>NW_027226207.1:0-10000000 GCF_022539635.2 Chironomus tepperi
GAAAAAAGCGCTCTATCTCCTCACAGAAGGACTTTCGTACTTTGGTGTCAAAGAACGAAAGTTGCTCCTCCCCAAGACCTATCCAACGATGTATCACACGTCTCTTAACTCCTTTCCGTTTAGGAGCTATTCCACTTTGAAGTTAAACAATGGACAATGACTCAGCATTTTCCATTGTTTTCGGAAAACTTGCTCTGGCGCCTCACAGGAGCATTTTCACGCTTTGGTGTCAAAGAACGAAAGTTGCGTCTCTCCAAGACCTATCCAACGATGTATCACACGTCTCTTAACTCGTTGCCAGTCCCGAGCTACACGTGTTTTTTCGAAAAAATTGAAAAAAACACGTGTTTTTCAAAAATTTGCTCTGGTGCTTCACAGAAGGACTTTCACGCTTTGGTGTCTTCAGACGAAATTTGCCTCGTGTTGACCCCTATCCAACGCTGTATCAACCATCTCTTAACTCTTCTTCGTCTCCGAGCTATGACACTTTGAAGTTGAAAAACTAAAATGCGCTCTATCTCCTCACACAAGGACTTTCGTACTTTGGTGTCAAGGTACGAAAGTTGCCTCTTGTTAATACCTTTCCAACGCTACCTCAACCATCTCTTAACTCCTTTCCGTTTAGGAGCTATTCCACTTTGAAGTTAAACAATGGAGAATGACTCAGCATTTTCCATTGTTTTCGAAAAAAGCGCTCTATCTCCTCACAGAAGGACTTTCGTACTTTGGTGTCAAAGAACGAAAGTTGCTCCTCCCCAAGACCTATCCAACGATGTATCACACGTCTCTTAACTCCTTTCCGTTTAGGAGCTATTCCACTTTGAAGTTAAACAATGGACAATGACTCAGCATTTTCCATTGTTTTCGGAAAACTTGCTCTGGCGCCTCACAGGAGCATTTTCACGCTTTGGTGTCAAAGAACGAAAGTTGCGTCTCTCCAAGACCTATCCAACGATGTATCACACGTCTCTTAACTCGTTGCCAGTCCCGAGCTACACGTGTTTTTTCGAAAAAATTGAAAAAAACACGTGTTTTTCAAAAATTTGCTCTGGTGCTTCACAGAAGGACTTTCACGCTTTGGTGTCTTCAGACGAAATTTGCCTCGTGTTGACCCCTATCCAACGCTGTATCAACCATCTCTTAACTCTTCTTCGTCTCCGAGCTATGACACTTTGAAGTTGAAAAACTAAAATGCGCTCTATCTCCTCACACAAGGACTTTCGTACTTTGGTGTCAAGGTACGAAAGTTGCCTCTTGTTAATACCTTTCCAACGCTACCTCAACCATCTCTTAACTCCTTTCCGTTTAGGAGCTATTCCACTTTGAAGTTAAACAATGGAGAATGACTCAGCATTTTCCATTGTTTTCGAAAAAAGCGCTCTATCTCCTCACAGAAGGACTTTCGTACTTTGGTGTCAAAGAACGAAAGTTGCTCCTCCCCAAGACCTATCCAACGATGTATCACACGTCTCTTAACTCCTTTCCGTTTAGGAGCTATTCCACTTTGAAGTTAAACAATGGACAATGACTCAGCATTTTCCATTGTTTTCGGAAAACTTGCTCTGGCGCCTCACAGGAGCATTTTCACGCTTTGGTGTCAAAGAACGAAAGTTGCGTCTCTCCAAGACCTATCCAACGATGTATCACACGTCTCTTAACTCGTTACCAGTCCCGAGCTACACGTGTTTTTTCGAAAAAATTGAAAAAAACACGTGTTTTTCAAAAATTTGCTCTGGTGCTTCACAGAAGGACTTTCACGCTTTGGTGTCTTCAGACGAAATTTGCCTCGTGTTGACCCCTATCCAACGCTGTATCAACCATCTCTTAACTCTTCTTCGTCTCCGAGCTATGACACTTTGAAGTTGAAAAACTAAAATGCGCTCTATCTCCTCACACAAGGACTTTCGTACTTTGGTGTCAAGGTACGAAAGTTGCCTCTTGTTAATACCTTTCCAACGCTACCTCAACCATCTCTTAGACTTTTTTAATTAAAGAAAATTCGTTGTAAATTTTTTGCATGTATGTGTTTCTTACTTTGATGTATTTTAGTCTACAAAGAATTTTTGAATTAAAGCAAATGCGTTGTAAAATTTTTGCATGTATTTGTTTCTCACTTTGATGATCTAAAATTTCAAAATTAAAAAAATTACAAAAGTCCTCGTGTTATTGATCGAGGGACTTAAGCGCATTTTTGTCCCAGCGATCAGTAATTGATTAATAAGTCACCTCAAAAACAAGATCCGGTAGGATCCAGGTCACTTCCAGAACTAAAACACAAGATCCAGTAAGATCCAGGTCACTTCCAGAACTAAAACACAAGATCCAGTAAAATGGATTCGCAAGAAATCATAAATTGTATCAATGCTGTACCAAAATGAAAAAAGAAAGCCAAAAATATCAATTTCTTCAAGCTTAAATTTAAAGTCAGTTGCATGTAAATGTTCTAAAATATCAAGCTGATTAAGTGTCAACGATTTCAATTTTTATTCCATATTCTTAAGCGACTCAATAAAGATTTTTTGTGACTTGATGTTCATTTCCCCACACTGAATGTTCAATTTCCTGAGATTTGTGCTCCTTGTCAATAATCCGTTTGTGCAAAAATAATTAGCATGTATTCTTAATCTATTCCTTAGAAATGAAAAGTTTTTAAATTTGGCAATTCACAGATTCGCTGGAAGTCATGTGATGTCTTTAGAGAACAAAGTGATTTTGAGAATTTCTTCAGTATTGCTCGGATGTTAACTTCAGCGCCTAATTCCTTTATACGACTGTGATCAAATCCAATGATTAAGTTCTGATTTTTACGTTCACTTTTTAACAATGGATCAACATCATTTTGCAGTTGAACTGAGTGTATTTTGTTGATATTTTTCTCATACATGCTTCTCCAATCATTAGATACCATCGTTTGCTGACCAATGATGCTTTCAGGACATCCTTTGCATTAAAATAAGTTATAATTTCATTGAAAATTTCCTCGGGTAATGCGTTCAATAAGTCCATTTCTTAATTTTCTAGAAATAATTATTAAAAAATTAAAATTTATCATATTACTA
Source organism: Chironomus tepperi (assembly GCF_022539635.2). NCBI lineage: Eukaryota > Metazoa > Arthropoda > Insecta > Diptera > Chironomidae > Chironomus > Chironomus tepperi. Next base: position 3,060 of record NW_027226207.1, read on the forward strand.
CAGAATAGTGAGTTTCTACTACTTACATCATGTAGATAATATGTTTAACAATGGATCAACATCATTTTTGCAGTTGAACTGAGTGTATTTTGTTGATATTTTTCTCATACATGCTTCTCCAATCATTAAATACCATCGTTTGCTGACCAATGATGCTTTCAGGACATCCTTTGCATTAAAATAAGTTATAATTTCATTGAAAATTTCCTCGGGTAATGCGTTCAATAAGTCGATTTCTTAATTGTCTAGAAATAATTATTAAAAAATTAAAATTTATCACATTAATACAAAATAGTGAGTTTCTACTACTTACATCATGTAGATAATAAGTTTATGTATGTACTTTTCTTGTCCACAGCACTTAATTTTAAGATTAAACTAGTTAAATTGATTATTTTCTACGGAATTATTTTTGCTTGCTTGATTATTTTACAGGAAAATTCAAAAACATTTCAAATTTGAAACAGTCGGTAAATCATAAAATTTCGTCAAACTAATGCAAAGCATAATGCTATTCAGCTAAGTTATTCCTATCTCATTTCTTTAATTCCAAAAATGCGCTAAAAATGTGTTATAAATTTTTTTATAGTATGTGTGTTTCTTACTTCGATGTTAATTAGTGTACAAAAAAAATTTTAAAATAAAAATATGCGTTTAAAAAAAATTTTTTTTGTGTGTGTTTCTTACTTTGGTGTTCATAAGTGTTCTACAAATTTAAATTCAAAAATTTCGTTGTAAAATTTTTTCTATGAAAACATAATATTTTGTATGAGAAAATAATATTTTGTATGAAAAAATAAATTTTTTATGAAAAATATTTTTTGCTTAATATTTCATTAATTAATGAATGATTCACTGAAATAAAATATAGAAGTCATAAAAAATCATAATAGGAATACATTGAAACATAATTAAGTAATTTAATCATAATAGAAATTAGTTAAATTAATTATTTTATCAGACTTTCATTTTTTAATCATCACGGGAACTCCCCACACCTCCCGCCCTATTACGCCCCCGCCGCCCCCTTATAAAATTCCTAAGTCCAAAAATCACCCTTTTTTTCATCTAAATTAACATTTGATGCTCGAAATGGAACCGCAGTGAGTTAATTAAGAGATAAAACTCAACTTGTCTAATTCAAATATGCACGGATTAGTCACAAAAAAATGTTTTCTAAAAATATTTTTACTCAAAAATTTTTTCATAAGTCACCCAAAAATGTAATTAAATTAATTTTTTTTGCACACAAATAGATCCACAGTCATCATATAAATTAATTAAACTAAACTTGTTTAGGTAAAATATTTATCATTTAGTCACAAAAAATTATTTTACACAAAATTTTTAGCTCCCAAAAAAATAATTAATTTACTCTCTTGCAGCTACTTTTAAATCACAAAAATTACATCCACCACACATTTAAGGACCAATAATAAGGAATACACTCGAGAAATTATCGTAAGTAACGTTAAAATACTCAAAATTAATACTAAATTTTTGACATCAAAAAATCTAAGCAATCCATTTTTCCAATTTCATTTTATTTCCACTGGATCTTCATTTTTAGGCTCCTTTATCGATATATTAGTGATTATGAGTCTATCTAATATATTCAATCATTCACTCATCAACAAATATATTCCCAAAATTTCAACATTTTCATGATCACTAATAGATGCTCACTGTTTATGGGAAGCGTAATGCAGTCATCAGTGTGCATAATTAACTTTTTCAACAAAAAAGTTCAACAATTTCTCCTTGACATCATCAAAAAATGCCTTGTAAAATGTTTTCTAAAAATATTTTTATTAATAATATTTATTTAATAATTAATAATATAAAATTTTTTTTCATAAGTCACCCAAAAATTTAATTAAATTAATTTTTTTACCTCACAAATAGATCCACAGTGACCGAATAAGATGATCAAACTCAACTTGTGTAGGTAAATTCTTTATCATTCAGTGGCAATAATTAATTTTCTGCAAAATTTTCAGCTGTGAAAAAAATAATTATTTTACATATTTCTATTAGGTTTTAATCATCTTATTTAATTTCAGCACACACATAACGTCTAAAAGGATGGAATACACATGATAAATGGTGAGTAAAGTCAACTAAAATTAATTAAATCGGAAAAACATTTCCGTAAACAAAATTTTTAGTTTTTATTCATTAATTTTGTTATTTTTCTTCTGTTTAGGTGTCTTCAGCTAGGAACAGCAGCATCGATTGGAATCAGCTACATCAACAAATTTTAGTTAATTGTTTTAATATGTTTGTGTAATATTTGTGTTAATAAATCTGAAATTTTTTGGAAAGTTGTATTTTTCGTACAAAACGCTTTACGATTATTAATTGTTTACCAATTGAATGCATTATTGTGTCAAATGTATGTGTTTTATTAATTAAATTTGATTTGATAAAAGCAGTGTAATCCAATTTGTATTGACAATTCATGCGGAGAAATATTTTGCTTGTAAAATTCGACGACTCATCAGATTTTCTTCATTTCTTTCATTGTCACTGTTGCTGATATTTCATCAATGCAGCATACAAATCACTCTTGTCACACAGTTTGCATTCCAAGCTTCCGTTCTAAAAAAATAAAATAAAATTTATTAAATATCTCATAAAAAAATATAAAACTTACGGTTTTTTTATATTTCTCTTTTGATCTCTTTGTCTTCTTTTTCTCCAACTTTTCATCTGTGCATAAAGATCTCATCTCTAAATTGTGCATTTCAAGCTTCCATTCTAAAAAAAAAATTAATTAAATATCTGATTCAAAATATAAAACTTACGTTTTCTTACCAATTTTTGTACATTTCTCTTTTGATTACTTCATTTTCATCTTCTCTAACTGTTCATCGGTGAATTTAGATCTCTTTGACTCCTCCTTTTGGACTATTTTACTTAATTTATAATTAATATGTCTTTGATGACAAAATTACAATCAAAACTAAAGTTCAATTTTCGATTTCAATTTAAAACAGCCGTTAATGTCCACTTATATTTTATTTTTATTACTATTCATTAAATAGTCACTTTTCTGATCCACAAATCTTACTGGATCGGAGAAGTAACTTATTAATGAATTATTGGCACGTAATCATAATAAAATAAAAGTGAACATTAACTGTAGTTTTAAAATTGAACTAAATTTGAACTTTAGTTTTGTTTGCAACTTTTTCCTTAACAAATTAATAAAATTACAAAAAACGTGCAAAATGAGTAACAAGAAAGAAAGTTAAGAAAAACGAGGTAAAATAGACCAGGAGTATTTAAAGAGATATTTATACACAGATGAATAGTTGGAGAAGAAAAAGAAGAAGAAATCAAAAGATAAATGAACAAAAATTGCTAAGAAAAAGTAAGTTTTAAATTTTTAACACAATTTTATCAAAAACTTTGTCTCTAAGTGGGTCTGGAAGTGACCTGAATTCTACTGAATCTTGAATTGAGGGCCTGAAAGTGACTTGAATCCTACTGAATCTTGAATTGAGGGCCTGAAAGTGACTTGAATCCTACTGGATCTTGATTTGTGAGTCTGAAAGTGAACTGGATACTACTGTATCTTGATTTGTGAATCTGAAAGTGACCTGGATACTACTGTATCTTGAATTGAGGGCCTGAAAGTGACTTGAATCCTACTGGATCTTGATTTGTGAGTCTGAAAGTGAACTGGATACTACTGTATCTTGATTTGTGAATCTGAAAGTGACCTGGATACTACTGTATCTTGAATTGAGGGCCTGAAAGTGACTTGAATCCTACTGGATCTTGATTTGTGAGTCTGAAAGTGAACTGGATACTACTGTATCTTGATTTGTGAATCTGAAAGTGACCTGGATACTACTGTATCTTGAATTGAGGGCCTGAAAGTGACTTGAATCCTACTGGATCTTGATTTGTGAGTCTGAAAGTGAACTGGATACTACTGTATCTTGATTTGTGAATCTGAAAGTGACCTGGATCCTACTGGATCTTTATTTGAGGGTCTGGAAATGACCTGGATCCTACTGGATCTTATTTTTATAGGTCTGGATCCTATTGCATCTCATTTTAAAGGTCTAGAAGTGACGAGGATCCTGCTGGATCTTATTTTTTAGATCTGGAAGTGACCTAGATCATACTGGATCTTGTTTTTTTTTAGGTCTGGAAGTGACCTAGATTCAATTTGATCTTGTATGACTGGATCTTGTTTTGTGGGTTGGACAGTAGCTTAGATTCTACTGGATATCGTTTTGGAGGTCTGGAAGTGACTTATTAAACAATTACTGATCGCAGGGACAAAAATTCGCTTAAGTTCTCTTGATCAATAAGACGAGGACTTTTGTAATTTTTTTTAAATCAGATTTTTTGTTAATTCATGATTTTTTTTTTTTGAATAGAAGTTTGGAATGCACATTTTATTTGGGTTGATGGATGGTTTAATTGTTGCGGTACAAATTAAGTTCAATTTTTAATTTGGGCCAATCCGCAGAATTTTAAAAGTTCCAAAGTTTTGGTTTCTTAATTTTTTTCTTTAAATCAGCATCTTAAGTTTTAGATCTTATAATTTAACTAAATCAATATGTTCTTCACTTTTTAGCTATCTTTATCGAAATGCAACATCATCATCTCCTATAATTGGATTCGCAATCAATAAAAATCAATAATTGGATTTATTTTCAACAAATGTATCTACTACAAATGATTTTTATTTATCCAGTTGCCTTGGTATGCAGCCAGCAGTCATTTAATCGTCGACAGAACAATTGCTGAGAGAAAATTGTCTGCAAATATAAATCACAATTTTCATTGACAATCCGATTATCAGGAAATTTCATACACATGCAAACGGTAAATATAATCGTAGACCCTCCCTCCCCCCTTAAATAGCGAACGTCTAAACTTGAATATAAATGATAAAGAAAAAAAAATACAAATAAGTCACTTCACGACCCACTAAATAGAATTCAGTAAGCCTCAAGTCACCTTATAACAAATTTTTGAATTTCATTTTCCGGTAAATTTTAAAATTTTTCTTTTAAATGAAAATTTAAAAATTTGGTGTTCATAAAACATCGCCAAAAAAAATTATTTATACTCGTTTATTTTCAAATTACGTGTTAAACTTAACATAGATAAGATTTATTATCAAAAACGCAATATTTTACCAAATTCGTGACCTGAGACAGCAATTTGGTCTGTATTGAGATTTTTTCTTGTTCATAGTACTACTACATCAATTATATTAATGGCTACGATAAATTCGAATTTTGTTTAGGAAACACTTTTTAGGGCATTTTTGAAATTTTTTTCAAAAAGGTAGCTTAATAAGACACAATGTATGTCTGTTCGGCTACTCAATATATTTTAGCGGCTTTTCGCTGATTTTGCTTTTCGCTGATTTTTTGATATCTATAAAAAAACGCTGATTTTTTATGAAGAAAACGCTGAATTTTTGACTTCCAAAAACGCAGATTTTTTTACCGAAAAAACGCTGATTTTTTGTATGGAACAAAACGCTGATTTTCAATTGAAAAATTCGCTGATTTCAAAAAAATAAATTTTTCTGATTTCTATGCAAAAAAATCGATGATTTCAGGCCATGATTTGAACCCATGACCTCATGTTGCAATAGTCTTAACTATAACCATTGCGCCACCAAGACATATTATTTCATATTTGACTATTGGCAACTTTTCATTTATATATATATTTATTTGATATAATTACTTTAATTATAATAAATATCAAGAAATTTTAATTTTTTTTTCACATGAATAAAGAATAAATTTTACGTAAGTTTTCATTATTATTTCAGAAATTTTGTATGAAATTATATACTTCACGAGAACAGAGTTCTTGTATGAACTTATATACTTCACAAGAGGATATTATCTCGTAAATTTTGTATGTAATTATATACTTCATAAGATAAGGATATTATCTCTGAAATAATAATGAAAACTTACGTAAAATTTATTCTTTATTCATGTGAAAAAAAAATTAAAATTTCTTGATATTTATTATAATTAAAATAATTATATCAAATAAATATTTATATATCTATATATATATGAAAAATTGCCAAAAGTCAAATATGAAATAATATATCTTTGTGGCGCAATGGTTATAGTTAAGACTATTGCAACATGAGGTCATGGGTTCAAGTCATGGCATGAGCGAACTTTTTTTTTATAGAGTGTGAAAATTATTCTGCAAAACTTCTGTCGATGTCAAAAGTCACAATCAAGCTCAGGATGTGAACATTCCTAATCTACCAAAAATGTGTTTTTGATAAAAATCCGCGTTTTTTTTCCCTCAAAAATCTGCTTTTTTTATGCCAGAAATCAGCGATTTTTTTTACATAAGAATCAGCAAAATGTCTTTTTTTGAAATCAGCGAATTTTTCAATTGAAAATCAGCGTTTTGTTCCATACAAAAAATCAGCGTTTTTTAGGTAAAAAAATCTGCGTTTTTGGAAGTCAAAAAATCAGCGTTTTCTTCATAAAAAATCAGCGAAAAGCAAAATCAGCGAAAAGCCGCTAACTTCCGCGGAGTGTTCGGCTGACGATAAAAACTTTTTATCTAGACATCGTAGAGAGCTCGGAATAGTTTTAAAAGATCAGTTCCATAAAGTTATTGCGGCCACGGGTATTTAAAAGTTTCAAATCTACGCATAAATGCTATAATTAACAAATTTTAATTTTCATATTCAGCAACAACAAAAACAACAACACGTTTTTTCATTGTTTTACAGTGTTCTTCAATGTTTTTTGATGTTTTTACAGTGTTTACTGAACAAAGTTTGAATTTTTTTTGACCGTTATGTGGTTTGAATACTGAAAATCCGTTAAATGATGAAGTTCTTAAATTTCTAGTATTGTGACTTGGAATTTACTGGATCTTGTTTTGTGGGTCTGGAAGTGATCTGAAACTTACTGGATCTTGTTTATTAGGTCTGGAAGTGACCTGAATCTCAATGGATCTCTTTTTGAGTAGGAAACTTAATATCTATTATCAATTACTGATCGCTGGGACAAAAATGAAAAGAACTTAACTCTTGACTTGATAATTACGAGAATCATATTTCGTTCACCATTCATCAAAAATCTTTCTTTTCATCACATTTAGTTCGATTGCTGAGGCTCAGATTACAAAATCCTTCGTTCCTATCGTAAAAACGAATTGTTCACTAAAAATCATTAATGTGAGGAAGACTTTTAATGCCATCAGAGACGCCACTGAAGTCCATAGGATCAAGGGTGAGTCCTAGTATATACTTCCATATAACCAACTCTCGCTTTTGTTGGATAGATCTTGTTGATTTAGTCCACTTTACTGTGCAAAACCTTATAAACAAAATAAGCAGTGTTGAGATAAAAAAAAGTTTGCATATTCAGAGACATTGTACTCGATTTGTTAAAGAATGGAGGGAAATACGAAAAATGTTGAATGTCCTCGTTTTATCGAGGGCTTATTATTCATGCAGGAATTAAAAAAATCTAAAATTTTTAAATTTACACATATGATGGAATTTACTACCTATGAAAACGAAAGTTTAGAACTAGGTTTTCAAAGAAAAATATCCGTCTAGGACCTATTAGGAGTCCATTGCAGTCGTTTAAAGTGCATTCATAAACAAAAAAAAAAAATCTAATGAGTCGAATGCAATCTTTTGAAGCGAGATATACTTGCTATATTTAATTTAAAAATTTGCTACAAACATTTCGAAAACTTCTAATTTATATTAAAAATGTTGTCCATGTTACTGACGGAAAAACTAGTGTATAAAATAAAAATTCTAAAAATATAGTAACTTTTGGGCTGTTCAAGCTGAAAAGTAGTATTTTCGTTTAAATGTATGACGACCCATGGTTTTTGTGAAACTGAATGCTTTACTGTGTGCGATTTGTATGAATTTTCAAGCAAATTTAATTTATTTTTAATTTAAGCAAGAATTTTCTACATATCTTCGTTAAATAACAATAGTCTCCTTCTTCCAGACTTTTCTTTGAATTTATCGTTGAGAAGTACTTCTTTTCATAACGGTTTGATCTGTTGAATCGATCTTAATGATTGCCTGGCTTACTATCAAATCGAATATCCGAAAAATCTCCATTATATTGTGGGTTCTCAAAAACTCCATTTTTCACGTTTTTCTATTTTCGTTCTCGTAAAATATATTGAAGATTGTATTATTCGAAAGTTCTTTAAAAAATCTTGTAAGTCTTAATCGTCTTGATCTAGAGCTATTGCTTAAATAATTAAGTAAAATATAAATCATCGTTGAAAAGTGTAGTAGAAATGAGAATGAATGCTTTGTAAAATGGACTGTATCTTTATTCTAAATATATTGAGATAATGTGATGTTGTTAGTATAAGATTTGAGATTGAAGTGAAAATCTTTGATAAATCAAAGGTTTCTTAGATGACTTTTCATGAAGATAAAAAATGTTGAATTTCATTCAACACTCTGCCAGCTTAACTAGAATTGACAAAAATGTTGAAATGTCTGCCAACACACTGCCACCTCAACTTGATGAAATAAAGAATTAGTATATGAATCAATAGAATTCTGCAACGATGTTGATGCTATCAAAATAATTCTGTTTTGATGTGTGTCTTGAAAGTTGATAAGATAATAGAATGATTCTGTTCTATTACTTGAACTTTATTGATGTAACAGATTTCTTGTGATTCATTAGTTCTAGCAAAATGATTCTGTTTTACTAAGAACTGAACTTGTGTATAAATAGAATAATTCTGTTCTATTAATACTAGATGAAGATGATCAACTGTTGTGCGATGTGACTGATATCAGAATGATTCTGTTCTGATGATCTTGCATGATACTAAATACTAAAAGAATGATTCTGTTCTTTTATATCTTGAATGTTGTTAATTCAGGTTAATACTTCAATGAAAACGATAACAAAATTGTTCTGTCTTGTTAGTTTTGCTTACAAGTTCTTCCTTACCAATACTTGATATAACTTCAAAATGAGATGCGATTTTGAAATTCATTGATAAATGTCTGATGCTTCTAATCATACTCTCAATGCTTCTCATAAAGAGCTCTGCCTTCTCTTCAAGTTGTTTTGAATCAACACAGTATCACTAACTCTGGATGAGATCTAATGATCTTCTTTCATTGTTTCATATGAGCTTCTAATGTTTTCAAAGTCTTCTATAATCGAATCCAACTTTAATCTATTTGCTTCTGATGTATTGAAAGTTGTATTGAACGACATCATTGAGTTTGTAAAGTTCAATGATCTCAGTAATCAATGATTTTTGTATTCAGTTTTGTTGATTGTTGTAAAAATAAATCAACACTCTGCGAGCTTTATTAATTGATGATGATGTGTGCAGATGTACTAAAATGTCTTTTGACTTCAATGTCTTACGATGATTTTCAAGCTTCAAAGATATACCCAATGTATCACTTCTGCTTGATAATTAGCTTAATTCAAATGCTAATTACAGCTTCAACAAATGCTGACAAATTCTTCAATGTTCAGCTCTTCAATAGGTCTCGCTGTCCAATTTCAGCTTTTCAAAATACTGATCGATTCCAAACTATTGTGATGTTTCAATCTTGACTTCACAATCTTCCCACTTACTCAAATATTTCTTCAATCTTTCAATTCTGTCTATGCACAATCAAATTACTGCTTCAAATCTCAAGGTTTCGAAGGACCAAAATGAAAAGTGTAGTAGAAATGAGAATGAATGCTTTGTAAAATGGACTGTATCTTTATTCTAAATATATTGAGATAATGTGATGTTGTTAGTATAAGATTTGAGATTGAAGTGAAAATCTTTGATAAATCAAAGGTTTCTTAGATGACTTTTCATGAAGATAAAAAATGTTGAATTTCATTCAACAATCGTTGTCAGTATCTTAATTTTTCTTAAAAACCAACGCATCATTTCCTTTAATATCGACGCAATATTTTTAAACGTTTAAAGATCCAACACACTTCTCCGATCCTAAAACAAGATCCAGTAACGTCCAAGTTACAGTACTACAAATTAATAAATTTCATCATTGAGTTTTAATAGTAAAAATTAAATGACAAAACCAAATAATGAAGTCTTGTAATTAACTGGGTTATCTCATACTCTGTAATGAAATTTAATTCCAGCGTTAAATTGAAAAATTCTAAATAAATGTTTGTCTTTTTATTTCATAACCAAAACAATTTTTCGAAATAAAGCGAATAAAATTTGCATAAAATGCAGGTATAAAAATTATAAATTTAAAAACAATTGAATTCTATTCGTGTTTCCAATCATAAATTCTGGAATTTAATATTTCAAGATATTAATACTCATTTATTTTCATAATCACTGAGTCTAAAAGCCGATTTAACGAATGAAAATTATTTAAATGATCTACACGAATAAAATTTCAAGCCCATAAAAAATCATTTGAAAAATGCTATCTAAATTATTGTTTAAAGTTACAAAAAATGATGTAGTTAATATCTTAGATGATTTTTTTTTCATCATAATAATTCTAAATCATTTATTCTTTTTTATTCATTTCGATATCTGTTTCCTCCTTTGCATCTTCATTAACATGGTCAGTAAGACCGGTGTGTTTTGTTTCCGGTTGCTAAAAATTAAAACAAATTAAATTTTAAAACTGGCCATATTAAGAGTACTTACGAATAATATCAAGAATCCAGCAAGAACAATGAGTGTTCCACATATTGTGGTCGGAATATACCAGGCCCATGGACCAAGTAGATCAACTTTATATTAAAATAAATAAACAATAAGAATAATATTATTCTTCAATACTAAACAAACTCTTCTTACCAATATATGGAGCAAAGAATGAACCGAAATGTGCAGCTGTTGAGCTTATTCCCAACACAGAATTTCTAATTTCTGTCGGAAACATTTCTGCAGTATGTAATGTCATTATTGCATAAACTGATGTTATGCAAAAACGACTCATCATTGCCAATACTAGCAATACAATTTCTTTCTCTTTTGAGACACCTAAAACTGCAAGTAGAAAGGCACCAGCAAGAACAAATAATGTGAATTGTGACAGTCTTCTTGTTGAGAATTTTAATATGAAAATTGACACAATATATCCGAAAATATCAACTGTTCCTGTTAATCCCGTCCAAATGTAAATATTGGCTTTAAAGTTTTCAGCATTCAGTGACAGCATGTAATATGTTAATGACGTTACACACCATGTAAAATGGCAAATCAGTGCTTTATTCCTGAGATTTGAAGGTCCATAAATTTTTATAACTTCTTGGAACCATCCTCGAATTTTATCATTGCATGATTTTGATTCGACTTCCTTTTTTTCCTTGGGAGCATCTACAATTTCAACTCCTTCCTTTTCACATTGTAACTCAAGCAAGAAATCAGGTGCTGGCTTTTTACGGTAAAGCATTTTGTAAGCTTTCTTGTACTTTCCTTTACTTATAAGATAACGAGGCGATTCAACTAGCCATCTAAAATATTAATGAAACTGACATAAGTAAAATGTTGTTAAAAATTCAATATATGTACTTACATAATGTGAATAATTAATAGGAATGATGGGATTGTCAATGCAAGTTGCAAATCACGCCATTTGGGAAATATATATGCAGCTCCAGCAAGGAAAAGGAATCCAACGGGATAACTGAAATTATACGCTATTGACAAACTTGATCTATACTTTTGTCCTGTATTCTCTGTTATGAGAGTGAATAATGAGTAAAAGACACCAGATCCACAAAATCCTATGAGGAAAATATTTAATAAATAAATAAAAATATGAATGTAATATGTGCAATGCTAGTTCCTAATTACTAAAAAAATATTAAAGTTTGGAAATAAATCAAAGTTTCATAAAACATGGTAGTTTATTGATAACCTTAATGTTGAAAGCATTGGAAAATATCATAAATATTTTCAGTGTCTTCATAATTTAGATCCGGAACTAAGTAAAACATATTTAGAGCCAATTCAAAATTGATATAATTCTTCTTACCTAGACCAATACGACCTAACATCAACAGCACATATGTCGGTGAGTAGGTGGTCAAAAGACCTGATAAAATATATAAAACCGCTGCTAAATTAAAGCAAGCTTTTCTTCCGTACCTAAAACAGTCAAATAGCAAAAAAAAAAAAAAACATAAGTCATTTTTTGGACACCTCATAAAAATTTAATGACATACTTATCACTTATGATGCCAAAGGTCGATGCACCCACGAATTTACCAATAGAGAGAGCGACTTGAACATTTGAGCGATATGCCGTCCTCTCACACACCAAATTCCATTCAGGCACAAAACTGACATCCTTGTCTTGCTCATAATGGAATGCATAGTCGTCATCCTGTTCCTTCATCTCGAAACAAGAGGCAGTCTTTGGTTTATCCTTATCATTTAGATAAATTTTAGCTTGTTCAAAACTCAAATCCGCAAGCTTATCATAGTCCCATTTGTACACATTACAGCTTTGGCTTGTATTTAGTCCACCTGGAATTGCAATTTCTCTAATTTGTTCATAACTCCAATTCTTATGATTTAAGGCTGGAACTACACAAAAAAATTGTTCTGGCATTCTACTTAGAAACACGTATGATGAAACATGGAATCCATTGATTATGTTTGGTGTTATGCATAGTATGAACATTATCCTGAAAATAAAATTTGGCATTACTAAGATATATAAAACTATATATTTTTTCTGTTACGGAATAAACGAACGAACCAAAAACGTGAGAGAATATACACGTTAAATGAATTGATTCAATATTATAATCAGCTAATAGATAGTGATAGAAAATAAGTTTAATGAAAATAAGCAAAATATTTACAAAATATAAAATTAACAGTCTGATTACGCGAGAAAAATTTTCAAAAAACGTGGCCAAAGACATTAACTTGTAGAATTTATTGAATTTCTGTAAAATATACATATCAATAATTTGACATATGTAAATATATCATTTTGTGATTTTTTATATTTACAGACTATAGTTTTAGGAGCTGTTGTGTATACATTTATTATTCGATTAATAAAAGATGAAAAGTTTTCCATATAAATAAGAAATTGCAATACTAAAGTGAGATTTGGTTCGCGTACTCATAACTTAGCATAAGCTTACTTTTTTTGATGTTCAATGTTGAATCTCTTTTTGGATTTGTAATTCGGATTTTACATTTTTTTTTAATTATGCGTCCGCTACTTAATTAAACCCAGCTATTACGTGAGGGGCTCATATATTTCTTAAATCAAACAAGCTTTTTTCTAAAATTCTGTGAGATTTAATATAGTTAACAAATGTTTTTTGGAAATGCCACACATAAAAGAGAGAGAGAGAATCATTCATAACTCTTTCAATAGATTATAAAAATGCTAAAGCAAAAGTTTGTTTACACGATTTTTATTACCAAGTGTTCGTTGATAAAATCGCGTTTTTTTATGGCTAAAAAATATCAATCAATTTCCAAAAATAATCACAAAATTTATAATAAATCAAGATGAAGTTCAAGTGGTTTTTAAAACTGCACATAATAATTAAACATTTTATAATGATAAACTAATGTTAAATCAGTAGCCAAATAAATGTAAAAATTTCATGTTAGCACTCTATTACTTAAGTTGAGCCATACTTAAATAATCCTTTTTCCAAATTTTTATAAAGGTTCTTGTAAAACAATTTACATTGTTTTTTGTTATATTCTAATAATTCAATTGAAATTCAAGGAAAAGTAACGTATTTTTTGAATTCAAATATTAACGGTAGAAATTTATTAAAAAGTTGCTATAAAAATCTAAATTGTATGCTATAAGAAAAAATTAGACAGAGAGTTGAAAGGAAAAAGTGATGAAAAGAAGATTTAAACGTGAAATTAATTAAATAAGTCAGTTTAGTAAAAAATTATTGATGAATAAGAACGAGTAAGTTACGAATTATATTTAAGATTATGAATTTAAGAATTAATCAAATTGTTAGGATTAAAAGGACTGAAAATATATGGAGACAGAAAAGCATGGAACAAACAATTGAATAAATTAATTAAGCATTACATTTAAATTGGAAACATATATTTGTCTCCTTATTAATCTCAAAGTGTTTCTAAATTATTACTAAATTCGACTTTAACAGTTCTAAATTCCACTTGATTGTGCACAATTTCATATCAGTTAGTAACATTGAACTTGACTCAAATAATTTTTGCGTGGGTTTTAAATTATTAAAGAAAATAATTTTTGATAACGGAGTTGTAGTTATATAGCGTGACAGTAGAAATATGCAGGAATTCCGTATGATTTATTTAACACATTTTGATAAGATTTTTGTGATTATATAGGTATATCAAGTCTCACTTCAGACGACAATTTAGCAAGTTTTATTTACTGTTTTAAAAATGATTTTTTACAAGTTTATTGTTTTTCCGAGCGACGAGAAGCTGTTTTGGCAGTCTAAAATTTTAAAAAAAAATTAAGAACCACACGTTTGAAAATCGTTTGTGTAAAAGGATCAAAAAATCTTGGATCATATGAATGCATATTTAAGAATTTTATGAAGTTTGGCATATATAATTTTTAAAATTTTTCTGTATGTCATAAAATTATGTTAGTATAATGCTCATTTACTGGTAACTGAAATATCCAAGATTAACAAACTTTCGTTCCTTTAAGAGCTTATTATTTTCAATATTTACTTTGATTGCATGACATAGATAAGAACGTGCTACAAAATGCAGTGATAATCTAGTTAAAAATACAAATAGATATATTTGTTAGATTGCATCATATAATCGCTTCTAATTTACATTTACTGACGACTTTTTAGCACACCATTGAATTTTTTTTTATTTTGTCAACACATTTGTTAAAACATATGTTCTCAATGTATTAATAACCTTACTATGGTTATTCTTACTATGAATCTCATTTCGACACATTAAAAATAGAACAATCTCATTCTTAGCTATAAAATTTCTATTCAGAATGCCTAATTCTATTCACATTGGATAATACAGAATGATGAACATAAAGATTTAGATTTAAAAATTTTTCTCGAATAATTTTTTTACATTCAAACTACATTTAGGATGACCAAATATATTTAAATGTAATAATATCGAGTCATTCGTTCTTGTTTTCAAAATATATTCTAGTAAAATATTTATTCTTCGTGGAATATAATGAATTAAGTTCTGATTATTTAAAAAAATAGTTAATGCAATTTTGTTTATTATCGCTTACTCAAAAATGTAGTTCAGGTATGTAAATTTCATTAATAAAATTTTAACGGAAAGAAGAAGGGAATCTGCAGAAATCATTAAATTAAATAAATATTTAATTATTTAAAAAAATATATCAAGAAATCTGAAAATTTTGTTGATTAGAAATTTCAAAGGTTTAGTTCTTCTTAATCACACAAGAATACACTTTTTCATTTCTTTCATATCTAACGGAAAATATGATGTGGGCAAAAAAAAACTGGTAACGACGTGGTCACTTGTGACTTGAACCCGTTTCCGGAGAGAATTTTAAAGATGAAAACCGTATCAAAAAAGCCTACACATGAAGTAGATAGTTCTGTTAGGAAAAGTAACCGCTTAGTTTTTAAAAATTTCAAACACTTTCATTAGTATTTTAAACGATAATGACCACATAAAGATTATTGTTTTTTTTTTTTTTATTATTATTATTATTTTAAACTTAATGAAGTTGTTTTGAAAGAAAAAAAGAAGAAATGAATTTTTTCATTGTATAAACGAATTGGCATTACTGTATCATGAAGGTATGCTTTTTGTCTGTTAGCAAAAGTATTGATCTTATTCATTATTCTAATGATCTTTATTTTCTTATTCTAATTTCAAACACACACACCTCATCTGCATGCAAAAGTTGTTTCTATTTTCATTGTCACATATTCTTTAATTAGAAGACTTAACATAAAATTCTGCTTGTTAAGCACGTGCGTGGTTAATTTAAACAAACATTTACTAATTAAATGACTAACACCGATTTATAGAAAAATTTCTTTAAAAAAATGTCATAAATGTGTGTCACTGTCCGATAATTTTACGTACTTTATCAGTAAAAAACGAATGTTGATTCAAAGGTCGCCGAAAATAATTAACGAAACGTCGACTGATAGACTTTACATGCATGGATTTTATTTTTTCTATGTCTGTGTGTCATAACTTACCATAACCACAAATCTTTTCCCTTTCCTTTCTCATCTAGTCCTTCTAAAACAACGTCTTTCAAGGTCTTTTTGCCCGGCTCAATTGCAGGTTGTTTCTCTTCTTCGGTCGGGTCTAGATCTGGCTCTGTGTGATTAGCTTTTTCAGTACTCATGATTTCAAAACGATAATTTACTTAGAAAAGAGACAGTAAACACAAATTTCCTTTCACGACACAAATGGAGCCTTTCCTTTGTTGTACAATCAATTCTGAATGACTATGACAATTGACTAACAAAACGTTTTTTTCAGCACTAAATTTTATTAATAATTTATTCAAAATTTATCAACTTTTCTGTCATAAATTTCACATTTTTTAATTTTCTTTAATTTTTACTTCCAACAACTTCACCGCATGAGACAAAAAATCGATATATGGCCACGCACTCACTCTCTCCTGTTTACACGCAAAAAATTTATTTTTTTCTGGTTGGATCTCACTTTTGACAATTGCGCATGTTCACTCTAACGCATCCGCCGTGAGACTGAGAGTTCTTCATTCTATGAATAGAGAACATTTTGTGAATGAACGGAGAACCGCTGTACAAACACATAATCGTACAATAAACTTCATGAAGGGAGAGAAACGCGTCATATGATGATATGAGAGAGTAAAAAATACAAGATCGATGCGTGTTTGCGCTCTGAAGACGTTATAGACAAGAAAAAGTATGTCAACACGATGTACCGGCTTTTTTTTATAAGACCAAAGTGGCTTAGAATCCCTCAGCATGAAAAGTTTATTTATTTATTTTTTTGCTGATATGTTATTCGGGTATTGTATTCTCGTTAATCATAACTTAATACGTTTTAATTCTGTATGCGAAAAATTTGCATTATTCGGTCTCGTATGGCCACGTAGTTTTAGTTGTATTGTTTTGGTTTTCACTCGTGAGCATCTCTCGTGAAAATCAAGTTTCTTGATGGAACCATTTTTGTTAGGCGTGTCAATCTTTTATTTGTTTTGTCCCATTTTGGCAAAGGGTTTAAGTACTTTTTTAATCTGCAGATCAAATTAAACTTTGATTCGTATTAATTTTTTGTTCCCGTTCAAAAAATTAAATATGCGTTTTAAGATCCATTAACACAAAAGAGCAAAACGATGAACGAAAATTTTCTCTGTCGGCTTTTTGTTTTCCCATCGATATTTTTATATTTTTCGCTGTTACTCAAAGTGTTGTGAAATATCTCACTCGATTTTAAAAGCAATAAAATATTGCGACTTTGTTTAAACAAAGAAAATTTTCAGTGTCAAGTGCAAGTTTGAATTAAGTATGGATTTTCTTCCAAAGGAATTGTTGCTTGAAATATTTGAATATCTTGATGTAAGGGGGGATATATTCTTATTAGCTCAACCATTTGAAGATTTTTAATCGATGGATTTAAAGAAAATTTTTTAAAATTAAATTGAAGATGAGTCCAAAAGTTGAGTTTATGGGTCGTTTCGGAAGTAAATTTAGACATTGATGAAAATTTGGAATTAATTCAAATGCCTGCATATAGAAATCTCAGAATTTTTTTTTGATGACAGCACTCCATCATTCTTTGATGTCCTCAAAAACTCTACAGCCACTGAGCTCTGCGTAGATAATAAAGGTAGCACAAGAAACACATTTTGACCCTTTAAGAAATTTTCAGCACTAGAGGAACTACATATAAACCACACAAACGCATTTTTTGACAATTTTGAAAACATTGTGACTTTGGCTGTTGAAAATGTTTCTGGAAATTGAATGATAAAGTTCTCATACGTAAAGAATTTAACAATGATATGTAAATATGGAGTTTTTCTTGAAATGTATTCTGATCTAATTAATTTAGTTTATATTCAAAATTTGACAATAATCGATTCGAAAATTCCAGAACTAAATATCCCTTCAGTACGTAATATATCGCTTAAAAATGTAACCATTTGTGGCAAACGACCTTCTCATTTTGATGATAATCAAATTAAGGAATTAAGTATATACTCATGCAGTTCTATTGATTGGTTTACTGACTATCTAACACAAGAATTTGCAAGATTGTAAGTTTTGTGTATAAAACTCTGAATTTAATAGACTTGATTAGAAAAAAAATTATTGAGAAAGAAAAGGGCAAGATTCAGACCTTAATGTTTATTAATTCATGATATTCACAAATCAATAATCTTATTCAGTGATGTGAAGAAATGTGCCCCTGTTTTATCAATTAATTGCTCAAAAGTGTATTAAACTCAATTCTAATTATTTTCTGTTGATTTTTCAAAAAAAAAAATTTTTCCTGAAAATAAAAAAAAAAATGAAAATTGTATAAGAATCAATAAGTTATCGATTTAAATCATACTTTATCTCCCTCATGTCTCATAATATATTTCATACATATTTATATAGCAACTTTTAATGAAATTTGAATTTAATAAAGTCGAAATTTTGAAAATAGGAATAATCATAAAGTTGGAAAAATACACTTTAAGAAAAGTTAATATATCTATAAACTCTGTTGAAAGGTTCTATTACATCAGAATCATTGATAATTATGAAATGTTTATCATCTCGTAACTTATTTGATTAGAAAAGAAGTTATATATTGTTTTTTTATTTTTCTTTACATCATCCACAATCCATTAAATCCCATTATTAATTAAGTTAGCTTAATGATAATGATCCCAAAGCGAGTAGACGTTCGACTGCCGCATTTATGTCACCGAAAGTTGAAATCAATGCTGCAAATGAAAATATTAATTAATAAAATTAATTATGCAACTTATTAGTCCACAATAGATAATTTACCTTGCAGATTTGCTTCTTGATTTACGAAGCCCATAGCAGCAAGTTGCTCCAATTGTGATTGATATCTTTGTTCTGGCGGTAAATTTTGTTGTGTACCTTGATTTGTCATTCCGTTCAACATACGTTGCATGAAATCATTAAAAAGTTGCTGATTACCAAGATTTGGTGTATTTCCAGTTACGGGAGGCTGATTAGTTCCTGGAGGAGGTGGTGGAATTCCCATTGATCCGACAAGACCAGGTGCTACTTGACGTAATTGTTCCATACCTTGTTGAATTTGCAAGATAGCGTTTAATGCTTGTGGATTAGACATCATTCCTTGAACTTCTGGATTTGACATTTGTTGAATTAATTGTGGCATCATTGTTCTCATCTGTTGCTGTAATGCTGGATTAGCTTGTAGTAATGGACTCTGACTAATGAGATTAGCAGCCATGTTTGGATCTTGTTGTAACGCTTCCATCATTGATCGCATATACGGTGCATTCATCATACCTTCCATGACTTCTGGATTATCGCTCATTTGCTGTAATAAACTTTGCATTGCTGGAGTGTTTAAGACATTGTTTGGTGGTGGTGGATTGCTATTATTTTGTCCAATGCCTCCCCATGGATTTGGCAATGGTTCACGATTTTCATTTCCTTGTTGAGGATTTTCAGCACTTCCTGTATCAACTAAACCACTAAATGGATTTGATCCAAATGCACCAGTTGCATTTAGCATTGGCTCTTGAATATCTCGATAAATGCGATGTAATGCATTGTAGCCACCTGGAACTGACTCTAAATTGGACATTGCTCGATCGTGGGAACGCATCAATTCTTGCAACATAGCTGGATTCCTTGCCAACTCCATTGTTTGTCTCAATAAATCAGGATTATTAAGCATATGAGAAATTTCTGGATTGCGCGACATCAAATCTTGCATTTGAGGATTGCTTGTAATCAAGGAACGCATAGTATCTGGATTATTTAACATTTGTTGAACGAGTGGATTGTCTAAAATTGTTCTCATCAATTCTGGATTTCCCATCAATTCATTTTGCATTCTTGCTTGAATATCCATAAAGGAATTGGAATTTGCACCTAATGCTTCTAATCCTGATATTCCACCGATTTGATTTAATCCAAATGGTGTTTGCCTTACATCAGCCGGTCTTCGAGTAGGTCCTTGAGCTTCCGGTTTTGGCGGCGCTTTAATTACCTAAAAAAAACATGTTATGTCGTAATGAGTCACCAGAAACATCCAGAACAATAAATTTATTATGAAATTACCAAATGAACTGTAAGTCCATCTTTAATATTGTGCGCTTTCAATGAATCTGCATCTTTGAGGATCTTTCCTGCGAAAATTAAGCACAACTGCTCAACTTCAGCTTCAAATTTCTCAGCGACGATAGCTTTGAACTAGAATATAGACAGAAAAACAACAAAAAAAAATTACAATGATTTAGCAAAATTGATAAAATGGTATTATTCAACATTTTTTAGTAGTTCGGACTTTAATCATCTCATTTATTCAATAATTTTGAAATAGAGACCACAAGATAGATGAAGAAATGTCGAAAACAACCTTACGAAATCTGATTTCATGTTTTTTACACGTAAATTTATAAGTATCAAGGATAAGTATGATTTTTCACTTTTCTTACCGTTTCTACCGACGAATCCTCATCAATTTCAATATCTTTCTTTTCTTTGGGTGTTTTTACTGAAATTGTAATACGTTTAGAAGATCCTTCTGCCATTTTGTTGCTTCCTTAGCTATTATTTCAATTAATTAATTTCACAAAAAAAATTTTCAGAGTATACGCTTTCCTATAATAATTATAATAATCTTCAATTGTCTGTTCGTCTGTTTCTCCTCGACACTGTATATAAGTTCTTGTTAATTACTTTTTGGCAAGCTATTTCTTGATATTATAAAATAAAAAAATTGAAAATAGTTGATATAATTAATAAATTAATTGATTACTTCGTTTAAACAAAGTTTTGTTGTTATGCTTGCTGTGAACGTTTCTTAAGTTTTGCTCACTGATGTTGCTAGCCTTTGAATTTTCAATGACAGTTATATTAAAAGCATTAACAAAACATCACAGAACAACAACAACAAAACACATTTCAAATTCGCGAACAATAAATTTGTTCTTAAATTTATAATAGTAATTATAGTTTAATCAAATAAATGGCACCGTCAAATTATAAGAAATATGAAAAAATATCCTTTCTCGGTGAAGGACAGGTAAATTATCTATCAATGTCGTTTAAAAAAAGTTTAATTTAAAATTTCATAAATTTTATTTAGTTTGCAATGGTATACAAAGCTAGAAACATTGAAACAGACGAAATTGTAGCCGTAAAGAAGATTAAGTTAGGAAGTAAGGAAGAGGCAAGAGATGGAATTAATAGAACAGCGTTGAGAGAAATCAAGCTTTTACAGGAACTGAGCCATGAGAATGTGATTGGTTTACTGGATGTTTTTGGTCATAAATCCAATGTTTCGTTAGTTTTCGAGTTTGTTGACACAGATCTAGAAATTATTATAAAGGATCAAAAAATCGTCCTAACACCGGGCAATATAAAATCATATTTGATACAGACACTAAGAGGATTAGAATATTTACATCGTTCATGGATAATGCATAGAGATTTAAAACCTAATAACTTGCTTGTGACAAGTGCCGGCGTATTGAAAGTTGGTGATTTTGGCTTAGCTAAGTTTTATGGATCACCTTCGAGAATAAATACACACCAAGTTGTTACAAGATGGTATCGTGCACCCGAATTACTTTTTGGAGCAAGACATTATGCAACTGGTGTAGATATTTGGGCAGTTGGTTGTATTTTAGCAGAACTTTTACTTAGAGTTCCTTTTTTACCTGGTGACAGTGATTTAAATCAATTGGATAGAATATTCTCAGTATTCGGAACTCCAACTGAAGAGCTTTGGCCAGGAGTTAAACTTCTTCCTGATTATATCCAATTTAAGCCGTATCCAGCAATTCCACTGAAAGAAATTTTCACCGCTTGTAGCGATGACTTGATAGAAGTAGCTGAAAGTATGTTTTCTTTATATCCAATGAAGAGGTGTACATCAACGGAAGCATTGAAAATGCCATACTTTTCGAATCGACCACCACCAACGGAGGGAAATAAACTTCCAATGCCTGTTAAACAAACTGAAGAGGAACCAAGTGGAAAACCAAATCTGAAAAGAAAATTATTAGACCAAATTTCTGATAGCATTCCAGGGAAGAAAAGATTGCAATTTTAGAAATCCATTTAATTTTATTTTGTTATGTTTAATCTCAAAATATTTCTTGTATCGTCATTCAAAATTCTGTCTACCATGTTTTATAATTAAGTTTAAAGTTTCTTACAAATCGTCATAATTTATTTAATAATAAAAAGAAAGAATAAAACCTAAGATAATTAACTATCAATTTTGGTCTCAGTCTCAATAATTTATCGTGACAAAGAAATCATGAAAACTCAGTTCTTGCTATAGTTTTTGTATAAATATAACTACGAATTTCAAATTAGTATTGAAAAAAAAAAAAAATGCTACAGATTAATTTACAAGTTTATAAAAGGTTTGAATAATTATGACACAAAGTTCAATGAAATCATTCATATATAGAAACTGTTGTAAATTAGACAAGGCATAAAAGAAAAAATTATATTTATGATTTCGGCTTTGACATTTAACCAAATGCTTTTTAATTACGAAGAAATTTATGATTTTTTATTTACTAATTCGCTGTTTTCAACATACATAAATCTTTATTTAAACCGCTATCTAAAATCCTTAAAGAATTAATAAAGTATAAAATATTTAATCAGATTAAATATAGGCTTAAAGTTTTTATTTAAATTATTTATCTTTATTTCTGATTATTTTTCAATCCTTTATATCATTTATACAAGTTTTATCAACCATTTTATTAAAATTTGTATTTTATCATTTTCTTCTGGTAGAAAACTTTTATAAAATTAATAATAAAAAATATGAATGTGAAAGAAGAAGACAGTAGTAATCAATTATGATAGTAATCATCAACATCTTTTGACTCTAATTTTAATTATATTTCCTTTCTTTTTGTCGGAGACAATAGACCTCTATTCCTTTTTTAAAATCTTATTATCTTGTTCCACCACATTACTATTTTCATCACAAATGTCTTTCTTTTCATTAATATGATCTCGTCTCTTTTTGGTGTAAGATTTAATGTAGAATGATGAAAACATGTAGGTAAATAGGGCAGCATTAAGTGTAAGTAAAGCAGCGATTGATTTTGGATATGTACAACTTGGCCGGAACTGAACTTGTACGGTATGACAAAAGACGATCAAAAATTGAATCTAAAATAAATGGTAGAAGAAATGTGAATATATCAGAGCATATATTGCATTAATTAAATATGCTTGTCATGTTTCATGCAGAAGACATTCATACTCACAATTTGCATAATGGTCAAGTATCGCTTCCACCATAAATATTTCTGCATGGAAGGTATTGCGGACAGCATGTAATACATATACATAATAACATGAATAAATGAATTAATGAGACCTAGGAGAGTTCCATGTCCACCTGAAAACATATAAAAAAAATATAAAATGAGATACAGTACAAGAGTAAAGAAAGCAACAATAGTAATAATATGATATAAAATATCATGACATGGTCATATGTAGAAAATATGAAAATTGTGAAAATTTATATTTTCAAAGAATGAATTAAACGCATTTAAACTTTAAAAGTTCAACTGAACTTGTTCAATGCCCATGGGGTAGCAATTGTTTTGTTAATAAACGAACTTTTGGCGCAGACAGTTTATTCAGAATTGCTGACTTTTTATACAAAATAACCTCCATAAAAATACCCAATGAGGAAAGGTAGAGACAGTTCAAAAACAATACAACACAATTTCCACGTAAAAAGCAACGAAAAAGTAAATTAAAATAATAATTTCAAATTGTGGAATGAATGGGATGAAACATAGTGGAGTAATAAAACTGTACTAGAGCATGGAGATGATTTCATCAGCGAGTCATATGCAAATATTAAAAGTGAGTTAAAAAATAAATAAAATACAATAAAAATGTTGAGTAAAAAAATATAATATATGACTTCAACAATTTTTTCTCCTCATCTCATTTTCTCCTCAGGAATCTTGACTTAATTAGTAATTGGTATCTAATTCACTACTCCGACCTGAAAACAAGATCCAATAAGATTCAAGTCATCATACAACATATTTATAAATTTTATCTTTGAACGAACTTTTATATTTCAAATCATTTAACGACAAATTCAAACTTTGTTGAGGAAACAATGTAAAAACATTGAGAAACATTGTTATAAAACATTGCTAAAAAAACATTGTAAAAAAAAACACATTGTTTTTATTAAAAAAAATTCAAAGTGTTAATTAAAGTATTTAACTTTATTATTATAACTTTACATTAAATAAATGCACTGATTTAATATAGTAAAGTGAAATCTGACATTTGCACATAATCGGAAATCAGTTGCAAAAAAAATCGCGAGTCAAAACGTAAAAAGTTAAAATTAGTGAAAATGCGGAATTTTATTAATTACAAAGACAAAAAAAGTGCAATAAGACAATATATAGTCACAAAACAGTCAAGAAAGTGAAAATAAAACGTGGAGATGAATAAATAAGACAAAAAATAAACATCAATTGAAAAAAAACATCCAGTGAAAATACTAACATCCAGTGAGAAAAAAAAACATCCAGTGAGAAACACAAAAAAACAGCATGGACACATTCGTAATGCAGTCAGAAAGTAAAACAAACATAATACAGTGACATGAAGTGAACAGAAAGACTCAAATAGTGCAAAATAGACAACTTAATTAAAATGACGTAAAAATTCACAAGCACATATTACCATGTGTAAAAATTTGAAATTTTTAAAAATCGTTGAGTGAATTTTTGAGAGATTTACAAGTGAAAATTTAGTGTTATTAAAATCGATCGTTGACAAAAAAAAAACATAATTTTTAACAAACAAATGATTTTAATTGAAAATATATAACGTTGTGAAATAAATAATGATAGGAACAAATGAACATTTTGTATCGAATAACATGAAAAGAAATATAATAAATAGAGTTAATTAAATAAATAGCGTACGGACTACGAACAAGACGAATACAAAAAGGAGATCCAATCAAGAATAAAAATTATGGTATGTTACACTTTCACAAATATTTATGGACACAGATGTCTAAATATGTGCTTTATGTATTCATATTAAAAAAAATCCGGAAAAATTAAGCTTAGCGTTAATTCTTTAAAAATGCATTTTATATACGGAATCACTTCCTTGGAGCTTCTAGAATCATAATAAAATTTTTTTTAAAGAGCGGAACAACTCCCCCCATACGATAGGGGTTTTTTTTCGAAAATTCGATAAAAAAGGAAACTGACAAATCTTTTTAGCGCGTTTTTGAAAAATTTATTTTTAAAAGTTTTCCTATAAAAAAGAAAAATTTTCAATTAAAAAAGACAAAAAACTTTCCCATTAATGCAACCAACATACAGAACCACAGAACCATTTTTTTTTAATTCCACCGTGTGTACTTTTCCTGATCATTGCAAAAAAATAAATGAGAAGAGTTGAAAAATTTTCAACTGGCTAAAACAAAAACAGCACTGGAAGGAATATGAATGAATGAGTGAATGAATGTATACCATGGAGGGCCATTAAATGAATAAACATGGATGTTTCTCTACCACAAAAATGTTATTTTTCACTATTTTTAATTCTCTCAGTCTCCACCAATTCCGACCATCTCTTTGATTATCTATCTACATTAGTTTTTATTTTCTTTTCATATTAATGTCAATAGTACTTTGTAAAATTACTCGAGATGATGTTCTCGCGTGTTAGAGCAGTAAAAATAACTTTCTAGAAATAAATCAATTGTTGTGATCACCCTGTTGTTTGCAGAAATGGCCATATAAATATTTAGAATGACACAATCATTTGGAAAATAAAAGCGCTTTATCCACTTTAAGCTGCTTTTTATGCTTTAATCTGCTTCTATTTTTAGTATTAACATCATTGATATTGGATTAGTCAATGAGTTTGAATTTCAAAAAAACGTTATAATTAGAATATCAAAAATATTTTAAATGAAAATTGATTTTTTTTATGAAAACTGATTTGTTTATTTTGGTTCGAATGTCAACTGGATGTTATTGCTATGGGCATAATAGGCCTGGATGTTCACTGGATGTTATTATTATTAACGAATTGTTTCTGGATGCTAACTAGATCTTGATATTATCGACATAATAAGTCTGAATAATAACTGGATCTTGTTATAATGGATATATTGTGTCTGAATATTAATTGAATCATGTTTTAAGGACATTGTGTGTCGATTCGTTAACTGGATCTTATTATTATGAACATATAGTTGCTTTCTAAAATAAACATGATTAATAGAAATTTTTATTTAAATTTAAATTATTTTTAATCGTTTGATTGTAACTTTCTATTTAAAAGCTCGGCACTGAAATAGATGACCTGAAGAAAATGTTAACTGCAAGATGTTAACGAAATTATTATTAACGAAAATTGTGATTCTGGATGCTAACTAGATCTTGATATTATCGACATAATAAGTCTGAATAATAACTGGATCTTGTTATAATGGATATATTGTGTCTGAATATTAATTGAATCATGTTTTAAGGACATTGTGTGTCGATTCGTTAACTGGATCTTATTATTATGAACATATAGTTGCTGGTTCTAAAATAAACATCATTAATAGAAATTTTTATTTAAATTTAAATTATTTTTATATCGTTTGATTGATAACTTTCTATTTAAAAGCTCGCCACTGAAAAAGATGACAAGAAGAAAAAGATAATTGCAAGATTTAACGAAATTTTTTAAGAAAATTGTGATTTTAAATTTAATAAATTCTATAATTTTTTTTCAATGATAAATTACTGGAAAATGCGCTTAGACATATGTAACAGCAGCTTATATACTAACTTTAGATAACGCAAACGTATGTATCATTCTATGTGCAATTTTCATTCTTTATTTAACCCTCGCATGTTTATCAATCTTCTTTTCTCCTTACAAGCAGCACACACACGCAAATGTGTATGCATAGCAGAACGGGTTGATGAAAAATCATGTTTGGTATTAAAAAAAAATGAAGTTAAGGTAACGTCTATGTGGTGGATGTTAACAAGAATTGAAAAGCTTTTGTGCCTTAATTCATATATTTACAAACACACGCAATCAGAGCGAACAATAATGCTGCATATATCCTTCCGCACAAGAGGAATTGAATGGATAAAATTGTGCGACACAGCAGAGAATGTAACATAAATTAAAGATTTTTATCGCATCTCGAAGAAGATAAATGGAAATGATGAATACACAAATGGTTGATGGGATTGCTAAAAATTAATTTCTAATTTTTAGCGCATTATCCTTACAGGGATTGTCCGTACTTTGCTTATTTTTTGTGCTATGACTTAAATTTTTCATTCCATTTAGATATTTTTCCACATGATCATCCAATATTTTCATGGAGTTAAGCATATTTGCCATATATTTTCAAATGAAATTTTCCTCTATTTTCATCTTAATAAGTTGCCAATTAGTGCTGGCGTAGTTAGAGTATCGCTACTATTAACTAAATCGTCACTGGTTCAATCCCAAAATTATTTTTTAATGCCTTTTTTGATAATTTATGATGTGATGTTTAATGGCAAAGTTTAGATTCAACTATAATTCTGTTTCTTAGAATACAAAAGATTTTGAAATATCAGAAAAAATTTAATCATGGCTAGATTCATTTAATTTAAAATCAAATTGCTTTTGTACGATGACGTACAAAATGTATCATGTCTATATACATGTACATGAACAAAGCAATAAATTTATGAGTAGGTTTTCGTTGGTCACGAATTTTTCCACGTCTATACAAGTTTAGATTCAACTATAATTCTGTTTCTTAGAATACAAAAGATTTTGAAATATCAGGGCATAAAAAATTGCAATAATTCCCGACAAATATTTATTGAATTTGTTCTATAAATGAAATTGATATCAGATTTACTTTTTCATTAACCATTTAATTTAAAATCAAATTAGCTTTTGAATTTGTTTTGTAATTGGAAGGTTTAATAGAGATAAACATTAATTTAAATTCCAAAATGAGTTTGAAACGAATATTTTATTTTCAACTTTGAAGAAAATAAATTTTGATTTCAAATAAAAATTAATAACTTTAATTGGAATTTATATTCTCATGTCTATATACATGTACATGAACAAAGCAATAAATTTATGAGTAGGATCTTCAAAAAAAATTATTCATTTATGAGTTAACTTTTTTTTTACATTGATAAATGGACATGAACATCATCCTATGCCTCTATTTGAATTTATACTGCTCACGTTTATCGTACTATGCAGAATTTACTGTTCAGAAACGAGAAGATTGAAATGACGATGAAAAATAAAATTTAAAATTCTAATGCATTCACATTTTCTGTGGATGACATATGTATGCCAATTTACTGTGTCTGAGGCATATTTATGGGATCTAACGAAATGTGAACCCGCCAAAACTTATTTTCAATTCAATTCTATGAAATTGGAATTTTTTTTGGCCCCCCTACCAACATTTGATTTCGATGTTTCGAATTTTCTCTTGAATAACACAAAAAAAAAAAAATTATACATATATGCTGTCAATGGAGGATATGTGTATACACATAACATTGAAATAGATCATTCTTTAGGTTAACAAATAAAAATTGCTCCGAAGGTGGAATAAATTTTCTTACTCTTTTATTCTACCAACGTATGTCAATTCAACACACTAAATTTAATAAGCAGAAAAAAATTTCCCACCCATATTGTTGATTTTTTTTTTTCATCTCTTTTTCATCATCCTTGAACAGAAAAAGTTTTTTTTTATATCTTTCTTCTTTATTTCTTTTTTTTTACTCACTTTTTTTGTACTTCACACTCATTTCATTCTAAAAACTGAGCTCAACTCAAGGAAGGAAAACTCAATTGGCTTGAAAATTGTTTTCGAATTCAAATATTTAAATTTCATTTGTATACTTTACGTTGTCTAAGAATAAAGGAAAGACGATAGAAAATAAAGAAGAGTTATCATATTTCTATGGAGCAAGGGCGTTGTATAGTTGAATTTGGTTATCCGTTAGTGCTAAATTCCCTAACAGACAATGAACGTACTCACATAAATTAATGTGATCATGAATATACTCAATCAATATAATTGAGCAAATTCATGAGCATGCTCTTTGTCTGTTTGGGATTACAGTATCTAAAAAGAAAATTAAATTCGTAAAAGTGAGGACATGCACTTCAGTCGAGGGTATTTATTTTCGATCCTTTTTAGCGCATTTTTGAAATTTTTTTCAAAAAGGTAGCTTAATAAGAAACTTTGTTCGTTCGGCTGGAACGCGAGAACTCAGCAACCGGCCATTGTTGAGAGCTCTGGTTTTTTGCAATAGCTCAGTTCCATAAAGTTATTGCGGCGACGGCAATTAAAAAATCTTAAAACATTGTCTAAATACTATAATTGGGTGTTTCTTTGGATAAATTTTTTCAAAATTTTCGACTTTGAATCAATTTTTCTCATAATCTGGCAATTTTATAGCTCCATTCTCTATATACACTTACGGGATTTGTGCAGATCTTTATTTATGTACAATTATTTTTTACCGTCATGCTTTATTTAATTAAATATTTCAATTTTTATGCCGGTTTCTGGATCAAAATATCAAATTCCGACTTTCAACATGAATTTTTTGCACTTTATTCTACTTGTCACTATGGTTGAGTTGATATTTCGAGTGTATTACACCTAAAACTATCGTTTGTTGCTCTTTAAACGCTGCAAAAATCCTTAATTAAAGAGAAAAATTGAAATTTTAGTGATTCCGAGAAACTTTTTTCCTAATCCGTGAGAAAATTCATTTTTTGATTTTATGTTTTTGCAGGAATTATAGACTAACAATACAAAATAAAGACAGATTGAGATATTATAATTAATATTATAATGAAATTAACAATTAGTTAATTTGTTTAATAAGTTAAAGTAGTATTTTTCTATGAAGCAAATTTTGTAGTTTTTGAGACACGAATTAGACGAATTTGACTTATCCAGAGAATCACCCAATTAATGAATTTTAGTTTTCAGTACAAAAAGGGAAAATTTTGGATTTCAGAAAACCGTTAGAAAGTTTGAATTTCCCTCGATCAATAACACGAGGACTTTTGTAATTTTTTTTTTTTATAATTTTACATGTCTGAAATAATTATTTAGACTCGATGGTGAAAATAAGTTATTTTACAGAACTTTGAAGTGTGAAAATTTCAACAGCTTCTTATTCAAATTTTCAATTGTTTTGATGAAGTTTCCCATTCATTATTAAATCACGGAAAACATTATCTTTTGATATAACATGATTGAGATGACGAGACATGTTAGCTTTTTTTGATATTTAATTTAATGGTACGTGAAATACTGCCATCGAAACGTGTATGCAAATTAGCCATCAAAATTTTTTTTCTTTCTTTGGTGTCGTTTGGAAATTCATCACAATTATAGCTTGATTTTATTTTTACATATTAGATACATTATTCAAAAATTTAAGAAAAAAGAGAATTAAACTTTTTATTCTCTTATTGTTTTTCCAATAGGCTACAAAAATTTTATATTTTAATATTTTAGTGCATTTTTGCTATCACATCATATAGAAACAGTGAAATAATAATTATATGAGAAGAAACTATAAAACTTATTGAAACCTGTTAGCGTCAATGTCTTAAATGAATATATGATAATTAGAAAAATCTTCTCTAGATAGCTACCCGACATTTATACTCTATTAATATAATTTAAATATCTACAACTTAATATGCTAATTGTTAATTTCTGCAAAAAAATCTACATATACGCACAGTTTCCTGTTTGAAACGAATATACAATCAAATGAAACAAATTATAGAAAATAATTTACCTGCAAAAAACTTTACTCCAATGAATGCACAAACTGGCATCAATGTGTGATGATAGACATGAAGAAAGCTAACTTGTGATTGTTTTTTGCGTAAAACAAAAAAAACAGTGTCCAAAAGTTCAATAATTTTTGCCATGTAATATAACCATACAGCACGGGCCATCTGCATTTTAATGAGAACGTAAGCGATGAAAATAAGGAAAATGAATAAAATTTGTGAGTTCGTGTGAGTTCACACACGATAAATGAAATAAATTTGTAATGACGCCTTCCTGCCACATAATATATCTATGTATGGTGTTCAGTATATTTATATACAGCAAATAAATAACATCAAAATGTTGGCATCAAAGTGGCAGAAAATCAACATTTTGTGAATATAAATTACCCTTATTGCACTTGGATTTGTTGAGTAGTCAACAGGTTGACATCGAAAATTATAATGTTTCCTCCAACCGCCTTCTAACCCCTGCAAAAAATGAGAAAAGCCATGAATTTCATAGGAACATGTGCAAAAAAACGGTAGAATAAATTATAGGAGAAATAATACTAGTCAAATTATAGGAAACAACTCTTATTTGGTCAAGCAATAAAATAAAAGAGTGAAAGATTCTATGATATTATTAAACAAACAAAAATAAATTTTTATTTAAAGATTTAATCATTAATGTGTAGCATATATTGATTTTGTTTCTATTACCATTTTACGTTTCAAATATGCCCACAATTTAAATAAATTCAACTTTGACATTTGACCCTGTGGACACCTTTGTAAACTTCATGTTTAAAATCATACAAATGTATTTTCACACATTGCAAACATTAAATTAGAGATAAATTTAATTCTAAGTACCATGAAACACATACGGTGTGTGGTATCACAGAAAAACGGCAAATGGATTTTTCCCTTTTAAAATAAAAACAGAATGTGCTTTGTGCTACCTATTTTATTTCAATTACACAACATTTTTCGGCATGTTCAAAAAATAAAAAAATTAATCGAAAAATTTAAATGTATATTTTCATACAGTTGTGACTTGAAGAGAAAAATGTTCAAGCGAAACTTAAATTAAGAATTAGGGTTTCTATTAATTAGACATTTGGAACTCAAAGTAGAACAATCTAATATTTTCCTTTTGGAAACCAGAGTAGCTAAATTCCGGTTTATACTGCTTTTACCGGTCACCTGGTTTTTAAAACAAACTTTTAAAAAAAGGAACTTTACTGAAATTTATAAAATTTATTTGAATGTGTTAAATTAACGCAAGCCGTGATTCGGTGGACTTTTGACGAGTATTTAAGCATACATACCAACACTGTCGGTGTTTATTTCCGTGCATACTTTCAAATGCGCTTGATTGCCAAAACGGGTTCAAGAAATTCTCTAGCGACTATCGAATGCAACAAACCCTAAGTCTCTAAATGCTCAGTGCTAAGTCTTAAAGTGCCCATAAATTGAGGAAAAAAGTATCACACGCAAAATCGTTCAATAACATACTAGAGTGCAAGGTGGAGGATGCAATAATATCAAAACATTTTTATTTTTGTTCATGATTCTTTTAGTAAGTGAGCAACCCTAAATGATTTTATTAGTTCCTAATGGCACAAAAATAATATCTCTATATTCAATATTGTGAAGCATTTTCACAGTATGTTATCAATGACCATTCTACTCGATTTCCTTTTATTTCTTCCTCGAAAAATAACAACACACAAGCACAAACATACACACTCACATTTTTCGATAAAATGACTTCTATATGATACTTACTTCAATAACTAAAATGATACTAAAAACAACTTGTACAGCATTGTAAACGATCAATGTTTTCGTCAGTTGAAATGGTTTCCGATTTTTCATATAACGTGGACCAGCATATAGGCAGAAATAAAGATAGGTTACCAAAATTGAAACAAGTGGTCCAGGTGTGTTCCCGAGAAACCATGTCTTTGTTCGTGGATCTGTAAATTGAGATTTTTCGGTAATTTAATGTTGTTGTTAATCATGCAGAAGTAAAGCAAATTTCCACAATTCATATTGGTGAATATATTAACCTTCATTTACAACAAAAAAGTTAACAACTCGATCTATAAAACCACTGTTCTCAATCTCCTCTGTCGACATTCTATTGAGTGTGTTCAAATTGAGTTTTCCTAATGTCCTCCAAACAAAGCTGGTGTTTAGTCGTTACTGCTCTTTAAGTGCTAAAACGATAAAAATGAAAATACGAAAAAAAATTCAATAAAAAGGATTTTATGTGTTTCATAATAAAGAATGAAAAGTGTATCATCATCACATGATGATGCTAGCATGCATCAACCGGGAAAAGAGTTGAAGAGCATCAATAAATCAAGTGTATGCTCGTACATTTCACACACTACACAAAATGACATTCATGAATTTCGAGTGGTATTTTCGTGATTTTTTTCCTCAATATCATGCTTTTTGTCTTTTTCGTGTATCGTGAATATTCGAAATTACTTTTTAATGAAACATACAGTACGTGGCTAGAAATCCAATTGCAAGCTTACTTATTTTTGTTTTGATTGATTTTTTTACGCTTAAATTAGAATTATTGATTTTAGTTTATTTTTGCCAATCATTAAAATCCTAAACTAAAGTGGCTAGATTTTTTTCTAATGAGCAAAATGAAGGAAAATTTTAATAATTGTTTGTGCAACAAAATTCATTTATTATGCAAAGAAAATAATTTTTAATTCACAAATGTTATGCGGATTTGAATCATTATTTCATCCTCAACATAAAATCTAAACAATTCATCATGAATTATTTATGGATATATTTTCCTCATAAGTGATTTTCATAAAATTAGCATAAATTAATTTCCTTGTGCTTTATTAAAGCATAAAATCTTTATGCTTTACAAAAGCAATTCACATGAGAAATTATTCTTATTCTTCTTCTTTTAATTTTAAATTAAGTTCCTTAATTCATCTCTTCTTGTTCTTATCCGAAACTTGTGTTCAATAATATTCAATAATATTTTATGCACATATAAGTCATACAACCATAAACAATGAAAACTTCAAGACATTTACATATGATAACTTTCTGTATTTAAGTAATAAATTAATTGCTGCACCATTCATTTCTTATGAAATTATAAGCAATGCCCAACAATATCTTGTTGCCATTATACCAATTGTATACAAGATACAAAAAAAAAATGTTGTGGGTGGAAAATCATTTTGTAATTCCATCCAAGATCGAGATAGTTGTAGCATGGAGATGGGAAATTTTCATTCGTGATCGGATTTATGATGTTTGAGTTTTTGTATGTACACTAATTACTGTATAATTAGTGCTAATGAGAGAGCTTTCTCTGTTGAAATTTTAAAGGATTTTCTGCCATAGAAACGGGAAAATAGCAAGTTTTTCGATTT
Organism: Chironomus tepperi; assembly: GCF_022539635.2. Lineage (NCBI taxonomy): Eukaryota > Metazoa > Arthropoda > Insecta > Diptera > Chironomidae > Chironomus > Chironomus tepperi. Next base: position 37,537 of record NW_027226207.1, read on the forward strand.
TAATTGATATTTATAGAGCTTTACAATAAGATTTTTTTTGTTTTCACCAGCATTAATATTTGATATTTAATGACAATATTTCTGTAATTATATAAAAATGTAGGTCACTCATCCACATAGTATCATACAAAATGTTTCTTGCCCACAATATTTTAATTGCTTTACGAAAAAGTATTGAAATATTTGATAGCCATTACAATAGCATTTAGTTTGTTTGGATGATAAATTCAAGAACTTTATTATTTGTTGTTTTTATTTGCCAAAAATAGCAAATACTTGAAAAATATTATTATTGTTATGGGCTGAAGATATGTTGATAATAATAAATTCACCCTTCGATAGTAATTCTTTGTTTCATACTCTTATTCTTAAATCATTTTTACGGTCGAATGCAGCATTGAATTTGTGAAGTGAGAGGGAAAATGATTGTGTAATCATTTATGGGTAATTTATGTAAGTATTTATGGGTTGGATAGACTTAAAAAGAATCTGAAAAACATTATCTCAGATTGCTGACCAAACGTGTCATAATTTTTACGTGTTTATAGATTATAAATTGATATGTTGAAAAATGCGACGACAGAAACATCGTAGCTATTCATATCGCAGTGACCTCTCAAATTTTCATTCTGAAACATGATCAAATATCGAAAATTTTTCTCGTTTTTCTTTCTTGTATTCTAAACAACGCACGCAATTATCAGGCTCTCCTCGGAAAATGACAGTGACCGAAGGGAATTATTTACTGAAATTTTCCCTGAGAAAATTTTTTCTACCACAACCCATCTCAAAGTTCCTTTTTTAGGCACAGCGGAGTCTTTTTTAAAGGTCGACAACACATTGATTTTTATACTTTCCATACTTTTTCATTACAACCTAAATTTTTTTCGGGCGTTATAGTTGCTTAGAATTTCATTTTTTCTGAATTTTCATGGAAATTTATCATTTTTTTATTTAATTAACCAAAAGTGAAACTTAGTTTTAAATGTAAATATTTATAAGCATCAAACAATTAAAACCTTTGATCCATCAAGACCAATAACTTCATAAGAATGAAAATGTCTCCGTAGATTCACTTATCAAAAATTTAAGTGATTATTGAATTGTATTAATCCAGCATCAGTAAATTTTATAAAGGCTTTAGTAGGAAGAAGATTACTAAGAAACCTAAATCTAATTTTTTTTAGTAATCATCTAATTTTCTCACATTTTTATATTTATCTCCTTTATGTAATTGAGTCGAAGTGGCTCGGTGGCGGAATGGTTTAGTTCTTCGGTACATAATTATTGCAACACCGATTCAGCAATCATGAGTTCGAGACTCGGCATGGGAAATTTTTCACGTGTCATTTTTCGAATCATATGTAGTGGAAATGCGGCTCACGCCTTCCTTTGTAGGCTAGAGACAATAAGCTGATAATAGCGTCATCAAAGGAGTGGTTCTGATCCCACTATAAACTGTAGGTCTATTGAGTGCAGTGGTCTGGCGCACCCTCACTCGTTAAACAATCATTAGCCGCGAATCGCCCTAGCGCAGCTCTGGATCTTAAAGATCTGAATAGCTAAAGGTTTTTTTTTTGTGTAATTGAGAATATAAAGTTAGAATTATAATAATTATTCACCGAGCAGAGACATAGAATCACTTTATTTTCCTAAATCAGCTAATACAGAAAACACTATTCATATATTACTAACAAGATTGTAAGTTCCGTTGTGTTTCTCATTATTTATTTCATTTCTGCGACCATTGTCTACCTCCTCCACTGAAATGTTTATATGCTTTATCTGCTAAAATTGCTGACATTTTCTCTACAGAATCAAAATATATCGACATAAAATGTTCACCTCTTGGCAATGAGCTTTAAGGAGGAAATTTTAATTTAGGAACGTTCTTTTTAATATTTTATGAAGAGTGGCGATTAGCTCTAAGGTGTTATTAATTTTTTTTTTTTTTGAGTGCACCAATTAATAAAAGATTATTGTTTATACAGCCGGAAAAAGGTAAGGTTTACTTCTAATTTAATATGATTTTAGATTAATTACAATAATTAAATATTCTAAGATCGCGTAGCTTCATACGTCATCTAAAGTCTAATTTTATTGCGTTTTTTCTTGGTTAAATGGAAAATTTTTGGTTTGAGTTGGGAAGGATATTTTGACTATTTTGATGATATCAACAAATTTTAGAAAAATTACATTCAATCCTATTCCTGACCTTTTCTTTTTGTTTCTTTGGGGTTTGAACTATCTTCAAAAAACTCATTTGTTGATTAAATTCACATCACAAGCAATGCCTGCTCGACTGTCTAACCAGCATATTTGGCAGATTGCATTTTGATAAACTTTTAATAAATGAAATTTGCTGCGCATTTTTGAATCTATAAAACTAAAAAAGAAAATGAAAAAGTATTAAAACGTGTCAGTGCCACATTATAAGCCAAAAATTTTGTTCTTTCTTGTTATTTGAAATTTGGTAACAAATGCAAGAGTAAGTTTGAGATCAAATAATCAAGAAATTTCAATCTCTATACCCTACAAAAAAAGGAATGGAAAGGAATCGGATTGAACGAGATGTAAGTGGAAAAAATAAGGAGAAAAAAAGGTGAAACGAACATCAGAAAAAGGTGGTGAGATGCATAAATCAATTGATATACATTATTTTTCATGTTGTTGCTGTAACTATCAAGATTCTTATTTAACCACTTTCTATTTTAGCTACATCCCACTAAAAAGCAAGAACGAAAACTTTCTAGAAGAAGCAAAAAGTTTCTCATAAAAATTGATTTCTGCACTTTGTAATGGTTTTAAGTGGAAAATATTTTTTTTTCCTTTGATTCTGATTGCCGTTGTGAACAATTGTTACTCGATTATCCGTACCAGTATTGAGAGACGTGCAAAAGGCGTAATGTTTTCCGTACCTTTTCATATAAAAAGCATGTCTACATATCACGGAAAAAAATGAGAAAAGCTTCTGTAGGATAAAAGCAATAGTGAAAATTGAAAGAGAGACCCAGATCGTAATTTTAGATTAATGCGCTTCAGTGAAAACTAATTCATTTAATTCGATTTTGTATAATGAAATCGAATATAGATTTTTTGAACTCAACTAATATTCAAGTTGACATTGGAATATTCGACAAGTTACCATTAATACAGATCTAAAGACATTAATAATATAAATCGGTGTATATTTCTTAGTAATAACTCTTAAGAATTCCTCGATTTTTGTTGAACTTTGCTCGGATCTAGTTAATTACCTTCACGAACACCACTATTTTTTTTATTAGTCGAAGAGTGCTATTCGGGAAAATTCTACGCAAAGTTCGTATGAATGTAGGTGGAAAAAAGTTTAGAGCGATAACCTATTCCCTTCAATTCTTTCTATGGTTGGCTTTTCGAGAATTTTTTCATAAACTTGGATAACAGCAGTAGAAAATAAGCCTCATTGATTTCAAACCGTAAAATGCACGATGTTCAAATATGCTGTGCTTCACTATGAAGCATATAAATTCTTCAATTTCCGATTTTCATTCAAAAATTCATTCACCTTGCTCTAAATCTCGTCATCATCGTTGTCGTCAATATTCTTTCTTATATGTTTATATAGGAGAAAATGTTAGTTCACTTGTTGTACAGCATCTGCACGGCTCTAAGTGTATTTTATATTATATATACATAAGGAATTTTAATCTTTAAGAATCAATAGAAAGATATATTTATTTATCTTCAATATTTTTTTCACAATTTTTTCAACAACAATTCACAGAGTGATTACTGAAAATTTATTATTATTGCATTCTGTTTCCGATCAAATGAAGAGATTGGTAGCAGAGAAGTTCAGATTATCTTATGGATTATCCTTATTTCAAGCACAAAATAACTATGACAAATACATTTCGATTTATATCGAATGTTATTTTAATAAAAACAAATTAAATTCTTTAATCTTATTGAATTTACCTAGACATTTTGTTGCATCATTTGACTTTGATACTTTTTTTGTGTATTTAATAGACAAATTAATTTTTTAAGGAACTTGAGCATCAATTTCCGATTATTAGATAAGGATTGTTAATTTTATTTCTTTATCTAATTTTTTATCGATAAATGCAATTTGATATTCTTCTTATTAGACTTGATTAAGATCCTCAATAAAATTTCAATCAACTGAGAGTTTACTATCTAAACACTATACTGTATTTATTGACATTTGAATCGCCAATCTTGCCTGGATGAGAAGCCACATGGAGTTTGGAATTCACTTCTTTATACCACTCGGATTGGACATTTTAAACTACCTTAGCTATTTTAACAACTCTGATACTCAAAGTTTGCAACAAATTTCTCTTTCCGTTTCTCATTTCCCTTCATTTTAAAAGCTCTTTATCAAAGAAATGAAGGAAATTTCTTTCAAGATTGAAATCTTTTTAAAGAGGTTGCAGTCCATTCATCAACGTACACTTATTAACAGTGCTAAGAACACTATTGATTTTCCTCCCTTCTCTGCTAAAAACTCATTTTTTATTTTTTTTCTCCTTTATTGTTGAGACTTTATCGCCGTTTTTAACGCTTTTTGTGTGTTTGTTGCTGCTATTTATGGTGTATACAGTGGAAAGAAATCTCACTCTGTCGGAAGATAACCGTAAAAAGAACAATTTTTCTTCTTCTTTCCTTTATTTTTTGATCGTGTTTTATATTTTTCTAAGTTTTGTTTTGTTTGATGCTGAGAAGATTGTGGCTTTAATAACATAATGTATTTATTTTCTTTTTTTTTATTACGATTATTTTGTCTACAAAAAGCTTTGTTTTTTTGAAGGACATGAAATTTTAAGTTTTAAAGCTCATTTCTTTTATTATTGTGCTTTTGGTTGTCTTTAGTTTTGAATGAACATTTTCATGAATTTTCAACATTTGCAAAATATTTCAAATGTTTATGTATAATACTCTGAGAAAGAAAGAAAAGCCATTAAAGTCAATTGAAGAGATCAGCGAAAGCAATATGAAGAAAAACTTTATTTTTTGGCTAGTCAGTTGAAATTAGTGAGTTATATATTAAGTGTATTCCATCACAAGAGTACTGAAAGTCATTTTTTTCGGAAATTTAACATGGAGTCCTGTTATGACATTTTTTAAATTTAAAAAATTTAAATTGAAGTAGAAAATTGGCAAGCAATTTGAATTATTTATTAAAAAAAATGAAACGAAAACAATAAAAATTCTACTTTGCAAACAAGAACAAAGATAAGTCATAAGATACATATATACATTTATTTATGATGTGTGAAGTAGGATAAAAAAAGCTATCGGTCGAAACGTTAATGTATTTTTCGATTGAATTATGATCTAATTGATGAAATTTATTAAGAGAAGTTGTGGAAGAAGAAATGGATAAAATAACATTTATTTCATGAACTTTTTTCTATCATATCTCCAGTAAGAACTTTAATGATGTAAAAATATTTTATGAGAGTTTTGAGATTCCATTGAATATTTGCTTTAATAAAACCTATCAAAATTTCATATGATATAAATTATAATGACTAAACAATCATGAAATAAAAGTTTAATGTACTTTTAGGTATTTAATATTTTCTGGTTTGAATTTTGCGTAGAAAAAAATTTGAATGAATGAGAAAAAAAGGAATTGGAACAAAAAACAGAACTTTTTCTCTCATCAAACAATTTATTTTTAAATACACAAAGGAAAATCTTTATCTTCTTTTATCATAAGTTCTTTTTTTTTTGCTTTACTGTATGTCGAATGTCGTTGGCACTGAAAGAATAAGTTTGATTTCAATCAGTACGAATATGGCTCTGAGTATTGTAGATGAATTGGGCATGCAGAATCTCATGAGAGTATGAGAAATGACCATTGAAAATAGTTTCACAAACTTTACTAATGGATACTGGTTGAATAAATTATGATATTTTCTGTTTAAACTTGTAGCCCCATCTAGCTTCACATCATCATATGTGAGGAGAGCATGAACGTTCATATTATCTACTTTCACTCATACATGTACGATAAATGCATCAAATGGAATATGAATACAACTTGCTGTGGAGCAAGGAAAATGAATAAATTGTTCTAGATCTCATTCGTTTTTTTTTTTTGCTGATAATACACAACTTTTAATGACTTTTTGCATTTTTTGTCTCCTTTCCCTGTGATTTTTAACTTATGTGATTTATTGAAAAAATTGTTCTTAAAAAATAATCTATTTATTTTAAAGCAATGGGATCAAATTTGAATGAATCAAACCAAACTTAAAAAATATTAAGCATGCGTTTTGCGGTGAAATGTTTTATACATTCGATCAGCAAAGTATAAACATTTATTTGCTTAAAGAAGGTAGTAATAAATAAATAGTATTAGATAATTAAATAAAAACAAAAGAAACTTCTTACTAGTAACTGAACGTATACTCAAGGTGAATCGTCTTACTCTTCCTATTGCAAGAATTGATTTATTCATTTGAAAGAATCCGCTCATAACAAAAAGCATAACCCCGTTGATATCAAATCGCATAAAACAACGATGACGATTTGCTATTTTTCTGATCCTCAGCAACAATTTGTAATGGTATTGTATAATTTTTTTGAATGTGTCTTGTTATTATGGCGTTATGAGTTTTGTAAAAGTAGTAGGGGAAATGTGTGTGAAGAAATCTGTGGAGGGGCTGAATCCATCGGCATTTTTTGTCCTCACCTTTTCACACAGAAGGATGAGTACAAAAAATGCGAAGTAAAGAGTAGATTCATACAATAGATTTCTAGCATGCTTCTTTGATTTATTCATCTTTAGGGCTTTACAATATACAGTAGCGACGAAAAGTATTGTGACAAGCATTTATTTTTTCATTCCTTTTAATAACTGATTAGGTAAAATTAAATTAATTGAATTGAAATTCAAGAAAATGGCCGCCTCTTTGAATGGCCATGAACATTTAATTTTAGTTAAAATGTTTTGCATGAAAATAAAGAACAATATAAATATTATTATTTGCAATCTCAGATAGTTAAATTCTTAGAAATATTTAAACAAAAACCTAACACGATGGTACTACTCTTTGACTAAAATTAATAACAAAATTCAACGCCCTTTTCTTCAAAATAAATAATCATATAAAATTTTAGTTTCAATGCATTTTGCCGCTACTGTATTAAACTTTTTTTCATCTTCTTATGCTTTTCAATTCTTTCGAAAATTCGTTATGGTTGAGAGAAGTGTGTGCAAAAGAGTGAGAAAGTATGAAAATGACTCAAAAGTTGGAAGAAATGTCGAATGCTGGAAAAATTGGAGATGAAACGTAGCACAATGAATGATGAGCAACTTCTCATGCTTTATATTTTTTAATATCACAAAATTTTGTTGAATGATGACATGGAGTTCATTGAAAGATACACACAGAGTGCATGAAGAATGGGATGGTTTATTTATGGCAAGGAAAAATCACAATATACAGCGAAAATATATTTCTTATTTAGTGACAAGAATGAATAGAAAGAAAATTGCTGCAAGTGCTTTTTGGGGTCAAATGATGTTTTTTTATACGCGGAGCTCGTATTCTCAGCGCTCTTATACACTACACAACAGGCATTTTTTTACAAGAAACATAAGATTTCATCTTTTAACGTGAAGATAAAAAAGCGGGAAGATATGAATGAGAAAACAAAATGATAAATGCTTCATTTATCATATAAAATATTATTTATGATGGAAAACGGATTGACAAAACCAGAAAATAACAATTACAAAATAGATTATATATTAAGGATTTTCACTTTATATTTGAAGCATATGATACATATAAAATATAAAATACAAAGAATCGATTTTTTTGCTTGTCGCACGGCGAGAAAAAAAAAGGTTTTTTTTTTTTTTTATCATGGTTTTACTTCTTTTTGTTTTGTCTGCTGAATTGATTAATAGTTTTATGATTGAATGATTGGATCATGAAAAATGGAAAAAAAAGTGAGCAAGAAAATCGTGTATTTAAAGAATAGAATAGAAGATACAAAAAAATATTAATGCTATAGATTAAGCCAAACTTAATATAGAAATTTTAATTTTGAGATGTTCGTAATATTTCAAACTTATCGTAGACATATTATGTCATATGGTATACTTTTGCATTTTCTTTGTTAGTTTAAGCAGTAAACTTTGTTAGATGTTCATAAATAATCAATTGTTAAACCAAAAAATATTACAAAGCTATGAAAATATCATGATCAGGATATGTAAAAATGCGTACTTAATTTTTGAATTAAAATTTTCTTAAATTCATGGAATAACAAAAGTATATTTTCAAAATAATCTTGCTGCGTCAATGTCAAAATATTTGCAATAAGCATTAAAGATTTAGATTTCTCTTCTAAATTTGAAATCAGATATTGCATAGCCTACTTAATTTATTACCCATCCTTTATTAAATAGCAGTATCACAAATTAGGTTAAAACTAATTTTATTTTACGAAATATTAAATCAAGTCTGATTTTCTCACAGTGAAATAAAAATCATTCGACTGAATACAGCAAACACACACAAAAAAATATTTTTTCTGACACTCCAATTCCATCCTTCAATTTTCTCTATTTGGTTTTCTCACTCACAATGTGTAAAATCTATTGTTCGTATTGCTTCTGTCTGTGATTTGTATCATAATTTATAGTTTTGTGATTCCAAGTGTTTGATCCCGATTGAAAGATTGTTTCTGCATGTGCTTGGGGAGTCAAAATACCAAAGTTTTCTTGTTCTTCCTCCCCACAAAAACTTTTTTTTCCTTATTATTGTTATTCTTCTCTGATTTCTATGTTTCATTTGTTACTGTTATGTTGAAAACATCAGCATCCCTACGACTTTATACTTCATAAAATGATTTTCTTGTTCTATTATTCATCTAACATGAAGCAAGATGAATGAAATGGTAAGGAAATAAATATTAATGCGTATTAACCGAATATCGATATGATGACTGTGTGTGCGTGTAAATTTCAATTTCTGACTTTATGTTCACAATAGTAACAAAAGATTAAAAATCAATAGAACGATGAACATTGTTTGTGGTGGATGTTCTTAATGGTTTTTCGCAGTTGTGTTCAACAATAAGAATATAATATTTAAGGAAAGAAAATTTATTTTCCGCTTTATTTGTGGTCAGATGATCATCATTGTAATGCAAAGAATCCTATTCGGATGAGAATCGCATTTATATTTCAAGTAAGATTTCATGTAAACAAATCGTTTGCAGCATTGACTATTCTTGATATTCCACATATCAATCATATTAGAAGGTTTATCCAGATTATTTTCAAGTTTTGTAGTTGGTTACAAAAGCTGAATTTTTCATGAATTTTCAAATGTTTGTTTTAAAATTGATTTGAAATCCATGAACTGTCAAAACTTTAGATATAGTGAATCTATCAATCTGTTATTAATTCCAAAATCACCAAATCGATATAAGATTTTTTATTTCATATGTCATAATGTAAACCTACTAATGCCCTTAAACCGGTAAACTTGATTTTGAACTTGATTTTTTTTTTTTGACAGATTGTGTTTAACAAATTAAATAAGGCTTGTGTATACGTGTAATATTGCATAAATCTTTATTTTAAATTGTTTGAAAAGCTAAACCGTGCTTTAGCAAGGTCAATGGTTTTTCGATTCTCTTGCTTGATTTTTCTTTTAAAATAATACTTTACTTTGATAAGTCTTTCATGGATAGATATATTTTTTTTTTTATGTAAATGAACCTCGAAGCTTCGAATTAATCTAGAATACGAAAATCTTCACGTGTTGCTAATTTATTTTAACACGCGTTTGATAAAAATCAGCTTTCATGTGATTTAAAAATCTACAAAATATTTTTGAATGAAAATGAAAAACAGAAATCATGCGGAATTAAGTAACACCCAAAAACGAGTTATTTATCTACATTTCTTATTCAGTAAACAGGTTGTTATGTTTTTTAAAGTTTATGTAGTTCAAGATCATCAAAGTTGAATATAATTTAAATTATTTAAATAATAACTTGATAATAACGCATTTCTTTTCTGAATTTTTGTCGCTTTTCTTTTTCTTTGTACTTCTGTTCATCATAAAGTAAGTACAGGTGGGAAAATCACATATAAAAATGAATAAACCTTTCCTTTGTTTTATTTTGTGTCTTTTTGACTTACATATAAAGTTATTTTGATACAACAATGCTTGCCCAGAAATTAACAAAAGGGACAGTATTAATGTTGATGTTTCACAGATCATTTTGTAATGATAAAAAATTTAAGCAATGGTCGCAATAAAGCTTGCAAAAAATCATAATTAATACACAGTTTGTGCTCATTTAGAGACCTTTTGTCTCGTACATCATATATTAATCATCTTTACGATGGGAAGAGTCTTTTTGAAAATTTTATGACAAATTTATTACACTTTTTTGTTGACATAATTAGAAATTATTAGAACTTGCTGTTTTACTTCATTAATAATGCTAGTTTCTTAACATCTTTTATTTTTTTGATTCAAAACACAAATGAATTGTAAATGACTGATTTTTAATTATGAAATTTTCTTGCCCAACTTATTTGTTTGGACTTCTTTGAAAGGATATTAAAGCAGTTTTCTATAAAAATTTGATGCTTCAAATTATTGTATGGTTAAATTTTTTTCTAAAACTTTGGAATTATTCTCCGAATATTTTAAATTGGAAATTTTTAAGTCTCCAAAGATCATAGCAATCAATCAAAAAGCACAGTAAATTCTGTAAAGCTGTTAGAGCTTGAAGTAAGAAGCTTATGATTTCAAAATTATTGAAAGCTCAAAATTTTCAAATGGTCTTTTCACTTATTTGATTTGTATATCATAAAAGATCTTTTATTGAAAAAATAAGAAAATTCATTACCAGGCCATTCAAAATTTCTTCTAAGAACATAATTTTTTTATTATGGAAAAATGTTATTACGTTGTAAAACATTTATTATAACTTGAAAAATATTTCATCACATACAAAATGTTGCTTTTAAAATTTTTATATGGAAGGAGCTTATTTGATTGTCGACAAGAGTTGTTGACAACATAGAGTGACATTTTAATCTTTAAGGATTAAAAGTTTGTTAACAAATTTTCCTCTTCCATGATTTGTGAATAATATAGAAAGATAAAGAGTCACATAGAAAATAGAAAATGAAGTAAATTGAATAACTTTTTGCATTTACATTATGAAATTACAATCAATCATTTTGTAGACAAACAAATACAATATCAAAAGGATCTCTCGATGAAGAATTTAACCTATGTGGAATTTTCTAAAATAAATGCAATGAATCCGACAGGGATTGATAATGGGATGGATGAAGTTTGTCGATCCGAGGGAGGATGTGAAACATTTGAATTAAAATGTAATGATATGTAATCGGACCTAACTACATTGAAAAACAGTAAATTGATTCAATCCATAATCTCTCATCATTAAAATTTCATATCCCTCTCTTCACTTATGCTTGTGGGTGGAATAAAATTACATTATTTCTGAAACAACATAAACATTAATTGCTATTAGGTTTGATGAAAAGTAATATTAATTTTTTGTGGACTCTTGGAGTAGATTTTTCAAGTTAATTTAATTTTTATTAATTAAAATTTTTAATAATCTATTTAATGTTTTATTTTCAAAATACATATATGAATAGCAGGATTGGACTTCCACGATGAAATATGAAAAATATATTTCATACAGGAAAAAAATAATCATTTGAGCTAGAACAGTTAAAATAAAGGAATGTTTTAAAAGCCGATTTATAATGGGAATAGGAAAATGAAGAAAAACATGTTTAATATATAAAAAAAAAATTTAATCATTTATGTTTGTGTGGTTGCTATAGCTTTATTTATCATTCATAATTTAAAGGAATAAAAAAGGCAGTTTTCTGTAGAAACTCACATAAAAAAATTTCTACATAAATGAAAATGTTCTTTACAAAAGTGACACATAAAAGAGCTGTGAACTAAGTCGTTGAGAGAGTAAAAAAGGAACTGTAAAGGTACAGATAAAGAAAGGAACAGTAAAAATGCTATGTATTTTATATGATCTTCATTTAAAGCTCATAGTGAGATAAAGTGAACATCTCATAAAGTCCTCACAAACGGATAAATTGTGAAGCAGGTTGTGAAGTGTAATACGTAAATCGACTCCCACTTCCTTCCAATGTTTCAGAGATTAACATCATGATGGTTGCAAATTCATTGATAAAAAGATGTGAAATTTTTCACACTAATTATATGTAATGTGAATTATCTCCGAAAATAATGAATTTCCGAGGATTTAAGTCGAAGTAATTTCTCATTTGAATGGCATTAAAATGATAAAAAAATTGCTCCTCGTTTGATGTTTTCTAAATGGTACGAGAAAAGAAATGTCCACATATAAAAAACCTTGACCATGAGAATCTACGCTTCTGGGCCAATATTAAACTAATAGAAATTTATATCTTTTCTCGTTTCCATTTTTCCTTAAATTTCTTATTTATTTTAAACCTAAATCTATTCCATTATGGGGAAGAAAGAAGAGTACATTAAATAAAAAAATAGTAAAAAGCAAACAGACAAAATGACAAAGTTTTTATATCTAAAAAACATGAAGAGGGATCGGAAATATTATGATTATTAATTATGAATTCATCTTCGTTGTTGTGTTTTTTTTAATGTTCCATGGCTCCATTTCGTGACCCTTTTGTTGCTTTAATTAGTTCTTTCATTTTAATAATTCGCTTTATTCTTATGTTGTTCTTATTTCTTCTCATTCAATTTTTGTGTTGTTTTTATATGAAAATTATTTACATAAATTTTCATGGCAGTCAAAAGGAAAGAGAAATCTGTAATCTCTGCATCTTCTGCATGCTCTGCCTTTTTAATACATTTCACGTCTTAAGGAAATGATGGAATAAATTTTCGCATTTTTCGTTCACGGGCGGATAGAAACACACAGTAATGGAGTAAGAGATCAGAAAAAAGCTTAAGGACTTTAATGCTTATAATTTTATGAAATAAGATCTCGCAAATGTTCCAGATAATAAAGGAATAAAAAAGGAGAAGGTAAAAGTAGGATTGCATTTTTTCATCGTTAAATTAAATTTTTTCTCTCCTAACCCAAATTCTATATTATATATTATTCTGTAGTACTGTAAACATCAATGTAATACAACATAAAAATTAGTCAACATATGAAAGCTACATAAAATTCTTTTAAAAATTAATGTAAACTGCAAATTTCACTGCTCAACGTGATGCAAACAAACTTTGTGCTCATTTAAAAGCATTCTCATTGAAGATTCTCTTTAAAATACTAGCATTATTGACAAAAAAGTTTAGGAATCAGTAATTTTGAAAATTAAAAGCGTTACAGTCCAGAACTATGCAACGATTTTTTAACTAACTTTCTTTGCACTCATATAAAAATGTCAACTTTTGTTAATCAAACAGAAAGAAGCAGAAAATATCTATCAACATAGTTATTAGGGATTTCAATCCCGGAATCAATCCCGGGATTGGATAATGAAAAAAGTATTCTTTTGATATAATTAAAGAAAAATAACACGTTTTTGGCCAGATTCCAGCACAAATGGAATACTAACTGTTTTATTAGAAATTTTTAGAAATTAGATTTTCTGAATCGGGATAAGAAATTTCGGGATTACGGGATTTCTCGGGATTCTCCGGGAAGTAGCTTCCAAGCAAGGAAGCAAAATCAACATTGAGAGCACAATCACCAAAATTTCAATTTATAATTGTCGTTAAGATGAATTTTCCTAAATTTTTGAGATTTTAAGTTTAGAATTAGCAAATTTTTTTAGAAATTAAATGCAAATACATATATTTAATTTTTGGTCTTTTAAAATATTAACAATTTAATAAGAATTTTTTAAGAAAGTTTTAATATTTAACTTTTTAAATTGTGGCTGAAATTATTAGATCATATTTAGTGACATACTACATGATTTTTGAACGTGTTATTTTTAATTTTTTTAAAATTTAAAACTTCAAATTTGAAGTTTTTGTATTAAGTTTTTGTATTAGTTCAGAACTATGCAACGATTTTTTAACTAACTTTCTTTGCACTCATATAAAAATGTCAACTTTTGTTAATCAAACAGAAAGAAGCAGAAAATATCTATCAACATAGTTATTAGGGATTTCAATCCCGGAATCAATCCCGGGATTGGATAATGAAAAAAATGTCAACTTTTGTTAATCAAACAGAAAGAAGCAGAAAATATCTATCAACATAGTTATTAGGGATTTCAATCCCGGAATTAATCCCGGATAATGAAAAAAGTATTCTTTTGATATAATTAAAGAAAAATAACACGTTTTTGGCCAGATTCCAGCACAAATGGAATACTAACTGTTTTATTAGAAATTTTTAGAAATTAGATTTTCTGAAGATAAGAAATTTCGGGATTACGGGATTTTCTCTGGGAAGAAGCAAGGAAGCAAAATCAACATTGAGAGCACAATCACCAAAATTTCAATTTATAATTGTCGTTAAGATGAATTTTCCTAAATTTTTGAGATTTTAAGTTTAGAATTAGCAAATTTTTTTAGAAATTAAATGCAAATACATATATTTAATTTTTGGTCTTTTAAAATATTAACAATTTAATAAGAATTTTTTAAGAAAGTTTTAATATTTAACTTTTTAAATTGTGGCTGAAATTATTAGATCATATTTAGTGACATACTACATGATTTTTGAACGTGTTATTTTTAATTTTTTTAAAATTTAAAACTTCAAATTTGAAGTTTTTGTATTAATTTTTGTATTAGTCCAGAACTAAACGATTTTTTAAAACTTCAAATTTGAAGTTTTTGTATTAATATGAAATGAATTTTCAATCCCGTAATCCCGAGATTAAAGCTTGTCCAATCCCGGGATTGCGGGACCGGAAAAACGTCCGGGATCCCGGGATGCGGGATTGAAACCCCTAAAAGTTATATCCCTCGCCTGTCTCTCTCCCAGGAATTGTGCAGAGCTTTAAAAAAACGCAATCTGAGAGAAAACGTTTGCAAAAAAAGTATTTGTTGTTTGACATCGACTTACTGGAGGAGCTGCAGAAAAAAAAAAAATATTTGCAATTAATTTTTTTCCTCTATCTTTCCCATTCTGTGATTGTACATATTGTAGTGACTGAAATCTGGCACTTGATGCATTTTGTTCTTGTCAAACTTGTTTTCTACATCTCCTTACACAATCCACTGGATAAAAAGTTCCATTTAATTTGAATAAGTTAAGTAATATTTAATTTCAATGGCCAATTAGATTTTATACCGTTTTTGCATATGATCAGTCACGACAATACTTGTAATTTGCAAATTTTTACATTCGGTCTTACAAAAGTTGGAATCAAGGAATCGTGAGTGGACCATTTATTATTAATTTTGAATATTTTGAATTACCTGAGCTTCTTATCCGCTATTATTGTTTTTGTATGAATTTCAGTTCATTGATATTTAAAATAAATATAAAAAAATCTACATCGAGAAAATTCTCATGATCTCCAGCTATTTGTATGAAAATTCATCACTTAAATTATAAAATCTAAATTAAATTCATTGAATAATAATGAAAAATTTTTATTTAATAAAATTTCATTTATCACTTCTTTTTCTCTGTTATTTCTCTTGCATTCATATAAATAAAATTTAATTCATAGAGTGAAAATATTTCATAAAGAAACAGTATAATAGCGTGAAGCACGACAAATAACAGGAATGGCAGCTTAAGCGGGAAAATAGCAAGGAAATGTTCATCTTAAGGATTTGCTTTCCTTCAATAAAAAGCGTAACGAAGAAGTAACAAAAGTTTGTATTTTCTGGTGCCATAATGAAAATGAATGTTCAAAACGAACAGAAAGCATCAACTAAGGGTGTTTATTTTTCATTACATTTCTTTTCTCACAAAAATGCATACTTGTTTATAAAAGGCATAAGACATGGCAGTAAAAGCAGTAGAAGAAATTTAATAATAATGATGGCTGTGAAATAAGAACAGAGAAGCTTCAATGTTTATATTATTTTTGCTTCTCGTTTAATAACAATAATAAAAATCATCATCGTCATCATTCCTCATGACAAGAGACATGATGAAGCATTGAGTAATTTCAATGCAAAAATTTTTTCCAGTCCAAGTGCTTTCTTCTTCATTTCGCTTCACTGAATTCATTGAAAGGCACGCAATAATGCATTCTTTGCATCACTTCATCTCTTTCTACTCTTTCCCTCTTCCATATCTTACCATACAAATCTCAATTGTTAATGTTCTTTGATATTTGTACATATGAAATATATAAAAAAAGTTGATGAAATTTATTTGGGAATGAAGGATTAAAGCGCGTTTTGGATGCTTATTCAGAAGTATGTTCCTTAGTGTTACATCTTATGCTATATCCACTCTAGAATAATAGTTACCTTACATTAAAACTTCATATCTTATTAGTCAACGTCTGCCAATGAAAATTTTCCATAATGCACAATTTCATCACCTTTATAGCTGTTAAAATTAATGAAAAGAGCTTTAACTGCACAATTTTTTCAATCCTCTATGCGTTCTTTTCAACTCTCATATCATTTAAATGGCCTCTTCATCATAAAATATGTACGTGTATATATGTTTGTGCAATTTTAAATAACGCACTGAATAGAAAAAATTTGCGTATGTGTGTACAAATGACGCAAGAACGCATATCACTTGAGCAAATATGTGAATATATATAAGTACTTGAGAGGTTCTTTCATAGAAAAAATGCTTGGAGTGCATTTTTTCGTTCGTTAAAATAAAGAAGAAAAAAATATGAAAATTTGAGTTTAAAATCAAGTGGCAGTGCATTAAGGTTGCATGAGCATAGCTTGAGTTTAACGACCCCAAGAATGAATAAGAAATATGAATACATAGTATATACATACGTAATCAACAACCCTTTCCTTATACTTTTGTTTTTTAATAACAAGAGTTCTTTACATTCATCTCTTGAATGGAACCATCGCGATGAGATTTTTTCATACTTGAAATAATTTTCTTTTACATCGTAATATTTTACATTCCCCAAAAATAGACACAGATCACAGTACAACTCAACCCAATTTTTTTGCTGTTTTTTGTTCTTGTGATTTTTTCATTCCTTTCAAGTATGCACATCCAGATTGACGATAATGATTTCTTATTTCATAAGGTTTTTGAGTTTTTAAAACGAAATTTCATTTATTCATACTTATTAACGGATATTGAATATTTTCTAAAGAATAGTCGTCCTGAATGTTAGTTAGATTTTCACTTCTTTTGAATAAAAATCTTAGTAATTTCCTTTGAAAATTTGCTTTTACCTGCAAATATTTTTTGTTTACCGTTGTACTTTTGTTTCAAATCATTTACTTTAAACCAGAGTTGGCAGGACTTTGGATTCCGGACTTTAAAAGTCCCAAAAGTCCGGACTCCATTTAAGTCCGGACTATGAAAATCCGGACTTTTGGGACTTTGGAACTCCGTAAAGTCCCATACAAATTTTTTTTTTATTAAAAAGTATTTTAATACTTTTTTTTTTATTACACTGCGTAACCCGAGTTGAAAAAGTGAATTTTTGGACATTTTTTTCGATTACACTGCGTAACCCGAGTTGAAAAAGTGAATTTTTGGACATTTTTTTCGATTACACTGCGTAACATGACTTGAAATAGTGGTTTTTTGGACTTTGTTACACAGTGTAACCCAAAAAATGTCAAAAAATTCACTTTTTCAACTCGGGTTACGCAGTGTAACCGAAAAAAATGTCAAAAAATTCACTTTTTCAACTCGGGTTACGCAGTGTAACCGAAAAAAAATATTAAAATACTTTTTAATAAAAAAAAAAAAAATTTGTATGGGACTTTACGGACTCCCAAAGTCCCAAAGTCCGGACTTTTCTAAACTCCGGACTCCACTTTTTTTTCAAAGTCCGGACCAGTGTTGCAATGGAAGATGTCTGCCGAAGACAAAGACAGCAGATTCTTCCACAGAATTTGTCTTTTAAAAGATTTTATCTGCGGAAGAAAGTTGTCTTCTTGCAGATAAATAAAATTATCTTTTGGAAGATTGTGTCTTCCGGTAGATTTAATCTTCCGCAGAAAACTGTCTTCCGGTAGACAAAAAATATTGTCTACAGGAAGACAGAATCTGCATGTAGATTTAATCTTCCGCAGAAAACTGTCTTCCGGTAGACAAAAAAAGTGTCTACAGGAAGACAGAATCTGCATGTAGATTTAATCTTCCGCAGAAAACTGTCTTCCGGTAGACAAAAAAAGTGTCTACAGGAAGACAGAATCTGCATGTAGATTTAATCTTCCGCAGAAAACTGTCTTCCGATAGACACAAAAATGTGTCTGCAGGAAGACAGAATCTGCATGTAGATTTAATCTTCCACAGAAAACTGTCTTCCGGTAGACAAAAAATATTGTCTACAGGCAGACAGACAATTAAGGGCAATTTTGTAATGCAATTTTTTATACGTTGAGTCATTTGTTTACTTAAAAAATGTGTAGGTAAATTGTGTTTCAAAAATATAAAATAAATCGTGTAAAAAGTGTATAGAAAGCTTTATAGTGATACTAATATTGCTTCATTAGTGGCTGTAAAAGCCATTTTTAAATTGGGTAAGTAAAATTTATTATAAACAGATAAAGTTTTTAGATTTTGGGAACATTTAAAATAGTAGACAACTTTTATTAATTCTGGATCTTTATTTTCTTCTTTTTGTCATCTTTTAGACTTCTATTGAATGTTTGGAAAATAATCCTCAATTTCAGGTAATTAATTTTTTTTTATTTTGTAAATTTTAGTATTAATTTTTTAATCTTGTTCATATATTTTAGTGCATTGATGTTAATTTATTTGTATCTGTCGCTCGGGGTTCTGGAAGATTAGATTCTAATTTCTTTCCTTTTCTGTTCTACTTGGTAATTTATGGATCCACTTTATTCTCAAGCAAACGCTTTTGATGCATATAACGCCTATTAAGACGGTGATTGGAATTATCAAGCAAATCATCAAGACTTACAACCGTTTATTCAACAACAACAATCTCATGCTAACAACAGCGTCCTAATTTTCCAATTTATTCAAATCAACAGCAGCAGTCTAATTAAAATTATTGTCCTGATTTACTTCATAATCAACAATCAAACCATTCTAATCATCAGCAGCAGCAGTATTTAATGATGAACCAACAATCTCAATCAATGAGTGATTATCAGCGATTGTAGAAGTGCAAGTGAAAATAATGGAGGAGGAGGTGAAAAGGGAATGATACAACCAGGCAATGCAGTAATATCAATCATTTAAATTTTAACGCTTTTAATTGGTGGTTAAACTGGTTGAAATCTGAACAGCTTTGGATTACCTGAGTGAAGGGATTATGAAACTGAATGATAATCCTGGACTTTTTGGGGCCTATCAGAAAAAGCTGCGTGAAATGTTTATTGGTCTTGCGAGCAATCATTGTGTAACGCAATCGAAACGATTTTTTTTTATGAAAATGGACTTTCAAAATACAGAACATGTTCAATTTAGTGACAAAAAATTTTAATTTATTTGATATACAATAAAATGAGAAATTCAAATTAAACAATTAAATTTTGACATCGCAACTTTCATTAATTAAAAAAAAAAAGTTAATTTTATTTTCCCAGGCAGAACCTGCAGAAGTAATGCTAAATCTATCAAGTTGTTTAATTACAGTAACCAACTTAATGGTTCATAAAAGCTTTTAAATAGGGTATCAACTTGAACTGAAACAGTGGATATAGTCCAGATTACAACGATTTTCAAAAATTTGAAGCTTCATTTTCGAAAAAAGACATTATTTGATTATATTACTTTTTGCAACTATCTTTAGTTTACATATCATATTTTTTAATTATTGATCTATTTTACAATGGGATTAATCAATTTATTAAATTAACGCCTTTTCAAAATTCGAAATTTATATTAAATTTAGGTCAATATTCAAATATGCGGTCAAACGAAAATTTATAATTTAATGCTTTAAATTGTAATAAATCCATACTCTTTAATGTAAACTGAACAAAAACAAATTAATCAATAAAAGAAAGTTTGATAAATTTAAAATTAAAATATATTTAAAATTTCTGTCTTAAAATTTCAACAGCATATTAAAAACTTCAAAGTACCTAAAAACATAAATAGTAAAAAAATGTTAATTAAGTCCGAGGGTAAACGAATAGAAAAACTGACAGTTAATTTTGTAAGGTTTTGCAAGAATTTTTACGGTTTTTAGCACCGGAAATTTGAATAAAAAAATAACGATAGAAATATAAAATTTTTGATGTAAATTTTAATTGATATTTGCTGAATTAATCTAGTATATTGGCATTATTTCTGCAAGTTATCAACTAAGTAACCGTAAAAATTTAATTGAATGTTTTAAACTAAAGAAAAAATCAATTTTTTGTGATAATTTCTAGCGATTTTTCAAAATTCAAACATAAGTGCTAAAAGCAGAACACTTTCCGTTTACCCTGGGTTAAGTCGTGCCTTTGATCGCACGCTTTTGTAAATGAGCTTGATATTGTGTTAAAAAAATAACTGTCATTTTAGTTTTTGAAAATTAACGGTCGAAAAAATTTCAAAATGTAGTCTTCTAAAAATAAAAAAATAAAAAACTTAATTAAAACATTTTACTACAGTTTTGAGCTACAACACCAGCAACTTGGTGGTACGGAGCTAATGCTTCAAGTCAGAGTTGTCTACGATGTATGAATATTTCATTATTTGAAAAAAAAAAAATAATAATCCTTTGTCAATAACGCAAGCAAAAAAATTTAAATTTTTAACAAAATATGCAAAACTTTTAACTATTTTTAACCTTTTAAGATATATTTATATAATTAAGTTGATTAATAATACTTTTAATCTAGTAAACTTTAAAATCAAACGTGAATTTGTTATTTTAAAAAATTTTCGCATGGATTAGTATTTTGGCGCCAAAAAAATTGTATAAAAGGAAAAATTTCAACAATTTTTGCCTCATTGTTAATAAAAAGTGGTAAACGAGAAGATATTGTGAAAAAAACAAAATGGCAAACGAAGTGAATAATAATATCAAATGTTATTTTGATCGTACATCAAAGAATACATGGAAATGTACTTTATGTTCTAATGATAAATACATTACCGGCAACATATCAAATTGCAAAGATCATCTAATATATGGGCATGCTGAAATTGCTGAATCTTTGAAACTTCAAAAGAAAGGACGAAGAAATCCTTCTGAAAATACCGAAGAACCCATACAGCTAATGAAAAGAGTGAAATACACTATTGACGTCAATCAGGTAAAGTATTATAAAATATGTAAATTATATTTATTTCTAATACTGAATCTTAATTTTATTGTTTTTTAGGCAATTCGGGAAGTTGTAATTATGTTCTTAGAACAAAATCTATCACTCAAGTCAGCTGACAACTTTGGAAAAATTTCCATGATAGCAGCAGCATTTAAAGAATTCAAAATAACATTAAACCGTGCCGTGCTAAAAAATTACATCAAAATCGCAAATGAAAAAGTGTTTCAAGTTTTAGCTGAGGAAATGAAGGAAACTCTTCCTAGCATAATGTTCGACTCAGCCTCTAGAAACGGTCGGAACGTGTTTTCAGTGAGTGTACGATACATGAAAGAAAATCGAATTATCGAGAGAGCTATAGGTGTCTTGACACAAAACGACAGACAATATGGCGTAGTTTTGGCATCCCAAATCAAAGCATTGTTAAGTAAAATTGGAAAAGACGTAAATGATATTTATAGCTCTTGCACTGATGGTGGCAAAAATATGTTGAAAGCTTCAGAGTTATTAAAGGAGGCTCAAAAGCAAACTCATATTTTAAGCTATATAATAGACGAAGGTAAATATTATATAATTATAAATACTTGACAAATTCGTTTATTTTTTTCTATTTTCTTAATTTAGATGACGAAGAACTTTCAATGAAATTGTTGAAAATGTACAGACTACAGACAATGCAGACACGAACGAATATGAAAACGATGATGGAGAAACCGAATGTGAAAGGTCCGACATTGTCGACGATGACGCAATGGAAAATCAGAATGAGAAATTCAACTGTCAACTACACAATTTAGGACATTTATGCTCTATAACTCACTGTGGAGCTCATTCGACTCAATTATGGAGCAATAAAGTTTCCAAAAAATTCGATCGCCAGCTTAGTGAAATCAGGAGTTTTATTAAGTCATCAGTCAGTGCAGAACATCGACACATCTTCAAAGATTACTCACCAAAATTCAAATTAGATTGTAGCACGCGGTGGTGCTCCAGCTATGAAATGGTCAACAGTATTTTCATCCACAAAGAAAAAATTAAACTAATTTCAAATCCACATTTTAAAATTCGGTCAGAAATGTGGATTTTTATTGATGAATTTATTACATCATTTCGTCCTGTTTTCGACGCGATGAAAACTTTCCAGAAAAGTTCAATTACATGTGGTAAGCTAATATTATTAAATGTTAAAATATTTTTGTTATAAGTTTATATTTTTTAGGCGATTTTTATATTGCTTTTCTCAAGCTGCAATCAAAATTGTCTTGCGTTGTAGAGGGTAAACACAAGATGAAAACTGATTTATTGAAACAGATTGAACTTCAAGCTCCAAAATTCTTAAATAGTGACGCAATAGTGGCAAATTTAGTCATCGACCCCCGGATACATTGGAAACCCGATAGTTCAACATTTAATCACGAATTATTGACCCGTGGAATTGTAAGTTATAATCTTCATCATCAAATAATTTTACTGACACTTAATACTTTTTTTTTCATTCAGAACAACATTCTAAAAATTCTCAAGAGAAAGCAGGACCTAAATGCACATCCAATTCGCTCTACACCACCAGCAGCTTCTTCATCAATGATAATGGAAAACCTTGTTCTTAATAAACTCCTTGGCATAAATTCATCTAGTCAGGATGTTGATGTTGAAGAACTAAAAGAGACCCTTTATGATTTTGCATACTTAAGTGCAAGAGTCGATGAAGACATTTTCAATGATGATTTTAAAATCATCGATTTCTGGTTCAAAAAAAGACACGAAAGAAAATACATAAATTTATATAGTTTAATCCAAGTTGTTCTCGCTGCACCTTTTGCTCAAACAAAGGTGGAGAGAACATTCTCCATCTTTGCTTTAACTTTGACTCATTTGCGAAATAACTTGGCTGGTGATACATTGAATGCACTATTATTTTTGAGAGATAATAAGGATTTGCTCCAAAATATTCAATTCGTAAATTAATCTTTAACAAATTTTTTATATTCAATGAAGAAACTTAAAAATAAATTGAAAAAGATATATTTAAAGCATTGTGATTATTTTATTGATTTTTTTTTATAGAAATGTACACAAATAAATATTTAATTATAGTATGTAAAAAAATTACATGCATGAGTTTTATGAAATTACACACTTAGGATGCAAATCAATGACTATTAAATGATTTTTATCAATTTTCACTTTCACACGCAAACAAAAAAAAGTCCAGAAAAGTTTACCCATAAACTATGAATATAGTTTTACCAGCAACACATGAAAATAAAAGAAAAAATATGTTAATGATATTATTAATATATTTGTTGATACAGACTCATGAAATTTTAATCAATTTTTTTTTTTCAACAATTATCACGTCTGATTTACTTAACAAGATGTTATGATGAATATGATTGAATGATAACAACAAAAATTTTTTTTGTGTACTGTATATTGGTATGATTTCTGCAAGTTATCAACTAATTAACAGTAAAAAGTAAATTTTATGATTTGAATTCAAGCAGAAATCATTCTTTGTGTGATAATTTTAAACAATTTTCAAATTTCAAATATAAGTGCTAAAACGAATTCTCGAATGCTAAAACCCAACGTAAACGGATCGATAAATCCGTTTTAGCACTTATGTTTGAAATTTGAAAATTGTTTAAAATTATCACAAAAAATGATTTCTTCTTGAATTCAAATCATAAAATTTACTTTTTACTGTTAATTAGTTGATAACTTGCAGAAATCATATCAATATACATAATTAATTCAGCAAATATTAATTAATATTAACAATAAAAATTTTGTGTTTTTGTCTCGATCCATATGCGTTGGTTGCGGTCATACGAAAATTTAACAGCCACTTTTTGTGAAATCACTAACACTTTCATTCGTTTTTTACACGGAGAACCATCGAAAATTGTGATGGTACTAATTTTGTTTGGGCCTATTTTTTTTTGTTTGACCACATCATAGATATAATATTCTTTGCAAAAGTCACTATCGCTTTTGTAAATTTTAAAAATACATCCCTTAAACTTTCTCTATTATTACATGCTTTTATTTGACTTGCGCTGTTTGTGTTTGTCCTTCTGTCTTCCTGTCATGTTCAAAATTTGTGACCCATTTTTCGGCCATTTCTATTCTTCGATAAAAGTTATATTATATGATGAAATTTATCCAACCTTTACATTATCCATCGTTAGAATCGTAATTGTTCCTAAAAAGTAAAAAAATGGTTTAATAAAAAAAATAAATTGATATTATATCAAGTAGACAAAAATACGTTTAAACCAGTACATCGAAAGTCAATGTCCATTTGATGACTAGTTCTAACGTATTTTTGTTCAATTTTTCTAATCTATAAAATAGAATAGAAAGAAACTTTCACATTTTTAGATTTCAAAAAGTGCAATTTTTTAGTTAAGGAAATATTTTTATGAATTTTTAGGAAAGATGTACTTTAACGGTTTTCTTAAATTCAAAATTTCTAACGGTTTTAAAAAGTTTAAATTTTTAACATAAAATTGTTTACGTTTTGTCCTGAATTAAAAAAAAAATCATTAATTATTGTAATTAAAGTTTGTTTAAATATTTCTTAATCCCTTAGTGGCTAAAAGCATGATGAATTGAGATTAATGTAACACATCCAAGCTCTCTATGATGTCAAATTAATGTAATCTCAATTTAACCTTTCGAAAATTTGTTAAATTTTAAGCTTCCTTGTAGTTTGTAGCAAAATTAAATTAAAATTAAACTTATTGTAAACTTCCCGAAGTCACAACAGCAAATGATGTTCCTAACATAAACTATTAATGTTTTTGATGCATACGATAATTCAAACTTGACTCATATTCCTGGATGAACTAAAATCGAAAATTTTGATCATTTGTTTAATTATTTCTTATTTTACCTCATCTATTCACTCCATAATTGCTTTATTAATCTGATTAAAGCTAATGAAAACACACGTAATCATATTTGTTACAAATTACAAAATAATTACAAAATTTTTTGTCACTTTTCACTAATTTTCACATATTTACATAAATTAATCATGTACTTATAATTATGTACCTTTATTTGTGATGATTTAATATCACTTCACTATTTTAAACTGTTTCTTTACACTTAAAATGTAATTATACAATTTTAAACACAATTTATTTTATATTTTTGAAACACAATTTACCTACACATTTTTTAAGTAAACAAATGACTCAACGTATAAAAAATTGCATTGCAAAATTGCCCTTAATTGTCTGTCTGTATGTTGACATATTTTTTTGTCTATCGGAAGACAGTTTTCTGTGTAAGATTAAATCTACATGCAGATTCTGTCTTCCTGCAGACACATTTTTTTGTCTATCGGAAGACAGTTTTCTGTGTAAGATTAAATCTACATGCAGATTCTGTCTTCCTGCAGACACATTTTTGTGTCTATCGGAAGACAGTTTTCTGTGGAAGATTAAATCTACATGCAGATTCTGTCTGCCTGTAGACAATATTTTTTGTCTACCGGAAGACAGTTTTCTGCGGAAGATTAAATCTACATGCAGATTCTGTCTTCCTGTAGACAATATTTTTTGTCTACCGGAAGACAGTTTTCTGCGGAAGATTAAATCTACATGCAGATTCTGTCTTCCTGTAGACACTTTTTTTTGTCTACCGGAAGACAGTTTTCTGCGGAAGATTAAATCTACCGGAAGACACAATCTTCCAAAAGACAATTTTATTTATCTGCAAGAAGACAACTTTCTTCCGCAGATAAAATCTTTATAAAGAAATTGTCTTCTGCAGAAAAACTGGCAGATTGCAACACTGGTCCGGACTTCCACTTTAAAGTCCTGTCAACTCTGCTTTAAACTATTTTAAAATATCGACAACAGAATTTAGTAATTGCGACATAATTATGAATATTAATGGAATTTTAAATTTTTCAAGTTGCATCAAAATAGGAGAATTTTATCATTCACTAGCTTGCCATCCATTCCCGTTGAGAAACTTTACAAGTTAACTTAAATCATTTCATTGCGAAAAAATTCTAAAATCTTTGTTTTTTTTTTTTATTTTTCCTCGTCCTCTGACGAATCTAACTAATCGAAATTATGTTCACAATTGTTGTTTAAATGAAAATAAAAATCACCTTGATTCTAACATTTAGTGATTATTCTCTTTGAATTGTGTATGCAAAATTAAAGGTAAATATATCCCACATTAAAAGACACTTTAACACGATTGTTAATGGAACTTTTGTTTGTTTAAAACTCTGTTCCATTAAATTTTATGTAGTTTTGCTTCTACTTGATAAAACTAATAGAATGAGTTTTGAAGAGATTTGACTGCCTATGCCCGCAAAACTTTGCTACTTCTTTGAATGTAGCAAAAAATGCGCCAGAACAACTACATAGTCTAAAAAGTTTTGCAACTTCAGTTTTCATGATGGTGATGACTACACGGCAGATGTAATGAAATCTAAAATTATAATATATATATATATAACTCTGCGATTGCAGTTTGGAATTTATTGTTTGATTAATATTGTTCGCACAACTCGTCTAAATAGCAAACATTATTTGACAGAAAAATAGCGTGGATGAGTATTAGAATACTTTGCAATTATCTTAAAAATTTAAGATCTTTCAATGAAAATTTAAATTGAATGAATACAAGTAAATGTAAAATGTATACAGCGTTAAAATATTTTATGAGTCTTATGCGCTTATGTTTATAATTTATGCCATTGATTTTATTTATTAGAATTTCATGTCCCATTGTTTTTTAACATAATCGAAATTACAATTACAAAATATTACTAATCACGTCACATGTAAAGTATTTTAATGCACACTCAAAGTATTATAATTTGTCAGCATTATAAGAAGCTTCAATTTTTTTTATTTACTTTAAAACTAATGTGTGACGTTAAATTATTCTAGAATCTCGCTTAGCACGCTTTTTAAATATGAAGTTAGAAATTTTTTAAACAACTAAGCGTAAATATTTTCATTGAATTCTATGAAACATCAGTTCCACACAAAAGTCCTCTGTTGCTAAAAAAATTTCAATTTCAGATCAAATTTTATTATTTTTTTTTTTTTTTTCAATATAATATTTTTAAAAACTTCATGTTTCAATTATGCTGAAACGTGAAAAATAATCAATTCAGCTGACCTAGAAAGGCATAAAAACATGCAGCTTTGCACAATTTCAAAAATTTTGTCGTCTTTCTGATGATGTACAATGTTACTTAATGAACAAATTAAATAACAAAGCATTTGGGTTGTTGTAATATTTTTATGATAATCTTCCTGTAATGCCGGCAATGAGAGCAAATATTTCGAAAAAATATTATATTAAAGACCAAAATATTCCAAAGATCAGCTTCCTTCAAAAAATATTTATCAAGTCATCTGATTAAGTTAATTATACAGTTAACTTAAAACAAGATCAGAGATTCTTGTAAAAGTGAATTTATTCACAAAAAATATAATAAAAGAGCACTCGAATGACAGTTTTATCAAATAAAACAATAAATTATCAATGATTAATTTTGTTTGATGACAATGCATTGATGAAAGATAAAGTTTGTTGTGCACATACATCTGATGCACACGATATAGAGAAGAGACAGAAAATAAGAAAGTTTATGATGCAGAAAACTTACCAGAAGAAGAATAGCACAGGAATAAAATTGAAAATTGATTTCCTCGAGATACAGCTGTGGAGCTTTTCCGCGATGATGAGAAAAACTTTTTTCTCTATTTTTTCGTGTGTATCTGATAAAATCTAGCGATTTTATAGAACTTTTGTCCTGGTTGTGGTGATAGCACTTTCTTCAAACAATAATTAATGCCTTTTCACTTATCTTTTTTTATTATTTCTTCGTCTCGTAAATTTGCAACTCAACACTCGTTCAATTTTAAATTTTTCTTCTATTTTTCAACTTTTTCAGCCACTTTTTATTTTTGTTGTATGTAAACAATAAACATTATTGATTTATTTTTTTGATATGAACTATTAAGAGTTAACATCTATTTTTACTCTTTCTAGCTTTATTTCTGAAAATGAAATGAAAAACTATTCGATATTATTTCAATAATATTAAAGGACTAGCCACTTGAGTATTTTTTTTATGAATTAATTAATATTTTTTTATGCATCTTTTATATGGCTAATCGAATAGATTAAAAAAAAAATCAAAGCATTAGAGGGTTCAGTTTAAAACATTCACAGATATTAAGAGTGATCAGAGAATTTTCACAAAAAATAGGGACACTTTTGAAAGAAAATAAAATCTGAACATTTCTAAGTTCGGAACTTTTGGGTTTCTTAATATTGAAAGAAATACTTAAATTGCGTTAGAAACTCGCAAAAAAATATAGAATATAATTGAAAAATAAAAAAAAAAAGATTTTCAGTCCCGGGCTTGAACCGGACCTTTACAATAAAAATGTTCAAAACTTATCCAAAATTTCAAATATGCCGAAAAAAGTGAAGCAGCCTTGACATTTTCTTTTCGTGTAGTTTTTTTACGAATCCATCTATGTAAACACTATAGAGCATACGAGAACAAGAATATTATTTTTGCACATTAAAACCGGAAAAAACAGCAATTTTCCCAATAGCATTGTACACACAGACGAGAGTTGAAAAATGAAATCAGATGCACTTAATTCTAGAATTGTAATTGATTGTATTTCTTTACTATGCTCAATTTCATTTATTTATTTTTTTTTTTTTGTTTTAACTTGTTAAATTGCATTTAATGTGCATATAAAATCATTTTGGGGATAGTAATTTTTTAATAACGGAACATTTTGTAGAAGTATAGAATATACCATGCACTTTATAACCTTAATTCAATATTATTTGTCTGTTGTCATGATAACATAAATTCAAAAGATTCTTACATTATAGCCTACGTGAAGAACTTAACGTTTGGTGGCAATATTCACTATAGTATCTAAGATATTCTCGTTTTTATTTAATGATTTTCAAACTATAAGTTCAAATCACATGTGTATCTGTTCAGTCGTTTGTAAAGCGAGTAGCTAAAATTTATTCATCTTCTACATATTCATGATTTTGAAAAATATTACATCATCAAAATCTACCCAAAAATTGATTTTTTTTTTACTACGGGTTCTGCTAATTTGATTCAAGATTAATTAAAGATTGCATAACTATTTTTCTATCTCCAGAAAAAATTTTCTAGACTTGAATATTATTATTTTTAAACGCAAAAATAAAATTATTTTATTAAAATGGTTAGATTTTATTCCGGATCTTGAATTATTGTGTCTTGACTGTGGTCAGTCTTAAAAACTCTAGATTTTAGAAATTGCTAAGTTATTGATTCAGATACGATTTTTCTGATTGAAAATTATTATGAAGATTCTTTTAAAATTTCATTTTAGACTAAGATCTAATATAGTGTCGTAATAAGAGTTAAAACCGTGTGAAATTTATCCTCTAGGCTTCAATAAACCCTGAGTCGCTCCAAGTCGCTGTTCTAACAACTCACTTACATTCTCAAAATAATATTTCTAACCATCAACTTGATCTGCTGCACGACAAAAAACGCGTCTTGTTCAAGAACAAAAAAAATTTTTTTTTTATTGTTAAAATCATAAGAGAAATTGAAAAGGATAGAATGAAAAGCACTTTTTAATAGCACATGTATGAAATTTGAGGAAAGAAAACTTTCTTGAAGAAAAACTTTTTTTTCGTGGAAAAAAAACTAGTATGCTTGTCGCTCCTCATTCCCATTTCATTTAACACATCCCGATACGAGAAATATTAATTGAAAAAGTTATTAACAGAAAAATATTTAATTACAAAATGAAAAATAACTCTTTTTTCATTCCTTTTTCTGTTACGTCTTTCTCCCTCCTTTAACATGAAAAATTACACTAAAGTCAGTTCTTTTTGCAAAATGAAACTTTTTCTGTGAAGAATAAAATATTTTTTTTTCTCGTGTTTGAAAAGTGAAGAAAGTTTCTGCTCAAGAATTTTTTTTCCAGTAAAAAGAAGGGAGAAGTGCTGCTGATGTTAATGCTACTTATGCTTAGTTGTAAATGAATATTCTTTGTGCAATATTTGAGTTTAGTATTTGAAGTGTTTGTTCTTTGCCTTTTTACTTCTTTTTTTAATTATTTCTTAACTCTTTTTTTCTACTTTTTTAAAATTTTAAAAAATTTTTTTAATTATACATTTTTTAGCTCGACACAACGAGTCGTCACTCCACTTAAATCGCTCCGCACTAATCGAAAGTTTACTCGCGACTGATTTGAACTGAATGCTTGTCTTTTGAGTATTTAACTTTTAACAAAAAGAAAATATCAGTTACTTGTTTTCCTTCATAGTTTTCATACATTAGCAATGCGACAACAATACAGACAAAAGTGCTAACCATTTTTTATATTATTGCCCGCAAATTCACACAACACATCGACGAAAATGTTTTGCATATTTTGTTGGTGTTGCTTTTGTTTTTTCGGTCAGACTGATATCACTAAAGATATTTTGTGAGTTAAATTTTTTTAAGTATGCCAAAACTTCTCAAGATATTTTTTACTAAGCTTGGTCAAGAATGATTTTAAAGTTTTAATTGGATACTATTTGCATTTTTATTTTCAAATCATCCTGACTTGAGTGCTTTTTGATAATTTTGAAGAGTTTATTGGAATGGTAAGGAACTTTTCATTGTTTTTGAGATCACAGTATGTCAAACATGATATTTTAAGCAAACTTTGAAATCCTAGCACTCATCAGAAAATTTTAAGCTTATATTTAATAAGTATCTGAGCTTAGGTTTAAGTTTTCATCGCTCGGATCTATAGCAAACAAAAAAAAATTTCTTGAGCAAGAAGATAAATTCAATCAATTCCTTGACTTATTCGCTTAAAACCGAAGTTTTTTGTTCAGTTTTTTTAACGATTTAAACTTCCGTTTCTTGAAAATGACTTTGATGACTATCACATAATAATCTTCGACGGATTTTTTATGTTTATTGGTTCAACCTTCATATATTATTATCGGAAAATGTATATATCTTCAATCTTGAACTTGTGTCGAACTCCTGGCATAATTAATATTTTGAATTTTTTTTTTTTATTATTTGCACAATTTAATCATTAAATTAAAAATGCAGAATTTTTAATAGCAATATCTAAAATCATGTATAAGTAAAAAGTTTAATCCATAAAACGTACATAAAGCTCACAAAAATTTTAATTGAGGACTTAAATTTAATTGCATTCTTGATGAGTCCAAACAAAAGCTTTACTTTCATAAACTTTATTGGCAAATATCAAAGATCCTTACTAATACATATGTAATTCGAAAGGATTTTAACCGCTTTAGAAACATTTTTCTCTAACGATCTAGTTTTTCATGAAGTAATATTTCCACTGACTAGAAGCTTCTTCTAATGATGAATGAAATTGTTTTCTTCTTTCTTTATCGCCGATTAAAAAGTACTGGATACGAACAGAATTTTCTATAGAGATTATAAAATAAAATCAATATAAATTTTACTTTGCTGGATAATAGCTAATAGTTTTTGATGTTGTTACTTACTGTGAGTGAAATTTTAAGTTTTTTGAGCTTTTTCTTCACATTTAGTTGATAAAATTATATCATTCAGGTTGACTAAAAAACATTCAAAAAAATGTAACAAAGAAAAAATATTAATTGACTATTGATGAGTAAATTATGATAAATGTCTTAGTTCGCAATGATCAAAAAATGCCTTATTCGGTTCCTGAACTTACTTATTTCCTTTGAAATATTTTAATTCAACATGACCGTGAAAATTTTGCAACGATTACTAAACGATTTGATTTTGTATCCTAAAATGAAATCTATCCAAAACGTAATATTTACAAATGATGTCAATGAATAATATATAAGTAAATAAGTAAAAAATTTATTGCTATGTATAAAATGAAAACTATACGGAGATTCCGAATTCTAAAAACTTAACATTTGTTACGTTGGATAACAAATTTATTTTGTCTTCCCCAATTAATTAAAAATTGAAATCTCATGCTGAATTTTCAAGTTGCCTTCGTGTGAACAAAAAAAAAATGGAACAAACCTGAAATTCTATAAAAAGCAAATGACTAGAGTGAATGTGACGCGAAAACTTTGATCAAACGTTTAAGAAATACAATTTGATGTTAGTAAAAGTAAGAGGGAACCATGATGCAAGTTTTTAATACAATTATTTTACGTTTTATAAATTCAGGATTTCTTGAACAATTTTTTTTAAAAATATTTCGTAAATAACAGTTAAATTTTTTCCAATGTCTGCGCTTATTAAAATCTTAGTTATCTTCATATGAATGATGATTCTTGTTTGGATTGCTCACCTTGAATATTGATTGAAAAAGGATAAACAGTTTTTTTTTCTTATACCAAGAATGAAATTTACTATTCAATACATAAAAAAAACATCAACTAATATATCTAGCGTAGTTTTTATAACAGATATTGAACTATTGTTTATCTCAAGTTTCCATATTAATATTCTTTGTTTAAAAGTTTGTAAAGATTCCTCAAATAACAGGAAAAACTTAACATTTTGAAGACTTACTTGGAACAGTTTAGAATATTTTTAATGTATGGGTGCTAACAAAAAAAGATCAACGATTTGTGCAAGTTGTAGTCAATAATCTTGACCAGCGCAAGGTTATCGACAAAAAGAGAGCAGACTCATCATTCATGCAGATCAGTCTCAAGTTTTCTAAAAAAAACCATTCGAAGGTCGATATTCATCTTATATTTTCATAAATTCAGTGGTGTACGTCGAATTCGTAATTATTAATTTAATTTAAAAATAAAATGTCAATTATCAAAAAGTAATTAAAATTTTAACATTTTTCCTGGATTATTATTTTTTGTTTAATTTTCGATATGATCTTAATTGAATGGACTCATTTAGGTCTCCGTCTCAAAAATTATGCAATTTTTTTCTTTTTATAAATACACACATTTTTATCTCAAATATTTAAAAAATTGAGTATGTATAAAAAAAGCTATGATGTTGTTGGAATGAAGGAAGGGAGTAAAAATCAATATCATTGGCATAAACAAATTTACTTTTCGCATTCAATATTTAACTCATTTTATCCGGTAGGTATATATTATAAATGGCCTTGATGGCCTTCACAGAAAATGCATCGTAGTATGCGCAAAATGCGGTGTTGGAAAATAATTTCAAATGAATAGTTTTTTCTCTTCTGATAAGAAATGAATAAATTGTAGAGCGATGAAAGTGACGAATTTATAGATATAAAAAATCAGTTCTCTTTCAAGTACAAGAATTCTAAATAACTTCCTAATATATAACAGAAATTATTAAAGTATACATTCAGCAATCTGGATTAAAATATTTTCCTCTGAATAACAGTCTGAATTTATTCTGAATGCGATATAGCATACACACTGTCAATATCGTGTGAAAGAAATAATGTTTCGCTTAGTCAGGTCGGACTTGTCAGCTTCGAATAAATAAGAAGATGCTATCTTTTTCATGAGCTTGGATAGCTTAATGTTAAATATAATCTAACCAATTTAGTCGTGTAATTTTAAAACACGCCTTTTAACTGTCTCGATGAATATCGCTGAACAATTTCCAATAATTAATCAAAATAATGAATATATTATTATTCTACTAGAGACAAAAAATTTACTTAATTTGCTATGTTTAACTTGAATTCTAAAGTTTGAAATTAGTATTCTGAGTATTAATATGCACGCTGTAGAAGTTCATATTTTTTTTTTTTTTTAAGTAAACCATTTTCTAAGTCTAATTTTGATCTATCGATATTCTATCTATCGATATAAAACATTTTAAACGAAACTCTAACAACTTAAAACTCAATTTTCAAAAACATTTCTAGAAAGTGCAGATTTTGGTCACCTTGATCTGCAAGTCATCTCTAGGTTTTCACTGTCGTGTTAATTGACCTTCATAAAATTATCAATATGTTTTATATTTTACATATCAACTTTTACTGAAAAAAATTACCTTTTCAGGGACAGTCTGATTTACAGCAAATTCATTATAACTTGGCGTCGTTTAGGAAAAATTATGTATTATTATTATAAGCGCATTTTAATTAAAGAATGGAAATATAAATTCATAACGCGTTTTGTTTATTCCATTAATAAATGTTTGCAGATTCGGATAACACTTTAATGTAGCTCTTGTTGTTCTTGCTAAGCTTTTCGAATTTCACTTTCACTTACAATAATTATCGTATGAATCTTGAAACAAATGAAAAGTTGAATGGTCTTTATAGGTCAATTTTATTTTTTTTTATCTTGTCTTATGGGATGATATACATAAACTAGTTTTAATATAGTAATTATTAAAATATTTGCCAAGCAAGAAAAAGAAACCTTCACTTTTGTCTATTCCAAGATGATAAAAAAATAAGGATAATTTTTTTGCGAGGTCTTCAAAGCTTGTTTATCACCTAGATATTAAAATACTGCGTTAATTTTAAAAATATTTTTAGT
This sequence comes from Chironomus tepperi, assembly GCF_022539635.2. Lineage (NCBI taxonomy): Eukaryota > Metazoa > Arthropoda > Insecta > Diptera > Chironomidae > Chironomus > Chironomus tepperi. The sequence continues at coordinate 72,444 of NW_027226207.1, forward strand.
TATGCATCTTCAACATGCTTAAGAATCAAATAAAAAGAAATAAAATATTAGCATTCATTAAATATTAATAGACTGAGGTAAGAGATAATGATTCATCTTTTATTGCTAGGGGTTGATAAAAGAGCTCAAGCTCCTAAAAGCCTACCTCTCTGGCAACGCTCCTGAGTGTACTAATAAAATGTCAATTGAGATACACGTGTTTCTTTTTCCCAATTTTAAAGGATCCTTTATTAAATATTAAAATTACGTTGACGTAAATGTCAACAAACACGTGAAAAGTTCAAAAAATGTAGACTACACAGATAAAAAAAAAAACGTGAACAAACTAATAACAGAGTATAATATTTTTTCAAAGGAAATTGTTTTGTTTAATTGATGCATAGTTTTTTATTCATTTTCACTTGTCTCATTCCGTCAATTCTTTTTATTTTTCATGTTTCTGAATCAAGAAGGAAAAAAAAAACAAAAGAGCAAATAAATGAATGACACATGCAGCACATTAAAAGTAAAAAAGAAAAGTTTGCCATTAGGTCATTTGCATTGTGTTTCGTGATATTTTGCGTGTTTTATTTTCTACTGGCTGACAAGCTGGTGTCAGAATATTAATTTTATGTCTTGCTCATTTTTAACGATAGATGAGCTGTGACTATATACATATCGAGCATGTTCATTGACCATAGAAAGAAAAATATATGTGTTGTATATTATATATCTCTAGCTGTGCTATATCTCGTCATATAAATTTCTTCAAATTATCGTACTAGATTTGAGAATTCGTATGTTTCGCAGTCAACTTCACTTCGTGTAGCTTTCGCCTGGGAGAGAATTTTTTCTCTCTTCTCTTATCTGCGCAAGTCTCTCCCCGCATATTTCATATTCCAGTCTGTTTCTCCAATTAGACTGTCGACAGTAGACAACTTTTTTTTCTCATTTTCGTATTTGATAGAACACACAGAAAAATACAATTTTGTCGATCACATATTTCAGTTTGTATTCAAACAGAAACGCGAACGGAGGCAATTTGCACAACAGGTCGTTTTTAATCATGACTCGGGAATAAGAAAAAAAAGGTGTAACAGGAATAATATATAGAAATAGAAATAATAGTCAGAAGTAAAGTCATTTTAATTTATTTATAATATCTGACCGTGTAAGGCCTAATTAGAGTGCCGCTGAGCGACGATTCATAGGCGATGAACCTTTTATCAATAATTCGCATTATCAATAATTAAACGTGAATCAAAATAGAGAGTTTCTTTTGTGTATTTTTTGTTTTTATTTTTCTTGTGGAGTATGAAAAATAAATAAAAACTTCTGGCATGACTGATGTGTTTAGTGAATAAAATGAAAATAAGGTACGGCAAAAAAATTGTACCTATGTAAAATTATAAGCGGTTATCACGAGAAATAAATTCGTAAATATCTGAATATTTAAAATTTTACACAAGCAAGCATATAAAAATCAGTAAAAATTCAGTGTATTAAAAAGAAGTGTAAGAGTGTATAGTCGTGAAACAGGTGTTTGACGAGATAATTTTTTTTTGTTCTTTAAAGTTTTTATTTTTGTTTTGAAAATCTTGTGTTGTCCGAAAAGAGTAGAAATTAAATTAAGAATAAAAAAAGTGGAAAAAAGATAAAATAAAGAAATGAGAAATTAATTCATATACATAAATATTCAATTATTAAAAGTAAAAGAATCAATTTGATTGAAACGATCTACGGATGAAGATTAAAAAAATATTTAAATACCAAAACTAATGGATTATCGACTGCTGCTTGGATAAGAAGATAAATTAAATCAACATCGAGATATTTGCCAAGGTAGAATTAGAATTTCTTCCTACAATCAACAAATGTCATTGCTGTCGTCTTTTTGTGATGATAATAATAATTTTCTTGTGAATCATAAAAATAAATTGACTATTTAAAGATTGTGAGTTTTGAGGGATTTAATACTGCAATTAATTTTTTTTAGATCACAAAAAGATGTGAATTTTAAAGGATATTATCTGTTCAATTTTTTGGGAGTCACCAAAAGTAAAAAACCTTATATTTTAACATCTTATAAGATGTTCAAATCTTGTTATAGAAAAATATAGACAAATCAACATACAACAAGTCATTTTTGGAATGATAATTCAGCAAACAAAGTTACATTTCAAAAGTTCACAACCAAAAAATATTTGAAAAATCATCATTCTTTTTCTAATTCTTATAAAAAAAATTCTTAAGAAGTGTACTGTGTGTTTAAGCTGACAAAAATGAGAGAGAAACGATGAAGCGCAATAATAAAAAAAAATCAGAGTTGATATAAAAAATAACGAGAAAAATATTGAAATCAATTGTATTAAAATTTTTCGGAAATTTTACTCACCTTTCTTTCACAACAAAATCATTGAAAATAATGATAAAATGATAGTTTACTTAAATTTGTGCTCGATGATATTGACGTGTGTAAGAGAGTATGTTCATGGTTCAAGTGATGATAAGAAGTATTTTTGTTGTTATTTAAATGAATAGAGTTAATTAAATTAATTTTATTTAAGAAAAAAATTTGAAGTTGTATATGATTAAATTGGTTTCAATTTTTTATTGTGTTTCTGTGATGTAAAATTAGACAAAATTGTGAGTGATAACAGAAAACTAAACAATTGGTTTTAATTAAAAACTGTTTTTAACTTTATTGTGCGAGATTTATTGGTTGCTTTCTATTATTCTTTTACAAAGAAAAACTTTATAATTGTATTTTAATTTACCCAAGTAGTTACGTTAAATTTCCAGCTATAATATAATGCTAACAATTATCGAGCTTCTATTAATTTTTGGATATACATAAAACGAAGGAGTTCCTTTCATTTAAAATTCGAGAATTTTTATTCTTATTTTGAAGATTAGGCAAATATGAGAAATGTTTAATAAATACCGGTTGTTCATACCATCAAATTTAAAATTTCATTTTAATTTTTTTTCTCCGAGATAAAATTTAATAAATACAAAATAAAAATTACTATTTAAAGAAATACAGCAAAAAAATCTTTCGCAAAGACACACATTTTTTTTCTCGCTTTATGACAATGAAAAAAACTCAAAAATAATTTGATTCAATTAAAGTCTGAATGTGTCATACAACAAAGGAAAACTGCCGTCATGAAATGTTGAATATAATATCTGCATTCAGCAATAATTATTCCAATTTTTCTTCTTTTCTCTCTTTCATTAATTTATTGCGTGTTTTACTATTTCTAATATTTTTTATCGCAAGTAATTTGTGTTCTGTTTCTGTATTTGCTGTACAATGTGCCTGTAAGCTGTGAAGAAGTTAATTGGTTTTTATCATAGGGTAATTATCTTAATTTCAAATTAATATTTAAGTTTACAAACTGGGCCTCTTATCTTGTTTGAATCTCAAACATTCAGACGACTTCTTTCATTTCTGCTTTTTTTTCTTCTTCTTATTCCTATTCTCTCTACTTTATATTTATTATGTTGAATTGTTATTCGAAAAATTACACAAAAGGTTGGTGATACAAAGAGAAGTAAAAAAAAACTTACCTAGCTTAAATAACAACACAATCGACGTCCCTTTAACATCCAACACAAATTGCATTTGTAGAAAAGGAATTTTTTCATATTGAAAAGAATCACACAAAGGACCTTAAATTACGATGCATTTTTAACTTCATGCTTATTCAATTTTCAATATGTAATTAACAACACACATCTGAATCTGAAAAGAGAAGCATAAATGAAGGAAAAGAAGTAAAGTAAAGAAATTATAAGCAAAATAAACTAAAGCAATAAATTTTCACATGAAAGATGAGAATTGTGCATCACGATGGACTCAAAACCTGTTGGGTTAGCAACTAGAAGCGAAATATATAGCGATGGTACGGGAAAAAGGCGAGAAACCTTATAAAAGAAAGGTCATTTTCTTAGTGGATTACATTCCATATTACGGTTTTTGTGGTTATTTTTCTTTCTTTCTCACTCTCATTCGTTTATTCTTTTACTCTCGTTAAGCCAGTGAACATGAAATAAAGAAAAAAATTCAATCTTTCCACTTGATTAACCGCGAATCTTTTCCTGTAGGAATGTTTTTTTACGGTCACGGCGAAGGCTAATACAAGAGAAATAACAAAAAATAAAAACGAGGCAATCCATAAAAATTATAATTATCAGTAAAATACTTGTGCTTCTTACTAGAAATAAGAGTTTTGTTGTTCTTAACTTTATGCCGTTGTTGAATTTTATAGTCGCCATATACCCGACACTTGTAACAAAAAGGTGAAGGTTTTATTGCGACTATGTTGGGATTTCTCACTTGAACAGAGGTAATGAATGATATTGTTGTGATTTTGCTTAAAGTGTTTTGAGACGAGGTGGGATTTCTTATTAAAACCGATGAGTCTCTATTAAGGATTACTCGAAATATTTGAATCAAACTAAAAATAGAAGTCAGATTCTCACAGTAAGAAATATGAACCAGAATAAGAAAGAAATCAATCCACACATTTATAATAACCATAAAAAATTATTTCACTCCATGATTCCATTCCTCCAATGTTGAAACATTTAAAGTCAAAATTCCTTTAACATTCGCCGAAGTGAAAGAAAATATAGATAAAAAAAGGTTTAGGGATGATGTTAGAAAAATATTTTTATGATGAAATATTTTCAGAACTTCTCAATATTCCCGTAAAGAATTTCCTTAAACAGCCGCAAGAGATAAACGCACAGATCGACTCCTTTGCTTCCTCTAATCATCATTTTTTGTTCATCATCTCCATTTGCTTGCTCCTCATTTAGCTTCTATAAGAGACAATTTCCTGTGGAATGGAATTAAATTTAATTGCCTTACTCACTGTTCTGCTTCAATCGTTCAACTCAACCCCTCAATTTTGTCTGCTTTTTTTAATCCAAGCATAGCAGAAATAATTCTTCTTGTATTTTGCAAGAAAATACAAAACAACATAAAAAAAATGCAAAAAATTTTTGTTTTCAAAAAAATTCAAGCGAAAGAAATTAAAAAAGAAATTTTCAACTTAATTCCCTTTGTGCTTTGTATATTTTCTGATGGTGGGGTATAATTAGATGGGCAATAAAAAAGAACTCAATGGCAAAACAAAGGCATCATTAGTAAAGAATTTTTTTTGTGTATTCTTTTCGGACTTTTTGAAAACTTCTTGTAACTCAAATTGAGAGAGAGAGAGAGAGTGAAAGAGAATGAAAGATAGAGAGGGGAGCTAGAGATCATTATGAAGGCATTCAAGCATTGAAAAATGTACAAATTATGTTGAAAAAATGAAAGGAGAATAGAGAGAAATAATCATACTTAAGTGTTATTGTGATTTTTTTTTTTTTTTTGAAGAGAATGAAGGGCAAAAAGAACTGAAAGAGAAGCAGAAAGAACATAGAGAAGCATGGAAAATTGGGTCTTTATTTCATTTTTGCGCTGCTTTAATCTCATGCATTTGCAGCTTTACTTTACTACATAATAGCAATAAAATGTATAAAAGTATGGAAGTCATTTACAAGGCTTATTCACTTGACGTTAATTGAACTTTGTAGTTTTTGTTGATTAAGGGATGATGGATTTTTGATTGTGAGTCTTGACTGTTTCATGTGGAATAATAACAGGCTAATTACATTGATTTTGTTTTCTTTGGTCAATTCTTTGAAACTATTTCAATTTTAATTTTAATTTTGTAGCTACTGATGTCTGTGTAGCATATTCAATTAATTTGTAAGAAAATGATCAATTAAATCGATTTTTAAAGCTATTTAAATTGTTAATGAAATTTGCTTGAAGACAATTAAAAAAGTTGATTTTTACATTTCAAAATTGATGAATAAATGTCGACTTCAAACAACATGAATATGAGAATTTTTAAGGAATTCTTTAAAATATAGATCCAGAATATTCAAGATAAATAATTAACACATAAAAAAATAATTTATAAGGAAAAGTAATTTCAACAAAATTTCATTAACAGATTAACTGTATAATATTGTAAAATCAATGAACTTTTTTTTCACGTTTAATATTAAAAAAAGTACCTATGTTAAAACATTTCAACAATTTTAACGTTTAGTTAAATTTATTCCTGGTAAATTTTCCTTTCATCTCTCACAAAAAAAAAATAAAATAAAATAAAAATTTGTTCAAAAACAAAATTAAAGAATCTATCCATAAGAAATTGCAAGAAGTTCGTGCTAAAAATTGCATAAATGAAAAATATCTTTAAAGTTTTAAAACCAAAAATAACGCAAACTAAGAAAGGAAACCAAAAGTTATGTTGCTTATAAATGCAACAAAAATTGAAAAGAAGAAGAGCACAACAAGTTATGAAGAAAATTTTCTTATTGTCGTCTTATTTTGCATGAAGAACCAAGAAAAAAGGGTAAAAAATGCCAAGGAGAAGTCGCGTGAAAGATGAAACAGGTGGTATTGAAAATGTGTATTACGGCATAAGTGTTAATTGAAAAGTGCTTGCATTAAATTGATAAACACAAAAAAAGCGGAAAGTATTATAAAGGAAGAAAATTGTGGGAGAAAATTACAGAAAATTATACACTGTGGCATTGCAGTGAAGCAATAATTCATGAATTAATTACTTCTTTCTTCTTCACTCATTCTCCTTAATGAGTGCAATTAAAATATATTTAAATGACGTGTTCATTCATCACCCGGTCAAATTACTGTACAAGAGCTGATTTATGTACTTTTGAAAGACTTTGAAGTTGTTCTTTATTTACAAAATTTATTAACTACGGTATACAAATACAGAAGGAAAATATTTTTTGACATAAACGCGAGATTTCAATATGAAAAAGTTGCAGTTGATCAAGATTTTTATGATGTATAAATTCATTATACAGCTTTGATTTCAGGTGCAAATTCATGTTTGAAAAAATAATAAAATATAAATTTATAATTCAATTTCTTGCATTGAATACAGTTTTTTGAAACTGCTAGAAGCATTAAAATCCTTCCAAAAAGTCAACGGTGCCAAAATTTGATTCTACTTGTCTATAACAAAAACCCATTTGGATTCTTTTTAATTCTATCAAATTTTCTCTCGATTGCCATAAGAAGAGAAAAATTAATATGTTCATAAATTCCTTGATTCAACCTATAAATCATGCCTAGACATCAATAGAATAGAAAAGATAATTCAACTGTTGACCTTAACTATTATTATTACTTCCATCATCATAACTGAAATCAAGAAACCCATAGCGTTGTAATTTCATGATTATAACCTACAATTATTTCTATGCCACCTCGAATTATAATCACAAGATTATTTTCAATTGCTCATTCAGTCGATGATTTCATTCCAATAATTGCTTCAAACTCATTCCAATCGTTTCTCTTCGTTTTTTTTACAAACTTTATCGAATTCCTTTTGCCATGCCACAAAAGAATCATCATTATTTTTTTTTACTTCTATCTCTTCTTTTTTACTCTCTTATTTCATCACATGATGAAGAGTGAATGGATGAATGAATGAAGATGAAATTAAATAACAATTAAGTGTTCAATTAAAATTCAATTTAAAATCCATTGTAGTTTTGCAAGCAGCAGCTTATGTATCCTGTATGTTCATAAAATTAAAGGAGCTGTTGTGGCCAGAAGTTAAAAGGGAGAGGAGAATTAAGATAAAGTATCGTATTTTCTTTAGCTAAACACCATCAATACACGGAAACTCTTTTCCTTTATTTCATTTTCTCGGTTGTTGGCTCATTTTTTTTTTTATTCTTGTATATTTTCCATTGAAGATTTGCTTTTTTTAGTTCCGCGCCGTTCTGTAATGCTTTTTGCTATCCCTTCAAGTAATTTTTATTTAATTGCTATTTGCACATTATGGGTTTTTCGTGTGGATACGGTCGGTTGATGTCAGAGTAAGAAAAACAGGAGAAAAGAATTCTGAAAAGTGAAAAATAAAAATGGATGCGGATGTTTTGTTTGGGGTGAAAAAGCACATTAAAAAAAATTATATTTTCATTCTGTACTACAAAATGTATATTTAATTGCATATTGTCATGTATCTGTCTGTAGTTTTCTGTGGTCGCGAAACATCTTATAATTCTTGTTCACATGAAAATGAGAGGGACTCACGATATTCACCAGAGAATATGATAATAAAACAGAAGCATTCATACACATGCTACTGCTTAGTTTTCCTTTTACTCAGCCTGAATATAACAGTATGTTATTGCGACTGGTGAAGATTACATTTCATTACTTCTCTATTTCCTTCCTATCAAATGGAATTTAAAGTCAGATAAAATTACTTTAATAATTCAGTTATACACGTAAAACAAAAAAAAGTAAGATAGATTAACAAAAAATTATGTTCGTTATCATGGTTCAACATGAAAAAAAAAATCCTCCTGATTCGGAAGGTGAATGCAATATCTTGCTTTTCTTAGAATGAGTTTTTGGGATTTCGGTTAATGATTGATCCATTTTTGTTAAATTGCCTCAGGAAAATTGAATTTTAGGCTTTTGTATTCTTATAAATGATTTTGAATACAATTTTACATGTGTCGACACGGAAAAGAAAAATTCAATAAACTGCAAGTTTAGCTGCCATTCACTATAATCCAAAACGACAAAACTGTGAGTTGTCTCTAACTTCCATTAAACTTCCAGTTTTATTCTGTTAAATTATCTAATCCAAAATGAAAATACAACGAACTTTAAAATCATAAAAGTTTTTTTCAATGGAAATTTAAATTTTCATGTCAATTTTGTCAATTCTATCTTATGAAATAAATTTTAAATTCGTGCTTACCCTCGATGTTCAATAGAAAGGCAAGAATATAAGGAAAGCAAGATTTTTTTTCCCTATAAAATTTATGAAAAACAATATTGCGCTGTTGACATTAAACATTTTATACTCTTATTATTTTGTCATTCTGGTTGATTTTTTATTTAAAAAATATTTTGTTCTGCGGTGGTGTCGAGAAAAAAAGACAGAGAAAGAGAACTATGCAGGGAAGCGCACGTGTCATGTTCAAGGTGCATTAGCAGATTGAGGCAAAAGTTATGGTTTTGTGCTGTCATTTGAAATATTGAAAGGCATTTTTATTATTTTTTGCTGTTGTTTCCTTCGTCGACGTTAGATAGTACATTGCGGTTAATCACACTGCAATCCTAAACTAAAAGAAATAGATACAACACACAAACATATTGTATTGCGGAATTGGTTTGAGGCTGAAAAAAAAGGACTTTATAGACATTTTCGATAAAGAAGACATTATCGGTAACTGTTGACATTCGATTTTCTGTTGAAACTAGAAAAAGGGTTAAAATGTATGTAATTTCTTTTATGTTTCATTTCTCGATAACATTTTTCGGAATTGTTCAATCAATTACATTACTTTATACCTTATCTTTTTACAAACATGTTTTTTACGGACATTTTTTCCACGATTCACCCTCGATTTTTTGTAGATTCATGTAATTCCTTGTTAGGAAAAGTATAATTAATTTAGCCTAGTGGAAAGCTTTATTTCAGGATCATTGTGAGAAAATATCTATGTGTTTATGTAATGAATGATAATATAGTATTTAGAAATTTTTAAGGATTTTCCACTGGATTTGATTATATTTAAATTCTGTCTGTATTTAATAGAATATATACGAATATTGTACCTTCAAAGTATAATATTAAGTTTCTTAATTGATAAGGTTCTTACAAATTTCTAATTTACTTTAGTGCAGACTCTAACAATAGATTTAGGAATTTCTTGATTAGAAAAATTTATTTAAAAATCAATCTCACCCGTCTTCACTTGTCTCAATTTTCCTTTATTACCCCCAAATTCAAACGACAAAAAAGAGTGAAAAAACCTTGAAACATGATGGCAAAATATCGAATCTCACGTGAAAATTAAAACTTTTTTCCTCCTTATCTTTCCTTCCTTTTTGTGCTACTTTACTATCCTCCTTGTGTTTATTTTTGCTTCATGCCATTGTATAAATCATAGGAGGAAATTAATCATAATTTGTTCAAGAGAGTGCGAGAGCTGTTGTTTATTTAAACATCTTTTTTTTTCCTTTTTAGCAACTTCCTTCCATTCATTTATGTTTTTATATATATATATTATATTATTGCTGGCCTAAAAAGCACACGAGGTATTTAAACGCGTAAGAATGAATAAAATTAGAATGAAGATTAAATACATTTGGACCTTTCCTCAAGATTTGGCAGAAATATTCACAGCTACAAACTTTTCGGATAAGAACACTATAGTGTCTAATACTAATACTTGAATTAAATTACAGTTTATAAACCATGAAATTTATTATTTCTTTCGTACGATGCTTCTTCCACTCATTATTAGTTATTCTTTTTCTCACGTCAGAAAATCATAAAATATTTTTTAGCTACTATATCAAAATAGATGAATAGTTAACAGCAAGCAATGTAAATACAAATTGAAATGAAAAGCAAGAAAAGTTTATTTCTACGCAAAATAAACATCATTCAGAAATTTATAAAGCAAACTATTCGTTTTATTTCGATTTTTGTATCTCGCTATTGCTGCAGCTTCCTCTTCTCAGCTGTCCGTATTCTCGAAGGCCAATTGTGTATATTCCCATCATAAAAACTCATATCGCACAATTTATATTGTGAATTGAATTTGTGTGTGTGCATGTTCAAAATGTATATTTAATTGCATTCATACACATGCAGTTTTCTGTGGTCGCGAAACATCAATTCTTGTTCACATGAAAATGAGAGGGACTATATTCACCAGAGAATATGATAATAAAACAGAAGCATTCATACACATGCTACTGCTTAGTTTTCCTTTTACTCAGCCTGAATATAACAGTATGTTAACGTATTTTTATTTTCTTTATTTGCTCTCATGTGCATTTCATTCATTTATGTTATTCGTACAAACAATTTACACTATGTTTATTCATAATTTCTATAATAGCTACAAAAAAAAAAACGTTACAGAACTATTAAAAAATTATGGTTTAAATGAATAAGAACTTTTCCGGGAAAATCTCATGTTTACTATCAAAATAACGACCGAGAATTTGCCATGCCCTATGAAACGCGGATGAGTATTTTTAATGGAAAAAATAATTAGCTTCAAAATGCCACAGCAAAAATGAAAAGTGCAAAAAATGCAAAATGCAATGAAAAAAAATAAGAATCCCAAGCATAACAGTGTAGAACTGAAGAAAGATAGATAAAGTGATATGAAGAGTTGAAAACAGGAAAAGAGCGCAAAACAAAGTTTTAATTACCCCACTTGCTTGTGCAAATGATATCATGCTCTTTCCTTTCTTTCATTTCACTGCAAAGTGCACTCTTAGTGTTTTCGTATTTATGTGATTTATTGCACTTTTATTGCATTGCATTTGCCTTTATGCTTTACATGGGTTTTTTTTTGATTCTTTCGTTGTTGTTTCTCATTTCACAACAGGAATGATACTTTATTCTTAATGTTATGCCATTATTTTTTTCCGTAATTTTATACCTAAATTCATGATATGAGGAAGATAAAAAAAGAACTGTAGGGAAATTACGATCCACGAGGTGTGAAAATTTTCATGGTCGAGTGTCATTGTCGATGGGAAATAAATTGGAAATAGGAGATGTAGAGATGGATTGCAATTTTTGTATTAATTAAAAGAGACTTCCTTGAGAGAATTTTTCAGTTTTTTTAAAGGAAAGTTTAGTGTGACTTAGAAACAATCAAGGAAACTTTTAGATAAAAATGAATTACGGGGTTCATGATTTTTTGTCACTTCACGATATTGCATTTTAAATTTTCCTTCATGTGGATTTTATTCCTTTTTTTTAATCTTTTTTTATTCATTTAACTGGATTTGACTTTTGCATAAAAAGCGTTTATCAACAACGTAAAGAAGGAAAAAATTCAGCTGATGTCTGAGTCAGGAAGTGAAGACCTGTGCATTCAAAGAAAAGAGCTTGCTTCTTAAAGCATTGTCTCATGTCCAGGTTTTACTAAATCATATAACTTCACGACATACACCAATTCATCAAGAAATTCTCTTGGCACTTTTAGCAAATACGATAAAGTAAAAGGGAATGTAGAAAATCTGTAGACATCACATCACATCCCTTTTTTTCGACGAGAAATTATTACAGCAAATGTAGAAGACCAAAAAAACGTAAAATGTCGAAGAGAGGGAAAAAAATTCCATCAACCGATCCGACTAAAAAATGTAGTTTTTTACTCTGATGAATGATAAAAGAGCATTAAAAATGCAAAATATACACCGAAACAAGGGATTATAAAATGTTGCTGCTACGCTGGAAACCGAGCATAAGAGAAAAATTATATTTTTGCAAATGAAATATGTTGTTTAATGCTGCATAAGAATTTTAAAGGAAGAAAATTTTTTGCTTTATTATGTTTTTTGGGAAAATATTCATAAATTAAATGGGTGAAAGTCATCAAGCTACCATGTTGCATGAAGATTGGTGAATAATAGTTTCCTTAAATAATGTCATCCAAGATTTTTTGGATGTCTTAGGGGATTAGTGTTCAAATTGAGTGTCACAATATCCTTGGGCTCCTTAAAATTTTGCACAGTCAATGTGTTGTAAGATGAGGTTTTTGGCTGACCGACCAAAATTAATTTAGTTGCTGTAGAATCTGGTAAATTGCTAAATGGTTACCCAAAAATTCTTCAAATATCATAGATATTAGAAAATTCGCCAAAGAAAGAAGGTTGAAAAATGCTGAGGTACAGTTTTGATCAAATTTCTACTTTAACATACTTCAATCCTTTATAGAATCCTTCCACTCAAAAGATGTTTAATTTTAAAACATTATTATAAAAATAACAACTACATTAAGAGATTTATAAACTTTTTCTAAAAAAAATAAATCCTCTTCGAGTAAATACAAGCGCAACAAAGAAAGAAGATTTAATAATGAAAAAAATTCTCTTGGCTAATAAAAGTTATAGATCAACAGTAAATGATATGAGAAATAAAAAAGCTCATCGTGGTTGAATGTGGAAAAGGAGAGCTATTGTATACAGTATGAAAATGAAAAAATATTTTTCATGCCTTTTAAATGCTTCCTCTGTGTTTTATTCAATGGTTGTTATGCTCATCCTTGTTGTTTTTATTTCGCGCGAGAAAACATGTTGATAAGCTTAAAAGGACTTTTTTCTATATATAAATTCTTTCTCTTTTTTACCACTGTGTGCTATTTTCATAAGCTGTATGGTGTATAGATGAAAAGAACCGAGAAAAGGAAAAAATAAATAAACTTTATCATTTGCAGTTTTGTGTGTATAAACTTTGTCAGTAATGAAAAGGGCGTTGATTCTAAATAATGTTTATTTTTGAAGTTTTATTGATTTTTTCCTTCACATAATAAGCTATTGTTGTTTTAATGCACCATTAAAAGATATTTTTAGACAAGAAACATTCACGTCATTTATCAACAAATCCTTATTGTCATCTGGTAAAAGTTATCATTTTTTTTTTCTTCTTCTACTACTTCCTTCACTGTTTGCCACATCTTCAATTCTTGTACTTTTTTTGACTAATTATGTGGCAATTAGTACAAAAGTTTTTGATTAGTTCTTCAATCGTAGATGATGTTTTTACAACTCCATTTTTGGCGAATGACCAAGAGATGTGATTTTTTGGCACTTTTACATTCTATTATTACAAGATGACGGTTGTGTTTCTTTAGATGTAAAAAGTTTCTGATTTCTATTGTGAGAAAATTCTCATTTAATCATTTAGAACATTTAAGCTAGACTTTCATTAAATCTGAAAAGGAGTCATTAACTGATACAATTTTATCATACATACTGGTTGCCAAAAATCATACAAGTCTAACTTTTGATGTTTGACAAAATTTAGATAGTCCACAAACCCATGTTGACTAAAATTGAAATTGCGGTTTCTTTACGACCTGTTTATGGTAAATAAGATAGCTTGAGGTCTAGTTTATAGCATCCTTTTAGATATTAAATGTCTTTAAACTGATACTAAAAGCTTATTACTAAACGAAAGGATTAAAGAATAATAATTTCTGACCATATAATACGCTGGTTCTGGATGCATTCATAGATAACAATTTTCCATTGAGGAATCCTTACCATTCATATATTCCTGCTCATTGCACTAAACTAATCGCATAAAATCGTAATCATGGATAAGCAAATTGATGTAAAGTAGCTGTGTGGTTTTAAGCTTCAATGCTCTTCATGTGATTGTGTCGCGCATATATGTGCTGAAGTATAAATACATATCATACAATGAATATGTGTAAAAGTGAATAACAAAGTAAAGCGGATTTTTCATGCTTGACCAAACGATGTTAATGGGGCTTTATTGTTTCCACCTTTTCAACTGTTGTTCTCTGTTTTTCCCTTTTATCCACATCCACCGACGTTTTGTATTATGCGACCAATATGCGTTCAATATTACTACAATATTATTTTTAAAGCTACATCAAACTGAATTAATAAATCCACTAATCTCTTTATGCTGAAAAGCTCTTTATGTATACAATGAATATACATTGGCAAAAAACATCAACACCTCATACCAGTCATATATTATGATGAGTAAGCGCGCAATCACATCCTCTGTTTCCTGTGCCTTCCTGCCTGCTTGCTTGCTTGCTTGCCTGAATACCAACCTCCATCTCTTTTTCGTCTACAAAACACATATCAGTACTATGGCTGAAAAAAATATGAGAGCAGAAAAAAATCAATCGATTATATTTTTTTTTGTACTGTCGTTGTCGTCATGTTGTTCGCCTATATTACGCTCATTGTTCAATATGTAATATTGCATGACGAGATATCCCAATGACTTTCATTGCTTTCATGTAACATTTTATCAGGAGTTTTGTGTATGGATATAAATGTACATATGTGCGAATGATATCTAGAATATATAAGTAGTGTTCTCTGAATTGACACTGACAGTGAAGTCTGACTTCCCTCTATCTAGACGAAAAGTGAAATGAAATGCAATCGGCATTAGAAACAAAAGCACAACTGTCTTGTGTTTTGATAAAATTCGATTATTTTAAAGGGAATGAATTCTTTTTTGTGAGGTTTAGAAACTGTTGTTATGAGTGATGTCTATAAATTGTAAATTTTTTAACGTTAGAATTTGATTCAAAAAATTGGAGCGGAATTTATGTGTTCAATAAGAGCATATGTCAATCAGATTTTTTTAAAATCGACAAATATTCTCATCAATTTCACCCCAGATAATTTAAGTTGACAATCCTGGGATGAAAAATTTTCCGCATTTTTATTGCAAGTCATTCATTGAACCTTTCCTTTTTTGCCTGTAAGTTAATTGAAATCTTTTTTTCATTTCAAGTAGCATAACGTATAGCATACATGTCAAACATTGACTGTTATGAATCCACTTGAAAAAGTGTCACGTGCTAAATCAACTTCTCGCACTCGACGCTTCGATAACGAAACATTATTTTTCCATAAACTTTTTTTGTTCATTTTGCCTCCCTTCCCCCTTGTGTTTCCTTGTACACATTGCATGAATAATAATACATTTATTTTTTCGTATGTCGAGTAATTTTTTTCTGCATCTCTGAATATTTCATAAATGCATACATGCTTCAATTAAAAAGCAATACAACAATTTCTCCCTTTTTTCAACGTCATGAATTATTGAATTGTACAATAAGTGGTTTATTTTTTGTCTTTTTTGGGATGAAAAGGATGTTGAGTTTTATTAATTAATGGATAAGATTTATGATGTAAGGTACTAAATAAAAATCGTAAATGCTACTGATAAAAGATTCGGGTCTTATTTGATATTAACAGATATTTTGATTGTAGATCAACAATTAACACTCTAAGGATTAATGATAAACCATTAGAATCAATTTGTATATAAAGTTCATAAAAACTGAAATAGGACAAACTCAATAATTTTTTCTGTTTAATGTGCAAATTCAATTTTGCGTCAATTTGCTCACAAAATCTATTATACACAACTTGTCTCGGACAAGCATTAAATTACCGCATGATATTCAATACTTATTCACAATATATTTACGTTTTATTTGCATTTTCTGTGTTTTCATTTAAAATTTTATTTTGTGAAAAAAAAACGACAGAAAATTGTAAAAACAACATTGGCAACAACAACAAAGACAGCAATTCGTGGCGTACCGCATAGTAAAAAATATAAACATGGATGAAATCGCACTAATCAGGATTAAATGAGCACAAAATGATTTTCAACTGCAGAATAAATGAAAATTGTAAAAACGCAAATGGGGTCCATTTGGTGTACTTATATGTAAATGAATGAGTGCATTTGATTTATGCTTTGGCTTAAATTCTTTTTTGAAAATTCATAAATAGAGCAAAAAATAATCGATGCTCAGCAGCAGATTTATTTTTTTTTAATTTTATTTCGGAATGAATGAGTTTTAGTTGGATGGTCGAGATTACATTTCAATTGTTTTTTTTTTTCTATTTTTTGAAAGATAGAACAGAAGAGATCTAGTATGAATCTCTGTTTATTAAAGAGTAACTATGAAATTAAATTTGATAACTTTAAACATTTTTTACTGCAATGTCTTAAATCTTTCAAAATATTTGAATATTTTATTCTTTCTTGCTATAAATAGTAAGGAATGGAAAATAGGTCTGTGTTCTCTGTACTCATTCTACATATTCATAAATGTATCTATCCATACATTGTGCTGTTTATCGTATTTTTTGGGAATTTGCATATTCACAAACAATTTTTGCATGCAATAATAACTGCAATAATGCTCAGTGAATTGCTGTACGATAAATCATGTTTCATGCAATTTTTATATACATTTTGATATTTATGCATACATAACAAATAGCAATATTAACAACAATGCTTAAAATGAAAAATTGCAAAAAAAAATTATAAAGGTCTCAAAATGTAATTTCGTTTAAAGATGAGAGTTAAATACTCTTTTACATACGTCATATCGTCATTATTATTATTTATAATGTGTCATAAATGTACTCATTTGTACAGCTTAATGGGGGGGGGGGGGTTATTTAATGAAGTAAACAGCCGAGTTAATTTTTTGTCAAACTAAATAATTTTTTTTATAAAATTTAATATTGGGTAACTTTTTGTTTAGTTTTATTCAAACTGACTTCCCCTTGAAAAAAGTGCTAAAGACTTTTCAGAAAGTGTAGAATCGACGAATGAACAGAATAACACAAAAAAACTGCTGACCGCATTCAACTCAACATAGGCAAAATTGCAAACTGTTAGCAGTACAAAAAATATGCAAAAACCGTTGTCATCCGCTCGCGGTAAACGTGGAGATTATTAAAAGCTTTTTTTTGTTGCTGTTTGAAAAATAGTCAAATGCAGAAGAGTGTGTGCATGAAATTGACTTAAATATTGTGGACGAAGATAATATTTTAAGTAGTAATGTTAAATCCATTGTGCAGCATATTTTAAGTAGCTGAATAAATTTCCGTCACTTGTCAGAATTTCATGGATGAATAATTTAGCGACAAATATAACAAAGTGTTTTCTGACTGAAGTTACTGCGGATGGTATTTTGAAATTTTGAATTAAAAAATCACCATTCTATATATCTCTCATTCATTGATTTTAATAAAAATATCTATGTAATTCTTGTTGAAACATAATATATGGATAGTGCACTTTCATATAAAACAAAGATTATTGATAGATATATACATAAATTCGTTTTAATCTAGACACACTTTTATTTCATTTTTAGTATTTTGTAAATTCATGTATTTCCATACATACACAGCATAATATTATTATGACCAACAGCTGTTGATTTTCTTATTACTCATATTACATTAAAGGGGGTACATAATAATTTTCTGTTTATATTTTTTTCTCACTTATTGTCCATTTCACTAAACTGTTTTTATGTTACGGTCTCGCTTTTTCTCTCTCATTCGCTTGTATTACAGCTTTATCAGCTTACACACTCACAGTGGGAAACTAATGAATATGAAAACAAATAAATATTTCTGGGATTGTTTTTCGTCTCTAACAATGTTGAAAAAATGTATTAATTTATTTTCATTCTTTTTTTTCTTTCTTTTTCTTTACAGATCACCTGTCGACATTGTTGGACATGAAATCATAATTTACAACTCTTAATATTTTAAAACATAATAATAACAATAATAATCAGATTTTTATGTTCACCCAACAGCTTGGGTGAATGCATATAATTTTGATTTTGTGAATCATCACGGAAGAAAATATACAAAAAACAATTGTGTTAAAAATTTCATTTTTGCTGTATGCTGTTTTCACAACTTATTACACATATAAGCTTGTGCTGAAAACATGGATTTAATAGATTCAAGCGATTACAATCAACCATCAAAAAACAGATTCGCATCATTAAAAAGAACTCAATCAAATAAAATCAATCAAAAAGCGTTCACCGCTAAAATTTCTCGTGATTTTGTAAATTGCTGTGACGACAGAATTATGATGGTGCCGTGTGTGCGGTACAGCGGTAATATCATGATGCGGTGGTGTAATGTGTTAGTATTTAGTGCCGTAGTGTTGATACATATAGCATCTATAAATTGTATTGCATCAAGACAAATAGGAGGTAAGTTCAACCTAAAAAAAAATTTTTTTACATTTTCTACATTTTTTTTAATTAATTGGGTCGAAGTGTACTGCTAAGAGATTATTATCGCTATACCTTTACCACTGCGGCAATTATTATGCTAAATTAATGAGCTTTTTATATTGTACATGAAATTGGTATTGAAATGCCTTACTTAGGAAGCAACTGAAAAAAAAAATTCATGCCAACTTAATATTAATAATTTAATTAGAAAATTGTGGAAATATTGCTATTTTCGAGTCAAAATGAATGAATTTTTAAAACGTGGGATGATTTGCGTACTAATGAATAGAACACGATCATTTTTATTTGAAAATTATTGAAGAATGAATTCATTTGCATTTAAAATTTTATTTGTTTTTTTTTTATATTCAATATGACTTTAGTTTTTGGTATTTTAAAGATTGCGATATTTTGCAAAACAATCAAATTAGGGTAAAATTTTAAATACTAATGGTTTCTGAATGTTAAAATTGAAATGATGCTAACCTCTTTGAATCTACATAGTGTCACATAAATGTAATGTAGGAAATGTTTGTATTTTTCTACTCTTTAATGGTGTTACCAAAAAAATATTACAAAAGTGTCGTATTATTGATCGAAGGACTTAAACGCATTTTTGTCCCAGCGATCAGTAATTGATTAATAATTCAGTTTACTGACTTATAAAACGAGATCCAGTAAGATTCAGGCTACTTCTCAATCCACAAAACAAGATCCAGTTGGATCCAGGTCACTTCTCGACCTAAAAACAAGATCCAGTAATATATAAGTCACCTTCCAGGCTTAAAAAATAATTCATAACAAATCATACATATTAAGAAAAAACGGTTTTCTGAAAACCAAACTTTCTAATGGTTTTGCTAATTTTAAAATTTTCCCACTAAAAGTTGTTGTCGTTTTGTACTAAAAACAAAAATTCATTAAAAATGCGATAAAAAACCGTTAAAGTATTTTTCAAAATTTGTAAATGCTGTCAGTTTTTAAAGTTTTGTAAATTCTAAGAAATTTTTTGTTTAGTGTTTTTTTTTACTTTAATTCAGTGTTTAACTGAGTTTAAGTCTATAAAATGAGGATGATAAGTAACAGTAAAGGATTCTAAAGGTAATTACATCAATGTGAAGATAAATATATTAACATTTTACGATTTTTCGTGTTATATTGATATTTCTATTATTTTTAATTTAAATTTAATTTTTGCAATCAACTGCATAAAAAAAATCATAAATATTGAATTTTTTTATTTTGATCCGAAATTGAAATTAAATATATTAGTGATTGTTACATTTAATGTGATCCTATATGGATATTTAATTCTTTGAACTAATAAGACAAATATTTTCTTCATAAATTTTATTAGTTAATATCATTGTGTTGATGCATATCCGATATGAATAGATTAATAGAAGCTCCTTGCGATGTAGGTCTCGTTAAATCATGTTTCCTTCTTGGATCTCTCATTTGAGCGTAGTAATTTTTATTGTAATGATCATTATTTGCGCTTATTTTTCCAAGTCTCGCAATAACTTTTTGAACTTGATTCTGTGATCCTACCTGTGATTTGCGTTATCTTCCCCAAGTCGCCATAAATTGTTTATCGATGGATCTGCTAACACTACGATGTCAGCTTAAATTATTTTTTCACAAAGACTTCTCAAAACTTGTGCTTTATATTTTTGAATTATTCATACAAAGAAATCCTTTAAAGCAAAAAACAGATTTCTACAAATTCCAGATAACAGGAGTAACAGGAGAGTAATATAAAATTCGTAACAGAATATCGAAAAGCAAATATTTTACGTAAATTGGAACTTATCAAAATGTTCCTTTTTCTTATTTCAATTTTTTTCTATGCTTTTTTTTTCTTTATATTCCGTTATTATAGCCGATGAGGAGATTGTCGGCAAATTTTTCTTCATTTTCATTGAAAATTTCTCTCTTTGGCTCAATTAATGTTGTCAATTTATTTACCTTTAAAGAGACAAATAAAAATGTAAAAAATAAAATGAGCTATGCTAGAATATCACAAAAAATTGATTTTACCTTCATCTCAATGATATCATTCTATAATGATAAAAATCTATACTGACATGCGAAGAAATTTACGATCTGTTTTTGTAAACGTGAAAATTCATTACTTTGTTGTTGTAACAACTTCATATGTTAATGGATCTTGAGGATAGTAATAAATTTTTAAGTATGTACTCACTTTTGCTTGTTTACCTATTTCTATCCTTTTATTCTCTCCCATTTGACCTCTTCTATAGATTCTTTCATTCTTTCTCTTAACATATAACAAATGTAAAAAGAGAATGTAAATATTAAAATGGGTAGAAAAAGAGTCAAGTTCAAACAAATAAGAAAAGAGATGTGGTAGCTTGAGTCAATACAACATTTTTTATTTTATTTAATTTGACTTTTTGTTGAGCCTATTTTTATTGAAATGCGTTTTAATTTTTGAGAAATGAAAGAGAAATCAAGAAGGTGAGATTTATAAGAAAAAGGTTAAAGGCGCACAAAAATTAATTCACCATTTATTGTTGTTTTTTTTTTTTTTTAAACCAAAAATTGCTCTGCGGTCAAAGTTTTTCATTCGAGCTTCTTCTCTAGATAAACTCTTTCAATTTCGTATATTTTTCATTATTTTTCATTCATCTTTTTCTTGAGTCTCAAAACTGCCTGAAGATTACAACCAGCATACGTAAATAAAATTGTTTCTGAATCATTTTACATTTGCACGAAGAACAAGAAGTGCGGCATGTAATAAAATAAAGTAAAAAGAGGAAAAATAAGAAAATGGAAAAAAGTCAAATTGTACTCAATTATTGTAATGCATTATTTAAAGGCATGAGTAACACACGCACATAGTAATTCTTTTTCTTTAGGAACGAGAAGAAGCAAGCAAACAACCTATGTATTTAAGTACATCTATTGTATGGGGTAATGATAAAACATTACATAAACACAATGTTCTTTCTGTTGTTAAAAAGCAAAAAGGTATTTCATTGTAATAAAAAAACATGAAAGACATGTAGATATAAAGGGATGAAATGGATAATACTAAAATCATTTTTGAAGACAGATATAAAGATTCATTAAATATTTATAAATTTCCCCTCTTTTTTTAACTGTATCACTTTTTTCCATTTTCTTCTTATTCTTTCTCGTTATCATTTCACATATAATACGCTAACCGTAACGCTCAGATATGAAAGGAAGGTTTGCTTATATTTCACATTGCCTTGTTAAAGCTTCACAACATGCATGATATTCCCATTTTTTAGACGAGATGAACAGAGAGAAAAAATATATTCTGATGGCATCAAGCTAAATGTGAAATTTATGACAGATGGAAAATGTAAGAAAAACAATTTTTTTATGCTTCTACTTGATATATTCTTTATTTTATTCCTTTATGTTTTGGAGCATTTTATTTATCTCAAAAAATTTCCAGAATTGAATTTACTGTGATTTAATGTGGATAAATATTCTTAGAATTCTAAAGCAACCAACTTCAATTTCATACGTTTGAATCAGGTTTTCTGAAAAGTAAGGAAGTCATGAACTACTTCAAATAATAAAACTAAATTTTCAAGAAAGTATTCTTAAATTTTACTTATCATTATGTAAAGAACACCTGGGAAATGCTGTCAAAAAATAACTTCAAGGGTTATATTTATGATTGTCACGTCAAGCTGTCATTCTGTAAAAGTAGAGAAATTCTTCAAATTCAATTATTTGCAATCTTCAAACAACTATCATTCACTCTAAGAAGTAAACATGCAAAAATATCACTTTAGATACACTGACATGAATGTTCATTCAATTTCATATTCTCAACTTTTTTTACTAATTCAAGAAGAAACTTTTATTATATAATATATTTTATTATACTCAAATTTTTTAAATTTGAGATTATTAGAATCCTTTAAACGAGGCATGATACAATAAAATAAAATAAGTTGAATGAAAGCAAAAAATATATATATAATATATGTGTAATGGAAAATGTGACTGTGGAGAACATGTCAACGGAGAATGAGAATATGAAGAAGTAGAAAGGAAAACGTCAAAGTTCGAAAGTCTTATTGTGTGTTGAACGCTCACTGCGTAAGACGGAGAATGGTCTTTATTGTGAAATGATAAAAATTACTTACACATACTCACAGAAATGATAATAATTGTCAAGAAATCACCATGAAAGTCTTTATATACACTGGAGATATATAGAGAAAATTTTCACCTTTTTCTGCCATTTTACGCCACATGTGAATGCTTCTTTATCATCCTCTGTATGTGCTGTCAAAATGTGTAGGCATGCGAAAATTTGTAGACCCAATACTTCCTTTAACATAATATATATGCATATAAGTTTCATAAGAGGAGGTTGGGCTTCCAAAACGACAATGACAGTATTTTTCATCAAAAATGTGTATAAAATTCTTTCTTATATCTATCCACACATACGTGGAGACAGAGACAGAGAATTTAAAATTCCTATAAATGACATTTAACTGTAGAAGCCTTGTCATCACATTTTCTCAGTTTAATTCCTTTTCCCTTCTTTTCAATTTTAGCACCATCGTACGTAAAAATGCTCAGAAATGCGGGTTCTTAGGCGGATTTTTTTTTTATTTTATATGTGCTTAGGGCCTTATGTTGTGACATTAATATGCTCACTCACCAAAATCATTCACATTTCGTTTATTCAGTTCCTTGCCCATTATTAAGTTTAATGTGACATTTATTACTATCAGCTATTCCCCTTTGTGGTGTTCCCATATTCAGTTCTTTCCTTTTCTCTTTTTCTCAACTCATGTAGGAAATACATATATGAATCGTAATATGATGCCATAAAAAGTGTTAATAAATTGTTGTGCATAAAAATCTGAAATTCAAGAATTTCTAAACAAATCAATGAAAATGCATTGTTCAATAGAGCTTCATTAAAATAAGCGACAAATTCTTCCAGTCTTTCTTGTATAAATTACTCACCATTGTATTAAACTTTATACACATTTTTTTTACTGTTTGTAATAAACAAGATTTATTGTAAAATCTCATGAAATTTATTGTACTGAAATTTTTGGTTGAATTAATATTAACTTATTTTTTATATGGTGATGATTAGCATGATTTATAATTAAATTAATTAATAACTCAATATTCGTATTTGCTTAAAATATCAAAGACGGTTTTTTTTATTCCGTAAATAGTACTTGCTTCATTTTCTGGCACATTTTCATTTCAACAGTATTGGATAGTAAACGATTTAAGTAATTTTCAATTCACAAAAATTCACAGTCCGTTGCATTATTTATGTCACACATATGACATGCATAGTGTAAATATTGAAGACTCATAAAAAATGAGTAAATGTTGTAAAGAATTATTTAATATATTCATAAGGTGTGTAATAGTGTATATCCGTACACTGTCGAGTTCATTACATTATTGATGCACATTGCATGTTGTTCCATTAGTTTGCTTAGTTGCATTTTCCATCCGATGTTCAATATTGTTGACTAAGCATGGAAATTATGTTTACACATACTCAGCCGGCGCCTTTTGAACGCGCCAATTGAAAAGACGAGTTAATATACATTTTACGAAAATGAAAATAAAAACTAGTGCATCAGGTAGAAACCCAATGCGGATATATTCACACCTTACCATAAAAATTCTCGCTGGCAGGCTAAGCTTTCCTTGGCAAATGTTTGAGGATTCAAACTCCAGCGGGTAGGCCAAGCTTCGCTTGCAAAATATTTTATTATTTTCATACAATGTTCAAATTTAAAAAAAATTATAGTAACCATGAATTTTGAAATTTTGTATGAAAAAGAAATTTTTTGCATTTTTTGAAGCAACGGCTGTTCCTGCCATGTCCAAAATTTAATCAGACTTCTATAGAAAAATACGGATAGATTGCAAAAAATATGTATAGAACATAACTTGCAATTATGTTTCGTTTTGCTCGAAAATCCAAAAAACTGGTTTCCCAATCTGAACAAATTTAATAAATTCACACGTGAAAAAGGTGTGAATTTTAAAAAAATTAATGTTGATAGAGCAACAGCATATTCGTTCTCTTTGAATATTCATTTTTGTTCACATATTGAGTGAAAAAATGGAAAAAGTAATTTGTTATATGAGCATGCTCATCTTTAATTGAAGTTCTCTTTTACTGGGATTGATTTAAAGCCTCTTTGTGAATGATCTAAATTAAATGAGTGAATAGATTTATTGCGCAATTCGATGAAATTAATAGGAAAATAAACTTTTCTAGTCGAAAAATCAATTTCTATTCGGGAGAGAATTTGTATAAGAAAATGTTGAATAGAGTTCAGTTTGGGTATATTGATGTGATTGAGTATTTGATGTGATTGAGGGTTTGAGTTATTTTTATCAAATTTATATTATATTAACAATCAAAAACAAATCTAAATGGGTAAAATTTGTAGAAATTTTTGCTGCATGCTCAAATATATCAGAGCTATAAAATGCGCTTCTGACATATTTTGGCGATTTAAAAAGTTACTTAGATTTTTTTCATGTCTAATATGAACTCTTGTTTATAGTTCAACAACACTAAAATTGAATTTATATGAACCACATTCACTCATTTTCCCTAGTCGAATGATTAATTTCTAATTCAGATTTTTGTTGCTTATGCTATGTAGCCATAATAAACTCACTTTGTTTATTGAAACGCAATAATTTAATTACTATACACATATGTTGTAAATATATCTATCGATTGGAAGGAAAATAGAGAATAAAACTTATGTAAAGAGTATATAGACACAAGCAACAGTGTGACACATACATGTGTGTATACAAGTCATCATCAGAATCA
The DNA here is from genome assembly GCF_022539635.2 of Chironomus tepperi. NCBI lineage: Eukaryota > Metazoa > Arthropoda > Insecta > Diptera > Chironomidae > Chironomus > Chironomus tepperi. The sequence goes on from NW_027226207.1 coordinate 97,951, forward strand.
TATTGAACTTTTTTATAGACACTTTCAATGGATGGATGCTTTTTGTATGCAAAATCATTAATTTGTTTCTATTCTATAATTTTGCGACAAAAATTACCAAGAGTGTATGTTCAGTATAATATAATATGAATGTACCATATTGAATTTGCCTGTCATAAGCTCAAGTATTTTATAAGAAAAATATTAGCGAAAGTAATATAAACATCCCTTGGACCACTTAAATCAATTTCACAAAGAGACTTTAACCATCTCATGGCACCAATAAAGAGAAATGCTCTTCAAAATTTATGTGATACAACATTGTACATAAGCATTACTGCTTAATTAAATATTGATTTTTTATTAGAATCAAGTGTTGAATATTAATATTTTTTATATGAAGTATTCATCAAGAACGATAATAAAAAGCATCTTATTTATGAACAATGTTATTAAAAAAAAATACTTCACGTATTCATCCAAAATAGCGTCACTTTAGGTTAATTTGTTTTTGTTCCTTCTCGTTCTTCTTATAATTCTTTTGAAATCTGCCATACCGTATCGGTCATTTGTCGTCATTTTTCCATACATTTATTATTATTATGAATGTGTGCGCGCGCGACATGAATAGTGTTATTTTCTTCCCACTTGTTCCTTCCATACACTTCTCTTATCAGTATGTCAAGACGTGATTTACGGACGTTACACGAAAGTACGGGCTTATAATGATAATTTAATTTCACACACTTTGTTTATGAAATCTCTCTTTACGTTACTTACAATACTACACACTACGACACTGTGCTTCGTTCTTTGGAACGTGCTACAAATTTCTGTAATATAACAAATGCGCCAAAGAATTCCGTTCAAAAATTCCTTCTATGTGACATATATTTAATCAAATTTTATTTTAATTCACACTCGTGTGATGAGAATTGAAAATGAGCTTCACTTTGTTTGAATTATTTTTATTTGAGAAATTGAAATGAGAAGAAGACAAGGAAAGAGTAATTGACGAGAGTGAAAAATTAAAATAAAGTTAAGAAACAAGTTAATTAGTTTGTATTGTATGAAGAGGAACTTATATACATGTAGTACAGTAAAACTTTAAAGTAATTTAGTGAATAGTTAGATTTTATGATAAAGCAATTGAATTTTCTTAGGTTTACTGAACTTATTGGAGCATAATACAATCTTCTATTATTTTGAACTATAAATTCAAGTAGTATAACCTCATCAAAAATCCATATATCAGTCTCAACATCGATATTTATCAACATTTATTTATTTATTCTGAAGCAACAACCATGAATACTTGATGTCATGCATCATCGGATTTCAACATTTCATTATTCATGAAAACAATCTAAATTGAAAATTGAAGAGTTCTTACCAAACTTTTACAACTATACTAACGTCACCAAAATCATTCAATTTCAAATTTTAATAAATTTATGACACAATTAATTGAAAGACAAAGATTGAATTTTTCGATAGCAACGCTTGTGTCTTGATGTCATAACTACTCCTTAACAAAGTTCTGTATATTCGTCTTCAGCTTCTACTAGCAGTCGTAAAATATTGAATTGTAATGGAAATTAAAAACCAACTATCGATTCGTTCCTCTATCAATTCTAAAAAAACTCTTAAAATTTTATGGAATATAAAAGATAGATAGCAATGACATGAAAAAAGAGGATTCAAAGTATTTAAAAATTTACGATTTTGCATGCATGTAATGTTTATCCATATATAATTGTGCAATATTGAGATTTTTCTCTGTCTCTCTTTTATTCTTACGTCTTATGTCTTTAAATTATGCAAGTAGCATAACAAATTCGGTCGGATGTTTATAAGAAAAATATGTTGTGCTATATGCTTGTGGTTTTCGAATAAATTGAATCAAATCTACCCTTAATGAGATGTCTTTGTTTTTCATTTTACCGCAAATAAAATTGACACTTTCGTAAAACATATATAGTAAGAGTTTAGTGTGAAGATATCATGAAAGAATTTTGCGCCACAAATTTGGAAAGTTTGTGTGTGCTACGTCTAATTTAAGACAAGATAAAGTTTTTGTTTTCTGCTTGTGTTGCTTTTTTATTTTCCAAAGTTGAAGGTTCTATTGGGGATTGCTTAGTTATGTTTATTTTGGCTGGGTGGCTGTGGATAATTGAACATCTTTCTAAATTGTTTGCTGGATACCTTGACATTTGAGTTTTTCGGAAACTTTAATGGATATTGTGGGTTTATTGTCATATTCAAACATATTTAAAATCAATTTAAAACTTAAAAAAAAATTGTCCATGCGCTACGTGTGTTATATATAGGATTCAGTTTTCTAGCTTTCTTCAATCCCATTCACATCAACCAAATACCCACAAATATTTTTCCTTTTGTGGAGGAAATAAAAACATACATAACGCACGGTCGGTCGGTCTATGTTTCTTTGCGCTCAAGTGATCTTTCGAAATAAAACTGCTGGCGAATGTCTATTATGGCAATGAATTTTTCTACTTTATGGATTTTGCAGAAATAATAAAGAAAATTGAGAGTGAAGAAGAACTAGAGAAAAAAGCGGAACACAAATATTAAACCATATGTTGATATTCCGAAACAAAAACATTTCTAAACATATACTGAAATGTGTGGATGTGTATATCTTCTGCTCTCATCCTCTCTCTATATTTGCTTGTGTATATTTATATATATATATATATAGTGCTCTCATGCCTCTTAATATGTTGATGCTACTGTTGTTTTATATCTTTGTACATACTTCTTTGTGCGATTGTATTCATGATAAAACAGATGATATGGAGGTGTATAGAAAATAAATATACATATATATATATATCTTGCTAAGAACCCATGAAAGGAAAAAAAATGTGTTCAATGTTCACGAGCATAGTTATTATTTTAACACAATTTTGAAGTTGAATATAGCTCTTGATTCCAACTGAACTTATTTATTAAAAAAATTTATCGAGCTTATATCACGATAGCTTAGGAAAACGAAGAACTTCTGAGCATTTTGGTTGAAAAGAGCAGGTTTCATTCGATAATCTTGTTTCTTCAATTTTCTTGCATCAATTAATATTAACATGCTCTTGTCTTCATCTCAAATGGGAAAAATCCGGCATTAAATCAGAATCATTTCGATATGAAGCTAAATTCGGTGAAGACTAAAAAATAAGTTGCTGTCTCTACGACACATTTTTGTAAGAAATCTCTCGATTCATAAAGTGCCAATCTATATCATCAAGTGGACAATCATCCCTATCAATATCATCTGCCTTCTTTCTTTCTTTTTTATAAATAGGTTCACATATGCATCTATACTAACATAAAAGAAAGATTCGCAAAATATATACTGAACTGAGTAGAAATAGACCACTTTTATTTCCTATATATGATACCACATATTCATTCTTTTCTTTTTATGCTACATTCCATTTCCACCATCCACCCTCCGATACTTTCATTTCATGTTTATACAAAACATATTTATTTATAGGAGAACAGATATTCATTTTGTTCAAAAAGAATGGAAAATAGCACGAAAGTAAGGAGTGGAAAGAAGAAAGAAAAATGGTTTAATGAAATTTTAAGAAACATTTTTTAAAGCATGAAGACGAATCCCATGGTAACTAGCAAGAAACAAAATGCGAGAATAAGAAAATCGGGTCCATTTATTGCAAAGATAAGAAATAAACAGCTAAAAAATGTTCTCAAGAGATCCTGTCTTCTTCCGTTTAACCATCACAAAAATTGAAAGGAAAGAAAAGAAGAAGAAATGAGGAGAAAAAGCGATAAAAACGTGAATAGCGCTTTAGTTTCGGATTATGTTGTAAAAGGGCACATGGAGATTGAAGAAGAATGAATGAACGAATGAATGGGGAATCAAAATGAAAATACATAGTAAATTGTTTGCTATTATGATGTGCAAAACTGTTCAATATCGAGGTCGAAAGTGCTTCTGTGATTTATGAAAATAAATATCTAGTAACGCTTTTGCCTTTATTATTTCCTTTCCTTTTTTCTTTTCCTCTCTCACATGATGATTATATCTATAACGTACATAAATATATGAGATTTTTATGGTCGCTTATGGACGATTCGAAATCAATTTTGTTGCTACTTTTTGAATTGTTTTCGTACCTTTTGAAGGTTACCGAGATTCAGAGTAGGATAAATGGTTATAAAATAACACTCCTTAGAAAATGGCAATAAATGCTTGATAAGATAATATTCTTAGTAAATGGACTGTTAAGAAAATAGCTTTAAGCAAGCTCTAAGTTAATTAATATTGACTATAAGCAACAATATTGCTAATAATGCAGAATACTTTTGCGATTCTCTAACCAACCCTGCAAGAATACATCTAATATTCCCATAAGAATTGAATTGATGATGACGATGATGAGTAGAGAAAGGGAGGCATTAGACTACCACCAAATAAGAAAATGATGGTCAAAAGATAGGTGGCTTTGGGAAAAAGATGTGCTCACATTGACCCTGATCAATGAATCTTTTCTGATTTTTTCTCTCTGTTCTCTCTCGTGTGATGAGCACATATAAAAAATTTCCATTTCTTTTATTTCTTCTACTTCTATCCACATTTTATTGTTATTTAGTAGAGATATAACAATATAATATGAAAGGAATGAAAAAAAGAACAAGATGAGAAAGATTATTTTCAATATTATACAACAACAACAATGAAACACTCCCAAAAATTATGTTAATGAGAATTTATAATCTAACAATAAGCATATACGTTTGAGCCCGATATTAAAATATCAAAAATATATATTTAAGAAGAAGGAACGAAAATAAAAGTTTTATTTTCCTCTTCATTCATTCATAAAAACACATAGCTTTGTTCATTTGGGAATTATTTGTAACCGGAGAACGGAGATTGAATGAATGCACGAAAACTATAGCGTTTTTCATATTCTTTCATACCATTTTCCCGTTCATATTAACTGATATGTAAAATGAGTCTTTATTTACTCTTTCACTTATGAAACTCGTGAAAAATGCCTTTATTCCTATGAGATAGGTAAAGTGTATTAATATAAATGGCAGCAAAAAATTATTCGCACATTTTGATTTGAATTTCGTTTTCTTAGCTCTTTCTTAGTAACTTGAGATCATTTGAGGTATGAACTGGTAATTTTTTGATGAGCTCTTTTAATTAAGGAAATAAAGAAGTTGCGAGGGTTGATAAGTATGTTCGTTTATTGAAGCTCATTATGAGAATGTTTATTTACGATAATTTCTGATGAGATTTTATTTCCACTTAGATTTTGATGAAGTATATATTACTACCCTAAGCATCAAAGTATTACTAAGAATTGAAATAATTGAAGGAGTTATAACATTTTCATATAATACACATCCAATTCACATTGGATTAAATATAATTTCTTTTTAAATTTGACAGTCGTTGATGTCTTGTAATGTGAGAATCGCACCCATGTGACACAAAACTCCTTCTAATCAACTATGTGTTGTTAATGGGAAGAGTCCTAAACTTATGGATCATACAATTATAGCATTTGTAGAAAAGCTATTTGCCATATATAGTAATTCAAAAGATATTCTTTAGGACGTAAATTTTATTCTATTAATCAACTAGAAAATTGATATAATAGCAAAATATTGATAATTTAAATATACAAAAATACAATCTTAGCTATAGAATTAAAAAAAAAAAAGAATCATGAACATAATATCTACAATTGTTTAAATAGAAAAAAAATCAATAGCAGGGACTTTCATTGTCGAATTAAAATTTTATTTCTTAGCAGAATGAAGTAAATCTGAATATTGAATTCAAAAATTCTCTAAATTCATTTTCCTCATAATTCTTTCTCAGCTTCCCAAAATTCTGCCCATTCTCTCAGTAAACTCTTTTATATTCATTGATCATTGTTACTGACTGAATATAAATCGTTAAATGAGCTAACAAAAGATTTATCGCATAAAAACACTTAATTGTGAAGAAGGTTTAGAAGTTGTAAACGAAAATTTATATCGTTGAACATAAAATTAATTAAATATTGTATAGTTCTCCGGTATATCTCTTTTATTGCCACCGATATAATATAATTTTTTTCTTCCCAGTGTATTGATATAAATGTACAGATATCTCATTTTTAATAGCCGCATAGGTAGTATTAAAGATATCTTGTCGCAAGTGAACACTTCCAAACATGCCATACATTTTATATTGTTTTTGTGGGGCATAAAAAACAGTGTTTCTTTAAAAAAAATTCTTGTTTTGGAGCATAAAGAATTTTCTACATGTTACTATAACTATTTTATATTACATTCCTTTACTGAAAATAAATTTCATTTCGATTCGTTTCTTTTGAGGACTATTGCTGCCAACCAGCACACTTATGTGACACATGGCTTAGAAAAATTTTTCACTGCAATTTTTACAGAAAGTGTGTAATCACTTTGAACGAAGGTTGTTTTTTAGTATATTTACTTTATATGATATATATTTTATTATGCTACTAGTGAATCTTGCAGAACTACAAAAATAGTATATCATCAAGAAAAGTAAGAGGTTAAAAGGATTAATTCACCAGACTCAATATAAATTATGTCACAAAAGCGTTATAGTCACTCACAAAATCTAAAGGATTTCTTGCTAGCAATTTCATTCTACAAAATCCAGCTCAAATATAGTACCATGAATATTGTTTGTGTAATTTTATTCAAGCGTTACCCAAAAAAAGAAAAAAAAGAATAAGAAAAAATGGAAAGACCGATAAAAACTTAGCATTAAGGAATTTAGTGGAACTCTGTGAAGTGCAATAAAAATATTTTCGTGTATGTTGAAAATGACAAATAACAGTGAAAATTGGATGAGTGGAAGCAAAACAGTCACAACATTCATTTCCCTTTTCCATTTACTGGAATATTTACTTACAGTTTGTTTTTGGGGACACAAAAAAGTATAGAAAACGACATATAATAAAAATGTATAGTCAATCATGAAGGTGTGAGATTTTTGTACGACATATGGACTCGAAAGCAAAAAATAACTAACATTCACGAATCCTTTTTTTATGTTATAAGCACATGAAAAGAATAAACAAAATTAAAGAGTAGAAAAACAAACAAAAGCACTTCATGAAGTGTTGTAGACGAATTTTGACGAATAAAGAAGGTATAGGAAAAAAGGGATGGAGTTCATTGAAGTAATTGGAACATCTGTTAATTAGAGACAGTAAAATATGAGACATTTACATATGAAAAGAAGAGAGATTTTTGGAATAAGTAGACACTTGCCGCTTGAACGTGCGTGTGTTTGTGTTTCTAGAAATGATCATGTAAGGAAATTAAATACACAAAATAATTTTTTTGAAAGGTTTTATGAGGATTTAAAGAGATGAAATCCAAAAATAAACATTTTATAGTTCCTATAGTGCATGGGATTTTAAGTGTATTTATATATAAAATTTATTGAGAATTAGTCATCACAAATATGTCATGATTTTATGCCGTGTTGCTCATTTTGTAAGTTTTTTGTATATTTTTGGAAACAAATGAATATTAACGCTCCAGAGATGTTTGAAGATGAGATGCTTAAGAGATTAAATATTTATTCGATGAAAAGAGCTGAAGATTTATTTAAACTTTAAAAGAAAATCGAAATTTTGTTGTTTATGTCCAAAAATTGGCAATAATAGAATCATGATAAGCAAAAATCATAAATTTTCTCTTTCGAATCGTTCATTTATCATTATTATGATTCATATCAGCATTCTTATAATAACTACATACTCAAAACAATCAAGAATTATAGTCATCTATGAGCAACAACATTTCCATTGAAAATATTCAACAAAAACAGTAGTAACCATTATCATTTTCCAAATTACCCTCGAGTTTTCAAGTTGTTAAAGACTAACTATATGACTCACTCATTTTTAGTCACCATAAATTTCGTTTTTTAAGAAGACGGAAATAAAAGACATGCTTGAGTTCTTTAACAGAAAAATGGACATTAATCATGTTATAATTAAAATAATGAAGATCTCATCATCATCAATTACATGAAAATACGAAAAGAGGCTTATGTCTAAAAATGTAAAATAATTGAGGATATTTGAGGAAGAAATTGAGATTCTTAGAATTTCTTGATTATTTCAGACTCGCTTGAAATCCTCAAGTCTGTGGGATTTGAGCTGATAAGAAAATCATAAAAACTGTTAAAATAATGTGGGATTAGGAACGTGTTAATTAGCATATGTTTTCAGGTATTAACGGTAAAAAAATGTTATATTTTTGGCAATATGCAATGAGTTAATTAAAATTCTATGCTTGTGGCTAGTCATTTTATTGCTTGTTATTTGAATAATCAATTTTAAACTATTAGTTTTACAACCACAATCATGTAAAATTATTTATCTTTACTGTTTTCATCAAATTAAAAAAAAAATAGCTTCGTTTTTAAACAAAGCTCATAACGAACCCATAAAAATTATATGTGAATGCATCATTAAGTCAACAAACCTCGTATATTTAATAACAAAACATTCGAATGTAAAAATCGCGTTCAAAAAATAATATTCAACTAGAATTGCTATCTATTCACTCCTAATTACATTTGACACATTTAAAAAAAGGCATTGAATCGTTCTCGTTAAGTATTTACCAACCCTCTTTTTACATTTTCTGTTATTATTTATATTTCAAATGTGCATACAGAGACACGCATATATACAGCAAGAAGAGAAACAGCAACAACATTACACTAATGTGAGAGAGCAATAAAATTGTGGAAGTTTTACGATAGTAAATTGAGTGCACCTTTTTCTTGTTTAATAGTACTTCAAAAATAAATTTACAAACACTCTAACTCACTCATTCAGCTATGCTCTCTATTTGGAGTTGTTGCGGCATGAAGGAAGAGAAAAATTTTGTTTCTTTGAGATACGAAAGATGTGCCGAGAATGTAAAATGCTATTTAAACAAGGAACAGGTTGATAGCTGACAATGCAAATTAGATACACGAAAAATAATCTTTGTTGAAGGGAAAAAATACATCAAAAGAAAATACGTTGGAAATACCTGAGACTATAAAGGAAAAAGTTTTATTAGCTCTAATTTTTGGTTCGTTTTGAGTGTTCTTGAACAGTTTGTAGTTGTGAGTTTAGAAAAATTCGATGCTGTAATCTGAAAGTTTGTCAGATTGAAAATATATATAAAAAATGCGCTTTAGCATCTATTAAACTAACTTTTAATTTTTCACTTGCTCAATTTCTCTCCCGCACGTCACTCGTTTTGCATAACAAATAAAATAAAGTGATTTAAATTTCCTCGCCTTGACTTCGCTCATTGAGTTTTGTAAATTTTTTTCTGCTGCTTTATTTTTTATTCCGTATTTCTCTTGTTTAATATTTTGCTTAAAAAATTTAGCTTCATTTTACTACATCATAATCACATCCTAATTGAATGAGGAATTTTAAATCTCGCTTCGTATAACTTTAGATTTATAGAATTTTATTTTCAGTCCTTTTTATCATTAAAAGCAAGATCCACCAATTTCAATTATTCTCATCTGCCTAAATATTGTTAAAATACACAATAATGGCTCTACACACTTAGATTTTTGCAAAAAAAGTTAAAAAAAGGGGATATATATAGTATGTCCTTTTGCAATATTTCTCAATTTTTACTGCCATATCATGCTGTCTATAATTTAAAAAATTTAAAATGTACGCTTTTTGATTGATAAAAGTGAAATAAAATTTTTCTGTCATCTATAACGGATATTTATATGCCATTTTGTCACAAGATATGGAAGCTCATTCTACGCTCCCGAAATTGTGGGATGACAATCTCATAAATAACAATAATAAGCCAAATAAAGAACAAGACTGGCAATAAAATATCTTTAAAATAATTTTCTATGGAAAAAATAACATCATGACATTGTATTATGATAATAATATGCTTTTATGAGCTCTACCTATTGTCATTCAATAAAATGAGCGAGGAACTGAGTTATAGAGTCTGGAAGGCAAACTTTTATATTTGATATCAGAACGAAATTGTTTTAATTTGTTAATAATTTTTTAGCGACAAAAAATGCTTTAGAACAAACTAATAAAATCATAATCAGGTTAACACCATTTGCGGAGCACTTTTGTCTTATAACCTTTAAAAAATATCTACATAGTCATGCTGTCAAAGTGGACACAATCCTACATTTTTTGGATAAATCCATAACTAGAAACATGTTAAACTTTTCCCAACGACCATGACTCAACATGTTTATTGATCAATTTCTGCATAAGTTTAGACTCACAAAATACCGCAAACGAGTGATAGTAAAAAAGAGAAAAAATTAATTAACAAAACTTTTTCGTGCTTTGTTTTATTGTTTGAGATTGTTTGAGATACAAAAAAGGCAATACTAAAAAGTCACGAATAAATTAGGGAAAATTTAGGAATAAAATAAGCAACTTTTACAATCTTAAAAAATATGAAAATTGTGCTTTCAAATATAATAATACTAGAGGAATTATTTGAAATTTGTTGAGAAATGACAAAAAATATTAAATTAATGGATAAATTAAGGGATGAAGTGAAATATTCTTTGCGGTTTGTATTTTCGTACGGGATTATTTATTTCTTGAAAATAACACGATTTAAATTATTTTTGTATAGTACCAAAAAAACTCAAAAACCACATAACCAATCATATGAATGATTCCATCGTAAATTCAAAAACAATTTCTTTAACATCAACTTTATCATAATTTTTTTATAATCCATAAAACAATTTTTGCCATAATATTTATTGAGAAACTTTTCCTCATCCACGTTTCAAAAGAACTAAAGTTTATTCAATTTAAGACTGTTTCGTCTTATGCCAAAAACATTTATTGCACCATTTTCTGTGTTTATTACTGTTTTGGCTTTTTAATATTAATAATAGTTATAAGTGAACAAAAATGTGCGTGATGTATATAAAGAAGGAACTTCCTCCTACTTTTAATTTTATAAAAGTATACGTACACACACACACACATGAGTAAACTTTCCTTTCGATTCTAAAACAAGTAAACTTTTTCCAGCATAATTTGCATGAATTATTTGAATCATTTTTATAGCGATGATTCCATATCCCTCCCTCTCGACTGACTCGTTTCTAAGTATACATTCACAATTTTGCGGTCTCATTTTTTTCAAACACACATTTATGTATTTTTTTTCCTTTTGTTCCATTCATTCCGACCTGCATTCCGCTGGCTTTAAGCTCACTGCCTATGATTGTGTAATTTGAAATATAGTCCTTCACCGCATATTCCATTTTTTTCTCAAGATATATCCAATTTTTTACTACTTCTCTCTTACATTCCCATTCATACAAAATTTGCTGTTCTAACCGTTCAAAGCACCGTTTTTCCGAAATAAAAATGTTATATGATGCCCTGTACCTTGGCTTTTTGTTATAATTTACAATCTCCCTCCAACCTTTCTGTGTTTTACTATTTTAGCGCATTTTTTAAATTTTTTCCAAAAAGGTAGCTTAATAAGACACAATGTTCGATCATTTGCTTGACTCCATCTAAATACTTTTTATCTAGACACGTTGAGAGCTCAAGTTTTTTAAAAGCTCAGTTCCATTTAGTTATTATGTTGCCGGCATTTGAAAGTTTCATATCAACGTATAAATACAATAAATTTGTTTTGCTGTGTTCTTCAATGTTTTTCGATGTTTTTACAGTGTGACCTGTAAAAGTAGTTCGAAGTGACCTGGATCCTACTGGATCATATTTTTGTGATTCTGAAAGTGACCTGGATCTTACTGGATCTTGTTTTGTGGTTCTGGAATTGACCTGGATTTTACTGGATCCCGTTTTGTTGGTCGGAAACTTACTTATTAATCAATTAATGATCGCTAAGACAAAAATGCTCTTAAGTCCCTCGATAAAAAACACCAGGACTTTTGTAATTTTTTATTTTACCTAGTTTTTTTCTTAACTTGCTTTCTTATCTGTCTATTTATCTGTTTGTCTTGTTCAAATATTGCGATCAATTTTTCAACCACTCCTACTGCTTAATTAATCTATAATTAATTTATTTCTATTTCAAATTCTTACGTATTTCGTACGTTTACACTTTAAAATAAAATTCAATGGAGAACAAATATTCTAATCGATTTTTTGACTTATTCAACTACTTGATTTGTGTTGATAATTTTTAAACGTATATATTCTCGATAACAAAGCAATATTTTGGTGTTATCGGATCATAAAAATGTTTAATTATGCTTTAATTAATTAATAAAAATTTTAATTAAGGACAAAATCCAATATCAATCATGCAAATTTTTCACTTTTCTAAAGTTTAATGTTTAGTGCACTAAAAATGCATTTATCTGATTAACTATGCAAAAATCAATATTATTGATTATTAATTAACTTCGATAATAGTTCATTTTAAGCAAGTTTTGCAACATAAATATTTTATTGGTCATTTTCTCATGAATCTCTGCAAATAAAATTTGAATTTCAAAAATCAGTTGATGAGGAAATTTTAGGGGGTCCTCTTCTTGCATAATCGATTCAGTGTTAATAAATTTCTAGTAAATTAAAATTATGGAATTCTTCGAACAAAATGTAACCATATTAGCATTAATGCTTTTATTTTGCGTTCAAACTTATGCATTGAGAAAAAAATTCTTCTAGAAAAACATGACCTAATGTAAATTCAATTTTACGTAAATTGAAGTTTTATAAATAGTAATCCCCCTGCATTGTAAACAAAGCAAAAAAATCAAAATCAAATATTTATCTAAATTTACCGTGAATTAAAGCGAGTTATAGTTTAAAATTAAGTAAAAGTGAATCAGAAGTAAAAAATAAAGTGAAAATATTGTGAAAAATAGTAATATCAGTGGAATTTTGAGGTAAAAAAATACTTGACAAAAAAACCTCGTTTTATGCGTTGAGTAAAAAGGAAAATATATATTTTATTTTGTATTGTAGAGAAATTGGTTTCAAATTTTCAAATTATGTTCTTGTTAAGACCACAAATAAATTACAAACACACACCTTGAACAAAATAAAATATTTTGGTGTTATCGGATCATAAAAATGTTTAATTATGCTTTAATTGAAATTTTTTTCAAAAAGGTAGCTTAATAAGACACTTTGTTCGGTCGGCTGGAACGCGAGATCTCGAAAACTAGACATCGTAGAGAGCTCTGGTTTGTTTTAATAGCTTCGTTCTATCAAGTTATTGGGTTATCGGTCATTTAGAAGTTTCAAATCAACGCATAAATACTATAATTAACAATTTTTCATTTTCATTTACAACAACAACAAAAACAACAACACGTTTTTTCATTGTTTTACAGTGTTTTTCAATGTTTGTTGATGTTTTTACAGTGTTTACTGAACAATGTTTGAATTTTTTTTTGACCGTTATGAGGTTTGAATTATGAAAATCCGTTAAATGATGAAGTTCTTAAATTTTTGGAAGTTTTATATAAATCTTGTTTTTAAGATCTGGAAGTGACTTGGATCTTACTGGATCTTGGTTTTAGGCCTGGAAGTGACCTGGATCTTACTGGATCTTGGTGTTTAGGTCTGGAAGTGACCTGGATTTTACTGGATCTTGTGTTTTAGTTCTGGAAGTGAACTGGATCTTACTGGATCTTGTGTTTTAGTTCTGGAAGTGACCTGGATCTTACTGGATCTTGTGTTTTACTTCTGTGACCTGGATCCTACTATCTTGTTTTTGAGGTCTGGAAGTGACTTGGATCTTACTGGATCTTGGTTTTAGGCCTGGAAGTGACTTATTAATCAATTACTGATCGCTGGGACAAAATGCGCTTAAGTCCCTCGATCAATAACACGAGGACTTTTGTAATTTTTTAAGGGATTTTTGTTTTGCTAAATGCGTTCTGTTCAACATGTGTGCCTTTATTTATTTAATACTGTCCAAATAAACAAAGAGAAAGCTAAAAGGTAAATTCATGAAATGACTATGTATTGTATTTATGTGCGAGTCTACATAGTTTCAAAGAAGGGAAGATTCTTTCGGTAAATTTTTGCGTTTGATGAAACTTTTTTCATTTTTTCATCGTGAAAAAAGAACAAAGAAGCTCGTAAATGAGAGAATCGATAATGTTTATGGGAATTTAAATTCTTTTAATGAGTTTAGAAAGTAAAAAAAATTAAATATAGAATATTTCTATTAAAATATCTTGCTAATACAATGACGTCCAAAATATTTACCAAATCTATCCCTCAAAACATAAGCCAAAAAATTTATGAATACTTAAAGCTATCTTTTCTCAACAGTCGTTAAATTTTCAATCCTTCCATTAAATTGATTTCAATGGTAGTCAGAGAAATTTCAAAGGCATGCCTTTAAAAAACTTTCAATAAGATGTAAAAACGTTCCTTCACATCCATTTTTATTGATACCTCAACTGAATTTAATAAACCGTGAAAAATAAATTGGCTAGAAGTTCCTCCTTCCTGTTCCATCAGTTACGACTCCCCTTCAAAAAAATTATTTTCTATGGAAATCTGCTTATTTTCCTTTATGGCATAAAGGTTGATAGAAAATTAAATTGAATAAGGAATATAAATAGTGAATAAAAAGAGCGCATTTTTGTTTGCAATCAGATTTTTCATTTTTAACAGGCTAATAAACTCAAACTGATGATTTCTATATGAAATAAAACCCGCACTGTTATTTTTATTTGCTGCTATGTAGATTGCATAAACTCTGTTAAAATTTCCTTGGATCATTATACACAAACCTATGCAGATGTTTCAGTCAACCAAATTGATATTAATAAGATCATAGTTATCCAAAATAACCCCAAATAAAAACGAGAAGTAATGTACGCGCCCTGCGACATGAGTAAGAAAGAAAACAGGAAAAGTAGAAGAACGAAAATGAAAATGATAACTTTTTCCTTCTCATACTATGCCTTTGAATATATCTTTTGCTTTAAAAGAGTAAAATAAAGTAAAAAAGTAGGGGAAAGAAAACCCAAGTGGTGAAGAGAGCCATTTCGTAATTACTTATAAAGTTTATATTTTCACAAAACAAAAGGCATAAATTAAATGGCTTCCTTTTTGGTTGCAACATTTAAGGTAATTATATTGAGTGAGTGGGTAAGTGAGAAGAAAAATGAAGCGAAAAAAGTAGAGTCTCATGATGAAGGCACTTAGTACTAGAAAAGGAAAAAGTTAATTTTTTGTTGTTGTTATATTTAATTTCCATTCCATAGAAATGAAGTCAAGAGAGACACAAACAATTAAATGAGATAAATGTACAGAAAAAATTCCGAAGAAATATATCTGGCGACTTATTCGCTCTTTTCTGTATATTTGTAGATGGTTTAATTTAATTCAGACTTTTTTCTCAATTTAATTTTATTTTATGCCCCACACATCATCATCATCCACAATGATCATGATAGCAATCACAAAACAGAGCAAGTGCACAGTGAAGATGGAAAAATTTAGTCAGAAATTAACTTTGTGTGGCTGTGCTGATAATGGCGTTGGAATAATATAATTATGAATTCCGGACTTGATGCGATTATGTTTAAACATGTGGATTACATATATTCAGTCAGAATATGAAACCCCTTTTTTATTCATCTAGATATATAAATGGAAAACTTTTAGTATTATTTTTATTTTTACGGGCGCACTCTAATGTGCTAGAAAGGGATTTTATTTTCGAAATAGAATACCACAAATACAATGGATGAAAAACAAAAAGTTCTCGCGAAACTTGTTCATTCATAAATTGTTTATTTGTATCTGAAAATTGTCTGGATTAATTCAACTGTATCGCTAAAATCTTTTCAATTGTGCAGCGTTCTTTTTTATGCATTTCAAAACATAAAATTTATAAATATTTTTTACACTCTCCTCGGACTGGCTATTGTTCTTCCTATGGTCTATATTTTTCCGAGAAATGAGCACATTATGAAATAATTTTTTTTTTGTTTTGTTTAAACCTTCTTTGTTGTTTGTGAGGGGGATGAGAATACATATAAAAGAATTTTTTACTGTCATTTCTCATTGTTTCAAATAACATGAAATTATTTTTTTTTTCCTTGTGTATTTTGGCATAGTTTTGAAGCAAACGCATATTATTAAAAAAATGTGATCTCAAAGAATGTATTCCTAAATTGGTACGCCTTTGTGAACAAAATCTTCAAAAATTTGTAAACAAAATCGAGATTCTTATATATGTTAAATAATTTGAGGCATATCGCAATGCATTTCAATTTTATATCTTTTGCTCATTTAGATTTTCTTTTTTACCATGGTACCTTAGTCTTTGCATGAATTACATCGCTATTAAATGATCCTAATTCATGTGAAAATTTAAGCAATTTAATTGAACAATTTTTATGACTTTTTAGCGCATTTTTGAAATTTTTTTCAAAAAGGTAGCTTAATAAGACACTTTGTTCGTTCGGTCGGCTGACGTTAAAAACTTTTTATCTAGACATCGTAGAGAGCTCGGAATGGTTTTAAAAGATCAGTTTCAAAAAGTTATTGCGGCACCGGGCATTTAAAAGTTT
Source organism: Chironomus tepperi (assembly GCF_022539635.2). Lineage (NCBI taxonomy): Eukaryota > Metazoa > Arthropoda > Insecta > Diptera > Chironomidae > Chironomus > Chironomus tepperi. The sequence continues at coordinate 114,533 of NW_027226207.1, forward strand.
CAAATCAAAGCATAAATACTATAATTAACAATTTTTCACGTTTTTTCATTGTTTTACAGTGTTTTTCAATGTTCTTAAAATTTTTAACAGTGTTTACTCAACAAAATTTGAATTTGTCATAACCGTTATGTAGTTTGAATTATTAAAATCCGTTAAATTATATGTAAGTGACTTGGATCCTACTGGATCTTGCATTACAGGTCTATAAGTGACCTAGATCCTACTGGATCTGTTTTTGTCGGTCTAGAAGTGACCTGGATCCTACTGGATCTTTTTTTGTGGGTCTGGAAGTGATGATCCTACTGGATCTTGCTTTGTAGCTTTAGATGTGAAAATTTAAGCAATTTAATTGAACAATTTTTATGACTTTTGTAATTTTTTTCTATTCCCCTTTCTCTTTGTCTTCTGTGATTCGTTTCTTTTATGCAATTTTCAGAGTATTGTCTCATATAAATATTAAAGACTATACATGATGAAGAAATAAAACTGCAATGGAACTTTTAGTATTTTTAGTGGGAATTATACAATTGCTTTAAGATTACGGTATGGGGAGAATGAATGCATTAAACAGAATAAATCTAGTTTGGACCAAATGCTAGTCAAGATAGAGACAGAAACAGTGAGTTAGACCGAAAAATTCCGAATAAAAAAAGAACTCTTATTCGCTATAGTTTTGCTTTTTTTTTTGTTCTTCTCAGTCCGTCGAGTAAGAAGAAAAGAAAGATTAGAAAAGTTTTCACCCTCACCGATTGTATAAAGCACTCTATCCAATATGGCTTTTTAGTATATGTAACATAACTGACGAAATTAGAGAATTTTTTCTTTCGTTTTTATATTTTTTACTGAGTACAAGGACTTTTTTTTACCATACAGTGCCATGCAGTACTAACATAAGAAGAGAAAATGAGAGACTTAAAGCAAAAGTCGTTTATGTTCTGGAGGTTTTTTGGTTACAATATTCACTTATTCTTTCTTCTTATTACGTTATAAAATTGCAGTTCTACACATATTTCTTTTATATCATCAGCAGATTGTGTTAAATGCTTTTTTCTTTTTCTGCTCTGTTCTATATGTGTAGATATACTTACATATAAAAAGAACCTCATGGAACTATCAAGTGCAATGAAGCTATTTTCAAAAGTACCATAAATCAGACCTTGCCTTATAGCCAACTCCCTTTTTCTCTAACACAAAACTTAAAGAAATGAAGAAGTATTAAAAGTTTCTTTTGGTTTATTTTTCATTTTATCTTGTGGAAATATTGAGTTCAGTTTATATGATGGTTTATAGAAATTATAGATGTGTTCAGATTATAGATGCGTTGTCAATTCGGGACCTCTTCGGATATAAATAATAATGATTTGAAACATTCAATTTTAATATATATTGATTGATTTTAGTACTAATTGCTTTCTTATTTTCTCTCTTTCTAGGTAAGTCACAAAGATATGTTTAGATGTTGTCCTATATCAAAAGTCTTCAATAACAATCAACTTAAATAACCATGTTTAAGGTATTTCAAAAAAATTTGATCAGTAAAAATGTTCCTTATCGTCTATGTTTTTTATCACATAGTATGTACAAATTAAATGCTACAAGCTTGGTTAAAACTAAATCTTAAGCAATTTGGTTACGGAGAATTTTTCAACATAACTCAAAATGCCTTTCAAAATATTCAAATTCAGATTCTTTCGATCAAATTTTTATTTCTTCCCTTTCATACTTATTTTTTCTGATATATCACAGCTGGCATTTAAATGATTTAAAAATTCATCCAATTCATTCCGCATAATTGAATACATTTTGTGTATATATGGTGAGGTGCATCATATTATTCTAATTTCTTCATTTCATGAGAAAAATTGAATATGGAATAATAAAAAAATATCTTTATAAAATATAAGATGTGAATCAAAAATACATTTCTTGCCATATGAAGCCAAAACGCGACTTGGGTTGAAGAAAAGCATAAAACTTATGGATCAAATGCATTTTCATGCTATAAAAATTTCTGATAATTGAATATATCTAAAAAATTGATTGAATCAAATTTTACGCCCATACACAATATTTTTTTACTAACATGCTCTAAAATGAATTACACCATATAATCTTCTGTCATTAACATGAATGTAATTTATTTAATTTACATACGTCCATAAACATACTGATTTTTCCCCTTTAACGCGCGCATTTACCATCTTGTAAGTTATCTATGATATACGGCGTTATACAACAACTGTCTTTAACATTCCATCATATCTAAATTGTTGATGAATAGAATGAAGAACAAGAATTAATTAACAAACTGAAATGGATTTGGAAACAATTTTTTTAATGTTTTATATTTGATGGGAAAAAAAAAATGTTTTAAAAGTCATAAAAAACTTGAAATAAAAAGAAATACGAATCAAAAGAAAAGAAACAAAAAGTAAGAAAGAATCGTGCTGAAAGGTCGGACATCATAAAGATATGAAAATGAAGATTATAAAACAAAAAATATATAAAAAAGTGAACGAGATGTGATTGCTCACAAAACCCGGAAATATTTATTAGACGAAGTGGAATAAAATTTTTAAATTTAATAGGCGATAGAAGAAATATTCTTACATATTATCTTGAAGACAATTATGAACAGGAATATTTTAACGGTATCCTCAATGAGGGGGTCTCGTAGAGTTGTTATAAAATAGCTGATTATTCATTTTTCATAATGAAATTTTTTCTTAGTCACTATCTAAGTATTTCCAAAATTGGTTCACATAGAATATTGTGTGAATCATATTCAACTACTAATTAACCGTTCTGAGAATTTCTCATCAACTCAGCTATCACCACCCCTGCTCATAATTCATAACTTCAATTAAATTTAATAACAGAATTCCCATAAAATGTCCATACCTTGCATAACTAAATTTCATTTATCTTACATTTATTATGAGAGTGCTCTAAGCCCTCATCTCATGAAATATTCTACTTCATAAAAATCGTGAGTTGCCTTTCAATTCAATTCTTTTCATTTCATTTTTTTTATCTCGACTCAAAAATATAAAAATAAATGAGAAATGAGGGAAAACGAATAAAAGTCGAAGACAAAAAAAAAATTCGCGCTACTGAATGCCTCGCGAAATGGGAGTGAAACAAAACAAAGCAATTAGAAATGCATAAAAAATGAGTCTAGTCATTAAATAAAAAAGTCATGAAAATTATTCGTTTGTCGTCTATAGTTGCCGTAATTAAAAATTAAAAAAGCATTAATGACATAGAATAATTATTATGACAAAGACGGTTATCATGAGAATTTCATATATACTATTGGAGGATAGCTGTTCTGCTTTAGTTAATGACATCGAAAATGAAAGGCGATTATGACTAATTGCTTCAGCTAACAAATATTTATGTCATTTTTTCATGTGTTTGGGAGGAATAGACAGATTTAGTTTTACATGCATTACTGCAATTTTTTGTTCTCTTTTGTAGAACGTGCTTTCGATTAATTTAAGTTTTATTGTAATTATTAGTGATGTCTTATGTGTTGAAATCATGTATTCGGTTGTCAACTTCACTACTAGCTTTCCAATAATTGATATATTCCTCTCTATATACCAGTTATTTTTATTTACAAGAACAAGCTGATAATGAAAATTTTTTACAATTGACTGATTTCTATGACACAAACAAAATATTAGCTGTTGTGGCTCATAACAAATCGATGTCAATGACTTTTTTCGATTGATATCCATTTTCATATATTTTTTTTTTTATTCCGACAGTGAGTAAATATAAACACCAAGAGACACACACACAAAAATTGTTTCTAAGGTTTCTAGTTCCAACAAAAATAAATTATGACAGTTATGAAAGATTACTAAATAACTGAGTAAATAAAAAACATTTGTAGATATTAGTTAATTGAATTAGAGAATATTTTTGTGACGATTTATATTTTTTAGAGACGACTTTGCATTAAAATAGATTTATTTTGATAGCTGATAAAATATTAAATTAGATTGTCGCTTAATTTTACTAACAGACAAATCGGTCGATTTTGATTAAATAATGTTGTGTGGAAAGTTTTTAGATCCAATTCACTTGATAAAGTGAAGTGGAAATTACGTTTGATTGTAAGGATTAAAGTCAATATTGTTGTTCCTGGATAAATATTCATATTTTGTTTAAAAGATTTTTGTAAATCGTGATACGATCAACTTTCCAAGGACACACCTCATTTAGCTCTCAACCAACTTAAACCATCACTTCTATTTTTGATCTATTAAAATTCATGAGAACACATGCGATGATAAGGCATAAGTCAAGCACTCCATGTACTTCATTCATAAGTCAAAATTAAAAGATGCAGAAGAGTTTGTTATCAGTCTGATAACTGATGATTAAAATATTATCAGAAATGAGCACATTTCATTGAAATCATAAGATTTAGTCAGTTCCCAGATTTTTACGTATAAATTTAAAAATAGGTAGAGCTTAAAGAATATTTTAATATTTTTTATGTCGATGACACTCCTTTGGAGTAAAACAATCTTTTTCTAGTTTTCTTGTGCTAAAGAATTTTTATATTGAGTATTTCATTATTAAAAATTGAAGACAGAGGACTAATTTGGGGATTCACTGTTCACTATCCACTAACTATAGATCTAATAACCGGGAATATTTAAACCACTATATGTTTTTTTTAAATCTTATCCAAAGCAACAGAAATAGAAACATGATACCACCATCATCTCTTCATCGTCGTCATATTTTCGTTGATTTTTGACTCGATGAAAAATCGTCTTTCGTACAATGTTATGCTATGCTTCTCCATTCGATAAGGTTAATATTTGTTGAGCATCTAGACGAACGAACAAGCGAACAACAACAAGAAATACCTTAAAGCCAAATAATAATGTACATATCGGATTTATTTCGCTCGAATTGTAGATTTCTGAGTTATACATGATGAAATGAACCCGAAAATTTTATTTTCTGCTCTATTCATTTCCTATCTACTTACTTTCAATGTACATATTCAGATACTTCAAAATTGTGGCAGAATAATTTGTTATTTGAAGAAAATGAGTTTCTTTAGAATATTATGTCTGCTTCTTATTTTGGTTTAGAAAAAAAAACTAATAATAATGTTGGATTCAATAACTAGCTATCGAATTTGTTTGTACATACACAGAACTAATCAATATTCATACAGTTCTTTTTGTGTTTGTCGAATCATGAGCTCTTTCTCTCTATATATATTTATTTCTTCATTCATTTCATTCCTTCTTTTATATTACTGATATTATGCTATATATTTATTCTGTACAAAATAGTAAGAGATGTGAAAAGCACCCAGCTAATAATAAGGAAAAGATGTTAATTGGCTCTGTCAATATTCTTACTTACATACTTATTTACTCACTTCATATGGTAGAAAATATATGTTTACAAGCGAATAGAAATAAATTTGTGCATGCCTTTTGGGAAATTATGAGTGGCATTAGACGAGATTTTGAAAAAAAAAAAAGACATTACAAGCAATATTTAGTAACACATGTAAATGGACATTTTTGTAGAAATTAGATAGAAATTTTTAGAAATCATAAAATTAACAGTTTTCAAAAAGAATCATTGAATTTTTGATTTTAATCTCCAAAAAAAATATTCCAAATTAGAGTCCTTTCTAAGTTACCAATAAACCAGTTACCGGATTGTCAGCTGGGTCGCCTTAAATATCCCGAAAATGACCAATTTTTTGAGATCTAAATAGAATAAAAATAATATCGCAAAAAAATTATTCGGACATGTGCTCAATCTGTTATGAATCAAAAGAATAAAATAATGAAAAAAATGATTCGAACAACTTTATGAATAGAAGAGTACCACAAGTTCCCATTTTGGCATTTTTTGTTGTTAAAGCAAACGCTTTCAAGAAAGAAATGAAGAAAATATCTATCTATAATAAATTTCAATGCTTCTTTTGGCTTTAGAAGTCTTTTTTGGAAGTATGATATTATATATAATAAGAAATGTTGAGAATGAAGAGAATACTGGAGTGATTGAGGAATAATATTAATATTCTTTTCAGTTATAAAGATGTATAGATTTTTTATTATTATTTGTGTGTGCATATAGAGCATTGCTAAGAGTACAAGAGCAATGGATGGATTGGCTTTTGGTTTTGGTTTGAATGAAGAAAAGAAGTTTATTTGAAATTATTATTAAAAGATGCTCTCATGACTGACGAAGTAGAGTACATTTTGAACACGATAGTCTATTATATGTTTGCCTTATACCGGAACATTCATATACATTCGATTTTTTTTCCTTAACATTCTTCCTCCTTCGCACATAGTGGATGTATATATTTCTCTCTATTTTTCTATCTGATTATATTCACAATTCTCATTCTATACCCTGGGATGGTTCAAGATTGTTCATTTCCTTTCCAAAAAAAAAAAAACATCATAAAAATGAGATGATTGAAAAATGGAAAAGTTTTATGCTTTCATTTTCTGGCTGTCAGTGATCGATTTTAGTATACGTTTTCCTTCTCCTTCCTATGACGCGCTTCTATCTTTTTTTTCATTCTTGTATTTTTAAATACCGAGAGTGTGTCGACTGACTTTGGTTTCGTGGTTTCTTGACTACGCTAAAAGCTACGAAGTGATCCAACTAGTCAAGAAAAGAGAGCAAATTAAGTTAAGGATGAAAAAATTGTCACAACTAATATAGATGTTTTTTCTACGTTTTTACTGTCTTTTTGAAAAAAAGAAAGCTAATGAATAGAATGGAGTTTATTTGATAACTAAAACGCATTTTTGCAAAGAACTACTTTTTGTTATGACTTAAATGAGATTGTTTAATTTCTTTATCAATAAATATTTTTATTTTCAAAATCTCAAGTTTCGGTCTATATAACTATTCAATTTTGTCAATCAGTCAAACTGAAAACATGACCTCAATTATTTTGAGAAAATCGCTCTTTCCCTCCTTTTTTCGTCCATGAAAGGAAAACATGAAAATTCTGTTCGGAATTTTTAAACTGCAATCATCATCACCATCAATATTATTGCCCTTGTTATTGTTGTTATATTTGGAGAGCTTCCTCCTTTCGTCTTCATTTTTTATGTTGCGGTATGGCAATATGATTTATGAGAATATATCAGAAGTACGAGTCAATATGAAAAGACATAACAACAAACACGAAATAAATGACTCAATGACAATTGTCAATTATCGATTTTTTTTTTCTTTCTTTCATTTCCGTTTCTTCCATTTGTTTTTCTTCTTAAACTTGCTATTTTCGGTTCATACTTTTCATTGTTTTTGTCCTGTGAAAGGAACAAAATAATGGTTTATTTTCTCATTCTCTTCTCATTGCTTTTTATTTATAAATAACAAGCGTTAATGGTGAAAAATTTTATCGATTCATTCAAGCATCGAGAAGCGATATGCACCAATAAATATAAAACACATAAATAATCGAATTTCTATTGTCGATTTTTTGCCATCGACTATTTACACCACATATATATAGATGTGAGTATGTAGATACAATCAGCATTTTTCCATTGAAAAAAAATATATACATATATTTAATTTATACTATCGGGTGAGGCAAGCACCATTGTTTTTCCCATTTTCTCCAATTCAAAATTAATTTTTTTCCTTTTCCTCTCTTCAATTTTCGCGTACTGAAAAATCGAATTGATAAATCGCTTTTTCCATTGTCATTTTGTATTTGCTATTTGCATACTTTCTCTATTATTCGTTCACGAATAATGTGTGTGCATACATATTTGCTTCTCGATTGTGATCAATGCGTATTCAGACGACAACCAGTCTCTCATTTTCAATTTTTATTTTTTATTTGTCCGCCCACGCTAACACAAATGAATATGAAAAAATAATAAAAGAAAAATTGAATTATTGGCTATGACAAATTATGAACTACCACGCATTTAAATTAAATTCTATCAATTGAATTGGAATATGCCTTTGAAGATTGATAGTTTGACCATTGGTAGCCAGAATGTCTGGACGATAATTATGATTAGGAATGATGGCTTATGTGGGATTTATGAAATTAGTATTTTTTCGAATGCTCGTGTCTTATTTAGAATTCAAACTTTTAATGTCATTTAGATCATTAGATTTTAGTGGTCGAATTCAGAAATTTTCCGAATCTTGTTGTAGACAAAAAGTTTAACAATCAGATATCTTACTTCGATCAAATTATCGATTTACTACATTAAATATCATTTATTCACTTAATAATTATTATAATAAACTTGCAACCAAGCTCGTAAAATAGATTAGCAATATACCATAATTACATGAATGACTGTCTCATTTTTTATCATTTCTTAACAACTGTATGAATATCCTATAAGACATTCGTCATTTTTGAGGCACATCCTATTTGTCTTTTTATATATCAAATTAATAATGCTTTTATATGACAGTTGATTTACATTATCTACAGAAGAAGAGAAAAATTTCATGTAATGGTTCTGCTACTCCTCCCCATTATCATGGAAGTCAAACTTGAAAGCTTTCAATTGTTTACTTTTTATATGAATTAATATGAACATTGTGACTGTCATCCATCAATTTAATGTGTACAAGGAAAAAAAGAAAAAAATTGATTTGAAAATTTAATTATGATGTTGGACTGAATATGCGCGCGCGACAATATGAAATCGAAAATTCCATTGCTACTCAAGTGATTGATTGATCTAAAAAAACCTAAAACTTTCTATATTGCCAATTTTATTAAGAATTTCAAGGGGATGTTACTTAACTGATAATTACAGAATTTTCCCACAATTTAGTTCCGCAAAGTTAACATCCACTGATTTGAAGTATTCACTCAAACATAATAAAATTTTGCTGTCGAACATGAAAAATCATTTAGTCAATATTGGAATAGAGAAAAGAAAAAAATCTTTCAAATCATTTCCTTGAGCATATTTAAAGACGTTTTGAGTGTACATTATTATGAATAATTTCAACATAAAAATGAAAATGAATCAAATGGGAAAAAGAAAGCATTAGAAAATGAGAATTAAATCTAAGGGAAAAATTCAATCACGAAAGAAGCATCGAAAAGGCTGGGAGGAAGAATATTTTTGGTGAAAAATGAGGCAAAATTAATGGCAAATCTCAGCTGAATATGCTCTGTGAAGTGAAACAATGAAGAGCAATTTAAAGCAATGAATTTTTTCACTGCCTCCCCCCTCTTCTTTATCGTATGTAGTGGGAAGAAAGTTCTAATTTTATTAAAAGGTTGGAGGATTTTTTGTGCTGTGGCTGTTTATCTCCCGCTCAATTTTTAAGTAAATCGTGATGATGTTTGATAAGCACATGACATTTACCGTGAAGTATAAAAGATCTCTCAAGTGTTCATATATTAGAAGGAATTTATAATGAAAATAATCTAAATTCATACACATATAGCTTAAAGAATAAAATTTTCATTCTTAATTTGTTTAGAAAAATCTTCTTTTCTGACTTTATATTAATTTTTGTCGCAAATTCTGTAAATAAGAATAAAAATTTCTTAATCTAGATTTACAGGTTGACGCGACCAATTTATAAAAAGTTAATATTATAGCTTCATGATGGAGAAATTTCTGTTGAATTTTATCAAAATATTGCGAAACTTAAAAAATCTGTCAAAAACTTCAGACTAAAGTCAGAACTTTTTCTTAATATTAGATCGAAAAGACAAATTTTGATAAAAATATTTAATTATTCTTTATTAAATAGAAAATATTTCAAGATAGAAATCAGTACACCTTGCAATATGGAATTCTGTGATATCTGCATTATAACAATATTTTACTGAATAAAATTCCTATTTAAAAATATTTTCATTAATAAAATTCTTTTATATCATGATATTAATAAAATATTCATAAATTCATTTCCATTCAAAAAATTTTGTTATAAAAATTCTCCATAAAATTTATTTTTCATTTTTTTGGTGTGTATATTAACATATTTTACAATAATGTGTATATCAAGTGTATATAATATAAATTTGGAGAATATTTTTTTAATATATTTATTATGTAAGGAGAAATAAGATTAATAACAATGAACGAAACACTTGTACATGCTCGCTCATGTGTAAATATATACAATATATGATTTTCTTCACTTTATAGTTTAACATTTTTCATCGCTACTTGTCTTTTGTTGTCATGAAATGAGAAGAGAGAAGACGAAATGAGTGACAGAAAATAAATTACTTACATAAATTTAATGTTGAAAGTGAAGGAAGAAGATAAGTAGAAGAATTTATTTCGTATGTGGATGTATATTAGATTACTTTAAGGGAATGCATTTTGGATATTAGATACACATGTGTACATGTGGCACTACATGAATGTACATTGTATGATGCATAATTAACTAAAACAATCATTTTGTGAAATGGGACTTTTTTCATCTATTCCTTACATAACGAACAGAAAAATGTGATCAAAGCGGAAACTATTAATATAACTAATGCAATGGTACTTCACCATTCCAAATGCACACATAAGTGTCTTGTCAACTTCCAAATTCCTCCCCTAACTTTGTATGTTGCCTTTCTTTCATCATCAGATTAATCATGTCATCTTTTCTCATATTTGTTTTCTTCATTTGCTCGTCACATTATTTGATAATAAATAATAAATGTAACTTTAATCATGAAAATAAAGGTGAGAAAGTTATAAGGGAAACTGATGTGAAATTGTACAATTTTAGAGTCAAACTTTTAGATTCAGTCTGGATTCATAAGACTACACATGTCTAATAGTCTGACTACACCTTCCAATAGAATGATGTGATATCTTGTAAGGCAGAGAATAAAAACGAAAAGAAATAAATATTAATGGCTACGACTATCGCAAACGAAAACGACTATACACGATCATACATACATTTAGTGACTGTATCAAAGAGGAAAGAGAGAATGAAGCCCATGAAAATTAAATTAATGACTTGCTGTGAAAAATCAGAACTCATGATTATGATGTGAAATAACATGATGTGACGAAAACCAAAAATTGGAGGTCATTGCAGTGGTCACTCAATTGACATTTTGATGTATTTCAGTGAATTATTTCCATTTCTTTCTTATTCCATTCTCAAGCTTTATCATTTTCACTTTTCTAATAATACGATTTAAATGAAGAATAATGTGCATATTATTAATGGTTTCGTCTTTTCTCTCTTTCTCTCTTTCCTTTTACTTCATCCACTTATTCGTTAGAACCCCATTCTTTATGCCCTGTTGTTGCTCGTTAGTCATAAGTATGTATTTTATATATTTTCTGTTTTGAATATAAAGATATTTTTTACGGCTCAGCTGATGATTATTTTGATTTCTTCAATTTGACATGCTCAATAATATTTTTTGATTGTAAAGGCTTGATAAATTGTATTTTGAATTATAGTTTGTACATGCGTTTTAAAAGGAAGATTTTCGTTATTAAGTTTTGTTTTTCGTGAAACATTTTAATAAGTTTACGTTCGGATCATAATGAGTTATGAGACGAAAATATTTTATTTCAATGGTTCATCTTGAAATCTTTTTTCTCGCGAATTCTTAAGTTGTAATTCATGGATATTTTGTGTCATGTCAAAAAATAGATAATGTGTACTTGGCAATATAATGTAATCATGACAATTCTCTAAAATTATATTAATATTTCTCAAAAATTTGACTGCAAAACCTAATTTTTCACAACCTTTACGTTAAAAACATAAAATAAATAGTGAAAAATGTATTTTTTCGTACCTATCAACAAACATTAAATAATCTCTATCTCACCTTACATTATAAACAAATAAGTTCTTAAAATCATTGCTATTGAAACTTCCTACGTAATTTTTTTGATTTTAAAAAGGTTTAAAATTGTATAAGCCTACATGAACTAAAAGTTTTTCTTTTGCTTATTTGAAGATTTTCAAGAGAATTTAAAGCTTTAATTTCAATCAATACTTATTATCGAAACTCTATAGACTTGAAAAAATCGAAATAATTCAATCTTCTTATCGTGCTCACCTATCTCATGCTTCCTATCTCATTTTTCATCATTTAAAATAGTATAAACTCAAATATTCAAATGACCGTAGAACTTTTGTTTTGTTTATGGTAATTTAAAACAGAAATCGTCAATAAAAATCACTTAAACTGCGTTTAATTTAATTAAATGTTTTCTTCTCTTCTCGGATAATACAAACTTCGGCATTATGAAGTCTCAGTTAAGTTAAATCTTTAAACGATGTACATTTATTGAGAATATGAGTTTATGACTATAAAGTAAATTGGCTTAATTTGATAATGTTTACATTAAATTTTTTGAAATGTAATGCAAATTCACGCTCGCAATTGACTGCAGATTATTCCAATTTTTTTAAAATCATTTTGAATGCTTATTATACTGACATTTTAGATGACTGGCCAAGGGTATTGCTTGGAGATAATTTGAATTTTGTATGAAAGCTAATAACCAGTCCGTTATAAAATTAAATTTGTATAAGATCTAAGTTAACTCAATTAAAATTAACTTTTTGAATATTGGGGGACCTTTGAACGATTTTATAAATTTTTCTTTACAACCGAAGGTACTAAAAATCAGAAAATCTGTTGAAAATACGCTCAAAACTCTAACGTTCATTTACTTTGATGCCAATTTTATTTCAATTTATTTAAAAGGTTTGTGTGTATTTTAACAGACACAGGCGTACCGAGATGATGATAGTTTTAAATGTATTGTGGTTTGAAAAATGTTTGGCAGGTATGTGAAAATCCCTGCAATAACATTTTGAGGTTTTCCATAAATATTATGACGATGATGATGATGAAAATTTGCCTGTTCCTCCTATTTTTAGTGGTTTTTCTACCAAAAGACATGCCAATTCAGCAGAAATTGGATAAGCCAAATCACATAGATTAGTAACACTTCAAGAAATTGACCATCTACATGATATCAAATAGAATAAGAAAAGAGAATGAAAGATAATCAATAAACTTTGATGATAAATCCACATGTTCATCCCATGATTCATATACGGTATATATTATACAGCATAAAAATCTCACAGCACAACTGATGACAGCCAATATAATTACATACATTTTTTATTGCTACTGACTGATGTCCATTCTTCTATTATTTATTCTCTTTCCTCTCCCACTTCTCCCTATTCTATTCTCAAAATGATCCAATATCATCGTCGTTATTATCATCATTATCACCATCACCCATGATTGTGTCATGATGAAATAAAGTTGAAACAACAAAAAAACACAGAGTAAAATTTTAGAGGAAAAATTTGTGTTTTTATTCGTGTGGGCGATGTTAATAACATGAAAAAAAAGTTGTATCAGAAATCCATTCTCTTAATTCGCAACATCGAACCAATCCGATGGTACAGCGGAAAGGAAAAAATCACGCCATGCGGATAGCAATTTGTTTTTTCATCTCTTTATTGTTTCATTTTTCATAAAAATCGTACGATGGAACTTCATTTAGGTGTTTACTTTTGTAAACAATATTTTGTTCAATAAAAGGATCATAGTAATTAAAATAATGTAATTTGATTAGAAACAAAAATAGATACAATAATAGTTAACTTTTAAAATTTATGATGAAACTAAACAATATTGGGTTGAAAGTTCCCCTCCCTACACGAGTATTCTTCATTATAATGCATATTTTTTTTAAATTGTAAGAGATTGGAACCTCTATTCAAGTTTACAATTTTGAATTAATATATGAAGCATCTAATATAAATAAGTTTTCACATTTCTATGATCCAATTTCAACTCCAAAAATTTTTTTGAAATGAATTTCACCTTTGAAAATACCCTTTTGTACCTGAAAGCGACAAATTTATTTTAATTACAGAACTTTTAGCGAATAAGCAAAAAAGAAGCGTGCTCCGTATAAAAAATTAATGGTAATTAAAATTTTTTCGGTTTATACAAGAAGAAACAAAAAAAAGAGTACAAAAAAAAATCAACCGTTGTATAAGTATTAAAGAATATTCATCCACACACATAAAATCTTAACCAACCCTAGAGCTAAATGTAAAATGAGAAACTCTCGGTATTTGTTTAATTTTTCACGACAGAGTTGTGATGGGTTCCTTTTTGTTGCGTAAAAAAAGTCTATGATGAAAATGAAACAGTATTGCTAAGGATAGGAGATAAAAATCCTTTAAATTTTTTTAATGCACATGGATTTTATTTCATCACAACACATCACATCATATTACACCCCTTCATTTGCTTTAAATATATATAATTCAGCCACTGCTATAGACATGACTCAGATGAGTTATGCTGTGCTGTAAAAAATTAAGAATTTTTCATTTGTCGTTAAATTTTTTTATTATCATGTGATAAAAAATTGGATGTCATTACTGCTTTGAGAATTTACATACAATTTATTTGCGATAACTGCATGAATATTTGTTAATGTTGTTCCCTTATGGAATCTCTCTCTATGTGTGACATTAAAGGAATGATGGAAAAAATTGAAAAATTTCATATTTCGGTATGCTTAAGAGTGTAATTTTGCTTGAAAGAGTTTATTAAGAAGAAAAAGGGCCATTTGCAGATACCATAAAAAAAGATTAGGTGCATCTTCGCATATTAGTGGATTTATATGTTCGGTTTTCATCTAATATGAATTTTTCTTTGCTTCATGAATAAAGTCAGTGCACTCCTGCATACAATATTCTATAACAATCATCACCTTAAAACCATTTTCAACTTTCTCTAATTTCCATTACCTCGGGAAGAAATAAAATCTTCCCCTTCATATCTCCTTTCTGCTAAAAATGCTTTGAAATTCTAATCTCTTTCGTATATAAAACGCGTACTTATTATTAAAGCAACCACCTACCTCCTAAAATCTATGCTTTCATAGTACATATGTGTACAAAGATTTTTTGAATATTTCATCCATCCTTGGAATTTACATACACACACGGTGTTATTTTTATTTTTATTTTTATTAAGAACGAAGAGCAAAAATCCATGTAGTATGTGCTTTTGTTGCTATAACACACAACAAATATATTAAATTTACTGTAAAAAGCGGTATTACGGTTAATGTGTGTTATAACAAATATCGAATAAACGTAAAAACGTTTTTTTTCTTACAGGAACACTAAATGTATATGTAGATTATTTACTTTTCGCAGCACATATTTTTCGCCCATATAATTCCTTTATAAATTGTAAAAAAGGAGAAAGAAAAATTGAATGAAATTTAGATTATTTTTTGTGGTGTTATCTCTTCGTTTATGTTTGGAAGCACACGGTTTTTGGCTTAACATTATGAAAATGAGAGGAGGAGGTGAAAAGAAAAACAACAATATATGGACGAATGGGATAAGAATAGGTTGATTGTGATGGTATCATGACAATATTTTGATCTTTTGTATAAGATTGAAATTTTATCGAGATGCGATTTTAACCATCTTTCATGCGGTTGAAAAAGAACTACAACTATGAGCTTTGATTCAGGCTATCGAACACATAATCTTTTAGTTTCGATTATCAAAGGAAATTTAGCATCGCAAAGCATATATTCTTTTTCAATAAAAGAATGTTACTAAAATATGCAACGAATCCCAACAACTTACACACAAACCACTTATTTTTATCTCAAAATAAAAAAAAAAAAAACGAAAAACAATGAAATCATATTCCATAAAGAATCATATTAATGCGTACACAAAAAAATCTCCAAACAAATTCATTTACGCTTAAAGTGAAGTATATTCTTTTACCACCACTTTTTTCATTTTGTTTGAATGTCTGTAGTATTGCATATTTTATGATAAAATGTTTTATTAAATGTAAAACATGCGTCTCTGGTATTCACGGTATTTATTAAAGTATATACATAAAAAGTATTTTTCAAATAATTTTTTGTTGTCTCTTAACATTTTGAGTTGAAAAATGCGTTAAGAACGTCACAATCTACATCCTAACCTTTCTAATCCAACTTTGTTTTCCTCTGGCGATGCTAGTAAATGAAACGTAAAGTAAGTAAGAAAAAGTGAAGGAGATTCATACAAGAAAACCCCACAACGCAAATAAACTCCTTTTTATGCGACTACTTCATGTGCCGTTTGTTGATTCAGAAATACCAAAACCAACCTCCTGCCATTTCACATTGAGTTGAATATTTTTTTCTGTTTTTTGCTTCGCTTCATGATAATCAAATCTTGAAAATCATATGATAATAAACACCCCTTGGTGATTGTAAGCATAAGCAACACGGGAAAACATCAACTCAAATGAAATAAAGGATGAAGACACACATATATAAATTTTTTTATGTATACAAAAAGAATAAAAAGGGGAATCAGAAATGGAAATGAAAATGAAAATTCAGTAAAGAAGAAAATTTTCTTCATTGTTAGTAAGGCCATTAAATTGCATTACTGATGCTTACTGTCATTTTTCATTCTTCCAAATCTTTCTTTCTCTTCTCATACTAACATTTGATGCTCTTTTATTTCATATTTCTTCTTTTCACTGCTGCACATTTATTGATAAGTCATAAAAATTTCGATTCATTCATTTTATACCATGTGTATAGTTATTTTATGGATATTATATGATGGAGTTTATAATGATGTAGAACATGACAGAATTTTTATTATTCTACTTGAAGATTTCTCTTTTACGTCCTAGTGTTTGTCATTTAAGTGAGTATTTCTCGAACTTGAAAGGGAGATTTTTTTGTCATTCAAGTTCCTGCAATTTAATGTTTATTGATGCAAATATCTATGAGGAAACTATTATCATCTCAAACAGGAATTCCTCATTTCTCAACAATAGATGGGAAGAAGGAGAATGGTCATCAAATTTTAGATGGAATTTTATTTGAATTGAGGTTCAATGAACTGTAAATAGTTATGAATATTTGACATATATTCCAAAAATACAAGTCATCAAATATAATAACAATGCAACCTAAATTCAGAACAAGTATCCTTGATTCAGATTTGATTGATGAAAATCAGAAATTGCTCTTAGATTTTTAAGGTCAATAGTCTTTTAGTTTTTATCTATGTCAATACATGTAAAAAATTAAGTTTCATTAAACTTTCTCTAAAAGCAAACTATGAAATAATTTTCAATTTAATCTTATATAAGGCTTAAAATATGTCCTTTTCAGACACGAAAGAAAACCAAAACTTTCTCTTCTTCAAATTAAGAAACAAGGAAAGTTGTTTCTTTTCATGTCCTCAACTTGCTTACAAAAAAGAGCAGTAAAAAATAAAGTATAATTGCACTAAATATAAAGACCAAGAGAAAAAGAACAATAAAAAGTAAAAACTGAAACTGAGATCATAGTTGAATGCACATTTATGTCAAATTGTCATTTCACCTCCTTTATTCTTCTTCTACATTTATTATTACTGCTTGTGTTATTATCACCAAACAGCAATATGAGTATAGCAAAACAGAGACGAGAACATTATTCGTGTTGTTTAAAATCGATAAGTAATGTTCAAACAAGTACAACGGAGAACGAGCAAGATAGCATATTTAGTACGATATGATATGTGCGCTTTGACATATAAATATTTTATCACCATTCGAAGCAATAAATTTTTTTTTTTCGTGAATGTGTGGTATGTTAAAGATATAAAAACAAAATTTGTGATGGGGTACGTTAGGGTAGAGAAGGTTTATTTTAAATGATATAAATATTCCGTCAAAATAAAAAATGAATCATTTTGATGAACCTAAGAACATACATTCCCCGTGTCGATTTCATTGCAAACGTAAACGTGAAGTCATTGAAAAGACATTTACACAAAAAGTAATGCGATGATATGGATAATAATTTCATGCCACCCTTAAATATTATGTTTTATTCTGTTTAAAGACATTAAAATGTATGTATGCATTTATAACGCGACATTAAATTTTTATCCTGTGTTCCTTTTTTCTTCCATTTGGAAATGAAAATGAAAATGTTTTACAAACACGCAAATGCCATAAAAATTGACTGTATGATACACATGCATGGGCCAATAGAAAAAGAAGTAAATGGAAATTAGTCGATTTTGCTGATAGCATATTCCATCAGTTCATGTGAAAAAATAAAATTCAGTAAATTGGATTGCATTTTTAAAAACGCAATCAACACGACAAAATTTTTCTACCCTTTACAATATTTTTTTTTTTTTTTTCATATCATGTGAAATTTAAATTTGTGGTTTCTTACACCCTTTTAGCAACAGACATAGGAAACATTACGCAAAAGTAGCTCAGACTTGATATTGAGCCTTAAATCACGTTATAAGAAATTACTTTTAACTTTCGTAACATCTACTTACTGAATACATTTATTATAAATTTTTCATGATACGATTCCGAGTATTCCTCTCACAGCCGCTGCAGAAATCGATAAAACTGATTGTGTATTCAAAGAGACTATCCTAAATAATGATAATGATCATCATCATCATGGTAGTGATATAAAGTCAAGAAATATTGAACTTTACTCTAAGGATTTCAGATTTTTTTTTTTTTTTTTTTTTTTGAAAAATGAAGATTTTTTATAAATATTAACATAAATTAATTAGTTGTTAAAATTGCAGGAAATTCGAAGATATTTCAAGAAAATATTGCGTTTCATTCCACATCTATAAAAATTCATCAAGTCATACCAGACTTCAACACAAATTAAATAATGTAATACCCTTGGATTTTTCATGAGCACGCTTGCTTTCTGTTTAAGATGCTGTAGCTTCTCACTTTTCATTTTCCTAAGGCTCAAGTATTGATTTCACAAAATCTATCTGAAATTGTATTCTTTTTATTTTTGTTGTTTTTGTAAACTGACGGTCACAGTGCGGTTTTAACATTGAATTTAACTTGTGCATAAATTAAAATGATGAAAATATGATTCCAATTTATTTGAAACTCAATTTTTAATATTTGGGGTAGCCACCCTCCATTACAAACTTCAGTTTGCCAATTATGAAACCAATATTCAGCTTCTACCTATGGTTTTAAAGAGCTTGTGTTTTTAATTTACTTAAATACTTCTGACTTTAGTTGTTAAATATTTTCAGAATATGCATTGTGAATCTAACCCTATCTAAAACAATAATGATTTATTCTTTCATTATATTTAAATAAAAATTAAAACAAACGAACGTCAGAAAAATCGGATTACTTTTTTGATTAAAACCGCCTTTTGTGTAATGGAAGACGACATTTCTTCTTCCTTTTTTTGTGACTTCACAGTGTGCAACAACAAATAAAAATCGAAAAGTAAAAAGTTGGCTTTAATGTCTTTATGCTTTTACCAATTGTATGTTTTTCAGTTTCACGGCATTGCTTATTCTATTTTTCAAAATGCAATGAAGAGAATAGAACATACGTTGGTTATTTATTTAAAAATAAGGGGAGTTGATAGGTTGATAACAAAACGTTCAAGACAGAAATAATGAAACAAATTTGAAAAATGATTATGTAAATGAGACGGGTATTAGCGCATACTATAATTAATGAAAGATTAAAGATCTCTGGGATTAAGTGATGGGTTTAAGTATATGTGCTTAAAATTTATACTGTGATGAAATTTAAGGATATATCTAGGGTGATGTTAAGTAACAATGTGTAGAAATTTCATGACAAATATGTGTCCTCATATTATGGACCAAATCAGACACATTAAAAGTTAAGTTTATCGATCCGACAAATAATTTAGCTCATAAAAATGCTTTAAAGGAATAATATCATGGAAAACAAGACCCTCGATAACCTTCACACAAAATATTATTTTATCACAATATAGATAGATTAATTGTTATCTTTTATGTGACATTAATTATAATTTCTCATTTTCTCCGTAATCCAAACACACACGTGCAGACTCTCACGTAAATTGTAGGAAGATAAAAAATAAAAAAAAAAAATAATATTTATGCGAATATCCTCAAAGTTATTTGGACCAAAATTATATGAAAACATGAACATGTATGAATATTATTTTGTGTATGACCAAAGGGTATACATTGGAGAGTACTTTATCGTGTATATGAAATAAAAATTTTCCTACTATTGTTTGATATAATATCCATCAATTTATTACCAGTTATAATAATATTGTGAAAATTCATTGATGTTATTTCCAAGTTATTTCATGTTTTGCAATTTGTGGAAGATTGGAAACTATATTGGTCAAAACATATTTAATGTACATTATCAACAAAATTATAAAAATATTATAACCATAAAAATACTTTAACTTAATACAGTATGCAAGTTTTTTCCTTACAAAAGTAAAAATATTATGTATATCTTTCAAAATGTGTATTTGTTTTTCATGTTCAATCATAATTGTTTCAATCTTTTATAAAAGAAAATAACTTTTACATAAATAACATTAAAAAAGAATGTTTATATTAAATTTTGAATGAAATAAATTCTTTAGAATTCTATTCACCAAAACTTTGATGGACATGCAACAATTTATTACAAAAAAAATCCTTCTACCATCCATTGTTATTATTATTACGCTTCCATGGCTTCATTATTATTACATACTACATTATGGTACATGCACAATTGACAAGTATCCCATTTTTTGTGTGGATAGTGGTATGGAAAATTTTCCCCTAAAGGGGCGTTGCGGTGAAGAGTATTCTCTTGAACAAATTTTGTAATTCTCGAGTGTATTTGTAACAATTCTAATATTCAAGCACAACAAGTTTTAACAATCGGCTTCATAATACAATGATAAGTTTCTGCTGTCTTCATCGACAATCGAGTCTCAATATTCATTTTTCAATTTTTCTCGTCTCTTTCAACATTCCTTCTTTTCGTCGATTAAAGTAAGAAGAGAAAAAAAAATTTCAAAAAGTCATTTGAAGAAAAAGTTTTTTGAGCAACAATGAAAGGGTATTTAAGCAACCCTTCACCAATATTAAAATAGAGCAATGGAATGAATGAGAAAATAAAGAAAAAAATCAATCAGAGTCAATAGAGAAAAGCACAGTTAAGAAGAAAAAAATCAATGAGTAAAGAACTCATTGTCATTTCAAAATAAGTATTGAAAGTAAAAAGCAGAAATGGAAGTAAAAGAGTAGAAATGATAATATGTGTAGGTATATTAGTAAAGCTTGAAGAATGAATTGAAGCTTGTAAAGTTGTAAAGTAAATATATAAAATATAACAAACAATGATTTTTTTTTTATTTAGATATAAGTTGCAAAAAGTTTTAAGAAACAAATTGTGTTTATATGTTTAGTTTCAGTATCCTTTTATAAGCCTTAAAGAAATAAAGTGCTTAAAAACCGAAAGTTTCATATAAAATACTTGTTCATTTTCTTTCGCTACATATGCTTTAATTTTTTTATAACCATATATTTGTCGCTCACTACCTTGACCAATTGGAATGTCAATGCAATTAACTATTCTTGTAACCATTTTATCAAAATAGTCAAATAAAATGTATTTAAGATCAATTTGGTTTGAAAGGAATTTACAAACAACAACTCGGAAGGGTTGGTGCTGGTTCGGATCCAAATTAAACTAGTGTATCGGGTAGAAACCCAATGCGGATATATTCACACCGTCCATAAAAAGTCTCGCGGGTAGGCCAAGCTTCGCTTGGCAAATGTTTGAGGGATCAAGCTCCAGCGGGTAGGCCAAGCTTCGCTTGGCAAATGATTGAGGGATCAAGCTCCAGCGGATAGGCCAAGCTTCGCTTGGCAAATGTTTGAGGGTTCAGGCTCCTGCGGGCAGGCCAAGCTTCGCTTGGCACATGTTTGAGGGATCAAGCTCCATTTGATAGGCCAAGCTTCGCTTGGCACATGTTTGAGGGATCAAGCTCCAGCGGGCAGGCCAAGCTTCGCTTGGCACATGTTTGAGGGTACAGGCTCCAGCGGGTAGGCCAAGCTACGCTTGGCACATGTTTGAGGGATCAAGCTCCAGCGGATAGGCCAAGCTTCGCTTGGCAAATGTTTGAGGGTTCAGGCTCCAGCGGGCAGGCCAAGCTTCGCTTGGCACATGTTTGAGGGATCAAGCTCCAGCGGATAGGCCAAGCTTCGCTTGGCACATGTTTGAGGGATCAAGCTCCAGCGGATAGGCCAAGCTTCGCTTAGCAAATATTTGAGGGTTCAGGCTCCAGCGGGCAGGCCAAGCTTCGCTTGGCACATGTTTGAGGGATCAAGCTCCATTTGATAGGCCAAGCTTCGCTTGGCACATGTTTGAGGGATCAAGCTCGAGCGGGTAGGCCAAGCTACGCTTGGCACATGTTTGAGGGATCAAGCTCCAGCGGATAGGCCAAGCTTCGCTT
The DNA here is from genome assembly GCF_022539635.2 of Chironomus tepperi. NCBI lineage: Eukaryota > Metazoa > Arthropoda > Insecta > Diptera > Chironomidae > Chironomus > Chironomus tepperi. The sequence continues at coordinate 136,879 of NW_027226207.1, forward strand.
GGCAAATGTTTGACGGATCAAGCCCAAGCGAGCAGGCTTTAAATAGTTTTCGTAATTTTCATACAATGTTCAATGTTTCAAAAAATCATAGAAAACATTGATTTTGAAATTTTGTATGAAAACGAAAGTTTTTTGCATTTTTAGAAGCAACGGCTGTTCCTGCCATGCCCAAAATCTAATCAGCTCTTCTATAGAGCAGCACGGATCGATTGCAAAAAACTAGAAGTCTCTACGATGTCTCGTTATTGAGATTTCTTGCTGATTAACTTGTTTGTTTGCTTGTTTGCTTGTTTGCTTGCTTACAGAAAGCGAATTTTTCGATTTTCTCAGCAATGCCTCAACCAATTTCAAATCTGTTTTTTGATTATGGTGAGGAATTCCAGGCACAAACTTTTTGCGATAGAACAAAATTTGCTATTGTGCTTATTTTTGCTGAAAAATCCAAATAACTGGATTTTCAATCTGAACAAATTCAATACATTCACACGTGAATACGGTGTGAATATAAATATTTGAAAATCAGTTTTCGGTATAGCGCGTTTTTTGGAGGGGAAATTCACATATTCATTCACTACCTCCATCAGCTTTCAGTGCCTGTAAAATGTACTCTCACCACCACCACCACCAACTCAATTAGTGGTTTTTCTACTGGTTTTTTCCATCATTCATTTCACCCAATATCGATTGCCTTTTTACACGCTTTTATTTTTTATACAATCTACTACGACGATTGTGTGTAAACAATGAATGAAGAAACCTATTCATTTAACGGAGGAGAATTTGAACGAAAAAAAAAAATCACAAAAGAAATGGCAATTTTTGTTGTCAAGCTGTGAATTTATATATATTGCATCATGTGGGTTTTGTTATCGAAACATTAAGAAATGTGGTGCACATTTACATGACTTTCTGAATTTCTAACTGAATGATGATACGAACATAGGGGTTGATATTAAACATTTCTCATCTCTTACTTGTTCCTACTCATCCCATTTTGTAATGATATGAAAAAGAGGAGGGAAGATTTAATACATCTTGGTTTAAATTGATGATATTTTTGCGTATATCTATTAGTTTTATCAACAAAAGATTAGGAAATTTAAAGTTTAATTTTAAAAAATTTAGGAAAATTTTTGGGGATTATTAGCACTAATTTAAATTTTATTTCTTTTCGATTTTAATGAGAATTCCACAATTTTAGGGTGACTTTCAGATAGAGATTTTTGATTAAATGAAAGTCAATAAAGAAGATGAGTCTTATGAATACAATAGCAATTCAATCTTGTCTGTCTTTAAATTTGAACAACAAAAAAATTGATTTTTCTAAAAAAAATTTCACTTGCATTAACTCGACCGTTTTCATTTTCCGATAAATCTCAGAACAAAGCATGAACTGCTGCTCTAAATCCCTTTTCCATTTAATCTAACATAGAGCTCATATGTTCATACAAATCCAGCCATGTCTCGAAGATTATATTATTTCTACAATTGTAGAATTAAATCCTGAGTAATGGATTTACAAGTCCTAATTGCCCTAGACACCCAACACCTTCATGTAAATGTATATAATATAAATGAAAAACAGTAAATATGTGTCGCTAATCTTCCATCTCCACACTCTTGCAGTTTCAATAAATTTTTGTTCTTCTCTTCTTTTTTATGTTTCTTGAAATTTTGCCAAATCCAAAGTGGTATCATGCCAGCATGCACTTTTTTTCCAATCTTTACTGAGATTTTCTCTCTCTCTTTAGAACGTTTTTTTGTATGAGTTTATGTTTGCCAGAAAATGGAATAAAGGAAATGCTTGTGAGTGTGGATAAGTAAATTTCATTCAGTAGATAGTACAGACACTGCTTTTTTAGTAACAAATCTGTTGGATTTTGGTTTTACGAGGGCTTGAATATATAATTATATACATGTCTCTCAATAAATGTTTTATTTTGAGGGAAGAGATAAGAATTTCAAGATAATTTACTGAATCAAAATGTAAAAATTGAGAATTGAGAATTTAGATATTTTCTTTTAACTGAAAGTTGAAATAATTTTAAATTTATGAATTTAAATCCTTTTCAGCTGTGTATGAAGATAACGATTTCTAGATCAGTCTTTATTAATTTTTTTAAGTGATTAACATATATTTTAAAATTCGCAGTATCTTCTCTAAAAACTGTAAAACATTAGAAACATATTTGAAAATATCAAAAAATTACAATATAAAATTTCAAGGAATTTATTTCCAAGATCTATATAGACTCATTTAATTCCCTCCTTAAAATGGTTTGGTATTTATGGCCATTGCAATAATAAGTCTATATTTAATTATAACAGCAGTGAACGATCCTTTTCACAAGAGCAAACGAAATATTTTTTTCATCGTCTCATAGTCGAAATCTATGAAGAAATACATCTTGTACTGTCGAAAGAGATCGAAAGAAAAAGGATCCTGTGTTGTTGTGGGGATTGCCGGAATATAAGTAACATAATAAGATATCTTTTATTTTAACGATTGGATTTAAGGGTTTTCCACTGTTTAAAAAGATTTTTGCTATGTGATGGAAATTTTTTTCATTCTGCTTCTTATTTTGCGCTTTTATTGGTTTGGTAATGTGAAATTTTTAGCAATGTCTCTCTTCATTTCGTGCTGGTACATGTCACAACAGTGTTGTAATAAAACAGAGCTTTAAAGCTCCCAATATTATTTTTTATGATATTCATCTCTCTACTCAGATACTGAATTTTACCAAACATTTTTTTCAATGATACCCAAAGAAAGATGATGATGCTATTTTATATGAGACGTTTTTTAAAACGACTCAAATATGCCATTTATATGACTTGGTTTTCAGTAGCTAACCTAAGATCTTGTATATGTTCTAGTTATAGTTGTACACATACATGAAGAAGCTCTCTGATGCATGCCACAAACAATGTTGAATCCTTTCATTCGTGCTGTGCTGCAAATGTGCAATTTTAAGTTGCATGCTTCTGTTCTCGTCAAGACACAAGTAAAAAAATATCATTTTGTTGCTCATGCACCATACGTACATTATCATTCATGGTTTGCCATAAATTCGCTTCTAGTCATGATGATACATAAAATGTCCATCTTCTCTTGGTTGTTGTTTCTCATGTATGTGCACAAACATTTTCATTCATTTCTGTATTTTCTTGCTTTATCTGTTTGCATGGAATATTCGCGCAAACTGTGTCATTAAATACAAAAAAATTCATGTTTCATCATCATCATCATAATATTTTTCATTTTTTATTTGCTCTATTTTCATTTATGAATATAAAATGGATATAGTATTACTAAACATGGCTCTTTTAAATTGAGGACATTATAATAAAATATAAAAGAAATTACAGAAATTTATTACTCAATTCTACGACATATGAAATAAAACAAACAGGCTAAAGCTATCCCAAGAAGAAGCATCATTATGCCTATTAGTATTTTAGTATTACTATTAAAATCGTCATTTAAAAGTTTGGGTTTTTTAAGTTGATGTGTTTGGACAAAATCCACTTTGAACTTACATGAGTATTTAGCTTCATCGACATATGGTTGAATTACAATTTCTATTTTATTCAAATCAAATAATGTAGGTAAATTGTCAGTTACATAATTGTTTTCGAAAAACGTCGTAATGCACTCGTGGAATTTTGCATCATTTGAAAACTGATTTTTTAGAAAAGCATTTATTGTTTCGTGTAATGCGTCATCTGAAAGCTCTTTAAGAATCCCACATTGGATGTAAATTTTTATATGCACGAAATACAGAATAGCATAGAATATTTTACTAAAAATAATGAAATGAGCTTACATTAATATTAAAGTTTTCACATTTTCTACCAGGTGTCTCATTTTTTTATATTTTGATAATAAATTCTACTACATAGATCAGATTAACAGTCTTGTTATTTAATCGAACACTGAAAAATCTTATCAATACTTACTTTTTAATCTTGATAAACATTTTACAGTTGTCTGATATAAAACAAATTAATTCCAAAATTAAATTATTTTTTTAAATAAATTTTAATCGAAATAGATTATAGAATCATCCTTAAAACATGTCACTAGAAAATAATTTTTTAATACTAAATTCTATATTAGTTTTATAAAACTCTCTTAGACGATACACAAGAATCATCCCAATATATATTTTTGATAAGTATGAAAAAGTGTAAATGTGTGTATGAAATACCTTCGTAAAATTTTTAATTTATAATCCAAATTGTTTTATGCAATGTTTTTGATAACAACTATTGTAAAATAAAAACAATCAAAATGTAAGTTACTGTATTTCAATTTTACTTAGCTACACTTTATTAGTAACACAATAGACCTGTCTGACCGTAACATATTCGGGTTTTCCACAGCACTTTCTATAGATTTTTTTACTCATAATACAAATAAAACAAACAATAATAATAATTAATGACAATGTAATAATTCCATAAAGTGATCGAACAAACTGTTCAATAGTACATTGGATGTTGGCCGCTTCTACAATTTTTTGAACTGCGCTTCGAACTTTACTCGGATTGAGAATTACGTCAAACGTATAAAATTCATCGGCAAGTTTTTTTTCTTTATAGTAATTTATTAAACAGTCAGTTTTCACTTTTTGATTTGGATAATCTTCTAACAGAGCCTTGTAAATTTTTTCATAAATTTGGTCATCCATAAAGTCTTTGACTAAGCCTTGAGCATGTATTATTGAGTTAGCTACACAGAGAATTACTAAAATGGATTTCCTAAAATAAAGAAATTTCATTGCATTAGTTTAAATTTTTCGTTTTACTCAAGTATTCTTAACTTCATAACCACTAATATTTATTTTGTTCCTTTTAATGCACTTATACTTATAAGGTCTAGAGTACAAATGAAAAATTTGTTAGGCTAGCATATGTTATCGCTCATAGAGATAAGATTTTGACTAATGCTAAAAATTTTATACTGAAGATCTTTTTTTTATGCATTTTGGTATGGGAATTCAACCACAATGAAACATTTGTTTTTTAAAATTATTATTTGTACTTTAATTAAAATTCAATATAATTTTTTTGAGTTGATTTTTAATTTTTCATTGTTTAATTGTCTCTATTTTACTTTTAAGCCCTATATTCTCATAGAAGTTTGAAAAATTTAATACTTCTATCTTTAAATACTTAAAATTTTGCATTTTTTCTTGCAAATTTTGTAGAACGAATAAAAATGCCATTTACTTATCTATTGGCTATTAAATAGGTTAGTTAATAATTGTACAAAGTAGTTGATCAATTCATTAGTACTTCCATTTGACAAAAAAAGAAAATTAGTTGATATATGTAGCCGAATGAAAGTGAAACTCATATTTTTGTCGAATGAACTCAAAAAGATCTTTAACGAAAAATTTTCCTTTCTCATAAGCATGAACAAGTTTATTTGAAAAGTACAAAAAAAAAATTGCTCCAAGTAACATGTTCATCCACTTAAAGAACGATCATAACGAAATCAAAAGCATGTAATTTTGTCAGAAACAAGAATTTGTCTGCCTCCTTCCGTCGTTTTTTTAAAGTTATATAAACATGTATACAAAATACGCGATGAGCACGAAATAAACTGTAGAATATAGAAGAAAAGTTCCTTTTCAAAGAGAAGAAATGAAGCTCATTCGCATAAATTAATGGTTGGATGGATCCACAGAAACTTCGCCTTTATTATTCTGGCTGACTTTTTTCTGTTCCTTTCGGTGATGACATGAAATTCATGAAGTAAAAAATGAATGAAAAAAATTGCACAGGCACGGGATGACGATGATGAAGAATGAACTCGAATGATGATTTCTGCTGTTTTTTTGTACACTCAGCGAAGCTAAAATAATACACATAAAAACATAACAGAGATAGTCGAAAGCGCAGCTTAAAATGAGAAGAAATGAAAAAATAGCCTGAAGGACTTGAATCTTAGCGCATACATACTGTATATATAAATACATAAATTTTTTGTATAAACATATTGTTTTGATCTTTTTTATACACTCAACACACGAACAATATCATGAGTCACTTCATTCGTCTGCGAAATAATTTTATTTATTTCCAGAAACGAACTGACGACAGTAGTTGAGATTATGGTTGTGTACATAGAGAAATGAAGAATGCCTCTAACGACAAAATAATTTGATCTAAAATGAAGAGGCACGTTTCATTTCAATGATCTGTCGCATTTTTCTCTCTCGTTGCTTCTTTTTTTTATGAATCTACTTTTACTTTGTGATTGAATCAAGTGCCTCAATTTATCTCAAAAGCCTTTTATTTTCGGTGTTAAAAACAAAAGAAATTGCTTCTTTTTTTTCAACAATACAACAACAGGCAATAGCTGGTGGGAATTTAAAAAGGATTATTGCAAAAAAAATTGAGTCAAGGAATATTTTGAGTTGCAGTTTTAAAAAAAGGCAGCCTAACTTGTAATAAATTCAATTCTTTTGAAATTAATTCAAAATTAACTCATCGAAAATCTCTCAATTTAAATATTAATCAAACGCCTTAAGATATTTATTTCCAATTAGCTCATCGAGTCATAAATTTGTATCTTTCAATATGTCTGAAACCGTCTGAAAAGAAAACGTACTCATAAATATTATAATTTATCGATTTTTTTGTCTCTCGCTTTAATATTTTGATTTAATTTAAATTTAATTCATTATAATGCCAAAGGAAAATTATTCAGATCATGCGCCAAACTTTTTGTTTGATACGAAAAACTCATAGAAAATTGGAGTTTCCAATTTCCATTTCAACAAAAGTGCAAACACCCAAGTATTTTTCTGTTACATAAATTAAGTTTCATGAATTTTTGAAATATTCATCCCTTGCCTTATGTGCAAATTTTTCATATTTTTTTGCCTATTATATTTCTACCTCTCTAAATCAACGTCAGAAAAATCATGAATACAAAATCACGAGCAAAAGACATCAAAAAGAAAACTTTTTTATGTACAACGCACTCACTTCAAGATGATGAGGATGATTATTATTCTTTACGACTAGCGATGCTTTGTGGATGGGAGATCACTTGCAATTACTCTTATTGCCTGCTGCAAATCATGCGTTTCTTCAATCTGATTCGCAGTGGGCGTGGGTAACGAAAAAATAAATATAAAAAAGATTGAATGCTTAAAGGCAACTCATCTGCTGCAACTGAAAGATAACGAAATTCAATAGATGTAGGAAAATTTTCTGTCTAATGAATTAAAAAATGAAATTTGAAGCAAATTTAGTTTGGCGTGTGTTTTCGACACGGCTGTTATCAAAACATTTTATGCTTATCCCCACACACAACTAGGAAAGAAATCTTCTATTTCTGTGCCTTTTTTCATCAACAGCCTGCCTCTCACATGCTTATCGGATTATTTTGTTTATCTCCCTATACACACAACGAGTTTGAATTCATCAATTATGCAAAAATGAAATTGCATGCACGAGAAGGTAGACAAGAATGAGTGAATCTATTGTTGAATAGCAGATAGAATGAAAAAAAAATTACGCACAGTAATCCAAGATTGGAAAATTATTTTTGTACATGTTACTAAATCGTTACCATATTTCTTCAATTTTGCTTGCTTTTAAAACACGCAATTTTTGTTAGCTCTCAGCAAAAAGAAATAAATTTGAGCTCTCTGGGGTTTGGACTTCTATTGAGAATTTTGATTTTGAAGTCTTGCAGTAATGCTTAAAGAAACCTAAAAAAAATTATCATTAAAATTTGAATTTCTTTTCATCCATAAAATTTAAATTTCATTGTTTTCAATTAATACTCTACGATCTTCTTACACTTTAGTATATAAAAACCAATTTTTCTTTTACTTTTCAATTCTTTCTATTCCTCATCGATTAAAAATTCAAAGGCATTTTTATTGTACAATATTCATTGGTGCGTGCCACAGACAAATGAGATACTCTTAAACAATATTTGCGTTAATAATAGGAAGTTGCGTGCTATATGAATGTGCGAAATTTACCAGTGCAATTAGATGGATTTTTTCCTCTTTACAAATTCTTTTCAGAAAGTTAATCCGAGCTGAGGCACAAAAAATAACTTCTTGTTCAAATAAATGAAAAATCCTTGGATTTAAACAAAATCATTCCGTTTCATAAATTTTTCGTTTTCCCTTAATTCCTAAATGAGATGGGAGAGAAAGAGAGATAGAGAGCTGATAGAATGATGTCTCTTAGTATTTATATAAATTTATATTATGTACTTAGAAAGCATACTTTATGCTCTTCAAGGCAAAATACCATTAAGTTTAGAGAGAGATTTCATGTTTCATGAGGATATGAAGCTTTAATTGGTCATGGCTTAATGAATATATTTCTCTAATATAACTATTATACATATACTGAAGACGAAACAGTAGCAGCAATAACACTAATGTCCCTAAGCAATAATATTATTTTAATCCACAAAAGGGACTTCAATTTTCCACGTACTCTATACTTCGGTCTCATACCACACAAAAAAAAATATTTGATACTCCCCATTTTCTCTATGTACCACAAGTTCTCATTCATTTCATATTTTTCCTCATACAACTCTCAATCTCCATATACAAAGCTATAATCACTTTATATGGCCACAGGCTCAATGTGACGTGAAGTTTGATACTTGCAAAATCTGATTTTGCTACAATAATAATCTTTTTATCTATCTATCATACATCTTTGTGTATCGTATTGTATAGATTTTAGCGTATTTTTTTGGAAGGATTGATGGGGATGTGTTCCTGTCCTTCTGATCAATTGATTTCATATCGATTGATCAAATCAAGGAGCATTAAAATATGGAATCAGATTATATACAAAAAAATTTTTTTTATATATGAACAGATCCAATACAGAACTTACAAAGTATTTTATTGTAACAAAATGCGTTTATAACCAACAGAGTCTGAGTATTTTGTGAATTAATACTATGTTTTGTTGTTTCTGTTTTTGTTTTTAATTCCTTTTATCCTCCTTCTTCTCTGAAGCTTATTCTCTTTGTCAGACTTTATAATCTATAGATATCTATCATACTCCAAAATGCAATTTTTCGTTTAAATCTGACAATACGTTATATGAACATTCAATGTTATCAATATTTCATCCTAGCTTTTATGAATAAAATTTAATTCCACTTTTATGTGCATTCGAACTGAATAGAGTATGTAAAGGAGAAAAATAATAATCATCATATGGAATAATAAATTTATATCTATCTGTTAAATTTACAACATGAATACAAGTATAAATATCGCATATACATATACACAAATTTAACAGTCATAATAAAAGGGTTCGTTTCATAGAAAAAAATTTACATTCATCCCCATTTGGGGAATTTGTTGCTATGAGATTATTTTTCTGTACACACATACACAGGCATCGCCTGATATGGATGAGAATATGCATTGGGATATTTGTATATCATTACATGGTAGTAAAAGCTCCTTTTGTAATCTCCGTATCATCATTATTGTTATATTGTGCATGGAAATTGTTAATTTTTTTTCTCTTATTCTGACAATAAAATTTTCGGAAATTTTTTTACATTATTTTTTTATGTTTGCAAATCCATCTTTATTAAATTCTGTAAAGAATTTGATTCTGTTTTAGTTTAGAGATTAAAAGAAAGAGTTCAAATAACCATAAAATTGTTTCTAAAGTTAAGCATTATAACTCATACAGAATAATTAATGAATTTATGATACTTGATCCATTAAACGCTTCAAGTTATAAAAGCACAATATCCCATCCATCAGCATTCTTCCCGTTTTGAAAATTACTTTTAAAACTACAAACTTTTTTCTGGTTTTACATCTACTATTCTGTCGATATCAATGAACTTGTGCAAAACTTTCTCCTCTTTACTCAAATTTTAAACATAAACTAGCATTTCTAAAGTCATCAGATTTTATTTCATTTCAATTATAACTTTTATGTTATGAAAAATCTGAAGTGCTCTGGGGATGGTTAATTTTAAGGAAATATTTTATTATTTTTTAAAACACTTATTGAGTTAAAGAAAGAAAATGGAAGTATAAATACAAACTAAATATGAACTAGACATTATTTTCGAATATCCTTATTTCGATGACTGAATAGATTAAATATGATGGCACTTGAAAGTTGTTCAATTGCCGATTACTACTTCTTAATTTCAAATAGCAAAGGAAATAAGTCAATGCTTCATCCCTTGTATGCTGCATGAGAGATAACAAACTTCTTCAGCAATCTGATTTATGAAAACAAAAAGAGAAAAAATTCTAGCTTGATCCTTTAAAGTTCATTCTCTCTTATTATTCTATTTCGTTGCCATGAAGTTATTCCTCTCCTTCCTCATCATTTTCAAAAATTAATTTAAATGGATTTTCACTCCTTCTCTTCCGCTTCAGCACAAAGAAAAAATAACAAAAAATTCTTTTTCTACATAGAAAAAAACAAAATAAGTAAAAAAAACTTTTCATTTCAACAACAGCAACAGCAACAACGTTTTCAAAAAAAAAAAAAAAGACTAAAGCTTCATTCTGTTTGTGTTGTTTATCATCAGAAGTTTGTTGTATTCAAAACAAATGAAACTTGCTGTATATAAACATAAAATTGATGAAATAGAGAGTTGAGTGAGTTTGAGTTAAATAAGTTCTGATGCAGTAATGCATTGCATACAAAAAAAGCATCGTAACCTGAAGCCATTTGTTGAGAAACAAAAGTACAGAAATATTAGTAAAAGAACTCTTTCATTGTTCAGAGATAGAGTTGAGATTTGAGAACTTTTATGACTGAATGATAATTTATATGCTAAGTTATCAACAATTCAAAGCTTCAACTCTGTTAGAAGCAATCAAAGTAAAATAATCCATGTAAATATTTTTTTACCATATACCATAATAAAATGGATTATGAAGATAAGAGAAGTTAAACTGGAGATGAAGACTATTAAAACGATGAGAATTTTAAAAAAATTCTAAATGGCTTCAAAATTCATGCATATTCATTATTCGTGGTTTCGTGTTACTTATTACAATGAGAAAAAAAATTTCTTAAATTGCAGGATAAAGAATTTTGTCTGTTATCTTCACATACAAAGGCATGGAATAGGGAGCGACAGCTGAAAATCTAATAAATGTCGTTAAAACGTGATGTGAATCGATAACAAAAATTTCATTTATATTCTTCAACGCCTCTCTCACTCACGATCATTTTTTTTTCTCTATCGTGTTGCTTTTTTAATGCAGATATATCCATATTAAAGTGTAAACGAAGGACAAAGCCAAAAAAATAATTCCTGCTGTTGTTTCACATGGAGAGGAAATAGAATTAAAATTTACAGATTTTTTAGTCGGGAAGGATCAAAAATTGTTCTAAATAATTTAAATTTATTTTTTTTTATTTTGAAAGCTTTATTAAATAACATTATTAAAGCCTCTTAAAAAGAATGACCACTCTCATTGTTATAATATGCTATCAAATGTCTATATAATAACTATACATATGGCCGAATAATTTTTAAATGTTGACTACTACACCTGATTATTTTTCTGGTTACATTCTTTCGAACCATTTCTCATATTTTCCAGCAAAAATCCTATTCCAAAATCAAGAATTTTTCCACAAGTAACAACTTAATTTAATTTTATTAAATTATGAAAGCTGAATTTTTCAGCAATAAAAGCTCATATACAGTAGCAATGATGCATAAAAATAATATTAATAATAATAATAATAAGGATGAAATGACTCATCATGAACATCGTTAGCATATTAACATTAATATTCATCGTAATAAAAATCAGGAAACATCATTTTTTTCCTCCCATAACTTCTTTAAAACTTTCCTTTTTTCTGTTTCCTGAGATTGCATTCTCTTCCTTACTCTGTTATTTCTTTACTGCATAATGAATGTGATAATAAAAAAATATAACATGATGCTACAATTATTATATTTGAAAAAAGAGCAGAAAAAAGTTTCATATTTGCAAGCACAAGCTGAAGTAAGCATTATAATTTTTTACTCACATTTCATTTACATCTTTGTGCAGTGTTTCTTTTGTTTCTCGTTCTACTCCATTTTTAACTCAATGTAAGACAAAACATGAAATGGGGAAAATTACAGGGGGGATGTCTTAATTAAAGAAAATTTCACTACCTAAGACTTCTCAACATGAAAAATTTATTAAGAAATTCGATAAAATTTGAATGAATCGCTGTTCTGAACGTTTCCACAAGTTGTCATCCCCCTAGAAAAATGAGCTTTCCTCAGTAAAAAAAGCATTTGTCTTATAGTTCCACCTTTTTCTCGTATTATTTTCTTTCATTTCACATTGTTACACAAATAATACATATACTCGCATGCATGCATGTGAGAGATGGAAAAATGTTAAATTACTTCACATACATTCACATGTTAATGATTGTGACTTGTGTTGCATTTGATAATAATAAATTTATATGAAAAAGCTTTTGTTAAATTAAACTAATATAATATAATATGAGAGTTCACGGGGGCTTCTACAGTTACATTTTACTAACATTGTATAAAATTATTTTTATGGGATATAAAATGTAAAATGTGATAAATTGTTGCCGAGGATTTGGTGGAATGAATATTTTTTATAATGAAATTCTAAGAGTTTGTGTATTTGATTTTAAATTGAGTACGCGAATTTTTGAGAAGGTTCAACAACCTTGACATGACATGTGATTTGTGATAAAAGTTGCAATTTAAATAATTGTGGTACTTCACTGTTTATGTTCACATGAAAACCAGTAAATAATTCCTAAAAATCTAAATTATATGTATCCTAAAATGAGGTAAATGAAATGCCAATAACCAAAGCAAATTCTGGTTAAACTCCACTCAATTACATTCACTCATCACAGACCAAGCTATTACTCAATAATATTAAAATTTTCAAATGCAAAAATAGTAACAGCTTATTTGCACTCCATGAAGCACACTGACAATATTAATGGAAATTGATTGTCCTCAAATGAGATGTTTACTCGGGCAAAAAATACAGAAATTGGGCCAAAGCATAGATTGACAAAAACCATAATTTCCCCTTTTAAAGAGCATTTTGAGATTAAAAAAACGATGTGCAATTATTGAATAATTTTTTGTTTCTCAAATTTTCTTACTGTAATAAAGTTTTAATACATGAAGTTTAATCTACACACAACGACACCTAAATACAAATTTTTTTTGTCGTATGATAAAAAATGTGAAATATTTCATTTGCTTACAAGAAAGGCATATATACAATGTACAATAAATTTTAGTTCATTTATTCATAAAATATTCACATCTACATGAACCATTCTCGTCGGTGTAGATATGCAAGTTATTATAAACTTTTTCTAATCTCAACTCTATTTTCGTTCTTTTTCTTTTCAGGTAAGAGCTTTTCTTTAATATTGTGCTTCGGAGAAACTCATCTCTGTGTCTGTAGTCGAGAAACTGTTAACTTGGATCAACAAGCATAAAAGCAACCACATATGGGTGTCTGCGTTTTTAGGAAGGCTTCCTTTCTCCCTTTCTTTAAACTACTTTTACGTTCAAGTTTTTTTGGTACCCCAGAAAACTTTTATTATCCCCCCGTACACAGTTTGTTGAGAATATGGTGAGTAGTTGAACATTTTAGAATTTGCTTTTGAGGCTGAGAATACGTTTAGTGGTAAACTAAATCTAAAATTATAAAAGAACAAAATACTCCAAATATCCAGTCACAGGCATCCTATTACATTTCTTACTTTGAAACTTAATATTTCGATTCATATGTACTTACTATGAAAGCTCTATATAAGGATTAATCTAGTCTTTATAGAAATTCCTTTTAACATAAGCAAACAATTCATCTACAACTTTATATCTTCATTCATTTATCATCGACACATTAATGCATGTGAAGGCGAAAAGAAACTCAAGTTTTTGTACTGTTTCACACACATGTTGTGTACCTGTGTCCCTAATTTAATGGAATACACAGATGATTAATGCAATAAGGCGGAAAATTTTCTGTGAAGATGGGTTTTTTCATAAGAAGTCTAAAATATTAAAATTTATTGGATACGATTCGAAATTTTCACTAAATTATTTATATTCTGAAGATAAAAATAATAAATTTTTATGATTCCTCACTCTTCTTCCGCCGTAATTCACTTTCATCTTTATAAATTAACAATGTTCACCGCAAAAGCCACTGTAGTATGTATATACATTTGTACATACATGAGTGCATTTTTAAACTGGCATTTGAGATAACGGAGTGGAAAATCACATAATTTTAATTAAAACTCTTTTCATGAGTTTTTCTTTTCCTTATTCACTAATTCAACGCACAATAACAGCAGAAACATCGAAAACATTTTCCTTGTTATTCTACTGTTGTTGTTACTTTACTTCATTTCATATAGTCTTCTTTCTCATTTTGTTTCTTTCTCCTTTATCCATGAAATGAATGGTGAATGGAGCAGAAGGAGGTGAAAACACAACATCAGACAAGCAGTTATGAAATGTATAATAATCTTTAGTTTAAGCTCTATGAAGCTTTCATAACCGAAGCATAAAGCATATGAAGAATGTTTCTATATAATATTTAACAAATGCAACTCACAGAGAGCAATCCGGAGATGAAAACAAAGAATGAAAGTGGCTTTCGAGAAAGAATAAGTGAACGGGAAAAAATACATTTTCCATTTATGCTTTCTCATAACATTTCTGTTAATGCTACAGTTTTCTGTGTTGTGTATTTATTTTGTTTTATTCTCTTCTGTTTCGTTTTGTTGTGTTTTGGGTGCATATACTTTGAAAGGAAAATATGTTCATGCACTTTGTATCTTTACTGATCGATTGAATGGATTTTTTTATGATGGCATAACGACTTAATGGAAAAATAGTTCCGTTTTAAACCGAAATTGTTAAATTTCGAAATTTGAAATAATTTCCCAAAAAAGAGGGACAAAAATTTATTGTCAGAAATTGAAATATTTTTTGAACTTTTGATTTAATTAAAGTATAAAACATAAAAATTTAAAGACTAAATTATTCGATTTATGTTATCATTTCAAAGTCATTATTTTAAAATTTTTTATGTTGATATAATTAAAATTATTTAATAAGCTTTTTCCTTAGCAGTGCGCTCTGTTAAGCATGTAATCCAAGTTTTCCTAACTTATCTCAACTTACAGTCTCTTTAGCCACCAATTCAGTGTAACTGTCATTAGTATTATTTTTTTTTTTTCACTGAAATGTAGAGAAAGTAAATGAAGGATACTTAATTCCAAATTGAGTTTTAAATTAAGAGCGTAAACAGAAAAAGAAAATCGAAATTTCTGCAGAAATGGAATATTAGAAAAAATAAAATTCATATGAAATTGTGTATGCCATATGAATGAGGATACTGAAGGTAATTTAAAAACGCAAATTCCTGCAAAAATTTGAAATTGATAATAAAACTGCTGAAATTTATATGGATGATAAATATGAACGGATACCCAAATGAATATTGAATTTATATTTTTTTGCAATTCGACTGAATTGATGAAGGAACTAATTTCAATCGAATTGCATTTGAATTCATGAAAATTCATTGAGTGCATCAAACGGAAGCATTTGTTAAAACTTAATAGTGGATTATTTCATTTTTGTGGCTTAAAACGAAGGATGCATGCTGGATATTTATTGAAAATTTACGGTGAATAGAAATAAGCCATAAATTAAAGCACTAAATCAGTGTTTTGAAGCCATTATATATTTTTTTGCTTGTTTGGCACTACAAAAATTAAATTCTGAGTGGATTTGAATTGTGAATTTCAAAATATGTTTTTGTTTATTCAACAAAAAAATTAAAGGGATTTTAAATTATTATTCTGAAAAGATTTAATATTTCATGCGTAACTATAAAAATTGTTGGAAATAACTTTGTATAAAAAATTAAATTCAGACTGAAAGCTTAAATTTTGAAAATTTGATCTGAAATAAAACCAATATGCTTATCAATAATTTCGATAAACTGAATGAAATAACTGCAAATGTGCTTGATAAATACTAGGCAATTGATTTATGATATCTGTGAATTTTCAATCGATTGAAATCAATAAGCTTTTAACTTTTCTATACCATAAAAAGGCACTTAGAAATTTCATAAACATTCAAAAATGTTCACTCGAATAGAATGAGGGGAAAACATTTTCAATTCATTATCATACAGTCAATTCAAAAGGCACTACATCAACTGTTTAAATCTTCAAAAAAATATTAAGCCTTCTCTATAAAATATTCACAAAATCTCTTCTTCATCATTTTTTCCCACAAAAAGCAATTTAGATTGCTCAACATGGCATGAAAAATTTTCATTATTTTTTCAGAAAATTTTTATTTTCACAAATCATATATGAAATATGATTATAAAAGAGCAAACAACAAACAGGCAAAAGCATAGTTGATAAAAAAATTTAGCTTTTTTGCCTCTTATGAGAAAAATTTTAAATTTATACTAACAAAATTTTAAACATAAAAACTTATTATCTCATCAAACATTTGTGAATATACAAACATTCATACACAGAGCGAGAGAAATGAGCAAAAGAGATTTATTTGTGAGTGCTAATGTATAATAACTTTAATGGCTTTAATCCTGATTAAATCAAAAACTCCATTAACTTTTGGCATTGCTGATGAATATTTCAGGCAATTAGAATAATTACCATGCCATCATGTGCGTCATTTTATACATGTGTGTGTGTGTGAATATAAATTTGTTTATGGGAATGTTTTTCGACATACAAACAACTAAGTGCTAATAATAATAATAATCGCTGAATAACGAGTGTGTGAGAGTGTATCCTGCAAAATATCTCACTGAATGCTGCTCGCTTTATGCCCTGTTTGCATATATGTAGCATACAGAATTTAAAATATTCAATATTAAATTAATTATCGCTATAGTTTGGCTATATGCAAAGTATGTGTATTTTTTGAGCAAGCCGTAACTCCCCACAATACCGCGACTATGAGCAGTTATCCATCGCCCAATATTTACCCAAATACTTAAAATATGTATTTTATGAAAATTGAAAAGCATAAATCGCATTATGTGAATTAAATCAGATTAATAAAATCAATTATAGAAATGATTAATGGCTTCGTGGTTGCTTATTCACTTATGTAAATCTATGTTAACATGGCTTTGTTGTTATGAGATTACTGGGAAAATTGTGAAGTTTATTCTAAAGGGATAGTAACTTGTCATAAATATGATAAAATTGTTTTGTAATTACCATATGTTTATTCCGTGGGTGCTATGAATAATGCATGTAAACTATACTAAAGCTTTAGATTTGGTCTATAAATTTACCCACGACAATTATTTGTTTTCTGCTTATATTTTAAGCTCATATTCAAGCTTTTCAATATATCCAATCAAAAATATATTTATTTCTATTCCTCATCAAGTCATCAAAAATAACTCTTGTTTTAAAAAATGAAATTAAAAAAATTATTTTTTGCATTAATTGAAGAATATTTTTTTCAAAAAAAAACGTGAGAGATATAGCAATTTTTTGACGTCTCGGTATTGTACTCGGTTGAATGAACTCGAGGCACTTTTTGTCTGGCGCACAAAATGATGTTGATGAAATGAATATCGTAAACGAACCGAGTATAAGCAACAAAAAATTTTATTCTCTCAAATCATTCTCTGTCATTTCATGTTTTAGCTATTCATTCTCATTTTTCCTCTGCCATCAGTTTCATATAATAGTAGATACGTCATATGCATGAGTTTTTTCATTATTTCGTAAATCAGAACAGATTTTTACTCCGTGTGTACCTACGTTTATTTGAATCTTTTATTTTAAAACTCTTTTTTGGGCATGACTGGATGAGTGTAGTTTCATTAAATGGAATTATTTCATGCGATATGACGAATTTTTGTCTTTTCGTGACGGACTGCATTTTGAATTATGACAATGAAGCGCGACTTTTGATTGTCTGCGACCTTCATTAATGACAAATATTCATGAATAAAGTCAATGATTTCAGCATATCCTTAATAAATAACCTTGGAAATTATAATTGTTGTTGATTGCTTATTTCTTAAAAACACGTGAAAATATGAAGCACACTCAAAATGCCCTAAAATTCCTCTTGATTTCCTCTACAAAAAAATCACGAACATTTGTGCTTTTGTTTTTTCGCATCAATTTTTTTTTTGTCTAATAGTCTATTAAATTGGCACACAAAATAATCTCAATGCCTTCATACTCAACTAAGCTCATCTCGTCCACTTATAGCCCACTCCTGTTAGAACCCTCATCACACTCAATTGTCGATTCTATTTTAGTAAACGACCTCACTTTCCAATCAATTTCATGGAATAAAAGAAAGGCAGTAAAGAGCAGATAGGAAAAATTGGAATTGTCATAAACAACCCTTTTTTGGCTTATATCGTACGTGCCTTTAGGATGATTAGAGAAATTTATGGGATCCAATGATCAATCGTTTGTATTTAAGATGATTGATTCGCATTTACTAGAATATAAAAATTTGTGTATGTGTGCTCTGCAGTGTCCAAAGACATGTTCAGTCCCCTCAAATATTTTTTGCAGGCCATTTGGCATGAAATAAATTCGCACAGCAGCATCATGCCAGAAACATAAAGAATCATAAATTAGAAATTGAGTGAAAATGAAAAAAGAGAACATAAAAAATATTTTATTAAGATATAGACAGACGTTGTGATTATTGAATTCTGTTTATCGTATTTGATAACATCTTAAAGTGGCTGCTGTTGGTCATACTAGAAAAAAAATCTCACATCATAAACTTTTTCCATTAATGCGCGTTGAACATGAAGAGAAATGAGAGAAAATGAAAGAAGAAAAGTGTGTTATCAAATGACCACATATACTTAACTATATATCACCAATGTCAATTCATGCAATAAATATTGACAGTTTTATATAATGAGGGATAGAAAATGAGATGTTTTTTTACATCACATATATATACTGATACATTTAAGTTATTCTTCAGAATTCGCTAAAAATATTCTTCAGTATAGTTAAATTTCAACAGTACATTGGATATTTGCAACCCCACCGCATTTCCTGTTTCTGAATAAACTGTCTTAATAATCATAATGACAACGATGCCGATAAAACTTTACGAATTTTTTTTCAATTACCATCAGAAATATTTTGGGATTCACAAAGCAATTCCAATTTATATCCCCTATGTATATTTGTTCACCTACTCAAATGGTCTTTATCTCAAGTGTCTTACCCTTACAATCAATATTCATCCCTTATGTATTTCTTCTCTCTATCAAGTCCAATACATTTCATTCCAATTGCAAAAATTTTCACCGCCTCAATAGTCCGAGTGAACTTTCTCATTTCCAAGTTGGCAAGATGGATTAGTGCTGTGAAAGATGAGATGAAATGTAATTAGAATTTTTTCTTCCTACCTTAATTTTGTTTTTTTAATTTGCTCCTCCTTGAACTCCCTCTGGCATTAAGCAGTGGTATCAACTTTTATACTTTTCATTTCTACTTTTCTTTTTGAGATGATGATGATGAGTAAAGTTTTCTTGCTTGACATTTCTACGTCTCTTATTTCATGATTTTCATGTATAGTGTGACTGCATGAAAGTAACTTTATCTCATTTCATGACTTGAGATTTCGTTTAGTCTTATGAGAGTTGCACTCGAGAAATGAAGAAAAATGTCAAAAAATATAATTAGTTTTTCTTATTGCTGTATGCTTCTCATGGATTTATTTATACCCTCAATGCACTTAAACACAAAAAAAAAAAAGATTTTTCTAATTGAATTCAATTATTTATCTGTTCTTACAGATTTCCGTGTATTTTTCCTCGTTTTTATTCTTCATTACTTTTCATGATGGTGCATCTGTGGTCTCTCTTAAATCTTCTAACTTTCAAAGGAATGAAGCATTTTTTTTTCTATTATCAGAAGAGTTTTCTTGTTGGAAGTCTGTAATGATGGTTTTATATGAGATCTAAAGATACTCAAGGGATGTAAAAGTGGAAAGTTTTGATTACAGGAAAATTTTAATTAAACTTTTCAAATATATAATAAGCTTAAAAATCACAAGCTTAGTTTTAAAAATATTAGTTCAATCTAAAATATATTTGACAAACAAAGAATTCATGAAAAATTAATGTGAACACATCATAAAAATCGGCAGCTAACATAAAATTGCAACATTTCATTAACCCTTGCTTCTTAATTATTTTTTGCTCGAATTTTTATTTTATTTTTTTTTTTTTGTACATCATGCAACCTCATTTCAAATCAGAGTTATAGACACTGTTCTCCTTAAAATTACCAATTCTAATGTTTTTTCATTATTCATTTCCAACCCTGATTTTCGAGTATGCAAAATTCGTAGATAACCGCATTACTGAATTCATGTAACCCAAAAAGTAAAATCTCCTTAAAATAAGACACGTCTGAATTTGGACAAAAGAAAAATTACAGTTCTACATATTCGTGTGAAAACTATAAATCCACAAATATAAATCATTTATTTCGATAATTTTTCTAATTTTCTGCATTATTATTATTCTCATTCACATGTTGATGAATGATGTTCATAGTGAAAGATGGAAAATTAAAATCATTTTCATTTTGATTTGTTGTTTCGGGAAATAAGTGAAATGAAATGAAGGAAACTACTTCACGTCTCATGTGGAAAGAGAAAAAAAAAATTATAATTGAAAAAGGGGGAGATGGAAGGCGAGAAAGTTAGAGAGAAAAACAATTAAACTTTTTTTGTTATACTTAAGTACCTACAACAATTCCATGTGATTGATTGATGAAGAAATTGTATGTGCATGTGGTAGCAGAGTGAACAGCAAGAGTAAGCTATGCCAGAATTTTTTTTTTTTTACAAAGATTTAATGAGATTCGTGTGAAGGATTAATGAGAAGCAATTTAAGTTGCAGTCGAGAGAAAAAAGTGCTTGTTGTAATAACAAAAGCAATACTTGTGGAATAAGGAGAAAAGTTTCTTGATTTCATTATATCGATTTTAATGCAATGACATTGCTTTAAGCTATATTTGTATATATGCGATAAGAAGAATGAAATTTTCATTCCATCATGCACAACATATGTTTCATTCACATCTATCTCGCGTAGTCAAAACGGAGTAAAATAAAGAAGGAGGAAAAGCCTTTCATAAGTCGAAATTGAATAGAATAAATTTTCTGTATATTTTGATTTATATTGTACGTTCACGGGCTCTGTGATGTGAGATAATTTCAACGTATTTCTGCCAACTTTTTCTTTTCTCATCTATATCTCCATTTAAAGAAATTCGTGTGTACGAAAGGAGGAAGAATTTTATTTTTTTCGATAGAATCTTGTAAGGTTTTATCATTGCCAACGTGAGCGTGAGAATTATTAAAATACACATCCTTGTTATTGAAAATTCATTCAGAGAATTTAAAGCAATCAGTTTTAAATAAGCGTTTTGAGACTTGAATTGTTCATGGTTTGGGGAACTTTAAAATTAGAGCAAGTCTGCGATCAGATATTGTAAAGGCCAATGTTGACATGAAATTATTCTTGCGGGAATTTTGAGCTTATCGCAATCATTGCTTTGGAAGTCACCTTCTTATTTATCTTGGAAAATATTTCTATAGTTACTATTCGAAAAATCAATTGTACCATTTTTGAGCTCGATCTGCATTAAGTAGTTTTAATAATAAATAAAATGTATAATTTTAAGACTAAATTTATAGAATTATCTACATCATTGAAATTGATCCTAAATTCCCTAACACATAACTATTATTATTAAAAATCACATTTAGCACTTATGCAATATAAAGGTATTGAATTCATACGTTTTTTTATGGAAATAAAGCTTTTAATTTTTTACTCCTTGTTATTGACACATTATATATAAATCTTTGGTCAATAAAATAAAATTGAGTTAGGCTATGTGAATATTTCATCCATTCTATCATAAAATTGATACATAAAAAGTATTTTCGACCTTTTTCATCCACGTAAATTATATCAAGCGAGTATCATGGCAGCAATTTCAAAGTATTTAAGGTATATTTGCCTTTTTCCTCTCTTTCACATTTATGAGTTGTATTTAACATGTGTATACATATAAGTAGATAAATATATGAAAAAGTGTAATTTAATTTTAAACTGTACCACAAAGTCTATACACAATTTTTTTCCTTATGCGGAATGTTTCTTCGTATATGAATATTTTATTGGAATTTTATTTCCTCAAAGAGATGAAGAGACGACGAAGAGAAAACTTTTCATCTCCTTTTTGTGTTATATGTGAAGTTAAGTGAATTGGGATATTTGACAAAGTATAAAAAAGGTACGCATGAGACGTATCACATGATACATATGATGATGATAATAATAATACGAAGCAGAACGTTGTAATTTTTATTGTGATTGAAATTGATATCATTATACAATAATGATAACAGAAAAAAATTTTATTCTAAATTCATTTTTTTATTTATAAGTTTCTAGTACAAACGCTCATATGTCGCTTGAGGAAATGACATTTTAAGGGTAGAGAAGAATATTTTTTTTATGATTGTCAAGAATATTCATTGGAGGCTTAGTTACATTTCATATGTACACATACAAACATTTTTAACATAATTTTTCTTTTACTGATAACAGAAATAATGATGGAATTTAATGAACGCTGAAAAAATTTTCATATATTTTTGTATATGTTATAAAATGATATGTTTTTGGTAGTGAAATTTTTTTTTAAATATGCAGCAGTAAATTTTTTAATAACTGTGATGCGTTTAAAATATATGATGTTTAGGGGAATTTTGCTAAAAAAATTAATTCTACAGAAATAAATGCTTGTTCGAGGAAGCTCAACTTTTCAGTCAAACTATCTGACCTTCATTCTTAAAAACGTTTATTAAACTTTCACAAAATATTTAACACACCCACAATACGGACGTGCTTATTACTCACGTCACTTTGCTCAAAATTTCCAATTTTTAACCATCTATAAATCAGGTGATTCTTCAAAATCTGATAAGTAATTTATAATCAGTCAATCAATCACTCAATCAATGAGGTATAACATGAGCTACACAAAAACTAAATAATTAATTTGAAAGAAAAAGGCAAAACACATCGTATCTATTAACTTATTTTACCCCTAAATATTTGCAGTTTCTCAACCATGCAAATTTCCATCTATAAAATTTTCATTTACCTCTCATGCCATAAAAGCTCTTATTAAAAAAAAAAAAAAAACACATGAAAAAAAATTTGTTCTTTTCCTCAAATGTGTCTATTTTATAGTAATAAAATTTAATTTTCCGAGACCGGTTTGGGTCTCCACAAGAAAAAAAGAGAGAAAGAAAAAAAAATTTCACATCCAAAATAGCTTAATTGTACTAATGAGAATACGTAGAAGATAGTGTATATATGACTGTATATGACAACAAGTCCCCATAAATTTTCCGTTCTATCTACAACATCTACATTAGTATGTTTTACCCTTACCGCCCTTAGAAAAGCTCTCAAAAATTTTACATTGACATATAGATACTTTTATTTTGCAAAGCAAGTTTTTAAGGGAATTATGACTGTGTTCAATACTTTGACTAGTTAGTTATATCCAGTTTAACTGACATAGTAACAAAAAAAGGCGCTTCGCGTACTAAGCCTACAACTGCTAGCGTCATGCTAGCTTATTTGTAAATATGAGACAAAATATTACATCATGGCTTGAAGGAGATAATAAAAATACAAAAAAGGTTAAAAAGATCATTTTGTGCATGAAAATGAGTCACAAATGAGCAAAACATGTTATCGCAAACACAGAAAATGTGAATGAATATTTGAAAAGTGACTGAGAGAAAAAAAGAGGATGGTTTAATGATACGTAACCTCGTTAGCATTCGACGCAAATTAACATCTTCTTTCAAATGACAGTAGGAGCAAAAAAAATTGTGTTTAATCATTTCGATATGCTGTGCTTATGGATATATCACGCAATAATGGTCACATTCGTAAATTTATGATTTCCCCTATTATTCTAAATGGAAACATTTTTTTTGTGTTACATTTGTGTAATAAATTCACATGATTTATGAATATTGCCACCGCTGCCAAATGATTATTTTTCTCTCATTTCCATTCCCTTTTCTTTGTATGTGTTAACCACAATTTTCACTGCCTGACTTGATGATGATGACGACGACTATGATATTGAGTCTATGAAAAATACTTTGTGTTATTGATTAGAGAAATTATGAACTTCCAGGCTCATTTCCATTACAGATTTATAATTTTACTTTGAGTTTTTAAGTTTGAAAGTTCAAAAAAATCATTAAACTACACGTGGAACATTTATAGCAAATTTCCTTGTAGATTTTTAAGAAGGATATAAGACATTAAAATTTTGAATAGGTTTACAATAGAAGTAATAATAGAGAACATAAATCCTTCTGCGAGAAATTGATAATGTCCATAAACGGGAGACGAAAACGTTTCAATGATTTCTAATTAGTTTTTTGTGCATTCACTCACATTTTCCGACACTTCAATTCTTCATGTATATATGTCACTTCATTACATTAATGCGAATGGAAAAATGTAGAAAAAAATCTAATTAAAATGTATATCTGCGAGCAATTCCCATAGGATTGAACAACAAACGAACGTGTTAAGGATGAATAAACTTGGGGAAAAAATTAAGAGGGGATGGTAAAATTAAAAACTTGTGGGGAGGTCATTGGGAGAGAGAATTTATTTATTAGCTTTTTCATAAAAAAAAGGAATTGCGATGCTTATATGCATCCCTTTTTAACAACCACCACCATGCCTAATTTTCTGCTCTTCATAATTCTTTTCTTTTGAAGTTCGAGGAAAGTTGGACGGAGAATAACAGAAAAAATATAACTGAAATAATACGGATGAAATAATTTTAAAAAGCATTTCATGCATCTACACAATTTATAGGTTTTGTGGTTTAAATATTGTTGTTAAATTCCATAACTAGGAAAATAGTTTTCAATTATGTAGCATAAAAAATTAAAAGCATACATACGTACACATTTCTATTGATGCTCATGAAATAATGAGAAACTTCGTTAAAAATTCATAAAACACTTAACTTGTAAAGGCAAGTAGTCATAAAAATGAGGAAAAAAAAGACATAAATAAACAATTTAAATAATAAAAACTCTCCCTCAAAACAGTAGCATTTATTTAGTTAAAAAAATTAATGTCTATGAAAATTTTTTTTCTGTGCTTAGTTGGAATGTAAAATAGATAAGTTTTCAACTTTTTAAAAAAGTTTTTTCACCGAAAAATTATATTTCAGACTGAAATTATGTATGAAGTGGAATGAAAAGGTAGATAAGTGAAAAAGGCAATCGTGCTGGGGTTGTTGTAGGTGAAAGTAAAATAGTTGAAATTTTTCAATTTTTGTGTAGATTCATATTAAATTTTTAAATAATTGTGGGCAGGAATTGTACAATTTTATGATATTTCTGTCATGAATCAAAAGTCAGGTGACTTTTAAAGTTAAACATTGGATGAGTTTACAATTTATTAAATACAGATCAAGAAATTTTACTCTCATTCAAATAAGTAATTTCCAAATTGGAAGCAAAACAGTAATCCATCTCACCTGCCTACTATTTTATGTAACCCTCTTCCATCTTTATTATCAAAAAGTTAAAAGCAAGCTATGAAAATCTTTCAGGAAACTGGCTCTTTATTTTTTATATTTTCTTACGCAAACATGCTAAAAACGGCAGTAAAAATAAAAGATTGAAACTTTTTCGTAATATCATTGCCCGATGCCTATATGATACTCATTCCTATTTTCGTTACTAAACGTACCGAAACAAGGAGTGAAACAAAGCAGTAATAATATGAGAAAGAAGAGTTATAAAGAGGACGTTAAAGTTAGACATATCCACATAGAACTAAAAATTATTATCCAAAAGGGACATTTAAACAAATTTTATGGTGTTTGCTTTGACCAACTAAAATTTCTTCTTTCTTTATTTCTCATTTATCGGATCATATAGAGAGAAAAGGGGGTCGAATGGACAAAAAAACACACACATTATGAGAAGAAATGTAGATATAAGGAGGCGTAAAAAAGGAAATTTTTATTTATTTAAAAACAGCAGCTAAAGGAGACATGGTTTTCTTTACCTTTCTATTTTCTGTCTTTATTTACATATAGGCTGTTATTGCTCATATTTCCAGAGGGAATTGGTATGCTTGGTCATTTAATTGAGGAAAATAATTATTAATTTTACTAGTGTCATTATCTAATGGCACACTTTTATTTAATTAAAAAGTGGAAAAAACGGAGAAAAATTGTAAAAATTACAATTTATTATTTTTTTTTCTCTCAATCAACGAAATAGAGTCAACGCTGTTGATGTTGAACTCCGATGGGACAACGAAGGAAAAGGAAAATAGAGAAGAAATTCCAATTGAAATGAAAATTATCATCCCCATTTCCACTTAACCTGTCACTTGCTCCAACAAAATGTCATTCAAGTTAAATTCAAATGGATTTATCATTATTTATTATTCAACTCCTTTTTTATTTCTCTTTCTTTTCTTCTTCTCATTTATTTTTATTTTCTTCCAGTTGTCCCAGCTTCCTTTAGCATCAGCATCACTCCATTTTCCTCCCTCATCTCCTTCTTTCTTTCAAACTTCCTACATCACATTATAATGTTGCTGACAGAACTCTTTCATTCCATGAATAAAAATACAAATAAATATTGAACGAGGAGAATGTGGGGTCCATTCTAGAACACTTTCCAATATCTTGTCAGTTTTGACTCTTCCCTTGAGTAATGAATGTCTTTCTTGAGACATTTCATGTTTAATATATTCATTGCAATAGTTTAACTCAGTTAAGTGCTGAACATTTTAAATTCAATGATTATATTTTTATCCGATTTATATTCTCTTCTAGTATTTAAATTGGTATTTATTGTATAAATAAACATGTTGGCATAATTCAAAATTAGCCCAATCCGAAAATTTGGACCAATCGATTTAAAAAAAAAAAATCTGCAATAGTCATTATTTTTCCCAAATTTTTGAAATGAAATTTTCCCATTTCCGGATAATCGCTTTTCGTTATATTAATTTTATGAAATGGTTTTTTCATTGTCTCTTGATATAAATTCAAATAAGTCCCCAAAAATTTTTGAAAGATATTCATAATAACAATAATAACTAATGTAAAAGCTATCTCTGTGTCATGGCAATAAAAGTCCATATCCGATATGTAGAGTATAATAATAAAAATGGAAAAATGTTTCGAAAAATGCTGAAGGGAAAGGAGAAAATATTTTTTGAATTCGATTAAAATACAAATTTTATGTTTTGTACATTTCTGTCTCTCTGTTATTTACCTATTTATGTGAATTTACTTCCTTTCAGATTAATACAATACTTTTATGGGAAAGAGAAAAGTAATAATAAGAATGAAACTTGTTGGATTTTCTAAGGGAGATATTCATAAGAAAATGGGCATGAAATGGGGACTAATAAATTATTTTTCAACATACATACATTGGCCTCTATATTCTACTACTGTATTATAATATCAAAAAAATTGTGAAATGTCTTTCTTTTCTCATTTTCTATACATCTGCTCAAAACAGCTTCAGGTCTTGATATTTGTCTGTCGTCTTGCTACCAGCTAGCTAGCTTGTTGGTAATATTTATTTAGGTAACATGTCCCATCGTCCCATATGCATTATCAATTCCCAAAACAACGAAAAGGTAGAAAAGAAATTTTTTCTGTGGATGTGTTTCATTCACTTACTTGCTGCTCGTTTGCACAGTAAACATACATTTGGAGAAAAATAAATGTCATATACAAAGTAAGGGAAAACTTTTTCTCCTCTTTTCATTTTATAAATATTAATTTCCAGTTAGGCACAAAATAAAAAGGAAGAAGCGACACGAATCACATAAAAAAGGCAAAAAGGGAAGCACTAACAGCAACAGAAAAGCATAGTAAAATAGGATGAGTAAGGGGCAATAATAGTTTTGTTGTTTGTTTGTTTGTTTGTTTAGGCAAAAAAGCGATAAACGACATTTTATTATTTGAGTTTACTGTTAGTTTACATCCATTAACATCAAAAACATTTGTGATTCCAACCATAGCTCAATTATAAATAAATATTCTTTACTTTTTATTAGGCTTAAAGCAAAGACGTGGGATGAAAAGTTTCTCCCAGTGATTTTCTTAATGAAATATCTTATACTCGCTGAAAATGTTCATAATTATTAAGACTGAGGCGTACTTGTCATTGCAAAAATTCTCAACATTTTAACTATAAATCCTCCTGTAGCTGTCATAATGACATAACCTGAAAATATTTTATATCTTCTGCCAAAAAGTTTTCAAGCCCCCGAAGTCACCAACATTAACAGCACAAGAAATGGACAAAGTTTCTTATGGGTTGATGTTGTCATATTCTCAGACCGAAGAAACAAAAGTCATTGAATTAATGGGGATAGGCGGCGGCAAAAGCGCATTTGTTTTATCAGGATTAATGTATTTATAGAAATTTGGACAAAATGAGCAACAAAGAGTAATTAATTTTCTTAAAAAAAAAATTCTAAGAAAAATTATAGTAGGATGAGATTACTCTGAGTATGATAGAATTTAACAAAAAGCATAAATCCTTGACAAAACATCAAAAGATTCTTCATTTGAGAGAATCGTGGAGGCAAAAATGAAAAGTTTCTCATTTCAACGACAGGACTTTCTGTTTTTCACTCGTTTTTGTCTTTCCATCTCTTTCACATCTCCGTTTCATTTTTTTTTTCTGTGAATAATTATTTAATTTTTCATGACAAAAAGTTATCAAATTAAGTTTGTTGAATTGTTGAAATTTGTTTGAAGGGAAGGAAACAAGAAGATTGAGCAGATATGATTATGAATTTTTTTTGTTCATTTAATCATGAAAAAGAACAAAAAAAGAGGATATCATTAAAAATTTCTCAAAGTTCACTGACCTTTTCATATCTATTTATTTATTTTCATAAATATGTGTACGTCTATGGAAATCTATGATATTATCATGCTTACTTGCATAATGAAATTTTATAATTTCTTAGGAAATTCTGCATCATAAAACTCAACATTTAAAATCATGCAATATTTACTACTACATCTATTGTCTCTAGGGCTTGAGTTTTATATTAATTTTGGAAACTTCTAAACTTTTCTTTCTCTCTCGTTCCCATCATCGTTTCTCAATTTTTGAATTGCTTAAGAAATTTATTTGCTAGGGAAACGTTTCATAAATTAAAATGTTTCTTCTACAAGCCGGATTTGAGTTTAATATATAATGAAATTTCTACGAATGTTTAATGTTAGTTGTGAATATAAATTTTTATAAATCATAAGTCTCTTGTCTACAATGTTCTTGTCAGTATTGAATGGAATCAAATTTTTAATTTCTCATTTCGAAGAATCAATGCTTTTGTATGATTTGTATGAAATCAAGATTGTTTTTGGTATTTCTGCTCGTGTGCCTTACATTCAGGGTTGCAACAAGACTAATAGATGGAATTCGTTTATAGAGACAAAATAAAATGTAATAGATAGGCAGCGAATAAGCCATCTTCAGGTGTCCTCTTAAAGTTGCATTAAATCACTATTGATTAATAATTATATGAATAATTATGTAGATTAGAGTCTCATTCACTTTGATAAAAATATAATGTAAAGTTTCAAATTTAATGTTTCAGTAATCGAATTAAATTTTCTATTAGATTTTATTACAATTTTAATTTTCAATCAATTTAAATTTTAATTTACTCGACAATTTGGATTCATAATCAAAATGTGAAAGCATTAAACAATAAATTTGTTTCTATCGCTCTAAATATTTCAAATTTTCTCTTTGGTGCTATCAAAACGATAATCATATTCATCTAATATGATACTAATCAAATATCATGCATTATTTGAAGAGTTTTATTTCTCTTTCATACCCACATATCTGATTTCTATTAACCTTAGCTGTCTGTTCTTATTCTCAATTTTCCACCTTAAATTATTATGCAACATTTTTTATTATTTCCAATCTCCTTTCTCTTTTTCTCTTCTTTAATAAATTTTTAATTTCCATCTAGATTTCGTTTTCTTGGCACAAAACGATGGAGGATGGAAAAAAATTCAATCGAAATTGCAAAACAATTTTTTTCCCTTCTCACTCACCATCAACCTTCCTCTCCATCTCCAATTCTTTTTCAATAAAATAAAATAAAAAGTATCTAGAATGAGGAAGAGAATGAGTGTTGCTATAATAAAAATCACCTTTTTTTCTCTCTCTCTCTCTCTCATACGATGGTGGAAAAGAAGAAAAATTTTAATGCATACGAAATTTTATGTATCACATGCATATATAGTTGAAAGTACAGCAAGTATCGTTTTCATTCTTCGTTATTTTTAGAGCTAACTAAGCATGATGATTTGTAAAATTTGTTTTGTCTGTCTGTCAGCTACATCTATTCTAGGTTTGAGATCTAATAAAGTTATTTAAGATTTATAAGTATGGATTGAAATTTGAAAAAATTATACTCAAAAATTCGAATTAGACCATTTTGTCAGGATCTAAAGGAAATGCGCTAAAGTTTTACCTTTTAAAAGTCCAATGACTTTTCCAATCTTTTTTATTGTGAGAATTCTAAATGTACTACAAGTATTTTATGCTTTATTTCAAATTGGAAAATCATAACGAACAGAACAGTAGGGAGTGAGAGAGCAAAAAAGAAAGGAAAGGAAACACAATAAAAATGCAAATGGCTTAAAGGAATAAGGAAAGATATTCACTTGCTACATGTCTTTTACTTTTAGTATTTTTTTTTATTTCGAATTTTCTTTGGTAATGCATGTAATACTTCTCAACTTTCGACTTCAAATCATGAAATGAGAAATTTGTATTTTTAATGCATTATTTTTTCTCTTGTGCTTGTAAACCACTTGGGATTTTATGCTTCTTCTGCATCTCATACCTGTGTACAATCACAAAGTATATTAAGCATAAAAATTGTCATTTCTCTCTTGCTGTCCTGTGTACTTTCTCTACAATCCACAAACGAATAGGAACGAGGAGAATTTATGATCAATACTGACACCATCTGCAGATGTTGCTTTAATAATAATTAGGAAAAACACTTAATTTCTTCGTTATTAAAGGATTACATTTATGCTTCGCTTTTTTCTTAGGGGATAGACATATTTTTTATGCTTTATGGAGTAAAATTTGAAAGAAAACCAAAGGGCTTACGCTGTATATCCATCTATTGCTCTTCTTTTTCTTTTGAGTTTCTGTATAATTTCTTCTCTTGTAAGGAGGCAGAAAGAAAAAAAGAAAGAAAAATTATAAAAAGTTCTTAATGAAAAATCCCTCCAAATTTTTTTCGATCCTTTCTATCCTCTAAATCAGAGTTGGGGATATATTAATGGATAGTAAAGTTTGTGGTAAAAGACACAGATTTGGTCTAATAATTCAATTGAAACAGTCATTAGAAAGTCAGACTTACATGATAGTGTGACAATTTTCCAACTCTGCGCCCACTCTATT
Organism: Chironomus tepperi; assembly: GCF_022539635.2. Classification (NCBI taxonomy): domain Eukaryota; kingdom Metazoa; phylum Arthropoda; class Insecta; order Diptera; family Chironomidae; genus Chironomus; species Chironomus tepperi. Next base: position 168,545 of record NW_027226207.1, read on the forward strand.
CTTTTACGCAAAACAACAAAAGTTAATTTCAATGAAAATGGAAAAAGGCTCAATTTCAATCCCGCAACAAAAAAAAAAAAAAAAATACATAAATGGTTGTTGTGTTATATTATATTGCATAAAAGAGAGGCATAAGCCCTTTATTATATTGAATTTCGCTGAAAACATAACACAGCAATGTAGTCAGAGAAAAAGGAAAAGTGAGAGCACAAGAAAGGAACATAAACTATGAGGCTTAAAGTGCTTAATATTTGATGAGGATTTATCTCCAAAATATAAATTTCATTTTCAACAGAGAGTAAAGGCAAAGAAATGAGAATTTTTTTATGAAATCGGAAGTTGAAAATGAAATATAAAAATTTTAAAACAGAAATTGAGACAGCAAAAGATATTTACTTGGAATTAAGATATTTGCCGACATAGAGATAGAGACAGTGATAGAGTGTGGAAAGAAAAATTATAGGAAGGATTTTCATTTTAAAAATATATGAAATTTTATGAAAATGAAAATTCATTGCAAGATTTGAGTAGGGAAGCATAGTAGAGACACAGAGGAACATGAGGAAGTATAATGTATAGACTGAAAAGTTAATGAAAAGGATAAAAAGTAATGTCAGCTGTTACTATTAGTATGATTATGATCATTATTCTAGTTATAATTTCTGTATTAAATTTTTTCAATCATAATGAATAAAAAGTTTTAACATCTCTTCTTACATGGCTTATGGTAAAGTTGTTTTAAACAGAAAATTTCAATCTATTTGTAGACTCGTTTTTTGAGGATAATAAAATTCCTTATGAAAATGCTGTATAATGTTTAAAATATTCATGATTTTATATAGAGTTTAAACCCTCAATGTTCTTCGTTTTTGAACAAGATTACCTTGCAGTGGATGTATTATTATCTACAAGTTAGCTATTTTTGATGACGAAATTTCATTGAGGCTTCTCTAAGTTATTATGTAGGCGATACTTTGTGAGCTGGAAATTTAACAAACTTCATCGTTAAAAGTCACCTAATTTAGCATATATAAGTGCGTTTCTTTTGAATTTCTCACAGACTGTTCAACTCACTTATTTTATCTCTAATAAAATACATTTGTATGTATTTTACTAGTTGCTCAAAAACTTTATACATTTCTTTAAACCACATATGATGATATGTAACAAATTCATCGATTTTTACAACTTTCGAAGAATATTAATTTTATGTGGTTTCTAAAAAAATGTTTTCCATCTTTCCAGTTGAAATTTTAGAAGGCAGAAAAATAATTTAGTTTGTTGAATGAAAAATCTTATTTTACATACAAATGTCTTCATTTCTTCTTCAAATTTCTTTCATTTTTGGTTTGGTTTTGCCAAAAAGCAATTAAAACTTGAAAAAGAAAATGAAATGAAATGGAAATGTTTGGTAAAAAAAGGGAAGAGGGCTGAGTAAAAAGGAAATGAAAGAATAATAAATTTCATTCCGACCACATCTATCTACATTCTCAACAGAATGTCTAATTCTTTTTAAATTTAACTAATTCTTGCTTTTGCGTTTGTTTGAGGAATTTTCATCTTTTCTAGTTTTTTTTTTATATTATATTCATTCTTGCTTGTTTGTTGTAATAAAAAAGGACAGACGACATGAAATCTTTGGTAAATAACTTCAAGCTTTGGTTTGTGGATGCTCGAATAAAATTATTGTCCTTTTTGTGAGTGTTTCTACATGCAATTCTCGAAGTCTCATTCATTCATTGCTGAGGGTTTCTTAACAATTCTTCATTACAAATAGTTTTGTGTTGTGCGAAACACAAAGCAGAAGTTTTTCTTGTCATTTGACAATAAAAATTTATTTTCTTATTCCTTCTCTGTCATTTTTAAGATTTTATTATGAAAATCATAAGATTTTTTGGTTTTGAATTCCAATACATATAAAATTTTTTTTTTTTTGATCTTCTCATGGTTCTTGGGGTTAGAGAATGTTCGTTTTAGGATATTATAAAAATCTATGCCTATTTTGTATGTCAGATGAGTAGTACTGTGGATCTAATCACACAAAAATGTTAAAGCTGCTAATGAAAGTCATTTATTTCCCATTTGACAGTATCCATTGTGCTTAATATTTAATATCATCAACCACATAAAAATCATGAAAGAATTGTAAAAAAAATTGAAACCACAAGAATCCCATGACTATTATTCTTATTCGTCTCTTTCAAATAAAAAAAAAAAAACTGGAAACTTTTCTCAGAATTTTTTTTTATTTTCCTTCTAAACAATGCGAATATTCTCTTCTTTTCAGCTTATGGCCCCAAAAGTATAATAATTTTTTTTTCTCCTAGCATTTCATTTTACACTCGCAAGTCATTTTTATCATTTGATTTTGTTTTGTGTTGTTTTTCTATATTTTTTTTTATTCACTTGAAGTAAAAGAAGCAAAAAAGAAAATTTCATCTTACATATTAACACCATGTCAAAATGAATTAAATTCTTTCGTTGATTTTTAGACATTCTGATGTTAATCTATTTCATGCCATCATTTTCACTTACATCATCCTCTCTGTCTGGCTCGGTTTTGAATTTTTTTAAGGTTGATAACAAGATGATAAGATTATGTTATTGATAAAATACTAGATTATTAAAGATTTCACAATTTATTTCGAGCTGACAAATTTCAATTGTGTTCCTTTATCGTGTGCTACTCGGGCGGCAACAACATCAACAAATATTAATATAAAAATCATCAGCAGTAACACTACGAAATGTGAATGACTTTCAAATAATTTGACGAAGGAGGGATGCACTATGGGCCAGAAATGGATTTTTTTTCTAAAAATTATTTTCTTGGCTTTTTTGATAGTCCCTATTATGCTCTATATAACTGTAGTCAAAAAATTTTTCAAGTCGATACCTTGTGGGAGATATGGCATTTTGAAGTTAGTAAGTCGACCATTTTCATGTATCAATAAAATTGATCTCACCGATTACTATATTGATAAATCTTTTTGAAATTTTTTTTGATTATTAGCTTAATATAGGTCCTTAATTTTGAGATATAAAAAATTTTCCCAGGCATCGGAAAATTATGTGAAAAACTTGATTTTCCTTGAAAACCACGTGGTCACAATGCTTCCGTTTGTCTAGCTCATTCCTAGTGGAAATTTTTATTCTTAATTGTTCTTTATATTAAAGATAATAACATAATTAACAACTTTTGTGAACATATTGTATAGTTTTGTCCACGTTCTGATAGTGAAAAAATAGCTTTTTCCTAAAAAAACTGCAATTTTTTGACAAAAATCGCTCTAGCGCTTCAGGGCTATAGATGGTAGTGGAATTTTATTTCAGATTTTGAAAGCTCTCTGTTACCACTATAAAACAAAGCAATAAAATAAGAGTGCGTTCTCTTGGCAAAAGGCACTTTTTTGGCTCCGAAAGTCACATGTCACGCACTCCTCATATAGAAAAAAATTCATAAAAATTTTACATCTTATTAAAATTTTCTATTTATAGTCTAGATTGATAGATCTATTCAATACGCATATTTTGAGTGTAAATATGTTATGGTTTGGTCCAGTTTTATGGGCAAAATTTCAAAATTTCGATTTTCACTAAAATTTTTAAGAAAAAAAAATACTTTTTTTCTCGAACTCAATGAAACTTGTTCAAATTTTTTTTAAAAGTTGTATTTTTATGTGTTTAACAACTTTTGTTCAGCAACTTCTCATAAATATTTGATTTTTGGCCTGAAATTTTTGAAAAGCTAAAAAAAAATCCTAATTTTTGGGTATTTTTTGAACAAATGTTACAAAATCTTATCAAATATCAATTTTTAACATGAGATTATTGACTAACTTTATGTTTTCGAGGATGATCTTTCATTATCCGATGAGAAACTTATAGGTTTTCATATAAAAATGTTCTAAAAAATGACTTTAAGTAGTTCGAGCAAGGAGACCAAAATTTTTAAATTCACTTTTTCATAGCTAAAACTATTCAAATGACTTTAAAACTTTCTGAATTTATTTATTATTTTAATATTGACTAATTTATTGCTAGTTTTGGTAGTAACAACAGTTATATGATCGGATTTTGGTGACTAAAGAAACGAAAATTTCCAAAAAAATTTAGGATATTGTAAATTACGATTAAAATTGGTTTTAATTATTATTTTGTTTATATTTAGTGCCTGTAATTTATTTGGTTGTGACAGAAATTATTGAAAAGTAAAAATGGTAAAACAAAACCAAAATTTATTGATCATAAAAAACTAAAAATTAATCAATTGATAACCATGCTGTTTAATGCTCTTTGACGCATTTTCGGAGTAGAACTTTTATCGAACTTGGTCCAAATTTAGTCAAAAATGATTTTTAAAAATGAAATTTGAGAAATTCAGTATATTTATGATTGCAATATTAAAAAAATTATTTGTTAAGATTTAAATGCAAAAATCAAAAAAATCCGATCATATAACTGTTGTTACTACCAAAACTAGCAATAAATTAGTCAATATTACAATAATAAATGAATTCAGAAAGTTTTAAAGTCATTTGAATAGTTTTAGCTATGAAAAAGTGAATTTAAAAATTTTGGTCTCCTTGCTCGAACTACTTAAAGTCATTTTTTAGAACATTTTTATATGAAAACCTATAAGTTTCTCATCGGATAATGAAAGATCATCCTCGAAAACATAAAGTTAGTCAATAATCTCATGTTAAAAATTGATATTTGATAAGATTTTGTAACATTTGTTCAAAAAATACCCAAAAATTAGGATTTTTTTAGCTTTTCAAAAATTTCAGGCCAAAAATCAAATATTTATGAGAAGTTGCTGAACAAAAGTTGTTAAACACATAAAAATACAACTTTTAAAAAAAATTTGAACAAGTTTCATTGAGTTCGAGAAAAAAAGTATTTTTTTTCTTAAAAATTTTAGTGAAAATCGAAATTTTGAAATTTTGCCCATAAAACTGGACCAAACCATAACATATTTACACTCAAAATATGCGTATTGAATAGATCTATCAATCTAGACTATAAATAGAAAATTTTAATAAGATGTAAAATTTTTATGAATTTTTTTCTATATGAGGAGTGCGTGACATGTGACTTTCGGAGCCAAAAAAGTGCCTTTTGCCAAGAGAACGCACTCTTATTTTATTGCTTTGTTTTATAGTGGTAACAGAGAGCTTTCAAAATCTGAAATAAAATTCCACTACCATCTATAGCCCTGAAGCGCTAGAGCGATTTTTGTCAAAAAATTGCATATTTTTTCACTATCAGAACGTGGACAAAACTATACAATATGTTCACAAAAGTTGTTAATTATGTTATTATCTTTAATATAAAGAACAATTAAGAATAAAAATTTCCACTAGGAATGAGCTAGACAAACGGAAGCATTGTGACCACGTGGTTTTCAAGGAAAATCAAGTTTTTCACATAATTTTCCGATGCCTGGGAAAATTTTTTATATCTCAAAATTAAGGACCTATATTAAGCTAATAACCAAAAAAAATTTCAAAAAGATTTATCAATATAGTAATCGGTGAGATCAATTTTATTGATACATGAAAATGGTCGACTTACTAACTTCAAAATGCCATATCTCCCACAAGGTATCGACTTGAAAAATTTTTTGACTACAGTTATATAGAGCATAATAGGGACTATCAAAAAAGCCAAGAAAATAATTTTTAGAAAAAAAATCCATTTCTGGCCCATAGTGGGATGTGTAAGTTTAATTCATGGCAAGAGCAGGAGCTGCTGAAAGTTGCGAAGGGAATTTATAATTATTCAAATATGCAATGGGGAATCTTTGAAGATTTTTCTTTCTTCATTCATCCATGTGACACCCACACCAGATAACTTTTAAATAATATTATTATTCAGTATGTCAAGTGAAACTGTCATGGCATGTTTGAGATTAAAAATACATAAATTAAAATGAAAATTGCATAATTATTATTCCTCATTATCGCAATATCATTTTCGCTTCTGTGTTTGCTTTTCCATAAATTAAACTTTACGCGATTTCAGAATTATTCCGATCTCTAGTTGATGCTATTGCTGTAGTATAATTATACATACATAATTTTGATAGAGATTATCAATTTAATTAATCTAATTATAAATTAATTTTATTGTAATACCCAAATATGCATATTTTAATCACAATGGGTTCTTTCGATGATTTTTCCTGAATTTGTTGGCGTTTTAAGGAATAAAAACTTTTTAACTACAACTCGTGTTTCTTATACTCTTTTTAAAGTTGTCGAAAAATCTGTTAAAAATTTTTTTTTTTCTTGAGAAGAAATAAAATAAAAACAAGAAAATATCGCAACATATGTTGCTAAAAGTGCTTACATTCATACAGATTTTTTTTTATGTACACAAAAGAAATTTCATTTAATTTCCCATTTTCTTTACTACACATTGCTCTTTCCTGATGTTAAAGTTAAAGTGTCGTACATAAAAAAACAAGCACATTTGTCATAATTTTAGCAAGGATCGTTTACTCCCTGAATCGATATTTATGTAACTCTAGAAATGATTTTGTGTGAAATTTATGAAACTATGAAGACTTTTTCTAGTAATATCTTATCTTTTACAATTTCGATACGAGATGAAAAGTTAAGGATTTCTGAGTATAAAATATTTATTTGGTGACAAAGCTTTAAATATCCATTATTTTTTTCTTTGAAATCTTCTTGACATATGTCAATAAAAAATTTACACAATTGTGCGAAAAATACCCCTTTACTTTCAACTTGTTAAGTTGTTTCTGTTGTACTTTTCCTTTTCCAGACAAATAGCATGCATCTTATGGCAATGTATAATTTTTCCTGCCGCTTAAATTTTCAACAATTCCGATATCCAAACATATAGTACCAAAAACAACCGCCTATAAATATATTTTTGGACTTTGGCACTTGAGCCATAAAACGAATGAATAACAACATGAATGAAAGTGGTGCTAATGACGCTAAATATAAATAAATAGCTTACAAGTGTTCTTGTTTCTTTTTTCGAACATAACAGATGGATAATTTGGTGACTAGACACGTCAAATGCTTTCATCATTAAAACATGGAGCGAAAAACGGAAAGATCTCATAAAAAATTCATTAAAAATAGTGGAATAAGGAATAAAAAATCCACTTTACATTTTAAAGTTTAATTTAATTATATTTCTTTTAAAAGTCACCCCATCGAAATTTCATTTTTTTTCTTCCCTCAAATATGGAAATCTCGGATCTTTGAATTTTTGTATGTCAAGTGCGTACAACTGTTATCGTTATTTTGTTTTGTATGAAAATTATGAAAAGGAAATGAAGAACAACAAAGCGGAATATCTTTTTGAAGGAAATTTATGGCGCATTTTTTGTTTTTTAATATTTTAAAATAAAAACCTTGTTATATAAATTATAAATCTTGCAACTGTTGTAGAAAGCCACCTTCTTCAATACAAATTTTAATCAGTCAGTCAGCAACACATACTGAATTTAATAGCTCATTTAATTTATCGTGTGAAATCTACCAAAACCAGGATCTATCGTTTTCACTTTTCTTTTAAAATATTTTAAATTCAGTGCAGGAGAATTTTTACAGTCGCACACTTGACTCTATATTACATTAATAAATAAATCATAAAAATTATACAAAAAGTGAAACAACCTAAGAAGAATACTTTATTTCTTTTATTTTTGCGTTAGGAAATATAAATCTTAGCTCTATTGCTCATTCACTCACTGACTATGCTTTTGTATGTTAAAATAAATTTATGAGCGCCCAAACAAATCCCCTCCATAATTCATTCATCAAATTAGATTAAGGCCCCCATGATTTGCCTTCACTTTACTTTTTTTACTTAATATTCTTTTCCTCTTCTTTTTTTAAAATAAGAATACACTAATCCATTCGACGCTCAATTTGTCGACTATGTGCGGCACTCGATTTTATTGAAATTAATATTATTATTTTATTGTGGATGATCATAGAAGAAGAGGAACAGCACCACCATTTGATATGATGAGTGACAAATTCTTTTTTTTTCTCAATTCGATTTTTTTCATGTCAATTCTTGGCAAAGATAAAAATTTACTTTAAGTTTTAGGTATATATGGATAAATAAAGCGCATATTTTTGTGAGGTTTATTGAATTTTCTTAAACCGCTAAAGGATTTACTAAACTAAACACTAATGTTGAAAAGTGACTATATATGTTCGAATTACTTTGACAAAACTAAATTAGAAAATTCATGGATTTTATTCTAAAAATGCTTTAGAGCATCCAAATCATCCAACAAGAAATTCTTCCCTCTAAAACTTGTTCCATATTAATAACACAAATTTAATTTCATTATAAAGCAGGAAATATTGAGTAATTTGCGCCTATTTAGATAACATTTTATAGATAATTCTTATTCTTCACAGAGACATCTGTTTGTTCTTAATCATCCTAATTGATGAGGAGTCTCTCATAATATTAATAATTATAATTACATGCTTTACTTTCCTTTTTTCCATCATATCCGCCGTCACTTTATGTTTTTACGATAAAAAGAAAAAAATCACAATAATAATAGGAAGAAGAATATAAGCGAACAACCCAATGATGAGAAATTGGATAGTCATTTTTTTAAGAATAAGAAAGGCGAAAGATGGAGCGAGTAAATAAATGACGAATAACAACACTCTATTGGAAAGAGATGATTTTTTTTTCTATGAATATATAATGCCGAGCCATATTTTTGCTCTATTGCCATTATGTGACGCAGCATAATCACAAAAATCTTATATATAGAGAACAAACATACAATAAATAAAATATTAGAGAAAAATTTAGTATCAACATCCATACATACACACACAAATATTCTGTGTTGCTGTTGTCTATCCTGATGATATTTATTTATCATTCAAATTTATATGAAGTAGATGTGTGACTATGCGGAGAAGCTATAGAGTGTTACGAGATGTAATAAAAAAGCTTTATGTAAATAATGGTCATGGATATTCTGTCGCCACATGGATTTTCATTTTGTAGAATAATAAACTTGATAGTTTTTTATTTCATCTTTTTTTTAAGGACTTTCAAGAGAGTTCCGAGATTGGCAAGATCGGAGTATTTTCATTTTTAGCGAGCTTATAAAAGCTTATTTAGAGATCTAGTTATCTGGGTGGTTGGATTGTACTTTATGGTCAAATATTGCTTTAAAAGTTGTTAGTTGTTGCAAGTATTTAATAAAAAAAATTAGATTTCAAAACATAATCTACAACGTAAAAGCTTTTAAAGATTTTACTAGGAATGAAGTCATATATTCTAACAACCTGTTCACATCTTCAAATTTTTGGAAATAGATTAAAAAATAAATATTTTATTTCCATACAAGGAACTTTGTAAACTATAAAATATCAAAGCAGCATATTCCCAATATCAAAAACAAATCTTCCTATCCCCTTAACCTACAGACTTGCAAATAAAACTTTAAAATTAAATGTTTCTTAATATTTATCATGAAGTTGAATTTTAAAATCATAAAGTCTTTTGGAAGAGCTCTTGACAACAACATCAAAATCAACATCTAATGATAATTTAGCAAGCAATATAAAGTTACATCCTCATACACTTCCTTCTCCAAAGGCAACATCACATGACGAAAATTTCATTTCAAAAAAGACACAAAGAAATAAACTAGTAGAATCAAATTCCCAATAGAAATAGAAAATTTATTTATTCTTATTTCATTACTTTACCATTTTTCACATTATACAAATATAAAGTCACATAAAGGGAAAATGGGATGTCAAGAAAGGGGCATGAGAACAAGAAGGAAATTTTTAATTTATTCCATTTTGACTCAATTTCATTTTCGGATCAATTTCTTTTGCTTATGGAGCGTGCATGGATGTGGGAGATATTGGACGAACGATAAGAATGAAATCAATTGATGAAAGTAAGGAACAAAAAAATGAGTTTTTGTATCGTATGGTGTTTGAATATGTAAGTAAAAGTTCTTTCTTCCGTGCAAATTTAAACGTTAGAAAATCTAATAAATAATATTCAAACCCACTCACACTTTTCTTTGATTTCATTTTCGATTCATCGTGCATGTGTAGGGATATATGTGGAGCATATTATATTTATAAAATGTAATAACAATGGTATCAAATATAGTAAATAACTAAATAAATTTTATATATGCGGCAACATTTTTATCTTTCACTCCTCATGTTCCCATACTATCTACATTCAATGCTTTATTGATCCTTTATTTCCATCACAGATCACGTTCACATCGCACCAACCAAATTGAAAACTAATTTGCACTTTATCTGTCTTCTTCGTTGACTCTACAAGCAATCGCATCACATCATGCATGATGAGCAATGAAATGTTATAGCACAGAGCACAAAACTCATCGTCCTTTCAGTCATACATTCGTCTTCTCTCTTTTTTTTGGTATTTTTTTCTTAATGTATGAATAAAACGAAAGGAATTTGTTTACTAGCACATGATGCTCACACACGAAATATTATTATGTATTTTATTGAAATCGTGTTTCTATGAAAAATGACAGAAGCATGATTTTGATATCAAAAAAGAATGCTTCTTACAAAATTTTGATATCAAAATAAAATTTTGAATTTCAAAGAAAAAGCAACAGTGAGATTGATAAAAAGAAGTTGAAGCACACAAGGATTTTTCACTAAACTGATATAGAGTCATTCCAATATAAATTTCAATTTCTCCATAATCTTGTCGATAAAAAAGGAAGTTAGGAAGAAGAGTTTAGAGTTTCAGTGGAAAATCCTTGTACGATATAGAAAAGAGGAGATGAGTTCCTGTATGTACACTCTCGAAAATGTGTAAAGTCCTTGTTGAATATAAACATTACTTCCACATATCACTAAAGTCATCGTCATGATGTAGACACACACTTTTTTCCTATACATGAATCTGAGAATGAAAAGTGTAAATATGCATATCACATATTCGATGGAAGAAAATAGAAATTCTTTTAAGTACAGAACGAAATGGATCTTAGAGAAGTTGGTACTATATTTCTGTTGATAAAGCGCATTTACAAAAACACGTTCATGTTCTTCATGAACATTTAAGCAAGTTCTAAAGAATCACTGATAAATTGACATAGAGACCATCACTCGTATTTCCATTCAAAACACGCTAAAAAATCAAGATTTCTCCTTCTGTCTCATATGTCCCTAAAGATTTGTCTTTTCTATCCCTATGATGTGTTGTGATGCTTGCATATATGTTATAAAGAAAAATTTGTCAGTGGCAAAAACCTCACAATTTTGTTTTTTAATCTAACATCAAAAGAAGAAATAGATTCATCTTCATTCCATACACACTACCGTCGCCTTTCATCATCTCATCTAACAATTTTTGTTATGTGTGTGACTCACTCATTTTCTTTGTATATCTGATAGATGGATTTTAAATGTGATATGGATTCTATAAACTCCCTTCTCAACCAATTTAAGAATTTTTTTGTAAAGATATACATGCAAAATAATTTTGTAGATGATGTTGATGATAGTGGGGATGATATGTCAGACATTAACCAAATGTTTAAAGTATCTACATATTTAGATTTCAAATGAAATGAGGACAAGTTAGAATTTTCTAAATTAACTCTATTTTGATGTTTTAACCCCACTTCTTATTCTTATGATATGTAATCTAAAAGATACTAAGAAGTGACAATCTCCATTTGTTGTTCGCACCTCCATACAAAAATATATTCAGATCACATTTCAAGAAGGGAAAAATGATTAATGCAAATTCAAATATGACACAAATTTGACATGAAACTTTTAAATAATTTCTTACTAATAACATCTCGTTACTGCTCAACTCATACGCTTCTTTTTTCAGTTGAACTGAAATTATTTTCACTTCAATATCACGTTGGAATGTTAAATCTCGTCTATTTTATCTTTCACTCTATCCACTTGTAAAATCATTTGAGTAAATTCAAGAAAGATGACAGTTTGATTGGAATGCCATCAATTTGAGTTTTCTTGGATTAGCATAAATTTATGCTCAATTATGATTTTGCGATATTGCAAACCCGACATGATATGGAGAATAAAAGAAGATGATTTTTTGAAGATGGAAGCAGATGATGCTGATGTACCGAAGGATTTTACGAGTTAATCGGTCAATTTTTAGACATTTTTTGGATTTACTGTAGTGATGATTTTATGATGGTATGGATTCTGAAAATATTGATTAAATTTAGCATATAGTTAAATATTTTCAATGAAAATTTAATTGAGAAAGTATTCGTAGAGCTTCAAAATACATCCGGTATTATCTTGAGACATTATTTAATGTTTCTATTGAAGACCTACTAGCTTAATTAAATTCCCAATGCTTCTTCCTTTCTAATAATAAAATTATATTCGAATAAAAAAATTCCTAAAATTTTAAGATATTAAATACTACAAAACTGTCAAAAAAATTATCTACCTATTGCTGTGATATGGATTCCTTTGAGATCTAAAACTATCCCAAAATATTTGTAGTTCTCATTAAGCCGTCAATGTAATTTATGATAGCATTGATATTCACTAAAATTAGTGTATGGAATTAAGAATATTTTGAAACACTATAAAGTCTGCAGACATGGCAATTTGATGATATTTGTTATCTCGAAATTCACTTTAAAGGATTCAAAGTCTTTGTAAAAAAAATAAGCTTTAATATTTTTCGATACCTCTCAGCAAATGTTTGTTAGCGAAAATTTTGTTTTACTTGTTTTGGGTTCAAAAATTAAAATTTATTCTCTTGGATTTAGAAACTTTGTAATGGAATCAAAATTTGATCAAATTCTTTTATCGAATTGAAAATTTTTCATCATTCTTTTCCTTTTACAATTTACTATCGATATCTTACAATTTTCCACACAACATTTTAAAGAGATGTTTCATGCAAAAATTTTTCTCAAGTAATTTCCTATCAAATTTATTCTGACAAATTTTTTTCATTAACAAGAAACTTTCTGTTCTCCCCTCTGTATTTAAATTTATTCCCGAGAAAAGAGACTAAATTTTTATCATCATCAAGTAAGAAACAAAAGAATATAGAAGAAAATCCATTCAATCAATTCAATCTGAGGTCAATTTGCTGAGATTTCCATTTATTTTCCCATCATTTCTTTAAAGTAAATTTTCGCTGATCCCATCTTGAAGAAAGAAGAAGAAGAAAAAGAGGAAAAAAACGAATTGCTTTTTTATGTCTACTGACATATACAAAGCATCTCAAACAGCGGCAGCAGAAGCATCAGCAGTAACAAACAAGATTTGGGATGAAGAAGAATAAAAAAAAATTTCAATCGTCGATGAGCAGGAAAAAGACACTTTACGTTCTTTGAATGTCAAAATGATAAAGAGCAATCTATTGAGTTCCAACCCTCAACCCGCCGCCCTCTTTTTCATATATATTTGGTTGAGTTTGGATGAAAATAGAAAAGCAAAAAGAGCTGCGTAGTCAATTTTTGTAAGTCGACAAAAAAGTGGTGGATGGACTCAGATAGTTTTTGATATTGGCATTTTTTTGGTATTTGAAATTCTAACGCAAAGTTAATGTACATTCAGGAAATAAGTCTTCTATCATAAGACAAAGTGAATAAAATATTACAATTGCCATGAAATCACAGCAAAAAATGCTACAGGCAATAAGAAGAAGATATGTAATCGATAAATTTTGGATGATTTCTGCGTATTTCTCAACTATTTCTTTATTTTCATGAGGATATAAAGATAGAACATTGAACCCTTTATCACATTTTCAATGATTCATTCCGTTTCTTTCCCCTCTAACTAACTTTTTTATGCTCTTTTCATACGGTGTCACTTCACTTTTAACTTCACAACAAAGAATCCATGTTGAATGTCACACATTCTCTCAATTTTGTCATCAAGTAAAGTAAAGTAGTAGTAAAAAACTCTTTGAACTCAATTTCCAAAATTGAGAGGCAGAAAAAAATTTCCACTTTATTTAATTAAATTTCTGTTTACGTTCAATTGACACAAAAGGATTGGGTTGCAAGTTGTTTTCTTCTTACATCTTGTTTCGATACGAATTTTCACTTGACATCCAACAACAAAAAAAGCAGAAAGTGAGAATGAAATTTGTTATTTTAGAATGAAGAAAAAAGTGTTATTCGATTACCTTCACGCTGTGAAATCGGATCTGAATTATTGCCATCTTCAAAGTTATTTTCTCTCTTTCGTTTGTCGATTTTGTCGCTGTAAGTAAGTGAGGGATGTTAAAATTGCTTCATTGATGGTGAAAACCTTATTCATTTGGTAAATGAAAAATTCTCGAAAATTTAATTCAATTGTGATGACAAAAATTGAAGTGGAAATGAAATATGAAAGTAAATCAAGTAATTTTTGTTATTAGGAAGTTTTGCTGAATTTCAATGTTTTTAAAATGTTACACAAGTATACAAGGAAATTGATACAAAGAAACACGTGCGCCTTGGTTTTTTCCAATTGATTTTAAATAATATCAACTTTAGTACCATAAATCAACAATTAGCGTAAGTTCTATCAATTGAATCTAAAAATTCACTTTATTTAATAGTTTCTTCAGAATAACAAACCGTTGGCTTTTTATTAATTAGCAACTACTCATCAAATTCATAATATACAAGCTATACGTCTAATAAAATTTGTTTAATCAAAACGAAAGCGTCATAAATTGTCATTCATTGTCAAAAATTTATCACGACGTAATGAACTGTCATTCAGTATTAAATCTTTATAATAACCAAATTGAAGGACAGCGTAATTTTCATAATTACCTCTGCCGTCTAGAATATTTTATGTCATTCATTGAATGAAAACAAGTAATCGTGCTTCATTTTTATAATTCGTACCGTGAAAGAGCAGCATCGATAAATTTCATTTACTCATCATCATGCCTATTAAGGTTAATTGCATCCCATAAATATTGAATTTGTTGCTGAGTAACCTGCTCATTGAATTCATTTTTGCAAGGCATTTAAACAAACAAAAAACATCTCATACTTGAATAAATGTTTTTTCAACCCCTGATTTATTATTTTATTTTTGTATTTGCCGCATCATCTCTCAGAACAACCAATTCTTCTTCGTTCTTGCTATACTCAAGTGATTCTTTGATGGAATTAAAAGCAACAGAAAGCAATAATGACTTGAAGAAAAAAAAATTGTTTTCAACAACTTCCCATTCCTTCTTTTTATTTCATTTCTCTTACTTTACACAGCCGTGGCTTCCAAAAAACTTTTTCATCTGCCATTTCTTCAAAAGTCCTCATTCCATTGATTTATCTTTTCAATATTTTCTTCTTTCCTTCTTGTTGTTCTCCTCTCAATTTTTTTAACAGATGTAGGCGTCTGCCTATTAATATTTATACAGCATAGCTCACCATCGTCAATACACTCGTACAATAACAGTTTCTTTCGACAGTAAATGAAAAGTTTTTCACGTTTTCCATCAAAAAAAAGTGAAATTAAGTCGCTGTGAAAGCTTCAATGGGAAAAGATCGAAGAAACTTGACAGTTTTTCGTCGCTGTCTCCATCGACGAATGAATTATTGGTTTCTGTAATTTGTTTCATAATCTTCTTTCTGTTACTTGAAATAATTTCCACTTCATCTAAAGTGTGAGGAGATATTTTCGTTTCCTATCTCGTTTTCCGCACTTTTGTGTGCTCGCTCAAGCGATTGAGTGTCTTAGACTGACACTTAAGCTCCCATAGGAAAAAGAATTGGGGGATGATTTTGCGTCGATCTATTTTTTCTACGTCGATTTTTTGGAGATGAGGTTCTTGTTAGAAAGGGATGGAATGTTGTGATGAATTTTTGAAATCAAACAATTTATGATTATTTCAACAGTATACAAGGATTGTAAAATTTTAAATCAATGTGTTTATATTCAAAATTAGACAACTTAATTAAAAAAGAAGTAAATGAAAGTCCATACATTGACCACCCCTAGCACAAAGAAAATAAAATCTAAATTGCATGGTGACATCTTGGTCACCACAAAAATAGCTTAGTAGTCACAAAACATAAAAAGTACACTCTCAACCACAATTTTCCACCTTTTTGCTGCCGTTTGCCTTTTTCTTCTATTTTTCTATTTATTTTCGGAAAGTAGACATTATAAATAGATTTATATTCAATTCGATTCTAATGTTTTAATGAAAAAGTTTTTAACAAAACCAGAAATTATATAAGAAACTTTGTCTTACGCACGTGTGTCCTTTCTGTCTTTCTCATGCTGTGCAGAGAGAAACAAAACACATAACTAAATAACAAAAGGATTACAAAAGACTCAATTCAGAAAGGGGAATGACGCTTAATTTTATTTTCTTAATCCATATTATGCAATTTTTACTGTGGAAAGAAGTTTCACATCCTTTGTTACTTTATAATATTTTTTCACAGTTCTTTTTTTTATTTGTGACTCATATATTTATAAAAAGTAATTTCCATTATGAGAAAAGTCACAGAATGGAGGAATGAAATGAAAATTATGAAAAATCAGAATGAAAATTAATGATAAAGTCAGTATGCGGTACCTCAATGTTAAAAAACGAGCACCAGCAAGGGAATAATTAATCATGAGCTGAATTACGCACGAAAGGACAACATTATAATATAGAAAAAATAATAATAATGAATGCGAATGAGAGGTAACCAGCACTTTGGTTACTAAGGGTTGTGATTACTTTTTACGTGCATACGTACACAATTTTTCCTTTCTTGTGTGACATTGATGAGATATAGTTTCTATTTCAATAGGGGAGGGGCTGTAATGATGAACTGCAATTTCTAATTTTTTATTTTTTATGAATTTATTGTCATTGTATCAACGCGTGTCTCTAATAAACATTCCCATCATATAAATAGATGCCTAAGTAATGAATTTATATCAAAAACCTCTTGAAAATTTTCATTATTATTTTTAATTTTAGGCATAATTCTAAATAATATTTTTTTACTTTTATAACCCAAAGCAGTGAATAATTTTTCAATTTCATGAAAATATTCTCATTTTTATATTACATTTTCAGAATCAGTAACCATAAGTAATAAAGTCCAATATTACTGCTACTTGCTATTTTCATCAACTACGACATGTCGGATTTTTTGGCTATTCACGTTTCTATTTTCGTTCTAGTTTTAATGAAATCGGACTTTTTAGCTTCTCGAAAATATTTTTTATTTTTCATTTTCCCTTTTAAAATACCAGGGTTGGACATGAATAGAAAATACTTCTTTCAACGATTTATTTTAATGTTTTACAACTCTGAATAACAAAATACAAAAAATTGAACGGGAATAAAAGCTTGAATTCAACAATTAAATTGAGCAATCAACATGGAATAAATGGAGTATGGTGAAAATTTTTATCTCTATTGTAGTCTGAAATTTCTATGTATATCTCCAAACATATAAGCAAAAAACGAAGAAGAAATTGTAGAAAAGAGACTGTAAATTAAATGTAATTTATGAACATTTTCAAGTTGAATTAAGTTTTGCAATTTAATTTAATTGAATCTTTATGATAATTCAATTTCATTAAAACCAGAAGCTTAGTTTGTGAGTAGAAAAATGAAAACTTTAACCAATATCATTTGTTTAAATTCCACGGATGATATCTCCTCAAATTGCATTTCAAAAATTAAGACTTTGCTTTTTTGATAGAACATAAATGCACAGCATTTTCGTATAGATTTTATTTTATCAAGCTTAGATAGAGCTTATGACATTCGTTGAAGTTTGCAATGTAAACAATCTCTAATGAAATTTAGAAATTTGAGGTCAATAGAAGCAATCTAGATTAATTAAGAAAATATCGAATTTTGTGCTGAAATATCACAACTTACAAATTTACAAGCTCCATTCAACAATATCCTAACAAACAATTTCATGGCCATTTATTAACCGCTTATCAAACACTTTTAATTACCTCTTAAAATCATTTACCTGATCCATTTTGATAAGAACTTTCATGTTAGAATTGTATATAAATATTTTCCATAATTGAGTAATAAAATTCATAAATCACCTTTCAAAATAGCTTGAAATTCCTTACACATTCACGAGCGACATTTGAATAAAAATGAGCGAAAGCTGAAAAAATTTGCTTAGGTGTATAGAAGCCGTCAAAAAGACCAAAACGCTTTTCATTTTAAAATTCATCTATATTCCTGTACAGATGTGAGTTTTGTAATAAAAATAAAATACGTAGGTTGAATTGTAAAGGTCGCAAATATTTTGATGATTAGGAACATACGAGTGGTTTTTGAATGTGTTGAATTTTATTTGACTTCTTATCAATGGTGAAATTTTATTTAAAAATTTATGTCAGATGATGAACATGAAGGTGTGAAAAATGATTCTAGATAGGAGCTACAAGATATATTACACCCTTTAAATTTTGGCGAATTTCTTAAGAGATATTATAATACAATTCTTCTAATGGACAACATGTGTCACTTACTCCAATTCTTGAATTTTTTTTCGAAGCTTATAGTTGTTGCAATGATTGGTTTGGTTGTTATTTAATAAAATTAGATTGTGGAATTTTTATTTTCGGTTATTAGTTTCTTTCAAGGCACATTTCGTGTATTGAACACATCTTAAAGAAGATAGAATGAAATTGTGAGTAGATGTTGAGTTTCGTAGCTTCGTAAGAACCATAAATAAATAAATTAGGGTAAAATTTAATTTTCCTTTTACTGGTACGTGTGTCAGTGTGTAGAGGCAATTGCTAGCTGGCATCAGCAGCAACAGCAGTTACAATTTTTTTCTTTCTTTTCTTCTCTTGTGCCTTCAATTTATTTTCTCACTTTTTTTCTTTTCTTTTATATACATACATATTTTCTCTATATCTCTCGCCATCTCAGATAGCATTAACATGCTCATTGTTCTCATTGTTTGTCGTGTCATCAGTCTTGCCTGTTGTTGTATGTATGTACTATTCACTATGTGTTGTCGACGCTACATTTTTTTTATTTATTTTTATGTGGATGGTAAAAGTGGAAAATAAAATGCGGAAAAATGATAATAAGTCTACTGTTCAGCTGTTTCTCATTTCTTTTTCCATGCTGGTGCTGCTACTGTTGTTGGTACCCCCAATCTCACTTTCTATTTTTTTTTTTCTTCTTTCTCACAGTGACACCGGTGACTGATTGCCCTCATTCTTCTCATCTTCTGTTCTATTTTCCTTATTTCATGTTCAATTCGTATGTTTCATTGTTGTTGTCTTTCATTGCTTGTGTTACGTCAGAACGGAAAATTCATTCATTCTTCTTATTTTCCTTCTTTTTTTGAATCTATTATTTAGTTTTTTTTTACTGTTTCTTATTCCCTCATTCATAAGGAATTTATATATATATGTACATACATAGTTTGAAGGCACGAGAAATTGAAGCCTGAGATTTTATCATGATTTTCTTTCATCACTTTATATTTCTTTCTTTCTTTGCTCGTTTTTCTTTTTTCTCTTAAACAGCAAGAAAGTAAAAGTTTCTTTTTTTTGGTGATATACCCAGTGATGGCAGGAAAAATAAGTCTTTATTTTGGAAATTACCATTTTTTCCTCCTTTGCAAATGGAATGCTTACTAAAGACGATGGAATGTTATCATTACAAATTGCGTTTCTGAATATTTTGTGCATAAAACTTTTATAAGGATAATATTTAAATAGTTTATAGCTGGCTGTAAGTTTTCATTAAGGATTCATTTCTAAATGTTGAAGGATGTTGCATAAGAAGCAGGATTTGTTAGAAAAATAATTGTTAAAGTTGAACTTAAAAAGATGTTTTATTCACCAAAAACATTGCTTAGTTATTAATAACTTCAACATGTTTGGTATAGAAAACATATTTCCACTAAACATTGCTATCATCATAAAGGTTTTAGAACCCCCTTAATATAATTATGTTCTTCCTTACTGGGGAAATATTCTACCCTATCATCTTAACATACAAAATTATATTTATCTGTGACACTTTTTCTCTTTATTATTTATTTTCTCTTCTTTTCTTTACTTTTTTTCCGCTACGCGATTTATATTTTTTCATACCAAATGGCACACATTCATATTTATACATACATGAAATGATATTAAGGAATGTGCTTGTCAACTGATTCGCGGTATGTTTGCGGGCTGAATTTCCATTTTTCTTTCCTTTCCCCTTTCTTTCTTCTGGTGTCGAAATATTCTTTTACTAAGTTTATGTGCGAGTTGGAGCTTCTATCCTTTCGATAAAAAGAAGTATGAAGTTAAAGGCAAAAAGAGAGGAAATAATGTAGATCTTTTTTGTGACTTCTGCCACAATGCAAAATATACTCACATGTATTTATACATTTTCCATTCCTCCATCATTTCCCGGTAAAGATTTATTTAGCTGCGGGTTGTCTAGTTTATATCTATTTATTATAAAGCATGCTATTTCATTCCTTTAACTTTTTCACTTCATATTTTCAACAGTCTCGCTTTCTTTTACTTCGACTCCATAAACGTTTATACGATCTCAGTCTAATGTGAAACGGAATTTCACGTTGTGAGAAATGAAGGCTTATATAGAGGAACTCAAAAATGGCTCATTTGTGGATGCTGTGAATTGAAATGAAAGTTTGATACATCTTAATACCATATCAAGTGTGAATGAATAAAAAATCTGATGCAAAACTACAGTCAACTATAGGCACTTAAGAGATTTTCTTGTTTTGTCGGTTAAGTGGAGAAAGGGAGAATTTAAAAAATTGCATTTAAGCGCTAACCTCAAAAACCTGTCATAATTGCTTGTGAAATATATATCGCGCATTTTGTGGTTGCTTTATGTTTTCACATATGCTGCTTTCATGTTTTATTAAATGTCTCACTTTCTTCTACTTTTACGTATGTCTCTTTCATGTCAAATAAACGAGCAAGAAATGAGGAAAGAAGTTTGTTAAAAACACAGAGTGAAGTGTGTCGGTGTGGGAATGACGAGATTAAAGGCTTGATTACATCATGTCAATTTTTAAAAGTCACCAAGTAAATTTTATTAAAAAAATAAATTCAATGTCGTTATACAGCTTGTAAAATAAAGAATAGCAATGACTTTAGAATCACGTTTAATTTACCTTAGTGTCGGAGCCTTAATACAGTCGAAAAAAGTCATATCCTAAATTATGTATGAACAGAAAATTAATCTTCAAAGAATTTTTGCAGTGGCTGAAATTAATTTTGAAAATCACGCCTCAGTCGTCGTCAGGTGAAAAATATCTCGAATATTTGATGGCTTGTGAGTGGCTGCCATAAATTAAAACTACTCTCTAGAGCTTTTTATCGTTTCTATCGCGCTCGTTTGCTGTTGTTTTTGCTTCATTCAAAAAAAAATTAAAGTAATTTTTGTTGGTTCTTTTGGTTAGTGGTCGAGAATATTGTTCGTATATGAAAGTGCGTACGAGGACTTGCGTACATAAATTTTCATGCTTCTGTTAAAACAAAAAAAAAAAGCTTTCTCTGGATCGTAATGACACATAGAAAATGAGAATGAGGAATGAACGTTACGAGCACTCGGTGACACTTAATGGCACTGGCAGGCTCATATTTACGTACAAACATAAATAAATAAAAAAAAATTCCAACACTTATTCACTTTAGCTAACAAAAAGAGAAAGAAAAAGGAAAATTCTGTGTGATAACATTAAAACGGTAAAACAAATTAAATTAAAGAAGAAGAATTTTCTGCTATTCCTTTCTGAATTTTTAATTTGACAAGCTTTTATACATTTTTTTTAATTCCAAATTGAATTTGAAAATATTTTTTTTTATATATATATATTTTTTTAGAGTGGACCATTAAAGTTGCATTAAAGCTAATAATTTATTTGCAAACTCTACAATAGATTTAATCTAATAGCATCATTGTCCGTTGGGATCAAAGTGAGATGAATGTTGTTTATCATTTTCATGAATTTATTTTCTATTTTTCAAAAAATTAAGCAGTGACCTTGTCTTAGTCACAAGCCTCATTTCCTTTTAAACAATAAATTCCAAGATAAAGTTATATAATTCATAAAAAACATCAGAACCATAAAACTTTCAAGAGTCAATGTCTAATGAACATTACAACTTGTTTAATAAATTTTACAAATAGAACCATCTTGCAGTTGGTACAATTCTCATTATTCGTTATTATTTTTAAAAATAATTGTCATTAAACAGCATAAAATAAATTATTGAATCTCATATCGTGCCATCGTCATGATAACAGTGCTTACAAGAACCAGGGAAAAGAAAGTTTCGTTCACCATTAAAAAGTCAATTGCAAGACAACAACAAGAAAAGCTAAAAACATGAAGAGGAAACCATAATTTTAGAGAATATTTATGTGCACTCCAAGTTCTTCCACCAAAGTTTCAGTTACTTCTTTTTTTGTTTGAGTAAAAATAATTTATAAAATTTTTTTATATGTGTTTGAATTTATTGCCAATTTTCTGCCGTCTCAAGGAAAAATAATTGGTAAACGTGTTTGTTTGCATCAAGGAAGAAAGCGCTTTTTCTTCAATTAACTGTTAATAATAAAATTTTAAGTTTTCTCATGTTTTAAAGATCAAATTTGTTAGTTCAAGAATATTAGATCATATGAAACATCAATAAGTGGATTAACATTCACTTTGTATTAAGCTAAATTTTCGTTAAAAGCATCGAGCTGAAAACTCGATGAAATAGTAAAAAAATTAATTACATGCAAAAGCTAAAAGTTTCTCGACTACTGCAGAATAAAAACAAAAATTTAATGCTATTCGTGATAAAAAGAAATTAATGTTAAAATTTTTCCATTTTCTTTATATATTTTCAGCGTCAACAAATTGTGTCTTTCCTTCACAATGGAACGGATCGTGGTTCCAGTCGGGAGAGCAACAACTGATTACATTCAGCGGCTCAGCTATGAGCTCGCGTGGTCGATGTGTAGCTAGTGATGGTGATAAATTTCTACTAGTCAATGAGTAAGTGATCAAAAATACTTGAAAATCCTTTGATTTTTTAGAGTAAATTTTTTTCGAATTGTCGCATAAAGAAAAAGTAAAAAATCACGAAGTAAAGTGTAAAAAAATGATAGAAGGAAAAGTTTTCTAAAGAACTTTACTTGATTTTTGTGAGGAAGTAAAAAAAACGACAAAAAAAGAATTTGAGGTACATGAAAAGAAGGAAGAAATGTTGAACTTTACAAATTAGATTATTCGATGTTCTTTTCATTCTACTTCTAGTTTCTTTTTTAAAGTATTTTTTCCACGTGAAAAGTTGGAGTGAATTGACTAAGCTTTAGAACCCTTCACTTCGTGACGATGAAAAGTTTTCATCTCGAAAAAGGCATTTTAATGTACTCATTTTACCTTTTTTTAGTTTTCTCACAATCCGCAATCTCAATTTTCATCCTCTAGTTTTAAGTTTCAAAAGAATTTACGGATTGAATGGATTGATTGTCTGGTGTAGACGATGAATAAAATTCGAAGAAAAATTCTTCAGACTATTTCAATATAGTTTACCTTACAATCCATTCCAAATTGATTGATGAGAATTTAACTTTGATCTTTAAAATTAAAGCCGAATGTAATGGGCAAATCGCGTAAAAATTTTGAAAAGGGATTTAATACTTTTAATAATGAATTGCGATTTACTGAATAATAAAATTTTTCATTTCATGGATTATTTAAAATAAAAATTGAATAAGTATCAAGATTGTTGTCCCTAAATGTTATGAACAATCCTTACAAACAGCATGAGTATGTGTTTATGTATTCATGTCAAAATTGCATACTCAAACCTTCATACTTCAGTTAAAAATCCATTCGTTTTAATTACACTGTATTGTTTTTGAAAATGCATTTCATTCGTAGTCAATTTTAATTAAAACTTCACCATAAACTTTCACGATAAAGCACAGCATAATTCACCCTTCAATAAAATTATTAATCCATTCAATCTGTATTCAAAAGAAATAACTTTTAGTAGTTTTTTTTTTCAACTTCTTTTCATTTGGCTGGCAAACTTTCTGTTCAGAATAAGTAGTGGAAATAGAGTAGTAGAGAGATATAGTATGAGGAGAAGAATAAAAGTGCATCAGCAGTGAAGTGAACTCTTAACGAATTGCACGAATAAGTGAGAAACTTTTTCTTTCAAAGTTTTTTTTTCTTCTGCTGCTTTTCATAAAGCAATAATAAAGAAATGAAATTTGTGCATATTCTATACACATGTATCGACGTGATGATAAAGAGTACTTTATGCTACTCACATATCCTTAAAAACTTTTTTTTTTATAAATTCTTACTTGTTAGAGGGTGCATTTATATATCCAAAATGTAAAACATATTATTATTCACGTGTTGTGCAATTCCTCAGTCTCATTTTGTTTCTTTTTCTCTCTCTCTTTCCCTTTCTCTTTTTGCTTTTGCATCATATACATGTGTACATTTCTCTCTATTTTTTACTAGATAGAGAATAGAAAGTTATATAAGTTTTATTCGTCACATCTGCTTTTTGCCGAAAAAAATAAAGAAAGAAGTTTTGTTCGTTGTCGTTGCAAATTTCATAAATATTGAACAAAATAATAAACGTACATGCATGAAATGCAAGGGGTGGAAAATGAAGACCTTCAGGATATTTAGAAAGATTCTGTTGGTGGTTTTGATCTTCGACAATTTTTAATTTTTTTTTTCTAAAATCTTATATTAGAATTTTTCTCCTTCTTCTTTTCTCCTTCAATGTCATTATGCGAAATGATAAAGATATAGTCACTTTAGTGACCCAGTTGGCAAAATGCAACGTGATAATTTTAAAGTAACAACTGCCAAACAATACAGCATGGAAACTGTACGAAAATTAAAAAAAAAAACTGGAATTCGATCGATGAATTGAAATATATAGTTATGCATAAAAAAATTTTTTCTGATGCTGCTATTGAAACCAATAAAACAAGCTTTATGCAAAAAAAAAAGAGTAAAAAAAATATTCAATAAAAGTTTTCCGAACAAATCGAATCGGAAAAATACACAATTTAGCACATCATAAATCACTGGGTTGTCTTCTTCCTTCACCCAACTCATTTCACATATCTCATTTACGAATGGAAACTGTGCAGAAAAACTTGCAACAATAAATTTTTCAGCTTTTGAAGAAAAATTTCATTGAAGTGAAACTTTTCATAAAAAAAAATATAACAATACATGGGGTAAAAGTAGTCAAATGAAACATGAACATTCCTGCTTTAAGTAAAAGTTTATCTTTTGAATTAAAGGTTTTTCCTCCTCGCTTTTCATGTAGAAAATTGTAGAAAATAACTACACAGAAACTATGTCATGTCATTCATTTACTCACTCTTTTTTTTCCTTATTTTCTAATTTCCAGAAAAAATACAGATTGTAAAAGATGCGTTGTCATCTATGAAAAGCATCCAAATGTACTTCAGTATAAGGAGAGTGAATGTGAATTAGAACAAAACAACAAACCATCATCAGCAGCTATCAGTAGTGTAATCAGAAGCGATTATAATACTGACTCAAGATATCAAGGAACTGATCAATATATAGATCTAGAAGGTGAGTTTTTTAAATTGAAATTTTTAAAGCATAGATTTTACTTTAAGATTGAATATTTGACTTAAAGACATTTTTGCTCCTTAACATGAATGATATCAAACGTTTTTTTCTTTATGGAGTTTGCTATTTTTGGGGTTTCTTAGGACGCAGACTCCTTGTTGTAAAATTAGAAAATTATTTTTGTTCTTAGAAGTTCTTTATTAAATAAGAAACATTTTTCATAATAATTTCTTCATGAACAAAACTTACTTTTGATTAACTTTCATTATTAAGAATGAATCAAGAAACTTTTTGTAGTCTAGCTTTTAAATTTTCCCAAACACATCGACCTTTAAAATTTAATTTGTTTTTGAAAACCATAAAACTTAATCGCTATAATTCGTGTACCTAAATAAATCGGAAAAAAACAGTAAAGCTTATAATATCTCGGAAGACACCTTTGAATTAAATAATTTAAAATATTCGTCCCTCACGACTAAATTTAATATTTTTAATACAAGATAGAGAATTGCGTACTTTAATACACTTTTTACCTTTCATAATTCTTCGCTCTTCTCCTGTTGTATTATTCGTTCATGTCTGTGAGTAAAAAACGAAGAAAAAAAATCTACCGCTATTGCTATTACTGATGCTGTTGATAAATTAAGATTAATTTTAAGATGTGGAGTGAATGCGTAATTTTTATTAATTTCCTTTTTGTGCAAAATAATGTTCATGCTGCGTGTTATTCTTCTTTGGGGGTGTCCTGTTATTCTGAATTAGAAGAATTCTATATGCTTACATCGAGACTTGTTTATCTTAATTTCGTCTTTTACTCATTTTATTTATTTATCTTTTTTATCATTGGAAACAATTTAATGATAAAAACGATCATTATGACTGTAATGATAATGATAAATGAAAAGAATTGTATTCAACTATAAGGAGATGTTACGCAAATTGAATAGAAATTATTGTTTACAATGAAAAGAAATTTTTTAATCCTATAAAATATGATAAGACAAACAGGGTTTTAAAGTGACTAAACATGATATCTATCCGCATTAGTTCTAATTTAATGTTCCCATCAGTTCTTGTTTTTCAACCCTCGTGACAACTATTCTCGATAAAAATTAACAAGATAAAGTTTTCGTTGAGAAAATGCTTTAATCCCCATAACGCCTGAAAAAGAGAAAGAGAAATGATGTGAAGTGGGGGAAAAGGGATAAGAAAAGTAGGGAATGACGTTGAGTAAGTACAATTTCCGTGAATCATTATTTTTTATCAGCATGAATGAACGTTGAGTGTTTTAAGTGCCTTGCTGTTTCTCTTTCTCTTACAGTCACTCTATCTCTTCATTCCTATAAGTAAATTATAAAAATGGTTTTGAAAGAGCGACGTGACTTTCATTGCAAAATACAACAACAGAAAAAATTCCTAATTCCATTTTCTTTTCTTTTATTTATTTCATTTTATTATAAAAATAAAGCAAAAGAGAAAAAGGAAAATGAAAAGTTTTCACAGTTCCTTGACTTAATTGCCCGTGTGGTCATGTTATTTTAGAATATTTATCACTTAATATTATTTATGACAAATTCAATTTGACTTAATGTATTTAAATTTCCACTTCTTCTAAAACTCTTAAAAAACATGAAAAATAAAATAAAAATATTTACTGACATGTTGAAGACGATGAAATTTGAAATGCTTTCTTTTCGGTCGGTGTTGAGTAACATTGTGTACAATCGAAGGGCAAACAATATGACATAAAAATATTAATGCATAATTTATTTACGTTGTCTACCGTTGAGAGACGTGGTGTTGTCAAATTTGCTCTTATACGTACATATTTATCTTCAATTATGTATTGTGGCAACGAATTAAACTGCGGAATAGTGAAAGAAAATGTTGTTACGGGGTGATATTTAATTTTGTTTGATTAAATGTCTCTTTATTTTTAGACAGAACTATAATTAATTAATCAATAGACATAAAGATAGTGAAAATAAAGTAATTAGTATTGTTTTCTGATATGAGAGCAATTACCAACTCTGGGTAGCAAAACGATAAAAATGTAGAATGCTGTAAAAATTATTCAGAAAAGCTTTTTATATGGTTCCGAGTGCACTTGTTCCCTTCCTGTGAAATTATTCTTTCTTATTTGTTTATACATATTTTTTATGATGGAAGAAATTGAATAATTTTTTCTGTCACTTATTTTCTTCTTATTTACCTTCACATTTATACCCCCGTCGCAGTTAATTTTCATAATTTTCAATTTCTCTCCTTCAACGCTTTTGTTGCTTTCCTCTGTTTTATTCTTCTGCCTTCGTCTAATTTTTTCCACTTTCTTATCATTAATCAATTTAATGAAGCATTCTTTGGGGCGCAAAATGCGTTGTGTACTTTTTATATTTCATTTTTTTTATCTTCTCTGTTTTTATTCTTATATTTTTGAAGAATGTTCCATATTAAAAATTTATTCTATATCTGGTGGCAACCGAGGAGCTTCTTCGAAGGGATCTCATTGACTTTGACTTTGTTTTTTTTTCCTATCCTATGCAACATTTATTGCCAACGCATTTTTTTTGGAGATGAGAAATCCCTCGTGACTCTTTATATTAATGTTTATTTTGTCATTTTTTTGTACACCCAACCACTCTTTTCCTTTGTAAATCATAAAGTGGAACCTTTCTTCGTTTAAGCGTCTGAAATAAAAAAGAATAAATTTTCCTTATCAAAGATGAGAACATTTCCAATTTTTAATGTCATAATGGAAGATCCATAACATTACAGGCAGTTTTTTCATCCTTGATGGGAATTTTTAAATTAAAAAAGAGCTTATAGATTTTTCAAAGCAACTGGCTAACTTACTTACTGAGCTTCATATGGTTTCAAAAAAATAGATTGAAAAAAATAATTATTTTACAATAAAATTCACTTAAAATGAAAATATATGCCTAATTTGTTCTTACGGAATGCCAATTTTTACTTCTTTTTAAAGAAAAAATCTTTCATGAATAAAAATGATTTGTAATTTTTAAAAATATACTAACCATGCTACTTATTATGTCAGAAATAATAATAAAATTAATTGTGAGAAAAACTTGCTTCACAAACAT
Organism: Chironomus tepperi; assembly: GCF_022539635.2. Classification (NCBI taxonomy): domain Eukaryota; kingdom Metazoa; phylum Arthropoda; class Insecta; order Diptera; family Chironomidae; genus Chironomus; species Chironomus tepperi. The sequence goes on from NW_027226207.1 coordinate 197,261, forward strand.
CTGGACCATAAATGAGAACGAGATGGGATCGGATGGTAAAAAAGGTAGTGAGGCAAATTTTTTTTTTTAAATTGAATTATTAAAATAAAATAATATCGAGCATTCAAAAATCTTTTCGAGATTAAAATTTATCATATTCATTTTCATTCATTTACAATGAATACGATTGAGATATCCTTCCAACCGCTCTTTCTCTTCATTTTCAAATATTCGTCATAAATCATGTATGGATGAATGTTTCAAAGATTTTCTCCTTTTTTTCATGAATATTCAAGTAATTTTCCTGCTTCCTTCTTTTCATTTCATTTCACGAATTTATATAAACATTTATTTTGAGTCTATATTATAGATGTATGAAGGTATACATGGATACACGCGAAGAAAAGGGTTTTGTTATTATATATATATATAGCTTGCTTCAAAAAATTTCATCCATGGATCCTTTTTCACTTATTTATATACAAATACCTTTCATTCACTGAAAAATTGAAAAGAATAAGAATGAAACATATTAAGGATTTTGATGAAAAGAATTGAAAAGAATGAAACCTTTAAGGAAACATAAATTTGTTTTTGATGTCTGTTGTCATGAAGAATGTAATGAACTTTGAATATATTGCAACTTTCTTAAAAACATTTGGCATTTGCCTGATTTGTAATTATTTTTTGATAACAATTCGAAATTAATTTTTTTAACATTTGATTCTCAATAAAATGTAAAAAAAACTGTGAAGGTAAAGTCATTAATGTGTAGGAAGCAATCCAAAATTTTAACCCATTAATAAAATCTTTATTAAATTACAGAAAATTCAATATTTGAACATCATTCTTTGTTATTTGATAACTTTACTTTCATGAATATTTTATATTTTCATCAAAAGCTTCAAACTTTTCGACCTTGAATCTCATTTCAATATTGAAATAAAAATTCAACAAAAAGCCTACACGGGTGAACATAATACACTCAAAATATCGATTTCAAAATTATTACAAATTGATTAAATAAAATTTCTTAAAAACCATTTCATTTAAATGATGTTTTATTTTGATGGAAATTATTCATCTCAACCTTAACAGACCAGAATTTTTTTTCCTCGTTTCAATAACAATTTCTGTTAAAATTCGAAAATCATAAAAAGCTTCCATCATAATAATGTTTTCCCACATCATTTAAATTGAATTTTATAAAGTAAATACATGTTGTTGTAAGATAAGTAATTCTCTGAATTTTATTACATTTTCAATGTGATTTCCTTTTCTTTTATGTTTTTTCTGCACATTTTACAAACAAACATGAAAACATAAAATAAAAAATTTTTGCTCTTTTTTTGCAAAAAAAAAAAAATCTCCGTTGCCTCCCAAACCATTAACGTGTGTATATGAAAAGGAAGAAAGGCAAAATGAAAAGAAGATGCTCTCATATAAATGTGAAAGCAATTTGCAAAATCTGTTCCAGCTCATTGCCATATGCAAATTTTCCATCCGTTCACAAATATGGTCTATTTTTGTGTTCAAACTAAGCACACATTGATCTTCCCTCAAAAATAGTTATAGTTTCTACCATTCTCCTCTGAGAATTTTTATCTGTGTGCTTTTATATTTGAATGTTGTTTTAGAATATCCATAATGATCATTAAAAAAAACAATGAAGGATATGCGGAGAAAGAAAAATTTTCAAATTGAGAAAAATAATGAAAATATAAAAGTACGAGATGAGTGAATTAATAGTAATGCTGAGTAGACCAGAGAAGTAAGGTTGTCATTTGTTGGAATAAAGTTATCAAAGCGATTTTTTCTTACTTATTTAATAGTGTAATGGAAAATAGTGAACATATGAAGAGTAAAACTCTATCACGAAGTTATAAATTACACTTAAAAACCAGCCAAGACAACATTATCATTCAAGAAATTCACTACATAAATTATATTTAATTCCAGGAAAATTTCTAGATCAGAATATTAATAAACGTTGAAAATTCATATATTTGCTATCCACTTCACGACTACTATTCACATATAAAGTGAAATGGAAAGATAATCAAACATTTGCTATGCTTGATAGAATTTTAAAATGTCCATAACCGACATGATGAATATACCTGTAAAACATCATCATAAAATATATATATTTTTTTCCACTACCGTTTACTATTCTACAAACTGCTACTTATCTTCATTGTCTTCTTGTTTCTACAGACTTTTTAGAAGAAAAATCGGTAAAAATGCTCTTGTTTCATATCATTTATTCCACTTGAATTCTACTAAAGCCTTTAGTAGAGAAAACAGACGAAAAGTTGAAGAGTGAAGAAAAACTTTACCTAGTGAGAAATGAAAAACTTTCATGTACAATATGTGCATTTACAAGAGAGAACTAATCCAAAAAATCGAAAAGAATAATTCTTTTATCATTATTTTAGGTACTATAGATCAGCATTAGTGTTAAAAATATAGAAGTCTTGCTCGTCAATAAGTATGATATTTCACAAAGAAAGCAAAGAGTTACCTGTCTTAGCTTTACTAATTCTTTTTCCATTTATAAGCTCACGTAAAATTTCACATGACTCTACATTTTCATCTCCATCAACGAAAACATTTCAACCTTTTTTCTTTCCCATCCATTTTCTAATTTTTAAGTGACTTAAAAAAGTTTTTAAAAGCAAACTTCTTCTTTAAATACTCACTTTCTATAAGGTGTGTTATACAAAATGTATAAACATAGGCTTGAAGTAGATAGTTCCATTTCATTAATGCCATCGAATAAGGGGGTTTGTTCCGAAAAGCACACATAAGAAAAGGTATTTGCGAGTGAGGAAAAACTTTTTTCTTTCCTTATTTCTTTTTATACTTGTTAAACACATAAATTTACTTCTTATTCCTTTAGAAACAAACTCACGTTCAAGGCATCAATGTTATCACTATATTTGAGCAAGGCTGTAAAGAAAGGGCAAAAGGGTGTCGACAATGCCTTTATTCTCCCCAAATCTCTTGCTCAATTTTTTCCGTGTTTGTGTAAGTGTGTAACTATAGAAAAACCGATTTGGTGCTATAAATAATTAATAAAATTTCAACAGAATTTTTGATTGATTAGGTATCGAATGATTAAAGATATATGTGTATCTAGTCATAAGAAGACTATTGAATGTAGAGGTCAGTTAGTTAAATAAATAATGCTTTTCTTTATATCATATTTTAATGTCTAAATGCATCATATTTTCTAAGCCCTTTTTGTCCATAAAAAAGTAGCTTTCCCTTGTCATGACGACATATCTGTGATATGATAAAAAAATATATCGATATTCATTCATTATACTTATAGGCACATGGAGCATGAGTAGTCGAAATGCAATAGGATAATATTTGTCATTCTCTATTGACACTCGATCTAGAGAGTGGAGTAGAATTTGTACAATAATAACACATGCTCTGCCTTGTATATATGTTGTCTCATGTAATTGTCGAGAAAATTGAATGTATGAAGTGAATATAGGCACAATGATAGATTTATTTAAGGACATTTTCACTCACACATACAAATACTTTGTGAAATACACACATGTGTGACTAGGAAAAACTTTCGAATGGCTTCTCCATTTCACAGAAAAGAAATATGAAAAGGCTCTGAAAATGTGTTTAAAGATGGAAGATAACAACATCAATCATTTAATAATGTGAACAGTACAATAAAGAGTGTTAAAGGAAGCAAAGAGGAGATATGTGTTTACATATTCTGTCGATATATAACAAACTAGATTCAATGAACAGACATCGATCATAATTTCATATTAATCTTAAGCCAATCGTGAAGGAATAAATAATTGAATGATGACTAAAATAGATTCTTCTTTTTTCATTCTATTTTGCTATATATGCCTAAATATTTACTATACCGTAAGTTAGCAACAGTTGATAAGGATTCTATTTTATTGTGAAGTGTAGTGTGATTTTATTGATTTATTCATGTACACTTGAACATACATACAGTATGTGTTAATGTATTTGAATCTACAAAAGATGCTGGTTAAGAGCTTATGAAATATATTGTTTTCGCAAATTTCGTTGAGTTTTGGAAATTATTTTGGCTTTTAAGCTAATAAATTGGGGTTCTTTGTAGGAATTCAAGAAACAATATGACTAACATTTTAAAAACATTGATATGTGCACCAAATACGCAATAATGAAACCTAATATGTTCCACAAATACTCAATAAAGTCTCAGGTTAATTAATAAATGTTGAATAAATGCAAATTTCATATTTTCCTAATGAATGATTATTTTCTGAATTAGAAAACCTCAATGTATAATGATCCGTTCATTAAAATAATAATTTTCACATCGAAGTGAGTGAACACTATGAAAAAGACATGAATGCAATGCAAAAAAGAGAAAAATTTTAAATTTTTGCAATGTTGCTAATTAAATTAATCATTATACTAAAAGTTTTTCATCATTTATTGGAATTGATCCAAGCAAGAGGAAAGAACAGAAAGAGAAAAAAAAGTTTATAATAAAATAAAATATATATATATAAAAAAAGCAAGAGCAAAACTCTGATTGCCATTTTTTCTGTATTTATGTTTGATTGCAAATTGAATTTTTTCACAGTTCAATAAAGTTTCAGCAAACAAATAGCAGAGAAGAGAGTGCAAATATTTCATTTAATTGAAAATCATATTTTTATATATAAATTGTATTGAATTTTTTTTTGTATTGTGCTGATAAAGTGAAAATGCTTTGTTGCTTCCAGCAATAATATTGTAGTTATTTCTTTTTCTGTTAAGTTTCACGTTAATTTTTCAATCTCGCGTTTTTCTACATTGTCCATAGAAACGGTAATTATTTCATGAGTAGTAGGGGGATGATACGTTTATGAAAACTTCGGAAAAAATTGTAGTAACTGGAACAAAATTTCAGTGACTTTTTTTCACTCTTTCATCCTTAAAGCTATCCCCTGTCTTAATTAAACTCAAGATGAAGAAGAGGAATTATATACAACATAGAGCTTTATCTCAATATCTTAACTCATACTTTGTGTCAATCAATTAAGGCTTCTTGTCTACTACTCAAGATTCTCCACACTTAGCAAATGGGAGGAATTCTCAATAATTTCTAATCATCAACTTACTTATCACTCACCATCTCAATGGAAAATTCTTCTTGTATCAATTATTGACAAGATGGGAGAAGCCATTAAATTGAGATAATAGATACAAGTTAGCAACAAAATAGTAATGGAAAATCTTTAAGTTTTGCAATTATTTTATGAAAAAGTAAAGTATTTCTTTAAATATATTATCTCTGTTTCCCTCAGACTTTTGGATTTTTACTGATGTTTTTTTCTGAGTTTAAGATGTATTAGAAAATCAGTAGGATTTTATAACCATTGGCAACATGAAGTAATTTAAAATTTATTTTTCAATGTCTATCAAAAGATTTATCTTCTATTTAAATTCAACAATATGAAGGTAATACAAATATGATAAAAATATAGGCACAACAGTCACACAATTGTATTGTTACCTTAACAAAAACAGAATTTTTTGAAGCATGAAATCCTATTTTCAACTACTTAAAAAATATGTTTCTCTTCATTATTTATTTTTTTTTTTCTTTTATTTCAAATCCTCCTTTTTGCTCTATTTTTTTTGTTTCTATCCTCCCACTTTTCTATTTTTTCTCAAATTCAAAGTTATTTTGGCTCGAAGGGAAAAACAGACGACGATGATGGACAAAGAAATATTTTTCTTAAATTACTCTTGTTTATTTAATATAAAGAATCTTATTGTACTCAATTCTTATTAAAGATACATTGACTTGTTTACATTTTTATTTTTTTTTAACTTCACTTGACAATGACATAAAAATTAGTCATCAAGCTTGTTTAAAGAGGTTAGCATCGTGTCAATGAATTCTAAAGTAAATTGTACATAAACTTGATGTTTTAAATAAATTCAAAGCTAAATTGATATTTGAAAAGATGCTCACAACATGTGACACAAATTGCATGTCGCCTACATGCCAGTATTTTCAAAAGAATAATTTGCAATCTCATCAAGTATCAATTCAATTGAATTGTTTGCTACTTATTGTCTAATGACAGAAACTTTAATGCTCATTAATTACTTTGACTTTACATAATCTCATCGTCTATTTGAGTTTTAGTTTATCATCTCATGCAATCTCAAAATATGTTGTCGTAATGAACTTTCAGATAAGGATCTATCGTCTAGTCTAAATTATATTGAAGAAGTAAATAAATTAAGCAAAACGAACTTTTTAATTTTAAGTAAAAAATTGTAAATGGAGTATGTCGTTCATTAACAGATGACAAAAGTTATGAAATCTGTCCAACATATATATATATATATTGGATATATGGAGATGAAGAGAGGATGAAGAAATAAAAGCTTTTTTTAACGAAAAAACGTTTTCCATGTTGCTCTTTCAACTTCCCCATTGTTCTCATTCATTTGTAATTTTTCTCCATTTTCATTTGGCTTTTAAAATAACCCAAATGGACTCGAATGAGAGAGAAGGATCATGTATATTTCTATAAATTAAGATGGTTATTTCAATTCTCGGAAATTCTGATGAAAAATATAGCACTTTAACTTTATATATTTGCTGATTCCTTTTTCCATGGCAATTCATGTTCCCCACACCAGCATCCTTATTCTTCTTTGAAAAAATCCTTCTTTCCACTCATACTAGCATCATCATCAACAATTCACGCCTCGTCAACTTCCATTAACTTTTGAAAATGAAGGAAGAAGTAAAAGTAGAATGAGCAAACTACTGACTTCGATGATGGAGTTTAAATTGCTAAATTAGTGTTTTGCCAAGGCAAATAATGTGCAAAGACAATCTACTCTTTCCTTACTACCTACAAAACTAACTGTATACTTTTCATTCTCTTTCACTTATATCTCACTCTATTATACTTTGTCTCTTTCTTGTACGCTCGACTCCTCCTGTCTTCAACAAAATATCATCTTGTCTTGATTTAATTAAAACTTTTATTTTTGGAAAAGCATTCTCTTCCCTTAAAATGTACGTTGGATGATATTTTTTGCTTTAATTTTTAAAATTTTAATTACTGCTACGAACTGTTAGAGTTTGAAAGCAAGAGCATTGGATTTATGTGTTACAGTATAATGGAAAATTTAGAAACAAATAATCAGTAATGTTAGAAAAGTTTGTAAAATCAAGAAATCAGTAAACTATAAGGGGGATAATTTGTTTGATGAGTGTAAGTATCATTATTCAATGATTTCTTGCTAAAAAGTCGTGAATTATCATTTCATGTTTATAACTATTTAAATTCAACAGAACAAAATCTGTTGTAATTCTAGTGTAAGAAGTAGGAGATTAAATTTGTTTTCAAAATTAAAAGAGAATTTTCACAAATATTTTACTACTACAAAAAGATTTTTCTTAAAACTGTAGAATTTTCACATTTCAAAAATAGATTTTAATTCTAATGTCTTACAACTTAAATAATCAATGAAATATTTTTTGTCAGATAAAATTCTGCATCTCTTGAACTAATCAAAATGATTGCTCCACTTTTATTCAAGTCAAAAGCAGAATAAAGAAGAAAACAATCTTTAATTATAATGAACCTGATGAATAAAATTAAGGCAAGTTGGTAAAGAGCCATGAAGATTGTGTAACGTGTATTTATTGAGTAAATAAATGAAAGTGGACGTATAAATGTAATTTTTTATTAAAACTAGGTTATTTAAGGATTAACGGACATAACGCACATAATATTAAAATAAAATTTCTTTTTTTAAAATCTTATGTAAATTTATCTAATACAGATTATTGTTAAAGAAAGTTCAGCAAACTACGTGACAGGATTATTTTATGAAAAATTATTAATAATTTTTCTCGCTGCTGATTCCCTCCTACTTACTTTACCAAATACAAAATACGAAAGTTAACATCTCGTTCCCATAAGCAACTGCTGATGTAATACCTCAAGTTCACGAAACATTATTCTTTAATACAAGGCATACGACAAACTAAAAGTACATCTGTCAGTTAAAAGTCAAAATTTATGTTAAGAACAAGAGTGAGAAAGGAAAAGGCAACAAATCATGTGGGATTTCATCAGGCTTAATAAATAAATAGTCAAATGTTGTATAGACAAATACGAATAAGAAAATTTTTGGATTGATATAAAAGTGTTTAACCACAAATGAATATAAATGATGCAAGAAGGGAAGAGAAAAAATACCACTTTGAAAAATCTTAAAAATTTAAATCAACAAAAAGTTTAAAGAACTTTTGATTTGAGTTGCTATTCCCTTTTCAACACGTGGAGGTGTTTCAATAGAGTTAAAAATAATGTTTTTGAAAGAGTCAGCCTACGAGTAATTTCTTCTTATATCCTTGGTACATTTGAATAATAAATTGCTGAATAAAAGTCACTTGAGATTTTCTAATTTTTCTGTGTAACCTCAAAATGACATTCACAGACATTAAGAGAGTATTGCACCAAAAAGTCTTATGAGATCATTAAACTTTTAAAGTCACAGACTTTTCCAATAAAAAGAAGTGACTTTTTGCTACTCTATTATAGAGAATTATAGACTATAAGATTCAAAAAAAATTCGCACAAACATACATAATAGATAAATAAACAATAAAGGAAAGAAAATTGAAGTTGAATTTGAATTTGAGTGGCACTTGTGAGAATTTTCATTTTCTTTCCCATTCCATTTTCAAGATATCTAAAATGTATGTATGTGTATGAGAGATACGGTAAAGCCGTTTCAAGTTTACAAAATGTTCACTTATTGCTATACGAAATGCCTTATCAATTATTTATTTTTATTTTTCGTTAGTTGCTTACTGCTTCTTTGCTAAGCTTCAAAAAGTATCTTCGCATCCCTTTTTGCTATCTCCATCCTTTTTCCATCGTTCTCTCGATCACATCGTGCGTTTTCAACAGAAATTGAATGAGACAGGAAAATCGATAAATAATTACGATTGAAAGGATTTTTTTGGATGTTGTTTCTGTTTCAGCCATCCCATCTTTCCACTTTATTTGAGTGGAAATTAGAAGTTCATATGAGATGAGAAATCTCTATGTCTAATACGATCCCATTGATATAATCATTATCACATACTTCACTTGCTTTCGCTTTAATTTTGATTGACGTCTTTTTTCAGCACATTTTTTTGATAATACTTTTGTTACAATCCTTTAATTGGCTCCATATATTTTCATTAATGATTTAATGATGTGAGTGTAATGAGATCCAATAAAATTCACCTTGAATATTTCACATACTTTCGCATTCCGTCCCACATTAAATCTACTGTCACTGACATTCTTGATTATACCGATAACTTTTATCTGATGACAATGAAATTAATTAAACATTCAAGTTTACTTTCCGCTCAAAAAATTTTTAATTTTTTTTATGAAAAATGTTCTGTAGGTACAAAAAATTGATAATCTCATAAATCCATTCATATATGAATATTAAAGTTTATATTTTGCATTTAAGCGTTTAATTAAAAATTAATCATAAACAACAGAAGTTTTTTCTCTAACTTTGTGCATGTGTTGACATATCAACAGCATGAAAGATTTTTTTCGTTTCATTTTCCAAAAAGGGCAAAGAGGCGGAACCCCATATGATTTTTTAATAATCTCCTTTTTCAATTTTATTTATCATGCTCCCCACGATTTTGACGACAGATTTATTGTTCATGTGTGGTAATATGGGGAGGATTGTCTACCTCTCGCAATCATATTTTTTTATTATTATTCCTAGCCATTCTTCATGATGTTTGCATTTTTTTCTCTGTCCTGTCGGTGGCAATACAATTGCTAGATACAAAATTGTATCAAACTGTGTAATGAAATTTCATGGAAAAGAATTAATTTTTATGCTAAATGAACTATAAAATGAACCTGTGTTCATTTTGTATTGCTTCATAATAGAGAATTTGATCAAAATTGAAGCAAATTAGGAAGATGTAAAAGATCTTAAAAACTATTTTCAACTCTTTTATATTAAATTTATAAAATTTAGTTCTCTCAGATTGAATATTGACGTTCCTTACAATTGAAGTATTGAAAAGTTTCTAAGATGGACATTTTTATTTTAAATTTAAAGAAAAAAATCACAAAGCGTATTTAAAATTATCTAAGACTAGTAGAATTAAGTTTAAACTTAATTATAAAGGTTGAAAACCGAATATTTATATAGTTATTCAAGTTGAGATCTGAAACAAAATTAATTTTATCAGGAAGATATGTATACATAGATATAATTTATTTGCATAATTTTTCTTTTGAAAATTGATTTAGCAATAAAAGCTTCAAGTATGCTAATAATGGAACCTCCTTTAAATTTCACAAACAAGAAAGATGCTCAACAACTAGCATAAAGAATAGACATATTTGCCAAAGAAAAAAAAAAACTTTTCCACCTGAATTTGGCAATGAATTTCACAAACATATATCATCATCACACTTGAATGGCACATAAAGTGTAATTTTACTCAAATTATGTGTTATCAGAGTGGTCGAATATATGTATCTATAAAATAAATACTAGTTTGCAAATGTATGGGTATACGTTGATGAAAATTGCAAAAGAGTAGACAGAGTGCGATTTAATTTGATGATTCGATGAGTTTTCACATTATTTATAAAGAAGAAAAAAAAATGAGTTTTCCAATCGTTTTGTGAAGGGTTCGCAAAATTGGTTATTTATGTTCAATTGAATTATTTCAAATTAGATTTAATTATACGGTCTCACTCACATTCACAAGATCCAATGTTGTTATTTTTATTTGTATGTTGTTCATTGAAATTTTCAAGATCCAAAAAAGCGATGATTGCATTCGATTCAAGGGGTTTTAAATAAATTTTTTTTTGTGTCTCATTCCCACATCACACTGAATCGACTACATTCGATCTATATATATATATATATATATATATTTTTTTTCATTTTTCGGAAATGAAAAACGCAGAAAATGGAGTTGTTAAATTGTGAATTGAAAGTTGATGTGAGCGTACGTATGTTGATAATCAATTTTTCAATATAGACTGGTTGTGGACACACGGATACATATATAAATATGATTACTGGACATGCCTCACGGATGAATTTTCCAATTTTCCTATATACTAATAAAATATGTGGTAAATCATTTTGAAATTAAAAAGGAGTTTGACATCAACGAAATAGGGGTTGAAGAATTAATAATTATTGAAGTACTTGCCCTCGATTATATGGACATGCCCTTTTTGTTAGACTTGATTGTTTGCATTTGCTTTGATATTTAAAATTGTCGAGAAGAGAAAAATAATTTTTCAATCAATGATGAATTTAGGGTATGAATAGATTTGTTATTAAAATAAAATTATGCAAGTTGATAAATTCCAATTGACGCATTTACTGATTCATAGGTAAAACATAAAAAAACTTCATTACAAGTTGAGCAGAAAATGACTTATTAAATCAACAGAAAATTAATTCCAATAAAATGACTTTTATATCCAATAACATTCTCATCGATAAAGAAAAAAAAATGAAATTAATTTATTTTATCTGTTTCCTCCCAATCACTTTAGCCGCTCGAGATATGCTTCAGTTTTATTGCGAACAAATTCCAGGCGATGCTACACTTCATAGTCTATTCAAAATGAATTCCGAGCCTGTTAAGTGTCCAGCGCCATTGAAAGGTATGAACATGTTTTTTAATTTTTTTAATAGTCTTTATCTTGCCACCTCCTGTGAAAATTCCTCATTACCTTTATGGGAACTATGCCAACGTCTGGTGCTTCTTTTGCACTTATTGGAAAAAAAGTTGTCGTGACATAAGCGAGTAGAGAGAAGAGTAGCAACAAAAAATCAATCAATTTTCAATAAACAGGACTAAAAATTATATTGGAGGCACACACTGATGGTATTTTAATTAATTTTTTTACTACTCATTCTCTCTGGCTTCCTCCTCATTCACTTCAAAAAGGCAAAAACAAATATCAAATAATTTTTTCATGTTCTTTGTAATATGAAACAATTTCAATATCACTATGACACCTATTGCATTATGGAAGAATTTTTTCATCTATTATTATTCGAATTTTTTTACTCTTATTCAATAGGACAATTCGCATTCACATATAGTCGTGGAATTGGTGAATGCAAGAGTCCAGTATCAAAGATAAAAAGTTGCACAGAAGATACTCGAATGATGCTCAATTTTCAAGCATGTCCGGATGTTGAAGGCACTGAAAGTACTGGTGAGTATGCAAATGTCATGACCCTTAGTATTTTTTATGATAAAGTCAATGATTACCCTCGAGCTATGGAGCACAAAATTTTTTAATCAAATTTTTGTCTCTTCTCTAATTTCCTGCCTTATCCAACATCATCAAAAAATATATGTATAGTTGAGGAATTAACCTGCTTGGCAACATGGAAGGATGGTAATGCTCATTACATTGTTGGAACCTTATCGCATAGTCGTGCAACATCGAACGAAGAGCGTTTCCGATGTTTTGTTTATGAGAAAATTAATGCAAATTCTAAACACGGTAAGGCAATTTAGGTCACATGCAGAATTGCTTTTAGTTAGACTTTTAGTAAATGGGTAATAATGGGTTGTTGTGGTGGCACTTAATCATTTCTGTAAAATGACAGATTCAGTCCAGAAGAGTTTTTAATTAAATTTTGTTTTCACACTTTTCTCTGTGTTCAATTACTGTTCCTATCTCTTTTGTTTTTTAATACTATAAATTTAGGTAATTTGGATGTTTGTATTTTAAAAGAAATTGTTTTTTTTAATGAAATGCAAGGTAAAATCACGTTATTTTTTTCTAAATTTATCAAAAGAATTTAAGTTCATATAAAGTGAAAGAAACAGACAAACTTTCATTCAAATTATTTATTCTTACCATAACTATCATTGACACGAAGTGCAGTTTTCACTAAATTGTAGTGTCAATTATGGTAATTGAAGTAAAAAGTTATTATCCCCCACATCTTCTCCATCTTCCATCATTTCATCCTTCTTTCTTTCACTTTCGTCTTCCCCACACTCTCATGTTTTACTTTTCATGCATAAAATTTTATAAATCGTTCCTTCTTTTTCACTCCTGCCTGTATCTGTAAACGGAAAAGTTTTGCCCTTCAATTTACATAAATTTTTATTATAAAAATATTTTCATAACTATAAATACGTACATAACAAAAAATTTGTGAGTTCTGAATGGAATTGAAAAGGGGAAGAGAATGAATGCATAAACATAACCAGATGTACCAATAGTCCAGAAGTACCATCAATTTAATAATGACTATCGACTATCATCATCCATGCTCGATTTTCAAATAACAACAAATAAAATAAATAGAAGAAAGGAAGCAAAAGAGACAGAAGAGGTGATTTTCAAGTGGGGAGGAAGTACAAAATTCAAATAAACTCACTCATAAATGTCAATAAAATAAGAATCCGATGTCAAAATTTTCCATGCGTTTACTCTTTACTGCAAATGATGTGAATCAAGTGGACATACAATTTATATCTCCATTTCACTTCCACTTACTATCTCCATTCTCTTTGGCTCACTTTATACGGTATTCAATATTTAATGATTTGTTTTTATGTTTATCTATTCATTCTTTCGTGTGACTATATGACTATGGAAAAGTGTGAAACAAAGGGATGGAACTATTTTTGTTAATCAATATCTTGCACACTATGTAGATTTTTCCGATCCCTCGTTGTGAATTACAGAATTATATGGTTATAATCTACCTATAAGCGGGCTAGTATTTTGTGTAAATATAGAAAACGAAAAGCAATTCATTTAAAGTATACTAATGACAATCAAAACTGTCTATTTCATACACAAAAAACATTCTTTTTTTATAACATATTCATTAGCCGGCTCAAAGGATGTTGAATATCGACTTGCACAATCAGGCGATGCTACATGTACTGGTTTAGAAAATCCTGAATTTGGATCACGCATCATGACGTTAAAACGTTTTGGTCCAGCCGAGAGATGTGATTTTCCAAAATGGTTCAAGGAGCCAAAACATTGGCATTCACTGAATGGAGAATTGTCATACAATGTACATCAAAAGTATGTAGATTTTCATCTCAATATCAATGACGAATATCATGTCATTGGAAAGCCTTTTTTTATACATGCATGTTGAATTATTTAAAAATAATTTCCTTCACATCTCTCTTTTTTCTCACTTTCACATCTCGTTTTCATCCATCCGTACTTACCATGATGACAATCTTATAGACCCGATGGTACGATTCACATAACAAAAGAGAAGCCAACACAACGTTTGGAATCTAGAGCAGTTTGTGAACAAATCAACAAGCAGACAGCAAATGAAACAATAATGGTAGTTGAGCAGACTACTGGATGGTATGTACATTCTGTTCTTTCTGATATTTATTTTATAGTGATTCTTAGTTTAATTGAATGAGTGCATTGATTTTTTTTCAACTTCTTATTTATCGTCCTGATTCTTTGGGTCTTTTGCCCTTTTCCTTCTGTATAAATTATACAGTCTTTGGTATGATTGAAGAAGTTGACAATTTTTTTTAGATTCTCTTGGTTTTTAAGAGAAACAGAATATTTTGTAAAATTGTGTAAGTTCTATAAATGAATTTAATTTAATATAAATGCATAATCTCCATAATTTTGATACTAGAAATAAAAACTTTTTTAAGCTCAACTTGATTCTTAATGTACATCATCATAGTTGATTTTTATTCCATTTGATCATTATGTTTATTTAACAAATTACAATAAATAAGCGGAAATCTACGAAATCCATTAAATATTTTCCCAGAGCTCTTAAAATTTTTCTCTTCCATCTCTAATAATTTCATTTCATTTTGCTTTTTCCTTCTCTTCATCTCCTTAACTGAACATTTATCCTTGTACCATTCAGTCACAAGCTCTGTTACATATAATTCATGCATAAATAGAGATGTCAATACAAATACTTACGTATTTATGGTTTTTTTTTTTTTTAATATTTGGGTGTTTTACTCAAATATAGTATTTTTTTATATTGACCAAAACCGTTTTGAGGAGAATATTTTGTATAAAGCACCATTAAGATATTTGTACAATTATTTGGGTTTTACATTTTGGGTATTTTAGTATTTGTAAAAATAGTAAAAACCCATATTTTTGACATCCCTATTCATAAATGTATGACTGAAGCAAGCACAAAAAAAAATAAAGATGAAGAAAAATATACAATTTTTATATCGTAATGGAAAACATCTTCCATTTTTTTAGTCCTTCTCTCTATTTCCTTCCCTCTCAATTGCAATGCAATGTAGTATCGTATAAATTGCCTTAAATGCTCATGCTTCCAAATGACTGACTATCTATAAATATGTAAGTATAGTATTCTACATTTGTTTGAATCGAGCTAAAATAAAAGAAACCTCAAAATAATAAGTAAAACAATAGAGGATTCAAAATTATAATAAGGAAAATCAGTTATAAGGCATTTTAATGAAAAATATGATGGCGTGTACATGCAGATGGGTTTGAAATTTATTTCAAAACCACAATTGAGTCAGCGAAATTCGCGACGCAGAAATATTTTTGCGTTTATAATTGTGGGAAAAATTCTTTTTCTTCTTCATTTTTACCCCTCATTCCATCGATTGTTCACAATGTAAATTTATTTTATGTATGAATCTAATTATGAATAATATCATGTACTGGCACATCCCTCCTGTTTTGAATCATGAGCACATTTCAAAGTATTATTATTGCTATTGTGGAAAAATGTCTTATATTACAATGAAATAAATATTTCACTTCATTTTTTGCCAAAAGAATGTTAAAAAAGTTCGTTCAGTCTTTCGAGATTTTTGAGAAAACATGTGTGAGAGGTATATCTATTAAAATAAGCGAGGATGAGATATTGATGTTATATAAATGCTCTATATAAGCACTGTAATCTACCCAAGTCGGGCGAGCGAAGCTCAGCCCGGCTCGTAAAGTGATCTATATAAGCACTGTAATCTACCCAAGTCGGGCGAGCAAAGCTCAGCCCGGCTCGTAAAGTGATCTATAAAAGAACTGTAATCTGCCCAAGTCGGGTGAGCGAAGCTCAGCTTCCAAGCATTTGCACTTGGATCAACATATGTTACCGTGATAAGAAAAATAGTCCGAGCGAAGCTCGAACTTAAGTTGTTCGAACGCCGTTCGGACTTGATAGCTCACTTTTTGCCCTGAACGGAGCGAAGCGAGTGAAGGCGTGAAAATTTTGTACAAACTTCATTTATATCAAAAAATGTTGCCGTGTGGAAAAAAATAGTTCGAGCGAAGCTCGAACATTAATAGTTCGAACGCAGTTCGGACTTGGTTGAGCGAAGCTCACAAATTTTTGCGCCTCGAACGGAGCGAAGCGAGTGGAGGCGTGAAAATTTTCCCAAGCAGTACAAACTTCATTTATATCAAAAAATGTTGCCGTATGGAAAAAAATATCGAGCGAAGCTCGAACATTAATAGTTCGAACGCAGTTCGGACTTGGTTGAGCGAAGCTCACAAATTTTGCACGGAGCGAAGCGAGTGAAGGCGTGAAAATTTTCCCAAACAGCACAAACTGCATTTATATCAAAAAATATTTCCATGTGGAGAAAAAAAGTTCGAGCGAAGCTCGAACATTAATAGTTCGAACGCATACTACATTTAAATAATTTTAGTTACTTTGTAAGTAATCATTATTTATCACATTTATTTGATAAATATATTATTTTGTTCAAGTTTTTTTTTTAATTTTTACTTTTCTGTACAGTTGTCTGATCTACGTATGGTGTGAATATTCCCATGAAGCGGGAACCGCTTCATTACTAGTTCTTCTTCATTTTTACCCCTCATTCCATCGATTGTTCACAATGTAAATTTATTTTATGTATGAATCTAATTATGAATAATATCATGTACTGGCACATCCCTCCTGTTTTGAATCATGAGCACATTTCTCTATAGCTCACAATAGAAATAGCTATTCCTTTTATTCCATATATTTGTTTCAAATACCTTTTTCCTTTTTCATATTCACACCAAATTTTTAATTCGGGTGAATATATTGCTTTTTAAAAATTAAAATTGATTTAATTAAATTTAAAAATATTGCAGATGTGTTTAATTCTCCATTATTTATTGCATTAAGAATTAAGATTTTATGGGTTTAAAATCGTAAGTGCTCATACTTCAGAACTCAAGTTTATTACTTTCGATGGTAAAAATTCATGCAAATTTTCAATTTTCACTTCATAGATATCAAACCAAGAAACACAATCAAAAATCACTACTGTAAGATCTTAAAAAAAAAACAAGAAAATCACGACATTCTTAAGCCAGAAATCCTTTAATTTTTACATTTTCATATTTCCTTTATCGATTTTTTATCTTTAAGTTTCAACATGAAAACTTCTAATAATCATCATCATTGAATATGCAAAATCCTAGTTCCTCACATATAAAAGATAATAAACTTTTTCTATCGTGTCTATATTCATTTCCTTGTAAAATATTTATCTTTTGTGGCTGTATGAGAAATGAGTCCCAAAAAAATCTTCCCTTTTTTGCTATTTACTTAAAGTTTTGCTTCTTTTTCAACTTTTTTTCTTTTCTAAGACATCCGCCACAAATTCTAAGTCATGATTTCCCATTCAAAATGTCTTGTAAGATGTTCGTTGGGGTTTAAATTCTTTTCACATATTTCTGTATGTTCCATTTTATTTCCTTTAACTTGATGTGGTGTGGCATCCACATCGTGCATTTAGCATAGATAAATGTGAATAAATCTGTCTTTAAAATATTTTTTATCCTTGTAAAATTTTCATTTGACCTCCAATGAATTCGTCCTCATTCCAATGCATTGAAACGCTTTGCTAAGGAATAGCATCTCTTAAGGATACGAGTAGTACAGCGAGAATGTCGCATTGAAAATTATAAAAATTCCATCTTCTAAATGGAAACATAAAAATTTCATGTGATTTACATCTTAAAGCTTTAATTTTATTACGTTCGTTTACTTCTTCTATGAGACATGAATGTGTGTTGTGTCTGTGTGGGTGTTTGCTGAATCATATAAGTTTGTATCGAAATTATATTTTACATTTCTCCTTCTCTCTTGCTTTTTTTCTCAATATACAGCAATACCGGTTTCTTATGCTTGGTGATATATCGACGTGACACACATGTTGTCGAATTGCAAATAGGCAACATAACGTCACGTTTAGAAGATGCCTGTGCTCCGGAAAAATTTGATGCTTCTCGTACTCCATTCACTACATTGTTAGGTAAGATATATTCGTATGGTTTTGTACATATGTGAATATTATTGTTTTTATTACCGCCATATCATTTTGTGGGGTAAAAAAGAGACTTTATAAATATTAGAAATAAACGACAGAAAATTGCGTGTTGAATAATTTAATAATTAATTTTTTCCTTTTCATTTTTTCAAAAAAAAACAGCCGCTTCATCAGAAACAGAAGAATGTCCCTTAAGTGGATCGTCATTTTCAATAATAGGCCCCTTGGGTCCACCATATATGAATTCACGTCACAAACGAAATGGCAGCAAGCAACATCATCACATTATGCACGATCCTCCACCTTCATATAAGAACCAACGTCATGATGTATTAAGTTTTCGTAACGCAGATATGTTTGAGCACAATTTGCATATGCACGATCGTTCTAATATCCAAAGGCATCGTCGCGATTTGTCGAAGTGCTCGAATATACATAAGCAAAGGCGACGATTGTCCATTGGTTGTTCACGCGATGATATTATTGAAGTTTATCCACAATGCAGTGAAACTGGTGATGAAGGTACGGAAATTTGAAATTTTCTTTCTTATCTAAAGAGAAAAAGCATTTCATTCCTTACGGCTAAAGATCCGAGAAAGTTAAAAGGGAAAATTTCATAGCAGGAAGCTATGTGAAACTACAAAACTTTTGTAATTCACTATTTATTATCTTTCTTATACTTATTGTATAATAATCATAATAAAAATAATAATAATGGTATGCCAACTCTTTTTCCTTCCGACATTGCCCACTTCTTTTTCATCTTCATCTCAAGTTATACAGAGATCTTTATCTAGTTCTTCCTTTAAATATGCACTTTCTCTGTTTTTTTATTGAAAAAGTTCCAAATTAAAATTTTAAACTGTTTAAAACATGCGGAAGAAGAAGAAATAAGGAAAATAAGAAAGTAAATTCAATGGACATACTAGCTAGACTTAATAATATGAACTTGGCAATTATAACTGGAAATTTAGTTATTCGATCCAAATACTTTGAATTTGAAATTAATAGTTTCAAGCTAATTGAGAGACAAGACTTATAATTATTATTTAAGCCTTTAAAGGACTTAAAAGTAATGAATGAAATCTTTTTCGCAAGAAGATGAAAAAAGTCATTTTTTGTTTCAGTTTTAACATAAGAAGTTAATTTTTATTATAATTTTTCATTTCTCTTCCAACCCTACCACAAAACAAAAAAATTACAGAATATTTATGCCACGGTTCATGGACGGAAAATGATACAACATTTATCATAGCTCGTCACGCAGGGACCAAACATGGTGTCTGCATTAGCTTTAAATCATCAACAACGACTGACTCCTCCGCTTCTGCTCAATTAATTGTCGGTGATTCATGTTATCGTGAAGCCATGTCATTAGAAATACCTGAACATCATTTAATATCGAATGTAACGGGAATCGCACGTGAGTATTTATACATATATACCATACTGAACATCTTTAGCATTTCTTTAGTCTGAAACAGAAAATTATGTGGAAAAATGCCCTCAATGGGCAAACTTAATTTTCCATCTTGTAGCTTGATGAAAAAAATTTAATTAATTCTTTCTCTTTCTTTTTTCCCATTTTCTGCTGCTCTTTTTACTTCCGTCCACAAATTCACGTTCTTTTCCTACATATCCATGGACATTACGAATAATAATAACAATAATAAACCAGGAAAATGTGGTGATACAAGTTCATCTAGTAAATTATCAAATTACTCACTACTAATTAGTCTGACATCGTGGACTGCTATAATTTTATTTAGACAACAGCAAAGACGGGTGATAAGATAACAAATAAATGCTTAAAGTGTATAAGTAAAAGAGAACAAAAAAAAAATAAGAAAAAAAATATAAAAAAAACTTTTTCCTTCTTTTGCTGTCATCGTCAATGTCGTGTCTCTCTTTTTCCAAAAAAAAAAAAAAAAAACAAAAACACAAAAATAACACAAGAAAAAAAAAAGAAAAACTTTAATTCATTCTTCGTGTGCTTTCTTCGTGATATATCCATTTTGATGATAGTCAAGTATAGGTTAAATGATGATGATGGGGTGGATATGAATGAATGAAAAATTCTTTTTGTATTGTTATAATAATGTAGAAAAAAGAAGATAAAAATACGAGCAAAAAAAGTTGGACATCACCATACGTAAAAAACTGTTAATATTAATAAAGTTACATTCACAAAAATAACAAGCATGTGCGCTTTTGAGGGCTCAAACGAATATAAAATCCTTTTTGTGTTATGTCAAATATGGAGTTCTTTTTATCATCGTTTGCCGGAAAAATGATTATGATAAGTGATGAAAAAAAAACTGTTCAGGCTTTTATGAATGAATTTTGAGGCTTAAATTCTAGTTTCGGATGGTATATTCAGTGAATTTATTTACTATCTAGAAATGAAGATTAAGATTCTGAATCTAATTCTTCAGCAATATGTTAAATAAAATTTTTAAATATTACTAGAAAATACAAAATTTTCAATTAAAGCCTTAAAATTCAGTTATTAAGTCTCAAATTCAAAAATAAATTTTCAAAGTGATGACAACGAACAAAAAAAATGGTACATAGTAAATAAAAGGAGAGAATGTGACAAAAAGTGTGTATGCGAGTAAAAATAAAAATAACAATAATAAATTGGATATTAATATAAATCACAGAAGAAAAATACGGACTTGAGGGGAAAAATGAGAGAACATAGACACATAGATCTCCGTATAACAAAAATGATGAAACCACATAACTATATATATATAAATACATACCATACATGATGATAAATAATTTTTGCTGACCAAGTCGAAAGTAAAAACATAAAAAAGGAAGAAAAAAAAAACAGTGAGAATGAAGTAAGGAAAAAAATATTGATTAAGCTATAAGTTGTATAAGAAGATAAGAAAAAAGAGGAAAATATCCAGTGAATGAAACGTTTTGTAGCTATACATTAAAAGTATGTGTGATTGAGGGGAGGTAGAGTAAAAAATTTAAGAGATTTTCACTATTAATTAAGATCGTGACTAATAATATATTAAAGTACCACACGAAAAAATAGTTTCAGCTAAATTCCACGAACGGAAATTACCACTCGCAAAACTCATAGCCGTGGCAACTAAATCTGAAAATATATTATTTGCCCTTTTTGAGGTTCAATATCATACTCCTAATTGGTAATGATTTGAAAAAGAAAACTTTTAATGAAGTAACTAGTTATTTATATCCAGAAACATGAATTAAATTAGCAATGGCAATGCTTTCTTAAAATCTTTAAATGTAGACTGAAAATTTGTTTCGATTAGGATTTGTGTTTTTACAAGTTTGACGTAAGTTGAGTTGTCATAGAAATACTTGTGGTTTCAAAAATATGAATTTTAATTATATAGTCATAGTTGAATCAATTTTTATAAACTGATGATTAATAATTTATAAATTTTGAAATGTCTGTGACTTAATATCAAATTACTAATTTTTTATAAGATCAAAAAATGTAAAATTGTAATATAAAGAACAAGAAATATCAATCGAACATTAAAAACAAGTCATTACCAATTAAGTGTGAAAGTGAAGAAGCCTTGTTTTAGAGGACATAACGAAAGCGAGAAAAGTCCCTCTTGTAATTAATGAAGAAGAAATAAAGTAACAGAAGTTTGTGGAAAAATAAGAAACGTGGGTAAGAAGGGAAAATCTCAATTTATACATATATATCTTAAGGAAAAGCTTTTTATTTTCTTCCGTTTTAATACGGATGTAAGAAGGGAAAAAAGTGATGATATAAGCCATTTTCAATTTAGTTTCCAAAACGTTTTTTATTGTCGCTATGTCGAGATGAAGAAACTTTTTTAAAATTCTCTAAATGTTTTATGGCCTCACTCAGTCTTTCTCACTCTCTCTATCTTTTTGACTGCTTTTTTTTGTATGTATAGATTTCCATTCCGAACTCATTTTTATAACGAAAAAAAAAATAAATAAGAAAAACAACAAGTCAAGATGAAAAATTCGATTTGAGAGGGAAAGAAGGAAGAAGATTCACTTTGTTCCTTCCTTGTTTTGTTAAATTTTTACTTTATTTTTATTTTATTCTTTGCGCGCGAGCGAAACAAAAAGCCTCGAAAAAAATAGAGGAAGATGAAACAGGAGAAAGGGAAAATGGAATAAAAATGTAAATCTTTAAATCCCGACATGTCCGTTTCGCTGACGACTTAACCTGGGTCATCTCACCCAGTTGAACTTTCTAGGATTTATATTTAGATATATTGAATTGATATTAACGTTAATGCTCCATTGAAATGAAAATAAAGAAAAATCCGAGCGGCGCAAAATGTGAAATTTTGTATTTAATTTGGCGCTACTGACTCACAAATATTTGTGCCGTTCGGTAAGAAAAGTTACAGTTTTATTCGTTCATTCTCTTACGTTGTAAATCAATTTGTATCAATCAAATGTGATTGAATAGTTTTGGGTAACTTAGTAGAGATTTGGAATGATTTAAGGGCCAATAACGATATCATAGAAATTATATGAGGCTTAGCGATGAAATTAATTTGAAATTCCAATTTTATGTATAGCACAAAAAACAAAACCAGAAATTAATTTTGAGCCTCTGCAATTTTTAAATTGTCATTAAATTTACATCATTTCAAGCACTCTACGTTGCCCTCAAGTGTTCAATAAAATTTGCATTTTTAATGCATGAATGATTTTTTATATATAAATATATTTTTTAAAAGAAAATTAAAATAATATGTAATGAATTAATTGATTAATTAGTAATTGTGAAAAACAAATTAAATAAAACCAATTATTGTCATTTGAACAATTACAAGTATGATAATTGAGTCGAATAGATGAGTGAACGAGTGAGCGAATGGATAAAATGTGATAAAAAACGTTTCAATCTTATTACTATATCATCCTTACGGCGATTTGCTGTGTTTGAATTATTAATCGAAAAACTTCATTACAGAAAAAATTGAAATTGAATATTTTGAAAATTAATTTTTATCGAATTTATTGAAAACTTTAAGGATTGGTTATTTTAGTCACTCGAATTTGAGTGTACATTTCTTTTTTTGTTTTTAAAGATTAGGGTGTGTTCACTTAATACATAGAGCGAAATACATTAGATAACCTAAAACTCTACTTAGAAAGTAATTAAAGTGAACGATACCTTACAGAATACTAAACAGTACTTGAGTTTTGTTTAATTTGATATATTGAACTGAAAAATCACCACCACAAAACAAAAAACAAAAGGTCGAAATGTAGAAAAAATTAAATCATAAATAAAATTAAAAAGTCTTTAATCTAAAAAAAATCAAAGTATTTAAATTCGATAAAATGCTTAAGATTTTCATTGAAAATAATATAAGCTTCTAATCCTTTCTTGTCTTGTATTTAAAACTAATCTTTGTATCAAATTAAAATTTGAAGGAAAAAAATCTCAGTTTAATATTTTCAACTTCACGATGCAAATAAAACTCTTTTGAGTTCAAGTTTCAAAAATGAAAATCTTAAGCATTAATTTTCAAAATAATTTACTTGTAATTGTTCATTTTATATTTATAATTTTGAAATTTTAAATAGAAACGCGATATAAAATGAAAAACTTGTAAAGTGAAACAAAAGTAAAATAAGGATGATGAAAATCAATATAAAGTTGCATTTAAGTAAAACGTAAAAGAATTACATTTAGAAGAATAAAAACACAAATTATATCCAGTATTTTACATACCATTCTCTTTTCGGTTCAATTTGTTTTTGTAAAATAAAAAAGAAAAAAAAATGAAAAAAAAAAATTAATGAACATACCATGAGAATAAGAGATGATTAAAAACGAATTCTTGCAATTTAAAATTTTCAAAAAAAGGGATGAGATCGAAAAAAAAATTAAAAATGAGAAAAACTTGGTGTATTATGTAAACTATACTAAATATTTTTATTATATTATGAAATAAATGAAAGAAGAAAAAATTGATGAAAAATGGAAGCGAAATATTGTTTCTTTGACCGCAGCCAAAGAGTTTTTAATTAATTTTACAGCAAACAACATTTTATTATGTACATAGATATGTACATGAACAAAAGTAGCAAGCAAACGTCAGCAGGAAGTCGTTAAAAAGATGAGAGAATGAGAGTAGTTGCATTTTTAAAGAATTTTCACCCTGAAGCATCTGAAGCTTTATTGCAATTTTCCTTCTATTGTTTGAATTTCCACTCCATTCCTTCTTAATGCCCTCAAACAATTTTCTCTCTTCTGTGTACTGTTGCGTTATGTAAAATTTGCATATTTTCTAATTAAGTGAAGCAGCAGCAGCAACAGCAGTATGGATAGATGAATGAATGAGTGAATGATGGTTGAAAATATTCTTTTCCTCTATACTTGTTTGAATGTTTGGCAAAGGAAGTGGGAAAATTTAAC
The DNA here is from genome assembly GCF_022539635.2 of Chironomus tepperi. Lineage (NCBI taxonomy): Eukaryota > Metazoa > Arthropoda > Insecta > Diptera > Chironomidae > Chironomus > Chironomus tepperi. The sequence goes on from NW_027226207.1 coordinate 222,031, forward strand.
GTAAACAACTCCCTCTTCTTACTTAAAAACTTCTTCTATAGTCTACAGATCAGATATTGTTCTGCTGCAGTTTGACGAAGAATTTTCACTAAGATTTTCAAGAAAAATATTTTGAACTTAAATTTTTGTTTACTTCACTGATCCGTCAATTTTACTTTTAAAAATCTTATCAAATATTCAAGAGATTATTGATTGTTTTGACTATCTTTTCAGTTTTCCGAAAAAGTTTTATTATTAAAAATCTAACATTCAGGTGTCTTGGAACTTTCTTTGACTGCAGTCTTATTCACTTGGATTACACCAAGTACACAACCCTTGTTTTTAACATTATTTGATTATCAAAATTTAAAATTTTAAGGGACAGAAATCTTTTTAAAAAATTAAATTTCAATCAAGTTAAATTTAAATTATTATTTAAGTGTAAGCATCTATCCTATCTTTTGACTATTACCCCCAATAATATAAAAATGCAAATGAAACAATTAAATTTACGTATATTTGAGCATATTTCAATAATAACTAATTGAAATTTAAATTTAATTACACTTTTCAAGTTTTTTCTTTCGTTTTTTCTTCGTTCCCTGAAGAGAAGTTTTTTATATTCTCATCTCGCACGATGTCTTTTTTACCAAGCACATTTTAATCTATGTATATAATGTGAATATGGTATGTAGAAATATTCTATTGAATTTCCAACCCCACAATTATTTACCATTGAAACATAGCCAAAGGGGAGGATGAATTGATAATAAGGAATTATTTGACGTGCATGCGAATTCACCAGAAGAACCAATTTTTTCCCTCACCGTTCCTTCATCTAAATGATGCTGATCGATCACTTAAACGTTCTGACATTAAACGAGCAAAAAAAAAAGATTTTTTTTCTCTCCTTTCCTCTTTTCATATACATCGCATCGTCCTCGTTTAGTATGAATATTGCATTTTAAGTTTAATCCCTTAAGCATGCAGTTTGTGTGTATTTATGGGATTTTCTTTCAATTTCTTTTCCCCTTCGTTGTGCACACAACAGCTTCTCTCACATCCATTATTCCATCATCCGATCTTGAGTAATAAGTCATCAAACCGTAATGTGTATTCATCATAATCATCTTCTTGTTCTTCCTCCCAATTTCTCATGCCAGTATCGTCATGGAAATCTCTTATTATTCTCATTCGATACAAATTTCTTGATGCTGAAAAATTATCAAACCATATGGATCCCTTCGAGCGATAAAAGAAAGAAGTTAAGAAAAAAATGAAGAGATTTTCTCGAATGGAAAATAAGAAGCTGTTGTTCTTTACTCCTCATACTCCATTGTTATGTGGTAAACAACAACAATAACTAGTGTAACATCCAGAATTGGGAGACTAATATGCTAACGCTTTTTAGTGTTATCAAACTAGTAAAACAATAGAAACATGACTATGAAGTTAACTTTAAGACTAAATTAATAGAATGAGAATATGATATATTAATAATCTTAAGTATGAAAAGAAAATTTGAAATATCCAACTCTGGAAAATAGCAACAATATGATAGGAGAAATTTCTTTATCATAATTACTGTAAATAATTTCTCCCCTTTTATTTGCTATACTTATATGAACAATCGTATCCTTTCATCCCGGTTTTGCCACCATATCTATCTACTTACTATCACAAAATGAAAAGTAATATGAGCAACAAACATGCATTTATGTGTGATGAATGAAAACAAGAAAGAAACCCGAAGATTTTTTTGTCTTTAAGCCATGAAATTTTAAGAACCTCACATAAACAAACAAGTTTGATATGAAAGAATGAGGAATGTTTGCGCCATTGGCAGTGTTCGATTTACTATTATGGTGCTTAGTAATGCTTAGTTGTGCATAATATTGTGCAAAGAATGAAATCTTTTGTGTAAAATGTAAACATTATATTGTTTGCAAAAGATATATATATATATATATATGAGAAACGGAACCAGAATAAGGAATTTTTTCTGATGATTCATTTGGTGTGATTTTTTACTTCTCTTTTAAATGAAATTTAACTTTATTTTTATGCAAGTCATGATTATTCATTTATTTGCTACAAATTGGACTTTTTATGGCGACATTTATTAATTGATGGTCAAACTTCGGAAGCCCTGCTTTCTAGATTTATTTTACCTTTTTTCAATAATTGAATTTAATAATTTGAATACTACAAACTGCAGATTTGTGACACTTAATTAATATTGATTTGTTTATTTTTTACACAGTTTCACAATTAACTCATTCATATCACACCAGCATATTCAGGATGCACAACAAAAAAAAAACTTGAAATCATTTCCAAAAAATACGTCCATCACGAAAAATTCGTTCTCATTTTTCACATTTCCATTTTTTTGAAAATGACATTTTTGTGCCGAATAACCAAGATATATTTAATATATGTGAATATACAAAAAAATTTGGAAATTACAATCACGTATTGAGTTATTTATTATGTCATCATCAACAATATTGATGGACTGGTATTGTCAAAAACAAATAAACTAATTGGATTTTAATATGAAATATCGCTTTCAACTCGGACAATTTTGCAATTTAATTAAAAGGCATAAAATGTTGGGTATTTGTGTTGCCATTTTTCTGGCGAAATTGATTTTTCGGATGGATTTGTGAGAATGACTTGATTATGCTATTGTGATTAATCCAGTTAATTTTACTGAACTTTAAAATTAATCATTTTGTAGTCTGATGATTTTATAAACATATTTGCTTACATTCTGGCATTTAAGGCTTTGCATCTTGTTTGCATCTGACTTTAGTACTATTACTTATTCATTATTCGATGCCATGAAATACGTGGATTTCTAAACATAAATCTCTTACAAACTATAAATTAAGTAAAAGTGTGAGCATCAAAAGAATTGTGCAGTTTTCAAGAGTTCAAAAAGTTCTACAAAAGAAACTTTTCACAAACTATTCTGATTGAATACTTTCATCACATCAAAAGGTTATTCAAAAATAATTAAATGAAAGTGCTCAATCGTCTTTATTGTACTACAATTTATAGAAAATAAAGTTAGGATAAAAAAGTAATCTCAATTTGAAGTATCAATAGCCTAGGCTCGCACGATTCATTCATGTGTAAATACAAATACAAACTTAAGTCCCGATCATAAATCATGGCCATAAATATCTCAATGCTTTGATATTTAAGCTTTAATACGAATCAAGAAAGTTTATGTCTTAATATTTTTTGCTTCAAATTTTATCAATAAGGTCATTTGCTGATAAACTTAATCCTCGTAGCATAAAATTCATTTTACGCTAAAAAAAATGTTTGTCTCGGAAAATTATTTTTCATAGTCTTTTAGCTCATTTTTGCATCATAAACAACAAACACATTTGAAATTTTCAACTCATTTTTGAAAAAATGATGCTTTTAACTTCAGTTCGATCGGGTATATTGCTAACTGAGGCGCAAGATCTAACAAAAAATTTACCTTAAACTGAAAAATTGACGGCCTGTTTCACTAAAGTGGATTATCCTCGATTTCGGATTATCCACTTCAGTTTTTTGCAAATTAGGGTAAACAACCTATTTTTTTGTACAAACTCAACTTACTAAACTTCAAGTGAAAAATTTTCATCTTTAAAGCAAACTTTTTCTATCATAACTTGCTTTAAACCATACTTCTTTGATTGTACTTTTAGTATAAACCAATACTTTTTGTTGTTATGCAGCACAAGATTGAAAATTTGCAGTTTTATGTCTCAACCTAAATATTTGTACACAAATCCTATTTTTTTGTACACGTCAAACCTAATTTTTTGGACGTTCAAATTAAAAATTACCGTTACAAAGTAAATAATTTGTGTGAATCAACTTTTAATTTGACTTTTAAACTACACTTTAAAAGTATACAAATCATAAGAATTAAGTTAATGATTGATAAATGCAAGAAATCCACCGAAAAAACTTAATTAATATTTTGAGTCAATTCGAGCAACACAAATTTTGACGGTTATTTTATTTTTGAACGTACAAATATTTAGGTGTTTGTGTACAAAAAAATAGGTTTGAAATTTGGCTTTACAAATATCAAAATATCTATTGTTAGACAACTGCTAGTAATTTAGTGAAACAAAGAATGAAATCTAGTGTAATTAAGCTTACTTTTTTCCTTGACAACATACTGATAAAAGTATCGGGTTTTCCATAAAAGTGAGATGTAAAAAATTTACAAATTTTGTGCAAGCATCTAAATTTTTCGTGAAAAATTCTTTTTGAGTTTTTAGGGAACTGGCTGCTCTAATCATCCTGAAAACTTGTCAGGATTGTTAAAACATCAGTTAAATGATAATTCTTTCATTAGTTTTGCTGGAAAGTGCTTTAAAATCAGTTTCAGTATTGTACAAAAAAATAGGTTGTACAAAAAATTAGGTTGTTTACCCTATTAGCTTATTTACAAATCTTTAATTAAATTGTGCTAATCAAATTTTTGATCACTGGACAAAAATGCGCTTAAGTCCTTCGATCAATAATACGGGGAATTGTACCATTTAAAAAAAATATACATTGATGCTTTATAAGGCATAATTTTCAATAAACCTAGATTTAAAGCTCTTTTGAAATGCAGCTTTGACTAACTCGAAATAACAGGGATAAGCGTACAATGCTCTTCGCATAAAATCACGGTACTAAAGAAAAGGAGAAGAGCATAAAAATATTGCAACCCTTTTTTATTTTCTTCATTCTCAATTTCATCGTTATGTTAAATTAATTTTCACAGTTTATTTTTATGCTGTTGCATAGATAAACTTTCATCGCTTGATCAATGGAATTTTAAAGCAGTCTTATAAAGCGCTATATTATGCAGAACAAATCAACGTTAAGTAATGTGTGCATTATATAGTATTGGGAGAGTGAGGAAGGGGTACAGTAGAAAAATTTATAGCAATAGAAAAAAGAGAATAAAAAAAACGCCTTTTAAACTTTAAGGAATATTTTGCTGCTTTTTTCTTCGTTCATGCTGTGTTGTGCATCAACGCGAATTAAATAAAGAGTGAAAGAAAATAAAAGGAAAAATATTCGGCATAAAATGGAATTTACATAATGGAAATAGCATAACCATGCAAAGAGTAAAAAGCTGTAACGTCAGCTTTCATATATTATTATGCCGATACATGAATTTTGAATTTTTTAGATTTTTTTTTTTTTCATTCTTAGGACTGCAAACATGATTTTCTAAAGATTTTCTTTCATCACATTATGTTCATATATACTTTGTATGTATACACATAAATATTTGCATAGAAATAGCTAACATGATTTTGTCAGTCTCGATTTTTTTTAGTTTTTCACTTAAAGATTGGAAAATTTAGTTAAATGAAAATTTTCTCTCATCTTTTTATGGTCTCTCATATTTGGATTAAATTGCTGTCTTTTATATAATTTCACTTAGTATTCCAACACTGTTTAACAGTTCTGCTATTTTGATTTTGATTATCTAATGAAATTAGTTTTTTTTGTATTTCTTTGAACGAATTTGCGGATTTCTTAGATTTTGATTTGAATATTTGTTTCCAATTACCTCATTGAAGGTAGACGATGTGCAGTTTGTGAATTTCATTTTTATTCAAATTCATTCATTTCCACTAAGTTGATCTTTTTTAAATCAATTCAATATGAAACTCAATTCTTTTGATAATTTTTTTTATTATTTTTATCACGATGGAAAAGGGAGTCTGAAGATCTTACCCTAGCGCCAAAATGGCAAGATTTTTGGACGATATTGCCAGAATTCGAATGCAAGATTTTTGCCCGAGAACGATTTTTGCCAGACTTTGCAAGATTTTCCATACATTGAAAATCCTTAACTGCACGACAATGCAAGAAAACAGCTATAAATCGGACCGATTTTTTTTATCGGTCCGATTTTTGCAAGATTTTGCCAGACAAATCGTCCATAACTTGACTAACTTGCATGCAAGTTTTGGACGATTTTTGCCAGATTATGGAAGATATTGCAAGATTTTTAGTTAAAAAATTTTAAAAATTTAATTTTTCCCATCTTTTTTCTCTTTCTCATATACTTCACAAGTGTATTAATCTTTTTAAAACCTTTTATACTCGTCCGATTTTTGCCAGATATTGCCAGATTTGTCTTGGGATTTGAACCTAGGATCGCTTGTTTTGAAGATTGTTTGAAGTCGTACACTTAACCGCTGAGCCACCGCTATCTGAAATTATATAACTTTATGTATGGCAAAAGACATATATAAGTTACTGATGAATTTCAAGCATGAAATATAGTTATATTTTAAATATAACTTTTGAATTAAATTTATGTTGTACTTATTTAACAGAAAAATATTTTTAATTTTCCAAAATAATTAGTTTAAATGTATTTTGTTCACATCGTATTTACATGTGAATGTATTGAATTTTTTTTGATTAAGAGGTTAATTTTTTATCGAATGGTAAATTACAGTTAGTTATAATAAGTTTGTTTTTTTATTCTACATCATAATCTAGATGCAGAATTGAGATTAGAAGAGGGATTGCGAGAAAATTGCCAAATTCCCTTTATGAAATAAAGTGATCTTCTAATCAAATCATTTTTGATTTATTTTCAAAAAAATTTAGTAACGAGAAACCGAAATCTCTACTTCTAGTTAATCTAGTAACATAAAAGTGCGGTATAATCTGGTAAAAATCAGAAATATAAAACTTATAAGATTTTCTGAAAATTCCAAAAAAAAATCCAAAAAACATCTGGCAAAATCGTTCAAGAATCTTTCAATTTCGGTCCGATATTCAAAAAACTTTTTCATTCGATTTTCGCAAGATTTATCTTGCACAATCGGACCGAAAACTGCAAGATTTTTCGTACGTTTTCAAAGAAAATTTGTCTTGCAAATTCTGGCAAAAGTCGGACGCATAAGATTCGTCAGATTTTTGCCAGAAAATGCAAGATTTTTTTCTGGCAATATCGTCCAAAAATCTTTCAAAATCGGACGGAGTTTTTCGTGTCGAAAAAAAGTCGTCCAATATCTTGCAAAAATCTGGCAAAATCGGACGGACAGAAAAAGTCTGGCGAAAATCTTTCCATTTTGGCTCAAGGGTAAAGGTTATTTTTAATTTAAACAATTATACCTTTATTTTCTAGAAAGCCTTTTGAAAACTTTCATTAATGGTTTAAATTTTTAAGTCTTGTAATGTTTTGAAACCTCCGACCATTCTGAGTTCTTTTAAACTGTTTATATAGAGATTATTCGAAGCTTGAAATTGAAAAGTATCTAGACATACCGAAGGATAAAATCTTCTCGAACATCTGTAAGGAAATCCACCTGATTTTTTCTCATTTCATAATAATGTGCTTTTAATTCTCTCATTATAGCTAGACTATTTTGCAAAAATATAAACATTGTAGCAATGGGTACATACAAGTAAATGTTAGAGAGAATTAATACAGAAAATATAATAAAAGCAAATGAATGTACACAATACACAATCCTTACTTAATCCTTTATTTGTTCTTAACGTGAAACTATGAAACTTTTCCTATCCTGAAATGTTTTTTAAAAAATATAAATAAATGAAAAACTTTTTCATAGCAGCAGAAATAACGGAAGCGACTGAAAATCTTTCCTACCTACCTACAAGAGATAAAATGACAGATTTTCAGATGATTGTCAACGAATAATGCAAAAGAGGAATGGAAATTAAGGATTAATAGAGAAAATGTCGTCTATAGAAGTAAAATTTGTAAAATTTTCATTATTCTTGACATTTTTTTCATTCTGTCTCAAATGCATCATTCCTTTAGAATGAAACGTGAGGATTCTATAGAAAAGTTACTCATTTCTCATTCAGGAAAAGCTACATCTCCAAAACTACCAAAGAATTATTTTATTCACATTTAAAAGACATACACAAAGGTACTTAAGTAATTAGAATAATAAATATTTATTCACTTTCGCTTCAATATAATTCTTACTTTGTTAAATTACACTTGACAGACTCTTACTTCTTGGGGTTTACTCCTCCCACGATGTCTAAATATTCTTTGAGAATATTCAACATATACCTAAATTTATGCTGAATAAAAATTTAAATGATAATGGTTTTCGTGCGAAAAGGTTACAAAGCATGACATGCAATGATAAAAGTTTATTAATTAGATAATTCCAATTTTGTTAGGTACTTATTATAAAAATAGGTAGGAAAATTATACTCGATTTTCATAAAACGAAGTCGTGATTAGTCATAAATTTTTTATTTAATTCCAAAAGTATTTTTTGAACTTTTCAAAATCACTTTGCCTTATTCATTTGTGTTGCTCAGGAGACAGTATTAAGCATATAAATTCACGTGAAATATATTTTCTTCGATTTGGAATTAACTCTCAAAAAATTCAAATTTTAATTTTAAGCATAAGGAGCAAAATGTTAGAGAAGTAAAAACATAAATTTATATTTTTTGTACTGTGGTAAGCATGAAGAAGCTTGAAAGTCATTAATTATAATTTTACCACAAATTTTTCATCTCATCACCCTTTTGCCTCTATAAATTTTGTTTATGTATATATGTTTATACTTGTCTATAAGAAGATAGATAGAAGGAACAGGAAGATGTTGCCATGTGATGTAACAACAAGTATTAATCGCATGAAATTTATAATTTATATCTTCTTTTCTCTTTCTCATTCTTTATATGCGTGTATGTATATCGATGTAAATATTTGAAGGTAATTATTCACTTAAAATTTTTAATGAGCAACTTGTAGGAAGTGATGTTGTTTAAGAAGGATGTGATGAAAACGGAATTCTTCCTTCTTACCCAAAAATCAATTTTTGCTTGTCATTTATTAAAAAAAATTACAAGATAACATGAACCCCCTTCAAATTCCTTAAAACTTAACTTGCCTTTTTCATCTTATGCTTATAAGTGATTTAAAAAGAAAACATGTTAAAGGGTTGTGTACATGGCAACATAGATAAATTATTATGGTTTTTGTAAGATAAATTTTATTATAAAGCTTCCATAAAAATTAAATTATTTCAACTTACTCAACTAAATTAAATCAAATTTAGCGTAAATGATTTTTATTTTCTAAATATATTGTGCATGAGATTCAGGAAATACTTTGGTACATTTTGAAAGTTCTATTACAGGCTTACATGATAATGAAAAAGAAAGAATTTGAAAATGGAGATTAATAGATAAATACCTAAACTATAAATAAATTGTTTTGAGGGTCACAAGACAGTAACTCATATAAATCTATAAAAGGTTAAAAATTTCATGTCTGATAACCCAAAACGACGACATTAATTACACAATCCTACATTTATAAATTTTATTGAAATAACATTTATCGTTTTAATTTAATTCCTCAAACGTAGCTACTTAGCAAAAGCAATAAAACTTATCTACTAACATTCTGAAAAGCAACTATTAAAGATCCAATTTCCGCAAATCAACATAATATCTATAAAATGTCCTTAAAATATCTAATTTAACTAAATCACTTTGCCACAACAAATACATAAGAACTGTACACAGCTACATACAATCATGGTATGAAAAAATTTAATTTACTATTTAGTTATCTCAATTGCATTTGAATGAAAAGAGAAGAGGAAGTGAAATTTTCTTCTTACAAATCTGAGTGAAGAAATGCAGAGGATAGAAAATTTGCAAAAAGCGGTAGCAAGAGTAACATTGCTTTTTGAATCAATACATGAAATTCAATCGGATTTACATTGAAATCGGATTGAAGACATTTATTTTCCTTCAGTAAGTCTAGAGTCGATTTTTCCCTCATTCCATTCTTCAGAATGTGAAGGAAATTTTGCTTTGCATAAGACGACGCTATCAAAATTGCATTTCAACGTTTACATTTCGCGTGAACATTTATATCGTTTGATGTAGCAAAGTTTTTATTTCAATCTGATTTGATTCCAAATGAATGTAACACTACACGACTTTTATGTCGTTATACAATATAATGTATAAATGTATAGAGGAAAGAAAGTGAGTTAAGGAGCAATGAACAAAGTTGCAATGAAGGAAATGCATTGTGAGGAATCACTTGCAGTGATTTTTCCTTTCGTTCTTTACGAACATGACTTTTTTCGATTCGAATTTCGATCTTAAATCAGATTGAATATGTTTGTTGCTACTGCTTATTTTATTTATATTTTTTTTGCTGTTAGACGATATTTATCGATTTAAAAATAAAAGAATTTAAAAAAGTAAATGTTTAAAATTTCTTTAACGCATTTAGAAATTTTAACTTTACACAATATTTGACAATCAAGCTAGGAATAAAAAAAAATCCATTATAAAACGAGCTAGGCTTCGTTAGGCTGAACTTATTGCTAGCTCTGTTGGAGTTTTTCAAGTCTTAGTACTTAGATAGCATAAGAATCAATTAGGCATCAGTTTCGGTCCACTAGCTAATTAACTATTTCTTCGGTTCCAGCACTATTTGGTAAATTTAAAACAAAAAAATTTTGTCAAAAATGATAAAGTCAAATGTACGCATCGACAAAATATAAACAATCCACACATTTTAAATATCTGGAAAGGAAGTGGAAATCTGTTGGGAAAACTAAAAAAGGATGAAGAAATTATTTTGCTTTCATTTCTTAAAAAATATCAAACATATCTACTTGATGCTTTATTTACTCTTATTTGTCTACATTTTCATCTTTTCCATTTTGATTCTATCTTACTGTTTGATGAAAACAAGACTTTTTTGAGCTTTTTAATATTTTACATACAAGACTACATTTGAAATCAAAAGAATAAATATATTTTCCGATGGGAGACACATACACACAACATCAGCAAATAACAATCGGATCTTTTGAACAAAAAATAAAATAAAGTGAATAGATGGAAACTCAAGAGGGACCATTAACGAATGTATATTTTCGATGTGTGCTCTATCTAAGGATAAAGAAAATAGAAAAGAATGAACATATGAGTCTAAGCAAATAATACCAAAGAAATGAAAAAAAAAGAAGAAAATCTTCTTTGAAGTATCAAGAATCTAAAATGAGAGGAAATAAATGAATATTTACTTCACTATGAGTTTGAATAAAGAAGCATTGTTAACTTTTTATCCTGATATTAAGAGAAATCGAGAAAAGGGCTGCAAACTATATTGAATTATTTTGAATCAAAATTCTATCTAAACTGTCTTTTAATTTCAACCAAAGCTTAAATATTTCATTTTTTGGAATTTTCTTGTATTAATTTTTCGGTGTTGTTGATCCTACATAGCAAATCCAAGATAAAACGTAAACAAACTCAGAGCTTGCGCGTGAATGCTAATACATAATTTTAAATCTGCCATAAAAAGCACCATAAAAATTTTAAGCTTGAAACATAAAGTCACCCACCCCATGAAATTCAACTACATGAGTTTGTTAGATACATTTATACATAAATAAATAAATTGAAAGGAAAAAAGATAAGTGGAAAGAAGGAAATGTAAGTTTAAATGTTAAATTTTCATTTTTCTCTCATTTTTAAAAGGTATTCACCAATTTATTCTTATAGGAGCCATAAAATGTTTTGCTGCTCTGCTACTATGTACTTTTTTCCAACTTTCCTATAGTGTTCAAATAGAGTTTAAATTTAAATTTATTACAGAACTTCTCAGCAATGCTCCATTTGCTATATATATTTTTGAAATGGAAATATTCATTATTATTTTTTTCATTTACTCTTCTTGTTGAATGTATTCTTATAATAACTTTTAGAAACATATATATCGAAATGAGCTTCACATCCATTATACATAATGGCTCGAGACAATGGGTGTGTAATTCAAGAAGTCTAGTCATCCATGTTTTTCAAATTTTATGAATTGATTAATGACATGTTCCATCTTACACTATTGTCATGTCAACAACCTGGATATGAAGTGATTATAACACATCAATAATATATTTTCTCTTAGCATTTAAATTCTACTTTTCTCAACTTGATATATTGTTTTTGGTTTAATTAAACATGCCTATAACTGACTCAGTACAAACTATGGATTTAACATATTACTGCATATATCAAAATTGTTGCTTTTCTGGTCGTAATAATTTAATTAAATCTTTCATAAAAAATATTATTTTTTTGCTTACTTCCATATGATAATGATTTATGTCCTTTTGTGCTTCTCTTTCACCACATATTCACATGCATATAGATACACAGAGAGGCAAAAGGACAGAAAAAATTGTGCCGTTAAAATAAATATTCAGAGTTGTGAAAAATAATTTATGCCTTTGCATATGACAACCAAACCCTCCATTTTGAACATACAGATGAAGCGCGAGCACTATCTTTCTCTTCATAATATGTAAATGCAATGAATGGACAAAAAAAAAAGAAATAAATGTATACCGCAAACTACTCGTCTATGCAAAAATATTAAAAAAAATGAAATATGAAAATCTAAATTTCCCACACACGCAAATAAATAAAGCAAAAATGCATTGACAGAGAAATTTAATAGTCAGGATATTTTTTTTTACAAAAATATTTTTAGTCCACGCGAAAAACGATGATTTTTTAAAAAGTTTTTTTTTTATAAAGTATTTTATTTTCAACTTTTTAGTCCAAATATCAATCTGTTTGTTATTATTCGGCCTTTCACGATTAGCTCGATTAGTATAGCATCGTTTAAAAAATCGCGTGGACTAAAAGTAAAAAAACCAACCGCAACAAAAAACGAGGGCGCCTGGTATCAGAACTTCATCAAAGATTCGCGCCCTCGTTTTTTGTTGTAATACAAAAACCAACCGCAAAATCTGTTTGTTATTATTCGGCCTTTCACGATTAGTTCAATTTTTCATTTTATAAATTTGTTTGTTTCTGGTTAAAAAATTGTGCAATAATAAAACCTCTCTATTTTACTTTATTAAACTTGATAATTTCTCCAAGGACATTAATATGATACTCGCTAGTGCGATTATTTTGAAATTTCAGTATTAATGAATTATTAACGATCAATCAATTTCGCAGTTCATTTTTCCTACCTTGGTGGTTAGCCACAGTACTTTTTTGAGTAGTTACAATTAAATTTTATTTGTACTGCAAAATCCACTTTTTATTTATTTCATATACATTTTTTTAACTCAACCGTATCATGAAACTAGAGCATATGAGCAAAATTAAACGTGTGCATTTATAAGAAAATCTCGACTTATATTCGAAAATCTTTATTAAAAATTCATATGGACAACAAAATCTCTTTGTTCCTTCCTTTTCATGAGAATATCATGTTTCTACTTCCAGCAAAATAGCCAGTTCTACCTCCTTTTTATTGTCTCATCTATCGCCGCCATAAATTTCCAGTTTCCATAGCAATAATATTTTCAATAATTAATATTTCAATTTCTGATATGTGCGACTCTACAACAACTCTCTCGCACTCTACTGGGCATTCATTCATTTAATTTCATATTCTGTTGTTGCTGTTGCAGTTGTGTATATATTTTAATTTTAAAATAAGTTTGATATGTTGCTTGTAGGTTTCGAATTTCATGGCAGGTTCGTCTATGTGTATATATACAACTATATCTATGTACACATTTTCAGATCGGATTTTAATTATAGGTATGCATTTTCCATGTGCACATGCCATTTTTTCTTCCTCTTTTCCCATTTTATTATTATATTCATTTATGTATTTACGTGCATTCTACAATTATCCTTGGGCATTTTGATGGAATGGTTTTAAAATTTTATTCAATAATTTTTTATATATCGTATGTTGCATATTTTCCTGTTATTATTTATATTTCATGTTTTATTCCTACAACTTTTTGTATATTTCATTTAATTCTGTCTCTCTGTATTTTCATATTTCATTCTCATATCAATCCTGGGATCAAAACGAATTTTCATATTTTTCATTCAGATTTTCTGAAATTCAACATCAACAGTATTTCCTTCAAATGCTCACAGATATATATCACTCAATCATTTGAATCAGAACTTAAAATGAACATCAATTGTTGATGATGAATAAAGAAGAGAGAGAAAAAATTCATATGAAATAATTTTTGGAAATGAGATGGAAAATTAAAACCGAGAATTAAGTGAAAATGTTTTGTACTGTGCACATACATATGGTCAATTTAAAGCAAATTTCGTTTGTATGATTTTGCATCAAATGTATTTAAATGAGAGAAACCACAAATAGATTTTACTAATTTTCATTGTATGTTTTTCAAAATGACATAATCTCAAATGTGTTGATGGATTACTACTAATGTTACTTGGTTATTGGAGCATAGTGAACATGCATGCTTGAAGATGTATACAACTTATTAAGCCTAATAATTGGGATAAATTTTTGCATAACTTTGACTTATATTTAAATTTGAAACCCTCTCAGAAAAATCTCGCGACAAAAAGTTATATTTGCATTTCTATGTAGCATATTATGCGTATATGTACATAGGACATATTAAATACTGAATAGGAAGATAATTGTTATGGGTAAATATAATTTCTTTTTTTTTGATCATTAAATAAATTTATTCAAGAATGCATATATCCAGTTGTAAGTAAACAACCGTCCAACTCCATAATAGTAATTATGAGCCCGGACATCTAAATTATTCAACAATCCCCATCTCTTGCTCACTTACTCATTCACTTGTTCTATTTAGAAAATGAAAATTTTATTATGAAGTAATATTGTCCACTGTTCATGAATATATGAGTGTGTTTCATACAGTTTTGAGAAATGGATAGAGCAATAGTAATAATACTTTGCATAAATATATGTTTACATCAAACGCACAAATTTGTAAGTCAACACACACACACGCTTGTTTGACTGTACACAATTCACATGTCATATTTGTTCAGACATATATGCAATAACAAGTTAAACTATTAGAACGCATATTGAAAATTTATTGAACTAGTGCTTTAATTTTGACAACTATGTAAGTAATTAAGTTAAGTTTTGGATAAAATTTAAATCTCGATTGACAGTCAGACAATTTTATAATATTTGTATTCCTAGGAAAGTAGTAGTGATATTAATGAAAAGGAAGTAAAAAGGGGTCGAAATGAAAGAAAACTCTTAACATGTGATTTCAATAAAACTCTTTTATATTCATAACTTTCTGTTTGTGGTATAAAAAATCTATTTTTATTTGTTTGTGGAAAAAATGTAAATTTCTTTCCGGATCTTATATGCCCAGTCAAACAATCTTGATCTTTGCGAACTATTGCGAAAATTTTATTGCCATTTTTGCGCCAATCATTTGTCTCAGTGGCGTGTACGCTTTCTTTCATATCACCGTAACAATTACAAGCCTTTTTGAGTTTTGATTTCATTTTATTTGTTTTTATGTGCTGTATTCAATGAATGCTAATAATGACTGATGGATGGTAAACAAGAAGAACAATTGAACAATGAATATTTAAGTTTTGGTAAATCACATTAAAGTGTAGCATAAATTATTCAAATGAGATTTTTCTTCTTCGACAACAACGTAATGCAAACTTATTACTTACAATTAATTACCATTATACTAATGACTATTAAGAATTTTTTGCTTTCATATCCCACACAATTTTCTTCATTTAATGATTTTGTTGTTTACAAATGAAAATGAAAAATTAGACAAATAGAACAATTAAGATGATTGATCATAAAATGATAATTGTCATACATATATGATTAGGTATGTGCTTATATGAGTTTTGTGTTTTCAATTAAGCTCATTTCCTAATTAATTAGAACTGTGCTTTATCTGATTATTGATTATTTGCTTGTGGGGCACTAACATTTTTATATTAATTAAATGAATTTAAAAAAAAATCAAATCTGAGCTTGGTGTTGAATATACATATATTCAAAATATTAAAATCCAATAAATTTGTCGACATCATTTCTTTATACTGAATTTAGAACGGGGAAATTTTTGTCGTAATAACAAATGAATGGGAAAAGAAGAAAGAAGAAAAAAGACGGAAAAGAAGTAAATTGCGACATGCAACATGAAAAATCTACATACAACATATTTTTATCATGAAATAATAAAATACATTGAATATGCGTGACGCCCAAATTCAGTGAAAGAAAAAAGGCTTTTAGCGGTAGACCTTAAAATCAAAACTTAAGAAGGAAATGAAAATACTAAAGAAAATAAATTCATAATTTATTATTTATTCAATTGTCTGATTCGTGATTTGTGATTTACTGATTAGATATGAATGAAATATTTATCATGTCGCTATATCAATTCATTGCATGTTCCTTTTATATGCATGCATACTAAACATTCTAACTGGTAATAAATATAAAATGTATGTGTCGTCATGTCCATTAGATGGATATGTAGATCATCTGTTTAGTCATAATATGCGAGTGCATGATATTGTGAATTCAATTATTCACAAAAAGTTCACATTTGTATGCATATTACGGGGTGTGTTTAAAGAAAATTATTATAATTAAGATTCGTGAATTATTCTTCCTTTACGTTGACATATTGTATTACTCAAAAGGTAAACTTTAAATTTAAATCAATTAAATGTAATTATTTTCAGTTAATATATCGCTTAGATCGCGATATTTCCTGTAAGAATTAAACGTTATGGATTATTTTCGATTTATTGTTATCCAAATTATTACATCATTAGATGAACTAATTTATAAATAATTTTTTAAAACTTGCAAAAGTTTCGACTTCTTTTCTTATTTTAGGAAAAAAAAGCTAAAATCTTGGAAAATCCATTTTAATGAAAATGGCTTTAAATTCCTGATAAAATGCCATAGCAATTCATAAGCTATGATTTCAATGAAATATAAAGGAAATAAAAAATATTCAAAGCATCTGCTTACTTCAGTGATTAGCTTTAAAAGCATTTTCAATCTATGTAAGCTTACGTAATGCAATAATCTATATTGATCTAAAAGCTTTTTTGGGATTTAAATTGATTTTCATCTTCTTCATTCGTATAAAATTCTACACTCAATTTGATGCCTACATTTCTAATAAAAATGACAAAACATTTGTGTTATTTTTTTTTGTCAAATAAAATTTCCATCATTTTTCATATTTATGAGTTCAGTTTATTAATTCGAATTCAATTTTTATAAAAAAAAATCGATTATCCGATTCCATTTTTCAATTTTTTATAAATTTAAAAAAAAACACAGAGTTGGATGGGAATGTATATCAAGAGTACTACATTTTTGGGAAAATATTTATTTATAACAACTAATATAGCATTTTATTTTTGAGTACTAAAGCACATAAATGGCAAATTTTTATTTGCGAAGATCCCTGAGCGTAAATTATTATTATTATTCCATTTATACCGCCCTTGTGAGGAAAAAAACTCAGGTGCGTTACACAGCAAATAATGTACGAACTGAGTTATTAGTTTTTCAGGAATTTGTTGTTATTGCTTGTGCATTCCAAATAAATTTATTGTTTACATTCCAGAAAATGAAACAATTTTCATTTATTTATTTTTTTTCTGCGTTGCTTCCATTCATAAAAAAAAACTTTTACAGACGAATTTATGAAAAAGTTTAATTGTTAAAAAAAAATCTATAAGATTGCATGAGAAATTTTTTGCTAGAGTTTAAAGTGAAAAACTTTGAAAATTACCGCAAAATCTAGTAAAGCTTAAAACACATTAAATTATATATGCTGTGTTTATGTGTGGAATTTTTCAATTAACTACGATGGAATTTTTTAATCATGATGAGGGGCTTATATGGTGGCATGAAAAATTTTGTATTTTCAATATTCAATTAAATAAATTGTCAAGGTTGGGAAGATAGGGTGGCAAAAATCTGGTATTTCATTTTTAATTGGATTTATTATCCAGAATTTATAAAGTTTGCTGGTTTCTAATATTGTTTTACGCCTCCTATTATATACACGTCTAGACTTATTTTTGACATTTCTCATATGCAAAAAAAAATCCAAGAAATATTTAGTCAATCAAAAAATTCTTAAATGGAGGATCTTATTAGGGTAAAAATAATCAGCTATTGTTTAATATTAATTCTCTTACAGCATTTCGCGCATACTAATAACGCTGTATTAATAAAGGGAGGATAAAAAATTCAGAGAATTTCACATATTCATAAAACAATCGAATCATCTGAACAAATAATAATCCTTATTATTGTGATAATAATCTCTTTATATAAACTTCCTCATAGTGACTTTCCCTTAATTATTCCGCTGATGTTACAGATATATTCATACAAAATCTAATAATAATTATTTTTTAATGCCTTTCGCTCCCTTTCATTGTGTTTGCTTAATATTTGTAATGTAATATAATGTTATATGACATCAATACATGTTTCTCATAGCAAATCATTCGCTGCGCTCTTACATATATATGTATATACATACTTATAGATTGAGAGAAAATTTTTTGGAGAGCGTATGTGGAAAATAAAGAAAATGATTAATTGATTTTCACAAAATTTTATGCCATCAAGTTCTTCTTGTTGATATATTGCCATTGCGATAAGAGTGAAAACGAGATATATATCCTGTGATTAGATATCTGAATGTACACATAGCATTGCTGTTGTTATTATCAACTTGATATATGGATGGGATTAGTGAATTATCAACAAATTTTTGATAGATTCGAAATAAGATTAAACAATAGAGGAACTTGAAATGGAATTTTGTGGTTGAATATTTCGTATTTCATGTGCCATAATTGATGTGATAATAAATGAATAAGCTTGAATAATTTTATTGTTTTACCATAAAATTATGAATTTATGAATACATAAATTTACATGCATCAATAAAATAAAAGACACAAAATGTTAAAAAAATTTACATCGGTTGAATGAAATCGTTAAAAAAATATATCTTTTAAGAAAAATTTTAAGTCTCATTTGAATTTGATGGCAAAATTTAATTAATTGCCATAAATTTGCATAATCGATATGTGAGTTATTGTTTTTCATAATGATTGAATGAATCAAGAACATTAAGTTTTAAAAAAGATTTTTGGATATTTCTCACATCAACAAGAATCTTCAAATTTTACAATAGTATTCAACAGGGACGTCAAACGATAATGAATAAAATTCGACACAAATACAGACATTCAGTAAGAAAAAGTGGATAAAAAGTTTCTAATTAAAAGTTATCATTATTAAAAATTTTGCTTTCTTCTCTTTTTATTTATTACAAAAAATACACCCCAAAAGCAATGGAAAACTTCAAAATTATACATAATCACATTTTGCGGTTTGAGATAAATGTGAAAATGAGAATTAGCTAAAATGAAATTTAGATAAAACGACATCATAAAATTTACTGTGTTTGTTTGTCATTTACACAGTTTTACACAAAGTTAGAGATACAGGATGTTGGAGTTTAAAGACAGGGGTGGAAGCAGCTACTCTATTCTTCAATTCTTAAAAAATATATCAAGTAAACATTACACTTTTTAATATACTAAAATAACGCCCAAAATTGAAATAACTTTTGAAAAGTTTCCACTCCTAGGCACAAACCTTATCATAATTTTTATTGGTAATAATTTTTACCATACAACGTTATACTCATAGATGAAAGCTTTGAAAGATTGTCATCGATAACAGAGGTGGTAAAACATGAATGAGTGGGAAAGGGAGATCGTAAAGTTTATGATATTAAATAATTTAATTTGCAATTTTTTACATTCACTGCTTATTATCCTGGCTTGAAGTAAAGCATTGGAGTAAGAATATGTAGCATTTATACACACCGTACACATAAAATACCTCAGCTTTATTTTTCTTTCTTCATATCCGTCGTCTTTTAAACTCTTATATGATATTTTTCTGTGAATGTGATGCGTAGAATTTTAATGACTTTGTGTCTTACTCGCTAACGGCAAAAACTTTTCTGGCGGTGGTAATTACAGTTCAAAGAGTTTTTAGTATTTAATTATTTAAGTTTTATATGAAGTTATAATATATTCTACAGATTGATAAGACATGACTTACACACATGACTTACATGTAAATTTTCATTAGACGAAATGAATTTCTAATTCTTCGTCATAGCGAGATGAAGAACGGAAAGAGAGGTTGCGAAGTTGTGTTTGAACATATCTCGCAGCATAATTAGACAAATTGTAAGATGATGAAAATTTAATTCTCAATGAAATTTCTCATCTTTTGAATTTTAATTAAGTTTCTGATAATAAAAATTTCTATCTAATAATAATTCGATAAAAAAGTATTGAATTATAAAATTCTTATGTAACCTAATTTAGTACTAATTTTCAAAGGAAGACTTTATTTTTTATTAAATTACATACACAGAACATTGATTTCAGTCAAGGTTGTATCCAAGGGATAAAAAAAAATAAATTTACAGTTGACAATAAATGACCACATCTAAACTTATCAGACCAAATCAAGAGCTACCCGTACAATCCCTTTTTTATTTATCAAACGGTCCTTTTGCACATTTAATATAAGTACCTCATCTTTTTATGCTTATTATTTATATAAATGGACATAATCCTGTTAAAACGTAATTACATCCATTTCCTTTCAAAAAGGATAACGAAAGTTTGCGCAAAACTTTCTTCTATTTCATATATTTCCTTTTACATTTAGATAACAATATTAAAATATTCAAGAATTTTGCTAAAGAATTAAAAGAAAGAAAGAGGGAAAAAAATTGCAGCAGTATCTATGGAATGTAGCAAAGTTTTGAAGAAAACTATAATATCTTTTTAAAACAATTTGTTGATAATTTGCAATACATATTTCTCAGCACAGAACTTTTCAAATCTTTTTTGCATTTTTTATAAAATAATATGCATTGCAAAGTGTGCACGAAAAAGGAGAAATAGAAATGTGCTGTATGATATCGAATACAACATGGTGACAAAGAGTATGAAGGAGATTGTGAGTAAACGGAATGTGCCTTTAACTGTAAGTAAAAGTTTTGTGATTTTATTGCTGTGAGGCAAAAGTTTAGTGCGGTAAGAAGTAAGGAAGAGGAAAAATACTACAGAGATATAGGAAAATGTGAATGTATTATGATTATTGTCTGTTTTCTATTTTCATGTATAAGATGCGGAATTGCGTCACATATTAAGATTTTATTGTTTTTGAAAAGTAAATGAGGGAAGGAAAAAGGGATTTTTTCGTCATATTCACGCCGCATGACACGAATTTTTTCATAAAACTTAGAAATAGCAATATGAGAAGTTTTTAAATTTAAAGGATTAGTAAGTTAAAAGTTGAAAGTCTTTAACTGAGATTAAATGCGGTGCAAATATGATTAAAACGCCAACTATTACCTTTGCAAGTTTTATATGCTGCTGTAGATGTCTTTTTTGTATGACGCTTCGAGATATTTAAATTAGGAGCATTTGGAGTTACAACTCGTCCCAACAATTTAAACTACCAAAATATCTGTACAGTATATGTACGTTCATACTACTGTATCATAGTCATTGCTGCTAGCTCGAATAAAAATTTTTAAATTTCTGCCAACATGCTACACAAAACATTTTAATGCAATTCCCTAAATTCTGTATTTTTTATCACTTTTCTATTCATATAAGCATAAATGTACATTCTTTTTATACTAATTACAGATGGTTCCTGTTGCCAAAAAAAAAATCCCTCACTTATCTAAATTAAATTTTAAATAACTTTTTGGAAGATCTTTTTTTCTGATTTCATAATCACTTTAATAATTAGAGAAAGTAATTTTGGAAACGATTTAATTTAGGAATAACTTTTAAATAAACCCTTATGAAATAAACTTTAATATTTATTAATAGTTTCAACTTATTTATCTTAAAAGCTTAATCTCTTATGGTTAGTAAAAATTCTCTTATGTTTTGTAAAATCAACTGATATTCTTTATATACAATGAAAGTTAAAATGCAACTTGCAATTCCTTTCGATGTTCCAAAAACGTATGCAAAAGTTGATATATCATGGATATAGTTCCAGTTTACTCCACTAAAAATAAGTAAAACAGTGATGTAGTATGGTAGCCAAAATGAAATAAATAGAATCGATTGAAGCTTGATCAGTGACTTCATTGATTTATCAGTATAACATATGTAACCAGGAATACTGAGAAGAGTTAATCCGAAGTTATCATATCTGTTAACAGTTTCATCTGTGGTGTTAGATTTAAGATGTTTTTGTCTGTATTTTAAATAATATGCAGTCAATAGTTGAAATAGCAGAATCGCTGCAAATATCATATCAACAAAATCATTTACTAGAAAGTTATTATCATAAAGTATACATTTAATCTTGATTTTATGATAAATAAGATGGATTCCACCAATTAATGACCATAGGATGAAAGTATGAATAAATGTATCTTCAGGTGTAAAATATTTTTCAATTGTTACTTGACTTATTGAGGAAAATATTAGATAAAAAAACAAAATTATTAGTAACATCAAAGTTACTGAACGAGATGAAGTTTCTAGTGCTTTGGTAAAAAATGAACTTTTGTTAATTTCATTGTTGTGCTAAAATTAAAAAATTATGATACAATTTTTGAACAAAGAAAATCAGAGTTACCTTTTCAAGGAGCACGTGTGAATGCACAAATGCTGATGATAATATATCAGCAATGCTTAAATTAATAATAAAAGATCCAAATGGATTTCTGGTTTCAAAATTGCTTAGGATACTTAAAATTAGGAATAAATGTCCTGAAATTAATTTTAATTGTAGTTCTTATTGTTATGGAATTAGATAGAACTACTTACCAGCAACAGAAAATATTGAAAATATTATCACAATAATATTAGTGATATCTCCCATTTTTTAAAAATATAAATGAAATTCCAACTTCACAGATACTTTATGAATGTAGAAATTTTTAAAACTGTAGTTTTTGGAGCTCAGCTCTAAAAAGATAATACATTTTACATGAATCAAATTCATACTAAATTATTCATAATTACAATGACGAATAGTTTTGAATCACTGAAAAATGTAGTGTGCTTTGCTAAAAGTCAACTTTTCTGATTTTTTAACACTTGAAAATTTTTGAATTTGGCATTTTTATTTCTATTATTACATCCATCACAATTCATTAGAAATTCCTGTTAAAATGAAGTAAGTTTTAGCAATCAAGAAACAGAGTAGTAAGAATTTGAATGAACTATAATTTTACACGCATTTTTTTACAGATTAGTACAAATTTTTATGTTGACATCCTTTTGCTGCTTAGCAATCGGATTTGCAACTATTAGACTTAAGCCGAAGATAAAATCGATTCTAGATGATACGATGTATGGAAAAATTCATCAAATAGTCAAAGAACAATATCCGAAAAATCCGAAGTTAATCAAATGTATTATGGACATACTAATTGAAAACGATACAGCTAACAAATGCTATGCATTCGATTTAATATTTAATCAAGACGCATTCAAAAGATGTGTACAACCCTTTATTGATAGTGCTAAATCACAATGTGAATTATCTCGATTTTCTCAGCAGCTAATATTTTGCATATCTCTTGTTTTATTCCTCATATTTCCAATGATGATTTATGGCTTTGTTCACTTCCTTATCTATTTAATAAATTTATTTAGACATGATGCTTAAAAGTCAAAAAAATTTCATTTTGATATCAATCAAAGTGCACTTCCCATCCTGTGAGCATATAGATCATTTTGTAAATGAGACACCTACTCTTCGTATAAATAATAAAAATTGCTATAGGAGTGACAACTCCTCTCATAGTTCCAAAGAAATATAAATGTACAAGTAATTCTTTCATGACGATACTTATGTCAATTAAGATTAAAAATTGAGCAATAAAAAATGGAAGCCAAAAAATGATAAATGATAACGATAGAGTGTAGGAAAGGTACCTTAATGACTTATTCAAGTCATCGTAATGTGATGGAATATTTTGAATTGACACATTGTTATGGATGTAGAATATTTCTGGCTGCGTGTTGGCACTTTTTCTCTTCTCTTGTAGAAAAAGTATTATGCATTGTTGTAAAATTAAAATCTCAAATAGAGCTAAATCCAAGTGCCCGTCAATATTGAAATCATGCAATTTAATGCATGATGAAAAGTCTATGACTGTTTTCTGATACACACAATTCAATCCAACTATTATTGACCACATCATAAAGAAAATTATGAACATATTCTCTTTTGTTATTAAGTTCCCTATCAGCACATTCTGAACAGATGAGAACATCACATAGAATGATAAAATTATCAAAGTCATCAACACCATAGTACGAGAGCTAGTTTGGAATAATTGTTCAAAGAAATAGAAAAGTTCTTTATCACGAATGGCCTGAAAATAATTTATTAATATTTAAGAAACTCCAAAATTTATCTTTTATAAACTTACATCTTTAAAACAAATACTAATAACCATAAAAATTGCATAAATGAAATCAATAAACAAAATATTGATTACTAATGATGTAAAAGTGTTCAAAGCTTTTTCATTTGCAAAAAAACTTGAAATTATGAATCCATTTCCTTAAATAATTCAAAATCAATTTAGAGCAATAAACTTAAAAAATTGAAATTTCACCTAAAATTGATAGTGTAAAAGCTATCAAACATGCGGTTTCAAGCATCTTGAACTTTATATTCCTTTTATTTTTTATATTTTTAATTCACAGTTCATCCTTTTATTCACGAAGATATCTACAGTACTGAGAATTACTCGAATATAAAATTTTATAGTGAATAATGTTTTAGTGATTAAATCAGTGATGATTAACCTCTTTTTTTTCGCGGCAAATCTTGCCGCCTCGACTAAAAACCCAAACTTATTTTGTCGCGCCACACAGATTGTCCAACACTTGGTTAGGGGCCGTTCACTTATTACGTTCACTTTTTAGGGGGGAGGGGGGGTCTAGGATTTTGTAACAGTCTCAACCAAAAAACTTGTTTTGTCGTCGAAATTCCACACACTTGGTTAAATGAATATCACTTTTATTTAGAAACATCAATTTTTTATTTTATGAAATAAAATAAGTTTTTAAAAAACTCATTTCCATTACATCATCACAAACATGTCTAAAAAAGTTTCGTACGAATCAATGTAATGCAAACAACAAAGTGCTCTGTTTCATAAAAATGTCCGAGTGAGAAAAAAGTTTGATGACAAATATTGACTCATGTGTGACCTGAAAAATATATCCGAGTGATTTTAGCAAGTTTATTAACATCATCTGAATATTTTTTCATGTCAGCAGAGGGTGGAAAAAAGTTGTTTGAAATCAGCAGCCCGCATAATCATACAAATTACACATTATAATTTTATGGAGCAAAAGCATGCAAGGAGGAATTTCCTCTTTTGAAAAATGGTAGAAATTAATTGAATTAGAATATACTCACACAATCATACATAAATTTTAATTTTTTCATTATTTTTCTAGACCAAACATGTCTTTTCCATTTAGCAGTCGCAAAATTTTTCACATTTCGCATGCAATATAGAGTCGTGCAAATAATAACAGAGCCATTGGCAGTTTGTCGAAGATTTTTTAAAGCAAGTTTTTTTAGAAAAATGCTTTCATTTTGACTGAATATTAATAGAAATCTGCCACATATTAATATTTTTAAAAAGGAATGCGTGAGTGTTTTAGACAACAGAATTGTTTGATGCTCCCTTAATATTAGTTGCATTATAGCATGCACAATATGTATGTTCATAGTAAAAAAATAGAACAAATTTCAATCAGAATTTTTTAAAATTACTGTAATTATCGTTCTTGCTTTTAGAATCAATTTAATTAATTTTTTTTTTCATATTCAGGTATACATGAATTCATAAACAATTTATGCAACATAAAAATGTTATCGCGGACTATAAGAAAATGTAAACTAAGCGACCATGATGATAAACACAGAGACACATAAAAATTAATGTCTGACATAATTTAAGCAGAAAAAGAGTTGATGTGTACATCCTCTAATAAAACTTGCTCTTTTTACTTTTTTTTTTTTAATTTTTTGAGAACTACATACGTTTTACCACCATATCTAATGTACGTGTTTTGTTTGCATAATTTTACTAAATGCAGACGATGTTAAATGTCATAAATCAATTTGAATGAATATTCAGCATTTTGCGGTTGTGTGGCATTATGATATGGATCTTTATCATAATTGTCATAATTTTTGTAAGTGAGTTGTTTTTATGGAGTCAAAATTTACAGCGTCACAAAAGTTCATATTTTATGGTCATTTCCGATGATTATTCTGCTTAAATGAGATAATGCAGACATCAGGCTTCCAGTTGATAATAAAGAAACTTCTTTGTTTTCTAGATGTTTAGTACTGAAGAAACAGCGAGAAATTGTCCTTCCCATGCATAAGCACCATTCAATAGCAAAATTGGAGTTGCTTAATAGAACGAATGGAAATGCATTATTATTTCAATAGTTATCAACACAAAAAATCCCATTTGGTTGAAAAACTTCATTAAAATTTCCATATGTATATGCAACTTGATCTGCATATCACTATTGGATGTACACTAAAGGACATTACTTCAGTTATGGTGTGTCTGTTCAATCAGCAAATGATTCCATTCTGATATTTTATTAATTTTTCATAAAAAATTAATGTTTTTTTCCTGTTGTCATTGTATTTCCATTTCTATCTGAGTCAGGGTTGTGACACTGA
The DNA here is from genome assembly GCF_022539635.2 of Chironomus tepperi. Lineage (NCBI taxonomy): Eukaryota > Metazoa > Arthropoda > Insecta > Diptera > Chironomidae > Chironomus > Chironomus tepperi. The sequence continues at coordinate 248,702 of NW_027226207.1, forward strand.
AAAGTTATCGGAAGTTTTTGACATTATTTATTTAAAAAAATTAATCTGGTAGAGTGCTCAGACCTGAATTTCCATCCATTGATGGTATTGTATCCACATCTACATGTATAAATGTACAGGATAGATTACAAACAGATTCACATTCAAACACTATAGATAGCTGATACCGTTGATTATTAAAATAAGGACATAAAATAAATGGGGAAATGTTATATGATTTATGATTTCCATTTTTCATTCATATTCATGACTTTTAAATTTTCCACTCTCTACACCGTACAACGTCGACGACTACGACGACATGAAATGGCAAATGAAACAGAAAGAGAAAAGAAATCGCGTTCATTTGTTTGTTTGTTTGTATATTGAAATTGTTGAACTGGAGACAGGAAATATGATTGCGTTTTTTCCTCCATATCCTCATTGTTTGTTTGTTTATTTCTTTCATAACATATAAAAAAATTGTATAATAAAAGGGACATCAACATTGTGAAGTTAAAAATGTTTTCACTGTTAAATTAATTAAAAAATAACATTACTCTCAAAATGTCTGTGAACTCATACTCGTTTCACTTTCAACTGGGTATGTATACATGTTGAGAGTTATGTGAATATATTCATAGGTGAATATGAATGTGAAAAAATATTGTTGACTAAATTAAATTTGAAAATTGATATTATGCCAAATAAAGAGACTGGGGATTTACAGAAAACAAAGAACAAGTTGCGAATTAGCTGATGATTGCTTTTGATTGCGCATTTAAAATTTCAAATAATTTCTACACGTATTGTCGAACTTGAAATCTAGCTGCAATAGCATCAAGAATAACTGATAATTGTTCATTTTCATCACAATGCTTTGCACCTGAAAGTTTTCATCCCAAAGCAATAGATAAAAAAAAATTGAACATGTTTTCTTCTGCACAAATTCGTGTCCAAAAAATTAATTGTCTATAAAACATATCTCCCAATGCCATTAAAACAAACATGCGAAAAAAATTGGCACGCTTTGAGTTATTTTAAATGAATTAATATCGATTATTGCTCGCGGTAAGCAATTCTTTTTGTGAAATCAAATAGCTCAATTTCCATAAAATATTTAGTCATTGTAACAAACAAAAAATGCTTTGTGATATTTGATGATTTTAAATAGCAAACATGACTGCGAAAAAATTGGATTAAATAACCAGAAATTGAATCAAATAACTGAAATAGAGAGTTATCTGGTTAATTCACTAGCGAAATTGTCAATTGTGAAATATTTATTTTCATAAATGTATTAGATTTCATAAATGTATTAGACTTTCTAGAATATTACAATATTAGTTGAAATAGTGAAATATATGCAGAATCATAAAAATAGAATATAATGTGTCAATTTCTCTTCTAATGCCCAACTCATCAATAACATAAATATTTAAGCTGTAATAAAATTTCAACTTCAATTTTCTTAAACTTTTCTCTTTATTGATGTCCAATATAACTTTTCCTTCTTCAGATATTTATGCTTCAATTTTCTTTTTGGCATGTACGTCAAGTAACTTTCAAGAAATGCTATGAAATATTTTCATAAATTATTCTGGAAACCACTAGATATCTAAGAAAAACTAAAGTCATGTAGAAGTATTAAATGACATGAAATGCAGTAAAAATTTCCAAGGATTTCTCACTCAAAGTAGAAGTTTTTTTAGATCAAGAAGTAAAACTTTATAGAGATCCATCTATCGAAGGATTTAAATGCAGTAAAATTTCCTCTAGAAAAAGAAATCTTTGGGGATTCTCAAAAAGTTGTTAGTTATTTTAATATTAAAAAAATTTAAGTGCATAAACCTACCTAGGGTAGCCATAAATGCTGCAAAATAAAAAAATATTAAGAGATGGAAAGTAAATAGTCTTCAACCACAAGTTCTTGTTTTATTCATTTTTATTCCTTCTTTCTCTTCTCTTCATTAATTATTTACAATGTTTACAACAAGTTTTTCTCATCTTAAACATTTTACAATTTTCACTTGAGACTGTATATGTGCATAGTTTTATACAAGGGCATGCAAAACATAAACTTTTTCTTCATTTTATTCTTGCTTTTTGACTCTTCAATGGTTTAATAGGTTCTTACTTATGATATCTTCTATCTTGTATTCTATAAATATACATGAATTTATGTTTGAATTGGAGGAAGTGGTGGAAGTTGAGATAGTGTTTAGTTCCAAAAATTCTTTTCAATTGGAGAGCAAATGATTTTTGATGCTGTAAGCATGAACTTGGATGCTCTTTTGCCTAAAAAGCGCAGTTTAAGAGTCACGACTAGTAATGAAAATCAGCCAATAGCACAAGATAAAATGAACGTCAAAACAAAACTGAACCTAAAATATGTATCAAGTTAGGAAGGTGAAGAAAAAAAAGTTTACTGCATTTTTTTAGTTCTTCCTGACTATTACTTTTATTATTGTTATTACTTTTATATCACTTCTTTTTTTCTCTTATACAATTCATGGAGACAACTAACGACTGCTATTGTGGTATTTTTTTCGTTCATGCTGATGCTGTTTCTCATTTAAAAAATAATGCATTTTCTGTACTTTGCGCTTATCATTGCACACAATTCTTTTGACTTGTATTATATTCTTGCACCTAAGACATAAAGAAGTTCTTTAGTAACTGAAGTAAAGTTAAGTGAAGATGAATGTAATACTTTTTTCTCTCTCCTTTATTCTTGTGTTATAAGTTCGTAAAGTGGATTTCTGCTTTTTAAATATATAATGAGGTAATATATTCATTTTTATTGTATTATAACTGTCTGCTTTTTCTTTCATTACAAAAATGTTGAAGGAAGTGAGAGCAAAGAGAATAACAGAAAGTGTTTTGGTTTCAGTTTATTTTTATATTCTTGCTAAAATTTATTGTAATCATTATCGGTTAAATTTTAATGACAATAATTTCTGTATTTTAGTGTTGAGTTGTGACTTTTGATCGGGAAATAAATGTGGGAATTTTATTACGTTCTTGATCTTAATTTAATTAAAATTCGCATTTGAATTTGAGTCTGTGAATATTAATTCTCAGTATTATAATTATGCGTTGTAAGCACTATACACACGATCGTCATGATAGTCTCGTTATCCTTTTAGCTACAACGTATCACATGAATTACAATATTTCTGAGGATTTACAATATTAAGCATTTCCGTCATTCGTGCATCATAAAATATAAAAAAAATCAAAACGTTTGTGGCACGAAGTATAAAATAATATCCTTCATCCAATGAATTACAAAATTCAATTTAATAATACCGAAGGTTTCGGTGACTGAATTCGTGATTGTAACAATAATTGAAAAATGTATGTTCTCTATGACGATAAATCCTGATTGATTGAAATTTGTGTCAAGTTTTATTGATTTTGTATCGTAAATTCTATGGAAATATGGAAAAAAAATCCTTCAATATTAATCAAAATATTCGAAATAATCAAATTAAGAATACAAACAGTTCCAATTGTTATGTAAAATTCTCATAAAAACGATTCACGTTTCATAAAGAGCACACAAAGAGAAAATTTTCTTTTTTTTCGCAATGCAAAAAAACAATGTAAAAAAAGTAAATAATTCGCTCATGTTTTTGATGAAAAGGAATGAATGAACAGTTGTTTCCCTTTAAGTACGATGAATTAACTTTAAACAAAAACAATTTTTTATGCTTTTTTATAATGGAGAGATAAAAAATTAAGACAGAAAATGTAATTTGAAATGAAAATGTTTGAGAGAAATGAAAGAAAACGTAACCAGAGGTCAAATGTGCTTACACGAAATAACACAATATAAAAGGAGGAAAATGAGAGAATGGGAGAGAAGCAAAAGAATCTGTATTTTATTCATTTCTCATCTTGTTACAACAATTGAAAGCATTTAATTTTGCAGTTCCTTTCATCTGCGCGATTTCAATTAACTTTTTTATATTTTATATTTTTCTTCATCATTGTTTGAGGGGAAAATTGTGTGGATTTTTTTTATTATGTTTCTTTATTTTTATGAAGTAAAGCCAGGCTTGGTTACTTTATGCAGTTTTTGTATGTATGTTTAATAAACAATTTTGACGGATGCATTGTGAAATTTTGTTTTCTGTTTTTTAAACTGCAGTTGGAAACAAAAGCACCATAGCTTATTTGTTTTAAAACATTTTTTAATGCAACTATATGCTACAAAACCAAATAAACCTCGAACAAGCTTCCATTTTTGCATAATGTCTGTAAAACTTTATCTCTAGCAATTGAAAAGTATCAAAACAACAAATGATAGAGATTCAGTTCATAAACCTTCAAAAGATCAATATTTTACATAAGCAAACATTTCAAAAAGTCAGTCAACGACAGAAAATCATCTCTCCCCAGAAACTTTTGTGCTGGATATTTTTTGATGAGAAGACTTATGATACATCAAAGTGAAGAAACCTTAAAAAAAAAATATTATTTATATTTATTTATTCTTTTGCTGGAATGGATCTGAAAGCTTTAATTGATGAAGGCAAATTAGCTTTTTATTTATAGCAATATACGTGAATAAATAAATCAAGTGAATGAGGGTATAATAAAGTTGAATGAAATGAATGAAATTTTTCAATTCGACTTATGTTATGAATTTTGTGTGTACATAAATTTCAAGTACATTTCAACTTTTTTTGGCTTTGCTTGCTAGATTGCTGAGTAGATTCTTTGTGGATGCTTAAGCTGAAAATAATTAAAAAGCCTCAATTTAATATATAAATGGAAAAAGACGATATGGTTGACCAAAGAACTAATATTGCAAAAGTAATATGCGGTAGCAAGTGATAATTTCAGCTTCAAGCGCCATCTATGGGGGGAATGGTGATTGTTCTCAGACAATTTTAATGTAAAAAAATGCAAAATGCTATTCGGGTAAATAAATAAAAATCCATTTTTCTATTGATTTATAGAATATTAATCATCATTCTTTAATAATCAGTAATAACTTTTTTACAACCGTTTATTTTCTTATTCGAATTTTTTACAATTATTTGTTTATTTTTTATCCTTAAAAATTATAAATTAATATTATATTCCAATCAGAATCTTTTAATTTTCTGAAGAAATGCTTTAATTTATTTCACCTTTCGCTATCTAAAATGATTATAACTTTCTAATTTTTTTCACGCTTACTGTATTTAAAAGTTCATTTTCTAGGCATTGAATTGACTTTTCTTTTAATGATAACAATAACATTTATTCTCATGAAATCTAATAAAATCATGATTTTAACAATCATTCATAACTTGATTTTATGAGAATCATTATATAACGTTTGTCCTACTAAATAATTTTGGTATAGAGCAAAAGAATATCAATGATAAAATTTAAATAGTTATTCAAATTTCATCAAAAATTTAAATAGTTATTCAAATTTCATCAATAAACTAAAATTTCCATCTTTGAAACTCTTTTCTTCTAATGAATAATTACATTATAATTGTAAAGCAAATTTCTGACAAAATTTAATTTAATTACACAATCGACAATGAATTGAAGTGTGCCCCTTCAGAAATATTTTCAAATTCCGATCAGAATATAAAATTATTTTAATTACAATTTTTTTACATTTTTTTTTCTTTTCTTTTATCATGAAAACCTTATGGCTTCATCTATGTAATTATCATTTTATTTATATACTTGCAAAATATTTTCTAGTATCACCAATTCGATTTCGTCGTATCATGAATAATTATTATAATTTTCATTTATTCATCAAGCATTTATTTTCTATTTAACAATTCAATATCAATTTTTATCTCTTTATGATTCGATGGTTTAATTTGTTGCCTATTGCTAAGAAGAAGTAGAAAAATTAAACTTTTTTTCTTGTTTTTATTCCTTATAGTTTTACATACATGAGAAATAAGTAAGGGTTAATTTTATGAAGTTTTAGATCTTGGTTTTTGAGTATAAAGAGATGAAGTTGCTTATAAAAAGAGGTGATTAAATGAAATATAGAGAACAGCTTTGAGCTCATTAGTGAAAAGTGTTTTTGATTACATGAAGCAATTTAATAAGAAAATTGGAATTTTGATAGAATTTTTTGGTAGCAAAAATATAAACCATGCCTTAAAATATCATTTAATTTAGTTCTTAACATGACACGTTGATGGCATGAAATGCTATTACACAGGGAAACATTTGACAGATGGACCAATGTTTAAGTACGACTTTCAATTGAGTATCAAATATTAAGTACGGATGTGAATTAAGAAACATAATAGAAAGTCAGCTTTCTCCTATAATAAGGAGATACAAGCAATAATTTCATTTTAATTGATTTTTTAATCACTGAACGAACGAACTAAAATTACTGAAGAGTCACTCAGGGGTAGTAAACGTGGAAATTAAAGCAAATAAAATTGCTTTCGTTATTACCTAAGTATCTCGACCTTGTAACAAACAGAAGCAACAAACTTCCATTTGACTCTTGTACGGCAACACATAAACATTAAAATCAACTGAATTTCAGCCATTTTAATTACATTAAAACATAGAAAAAAATATATGTTCACTTTGTGTACATCCCTTGACATCCATTTGAAAAATAATTAATTTTTTTATTTTCATATTTGAATCAACATAAATTTTGCTTTTCACTCTTATGGTTCCAGTTGCTTTATGACTCAATTTTCCATTTAATGTAATTTCACGAAGAAAAATATCAATAATTTTTTTTACACCTAATGTCCTTAAGTACTTATTTTTTCTTTAATTATCTAGTTTCCTTTTATCATCCACTACACAATTTCATTTTAAATGTCTCTGTCTTCTTCTAAGCTACGTAATCATTATTATTTTCATGTTACCTCAAATATATCACTTTTCCATATTTTTATCTCTTAAAATTTAATTTTATTTTTCATCATTTTGACATATAAAAAACAGTTTAAACAAATTTACCTCACTTTTGTATTCTTCATCAACTTGTCAGTGACTCAATGGCAATTATTTCATATATACAAAATTTTCTCATTTTTCTGCTTTTATAAAAAAAAGAATTAACAGAACCTTTCTTTGCAACATTTTCATAATATTCATTGCAGTACGTCTAGCATTCATATAGCACAGTATTCTCTTTGGTTTTACACTACCAAAAAAAGAACTCATTCTCTCGTTTCATAATAATTGCTGTTTTAATGATAATAGTACGAAACAAATCAACTGATTATTTTGAAGTACATTGATAACCATAGTATAAATGCTAAGCTTAATGTATGCCAATTAAATTTAAGTATAATGGAAGAATTGATGTCCCCGCATTGATCTGTGTTAATAAGATAAGAATATGGTGAAAAGTTGTTCATTTTTAAACATTTTTACCCCGAGTGGACAGTTAAAATCTCGGGATGAGGATTAAAAATAGTAAGGTATACACTACTTACGTCCAACATTGGTTAGGTTTGCTAATGTATATTGACGCTCGGCTAAAATTTCCGGGCTCTGATTCTCGCGATAGCATGAATCTCCAATATATAATTGAGCTGTATCAGTCGTTAGTTGCTTAAAGCTAATGCACACAACATATTTTGTATGTCGTGCAATAATGAAAGTTGTTTGATTTTCACGCCAGGAACCATGGCAGGTATACTCTATAGAAAATATTTTGGATGAAAGAATGGAGACAGCGGAGAGAAAAAAAAATTGTATTAAAATAAATGAACATGGCCAAAGTTGTATGTCAATTAATCAACGTGTCATTGGTGTGGTTAAAGACACATATACAAATATATGATCAAAATTTATATGAATATGGAAACAAAAGAAAAAAATTCGAATATCCAATTTTCTAGATTCAAACAATCTCTTCCGCCATATATCTTACCTTCTTCCATATCATCATTGCCAATGCATTGTGGTGAGACATCAATTTTATTTTCAACGGAACATCCAATGTTCAATTGTCTCGACTTTGTATTTACACTGCTACCACAATTTATTGTTGTATCACGTCGACTTCGTGATGGGTCATTGCTATTGCCTTTCGTTCCATCATTTGACATTATATCTAAGCCATTACTAAATTTATCTAGATTATCATTATTATTTTTATTATTATTATTATCATTATTATTGCGCTTATTGCGAACCAATTTAATGACTTGATCGTCATTGATGTCAGTCACATCACTTCCATCGTCTGACACATCAATGAATGCATTTCTTGGTGCAATTTCAATTGAATTCTCAATGTCAGATTCATTCAATTCTGTTTTACTTAGATTTTGTTCATTTTTCTGCTGCAGTTGCACGGGAGAACGTCGTTGTCGCAATGATTTATTACGATCATTTAAATGCCAACTTTTAAGTGAATCATCTTCATTCCTAAAGCTCAATGACGTATGTGCTTTAAAATCGTTATTCGCTGCTATTCTACTGATGCTGCTGCTGAAGATATTACTGCTACCGTCTAACGATGATAAATCATGAAGATGATGATGATTGTTGTGTAGCTTTGAATTATGGTTTCTTTTATGACGTGAAGTGCTATATGGTGGACTTATAAGTCCTCGTAATGTATAAGAGCCATCAAGTGGACAAATTTCTGGATCAGGATTTGATGCTAGAATTTTTCCATCATCATTTTGATGTCAAGAAAAAAAAGAGCGTAAGAGAAATGAAAAAAAAAGGAAGATGTGGAGATATTAATAATTATAAAAAATGACTTTTAAAGTACCATTGAAAATAAAGCGGATTCATTTGTCATTGAGGGTAAAATAGAAAGACAGACAGAAAGCATTTATACAGCAACAAGAAGCTTTTGAACTTTTTAATATTTTTCATTGCAGCGTCATTAAAGTTTTTCATCTCTTTATTATCATTTCATTTAATTTTTTTGCCCCCTTCTATGCTTTCGTCTCCTTCTCCCACGAATTTTTTTTCGTTCTCTACTTTTTTACTTACTGAAAATTGAAGAAAACTTTGTAATTGCCCTCTGGCAAATTTATGGTTTTAAAAGTTTATTTTTTATAAGGAAATTAAAAACGAAAGAAGAGGATATGACAATTCGCGAGCTGCAGTAAGACAAAAAAGTTTTTATGTTTTTATTTCTTGTGATATTTTTAATAAATTTTCTTTTAATTAAATTCAATAAATGTATAATCAGATAAACAATTTATTTCAAATTCATGAGATTTTTCTTTTAATTTGAAAAATTGTCAGTTTTATTTATATATGAAATCAATAAAAAATTAAATTTCAATTGCACTAAATAAATTCCGAGAATTCGCTTCAATTAAAATTAAACTTCAATTTGAATACAATTCAAACATAAATTCCCATGCATATTCGAATAAACTCAAATTTATTACGAATGCATTATCTATTATTTTATAGGTTATGCTCATATAAGCATTATCGTATCTCCAAAAAATTCTAATAAATTTCAATGAATCCGTTTTAAAAATTCATTTTGATGATACTTATTTAACTACTGTGTATGAATAAATCATTTAATAGTTTAAAAGGAAAAAATATATATTTAAATAAAAGATAATCAATTACCCAAAAGTGTAATGAATGGCAATCGTGATGTATCCGAATGATTCATTGCGCAAGCATGCTCTAATCGGTCCGTCGGAATACCCATCTGTAGTTCTGCTACATGTGGACTACGACGGTAAAACATTACACACACAAATCTTGACTTGCTGTAAATTGGATGGAAATGAAGAGAAAAAAAGAAAAACACACACAGAAAATATTCAGCAAAAATTTATTAAAATGTTTAGCAATTTTTTTTACCATCCAGTAGTTTTTTCAACAACTGCCATCATCTCATTCGGCGTCTGTTTATTGATTTGCTCACAGAGTACTCTCGTTTCTAAATATCCATTCTGCTTAACTATGTGCATCGATCCATCACTGAAACAGAACGAAAGAACAAAAATTGAATGAATGAACATAGTGTTTTGGCATGTTATTGTACTATAGATACTCCTGTTCATACATAAATGAGAAAAAGTAGTAACAACAGTTAGTGGAGAGTTTTGCAATCCATTATACAATAGATGAAAAATATTTTCTTGTTTGGAAGTGGCATCGAAATTGTATGAAAAGTTTTTTTTTTTTGGAATATATGAATGAGAATTTAAGGGGGATGGAAACAGAATAGAAAATACAGCTACTAAATTTTGGAATTAAGTTCGATATAATCCGCGAATTTCAATAATTTCAATTTCTAAAATAGAGTCACATTTTTTGTATTAAGTACCATACAACCCCCTACATTTTCACTAAGAGAAAGAAGAGGGAAGCATAGCCATAATGGATTTTCTGTTATTTATTTTCATTTTATATCTAAAAGTATATGAACACGGAAAATTCTCTTTTCTCAAAAAGACCGGAACAAAACAAGCTCGTGAATGAAATTCATAAGCAGAGTGAAAAGTGGATATAAATCCAATAAGTGCAATGTTTCCAAAACGGTATTTTATAGGATGAAAATAATACAAAAATGAATTGTTTCTGCTTTAATAAAAAAAAGACACAAGCAGAATGGAAATTTATAGTCATTCATTAAATGAAACCTCTTGGGTGCCTCTTTTTATACTTACTTTTGATGAAATGTGTAAGTAACACTTCCTGAAAGCGTATGCCAATGCTTCTGATGCCTGATCCACGATGGAAAATCACAGCGCTCAACAGGAGGTGCTTTCCTTAGTGTCATTATACGTGACCCAACCTATAAATTATAAACAGAGTAAAAAAGAGGAAATAAAAAAAGGAAAAAATATTGAAAAAACAACTTGAGTAAAAATTTTAATCCTCTTTATGGATGATGAAAGTTTTTCTTATTTTTTCTGATGTTTTGTATTGTAAAGGTGGAAAGATTCAATAAGAATGTTTCTCTTCAAAGCAATTTATTTAATACCAAGCATTTGAAGCTGTTAGCTTCAGGTCCTTTTAAAGAACATCTACAATAGCTACAACTGCATTTAGGATATTCAATTACCAACTTGACTATTTATTTGAAATTTATTAGTCCCATAAAACTTTCACAATTTCATTAAAAAAATCTACTTAGGAAATTAAATTTCTTGTAAAATAAGGAAAATAACCTCAATGAAATTTATTCTTAAGAATAGAGAAACAACAAAAAAAGTACAAATGTACAAGAAGAATGAAAAAAATCCAATATAATGCAGATACTTTCTGTTCCCCTTTAAATTCCACCCTATCAACAGCAATATTGGAGAAATGAAATGAGAGGAAAAGGCGATGTGTAGAAAAAAGAGAAATAAAAACTTTTTTTTTCCCATCTATCTACTGGTATTTCACTACACACACAACAGGAAAAGGCATTAAAACTCACTTCAGCACTTTCCAGTCCATTGCACGTTGCATCACCAGATTGAGCTAACTTATATTCAGCATCTTTCGGCAAATCGTCTGTACAACATTGCAAAGTAGATTGGGAAAAAATATAAATTTATTTTAATTCCATTTTCATATTATTTTTTTCTCATGCTTGTACATTAAAAATCCTTATGGATTTTTATAGTTCAACATGCAATTTTTTTCTATGATAGAAAAATGAAAACAGAAGAATTTACCGCGTTTGCCGCTGATTTTCTCATACACGAAACATCGATATCGTTCTTCGTTTGATGTGGCATGATTGTGTGATATGAGACCAACTAAAAAGCGTGCATTACCGTCTTTCCATGTTGCCAAGCACGTCAATTCCTCAACTGAATAAAGAAAATAAATTGAAATGTGTTTCACGTGAGTAACTTATAAGTGGTTTAGTTCAAAGTGTTAATGTTGGTATTTTAGATAGAGTTTGAAAGTGACTAAAAAATTAACATCAATTATAATAGAATAAATTTTATCATACCTGTGCTTTCAGTCCCTGGAACATCGGGACAAGCTTGAAAACTAAGTAACATTCTACTATCTTCTGTGCAGCTTTCAACATTGGACACAGGGCTTTTACACTCCCCATGACCGCGATTATATGTGAATAAATATGAACCTGTGGATACGCATGATATCTAAATTAACATTCTCTGCAAATAATTTATTGTTAATGACAATTTTACCTTTTATAGGACATTTTATGGGGTCCGCATCAACTTTGAACATACTATAAAGAAGAGCATCTCCTGGTATTTGATCACATAAGTTTTGCAACGTTTCACGTCCTCTACAACCCATACCTTTTTTTATTGTCATCAAATTGTAATATAAATTAATGATTGAAAGAGCAAAAGAGATTTTTCGTTAATTTTATTTACTACTTAATGAGAACTATCAATTTTATAGTTGACTTTTTATAGGGTTAGTTGATTCTCGACTATCTCATTTGGGTGTTAGAAATAAATAAATTAAAGAAAACCAAATAATCTTTAATAAATTTAAATTTAAATTTAGTAAAATTATAAAACTGTGGCATTCAATGAAATTAAATATAACTAAGAGCAAATTTTAGGGTTAAATTATGTTGAACTAATTAACGAGAGGTATAAGGTTGCACTGTAATTAAATTTTTAATTTGAATATTTTTCAATATTTTCACCATTAATTATCAATTAATGTAAAATTTTATTAATATTATTCATAATGACTATATCAGAAAGATCAATTAATGCATTTGAATGGAAAATATAAATGAGCATATCGAGACAATCCAGGTCATAATTAACTCGGCATAATAAAACAATAGTCCAATTATTAAAATATTTATTTTTAAATTTAAATATGAATTGGTATCAATTTTGAATGCCATTTGATACTCGATGAATGAACATTAAAGGAATAAAAATTATTAACATGATGTTTTTATTTTTCTGATAACAGAACCCTTATATAATGACAACAGTTATTATTTTTTTATGAATCCCTCTAACAGCGTCAAAGAAATCTTTAACCAAACTTTTTGATTAACTTAAATGTCTTTTTATTTTCATAATTTAAAATTCAGTGTAACCTTAGACCCCTAAAACAGAATGACTCAAACAAAATGAATTTAAATAAATTCATACTCAAACCAATAGAAATGAGAAATTACACTCTTTTTTATAGAGAAGGAAAACCGTCATTTAAATAATGAATAAATTAAGAGAAATTATTCCAAAGTAAAGTACAAAAAAAGTTTGTTCTATTCCTACATAAATAAAAAAAAATCATTGTTATTTGCATCAATATTTTCCAAGCAATTTCACATAATGAATAAAGAATAAAAATGGAAATAATAATAATATCATATAAAAAGAGAAAAGATTGTTGTAAGAAATGTCGGAAATGAAGAGAGAAATATTGATTTGTATGCATCATAATTTTCTTGATAGACATCATAGACGATAATGTATAAAGATAGTGAGGAATAGAGAGGGTATGAGGAAGAGGATGAAGATATTGGCATTGTATAAATAACATTCATTCAAAAGGAGGAATTTTCATGCTAATAAGAGAAAATCTGAAAATGAATTCCTCACTAAGAATTCTCTCTCTTTCTCTGCTCCTTGCTTGTTATAATAATAACAACAGCATTGCCAATTTATTGGTATTCCAATAAAAAATATTGCATTCAATGAATTTTCATTATAATGAAATGGAAAATTTTGTTATTACAATTTTAAAATCAAAAAAAAAATTATGATGGATAAGTTTACTGCATATTTTCTCTTCATTGTTCCTTTTTACTTTGTTTATGCATTTCTAAAGTTTTTCATACTTTATACTGCAATAATATAAATCAACTTTTTGGATACTTTTTTGTAATTTATGATAATAAAAAGCTAAGGTAAATCGAATATTTTTATGCCTACGAGTAGGTCGCCATATATTTTTATGTTGCCACAGTAACAATTCCATGAACCTCAAAATTTCTCTCAAATATAAATTCAATGATGCAAGATAATCAAATGATTGAAAATTTTCAGAAAATATTATAAATAAAATTTTAAATATTTTATCCACTCAAGCTTAAGAGTTTTGTTTTCGCAAAATAATCAATCGAATATTTCTCTAACAATGGACACATGTTTTCTATATTTTTAGAGATAAATATGATAGGATTGAAGACTGTACAACAGCAAAAAAAAAAGTTTACAAAAATAAACTGAGACAATAAAAATATCGAAAGCTTGAAAAACTAATAAAAAAACTAAAGCAAAAAAATAAGGATAGATAGATAGATATATACAGAACACAATGTATGCATGGGGTAGATAGAAGAGATAGTTAGTAAGATATTTTAAGCCATTGTACCAAAAAACAAAAAAAAAGTGATAAAAAACATTTAAAAAAAATATATTTCAAAAAAAAACTTTTTCTGCAAACACAAACCCCATCCCAACATTTTTACTTTGATTTTTTTTATCAATTTTCATAAATTTTTATATCCAATGTATGTTTGAACTTTTTTACGGTGAGATATTTCGTAATAACAAAAAAACAGATAGATAGATAGATGGATAGATGGGTAATATAAAAAAATTTATATATGTTTATATCGATATGTATGACAAAAAGGATCCTCTTTTGCAGGCAAATCAATGAAATGAAAGGAGATGATATTGAACATGTAAATATTTTTTTCGATAACAAAAGAATTTTCTTTTACCTTTTTCATATCTATTAATATTGTTAAATCAAAAAAAAAAAAATGAAGAAAATTTCTTCTTTTAAACTTGAAGAATTCTTCCTTTAAGAGGTTAAGGATATTAAAATGAGATTTATGTAACATACGAAGGTATTTTTTATTATTAATATTATTAACCTGAATGATATACGCATATGTTTGATATCAACAAAAATAAAATGCTATAATATCACATATAGAAGCAATCACACATAGATAAAATTATAGACACATACACACACATACATAAATAAAGCATACATACACATAAATGAGATTATTTATATTTTAAAGCAAAATTTTTAAGCTTTTGCCAGATTTCACATTATTAATTGACCAAATTTTCTCTGATTTGAGATTGTTGAAATTCGTAATAAAATAAATTAACAATATGAAATTCTTGAATGATGATGTGATGATGGCAGGTGGTAAGTACATGACAACTTCAGAGAAAAAAATTTATTTAAGTGTCATTAATTATAATTTATAACCCTTTTTATATCCTCTTCATTTCTTGAGAAAAAGGAGTACCAAGAAATGTATAAATTTCATTTCCATACAATCCCTTTTTCATTTTCTCTATGTGTCTAATATCTATAGACATTTTGTTTTTCCATTTATTAAGGAAGAAAAGGAAAAAATGATTTATATGAAAGGAATAAAGTTAAAGCATCAGTCAAGGCACTTGACAAGACAACAGAGAGTAAAAGAATACAACGAGAAAAGTCGTTGAGTTGATAATGATGATAATGACCTAAAATATGCTCTCCCTCAATTTTCATTCCTTCCTCAATATAAAATAGAAAATGTTTGCAAATGAAAAAAATGAAAAGCTCTTTCATTGTTTTATTTTTTTCCATTTCACCTCCCTTCTTTTATTTTCCTCCTTTGCGAAAAAAAGCAAAAGAATGTGAAATTCAAAAAGTAATTTTTCATTTTACATTTTTTTGTTGTTGTTTTGTTCTCTCATAAAATAATGGCAGCAATAAATGGAACAAAAAAAAAATAGCATGAGAAATGAAATTCGAGTGCGTAGAAGGGCAGTAAGTAGACGAAAGCAGAAATTTCTTGTTCAAATGCCGTAAAATTTCATTTGTCATTCACTGACTGCTTTATGAACTATGGCTTCTGTCAGATAGTGAATAAATGTCTGCAACTACACAGATATGTGGCCTTTGAAGTTTTGAAATAAGACATATTAAGTGAAATATTTCTGCTTTATGTTCATGATATACACACACATTTTACTTTACATTGTGATACAATGTGACATAAATATTAATTTCAAAAATTCTGATACTTTTTGAGTAGAGGATGCAGACATATATGCGTGAACATCAGTTCTGTGATTTTATGAAACGTTTGATATGCAACAGTGCTTAATGCAGTATCAGATTTCATTGAATTTTAAATTCTTTTATAAAGGTTCATTTTTTTAAAAAAAAAAATACTCAATTTATGATGTACATAGGTATCATAAACGAAAAGCTTTAAATTCTATTTTATACTGTTTGCATAAACTTTTTAATGAGCATAAAAATTATTATTTATCAGGAAGAGGAAAAATCCAATTTGTTATTTTTATTAAACTTTTTTTTTATCAAACTCTGTATACATATTTCCAAAATGTACATGAAAAATGAAGAGAGATATTTTTAATTGAATATTTTATAAAATTGAACCCAAAAGTCATCAATTTCATATTAATTTGCCGGTCCCTATGGCAATAAAATTTTAATCAATGAGTAGATTACGAATGCTCTGCCATTGCATTAAATCAATCTTGGTTAAATACGAACCTTTTCAACTTTTTTCATTTTAAATGTCTTTTAAAGATAATAAATGTTTTATTAAAATGAGCAGAAGAGAGGAACGAAGAATGAATGAGTATAAAAATAATTTAATCATTAATTGACGAATGATCAGAGGTTTTATCAACCAGAGTCATAAAATGAAATTTGCGTGGATAATTTTTTTTTTTTTTTTCATTAATTTTGTCAGATAAGTCAGAAAATGTCAGAATAAAAGAATATTTATTTTGAAGAGCGAAACTATTTTTGTATGGAAAAAATATAAATTTTCGAAATATACAAACTTAAACCGAAACCTTTTCCTTATCTGAATGTTAAAAATCTAATTTGTTAAAATTTACCATCATCACGTCTCACCATTGAAAAAAACTTTTCATAATGATTTTCTACTCAAAACAGAATTGTCTTATATAACGATTGTCATAAACTTACTAGATTATAAAATATGCGTACTTTAACCCAAAAATTAGATTTTGATAGAAATGATAAAATATTTTTGCTCTATTATTAAATTTCCTTTCCCCTCATTCAATATTTTGTTGTAATCGAATGTAAAATTCACTGAATTACAAATTACCTCAAAAACTTATCTAATAATTATCTATTCATATGGTGTATGCTTTGCATTATCCAAGATATTTTATATCCGAAAGGTAAAAATCGCTTTGTCTTTTCGACAAAATTTAGATGAATATAAGAATTTTTGATAAGTTCCGCTGAATAAAGGATTTGATTTTATCAAGATTTCAATTCAATATTTTATAATACGAACTACTTATAAACTCTTACACAACAAAGAGTTTTTAATTAGAGCAATAAGATATGCATCTGCGTGCGTATTGAAATTTCAATATTTATTTATGAGCAACCGTGGAACTAACTAAATAAAGAATATTTGTATTTATATTTTGAATTAATGGTTTTCTATCATAAAAAGATATACAATTCCAATTTTTGTAGAACGGAAACTATATTTTATCGTTGATATCGACAAACAAATATGAGAAATCGTTCAATCCATTTTTTTAAATAAAAGAACCATTTTTGACATTTTGAAGGAATGAAATCGCAAGTTTGCACAAAAAATATATTGAGAACGATGAGAAAAATTTGTATATTGACGATTATGGCATTTGTTTGCTTTTGACAGAAATGGCATAAAATATAATTCTCATTCATTCAACTTTCATGTTATGCATTTTTTTTTTATATTTTTTCAACTACATTTTTTTGTTCGTTGTGCTATTAAATTTTTTTATGTGATATGATTTTGAAGTGTCGACATTTTATGCAGCAAAACTTTTGATATAAAAATTGAGATGTGAAAAAGCAATATGGTAATTAGAGATATATATTTTTGTGTTGAAATAAATTCCTTTTTGTCAACCATATCAATGACATTTTTGATTTTTTACCCAGCAAGAAATTGATAGTTGTTTCAAAATTCACAAGCTAATTATGATGTTATACGATTCAAAAATCAATAATATCAATTCACTTTACTGGGTATTTTTTTTTATATATGTATAATCACAGAAATATTTCAAAATTGAACTTACATGACAAAATTCTACTCTATAAAATTACAAATACAAAATTATACGAAATAAACAAAAATACTCACAATACGCAAAATCAAATCAAAGGAAATATAAAACTATAAATTGAATGAAAATGGACGCCACAGAAATAATAACTAAAATAAACTAATTAACAGAACTATAAATTGTCAATCTTTGGTAGATGACCTAACAGCTCAAAAATGAGAAGTAAATCTATCAATCCATAACTGACCAGCAGTCATGTTTTGATAAAGTACTTTCATAACTAAGCTATTGTATCCTCTAGTTTCACTGTCGTTTATCATTATAATTATAATATTAATAATAAGAAATCATCAGTGAAGAAACTTCAGCTTCTTCCATTTTATTTTGGTTTTCTTATAATTGATGATGAAGGTGTGTGATTGAAGAGGGTAACATAATGTCAGAAAAAACATTTTCTCTATTGCTATATTCTTTATTTCAAATTTCTTGTTAAATTTCGTAATCGAATCGAATAAATTGATCATGAAATGAAGTAAATAATAAAATATTCATGTGTTTTCCTTCTTTGATGGATATTGCTCTTTATTTGCTGGGATATGTCTACAACTTCAACAAAGAGAGTAAACAACGATATTTAGACATTTTGATTACTTCTGGGAAATTTCTATTAAAGGTAGTGACGTCAATGTGATATCAATATAACTTCAATTCCATTAAAATGTTACAAAAAAAATTATATTTAAAAATATTTTATGACGGTTTATTCTATTAAAGCTTGCTTTCAATTAAATTTTCATAAGAAATACTTGTTATTGAACAATAATTGCAATTCAATTCCTCTTTAAGGTCAAATATATTTTCACATCACCAACTTCATCTCTTCATCATCAATAATTAATTTTTCTTAGAATAAAACTTGAAGCGAGAAATAGGACTAAACAAATAAGATATCTGTTTTTTTATATTGTTTCTTGGACGATTATTGCTTACAATCATCTTTAATAATTCTATCGTCATTGGATCTATATAATTGATCCGATGCCGATAACTTTCCGCTCATGTTGGGATGGGATGATAATGCAACCCCCCTATTTTGATCACTTTTAATAATGCTACGGCTTGATAACGCTGATGGATTAAAATGGTCCATTTCTTCACACTCACTTTCTTTATATTGCAAAACATTCTTATGTTTTTCATAGATGACTACACATCGATGACATCGCTTGCTGTATATTTTCATACGTATATTCATTAGTTATGCAAAGAAATTTTGGTGGGGAAGAAAAATTTAGAACAGAATAGAAAGAAATTTTTTATAGTTAATTGACATCGAATATGCAAGTTGTTATCACAACATTGATAGATGCAAATATTAATAGTTAGTACTCACTCTCGCATGAGGAACTTATCACCATCACTTGCTATACAATCACCACGATTGCTCATCTTTGATCCTTGAATATTTATTGTCTGCGGAACACCTGACTGAAACCACGAGCCTTCCCATTGCTGAGGAAATACACAATTTGAGGAAGCTGAAAATAGAGAAGAAAGAAAAATATTAAAATATATATGTGATCCCGTAATTTTATCATTCTCATTTCAATACACTTTTATTCATTGCTTTATTCTCATTGTTACTGTAAATACTTGAATTAAGTGTAAGGCGATTTATATCCAGAGCTCATACAAGTCAGTAAATATTGTACAAAATACTTTTGATTCAATTACAAACGGAAATGTCATTTTACACGACACAAGTGAATGGATAGATTTTTGTCCGATAAAAATTACGAGATTTTTGTTCTCCTGCAACTTTGTCATTATTGATACTTAATGTGCTGAATATGCTTGTTTTTCTCTTTCCAATTGAACGAACATTAACTTATCTCTATCTAAAGTACAACAATCTTCACTTGAAATCATATTTGTCAGTCCAAAAATAACAAAAAAATAGGGGTATTATGAGGTGAGACTTGTACTAAAGATTATTGCAGTTGGTTACGTCAATAGAATTTTTTTATTGGTCAGTTGTTTGTAAAGTATCAATTGATTTTTTAAAAGCAGCCGAACGACCGAACATTTCGCATTATTAAGCTACCTTTTTGAAAAAAATTTCAAAAATGCGCTAAAAATAGGGGTATTATGAGGTGAGACTTGTTTTATGAGACAATTTTTAACGGATTTTTTTGTTTGCATCGATGTATTGCAAACATCGCTTTAATCTAGCCTTAATACAGTAAATGACTAAGAATTTTATCAAATGCAATAGGGTAGACCAGCATTCAACAAATTAAGTAAAGTGGTAATCATCGTAACCATTTTTATGGATGCTAAGCTTTTAATAGCAGAATATGCTTAAACAAAGTACTTTTTAAATTTCTCCATTCTGCTCCTCCAGCAAATTTTGTCGAAGAATCATCAGCCTCTAATGTCATGTTTTTGCATTATTTTTTCAGCATAGAGTTGAATATAAAATATCCAGGAGAATTTTTTAATTAAGAATTATGTTTTAATGCGAAACGGGTGTAAAAAAAGTAACACTGTTGGTCATAAAAACTTTTAGCACTAAAAATGATATAAAACTCTTTCTCATCACGAAAAAGATGAAAAATTCATTTTTTCATGTTTCTGTATATTAGTGGCTTTCCAAAAAGTACCCTGAGATAAAGGAGATGAAAAATTTGCACTATAAAGCTAGTACCGACTGTGTAATTTACATATTAATGAGTTAATCCCTATGAAAATAGACTCTCGCAATTTGTTTCAAACGAAATGTTCCAATTATCATAACTATGAATTTTTTTATCTCTCCTTTTTACTTTTTTCCGATTTCTCTTTGAAAGTTACAACTTTTAATACTCTATGCTTGGTACTCATTTAATAATAAAATGCAGAATATCCATGGAAAAAAGTTCTATTCGATGAATTAAAATTTATTGATGGAGTTAAACTTTGAACATTTTTAATGATGAAACATTGTGAATTAAATATAATTTTTGGGTAAAATAATCTCTTTGCTTAAAAAACGAGTTGAATCGTTGCTAGATTCCATTTGGTACCAATGAAAAATAATTGAAATAAAGATTTTTCTTTCAAATTTTTTTACCTAGCATCAAACTTCAAAGTAATGTATAAAATGAAACAGAAAACAAGCATTTAATGCTTCATTATGAAACGAGTATTTGCATAAAACTCTAGTGCACATTTTTATTAAAATTATCAAACGTTCTCACTTTTTCCTCCCATATCTTTACTCTTTTATTCTATTTGTTCAAATCCCTTAGTATTATTTGTTTATCATTATGATTATGTTATGCTTGAATATCATTTCCATTCTATCTCATTGTACTTAATGCCAACACCACTTTTCAATGTTTTTCATCTGTTTCTTGTGCTATTTCTACATAAAAAAATTGTAAATGTAAAGTAATTCCCACAAGTTAAAAATATCGATTTGATGCGCGCGTCAGCTTTTAGCTTGAGAAGAGTATGAAAATATTTTTGTTCCTTTACATGTTCAGCTATGAGAGAAAAAAAATTCACATCCAAAAATAGACGAGCAGCAGTTAATCGAAAAACATTTTAAAATTAGATGGATACATCCTTGAAACTTCTTCTTCTGCTTCCCTTTGTTTGCGAATGTAGAATGTGATAAAAGAATGGGAAATGAAGATAATTTTCAAGGACAAATATTTACATGCATTTATTGCTACATTTCACATTCAATTTCATTAGATATTTTTATAGCGTTTAAAATTTCCATTTTTCTCGCCTTTTTATTGGCTTATGAATTATTATTAAATTTACCGCAAATTGAATTTACAGAAATTGTTGGCAAACTTTATTCATACTTGATTCATACGGTATCATTATTTGAATAGTTTTGAAGAATTTGCAAATATTGATAAAAATTTAAAGTAGAAAATAGTTCGGCTATGAATTGAAGTTAGATTTGATTTACTTCAATAAAAGTGGCAAAAATACCCTCGAAAAATACCTAAAAAAATAAAGATTCGGCAATATATATCTTCTAAATAAATTTATGGCAGCATTGAATAATCCTTGACCAAAGCAGAGCAAAAATCATATTTTCTATTGTTTGAGAGTGTGAAAAATTTGGGGAGAAAAAGATTGGATAACCGAAAAAAAGGGACAACGATAACACATCTAAACATACAGTAAAAAAACAAGAAAAATAAAAATAAACAACGGATGAATCACGAACGCATTGGATATTCCACTCAAATACAGCTCATAATTCATCATTCATTTTCTCATTTTTTAAATCAAAAAAACATTTGGCAAAGAAAAAAAAACATATCATATTTATATTATAAATAAAAGGCATTGCTGTAAGCCTCAATATGAATTCACACCATTTTTTATCGCAAAATTTCATTTTATATTCATTCTGTCGTTCATATATGAACTCACATTAAAGTGTTTTGCGGGAACCACTCGAAGTGCTATTCTGTTTTATTCGACAACATGATGATAGAAAAAAATGAATGAGAAAAAATGTTGAACCTTTTAGAAGGCAGAAGTTATTGAGGACAATAACGAACGGGGAACAAATAAATAAATATATAGACTTGTACATAGAAATACATTAATCTTTATAATGCATAAAAGAATAGAAAGAACTTTGCGGTTAATACATATAAATTGATATGTGAATTACATTTTAAAGACATAGCCGAAATTTAATTATTATATTGATTAAAAAAAAGTACCAAGAAATTAATCATAATCAGCAACATCAAATCTAAAATGCATTAAATGTTTTGTTTACGTCTGCTCAGCCTAATTTCAATTTTATCTAAAGCTTGATATATCAAGCAATAATTGGGTTCATACTTTAATAATTCATTGAATTTTTGATGATGTTGAGCACACATGAATGATCAAAAAATTTTAGTGATTTTTATATTCACGCAAACTCGTTCAAAGTTGCTCGTGTATGTCATAAACTTAACAATCAATCAATGTTAAAGAGCTAAACATGAACAAAATAATAACAGAGCATACATTTTTAATATGAGTAGTATGACTATAATATTTTTTTCAGACTTTATTGGCTAAACACTTGACACAAATGTTTAAAAAAGTAAATCCATGGACAACCCACTTAAATGTCACATGTGAACAATATCTACTATCTTATCAAAAGAAAATTCTCCAAAATACCAATCTAACGGGCTTAGAATTATAACCTCCTTATCATGAAGCGATAAGATAAGCTTCACGGCAGCTTTAATTATAACAGCAATGTGAGATTGTTATAAATTAAATTTTATGAGAGAATTTTGAATTGAGAATAGAGTATACATGTAAAAAATGAGGAAAAAATAAAACTTTCTACCCACATTAGTTGAGTTAGTGAGACAGTCTACAATGAGCATGCAAAGTGATAAACTGAATTGAAATGAACGTTGATAGTAAAGTGTCAAAATATTCAAATAAAAATAAAAAAATATTGTGTGAGAGTGCCAATATAAGGAGAAAAATCATTAAAAATGAGAAGTTTACAAACGACTCTGATCATGTATGTGAGAATATTAGAATAAAAAGGCATATTAAATTTGCATTTATATCTTATTAGTGACGCCTTTAAAATAATTTTTTAACAATATAATTTGTGAACATTTTTGTGCGTTGGTGAAAATATATAATGATGTATAGATGATTAGAACATAGATGATCATTAGTCTAATGATACTACGATATTATATTTTATTCTGCGCAGTGTTTTATTATCATGTCTTCTTATTCTTACAAAATAACACGAGAATTCACATGAGGTGCTTCACAATGACTCTCTATATTTTTTCATTATTTTCTTATCGCACATTTTCTCTTTTTATTTTTATTTATATTTTTTTAATACATCCCATACGTATTTTGTGTGATCTACTAAAATTATTTTCAGACTGTTTACACAACAAGCAAAGTTGCATGACATATAAAAGTTTTTAAAAATAGTTCACAATATTGATTAATCTATAACTATTTTTATTTCGTTTTACGCACCATAATCAAAAGATTGACTCAGAATATGAAGATGTGCTTGAAAAGAAATACGTTAAGGAATTAGCAGAAAAGCATCAAGAGGGTACAAAAAAGGTACCAAAATTTCTATCATCAGCTATAAAAGGTCTTCCTGAGAGGTATTATACATCAATACTAAAGAAAAATATCTTTCTAAGCTTTAATTCTCCCAATTCTAGATGGAAAAATTGGGTGGTTCGCCTCGTATTTGCAATAATAATGATCTCAGCATTTTGCGTTTTAATAGCAGGTGGCCCATTGGCATTAATGGGTTTAGTATGCAAAATAATATTCTTTGCCATGCCCAGTAAAATTTGAATGTTTCTGCTAATATTAGCCCCAAAGAAGATTTTTTAGGTCTTCATAAATCAAACGAGCAGTATTTAATATTAAAGCTTGCTTTACATTAAACACCGATTAAGGTCTAATTTTTTCGAAAACGATTATTTGAGGAATTTTAAAACGATTTTTTTTTTCGTGGGACAGCTTATTTTATTGGTTTTGTTTTTTGGTTACTATGCTGCCTTTTAAAGCTCCAAAAATTACCAGAAACGTTCTTATTGGGCTTATTTAAATTTATTCTATTAATATATCATTCTTTACACTTTCCGGTGCGCTCTCCCTTACACATCATCTCAGGTTATCGCAATTCAAGTAAAATGCTTCCAAGAGATAATGCAAGTGGGATTCCATGTCTACCGTGTCGATGAAATTCCCTGGTTCCGGCAGCTTACATGGTACTTGCTGTGCATATCAAATTACTTCTTTTATGGTGAATATTTATTTGATTTTGTTGGACAACCATTGAATCGGATTGAGTCACTTCAATTTCTTATCAAATCACATCGTTTTATTTCGTATTGCTTGTACTTGATTGGATTTACTGTATTTGTGATGCTCCTTGTGAAGAAGTATAAGACGAGACAATTTCATTTATTTGCTTGGGCACATGTTGCCATATTGATCACAGTCATGCAGAGCTACTTATTAATAAGGAATATATTTGATGGTAGATAATAAGAAATTATCACAAGTTCATAAAACTTATAAATATTCTATTGCAGGATTAATTTGGTTTATAACGCCTTCTTTAATGATTATTATGAATGACATCATGGCTTATGTGTTTGGATTTTTCTTCGGAAGAACCCCATTGATAAAACTTAGTCCGAAAAAAACTTGGGAAGGATATTTAGGAGGAGGAATAGCAACTGTATTATTTGGACTCATTCTGTCATACTTTTTATCACTCTATCCATATTTCACATGTCCTGTGGATTATTCAGAAGATGCAAATAGAATTGTCATCATTGACTGCACACCAGGCTATTTATACCAGACACAAGAGTTCAAAATTACCATTGTGAGCGCACTTCATTGATTTTTCAATTTATTCGTGTAAAAAATATGTAAAACTTTTTCCTTTTATTGCCGCTTTAGGGAAATTTCGAGTCAATTTTCAATATTCAACCATTTGTACTTCATTCATTTTCATTGAGCATCTTTAGTTCTGTAATTGGCCCATTTGGTGGATTTTTCGCTTCAGGATTTAAGAGAGCGTTTAATATTAAGGTAAGAAGATACTTTTTACCTTCCTTTAGTAAAGGGTTAAGGGATTATTTTCACAAATAACAACCACAAAGGATAAATACAATGAGGAGAAGAATGAAATTTTCATTAGTTGCTAGCGAGCAATGAACAGAAAATTTAATTGTTAGAAAAGTTTCGAGTTAATTTTTATTGTTTCTCAGAACATTTAAAAGGTTGGTAGCATCAGATTGTGAGGAATTAAGTGCTCCAGTCTCAGATTGTTAATACAAAAAATTTTAAGTGATAAACTTTTTTTTTTAAGGATGCCATACCATAATTTATTAACCTGACTCGGTATATTTTCAGGATTTTGGAGATTCAATTCCTGGACATGGTGGAATTATGGATCGATTCGACTGTCATGTACTTATGGCAACATTCGTTTATGTTTACATTTCCAGCTTTATAAGAGAGGTTTCACCTCAAAAGATCCTAACACAAATTTATTATCTAAAACCGGAAGATCAATTATCTTTTTATTATCAATTAGAAAATTTATTAACTAGCCAAAATTTATTAAATTTACAGTAATTTATGCAGTTATATTGTACAAATCATGACATCAGTACAAAGATTTCGTGAGGTATTTTATTAAATATTGTTCTTTGAGATGCTATGTTATATAATTTTTATATGAATTGAGGAATATAAAATGTGCAATATTTCTCAGTATTTTTTATAAGAACGTGATGTATATCGCATAGTTTTCTAGTCTGAATTGAAATAAAATAAATATAAAGCTCATCTTGAAAATGCCAACATTAAAGCTCTTTAATTTCTAAAGCATACACATGCACATGTAACGTTGATGAATTTTCCCCATTCGTGGATACCAGGGTAACTGATACAACGTACCGAAAAAGGAGAAGAGAAAAAAGAATAATAACAGAACGAGACTCTGTGTACATAAATATTTATTGGATAATCATACAGTTTGTATAGTTCAAAAGACTTACAGTCAATTATTTTAATGCAACAATATTCTAACTGCACCTGGTGATTTTCCTCTACAGATTCTCATGTTTTTTAACTTCCACGCGTAAACATAGAATTTATTGTTTTTACTTAAAGACTTTAAATGATTTAATGGAGGCGTAGAAGAAACGGAAGCTTAAAAATGATTTATTGTTTCATAAATTTTTATAGTCTTTGCTTA
Source organism: Chironomus tepperi (assembly GCF_022539635.2). Lineage (NCBI taxonomy): Eukaryota > Metazoa > Arthropoda > Insecta > Diptera > Chironomidae > Chironomus > Chironomus tepperi. The sequence goes on from NW_027226207.1 coordinate 275,489, forward strand.
TGACGCGCTTGTACGTCTGGAACACAGAAAGTTTGCAAGAAAATTTTTAAACTGTCAGATAGAAAATTAAAAAGTCTACAGTTTGCATAAATAAGTCGCCGGAAGTTATAATTTTCCTTTAGTTCTCACGTCCAATTATTTAATCAAACATCTTCATGTTCAAAGTAAGATATGGTATCGTTCTCAAAATCAGGATACTTTAAGGATTTGGTTTTGGAGCAGCTCAAGCAAAATAATTCTTAATGTGCAAGGAAAAAATGTCACGACGTTAAAAAACAAGACATAAGAGGAAAGGAAATTGAGAGACATGTGAAAGATGCTTCAATATAATCTCATGGCTGCAATTTTTCTTATGGTTTTTATTAGATAAAGAAGCACTTCTTTAGTTCTCGCGTGGATAAAAGCAAAAAATGCCAATAGCTTTGTGTTAAATGTTCATTGACATGAGATATGGTAGAAGAGTGATGGGAATGCATGAAGCATAACTTCAAAGGAGCATGTTTAACTGATGTTCAAAGCTTTTAATTTTAAAAATATAAATTTAAAGAAATTTAATATAATTTTAATGTTTACACAAATCGTTACCATCTCATATCTATTAAATTACAATTAGAACCGTATTCGAAGGAATTTGTAGTAACAAATCGATTCATGATTGTTATTATCTTCAAAAATAATTACTTTATTCTAAAGCAGAAATTTCAATAAATTTTGATTGACATTAAATTAATTAAATTTTAGTACAAACATCGCGATGTTCTCTGTGAGAATTAATTTATGAGATTAGGAGAGTTTTATCTTTCAGAAAAAATATTTTACAGCCTCTCATGTTGCTTCTGAGGAAAAATCTGAACAGTAACTTACATTTATTTCACGAACTTCAGTTAATCTCTCATTTCACACCGTAATACAATAGACAGAAAAATTTTACGACTACACAAAATAACGTTGAGAAATGAAAGAAGAAAAGGGTAACTTGAGCTAATATCTATTCACTTTATTGTGTTGTTGAAGCCATCCAACGGAATGGAAATGGTAGGAAATCTTTTCAGATATTGGCAATGGGGCTAAGGCGCATAAAAAAAAATTCAAGATGTTCAATTAACCTTTGAGATTCTAAAATTTTAATTATTTCAATTGATAGAAATCTTCGATATTATTAATTTTCTAAATTAAGTCATACGGACAGAATGAAGAATAAATTGTGTTATTGCAAATATCCAAAATGAACATGAATAGCAACTAACAACAAAAGGGAATAGAGAGATGGAGAAACAATTGAGATAAAACATACATAAATTCCGTAAGATTGTTTTTTTGCTTCTAACCATAACATTGTACATTCTTCTCATTTTCATTTCAATTTAGCAACTGGCTATGTTCTTGGTTATGTATTGGGGAGGTTATAATTAAGTATAATAGAAAGAGTAGCTCACACTCTCCTCTCACCCCAGAAAAAAAACGCATTACTGCCTCATTTGCTGTCGTTTTTACATCTCCAATTCTGTTTATATGTACTTAGTTGTTGATTGTTGTTGCGTTCAATGAAGAAGAGAAAAATTCTTTATTTTTCATTTATTTGTGTTTTTTTTCTGCCACATATTGTCTTTCAAACTAAGCTCTTTCTTCATGTAGGTTTTTTGTGTATGGTGCGTACACATTATACATTATGTTACATTTCATGGCATGTGAAATAAGTAAAATTTTGTGTTGTGTTCTCTCACTCACTCGTTGCCAGAAACAAGCAGTGTCATATAAATTTTTATATTAGAATAAATGGCAGCTTTTTTGCAGCAGGAACAAGTTGAAATGAGCAAAAAAAAGCGGAAAATGGCAGAGAATATAAAATATATGTTGTAATGTTGTTGAGAACAAAAGGATTGCCTTTAATTCCCTTTTCCAATTCCGAAAATGTATCCATTTTCATTTCTTCTTCTTGCTTTCATTCTCTGTCCTGTTCAGTTTTATGAGGATAAATTGCACAATAACAACAATGAATGGTTTAAAACAGCAAACAGAAAATGTATAATTATATTAATTGCTAGTTGTATAGCTGTGAATATATCTTACTGCATTGAGCAAGATGAATTTATTTAAAAAGAGACTGAGTTTTAATTCTTATATTGCGTGTATCCGCGTGCACCTTTGCGAATTTTTCATGGTAATTTTTCACAATTTCATAATAAATTGTCAATGGAAAATATCACAAGCAAATCACAAAATGTCTTGCATCAAACAATTATGAGTTTATGTAATACCTTCTTAGAATTCTGACCTAATTGGCTATTTCTTCAAAGTAAATATTTCAAAAGCATGTATGGTCTCCGATTCTGATTTAAAATATTTCCAACTTTAATGCTTAATTCCCTTTTATTACCATTCATTCTGCAACTCATTTACTATTTATTTGTGGAGAGAAGTCTTTCAATTTCAAAAATTACAGCCTGTGTATAATAGCAAACATAAAAGCAGAAAGAGCTTTAAAGGCAATTAAATTGGATTTGAAAATGGAAAGGAAAATGCAAATTATTTGGTTAATTTGATATGCCATTGAATAATTCATTTGTTAGAATGCACTTCAATTGAGTATTTGATTTGAACGCACAATTATTTTACCGTCGATTAAGCAATCTATTTGTATGAGTAAGTATTTATGCTTATATATATCGACAATATAAGGCGGAATCTGCTTTTATGTTTTCTCTATCGATTTATGCCTTTTTCCTTTTCAATATTTCAAATACTATTGTGCACGCGTGTTATTTTTCATTCAATACAAATCAGGCATATACATTAGCTTAAAAATAGACTTCAATCATTTAAATTTCAAATATATTTAGCACTTATTTCAATTCAAAAGCGATAATAATGATTTTCTCTATTCATAATGAATCAATCACTTACTCTACGATTTTCAGTTTTTAAATGAGTAAGCCGTAAAGTATCGAGAAATAAATATCTATTATTAAGAACAAGAGAATAAAATTACTGCCGAAGTGTAATTTTTAGAGTAAAATTATCGAATGAGTTTCAGACAATTATATGCCTATGTTTAGAAGGAATCACTCTTCATTGAACTTGAAACGATCACAATAAAAGATGTTAAAACCGAAAATTAAGATATACCGATATATTTTCCATAGTTTGGCTGATATGAATAATACAATAAATTTCATTTTTAATTTTTAAAATCACTTAAGGAATTCTTTCAAAAAACATCAAAATGCGCTTAAAAATTCAATTTCATGATGAAAAAATCTACTCAATGTTGTTTATTTCTGCTCACAGACGGCAATGATTATTCATTTTGTTTTCCTCATTCTATCAAGTTTCACCGAAAAAAAACCATAAACATGCCAAAAACGAGTAGAAGACTTGAAATTTGTTTCTCTTAAAAATAAATTATCATCATAAAAATTACCATTTAAATTATACGAGTAGATGAGTTAACCATGTAACAGTAATTTGCATATTAATTGACCCTTACTTTTCATGTATCGTAATAAAATAAAGACATCACTGTTTAATATAAAATGTATATTTTCGATTATATTATGAGGATATATCCATCCGCAGACTGATTGAATAGAGTGATTGGTGAACGTTTGAAATGTTATGAAGAGGTAGAAGTAACAAATAAAGAGTGAGCTATTAAAAAATCATTTTCGGTTGATATTGATGAAGATTTTATTATGGAAGAACCACACAAAGGAAAAGAGATGGAGAGAGAATCTGTCAATATCGCCACGTCATGTCAAATGAAATTAATGTGGTCTCTCGGTCATTCTTCATATCAAAAAAGAATTTTTAATACATCAACCGCAATGACGATGATAATGTGGTTGCCTTTATTCTTTAATATTTCAAGAGCTGTATTCATTGAAAGCGAGTGTAGCACTTGTGTTCTTTAAATGAGCGACCTATGTCACTATTAGACATAATGATTTGAATTTATTCTCCACTTATTGTTCGAAATCATTCAAAAGAGGTTTCTTAATAGTTTTTCGTGTTCTCTTTCTTATTCTTTGGTAAGAACATAATCTAAATTATTTTTCTTTCGTTTCTTGTAGTTGAAAGCAATGAGAAGTGAGAGAGTAGCGAAAAAAGCTCCATCAACAAAACACAAAAAAAAAATAGCAAAAGAATGCTTTCAACATAAATTTAGTCACGCACCGTCAAGTATATTCTATATCATCGCTCAAGCAAAAAAGGGCGAATAATATAAATTTATATATATGTGCTGAGAAAAGCATGAAAATTTAAGTTGATCTGCCTAATAAATTTTTTCTGGAATTTTCGCCCACCTTTCCTTTTTTATTTCGGTCGATGAAAAAATTACTTCCATTTATTGAGCTGCCTGCTATTGTGTTAAAGAGAAATAAATTAAAGGCACAGTGAATTTCAGCTTTAAATTGAAATTTTATAAAGCTAAAATAAATCAAAAACAGGATAAAATTCAATGCCAATGTCATTAATTTAACAGTAAACTTGAGTTCATTTGAAAATTGATCCAAATCGTCTTGGTAATATTATTTTTATTGCAATAAGCCTTCAGGAATAATCCAAGAAGAGGCAAACAAGAAATCTTAAAAAAACATGAGGCATATAAAATCGCACGAAGATCTATCAATAACTGAATAATAAAAAATGATATGCTTCCTTAAATTCATTCGAATGCCAAAAAGAAGTAACATTGAATTGAGAATGAGTGTGAGATAAGAAGATGTAGAAATGAAAAAGATGTTAGGGTATTAAATGCTTATTTGATTGAGTCTTCAATTCACTGCCAATTTTTATAATAACATTTCTTTTCTCTCTCACCCATTCAGCTTTAAAAATCCCTCAAATTTTATTACCATAAGAGAAATACCTTCGACGAATATTTTCACCCTTACATCATATAGATAGATGTATAAGTTGAATTGTATAGGTATATGCATATAAATTATTCCAAATATATTTTCATTTCTTTTTCTTTTGCCAGAAATAAGAAAAAAATATGAAGTCGAGGCTGAATATAAATATGAGGCAATAAAAAAAGATTAGCAGCTTTTGCAGCTTCTATGCGATATGTGTTGTCTGGAGCCAAAGTGAAAAAAAAAAATCAACCAAGAAACATGTGAAAGGATTTTTCTGCTTTTTATATTCTATTCCATTTTTTTTAAATGCGAATAATAAAAGGAGAAAATAAAAAGGCATAAAAAGCTAATCTTGAATATGAAATTATTTTCCTTGCAATCGCACATAATATCACATTATATGTACATCATATCATTCTCTGGTGAATGATGAATCTGAGCAGTTTTGTATAATGATATGAGAAGTGTATGTCTTTAGTGTTATCAATGGCCCTCTGCATACACTCTCTTCTCCTTCTTTACACTAACTCTCTTATAACATAACTCTTGAGTACTTTACAATATTTATAATCTTGCTGTTGCCAGCACCACAACCATCCGTGATACTTTCACTTTTTTCCACTCTTCTTGAGATAAATGTTGTTCTTTTCTGCTCGTATATGGAAAGGAATCTTGTTCCTTTTAAATGTATGTATATATCACAATTTTTAACCACCTCAATCCATCCTTTTCTCTCTTTCATTTTTTTAAGAGCCTCGCATTCGTCGACGACCCTGGTAAATAGTGTAGAATCAAAGGCATAAGTAGCAAAAAGGAGATGAACATAATAAATCTGAAAAGGATTTATCTACAAGCGAAAAATAATTTATGTGCTTTCCAGGTTGAAGCAATTCTATCTTATGCTATTTATATTCCGCATCGTTGCCGTTGTCTTGTTGAAGGCACATGCCTTGATGCACAATATAAAATAAATATTTTCACGAGCAAAAAATGGAGCAAGAAAAAATATTAAAATAACATTAAACGTATAAAGGATGAAATTTAGTTGAAAATTCATTATTAAGCATATTTTCAAACAGAAAACTGAGACTGTGTATTGAGCAAATAATGATCTATGACTGTAAAAAAAATAAACTGTCTGGTTAATTGAGGAATTTGAAGCTGCATTAATGAGGAAATTCAGATTTCGTAACTAGAACAAAAAAAGATAATTTACATTTAATTGGAGCCCAATATGGCAGAAAAAGTATTGTACACAAGCATGTCCTAATACATTTACTCGAACTCATACAAACAACTATAACAAAGAAGGATATTCCAAATATCTACTCATGGGATATAAGAGGATATTGTATGGATATTTTTGGGGTTGAAACAGGATGTATCAACATCAAATGTGCCTTGAGAGTAAGGAGAATCTCTTCCTTAAAAGCTTTATCAACTTATGTTTTATACAAAAGAAAAACTTTTCCTATGGTTTATTAAATTTCCTGCATTCTTTCTTGATGCAAGATATTTGCCCATTCTACTCCATATATGGAATGGAACCCTTATTTTTATGTTTATATTACCTCAACTGCAAGCTACTTAACAACAAAAATCCTTAATTATTATTCACGGAATATTTTCATACTTATAGCGAAAAAAGAGTTCATTTTAATTTATGCATAAGAATCTGTTATTGTTTTTCTTTTTTATACTTCTCCTTATTAATTCAATCTCTCTTAGATGATGTTTCCTGCTTATGCATGAACGTACATAATATTTATGTAAGAATGAAGGAATTTTTTAATTCCTCAAGTAAAAAAAATTATGTTTACGAGGCATAAAAGACATGACGAACGAGAAGAAGCAAAAAAGTCGATTTAAAAATAAATGCATAATAAAATTATGCTATGAGCCATTTTTTTGTTGCGTTGTCTTCTTCTTATTAATTGAAGAAGGAAGGAGATGGCAAAGAAAAATATGTAAAATTAAGTATAAATATTGAGGAAGAGATTTTTATCCGTCTTATTTCACCCAGCCACCCCACTTATACACTCAATCTTTGTTTAAAAAACAATGATGATGAGGATAGAGCAGCATGTTCGTTTATTCCACGTCTATTTTTGTTGCATACCCCAGTTAGAATGTTCTGAATTTCAGACAGTATTGCGAATAAGCTAGCTAAACGCTAGCTATTAATGAATTTTAGCTAGCCAGTTTATAGCCAGTTTAAAGCTAGTTACTTTTCAGCTAGCTGTTTTTATGCTATGCTTTTCAGCTAGCTGTTTTATAGCCATCACTTTTCAGCTAGCTGTTTTATAGCCAGTTTAAAGCTAGTCGCTTTTCAGCTAGCTGTTTCATAGCCAGCTTAAAGCAAGTCGCTTTTCAGCTAGCTGTTTCATAGCCAGCTTCAAGTCGCTTTTCAGCTAGCTGTTTCATAGCCAGCTTAAAGCAAGTCGCTTTTTATAGCCAGTTTAAAGCTTCACTTTTCAGCTAGCTGTTTTATAGCCATAAAGCTAGTCGCTTTTCAAGAGCCAATTTAAAGCTAGTCGCGAAGCTGTTTTATAGAGAGCTAGTCGCTTTACAGCTTATTGTTAATCTCATTTTTTACAAAAGTCGATTTAAAAATAAATGCATAATAAAATTATGCATATGAGCCATTAAAAAAACTCTTTTTGTTGCGTTGTCTTCTTCTTATTAATTCGGCAAAGAAGGAAGGAGATGGCAAAGAAAAATATGTAAAATTAAGTATAAATATTGAGGAAGAGATTTTTATCCGTCTTATTTCACCCAGCCACCCCACTTATACACTCAATCTTTGTTTAAAAAACAATGATGATGAGGATAGAGCAGCATGTTCGTTTATTCCACGTCTATTTTTGTTGCATATAAAAATATTTTCTCATCTTCAACATTGTATACGTCTATAGGTACCTAGCATAAGCATCACATTGTTATTAATAAAGAATTTTTCCATGTAATTACAACATAATCTTCTTGCAAGTTGTACTTTAAGGCCAAACAATTTCATTTTTTGTTTCTTACAGTAACAACAATGGTACAGCGAATAATTCGTGTTTGTCGACCTAAACGCAATAATGCTGACTTCGAATTATGAAATAAATGGCTATATTTTTATAAAAATTTTCACTTACCTTCCTGTCTAGCTTGCAGACATTCAATCGACGTTGTCAGATGCAGCAGGACTATAATTATGGAGGCCAAAAAACTTTTCCAATTACATCTACTCCTATTTGCAGTATTAAACTCCGCATATTTCTCTTTCCGGTCTAGTCTACATATACTATTTTCACTATTATTATTGTTAATAATAATTTTCTTATTATTTTCATCATTTTCATTTCCATTAGTTTTATTATTGTAAAGTCTTTCAAAATTTATTTGTAGTATGTGACTATATTCATCAATATTTGCATTTATTTTATTTTCACTTGATAAAATGTGAAACGATCTGTTCCAAAATCGACTTTTTGTTGACGATTTACTATGACTAGTAATCTAAAATGAACAAAAGAAAAAAGAAAATTTTATGAGTTAATAATGAAAATTTATTTTCATTTGAAAGCTATTAATTAAGCTAATTAAAATATAGGAAAATTGTATTAATTAGTTTACTGTTAAAATTTAGATTTATCGCTTAGTGACTCGATAAATTAACATTTGAAATTGAAAATGTTGCTAGTGGAGACATTTTGAGGCTTTGTTTATGAGAAAATTTATTTCAGTAATTTCATGAAATCACTTCAGTTAGATTAAATTTATTAAGAGTGTTTTTGTCTTGGGGTAAGACTTTATTTATTTGTTATGGAACAGAACCAAATTATTATCAGCTTATTATACATATTCGAGGATCTCTTAAGGTTTAATCAAAAACGCTAATTAATGTCTCAATATTTTTTAAAGTTTTACTTTTTCAAGCAATTTTCTTGATAAAATCCATAAACTTTTTACGAGATGCCCTTCTTTATATTGAATGTAAATAAAGCAAGAAAATACACAACAGAAAAGTTCAAAATTTAGGGGAGAAACTGAGGCGAAAAATTTCAAGTAATTGCACCAATTCAAATTAATTAAGTAAATAGAATTAATTGTGCTACTTTGACTTTCAAATTTCTCATTGACGGTCAATTACTTAGAAAACCGAGAGACTGGAGGCATAAAAAAGTGGGAGAAATATATTAGTAAGAAAGGTCTTGTGATTGTCATGAAAATAGCATTTAATATTATGTGTATATAAAATATCATGTGGTGAAGTATTGTGAGTAAAATGTTGGACATTCTTAGGGGAGATGGTCACGCTTTGTCCCTAAAAACCGTAGTAGAAACTCCCCTCTCAATTCAGACGACATGACGGTTATAAAAATTTCCTTTTTATGATGCAACGCATAAAAATAAAACGATTTCGTACTTTTTTTACCGCAATATAGGAAGAAACTCTTAGTGTTCCCGTAATAAAACTCCAAGCAGTAATGTAAGGTGTGCTTTAAAATTCTTATTGTCAGCGTTTCTTTCTACTTCACTTATACACGAGAGAAAAATTATGGGAAATTATTTTCAAGGCGATGAAACACATGTAAAATTGATAATACCCATATGGACACAACATTAATTTTAAATGGAACCTTTTTCACTGCCTGCGTGAGCGTGTGTGTTGAAATGTGAGTTTTTGTCTTTATTGCGACTATAATAAATGACGCATTAAGTAAGTATCTCTTAAATACTCTAAAGTAAGCCTTGAAAAAGAGAGAATGAAATGCGAGATGTTACGAAAGAATTTAAAGAAAGATATCCAAAATAAGAATCAATCTTTTAAATGATTCATCATTCATGTGAATGCGTGAATATATCAATTTCATCGACAAAGACTCATATATTATAAATGTATGAATATGGTCGATGGGAGGTCTAATAACAAATATACACTGCTGGAATCTTCTACTGACTTTTCACTTACGTGACTTTATTATATAGATGTTAAACACTTATTATGGGCATTGATTAATAAATGAATAACAAAAACACGATGTATTATGTGATACTTTATACGATCATGGATAGACTGGGGTGATATTGGTTTTCACTCAAATTTGGAGATAAGTGATAATTTTTTTATATTTGAATATTATAATGTCAATCAGATGTTTTGAGTTTTTTATTGTAACTTTACCAACTAACAGCAATTAATATGGAAACATGAAATATTATATCAACATAAAATTTGATATTCAAAACAATCTGATGTTGAAGAACTTTCCAATAAGACTCAAACACATTTTTCGGAAAAATTTTATTGCGATCTAATTCTACTAAAAAATACTTTGAGTGCTATACAGCATACATAAAAATATCAGTGCACACAAATTTATTAGTAACAGCTGTTGAAGCATATTTTAAACAATTTTTATAACTTTATATATTGAATAGAATGTTCCTGCTTTTGTCGTATTTTTTCATGGTTAACGAAATTACATTCTCGGTGATGTAAAATAATGACATTTTCAAACTTCTTGTAGAATTTTCTCCTCAAGCTAAATCTGGTGCTCGTTTTTCATGCACTCCTTTTTTTATTCGTCTATATATACATACGACTGAGTGAAAGAAATTGCAATTTGGCAAAAAAATTGTTGCTCCGAGGTTTTGTTCGCTATATCTCATCTTCACTTTTTTTTGTTATGTCAAGTGGAATCGTAGATTGTAGATCGTTGTGATGTCATGAATTTGCATTTCTTCTCCTTTTCACTTCACATTCTTGTTCAATTGAAGAACAGAAATAAAATAAATTCTCACTGTGAAGCTTTTCTACTGCTGCTTCTTGCCATTCCTCATATTGAGTCAGAATGTAGTCGCAGTATAAAAAAAGGAGGTTTGCAATTTTTTTTTTACTCCATTGAGATTGTGCATGCCAAATTGTTAAAGTAGATATGACATGGCAGAGATTATTATGCAGTTTGAATTTCAATAGAGAATAAAAAAACTAAAATTTCTTCATAATAGCAGAAAAATAGATTTTTTTTGCTGCTTTATTTCTCAACAATTGTTTGCGATAACATTTGGGTGCAGTTAGTTACTTGATACGATATCATATTGATGGGAATGATTCTTTTCTGCGAACATTGCACTTTTGAACTTCACTTCGCTTTTCAAATTAAGAGAGATAATGCTGATGAAAATGAAGTGAAAGCAATTATGGATTTTTATGACTTAATTGATTTCGTTACGATAAGAATTTACAAATTTCATGATGATTTGACAGTAATCAAGGATCAGCAACAAATAGAAGCTGAAATCCATGATCAGTTTTAATTAAACTTTTATAGTGCTACCAATTACATCTGATATTGATTCCTATCAAGCGTGCATATTTTTATGCAAAACAATACATGTGTTTCTGATTCCTGCATAATCAAATTCTGTATGGATGCATAAAGTAAGCAACTTAAGCGAAATCTGTAAACATATATTTGTATTAATCAACACTATTCATTGAATTATAAAACTCTTCTATTTCCAAGTATGTACTTTGTAATTCTATTGTTTAACTTCGTTGCTATTCTTTTTTGTGTTTGATTCAATTTAATTTGCATTTTATTTAAACTACAAAGGGAGAAACTGATGAAAGGATTTGAAAATAAATTTGCACTTTTAATCTTTTTAATGCATAAAAAAATAGCAAAAAGCAATGAAGTTTGCAAAGAGGGAAGAAAAAACAAAAGATATGGAAGAAGGAATAGCAAAAGGAATCTGAGAAATTTGACTTTATCTTCACTCCACCATCTACATACATCTTCTTTCAATAGCTTTGCTCAATGGTGTAAAAAGTACAATTGAATGTTTTTTATATCAAAATATCATGCTGCTACTGAATACGTATCAAATGCATTCGAATATAAAATATGTATACATTTCATGAAGAAAAAAATGTCTCTTATTGCCATTTTCAGTTACTGATCGCGTTTGGTTTTGACATTTTGTTATTTTTTATTCTCCTGTTTTTGAATAAATAAATCTGTAGCAATTTAAGATTGAATATCTTGAACGTAATTTAAAAATGGTGAAAAAGTCAGTGTAATCAATATACATAGCAGACGCATAAGTTATTAAAAAAGTTTCATTCGCACTCATCTGCTACCAAGTCAGTTAAGATTTCTAGGACATTCTGTAAATATTTGTCCCAAAAATTTCAACTATAGCATGTAAATTTGACAACATTTCCAGAAGAAAGAATCACCAAAAATAGAAACTTTTTGCGCGGTAATGTATTCCTCTATTAAATGATTAATATCTTTTATAATAGTAAACAAAACTCATATTATCAGCACAAATTCAAATATTTATACTTGTGGGTTGATTTTTTTATTCGGTGTTTGTGAGGCGTCACAGCTGGTTGCGACAAAAAAAAATCGTTCACATCAGAACTCGTCTTTGTTTGACTTTGATATTCACAAGAAAATTCTATTCAACTAATGTTTTGTGGCTGAATACTTCACATAAAAATAAAATTCTCGCTTGACTTTCCTCCCTTTTATTGCCTCTCTGTATGTTTATATAATGATGAGGAATAAAAAAAAAGTTCTTTATTCATTACTCATTTTGTTATCTCTCATATCGTGATGAATCATATTCTGTTCCATATTTTCAGGACTTTTTTTGGCAAGTACAAAATCTTATTATCTTCCATAAAGTGTCACAAAAATAATGAATTTTCCATCATCTTTTTGTCATCTTTGTTCTATTCATGGAATTTTCTTTTATATGTTGTCAAATTTGTGTTATCAGTCAAGAAAATTATTTTATGCTTCAGATTAATTACTTAAATGGAAGGGGCAATTGTTGAGTTCCTTTTTTGTTTGTATTTGTTGCATGATCTAATTAACAAAGCTGCAAAAATCTATTTCAATTAAAAAGTGTGAAACACCAAGCCATTATCTATAATTGAAGCATAGGCAATACTTCCATTGTGTTCTCTATGAGCCTATAAAATACACATATCATTCACAAGCTATGATACATTTAAAAATCAAGAATAATTTGCCTCCTATTCAATTACTTTACACAAAATCAATTCAATGTAAATTGTTTTTGCTTTTGATTTCATATCTATACAATCGTTGACTACATACCAATGCTGTTCAACAGCGATATTCAAATTTGTATTTCCATTGAAAGACGCGAAAAATTTAAATAAAACATTTCACAAGTGAAGAGTGAATTTTTTTGTGGATATTTATTTCTTTTTTTCGATATTTTCCTGACATTTTCTCTCGTCAAAATCAAATATGATACCGAGTGATATCATATCCATTTGCATTGTTTTTATGAAAATATACAAGCAATTTCCTCTAGTAATGTTATATATACATGTACATATGCATAGCGTCAAAGCATAAAGCATTTTCACTCTCGACGATAAACAATTGCATTTGCATTTGATTAAATAAAAGTGCCTTTTTAATGCACTGGCACTGAAAAATTGCTGTTTGTATATACATATGAGCAAGTTCTAACCGCAAAGTGAATAAATGTGTGCATATGTTGGAGGAAGCTTTATGCATCATAGGCTAGTTGTTATATACAGTTGAACGAGCAAGCTCTTGAATATAAATCGAGAGAAAAATCTACTATAAAATATAATATGCGCTTATGTATACTAGAAATTTTAGGAAAATGTGTATGCATTTCAAGGTTTTTCATAGTCAAATCCATTTAATAAAGATGTATTAACACCTTTAATTCTGATTTAAAGAGAATTATTATTTTAAAATAAATCGATTCTTCTTAAGAAGAGATTATTGTTGACCTTCCTACCACTAAATGAAATGATCAACAAATTACATCGTAATTAATTATGCTTAGCAAACACCCATCTTTCTACGTAGGTAGCATATTATTATTAAATACACATGTCTTATTTACACAGAATAAAGCATGTAAAAAATGGTGTAAAGAAAGAAACAAAATTTATGTGTTATAAAAGTTTAGCTCTTAATTATCAAAGAGAATTACATCATCGCATGTTCCTTATTACTTATGTTGTCAACCAATTAATACACCTAAGCTGTAACTCCTCAGCATATACGGTAGCAATATATTCTTAGATTTCGTAAGGGGGAGAATTTCTATCTAGATTGGAGTTCGCTATAAATATGAAATTCGAATCTAAGGGACATTTGGACAAAAAACGCTACAATTTATAGATTAATTGCTTGTATGAAGTGCTAAATGTAATAAAGCTAGAGTCGCAAAAGTTTATTTACACTTGTAATTTTCTTTACTCACTTACAAATATGTTTTATCATCTTCTAAGGACATCCACAGACACATAGTTGTGTCATGGTCGGCAGAAAAAGATATGATAAAAGTGATGAGCGAATAAGAGGCAATACGGGATTGCGGGAAGTGCTTCGCTTAACGCTTATAATGGCACATAAAAAGGCTTGGCTAGCCATTATATTTAATAACAAAAATGTATGTATAGAAATTTATGTGGAGTCTACGACAACCACAAGAATTTATATGAACAGGATTTTTATTTTATTTCATTTTCAGTAGCAATGCGAAGAGGATGAAAAGGAAGAAGGGCGCAGGATAAGAGGATTATAGTATTAAGTTGAGTGGCTGATATATATTTATAAATTAATTCATAAAAACATTCTTCCTGCTTAAGCATTAAAACTGAGTACTCTGTGTACATAAATATACATATAAAAAAAATTCTGGTCACAAAATGACTGACAATGAAGTTTGTTAGTCTGTTTTTTTTTAACATAGGAATTAAGTAATTTCTCTGCTAGTTCCTGAGTTTCTTTTCAAGCCACATTTGGTTATCTACTTGTTGTGACTCATAATTATATCGAAAGGATGTTCCCATTTCTATATATACAGAATATTTTAACTTTTATCAAGATGAGAACTTCTAGTTTCTGGTCGCTGTTTGGTTTTCAGCACTTAATTGAATTTTTTATTGTGGAATGTGCCTCATTTATGTATGATTAAAAAAATTTAAAATGCTAATTAGGTCAAACTTTTTTTTGACAAAGCTATCAGAATGTTATATAATTAATTACGAATGCCTGCTTACAGGACACATGATGACAGAAATGTTGGGGATTATAATTAAAAATGTTTAAAAGATAATCTTTGTAATTTTGCTTCATGTGAGTCCCTTTCATTTCTGAAGCATTATAAAGTATAAAATATACATCTATATCCAATGCATATTAATAATCTGTGAATAAGTCAAAAGGAAAAACTAGGGTTACCAGAAATTACCAAAGATAGTCCAATTGCATTTGTTGCATGTTACTATTGTTTGCAAATGACTTAAAAATGAAAGAACAATAGGAAATATCGGATGAACAAGCATGATATAAAGCATATAGATACAATTTTAGCACAATATAAATATACAAATATATTCTTTTAGAAATAGCACAAAAGAAGAACGAAAGAAAAGAAAACTTTGTTAAATGTCTCAAAATTTATCGTTTCCCCTTTTCAATTCAATCCAGTTCTACTCATGTGTCTTTTTGCTTCTCCGTTTTATTATCTCCATAACACATCGGATCGGATCGGATCAAATGTCAAATTGATAGAATATAGTAGCATTTATATAGAACTTTGAGTATGAGACAAATAATAGTTGTGCGAATAATGAGCTGCTGTCATGTTGTCAATTCACCATCAAATTATATTCCATTTCTGCTTTTTCAAGCTTGAATAATTTTTGCTTTCCTCTTTTTATTCTAGATGTGTGTCAAGAATAATTCAGCATAAAAGTGGTTTTGTACATTTTTTGAAAAGAAATTTGATACAATTTTCACTGTGACTAGTGGGACTTGATACAATTTGTATCATATTCTTGATTATAAATAGAAAGTATTATTATGCGCCTTAATACTTGGCAACTTAAAGCTTTTTAGCTTTAAGAATTTAGAATTTTATTTTTAGAAAGGGCCTATTACTGAGTGTCTGGGGAATTGATATAGCATGCAGTAAATAATTGCTTTAGGCGTAACAAAATTATAAGAATTCTGAAAAAAATGTCAAGATATTTATTTTTATATTTAGTAAATTATTTCATTGACTTCTATTGCTGCTGTTCATCTCAATCAAAAGTTTATTGGCAATTCAATTCGTTTGCAATCAACTTTTATTATACCCCCAAAAGTATGCATTCACAATTAATCAGACCTAAAAGCATGTAGATATATATACATTGAGTGGAGCAAGTCCTGTTCTGAAACAAATTAGATACACAACTTAATTATTTGTCATTGTAGGTGATTCTCCAAAATGCCAATTAATTAAAAGAAATTATATTGATGACGATGAGGTGTGTGAGTATTGCATATTGTCTATTATCAATGTTAGATGTGAAGGAGCAAAGAACTCTTCTACGAAAATTAACATTCCCAGACTATTTCTATAGCAATTAAATTATCATTTGTACAGATACACATTCAATTATTATTTCTTCTATTGATATGCCATGTACGCCATACATGTAGATGAAGCGAATAAGTGTGGAACATAATAACAATGGCATATGTGTGACTTCTCTCCTCTAACAATAGTCGTCTTTCTTTTCTTTTATATTTTTTCTTATTTTCAGAAATTTTCCTACCTCAAATTCAAATAAATAAATATATACGATGTGCATATGTGTATAGAGAATATTGGCATTGAATTACTATTGCTTCTTGTAAGAGGGTGAATATAAAAGAATAAAAACAACAAAATAAAATAAAGAAGGAAGGAAACAGGGAAGCAGAAATATGTAGCAGGCAGTTTATAGTTTATGAACTTTACTTCTTTTGAAAATCCATGGAAATTTCACTGGGGTTGTCGATTCTCTTTCTCTTTTGCTGTTCTCACTCTCTTAAATACTGCATTGGTATAATCTGCAATCTCTTCACATTACATACGTTATCGTTATTTTCCTACATTATTTCACTTTCTGAAGTACTTTTCTTTTGCCATGACTGCGAAAATGAATGGGGGAGCTCGATGAAATCGCGGAGGTACATTTTTCTTAATGACAAATGGCATTTCTCTCACACCAAAATATGTGTTCTTCGTGAGTTTCGTGTGAATGAAAATTTTCAATCTTCTTACACCTTTAAGTTGATGATGGCATGGGCGGTATAAATCTCCCCTTTTTAACGTACTTATACAACTTTAGAGAAAGAAGGGTTAGAGTTTTGATAAGTCTGCCAGTCTATTTTATTAAATCAACTATCAAAATATAAAGGTTTGAAGAAAACATTTAATTTAGACATGAAGACATCATTTTTCATTAATTCAATTATCTTCCATCACCCTAATTTTTATAAAAGTTAAATTAAGCTATTGAACTAGTAATGGAAATTTTGTGACATCTTTATTGTCGATATGAAAGCGATATCCATTAATAAAATTCTCATTATCAATTTACAGTCTCTTGTTCTAACCCCTTCAAAGTAATAATGTAAAGTGCCACAGAATCCGCGTTTTTCTTTATTCTTTTGGAAAGAATAACAATAACAATCAAAGTGCTTTCACTTCCTTTTGAGATAAGAATCCCCTTTTTAATTATCATTATTATATCCGCGTTCGAATTTCAACTCATTTTGTACGCTCTGTGGATCAACAATAAGCAACCGTATCCCTTGTAACAAATATTTTATTATACTTTTTATATAAAATTCATTTCTTTTATTTGTATCTATGGCGCGACTGCGATGTCAAAAAGAATCATTTGTTATTTGTCATTAAAATTTCATGAGGCAACGTCAAAAGATGGATGACAGAAAATTTCTTATGAATATTTTCATCTTTATAGCAAATTTTCTTTAAGCTGAGTGAAAATTATTCAGTTTCTACTCTAACAGAAGCAAGAAACATCAAGTTACAACGTTCAAGAAATGTAACGAAAGAAATTTAATTATGGCAATAAAATTTTTTTGTCATATCACGATCACTTTGGATTTTCATACGTACATACACTTATACCCAACAGACTGTTGTTAAAATTCTTCTTCATTTATATAAGGAGCAAGTCAAAGAATCTTAAATGAATAAAAACTCAGCAATAGAAGAAGTTTTTCACTTTTTCTTCTCCATTCTCTATTGCCATCATTCCCCCCTCATCCATGCTCCATTTTTTCTATCTCTCATTTTCATCATCATCTAAAATTTAATTATCCTCATCATAAAAGAAATTATTACAATTTCTTCGTTTGTAATTCCCCGCGTAATGACAATGGCGAATGAAATTGTATTAAATTAATTTGTGTAAAAAATGAAAAAAGTGAAGGAAAATTTTATTGCGAATAGTTCTTTTTGAAAAGATGTGACTGGATTGATGAGAACAAAACTTGACTATACTATGAGAATCTTATGGGAATTTAAATTTTACAATTTAATATTTATGGGTTGAAATAAAAAATGAACAGTAAAAAATATCGGTTACATTCAAACCCATTTGCCTCAATCCATCATATTAATACGGTTGATATTTCACAAACCTTGTTGAAGTCACAAAGATATTAAATTTCACCGTCTTAAAAATAAAAATAAGTGTGAAAAATTAAATTTGAAAGATGCATTTCATCATCAACATTCATCATGATGAATATTCAGCGGAATTTTGAGTAAAGGGGAAGAAATGGACCAATTGAGTGAGCGGTGTGAAGTATAAAGAAGAGTCAAATGTCATCAATTTTGTTTCAAAAAATAAATCGGAATTTTTCCATTAACTTTATTCTCATCATTATGGAATCAAACCGATGAGTTCTCATGATTATAAGTATGCTCATTAAATATTAAACTTTATGTTTAATGTCAGTTTTCATTAACATAATCGGAAAGAATAAACGATTATTACGATAAGACTGTAGAGAACATAAAACTTATGCTGATGATTGCCGAAATGGAATTGGAAAGTCATGTAGTTGCATAATTTCAGAATAAATAATAGATTAAATATAAAAATATGTCTAGCAATAGAAATGGCAATGGAGGACAAAAAATTGCGACAATCATCAAAAGTTTGATAGGTCATGAATAGATTGAACGAAAATAGCGATTTTTAGCAAATCCGCAACCTAGTTTTATCACACGATTATATTTGGGTACATTGAATACAAAATTTTTCATAATCAACATGACTTTTATGATCCATTATGAAGCAAAATACTTAAATCGTGTTTTTGACACGAATATTGATTATCACTAAATATTTAAGGATTATCACAAACATTTGCTTGTTCTACACAATAACCTTTACTATGTATATTCAGACATGAATTGAATTAATTCTCATCTAGAAAATATTTTTCCTAACCCATGATTTCAGACCTACTTCTGGTGAAAAATATTTCATCCAATTTGCTATTTTCACATTTTTCAATTTTCATACATATTTATAACAATTTTTCGTTCTGCTATACACGATTTTATTTTTCTTTTTTCTATTTCTCGCATTCTTCTCTGTTTTATTACCATTTTCGTTTTACTACATCCTTGAAACTCTGAGTACGACAAGTTCATTTTGACTGAATATCAATGATATCTGAGAATAACGTGTTCTTGACTAAGGACATGAGAGTGTCCGTTCAAATCAGAGATCAAAGCAAGCACGAATTGTGCACTAAGCTTAACTATTCCATGCCAAGTTCTGCGTATCATCATAAATCATTTAGGCATTCAAAAAGGAAAACTACAATTTGAGTATAATCAAAAGAATTTTCATGAATGCGTTTCAAGCACCTTTCAACCTAACAATATTCCATCATTTTTCCAACTTTTCTTGCTGTTGAATTTCTTAGTTTTTGCGTTACGCAGCACTTTTTTTCTGCCTTCATCCTCCTCCATCCCCTCGGTTTTTTTTTTTCTATTTTCGCTTCTCTCGTTAAGCATATACCATATAGACCCATAAAAATCAAAGAATATCGAAGAGAAAAAAATTTTATATATATATTTTTCCTCAGAAAATAAGTAAGAATGTAACAAAGCGCACAGAACAGAACAAAAAATAAAAGAATCAGAAAGGAGTAAGAGAGATGGAGGGATAAAAAAGAAATAAATTTCATACATGTATGTGCCATATCGTTTCAACTTACATAAGAATAAATCTGTAGCGAAATATACAAAAAAAAGTACATGAGAGATGTAGAGTAAAGTAATTTGAAATGGGAAGGTGCAAGTTTACTGTCAACACTTCACTTCTTTTTTGCTAATTTCTTTCTCGTTTCCGTACGTGGGATTGGTAAACAAGAAGAAATTCAAAGGAATATAAGGATTATATCTTATAAGGATATAAGAATTGAATTAAGAAGCGGGGGTTTTTTGATTATGAGCAGTGAACCATAACAAGGCTAGTGCCACCTCTGCTACTGCTGCTAATTTAAGAACCTTTTTACTTACAGAGCTCTTAAGTAATATTGTATATATGATGACGGAGGTAACAGGAGATGAGAATGTAAAGTGGTTGTAGATTTGAAACAATTTGTACGAGAAGTGATTTACTTAAGCACTGCAGGATAATGACACGTGATTATTTATAATTTCTTATTCTCCACATTTTCTTCATATTCTTATTTCAATATTTCATTCAATTTAGGACGTATGTATAGAGACATTTATGTTGAAAATTGCTCATGATTGTTTCTTATTGATTTATAATGGAAATCCCATGTTGAAAATTATTGAAAGTTTTCAAGCTTAAGCACGTCATTAATATCCAAAATTATAGTATCATTAAACTGTTTATTTCAGAGAGCGCTAATGTCCTCAAATCATTTTTTATTATCATTTTTTCAAGGATAATGAACAGTCTGTTCAGGATTAAATGCTACTGTAAACAGATCAATAGAATATGACCAGCTCAATTAATATTTAAGAAGGGAAAATTTCAATGAAATATTAATACTGAAAGGCAATTACGTCCATTATATTGATTCACTTGTTACATCGAAATTCCATTTAAAAAATTATAAGGAACTTTCAATAGTAAGTAATCAATCCTTTGTATTACATACGAAAATGCCAATAAGTAGATTTCCTTGTTAGATCACATGTTGAATAAAGCTTAAACCTTAGAGATATTCAACGTAGTAAGTATGTACATCATTACAAGTAGAGTTTATTCGATAACCTTCTCAAATCTATCTAAAAGCTATGACAAGTTGGATTAAGGTCCTTCAATAAGTAGATATAAATATAATGTGTAATCATTCAATCAATGGACATTTTGCTCGAGTTGTGTAAATACGGATAAGAAGCTTTTCCTAGCAAGCTTTGATATTTTCGTTATAGAATTCGATAATTGATGAAGCAACATTGATTCATCCCACGCAGATTCAAACGATTTTCTAGTTTATATTTATATCTACACACAGAAATATCAATAGCCTTCAATTATGTTATTCATATATAAATTTATATACCCTTAGATGCTTAGATAAATCTTAAATCAAAGTAGCTTCTTATTTTTCATTGATTATGCGATTATGTGTGTATAAGTAAGAATACTTGTTAGTATTAGTAAGGAGTAGGAGAAAATATTTGTACTATATGTTTTGTTATTATTCTTTACGGTTCTCTTGGAGCGATACACTTTTTTCCTTTTACCCTACCTCGTGCAAACAATCTCATTTTCATTGTATATTGATAGTGATCGCAGATATCACTAAGAATTAAGGTACAGGTAAAGATTATCGTATATTGTTTGTTATTTATGCCCTCTCTTTCTCTCAATTTTTTCCCCCATTAACTTGAAATCCGAAAGCTTTTTCTCTGATTATTGTTATTTCAAACGCCATACGAATTTATGCTATATGCCCTTTTCATACACACATACACACACATACATCCGTACGCAATTCTGATTTTTCTTTTACTTCCTCTTTTTTTTTGAAAATCATTTAAAATTCTCTGCGTTATTTCCACGTTCTCGTACTTTATTTCCTTTTTCTGTTCACTTCTTTTCACCATTGGAATTGCTTCTACTGCTGCCGCCTTCATTCTGTTATGTTTGGCAATTGATGCTTGGTGACAATGATGGCAATGGTGAGCAACATTAAATAACAACTGAAAACAGAGAGCAGTATGAATTGCCATTTATGCAGCAACATTACTCCGCATCAAGAGTCAGTCAGCAGAAGCACCAGCCAGCAGAAGCAAAACAGGGAATGAGGAGAAAATTTTATGTATATACAGGAGCAGAAGTAGCAAGGATACATATTTTTTGTGTTGTGGATTTCCCAAAAAATAAATGTGTGCAAATGTTGCCGCTTATCATTGTATACGTGTGTGAGTGTACACAATATACATACACCAATTTTTTTTTTCCTTCTCCTTTTTGCTTTGTGTGTGAGCATTGAAAGTGAGAAAAACAATGCTCCGAAAAAATACAGAATATTGATTTTTCCCTCCAGTATATATATTTTCATCGGGCATATAAAATTTTATGAATAAAAATTCTTTTCTTTTTCACTTTTTTCTTCCTTTTTCACAATTTCGTATGTAGAATTACGATGTATAAAGAGAAATGGACGACAATTAGAACCGATTTATGTGTATGCTCATCGTTAATTTGATTATAAGAATGCGATAATGAGGCGTAAGAAGTTCACTTTTGTTGCACAAAATTGTCTCCTTAAATTCATAATTTAGCTCTTAATCAAGTAATATCAATGAATATTTACCTTGTATGCATTCGAATACTCAGCCGCCATTATTTCACTCTTTTTTCGTATTTCAATTGAATTTTTTTTTCGCTCATCGCGTTTTCGCGTTGTTAAAAATGAATCAGTCTTGCGTGCACAACATTAGGCAATAGCATTAATTAAATGCAACATTTTACTACATCACTTGCACTCAGAATTGATTAGAATTGTCCTAAAAATTGCTAATTTTCATAAATTTTTTCTCTTTTTTCAGCGGCCTTCTTACAACACCCCGAAATGTTTTGTATACGTCTGTGCCTTGTGCAATTCACAGTTTGACTGAATATTACTCTCATTTTCAGTTGTGAGCATGTGTATTTGAATGACTTGACGTTGTATCCGCTCAATTTCTTCACTTCTTTTCCTAGATTCTCCTGTTTGAATACCCAACGTGCAATGAATATTTTTGGAACTTTGTAATGATTTATGTCATGCAGTAAAAATTTATAATTATTTTTAATTCATAAATCTCTGTAATACCTCCAATTGTGCAAATTAAATTTAATTGTTGATATTTATACAGTTTATTTATGAGCGAGAGAGAATAGCAATTTGGACTAGATTCTTTCTCTCTAAATTTGACTCTTGCCGGGTCTAAGACCCTCAATTATTAACGTACTGTTGATTAGAAAATCAATCTGGGTTAGTTCTTAGAAAACAAATGAGAACTTGCTGCAATAGAGAAGAACTAATAGCCATCTGAATTTTAGTCAAATTTAATAAAGTTTTATTTCTATCATGAAATATGATAGGTACTTCCATTATATATTTGCATAAGTTTTAGGGGTTGATTTACAAGAAAAAAAATTAATCTATCAATTTTTAATCCTCTATTATTTCTATAGATTCAATCAATCCCTTTCCAATGATTTGGATGTCATTCAAGATTGCATCGACATTTACTTCCAATTTCTCATTATTAACTCTACACATGTTCACATGTGATGCTGCAAATTTTCTTCTTTCTTTGATTGATGGCTTCCACAAAACAGCGATTTTATTGGAGCCAATAGGGTTATAGAAAAAGAAGGCGATGTTATCGAATGCTGATCGAAGTTCTTTTAGAAAAAGGTCCACGAAATCGATTCCTCCAGAAATTGCCATTTTTGGATCTAATTGTATTGGCTTAAAATTTGTGTAGTTGTAACGTACAATATCTACTTTCCTTATATATTTATCATTCAAATGAATCAATAAATTGTATCCTTCAAGTGATGGTGTAAATAAATCTTTTACAACGTTCATGTTTAGTTTTGTGAAGTTCTCTGCAACAATTTGTATTGAACATTGTGCAAGAAGTTGAACACGTTTTAAAATGTAGATTGATGGTGCACGTGTACTCCAAATACCATACTGATGAGGTGAATCACATGATGTTACTATGAACATTGGTGGAAAATTCTTTCGATTTTTTCTAAAGTTCACTTCGATCTCATCGATTTGTTCTGGTTCCATATCATCGTTGAAATTCACAACAACCATGTCATTGTCAAAGGAAGAAGTTGATAAATGTTGAAGGAATCTGAAAAATATAAAATTTTTAAATGAGATTGTCTATAATAAAACAAGATTAAAATTTACCTTAAGAATCCAGTTTGTGGTTGACAACTAGGTTCTAATGGATGATTTTTAAGAAACATTTCAGCAATTAATAATTCGGTGCATTCATCAGGCCACAAATATGAATCAATCATTTGAGAGTATAGCCAACGTTTTGCAATTGCGACTGTTGGACCATAACTTGGAAATCTGCAATGTAATCCGTGCAGAAAACTATTCATCTTCGGCAAAAGAACATTTTCAAATTCTAATCGAATGCTTTCTTCATTCTCTTTATAAAATTTGACTAAGCTGTTCTTCTTCGAGATTTCTTCCTTTGATAAAGCTATCTCTTTTGGATGTACGATTTTAAGATTGAACACAAATTTATCCTTTAAGATTTCGACACAATCAGGCATTACTTGAATTATTGTTGATGGATATTTTGTAGACATTTTCTTAAATATTTCAATGTAAAATGCAGCTTTAATTCTTTTCATTGCATCAATATTATCAGGCCATTTTCCTGATGGCGCTAATTGAATGACTCCATTAAGTGTCTTTTGTGTAAGAAATTTTCCTTTCAATTGTTTATTTATAAAGCCGCTATTTGTGGCTTTAGCAAGTGAATTAGGAGGAGTCACATCAGTGTATCTAAAAACGGAATCCGTTCCTAAAACACTCACAATTTCTAGCGGAAGATCATTCAAATTTCTCAATTCCTTGCTCATTTCGTCAAATGCTCGAATAGCAGCTAATGATCTTTCCTCATTTGTTTCATCCAATTCGTTGAAAATCGATCGAATAACAATATCGAATTGTTTGGCATTGTAGACAATCTTATCACTAATGATATTAAAATGATGTTTCAATAAGAACGTAACAATTTTCTGACAAATGGCTCTTTTTTCTGCAATTGGCGCATCGGCGCTGCACCAAAGAATCGATTCTGTGATTGAACCGTCCTTAAATCTTCTTATTTCTGACTTATTTCCCCAAAACTTTCTAAATTCTTCAGATTCAGGTTGATTTGATTGTGGTCCTTTATCGACAATATTAAATGCATGCTCTGGATTCAAAATTAGTCCAATATTAAAGTCATTGCTGTGATTGTGAGTTACAGGAATCAACGAAATCACTCGCTCACCAAGTCCTTTTCGTAAAACATTCATTATTAGCTTTCTTACATGCGGATAAGGAATATCTCTATAATCGACTTTATCTTCGTATGATCCACTCTTTTCGATAATTTTATCAAAAGTTTTACTATCCCATTTTATTGACATGAAATGATCGTATTGTAGGAAGTAAGGGATTTTTGTCAAAAATAGTTGTTGAAAGCTGTTGATTGATTTATTGTCTAAAACTTTGATAGCATTATGGCATTCATAACGAATTTTTCGATATAAGTCTACTGAGAGGAATGATAAAATGTTGCAATATCCTGAATTGTCAACCATTACAACATCATAAAACTCATGAAAATCTTGAATTGATGGCTAAAATTAAAGAGGATTTAATTTATCAAATTGAAATTAAATAATGGAAACAAGAAAATTCTCACCTGATTTGGAAGATCTTTTTCGGTACATAATGAAATTCCATTAATATCCAGTTTTGAGTTACCGAAAAGGTTCCAAAAAAGTCTCACGATTTGATAGCAGCTCATTGTGGGATAAATTTTCTTGATTTTTATTAAATGGATCAAATAGTTGGTGACAACAAATCCATTAAATGGATAGAACCCAGCATCAAATTGTCGTTGATGTAGCCAAACTTTGAGAAGCTTGATCGCATTCTTTACATTATCAAACTTGTCAATTTCGTTTGATAGAAATTTTTGATTCCTCTCGATTGTGCAATCATAAAGAACATTGAAATTGTAATGTGGAGTTGGTGTTTTAGATATTTCTACTTCCTTCAATTTGATATTATTTGTAATGGGTACAAAGCGATTCAATTTGAAAAAATCTTGGGAAATAGAAGCAGTTACTGAAATATGGAACTCTTCAGCATCCAATATTAAGACAGGCTTTAGCGGATCATTCTTCAAACAAGTAACTTTAATATTTCCACCTAAAGTTCCTTTTTCTTTCAACTTCTTTGCTATGTACGAAAGATACAACGCTTTCTTGTGGATGAAAATGTGATTCAAATAGTCGCTCTTTTGAAAAGATTCATCAGGTATGATCAAATGAATGTCAACAGCTGAATCATTACCAATATTTGTACTCAACGCATATGATCCGTACATAAAAGCATCTTTTGGAGATTGATAAGTCATTTGGATCTTTTTATCATCATCTATGAGTTTAGCTTTTAATGGATAGTCATCTTGCTTAAAAAATCCAGAAATGTCTTCATTTGGAAGCTTATTAAGGAACTTTTTAAATGTTGTCAACCACTTTTTAATGAATTCTTCTTGAGAAAACTTTAGCTTGATCTCTTTTAACGTCTCATCTATTTGCATTCTAAACATATTTGAATGATACAGTTCCTCTGATTCCTTCATTTCGTTAATTTCCTCAGCCGTTAATTTTTCATCCGAAGTTTTATGCTTTTTTGATTTGTTTCCGTCTTTTGCTTTAGTTTTCCGTTTCTTTGATTTGGTTTTTCCAGCATTAATATCTTCAGACACTCCAGAGTCATCTGATTGTGCATTTTCTTCCAAAACATCACCATTTTCACTTTCATCAGATTTTTGATCGACGAAATTTGGATTTCTTACAAAAAGTCCCTGAAATTGACACAAATTTATAAAGATTTCATTTAATTATGATAAGTAACCTTTGCTTACAGCTGTTTTCGGCATATTTCTTTTTTAATTATAGCAGAAACTCGTAATAATAAATTTATTTGATTTACACAGTATAACACCTCGTGCTTTTGTTTACAAATAATTCCTACTACTGACTACATTCTGAGCAAGTTCATTATAAAGAGGTTTTAATGTTTTAAACGGATTTCGAGAATTCAAAAATCTGATTGAAATGAAATAAAATGAACAATTTAGTTTCTGAATAGTTTGGACAGTCAGACAAACAAGAACAAAAACAAAGATATTTTGGAAACATTTGAAAAGTGAAAATTTAAAACGATAGAACGAAATTAATTAATTATGACGGTTCCCGCGTAACAAGCTAATATTAATTAGTTTTAATCAATTGATGAGCAACATAACAATGTGGTTGTATAGTTAAAGGTCGTAAAAGTCACCAAATACTGTAGAAATTAAACAAAAAGTAAGTTTCATTAATATTCATGGAAATTCAAAAATATTTAATAACAATAGCTTTCAGTTTCAATGTAAAATGTCTTGCAACGTCTACTATGAAAACAAGAAGGTCAATATCGAATGGAAGCATCACGTTTTGAAAGTGTTTGATTGTGGAAATATTAATTTAATATTGACACTTCAAAATTACCTAATTCTGATTAAAAGAGATGATATTTCTAATCTGATAAGGTTAAAAGATAATGTAATTGATGCGTCATACAGTTATCCTCTATTCTACATTGTTGACAATGATGGCAAAGTTTACAAGACAAATATTGAACAAATTAATGATAATAGATGGGATTTAATAGAAGTAGAACATAAAATTACACAGATTGCGGGAAATGGAGACGGATTGTTAATGATTAGTGATGAGCATGAAATGATTGGAATGGGAAATTTTGAAAATGTGTTATGCAGTGATGAGCCAAAGAAAATAGAATGTTTTTCAAGCATTAAAGCTTTACAAGTCGCCACAGGCGATAATTTCGCGTTAGTTCTCATTTTACCTCAAAGTCCACAAAATGATGTGAACGCTAATCAAAAGGATTTTCTGCAAAAGGTCAGATTTGATGGACGAGATTTACTAAAAACTCAAGTTTGGAGTTTTGGATCAATTAATAAAGGTACTATATATTTCTGAATAACTATTCCCTTGCTGCTAATTCCCCTTTATTGCTTAAAATTCGCTTAAATTCCAAAATAACAATGATCTAATCTAATTTAGGACTTTTAGGTTCCGGTGATCACATGAAACGTAAAGATTATGCTGTGATAATAAAACTCGTAGATATTGGTGTCTATAAGATACATTGTGGAAGTCATCATGCAGCTGCGCTTACTTTAGATGGAAAATTATTTTTGTGGGGATTTAATAATCATCAACAGATATCAATTGACACATCAATTCAAGACATAAGCTCACCAGTTGAATTTAAGAGTGATATTAATGGAAAAATGTCCAAAAATGTTTTAGCTGTAACAACTGCAACTTCAAATACTGTAATACTATTCAACGATCTTTCATTTAAAATTCTTGGGAAAAACGGAAGTTCCTTCGATGATAACGAGGAGTTTGCAAGTGATTTGAAGTACGAATATGATGCAGGAAACATTGAAGATAATGAAGGAATTTATTGTGTTCCGTATATAATCAGTCACAACAAGAATCTTCTAGTCAATCAGAAAAATATATCAATGTTCCTTTTAACGTATTTAAATGAGGAACAAAAGAATGTCCGTGCTATGATTAATGTTTATCAAAAATTTATGAAGGATATTAGAAATATGGACAACGATACCAGAAAATTAGTGGAATTTTTTGAAAATATTTTGTACATTTCCATTGCTAATCTTCGCATGACTATCGACCTTCTACAAAGTGATTGTGAGCAGAAACTAGAAAGTACTATAGTCAATGCTCACTTTACTGAAGTTATGCGTGAATATCAACGTTATTTGAAACAACTCTGTGATATTATCTCCTACTATTCAATCAACCATTATGATAAGCGTGTTGACCGAAAAATTGTGAAAATTGTGTTGGAAAAGCCATTTGTATGTCTTGAGATTTATGAGAAATTACTTGATTTAATTTATGATATTCATCTATACAATAATAACCCAAATATATCGATTCACGATCAAGAAATTGAAGAGTTAAAGCGTCAGACTGTCGAGAGGAAGAAGATAATTGAAGATTTTAGAAAAGTAATTGTTCCACAAAAGATTCATGAAGCACAAGATACTTTTACATTTTGGCAGACATTGAATGATTCAGCTATTAAGCATGAATTGCATCACCAAGAGAGAAGATTCATTATGGATTCGCTGGTTGTGCCATTAAAACACCATGACCGTTCAACAATTTTCGGAAAACAAAGATTTATACTTTTTAATGACTACCTTGCTTACTCCTTGACACGCACTGAATTCATTCCAATAAATTTAGTATGGCTGCAAGCATTTAGCACATCAAGTTCAAACAAATTCTCATTTAAAATTATAACACCAGAAAATGTTATGAAAGTTTATACACTTACGTCTCAAGACAAAACAGATTGGCAGAAAAATATTCGTGATTGTATATGGCACTCGTTAAGAAAGAATCCAAGCACTGTGAATCAAGCACTTCCAATTAGTCGTTATGGTTGTTATAAGTTTACTGATCGAAATGCAAAATTTCCCAGCTTCGAAGTTGATGGAAAGTGGTTTGAGGGGAAATTTACTGATTTGTGTCATATTAAAAATCCAGCAATTAATCGACTGTATAGATGTCGTATAACTAATGTTCTCGGTGACCTTAGTGGTCATGGTATAATCGAAGATACAACATTTAAATATCATGGAGAGTTTTTGCATGGCAAATTACACGGATTTGGAACTTGGAAGTCAAAGCTGAAGCCTATATTTTATCAAGGATTTTTGCGGAATGACAAGTTTCATGGATATGGAGTTTTTTCTCATGATGATGTTACTTATTATGGTGAATTCAATAATAATGTTAAAAATGGATATGGAATTGAGGATGATGCTGTTAGTGGCAATAAGTATATTGGAATGTTCCAAGATGGAAAAAGGCATGGGCCAGGAATATTAATAACAATGGATGGATCTTATTTTGAAGGATTATTTGCTAATAATCATTTATCAGGAGATGGTCTTGCGATTTTTCCTAATGGTTCCTATTACATTGGAGAACTTACAATTGATGGAGCGAATGGTATTGGTCAATATCATATTCCTGAAACGGAAATAATTGAAGAAATTATGGAACTAGATGATAGCAGCATGAAAATGAAAGGAAATGTATTGAAAGGAACTCTTACTGGAACTTGGGATAAATTTCAAATTTCCAACGGAACTATGCTAATGAATGAAATCTTCCTGAGAACACCAAAGTAAGCAATATGATAAATTTTGAAAAAATAAGTTTAATTAACAAATTCTTTTGTAGCTCATCAAATTACCTGAAAATAAAAGCTGATCGAAAATGGTCCACATTTTTCGATAATTGGTGCGAGGAAGTTTTCGCAACAACTTGGCCTGAGAAATTAATTTTACAAGACCGCTGGTATAGGATATCCTCGTTCATAGCAAGAAGAAAAAGTTTTGAGAACGACATGAAAACAAACTTTATGCTTGTAACAGAAGACATTAATGACAACGAATATAACGACATGCAATTTATGGTGCCATCAGAACAAGATCAATTAGCTATTCCTTCAATTTCCCGATCAAATTCAGAGCTTTATATTAAAGCAGCTTCATCTGATGACTTTGAGACTAGTTCATTAAGAACACTCAGTGACTACTCAATTAGTTCGCTTGCTGCTCCTAAAAATTCGAGGATATCAGCAAGTGATTTCGATTTTGTTCCATCATGTTACAACAGCTCATTTACTACTTCAGAATCAATTGAGGAATTAAAGGAATATTTAAATGTTAGTATCGCCGATATTCATCATCCATTCTACCTGCTTGTAAATGAAATAAGAAAAGTATTTTGTGCATGCTATGGAAATTGGAGGAGTAAACCGATATCTATTTTGTCCAAAATAGCAACAAGTGAGTGGATTTCATTAATGAAAAAGATTTACAGTATATTTCGCCTCTTATTTCCCCATCTTCCACCTTGTGAATCAAACGATAATGAAATTGATGATGAATATATTTACGATGGCGATTGTAAACTATTAGCACCTTTAAATTTTATGCATGAACTTTTGCTCAATGATGAAATTTATTCCTGCTTCTTTCTATTGTATGCAAGTAAAAATTCTAGACAAGATGAGCTTTATGCTCATCGTTTAATAACTTGTGAAAAGAAAAGTAATGAGGAACTACGTCAATTATTAAAAGTGGAACCAAATTTGATTCCATTATTGGAAGATGAGCAATTTTATCAAGCTATTGAATGCTTTAAAAAGCTTAATCAAAAGTTTGGTCCATCTGAGATGCTGAAAATAATTAAAGATACGTTTGAAATTATCAACAATTGTTCGAAAAAATTGTCAAACATAGGATTCATGCTTTCTGCAGATAATCTGCTATCAATAACGATTTATTTAATCGTTAAAGCATCCATTAATCATCTTGGTGCTGAATTATCATTACTAACCGATTTAATGGAAAATGATATAGAAAAGCTGATTAATATGGAGCAATATATTTACACGACTGTAAAAATTGGATATTTACACACTATATCAACAAGATTCTTCAACAACTAAATCTGATTCCATATAAGCTTAATCAAATATTTTAGTAGGACAGATGAAAAATAAAAGTTTAATTTATTTTAGTGACGAAAGTTTTAATCCTTTTTGTTAGCCTCAGCATTTTGTCTATTTTTCAATATACTTGTAATGAAAAATTCGCCTGCTTTATAGGAACTTCGAACTAGTGGACCAGAAGCCGTATATAAAAATCCCATTTCTTCACCGCGTTTCTCCCAATGCTTAAACTTTTCGGGTGTAACATATTCGTTCACACTTAAATGTCTCTTTGTTGGCTGCATATATTGACCGACTAGAAGAATGAAAGAAATTTCCATTCAGCCAATTCTTAAAAACTCAAAAATTTCAATTACTCACGTGTGACACAATCGACTTTAGCTGCTTTTAAATCCTTCATTGTTTGTTCTACTTCTGCATCAGTTTCCCCTAATCCAAGCATTATTGACGACTTTGTGATTAAATTTGGATTGATTTCTTTGATTGTTTCTAAACATTTGAGTGATTGACGATATTCAGCTCTTCTATCTCTAACAAATGGTGTCAATTTCTCGACTGTTTCTATATTGTGAGCATACACATCGACTCCTGATAACGCAATTCTTTCAATACATTCACGATTTCCTCTAAAATCTGGTGCAAGACATTCGACAAATATTACGGGATTACGTTTTTTGATTTCCATTATTGTTTCAGCAATATGCTTAGAACCGCCATCACTCAAATCATCTCGATCGACACTTGTTAAGACAATATAATCTAAACCCCAAGACGCAATTGCTGTTGCAGTATTTACAGGCTCGTTTGGATCTAATGGTGGAGGAGTTCTTGCTGTCTTGACGGAACAAAATCTACATCCTCTTGTGCACGTATCTCCCATCAACTGTAAGCAAGTAATAAAATTCACAATCAGTTTGACCTTGACATCGACCTATATAGTTGTATACTGTTTACCATTATAGTGGCTGTTTGTGTGCCATGTTTTCCTCCACCCCAGCACTCTCCAATGTTTGGACATCTAGCTTCTTCACAAACGGTGGATAACTTCAGATCTCTTAATTGCGATTTAATTTTATCATAATTTTTTCCTACAAAATAATAATTTTTTTTAACTGGATCTTTTTTAATGACATTTAAAAGGGTTTATTTGATATTTACCTAAAGGAATTGGTGTCTTTAGCCATTTAGGAAGACGTAAACGTTCTCTATCACCCTTTTCTCTCCTTAACTTCCCATCAAATTCCTTTGACAATTCTTCACGACTATGTTCTGGATTTTGAATAAAATCCTGAAAACTAGGTCCATTCTCTAGTCGTTCTCTAATTTTTTCTAGTACGGCTGGTGTATGCTTAGCTTTATAATGTTGTAATATTAGAGATGACTTGATATTTTTCGAATTTCGTAACATTTTTAAAGTCAATGTTCTCGTGTGGATTTATTGCACTTGTTATCCTATTTTAGATGGAACGATTTCTTTATTGTCCAGCAAAGATCTCTAAATCCTTTTGATTGACTAAACAAGATCCAGTAAGATTCAGTAACACTGTAAAACGGCCCGCCGTTTTTACGTTTTTATCGGCCGCCGACAAATAATTAAAATTTGAATTTCGTTTGATTTTTAATCACATATATGCGTAATTTGAAACTTTTAAAAAGCCATTTTGAAAAATAAACGGCTCGCCGTTTTTATCGATCGCCGTTTTTATCGGCCGCCGTTTTTTATCGGCCGCCGTTTTAAAAAAACAATCGGCCCGCCGTTTTTATCGCTCGCCGTTTTTGGCCGGCCGATAAAATCAGGCCGTCAACTTCAAGTCAATGAAATCATAGTTCGCATTTGAATTTTTAAAAACGGTTGATTCAATGAAAACCGTTAAAATTATGATCACATGGCGGTCTAGTAGAAACGCTAATTTTGCAATTTCTCTTGAATAAAGCATAAATTTAATCGTCTCAAATTTACAACATTTAGTGAGGATAAAATGACATAAATTAGGATTAGCTATGTTATTTAGCATCTAAATAATAAGAATAATCTAAAGTGCAGCAACAATAGAAAAGTTTATACTAATAAAAGTCAAATTAAATTTTTTTGTTTACTCGATATCGAGGTGTAGAAAGAAAAGTCAAATTTTCTAATAATTTTCTAAACAAAAAGTAATATCATCATTTTTAAAAATGGGTAAGGCAATCGTTAGTTTGTGTACTTATCACCTGCCATGATAAAAATTAAAACTATGATAAGATAAGAAACAAAGTAAAAAAAATTTCTCGATCAATTGAGATTGGGCGTATTTTTTGGACAACATCCAGTAAACTCTTCTCATTCACTTTCTTATGCTCCATTCACAATTAAGACTTTTAATTCGGATAAATTGCATGGAAATATAAATTGTCACTTTACTGTTCCACATAAACAAAAATAAGAAATAAAAAAGGGCAAGCACAAACAAGCAAGAAAAAGATTAACGAAAAGTTTCTCATTGTGTACATAATTTTTTCCTTCATAATAAAAAAAGAGCGAAGTGTAAAAGAGAAATACGTGAATCGCATTGGAATTCTGAGTTAATATTAGGTGTATTAGTGTATGTGTAAGATATCTACGTAATATTCTTCGGACATTCCATTAGTCATAGAAGAGAGAATCAACAAGTTAGTTCAACTGTAAATTTCAATCGCGTCAAAATTTCAATTCTAAGTTTTTAAGTTATAGATCAAATTGAAACAGTGAAAAATGTCTTCAAGAAATCGAAATTCAGAGCCAAGAGACAATTTCTTATTGGAAACAAATTTTGATGACGATGGTGCATTAACGAGAGCTCATTTTAATAATAATTCAAATGTTAATAATAATAATGGGAGTACTTTAAACAGACCTCGACCATATCGATCAAATTATTCAATAGATCGATATTCAGATGCAGCTAAAAGCTATTCAGAAGGTGAAATATAGTCATATGTCAAAGAAATTGTATGCAAAATATGTGAAGCACTAAGTAAACATCATTTTGTGAAACAAAAAAAAAGTCAAAACAAATTTACTCAAAGTGATCACCGTTCAACGCATGATTGAAGCGCATTTTTGCCTGCATTTGACAGATTCATATAATAAAAGTTTGAATACCAACCTATGAAGCCTGAAAGATTAGATAGCAGTCAGTTAAAAAGTTTATCTGCTAAGTTGATATTTTGTCAAGCTTAATGGTAACGCCCAGTTTTTATTGCTCATTGCATTCTCGAAATGCAACTTAGTCACATGCAAAAATGCGCCAAAAATCTGTACTCTTGCACATCTCATATTATCTGTACACACAAAAAAACGAATAATTGGAAGCAGCAAACAAAATAATTAGATGTATTATTTGTTGTTTTCGTATCAGCTTCTATATGCTTTTATTAAATACTTACATTCATTTACACCATTCATTCTCATTCAGTAATCAAGCTTTTGTTGTAATTGTACCACCTTATTTTTTCCATGAATCCTGACCATGATTCTAATTCTTTTGTTCGGTGAATCCAAATATTTTAGGAGATTGCTGTAAATCATGTCTTACAAGAATACCATTTGCCACACTGCTAGCGACAATAATGCTGCTAATTGGTGTAGGAATATTTTGTGCAACTATGTACCGAGGAGCATCACTATCAGTCATCATGTTTGATGTCGTCTTTCATCTCAAACTTTTATGGATTGAAGCAATACAAATGATTTTCGTTATAATTGCCGCAACAATGGCTGCGATTGGTTTCATGATATTATTTGTTGGATGTTTGGCAACGGGAGCAACGAGGCATAAAGTATATCGTGCATGGGGCTCAAGAGTCGGCGGTCGAATCAGTTGTGCTGTATTCATGACAATCACATACATCTTAAAAATAATTTGGATCATAATTTTGTGCTTTTTGAGCATCGTCACTTTTTGCTTTACACTATTTTGGAAAATGTGCTCAAAAGTTGAAGTGCAGACTCACCGAACATGTATTGATCTCACACAATTTAGTATGTCATATTGATTTCAAATCATGCTTGAATATACTCATGTTATTTGTGTTTTCGTTTTTAGACTTTTTATTCCCAGCCGAAGCAAGAGAAGAGGATATGAAAGTTTGTGAAGAATATGAAGTGAAAGCATTTTGTAAGGATGCAGTGGAGAAGGCTGAAATTATGTTCATCCTTGCAAGTCTCTCATGCCTTTTAATAATTTTAAGTTTAGTACATTACTTAATGTGTCTGGCAGCTAACTATGCACACATTCGCGACCATGAAAAATTCCAAGAACTCCAAGAAATCCAAAATTTGACCGAAATGGAATATACGGCAGCGTCGAAAGATCGCTTCTAGTATAAGAAGAAAGTCCATTGGAACTTAGAGCGAGAGTTTGACGTTTAAGTTTACGTTATTCCGGCAAGTACTGCCTTATTTTATTGCACTTGGTTTTTTATTATTTCATTAAACGATTACATTTCCACAAATATGTTAAGGTTTTTATTCCGTCCGATTTGGTTGAACATCCTGAATTGTCACATTCCAAAAATTGGTACTTCAATAAGTTTCCGGTACTTGAAACGCTAAAGTACTCTAAATTCTAAGAATTCAAGCACAATTAGTTACTTGCAATAATTTCCTAACAATGATTTCTGAAAAATTTACTTATCATGACATGACATTACACTCTATTCCACTTATTTCCAAGTACTTTTGATACAGTTGAGTATCAATTCCTGAAAGAAAAAAATACATAGCCAATACAATTCAAATAATGAAAAGATACAATAAACATTCCATAAAAGTTCTGGATATTAGAATAATATAAGTGACTGGAAACATTTTTATGCAATATTTACTCATGAAATTGAAATCAATTTAAATTAAATTTTAGATCAGTGATAAAAGCATTTTAAGGTAAACAAATCTACTCTTCCATACATTCCGAATAAACGGAATTGCCAAAGCTTGTGCTAATAAAATTTATTTAAATTATGACATCTGCAATTTATTATTATAGATTTGACATTCATACAAGATTTATCCTGATTTTTCAATAATTTTAAATGATTGCTCAAATTCGTATTCAAAGCATTATTTAAATGCCATGAATCACAAATTGTAAACAAAACACCATTATGACCTTCACCATGTGAAGATGTAAACTACGCTGACCTTGAAAATTGATTGCACATAAAAGTTACATCAAGTGCACGCAATTGATAAGCACAAATAATGCATAATATTTAAAAATATTTATTTGTTCTAGATCAACATAAATGTGATTTAATCTATAGAATGAATATACTTAATAATAACTTTATTTATCAATATAGCACACAATCCATAAACTTATTGCAAATCTTAATATCTTATCCAATAAATTTTCCAGTCACTCTTATTAGTTCTTTCAATATATAATCCAAAACTATACCTGCATAGTATTCCACATTATTACTTACGTATTTTAGTCGTTAAGAGAATGTTTCTTGGAATATTGTCAAATGAAATCTAATCTGTACTGTTGATTAAACATAGATAAATGAAATAAAGATGAAAAATGTTTTTATATAGATTTTAGTAAGTCTTTTTGGTTGAAAATATGCAAATGAATATTTCCAAAATATTTCTAAATTTTTGCACAAATAAGTTTTTTATATAAAAGAAAAATGAGAAAAAATGACGATAAAATTTATCTTGAGAAAACTGAAAGTTAATGTTTGAGAATCAAAAGTGAATTAAAATAAAATTTTAGTAATTAAAGAAAATTAATATAGATTAAAAATCAATGTAGAAAATAGTTCGAATAACAGATTTGTCATTATAAATTATTAAAACATATTTAAACGAGTAACATGCGTACAAAATTGCGTTTTTCATATCGTTCGAACTTAAAAAGGAAATTTAAAAAATGAAGATTATAGTATAAGTAAAAAGAAAGGTTAAATTAAATACATTTTAAAATGCTTTCTTGAAAGACGAAATAAATCTTTGAATTTTGATGAAATCCATTGCGAAAATTTTTCCATTAATTTTCATTTTTAGCAACACCGGTGTTTCAATTTTTCAATTCAACCATCGTAAGCTGCTATGTATGCTTAAAAATATAATATGTTCCATATGTTTAAATATTTATCATATTTTCCAGCAGACAGCTTGCATATTTGCAGATGTATTCTACAACCTTCTGTTATTCCCAAGTCACTTCTCTCAGTAATATTTTGTGTCTTATTACTTTTATAAATTTGATAATTTAACTTATTTGATGATAAATAGCAATTGTTCATCTCTCTTCAAGTAGTTATTCAAATTTAGATGCAAAATTAATTATATGTTCTCTTCTCATCTCATAATATATGACTTCGTAATCCGTTTATCAAATTATTCAAGAAATTTTAAGAGCAAACTATAGAATCATACGACCAATAAGTTGTTAACAACGAAAGTACTATAAACCATGTGATTTTGTCTTATGTCACTCAAAAATTTAACATTTTGATGTGCACTTTATGGAAAAAGTATATTTTGATAAAAATAACACTAGCGCAATATTGATACACTCGAAAAGACCTCAGCTATAAATTAACATTGCATTGATAAAATAAAACAAGCTTCCAAAACGATAAGGACAATCGACTAGGTTCATTGATATCGATAGAACAAACTTTTTACGTCATTTGTTGTTAATTTTGATAGCATTCGATTGTTGTGTTAGACTCAGTGTTGTCCTAACTGTGTGCCGCAGTGCACTAGTGTTCATAGCCGTGGATCACTAGTGATCTACATACCAGACCTAGTGTGAAAAACTTAACATCATAAAAAGACGAAAAATACTTTTTAAATATGAAGACTGCAATATCACCCACGAACTACGTCGAGCGCTTTCAAGCAGTAAACCATACTATGCCAACATTTTCCGGAAGATATACTAATTCATCCTGAAATGCCTAATTAAAATGAAAAATAAATTTGAAATAAATGAACACAAATTGTTGTTCGCTCTGTGTTTTAGCTCCAGAATTATTGAATGAAACATTATTACTCTTTATTTGACCAGAATTCTTCACATTGTTGATAAATAAATTAGAAAAAAAAATTAGAGAGAAAATTGCAATGACTTAACCTGAACGCATATTAAAAGCAAAACAAAATGCTTCTTGAACTCACGAAAAATTGAAATCATTTTTCAAGGAAATAATAATATTAACTTCATTTTCATACATCTTGAGTATCGTCCTCAAGAGTTGAAATAAAATAATAAACATATTTAAGTAAATTAATAAAACGCTTAAAAATTATCGCACATTTGTTTAGTAAACGTCACTTCTCTCTAAATAAATTAAAATAGAGTGAATGAGCTTATTCAATGAATGTTAATGTTGCACATATGCAAGTTGTTACAGAAAGAAAAAAATGTCTAATTGATCTTAATTGATGTATCATGCAGCGAGTGCAAGTATATAGCTTCATTCGCGCCCTTACACATATTCAAATATATCGGAATTTATCTATTGATTTACATTATTGAAGAAATCAAAAAAAAAAATCTAGAAGAAAATTTCATCATGTGCATCACCTAGATTTTGATTCCTTTGTTTATAAGCAGAGTTGCTATTTTTTATCTCTATAGTCTAGTAATATTTTGGACATTTGCTTCTATAAATGCAAAATGCCATCAAACGTTCACTACATTTTTGTACCTTATCGGTATCAAGTTCTAGACTAAATAGAAAAAATGGGCATGTACAACTCTGATTTTACCCGATTGATTGATTGACATAAATTATTGTAAGGGGTTAGCTTACTTTTCGTTATTCGATCATTTTCTACAAACAACACCTGTTTCAGAAATAATAATAACAAGAAGGAAGCATTATTTACATTTTAAAGCCACATTTTTGTGGATTATGAAAAAATTTCGCTGCATTGAAAAATTCTTTTTTTTTTCTTCACTTACGATTTTCATTTTTTTGCAATTGATTTTCTTTCTTTCAAGTTGTTCTCTCACTTCATAAAATGAATAATTGAGTTCAATTTTTCGTATTTTTCTTCTTTTTACAATTTTATATCAATTAAGCTGTCATCAGGGAATTTCAAAAAAAAAAAAAAAAGTTACAAAATGTTATGTTATTTCATTCGCGTTTAATTTCTCTTCTTTTTCTCATTATTCGGTTTTCATATTGCTTGCAATGTATATGTTTTGACGACAGAATGTAAAAACATTTATTTGAGACCGGAATATGAAAATTTTGCCAGTTTAATAAAAATCAAATGACACATTGCAATTTATTAGTGGTGTTAAGCTTGGAAGTTGACTCTGGTCGTTTAAATGTTTATTATTGTTTGTGTCTTTTAGAGCAGCATCTAGTTCACTCAAGGCATCCAGACTTCCATCACATATATTGTTCGTATTTCGATTTGTTACTGATCCTAAAAGGGCTAAATTCTTACATTCATGCTGATGCGCCTGCCACATATCAGTTAAGTATTTATATTCTTCCTCCAAACTTTTCAATTGTGTTTTCAATTCAACATTCTGTGCTTCGAGTGTTTCCGATTCGCGCATTAAATTATTAATACATTCACGTTTCTTAAGTCGACATTTTGTTGCTGCAATTTTGTTACGTTCACGGCGTCTTCTACGGCGGTCTTCATCTTCGGGTGTAAGCTATTGAAATATGCATACATATAGGAAATGAGTTTAAATTAAATATAAATATTTGAGGTATTAATGGACAAAATCAGGGTTGGAATAATTTGTATTTCATTCTGTTTTGACAAGGATTTCTGTCAGAATTATCATTTCCCGGCATTTGTTCAAAAATACTTACATTATGTTTATTCACCAGAGGCTTGATGTCCGTATCTTCGTCACAGGATGTCGTTGAATCGGTTTTGATAGAAAAGTTTCGTACACTAATGGGCGACGCAACTTGCTTGGGTGATGTTAATGGCACAATTTCTGAGGAGTCACTATTACTATTGGTGTTGTTGTTTATTGGAATGCTAGAAATAAAATCTCTTGATGATGATGTCGGTGATGATAATGTTGAAGTAGCTCGTATTTTTAATGGCGGTGGTTTACAGTCGGCATCACAGGAACTTCCACTATTTTTTCGTTTATTTTGAATTAGAAGTTTTACACCAGCCTTGATTAATTGAGAGCGAGTCTGCACAGTGAAAAATAAAGAAAAAGATGAATGAAATGAAATCGTAAAACAGAATATATATTTCCGTTAACTTTTTATTATTATTTACTCATGTGTCCGCGCGCACATGCCCACACAAAAGTATGTGCAGATCGAAATACAAAAATCACATCAAAAACCGAGGAAAAGAAAATATTAATAAAGATTTTTTTGTTCTGAATTTTGAAAGTTTTTCATATTGCTTAGGATCAGCATCAATATTCAGCAATGCGTATTGCATGTAATTATTTTCTAAGTAACTATTAACCACCTAAGCCTAAGTAAAGTGCTCTTGAGAAAAAAATCTCTCGCGGCATTTACAGAACTACACCCACAATTTTGTGTGCGATATAATCTCGTCATGTGCTGTGTGCAACTTGAGCTGCTGCATTTTGTCACACTTTCAAAAAATACATAAACAAATGTACTTGTTGTGTATGAATAAGCCAAGAAAATCCTTAATAACTAATTAATGACTTTGTCCTCAATTATCTTTTTTTATTCTCTACTCTTTCATGTACTTTATATTCTGTTTAAGGTAACTTCTCATATAACGCACAAAATATAAGCAAGAGAGTCCATCGTACACGGATGAAAATGAATACATGGTTTTTGTTTTGTCCATTTGGTCATGAAATAACAAGGAAAATGTGTCAAATTTCGAATGAAATATTACTTTATTTTAAAGATCAAGATGATGACTCTTTATAGCTTTGCATTAACGGTTTTGCAAATTTATTTCAATTATGAAAAATTGTATGAAATTCAATGGCATAAAATATCGGAAGCAATCCTGTTCAAACAAGAAAACTAAAAGTCACATCCTTAAACTTTCAAAAGAAACTTTTATAGGGCAATATTTGAGTGATTCATAAACTTTTTTTCTACGTGCTGGCTGACATGTTTATTCTTTCTAAAATAAAATAAGAGATTTCGAAAATGCAAAAATTCCCTTCTAGCCAACCCTGTTTATGGAAATATATCTTCAAAACCTAAATAACTTTTCATACTTAGTACACACCTACATTATGCACAGCACGAATCACATGATAAAATCTCAGCTAATCTTAAAGTCTAAAGTGTACTTAAATAAGAGGTCAAAATGAGCTTCTTAAACATTTATGGTCTTGCCAGAAAATATGTTAAAAAGTAATAATTATTGTGGGTATACATCCATATGCATAAGGGAGATTCGTTGTTGAATTTAAATGAGATAAACTAATGAAAAATCTTGGTTTAAATGCGAAACATAAAGAATATAAATAATAACAACAATGAACGGAATAAAGGAGGCAAAAGAGGTAAAAAAAGAGAAAAAGAAATTAAATTTTAATATTTAATCATGCTCACCTGTTGCAAGCTCGGTGTCGTGGAAGCGAATGTTGATGCCATATGAAGGGGTGTCGTACTTGGAGATTCCAGTGACGATGAAGACGAGCAATTCGATTGAGAATTATTATCATATTGCTGTTGAATAAATGAATTTTCCAATTTGCATGCTATCACTGGTGAAGTGTCATTGAATAGATTGTTTATGCTGC
The DNA here is from genome assembly GCF_022539635.2 of Chironomus tepperi. NCBI lineage: Eukaryota > Metazoa > Arthropoda > Insecta > Diptera > Chironomidae > Chironomus > Chironomus tepperi. The sequence continues at coordinate 317,828 of NW_027226207.1, forward strand.
CACCATTTGATGATGATACAGTTGGAATGGTTTGATTTTGTGATGTTGCTGATGTGTATGAGTATTCGAATGGATTTGTCATTGCGATGAGCGAGTTAAGGATTTCCGGTGTTCTTGGGGTATTGGAACAAAAATCAACCCCAACACCGAGCAATGGTGTTGATAACGAAGTGTTAAAATTGTACATTTTGTGCTTTTTTTGAAGCTTCAAGTTGAAAAATTAAATATTTTTAAAAATAATCTTTTGATGCAAATTTCTTGTGACTTTTGTCGTTTCTCTTCTCTTCTTTTGTGCTTAATATATTTTTTGGCCTGTTCTGTGTATGATTTCGAAATAAATATGCAAAGAAATAAAAAAAGAGAAAAAATATAAGAATAAGAAGAAAACAAATGAGCCATTAATGTCTTTATGGTAATGCTTTTTTGTGTGCTTGCTGAATGAATTGAAAGGCGCGAATGAGTGAGATGGAAATATAGAAAAATGTAAAAAATGAATTTTATTTCTGCTTGTTGGGGTGTGTTTTGCAGTTGCTTTACACTTTAGTGCCGAATATCGTATAAACGTATAAAAATAATTCAACACACATATGTATGCATGTAATCTATACGATCCTCATTTACTTAATTTTTTTTATTTATATGAATATAAATGAGTGGATAAAGAACAACGACTCATTAACAAGTTTTTTGGTACACTAAACAATAAATGCTATTCTTTAATTAAGTGCTTCTCGTTAGCAACGTCAAGTGACCTTAGTTTTTAGAGAAGAAATCCGCTGGAGTATTTACATTCATTATAATTAATTTAAGGATTTCTTATATTTATACTTTTAAGACAATATGAAGAATATCAAAAGGCAATGAAAATTCATATATGTAAAACAGTCAATTCCTTGCAAGCAGTTTTTAATTACAAGTTTGAGAATAATAAAATGCAAGAAATGACCATTAAATTTATGAAAAATTTATGGATTTTAGATTGAATAAATTGACGAAAATTAAACTTGAATATAAGTTTCTCGCCTTGTAAAACTTGTGAGTTCCTCATTCAACAAAACAAAAATGTTAAAGATTCCATATTGACAGTTCAATTCATCAAAGAGCCCAACAATCGCTTCTAAATTTAAACTTCAAAATCACTATATAGACGGCACCATAAAATGTAGTAGGAAAACATATTTTAAACAGATGTGGATGTTTTTCTTATATAATTTTTTATGGCATCAAAAAAAAAAAATGTTTTCAATTCAATTCATCTCTAGTGTCTACTATTTGCTATTTGAATTAGCATCTTTTGTCTAATTGAATTAGAACTAAGTTATTGTGGTAATAAATTAAGTTTTCTTTACACTAATTTGTCAAAATGTTATAAAAACACATTAGACCTTTATTCACGTAATTCTCGTGGCACTCAAGCCTAAAATATTATCTAAATGACTAGGGAAGTAATTATCAAACTTTTAACCATGAATTCCCAATTATATTTATGATGATTATGTTCTCGGTATTTCTTCGAGATTTTCAAACTCAATCTTATCGGTTCCTGATACGTATGTGTCTTTTTAAAGACGATGAAATATATTTCATGGACAAATGAGGATACAATGTGTTATAGTCATAAGTATTTGTAATCAACATTTTAAAAATGCCGCTACTTCATGTTCGTACATGATTATCATCGTGTAAGGGATTAAGTTTCCAGCGCTTTGCCTTAAAAGTATGGTGAAATCTCATTAAACTTATATTGATAATTTTTGTTGATTAAATGCTGTTAAGACTAGTTATGAACTTTAGATTTTGTATAATAATACAAGCTTGTATGACGTACAGGTGCTTTTTTTTGCTTAAAAATAATTAAAAGCATTGTATTAAATGTCATTTTCACTTAATTTATGACTATTGTTTAGGGGATGTGCTTCATGTTAATAGTTTGAATAGAATTTGAAGTAATGTTCGGACAGCAGTCAGAACTTTAAACAGCAACTTTGTATTAATTACTAATCAAGCCTAGATAAATTCCAATGAAAATATTAACATTGTTATTCTGTTCATGTTTCAAATGTTATTGTAAATGGGAATTCTTTGTATCATTCTGTTTTACCCGAAAGGGCTGAAATGACTACGATACATTTAAAATAATTTAAATAAATGAAAACACAAACATTTTTAGTAGTTTAAATGTTAACTTAAGAAAAATTTTGCTAGCAGCTTTAACTAATATCCTCAATTTTGTTAAATAATGCAAGACACCGAGTCTGTTCATATTTAAATAAGAACCGAAATTAATTTGAAATGTAAATAAACGCAATCATTAAACGCAGTTTTTATTTGCGGAGGTTGAATCATTAGAATAAGTTTCATTACTGCACGTGACAATATGCAAGATTTTTGTTTAATTAGAAAGTCCACTTAGCAATGGCAGTTCAAAGTTATTAGATGTCGAATAGCAAATCGCAAGCTGTTGCTATAGAGAATTCACTTAACAGGCAGTATTTTTTGTCTGCAGAAGCATTGAACTTGGCAATAAAATATAAAGCAATCACAAAAATGTCGGCATTAAAATAAAATTTATTTCGATAATCTCAATCGTAGGATTGGAATATTGGATTAAGTTATTGAAAATAATCTAAATATTGATATGAGATTGAGATGGATTCAAATGAATAATAAGAAAATATTCTCAAGTATGAAATAAACAATAAAAAAATTTCCACTGCAATAAAATTCAGAGAATTTTAGATGTCAAAGATCAAGTAACAAGTAAGAAAACAATATAATAAAAAATTATCATAAATTAATGTATGTAGGAAAACGTTTTTGAAACTAGAATCTAAGCAGTTCATTCATAAAATTTCAGAAAAATTACAATCAAGATAGTGATCAAAATATATAAACGTATACATTTTTATATAGGTATAATACTAAGCTAAAAAGAAACTATAATCAATTGTAACGCCTCCATTTGTCCATAAAAATTAAGCAAAAAAATTTTTCCTACTCACCAACTCTCAGTAATACTGCTCAAATTTCGTTTCCGTTTTGCTTCTCGACGAAATAACAAAAAGTAAATAAATTATAATCCGTAAGATTTCTTCTTGACTTCTGAATGTATATTCACTATTAAAGTACACAAAAGCAGTCATGAAATGTTCGTTTCGAATGCACAAAATTTTCATTAATTTTCAATTCATTTCTTGTGTTTAGGATGAAATTTTCCATGAGGATTATTCACAATTCAGTGGTTTAATAGTCCAAGATGCTTCGATATGATAAATATTTTCACAATTTATTTCCTTGGTTTTTATTAATATATTCCACAAAATTTGTTAATGGGTTTTCTTGTTTTATATTCCACAATTAATGGCTTGATTTTGCACATAAAAATTCGTTTTAATTCCTTTTTTTATAAATTAAACAACAATAAAGTTTACTATTGATTTTCAAATGTTCATGGGTTACTAAAATAAACAAAATCTTCACAGCTCTTGTTGATATCAAATTTCCTTTCAGTTTTAATAATAAAAAAATTGGCGTTAAAATCCAATTTCTCACGTTTTATATCATTAATGCCTACAGCAATATTTAAACAAAAAAATATTTTGTTTCGTTGTAATATTCACTTAATTATATTTAAACTTGTACACAGCAGTTAAGGACACTTGTTAATTAGTTTCTTGATTTAAGTTTCAAACTTTTTGGGAACTTTTGGTTTACCGTCTTTTAATTTTAAGGTTTGACGATATTATATTCAATAATAATAAAAAATGATAACAACAATATCTCTTATAGAATTAATATTAAACAAAAGAGGCACATTTGAATCAATATTATTTTCGGTGCAATATTAATCCGCTTTTTGTATGGCGGGCGGGCGCTTCAAAACATATGCGCGACCGTCTTGACTTCGGATGTGAAACTGAAAATTATAAGCCGCAAAAATATTTAAAGTAAAATTATTACTTCGTGGGCACACGCGAAAATACACTTGCACAAAGTTCTATATTTACACGACGATCACAACGATAGCAATCGTTAAAAGCAATACAGAAAATGATAAAAATATATGCATGATAGAGAGGAGTTAGGTACCTTTAGCTTGTAAGTTTACACTTACATTCGCATAAATAACCGATTGTTCACGAACATAGTGCTGATCTAAAAATAGAAATATAGCGTCACTTTAGCGTTAGGCGATTGGCTAATGGTGATGTAAGCAATTCGCGGCGATTTTTCAAAGCATATGAGAGACTTAAAGGCACCCATACATTCATGATTTTCAAGTTTTAACATTGTATAGTGAAAATATAAGAACGTTGAGTGACGGGTTGGAGTCTCTTAAGATTGATATTTTGCGAATATTTGTTTTATAACTTCTGGTGATTTATTGTATTGTAAAATGTTTAATCGAAAATTAAAAATGATAAAAGGCTACTTGAATTCTTATAAACCTTATCAATTGATTAATTATCATTGATAGATTCACAGAAAATACTCGAATACGTTTATCATATCTTTTCCTGAAACTTGTCAAACACGAAGATTTTTATACCACGAATCAAATATCAAGAGCCCAACACTGTATCTTATTTTCATTCCTTCTTTTTGAAACATCATGTGTTTTATTATTTTTCTCTCTTTCAAAGAAGATCGAACAAGTTGGCAGATATTTATGAATATTGACAATTGTAGGACGCATAAATTCATTTGGTTTAATGTTTAACAGTGATTTTACTTCCTAGCAAAAAAAACATATGAAGCATGAGCTTTCCTTTTTAATTCGAAAACTTTTAAATCTGTTTAAGTTTCGTCGAGTTGTAGGTCATAAAAATAAGATTTTTACTAATAGGATTTATTTATATGTAGTATTATGATTCCTTAATCACATTAATTGTTTTCCTCTGATTCTCGGAAAAAATCATGTACTTATTGTGTAGACATCATGCTCATATACAGAGATTTACTCAATAAATCGTGCTAAACCTACGAAATGTAAAAGCAAAGTTTTAAAAATTTTGCAAACGCATATGTTTAGGAGTAGCAAAGAACACAATATTCGTGATATTCAGACATTCAAATAAAGCCCATTGAGCATGGAATAATCATAAATAACGAATTGTTATAAAATATACAGTTTATGACTTAGAATGCGTACCAAATGTATTGTATCTAAATATGTGTTGACTTTTAATTGCTTGAAACGAACAACCAGCAGCAGAATAGCGCCAAATGTTGAAAATTATGACTTTTCTCATATTGTTCATCTCAACTTTATATTAATCGCAAGATCATGTCTAATAGACGATTCTCTTCATATGCGCTTATTAATAAGCACAACGCCAATTAATTTTTGTTAAAAATAAATTAATCATATTGGAGATGTTAATGGGTCCAATCGACCCCCGATTTCGTAAAAATGCAAGTGGAATTTACTTTAAAAATTTTGACGATAGAAACGAGAAAAATTTTCCATGAAAACATTTTTGTTTTTGTTGATATTCTACAAAGCCGCTCTTTAAGCAACACATTTAAATTATAAAGAAGAAGAATACACAAAAAAAAAATGTTTGAATATATTCGTTAATTAATACCGCATCGCGAAGCGGCATCTCGACTAATATACATTCATCTATACCAACACACCTTTATTCGCGTGACCTTAAGGAAGCTTCTCGTACACAAATATATAACTTCTATTATTTGCAAATGAATAAATTAGAAAAAATTAAAAAAGGGGAAGTTTGATAATAAAATGAAAACACATCAAAGACAAAAAAAAATCCGTGCTAGATGAGACATAAATGTGTCGTTACGCTACTTTGAACATTAAACGAATCCGCTTGTAAATAAACAAAAAAAAAATGATAATTTTTGTAAAGAGGAAATTTTTTAGGAAGTACATTTTTGCGCTCACATTCTTAATCACATCGATTAATTTTTATGACACTAAAAACTGATAAGTTTTATTTACTCGCAAAGGTATTTTGTCAAGTATGAAGAGAAGGTACGCCTCGTGATTTTATAGAATGTCATGATAAGAATCAGGGGTGTTATAAGATTCATTTATGATTTTATTGTAGCTTACATGCCAAGTGCCACGCTCCAACCCATATTTTTAAATGTTTGTATTTTTGCTAATTTTTCCGAATGAAATGCTCAAGCTATAATTTTTTCTACATACACTTTGTCGTTGTTTTCTTCAAAACAGGAGCGTAATAAGGGTGAGGAAATTTGGAAAATTGCACCAAAACTAACTTTTGCGATTTAGTTTTAGTGCAAATTTTATAAATTTTGTTAGGTCGACGTTGACCTTCGCTACGCCTCTGCTTCTTAATCGGCAACGGAGAAACAAAGTTTAAATTTTTGTAAAACACCTGTTAGAGTGAATATCAATGTTCGGTTACTTTGATTTACTTTAATATGCGCTTTTGTGCTTTCTACCAAAAAAAAGTAAAGTTTCTTTTCTGGAATTCTCTACTCATACATCGTGCAAGATAGTACACACAAAAAACCTGTGACATTGAATACTTTTTTGTCATTAATAAATCTTCCTAATTATAATTGATGGCTGTGTCGTATCAGTAAACAAAGAGAAGAACAGAGCGAGAAATAAGAGTCTCCAATGATTTTTTTTTTTTTCATTTTCCATTGCTTTGTTATCACCATGGCTTCTTCAATTTTCATCGATATTGTCTCAATCTTCTTTGATACATAAAGCTTATTATTTCTTCAATATTATTCTAACTTTGTAGTACTGAACATTGTCTCCAATATCATTAGAAATGTCCGGATTTATTGATATTTTTCTTCTTCTAAAATCGAATATTAATAATATTAATCAGAACTCGTTAGCCTTAATCCTATTGCCATTTCGTTCTCTATATTTTTTAATCACTCTAAAAGTCAGTGATTGATCGCTTAATAATTTTTCACGGAAGATCATAGAGTGGATTCAGTTTTAGCACAATGATAAAATATATACACACGAGCGAAACATTGGACAGTGTAAAGGATAAGCTATAAATTCAAAAAATAAAATTTCATCTACTCATTATTTAATTCCAAGATTCATTCATTTGACAGAAATGCCACCATTAAACGTAAGCAAATTTTCATCATAGTAAATTCAGTTTATTTGACTACTAAGTCGAAAATCATTGCTAAACAGGCGAACCTACTAAAAAAAATAATTTTATATACCAGTATGATCATGATCGTAAAGCAAAAAATTTGCCCACAAAATTAAGCCATAAACTAAGAATACTGAATTTTTTTCGGTTTGTGTGACAAGTTTGCTTAAGAATGATAAATGATTTACGATTTTCCTATTATGAACTACAAATTTATTCAAATTAATTTCTCAAGTGTCAAATCCTTGATTATCGCAATCAGAATTAATGAATACCTCCTCAAAAACATTATTTTTAGAAAAAAGACCACCTCTGAAAAAAATAAAAATATTTTATATACCTACAATTTTTGCGAATGCATCTTCGTTTATTTCCTGCTTAAATCTTGTCGCTTTTATATTACTTTCATGTGTCAATAATTTTATTTCGTATTGAATTCATTATCATTGTTATATAATCGGACATACTCACAAGTCACAAAAAAATGATAATTTCCATTAAATTGCTGTGCAAAAAAATGTAATTACATTTTGATAGACTTTAAGCACTTTTGATTGTCATTAATCAATTTTCATGTTTATTTTATTAATTGACAGAACGAGCTGCCTTCACCTATGACACAATAAACAAATAAACCCCTTCTTCATCATCATTCAGAAATACTAACCATTTAATTTAATTAATTTATTTTTTATTCTCTATTTTTTGCAAAATCGTTATTTTGTTTGGGTTGTTTTGATGATCGGAAGTATATTTGCATACATTATGTCCTGTTGACTGTCATTTAATGATGAAAGGACAATACTTCATGATTTACAATTTTTAATTAAAATTCTTGAACATGAAAAAGTCGCTCTGATCATTATCAACTCAACAATGATCATTTTACTGACTTAATGCGCACACAGTGAATACACACCTTCTCAGCTGAGGAATATACACAGCGAACTGATGGGAAAAAAGAAAAACAATATGTATATTGAAGTATAGTCATAAAATATCCATAGCATTTCATTTGTATGTACAAATTGTTATTCATACAGCCATATACGATCTCCGTTTACGAATGTGTATTCATTTGACACGTTATGGCATGCAGCACAAATAGCGCAAGTTCTTCTTGATGCGCGGACTTTATTAATCAAGAAGTAAATACACTTTTTTTTCGTGGACTGTTATCACAAGATAAATTAATATTTTCTTGCAAATAACTAAACATAAAAAATAAACTTTTTTGCCTTATCGTGACTCGACTTAAGTTTCTTCTTTCCTCCTCGATTTTTCTTTGCTTAACTTTTATTTGAATTTCTCACGAAATGAGGAAAAGTTTTTCTTATGGAAATTACTCTAGCAACAATACAGAAATAACTAGTTCACAAGAACATTTTTCTTTCGAGCTTTAAGTGTTTGTTGTGTACAAAATGAATCGAATCTGGTTTTTCAGTTTTTTGGTAGCTACGTGCTTTGGAGAAAAAATAAATAATGAAATCTACGACATTCCGGTTATTCCGTTTGGAAAAACATATATTTTCACATGTCTAAAAGATACAAGAAGGTTAAGGCTGGTTTAAGCAAAATAAGGGAGGGTGATAAATTGCCTTTTTAATTAACTATATTTGTCGCTGTATTTACTTTGAAATAAATTGAAGGTTTCAAGGCAGTCATAAAATAATATTTCCCATCCAGTGCTATTAAAACTTATCTTCGAATTTTCAATCATAAAGCTTATGTGCTATAAATGAGAAATAATTTTCCATGAGTTTCTCATTGCAGTTCTCTATGTATAGCAATAAAGTTCTTTTTATGTTATATGTATCAAAAATATTCTGACTGTAAAATAGTTCAGCGAGATGTCAAGTTTGAAATTGATATTTGATTTCACTTGACTCTATACAGGATCGATTTTATCTCTAATTGCTGGGTAATCAATTTACAATTTAATCAAATTTTACATCTACTTCACTGAAAACTGTAATTAAGTTTTTGCGCTAAAGCTTTAGCATTGATAAATCAATTTTTGTAAGCATTAGATTTTACGGAAGTATTCAAAAAGTATATTGATGCAACAATAGTGTTGAATGGCATAATAAATACCTATGATACAAAATTTTACAGGAAACCCAAAAATTCAGTTAAAATATTTTAAAAAAAATTAATTTAATTTTTTTTTATTCCTCACAATAGCGTGACATGATTCATTAACAATTCCAAATGGTGTAAAATATAGCTTCCTGAAAAATTCCTTCTTTTGTTAATTTACTCATCATATTTTACTTAAAAATACTCAAAAAAGTATTCTCCTCTTCATTGTTCGATAATCTGTTAAAAGCTTAGATATTCCGCCTGAAGATAATAGCTTCTTTAACAATGAAGAGAAATACTAAGAAGAAGATTATGAGGAACAAAGAAAAATGAAGAAGTAAAAAAGACAAAAATAATATAAATAAATAAAATTATAATTTGATTGATGTGAATAAAATTTATGATGCCAAAAAAGTATGAAGCATATGGCTTTGAAAATTTTTGTTTTTGTTTTTGGAAATAATGAATTTTATATTAAAAAAGTCTCATAGCTTCCAGCAGTTTGTCCATGTGTTTCAATTTAGCATTTTTAAAGCAAATGTTTGTTCAAGATAACACTTGTGTACTCTTTGCTTTGGCAAATATTTTCTTATAAACTTATAAAAATTTTGAGACGATTTCAAGAAATTAAACGATAATATAGTAATAATACAACTGTAATACTGTTTCACATGTTGTGAGCATTATATCGCAATTTTATAATTTACATGTGGAACCTCGTTTAGAAGTGAATCATCAGTATCGCTAAAAACTTAAATTGTTTTTTTACAAAAAATATGTGGGGGTTTCAAACATAAAAAGAATGACAAAAAAGCTTAAGAAATTTATAGGAAGCTTGGCATACATTTTTTCAGGAAAAGTAAGCCAATTTTGAATCATGTGTGACTTTTTTTTTCTTAAATCTCTAACATCTGTCTTCAGAAATTGCACACAAAATTTGAATTTCCGAGAAAATGTAATGTCTGATTTGAAATGCTGCCAAAAAAATATCTTTATTGTACAAATTCAATTTGCGTCCTCTATTCAGCTTACTTATGTGAATCTCTAAGAGATTCGCGAGTCTTTGGAATTCTTCTGTTTGTAACTATTTTGACATGTCATTGAATGCTTAGAGATGATATGAAATTTCAAGTAATTCTTATGAGATTTCAATCATACTTCTCATTGAATGTTCAGAATATATTTGCAAATTTTAAAATTATAGAAGTTGCAGATTGTTTGATTTATACAAACACAATAACTAAATCATTCAAATTTACACTAGTCATTAAAGCGCGTAACAGTCCTCAACGAAACAATTACTTTAAAGTTTAAACTCGTACTTCTTTTGAGTCTATAATCATCTATTGTTTATTTTAATATTCATCATAGTATGTGCTTGAACAGAAGCATAGGTGTCTTTCAATAAATAATTTGTTCAATAATTATCCATTTTTATTTCCTTCTTGATTTATTACAACCCTCAAAATATTTATCAAAACCATGATGAAATTATCAACAAAAAACATCTAAAGAATGAAAAATAATTAAGATTTTATTTAACAGTTGTGTTGACGCTAATCAATCGATGTCACTTCAAACTCTTTAGATCTTTGAGTAACATTCGCATGTGATGCGAGAAGATCTAATTTTTCATTATAAATTTAAATTTGTCAAAGAAGTGAGCGGACACCTGTTAAAAATTCATCAACAAAAGGCAAGCCAACATTTATTGTGGACGGGTGGTTTTCCGGTAGAAAAAGATTGACCTTGTTTTCCATTTTTTCTCTTCTTCTACGTTGTTTTGCATACAAACTTTGCCTATATATTAATAAAATTAATGTTTAGTCATACACTTGTTGATGAGTTGACTTGCATATAATAGAGTCAGTGTGTCTAGGTCAATTGCTTTGCATTAATAAACAAATTGCATACTGATCCTTAATACAATGTGTTGTGTGAGTAATTTGAGCAATTTTCACTTTAATTAAGAAATCTTCATCATATTTAAAATTAAATTTAACTAAGTAAGATTAATTCACTAATAACAATTCAAGTAATAATAATGATAAATGCATAAAAGCTTTCAAACAAGTATTCGTAACCGACATTCCTTATCCCTTAACATCAATGTGTTAAAAATAAAACTTAATCGTCATTTTTATAACGTCACGAATCTCATGTCATAAGTGATTCACCAATTTTGTTTTCATATTATTAATTTATTATTTGAATAGAGAATCGGGAGAGCGAGAGTGTGATGTGAGAAAGATTAAAAGGCTATAAATTATTTTAAATTGATAAATTATTCATTTAAAAATTATTGGGCTTGTCTTAATGCTTATTGTGTATGTAGCAAGAGTTATTGCAATTAAAATGTTCTGTATCGATTTTTCTGTTGTTGCTTTTTAACATTCTAGCCTTCATTAATGACATCATAAATATTATTAATAAAGGGATGGATAAATGATGATGATGATGATTGTATTGTTGATGGAACAGTTTCCATTGAAATTTATCAAAACTTATTATTCTATTAATCATATCTCGGGATTGTGATGGCCAGGCGAGAGGTTTTTCTGTTCTATTGAATTTTATTATATTACTTAATATGCTTGCTAAATACACGACTTCAAATCTATTGTACATTTTAAAAGGCACGAACTTGCCTTAGGCTGTTCAAAAAAATTCAAAAAATTTCAATTTAATTTCTATTCTGTAGTTGAGATACGAACAAAATCTAAATCATTTCCTTTATAAGCTGATTTCTAGTGTGTAATAAACAAATTATTATTGCCATTTTTCATTAAAATATAAACATAAATCTACTGATAACCCCGACTTAAATGATTTTAATTATTCTTTCATATTTCCGACCCATTTTGTGATGTTTTATGTGAAATGTTTGGTTAAGTTTTTACTGGACTTTATTTTATGTCCGCTAAAAATGTGTGCACATTTCAGAATTATCAATTCATGATCAAATGAGTTCATATGCTTTTCAATCAACAAACGCAATAATTTATTGAAATTAATGACAATTTCATTAAGCAAATATTTAAAGTACATTTCTATTCACATCTACAGTACATTTGAATAAAAGAGCACTAGAACAATTTACTTATCTATGGTTGAGTAGAAATAAAATTGCAATAAATAACAATTGATTTCAAGTTTATTTAGTTTCTATACTACGTGCCATTTAAAGTCTTTTTCTTTTCTCAATCAAAATGATTTTTTTGCCGCATAAAGAAATTTTTTCTTGTTTGACAGACATTAAGGCGCTGAACTAAGTCTTGTATAGACAAAGTTAACTTGATACATCAGTTTCAAAATCAGATTAGTTTTGCCTTGTTTTCTTCAAAATGGTAAATCGTGATGAAAATAATCCTTTCTTAAATTCAAAAGAATGCACACATGAGAGTGATACAAACGAAGATTGGATATGATCGAACAGGTTTAAAACTTTATACTAGAATTAATAAAATATAAAATAAACAATCATTTATGGATTTTAACATTTTTTTAAAGATTCACTAAAGATTTTAAAGATGATTCATTGACAGACATTTGATGAAAATTGTACAAACAAGCCTTAAACCAACCTTAAACTTAACACAAAAAACTGACGATAATTTTACAAATTTTGCATTTTTATGAAGACATAGGGATATATTTAGCCACTATGATGAACAAGCAAACATACTTAGGAGATTAATAACCAGAACTGTAAATAACCATACTATCACAGAATCATTGCCGTAGGTTAGCGATGATATTTCCAATTATAACGTCGACTAAGATGTCTTCTTCTTTTTCGTATCATTTCCATACTATACTGTTCGAACCGAAAAATTTAAGAAAATCAATAATCTATCTATATCCCCAACTCGACACGATTCTTATGAATTCACTTTAATGTCTGAATTTTTGACTTTGTTATTTCTTAGTCTCCTTTCGCCGTTGACTTCACAACACCTCAACTTTAATCTGTCAACTGTCTGATATTTTTGAAATAATCGAGTCAAAATTTCGTGCAACAAATCAAGTGCTTTGACAACCGTAACATCCTTGATATTTATTCTGGGATGAATTATATGAGTGTATATGTCGTAAATAGATTTATATGTGAATATTATAATTTATATAATTAAAGACTTATATGGAAGTATAGAGAAAATAATTAGCAGCTATAAGTAAAAATCAATTTGCAAAATGTGGCATATAGTATGTGGAAATGAATTGCTTTGAAATTATACACCTATCATTACTTAATGTACCGTGAAGGTTCCATTGTGACTAACATTCTGCCTTCTTTATAAATTTCCTTTCAACAGACTCACCTTAAATAATAAACAAAATCTTATCAGTAAAAATTAGTAATTTCAAGAGAAATTATTACTAGCCAGAAAGTTGACAATTTTTAATTAGAAAAGCATGAATGCTATATCTAAAGTATATCAGCAAACAAATATTTATATCCGGTTTGTATTCTACGTAAGTAAGAGCAATTTTATAAATTCGTTTTTTTTTTTTCTTCGTTTTCTTTCTCACCTTTACAACGCAAAATATAGCTCGTCTTCGCGAATGAATCACACAACAATATCAATTAGCATTCACTTACACGAGTTTATTTGAAATTCTAAAATATTCTCCACTAGAATTTGTCTGTGAAATTTTGCACGTGCTAATAACTTAAATCATGTATCATTAATTCCTTAATGTGTGTCAGTTGATCACATTTTGTCCTAAGAAACCAAAGATATCGAATAACATACATCCAATTACCCATTAATCGCATATTAAACAGAATCTAATATCTGATATTATTTACGATTTTCACTATCGATAACATGAAGTTTATTATAGCAACACGTTATTCTTTTTTCTGAAAATAATGTTTATCAGAAAAGGATAATAACAATTCTCAAAAAATTTTATGCTGTTAATCTTTTTAGTGGGAACTTTTGTTTTTCATTTCCGACATATTATTTTTACACACAATAATTCATTAAATCAATTTTTAATCTATTCATAATCAACGGAGATTATAATCTTTTCAGAAGAGGCTGTATAGTCACTTTAGAAAATATATGAATATTTGATGACTAAGGTGCATTTTGTATTTGCATAACTGCAAATAACGTAAATGAGCGTTTTTAAATTTGTAAGTTGTAAATGTGGAAAAAAAAGATTATTATCATAAAACAAACTTATTGAATATGCAAATTAAAATGTGTATGATCGCATCAGCAAATTATAGCTGTGACCTATGACTATTGGAACAAATCATTTAATGAAAATATCAATATTGGAACCAATAATTAAATCTCGACAATTAATAATGGAAGTAATGAAAGTTCGGGAAATCGAAAATGCAAATTAACTATTGAGCCGTTCATTTATTACGAAGCGCTCTTGAGGAGGAGGGGTTTTGTTATTCCGCAAACTATTACGTGAAGGTTTTAACTTATCTCTAACAGATATTAAAATTGAGTTTGCTTACGTGGTCTCGTGATCGCGATCATGTGAGTATATGAATCATTTTTAAACGTTAGAGCTGTTTTAAATGTGAAAACTGGATTTATTCCATTTTAATTTGCAATAACTCAAGAGTTTGTTTACAAGAAAAATTTAATGATTTATTTCACTGTAAAAACTCATTCATAAAATTGTACGTCAAAAAGCTCCGCTTAGAAAAAGCTTGAATTAAGCTTGAGAAGTAAAAGAAAGCTATAGTAAAAGTTTGAGAATCTCTGGTGTTTTCAAAAAAAAATTTTTCTTCTTTATAACGACCTACCTCACGCAGCATACATTTATAATGATGAAAATAACAATAATGAGGTACTTATTTCAATGGAATTTGCTGTGTGTTTTATATTTTTGAAAATCAATTACGAACCAAATATTTTTATTTCTCATAGAAAAGCACCTCTCGGCATGTACAAACAAAAAATTGTAAAGACACGTCTCATCTTTCATGAATGGAGATGAGGAAGAAGAAAATCAATTAGGGCATTTATGGATTCGTTGTGGAGCATAACAACAATGTAGTAACAAAAGTAGAATATAATGTAATTGTGTCTTTGACACTTGCAATTCATAAAAAAGAACTTACCACAATTGTGTTCATCTCCTTTTCTTGTCTTTATTCGAAAGGTCACTCGTGTGTGCACATGATGACGCTATGCCCCAAGTACAAATTGATCATTTGTCAAAAATTTTCATTCCATTTTTAAATGATCCGAAATGTGCCCATTCGAGTCGAAAGACTGATCGATGCTGAAGATGGTCCGAAAAAATCTCGAATGACAAACATTTTGAAATGAAATATTTTTCATCGTCTTCAAAACATCCATTGAGTAATGAATAGTAGCTTTAAATTGAAAATTAAATCACTTGTTAAATGCTGATCGAATGAATTTGATAACGAAGCAACTCATTTATTACATTTATTGAATTTCAGAAATGCTGTTGTGAGTTAGGCCTTCTTGTTCATAAATCTTGTTTCATCTATTCCATACAGACTTATTCCATTTAACATAAATTTGTATTTTGCCCTGTTTTCTTGGTTGACTGACCAGGTTACTTTAATTAATTTGTTTATTCAATTTTGTCAAAAAATCTTTGAATTATATATCAGGCATTTTTGAAAGGTATTTCGGACAACACAAATGAAGAAGGCTCCACTTAACTTCTTTTACTAACATCAAATGGATGAACTCTCCGTTTATCGTCGATATGATTTCACTTATGTCACTCGGGTATTTTAAATAATTGCGCCTTAATCATGTATGTGACGAAAATTTCTAACTAATACAGCACAACTTCTTCTTCCTTCACACTATTATTTACAAACATGTGTAAATCCGTGAGCAAAAATGAATTCACAAACATAAATGACTGGAAAAAAGGAATTGAAATAAATTATTATGAGTGGTGCGTTACAGTTTCATGAGCTTTATATTAGTATTACAAATTATATTCAATCACTCGTGCAATTGAAAAAGGACCTTGAGGTGGTTACGTTTTACTCTATTCATAAAAATAGCAGTATAGAAAATTATAATTAAATGAAATAGAAATGATGAGAGTTGAAATTCAATGTATCGAAAAATATATACATATAGATGAGAAAAAAAAATCGATTTTATGTCTTCTTTTCATATCAAAAATTAGATATTTTTGGTAATAAAATATCATCGTTAATTAGGTATCATAATTTTATTGACAACATCGAAGACTTGAAGTTGTCGCCATATCGATTATTTTGGAATTGTTTGTCAGTAAAATTACGCATTTTTGTTTTTTCACTTCATTTGAATTTATGATATTGTCATGGTAGATAACAAAATGCCATGGCTACAAACTAAAATAATAAAAAAAATCGTGCTTTTTAATAAACGCAAAAAAAATATTTGTAATAAGCTCTAATAAAATATTTTCCTAATGCAAATTGATTAGATTTTGCTCATTTTATGAATTTTGCAGCTCTAAGCGAATATTAAATTTCAAGAATTTTACTGTAACATACATAGTAACGATAAAGTTTTTTGAAACTTTGTTATTTTCATGAGTGAGTTTTCCAATTTATTAATTTTCAGAAAATATGCTATGAGTTTTGCATATTAGATGATGATATTTTATGTTCACAGACAAAAACTTAATGAATGTATTGAAATATCATTCTATACTTCAATAATTATATTTTCCATTAGATTGAAATGAGCTCGTTCACTTATAAAGTAACGCGAAAAAGTGCCATCCCCCTCCTTAGAGCATGACGTAATAAGTGCACGATCCCAAACATTCTTTAAAATTCTTAGAAAAGTTAATATGTAGGAAGAAATTCTGTAGCAATATTAATAAAGTTTCATATTTTCACGAAAATGTTCAACTATTTCCATTCAAGACCGCATCTGTTTATAACCTTTATTGAAATATTCTGTAATATTTTCACATTAAAAACATGATAAAACTTTCAATAAAGATTAACACCATGAGAAGTAGACAGAAAATGTTCATCACATAATCCCCGAAAAGTATACTGAAATCATAAAATTTAACGACTTAAACCATTTTGATGCCATCATGCGAAATATCATAATCATAGCTTTTATCGCGTAGCCACCATGATGTATAATATTTTATTAGGTATTAGAGAAATATTTGACATCCGTTGATGATCTATTAGAACTTCTACCACCATATGTTCAAAAAGAGAGCATATTATCTCATCACATACCACAAATTCATACAATTTTGCTTGATGTAAAATTTTTATTAAAGTACTAAAATTTATATAATGTGAGAAATTTTAAAACCAGTCTGAAAAGTGGTTAAAAGTTTGATTTGAAAAAGAGATTCTTCGAATGAAAATGTGTTCAAACTTTAGGTTGATGTCTAAACTATAAACAGAACACAAGAACCACAAGGAAAAAAGGAAAATTGTTGGTTTCTGCAAATTTATTCCAAAAAATTAAGCCTTTTACATAAAACTGGTTCCGAAACCAAGAAAATTTTAAAAAACTTCAGCATAATAATCAAGGAAATACCAAAAAGTAATAGAAAACAGAATCACTTCATTCATCTTCATCAGTGCTTCATTTAAATAATCGTACTAATTTGCCTTGCTCATCATAACCATAAACTGGGTCCTTAATTGGCTCAACAGGTGAGTATCTAGTTTAAAAATATTAAAAATTCATCAATCATTTCACTCATTAAGATAATCAGAAATATTGTACCGTAATTGTGCTGAAAATCCATTTATTTGACGGTCCTCATCATTTTGTCCGGTAGCGTATCGTACTTTTTGTAGTGAATTGTCAGGTAACAAAATGTAGTACTGCCCATATTGACCTTGTTGCGTCGCTGAAATCTGTTTGGCATAAGCCTGAGCATTTGCTACGGCAATGACAGGCTGTTCGTCACTTTCGTCAGACAATTCTTCACTACTCTCATCATCATCATCATCGTTGTTGTTGTTAATGTTTTTGTTTGGGAAGTTTTGTGGTTGTTCTGGTTCATTTCTCTGTGGAAATTCAGTTGTTACAGGTTGTTCTGCTTTTGGCGGTCCATATTCTTGTGGGAGCAATTGTTGGGCATCATTTTTGGGATTTCTTTGTTGGTCAAACTTTTGTTCACGCAATTGTTGTTGTTGTGAGGCAAATTGTGGTGCGAAAACAGGAGCAAGAAGAAGAGGCTGTGTATTTAATGCTGGTGATGGAGCCATTACAATTCTAGCTTGTTGATTTGATGGTTGACGTTTGAAATTTTGAAATTGTGAGACTGATCTAGGATCAGGGAGACTTTGTACATTCAAAAAACTATTGTCATTCGTGGTTCTTGATGCTTTTGTTGGTGGTGGAAGATATTCATTACTTAATGTTGTTATTTCAATAGAATCAGGATCTTGTGGAACGCCATATTCACGAGATGGTGGTAATTCGAGTCTAGCGCCTTGTGGTTTCCATCCCTTTGCTGGATATGGTGGCAGCTTCTCTGCTAAGACTGATCCTAATATGACACTAAAAATGACTAAAAGCTTCATTTTATGGCTTAGTTATTTCAACAGCGATTGATAAAAACTAAATGACAATATTTGTGATTCCATCATTACTATTTATATGCGTTAAATTGATGTTAATGGCACCATATAGACTCATATTTTAATATTCTGCATGCGTCTATCAAAACAATGCTATTAATGGTCATTTTAGTTGTGAGTGTCAACTTTTAGAATTAAAGCAATAATGATTATGTATTGTGCTCGATAAGGCTAGCTAGAAACAGAATTTAAGACTTCCTTCAGGACATTCCAAACCCATTGAAAATATTATTGCCATCATCGAAATCTCAAAGTCGATCGTTATGTCACGCTTAAATTACATAAACATTATTTATTTAAGGTTAAACGCAACACGAAGAAAAAAATTAATCATCAATTATGTT
Source organism: Chironomus tepperi (assembly GCF_022539635.2). Classification (NCBI taxonomy): domain Eukaryota; kingdom Metazoa; phylum Arthropoda; class Insecta; order Diptera; family Chironomidae; genus Chironomus; species Chironomus tepperi. The sequence continues at coordinate 336,970 of NW_027226207.1, forward strand.
CTTCATTAAACGCATTCTAATCTCGTTAAAATCATCTGAAAATAATTTTTCTTTCCGCTTTGTTAACTCTTCCCTCAAGATCTTGTTTTTAAAATCTTACCCAAAAACCGATATAAAATTGGAAACCTTCATTTCGTTTTCAAGTCTCACAATTTACACATTACCTTGTATCAAATTATTGCCGATAACTACAACACTTCAATTTGTTGCAAACGATAATCGATTTTCTTTTATTGTATTATTTCATATTGACAGCACCATTTTTTTCAATGAATGAATCACATCACATATTGTTTTCATGGTGCATTTAATGTGCATTTTATTAGCAATTAAATGCATCTGGATATTCTTTTTGATCTTCTGAAGATGAGAATCTTATCTTGTGTGACCGACTCTACTATTCAGATAAGATGGAGCATATAATAGTCTCATTTTATGGTTAACATCTGCAGGAATTGGACAAAATGCGCCCTAAAATTAAAGATTTTATGACGTAGCATCTCATCGGTTTTTCTATTGAATATTTAATACAGTTCAATTGCACCATTATAATGCATGTTGATTTTATGCAACCACGTGCTCGTCATGATGATTTAATTTGAAATTGAGAGTTTGTTATTGTTTGAAGTATCAACATGTTTATGAAACATAGAAAAAGAAACTAGCTGAAAGGGAAATTCCACATATTTGTGGTATTCTGGTCAAAAGACGAGTAGCACGACTAAGAATTCTTGAAAAAATGAAAGAGAGGACAAATATGATGAAAAAATTTGCACGCGCAAGTCGTGATATGAAATATTAAGTAATTATAGTTTGAATCTGTTACTCATCAGTAAGCAAAAGCCACATTTATCATTGAGCGACTAGCTGACTCAATACTTATATTGCATAATTTAACATATTAGAAAAAAAAATAGCACCAGCAACAACAATGAAAATTAGTTGAAAACATTTCTCAGTTAAAGACGTGCTCAAGAATCGAAGCGTAAAACGTCAGTTAATGTGAAAATTTTTAATGACTTTTTGCGAAAAGAAACAAATCTTTACCGATTATCATCACATAGCCTGCATGCTTTTTAACAACTTTTTGCTATACCATGCTACTTTTTCTTTTATAATCCCTTACCTGAACTAATGGCGTTGCCATCGGCTACCTTTATAGGTCATTGTCAGGTACAAATCGTTTTGTAATTCAATGTGAATTGACAGTTAAAGCCCGCTTTAATTCTATTGAACTGCATCGTGATATTGTTTGTCTTTATTAAAATTCTAAATGAAAGTACAGCACTCAGTAGACATAATAAAGTTGCTTTATACTTGGCATAAATATGATATTTTGAGAATGCCTGCGGTAAAATTTAATTAAAAATGCAGATGACTTACTATGTGCATGGAAGATGCCAGAAAGCTTAATTTATGCAGTTTTTAATTTAATAAGAGGAAACGCAGTGAAACTTTCCGCGGAAGTGCAAATTGATTTACATGAAATCCTTGCAAATATTGAAATTAGCAGAAAATTGGCATGGATTAAACTTATAAATTTTTATGTCAACATTTTAATGAGAAAATTTCTCGCCTCGATAATCAGAAACGACTCTTTTCATTTTCATGAAAGATTTTTCAATGAACTTTATGATTCTGCTGAAAGCTCTTTCAGATGTAAAAAGAAGAGGACTTTGGAATATTTTTGAGCTATCAGCACTTTTTTGATAATTCAACTATTTGAAATTGCATGAGTGACTTTGAATTTAAAGCTTCGTTGTCAGTAGTCAACCTAAACTTCAGCGTCCTTAAACTTAGCTTCTAATAATAAAACTCAAAATAGAGAATTCTTTAAATCAATTTTAAATTTTTCATTCTAAGTAATGTTGCTTTAGGATATGAAGGTTGTTAAAGGGTTGATAAAGATTTCAAATCACGAACAGATGGAAAAAAATTAGGGATGAAATGATTGAATTATCCATCAAATCGCCTCGAGTTGTAATTCTATTTAGAAAAGTTGAGATACAGACACTTTGTTATACAACAAAATTAAATTTTTCAGAAGAATTTTTCACTGTAAAATTTAATGTTGAATTATATTGTTGTGGAGCTAGAAATTCCTACAATTTTCAAGATTTTACAAGGATGTTCCATTAACAATGTTTCCGCTATCATCCTCTAAGACATATTTTGTGGACATTTTTAATTTCCCGTTTTCTCTGCATACTCATTTTTATTTCTACAGCGTTATATTGTAAATCTAGAGCAACTACATAGGAACTTGGTTGGAATTTTTTTAATATTTCATAACACTTGGGTTATTATGCTTTCTTTCATTATTGTTTATGACTGTAATAAAATTCGTTCTATTACGATTTTCTAAAAATAAATTGAAAATGCTTTTGGATGGAATCTTTAAGCAGCTTACAAAATCATTTTTGTATGCTTTTAGTTTTACACAGTTTTTTTATATATTGGGAAATGTACTTAATGAAATATGAATTTTCATTGATTTGGAATAAAATTCATTAGTTAAAGAGAAGCAGACTTCCCGAGCAACGGCTCGTGGCTTTAAGGGCTCCGCTGAACCTCTTTTATTAACGCCAAATGGAAGATTTCGGTAGTCATATGGGCGCCAAATGTAGCGGTTTCCATTTGATGTTAGCGAAGCCTCAAATGCTGGTTTGGCTTTCTTTATTTGTGTTACTCGGGGTTAATGCTTAATTTGAATTCTGATGAAATTTGTTCTATGCAATCCTTTAAGAGTTTGAATTTATTATGGTTAAATGGAGCTGAAATGTTCTTAACAATTATAAATCATTTAAAACAAATAATATTTTGTCTTGTACAAAAAAGCTTTGCATTCACAGTAATATTTATTATTTTTTCTCTCTTTTTACATATATATTAATTCATGGCTTCTTCATATTATGAGATTAATTAGATAGAATGTATTTACAAAATGAGTATGACATAGAACAATTTCTATGTCTTTTTCAGAGGAAAAGAAAATGAAAGGAAAGAGGATAGTAATTGACATTTTTTGGTAACATAAAAAGTTTAATAATTATGCTACTTTGGAATTTTTTGCTAAATAATAAACAACGCAGTTAAATTGCAAAAAGGTTCAGAGGACATAAAAAATTTAAATGGAAATTTGTCAAAAAATTTCTTCAGCACCTTTATGTCCTCGCAATTTAAGCTCTTTGTTTAATAATTAACATTTTTTGTATCTTTCTTTCTTTCTCATAATGCCTTAAATATTAAAAGTAGTAAAAGTAGGTATAAAAAATTATTAATTGACTAAATTCATCATCATGTTGCGAGGAGTATCCATTAAAATTATATTTTTCTGCTAACAGAAGAACACTTTACATTGATCCGAATCATTTACCGTAATTAATTTTGTTTGTCCTAAAATTGTCCAGCTTCTTTAAAATTTAATATCCGCCAAAGCCTTGAGCATTGCTGTCATAACCGCCTTGTTGAGCATTGTTATTGTAACGACCGGTATCTTCGTATGTGATTGTTGGACGATATCCTAATTTTATAAATACGATTGTATATTGAGCATAAGGGTAAATTGAATTAGTAATCTGATTATAGGATTTATTATTTATTTTTCCTTACCATTTTCATCAGCAATATATTGAACAATCTGTACATACATCACATCACATTATATGGAATTGAGCGTATGAAAAAAAGGAAAAGAATAGAAAGAGGATTATTGGATAAACTGATGTAAGTTCCGTTTTGTAATTTAATACCTGTTTGCGACCATCGGGAAGGAGAACGTAGTATTTTCCAGTTGCAACACTTCCTTCACGTTGTTCCTTGTGTCCGAAATCGAGTCCAGCAATTTCATCTTGAACATCATATTGGAATTCGTATTTGGCTGGTTCTTCATATCCTCCATTTACATATCCGCCTGCTGATGGTCCATTTGAATATCCATTGTTGTATGATGATGAAGAGTCAGCAGCTGATGGGGCACCATATTGGCTTGATGGAGCTTGTTGGTAGCTGTTGGCACGTTGGTTGTCAAAGTTGTTGAAGTCCTGAGCTGATGGAGCACCGTAGTTTGTTGATGGAGCAGATGGAGCACCGTAGTTTGATGATGGAGCTGATGGGGCACCGTAGTTTGTTGATGGAGCAGATGGGGCACCGTAGTTTGTTGATGGTGCTGAAGCAGCAGCAGCAGATGGAGCTCCATAGTTTGTTCGTGGGACAGCAAATCCTCTAGCTGATTGTGATTGTGATGGTGCACCATATTGAGTTCTTGGTGCTGCACCTCCTCTTCTTGCTTGTCCTCCGAAATTTCCATTAAAGTTTCTTGATTGTGGTGGCAAGTATGAGCTTGGTGGTTCAGCAAGTGCCATTGCTAATAGAAGTGTTGATACAATTGCGAGCTAGTATTACGAAATAATGGAATAAAAAGAACATCATTTTAATTTTTTTAGAAAATTCTCTCACAAATGCTATCAAAAGATTGTCAACCAGACATTTTTCCCACACTTAATTTAATTTCTTTCTTTCTCATGTAATGTAACATGTATTATGTTAATGTCGCGACAAAAAGTTTTTCATTCGTTCGCTCTAAACATTATTTCCCTGATTGCAAAACTTTTGTGTGTGCTTAATTTTTATTGCCATAGGTACTTCCAAATTAAATTTCAACAGAAATTTATGTACATTAAAAAGTTGTAATTCTAATTTTATTTCTTGAGGAACGATGAAAATTTGAATTATGGTAAGAAGGATTATTTTTTCGAGAAGTGATTCTCTCAGCACAACCTTTCTTGATGTAAAATTTATTGATTCTTCACATATCTTAATATTATTTTTGCTAACTTAACATGTAAGTAAAATCACTTGAACTTTTTTATATTTGAACTGAATTGCAAAAATTTAATTTAATGAAATTGACTTTTTTAAGTTCTACAGAACTCAAACAATGAGCAGAGATCGTCTTATCTCATTATTGAAAAGTAATAAAATAAAATTATTGCATCAAATTGCACTACAGCGGTGTCATGTTAGTATCAAATTATTATTCCATTCTCGAACAAATCGTCTTTAATTGCACAATTTTCATTACTCTCGGGTAATGAAAGTACATTGCTGAATATTAAATTTCTTAAAAAATTAACTTTTGCTCTCTACTGCAAGATCGCTAAGTAATTTTTTGCACTAAATGCACGTAATATAATCATCAATAATGTTTTCTCGCACAAACTTAATGCAGTTCTATTGATGCATATTATGCACGTTAAACTTCTTAACTTTCACACTTAAGACTTTACTCCACAAATTTTCACATTCAAAAAGTATCAAATTTCTCGTACCTTCATCATTTTTATTCTATTAAACTTTGTAAACTTTTTATATATCACAAAATTGATTGTTGCACTGTGAATGCTTAAATAGCAAATGAATTTGGATGAGATTGAGAATAGAATGTAAAAAAATAAAAATTTGTTTTTTTCAATTCTATTGAATAATATTTTGTTATAGATTTGAATGCTTGATTGTTAATTTGTCGAATGAATACTTCTGCAAAGATACATCGCCTATTTATATAAATCGACCTGCAAAAAGTGAATCTGTATCTCCCGCGTACTTGATGCTTGTAAAAATTATTATTATTATTTTTTTTTAAAGAGTAAGCCACACTTGAGACTGTAAAAGCTACATGTTTTACAACAACAATTACAACAAAGTACAGAAAGGCACACAACGTTGTGAGAGAGAGAAGATTTTTTTTAAAAAAAAAGAAGGAACATGAATCTCCGATGAGATCGCACATGGTTGCATTGAAGCTTTGTATGTTTTTCTTCTTTTTTCAGTCTACAAATTGTTAGATGTATGAATGAATGGAAAACTGTAACAATTAGGCTATACATGAAGAGACCTTAGAATGTGTGCGAGTATTCAAAAAACGTTTGATTGAATTATTATGTTTAGTTTGCTAGGGTCATTAGTATATTCTCTCCAACAGTGATAGCAGACAAAAAACTTAATTATGATCTGAAAAAAATTATAATTTGTCAAACAGTCTTTGTCTCTAATTATATTCAGTGCATTTTCTCATAATGTAACCTGATCGATTAACATTATGACATCGTTACGTGTTAATAATAATTCAGAAGAAGTTAATCTTATATTAACTCTTAAACCGATGCAGTTATAAAATATGTGGTTAATTGAAAAAAAAAGAGCATACAAAATTAATTCCCAAGACACCCATAGAGTAAAGTAAAGCTTAATTATATTTTCATGAGTCGGACATGTTTCATATAAATTTATGAGCCTGAAATAGATTTATTAAAATTCTGTAAAAATTTCCATAATTAATTCAATCATCTATAAACGTTAAATTTAAGTAGCTTGAAAGCACCTCAAAAATTTCTTCTTCGTGTTCTCAAGCGCAAAAAACCAAACCTCACGAAAATCTCATCTAGCAATCTAGTCATCACTCCAACAATGGAAATAAATCTTTCAAATTACGGTTGTGCTTAGAAGTGAGAGCCGCTCACTCACAGAAACTGAAAATGTTCATTTTGGCATCATTCATGTGCCAGAAAACATCAGGACAGACAGATCAATAAATATTATGAATTAAGATCTAACTAACATGTCGGTGCTACTTATGTCCATCGAATGATGTATGATTTATTTATATATATCATCTTCTATAATGTTCATGTCATTTCTTGATATTTTGTCATGGTTTCGCATACCATTGGCATTGCGTTATGGATGAAAACTTCCTTATGGAAAAATAAATATTTTGCATAAATTTGCGCATCGCTTTTCGTCTCACACTACATTCATGGTCACCGGATTTTTATATACATAGAGGAATTTTTTAAACAGCATAAATAAACATAAGTTAATAATAATAATTATTATTATTCTTTGAAAGAAAATACCTTTTTTGCATAATAACAATAATAATAGTACATAACTTCTTTAGTTATTGCATCAACAAAACATCTCTGAGGCCATAAATTGTGCAACAAGAACATTCAAAAAAATGCTCATTGTGACATGCAGTTTACAGATCTTTTCTTAAAGATTGTTTATGACAGCAAGCGCATGGGATTTATTAGTTTTTTTCTACCATGCCATCAAAACGAATTTATGAGATGATGATGATGTTTTTGTGATGATTTCAATTTTCTGTACTTGGAAATAAAGTATGGGAAGTGATGATAAAAACTTCAGTAGAACTAATAGACAAGGAGTGAGAAATCGTAGCAACGGGAAACAGGAAGCAAAAAATGTCAACAAAATATTAAGATTCAGTTCAATGAACATTGATTTACTAAGTATGATGTTCAGGACAAAAAATGTAATGGCAGTGTTTCAATTGAAGCAGACCTTCCTTGAATTTCTGTCTCTGTCGAGCCAATGATAAAACTCGTTTGAATTGTTTTTAAAATTCCGAGTAAATTCTTAAAAGGAGAACGTCTTCATTTGCTTGCTTTTTCATGAAAATCGTTCAATAAGTAAATGAGATGAGATGGAAAATTTGCATGAATAGGAAATTTAATTAATAAAAGATTAGTAAATGAGCTTTTAAGGATTTGAAATATCCGATTTTGAAGGAAATATACATAATTAAAAAAGTTGTTCGTACTTAAGTTCTTCATGAATTAATTCAATGTTCAAAGTGCTTGCTTAGCTCTTTTAAGCTTTGCTACTTTAATTAAAAACAGAAGCAATGTTCTGTAGAATGATTCAGCAATGCTAGATTTTTAGTAAATTCATATACATCCTGGTCTTTATCAAAGCATCGTCTAGTCTTGTAAATTGGATTTTTTCACAATTTCATTTAGATAAGGATCAAGCATTGACTATTCGATTATTTTATTCTTATTAAGTATTTCAGTATTTATCATCATTAACGTTCAAGTTAGTTTGATTGATTATTGAAATTCCTTCCGTTTTATGATTTTTAATTTATGATTAAGATTTGAAGATACCGTGGAGCCAAAAATTCATTAAAAGTCATTGAAATTCCTTTTTATTTTGAGAAGATTCGACTGTAAAAATGATTAAACGATTTTGCTGTGTAGAGTCATAATTTGTTGTATCATGAAATTTTTTATTTCAACAAGCACCAAGAATGCATGTTGAACTTGTCCGGATAAAAAATGCGTTCAGCAAAAGGTTGTTGAAGTACTTATCTTTACATAATTGCAACATTGTATCAAAGCTATTGTTGTATTGTAATTAATTCAATCAACTTTAAGAATCTATTGTAATAAAAAAAAATCTGTAGAATTTTTAAATTTATGAAGTTATTCTAATTCAAACATATCAGTAGTGTGCTAAAGCTACATATATGACGTAACGTAAATTCTAAAAATATTACCTTAAATGAAAATTTACAATCTGACACACAATTTTAGACTCAATTCTAATTATCTGTATTTACTTACACATGATAGGAACAGCATGAGCCACTTTAAAAGGCTGATACTAAAAATAAGCTTCATAAAGTAGAATCAATCAGTTGGAATATAATAATTATTTTCCACGAAAGAATCCATTCAATTATTCATTTTCCATTCAAACCTCATTAGTGGAAATATCAAATAATAAATTCAATTACGCATCACTATCGATAAGCATAATTTGAAATGATGATTCTTCAGTATAGTAGTATTATTATGAGATTGCGATTGAAATAAAGCATAAATCTTCTTTATATTGGAATTCTAAATTGATTTATTACCATTGCTCCAAATGTGCTACACATGCTCATTATATTGTTGCAAATGTAATATTTCAATAAATATTGTTATTAGAAGGAACTGCTACATATATCCTTGTGTGTTATTACCGTTGTCTAATTTTATATATGTTCACTAAAGTGTGGCTGAATAAAACAAAAATAATCTCAAAAGTTCAATCACTTATAAGTAATAACATTCGAAATCGAAGGTGAAAAATTTAAACTAATAACATATTTTTAAGAATCTTGTGTCCAAATTTGTTACATTTTTTGTGCTGGTCATTTCATTTGGCATTCAATTAAGGTATGATTTGCAAGCATTCCTCGTGTAATCTTGATGAAATAGCAAAAAATAGACTGTTTACATTCAACCTTTTATTCTAATTCATTTGGCATTTTAAATTTTGATATTGAGCTGATTTACATGCTTTCCATCGACCCTTCGCAAAAGATGAGCCTGAATGTTACTGCATAAATATTATTTTTATTCTGTAGCGATTAAAAAATAGACAAAAATTTCCTCAAAATTAATTCATTTTTCTCAAGTAATATTAAGGGAAATAATCATCCACGGTTATGATGGTTAGTAATTAGATAATTGAAACACTTTAAGTGAGTTTTGCTTCATTTGTCACTATAAAAGTACCTCCAATAATAATAATTCACGTGGAAATTTGTAACAATTAAATCATTACCATACATTATGAATAAATCTTGTCACGATTAAACATTCCTATTATTGCTTAATATGGCTTTTTCAAAAAGAGTTAAAACAAGAAACGAGAAGAGAATGAAAGAATTTGCAATAATAATGAAATATAAAGCTGAATTAAGTTGTTTTTTTTTTCTTCATCTTTACCATGATGTGAAACTGAGACTCGATATAAAATATACATGCTACAGTTAACAGTAGTAAGAGAGCATAATTGATGTAGTTTAAGTTCTTCTTCTTCTTCTTTCTTTTCTTTGTGGAGCGAAGAAGACGATGAAATTGATGAGATTTCATGTCTTAAAATGGTGATAAATCTTTATTTCATGCTTACACAGAGTGTTTAGCTAGTGCTACTTGCAGAATAATACCTACATGAAAAATTGAATCAAATGTAAATTAATTAAAGCAACAATTACAATATATACGGTATATGTATGATGGGCTAGAGAGATATTGTTCAATTTCTCAATCGTCTGTGCGACACATGATGATGATGCTTTATGTGTTCCCATTTGCCAATCTATATATACCTCCTCGACTAAATAAATACGGGGCTGGACAAAAAAAGTTGGAATTCAGATCAGTTTTTATTTGAATTCAAGGGAAAGTGTTCAACATTTGGTATCCAAGTTCTTTACTGATTAGAACAAATTTTAGTTTTTTCAAATAACGAATATTTATAACAAAGAATCATATTTTGGATATATCCATGTGCATAAAAGATTAATAGTAGCACATGCCTCAAACTAGATCATTAAACAATCAAGACTGATGGGTGTTTTATGTGAATCTAAGTCAATGTTAGATCCTTTCACTCCTTGAATTGTTTTCGATGCAATAATTTTTTTTAATTTTTATGTTCAATGCATGTTGATGCATTTACAGAATAAGCGAAGAAACAGAAAAACAAAATATAATTAAGGTAACATCTACAAATTGCATAAAAATGCATTCAAAATAATGCGCAATCTCATAAATATGCGAGAAAGAAAAAGTAAAAGATTTTAACTTGAAAATAATGAATACATTTAAGTTGATGGAATTCGCTTAATAATTCTCATACAAATTTTTAATTATATTTGAATGCTAATTCATCAAAATGACACATCATTACTGCTACAAAGATCTTGATCATCAAACTGACATATGCGTAATTTGCTTTGATTTTAATCAACAATTTTACAAACTTATAGATGTCAGGTGTAAAATTATTAAACACGATAATTAAATGCTTGTTTTTCATTTTCATTACCTAATTGAACCACTTTGTTTTATTGACAGTTAACATGCGGCGGCAAGTAAAACTTTACATTCAATTCTCTTTTTTTTGCATGATTTTTAAAGCAAAAAATAAAAACTCTACCTCATAATAAATCATTGACTAATAACAATCAGTTTTGCGGATATATTATTAGCCCATAAGCTTAGGTAAATTTAAACTTGATACATCTTTAGCGTCATCATCATCAGCATCATGTTAATGTGATTTTTATATTCATAAAATTACATCACTTTAATGTAATAAACATAATGAAAGTGAGAAAGAATTCTCTGAGCACCAGATTTCTCGCCTTATTTCAACATTTCAGTCATTTGAAAGAAGAACTGTCTATTGCGATGATGAACGTGCAGAATTATAAGCGCAAAGTGTTACAAGTCGTTTATTTGCTTTTACGTTATTATCATGCGCATTTTATATTGGAACAGTAAGACATTATGTCTGTAGGCAACAGTTCTGTGTGTGTCCCATCTATTGAAAAGATGGGAAAAATAGAAAATGCAAAAAATTATAATACTAATTATACGTGAACGATGTCTCTTGCATTTTTATGATTCTTATAGTTGTTACATTTACATTAATATTCAAAAGACTTTACATTTCTTGTAGCAATGTGCGAAAGAACTGTGCAGTTGAAATATTATACATCAGATATAAGATCGAAATACACAAAAAAAATGTGTTGAAATCCATAACAAATGGTTCAAAAATCATAAATCAATAAGCACTGTAAGATGAGATATAGCATAATTAGATGGTGGTTAATTTACTAGTTAGGCTCACTCATCCATGAATATTGAAATTTTTGTAAGTACTCCCCATAAATCTGCACTTGACACTGACCGTGCAACGTTTGTTAATATAAGATACGATTTAATTCATATTTTTTTCGCCTTATTAACTAATGAAACTATTAAGTATATAGTTTTGGGCATTCAATTACAGCATTTAATCGTATAATGAGCTTCGCGATGGTGAGAGATACATCTAACGTGCTGCGCTTTACAAAATCCAACAATTCAAACAGAATTTTGATGATTATAGCATGGTTCCTAAATTGCTGACTAATGATCATATTCAATTATTTATGTATGTACAGATCTTAATTTAATAATATGATCGAAAATTTATTCATCTCAAGATCAATAAATAAATTAAACTATTTCATCTGCTATAATATGCATAAAAATTGCAAAATAGTAATGAGAGAAGCAAATTGGTGTAGGCCGAGAAGAAGAATCTCAGATGAATCACATGACTTGATACTGCACAATTTTCGAACAAAATCTGTTTGTGTGGAAAGCAGCCAAAATGATTTCTTTCATATTTTTGCCAAAACTTTACTCAAAATTCGGTTGAAGTACGTCATAGTAAGAAAAAAACAATATGATGTGGACAATATGATTTCCAGAAAAAGGCAAAATCATTGAAGGTCATGTTATTTTTGCTGCCCACAAAAAGCAATAACTCATAATGCCTGCGGATGCTCATCTAATGCTCTAAATATGAATCACATGTCTGTGTGACATATGTGAATGCGAAAGAGTGAAGTGCAGTTGCTGTCAAATTCAATACATATTAGTTTATTCAATTTTTCTTCTTTTGTTATATTCAACTGATGTGTCTTTCGTACACGACGTGTCAAGCATTTTATTGTTGTCAGTATATATTCCAAAACGATTTGTTCCATAAACTTTTTTATTTATTTTAGAGTTTTGTATGATTTAAGTTATTTCGATATAAGTTCCTTTCTAATGTGTATGCAATATTACAGATGATCGTTATGTATTATGTTGTTATGATGTAATGAACAGCAACATGCTCATAACTGTTCCATTCTCAAACTCATCATTTTCTATATTTTATGGAAATTTTACAATTAAATCATCTCAATTCTCCCTATTGTAGATGATTTCGTAATGTAAAGTAAACAAAATTATGGAATGAAAAAGAGGCAAACATTTCAATTAGCTGGAAAAGGAAGCTCAAAAAATTTAAATTTATTTCGGTCAGCTCATCAAAAAAGTTCAAGGTCATATAATCAGCAACATAGAAAATTTGGACCATTTTTCTTCAAAAGTGTTCAAATCATTAATCATTTGATTGAATAGTCATAAATTTACCGACACAAGAAATGCAAGTTTTTTATATACAATGCTCGATCTTGAAAATAAACTGTTTTAGCCTACAGACGATAAGTTATAAATTTTAAGATTCAATTTCAATGAAGCGCATTGTAACAGACAAAAAACGCAAGTCAACAGCATACTATAAGGTCCAGCCCAAAAGTGCATAACGGTGCATCTAAAATGCAAGTCTGGGGTTTTTGGCCGAACCATGATTCATGATGTCCCATCATACACCTACAACCAGCACAATACAGCATAAAACTCAAACTCTTCCAATGAAAATTAAAGTTTAAAATAGAAGACAAACTGTGTCAAAAGTTCATTTATGACTTAATAGATTCCTAAAAACTACGTTCGAAGTTATAAAGTATGAACAGCAAGCGGTGGCGTGTAATCAGATTGAATAGAAGATGATGAAAAAAAAGAGACCAATGTGATGAATTACATAGCTAATAGGATATTGAAAATAGATAGTTTTTGATGTAACCGATACATGGGCATACGCGAGTGCACATCATCAGTTAAATGAAGTTAGCTTTGATTTATAAATAAAATTACGGAATCAAAAAAAAAAAACTTAAACGAATTCAATTTAATCATAAAAAGCTCGTTTGTACGTACTTTTTTCATAACAAACTGCTTACGCTAATTGTTTTTCCTCTTGAATTGAATTGCTGTGCTTTATGAAGTATTTATTCATAATTCTACTTTGTTATTCATGCAAATAATAAGAGAATTGTTCGCTGTAGAATATAAAAGTCTCTTCTGATGTAAAGATATAAGTTGTTGTATGAAATTTATGAGGTATTAAACATAAACTTTGTCTTATGCAAATTAAATTTTTTTTGTTCGTTGCATTCGTAAGCATTGAGATTTTTGCCAGTAACTATATGGAAAGCATTCTCAGTCAAGTTCAAGTTATACTGATTCACTAATAAGATCCGGTGTCATTGGATGAGGAAGTTTCTTATTCATAATGCAAGCCCATACAAGAATTTTACATACGATGAGCAGACATTTAATTCTTGAGAATAATCCATAAACAAACAAAAATGCGCTGTGGGCATTAGTACTTGAATATTTTTTGTCATTTTTTTGCATCTTCAGACAACTTTATATCTTTAAGTGTGCATGAAATTTTATACATAAAGTTTTAATAAGACAAAACTTTTGCTCCATTTTTTAGGATAAAGTTTGACATGATTCTTCAATTCTTTTTTTATTAGGTTTTCATTACCGTTTTTACTCTTTCTACTTCTTATTTTTTTATGTTTCTGCAACAAAATAGATTATACAAACTTTTGTGATTTATGGCGATTCAATGAAGTGTGAGAAATTTTGTTTCATGTTGCAAACTTTTTGCTTTTTGTTTAGTTATTATTGTTTATGGATACATACAGCATTAATATATCTTTAGGATACAAGATGATGAATTCTATATAACACTCTCATGATTAATTGACAATCATCGGATAGTTGGTATTAAATAAAACATTTACTTTTACAGATTGACAGACAAGTGTAGTTCATTTAATATAGATAAATTGGATATGACTAATGGAAGCACGACAACGAGATGTACATAATCTCAGACATTTAATGACTGAGGTACAATGATGCTGCGAAAACTTTCAATCATGTTCTCAGCTTAAAATTCGAACCTTTAATCCAAGTTCAGTAAACGATCGTCATTTCAATTTCCATCAACAATCCCCAAAATTACTGCTCTAAGTCTTCATATAAGCGTCCCAAGCATTTTTAAAATATCCAATATAAACCAAAATTAATGCAATGGTTGTATAAACTCATTCACTTTTATGGATTCTGTCTGCTTTCGTTTTTATTTCAATTTTCAAAACAACAGACTTCATAAATTTACACAATAAGCTGTGCTTCATAGAAAAAAAATGAAAAAGCCAAACAAATTAAACTTTTAGAATTATTTTCAAAAAGTTGTTAATCCATTGAAAACAGTGCTGAAAACATAGGAACCTTAACAATTTTGCTGATATTAATGAACGTCTATACAAGGAAAGAAAAAGTTTGATTCTTTTATTTTTGAACTTTTGTGGCCTCCTTAGGAAAATTTATAAACATTATATGAGTCATTGTGGTAATTTTTTCTGTATAGTTCATTCACTGTAGCTTATCTTCGAACTTAAAACTGCTTAAAACTTTTTTTTTTCCTGTGGAGGCGGAGAAAAGTTTTTGAATTATTTTATAAGAATAACAGTAAAAGTATTTGTGGTTAAAATACTAAAGCGCATTATCTCGACTTTAAAGCTACAATGCCAAGATAATCAAAAACCGAAAATGTGACAACATTATGCTTTAAAAAACTGTTTTAAATTATATACGCTCTGCAAACTTTTTACTCGAGTGGATTTTAAATTATGCAAAAGTAATAACAATCTTCTATCATAAATCAATAGCTTATCAGAGTACATGCTGATAATTGAAAAAAAAATTCTCTCTTTACTATGGCAAAAAATCTTTCTAATGGAATAAGAATAAGTGCTTGAAAAGAAAAGTGCTACATTAGCATAGCATAACACAAAACATGTCTACATATAGAATCGAGGAAATAGATTGATGATTCTATTCATTTTTCATATAATGACTAACCTGTAATAATGCAGTGCTAGCAATTTTTTCCTATTCCAATATGTTACCACCCACTTGAGTACTCAAGTGAGTTATACTTACCCGAATACTTGATGATGCCTCACACAAAAAACATATGTTTATTTTGCAGCATCACCATCAATGGCCAACAACATACATCACACAATTTTATTCATTTGTCATTTTCATTTGCTCGTACTCAAATATTTAGAATTCACGAGCTATTTGGACTTCAATTTGTCGAACTTACTAGACTCTCTACTAAGAGATTATTATGCGCTTCAGTCACATAAATGATTGTCGATGTTTTTTATTCATTTTTTTATATTTTGCACATTCGTGAAACTGAGCAAGCATTTACGCATCATATGAATGAAAAATGGATGTGAGTTTTCGATATGGATTCTGTGAGACATATAGAGAGGCATGTTACTGATGATGATGAGATTTTTGTCGTGTATAGAGTAAGGTCGCACTTTTTGATCTGAATTTTTACCTTTTTCTTCCCATGTTAAAATTTTGCATTCACAGACATTTCAAATTCATTATTTGGTCTTGTTCATTTTTGACAATAGTAAAAGCGAATTTGTAAGTTGAGAGATATTGGAAATTCAAATTTTTATTTTGAGTATACAGCAATGAAATTAATTTTTATTTGCTCACATATAAAATAATGCGAAAAAATTGTAATAACTTTCCAAATGACAACTGCAGATATTCGTGATAGGAATAAAAATTATACCGGATTAAGAACAATCCCCAAAACAACAAAGAGCATGCTTATGAGTATGCTCACTAAAATTGAACATGCATAATTATATTGATTAATGTACACGCTCGAGCACGCTCATTGAAGTAAGTTTGTTCATTGTCCGTAAAGGATCTAAGCTAATTTTCATACAACAATAACTTTATTTCTTGTTCCAATCAATAAAATTGTAGACTTTAGGCCAACATTATACCGCATATTGATGAAGGGTGCTAAAAATCATAACAAACACGTAGTTACTGCATTCCATATTCTATAGAGAATATCTTTTTTCACCTAATTTCCGACCATAAAAGCTTATGAGTTTTTTTTATTTATTTTTTATTATTAAACGCTTTTTATTGAGTTACTCTGTTGGTTGGTTGGTTGGTTGGTTGGTTGGTTGGTTGGTCATGATCAAATCTTGCGATCGATTTTTCGACCACTTCTACTGCTCTAATTGAACTCAAATTTTTATCACATGTGTATTCCCGATGACAATACAATATTTTCGCATTTCTGTGTCACAAAAATGCTTAATTATGCTTTAATTAATATAATAACATTATATATGGGAAAAAAATCCAAAGTCAATGATGCATATTTTTAATTTGCATGAACTAGAATATTTCTTTAACTGAAAATATGTTTATATGATTTGTTTTAGATTAATTAATAATACCATTTATTGATTTGGTCAAATTTTCAATATCTCTGAGCTATTTTTAATCAAATAAAAAAATGATAAGTCATTTTCTCTTAGGAATCCAAAGGACAAATTTGAATTTTAAAAAACCGTTATTTTGAAGCATTTAAATCCGACTCAAGATTTAAATAAATCGTTGGATTAAAGTTAATCTGTAATTATATTCACAAAATGTTAATGGGTCGAGAAGTAGATAATCATCTGGTAAAATATTCATTGATCATTACATAAAAAATGTATTTAATTAAAGTGAATTGAAGAAAATAATAAATGATCAAAAAAAGAGAGAATTTAGATTTTTGTATGAAATTTTATACTTCACAAGAACGATAATTTTTGTATCTGTTGTATATATATGATTATTGCCAATGATACGTTAGAAATAGTTGTACAATGTTAATGCAACAACTATAGCTCGATATTATGGACTTAGTTTACAATAAAGTATAATTAATTGTCATCTGTACGCAAACCTGAATAAATTTTTTTGAAAATTTTATGTGATTCTTTCAATTTAAAACAATCTATAAGCTTTTTATTTCTTATGGCAACAACAGAAAGTTTGTAGGGCCAAAAGTGGTGGTTTGCAAAAAATTAAATTTATTCTTTACATATAAGCATAGTAGGAGGTTACAAAATCATCTAGCTCTAACCATTTTGTTGTTGTGTTTTTTGATTTGACCAGTATCATGTAAGTTAAGGTTTTGAAAGTGGTTATGTGAAAGGAATACTTGATGCACATACATATTGTAACATAAGCAGTATCATAAGGATTCGATTGGATTGTTTTTATGAGTGAGATTTTATTAATGTTTTGTACTATACAAGTCTGGGGTTATAATGTAAAATGGGTTCCAAAAGAATGAAATGCGTAAAACAAGTAATTAAAATTACTCATAGCCTCTATCATTCAAGTACCTAATCTGAACCTTCCAGTGGTGGATCCCGTTAGTATGATGCAAGTCAGAAGCAGATTTAGATTAGGTTATAAAAGCCACCTAAGCCAATATATTGCAGAGTTGCGCGGCGATGGCTGAGTGATATGAAGGTGGGCGTGAAAAATGTCATATCGCTAGCGGACACCTCAGGGTACCTGGCACACCCTGTTGTATAAGTGCCTTATTCTTCTAACCGGACCTCTGGGGGAATGGACCGTTATTTGTCGCGGAAATCGTGAGAACAAAAAATGAATTTAATCAAAAAATATTTAAATAGAACTGGTGGAGGTAGTGAAACTACTACGCAGCGGAAGCGTAGATTAGAAAAAGCAAGACAAAAGTATAAGGACAAACGAACAAAAGAAACTGAAGTGGCTAAGAATACACGTTTATCGAAGAGACGAAGGTGTAATGAAGATTTGTCTAATGAAATCTTTTCGCAACGACGAGAGCGGAATAATTTAGCCCAGTCTCAGATTAGACAGAATGCTACTGAAGAACAACATTCGGCCAGAATTGTTCAAGCCAGACAATTCATGCAAGTACACAGAGAGAATGCAACAGAAGAGGAACATTCGGCTAGAATTGTTCAAGCCCGAGAATTCATGCAAGTGCACAGAGATAATGCAACAGAAGAGGAACATTCGGCTAGAATTGCTCAAGCCCGAGAATTCATGCAAGTGCACAGAGAGAATGCAACAGAAGAGGAACATTCGGCTAGAATTGCTCAAGCCCGAGAATTCATGCAAGTGCACAGAGAGAATGCAACAGAAGAGGAACATTCGGCTAGAATTGCTCAAGCCCGAGAATTCATGCAAGTGCACAGAGATAATGCCACAGAAGAGGAACATTCGGCTAGAATTGCTCAAGCCCGAGAATTCATGCAAGTGCACAGAGATAATGCAACAGAAGAGGAACATTCGGCTAGAATTGCTCAAGCCCGAGAATTCATGCA
Source organism: Chironomus tepperi (assembly GCF_022539635.2). Lineage (NCBI taxonomy): Eukaryota > Metazoa > Arthropoda > Insecta > Diptera > Chironomidae > Chironomus > Chironomus tepperi. Next base: position 355,790 of record NW_027226207.1, read on the forward strand.
AGTGCACAGAGAGAATGCAACAGAAGAGGAACATTCGGCTAGAACTGCTCAAGCCCGAGAATTCATGCAAGTGCACAGAGAGAATGCAACAGAAGAGGAACATTCGGCTAGAGTCGTCCAAGCCAGACAATTCATGCAAGTACACAGAACGCAGCAAAATGCAAGTATTGATGCATTCAAAGCTGCTATAAATGTATTCTGCGATCGAGTCTGTGACATTTGCAACAAAACTTGCTACCCGAATCAAATAACTCGATGTACCCCAAGTAATGCAGCAATAAATTACTTACCTGACAATTTGGTCGGAAAAGGTATTCTGGAAGTTTGTTTTAGATGTAAGACACATTTAACAAGTAACAAGCAAGATCAGCCCCCAAAAGCATACTGGAATAGCCTTGACCCTGGTGAAATTCCTGATGAAATTAAAGATTTAACTTTATTCGAAAGACGCCTATTGTGTCGAATCAAGGCTTTCGTTAGAATCGTAAGATTGAGTGGTCGATTTGGTCAATTGGGATTTAAAGGACAAGCAATCCTCTTTGCCCAAGATATATTTGAAGTGACTGAAACATTGCCAAACATGTTACCTATATCTACGCAAGAATCGGGCATGGTTGTTGTAACAGAACACCTGGAGAACATTGATTGCACCCGTGAATTCACGGTGTCACGAGATCGCATATTCAAAGCACTACGTTGGTTGATAGATAACAATCCGTTATATCAAGATGTCACAATTGACACTAATGCTAGAATAGAACAAAGCGACTTTATACGCGTTCAGGAACATTGTCCAGATCAGCGAGAGTTTAGAGGTCAATATAAACAGTGTAATACTTTATCTAGAATATTGCAAGCATCGCATCATCAAGGAAATGAGACATTGTATCCTGAAACTGGAGGAAGACAATGTTGTGCGATGGCTTTTGCTAATATAGTCCGAGCAAGTGTAGTTCCGCCACGACAATGGACAAAGATGATGCTTGACGAAAACATGTTTTCTGGTGATGAGTTGTACCAACGTATTATCATATTATCGAAAGATCTACCGATTGGCCAGCAAGTTGATCAAAATGGATACCTGTCAGTGAAGTATCTTGCACTCATTCGAGAGGATTTTGAGATGTTTGAAAAGTCATTTTCATTCAATTGTGGAGGTGATCCTCCATGGGTTGGAAACTTAAAAGATTCATTAAATGATGTCGAACCATTAGATGAGGAATTGCAGAATCAATTCCGTATACTTCCATTAAAAAGATCTTTGCAAGAGTTATTTGAAACACACAGTGCTGGAATTTTTATCGCTATGGGAAAATGCTTTTCAGTCATATTAAATGACGGTAAATATTTCTTTACGGACTCTCATTCTTGTGGTTCTAAAGGAGCAAAATGCAGAAATGATGAAAATGGTAAAGCATGTGTTATTGAATGCAGTACATTGGACGAGCTTCATAGAGTGTGCAAGCGAGCAACATCATCATCGAGAAACGAACCATACACACTCGATTTCATAGATGTTACCATTAAGGATACAGAGGATGCAGATGTTGGAGAAGAACAGACTGAAATTGATGATCAAATCCAGAATTTTGTAACAACGCCAATTAGTGGACAGTTAAATTCGATACCTATACAAACATCTATGATGGCTCCGACTGATATGGCTCAACCTGACCTCGAAGAATTTGTGGAAGTGTCGGATAATCTCAATGAGATTAGAAGAAAAACGAATAATAACATAGTGAATATAAGACACGAACCAAAGCACGAGGAATTTGCATGGTTCGACCTCTTTCCATATGGAAAGAACGGATTAAAGGAGGACAGCAGAGCCGTTGATATCACTCCTTTAGATTACTTCCAATTTCGGATTCTGTCAAGTGATTCACGGTTTCAGTCCAGTGCTTATTTGTTTTATGCTCTTTCAATGAAAGAATCGAATAATGTTAAATCTATGATTTCAACCTGTGCTAAAAAATTTCAAAATCAAAATGGTGCAATAGAAGACGTTCATTTGATTATGCGAAATGTAAGAGGATCATCTGCATATTGGAGAAGCGCTCTTTCTGATCTAATTGCCCAAATCAGATGTCTTGGACCTCCAACGTACTTCGTAACTCTTAGTTGTAACGATCTTAATTGGATTGATATGCGTATAGCTTTATTGAAAGCTGACGGAAGAGGAGACGTAGATCCTAGGAGTTTAACGATTAACGAGTCACAATTACTCGTTGAAAAATATCCTGTAATAGTTAGTCGGCATTTCATGATTAGACTTAATGCATTCATGAAATTTGTCAAAAACAGTGATATTCTAGGAGGAAAGGTCAAAGATTTCTGGTGGAGAATCGAATTCCAGAATCGTGGTAGTCCGCATGCACATATGCTGTTTTGGATTCAAAATCATCCTGATTTTGAATCTCCTGAAGGTATTGAGATGTTTGAGAGAGTGGTTTCTTGTCAAATGCCAGAAGAAGATTCTGAATTGTACAATTTAGTTAAAAAGTGTCAAGTACATCGTCACACAGAAACTTGTAACAAGAATGATCCCAATGTTGTGTGTAGATTTGGATTCCCAAGACGTGAAAGTAATATCACAAAAATCATTAGTACTACATCTGATGAGTTTGTCAGAAACAACGGACGAACGAGTATATTAAAGCGAAGAAGACATGAACGATGGGTGAACAACTATAATCCAACCATATTGCAGGTATGGGAAGGTAATATGGACATACAGCCCTGTGGTACTAATGAAGCAGTTGCATACTATGTTGCAAAATACGTTGGAAAGTCAGAACCTGAAAACATGAATCCAGATTTTGTGCAAGCAATACGGCAAATACGAAGAGAAGAGTCAGATATCTCAGTTAAGCTTTTTAAGATTTGCATGAAAATACTGAATGAGCGACAAGTATCTGCTTGTGAAGCTGTTTATCGAATGTGTCATCTTCACATGAGAGGAAGCTCTAGAAAGACAATATTTCTAAACACAAGACTGAAACATCAAAGATACCACGTTCTTCAGTTCGATAAAGATAATCAAGGTATGGGATTCTTCTTAAGTATAATGGATCGTTATGAACAGCGCCCGTTAGATCCTCAGCATGGATACGAATTTGAAAATATGAGTCTTTTAGAATTCGCCATGTTATTTGAGGCGTATTACAAAAAGCCACAAAATGATGGTGAAGAAAACATTGATATGGATGCCTATGGAGATTTTGAAGAGGATGAAGGAAGAAGGAGGACAATTCGGTTACAAAATAACATGCGTATGATAATTCGTACAACTCCAGCAGTTATAAAAGTCCCATATTTCATTGCAGCAAACGATCCACAAAACTTTTATTATAGTCTTCTCTTGCAATATAAACCATTTAGAAATGAAGATGAATTGGTAGTAGGATTTGACACAGCAAGAGAAGCTTTTCTAGCGAATGAAAGTGAACTAATGGAAATGAGTGTACGAATGCGTACATATCGGGAAAGGGATCGTCAGCTTGAAATTGCATTTAATCAAGCACATGCCTTCCAAATTCTTGAGGAACCTGTAGCATATGGAATTGAAGAAGAAGAAGAATTGGAAATTAATGAACAAGCCATGAATAATGATGAATTCGTTACTGCACAACAGGCAATGAACATTGGACAGCGAGAGTTATTTAATAAAATAACTCAGAGCGTTGCAGAGCAAATGGATGGAAGTGAACATCGTGAACGATTGTTCATAACTGGTGGAGCTGGTACAGGAAAAACTTTTCTATTCAATGTGCTTAAGAATCAAGTCAGTCGATGCTATGGTGATCAAAATGGATTAAATAGTGTGAAAGTAGGTGCTTTGACAGGTGTTGCTGCTCGTTTAGTTGGAGGCAATACATTACACTCATTGTTAAAACTACCAATACAAAAACCCGGTGAAGTATTGAATCTTGGTAAACTAACTGGAATTTATTTGACTAATATGAGAAAGATTTGGAAAGAAGTGAAATTTTTGTTCATTGATGAAATTTCAATGGTGTCATATAAAGTACTTACAATGATTGATGCAAGACTAAAAGAATTGAAAAATAGCACTAGCCTATTTGGAGGCTTGAATGTACTAGTCTTTGGTGATTTGATGCAACTACCACCAGTTAATGCAAGTCCAGTATTTAAACAAACTATGTCCATATCGCATGCTATAAATCTTTGGCATTTATTTGCTCTTGTTGAATTGACGCAAAATATGCGTCAGCAAGGTGATACGACATTTGCTGACTTGTTGAATGCTTTAAGAGTCGGTGAAATGAGACCAGAACATTTTCAAACGCTAATGAGAAAGGTATCAACTGATGATGTTGGGGATTTTGCAATCGATAAGGCACTAAGAATAATGCCAACTAACGAAATGGTTAATAAACATAATGCAAGTGTTATCGAATTGTATAGACATAATAATGTTCAAATGTCCACAGTTGTTGCCCAAGATCAACTGGTAGATAACACAAGAAACGTAGCTGCTGAACGTTTAGCACGAATGGTACCAAATGATATCAATCTTACCGGTGGCCTACCAAAGGAATTAGTGATCTTCATTGGAGCTAAAGTAATGCTAAGATCGAATATTGATGTAGCTAAAGGTCTCGTCAATGGTAATATTGGTCATATAACCGAGATCATTTGGCCTTTATTCCGGAGAGCTCAATTGTATTCTAATGACATACCATCCGTCAAAATAGATTTCGGTAAGGATGGAATTCATTTAATTGAACCAAAATCACTCCAATTCCCTGGAAAACATAAGTCTGACGGAATGATCGAAAGAAGAATGCTACCACTAATTTTATCTTGGGCATCGACAGTTCACAAGATGCAAGGCTGTTCTGTGGATTATGCAAAGGTTTATCTGGGTCCACTTTTATTTGCAAAGGGCCAAGCGTACGTGTCATTAAGTCGTGTACGCTCATTGGATGGACTTCAAATTCAAGAGCTAGACTGTAGTAAGCTGATGGGTTTAGGATGTTGTAACACAGATGCCTTAAAGGAGATGGAGCGGATGCGAAATCATCAACCACCTTCGATATAATGTGGTTGCTTGCTTTACGTTCGAGTAATCTTTTCAAGTCACATAGTGAGGCGAACAGATCGAGCTGATAAGACAATTGTGGTTGCTTACTTTACGTTCGAGTAATCTTTTCAAGTCACATAGTGAGGCGAACAGATCGAACTGATAAGACAATCAAAGGAGGAGGATGGATTGGAAGGATGGAGGAATCGTGTCAATTTTTTGAAATTGACCTAGAGAAATGTGCACAGTTACAAACCAGTTGCTTCGATATTTAGATACAACATATGTAATAGTGCCACAATGGGTTCAGAAAAGATATTGAAGCGTAATACATGCAACAAGGTTGCTAATAGCCTCTCATATCTATGTGCCTAGCTTCACTTTCACGCAGTTGGACCTGTGACCTGAGTAATCAGGGACCGACGAAGCAGGTTTTAATAACTAATGATCTACTGAATACATTTAGAAGTAAATGTTATGAAATTTCAGTTCATTTTCGCAAAGCAAGATATGCGTGTACTTTAGGTACATGAGCATATATTGTGGTGTAAGGTTTAAAGTTCGAGCAGAGCTCGAACTAAAATAGTTCGAACGGAGTTCGGACTTTGTTGAGCGAAGCTCATAAATTTTTACGCACTGAACGAAGCGAAGCGAGTGAAGGTGTGAAAATTTTCTAAAAACATTGTAAGACTTTAGGTACATGAGCATATATTGTGGTGTAAGGTACAAAGTTCGAGCAAAGCTCGAACTAAAATAGTTCGAACGGAGTTCGGACTTGGTTGAGCGAAGCTCATAAATTTTTACGCACTGAACGAAGCGAAGCGAGTGAAGGTGTGAAAATTTTCTAAAAACATTGTAAGACTTTAGGTACATGAGCATATATTGTGGTGTAAGGTACAAAGTTCGAGCAGAGCTCGAACTAAAATAGTTCGGACGGAGTTCATTATGTAATGATAATTTCGACTAAAAAGAAGTAAATAAAATAAATTAAAAAAAATTTTTTAAAAAAAACGCTTTTTTAAAAAGATCAAAAACTTATGAAAAAAAAATTATAAAAAAACCAATGTAAAAAAAACTTGTGAATACAAAAACCAAAAAAGATGTGAAAAAAAAACTTGCAAAAAATACATGATCCTTAAGACTAAAAACAAAGCGATCTAAAAAGAAGTAAATAAAAAACATTAAAAAACCTTTTTAAAAAAAACGCTTTTACGTAAAAAACAAAATGATCCAAAAACATTTAAAATAAAAAATGCTCTAAAAAAGGAGAAAATAAAATAAATCGACGCTTTATAAAATTTGGAAATATAAATATTTCTTGAGACACTCAAAAATGTAACTCAAAAATTTTCCCAAAATATAGCGATGGAGTACAAGAACTCAACGACTAAAAAAGCGTGGGGCGTAAACGAAAGATTAATATAGTTCTTAAGTTTGTAATTTGACCGCCCCACGCTTTTTTAGTCGTTGAGTTCTTGTACTCCATCGCTATATTTTGGGAAAATTTTTGAGTTACATTTTTGAGTGTCTCAAGAAATATTTATATTTCCAAATTTTATAAAGCGTCGATTTATTTTATTTTCTCCTTTTTTAGAGCATTTTTTATTTTAAATGTTTTTGGATCATTTTGTTTTAAGTCTATTCAGCAACAAAGCAGAAATAAAATACATTGAAGTAGATGAATCTTCATTTAATATTTATGTTTCCATTCATGGGTTGTTGCCAACTTCATTTACCAGTTTATTACCATTTATGCAGCCTCTATGAACCATTTATATGCAATGAATGAGTGTAAAGAAAAAAATATATAAGTTTATTAGAGCTCACATTTCAGACTGCTCATAATAGCAGCATCACTGATGCAGCATGTGAAATTATAGTATGCTTTTAGTGTTAAATGTAGTTAAGACAATTAGTGTGTGAAATTTATTTAAATAAGCTCCAGAGAGTTAATTTCATGGTTTAATTGAAATTAATTAGAAGACACTTTACGTCAAGGGCACTATACTGAGATCTCTTACTTAAACAAGCTCATTACCGATACTCTTACTCTAGAGACTATGTGTACTTGCTGTAGTTTTACTTTCGTAATTGAGTTTTGTGGATATTTTAAAATTCCATTCTAATGAAAGTTCCTTAAATAAAATAGTAATATTGACAGATGAAGACCAATTCTATCGGTGCTTTCGCTCAAAAAAGCTTTATTTTTATATAACTTTACTGTGTAGTTTTTCTGAGCTTTACATCTCACATATTGATTCAAATCCATATATTTGTATCTTCCTCTTCTGTTATAGCTATGAAAAAATCAATCTCAATTTACTTGCGGAGCATCACTGTTGGGAATTTTTTTGTTGGTGCTCCGAACATTGCTGGAATTAATCACGAAACCAATTGGAATGACTCAAATAAATAAAACAATCTTTTGGGATTCTCGCTCTTTTCTATCATCAAAGTCAGTTCTATAGAATGTAGGATATATACGACTAAAAAAAGACAACATACATAATTATGTGATTTGATTTCTCAATGGTACTCTATTCATTAAATTTCAATTATATGTACTTTTCTTGCTCAGTAAGAGATGAAAGAATGTCGCCCATGTTTACATCGTACACAAAACGTGAATAATTAAATTTCAAAGCATCTTGAAGTAGAAGTAGTAAAAAGATCGTGGGAGATTATTTATGGCGCATTAGTTTGTGACGATTAAATGACTTATACATATTTTAGTTGAATCCTTTCTCTAATTTAAAATGAATTTTCAATCAACTCAGTGTCAGGAAATCAATTTGTTTAAACATTAAGCAAATACAATACATAATGTACCATTAGAGCATATAATGTACGTGTAACAGCATGCATTAAAATTATTTTAAAAGAAGAATTCATTAAGAAAGATGAGATGATGAGAATCTTTTAGCGTAGGCGGATGAATGATATTGTATGCTTAAGTAACACACATCTCGTTGAAAAACATCAGAGGATTTTGGTATAAACACTCAGCATGTGTCACTTCTTTGGAAACTGCGTAATTTTTAGTTTAAGAAAAAGGATTGGAAACTTTAGATTAAGACTTTACATTATTTTTATTAATAATTTATCAGCAGCCTTAAGCATTTTCAATCAAACCTCACAGAAGCTAATATATTGAAGCAGCTGCTGCTTTAATAAGATAGATATGAAGAATTATCTTAAATCTTTTGACCTTAAGTGCAAACCTCTAAAAGGATTTTATCGATTTGTGATTTTAGGGCAAAAAAGATAATTCCTTAAAATATCCTCAAAAGATCATGACAAAAATGTCAATAGGTCATGCAAGCATTAGTTTTATCTGTTATCGCAAGTCACACAATCTCTCCAAAATCACATTCTGAACCATTCCCATAGTTCCTCAACCTTTCCTTCTTCGTTTTCATCATATCGTACCTTATGACGCTTCTACTTCTGTTGCTACTTTTATGTATGTAGGAAATTTAATTATTCAGCGAACTCGTCTAAGCCTTTAATAGGATTAAAAGCATTTGAGCATGAAGTCAAAAGTCACAACGGATTTTCATGCTTTCGTTTATATATGAGTATACATATATTTTAATATATGCTAAATATGAGAATTTTAAGAAGGCATGAAAAAAATTTGTTTGAGCCGAGAATGAGTTAAGAATGTAAATATCTGCATAAAATTACGAAAGCGTTTTTCAAATTACTGAAATTCATTACGAGAAAGCTGCATATAAAGTAAAAAATTCGTAAATTTTCAGCAACATCTTATGTTTAAGACAACCTGATGATGGAACAGCAGATAATTCTAAAATAATAACTTTCTACCCTAAAAAGAACGCAGTATGTACATGAGAAGACGAATTTTTCTGCTCATAATTATTTTCGTTCATAGCAAAAATTAAATTTTTTGGAAGGAGTAATAAAGTAATTGAGCTTCTTTGTAAGAATAATCTGTGTTTAACTCATTTAGAAATAAATGAATTTTAAGATCCTGTAGAAATTTTATACATAGCGTTACAAATTGAGAAGAGACAAAAGATGTCTTTAAGAAAAGTTTAATATTTGTTTTAAATTTCCAAGACATTTCCCACAAATTGTGTGCTATGTTCTATTACTTTGAAACTTTACTAATAGGATATTGAGAAACATGAGCCCAAAAACTAATTAAATTAGACTAGATTAAAAAAAATTTTTGGTCATTAGATGATTCTAAGATAATAATAATCTGTTAATTGGTGAATAAATTAATTTAAATAATGGTAATGGGAAAGTTTTATAATTAATGAACGATAATGAATTTATGTTTGCCTTTTAGAAATTAAGATTAGAGATTAATAAGGGACTTTTTCAGTTGTGAACAACCTTTTTTCTTCACGAGACTCTTTGGTGATAAGCCTCGATCACGGTTCATATAATTTTTTAACAGGACACTAACGTGCCGTAGCACCCAAGTTGCCCATCACTGGACTAAATTCTAGTTTCAAGCTCTAAATGTTAATCAATCCGAATGTTTGTTAAAAAATTGTAGAATTTTTATATTTTGTTCCATTCCTCAATCTCCTTCTCTCTACAGATTAAGGAATATCATACGAATGTGAAAAATTTCTTATGACACCGAAAAAACATTTTCACGTTTAATCCAGTTTAGATGTTTACAAATACCTTTGGATATCCCACTGAGTTTCAAATCTTATAGAATCATCATAATGATTAAGTGGAATTACACGAGTTTACTTGTTCAAGTTAAAAAGTCCCAAATTCTGAGAAAAAGTTGTTGAATCTTCAATTAATTTAAATTTAAAATGTAGCAATATTCAATTATTTTGAAGGATCTCTCAAATTAACAACATATTGTTATCAATGTTTCGGGTATGAAAGTCGTCTGCCACCTAAAATTTCAAGCTTGAATAAATTCTTAGAAAAAACCAAAGAAATTAATTTCTGAGCAACATCCTTTTAACATTCTAATCATCCCCAAGGGCCGCTTAATTTTTCATCTGATAAATACTTGTGCTCAAGCATTTTATGCTTTCAAAAAATAATAACATTGCTCATTAAGTTGCTGAACAGCTTAATTTTCCCACCAATTCAAGTACTTTCAAATTGAAATTTGGTATCAAATTAAAAACAATTCTTGCCTCCCAGAAATTTCCTGTAATAGCTTAATTATTAAATTCGAAAAGAAATCTATTTGTGCTGCATATTTAATTACCCAAGAACCTTTTTTCATCACCTTAGAAATCTTCATCTCAATTGCATTATCAGAATGTCCTTAAAATTGACTTTTCTTAAATCCATGTCAATAGCTACCTTTTGCTTTTGTGGATCTACTGCTCTCCTAATACTTGAATCTGCAGGATTGCGTCTCATGAACACCATTTGAGTGATAACCTTACTTCAACTTCTTTTATGTAAAAAAAAGTTTTTTATTACAATGAAACAACATAATTTTTCCCTTTCTTACACATCATTCATGCTTATTTAATGCTTTTTGTTTTTCTTATATCTAGTCAAATTACCTCATCACAGAAAAACACACAGATGTTTATGTATCTGCTGATCCAGAAGGATAATAACATTTTCATGTATATTTTTTCATCATCTTTAGCTCTTTGCTTATTTTAACAAGAGAAACATCTTTTACGATTCTATAACTATGTAAATGTGCTGACAACAAACCATTCATACATATACATGGACTTGTACGTACAAAAATCTTGTGGTAAATTCCTTTCAGGGAAAACAACTATCAATGTTCAGAATTTTTCATTTATTGTGCACTTGTTCTTGTAAAGCACAATTTCACAATTTTTATGCATAAAAAACACATTTTGAAAGAGGAACCTAGAGCAAAAATGCAGCATTATGAAAATTTAATATAATGGCTCCTTGTATACATGCTTTCGATTAAAGCAATCTTTGAAAAAATGTTTAAAAATATAATTTTCATAACTAGTTTAACGTGATTCAAAGTGACGGCAGAAGTCAGTGCTTTTCACAAATTTCCGCTATAACAGCGTTTCATGGTCAGGAAATCGATAAGGAAGGAAAGCATGTAAAAGGAGGAAAAAAGCGAGAAAGAAAGCGTATGATACTATGTAAGTAATTTTTTACGATACTCTATGCAGAGTATGGTGCCATATAGTTAGCTATTTTTCACACAACGTATATAAAAATGCACAAATTACATTAGGGGAAAAGGAAAAGAAGAAGAAGGAAAATACAGAACCTTGAAAAATATTCAGCTGTGCTTTTTAACGCTTATAGCGATTATTATTTTCTTCCTTTTTTTCTGTAAATAGAAAATTTTCCCAAAGTGACCCTTTTTCGTCGTCTTTCACACAATGATGATTATTTGGGTAGTGATGAAGATGTCATGACAAGAATGATATTTTTTCATTGTTTTTTCTTCTTATACATAAAAGAAAAAACTTTATAGAAATATTATTTTGATACATTGGTACACGATACAATTTACCCGTTATGCTGGTTGCGTAGCATTAAGGTACATTTTCATGCTTCAACAAAGGTTAAATTAAATCGATGTTTATGGATGTTAAATAAATTGTGAAAAAAATTGTAAATCCGTGCCAGGATTTTTAAAAAGATTATGGATAAGAAATTTATTGGTGTGCCAATAGTTTACTTACTTACTTTACTAGCCATACAGATCAACTCTGATCCATGAGCTCTCTCAATTGTGATTCTATTGCTGACTGTCCTTTGCCAGGTGTGCCAATACACAAACTTTCTTGATCTTGAGCTCTTTACAACTTTTTCTATTTATAGTAAATGTGATCTTAATTTAAAAATTCCAAGATAATACCAGTGATAAATTTCAATCAGCACATCCTAAGAATTCCCATAGATATTAAAACTCTGATAATTGAAAGGAAGGAAAATTAAATGAATTGTTTCTAATAAGGGATTCATTTCATGCCTCTTACAATATAGACCCATCAGGAATGTATTCAGGAGGTTACGATCTCCTCTACGTTTGAAAGAAAGAAATTATTCAATTTACTGGATTTTTCTTGAAAAAAATTCCCCTCAAAAAATTTCTGGCTGCGCTTCTGAGGACAATGATGAAAGAACAATTTTGCAAACATCTTGACTTGCAGAGCACGTGTCAAAAATAATAAATTAATAAGCTTTTATGGATGAAATCCTTTATGATAACATACATGATGTCATGAAGCTTGTTGTTCACTACCAACAAAATCAGTAAGACAGTATTCATGAATATGGCGTAAATAAATGATTGCTTTTTTCTAGAATTTGTGATACCTAAAAAGAAAAAGCAGGATGACAAATTGGATTATTTTTTAAGAAATTTATTCTTTTTATGAAATTAGGGGATTAAAAAATTTGATTCCACGAAGATTTTACCGAGCATAAATAATACATTATTAGCAATTCAAAAAATATTGTCTTGTTAAGCAGATTGGTAAAAAAGAAGAATGAAATTCAATTTTGGAAAATTTCATTGAATTTGCATTGGAATTAAGAATCGCTGTTTAGCTGCTTATAATGAACTATTAAAGGATATCAAAATGATGAGTAAATTCAGAATTTAATTAAAAGCTATGGTCTAGTTGATTCTATTTACAATCTTAAATTCAATCTTAAAAATCTAAAATTTCATTAAAACTTGTATTTCAAAAGGTGTGCGCTTCAGCCTTTCGCCTTTTCTTATCCCAAGATAGGAAAATTTTTCCAAAAGTTTGAACTGAGTATCGAATTATGCAAATAGCTTCTCTTAATTGTATTTTGTGTTCCCACCGTTGAAAAAGTCGCTGATTTCTTTATTCTTTGTTGTTCTGCTTCTGATTACAATATGCCGACATTACTGCGATTTTTCTTTTAATGATAAAATGAAGAAAAATTTTGAGAATGGGAAAGAAAATTACACCGTTTCAGATTCGTGACTTGCATAAAATTAAATAAAATTCTAACGGGGTTAGGGTAGGGAAGTTTTTAAGACATTCAACAAGAAAGAATGCTTGAGATTAATATTTTTGAAGAATTCGAATTTCGACATGATTTTCAAATGTCACTACCAATTTTCAAACTATTTGATTCATGTCTAAATTTAACGATGATCTTTGGACTTTGACTCGACTGTTTTCATTCTTCGTGTTTCTCATTTTCATTCAATATTTTCGTTCGGAATCCAAAAAATGTTTTTATCGATTTTTTTTAATCATTACAAAAAACACTTTTGTTCATAGAAGTTAACACGATTCATTTCGATCGATAAAGTTTTGCCTTTCGCCTGCTTTCCTTTTCCCTTTATAACTTTTCCATAATTTTATTTGAGTTACAAATTATAGCTCGTAAATTTACACCTGAGACCTTTTGTGCGAAATAAAAAAATTCGAAGTAAATTAATCATCTTGGTAATTTGATTGATTTACGTCAAACTTTGCCTTAATCCCTTTTTAAATATGGATGTTTACGTTTTTAGGACGAGTTTAATTTTTAACCCAAACAGATACGTCTATGTTGAATGAGTGGGAAGAATTTTGCGCAGTTTTTAAATTTATATGATTTTAAAGTTTAGTTACTGCAATCATATCTGACATATTGATGACAGGCTTTTGAAGTTCCGGCCAAAAAAGAACAGATATTAATGGATACGTGATACACTTCAATTATAATTCCAAATGTTCATCATTATAATGCGTATTAAAATAATCATGTGAGAATTTAATACCCCAAAGTTACGCGTTGTGATAGTGGTTTCGGTTTTATATTATCATTTTGCAATAAACCATTAATGGCATAAAGTCATACTGATATAAAATTAAATAGTTATATCATCAATTATGCTCATTAAAATAATAAATAGATCTACTTTTTTAAAGGTATTATCCGACCTCAATTGAATGCCAAAAAAATGTTCAATGCGGATTTGATGAAAATCCGCAAGCTTTATACAATGTGGAGTTGATTTATGAATCGAGATTTTGTGCAAAAGAATTGAAAATCAATAAAATAAAACGGAATTACTTCTTCCTTCCTTAAAAGCGTTTTTAGCAAACTATATTTAAGATTTAAAATTTAGAAAATTGCTATGCATTGTGCCAAAAATATGACGTTAGTGCTTAAAATATGATACATTACATGGAAAAGGAAATCATTATAATTTCTCAGATACTCATATCAAAAACACAATATGTAATTTGATACGTTTAGAAGCAAAGTTAACGGAAGTTGTGCAAATGTCAACATTTTGCAACCCACATAAGAGTAATGAGACTTCATCATCATTATCAATTTCTGCAATATTGGTGACAGAAGATTCAAGATAAATATTTTCGGTTACGGTAATGTGGATCAATTCAGCTTTACGATAATACTTTGAAATTAATAAGCTTTTTAAATCCTTCTCTCGGTGAACCATTACATTGTCACATTGTGTACATTGGAACGATGTTATTTATTGTGATCCATTATTAAAACAACGAGTCAGTCATTGTCCTAATTTTTCTATGAATAATACATCCAATATTGTTGACGCTGCAATGTCTATCAATTTAATTAATCAGAAAGGTAGAGACAAAGGCTTTCATTATAGTATTTTACATTGTGACACTTACTAAAATTAATCTCCTAATAAATATTAAACACAAGGTTGACGTATTTATTTCACCAACAAAATTTGGGTTACGTGATAGTGCCTAAAAGCTGCTTTTGTTTACAATTATGTGCCTAGAAGAAATCAAATTATATGAATTATAATATTCGAAAAAAGGCACAAAATTAACAAACAAAAGTTTATTTAAGAAAATTCCCACGTTACCTCATAAAAAATTCAATACTAAGCCTGAAATTGAATCAAAAATCAATCTGTCTTAATCTGTGGAAAATTTAATAAAAGAAACGTAAATTTCCATTAAAATCTCATTTCACGGACGGAAAAGAAGAAAAGTCACGAAAATTATTACTTTAGCTCAATTCCACTTTATTCTCTTTCATTAATCTTATCATTTATATATAAATATAATTTTTCACATCTTCTTTTTATTATAATTTATTATTATTCATCTTATTTAATACAATTTTTGCTTCTATCGTTTACATTGTTTCTATCTCTCACGAACCCCCATTTTTTTTAAAACAACGTAAAAAAAATTCCCACAAGCTTTATACACATCGTACAGTTGAAACAATTTTTCTTTCAAATAAGAGGATATAGAATATCAATATTGATTGATTCATCCTCTATTGTTGACATATAAAATATACTTAATGGAATCTTTTTCCCTCTTTTTTCTCTGTAATTTAATTTATCCATTAGAGTGAAAAGAAGATTGTGTTGTAAAGAGAAAAAGGTTTTTCAATCTTGATGATCTTTTTCATTTTTTTCATAAGCTCTAAAGCTATGCTTTATTTCTGTCAATGGGATGGTATGGTCGGGTGTTGAAAAGTTCCTTAGTTGGCTGAATGTGGTCATGTATGCAAACATAAAAATATTAAAGGAAACTATGGTTGAAAAGTCTAGAGCTCAAAAAGGACTAAAATTTAGTAACTTTAGGCTTGCAGCCGCGGGCGAACTATAAGATACAGTCGAAAACTGTCGGCCTACGCATCTGGAATGCAAGTCTGTGGTTCATGGACGAACCCAACAAAAAGTTGGCTGCTATCTCTGGTATAAAATTAGAATATAATAGAAATTTAAGTGAGAATGTCCACTCCTTGAAATCCATAAATTGCTCAAGAAAGCAATTCAGTATTTTTCTATCAAATAATGCACACGTAACCTAAATGTTCAAGTAAAATAAGATAAAAAGAAATATGATGATTGAGGTTTTTACCACGACCTGCATATCGTACATATTCATTACATGTCACGTAATTTCAATTCCTCGTTTGCTTTTCTTTCCATGTGTCAGAAGTTTTCTCAAATGAACACTTATACAGACTTCATAAAACGCCTCATTTATTGGAATTTTTATGGAACAGCGTTCAATCATTAACAATAATTAATTTCATGTTGCAATAAAAAAAAAGTTTCTTAATAACAGAAATGAGAAGTATCGATAAAAAAATTTATGATATGTAACGTTAATGATTTTTCAACTCAAGGGATCCTTAAGAAGAAATTAAATTACTATAAAAACCATTTCATTAATTTAATAGCAGAGAATTAATTCCTTTGAGCTGCAATGTAGTAACTTATGTGTAAATGAGTAGCAAAAATTTCAGTCCTGACATAAAACAGCAGTTTAATTACTTTTGCATACTATCGATTAAATTAAACAAAATGTCGTTATGTACTTTTAAAAATAAATTCGATTTTTTTACATTTTCACAGTATATCCATGGCAGCCAATTGAATGCCATGTGGCCGCCATTTGACTGCCATGATAAACTTGTAACGATCTGGTTTACATTGATATTTTTGGTATGAAATTTTTTATAGCTAAAGCAGGATTACTAGAAATTCACAAAAATTCGGATATTGTCAAAAAAATAACAAAAACTGATTTCAAATTAAAGCTTAAAAGGCCTTAGCCTATACTACAATTCAAAAATATTCTCCATTCTTAAAAACATCTTCAACCTCATTTTTGGGATAATGCAATTTATGCGAGATTTATTTATCTTTTTCAACATTCTCTGAATATTTTCTACAATCTTTTTTTCCCTAGTTTTTGTGTATATGTATATATATCTGGTATCAATAGAACACATTAAATGTATTATTCATGTCAACCTTATATCAAGCTTGAATAATCCTTTTCTAGAGCTTTTTTTATACTTCATCCTTCACATGTTTGTTTCTTTCTTCTTATTTTCTGAAGAACTTTCAATGTTGACCATCGTCGTTCAGTTACTTTTTTCATGCACTATTATAGGAAGGTGGACAGATATAAGGAAGAATAAATGATCGGAGAGAAGTAAAAGAGAGAAATGATAAGGGATTTCAGATTTTTTTTACAGACAAGTGTGTGTACATGACATCAAAAGTTATTCTTCTGTCATTCTCTTGACAAAGTCCTTCTGATGGTTGATGTATGGGCCTCTCAGTTATGCTTCTTTGCCTTTTCATTCATTCTTACGAATCCATTTATAAATGTACAGGAAAGGAATGAAAAGTCATTCGTAGAAACATGCATACATGTATATTTGTATGAATTTACTAGAGATATTTTTTGTTGTGTATATACAAGGGACACATTGAGATTGTTCAAATAAAGCTGCTGCCATAAAATTCAATTTATTGTCCTTTTCCGTTTACTTTCTCCTTCGATACTCCTTTTTTATATCAGTGTACTATAATGCTATTTTGATTTTTTTTTTTCTGTTCTATTTGTGTTTTTCTTGTGTCTGACTTAGCACATTTTCACAAATTCATGTCAACATTAAGAACACATTGTTTATCAGCTTCTGCATATTAGATTGCAATCAACACTCCAATTCCAATTGGGATATTTTCAAAATCTAGCTGAATGCGTCATCGTTAGAAACACCACTTTTTATCCTTTTTCTAAATTTAAGGACGAACAACAGCTAAATCGAATCAAAAGAATTGTTTTGATTAGATTTCAATTTATTTATTGATTG
The DNA here is from genome assembly GCF_022539635.2 of Chironomus tepperi. Lineage (NCBI taxonomy): Eukaryota > Metazoa > Arthropoda > Insecta > Diptera > Chironomidae > Chironomus > Chironomus tepperi. The sequence goes on from NW_027226207.1 coordinate 373,416, forward strand.
TATATTGTGTTGTCTGACACACTCTCACAGCAGGATCGACACGCATTTAGTGTTTTTGCTTTATCAGCACATTGACATTGTGTGTATGAACATTGTTTACCCCCTCTCTGCATTTATAAAATCATGTTACCATTATTGATTATTGTTTGCGAGAATGTAATAATGGAAGGGAAATGATGAGATAGTTGTATGATATTGAATATTTAAACGGTTGTCGGAGTCGGTCCACTGACAATTTCATTTATATTTAATGCACTGGATAAATCGCCAAAAATTTTATCGTTTATAGGCTGTTGTGAATGGAATTCATTTCGTTCAACGAAATTGTCCTCCTTATATGACATTTTTACTAGACTCTGATCAGTTTCTGTTATGGGCGTTTGAGTCGTCGCAAAATTTTCATAATTAGGATTCGTTACTGACAGGATGCCAAAACGTCCACCCTCACCCTCCTTAAGACTTGTATAATTGTCTTTTCGTTTTTTTGTGCCGCGGGGTTGCGCATATAGCCTCAAAATTTTACAATTACACGAAACCAGCATTGATATGAGAAGACCCTGTGGTGACATTAAAAAGAGAAAAAAATGAGAGAAAATCCAATTAAAAGTGTGCAAAGGACATGAACTAATTTAATTGATTCATTCCACCCTCGCCATTTTAAATCAAATGAATTGGAAAATTAAATGATATAAAGGCGAGACATAAGAAAGATTTATCCTACCTGAATTCCCTGGCTAACACTATACACTGCCCATAACTCTGACATATCAGTAATCGATGCTATCGCTCCAATGAGCTGTACAACTGTCAATATCAACAAAAGCTGGAAATATATTAAAACAATGGACAAAAATTTAGTGGTAAGAAGTCACACACAGCTTTGATATCCTTAATGGATACGCAACCGTGAATTTTATTACAATTTTTTATCATCATCATCATATCCTTCTTCATTCTTTCCTTCATTTCAAGAGTGTTCTTCCGTAAAATGCTATCAACTTATTTGCTTTTTACTCAACAGTAGCAAAAGTTTTTTGTTACTTTTTATGTGCCATTCATTCTCAGGGAGAAGAAAAGGAAAAGAAAAAGCTGTTAAATTTTTGCCATTCTACGGGAAAATAAAGGAAAGTTTTTTGTTTTTGTAAGAATTCTTCTTCGTCTAGCATTAAAAAAGATTTAAGGTTCACTTTTCCCAGAAATGAATGAAGGTTTTCGATTTGGTTGGCTGACTGGTTAGCACTAAATTTGTTTGGGTCAAAACTAAGAAGCTTACAAAGCTTTGATCCGTGTAAAATAGATTTAAAGTGTAGAAAGGTTTTAAATAAAGTTCTAAAGCAAGCTCAAAATCAATTGATTATGATTAATGCGTTAAAGCCAATCAAATAAGTTTATTTCCTTATTTTAACAATTGGGAAACATTTCTCAAATGCCCAATGTAGCAAAAAGTTTAATTAGAAACAGAGGCAAAAAGAAACCTTGTTCCTGTAGCAATGTTATAAACATAGCAAATGTTTTATTGTGTTTTGAGAATAGTTAAAGGAATCTCATAAATTATGTAAACTGTTCCCAAGTGTATGTGGCTTTTGAAAGTTGAAACATTGGTTAATGAAATAAAACGAAATCATTTAAATTCAACATTTTTTTTCTATGGAAAAATTCTTAGTTTTAAATGAATTCTTTCTTTTTATGGAAATGAATAGAAGAAAAGTTTTAGCCTAAAATGTTTCAGTTCTTGGGCTAGGGGAGAAAGTTTTTGCTCCTATGGAAGTTTTTTCAATGTAAACACTTTATTATGTATACAATTTTCTCGTAAAAAGGACGTTGATGATGTTGATGATAATGATGACTACAGTAAAACAATAAACTTGATTGTAGATTCGATCGAAATTCAAGTAATAAGGGATTATCTTATTTTTACGATCAATTTTATGATCATCCTTAATTTTGATCCAACTTAATTGGATTTCACAATACAGACAATGTGAAACGACAGCAAAATTAGATAATAAAACGGGCTTATAAACATCCAACTGAGATTAGCTTATTCGGGATTAAATATTTTGTGACAATTTCAAGTTTCTAATTACGAAACATATTTGAAAGCTTCCGCAAGAGTTAAGTTTTATGAAATAGATTAATATTAATCGATATCACAAGCATTTTAAAAATAAATCATTATTATGACTTATACTTTTACTTATACTTTTACTATACACTAGAGTATTGCCAAACTTTTCTACATGAAATAACAATATATCAAATACTTTTGCAAAAGCTCTAAAGGACGATAGCACTAAATATGAAGAACATAAGTTATAGATATTCCATAACCGTTCACTAAAGTACTCAATGGAACTAAATTCAAAATTAAGTCTTAAGTTATGTCAATCATAATTTTGCTTTTTCATCAGAATATGCAGCATGTTGCTACATTTAATAATCCCTTCATATTTTATTTTAATTCATGATTCTATTTGCATTGGAGCAGATGTTACCAAATATGTATGTTAATAAAAACTTTCATCTCACCTTAAAAAACAATCCAACTTGAAGCCCACGTCTCTTAATAATTTTATTTCTTGCACGTTGATCTATCTGCAAAGCAGCAGTCAATTTGACGGCACTAGAAAGCTGCGCTGATAAATAATATCCAGCAAATAGAAGAATGCTTGCGGGAACAAGAAAACCCCAAATATAGCTCGATCCATGCATTAACCTATCCAATCAATAAATAAATAAATATAAGGATTTGATGTTATTTTCTGAGTTCTCATACATGCGTGTCTTGCTAAAAGGGATGGATATAAATCAATTTGTTTCTTACCAACAATGTATGTCACTATTTCCATCTTCCGCAAGATGATTACCTCTTGACGAGGAGGCTTTTGCATCACGTTCCTTATAAATGAAGGCAGCTGAAACACTTAACATCAATAATGGAAAACCCCATGAAAATAAACTGTAATGAGACAAGAGAACAGAAAAAAAAATTGAAAAAGATGTAGAAGGTTAAAGGTAATTTAATTATAATGTCATAGATTGGTATCAGAACAAATGCTTTTTGTATACATTTATCATGATTTCAAATTAGCCGAACTTTTTTTATTTCTGATGTATGACTAAGATTGCGTCCTTGACATTAAACGAAAGTTGTAGTAGCTAATACGTTTTACATGTTCTATTGTAAATGACGTCAGTATGTCATTCGACCTTTTATATAATTTTTAAACTGTATTTCATGCTTTTTAAAGTTTAAATTTAATTCGACTTGATGAGACACTGCACAACAAACTCATTTTATGTCCATTTTATGTTCTCAAGAGAGCAAATAAAATGAAAGAAGAGTCATTTGAAATGTCACTGAGAATTCAAATAAAAGAAAAAGGAGAAAAAATAAATATTTATGTTTCAATGCTTAGACTCGTGACTGATTTTTTGTGTCAAAAAAGATATCACGCCTTTAGCTTTGGAGCACTTTTTCAATTCAGAAGCAAGTTTATTCTACCTTCAAGAAACTTTAGTTAACACAGAGATACGCATGCTATGCTACAGAGTTTCTTATCGCTTTTCATAGATCTACTACCCTCAAGTATCAAAAATCTCCTGGGTTGCCGTTTTCTTTGAAAATGTGACTTTTATTGAGTAGCAAAAGCCCACGTCATGCCCACACTTTATGTGAAATTACTTTGCTCTTTGATCTTATTTCCAAGTCAAGAATCAATTTCTTTGGTTGATGTTGTCTAAGATTCCTAATCTCTTCTTTTTATTCCAAAAATTAATTCCATACTAATATTTCCAAGTATAAGACCTCTCTTATAATGAATATGAAAAACCATAGCATAATAATTATTATGCCTCAAATGTTATCACATTTAAGGATCTCTCAAAATGATATACCATCTCAAATACAGCTTTTGTTTATATTCTTATCATGATGTAACATGTTAATTATTATTTTTGGGAAGTGCCTGCTACAAGCATAACACTCGACTATCAAAGTAAGCAAGCCTTAAAATAACAATCTCATCACGCATCTCTCCCGCATCGTTAAATTTTTATTCTTTACTGTTGTTTACTAACTTCTAAAATAAACCACATAAATACCAGCGCTTGGAAAGATAAAAGAAAAAAAGGCAACATTATTCATTGTGCATGTTAAATGAAACGAAAGATGTCGATTTCAAAAAAGGTGAATTAAGGTATTCAAAGGAAAGTAAATAAAGCGCATCGCATTTCTCTCTACAAGTGAATAATTCATTGAAAGTTTAACATTTGCATTTGTGCCTTATTCACTCTAGAGAATTTCCCTAAATATGCATTCATCAAGTTTCAATTGTTTTCAGAAATACGCTGAAACGTCGGGAAAATTTTATATTTCCGTAGGTTAATTCCCCTTTTTTTTAGCTTCATTGTGCTTATTTTAGAGTAAATAAAAAAATCAATACTGTAAAGTGCTCGTGAATGTATAATGTGAAATAAAAGCGAAGCAATAAAAATTTATGAAATATACAAAAAGAAAGGCAAGATGGTGGATCGAAGGAACGGCATTAAACTTATTTACGTCAGAAGCTTCACGTTGATACATTCATTCTTATTCTAACTTAAATTAGATGTATTGTTTGTGCTTAGCATGTAAGTATTATCTACAATTATATATGTATAGGTTCATGTTTGAACAGCAAGCTATCAGGTTATCACGCAAAGTATAATTTTCAGTCAGTATTTCGTCAAAAGTTTTCATTGCTTCTGTATTAACAGTATGAGCTGTTACCGACATTAGAAAGCTTTCCGCGGGTGTGTATATACTGAATTCTAATTATTATTATAGCTTTATATAAGCCATAAGAAATCACATAAATGTAGCTCCAAATAATATTTCCGACTTCTCATTGTTTTTAGCGCTTTTCTTTTGAAGCTTTCATGTTATAAAAATTGAATTTATAAGGATATGTTATATGATATTTTGCCATAGCAGAAAGCAACAACCTTTTCTTGATTTCAATTTTCCGAACTGTTCAGAAAACTTTCGCTTGAAATTTACGCCGAAAACAAATTTTGTTTACTCCAAAAACTCATTTTTTTACCCTCACAGATTGAGATAATTCACCTTTCAGAAATGAGCTTAGATACCACATCGAATAACAGCTTTAAAAGTTCAAACCACACAGATTGCCTTTTTACCTTTTTTATTTAACCCGTGTGCCACAAATGTTGAAATTTCTATGGAGATATACCCCGTAACATACTAATTAGCAGCTATTAGAAATTCATAATACTCATAATATGAGACAGCTATGAATTAAAAAGGAAATCTTTGGCTCATTATCATTTTAATATCAATGACTACGCTTACAAATTATCATAGGCATTTTCAACAATTTAGGGACGAGTTTTGGTAAATGAAATTAAATTTGTCATTAATTCTCATTAAATGCCAATTTACAAAACAGAAAGCTTCTATAATCCCTATTACGGAAATATTCTCAAATAGAAACAAACAAGTAATTTCGGATGTATTGGACATAATCTCTGGTATCTCTTTCGAATGTCACATTAAATAAGATTGCACTTGATATGTTTCATTATGTCAAGCACATAATTGTTAACTATTGAAGTGAATTAGGCAAAATGTTTACAAATATCACCAATTTGGTGTCATTTATTGTCAAACTTGGATGTAATGCTGATAGCTATAATTATCGACATGATGTCGTGTGGGTGACACAAAACAACTTTTATTAATATGTGACACATTAAGAGGAAGGACATTGATAGAAGAATCATCTATTAATTAATTATTATATCGGATTTCACAGCATCTCAAACATAAACAAAAACAACAATGAAAGGTAATACAAATGTGGAATCAACATTAGACAAAAGCAACACAAAACTCATCAAAACTAATTAAACTTCAATTAAACCTTGGACATGCAATGAGCTCTCTCATTTTCTCATTCGTACTAATGAAATTTCATTATGCTTATTAATGCTTTGTCAAGGTATGGAATATTTTTCTGCAAGAAGTCACAAAATTTTCCTTCAATAATTTAATTATGGGCACTTAAGTTTTAAGCCTAATTAGTAGATTTATTTTTAATGTCATGATAAATGTAAAGCTAGTTTCCATAGCATGGCTTAAATGTTTTTTTCTCAGCATCTCACCTGTAATGTGCAAAAACTTTTCCCATTTTCTGCTCTGGCTGAAGAGATATGTTTGTGTTTCGACGAAATATAATAAGAGAATGATGGCAACAACAACAGATCCAACATAATGATGCCAATTTCATAAACAACAGCGCTAATGATAGTGATAAGCATAATTCGGCGTCCTATAGGGAAGAAATGAGAATGATAAGAAGAAAAAAAATCATCAGAAAAGGCAAAAGAAAAATGAGGTCCATTAAGCTTATCTACCAACATAGAAAAATATTCATACTAACATTCTTCCATGATTTTGTGCTACTTTCTATCGTCATTTTTAGAAACGACAGAAAGAAGCTTTTTTAGAAAAATAATAAGAAATTACCTGTATTCCACCAACACCAATGACAAATAACAACTGACTCATAAATAATGACGCTAGCAGACTCAGTAGAGTTGTTCCTGCTAATGACCTCAGGTCACTGAAAAGACTGTAAATGAGAGAAATTGAAATAAAAACAAAATTTATTTTTAAGTGATGTAGTTTTAACATAATTAAGAGCTGACATAAATGAACGTTGCTAAAAAGGTTTTTTTCGGATGTTTAGTCAGAAGCTCTCGTGACTTCAAGGAGATAAAATCAATAGAAATTTTAAAAAATTCAGTACGATTTCATACAACCCACATCTATTCTTCTAAAACGGTGAAACAAAATTAAATGCAGACTTCAAAATGATAGATGCACATACATTAGCATGAATTAAATTATTTTCACATTATGTTTGTCGAGACGAGTTAATTTTGAATGAATTGAGTTCAATAAATATGTCTGAACAGACAAAAGCTAACAACCGGAGTTTCCGCTCGCAGGAAAAAAGCTGATGATGATTAGATAAACAAAAAAAATTTGAATTGAAAATGTTGAATGAATTTAAAAATGTATGTTCATGTTGAGAAATATATATTGTGTCTAATATAATGAATCATTTTCAAAGGAATATACCCAAATGAAATTATGTAGCGTCATATCAAAATGCCATTAACAAACTAAAAATAAAGTGGCAAATGTAATTATGTAGGCGTAAAAGAATAATAAAAAAAATGTTTTTCCTTTGCATTCACCCATATAATATGACGTAAGCATAACTCTATAAAAAGTGTAGATTTGAAAGTGAGGTCACTGGTTGCTACACTTCCTATGTGACACCCAACTTTAGTACACATTTTTCATAATCTTTTCCATCACTTAGTCTTCTTCTTTCTTGACCTTTCCTACATCCTTTTCAAGCTCAAAAGGTTTGTTGATTCACATGCATAACGAACGAACATGAAATATTAATAATATTCACGAAGCAAGCAACGAGATTTCATATAAAGTTTATCTAAAAATAATTTTCATGGTAAACCATTCTTTACGTTATTTTACGAGTTTTAGAGACTAAGTATGAACATTATTATTTATTCCCTTTTTCCGCGGGTGTGTATACGCGAGGTGTTTAATTTTTTTTCTTCGTGCCATTAACTTCTATGTATATTTTCGTTCATTCTTCTTTGTGCTCCAAATATTTCTTTTTTTGTTCATTGAATCGTTTGTCGCCCTAAAGGAAAAAATAAATCAACCACAATGTACTGTAAGTAGATGAACATTCAAATAATAATCCTACCGAGACAGCAGCACACAATAATGTCAGAATATGAAAAGACGGTAAAAACGATGAAGAAGGGGAAACGAAAGAAACTTGAAGATATTTTTTTTTTATTAAAAATATCAAGTTGTGGCGCATATTCTAGTGCTTTTAATCCTTTATCTAGTCAAATTAAAAGATTAGAATGAGTAAGCATCTAAGCTCGTCAAGAAGTCAAACTGAGCATAATTCCGCATATCTCGTAAATAATTTAGTGTGATGATTTTATAAACGAAAACTTTTTCAAGTTTCAATGAAATTCCACACGGAAGACTTTAAACAATGTGAAAGGAGGAAGAATACAAAAGAAATGAAACGAAACGAAGGAGAGAAAATGTCTTTTGTGATGAAATGCTTCCTCAAACCTATTATGTCTTGGAAAACTGATTGCTTCATTGCTCTCTTCTGCCATCCGGTTTTGTGTGTAAGATATTGAATGAAGGAAGAAAGCACAATAAAGAGCTTTTAGAAAGCTCTTGTGACTTTCAGCATTACATTTCCACACTAGAATGGATTTTTTTGCTCCATCCGTGCATTTCATGATGATGACGAAACCTGATGATAATGATGATGATGATATTATATCTTTATGACATTCCGACTTTTTCCATTGTTCTACTATTTTTTAATCTTGTCTGTTTTAGAGAAATGAAAAAATATTTATACTCATTCGTTCCTTTGAAGATGAAAAGGGCTGTTCACTTAGTTTTACGTGTTTTTATATCTTGATGATACCTCTTTTATATTCAAATGAAATCCATAGCTATGCCACAATTATTTAGATACCTTTTTCTCTCTTCCCCTATCCGAGAATTAATTCTGCCAAGTCTATTTGTGTATGGAAATAAAGGGACTGCTTACATGTTTTGAAGCCATAAAAAGTGTGTACGATAAAGCGAACATTGCATGGAATCATAATCCCAAATAAAAATTTTAGACCCAATTTCAATTCATGCAGAGTTTATACGTTTGCATAGCAAAACTGTAAAATATTTACAAAATGTCGGAGTTCATATGACGTCTAAAGCATTTAATTTTTTACATCGATAATCCTTTTTAAATAAAATAAGGAAAGTAATACAGTGGAAATGCCATGAACCGTGTGCAGATTGAGGCTTTCTATTAAGGTGTTCAAAAAAATAAAAGGTTGCCCACCACTGCAGAAATCCAAATAAAGAACATCGCAGAAACATTATATCACCTTTAAATAACAACATTTCATCATGACCCAAAAAACTCAAAATGGCAAAGAAATACTTTTCCTTCTTTTTTGTGTACAAGTTAATATCCAAGTGCTGTTGACAATGCTAAAGGAATGAAATTTGCCATCAGGTGAATGCCATAAATCATTTTACGGAGAGATTATTGTATTAAGGTCAAAATAATTGTTTTATTAAAATAATATAAGAAATGAATGAGAAGCTTTCGGAGTACTTTTGAAGATCATTAATAAAATATTTTCATGAAACATCATAATATGAATACTTCAACAATGAATGATTACAGTCTCAATTTTCTCATTTCATTCTTAGTTTCCGCAACAGATTAATAATCCTATTATATTGCTATGGCAACAACAAATTATCAACATGCGATGTAGAATAACACTCATATTGTATATACACCTGATTTTTATTCGTCCTTGCGTATTCGTAGGATTAATTTACTTATATTACGTTCTATGAAATATGTCAGCCGCTTTCATGTGCAACAGAAAAAATTGCTTCTATTATGCCAGTAGATTTAATATTTTAAAATCCTTGAAACTTCAGTCATAGAGTAAAAAAATTACTATTGGCACACATCAAAACGTTCAAGTTCATATCGAATGAGAGTAGAATATTAAAAGACTTACCTATAAGTGATAAAAGCAAATGCTAATCCGACTAACGATATTGAACTGCCAAGTACGACACCCAACGCCACAATACCTTCTTGACTACCCCATGCCGAACCGGGATTGTATAATGATGATGTGGGTGAGGATATGTTGAATGTGGATGGAAAGCCATGAAATCCGTGACCAGTTGTATATAGTGTGTCCATCTGTGTTGTATAAGGAAATACATACATGTATAAGAAAAATAATAATTTTCTCATATGAGTTGTGCTATTTCATAGGATTTAACATATGCCGCACATATGTCAAGATCAAGTTTCTTATGTCGTATCCAATTTTTCATCTATTGTGCTCATTAGGGATTGCATTAATGTTTGTGCTGAAAAATTGCTTCCTTTTGCGTGTTATATATTTTTTTTGTGTCTCATTGATATTGATTTTTTTCATCATTTCAGTCTTTTCGCAGATCTTTTACCCAAATTTTATTAGAATGTAATAAGATTAAATTTCTTTCGTTCCATTATGAATCATAGCAACATAAAAAAGGCTAATAGCATTGCGATCGGATTGCGTTTGTAAAGGGCATTTAAAAAGGATGAAAAAAAATTAAAGTACCTTTACTTCACTTCCTTTGAAAGGTTTAAAACTTAAAAAGGAAGAATATTAATTCGCGAACATGAGGTTGATAAACTTGAAGCACATTTGGAATGTGAAAAAACTATTGGACATAGCTAGAGTTCATGTATTAAAGCTCAAGATCGATAGAAAAAGTTAACCTTGTCTGCAGCATTCTAAACATAGAAATATATTTTTACTTAAAACATTCACAATAAAGAGAAATAAAAATTTTCCAGTCATATCTTCACTTGTATCGATCCAAAAGAATCATTCAATGGAAAAATAAATCATGATGATTTCAATCTAAGTATAGAATAAATGATGACTGTCAATATAATCATTCTTTTACGCTTCGTTTCTATTTCTCTTTTTTTATATATATAGAGTCATTACGTGCAATTTCAAGAAAAATTCTGATGACCTCTAACAAACTTTAAAAGTTGGTTCCAAAAAAGTGTCAGTAAACATTGAAATGCATTTAATTTTCATAATACATATAATGGAAAATACAGTTGATCCTGTTTTTCAGAAGCTTTTTCATGTTTGGCTCTATATGTGTGTATTAAAATAAATTTAAAATGTTTCATTTCAGTGAGTAGCACTATGGATTAATTACAAAAGATAGGAGTTCACCGAAAAAAATAAATTGAAGCTTATTTCATGAGCTCAAAATTAACAAAAATACCAAACAACAGTAAAGCTTGATAGTAATATTGCGACTGTAACTATGCTGAACTTATATCGAAGTTATTGACATTGAAGTGTTTGTACTCGTAGTATAAGTTCATGTTTATTTGAATTATGTAATTTAATAGCTTTTCCTATTCATGAGATTGAAACATATTTGATATTTATGCAAACAGTGTTAGAGAAAAACTTTCTTCCTTCCTTCATTCTTTTTTCTTTCCGCTCTTGCTTCATTTTTATGTACTTTTTGTATGTTCTTCACAAAATTTTTATGCTTTCTTCTTTTTCTTTTCTTGACAAAGCAATGTATCAGATATATTTCATTTGATTTGTGCAAATATATACATAAATCGATATGTTTACTTTCTGTAGCGCTCGTGGTGCTTAAACTTTCTAGAACTTATTTTATTTCTTCTTCATTTTTTCGTTTATTCACAGCTTTTGGGCTCATTTTTCACTTCAAAAATTTCTAACATCCTGACACATTGAGACGTAGACACTCTTTTGTTTAGACAGTAAATGCCACACCGTTTTTCAATAATAATATTGATGTTTATTGTTTGAAGTTCTAATATAGACTGAATCTTTATATGAATCATTACATTAACATAAAATTCAAATTACAAATGACCGTTATAACATTTAGTACAAGAAAAATCAGGGTTAAAATATAGGAGCGTCTAATTCTTGTCGGAAACCAATATTTCTAAGTTAAGGAAACAACCAAAAGCTGTAAGCGATGAGTCAAATTTTGGAGAAAGAACATTTTAAATAAATATTTATTACAACAACAACTTAAACCTCCCTTTTGGAAATGTTATTATATCAATTGTGTACATACGTACTGTTTAAAAGTTTAGTTCTTGGAATAAGAAAAAGAAGGAAAAAAGTTTCTATACGCAAATTTTATTTCCCCTACATATTGCATTATTTATGCACATAAAGTTATATTTTCTTTAGTTGGCGTGTTTCGTTGGGGAGCAATTTTCATATTTCTGAAGTTATGAATTTATTATTGCTATTATTCTTTTTCACACGAAGTCATTTCTCTCTAATTTATTCAGCTGCAGAGAAATTTTAAATTATGCATTTCGCGGAGAAGTTTTAAGAAACTGAACTCCTTAAAACTTATGCTTTGAATTGAATTTTTGTTGTATTTTGCAGACTCTATTCGCAAACTTTTTAAGTACAACATGCAAAATGCTTCTTAATTTTACTTAGTCTTTTAAATTTTAATAATTAAAACTTACTTGCTAAGATGATCAGAACTTCGCAATTAATGAAAATGTTTCAAGAGAAAATCTTTATAAATTATTTAATTAAATATTTTTGGAACTAAAATTTCCATCACAATAGTAAGGATATCCAACTCAAAATGGAATCACCTTTACGCTCACACAAATGTGATTGGTTTCATTCCCAAAGATCATAATTTAGATTCCAAAAAAGTTCATTTCCCTCTACATAAAAAATATGCTGTTAAGTCTCAAATTGAATCGAAAATTAGTTGTGCTTTGCGAAAAGTCTTGCCAATTAGAAAGAAGAAGAGTGTGCTTATTTTAAAGCACATAAGGGTATTGTCCAAACAACACCTTTTTCCATTTCTCTATTTATTCCGCTCATACCTTTTTCCCTCCATTGAAATTCTTGAACGATTTTTGAGACTTGAAAATAAGAAACGGAAAGAAGATGAAATAAAATGAGATCTTTTTACCATTCAAAATCAATTTCTGATAGAATTTCTATAAATATTAAGACACAAATTTGCTCTTTCCTCGACAAGACGTTTACCAAAAGTTTACGGTAAGAAACAAAGACAAAAAAAGGGTTTCTGATTTCGTATGCAAGATTGAGTTGATAAAAGTGTTCATCCTATTCCACTTTGCGATACTTCCTTTAAATATGTTTATTCACACTGAAGCCCCTTTTTATCCATTCTGTCGTCTTGTAAACTTTATCCTTTCATTCTCATCATCTTCAGGTTTATTCTACAAGATTCAAGATCAAAGTTTGTGAGATAAACTGAGGACGAAAAAATTGTGAATAAAAAATTACAAAACTTTTCTTTGGATTCCTTCTATTGCGTGAGTTACATTGTATTTATCAGCTGATATCGAACCGTTTCAACTTTTGTTCGATATTACCCTTGAGTATTGAATTGCAAATAAATTGTTTTTCTTATTTGCATAACAATCTTCATACATTTCTCGAGAAAAGAAAAACAAAAGAGTAAGAAATCGAAATTCAATTTGAATCTTATTAAAAAACTTTTCTTAACTTAAAAAGGAAGTTACATGGAAGGATCAAATTTTCGTTTACAAGAAATTAATCAAAACTTTAGTCAACAGTGTTGTAAAAAACAGTTGAACAATATCCACAAGATTATTTCGTTTGGCACAAAGGTTTGTTCAAATCAAGAACATCTAATTCCTAAAGGCAAAGTAATTTCCTTTGAAATTTTGCAATACATTTTATATCACCGCAAGCATCAAAAGTTTGGACATCACTGCTGCTTCGGAAGGAAGGAAAATAAAAATTTGAATTTCAATCTATTTCAGCCGGCGGCATATCTAGCAAAAAGTTTATTTTTTTCATCTCATCAATTGCAAGAAAACAAAAAAGTATTTTCTTCGTCGTCTTCAAACACACGGGATGGAAAAAGTTTCTTATGTTAAAATCACAAGTTATTGCCTTCAAGAAGCAATTAAGAGCAATGAAACTGAGAAAAGTTTGTTGTTTTGCCTAACAAATGAAATTTAAAATGCAAAGAGAATGAAAACTTTTTAATTCTTTTATGTTTTAGCAATGAAATTTGAGAGAAGTAACATTCAAAAACAATATTCTCAGATCTCAACATTTCAAAGCATTTTTCACGCAATCATCCCATCAAGAAACAATTTTTCTACCTCATCATGAAACGAAAGTGAAAAGATTTATATCAAGTTCTTCTTCTTATTGTCTTATTACTTGTTATATTCTTTTTTTTTTCATTCCATTTCAGCAATTTCTCTTCTTTTTGAGGCTCAAGGTTTATTCACTCACTGTAAAGAATTATTGGTATAATTTCGCGAGCTTGCACGGTTGCTATCTTATTAAAGCTTCTCAATTACTTTAGAATGACTTTTTTTCTTTTCTTTTGAAGTTATAAATTATATTCAGACATTAATAGCATTCGTCGTTGCTTATTAACGTCTATGGATTAAAATTTTTCTTTCTGAATCTCTTAATTACATAAGTTTTCTTCTATGAACTTAGATGAAGTAAATCTTTTTCAAAGGAAATAGCTCTTTCAAAAGAATGGTTGATCATTTTGCTATTCATATTTTCATATTTTATCTTGAAAGTTGATAATTACAAAATAAGCATTTTTGGTAGAGTATCTCCCGAGCAACTAAAAGGAAGATCACTCCACCATAGGGACGCAACCATGGGGGCACTAAGCTTAAGCTCCTTCCATTTGTTGTTAGTACAAGGGGTTCAGTGGAGCATTCAAAAATTCGTAGACAAGCCTTTTTCTTATTCTATAACTACATACATATCACTAAGGTATCAAGAAATATCTACTTATAGAAAGTAAATGGCCACTAAACCCTTATTTAAGCAAAATCCCAAATTAAAGTGAGAAGAATAATAGAATATAACACGAAATCTTAAATGCTTTATCACAATTTACAAATCTTTTAATTACACTCAATTTTAGTATCATTCTCAAGGAAATGTATCTTTAGGCTATTCCATCGTAATGAAATTTCTCCGAAATGTTTACAACAATATAACAACGATTATGAATGTACATTTAACACACAATAGAAAATGCTGAATCAATACCTTACAAGTGTGATATTTAGATAGGTGATAAGCTTTACGCACACTTTCTGGGGAAAATCCTCTTGTTGCCCAAAAAAAAGAATGTTTTTATTTTTTTTTTTCTTCTGCTTCACGCAATCATAACTCTGAATAATAGCAGGTCTTATCGAAAAGACTTTAAGTAAAAAAGTTATGTATAACTTTATCAATTGGAGACTCGAGATAAATATTAGATAACATAAAGGAATCAGTAAAATTTATTGCAGTAATCTAAATTTTGGTCTTAAATTACTGAATAACGTTTCGAGTTTTGCCCATCCGACAAAGCTATCACTTCGTCCGAGATACATATTGCAAAAATAAATCAACGTACATCCATCAACACTCATTAGTAAGAACGCCTTGTTAAACACTAGTACATTGTTAGTCTACATTGCTATCCAAACATACATACATACAATGTTCCCGAGAAATGGTCGTTAAGAGATAAACCAATCGTTTATTGAGTGATGGCTAACAAGGTATCAAAACGTTGTTATCATCGATACTTTCGCATATAACATTATATCTTATTGTACGGATTTGTTTTGCTTTTGCTATTATTATAATAATATAATCTCGTTCTGAATACAAGAAAAGTTGTTCTTCTTACTTCTTGGATGTACTTTACATTTCCAAATAAATAAAATTCATAGCAATACACGGAATAAAAAAGAGCCGAATTTGAGTGTTTTGTAAACACACATTTTTCGATTTTTTTTTCTCATCTTCTTATCGATTGGAAAATTTGCCAGGTAATCTTTTTTCAATAAACCTAGTAAAGAAGAAGAAGAAAAGAACACGTAAAAAAGTTCCTCTTATTTCTCCCTTCTATATGTGTAGATGTTTGTATAAACGTATGGCAAACATTTGCGGTCGTTTTACATGCAATAAATTTGGAATTTTTATACTTTTTTGATACATTTTTCAGGTCTTGAAGCTTATTTTTACAGCTTATAATCTTTGTCCTCCATATACATTTGAGCACCACAATTTCTTTTTAGATGAGGATAAATTTATGCTACGTTAACAGAAATAATATTATATTGGCTAAATGAAAACCTCAAATTTATTGTATTCGGGAAGGAAAGCACTTTTTTTAAAACCATTAATTTATCTTCCGTTTTGTGGCTTAAGGAATTAAAATATATGTTTCGAGAATTTTTAATAAATAGCACTAATTTTTAAGGAATTGGTTTAGGTATCCAAATAACCAACTTCTATCATTTTTCATAGATACAGTTTAAGTAATTAATAATGTATTTAACCCGAGCAATACAAATGAAGAAGGTTCCGCTAAATTTTGGCGGCTTCCATTTCGTGCTAGTAAATGAGGTTTAGCTGACCCTTTGAAATTCCGTTGTGTCGCTCGGATAAGTTATATGAGCTCAGTAAGTGGATATACCAGCTTTATTCGTTTACACCAGCTTACCTATTATTCATTCCCTATTCAATATTCGACTTTAAATTGTTACAATATTATCGGACTAGGCTTATCAGCAAATTACAACTGACACATAAAACATTTTATCCACTTTCCATTTTACTAATCTCTACCAGTTTGCTGTCAAGATAATTATCCCTTACTCACATTAATATAAATGGGGAAAAAAATAAATAAAAACTTCCTTATTTTGCTTTTTCTGAGTAGAAGCTCAGAATATGTAGCAGACTAATTCATTAATTATAGACGATTTTTTCTTGTTTCACATTTTTTTTATTTCTTTAGAAAATATAAAGTTGTATTCCTTAATATGAATTGACTGGTTGTGAAATTTTTGCATTTTTCTAGTCCTCGAACAGACAAAGAACATGCAGATAAGGATGCTCACAAAATTGAGAATTTACGTGAGTATGCTCATTGTCTTCTAGGGATCATGGATTTTCAAAATACAAAGTTTTGAAAGAAACAGAATTTGCTAATCTTTTCCTACATATTTCCTCTCCTACTAGGATTCACTATCAGTATAATTTCCAGTAATGAAATTTCATTGATAATGACAAAATCAATATCAATTACACTTATTTCGCGTACAGCACAAACATATTTTTTTTTTTATTTTGTGTACTCGAAAAGGTAGATGATAGACATCGGCAAGGTGTGGTTTTTAATTCACTTCAATAAAATGATTGTAAACTTACGTTGTATGAAATATATTCTATGATGACAAAATGTGACGACTGTTAAGGACTAGTATATACATTTATATGTGTCTACTGTACACAGAGTGATATGATGATGATTATTGTTAATATAAGTAGGTATGTATATATAAAAAATTATTTCAGCTTGAAGTTACAATTATTATTAAGTTCTATCACGAAATACACTTTAATTCACTTTTATGAGATTCATATCTTGCCATACATTTCACTTCAATTGTGTATGTACATCTTTTTGTTGTGGTTTCAATTCACAGTATAACAAAAAAATCGATACATCATGTAAATTATTATTATTATTACATTTTTTTCCTTCCTTTTAGCTATATCTTCACATACACACACTTTTGGTTTAGGAAAAGCGAGAATTTTTTTATTACAAGTCACTTTGATGTTGTTTTGTCGAATACTTCCTTTGTGAAAAAATCTCTTCCTTTTTCTGTTACAAAATATCAACAAAAAAGAAGTCAATTATTGAATTCAAGAATCTCCGTTCTCTACACGATTATGTGTCCCTTGATATGTATAAAATTTTATTTCAATTTCTTCACATTCACTCAGTTAGCTTTTCACTCATGTACATACTTTTTCAACTAAAGGCAACTCACGAAAGGGAACTGAAAAATTTCGCATTTTATATCTACGGAGTCTAGAAAAGAACTGAAATTCTTTGAAGGAAATACATCAGTAAAATGAAATTTTTCCTTCTCTTTTTTCTGTCAAAAAGCTCCTTTTGGCTCTCTTTTTGACACAATTTCTCTTCAGTCCTGCTCTCTACAAATTGAGAGAAAATTACCCTACATATTTGATATTAAAAGCACGTGGCCAGTATTGAATACAATAAAGATTGGTAAAGATTATATAAATAAATAATGTATGTATAAACAATGAGTTGGTGTAGGATTCAGACATGAGTAAAAAACTCTTCATGGTTTAAATACGCTTATGAGAGATCCCTTTTAAATTATTTAAGGATTTTAATGGAGATGAAATGTTCCAAGTGAGAATGTTTGGACTATGAGATGAGTGCAAAAATAAAATATTTTTGTATGATGAAAAATAAATATTTGTCTTTTGACTTACGAATTAAATTTTATTCATTTCAATAAGGGGACGTTCACTTATTACGTGACGCTCTTAGGGGAGATTTAAGATTTTGTGTTAAACTCAAACTAGGAAATAGACTTTTTTCATAGAGATTTTGTTACGGAGAGAGAAGATGGGGAGGGGATATCAAATAGTCAATTATTCGCGTGATATAATAAGTGATGGACCCCAAAATGTTTGTGGAAAAGGAAAAGTTTTTATCTCTTGAAAATAGCAATTGTCAGAGTTCCGATTTAATTTCCAAAAAAACTTTCACGGTATAAAAATTTCATTTGTGAAATGAACTAGGTCCTTTAATTGTTTAAGCTTTAAAATTGTTGTCTCTGCAAATATTCCTGGTTTCGTGACTTTTCAGAATTGTTTTGGTTCCACAATGTTAATAATCATCTGTGCGTGACTTGTTTTTATGACAAAATGTGCTTCAGTCATCTCCATGCGGAAGTTTTTATTTGTTTAGAAATTTGTGTAAAAAATTTACTAGATTATGCTGTTTCATATCTTCAAGTTATTTTTACAACATAAAAGTCAGAACCTGGCGAGTTGTTCTAAGAATTTTTTTACTGTGGCTTGATCAATAATTCATGAAATCGTCAAAACCACCGACATTATTATTTATTTTTTCATTTATTCATAAATTCTGCCTTAAACGTTGAGTTCTAAATAATGAATTTTAAATGCTGTAAGTCTCAAAATCATGGAACCTTTTTGACTGTAGCTTATTTACAAATTAATATTTCATAAAAAATTTACATCCCAATTCAAATATTGAATTAATACGACCTAAAAATTTTGAAATGAAGGCATCAGGCTATGGGTTTTATGTTTATGTTTCCAAACATCAATGAATTCTCAGAGAACCCTGATAAAAAGTCTATCTGAAAGATCAACTGATGACATCAAATCTCAGGAAAGCAATGATAGCCATGGACAAGTATTTTAATTAACCAATGTACTCAGTTACCAACACTATATTTATGTACATTCTCGTAGCTATTTCAAGGCCGAAGTCTCATTAAAAAGGCCTTCCATTCAAACGTTACATAATTGCTGTCTGTGTCATTTTAGGTCTTCTTATATCAACATTTACATACTATCGACCAGCATAAGATGAAAAACATGTGATAAAATTCTTCTTGGCCCGAAACAGCACGATAAAGCCATAAGTATAGAATTTCAAGATACTAGGTTTATACATGGACTAACTTTAGAAATGTGAATGCAAAATGGAAAGAAATGTGAAAAATTTAAATGGATGTATGTCAATGATAGATTTTAACAAAATGAATATATGGCTTTTAGCTCTGTTTTTAATCAATTTTCTGTACTCTCTTGGTTAACACTGCCGCAACGAAATAGCAACAATTCAATGCATTTTAGTAGACAATATGTAGCACAGCAATTTT
Organism: Chironomus tepperi; assembly: GCF_022539635.2. Lineage (NCBI taxonomy): Eukaryota > Metazoa > Arthropoda > Insecta > Diptera > Chironomidae > Chironomus > Chironomus tepperi. Next base: position 392,909 of record NW_027226207.1, read on the forward strand.
GTATTTGACAGCTGAATTAATTGTTGAAATTTTTCGTAAATGAAATTTAAGATTTATTGTGTTAAAATAATTTACAGTCATTGTGGATGCATATTTCACTGAAAATTTATTTTTCAACTGAGACAGTTTTGTATAGTTTCTGCACTTGAATATTCATAAATTGAATCAGCAAAACTTTATATTAAATTTTCTGTGGAAGGAAGTTGCTAATTGAATAATTATGCAGTAATTGGAATACACATTGGTTAATAATCGGAAGTTGTGTTGAGTGCTTTGCATAATATGAATGAAAAGTTGCCTGCTTATTGTTTTTTACCAATACCATGACCCTTAACATGACAATATTTTATTAAATAAACTCATTTAATGCTGAAGCGTAGACTTTGTATAAGGTAAAAGAGCACGTGGACTTCCTAAGAACTCATGGAAGGAAGTTGTCGATCGAAACAGTACTGTAGTTGTTATCGGAAATTGGCAAGCGGTAGTCAGTAATGAAGCTAATTTTAGGCGACATCTATGGGAGGTCATGAACCACAATCGGTCAATATGGCTAGCGAAGTAGTAAGTAATGCCTAAGCATAGATTTCCAAAATAATATTAGACTCGGCTTAAAACTGCAATATGATTTATCAACTGAATATATAAATAATATTTAAGGTTGACTTTTTACAGCCTCAACACCTTTAAAATCATTTTCCATCCCCTTAGTTTAATATTGTTCATGACATCTTCTGTGCAAGCAATGAAAATTCAAATTTCTCCTTATGCCTCATAATTCTATAATGAAATTCCCATTCACGGTGCTATGTTGAGTAATAAAACGAAAAAAATGGAAATTTTATGCCAAAATCACAATCAGTTGCTTGTTTTTTTCCATTTTTATGTCAGACCAAGAATGTAATAACAGGGAAAGATTTTAATTTCATATTTTAACCTAAAATTCTTTACTAGCAAGGTGCTTCTATATTTTAAATTTAGTCATGATATTGAATATGTTACAATAAGGCACAAATACTTTATGAGTAACACAGCAGGATGATGAAAATACTGAATATTCATGAATCATTTTGAACACCCAAGCTATAGAATAAGCTTAATGTTTAAGAAATATTGAATAAATGATTAGGAAAATGGTAATTTCTGTGGTAAAAGCACAACACATTTATTTTTCAAAATATTCAAAGAAGCTTCTTAAAAACACATAAATTACTAAATCTAAGGAATAATAAATTGCTTCATGTAACCCAATGATGTAAACACTCCGCATGAACATCTACAAATCATGTCCATAAAAATGAAAATCCAGACTTAATCATAAATTGAATTATTTCTCGTCCTTTTCATAGACCTAGATAAGTGCGGCAATTCATGTCTACAATTTGCTCATTCAAGAGAAATAAGAAGTATTAATTATAATTAATTGGAAGAAGTAAAAAATGACTAAATTAGGTCTCCTCATTAAATTAATTAACTCGTGTTCATTAGCTATCAAACTAATGAATATAAAAATTGCTCTACGCTTATTTTTCAAGCATCAATCAGCTCCCAACTAATAAGTGAACATCTTGGATTTCAAAACGAATTTAATGTTTCATCCACATTTATCGACCATAACAATAAATTGGAAAATGTTTCAATAAAATTTCGTATGTTGAAAACGTTTGGTTCAATTAGATTTATTTCCAACGGGTCATAAATTTTGGCTGTCGTCAATTTTAATGGAATTACGATTCCGTATGGTTAGAACAAATGTGGACAGCTTGTGTGCCGCGACATATCGTTTGTCGTCTGTCGATGCTTACCACCAAGACGTGCGACGAAAAATAAAAGGTTGTCCACCACTGGATTAGCATAATAAATTTCCGGAATTTTATTTACAGCTGTAACATTACAAAGAATTTATAAGAGCATTTTCTCAATCTTTTAACTCAAATCTTGCGCAAAATTCAATTGCGATTTGGTTATTGATGATTCATCTTTTTAAGCATTTCTCGATTATATGGGCTTGCAAGAAAGTTTATCAAAGACAAATTCCACATAGTTATAAAACTTTTTTCAACTTCTAATAGTATAAAAAAAAAAATAATACTGATATATATTTCATCTTCCTTAAACAAGAAAAATATCGTCGAATGTGAGGGAAATTGAAGAAGAATAAAGAAAACTTTTTAATTTTTATGTCATTAAGCTGCGGCAGCAGAAGTATCAAGAGCAGCTTTGTCGTCAAATGAAACTTTTCATTCTATTTAAACACAGTCATTGGCAATGAAAAGTTGATTTTTCCCATCAATGCCACAAGTGTGATTGATGTTGATTTTCATCAATTTAACTTTTTTTTTGTACAAAAGAGACCAGAAAGAGACTCTACTGGGAGGAAAAAGAAGGAGAAAAATTAATTTGATTTTCAACTGCTCTACATTCATTAAACAATAATGGAAATAATACTCAAAGTAAATAAAAAATGACCAGAAGCGTACGACAACAGTTAATAGGATTCATTTTTTGTTTAATATTGAAAATTTCTCTCAACATATTTTTTAATTTTTTTTATTATGTTGCGAAATTTAATTGGATTTTTCTCCCATTCTCGTGGTTTTCCATTTTAATTAAAATTTATTACCAACTGGAATCACTGATAAATGATGTAACCAATCAAGTGGTATTTGTTGTGTTGATAAGCGCCAATTGCCGTGTAATTTATTTATGATGAAGGCACGTGCATTGAATTTGCATAATTAGTTTAAAAATTCATCATGATTTATTAATTTTTTTGAGGTTAATGAAACATATTTTCACAAGGCATGGCAAATAGTAAGCATATCATATCCAAGCCAATAAAGTAAAGTGCGACCTAAGGCGTATGACTTGTAGATTGAATACTCAACCATTGCGCCACCGAGACACTTCACAATGTAAATAAATCCAAACACAGTGTTTAACTTTAAAGGCACATTCTGACAAGAGCTCTTGACATAAAGACTCGTCTTCAGTGGAACACAGCAGAGAAAAAGTCATTCTTTTGTGAAAAAAAAGAGAGTAAAATAAAATACAATATAAGCCATTTCAAGATACATTCTATGCAATATATTACAAAATAATGAAAAAGCTCCGCAAACTTTTATTCAATCTGCAATTTTCCTCTTGTACGTGACAACGACGATAATGATGAGACATTACTTATTGTGAATAACATAAAAACTACACATTGAATTGGTCCTTCTCGCTTTTTTCTCTCTTTTCTTTGTGACATTTTTTTTTTATTCTTTGGCTGATTCACTTAGGGGAGCATGAATGAATGTTGAACGAATAGATGAGTGTATTTAAGTTCTCTTTTCCCCCTTTTGTGGGACGTGAAATCTACTTTTTGAATACATAATTTACTCTCAAGAATACAGAAAGGAAAGAAATCTTTGGCAATGCTTACAAAACTTCAACTCCTAGGTGGCAAAATAAGAGGATTCAAAACTCGGTTTACCGATGTTATGCATATGCATCAACATTTAAATACATACTTTATAGAATCAGGAAAAATTATCAAAATTCATTTTAATATTAAGTTCCATTTCGGATTTTTTGAATTTTTTCCATTTCACGATTACCGGAATTTAAAATAAACACATCAACATTTAGATTCCCCTAACTTAGAGGTAGGAAAAGTATGAAAATGGAAACGGTATTCAACAAAAAAAATCCACTCTAGTTTTTTAAGTATTCATATCATGTACGACTTTAAAAACCAACCACTTTTGGCTATAAAGTTTTTTCCTTCTTATTCCATCTTGTTTATTTCAGTCGTGCTCATCCTACACACACATATAGCTAGCTATTATTCTATAATGGATGTTCACGAAAAGCTTTTTATCATCAAGATTCTATATTTCATTTTTGAGATACTTTTGTGAATGTTTGACTTTTAAAAAAGAGGAAAGTTAATAAGTTTAAGATTTATTTCCGCACACATTTTGAATTTTAAAAGTGGAAATATTGCTAATGAATTTTTGGCTTCTTTTTGCTTACCTTAGTAAAGAAAAATATTTTTCAAAGCATAACTGAAGCGAAGTCAATTTATAAAAGTTACTCGAATTTTTTTTAGTTAAGTGAAGAAGGTCGTATGCATAATACATTTTTGTGAATACATAAAACAGATTAGTTAAGAATGTAAACATAAATGATTTTCCGTTTCCTTAGCATAGTAGACTGGAATTTGTGGGCGGAATTAATTTTGACGTACTAACTACCCACTTATGTCATAAAACTTTCATACGAATACAACGTTTAATCATGATTTTGCGTCATTTTATAGATTTATTTCTAAGTCGAAATGACTTTATGGTGGGATGACTTAGAACTTTGGTACCTAATTGCTGGAATTCTGATTCCAGTATAATCTATAGAACTACTGAATGCAAAAGGTCTGAGACCCCTCAGCGGAGCTCTAGATCATTCAAATCTGAAAAGCTTAAGGTTTTAGATTTATTTATAATTTATTTTAATAAGAATGAAGACTGGCATAAAATAAAAGAATCAACCACAGGCACAGATGATAATCATAAATCAATCAATTTTAATTTTGAATGCTGTATAAAAGGAGGTAACTGTCAGTAAAAAAGAAAAATTCAATCTCATTTCATCGTTTTATAAAGCGGTGCGTGATAAGACATAGCAGAAAAGTTTTTAAAACAATAAAAAAAGAAAATCTTTTATAAATAAAGACAGCATAAATTCGGTGCTGCTGTGTTCTGTAGCAAGAAAAACGATAAGTCGTGCATCAACTGTTTTGAGTGACAAAAGTTGAGATATAAGCTTGAATATTAAATGAGCATTATAAAATATGGTAATTGATCCATCGATCGACATTATCGTCGCTACGGATATCCAAAACAATTCTTAGGATGTTGAAATTTGAACACACAAAAAACAAGAAATTAATTTATTCATTTTTAACCATATTCGATTTTTATTCATCCTTCTTGCTTGTCATTTTTATTAAAAATTTATTTATTCCACTTATCTCTGTTATTTTATATTTTAAATTGAATATTTTGTATTAGAGAGATTATGTATAATTCAATTCCATTTTGCGACAACAGTATTTTTTTATTCTTGTTGAATTTATTTATTCCGATTATTCAGCAACAATTGAAATAATACCAATTTATTGTTTTATTGGTTTGTGCACAGTTATGATAAATGTGGCTGAGTGGTCGAATTAAAAAAAAAATAAAATGCACAGATTTGCTTGTAAAAAATATTTGTATTCAGGTAGGGGTCGTTCAGTTATTACGCCATGCTGTTAAGGGGGAGGGGAGACTAGGTTGGGGTTTGAGATTTTGTTGCGTCCACACAATGAAAAGAGATTTTGCTACGGATATGAGGGGGAGGGGATCTCCAAAAATTCGATTTGTCACGTAATTAGTGAACAACCCCATTGCAAACATATTGCCATCTGTGGATTTATTGATATTTGATTTTATAGCTTGATTCTGCTATGCACGAATATAACACCTGAATTGATTCTGAATTCAGCAAAACTTTCTTGCATAATGGATTAAAAAGTAAAAATAATTTTCCACATAATTTTATCCACACTCGTTAGTTTCTATGCTTTTTAGAAAATGAAATTCTTCTTTCACTTGAACAAATTTATCCTCATATCACATTTCGTCAGCAGAATGAAAGTTATTCTTAGAAGCACAAGCTCTTTCCCTCATCTATCTTCTATCTTTCGTTTTTAATATTGAAGAACAGAGAAAAAGTTTCATTGTGAATGAAATGAAAAGAAAAGAACTTCATTTCCGTCATCTTCTATTTCATATATCTCTGAGTCAGCACCAGCTAAAAGAAAAATAGATGTAGCAAGTGATGAGAAATGAAGAGAATATTTTTAAACGCTTACAAAGGAGCAAAAATCGCAAAAGTACGAAAGAAACTTTTAACTTCATATTTTTCTTTTATTTATTTTGTCGGCATGAAAAGGTATGCGAACGAAAATGGAAATCCTCGACGTGAAAAAATGCGAAACAATAAATAATTTGAAGAAGAAAATTTTTCCATAAATCTTTTTGTGTCTAGCAAATCGACTATGCAGATAAATGTTCATATATACGCACACAATTTCACTAAAAATGCTGAAAAAGCACAGATTATTAAGCACAAGAAAAATTGAATTCCTTCACATGCTGCAATATTCATTTATTTTTGGTTCGTTATTAAATTTCCACTGAAATTTTTAAGATTTTAGGATTTCCTGATTCTATAAAGTTTTTTTATTCTTTATCCATTTATGATTCTGAGAAGACTCTGACTGACTTAATTGTTTAGAGCTGGTTGTAATAACGTTCAATCGAGATTTGAATAATATTTGTTGTACATAGTTGAAAAACCTTTTTCATACAAAAGTTCAGTTCATTTTTGAACTCCGAAGAATAAACATCATTAATGACCAATATTGGTATTGATTAAATCCGTTCGGAAGTAGTTTTAATTAAACTACATGTACAAAGTTTACAAAACTGCTATTTAATGTTCAATGTTTATTTTAAAACCCCGGCTTTTTTGGTAATCACAATCAGAAACGCAAATCCTATATCATGTCAACAAGTGGCTGCAAATAAAATAAATACAGCATACATAAAACAACGAATAAATATGTAGGTAAATATAAAAAGAAATATTTCCAAGATTTTTTTGGATGAATTTCGTGTATGCACAGATAATAAACTTAGCCTTGATATGCCTTTACATATTTTCTTTATGAATTTAATATAAATTTTATGAAACAGATCTGTCCATTTGTATTTCTGTCATTCCGATTTGTAAAACACTGTTCTTTTCTCATAATCAGAAATAGAGAATTGAATTTCTAGATTTACTAAGTCCAAAATTGTTTTTGGGGTACGTTTTAGAAATTGGGTTGGACACCCCTAGAGCTCAGTGACTAAACCAATGTAAAGAATGAAAAAACATGAAATTTGTCTCGTACCATTTTATGTACAAAAAGAATAAAGAATTTCATTATGTTGTTTTACAAACGCCCCCACCATTGTTTAATCTCAAAGAATTTGTCTCAGCAAATTGCTTCGTAATATCAGTTTTCTTCCTTTTATTACGTCTTACTTCTTATCGTCTATGTCTTCTGTTTTACAACTGAATAGTAAAGTTTTGAAGTTACGTACTACACACCAAGTCTAGCTAAAAAAAGTTCAAAATGATAAAATCTACAATTAAGATTAACTAGTTCCGTCCTTTATTCGATTTCTCCTTCTTGTAACCATATATAATCTAATTCTGACTATACGACATTGATGCGGTATCTGACAAACATTTATGTGATTATTGTTCGTGATTCGAATCGATCTGTAAATGAACATTTCTAGCTGTGGCTGCTCTTTTCATGCTCTAGTTTTCATCTACACGACACATCCCATCTTTGGATAGTTCGTAAGCTTTTATCTATGATATTACACTGCATTTCATGGCCTCCTACTGACTTCGTTCATCCATGTTTTCTATTTTTAACATAAAAAAGAATTTTATGGGGCTTTTTTCGTTCTGATGTGGAACTAAAATTCTAGAGCAAATAATAGAAGCTATGTATGTACACGAAAAAAGCATTTATCTTATGTGCTTCTTTTTAGATGGAAAAATCAAATAAATATGCCTTCATTCACATATGTACGAGTTTTTATTATTATTATATCGTATATGAAACACTTTTCTTGCTTTTTTCCTCCTTATTATCAATGCTCTGTCTGGATAAGTACTGACAAAAGTGATCATTGAAGCAGATGTATTAAATGTAAAAAATCTTTAAGGATGTAGAAAATAAGCTTTTATCTGTGCAGGTTTAAACATGTAATTTTTTAGTTTTTTCACAAGGACATTGCCGGATATACTAATTTGAAAACCTCTAACTGTGAAAAGAGCTTGATACACAGTAATAAAGTTTTATTAGCGGAAAACGTTTTTCGGTAATTCTAATGCACATAACAAAAATTTATTGAATATATGAACTCACATTTAATTTAATTTTTCTCGTTTCCTTCCGAGGATGATACTCAACGATTAAAATAATTCTACCATAATGCAATAACGGCTGCTAAAAAATTCTCGTGTTTGAAAATTGAATTTAATATTATACTGTGTAACAAATTTTTTAGGGAGAATGTGAAAATTGTATAACAAATTGCATTTGTGAGTAAGACTTATGCTTTATATTAAAAATCCATTAGGAGATGAAAATATGCTGCTGTTATGCTTGTTCAACAATATGAAAAGTTGTGAATATAAAAGAAAATTGTTAAATAATAAAATAAAAGCGTTCATTTTTGCATTAAGCATTCCATCAAAGATAAAATGTTAAATATTATCACTCTTGTCATATAATATATCCATCCTAACAGAAATGAGAAGATATAATGTTAATATTTAATGTAATTTTCTCTACATGCCATGTTCATCTCATCTCTTTCGCAAATATGTAAAGGTTTTGCGATTAGCAAGCTTTATTCCAGCGACAGCTTTAGTAAGAAAAAGTAGAAATCACTGCTTAAACCTTTAATTCCAATAATTCTCATGATTATCATCTGCATCAGTGGTGAGCGACCTTTTATTTTTCGTGGAACACCTTGATGGTTTGCCTCGACCAAAATTTATCATGTTTATGTTTATAAGTGGTCACAACAGGCTGTCATCTAAGGCCAGTACTGTGAGCATTTAAGCATTATAAAATTTTGATATTTCCGTGAGAATCAAATTTTATCGGTCTTGAAAATTTTGAATTTTCTTTTTATCATATCTCAATATATTTGATAGTTTGAAATAAGGTATTTATAAGACCTTCAATCAAAACATTAGGGCTTATTGTGTAATTTTAAACCCACAAGCATAAAGTGTAACGCTACAGTATTCATCATTATTTTGGTTTACTTTTCATCGGTCAAAAGTTTTTGTAATAAATAGTACCTTTAATGCAACATAAAGTTGCTTATTATGCTGGTATTATTATTTCATTCACTCCTCCCATTTATGCTGTAACAAAACATTGATATTTTACATTTAAATTAATTTTATTATGTGTCATCTCGTACTAAAATTCAGATATTAAGTTATCAGTATAAAAGCTGAGACCAAAAAACATTATAGTTTAGTTATATTTTATCATTCAATAAAGACATTGGCCATAGAGTCATAAAGTGACAGGCCGTCATAGTACTTTTGTTCATACTCAGTTTTAGACTTTGTAGAGTGAAGAAATGAAGTTGTTAGTTTTGGTTCTTTCGGTTCTAATTCTTTATAATTTTTGTGATGGAAGGACGTCTGAAAATTTAAAAGTTCGTATCGATGATGGAGAAATTATTGGAAGATATATGACATCTATTTCCGGAAGAACAATTCGTGCTTTTCTTGGTCTTCCTTATGCAGCTCCACCAATTAATGAATTGAGATTTAAAGCACCAAAGAAACCCAATTCATGGTTGCAAGATACATTATTAGCACATAATGAGCCACCCATATGCACCCAAATAAATATTTACAATCGTGATATAAAACAAATAACAGGACAGGAAGATTGCTTATACCTGAATGTGTATACACCTAATGTATGTATTGGTATTCCTACTCGTATATTATCAATAATTATTAAAAATACATTTGCAGATAAACATTACTGACAAAAATTTCAAGAAACTTAATGTTATGGTGTGGATTCATGGAGGTGTATGTAAAAAAAAACCTCATTTATTATGACAAGATTAGCGTAAAAAACTAAATATACAAACTTCTAATAAATCTTTTGTTAGGGGTGGAATGAAGGTCATGCGGGTCATACTCTTTACGGACCAGAATATCTGTTAGAACATGACATTGTTCTAGTCACTGGAAATTATCGTTTGGGTCCTTTGGGATTTCTTTCAACAGAAGATGAACATTGCTCAGGAAATTTTGGTTTCAAAGATCAATTATTTATGCTGGAATGGGTACAAATGAATATTGATAAATTTGGTGGAGATGCACACTCTGTAACAATTTTTGGTGAAAGTGCAGGTATTCTACCAAAATGTTTATGCTTGCAAAAAGATGTCTTTAAATTCAAAACATCCAATTTTAGGTGGTGCATCTGTTAACTATCACATGTTCTCTCCAATGTCTCGAGGGCTGTTCCATCGTGCTATTTCACAATCTGGAAATGTAATGGAAATATGGGCTGAACCACAGAGAAAGGGATTAGCCAAAATGAAAGCAATTAAGCTTGCAAAAAAAATGAACTGTCCCATTTCTGACAGTTCAATGAAAGAAATGGTTGAATGCTTAAGAAATGTACCAGCTGAACAAATTATAGCTACGGCTCCAGACTTTATGGTAAAACTATTATAAGGGTCAACATCTCAGGTGAAAAATTCATTTCAATCTTTTTTAAGGAATGGGATTATGATCCAGCCATTCCATTTGGACCAGTTGTTGAATCTTCTGAATTAGAAAAAGAACCATTCATTAAGGACGTGAATTACAAAAGGTTTTCATTAGATATACCTTGGATGGTAGGAGTAAATAGTGAAGAAGGAATTTTTAAAACAGCAGGTAATTGCTAAGTTTATTATTGCTTTAGAAAGTACATTAAAGAATGCTTTTGATTGTCATAAAGGGTTTCAAATATTTTAACTCAAAAACATATAGCAGGCAGCAAAAAAATTCTAAAAAGGTTCCTTTTACATTTTTCTTTGATGTCTAAAATATGTTTGATAAAAACATCAATAATATGTTTACATATTTATGTTCATACTCTTAATCCTACATATAGCTTTTTTTAGATCGTATTTTTTTATGCTTGAAAAAGGTCAAATATTTATAATAAATATGCTCATTTCTTTTTTAGGAATTTTGAACAGCTTAGCAGAAACAAACGATTTAACACTAAATTGGGAAACTATCATTCCAATGACATTTAAATATGATCATCTATCAGCACTGGAAATAACGGAAATTAATGCTGCAATTTATAAATTCTATCATAATGAAGGATTTCTAGGAGCTAATAAGGAAAATTTAACAAGGATGTGGACTGATGGATGGTTTCTTAATGGATTCATTGACAATTTACATCAGAGATTGGAGGGCAATAATCGTGACAATACTTATGTTTATTTATTTTCTCATAAAGGTTCAATAAGTAGCTCAGAAATATTGGGTGGCAATGGAGAGAAATTTTTCGGAACCTGTCATATGGATGATTTGCTTTATCTATTCCCATTACGACAAAATATTCCAAATTTTTACAACTCAATTCCAACAAATGAAGATATAAAATTGAGAAAACTCATGACCAAACTTTGGGTTAACTTTGCTATAACTGGGTATGTATAGTTTGAAACTTTTTGAGGCATATGAAATATGCAATAGATTTCATTTTGATTTACTGACCGTTGATTGTGCCATTTTAAGCTTTAATAATTCTAAACTTTATGCTTCACAGAAATCCAACACCTGAATGGAGCAAAGAATCTAAATTGCCATATTGGACTCCTGCATCAAAATTCCCACTCGATTACATGCAAATCGGAAATGAAAATGGAAACTCTGACAAACTTCTTGAAATGAAAAAGGACCTTAAATCAGTGCATGCAGAATTTTGGATTAAACTACGAGAAAAATTTGGACTAAAAGCCTGGAAAAACGAAAAATGATTAGAGATGAATTGTAAATAAACATGTGTTGAGCAATGTTCAATAAATTGGTACGAACTTTTTATACAATTTCTAATTTCTATGTATCCACCCTAACAAAAATGAGAAAATATAATGTTAATATTTAATGTAGCTTTATATCAGCGACAGTTTTAGTAAGAACAAGTAGAAATCACTGCTTAAATCATTAATTCCAATAATTCTCATGATCATCATCTACATCAGTGGTGAGCGACCTTTTATTTTTCGCAGAACACCTTGATGGTTTGCCTCGAATGAAACCGCTCACAGCATGTAGTTTATTGCACACTGCTGGAGGTTGTCCACCACTGATATTTTCAGAATATTTAAAAGTTACATTTTTTGAGAATCATTAAATTGCTCACTTTGTTTCCGTAGATTATTGTACATGCATGAACATACATTTTATGTAAGCTGATTAAGTCAAACATCTGTTGGATAGTTGAATCAATTTTCTTCATTTTCCAAACGATTGAGCTCCTTTCATTCAATTTCACATCCAATCTTTTTTTTCATGCTTAAAATGACTTTCTTTGTTGCCATGTCCTTCTTTCCTGTTTACAGTTCTATTTTATCTTTTGCTTTCTTTATTTATTTATGCTGCATTTGGTTTTTTATGGGGTTCATACTAGAAAATCTAAAAATAAAATTACTGAACAAGCATAAGATTGGAATAGTTTAAAGTTTATTTTAGTACATGTCATTTATGACATCACAATCACTTCTATTTGTACAATGCTAATACAATCTAATCTCCCAACAAATTGATAACAGACAAGGTGTGTAATTTGGTGAGTTTACAAAATATAAGAATATAAATACTCAACTATCCCGATCGTCAGAGATTATTTATGGCAGTCATAATGGACGCCTTATGTCACCAACTGGCTGCCATAAAAAACTTGTGTCGATCGGGTTTAAATTAGAAATAAAGGTAAGAAGAAATTACGTCTTATTATAAGACCACATCTAAGCGTGACTTTAACATTTTGATTCTCTCAAAATTCATCATTATTTTTGTTTTCTTTTTATAGGTCAAAAGTTACTCTAATAAATAATATAGGTAACATTATTAAAGCATGCGGCTTTATATCATTATATTTTGTTGTATTTATTTTCTAAAAAATGAGATAAGATTGTGTGCATTCATATATTTAGATGTATATACGATTATTCATACTCAGTAATGTTTTAGACTTTGTAGAGTAAAGAAATGAAGTTTTTATTTTTAGTTCTTTCGGTTCTAATTCTTTATAATCTTTGCGATGCAAGGACATCTGATAATTTAAAAGTTCGTATCGATGATGGAAAAATCATTGGAAGATATATGACATCTATTTCTGGAAGAGCAATTCGTGCTTTCCTTGGTCTTCCTTATGCAGCTCCACCAATTAATGAATTGAGATTTAAAGCACCAAAGAAACCAAACCCCTGGCTCCATGATTCATTATTAGCACATAATGAACCACCCATGTGCACCCAAATAAATATTTTTAATCGTGGTAAAAAGCAAGTAACCGGACAGGAAGATTGCTTATACCTGAATGTGTATACACCTAACGTATGTATTGGTTTTCCTATTCATATATTATCAGCTGGTAATATCAATACATTTGCAGATAAATATTACTGACAAGAATTTCAAGAAACTTAATGTCATGGTGTGGTTTCATGGAGGTGTATGTATAAACAGTTTTATTATGTATTTAAAACACTTAAAAGCTAATTGATATTCTTAATAATATTTACATTAGGGTTGGATTGAAGGTCATGCGGGTCATACTCTTTACGGACCAGAATATCTGTTAGAACATGACATTGTTCTAGTCACTGGAAATTACCGTTTGGGTCCTTTGGGATTTCTTTCAACAGAAGATGAACATTGCTCAGGAAATTTTGGTTTCAAAGATCAATTATTTATGCTGGAATGGGTACAAATGAATATTGATAAATTTGGTGGAGATGCACACTCTGTAACAATTTTTGGTGAAAGTGCAGGTATTCTACTAAAATGTTTATGCTTACAAAAAGATGTCTTTAAATTCAAAACATCCAATTTTAGGTGGTGCATCTGTTAATTATCACATGTTCTCTCCAATGTCTCGAGGGCTGTTTCATCGTGCTATTTCACAATCTGGAAATGTAATGGAAGTTTGGGCTGAACCACAGAGAAAGGGAATAGCCAAAATGAGAGCAATTAGGCTTGCAGACAAGATGAATTGTCCCATTTCTGGCAGTTCAATGAAAGAAATGGTTGAATGCTTGAGAAATGTACCAGCTGAACAAATTACAGCTACGGTTCCAGACTTTATGGTAAAGCTATTATAAGGGTCAACATCTCAGGTGAAAAATTTATTTCAATTTATATTTTTAAGGAATGGGATTATGATCCAGTCATTCCATTTGGACCAGTTGTTGAATCTTCTGAACTTGAAGAAGAACCATTTATTATGGACGTGAATTACAAAAAGTTTTCATTGGATATACCTTGGATGGTAGGAGTAAATAGTGAAGAAGGAATTTTTAAAACAGCTGGTAAAAACTAAGTTTATAATTGTCTTAGAAAGTACATTAATGAATGATTCTGATTGTCATTCATTGTCTCTTGCATATTTCATTTTTAGGAATTTTAAACAGCTTAGGAAAAACAAACGATTTAACACTAAATTGGGAAACTATAATTCCAATAACATTCCAATATGATCATCTGTCGGAACTAGAAATAACGGAAATGAATGTTGCAATTTATAAATTCTACCACAATGAAGGTTTTCTGGGAGATAATAAGGAAAATTTAACAAGGATGTGGACTGATGGCTGGTTCATTAATGGATTTATTGACAGTTTACAACAGAGATTGGATGGCAATAATCGTGACAATACTTATGTTTATTTATTTTCTCATAAAGGTTCAATAAGTAGCTCAGAACTGTTTGGTGGCAATCGAGAGAAATTTTTCGGAACCTGTCATATGGATGAGTTGCTTTATCTATTCCCAATGCGACACAATATTCCATATTTTTACAACGCAATTCCAACAAATGAAGATATAAAATTGAGAAAACTCATGACAAAGCTTTGGGTCAACTTTGCTATAACTGGGTATGTAAAGTTTGATTGACTGACCGTTGACTGTGCCATTTTAAGTTTTAATAATTCTAAACTTTATGCTTCACAGAAATCCAACACCTGAATGGAGTAAAGAATCTAAATTGCCATATTGGACACCTGCATCCAAATTCCCACTCGATTACATGCGAATTGGAAATGAAAATGGAAACTCTGACAAACTTCTTGAAATGAAAAAGGACCTTTACTCCGTATATGCAGATTTGTGGATTAAACTACGAGAAAAATTTGGACTGAAAGCTTGGAAAAACGAAAAAAAGAGCAGAGATGAATTGTAAATAAACATGTGTTGAGCAAGTTTCAATAAATTGATACGACCTTTTTATACCTTATCTAATTTCTAAAAATACGATCTTTTAAAATTGGTGTTAAATCCCTTTATTATTAATACATTATCAACGTAAATTTTAATTACAATACCCCCAATAAAATACTAAGCTGGTATTAACTTAATCTTAGTATTCCATTAGGAGCCACTTTTGATAATGCCTTATCTTATATTAGAACACGAATGACAACTTGTAATAATTTCAGTTATTCAAGTGCCATCGGACAGATCACATGTTTTTTTCTTAAAATGAAACTATTAAAGACTTTAATTTTGATACTCTTTGTGAACTTTTGTGCTTCCTATGAAGAAAAGGATGATATGATAGTTGAAATTAATGATGGAAAAATTTTGGGACGTCATATTGTATCGAATTCCGGTAAATCAATTAGAGCTTTCATAGGAATACCGTATGCTGAAAAACCCTTAGGGGAATTAAGATTTAAGCCTGCACAAAAAGTCAAAAAATGGGAAGGAGTTCTCCCAACACAAGATCGTCCTCCATTATGTATGCAGTTCAATCCTTTTATTCGGTCTTGGCTTATCCAAGGTGAAGAGGATTGTCTTTACGTCAATGTATATACCCCTGAGAAAAGTGATAAAAAATTACCAGTGCTATTGTACATTCATGGCGGGGTAAAATAAATCCACATCATATTATCTGACATATCTAATAGAGAATATTTTATCATAGGGTTGGATTAGAGGTGATGCATATCCTTACTCACCGGAATATCTACTTGACCATGACATAATTTATGTCGCAGCCAATTATCGTGTGGGAACTTTGGGATATCTTTCAACTGAAGACGAAAATTGTCCGGGAAATTATGGATTTAAAGATCAATCTTTTGTCCTCAAGTGGGTTCAAGAAAATATTGAATTCTTTGGTGGCGATAAGAACTCTGTAACAATTTGGGGAGGTAAGTAATTGAGTGATAAACATTTCATATTTTGACTTATTTCTTTCAATCATGTAATTGATTATAGTCATTATAAGTGCTTCACTAAATGTTATTATCAATTACTATTTAATAATCCAAACACTACAAAATATTACTAATTCGTAGAATCTGCCGGTGGGGCTTCTGTGAATTATCACATGTTCAGCCCAATGTCAAAGAATCTATTTCATCGAGCAATTTCACATAGTGGAACATTAAACACCTGTTGGTCGGATCCCGGAAAGAAAGGAGATGCAAGAAAAAAAGCATTCTTTATAGGCAAACAGGTCAACTGCATTCCATCAAATGAGAATGATACAAAAGAACTTATTGAGTGCTTAAGAAAAGTCGATGCAGAAAAGCTTATTGAAGCCTCGACTAAAATGTATACTTGGGATAATGATCCTGTAGTGTTATTTAATCCAGTTATTGAAGACTTCGAATCAGATGAAGAACCTTTCATTGCCGAACGATCATTTGTTAAGGATTCAACTGATATACCTTGGTTGATCGGTATGAATAGTGAGGAAGGATTGCTAAAAGTTGGTGGTAAGTATCAATTGAAAGAATAAGTCTGAACAGTAAATAATTGAATTTATTTCTTAAACTAGCTATAATCGACAGTAAAGAATTTACTGATGAATTAATATCTGGTTGGGACACAATTCTACCGGATTCATTCCTATACAACTACTTAAATGAGAGTGAACAAACAGAAATTACAAGGAAAATAAATGATTTTTATTTCGGCAACATTACTGTTTCTGATAAGATGCGAGATCCAAAAGGCTTGATCGATGTAAGTCTATTGCTATAAACTTTTCAAATGAAATAATTTCAATGTATATTCTTTTTAATTCAGCTGTGGACTGGTAAGGATAAGTATAAATTAATTAAGTATATCCATTAACATTTTCTTCCAAACTAACAGATGGCTGGTTCATTGGAATGTTTGAAAGCTTAAAAAATAGATTTGAACAAGGTGGAAATGACAATACATATGTCTTTTATTTCACACACAAAAGCACAGCGAGTTTCAGTCAGTCGAAAGATTTCCATGGAACCTGTCATGTTGATGACTTGATTCCACTGTTTTCGCTCAGAAAATCATATTATTACAGTTCTGTACCTACTCAACACGACAAAGATTTGACAAGGGTGATGACTGCGATGTGGGTGAACTTTGCGAGAACAGGGTGAGATTTATGATAATGGCATTTTTGACATATTCATTTGATATAATTTTTCTTAGTAAACCAAATCCCGACAATTTACCTTCCTTACCACAATGGCCTGCTGCTAGTGGAACCTCAATGAAATACCTTCAAATAGGAAATGAAAATGGAAATTCGCAAAGTCTTTTCCAATTGAAGGAAAATTTTTTGACCGAGAGAGCAGACTTTTGGATGAACTTAAGAGAGGATCACAAATTAAATTCGTGGCAAAAAGGTAATGCAATCAAAAAGGAAATTTCATTGATATTATTTGTACCTTTATTAGTTTTATTAAAAATTATAAGTTAAAATGCAATAGAAATATATTTTTCAGATTAAATCATATCTTAATTGATGTCATTTATCAATTTCGGATCGCGTGTATTTTCATTTTAATACTAAAAAGTGGTAAATTATTTTTCATGAATAAAAATACTTAACGGTAAAAATAAATTCAAATGTTTTTACTGAAGGCGAGAAACTAGGAATGTTTTATATTCACACATTGTTTTATGGTAGCATGTAGGAAGTACTATTACTCAATATTATGGAATTTCTAATAAAATAAATTTTTATTTCGTATTTTGAATCTGGGACCGTTCACTTATTACGTAACACGCAAACTCTATTTTTCTGAGACCCCCTCCCCACTCTTCCTGCTCATTCTATGAAAAAAAAATCGTTTGAGGCGTATCTCAGTCCCGTCACCCCTCCCCCTGAGCGTTACGTAACATTGGATCGACTCCTATTTGAACAATATAATTATGAAATTTTAAAACATGAAGTACTTACTAATAGAAATCAGTTTTAATATGAACAGTGTGAATATGCAACTATAGACATACTACCTATATATAAAAAAAAAATGTTTAGAAAATCTAAAAGTGTGCAAATAAAAATTTAAATTTAAATTTTTATAAAAAATCTAAATTTATGATGAGTTACCATAGCATAAATGTATTATATTTATGACATAGATTACATATAATAAGAATAATGTGAAGATTAGTGTTTATAAAACATTTTCTTTGATTATTTAACTTAAAAAATAGAAATTTTATTACAATAAATAAACAAATTTGATATGTAAGTATTTAAACGCTGTCAGTGTATGACATAATTTTGAAATACTAGTATAATGTTTATTGTATTCTAGATTTTTGCAGCATAATGCTTAAAAAGCTTATTATTTTGATTAACTGACATACACTTGATCTTGAAAATTTACACTTTCACTGTGAGTAACAAATACGACAGTGAAATCAAGGCCAAAAATAAGAAGATTCTTTTCAATACTTAATAAAAAGAAGTGTAGACTTTATCTTGGGTAATGATATGTCATTGACCTAATAAGACAAAAAAAACTGTAATTTTAAAAGAAGTTATCAAGTCCAAATCAAATCATCAATCATGGAATCACCACCACCGTTCATAAAAACCATTGAATGGGAAATGATGAACAAAAAAGTAAGTAAGATTATGAAATTAGACGCACATCATATGATTGTATTTTTTACTTATTAATCTTCGTCTAGAAATTTTTCCCACTTTCAATGCTATCATCATTTTCGGTACGCTGTGCGCTTTTTCCGCTTACAGTCATCAAAACACAATTACAAGTTCAATTTAAGAATGATGTTTATAATGGAATGATAGATTGTGCATGCAAAATTTACAAATCCGAGGGCGTGAAAGGACTCTATAGGGGATTTTGGATATCATCATTTCAAATTGTGTCAGGAGTATTTTATATATCAACTTATGAAGGTGTCAGACATTTATTAAGACAACGAGGATATGGTTCCAGTACAAAAGCTATTGTTGCAGGCGGTGCGGCTAGCTTAGTTGGACAAACAATCATTGTGCCATTTGATGTCATCTCACAACATATGATGGTTAGCTTAATTAATTTAATTTTAATTTTCAAAAATAACCAGAATTTTATTTAATTTCATTAGGTGTTGGGAATGAATGCTCATGGTCTTAGACATGGTCAAATAATTAATCCATTAGGAATAAACACAGAATTAAGAAAAACAGAACTTGCTATACAGATAGCAAAAGAAATATATCGAAAAGATGGAATTGTAGGATATTATCGAGGCTATACTGCTAGTTTATTAGCTTATGTGCCTAACTCGGCTCTTTGGTGGGCTTTCTATCACTTTTATCAAGGTAATTCTTCTATTCAATGACTTTAATATTGAAAACTTATTCATTGTTATCTTCATCTAGATGAACTAATTAAGATATTACCAGCAAATACGTCACATTTATTTATTCAATGTGTAGCAGGTGCAACTGGAGGATTTACTACGACAATAATTACTAATCCACTTGACATAATTCGTGCAAGATTACAAGTACAGCGACTTGATTCATTTGCGAGAGCTGCTGTTGAACTATGGATAGAAGAGAAATTTCATATGTTCTTTAAAGGTCTTTCAGCTCGTCTCGTTCAATCCGCTGCCTTCTCTTTCAGTATAATATTAGGATATGAAACGATAAAGAGAATATCAGTAAATGATCAATACAAACATTTGATAAAGTGGTAAAATTAATTAAATTAGCACAATTTAAAAGAAAATAATTTTAATTCCGTAGAGATAATAAACAGTCATTAAAGTTTTAAAACTATTGTCATTAAAAACTTTTGCTGTAGTCTAAACCAAAAAAAGATTTATTTTATGCTTTAATTCTGTCGATGAGTTTGGGGCCGTTCACTTAGGGGGTAGGGGGTGCAGTAGATTCCAATACAATATTCCTAGAAATCTGTAGCGTTATAAGTGAACGGCACCTTATGGCAATAATTGTTTCAATAGTTCTTTAGCAAATCCAAGCTTTAAAGTTATCATAATTTAATTTATTTTCCTAGTATTTATGAATTAAAAAAAAATATAAGAAAAGTATCTAATTGTCTGTTTAAATATGCATACTTATTGTGATGTCAGAATAATTTATCATTTCATGTTCTTCCTTTTAAACACGGAATAAAAGGAATTTTGTAATGAGTAAAGAATAATAAAAATTATTTAAATAGATATAAAATGATATTACCTCAATTTCCAACAAAGTTGTTTTCATTTACAAACAGAACACTATGGGGCAAAATGAAAAAAAGGGACATTCACTTTGATTTTTGGACTTTTTGGAATCGAGACTTGAGGGTATTTTTTCTTATAGTGCATATAGCAATAGACTTGCATGCAAAATTTCAGCTCATTTGGTACTGTTTGGTCGGTTCTGGAGGTGTTTGAAGTTGAAAAATGGTAAAAAACGGATTTTTTTCATGTCTTGTTTGACTTGAAAAGTTTCTTATTTAATTAAAAGATATTGAAAAACGGTTTTCGGTTCATAATTCTACTATATAAGAGCTTCAATTTGACATAGGACAAGGTTTATATATATTGGGTTTTAGTGGCAGGACTTGAGAAAATGTATGAAAATACCATGAAAAAAAGCTTCAAGCGTCCGGAAAATATGCTAGTTCTCAAAAGTTTCTCATATAGACCTAATTTTTCGTAAAGTACTTTCCAAAACTGAAAAAATATCCAAAATCGGTTGGTACGAACAAAAGTTATTGCATTTTTAGTTTTGGACGAATTTTTTTCTCAAAACTAATATTTCTGAGATGAATTTGAAGATATCATTTGGAAAAAGTTTTTTAATGTTTTTTGATGTATTTAGTGATTTTAAGAAGACTTGTGAAGAAATTTTTGAAAAAGTTCAAAATTCTTCGAGTTAGAGGTACATATGCTATTTGACGACTTGACCCTTTTTCTCATCACTCAAACTGCTATAACTTTTACATGACTAAATATATTTCAGTTCTGTTTCTTGTTTAGTGTAGCTTGCTATAATACCTTTCTAACGATATATAATACTTAATAGTTGGAAGTAGTCTTGGTCGTGAAAACGGACCCTGTTTGTGACTGACCCTTTACAAAGAAATTTTCAAAAAATTCATTTCTAAAACTACTACTTAGAAATTAAATAATATAATGTTTTTGTGTTTTTTTGGTCAAAATATGATAGTTATGAATCTCAAAACACAAAAAATCTCATTTTGTAAACTTTCGACAACTTTAGGGGCCTTCATAGGTAATACTCAGGTAGTCTTTCCTTTCACAGATATGAAACTTTTTTATTGACTTTTTTTGATTGATATTCAATATTTACACTTATTTTGTGCAAAATATATCAATTTTAAAAAGTTTGGGTCGAAAAAAAGTGATTTTTGACTATTTTGTTAAAAACAGGCTTAGGTAGGCCACATTTAAGGCACTCCAGTAGCCACTATGATTAAGTTCTATACATGTATTATACATAATAATAAAGGTAATAGTAGTAACTAGCAATAACAGAAAACAGAATGCAAAAATATTGGTTCTAAAAAAAGTTATAGTCATTTGAGTGGCCAAAAAAGTGTCGAGGAGAGCAACCAGCATAGGCAAAAACTCAAAAATTCAAAATTTTAATGAAATTCTTGAAATTTTTTGAATAAAAACTATTTTTATGTTGTATAAATTCAAATTATTGCGTTTTTTGTCAAAATAAACGTAAAATTTTAAATTTTTGTCTTTTTGCCTATGCTGGTTGCCCTCCTCGACACTTTTTTGGCCACTCAAATGACTATAACTTTTTTAGAACCAATATTTTTACATTCTGTTTTCTGTTATTGCTAGTTACTACTATTACCTTTATTATTATGTATAATACATGTATAGAACTTAATCATAGTGGCTACTGGAGTGCCTTAAATGTGGCCTACCTAAGCCTGTTTTTAACAAAATAGTATTAAAATTGATATATTTTGCACAAAATAAGTGTAAATATTGAATATCAATCAAAAAAAGTCAATAAAAAAGTTTCATATCTGTGAAAGGAAAGACTACCTGAGTATTACCTATGAAGGCCCCTAAAGTTGTCGAAAGTTTACAAAATGAGATTTTTTGTGTTTTGAGATTCATAACTATCATATTTTGACCAAAAAAACACAAAAACATTATATTATTTAATTTCTAAGTGGTAGTTTTAGAAATGAATTTTTTGAAAATTTCTTTGTAAAGGGTCAGTCACAAACAGGGTCCGTTTTCACGACCAAGACTACTTCCAACTATTAAGTATTATATATCGTTGGAAAGGTATTATAGCAAGCTACACTAAACAAGAAACAGAACTGAAAAATATTTAGTCATGTAAAAGTTATAGCAGTTTGAGTGATGAGAAAAAGAGTCAAGTCGTTAAATAGCATATGTCCCTCTAACTCGGAGAATTTTGAACTTTTTCAAAAAATTTCTTCACAAGTCTTCCTAAAATGGCTAAATACATTAAAAAACATTTAAAAACTTTTTCCAAATGATATCTTCCAAATTCATCTCAGAAATATTAGTTTTGAGAAAAATTCGTCCAAAACTAAAAATGCAATAACTTTTGTTCGTACCAACCGATTTTGGATATTTTTTCAGTTTTGGAAAGGAGAAAGTAAGTACTTTACGAAAAATTAGGTCTATATGAGAAACTTTTGAGAACTAGCATATTTTCCGGACGCTTGAAGCTTTTTTTCATGGTATTTTCATACATTTTCTCAAGTCCTGCCACTAAAACCCAATATATATAAACCTTGTCCTATGTCAAATTGAAGCTCTTATATAGTAGAATTATGAACCGAAAACCGTTTTTCAATATCTTTTAATTAAATAAGAAACTTTCCAAGTCAAACAAGACATGAAAAAATCCGTTTTTTACCATTTTTCAACTTCAAACACCTCCAGCACCGACCAAACAGTACCAAATGAGCTGAAATTTTGCATGCAAGTCTATTGCTATATGCACTATAAGAAAAAAATACCCTCAAGTCTTGATTCCAAAAAGTCCAAAAATCAAAGTGAATGTCCCTTTTTTTTATTTTGCCCCATAGTGCAGAAAGTTAATTAAAAAGAGTACTTTACTAATTGACGTCATAAAATGTAATGTTCGTCCACAGGATAAAACTGGTACGAACGAGTTAGAGTTGAACTGATATTCTTATGCGCTTTTGTAAGTCAACAGTGATGGGCAACCTGTGTGCCACGACACTAGTGCAGCCAAAATGACATGAATCGTATACTTTGTGGGAGTTTTAGTTCAGGCTTACAACAGATATGTGCCGCAATAAATAAAAGGTTGCTCATCACTGGCCTTATAAGGCATCATAATCAATTATCTTAATTATGCTAGTGTAAGAATTTTATAAAATTTTATCTTAAAAACGTGACACTGTCATTACAAAAAATAATTAAGCTATAATGACAATCTGTTTTTGCCATGCTTTCAAATTTTTATCATTAAAATTCACAAAAGAATCACCGAGATTGTTTTTGCCATAAAGGAGATGGTAAAAGTACAGGAAATAAAATTTAAAGCTACTTGAAATGCTATAAAGCAACAGGTATAATACCTGAAAAAGGGCAAATGATATTCATTTAGTGGAATTAAGATTTAATTTGAGACAAGTACTGTTAATTTCATTATCATCATGCTTCCTATCCGATTGTTTTATCTTCTCTCTTCAAATTTTTTATGTATGATGATGAAACATTTCCATGAATATTCAGATTATGCTTGTCATTCTTTTAACAGTTCTGTTGCTCTCATATTATTTAAATTTTCTTGTGTTATGGGAAAAACAGATCCTTTTACAGTTATTATTCAATTTAAATTAAATTGTAATTGCTTCATAGAAAAGAAAGAAACATCTACAGCTATTGGCAATGTTTGCTTTAATTTTCTTGACGCTAAGTTATGCTTTCCACTGTTTCTCAGAATATCTCATTATTTAAAAATTAACTTTCAAAATCTTATGCCAACATCCTTCATGTTAATTTTCCTTTGTACGTTCAAGAGCAGCTATGTTGCTAGCTCTTATTCAAATTACGAACACAAAGTAAACTTATTCAATATTTTTATAATGGCTGCATTATTTTTATTAATATAATTTCGCTCATTATTCTTTCTGTCCTTCCGCTATTTAAGTCGTGCCAATTTTTCAGAGATGCGGCTTTCTTATAAATTTATAATATAGCACCACTTGACGGAGTAAAGAAATTTCTGCCCGTCATCCTTGAAGAGATTATTCTCTAGTTGTACAATACATAGGATATTGATTTACAAATAGTTACATTTTGTCGTCGGTTCTAAAAATAAAGATGCCATACGGTCGAATGACGGAAGAGAGCTGTAAATGTGATTGAATACTTGATATTTCAACTATAAGGACACCAAGAAGCGCAATAAATGATGAATCAATAGTTCATGATTTTGTTTGATGGAAGGTTCTTAATTGTTATTTGTGATCTACATGTTCATTGAAATTCATTGGATTATTTTAGTCCTTACTGCTCTCGAATATTAATATTCATTTATTACAGTTTTATATTGTCATACGCAATGCTGTTAAATTTCTCAAAGCATGCAATAAAAAAAGAACTTTATTTGGCCACTTTAAAGTCTTATTTGGCTTTATTCAACCGTACGATTTATGTCCTCCTTTTATATCTCTCTGTGATAATTTACTGAAATGGTCTCCAAAGGTCATAATATGAGAAACTCACAAAAAAATTTACAATAAATATAAAGTCAGTAAAAAATGGTTCATGCAAAGCGCATTTCCTTGCTTGCCTAAGCAAAAACAGTCTAGTTCCAGAGCTCGAAGTCGACTCGGATTTCGTATGGAAATATTGACTCGACTCCTTATAAACTTCGAGCACTGCCTGTTTCTAAAAGAACCCAATCAAAGCAAAGATGAAAAATTTCATTAAATTATGATAAGCCAAGAGAAAAAAAATCAATTTAATCATTGATGAGGCACGTTCATAAATGGCTGAAACTGTTTACAACCTTCTTGAGATTCTCCTACCTTTAGGCCACAAATTATTGAAATTTTCCTTCAAAATATTTACAATATCTCATTTACACTTCTGTTTATAATACTTTACTGTCGCCTTGGGATAAAAGCTAATTGCTTTAACATTCATCTGCTGTTTATTTTGTTCAAGAAGACATCATCGGTGAGAGGAATCGAAGCTTTTTTGAACGCTCTCTTTTTCAAATGATTTTCTCTCGAGTTGTTCTCTTTATTGCTTGATTCCTCTCATATTACTGTAGAATATATTGAAACTCCTTTTTTCCTATTTTGCTTCATCGAATGACTCACACTGTTTATTTATTTCATATTATAGTAAATTTTTGGAAGGAAATATTTCTAAAAATTTCTACATTTTACTATTGCTATAAATTACAGTCAAGTATTAATAGCAACTTAGTAGTTTCTTCTTAAAATAGACTTCCATGAGATAGAATAAACCAAGTATTTTTGAAAGTAAGCACAAATATTTACTGTTCATATTACCATCACATCAGGAACGACTGTATGTTTTGATTTGAAATTAAAGCAATCTAAACATCTGAGCCCAAAAATCTAATCAAAAAAGTCATCATGATGATCGAGGAAAAAAGTGAGA
Source organism: Chironomus tepperi (assembly GCF_022539635.2). Lineage (NCBI taxonomy): Eukaryota > Metazoa > Arthropoda > Insecta > Diptera > Chironomidae > Chironomus > Chironomus tepperi. The sequence goes on from NW_027226207.1 coordinate 418,730, forward strand.
GTCAATAAGAAAGTTTATTTGCTATTACCAACAACAGCTATTTTGCCACTGCCAACATTAAAATGGAAACCTTTTATATTCCTTTCTCACTTTACTCATTTATCAACAAAGGCAATAAATTTGAGATTGACACAATCAATAAAAATCCAGAATATGTAGGAAATAAAATACCTTTTTAGTTGACATTTACATCACTCGATAACAGCACACGTTTACCAGACACGCAACTTGTTTCCTTATTTTCCCAAAAATCTCATAAAAGTGACATACAGCATACAACAAAATTGCTTGTTTGGTACAAAAATGAAACTAAATTGCGAGTAAGCATACTGAAAAAACATATAAATGGTTTTGAATGCCGACAATTTTTCTTCCACAAAATAAACCAATTTATATGTAAATTTCTTTGTCATAAAGGAACGTCAAAACAATATATCATCTCTCTATTATAACATCTGATATGTATCCATTATGGCTGCTAGTTTAACAGTTATTTAGTCAATTGACATACCATTATCCTCATACTAAACGATTTTTATTAATCTCAAATTTATTATAGTATGTGCTTAACAGTCATGATGAAAAGTTTGGTATGTAATGGACAGTCGAGCAATTTTCTGAAACTCAAAAATCATAAAATAGGTGACATTCCTTTAATACAGTTGTGGACAATCTTTTAATATTCGTAACACACCTTATTGTTAAGCATCGACCGAAACTGCAGATGGCATACGATTCATGGCATTTACAAACAAGTGTATCGGGGAATAACCCAATGTGGATATATTCGCATAGTACCATAAAAAGACTCGCGTGTAGGTCAAGCTTATTGCAAATATAGAAATAGAATAATATATAGAAATTGTACAAATTATTTCGGGTTTTGTCTCTTATTAAATTCTCATGAAAACGGTATTTCCCCATATAGGGATCAAGCACCAGCGCGTAGGTCAAGCTTTGCTTGGCACATATTTGAAGGGTAGTGCTCAGTGGGTAGGTCAAGCTTTGCTTAGCTTAATTTTTGAGGATTTTGAGACCATTTTTTTTAAAATTTATTATTTTTAGTTGGAATTATGCTGGAAATTCCAAAATCACATGGCACACAGGTTACCCAACACTGCAATAATGAACGACAAAAAGTGCACATCACAGAGAAAATATTCATAAAAGAATGCTGTATTTTTTCCAGCATCAATGATAATTTTCACAACAAGTAAGGAAACTAATGGATACATCGTACGGACTTTTTCTTACTAGATACATATATCACAAATCCACTTTGAATAATGCTGTGCAGCGAACTGATGCATTATTGATTATTGATATCATTTCTTTTTAATTCAGGCATGAACACAATAATTTCTTTCATCCTGAACAAGAGGATAGAAATATCTAAATTGCTCAAAGTAATCAACATGATGTATATTTTTAAGTTCTGCCTGCATTTATCATTTAAAAATGTGATTAAATTTCATAATATCTCCATATTCAATGCTTTTGAGGTTAAAAGCAGGCTAAAAGGCAGCAATGCGGATGTTCATTTCAAAAGATTTGCTATCATTTTTCTGTTAAAATGCTCATTCATTAGCGAAATGAAAGAACTGTTTTTACGTCGTTAAACAAGTGAATGCCTTTGAGCAATTTTATCTTCTCAAATCTAACAAGGATAATGTTTTCATTCCTATTCTTTTCATGTAAGTTTCCAACTATGCAGACATGAGAAAAACGATGAATGGATGAGATGAAAAGCCATGCCAAGTGCTAAAAAGTTTATCTATGGAAGGAACTTTAGGAATTTTTCTACTTTACAACAAACAAAAAGTTTGCAAAAGAATTTTCAATTTTAAAGAGATCAAGATGCAATACCTTAAAAATCTTTTAAACTATTTTGTTTGGAAATGAATAGCCTTTGCCACAACTTGTGAACTTTATATGGTAATCGATATTATTAAATTTAAACTTTAACCAATGTTTTCTAGGTAATATTCATAAATTGTTTAATTTCTATTTTCTAAGTATAAATTTCTCTTTGACAACATGAAATCTCATACACTTCAGGATGTGGACAAGTCTGAAATATAGGTATTTAATTGCCTAAAAGCATATGAGCAATGTAAAGTATTACTGACATTTTTCTCACCTCTATCAAATCACGTCCTGAAATAAAGGATGCTTAATCGCAAACCTTACTTCCCCTGTCTTCGTCCTTGAGGATTATTAATCCTTGTATACTTGTTGAGATTATTATGAAAATTAAATTGAAATTTAAATATTTGGTATAAACATGTGATCAGTATATGAAGACACGTGACTACATACTAAAAGCTTTACTTAAGGTTTTATTGATTTTATGACGTCAAAGTGTACCAAAAAAGAAATTTTAATTCAAAATATTCGCACTGGAGCCATTAAAATAGTCAAAAACACTATTCCTCCACTCATGGTTGAGAAATTGTTTTTAAATGCACAGAAAATGGTATTTCATTAAATTTTATTGTACGTTAATGGAACTGAAAGGGAAAAAGTTGACCGGATGTAAATTACAGACCTTTTTATATAATTTATCGCGCTTTTATTCATATTTATGATTCTCATTTGCTTAAAGGAAAGAGAGAAAAAAGGAAATAAAACTTTTTTTTGCTTGTGACTCATTTAAAATGGTAAATAGAAATTTACAAAGAAGAAGATGCATATCCTTTTTTAAATAAATGAATATTTGGACTCTCTTGAACTTTACTGGTCATTCGAATCACCATAAAGGATGAGCTTCAAATTATATTATCAATTAAACCATTGCCATGATGCGCAAAAAATGGACTGTAAATATAGCATATCATCAATTAAGTGTTCGCTTGCAATAAATAATGAAACTACACCTGTAGCATGCTTCAGACTGGAATTTTCCGCTCTCATTTGAAAATTCAATTTTTCACCGTCATTAATTTCATGAGAGTATTTACCTAGATAGTCAATTGACTTAGTACTCTGAAAATTTGAAATTTGATTATATCAAGCTACATCCTATACCGAATCATTAAATTTTATTGGAAATTTAAAAATTGTGCATTTAAATTTTATAACCTCCAAATATTTTCCGCTAAACAAATGAAAATGATTTGTTTGGAACTGGATGAGCATAACAATTTGTTGAATCATCAGCACACAATCCTTTTTCAGGTTTTATATCAATTTTAATGCTTTTTGCTCCATCAAATAATTTTTTGAATGCATTTTCCAATAAATCTTCAATGATCATTCGTGCCATGCTCTTCCGAAACAGCTCCAATTTTTCTTGAATATATCCTTCAATCGACCTGACAAACAACATTCATTTTTATTATTGTTGTTTATTTTGAATGCAAAGAAAAGAACGGAAAATGTGAATGAAAAATTTATGTATTAGAAGAAAGAACATGATGAAGAAAATTGATCGTAAAACGTGACTTTACCTCTTTACAATAAATTTAAAATGCTCTTGAAATGTTATCATCTCAACGGGAATCTTCATCAATCCATCAACTTTAATGATAAATTTTTCACGTGAATGTTTTCTTAAATGACGCAATGCTCGATTAATATCCGTGAACTTATTGTTGTGTAACTTGACATATGCACTGAGAGTCAGAGAATGAAATAAAACAGAGATTTATACCAATTATTTCTAATGTGATATGTGTACCTGACATTGATTGCTTCTGGTAAATCGAGAAGTGGGTTCGAATAGAATTGAATCAATTGACGCCCACTAACAATGTCTGCAGGAATCGCTGAGTCGTCTGCAGTTTCATCGATCTCATCCAGCTTTATTATATCAGACGAATCGACTGTTTTCGAATGCCTCTTTATTCCTTTATTAACATTCATACGACTTCTTTTTATCAATAAGTCTGTAGAACTTTCTACTAATGAATGAATTGAGGGTGATGACACTGAACTTTCTTCTTTGCTGTTTACGTTTTGTGTTTGAATTTCAATAGGAAATTTCTTATCAATATTGATTTCATATTTTTCGCCATGGCAGCATAAAAGTGTATCATCCGTTTCCATCCAAATATTATTGTTCAACTCAACATTTTTAAAGGATTCAGCAGGATTCCTTGATAATATTTCATAACCTTTAAGAGTCAAAACAAATGTTTGAATCTTAATGTCAATAACCTTGTGGAAAAGTAAGTATTTACCAGACATATCACGGTTCAAAACAATCCAACGTTCAGCATACTTTCTCGTAGTCTGCTCATTTTTTGTGCTTTTGCACTGTTGACATACTTTAGGATCCCATTTTTCATAGAACACCTGACGACCATTTTCTTCAATCTCAAAGATATTCTTTTCAACATCACTTGCAGATATGAGAACTTTTTTCTGGCATTTATCATTATCATTGTCATTAGATGGAGAATTTTCAATATTTATGATGACTTTATTGTTGCTGGAATGAGGATTAAATATGATTTAAATGTGGTTTTTTCATTAAAACTCATAAAGTTTACTTGCTGCACATGCTACATTTTTCATCGTAAAATTCAATTTTGGTATCATTTATGTGAAATGATATTCCATTAAGTGATATTGAACTCTTTTTTGATTGCTGTGTATTTATTGTCACTCCATTAAATAAGTTAATGTCGATTGCATTTTTCACAAAACGAAAAGAGCCATACTTTTTATGCTCTATCTGACAAAATTGATTGATATTCACAAAATAGTCATCATTCACGAAATCCAAAATATCGCCTATTAAAAGTTTTGATTCATTTTCTGCCTCAGTTAACCAAATCTCGTCGAGAATTGAAATTGATTTCCCTTTATCGACATCAAATATTGTTGCTGTATCATCATTGCAATAAAATGTTTTTGTGATGAGTGTTTCATCACCATACAAGCATTTCGTGTATGAGTTTGCATGAAAAACTTTAAGTCCATCATCTCTTATGATTTTAAAATATCCTTCCTTATTATTACAATGTTCATGCACCTCGTATAATGGTTTCAATTCATCCACAATCCAATCATTTTCAATGATAAATCTATTTCCTGATGGTAATATCATCACAAATGTTGAAATGTTGACGTATTTCTTGAGGAAATGAATCGATGTAATGGAAAATTTATAAAACTCTGTAAGTTCATCATTTCGAGTAGATTTATTACTTTTTTTTGTGAATTTTTCGTTTTTACTTAAAATCTCATATATGGTACCATTGGAGGAATAAATCTTTACTGTATCATTCATCATGTGTATCATTATGAAACCATTTGAGAAGAATGTTCTCTTTGTTTCGACATTATTTATGTTCATATCATGACTATGTTCTATCAACTCCATCCAATTTATTTCAACAGTATCTACATCGATGATTTTTATTATCATTCCATGTGGAAATGCGAGCACCATATTATTATCATTTTCTTGTTGTGATGTATTACCGACGTCAATACTACAAATCATTCCAGTTGCATGCTCATCTCTTAATGTAACATTATTGAATTCATTCTTATATAGATCATATGAGTATGAAAGTTGTACTTTGTCATGTAATGTACATATGAAATTCAAGTGCTTTTCCATGTTTAGCCAAGTAAAAATTGTAGATTTTATACATAATGGATATGATTGAAATTCGCTTTCCTCTATTAGAAATTCAATTCGCTTGTTGCATATGTTATAAACTTCTTCTTTCTCCTCACTGACATTTTCTAATTTTTCGTCCACAAATGTTTCTCTAAAAGTTTCACTTTTTGCTTCATAATGTTGTTCATCGTTTCTCTTTTGTTGAGATTTGATGGACGCTGGTAGAAAAAAGCTCTCACGTAGAAAATCATTTATTGTACATTTATCATCTCCCTTAACAAAAAAGTTGTTCCCCAAACTTTTTATGTTTTCACTCATTGTTCCATATTTCATATAATCATTAAAATCCCGAAAGCACAGCGGTGTTGATAAAGTTTTCCAGTGAATTTTTGATGAGAAAATTTTCGGTACACTGCGTGATGGAAATTTGACAAGTTGAACATCAAAAATGTTCGAATATTGATGAGAAAATTGTTTACAAGTTTCTTTCAAGTCAGATATGTGCTGCAACATTGCAGCTTTGGAGAAAAATTGTATGTAAAAATTTCCCACATCATCCGAATCTATTCTCGTATTCATAAACTGTTCTATTTCAAAAGGCAATGTCGATAAATTCTGATATTCAATACATGTGTCACTAATAACTTTTTTTAGATTCCTCTCGCCATTTCCTTTCCTCTTAAGTCCCACACTTCGACTTTCAAAATAACTTTTTCTATATAGTTCAACTTGATGCCAATTTTTAAATTGAAGGACATAGAAATAAAAGTTTATGAAATCATACCCTAAAAATGAAGGAATAATATAAAGGCACTGGATAGCAAAAATAACTTTTTTACCTTTTTTGTCGCACTTGAGATATTTTATGATTTTATCCATGAAATAATTTTGAATTTGCTTCTGTTCAATTGATTGTTGTGTGTCAACATGCTTCCACATATCACCCCATGTATCTTCAAGATTCGATATTTTTTTAGAATAAAAGTTAGGATTTTGAGTATATCCTTTTCTCAATTCATCGTTCACATCATAAATTTTTTTGCCAAATGCTTCAATTTCCATAAATTTTCCCATCGTAGAATTTTTCACCATAAAGGAACTCTCATCTTGAACAATTTGCTCCATAAAAGCTTCGTAAATGTCATCTACTTTGATTGTTGTATGCGGTATTTGATTTAATCGCTTTTGCAATTGTTGGAAGTCATTCACGTCTTTTTTCACATCTATCTCGTGTATTATAAGATGTTTATAATATTGTTCATATGAGAGCTTTAAATGTTCGACATCATAAAAGAAGTAGCAAAACTGATCGTAAATGAGTTGTGAGCGTAAATTGAGAATGTAATTTGACTCAACAGGTACGTCTAGGTCGATGAATGCAATATTGTCGAAATCCTTCGAATGTTTTATTGTCAATAGCTCCAACCAAAAATCTTCAGCATTTTCAGTTCCTATCTGGCAGTAATTTTCATTTCTTGGAAATAGATTAACAAGTCCAATTAGATTTGTACGTTCAAATGATGCAATTGATTTTATAATTTCACAATCGTATACATCGAAAAGAATTAAATAGAAGTCATCATCATCTGGAGAGTCTAAAATCATGTTAATGATATTTTTCTCATCATGTTCGCTTTTTATTACACACAATTTATTTTTCTCTTCATTTTTTATTCGACTTGATATGCGTCTCTTATTTACTTCATTTTTCCATATTTCCAATTGATTGAACTCACTCATTTTCCGCATTTTTTCTATGATATTACGACATTCAGTCAACTTTTTGCTGACAAATGTTTCCATAAAACTTTTCAAGTTCATTTCATCATTCAATTCTTCATATGATAGACATGCTATGTTAGGTCGTTGTTTCGATAGAATTTTCTTCTTCAGAATTGATTTTATATTATGAATGGATTTATGTGAAGAATTTATGATGAGAATAGAAATATTTTCAAACATTTTCTTTACTCTGATTTAGGTATTTTCAGAATTTTATCCCTAAATAATATGCCGACTATGATGAAAACCTAAATCAATCAAAGTTTCCAAAGAAATCATAATAAACAATTGTGTTAATATAATAAAGTTAACAACAGCTTAGAGCTTTAAAAATGGGCTATCAAAATCTCAGAATTGCGCTCGAGGAACTGTCTCACAACATGATTGGTAATTAACGTTTTTTCAATTCAAATAATAAAAAGTTCAATTTTTGAACTTTAAAAATTTAAAAAATAATTAAACCGTTACAAATTTGATTTGCATAAATCCGTTGCTATCAACCCTGTAAACAGTAGCTTCGCATCACTTTTTCCTGAAAATTTAAAATTAATTATTAATTGATTACTTGTCTAATTTATGGCCGTTTATAGTCAGTGGATATTATAAACACATTATTGTTTATTTGTACAGTAAAGTAAAATTGTAAAAAGTTTAATGAAAAACAGTAGGCAGTGAAAAAAGGAAAATTTTGTTGTGTAGAAAAATGGCAGGCGTTTTATTTGTTATTTGCATTCCGCGTGAAAAATATGAAAAATGTATATCCAACAAACAGCAATCAAGTGAAGAAGATGGGTTTGGTGACACAAAAATCTCCGAGAGTTACTCCAGTCTTTCTGCACAGGTTAAATATCCAATAAAAATAATCAAAAAGAAAATATCAACAATCAATCAAATATTTTTCCAGGAATCAAGCTTGAATTCCAACTCATCTATTGGCGATGGAACTAAAAAAGTAAAATATCAGTATTTTCATATTAATTTAAGATAAATTAACTTTCAATCTTCTAGGATATTAAATTTAAAAGACGAGAAATTCAAGGATCAATGGATAGTGAAGTGTTCATGCGAAAACTTGAACTTGAAACTCTTGCAAATGAGAGTGAGGAAGCTTGCCAAAAATTCTACAATGCAATTCCGGTCAAAAAGTCGGATAAAACGATGGAATTTGCAATGCGGGAAATAATTGAGAGAATGAAGATCCGAAATGTATCCTGGCAGAAAGTTAATAATGGAAATTCTTATAAGATTTCATTTTCCCTTGAAAAAGGCGTTCGCTGTGATGATACTATTCATCTACTAAGTGAACACGGAATTGGACATAAAAACGGATCATCTTGTGTCATTATTCCTTGTTCTGTTTATAAGGATAAAAGTCACTTGAGAAAATCTGATGAAGATTCATCAGATAATCTTTTTCCTGAAACATCTTGGAATCAGCATATTGGGAATGTTAGAGCTCGTTTGAATGTTGAAAAGCTCGTTCATGCTGTAAAATCAGATGCAACAATGTCTTTTGATTTTATAATTCTATTAATTGTTGCTAGTATTATTGCTAGTTTCGGTTTAGTTGAAAATAGGTATGGAAATTGCTAATTCCATTACTATTATTATTTATATCTATTTTATTTTAGCACCTTGATCCTGACTGCTAGTATGCTTATTTCTCCTCTGATGGGACCAATTTTGGCTGCAACATTAGGAGCTATAATAAAAAATCACAAACTTCAATTTTGGGGACTTCGGAATGAAATCATTGGAATAGTCTTATGCATAGTTGTTGGATATTTTTTTGGAATCCTTGTTTGTGTTACAGACTACATCTTTGATATTCAAATTAAATTGACTAGTGAAATGCTTTCAAGATGCACATGGCGTTCAGTCTTTATAGGCGTATTTATTGCGCTTGCTTCAGGTGCAGCTCAATCGATTGCATTATTAAGAGAAAATTTTGGTTCTCTTGTTGGAGTGGCTATTTCTGCTTCTTTGTTGCCACCGGCTGTCAATACTGTAAGTTAATACACATTATCCAAAAAACCATCAGTCATTAATATTAATCGTTTTAGGGTTTATTGTGGTCATTCTCAAATGTCAATCAAGTATTTCAAATCCTTGATATAAAAGCTTTTGGTTCATACACTATTGAAGATACTAAATATAGTCAAAATCCTGCAGTTGAACTTTTGATTTTAGGAGCTTTAAGTTTATTTCTAACAATTACAAACGTCATTTGTGTATACTTAATGGGATATGTTTTTCTTCGAATTAAAATCGAAGTTGCACCTTTATCGACGGAAGAAGAAAGACAATTTTGGAAACATGACATTCCTATTGCTCGTGATTATAATAAAACAATAAATGCTGAAGATGGTAGGAGGATAAGGGAGCAATTGGAAGACTACCTTAATAGTGACACTGAAAATTTTCAAGGAGTTGCAGCTGAATTATTAAGACAAGACTTGTATCCAAATACTCACACATGGTCACCATTAATGAATAAATTAAGCAGCAAAAATGAGCAGCCAAGACCAAGTGTCATTGATTTCAATTCATACTATAATAGTATGGCAAGGGAGCATAATAGAAGTAATCTTAAACATTCGGATCCAATTAAAACACCAAAAGCCTCAAAATCGTCATCATATCACAATACTGCATCTTCTTCTGAGCCTGTTAATCGTCATACAACTTTCGTTGAAATCGAAGGAGGCTCGAATGACGATGCAAGGAATTATGGAAAATTTGTTGTTACTCCAGCAAAGGATGATTTGTTATAGACATGCATTTAGTTTTGTGTCACATTAAATTCAATAAAATTTATGAGAATTTCTATATTTTTTTAAATTAGAAAAAAAGTGATAATTATAATAAAGGAAGTTAGAAACATTTCTATAATGACCTAGTACCTAAACAAAACTAATAAATGTATGGATTCCAAATTCTTATAAAAGGTTGTTAAAATACTTGATATATCAATGAATAACTAGGAGATATATTAAACATGATATATATTGAAATAAGCTATTACAAAAAAGAGGAAGGATTTCAATGAATAACGGGAAATTAATATTGCTATTGGCAGTGAAAAAAAAAAATAAATACAATTTCATATTACGCTTCAGTGATTATTTATTCGAAATATAAAAGAAAAATCAGATTTAATGGCTTTTCCCAGGATTTTTCCTTGACTCTATAGATGAATTGAGAGGAAAATCTTATTATTATTATTATTACTCATCTCGTCTTCTCATCGTCCTTCATTCAAACTTATTTCATTTAAGACGACGGCAATGAAACTTTAAACTATTCTTCTTTGTTCTCGTCTTTCATTCATTTTTTTGTTTACTTGTACGATATGACGATGATGATGATGATGATTATGTGATGGATGAAAGACAATAAGCGAAACGATGGAGAAAAGATCCGTTTTATCAATTTTCCTGCAATTACATAAAGCAAGACAAAAAAGGAAGAAAATTAATTAAAGTTCTTAAGCAGTCTTAACGAGCTTCAATGTATATGAGAAACAAAAGCTTATTACAGTTTTAAGCAATCATATTGTATATGAGATGGATGTATAATAAATTGAAATTTATTAAAATTACCTTTATAGTTGCCGTGGTGATTTCGCTATGATGACGCTCAAATTTTTCATAAAATTCAATTTTCTCTTTCGTCAATGAAGGACGTAGAAAACTGAGAACGTCTTCAAAATCTTCTAATGTTATTTCCTCGCATTTCATATTCTTAGTTGCAGCACATAATGCGGCCTCATTACAAAGATTAACCAAATCAGCACCAGAGAAATTTTCAGTTCTGCTTGCTATGTCTTCAATATTTACATTTTGTGCTATCGGCTTCTTTTTCAATAGAAATTGTAATATTTGTAATCGATAATTGTAATCAGGCGCTGGAATGTGAATTAATTTATCAAATCTCCCGGGTCTCATCAATGCGTTATCAATACATTCGGGACGATTTGTAGCACCAATAATAAGAACTGGTTTATTTCTGTTTACTTTGCAACTTCCCCCAAAGCCATCAATTTCGGTGAGTAATGTTGATAAGATTCTCATATGTGCATCATTTGTTCCATTTGAATGAGTTCGATTGCCCACAATCGTATCAATTTCATCGAAAAATAAAATTGCTGGTGCACTTAGACGTGCTTGATTAAAAAGTTTCACAATGAATTTTTCAGCTACGCCCACATATGGAGAGTAAATTTCAGCAGAACTCACAGATATCAGAGTCATTTTGGTTTCTCCTGCTAAGCACTTGACTATTGTTGTTTTTGCGCAGCCACTTGCACCATACAATAAAATTCCTGACACAGTTTTAAGGCCAAAGCTACTGAATTTTTCTGGATATTTAAGAGGTCCCCAAACCGAAGTTAAAAGACATCTTTTAATATTCTCCATTCCTCCGATATCATTAAATCTCATTGTAGACTTGATCATTGTTCCGAGATTATCACGCATAACACTTGGGCTAGTTTTCTTCAGTGCATTTTCAAATTGGGTATGAATGTCTCGATGATTGCCTTCAATACAACGACGAACATGTTGACACAAGAGCTCTAAATCAGCACCCACAAAGCCAGCTGTTTTTTCAGCCACAAATCTACTCAATTTCGGAACATTTCCAAGCATCTCTTTATTTTCAAAAATTCGATTGATTAATATTTTAGTAATTTCAAATCGCTGATTCTCATTTGGCATCTCTAAAGCAATTTCAATTCCCAATCGATTGAATCTTCGTAATGCAATATTGACTAACTCAATTTTGGATGTAGTTCCAATTACTAAAATCCCTTTTGTACGATATAAATCATCAAGATGTGAGTAGATCATTGATGCTATTCTCGATGAATGGGAATTTTCTTTAACCTTCCTATCAAATTCTGGACAAAACAATTCAATATTTTCGATAAGGATGATTGAGAGATTTGTTGAAATTATATTGGTGATTTCCGTGATTCTCTTGAAGATTTTCTGAAATTCTTCTTCTGTTTCGCCTGGATATGGTCTACAAATATCTCCAGTTATCTCAAATAAGTTGCAATGATATTTATTGGACATTTGATGTATTAATGATGATTTTCCACTTCCACACGGTCCATAAATAAGCAGTTGACACGGTGGCTTTTTGCGAAACATTCGTGGATTTCTTGTATACTCCATATTGTTGTATATTATTTCTTCCAATTTCTTTGCCTCATCAGCTAATCCTCCTAATTCTAGATCCTTCCATTTAAATGATGTTTTAACGAGAATTTCATTAATTTCTAAAGCACATTCCTGATTCAAATTTCCATATTTGCCTATATCACTTGTTGATGTCACTATTATTTGACTGATTCCGAATTTATTGCATGAAATTGTACAGTTTGAGGAAAATGTATAATGCTTAAGAATAGCTCTTGTTAAATTTGTAACATCTTGTTTAGACTTTATAAATTTTACATCCAGTTTGGTGGCATCTATATAGATTTTCACATTAACCTTGCTAAATTCTATAATTTCTGAATTGGGAACCAATTCCAATTTTTCAATCCATACAATTTCCTTGAATTCATTCATTTGGACAGAATCATCAATGTAGCATAATGATTTATCATCATAATACTCATTCAAATAGAATATACGACACAAAATTTTCGTTTCATCACATTTTACTATAACTAAACTTGTTGCCGGAAAATTTAATTCTTGTTGAGAAATTCTAAGTTTTTGAGGACATGCCAATATGTTCTCATCTTTATATACATCTACTGGTCTCCTAAAGATTACTTCACTCATTTTGAGCACTAATTAATAATAATATTGAATTAAATTAACTTTTTGACTAGTACATATGCACAACTTTAACTCGCTTCTGAATTCCAAGCAAATATTTTGTAAACAAAAACTACATGTGCTATTCAAATTTTAAAAATACGTTACACATCGTTACACGTGTTCGAAAAATTTTTGTGAATTTTTTTCCGTGTGCATCCCTTCATCGATTGCTTACATATACATATTATTAGTTTAGTATTTCAACATTAGTCATTCGGTAAACATTCGAAAACAGCTGACTGACTATTCATAGCTGTATAATAAAGCAATAAGTGAAAAAAAGATTAAAGTAATCTTTGAAAATTTTAAATTGTTTGTTTTGACTGATTAAAAATCATAAGTATCATAGATAAGAAAATGCATAAGACATTTTCGGAATAGAACTCTAAGAAGACGGTCATAAAACCAGAAAAAAATAAGAAAGTAGTGAAAATTCTAGAAGTTGAAAAGATTATCAGTTTTCAAGAGGAATTCAATAATTTACTGATATTCCGAATAGTTTTGTAATCATATCAAGCTGTAATTGAATTTGATTTAGTTTTAAAATGGCATCCAAAGAACCAACATCAGATGAAAATTCCGATTCAGGAAAATTATTGAAGCATTGGTTTTACGAGCACTTGATAGACGGTTTGTAACATATTGATTTAGATAAATGTTGTCCTTAATAGGTACCATATATAGTATGCAGCCCTTGAGGCACCATTTATCATATCTAATTTACTAAAATTCACACGACTATTAATTACACAGGCAAAACACGTTGGACCCCATTCAACTTTATTGATTCACAAGCTATTGAAGAAGCCTTTTTGAGTCGAAAAGAAAAACAAATTGCGACTGATGGGGGCAGATTTGAAGTAAATATTGAGGAAAGGACACGGCAACCTGTTTATTGGACTGCTGATTCGACATCAGTAAGAAGGTGTTCATGGTTCTATAAAATAGATTCACGTTGGATACCATATGAAGAAGGAATCGCTGATTTGTTAGAATCAGAATATCAAGAAGCATTGATATCAAAAGAATGGCATCGACGCATAGATCTCCCAAACAACGAACAAGTAGTTTTTCACGATTCCAATGTCATGGTCCACTTTCAGCAACAATCAAGCTCAGATTCTTGGGGGTCACCAACAAATTCTATTGCCAAACCAAGAGTTGTTAAAAGAGGTGTTGATGATTTTCATATTGATGAAGGAGATAGTGATCAAATTGATCATTTACTATTTATGGTTCACGGTATCGGGAGTGTTTGTGATTTAAAATTTAGAACAGTTGAACAAGTTGTGGATGAATTTCGTACGATAGCACAACAATTGGTACAGGCACATTATAAAACAGCATATGATGAAGGAAAAATTGGACGAGTAGAGGTCTTACCAGTAAGCTGGTATAAGGCTCTACATTCTGACGATTCTGGGATAGATCAAAAATTAAAGTCCATAACGTTAGATTCTATACCTCGGTTAAGAAATTTTACAAATGAAACTTTGTTGGATGTGCTTTTCTACACGTCTCCAGTTTTTTCTCAAGGGATTGTTGATACAGTCGCCAATGCATTAAACAAGAAATACTCAATGTTTTTAAAACGGAATAAGAATTTCAAAGGTCGAGTTTCTCTTGCTGGCCATTCTTTAGGGTCACTTATATTATTTGACTTATTATGTCATCAAAATCCAACTGAAGTGAACGGAGAGAATTTAGAAAACCCCGATGAACTTGGAACTCCATCAAGAATGAAAAAAATATCAATACATCAGCCTGTAACGCGTACACATTCAAAGGCAATTGATTACAATTTTGGATTATCAGGAACAGGCCAACCGTTGATGACCTATAAACAATTAATTTTTGAACCAAAACACTTTTTTGCAATTGGATCTCCAATTGGAATGTAAGTAGATCACCCTCATTCCCCCTAACTTTTTAAAATTAAAATCAATTTACCATTATTTACCGGATTCACGAAAATGTACAAAGTTTATTTAGTCGCAACCTTTGAACATTACTGAAAAAGTTAATGATAATATATATATTTTAATCAATTTCTTTAAATGCATTTATTAGGTTTGTTACAATAAGAGGCATTGATAAATTGGGACTAGATTTTCGCTTACCAACATGTGATCACTTCTTCAACATTTTTCATCCACTTGACCCAGTTGCATATCGAATTGAAGCTCTTGTTAATCCTAGCTTGGCAAATGTCTCACCAGTTCTAATTCCACATCATAAAGGGCGAAAGCGTATGCATCTTGAATTGAAGGAGACATTTCAACAAGTATCTGCCGACTTGAAGACAAAATTAATGTCATCTGTGAAAAATGTGACAGAGACTGTTTGTGCATTGAATCCACTGAACAAAAGTATAAATCATAAGGCAATTGAAAAAGAAGTTGATCAGGTTTTAAATAAGCAGTTGAGTTTGGAAACGGGTGTCGAGAAGGACGAATCTCCAAAAGAATCACCGACTTCAGAAAAACAATTTAATATGGGATTATTAAATCAGGGACGACGATTTGATTATGTCTTACAAGAGGCTCCACTAGAATTTTTCAATGAATATTTGTTCGCACTTGCTTCACATGTTGTATATTGGGTGAGTAGACATGCCTTCAAAAGTTACATTGTCTTCATTTATTATTATTTTTTGTAGGACTCGGCAGATACAATATTATTCATTGTAAAGGAGATGTACAGTTCGATGGGAATCGAGGCTGATAAAGAAATTCCACAACACACATTGAAGATTGAACGGCCTTCATCATCGACAGACTTAATTGTTCCTTGTTCATCAGATTCTCTTAGAGGATAACTATGGGATAGATTTTCGAATTTAAATGTCTTGAAACTGGCGTTTCGTATATATTTTTGCTATCTATGCAAAATGAAGGCTTTAAAGAACTCTCCTGAAAATAATAACTAAACATATGATTACTGACAGGTTGTGCATGACTTTCTTTGAACCAAATATCAATATCATCATATTATTCCATAAATTATTGCTTGTATCTATACACATTTGTTGTAGATCATTTATTTAAATTTGAAATAAAATAAAATTTTAAAACAAATTAAGTGCGTAATTTAATATTTTTTTAAATAAAAACAAATCCCCTAAAAAACGTGGAAGTTAGTAACGGTTTTTTTTTCAAATTTAAAATAAGTTCGAAATTCGGACATTTATTTCGAAAACAAACAACAAAGTTTTCAAAAGAAAAAATTTACAATAAAATTAGTTTTCTTAGTGAAATACGTAGTATAATTACTAAAATTTAACTTGAATCGAGAAACAACAAATCAACAAATTAATTTGTTGTGTTTGCATGCTTGGAAAATAGAAAATAAGTGTTTAATTGAAAATCAAAATTTTGAAGCCAAGCCAAATTGTTAAATCACTTAAATGATGAGTAAACGCAGAAGAACATCGTCGGAAATTGATTCAGACTCTGATGATGATTCAGGATTGTATCCTAACAACACACCGGCTGTCAGAAAACGAAAAAAATTAGATCCAGTAAGTTGCTTCTTTGCTATTATTTTTATTATTATTATTTACATATATTTTTGGTATAAATTGTAGATGGAGCAATGTCAAAGTTTATATGACTCAATTCGAAATCATAAAAAGGATGATGGAACTCAGTTGTGCGATTCTTTTATAAGAGCACCAAAGAGACGTCAAGAACCAAATTATTACGAAATTGTCACAAATCCTATTGACTTATTGAGAGTTCAACAAAAACTTAAAACTGATTCATATGAAGATATTGATGACTTGACTACCGATATTGAGTTGCTAGTGAATAATGCTAAAGCATTTTACAAGCCTGATTCCAGTGAATATAAAGACGCTTGTGCTTTATGGGAAGTATACAATAGTAACAAATCAAAACTCATTGATAGTATGAATGAGGAATCTACACCAACAAGTGTAGCTGATCCTTTAAAACCTCGTCGAATTGGACGTCCAAGAAAATCTGTATTAGATGATGATCAAGTGTCAGAGAATTCTTCAGAAAATAACGATTACGATATTTATGAAGAATTATTTGCTGCGATTATGACAGCAACTGATCCTGCTGATGATCGATCCTTACATACAATGTTTCAATTATTGCCATCGAAGAAACATTATCCTGATTATTATGCAGTTATTGATCATCCAATTGATCTTAAATTTATTGCCAATAAAATCCAAACCAATGCATATACAAGTCTTAATGATATGGAGAAGGATGTTCTTCAAATGGTTAAAAATGCTCAAATCTTTAACGAGCCAGGAAGTCAAATTTACAAAGATGCAAAAACCCTCAAGAAAGTGTTCATTCAACGCAAAGCAGACATTGATTCTGGAAAATATAAAAGACCACCAACAAGACAACGTGGTCGTCCAATAAGTTATAGCGCTGCTTGTGCTGCTCTCAAAGAAGAACTTGACTCATCTGAAGAGGAAATGGATGAGATGGATGATGAGACACAAACTGGTCCACTTTGGCAATTATTTGATAATCTCTACAATCAATCAAGTTCAGGTGAGCTTTTATGTGATGTGTTATATATGTGCTATACCTCATTATTTATGCTGTAGTTAGTAGATTTAATGTTATTAATAGCTGTTTAGTTTCATTTTCATCATTTTTTATTGATTATCATTTTCTTGTTTTTCGTTTCTGTCCATTATTTCTTCTACTTTTCATTTGATTATTGTCCATCTTAAATTTGTATGTGTCAATGTTATGTTAAAATCAAATTAAACTGACATACAGATGGATCTTTAGGAGGATCGCCACTCGGAGAATCGCTATGGAAACTGCCGAATAAACGTTTTCATCCTGAATATTATACTATCATCAAGAAACCTCTCTCGATGTCAATGGTCCAGAAGAAATTGAAGAAAAATGAATATGCTAATGTTACTGAATTGTCTACTGATTTATATCTAATGATTGACAATGCAAAGAAAGCTAATTTGCCGTCATCAAAAATCTATAAAGATGCAGTCAAAATGCAAAAGATTTTAAATCAAAAATTGGTCGATGACGGATTAGATGATGATGATACAGAGGATACCGAAGATTCGCAACAATTTAGTTCAATTCAAGGAAGTGTTGATAAAAAGAAGAAAGGAAGACCAAGAATTCATCCAGTTTCATCTTCAACCTCGCCAGCGCCAACACCAACTCCACAAGCATCAAAATTCTATAAATTTCCTAATAATCCAACACTGAAAAAGAAGTTAATGGCTATTCATAAGCATTTATTGGAATATTCATTTGATGGACGACAGCCAGCTGAACCTTTTCTAGAGAAGCCATCTAAAAAGTTATATCCTGATTATTATACAATAATTCAACATCCAATTGATATGAATTGTATCCATAAGAATATTGAAAATGATCGTTATGGCACTGTAGATGATATTGTCGGTGATTATCGACTAATGTTTAATAATTGTCGAAAATATAACGAAGAAAATTCCATGATTTATGATGATGCTAATATGCTGGAAAGAGTTTTGAACGATCGATTAAAAGAGTTGTCTGGTATAGGTGATCGAAAGCCTAAAATGTAAGTAACTTTACGAACTGTTGAATTTTGATCTTTAATGAATTTTAAATGATTTTAGGATGAAAATGCAAAGTAAGAAAGCGCAAATGATTTTAGACGCAAAACTGAAGAAGTTGTATGAAACAATCAAGGATTATAAAGATCCAAAGACAAATCGCCAAGTTGCGACAATATTTATGAAGCTGCCCAGCAAAATGGTAAGTTGCATGATTAATATGAAGTTGCTCCAATGAGAGATTATGTAGTTTTGACGGTGAAGCATCTTTTGGAAATATTTTTTCTTTAAAATATGCTTCCCCGTTTTGTCTTGTCCTGATTCGGCCATAAAATACTCGAAATTATTCAAAATTTATCACCACAACCACGTTTTAACTCAAAACTATTCCGATAGTAATCAACTGACATTCTTCTTTATTTCATTCCGTCATTTTCTATTTATGTATCTTTTTAAATAATCTCATTCCCAATAATGATTTCCTTGTCTCTGATGATAATTAAATAATATGATTGTAATTGTGGATTGTGGATGGAAAGAATAAGGTAATTAAATGGCACAAAGAAAGAAGAACCATATCATTTTTGTTGCTTAGTTGCATGCTTTTTTATGTTGCTTACTCATTTTTCCTACATGACCTATTAAAATGTATCTTCATTTCGTCTTATTAGGAATATCCTGACTATTATGAGATAATCTCGAAACCCATTGATCTCGAAAAAATTGGAAATAAGTTGAGGATGCAGCAGTATGACTCAGTAGACGAACTGTCAACCGATTTGATGCTCATGTTTGTAAGTTGTACATTTAATTTTGATAGATTTTCACATCCTTAAATGATAATTTATATTCTTATAGGAAAATGCATGTAAATACAATGAGCCAGATAGTCAGATTTATAAAGATGCGCTGATGTTACAGCAAGTTTGCATTCAAACGAAAACTGAACTTAGAATGGAGGACGAAAATGTTCCTGACGTTCCACAAGTCCTCTTAGATTTGTTGATGCAATTATTTACGACAGTTTACAATTATCAAGATGAAGAAGGTCGATGTTACTCAGACTCAATGGCTGAATTGCCAGAACAAGACGAAATTGAAGGAGGAAAGCAACGAGCAATTTCATTAGATCTTATAAAAAGAAGACTTGATAAAGGAATTTATAAGCGTTTGGATATTTTCCAAGAAGATATGTTTGCTTGTTTTGAACGTGCTAGAAGATTGTCAAGAACAGATTCTCAAGTATTTGAGGATTCAATTGAAATGCAGTCATATTTTATTAAGAAAAGAGACGAATTGTGTAAAAATGGAGAAGTTTTATCATCACCAGCATTGAGTTATACTGCAATGCATTTAAGTGCAGCAGTTGAAGCAGTTCGTCAAACGAAGCTTTTGCAAGAGGAAGAACCAGAAGCAGAATCTTCTAATATTGATATTGTTGCGCCTGCTCAAAGTGAAAGCATGTCGATTGATAATGGAAAGATTTTCACTCCAGGCGATTTTGTTTATTATTCTTTGACTGATGATCAAACTCCGGGAATTATGTATATTGAAAGACTTTTCACTGATCAAAGTGGCGAAAAATTGTGCCATGGTAACGTCTATCTTCGTCCTTATCAAACGTATCATTTGACAACAAGGAAATTTTTAGAACAAGAAGTTTTCAAAAGTGACCAACATCAAACAATACCATTAAAGGAATTACAACAAAAATGCTATATTATGAGCGTGAAAGATTATTTCAAAATGAAACCCGAATCATTTGCTGACAAAGACGTTTATGTCTGTGAATTTCGATATAATTCGAGAGCTAGATCATTCAAGAAAATCAAGGCATGGCCTTTCCAAACAAATAATACTAAACTTATATTGCGAGAAGAACCCCTTGAACCAAAAAGAGTTCAATCTGTATTTAAAGATAGACCTGTCGATCCACTCAAACTTGACATACCAATCGATGAAGTTGATTTAGCATTAACAGAAAAAGAAAAATGCAATGTTGAAGTTATTGTCCAGGGTAATGACGATGCAATGAATACATATTATGAGCAATTTAATACAGCTTGTAGCGGAACTGTTAAAACGGGTGATTATGTCTATGTTGCAACAGAATCTGGCAAACAAGCGATTGCTCAAATAAATTCGATTTGGGAAACAAAAGAAGGAAAATCATTCTTTAGAGGACCTTGGATTTTAACACCTACAGAATTGCCTCCAATGGTTCTTGCAAATCATTTACAATTCAGACAAGAAGTATTTTTATCGACTGTTCAAGAAACAACACCTACAATTGGAATCGTTGGAAAGTGCTGCGTTCTTGAAGTTGATGAGTATACAACAAGACGTCCAACAGAAATTCCCGAATCAGATGTCTTTCTATGTGAATCCATATACGATGAATTCAATAAGCAAATCAAAAAGTTACAAGGAACTGGACATTTGAAAAAGTTTACTCATACACAAGCTGTAACTCCAGATGAAATATACTACTTTAGACGTCCAATAGTAATTCAAAGGGTAAGTTTATCAAAATTGTTACTTCTTTTATAGTTGTGATGTGATGTGTGGTAGAATTTGGTATTTGATGTTTTATATATATCGTCTTTCTGACAGATGCTTACGAATGAAGTGGATTCCAAAACAGCAACATTGTCTGATATTGTAAGTACTTTTTCTTTCTTCTTTCACATATTTTGTAGCATATAGCAATTTGTATTTAATATAATGGTCCTTTGACGGTTAATTTAGTAATTAATTGCATGAATAATACTGTAAATATATTTATAAATATTATGTTTAACTCACTCAATTCAATAACAATTTTCACTTTCTTTAACAACTTATTATTGTGCACTTCAGAAGAGGAAGTGGAAAAAGGTAGGAACGATAAATAAATAATTGATTATTAATCGAATGATTTGGAACTTAAGTAGATAATTGTAGTTAAAATCTTCTAAAATATCAAAGTCTATGGCCGTCCATCCTATTAAAATAATTTGAAATTCTAAAAAGCCTAATTCATTGGTTGGCCATAGAACTTCGAATGAAAAATTCAAAAAATAAACTGAGACAAAAATTTTTCTGACCATTACAATTTCACAGGATCAATTAAAGATGGAAGCAATTGGAGGAGGAAATAGCTGCGATTTTGGAATGACTGAAGATTCAATGGATACTGATATTGGGTCAGATGGTTTTGCTCTAAACACATCATCACCGATACCAACAACTGTATTAAGCACTCCAGCGTCTACATCTAAGCGACCTGCTGCATTTACTGGAGGAAAAAGTGGCAAGAAAGTTATTACTGGATACATTCTGTATTCGAGTGAAGTGAGAAAAGCAAAAGTTCTTGAAAATCCTGAATGTAAATTTGGTGATATTTCACGAATGATTGGAGACGAATGGCGTGCATTGCCACAAAATGAACGACGTCAATGGGAAGACAGAGCATCAGCAATTAACGAACAAAATGCATCAAAATATGCAGAAGAAATGGCACTAAACGGTGGACGTGAAACTGGAAAGGACAGTCCGATTGCAAATTCATCGATGGCATTAACACCGAATCAATTATCGATGCAGCATGAATTTGTTCAGAATCAAGTATGGAAACATAAGAAATTTATCATATATTCGAGTGCACTTTTGAGTAAAAAATGTGATTCAAAAGTGCACTTTTTCCATTCCATTTGCAATTATTTGCTTACTTATAGTTGTTAATTGTTGGGATAACCGCCAGAGGATCGAAGTTTATCTTTTTTTAAGTGGATATTTCACATTGAAAATTTCCCATATGAATGAATGAATTAATTTGTTTCAATGACTAATTTATCATGAAGTCTTTTGAAACACAATAGATTCTCATTTTTTGCGCGTCTTTGGCTAACAATTCTTTTTTGTTCTTTGTTTTTATTTGGGATTATATTGTTCTCATTTGAACATCTTTTGTTAATAATGATTCTCATGAAAATATATTTCTTCATTCAAAGGTTTTCGAATGTTGTTGGGACAAATGTGATTATCAGTTTGAAGATCCAGGTGACGCATTGGAACATACAATAACAGACAGTAATGGTTGCGTACAGCGACATTTTCAACAATTGGCAGCTCAGAATGAGCCAATTGTTTATCATTGCTTATGGAGAAACTGCATTCGTGCAAGACGAAATCAACCTCCACTGCCTAATATCCAACGATTGATGAAGCATGTAAGAGAAGTTCATGTCGTAAAAGCACCAGGAAAAATTGTACAGCCACAAGATCGTGGTAAAAATTACGTTGCAAGTACAAGAAGACATTTACATCAGAATAGTCAACCAATTCAACAGCAAGTTCATCAGCAAATTGTGTATCATCCACATCAACCAGTTCAAACAACTCCAGTTGCAACTGGAAGTCCACAAACAAATGTCGTAGCTCATCATCAGCCACCAGTTCAGCAAAATATTATAAATTATGTTACAACACCAGTTGAGCCATTATTTGTGACAGTTCCACCACGTCCACAACGTGTTTTGCATTCAGAAGCGTACATCAAGTATATTGAGGGATTGCAGAACAATAATGCATATGTTGGACAATGGGAAAAGTCGGTGAAAGCAACTCGTGAGACAATTAATACTGATGTCAATCGACTGCCAACACATTGGTTAGGAGCTCGCGGTAGAGAAAAGCCCGAAGAAGTAATTGATGCTCTTTGGAAATTACGGAACTTTATGTGGAAAGATGCATTTACGTTAAGTAGAAACGGTTATTAAGTATTGCACATTTTATAATTTTTTAATTTGAGACTACTCTCAAATGACCTTTATTTTACAAAGTGACGATAAAATTAAGTTAATAAATTCATTCAATTTTTCTACATTCACAAATAACTTTTAGCATTTTTATTATGTTTTTTTTTTTGATCATTTATATTACAAACGTTTAATTTTGCAGGATTAAAATCATGTTGGATTATCCAAGTTTAAAATTTTCAGTTATCCAAAAAATACATGATACTAAACAAATGATGCATATATTCGATTATTGTATACATAGACAACTTTTAGCCATTCACTAGATTATTTTTTTCATTATTAATTCTTATACTCAATTAAAATTTTCACTACATTTTTACTTTCAATAAAATCAATTTTAATGACTTGATCATTACTTATTTATTTAATATCCAATACCGTTTAATTATTTTTTTTTGTCCATTATTGATTAAAAATTTTGTTACATTTGAGTAAGAATTATGAACTGACTGGAAATATCTTTAAAAAATAATATATTAAAGTCGTACATTACACTCTACTTTGTACACTCTGTTTTGTGAACTGAAGGATAAAACATGTTTAATAAAAGACATACAATATGTGAATGTATATAACGCATTTGCTGTAAAATAGGAAATCTTAATTTTAATTCATTATAGGACATTATAAATACTTTTAAAATGCGCAGAGCTCGAAGTCGAGTCTAGTCGACTTTTCAATATCAGATCCAAGTCGACTTCGACCTCTGAAAATGCGTTTTGAAGGACAAATGCAGCACATCTTTACAAATTCAAAAATAATTTCAATTCGCTGGATATCCATATCGTTTAAGAAAGCACAGCAACTTAAATGACATCTGTTTAAAATTCTGTTGTTTTAAATTCCAGTCAGTCCTCAACTAAATGTTAGCATTTTTATAAATTTAAAAATAAAACTAGGAAAATTTTAATAAGGAAATTCGTTCAATTTCAATTAGGTATTAAGAATGATTATTTTGATTGCATTTCATTTTTTTAAAATAATTAAATATTTTTTTAAAATATAACCGTAAGAGGCCGTCGATAATCGCCGCCACCACTTGAAGTGTTTTGCTGAGAATTCTGTTCTGCTTCAAATTTAACAGGTTGCTGATTGAATGCTTGATAATTTGTTGCAGCTCCATTACCATTAAAATCCATATGAGCATCTGCCATATTTTTATTACTATCATCCAATTGAGGTGTTGAATCACGATCACCGCTACTCATATCCTGATTTCCACTCTGATTGCCATAAATTTTTGAAATATCAAATGCATAATTTGATGATGATGCGCGATCGGAATACATTTTAGAATCAAAATAAGCTTTCGTGAGAACGGATGGATCAAGATAAGCACTATAATTTGAAGATACTTGTTGTTTTGTTGATTCATAAATTGCAGCTGCTGTATTCAAATATGCATTACGATCAAGTGTAAATTTCGACACGTCCATCTTAAATTAACAAGACCTTAAATTAATACTAAAAGAATAAATTCCAAAATTGAATGTAAAGTATGTGGAAAGTGAAATTTCTCTTTTTGCTTCTCATCACTTCTTTAATATGTATGTATGTTTCATATGCACTGCTACATATCGTACATATAAGATATAAATAATAAAAATGAATGAAATTCCATGCAAGAAATTATAAGGTCCAGAATATGAAACAAAAAAGGCACAACAAAGATGACACACGAACAAAGAAACAACTTAACGAGTTCTTCTTTACCACGAATTGAAACAGTAACATAACAAAAGAGCACTTTCATTACACAAATGAATTAGTATACAAGTATCTTCCCTACAATTATCGTCATTAATGAAATATACATTTTCATTCATGTCACTATGTACATACACTAAGTATGAGAGAGAGACGTTTATTCATCCATTAATTTATTAGACGACAACACCATTTGACGACCATTCAAAAAATCATTAATAATATTTTTCGTTCCTTCTTTTTGTCTGTTTCTATTTGCACATTATGAGAATCTTGGCAACCAACGTCTTGTAAGAAGTTGGATAGGTGTGTGATTTATTAAACGCATTTTTGAAATTGAACAATTTTATTGGAATTTTTGGCAATTATGTATATCCATTAAATTTGAAGATTTTATGAGATTAGCAAGTTCATCTCTATTAAATATTACCCAAAAGTCAAAGAGTCAACTATGAATTATTTCACTAAATAAAATGCTACAATGAAGAAATGAATGTGAGAAAAGACCTTAGTTTATGAATGAACGACGAAAGATGGTAAAATGAACGTTTAGTACACAATACTATTAAATGGGCAATTATGCGTTAAATATTTTTCTTTCTTAAAAAGAGACATGCCATTCTCATGAATTTTAACACATTATTATTATTTTTTACGCTGCTATTCATAAAAATGATGTCTTGAATACATAAAATTGAGTATTTAGTCAAATTTGAATAAAAAGAAGAAAGCACACAATATAATGAAGAAGCGCTGAAAGGTGTAAGTAAAAAAATCTTAAATTTGTAGCATGAACAAACTTGTTAAAATTCTCTAAATTCCCCACAGCCTATCCGTCCATGACGAAAAAAAGTAAATATCTATCAATTATTCAATCAGTCGAGACCTACAATTTTGACGGGTTCCAGCAAGTGTGTTGTCGAGATGTGATGAGATAATTTCTATGATTTTAACTGTCTACAAGTCCAGGTGAGAGCGAGAAAGGAGAATTAATCATTATTTTTTTGGGATTTAGCTAACTTTTCAAAAGGACAAGGCTTTCTTTGCAATCCTTTGACTCTATGCCATTCATAAAATTTTGAAGGAATGGAAGCCACTTGAAAGTACTTCAGAAAGTCTATTTTCAGTTTTTGAAACTTCAGAATAAAGAAGGTCAAAATTGATATTTAAGCAGAGCTCGTGAAGTCGACTAGAACTTTATATGGAGTCGAGTGTATGGACTCGAATATAGTATGGAGTCGAAACGACTCAAATCGACTTTTCCATACAAAATCCAAATCGACTTCAAGGCCTGCTTATATGTCCAAATGCGTTTCAGTCACAATTTCTCGATATTCAAGGAACACAAGACTTGTCTCAAGGAGATGTGTGTAAATTGTTCTATCATTATGAAGTGTCTATAATTTAAAATAATGAAACCCATCCATAATTTAGATCGAACTTGTGTAAAAATGAGAAAGGGATTTTATATTTATTTCAATATAGTCATCACATTTTAACAAGTCATTGAACGTAATTTCATGTTTTGTTTCGTAATTTTTATGAAGAAAAATGGTCGTGCTACCTTATTACAACAACAAACATACTTAAAAGTTTTGACAGGCCCATCTTTATAAATTATTATTATTATTTTTTTGGCTGGATTGATGGATGAGAATGTTTATTGTATCGCTAACAGTATTCTTGGATGGTAAATTGATTTCTTAATTAAAATTATACAGGCACACTACCTGATGGTTACAAATTAAATTTTTTATGTGAAACTGTTTTAAGGGATAATGTTCATTAACTTGGTATATGCAATAAAAATAAATTAAAATCACGATAGCAAGGCAGAGACAAATTCTGCCGACTTTGAAGTATAAGTGAACGTACTTTATTAGATTGTTGATAACACCTTGAGACATCTAATTTAGTCTTACATAATATGGCGCTGCAGTTGACACGTGCAAATCTGCTGTACTTTTAAGGTTTTTAACCTACCCCATTCGTGATTCTAAGTTAATAGAATAATGTGTCTATTAGAAGCCATATCTTATTCTATACTGTACTTGAATATTTGTTTTATGAACCAATCTCGAACCCATTAAATGCCTTAATGTACCGAATAATTCAAAAAAATTGCTTTCTCTTACAAGTTCCAATTTTCGGTTGTGGCTATATTAATTTAAGAACAACCAAAGAAGGAGGTCAAAATAAATTAGGAAAAGAAAAGAAAAAATTAAATTAGAAATGTTCTGCAATTTCAAGCTCTAGTAATCCAATTAATTATGCTTTAATCCATGAAAATTAAATCGGGCCTTTATTTCGAAATTTCCATTTTCCGCAAATCTTAGTCACCGCCACCATAGCTTAATTTGACATCTTAATTAAATTTTGTACGCCTACCTCGTTTGGGAAAAATGATTAAATGCTTCACACGGTAGTCTCAACCAAAACTACAATTTTCTATGGCTCGAGAATCGTTTAAGGCATATTTGACTGAATCAGGTATCTATCAACACCTTAGTAGACGAAAATGTGTTGTTAAAAGGAATAAAAATGTACAATTTGATGAGATAATTGTTTATAATGATTCAACAGAAGTTCTAAGACTAATAAACACTCTGAAGTATTCAATATAGACTGAAGACAATTCTATTCTCTTTTATTATTTCTTTTTCTTTAAGCCAAGTGAATTTTTATATTAAGGCATAGATTATAAAATATGAAAAAAGGTAATAGGAATAAAATCCGATGATTTGAAAGAAAAATGGGAAGAATTATTGTAATTATATATTTTGTTTGAAAATGAAAATAAACATTTATAAGAGTGGGGATGAGATGTGCAGGCTCAGCTATTTTGTATGCTTTTGGGTAGATCTGATTTTATGCGAATTTATTATCAGTAGACTCTAAATTGCTACTAAAATTAATTTATTTAACAAGAGTTTCCAATCATAGACTCGAAAATTAAATCATAGACCATTTCCGATACTTCAATATTTTCAAATCCCTGACACCTACTTGTGTAATTATGTCTTCATTCAGATAACATCTCTTGTTCCTTTTCACATTATAATTATTTTGTTCTCCAAAAAGACTTCTCAACAAGCCAGCCAGGCGAATGAAGTGAAGGATAGAAGGAAGAAGAGAGTTAAAAGATGTCTGGAGGCATATACATTATTTTCGGTACCCGCGACTCTCTTTTAGCTTCTCTTTTGTATTCATAGTGCTACTGGCTTTTATTTCTTTATGTTTCTTTCGTGGCCTTTTCTCCTTTCTTTCTTTAAAAATCTTTAAAGAGTCCCGAAAAAAATAAAAATTCATGCCAATGTCTCAAGATGATTTTTTTTCCTATTCATAATGAAATGCTATTTTGTTGTTATTTTGTAGCTACCAGTTTTTTAAGAGAACCGAGATCATTATCAGCATAACAATTGCTTAATTTGTGTTTACAAGAAAACGATTTTTTTTTCACAAAAGATGAACAAAAATTTTATGAATGGATAAAATTTATTCAGAAAAGTCCCAAGTGAAATATTAGAAATGCTGCTTTATTTGGAGTTGTAAAGATTTTTAAAAAATTTATGAATAAACACCGTATTAGATATTGTTTTAAATGTGAGCCTATGAATCACCAATTTGTATATACAGCTACTGTTCCTCAAAATGCATGTATGCATTAAATCAATAAAAAATAGAACATCATTATGTAGGGTGTGAGAAAATTCCCAAATCGGAAGTGTATCTGATAATTATCAATGTTTTCACAATTGCATGCTGAAGTACCTTTCACATTCTTCAAAATTGTTTACTTTTCCACGATAATGGTGTGCATATGAAACAGTTATGAGACCGGATATCAAATAATAAAAACAAACAAAAAAATTTTTATTTGAATTTTTTTAAATTTCACTTTCATATTTTTTTATTTATTTAACTAAAAAATTTTGTCATCGTTCAATTTAGAGTGAATGTTTATGCACATTATATAATAATGAGCAGATGAGTGTTATTATTTTCTATCAATTAATAAATAAATAAGCAAACTGATTCTAACTTAATATTCTGGGTATGCCATCTGGGTTAAAAAAAAATCTACAATTCTAAGTAATTTTGAAGAATTTAAAGGAGCAGGATTTAATAGTGTTTGTTTAATAATTGAAGGACGTATACATTTTTGCTATCAAATTCACAACCCTGAATATTCCATGATTCAGATAAGAAATGTAGTTATTGGGCGACTCGACCTATTCAATAATTGAATATTTATCGTAAATCCTCCATTTTTAAAACATTTCCTTTGACACGATTATCACGACATAGTAGAATTAATAAAAACATGTGTCTTGTATATTCACGCCTACATGAAATTGTCAATCTATAAAAAATCAAGTCTATCGATTTAACAATCCTTGAATTATCACGAGTGGGGGAAGCAAATGGTGGCAGAACTACACAATAGTAAGAGTATAGAAAAAACAGATTCAATATTTAAATTCAACTATAGAGATTTTATCTAAATCCTGCCCCTTTACTTAACTAAATTCATTTAAAGCTTCTAGAGACAACAAAAAAAAAACTCACAAAAATGTTAAATAAAGACTTTAAATCAAATAAAATTAGGAGTATAAAAGAATCACAAATAAAAATTTTAAATTAATATATGCTCGCAAATAAAGAAGATTTTTTATTTGTGTTATCTTCAATTGTTATTATATTTGAGTATTTTAGCGCATTTTCCCATGAAAAGAGACAAAACCTGTCCGTCTGATATCATAAATTATAGATATTTTTAGATGAATATTGAGGCATTTAGTTTCAACCTTTACAACAATTAATTAAATTATCATAGATTCGCATAAAATGAGGAGATATTTGAAAAGTCTTCGAATAAAATCAAATCAAATGTTAAGAAATTTCTAATTCCAACAACAGTTTATATTTCAATTAAAATTTATATCGACTCTAATTTCTTCGATAGAGTTTTTCGCAAATTAATTCAATTGTTTACTGACAAGCAAATGTGTAGGGAAAATGCGCTTTCGCAATCGGTCACATATTATACTAGTATAATCTTTCATGAAAAAAGGTGGGATATACATGTGAATAATAAGTTGATGATGATGAGAGTACACACAGAGGAATGTCTTTAAAAGAATACCTGTTGTGTTGCTTGAGGGCTTGTTTGTGATGATAAATGGCTGCCCAAATGATACGGATTGCCCGGTGTGAAATAGCTTGCTGGTGTTATTCCTAACGCAAAGAGAAAAGGAAGAAGGAAAGACAAAAATAGGATTTTAGATAATTTCACAATAGCTTCATTTTTAAATAATTATCAATCGACGAAATTAGTATTCTTAAGGAACTGGAAAGTAATGTTCCTGTAGGATTCAACAAAGTATTTTTTAGATCGCGTGATTTCTTATAATTTTTTTAAGTTGCTAATAAAATACACTGTAACTGAATGTTCTCGAAAAGCCACTGAAAAAACACTACGACATAAATTTGTTTCATTTTATGTTTTTTAACGATGTTGTTTTCCTCCTTTATACGCATTTTAAGTTCATTTTTCGTAACTTAAATCACTCAAGCATAACCGATAAGAAATGGAATTGTTACACGCAAGACACTTTCAATCGATAATGAAGACGACGATTTATTGTTGTTTTCTTTTTATAAAGTATCGCATTGGACGAAGATAAAATTGATTGGATTAATCAATTTTCACTGAAAAAGAAAGGAAATGTCACTTACCAGCTCTTAATGCATCAACAGGAACGGATGGATAGGGCATAGGATATGGATATCCTTCTCGTCTTAATGCTTTTGGCTTTCGTCTTGGCCGATATTTATAATCCGGATGTTCCTTCATGTGTAAAGCTCTCAGCCTCTTAGCTTCATCAATGAACGGTCTTTTCTCATCTTCAGTAAGTAATTTCCACTCAGCTCCTATTCAATGAACAAATAAATTAATGAATTAAGAAATGAATGAAAAAAATACAAAACAAAAGTTTCTTTCTCTCTTGTTAGACAAAAAAAAAATGAGTAAAAGATAGAAGAGACAATACACACGAATCGATGAAAGAATGAATGGGAGAAAAAATATATATATGCTGCTGTGCGCATATGCTGTGGGCGGAAACGAAACAAAGGAGAAGAAAAAACTAATCAAAAGTGAATGTGAGTTAAAACAATGGAGAAAAAAGTATAAGAAGAAACTTTTAAAATTACAATATAGGAAACAAAACTATATACAGTTCCTCATTCTTATTGTACTTAATGGCTCACAATCTCCATTATCCAAATAATATTCTCTTTTCCAAAGAAAAAGCAAATCAGCGGAAATTGAAGTAGAAAAGCTCGCAAATCATTTCCCTTATTGTTCATCCAAAAAGAATTTTTTATTCAGTCATTCAACTCAAAAGTATGCATTATGCTGAAAAAATATTCGTATATGTGAAACAGTTTCCCATTGAGTAATGCTTATGTCTTTATTCTCATAAAAATGGTGGATGTAAAATACTGATGATAATGAAGAAAATTCATTTTATCGTTTATAAAGCCACAATTTCAATAAGAGAATATGTTTATATAAAGTTTTAAAGAATGAACTTTGTATTATTGATCTATGGCATCGAAGAAACTGCGCTTCTTGTGTTCCGCTTAACAATCATCACAATGTTAAATTAAAAAAGCCATTAACTAAATTGAAGTCAAACCGAATTTTTTTACAGCTTTAATTATTAAATTTTTTCCCTTCTTTTTCAGTGGTTTGAATGTAAATATTTGCAAAGGGAATTGAGTACATGGCAAACAAATCATTTTAACATTCAGATAAGGATTGTATTTTTTGTTGTCAAATAGTAAGGAACGAAAATTTGTTTCTCGAGTCATCAACATTAATTAATTTTTTTATTTCACATTCCATCGTTAATCATTGTCATAGCTATATACATTGTTGGCCTAAATGAAAGGTTTTTTATTTGTTCTACTCAACGATGGGGTTGTGGAAATTCATTATAATTAATAGCTTGAATAAAATTAATTACTAATGTCGTCTTTATGTCGACCATAGGAAGCATTCGAATAGGAAAGTATTTTGGTTTTGAGTATATAGAATTAGTATATACTCTCATATGATATGCAACTAGGCTTCATTTCACCAGTTGGTACCTAGACGAATCCTTAATTAAGATTGTTTACTTCTTGGAAAAAAGCTTTAATTTTTTCAATTATTTAACTTTTTCCATTATCTTTTTGTCCTATTAACAGAAAACATAAAGCCAACAAAGGAACAAGAAAAAAAAAAGTTCTTTTCTGTATTGTTCTACTTTAATTCCATTGTTTTTTCATCATTTTTACATAATCATTTGCGTATTAAGTCTCGTATTTTCAGTAGTCTTTTCTTGTTTCAACATTCCATAACAAAAGGACTTCATTCTTTTATTTGTGATTTTGTTAAAGTGAAAGCATGTGATTATTACAAAAAATATAACTTTGAATTGTATTGTATGTCTCATTCATACCGACAAAATGTATGTATACTAAGTTCCTTTGTAAGATTCGCAAAACAATTGAAAAGTGCTTATGGGATGTGTTAAACACGATTTTTTTTTTGTTCTTTGTTTTCAATTTCAGTCTTGTATGTAATGAGCTTCTTGTTATATAACCAAATAAAAGCAATATCATAATTAATGACTTGATCATCATTTCAAACGATTGAATATGAATTTTGATTCTCATTTATGTATGTGTGCATCGAAATTCAGTTGAATACGGTAATAATGCAACGAAAGGGTGGAACAACCTCACCAAATATTTATTCAAATATGCAATTTGGTGATGAATATTCAATAGCAGTTTTCTTTTATGAATATTCATATAATGAATCAATATTTGGCAGGAAAGAAATGAAATTTTCATATTCATGTACTTCCAAACTCTGCATCAATGATATGTCGCAAAAATTGATTATCAAAGTGGAACCAGTAATAAAGATTGGGAAGCACTATTGTTTTTTGGTCACATTTGATGCATTTTCTGTTCGAATATTCAGTATCTCGTTTTTTAGCCAAGAACATTAACACAATTTACAAAAATCAAGTGTGATCAAGATCTTAAAGTATGACTGAAAGTAATCCATTACGATTTTAATGAAAAAAAAAAAAGACTGCAGCGCATCATGCAAGGATATTTATCCTGATTACAAAGAAAACACGAGTTTTTGGTTTCCGATTCTCAAGATAGCGCGTCAGTAAATTTCATTGCATAATTCTCTTGTCATACGACATGAGTACAAAAAGGAAATTCGACACACACAAGCTTTAAAAAAATATAATTTTGATTTAATTTATATTTTGACAGTTCTAATGCGATTAAACCTGCCTGCTTAGTGGACTGATATTTCGATTCGAAAGGGATTTTCAAGTATTTTGACAGATAACATTTAACGATGCGACAGAATACTAAATTCTTTGACACGTGCTTCAGTTTAAAGAATTCGATTATGAGCACAATCATGCGAGTGGAGAAATGAGATTTTCGAAATTTGCGATCTGACTGTCTTACTATGTTTATGTGACTCAACAGCAAATATTGATTATTATGAGAGAGAAAAAATTGTCGTGCAGTAAAAAAAAAACTTTAATTTTAATCTCCAATTGTTTTTGTTCAATCTGGCAGGTAGCATAAACAGCAGTATGCAATGAATTGGAACAAAAGTAAACTCAGCTTCATGCATTTTCCTGTCAATATTTAATCAATGTTCAATTACAAAAAAAAAAAAAATGCGGGAGAGGAAACTCATCGGCTTGTATTGTTTGTTGTTTTCACTATTCAATTCCAAACAATTGAATTTTTTGAGCCAGAGTCAGAAAATTTTTATTCACTCGTTTTCATGTGATGCGTTAGGGGAACTTGCCTACAATATGCAACGGTATTATTGAAAGTATTCCATAGACGATGACGACAATTATGTTTTTGTGTAAACAACTCTTTTTCAATGTGAATGCGTTGGGATCAATTTAAAAATTAGGGACATTAATATCATGCAAATAAGCAATAATAACAAGCATACAATACTCTTTCAATACATCACATTCAAACTCATCCAAAAAAAGACACAAGAATATCTAGTGTTTGAATTTTCATCTCTGATGGACACTATCGAAATACTTTTGATCAAAGATGAAGAAATGTAATCAATTGAATGGATAGAAGTTTAATTGAAATGTCAAAATATTGATTCATTTTATTTTGATTGTATCTTTTAGTTGAAAAAAAAGAGTAAGCAATTTTAATTACATTTCGGGTCTTGTTTCGTAACAATAAAAGAGAATGCGAGGCAAATAGTAAACGTTCATGTATATGCATGTACTCAATCAACTTGAGGAAATAAGAGAGAAAAATCTTCATTATCAACAAAAGGCATTCAATAAAAAGATTTTCTTTTTTAAATTGGACCGAATTCCTATTGAGATGTCAATCAACTTCAATTCTTTATTTTGATTTTGAACTTTAAATTGAGAAAAAAAAGAAAAATCCTAAAAAAGTCAGTGCATTTTTCTTAGGGGAGAGGACGATCATGATTAGGACTCATTTCTTATATACACATTGCTTCATACATTTGGAATAAGAAACAGAAGGCTTATTGACAGTTTATTTTAAAACATCATATTTTTACACTTCTTTGCATGAAGTTTGTAGGAGTGATCATCATTATTGTACTCTTTTTTTGTTGACATTTCTTGACATTACCCATTCACAACAATATGATAATTTTTTTTTCATTCGTTGGCAATGGTTATCAATACAATACGCTTACATATTTGCAAATGGTTTTTTTCAGACTTAAGTTTACACTTTTCATCAACAAAAACAACCGATGGTAATGATGATAAAAAAAAATAAAGGAGAGGGAGACAATTGGAAATTGTGAATATGAATCTTCGTTAACGCTACTCAATTCAAGAACAAAAATATATATTTTCATCCCTTTCAATTCATAATAACCCTTAACGTATTAATGAGAAGAATTTTCCTATTGTGTTGTCTATTATTGTGAGAAGGAAATGTGTTGAAGGAGGATTATAGAACCATCAGTTGAGGGTTTTTACTTTGTTCGATTTTTATTATATAGTATGTAACAGGTCTTCCCTTAATATTTTTTTTCTTTCACCAGATTCCATGGATTATTTTTGAATTTAGTACGTTTTTTCGTGTATTAAAATTATTGTTAAACTCCATCCAGTCAATCTGTGCCGTTCACAAAATTGCTACCTTATTAAACAACCATCCTCCCAATCCATGCAATAATTGAATTGATAACGTGATAGAGATTGCTGTGAATGATAGTGACGTATGGTGTTTGTCTGCCACGTGTACTCATTCAATTCAAATCTCATTTCTATCATCCATTTGTGGTTTTATGCAAAGGCGCATGCAACACATCACAACAATAATTTAAGAAAAGTTATTGAATGAGAAAAAGGTAAAGTTAAATCGTAAATTTAAAATAGATTGAAAAGAATTTAGGGAGGCAATTAGGTTTAAATTTTGTTCTGTGTTTGATAGCTGGCGGCTATATTACCCCTAAATGTCTGTAAATATTTAGATAATTCCACCCCTATAACATAAAGTCATCATAATCGTTGTTTGTTTTTATTGTTTATGTGAGAATATTAAACTCTTATAACATATCGACTGATAAATTAATTACTTCAAATATTTGATCACGAAATTAGTCTTACTTCATATATACAAATGAAATGAGTTGAATTCTATATCTGTAACATAAGAATTTCAAGGAGAAACGAAAATGCCAATAACAAAGCAAAATTTTGCTCTTTTCAATTTTTTCTTTCTTATCTTATTGTTAGGAAAAAAGTTTCCTTTTCTTTGAGTTGAGAAAATGAAAATGGAAAAATGCCAAAAAAAAGTTATTTCTCTTTCGTATTGTTGGAAATTATTTACAAAGGACTAAAGGCTTTTGTGTTGTGTTCCTTTTGTTAAAGTAAACAGATTTTCAACTTTAATTTAAAATGTTTTCTTGTTCACATCTTGTTTTTTTCTTCAGTCTTGAAAAGAATATTAAATGATAAAAGCTTTTAAGGACTTATGCGAAGGATTTCTCAATTTGACTCTAAAATTTAATTTAATTTATCATTCTCGTGCCTCGAATACTTGATAGATCAACACATTACATTCTATCAACCGAGAAATATAATCTTAAAGATTTGCATGTCTAATGAAAACAAACTTGACAGCTAGTTTAGAATGGCAGAAGATAAAGTGAAAGTGAAATTTCATAACCAATTCAAATAGTCAAGCATTATCAGTAATATTTAACAGATTATTTCATTCAAATGACAATTTATTAAAGTCGTCAGTTTATTCCCTTTATTGTTACCGCATATGGTGTAGACAAGAATTTTCTGTATTTCCATAACTACATTATTCATGAGTGTATTTGCGAGTGCTCTCGTGGATTGGAACAATAAACTCCCATCAAAAAACGATACAAAATTCTAATGAATATGTAAGATACAATAGGAAACTTCGGTAATTATAATTTACATTTTCTACTCTCTTTTCTTCCTTTTCATTCTCGATTCGTTCTTATATTACGACTTGAATACATTTCATCTTTATTATTCCTATATAACCTAAGCTTTGTTTGTCATAATAAATTGGGAAGTGATATGAAAGACGAAGACATTTCCTCAACACATGCTTCTCATTTCTATTGTTGTTTATATTTTTAAGGAATTTAAATTTTAAGAATCTTCTCTTTGCTTTATTATTTTTAGTTTTCTGTATCAACAACTTATTCATATTCCATATTTTATTTAAATTAAATTATTCAATTTTTCTTTTAGACTTCACATTCAAACAGGCACTCAAAATACCTAACTCGACAATTCATTGTCAACTAAAGGAAGACGGGAGAAGGAAAAACTAAGGCAAAGTATAAACTCACCTAATCGCTTTGAAATCTCAGAATTATGCATTTTAGGGTTTTCCTGTGCAATTTTTCGTCGTTGGAGTCTACTCCAAACCTATGAATCAAATCGTTTATAAAATATGTTAGTTATTATTAAAATTTAAAATCATAAATCTTACCATAAAGGCATTCATTGGACGTTTTATGTGATCATCATGTGGCTTTTTCATAAGTGACGTTGATGTTAGTAGACTAAAAATTGTGGAACTATTAGAAAAGAATTTTTCTTCAAAAAAACTTCTAAGAGATTAAAGTAAAATTCAATAACGATATTTTTCGCAAAAATACTCACCCATTTGCACCAACATTATTGAGCAATCCATTCAGTTGTTGATGGTGATGAAGATTTGTTGAATGAAGCTGTGATTGTTGTTGCTGCTGTTGCTGTTGGTGATGTTGGTGATGCGAAACAACGCTATTTGACGATGTTATAATTGAGTGATTTAAATTCTGATTCAGCTGAGTGTGATGATTGTGATTCGATTGTTGATGAAAGTTTAGAGAATTTAATGCTTGCTGATTTAATGCTGCTGATGATGAATTTGTTGTTGATGATAGATTTTGTGATTGTAAAGATGAAAGCGGGTGATGTGACAATGAAAGTCCTGTTAAAGATAATGATGGTATTCGATCCATCATTTTTTGTTATTGATCAAATTTCTTGTTATTTCTGTACTACGATTCAGTTCCTTCGTAGCTCGTTGCTCGATTTTATGTCGTTGATGATGCTATTAGTTAACTAAATGAACTGTTGCTTAACGATCCTGGAAAGTCATAAATTATGGTATTAGTGTTTATTTCTTACATTCCAAAAAAGCATTTCTTTAATTAAACATTAATTCAGCATTTTTTTCATATATTTATTGACCAATGTCACAGCTGGACATCAGAAAAAGAAATGAGCTGAAAGAAGTTCTGTTTTCAATAAAAAGACAAATTTTATAAATTTTATGTATAGCGGCTTCCTCAGACTTTTACTGTAAGGCTTGCCAACTTGTTTAAAAATATTATTTCTCACTTTCTGGGATTTGAAAATTTCATATTATTTTAACTTGATTACTAAGATTTGTTAAAAGTTTACAGCTTAAGAAGTCAAAATTAGAGATTATAATATGATGTATACCTATAACTCTTGCTCTAATATCTATATTAGTTAATTTATTTTTAATCACAAATATTTAACCTTTAGAAGTCCTTAATTAATTCAATTTGCACCGCAATTGATTAACTTTAATAAAACAATAATGAACACTATTTCAAAAACTGCTAAAACTAATTCCATATATGATTTAATTAATTTATATTAAAAGCTTTTAGTTCACGTGAAATTATGGATAAATTGGCGCTAAAATTAAGTTTCCTATTTGATATGTAAAAATTCAAATTTTATTTATCCGTTAGAAATTTCAAATCATAAATGAGAACTGACTTAATGTGGTCATTTTAAGTGTGAGCCTTGCTTGCTCATTTTGATTTTATATAAAGAATATTTTTATATTTCTGAAAATGTTAAAACATCGCAATTTTTTTGCTTCTGTCTGGATTTAATGGTTCTATATTATGTATAATATTGAGTATAGCCCAATATTGACAATCAAGAAAATGTTCGTTATTGTCATGAATAAAATAAACATTAGGAAGACAGTAGTGCCACTTTTTTATAATTTTTTATACGTCCGTGTACACAACAAAAAACTTTATTTTCATGCAGTGAACAAAAATTACAAATAAATTTTATGTCTAAAATGGCACCATTAACAACGACACGAAAGATAATTCAATTCTTTTTACAAACATTGCTTTCTGTAATTTGATATCGTTTCGTCTTTCATTTTGATGGCCGTATTTAATGATCTGGTGAGATCACAAAATGAGGCAGTAAAATAAAAAAGGAAATCAAATTGCTACTTCAGTAGAAAAAATCTGCCCGTAAATGAAATGGACATTAAACGATTCCCAAGATCCATCAACAGAGCATTTAATTAGATTTCATGTATGAACAAGACAGTTTGATTGGCGGGATGTGGAATGAAACTGTTCAGCTTTATGCATCACTCTTTTTTCACATGAATTATCTTTATTTAATAAGGTGTTAAGTACATATATACATAACATTCATGAAACGAGAAAAATGCCTGTTTACCATAAACTATATCACACGAATATCATGTATTGTCCAAAAAGCAAAAAGAATGAAGCATTTGAAGTATGTAAAGAGCTTTCATTCTTCTTTCTCAAAAGACACATTTGTTACGCTTTGTTGTTGAGCTTATGATTATATCACGCATATCACGAACAAAAATGACTTTACATTCCTTTCTTTTAACTCGCAAACTAACCACATTGAAGAAAGAAATCATTTCCAAATGACTAATAATGATACCTAAATGTTAAAATAATAACTACTAGAATGTTGCACTACATGCAGTCATATGAAAAATTGACAGTTGAATTTTCAAAAATTACTTACACTATTGAATGTATTTTACACGGAAAATAATGTAAATTTACATCTTATTCTTTCCTAGTATTAGTGCAATAAATTCAAATTTTGACAGTTAAAAACTGAAATATTTTTGTGTGAGAGCATCGACATATCTTGGTAAGAAATTTTGAGACAGGGAGGCTGGGAAAATTCCCAAACTTTCATGACTTTCTCAAGGACAAATGTTCATTCTATTGATAAAAACAAAATATCATCATAATAATCATCTGCATTACAAAAGAATGAACAAGTTAAAGAAAAAAGGGAAGGAATCAGTAGAGAATGGAAACTTTATTTTCATGTGGCAATTCGATTTAATTCCAGCAGTGTCGAGTAATAAATTTTTCAAAGAATTCGCTCGCATGAAAAAATATTTTGATCTTTCACGGTGTATCGTGGGAGAGCGAAAGAATCGAGCAATGGAAGCTGTTAATTTTGTGAATTTCAATTTTGGTTATCTCTCTCCTTTACACTCCCATTCGCCTTCTAAGCACTTTTATTATTATTAGTATTTTATATAAAATATATGAAAGAGAGAAAAATTTTGTGCATGATTTCTTATCGTCATTTCCTCTATCGTTTTCAAACAAGCCGAATTGAAGCGCGAGGAGGATTTCTTTTCATTTCTTTATATTGCGTCAAAGAACAATGTAAAGTCATGATCATATTTTTGAATCTGAATACCAAACTGAATTGTTGTGGAGAAGAATCAAGGCAGAAAAAAAAAATAAAATAAAACTTGGTAGCTGCGCGATTTGAATAAGAAAAAGAAAGCTTCAGAGATCCGAGGTGTGATAAAGAAAAGAAATAAACGAAATAAAGTAATTGACTCGGACAATCGCATGCTGAGTTTTTTATTACATCGAGTTAAAGCGAAGCGATGAAGATGGAGTAGAGGAGAAAAGGAGAGAAAAAAATTAGAGATGACGAAGAGTTTCGTGAATTTTTTTCTTTTATTTTCGACAAATTCTTTCTGTTTTTCAGCTGGAATTCCGTTTAAACTTTTTTTTTTCTCACTTAATGTTACTTTGCTTTTCTGCAAATCATTTTGGGTGATAAACATGCATGTACGAGAGAAATTACATTTCGTTAATTTAATGACGTTGATATTTTATGCCATCACAATCACGCGAATAATGAAGTAGACGGGAAACTTTTTAAGAAATTTTGAATGACTCATCTCTTTAAACTGTGTTTATGTATGTTCTGTGGATTCATATTTTCCTTGGTGTATCTTTGTAAGTAAAGGCATCATTGAATATTAATTATTAATGTAGAGTTAGCATGTGAAATTTGGACTGCAACAAACTTCTAATTAGATAATAATCATGTCCTTTTCTGGACATCTTATCTATTCAGCTATTGTATCCGGATTTGTTTTTATACGGATCTTTATTTTTACTAAGGGTCAAGAGATGTCAAATGCTTTTACTTGCTGAACTTTTAGGGGTTGTTAGGGAGTTTGGCACAACAAAAGTTGCAAAAATAGACCTGTCACACTGATTGCCTTTTTACAGGCAACTGATTCTTGTTACACAGCTTTTATCATTATATTACACCAAGCCGCCAATCTAGCAGTTTCTTATACCAACTTTAAAATTTCAAACCATGTCCTACAATTTATTTTCAAGCTGTTCAATTTTTAATTGCAAAAATTAAGTAACGTTGAAATACAGACGATTTTTTTCGTGAGTTATTATTTCAAGAATAGTAATCAACTTTGTCACGTATTCAACTAAATTGATAACGTGCTAATTTAAAGGAAGATCATTGAACTTTGTACGTTTTTAGTCTTCAAGACCATTAATGCATGATCGAATGGTCGGTATTGCAATAATCCATTCTTAATAAAGTGGAAGCCACTAATTATCACTCAAAAGCTTAAATATTAGGAGCGTCTTGAATTAATCCGAACCTTGACAAAAAAAAAGACTAGGTTTTTATGAATGAATATGATTTTTCTACTATAATATACATAACAATTCATGGCTATTGACGCTATAAAGACTATGATGTCTGTATTTAAGTTCATTTTATTATTGTTGTTATTATTATTCATATTTTTCTTTTGACTTAAATGAATAACATTTTCACACTTTAATCTATTGTTTAATACAATCAAAAGTGGTAGATGAAATATAAAAATAATTTTTTAAAGGTTCTCTCGGTGTTCATTCTTCAT
This sequence comes from Chironomus tepperi, assembly GCF_022539635.2. Lineage (NCBI taxonomy): Eukaryota > Metazoa > Arthropoda > Insecta > Diptera > Chironomidae > Chironomus > Chironomus tepperi. Next base: position 460,655 of record NW_027226207.1, read on the forward strand.
TTGAAATGTTTTCAGCTTATTTTTTTCTCCAGTCTGTTCAAATTTTGAATTTTTATTCCTTCCTTTTGTCTCTCTGTACTCTGAGAGAATCATGAATTTATTGAGAAATTCATTCATTTTATGGCATACTCATGAGTATATTCACAAAATTGAGCATGTTCAATTACATTGAATGGACATACTCATAAGCACGCTCATTTAGAAGAGTATGCTCATTGTCTCTTAGGTATCAAGTGCGCTCTAAACATTAGATCGTCGTACTAAGTCTTACCTTTATCACTAACTCTTTCATTTAATATTCAAGAAGACAGAAATAGTAAGTGAATGAATGGAAGACCATCTGTGTGTTGTTTTAATACAAAAATGTATTTCATATATCAAATATACACAATAATATCAACAGCAGAAGCAGCAAAGATATCATGAGCAAAAGAAAAGAAGTTTTCTGGTAGGATGATGATTATAATTTTTTATTCATTAATATCCAGCTGAGAGAGTCCGGCGGATCGTTTTTATGAAATTCTAAAATTATCTCTTTTTACTGTCATATCTTCTGTGAAAGATACATGTACACGCTGTTATATGAATTTGAGAAAGGAACTCACTGTTTTCACAGCTTTGTGATTTTGCTATGTCTGAATGCTTTGTAATGAGGGGGGCAAGGGGGTATGTCTTTATATGAATCACCAAAATTGAAGGTAGCTTTGGATTATCTCGACGAAATGCCCGAAATGAAGAATTTATTCCCAAAAAGTTGGGGTCTTGACCCCCCAAAATGCGCATTAAACCAGTTTCCTTATTATTTTCTTACTGATTTTCATCATATTTCATTTATTAATTTTTTTCTCCTTCACATTTTCCGATTATGAATAAAATGTGCGCACCTTTGAATCTCTGCATGTCTTTCTATCTGATCACATAAAAATATTATGCTGATAGATCTTTAAAAAAGTTTAGAAATTTAAATTCGGATGCCACATAATGATCGAATTTCAAAGATCTTCATATTATTCATAAAATATTTAAATTTAAATGTTCATAATATCGGTATCACATACATTGGATGAAACAGAGGCGCGAAAGATACTAAAGATGACGCTGAGAGTGAAAATTTATTGTTCTACAAAAATTCCGGTTGTCAAGATTAAGAATAGAATTTATTTATCTCATTTGACAAACATTCAAATTTGTTTTTTAAATATTTTGTTGTTTTAAAAATTATTTTAACTAATTTATTATACATTTAAGAGCTCTCGAATTCAGTCGATCTTAATAATATATTCAAAAATCATTTCCCGATCAACACAAGTTCTTCATTGCAGCCAAATGACGACCACATGGCATCCAAGTAGCCATTTTTTATGACAGTCAGCATGATAACATATGGCAACTACTTGGTTCCCATTAATAATTTATGCCGATCGGGATTAAATGTTAACAATGATGAAGGAAGGAATTCAATTTTTCACATTTTCTAATTAATTAAAATGTAATGAAAAATGAAGCTTAAAAAGTTTTACATCTCATTCATTACTACACCATACATATATGCTCTATAAAAAGCATTTCCATTTTTTATATGAAAAACACAATTTAATTAAAAACATGCGCGTGTGCATAATCATGGTAACATACAATAATACAAACAAATAAGAAGCAAGAATAAATTGCTAAAAATGTATGAATGCCTTCAATGATTTTAAATAAGTAATTACAATTTTATTTGTGATTTTAATGTCCTTTTATGAATGTGTTTTGGATGTAAAAAATTTTATACCATTGACATTTATGCTTCTTTTCAGGAGTGTCGGATGATGAAAGTTAAATAATCAATTAATATTATTCGTTACAAAAAGGACAACCGCATATACAATCCTGTTAGTATAAAGTAAAGAAGTGTGAAGTAAATAATTAATCTTTTTAACAAAAAAATGGAGTTTTATCATGAAGGTATGAAAACATCCAAGTAAATAATGAGGGCGTAAAAAGGTAATGAAATGCTTGCCACTTTCTGAATACAACATGGTGTAACTTTTCATGGATTAAACCGTAGTTTGCATGAATCTAATTAGAAACATAATTCCTTTGATGTGTATTCTCTTCATATGTGTCTCAAAAAAACCATATGTATATAGCTCATTTTTTACTTCCACTTTGATGTTTCTCTCTTCTCCATATTCAAAAAACAGAAAAGGAATTACGTAAGAGTTGTTAAACTGTTCATTTTGTCTTCAAGTATTCTATATTCTAGATGAATGTTTGCGTGATGCAGGCCCAAGAACTCATGGAGAGAAGCTGTCGATAATGGTATCTGTCTAATTTTCAAAAGTTCATAGTCAATGTTATAACGATCATTTATAATTTAAATTGTATTAAATGAAGCATAGTTGTCTACCCCGTTTCATATAAATATTCAGTTTGTAATAGAACTTCAAAGAACAAACATCTTTAGTCAATTTCGTGTTTTTAAATCAGTTAATCTCATGAAATGCTTTCATATAATCTAGTTCCAGTAACACTTTCCTTACTGCTTCTCTTCAGAAATATTTTTATATTCAAGTGGTTTATGAGCTTATAACAGCACACGTTCATTCGCGGGCAGGTAAATGCCGTCGGCATTTCCCGGTTTTTAAAAATACACACATAATTAATATTACAAGTATAGTAATTGAACAATTATCACCCACTTATGAATTGATTTCCTCTTTATGAGCATTTTTTTCTAATTCATTCAGAATTAAAAAATTCTCATTAGAATGGGAAATTCTTTCAAATATAAAGCACTATAGGATTTGAAAGAATAAAAACGGAGAGAAGAAAAGAATTGCGGAATCATTAAAAAAATTGAATAAGTTTTCATTTCCCTTTCCTGTATGAAGAATGCTGCAAACTAAAAGATTTTTTTTCATAAAAGAGGTGTTGCAACTCAATTGACGACCAACGTTGAGCGTAGGGTTCAAGTAGCAAATGACCAAAAATTAGAAATCCACAATAATCTCTCCAATTTATGTCGTGCTGCGTCTAATGCTTTAATTAAAAAATACTTGGAAAATATTTTAAAGTACATTTTTAATGCGAGGGTGGTTCTTCTGTGTATATGTGCATAAAAATATGTTTTTATATGTCAGACAATATGCCTGCGTTGCCTTATTGTTACGATGTCGTTGACAACATAATAATAATAATGTTTTGTGAGGAAAAGTGAAAACGGAGCTCGCTCGGCAGTCGGCGGAGGGATCTCCTCTTTTTTTAATGCAGAAAATATTTCTATTGTAATACCAGCCCGAGAAATGGAAAATCGGGGTTAAAGGCATTTAAATACTTTTGAAATTTTTCTTTTACAAATATTGCAGTTTTAGCACAATTTTTACTTTAATATAATATCGATTCGTGCTTTAATATTCTTAAGTGCTATATGCAAATATTTCTTTTTTAAATTCCAATCGTGCACGTTTACTTTAATTATCGTGATTTGGCATTGTTCATTTTAGCAGTGATTATTTTTGCATATTGTGGAAATTCAATTGAATTTTTCTGCCGATTCTTCATATAGCAATGGTATGTAGGTATTTTTAGATCTAGAGGTAGACTCGGATTTTGCATGTAACAGTCTACACGAGTTCTGAGTATTTTTAACAACTTGTCTATTTAGGGATCGTTCATTTCTGCAGGCCCACAGCCTAGGACGAACTATAAGGTGCAGCAGTAAACTCATGATTTGCGCATCTAAAATGCAGGAGTTCTTGGTATAAACGTAGTTTAAACTATAACTTATCAGAGGTTATCCCCTAGTCAATAAACAGATAAGTATCTAAATTGATTATGAAAAGTCATAAATAATTGTAATCATTCTGCCTCTATTCGGAGAATGTTTTGCATGAATATAAATGACTGCAATGTTGTGATATCACCATTTCGCCACTGAAAAAGCAAATGATTTATGCTTTTATTCTACCTTTGCACTCTCATATTATTATTAAAGTTTAAAAATTGAATTTATGCATTGTCCAGTGTGAAATTATTGTCTTTTTTTGGTCAGACTTATTTTTTATTTTCAAAATACGAGAAACCATAATACCTTCTATGCACTCAATGGTGCTATAAATCATAAGAAGCAAAAGAAATGTTCGAAACGGTATGAGCGAAAAAAAAGAGAAAATTCAACTAATTTAGCATTTTTCTTCTCTTTCGTGTATAAATTGAACATAAATAACCAAAAAATACCAGAATTCTGACCATATTTCAGCGGTTTATTTATTCATGAAATATATCGTTTCGAAGTTATTTAGAATTTTTTCGACATTATTTCTCTTTCATAGCTTCTTTATACAAATAAAATGAGGTTTATTTTTAACAAAGTAGCTGAATTAGCAGGCCCTTATTTGAATGTGAGGTGTTATAACGTTCATTTGAGATTTGAATATTATTTATTGCATATAGTTGAAAACCCCTGTTCATTCAAAAGTTCATTCTGTTTTTGAACTCCGAATAATAAACATTTCATTTATTTATAAATTTATAAGGAAGTAGTTTTAATTAAACTACATCGTCTTCAATTATAAAATGATCACAAGGCGTTACCCTGACGATCACATTAAGACTGATTTTGAGTCTAAGGGTAAAATTCATAAAACCCCAATAATAAGTTAAGAAAATCAATTTTCATTGTTCAGGAGCAAATTAATTATTAAAAATTGAAATACAAACATACAATAAAAAGCCACAATGAGAATATAGTAATGATTTAATTAAATTCATTTTTCATAATTAATTAATTTTGAAGTAGCAGCAAAAATGAAAACGAGAAAAAAGAAATACGAAAAGAAAAAGAAATAAAGAGCTATAGGAAACAAAGCATATCTTAATTGACATATTTAATTAAGTTGAAGCACTTCAAAACTTCTGTACTTCTCATTTTCTTGTCGACAATATTCCACAATAAAAAAGTTTAATGAATTGGAATCTCATTTTCGAACGAGTAACAAGTCATTAAAATAATTAAATTCAAACGCATTTCAGAGGCAATTCCTTTAAAAGTTCTATGTAGTTGTAATGTTAGATATAATCAAGTTTCATTTTCTAATTACCTTAACTCTTTTGTTGGTACAGCTAATTTCCAGTATGAATCTGACACGATAAACTTCAACTTCAATTAAAATTCTTATAAAAAGTTTTATATTCTTCTCGGATACTTATTGCAAATGTTATTGTTAATATTATTACTATTGCACTTTGAGTTTCTTATACGAACAATCGAGATGGCTGTTCCATATTCTTATTGGATGTACTTAAATGTCGCATAGTAAAAAAACTTCCACTGCTTAAACCACAATAAATAACATCGATATATTATATTATATTATTATTTTTGTTATTATTATTCTATAAAAATTCTGAATTTCTATTCAATATCATTGCGTTCACGACTTCTTTTTATAATATTATACTTATTTTATATACACCGGGGGTTTTCGTTGAAAATCAAAAGCACTAAATTATGTTCACTTTTTTATAGTCCATAAAAGATCAACTTCTTTTACTTATATATTTATGAAATAAAAAAAAAGCTTTGAATAAAAATTAAATATTCATAATTTTTTACAGTATGTTTTATATCATAAGTGATTTATAATCTTATTAATCGAACGTGATTTTATTTAGCCTTTCGCGGTCAGATTTTTCTTTCTTGTCTTCTCGCTTATGTCTCTTTCTCACTCACTTCTTCCTCTTGAAGTTATTCTTACACATTCATCCGAAATAACGCTTTAAATGTCCATTTTTCAAACTGCAATAAAATTGAAATAAATTAATGATGCGGATATTAATAAACATTTTTGTTTTCAAAATCGTCTTTATATATTGTTTTTTTATCTTTAATTATCAACAGAGTTGAGAGACTGTTTGGTGTCAATTACAAAAACTACACTACTATTAATACATATAGATTTATTTACTCAAATCAATTTCTAATAAAGGTATCTATAGGAATTTCAATAATAACAACCCTGGCTATGATTATACAATAAGGCGACTTAGACAGAGAAATAAAATTAAATTTTATGAGTATTTTGTGATTCAAAATATTGATTGAAAGGCATTTTTTACGGTTTTGTTTTCCAATTAAAAAGGAATTAACTTTATTGCGGTATGTTTCGGATAATTATTAATAAGACTTGAATATATAAAAATTATATGATGTTGAGATCATTTAAATTCCTTTCTCTATCCTTTTGATTTTAATAATGATTATGATTAGTATAATATTATAACGTTCATTTCAGAATTGAATAATATTTATTGTACATTGTTGAAACCCATTTTTATATAAAGGTTCAGTCTGTTTTTAAACTTTAAAGAATAAACATTTCATTTACTTATAAATCCTTAAAAATTTGGTTTAAATTAAACTATAGATAACACAATTACAAAATATAGTAACTGCAATAAATTTATGTGACTTCTAAGGATGTTAAAAAAGCTTTAATTTGATCTTATAAGATTGTTTTGTTTATGAATGAAAAGGATCTTATTTGGTAAGTTATATGTCTGGTTTTAATGCTTTAAAAAATCTTTTAGGGACCGAAAATCGTGTATTTTCTGGTTTAATAATTAATAATTTGTCTAAAAAATTAAAGAACTAACTCTTTACATTATTCTAAAATTGAAAGATTGCTTTCTGTAATTTATTGTATTTTTAACTACACAAATATCGAAAAACGTTTTTAAAACTTTAGAAAAACACTAAGAAAAATGCAAAAATTTGTTTAAACAAAGAAAGCTCTATAACAAGCTCTTATTTGAACAAAATATTGTGAAATCTACAGCAAAAAAATTTTCTACTGAAAAATACTCAAGTGTTTTTAATTTCTGGAGGCTATAAATAAAATTATAGTATTCACGTGACTGCAAAATTTGGCATTAAATTTGTGCTTTTTTGAAATTTTATGACCCACTCGTGTAAGTACAAATAGAGCAAGCTTAAATTTTGGTGAAAATATGATCAAATCTAAAAGGCATAAGCTTATGTTGTGACAATTGGAATGTTTGTACAATACAAATAATCAATTTCATTAAATCAAATATATAGATAGAGTCACGGTTTAGTATAGGCAATGTAAACACCTAAAAATGTTGTGCTGCGGCAAAAGCTTTAGAAATATGTCGAGTTACAAGAAAAAAAAAGCCGGGTAATGTTTCTTTGATTTTAGTTCTATGAATAATAATTTTTTCTATATTTTATTCACACAAAAAAAGCACGAGAGAAACTGATGAATAATGAAAATGATGACAGGTATCAAACAATAGTTGACTTTTTTTCGCGGCATTTAAAAAGCGACCACGTCTTTGTGATGGCGAGAGAGAAAATTTCCGCATTTGATTATTATGCAAATTTTTTTCTGTTATTCTTTAACAACAAATAATAAAAATATGTATATTCTGTGTGTGGGGCTTGTGATATTGTTGTTGTTGCTGTCACACAAACAGTTCTGATATCTCAATTTGAAAACACACAAAAAATGCACAATGTTTTGTTAGGTAAGTAAATACATAATATTGCAATTAATTGCACATACTTTTATTTACACGTTCGATTTATTGAGAAAACTTTTTTTTTTCCTTTTTAAACCACAACACGGAACAACACAAAAAAGCTCCAAGCTTGCAAAAATCTTTCAAAGAACTGACATTTTATTATTATTCACTTGTTTTTTGACTTCTTTGAGACTCGAATACATTTTTTTTATTATTTCAGTTCTTTTTTGTATTTCTCATACACATTACTGGATAATAATAATTGAGAAAATGTGTGCTTGTTTCTTGTGCTTCTTTACATATACAACGTATTTTCTCTCGCGCGCGCGGAGCAATAAAAAGGTCGTTTTATACGTACATACATACTGAATTTTCTGTATTTTTTTATTTCTTATTTTTTCACACAGAAAAAAAAATTATATGTATAGAGAAATCCATTGAAAATGTTGTGTAATGAGAGGAAAAGAGCATGCGTCCGCCTTTTTACTTGGGGGCGAATATAACCAAAAAAAAATATTATTGTGTGTATATATCATTGCTGCGGATTCGTTGCCCGTTGTATTTGTATGATATTTCATTTCCCCAAAAAAATTTATTTTGCCCATTGCCGCCACATGTACATCAGTTATTCTTTTTATTCATTACTTTCAATGAAGCAATTAAAACCAACAAAAAAACAAAATTTACTAAGAAAAAATTGAGTAAAGAGCACCACATACGTAAATAAATGAGTTATGAGTCCTACATACAAACGATCAGATACATTAGGAAATGAAAAGGTAATAAAATGTGTAGCACACAACAGCAGTGAAAAAAGTGTGGGGAACATAAAAAAAATAATTAGAGATAAAAACAACTTTTCAATTTATTTAGTGATACGCACTGCAAGATTCCACTATCGCGCCTCCGCTCAATGAGAAAACAGAGTAAAAGAAAGAGAGAATAAAATAATAATATAAAGAAAGTTCACGCTGCTTTTAGATATCAAGCTACTGCTGTGTGTGCTAAAGCGTGTAATACGCTCATTCATTCACACTTTTTTTTTACTTCTTCATCATCATCATCATCGCTGTTCAGAAGCAGTTTTTCGAATTTTCGAAATTAGTGTAGGCGTGGTGCCTCTTAATGTATGTATAAGTGTGTAAGATTCTTTCATACATATACAATAGTAGAAGAAGTTGATACATGGAATGAAATATCAAAATTGAACATAATTTGTTCGACATAAAAGGGGAAATTGAAGATGCGCAGTATAGATCTAAATTGTGAAACTTTTTTCTATCTATATAGCTTGGCAATGGCAATGGAACTTTAAAATATTGCATTTTTGTAGAATTTTTCAATATGAAAAAAAATAATTTATAACAAATTTTAAAGCATCTATTGATTACTTATTTGCATATATACATACACATATTGTGACGTCACAAACAATTGGTATTAAAATGTTAAAGGAAAAATCTGGGACAGAAAATCGATATTGAAATAATGGTAAAAATGTGACATTGCATATTCTTCTTTAACTTGTTCCTATTTCATGCTTTTTAAGTAAAAAAATAAAGAAAAATTATAATAATTTTTTATAGTTGCGCTTAGAATTAATTTAGCTAATTCGTTCTTACAAAATAATACATAAAATTTTCTTTCTATTAACCGAATTTTTTTTTTGGCTTAAGGTGCTATGCGCGCATTCAAGCGTAATTGTTTTGGTCATAAAACTTTTATAACATAACATAACAACAGCGGGTTACTATTTTTCCTTCAACAAAAAAAAAATGGAATTAAATGACTTTTTTTTTCTTATTTCACACATATAGCATTAGAAACATCACCTTTTAAGGTATATTTTCACAAGTGATATAGAAGAATTGTTCATTTTTGTTGGCTGACTGAGCCTTACAAGGCAATTCTCTGGATGATTTTCGACTGGGAATCAGTTATTCTGTGGGCGATGTAGTTTAATTTAAAACTACTTCCTCGTGATTTTATACAAAAATTAAATGTTTATTTTTCGGAGTTCAAAAACAAATTGAACTTTTGGGTGAAAAGGGGTTTTCAACTATGTACAATAAATATTGTTCAAATCTCAAATGAACGTTAATAACAAGTATCGTAAAAATCTTGTATTAAGGTCTTAATTCATATTAAGGATCTGATTACACTTGATGCGTTTTAATCATCAAATCCCGTTGAAATTTGATTAACTTTTTATATTCTTTATGAATATATACACGCGTGTTATGTATACATAGGCATGGGGAAAATGTAATAAGAAATGAATTTTTAGAGCAGGTGAATACTTTTTATTCGCTTTATATCATAAAGAATGTTTCATTGTGCGCTTTTCTGAAATGAAAATGGCTGATATAAAGGAGAAGAAAAGACACGCTTTGATATATTTTTTTCATCTTCTTCTTTCGTTTCTTACGATACTATACATTGTATACATGTATTCTTTGAAATTGTTGGATTGGAAATGAAATGTGCTTCATTTATTAGCCTTTTTTGTGCTGCATTTATAAAAGAATTTGATACAGCAGTTGGGGAATATAATGTCATCAATCTCAATGAATTGTGGAGATTCAACATACTCTTTTACATGGAATTTCATCAAAATTATTATAGCATTGTTATAGTTGAAATTTTCTTTTATTTTATATTATATTACTTCTTGCAGGACATGATGTAAATTAATGCATTACAGACTCACAATAGATTGTTATGCCTTTAATAAATACTGACATTTTAAATAGTTTTTCTTTAAAAATATCAACAATTATGATTTTTGAAGCAATACTTACTTCACGTGCTGGAAGTATATTTTTAATAGTTTAACGTGCACATCACATCTGAACAATTTTTGAGTAATTTTAGCAAACTACTGGAAAAATGATGATTTTGTAAAGTTTAATTTTTCGTCCATTAATCCGACTTTATAAAGCTTCCAATTGTCAGCCCAATAAATCTTTCTTTACACAAAAATATTGCCATATACGTACGCAGATACCGATCTGGACTATAATGTGACTGAAGAGAAAATCTGCAGCTTATCGCATGTAATCCTTTAACATAATTCAATTCATATCTTTATTTGCTAAATTTGGAATCCTTATTGGACATTACGAATAGATTTATAAATAGCAGATATTTTTGTTCGTCAACAGGTGTGTTGTCATCACTATATTTTGCGAAGGAGAGATAGAAAATGTGTAAAGTCAGACAACGACGGTATTAGTTTGAAAAAAGAAGCAAAAAGGATTAGTCTTTTCTATTTGCCACACTAAGAGGATCATCGAAAATGATAATAACCTGATATACATAAGAATAATATTTGACCGAATTTCTAAGAGAAACTAAAGACACATACCAGTCAGTTATTTAAGCTTAAATGCTACATAGTCATTCAGACAGTCAAAGAAATAATATGTTAAACACAAAACAGGTGATGTGTTTTTAAGGCACTCTTTAGACATTATAAAAACGATGTTATCAAAAAATATTTTCGAGTTAGACATCATGTCACCACACCTTCGATGTTTTTGATCTTTTTAGAAGTATCAATTCTTTTCTTTATATTTATTTTTTCATCTGAAGATATAGAGTCACACATTTGAAAATATTTTTAGACCTCCCAATAAATGAAAGGTATTTAATATGAACAAAATCTATAATGGTAGTAATTCAACTCATCCATCATATTAGTGTTCATGTCACTTAAGCATCTATCAAAAGCCGGCTTCGTGTAAAAATAAAGAGAAAAAAATGAGATTGATTGCATGTGATAAGACATTTTTCTTTCTTTTCACACACAAATCGCATTAAATAGATTTACTAAATGCTTTTTTTTTTCTTTCTTTCTATTCATTTGCTCTTGACTTGTTACGGGTGAAATACTTAAATAGTCGGAATTGCTTTTTGATCATGTTATTTTTTTCTTGAATATTTTATTTATTGTAATAGATTTATTGATCAAACAGATATTACTCGCGGTAAATTGATAGAAACTATTGTTCTTTTACAATTTGATGTATTTTGATTAAGCTTTTCTTTTCTATATTGATTTCATCGTGCAGATTATATTTGCGATTAGATTTTATTAACAGAAATTTATTTTTAACGGTAACTTAGCTTCAAATTTCCAAAACAATAAGTAAACACTTTTCCATACAAAATCGGAGTCGACTATGAGTTTTGGAAATTTTTTGTGAACAATTCTTTTTGGTCATTTTGGATCAAAAGGATGAAATAGAACTTTGAATCAGCAAAGCTAATTTATTGATAAGTTTAATTAAAGACTCTACAAGGTTTTAGTTTGATAACAACGATGTTTATACTTCAGTGATCAGAAATATACTGAATATTTATATGAAGGGGACTAACAACTAGAAAAGGGGGGTCAACTAATAGGAGTTGCAAATATAATTTGAATATTTAACGACCATTTCTCAAAAAGATTGCAGAGTTATTGACCATTCAAAAAATCCATGCATTACTTTTTCACAGTAATTCATACTAAATAATACCTTATTTTGAATTTCTCAAGCACATCTTTCCTCTTTCAATCAAAGTGTCTCTGTAATGTGAGAACCTATCAGTTTACTAAACTCAATTCTCGAAAAATCAATCAATCGAAAAAATCACACGAGAAATTTAATTAAATTAAAAATTCAGCAAAATTTAATTTCATTTAAGGTATTGCGAGTTCTTCAAAAAATTAATTGAATTTAATTTATGTAAGTTGAAAAAAATGTCAATTGAATTTTGCAACAATGAAATCGAAATTGCATAAGAAAAGACAAAATGGAATGAAAAGAAGAGAAAAAGGAATTCTATGTTATGCAATTCAATATTCGAGGAAGAATGAAATTGAACAACAAGACATAAAATGGAAATGACAATAATATTCAGAAATATAAAGAATGAATGGAAAGAATTGGCAACAATAGAAGATTTTGTGAGAAAGAAAAGAGTTGAGAGGGCATGGAAGTTTTCGTTTCATGATTTTATTCCATGCATTCGGATTGAAAACTGCTTATAATCTGACAACATCTATGGAAATCAATAGCAGGCATACATATTTATGCATTCAACAAAATTGCATAATTGTAATTCTAATAAGCATATCCTCGCGCAGTTGATCACAATCGGAGTACGACATAGCAGAAGGGATTGCAATTTTTTACCTAACTGAATAAACAGCAGAGCTAACATTGACTGTAAATATTTGATTTCAAGGTAGCACAAGATTCAATCAAATCACACAGATTTTTATGATTTTCAAATATAATATTAAAAGAATTTTTTTAAAAAATATGTATTCTCTCGACATAATAAGCTCCTACTGTTCACCTAGTGCCAAAATGCGTTTTATTCATCAAACATCGCAAATGTTTTGTCACCTTTTTGTTATTGGAAAAGTGAGGTAAAGTAAGATGACATAATAATATTAAAAAAGGGTGCAAGACATGTAAGTAAGATACAGAAGATTGCAATTGATTGAAAAGTTAGAATAATAACAAGCAACAATGCAATGCAAAAGGAATTCCTTTACGCCCCTAAGAACAAGAAAAGACATTCATTGTGCAAAAAAAAATATCGATTGACATCATGAATAGAAAATGAATTAAATTTAATTATAAAAATGTGAGCAAAAGGGGTTGAGGTTTTAATTTTGAATAAGTTAAAATGTGAAAGTACCTCATGAATATTTATTATTTATGATGTGAACGGTTTTTGCAAATAATTTCAATTGAACTGATTTAATTTTAATATTTTATTAGCATCTTAAATTGCTTTTCTATATTCTCAATTTCCAAATTTAAAAACATTAATTTTTTTCTTTACAGCTTTACCATATGGCATGAATTCACACATCCAAATTCATTTAAGGTGTATTCGTTATAACTCTATAAAGTAGTCATTTCAGCAAATATTGCTTATTAAAAGTCTTAATGATCAAATGTGAATCATGGCCTCTCTTAGTTGGCGTCTGAAGCTGGCTCAGTCGTTGGTTACCCTTTGGTAATTACCATAGTCACTAGACTATCGGGCAAATTGATCAGTTTACATCAAAATGTAAACTTTAACAGTTACAAACTGTATTAAAATAATTTCTATAATATAATAAATTAGACAACCTATTACTAAATTAATATACTGTTGTTCGAATCTAATAAAATTACTAAATGGAATTTTCAATCTGATATTATAAACTGTAAAACCGCATATATAGAACAGCAATAAAAATTAAATTTAAAATTTATTAAATCATATTTTGTGCAGTACCCTTTCATTTTTGCACTATTATATTTAAAAATTGCAAATAGGAGATACAATAAAGGCACATTAATTTTATTGCACATGCACGACTATTGTCAATTCCTTGAGCTGGTTTAAAGTAAAAAAGAAATATTTCTAAAAAACTGGGCGGTGATCTCTGCAGTTTAAAATTAAGTCATCATTTTTTATTGCTTACTTCAATATTCCATTAAACGCCTTTAATACACGCAGTGCTATTCATTTTGAGAATTTGGAAAATCACACGCAGGATGTGTTCCAACGTTCATTTGAGTTTTGAATAATATTAATTGTTCATAGTTTAATACCCCTTTTCTCACAAAAATTCAGTCTGTTTTTGAATTCCGAAGAATAAACATTTAATTTATATAATAATCAGCTAGATAGTAGTTTTAATTAAACTACATCTATCACATTTGCTGAAGAATGTACATAAAATTTTTATAAGTTGTCAATTCGCATGATTAGAATGTTTTGCATACAATTTGTATAAAAAAAACGATGCACAACATGCATTGTCACTTCTATACACTTTCTAAAAAGAAGATAAATCAAAAAAGCAAGCATTTATGTCTTTTATTCTCACACATTGTATGACATTACATTATTTCCCTAAATTTTTCTTTCCATTCTATTTTTCACATTTTACATTCTTTTTTCTATTCACCTAAAACGTGCAATACATCAACTTCCTTTTCTTTTAACTCATTTCTTTATATGCTATCTTGATTTGAAAAGAATTGCAGGGTTCCAAGCAAACACTTACAATAATATTCATTCACATTTACAATGCACAAACAAAAAATCTATATCGTTTTCAAAGACGATCTATGTAACAATAACTTTAAGAATTTCATTCACTAAAATAGAATGTCCATTGTTAATATTACTTTTTTTTTCTTCCTATTTAATTTACAGGTCTTTCTCGGTAAAGTCTTAAGTTTTACACAGAGAGAAAAAAATTATCATTCATTGTTTAGTGCCAAAAATAGTGAGAATAAAGTTTACAGGTATCCAAAAAATAATACACAAAGAATTTATAGAAAATACTAAAAGGTAGGTGTTACTTTTTATTTTGTTTTTTTATTGGGAACACAGAGACATCAATTTTGTATGGTTAATGTCCACAATGTAGTATTAATAAGAAAGAAAAGGTAATGAAATGAAATTGATCGGGGCCAGGGATGAGGAAGTAAACTCAGTTTTATGAGACTTTTTTTTTTAAATTTTCACAAGATTTAAATCAATATAGCCTCAACATTATGATCTAGATATTTTGACCTAAATTTCTATGAAGAAATTGATTCAAAACACCAACTTTCTTACTTATGCATGCTCGCCTGCAACAGTCATATTCCAAGACTCCAAGCCATATAGCGCTGCTGATGACTCTAGTTGTTACCTTACTGCGAAATAAATACGCTGCACCGCCAAGATCCTCCACTTAATCAATGATGTGTCGATGATGTTGCTAACAATCAAACATGCTGTAAATCCAAAGCCCTGTGTAAAACTTTTAATGAAAAAATAAAAAAAAATTCACATAATCATAACAAAAAATTATCACAATTGAATGAGCAATAATCAATTCACTTCTCTATTTTTGGCCTGAACAAGCCCCAGGTTTTTCATCATATATAGAGAATCCGCACTGAATAAACAGGAAATCGAAATAAATAGAGAATATTTTTTTTCGGATTCATTCATTCTTTTTGTTCTTTCATCTTCTATTTTTTTCGCCGATTGATTCTCATTGTTAATTATTGTCGATTTTCCTGTGTGTGTTAAAAACTTGTTGAATAAAAATAACAATTTGAATGAAATAATTCATGAATTGGTCATTGAATTAGACGACTTTTTATGTTGCTGATGAGAAATGAGAAGCGGATTGATAACAATGGAACATACTAAAAAGTTCTATAGCATGACATTTCGATGAACCAGAACAGACAACATAAATATAAATCATACATGAATTATACTCAGCACTTCACAGTGCTTTAATTAATAAATGCTGGAAATGCGCCTCGAATCATTTACACTTTATCAGTTATTTATACATTTCTCAATTGAAAAGGTCATGAAAAAATTATGAGCTACTCAATTTCAATTTCTATATTATGCGAAATTGCTCAATTGAGTGTGAAACATATGCAAAAACCGAGAAGTATATTTCTTTTACCTTAGCATTATATCTTCTTATTGGAAATCCATTCTGTTACATACAATTGAAGGATGAGATACATATGAAAAGGATTCTACTTGATTTGGCAGCAAACTCATAAATCCTTCAAAGAATTTCATATTTAGAGCATTAAGAATGAAAGAGAACAAACTTCAAAGGATTCAAATTCTATAGAAGGATTTTTATACCAATCGATTTATTATAAAAAGTTGCGCGTTTGATTGTGTTATTTTTTTCTTCATCATTATCCTCTCGTACAATACTGAATGAATGGAAATAATTCAGATATTTTAAACCGATTGATTCTTCTCATTAGAATATTACCTTCTAAAGATTGAAACCTCTGAGCGAATGTGTATCATAGAATTTTTTTATTATAAATAATGTGTTTTATTAAGTTGTTTCGTTCTTATGTTGCCACGTCTTATTCTATCGTTCTATTCATAAACTCTTTCTGTATTTTACAGGTCTACAGCAAAGATGAGTTTGGTAAACCAGATACTTTGTCGTTTTTTGATGCTGTCACTGATTACTAGATTTGTTTGATTAATTTGCGAAATTTTCAAATTTGTAAATTCTATTGTTTACCTTAGCATACGAAATTCCGTTTACTCGAGCTCGATTGAGTAAAATTTTTATGAGAGAAAGATATGGAAACTAATGCGCTACAGAATCTGAACAAGCAATAATACTTTTACTATTTTCATTGAACATTTTTTTTTATAATATTTCTAGAGTTCCTCTCGAATAATGGATATACAATTTTTATTCTCTTCTGTGAAAACAAGAAGAACTAAAGAAGAATGAAATATCTTAGAGTGGAAAGAATAGACAACAAATAAAACGAAATTATGAATGATTTTTTAAGATATTTATGGAATTTATTCAAATATTTCATTGAGAAAAAAGAAAGAGTATTCAATTGATGTTCTTTCGGGATCTAATTTGAGTACCTTATAAAATCTTTTTGGCGGCACAACGGTCTTTGAATTATAATTTATTAGCATAATACATCGAGAAACTGTTTCAATAAAATTTCTTTGTGATTAGATAAAGGACTATAAATTGCATGTAATCGATACTTTTTTCTAACGCAACAGAAATCTCATTTCGCATTCAATTGTCATCTTGAGAACTCTTTAGAGTTAACAGATGCTCCTCTCTGCATTCATTCTAACTTCCTTTCATTAATCGAAATATTAAAACCGTTTCGGTTTTTTAATCAGTTTAATTAATTTTATTTTTAATAGAATTAACATTCTTTCTCATCATTCTAAAGTGTAATTCAACGGTTTAGAGACACACTCTAACATACATGCCATTCTTTTTTTTCGTCTGTTGTTGTAATCCACAAAGTGTCCTTCAATCAAGATCCTTGCCATCTGTTTTTTCCTCTCAATTGTGTCATTTGATTAAGCATAACATTAAGATCTTTTTTTACTCTAACTCATCATTGTGAATGTTGTTGTGCCTTCTTCTTTCTTTTGTATATAGATCGATTTTCATTCTTTGATAGGCATGTCCTTATACAGAAAAATGTCAAATGAATAAAGGAGAAAGGAATGAATGACGATGAGAAGCTATAGATCGAAGATTATCGATTGACAAAAAAAAAAAATTGTTCAACAATAGAGAAAAATGAAATTTTGCGTGTCATGTTCAATGTTTTCTTTTAATATATCCTTTTTCTAAAGAAAAGGTATTATTAGGTTAGGGCGCTTTTCTGCATTTGACAAGACAAAGATTACTTTGGCAACTTTACTTATTATTGATCGTGTTTGCCACTGTAGATGTTTTCATTTTTCGTGTTAATATTTAGCGTGTTTATAGATCGAACATCCACGCTACTTCTGTAAATGTGGCGACTGTGGTTTAATTAAAACTATTTACTAACTGATTAATAAATAAATGAGATGTTTATTCTTCGAAGTTCAAAAAAAAAAAATTGAACTTTTGTATGAAAAAGGGATTTCAACTAAATACAATAAATATTATTGAAATCTCAAATGAACGTTACAACAACTACGATTTAGGAAAGAAATTGAATTTGGAGTTTGGTTACCTGAGCAGCATGGAAGTTTAATCTTCTTGCAGCTAGTTGTGTCTTACTTTTTAATCTTCCAAGAAGAAGTGCGAGAAACTGGGATTAAAAAATCGATAACAGGCTTGAGTAACAGTAAGAGATTGCCAATTTTCTATTTTACTTCAATATCCTTACACAATACGTAATGCTTTGTTCGTTTCGTAACAATACGCCGTTGTTGTTTTTCTCTCATTTGAAAAATGTGAAAGACAATATCACAAAAGTAGATGAATAAAGAGATTTTTCTGTTTCTATGGTGTCCAATTCATTTTCCTCTCCTGTTCACATTCTACAACATCCATGATAATATCCTGTTCAACCATTGTCTTTCAACTGTTTATCTCAAATACCTTCCATTTCATTCCGTGTGACAATATCGAAAAAGAATGCCTTTATCTTACTTTTTTTTCCTATAGAAAGCATACATGTTAGTTGTAATTTTTATCTTTTGTTTCTATATTTTACTATTATGAGTTCAAGTTACTAACAAAGAAGATATTATTCATGAAAAATAGTAGACTTTGCATTATATTGCACTTATGCAATGTTGAATGTTTTAATATTTTTCTTGAAATGATTGCTTGACGTGGCAGAGAAAATGTCATTGCAGGGACAGCTTGGCTTCCTTAGTTGAAATTCGCAATGGCAACGGTGGCCAGGAGCTCCAGTAATGTCAGCTCAACCTGTAGACAGAGGATTTGTGCTTGATGTGGAGTTAATTGTAGTCATCAGTATTAGGATAGCAGGTCTTATACGCACAGAAAAGATAGTAAAGCAGAGAAAAAGTTCTCATAAGAATTAACTTTGAATACCTACATGAAGAAACATTCATAAAACTTTTATTAGAATATTCAAATGTTAAAAAAAAGGAAACGACGATGAAATAACAATGAAAGTTATAATTGACGATTAGATTTTTGTTTATGTTGTTTTTCAGTATCTCTTCACTTCTCTTTTATTTCATCTTTTCTTTGTTTCTTAAATCTTCTGAATATATCCGAACAACAAAAGATGAAAATAATTTAAATATACCAACACTTAGTATATGACACTTAAGTTGAATAGGTGAGTATGAATGAAAAATTTGGAAATGATTCATTTTTTATTATATACACACACCACACCGTCTCTTGAAAGAAGAGATGAGAGTGTCAAGAATATAAATATGAGAAAGACTTTTTGAGAAGCAATCATTGAATGGAATTTTAGTTGTTACTTATTCATAAGTAATAAAGAATATAAAAATTCTTAAAAGAATCTGAAGATGAAAAATATGTACTTTGTAATGTAGGCATCAATTGTGTGCCGGCTGATCAGTCTTCCGCTATATCTAATATATTGAAATTTTCTCTAGAAAGTAATCTATTGGCACACATGTTGATTGAATATAAGAAAGTAAGTGCCGACAGACACTTGGAAATATTTTTTTTAATATGTAAAAGTTAATTGAGACTTCGAGAAGTTAATCAAAGTTTAATTTTAGTTATTTTTAACGAAGATGTTCCCGATGCTACACCCCGAATGTGATCTAATAATAGATGGAAAATTTCGAAAGAAAACAATCTTACATCGCGTGTTGTTTTTCTCGAGATTCATCGAATAGTATAGATGTTTACAACTATCTATATAGTAGTAATCATACAAATAAATTTAAAGTTAGTTTTAAAAGTAATTGAGAATTAATATTTAACGTATTTAGAATATTTGAATATCTCAGAGAATTTGTACAAAAATAGTCAGTCCGACATTTGAAAAATATTTTATTTTTGTTGTGATAAAAAATTCGGGAAAACAAAAGAAAATTAAAAATAATATTTTAAGAAAATTAGGGATTTTATTAAGCATCTGTTCAGTTGATTCAGTCATGTCCAAGGTTAACGTTAGTATTATCGGATCTGGTAACTGGTGAGTTCAAAAAAATTTGTATTTTGAGTTAATTTAGCTAATATCAAAATAATTTTTGTTTAGGGGTTCAGCTATCAGTAAAATTGTAGGCTTAAATGCAAAAAGACTTCCAGAATTTGAAGGTAAATAACTGCATAATTAAACTTTATAGATCCAGTAAAGCTAATCCAGCAATTGTTATTTAGAACGTGTTTATATGTATGTTTTTGAGGAAATCGTTAATGGCAAAAAGTTAACTGAAATTATTAACGAAACTCATGAAAATGTCAAGTATTTGCCAGGATATTTACTCCCAGAAAATGTTTACGCAACATCTGATATTGTTGAAGCTGCCAAAAATGCCGATATTTTGATCTTTGTTCTCCCACATCAATACATAAGTAAAATTGGATCCCAGCTAGGTAATTCATAGATATATCAATTGATTCAATTATATTTAAACCAAATTCTCTCTTAATTAAAGCTGGAAAAATAAAGCCAACAGCAATGGCTTTGTCTTTAACTAAAGGCTTTGAGATTGGCAAAGACGGTGGAATTGAATTAATATCTCAAGTCATCCATAGACATCTAAATGTAAGTAATAAGATTTTATGTAAAGTAGAGTATGTAGCATGTATTTCATATGTAGATTCCTTGTGCAGTCCTAATGGGTGCAAATTTAGCCACTGAAGTGGCCGGTGAAAAATTTTGTGAAACAACAATTGGCGTAAAAGACACAAAAATGGCACCAATTCTTCATAATTTATTCTCAACACCTAATTTTCGTGTTGTAATCAGTGACGATGCTGATACTGTTGAAATGTGTGGTGCTTTAAAGAATATAGTAGCAACTGGAGCAGGCTTTGTTGATGGATTAGGATATGGTGATAATACAAAAGCTGCTGTAATTAGACTGGGTCTAATGGAAATGATTAAATTTGGCAATGTATTTTATCCGGGTTGTCAATTAGCTACATTTTTTGAATCATGCGGAATTGCTGATTTAGTTACTACGTGCTATGGAGGTCGAAACCGTAAAGCAGGAGAAGTTTTTGTTAAACAAGGAATGAGTTTTGCTGAAATTGAGAAGAAAATTTTGAATGGACAGAATTTACAGGGTCCAGAAACTGCTGCCGAAGTCTATCATATGCTTAAAACAAAAAACATGGAAGACCAGTTTCCAATGTTTACAGCAGTTCATAAAATTTGCATTGGTGAATTAAAGCCCGATCACTTTATCGAATGTGTACGAGAACATCCTGAACATATGTAAAAATAGAGTAAAAGTCGATTAAATTTATTATATAAATTGTTCAAAAGTCATGGAGCGACTTCCACAATCATTAAAAAATTTCTTTGTACCTATCATAAATCTCTATAAGCTTTCATAAAGTAGTTGTGAATGAAATATATTCTTTCACGTACAATAAAATCATCGCATAGAATTTCATTCAAAATATCTACAAATATTTTGCTTTGAAGCCTTCTCATCTTTTTAATTCATTCAAAAAGGTCCTTCACAGTCTCTTTATTCATCTTTTTATTGTGACTCACGTGGCGAAAGGAATGTTAAATATTTCACTAAGCAATAACAGACAACGCAGCGAAGCCATTTAACACCCGCTGATTTTACTTCTAACTAGTGATGCCCCGAGAAGAATTTTTAAGACACCGCCGAAAAGAAACAATATTTCTGTTAGTTATTTATAAACTCTTTATTCGGATTCTTCTTAAATATGGTCGTACTTAAAAAGTGTTTGATTAATATAACAAGGTGCAACCTCCAACCTGACGAACATTATTATTTTTATCAATAGCTAGTAATGTGATTTCTTGTTGTTGTTATTCATTCTTTATACACGAAAGGTTTTATTTATGAATGTGGTATGGAGCGTATGCTTATAGAGTAACTATGTCATGAGTCAATGCTTCAACATTTGGTCCATAGAGTCTATAAACAAAATTATTGGAGATATAAAAGATTTATGTCTGACCAAGTCTGGATCAACAGCACTGATCTTTTGATATTCAAAATGCGCTTTAATACCTAAAAACTTGTTGGAATCGCCATTATTTACTTACAATGCAATGCTGCCAACTGCTTTTTGTTTGCAAATTGGAAGATAAATTATTTTATCAATTAACAAGAGGATGAACACAATTTACTGGCATTATTGTAAGTATTTAACCTGACTTTATGGAAATACTTAATCAATTGTTCGCATATTCATGCACGTCTTCTCGATCTGTGATATTTGCGATTTTCATTTGTTAGTTAGAATAGTATAAAGATTATTTTTCATCTATAGACATGTTTTGTGTTTTGTTAATGATTCAATTGTTTGCTTGGCTGAATACCAAAGACATTATATTTAAGAATGGTTCAAAAGAATCGAGAGAAGATGAAAATGCCAGATTAAAAATCACATTTGATGGACAATAAAACTGCTTTGAGCATAAAACTGTGGTCAAAATTTGCAAGCAAAAAATTAGAAATGAAACATCGTCAATTGGTCATAACTTTTTATTTTAAGTCTTATGTAGCACGCGACGAGAACATGGGATATAATACATTTCATATCCACACCGTCTTACATGAATTAATATCAATCCATAATTACAATCACTGAGATTTTGACTTTATACGGTTTGAATATGAAACACCACAAGACTGCGCGAACACTAAAAATAATAAATAAATACCCATAAAGAATATTTCTCGCCAAAACTGAACGAAAGCAATATTATATAGCTTGTCGTAAAATATAGGAAAATATTTGTGCAAAAAGGAACGCTTTTAATAATTGGAAGACAAAACGAATTCGGTCATAAAATGAATAAAAACGATATTTGATAAACATTAAAATATTGATTGGATGCGAATATATAAAAGATTTTTGAGATGTGGCAAAATTGCTGTGGTTTTAAGATGC
Source organism: Chironomus tepperi (assembly GCF_022539635.2). Classification (NCBI taxonomy): domain Eukaryota; kingdom Metazoa; phylum Arthropoda; class Insecta; order Diptera; family Chironomidae; genus Chironomus; species Chironomus tepperi. Next base: position 483,570 of record NW_027226207.1, read on the forward strand.
TTCAATATTTTATAATTTTAATTGAAAACCAAAGGCAAGAAACAAGTTTGCTATATGGAAAAAGATTTAAATGAGCTATGCTCCCTAACAACCCCGTCCTGTTCAGTAGCTAAGAGCATTTGACACGTAATCAAGGAGGCGTGAGTTTGTAGTTTGATCGCCGTTAAAAACTCATTAACCAGACACCGTTGAGAACTCAAATTTGTTTTGTTAGAATAGTTCAAATAGTTATTGCCATATCAGATAGTCTTAAATCTTGTAATCATCCCTAAATTCGATAAATATTGATTTATAAACCAACCTGAAGTTGGCAATGAATGAAAGATTTCACTCAGAAATTTGAATTTCGAATAACCGTTACAAATATTATTTTCTATTCTGAAACACACATATGAACACAAAAACCAATGTTGGAAGATGAGATAGTAACAAAATGTATAAATAATTTGATGGAACTAAATTCCAATACCTATAGCAAGTCTTTAATTGCTATTATTATATTTTGAGATGTCATTAAAATATTTACTGAAGAACACTTCATAGCTTTATCATGTAAATTCAAGAATATAAGTGTCGAGTGTCCCTATTAAGTATAAATTCAGAAGTGACTTAATCTTGCACTTTATAGAACCTTACGTATGTATTTGTCATTATTAAAAGGTAATTTAAAAGTTTATTAGATGACAATGAATGAAGGTATTTTGAAGTGAATAAGTAAGTAAAGTGAGTAAGTGTTTAAAGAAAGGCTTGGAGAAGAGAGGAGAGAAATATGTATAGCACATAATGTATACATAAATTTTGTTTATAAATCCACTTTTTTATTCTTGTTTGCTGTTTTGATTAAAGTTAATTCCAATTTATTAGCCAATAAATTTTCTTTGTATGTTGTGTATAGCAGGCTCTGTGTTGTATATTTTTTATTGCGGGCATCTCATCTTCTTATTATTACTCATCACTTTTTTCCATTACTATATTCGTATTTATTCTTCTTTTTATATCAAAGATATATTTTTTCAGTTAAATAAATGCCAACCTAACAATGGCATAATTCGAAAACAGACACTTTGTGTGTGCTTGTTACACATTCGTATACAGTTGCCTTATACCTTCGGGGGATGCATTTAATTCTTTTGTATACACAAATACTGAATTATTAATGTAAGTTTTTCGAAAAGAGATTAGAACCTTTTAACCTGTACCATTTTATGACTTTTTATTTAAATTTCTGATCGTTGCAGGTCTCATCTAGTTATCATTGACTATCCATACAATCTACTCCCTAGAAGGGAAAGAGCATGCTCATTAAGTATATTCAAAGTTAGCAAATTCTTAAAAGCATGCTCTTCTCTGTAACGAACTTAAACGCAATTGCGAAGATATTAGGAACATCCTGTTCTATTTAGTATTTGACTTTTAGTTTCTAAAACGAGAACATAACTGTAATTGTAAGAATTGTAGATTTAATTACTAATGAATGTCTGTTTAATACTTTTATGACCTTTCCCAATCATAAAGAGACAGGAAAAGAGGTAAAAAAGCAACAAATTTGATTCGTTTGCAATTTAAACTCTATAAATTATTTTTTGCTTTGTATCTCAGCAACAAAAGACAGATAATAATAAAGGACAATAGATATTTTTTTGGTAATCAAGGAAAATCCTACATTAACCCCTTAAATTTTGAAAGAATTGTCTGTTTTTCGCTCCAAAATCAGAGCAGTCGAGTGAAAACGTTCTAAGACATCTGGAATATGGATCAAGTTAGGGGTTAAAGACTGCAAGCATAACAAACAAGTCCAAATGTAATCTTTTATTTTCAATATAAAATGTTCTGTAAATAATTAAATCGAGCAAACCGAAAAAAATAACTTTTATTTATTTTCATGTTGTACACACCCTTGCGTTTATCTCTTTGATGATCGGTCATAATTTATATTCTTCTTACCTGCTTCAGCGGCTTCGCTAATTTTCCAAGAAATTTCATCTCTTCCTTTTTTTGCTCTCTATCCACTCTTGAATCCTTTTTACTGCTTCTCAGGAAGAAAAATGTTGTTGTCAGAACAAGTTGAGGGTAATTTTTCTCATGTAAGATATGAGCAAAAAATTATACAGCACAAGTATTGTATTCTATAATTCTAATGGGTCTTAAACGCATCATTCATCTTATAATTGATATCAAATTAGAATAATTTATGCAAATGAATTCTGTAATAAATCCTAACCAATTGACCTATTATTCACTTACTAACTGGAACTGTGCTCCGACTTGGCACTTATGAAACACTAGGGCACTTCTTACCTAGTGGATCCGAACCAACGGCGATGAAACATGTTATGTGATGGGTGTTTGGGAATGTGGGATCTGGAAGCAAAACCGAATTCAACAGAATTTTACCAACCTAAGTAGCCTATGCCCTAGTTCAGCATCACCCTGAAACTAGCTGAAATAAGATATGGCTCATCTTGAACATTTTTCTTTCGCTTCCTTTTAAAAACACCTCAAGAGAAACAATAGAATAAATTGAAAAGTACATTCTGTCATTCATCCCTGGCTTTGACACTCAACGAGTATATACGAGCAAAGGTCTTTCGAAAAATGAAAATAAAATCATTGTTTTCTTATACAACATTCTTACTTTTATATTAATTTTTTTATGAAGCATAAAGGGATACATTCACGCTTCAATTTTTCATTCAAAAAAATATATTTTTTGTCGGCATTCATGATGACGATTATTTTAAGGACTAAGGACTATTCAAGGCTATAAATGAAAATTTTCTTTTTATTTAATAAAAGTATTTAAAAGAAGTGAATAGAAACAGGATATGACACAAAAGTATGTATTTGATGAAGATTCATTAGATACAAAGTTAACACATTGTTCCATTGTTCAATGATTATTTTAGTTCAAAACTAGCTACAAATTTAGAGTTTAAAGATATTAGAGCAGTAGTCGCAAAAATGTCACAAATGTCTGTTTCTTGGAATTACTGAGCTTCGTGCCAAAAATGCACCAAAAAAACTAGAACAATGAAAATTTTCCATTGTTCTCCGTGTAAAATACATTTAATAGTGTTAGTAATATTTGAAAATTTAACGGTCACTTATTCATATGACCACATATTTATATATTGGATGTCATAATTGTTCGCTAAATCAACTTTCAATTTATCAAGTCGAGTATAAAACAATACAGGCAAACTGAAGAGTCAAATAAATCCCTTAATAGTTGAATATGAAAAGGTAACAACAGAAAAATGAAAAACGCATTTAAAATCAAATTGAACTTTATTTTGAAAAGGTTCACATGAGTGAGAAAGAAAGATGTCGAAGGAAAAAACAAGATCGCAAAAACATGTCATGCCGAATATCCTTTATATTTCACAACAGATGAGTACAATAGCAGGGGTCTCTAATAATATTCTTTGTTACAATTTTTTTTCATCCTGCGTTTCTCTTTTCATTGTCGATTAACCCCTCGCTATTTTAAATTAATTGAAAGAAAATTATCTTTTCTTCCTTTTACTTATGCGAAAGAAGAAGTAGTCTGAAGTCCTTAAATCATACATCCATGTGACATTTCCTTCATTCTTTACGCTAAATCGAATGTGAAATGTTTTTGAAGTTATCGATTTTCACAAATCTATCGAATTCATCCCTTAATATTTTACGTGGAAACTTATGTGTGCAAAAAAACAGAATCGACCCTTTTAGGTCGATTTTATAATTTTTTAGCATAAACATTTTGCTTTAACTTTCAAATTTCATTGACAATTGTTTACTACAACTTCAATTTTTACACAGTTTATTTATATAGATCAAAGCAGGCGAAATCTTACAAAAACGTTTTTTGCAAAAAAAAAGCCTTTGTCAATTTAAGTGAAAGAAGTAAATTAAGTACAAATAAATGTATGAATTCAAAAATTCTATGCTTTAATTAGGTATTTGAAGTTAGAAGGATTCAGTTTAATTACAAAATGTAACTGTTGAAACGTGTTGTTTTGGCTACCTCCACAATTTGCGTTTTGCTGTGTTTTCTATTATTAAAATACCCTTTAAATACATGTAGTTCCTTTTTTTTGTTCAATTTAAGTAGGATTTCATTCTAACTATTGAAGGATGTTTGTTGAATAATCATTTAAGTTTGTATCCAATGTTGTATTTGTGGTGTGGTCCACGATTGCTTTGCGATATGCTCCCTTACAACCCCCGAGAGCTTAGTTGTAGGAGCAAGCGACCGGAAATCGTCATGTGTGCAGGGTGTATACCTAAAGCCATTAAAATTAACTTTAGTAATTCAAATCACAAATAAAACATTGTTCAGAGCTTGTTGATTACCTCGTATAATGTATGAAAAAGTTGTTTCGAGTATATAAAAATGATAGGACATAAAAAAAAATCCCAAAAATTTTTCTGGACCATTTTGAATAACAGACAATTTAACAAAAGGAGCTTCACAAAAAAATATGGGAATAAATAAAAGTATTTACTTTATTATTAATAAGAAGTTTCCTTTTGTTACCGCAAAAAAATCTTTTTTTTTTTTGTATTGAAAAGAGAAGAAATAATAAAAAAACATAAATTTGTGTTCGATTGTATCCAGAATTTGGTTCTTATATTCTTATTGTATGCTTTCTTATTAGTTAAAAAGGATTTCTTTCTCTGCTTTTGTTCACCATTCTTATCCTTGACCATTTGATTTTTCTTCATTTATCTAGCTTTATTTTGAAAGAAAACAAAAAACAATGGTGAATAGAAATGAGCCTCAAAACCATGCCGTGTTTCTCATCCAGACAGTGTGTCGACATACCTATGTGAACTTTTTTTATGCTTCATATTGTTCGTTACTGTTTTCATTTTAAAACATTTTCTCTTAAGGATAAGATGCTGTTCTCAAGAATTCATTATAATTTGGGAAAGTCCGGAATTAAAGATACTCAATAATGATTAAAGAGTTTAAAACTACATTAGAGATTTACATATTTATTAAAAGATCTATACTTCTTGGATGCTGTAAATTTGAATATGTATGGAAAAATCTGATCCTTTTTAACCTTTATTCGAAGATTGTGCTTAATCTAAGCATGATCAAGTTTCTTAAGAGGCAAATTCATCTCATTTTCTTTGAATCCTTTGTGACACAATTTTTGTTTGTGTTATAACGGTCATTTGTAATTTAAATTATATTTGAATTTAACATAGTTCTTTACCCCCTTTAACATAAAAATTCAGTCTGTTTCTGATCACTGAAGAATAAACATCGTTGTTATTAAATAAAGCTGCCTAAGTAAAGATATTTACTAGAATCACAAGAAGCAAATATGAATATTTTGGATATTATAATGTGTAAATCACTTCATTATGCAAAGTACTTAACATGAAAAATGATGAAACATTGACTGTTTATTGTTGTGAGTAAGTGATCGTTTGATTATTTTTTAAATCATTGCGATATTTGCTACATTATGCTCATTCACGCAAAAGACCTTGTCAGGTGTTCGTTAGCAATTGCTTTGTTGTTTTGTCTCTCTTCACATTCCATTTTCATAAATACCTTTTCTTGCTGTTATTCTGATTCTTTTGTATCATCTTTGTGTTAATAATATTATGCTTATAAAAAGAAAGAAAAGGCAAAAAGAAGAAGAAAATTTAAGAAATTGTTTTAAAAATGAAGAAAAAAAACAAAAATTTAATTTGACCTGCACGTTGGAGATGTTTATGAATAGCAGGTATAGAGTATGGAATAAATGGGTGCTGTGCGATCACTTTTAAATGAAACTCACCAGACATTTCGGCTCCGAGATGTCAAACAAAAAGTTTCATGGGGTGCATCTTGAGGGAACGTAAATGCTCAAAACTTCTTAACCTATAAATTTTCTGGATGTGCTAAATTCTAACTAATTATATTAAAATCATTGAAATTTAAGCATATCTAAAAATGTTGTGTAACATTCATAATCACTTCATTGACCATAACCTCTGGATCACCCCAATTTTATACTACATGCTCGACAGTCTTAAAATTCACATTGCGTTGCATTTTATTTTATTATTTCATTTTTACAACCTTTTAACCAAAAATGAAAAAGAAGAGCATATTTTTATAATCATAATTTATGATCATATCACTTAATTTTAAATTTCTTGGAATTTTTTTACACCTTTTATTCCTTCATATTTTGATATGAACCAATAATTTCTTGAATACAACACTCATTTTTGAATACGAAAAATGACATTTGTCATGCATTGAACTATTTTTTCACATAAAATCTCAAGTAAATTCCTCAGAAAATGTATAATTGATAGTTTTTACTTTTGCTAAAAGGATGTCCACATGCAAGAAAGGAGAAGAAACAAAAAAGTAAATTTGCATGAAAAAGGAATGAAAAATCGTCTACATCGGCGACAAGCTGTCTGACACAAAAAATAGAAAAAAGAAAAGATCCCAACATAAACTCCTTACAAAAAAGTCCTTACACGGTCCCAACTATTAGTTGAAAGAATAGAATAAACGATGATAAATTACCGCTCAGAAAGAATAGCCAAAAAAAAAACAACTAACACAATACCATTGAGAACTAGAAACTTACTAATTCTATAAATGGACGTTTGAAATAGAAAAGGAATTTCAAATACAATTCTCAGAAAATATATATGACTAACAATGTGGAATGTTGAAGAGAGAAAAAAGGATTTTAATGCACAGCCTGAAAAGAAGTCGGTGGAAAAAGAAGAAAGAATTAATAATCATTACACACATCCACAATGACAATGAAGAAATGTATATATGTGTATTTTTTTGGCAAAGCACAGAATAATGGTTTAATTTACAAGTATTTTTCTTTATGATTATGTTAATCCATAACAAGAAGAAGACAAAAGATTAAAGAAATGTTCCTCATATATACATACACTAGAAATGCAAGGTACACATTTTGATAAGATATATTTTTGATACTTGAATGTAGAGTTTGTCCAAAAATGCAAGCCTGCAAGCCTAAAATACAAGCCTGCAGCCTTTGATGAACTATCAGGTACAGCCAAAATATGCAGGCCTGCGTATTTAAAACGCAAAAGATGCACTCCTAAAATTTTTGACTAAACCCTACTAAAATGGAAGATATGCAGATATACTAATACAAAGTACACTCGACCATACGAAATTGCGTATACTGAAATCCAGACAATCCAGCAATCTTCATCATTTACATTATAACTGAACGACTCCCAAAAAATATCTTGCTTAAAACAATTTGTTGAACAAAAGAACAAAAATTAATTATAAGAAGACAAGATAAAAATACCTTGAGGTAAGAACATAAAAAAGCATAAGAATTAACTATTTGTTTTTGGGCTGAAAACAATGAAGAAGGTGTTAAAAGACATTTTAAGCATCTAAAGGCGATTAACAATTGCCCAGATGTTGTTTCAACTTAAGCTTTTGCAAATCTCCACTTGCTTACCATTGCTTACTTTTCTTATAATAAATTTTTGGCACGTATCTGCGGTTAATGTTTATTACCTGATGCATTTTTAATGAATTTGAAAATATGCTGATCGAGGCATGCATGCATGATAAACTCAATCAATTATTGCAATTAAAAAGAAATTACATTAAGTATTTTAATGAGTTGATTGGAATATACTTGATTATTTCTTTGAAAAATGCGTTAAAAAATCTCATAATTCCAAAAAAATTAAACAAAAGTAATTTTTAGGTACACAAAAGAAAGACAAAACCACACGAGAGAAAAAGAAATTTTTTGAAAATTTGCATATGGTTCAGAAAATGTTTTTATGAATGTACAGCTTTAACAAAGAAAACCTCAAGACTTCAATCTTGAGGCATGGACAAACAATAATGAAATAGACACAAATTTATTTTTTCATCTCTTTTAAAAAACCCATATTTCCTGAAGTAAACAACAAAACAACAAGCGCAACCATTATCTTATCGCATCAAAAGCAGACACTTAAAATAAAATTTCAAAAAGCTGCAAACAACAGAAGTAGCAACAACCAAAACTGTGTATATAAAGTAGAGTGAGGTGAAGTGGTTTGGGAACGAGATCTGCAAGGCAGGATATATCAGGATGTAAACAATATTGTTTTACGCTCAACAAAGCACACAAGTGGGATCATATCCTATTGATTAAATCAAAAATAGTAAAATTGTAACCATTTAATGATGCTTAAAAGCATAGAACCGCACTTAATCAGACTTATTATGTGAATCCAGAGCACACTTGAAAATCCAGTTCCTTTGCCAAAAATATAATTTTTTTTAAAAGAAGAGTCTCCTCTCGTTTCCTACTATATAGTAATAACTGCGTGTTGATATTTTAGTAAATCATTTCTTATTCATTGCCGAGCCATTCTTATTGTTCGAGTCTTTTGCATTGTTATGGAAATCCAAAATCTCATTGTACACAAGAAATGATTTGATTCTTCTCTGAAAAGAGATTCCTTTAATACTTCTCTTTGTCGGTACTTGTAAGTTAGTTTTGGTATTAACCACTTTTCAGCTTTATTATGATTCTTTTTCTCTCTCATTGCTACAATCATAACATAGTATTGTACATAGAAATCCATTCCATTTCATGACTGATGCTATTAAATTGAATTTTAATTAGACTATATGCGCTCTTCTTTTTTCTTTCGTTTATATCAGTGTTGTCCAAACTTTTTTTAAGCGTTTGACTTTGGATGTAGATGTGAAGCACTCAGTTTGGACAACACTGGTTTATATGATACATATTTAAAATACTCATGTTGTTCAAATAAAAACGATCGCAGTAGACACTCTCTACTCTATGAAATTTTTATATTCTTCTTAAATGGTCAGTATTGTAATTGTGGCGACTGTAGTTTATTCATAACTACTTACAAATGGATGTAATTACTAACAATGATGTTTATTCTTCAGAGTTCAAAATCAGACTGAACTTTTGAACTTTTGAAAAGGGGTTTTAAACTGTGCACAATAAATATTGTTCAAATCTCAAACAAACGTTATAAAAGTTAGAAGTGGTCAAGCCTTGTCTACTTTGAATATGTACCAAAAAATTATAATGTGGAAATAATGTTGTGTGAAAAAGAAAAAAAATAATTCAAAAGTACTCATAAAATTATATTTAGCTAAAAAGATGAGTAAGAGAGCAAGAGTAATGAATAATGTAACAAAAAAGTTATGTCTATTGTGAAATTAAAAAGAAGGTTTCATTAATCCATTAGCATATGAAACTTGAAATTGTTAAACGATTAAATTCTTTTACAATCATATTAAACATGAAATTCGAATAATATAAACGTGTGCACGGTACAATAAGTCTATTTTTTTCATGATATAATTTAGCAAACAATAAGTAAGAGCGATATAAATCGTTTAAAATTACCAACAGCACGTTCTCGAGTATGAGAGAAGTAATAAATAAAAAACAGTAAAACGGCCTTTTCTTTCAACCATTTTTTTTATTGCTGAATCAGAGAAAATTAAATTGCTTCTAAATTGAGGAGGTGTGGAAATTAAGATTATTTCAACAACTTGCTAAATCCAGAAGCTAATGGAAAAAAATTAATTTTCACCGATTTTATTGAATTTACAAATTTTTATTATGCTGTGATCTATAAAGTGAATCGGGCTCTACCTTTTACTTCCACTTGGTGAAAATTGAATAACAAGCAACATCCAACTATTGTCCAAATATAATTTAAGTGATCAAAAAATGGTAACTCATCCATAAATCTAGAACAATTCAAAATATTAAGCGATAATAGTTCAAACTATTGTTCTGTATTCAACGTGCGACAGTTCATTGACATTAGTCTTCAAAATCATTTTACGCTATAGTACTATACAATAAAGTACTATAATGGTCAACAGTTTAAAATAAATAATGCATGGAACAATTGAACGAATAATTGGCGAACAAAAAGTTGACTTATTTTACACAATATGATTATTAAAGTGATAATCAAAACATGAACTAGGAAGTTTAAACTGATGTGATATCAAAGCACAAAAAAAGACTGAAAAGAAAATAAATAAAAAAAATTGCTGTTGTTGTAAATGATATAAATGTGTTATGAATGAAAAACGTGATAACGATCGGAAAGTTGAACCATTTTAAAGCATTAATGCTTTACTGAAAACGCATTTGCTCTGCTTTTGTAACATCACTTAGGCAAAATGATGCCTTATGGCTTTAATTAATAACAACGATGTTTGTTCTTCAATGATCAGAAACAAACTGACTTAGAAAGGGGTCTTCAACTATGTAAAATATTTATATAATTTGAATTTTAAATGGAAAGTCTGTGCCGTTAAAACTTGATTGGTGCTTCCTGTGCCGAGAAATCGCAAAAAAACACTTTCTGTTATTTAGTTAGTTAGTTAGTTAGTTAGTTAGTTAGTTAGATGCAGCAGATATCTCTCTTCAAACTCAATACTAATTGTTGTTTTTTGACCTTACAGTTCGTCCATCTTACTGGATCTCATTTTAATGGTCTGGAAGTGAACTGGATCCTACTGGATCTCATTTTATTGGTCTAGAAGTGAACTGGATCCTACTGGATCTTGTTTTTATGTATCTGGAAGTTGTATGGATCCTACTGGATCTCATTTCAATGGTCTGGAAGTGAACTGGATCCTACTGGATCTTGTTTTTATGTATCTGGAAGTTGTATGGATCCTACCGGATCTCATTTCAATGGTCTGGAAGTGAACTGGATCCTACTGGATCTTGTTTTTATGTATCTGGAAGTCGTATGGATCCTACTGGATCTTATTTTTTGGGTGAACCCTATAAAATTTTAATGAATGAAAATTTCTTATAGTCATTCAGCCATGCCAACTGCTCTGAAATAGCTTAAAATTCATCGAAACAATTTATGAATCAACAAACAGAAAAAAAGTTTTGATGAAAAGTGCAAAGCATCCGGTGTGCACTTACTACAAAATCACTGAGCATGAAAACTGATTGCTGTATTTAAAACTACAGTCACTTCAAAATGTGTAGATTTATTTCATATGGTTGCTATATGCTCTCAGTTGTTATGTGCATATTTTTGCGACATGAAATTATGAATTTTAATCCCTTTTTAATCAACATCGAGAGCTGCATGGAGTCTAAATGATGAATCTAGATTTCCACATTTAGAGATTCTGTTTTTGGCTCAATAAAGTCTTTCAACTTATTATAATGGTGTAGAAGTGAACTGGATCCTACTGGATCTTGTTTTTATGAATCTGGAAGTTTTTTTTCCATAATAGTTGCCTGCATTCAAACAGCTAATGCGTGAAATTTAAAATTAGAGCAACACGATGTGATTCAATAAATGTAAATTTGCATGGAATTCGGCATGTTCTGTCTTACGGTTCAAATTTAACATTCATTTTTGGCTTCATTTTTTGTTGAACTGTGCTGAGCATCATAGATGTAGGTCATAACTCAAAGTAATAGCGAATCTCAATTTTGAGACCCCCTTGAGACCGCAATCAATACGGGGTACATAAACTTCTGTCCGTCATGCTTGACGGAACTGTTTCTAGGTTATTTAAGAAATTAACTAGACTTCTTGGAATGTCATGATGAGTTTCTAAAGTTTAATTCGAAGCTCACAAATTTTGCGCCCTGAACGGAGCGAAGCGAGTGAAGGAGTGAAAATTTTCCCAAGCAATAGGAACTGCACTTATATCAAAAATGTTGCCGCGAGAAGAAAAATAGTTCGAGCGAAGCTCGAACATTAATAGTTCGAACACATACTTCATTTAAATAAAGTAATCATTATTTATCACATTTATTTGATGAATCTATTATTTTGTACAAGTTGTGTTTTTAATTCTTACTTTTCTGTACAGTTTTCTGATCTACGTATGGTGTGAATATTCCCATGAAGCGTGATCCGCTTCATTACTAGTTTTAATCCCTTTTTAATCAACATCGAGAGCTGCATGGAGTCTAAATGATGAATCTAGATTTCCACATTTAGAGATTCTGTTTTTGGCTCAATAAAGTCTTTCAACTTTTTTTTTCCATAATAGTTGCCTGCATTCAAACAGCTAATGCGTGAAATTTAAAATTAGAGCAACACGATGTGATTCAATAAATGTAAATTTGCATGGAATTCGGCAATCAAATATCGATTAAATGGTGGATTAAAGAACTTTTTAAACGATTTTTTTTCCTATTCTTTGCCTAACTATATCATAAACACGTAAGAAAATCTTTTCTGTTTTTTCAAAGAATGCCGAAAGTTACTGCATTCAGCGTTAAAATAAAATTTTATGGTATAAAATGTAAGATAAAATTTTGAGCATCTGCTTCGAATAGGATATAACTTTGTATTATAAAACTTACTCTAATAGCTTTAATTATAGAATTTCCGAAAGGATCCTTCTTGTTCGTAGTAGGATTCTCACCTTTTTCTGATGTTTCCATTTTAAACGAAAAAAAAAACTTCTCATTTTTTTTGATGGATGAGTGCGGCTTATAAAAAAAACTTAAATTAATCTCATTGTTATTTAACATCCTAAATTTTACGCTAAATATATTCATGTTGTACTTATGAGGAGATCAAAATAATTCAAATACAATGGGAAATGTTGCAAATGTGCATGTACAGGTACGTTAAAGATTTTTTTTGTATTCTATTTCCCTCTTCTTTTTATATTTGGACAGACAAATATTACAGTTGCTGGCTGTTTGATCTCATCATCCCCTAAACGATATAACGATTTCACCAACGATCAACAATTTCTATATCTACTTGAAATCTCGGAGAATATTAGCAACATTATATATTATCCTTTTATTGTTATTGTTGCATTAAGCGTAAATAGATGATCCCTTTCTATACATTTTATGTGTGTGGAAATGTACAGATTGCTTCAATAGAATAAATCTGTGTTACATATTCAGGAATACGGAATTACAAAAGTAGGAAGAACAAAACGTTGCTCGAGATCAACTGGATGCATGTGACTGTCTAAATCTCATCTATTATTTCATTTTAAGTTTTCCAATTGTTTTCGGAAATCAACAAAAGAGATTTTTGATGTTGATAGGGCATAAATGAAAGATTTTTAAACTTTTTTGCAGTGAAATGCATAAATCTCCTCCTTTTATGATGTATTTTAAATGTTTGTTTATGGAAAAATGCAATCCATTGTGTGAATCAAATTTCATTACGCTCATCAATGCTCAGATTTTCATTATTATGTCATACTAGATTACAAAAATTACTGTTGACACAATAAACATCATGGAAATGTTGAATGAAGTAGATATGCATAAATCTAATTTCTGAATACATTTATTGTGGTTCAGGTGGTTCCTATTTTTTCATGTAGTCAGCTCATTGTATGTTATTACAATTTATGTTTCAAATAAATGATGAGTGATTTATATAAAAGAATCAAGGACAATGTGAGGCAATAATAATTCCAAATTGTGCCTTCTTAGATACAAATTTTACAAAAAAGTACCAATTTTATATTTATACCTAATTTCCTGTTTTCATAAGCATTATTAACAATTGATAAATAAGACGATAAATAGAATTCTTGAAATACAGGTTTAACTAATCCTTTCTTTTTTTTATAAATTAAACTATTTGTTAGCAATTTCAGTTTCTCAAAATTAGAAAAGATACAAATTTGTATTAGCAAATGTGTTCTACAGCATGAAAAAGGGCTTATGGAGTTTGAAAATTTTCTGATCTGTTCTTTTCATGCTTTTGTACTTTATGATTTTTAGTTGTAATATAATGGCAATATTGTACAAAATCTTTTTGAGATACAGAAAAAAGCAATTAAACATGTTTCAATATTGAGAGTTTCATGAACCCATGAAAAATTATCAAATATAAAGTTACTTTGAAAACTCAAAATTGTTGTCGCTTAAAAGGTTCAATAATTCAATTATTTACGCGACATTAACTTTAAATTCATAACAACAATAGAAGAAGAATGAAAAAACTAAGCTACAGCATCCTTTTGATCGTAACTTTTATGGTGTCTCGAAAAGGTGAAAGATAAAAACAATTATGACAATTTTTATTATCGTGGCAACTGTAGTTTAATTAAAAAACTACTGATTCACAGTTTTATAAATAAATGAGATGTTTATTATTCGGAGTTCAAAAACGAACTGAACTTTTATATGAAAAATTTTGTCTTAATAGGTAAGATTACTTAATGCTATATGAAAATTTTCGATACAATTGGGTTTTCAACTATGCTAATTTAACATTTTTTGGATTTTTAGAAAATAATTTTTTCTGTGCAGGATCGATTGACGCTCAAAAAATCAAATTTTCTCTTTAACAAGTGACTTATAGCATCAGAAAATCACCTAAAATTGTTCATTTGTTGTTATTACACTTCATTTGATACCACAATAATAAGTGCTGAATTAAGAATAAATTTGTATTTTGCACTTTTTGAACTTGGCGGATTTGTCCATAAATGAGATGTTTATTATTCGGAGTTCAAAAACGAACTGAACTTTTATATGAAAAAGGGGTTTTCAACTATGTACAATAAATACTATTCAAATCTCAAATGAACGTTATAACAATAATAAGTATTTTAACAATGAATTATTGATTTTAACTAGTCAAATATTTTATCAATTGAAATTACATCCACAAAAGTTTCTTAAAATCTACAATAATTGAATTCCCAGAACTTTTTAAAATAGAATTCTATTTGAATTGTAGGTACATTCATTAAACAGCAAATAAAGCTATAAAAAGTATTGAAATGAAGTTTGCAAACAGAAAACAAGAACAAATACAGAAAAATAAAATTACAAATATTTGGAAATATTGCAAAAATAAAGAACACAACTTGATACTATTGTTGTGATCAATAAGGAAAAAAGACCAAATGAGTTGGAAACTTTTTAAAAAAATTCAAGTAAATCCTTGTTACAGTATTGTTCATTCCTTTTCTGCCTCAAAAAATCTGTTTAACTATACAAAGAAAAAATGAGAACATGCAATTGCCAAAATCATACGCATCAAATTGTAAGAATAAGATGTAATGGTAAATGACATTCGATGAAGGTGGTCGCCAGAGGGTCTATTCATCATCACGTTTAACATTTATGTCCTATGAATAGAAAATTAAGACCAAAGAATATTGTATTGTTGTTATAGAACAATACATTTTTATTGTTTCTCATTCAAAAGGACGAAAGTGACCAGCTGGATGACTTTTTAAATGACAATGATGCAACAACATCATGCTTTATTCGTTTACACATGAAGATGTTCTTAGTTATTATAGATACACAGAATTGCTTACCTAATGGTTCGCCATGTATTTTGTTCTAATTTGGTGTATCTAGTGTATTATTATTGAAAATTACACATTTTCATCAACGGCTATTTTATATTCAAATAATCTTTGCAACTATTATTAGTTGATTTTCCCCTTTTATAGTTATTAGTCTTCTTAGAAATGCTAAATTTGTTTTCGATCTTCAAACAATAAAAATCATATTATTTTGGAAATTGTGATTTCTCATTAGCAACTTCTAAGATCCTTCATTTACAAGGTACAGAAGTGATTCCAAAAACTATTTATTAAATTAAGTGCAAATTTATGGATTGTTAATAATTTAGATTTTTTATTTAATTATTGTCTAACAAACAAAAAATAGAAAAAGAGTAAGCTATACAGAAATGGCAAAAGGTGAGTTCACATTTTTAATCTAAAAAAAGTGAATTAGTTTTTTTCTCTTCGATCATTCAAATTTTTCTGCAATATCATTGCTCTTTTGTGTCTAAATTGTATTTTTTATATTCATAATATTGTGTACTAGGCTATAGAAATGGATAGATACAAAATTATATTTAATTTAAAGGGCCGTTTCGGCATATAATGAATTTTAGTTTTTTTTTTTTTTTTTTTTTTTAAAAAAAGAATAATGATTGCGGTATAAATGAATAAACGAAGACCTCCTATGTCGCAAATGATAGAAATTTTTAGATATGATATTGCAAATAACCTAGTAGTGCTTTTCTATTCATGTTAAATTTCGCAGTTTATTGTTCAAATGATCCGCTTTAATTTGTAATTCGATATCAATGGATGTATGAATAAAGTAACATAATACACAATAGTGTTTCACAATAGCTTCTTTTTGTATCGGCAGTAATTAAAAAACGATTGGATATTAAATAAGATTTTTTATTCGATATTTGGATTGATCAAATTGTAGACCGTAAATAAATGTTATCAAATGCTAAGGTATGCTTATCATGAAACTTTTTATTAGAAGATAACTCATTGATTTAAACTGAATATTAATTTAAATCACCTGCTGTGGATTAAAATGCTACTGATGCCTTAAAATAAACATAAATTTAGTCAATCAAGAAAGAAAAATCTTAAACTTGACAGCTTTCAATTTATATTTAAAAGAAGATCCAACTGTGCATAATCAAAAGACACATTCGATGGGAAGTGTCAATGAGGTTTGTCTTCTTACAATAAATGTCTATTCATATTAACTTATGAAAAATAATTTTGAATGCATTAATGTTAATAATTATTTCCGGCATTTAATCTTTCAATGAAAATTCTCTTCATCTTAAGAATTGGATAAAACAAAAGGTAATCGACTGAATAGAGGCTGCTAAGCTTCTCTATGTGGAAGAAGCCATTAAGAGAATAATTTATTGTGAAATCATCAATGGACATTGAAATTTTTTCTCTAAAAATATCAAAGTAAATATCATCATTAACTGAGATGAATATTGAAGCGCTTTTTTATGCATCACACAGTCTAAAATCTTGTAAGCATTCCTAAATTCGATAGTTAATGATTCTAATTTCATTTGCAAACATACCTGAAGTTGGCTGTGATTGAAATATCTTTCTCAAATTTCTTAAAAATACGTTACAAATATTATTTCGATAAGATCGAGTTTTTAACTTTTTTAAAAATTCAAGAAATTTAATTGATTAAAAAAAAACTTGTGACTTTTCCAACCAATTTACTCAAAAAGCTAGATGTATCAAACAAAAAATCAGATAAATCAGTTGGAGTGTTTTTTAAGTATGAATTTGAAATTATTAGAAAGATTGAAAATGTGTGATATTTTTTTCAAAGCTAACGTCGATTCGCTAACGGCGTAATGAATAATATTCAAAAAAGATAATCTCTAGTGAGAAAGAAAATACAAAATAAAAAAAAAAACATTTGTTCGAATAATCGTAAAGAAAATCTACAAGAGCTCCTCTTCAGCTACTGAATTTAAGCTCTTAACTTCTTTAATTATTATTAGTATGACTGTGATTTATGGGTAAAAAGCAATTTCATTCACAATTTTTTTAGTTTTGCTGTCTTAATTTAAGCTTTATAAAAATAAGATTTAGGTCCACTTGGACTTGAATCGACTCTATTCCATACAAAATTCGGATTGACTTAGAGCTCTGTACGAATTCTAAGTTGTCTTTTCTTCTTGTTATCCGAAGATCAAAAGACTCTATTTGGAAGCTAAATGGAGTTCTGAGTCCATATCGACTCCTCCTTCTATTTTGTGATGCTTGAATTAACGTTATTAATTAATTAACCCCAATATTTTTAATCTATTAAATCGATAAAAATACACAATAATACAATAAGCCAACTGTGTATGAAATGAGTCATTGATGATTAAAGTCGTTTCTATATGATAAAAATTCTGTTGTTATGTAATGGACGATTATGAATTCTTTAACATTTCGTTAATGAAATCGACACAAAAGACTCAAAATTGTATTTTTGTTAGTTCATAATATAAAATAGCATGTCTTTGTTGTGGCTACATCCTCAATGAATAGTCGATATAGAGTACGGAAAGTTCAATCAATTCTATGGAAAATTAATCATTACAATGAGGTGCTATATTAGGAGCTATAAAGGGGTCCTTTGCTTATTAAGTCCGCTTTTAAGGGGGGAAGGAGTTACGTTACAATGAAATTGTGGATATGATTTTTGGAATATTTATTTTCACTGATGGTGACTGTCTGTATTTATCTAACTTCATTTTTTTGTCTCACTTAATATTTTTCATTGCTTGCTTAGTTTTTTCTTCAGTTTAGTTTCTTTAACAATTCTAAGCTCTGTTTGCAATGCATCTTTTCAATCCTTTGTTCAACAACGATACAAAAAATATCTCAAATTGCCCATTGAAAAACTACAAAATTCTCCTATATGTTAATTATATTGACAAATAGAGCTGCAAGGTATATCCACTTATCTACTTCTCGAACAATTATTTACAATTCAAACGAAATTCGTTTAGAAACAAATTAACACATACGTATCGTCATTATTATCATCACTTGTACGTTAATACAAAACTGCTTCATGAAGACAAAATGTTGTAATTTATTTTATTTTTGTGACTTCTGTTAGTAAAAATGAGGAACATGTTTACTTTAATGATTGAAACTAATTTTCTGGTAAACTAGCCATGCATGTGATTTGTATTTGAACCAAACGATCTTCTTATTGTTCAAGATTTTTTGAATATTTATGTTAAAAAGAAAGAAATCAACAAATTTACTGGAACAAATTTCCAAAATTTGCAAACTTATTTGTTGTAAAAATTTCAAATTCAGACACTCAGAAAAGCCGTCAATAGAATGTAAAAACGGAAATAGCTTGCATGAAATAAATCAAATTCCATTGCTGAATAAAGCAAATAGTGGCGTTAAAGTTTTGTTTTTTCTTCAGTTTTGAATGTCAATAACAGAGACGACTCTTCGACAACAGGTTTGTGTGCTTTAGTCAGACAACATTCATCATCATTCTATTATATTATTTAATATATAAATGAACGTTTCTCTTGTGATGTAAATAAAGTTTTATTTTTTCATATTCCATCTCTTCATTTCACTAACTTTTTTTTTCTAAAAGCAACTACTTGTATTTTCAAAACAAAGATTACCTATGGAGTGTTAATAGATATATAGTTTGGGTTGTTGAAAATAAAAATTTATGAAAACGTGCTGTATATAAAACTATAGAGACAAAGTAAGTCAATAAAGATGAATAATAAGGAATACTTTTTCATGAATGCTGAATCAATGAAATTGAAAGAATATCGATTTATCATTTCACCGATTAGTTTGTTATAGATTGAAAATGATCAATTGAAATTTATAAAAATATATACATATTCAACTTTTTCTTTGTTATTTAATTTAGATTTAATTTCATTGTATGTATGTAGAATAATTTACATGATTACTTTTTGTCCATAAGTTTCTAAGACGCAAATTGCCCAGAAAACAATATTTAATTAATTAAATAATTCTTTTCCATAATCCTTTTAACTAAACTTAATTGTACAAAACATGCAGAATATTGAAACAAAATATGTTGAGAATTGAAATTCAATGCAAAGAAAAATAACGATTTAAAAAGTAACGAAAGTTCAAAATTCAAAAGGAAAGTTCAAATTTTGAACTGCGGAAATGATTCGGAGAGAAATTCTTTCGAGTTTGAAGATTCAATGAGGAAACATCTAAAGGAAAAATCGTGGATCACAAATGACAGTGCTTCGCTAATCGCATATAATTTTGTTTGTGATGGAAAGGATAATAAGGCGAAACAATAAGAATCCCAGGCGAGCATTCCATTTCTAGATTGGAAAATGTAGAATAACAATAGTAATAATTGTATCATTATATTTAAACATTCTTCTTCTTGCCTTTATGTTCACTTTGGTTTACTTCAATGTGTTATGTGCTATAAAATCAGTCTCATTCGCTCTATCTGACTCATTCATTTCATTTTTATTGTGACTTTTGAAGATATTAATGAATTCTCGAGCCATGAAAATATGCGGATTAAATGTGCGTTCTTTATAAATCATAAAAACATTAATAACATTATATGGTTATGTTATTTTATGTAAACAGCATAAAAATCATCATTAATCATCCTCTACAGATTTTTTTTCTCTCTTTCTCTCAATTCTTCCTTCATCCAAATGAATAGCAACGAAGAGGAGGAAAAATTATTATGAATTTATATTATTTTATAAAAAGTGCAGTGGTGTAGAATGTTAGTAGATTCTTATGGTCAAACGATGGTGATGATTAATTCAAATAATAATTTCAATTGTTGCGTTTTTTTGAAAAATTGTTTTTTATTAGCTAAATCAGTGGTGGACAACCTATGTGCCACTGCACACTTGTATTTTCTGCAAATTCCATGAACCGTATGCCGTAAGTGATTTAAGTCGAAGCAACGTCGAGGTGGGCCGCGAAGAATAAAAGGTTGCCCAACACTGAATATTTCCACCATCCCTGGTCATGCAAGAATTAATTTTAAAGTGCAATAAAATAAATTTTTTTGCTCATCAAACAACCTTCCATCTTTCATCCCCTTGTTCATTTGACTTTCTCGCTGGTTATAATATATAATTTGAGGGTGGTTTGACAAATTATTTTATTAGAGCTTATTAAAAATTATTTTTTATCCTGTAACAATTACAGTGATAATATTCGCTTGTTGAGATTTATTATGTATTTCATAAGTTCTCATAACCATTACCAGCAAATAGAATATTGCAGATGTTTGTATTTAATAATAAATTTAAATAATTTTAACCGTTTTCACTTACTTGAAATGGATAATGTATGATGTGGAGTGTGTATATGATATAGTAAATCTCAAGTATGTGATTTTAAAAATGAAATCAATTGGAAAATCATAAATATGTCATAATTGCTTGTTTATGACTCATAACTTTATCGATATTTCTTTGCAAAATTTTCTTTACTTTAATATTTTGTTCTTTATGTTTCAAAAATGGATACAGACTTTAGGAGAAAAACGAATAACTCATAAAACAACGTGCAATAATTTTTAGTTATGAGCTGTAAGGGTTCCAGCTTTGCTAGGAAAGGAGAAATAAGTGTGGTAATTTAGGGTTCTTTATTGCATTATCTCTCGTTTGGCATTGAACCGTAAACATAGTCAAGATTCTTCCTTAACCCTTTTAATTACTTTATATCCATTTCTCTTGTTTCAGCTATTTCGTTACGTTACCTCCTTTCATATTATATTATGATTATCGGTTGAAAAGAAGGTAACATAACTTTTTATGGCATACAACAAAATATTATCGTCCTTGGCTCAACACACGCACAAGAAACATCACAGTCATAAAAGTTCCTCCATTTGAAATTTAATTGAATAATTAACTAATTAATAAATGATTAAAATTCCTTGTTTTTGGTTACTAGAATTATGTATCGCAAGTGGTTGTAAATAAAACATGATATACGACATACAATTTATTGCCTTTTACTTTTAATAATTTGATAGATTATACTGAATTTAACTGTTGGGAATCGTAAAACATAAGCTTAATATACATTTTTTTCAAACATTAAGGTTATGTTTTTAACCAAATATATTAATCCCGAGCGATATAAGTGAAGAAGGCTCCGCTAAACCACTTTTATTAGCACCATATGGAAGTAGCTTAAATTTGGCATCTCAATGACTACATTTGGCTACTCTGTGGTGAAACCTTCTTCATTTGTGTCGCTCGGGTGGAAGCTTTTGATGAGAATATATAAAATTAGTTTTTCATTTTATTTTCCGAGTACGTAACTCACACTTACACAAGTCAGCCATAAAAAAAACTAATAAAACCACCCCTTTCACTATCCTCAAATATGCATTACTACACGCTAATGACTATTGTTTGTTGTTATAGCACTTCAATATGTTACGATGTGTGGTGTGTGCCGCGACAGAATTCGACTCGATATATGTATTAAAAAATATAAAAGTTCCATAGAAAATTATCATCAATTTCCATCCCCGCACCCGATAATTTTATTTATTTTTTTCCTCCTCTCTATTGTAGTAAATGTTACAGTTGAATATTACAGATACTTATACAGAGGATATAAATTTAATTTATTCATTAGACTCGTCTTCATCACAATAATGGATTACGATCCTTTTAATACAAATGCGTTTTTTATTATTTTTTTCTATATCGAATAAACAACGAACAAAAAATGGCAAAACAATGAGAGTAATATAGGAATTGAGTATGAAGGACGAAGCGCATTTTTTTAGGGATATAAATTTTAGGTATTCAGATATTGAAGAACCAAAACTTCGTCATTTATACGTCTTAGGATAGTTTAACGAGTGAAGGCCAATCCACCTATTTCAAGTCTTAGTCTCCAATTTATATTTGGATCATTTGACGGCATTAATGCTAACAGGCTTCTAAGCGAACTGAATCAGTTTGCTGTTGACATGCTTATAAGCCATTTCCCAAGGCGTTCTCGAACCTATGATCGCTGGGTAGTGTGTCATCGTCAGTCCAGAAAACATGTCAACTACGCCATCAAATCACTTCGACTCAATCAGAACTGTCAGACAGAACAGTCAATAACTTATTTATGTCACAGAAATGGTTCGCTTAAAAAATGAATAGAGTCCATATCGAAATGGAAAAATTGAAGAGGATAGTGGAAACCTATAACCTTTATAAACAATTGACAAAATACAATTTGCCACTGACTTGATCGTCAAACAAATACGAGAGGATAGTTTTATATATTTTTTTTTTGAAGGGGAGGGATAGTTACTGAAAATATAAAGGAATTGTTATTCTGTATTGATGGTGAGGTAATTCAGTAATTGAGTGATTATATCAGTTTAATTATTCAATAATCGATAGGAATTGAGGCATGAAAATATACATACAAACGTATCAAACTCATCTGCAAGGGGATAGATCTTTACAAAAAGAGAAAATTATAGAAAAAATCTCAATTGAAGAATCTTACCCATATTACTTAGATTTCATGGTGTATATACTCGAATGCATGTTGTTGAAATAATAAAAAGAGGGTGAAAAAAATCTCTGCATGCAATTTGCTTTTATGCATGGAAAAAATACTCATGTGATAATTTTTTATGATAGCAAATTTACAGTGAAAACAGATTGTAGCAATTAAGTGGTTATTATTTTTTTAAAGTGAAAAAATAAACAACTATGCAATAAAAATAATAATACTTTTACCGAGTCCTGAGTTGGAGGATCGTTCACTTATTGCGTTTTCTTTTTAGAAGGAAGGAGGTCTACGATTTTGTAACAATCTAAACTAAGGTTCGTAAAAAAATTGCAGGCCTAAAGACAAAATACGCAAGCATGCATCCTTAGACCAACGAGTCACTTCGACTAACATCGACTCCTGACAAAAAATAAATAAATTGCCAATTTTCAATACAAAATACAGTATTGTCTCCTAAATCTTCAATGCTTACCAAAATTATTAAACATTTTCATGGGCATTTTTATAGACAAACTTAAATATTGACCTATTTTAGACAAAAGAAAAACAAAAATTCAAATTAAACACCTTCAAATTGCAAATTTTTATATATTAAGTAAGTATTAAAACCTTGTCTTTAAGAGAACTTTTTCTTGAATTTCATGAAAATCTGTAATTAAATTTAAATTTCTAAATATCAACAATTTATGAGTAAAAAAATGGTAAAATTTAGATTTTTTAATGTTCATATTTTTTTTTTATTAAATTTCTTTTTGTGAGTTTTTAATTCTCTGAAAATTAATTTACAATCTAATGAATTTTAATGCAATTAATCTAATATTATTTCAATTATATTTTCATTTTAAATACAGCAATTAAAATATATCTGCATTAAATTTAATCATAAATTTTTTTATAAACTTTTTTTCTATTTGTTTTAAATTTTTTCATGAGAAATTGTTTCAGTTTTTCTTATTCTTCACTTTATAATGATGATATAATGAATGAATGAATGAATATAGAACAAAGTAAACCGCTATTAAAACACTTTTGTTTTTCGTCTTTCACCAACACAATTCAAATAATTATCTATACACATTTGAATATCTGTTTTGCCGTCGTTAAAAAACATTTTGCACGATTTTGGTTTCGTTCTTTGAATTTTTTTTTTTTGTTGTTGTTCCTCAAAAACTAAATTTTGTCATAAAAATATTTTAAAACCTTATTGTATAATCTTGTTTTTTTCTTTTTGTACATCAGTCATTGGATTTATATTTTTATGAAAAGAAGACAAATCTATGATGAAGTTAGAAAATCTTAAATTGACTTGAAACATAATGATTAAATTGTTTAAAAAATATTAATAAAGATAACAACAAAGTAGACATAGAATGTCACCTGATTATTTTAAACACTCAAACATTATGAAACAGACATTTAAAATAAAAAAAAATAATAATAATATTAGATTATATAAATCTGTTTATTAGCATTCAACTAAATTAATCTATTTATCACCTTTATTTACACAATGATGTGAGAAAATAAGTTTCTTCACTGAACTGTACTCATGAATTTCAGGAATGAATTTACTTTAATCTAAGTAAACTGCGAAAAAAACTAATTTAATTTGAATGATTTTTTGGTGAATGTTTGGATCATAACAGGCAAAGATCATGTTACAGAAAAACCATTACAGTATCTTTACCTGCTAGGCTTATGGAAGTAAATTGAAATATTTCCAAAGTACAAAATTATTACACTATTTCACATACTGAAAAATTCAATTAAAATGTAGCTTTGTGAAACTGTTGAGGTGTATCTATGATTAATATTTACTTTATAGTACAATTATCAAGAGTCATTAACACTTACTAATTTAATCTAAATAATTTTCTTATTTCGAAATTTTATGAAAATTATAAGAAATATTTTTAAATCTTTTTTTTTTACAATAATCACCCTGAATTAAAATTCAAATATCGTTTTTACATATAAGTAGATCTTTAATATAGGACAGGAACAGGTCGTCGGAGTGATGAGGTATCAAGGTCCGGTAGTGCTGATTGTGATCCAGTACTTGGACTTGATCCTGGTGATGTTGATGAAGTTGATGATGGTGTGTACATTCCGGCGACGGCATTTGAATGCATTTGTGAATAGAGTGCAGCTGCAGGTGATGTTATATTATTATAAAGACCTGAATAAAATGATCCAACTAATGATTGTGGTGTTGATGTTGCCATTTTTGCTGATTCCATCGATTGATGGTGTGATTGATTCATCATTGTATTGGCATTCGTTGTCTGATGATTGTTATTTGTTTGTGCTGATAATTTTGATAATGCAAGTGGATCAAAACCACTGAAATATGGAACTGAATAATGTTGATCTAAAGGATGTGATGCAGCTGCAAAATATGGTGGTAATTGTGGGTGGAATGGATTGTATGAATTTTGAAGTGCTGATTGTTTGGCTTGTTGCTGCATTGACAATGAAAGATTCTGTGATTGTTGGGCTAATGGATTTTTTGGTTTTCGTCGTGGACGATATTTGTAATCTGGATGTTCTTTCATGTGAAGTGCTCTTAAGCGTTTTGCTTCATCAATAAATGGACGTTTTTGCATTTCTGTTAAGAGCTTCCATTCAGCGCCCAATCGTTTTGAGATCTCAGAGTTATGAAGTTTTGGATTATCTTTTGCAATTTGGCGACGTTGCATTCTCGACCAAACCATAAATGCATTCATTGGACGTTTAATATGTCCATCTTGACCAGGGCCTCCCATTTGTCCTTGTGCTTGTCCCATACCGCCATTCATCATTTGATGATGTTGATGTCCAATTGATGCCGAAAATGAAAGTCCATTTCTTTTAAGATGAGAATCATTTGGACTATGATTATTATGTGGTGCAAAATCACCAGCGGCTGGAATTTCTAATCCGTTCGATGGTATTCCAAAACCATAAACTTGATGTGGATGTGCTAAACTTGCCATGTTTTTTAATTTTTTTTTCACTTATCACAATATTTATTTGAATTCACTTAAAATGTCTTTTTTTCTCAGTTTTTTTTCTTGTTAATTATAGTTTTTTTATTCCATTTGCTGAAAATCTTCTTTTTTTTCCTTAAATTTTCAGTATTTTTTAATAAATTTTCTTCTTATTTTTTTCTTTTACTATTTTTAAATGTTCTATATTTTTTTTATAGTTAAGTATGCCTTGAAATTTTTTTAATAATTATTTTTTGACACTCGGTTACAAAACGGTGTTCACACGTCGACGCAAAAATCTGTAATAACTTGTTTCTTCAATTCTTGTTTTTTCTTTCCTTTCTTTAATTCTCCCCGGTTAGCTTTGTGTGTGCTCAAACCAAGGTATTGTTGCTATATGATATAGTTGAACACAAAAAAGGTACAATATATAATGAAAAGAATGGGCAAAAAAGAAAGAATTATGAAACAAAATTGTGCTTTGACTATGATATACGGGATTTATTGTTGTATTGTGTATTTTTTTGTATATTTTCTTCTCTTCTCTCACTGTTCTTCCTCTCATACTCTCTATGTATATCTATACATATATGCATGTATTGTGGGCTCTATTTGCTCACTCACTCATATTATAAAAGAAAGAAGGGGCCCCTTTTGTATTCGCGCTTGGCACAGCTTTAAATCGCTTTTGTTTGGGCAAATGTATTGTGTGCTAGTGTGTGAAGTGATTGTTGCGATTGGTTCATTTCTATCCATGCCTTTTTTTCTTATTATTGGTTATTCTATTTCTTTCTATTCTCTTCTTTTTTTGCTTTAACTATGCTACATGCCATTACTCTCCCCTCTTAAATCATACAATTCGATTGTATTCGATTAAACATTACCCTACTGTACCTATTTTATATTGTATCATCATCATCATCAGTGGTAAAGCAACCAAACATGTATGTATGCACGAGTGATTATTATATTTCGAAATAAGTTTTTGTATGATATTTTTCGAAATATGAGTCAAAGTGAGTGTGTTTCATGCACAATGATAGAAAATTACTATTTTGTTCTCTATGTTTTTATACGTGCCTCATTGTAAGGATCCCATTGTAATGTGACTTTATACACTATTTTCATTGTACATACTCAATTTTCTTATTTTCATTAAAACGCCTCCCTTTTGGCATCAATGATGCATTATGTATGTCTTTTTTTCTGCGCTTTCTTGTAATAAATTCCACATAATGCAATATAATGGCGTTTCAAAATAATACATAAATAAAAACTGTCTATTCATTTTAATTTAATTGAATACAAGAGGAATGATCATGTATATGACTTCGTACAAATGGAAATGAAAATTGATTGACAAAATAAGTTCAGTTGCGGAAACTATTTTTGGTCAATCAAAATTGAATTCAATTGTCATACTCAATGTTATGTTGAAGATTTCTATTCTCTATTAAGAATAATGGAATTTATTGTTAATTGAATTACTAAATTGCTAAAAATTGTATTATTAGTATCATTCTTATTAGTCATATGACTATGATGTATCGTATTCGTAATGTTATGTCTATGTTTGAATTTATTGATGCTTAAATGAGATATTTTGTTACAATTTCTTTTATATTGTGATTGCATGTATGTCTCATCTCTATTGTGTGACAGAAAAAAGTTTGATGTAGGGGAAAAATGTATGATATAGTGTGCATATATATCATACAATGATGATGAAAGTGCAGTCATATAGCATATTTACCGCAATAATTATTATAATATTTGATTAACTCAATCATCATATGAGAGATAATTAAGGTTTACTTAATCATTTGTTATAAAACAGAAACAAATGTTTTGAATATTACCAGTAAGTAAATGCCTGTGTCTTGCAGGAAAATATTGTTTTGAGTAAATTGTTTCTTGGAACTCCGATTGTAAAAAAATTTGCATTTATGTTATATTGTATCCCATAAAATATTTTCAAAGTGTACACACTAACTATCTGATTTGTTCTTTTTTTACAATCCTAAGGTTACTGTATTTGGGGAGACCATTATTGCTTTGTAATGCACTTTGGGTTATATCCTAACATTGATTTCATACTTAAAATCTAATTCAAATGCGATGAAACAAATGTTGTCGTTTTTAACGGTCAAAAATTTGAATTTTTGGTTAGCACTAACTAGTGTTTAAAATTTTTAATTTCACTCTTGAGAGCGAAAATCAAAGGAGTCGAATTGAATAAAAAAACTCTTATTTTTATTTTACTCTTGAGCGAAATTGATCAATTTTCCTCACGCTCCTGAGAGCGAAATTTTTTATTTCACTCCCAAAAAATTTCACTCTCAGGAGCAGGAGTAAAATTCTGAATTTCGCTCTTAAGAGCAGGAGCGAAATTAAATGTATGGAAAAATATTTTGGTGGTTATTGGCCGTTATAGGCAATCATTTGATTATTTCCGGAGTCCAGAAAGGTTACTTTCTTTTATGTTTGGACCCAAGTTGTTATTTTAAGAACTAGACATGAACTTTGAACGTCTGGAATTACTTCCTTGTACCATTTTTCTATGCCAAATTAAGAAATTGCACGAAAATTCTCAAAAAGGAAGGCAATAATGATGCAAAAGTTGTGCTATTGCAAAGTTTGCTCTAAAATCGACCATCTTGTGCATTCGGAAGTGAGGAACTGACTGTATCCAGTGCCTGAACTTCCAAAAACTTCATTTTCTTAAATTTCGTTCCTAATTCCATTTTCGAACTTTTTTGAAAAACATGTGGAACCGTCCACTTCCGCTACTTCCAGCACAAATTTTGATGTTCCTATCCACTTTAGATGATGCATATTACCCAATAGCCCTATAAAATGTTCAAAAAGTTACCAATTTCCTTAGTAATTCCAGTTAGAAATTTTTTATTGCGTAATTCACAAGAAAAAGGGATTTTAGGTAAAGGACTCATTGACTTTTCGAACATTTTATAGGGCTATTGGGTAATATGTATCATCTAAAGTGGATTGGAACATCAAAATTTGTGCTGGAAGTAGCGGAAGTGGACGGTTCCACATGTTTTTCAAAAAAGTTCGAAAATGGAATTAGGAACGAAATTTAAGAAAATGAAGTTTTTGGAAGTTCAGGCACTGGATACAGTCAGTTCCTCACTTCCGAATGCACAAGATGGTCGATTTTAGAGCAAACTTTGCAATAGCACAACTTTTGCATCATTATTGCCTTCCTTTTTGAGAATTTTCGTGCAATTTCTTAATTTGGCATAGAAAAATGGTAAAAGGAAGTAATTCCAGACGTTCAAAGTTCATGTCTAATTCTTAAAATAACAACTTGGGTCCAAACATAAAAGAAAGTAACCTTTCTGGACTCCGGAAATAATCAAATGATTGCCAATAACGGCCAATAATCACCAAAATATTTTTCCATACATTTAATTTCGCTCCTGCTCTTAAGAGCGAAATTCAGAATTTCACTCCTGCTCCTGAGAGTGAAATTTTTTGGGAGTGAAATAAAAAATTCGCTCTCAGGAGCGTGAGGAAAATTGATCAATTTCGCTCAAGAGTAAAATAAAAATAAGAGTTTTTTTATTCAATTCGACTCCTTTGATTTTCGCTCTCAAGAGTGAAATTAAAAATTTTAAACACTAGCACTAACACTATAAAAGAAAATTGTCAAAATTTGATTTAGCAAAATGTCTACTTCCAATTAAATTTTG
Organism: Chironomus tepperi; assembly: GCF_022539635.2. Classification (NCBI taxonomy): domain Eukaryota; kingdom Metazoa; phylum Arthropoda; class Insecta; order Diptera; family Chironomidae; genus Chironomus; species Chironomus tepperi. The sequence goes on from NW_027226207.1 coordinate 513,092, forward strand.
TTAGCACAAAGCATTGCAAATGATTCGTTATATACTAATCTATCTACCTCAAGTCAAAAAACAACGTATCTTTTGATCTTACTGTAAAAATTTTGAATCCAATTCTGCAAATGTTATTGTTTACATTAGCATACGACATTCCGTATGGTTGAGTATGAAATGCGCATTAGTTCTATGTATTTTGGACTTTCCATTTTTCTTCCAAAATGTATTTTAGATGCAAATCAAAGCATCACAACACAATAATTACAGTATGTACAAAAGAGCCAATAAAATTTAGGTTATACATGACCTTTCTTTCTTTTTCTATAGAACAATAAATGCTGGAAAAAATAAGGAAAAGGTAAATAACAATATTTTTTTGACTTTAATTGTTTGAAAGTACTGAAAACAATAAAAGTCAACAAAACTAAAAGGAAAACTAATAAACAAAATTATTTTTTGGCGTCCAACTACCTGACTCCCGAACAAATTCTCATTTTCCCTCAATTATTTTATTACCTTCACGTCCCATTTTTATATATTTGATATTCCTTCTTTCGTTAAAGCTTGTGCCGTGCACATCATATAAAAACAATTGCTAAAGTAAAAACAAAAAATTGACTTTTTAATTTCTGATAAAACGCCCATTTGACTTTTAATTGTCTTCAGTCTATTGGTGACAATAATCTTTTATTGTTATTCAGAAGAGCCTTTTGTCCGTACATAGAAGAGAGAATAATTATCGCATCATGTTGTAAAAATTATTTTAGTGTCATTTGAAAAGCCTTGACTTGGTTTAACATCAACTACTTTTTCCAAGTAAAAGTTATAAAAGTCAACTAAATATGAGAATGTATTGGTGAATTCTCATTGCATACAAAAGAGAATATTGCCAATAATTTGATATAAAAATTTGTCCGATCTTAAATTTCTATAAAAGGACTCAAAAATGTTTAAAAACACTCAACAATGAAGCAAATCCAACCTTTATTATTATTTTTCACACATTTACTTAAAAACCGTAACAATCTCATTCAAAATAACAATAAAAATCAGTTTTGTAAAAATATAAAGCAAAATAGATCGGGGGTGCAAAACACGACATTAAATTACAATGAAATGCAATATGTGTGTCAATTTTCATTTCTACTTCTATTCACACATGTTTATTTAAAAATAAAAATATTTTGAAAAACCGCTTAATATGGCTCCAAGCGACAAGAGACTTCATTTGACAACTATGTGGTAACCGTATATTCGGAGTATATTTGGATTCCTCCTCATATTACCTTGTGTCGTTCGGGTTTGAGTACGTAATATGCGATTTATAAATTTAGGGTTCGTCCTAAAATACATTCCTACAGCCAAAAATGCAGACTTACAGCCTTGAACGAGCTATAAGGTATAGCCAAAAAATTCATTGACTGCCCATTTAAAATGCAAAAAAAATCAGGACTGCGGTTTTTAGTTAGCTCTAATTATAATTAGTTTTCGAAAATTCGATTGGACCATACAAAATCTTAGTCGACTTCGAGCACTAGCTATTAATATGAGTCTTAAAACATGAAATGCGCTTTATGTCATTGCCATTCCAGAAACTCAATACATTTTCAACAAATTTATATCTTTAAATTATTTTGTATACACAAATTGTAACCAAAAGCGGAAATATGTTATGACAGAACTATTGTTATCCATATCCAGTGCTAAAAGAATTTAATACATGATTTTTTTTACTTCCATTTAACACTCCTCTTTCTTATGTTTCCCATTAAATTTCTTTCTTCCTTTATTTCATGAATTCTTTGGCCTGGTATTTGACATTTAGATGAAAAAAAGAAGAAAAGGATCGAAAAAAGTGTGAATTTGACATGATTTTGATATTTAAATTATACATTTTTATTGTTATTTATTTTCACTGTTCACACATACAATTACAATGGAGTTTTATCCATTCAACTTCTTCAAAATTTGAATAGAAAGGACAACAATTTATAGAACGTATTGTATTCAATTGCGATGCGAGAAAGGAAAAACAGCCTCAAAAAGTCCCTCGAGCAATGTGAAGTGCAGATTTAATATTTAACCCCTTAAATTTGATTTTTTTTTCATTCTAAAGTGCTGTGAAGCTACAAACAATCAAGCAATTTTATGGTGATAAATCACACGATAATCTTATAACTATTTTTCTCTTTTGTGCTCCTTCAGGGGATGTATATTATTATTTTTTCTATTTAAATTCCTTAATAGATTTCTAATTCATTCATTTATAGCACTTGTTGCACTATTATAATCCTCTTTAGAAAAGGATTGGTATGTTAACTTTTTATTTGTGTATCAACTGGACACAATATAAAGGAATTTCTCTCTCTATCTCAAAATTTTTACTATGCATGTTTATGGTTTTGAAGATCCAGAGCTGCTACTCTACTAAACCATTCAGACAACGAACCACTTTGACTCACAATAAAGTTACGGTATATTCGCTTTGAATTTAAATCCTATTATGAAGGATATTCTTTTTATTAATTAAGACAGAATTGAGCAGTTCCATTGAAAGAATTTACTGTAATTATTATTTTCGTGTAAATTTTCTCACTGTTCAATTACAATCTTGTATATAGCATATAGCATACACTTATCTAGCTTTTTAAGTGTAAACTCTATAATTACAATGTTGCCTATTAATATCTGAGCGTGGTAAGTAAAGTGTGGGGCGATGAGCATTCACAATTGAAAGAAACTATTTTTAAACTCCAATTTTCATTCAAGAACTTTTTTTTCAAAAAGTAATTTTGAAAAAGGAACTTCCGTTTCATTTGAAGTTGTTATTTTGAATGGACATGAGTACAATGGAGGTATAAAGCAATTGAATAAAAAAATCTCAGAATGAAATTCTTTCTCTCTTTTTTTTTAATTCTTTCATTTCTTCACTTTTCTACAAATCTTAAAGAAATCTTTCAGATCTATTGGACCTTCTTTAATGAATTTTTGTGCAAGTCATTGAAGCATAACTACAATTTTCTCATGAGATGGTGATAAACTGTTTACTCGAAAACATTCAGCAGTCTGGCCACAACCACATTAAGCACCTTCAAGTGCCTCACTAATAATAATTTTCAAGTGCTGATTGCTTCTCCATCACCAATGAGCTTTGATTATATATCATTATTGTAATTTTTTAAAATTTCTTATAATTCATGTGAACTGACTTCTCCCATGCCTATAAAATTCAAAGGCGAGCAATCTACATCTACAATTTTACTAAGTTGTTAATTAATTTAAAATAATGATTTGCTCAATCACCATTAAACTTCGCGCACAGATGGCTGCCTATAATGGTGTTTAATTCCATTTAAAGTTAGAGTTTCTCAAACATCGAATGATTTTCTGTAGTGTTAATGAAATTTTATAATATCCTAATAACAACATCAGAAGCTAAGTTTAAGTTTAATTTGATTTGCTCAGAAGTTTTAAGGAATCCACAATCAGAAACCCTAATTAAAATGTATACAACTACACATAATGTGTGTTGCATGGAATAATAGAATTAAGTACTTCAGCATCTGCGAGCGATTTAAAAGTAAGTTTGCAAAAAATGGAAGAATCAACAAAAGAAGAAAATAATAATCATGTAGATTTATCTAAGTATAAAATAATCATCTTCAAATAGATCTGAACTTTAATAAGTTTTTTCTTGAAGTTTTCCATTCTGTTCATATCAACTTGTAATGTATCAAAAATTACACATTTAAGACAATTAGAAGCAAAATTGTTTGACCGACTTGAGTTTTTTGCACAATGTTTATCATTAATGTTGTAATTGTGGTAAATGTAGTTTAATTAAACAACTTCCAAACGAATTTGATTAATTGTTTATAACAATGTTTATTCTTCGGAGTTCAAAAACAGATTGGACATTTTGCACAAAGAAGGGCTTTGAACTAAGTACAATAAATAATATTTAAATTTTAAATCAACGTTAAAAAACTTACCAATTTTTTTAAATGAATCACAATTGTGTATGTAAAAAAATAGGAACTGCTTAGAATCTGGCAAAATAAAACACAAATCCTTTTCGGAAATATCCAAAATTATTCTCCGAAGGATAAGAAATAAAATAATAGATAAAAATAAGTTCCCTTTGTAGGACTTTTATTTTGCAATTCCAAAATAAATCGATTTCAGAAGAAAACATATTAAGGATTAACTGAAGGACTTGATAAAAAGGGACATCTGTCAAAATATTAAATCTTTTATGAATTACCTTATTCAATAAAAAAGTTAGTCAGTTGACAATTGATGAAAAGGTGAAATATATTTTTTTCTTCGGGGCTGAACTGATTTCCCACTCACATTTTCTCACCGATCATTTGTCAACTGATCACTTACTCAATGGTACTTTTTCATGTGCAATACATTACCCTTTTGAAATGTTTGGAAGCGTTACATAACACTTAGGCTGGGAAAAGGGGGTTTACAATTTAATTATCAACCATGACTCTATTTGATAGGTATACTCCGTATGGACTATTCCTCCACTCGTAATTAGCCGCGTATGGCGACTTCATTTGGTTGACTTGACATCAACTGCTGTTTCATAAAATTTAATTTTCTTGTTTCTCAATTGGCCGTACTTAAAGGGACATCAAAATTCGTAAAAAGTTGATTTCTTTTCATATTTTTCGCTCTTATTTTTGTCAACAATTCTTTTTTATCAAGAAATTATGATAGGGTTGACTTGCGTTATAAGTGTAATTTGATGTAAAGGAAATTGATTTTTTTTTTTCATTTAATGTCTTTAGTATAAATTGCACCCTCCTTAGAATTTTTTTACAAAAATTATAATTGAATTTTTAAGATTGATTGAAATGTCTGCAGAAGTTTTAAACATTCAAATAATTCTATTTTTAGAGAAATTTAGGTAAGAAATTTTGATAATTAAGACAAATAATAAATATTGAGAAGTTTTCAATTGACATGACTTATTACTACATCGATTTTTTTACTATCACTTCATAAGATCCAGTCGATTATTTAAAAATTTATTAACATAATCTTTCACATAATTCATGTGAAAGAAAATATAAGTGACAATGAACAGCGTCTGAATACAGCACATATGATCAGTTGAAAAACATGCATACAGTGCATTGATATTAGTCAATGATCGTTTAATATATTCTCAACTTAAGGAGTTTTAAATGCATTCAAAATCGTGTTTTCTATAAATAAATCATTTTCCATTAAATGGACATACACTTTTGGCGCATTATAATCTCCAGCTTCAGTTCATTTTAAGAATATGCAATAAAAAAGAGAGAAGTTTTTATTTTCATTTAATGGATGAACTGTCTCATGATTTATTGATTTTGAAATAAAAGAGACAAAAAAATGTTCATTTTTTTATTTACTCCCGAAAATCCGTTTCTCTTGTTGCCATAATAATTGCTCCAAAATTAAGCAATATTTCATCCAAACAGTCTATCTTTATGTGACAACTCTTAGTGGACTGTTTGCTTAATTATTCTTTGGTAACATTTCAATTTTTCAGTGATTTATGAATTATGAAGTTGTGTAGTAATTAGATTATCGTCAGTGTTATAACGTTCATTTGAGATTTGAATAATATTTACAGAACTTAGTTGAAAACCCCTTTTAATACAAAATTTTCAGTTTGGTTTTGAACTCCGAAGAATAAACATCTTAGTTATTTATAAATCCGTGAGGAAGGAGTTTTAATTAAACTACATTTACCAATCTCTATGTCCCACAGACCTTGACTTTTAAATCCAATTTTAATTTCGATATCTTCATTTCTCTAAACAAATCTTTTTAATTTCAACTCAACATCGTAAATCCCTAAAGTAAATAATCTGTTCAACAGTAATTAAATAGCATTGTGGGCTGACGTCAAGCATTAAGAGATTAATTTTTCATCACAGCTTTTTTTATAATCAAAATCAACTGCAGAATTACCTGAATAAAAAACATTTTAGAAAGATATAATTATTTGATCAAGTAGTCACTTGAATAAATTGTATTTCACCTCATTTTCTTTTTTTAATTCGTTTCTGAATCTAAGTGGATTTTCAGGTAGGAAAATTTGAAAGTTAGAATTTCGATGACTAAACACTTGATTTTGAAATGGATTGAGATAATTGAATGATTTTTCATGTCATTTTTGTGGAATAAAACTCGGGATTGTTGATAATTTATTGATTTTTCTAACCCATAATGATAGACATAGATCTAAAAAGATGCAAATAATATAATACAGAAATGAATAAATAATCTACTACTTAAATATTAATTTGAATGATTGTCAATTGAAATTTTTGCAATCATCAGCAAATCATAATTCATCGAATACTTATTTGATTGATTAACTGGGAATTATTACAAGTGTCAATAAAATGCGTGAGAGAATCATTTCAATAAAAATACGTTTATGACCTCAAAGTTGTGTAATATTTTTGTCTGACATGAGTTGATTGATTCGAAATTTGAATATATGTGTACGTCTAATTTACATGACACCCAAATAATACAGTGCAATAGACTCATTCAAATATAAAATTCATCCCTATATATTTACTTTAAACACAATAATTAATGAATTGTTGAAATTGAGTGGAAAATGTTGGTTGACAAAAAAGGAAATAAATATAATTTCCTTATTTTCATCAAACATACTGATTATTTTTTGTTAACGTCACTTAAGCGTCCCTACATACTGCATTGCATGCTAGAATCTTAATTTTGAATTTCTCCTTTTTATTTGATCGGAAATGATTTTCAAGAAATTTTCATTGTGTTTATTTTTCGATGAACAAATTATCGAGTAAAAAAGTATAACTAGTCATTCTAAGGAAGTATCCTGGGACGCATATGTTTTTAGAAAATCTAATAGTATCTGTTGAGAATATGTCAACTGTCGTTTAATATTTAAATTATATTTACACCTACAATTAGTTGATATTCCCCTTTCATAGTTGTAGACCCCTTCATGTAAATATTTAGTTTGTTTCTGATCACTGAAGAATAAACATCGTTGTTATTAAATTAAATCCATGTGGAGTCTTTAATTAAATTTATTAATAAGTCATTATCCTGCTCTTAGCATGATCAAAGTGATGATTTTGATGTGGAAAAATATTTTGTTTTTTTTCTGTTTTCTTTCTCCTTTTTTGTGATTGTCACTTCTACATGGAATATCTTATAATCATTATTTTCTATAAAAATCATAATAAACGATACAGAAAAACTTTTTGTAGTATGAATGAAAGGACTTGCGTTCATAAAAATAACATGCATAATTTAACAGATTCATGCAAAGTCATTCTTTCAACATCAATTAAATATAATTGTATTCGATTGCATCTTTTATATTAAAATGTACACTTTGATAGTATTGACGATGATGTCGATGACGTATGATTAAAATAAGAATATTATAAAAAAGCATTGGCTGTCTCATTATACAGAAAAATCTTAACAATTGTTAGTATGTAAACAATGAAAGATGTTCGAATAAAAAATATCTCATCATTCAACACCACATTCATTGCCAATTGATTAATAATATCATTGACCATTACAATGATTCCGTCTTTGCGGCATCAAAAGAAATAAAATAAATCAAAATAACACATAAAAACACATCGTTGATCGTCAATTTATTAAAATCATCACATCATTATTAATTTAAATCTTTGAAAGGAGACGATCACTAATGACGTCTGTCAGAAAATATATGCTGTCTAGCATTAGTTTACTTACATCCAGAGCCAAAAGTCGATTTGGATTCTGTATGTTAAAGTCGACTTCGAGCTCTGTTAGGTCTGCAATCTTGATCGAACGAAAAGGTTCAGTGGATGACTGCAGATCTGTGCATCTTAAGCATAGGAAATGCAGGTCTGCGGTGCCAGGCCCAACTTCAATATTTTTATTATTTTAGAAAAATAACATACAATAAATTCCGTAACTGAATTTCCAATTCCTCGAACACTTCCATTTCATCATATTTATGAACACCAGATATAACAATACAAAGCTTTTATTTAAATTTTGTGCTGACACATATGGATGATTTTATGTCTTCATTTAAATGCCGGTATTTATTCATCATCCCACATTGCGCTATTGCAAAATGAGAAAAAAACGACAATGGTCTATTTAATTGTGCCTGATTATTGTTGCTGTTGTTATTCATTATTCAAGTAGATGCCGGTAAATGAAAAAGGAAAAATATGGTAAAAAAAGTATATGAATAATATAAATATTCATGAATATAATAACTTTTCTGACTTCTGCAATAGAGACTGACAAATGAACGACTACATGCTTAAAAACCCAATAATAATAAAAATGGAAATTTTTCTGCGACAATTCAACGAATGAGAAGAGTGAAAAATAAATTAATTAAAAAATAAGAGGGAAATTCCGGCATTGCTTTGTTCACGTGAATAGGAAAAACTTTTTTTTCGCATTATCCTTCCATAGCTCATCTGAATGGCAAACAGTCAAGTGAAAAACGTATTCATTCGGCTTTTGTATCCTTTTCTACATTATTCTGCACATAAAAAAAGAAAAATAGAAAGAGTCTATAATAATATGATGATGACGATGATGATGAAAAAAATTCCCTTTCACATTTTATATTGCAATAATGAAAAGATTTTCCTTTTCTCATATTTTTGTGCTCTTTCTTATTATTTTTTCTTCTTTTCTGCTTTATCTTCAAGTGAGTATTTTTTATTTTATTTGTCGTGACATAAAAGAGATAAAGAGTCGAACATAATATGATAGGATATTTCATTATAATTGAAAAATGTTTCAATTGAGCCAACATGAGAATTCATTGACCTTAAGTAGCTTAGAACTGCTAATAGGATAATATCATAATATGTTTCTAAATTACAGGTCGGAGTAACTCTGGCTTTGAGTTGAATTTGACAAAATCTGACCCCACGCTTACCTGATCTTCCGACTTTTTCACACAGTGTGCCTTGACTAGAATCTAGAATAAAATTTTCATAACTAAATTTGGAATGTATTTAGGATCTCGTTTTGATCTTCGAAGTGAGTCAATGTGGCTTGTATTCGAAATGGTTTAATACTTTGATACATAATTTTTTCAATACCGACCCAGTGATCACGGGTTCAAGACTAGGCAATTTTAGGTTTAAGGTTTCGAACTTCAATTGACATAACGCGATACTTTCAGGTCTATTCTATCAATACATCATTCCACAAACCGACGATTTTTGAATAAGCACACAAAATTTTGTGGCAAGCGTATTGCTTCTTCCTTCAAAGATATACTTAACTGTTTTATTTATCTCACAGTATATTAAGTATTTATTTATGTGACAGTGACATTTCGGTTGAATCACATTAAGCTAATGCAATCAATTAAACACTTCATGATTCTTTATGCCATTAGAAAACATCATCGTTTCCGTTCAATACGAGAGAATTATTAATAATTTCTCTTAATGCTGACAATTTCAATGATAATTTGTTTGTAAACAAATTTATTGTAAGTAACCCTCGATGAAAACAAGCAACAAAATTGTCAAAACGCATTTTTGTTCCAATGACATAGAAAAAAAGAATAATATAAAAATTGGGGGAATATATTGGGAAAAAAGGCAAAAAGAATTTTTGTTTCCGAAAACAATTGGTCATAAGCTAGTGTCTATCAATGTGCATGGCAATAAATTTCCACTCTTCCTTTATTCTTTCTGCCAAATATTTAGTTAACAGAATCTGATTCAATTCACATTGTCCTGTCTAAGGGTGAGTATATGAGATGTTTAAGCTGCAAATGCGTTTAGGTCATTTGAGTCTGTAACTTTTATGAAAATATATATTTATGCTATTAGCAAGCATATTGTAAATAAAATTGCTTTATGCTGCTGTCTCTCGATTCCTATTGTATATTATCATCATTTATTATTTTATTAGCAGTTAATTTGTCATATTGTGATTCAAAATATTGAGGAAAAGAGAATTGACAGGAAGAAATAAATTTTTCGCATGCTTCAGCAAAATCGACTTTTGTAGTTATCCGTCGGAAGCAAGCGAAAAATTTCAAAACTCGTTTGTCTCCCTTAAAAAATGGAAAATTTTCTCAAAATCTCACCACTATATTTAAGTACAGTAATAATAATAACACAACAATGATTGAAGGAAGGAGGTAATTGAAGGTCTTAAAGATTTTTATTAATTCGCCCTATGAATATTGTAATCAACAACGAAGTCACACGGTTTTTGTATGGCCACAGAAGCTGCAGGGTGAAAAAAATTGGAAGCAGAAGGGTTTTTTGAGAGTTAAGAGGTCCTCGCTGTGCAACGGTATTCGCATGCATGAAAAAAGTATTTCATTATTACTACACGTTTATGTGAATTCTTGAGTGCAATTCAGAATGCTTTGCGCAGTTAAAGATCGATTACAATTTAGAAATAAAAACTCTATATATTCAAGTATGACGACTTTTATTTTAGAATATAGTATGCAAAAGAGGTATAAATTTCAAGTGACTCATGAATAAGCATCTTGATTAAAATTATTTTTAATATATATACCCTCTTAACTATGTGCTCCAATTTTTATTATTGCAATATTTTATGCAATGCATGAGAATTCTTTTTTTTTTTAAGCATAAAGCATGTTGAAATAATGATCTCTTTCTTAGTCAGCTCTTACAGTCCAATCGACTGAAATTTCTATACTGTATTTGCATATTTTGCACATTTTGGGGTTGAATTTTATGTATTGAAAAATAATTTTTCCTTATCTAAAAATAACAATCCATTTTGATACCAACTATTTCCTTTATATGCTATATATCAACTGCTTTTTCTATAGAAATCTATATAATAAATCTCTATTTAAGTCAGTAGTGGGCAAACTTTTATTTTTCACGACGCACTTCGGTGGTAAGCCTCAATCAAAGCCACACACGATATATGGTTCATGACATACTATAGTGGACCGCGACATCTATATTACCCACCCCTGATTTCCTACATTGAAAATTAGAATTTCCTAAATTGTCATTATTTATCGTTTTGTATAGCTTATCAAATAGTCACTAAGTTAATAGCATGATGCATAATCGTTATGAAGTTTTCAAACTTCACTAAGTTTTACTAGAAATCCCCAATTCGTTACTTCAACAATTCATTGAGCAATCAAAAGTTCTCGTTATTGTAAATATTGATAAAGAAAAAGTGATGAAAGTCCTCGTGATGTCGAGTCGGACTTAAGCGCATTGCTTGCCCAGCCATTAGTATATGGTTGGCCAAATGTGTAGAATCAGTAGGATTCTCAACGAAATTTTTCATGAAAATTAACAACCGATTTGTTTTTGAAAATTCAAACTTTAAACGAAGGGGTATTGCAGATTAGCAGAAAAATCACTAATTAAAGCATTTAGCGATATATTCTAGCTTCAAAGCCAAGGGATAAGTCCAAAACTGGATAGCACAAAGCTAATAATTCAAACCCTAGCTCTTAACAATGTTTGGATGCTGAGATCTCACAACTCAGCATGTCACCCAACCCAGCAGATCAAAATGAAATTATAAGCGTCGTATTTTCCAAAAAAGCGCTAAAAAATCAAAATACAATATCAATAAATATTTCATTTTGTTGAATAAATATTGAACACGACAAAATAGCAAGCAATGTGGGTGAGTTTATAGCGAACGAAAAAGTTTAGTTTGGAGGAAAATAAAGAAAATTCTTAAGAAATAAAAATGTTTTTCTTTTCCTTCTTTTCATTCATAGAAATTGCACAATGGACTGTCGCGAAATCTTTTTTCTCTCGAATACGAAGTAAATACATTTGTTTACATATCGGATTAACATTTTTTACGTCTTCCTCAATAAGAATAAGGGAAAAATTTCCCCATGAGACTTTTCACATTTTTCAGCGGTTTATTCAAATATTTTTTCTCATTTTAATATTTCTTTCTATTTTCCACAAAAGAATGAAAATTTCTTTCTATTATTCCAAACATTTTTTACTTACTTTTTTTCTACTGCTGCTGCAAATCTTTCTTTTATCCTCTATTGATAACGTGAAACCTTGCAAAACTTTTGCTTAACTCTCATTTCTCAAAGGAAATAAAATGTGAAAAAATAACGTCTTTTTTAGGGGTTTTTAGATAAATTTAAATGTGAATAGGAGAATAATTTTTTATAGTAATAAATTTAAACCGAGATGATTCCTTATTGGATATAACCTTAAATGTTACACATTTTACTAAAAGTGACTTGTGTGACTTTTTGAAGCAAGATTTCTCTTTTGACTTAAGGTCGCATGAAAATATCCATGTTGTCAATATATGGAGGATCAAGCATATTAAACATAATTTTAAGATCTAGGCAATCTTGTAGCTCTCGTTATTCAGAAATCCGCTAATTGCTTAATTTCGTACATTAAACGAAGTATCGAAGTATCTTATTATATATGGATGTTAATGTGTCTTTGCATATACGATATGAATCATTCTGAGATAAAATTTGCATCCATTGAAATTCTAAAATCGACGTTTAATGGATCTCCCATCTCTCCCGCAAATTGTTCTTTTACATCGATTTTGGTTATGTGGGGAACGACTGATAATTTGAGTTCAATCAACTTGTCTTGTATTCTTTTCAATAAAAAAAAATCTTATTATATCTTAACGCATTGCAATTATTCTTTCCTGCAGGAGAAAAAAAAATTCTGTTCGGCTTTTCATACACAAATAAAATGTAGATTATATTTCTATTGAAAAAATATTTGAATAGATATTAATAAAAAAAGAGCAAATGGACTAAATGGAATGACTCAAGAAAAGGGACAGAATACATTAAAAAAGGTGAAAATCGAAAAAAATATATTAAAATGCTCATTCATGTAATGTCCAGTACTATGGAGATGAAAGGGAAAATTGAATCGGATTATCTGTTTTCATCCATCAATCATAAATTGAATTTCACACATTGTTGAATATCATCTGATTTATACTATTATCATCCAAACAGCAGAAAAATTACTTGACCAAAATTGGCTTTTTCCACTTACCGGTAAGAATACACTGATATTTCTAGGGGAGATTTCTTTTCTTTTCCATTATTCTATTACTGTTATTAACACATGCTCTTATAGACATAAAACTTTATACAATTTTCTCATACGTTTTTGATTGTAGAATTGTAAATTTAGGTCGGAAACTCCTACTTTCCTACTTTTAGTGCAACTACCCTTCTTATTCTTAAGTGAGAAAAGTGGGATGATATGTGCGAAAAAAATAATGGATATAATTGTACCCTCAATGCATGAAGTTGAAAAATAAATGAATAGGTTTTTAACTAGAGTTACAGGAACTTGAGAACACATTAAAGCTAATTAATAATAAATTGAAGCATTTCCCATGTGAATGTATTTAAGTCATGTTTATACTATCTTTCTCAACAAAGCTGTATTTAAGTTAATTTGACCAAACAATGCTCTTCATACCATAACATCACACTGAAATCTACACTTTATAGTGGGATCTGGACCAGTTCAATAACATATCACATTGTAGTTGAATCTCCTTCTAGGCATGTCCTGGATTATGTAACAAAGCTCAATTAAATAGAAAGTAAGACAAAAGACTAGATTTACTTAGCTAAGTCCTAAAGTTCTCTTTATTTTATCAAGCTCATTTACCACATTCTTCCCAGAACTTGTATTTTCTGTCTAACTTCTTTTGCTTCTCTTTCTCAAGAATCTCAAGGATCAACCATGTTGGCATACGACGATTTTTATAGTATTTTGGAGGTGGACTTTCGGTTGCCTTGCTAATCATTTCGTTAACATATTCCTCAGCTGAAAACTTCTGGGCTGTTTTAATTTGATTTAAGAGGCTGTTTAAGAATCGTTTTTCTTTCTTCCATTCTCGTCGCTGTTTTGCTTTTGCCCAAACGAACTTCATCTTCTTTCTTAACTTTCGCAATTTGTGTTTTCTCATTTTTCTCTTTCTGATAACTATCAAACGTGCTGCTTGTTTTATATTATCGCTATTTTTACCATCAGTTGGAAGGTCGATAGATTTATTAAAGTTCGGAACATCCTCAATCACTTTGTTGTTGATCTGATTTGGGATTTCAATAACTTTATTGGTTAGCGGTAGCTCGAAAATTTCTTTCTTCCATAATGGACGTTGAATACCTATCTCATTAATTATCTTTCCATGACTACTTTGCAGATGTAGAGGATATTGACTTTTATTCGGTTCATTTGTGTTGATTAATAATGTTGGAATAAAATTTTGTGTTATTCTTGCTGGATTTGTCGAAATGTTATAATTTCTGCATGAATTTGTGATTAATCTTGTGCAAAATGATATACCTGTAATTTATCACTATTTAGTTAACAGTATTGTAGTGTAATTAATACAAATTACCTTTTATTTGACGAATAAAAAGCATTTTTTAAATGAATTCAATATTTTTAATATGAAAAAGTTCCAACTCCCTCCATTTGAATTTTATTTGACCGTTAATTTGTGCAACAACTAAATCAACAACAACAACAACAATTATAATTTTTTTGTAAACACAGTAAATTTTTAATTAAAATGAGCACAATTAATTCGGTTAATACAAAAAGAGTGTGGGTTGTTGTTTTAGGAGATATAGGTAGAAGTCCTAGAATGCAGAACCATGTAAAGAGCTTTGCAGAAAATGGATATTTAGTCGAAGTTATCGGATATGTTGAATCAAGAGTAAATCAGGTAAAAAAGTAATTTACGCAATATCTAAAATGTACGTAAATTAAATTTTCTACGCATTTAAGGAGATTGCATCAGATCCTAGAGTTAATGTAAACAAACTGACATCATTTCCAGAACTTCAATTGCCACGTCTTGTAAAATACATATTTAAGATTTTCTGGATTATTTTATCGATGCTATCGATTTTCTTTAGCATTAAAAAAGCTGACATTTTGATGCTTCAAAATCCACCAGGCATCCCAGCATTAGCATTATGTTATCTTTATTGTAAAGTCGTTAAGGCCAAATTCATTATTGATTGGCATAATTATTCATGGACCATTATGGCACTAGAATCATCACCAAAAAGTCCTGTTGTAAGATTTGCAAAGACAATCGAATATTATTTTGGACGTAAAAGTGACTTAAATTTCTGTGTCACAGAAGCAATGAGACAAGATTTGCTTGAAAATTATGATATTGAGGCCACAGTACTCTACGATCGGCCGCCTGAGAAATTTCAGTCTGTCTCCGTTGATAAGAAACATGAAATATTTCAGAAGCTCGCAAAGCTTTATCCTGAATTTCGATCATTAGACAAGTATGATGAAATGACAGCTTTTACCGTTACAAATAGTAAAGGTGAAATAAAATTAAGAGACGATAGACCCGGCTTGATTGTATCAAGTACGAGTTGGACGCCTGATGAAGATTTTCAAATTCTATTGGATGCACTTATTCAATATGATCAGATTGCAGTAAATGACGATGTAAATTATCCAAAATTAATATGTGTAATAACTGGCAAAGGACCTCAAAAAGCTATGTACCAACAGAAGATCATAGATCATAAATTGAAGTTTGTGAAGATACTCACACCTTGGCTCGAGAACGAAGATTACCCGTTAATGCTTGCATCTGCTGATCTTGGAGTTTGCTTGCACTACAGTTCTAGTGGCCTCGATTTACCAATGAAAGTCGTCGATATGTTTGGATGTGGACTTCCTGTATGTGCAATGAATTTTAAATGGTAAGCTAGTCAATCGATAATTAAACAATTATTCTCATGAATTAATTAAATTTTATCAATTGCAGTCTACACGAATTAGTCATCGATGGCAAAAATGGATTTGTATTTAATGAAGCCAAAGAATTAAGCGATCATTTAACAAACTGGTTTTATGGTTTTCCTGGAAATGTAGCTTTATCAGCCATGAAGGATGAATTTTCGAGAAATTTAAAGAAGTTCCAGTCTTTGAGATGGACAGAAAATTGGAAGAGGATCGTTTTAAATCGCTTATAATTAGGATTAGCTTAACGCCTTTAAACATAATTTTAATAACTTATCAATGAGCTTGTTTTTTATATCTGAATTTTTTAATTAAGTTTTCTAGCATTTTTGTGAATTCAACGGCTAAAATATATTTGAATAAATTTCATTACCTATTGCACATGAAGTTGGCGACAATTCAAGGTTAAGACACTTTGATCATATTATACATAAATTTATTAATATCAGTTCCTTAATTAATTATTACAGCTTTCTTCTTTTGATACTTTCTTATTAATAATATTAGGTAGCCGGCAAAATATTAATTTTATTAAAAATTCTGATCAAAAAACTCACGGGTGTCTCTTCCTTGCAAAAAAAAATATTGATTTATAAAAAATAATGTGAAATCATAAAAAATAGGAAAAATCATAGTTTTTAATCGTTTTTAAGCTGTAAACTGCTACCAGGATGTCTCAAATATTACGCCGAAATACAAGGTATTAAATTTAGAATAAATTAATTGTTAATTTATCCTTAATTGTCAATATTTGATTATTCAACATTCCTAACTTCTTCTTCTATTGCCAAAATTTACTTTTCAGGATCAACTTTATCTACCGCTCGCTTAGACCGGTAATAATAAATTCAACTAAGCTTAATTATTCAGTATTAAGTGGCAAAAATCAGTGGAATCGATGTGGAAACCTTAAACATAAACAACAACTTTTAGAAAATCAGTTGCAACGATACAATTCACCCCAAATATCTCGTAATTATGGAATGCTTGTTGGAAGAATATTAAGAGGAGCTTTGAAATTACGCTATTTATTGCTTGGCGGTGCTGTAGGTGGAACTGTGACTCTCAATAATGTAAGTTATTTTTATCACATCAGAGCTAATTTTAATTTGCATATCTAGCCTGCCATTTGCTATTACATTGATCATCCTATATTACTCTAAAATTAACTATGTATTTATTATGTTCTAGAAATATGAGCAATGGCGTGACGGACTTCCAGATATGAAATGGTTAAATGAAGTATTTCCCGATAATGATCAATGGCAAAAATTTTCAGCGTCTCTTATAAACGTAACGGAATCACTGAAGAATTCTATCGAAATAGGTATTTCCATAAATTACATCATAATTTTAAAAATACTAAATGCCAAATTGTATTTTTCGTGTATTGTAGACCCCAGACTTAAAACATTGAGTGAACAAAAGATGAATGAGTGGAAAAAATGGTTTGACAGTCGATTGGATAATGCGATAGAGATGGCAGAGATAGAGACACAACTCGAAAATGCCGAAAGTATGCATAACTCATTAATTTCAAATCTTCTTCTAGTTTTAGCCTATCTTGATCGACATTCAAGAATGATTGTAGTTATTAACGATTTTATTCTTTACATCCTTTAATGTCATATAGGACACCATGCGATGCTGGTGATACTCTTTAAATTTCTTGAAGGTAATCTAAATTAAATTAATTCAATCATTCTTGAATTCGCATGACTAATTAACTTTCTTCAAATTTCGTCACATCTATTGCAAAACAAAACTTTTCATTTAAAATTTGTAGATTTAAAAACGGATTTGGTGAACTCATCGAAAGTGGCAGCAAAGGAAATGAATTATGATGAACATAAACGGAAAAATAATTTACTCCAAAAACAAATTGATCAATTACAAACAGAGATCATGAATGTTCAAATTAAATATCAAAAGGAACTAGAGAAGCTGGAGAAAGAAAATCGCGATTTACGTCAACAATATTTGTTAATGAAAAATAATAGAAAAATTCCGACTAAGAAGATAAAGAAATCATTGATTGATATGTACTCTGAAGTTCTTGATGAGTTGTCAGGATACGATACAAGTTACTCTACTGCAGATCATTTACCAAGGGTTGTCGTCGTAGGAGATCAGAGTAGTGGAAAAACATCAGTTTTAGAATCAATAGCACAAGCTCGAATTTTCCCAAGAGGAAGTGGAGAAATGATGACCAGAGCTCCCGTAAAAGTCACACTTTCAGAAGGACCTTATCATGTAGCAATGTTCCGTGACTCAAATCGAGAATTTGATTTGACTAAAGAAAGTGATTTGTCGGAATTGAGACGAGAAGTTGAAATAAGAATGAGAAATTCAATAAGAGGAGGCAAAACAGTCAGCAATGAAGTCATTTCGATGACAGTAAGAGGACCAGGCTTGCAAAGAATGGTTCTTGTTGATTTGCCTGGAATTATTTCAACACAAACAGTAGATATGGCTGCAGATACAAAAGATTCAATTGCTATGATGACAAAACATTATATGAGTAATCCTAATGCCATCATTTTATGTATTCAAGACGGTTCTGTTGATGCAGAGCGATCTGCTGTGACGGATATAGTGTCACAATGTGATCCGCTAGGAAGACGAACAATATTTGTGTTAACAAAAGTAGATATGGCTGAAAATTTAGCAGATCCTGATAGAATTCGTAGAATTTTAAGTGGAAAACTGTTTCCAATGAAAGCTTTGGGATATTTTGCAGTTGTTACTGGTCGTGGACGAAAAGATGATTCAATAGACACTATTCGTGATTATGAGGAAAATTTCTTTAAAAACTCAAAGCTTTTCCAAAGTGGTGTCACAATGTCACATCAATGTACTTCAAGAAACTTAAGTTTAGCAGTTGCTGATCGTTTTTGGAAAATGGTTAGAGAAACAATTGAACAACAAGCAGATGCATTCAAAGCAACGAGATTTAATCTTGAAACAGAATGGAAAAATAACTATCCTAGAATTCGTGAATTAGGACGTGATGAGTTATATGAAAAGGCAAGAGGCGAAGTACTTGATGAAGTTGTTAATTTATCTCAAATCAGTCCAAAACGATGGGAAGAGTTGCTGAACAAAAAATTGTGGGAAAAAATATCAAATTATGTCTTTGAAAATATTTATCTTCCAGCAGCTCAGTCTGGTTCACAAAATTCATTTAATACAATGGTTGATATTAAGTTGCGTCAATGGGCCGAAGATGTGTTACCAGCAAAAAGTGTAGAATGTGGATGGGAATGTCTTCAAGAAGAATTCTTCAATCTTAATGAAAAAGCTAAAAAGAATCCAGATCATGATGACATTTTCGATCACTTGAAAACAGCAGTTATAGATGAAGCAATGCGTAAACATTCTTGGGAGGATAAAGCAATGGACATGCTTCGCGTAATTCAACTTAATACATTAGAGGATAGAAATGTGCATGATAAAACAGAATGGGATCAAGCAGTTAAATTTTTAGAAAGCTCTGTTAAGGATAAACTTCATAACACGCAGGAGACAATTCATGAAATGTTCGGACCCGGACGTAAATATTTCTGGAAATCATGGACAGATGAACAAAAGAAGAGAAGATACGTAAAAGGAGAGCTCGATAAAATTTTATCTAGTGATAAGAAACATCCTCCAATTTTAACTTATGATGAACTTACAACTGTCCGTAAAAATCTTCAAAGAAATAGCGTTGAAGTCGAGACAGACTATATTAGGTACTTAATAGTCATTAAAATTTTTTTTAAATTTATTTATGTCATGTTATTTACTTGTAGAGAAACTTGGTATCCAATTTATCGAGAGCATTTTCTTAACCGTGCATTGTCACGCGTTTATGATCTAAGAAAGGCTTATTATTACTATAGCACAAATCAACATGAAACTTTCGACGTAAGATTTTCTATGAAAATTTATTGAAAATACCTAATTAAAATTGATATTTTATAGATTAACGTTAGCGATGTAGTTCTCTTCTGGAGAATTCAACAAGTTATTAAAGTCACTGCCAATGCTTTGCGTCAGCAAATTGTTAATCGTGAAGCAAGACGTGTAGATAAGGAAATCAAAGAAGTTTTAGGTGAGATTAAGCTTTATTTATTTCAAATGGACTGCTCTATTAATTGTTCCTTTATTTAGATGATTTTGGTGAAGACGAAGATAAGAAGGTTCAACTTTTAACGGGTAAACGTGTGCTATTAGCTGAAGAATTAAGTAAGTAGTCAGCAATATTTTATCTTAACTAAATTGACCTAAAATGTTCTCTTTTATTTCAAGTTCGTGTCCGACACATCCAAGAGAAATTAGAAGAATTCATCAATGCTTTGAATGCAGAAAAATGAAACCCGTACTTTTATTAGAACAGACGAGTGATTTAATTTAGCTTGATACCGGTCATCAGTTATAATTTCAAAAATTATTATTACATCCAGTTTCCTTCCTTCCAAGATTAAAAGTTTTGAGAAATAGACATTTTGAATATAATGTAAATTAATTATTAAAATTTTATAATGAAATGTTTATGTTCTTACTATTATTATTATTGTCTTCATTTGAAAGCTTATTAAATAAATGTTATTGAACTATCATACTCATGAATTTTGTTGCATTTAGCGATAGTGTTGGTCACTTCTACGAATTAGCTCGTTTCAAATCAGTTTAGTAACTGAATTTGAAAATTTGAATTTATTATTATTATTATTATTATTATTATTATTATTATTGTCTTTTATTCATTTCTGAATTGAAGGAAAGGAAAAGCCGCCTGAATAGTATCAAAACTAGTTCAGACTGCATAAAATTTGTTATGTTAAAACACTCTAAGCGGTTGTCTTAGTTTGACACCCCTTAAAGCATTCTTTTGCAAAGCTTTTTGAAACAGAAGCTTTTGCTATAATTAGAATAAAAAACAATACGACAGTAATTCTGTAATACACAAAAATCTTTTTTATTGTTATTATTTTCATAATTTTCCTTTTTTACAGCTCTTATAGCCTATTTTTACTATTCTATCTAAATTTCGATTTTTGAGGATAAATTTTACTTTTTTTTTTATTTAATTAAATGATTTTTCATGTACATAAAAATAACGCTGATAATAAAATTAGAATAAAAAATATGAGTTTACTTCTTCATAGTATAGAATGTTTGATTCTCGTATCATGGTTTTAAATTTATTAATTAATAAAGTGTGTTTTGTTCAATATTCAACAGAATAGATTGTGTAATTAAAAGGATTGGAAATAATTGGGGTAATGCCTTTTTTTGATTAAAATGCTTCCTTACAATTATGCAAAACTTCCAATTCTTTAGAAATAATAAAAATAATATTGATAATTAATGAAAAGGATAGTAACAAATAATAAAGACATAATTAACAATGTCGTAACGCAGTCTAACGTTATGCTTGAAATTTTACATCAAGAGCTTTTTAAAAATACTTTTTAAATTGTTATACCATCCTGTTAATAAATTACGTCTAACTTTTTCGTGGAGGGAAATCTAGTGTTTGTGTTGGGATAATACGTAGAAAAAATGGTATTAAAAAATAGGCATACTGCTGTTCATTATGGTTGAAAATGATCAGAATCCTAAGAAGTAAATATAAATACTTAAAAAAGATGAATAAAATCATCAATTCAAGTCATCAGGCATAACTCTTATTCATTTATTTAAATAGTTTTTTTCATAAAAATTTGGTCCACAGATAATGTTTCTCATAGTTACATCAAGTTATTTATTATTATAATAATTATTATAACGTTATCAAGATATGTTTCTCATTTTTTATAAAGTTTTTCTTTCCTTCTCTTTAAGTGTCGATAATAGTGCATATTTAATATTTAGAGGGTTTTTTTTTTAAATCTCATTAAAAAATAGTGATAATTGTATCAATAATAATTAAAAATGACATTTCGGTCATTCTGAAAGATATAGATAGATGACATGAAAAGGAATCCTTTTGAAAGTTCCACACATAATACAATAGATGAATCATGTCGTGTTATTTAAGTAGCACTTTTGTGTTAATTATATAACATTGCTTCTCCGGTTCATATAATAAGATTATATTCATTGTTTAATTAATTATTTATCGCACCGCGAATCATTTAAATATATTTATTTTCAATTGTTATGATATTCGAACGACTGTTTAATAATATGTCCCATTTATGCTTATTCATTTTTTTCTTAACCAGCAAATCTTCTACTTTAAAATGACACAACTTATGTCACATTGCATAGTTATTTTAAATCTCTAAACTACATACTCTACATAACACACAATAAGTAAATTCCCTTTTAAAAAGGGAACAAAGGATGGACGATATTAATGAACAGCGTCAATATCACGTTGTGCACGAGAAATTTTCAATTTATCTTTTGGAGTGTTATCTTCGCCTGATTCAAGCGCAAACATTTTCATCTTTTCCTTAAATGACAATTTTTCGGGTACTGGTGTTTCCGTTTTCTTTTGTTGCTGTTCAGCTAAACGTCTTTGACGTGGATCACTGTAAAATAAAATAAGAGAATTAAATTTAATATTGACATTTTGAACATTAATAACCCATAAAATATTGTGACACGAAACTGTTTGGGAAAGGCGATAAACCAAGAATATGATGATATCATAAAAAGGAATTACCCATTTAAATATTTATTCATTAAAGCTTAGAAAGGAGCATTCTAGAATAATTATTAATGATTCCTTTAAGTGAAGCATTAAAAGTTATTTGGTTAGGACTTTTAAGCAATCCAGATGTGTTTATGAACATAATTAAGTGTTCCATAACTTTTGCTTCATAAATGCCATCAAAAAATTCTTGGGTACGCCTATGATAAGTACATCAAATACCAGCAATATATAAATTTGTAAATCAACGATCTGAAAACCGCCTCTTATCAAGTAGAATTGTATCCTTGAGAGATATTAAA
Source organism: Chironomus tepperi (assembly GCF_022539635.2). Classification (NCBI taxonomy): domain Eukaryota; kingdom Metazoa; phylum Arthropoda; class Insecta; order Diptera; family Chironomidae; genus Chironomus; species Chironomus tepperi. The sequence continues at coordinate 535,855 of NW_027226207.1, forward strand.
AACAACCCTTTGAATTTTTAAAAGGATCGGAAAAGAGCATTATAATAAATGAAGATTATATATGCTTTGTTGCTTTTAAGTACAAAATATAATTAACTTGACGATAAAATATAATTGATTTGCATGAGAATTTCAACTGATAATAAAAGGGGTTGAACTTGAAGACAGAAGTGTCTAATTAGTCTTACTAATTACTAAGCAGATTCTTTTTTACAAAGGACATACGAATCATATTACGGTCACATAGTGATGCAACTCAAAGAACTTTTAAAAAGTGAACCCAAATGAGATTTTGTAATATAATTACCGATAAACTTCTTGAGCCCCAATTACGCCTGGCGTTGATTGCATTCCACCACTCCAATTTGTGTCTGACATTTCTGGTGTTTGTGGACTTTGCAGCATGGCTGTTGTCTCATCAAGAAATCTCTGTATAAAGAGGTAGAAAAGATTATAATAACAATAAAATCAGAGAAAAATCAATTCAAAACTCACACTAGGATCCTCACGAATAGCTGATAAATCATGCTCCGATGATGATGACATATCGTATGTATTATTATTTTCATGATCATGAAATGAAACACGTTTATTGTCTCTAATGAATGGCATTGCATTGTTGTTATTGTTGTTAATAAGATTCAATTGTTGCTGAATTTGATGAGCTGTGAAATTCCCGGGGCCAGTCATTGTAGTTGGTGATAACATAGGAGAATGTTCATTAGATGTTATATATTTAGTATTAGTATTTGTAATGATTGGATGTTCATTAAATGATAATTTTTGGAAAGTTCCACTACTTCTTATTTTCTGATGCTGCATCACAGCAAATGAACTTCCTCTCTCGGGTGGTGGAGGTGGAGGATTGTTTTGCTCGTCTGATTGATATTCGATTGTCAACTCATTCATTTCTTTATTTAACTGAGTTAGCATTTGATTTGCATTTGTATTATTCATTGTAATTTCTGTTAGATTTTGAGTCTTTGTGTCAATATGGTGTTGCGATGCAAAACTTGTTACCTTTCCGTGTTTTGAAGGCGATGATGGATTACTATTATTATATGCGTTAGTTGATTTTAAAATACTTTTCGGTTGAACAGGCGGTGGTAATGTTGATTGTGAAATGTTATCTGTTGCTATTGGTGAAATATCAGATGATGCTGGCGAAATATTTGTCGGTGTTGTTTTAATATCAACTTGCTTGAGACGAGTTGTTGGGACAGTAATTTGACTAGGATTGACTGAATTTGACTGAAGACGTAAAACTTCTTGAACGGCACTGTTATTTTTTTGATATTGCATATCATTTTCTTCTTCATTCTCTTCTTCTTGTGCTCGCCTCTCAAAATCCCGCTCAAGAACTAATGTCTTTAATTGCTCTTCTTGTTGTGGTGTTCTCGACGGTTGAAGTGAAAGTTCAACGATCTGTTGATCTCTCCACTGACGAATTTGTTCACGTCTTATTTCTAGTTCCTTTTCTCTCTCCTCTCGTTCCCAAGGATTTGATGCTGGTGCATTTTTTCCAGTATTTGGCTGCGTTGGATAAAGTGCAGTTTTTGGTGCTTCCGTTGCACTATAATTTAATGCTGGTGCAACTTGCGACGATGATTGTTGAGGAGTTCCGTTCTTAAATAAAGGATGCGTGGATGTGGGCGGAAGTGGAGGTTGGTCCTCAATACGCTACAAAAATAATGTCCATGAAATATTAGAAATCAAAATATTCAATTTTAAATTTTGAAATTAAGGAATTTGTAATGTGAATGGAATTAAAAACGTGTGAAATTGTGCTTTTACCTGTGGTTTTGGTGCAGTATTAGGTGCTAATTGTTTTTGTGGGCTTTGTGGATGAAAAACTTGTCGATTTTGAGTATTTGGCGATAACATTTGTGGAGGAGGCATATTTGATTGTGGAATGTGAATATTATCCATTGAATTTGCAAATGGAATTGGTCCATTTATTGGATGATTACGTTGTTGACGCTTCAATAATTCTCCCATTTCAGCCATTTTAGCAGTACCGCGAAGAAGAGATGCTTGATGATTTGGTGACAATTGTGGATTATGCTGTTGTTGCTGTTGATATTGCATTTGTTGAACAGGATCTTGGAATTGTTGCTGAGGCATGTAATAATTGCCAGGAATTTGGTTAACACTTTGCATACTTTGACTTGCTGGAATGTTTGTAGCGTATCCACTACTTGTGTGCGCAATATTTGGCATTGATGGTGCCATCATTTGTTGTTGAGTATTCATTCGTGCATCTCTAATGAAACCTACATTTTGTTGTGTCATTTTATTTGGCATAATAGGTGGTCTATGCGGTGTTATGGGTGAATTAGTTATTGACGACGATGCATTCGACATTCCACCTAAGTTTGGATGCGAAAGATGTTGTTGTGCAGGTGTAGGCATCATATTATTGGTGTTATTATGATTAAATCCCATCAAATTACCCGTGCTAGTGCTTTGAGTTGTGTTAGGAATGCTGGGCGTAGATGATAAATTCATTACATTGCTATTATTGCTACTATTAAAATAGGCAGATGTTGGACGGTTCATCGAATTGATCGTTGTTGGTACATTACTACTGTTTCCCATGCTATTACCCATTTGTGCAACTTGAGGAGTCACCTGATGATTCATTGAACGGCTATAAAAATGTATATAGTTTATGAGCATTTAGTCACAACATAAAAATGTAACAATTTGACAATAACATAGATTAAAAGCTTAATAAACTTACTTATCTCCAAGATTTGGATGACTTTGATTTTGCTGACGATATACGCTTAGATTTTGGTAAAAGCCTTGATCATTTGCCGATGTATTGATATTTCCTGCACTACTACTGCTTTGCGCTGTCAAATTCTGTGTGCTTTTCGACTTATTGCTTGCATTTCCTGTAAGAAAGGTTATTTATTAAGAAAAAGTACATGGCGATAAATTGATTTACATACCAATATGGTGTAATGCTGGAACAGACTTGCTATTTAAGAGTTGAGAACCTGCTATTGGTGGTTTTGCTTCAGCACCAACTTTGGTCATGTCTCTCTCAGACATTCTACGACCTCCTAATAAAAGAAAATACATTCATTAATTTTCGTTTTCCAAACACATAAATCCATGAAAAATACATAAAAGCACAATAAAGATAGTAACAATTATGTAGCAAATAAATTGAAAAAAAGCTCATCCAAAATTCCGTTTATTAGTTTCATAAGCTGTGCACTTGTCACACTACACAATACAGAATAAGGGTAAATAGCAACAATAATAAAAATCATACTACATGCATTCTACATAAATGCTCATTAAAATTTTATATCATAACAATTGCCTCGATGTGGTTCCACATCACGCTACATGTTTTTTCACTTTTCATTAGAATTTTCAGCATAACCAACGTAATTTAAAGTACTTTTAAAATGATTTTTAACCATATTTTCCTATTTGTAAAGATTCTTGATAATGGCATAAAAAATCGAATTTAATTGATTATAAAGTTAATGTATAATGCATCAACAAAAGTCAATCTGAGTGAACTATTGGATATTGATTTTCCAAGAACAAGTCTCCATTCATTGTAATAAAATCTCAGGATGTGTGATGCAATGTTGATGTTCATGAATTACATGTTACAAAAATGTCAAAGTTTAAAACAGACAGTCATCAGAAGCTCTACTTTAAATAAGAGAAGACTTATACTATAATCCCCATAGCAACAGCACTTTGCGGGTTACGTACATTTTCATTCATCAAGCTTTGATGGGTTTTTGTACCCTATAGCTGAATAATCTGTGAAGATATCACAATTGAGAATTATTTGTCTCGGTCGAATAGCTGTGCTTGCAGCCAAGACAAATAAATTCATTATTTTTCGTCCCAAAGCATAAACAGTAAGATAAATAACTAAACCAATAAATTTGTGAAAACTAATTTCGCAAAGGTCAATGATTGTAAGGTAAATAAACACATAACTGAGTAAATCACGGAACTATATCCGTTTTGGACGGCTACGGAAAATGATTTACAGAAGATAAAAAGGATAATAAATTAAACGTCAAGTGAGCGAACTTGTGCAAAACATTAATTAAAGAATTGATTGAATTTTATTTATTCATCAGCCTTTAAAGTCAAAAACCAAAAAAATCAATGTTGGAAAAGTTAAAACGAAGCAAAGGAAGAGCTATAAAAATGAAAATATCATAAAAAGTTCGACATTGTGCATCAATGATATTAAAAAGCAATCGAAGTATAGTCATCAAAAGATAAGAGAATGAGAGAGATTTACAATAAACCAAAATCAAGGAGATTAATAACGGAAGATAAACATCAAAAAAATATTGGAAGATGCATCCTACTGTGTCAAATTATTAGGCTTTCATTGTCATCGTCATGCTTTTGATGGTTCTGTTGTGGCTTTTGATGACCTGTTATCGTCGATTTTGATTTTGAGCTTTTCTTTTTGCACTGTTTCTCCAAATCTCTTTTAAGGTTGTAGCATGGCGATCGACATTTGTGCTTTCCAAAATTATACGAAAATGGAGCTATATTCTCAATATTTGCACATTTTGACTGGCAATGTGTTGATTTTGTTAAGCATTCTGGCAATTTCGGAATATTTTTATAATCAATGTCAGTAAGATCTGATAAACTTGATTGATGACTTTTCTTCCTCTTAATTTTATCTAATCGGTTTAAAATCTCGTGATATTGCTTACAGTCACCATAAAGTTCATTGTCTAGGCATATAATGGGAGATGATGTTACATCCTGCATAAACGTACATACTAATTTATCTTTAGTAGATTTAGGAGATTTTTTCAGCCTATACTCGCTCCATTCCTTCAATTGTTTACGCACAATTGCCATTTCATCATGAGACAGTTTATTATTATCACTATTGGACATGATTGATAAATTTGGTGTTGATTGATGAATTATATTTATGCAATTACATTCAGTTGACATAAAAGGTAATGAATTAAAATAGGATGTTAAGGCTTTTACTTTTCCAGAGCATATTTTGTCATTTTCATTGCGATTAATTTCATCCCATTTAATTTTGTAATTTTTTAAATCTAACTTTTTATCATGATTGTTATCATGCTGGTGTTTTAGTTTAATTTGTTCACGCTCGTCTTGGTACTTTTCTTCCATTTTAATTTTAATTAACTTATCAATTAAGGTACAATGGTCATCATTAGACGATAATGATGAAAATTTAGATTTGGGAACTGATTGTGAACGTATCACATAACCATCCTTTGTACGTCTCACATTACTTATTGCTCTAGATGCATGTTGAGAGGAAATATTATTATTGATGTTGTTATTATGACAGTGATGAAAATGATGTTGATGCGTTGAAGAGCAGGAAGTATGAAAGGAAGGATTAGTTGTACATTTGGAAGCATGAAACAATTGGGGAGTATTATTTTTATTTTTATCAGTGTTATCAAATTTCTTGTGGGGAAGTTTGGGGAAATTTTTACCATTGCTAGCTGAGCTATATAAGCATTGCTGCGATGGTCCACTCTTTAACATGTCAAAACTAACGGTCTTTCTGCATGTATTCATTGATTCCTTTTTCGGAACTATCTCATCACTACTTTGAACACGACATGGCACAAACTCATTTGAATCGTCGTCAATAAAAGGAATTTCAGTTAAATCTCCAAACGACTTAATATCATGTACACTTAAAGCTGGTTGTAAGGAATCATTGCTCGTACAAAGAGTTTCTTTTGACGTTTTTTCATTCTCACTTTTCATTGATTCAGACTTGTGTGCTTCGTCATCACGATATTCTTCGATAAAAATTGATGGATTAGTATCCCACCGTTTTTGTGGAATCAATGGAGCTATTAAAGGTGGCGACTGACTTGATACTCTTCTAAACGGTTGATATTGTGGCACTATTATATTACCAGTACTGGCCATTGAATGTAAACTATTGCTACGAGTACGACAATTTGAATTATTTAGACTTGATGCTGAACGATAATCCCGATACCGCGGATCAAAATGAATTTGATCTAATTGATCATTCGATAAAATATCTTCATCTGAATAAGATGTGCTATAACGACGAGTTCCGGGATAAATATCAGGATTAGAGCATCTACGAGAATTTAATTGATTGAGCGATAAGGTACTCGAAGGACGTGGGTTGAGATGCTGTTTTTGATAGGACGACGTAATTGGTACATGACCTAATCGATAACGACGAATATTTTCATCAGAATCAGATCGATATATATCATCATCTTTTTATACAAAACATTTTTTAATCACACATGAAGAAAAATGCAAGCATTCCCATTATTATTAATAATAATATTAATATGATTATTATTCGATAAGCATGTGAGAAAGAAAATAAGAGAAGAAAAGATACGGGAGAAAGAAGAAACAAATCGACAGAAAACTTTGTTAGCATTGAATAAAGAACCATGAGCAAAATTTTACTTCTGTTAGTATATTTCTAATAATAAATCTTCATTTTGCTAAATAGCAATACAGCACGAAATATTCTAGAGAAAAAAACACAATATACAAAAAACAGAAAGTCTTACCTCTTTGAATTACGGGACTTGGTTGTTGAAGAAGCGTTGCCAAACCATGAAAAATGGCACCTAAGGCATTGAATAAAACATTAAATTGCTTTATGTCGAATAATATTCTCGTTAAATTTTACCTTGTTTGGCAACTTCCAATGTGACGATTGGGCCTGTTCTAACTAAATAGTCGGCAGCACGTTCTTGTGTGATACCAATCAAACTTTGTCCATCGACTCGCAGTAATTGATCGCCAGCTTGTAATCGTCCATCTGCATCGGCTGCACCTCCGGCCACAACAGATTTTATATAAATTCCCAAACGTTCCTATTTAAAAAGAATTTCAGGAATAAGTTTTTACAAAAATAAAGAAACAAAATTCTTACTTGTCCAGCGCCTTTAGCGGCAACGATTGAAAGCCCCATTCCATTTGAATTTTTATGAAGCTTTATTGTTTGAACTTCCGGTTGTGGCATTTTTGTTGACATGACGCTTGGAGAACGACCCTGCTGAATAATAAAATACCAAATATTAAATCGTAAACAAAAATAAATTTAATTCTACTTACATTGAATTGATGCATATACACAGTCCACAATCCTATGCTTGTTGGTTGTGAAGCAAGACGACACCATCCAGCAGATTGAAATTGTGATAAAAAGTCCACTAAACCAGCAGGAATTCCACGAACCACATCACAACTAAATCCATCAACTGGCAATAACAATGCTAATGGTAAATCTGGAGATTCCTCCAATCGAATTTCACGTCCATCTGCTCGAGTCAATTCATCAGCAACGGATTCTGCCATTCTAACTGTTGCATCAATCAGTGCGCGAGAAATTGTTTCTTGTGAAAGTAATGATGCCATTTGTAATGAATTTAATCGAAAGCATGAACATGCTAATTGTTGAACTTCTGTGACGGATGTTTTTGGTGCTTGAAGAAACTCTGCACATTGATTTATTTTCGCTAAATGGCAATCAGCTGCTAATTCTAGGCCTTGCTTTTCTGCCCATAATTCAAGCAGTGCCAAACGATCGCTTAATGCTTTACCCCATGTACTAGTGCACATGTGTGACGTCGTTACAAACTGTTGGGATAAAAAATTAGTAAAATATAAAAATTTGCTCCTTCCTATATGCTTACCTTATTAAAACAAACAACATTGATATAGTGGAATAGTTGAGAAAACAATTGAATTGTAAGCGCCGCATTTACTCGACATCTTCTTAGAAGTGCCATAGCGGAGCCAAGAACGGATAAAACAAGACCAGCTGCAGAATCATGATCTATATTCTCAGACAGGAATTGATTTAACGTTTGTGATAATTCTGAATGAAAAATTGATACGAGATTTTGAAATGCAGCCTGTACACATTCAGCTAAAACTTCCTGTGCTTGCACACTAAATGCAGATATATGACGATCTGATTTTAGAAAATGTAGAAATTCACTGCTATTTGCCATCCAGAATGATAAAATTTTCGGGTCATTATATTTCTCTTGAATGATATTATGAATCAAATTTGCGACATGATGCAAGAACACGGTTAATTTATGAGCTCGTTCAGTCGGTTGTAAATCTGGACGATAATGAGTAGATGCACGATATCTTGCACACAAATAAAGTGTATACACAGGAGCGAGTTTAAAATTCGGTGCATTAACGTCTAGTTCTGTAATAACAGATTTCAAAAATTGTTCTTGGCTATGCTCGGGGAATTCAAGAACTGCCGGCAATATTGCTTCTTGTCCTTGCTGTTCCAACATTGTTGGGGTAGCAGACATTCCTGCTGACTGTTTTGCGAACGATTGAGAACGACTGAGGAAGGAAGAAAATAAATAATTTTATAAGTTTTGGTTCGATATTCATATTAAAATAAATCGTTAGTTCGCGATATGACGAGCTTTTCCCAACTTTAAAACAATATTAAACATTTAACAAAAACAACAAAACAAGTACATCGAACAAAAAAAAAAAAATAGTGACAGCTATAATTTATATAAAGTTAGAAATAAGGGATAATAAAAAAGGCGTTTAAACGTGGAGTGAATTTATCACCTGTCCTGACTCCTCATACTCGACACTGATTTAGTTTCATTCTCAATATTTCCTGCGTCATTATCAAACATTGATTTATCATCACTTGATTGCTGTGCTGTTAGTTTGAGTTCATTACTTCCTGGACTGTGCTGCTGTTGTGAATGGGTTATTACTTGCTGTGGTTGTTGCTGTGTCATTTGCATTGCTTTTTGTGGAATTGCTTGTTGCTTTTTATTTGTGTAGTTTGAACTCGATATGCTAGTGTCTTCATCTTCATGCCATGATGGAGGATTTGTGGCAGATCGACTAATGTTTAATTTTATTATGCATTTATGAAATGTTTGTGATGTGATACATGATTATAAATTTTTATGATGGTAACATTGACGATACACATTGACATGGATTGAAGAAAAAATGATAAAACAATAAAAAATAAATAAAATAAATAATGACAAGCAATATGAAAAATAATAAAAATAATAAGAATTGACATAAAATAAGCTCTTTAATGTACACCAATGTTTTTACATATTTTACAACATAAACCAAGATGATTTAGACTTCATTTGAATAAAGGAAATTCCGTGAAAAGTTTGGCATTTATACATCAGCATTTACAGTATACAAACATAATATCATTAGTATTGTACAACGTAAAAGCAGTAGCTTGTGATCTATCAGATTATCAGTTGGAGGTTTAAATATAATAAAGTGTCATCAAATGTAATTACATTCTATGAAGAAGGTTTTCTTTAGTCACGTACAAAATAAATGCCAATCATGAAAATTATTAAGACACATGAGGGCTAATAAATCAATAATTATTTTTTTCATCACAGAAAAATATAGAAATAGTTGAGAGAGAAAGGAAGAGAGAAAAGTAGCAAAAGATGTGGTCAACAGCATAACGACAACATGCTGAGAGTCAATCAAATTTTGTGTCATAGGAAAGTATATAGCTAGTAAAACATGCACCCCAGTCTCCTTAATTGAAAAAATCCTTGATATTACTCACCTCTCATACAAATAGGCTGAATCTAATTGAGATTGTGATAACGCTAAATTATAACGTCCATCAGATGGAACATCAACAAAGCGATATGATGCCGTTCTTCCAAACATCACTACCGATCCATTCTATAAATAAAATATGAAAAGAAAAATAAATTTCATTATAACGACTGATTTTTAATGTAAACAGACGAAAGTTTCTCTTTACTCGTCTTTTCCTTTCAACATTACTTTCTGCTCATTTTTGTAAAGAGATTTCAGAATACAAAGAAATATAAAAATTTTCATTAACGCATTTCTTCTATACATTTTATTTTTTGTTTGTGCAAGTTCAAACTGATGTTTTTATTGTGTTTTAAACTTAGATTAGTTCGGAAAAAAGGATGTCATCTGGGAAAACGTTTTCCATTCCAAATCGTTATGACACAATAAAAAATAATATGTATGTGCATAATATTGACTTACATGTAGTATTGTTGGTTGTGTTATATGATGTCCATTAACAAATGTTAAACCATCAGCATGAAGCGGTGTCACAGTACATACACCCTCGTGCAATGATATCAAGCAATGGCGTGGCTGTATTGATGGTCCAAATAATTGTAAAGCATTTGTATTTGCCGAGCCTACTTCAATGGGCTCAATAGTTAATTTAACACGACGACCGCCATCTCCCGAATGTGTGATTTCTACGAGCATTGGGCCTTCACGTTCTGCAGTCATATTACCGCTCCCATTGCTTATTCCGAGTGGCTTTTTCTTCCGTCGTCGTGGTTGTGAATCAGCTGGACGTCGACGGACATGAAACATAATGGATCCTATATTGACGAGAATAAGAAGATAATATTGAATCAATTACTATCAATTATTAATATATTCTAACAATAGAGTTGCCATTCAAGTTTAATATAATTTCGACAAATTGCAAATTTAATTCAATTAGGACATTACTCAAAATGTCGTCAGCAAAAATAAAAGCTAATCTTCATATCAAAGAGAGCTTTAAAAATATATTTAATTTTGTTTTTCGATCGAAATTGAAATTGGCACGAAAAAGTGTATAAAAAAAGGATATATTGTATAAATAATGTATAAAATCAATAAAGCCGGTGACACAGATTTTTTCACATTTTTATTTTAAGTCTATAATAAAGTGCAAAAGTTGGTTTGGTTTTTTATAAATCCAATTTTCAACCGTAAATGTGATGTATTGTGTAAATTTGTTTTAGTAACCGAGCAGCATAATGTAATCGCTAAGTCGTCATGTTAATGACAAATTGAGAAATTGCCCTGACGGCAACGTAATGTAAACTTTAAGTCACTGAATCACTAAATAGAAGCTAATAGAACAAACCTAAGAACAACCTCGCAAGCACAGTTGGAAGTGATATTATAAGATATTTGATACTTAAAATTGAAAAATTGAACACAACTGTGACGTCACTTTTAAATTAAACTCATTCAACAGCAATGTATGAATCATTCGACACATTGTAATGAGTGAATGAAAATGAATTTTCACATATGAAAACAAAATGAAAATGTGCTGTATAATATTTTAGTGAGCCATGTGTTTAATATTGTATCATAAAGAAAAATGGGTTTGAATTATTTAAATTCCCATGGTTCGTAAAAGATTTTTTATTCCTAAAATCCATAAAAAGAACAGTTTTTAATATTGAATATTCACATTTTTCAATTATTTGAAGCTAAGAAACCGAGAAATTTTTAATAATTAAAAATTAATTCGAGGAATTAAGTGCGATGAAACCAATCAGATAAATTATAATCATCGACATGAAATGGAACATGTAGGAATGATTTTTTGATTAAAGCACATGTTTATTGTGATATCAGAATGCAACAAGGTCGTAATTAATTTTTCACTATAGTTCCATTATTTTGATAAATATTTCAAATTCGACAGGATTTTTCACATATACCTCAGATATTTATTATCTTCCTTAATCCTTATTAACGCAAATGATGTTGACAACAACCAGTGAATTTTGTAATATAAGGTACTCATTCAATAATGATTGAAACTGACAGAACCTTCTATTTGAATGATTATTTACTTCCATTTGAACACTTTATGGTAAAAAATAATAAACTATATGGATTCGTTTGAATTCATTAGATTCAATGAGACAAAAAAAATTATATTTTTTGACACCACATCCACAGTACTTTTTCAAATTTTGTATATACTCAAATACTCGAATGTTTTTTTTTCACACTAATGCAAACTTTAAAGATAATATTAAAGAAAAAGTTTAAACTTAGTCTATGCCGACCTTTTAAACAAATGAAAAGCACCTTGCCGAACACTTGTTTTTCTGATGAACTTGAATTAACAATGGTATGCGATTCTATGACGTTGAAAGCACCAATTGCTTCAAGAACTTTTGTTTTTACTCGGTTATTTTTTTATTATTATTATTTTCTATACTTCTAATATCCTCACATGTCGTTTCCAACTCCTCGCATCGTGTCTCTGTAAGAATGTTAACTGAAAAATGTAGGCAAGAAGCTCACTACAAAGCTATTATTGTATGCCAAAGCACACAAAGAAAAGAAAAAAGCTTATGACACAATAATAAAAGCAATGGAAATGTGAGAAAGAGCACGAAACCGAACTTCTCTTTTTTCTGTTCATATTTTTCATTACAGTACTTAAATTTACATCAGTCAATGTAGTTATGAATTCATTCATGTAAGGACGAGGGAATGATGTGGAAGGTATATTTCTTTTGAGTTTCCTTCGGCAAACTGATAATGTAATGGTACATCATAAGAAGTATCAGTATTTCTTGTTCTTTTATGGTTTCATAACATTGTCAGGTTTTAAAACCTATCAATTCAATATTTTATTGTATCTTTCAGAAAAGCGTAACATCGATCGAAAAAGTTTGGTATAAAAGTATTGACATGGACACAATGAAGAATTACAACAAGGACAAACTTTACTTTTTTCAACAAATGCTTGACATAAAAACAAAAATTATCGATTTCTATGTTCTATTTCATTACAGACGACGAGTTTTAATCAATTAATTTACTCATTACATCTATCGCACCCCCAAATTTTGATAACTTCACCCTCGACTTTCTACTAATTTTTAAGATAAATAAAACACAAATTGTGAGGATCTAAATATCAACAAGAGATTTAAAGTGAGTAAACTAGCTTCATGTAGATCCTGATGAAGATTTACGAATAGCAACCGGAAAGGAAAGGAAATTTCACCACGAGGGAAATTAAAACTAATGACTAAATGGCGACCTAATATTAAGCAAAGAAAATGGAATGACTATTGTAGCTTTGACAATATTTAATTACAGCTGTTTTTTAGACAAAGGTCTAAACTTAGTAGGATTTAGTATATATTTAGTTCTTGTAGATCCATCGAGCATTTCCATTCAAATCAAATTTTGAATAAATTTATAGATTTAAATTTAGAATAAACTTGTTTATTATGCAAAAAGTAGGAAGTGCTCTGGAGATTTCTAATAACTGTTCAGTTTATTCATTCATCAAAAATGTCTTAAAATGAGAATAATAGAGAAATTTTATCTATGTAGCAATAGACGAGATGATTTTTGTTTGAATTCTAAATTATTCAAATGTACGTAGATGCATACTTACTTCGTATACCCCAATCAAGCATATCTCTATCTCGTGTTTATATCCAAAAATTTTTATGAAATTCGTATTTTTTTATTAAATTTAATTTCACTTTTTACACCAAATTCACTTTTTTATTTTAATGTCCATTTTGAGTAGATAAAGTTACTAATAAAATTACTCAATTTCAGCATTTTAACCTAGTTTTGTTGGACTTTCTAGAATCTAGAAATCCAGCCATGACTGTTCAAAAACAATTTATGTTTAAACTAAATGTATTATATTAAAAGGATAATGGAAAAGAGACGTAAACGTTTGGAAAATATTTTCAGTGGATTTTGAGCAGTGCTCTTGTCTGTATAATGAACTTTAAACAAACGTTTACTTTAATATTAATATAACATTACGAAAAATAAGTAAAATTTTCATTCTTTTTCTTCGCAGTAAATAAACTCATAAGGATGGGATCAAAAAATACATAAATGTAGGAAAAACAAGAGCGTAAATTTAATGAAGATTAGACTTTTTCATCATGTAGAAATTTAAGGTAATCTTCCTTAAAAAAGGCTTTAATCCAAAAATGTTTTTCAAAAATTTTGCACAAAAAGAATTGTAAATCCAATAGAAATGAAAAAGTGTTTACATCTTATTTTCAATGAAAAAAAAAAAGGAAATTAAATCTCCATACAGTTATTCTCAAGCATGATAAATATTTATAAAATCTAAATAGATTAGTATTATTTTTCACATTCGTTTCACTTATTGTGGTGGAAATACGAATTTATGCAAAATTTTCCATTTCTCTACCTAGTTAAAATTAAATTATCATTGCCTAATGAAATTACTATACATTACTGAACTTGCCAGACTTTAAAAATGCAACTAGAAATTTCAAAATTCTATCATGCAAAAATGTATGAACTTTAATAAATTATTAAAGAATTCTACTTTGCAAAGCATGCTGGCATGTACTCAAAGTATGAAAAATGAACACAATATAATATAATATTAATTGATAAAGGATTAGTCAGTGAAATGAAAATCGTAGATTCATAAACATTTACATATTTTATTTTATCTACATTCACTGAATAGACATTATCATGGCGCTATGTATATGGTTTAGTGACGTCGATAAACTTAAATTGAATGAAAATGAAAATGAAAATGTTTTGAAGAAACAGCAAACTTTATCTTTCCTATCGAAGTAAATGTGTCGAACAAAATGAAGTTTAGCTAAGTAAGTAACCCCGATATTGAAGAAATTTTAAGTAATAACTGATTTGTCCTTCAATTGAAATGAATTACTGAATAGGGTAGACCACATAAAAGTTTTTAAGTTAATGTGTGTTATATTATCCTAAATAATTGAGTTGATGCGAAAACAAAGAAAAAAGGAACTTTCATTCTAGTAATTTGAGCTGTATTGTACTACTTCCTTATGTACATAAACGATATTTTTGGGAAAAAGGATGTCCTTAGTAATATCATTTATTTTTTATTTGTGAAATGTTTGATATATTGATTGAATAGCACACTTAAAGCTATTTTACGTCCATTAAATACAACTCAAGTGGAAGGATACATTAAGTTTCTGTTTTGTAAACTTTTTCAATTTATCATTCACATGATTTAAAATTTTATGTTTTCCTCTTTATTAAGTATACCACTTTACCGTACAATCTCTTGTATTTACTACTTTTTTAAGTGAATTCCTTATCTTTAACAAGGAAGCTCTTGCTTCTTTTCCATTTATGTTTATAAACTTTATGAGAGGATGTGTGTGCTTAATCGTGAACAGTCATGAAAAGCTCTCGAATGAATAACGAGAAAATATACTTTAGAGATCAATTGATAACTTTTTTCATAAAAACACATAAACTTTATGCTCGTACTGTGTGTTAAGCATCACTTAATTTCCTTTTTAGCTTATTCTTCTCTTTCTTTCTCCCTCTATCCACCACCTACTCGTTATTTCTAGTGCTTCTTTAAATTAATCATGATGAAACAGTAAGACAGTAAGAATTTACTTCGTAGAATTAAGTAAAAGAATGAGAATTTTGAGGATAAATAATAAAGTTTTTCACAATAGATGGATGGAAGGAAGGAAGGAAGGAAAATTAAAGAGACACGATTTAATTTGCCTTAATATTTTCACTGCTTGTTAACTGTATAAATATTTTATCTAAATAAATATTGTTTCGATGGTGCCGCTCGCGCGCGATTTTTCTTAACCATCGCACAACCATCGAACTGAACATAATCACTGAAACTGACTATTTACAATTGAAAAGAAAAAAACGTTTTTTTTCTCTGATTGAAACGTTTCTTTTCTCAACACAAACCGAACAACGATTTTATTTTCTTCTTTCTCTACGACGACTGCCAGATGATTTTCTCGTGTGTATATTTTCCTTTTTTTCCTTCTATAATGAAGTTTAAACACAAAAGAGACGAGAATGTTTGTAAATGAGAGAAGAGAAAATTGAGAGAATTTCCCTTATTATGGAGAAAGAGTGGAAATTCGGAAAATTGCATTGTTATAAATTTCAATCTATTTTTTACATACAACAAAATAAAGAATAAAGTTTGTCAGCATTGTTTCCGTACTGTGTTAAAACTTGAAAATTTATCCAGGCATGAGTACCTTGTCTTTCAAACTCGACTGATTTTGCATTTTTTGGCAAAAAAATTCAGTCGTTCATACAATAATGTTATCATCCCTAGAAATGTGAGCGAAAAATGTATGAGCAAAAAGAAGTTGTTCCAAAGTGGGAGAAAATGTATTAAAATTTAATTTATAACACAATTTTTCGCTTCAATCATTTTATGAAATTCGAGACAAACAAAAGCTTTAATAAAATCAATATCCGACCTTCGCTTCAAGAGATAAAAAATTTAATGCGGAAAATATGAAGAAAGGTTAAATACCATGTGTAAGTATTTGTATTCGTTTTTTGAAATATGATATGTTTACTTGAGTCTCATGATAGCTTTTCTTACTGTTTGATATTAAGAACATTTTCTCATTCTTCGTCTTCTTTGTTTTTGTAAATTCAAATGTGAATTCTCCGAATATTTTTCTCACAAAATGAAATATTTAAGAGCAGTATCTAAGAACTTTTTCTGACTCAATTCTTATTTTGTATTCAAGCTATATTGACAACTAAAATAAGTTTAGTTTTTCTTTTTTAATGGTTGCTACCCCAACAGAAGTTCCAGAAGTGATCCCATCGAATGACATAGATAATAAATGGATCTACTGAATAAAAGAAAAATTTCCGTTGAGTTTGAATTTTCAAACGTTTTTCATCATTTTTACTATACGCCTGCCTAAAATACAAATATGCTTGGATCTGCAACTTTTTTGTCTTGACTACTCAAAAGTTGATGATATTAATCATGAAATTTATCAATAAAGTAAGTTAAGGGTAAATAATTTAAAAATACTGAAGATATGCATACCTCGATGCATAAACATTTAGGAATGTGAAAAAAAGTGCTCGAAAACCTTTCAAATGTTTTGGCTTAAACATTTGTATTGATTCATACGGAGTTGGATTACAGTACTTATTTTGAAAATGTAGTAAAATTGACTTACCTCTAGACGTCGGGTGATTCATTAGTATTGATAAAGGACATTCATCGTCGTCAAGAATATACTCAGACCCATCACTATTAACCTAAAATAATAAATAATAATTTGTTTAAAAATTTGGATTATTATTTGGTAATTACTTTCTTACCTGAACTAGACAAAAGTGACGATCGTCTGTTTTTTCCATTCCATATTTTGATAACATTTCTCTTACAACTGCTTGAGCACAATCACGTATTGACAATAATAGTGTTTTATAAGGCACTTCTCGACACAAACTCTCTCCATAAATTTTTAATGTTCCTCCCGTATCCGGTTGTCCATCTCTTGATCTAAATTGTTGTAACTTCTTTTCAAGTTTCTGTTGACGTCTTCGTCTCATGACAGCTTCTGGATTTGATATTGAACGAGTAAATGATGTCTCTGGAAGCTCTATAATAAGACAAATGGTTTTAAACTTCTGAATGATCCAAAAATGCTTTTAAATTACCAGTATACAATTTTTCAGCCACATGATTTTCTGATTCGTCAGCATTCGAATTAAGTTTTTGCAATTTTTCTTTTTTCTTTTGCTCCTTCTTTTCACGTTTCGATAATTTTCTTTTAAAGTTTGTGTCTGTACTGTCTAACGTCTGTGACGAATTTAATGTGAATAAAGATAAATTCTTTTTATTAGTACCTTATTGTAACATAATTGAAAATAATAAAAAAAATAAGCTTTAAAACTTACTGTGGGTTTCTGATCTAAATCTTTTAGTAAAAATCTTCCTTCGCGATCATCGACATGCCAATTAAGCTGTACCAGTAGCGGTTTCTCATCTGGATTTAATTTTCTTTCTTCGCCATTTGCATGAACTTCATATAATGCATAATTTGGGACGGATAACATTCGCATATCAGGACGGAATTTTTCAATCAGAGTTTCAATCACATCAGCAACAGTCGCGTCAGATTGAACTCGAATACATTTAGTTGCTACTTTTTGTCCAACATCTTGAAAATAAAATCTCATTACACCATGAAATTCCAGATTTTCACTTGGCTCTGATAACTCAAACAAATCTAATCGGTTTGCGTTCCATTGCTGGATCACAGTCCGCAATGCTTCGCGATCCAGCATTCGTTTCTCATTTAATGACATTGTCATTTATAATATTGTTAAATTATTCTGAAATGATAGGAAAGAAGGACATAAGTATAAGATCATCGATGAATGTATCTTCTTTTCAAGTATTTTCTTGGATCTTGTTATTTTAAGATTTTCAATCGTGTAATCTTATTTTGTTATTAGAAATCCGCTCATGCCCTCAAGGTCATGCATTATTTTATTTTATTTAGTCTAAGAATTAATCTAAGGTAAAAATAATAAATAAGGAAAAGGGGTTGAATTACAGTCTAAATCAAAGGAGACATTGAGAAATAATGGAGAAAATATTTCTCATGTTTAATATTTTGTGATCAACAAACAAAAGCCTTTATTCAAAAAAACGCCAAAATATAGCATTTCCTGTATTATATCTTCCTTCAAATCTTCAGTTTATTGACCGATTAGAGAGCATTCAAGGATTTTTCCCCTTCAGCTATTTATAAAACAAATGTATTTTTGAAGATGCAAAGCAATCTGGTTTAAAATGTAAAAAAACCTGAAGAATGTCTAGAATTTTTGTGGAAATATTTCACAATCCAAATTAAGCATGTGATGCTAAAAATTACTTTTTATCTATCAAACTTTCCTCTTGAACGATTTTTAATTTTTGATTTAAAACATTATTTGAAATTATAGAATTCAGCCATTCTCCTCACTTTCACTTCTTGACTGATTCGTTCCATCAATTGCAATTCAATAAAAGAAAGTACCAATACATTTTTGAGTTGAAATATTGGTTGCAAAACATCATCATGATCGTTAGATCGTAAAAATCATATTAAAATTTATGGACTATATGACAGTTCATGAATTAGATGAAAATGTATAGAAAAGAATACAGGATATAATAAAAAAGAAAGGTCCCTATTGAAAGAATATAGTTCAATAGTTTCATTCTTTTGTTACCATATACAACGGGTGATAATGCATACTACACATATCCCTTCAAACTATCTATCATAGAATTGGAATGCTATATTTTTGAATAGCATAGCAATGCAGAGTTGTAACATGTCAATCAACTTAGTCAGTAGTGTGCCTATGGCAATGTTATGTTTCAAGTTTTAGGGAAGTTTCCGAGATACACTTTTTGTGCATTAAGCATTAAGATATATTTTTAATTTATGATACAAAATATTAAATATATTTAATAAATAGCAACTAAAAGAAAGCCTCTTTCCGGGAATGTATTTTTAAGCCATTTGAGGAAGGCTGATTTGAAATTTTATATCAATACCATTGTAATTTGATTAGCATGACAATTTCACATGTGTAATCCGACTAAGTCTTTCTATGTTAGCCTAATTTCAATATTATTTTGCATTAAGCACTGTGATTTAAGGATATAATCCTATATATTTTTCCGTTCACTACAGAAAAGTACACAAACGTCATTCATTTGTCTCCCCTTAAATATTTAGTTCAAATGCTGAATAGGAATAAGAAGCGATGAATGAGAGCGGATTTTGAATGGTCAGTAAAATTGCAATTAAATTTTAATTTATCATTTACTTCTTTTTTATGTTTTGATTCATTTTATTCTTGTTGCGCGTCACAGTAAAAGAATGAAATTCAATTAAAATTTTAAAAATGTAGTTCAACGAGTTTCTCCATTGCATATGCGCTAGCTTAAAATACTAGTTACTTTTTGTGAGTTTGATTATTAGAACACCAGAAGAATTTGCGCTCGTTATTGTGCAATTTATCATTTGATAAATTAAAAATATAATAATTGCAGCGTTGATGGCTATTCAAGGCAAATGCGACTTATCATAACCTATGCAACTCGCCTCTTCTAATAATATGTGAAGTTTTTGTCATGCAAAATGCATAATTTCTGATTCATGTAAATTCACAATGGATTTATAAGACTAATTACTAAGCAAATTACATCTATAACTGACATCACAAGAAAATTAATTATTTCTTCTAATTATCTTCTGTTCTCTGCATTTTTTCATTCTAAAATATCTAAATTGTTCTTATTTTCTGTGAAAATGCATGTACATGTAGTGATGATTAAAAAAATTAGGGCACTCAATTACTGTAGTTCTTTTAATATATCAAATTTTTGTGTGGGCTGTATTTAACACGCAATCGTCATTGTTATTAAGTGATCAAATATAAATACCCGAGCAATACAAATCAAGAAGGTTGCGGAACGGATCTATTTTATCAACACCAAACGAAAGCCGCCTCCGTTTGTCTTAAAGGATCATCAATTGTGTCGCTCGGGATGTAAAGATATAAATCCAAGATTACATTTTTCTAAGAAATTTATAGAATTAAACACAAAATCTCGAAACGAATTAAAACATTATTCATATCATCACCATGACACCGTGTAGTCTACTCACTAGAGTGATATTTTGCTTTGTATATAAAAGCAGACATGCTGAGAAATTTGACTCTTGAATAAAATTCGATATCACGAGTAGGGTATCCCGATTCCCGAAATCTGACGGGAATATTCCCGAATTATAAAAAACATTTTAACCAAACTTTTTTTGACTTAAAATTTTCAATTTTTAGAATTTTTTTCTGAAAAAATGTCTTTTAATTAATAATTTAAAACTAATGTGTTTATATACATTATTTATTGTATATTTATTCAAGTTTTATCAATTTTTCTCAAAAAAAAAATTCAAAAATTGGGAGTAAAAATTACCCGGGAAAATTTATATGATACAGTTTTCTTTTCAAATTTGCCATTACAATCAAATTAAAGAAACAGAATAGCTAATAAAACTGCAATAAATTTGTAAATTATACTAAAAATGAAATGAATAAAAACTCTTAGCTTGTTTACAGAAAGGAATAAAAAAATAGAGTGGCATTGCTTTACAAGTTACAATAATAATCATAAAATAAATAGAAAGAAATGAGACTAATTGCCCTTTTTGAAACAAGTTCTAGTCAAAATGTAATTGAAAACGATACAAAAATTCAAAGTAGCATGCATTTATTGAAAATGAACAATACATGTCATAATGTATTAATAAAAACAAAATAAAATAATCCAGTGATGAAGGTTTAACGATGCATATTTATAATTCCTTCAAAAGTAAACATTACAGCAGCAGACCCCCTAAACATCATCATGGTTTTCTTTTTAAATTTTAAAAGGTTTCAAATTTCACTTCTAAAACACAAAGTAATGTATACATGCAGCGAACGTAATACTCACTAAATCTATTGTGTTTATCATCAACAATTAAGAAAAGTTTTATACCTTTTTTTCTCATTTTGTATTCAATGCGAATTCATATTTCTTTTCTTTTTGAAAAAATTCTCATAAATAAGCAAGCAGCACTTTTTCTTTTTGCTCGTATTTATAAACTCATTTGAAGGAATTTTAATTTGAAATATTAAATAAACTCTTTTGTTCATTCATCCAAGTGCTTCAAAAATGGAAAAATTTGAGGACGTCTATAATATTCATGTCAGTGAAGTATTCCCTGTTGATAACGAAAATACACAGTGCTATTACTATGTGGGTAAGATCTTCAATACCCAAAATTGTATATTCTTATAAAAATAGTTTGATCAATAACATTCCAGAACTTCTGAATGTAAAAAGCAGTTGATGAATCAACGATGAGTAAGTAACTTAAAATAAGCCAAAAAAAAATAGTTATTGTTGACTATTTTAGACACGTATTGTACGTGTTAGTAGTTATATATATAATTGTGTGCCACATTTTCTAGTTTGCTTCCTGACTAAAATAAATTTTAAAATCAATCATTCTATGCGATAATAATGAAAAGTTTAGTAAAACTTGAAAAGACTAATACAATATGGTGTTAAACGCTATTCCAATATATGTTAGCATACAATGTTGATGATCGAAGCGAATCACATTGTAACCAACAAATAAATCCCATAAATCTTCCTAGAGTATTTCCCGCCGAATTCAATATTTTGAAACTATTTTCAATAAATCACTTTATTCGAGCCATTTTGAAATGAGAAGGAGGGGATTCTAAGGGGTTCGTTTGTTTATGTAACTTAATAAGCAAACAACCCCTAACATTAAGACTTTAATGATGATTTTGCATGTTTTTATATTTTTTAAGTCTTACAATCCTTCTTGACATACAATTTTAAGGGAAATATTACAACTTATAATATTCCAGATTTACTTCTTTAATAAATATACAGTATACATCATGCATGACTCATGAATATCAATTACTATAAAATAAATAAGTTTCATTTCGATGGAAGAAATGTAAATAAGCAAAAGAATTGTTAACAAATTGAAAACATATCAAGGAGTGTCTTAAATTCTATCACACTTTGTATGCATCATACATGCTTATAGCAACGCAATAATAAGATATCTATCTTTCGTGAAGATATGCTTAATGATTATCATAAAAGGGCTACAATAGTCTTAAACAAATTAATTGTTTAACCAGACTGTCACTTGAAGTTTTATGGATTTTTCTGTGAAATTTTTTACGAATGGACGTGATGAAATTAATTAATGAGAAGACATGATCTTTTGACCAAGAAATTTATAATTTTCTAAATTATAGCTCATTGCTGCGATATTTATCTTGGTTGATGATAAACAGAGAATTTTAAACTATCAACAAAAAAATTGCTTTACATAAATGATAAGGCAGAAACCAGTTATTGTCTCATTTTATTGATACAACAATACGCCCAGCAATAATAAAAAGCAAAACAACCATAAATTGCAATGACAACGATCGCGTGGCTCACATTAATGATTCAAAGTTTATAAATTGAATAAAAGAAATTAAGTCGAACGGAAATTGAATTTATGTTTTATCAATCAAAATTTAACGGATTGAGACAAAGCAATATTGCAATAAACTTTATAAATTTATCCAAAACAGGTCAAAATGAGAAAGTTTTTATAATTGGGGAAGTATATGATTGGATTTAAATATGATTTTTATCTTATTAACACGAATTGGGTCCTTAATGCTTTAACTTGGCACAGTCTGAATTACAGGAAGTAATTCGCAATCAATGTTTTAAGGATTATAAGGTAGAGCTATAAGTCTCTAGGATTTTGCATGAAGAAGACGACGACTCCATATAGCGAGCTCTAAAGTGACAAAGTATTATCATTTTAGATTCATGCTAATAAGGTAATCATCTTTCTTAACAAAGTCCAATTGTTTAAAAAAGTCCAAAAGTGCTTCTATTTTAAAATTTGTATATTACTACTACAGAAAATAAAGAATTCAAACTTAGTCTTCCCCATTGTTATAATTTTTAGTTTGATTTCCGTTGTGTCATTCATGATCCGTAACGCCGCACCTTCTATACATAATGTTTTTTACTCTTTGAATCAACCGTTTTCTAGTTTGTTTCCTCTACTGACATGCATAATGAATAAATACATTCAGTTCTCATTAAAACTAATATTTTCATCTTCTTTTCTACTAAGATTTGCAGGAATTATCATTATTCTGTATTAGCTTAGTGTATAAAATTCATATGATGTATGGAAAAAGTAAAATGTTCAGTTCAGGGTACTTCCGTTTTGCATTTATTTCCATTTTCCCCCTTTTTTAAGTTTCAACATGCGACTAATAACATAACATTGTAGGACTTTGTAGCAGATTTAATTTGCCGACAAGTGTCAAGTAGCCCGTGAATTAAAGTTGCATTCTGGTGACATTCCTGTATGTCTGTGTAAGATTCCTGGATGTAATAAGTTGAAGTAAATCAACTTGCGGAATTACCTAACGGATCATTGGAGATCAACACTGGTGTACCATATGTTTGTGAATGAACTTCATAAAAAAACTTCATTAGCCTAAACATGTGCAGTTATTTGAGCTATATGCTGTAAATAATTTTCGCAACTTCTTACCGCCAAAAATTATGCACTCAAAGGTCAACAATACTGATTTTTAATTAAATTTTTGAAATCTAGCTTTTCTGTTACCTAGCTCTTGTAAATTGAAGATCTCAATATTTCCTTGATGAGTGAAAATTAGTGTTCCGCCAAAATAATAAGAAGGCTAATTTAAACCATAACACATGATAAAAATTAGCATTTCATTTACACTATAACAAGAGTCAGACTTCTTTGAGATCTTTTAACAATCGTTCTTATTCTCTTTATATTTCTTACTTTTATATAAATTTTTGAGTTTTTTCTGTGTTTTCTATAAATGCAGTTTGAATTAGTTCCAATTATGAATTAAGCAGAAGAATAATACATTCTTTCTTTATACCACAATATAATATAATAAAGAATTTATGTTTAGAGCACACAAACAGAAAAACCAGATCAAAGGCTTATTTTTCGCAATGTTAAGCTACTCATGCTTTGCATTGTTGCCAGTTTTTATTCTCATTCAGTATATTCACATTTTTTTTAATCCATGTGAATATGTAGAATTGTTGTTTCTGTTGATATCGAAATGGAAAAGAAGAGAGAAGAAAAGTTGAATGGCTTCTTTCTTTGGCGTATTAAAGGTACAAAAAGAGCGAAAATAAAGGAATACACAATGCTGGTGTTCGCCATCCGCCACTCTCTCAGCTCTTCGACAACATTTTGTGTATACTTTTTAAATTGTAAAATTAAATTTATTTCACAAAATTATAAATGTGTTTTGTATTTCCCGTACAACGGTATGAATCACAGACTCTATTGAACTTTGTGTGCTAAATCCTTTCATGAGGAGCAGAATATGCATCATAGCACTACAAAATTAAATTGAATGACTTATTAAATAAGAATTTAAAGAGCACATGATAAAGAGGTTATATATCCCACTTTCACTTGTTATCAGAACGACATTATGTTATGACCTTATCTTTATGTCTTTGTAAATATATCAAATGAGGTAATGTGTCGTTCACTAACTTTATTCAGAGGGTTGAGTACTTGCAATTAGAAATTCGAGGAATTCCATTATTTTGTAACGTAATAAGTGAACGACCCCTAATTATGCCAATTTCTATCATTATAAAATTTACCGAAAAAATCACAATTTCTTCACTGCTTCAATAGTGTCAAATGACCTAAATATATTTCTTAGATAATTGAATTTTTGGCAAATAAAAAAACTTATTAAACATTCACTAACGCAATGAAAATAACAATTGAATTTTTGGCATTCACATGTTGATGCCGAATGTATAAAAAAATCAGTTTTATTGTTTTTTTTTAAAGAAAGTTACGAAGAGAAAAAAAAATGACTGTTTCCCAATTAAAAATGCAAACACATATGACTG
Source organism: Chironomus tepperi (assembly GCF_022539635.2). Lineage (NCBI taxonomy): Eukaryota > Metazoa > Arthropoda > Insecta > Diptera > Chironomidae > Chironomus > Chironomus tepperi. Next base: position 561,080 of record NW_027226207.1, read on the forward strand.
AGTAACTGTACATGGAGCAATCTCTTGTTTTTCATTCCACGAGGTTTTCTTTTATCGTAAGACATAATATTTTTGTTGTAACTTGAAGCACACATATTTTCTCATTTGTTATTTCTTTCGTTTCGTCACATTATGATGACGTGAATAGTTACAGTACACACACATATTTTTTTCTCTGCTCCAAAAGTGAATAAGAAAGAAGAAGAGAGAATAACTTGGTAGCAGCTCAGATTCTTTTACCTGTTGAAATTTTAAAATTGACGGATTTTTATAACTTAAAAAATAATATTCTATTTATGATGTTCGAACATACAAGAAACAACAAGAAATGGAGACAAGTTTGTGTCTTTACGTATTTTTATGGTTCTTAGTTTCTTTCTATCATACACTTAAATCCTCTTTATAATCGCATTATCCCTAAAAATTTAGGCTTTTGCTTCTAGACATATGACAATAAAAATGCTTAGATTCAGCATTCAGTGACATAAACGAAAGTGAAAGAAATAACACAAGCTATTACGGGAATTCTGAGCTCAGTTTAGTGACTCAAATGCATTTTTCATATGAAAATTTATACAACTAAAGTATAGTTGACACTGAAAATTTTGCACCGTATATGACCATGCGATGTATAAATATGTGTATATTATAACAAAATGCTTTTTTCATTGAGGGTAAGAATTTTGAAATTTTTTTCATTTTTATGTAAATAGTTGCGTGAGAAAAATTATTCCCTTAAAAATTTCTAGTTATTTTGCAAGAAAATTTACAACCCTAATATATTTAAATCATAAGATGAGAAGATTACGGTTTTTGATCATGGAAATTCTATAATGAATTTTTAATTATGATAAAATGATATTTTTTTAATAGATAGCATCATATGTTTACTTTTCACAACACAAAATAATGCATGACATTGTCAAACTATAGTGAATAGGACAAGAAAATGAATAAAACTGTGATGTTGATGATGATGCATAAAGAAGTCTATCACAAAGAGTAATAATGGATAAAAAAAATTGCGAGACATGTCAACAAAGTCGTTGACGGTAAACAAATTCGCGAACTGAGTAATGTATAAAAAGAAATTGTTTTAACCGAAACCTGTTTTCATTTGAGCATGTATTAGCGACCTGAACCCCAGTTATATTAAAAATTCATTTTCAGACATTGAGCGGCAAATCGGAGTGCAAAAAAAACAGCACAACACAATATTATCGGAAGCACAGTAATAATAATAATAGAAATAATAAAACAAAAATTAAAATGGTACTGTCTAAAATTGCTGACCTTTTCATATATATATACGAAATCATACATTTTATTGCTATAAAAACTGTTTTCTTATTAGATATACAAATAGCTTTACACAATTGAAGATCACCATATCTTAAAACATCACCGAAAATTTTAAAACCTGTTTTTGTTTTACTCGGTATCAGTCATACGATTAACATTGAATAATAATTTTCAAGGGTTTTAGATTAATAAATTAAATTAATGGGTTGTAAAAGATATGTTTTATTGTTATTTCTATTGCGTGTACTTTTTCCAAAAACATACATCAGAGACTTTATTTGCACTTTTCTATTTCAGTATAGGTATTTCGAAACTGAATGGTATATACTTGGGGTCAGACGTATATTTTCTCTTCATAACTATTTATTAAAATTTAATAATTATTAGAGGCACATTTGAGGGAAGCAGCATTGAAAAACACTTGATAGGTAATAATAAACTGTTTTGTTATGTCAGCTTCTCACTTGATGATTCAAGGTCTTAAAAAACAAACAGACAAACAGAGAATCGACTTGAGGAATGTGTGTCGCACAGTCTCATATCTTGTTTTGCCAAAGTTCAATAAAAAGGAGAGAACACACATTGCTGAATGTGCACGAATAAAATCAAACTATTTCTTCTGCCGCGTTGCTTATTTTACAACCTGTTGATCATGATCGAAACTTATTTAAATATTTGAATGCGCACATATACTCGGATTTATTTTATTCTTTTTCTTTCATATAGTTAGGTATACAGCAAATATTATCGCATTTTTTCGCTGATTTTTGTATTTAATTTACCTTTACGTCGTTCACTGTAGCTGTAAAGTATTAAAACTGATTTTGGTCGTAGACAAGCAACACGTTGCTAGTAAAATTTCTCTTTATAAACGTGTAATCCAAATAACGACAATTTTCACTTTTTCTTGGTTTTCCACAATATTTTACTTCTTTTTAATTTTCAATATATTTTTTTTGCTTATTTCATCACATTTCTTTTTTCAATTATTTTTTACTTCATTTCATTTCTGCTTTACACAGCTCTGACAAATTAATTAAAATTGAAAAGTATCACAGGAAATAACAAGAGATGCACTTTCAATTTTATTATAACTGTGGTTCTTTAAAAACTTCTTTGGTTTTCAGCTATAACTATTTGATTTGATTTATGTTAATTAAATATTAGGTCGGTAATGTAAATAAATTTAACATTATTAAATTATATATTCCAATATATTCCTGATCTAATTTTATTTATTATTTGCATAAATTAACAAAACGTCTTAACATGACGAGAAGTAAATTTCGACTAAAGTGTGAGTCTGTTTCTAAAAAAATGAGAGGCTCTTTTGCTGTATGTTGTTAAGCAACGTACATAACTTAAGCATTTTTTTTCTTCAAACCAACACATACAAACTATATAATCGCTCTCCAAAAAATATTTTTCCAGGTAAATTAAACAATGTCTTAAAACATCCAGCAAAAATGTATTTGCTTTAATTAATTTTCAAACAATCATTATACTATGATTGCATTATCACTACTTTAGCAATGTCTAATGACTCACAATATAAAATTTAATTCTTAATTAATGATGTATACACAAGATCACAATACAAATACACAAAAATATTAATTCTAACGTAATTTTTTACCTGTTTAAAACATAATGCACAAAAATTAGGCACTAAAATATTGATATTAATGTTATTTTTCACTTTCCAAAGGCACTTTGCTTTATTATCTATATACTTTAATTATTTTTTCCAGCTTATAATCACGATTTTCTTGATTTTTTAAGAAAAATTAATTTTTAACAAAAACAGAAATTCAGAATCTAACGAATTTTACAGCACGGAAGTTAATGACATATCTTCCACGATGTTTTCGATCATTTACATCAATTTTAACGGTTTTCAAAAATTTGAATTTCAGACATTCCGTCAAGTTGAAACCAAAAACATACTATAAAGCAGTCGGCTATTTGCAAAATAAAAAAAAAGTTCTCCTTCCACGCTGCTTAAAAATCGAGAAATTAACATTATCTCAGTGAGCATAGTTAATCGACGTAAGTAAGATGTTTTAATGAATAAGTAGACGATTAATTTAATAGTTAATTCTTATCCCTTTAAATATTTTAATTTTAGTCAAAAATGGCAAATTCTGATGAAATAATTAAAAATTTCATATCATTGGGATTGAGCGAACAAAAAGCTAAGGAAACGCTTAAGAATGCATCTCTCACGAAGAACTTAACGCTTGCATTAAATAGTCTGGAAAGTCAGAAGAGAAAAATCGAAGATTTGCAAAAAACTTCCGGTTTATTAATTTATCATTTGTGCTCAAAAATAAAGGCGCAATCAATGCAATATCTGGATCTTTTAGTTGGAATGATCGCAGACAATAAGCTAGATAATACGCTTCGAGTTGATTTCTCGTTGGAATATGTTTTAACACACAGTGTAAAAGCTGATTTAATCAACGTGGCAGAATTGGAGAAATTTTGTGGAGTTAATGTAATTTGAATCTCTCTGTGAGCTGTGTTATGAGCAAGTATTATTATTTTAATATTCTGTCTTTTAGGTAATTGTAACACCGGAGGAGATCGACAAAGCAGTCGAAGAGATTATTAAGAAGAACAAATCAGAATTAATTGAACAACGCTATCGTTTTAATGTTGGAAAGTTATTAGCCGAAGTTCGTACTAAATTGCCTTGGGCCGATGGTAAGGCAGTGAAATCGGAAGTAGATGTTCAAATTTTTGACTTACTAGGACCAAAAACTGAGGCTGATTTAGCTCCCCAACAACCAGTAAAGTCCAAAAAAGCAGCTAAGCCGGCTACTAAAGCAGTCGAAAAGAATAAGGAAGCAACAAGTGAGAAGAAGGATGATGATACAGCACTAACAATTATGGAATTAATGAAGACTCGAGTTAATTTCCATAAACCTGGTGAGAATTACAAAACGGATGGATATGTAACAACACCAAATACCGAAAGACTTCTAAAGGAACATTTAAAATTAACGAATGGTCAAGTTAGAACTAGATTTCCACCAGAACCAAATGGAATTTTGCATATTGGACATGCTAAAGCTATCAATATTAATTTTGGATATGCTCAAGCTCATGATGGAATATGCTTTTTGCGTTATGATGACACAAATCCAGAAAAGGAAGAGGAAAAGTTCTTTGTTGGCATTAAAGATATGGTTGAATGGCTTGGTTATAAGGTATTAAAAACATTTTTTAAGTCATAAGTGACAGATTTATAATACATTTATTTATTTTTGTAGCCACATCAAATAACACACTCATCAGATAATTTTAAACAACTTTATGAATGGGCAATTGTACTGATAAAGAAAGGTTTGGCGTATGTGTGCCATCAAACAGCAGAAGAAATGAAAGGTTTTAATACTGAATTGAGTAAATGGCGTGATCGTCCAATTGAAGAGAGTTTACAGCTCTTTGAAGACATGAAAAATGGAAAAATTGATGAAGGTGCTGCTACATTACGAATGAAGATTACATTAGAAGAAGGTAAAGTCGATCCAGTTGCTTATAGAATAAAATTCATTGCACATCACAGAACTGGAAATGATTGGTGCATTTATCCAACTTATGATTATACACATTGTTTATGCGATAGTATTGAACAAATTACGCATTCATTGTGCACAAAAGAATTTCAATCAAGAAGATCTAGTTACTACTGGCTTTGCAATGCATTAGACATCTATTGTCCAGTACAATGGGAATATGGTCGCTTAAATGTAAACTATACAGTAGTTTCAAAAAGAAAAATTGCTAAACTTATTACTGAGAAAATTGTTAATGATTGGGATGATCCTAGACTATTTACATTAACTGCTTTAAGAAGAAGAGGATTTCCAGCAGAGGCTATCAATAGTTTCTGTGCAAGAATGGGAGTTACTGGTGCTCAAGGAAGTGTTGATCCTACTATGCTCGAATCAGTTGTACGAGACTTCTTTAATACAACTGCTCCCCGAAGACTTGTCGTTCTAGAGCCATTAAAAGTTACTATAAGTAATTTTATTAGCGATAAAGCTATCAATTTAACTATACCCGATTTTCCTGCTCAACCGGAAAATAAAGCAACGCATAATATTGTCTTTGATCGCGTCGTTTATATTGAACAATCAGATTTTAAGGAAAATCCAGAAAAGGGTTATCGTAGATTATCTCCGAATCAAACGGTTGGCCTTCGACATGCAAGTGTTGTATTGAAAGTGGAAAAAGTGATTAAAAATGACATTGGCAAGGTTGTCGAACTGATTTGTTCATGTGAAAAGGTTGAAGTTGCTGAGAAACCTAAAGCATTCATTCAATGGGTGTCTGATCCTTATGAAATCGAAGTTCGCTTGTATGAACGATTATTCATGCACAAAAATCCTGAAGATGTTAATGAAGTTCCTAATGGTTTCCTTTCTGATTGCAATAAGGATTCATTGAAAATTCTCAAATCATATGCTGATAAATCTTTATCAAGTGCAAAAGTTTATGATAAATTTCAATTTGAGAGAATTGGTTTCTTCTCTGTTGATCCTGATTCTAAGGATGGAAAACTTGTTTTCAACCGTACTGTGTCATTAAAAGAGGATAGCACTAAAGAATAACTTTTAATTTTTTACATTGTTAGCATTTTTAAATGGTTTTCAATAAAAATTAAACATTATTCAATTTATTGTATTTGCATTTCCATTTCTTCTAAGTGATAATCGGGCAAGGATAAGAATTGTTCTGAAGTATTGTATAAAAACTTATTTTTTTTATTTTATTAATTTCTGTGTAAAATATTAACAATCCTTTTATGTGTTTAAACACATATAAAAAGTTTACAAAATGTTCAATTCAGTTGCTCTTTGCGGTTCATCAAAGATAAAGGAACAAATATAAAATATTGAAATTTATAGACAATGTTATCACATTCAATAAATAACTAAAAACTTGTATTACTAGACAAGCAGTGTTTAGCAATTTGTTTAGCCCACTTAACAAAAATTTATGAGCTAGATACTTTAATTTGGTTAGGAATTGCATTGGCTAAAGCATTTTCAGTTCCTTCCTTTTCTTTGTGATCATTTTGATTGTGGTACTTCTTCTTTGCCCTTTCAAATGCTTCGATGATTGAGCTTCTAAATATTTTTTGGTGTAAAACATATGCTGATACGTGACCAGCGTCAAGATACTTTACTGTAGCACCTGGCCAAATATCCTCTAAGCTCGAACAACCTTCTCTTGGAACATATCCATCATCTTTAGCACATACAGCAATTATAAGACTAGTATCGAGAGGTACACTGAAATTTTTCAAGTGCGTACATTCATCCATCATTCCTCGCATAAATTGAGTAGCTTCACGTTCCCACCAATTTGTTTTACCAATAGTAATTTTCTCTCTTACTGGCAAATTAGGAATATCGCTCTTCGCACTATCTGAGGTTGATGATTTTGTAAGCAAATTCATCAGTCGAGTATATGAAAGATTGAATGCTGTAGAAAATATTGTGCTTGAATCGTTTGATGATGTGTCAGATTGAAGTGAATTTGTTGTCAAAGCAGTAGATTGTGGCTCTTTATTATCAGCTACTGTTGAATTTGTTTTCTCTTCAAGTACTTTTTGGTTGAACTTTGCTGTCTTTAATTGTTTTAATGCAATTTGAATTTTTTCATTTAATTCATTAATCTCGGATGCTGTTAATTCACAATTCTCCCCTGCCAATAGCTTGTTGAGCAAATCCATTGATAAATTTAATTTATTTGAGCGACCATTTATTTCAAGAAACTGTTTCTTAGCATGTAAAGGATTTGTTTCGTTGATAATTGTTAAGTTGACTTCCTTGTCCATTTGTAATATTATTTTCGTCGTATCCTTAATGTCTTCTTTTAATTCCTTCATAGACTTTTGGAAATTTTGTATAAAATGTTTCCCTGCGATAAAAGCGTCATCAACAACTGTAACCATTTTGCTAAGTTTCTCACGATAATTTCCATCAGCATAATATTGTGTCTCTAGCATATCCCAGTTAATAGAATGTGACATAACACCCTCTGTAAATACTATAATTTACATAAAGTAAAGAAAATTAGTTCATTTGTTCTAATTTATTATGAATATGTTGTTAATTACCAGAACTAGCAGTAGACCAGCTGAGACATGGTACCAAAACTAAAGGTTTTTTATAATTACTAGCTGCTAAACTTGCCATATGTCCTCCCATGCTTAATCCTGTTATTCCTAATGGACCAAGACCCATCTTTTCGCACCAATTTAGCAATACCATTGATTCTAATATTAAGCAGCCACCCATGACGAATATATCAGAAACATTATGAAGTGCGGATGCAACTTGATCTGCTGGTTTTCTTAAACCATAAAATGGATTTTCAAGAATAATTGCACCAAGTCCAGCCTCTTTCATTAATGGTTTACAAAGAAGATTACGTCTTCTCCAAAAATAATGATCTCCAGTTCCAGCAAGATGTAAACAAACAGGCTTAAAATTCTCTTCTCTCCATTTCTTCGGTAAAATCATTTGAAAGTGAGCATCTTGAGCTTCTTCAGGCACCAATCCAGGCAAATGTAGTTCAAGTGGTGTCATAAATTTTCCTTCGATCGTTATACAGTCTGATGATTCCTCTTCCTTTGTAATTTGTATTGGATAGTCTTCAGGAACTAATTTTATACATGCTTCACGATTTGACATAATTTTTCGGAATTCAAACAATCTAAAATTAACATCGAAAAAAATGAATGATCAGTTAATTTAACTTCTGTGTATAAATAATGTTGTATGTTCTAATAATAGTGACATGTAGTAAAATTAGCCGATAAAAAATAAGAGCAAACTGTATTTAAGAAGAGTTTGAATGTCATCGACTCACTTTACGTAGTACATCATCATCATTGAAACGATGATTTTCTCGTGTACGAAGAAATATCGTACGATATGCTTGTTTGTTATGAAAGAAGATGAAAATATAATTTTCTTGTGGACTAGCTATATACAACGAAATCTAATCTAATGATTTTCATTCATTTATTTATTTGCGCTAAAAATCATCTGTTGATACATTACATACGTAAAATCACATTTCCAAAAAAAACCCGAACAAAATACAAAGTACATAACGAGGTAGTGATAAGAGTATCTTGTCAGGATAGAATAAGAAAACTATTATATATTAAAATCATGAGAAAACTATTGACTTTATGCTAAGTCGTAATATTTTTCATTTAATACCGGTCAATTATGTCATTTATTTACTCTTTTCATTTCTTTAATGACGATTTTGCAATCATCAATATGATTTTCAATGATTCACAAAATATCACGTAGTACATATTTTCGTCACTAAGTTATTTATTAGCTTACCTTTGTAAATTTTTCGGTTCTCCCCATCCCTATCGAGTCATTAGAAAATCAGGTGATGTGGATAAACAAGAAAGACAATTAGATAATGACTAATAAATTAAATTTTCTCGTTTTCTTCTTACTTTTGTGAAGAATTTTCCGAGTAGTAATGATCGATATACTGCGTCTAATTTTGATGGCATCTTTAACTTTCTTATCAATATTAATTAAAATTATATTTGACACTTAAAAAATGTTCTAATTCACTGAAGTATCAACTGCTTTTTAAGCAAAAAGCCTTTTGCTTCCTGAATGTTCTGTATCTCTCTTGTTATTGTTTTTTGTTTACAATTTTTCACTTTATTTTGTTGAAGTATGACAAATTATCTTTAAGAGAAATAAGTAAGCACGATTATTAATGTCTCAATAAAATTTTATTTATTTTCACTTCTATCACTTTTAGAGTTTTTAGTTAACTAAGTTCTTTCGCCAAATATTCGTTGACTTTTATATAGTTACATACAATTTTCTTCTGCTCATCTAAAAATCAGACGATATTTTATTCTCTCCCGCTCACTTTTCTCAATTTTAACTATATTTTTACAATATCAATTATCAATTTTAGCCACTTTGTCCAATTGTTGATATATGATCATGTAAACAAACTTCGTCCTAAACAAAACTAACAATTTAGCAATTTAGATATGAGAAGATCCAAATAATGTTTATTAACACCCCGAATGGAACAAGAACCTACGTCTTACGAGGTTGATAGAATGGGTGTCGCAAAGCACACTTAAACTTACCTATTTTTTGTATCCAGCGATCATTACACAGCACAAATCCATCACGACAGATCTATCTTCTGACGAACCCAACATGAGCTCATGGATCACAATTGATCTGTACAATCAGTAAAACAATTAAGTAATAAATTGTGTTTTACTCACTATGAATAGAAAAATGCGTTTAGATTACTATGATCACAAATTAATGTACTCGTTTTAAAAATATCATGAGCGTTATAATAGACCAGTCAGAAACATCATTTTAGAGACTATAATTTATTTTTATGAATCGTAGATAAATGTGACCGGTTTATAAAAATATGCAGTACTGAAAAGATGTTTTTGTTTATCGATATTTCAAGTTTTGGTGACGATCGTACGATTTTTTAGTTTTAGTATGTAAATAAGCTTACTACGATTTATTTGGGGGCTCGCTCATCGCAGATATATAAATTTAGCCTTGATTATTGTTTACAATTTCTTTGTGATTTTCAGTTTTACGTACAAAATAAACAGCTGAAAACGCGACTAGATTTGTTTTGGAACTGATTTACATACATTACCTAACAAAATAAATATTGAGTCCCTATTTGCACATTAATCATTTTGCATAGTTAACGATATGTATAAATGCCTGCTGATAAGCTATTCTACAGATTCACATTTCAACAACAATCATTTGTTATGAGCAGTTACGAGCTATAATGTTGATTATTGAAGAATTTGATTGTTTTTTAACCTCAGTCACCCAATACATGTACATTAAAAGTTATTTTGGTTCCAATCATAATGATTTGCAATTCCTTATTTTATCTTATCGGACCAATTTTGATACCGAATACTTTAAGTGCTTACTAAACAAAATTACCCTGTTTGTTGTTCTCATTTAAGCCATGTAAATTTAATGATGTGAATTAAATTTTTTTAAAAATTTATGTTGCATGCTTTATAATGCACAGGATGGGAATGCACAAGTGTTCAACTCATGAAAGAAAAAAAATCAAATACATTGAAGACTATTCACACATGTGTATGAAATTGATAAGAGTATGAAATGTTTATTTTGCCGGCATTTAAGTCTAGAAGGGGTTAAAACACATAAATAAATAAAGCCTAAAATCGCTAGATTGCTGTGGTTGGTACGTCAATGCTATTTTTAGTAATATTTTATTTATCGCGTTGTGCTTCTTGAGGACATAGTTAGGAACCAATATTTTTAGAAATGCTGAATCACGCACTAGGTTAAAAAATATTCCAACCCTTTGAAAATCATTTAAGCCAACACCAATACTTAGACACTTGCTAGCTTATTCTTCCATTGTTTTCTCAGCTTTATTGTATAAAACAGTAGTCTGACATGTGATGAGCGCTCATTCTCGTTTTATAGCTGGAGGTGATCAAATCGTTTTCAAGTGAAGCATTTCTATTAAATTCTTTAAGCATTAAATATGGCAAATCCAAATCAAGAGATTAAATATACTAAAGTAAGTACAACTAATAATAGAATATCAGAAGATTTAATTGATTGCACAGACATAAAGTGACATTTGTGAGTTTTGGAGATAAGTGACAATGGCGAGATTAATGTTATCAAAAGCTAGAAATCAGTGTGTCTTCTTATTTAATAATTTAGTTCTTTTGTGCTTTAAAGCGGCATTCTATACATTTTGTCTACAATTTATTAATTCATAAATAATTTTACTGACAATTTCCAAATTATTGTCAATCATACGCCTACTTGGCTCTAATTAATTCAATTCCAGGCATGGACACCTAATGAAATATTCTTTTGTTCCAAATGAAATTTTCGTGTCCATGCCTGAATTGTATTAGAAATGTTAAGCTCAATCATTAATATTAAATGCAATGCTCACAAATGATAAGATATCATTAATGCGTTTGAGCATTGCATGTAAGGAAGCTTAATTGACATTTAGAGACAAATTAGGCAGTCCAAAGTTCAATTTCAAGTGTTTTGAGCAGCTATTGATTTTGCTTTTTTATTATATTTTATCTCTAGCTCTTTATCAACAATGAATTTGTTGATTCAGTAAGCAAGAAGACATTTGAAACATTAAATCCTGCAAATGGAAAGAAGCTTGCTGATATTTCTGAAGGTTTCAAAGAAGATGTTGATATTGCTGTTGAAGCCGCAAAGAAAGCATTTAAAAGAGGATCGGAATGGCGTAACACAACTGCTGCTCAACGTGCAGATTTGATGCTTAAGTAAGTTAATGCGATTTTATTAGAAAAAAATTAACCAATTTCTATTACAGACTTGCTGACTTGATCAAACGTGATATTGACATCCTAGCTAATTTGGAATCATTGGATAATGGAAAACCATTTGAAAGTGCTAAAGGAGACATGTATTTCTGCACAATGTTGCTTCGTTACTACGCTGGGTATGCAGACAAAGCTCACGGCCGTACAATTCCAACTGAACCAAACATGTTTAGTTATGTCCGTAAGGAACCAATTGGCGTCTGTGGACAAATCATACCTTGGAACTATCCAGCCTTAATGGTTGTGTTCAAATTAGCACCAGTTTTGGCCACAGGATGTGTTACAATCCTTAAACCTGCAGAACAAACTCCATTAACAGCATTATATATCGCTGCTTTGACTAAAGAAGCAGGAATTCCAGCTGGCGTAATAAACGTCATCACAGGTAATAAAACTTGACCTTTAATTGTCCGTATAAATGGACCGTAATCTAAGTTACAGTAGATCCAGTGAACAGTTATTAAAGAAATTTAATTTTTAAACAGGATTTGGACCAACAGCCGGAGCTGCTATTTCAACGCACAAAGACATCAGAAAGGTAGCATTTACAGGTTCAACTGAAATCGGAAAATTGATAATGGAGGCAGCAGCAAAATCAAATTTGAAAAAGGTTTCACTTGAATTAGGAGGAAAGAGTCCATTAGTTGTGTTTGATGATGTAAATCTAGATGAAGTTGTTCCTTTAGCTCAAGAAGCTATATTCACCAACTCAGGACAAATTTGCTGTGGTGGAAGTAGAACTTTTGTTCAAGAAGGCATTTACGATGAGTTTGTTAAACGTACTGTTGAACATGCTAAAAAGAGAAAGGTTGGATGTCCATTCGATTCAAACACACAACAAGGTCCACAAGTCGATCAAGTCACATTTGATAAAATCCTTACTTATATTGAATATGGAAAGAAGGATGGAGCAAAATTGGAATTCGGTGGAAAAAGATGGGGAGATGAAGGCTTTTTCGTTGAACCAACTGTCTTTTCAAATGTAACTGACGACATGAGAATTGCACAAGATGAAATTTTTGGACCAGTACAGTCAATCATTAAGTTCAAGACATTAGATGAAGTCATTGAAAGAGCAAATAATACTGAATATGGCTTAGCTGCAGGAATTTTCACAAAGAATTTAAATAATGCCATTACTTTCGCTAATTCCGTTGAAGCAGGAACTGTTTGGATCAATTGTTATAATGCTACAGCCGTTACAAGTCCATTTGGCGGCTACAAACTCTCTGGAATTGGACGTGAACTTGGCGAAGAGGGTATCAATTTGTATATGGAAACTAAATCTGTTTCGATCAATCTTGCAGCAAATGTTTAAATTCCTTCTGTGGCAAATCTGTTGTCGGTGGCTATACATATAAATCTTGAATAAAAATTGATTTCGTTCATTAATTTCACACTTTGAATTTTATTTTTGGATAGAAATTTGTCCATCGTTTAGTTTCTTGTTTCAATTATATACACTTCACGAGTAGTTCTATTGGCTGATGACAAACTTTATATATTTATTCTAATAATTTTATTCATCTTCCATATCATCTGGAATTCCAAGTTCCTTATCGGTCCATAATCTTGGATCAGGTTCTGGAAATTCGCCTGTAATATGTTCTGGTTCATGCCATAAGTGCCACAAAACCCACCACCACATCAAACCAGCTACTACTGGAGCACCGTAACGAACATATGCAGGATGTGAAGAATCTGGTGGTCCTTGACGATAATTCCACCTTAAAAATTAAAAATAATAAAAGCCGTCAATTATATAATAAAATTGAAATAAATTAGTAATGCTAAATAACACTTGATTTGATTCAATTTATCATGTTGTTAGCAGTGTCGAAATATATCTTAACATGTTCACTTGTATGTAAAATTCATTAAATTAATTAACTTTTTCTTATTTGTAAAATTTTTACTCAAATTTCAAAAATTCCTTTTTTGAGGATACTCACTCAGCGTGTGCTCGACGAATCGGCTGATTCTGGACTCCTTTGGATCTTAAACTATTACTTAAGATCCTACTAAGCAGAACCACTCTAGATTGTATCATTTTCCTTGTTTAATAAGAATTGGAAAAACTAGAAAATGTTTTCTTTAATTTCAGAGTGTGCTTAGAAAAATAAATTCAAAAATAAAAAGTCAGTTAAAAGCGACAAGAATATTTTTTTCACATCAGATATTTTTATTAATATTATTAATTAAGAAATATTGTTCACAATGGAATATTTATATCATTTACTTTTGCTTAGTCTTTTTAGAACTGCTTGGTTCAGCACTTTCCGAGCTAGCTTGACTTCTTGATTTTTGCCAGTTCAAAGGTTTTTTACGATAAAGTGGATATGGAGGAATGGTAATCAATAATGCAAGAACAAATCCAGCAGCTAAAATATAGATGGTTTGAGAGAATTGTTGAATTACAGCTCCGAAAATCAGTCCAACAAATCCAAAAAGTGTAATTATCAATCGAGATATTTTTTCGGCTTTTGCTTGCCCTTCAAAATCCTAGATTACAAATAAAATAACAACATTAATATCTTTATGTACTTCAATAACATTTCAATTTTCGCTTACCATATGAGTTTGAACATTAAACATGATTAATATAATTAAATTTCTATTTTTTCCTTCTTAATATTTTTGTTGTCGTGGATTTTATTTTTATTTTGTTTCTGAACGCAAGTTTTTCTTCACTGAACACCTTCAATGTGGTCTAGAATTTCAAAGTTATTGGCACTTATTGTTTTATGATAGAATTTTAATTTCAAGACATCTAATAAGAAATCAAATAAGATTTTCTAATATTGTAAATCTCTTATAAAGTAGAGCTTTTATAACGTTCGTATAAGATTTAAATAATATTTATTATACATAGTTGAAAACCCTTTATATACAAAAATTCAGTCTGTAATTGAACTCCTAAGAATAAACACCATTATTAGCAATTAATTCGTGATAAAGAATTGACAGTAATTATGCTGCCGCATAATTGCACAAAAATTTCCTAAAGAACAAGCATAAGCATTCCTATACATGAATCTTATTTGAAAAGTGCTTTCGAAAATCAAAGTAAACATTCGAAAAATATTTTTACATTGCAAATTTTTTTATAGATTATTTTCATTCCTATAGTGCTTGTTTAATGTTAATTTTTATATATTTTATTGTAATATGATTTATATCAAGAAATGAACGACGAATTTTATTCAAAATTCCCTTCATTCAATAAGAATTCAAAAGAGAATCGACGACATCAAAAGTTTACCGTTGATTATAATGAATTTCTAAGAACGAAAAAGGATGTTCCAATTGAAAATCGGAACAAAACTCTTAAATCTAAGATTCCAGTCTCAAAACCTCAATCTATAGATGTTTTTTCTGTAGAAGAACGAAATAAAAAAGCAAAGAATGAGTCTAGGGAGAAGCAGATATTGTATCAAAAACTCCTTTTACAACAAATTGAGGAAGAAAAAATTAAAAGAAAAATTCAGAAGGAAAAGGAACGAGACAATGAAAGAATTTTAGAGGAGTAAGTTATTAATTTAATTAAATGTCGAATGACCTTAATGACCATTGCCCCATGATATTTTTTAGGCGCTTGCAAAAGCAAATTGAAAGTATGAATATTAAAAACAATGATCCTTGGCCAAGTAACAGAGTAGTAGAGAGAATTTCATTATCAGAAAATGACAAATATTCATCAAGACGGAATAATGATGTTTATCGGTACTTCAGTAAATCGTCCATTAGCCTTTTTAATTATAAGGATAAATATTTTAATGATTTAAATTTTGGTAAACACAATCAAGAAGTAAGACAATTAGCAAATTGCTCACAATGTCACAAAAAAGTTGAGATTTTATGCAATGAGTGTCAACATCATAAACAATACAATCATTTGAATGAAGCATTAAATATCGACTTTCCACCAAATCGCACAAATCGTCCGCTCAAAATGCTTACCTATAGAGACAACTATGCTCCTTATACTTTCGACAATTCTACTAGGCTCCAAAAGAATACTCAAAATGATCTCGAAAAATACAACTATCCAAAAATTTACAAGGAATTGAAGAAGATGAAGAATCCCAATGAAAATGTGATAAAAAACGACGTTATTATTGATAAAGTAAGTTCAAAAAATTTAATAGTTTCTACAAATTTAGTTTCTAATGATATATTACAGAAGGATGAGCTTGAAGAATTGTTAGGAGATCAGCAATATACAGTCATTACTGGATATGCAAAGAGCTTATTAGAGAAAAAATAAATTTCTTCCAGAACTATTAGTATTAGTAAATGCTTATTTTTAAAAAAGAAAGCAAGTTGCTCAAAACTGAGCAAATAAAGATATTTACTGTTATTACTTCACACACCTGACTACCTTTTATTGTTTCTCCAAATCGTCATTATCATTAATAATTTTTTTTTAAAAAATTTTAATTTTATTAGTTGTGAATTTAAGTTTTTCATAATGTCGCAATATTTGAAACATTTTACAGAGCAGGACATCGACAGTTTCCGAGAAGCATTTTATTTATTTGCTAAAAATCGAAATGAAAATCCAATTTATATTAGGTCTGTAGATGAATTGGTATTAATTATGAGAAGTCTTGGATTATCTCCAACTGTAAAGGAAATTACAAACTATATGAAGAAATACAACAATAAAATATCATTTTCCGATTTTCTTGAAGTGGTTCATATGCATTCTAAAGGTATTTTTGTTTTTGTCATAAACATTGTTGCCATACTTTCAACAAAAATCACAAAATAAATAATAATCTATATGTTTTATGCTCGTTTCAGTTGAGAAACTTCCGGATGAAATTTTAGAAGCTTTTCAAGCATATGACACTAGAAACACTGGTAAAATAAATGCTCGTATATTGCGAAACATTTTAATGAATTGGGGAGAGAAGCTAACTGAACGTGAAATACAGGCAACATTCAGAGAAGCAAATATTTCTATGAACGGAGATGTTAATTACAGAGAATTCTTGAAAATTATTTCAACACCCGCACCTGATTATTAAAGAAACCGCAGCAGCAATTATGAATTTTCTAAAAATTCTTTTATTAACTACTCTAATTTAAGATTGTTTAAAAAGTGCATCATAGTATTAAGAAAAAAGATTGAATTGGATAAAACAAATACTTGAGTCACTCCTTGGTGTGATAATTAGATTTTTTGCTTATTTTGCAAACGTCTTTTCTTAAGATTTCCAATTTTTTTAAGCAATTCCGAGTTTTCATCTTCCGCATCCGGCATTGGTTCCCATAATTTCATTTTCTTTGGCAGATAATATAGTCCGGCAAGAGTGATTGCTAAAGTTTAAAAAATAAAGCTTCAGTATAAACCTCAATATATATTTTTATACGTACAGTTTAAGATAAATGGAAAAACTACGTAGAAATTCATTGTTGATGATCTAAAAATGAGGCATTTCTTAATGAAAAAGTTAATTTTTTTAAATAAAATAATTACTTAAAATACAGGCACTCAGTGATAAAAAACAGCATTGTGATAACTAATGCCAATTCTCCCGTATATACTACAGCTGTAAAGACATACAAGAGCTGATTAATAAGAAAAATATTTTTACTTAAGATGCAACTTTTACCTTTGAAATGTATGTATAAAGTGGTCTGTATCAATGTCAACGCTTTCAAAAGTGAATAAACTCCCATTACTCGACTTATTGTAAAATCGGCTAAAAAGAGACTCTTATAAGAATTTATCACAATTTTTGAGGCTTAACAAAATTATACCTTCGATTAATTTTATATCAGTCAGATCTTCATTTCCAGACATGAAGCTACGTCTTTCTACATAATTTCTTAGTGCAGTTCCTAAATTCCAAAAATGTAATTTTAAATTAATCTATTTTATAACGTTCATTTAAGATTTGAAATATATTAATTGTACTTAGTTGAAGACCCCTTTTTATATAAAAGGTCAGTCTGTTTTTGAACTCCGAAGAATAAACATTTCATTTATTTACAAATTCATTAGGAAGTCGTTTTAATTAAACTGCAGTCACAATAAATATAAAAGTCTAGCTGCTTACCTAGATCAATAAATGCTACAAATCCAACAAATCCCTAAATCCGAGAGAAGAAAATTATGAATATTTATAGATAACTTCTTATTTTTTTCATCACGAAATTATGTACACTTACTCTGAAAGCGTACAAAATTTTCGAGTTGCTTGTTTTTTGTACAGGCATGATACAGTGCTTTTGTTTTAACTAAAAATGAATACAGTAAATAGGAAAAGTATGTAATATAAGTTAAAAATCAATATTACAATATATACCTATAAATCACAAATTAGTCTTTATATGTTTTATCTACTTTTTCTGCATTTACTGACTTATTAATTTTTTCACAATTTATTACTGTATTTTTAACAAAAACTATTGCTTTTTAAGTGAACACATATAATTTTACGATTATATACTATACGGTTCTGTATGATAAAGTCAAATCAAAATACAAAGATTTTCGGAAAACTTAATAAACTTTATTAAACAAGAAAAATTAATAATGCGGGAGCACACTATGTTCTTATTTTTATTTGAATAACATAAAATGTGAAACTTTTTACTACACTGAAAGTCAAAACATCTTCTACTTTTAATGCGCATGTGTGATTGGAAATTTTTTAAGACATATTACACAATAGGAAATTGTGTGAGACCACGTGAAAATACTTTGGAAAGTAGATCTATTATAATTTGAAAACTCCTTTACAATGCTGTTGCTTTTATGGTGTTCCATAACGTTTTTGAAGTTCCTTAAAAATTTAAAGAATTTTAAAAAGAATTAATTATAAAAAATTGTAAATAATTTACTTCTCGATCTCCATCATCAAGTTGACGTGCAAAGCATTTCTTGTTTGGATTCATAACTGACGTTTCACGATCAGTTTCCTTTAATCCAATTGATTTTCCAATTTCATAAACAATTCTTTTAAACAAGTCGAAAATTCCTCCATCGGATGTCCATAATACATCATCATTAAATGTAATATCACCAGATAGTTCATGAGGACCGGGTGGTATACTAAATGAAATTTCATCTCCAGATCGAAATATTCCGTGCTCATTTCGTCTATCGAATTTAATAATTATATCAACTTTGCTATCATTCACATGTTTAAAATTGATTCCTGCATTTTGACTCCACAATTTAAATGCTGTCTTGAATACATGATCTGTATAGTTCTTACTATATTGTCGTGGATAGTTAATAATTCGATATGTCAGGAGATTTTTATTCCAACTTTGCCAAGAGTCCTTCACTTTACAGCAAAATAAGTCGACTGTTAGAACAGAAGAAGCAAGAATAATCAGCAAAAAATTGTATATTTGCATTTCACGTATTACTAAATTAACACTGGATGAGATACTGTTGAATTAAGCGCATAAATACAAATTTTTATGCATTCTAAGCTCAGCTAAGCTCAGCTGATGAGCATCATTAATCAATTTTATTCTAAACAACAATTTAGATGCATTGTATTCATATTTTATCATCACATGGCTAACGAGTTGCTTAATAACTGCATGACAAAATGCACAAGTGCATAGAAATAAACGATTGAAATTGCTGCATTTGATTAGTGTATCTTAATATTTTCTTTTTTGTATCTTTATAATTTGTGCAATTAAAATTTTTATTTGTTTCTCAATTTGTTAGTCAATCTTCAGTCTATTAAAAGATTCTTCCTCAATATGAAGTGTAACAACGTTCATTTTAGATTTGAATAATATTTATTTTACATAGTTGAAACCCCCTTTTGATATAAAATGTCAGTCTGTTTTTGAACTCCGACGAATAAACATCTAAATGAACGTAGATGAAGATTTTCATCTAAATGAACGTTACAACATCTCGTCACTATGCATATCAATCATAGAAACATTGAAAATTGTCTCCAATAAGTGTTATCATATTTCTGCTTCCGCAAATAAATTAACAAGATTTTTGTTTAAAATATAACACACTTTGAAACATAATAATAAAGATAACGTGACTCAAAAGCGAGAAAATTTTCAAGCATGCTTCAATTTTCGCCACACTTACTTTTTTTAATCATCCAATAATTGTCTATGAAAATACTTTAATAGCATATTATTATTATTTGTTTATTTGTTATGTATTATGGATGCAAAAGTGTCCTATTTATTTACTGTTAAAAGTTGAATGAGACAAAAGTATTGTATTATGCAATAACTGCGGTAATATTGATTGCTGGCGTAGAGTAACGGAATAATTGATTTATTTTGATCTTTTTTTTTTTTGCTTCTCTCACTTTCTTTTTTGATAGACAAATTCAGTGTTAAGAATTAAAAAATTAATAGCATTTAATAGTTCAGTACACAAAATATTATGTCATTTTAATAATTTTTCTCATTATTTGCGACATTTTTTCAAGTTTATTAATGATATTCAAAGAAAAATTATAAATTTTTAATTAAAAACCTGAGCGACACAAAACACTTTTGCTGTACTGTCAGGCCAAATTCAAGTCTTACCGACAAATCAGCAGTGCACTAGCGAGCACATCAGGGACGTTTTCAGGGAGGGAATGGTTTGGTGGTCAACGCTAGGACTTCGCAACGTTGCCGTATTGACGTGACGTGCTCTATCGGATAAGTGATGTTTATAAATTTGCTGCACTTTCATATTAAATCCATCGGTGCATTCAGGGAGTGGAAAGTTTAGTTTCCAAATGGAAAGGGAAGCCATTTCTTTTCAGGACAAAATTGTTTAAATTGTTAATATTGAAACCCGGTAAATTTATGGATTGCCATGAGACATTTTCCACACTCAAAAAATTTCGATGACCCTGATTAAGTCTTTAAAATGAATTTGTAGTTTTAATTAATCGTGCTGGTTATCTTGTTTCTAATTACTTATTTACAAATTGAAATGTATAAATCAAGATATTTTTTGAGTATTAACTCAGTAAGCATGCTTGAACATAATAAATTAGAAAATCATTTAGAAGAAAAACCTTGCATTATTTGACAACTGACGTAAAAAAAGATTTCTTTAAAATTTGAAATTTTCCCTTTCAGTCCATTGTAATGTGCAAAAACCATCAATGAGTGTGAAAGTGTTTATTTGCCAAGTAATTTTGTCTACTCGCTATTTAGTTGCAACTGTCATTCTTTGACATTGCATAATTTTTTATGCATTCAGTATTTTCACTCTAATTTTTCTATTGCTAATTGTTGTGAACAATTGTATATGAATATGACTGAAAATATGAAATGTACACATTCTGTGTTTGTTTAACAAATTATTCTCTTTTATTATCGATTATGCTCATCATTACGTAAAAGAATTGCATGAAGCCTTTTTTTGTCGTCTTACAAATCTGCATCTTCATGTTGAAAAAGGATGTGCAATCAAATGATATTAAGATTTCTAGCAAAAATATTCTTATAACTCAAGATATATAGATGCTCGCATATGCTGATATTATATGCTGATATTTTTGTAATTATGGTGACTGTAGTTTAATTAAAATTACTTCCTTATGGATTAATAAATAAATGAGATGTTTATTCATCGGAGTTTGAAAACAGACTGAAAATTTTATATGAAAAGGGATTTGCAACAAAGTACAATAAATATTATTCAAATCTTAAATGAACGTTATAACAGAAAATTTGAAAAATTCCATTTTAATTTGTTTTTCAATTGATTATCAAAGATAGATTAGATTTAGCTAGTTAAATTAGTATAAAATAATACATATTCAATGCTACATTTTTGATACCTATAGAAGAGACCTATAAATGAGCGTACCTAACTCGTTAAAACTTTTAAATTATTATTTAAATTAATTATTTTTTAACATTTTTTTGTTTATTACTTTCTTACTTAAAGAGCACTACTAATTGGTGAGCATAAAAAGCTTAAAACAACACTAAAGAGTAAAAGCTCTTTTCGCAAAAAGTGGGATTTCTTTGGAGCTGCTTTACTTTTCTTATGGAAAATGTTCAAAACTATAAATCTTTGAGCGCGGTAAATTTTACGAACAGTTTATAAGCATTTGTTTATTTATCAACACGTCAGTTTCAAAAAATAAATAAAATAAAACAATATTATAAATTGGACAAAAAAGGATTAAAGTTAAAAAGGAATGAGTTTGTGAAATTAAGAAAGAGAATTAAGAAAAATCAACAAAAAATAAATATTAAAAGTAAGAAATGTGAATTTAAGAAGCTTAATGGAAGTGATTTATCTCAAACAAAAGGATATATGAAGCCAAAGAAATGTGAATTTTGAAAGATTTTAAGTTCCAATAAGAAAAAGTTACAAAAAGAAATGAAATTTACAATTTAATAAACTGTTTGAAATGAAAATAAGTTTAATTAGTGGATTAGTTACTACATATGCTTGCTATTTATTAAGTTAATGGATTGAATTCCTGTGGTCATAATCTGTGGTTATGAGTATATTTGTCCTTACCAGTTATGAAAACTGCGGCATTATTTCACTGCAAAAAGTCAGCATTATGGTTTCATTCATAGATGAATATTCAAAATTGTTTAATAGAATTACCTGTTCGAGACTCGTATTTGATCGATTTAAATGGATGGATAGAAATTTTGCATGGATTGCAAAAATGTTAAGAGTTTTGGAATTTTTACATGAAAAAAACTAATAAATTGAAGAATATTTTCAAAGTTGAGGGGAAGTTGGGGCTCGACTGAAAGTAGACCCCCTCGGAATGTGTACACCCCTGAAAGATAGAATTTTAAAAAAATTCAACGGTTTTTCGATCAATTTTTCGACAAATTTTTAAAAATTACTATTGAACATTCCTAAAATTGGGAATTTAGGATCGTAGCCATAAAGGGTCCACCTTTGTAAATTAAAAAAAAGGATTATAGAAGCATATTAAGCGAGAATCAAACAAAAACTATCCATGCAAGATTGTATACAAATGTTTCTGATCCTTAGTCTTAATCTAGCAAGCGAGCCTAACGAGACGAAAAAATGTGTAATTTAGCTATTAACTCAATTTTCATTTACTATGAAATTATGAAATAGAGTTGATTATACGCTATTTTTAGGGTTCGACAAATATGCGCATATGCATGCATACATGCGCATACAGTTAGAGATGTCAATTATTTGGGTTTTTAAATTTTAAAAAAAATTTTGGCCTAAAAAGTTAAAGTCTTTTATTTTTCACGATCAATTTTTCGACAAATTTTTACCCAAAAATTACTAATGAACATTCCTAAAATTGGTAGGATTTTGATAATGATTATACTGAATTCATGCAACTTTACTAAACTTTCTTCCAAGGTACATTATATAACCAAAATATAACTTATATTCAACATAAATGTCTTAAAAATGATTGATTTTAGAAATTTAGCTAAAGCTTTATATTCCAAAATATGAGATTAAATTCAAATTGGCAAAAAATTAACACTATAAATTTTAATGAAAATCAGAAATTTTATGAAAAATTTCCTAAAAAGTGATGACTTTAAGAAGACCCAATTATATTTGGGTTTGTACCCAAATACCCCAAATAGCTCGAAATACCCCAAATATTTGGGTAAATGTTTCTGATCCTTAGTCTTAATCTAGCATTTTTTAAGCGAGCCTAACTAATTTAAGAAAATTTTTCAAAACATTACATATTATAGGGTTTTATTTTTCCTAAAATAAGAGAATTAACTGGGAAAATTAGCATTTTCTTGGCTTTTCATCTTAATATTAGAAAGTTAATGCTAAAAAACACACTTTCTAGAGTTATGTAAAAGTTAAATATTGAAAAATCAAAAAAATTGTATTAATTTCATGCAAACAAAAATTACTATGAAATTATGAAATAGTGTTGATTATACGCTATTTTTTATTTTAAAATTAACTACCTACATATATGTGAATTTGTTTACATAATTTTATATGCTAAAATAGATTTATGAGAAATATTAGCTTATTTTATCATACAACACGTGTGTAAGGTTCACGCATGATATAATTATAACACTATTTAAAACAATAACATATCAAAGTCATAAAGGTATGGAGATGAGAGCATAATAATAAAAACATTTCAATTAGTTTAAATAAGTATGCAGTTTCATAAATTTATTATGTAATTTATGCTGTAGATTAATGATTAACGTTTAATTGATATTTAACAAGCGGTCCAAGACTTATCAAAATGGATTTGACACAAGCATTGCACAATAATTTTCGCGTTTCAACTTCCGAAAGAATATTTGAAAGTATGGAAACGCAAATTTCATGCTCAACATTTCACACTTGATAAATAACTTCCGACATTTTTTCTAGAGTGACATAATTGGAAAGACTTGCTAATTTGGTGTAAAATGGTTTGAATTTAAAGACATTTACTTTTTTTAATTATTATTGCAGATGACTCTATTTCTGTTACTAATAACTCTTATGATAAATTGTGCATTGAGTATAAATGTGCCAACAACATCCTACATATCATATCATGGAACATCACCAAACTATAATCCATTTATAAAGAAACAATATTCAAAATCAAATGGACCTTATGGATCATATTATTCATCACAAATCCATCAATCAAATGCAAAGTCTGTGTTGCCAGTTCCATCACAAATGTGTCCAGCCATATCATCACAATGTGCAAAGTCATTATATCGAACACTAGACGGATCTTGCAATAATCTTAAAAATCCATTATGGGGTGCAGCTAATAATCGGTATGGACGATTGTTGACTCCGCGTTATGGAGATGGAATTTCAGCTCCAACCCTTTCTGTATCTGGCCAACAATTACCTAATGCACGTCTTGTGTCCTTAGTTGTTTTTGGTGAAGTTGATGTACCGGATCGTGAATTTACAATTGCCAATATGCAATGGGGACAGATAATGACACATGATATGAGTTTAGGGGCAGGAGCTACACAATCAAGAAAGCATGCAATACAATGTTGTACAGAAGATGGGAAACTAATAACAAATGGACAAGCTCCATCATGTTTCCCAATTTTAATTCCTAAAAATGATCCAGCACATTCGCAAACGAATACAGATTGTATGAATTTTGTTCGCACACAAACTGATCAGGAAAATAATTGTCCTGGAACTGTACAAAATCGACCTGCTGAACAGCTTTCAGTTGTCACAGCTTATTTGGATCTTTCACTTGTATATGGAAATTCTGAGCAACAGAATCGTCCTATTCGTGCATTTACAGGAGGTAGAATGTTAGTAGAAAATAGAGCTGGAAATGAATGGCCACCACAAGATACAAATGCTACTGCAGCTTGTGATGTACAAACACCTAGAGAAACGTGTTATCTTGGTGGTGATGTTCGAATGAATCAGAATCCTGGTCTAACTACAATGCAAATTTTACTGTTACGTGAGCATAATAGAATAGCTGACAATCTTCAAACAATTAATCCACAATGGGATGATGAAACAGTATTTCAACAAGCACGTAGAGTTAACATTGCACAATATCAACATATAAGCTATTATGAATGGGTAAGCAAAATCAAATTTTGGGATAATCCATCACTATTTCTTTTAATTTTATCAACAGCTTCCGATTTTCTTGGGACGTGAAAACATGTTAAAGAACCGCTTGATCTACCAAACAACTCATGGCAGCTTTGTAAATGATTATAACCCAAATATTGACCCATCTGTGCTTAATTCACATGCAACTGCTGCTTTCCGATACTTCCATTCCCAAATTGAAGGACGTTTAGAGTAAGTCTTTAATTGTTCCTAATGGATGTTCCTTAAATTAATTATGCAAAAATCATTTCAGTTTAATTTCGGAATCGAGAACACGTGTTGGATCACTACGTCTATCAGACTGGTTTAACCGACCAGTTATTGTGGAAGGTGGAGATAATTTTGACTTCCTTAGTCGAGGCATGACAACTCAACCACACGAAACTACAGATATTAATTTTGATGTTGAAATCAAACATTTTCTTTTCCGTCGTGGCATGCCATTTGGTTCTGATTTGCGAGCAATTGATATCCAAAGAAATCGGGACCATGGATTGGCATCCTATAATGATTATAGAGAATTTTGTGGAATTCGTAGGGCAAACAGTTGGGATGATTACTTAGACTTGATATCACAAAGAGTAAGAATTGATTCCTTAATGTTTTCAGTATCTAACTTGCTTTATTTCAGGATGTCGATAATTTAAGATCCTTGTATGTTAGCCATGAAGATGTAGATTTAACTGTTGGTGGATCACTAGAAGCTCATGTAAATGGCGCTTTGGCAGGTCCAACATTCTTGTGCATTTTAACGGAGCAGTTTTATAGAACGCGTGTCGGTGACCGGTATTTCTTTGAACGTGGAGATCTTGATATTGCTTTTTCACGCGAACAGTTGATTGAAATTCGCAAAGCAAGTATGGCACGTCTATTTTGTGATAATGGAAACAACATCGAGCAAATGCAGCCGTCTGCATTTTTAAGAATTTCTCCAGAGTAAATACTTTAAATCTCCAAATACAAACAGATTTATTAATTATAATCTTATTTATTTTAGGAATCAAGTGGTGCCTTGTCCACAACTTCCACAAGTAGATTTGTCGCTATGGCGAGATTCAACAAGCATTCCATCCTACGGAAGCAACTACCTTACATCTCAAAATAATTATCCATCATATTATACACAATATAATGTGAAAAAATGAGAATGGATATCTTAAGCAATTACTAAATATCTTTCGAAAGTTTTGTAGAAGGAAAATATAATTCCTTGATTTTTCTGCCATTTCTTAAGCCTAATCTATTTTTAAATTCAATTTCTTAATTTAATATTTTAATTTAAAAGTTTTTTATATCAATAAAATTTAGATCTGAATCTGATAAAATAATTGAGTCTTTATAATTTGGGAGGTAACCTGCTAACCCAGTGGTGTGCTTTGTATCGGACTTGGCTTACCAACAAAGTGTGCCATGAAAAATAAAAGGTTGCTCACCACTCGATGGCAATTTAATGTCCAGTTGATGACTGGTTCTAACGCATTTCCAGCTGTAAAAGCATAAGTCACGTTGGGCAAACAACTGTCAAATGACGATTCATAATGGAATAATCGACGGCTTTTTTTTTGTCATCAAAACATCGTGTCACTGATCTTTAAAAGCGAACCAAGAATCAAGATCATATAAAACAAGAATATAATATTCCCCATAATGATATCATAATCAATTTTTAAATACATGTAGTTGCACATGTAGCTAAAGAAAAAATAAATGGAATATAAGAAAGAAGAAAAAAAGATAGGAATGAGTCATCAGTTTGTGGAAAATGAAGATCACCACGCGATCACACACGAGTAGCGTAAGAATGTGAGCCATTTCCGGAAATTTTCTCTCCGTGTAGTGTGTAGTAGACAATTATTGTCTTAAGCTCATTTTGAATTATATTCAGCAAAAATAAAATAAAGAACAGAAAAAAAAACAATTCTATTTCAGTGAAGATACATACTAGCACTTAATTTACTAAATTGAATTATTTTTGTATTCTCAATAAAAAAAAGTCCGTCTGCTGATTGTCGACGTAATAAATATAAAGTAAATAAAACAAACATTCTTCTTCTTTTTATCTTCTTTTTTATACAGGTACCGATGACTCATTCAATTGCCAAGTTTTCTCTTTTTCTTTCAATATTTATGTGGATGCATGTTTCTTGGCTTCTTTTCTTATCTCAATTTTTGTAGATAAGTTAAGAATGTGTTCTTGTTCTTCTTGTTTGGAATTTTATTGTAAAAATATTTTTATATCCTTAAGAAAGGTATTTCAGTATTTATGTTTGAGCATTTTTTTGATTTTATATATTTCCTTAGCTATCCTATTAAGTAACACAATGAATGGGGTTTTTGTGGCACCATCCTCTTTCCTCCCACATATTTCTTGTTATGCTTTCTACGCTTGTCGTATAGATGACGCTTGAAGCTGGTTTTACCTCTTTATCCAATATCAAATGCAATGCTGTCTTTATCAACAATTTCGTTTTGTAATTGTGGTAAAAGTAATTAAATTAAAACTAATTCCTTGCGAATTTATGAATTAATAAGATGTTTATCCTTCGGAGTTCAAAATCAAATTGAACTTTTGTGAGGAAAAGGGTCTTCAACTATGTACAATTAATATTATTCAAATCTCAAATGAACGTTAAAACAAAAATCTACTTTTGGATGTTCCTTTTTCGCGCAATTGATATTTTACATTCTACAAGGTCAAACTTAAAGACCTCAAATCATGATTTATCAAACAAAACTCAGATCCCTCTCCATCCTACCCTTCCTTTGCCTTACTTCCGCAAACGGCACTTGTTAAATAATTAAACTAATTTATTATCAAAAAAATGCTTTGCTCTACATTTAATTTGAACATACGTATTCATACTCAACGAATTGAATGTTATTTCAAGATTTTCAATGCTTTCGTAATGGTTATGTCTATAAAGAGTTTATTCAATTTCCAAGAAATCGTCTGATGTGGCGGGAAAATCCCAAAAAACATACTCTTGTAAAAGAATATACGCACATAGTGAATTGCATGAAGGAGAAAGAAATTTGAAGGCAATGTGCTCTTTTATGAATACGAAAGAAACTGGTGTTAATTATTGAGTTATAATCAGTGTATTGGCTAAGGAATGTCGGTAAATTATTTAAAAGATCATGGTAACAAATACGAATATACTCAATATATTTTAATATGAAACTGTTCTTGGTATAGTCCATTGCGTCATCATCGAATTTTCGAGAGAATTGAGCAGAGCAGCAAAAAAATGAGAGAGGATTTTGTGAGAATATGAAAGTCGTTTCGCTTCCATCGAATTGCATGTAAAACGTTTGGGGAAATATTTGTGTATTGAACGTCAGTATCTTCAGGTGTTTTTTTTCAAATCGCAAAGCAAATTTTACATAATTCAAGGACCTAGAAAATTACATAGCAAGTAACAATCCGTACTAAATAAGTTAAAATTCATTTAATAAAGGAAGAGATATAAACAAATAACAAATAAATACACAACTGAGAAAATATGAAAAGACATCATCATCACCCTGTGCTTGCGTTTCTTTCTGATTGAACAAAAAATAAAAAAATAAATATAAAATTGGAATGTTTGCGAGCAAATCTTAAGCATGTGTTAGTAACTGACTCATTTCATTTTCCAAGAAATTCTCCATTTGAACGCAAAAAGTATTATAAAAAGATTCCAAATTTGAAGTCACAAAAAAATATTAAGAAAAAATATTAAAATTAGTGTATTTTCTTGTAAATTTAATTTATTTTATTTGTGATAATAAGCAGTGCAATTTATTGGTGGACTATAGTAAATTGAAAAGCTTGATTAAGCGAAAATTTCTTGGGTGTTGGCGAAAGCTTAATTAGTGAAAAGCAATATAGATTTTTTTTGGATTAAAAGTAGCAGCAACAATATATTGCAATAATTATGAAATTACGAATTCCAAGACGAATTAAGGTAGAGGATGATTCGTCCGACTCAGAAAATGAGCCCATCACATCAACATCAGCTGGAAATTTAACAAATGCACAAAATAATATTGAGAATGGAACTGAAAAAGACAAGGTGCCACTAGCATCAAAGGTCACGCTAGCGGTAAGTTAAACAAATTAAATTTATTTCAATGTTTGAACATATACAAGCTTTTGCGGATACGATACATTTATTATTTTGTATTAAGGCTTTATGTTTTAAAAATAAAAAGAAACAAAGAGACTTGACTTTAAATGAACAATAATATTGGCTTATCACTCGAAATAAACTAAATGTGTACATTTATCAATGAATACACATGTAGTGGTAAATTGAAATCCTATGTCATATTTATAAGTAGAAATTGTTGTTAATATACAGTTACATCTCTAATGTGTTTATATGAAGCTCACTTAATTCTTTTTTTTTTTTTTGTGTATTAATATAAAAGCAAGTAAGGGGGTGGCACATGCTTGTTCATTTAAATAAACAGAAATTAAATTTTTACCATTCGCACATATGAAGAACTTTTACTCATGAGTATTGCTGAATATATTAAAACTTAATGGGATTCCGAACAACACCATGTGGTCTGAACAGGAGCGTACTAAGGGCTTTGACCTCACACACCTCCCCTATTTTGCAAAAAATACTTCAATTTGTTTGGGTTTTCCCAAAATTTACTCTAAATTTATGCAATCCATAACTGGTAACCCCGGCTACCTAATGACACCCCTGGGTCAAGACATCCTCATGTCTACGAAGTAGCAATCCTCTAGATCCTACATTGTGAAATTTGGGAAATCTCTTGTTACTTGAAGAAAAATGAAAGGGAGTCTGAGTTTTGAAGTGGGAGGGAGGCTCTCAAAACCAAGAATTTCAAATTTGATATCTTATCATGATCGCTCATATTACCATGCGTCCCCCTCATTCAGAAAACAATAATTAACACATTTTGCAGTAAGTACAAAGTTGTGTTTAGCACAAAATAAAATGTATACATTCATAATGTAAGTTGAAAGAAGCGTCCTCTAATCTTGACTCTTAGGGCATGGTTGAATGATTTGTAACACTTTGATGAAAATATTAAAGGTATTAATGAATTTGATGCTTTGTTAAATTTGTCAAACTTTTTTTAAAAATCTCCAAATGGAAAAGGATTTTTGCTTAACTTGTGTGCTGTGTGTGCATTATAATTTCATTACTCTGACGAGAGCAAGACACGAGACATAAAGAAAACTGGAAATGACTCTCACATAAAACTAAATATAATAAGAAGGGTAGAATTTTTGTCGCCGATTTGTGTATGAAAAATGCGGAAAAAATCAATAACTTTTTGGTTGCAAAATTCTATTCAGAAGAAAATTTAATTTGCTCATTTTTTTTGCATCCAAATCGAACAAAGGAGGCATTTAAAATTTAAGATTTTACAGATTAAATCCCCAAAAGACATGTTCCTACAAGATAACTTTTGCAAGTGCAAAGTTCATTCAGACGATACAAAGAAAAGATACTAAGAAACAATAATAAAGATGACGTCATCCTACAGCAATCTTCATATATTTTCATGGTTAATGGTAGTTATTTTTACGCCTATGGAAAAATGACGTCATTCTCTTTTTTCCTCTCTTCTCTTATTTCTCTCTCTCTCTCAGAGAGAGTTTCAATACATTCAATAACTTGATATTGTTGGGATAGATTCTAACATGTGAATATATATTTGATTGATCAATTTCGTGTATGTTTTAGTAGGTGAACAAATAAGTTACTGGAAATCAGAGATTATTTCTTGGAAAACAATGACGAATGCGCTAAAAATATTGACGATATGTTACAATCCTAATAAGTACAAGGTTAATAAAATTGGAAAAATTACCTATGTGATATCAGACAGACATGATTTTTATTAATAGAAGTATTTTCGCATTTATGTCATTTACGATAGAACTGATAACAAATCTACCTCAATTGTCTCTTCTAAGAATGAACTGTGCTATAATGAAAATAGCCATTCACACTTAAAATACACTTACTGATAACAAGATATCATTCAAATGAAGATACAGATTATAATTTACTATAATTCTATGTAAATCATCTAAAATCATTGAAAACAACAAATAAATTGAGAATATCACGTGCTTATTAAAACAATATGATTATGCTGAATACACAGTATAACAGAGTAGCATACATAATCGTATCATAAGAATGACGACATCGTTTTTATCCAATAGAAATCAAGCAAGTCTGCAAAAAAACAAAGTATAAAGTATATGTGAGCAGTTTGTGACGTCACAAAATCTCTCACAAAAAACCTCTCGAAAATTCTCTTATTCTCTCTCATATTATTTTTTATTAATGTTTGTAGTATATAGTATAAAGCAATGATTCACACTGGATTTCTGTTTTGTTATTTTTCAACTGTGAAACAGTAAAGATCGTCCCAAAAAAAGTAAAGTTAAATATATATAATATATAAGTTTTTTGTTAAATGTTTTTCGAGAAAAGAAGAAGTTTAAGATAAATAAATTATTGAAAATATTTACAAGAAGTACCTAAGAAAAAAATAATAAATAATTAGGAAAAAGACATAGTGAATAAAAAAAGTGAACCTATACAAATATAGAGTTAATTAAAGAATAAAAATGACATTGGATAATTCGCTAATAAATGATCCCTTCATGTATTCCTACTCATTGGATTATAATGCACCAACTATCACACCGGTTACATATTATAGTAATAATAACAACAATAATAATTTTATGTACAAAACGGTGAGTTTAAATAATAAAATGTTTTGCTTTTGTATTAAAATTATTTTCGGCAATAATCAACATTGAGGTCAGGAGAAGGTCTTAGAATTTTATACAGAATAGTATTTTGAATATTAATGAAATTAAGTTTTTCTATTGACAAATAATGTAAAGTTCAGCATTTAATTCCTGACAGACAATGAGTATACTACTCTCCTAGATGAGCATGCTTCTTGTCTGTTCTGGAATTTCAAAGGAATTATGAACATACATTTATCAATTTTAGTTAGATTACTCCGCACATGTCATCCTACTGCGGTTTTTCTTAGCTCATGCTCGTTATCATTTATAAAAGATTTCATATGTCATATTAGTTTTGTACAATAATTCTTGCGATACTGCAAACCGCAGAATCCTTTTCTCAAAAATTAAATTATGTGGTCGATAAAAAAAATGATTCAAAACTTTTTTAAGCATGAAAACAATGATATGAATCTTTTCAGCCTTTATCTATCATTAGCTGGTTATTTTGTTGGCTCATACACCGAGCGACATAGATAATGAAGGCTCTGCCACAAGCCTAAAATGTATTAATACATGTATCCATGACAGAGGCTTCATTTGTCTTTCGGGTATCTTGATAACATTTATTAGGATAAATCATTTAATCTTCGATAATAAGCTAATACATTCATATCTAATTTAATGCTTGAGCTGGAATAAACAGTTGTACTGAAGGGACTACTATAATATGAATATTATGGATCAAGATTTTGATCATTTAGAGGGGTTTAAAATCTGTTCGCACATTTAGCAGACATTTTTTCATTACTGTTCTGTGCCAAGTAGCTTTTGAAGCTCCTGTCGCCAAAGCAAACTTGTGTTTCCGTCCCAACAATGACATTTTTGTCACTAAAACTTAAACTTTTATAACAAAATCTAAAGCTTTTTATTTGTGTCAAGTTTAAAAGATTTAAAGATATCCTTTAAGGATGAAGAAAACCCCCCAAAAGTTTAAATTCTTTTAAAATCAATGTAAAATAAATCCCTGAACTGATCTCGGTTATGGAATTCCAATATTTCCATGAAGGAGAAAACGTAAAACATTGCATAATTTTGGTTTAAAAAATAGATGTATCACAACTTACCAATCTCCTTCTCTGATTTTAAATTTAAAAGAGTGTTGTGCTACATTCGACTTCTTAAGAAACTGATAATGACGTCATGAGACGGAACTCACTTAAATGCGTTTTAGTTTCTTGGTTTTTGGCGCACGATCGTTTGAATTTACAACATAATTGAGGATTCTTTTATAATTTCAATATATTCTTCGTCATGCATAAATGTAAAAATTATAATTACTTTCATGAACCTCAATAGAAATATTCTTTTTCGGGTGTGAAATCCCAGATGGTTTTCGTTGATGAATTTATGCATCACGAAAATATTTGTGTCAACAATTCTTGTTTTTTGCATGGCTGAATTGAACAAAATAATGATGCGATTTAAAAGGCAATAAAAATTTATTTCACATTTTGGAATGTGCCATGATAAGTAATTGTAATTGAATTCCCCAAAAATATAATAACATTAACAATAATAATTTTTGATGTACAATTGAAATATTGTAACGATTTAGTAATTCTCATACGTGTCAAATATCTAAAATAAATTTACACAAAAGTTGCAAAATACCTAAAAGAAATAACAATTTTTTTTTCTTATGGGGTCGATCAGAACATGATAAAAATTTACAAAATTAAGTGCAAGTGTTGATTTTTTCATATTGACTAGCGTCTCGAACTACAATAGCAACTGCAACTGCATGTTACAACTGGTTCCTTTCACTCTTATTCATACAATCTTTCTTCTATATACATTACTATGCTTACTAAGTTGAAACTATTATGAACCAAATCTAAAATTCATTTTTACAAAGAACTTCCAATAAGATTTCAAAATTGGACAATTATTTACATGTTAGTCTTTATAGATATTGTAATTGTGATGGATGTACTTTAATTAAACTTATTTCTTCGCTAATTTATCAATAAATGAGATGTTTATTCTTCGAAATTCAAGAAAATAATGAAATTTTGCATAAAAAAGGGGTTTCAACTATGTACAATAAATATTATTCAAATCTCAAATGAACGTTACAACAATAGTAATGAAAAAATGCTCAAAAAAAACTTCGCATAGCCAATAGTTTACATAGAAAATGCAAAAATAATTTCGACCAGCTGATCATTTGAGATATACTAGTTAGAAATAAAAAAATAACTGGATAAAAATATATAAAGCAATAAATTATTATTTCTTTGAATGTCTCAAGACCTTTTTTCTTTAGTTCATGTAATTTGTTGCAAGACGCACGTGTGTTTCAAGTATAAAGCCTTTTTGCTGTTTGTTTCTTTTCGCTATATAATATTGCTTTCAATTCTCCTAAATGATCGTTGTATATTTTCATTGTCTCACTATAAGAATTGAGAAATTAAGCAAATATAGAAACGAGATAAAAGTTGTTTGTGAGGCAACAAGAAATTAGCTTTAACTTAACAAATATGATAATTTGGGTAACTGCATTTTCTACCTTCAGTGAGTTTTTTTTATTAACAAAGGATAATGATCGACACTTTAATTTCACTTTATAGTTTTTAGTTATTTTAATTTTTTCATGGTGGTCAATCAGAGAAGGCACAATAAATTTAATAATTACATTCCTTCATGCAACGCTGATGAGCTTGTCCTCTTTATTATAATATAATGCAAATTATAATTTAATGCATATGATTGCAAAATAGAGAAATTAAATCTGAATGTTAAGGAATATTAAGGAAAGAAGATTGTATTGTATTCAATATTAAAGAAAAAATCACATGTCAACTAAGTATGATACTTATGAATTTATATAAATGGTAAAAAGAAGGTAATTACAAGAAAAGGATGACGATGGCGAAGAAGAAATTAAAATTGTAAATTTAATTTAAATTCATTTGCACATCAGAGCGGAAGTTCATCATTTTAAACCGAGAGACAAAGCTTTGTTGCATGACAACTCGAATGAAATGTATCAGGAACATCTGAAATAAAATATATAAAAAAGGTTGCAAACATTTGCAAACAAAGAAACTCACAGAAAGTAATTTGTCGTGTATGGTTTTAATTGAATTTTATCCACATGCGAGTAGCACTATAAAAAAATTATATTTTCAATATAAGCTGCGAGAAGAAATGTCAACAAACTTAGAAATTTTATAAATTATTAATTTGTACTTTTTAAAAAATATACGTTAAGGTCAAAAACAAGGAAAAGTAGAGTCAACTTTTGTAGCAACTGCGTAGAGTAGAATCTGGGATGTCAAGCCATATAGGGGCTGTTTACTTATTATGTAACGCTATTTGGGGGTTGGGTAAGGTGGTGGTTGAGGAGATTCTGTCATTATAAAAGCAAGCCCTCTAAGGTCAATTGGTACAGCCACAGATCTATAAATTACATAGGGTGTTGTCCTAAATGACAAGGATCCGCACTATGCTCAACGACAGTACTTTACGGCAATAAAAAATCAGTAAAAACTGAATGCCACGTATTAGCCTAATAACCAATTGAATTACTTACATTAACGCGTGTCATTCCATTTTGCCAATCAAAAAATATATGTGTCCCTGTATTCTCAGATTTCTACATCTCGTCTGTCACATTTTCTTTTTCAAAAGCGAAAATGTGCACATTTAATAAAAAAAAAAAGTTCTCATTTACAGTTAAAATATAAAATTATTATAACTGAAAATAATAATAATAAGGAAAAAGTATAGTTACTGAAATTAGTAAAGTTCAATCATTCTATATACTGTTTATAATTGCTAATTTGGTTGCTTTAAAAGTTAAACTATTGTTTAGTCTTTGAATCACATAAAGCAAATGCTCTAAACGAACACATGTCAAGTTTTTAATTGCGTTTAGCTGGACAGTTTTATTTGGTTCAGACTAATCTTCATTGGGCTTTGTTCATGTATATTTGCTTTGATTATCGTCTCTAGTATTGCTGCTATATTGCTGCAGCTTTTTTATGACGATCATACTTCCTTACTTAATTGTTTAATTTAATTAGCTTGCAGTTGTTAAAAACAGATTGCATTTATCGCTGAAGCACTTGGACAATATTGCAGATTACTTTAATGTCGCGGCCAGGTTTAAGAGATGAATTGATACTTTAATCACATTGGAGGACATTAAAAAGTAGAAAAAAGAGAAATAATGATCATTCGTAAAAGATGCAATGTATTAAAATGCATACGAGTATATGTGAACTATCATATACTTGACAAAAAAAGAATCTGTTGAACTTTGTGGTTTTTATGGCTTATTGGGGTGTAAAATTAACAATATATCTCTTTCACAGTACGAATGGATCATACAAAGCTTTGAAAAATAAGAAAAAAAAGAAACAGCAATAATAAAGAGGTCAGTTACCATAAAGCTGAAAGTCCTTAATTGAATGTAGGCGTCAATGCCTGAAAGACAGTCAATGATACAGACAAAAGAATTATTAAAAACATTTTTTTGCGCTTTGTTAAATATGGAAGAGAAATAAATTTTTTTGACAATTAATGCCTGGATGCAACTCTGATAAATATTTACATAAATATTACAATAAAATGTCTTTCCGTTGTGTTTGCTGTCTTCACAAAAAGACTTTCGAGAAATTCGGATTGACCAATCTTCTTTGGTCTTGAAGAAATTATAATCAACTTGTTTTAAACATTTTCTTTTACAAAGTGCTTATAAGGATCTTTTCAGAGATCGAAGTCGACACGGATTTTCTATGGAATCGACTTCTTTAATTGCTTTACTTAGGCTTTAATTAATAACAACGATGTTTATTCTTCAGAGATCAGAAACAGACTTAATTTTACTAGAAAGGGGTTTACAACTATGTAAAATTAAATACTATTTGAATTATAAATGAACGTTATGACAACTTCGAGAACAATTGTTCTTCCTTCATGAAAAGTTGCATAGAATCTAATAGGATTTTCGTATTTTGATTCTATATGCGCACATGGCCACACATAAGTTTTTAAATATTATTCACTGCCTTAACTGTATATTTATTGCTTAAATATGTCTGTCAAATCAAGTTGTCGGGCAAAGGAACAGTCTTAGTCAGTACAAAGCAAACTTTACATGTGTGAAAAAGAAGGTATTAAAAAAGGCAGACACACCTTTTAGTCAACATGAATTGCGCGTCGCTCGCAAAAGTTACAATGGATTGTTACTGAAGTAAAAATAATAATGAAGTTAAGAAATAAGAAAACTAAAATTTTAATATTTTTTTAGCATTTGTGTACAGTATTGTTGGAATTTCCTTCTTAGAATGATATCTGAGTTTATATCTAAAAAGGATCCATTGTTGACTACTGTAGCGACACAAGGCTCGATTTGAAAAATTGTATACCACCAAAGGTTGTTGATCGGAACATTTCGATTCATAAGACAAAAATCTATTACCTTGACCGAATTCGCGTACGATATTATTTGCTTATTTTTGATGCAATGAATGTGTACGGGAATTCCCAAATCAAGACAACGATATCATTTTGTGTGACATCCTTTAAGATATATTTAAGGGTGATGAACAATTTCAAAAAAATTAAAATAAAAAGTTTCCGTCAACACTTTTTCTTTGTAAATCTACATTTGAATCATCTAAATTTCCAATAATAAATTAAATGATCAGATGAGATCTCTTAATTTTTCTCTTGGCATGTTGCCCAAAGTGTTTCTTCTCTTAAGTATTCGCATTGATATTGTGGTGAAAGAAGTAAAAAACTGTAAGACAAGCTTAAAATCGCAAAACGAATCAATATTTTCATATAAATTTCTGATATGTGCTATGTCCTCAATAGATTAATCTGTAATATATTTTTTGTTTTGTGGTTTTGAATTAAAAGTATTATAATTCAAAAAAATTAAACTTATCTCTCTAATCAAGATTAAGGATTACTAACAATAAAGTTTTGATAATATTATTCATACATAATTCGTAATTCGTTAGGACAATTGGATCTTATCTAAATAAAGTAATTTAAAAGTATCATATCAGCTTATTGCTGAAAATTATTCTAATCAGGAGCTGCCAAAAAACCCCACCCTCCCCTACTTGTTACAAAAATTCCATACAAACTTGTATATTGGGTAGAAACCCAATGCGGATATATTCACACTGTACCATAATAAAGTCTCGCGGGTAGGCCAAGGTCTTTGCTTGGCGTATATTTGAGCGATCAAGCTCAGCGGGTAGGACAAGTATAGATTTGTCTAAGCTGTTATGAAGTCATAGACAGACCCCCACCATACCCCCTAAATATACTTTTAATATACAAATAGGCTGAAAATATTGAAAATTGTAGGTTCGATCGTTCATTTCCTGTAAAACACATTTTTTAATTTTATGAGTCATCATTAAGTCTTTCCTATCATGTATGACACATAACACCTCTATCTTATCACTTGTTAGAAGAAAAAAACTGCTAGCTTTAATTTCTCTCCTTTACTTTTTTGAATGTATTTTAAAGAAGAAAAATTCCTTATCACTTATAATATTTTCACACAAGCAACCATTGTGAACCAATACACAAAACTTTTATTAGGTATTCAAAAAAATATTTATTTAATATCCTTAATTATCATTTTATATACAAATAAGAAAATTCTTGCAATTATTTCCATTTCTTTGAAATTTCTTCATTCAAAAATTGAAATTCTTCTCCCACAATGATCGTCGTCGATTTCGTCTATAATTAAAATATTCACTCACTTATATTTTTCGCACACAATGAAGAAAGAGCCATGAAAATATAGCAAATTTTTTTGAAGCTCTCGTTGTAGCTTTATATATTATTTTTCAACGACAAATAACGTGTCGACGAACACTTTTTTTTTTCTTTTCGTACACATGTGTTTAAAAAAGTTAATGAAACACAAGAAAAAAAAAACTTTAAAATAAATTTCTCTCAGTCGACCCCGAAAGCCGAATGGACTAGAACGGGATAGTGCAAAAAATTTGTTAATTATCATTTTATTTTTTCATTCTTTTCTTTTTGAAACCAAAATAAATTAGAGAAAAAAAAATTTCATATCGATATCGCGCCCCATGAGAAAACTTAACTAATAACATACGAGAATTGTTATATTGAAATCGAACGAACGAACGTTGCGAGTGGAGCATAAAGAATTTTTCGTATACAACAAAGAATTAAAAATACGCTTTAGTGAAAATTTATATTTTCCACACGTAAATATTTTTCTAGCTAAATGAGAAAGGAAAAGTTCAAATTTTAAAAACAATTTATTAATTTAGGCTTGCAAAAAGTTAAAGAAAATGACGTAATTTTAAGTTTTTCGTCATTTTGACAATTTTTCAGTTAAAATCTCAAACATAAGTTACAACGTGCATTTGAGATTTGAATAATATTTATTGTACATAGTTGAAAACCCCTTTCTATCCAAAAGTTTAGTTTCATTTTGAACTCCAAAGAATAAACATCTTATTCATTGATAAATTTGTGAGGAAGTAGTTTTAATTAAACTACATGTACAACAAATTGTACATTCTTGAACACCCCTTTTCTTACAAGAGATAAAGAAAATCTGTTTCCGATATTAATACAAGTCAGATCTTGTTTATTTCTCTGATAAAGAATTCTAAATTGCTTCATTTACAAGGTTACAGTTACAATACTTCCTTTCTTGTTGTCTAAAAATTTGGTAATAACAATAAACATTGCGAAATTTCAAACAAATTCAATTACTTCTCTTTGCATTTACTATGTCAGACAAAAATGTTCTCTTCTTTTTATTCTCTATTTCTTATTTTACTCTTATTTATATACCGAGCTTATTTAAAAAGAAAAAAAGCGTGGGTGATTATACCGCGCAAGAATTAGCAATGTCGCAAAATTCTAAGAATTGCTTATACTCTCGAATATGAGAAGACTAAATACTAAAATTTGAACTTTTCTTAGAAATTAAAAGGGAAATTTTAAGCATATCCTAATCTTAATTTAATTATTAAAGTCTCCTCTCAACTGAAATAAACGAAATACACAAATCACCAAAACTGTCATGGATGCTTGTGAAATTGCAAACTTTTTAGCTAGTGAACTTTTTATGCATCAGGTTAAGATAAACACTTGACTTATATTTATAATATAATCTTTATGGTCATCATATTTCATAACTAATAATATTGTTATATTTTATTTACTTCTAGTTCGTAACAAGTGATACGGGATACAATGGTGGACTTAGTGTGATAAGTGGAGCACCGACAAGAACAACATCCACATTAACACCAACAACTTTAAGAAATATTGAACAGGTAATAATTAAATTTTAAGTTCTTCAATGTGAAGCAATACTAATCCCTTAAATCTTCTCTTCCTTTTAGACATTTCAAGATCTCACAAATGATTTATCACAATCCGCTCCTTATCAAGCCGGTTTTGTTCCACCACTTCCAGCACCTATTACAAGTCAAGATCAATATGTAGTGCCTGCGTATCAGCAATCACAAGCAATGATTCCCTCATTTTTAACTGAAGAAGCAAATAATAGCATTGAGTCGTTAGAAACAAGTTCAATGTCAGATAGTTCATGGCATACACCACCGCCACCAATGGATGACATTAAAGGATCTGGAAAAGGTCGTCCAAGAACAAATTATGCATCTAGTTCAGCATCAACACAAAGTAATGAAAAACCGAGACGAAATGTTGGAGGAAGGAAACCAAATAAGCCATCAAATATTTCACCAGAGGAAGAGGAAAAGAGAAGAGTACGCCGTGAGAGAAACAAACAAGCTGCGGCAAGATGCCGTCGTCGGCGAGAAGATCATACGCATGAACTGCAAAAGCAGGTTGATGATATGGAAGACAAAAAGCGACAATTAACAGCAGAAATTCAACAAATGAGCAAAATGCGTGATGAGTTATGCGAATTAATAGAAGAACATAAGCGATCTACTGGTTGTATTATAGGCGATAGAGAGTCACCAGCTGACGTAAAGCCAAATGTTAATGGAAGAATCGATAATATTCTTACGACATTTACATCGACATCGACGATGTCCACACAACGTCCTGCGAGTTTCGCAAATCCACTTAGCAATAATAATAACAATAATACAATGAATGCCAATAGTAAATTATCTCTCAAAATTAAAGCTGAACCTCTCGATCTCTATGACGATGAGCCACCGACTAAAAAACGATGCGAGATGTAAGTTCTATTTTTATTGAATGAATTATTAAGGTTACTAATAAATGATTGTTTTGTCTTTTAGGCTCTCAGGACAAGAATTTGATATTACAACTCCAACAACACCGTACATGCCTCAATTGAATACACCAACATTTATTCCAAATAAACAGTCACCGATAAATAAACCAAATCGTCCATCCTCACTTAATGTGCCTGCAAATTTGAAACCATCTGAAGCATTACAACGAAAGAATGTAACAGACCTTGCTGGCATTAACGTCTGTACACCATCAACAGGCATGTTTAATTTCGAGTCACTCATGGAAGGTGGTACTGGCTTAACACCAGTATCAAATCCTCTTATTCCATGTTCAACGCAAAATCGCAACCCATTAGAAATGCTTCATACTCCCACTAGCGGAAGTGAGCCAAGCAAACTTGTCAGTCTTTGAAACATCGATACGTATAACAACAAAACTAAGCGTATGCATTCATTGCTCCTCTTACTTTCTTTTACTATTATAATTTAATTAAAAAACAAAAACGCATGTAAAATTTCAAGTCAAATTATGCAAATGAAAGAAAAAAACAAGTCTTTTTAATTTTTGCTTAGCATAGATATAAGGTATTTCCGCCCATGTTTTATAAATTGTATCCTTTACCACCCTATCTTCTCATTTCTTGTCGATCAAGTTTCTAAATTTAATATTTAAAAAATATACATATAATTTTATAAAAATTATTATCTTGATGCTTCCTTTTTATTTTCATTGTCCTTTTTGCTTAAAGACATCAAATATTAAAAATTATTATTATTATTATTATTATTTCATTTTAATGCTTACTATTATTATTATTATTATATATATATTTTAATGTCTAAAATATCTGATTATACTGTTAAAAAAATGGCGTTGTGATTTATATCGATGATTCGATTAATTACCATTTTAAAATATATATTTAAACATTAAAAAGAAAATCAAAAAATATACCTACATACATTAACTAATGAAAATAAACAATTTAATTTAACAATTTTGTCGCCATTTTTTACCAAAAAGCATAAAACATAAAATATGAGAAAAATGAAAATGAAAATTATTTTTATGAAAGAGTAAAAAGATACATTTTTTTAAGGTATACATGAATAAAAAATTATATAAAGTATATTTACATAAATTACATACCTATAAAAAATTAGAGTGCTTAAAATCGCATAAATAAAATTTTCATAAAAATTACTGTCATTGTTATTATCTGCTATTGGAACTGTGCCTTTTTATGACAGAAACTTATTATTTCTTTTGGATTTGAAGATGCTTCATTTTTAATTTAATTCAAATATTTTTCATGCAATTTTTTGATAATTTTTAAAATGTCAAATTAAAACTTTAGATGCCATTTCATATATTTTGATAAATAAAGTTTATAAAACAATAAAATTTAACATTTTATTATCTATTCATGCTTTCACTTTCAGTTCTGCCAATGCTTATAATCATTCACAATTAGCCAGTCCCATGCCTTACTAGAAATTTCAAATATATTTTGACATCTAGATGGCGTTGACTTTTTAAACTAAAACTTACAGTTAAAGAATTACTCTTCAAGCTTTCAATCTGATCTCTGATTGGTTCCTCTATAGCATCTTAAGGCAGCCAATGGGAACAAAGCTTTTAATTCCCATACCCATAATTACGTTCGTTGTATGCATTGTAAAGTTCCAATTACGATTATTATTAGTTTAACCATTATTACAATATTAAAATATTAGCATTGCCTATGCCAATATCACTACTAATTTAAGGCTAAATGTAAGGAACACTAATTGAAATAAAAATTGTCACTTTAATATTGAATCAAATTTGAATTTTTCATAAGAAGTTCCTTATTGTATGATTTTAATCGCATTATCTTTCATTATGTCTACATAATAATTGTTATTGATATTTGAGGCATTTTAACTCTGATTGTGTATGTATGTATGTGAGCTGTGTATTGTTGTTGCAGAATCACTTAAAATTTTTCGTACTTACCCCTCAATTTTCTCTGTTATTATTTTTTGTTAGGATGTGAAAAAAAATCCTCTGTTTTTTTTTTTTTTTATTTTTTTGGTCAGTTTGAGTGATTACCTCCGCAGTTGTTATTAAACATTCGGAGAGGTGTGACGGTTTAAAAAGAGATTCCATAGTGATGTCAATAAAAGATAAAATCTGCGTTCAAGTGAATTCTCAAGAGAATGAAAAAAGTCATAGTCGAACTCATCATACAAGCTTCTTTGAGAAGCTATATGGAAATTTAGAAAAATCTAGTGATCATGAGGAAAAATTAGAATCAGAAAGTTTAATAAATAGAGATGCAATTCATTCACCTTCAGAGTCAAGTGGAAGTTCATCTAGTGATATTAATGTTGAAAGGTTGATTATACAGCATAAATTAATTAGTGATAAAATATTAAAATTAAATATGTTCAATATAGGCCTAGCATAAAAGCTCCAAATAATTTTGTGTCATCAACTATTTTACCTACGCATTTTGCTGCAATAAGATTGCCATTATTTTCAACAGATCCTCATAGTCATTTTGCTGCATTTCGTAAGTAAACCTTTAATTATTAACTTAGTGCTTGAAGTCGATTCGGGGCTACTTGACTCTTTATAAAAGTGTCGAGTAGACTTCAAGCTTTTGGGTCGATTTCTTCGGTATGGATACGGTACGGCATTGATGTAACACCTTACTATAATTAGTGCACCATTATATTGGCACAGTGGTTTGTCTATACTGTACCGTACCATACTCAAGCCGGCCTAACTCTAGTCTGGAGTCAGAATAGTTGAATTCGAATTTTTCGCCTCTAGTATG
Source organism: Chironomus tepperi (assembly GCF_022539635.2). Classification (NCBI taxonomy): domain Eukaryota; kingdom Metazoa; phylum Arthropoda; class Insecta; order Diptera; family Chironomidae; genus Chironomus; species Chironomus tepperi. The sequence continues at coordinate 605,235 of NW_027226207.1, forward strand.
CCATGTGTCTTTAAGGACCAGTAAACATCAAAAATTCTAATTCTTCATCCTTCTATCTCTTCTGTCTCAAAGCAAAAAGATGCCAATTGTCACACAACCTCAGACATAACTCACGCTTTAAACGTAATAAGTGAACAGTCCCGAAGGGAAAACTCACAAGTGTCTTGAAATGCTCATGACTTTTTACATCCACTTTCTGGCTAAGAACGGAAGCCATTTTTTCTATTCATATTTTGCACTTCAAAAACAAATCAAAGAATCATAGTTATTATTCATCCACATTTCCGCATGACTTGTTTTGACATGTAAATTGATCGCAAAAATAAAGAACTACTCATTTATACATTAGAGCGATATTCTTGAGTAGCATAAATTAATATAATGTTACGCATATTTACAAATTAAAGGATATTATACATTTACTGTGCGTATTTTAAAGCCGTCTCGGGACTATGGTGTTGTCAAATCTTAGTGGTAAGCCACAACCGAAACCAAAGCATGCGGTTCACGATATTTATAAACGATTTCGACGGCACACTAGTTTGCCGCGGTACACAGTTAAAACAACATTGCACTACTATATGTGAATTTCAATTAGATATCTAAAACTCAGTGGTCAGTTGGTGATCAGGCAGTTATCATGATGCTTTGTTCGGTAACTAATTAATGGATTAGTTAGAGTCCGTTTTCTTTTTACGTTTGCTTTTTAAGAAGAACTATGAGTCTGCCAATTCTTAAGAGTTTAAACTAGGGTTCATGAACCGCAGGCTTGCATTTCCTTTGTTTTTGATGGGTTGGGTCGTAATTATAAATACAAGATGATTTCGTGTTGTAAACCTAACCATCTCTAATCTGATTGTGGGGTAGGATAGGCTACCCTTCTGTTCAGGTGGTTTGGATAGTATTTTACTTTATCCTTTAACGCACTTATCCCGGCACACAACTCAGTCGTCAGCGGAAAACCACTAGAAGGTAAACACTTGACATTTGGTCAACGTCTTAGTCAGAATTAGAATTTTATATGGAGTCGAGTTGACTTTTTTCATACAAAATCCAAATTGACGTCAAGCTAATAAATTCACAAGCTAAAGAAAATAACTTCAAGTGCAAAACATGCGGAAGATGATATAAAATTATTAACGGAAGGCGAAAATTGATATATCAGTATAAAAAATACCAAAAAATCTCTGCTTCATGAAACCTTAAATATGCAGTTAATTGAATTAAATGAAAGGGAAAAAATGTCTAACCACAAAGTAATATAAAGACATTAAGGTAATTTGTCACTCATTTAATAAAATGATATAGATGTTGAATGAAACATCACTGAATGGTTTTAAAAAGCAATTTTCATGTTTGTCTTCTAAATTGAGATGAAATCAACAGCTTATTAAATGTACGGTAAATGATAATAAATAGAAAAGGGAGATTCCAATTGAAAAGGAATGAAAACACATGTTTGTTTTCACACAAATGATTTAAACACTTGAATAATACTTCAAATAAAAATTATAATTCTCAAAATATTTTTGTTAAAGGAGACAATAAAAAATAAGGCATGAATAATAGTGGAAGGTATTTGAGTTTTAATTTTTAGGGACGCAAACAGCAATCATGTAGTTAAATATGTGTGGTTGGAAAGTATTATGCGATAAATGATATCTTAATATGAACGTTTAGTGTCGTGCATATATGTGATTTATGTTACTTCAAAAAATAACAACAGGACATCCTTTTAGCCCTAAAACATCCTCTTTAAATATGAAAGTATAAATAATCATGACATTTATGAAATTGATATAGAACTTGTCGCATATGGCATATTAGTGAGAATCTGTATTTTTTAATTAAATTTTCAAGTATAATACCTAAATGAATATCATTTTTCATGATGAGTACTATATAGAGTAATTAGGTTGTGAGAATTTTTTCCATATCAATGCACAATTATCAAATTGAATTTAATTTTTTGTGAATTATTATGTAGTTGCAAGGCGTCGGAAAAAGGAAGGAAAGCAACGAAGACAACGGACAACATTTAGTAGTGATCAGACACTGAGATTAGAAGTGGAATTTAACAGAAATGAATATATATCTCGTGGTAGACGATTTGAACTAGCTGAAAGTCTTAAATTATCTGAAACGCAGATAAAAATATGGGTAAGTTCTTAATTAACTTGGTATGCCTGCATATATTACTTTTTAATTCCACATCTTTTAGTATCAAAATAGACGAGCTAAGGAAAAAAGGATTGAAAAAGCTCAAATAGATCAGCAATACAGGTAAATAAGACTATAACTATATCCATAAGCATATGATTAATCATCCTTATTTTCTTATTAATCAAAGAAACTTGGCGGCGTCTACTCTCATTCCGTTTAGCCTGACTTATTCGCAACCGTGTACTGCTTTTAGTCAGCCAATTCAAAATCAAAGCAATTTTCAATTACTTCCAGACTCTACATTTTCACAATTCCAATCTTCAACAACAACTTAGTAATTTTCCATTATACTTATGTTCTACAAAAAAGACAATAATTAAAATGAAGAAGGATAAGAAAGAAAGTAAAATTGTTATTTGAGGAAAGGAGATTGTAATGATGATTTCTCATGAAGACTCTATTGTCCGTTCCCTTACTCGCGACTCGTGTATAATTTTCTAACAATACAATATCTCACAAAACCTTTATAATTGAAGGAAAATTGTTGTATTGTAAGATATGCACGCAATGAAGGAAAAGTTCTTCGGAAGTAATGATAATAACTAGACAGAATAATGAAAATAATTAAAAAGAAGAAAGACTTGTGCATTTTACCTATTTTTTGGGGGATTGGAAATAAAATTATTAATTTCGAAAAAAGAAAAAGTTTTTAAAATTTTGATTAAGGAACCTAAGAATAGGCAAATAAAGATGTTAATTACAAGATTAGATACACATATCATTTAAAATTAAAAAGTTTTTATTTCTGTAACTGTATTTCAATAAGTTCTCAATTCTAGTTTAAGAGTTATTTGTATTGTAATAATTAATCATAAATTCTCTAACTTGAGCAATAACATCTATCGTAGATTGATCAGCAGTAATTGATTTTGTATACAAATCAGTTGCTTCAAGATATTTACAAGCTTTGCTATAGTTCTGGATGTACATTAATTGTTGCATAAATTCAGTTGGGATAAAAACACTAGCTATTTCCTGGATTATAATACAGTCATCCTTACTCACAAATTTAAAATCTTTCATTTCATTAATGACCTTCAGCACATGCAAAAATGAATTGATTGATAATTTGGTTTTGGTAAACTTTTTCAGCAGTGTCAATGTGGATTCTCTCAATATTTTCAGCATGTGTTCATTTTCTTTGCTTGAATGGAAAACATGATAAATCAGTGAGACAATCACTTCAATAATATCATATTCAAAAGCTTCAACGTTTACAGATGTTTGGAAAATCCACAGTCCAAGTCCATATTTATCGATTAAATACTGCGTCTTGTCACATTTAATTACAAGCTTATCAACAATCTTAAGAATTAATAAGTCAATCTTTCGGCTTGATAAAGGACATTTATAGCATGATAAAATCATCTTTAAGAATGGTGTATTGTTTAAGATTTTAAAGTCTAAACCATCATTAATTCCATTATTGATCATATTGAGAATAAACAATCTAGTTTCTTCATGTTGAACCTCACTGCTGTGAAAAAGTACCAGCAGCTCAGGAATAGTGGAGAACTCAAATTTATCTTTTATGATTAAATAATTTGACACAGTATTATAAATTGGATGAAGCTTGTTTGGAATTATTCTGGAAAATTCAGCCAACATGCGTGTTGATATCGACGCTGGACGTGGAAAATGCTTTTCATCTTTATTTTCAGATTGCGTGCCTTCTTTTACATCCGCTATACCCTTTTGCATTGAATCATAATATCGTATCCAAATTCCTTTTGTTTTTCTGTAGATAATGTAAATAAGTATAAAGTCAGTCAAATTGTCATGGATAAAAATAAAATAATAACTTACTTCTTTGCTTCGGTGTTTTCACGACATTTTAAAAGAATGTGAGCAGCAAGTAGTCTCATATTTTCATCTTCACAGGATAGTGCAGGTGGTATAAGAGAAATCAACTCATTTTTGACCGCAACTGATAAAAATTTGAAAGATGAACCTGTAAGGATCATTTCAAATAATGGAAGGAAATATCCTGGATCGTAAATGTTGTCATCACCATCATTATTGAGAAGGTGATTCATATCCTTTATATCAACTCCGGCCAATTGTCTCTTAATTGGATAATTATTTAATGTATTCTCGATAAGTGACTTCTCAAAAAGGCTTAGGAGTTTGAAGAAGACGCCATCCATTTTATCAAGTGAAGTATTTTTGATAAATTTCAATTCGTTGTGCTCATGAGATGTAAAATGAGTTAAAGCTGCTTGTCCGAACAAAAGCGGATTATATTCGTGAAGATCAATTCCACATCGAATCTCGTAAAATCGGAGTAAATTCAAAATCAATTGATCACAAGATGACATTGTGGCTTGATATGATGATAAGTATATTGGGATGTGTTTTTCGTGTGCTATTTCCGGATTTTTCTGTGCTAAGACATTAATGAGGTAAAATAAATTACGTTTCCAATTACGAGTAAGTGATTTCATGTTGAAAGCAAGTTTGAAGAAATTTGAATGGGAAAATATCATGTCGAAAATAGTAACGATTTCCTTCGGTTCCACATTGATAGTAGCAATAACTTTTCCCAAAATGACCAACATTTGTGAATGCTCAATAGATTTTAATCCATTTTTTAAGCAAGTTTTGTAAAACTTATTCCAGTTTTCATCATTCACTTGAATTCGTTCATCCTCAGTTGTTGGAACATACTCAATCCATTTTGTCATTATATCAAGATAGTCTCCATGATCCTTACTATCAGATAATCCAAAAAGTTGAATCCAAAGACTAATAAAATTGTAGAAAACTGTATCGTTTTGTTCAGCTTCAAGGGCTTTTGTAAATATAGCATGTAACATCTTAGCTTGAAAGATAGCACTTGATTCAAATTTAAATTTCTTTGTTGTTATATCTCGACACTCATTTTGTGGCATTGCAAACTTTATAAGTTGTATCGATGATTCAACATTTTCACGATAAATTTGTGCAGCTTTATTTGGTTTTTCGATAGCTCTTACGATACCAGATTTGAATTCAGCATAGAGAGGCTTAAGCATATTATCACTAACGATGTTTTTCTTGAAAGCAATGTGAAGAAGTGGATATAAATATTCTTTCTTAACTTTCATGGCATCCTTGATGAAAAGCTCATTCCATTCATTTTTGCGACTAAATAGCAAAACTACCAATTGCAAGAAAGTTTTCGTTAATGACACATCATCTTGAAATACGATTTTAAAAATTTCACATGACATATCTTCCATGCTGTGAGGGAAAGTTAAAAGATAATTTTTTAAGCTTTCATCAAACTGATTTAAATCAAGGGTCGTATTAAGAACTGAATTAACATAAATTTTCTCCAATTGTTGAATTTGTGTGGTCGATAGCGGTGTTTCCTTCAATTGTGTAATTTTATCGATACACAATTTGATTGCTCTTATTGATTTCTCATCTATAGGCTTATTCATTAATAAAGTCATCAAATCATGATATTGATCACTTCCAAATGGAAACATTTCAATGACATTTAAGGTTGATTCGGTAATTGTAGTATTCTTCAATTGTGTAACGATTTTCAAGCAATATTTCTCAAGCTTCTGAGCAAAATTATCACTTGTGTTGAATACAGAAAGAAGACTTTCGATTAATTTTGTAATTTGATTCATCTCAATAATGTTGAAATCATTCAGGAGAATTGAATTGTGTTCGAAAATGTAGCTAACTAAACTTGACGATATTAACTGCATATCATAATCATATATTTTATTGGCAGTCTTTCCAACTGGTTTATTATCATCCTTTAGTAGCAATTTATTCTTATGATCAGCTTCAAGTTCAAGAATCTTATTGTAAAAACATTTGATATATTTTGTTAATTCAATCACTTTTTCATCCGTTAATGAATCACTATGAGAAAGCTTTAATCCACAGAAAACTGTTTGCAAGATTAATAGTTGTAACGATTCACCATCAGCACTTGAAACGCCTTGAAACTCGCAATCATTAACGATGGAATTTTGAAATTCCTTATAAACTGAGGAACTACATCCAACTAAAATGTCGTCAAATGTGGTCAGACTTTTCTTTTTGATGTAATTGACAATTTTAGTGTTTAGTTCCAAATTTTCTCGTTTTAGTAGAGTTATAAATGACTTTTTCATCTCCGGAAATGAATGATAAAGCAATAGAATCAACACTTCAACAAATTCAATGATTCTGTTAAGTTTTTCAGGTTTAAACGTAAGTAATATTGGTAAAGCATTACTTAATTGGCAACTATAGTTCACAACACTATCATCAGAACGTTCACTATTATTTATCGAATCAAATAAATTTATGTCGTATGTTGAAACTGTTCCTGAATCCCATTTAAAGTTCACTTCGACTGTATTTTGATTGGATTTTAAGACTTTAATGAAAGTATTGATAGTTTCCTCCAAAATTCCTTGTGGTATGATTCGGAGAGCTTCCAGCCAAATCGATATTTCCAAATCACTGGCGGACGAAAAAAGTGATATGTTTTTGATAATCTTAAACAATAAAGTCCTCGATTCTTTTCTATAAGCCTCATTTGTACTACAGCAATAAACTTGAACCATGATCGTGAAGATTCTAGTAAACATTTCGGTTTCTAAAGAAAGAATGTTTGGTTGAAGAGCCAAAATAATCTTAACAATTTTCATTTCAATTTCGATGTTTTCATTCTTATTGGTTTCATCTGTAGCTGATAATTGATATTCGTAAACTTGTCTCAATGTTTCCAAATAATCAACAACTGAAGGAATCTTTTCAATAGTTGATGGAAAGCTTTCAATAAGTAGCAATAAAATATCCAGCGTATTCTTCAATTGTGATTTCACAAGTGCTCTGTTCCTGTCAGACTGACTGCGTTTACAAATCACGATGCTTCGATATAATGAATTCAAAATGATATCGATGTGAGGAAAGAATGTAAATAAATGATTGATTAAATCAAATCGTATTCTGTGTTTCTCAAAATCTTTTAATGTGTCAATTTTACTCAGCTCACTCAAATATTTACAGCATTGCTTAAGCATCAAAAGTAATAAGTCCGCGGATATTTCTCGGATTTCTAAGTTGTCTTGTTGAATAAGAGCATTTTCACTCATATGCTGAAGAATAAACTGTGACATTGAAAACCGTATAATGTTGTTGGAAATCTTTTTTGGTTCCAACGGAGCGATTAGTTTCATCATTGCCGAGGGATCGATCTCAGAAATTAATTTTTTTGTAAAATTTGCACACATGAACCAATTCGTAGTTACTTTTGGAGCTAAGCCAATAACTAAACGATGCAATAAATTTTGCATTAGATCAGGACATGATTTAACCATCTCAATCGTAAGTAATGAAGGATATTCATGCATCCAAACATTCTTGAAAATTCCCAAAATATGAAGTTGTCTCAAGTTTTGACGATGTTCAGTTATTCCTTTAAATGCTATTCCATATTTTCTATTTGTAAGCAACAATATCAAGAAATGGTGTGCTAGATTTACAACATTATCTTTTTCATCATCAGATCCTTTCCATTCGTAAAGTTTTAAAAGATGCTTGATTGATTCATCAGTAAAAATTTTCAATTTCTCTGGCTTACTGAATGAAGTTGATATTAAAACACTTTTCGTAAGGCAACTTAAGACGTCTTTAATTGTTTCGTATCCATCATGATATAGGTTTTGAAGGAAAAATTCAAATAGTGCATGCTTTTGCAAAATCTTCTTGCACATTATGGCATCCGTTTCACGAAGTAAGAAGCTCATAAAAAAGTTGACGAAAGATTCTCTAACAGTCACAGTAGATACAGTTTTCTTTCGTTTTGATTTTACTTCCTCTTCAAAAATTGCGAGATCACTTTTTTCATTCACTTTTGAGAATATTGTGATATTCTTTAAAATATCATGACCGAGTTCTCTGTCAATTTTTACTGCAATTGTTAAAATGTTCAGCATAGTTATTTTATCAGCAACATTTGATGACGATAACATCTTCATTATAGATTTATTATTCTTATTCACAAGATATTTTAATGATTGCACAGTTGACTCGGGACGTTGATTATCATCGTTCATGATAGCTTTAATGATAAAATTTAGCATAGTATACAAGTTTGAGAGTATTTCCAAGCTCGATTCTTCATGACTTTTTATTGTTTCCACAACTTCTAATGGCTTGCCACCGCCGTTTATAAAGTCAAAAACAATGTCTTGAGTTTTAGTTGCAATATTAATAAACAGTTTCAGATCTATAGAGATAACGAGAAAAGAACATGTATTAATTTTAGAAAATATGAGAAAGCAAGTATATAACAGTATTTACCATCAAAAAAATTTCCAGATTTCTTCAACTTTTGTCTGAACTGTTTAACATCAAATTCCTTCATTTTCACTTCCGCTCCTGCTGCTGATTTCAAATGAGTACATATTAATATTAACATTTAACAGAAATAATGCTAGAACTTACCATTTTCAATCTTTGCCTTCTTGTCATCCTCCTCTTCATCTTGACTGCTTAATTTTCGTTTCATTTTGGCACTTATTTATCAAAACAAAAACACGTGTATGGCAATATTTATTAAAAATATTTTTCTTAGTAAAAGACGAACCGACAGTTTCTATTTCCGATTTTAATAGATCACTTAAGGCTTTATAACTAGTATGAATGCTTATAAATCAATTATTTCCATACAAATTCACTTATTTAATTATTTTAAATAAATTGCCGAATTAATTTGTTTCTTTTTTGAAAATCCAAGAGAAAACTACTATTTTGAAATTTCAAAATACGTTAGACATTTGACAAAATTTTAAATATAGGTGAATGTATGTCACAGTATGTCAATTTATAATATTAACTTAATAAAGGTAATAACATTGAATTTAAACAAATAATAGCCTTAAAAAGAAACATGAGTTGCTAGATGAATTAATTAAATTCAATATTTGGAATACATTTTCCCTAATGACGTACGTAAAGTTCAGATGGCTTGAATTACATTTATTAGCTATTCACATAAAATTTCAATAATTTATGAATGAATTGCTATGTGTCTTGCTCAGGTTTATTGAAATTAATTACATAGATACATGCGCATTTGATTTTGTGCCATTTTCAAGACTGCTCTACGGAAGAATGTCAATTTCCTTTTCTTTTTGAATTGCATAATATTTGTGTAGTAAGCTAATAATATAGCAAGATCAACATTTTATGGAACTAGTTTGCGGTGCATATCCAATAATATTGATCAAAAGCACATGCAAAATTAAGTTTGATAGCTCTGTTCCATTGAAAAATAATGCTGTCGATCATTCAGGGTCGTATTCAAGAAGAGGATTTTGGGGTCAAACCCCAAAACCACCACCACCTCTCAAAAATCGAAAGCATCTCCCCCCTAAAAAGTTAACATAATTAATGAGCGACCCCATAAAATTACATTTGATGACATTTGCAGACAAATGTACAATTAAAAATGTATTTCCCATTTCCACTTCTTAATGCTTATGACTCAATCGATTACCGCATATCACAGACATTTTCCTCCATATTCAGAGAAAGTATGGAAAACTAGTTTTTTTACTTGAACATTCTTTTTCATCTCCACAAGATTTGCCACGCACTATTTCAATGAGGAAGCGTGAATTGTTTTTCTTTTATTTTAAATTTTCAAGCATTATTGCAACACTGCTCAGACGGATAGTGAATGTGATAAAGTAAACAGTTATCAAAAGTGAAATTAAAGTGCAATATATTTCTTATTTTAAAAACACAATGACTTCAAATATATTTCTTATTGTGAGTAGCATAATAAATGATTACTAAGATGAATAAAATAATGTTTTCTTATATCACAACAGTTTAGTGGCCTTATGTTGATAGTTAATTATTCGAAGTGTGCTAACTATGAAAGAGATAGTAACGTAAATCATCAATTAAGCTCCAATCGAAGATCTTTTATTAGGTTCATAGACGAGGTATTTTATAGCTAAAGATAGAATTTCCCGCGCTTTTCTTAACTTGTGTGTTTATATCTACTTAGGATAAATTAATGTCATATTTGTCATCTTTTGGAGGCAATCCTAATGCAGAAGAGTCAAGAAAGCATATGGTTTACAAGCGAGCATCAGGTCGGATTAAGAAGGTTAAGAAAAACTCAACAAACAATTCAACACTTACAGTATTAGAACCAAACAAGAAGAAAAGAAGTGAAAAGAAAAATCATGTTCCAAAAAATTTTACTTTACCATCGCAATTAGTGAAATTTGAACTTGAAGATGCAAAATACAGTGAAGAATATGAACAGTTGAAGAACAGTAGAAAATTGCGAGTTAAAAGATCAGCAGCTGGCAATAAAACAAATGTTGAAAATAGAAAAGAAAAACAATTTATGAAGGAAAAGTTTGTACAGCCTAAAGAATTCTTAAAATTCGTTTTATCTGATGCTATCATTGCTGTTTCATCAAAGGCTTCTGCTAACGAAGATAAACAATCAAAAGGCGAAAAGAAAATAAAAAGGGAGGTGAGCGCTACTGATTCCACATCAAGCGATACAACACGAAAAATTAAAATTACACATCCATTATCATCTACTTCCCGCATCAAACACGTTTCATTCGAAGAATTACCATCAAAGATACAAAAAGTAATTGAAAGTACAATTAGTGATGCAATATTAAAAGGAAAAGCTAGTGATGGAGATTATTTGAAGTTTTTTTATGGAGACCGAATTATAAAAGTGCCAGTATCACTATCGAAATACATTTCGCCAATGAAGGAAACTCCATCTAAAGGACTCTCAGATTATTATAGTACAATAAAAACTCAAAAATTCCAAAAGGAAGATGTAGTAACTGAGGCACCATTTTTACCAGTTTCTAAAAATACATTTGCAAAATATCAATCATTTGTTAAGCATGAAGTTAAACCCTACATGCCAGAAAAACCACAATCTTATGCAAATTACGTAACTCCCATCAAGGAAAATCCCATGCCAAAAATTGAAAAAGAACCTATTCAGGAATATCCAGCAAAAAAATCAATTTATTACTATTCAAATGAAAATGAACAAAAATTGTCAAGTCCAGTCATATATGAAAGCCCTTCACAAGAAAAAGAAACCAAAGAAATTATACGAGAATCGATTCCAATAACAGAAGATTTCAATGAAAGTAAATATGATGAGCAAATTTATCCAACAAGTTATATGGAATATGATGACGGTTTTTCAAAAAAATCTATGGATTACCATGAAGACAAAAACTATGCTTTCGGTTATCACGTTTCAGACTACAAATCAGGTAATAATTTTGGACATACTCAATCGAAAAATAATAAAGAGATAAAAGGAGAATACTCAATTTTACTTCCCGATGGAAGGGTTCAAACTACAAAATATTTTGCTGATGATTCTGGTTTTCATGCAGACGTTTCCTACCAAAATATCCATTAGCTGTTTAGCAAATATGTTTAGTAAATAAGAGTAATCAATGTGCAATAATGATACTTACTACCTGCCATTTCCATAATGTTAATAATTTTAATTTATAATCATCTATGTTAAATTGTTTTAATAAATTGATTTAAATTGTCTTAAGCATTCGAAACTTTTTTTGTTGCTTTTCTTGATGTTGACGATCGATCCCAGATGTTGGTAAAGATTTTCTTTTACAAAGCATACTTGATCATACGAAATTTCGCATACTAATATAAACAGTAAAATTTTTAAAATTAAATTTTAAATTTTTTTACCGATATATCTATTGATGTATTGCTTTAGGTAGTTATATTAGGGTATATATCATTTACAATGCATCTGAACTAACAGAAATCACTTGAAAGTAGAAAACTTTCCAAATCAAAATTTGAAAAATTTCTTTCGTAATGTTAGTTTTATTGTTTACAGAAAATTCAAATACCTTTTTGACAGTTAAAAGTTGCAGCAACTTTGTTCGGGAACATCTATTCATCTTCGACCGATTATTAGAGCTGTGATCTTTAAAGCTAAAGAGTTTATGTATAATACATTTATTGATTTCTTTTTTTTATAATGTCATCATTTTATAAATTCTTACAGAAAAATCAATATCACATTTTAAAGATCTTAAACAAACCTTAATTTATATTAAAGCATGTACGTTATGAAACCCACAGTAACTCGAGTCGAAACATGAATTGAACTTTTATTACAATTCAAGATGAATTACACAATTTTAATTCTCTACCGTTTTGATTTTTATGCATATTATATATGCTACAATAACATGACAGTTCTTCTTTGTTATTGACCTTCGATTTTCTAAACCCTACCATGTGTTCTTGTTAAGCCTTATAAGAATCTTGCTACTTGTAAAATCTTTCTTGCTTGAATAAATTTACGAAATTTGCTCTTCTGATATGAAGCAATTTGATTTTTCAGCTTTTTTTGCAGGGCCTTCTTTTGTTTTTCCTTTCACATTTCATTTCATTTCATTTAGAAGAATGCTACATTATTACAACTAACTATTATTAAATTCTACATTTTTATTTTTTCATTGAAATGCAATACACTCTGCTGTTGCTGCTGCATTCATTCGCGAATATTGCATTGATTGTATATTTTATTAATGTTAGGTAGGCTATGTATTGTATATAAGAAGATGAGTGTTCTTCAAGAAGACATCCATTCAAGTGTAAATCTTCGAGAAAAACAGATCAGACTGACTATATTTTCCGCATTGCTTTCATATCAAGATAATTAAAAATGTTCAAATTGTTTGTAAGTTTGATTCTATCCCAAAGTGATGTAGATTAAGTGATGTGTAAATTTTGATTCTATCTTTTAGATGCTTTTTGGGATCTTGATTATCGTGCAAAAAGTTTCAGCGCAAAAAAGCAATTTGTATCTTCCTCCAGAAGAAAATGGATATGACTATCCTCAGCCTCCAGCTGGAAATAAACCAAATAAGCCTAACGCTCCTGGAAAACCACCCGCATCAAATGAGGTATGAGTTCCGAGTGTGATTCAAACCCACGTTTTCTGAGCTACCATGTGTTTTAGACAGCATGTCACTCATTGTACAGCTCTTATTGTTGTGTTGGACCAAGCAACAAATCCAACTACCTATAATTTATGACATGATTTCAATTGAATTGCAAATATATTATAATTTACAGGCTCACGAACCAGGAATGCCTTTCGATTTTCAATATGCCGTGAATGAAATAGACACAACAAATCAAAACGTGGATTTTGCTCATACTTCCAATTCTGATGGCGACGTGACAAAGGGCGAATATAAAGTGTAAGTAATTGAATTTTATGCCTAATTTAAACTAGAAATTAAACTTTTTATGATTGCAGTGCTTTACCCGATGGACGTTTACAAGTTGTGAAATATACAGCAGATTGGAAAAATGGATATAATGCAGAAATTACATATGAGTAAAAATGTTAATGTTCTTAAGCCAAAATTTATGTTTCTATTACCAATATATTGACGTATACTAGTTAAATATGTACTACATTTAATAAACAATATCTTGTTAAAACAAATTAAAAACGTGCCCTAAATTATTTATTGTTATTTTTTCTAACGGTCTTTTAAATTTTGAAATGATGGCTTATTTTTTTCTGAAGCTGAGTTTTTTTTTAGCGCTGGATCTTTAATATCTTTTCACGTTTATTGCAATTAATAAGGTAAATTAAGTGAGTTAAATTAATGTTTTGTATTGTTTATGCAGCTAATATCCATTGTATAGTGAAGTTATTGGGTAAATTTGTCAATAAATTATAATATTTGTGATTTTCCGGTTTTCAGCGAAGAAATAAATTTACCAAGCTATTATGGAGAACGTTTCTAATGAAGGAAACGGGAATGTTGGAATTAAACGCTCGTTGTCGTGCTCAGAAGATGAAGATGGGTTTTTAGGATTCGATATCGGTAAAAGATGCTTAATTATTTAATCCAGTAAAGAAATTAAATCTAATTGTCTTGATTTTAGCTGAACAAAATGACAGCCAGCATATGATACAGAACATAAAGAAAATATGCACAGACGAATCTTCGGATGCTGAATCATCGATATTAAAAAAGCATTTACCTAATCGTTCAACAGATATACTAGATCCTGCTTATAAATTGCCTTTTAGATATGGCTGGAAACGGGAACTTGTGAGAAACTTGATTATTCTATTGATTTTGCATTCCAATAAAATGTTATTCAATCTAATTTAAGGTTTTACGTGCTGAGCCGTCAATGAGTAAAGAGAAAGGTGAAGTTTATTACATTACTCCGAGTGGAAAGAAATTAAGAACAAGACATGAAATACAGACGCATCTTCACGATGACCTAACTATAAATAATTTTACGCTTGTAAAGGAAGCTATTGGAGCTAGTCCTGATGATGAAATTATAAGACCTGCTAAATATTACAATTATGCTCGCCGATCAAACGTAGATCCAGTAATTGGAGAGGCTAATCAGCAGCCGTTACTTGGAAAGCGAATTCCAAAGCCAAAAATGCGTTTTGGATCGAGTCCGCCTCCACCGAGCATTAATAACAATAATAATAGTAATATTTCGAATAATTCGAATAACAGTTCTTTATCGCCATACCAATTAACTAACAAATCTTTATCGAGAGACAACAGTCAAGACGCAACAAAAATGGGATCATTTAAGAAGCAAGGCAGCTCAGTAAAGTCCAAAACAAAGTGAGTATTATTATTCGCAGAGTTCGAAGCCAGTGAAGTGAAATCATTTTGTACTCGCTTCGCTCTTCGATGGGCAATTCCACGATTTACATAAGTGAATCTAAAAGTTAGTCGTATCATATTATTTAAAACGAAATTTTTGGAAAAGAAATTATCGTGGAATCAACCCTAGACAAATTTGATTAAGAATAGCGCGAAATTTTGTGATTATATTCGGCTGATGATGCTTAAAAATTTGAGCTAAATTTATGTATTTTCTGTCCATCAGAACGGGTGACGCGAGATGTACTATAAATTGTTTGGCCGCATTAGGGAAAATACCACAATTGCAATGCAAAATTTGTTTATGTCTATATCACCATGAGTGTGCTAACAAAACCGCGAATATCGATGGCACAACTTTCACATGCGAGGTAATATTTGACGCGATCACTTTTGTACTTTAATTTAAGTAGTTGCCTTCAATTGTTTTTGTTTGTTCTTTTAGAATTGTAATTTCAAATTTTCCAAAAGTGCTCAAAACACTCCAAAAAAGCATCATCAGCCACCACAGCCTTACAACTCAGATAAACCTCCTCATAATTTTGAAAATCAACCACAAACGCTTGTTACATATAACGGAAAAAAATTCATCATGTTTGAATCTGACGAAAGCAGTAATGATGCTAAAAAGATCATTAATCGCGCGTAAGATCATGAACTAACTTTGAAAACGAGAAAAATATAAATCTATCCTTTATTTCTCTGTATATTTTCAGAAGTGTTCAGAAAACTGCCGATACAAATGCGAAACAATCCAATAACTTTGTTCAGGAAGCTGCAACAGTTCAAATTTCACCTTTCAATTTCTCCTCAAACTTTCTTCGTAATGTATCAATTGGATTTGATGTTCTATTGCATACTTTTCAATATCTCAAAGTACAGGAGTTACAGCGTGCAAGCCGAGTTTGCCGAATGTGGAATATGATTGGAAACAGTAGCATATTATGGAAGACAGTTCGTATGAAAAATTCGCATGTAAACGATTGGGATGGATTTGTCAAAACTTTAAAACGCAACGGAACTATGCATTTGGATTTAAGAAAAGTTTTGATGGGAAATCAGGAAGAATCGTGGCGTGAATTTTCTGATAAAATTGGAGAGATTGATCAATTACAAGGCATTGATTTATGTCGTTGTACGTCGAATGTTGTTGAAAATTTATTCAAGTCAAATCCCGCACTAAAAATTATTAATGCTGTGTCACTAAAAGACGAAAAGATTAATCTTGAGAGCTTAAAGTTGAGAGATTCCAGTTTAGAGGAATTGAGACTCCGAACAGTTCATAGCAATAATCTGACACTACAAAATTTTGATATCCTTCCACTCATCAATGTCCGACACCTTTCGTTGACTACAATAGAAAATTTGCCGAGCATATTTAATGAAAATAATTTTCTACGGAGTATGACAGCATTGGAATCACTCGAATTAGGATTTTGTGAGCAATTAAATGATCAGCAAATTGCAGAAGATTTAACTTATTTGAAATGTCTTCAACGTTTCCGCATTGAGAAAGGTTCAAATAATTTCAGCATTAATAAAATTTTAGTTTCTATTGCAAAATCACTGCCGAACTTGTGTCAACTTGAGCTAATAAATTGTGATGTTAAGAATAGTTTTGTAGAATCAATATCACAATGCCAACAATTGAAGCGATTACTGTTGATACCGACTTATGTTTCTCAAAGCGCTGCTACAAACTACATGATTATGCAAGGAGTGATGGAATTGCAAAACTTATTAAGTCTTCATTGGGTCGTAACAAATGAATTATTGCGCGTAACTGAATTATATCTCGATCAATCCGACAGTAGAGAGAAAGGCAAAAAGTCACCTGATAAGCATAGCGGAACATCGCCGACAAAAGTCAGAGATTGTATTCCTGTTTTAAAGCCGGTACCTGGAAAACAGGAGGATGAGGAAGTCGAAAGTGCTGCAAATAAGCAACAACAAGTTGAAATCGTTGCTCTTAAAATTGTCGAATCAATACTGTCCAAAAAACTCGACAATACAAAAGTAAAGCTATTGAAGATTCCTCATTCAAATACTTGGAAGCAAGTTCTAATTGAATCATAATCATCAGAATTCAATGGAAGTAAAAAGAAGTGAAGGAATGAAGAATGTTTTTAAATAAAGTTCAAAAAAAGTAAATAGATATGAAATCATAAGTCTTGATTATCAAGGTATTATCTTGTGTACATAGAATGTAAGTTCTCCCTTTATCATACATACTATTGCTCTACTCATGTCATGAAATTTTAATGGAGAGAAGCAGCAGTCAGTTTACTACAAAAGTCCTTGTTCATTTCAATATTTTGTTATATTTCTTATACATGAAAAGCTCAGAATCCGCCGCGATAATCTTTTTGAGAAATAAATAAAATAAAATTACATATTAAAAAATTTAAGTCAATAAATGTATTGAGAAACTTGCGAAGAATTACTTACACACGACTCTTTTCTTCTTTTTGTTTTACAGAATATACGCGTCAAAATAAATATAAAGTATATAAAGTTCGGCAACCGGCAAACTGCTCTGTTTTCAAAAATATTTATGCATGATAATTGAGTTCATTTTTATTGGCTTGGATATGATCAGTGCGTCTATAAATTCAAACAATATGTATTTAATATCAATCGTCACATGTGTTGGTAGTTTAATGGCATGCATGTGTAAAAATTTAAACTTTTCAACGAATAACGTATTTTAGAAATTTAAAGAGCATTCTTTCAAAACATTCGTAAAAGCTTAAGAAAGCTTTGGTTTGTTTGTATTGGTAAACTTTATTATTATTTTTTCATTCAACTAGTAAACAGTCAGTCAGTTTATATTGAACATCCGCAGCGAATAGTTCGGTCGGGTTTCTGCTTAATATTGTTCTTTAATTGTGTATTTTGGAAGAATAAAATAAGATTAAGAAAAGAAAAATTGAAAGAAATTCAAAGAGAGAAGAGAATAATAATATAACCAGTGCTTTTAATTAGAGTTACAATTATATATATATTTATATATAGTTTATTATTATTTTTATGAAATTGAAAGTGATATAAAAGCAATTAAGAAATATGTCTACTGCAATTTTACATGCTGGAAGTTTTATTCATGACTTTAATGATATTGTAATTAAGGTTAGTATATGATTTTTTATCATCTTATTCAAAACATTATCGCTATCATTATTCTAAATATCGAAAATGCTTTGTTAAAAGCACATGGTTTTAGCTTCCATAATAACATCGTCTCGTCTATTTTACAAGCATATATAATATCTACAAACACCACATTAGACTTAAATATATTTACAACATATTTTAAAGAAAAAAAAAAATATTGTTTGCCCATTTTCAACAGCAGATAACGTGTGTATACAACAATTTTTAACAACAAAAACTCGTGTAGAAGGCAAACAGTCTCTTTCGTGCATATTCACACATGATATTTTTTTATTCCTTAATAATATTAATTTTGTGGACATAAATCCTATATGATCGTTCCACGATCATGAACTATATAGTCTCAAACGGTGTGAATATTGAGGATCGAGGACTGTTGCGTAAATGATGTGTATGTCATTTAAAATGAAAACTGGATCTTTCATAGACAAGTTGATCACTCAAAAAAAAAAACAGGCTCTGAAGGATTGTATAAATATACATTTTGCTGTGTGTGAGACAAATTTTGTTGAAATCGACAGCATAATGTAGAGTATAGAGATATGATCGTATATATATTATATAGAAATAATAATCCACCCTCAAAAAATAAACTTCAAAATCAAAATAAGAAAGAAAGGAAACAAGAAAGAAAGAAATGAGAAAAATATAACAACGCCATTCTATGTGTTAATATTTGAGCACATATATGTACACATATTTCGTTTTCATGTTTTCTACTTCATTTCTTCCTTCTATTCGCCTATATAGACATACATATGTGTAAATTGTTGTGTGTATATATAGGCTCACTTTAGAGTTGTTTTCGTTATTTTGCAAAAGAAGAAAAAAGTATAAAATCGTATGTTTGCATAACAATAATTCGTAATATTTTATATATACATGGCATAAGCTGCGGCAAAAAAAAAACTTTCACTGAATAAATAATAGTTTATGTCATCATCATGATCATTGCCGTACTTACCATCACAATATATATAGGTATATAAATATATATATATTTTAGAAGAAATTGAACTATGCCTTTATTGTTATTTTGTGTTAATGAATGTTTTAATCAATTTTGATTACAAACTTGTTGATTACATACATGCGTTCGCCTACTTTATGTCATATAATAATTGCTACACAATTTATTTCTCCCTTCCTATAAAGGCTTCAATATATTAAAATGTCAAGAAAGCTACATGTTTATTTAAATATCCTTAAAAGTTAAAGAGCAATTCAAACATCCGGTCTGTTACCTTATCTTAGATATCAGCATTTCACCTCAATATAGATTAGCTTTAAGCAGTAGTTGAATTGATAAATCACTCAAAATATTACTTATTTTGAAGCGGACTTGAATTTTTGTCAACGCAATACTTACCACATGGAGTATCTCTACATTGACTTTTTATGATACACGAGACAGTTACAGATTATATTATATTAAATAAAAGAAATGAAAAGAACTGATCCCCTAGAACGTTACGATCTTGATGATGATAATAAATATAAAGCGTTTAAATAAAGTCCCTCCACTGCGCTGATGATGCTCTTAAAAGTTTTGTGTGAGACAAGTAATGAAAACAATAAATAATAAGAAAAACCTGCTTTGTGTGCACTTCAATTTTGCGTTTTGTATATAATTTTATTATTTTTTTTTTGTTGTGTATCATATACATCTCCATCTCTGCTATACTCAACTAAGTGAGTACTTATTGAAAAAATTCTTATCATTACAAAAATAAAGAAGAAAAATATATATAAATACATTTTAGCACACTCGCTTGATAGAGTAAATAAACGAAAATATATGTATATATACATCTATGTATAAGAACTGACTGGAAAGGCGGCAAATCTTTTCTATAATATTCACACCTTATTCTTCTTGACTGTTGAATATAGATGGGCTATTAGTTGCTTCTTACTAGGGTTTGTTATGCAATGCAAGGCCTGCTTGGACAAACTATAAGGTATAGTCCAAAATTGTATGCTCGCTGCCTTGTACGAACTGTAAAGTACAGTCCAAAAGTTCAGACCTGCACATCTAAAATGCAAGAGAAGGTCAAACTCTATTAACTGCGAAGTTTCTTTAAAATGAAGCAGGTAAAGCATAAGTCCACACAAGTGTGAACATTCAGTAAATGACATCAAATCGGTTTTACGGAAGAAATTAAGTGTGCGAGTTGATAAAAATTATCCTAAAGTAATGATAACATAAATCTACAAGTTTATTACTCTTGATAACTTCTTTTTTTGCTATTTTTTCCATGATTCCCACATTTCACTTCGTCGTATACTGAATAGCAAATTATTGGATTGAAAACAATGCTAATCTTCTCATAATAGACTCGCTTCCTCAAAAAGTAAAATCTTTTAATGTAACAATTAGCAATAATTAACAAAATAATAATCTTCGTAATGGAATGAAAAGCCTTTATAGAGTTTAAAGAATCTTGGTTCCTCATAAAATAAAGGAATACATGATTTTCTTAAAAATATGAACATATCTTTTTAGAATGAGAATATTTAAAAGCCTGTTATAGTTATGAAGGTTCCACTTTTTTAACTAACCGAGCTGAACATGCTTGTATGTGTAAAAATATTCTTTCATTCCTTCTTTTATGCTGTTTATTTACAAAAAAAAGGACCAAAGCAAGTATGAAAAAGACGAGAAAAAAATATCATAAATGTATTCTTTTTTTTCATTTTTTGGGTATCAACAAATTAAATGATCTAACTGACGTGCTGTATCTTTGGGTATCTTTTTTTCAAATCTCATAAAACATACAAGGATTTTTGAGTTTTGGATCATTTGTTATGCTACTTGCTAGAACTTGCCAGATTTCTAAATACCCATTAAATATTGTATTGCTATTGTATGACTGGCATAAAGGATCGATTGTGTGACGAAATCGTAAAATGGATCCCTCTAAAGACGAAAGAGAGGCAAAAAAACTTGAAATCCGTTTTTAAAAAAAAACATACGAAGCACATGTGTATGCGTGAATGTAATTTTTTCTTTTCTTCATCCATTCAAGAACTCTAAAAAAAGAGCCAAGATGAATAAATTTTGTATGGAACACATGCTAAGTTCTCTTTTTTATTATTATTATTTTTTTGTTGTTGCCAAAAAAAAATCATTCTCAATAGAAGGTTGTGTAAGATCTTTTTATCAACATATTCTCACTAGTTTGGGAAAGAAGAAAAAAATGAAGAAGAATACTTGCACATGGAAGATTAAGCTTCTGTGCTGCTATTATAATAAAGTAATTTTCAAATCAAATATTAATCTGACTACAGTCAAAAGTGTATTTTTGATTATTTTTAGACATATGCGTTATCAATATACACATATTAATGTCCATGAAAACAAATTGAGCTGCTTTTAATAAGATCACCGACAGTAAGAGTTGTTTCAAGTCAAAAAACTACTTTTCCCATACATTTATCCTCATTTTTGTCAAAAATATAGCTGAGAATTAAGATTCCGAATTAATAATTTGATCCAATTGCTAGTCTAGACCGATAAAGTGTAAAATGTTTGAATCAACTACTTTTGTTCTCCGTAGTGGTCGTTCATGTATTACGTTATGTCAAAAAACGAAAGGTTTCATCACCCTCGTTACAAAAATGTCATTTCCCATGAAACGTTTCGAATTCATAGACTTATCTCTCCAGGAGCTTATCTATTAGGGGGGCTCGACGGAAATTTTGTTCTATATATAGTAATTATTAGTATTTCACATTTACCTCCTTTGAAGGCGAACGGACTATGTGAACGACCCCCTTAACTGATCAAGAATAATAAGTATCCGTAATCAATTTCTGGATTGTCAATATACACAAGAATAAGAATGAAATAAACAACAACAATATAACGTATCTAAGCTACATCTTCGCATTTGTAGAGAGACGAGAATTGATAAAATGCTAAACTTATTCTTAAGAATTAATAGTTTTGTTATGCCTCTCCTGCTTACACATGTGTCTGACGAACTCTCGCCTTTTCACTCGGTCTTTGCTTTAAAAAGTGTGAAACAAATAAAGACCTGATCTGAAGCTATTGACGAAGCGCATTTTGTATAAAGCAACAGCAGTCAAAATGTAGATGTTTGGGAGAAAGAAGCGCTAAAATGGAAACAAAAAATCAAGAATGAATTTTAAATAACGAATATTTTTACTATATGTATAATTTTAAACATTTTTTGTTTCTTCTGTTTAGAATATCAATGTTCTTTATTCTTTTCTGCACTCATACAAAATCGTAAATGAGAAATGTGGTAGTAAAGTTTTTTCTGTCACTTACTTTGTACATATACGTCGCGTTGCGTTAAACATTTTAAAATGCTTATGATTTCCTTTTGAAATTGATTTTAAATTTTTCTCTCATAATTCACAGAACATGTCACAGTCAAGACAATATTGTAATGGACATTATCAATATGCTGTATGATAATTGCATATTTTATAATTGCAAAATTCCCCAACCCAATATACTGTATGTAGATTACAGCTTAAAATTATTAATACTATTGATGTATATTTAAGTTCTTTCAACATATTCACAGTCAGTATATATATAAATGCTTTGAGAATGTTGTCTCGAATGCAAAAGAGAATGTACGATAATATGTGGAAAAAATAATAAGTAACGATCATTTTGTTGAAAAAAGGGAGAGAAGTCTATGGTTTCACAATTGAAATTTATTGATAAGGGTATATTATGCATTTAATGATTTAAATTTTATTCTTCATAATTCTTTATTGTGTGAAAATTTGTACTGATGTGGGTAACACGTGTCGCATTAATATCAGAATTGCTTTATCAGCCTTAAAGATAGATTTTCGCAATTTTTGTAATTTTTAACATAAAGGTCATGCACAAATGTAGTCTATAAAATTAAAATAAGTAATGTGACCGACTAGCTACCATTATATACAAAGAACATCCTTTCATGGTATTATTAGGGTTCAGAAATACAGCTACGGTAACTAAAAGCGGTCCCTTTGCCTATTAGGGCTACCTTCTGGATGAGAAAGTCATTTGACATCCGGATTAATTACAAATAACCTATAAACACAGTTTAATTGATTCTCATTTCATTATTCATCGAGGAAAAGATTTAGACGTCAAAAATCCTTCAATCAAGATCTGCCTGATTTTGTGCTATCTAAATAACGCTTGAGAAAATGTTATAAAATTCAATTCTTCCGCATTTCGCTTATTTACCGGTTCACTAACAAACACGTTGTACGCGCTGTTACTTGCTTTGTGAACGTGAACCAGTTATGTATGAAACTGAAATGCATTTCTATGTGCATTACATGAGAAATTCCGGAAATAAAAAAAATAACGCTAATTTACTAATTTTGTAATATTTTTTTTTCTTTCCTTTTCCTTCTTCTTCTTCTTCTTCTAGTGCACTAAACATTGTTTTTATGCTTACTGCTAGTTAAATGCACTTTCACTCTTGTCTTGAAGTCAACAGTTTCCCGTATCTATTTGAATGGTTTTCGTGGGCTCATACTTATAATAATGTAAAACAGTTGGCTGTGAAAAATTATGAACAAAGTTGGAATAAACTCACAAAAAAATGACTTCTGAAAAGTAATTATTCAATTGAAAAACTTCAGAAAGCGGATCCAAATTAAATTCAACGTAACAGCAACAATAATAATAATAATATTGTACATAACTTGCTTCAATGTTATCGCTTGTCGTTCAAGTATTTATTTTCAAACGCTCATTTTTTCGCATCGTTGCAAAAGTCATAAAACTTATCATCCCTCGTTATTTGTTGTTGTCTTGCTAATATAACGTCAGATTAATATTATGCTGGTTCCTAATACATTTCTACTTCCGAAGTTGTAGATCAATAATCCAACCAGAGTGTGGCAAAAATTCGTTAATTTTCAAATTTATTTTGACCGTTACTTTCACTTTTCTTCGTAACGTAAATTTTGATTTTAAAATGAGTTGAGTTCGAATTTTTCGACAATCTAATGTCTTTAAAAACTCGAATTTGAGACGGCCATACTCTGATTCCAACGTGGTTAGATACATGACCAATCAGCTGTTGCGAAGCAAAAGCCAAATTCTCACCTGAAGAATATGTAACAGTCGTGATATAATTTTAATAATAACACTTAAGTAACAACTATATGTTTACGAAATGGATGAGATAAAAAAAGAAATGAAATATAAAAATAAATATAAATGCCGGAAAACCCCATTAAAAAAAACTACGAAAAGAAAGAAGGAAAGAAGAAGAAAAAATGTTACAAGACGTATTGCGCAACTTTCGCTGACCATTTAAGTATTGAAGTAATAATGTTTAAGCAACGACTCAGCTGTGTCTATTGTACATCTTTAAAGGTTGTATTAGTGTCAATGTAGTGAAATCGTTATATTGGCCGAGTTTAATTCAACTCCAGGATCTTATAATATATGTAGTCAGTCATTTATTTTTTTTGTGTCTTGGCAATATGAGAAATTATTGGCTTTGGCGCCTTTACACAACAACAAATGTCTCAGCATTCAATTTGCATCATAAATAGTAAAAGATAATAAAGCTTAAAAAATACACTCCATTGAAAGTGAAACCGTACCAACCGTTTGCTTGCTTGCATGCTTTTTCACTCTCTCTCTCGATCCAAACTATTGGAATTATTTAGTATTATGTAAGGTTTAAAAACAAGAAAGAAGAAAAAAAAGTGTTATGCCGCTGTTGCTTTGAATGTGTGTAGTCAAGTCTTGTTTTCTCGTATTTATGCTATATAATATATATACTTCTATTTCGCTTTTAATATCGTCTTTCGCACATGACTTTCTTGAATGGGCTTCTATAAATGTGTAAATAATGTGCTTGATCATAGGGAATTTACTGGTGATTTATTATGCGATATGCTGACGAAGTGCACTTTATTGTTGCTATTTCTTCTTTGTGTTAAATTAAACAAGGTATTACATATATATCAGGAAAAGAAAGTATGTTTTCGTAAGATACTCAGCTGCATAGTAGCAAAATTTTAGGTAAATGGGCCATCGATTTCTTCTTCATATTACTTTTGCTTTTTTTCGTCGTTATTACTCATGGTGTTACATATTATTACTGTACTCTAGTAGTAATAAAAAAGTATTGCATTAGCGATGAAAATTAACATTGAATACGCAACGAATGCTGAAATTGAGAGTTTATCGACTGTTAAACTCTGCTATATAGTAATTATTTAGATTTACTTCCGTTTAAATAAGGAATTGTTAGATTATACAATTTCACAACTTCTGTTCTAATTGTCATAAATTCCGATAGTTTTGAATCTAATGTATGTACGAACACATGTGGTATAGCATAATCGTGTGATCTCCATTTTAAGTTTTCCAAAACAAGATAACAAACTATGTTAAATATTTACATTCTCAAAACATTCTAAGTAGATACTGTCACTTGTTCAAATATATGATTAAGAATAGAGCATAACAAATAATTCTATAATATATTTCCTTCATTTTAGAATCAAAATTCCAGTGCAAAGATAAATGGATCTATTAACAATCAAAATTATAAAGAGAAATATCAACGAACTGAGGAAATGTATTTTTCGAAGCAACAAAATGACGCTTATGTGACAAGTTTATTTGCAACGACTCAACAGAAGAGAACAATAGACGCGGGCAATCATCATGCAGTTCTGGCGAGAACGGTTTCAACACCAATGACAGATCAGGCAGCCGTTAATAATCTCTTTACTTCCCTCAACGACATTTTAAATGGTACTGGTGCAGTTCATCGTAAATTGGAGCGAACACAATCAGAACCGATACCTCAATCGATTTCATCATCACACACATCACGGTATTTACCATAATCCAATGATTATTCATTTCATTTTCTGTCCGTATTAATAAACTTTTTCTACGCCTTTTCTTTTTTTCTCCTCAATTCAAAAGCTATAAGACGGAACTCTGTCGTCCTTTCGAGGAAGCCGGAGAATGCAAATATGGTGATAAATGTCAATTTGCACATGGTATGCACGAATTGCGTAACTTGCAACGACATCCAAAGTATAAGACCGAATTGTGCCGCACTTTCCACAGTGTTGGGTTCTGTCCATACGGCGCGAGGTTTGTAACGCAATTATATAATTAAAATATTTTAATACTTGAGATTTCTATGTATGAATTTTACACATGATCAGTCTGGTCTATGGATTACAATTCCAATTCCAAAGAGCTGAAAAGATAAAACCTCTAGAAACTTAAAACTGATTTTCCTGTATGAAATCAAGAAAACTGATATTTAAATTTATATATTTTTGCAGATGTCATTTTATTCACTCTTCTCAAGAAGCACTGACCCATAACAAAAATGTAGCTGCTTATCAAGCACGTTTACAGCAATCACGTATGAAAAGTTTGAGTATGTCGACAAGTTCAGATAGAGAAACATCTTCAGTTGGTTCTTTGTCACCAACGATGACGAATGTTCAGAATCAATCGGCAAATTGCTTTAGTGATCATCAATCGTCAAGTCCAACTAACATATTTTCATATTCATTTAGTCCATCAAATAGTCCGATTCTAAATGAAATGTCATCATCTATTTCACCACCGCCTCAACAGCAACAACATCCAACTCAAATATCTGGCACAGGACTGTTTGTTAAGCCAACATTCATTGATCAGAATCATGTCAATGTTATGAAGCAAATTCCTGAAGATCGGCTGCCAGTTTTTAATCAAATCAGTTCGGTTATTGATTCTATGAGTACTTTCAAAATTTAACCGATAAAGGATATAGATGAAGTTAACTAAATAAAAATACATAGTTAACATCTGTATTTATAAAAAAAAAAAACATCCAGACACAAACAAACATACATACATAAGAGACACACTTGCGTAATTTTTTGATTTTTACTACATTATACCTCTACTAGCACCATAAAGAAGTACTCAATCTATGTTGCATTTCATGATTTTTTTTTATAATATAAACGAAATTTATATTATAACTACATACCTGCGAAAAATTATTGAATCTTCATTTGAAACTATAATTAGAATTACATTTTTGAAATCTGTATCAGCTTCCGATTGATTTTTTAAAGAAAAAAAAAAGAAATGAAGAGTTAATATGTATAGTTTCAATAAGAAACAGAGATAAACTTCAGAGAACTATTTTATACTTCACAAGTCTTGTAATTAATCAGAAAAGAAACGCTCGGCACATTTAATGCCAGTAAGTTATAATCAATATTTATTTCTCATATTTTGATAAATGTTATTTATTATTTTTGTGCTCTCCGTGAAAGAAGTTAAGCAGCAGCACATAAACAAAGAAATATTTAAAAATGTCTTGCTGATTTGAAATTATTATCTAACATATTCATAACTTAATTAATTTACATTATTTATCTAATATCTCTGCAAGTTTTCTTTTATATTATTTTTTTTCCTAGAATTAAGTTTATGCCTTCTTTTTTTTACTATACTTCCTTTTTTTTATTACTTTCTATGAAATACATTTAATTTAAATCGCTCATGAAAACCGAATTGCAAATTATATTTTATTATTATTATTTTTATTTATATTATGAGAATTCATTTCATGTTTGCTTCACATACTACATATTAGTGTGCACACATTTCCCGACAAGCTATATATCCCTTTGAATAGAAAAAAACATTGAAAAAATATTCAAGGATCATTTGGCGTAATTAATATAGAAATAAGGGAAATGCAGTGTTTTTAAATGAAATATTTAACGGAGAGTCATATAGAGGAACCAAATATGAAAAAAAAAAGAGATAATATTGAAACGAAAGTTGTTAGCCTTAAATATCTACACTTGTTTTGCTTTTATCGCACAAAGAGAACTATATTATGTAGTAACTGAATGAAGTGTCTTCCTCCCTAATAATAAAAAAAGAATGTAGTTTTCTAAAGACTTATTTGTTAAAAACTAACTAAGACGTAAAGTGCCTTATACTGCAATTAGCACTTGAGAGTGGCTTCCAATACTTTTTTACATGAATTTTTATGCTAAATTATTAAGAAAAAAGAAAAAAAAAACAGAAGAAAAATTCCTTAAATTAATTTTTTTTTCATTCAGATATTAAGCATGCGATATTGATTGATTGATGAGAGGAAAAGACTCATGTCTCATTAACTTTTTTAACTTTACTGAATGGATTTTTTTCTCTATATTTTATAGTTTTTTGTCTTCTCAAGAGAAATAACACATAAAAGATTTCGTGATATAATGTAAAAGACGTTAATAATTGATAATTGAAATGATTCGATATAAAAGTCAGAGATAGTCAGTTCTTCCAAACGATTTCTTCCTTTAATTTTATGAATAAAAAAAAATATACATATATATATTAAATTATATTACAATGATGATGATACACTCTACTTTGATAAGGAATTAAGCTTATTTATTATTATTAGTTGATTTTTGAATATGACTTTAAGGATTAAAATCTATAAAAAAAAATGAGAGTTCAATGCATTTGTGAAAGGAAACGGTGAGAATATGATGAGAAGGTAAAACGAAATACCAAGATTAAGTTGCCATATTAATTCTTTTTTTGCATTGTTGAGTAAAATAACGATACTGAATAGCTTTTATCTTACACATATTGGACCTAAAGACAGACAGAATTGGGGATGTGATGAGATATTGCCAGAAATGCATTGAACAATAGCTTTAAAGTAAACAGCTAGAATTTAAAGCTCTATTTCTTATGTAAAACTTATTTAATTTTATTATATCTATTTAATTTTTTCATAATCTTATTAATTATTTAAATGATGTGAAATACGGTTTGTCTTCCACTTCTAGAAACCCGTAAAAGATTTCCTTTTCAATAGATTTTGTTTGTTACATACCTACATTATAATGTTAATTATACAATTTTGTATGAAGATCATTTGAATTAAATTGAAATTTGTACTTTTATAACAAAAAGAAATTTCGTTGTTTTATTATTTTTTATATCCGTTTTCAGCACATGACATTCATACTTCAGATATTAACCAATTTTATCAGTTATTTGGTTACCAAATAACTTCGAGTACAATTACAAATATTGTTGATTCAGTAGAAATCAGGCCACTTCCACTGTCAAAAAAAAAGAGATTCAGCAGGATCCGAGTCATTCTCGAAACCATGGTGGGTGTCAATATCGATGTCAAGTTCCAAAATTCATATCGTCTCTCCAATGAACAAATTAAAAAGCTTTTTAAAGCTCTGAAAAAAGCTTTTATATAAAATTGGAGAAATTAATTAGAGAATTAAAAATAAAACTAATATTTTATTTCATTAAAGTTAATCAGTATATGAACATACAATGGATGAGTTTATAAAAATGATTTTGATGAATTTTCACAATAATTTTGGACATTAACAAGTATTTAGTCAGAATCATCTGATGTAATCATGTTTTTTCTGTAGCTTCTTTTTACAGCATCAATTTTAGTTATCACGTTATTAAAAGAATTACTAGCACTTCCTCTCGAGTTACTAGAACTAGGAGTCATTGTATCATCGGCAATGCCACTATCAGGAGTTTTCTTCATTGGCGGTGTCTCAAATATATTGCTACTTGAAGCTACACCATTATTTGGAAGAATTGTTGATTCAGTTTCACTTGTTTGATCGAGTTTCCTCTTCTTGGCATTGAAATATTCATGATAACTGTCATTACTGCTGCTTTCAGTACTTGATAAAAGTGAGTTAGAATTGTTGGTTGAAACATAATCTTCAAAATCATGCTCACTCTCGTGAATTTTATACTTTTTTCGTCTTCCGTTCTCGTGATTCTGAATATGATAATTGTGACTTTTTTGTGATGAATTAAAAAAGCTTCGATGAGTACTTGTACTTGCTCCATCATTATAAACCAAATTATTAGAGTTTGAATTTATTGCAGAATTATTAGAATGATTGTGATTATTGTTAGATCGCAAAAGATGATTATTAGTTGATTGGCTGGTTCCAGGAAGTGGCTGGTCATCATCTGAATCGTATGTATTGTTTGGGGCACTTGCAAAACGAAATATGAAATTCTTTCCATTTGCTGTTATACCCGTACTAAAAAATTAACAAAAAGTCATTAATTGGTCGAGAATGTTTCACAAAAAAGGCATACCTGGTACTTGGAATAGGAATAGAAGGACTTGATGTGTCGTTGGCATTACTGATATTATTTATCGGATTAATATTGTCATCATCATCATAGTCTGAGCTAGAATCAGATTTATCGGCAACTCTTGTGCTTGTATTTGAAGCTGCTGACGATAATGGAGTTTTGGCTTTCCTTCTAAATGAGCGATATGACAAATTCCCCGTATGTGAACGATTTCGACGTCTCTTAATTGGCACTTCTGAATCACTTGTCTGCTCTCTTGATACTGGCTTATATTTACTCTGCAAAAGGATTATGACTCAAAAATATTTCATGACCATTGAATAACATTCATACCTGAACGCTTAGTCTTCTTGTTTTCTTATCATAAGGTTTTCTGGTTACGTTTCTCAAATTTGCTGCTCGCTTACTTTGTCTTGGAACATACTTATTCTTCATTCTTCTAGAATTTACGTTTCTGGCACAACGCTTTAATGCCAATCTTTTAAGGGATTTTCTTTTTGTTGCTATCAGAAATGCAATTCTATTTCGATATTTATGACGCTGACTGGCTTCACCTCGACGTGAATCTATTAAGAATCAAGAGATTATTTCTTTAACTTAAGGAATTATAATTTATATAGTAGTTACCGCGATTTCGATTAATGACTGTTTTTACGGTTTGAAAGTTAACTGCTGTATCTCTTTCTGTATCACTGGTAGGACTATCGGGACGTGATTCAGAAGAATGATCTGAGGTTTGGTTTGAACTCTCACTACTCCATCCTTCAATTTCTTGTTGCACTAGATAATCGAAAAATGCAATCATTCTTGGATCTTCGTTTGTATTTTGATTGCTATAGTCATGAGTCATATTCTAGGTAAATAAATTTATTATTAGAGATTATTTCGAATTTGAAATAATTGTTGACTTACTTGTCCATTAGAATGAACTAGGGAAATATATTCTTCATGTGTAAAGACTTCTCGAACATTATCAATTTGAGTCTCCGCTAAGCTACCAGTCCAATTATCTAGTTCAAAGGGCGTCCATAGCTGTCATAGAAACATATTTTTCATTCAGCATATGTTAAATTTCAAGCATAATTGTGAAATAATACCTTAATGATTTTTTCAACCCCTGATGAAGCCAGCAAACATCGTTGTGGGTTGTAGCGCACTTGATTGACTATAGATCGATGGCCATATAGAACAATTTGATTTTTATCAACCCATTGATGACGACTTTCAACTAAATAAGATGAAAGAATTTATTTAAATGTTTTAAAAGTGAAGCTAATAAAACTTACGATCTGCATCATTGACTCTCCACACATACAAGTTAAAATCATCTGAACCGGACAGAACATACTCATCATAGGGACCTGCAAATGTGCAACTCTTCATTGTGCATGAATTATAATAGTCTTGATTATAAAATTGACAGATGGGTTCCTGATCAATTGTTGAATATAATATAGGAGGGAGACGTCGACGGAGAGCTAATAGAAGTGTACCATTTGCATTAAAACGGACACTCATGCAACTTTGTGACGCATCTTCACCACCGTAACGAATAATAGGCCTATTTTGGAATTGCACTTTGTTAAGAAAGAACTGATTATCATGAAATTATACATACATTCTCTGAGATCGATTATCCCACAATGCAGCTCCTTCTTTTGCATTAGCCGTAATCATGAAATTGCTATCAGTTGGATGAAACTGAACAGCATGAAATGGAGCACGATATTTGACGATAGTTTTTGGCTCTGCATTAGAAGCTCTCAAGTCAAACAGCAATACACGTCCATCTTCACCAGCTGTTGCAAATAGATTATCATTAAATGGATCAACACCTAATCCATAAATTGGTTTTGTGTGATAAAATACATCAATACAATCGCCACTGGCAATGTCATGAACAATGGCCATATCATCATTTCCACCCGAAAATATTCGCGTGTTTTGTGAATCAAAACTTAAGCAGAAGATATTACTCAAATGCTGTTTCAGCATAACTTTAGGTTCTTCTCTATTAAGGATACTCTTGTGCAAGTTCCACAAAAGTACGCGACGATCATCTCCACCTTGATTAGAAATTTCAAATTAATATTTAGTCATTAAGATCAATTAAGTATCTTACCAGATATCAGCCAATTGCCTTCTCTTGAAAATTCAATTGCATTAATACAGCCATAATGAGATACCAAGTCTCTTTTAAATAGATTTTTGGAAATCGATAAACGATCTGAAAATACCATTTAATGAATTTAATTTTATTGACATCATGAATATAAGGTTCCATTTACCTGCAAAGAGCTTTGATTGAAAGTTATATGAAGAACTGATTCCATTTTCCCTTTGAATAATATTTCTTAAAATATTATGAGCTATTGGATTCGTATTTGCCATACTCTAATATCACTCATTCAACTAATATATTCTTAGTTCAATCTTGTTACTTGTTTTAACTTAATATTATCACTATAATGAGTGAAAAATCGCATAAATTTCTCAAAAATTTTCAATTTCTCACTGCATATATTTTTTTATAAACCATAGATATATATACATATATAGGTATATACTTTCAGGGCTGTAATGGCTGTTTTAACTTTCTCATATCTTGAACAATTCTCAATTCTAATTGAATCAAATTATAATCACAATTTAATAAAGTCCATGTTTATATTCACATAAAATCAATGCTGTTTTGATTGGGATTTTATGAAATCTTTTAAAAGTTATCAGAATAACAAATCTAATGACTTCGCCTCTGCTAGATTTTTCAATCAAATACTTTTTCACAATTCAAAATTTTAAACTTTATCACATTATTAATGCATAGCTTATATCTATAATAGGTATTTGTATACTTTATGATTAATACTTTTTAAACTTTAATTTTCTTTGTATTAAATGTTAAGTTAAACAATGGATTATCTATTTTTTTAGAAGTTTATTTTCCACAAATCTTGTATGTGAATGCGCCTGTACGAAAAAATATCATCTGATTTATGTAAACATTTGAATTACAAAGGTTGCTCCTCTTAACAGATTTGTGTAGTCCTTCTCATGTATGTCAAATATCTATTTGATCAAGATGCAATTTACGAACAACAAAAACATCGGTTGTTCATTCCTTTAACATCAATTTCAATGATAAGTCAACGATTCAGTCGAGAATTCAACTAACGATTCACAATATTTCAATGATTTCTAAGATCAGTCACTTAATAGTTAATAAATGAATTGTTTACTACTTTGAAACAATGTTTAATAGTTTTGTTTACTGTGACGGTTGCATGATTGTTGATCATTGATGTTGCGTAATTTTGAATTTTTAATGGCAGTTATAGTAAAAACATCAACAAAACATCATAGAACAATAACAACAATATTTCAAATTCGTCAACGACACCTTTGTTCCTTAATTTTAAATAGTAATTATAGTTTAATTAGTCAAATGGCACCGTCAAATTATAAGAAATATGAGAAAATATCCTTTCTCGGTGAAGGACAGGTAAGTTCCTTATTAATATCATTAAAAATCTTTAATTTTTAAATTTCATCTAGTTTGCAATGGTATACAAAGCAAGAAACATTGAAACCGACGAAATAGTAGCTGTAAAGAAGATTAAGCTAGGAAGTAAGGAAGAGGCAAGAGATGGAATTAATAGAACAGCATTGAGAGAAATCAAACTATTACAGGAACTGAGTCATGAAAATGTGATTGGTTTACTGGATGTTTTTGGACATAAATCCAATGTCTCGTTGGTTTTCGAATTTGTAAACACAGATCTAGAAATTATTATTAAAGATCCAAAAATAGTACTAACACCGGGCAATATTAAGTCATATTTGATACAGACATTAAAAGGATTAGAATATTTGCATCGATCATGGATAATGCATAGAGATTTGAAGCCTAATAATTTGCTTGTGACAAGTGCCGGCGTATTGAAAGTTGGTGATTTTGGTTTAGCTAAGTTTTATGGATCTCCTACGCGAATTTATACACATCAAGTTGTTACAAGATGGTATCGTGCACCAGAATTACTTTTTGGAGCAAGACATTATGCAACAGGTGTAGACATGTGGGCAGTTGGATGTATTTTAGCAGAACTGTTACTTCGAGTTCCTTTCTTACCTGGTGACAGTGATTTAAATCAATTAGATAGAATATTCTCAGTATTCGGAACTCCAACTGAAGAGATTTGGCCAGGAATTAAACTTCTTCCTGATTATATCCAATTTAATCCATATCCAGCAATTCCATTGAAAGAAATTTTCACCGCTTGTAGTGATGACTTGATAGAAGTAGCTGAAAGTATGTTTTCTCTATATCCTATGAAGAGATGTACAGCAACAGAAGCATTAAAAATGTCATACTTTTCGAATCGACCACCACCAACGGAAGGAAGTAAACTTCCAATGCCTGTAAAACAAACTGAAGAGGATTCAAGTTCCAAACCGAGTCTGAAAAGAAAATTATTGGACCAAATATCTGATAACATACCAGGTAAAAAAAGATTGCAATTTTAGACATGCATTTTTGGATTTAATTTTATTAAGTTAAATCTCAAAATATTTCTTATCATCTTGTAAAATTCTATCTACCCTGTTATATAATTAAGTTTAAAGTTATTTCTTCTTACAAATCGTCATTAAACTAATTGAAGAAAAAGAATACAAAAATAATACTCGCATTTTATTAATTATATTAACTACTTCCTTTGGAGATTATTATTTTGTTTTGTCATCTAATTTTTAAGGCCATCATATCAATAATAGTAAGGTATATTTTATTTATTAAAACTAAAAAGGAAACAAAAGGAGGAAAATTTAATTATCACATCTTGTCGCAGTTACTGTCAAAATTCGTCCTTTGATTCCTTCTTATTTATTAAGCTTAATAATATCACTTAAATATTTTCTACTTCCGCAATTTGTTTAAGTCAAAAATTTTCATCATGCTTCTCATATAGTGTAGACTCATTCTTTAAAGTTTTACTTTTGGCATAGAAATAGCATAGTCATATAGCCTCTCGCAAGGATACATTGCTATTAAATCTTAAGCTAGAGATATTTTCATTTTTTTTAGTGGTGATTGCTTCAGTGTGTGAACTTTTCTAGATATCTATGCTAAAAGGTCACCAGTAGCAGTGCATTTTTGCCATAATCAATATTGGTTAGTTAGTCAAACAGCAGAATTTTGGAATTAAAATGTAACGTATTTTTGGAATTCAAAATTATAATGGATTTTCGAAAATTAAAATTTTGCAAAAATGCACTTAATGTTAGTAGGTAATGTAAACTTAGCATAGTTCACGCTACTCTTAATATACGATTTGTAAGCTACTAAAAGTCATGAAAAATAATTAAATCATTAATTCTTGTTGTGCTTCTGCCAATTTAGCTTTCTTTCTATTTTGTACACATGGCATAAAGCACCACAAACTGCTTCCAGCTATAATAGTCAATCCAAGTACGAAGAATATTGGTTGAAATTCACCAATTCTTTCAAATGCTGATAAACAGATTGGCGGACCTAATAATTGCAAGATTCCATTGACAAACAAACTAATTCCATACGATGATGTCAAACGTTCAGCTCCCAACATATCTACCATGACTATAGACGTAATTCCAACATAAGTTCCAGTTGCAAGACCGAAAATTGAGCAAATGGCACTAACCCAGCCATATTGAGCTACAAATGGGAGTCCAGTTAATCCAAATCCAGAAATTACGAGACCTCCAACAAAGAACCAACTTTTAGGTATCAAATTTAAGTCACTAAGTGCTGAGCCTCCTATTCGTCCGATAAGATCAAAAGTCGAAACAATAGATAATAAGTACGCAGCTTGATCTTTGGTAAATCCAAGTTCCAATGCATAAGAAGGTAGTAAAATGATGAAATTTGTGTAGGATATTGCATTTGTACAATTTGATATCAACAGAATTAAGTATCCAGGATCACGAAGAAGGGACAGATCAAAATATTTATCACATCCAGACTGTTCTTCTTCTTTCTTTGTATCAGACTTACGACATGTAGTCATCGGATTGAATGAACTAGCAATTGAGCGCAAAGATAAGTGCGAAGAAAATTCATTGGGTTGGAGTGAAGACAAAGTACCTATAATACGAGAATAAATTCTATTAAGGAAATTTGGAAATATAAATTTCTTAACAATACCATGATAAGGTGTTGAAATATATTGAAAGCTAGAGGTGGAAGGTGACGCTTTTAATCCTTTCGGTCGACTGCTGACACGATTTGAATTAAGTCTATGTAATCGCATGCTCGAATTATGATTATCAGTTAGAGACAAGTTTGAGTTTAATTGTGTAGTAAATGAAGTAACAGTGCCATTTCGTTGCACATTGTCACCACCCTTCATTGGGGTGCTGATTTTACGAGTTCGATCATTTGACATTACGGCTGATATTGATCGTTCAAAGCTATTTTTAGGATATTTGAAAATGTCATGTTTATAGTCCATTGTCGGTGTATTTGCAATTGGGGTTGCACAATCATCATGAGTAAGGATGAATTTAGCCAATTTCTTTGTTCCATTCTCCATGCCTTCGCTCGGTTCTTCTTCTACGTCTTCAAGAATTTTATCATTTCTAAATGACTTTCCAGCTGCAAGATCTTCTTGTAATTCTTCCTCATCATTGTCCTCTACTCTCACTCTTTTCAAATGTTTACTGACGTCATCGTAAAAAAGTGCGGCAATAAAGCAATTAAGTGTAATACCACCCATAATAAGGCATGCACCACGATATCCAAAATTGTCTAATAATACTCTCAATATTGGAGGAAGGAAGATTGATCCTAATGCACTTCCACTAATGCAAAGTCCGTTTGCTAATCCTCTAAGTTTGACGAAATATGATGTCACTAAAAGAGAAGGAGAGTGTTAAAAATTTTAACGGCTTTTTTCAATTCAAATTTTATGCAACTCCACAAAAAATTAATTCCCTTCAAAATCAACTTAAAGCTGCCTCGAAACAACTCAGTGATATAAAAGATTTATTACAACCACTTAACATTGTAGATTTCGTAAGCATGAGTGCTCATCGCTTTTTGGCATTTTGAAATCAAAATTTAATTTATGTTTATTTTGAGAAATTTGACTTTCGAAATTGCATAAAATTCAAATATTTCATTAACTGATTTTTGTTGAATTACTTACCTATATATACAGTTGGTGGAAATGTAAGTCCTGCTCCAATTCCAACACACACACCATAGCTGATGTACAAATACTCGATTGAATTCGTAAAATAGGTCATTATTAAACCAAAACTACAGAAAGCAGAACCGATGAAAGTTACAGTCCTATAAGAATACTTTACGGATAATATTGAGGAAAGAGGTCCTAATGACGAATACAGGAAATAACATATAGCTGGAATCCAACTTGCTGATGACGGCGATGCATTTAAATTTTCGAGAAACTCCACAAACAATATTCCAAATGATTTGATAGCTCCACCGGGTATAAGTATGTTCACCAACATGGCACCGAAGAGAACGAGCCAAGCATATCCACCGTCGGGAGGCACTAGCTCATATTTCACCTCTTTTCCATTCTCCATCTCTATTAATTTTTCAGATTCTTCTGGTAATTTTACTAAAAATAGAGAAAAAAAGAAAATTACTTTTGTGACACAAATGAAGGGATTTCGGTGGAAATTCGGTATGTACATTAGGAAATGTGTAATAAAGGAGGTCGTTGAATAACCCACATAAAAAGGAAAACTCAATTGTAGTCATTATCGGCGTAAAATCGCAGAATGCTGACAATTCGTGGTTAAGGTTATACGGCCAAAAGTCGTTATTAGCACACGATTTCACGTTTTGAATCATAATGCCATGTAACTCAAAGGCTTTATAAACAAAAGTAGCGCAAATCATACGACTGTTTACGTCATTTAATGTTAATCAGAATAAAGGAGGTCGCGGATAAAATGTCATGACATATTACTTTGTAAACATGATAAATGCTTTGAAGTAGACGGAATTTAGTTTAATTAAGTGTTTAAAGGATGTATTAAACTTGGAACAGCTGTTGTCAGTTTTATTTATTTTTTCTGGAAATTGAATGTAAGATTACATCAGCATATTCACTCTTCCAAGACCTGAATACATCTCATCCAAATTAAATTGAGGTCAAAAAAGTTTAGAAAAATAAGGAAATTAGAAGCCATGTGCAACTATAACCCTTTGACAACACTTGAATAAACAATTTTGATAACAAAAAAATAGTGAGGAACACGCGATTTTCATTTTCTATCAAAGTAAATAAATGGCGGTTAGAGACAATCCTAATCTAATACATTGTAAACCAAAAGTCTATACGAAATGTGATTAAACTTGAAATACGATTCTGTGTTTTTTTCAAGATGAACTCATCGTTTTTCCTCAATAATTTGTCATCATTCGTGCTATCTTGATTAATTAAGAGAAGACCAGTCATAAAGAAATTTGTAACAAACAATTTGATGAGCGCTAAATATTTTATGAGTCGCAGATGTCAATTGATACTTAGTTAACATCAACAAACCTCATCAAACAAATTTAAAATCATATTAAAGACAATCAAACTATCAACATCGTATATCTTTCACATTCAACGACTTAATATATGATTCAGTCTGTTTGGATGCAGTTTGAGTGTCTGACGAATGAAAATAACATGATAACAATTTAACGGATTTTTGAATTTCAAATATTAACGGTTTTCAAAAATTCAAATTTAAATATTTTCAAAAAATTCAAATTTTTTTTAAATAAAACTGTCAGCAGTTTAGCAAGCGTTTCCGTCAGACGTTAAGCATTATTCACAATACTGCTTTTTAATTTATTTTACAAACAAATTTATTCACGCTATTGTGTATATTGAATGTCAAGGATTCCCACTCACCACAATTTTTCTCGCTGACTTCCTTAATATCTCCAACATTCCCGTTCATTTGTAAATGATTTTCAATAGATGGATCATATTCCACGCTGCCATTTTCATTCGTGATGCTTTTTGGAATGGACTCAAGTGACAAATGTGATAAATTTCTTGCTTTTTCGACCCCCATTTTTTGCTTAATTAATTTGAATTTGAATCAATTTAAAACCAATTATTTCCTGCTGAACTGAACAGATCTGAAAATATACAAAATAATGAAAATTAATTGTTAGATACAGTTTAGTGTTGTCGCTTAATTTGTTAATATGTATAAAAAGAGTAAACAAACTACTTGATAAGAGGAAAAAATGCGTCCATATTGTGTAAATATAAAGCTATGCCGTCACATGTTTACAGCATAATTGGAAAAAATATTTCAATGAAACATTCTCAGTAAATTGGAAATCTAAAGGACACGCCAATGATTCATCTAGGCGTTATTGAAATTTTTCTTAGAATTTTCAAAGCCATAACATCAGTCGCACGACATGTAGTGCGAATGACTCGTAGAGCTTTTAAGGCAGGCGGAAGAGTATAAAGAGAGACCAGAGTCAAATAGACTGAAAGACGATAAAAATAAATGTATTTGCGACATGAACAACAAAACGAAAAGAAATATATTGAAAATGAAAAGAGAGAAGCATGCACAGTGCCTTGACCTAGGTCTGATTTTTGTTGTAAGATATCAAGCAGTCTTATTATTCTTTTCATTTTATTTTTATCACCGAAAAAATGATTCAGGAAACATCTGATACAGAAAATTTTATGAATGTCACTAGGCTAATGATGATTAAGGCGTATTTTGTCATTAATCTTTTTGTAATGTTGCGAAATATCTCTTTTTTTAATCTTTTTGTAATGTTGCGAAATATCTCTTTTTTGGCGTGATTAAAAGAGTTACTTCATTTCTTTGTTTAACGGTTATTTTTAATTTGAATTTAAACGGTTTTCTTAAATTTGAAAATTTGTCTAAAATAAACTAAACTGAACTGAAGTCGTTCAGTAATTCATTCATAACAAAGAAATTTTGAAATTAAAATTAACTGCAAATTTCCTGCAAGAACTTAAAACCCAAAAAAATATTGCTTCCGCCGCCTAAATTAGGGTATTTCTTCATTTCCGCTTTATTTAAGCTTGTTTCTACCAAGCAAAACGACACATGAACTTGAATAATACTGCATAATACATTTAAAATGTATTTAATGACTCAAACTATAACATTTTTTATGTCCACTAAAAACATCCAGCAAAATCCCAAAGTGACTTTGTGTATCGCATTTCGGTTATAAAAATGCACAAAAATAAATTGCCGTCTTACGTTTTGTCATTTCTCTTTATATGAGTGGTTACGATTATTATCATTTACTTACATTCGTGTCGTGCAATTGAGGAAGACTGATATGTTTCAATTCATTTCATGTGAGGACTACTTAAGAAAGAAATGAGAATTACATACTTTCTGAAATGTATATTTTGACATTGAGATTACTTCTTTAAGTTTGTGAAATTATTTATATCTCATTACCTAACAATGTGATATAAACAGAATCACTTGTACTACAATTTCTTGATACTTGCGATGTCAGATATGTCAATCAATTGGAAATTCTGTGCAGACTGTGTTCAATTGACAACAGACTTAATTAACATACAATATTTCCGATGGTTTCGCTTCATAAACTTTCGAAATAGCTCCTAATTTACTTTAATTTATATCCACCAATTTATTGAGATTTTCAAATAAACAGTCATTAGTAAGTCAAACAAGCTAACACTCGAGCACTCGAGTCGCAATGCGAAAAATTGTAGCGCAAGTGAAGCAACATTTTTTTCGATGACGAGCACATTGAATTCGTCATAAACTGTCTTCCTCACTCTTCAAAATAATGACCTTTAGATTAAAGCACTTTACACGTTCAAGCATTTTCACGAAAATGTACACAGTATATGTAGCAAGCTTTTCCAATAACTAGCTGTATTTTCATTCAATTAACATTTTAAGCTATTTTTGCATCGCAATTTTCTGTATTTAGTTTACTTTTCGCTGACTAGATGTCTACGAATTTGAATAACTATAACTTAGAATTTGCATGCTAATGCTTACTTATTAAAGGAAATTCACAAGAATAAGAATGTAGACCGGCAATAATCATCAATGAATGAGCACTCATATAGAAATTAAATCAAAAAGAAATCAGACACAGGCACAGCTGAGAGGAAGTTTTTCCTTTTGTCTGCAGCATAACATCTTCTTTGCGCTTTGTATAATGACACTCGAGTATGCTTATGAGTCATCATGAATTAAATGGAAAAATACAAAAGTATATCAAAGTTCAAGGTCAATTAAATATATGCCATATAGCATAACAAAATGAGGCACTTTCCCTTATCAATTGATATTAATTTAACGATAAATATATAGGCGCACTTCAATTTCAATTCAAGTAGTTTGCCTGCCTCATTGTTCGTTCATTCTGTTGCTAACGAAACTTGTTTCTTAGACAAAAAAATAAAAAGTTTCCGATTTTTCGTGTGTACGAAAACAAATGTCTATATTATCGAAAAGTACTGTGTTGTATGCATGTAGATATATATCTGAATATATTTTTTTCAAAAAGATTTCACTTACTATAGAAAGTACAAATTCCTCTCCTTTCCTGAATGCCAAATTTCAATTTATGTGAATGTAAATTTATTATTTCAGTTCATCACACTTCCTTCCATCAACTTTTTAAGTGATCAATGTTGTATATCCACCATTAATAAAAAATT
Organism: Chironomus tepperi; assembly: GCF_022539635.2. Classification (NCBI taxonomy): domain Eukaryota; kingdom Metazoa; phylum Arthropoda; class Insecta; order Diptera; family Chironomidae; genus Chironomus; species Chironomus tepperi. The sequence continues at coordinate 647,219 of NW_027226207.1, forward strand.
TTTTTTTCTAGATTTTCTGGTCTAGATTCTTGTTTGTAGCCTTTTTTCACTTATTTCACTATAACACACCCATCATTTATATCTAAATTTGATTAATTGTCTATTAAAAATATTAGCACACTCATTTTTTCATAAAGAAAATACAAATATGAAGGAAATCTTCTTAGTTCAATAAATTTATACTTTTTTTTTTGTTCACACTTACAGAGTAATTGAATTGCGACTTGATTCTACAAACATTCGACTGAGAATGAAGAAAAACTGTATAATGAAAAATATTACACATGGGGTACAAAACGAGAGCGTAAAAATCATCTGTTTTGTAAAATGAGAGAGAAAATAGAAAATCAAGACAATAAACTGTGCTTTATTATGTGAGAGACTTCTCACGACTAGCCAGTTAGTTTTAATTTATATGTTTCGAGAAAAAATGTTTTTTGTTTTTGTTTTTCTTTATTAAAAGTTTGATGAATTCTCAAATAGGCATCATCTGTTTCGAGCATATTCTTTTTTTTCTATGTACAATATTACTTCCTATCCTAATAAAGAGGGCATTCCAAATTTGTAAACGAATTTGAGCAAACCTCAAGATTATTTTTTTAATCCGATGGATTTAATTTTTAATCCTTTTTAATCCAAGAGATTAATTTTTAATTTGTAAAACTAATTTGAATCTTAAATGACCGTTATTTTATTCAAGTCTGTTATGAATCATAGATCATTTATCAGATTCATGTACAGACTATTTTTATACTCTTAAAGAGAATAAGCGTTTTGGAAAACCCTAATACCTTAAAACTTAATATAAAATCGATAAAAATAAAATTCTCATCAAAAGTTTCACGATTTAATGCTACGAAGAGCAAATACTGCGGCTAATTTGTGGAAAAAAGATAAAAGAGAATCAAGTCAGTTGATGAAATATTCAATAAATAATCACAAAAAATTACCCTTTCCCTTCCCATGTATTGCTTCAAATGCGGCCAATTCCTCAGGATGGTCTTTAAGTTTGTGCTTCCTACAATTTGATCCATTAACAAAGCTTCGGGTACAGAAACCACACAAAAATGGTCTTAAAAATTGAAAACACATTTTAAGTAATTCATGAACATCATTGAATAATAAACAAGATCATTTACCTCTCTCCACTATGTAAATTCATGTGACATTTGAGGTCTTTTGATCTTTTGTATTCATTTGGGCAGTAAGTGCACTTAAATGGTTTTTCCTCAGAATGACATACTGTAAATACAATTAGCATTTCTTAGGGATGATTGCAATAGCTTGATATTATGTCATTACCCATATGAGCTTTTAAATTATTTCGATTACGATAAAGATTTCCACATATTTTACATTCATGAGACTTTTCCAAGTGAGTCTTTTTATGCTTCCGCAAACTATCCATGTTTTTGAAACGAGCTGAACATATATCACATTGCACGTTCTATAAGAAAAACGATTGAAAAGCACTTGAAATAACAAGTACTGTTATCAAAAGTATGAGTAGTCCTCACCTTTTCAGTACTATGAGAGTATAGATGAGATTTTAAATTTGATTTGGTACTAAACGATTTGCCACACTACGTAATAAAACAAGAGGAATAAAGGCATTAATTAAAGATCTTTTAGATAAGTTCAATCACTCAAAATGTCTTGAGAACGAATTGTCTAACCCAAATAAATAAAGTTTTTAAGATGCTCGTACCTGTTCACAAGTATATAGCGATGCCATTTCGTGCACACTCGTTATGTGCGATTTTAAGGAATTTTTGTTAACAAACTTTTTCTGGCAAATATTACACGGAAAAATAAGTTTGAGTTCATCAGGTAAATGCGTTTTTTCATGAGCCATTAATGTTCGCGAGTCTTTAAAGCAACGTGCACATTGATGACAGACGAATTTTTTAGCATCTGGTCCATGTTTTTGTTTCATATGATTGAGGAAAGATGCTTTCATCTTATATACCTTAAAAATAAGTTTTGTTTACCCAAATTTATATCAATATTATACTGTTTTTAAGGAGAAAGGAAATGTCTATTTGACTTACCATTTTACACTCTTTACATTCATAATCGAATTTTTCTGGAAAGTGTTTTTGTTTATGGATTAAAAGTCGTTTCCATGTTCCCAGTGTTTTTCCACAGTAACACATCACTTGAGGCAGGCAATCGTGAGCTTTACGGCAATGACTTGAAAGTTGACACATTTTTTGAAAATCTTGCTTACAAATATGACACGTAAAACTAAAAAGAAGGAATATAATCGATTCTGTTAATGCGACCCAGGCGGCTATTAAGTAGCTACTTACTCAAAAAGTTTTTCCTCGTCAGATTTCCGATATTTTCTTCTCTTCTTCGTTTTCAGTAACTGTTGATCTGATTCTGAAAGAATTTCATCTTCGGACTCAATTTGTTCAAATTTCAAGCATAACTTTGATTCACTTAGTTCCTCAATCGTTGAAATTTCACTCTCCATATCAAGTTCCTCTTCCAGCATCTCTTCTTCATCATCATTATCGCCAAAATCTTTACTTGATGTATTCGACTCATCGCCTATCCTTAGATCCAAATTATTTTCGATTTTTATCTCTAAGGCACCAGATATTATATTCGATTCTTGAAATAAACTCTCTAAAATTTCCTGATTTTTATCTTCTAATACTTTTAGTCCGAAACGATTGCGTATATTATTAACATTTTTCTCATAACTATAGTCTATTGCACTGTCTTGATTGATCAACATATCCGCCGGATCTTGTTCCTTGAGCAATTCTAAATTCTCCAATTCATGGAACATATTTTGCATTAACTTAACTTTATGTAAAAATTGGTTTATGTCACTCAAATAGACATTGCAATCCATGCATATCTTTATATTTTCTGTTGTTATCTGCAAATTAAATATTGTTATTGTCATAAAATTTATCAAGAATTTGATTTCTTCGAATTTTACCTGTGTGTTTAGGTTTTTCACAATTTCAATAATTTCTGGATCAACCTTTGATAAAGCTTCAAAGTTTCCACACAGTCGGCACCAATTTTGCCAGTCCATTACTCGTAAAAACTTAATTAGAACCAAAATTAGAAAAATTCTCTATTTATAAACACTGTGCGATCAGAGTTGGCGGAATACACTTGCATGCCAACTCAAAATTCAGCTGAAAATTTGAAAATTTAATGACCGTTGAGATTAACGGTAAAATTCCTTTGCTTACCATCGAATCTCCTCTAATATCATTGATTCAGGCATGCATTAAAAAGATAATAAGTTAATTTTTCATAATTTGGCTTTCTTTATTACTGACATTTGTTTTGGATGTTTAATATAACATAAAATACATTATCTAATAACAAAATAGGCTATGTCGAGTCATAATAATATCGGAAAATTGATCTAATGAAATTAAGAACTAATATGTTGAGTAATCAGAAAAATATTTACCTAAATAGCAAAACAGATCATAGTATAATAATATAAGCTATACCGATATTTTCTTTCAAATGTTTCCAGTCTCATTACTTTTTTGAATTTTTTGTTTCACATAGTAAAATATTAATTAAGTCACAGATTTATGCTTGATCAGCTTGTTGATTAACGATAGGTTGACGCATCTCATCATCTTCTGATGCACGACAACATAGACAGCGTCCAATAGCTCTCAATGGCTTCATCACAATTATATCATTATAGATGCACATGCCGAATAAAAGACTTGCAAATCCGAGAAGTTGTAATGGATGGAAATTTTGCCAGCCAATAGCCAATGAGACACTCCAAATGACAACTGTTCGAATGGAATCAAGCACCATGCGGGTTGTTGCTGAGATTTCTTTAGTTACTGAGATGCCAGCAAAATTGAAGAATGCAATTGAGAAGACAGTTCCTGTAATTGGAACTAAAAGCAAGAGATTGTGCTTTATCATGTAGAATGCATCAATTGCATCTTCTAAAACGTGTCTTGGATTATTCGAAAAAACTTCTGGTACATGAATGAAATACATCGGTACCAAAAGAATCGATAATACAACAAAGCCGAAAATTCCCTCCCATCCAACAGCTTGCAAACTTGGAATATTCAATGATCCCACATATTTCTCTTCATAAGTCATTTGTGTAGCCGTTATAATTTGAGCCAATACAATTAAACAATCACCAATCAAGATTTTCGTCGTATCACCCTTATTGTCATTTGACAGCATATCCGAAACTCCGACAATTGCTAACCCAGTGGCAATAAACAAAATTCCAATCCATCGTCTTGCTCCTAATTGTCTGCCCAAAAATATTTTCGAGAATAATGCGACAAAGATGATGACAGAGCCTCTTAACATTTGGAATGATGAAGCATAAGTTAATGTAAGTCCGACATACATTGTAGACGTTGCAATAAGATCGCACATCTGTGAATTTTTGATTATATTAATAGAATAAAGTACATACAAAAAATGATCATCAACTTACAGCTGGTGGCATCAAAATGAACTGACTAAAATTGCGATTTCCCTTAGTCAAAGTATGTTGATCTTCACTTCCATCCTGTAATAATTATCAATGTATAAATTAAATCTTTATCATAGCTTATGAGTCATTAGAACTTACATTCTTTCGTTGTAATCGACAAAAAAGAATTTTAAATACAACTACGCATAAAAATTCGCCCATGAACATAATGCATGCTTGGACAAAAGGATGATTAAATTCTCTTTCTGTTTTATCATCCTTTCCATACGATTTAATCTTGTCGGTCCATCTATATAAAATTAATTAAATAATTAGTTCAATGTTTTGGTGACCTTTAGAAAGTGAAATTAACTTACTTTGTTGAAATTGTATTAATGGAACCGCAAGTAACCATTAATAATGCTAAAAATACTTGATATCCAGTCCAGGCCATATTTAAAGCTATCAACTAATCACTAAATACACAAATTTTTAGTTTAAAATCAAGAAAAATTTCTTTGTTGTCCTTATTTCTTGTTTTTTATGGCGTATCTATTCTCTGAGTGACATTCCAATACTGAGAAATAAGTTTTTGTTTCTTTTATGCCAAATAGACGAGGGAGTAGGTACTTGGAAACTTTCATCATATTCATAAACTTTATATTTTGAGATTTCCACCCTCAATATTTTGCAAAGTCAGTCTATTATGTCCAATTCAATTAAAACTGTATGCTGGGTATTAATTTTGAATATTGACCGTTAAGCATCAAACTAACAGCATGCTGTGCAGATGAATATGCTTTGATAAAGGCAACATTAATTTACTCATGACAGCATCTAGCACTACATCCTGAGATATTGACTATTACTGCAATGATTAATGAGTCTAATATTAATGCCTATCCAAAACATCTTAATCATGATCGTCCGCAAAAAGAGAAGTGATCTGTGAAATTAGTAAATAAATAAATTTCAATTAGATCTGACACGAGATGCTTGACATTAGGAAGGATTAACGTAAATATGCTGTCTCTTGACAATTTTGATATAATTATTAATGACACTCAATATTCGAGTGCCGTCTATGTGCTTTCCATTTCTAACATGATCGATCGCATCTAATAAATTGCATCCTGCATTACTATTACCTTCTAACGTTAATCAATTAATAAGTATTTATTCCTGTGAAAATCTTTCATCGTCAAAATGTGTCCAAAAATATATATCTCATCCCCAATAAATGAAGAATGATCGAATTATTTTATAAAATCGACTATAAAAGTGTTGTGCAGTCAGTTGAATAATTTAGTAGAGATTTGAGGGAGCTGAAGTGAACAAGTCAAGTAATTATAGTGTGGATCTTCTCATTATTATATTGCTGTGCATAATAATATCTATTACATTAATAGTAAAATTCCAAGCCACTAAGCTACAGAATCAAGTATTGAGATTTAACGCTCATTTGGATAAAAATGGAAGAAAGCATGAAGCGATGGGAAGGTAAAGTTGCTGTAGTTACAGGAGCTTCACAAGGTATAGAACATTATATTGTATATTCAGTTCCATATTTAAAGTAATAATGATTATTAGGGATTGGTGCCGCAGTGGCTGTGACTTTAGCAAAGCATGGAATGATTGTTTGTGCATTAGCTAAAAGGTAATTATTTTGGATATAATCAGTGTAATTACACCTAATAATTAATTTATAGAAAGGACAAAATCGAGTCATTGCGTGTTGGATTAATTAAAATTAAGGGACAACTGAATGCTGTAGAATGTGACATTGCTAATGAACAATCTGTTCAAACTGCATTCACATGGGTCGAAAAGACTTTCGGAGGTGTTGACTTGTTGGTTAACAACGGTGGAGTCTATACCAAAGCCCTCTTTACCGATGAAAACAATTCACGAGAATTGAAAAACATCATTGATAATGAAATTTTAGGAAACATCTTGTGCAGTCGTCAGGCAATCAAGTCAATGAAAACTCGTGATGTCAATGGACATATCGTGAACATTAATTCAATTTTTGGTCATAAGGTTAATCAAGCTGTTCCAGGAAATAAGCCAATGAACTCCCTCTATCCACCAGCTAAGCATGCCATCTCGGCTGTGACTGAATGTATTCGTCAAGAACTTTTGTATTTGCAGACTCAAATTAAGATCACTGTAAGTTATTAGTCATCTTATATGTCCTTGATGTTATTAATTGACCTAATTTTACAGTCAATTAGCCCTGGATTGTGCGAACAAGACATTATTACTAGCTGTACTGACAATGAACTTGTAGGTTTGATGCCAAAAATGAAGCCAGATGATGTCGCAAATTCAGTCATTTACTGCATTACTTTACCAGATACCATTAATGTTCACGAATTGGTCTTGAAGCCAATCGGTGAATTCGTTTAAATCTATGCTGAACAAAATTCTGTCTAGTAAATATTAAGTAGAAAATTTAAAATATCCAAAAATAAAAATAAAAAGCATTGAGATGTCGTGTAAAATTTGCAATTGAGCGAAAAATAATTCAATAAATAATTGAGAGCAATTTAGATGATGAAAAGAATTAAATACTTGTTGATTCCTTTGACAAAACCACTGAGCGATTAATATACTAATTACTATTAATATGTAGCTTTCACATTGGACGATTGATTTCCGTTAATGTTGTGAACATGCATATTTTTCGCAAAGAAGAGTAAGAAAATATTTATAATTGACTGCAGTGCTATAGACATCTATAAATTACGGAGACATGCAGTTAATAAAGAACTCTCTCAAAGCGGCACATTCGTATTAGCGGAATTTATGAAATATTGTTCAAAGTCTTTCGCCAAGAAATTGTTTCAAACTTAATTGATGTAATAAAACATCAAGTCACCGCACATGAAAATCTCATATCATTTAAACTACTTAATCATGAATTCCATTGCTAGTTCTGGTCAGTCTTGAATTCAAATAGTATTAATAAAAACCTTATAAATGCATCTTCTTAAACAATTGTGTGGTTCTGAAATTTGAATCTTGAATGTTCGTTGAAGATATTCTTGAATTTCATATTTATTGAGATTTAATCAGGTTGAATCATATGTTTAGCTATATCACTAAGAACTGCTTGAATTTTCTCCAGTAATTCTTCTCCTTTTTTTACTACTTCCTCTAAACGTTCAGCCTCGAGTCGATTCTCTTCTTCTAGCATCTGTAAACTTTGAACTTGTAATTCTGGGGAGCTTTCATCGTTTGGTAGGGAATCTATTAGTTGATCAATGTCTTTTGCACATCTTGTGATTATTGTGGCGAATAATTGGGCTGTAAATGGAAAAAGGATGTTGTTTATGACTACTAAAATATTGTTACTGGATCTTACCATAATCTTCTTGATTATTATTTTGTTGAGGAGTTTGAGAGCCAGATCTTTCGAATCCTGTGAATTTGCTTGGAACAGAACATTGTTGGAGAACACCTAAACAGAAAAAACTTTTAATTTCACTTAAGTTTCGTAAATATTATTCGTGCTTACCGATTGAGTTACAAAAATTCTCCGCTTGCTGAAAATATAAAACTATTAAAATATAATCCACATTATCCTGGTTGATTAACTCACCTGATTAACCATGTCTTGTAGTTGAGTAAGTCTATCTGCCATTTTAATTTAATTATTTTAATTTTTATGATGAAAAAATACTTCTGTTTACGTTTTGTTGATTTCTACTGCGGCAGTAAAAAAGATGAGTTGTCAGCATTAAAGCGCATTTACGATGATGATAATATTGTCAGAAAGTTTATAGTTGACAGACAGACATTTAATAGCAAAATATTCGTCTAACCAAAAATTAGTATAGTTGCTGGGATTTGAAAAATATTGAAAATTACTTAAAACAATGAGGAAGGCACCAAATTACAAATTTTTGGACTTGGCACATAGAGGAGTGGTTGTTACGTGCATTGGACTTACACTTTACGGCTCATGGCTACTTGGCAGTAAATTCTATACCTATTTTACAGTCATAAAACCTAGAAGGCAAGAGGAAGAATTGCGAATAATTCAAGTAAGTTAATTCTATTAAAAATAAACGATTAGGTGATTTAATATGTATGTATTTTCAGGAATTAGATAAAATGGATACTTCAGTTTTGATTGATAAGGCAAAACCCTTCAGTAATTGAGCTTTGTAAATTTTCATTCTGTGAGATCCAGTGAATTAGATTTTAAAATAAAGATTGTTTGTTTATAGAAAACTAATTAGACATCCAGTTTAAATTTAGTTATAGTCAATGATTGTGTATCTTCGTCGCAGATTAACAATAGATTCCCTGAAAAGTTTGGTCAATTTTAATTCAATATGAATATTTTCCAAATTAATTTTAGAGGAAGTAGTCAGAATCTAAGCCAGCCGGCAATCACCCCATTAGAGATTCATATGTAGGTTGATCTTAAATGAAGAAGGATATTAAAGATGTCCATGATTTTTCGTTTGAGTGTTTCAAAACCGTACAAATGTTTCAATAAAAATTAATTGTACCGTTCGAAAATTCAAATGTGAAACGGTCGTTGAATTTTCTAAATTTAAAATTTAATAAAGTAGATTTGGAATCCTGAAAATTGTAATAATTTCTGCAAGTAATAATGTTAAAGCAATTGGTTCCTTTTTTTTATTTTACTCTTATAAAATTTATTAATCAATTAATTGGTTATCGGTTATCTTTTGTATTCTATATATCCTTTGTTGTTGCTGTAACTAACTCAAAGTTTTTTTTTCATTATTTTATTTAATATTTTTTTTTTAGAAAAAGACCCCTTAAAAATTATTTAATGCTTGTTAGTCGCTTTTCTCTTTAAACAAAAATATAAAGAAATGTCTTGCTGGGGAAAAAAATAATAAATCTTATGGATTTTACATAAATAAATTAATGAAATGGCTTATCTACCATAATTTAATTTCTTGCTAATCTAAATTCTTTTCTCCTATATCTCCTCATCCTCATCCTCACATTCCCGAAAAGAAAAATAGTTAATGTCAAATTAATTAATAAATTTCTCTTTAATTCTTGCACATTCCATTCTTTATAAATTTTCTTTCTTTATTATACTTAGGAGCATATAAAAATGCAAAAAAGGAAGTCGATTTAACGATTTTTTTTATAAAAATAATCTGAATTATTCTCTTTTTTTCACTATTTACTAAAAAAGTTATTAAAACTGTTGAATTTCATATGAATAAAGGCTGAAATTATTATAATATAATAATGGATCGACAGACGTATACGTGGGAAATTTGAAGTAAACTTTATCTTCCTTTACGTAATTAATGAAAAATATGAAATTTTCATATTTGTGTGCGAATTTTAACAATTACTATCGTTTATGATTGTTGGGTAACTTATGAAAATTTCATTACATTTTATGTTTAGGTAGGATCGATTTCAATATCAGGTGGATTATCTTCATTCCTATTTGGATATTTTATGAATCCAGTTTGTGTCTAAGATAAGTTAATTGACTAATTGAAAAGCTATTAGGTATTAAAATGCCGCTATTATATTTCAGAATGCTTTGATGTCCAATATCTGGTTTAAAGTGTGTATGGGTCTAAATAAAGGATACAGGAACATCCCAATAAATTGAGACCACTCCTTCCTCTTTATAGATACACTCCTATTACTGATATCAGGTCCTAATGCCATAAAATTATCATTAAGATAGCAAGAGATTTGCTGTAATCTCTACTAATCCAAAAGCTTTATCAAAAGTCACATGAATTATCATTAACTAGCATTAGACACAAACTAGACTCATCCCAAAGCAGAAAATAAACTTCATTTGCAAATCCCCCACGCTTTAAGATTAAATGATGATAAATAAATTAATTTCATAGAAAAATATCCACGATTTTCATTTTTATGGAGCAATAATAGTTTTATGCAGAAAAATAATAAATTGAAATAGAGTAGCTCCATCACATTCCTCTCTCATAACCATATCGTCTATACTTTGATTGATAATTTTTCTCCATTTCGTCACTATACTTTATAAAATTATTTAATTTACCATCTCAAATGTAATATACTTCCTAACAATATTTTTTTTTCTTTATGTATGATAAATTATCTGGACTTGAAAAATAAATTCCAGATTAGGAAAACCTTTAATTATTTTTTTTGCTTCTTCTATAAAAAAGAAATACATATTGACGGATAATGATTATGTAAAATCAGTAAAATAGAATAATTTATAAATGGTTAATAACCCAAAAATAATAAAGATGTAAGAATCTTATATAATGCGTTGCGTACGACATAGAATAAACATTATTTTCTTTTCATATACTTTTTCTATCCCATAATTATTTTCTGCGATAAGATTTTCTTATTTTTTTGTTTATAATCTTGGAAAAATTGAAAATTATAAGAAAAATTAGAAAGCTCTTTTAAGAAAGTTTGCATTTAGAACTTTGATATAAAAAGATAATAAGTCGATTGTTGTTGTTGATTTGAAGATAGTTTGAGGCCTTTCTACAAGATCTTGCATCTCTTCTTTTTTGCGGGTTCTGGTGGCTCAAGAGCAGCTAAAATCGCTTCATCAAATACATTTTTCAAGCCTTTCTGCAATGAGTCCAAAGAAGCACACACAAAGATTAAAAATTAATTATCAGATGAGCGGAAGTGATGATACTACATACCTGTGTCAATGCCGAACATTCAACATATTTGACAGCCTTCAATTCTTTTGCCAATTTCTCGCCTTGCTCTAATGTTATCGGTTTTTGTTTGTTCTTTGCCAACTTCTCCAATGTACCATTCTCGTCGCGTAAATCGATTTGTGTACCGACTAGCAAGAATGGTGTCTTTTGACAATGATGTGTAATCTCTGGGACCCACTATAAAGTTGTCATGAATCATAAAAAAATAACAGTATTAACATCATGAACATGTGCTGACAATTAACAATATTTTTTTTTACCTTTTCTTTAACATTTTCAAATGAACTTGGACTAACAACAGAAAAGCACACAAGAAATACGTCGGTTTGTGGATATGACAACGGTCTCAAACGATCGTAGTCCTCCTGACCTAAATTCATAAAAATGGAGGATGATGAATGATATTAAAATTCAAAGCGTGTCTTTAGGGTATTTACCGGCTGTATCAAACAATCCTAGTGTGTATGGCTCGCCACCTATCATGACTGTAACTGCATAGTTATCGAAAACAGTTGGAACGTATTCAGATGGGAATTTGTTAGTTGTGTATGAGATAAGGAGACACGTTTTACCGACAGCACTGTATAGAAGATGAAAATTAAGAGGAAATTAGATAATGTGACGACAGAAAATGCCATGACGAGTTCTTACCCATCTCCAACGACAACACATTTAATGGTCTGCATTTTGGCCTCACAAGTCTATTAAATAATCTTTTATATGGCGTAAAGTTTAGTTTTTCTCACAATCAAATTATATTGATGGATTTCACACTATTATAGGCAAATTTGTGTTTCTAGCTTCCAATTATGTCCTTACTTATATGAATTCAAGTTTAAAAATTACAAATTAGAAAAAACTAAACATCTGAAAGTAAATAAATTAAGTAAAGAATGGAAACGATTAGAATTTAGAATTGGAAATATCTGTGGGAGTGTCTATATATGCAAATACTAGCAAGTCCATTCGTCAAAAACAACAAAATAAATCGTCACTGTTTTAGTGCTCACAAATTGCCAAAATTATAGAACTTCCCAAACTTCTTCTTATTCCGCTCACTTAAAATTGCATACACAAAACAGTAAGTATCTAAACGACATTTGTAAACGAGCTACTTGCCAAACAAAAAAAATTTTTTTTTTTGAGTCATACGAATTGATTACATTAAGCCATAAGTGAATTTAGAAAGCATAAAGCATCGAGTTTATTAAACAGAAATGTAAAAATATAATAAAGTTATTGAGAGCTTATGAATGATTCATCATTATTAAACATTTTATCTGCGATCACTTAATACTCGTTGCTTTAGATAATATTCTTTCTCTCTTTCCTATTATCGTTTTATCACTTATTTTCATGAAAAGACAAATATTTTCACTCAAAATTTACACATTAATTGATTATGCGAGAAACAGCAAAAAGTCCATAAACTTAAATTTACGAGAAAAATCTTCAGATTGTGTGATGCTTCAGAATATGGAATTTTTATTATTTTATTAATTTGCATTCGAGAAGAAAAAAATCTTTGCTGAATCATAAAAATCACTCCCTTTTTGCTGTATTGATAGCATTGATCCAGCATAAATTTTCTTAATTTTACTCAAAACTTGATTTAAGATCCAATATTTAAGAAGTTAATTATAAATATCAATATTTTCAGCATCGATTAATGCTTATCAGACTGATTAATTATAGCGTTTAGGGTTTGTGACATAATCTTCAAAAATATCCCGGAATATATGAGCAGCCATTTTCACGCTAACTTTCATTAATTGTTTCACATATTTTTGGCACTTTATAGCACTTTTTCGGTGATTAATTTACTTGCACACGATTCTTTAATGTTTTAACTAAAGTATTATACACTTAATTCAATGATATATTGATTAAAAGATCACTTTATTACCTATAGAAGTTTTATAAATCTTTCTGTTGTTCGTTGCGAGTTAATTCTCTAAAGGGCAACTAACTCAGTGAATTTATAATTCCGTCGTAGCTTAATTCCTGAACAAACTAATTCAAATTATTTTTGTAACGGATATTATTTCCAATTTTTTCAAAATTTTATGAATTCAACGTATGTTTTAAATTTGAAATGGAAGTAGTGGAAAAGTGGGCGATATTTGGGTATAAAAGGAACGAAATATTTCAGGAAAGTTCTTTCTCGCTCGAGATTCTGAAGAATAAACACAAATTATAGATCGCATTAAAAGCAATTGGATAATAAGCAAGAAAGACCAATTAATCGAGTTTTCAGCTGTAATTTCTTGAAAAACTATTAAATTCACAGCAAGACCCTCATGTTTACAGCAGTTGTTGTAGATCCAGTATAGAAAATGTTGCTGAGTTTGCTTGCATATTTAATAACACGAACGAAGTTGCCGTCATGGCTTGCTCAGTTCACTTTTTTTATGAGCCCCTACATGCAATCTTCTCATTCGTTTTTGATTGTTCAGTGGAATCGGATGTTAATAACGAATTAGTGTAGTAAATTAATGAAAAATTGTCACAAAAGCCTCAAATAGAGGCATTAAATTAAAGATTCTCATAGTTGTGATATGAAAAAAATGTGCAAAGTGAAAAATCATTAAATAAAATAGAGAAAATTGATAAAGAAAAACTGTGAAAGTAAAAAAAAGAGAGAAGATACGAAGAAAAATTACTTAAAATAAAAATATTAAGCCATTTTTTCAATAAATAAAGTGAATAAATGATTGTATAAATTCTATAAATAAGTGAACGCTTAGTGCTATATAAGAATATTAAAAAAGGAGTGCTTAAAGTGCAAAAGATTTAAATAAACAACAAATTTATACAAGTAAGTCTTTTTTTCTCATTTTTTATCGATACTTTGATACAGTCGTACTGTCTCACTCTGACTAATGTAGAGTATTACTGGCGACCAAATGAAAACAAAATGTATGAAAAATAAGAAACAAAGAAACGAGAAGAGAAAAAAAAGTAAAATTTTGATGATGAAAGTGAATGAATATTCCATACGTATTATTACTATTATTATATGCTGAAAACAAGTTATAAATACATGTATACATGCTGCTCTTTTGGAATTAATATGACTTTGCAAACTTACCTTACTCACAAAAAAAAACGCAATATTTCATATATGTACTACGTCTATGCTCATTGAATAAAAAGAAAATATGTGTGTATACATATGAAAAGAACATAGTACAAAGTTTTTTATGTCTATTTATGGCATTAGTAAAATGAGAAGTTGTAATTTAATTAACTAAATACTAATAGCAGCAATTTTTTATCATTCCTAATAATATTATAAAGTCTAAGCTCGTATAGCTTTGAAATGTTAAACTGTATAAAAAGACATATACAATCATACGTGGAAGTTACAACTTTTGAATAAATTAATTTGAAATTATGTTAATTTCTGTATAGAATAACTGCTCATAGTAGTCACAATATGTGGAAGTAAGTAACATCTTCACATATGCGTGAATTTTTTAATTTCCTTCAAAAGCTGAAATTATTGAAACGCACACAAAATACGAAATTGCTGTATACTATACACAATACATATCCTCGTCACATGGTGTCAATAAAATTTGTAATACGAATATATACAGTACAGAAATATTATTGCAAATCTCACAAACTTGAAATAAAATAAAATTACATTTCGATGAATGTATGTAGTAGTAGTGTACGTACATTTTCATTATACGGATATATCTGATTCAAGGTTAATTATAGCAACCACGGCAAAATACTTTTTGCTTCCCAAAAAAAGCCATTGGCTTGGCTGGGTCAAAGTTATACACTAAATTGTCTTAAAACTCGTCATTGCTGGTTGATCATTATCGCATACAGAAAGAAATAACATTGTGGTATGCTGTACATTAAGGCCCTGATGAATGAAAACGAAAATTACAATGTCGAGTCGATGAAGGAAAACGAAGACATAGAAAAAAAAATAAATTGCAGTAGGAATATTAGAAAGATTAAGCATTGAGAATAACTCATTTTATGCCTGAACGATTGGTGAAATGAAGCGAGGTAATGTTCTGACGATGAGAAATGTAAATCACTTCAAATATTATGTATATATAAAGCATACAAATACATAAGACGAGATCTTGTGAATTTGAAAAAAAAGAGTACATATATATGTATAAAAACATATAAAGAATGCTGTGAAGAAGCGATGATAAGAATAAGAAGAAATGCTTTGTTGAGGATATATGTACGTATACATAAATGTATGTAAAAATTGAAAAAAGAAATCGAATATATGTATAACATTTGAAACGATGATGGTTAAAAAAGACAAGAGCTTCATACCTCAAACCCAATAAGTGATTTCGTCAGTAAAATGATATGGTGAAAAATTTGATCAACATTATCATTCCTCTCTCTGTTCAATTTCCTCAAAAAAAAAAGAGAGATGAATGTGTAAGACATTAAAATTGTAAATTGGATATTCCTTTTTATTCTTTGGTCTCCTATGTCGATGAATTATACATCATCATCATCATTTATTCCAAACTTTTTATATTCTTGTTGCCATTTCCTTTTGCCTTTTCAATCAGATAATACCAAATTTCCATAGATTCATTTTCCACTGCTAACTTACTTAAAAAGCTTCAATGTTGGAAAAGGAAAACTTTCCCATTTTTCTTTGTTGGCATAAAAAATTGCCTTTTTCGTTCTATTCTTTTTTATTTGTTTTATATTCTTTACAATTTTTTTTTTTCATACTCATGGCAAAATTGAACGAAATTTTTCATCATCACCAGTAATTCTCCATCTTGGTTTTATCTTCTGGTGAATAAAGAGCCCGTCTTCTGTTTTTCTTTTATTTTATATTCACGCATACATTAATGTGAGAATGAAATGGAAAGAAGAATATAAAAAATCTCGATGATTGTTCATCATTCGCTGTTAATCTAATTTCGCTTTCTTTGAGCGATGAATGAATTGCTGTCTATATTACGAAAGAGAGAAGAAAGTCACAAGCGATATAATGTATTACGAGATGAAGTAAACGTAGCAAGAATTACATGACGACAATACACACATATAAATAACATGATAGATATACGTTGAAACTTTCTGCTAAATTATCCATATAAATCACTTTGCCTTTTGGGCAAATAAGCAATTTTGCATCTACTTAAATTGGATTATTCTATTGAGAATTTTCCGACTTTCTCTTTCATTCTTTCTTCCTTGATCGATTCCTTCAATAATGGTTATGTATACATAAATGATCTCTTTTATCAGCTACTTTGTATTTCCCATTTATGCTATTCTTCCTTTCCGTTCCTTTCTGTTTAAATTAGGGATTCCTGTTTGTTCTAACTTCCAGGTGGTATAGTCTTAGTAACTTTTGATGATGTAGGAACAAGAAGACAATTTTCAAATCTAAGTTTTAAATGAATTTGGGTCTGTTCTTGTAGACTATTCTTGCTTCTATCCCAGCTACTTATTATTCACCAAAAACAAATCTGAGTACTTCCGATTAAGGATCCCTAAACTATATTTTTGTTTCCTTAACCTCCCAGCAATCATCATCTCTTTTATTCACATACACACACATAAAATGAATAAACAAATCTTTTGGCACTGATGGGATTGAGAAATGAGTTTCACATTCGTATACAATAAATTTCTTATCAAACCATCCATACAGTACCTATAGCAACCTCAACAACAAAAAATAAAGAGAACAAATGTTGTACAAAAACGACAGAAATATGGAACAAAGAGAAAAAAGGATGACACATCAGTCAAGGGGGGCTTGTGAGTTGTTGTTTTTTTGCATGTTGGATCTTTTGTCGTAGCGTGCGTATACATTTCCGTTTATGAATATGTTAAAAAAAATGTTCAATTCTAACTTTGACTCACGTATAGGATTTTTTGTTGCTAGAAGAATTGCCAAAAAGTAAAGGGTTGAAAAGGAAAAATCAGAAAAAAATAAAAATAAATTTTGTGGGCCATGAAAGCTTTTTCTTTTGTTTCAAAGACATGAAGTAAGAATTGGGCTGAATCCACAAAATATTTAATTTATAGTGAATGAATTTCCTTCCTACCATTTTCATTGAAAGCCTCTTAAGAATTTTATATTACTTCATTTTATGGATATATCTATTCTTTCATTAGTTTTAACATAGCAAATTTAGGTAATGTTTGTTTAACAAAAAGGTTTTGTGGCAGAAACAATAAGAGTTTCTGTTACTATTTTTATCATCGCATACACAGATGATGACGAATGAATTTTGATATGACTCCCTTCATTTCAAGCTTGACTTCTTTATCGGATAAGGGTGAACATTCATTTCATTTAATCACACTTCCTTTTGTGAATAAAAACACAAAAAATTAATCCAGAAAAGCTTAATAAACATTTTAGAGACATATGTGCAATCCTGAATGATGAAAACTATAGCTGGATATAAAATATTTTATGATCAATTCTTATGAAATGTTCCTACAAAAATATATTCCCTACCTTAGACAATATCATGAGGTTGTGTAAAAGTTTATGACAAATGTGTATAATAAGATCGTGGGAAGAGTAATAAAGTATTTGAGTTGCTTAAGTGTCTTTTGTAGTGATAAAAAATTCAAGATTGGATTCTAAAAATAACAACGAATACGAGAGCTTTTCTTCCACTGGATCTATATGCTTTATTAAGAAAACAATTTTATTCTTTATGCACACATATCTAGCCAAAATATTGTGAACCTAATTTATTATAATTGGATATCTTAAAAGTTCATGAACATCAGCATTATCATCACGAAAGAAAAGCAAGAACGACGACAAAGTCGACAAAAAGAAATGAAGAAATAAACAGAATAAAGTCGAAGTTTATTTAACATCAATGACATTTCTGACTTATAAATCCCTATGCCGTGAGCGTAAAAGAAACAAAATTGACAAAGTGAGTGAGCGTATGCATCTACAACTGTACGTATAAGTCGAAAGCATATATGAGCATATAAGATGTTGTTTTAGTATATAAATAAAGGGAAAAAATGAGAGATAGGAAGATATAAAATGCTGATAAAGGAGATACTTATGTACACATATTTCGTACAATATATAATGATTGAAGAGAGCTGTCATCGTAAAAATAATGCTGTGGATAAACATTTATATCATTAGAATTCTTTATGTACTTTGTGCTTTTTTTTCTGTTTTTCTTATAAAGTCGCATCAAATGGAAATTCCTGTAATTCTTTATATGTCTGTAATATTTTTTCGTTTTTGTTTCTAAAGCAGAGCACATAATTCTTTTGTCTGCTTTACAATGTCTTCTTGGTTGACATTTCTATTCTCTTATCTCATCTCTTTGTGAAATTCTTAAAAGTATTCTTTAAATTTCACAAAAATAGACCGTAAAAAGTAAGCGAAAAGCGATTCTCAGTAAATGAAAAAGAAGTTTAGGATGACATGCAGTAGCTTGGCATTTAAACGACTTGTACTGAAATGCTTGTTGAGAATATTTCAACGGTTATGTTAAATTTAAATATGTAACAACAATTAGTTGATTTCCCCTTTTTATGGTTGTTAGTCCCCTCAATAGAATATTTAGTTTGTTTTCTATCTCAAGACAATAAAGATCATATTCAAGTAGCAGAAGTGATTTCAATATCTAACTTGCTGAAGTATCTTCTGCAACCTGATCAGCTAGTCAGCAAGACAAAACGAAAGTATATCATATCATCCATAGAAGCACAAGTAAGCAAAAATCTCAATGTCTGAACAGTAACGAAAAACGAAACAACAAAAGTAGCGGTAGTAGAATGAAAGTGAAAAGATTCAGGTTTATTTTTACGTTGAGTAAACAATGAAATGAAAGAAAGAAAAGAAATATATATCAAAGCAGTGCTGCTGCTTGCAAAGAAATTTTACGGCTTTTAACTAACACCCACAAAAATTATTGTACATTACAGCAACTTTTTTCTCTACATTATCTCTCGCATGAACGGTCATCAACCATTTCATGATGAGAAAAAGAAATTAAGAGAAACGAAGGAGGCCTTCAGTTGGGTTACAAGTCTATGAGCTTCTTAGTTCGACGATCTTTCCTTTTTTCCTTATCTACTTATTTTATGAATATCCATAGATATTTTATAAATGTGCATCTAGTTTGTATGAAGGCAACCAATACAATAACACAGGCGTGATTGCCTTTCATAAATTCAATTTCTTCCCTTTTTTCTTGCGTACCGTCATTCTTGATGTGAAGGCAAGAAAAAAAAATCAATAAAATCAAGCGGAAAAATGAATGAGAAAAGTTTGCTCCCCTTCTATTCATCTCTCTTGCTCACATTCCTTTATGCCTATGAAATGAAATGAATTGTAAAAAAATTAAGACAGTTGAGCAAAAACAAGAAAAAATGATGAATCTTTAATAATTTTTTCCTTGTTGTATCGAGGGAAGGAAGACTTCATGCCTTTTCGACAGTAATCAACTATGTGATATTTCCTCGTCATTGAGCAAGCCATTGCTGTTTTAGGGCTTATTAAGCTGTCCTTTTGATGGATATTCAAATTTTTGATGAATTATCCTTTGAAGTTGCAGTACATACAACTTAACGTTCATTTGAAATTTGAATAATATTTATTGTACATTGTTGAAGACCCCTTTTCCTACAAAGATTCATTTTGTATTTGAACTCCGAAGAATAAACAATTTTATTAATAAATCTAACTGATAAATGGCAATTCAAAACATATTCTCATGCTAAAACAAATGATTACTGTACAATCTTTAGCTTGACATGAACTGTGTGAAATCGGAAAAAGAAAAGGAACTGAAAAGCGCACAAATCGTTAGAGAAACCTCGTTTAACGAAAGAGAAAAGTATTAAAACAGAATGGCAATTACAAAAGTCACAAACAGCAATTGGATCTTTGGCAAAAAGAGAAAAAAAAAAAACTTTTCCAACATTTCAATTCTCTTCCCATTTAAATGACTTGTTGTGTTATATTGTATACACGAAAGAGATATTTCCATGTAAAACATGTCAAAAAAGTTTGCTGTGATTGATTATTATTTCGAGAAACTAATGAGACCACAAGAAAGTTTTTCATGAAAGAATACATCTTATTATGGAAGCTAAGAAACTTGGGACAACAACAAAAAATGCTAATTAAAAAAGTATTTCCGTTTTTGTGGTCAGACGAAAAGTTTGTTCTGATTTTTGCTGAAACAACCATTTCGAATAAAATAATTAAAAAATCATTTTTCAACATAAACCACAATTAGAAATTTCTTGGACTTCCATTGCTTTGCATAAAACAAGAAAAGGAACAAAAGCGAAAACTCATCATGCGGCGATAACAATCTTTTGCGTTTTATAACATAATAACTTCTTGAATGGATGTTGAATTAGTGCTGTTTTTCATAACGTACGCCAGTGCTGTCCAAACTGTGTGCCGTAGCACACTAATATCCACTATAATTTAGAAATACCATAAACCGCATGTCATGTGCCACTTTTATCATGGCTTATCGATGCCGTGACACAAAAAAGTTTGGACAACACTGACGTACATATATCCATAAAGTATGAAATAAAAGCACACGTAAAGAGGAAATTAAGGTGGTAGCTGAATTAAAAATTAAATTCTAAAGTTAAAGAAAAATCATGTAAAGTGATGGAAAATCAATAATCTAGCCTAGCTTGTTGTTTTGCCAACATCATGTTCAATCTGATATACATACATTATGATGATGGTCGCTCTTAACCCCTTTTTATATGTATGCTTATCAAAATGGACGCTATGGAAAGAACTCATTACATGCGGGTATTTTGTGTATGTCTATAGAATAAAATTGCTATTTTGTTACTTGGATAGGCGACAAAAAATTACTGTAATAACTATGGCGATTTACCAAAAGATTATGTATTGAATATAGGGCATTTTTCTGCGATACTCACTTTTTCTATAGAACTCAAATCCTTCATGAATGAACAATAATGCTCACATTTTTGTATGCCATTACATTTACATCCATATTGAAGTGAAAATGATGATGCTTTGCTCCTATTGTTATTTGTAGAGGCAAAAATTGAAAAGAAATTGAATAACCACTTGAAGAAATAAATGTATGCATATATACGGTATGAATGCAGTTCAAAGTCGAAGCTCCGCATAAAATTCTGGGCTTGGTTGGTTTCTATTATTCAACACTTTATTTATTCTTATACATAATCGTTGAAGAAGAACTGAAAGTGCTAAAGGAATGGGAGTAGAATAGTCTACAGGATATAAGTGCATTGGACGTATTCAAGAGACTGCTCAGTTAGTTAACCTATAAATTAATGTCAAGATATCGTGGTTCCATAAGAGACAATGAGTGCATTTATATGGAACCATGATGAGGTCATGAAGGTTTAGTATTGTTCAGGATACCTCCTTAAATGAGTAGGCTTCCAGTTTTCAGTTGTACATTATAGTTCATTCAAGGCTGTAGATCTGCAGTTTTGAACGAACCCTAAATAATTCCCACCCAAAAAGGTTCATACTCTTAAGTTGAACAAACTGTCACCCTTAATTCTCATCTGGTTCCAAAACTACGCTAACAAAGAATATGAATAGAACGTTTGCATTTGAAATGGCAATTATTCATTTAAAAAAAAAAAGCAAAGCGAAAATTTTTCTCATTCTTCGCATTCAATTATAATTGCTCTGAAAGGTTTTTGCACCCAAACAATTTTCTTTTTCAGAAATAACATAGCATTACCCTTTTGTATATTCACAACGTCCAAATAAATAAGCACATAAAAACATATGGTGTTTGTAGTATTGCTATGACTCGTCTTCTTATTGCTTCTTTTGGAACTTATGCAGCATTAAAATTTGTGTGCCTACATAAAAAGAATATACATAATAAGAAGCAAAGAGATTAAAACTTTTTCTCTTGCAGTTTTTTGTGTCTGCTCATTGATTACAATATTATGTAGGTAAGGGTTGGAAGAAAGCCCAAAAATTGTCACATTTTCTCTTTTACCTAGTCTCATTCATTCTTGTCTTTAATGGAAGCTTATATCGTAATTGTATTGGAACAGTGGTGTACAACATGTGTGTCGTGGCACGCCTTTGCGGTCAGCCTCGACTGAAACCGTACACGATATGCGATTCATTGCATTTCATGGCATACTAGTGTGCCACGGAACAAAGGTTGCTCATCACTGCCTCAGATGATGAGGATGTTGTTTGGTTGAAGAACAACGATGCTTTGGTTTCCAAGGAGAAAGTGTTATAAAATAGTTCTATAAGAAATAAGGTTAAAGTTGTTAAAAAAGGCATTTTCTGACTTAATTATAAAATAATAAAACTTTAAAGCCTTTTCTATGCTTCAATAATACAACATGCTGCAGAACAGCAAAACATAAAATAAAAAGCATTCTGAAATGAATACTTTACGGGACTTTATGAGGGGTGAATGAAGGAAATTTTCTTCCATTTAAGACTTTGCATAGATTCTAAAAAAAAAGGCAAATGACTTTCCGTTTATTTCCTTTCTTTCCCTTAGCTCCACCATTAAATAATTCTTTAACTGCAGCAATACAAATTTCCATTTTCTGCTTCTATTACCCTCTCATACCATAATTAGGATTTTATAAAATCAATAATCGGAATGAATGAAAAAT
Source organism: Chironomus tepperi (assembly GCF_022539635.2). NCBI lineage: Eukaryota > Metazoa > Arthropoda > Insecta > Diptera > Chironomidae > Chironomus > Chironomus tepperi. The sequence continues at coordinate 670,013 of NW_027226207.1, forward strand.
GAGGCATTTCATATAATTTATATGGATTCGTTTGAAAACTTTTTTCAAAATAATTAATTCTGATGCCTTTCTATATAGGAATAATGTTATTTAATATTTTTTGGAATGATATTTTCAACTAGATTATTGTAATTGAAATTGTTTAGCTTCCTCATTTCATTTAATGATAATGATAAAAGTCAGTTATGGGCAATCTTTTGATTTTCATGGCACACTTTGGCTGTTTGCTTCGAACTCGTGTCGCGTCACACAGGCTTCTTATCACTATTGTGTTGCGTCACACAAGTTGCTGTCACTTTTATGTTGTGACACAAAGGTTGCATGTCACTAGTTTCTCGCGACAACACACAGGTTTCTTGTCACTAGTGTGATGTGACACACATGTTGCTTAACACTAGTGTAACGCGACACACGAGTTGCTTGTTACCAGTGTGACGCGACACACAAGTTGTTTATCACCAGTATGCCGCGTTGCAGCAGTTGCTTATCACTAGTGAGTCACGCCACATAAGTTGCTCACCACTGATCTAAGTAAAATCAGGTATACTTAATTTAATACTTTTCGACTACTTTAATGGATTAATCATTGTACTTCTTAAAAAGCTATTATTACTAAATTGGTTCAATCCAAAAAAGCCAATACTACATTACAACAATTTCGAAATAATATAAAAGTATTGAAGAACATGCCACGAACAAATAAATTGACAAATTCAAGGTTCCGTTTCATGATAGCAATTGCCAATAAAATCATAAGTTGTATGAAAACCCCCGAAGATAGAAAAAAATGCTTTTGTGTACGACAGTTGCAATTATCATCATCATTAACATCATTCCAAAGGCACACCACTAATTGTTTTTGATTTCATTATTATCATTATTACGATAATAGTCATGTTATATTTTTATATGTAGTTGTTCATATTGTTGCTTCTTACAACTTATTTTTATGTGTATATCTACAAGTCAGTGACGTTAATAAAGAACAAAGAGTTGACTTCATTATTTCTTGACGACATTCACATAAAACACTTAAGAACCGTTTCTTTAATGAGATGCTTCATGCCCTTTTTCTCTGCCTTCACACAATTTTTTTTTCTTTTGCTCCTTCGATGAGCTTTTATCATTGAAAACAGAAGAACAAAAATGTAATGCGATTATGGCGATAATTACACAACTCGAATTCTTTTTTTCTCTTTCTCTTAAAATGTTAAAGGATATAAAAAGGCTGTTGTCTATGGTATGAGAATATCATTCATACAGATATGTTTGGAGTGGGAATTAAGGTTTGTGCGAAAAGTTTTTTACTAGAATAATGATTTTCGTAGCTTAATGATAAAATTATTTTTAGTCATGCCAACTTTTTTTTTTGCTGCTTCCATTACAAAAGCTTCTAACCCTAAAAATCTTCATTGTATTTGCCAGACTGTGGAAATGTTGAAATCAACAGATATTTTTATTTTTGAAATTTGAAAAATAAATAACCGGTAATTTTTGAATCTGAAAAGATCGTTATAAAGCTCATTTTTATAACGGTTAAAATAAATTTGAAATTTGTAACGTCCTTCGGCATTTACAAATCCTTCAACACTCAATGTGCCACAGTTTGGCTTTGGTAAAGATTAAAGCGAGTAGCTTAACGACATGAGCAAAAAGATTATAAAATAGCAATTATTTTCTCAGATGCTTAAACATTTTTTGGCAAGGTTGAACAGTTTGAAAAAAAGAAGTGGGACAAACAATGTAACTTTTTGCGTGAAATATTCAGCTGCTTTAAGGTTACATCGAATTTTATGTACCAAGTAATACCGATTGGCACATTTTATTACTACATTGGATATTATTTTTGCGTCAATTTTATGCTGAAATGCTTCCCCTGACATAAAAGTTTGTCATCGCTTTAAAATTGAATTCAATTTCCAAGAAAAAAAGTTTAAAAATGTCAGTTTTCATCGGAAAATGTTTTGAAACTGGTAACATCTGTGCGAACAAAGTTGTCGTGTACCAAAAAAAAGGTTATGAACAGGATTATTAAAAAGAGACATGGATGACCTCTCATTAATTAAAGCAAATGTAAACTGACATAAACTTGTTCATTTTAATGTGTACATAAATAGCGAAATTCAGTGTTGGAAACAAGTAATTACTTGAGATATTTTCCCATCCATTGATAAGGCTCAAGTTGTTGTTTGTGTCTATGATGTATGAGAATTATTACTTAATATTTTTTTCCCTTTCATTTGAAATGAGCAACATCAGAATCAAGCATTTCATAATATTTTATGGCTTCCTCATTTCATGCTTCTATGTGGTGTTGTTGATGATGATGATAGGGCTACGACCAGAACAAAAAAAAGCTATTATATGGAAAATGGAAAAAAAATCCATAAAAGCGTCGAAATAGTATTGATTAAATTGTTGTAGCAAAATATGTATATGATTGAGGGTGGCAGCAGCATAAAATAGAATATCGTAATCATTTTTTTCATGGGTCTCATTTTGCCTGTTCTATAGGACAATTTTCCATCCGTATCATATTTAATTTAGGGCGAGCTCGCTTAAATAAATGAAAAATTATTTGACATACAATTGTGATTTTTGTCACTGTCCTCCCACTCCTAACTGATAAAAGAAAAATGAGGAACGCTTTAAATAGCAACACATTTAAAAAGCAGGGCGCAATCATTATTGCTTCTGATTCTAAATGCTTTTAAAGATATTTGAATTTTTCTTTCACTTTCTTTTGGACTAAGCCATCCAGCAGTTATGAAAAATGATGAAACATTATACCGTATCATGCTTTTTTACGGTGATCTAATGCAGAATGTTATGAATTAAACACGCACATGAGTGATGGTATGAAAATGGGCGTAAAGTTTTGATTTTTTATCACGAATCATTTTTTCTACATCAGGGGTGGACAACCTTTATATTGCGACACCCTAGTATGCCAACATTACTATCAAAGTGTGCCATGAAAACTAAAAGGTTGCCCAACACTGTCATACATTATTGAAATTATGTCTTGAAATTTGATAAATTCGTCAAGGCACAAAAACTGTAGATTTTCAATATGAGTAAGGCATTAACATAAAGGGATATTACAGAAAAAGAGTTATTAAGGTCTTGTGCAACCGATGTGTGAAAAATTATCATATTTTTAGCATAAAAGCTTCGTAAATTCTACTACCGCATTTGCGCATATGAAAAAATTCCTTAACCAACTCATATACAGAAGATAATATATGTGGTTGATCAATTTCATTATGAGTTTCATACAAAAAAATTGAAAATTTTCCAAAAAAACCACAAAATGTTCACATACCGAGAGTAGAATGTTTTATCATAGCTCGTTAAAAAAATTGGAATATTCATGATTTTCTACTGTCTTTATGGCATGCATGAATAAAATTCATAAATTCATTTAATCTTTTGCAAGAAAAGTAAAGAGATTAAGCACACATTCATTTGTAACTACCCAAACCACAAAGTAACAAATCATTCATGTTTATGAGAATCACCCAAAAAAATTTAATTAAGTCTGTTCTTTTACAAAAAAATGAGAAAGTGCTTGTTCCTACTGAGTGACTTTAGCGCATTTATGTGTTGAATAGAAAATAATATTTGCAACGGTTTTTGAGAATTTAAATTTCTGAGAAATGTTTTCATTCGCAGCCAACTTCAGGTATGTTTACAAATGAAATGTGAATGAAATTAAAATCATTAATTATCCAATTTAGGAATGATTACAAGATTTAAGAACAACGGCAGCCGACTTACCGGAAAAAGTGTTTTATTAAGCTTCCAAAAATGCTCTAAAAATGAAAGTTCAGCATTTAAAGTGGGCTTGTTTATTTACCTCATACTATTAATTATAATGACTATTTGTATGCTGCTTTATTTATTATGGATATTCTTCTTACTTGAATCTAAACAAAAAACTTTGTATCTTCTCGAATTCCTTGGGTTTCTTTCTGGAATCATTTTGCTTTATTATTATTACGCTTTATAAATTTGATTAAAATTTTCTAATACATTGAACATTTTTTGAAGAATCATTAAAAAAGTAAACTTTGAACTTAATTTAATACAGTAAAGGAATCAATATTCAAACCATGTCATAAAGCTCATGACTTTGATTCTATTTAATTAATTTGATTCTAATTAAATTTTATTCTTTTTATCTTTCTAGGTAAGTTTATGATCTCTCACCTGTGTCTGCTGAACTTTAAGAGGATTGAGATGTCCTACTTGGATTTATAACCTCAAAATTGCTATCTGTTCAAAAATTCTTAAGGTATTTAAATGAAAACCACAATTAAAATTGCTCAACTGCCAAGGATATCCTGAATTTTGTGCTACTTGCTGGATATATACCTTATAGCTCCCTTTACAACCTTTCTTTGCTTTTCAATTAATTAATTTTGCAAATCATCAAATAACCAGTAAAACCAACGAAAAATAATTTTCGTCTATGAAAATATTTGAGTTTGAGGAGGCAAAGCGTGACTTCAAATCAACCTTTTTACTATTAACATTTTCCTTCAATGTATTCATAAAAGTTACGTTTACATTTTGCGTTTATCCACCATGATTGTACCACACTGATTTTCATATATGCCTCAAAGGATGAATGGAAACAGCAGAGAAAGAAGTAAAAGTAAATCTTTAAAAAAAAGTTGCAGCATTTCCTCATGTTATAATTTTTACGACTTATCATTTAAACCCAATCTCGGTCTCTATAACGTATAACATAAAAGTCAGTCGTTTAGCACGATTACGCCATTTTTCTGCACTGTAAAAATCATGCTTGTGATTAATTAATCTTTTAATCTTCTCACTGTTGTACCAAGCTAGTTGTGTGATAAATGAACCGATTCGGAACATTTGCTAACATAATTTAAGGTGAGAGTGAGAGTGTAAATTTAATGTAAATTTCTAATCAATTTTCAACGTTCCGTCACAATGTAAGTTGTATTCTGTCTTTGTTAGGCAACAAGCACCAACCAAAATAATATGAAAAATTTCCAATTCCATGCAGTGTGAAAAAAGTTTTTTTTCTCAGTTGTCGCACACGGCAAATTCACATTTTGTACGTCACAATTCAGCTTAGATTTAAATTTTAATAAATCACGAGCACATAAAATGGAAATGCTATATATACGTACATTATTTAGAAATGACTACATCGAGTAGCTTTGATAAAAAAAGAGAAAAAATATGGCAACATAGCAAAATATGCAAAAATAATAGTAATAATAATAATAACAATATTTTAAGGTGTGATAATATTCAACTAAACAATTTGTCGTTAGGCAGCGATGAGAAATGAAATTGAGCACGTCAGGAATATTAACAAAACTTATTGTGCAAGGCTTTAACATATGAATATTGTGAAATAAATCCTCGCATGTTGGCATACGAAATGCATAAATTTAGCTCTACATCCAACATTGGCATTTATGCCTCAAAATATTTTAATGAATTTAATTACTAAATCAGTCATTAGATGAGGCTATTTCCATAAAAATCCGCAAAAAAAAAAAACTTTCAAAAGTGTGAGTTCTTTGAAACTCATTGTGACATGAAATCAGTTGTTTTGTGTTCTATACCCAACCCAAGTTTCATTTATTGTATTTTAGAACAAAAAAACTTTTCACGCCCAAATTAGAAACGCTTACAAAACAGCAGAATGAAATGAGATTTAATTGTATTTTGCTTTTCAGAAAATAATTCTTTATTAAAATTGTATTTACGTCATTATGTTTTGAAATGATTCGAGATTGGTTTCGATGAATTCGAAAATGATTGCGAAAAATTCGGATATTCAAAAAATATCTTGTTTTAACGTATTTTTTGATTTTTGAAATTTGTTACAAGTATTCAATATGGCATAAGCATACTGCGATAAGATAATTTTTGAAATTAGATCGAGGATTGTTTTAAATTTTTAAAAACTTTTTCATAATAATTTCAAGTACAAAATATACCGGAAATTATATGATTTATTGTTATTCATTCAAGGTTGCTGAAAAAATTATATAAATCAAAATTCATGTGCTAAATTATTTAATGAAATGTGTCTGTTTTAATAATTAAAAATTGTCTATGCATATCTACCTAACTCATTTGAATTAGTTTTAATATTAATTTGCCATATATTTGTAAACCTGTTAAATGTTTCGAGAAATTTCTTATTTAGTTTGGCGCAATTTGCAAATTGATTTCTCTCGGCAAAAGATTTCACAGCCTCCACCCGTGAAGTTTCAATTGAACTATTGTCAAATATAGCAACACCGACTTTGAAAATTCAAATGCGGAATGAGAAAGAAAACCTAATTCTTCTTTTGCTTCAATAGTCTCTTTAACAATGAACTACATAAAACGTATCATGCAATCTATTTGTGCCTTTTTTGAAACTCAAACTATAATTTTAAATTTCAAATGACTAAAACGTAAATTCAATAAATATTCTATGTAAAGCTCTAGCAATTCTAGCATTTTATAATGCAATTCACTTTTTGAGCACTTGCATAGAATTGGAAATATCACAAATCATCAAAATATGTAATATTCCTTTTCATCAATTCTTTGCATGGGGTATGGCAATATTTCCAGGTCAAATACCTTTAAATTCCATAATAAAATATTAAAGAGAAAGAATTTTAATAAGCACAAATTCCCAATAATCTAGTGATGCAACCCGGAATTTCATATTACTTCGAACATCGATATAGATGCATTGAGGGAAATGACAAAGTATTTAGAGAATTTAATTTTCCATTTCTTTGTACTCAATCATTTGAGTATGTTTCCGAGTTTGAACTGCTTATCGCTGAATTGATATAGTTGATACGTGTCACTATATCTCGTATGCTATGAAGCTGTTACCATATTTGAGTTTCTTTATATAGAACAGAATATCTAAAGCTCTTATCACAATCCTCTTCGCCTCTTAAATGATTTATATCGAATTGAAAAATGGATATTGTACGTTATGAGATTGGGAATTGAATTAAACATAGTACATCCATATGTGCACATTCGAACTAGTGTGTAATGTAAACCAGTAATACCAAAAATACATGCACAGATACGTTATGGATATGAGGTTCTTTTTGTGTGATTCTGACTAATGCAAAATTGAAAAGATTTCAAACTATACTCGAAAACCTTTTCCTTTACAACCTTCACTTAATCTCTTTTACCTCGGCTTTAAAAACGGAAATTCTAAAGAAAAATTATATCGTTGCTGCATAATTGCTCCTGAATAATTTAATTTTAAGCCTATTTCAGATATGCTCGAAATTTATATTGAGATTTTTTTATGTATAATACATTACTTCCACCTATATTGCTTCCTCCCAATTCTCTTTGTTGTTATTGCACAGATTAAATAATTGATAAAGATTATTGATGTGCCTTTACGTAACGTAAAATATACTGATTCTGGAATGGTGCTGTGCTTCCCATGAAGATACACAATATAAGTTCCAGAATAACACATAAAGATGTCTTATACTTTATAGAATGCAGGAAAAAGGGTGAAGACATGTGAATTGGCAAATATTGAGTGTCATGTTATGGAATTCTTATTTATGGTTAATTCTAAACGATTTATTATGCATAAGAAAACTGTACTTGGAAATAAATTGAAATAATATTTTTATTCCTAGTCAAAAGTACGTGATCTATGTATGCTTTCATGATATTTGCATTAAATTCATAAGTAAAAATATTTTCTAACTATTTCTGGTATTGCCTGTAGTTTTGGACACTTTCCAAGCAGAAAGGACAGATAAGTTAGTGCTTATCTACAGATGTGCAAGTCACGCCACTTAAATTGAGCACTTAGATTGTTGAGAATATGTCAACCGTCATTTTATATTTGAATTGTATTTCAATTACAATAAGTTGACACTTCCCTTTTACAGTTGTTAGTCCCCTCAATAGGAAAGTTTAGTTTGTTTTCGATTTTCAAAGAATAAAGTTATTCAGTCCAGTTATTACTTCCCGGTAAAGTTATTCTAGTATTGCATGTACAATGGATATTCAGCGGACCAAACAAAAACAATTCTCTTAAAAAATGTGCGCAGAGATTTTTTTACACAAAAAAACTGGAAAGAACAAAAGAGAGATTCATAAATCATCTGCCATCTTCCGCATCTCCACTAAAAAATTTGCATGTTTCTCAGTAAAAATACAATTGCATAAAAAATTTCCACTAAATATAACCTCACATGAGCAGTATCACAATTAACATCAATTTCCATTTTCTTTATGCTATGCAATTCACTGCAATATAGAAATCCCACAACAGAGAGAATTATCTGCTGAATACACAACGAATATTAAACGTTATTCTTTTTTTTCTTCACTTATTAATTTATTTAGTCTCGTTCATGTACACATATAGCAATTTTTTGTGTATTTTTCGTTTGTGTACATATTAAAATTGATTTTGATAACAGAAAAAAACGTTTTTTTTTGGCTTTTTGCCGCATATTTTTCATCTCTTCCTTCATATGATCGCTAAAAGCTTGGTGAGATGCGAAAGAAAATTGTGATATAAAAAAGCAAGCGCCGGACGACGAGCTGGAAAAAGAAATAATATGGTTGAATTATGCAAATATTGAAATTAAGCACTCATGGAAATTTTTCCTCTTTTGGTTGTTATGGAACTGATGAAAGAATTCTTCTTTTTTTGAAGTAGCATACAGATTTGATGCGAAATTGCGAAAGGTATACAGCAGTGGTGAGCAACCTTTGATTTTTCAAGGCACACTTTGATGTTAAGCTTCGACCAAACCAGCACAAAGCAAACAGTTTATAGCATTTCCAAACATGTGCCGCAGCACACAGGTTGTCCACCACTGGCATACAGAGATTATTTTTAGAAGAAGAGATCTGCATGTGGGATTTGGATACCGTTGTTTGATGCCATCTTATTTGAAAAGTCAGGTTCTATTACGTGGAAATATCATACTGATATGATCTTAAAATAATATTTCGAGTGAAAGCATTTGCAAATCCCTTTAAGGCGTGTTATCATGCTTCAACTCCATACTGCATCATACGAAAGTATAATTTAAATTAATTTTGATAGCAGCAAGCATGCTTCATGTCCACAATAATGTATGTACTATGGTGGGTTGTCTGCGGTTACAATAACGTAAATTTTCAACCATCCCCTCATTCATTCAGTCTATATATGCATGCATACATTTACAACACATGGACTAAAAGTTTATTTTTCCTTTTGTTTTTTCATGATTTATTACGTTAAGTGGACGCAGTTCTAGCTGTTCGGCCGATTTGAGGGTGATTTATAACAAAAATTAAATCCAATATTCGAATGAATCATTTTATATACAACATAAATTTTTTTATACTGTATGCTGTACAATAAAATACCAACATTTAATGGACTTTTAAATGCTATACGATATCACTGTCTATTAAGTGTTAATTCAACTTATTCGTTGTTCATTCTCTCGCAAAGTGCTCTTACGAATTCACATAAACATGCAAAATTTATAACCTACGAGATTTAGTAAGGTAAAGACAAGACAAGGTGAAGTCGATCACGTCAGCGAACACTTTTCCATATACATTAATTTTAGCTGCTTATATACTTTAATGGAGAGTGAAAAATTTAAGTATTTTTGTGAAATTTCCTTAAATGCTTTAATGAAACGGCTCACTAGATCAGTGGTGCGCAACCTGTTTGACGTGGCACTCTAGTGGAAATTTCATGAGCCGTGATACATGACAGCTGTTTCGATAGAGGGTTACCAACATAGTAGGACATGAAAAATAAAAGGTTGTGCAACACTGGACTAGATAAACGTTTCTATAATTTGTGCTATTAACTCTTCACTCTCACACACAATGACTTTTACTTCTATTCTTCTTCAATCATCACAACAGACTTTTTCATTAGCGAAGAAAGTTTTGTTGCTTCTTAGTCATGTAATATTAAAATATTAATTATCATCATCATCATTGAGAAAAGATGTTGTGTTCTGACTTGGCATTAATTTTAAAATTTATTAAATGACATCCTTGGATTTAAGTTATGTAAACTTTAAAGCTATTCAGCATACTTATGTCAATAATTAACACGATGAAGATCTGTAAATTGAAATTTTATGTTGGAAGCAATTTTCATGTTACAATGATATTCATCCCCGGAGGCTCACATTCCTATCTTCCTAATATTACAGCTCACTTGCGTTTCCTTCTCTTCTTCAATTTCTTACGTCATTTTCAGTTTTTTCTTCCTTCATACTTTGAAACAAATTGAATGATATGATAATACAAAGAAGATTTGCTTCATTTTTATCTCGCTGCAGGTACTGCGAACGATACAAATTGAATAAAAAAAACTGTAACTGTATGTAACACATTGTGACAAATGGTAACAAGCAAAAAAATGAAATTAAGACTTGATGATGGATTGAATTTTGTTTTATGCCTACATTTTTCCACTAGACTTTCGTTGTGGTATCACCATGATGATGGATATTGATATTTTAGGCAATGCTAGCTAATAAATTAAAATTCAAATTCAATGAATCAATTAAAATTATTGAAAAAACTTTAACCGAAATGCTAAATTTGAATAATTGAAAAAGCAAGCTTTGAAATTTTCAAAATTTCAACGCAAAACTTTTTCAATTCAACATTAAAAACCGCATTGAAATAGTTTTTAATTCCATTTAAATTGAAAACCACAAAATATATCTGAACACAACTGTGTACTTCTCAAAACCAAAGTTTTAACATTTAAATAATTGTTATAATAAATTATAGAGTAGTTCTTGCTTTACCTCAAGCGGTATTGAAGCAATTTGTAGATTTCTAATATCGGAAATTCTTGATGAGCCAGCAAAAAGTCCCAAGTTTAACAAGGTTGTTATTGAATTGATTAAAATTGGCTTATTAATATTCTCGATGAGTTTTGTACAACCTTGAATGATGAAGATTATAAATATTTAGACCAATGGTAGACAACCTTCATGGTTAGCCTCGACTGACACACGGTAACATTTCCAAGTAGCGTGTCGCGACACAAAGGTTGCCCAACACTGGATTTAGAGTAAACATATAAAACAGACTCTCATCTTGTGTCCATGACCAGCTGTAAATATAGAGGACAATTGTGTGCCAAAAAAATTATCCGATAAAACAAAATTTACAGCCAAGCGATTCCTTCCGAATCGCCATGAACATAAAACCATTAAATTAAAGATTATAGCATCACTGACAACGCCAAAAAAGAGACATTCCAAACAGAACAAAAAAAAGGTTCAACTTAATTCAATAATCGAAATAGCAAATCGTACATTTAATAATCACAGGACATTTTTCAAGCCTCACAATATACGACATTGCATAGAAATTCCATCTATCTCTATCTGGTTTCAAATTTATTAGAAAAGGAAATGAAATTTTTTTCTCACATTGCACATTGCATGAGAATTTTAATTAAATTATTTCTTCACCCATGGTAATGAAAGGATGGATTAGAATGAGGAGAGGAAATTTCAGCATGTAATAAATCTTTTGATCATCATCATCATCTCATATCATGCTTGAATTCATTCGAAATAGATTAAATATCTTAGAACAGTTGTAAGCAACCTTTGAATTCCGTGGCATACTTTGATTGTCAGCATAGACCAAAAATGCACGCAGTATAAGGCGTACCGCGTCACATAGTTTGTCCATACCTGCCTAAAAGTGTCATACGTTTCAATTTTTGACTACTTAGTACTTACAATCTTTCTCAATCGTGCGCTTATAGTCATTAGCATAAAATATGTAAGAAGAGGTTGAAGGAAATTCCTAAATGTGCGCCAAGCCACAACTTACAAACATCTTCTCATTAAATTTCACTGCCATTAAATTTTAATAAAGCTATGAAATTTTACATTCTGAACAGTATGCAGTATACATACATACGTCCATTAGTAACAGCTCCTATTCATCTTCATCTTATAAACGAAATGATGTAGCAAAAATCAATTTTGATGACACATAAAAATTGCGTAATGTGATGATATGTGTCTGCAATTCAGGCTAAATTGAATTCAACATACTCTTGTGGGGATTTAGGAGAATAAGATGAGTAAAAAGAATGAATCGAGCATCTGAGGTTCATTTATCGTTTATGGTCTCGTTTATTTTCTTATTTTCCGTCTGTGAATATGTATGTAGATGAGTGCGTTTATTGGCTATTTATACTTATATGTGGTAAAAACGATCCATTACATATTCGTAAATGTCTGCAAGCCGAGAAGAGCATTAAACACACATAATATAAGGGTAATGCGTTTTTGGGGTAGCAAAAACATAACCTAAATTTATTGGGTATTTTAATGGGGGACAGTTTAGTCATTACGTCACAGAATAATGGAGTTACTTAAAAATGAAAAAAGGAAGTCTGGGAGTTTCTTTTGCTTAATTGGAATTTACAGCACCCCCGCCTCCTATGAACATAATTAGTGAACAACCCCTGCCGCGAAAAAGCTCATTTTCACCAGGCTTAATAATAAAATTTTCCCCCATAATACTGGAAACCTGATGATTAATGAATAAAATTTATATTTGAGAATCGTGCGGCATAAAATGTTTCCTGTCAATAGGCACGCAAAGTTTTCTTTGAGCTGTTTGGAATTAAAAAAGTTTCTATCATGAAATTTTGATTGCCTTTTTCCCGATAATTCAAATGATATGATTTACATTTCATTCTAATCTAGTAGATATAGCTAGCAGAAGGGAAGTTATCATTAAGATTGTCATAGTAGTCACGGTAAAAGATGATTTAAGCGCATCATAATATTTTGTCAATTCCATTAACATGTTAATTTCATTAAGACTAACTTTGTTGCTGGCTTGCTAAAGAAAGAATGCAAATGGATATTTCATGTTAAGAGTTATGACTCAAACAATTTTTTCAGTCAACAAGTCAAAGCAAATACATATACACGAATATAGTCATGCAAAGCATTGACTTGAACAAAATATTTTTCATCGTTAGAGATCATTCCTGCTCAAATAGAAATCGATTCTGAATGTTCTTTTTGCTGTACATGTCTGATACATAAATAAAATGATCAACGATAAACGCCAATTTGCAACGGAATCGATATTTTTTCCGCTTCTAAATGTATATTTTGGTTAGTATCAGACAGTAAAGTTATCAAATATACAATAAAAAAATTATTTTTATACTTTTATACATGCAAGAAGGAGAGAAGTCTGTGTATAGATTGAGAATTTGAAACGAAAGAGTGCCGTCAGGCATAGAAGAAGCAAATTATAAACTGAGGCAAAAAAAAGAGAACTAAAACATATGGAAACAACAACAATAGCCGAAAAGGTGTAGAATGAAAATAAAAAAACAGCTGTGCGCACGGGAAGTCAAGGAGATGAAGACAGAGAAGAAAAAAATCACAAAAAATATATTCAACTCGAAAAGATTTTTGTGTATATACATAAACTTATTTTATCGTCATCGTCATTCATTTTCTGTTTACAAACTTGACTGAATACTAGTAGACAGACAACTGTTTTGTGTCTGTGTTAGTCTATATATATCGTATATTCTCCTTCACTTAAATAAATAATAATAAAACTCTACTGTATGTGCGAGTGCAACACTCGCCCGTGACTTTTTTTTTTCTTTATTTTTAAAACATGTACATACTCTCCTTCTAGAAGTAAGCGTATGAGAAACACCCAAACACAAAAAAATTCCAAATGGAAGTGAATTGGAAATGACTAATTAAATAACCTAGAAGAAAGTTTGCTGAAATTAATTGTGTGACCGTATGAACTTATGGCAAGATATAAAAACTGGCTTCAATAATTAGCAAATTCTTGAAAAAAAGGCAGCTTAATAATAGCAGTCTGTTCTTCTGACATAAAAACTCAATAATTAGACAACCTCGAGAGTTCTGGTTTGTTTTAATAGCTCAATTCTATCGAGTTATTGACCCGTCGAGCAATTAAACGTTTCAAATCAGCACATTAATGCTTTAATTAACAATTTTTCAATTTGGTAAAAAAAGCACGCTTTTTCATTGTTTTACAATGTTTTTTAATGATTTTACAATGTTTTATGAACAAAGTTTGAATTATAAAAATCCGTTAAATTATAAAATTCATAAATTTGTCGTATTGTAACATTAATCTTAATGGATCTTGGTTTTAGGATCTAGGAAGTGATTTGAACCCTACTTGATCTTTTTTTTTGGTCTAGAAATCTTGTTTTTTGAATCAAAATAATGATCACTGGAACAAAAATGCGCTGAAGTCACTCGATATGACAAGATTACTTTTGTAATTTGTTTTACTATTTGAATAGCTTTTAGTAAGAGATTAATGAGTATAAGGTCAAAGATTTTGATACAAACTTTTTTATGAATCATAATGTTTTATTGTTAGTAAGTGTTGTGGATTTTTGTGAAAAAAAAATTGATTGCTCGTTTAGTAATGGGAAATATTTTTATGGCTGTGGTTTCAGCTCTTTTCATCAGAAAGGAAACCTAAAAAAATTCGTAAAAGTTTTTTATTTCATCAAGATAATGTGAGTCAATTAGTTCGTGAGTGTAAAAATTGAGTCTCTTAAAACTGTCAAGAGCCATTAAGTTTCAATTAAAAGGGAGATTTTTAATGCATATTTTTTCAGCAGTTAATTGAAATAAAAATTCCAATACAGTTCTACATTAACAGAATCGCATTGTTATTTCCTTCTCTCGTTTATTCCAAATTCATCACAATTTTTCATTGAAAAGTTTTTTATTTCGAATTTACCTCCTGCATGAAAAATATATAATATATATAAATGCATATACGTTCATACACAAACGAATGAAATACAAAGCAATTTGAACTCCTGCATTGAACATATGTCTTTATAAGGAAAGTATTCAAGGGATTTGACACTTGTGAACGTAAAAATTTGTTTAAAATCGATTAAAATGTTGTTCAGGAATTGCTCTTGAGTATGCTTATGGATACGTGAGAAGGAATAAGCCTCATACTTATGCTTAATAACAACAAATCAATCAATCTTTGTATAACAATTTACGAAATTTCTCATTTATTTTTATAACGGTCAAAATGAATTTGAATTTTCGACATTTTTCAAATTTTATAATCAGATTTTCACAGCCTGCTTCTTATTGAAACTCATTAAGCATCAACATTTTTAATTAAATTTCGAGATTTAATTACAGTTGAATATAAAATACAAATTTATTCGAGTTAAATGAACTTTACTTTACGACTTATTCACACAACTTCCCAAAAAGAAGAAATTCAATTTACAAATGAAGTTCCTTATTGACTGTGAATTTTCAGGCCCTAAAAAGTCAACATTAATCTAGCACAAATTGATTCCCACACATATGTATTGCCTCAATAGCATACCCTTTATCACAATCCATTATGTTTGCATAACCCTCTATTGAAAAAAACTACAGAATTTGCTTTTGAGCATTTATATGAGAATTTTTCAGAATATCAAGCATTTAATAAAGACCCGTATTTGTGGAAGAAACAAAAAAAAATGTTTGCATTTTATTTCTACTCTAAAATTATAACACAAATTTAACATAAATGGAAGACTTCTGTGAGAAACATGAACATGACGACCAGGGGTGGGCAACCAATGTGTTGTGTCACGCTATTGGAAATTTCATGAGCCATATGTCGTGTGCGATTTCGATAGAACAGAGGTGAGCAACCTATAAGCGAAACTAACCATCAAAGTGTGCCATGAAAAATATAAGATTGTTCAACACTGGCAGTGCCATAGAGAGAGGCTGTTACGCATAATTTGTATTTAAAAATATTTCTTCAATAAATTTTCCATCCACATGTATGTTTATATAAGCATTAAGAGTAGCATTTGAATGTAATGTATTCAATTGAGAGATAGATTGAATATTTCTGTACCATTAGTCTTGTTACATTTGCTTCCTATTTGAACTATGAATGTAATTCAGTCTAATATTAAAATTTTATTTATGGCACACTTTCGTTCATCCTTATCTGCAATTATAATTATTGAAATTGATTAATTAATTTGATTCCAAATTATATCCTCTCGAGCCTCACAAATCATAAAGATAATTATTATATTTCCATAATTAAAAGATAACGAAATTTCATAACTGCATTTGTTGCAAATATCATCATCATTATTCTATATTAATTTAATACTGTGTAGGTAGCAGTTCCTTCTATCCAACGTCAGAATTAAAAGGTTCATTATAATTTGCATAATGTATATATTTTTCATATATTTAAAAATCTCATGTTGATTATAGCAGAATCATCATTATGTGCTCAAGTGAGAAATTTTTCTTCGCTATGTGGTATAAATGCTCATTTCATTATGCAATATATGATGCATAAACTACGCAACACAACACAATGAATCAAAGGGAAAACTAATGCTTTATGTCACTCTTATTTGATGACTAATGCGCATTTCCACTAGATTTCAAGTACTAAATTGAGTGTCTTGTGTTGTTTCCTTTGTAGATGTTGACTTCTGCTTCCTTATTCCTCTCCTGATAATAAAATCAAATTGAAAAACTCCCCTGGTGTTATAACGGTCATTTGTAATTTGAATTATATTTAAATGTAACATAGTTGCATACCCTGTTTCATAATAAGATTCAGTCTGTTTTTGAACTCTGAAGAATAAACATCATTGTTACTGGCTATAAAGCAGCTTCTGCCTAAACAAAACAACAAAACATAGACTAGAGCTGCTGATTGATCGGTCAACATGACAAGACAGTCATTAATTCATAAACAAATATTCATAAAATCAGCTTAAATGCATCACTTGAAACGTTTAGTAAGAGATTTTTCCTTCAACAACTTCACAAGCTCCTCTTCGCAAACTATTAATGTATAATGTAATTGTTAAATGCATTTGAAATATTAAATTTCTCATTTTTTACTCATGATGTATTTTACACAACAATCGCATCACAAAAGCATCGAATTGTACGATAATTACACAAAACATCCTTTTAATTATTCATACACAACTCATAATAATTGTTGTATTATTATTGACAAAATTTGCAATTTCAATTTAATTACAAAACAAATTGTGAATTTTTTTGTATTATGCATTCATCTGTGCTGTGATCGCTACAATTGTGTGAGATGAATAAAATCAATAACGAGAGAAAAAAATGGAAATTATGAAATTAAATTAAATTATATAATGATGGCAGTGATGATAATAACAGTAATGAAATTTTCGTGGATGTGTCAATGACACTTTAAAAATATGAATAGAAATGCTGAGTGCTAGTCCTCGAATTTTTATCAAAGAAGAGTTTGTGTCAGATTGAATAAATTTGGGGCATTTTTTTCGCAGTAAAATTAGTTTTATGTAAATAGAACTGATGACTAAATGTCCATATGGATTAAGTCATGACAACATACGCTGCCGCAATTTTCTGGATAGTCAAATCATATTAGCTGTGCGTTATCGTAACGATCATTCTGAATTGGCGTTTTTAATTGATAAATTGATTGATTTGATGACTGAAATTGCGAGATCTCTCCAACCAGACATCGTAGAAAGCTTGGATTTGAAGCATTAGCTTTGTCTTATAGAGTTACTGGTTTATCTCTTGATGTGGTACCTTAAAACTATCTCTAAATGCTTTAATTATTGATTTTTCTCTGAATTTTTTAATTTATTTCCAAAATCCTTTGAAAAATTTCAAAAAAAATTTGGCCGTTATTTAAATTTTGAGCCTTAAATGCGCTCAAGGCCCTCAATGACAAGAGGATCTTCAACATCCCATTCTCGAAATGATGCCAAATAAAATTTCAATTTAAAAGAATAAGAATCGAAAATAACATCCAGCAATGTAAATGTTGATGATTCAAAATTTATTCTTTTACTGCATTCCGTTCTGCATCTTTAAGCATTTCAACTGAAATTCGTTGAAAATTGTCTCGGAAAAAGACAATAAAAATTTACTTACAGCACAAAAAAGTCCACACAAAAAATCATTATTGGCATAATATTGAATTTCTTTTTGGAATCATTTCATTTTTACAGTTTCTCTGGTTTATTGTAATGCATTACGAAAGAACTGGAAATTGAAATTTTAAGTGAAATTGATTTTTTTGCTTCTTCTTTGTTTTATGGCAATCGTAAGATTTTAAATTTTTCCCTGTCGAGTGCTCAATGATTCTTAAATTTGAATTTCATGATGTTCAGCATAAGATGGAAGAATCTAAAATCTTAATTATATTTCATGCATAGCTTTTAAATACATTCAAGTCATAGAATCTTTAAGTTCAGTATTAAAAAAGGTTTCTGGATCTTGATTCATATTGAATTGCATTAATTTAATTTACGATTTTCCAACACGAGAATCTCGATTTTCATGTAAGTTCGCATTTCTAAACGATTCTGTTGTTAGGAACCTCCTTTTCAAAGTTATTCAATCGCTCTCTACTTTTTCATTTCAGTATCAAATGAAACTCACAGATTGAGCTTGTGAGAAATTTAATTTAGTAAGTTAAACTGTGCCAAGACTTCCTTAATCTTAAAGAATTCTAATAATATCCATTGGCACACATTGAACAGAAAGTAAAGTAAATAAATCTATCGAACGTAAGTTTTGCAGCATAAATTGAAACTTAATTTCCAGCTGCTTTAATTTATGTTCGCTTATGCAGCTAGTATTCTCTATTGTTGAAAGGATATTACGTATGGATGAAAATTTTCCACTGCTAAATTTATGCGAGGAACTCGAACTGAATTAAAGATTTATTTGTAAAGATTGTGACTTAATAGATTTTGTTCACTTACTAATGCTATTCTTTTAATTGGATACGCTGAACATTTTCCATTTCATTTCGTCTACATAGTAAGCTTAAATTGTAAAACGAGAGTAATAATGTTCACCCAAACTACATATAAAGTAAGTCATTTAACTCTAAAGAAAGCTTATATTATTGTATTAAATCAGTCAACCTACCTATGGATTATAATGGGGAGCAATAGTGAGTGGAACTGCTACTGTAATGGAAAGAACAAAAGATAAATCAAATGAAAAAGCATGACGAAATTGCGAAAGGAAATTGAATATCTCGCCACGCTATGGCAATGTAGTATTGTGACTTTATGCTGTGCAAAAATAAATCAGCAAGTTGATTTGCTACACATACTTAACATGAGAGGCAGCCATTCAAAATGAATCAAAAACTCATCTATTAAGTAGAAATTTGCTAAAAAAATATGGTCGAAGACTTGCACGTGAAGTTGGTACACATTTAATGGATTTGGAATTCCTTCATAAAACTTGTTTAAAACTATCAAGATTTTTCATTAAATAAAGTTTTGTGGATGTTGAGAAAGTTTAAGCTTACATAAAAAAAATCCTCAATTTTGGAATTTCTATAGAGTATACAGTACATACAGTCAGCTTATTTGTTGTTGAATAGCTTTCAGCTTGTGATAACAAAGCAGGAAAAAAATTGAACAAGGGCAATTTCAGCACACACACACAAAAAAATGGAAAGAAAATCTTCTCAAAGGTTTGAAGGAAATGACTTTCATAAAACATCCCCAACTCTTCTTATACATACTTTCAATGTATATGACAACAAGCAAGAATCGTTTTAGTTTATTTTTGTCTTACGTGCTTCAACTTATTGCTCTAAAATTCACATCACGTTCGATGGGCGCCATCCTCCTGGAAAAAAATAGCACAAAAGAAGAAAGAAAATCCTATAAATTTTACTCGAGTTAAAATGAGTAGCATTGAGGCCTATAAGCTTTCCGAAATTATTTTCGTTTATTGACTTTTGATGTGATGAAGATTCTTCATATATGCTGTCATGTATTCGTCACATCTGTTCGCTAGAGTTAGGTGATAATGTGTTGCTGTTGTGTGCAAAAAAATTCCACCTCAGGCAATAAAAAATAGAAGGATTTTGTGATTAGAAAGTCAACGTAATGAAAAATTTCGGAATGTGGGACTTGAATTGAATTGAGGATGGCAAATTTAATCGAATCATCAAAAACTGCTCCTACATCACATTCTATAAATGACTTTGTATGTTCTTAAAATATTCTCGTATGCAAACAAAATATCTTTTCCTTCACATGTCAGTGATTCTCAATATTTTGAAAGGTAATTTCATTTCACACTCAACATAACTTTTAATTCAGCACGTGTGAATATTTCGTAGAGTATTTTAGAAAAAAAAAAATCAACTCATTTTATTTAAATTCGGTTGAATGATTTCATGTGCCAAATTCATAAGTGTATACAGCAAGCAGCATATCCTTATTTTTATGCTATCGTGTCACTTTTTAATTGAATTTTTCTGTGTCAATGTTATAACGGTCATTTAGTATTTGAATAACATTTATTGTGCATAATTGAAAACCCCTTTTTAGATGTAAAAGTTCAGTCTGTTTTTGAACTCTGAAGAATAAACATCATTTTTAATAAATAAAATTAAGTTTAATTAAACTTGTTAATAAATAATCGCTTTGGCACACATCTCTACAATTAAACAATTATAAATATCAGCGAATGCTTAACAAATCACCCACTTTCGACTATTTTCTAGTGAATTATTTTCAAAAAACGCTCTAAACATTAAAAAAAAAAAAATCATTGAAAAGCAAGCTTTTTCACCAAATTTCACAATTCGTTACATTTCTGAGGGGCAAAAACAGTGTTGCGTATGTATATCCGTATGAAAAATGACTAAAGTAATCGTAAATGCTCTCTTGGTGACAAAAATCCACATAGATTTCTTCTGGGAGTCCATTTGATCACGTTTACAAGTGCTGTTAAATGAAAGAGAAAGGAGAGTCAAAAGCAAAAAAGGGGCAAAAAAGGCACGTTGATTTATAGCTTTTAATAAAAACAAAATTAATGGTATTTTTATCTGGAGATTTTTCTCTAGAATGAAAAAATGGTATTGGATGGATGATGCTCATAATAATAATAATATCGAGAAGCTTCATGCGACTTTATTTTTATAACTTCCATACATACATAAAAGGCTTTTGCCAATTCTCTCGGGTCAAAATCTCTGAAACTCAAAATTAGCGATGTGAAAAAAATAAAAGTTTATGTGTATAAAAGATGAGGCTGCTGGGTCAGCTAAATGAGACATTTTTCTTTCCGTTCAATATAAATTGTTGTCTATAGACATACATACGATCATACTTCACGGCACAGTGATGACGAAAAAAGGAAAAGGAAGGCGAATTTTATAAGAAATGGACGGAATTTTTTATTGTACTGTTTATGTGTATGTAAAGACTGTTCTTATTGAAAATGTTATCATAAGCAGAACTAGAGTAGAAAAGAAGAGTAATGAAAAGGGACAAAAAGTCATGTGGGTAAAGTCTATCTATATTTTATATTCTATATGTACAGCATGTGCATGTTTCACATGTATAAGGCAATCATTGGTTTTCCATGTATCGTCTCTATTGATAAGCGCTATAAATTGTTCCTTCTCCACCCTCTTCCATCTCCTGCACATCTCAAACCTGATTTCATTCATAGCAGGGAATAAAAACTTTTCCGTTTCATTGACACAATAAGACTGAAAGCGAAGGAGACAGAAAAAGGAAAAAACCTTTTTTTTTCTATCGCATGAGATCAATGAGTTAGTGCTGCGGTGGATGTAATAAATTAAGAAGTGAAGCATATAAAATTGAAATGACAAAGAAATTCCGATTTATCTAACTTTTCATGTCGTGTATGCATCAAAGAAGAATTGCTTTCAAAATTGAGCTTTTATGAAAGAGCATAAAGTTCAATTGGATTTATTTCAGGACCGTTTAGCATAAAATTGGATTAAATTTTGAGGTTAACTGAGAAAATTGTCCCATATTTTATTGATTATCCTGAATTCCTTACCTCAAATATTTTTCGAGTAGGAGAATGTCAATAAAAATAGAAATAAACCAACCTGTCTCAATATTTACTGACTTGAGGTAATTTTCTAATTAATTTTCTTCTCTTCCAAGTTCACAATATCCATCATCTACGATTATTGTTTTCGATATTCAATATTGATTTTTAATTTCTTAATGTTCATAATATTGTTAGCATACCTATGCTAAAAAGCAATTTATTGGAAAATATTTGAGATGATCACAGTATGAGTATCTGTATCAGTATCTCTAATTGACAGTTATGAGCTGTCGATGTTAATTGAAAATTTCTCGATAGACTCCTTAACTTTCCACACCAGACCAAATTTAATTAAGTTCATAAATATCACACAATAAGAAGCCACAGAGCAGCATATTTTGAGATAATAAACCAAACAGAAAAGTATACTTAGCAAGTGTGTTTATGAGAGATAACAAGCACTATGCGTTAAATATTATGAAAAAATTCTATCAGATTCGATAGTTATAGTAACCATAAAATTGCCATAAAATATTTTTCATCCTACTTTTCGCTTACTATGATGTTGAAAGAAATGCTTGATTTTTTCTCTCTATTCTCTCTTAAATCGAGTCGTAAAAGAATATGAGTATAGACATAATCGAGATGTATGATGTTGGACGAAGGTTATGTAAGATGGGTTGACTTTCTAAGACGATGTAAAAAGGGCTTGACACTTTACCTTTTCATTCGTCCTCATACGACACAAATGATTTGCTTTCGTATTGTATTTTAAGCGTATCCCGATCTGCACAAACTTTTCATGGGATTCCAAGTGGTTGCTATATGGAGTCTAACTGGCCATTTTTCACGTTAACTGCCATAAATTTGGATGTTATGTGGTAGTCGTGAAAAACATGTGCTGCTCGGGTATACATACATCCACGTGTACTTTCTGAGAACAGAAATCAAATGCTAATATGCTTTTTCTTTCTTGACTGTCTGAAATTTCTCTTTTATTTCTTTCCAAATGTTGTGTTAGACAAATTACATTGCTGTACTTGAACTGGCTTTGAATTCACAATTCGTGTGGGTGTTAAAGACGCATTTTCTAAAATTGATGACTGAGCAGCCATACTTGAAACCTTTTAAATCACGCTACCTCTGCAAATTGCACCAAAAAAGGCAAAATTACACAACAATGGAAACTTTTTCTTATTTTTCATTTGGAAGAAATCATCAAGAAATTTTCATAAATTGAATTGGATTTTTTATTAAAAAACTTTCCTTTTCCGTTCCCTTTTTTCTCTGTGTGCAAAACATAAAGTACTTTTGGAACTTATTTCCTCATCTATAACTACACAAAAAAAAAGTTTCCTTTCCATCTACAATTTATTGTTTATGTGTACTTTTGAGAAATATTGTACATTGCAAGATGTTTAATGTCATAAATTATAAAACAGTATCAGGATCTGTTCTCGGAAGGAACAAAAAGGAGTATCAATAATACAGAAAATTGTTCTTCTGGGTGACGTCATGCCCAATGGTACGTACTCAATAGTTTGTGAAACTTTTGATGAAGAGAAATAAAAGAAAAGAAAACAGTAAGAAGCTTTTTGTTTTCCTTTGTTTGATGGAAAATATCCACTGATATTGACTTCTTTTATTTGAATCTTATTGACAAGTCCTCAGTTTTTCACACCATTTATTCAGAAGTTACTGCTCACTGGGTTCATAACAATGCTTTCGAGAGCAAATCTCAAAGCAAAACAAGAAAGAAAATGAGGAAAAATAAGAAAAACTTTTCTGCGCGATTGTCGAGAGAATCAAAAAGTTTCTTCTTGTGCTTTTCATTACTGCTGCTCTTAAAAATAGAAGTGGCCACTGAAGTAATGAAAGCGACTCATTTCGCCATTTAAACAGGAATGTTGATAAGCTAACGAGGGTGAATTTGGACAATTTGGGGATTTTGGGTGTTTTGGACATTTTGGGGATTATAAATTAAATTGAATCTAAATGACCTTTTTCGGATCATTCAGTTGAAATAAAATTAGTAGCATAAAATTACCGAAGAGGAGGAGTCACAACATCTTTAAATGACAGCAAGAATAACTTTGAGGACTGAACAAATAGCTTTTCGTCGATTAAAAATTGCGAAACTTTATCCAACATCGAGATTATTATTAAAGTTTGTCTTTTCCTTCTCTATATTTCATTTTAGATTCTGCATAACGTAGTTTTCTTAAAGCCATAAATAATCAAACTCAGATACAGGAGAGGAATAGAACGAGAGATAGTTAATTAATACACTATCAGATCAGGAAATGAATCAAAATCATACAATAACGATGAATTCACAACAAATTCAACGTCGCCCGTATATTAATTCTCGTGGTAGTGCTCGTGGGGGAAATAATATGAATCATCGATTGCAACGAATATCATTTGGACAAAATCAACAATCACATCATAGTCATCGTAATAATAATGGCAATAATGGTGGCGGAAATAGCAATCAAAATAAAGATCTTGATTGCTATAATGGAAATAGTTCTCATTCTGGGTAAGTTATGCAGTTTAATTAACTTTACTTGTTTAGATAAGATAAGATAAATTCTTAGCTGTTAAAAATTTTTTAGTGATAAGATTATAACTTTCTTTCATATTTGTGCATTTTGGCTCTGAAGCTCTTTTTCAAAATTCTTCTTTTCCCCATTTTAATTTCCATTTTTCTGTAACTTTTTTGTTGATTTTTCTATCGCCAAAGAAGAAAAATCAAAATTTTTATTCTATGTTGCCTTTGATTTTCATTTTTTTTTTTTGTTTTGATGTGAAGGTAGCTTGATTTTGTCAATTTGCATAGCAAGGCGTGAAGACTTGAAATTTAGTGGACTTTCAAAATTATTTTTGCACTTTTTTTGAATGCTAAGATTGAGAATTTGAGTTTTGAGTTATTGACTGATTCTGTGGAAATTGTTATTGTTGGTTGAGGGCTTAGACTTCCATAGAATTGGTAATGTCAAGTTATCTTCACAAGTCAGTGATCTTCAAATTATTTGATTCTTTAGTTAATTATCTATGCAGAGACTAAATTAATTTTTTTGAGAAAGTCAGAGACAAACTTTCATACACAATAAGCACACATACACATTAAAGCTTCTAAATGATCAAATTTAAGTCTATTGGAAGTGGAATGAGATCTTTGTTCTTAATTTGATGGAAAATTTAGATTGTCGCATGATTAATTCCTCAAATTTTATTTAATTTTAATCGACAAGACCTTGCAATAAACTTTTAATTCGATGGGAGCCCGATCGGCACACATGAAAATTTTTTCATGTGACATTCAAATGGCGGCCACATGGCATCCAAGTGACAACCTGAACGACATGTGACAGTCACTTGAACGACATGTGACAGTCACTTGAACGACATGTGACAGTCACTTGAACGACATGATTAATTTGTGCAGATCGGGCTAAGATCTCGTCAACTGGCAATAGACACAATTAAAAAACACAAATCATTACATTTGGAATTTGTTTTCAATTTATCTGTCTAATTTAGTGAATACGTTTGTGAATTATCATCCTTATTGACTGTCTTGACTGTTTATATAAATATAGGAACATAGAAAGCTTCAATTTTTTAACCTCATGATGTGTCTTGTCGCAAGATTCTTTATTAATTGTGCATAATTCTTTTCAAAGTACAAACATTTTTTAAATGGTGATTGAGCAGCTGCACTGAATTAGAAAAAAAGTACTCATTTGTGTTTTAACATCTACTCTTTTTTTTCTCGTTTGAAATACCCAGATATTATAATTATTCGAAGAATGCTTTCTCTCTCACTTTACAATTCATACACATTTCATTCACGCTTTTAAACATTTTTTCTTATAATTTTGCAATCATGCATTTTACGTGTATCTATTATTTCCTCTTTAACTCTCGAGAAAACTGCGAACTTCTTCTTTTTATTTTAATGTGCATACATTTCGGTTAAGTTATGCGAAGAATTTTTTATTTTTCATAATTTTGTGTGCCTTGTAAGTTTTTTCATTGAAAATTTCTGTCAGTTTAGTAAAGTAGGCGTTTCTTTGGAGTTGTGCATTGAGTTTTTGGTGAGGAAAAGATTTAATGTCTTACAGATACTTATGTTGTTCTTGCTCAATTTCTGGCATGCTTTACCCGAGTGAAGTGACACAAATGATGCAGGCTCTGCCAAGGAGTTTTTAAGGCTATGTTAAAAATAGGTTGAATCAGTTTGACGTTCATATGGCTATCAAACTGAGGCAGCTTCCATTTTGCAACTTCCATTATCGAAACATTAAAAGCTCCAAGTTGAAGCCTTACTCATTTATGTCACTCGGGTTAAACTATATCCACAAAACTCTCACTTTCTCATCTGCTAAAATAGTACATGTTCAAGCAATAATTTTCGTCCAAATATGGAAATTCCTAACTTAATTAAAATACATTTGGATTTAATATGAAAATCCAAAAAGCAAAGAATGCTCTGACAGTTTCGATTTGATCTGTTGAAATATGCAGATTTTATGCTGGAAAAAAATTTTTGCCTTACAATGCAAAAAACTAAACTTTTTTTTATATCATTCCACTCACATCGTACTCGAGCAGAACCTAAAAGTGCGGTGGAAAACTTCTCGATCCGATTATTAAACTTTAATATTTTTGAAACTTATTTTTATGGTTTTATTGCTCTCGTTAGCAACATTTAAATAATAATTATGTTTGAAATGCTAGAAATTGTCAAACTTTTTTTCATGTTATGTGTATACACTTAAATTAATTTTCTATTCACATTTATTTTTAATACGAAGCTCATCATAATGCTTTACTTGCAATTCCCCCCCCTCGCCTCGCTCATATAAACAATGTACCCAAGCATAGACATACATTCTTTTCACTTAGTGATTTTAATTTTTCTGCAAATATGAGTTTTTTCGTACAATGAAATTGACCCATCCATTCTCCTCTCTTTTTTTATATGTACAATATATTTTCTATGTATTTAACATTATTATTATTATTGTTATATTCTTTCAATTGTTGTGTCCGAAAAAGCAATTTTTCGCATCTCATTTTGGGTTCTATTTGCTGTTATTGTACAGAGAAAGAAAGGAAGAAGCGAGACAGAAATAGTGGAAATGAGAGAGAAAGCAACTTTTATGAAAAACAAGTATAAAATGCTGAAGTGCATGGAGCGCATTTTCTATGTTTCAATGATCTAAGTAGGTGGCGTGTTTAAGGGGTTGAGTGAGCCACCCTCACCCTTCCGTATCAAGATCTCGACCCATAACCTCCTTCTCACCCTCTAAAAGCGTGACGTAATAAGTGCATACCCCAAGGGTTTTTTGTAACAAGAATCCCGAATAGTCCTCTACTCCTACCCCACCCTCTTTAGGGCTCTCTGTCTACGCCCCTGGATCTATGTGCCGGATTAACATCCAGTCATTCACAATGTATCCTGTTGTTCTAAAAGAGGAAAAAAAGAATGCTTTAAGGAAAAATTTAAATATTTAAAACAGCACTTTTCTCTTTTATGTTCATAAAAAATTGTTCCTTTCTTCTTCCTACCCACCCACAGTTTGGAGAGGATATTCATAGAATTCCATACCAAATGAGAAACTTTCTATTATTTTTTTTCCTCAAAAGAATCTTAAGAATTGCTGCCGGAAAGCAGAAAAATTCTTTATTTTTGCTGTTTTGAATCCATAAATAATTGAAGGATAGACTGAATTGAGGGAAGAAATTTTCGTCACCGAATAAAAAAGTATTTCATTCAGATAATTCAGAATGAAAATAATAATAATAAAGTTCCTTCCTCTTATCGCATTTATAATTTTCCATTTTTCCTCTTTCTACTCGACATTGACCCCAAACACATTTATAAAGTTCCTTTAGATTAAGCTATCTTTTATGCTAAATTATTTTCATGCTTTGATAGTCAAGAATTTGTTTTGACAAATTTTTGACGCTTTTTGATTATTCGTCGAGCAATTAAGTGATTGAGGTTGATGGTACAGATAATCTGTCTTTGAGGCAGCAATTTTATAGATCTTAGAAACCCCTTGAAAGATTTATTATTAATCACCTAATATGTCAAGCTTCAAAAAGGATTATGCGGTAAATTTTATGTAGTTAGAGATTTATCTCAAGCTTAATATTCAAATTTATAGACATCTTAAGAAGAATTTATGTGGACAAGATAGCATCATATTGAGGAATTTTTTCTAATTGCCGGAAGCTTATTACTTGCAAGGGAGTTCTAGAGACACTTCCTGACAATCATAGTTCGAGTAATATTCGGACCCATGTCCTCTTGATTTCGTGTCAAGAGCTTTTATCTTGCGGATGTTGTTAGGGAGCGTAAAGCTCATAAAGCTTATTTAACCTTTTTTCCCTAAACCAGTGCTGCCCAAATTTTTTGCACAAGAACACACCTTAGTAGTAAGCCATGACCAAAACCTCACTAGACATGGCGTTTAATGGAACTTTCAAATAAGTCTCTTGGACACATTAGTGTGCCATGACACACAGGTTGCCCACTACTGCTCTTAACATTGCTCATTGCAAAGTTCTTATAGTCTTACTGGACCAAGCTCTAGATCCAGCATTTTCAAGTAACATCAATAACATTCCGAGAAGTTTTGTGCGCTGCTAGGTCAATCCAATCCATTCGGAATCTGCAACAATGAAAAGAAAAATTCAAAAGTTTTTTTTGTTCCTTATCATTATTATTTCAACACTTTCATCTGCTCTAGACTTTCCTCAAAAAAATTATTCGTTCCGTTGTGTTTTTTTCTTGTATTTTTCTTATTTTTCCTTCTTCTAACTCAAAACAAACATTTTTTTTATTGTCATTCTTTATTCAGTTGTTGGTACCTCCTTTAATTTTTTTTAGTTGACATAGAATGAAAAAGAACTCGATGAAAAAAAAAATTCTTTATTTATTATTTTTATATAGAGATAAAGAGTGTTTATGTATGATGATGATGATGATGATGAGGTTGAAAAAATGAAGTTATTTATATTGTTATGTGTCTGTTTCATGTACGTCTCATGACAATGAATTATTTAGTTGTTTCATGTTTGTAGAACTGAATTTTAAAATGCATTTGAGAAATTTTTTTAACTTCATTTTTTCAATCTCACTCGGCGAGCACAAAACTACTGGAAATTGCTCTCTAGTAGTGATAATACACAAATCAAGAAAAATTAAATTAATTAATTGATATATATATATAAATATTGAAACCTACTTGGAATGGCTTGTAGTAGATGATTAAATGATGACAAAAAATCATAATTTTTCTAACCATTTGTTAATGTATTGATATTCTATATATATATACATAAATGTATTTTATTAGATATTTTCATATATATAAATATACTATATATATATAAAGTGCAAATTCTGTATTAATAATGGTTTTGGTTACACTTTTTTATAATTCATAAAATCCACAATTTAAAAAGAAATTAAAATTGAAAAAAATTACCCCTTCGCCTTTTCCCCTCTCTATATCTATGCCCACACATATATTACACTCACTTTTTTCATTAGTTTCGTGCTTGCTGGGTGCTTTTATTGATATATTACATAAAATAATTTTTATATTTATCTGGATATGTAAAGGAAGGATTTATTAATTTTTATTTGTTTAATTACAGCATTACTTTTTCTATTTAGCATAAAAATAATTAACCAGCAAAAAGCGTTGATTAACCTAATTATTGCTGCTTTTGGCATATATTGTATATCAGAAATGAAACTCTTAATTTGTGTTTGTGTTTTTTGGATATTATGACTCTTTATAAATATTACATTACATGTACTTTTTTTATTCTTTATTTTTTTTCTTCTATCCTTCTTTAAAATAAGATCACGTTAATGAGATTAGGACTAACTGATGTATTTTTTTGGGTGTTAATGAAATGGAATAGGCTGTGAATAATTTTTAATGTGCACTTTTTTATCTTGTTTTTATGTTGCATAAAATTGAAAACTTTTTCATATTGAAAATTAATCTGTAATTTTTAGAAAATTCATTACTAACAAAACTTAGACATAATCTAGTAGTAGAGCAACTGGCACCCAAAAATATTCAAGTTTTAATCTCAATTAATGTCATCATTTTTCAAAGTAATTAATTTATTTCCTTTGGGGTGTAGACGTGATGATTTATTCGGAATTGAGGTGTTAATTGAGCATGAAAATGACTCTTATATAAGTTATCTGCCAAACATGATTATATAGAAAATGTGCCGTAATGGCTTAGAGGTTTCGACATGATCAAAATATGAGTTCGAGTCTCAAATTATTAAATGCTACCAAAATATTAGTTAGCGACTAGTAATTTAATTATTTTTTGTTGTGATTCGTACTTTTTTTTGTTGAATTTTTCAAAAGATTTGAATTTTTGAGATTTCATTTTGAAAAAATAACGGTTTTTATCAAAAAAACTTTAGTTTTTGAATTTTAATTTTTTAAGTTAAAAAATTGCCACTTAACCAACCCAAATTTATTTGTTTGGTGGCCTAGAGGATAGTGTACTACTCTAGAAATCTAGAGTCAACGGTTCGATTCTCGCTCTGGGCAATTTTTTTTTCAAAAAAACTTTTTGTAACGGTTTTTAAAATTTAAAAATTTTCCCACACAAAATCAGAGTTGACATTGAGCTCAGTCTGAGTGTTATGATATCACTAACTAGTTTTTAGCACCTCAATTTCAAATAAATTAAGCTTTACTTTCACACCCTGAATTTTTATTTACTTACTAGAAAAAACCTAATTTAACAATTTTGTGATGACAAGAAAAAAAAGATGAAGAAAAAAAATTTCATTTCCCATTTATTTATTTCTTATTTCATTGAGAGAGATTTGCTAGAAATTAAAGATATGTGATAACTAAAAACGAGAGAGAAAATATCTTAGTTTCATTTTTGTTGTAAATGGGCCTGTGATATGCATTTTTTAATACTTTTGTACCTCTTTTATTTGTGACCTTTTTCTTTACTTTATTTAAAATGCAAAGCAATACATAAAAATAAGTGATATGAGATGAATTAGATGTAAAAATCATGTTAGTTTTAATCATTTCTTTTGACCTTTAATTTGTTTATTTTTGAGAGAATTTTGGTTAATGGATTTAAATTTAAGGAAATTTATAAGCAAATTTAAAGTGTTATTTTTGGTATAGTCTTGATAAAAAATTATTTTATTTTCACAATTTAAGAACAGATTTACTAATAAATTAATCACATTCTTGTCCTTTTGTTCCATATATAAATTCCCATCATTGTTTCCTGTTCATTTGCATATCTTTTAATTGCAATCCCATCAATGCTAAAAAATAATTAAAATCCACATGTACACATTATTCTTTTTTGTGTTATTTAACATGTTGTGGAATTGACAATAAATTTTTCAATTTTCTTCTTTTTTTAACGTTAAACACGAATGACCAAGTCAGTGCTGGACAACCTTTTTTTAGTTGTGGCACATCTTGATGATATGCCTCGACCAAAACCGCACATGCTATATGGTTCGTTGCAATTTCTCACTAGTGTGCCGCGACACATCAGTTGCCCACCACTGAATTAAAATTGAAATAAATTACTATAATCTAGTGATGATGATCAATGTGATTCATTTTAAATAGAAATTTCATTCGCTGATTTAATTTTTTGAAAAATGAAAAATTAATTTTCGGAATAATAGCCATTAATGCGGCTCATATGTAATCTGACCAAAATAATAGCTTTTAAAACTCTTTTTTGGAGATGAAATTTCTCTCTTGGCTATTTTGATGATCTCATTAATAAGAAATTTTTTGTGTTAGGTCAAGTTTTGCTTGGGGTTGTATGCTTTTTGTAGCTATTTATAGTCATTATACAAGCAAGCTCTCTTGGGATTGTTCATTTATTACGTTAAACTTTATTCAAATATGTATGATTGAATTCTCAGATTATCTATTGAATAAGATACAGTGAGTTGAAGTGGCTTGGTGCCGGAATGGCTTCGTTCTTCGGAATTTAATCATTCCAAACCGACCAAGCGAACATGGGTTCGAGACTCGGCATGGGAAATTTGTTCTCTTGTCCTTTTTAGAATAATTATATTTAAAATTGCCTCACTTTACAGGCTGTAATGTCGTCCAAGGAGTGGCTATACTGTAGATCTATTGGTTATACTGTATATCTATTGAGTACAGAGGCTTGACTGCTTCACTCGTTTAACAACCGCCCTATCATAGCTTTGGTTCTCTATGATCTGAATAGCTAAAGGTTATAGCCCATCTTAACGTAATAAATGAACGCCTCCCCAATAATTTGAACAGATTCTAGATTTTCGGACATAAAAAAAGTATATCAGTGAAATTTTTAATCAGCTTATAGGATTTTGTTGCTCAATAGACTATAATCAATCATATTAGGATGATTATCATAGCCTAAAATTGTACATATTATTTAGAGATTTGATAAAATTTATTGTGAATTCCGCACATCCTGTAGTAGACACATTCAATGCTCACCGATTGAATGATTATAAAATAATTTTTTAATAATAAGTGAATGGGAAAGCTCCTTATATGTTCATAAGTTTTTAATTTATCATCCTTACTTTCCTATTTTTCTTTCTATTTTCTTTTAATTACTTTATTACCTTTTTATGATGTAATGCAAATAAAACAAAAAAAAAAAATACATTAAAAGAGTCATTATTAATTAAAAGTGGCAGTGGAAGTTGTGTTATGCTACCAAATGATACAAAAAATTGCTAAAATAATTTCATCTGTAGATTTACATATACTTAAAAATAAAGTTGTATGAATTTTTTTGTAATATTTTCTTAATATCTATATATATACATATAAAGTTGTTTAACAAATAAAATATAAGACTGATGCAAAAAAATAAGTTTTGATAAGCAAGTGATGTTCACCTTTAAATAAAACAACCAAAAAATTATTGTTTTTTACTATCTACTGTTTCACCTACATCATTTTTGCAGAAAGTATGTGAAGGGAAGATGGAAGTACTGTGAAAAGGAATCTGGACACAGTGTGTGTATGAATGAATGCTTCATTCATTGTTGCTCATTTCATTGTGCTGTTTAACGTTTTAAAATGCCTATCCTATCTGGCTATATATATTATATCCTGTGACCATTCTGTTTTCTATGAATTTCCACTTCCCGCTACATGAGAATGAAAATGAGAATGGATATTAAAATGCTTTTTACAGTAATGGAGACATTTCTTTCCTTTTATTTCCTTTAATAGCAAAATAAAATATTTATTATGTGTGATTCTTTTTTACTATACATTTACATTCTTATATTTCATAAATAATACAGCATGTTCTGGGTCAATAATGTCTTAAACATTCGGTTCGATGATTTTTGTATGACTTTTTGTGACTTGTTAGTTTCTTTGTGACTTATGATGTACTTTTGGAACATTGTCTTTTGAGGATATTCTTGGATGAACTTGATGCTTAATACATACAGTCTATTAACCCGGAAGGCACATTGTGTAGAAATTGTTGAAAATCCGGTCTCAGATTGAATTGAGATCGGAATTCATCGAAACTGGCATTGTGTCAGAGTCACTCTGGCCGTTGTCCAGATTTTCGTCATGTGCTTTCCGGGTAACTTTTCCCCAATATTCAGACACTTAATAGAAGCAAAGACGTAGCCATCAGAAATTTGACGAACCTTCAATCCCTAATTCCCCCTGAGCCTTTGCCTTCCCACCCCCTTGACTTGACATTTTAAAACTGAATAAATCAAGCACTCGACTAGCAAATCATTTTGGACATAAACTAAATATGATAAATCATCAAACTCGAACAAGTAGACCTACTGACACAGCACATTGCTGAACATCTGTTTAATTAATTATTTTATTTTTTGCATTCGGTGAAGAGAAATCCAAAACTTTTGCTTGTTTAGTGATGTTGTGTAATTTTATTCTAATATTTTGTTACATATTTATATAATTTTATTTTGGACGATGGGTTTGAGTACCAAAAAGTAAAACATGAAATTTAGTCACATATTTTCTCTCTGCTGAATGCTATGTTGTTATTATTGCAAACCAAAAAAACAAAACCAACCGTAAAAAAATTAATAAAACAAAACTTGGCTGATGGGTGCTGACAAAAAAAATATTGTAAAAGTAATATAAAAACCATTTTAATGGAAGTATTGAGAATGCATCTAATTGTTGACATAATATAATTACATTTTTCTTTCATTTTAGTTTAACATTGCAGTTTACACAATGATACACACCTATATAATTTTTAATTTACACTTAATTTTCTGACGGAGATGATTTTTAAGCAAAAATTTTGAAATTTTTTTCTTGAGCAAAATTTATGACTTTTTAAAAATAGGAACTTTATAAATAATTTGTTTACTTGGCATTTTCCGAAAATCTATTAAAAGCAATTCTATTTTAATGGAAATTCAAAAAGAGTTTTGTATTTTTTCGTGAATTTGTTCAAATCTAAGAATAACTTTAGAGTACGTGTACTAAAATTTGGATTTGTTTTTTAGTACAACTTTGGAACAAATTTTAGAAAATTGGAAATTTAAGTACTTTCTACACATTTTACAAGCTCATAACATGTTAAATACATAACTTTGGGCATTATTCTAACAAAAGATCGAAACCATGACAAGCTATTAGATCCAAAAAGGACTAAATTTTGAAAATCAAGATATTTCAAATTGTAAACAATGATTTGAAATTTTGAATTTTAAACTTTTTTTTTCAAAGGTTACCAAGTTTTAAAACTTTTGAATGGTTACAAAATGAAAATTTGATAATGAATTGTCACATAACTTTAATCGTAGATGCTTACATGAATTATAATTTTTAATCTGATAATGCTGAGAATTATTAATAAACTTTTTCATAAGAATTGTCTTGAATATCATGCAATTGTCATTCTCTTTCATCTTTTATGAATAAATAACGTTTCTTATCTTTAAAAGCACGTTTTGCATAGAATAGTAACCAAAGAAAAAGTTGTTAACTTAATCAAAAGACATTTTTTCTCATTTCTTATCTCTAGGAGAATCCTTTCGAGTCGCTTATTTTTTACAAGAGTTATTTAGATGTTGTGCTCTGTAGTGGAACCCACATTGCTCAAGAAAAAAATTTCAATTAGAATATAATTTTAGAAAAAGATGAATTTTAATCTATAGCGCATGCTTTTATTTCTTTTTTCTCTTTTTATGTTTATTTTTTCATATTTTTTTGGGGGTAAATGTGTAAAAAAATTGATGCAAAAAAAATAAAAACTTGATTGGACTTTGGCTGTAAAATTTATACTTACGTTGTTTATTATTTTGTGTAAATAACAAAACAAAACTTGAATTATTTTTGATTCCTGCCATATCTACACATCACCATCTTGTAATTATCACCAAAAAAAAAATATTAATCAACAAAAACTATATTTTAATTAAAACAACCATTGCGTTTTGTTTATCAAATTGTGCTCGTGCTCGTGTTTATTCTTATTTAATTTTATTATCATTTGTCTATAAACAAAAAAACTGAAAAAAATTACAAAAAAACTTTGAAATCAAACTTTGTCAGTGAGAATGGTATTAATATTAATAGTTCACATCAAAAAGATAACTACTTAATTACAACAAACAGTTCTGAAAATTTCAATAATAATAATTTAAATAATTTGAATCCATATGCGAAATCAACAAATTCGACATCAACGTCAATCTCATCATCAACGTCAACGACATCAACATCAACGCCAACGATTGAACATCAACTACGCATCCTTATACCTAATTATGATGACTTGATGGATACTATCAGAAGCCAACAGCCACATTCATCACGGCCTGGTGGCTCGGGAATGCAAAATGATCGACGTAACATGATGAATGATCGACGAATGAATTCCATGATGGTAAGTTGTTCTCTCAATTTCTTATATGTCTGTCTTTAGTCTTATCGATATCATCAATCAATTATGATGACTTTTGTACCGGTTCACATATGGGTGATTCTCCCAAACGGTTGCATTTTGAAAAATGAGCTATTTTAATCCAAGGTTATTTGTTTATTGATCACAAAAATATTTTTATCAATATCTTTTCGAATTTTTATAATTTCAAAGTATAAAACTGATAAAAACTATAAAATTAATTATACTTGCATAATTTATTAAAACCTGTGTAAAACTTAAGCACAAATGAAGAATTTTACTTTTTCGTTTTCAAAATTTTGTAATTTTTCATGGATTAGGAGAAAAGTTTGCAAAAGGTGCTTTGTGACCAAAAGTTGACGTTCGGAGAATCGATTTTTCTCCTTAGTTAAGCTTTATTGATTAACTTTGAACCATAAATATGATGGAACAGTTCAAAAACTATCAACTGATATGCATTTCATGACTGAAGAATAAGCATTTAATGAATAAATATTGATTCCCCTATAAAAATTTTCACAAAATGCAACTTTTGGTCACAAAGCACCTAGCCGAACTATCAAAATATCTCTTGAAATAAGCTGTTTCAGAATTGTGTAATTCAATTATATGATAGAAAATGTGTAATTACACTTGAAAAACTGAAACTTAGAATAGTTTTAGTGCAAAAATCAGAAAAAAATTCAATTTTAAGTTAATTTTTTTCAATTTCCCCTGTGGAGAATCACCCATATCACATTTTTCTAAAGAATTGGTTCTTTGATAGTTCCGGATGATGAAACATTTCAAGAAAACCTCAATTTTGTGGTCATTTATAGACCTTCTGGGAAATAAAATGTTCTCTATTTCTGTGTATTTGAGCAGTCCGGTGGTGGGCAACCTTTTTATGCGCGGTGCACCTTGATTGTAAAGCCGCAGACAAAACCGTACACAGTATGCGATTCATAAAATTTCCGATAATGTACCGCGTTACACAGGTTGTACACCACTGACATAATTTATACTTCTTAATCTGTTATTTTAGTTTCTAAGTAAAACATACCCAAAATAAATTTTAATCCTCTTATTTTTTGCTAAAATCCCACAGAATCACTACGATTCATCGTCATCGTCACATCGTAGCTCAGATATGATGATGGATAATCGTCCATCAGACGGTCATCGAAATAATAATATGAATAATCGAGAGCGGATAAGTCCTCATTCAAGTAATGACTATTATCAGGAGAATCAAAACAATGGTGGACCAAATATGAAGTCGGACAGTCCTTCTCGAAAGCGGAGACGATTACAACGAATGCCAAGTCAATCACCACCGACAATTTGGGAAAATAACTCTCATTCCCATAATAATCCAATGATGCAAAACCAAAATCAATCAAATCAAAATGGTTACCACATCAATAACGGCAACAATAATTTAAACAACATAAATAATAATATTATCAATAATAATAATAATAATAATAATAGCATTATTAATAATAATCCAAATAATAATATTAACCTAAATCGTCGATTATCAATTCGACAGTATAATAATAATATAAATCCTAATAATAACAATAATAATATGAATCAACAACATTCGCCACCAATTCGAAGACAACGATTCCGTGATCAGCAACAGCAATCTCAGCAACCACCACGTCCATGGGATATTAATCCAACACCAATTTTCCAAGCTTCACCACCGCATCATAGTCATCATCATACGTCTCATATGATGGAAATGAATCAAGTTCCAGTAAGCTTACCATTAAGCCATCATGAGCAAATTTGGACTTATCCAGCACCACATATATCAATATGTAAGGATATCTATTTTTAACTATAGGCGTATTTTATGACATGTATCTTTATATATAGCTCCAGCAGCTCCTCATTTGCCTCCATGTCAAGTGCAAAATGTATATTCGCAACCATTTGCTCAAGCCTGTAATTTGAATGGACATCATTTCATGCAACCGCATACACAAATAACAGCAACACCACATCATCAACCACATTTTCAACATTTGGCGCAACAGGTGATTACTTGCTGAATTGAAAATTGATTCGAAAGGAAATAATTGTATTTTTGGTCTATATCTCTTTCTTCCTCTCCAATGCTCTTACTTGACTTCATTACTATAGAGTGGTTTACATATGGAAGGAATTGATCATCATGTGACTCCATTAACGCATTTTAATTCAACACAGATGGCACAAATTTCACCGCCACAACCGATTTTCATTTCCACTGAGGGTCGACCAAATCAAATGGAATTATTGCATCGTACAGCTAGACGTATAACGGCTGCACGAAGAAACTTTACACGATTCCATTGGTCGCCTACACATCCAACACCACATTTACATGCACGTCAAATACAGGCTCATATTCCACACCAAACTCCATTGCCATTACAAACTGCATCCGCTTATTCCGGAATTTTACTTAATTTCTTGTAAGTCTTGATACTTTTAACTGACAGCTATGCCAGATATGATTGATTAATTGCTATTTCCCACACACAGAGCCATGTTTCCATTGTCGCCATACGGTCAACCAGAAACTTATTCTCCTGATTCCAATGAAACTGAGAATTATGAAGCACTTCTTAGTTTAGCTGAACGTCTTGGTGAAGCTAAACCACGTGGACTTGGACGATTAGAGATTGAACAACTCCCTAATTATAAATTTAATGCTGAAACTCATACAGGTATGTCAGTGACTATAAAAATGAATTTTCAATTAATAAACACATAACTGTTATGAAAATGATAATTTTATGTCCAATCGCTTACAGGCGACCAAACATCATGTGTTATCTGCATTTGCGATTTTGAGCCACGACAAACATTGCGTGTATTGCCATGTTCACATGAATTTCATGCAAAATGCGTTGATAAATGGTTGCGGGTAAGTTTTATGTTTTTGTCATATATTATGGGAACTAAGTAGCATCCATGAGTAGCTATAGATGAATTTTCATCACTTTTCTTTCTTCCTCAATTTCATTACAGTCTAATCGAACGTGTCCAATATGTCGCGGAAATGCATCAGATTATTTCTCATCCGAGAGTGGTAGCGAAGAGCAATAAGTACACTAACCTAAAAAAAAGAGGAAGTTCTTCTTATTTTCTAATTCAATTTCATTTATATAAATATTCTATATAATAAAAATGTAACGAAAATTAATGGAAAAATGCCGCAAAGGAAAAAAAAGAAAAATTAGCTGGCATGAAATAAGCGCGTAACATGAAAGCATGGTGGAAGTGAAATGAAATATGAATCTGGCTGATGTATACGTCTATTTATATTTTTTTGGATTGTTAAAATTAATATAATTAAATCATGTGAAAGAAATGCGACATCAAGTGGATAAAAATCTCTCGTTTTTTAATTCAGACTCTGAATGAAAAATGGTTAAAATATTTAATAATCGAAGCAGAAGCATAAAGCATATAAATTAAAGAGATTTCTGTTGCTTTTTGTGAAATTGCGTAGAAAATTTCCGAATGATGATAATGAAAATGTTGTTAGACATTTAAATGGATGATGATAAATTTATTGAAATGCTTCGTGAATGTCACTTTCTATCCTCACTCAAAATTTCGTTCTATTCCAATTCTATTCATGATAAAGAGGTTCAGTTTGATCTGTAAATGTGTCACATGCATCCTCTCTTGTTATCTTATCACTTCTGATGAATGTGGAAAATATATTACATAATACAGTGTTGTCCAACCTTTATTTTGCTTCGGTTCACCTTTGTGGTCAGCCACGACCGAAACCACACGCGGAAGTACTCTAGTATGTGTCGCAAGCAAACTAAAATGGTGTGTCGACAACACAATACAATGTTGTGTCGCTAACACATTAATATGTGTCGCTAACACACTAAAATATTGTGTTGCACCACACAATTTGGACAACACTGTCATAAAGCGACACAACGATTATCTATGAAATATTAAAGTTTCCATAATTTTTAACCATAATTTTGGGTTTACTCTTTAATTAAAGTACTCCAGCATACAGACAAACTAGATAATGCCTGATTAAAAACATGACTTTCCACTGAACAGAATCAAAAACGAACTTTTCCAACAAATAGTCATAACAAAACTAATTTGCTAGATTAAACATTCTCTAGCCATGAAACCAGGCATTATGCTAGTCATGCTAGGAGTCAGTACTACTCATCATTCAGAGATAATTTTGGAAACAAGCTGAAATTGAACGTTCATATTTGTTTGTTGTTGATCGCATTACTACTTTTTTTGATAGCTGTATATCATCTCTTTTTATACCTAAATACAACTATATGGATATACTATGCAATGACTGTGAGATAAATGAAATATAATATTTAACGAACATTTTCAATAAAATTACACAAGAATTTTTTTAGTTCCGCAAAACATTAAAGCTGAGTAGCATGAGAAAATTTAATGGAGGTCAAGGTGATGTACACAATGTATGCTGTGTCCATATACTCAATAATAATGTCTCCATACTTACAATTTATCCTTAAGAAAATGTTCCTTTTATAAATTATGAGTGTATGGTCCATAAAAGTTTCTCATGCTACTCGACAATACCAAGCAAATAAACCGCAATTCCTGATGCACTGAATGTTGATTGGCGTGCGTGTGTGTGATGATATTGAACAAGTCTTTTTTTTACTAAATCATAGATTTTTCCGTGTATTTTTGCTAATTGTTACCAGCTCTCCCTGAATGTTACAATTGCTGGCCAATTAATACGCTTTTTTATTAAATAGATGAGACATAATAAGATGAAAATTTTTTGCATGAAAAGATTTAATACCAATTATCATGATAAAAGAAGTACATTTATAAGAT
This sequence comes from Chironomus tepperi, assembly GCF_022539635.2. Classification (NCBI taxonomy): domain Eukaryota; kingdom Metazoa; phylum Arthropoda; class Insecta; order Diptera; family Chironomidae; genus Chironomus; species Chironomus tepperi. Next base: position 710,793 of record NW_027226207.1, read on the forward strand.
GAAAATAATATATATAAATATATATGAAAAATATGTTTGTTGTGACACAGTAAACAATTAAATAAGGATAGAGATTTTCAACGGTATATTAAAGTTGCTATGACATCAATCTGGCTGAATATATCTTACGAATAATTTCACCATGTTGATTTTCTACTTCTTATGATGTAATATCTTTAATTATAGATTTTTTTTAAATTAATATATCGTATTTTTCTCTACCATTAGAATAGACATAACAATGAAATACTGGGAAAAATCGAAATTTTGTGAAATTCACCTGCAATTCCAAATAAATAATAAAAATAATTAATGAAATATGTGAAAAAGCACACGCAAAAACATTAAGAATGGGAAGCATTTTTGACTTGATCATTGAGAACCACATCAGGTTTGATAATTATCAAAGTTTGATAATTGAATGCAACTGTGCGCATACTTGCGCGTATAGTTGCGCATACATGCGCAAAGTTGCGCATACGTATGTATGCATATCTGCATAAAATTGTCGAACCGCACACAAAAGTATACAAATAATTTCAATTCAAAAAGGATTCCTCTTCTTATGGCATATAAAAAATATAATTTCTAAAGCTTCGAGGTATATAAAAATAATAAATAAATGTAAAATGAATTCAAACATCAATCAACATATTATAAGATGTTAAGTGAAGTGAAATATAAGCAATAATAATCAATAAACAATTTAGGAAAATCGTATGTATGTATGTTTACACGTTAATAATTGAGAAAAAAGAAAATTCCTTCATCTTTCGACTCTTTAGTTTCTTCTTATCTTTAAGTCTTCCAGGCTAAAGACATGAGAAAAAATTACGCATCTATATCTCTTTTATTGCTGCTTTCGATATTTCTTGTTCCTTCTTCTATTAAGAAAACCGATTAACTTACATCATATACAGAAAAATTGTTTTGAAAAACTTGAAGAGGGTTTCTTTGTGGTTCATGAAATGTTTGAAGTTGATTCTATCAACATACTATTTATGTCAAGCTATATCAAGCTGTGCTAATTCAGAAAGCCTTGACATCATTTTAAAGCATTAAAATTTATGATAAATTGATTCATATTTTACGATTGTGGATGGGGGAAGGCTTAAGAAGATTAAAACAAACTACATTTAATACGAAGATAGTTGTACCGATTAATGAGATTTATGGTATTCTGAAACTTTTTTTTTTTTGCACAGAAGCCTTACACTCGCAGTTGGGGATTCGTCAATATATGATTTAGATTCATGTTTTGCTGCGACAGCACAGCATATTCTCAAAGTGTATCTAATTTTTACTAAATCCCTATAAAAAGTCATAAAACACAAAACTGCTTACCCTTCTGAGTAAGCATCTTCAAGTCATATTGACAGATATTGTCAATCATTAAGCAGCTGCTGCTTCTATTGATATAACATTTCATCATGTCATAAACCACAAAGGAAGGTCTCGAATAATCAAATCAAAGTGAAGCTACAAATCAAAGTTTATATTGAAAAGAAAAAGTTGCATCAATTGGCAGAAGCAAGAAGTAAGAAAGTTTTGACATCTGTTGACATTCAATAAATCAGAATTTAATTATAGAAAGAATCTAGTCGGTTGAATTTCAGTTGATATAAACTCAAGTCTCAGTTACCCGAGAAATACATACTTAAATTTAACGATCTACAAGAAAAAGTAAAGTAGTTCAAAATATGTTACAAATAAGTCTATCAGCAATTTTTACGATTCTCTCATTATTTTTAATTACTATTATCATTCAGTTAACTAAAAAGTCTAAATAAGCAAGTCACATAAATATCTGAACTGACATTTCTGGCATTTGCTTGAAAATGTAAATCGTGAGCTCAGTATACAATTTGTGATGATTATTTTGACCTACAACAGTTGTTGATAAAAACTAAAAATTTTAATTGCACTTCTAACGAATGTTCAGTTATTGGCTGTAGCAGGGGTGGACAACCTTTTGTATTTTCGGGTATACCCTGATTGTGAATCTAGAAAGACACCGTACATGGCATATGGACAGTTTATGGAATTTCCTGAATTTGTTGGTACCACGACACACAGGTTGCCCACCACTGGCCTATAATATTCTACAGCCAGCAATAAACTTACGGAAAATAAACTTTCATCTTGCCAAAAAACATCATTTCAGTACAAAAGACAGATTTTCTTACTTTGAGCTTCTGACCTGACTGCATATGTCTATAAAACTATTTTTAAAATGAGAAAACCATACATACTGACGTATACTTTCCATTAAGCTTTCATCAAGTCTTAAAAAAAATTCTCAAAAAAAAGAAGATATTTTTCATGCTGCGAAAATTTACACATTTTTCTTTAAAATAATCATTTTGAGTGTGCCATTAATTCACCACATGTTTTCGCTTTTTCTTCGTGACATTTTATTTACATTTTTTTGTGAGAAATTAAAATCATCAAGTGATATATCTCTCGTGTGTTTTTATGATTATGTATTGATAATGTTAATATTAATGAATCCATATCTTTTTTGTGGATATTTTTTAATTATGATTACTGGTGATGGGAAATATTTAAGACTATTTTTACTTCAAATTCTCTTTTTTTATTATTCTGAAAATGAATTTTGTTACTTAGTGGGTAAGCTATTAAGCATGAGAGCGAGAGGATTTTGATGAAAAATTGGATAAATTTTCTTCTATAAAAATTAATTATGTATAAATCGATTCCAAAATGAACACCAAAAAATACAGAAGAGCATTTAATGAAGAGAAATGTTTCAATAGTTACGATATCCTTCTTGTAGATAGACTGTAGTTCTACTGGATTGAAAGTTTCTGATTCAGTTTTGAACAGTTTTAACGGTCTTTTTTGAACTTAAAATTCAAATTTTACAATTTTAACAGTTTTTTTGAACTTAAAGTTCAATAAAATTCAAATTTTACAATTGTAACGGACTTTTCCACTCTACACATTTTAAATTCTAACTTGTCGTGTGGATTATTGAATGTATAAGTTCAAGGATGAAAATTTCCAATCCAGAAGAGCTGCATAAAAATATCGAATAAACTCAATCGCATAAAAATTTAAGAGCTTACCCGAGAAGAAAAGGAGATAAAAAAGAAATGTTCAACATTTTATTTTAGAAGCATTTAATTCAAATTTATTTAGTTCTGCCTTATTTTCTTAATTACTAAACTTTAGATATAAACGAATTTTCTCACCTTATCATCGTGTCTTAAATTTATTATCTTTTCTTCCGTATAATTGCAATTTAATTTAGTTAAGTTTTTCTTTTATTTCTATCTCCAAACACGCTCGTTTCTCTGTCAGCTTAGCGTTAAGATAATGTGATTAAATCAATTACTATTCCTTTTAATTGCTTTAAAGCTGTACGCCATGTTTCGGTTCTTATGAACCCCTCATTCAATTTATTTAATTTTGGTAGTCGAAACGAAACTGAATATAAATTTTAACGAGCTTTCCACCTCCACATCCTTCTTATGATTATTATTATAATTTCTTGTACCTTCTTGTTTACGGATATAGGCAATAAAATTTACTTGTTATTTTTCCTGTTTATTGCTTAGTTGATTTTCTCGCATTTTCTTGTTTTTCTCCCAAAGATTTATAAACACGAAAAAAAAAAATTAAAAAAAAATTGTGAAAAAAATATGAGTATAATTTACACTTTGCGCATTTTTTTCATCCAATGTAATAACAAAAAACAAAGTTAGAGTAAAACAAAATTTTAAATTTTCTGGGATAAGAGTTACCAAATAATAATTTTTTAATGCATAAGTAAATGTTAGAAAGCTTTCATTTTTTTATTATAATAAAAAAGACATTTTTAATAACAAAAAAATACTAATTTGCTTATTAAATTTATTTATGATCTCGTTTATGGTGTTTTTGAATGACTTTTTTTTTTAGATTTCTTATTCCTCCCTATCTCTTTTAGTCTGTGTATTTTGCTGCATTTAAATAAAGTGTTCTTGATGTTTTTTAAATTGAATTATAGCGTACCTAGGCAGAGGTAACATATTCGTAATCTAGATTAAGCTTATATTATTCCTGAATGAACCCTCAATTTGATTTATTTCTATAATGATAATACTTTTCAACGATTTTACGGTTGATGTTCACTTTTGAGTCGACTCAAGATGTCTCTAAGTGATCTGGTCTTTAGCAGCATTTGTAAGAGCTTACTCTAGTTGTATAATCTGGTTTTATTCGATAATTAATGATTTTAATTTAATTCAAATTTCATTTGTAAACATAACTGAAGTTGGCTACGAATTTAAGATCTTACTTTGAAATTTGAATTTCGAAAAACCGTTACAAATGTTAATTTCTGCACAGAGCTCGATTCCTACCATTTAGAGTGCCCCAAGGTCTCATTTTGATCGAAGTCAATTGTGAACATCTCCAATATACTAAGAAACTTATGTAATGCTATAAAAATATCGAAATAAATGAACTAATAATAAAAAAATAAAGTTTATATGCACGCTGAGATTTAAAAAAAAACCATTTTCATTTGTAAATTCTTCTCTTCCTCAATCATAGCATTTACAAGAATCTACAAGAAATATTTAAATTGCATATCTGCCTTGCACAAATCACTCAAAATAGAAATGTATATTAAAAAATTGTAATAATATTAAATAAACTCAAGCAAGGATTATTATTCCAACACCCACGGTTGTTTTGTGAGTTTCTAGGTCAACTACGATGTAACGGTGATGCTTATTGCTTAAAGGTAACAACTGAGAAGTGTTTTGAAATGAAATTCAATGTCTGCATTGAGAGACTTTGCATCTGCTCAACCCACTCAGCTGTCATCATTATTACTATAGAATGGATAAGAGGATTGCACACAATTTTCATATCTGGATGGATTAGCATTAAAAAATAGCACCAAAAAATTATATTGGAAACGGCAATGCAAACAACAACTTTAAATACCACAGCTCAGTTAATTCCCATGCAGCTCAATAAAATATTGGCCTTCATCATTGCATTACCATTTGCCTACATAGGTGGGATAAAGCACTGGCCTAAATAACAATTACAATAAATCCTATATGCTTATGTGTATTAACAGTTTTCCCTCACAAAACTTTAATTGTTTTTTTTTTTTTTACTTCTTTCCACATTTTCATTTTGCAATTTGTTATGTGCTGTAAATTTTTTTGTGAATGGTCAAAATTGCAGTTTGTAATTGAAAATTTTTTTTTCATTTCCCACTACCAATTCCCATAATGTCGATTACAAGAATGAATTTATGTATCAAAATAGAATATAAAAGTTAATTTTCCTTATGCTTCAAAAACAATTCATATATGCTGTACAATTTAATTTGTTCAGCTACAATCTATTTCTCGGCAGTAGCAGTAGACAAAACAAAAAAAAATGTAATAATAAAGTTTTTCGCACACATAAGAAAGGAAAGAATATGAATAAAGTTATAAAAAATGTATCATGTAATTCATATATGAGCTTTTGCATGCAATAAAAAATGAATATTTTTCTTCATGTTATCAAGACACAAGAAAATATGTTGTTTATAATACTTTATGATAAGGAAAATTGAGAATTATTTTTCTTTTTTCAGGTAGCTTGCAGCTAGTAATTGGAATTTTTGTGGGTTGTAAGTTTCGAAGGTTTCTTTAACATGACTTTCAACCCTAACCATTCTATGAAATATGTTTCTACATCTGCTATTTTAGTTATCCCTGGATCAATGTAGATCCAAATTACTATTGGACGGCCATTTACACAATGGTCTTGTTGAGAATATGTCAACTGTCGTTTAATATTCAAATTGTATTTACAACTAAATTTAGTTGATTCTCCCCTTTTAAAGTTGTTGGCCCCTTATTATGAATATTTTAGTCTGCATTAAACTTCGAAGAATAAACATTATCTTAATTTAAATCCGTAAGGAAGTTCTTTAATTATTCTCATTTGTTAATATGCAATTGCTGTTTTGTATCCTTAATAGTTCTATAAGTCCAATAACGCTAATAACTAAATAATCTCTGGCTAATTGTCAATAAACATATCAAATCGTAACATTTCCGTCAGTAAAAAGGTATTAAAAGTAGTAAGGAAGATAAAATCAATTGAAATAATTGCAATTGAGCATATTTATACATACATAAATTCACGAATAAAAACTTCAATAAGTATCAGCATAAATTGAATTTTTATATCAATAGAATCACAATTCAAGTATTGATTTCCATCTAAAAAAGCAGTTTGTGTAAGAATCTAAATTGACTCAGAAAATTACATAAAATATTTATGATGACGATGTCAAAGTTGAGTTGATGATAAGAGGATTTGTATGACTTTTGAACAAAAAAGGATTATTTAACTTTCAGCAAAGTTTTTCGTCGCAATCAAGTCAAAATTAGTCATCTTGCCAATTTGAAGTCACATAAATGTTGACAGAGATTTTATTGAGTTTATTGTGTGCTGGTAGGTTTTTATATGACATTGATTTGTTATTGAATAACAAAGTAAGCTTTGAAATTGGAAATGTCATAAATGTTTTTGTGTAAAAAGTTGATTTTGTCATTTAATGATACAGGAACAAGAATCTATTGGCACACACTGATGTCTCAGGAAGTTAACTGTGAATAAGATAGCAAATCGGATCATAAATTTGTAAGTACAACAATAATCAAGATTAATCTCTTAATTAATACCATCTTCAATCCTTATTTACCGAAAAAAGGAAGAATGTTGTTTTAATTCAATTTCCATGTCAATGTTTCCTTGCCACTTCCAATTTGCTTTCTTTCATCGTCTTAATTAGAAATAAGGAATATGAAGAAAAACTGCATGTTGCTATATCCCATTCGGGTCTATTAATTCTAATTATTATTTTGTCCTTTCTAAAGCATTTGCGAGATTAGCTATGGCAGTGAGTTAGTCAAAATTTAGGAACCTAATAAAATCCATTGACATAACAAAAACGAAGCTTAAAAGGATAAGTTCTACCTGTCTTCATTTTTATATCATCCAGTATCTAAATTTATAAATGGCAGATTAACAAAATTGATGTCTGTAGTGCATTCAAGAAATCCATAGATTGACACACAATGATATTTAAAAAAAACTGATGATACTTCTATCCCAATTCAGATGTACTTCAGTAAAAAACAAGCTAAGTAACTTTTCTCATTAAATTCTCTCAACCATTGCATCTTCCTTCATTTCCTTTTTCGCTCTTTTTTATTCGTAGATAACGAAAGCCTGAGCTACTTTTCGTCCTTAATGTTTTCATTCAGAATCATATTATGAAGCTTCTCAATATGAACCGCTGTTAAATGAGATCTTTTTTCTATGATTTTATTTTATTTTATCGTTAATAAATTATGTATTCAGGAAAAGTTAAATATCCACCCACAACAGGATCTCATGAATAGCTCTAATTGAGGTTAGGGCTTATCAAGTTTCTGAATAAACTTTGTTTTTTGAGACCGGTCTAGATCATTTATTTGGGTTAGTCTGATATTAAGTTTTTGATTGTTGTTGTTTTTGCAATTGTATCCTCTAACTGGAACCAAAAGTGTTGTTATTGCAATTTATAATTTCACAATGATGTTTATTCTTCGAAGTTCAAAAATAGACTGATATTTTATTCAAAAGGGGTTTTCAACTATGTAAAATATAAATATAATTTGAATTATAAATTACCGTTATAACCAAAAATGTACAAAAATGCTGATGAGCTTACATATTTCCTACATTCCATTACTAGGCATATTCAGCTACGCCACTGCCAGCTAACAATTTAAAAGGGATTTAAACAAAAGACTTGATTGTTCTAAGAAAAACTCATCATCATCTAGTCCCAATTTATTACATTCAAGGATCTCATTTAATATCCCTAGTGATGCCTCCCACTTAATATGAATTTTAAAAAATAATTTTAAACACTTAAAAGCTTTTAAGCTTCTTCGTCTTTCCATCTCATAAAATTTTACCTCAAAGTGTACTTTAATCTCAATTGTTTGCATATTTTTCATTATGTAGTGCTGAATAATGAAGAGGCAAACAACGAGCTTCGAATTTTTGCTGTGGTTATTTTAATTCTTAATTAATTGAATAAAATTCAGACTCCATCATCACTATCATCATTATCCTCTCAGTTTTCAATCGAGAGAAATTTTACAAAGCTCTTTCTCCATTGACGATAATTGGATTCGATATTCCAGTCCATTCATTGTGTAGCATACTTTGAGTATGTATATTTACTTACACATACAATACATAAATTGCACAAACAATTATTTGACTTGATTCTCGGGCATTGTTGCTCATGAAAGCCAGAACCCTACACAAAGCTTTGTTGTGTATAACATATCAGGACATGAATTTTTTGTGAGTTGTGGACATGTTCATTATGTAAACATCAACTTGTTTATTTTAATGGAAACTTCAATAAAATTAAATTTTATTTTAAGGTTAGGGTGAAGCTCATTGAATGTCCACAAAAGTTTTAGACGTAATGTGACACAAACAAGTTTCTTGTTACTATGGTTAGATCAATTATCAATGTTAGTTCAGGAATCAATAGACTACAATGTATACTGATATTTATCCGGAATATTTTGCAACTGGTCACATGAATATTCAAAAGGACTCAGCATATTTGCAATCTCGTCATAATCAGATTTGAAATTTTTAGGCTCATTATTTTGATAAATTGAAATAAAATTCGACATAAATCATATTTTCCATAGAAAATTGCAATTAATCCTCTTTACTTCCGTTCTCTATGATTTGTGTACAATTTTCTTTCTGAATGCCAAACGTAGGTCAATATCGTCAAACTGATATGTAGGATGGAATATTCAAAATAATGATATGGCTTTTAGCACAATGAAAATGCAATACTTATGACTAATTATGCACAGTAATTTACTTTTTGTGTTATTTTTGATGTGGATTTACTTAGAAACCTCGAACTGTATTTCATCTGAAATGTTATGTATCCTGCTGGGAAATGTAGCATATTGCTGTAATTGATTCTTCCATATTTTAGCGAAGAAAAGGCAGCTTTGTTTGACTGGATGGAAGGCGGGTTGGCTAGCTGGATGATCAATAACTCGAGGAATTTTAGCATTTTTTAAATTCCTCAATTCTTTTAAATTAATCAAAGCTTTACACTTATAAATAATCGACGACTAAGTACACATTACAATTTTAAACTATTTCGAACAAAACATGCATTTACTTCCATTAATTTAACATCGAATACAGTGGTTGAAATGGAAATGAAAAGCGTAAATTTAATTATAGATTTTTTTTGTTGCCTCGTCCTCCTTCCTCATTTAATTACAAATTCATGAATGTAAATCATTTCGGGAAAGCTCTTTTGAATTTATGTATAAAAAAATGCAACAAAATGAAGTGCAAATGAATTTATGCTGGAAATGTGAACGAATTCATCAGAACGGATATTTAAATTTTAATGACAGAAAGGGGTTTAGTTGCTTATGATGTCCTGTATTATTGTAGAATCGCTGTATTATGACGAGAACAAATTATCCAAACCTTTCAGTCTACGTACCTGCCAAAATACTCCAAACTTACTTTAAGAATCGCTGCTTTAAATTTATTCACAAACATCACTGAATCCATCAAACTTCCTTTAACTTATTGATTTTTCATCTGTTATCAAATTCAATTCAATTCATTGATCCAAGAAGCTTGTGATTCATAAATTTACTGCTCATGTTATGAATCATAATAAAATTTGAAGGGGTTCGTCAAGCAAATGAAAGTAACTGTAATCAAATGTATATGAAAGGAAACTGTCGCTGATAAAAGCAACTTGAAATGTTTATTGAATTTTTCAATTTTAAATTCCCGACACTTTTTCTACTGCTGTTCCTGTCTCCACCCTTTTAATTTACACGAAATTCAATTAAATTACAATTTTTTACGATATGAATGCTTGCACAATACACCGGAAATAAGAGAAACATTTCATTTCCTATTCCACTCATTTCAATCTTATGTCTTGTACAATATTGCAAATGTTTGATTGACACTGTGCAATATTTGTTATTACCATTTTTCACATCATTTCTAGTATCAGCTTTTGGTTGTATCACTGGCTTTTAAATTACTGTAATTGTACATTCAGAATGTAAAAAGATTTTAGCAATTAAATGTTATATGAACAACTGTAACATGCTGTTTTTCTCTTCTTGTTTCACTCTCATCTCATGTTTTTCGATGCCGAGTTTTTTTGGGGAGAAGTAAGCATGTTGAGTATTTTTTTGATCATTTTGTACAACTCAGTATCTACTTCCGAATAAAATAAAGGTGAATGATATCATACACAAGTGGCCAAGCAAGTAATCAACCTAGTCGAAAGGAATTAATCATGGATGTTGGGACAGTGAAGTCGGTCAAGTGTCGGAATTTCAGGAATATTCAGGATTATTCACCTTCTAAGTAGAAAATGCCTAACATGACTCCTTTTGCAATCAAATCATAAATCCAGAATAAGAAGCACATGGCTTAAAATGCACTCATGATAATTCGTCCCGTAATCATCATCCAACTCATCTTCGGAACTAAAATAACATACGGAAAATTGAGAAAATAAAAAAGTTTTTTATTCATTTTAATTACCATTATTGCATTGACATAGTTAAAACTTCCCTTCTCTACCATATTACATACTACTCGTTTTTTTTTATTGCAACTTCCATTTTAATTTACATTCCCATATTCATTTGCTCTGCTTTTTTTTCTCGAAAAGTTGTTTGAAAATTTGCAATAAAAAAATATAACAAATTTGTATTTGAATGATAAAGAAGAAACTTTGCTTTTGATGAGGAACTTGTTATGGTTTACGGGAAATTGTCTGAACAGAAGTTTTGTGGCTGTTGGACGTAAAGGAGAGAAATAAAGTTTTTTGAAAATTAATTCAATTTTGGTTTTATAACGTTCATCTGAAATTTGAATTGTACATAGTTTTAGACCCCTTTTCATACACAAGTTCAATCTGTTTTTGAACTCTGAAGAATAAACATCTCATTTAATTATAAATTAGATTTTCAAGCTTAATTCGCTCCTTTATTGTTGATTATTAATTTTTCCATGTCACTAATCAAGAAAGCTTTGGGAAATGAATTGTTGATTTTAAAATCTCTTATCATCTTTGCCTGAAAATTAATCATGCTGAAAATCAATAATAATGATGATTAATGAAGGATCTTTAAAAACATATGTAAATTCTGGAGCCAGTTTTGCTGATATTTTATGTATTGTCACGTCTGTTTAGATAATTTTAAGGAACCATATTTATACATATCAAGATTTCTTCCTTCCTACTTCACCCTAATATTCATCAATTCTAACAAACATTTATCTTAAAAACAAACAATTTGAATGCATTTATAGTTTACTATAGAGAATAAGCAGCTCTACATTTATTTGCCCTTTTATCGAGAGCTTACAGAACGAAAGTTTGTATCTAAATATTTTTGTAACAAAATAATAACATCAAGGCATGTTGCTGTGTAGCTAGAAGGCTTGATTAAATTTGTATGAATCTTTTATCAATTCGACTGAAAAATGACAGCAAAACTGTAAAAAAGCCACAAACAAGTTGATTCAGAATATATACATGATAGAATTATATGCAGCACCAACACGCTAGTGAATACTCATACTTTATTTCCAAAAACTTTTTTATTTTCTATTTTTTGTTGTTTTATTCAAATTATTGAGAGTTTGCCTTTGTAGCATTTTCTATAGCTTTAGAGCTCTGTGAGACATAAAGGCAGGATTTTTGAAATGAACGTGAAAAGCTAAACAAATTGAAAATGTCATGTTGTTCCAAATGACATTATACATAAATATGAGAAACTTCAATCAGGAGAAGAAAAGAAGGGAATTATGTCGTAAATCTGTTCCTTATATTCAGTATTTGAATGCTTGGAAATTGAGTTCATCTTCTGGATGTCCTTTTTCAATATAATTTAAAGATATTAAATCAATAAAAAATGTCAATTTCACATTTTTATTTCTGAGAATATCCTAAGTCCTTAATTCCAATTTATTGAACATTTGTTATTCAAAAGGTTATAAAAGAATTCAAAATTGACATGAATACAAAATAAATTTGGAAGTAAGCTGATTATACCATAAATATGCTCAATATTTTGGACATCTTGTCGCTTCCAGAATTGAATACTGATTGGGTTCCCGAATATTTACAGGTGACGTAACGACACCAAATTGATAACCTTTATCGAATTAATTTTAAAAACTAGCATAATCACTTGTTAATTGAATTAATAATTTTTCAATAATGTAACACATGTTTCCCATAATCGGATCAATTAATTCTGCAAAATTGTATTTACGAGGGATTTTTAACACTCACTATAAAATCCATAAAATCATCGATAATGCGAATTACAAGAAACATACTTAATATGTAAATGAATTCATGTTGGCGATTTATAATTAATATAATAAATTCATTAAAGTACTTCAAAGGTAATTAATTTAACTTGATGGAACAAAACATTTTTTTTTTTATAAAAATTAATTACAAACGAAAATTTACAGTAATTGAATGCAAAATAATGAGCTCATTGAGCTTCTGGAAATGAGCCACTCATTTTGAATAGAATTTTAATTACATTTCATAAAGAGCTTCAAGCATTTTTTGGAATATTTCAATTATTTTAAGCTTACAGTTGAACAAGGTTGCTTTTGTTTAGAACGAACTCTGTCGTAACGGTCATTTGAGATTTGAATAATGTTGTACATAGTTGTAAGCCCTTTTTTGGTGCAAAATTTCAGTCTTTATTTGAAATCTGAAGAATAAACATCAAATTAATTTATTTCCAATCCGTAAGAAGCTCTTAATTACAATTAGAACCGACCATAATTACAAAAGCGTCTTACGCAAATGATTTGGGTACGATTTTATAGAATGTCAAGACAGATTTAAGTTAAATATCGTAGTAAACCGTATTTCTTGTTAAAAGTTACATATTAATATTCGCGTGGAGGGCTCAACAACTATAAAAGGGTAAAACCAACTAATTTGAATATTAAACGGCAGTTGACGCATCGTCTATAAAATTTGTAACGTCATAACTCTACGAACCATTAATGACAGAAACAATAATAAATGAGAAATAACCAAAAACAACACAAAAGTAATTCAATTGATGAATTTCAAAGACACGTAAATCACCAAAAAGTTCCAAAGTCCTTTTCTATTTCAAAGGACAAAATAATTACAATTTTGCTTGAAGCACAGAACTGACAAGGTTGAAAGAAAAAAAAATACTTGAAACCATTAAAACTTTTTTTTCTCGACATTTTCATGATTTAGTTTCATTTTACTTAAAAAGTAAGGAAACTTTTATCAGACGAAAAGTTCAAAGATGCTTATATCCTTAAAACAACTTCCTTAGCTTTTATTTTATTTTCACTTTAATACAATTTATATTAAAAGTTTTACATCACAACCATACTCAAATATTTATTCAAATTGCAACATTTCATATCTAAATATAGAATGCATTTATGTGTTGCTCGTAAATTGTATGGATGTATTCATAAAGTTAATCAGTTTCCCCAAACGGTTATGACGATCAGCTTCCAGAATTGGAAAGAGACAACCAAGCAGCATAGCTGCAGGGAATAGCATTGCATTTTATGACTTTAAGCAGTGGTAGTCAACCATTTTTTTTTTGGGACTTCTGGTGGTAAGAATCGACCGAAACTCACTCAGGCTGCTCAACACGGACTTAAAGAGTATTTATATAGTAAAATGAATCCAGTGAAGGATCTGCCATTTTATATCACATTTCATAAATTCACCAGAAGCAGTAAAAGTAATTTTTTTGAGATACCTCATCAACAGCACTACATATTGAATGAAAAAAGAAATAATTAAATTCCTTTCTTATATGAATTCATTTTTATGCTTCTTGTTTACCGTAAGTGTATATGTTTGCAGACATATTCATGTATATATCGTAATGAAAAATTGCATTCGACTGAAAAGTTTTTCATATTTTCTTGAAGGAAGCTTTTTCAATTCAAAGAGAAAAAAAGTTTCTCTTCAATCTTATTTCCACTTACGCTACTTTAGGTCTTATCCACAGAAACGCGTTTTCTATGTTGATTAAGAAGGGAGGAGCTGGTTGAAGCGGTTTTATGGCTGACAATCTGGTGTTTGAGAAGTTTTTGTCGAATATCAGAGATTTGCTATTGATGGACTTGAATGACATACCAAGACGTATTAGACAAGTACTAGATTATACCAAATTAGGTTCATGAACCATAATACAGAAGCCTTTATCTTAACGATATGAGTCTGCTGATTCTAAAAGCGCCACCAAAAACCCAAACTTCCAATTCATACCTTACTCATCTTATTTTTCCTTCCGTTCTTCTTCTTCCTTTATCATCATCAACATCATCGCTATCATCATTTCTCTCAATTCAATAATTTAAAATTCATAGCTAGTCCTTAACACTTTTTCTTCCTTCCTGCATTTTCCTTTTGTTTCGCTTCGTTCTTTGTCTATATACAATATACAACTCTCATTTTTTTCCTGATGTGCTGTGTAGTGATGATGTGGATGAATAAAATAATTCTTTTTTTCCCTTTTTTGCACCCTTTTCCGAGTTTTTTTTTGTTGCTCTTCTATTTTGAAATAGAAAAATTGTGAAATAAAGGAAGACAGAACCCTTTTAAACCGCTAAATCCTTCCTTTAAATTCCTTCATTGAATTATCTCTTATTTGTCACCAATTTCGAAATAAACAGCATTTACTGCTACAACCTTTTTTAGTAAGTTCATTTCATTCTCATATGCAGTTACTATTAGCATGTAGCTATAGAGAAAATTATTTTTATGTTCTTGTCCTGATTTTCACGACAAAAAATTATTAAAAGATTGGAAATAGCAAAAAGGAAATTTTTATGTAGCAAACGTGAGCTCCATTTCGGTTCCATTGATATTATTAAGTTGCTTACATGAAAAACAAATTTTTATGAATTCTTTTTAGCACATTTTTGGCATCATTTAAGAATCCTGGGAATGATTTCATCAGAATTTATGTCTTGAAAATTCAAATATTTTTGTTCGTTAAATTTCAAATATTTTTTATCTGTTAAATTTCAATTTTTAATTTTTTTTACTGTTATCTAAAATATTGCACAAAATTGTTACAGAAGCAAATGACCTTTTGCTTCCCTTATAAATAAATTCATAAGCATTAAAGCCCGTTTTGATCTTTCTATTTACCGACATTTCTCCTTTAATAAAATTACAAATGAAAAATATTATTTTGATGATGTTTTTTTTTTCAATTTCCAATGACTCAAATACAACATTTATCAATGTCTTTTCAAATAAATGGAATGGATGTTATTGCTATTGAAAGAAATTTTCTTATTTTTCTCGCTTTGAATAAAAGAAAATAAATATTTTTTTCTGTGGTCTATGAAATGCATTTCATGTTGATTATAATCGACATATATTATGAATAGCCATGAATACATACAATATGATGGCAATTAAATAGCAAGAAGATTTATTGGAACTGATATTGTATTGAGATGTTTGTAGTTGCTTACAGATTGTTGAGACTATGTCAACTGTCGTTCAATATTCGAATTATATTTGCAATTACAATTAGTTGGTTTCCCCTTTTAAAGTTGTTGGTCCCCTTGTTGTGAATATTTAGTCTGTTTTAAAATTTCAAACAATAAACATCTTTATTATTTTGCATAATTTTGCCTGAATTACTATTATAAACAACACAAATGGACTTGAAATTGACATAAATTTTTACGATTTGAAGTTCTGCTTTATGTAAGTTTAACATCAGAAGTTATTTACTGGATATTTCCATTCTTTCCTCAATTTTTCAAATTTACTGTCGACATATCCTAAACTAATAATTATTATTCTTGCTTCTTGTTACAACATTAAGTGCTAAGTTATGAATAATATCAATCCAAAGCAATCTAACAACATTAAGACTTGTAGAACCAACTTTTCCTGTTCACTCAGCAAATTTACTAAGAAACCAGTTAAATATCTTAAAACATGCAAAATATCCACGCTAAATTTCCATAAAAAATACCGATAAAGATCTTCTGCGCAATATAAAATCGTAATTAATGCACAGCAAACAGTAGTGAACGTTTGCAAACTGATGATATCATGTAAATATCAATTAATTTCAAAGGAATTTTTTTTTCATTCCATTATCTTTATCGCTCAAAAGCAAAATGTGGGATTAAAAATGTGAGAATCATCACGATTCATTTACAATTTGTTGATTTTTATTAATCGTGAGTCTGCAAGGTGTGTCAACTTTATGTCTGACGGAATTTATCCGTCGTGTAACCCTTTAAACCTTTACAAATTTCATCACCTTGACTGCCTTTCATACTTTTAAAGTTTAAACATCGAATTTAATTAAAAAACCGTTTTGTGTTATGTTTGCATGCCTAAAGAGTTATGATTGTAAAATAATTTCGCGAGCGTGATTTAAGGGAAATTATTAAGGGTTATAAAAGTAAAAAAGAACGATAAAAAAAATTTTTTTTTGATACCTTTCACAAAAAATAACGACTTCTTAAAAGGATTGATATTGAAGATCCTTTTAACAAATATTTGACCATCATTTTCCTTTTTTTGTTTGTTTATTTACGCTCTTGCAGAAAATTATGAATTTTATGAGATTTTAAAATTAATATAAAAAGATGAAAAGACGGAAAATCTTTTCAGCACTTTCTTATTTTCGGCTTGTTTAAGGATTTCGGATGAAAATTAAATAAAGGTATTATTAAAATGATGCTATTAACTGTGCCTTAACGAGCTATATTAAAATTATTTCACGTTCATTAACTTTACTTCAACGATAATTCCTTTACGACATAACGCTCATTTGAGACTTAAATAATGCATAGTTGAAAACCCCTTTTGCTAATAACTTTAAGTTCAAATTTTGAACTCCGAAGAATAAACAGTTTAGTTTTAATTCACAAACCTATACGGAATTATTAATTACAGAACCGAAAACTTTGCAGACATATCAAATTATCAGTTGAAACGTAAACGAACTTGAAAAGAGATGAGCACTAAAGCCACGCTTACAAACCTTTACATTACTTTAAAGAGATTCACACGACTTTAATCAATTACTTCCAGTCGATTTCCGTTCAGCTCTGTAAAATACAGCAATACATCTCCATTCCATATTTTTAATATCATAATGGATTCATAAAAAAGTATAAATATCCTTCCTGAACTCTGTTTTGTTTCATTCAAGGATGAACATATGAATCAAAATTGCTGTATTATCTATCTTTTGGATTGTATCGCTATTATTTTTTATAGCATCATTTCCTCTCTCTCTCTAGAGCAATATGGTACAATACGTCATGAGCATAACGTAAAATAAATAATGATAAAATATGCATGTAACCTCAATTCCGTTGGCTTTGAAACTATATACCGAAAAAAAATTGTAATCACGAATCCTTGAAAATGCATCATTTTATTAGATTAGGTACAGTGTTGTGGAAGCTACTTTTTTATTTTTATCTCACATATTCAGTCATTAAGATGGCATTGAACACTACTGGATGAGTCACTTACTATGTAATCCATTTACCCACTAAGAGAAAAAAAATATGAAACTGAAAGTGATTGATGGAGCTTAGTACGCTACTTTACTGTAATCCAACTGGATGCACTCATTTTTATTGAATGGATTTTAATTCCATTTCCTTCATCATTCTTTTGTTTGAACAATGGTCTATATAAGTATGTAAAAAGGATTAGTATGACGAGCGTAAGCACGAAACAATTTGGAGATGTGGGAATATGAAGCTACAAGTCAGGCTTTAGTCTTAAAGTGAAAAAAATCAAGCAAAGCTTACTAAGAATCGAAAATGTAAATTGATGTTTAATTAGAAGAGAATAATTATTGCATTAATGTGAGCTATTTATTGCTAGGTTGTATTATTTTACATGTCAAGGACCGATGATTAACATCCATATAAATTGTAATATCCTTTTACCCGGAAATTGTTTGTTCCAACAAAGAAAAGAAATTGATTTTGTATTGTTTACAGAAATTCAAGTCGTTTCTCAATCATCAATAATTGAAGATAAATTACTTATAATGAGGTAACGATATTCCCCCAAATCATTAGAAAAAAGCACTGTTATTAATTATTAATCATCGTTGTTGATTGAAATTATGGTTAATTGGTTAAAAGGCTCAGAATGTAAAAAGCAGCTTAAATGTTTGTAAACTTGACAAGCCTCCCCTCCACGTAACATCCATTAAAATAAAATTATATCGATTCTGTGAGATTTTCGTAGTCAAGCTTCTTTGTAGCTACACAATGTGTGCTGTGTTAAGCATGAGAATTTCGAGTTTATATAATAAATTCATGTGAGCAGAGAGCTTTTAGCCGAATAAATGAGATTAAAGAATGCATTGAAATATGAAGTGGATGAGTGTAGATTTTCCAATGCCTGAGGATAACAATTGAAATATTAAATTCATTTCTTTATGTTCGCAGCTTTAAGGCTTCTGCTAAGCCTTTAGTAACGATTACTATGCTACGGAAATTCGATGTAATATCCAATAACTCTTCTTACTTCTCTCTTCATGAAATTTTATGGGAAGCCTTATTAAAGGTGCTGTAAATTCCTTAATCTTTAATATTGGAAACATTTTTTACTATTTATCCGGAAGTAATTCCCCTTATCGCACGTTTTCAAACGTCAAGAAAGAAAATAATCATTTCGATTCGTTACTAAACATAATTATAAAGCTTATCAGTGTAACAATTACATTGTGTATAAATGACTATTAAGAGTGAAGCCTAAACAGCACACTAAGCTCGCTTGGGCACCTATGTGGTGTATTGATTGCTCTACATAGCCCAATTGGGACTCGAACTCATGTCCTACAATTTCATGTCGCATGCTTCTACCATAGAGCTAACGAGGGATGTTATAAAGCGTGGCATGAAGTACTTTTAAGCCTTCTTTCTCTATCCAGTACTCATTACACAGCTCTTATCATTGTTTGTTGTATTGAACCACATCACATACATATCCAACAGGAAAATGTGGTTTGCCGCATTATGCCGCTCGGGATGTATTTGTAGTAAGAGAAATCTATTCATACAAGTCATTTCTGTGGCGGTTAACAGGCAAACAATCACATTATACAATATTGTTATCACATATCAACAAATACAAAATTCAATACGATAAAGTATTAAGCAAATAATCAAATTCGTTTCTGTTGAATATTTAAACAATAATTTTCATTTGGTTTCAAACTTTCCTCATTTTTGGAATAAGACATAAGAAATCCACAAGCAAAATACTTGAAAGAATTTTTCTTTTTTCTTTTGTTTTCCTTGACTTTTGAATTTTTCAGCAAACAAAAAAAGAAAAAAGGGAAATGCTTAAAACTTTTCATCTCATGAAACTCGGAATTTTTTTATCCACCAAGAATGTTCGATTTCTTCTTATTTCCCCTCCGAACCCCCAACCATCTCAATATTGAAACCTTTGCACATGCCAAAACTTTTTTAGAAACAGAAACTTTTGAATAATCCATGTGAATTAAACATTCATCTACCTGCTTCATCTTTTGTTATTGACTCAACATAAAGTGGAAGCAAATAAATGCACAGGATGACTAGTCACAAATTTTAATTAATTTCCACAGCAAAGAGAAAATTAACATAAATAATGACTGTATGTGTTTACTGTTCTCGTCTTTCCCGAGCAGCACAATGCGGAGAGCGGCACTTTTCATTGTAAAAATGGGCCAAATTCTGTTGTCAAGGTGCCGTTTGGGTAACTTTGTATCTTCCTATGAATTTGGTGACATGTCGGTGTCCTAACAGACACGCTGTTCTGTTCGGGTTTCACTGTTCACTTTAGTTTATTAGCATCGTTATTGCAAGTTTTTTGATGACATTTTTATATTATGTCAGTTCATTTGTAAGTTGAAGATAAGACTCAAGGTAAATACGTAATATTACATTGTTTCCTTGTAGGAATAGTAGTTCAAGTAGAAAAGGTAGTTCAGGGTTATAGACAAGTTGAGCTAGAGCAAGACTTAAGGGTTCAAATTAGATTTGGTAATTGGACCAAGGCATTCGGCGAAAGGATGTTGACAATTTGACACTTGTCAGGTCATCGGTCTTCATATATTCCGATTGTAGAAGACAAGTCATGGCCAAAAACAGCCGATTGCCAACTCTGGTTCACATCCCCCTCACTTTTTTTTTTGGAAAAGTTCTTGAATTTGCTTAGGTTTTCAGTAAAAAGATCCCAAAACTCCACTAAAACTTATGAGATCTATTCAAACCCACCCACGCTCTTCCTCAAAACGTAATGGACTAGAAATATTTAAGCTTCAAGATAGCCTGAATTCATTTATCTAATTATTTCCTAGAATTACGGATCAAAGCTATGAAAAATATTTCTGCTAAAAAATGTTTATTAGATAATGGAAGGATGTAAGGCATAAACGATAATGATAATAATAATAACGCCATATGTTCTTCATAACATTATGCATTGTGCATGTATACGTAATAATAAATTTCCATTAAATAAATAATTTTCATTCTATTCCTTAAAAGCAAATATTAAGCATAATATGCGTCATTAAATGTAATCCAAATATTACATACTTCTAGTGCCACCCACATACCTACAAACATGTTTACACTTTTTTATTTCTTACCGACTCACCTTGTTATTCTTTCCATTTCTCTCACTTAACTCACGTAGAATGAATATGTGTATAAGTACTTACTTACATATATAAATACATAATCTCTACATAACATGCGTGTTCCAAAGCATAAATTTCATTTTTTCACATTCGCGATAAAGTCCTTTTTTATACTCTATGACTGCTGCTTTCCTTTCCTAGCTCACTGTTGGAATAAGAAGTAAAGATTTTTTTTATTTTTCCTTTCCATTTCCTTTCTATGCTGTATGTATACGTGTATGAAATTAAAGTAATGAACGTTAATTATTATGATTCCTTTGAGTGCTTAAGTGAATTTCTTTTCTTTTACTACTTTTCTATAGAGCAACTTTTCTTTCCATTTATGTGCTGCATTTGAAGTCTAGTTGAATAGAAATGAAATTAAAAAGTTCTATTGAAGCTTTATGGCAACGCACCAAATTTAAGTGCACTTTAATTTTTCTCGCTAAAGTGCTGGAATGAGATATGAATTTGTGGGGTTTCAGTATGGCACAGAAGTTGGCAACCTATGAGCCGCGGAACACTAAACTGTGTCTCCAAAATTTTCTGGAAACGCCATGAATCATATGCCGAGTGCAGCTTCGGTCTTGGCTTATCACAAGATGTGCCGTATAAAAAAGATTGCACATCACTGGAGTATGCCATGTAAAAATATTCCCAGCAAAACGGTTTTGCCCCATATAAAATACAGAGCAAAATGGTTTTGCTGGGAATATGCTTCTTATTACTTAATTCAGTGGTGAACAACCATTTATTTTATGTGTCTCACGTTGGTTGTAAGCCTAGATCACCATCGCACATGACATACGGTTCAAAGCACTTCCAAATTAATTTCCGTGGCACAAAGGTTGTCCACCACTGATTTAATTGAAGGTAAAAAATTTATCCTCAACAAATGAGATGGATTATCATGGAAGAAAAATGAATAGCCATTTTTAACAGTTAGAGCTGAAGAATTTCCCCCTAAAATCGTTGATTTTTTTGTATTGTAACTTGATAAATTTAAGACATAATTTTGAGGAGATTAGGAGGAATTTGAGATCTATAAAAAAAATTTTAATGGATGTATTTTGAGTATAGACTGATTTAATGATAAGCTATTTTTTATCCTAAACAGCACGATAGCAAGATAATAGAAAATAAGTCCTAAACAATCTTTTTAAATAAATTGCTATTATCTTAATGAGCTGTATTAAAATGTTTTACAAAATAAATTAACTAGAATTCAACAAGCAATAGCTAAAAACCATTAACTTCATGCTGTACAAAATGAAACATTTTAATTTTCCTTTCAGCTCTGCAAAATGTATTTTTAAGTAACCTTATAAGCAACAATAAATTACAGAGGGATTAATATTTTCATTAAGGCATTACTTTACTTTTCAAAAAACATCCATAGAACATTTTTATTAACCTCAACGGAGCTTATATTGCTATTAGATGCATCAACAGTAGGAGCTTTCATTAAGTGCATTTGAAAGCTAATGCAATAAATCCTGAGGCAGTGAATTGAGTCTTACGATGTAAGAAGTCGTTCATTAATGACGTTCAATTTAGTAAGTGAAAGTATTTAGAGCTGCAGGACGATTCCATGATTGACGTAATTCATACATAATCCTTGATTGAGTTTAAGGAAGAGCTTATGCTGCTTTCTGAAGGACTTGACGAATTTCTCCTCAAAAAATCATTTCTTTATAATCGTATTAACAATTGGTTACATGTATTGAATGCTCACGTTTTAAGTATTCACTTCCAAGAAGGCTCAATAAAGTTAACTTTTCTTAAATTCCATGAACATTTCCGTAACAATATACAGCAAGCTATTGATTGAAAGGAAAATTGTTTGAAAAAAATTTCATTTAAAAACTTTTAAGACGAAATGTTTCATTCGAGGAAATTCATTGAATCCAGTTCAATCAAAGTAAAACGAATTAAGGTTTGAGTTTATGAACGAACAAAGCTTGAAATGAAATGGAGTTGAGATATTTTTGGATCTTTAATGGCAATGGGATCCTTAATAAGATTTTATGTTATTGAATTTTGCAGTAAGATCGCAAATTTTAAAGCCTAGTGAAACGAAATACTGTTTTTAGAGATTTTTTTGCTATGCCTAGCTTTCTAAGATCCTTTTGTAATTATCTAAATGTACTTATTTTAATCAAAACAACTTCCTTACGGATTTATTATTCCACAATGTTTATTCTTCAGAGTTTTAATACAGACTAAAATTTTATTAGAAAGGGGTCTTCAACTATGTAAAATAAATATATAATTTGAATTACAAATGAAAGTTATGACAAACAATTTCAGGTTCAATATTCTCAATTCATAAAGTATAATTAAATCACAGAAAATGATTTAATCTCCGATTAATGCTATGCTTAAGTGATGATAATGAGGATTTAAGGCAATTATAGGAGGTTTTTGCGGTTGTAAAACATTTAAACGTGATGAAAATCGGTTTATGGCTCGAAAATCTGATAACTCATTTTTAATATCAACCGAAACCCTTTCGTTGTGGACATTAAATGAGTTAAACGTGGACTAAATTTTTTGAGTGCTTTCTTTTAATGTTATAACGTGAAAAATGGTGATTTCAGAACCTTCTGTACCGCGTTCAAAATTCAATTTACTCTTTTGATTCTCTATTGCTTATTTATACGCAGCACATCCGGCTAAAGATTTCCCGTGATATATGTGTGTATTATTATTCTATTCGATTGTATTTTTGCTGACAAAGGCCAGGCTTATTATTTATGAAGATAATCCGACACAAATATTATTCTTTTTCTTATAAAGGTTCGACCTAGAACAGTTAAGGCTCAAAAAAGCACAATCAATTGTGTTGAGTTTACAATATTTTATGTTAGCGAGTTTTTACTTCTGATTTTTCACCCCTTTTCTTTAATGAAATATAGCCATGTAATTACTCTTATTTCAAATCGTCTTAGTAAGGCCTTTTTCTCTACCATCATCTGTGTCTCCTCATTTTTTATTCCTCATCTGTGTACAAGTGTGTTTTTGTTCCACTAATGATATTTAATTTTTAATATTGAAGCAGAGAAAAAAGTCGCCTTTTCGTCTACCATCGCATCTTTTGGTGAATAATTTATCTTCGTTCTGAGGCTTTTATCAATTGCGTTGCCTTGAAAAATCTCCTACAGCTTCTACCTCGCAGATAAATTTAAATTAATTCATTAGTGGATGATTTAAAACATATGAATCGACAATAATAAGCAAATGGTTTGTGGATATTATTACTGTTTTAGTCGATGTGGATATTATTAACTGATTTTGGAAATTAACGGTCATTCAGAATTTGAAAAGTAACGCAAGTTCAAAATTGATATTGAAGTTCAAAGTTTAAATGGCGGGAATTTTCAGAGCAAGAAATTTAGTCTGGTTCAAGCACTCAAGGAGGAAACATCTAAAAGGAGCATAGTCAGCATTATTTTATTCAAACAAGAAGCTTAATAACATGTAATTTATGAATCGATCCACAAAATATTCTATTAATGGTTAAATCTACCGAAGACTTTTTCGACTTGATTTTCTTTTTCTCAAATTTTTTCAAAATTAAGTGCTTTACATATGCATTTTGATATTTAATATAGATAGAAATATAGTATCTATCATTTTAAGTAGTAATCAGCTAATTTCAAGCTTTAGTTAAAGAGTTATTTCAATTTAAAAATGTTTCTCGGTTAATAGATAAAAATTACCCTTTTTTTCATTTTCAGTTTTCCAAATTTAGACAAATGTTTGACTACAAAAAACTCATTTTTTCAATTTTCGGTGTTATATGCTTCAGTTTCATGCTCAATATGCCTGTTAAACATGTCTAGGGTAAAGAATATAATTTTTGTGGTAATATAATTTTTGTGGTATTGACATTTTTTTGAAAAATCTATTTTACATTGCTTTTAACATCCAGAAAGGTAAAAAAATTATGAAAGAATGCTATAAAAGTGATATATGTTTAGTTTTTTGAAGCTGTTACTATGCTATAACTAAGTTTTTATGATTCAAAAATTTACCCTAAAAATTCAAGTTTTTACTACAATTTTCAATTAAACATTTTCTTAAGGATTTATCACTGATTCTTTAAGGAAGTGCACTAAAATGATAAAACAAACCATATATTTTCACATTAACTAGTATTAAACAGTTAAAGTTAATTAGTTTAACTAAAAAAACACATTTAAAATATGTAAACATTGAATATAATTTTTGTGGTAAAAAAATCTAATTTTTGTGGTATTTTTTCTAAGAGATTTTTTGGATGATTTTTCCCTAAGGTTGATGCTCCCCTATCTTATTTAAAATTTAAAAATTCGTTAAATTTTTTTCAAATATTTTTTAGTTATTTTATCATTTTCCACATACTTTTCAGACTTAAATTGAACTCAAATAAGTTGAATATAAGTCTGATAATAAATTTAGGTAATTCTTGAAGTATTAAGCTAGAAATCGTCAATTTATTATTACCACAAAAATTATATTTTTTTACCACAAAAATTATATTTCATAGCACAAAAATTATATTCACTAATAAAATCAGTTTTTCACGAAAACTGTTATTTTACGATAAACTTTGATTAGCTTGTAATAAACTTCCTTGTTTCCTGGATATTTTGCCGAAGAAATTATTCTAAAAGAATTAACGCGTGAAAAGTTATGAACTTTTAAAGTCTTGAAGAATGGAATTACCACAAAAATTATATTCTTTACCCTAGTTAATGAGAATTTCATCAAAAATAGCGTTTCTCGGTTAATATTTCAACTCATTATTGCAAAACAATTTTCGTTTGTTTACAAAATTTAATTTCGATTTTAAAAGGAACTAGACACTTTTGTCTTTAAATAATGAGAGCAACACAAAAGTAATTAAAATCTTAATCGAAATTCCAGGTCACGATATACTTTAAGCAAACAGATTTAGAGAAAAGAGAATTTAAAAATTTGTTTACACTGTTAAAAATTTTTGTATCGAAAAATTTCAGTGCACTTTATCTGTAGATTTAACCTAATGTAGATTTATTTCAGCAAAATAAGCTCCTATGTTATTAGAATCGTCATGAAAAATCTTCAAAGTTTCAACACAAGCATGCAGGCGAAGTTGAATTAGAGCATTTCAAAACCAAACCAATTGTTTGTTTCTTTCTTCTCTTTCCATTTCAGCACTTAAAATTGAAAAATGGAAAAACAATTCGAGAGGAAAAATAAGAAAAATATAAGCTGAGTTGTTAAGGATATCATATAAAGCGCATTTGCCATCATTAATTATTGAACACAATTATGTTATGATGATAAAATCCTACCTTGCCTAACTGCGTACATAAACTTCTTAAATGAAGCTTCTTCGAAAATATACTCAGTCATCCGTAACAAGCGCGATACACACATTTATTGTATGAAATACGAGAAAAAAAACTCAAAATGTACACCTGACTTGACAGCAACAATAGGATAAAAGCTCATGTGTGAGTAAAAGAGAAAGGAGAATAATAAAAGATTAAGGCAGAAAAGGTGTTTAAAAGGAATAAAGGAAAGCTTTGTTCTCAATTTTTTTTTTTTTTTCACATGAAAATCATTAAAAAAGTATACAGTCGTGAAAAGAACAGCAATGGAAAGAATAACATGTTAGAGC
This sequence comes from Chironomus tepperi, assembly GCF_022539635.2. NCBI lineage: Eukaryota > Metazoa > Arthropoda > Insecta > Diptera > Chironomidae > Chironomus > Chironomus tepperi. The sequence goes on from NW_027226207.1 coordinate 737,277, forward strand.
AATAATTACAGAATATTTCACAAAACTTTTACTTCTGTTGTGGAAAATAATAAAAATCTCGAGCCTGCTTCTTGCTGTGAAACCTGTAATTTAATGCTTTCTGTAAATTGTGGGATATTTTGGATATGGCGTCTAATTGTTGGAGTAGAGCAACATACAGTATAAAATAAATTTTAGGACTCAAATCTGTAGACGTTATTTATGAACAATGCAAAAGAAAATGTAAGAAAATAAGTGGAAATAGGACGTCAAAGCGCAGTTCGAACGGAAATATCAGTCATTTGCTGTGGGTACCAAGAGTTGATTTTTCAATTTGCTAAAATTAATGGAATATCCATAATACAAGCTCAGCACCTTTTGACTCTCGACTAAATTAATTCACACAAAGTGAATCAAACAAGCCATGTCATTTCCACCTAAAAAGAAGTTTTAACAATTAATTAAGTTAGACCATAAAACTCCAACAACTATTAGCAACATAAGTGTAAATGAGATGCTACAGTAACATTTGATTTAATAAAGTAAAAAAAGGTGAAAAAGTTAGTTCAGCAATTTTCTTTTATTTTTCCTTAATTTCTCTGTGAAAAAAGATTTTCATGATGTTTTTCATTCTGATGTCAAAATTTGGAAAGTTGAAAAATTGTAAATTAGAATTTAAGAAGTCTTATTTCATGCTTTTCTTGAAAGCAGCTTTTAAAGCCTACAACATTGTTTTCAAATGTAAAATTCAATTTGAAATTTAAGTATTTTATTTTTAAGGTTCTATTTCGGTTGAAGCACGAAAGAAAATTCTTCAAAATTTTATGGTAAATGCTACTCGTGCATATAATGTGACTCTTTTCTGACATCATGAAAAATTAAACCTTAAAAGAGTTGAAAAGTCAACATATCCAATTAAAATGATATTTGAAGTTAGTACTTGCTTATTTGGTGTGGCGAACGTGAGACTATTGCGGAATAGAGAGAACATCTAAAGCTGACTTTATCCTTTGAAACCTTCATCCAGTTTGAGATTTTAGGAATTAAATGTCATTTTAAATTCATGAAATAGCATGTACTGTGAAGCTTTTTATAAGCTTTGAAAAATGAATAATTATTAAAAACTTTGAAAGCTTTCTGTCTAAAAATTAACCGTCGAAATTTTTTCGAATTTTTATTAAGTTTGTAGAATTTTGGATTTGGGTAATTTAGATGAGAACTCAAATTGCATATATTTAAGGGGCTGTAAGATGTCACATGAAATTGGACAAAATTCAAATTTCATTCATAATCTATTGAAAATTCAACAAGTCAAGCATAATCTTGCAAAGCATTAATTTTTTCAATATCCATAGATTCTTCTGCATGATCTATGATATTGTGATTCCGATTCATCGAATCATAAAAAGTTCAACATTAATTATTTAACTTTATTTCAAGAAGTTACGTGATTTTCATGACTTGAATTATGTTAAACTGTGCATTCAAAACAGCACATTTTAATCGATTAAGTTAACTTTGTTGATTTTACTTATTTTAGAAATTTTTAAAATTCATTTATTATTTCATTCATAAATTCTTTTCTTTTGTTTTCTTGTGTGCGACTTGAAAACTTTTCTTTTGGCTATTGATCATAAAAGATGAATATGTAATTCTTCTTTTTACCGAAGCACGCTTCTTTTTATTGTTTGTTTTGATCATTCATTCGCAAGCTTTATAGATACGTTTTCCATACAATTCTCATGCAAACAATTGTCAAGAGAGTTTAATGCTCTAAAGAAGAGAGAAATGAGTCAAATGTGAACTTTTCCAATAGTAAACAGTGTAGAGTAATTTCTAGTGATTTCTCTATGACTCTCCGTCCTGTGATTTAATGGGTAGGATTTAATTGAATTAAGATATCATTGAATCATTACGTAAATTTTAGTGTCAGAATGGAAATTTTAGTTTCCACAATTTATCGGTCAATTTTATTTTAAAATATTATCTATAAAAACCGTACAATTTCCCACCAAAAACATAACAGTTGTATAGTTCTGAAAGTGATTTGCTTGTGTCAAAATATTGTTAATTTATAAAAATAATTAAATTAAGCAAAAAGTACTGCAAAAGAGCATATCCAACTCTGCGCAACATATGGAATGAAACGTGAGAATATCGAGAAACAGAAAAAAGCATGCACACGATACATAGAGAGTGAAAAATTATTGTTGTTGTTTATTTTTTCGGCGAGAGGTGCAAAAAGAGCAGCTCTTGCTTTATTGAAGTTTTGTCTTCCGTGGCTTATAGACGTGCTAGACATATACTACCAGTATAAAGTATAAAAAGTTGTAGCTTAATTTAGTGGTTGGGAAGATAATGAAATCAATCTATTGAATATTTTTGTGATAACAATTATTTTTGTGTCTGTAAATACATTAATCGTATTAAGGAAATAAATAAATATTTCGTGTGTTTATCGTGTTATAAAAGGAGCAATAAATTAAGAAAATGGGACCAGTAGAGGTAATTAATATATTTTTACATTCAATTGATACCTGTAGTCAAGTCATATGACGTTTATCTGTAAAAAAAACAGTATGACATGTTTCCGCAGTGCTGTTATTAAAAAGTATATGATAAACAATAAGAGCAAAAGAGGAGGAAAATGGCTCGTTGAACTATAATATCACTTTCATACATATATGTGAACTTTTGCTGCCAACTAACTTTTTGTGCAAATAACAATTTCAAGAAAAACTGTTTTGTGCTTAAATGTAAAATTTTTAAATTAAAGTCATGAATTGTGTGTGGTTTTTCTCACGAGCAAGTAACTAGCATGTACAATTACTTCACAACTTAGTTTCCAATATTCAGAGCTTTCAAAATTCATTAATTTTTGGAAAATTTACATCAAATCGACTCTCATTTATTATGACTTGTTGTTCAGTATACACACTTTAATTCATTATCATCGATCATAAAAAATAAAATAAATTTCGCAATTGTATTGAGGGAAATTTTTCTTCCATTTAATTTATTTATTTCTCTTTATCTAATCTTGAATTTCTGAAGTGAACGCGTAACGAAAAATACTTGAAAAAGCCATTTGATACTTTTTTTTGGCGATAATTGTGCTCGTTTTTAAAATTAAAGTTATTGACGGAAGAGTTTCTTCCAATTTCTTTGTGCTTCTTCCTCAAAATTTCCATCTTCTTGCTTATTTGTGCTTCATACTTGATGCCATTATACCGTTGCAGAATTGGTAGTAGCTAAAGTGTATAGTATTATATTTTTATTTTAAAGATTTATGCCCCGTTACATTATAAAAACTCACCCTTTTGGAAAATTTGACCCAACTCTTTGTACGCGTAATGTTAAAAGATCATGTCGGATAGGAAGTCAACGAAATGGAAATACATGTATTAAGGAGAATTTTAATTTTTCACATGTGAAAGTTTTTATTTCTCTTATTTTATTCCTCTTACATAAAGATTTTTCATATTTGTAGTTAGATTTCATTATGATGTCCATTGAGCAGTCGGCAGTAAACAGATATACATTGGAAATTACAATGTTTCATAGTCTAAGCGGTATTTATTCGTAATAATAATAAGAAAAAATTTCTCTCCATGTATCCAAATGCTGCTATTTGGTGGAAAAGATTAATACAAAACCATCGACTCCACATCAAATCTCTTCCTTCTTCTGCTACCTATTGTGAAGTTTGAGCTTTGTGCTGTACCGCTCTTGACCGGTTGAATGTAAATATTCAATTCAGTAGTCACTTTGACTATGAATGAATGCTTTAGAACCTTTCAAATATTTAATTTGTGTTTTAGAACCTTACAACAGCATTTATTCATTTATCAACAATTTTACATTTGTATGGTTTTCAAAATATTTTAACCGTTTGAATTGAAATTCACCGTTAAAATTCAAATCTCCAAATGATCGTTAAATTTTCAAAATCGTAAAGATTAAGCAAATGCGTTCATTAAGAGTTCTCTCGTCTGTTTTGGATGCACATATGAACATAACTGAAAACGAAATTTAAAAGCTATTAAATTATTAAACATCATTACATGTAAGCATAAAGATTTTTTCGTTAGCCATAACTTCTCGCCATAAATAAATTAAGATTCTTTTCGTTGTGGTCTCGTTATTAAAAAAAACTATATCCACGAATGTAACTGTACACAACAAATCGTGATCATGAAATCAATTCTTAATAAGTTTTTGTGAAATAAAAAAAAAAAATATTATACAGCAGATTTCTTGAAATTGTATCATGGAGGTCATAAACATTTGTTTTACATTATTTCGCATGAAATCGATCTAAATCTCTTAATAATTTTGTTGACTAATTCACCTGTACTAGAAGTGTAACAAAAAAAATAAAGTGTACAATATTGACGTGAAATAAAAAAGTATGTACATCCTCCTAGTAAATACTGAAAAAATACCCAACCATTCAACCATTCACTCATGCATATTTCCGGTTTCACTTTTATTTGAGACACGGCAATGCTCTTTCATGTGTGCAAACACATTAACTTGTATAAATTCTCTCTCTAACTATTTAATGCAAAATAATTTGAATGGCTTCATTCAATTCACGAAAAATGGAAGAGATACATACATAAAAAAGACTATTATGTTAAGTTGTTATTTTCTTATTGTATGCCAAAAGAATGCTGACATAAAATAGACGCGAAAAGAAGAAAAATACTTAAAATCTGATAATGATCGGTTAATGACATTAACATAAAAACCAAAAAACCAAAATAATAAGAAACATGCATGCCGAAATGAAGAAAAACCAAAGCCACAGTAAGATTTCAATGTAACGAAAATAATGACCTACTTTTACGTTTCTTTTTTGTGCTGGCCAAAAAGAAGTAATCAATGTGAAGGTAGTTCGTGGAAGAAGAATATTGAAAGCAGTTTATGGTTGCGGCAAAGCGCATTTATGCTTCAATGAAATTGTCAAATTTTTTTGGCTGACGTTTGTCAATCGATAGTCGGTCTTGAGATTTAGACACTCCAATAAATATGCATACCTGCATATCTAGATGGCTTTTGATGGATTACCTGTATGCAATATGAATGATATTCACAAGATGCTGAAATTGGATTGTAAAATATCCAGCACCAAGCTCTACAATTGAATGTCAAACTATAGTTGCGGACAATAAGGAAGATCAACAGTTGTTTTATGCCATAAATAAATTAGGAAAATCCTCGGCAAAACTTACCGGCATTGATCACAATGCTATTTTGATACAAATAAGCTGCTTAATTTGAGCAGCATTGATAGTCATAAAATGATGACATCTTATTACTTCAATTTGGAAGCTTAAGAAAAATAAGCAATCGGATTGCATTTGAATATAAATCAGTAAACAGTAGTTTCTATCTCAATTCACATTTGTAGCAATTTATCGCATTGCCGATTGAGTAACAATCTCGGTAACAATCCTGTTTAAGAAAGTCACTTTCGATATCCTGAAATATCTAGTTTGGCAGACATAGAAAGTGAATTTCATTCATTTCCTGATCCACAATCACCCACATAGTCAAAGTGTATCCGCAAAAGAACAATTGTTTAGCAAAAGTCAGTTCCAAAAAAAGAAAACAATGTCAAATGGTTAAGAAGAGTTTGCCAGTATAACGTAAGAAGAGAAACACGTGATTGGCAAGAAGAGAGAAAATTGTTCAATTGAACCAACCAGTTTTTCCACTTCGATTTCATTCAATTATCTTTTATTAGAGGCACCAGCACTAACAGCAGAGAGAAGAAAGAAAAGTTTCACTTTGATATTAAAAAATTATTTCTTTTCTTATTGCAAACATCATCAACATATTACAATATTAATAATGATCATATGGAAATAAGAAGTCAAAGAACTTGCACAAATATTTTTCATCCTTTCCTTTCTCTTACTTACTTTAAATTGAATGGGCATTTAATTTTTATTTAAATGTAATACAGCAGTAGCTCATTAAAAATGCACAGTATCTATAATGTGTGAAAATAAAATTAATGAATTATGAAAAATGGCTTTATAAGCCCGCGCAGCCAGCCACTAACGAAAATCGATTGAATCATTCGATTTCCTAGATTATTCATTCATTTGTTATCATTATCTTATCGAAACTTTGTTTTGTTGGCATTAAATTGTTTGAACGCGATACTTGGTTTGCGCAAAAAAAGAACGTGTATGGCAACTGCATAGGGCAGGTGATTCTAACTTCCTTCTTCTTTGTGCTTCTTTGTTACTTTTGACACAATGGATTTGATCATTCACGACGTCCGGTTCTTGTTCTGTCCGACAGCTGAAGTTCTTGTTATTATGCTGAACGCTTTCAAGATCAGATTGAAATTCAATTCCAAATAGAATCCATTAATGCTTCATACAGAAATCCATTATAGATCATCGTTAACTTCCGTTCCATCATCTTAATTTTGATTGTTGCTTGTCATTTATTTTAAACAATTCATTTGAGTTCTTAACTGCATAACTGGATGTTTGATTGATTTTTGGAAATTGATGATTGAACCTGAATTTGGCGAGTAATTGATTTTCCTTTTAAGTGACGCAACCGAAGCAGTTTTTCAAAGAATCTCTTATCTAAAGTAAATTTTGTTAAGTATATTTATTTTGCAATATACTTAAGAATGGCTGTATTTAGTAAAAATATTTGCTAATTAGTTAGTATGCGAAATGATTAGCCAAACTTCTTTGTATTGCCTAGGCACAAAATATTTGCATACTTCTGAATTGATATCATAACGTCCGTTAAATTTTTGAAATTCTTGAATAGGTCAAAAATTCAAATTCCAAAAATCCGTTGGAATTCAATTTCTAAAAGTTCGTTAAAATTGATGTAATTACATCAAGATTCTTGACATTAATGTAACAAAATCATACTTCCCGATCTCTAAACAAATAAAGTAGCTAGCTGATAATAGAAACTATTGTACATACTCGAAAAACTAAGTTTGTTGCATGTGATCTTAAGATAAAAAGTACTCAAGGTACTTGGGTGGAAAAGCTCGAAGCATTTAATGGAAAATATCCACATGAAAATGGTTAAAAGACTTTTGAAAGTCACAATTTTATCATAATACAGTAATCAACACGTTACTATGTATTTATATATCTAAAATCAAACACTTATTATTTTGAGACAGTATAAAAAGATATACTTGGCTATTATTACATGCACACATGTTATCTAACGTTATTGAGAAATATTTATTCTGATGTTACAATCTTATCTCATTTATAGCTTTGCTTCCCATAGAATAATTGTACTAATTCAATGCTGTGAAATTCCAACAGTTATACTTGCTTAATTGCCTCTCTATTTCTATTTATCTTCTTAACTTTCAATTTCTATTTCCATGTATCGATGAAATAAAAAGCAGCAAGAGCCGTCAAACGAATGTCTACTTCGTATACAAAATGAAATAAGTGAAGTTGAAAAACGAGAATTAGAATTGCGAAATGAGCATGCATTGATTTCACCGTCTACGCCAACAACTAATGGAACTGTTACATTTGAGGTTGTTGATGAACAACCATTACCGGCTGATGTAATTGATGTAAGATCAACATCACCACAAAATATTTGCAGTAAAGATCATTTTAAGAAGAATAAGATCATTGAGCCTCAACCAAAGCCTCAGATGCATCAATTACTTACAGCGCCACCATTATCGAGAGCACTTTCCCAACCACAACTTTTCAACATTTCTCCAGTCAAGATTAGTTCCCCTCATAAAGGAATTATGCAAAAATTCATTGCCTCACGAGGCAAATTGAATGTTAGTCAAGTTAATCAACCAGCACCGACTAATAATTTCAAGAAAAATTTGATTATGGTATGTTGCTTCATTCCTATCATTATGATTATTATTATTGCCCATTAGCTATTTTCTTTTACGTAAATATGCACATGCAACAAGCAGTTAATGAGTTGTTTATTGTTATTATTTCTTATTTCAGGCACCAATTGAATTTAATAGCGACAGTATTAAAGCCTTTCAGAATTTAGAAAAAGCTCTAATTGAACGTGATAAGAAAGGAAAGCCAATTAGACGTGGATATGTACCAGTGGAAGAGAAAATTCAGACCGAATTGAGAGATTTAAAGAATCGTGAAACGGAATTAAAGCGTTTACATAAAATTAATGTACGCGATTTTGACGATGAAATGATACCGGACGAAATTGATAGTGACTGGAGTCCAATTAATGGAAAATTATCAAAATCAATTGATGCACTTAACAGTCATTCTAGTCCATCGCCAACAACAATTGAATCATCAAAGCCTATTCCAACACCAAGAAACACTGCTATTCGTCCGGCTGTTAGTTTAGCAACATTGATTAATTTAGAGCCGGAAATGGAAGCGCCTTCTTCTCATAAATTGATTGAACGATGGGAACATATTATTCAAGAGAATCAACAAAGAGAAAGGTCCTATAATATTAATTGAAGACGGAGATACATATAGGAAAAACTACTTCTTATTTTCTTTTGTGTCTTTATTTTTGTTTATTCCCATCAAATCTATTTATTCATTAAAAAAAAGAATGATATAATAAAGTTTTCATATTATATGGTTATAATTATTATTATTTACGCTCAAAAATGTCCAATTCATTTTTATTACTTAATTTTGCATTTAAAAAGGTTTTTAAAACAATTCATCCATGCCACCAGCCGGTGCATCCAAGTCACGATAGTGAATTAATGGACGATGGGAATTATCCATACGTCCGCCACGAGAAAATCCTCGTCCTCGAGATCCCATCATTGGTGATGCATAGGGATATGGATTATATGGCATTGGAGCAGCATATTGTGGTTGTCGGAACATTGGAGCATTTACTGGTGCTTCCTTCTTTGCATTATTTGCTGGATGTTCTGGCAATTGAGGACGTTTTGAATCTTTCAAGTAGTTATTGTAATACTCAACTTCCTTCTTTACTTCTTCAACCTTTTCAGCATGCTTACTCAATACATGTTTACGGACATAATCAGGTCCTTTGAATTTCTTTCCAGACAATGGACACAACCATTTATCCTTAGCAAGTTCTTGTGTGTTGGCAGTAATAAACTTTTCAACTTCTGTATCAATATCCTTAGCTCCCAATTTCTTCAGTTCTTCTAATGGAATATCAACAGTGCTTGCCAAAAATTGTGATATTTTATTCTCGAAGTTCTTGATATATTCAGCAGTTTCATTGGCTGTTATCTTATTTTGTGGTGGAGGTCCTCTTGCATGAATAATTCCACACCGATTTGGCATTTCATCTTCATAAGGATATTCGCAATGATCTATTGAAAATAAATTTAGTTAGAAATGCATTGATGGAATAAATATTAGTAAAATACTTACTGTAAAAGTCAACAGAATGGACGATTCTCAAATAGAGAATAATTTTATCCAAAACACTGATGTATTCAGAATCACGTTCAAGAAATTCTCCGTCATTTTCCTCTTTATTCTCACTAGACAAACCAAGTAGTTCTTCTTCTTCAGCATTTGCTTCTTCAATCAAATAGTCAGTAATGTTCTTAAGAACTGGATTTTTAGATTGTAAACCGAATGTCGATTTATCTTTCTCTTCGGACTCGTCAATTCTATCACGCCATAAGCCGTACTTTTCGTCAAGACTATGTGCAATTTTTGCACAAATTTTGATGTCATTCTTGCAAATCGTCTTATGGGCAGTGATTCCATTTACTGGACGAACGCGACGTGACAAGTCACGATTAACAATTGGCGCTAACTCACAATCACGTAATCGAATGTTATTCAAGTTCCAGCAAATTTCTTTAATGTTTACATCACGCTTGAATGTTATCCAACCTCTTCTAAAGAATCGTCGCTCTATTACAGGATCGGCAATTGCAACACGCAAAAAGCCATCGTAGCGTTTACATAGCTATATATGCATACATAAATGAGATGAAAAAAAAATTTCTTGAATGATTAAATATTCAGGTTAAATGATTTTTAATAAATTTACCGCTTCAACCTCAGCTTTTGTAATCGTCGGTGCCAAATTGCGAAGAAAAATAGAACTGGTTTTGTGCAGTTCCTCCAATTTCTTGATTTTTACTTCATCTTCGTCGTCTTTATCCAAATCAACAACTTCGTCTACCTTATCGTCTTCAATTTTCTCTTCCTCTCTTTTCTCTTCGGATTCTTGTACTTCTTTATTTTCGTCGGTACTACTTTTTTCCATATTTTCATCATTCTCTTCTGTTTGTTGTGGCTCCTGTTCGTCCTTATTCTCCCGTTCTTCTTCTTCTTCTTTACTTTCTTCATCATTTTCTACACCATTGCCATTTTGTTCCGGTTTATCTTTAGTCTTTTCATTATCAGAATTATCGGAATCTGATGAACTATCGGACGATGAACTTGAATCAGAATGTGTTCGACGACGTTTCTTGCCTTTTGTCGATTCTTCTCCTTCTTCATTTGGTGTATCTTCTTTCATCTCTGATACATTTTCTGCATTTTCCTCATTCTTTGCTTTCTCATCAACAACAGGTTTAGGCTTTTCGTCAGCAATTTTTGGCTGAACGGTATTTATAACGATCGGCTTTTCATCCAAAACCTTTAAATCGTCGTCACTACCGCCTTCCAATTTTATAACAACTGTGTCCAAGAGACGAATTAATGCCTCCGTATTTGTTGTATCGACATTAACTTTTGTAACGTCCCCTTTGCCTAGCAGCTCAATGAAAACGTCAATTCGTTTCTGTAAACATGAACAAAAAAAAAAAAATAAACTCATTAGCTAGTCGCTCTTTATTATTGTTATTTGTCGTGGTATGGACAAATGAATTTTAATAATAAAATACTGACCTTCAGATATTCAATTTGTTCTTCTTTTCTCTTCATTGACATTTCAGGATGGTATTTGAGTTTAAACCTATAAAATAATGAATGAAAAAAAAATGTAATGAATTTTAAATATCCATGTAAAGAATCTCTTTTTTAAGAGCAAGAAAAAAAGACCTATAAAAGGAATATATAATCAAGTTTAAATAATCGACATTTGTTGGATATACCCAATAATATAAAAAGGATTACATTACATCAATAAATTATGCACCATCATTAAAAATTGTCAATTTTTTTATATATCATAAGATGATGATTTTTGAAATTCTTACCTCCTCTATCGTTTGGAATTGTCTTTAGCATATATCTTAATTCAATATTATCGAAATCATTATTTTTCTCATGAAAGTTTAAATAATTTAAAAATACATCATTTGAAACGAGTTTAAAAAACGCGAAAGGAAATTTAATAATGATTGTGTGCACGAATTTTTGTGGTTGCTTGTAAAGACAACATGAGTGGCTGTAATAAAATTATCGTTATTATACACATCATTTCTTTCTAATAAATTTTGTATGTGACATTCAGATCATGTAAAAAAAATAAGTGGATTGAAGACGATATTTTTCTTAAATTGGTACACAAGAAGAACTAGATAGTAACAAAGTACACTAAATATTCAAAGAAATGTTATAGCAATTTACCATCATTATTAGGGCACTTACCATTCTTCGTCCTTGTGTGCAACAAAGAATTCATTCAATTGACTTCGTTTAAATTCCAATTTGTACTCATTATACTTGGAAATTGCTGTTTCATCAGAGATTGAATCATCTTGAGCCACAAGAAATTGCTTTAAACTCATCATTGGTGGTTGGCTAAGTCCATCCGAAATTGCTGGCGGTGGATGTGATTCACGTGGATTAGGCATTGCATATGGACTTAAATTTGCGTATGGATCATGAGATGTTGGGTATGGATACATATAGTCCATTGGTGATCCACCATATCCTCTATGACCTCTTTCTTCATAATCTGGACGAATTCTTTTTGCAGGCGGTGAATATCGTGCAGAACGATAATATGGCTCATTACGTGAGCGATTTCTATAAAACATAAATATTAATAAGTACAGGATCAATGAATAAGAGTTAGTTTTTGCATTAATTACCTTTCTCTGTCAGGCCATCTTTCTCTTTCGCCGCCACCTCCTCCTCTTTCGCCTCTAAATTTATCACGTCTTTTACGATCATATTCATCATCTGAATCGCCCATTTTTGCTATAATGTTAATAAAAAGTATAAATTTATTGATTTTAATTAATCTAGTTGGCGAAAAACTAATGATTTTTGGCATAAATTGAGTGAAATTTTTTGAGCGTTCTAGAAATTTTTTTATTTCACTTAAATCGATTGTTTAACTTACATTTTCTTGTAAATTTCAATGACTTGTGGTTAAAAGTAGTGGATATAAAGTAAATTTGTCAAATACAATCAGTTAAATACACAATTAATGTACCAAAATTAATTAAGAAAGTTTTTAAGCTTTCTTAATTGAAATCTGTCGAAGGGAAAACCTCTATGAGAAATGCAATCAGTATAGTTGAAAACCCCTCTAATTTAAAATTGAGTGCGTTCAAAAATTAACGGTCGTTGTCCAATGTTTTCATTCAGTTTTATTCGAATTCTCGTGGAAGAAGGCAGTATTTTAGTTTTTTTAATTATTTTATATTTTTAAACACTTTTAACAAGTGTCTATGAAGTTAGTCATAAAAAGTGAGATACTGTGTATACATTGTGTATAGAATTGAATGAATTTATCGAATTAATCCTGAAAAATATGATAATATGTTTAAAAGAATGTGCCTATTATCGAAATAGAGAGAAAAAACAAGTTTTTCTTCTTCAAATTCTTCAACATTAATAAAAGTGGATATATACTATATAAAAACTCGTAAGTTTTAGCTTTGCCTACCTATTTACAATCACTTTTCTCGAAAATAATTTCTTCTTGATCGACGAAATCATATTTTTAAAGTTATTCAAGTTATGCAGCATGAATGAATGAGCTATAGGAAGAAGTCATTATAGACACAAGTTCTTCAATCAAAACATATTAAAATTATTATTGTGAAACAATTACTTCTTCTCATATATACGAACGTCTAATGCAATCATCTAACTGTGAATTAATGATTTTTTTGGGTCTGTTGATGAATGAATAAGAACGTACCGGATGTTGTTACATTTCCTTGTGAAGGACAAAGCACGAAAATTAAACATAAGAAACCGCGGTGTGTGATGTTAGCTAAATCAACTCACAGAAAAGAAAACATAGAAAAAATAGATGATGAAAACGTTTTCTTTTGGCTCACTCACAAGACATTTCAAAACAACAGTCGTGCGCGCTATTTTATGAATATTTAATTAAGTCTAGTCGAAGATTTTCATTTCTATTCGCTAAGATGATTATCGTGATATTTAAACTGGATATATTTTTTGTTTAGAATAATCCAATATTGTCCATCGAATTCTTTCCATGTCAAACAAGAAAGCGACTTTGTAATGCGCATATTTTAAAACAGAAACGTCCTTGAGCGAAGGTTAACTATCAAAGGATGAATAGTCGCGATTTGCTACACACACTTAAAACAAGTGTATTCACTTTTCTTTAAAGCTTCAAATAGTTTCATATATGGCTTAACAATTAGTTCTATTGAAGCGAACGAGCGAGAAACAAAAATTTCTGTAATAATTTGAAATTCAGCGAAAAAATATAAAATTGCATTCAAATTACTACTGTATGTTTTTTTGTTGTCCTTCCGCATTCTGTATTCACATATGTTATTTTGTTTTTAAACCGTAGCATGCATAAATTTCGGTCACTTCTTGTTCTACAGCGGTCTGTATTCTTTTAACTTAACTTGAATCGGCAATTATTATTTGTGTATTTTAGAAGGGTTTGCCTGAATCAGCTCAATAAAAATGTTTGAAAACCTTACAAATTATACAAACATTTGTATTGTTTTGCAATTCACAATGACCGTTAAAATTTTATAAATTCCCCTTTAGTTCATGTGATCATTAAAATGAGCACATGCAGATTGATCATCTGTTGGGAAAAAAATGTACTTTCATCATCTGTTTCGAAGGATTTCATTGCTGGTTTTTTTTTTGTTTCTATGAATTTTGCGAAAAAAATGTTAATGAGCTGACTTATTAGTTGATGTGTGTATAATAATAATGATGATGTTATTCATTCAAAAGGCCATATAAACTTTTCATTATTCCTTCTATCAATTTTTTGCTTCTTGCTCACCTTTAATGTAAGCCAGTCAATTAGCACGAAAATAAATTGGTAACACAATTCATGAGACTTTAATTAAGGCCTTTATTTTTGTCTTTTTTTGGTAGAGACTAAACGAATTTTTTCTGGATGATAAATTCGTATGTCTGAGTTGTAGGTGGCAGTCAATAAAATAATAACAACTTGCTTAATCCACCTTGCAACCGAATTTGCATAAAATAACTCGCGTCGACAAGTATAAAATAATAATAAGAAAGAAAAATATTTACAAGTGTCGATTTTATATAAACATTTTTTTTCTTCATTCTGTATTATGTACGAATTTTGTTCGTTCGTTCGTTCGTTCGTTTTCTTCTTGTGAATATATAGAAATGAAAATATCATATACATTCAAACATTCCATAATTTTTTAAAACTTTTATATAAATACATTCTCCGATTTGGATGAAAGTGACCTGGATCTTACTGGATCTTGGTTTTTAGGTCTAGAAGTGAAAAAAGTGACCTGGATCTTACTGGATCTTGTGTTTTAGTTCTGGAAAAAAATCGTGCGGAATATATATTTGCGGCATCGGCAATCGAAAGAAACAAAATGGGCCGTGCAAATGTTGAATGTTGTCCAATATTCCGTAATTACCTACTCTGTAGTCAGTACTTTTTTTTTTTTTTATCTTAAAGAAAGTTATTTTCTTATGTTCATATATATTTGACATACATACATAATGAATACATATTGAAAGCATAAAGTGATGAGTGTGCTTCAAGAGTTATTGAACTATGACGTAGTTCTTTATACCTCATGCTACTGTTAAACTCTTTTTTGTTGTCGTTGTTGTTGTTGTTCATTCTTCATTGAAATAATAACAAAATAGCGAATGAATATAAAAATACAAAAAAAGATCAAGTCACAAAAGTTTGTGTGTAATCTCTCCTTCATTCATCATCCGTGAATAAATCTTTTTGACAATTTAGATCTCTCGTATAGTGAGAAACAGCACTGTCTGTGTATTTCAAATATGTACAAAAAAAATTAAATGAAAAATGTTAAGAAGAAGGCACTGGAGCTTTGAATTGATTCATTACCATTACTCAGTTTAGCTTAATAATATAATTCATGTCTTAAAGTTACGTGGTACGTGGGAAAAAAGGCAACAACAATGTGAAGCAATAGAATATTTTTTGCAAATCACTTTTAATGAATGCACACATTACGGTAGAATCTCTAGACGAGTGCATTTTTTATCAAGTACAACCTACTGTTGAAGGTCAATGCAATGTGAAATTTTTTAATTTTTTCGCTGCTTTAACATTTTATTTTGTATAAGGGAAGTCGGTCGACATTGAACGTTGATTCTCTGAATTAATCATCAATTAATGGAAATTAAATAAAGATGAATATTAATCAGTCATGAGTATAATTTTTCTCGAAAATAATAATTGTAAAATACACATGATGCTTAGGCAACTTATCCGTAATTATATACCTTCATATATGAGTGTATACAATTTAAGAACTAACCCGTGTTACTTCATTCAAATTGCGGGTTTATGACTGCTGTTGATGACTTGTTTATATACAATTTTTTTTGCCAGTCAAGTTTCATACAATTTCGTTGCCATATTGTCTATGTAGTTGTTAACGTCTTTAAGAATTTCTCACCTTAAAACCGCCGTGTTGTCACTGCTAAAATTGCAATACTGAACGAAACTATTAAAAAAAGTTTACGATTTAAAACCCATTTTTAAATGCCACAAAACTTTTATTTGCGATATGCACATCTAAATTCCTAATTTGATCATCACGTTTCGAATTACTCACAAATTATCACGTTTAGAGCCATGAAGATTCATTTAGTATTTAATTCTGTCTAAATTTAAACTGCCATTTTGGAATTTTTCCAAAATTTCTTTAACAATCGATATAAATTGAAATTTTTGAAGAACGCTATAAATTTGAAATTACCAAGAATCGGCAGAATTAAATACAGAACTACCGAAAGCGCTGCAGGCATTGAAAACAGTAAAATACATCCATCATATTCATATCTCATTTCTTCGAAATGTAGGTTTATGCAAATTGTTTTTCTAATTATCGTACATAAACCTGCAGAAAAGAAATATGTTACAAAATGACATCAAATATGGATCACTTGCTCGTGAGCATTAAGGCATAGTAACATAGTAAAAAGTGATCAGTGAAAGCCACATGATATAAATTATTCGCGCAGAAGCATTTTTAGTAAAAAACTAACTAATGAAATGAAAGAAAAAAAATATTTTATAGCGTTTACTTTATAATTAGCAATCGATTGATAATTGAAATATGATTTTATAGTAGACGATATTATTTTGCCGACAAGTTTTTTTTCTTTCTTTAAGTTTTTATTAATGTGCGATATAAAAAGAGTATCATTATATTGAGGTGTCGAGATAGAAAAATGAGCGAGCGTTAAGCCATTGCATGAACAGAGTTTTATGAAAGAATGGAATGACGTTAAGTGCGGCTGGCTCACAAACACCTGTAAATTCAATACATAGTCTTATTTCTTAAAACAATAAACTCAAATTAAGAAAATTATCAACATTTACTCAACACATCCTACTGTTTCTACACCTCCTTATCATATGTGAGTAATACTGATAAAATTCATTTTTTTCCACCTAAGTTTCGTTCCTCAAACTTATTTGTTCATTGAGTAATTTGAGGTTGTAAAGTATGTGACATAGTGTAGACGTAGTAATTTAAATTTTTTTATTTTCACACTATTAATAAATCAAGGTACAATTTTTTTTTGTGACAAATTCCTCTTATTTAAATTATATCGCTATTATTTTGTAATTTAACGAACGGAATGAAGAAAAAGAAGAGATTAAGTCTAAGGAAAAAATGGAAATACAAGTAATAGCCATAAAGAATGTGAAAACTAGTATTTTGGTCACTGTTACGGTATTGAGTGGTGACACATGCGCATTTTTATTAAGATATTGAACTGATCAATGAGGAATACATAACGGTTCTTAAAAACCTTTAATCTTCATTCCCAAAATTCATAACGGGTTTAATAAAAATATGACATTGACTTTGAAAACATATTTCACATACATATGCTAGCCAGCTGACCAGCTCGACATATAATACATTTATTGTCTATAATAAAAAATCGCGCTAAATTAAAGAAAATAAAAACTTTCATTCCAATGTGCAACGAATGGCACAAGTTGAGGAAAGAGATCGAGATTGTGTGTGAGAGAGTTCGATGATATGAATATAAAAAGAAATGATATTAAATTACGGTAAATTTTTGTCAAACAATCGAGAAAAGGTACAGAAGTAATAACAACGTCAGCTGCGTTGAAGCTTGAAGAAAGATGAAAATCTGTCGGTGAGGTGGTCAACATAACTAGATTATACACGTGATTGCGTTACGGATTAGTAATTTTTTTCTTCTAAATGCTGCACTAAATGAGACTTGACTAGAGTAATCATAAATTACGTTGGTTTTTCTTTTTACCTTAATGATTTCTTCTTGCTCAACATTTATCTTTTCTTTTGTGATATGATATTACTCTATTAACATTTAAACTATTTAGACGCAAAAAAAAAAAAATAAATAAAATAAGTAACAACTTTCTTTCATCTGGTCATTCATTCAAGTCAAAGCCATTCATAATTTGATAAATGTGAATTTTTCGCATATAATTTCGCTTCTTTTTTTGGCAAGACTTAAAAATATTTCCATAGTCAAGTTATGTCTGCTGACAAATTTTTGTTAGTCTTAATTTTGATCACAAAGATTGCGTACATAAAGCTCTGTAGAGTAAATGTGCAAACATTTCTTATATAATTTAGAAATATAAATTCCAAGTAGTTGAAGTAGGTAATAACAATTATATTGCAATATTTTTTTTTCTTTGAATGATAATTGCAGATTATTCCAAAGGTGAATAATAGCAGCTAAATTGCGAATCATTAATTCTATACCGCAACAACATATCAATAACATATATACATAGATACGAGAGAAACAGAAGAGAAACATTAATAATGCATGGATTATCAACTTTAAATCGATTATTGGGAAAGAAGAATAAAGAAGGTTAGTTAAATATTAGCATGACAAATGTCTTTATAATACGATTGTACGCTTAAATTCTTCTCTAATTTAAAATTATCTTTTCATGGTGTGAAACAGTGTCACGTTCGACGTCAAATCTTAGCAAGTCGCATACTAACTTGGAATCATCTAGTCAACACAATAAAAAAATTCCAATTTTAAACAATGCACCATTTGAGCAGACATTTAGAGTCACAGTATATCTGCCAAAAAATCAACTATATGTAAGTCAAGCTTTAATGCTCACTATTATCATATCTACTTAATGTTGTATTTAATTAAACTTTTTGTCAGAATTATATAATTTACAACGCACTAAATATTTCTATATTAACATTAATTTTTGTCTTACAATCTAATAATAGGTGGAGCGTATTGGAGCTAAAACAAAGCTCGATAAATTGATGAATGATGTTTGTGATAGTAAAAATTTGAGCATTGATAAATATGAATTCCGTCATCCAGCTGATATGTCGCAAGTATTTGATAAAGATAAGACGATTGGTGAGGTGGGATTGAATGAATTACGGCTAGTATTAAAATCTGAGAGCAGATATAATGGGGATTTCCACCGGTATCACAGTCGGCCAGATGATATTATCAAGTATAAGCCATCTAATGTAGCTGAATCTGTATCGTCGTCGGAAATAAGTCGATCAAACTTAAAAAACACTTCAAAGACTTCGCCATATAGCTCGACAAATTCATTAAATTCATTAGATTCGACGGGAATGAATTCTTCAACAAAAGTTCAACAGCCAGTTGCACCGATTAGAAAGAAGAAACGCGCTGCACCTCGACCACCCAGTGAGAATTCGATTCCAGAGCAAGAAATCTTCAGCACGTCAACTTTGAATGTATTTAAGGAACCACATTCCATTTTACCTCGTAAGAATTTTCATGTGTCATCGCCGCAGTTGTATAATAACAACATTAATAATAATTATGAGATTGCACAAAAGAGCGACAATAACAACAATACTGAATTGCGCTCAATTTCCAGTAGATTAAATGCCATAACACGTCCATCATCTTTACATTTTGGAAGTAACACGGAAATTATCAAAAACTTGCCTGAACGTCAACGAAACAATAGTGAATCATCAGAAATTCAAAATATCATGCGAGATTCAGGCTCAATGCAAAACAGTCTAGGTAAGGAAATTAAGTTTACCTAATTTTATCATTCACGCAACTCATCTTTATTAAAAGCCTCTTCCATTTTCATTTCCTATTCTGTTGACGCATATTTTTTAAAAATGTTATTAATAGAGAATTAAGCAAATTAAAAAATTCAAATTGATAGTCGAATTTCCCCAAAAAAGACTCGCCATAAATCAATTGGCATTAATTTGTTATCTTTGCATGATAAATTATTATGGCAAAAAATGCGTCCAAAATTTGTTTTTGTACATTGACCTTGTCACTAATTTATCACATTTATCTCAATCTTTAATTTAATTATTGTATAGAGAGGGCAAAGAAAAAGAGTCCAGCTCCCGTTCCACCAACACGAAAAATCAAGCCCACGCCATCACCTCGTACAATTCAGGAAGATATGAAGTCCATAACTGAAATAAAAGAAGTCGACGAACAAGAGAATGTCAACACACAAAAAATTGTGGGAGAAATTCCTGCCGATAATAATCCAAATAAATATAACAATAAAGACAATATAATTAATAACAGCAGTAGTGCTGTGAACGCAAGCAAGACAGAAGATGAAAATGGAAATGTATCAAAAGTGTTGTTAAACAACAAGTCAAAATCGAGTTTAGAAGAAACAGAAGGTCCTATTTCAATACAAATATTATCGTCGGAAGTAAAGGTTGAAGAACTGCCGTTGAAGCAAGAAGAAATGTCGAAAGAAAGTGTAAAATTACCGGTCGTATCCAAAGTGCACATAAATCATCGCGGGGATGAAATGCGATCAGGCTCTGAAGCTGAAGAAGAGGAAGAAATGACTGTAAACATTTACAATGTGACAAAAAGTGTCGTGACTAGTGAAAAGTCAGCTATAATAAAAGATATTAATAAAAAGATATCAGTTGTTGAGGGAGAACAAAAGCATGTCATAATTGAAAATAATAACAATATTGTGAAAGAAGACACTCTAAGTGTAACTAAAGACGAGGAATGTCAACGATCGCCGTCTCCTGAATGGACATATACGCTACCAGCGCCGCCAATTGTGGGAAATAGTATTGAAACTAATAACAGCAATGTCAATAATAATAACAATTCGCCTACAGATCAGAAGAGTGCGGTCGGTAATAAATACTTTAGCGATTATACGTCAACAGTCAATGATAACGAAACAATTTTATCAGATTCTAATACTACTGTCGTATCAGCAGAAACACACATTCAACCAATTATCAATGATAGAAGAAAAGTACTTGATGACAGTTTTATTATGAATCCAAATGATTATACGAAACAGCCTTCAACGACTGCTGTTATTCTGGATAATCAAAGCGATAAGAGCGCTGAAGTAATAACTTCAGATTTAGAAGATGGATATTTGGGAAATAATAATAGTAACAATATAAGTAATGATAATGAAATAAGTGTAATTGAAGAGGTTGTATCGAAACCAAAACCAATTGAAGATATCCAGAAAAGTCGTTTGATAACGATCGCACGTTCAGATTCTTTCCACTCAATTGGTCAACAAAAGCGAAATGAATATTATGATGGGATGATAAGAGGAACTAATTTCAATGCATTGCCACAAAGGAGCACATCATTCTTATCATTAGTTCACTCGCAAAAAGCCGAAATGAGATCATCATCATTAACGACGACATCGATTAAACAAGATTTAAATGTGCCTTATAGCAGACAAAAGTCTACAAGTGAATTAAGCATTTCTGATGTGCCTTCCCTACAAAGTTTAGAGGTCATTAAGAATATATTGAATTGCCGTAAAAATAGCTTACAAGAAGTTAATCGTAAAAGTAGTGCCTTGAGCGATGACATTAATAATGATAAAAGTGCTCCAATTAAAGAGCCCAAAAATATTCATTCAAGTACTTTAATTGAAGCAACAGAAACAGCATTAACATCCACAACATCAACATCGAAGATTGAAGTAAAAAGTACTGAGAAAGTAATTTATAACACCATTGAAACGAGAGATATTAAGAAATTGGAAACTCAAAAATCCGAGCCAGTCTTTGTTGAACGTAATAAAAACAATAACAGCAACGATACAAGCAATAACAATGTGAAGAAATCCGAAACGCAATGGCGTTATAGTGGTCCACCAAAAATCAATTTTTCAACATGGAATGAGCGTCCAAAAGTCGAAGTCTCGGTAATGAGCGATGAAGATTATATTTTCGGTGGTTCCGCACATTCCACAACGTTACCACGTGATTTTAAAAATCAAGGAATTAATCAGTATAGTCAGAATCAAAACGTTGATAGTGTTGATTCATTTGTAAAGAAAAGTTATAGTACAGTCATGGTTAAAAATGAAAATAAAGAGGCTGAGAGACACTTGCCCAAAGTTTTGGGCGTTGAATATAAGAAGGATGTGGTTGTGCTAAGAAACAATAATAATAATAATAATAATAATAATAATAATAATATTAATAATAATAACAGTAAAGAAACAACGTCAGCAACGTCAGTGAGTGAGATAATTAATAGAAGTAATGGAAATAATTCAACAAAAACCCTTATAAGCATCAAGCAACGGCCGGTAACAATGGATTATAGCAGTGCAATTTCTTCATCCACAACAAAAACAACTTTAAACTCTCCTAATTATCAAAACCAATTTGTCTCGTTTAATAATAATAATAATATTAATAGTACTAGTAAAAAGTTCACACCAATCGTCCATGGATTTAGTAAATTGGATAACATAAGTGAAACTCAATCTGATGTGAAATCGTTACCGATTACTAATAAGATTACAGATGCGAATAATGAGAAACGAGCGGAAGCGCCAATGATTCCAGTCAAGCCATCGTATTTGCGTTCAACATCTGCCGGCGGAGAAATGAATCGCAACTTTAAACTCTCGTCAGTCAAGAATGTCGCTAATACAAATAGTAATAGTAATGCCGGTAATGATACATTATATGATGAAAATCCCTACTCGTCAACACTTCGTCGTACCGGACTAATTCAAAAGATGTTGAATAATGATAAAAAGACTGAAAGTATGTTCGGTCGAGTTATTGATACGCCAAAAAGCACTGCTACTAATCCATCTAATAACTCTAATTCAATAAATGAAGAAAAGGTCGAAAAGGTTGCAATTCGTCAACTTTCACAGCCTGCACCATCTACAAATAATGTACCGCCGCCACCTCCACCGATGATGTTTAGAAAATCAACACCTGTGGTGATAAGTGGACAAATAAATGAAGGAGAAACGCGAAATCAACTGCTTGATGCCATCAAGAATTTTAACAAAGATTCACTCCGTCGAAAGTAAATTCCGGTCTATCTAGTTGTTACTTTTTATTGTTTATTTTTATGCTTTTTTTTTATTAATATTTGGAAACTGATCATCTCCAGTTTTTATTTATTTATTATTATAATTATATCCCAAAAACTTGTTGGTTTTACCATTAAATATTCTCCTTTATAAAACTTTAAATTGTTGTGAATGAAGATAAACAGAGATGGTTGTTGTCTATCAAATAAGAAGCATTCCAAGATGATAAACTCGGGTATTACATATTGAGCACAAAAAAAACATTCTTTATTATTCCGTATTCATAATATATCGTACTTTAATCAAAAAATAATAATATACAAAGGATTAATCTATTCAAAATAATATTAAACAAAAATTCAAATTCCAGCATGCCTTATTTTTGAATTTTTAATCAATTCTGTATTACATTGCTGCTACCGATTTAGAAGAATAAAAATCTAGTTTGGAAATTATAATTAGCATATTTTGTTTCTAATTCTCGTGATATTAAATAGCATTTGTTTACAGCAACAAGGTCATCGCATATTTGATGAAATTAAGTTGTTTTTTTGTTTGAAGAAGATATTTGAATAAGTGAGGAAATAGTTCTCAGCACACAACTCACATGATACTAATTAGCATGTTCCTGAAAAATATTTAACGACTTGTTTGATTTTAAATGTACATAATTAGACGTGGAAAGCACAAAAATATCAGAATTACATCAGTTATTCAAAAATACAATTGCAGATCTTAAGGATACAAGTCAATCAATTGTCAAAAGTAGTCAAAACTTTTAAAATCCAATTTTAAAATTCATAAATTTCCGTTAAAAATTAATTTGAATATTCGTTGACAAATGGACAAATGAGAAAATCTACAAGGTTTTTAAAATTTTTGCTAAAAACAAAAGCGATAAAATCGAAAATTATGAATTAAAACTTGATTGATTCTTCGAAACAAACAATTAGACCTTATCTTAATATAGCAATAGTTAATTTAATTAACATTCTCACGATCAGAGATTCTGCAAAATATCAAATTAAATTTTGTAAAAAATTTGAACTTCCCGCTTTCAAAAAGATCTACCAGAAATGTCTACTAAAACCAATATCAAACACACTTTTACTTGATTTTATAGAAGTCTGAAGCGCATTTTTATAGTACATCTAGTAAGCATTTTCAATTGATTTTGCACAAGTATCTAAACATCTTAAGATTTTAGAAAAAATTTAATAAAATATTACACAATTCATAATCTAGAACCGAACAGACTGACAGTCAGACAGACAAAGTAAAGATTGTTGCACATTAATTTACAAACAATTGCTTTCAAAGAAAATATTGGAAGAAAAAAGAGTAAAAAGTTTAAATAAGTTTAAAAAATGTTTCTTAAGTAATTAAGTAGGATTTAATTAGTCAAAATGAATTGTCATCAAATATTAAGCGGAGCTGCAAATGCTGGCGATCGATGTTTCGCTGTTGGATCTGTGGAAGGCATTAGTTTTACAGTAAGAAATTTTTATCGTCATCACTAAATTCATTACTTTATTTTTCGTCTTTATCATAGCTAAAAGCGTACAAAAGTTGATTAATTCTGTTTATTTCAAGTGATATTACATTTTCATTGAGAACAAGTGTGTATATTCGATTAATTAGAGTGATTTTAATGAGTGAGAAAAATAATCGATAAAATTTTCATCAGCTCTGAAAAAGCTGAAAAGTGTCATATTTTCCCAAGTATTTATCATAAACTTATCCAGAATATTATCACTACGTAATCAGTTTAAGTGTTTTTGTATGCCAATATGTGGATTGACGATTTTTCGTTTATAAGTCAGCTGACACTTCTTTTTTTACGTTTTCGTTTTCTTTTTATTTTCTCAGTCTCTTCTTTGTGATATCATTCCGCATAAGTGTATTTTTCTTTCCCTTCTAACTGACTGACTCGTACGTAGTTTGTACATACACAACATTAATATTGGTTGTGCACTTTGTAAACAATAGTTTTTACTTCTTATTGCTTTATTTCTTTTGAGCGAATTCAAATATTTACACTTGATAATACTCTTGTTTCTAGACTAATCTTGTATCAAATGATTTTTTTTCTAGGCTTATGCAGCAGGCTGCAATATTGTTGTTTTAGCAAGTACATTTGAACGTGTACAAATCATCCCCGGTGCAATCCACAACTATATTAGAATCAATGCACTCGATTGTAGCACAGATACAGGAAAAATCGCTGCTGCGTACGAAGATAAAGTGTGCATATTTGAGCCAACACCTTTAATCCATTCAACACATCCGCCAGCTCACGGTTTAGAATATAAGTGGGTTCAAACAGGATCTCTTCAAGCATCTTCACACATTACATCCCTTTCATGGAATTTAGAAGGTACTCGATTACTCACTGGTGGTACTGTTCTTGAATTATGGCATGAAAAACTTAAGCAAGACGATGATGAGCCATCAAATGTCAAATTTGAAATCGGAGGTGGAGATCCTAAAACTCCTACAAATGAACAAGACGAAGCTGTTGAACAACTTTGGGAATGCGTTTGGAAATGTCATACAGCAGCGCCAGTCCATCATATGGCATTTAGTCCAGATGGAACGTTATTTGCGACTTCTGGCAAAAGTGATCGTCTAGTAAAAGTCTGGTACGAGAATAAACACTGTAAGTAACCCACTATTTTATTTTTTATTGATAATTAACTAGATATGGTTACTAATCAACTCCTACTTTTATCTTTAAACTGTAATAAATTTTTTTACGATTTTTCTCATCCCTTTAAAAACGTTTAGTACTATTTCCAACAAAAAGTCTGGAACATAATCAATCAATGGGAAGTTTCATTGGCAGTCCGTTCGAATTAAATTATGGATTTGTTTATGTGGCGCATCCAAGAGCAGTGACTCATATTTCTTGGAGAAAAACTAGCAAATACATGCCAAAAGGTTCAGTTTCAAATATGCTTGTTACGTCATGTCTGGATAATATTTGCCGAATTTGGGTCGAGACAGTATTGCCTGATGATGGTCTTATTAATATGAGTCAATTTGATCCATTAGCATCACAAAATCCGAAATTCAGAACACATCGTCATAAACATCGATTTATACAGCGACTGAAACACATGAAAACATGTTTTCATATTAGACGTCATGCAAAACATCAAGCTGCAAGCGGAATGTCCGGAATGGGTGCTGGTTTTGGGGGCTATGGAGCAAGTAATGGTTTTGGACAGCCTCCAATTCCAACACTCCCATCAACATATAGTGTTCATGATTTTCATTCATATGGATATCACGGTACTGGAGTAACTGCTGGTTTACATTTTCATCTTGCAGCAAGTATTAATGCAGAAACTGACATTCCATTAGTTCCATCAATGCAAACAAATGATCCAGCATCACAGCCAAACTTTATATTGCATTGGTTGAATAATAAAGATATGCATTTTTCGTTACAAGCGGAAGCTTTAATGCATGAAATGGCAAAGAAATTGATCGAGAAAGAAGATTTAATGAGTGCAGCTGATAATAGTCAGTCGGAACATTCAGACGAACAAAATCCAACAGATGAATTAAAGAAAAAATTGAATAAAATGAATAAGTCAATGTCGCACGATGAAAGTCAACATAGTGATGCAGAAATAAATTATCAGCAACAACAACAATTATTACAACAGCAACAGCATGCGAATCGTTCACATTCTATTGGAAATACATCAAATGCAATTCCTCCATCACATACATTGTCAAATACGACATCAATCCAATCATTATTAACTGATGGGCAAGCTGGAGGTCAAGGCGGAGCCAATACTCACAGCGGAACTGATTCATTAGATTTAAAAATCGAAGGACTATTAAAAGATTGGCACCATAATCCAGATTTATTATTTTCAATTCATCCAATTGATGGAAGTTTCCTCATTTGGGTTATTGAGTATTTAGATGAATATCAACCAAGCTCTTTCCGTCAAGCTCAAGTTTCTTTTTCGACAAGAATTCCATCCGCTTTTCCTCTTGGTGACGCAATGTCGATGTCTACAACTGTCAGTCTTTATTCGAGTGCTATAAATTTCCTCAATTTCCGTGATATGGTTATAAAAACTGTAAAAGGATCCTCAAATCTATCTACCAAAGAGAATATTTCTAAGGAAAATGTCGATGGCTCAGAGACTCAATTGCCAAGTGTTCAAGAAGAAACACATGATGATGAAAATGAGGAGCATGAAGAAAAGGATACAAACAAATCGAAAACAACGAATGAGAAAAATTCAACAGCTAATAATTCTGCTAATTTAAATGAAACTGGAAATTCAGGAAGTGAATTATTAGTCGCTCCTCCATCGCCAGCAATTTCTATGGTCACAAAACATTCAAATGGAACATTAAATCTTTGGCAATTGACTTTTGCTGATAAGAGTAAATTCTCACAAGTTTTGAGTATTGGTCATGCATCTCGTGCTAGTGGACATCGATTTAGAGTCAACGATATTACATGTCATCCAGTTTTACCACTTTTATTGACAACTTCCCATCATAACATTCCTGAATTTAATGAAGATGATGAGAATGAAAGTAATCATAGTGATTCTATGCCAAGATTTACTGCTGATAAATTCCAACGTGGAAAAGATGTTTGTGTTCCTTCTGGCTTCTGTTCTGAACTTATTTTATGGCGTGTTGATGCTGTCGGCCCTCTTTCACAATCAGGAGGTGTTAGTGAACTTGCTCGTATTAATTCACCTGAAATTTCAGCATTTAGTAATGTAGCATGGATTCCCACGCTTTTGCCTAGTACAACTCTTGGCAATTTATCAAATTCTCCTTCCGCATGTTTTGTAGCAAGTGACGGTGAATCACTTCGTGTATATCAAGCAGTCATAGATGCAAGAACATTGTTGGCAGAAATTTCAGTTTCTGAACGACGTCACAGAATGATGGACTCAATGATGTCTTTATCTGAATGCTCATCAATTAATGACGGTTTATTGCATCATCAATCTCCTTTACATGATAAGATTAAAATAGTTTCTCAACAATCTACTGCTCGCCCTGGATGTATCATCCAATTAGATGCAATCGCTGATGCTACGCATGACTGGCAAAATACACAATTCTTACATGTATTCCAAGAACAATTGATAATTGGTGAACGAGGTGATTCAGAATCAAATATATTTTCATCAATGTTTGATACTACAGCATTTGATACGGGCGAACAAATTGATGGATTAATGCAAAAGGAATTGGATGCAATGGTTGATTTACAAAGAAATTCAGTATTTGAAGAACCTTTCTATATTGTTGTTTTGGAAAGAACTCATCATGGCACAACACTACATATGTGGAGAATTGTTATTGCTTCACAGCCAATTTCGGCTGATGAATTAACAAGTAGTATGATGTATGTACCAGATAGTAATATTGTCCAAGATTTAGATGATATCGATGAACAACATAAAGTAGGAAGACAATCAACTGCCGGATTAGAAGACTTGAAAGATGCACCGCCTGGAATTAATGATTATTGTCCAAAAGTCAATATTCAAACGACAAAAGTATGCACACAGGAATTGCCACTGCCTGACGGTGTTGATGTAATTCATGCTGCTCCAGCTGCCGGCCATCTTAGTTCATCATCAATTTATCCAGCCTGTTTTGCTCCTTACATTATCGTGACTGCATGCTCAGATTCAAATGTCAGATTTTGGCGATGTCAAGTAACAAAGAAAGATGGAACTAACAATGCAGCGAAATTCAAATACGAATGGTGTGAATGGGACATGATTCGTAAAGATCAATCGTCTGCAATTGATGTAAATGGACAATTGTTGCATATAAGTGCTGCTTATAGTGGTCGTATTGCTTGTGCTTATAAATATGGAAAATCGTTTACTCGTCCAACAAAAGCTGATCCAGATTCGCGATATGTTAATCTTTGTGTTGCAATTTATGAATGTGAAAGTACTGGCGGAAGTGAATGGATTCTGGAAGATACAATTCATTTAAAGAATATTCATCTTCCAAGAATACAAGTTGATCCACATTTAGACTTGAGTTATCTTTATGATCATAAATCTTTGGCAAAGAAGCAGCGATTACAGCAAGTACTTCATCCTTTCGCTCATGATGATTTAGTGAGAAATGCTGGAAGTAGAAGCGGTGGAAGTCAAACAAGTATTAACAACGGAGAATTAACACCCGATGCAATAAAGACAGGTAGTGGACTTTTGGCTGTCCCAAGTTTCAGTACTTTACAGAGCTTAAGGAAATCAATAACAGAACATGGAAATACATGTCCTTTGACTCAAAAACATCTCGTTCAATTAGATTGGGTATCAAAGGAAGATGGTTCGCATATTCTTACAGTAGCTGTGGGCAGTAAAATATTCCTTTACTCGCCTGTGTCGAGTGATGTTGCTCAAGCAAATATGAAAGCAATGAAAGAGAGTCAAACGGCAAATAGACCTCTATTAAGAAAAGCTAGTTCATTGGCACGTCCAAATTTCAATGAAGAAATTCGATGGATGAAATTGCGACAAATTGAATTGAAAACTGCAGATGGTTTACCACCATTACCAATGCAAATATCATGGGTACGTGATGGAATTTTTGTCGTTGGAATGGATTCAGAAATGCATGTTTATTCACAATGGAAGCCTCGCGGTTATGAACAAATATTATTGCATCATCTTGAAAGCTTGGACAATTATCACGACACAAGATTGTTAAAAGATGAGGATTTACGTTCATTAGCAACTGAAAGCAATCAAAGATTATTAACAAATGTTCCTTCAATGCCACATTTGTCAAGAGTTAGTGCTAACAATTTACAGCTCTTTGGTGCTCAAGAAAAGAAGAAGAAAGGACCAAATGGTCAAAATCCTGATATTGTTGTTAATGCTGATTACATGAATGATTTTGGACTTTTTGAAGCTTCACGAATTGCATGTCCAGTCTTACCACAATATCATCCAAAGCAATTGATGGAACTTCTTAATTCCGGTAAAATTAGATGGGTGAAAGCAATCCTTGCTCATTTAGTTCGCTGCATTAGTGGATCATGTGCTGTTCGTGGTAGTAGTGCAGATGAAGAGAGTCTTAATCGACAGGTATGCAGCTTGTTTAATATTTTTATCCTCTATTAATAACCAGTTAGGACAGTTAACAATTTAAAATTGATTATTCCTTTATTATTTAGCTAAATCATTGCCAAAAAATCCTTATTATTAGCATACTTTATAGTCCAAACTACTGACTGTGTAGGCTAATTTGAAGAAAATCAATTTCCTTAGCTTTTGAGAAATTTTAATCTGCATTAGAACTGTCCAAACTGGTTGAGTACTTTTACATCTGTACCTATTAATGTCTAAACTTATTAACTCTTAACATATTCCTACTCTTAATTATTCTCACGTCACTTCCACTCTTTTGCCAAAATTAAAACTTTCTATACTTTTATAAACTTTATCCTTCCTTTATTATATTACTCTATTAATATACATATATTGAATGTCCTATTCTATCTACCTATACAATATGCTTATAGGATCACATCTCTTTAAAAAAATAATCACCTATCTATCTATGCATAATATCTTATACTTATATACTTAATCAAATAGAACTAACAAATTTTAATATTCAGTTACGCTTTTCTTTTCAATTAACACAAATTAATAGTGTATGCTTCACATTTTTACAGTTTTTATTGCCACATTCAGACATTATTGCGTGATGATAAAAATAAACTTCGGTTTCTATTTATTCCTTTTTGTTCATTTATTCCTGTGTTTTTACGGATAATTTAATTCGCAAATTATTCAATTTCCCAAAACTTTAATGACTTTAATGATGTTATGAGTTAAAAAATTTATGATTTAATTAAATTATTGTTTTGTACGTATGAAAATATCTTCTCTCTATCATGCTTTTACAGCGAGGGTGGTCACGGTCTCGCACACTCTCAGTGAGCTATCCAGCAGGCACGACTACTAGTCCTTTAGAAGGTCGTGGTTCAACCACTCAGGTGCGATTTTTGATTTAAAGTGAAAAACGTTCAATTAACATTTTTTGCATCAATATTTTTCTTAATATTGTATTGTTTATGTATGTGTTGTCACGAGTATATTTGTCTATAGATATATCTAGTCTAGTGTAGCAAAAAAAAAATAATAACATGATATAGTTTGCACATGAAGTTGTGAAATGTGATTAGATACTATATTCATTTAAAATTAATGTTCTTTGCTTTCTGACTTAATATTTGGGTGGAGTTTAATTGATAAAAATTGTTTTTTTCCATGAATTTTGCGATTAGATACCAGAAGAACTCACGCTTGATTATGCTGAAATTACATCTATTCCACCATTGCCATTATGGACTTTATTGGCTGCTGATAAGGAAAATATCATTCAACAGCAAAAGGAGGAAGTTAAGGTATATTAAAATTTTAACAATTTAATTCCCGAACATCCACTAAAATCTGATTATTAATTCACAGGATTATAATGAACTGTTCGAAAGTAATGTTGCAGAAGACAATTTGGATGATTTATTGGAAGATGACGATGTTGAATCAACGAGACGTTTTGATCGTCGTTCATCGATTCCAGAAAGACAATATTTATCGCATTTTGGTCCAAGACAAGGCCAATTATTGTCAAGATTACTCACGCATACACATCTTCCTGGTTTATCAAGTTTAGATCAGATGCATTTGCTTGCTCTCGCCGATACAGTCTCAACATGTAATACAGATTTCGCAGAACGTTTTGCAATTGATGCTGCAAAGACTGCTATTGCTAAAGAGAATTTAACTGGAAATCCAGGCGATAGTGAAAATATATCTACAGATTCATTAGATGATTGTGGATTAAGATTTTTGTTGGCAATGAAACATTTTAATTATTTAATGAGATGTTTACCACTTGCACAACGATCTCAATTCCAAAAGCAAGGTGTTGGAACATCAAATATTGTTTGGGCATTTCATTCTGAAAGTGAAGATGATTTGTTGAATTTAATTCCAAATTATTCAAAAGGACAAATCAAATGGTCTCAATTGAGAGAACTGGGAGTTGGTTGGTGGCTTAGAAATCAAACCGTCTTAAGGACATGTGTTGAGAAGTTGGCAAAGGCGTCCTTCCAACAAAAACAAGATCCTCTTGATGCTGCAATTTATTACATTGCAATGAAAAAGAAGTCTGTTGTTTGGGGTTTATTTAAACAATTAAGGGATGATAAAATGACTGGATTTTTTGCAAATAATTTCAATGAAGATAGATGGCGTAAGGCTGCATTGAAAAATGCTTTTGCATTGTTGGGCAAACAACGTTTTGAGCATGCTGTTGCATTTTTCCTGCTCGCTGGTAGTTTAAATGATGCTTTAGAAGTATGTTTAAATAAATTAGATGATTTGCAATTGGCAATGATTATAACAAGACTTTATGAAGGAGAACATGACAATACACCACCTAGCTACAAGAAATTATTATACGAGGAAATTTTAGGATGCGATAAGAATGGTGAGGAGCAAGATATTGATAAAGCTCATCCTGATCCATTTCTACGATCGATGGCCTTGTGGATTCTTAAAGATTATTCAGGATCTTTATCAACTTTATTACAAAATGGTGTTGGAATTTTACATAAAGCATATGACGATGAAGATCCCTTATTACATCCAGAATTACATCATGGAGCAAGTTCAAATGCAGCAACAACATCAAATCCAAATGTTTTCAATTTCTATGTTTATCTGCGTACACATCCATTAATTATTCGTCAACATATTGCTAATACAGCTCAAGAGAAGAGAAAAGCACAGGTTGTGTTGAGTGGATTTAGTTTTGGTGGAAGTATTGGCGGTGTTGGTTTATCGAGAACTGATAGTATTGGATTAATGGGACAAAATGCCAAAATTAAATCGAGCACAATCGCAACTGATAAGCAGTTACATTTGGAAGATTCAATTACGCCATTAGAAAGACAATTATACTTTACAACAGCACATGGACATTTTAAGGCTGGTTGTCCAGCTTTAGCATTAGAAGTTCTCAGTAAATTACCCACCAAAGTTATCGATTCGGAAATTAATGAAAATGATGACAATACTAGTGTAACTACAGATAAAAAAGACGTTACAACAAATCTTATAGAAACTGGAACATTTGATTGGAGTCAGCCTGTGACTAATAGTAATAATATTTTAGAAAGTGCCAGTAGTTTTGATTGGGGTGCTCCAGTTTCTCAGCCAGCTGACGATGGCTTTAAACTTGTCTGGGACGATGAGGAACCAGCCGAAGATGATGAAAGTGATGATGGATTGGGAATGAAAATTGATACATCGAAAGACAATACCAAAACAAATGTAGAAACAAGTGATAATATAAATTCTAGCCATAATAATGATAATAAGCATGGACAATTGGATATAATGGCACAGCAGCTTAAATTTATTGCATGTCTTAAAATATTAATGGAAGAATTGTCAACATTAGCAACAGGTTTTGAAGTTGATGGTGGACAATTACGTTATCAATTATATGTTTGGTTAGAACGTGAAGTTGAGGCATTGAAACAATTGTGTAATTATAGTACTAGTGATAGTGGTGATAGTACGAATGTTACATTAGAAGACCATGCAGGAGGTGCAATTGATAGTCAGCATGATACCCCATTAATGGGAAATAAATTCCAACATAATGATCGTCCAACACTTCATGAGATTCTTTTACAAGAAAAGCATGATTTTGAAGCGAAAGTAGCAAGAGCAGCTAAAAGGAAACGTTGGTTGAAAGCAAACGAAACATTATTGAGAACCTTGTTGAGTTATTGCTCATTACATGGAGCAAGTGGAGGTGGCTTAGCATCAGTTAGAATGGAACTTGTACTTTTATTACAAGAATTACAACAAGAAAAGACTCAACAACAATTACTTAGTCCATTGCCATTCCCAACTACCTTACCTCTCCTTTCTGCTTGTGTCGCTGGTAATAAAACAGTTATCGCCGACCCAATTCGTTATATTCAAAGTCAAACACATGATATGCTTCAGACAATTGTCGAATTGCGTGGCCCTCCAATTGGAATTAATGATCCCATCACATCTGATGTCTTTATTCTTCGCGATCTTGCTGTAGCACTTTCAGCGTGTATCTATCAATCATTATGTGATTCAGATACATTTAGTGTTAAGCAATTGACTGCAAATGAATGTCATTCACCTGGAATGGAAACGATCGCAAAATTAAATGCAAGTTGTCAAAGTACACATTTAATGGCCAATGCACAAGCTCATACAAGACGACGAAAATATTCAACAGACGAACCAGTCGCTGTTTCTACGCCACCACCTAAATGGCCAGGTGTAACAAATTTAAGAGCACTATTAGCACGCGAAAAGGACGAAGACACACCAAGACTTAATGTTCTACTTAGTGAAGTTTTCACTGCATCCTTTATGTCTTTGTTGGTATATGCATTAGCAACATGTGATTGCCATATACTTTATAGACTTGTTGGACAGAGATTTAGTGATTCATCTTGGGCACTTTTGTATGGTGGAGGTGTCAAGAAATTGCTTAGAAAAGCCACATCTCATGTTCAAGCCGCACAACAAATGGTTCAACAGCAATTACAACAACAACAAAGTAGCGAAGGAGAAGCCGCTCCAGAAACTGGTGTTTGGAATGCAGTAACGTCAATAACGAAGCATCGAGTTAAGATGAATCTGAAAATTTTGGGACAATTTGGAGGTCAACCAAGTTCAACAAATATGAAGGAAGATAAGCCAACATATAGAGAACAATTCGTTCCTCCAGAAATGTCAATGGTCAGTTACTTCTTAACAAAACCAATGTTGACTGGCGATAAGAATGAAGACGATTATGATTCAGCAGATAGTGCCGTAAGTGATTTAGATGACGATGATGATGATGAAGATGTTTTTGCCGATCCATTAACAAATGATCCAAAGAAATTACAAACAGCTGCCGCAATTAAGAAGCATAAAAAGGAAAATACAGAACATACAAATCCTAATTCATTATCATGGTGCATTTTGAGAATGGCAATTGTTAAGCATGCCCAAATACAGTTACATTCGTTTATTAATATCGCCGGATTAGAGTTGCAAGAACTTCCAGTTTGTAGTCCATTAATTCACGGAACTCTTAGAAGTTTAGCAATATGGCAAGATTTATTAAAGGAGGAATTAGAATCGAGAGGGCCAGCTGGTGCCGACTTTATTCCCGGATGTTTTGTTGAAGACGATACTAAAGGTCCTTCAATTGGAAAATATCGAACAATTCTTGAAAAGAATAATACTCCATTTACTCCAAGTGCTGCTTCTGCTGCTCCAATTCGACGTCTTTGGAATTATATGGTACATCAAGAAGCGTGCCAAGATATTTTTATTCGTGCAATATTTGGAAAGAGAAAAACATTTACTTTCGATACCCAACAATCACATTCAACTCAAGCTGGAAATGTACCATCCGGTTCTAATTCAGTCGTTGACTTTTCACAACATAGTGATGCTATTGTTAACAATTTCGGCTCAAGTAGCAAAGATCATCAACAGCTTGCTGAACCTGTTAGAATCATCCACAAAGAACAGGAATCAATTTCTGCATTTTGTATTAATTTATCAAATCATGGAATGATGGCATTAGCGACACCAAAAGAACTTCAAGAAATTGACATTTCATTATTGCTCGAATCTCCAAATTGGTTAGAAGATGAATGTGAATTTGATATAATGAATTTATCAAAAGATGTAGACACACTTCCTTCAAGTGGTTTCCTTGTCATTCAAGCTTCCGGTGTTGATAGGTATGAATGTATTTAAAAATTTTAATTATAGAAAATTCACTAAAATTGTACACTTAATATAGAGCTGCTGCTATGAGTCAAGCACAAAATCTTCAACAAGCACCAATGCCTGTTAGTCCACAGCCAGGACTTGCACCGCAATCTGGTCGAGGAGCTTCTGTGGTATGTTTCGTTTAATATTCTTACTTATTTTGTTTTTATTGATCATAATCACGACTATACACACACACACAATATGATAGTAACACAAATACTGCTCACTTATATAGCGTGTGGATGTGTGTATCTTCCTTAATATTCTGTGTGTGTAAAAATGTTTGTGATCAATATTGTCTTGCATATAAATATAACATTAAACATACATATAATATTAATGTCCTCTCTTTACTAATCTTGTGCATTTTTTCGCTTCTCCTTTGCTGCCTGTTTTGTAAAATTTGTGTCAAAAAATAACATAATGAAAAATTGTCCTTGATCGTTTTGCATAAATCCATAAAATGACAAAAATATGTAAATTGAATGAAATTTGTTGTGCATAATGCAATTGATATTGAAATTAATAGATAAAAGGCGCTGTATTTGCGGGAAGTCACGATGCAAGATATTGCAAATTCATCATAGATCGATCGAAGCACTTTTTGAGACCGGTACTTTAATTTATCTCAAAATAAATAGAAAGTCACACATTAAATTATGATTTTTGATTTTCGAGATTGAATTATTAGTTCCTCAATTTATTTATCCTTTAATAGTCATCGCTTTTGTTGTTTGGTCTTTATGTTGATTGAAAAAATTTTTACCTTTATTTTATTTATTTATATTTTTTTTGTGGATTGATGTTCCTTTATGACTTGAATTGTATAACAAAATTTTTCATGTATTTAATGTGAATCAACAGGTGCTGAAACATAAAATTGATAACATTAAGAGAATGAGCGCACATCCTTTAATGCCATTATACATTACTGGTTCACAAGATGGATCTGTTCAAATGTGGGAATGGGGTCATCAACAAGCTGTTTGCACACCACGACCTCCAGGCACTTTTGCTAAAGGTTAAATTCATAAATATTTTATTCGTATTTTAATGCTAATAATGTTGTATTGTATTTAGTTACGCGATGTCGATTCTCGCAACATGGCAATAAATTTGGAGTCGCAGACGGCGATGGAAAATTGAGTTTATGGCAAGTTGGTCTTGCATCGCAAAGTAATAGATCATTCTTTGTAAGTTTTAGTGATCTTAATATGTATCATGTTATATCTAATGCATTAAACTTTTACAGTCTAATGAATGTCACAATAAACTCATATCGGACTTTGTGTTCTTGGGTTCATGCAGTTTAGTAGCAACTGGTGAGATTTTGACTTATTCCGATAGTTTGGACATTTATTAATAGCGATTTTATCAATTTTTCAGCTGGTCACAGTTCCGAAAGTAAGAACGTAGCTATTTGGGACACACTTTTGCCACAGAAGAAAGCATTAGTTCAATGTAAGCTCGAATTGATTTAATGAATTTCTAGATAACTGACTATCCTTGTTTTTATAGCGTTTGCATGTCACGATCAAGGTGCATCTAGTTTAGTCTACGCTCCTCAACACCAACTTTTGATTTCAGCAGGAAAGAAAGGAGATGTGTGTATATTTGATGTACGCCAAAGAACTTTACGACATCGTTTCCAGGTACGAAATTGTCATGACTCAGAAATTATGACAATAAATAAACTAATGACTAAACTTTTTTGTAGGCACATGACACAGCAATTAAATGCTTGGCTGTTGACCCTCACGAAGAAATTTTCATTACTGGTTCAGCCGATGGTGACATAAAGGTAAATTTAATTTTATTTGATAATCAAGAAGTTTGACTAATAATCGATTATTTTAGATTTGGGCACTTCCAGCGCCAATCAGTACGCCACTATTTTATTATCCAGGCGAGCATAAGCATAGTAGTTTCTTCAAACATACTGGACAAGGAGTAACACAAATTCACATTGATCAATTCGGTAGACTATTTTCATGTGGAGCTGACGGTTCTATGAAGATAAGATCTTTACCAGACCGAGACGCAATTGTTAATGCAATTTATTAAGGAATGAATGAAGCACGTGTAAAACTTTTTAAACTAATAACGATTTAATGAAATATTTTTCCTCTTTAAGACTTTCGATGGTGTTAAAAGTTTCATTTCATATTTTAAGTAAAGGAAAGCATAAAGTTTATGTAATTTTCTCCAAAAAAAAAAACTTATGGAATACATGGAAAAAAGCATAAAACCCAACTCTTTTTAACAAATTTTTCATATTTCTTAATAATTTAATATGATTAAAGTGATATATGAGAACTAATAAGTAAATTGTACTAAAATAAAGAAAGACATGTTGTTATAGGAACTGAAATTTACAAGACATCAACATAAATACAAGACATTAGTTTCAGTTGTTTATTAACATGTCGCTTCTTTTATTGATATTTAAGCTATACATTACTCTCATCCTATTCTCTTCATATTATGTTCGATATCGAATAATTGCATAATTGATCATAAAGAAATCAAACTTAATCTACCTTATTCTATAACGCACGCTGTTAGTGTTGTTGATATTAAAGAGAAAAATCATCCCCGATAATGAAAAACATAAATAAATAAATAAATATAAAACTATCTATATACACATAAAAATATATAATAATATTAAATGAGAAGGATTTCAAGTCGTTATACATGCATAAATCATAGATTAAAATGAGTCAGAAAATAATTGTTAAACAAAAACACAAAAATGGGATATGGCTGATTATTATGCAATTTAATGCAATGAGAAACTTAAATTATATAAGAATATATTGTGTTAAACAAAACTTTCTTCCTTCCTATTTTTATCTTCAAATTAACATTCTATATCCTCGTTTTAAGTTCTAAGACAAACAAACGTTAATATACATCTACATATATAGACGAAAAGCTAGCATTAAATGATGCTACTTGAAATTAAAGTAAGATATATAGTATCAATAAAAAATGTCTTATGAAGAGATAAATAATAATAATATACATACATAGCCCACAATAGTCGACAAGCTAGCTCATATTGTACTTATGGTACCAGATGATCAAGCACACTGTCTTTTTGGGCATATGGCATATAAAATTAATTATTATTATTCAAAGAATTATCATTGCAAAGTTTATAATTTAGCTGAAAGTGAATAATAAATATATTGTTGGCTATGAAATATCCTCTTCCTTACTAACAATTCTTATGTAATAAAAAGCATAAAGCACTTCTATTTCAGGTATTTTTATTTATCAACTATTGTATTATACAAAGATTTATGTTATTCTTTACTGTTCGACTTCGGCTTCAGCTTCTCCTTGTAGTCCTTCCTCACTCTTTTTCTTTAAGTAAATGTCTCTAAGAATATATCCGTGGGGTCGTGCATCAGGATACTTATCAGTTAAATAACTCTTAATTTGTCCATGTTCACAAAGCATATCAAACTTGATCTTTTTGTGATTTCTTCGTCCTTCGAGCTTTTTCAAATGGATGTGGTAACCATAACTGTTAGCATAGAATGGAGGGAACTTTTTCTTCTTTAATACAACTTTTCCGTCCATTGCAAATGTATTGTAATCCATAATTTCATCGTATCTGATATCGCTTTGCTCTCTGCATTTTTTCGGAATTCCAACAACTTTAGGGAAATTTCCAAATTCTGGTCTATATTCAACAAGATTAAGACCCTTTGCTTCTGCTATGTCATCATACTTTTTCTGTGCTAATAATCCTAAGAAAAATGCTTTAACTATATGCTGGACACCTTTTGCTCCTTCAACTTTTGCGTAAAGATTTTTAATTCCGACTAATTGACAGATTTCTTTGATAGCACGATGACAAACTAATCCGTGACCTTCAGGCTTCTTCTCTACGAATATTTTTGTTAGACCAAAGGAACAGGCATAATCATGAAAGACAGTATGACC
Source organism: Chironomus tepperi (assembly GCF_022539635.2). Classification (NCBI taxonomy): domain Eukaryota; kingdom Metazoa; phylum Arthropoda; class Insecta; order Diptera; family Chironomidae; genus Chironomus; species Chironomus tepperi. The sequence continues at coordinate 776,810 of NW_027226207.1, forward strand.
ATCACACAATTCTATATGCATTAATTTCTGTGCTGCACGATTCTTAGCTTTTCTCAACACTGCTCGTCCATCAACAGCCTTTGCACTTGCAAATCCAGCAAGACCATTTTTATTTCCAGTTACGACAAATGCCGAAAGTCGTCGTTTTCTTCCCAAATTACCTTTCATATTGAATACTTGTTTGAATTCTATGACTTTTGTATCAAATCCTTCAAAAGTATCTTCAGCAATCTGATCTGGAGCACCGATACTTCTTCCAGGCATTTTGTTTCCAGACCAACCACGATCCAGTGTACTTATTTTCTGAAATTTCTTACTAGCCATTGCATCACGAATTTTCATAATCTTTGCTTCACGATCTGGATCTGCTGGAAGTTGATTTCGTTGAACTAATTCTCGTCCGCGAATGATAGGAGCTGAAAGACCTGGCCACTGGATATTAGCTTTTCCCAAACCAATAATTTGTCCTTTATTTAAATCTTTCCTTCTAATTAAACCCTTTGCTCTTCCTCTTTTCTTTCCAGCATTTGATACTGACGTTACACCCTTCCATAATTCAGTAGCCGGTACTAAAAATAACGTAGTTTAGTTAATAAATTCAAAAATTTATTTTTTTCATACTCACATTTCACGAAGAAACTTGTGTTGCGTGAAAAATTTAGATTTAAATCATGATTTCTGTTTAAAACACTCGTTGATGTTGAACAAATCGTAAGATTTTGGAAGGCTCGTGTCAGATACCTTGATGTTTGTAGCAATCTAAGCGCCATGAAGAGTTATTTACTAATTAAAAACACAAAAATGATAATTTGTTGAAATATTATTTTTCTTTTTCAACAAATTTCTGCTCATCCCTTCGATTCTATATTCGAAAAACATATTGTTCGAAAATTGTGCAAAATCTTCTTCAAATTGTAATAGTGACGCATTATTCAACAGTTAAAACAGTTTAATTAATTTTATTTTGGATTGACTGTAGAAAAATTTTTGATTTCAAGCGGTTTTCAAAAATTTAAAAAAATTTGGAGTAGGATTCTAAAGATTTTAAATTTTTGAAAACTGTTTCTTTGTTTATTTCTGTCAATTAAATATTTCGATTAAATTTAACTTAATTAAGGATTACAAACATTTTAAACAGCAATATTGAAAAAACTTATAAGAATTAAGAAAACAAATGAACCAGTCAAAGTGAAGAGAAAACTACGCATGCTGTGCAGAAAACACGTACAAACAGTCTCTTCTCATCGTCAAAATATTGAAATTATTTATAAATTTTTTTAATTTATTGTGTTTGCTGACATGAAACAGTGATATTGTGTGTTAAATTAGATCATAGGACATTAGAGGATTAGGTGGATATTGGAGTAATAGCATAAGTAAGTGATTTTCTGTAGAAAATTAGATTAAAAAAAATTTTTCGCATTGAAAAAATAAATGAAAATTGATATGCACATACATTATGTGACATACAATAAACAAATTAGAATTTTGCATGATATCCGAGCAGTTTTAATTAGGGTGTGTATCAGTCCATGCCTAAATTTACACAAGTTTATTAACATCCATAATTTTATTATTATTTTCAATCTACTTACAGTCATTTTTTTAATCGTGAACTAGTCAACAGGATATTTTCGGAAAAATGGTTCGAGTAATGAGCATTTTCCACTTTGCAAGTCAAACAATACAGCAGTTAGCGATTGAGGAACTATCAGCAGCTTGTTTAATCAATCAAGACTATATTGCATTAGCGAAGAACTTTGATCACACTATTGAGATAAGGAAATTGAGTACTGAAGTATCTGATACTAATGGATCTGATGACTCAAATAGCACAACAATTAAGTCATTCTCTAGTGTTGACGATGTACAACAATTATTCTATTCAAATTTTGGCAACTTCTTGATTTCTGTCGAAGGACGCATTAGCAATTATGAAAAGGCTGAAATTCGATATGTTAGAATTTATGTGAATTGGGATAATATTACAACGTCAGCTGCACAGTCACAGGCACCACTTCGTGCACGCATTGCTGGAAAGATTACTCCTATGAAAAAGTCTTTAGAAATGATAGAATTACCATTAAATTATAATCCATCCATCGTTACGTTTTGTCAAAGCACTGGAAATATATTAGTTGGACATAAAAATATTCTACAGTTATTCTACTTTAAATATTGCACCAATGAGACAACAAAGTTACAATATATAGACTTTTTTGAAGCACCATTTCAAATAGAATTAAGCTTTGAACCGACAAAAGTGCTTCTAACTGAAAATGTCTTGTGCTGTTGCAATAAGCAATACCTTCACGTCTTCAAAATTGTTAATCGTAATGAAAGCAGCAATAGTACTATATCAGAATCCAATTTTTGTACATCGACGGAAATTCCGCAAACCAAAGAAGCCGTAAACATTAATTTGGAATATAATGTTGATTTTCAAGAGATTTGCAAGCGGAAGGAATTGAATGGAAATCCATTTAATGTTGATATAAAGAGCAATCAGGAAGAAATTTTGGGATTTGATGAATCCGAAATGAAGCCCTTAATTGTCAACGAATTAAATGTTAACATAAAGCAACAATCAAATCTTCCGGAATCATCCGTATTATTTGCACAAAATTTGATTCAATTGAAATTGCAGTCAATGAAAATTAATGGAATCATGCGGGAGAATGTTGATATTTTTAAGTCCTTGTATGTTAAGCCGCTTTATATTCGACCAAAAGTGTCAGAACGAAACAGCGAATTTTCATTGCATTCAAAGTTTTATGAACATTTTTATGGATGTGCCATTTTAATAACAACGCAACAAGATGCTTTCCTGTATCAAATTAATACAATTAGTCAGCAAGAGGATCTCTCAAAGTGCTTCCTAAATGTTTATCCATTCACATCGAACGTAATTGATGTTTATTTCAATTTTAATGTGCTACATGCTCTCTGCGAAAATGGAATTGAATCGTATACACATCGCATAGGTCAGAAACTTTATACTGATTTGGGTGGAAAATACAATATTCCGGAAATCGAAGCAATATACAAGAATCTTTCAAATACAATATCATTAGTAAATTTAAGGCCATTTATGAATGTCCATTATATGATTCCTAGCGACTCAAATGTCGTATTGCTGGCAAATGACTCGCCTAGCTCACCAAATGAGGCCGAAGAAGGAGAAGCTATAAATTGGACCATTTACAACTTAAAATATCCATCAATTGACACAATTTATCAAGATTTTAAGGAATTTGCTGATAAGAGTTTGAGACGTTATCCATCATTCTATTTGAATCTAGTCGAGGAAATGCATTTGATGATTAAAACTCATACTATGCTTGGTGAATTTCAACCTGAAGAAAATTCAGAAACTGGCAATGAAATGAAACTTGGTTGGAATGATTGCGAGAATTTGTTAAAAGAATCATCATTGGCACTTGCCGATTGCTTTGTTCTGTAAGTTACATTTCGTGACATTTTGTCATTCAATTTATTTACTCTGATTTTATTATCTTATAGTAATCCTTCCGAACATAAGCAAAGTCTTATCTTCTATGAAATGGCCAATTTGAACATCATTGGTATTTTCCAACGATTCATCGACCAAAACGGAATCACTGTAAGTATTGCTTTGAATTTTTAACGGATTTGTGATTTTTGAAATTTTGTTCCAATATATATTATTCAAATTTTTGAAAACCGTTATTTTTTGAATTTCAAAAAGTCGTTAAAAATGACTAAAAAATAATCATATAAATTACTAATGAGTATTTTCATAATCCTTCCATTTAATGTAGTTTTCACCTATGGGATTGATAGAAGTATTAAAGACAAGCTTTTATAACGTCACACTGACACACGACAACCAAAAATTTGATGAAATATTTTCAAGCACTATAAGCTATCCGATCGATGAAAACGATGTAAAAGTGCTTAAATTTGGTGAGGCGATAATTGAGTTGTTTAGTCGATTTGCACCAAAGGAAATTGCAAAGCTGACATTAGAGTCATGTGGTGTTTTCCGAGAATATATGGATGAGAAAATCTATGAATTTTTAATAAATTATGATGACAAGTCGAATGAGGAAATGCTGTGCATAATTTTACATCTTTTGAAGAAAGACGAAGTGTCGGCAGCAAATTCGTTATTGGATCAAATTAAGCGTGAAGATTTATATCAACTTTTGGTACGTCATTGGAATATTTTATTTGAATTTAGCACGCACGGTGTTGCATCGTCAACGAAAAAATTGTCAAAATCAATCATCAGCTTTTCCGACTTCACAGAGCTTTTGTTCCTTACAAATTCATCGTTTGAACGCTGTGAGCTTTTAACAGACGTTCTTCTCTATCATATTTATGACACAAAAATGATTAAATTTAATGGAAACATGAAACTTTTTATGGAATATTTAGCATCACAACTGGGACATGAATCATACTTGAATGGACAGAATATATTAAAAATGTTGTTGGAAAAGTATTTATTACGCTATTATGAGACAAGAACACAAGATGCTGAAATGTCACTTTTATCAACTACATCCACTACTGTATCGTCAGTCTCAGAAGATCCACAAAAGTTGGTCCAAAAGAATGAAAGAAAGCATAGCTTTTTAAGCTGGAATAATGATGATGATATTCATATTGGAAGTCATCATAAGCATGCAATGAAGATTCTAATGCGTGTCTATTTAAGTCAATTGAAATCGATGAGTTTAAGGCAAGAGAAACGAGCAGGACAAGATACAAGAATTAATAAAGCACAATTATTTAAGGTGATTAATGAAATGAGCACAAGTTTATTTATAAATCAAAAATCAGTAACAAAGTTTGACAAGATCGCACAATTATTGATACAACATTCAGGATCGAATCCAATTCTATTTTTGGATGAACGTTATCGTTATTTGGATTGGTTTCCACCATTCGAAAGCATATTACAGTTGCTAAGTAACACCGACGCATATGAAAATCAATATGATTATACCAAAATTGACAAGGATTTATTATTGACTCTTATTAAGTTACAAGCTATTTTATGTAGCGGTGAGGTTTCGTCCGATATAGCAAAAGAAATATTGAGTTATCTGGAATCTAATCGTGAATTGATTGGACATGATAGCATAATGATATGTCTTTTGCCATTAAATCAAGCCGTTGATCTCATTATTAAAAATAATCCGCAGTGTATCTTAGAGTATGCACGATGCCATTTTAAGTTTGATAACGATTGGAGCAATTTAATTAAAATTTTACAAAAGCAGGCAAATGAGTTTGAGGTATGCGAGGCTAATATGGGACAAATTCTCTTTTATCAACGTTTATTGAAAGAAACTTTAGAATTTTTGGCATCGACAAAGCCGCTCGATGCTGTTTTGAAAATTTTCCCAGACGAAAAACATTTAATTAATAATGAAGTCTTTGAAACAATTGATTCGAAATTAAATAATGAGTTTGAAGATTATGTGAAGATTTGCGTTGATCGCGAACGAAGTGATAAAATTAAGAAAATGGTCGAACAGACCGGCATGCAGCTTTATGACGCCATAACTAAATGAATTTAATAATTTTTTCTTCATTAAAATGATATTTAATTAGTGCAATTTCATGCTTTCTTTGTGAAATGATATTTATTATATTTATTGACTTACTTAGACCCGGTTTGATCAATGTCCTTTGAATATGAGTTTGCTGTTTGAATGGGATCTGTCAACTGAATTATTTATCAATTTAACGGTCAAAAGAATTTTGAATTGAGAACCATTTTTTTACAAAATTTTGATAACCGATAAAATTCAAATTTTTGAAAACCGTTATTTTTTGAATTTTTGATTTGCGATATTTGAATTACTAAATTTGGATACACATAAATTTAATGTCATTGAACATTTTTGTACAACGATTCAGGTGACACCGCGCATTTATACAGCAAACTCATAAAACTTTTCTCGCAAATTGTGTGTAACGTGAAGAAAAACTATTAGTATGCCTTTCTATTAACAATAGCAATTTGTAGAACTGAATCTTTATAAACACAAGAAGAAGGAAGAATGAAAAATGAGGAAGAACAAGATTTTCTTGAATCAGAAAAAAAAAATTCTTTATTAGAATCCAATTTAAAAGTTTTAATAAAAAATATTATGATGATTAATAATTATTCAGTTTCTTCTTTACTTTAACAATTGATTTAAGCATTCTTCTTTCTGGATGAGATGCGTAGTTTTATTGACACAAGCCATTAATTCGTTCAGTCCACTTGACCAGTCGTTGAGGATTTCGGATTGGCTCTTCTTCTGAGTAAAGTAAATGATTCCTGAAGGTCGGTCAATTTTCACTTTCAAAGTTCCATTATTGACGAGTTTAGCAAGGACTTCTTCAGTTCCGAGTTCATCGAGATCCAAAAGCTCAGACATTCTCGAGATGTTGATGCGTGTATAATAACTTGCAATTATGCGAACATTCTGAAATAATATTAATGAACTTTTATTATTAAACTTTCTAATTAAAGGAGGATCATTAAACTTACATGTTCAATTAAGCGATTCTTTAGTTCTTCCCAGCTCTTCTTTCCATGTGCTGTTTCTTTATTGAAGACAGGTAAAGCCATTAATTCCTTTCCATAAAGTTGATTAAGGGCATCAAAATTAATGAGTTCTTTGCAGAGGAAGAGCTTCAAAAGTTCTCTATAAATAGAAATAAATATGAATCAAAGGATTAGTGCCAATATTGCATCAATATTTAATGGTATAAACTTACTTGTATAGGGGTATTTCCTCCAAATTCTTATTCTTATATAAATTATTCATCAAATCAACTTGCTCATTATCATAAGGAGATAAAATACAATAAAGTACAGCACTTATCATGACAGGCTTGCGCTTTTCGGCATTACTGGAAATACATTCTGAATCTGCGATAGCAAGATAGTATCTTGATGTCTTAATGTATGACTGATCTTGATCCAAGAGAATCATCAATTCGTAATACTTTAATTTAAGATCCTGATGTTCAGCATCGGCGAAGAACTTTGTATTGATTTTCTTAGAGATAATTTGAGTACGAACGAGATCATGTTTAGCTAAACACAATCGCATTTGCTCGAGAATAAATTCAACCTTTTCTTTCTTATCCATAGTACCATAAGTTTCAATCTGTAAAGCTTCCATAATAGTTGCGGCACCAAGAATATCTCCATCAGCCTCCTTTATATCTGAAAGGATTTTCGTCAAACGAGCTCGCTCATTTTCAACGTAGATTTTTCCTTCAGTTACAACTCTTAATGTATCAATTAATTTGATCTTTGTTTCCTTGTCTGGTGTTTGATCCACATACAATACACATTCTTGGACCATCTTAACAATCGCTTGTTTGGATTGTGATCGCTTCTTAGCTAAAACTGAGATATATTCATTCAACAAGTCCCACTTTTTTGCATCATGGATGATTTGTACGATGGCTACTAATATACGAGCACTGGACATCATATCAGAGCCAATACGAGCTTGCTTCTCTAATGAAAGTAGAATTTCCAATGCATCATTGAATTTAAGGTCATTTTTAGCCATTTCCTTGCATTTAGGAATAGTCTCATCACAAGTACTGCTATAATCTACTTCCATTTTTATGATTCTGCCTCCCTCATATGTGGGGATAGCTGGATTAAATGTATCCATTTTTTCTGCAAATAAAGAAGTCAAGTCTATTAAAAATCGCCAAATCATTGTCAATAGGTTAACAATTTTCATCAATTTTTCATGAAAGTATGACTAATACTGGATATCCCTAACACTTATTCGATGGTTACACTTACCAGGCATGATTTCTGATTATTATTAAACTCTTAAACTGCTTATTCACTTAATTAAAGCAAAAAATAAGTGATTGACTTGTGTAATATAATGTTTTTACGGATCAGACTACAATACATGTACGGATTAGGAATTTGAAAAATAAAAGACCGTTATGCAATTTTAATGATGGAGATAGCTGAGAATACGAATATAACACAGACTCGAGATAAATATTTTTAAACTCATCTCGAGGATTATGAAGGCTCAAGGATATGCTTATTATCAACAAAGTTCCGGTGGTTTCGGATAAAAAATTATCCGATCATAACGCTCCGCTTTAACACAAAGAAATTCAAATTTAAAAAAATACGTTGATTCTCACCACTTTTCACCTCACATGTGACTCTGTAAAATAAATTGAATTAAAGACAGAATAACTTCATGATAAACATATTTTCAATTTTATTTCATTTGTTTTTTTGCCATATTAATTTAATATAAGTTTTTCATCTCTAATGTTCATTGTTATCATCATCAAAAAAATTATCTCTTCTTCGATACTTCATATTAATTTCATTTTATTTTCTTATTTATTTAAGTTTTACTTTTTTTTCATCATAATCCTCATTGTCATGATTCTTAAATATGCGCAACTATAATTTATTTATTTATTTTTTTCGTTAATTTACATTGATTTGAATAAATTTTGGTAATTTTTTTGGAAGATTTTTTTCTCTTATGAAAGCAAACTTAAATTAAATTTCCTACAATTCATGTCTATCATCAGTTTTTTCGGTCATTTAAAATGAGATTCATGAGATAATTCTTGTCGCAAAAACTTAATTTCAATAGCTCTCAGTGCTTTTATTTTTGAAAATAAATATCTTTTAGAATTTCTTTCATTTTTAAACATTTCTAGTGAGATTAATATCTTTTTTTAATTTTAATTTAAAGCTATGAGAGCTCATTATTTTATCAGTATATTTCATTCATAACTCAAAATGGATTTCTTCTTCGATTTTTGTGCGAATTTTATTTACCACGAAAATTTAAGGTGCTTAAAAGCCGATTTGAAGCAAAGAAATATCCTCATCAACTTAGAATTTATTGAGCTTAACAACCATTCTGCACATTTCTTGCACAACTGTCACTATTGTATACAATTTGGCTGATACGTTTCAATCAATTTTAATAAATTTAACTAAGAATTTATCTAAATTATCCGTTACAAAACTAACCGTCATTTAAATTTTGAAAATTATTTAAATTCAGTTCAATTTTCAACTTTACAAAATCCGTTACAATTTTTAATTAAAGTCGTTACAAATTTCAAATTCTTAAAAACCGTTACAAAATTTGAAATTTTTTACAACAAATTTAACGACAGCTGTGTCAAAAAATGTGCAATTTTTCTCGGATTGCGTATGATGTCTATACAATAATTTATCAAATTTTCTTAATGATGATGCAATATGATGATTCTCATCGAATATAATAAAATGACTACTCTAGGCACATTGAAAATAAAAGTGTTTTTTCACCATAATTTTTGTAATACCTATTTAAAAAATTGATAAGTTCTCATCGAGGTTTGAAAGCTTCATCCATCGATCACATGACTACAAATCTTTCATGCCTTAGTTTTCATTCATTATTCTCATGTACTTGAGTGCGGTTTCTCTGGTGTTTTTTAACTGTCTTCAACATTATTCCTTCCGCTACACAAAATAAAAAATAATCCTTTTTATTTCTTCTCTTATCCTCAAGCTTAATTGAGCTCTTTTGGTCGTGTTGGGGGGAAATAAAAAAATCAATTTACATTTAATTTTCTTTTTTCTTTGTATTTTTTTCTTTACGATCTTCTAAAAATTCAAAAAACTTTAATGAAATCTCGATTAAGTACAATTTCACTCATAAAATGTTTATTTTACATCTTTTTTATTATTATTATTTGTTCCTTACTTCCTTGGAGGTTCAAAAATTTTCTTGAAATTTTATTAAAATTGATTAACGGAAATAATTTAAACATTAAAACCCTACAAATGTTCTTTGGGTAATATATGATTCTTGTGTTCAAAATTTGAACTCAAAACCCTACAAATGTTTTCATCGAAATTGTATGGTTCTAAAATTCAAATAAATTTCCGTTAAATAATGTCAATAAATTTCATCTTTAATATGCAAAAAACAACTATTTGTAATGTAATGTGAAGTTTGAGCCTTAATCAGCTTCAACAAATCCTTTCATATTTCATATTTCGTGACCTAAATTCGATTCAATTTCATCATAATATATATATAATCTTTTTATTTTCAGAAATTAAATTTTGATGCTCTAACAATGTATATATATATATATAGTTTCTATAGCATTTTCCGTGAGTCTGAAGATATTACAAATTTTCCCATGTAATACTTGCTATTAACATGAGTTGAACTTTTGAGTAAGGAATAAAATACGGAAATAAATCAGTACAGATAGATAGGATGTGAGGATGTCATGAGTAAGTCTTTGATGTATGTATCTTTTTCCCTATTCTCAAAAGTTCGATTGCAATCTATTCAACATATTTTTTTTGCCTTAAATAATTTTTCACGTTTAGTCTGTGACATTTTCCTACATCCCCCATGATTTGGAGATGACAATTTGGAGATGTCTCCATAAAAGAATTTTTAACAACCAATTTCAATAGACAGATAAAGTAAGCCTTGCAAAAATTTGTTTTAAGGAACTGCAATCATATGACAATTGCAGTCTTACTGACCCTGTCAAATATTCATTGCATAAAAAACAGTCCCTCCAGCTGGATTATTGTTATTGCTTTCTCCATCCTGACTCGACGGTATAATGTTATTAATACAATCTGTTTGTTGACCTGTACTTGCTTCACCTTCAGGCACACCACGCGTTTCAAGTGGCTTATCTGTGTACATAAATTTGTTAGTAGGCGTTGGACCAACTCCTGATGATGAATTTTGTCGCGGTAATGTCGCGTAATGAGGCGTTGCGGAATTTGGACGTACAACATGTAATTGCATACCAGGAATTGGATTCCAACCGACAGGAACTCTAATTGTTTGTTGTGTAACCTGCATTTCGTCAAAAATCTGTAAATCTGGATTTGTTACCATCGATTTACTTTCATTTACCTGTTGAAATTCAACTAACTGACGTTGATAAATGTTGTTCTCACCACCTCCTTCTCCAGCAATTCCATATGCGGTATATGTTCCATTAGCATCAGACTTATACGGTATTAACACCATTTGATGATAATTTCTTAATGGTGGCGGTGATTCAGGTCGTCTTGTTGGACTGCGTGCAAAATGACTAAATCGATTAATTTGTTGAGCATGTTGGATGGCATGAATGGCAGCGGCGTGAGGTTGCTGTATTATTTTTTGATGAATGTGTCCAGGAATAATTGCTTGTTGTGTTTGCTGAACCGTCATTGTGTGACAATTTTGATAAATAGCTTCTCCATGATAACTATGTCGAGCATGTGCTGGTAAATGATAGTAATTTCCATAAGCATCTCCGGTCACTTTCTTTCCACCTTGTTGATCTTGTGTTGCTTGCTGAGGATAATAACTCCATGATCCGGTATGTTGATGCTGATGAGCTCCTTGTTGCGGTTGTTGTGGCTGCTGCTGCTGTTGCTGTTTTGCATTCGCTATTTGTAGTTGTCCCGCAGCATTCGTCCTTGGCAATGTATTCGATTGTATTTGATTTCCACTATTGTTGTTATTTACCGCTTGATTATTGACTGTCGTAGTCGTTTGAACCTGTTATGATTTATAATGGCTATTAATAATCATTTCCATACTAAGCATGAAGAGGAACTTACATTAGGCTGAGATAATTGATCCTGCATTTGTTGTAAAATCTCATTCGTTGATCCAAAACGAGGTTTAATGCCGCGTACAGACGGTCTCTTATTAAATCCATAATCATTTTGTTCATCATCATCCGAATTGACACCTGATGCTGGTGCTGAATCTGAGCTATATCGCTTTTTAATTCTATCCATTCTATTTGCTTCCTGCTGTGCAAATGACACCAATTCATCTTGCTCTTGTCCGGGGGTACAATTCATTGGCGTGCCAGCTATAACATCTGGTGCAACTTTCTTTCCATCTCCATCTTGAAGTGCTGCATCTATATCACCTAAATATTCACGATTACTCATTTGATATTCAAATTTAGAAATGATTACTCACCTATACTATATTGATCGCCTGTCTGCGAACTTGCTGTTGAAGTTCTATCACCTGGTTTTGAGGCAATATAATAGGAGAAGTCATCTCGTTGTCCAGCAACGCATGCTGTAAGCGATGCCAATGTATTAAATTGTCTCTTTGTTGTCTCGCTTCGAGGTGGTGGCGGTGGGGGATGATGAGAATGTCCCGTTTGCTGTATTTGAACTCCAATACCAAGATCAGGTCCGCATCGACAATCTTGAATAACAATAGGATTTTCATCTGTCTCGGGAATTTTCTCTTGTCGTTTTTCTTTATTAAATAAGTCTGTAATCTTCTTATATGTCGAACCAGTTGAGCAGCTTGATGAGCTAGATGCGGACGATGATGGTGAGAAGCTTTTATCGAATTTTACTTGTTGTGGAGTTTCTTCGCCAGCCGGACTATCACGGCGCTCTAATTCGTTTATATTATTTGGACTATTTCCTTCATTATCGAGCGGCTCATCAATGTCGCATGTCAATTGTCTAATTCTCTCCTCAAGTGATGTCGATTCCTTTGCTACAACCTTTTTCCTATATACACATTTCCAATTTCAATTATTGGATGGAATAGAATGGATGAATAAATAATTGAACGGATCAATAAACATTATAATCTGTATCAAATTACGTCTGAGATTAACTAGTGTGGATAGAGAATATACATTGCTTTAGATCTAAATCTTAAATTTGTTTCGATCCACACTAGCTGAATATATGTGACATACTTTGGCTCGTATTTGATAAGTGAACGTCTTAATGCATTCCTTTCTATAGATCGTTTAATGAGAGTATCTGTATCGGATGAGCTGACTTGACTTAAAGGCGTTGGACTAGTGCTTGTCGAGCTACTCGAACCAGCTGACGTAATCGTTTGTGATGCGGTCAAGAGATTTCCGGATCGTTTTGATTCCTCGAAAGCTTTTAGGGCTTCAGCCGTAAGTGCTGATGGTGGTGATTTTGCTGGGAACAATTGACGAACTGCCGAATTAGCTGTATTTAATGAAGCCATAGAAAAAGAAAATAGAACGAGAAAGAGGATGGATATAAAAGTTAATGATTTAAAGTTAGTGCTATAAAAAGTTTTTCAATTTACGTCTTAAAGCATTATGGAATAAGCTTGAATGTCTCTTCAGTGACATGTGCGTCACATAATCGGTCAATTGTTCAGATTTGGGCTTTCCATCATCATCCGTGGCATTTGATTCTGTTGTCTGATTTTCACTTTCAGACTCTTCATTGAATCGTACTGATCGTCTTGAGCTCGTTTCCTCATCCGATGTTGTATTGTTCGTCTCGTCATTCTAATTTTGAAATCACAGGAGACAAAAATTGTAGTATGAGCAGGAAGTCATGCAATTTGTTTTCATTTCCGGATCATAAAGAATGATGAAAAATGAAGGAATGTCTGATTAAATATTTACCTGAATTGAATCAGTCTTTCGGAGTTTTCCACCTTTCAATATTCCCGTTATAGCCTGAGCAGTTCCATTAACATTAAACTTTGGTATAATTGTTGCATTCAAATCATTCTTCATATTCTCAACAGACTGTGAGCTCGCATAAATGCTACTACGTCCTTCGGGTAATGCAGGCGGTTGCAAGGTTACAGCTTTCGGTGGCTTTGGTGGCGGTTGATCTGAATCTTCAGCTGTTTGAATAATCGTATGTTCAGTAACTGTAGTCATAGTGGTAGTTATAGTTTCAACAACATAAGAAGTTTGTTTTGCTTCAGGAATCACATTATCCACAGCTATTTTATCACGCACATTTTCAACCAATATTTTTTTTTATATTTTTATATTCATTACAGAAGGGGTAATTTTATCCACGCCACAAAAACAACATTAACAACATCATATAACAAGCATAAGTGATGACAACAAAGATGACATATTGGGAAAAAAATCATGTCAGACACAAAAAAGATATTTTCTTCAGTTCTTTAAATCAATTTGTACGAAAAAAATGAAGCAGCAAAGAATAAAATCTATTCTATGAGGAACAAAAAAGTCACTTAAACTATATTTATGAAAGTAATTTAAAGTATAATAAAATTTTTATCGCATTACGAGACTTTATGCACATTTTTAGTAAAATAAATGATGAGATTTTTGCTCTTTATGGTTGACTGAAACGCAAAAGGGTTCGTGTTTGTTTGCTTTATATGATTAAGTTTGAGTTATCGGAAGAATGATCGAAAAAGGAAACATTTTTTTGGGAAATTACTGTTTTTACTTATATTAAAACCTTACAAATGTTTGGTCAGAAATTGTAGGGTTTTGAATTTTCAAATACATTTTCGTTGCAGATTTGAAATTTAGAATTCCGTTACAATTTTGCAGATTTTTGAACAGAAAACTGAGTCAAATCTCAATTGTATGTGGTTGTTGACATAGCTGACTGAATTGAGTCACTTAGGCTTAATCCGAAATTTGAAATTATTCATTGTATACATCAAGTCAATTGATTCCAGAAGATCAGCATAAAACAATTGAACATCAACAACGATTTGCAAAACGATTAATTTACAAAAATGCGTCAGAATCAACAAGACTCCAATAATTAATTTTTCGTCTCTTTAGTCTTTTCTGAGAACTCAATTGGAATTAATAAAGACGAATTCCTTCTTCCTATTTATGCTTAAGAAGAATATTTGATGTTTCCTTTTTTACGCACATTTTTTTCTCATCAAATATTGAAATATAAGCAGAATAAATTGTAAATATGCTTAGGATGAAAATATGTATTCACGCACATACACGAACATTTCTTCGAAGGATGCTAATTTTAAGAAATTTTTCTTTCTGCCGCTCTTTTATCACCGAGGTTTTTTCACTTTCTTTCTTCACTGACAGCTTGCTGTAGCAATGAGAAATTCCTCACTTTATTTAGAAATAAGGAAATTAAATTACACAATTTTATTTTCATTTGTAGAACTTGGAATTCGGAAGCGAATAAAAGTGTGCAAAAAGTTTATCTTTGGGGATCGTACGGATATCAAGGAACTCTCTCGATAGTCTTAGATCCAATGTCGTCGAGGGAAAGGGCATGTTTTTGCGACGACTTGAAGATTTAGGTACTGAAAGAATTCATATTTGAGAACCATACAATTAAATTGTATGGTTTTCAACAATTTGAAATGTTCGTTAAAAACTTCTTTAACTCATCCCGTCTATTTTGTCTGAGATCCTCGACCTTCTTGTTACATAACATTCATAGCATCCCATAAATGTCTGAGCAGTCGAGAATCCTTGAATTTCGTTTATTATTATCCATTTGAGTTCATTGAATTTTTCTTGAATCTCTCATATTTTTTGTATTGCTCGATCAATAGCGAGATATGAAAAAAAGAGGAAAATATTTTCACAATAAAGATTAATCAAACAAAAGCAGCAGTTTGAAGTGAAAGAAAAAAATAAAAAGTTTTTGCAAAGCTTAAAAAATATCAGAATGAGTAAAACAAATCTTGCAATATAAAGGAGATGTAGGATGAGGGATTTAAATTAAAAATTAATGAAAAAGTTTACATGGGGTCATGCGGTATGTTTAATTTTCTTTGTGGGGTGGATATTTACAACAAAAAAGGGACATTGGATGTCAGGTTAGTTCCAAACATACACTCAATTTATGTGAATGACTTTTTAATTGAATTTGCATTGAAAATCGGTTATGAAGAGACACGACATGAGATAAAGAGGAACAGCATCTGATATGAATGTACAATGATTCTCATATAAACACACAGTCATACACATACACACACAATCATACAAAAGGAAGCATAACTTTATGCATTTTTATTTCGTTTCGAATCTCATGAATTATGTATGAAGTAGATTATTTGTTCAGTTGTCATATTTTAAAATAATACATCATAATATTCTAGTCAAGCGTGAGTCTGCGGCCATCAATTCCTCCCCTGATTACAATGGAGAAGTCAATAATCATGTCTGAAGATTGCTTGAACTGTTTTTAAGTTTGAAATAAAATGATTAACTTGAAGTTGGCTCTGAGTTTTGATAAACTTAACGAAATGAAATTCAAATTTATAATGACCGTTAAAAATGACAAACTCTTAGATCCCAAAATTCTAGATCAAATTCTTTCAGAATGAATCAATGAAGAAGTTCAAACCACCAAATAGCTTAATCATAAGCAAATAACTATGTAGATATGGAAAATTCCAATTAATACGAATCAAGAAGCTGTCAAACAGACAAATTAGAGACATCAACCCCCATAAAAATTGAGAAAAAAATCTAAAAAAAGATATGAAAAAGTTCTTTTCTGCTGGTTGTGTGTTGCTGATGAATGCAAAACCCAATATAATCATAAAAAGTTTGTTATCTCATTTTATGTGCTCCCTTTCTCATCTTTAAAATCCAATTTATTAAATAAATAAAAAGATGTAAATTTAGCATGAAAATAAAACTCATGTTTGTGTAAAGGATGCATATAGACGTGTGACAAGTGGGCACGTAATGAGAGGAAAATAAATTTGATTCCCATGACCTTTCAAGATTAACAATACTTTCTCACTCTCACATTTTATTCAAGCAAATTTTCATGATTTAAGGGTTTCCGCTTGCATTTTCTTCCATCGGGTATGGAATGTTGGCGGATTCTTACGAATAAAATTCCGTTCATGTTCATAAGAGCTTTGCAAGTTGAGACATTTATGAGGAATGGGAAATTGGTGGAAGGATGATAAAAATATTGACTTTGCGTGTATTTTGAATTCAAATCATGTAGCATTGTAGATAAGTTGATGATAAAATTATTTCATAAATTTATGAGCTGAATTCCGTCTTGAAATGTCATTGAAATACTTTTTTAAATTCATGAGGATTCTAGGATCATGTGCTTTAAAACTAGAAGATAATCTATACTTTTTTCAGACTTTAAATTGCTTTTTCTCACCCTCCAGTCATCCACACCATTCACGAACAAGTGATAACATGAAAAAAGGATGAATGTCATGAAGGTAGAAGTAGTAATAAGGACAAAAAAGAGTCAACACGGGTCAAAATATGGAGGAAAGGATGATACGAAACAAATAAAAATAAAATAAAAGCATAAGTCGGGACAAAAAGTAAACAGAACCAAACATAACGAGGGAAAAAGACAGAACAGAAACAGAAAAATAGAATTGAATGGAACTGAATAGAACGCAGTGAGAGCAAATCTGTCTGATTTGTTTGCTTTTTTCTTCCTCTTTCTATATATTTAGAGGAATCGCTCATGAATACTGTCACGTTCGTAGATAAATATCATTGGAAAGAAAAGGAAAAAAAAACTTTTTATTTGTAAATTATTTGAACATTCGTGGTGGGCATTCATGAGCTTTTCATTCCAATTTGAAGCAAAATATTTACTTTTTGTTTGTTTTGTAAAAGCACGCACAACATAAAAATAAGTAAAATGAAATCAAATCGATAAGAAATGGCGGAACAGCGCCAACATACCTTGTGAATCTTCAGTCTTTGTCGTTGTTGTAAGAAATTTGGGACGTTCCTCACCGGCTACAATTTCCTTCTGATTACGACGTTCAGGCGACGATTTTTGGACAGGAACGAGTGATGCGATTGTTAAGACATGTGGTGGTGGTGCAACCTCCATTGGTGATGCTTCCTCTGAACATTGTGAATCACATTCTGCTTTATATCATGGTAACGTGTGCGAAACAACATAGAAAAGAAGAGAAGAGGAAAATTATACAATTTTTATTATTAATGTCATTAGTGTCATTATATGAAAGATATGTATTTAATATTTCAAGGTTTTTTCACACAAATTTAAAGCAGAGATTCTTGTTTTCCGGCAACTGTCGTTTAACATTTGAATTGTATTGAGAATTAGAATTCGTTGTTTTCTTCGATCATGGTTTTAAGCCCCTTTTATATATAAATATTTAGTTTGTTTTTGAATTCCGAAGAATAAACATCATGGTAATTCCATGTAGAAGTTCTTATTCATAAATTAGGATTGTGTTGTATATCTCACAAATTCCAACATGTTCAAGATTGTAACAAACCGAGGAAAACTAGGTAAATTGATATTGCATGATTGCGAAGGTTAGGGAAATTTCCATCGTGAAGCTTTAAGATAAAGTTTCAAAGGAGAGCATAGAAAATCAATAGTTTGCAAATTGCATGAGAGCTGACGAAAACATTGGTTAGATCTAAAGTATTTCCTCCAAAAAACTAGAGCAAAGTATGGAAATAAAACATTTTCTCAAGAGATCTAAATAAATAAATTCTTTTATGTTGACATAAAATGAGGAACAGAAGCTTTATCGCAAGTTTTTGTGGTTTTTCGAATTTTTGGATGTGAATATCTGAACATTTTATATTTGAATAAAGGATTCGTGAGTTTATGATGTGAATTAGTGAATCTGTGCATTTCCTGCACATAAACCCAAAATTCAAGATTCGAATTCTTAAGCACCGACCATAATCACTGAGAACCTCTAATAATAAAGGCACAAGCAATATGAAACACCAGTTAAAGTCACACAATAGAGGGAGAATATCATTAGCGAAATTGAAGCTTTTGTTAAAAGATAGACCGAAAAGAGGAAAAAATGGATGAATGTCTCTATATTCTTCTTCTTATCCCCATTACATCCTCATCTATCATTTCGTTAAAAAAGAGTGAACCATAATAATTAATGTATACGATTAAAATTTGACCAACTGTGGGTTGATAATGATATTTTAAGAAGCTTAATGGAATCAGCAAAAAAAAATGGGGTTGGAGCTTCAAACAATCACAGATAATGCATTATTTTCCCATAATTTACAGCATGGATCTGTTTTGTCAGAACTTTTTTCTGTTGTTTGACGTACACCTGCAAAAAGGATGTACGTGAACATCACTAGAGGAAAAAGTTTTCAAAGATGGAATGGATGATGATTATACAGCATTTTTTGTGCAGTTTAAAAAAAGTTTTGCAATGAATTGACAGGAAATTAGGATGAATAAGGAAAAATTTTATGGTATTGAAATGATATTTGTGCTACATATCCACATCCAATTTCGAGTAATGGTTAAACATTCTCGAAACTTTTTCTGGGAACCTTAAGAGTAGTTTACAAATGCTGTCAACGAAATACAGAAGGAAAAAGTCTTAAAACGAATGTGTTGAATATGAAAACATTTAACGGAAAATATTTGAATTTTATATCCATGACGTAGTTTCTTCCCCTTTTTGTTTTGACACATTTTGACAGTAAGAACCAGGAAAAAGGTTAATTATTTAATTTAAGCAAGTTAATTATATTTTTAATGTGTTTAAACGGATGTATCACGTACAATCAAACCGTATAAATCTGCTGCATAACTAATTTTGGAGCTAAAACTCATGAATCAACATTTTAGTGTGTAGAAAAAATATACTTTTAGGCACTAACAATATAAAAGTAAATAATACAGTATTTCAGTCTCTTTAATACACAACCAACCATACGTTGTTCATTAACAACTCTTTATACTTTTTCAAGATGGTAGTTCAATTTTCAATTTTGAAGAAAATCCTTCATAAAATAAGATATTGTGGATCTTCTCAGTATGTATTAAGACATTACAGGCATATACACAAACTTAATAAGAATTCTGTAAATTTACTACGAAAAGCCCTCAACCTTCCATCCATCTTCTTTTCATCCATTGAAGAAATACGCTAATGTACCGTAACATACGGTTCAAAAAAAAAAACACTAAAATAGATTAAGGTACTGATGCTATACCTTCCGAATGCTTTCTTAATTTAGATGCTAATAATAATGTACACCTTAGTGCTCTTCTGAATGTCATTGTTCATTGCTGAGAAGAAAATAGAAAAAAAAACTATTTTGTAACCCAACATTGTAACCGAAGAAAGGAGATTTTACTTTCCCTCCATCGTCGTGAGAATAACAAATCATCAACATCATCTGAAGTGAATATAAAGAAGGTCATGAAAGAATCTGGGTTAATGCAATGACGAAAAAAAAGAACATAATACATAAATAGAGAGAATAGAACGTCATAAAAAGAGATAGAATTTGAGATAAAATTTCAATAGTTTGTGCTGCTTGTATGGCAACAACATAAACAGATGAGTAGTATAGACGAGTGAAAGAGAAGTCAAAATGCCGAAATCGAAACCAACCCTCCCCTTTAGTGCTGTTTTAGTTCATTCTTTCATATTTTTTCTCTTCTTCTTCTTATTCGAGCATTCTTAAACTCAGTTGGATGTGGCACGTTAAATTTCTATACGTCATATAGCACAATATGATCATAAAGTATAAATACACAAAAGGAAAGTAAGTGGTAAAAAATGACTGTAAAAGATGAAAGAAGAAGGAGAATGTAAAATAAAAGAAAATAAAATTGCGTAAGGTCCTCACAAATAAGCATTGCAGTGTTATTGATGCTATTATGCCTGACCCTCCTAAATAATATTCTCTCTTCCTAAATGTTTAATTTTGTTGCTTCTCTTCTTGCTTTAAAGCATACCAAAAATATTACTTTAAATTAATGAAAGGGGATATTAAAGGATGATCATTTTTAAGGAGGGTTGATGCGGCACAGAAACAGTAATATTGTTGTTTAACGTGAGCAACACCAGACAGTAAGTGTGTATAGTATAAATTGTGTCATTACGAGTAATATACCGGAATAAATTTTTTTTTATGTTGTGAGGCGATTTAAGGCATGATGCTCAAATGATGGAAGAAGAAAATCGTTTAGCGAATGGAAATTTTTAATGTCGCGTGTAAGGACGGACATGAGCGAGAAAAAGATGAAAATTAAATTCAGATTAAGTGGAATTTAAAGAGCTACTCGAAGAGATTATCGAATTATTAAAGTTTTTCCTATAAATTCCTGCCAAGCTTGTAAGATGACACGATAGAAGAGTTAATTAAAGTTGTAAGAAGAAGACGACGAGAAGATTTAAAAAGTTTTAACTTGACACGATAAAATGCCAAAAAAAACTTTTACATTTATAAGAAGTGACAGCGGCTTCATTTCTCATTTTCATCATATTTTTCGTTAATTTAATTTCCCGTCATAAATTTTTATCAGGTCGACAGACTTTTTGTGAAAAATAAGTCATTTCAAATTTAAAATGACGGTTTAATTGAAAGAGAAACTGATTAAATCCTTTAATTTATATTTTATTGGATCTTACATTGACATAGGCTTACGTAAAAGTTTTCTCAATTTTCAGTCCTTTTCTTACAAACTTTATGTTTGCTCTCGAAGGGTCGTTAAGAAGTCATGATACCGCATGACTACGTCCTTTGTAACCAGCTCACAGTCTGTTGGGACTGATTCTCATAAGGGAATTGACTTCATTATATTAAATCTGTTACTAACCTTATTTCTTTCTCATTTTAAGGTTTTGATGAAATTCAAAAGGATATTTTAGGAAATATTGACGAGTCTTGTTCAAATAATAAGGAACAAAATTATTGTACGAAAGTCGATAAATTAGAAAAGTTTATGAGCAGAAGCCTTATGACAGATCTGAATTTAATGTATTTCAAAAATTAAATTCGTACATGATATCTATACAGCATTGCTGTGCTTTGGCACTCCTTCATGTTAGACCATGATAGAAATTATGATTAAATTTGATATTAATTATTGTGTCCTTGACAGAGCAATACTCGGATGACACACTGCGGAACTTAGGCCAAAAACTCATAAATATGAGTATGCTTTTTAACAATTCGGACGTCACAATGCCATGAGGATACCTTCACTTCTAACCATCAACTCGACAATGCGGTGGTACGATTTTATCTAATAGACGTTAAAGTTGGTACCTTTTATAAAGTATTGCTACATTTTTCGGTTAATTGCAACGTTCAAGTTCCTATCTTCGTAAAAAGAAAAGCTATAAAAATGCTCAACATTGAAATTTTACGACATTACTAAATGTTAATTACAAAAAAGTAGCAATGAGAAGCACTTTCAAAATTGATGTACATTCCACAAGTTAAAGCCACAAATTTGCATAATTACTGCTAAGTTCATTGTGAATTTTTTTTTTTTTGAGGCACAAAAGTTTGTCATGCCTTCTAAATGTACGCAGTCACGAAAACTTTCTCTAAAATTTTAATCGATTCCATCCCAAATGAGATGAAAAAAACTAGTTGTAAACTTCAAGTTCAAGTTCTGATTTTTTCTTATTCTTCCTGTTCCACTTTATAGTAACTACTTTACATAAAACAAGTACGCAATAAAGAATTTCTTGTTTTTCTCGCGAAAGGAAAAGCAAAATCAAGGCTGGAAGGAAAAATATTCAATGTACTTTGCTTCAATTAAGTTCATACTTGCTTTTTATAGCTACACATTTTCCTAATTATCGTACATGTACAGTTTCTTATGTAAAGTAAAAAAATAATAATTTTCCTTCCTTTTGAATCAGAGCTTATGTATGCTCCCTTTTGTAAGAAACAAACGATGTCTAATATGATAAGTGTTCAGTCGTGTAGAAAATGAAGATCAAAGTTATAGGATAATGATGATGTCAAGTATCGTTACAGAACCGCTTAAATCAGAAGCGACGTTTATAATTCAAATGTATATAATATCATGTGCATGACTGCGAATGTTAAAAAAAAATCGGAAGGTGATGTAATTCAATCTCATCATGCAAGCTTTAGCCTTCATTATATGTGTATATAATTTTGTCTGCATTTTATAATTTAATAATATGTATAATGTTATTATAAAGAATCACTCGAAGCAATCATCGTATCAATGCATGCGTTTATGTAAAAGGTATACATGTCTGTTTATAATTCTATCTATATATCTCTCTAAGTATCACTCATTCATCTACACATGAAGATATTCAATGTGAGAAAAATTATGAAAATTTTCTCGCTCGTTATCTGTCAAAGTCATAACAATGGAATACACACAGAGAGAGAGGTAGAGACATCGAAGAAAGGGAAATGGCATGAAGAGAAAAAGAAACAAAGTGAAGTAGGGAAAGAAGAAAAGCAGAAGTGTCTGATGTATCAAACAAGCAGAAAAAAAAAGTCATCGAAAAATGATCTGAAGAAGAGTTACCATAGAAAATCAATCAATAAAGGTGTTAAAGGCTTGAAATGATCAATATTTCATGCGATTTGGGAGTTCTGTTGAATTATTCTTCTTTAAAAGCCAAGCATTTGTATTGTAAGGGTATCTGAAAAAACAGAATAAGAGGATAATACCTGAATTCTTCGAATGGTAAAAATACCTTAAACAAACTCTTTCATCAAATGATGTGGTGACCTTTAAGCTTAAACTTTAAAACTCAATTGGTTATTTATATTATTCTGTAACTTAAATCTCCTAATCAATAAATTATCCAAAGTGTCATCAATGAAACGCCTTTTATGGATGAGCTAAAGATAAAGTTATCGATGCGAAGGAAATTGAGCTGAATAAAGCATATTTACTGAGCAGTCCCAAACAAACAAGAATAGGAATATATCATCTGAAATAGTGTTGCATAATACTCTGAAATGATAGTCAACAAGGGGACTAACAACTTAAAAGGGGAGTACAACTAATTTTAATTGGTTAGATAATTCAAATTTGATACGACGGTTGATATATTCTCAACTGAACTTGTCTTAAAATTAGTCAATAAATGTCTGAATGTCTTTCGAAATGATATGCAATTTCGTGAGTATGCAACGATATAATTCAGTCCTAATTTTAGCAATAACTTTGCACTGAAATAAATTTATTAATAAAGTAAAGAAATAAATCATAGAACATGCCACAGACATTCTTCACTTTCGTGCAAGGAAGCATGATATAGAGCAGTATTTTAGCGTAAATCCAACTCAGCACTTAATCATTTTTATCAAAATCAGTGCAGACAGTACGTGAGACATAGGATGAGTTTTAAGGAAATAAGTCTATAAAATAATTCTTCTTTGCAATCCTTCCTTCATTCAGTCAATTTTAATTAAAATGACAAAGTTCTTGATAAAAGATTGCTTTCAACAAAAAAGTAAAAAGAATGAAAGGAAAAAGGGATTTATTCAAGTCCTAAAAAATAATCTACAAAATGCTTTTTACATGGGCACAAAAAAGTTTTTGACTGAATCAAAAAGAAGAGAATTTAAAGCACATTTGATGTTTTCCATTAACAGAACAGACACAAAACAAAAAATGTCAATACAATCTTTTTCCGCAACCACGAACGACAAAGAGGAAGAAAATATTCTATTTTGATGGTCAGTGGCATTAAAGCATGATGAAATAAATTAAAAACAACAATAATGACCTCCTTCAGCATTTACAATGTATTAAGTCGTCTTCATTTATCTTCTTGCTATTTCATCGCATCACATCCAACTATTCCACAATGAGTAAGTTCCCATGAAATTTTCCCACCATGTAAATTACATGCTATTTACTAATTTTTTTTTCTTCTCTTTTACTTCTTCTAGCCTTTTTATTTTGACGAAATTCACTTCACCTTCTTTCTTAAGCTCATTGCTTCTATTAAATAGTCATACACACAATATAAAAAGATTTTCCACCAACAAAACATCCAGTCAGAAACTAAAAATCCAATTGAATGAGAAGTCTTGTGTGTAATTATGTAACAGTAAAAATAGACGAGAAGTAAGTAGTAATGAAGATGAAAAAAATAAAGATGTTGCTAATTTAATTTATGCGAATTATTTATGTGCTTTGAATTGAGAAACAGTACCTAAAATATATACACAGCATTTCGTTAATGACAAAACAGAACTGAATCAATTTAAATATAGCTCAAAAATTAATTATTGATAAAACAAAAATACAGTAAAAATCCGAGAACTGGAAGTAAATTGTGTAAATATTTACGTGTTTAAAGCTCAAAAAAGGAGGGTGTATCGACCTGAATAGATTGTCGCTAATGAGAATCACTTATAATCTGATATTCATAAAAAAGGGTAGCACTAACGTCATAAACAATTAAGCCGTAGAATTAAACAGTCTTATTTATATGACACACGGCTCAATTCACTCAAAAGCCTGCTGTTCACGTTCAGCATTTGGTTTTAAGGGTAGATATACGTGAGTAATGTGTAATGGATAGTTTGAGGATACATATTTATTGTAATTTCGTGCGCAATGTGCGAATCCTTATCATAACGACAGCACTCTACATAAATATTGAGAGAACATTGTCTGGTGGGTGGGAGTCGAACCCACGTATTCGCAAAAGAGTTTCATTCTGCTACCTAATCACTCGGCTATAAAGGCCTTAATCTTGTATTAACAGATTCGCCTTTATATGTCTAGGCACCCCAGACACCACATTTATATGCAGCATCGATCAAGGCATTAAGATTATCAAGGCACCATATCTAAGTAGTTGAAAATTCCCGAGTACAGGTGGATTATCAACAATGCAGTTGATGCTGTTCAAAGAAGACAATCATTTAAGATGGCATTTGGTTAAGCTTTCAAGCTACTTACAATAATTATAAGGGAGATCAATGATAACAATTAGTCTGCAGGACTAAAGATTTTAGTAAATTATCTTAATTACAAAGATCTATCAGACATATTTCCCACAAGATATTGATATAGACCAAAAAATTGTATCTCCATTCTGATCATTTCTCATATTATCGATATAATAGCCTCGAGTCTTTCATATTTATTCAAATGACACAAGTTTCTCAAAATTCAGATCCCGTAAACACAAAAAACTTTCAACTGAACCTCAACAAGGATAAACTATAAATTTTTGATAAGTTAAAGCTTCCATGACGACGACGAGAAACAAAGCTCATTTTTTATCAAAAAACATTTTCATTTCTCATTTTCTTATTGTCACTGCTGATTTCGTGACAACATGAAAGCTTGTAGACAACAATCAAAAAAATTAAAATGACAGTCCTGTAGTTAATATGCTTTCTTTTTGTTCCTTCATCGTGAAATCGGATAGAGGATGATATTTATTTTATCTCATGAAAATTTCCATGACATTGAGGAGATTTAAAGCTCTTTTTTTGGGTTTATATTCTTTTTGTTTTCCTATTTTTGTGTTTGGTTAGTGGAAGTAAAGAATCTTGAAGAAACTTCTTGAGATTGGCAAGATAGTCAGGATCAAAACGCATTTTCCGCCATAGAAAATTTATTTCAAACCCTTTTTTTTTGGATACGATTTTTCACAGGTGAGATGCTCGGTAATCGGAGTCAACCTTTGTCATAAATAAAGCCATTCCGAGTGTAAACTTAAATTGCTGGCATGCGGAATCCTAAAGCACAATGAATAAAGGTGACAGCAACTAACACAGCAGGTATAATTTTTCACTTTCCCTGCTATGCGGTGATTACATTTTCGAAATCAATTTCTCATGGCGTTGATTTCCTTCCATAGAACTTGATTGATGTTTTACTAAATAAACTTTAAATCACTCAATTGTGTCATAAACTTTCAAATTTAATTATAATATCATCATTAAGATGTTTCTGTAAGTTACTGACAAAAGCTTTGACTTTAACTTCTTATATCAATTATGAAAAGTTTTCCTCAATATTCTATTTTTGGAAAGGGTTAGAGTTCCTCTTTTGCATTAATTTCTAGTTACATTGGTAGTCTATTGATGAAGTAATTGAATAAATGAGTGCTTATGTACAACAAAGCAGTTTGAGGACGAGTGCAATCCTTCCTTTGTTAACAAATAAATCTATTTAAGCATAAAATAAGTTCACTTGAAATGTTTATTTGATTAAATAATTCAGAAGGTACAAAGGAAATTGAATGCAGCAATAAAATGAAATTTCTTCTCAAATTTGCCATAATCAAGTCAGAATCAAACGTGTGGAAGAAGATGTAAAAGAAGGATAGATTCCCGATCATTTTTTTTGAGATAAACAACATATAAAATTGAGTTTGAGTAGCCTACTATGCGTATCGGAAGTAAATGATGAGGCAAATGAATAAAAAAAGAGAAAACAATCGCCACATTAAAAGAGCATTAAAATAAATTACATAGATTTTCATCAGCAAATTGTATATATCTATCAATGTTGAAGATGGGAACTCAAATGAAAAATAAACGAAAAGAAAGAGATGAGAAATGAATAATCTCATGACATAATACTCATCTCCTCAAATATTTTTCTGTTAATGCTTATTAAATGTATAAACTAGCAAGTAAGTCGCCACTAGAATATTCGATTATTAGTCAAGCGGAATTTGTCCATGACTTGACATTTTTCCGTACAAATAATTATGATTCTTTTATCCAAAGTCATCTAAGGTATTGATTTTTAACGGTTTTTTTAAATTTTGAAATGTTTGCTATTTTGAAAACTTTTCTCACTTCAGAAAGTAAATCAGCTTTATAAGCTGAATCAGTGCCAAAAAATAAGAAATAAGAAGACTATATCCATCTATAGAGTGGCAAAAATGAGATAATCAATATTAGGTAAACTAATTGTACTGAAAGAGATTTCTTTTCCATCCGCCAAATGAGCATTAAGCTGGTGTAAAAAGAAGCTTTGTGCCAAAAATCTATCATTACATTTTATGTGATTTGTCTCTATCTTACTTAAACAATAAATTATTTACCATTCCCGTATAAATGGCTATAATCACGAAATGAACGTTGAGCTATGAATCGATGTAATATAGATGCCTTGCCCATATCTGCCTGCTGGGAAACTTTTCAGTCCTTTATTGTAATTTGCTCTACATTTATAAAGCCATTTATTTAAATGTCCACAACAGTCATTTTTGTTTCGAAACTTTACAGTTCTTTGATTACTATTATGGCTGTCGAGCTTCCGAACATGACACTATGCTTCACATACATAAAACTCTCTTTTAAGTTACTAATTAAAAATAAATTTTCACATTTTACAAGACCAAATTATATAAAAAATAAATAAACAAGAATCAGCACAACGTTATAAAAGTTTTACGTGACGGACGTGGTCAACTTCCGATTTCGACTGTTGACAATTTTTGTTGGTTGGATTTTCATTTTTTGTATATATTTCGAGTAATCAAATCATGTAAAAAATTAATTGGAACTTTAAACCTTTATGTGCTGTATTGTGATTACGATGTAAAGAGAAATTGTTATGAAAATTAAAGTCAGAATGGGAATGGGATAGAACGCGAATGATCAGTAAAGCGAAGAGAAACATAAAAATTTCCATTAAATATGAAAACTTTTTACATTCAATGATGATACTCGAAAATGAAATAATATAGCAGTAGCTATACGCGAGCAAGGGAATTACTCACTCTCTTGAATTCTTTTTTTAATTCTACATGTGGATGTATGTGTATGATTGTGGACTCTCATGAGGCTCGTCCACAAAAATGAGCTTAGTGATATGTTAACCGGAGTCATGGTTCGATGGCATCGTGGGTATTTTTAACTTTAACAAAGACTCAACGTTCACTGGATATACTGTCAAGTTAATATAAAATTCTAGCTTCATATTGAATTCTGTTTTTTTATGAAAAAATATTCTTTGAATTAAGTTTACGGAGAATTTTTTCTTATTTTGACATTTTTTTCTGTTTGTTTTCTGGAAAACACATATATGCTATATGCGATTTTGCTTGACTGAATCGATGAATGTTTTTCGTAGGATTTAACATCGATGTTTTTCAAAGATATTGAATATTTACGAGTACATTTTCACGTAAAAGTATTTTTTTACCAATTTTACATTGGAAAAATGAAGCGTTGTCACCAAGGATTTTGTGTTATGACTTCATATTACAAATACATATGGGGTGATGTTTTTGGATCTGTAACAATGGCTTGATACCCGAGCAAACAAAGAGCATAATTTGAGAATACTCATTTTAAGCAAAATAAATTGAATTCATCGCTGTGAGTCGAGATAGCTCGGTGGCATAATGGTTTAGTACTTTGGCACATAATTATTGCAACATCGATCCTGGGTTTCGAAACTCAGTAAGGGAAATTTTCAAAAACATGAACATTCAAGTCGATTTCCCAATTGCATCTGAATAGCATGAAATTGAAAAACTCCAAATAAATCCCATAGGAATGGACCGAACCCTATTCCTGATTACTTCTTCTTTTCAGCACTAGCCTCTCTCATTCCTTACTATGTTGAAATAAAATCTAATTTAAAAGTTGAAGATTTATTTATTTTTCATATTGAAAACTTGCCAAATAATCAAAAATGCTGTTCATTGTTTCATGTCTGTATTCGAAACATAGCGCATGTATATGCATCTATTCGTGTTGATCCTTTTTTTGTCAGAACAAAATTTATATTATTTAATTTCTTTTCAAAATGTAAACATTTTATAAATCATGTATAAGCTTTATTGCAAACAAATCTCCAGCCAGACATTTTCAAATAAATAAATAAACTAGAAAAGTTTTAGGGGAGGTCAAGGACAACAAATGCATGTAAAACATTTTTGAACTACAAAAAATTGTTCTTCTTGTTCGGATGTTACAGAATTAAAATGACAGCAATGTGTTAGATGATAAGCAATATCCTGATAATAAAGGAACATAAATTTAGGAATGACATATGATATCGACCACCCGCAAAGTAATTTTTTTCTCATATCGAATCAATTGTTTTGTAAGACATATCACAAAAATCCATAAAAAAGCTTTCCATTCGATCAAATATTTAATCAACCAAACAGAAAACGAAAATCATTTCTCTCATCGTCGTCGTCATCATCATCATTGTGTACAACTTTACTGTTGTGGATGAAAAAAAAGAAAAATTTTTCCTTTTTTACTTCAAGTGCTCTTCTTCCATTTCCTTCTTGTTTGAGCAGTGGTGGGCAATCTGTGTGCTGTGACACACTAGCATAAATTCCACCATTTCATCATATGCTGTGTATGGTTTCAGTCGAGGCTTACGACCAAGGTGTACCATGCCACACAGGTTGCCCACCACTGTGTTACAGATTGAAAAATACAGCAGCAATTGTAGACGTGAAAGAAAAAGAAATTATCTCAGAATTGCTCTTGATTTGAAATTTCGCTCATTTTATGGTACGTTTTTCTTCTATTTTGAACGACAAGTTTGAGACATTACATCAACTACTTCCGTCTTCATATCAAAAGGATTAAAAGTTTCTGTTTGATAATTTTCTGTCAAAGGAATTTTCCTCATTGAGATTGAGACTTAAAAGGAACATTCAAGTTTACTTATTGCACTGCTTATACAGAACACGGGAAGTTAATCATGTCTGAAAGCTTACAGTCGTAGAATTATTAAATTCAAAAGGAATTTGAAATGGGATCAAAGCTTTAACCTCAACATCTCCTGTTGATTTCAATACCAATGACTTTTTTGGCTTGTCATGGAGGCTATGTTGGTTTTGCTCATGACTTTTGTGGACAGTGGTATATACCGCATGTGTTTCAGACAATAGTGTGAAGGCGGTTAGTAAACGTCTTTGACACTTTTTTTGCCTTAATTTTTTGAAGCCATTCCGATCACGACATTTTATATTTATTTATTGATGTGAAAAATTATATTCATGCGAATATGCTTCCCATGCTTCCTCAATTTAAAAGTTAAATTGATCATGACCGTAGATTTATTCATAGCATTCTCAAATTTTCTGAATGTTTGACTTGTGCTCTTCATTTAAATCAGGTTGGCATTTAAAATTCATTGAATTCTGCATCAGATATCAGGATATGCAAATTATCTCTGCAATTATTTATGTCTACTATTGTATAATTGCGCTATTGTCGTTATTTCCATGAATGAGTTTTGAATGCCAAGTTGCAAAAATTATATATGATCAGGATATGTTATAGAATAAGAATTTTATGGGATCCTTGAGAGTTAAGGTTTGTTGGATGTGTGTTTTGGTCCAAGACAATGATAAGAGCGTGTGCCACGTAATAGCTCAGTGGCTAGAGCAACGATTGGAAATCATAGTAGAGTTCAAATCCCATGTTCGAATCAAATGCAGGGAAAATTTGCCGGAAAATCCAGTTATTGAATAGCAAGATCAATGACAATTCCCAATAAGTTCTTAAAGGAACTTTATCGAATAGTTGTGTGATTCATGATGATTTCTCAGGCAACAATAAATCCTACTCGAGTAGAACAGACTGTAGACAACACTAATCATGAAATTTGTGGAAATTGCCCATATGGTCGACACAACGCCTCCTATTACACTCAAACTGTATTTCCAGTTCCACACCTCGGTCACTTTAGAGAATTTCAATGCCACAACCACATCTCCTTATTCCACTCCAAATTCCTCTCCTCATAAAAAACTTTACCCATCCTTATCATCAAAAAGTGAGAGGAAACACTCATCAAGGCAAAGAAAGTTGAAGTGACGAATTTTTTTCCCCCATTGAGGCACAAAAGAAGACAGTGAAAAAGTAAGAATTTTTGAGATGCTTACACAAAAAGAAAAGAAGTCTAATTAATTTCTTTGCTGATTTATAGACAGTGCAAGAAAAAAGTTCCATTAATCTTTATCGCTTTTCCCTCATTATAATTGAATAATTATTCCATATCACTTCAGAACATTTTACGACGAGTGACGATGGATGGAGTTTTACGATGCGAAAATGCACAAGACAGATGTGAGTGAGAGAAGAGAAAAAAGTAAACTTATCGTTATAATTTACAATTCATCTGTGGATGGAATGATAAGGGAGATTGTTCTCAATATTCATTTAAGTAGCTATATAAGCACGAATATGGAATATGAATGTATATAACCTTCAGGGACTTATCGATAAGAATTTATGAAGATATTTTTTGTGAATTTTATCGTCTACATGGATTTTGTGCTTTTTTTCCCTATTACAATTGTGTTGCCACTTAATGCGATGTTGCGGCAATAACGTTGAAGGAGCATAAAAGCCTATAAAAACATGCTTCATCTCCCATTCTCACAACAGTAGAAAATATTGTTCTCTATCCTATCATCGTGTTCAATCCAATAAATTTTTGTTTGTCTAATTCATGCGTCATAAAGAATCTTTGCCTGTCTCTGCCTTTAACGATTTTTAATGAAAAAATAGTAGTGCTTGTCGTGCAACATAATTGAATTTTCCGAATGAGATTCTTTGCCTAGTTATTTTTCTCGACTTTATGCTTAAATTAATTAATGAACTCACCTCCAGCTTCCAATTCAGCCAATTTGGCGGCAGCGCATTCCGAGCATTGTGTACATTCAGGGCATATTTCTGCTTGCTGTTGTGGATCGATAATGACATTTTGTTGCTGGATTTGTTGTTGTTGGATTTGTTGTTGCTGAATCTGTTGTTGTTGTTGTTGGGGAATTTGTTGAATTTGTTGTTGCTGCTGCTGCTGTTGTTGAATTGGCTGCTGCTGCTGTTGTGTTGTTTGTGGCTGCTGTTGTTGACTAGATGCAGCTGCTCGCGCTGCCAGCATAGCCGCACGCTGCTGTTGAAGTCTTTGAATAACTTGAAGTTGTTGAATGTGTTGAGCACCAAATACATGATTGCTTAAAGCATCTGATAATGCAGAGTCAAGTAAACTGCCATCTTTATATCCCTCTGGTGGACTTAATGTTGCTTGATCAACAAATTCTATTGGTGGAGCGAATTTTGGACTCTGTACAGGAATGGAAAGAAGAAAAAGCGGAAATTTATTAGAATTTATTGTTCCACAATTTTGTCTATGGTCGATTCTACATCGATTTTTATTATATTTTTCACGTTCAAATTCAGTGTCAATTTTCCAGTCGGTAAATATTCTTTATGTATATTACAGTTTATGTATTCATATTCAACAGAAATAACTACAGCACAGTATTTATTGCATTTTTTATTCTCTTTTATATTTAGACTGTTCGTTCTGGTCGATATCGATGATCAGAAACCAAAATTTATTGGGGGAATGGTATATGGTAGGAAAGGCACTTCCTGATCATTGATGTGATACATTTATATTCAAATGAACAAGCTATATGGCATAAAAATTCAAATGTGAATCCAAATGTCTGTAATAATATACAGCTCATGTCACAAGACAAGTATGAAGTATCACTCAATGCAAGTTAATACAATTTTGGATTCTATCGATCAGTTCATTAGTCAATGACTGAATGAATTGAATTATTGATTGATTGAGTTTTTTATGAATTATTTCTTCTCCTTTTTCGTACTTTCTTTCCTCCTTCTCATCTTGCCAAGGACGTTTTGATGAATATAAGTAGATTAGAACCAATTCATATTCTGACGCCCTCTTGGGATAGAATTTGTGTGCAAAAAAAGAGAAAGTTATGGAAGATTTATGAAAGTTACGAACACTTTTAGCATTAACGATTAGAAACAGAGAAATGATGAGAAGCACAGCATGCCTAATCCACGAAAAGTAATTAAAAGCACAGCGTTGTTGCTTCTGAGATTAAAAGTCTCAAATGGTATGGGAATTTCAAGGATGTTCATGACTGCGGACTTGTGTATTGGTTCAAAGCACATCAGTGAAGTCTGAGTAGCAACACTGGATCTATTTTTACTTTAACAGACAGCTAGACAATCTATGTACAGCATCCAGCAACATGATATTTGTTATGGAAATATATTCATGCGCATGTAGTAAATAAAAAATATTAAAGCTAAAGTCAGGAAGAAGAAAGGAGCTTTAATTGAAGCTGCATTGTTTTTTAAAATTTTCCGTTCTATTGTTTGCCATGTCTGCTTCTTTTCACTCTGCACATTTGCAAAATTATGAACTCACACTCCGAGTGATTATGATTATGATTTACACTAAAATGTATATATACTTTCAAGTATTATATGTTTACGTCAAATTGCTGTAAATTATTAAAATGGATGTACATACATATCTTCAACCTACGAGAGAACACCAAAAATAAAGGAAATTTCAGGCATAATTTTTTTTTTTTTTGTGTGTGAGAATGACGTGCAGGAGAATTCTTTTCTGCGTATAGCCGACAGTAAGAATATGAAAATTATTTGAAGAACCGTAAACAAGTAGCAATAGCAGCAGCAATATGAGAAAATTGGTTAAAAACAGAAATAAAGTATGGATGATGGCAG
Source organism: Chironomus tepperi (assembly GCF_022539635.2). NCBI lineage: Eukaryota > Metazoa > Arthropoda > Insecta > Diptera > Chironomidae > Chironomus > Chironomus tepperi. The sequence goes on from NW_027226207.1 coordinate 810,884, forward strand.
AGGAAGAAGAAGAAGAGGTAGAAAAAATAGGAAATGAGCAATTTTACGAATAAGTGAATATTGCTGCCTCTAACTAATTCTCTTTCTCTTGTTTTTTGTGTCAAATATGTGCATTATGGAGACATCGAATTTGTATGGAAAAAGGAGGGACGTAAATAGAGGTTCCACATGAGAAGCTATTGCTGTTGTTTGTTTCAAAAGGTATTAGACTGTCATGTTCCGGACATGACGTTTTTTTGTGCTTTTTAGCGTATTTTTTAAATAGGGAAATTGCCTATTGACCCTGCAGATGTAGCATGACAAGCTATAATCTAGCGAGACTTGGTTCTGTATATTAATCTAAGTCTTTTCTTAAAGAAGTGGTTCAGTAGGACAAATGATTCAATGAGCTAACATCTCGAGTGGACGATTTGGATCGAGTGGACATAAGGTAATAGCTAGACGAAAGGTCGACTAATAACAAATTTTATGGGAAGTTCCGTTTGAACATGCAAATAGATAATCTAATGTTGCAATCTAATGACTGCAGTCAAACTGCAAATAGCGCAGCTAGAATGCAGAAACTGATGCTAAACTGCACAAATAGGCATAATCTATACAAATCATATTTAAGCAGTTCAAATAATTGGACATTATGTATGTTTTCATCAATTGATTTTTAATGATTTCTAGGAATTATTCGAAACCATCCAAATACGTACATATTGTGGTTTACTGAACAAAATAGCATGAAAGCTTACTAATTAATTCCGCAAAATTGCATATTTTCAGCCATTATACATGGCTAGTTAGATCATAATCTGACAGATTAAAAATGATTTTCATTATAAACATTATTGAAGTCATAAAATATTAATAATTCAAATAATTTTCACATGAATGGATGCTTCATATATTCAGTAACTTTATATACATATTTTGGCACGTAGGCAGAAGTTATGCGATAAAAAAAACGAAGTGAAAAATTTTCCAATAATCTGCTCGAGCATCCTCAAGACACCCACGAAATCTTTAAACCTCTAGAAATAAATCGACAGTGGCGAAAACGAAAGGGAAAAGTTCGTTATAGGTGTGCTGCATAAAAATCATTATGGGAGCAGTTTCCTGATTGATTTTTTTTTCTCTTCTCAATTTTTGTGCTTCTTAATTTTGTGACACGAGATAGACGACAGCAAAAAATTATTAAATAAATTTTTCAATTAAATATTAAGCAATGGAACTTACCGGAGGTGTGCGTCCATCATCGACATCTGTGTATCCACAATTGCATCCCTCATCACAACAAATTCGTACGAGCTCATGATCTCCGCACGTACATGGCTCTTCGTCCTCTTCATCGTAAGGACAATCTTCACGTATCAAAATTATATAATCGGCTTCGAAAAATTCATTTCGCGTCTCATCGAATACTACACGATTTTTACGAGTGGGTGGTGGTCGATTGGGCTGCTTAAGTAGACCCCTTAACTTTCCTGCACCTGTTTCACGCATATTGATGTTATTATTTGTGGATGTTTGATGATACAAAGGCACTGCTTCAACTAAACAATCACAAAAGAAATCACTCTCATCACTTTTTAGATCGTCGTCGTCGTCTTCGTCTTCTGAATTATGTTCGTGATTGCTTTTGTCTTCAATTGAATCTTTTAAGAATTTATGGAATGTTTGTACATCAAATTCACAATTTGAGAATGAAATGTCATTGAATATGCTATGTATGAGTTTATCATGTAATTCCTCGTCGTCTTCACAAATTGACACTGATCTATCACCAGGATCTTCCTCGTAATAGACAAAACTACAATCTTCGTCACAATCTATGATCTCATGATCAGCACTATTATTATTATTATGCTCTACACTAGTATTAACACTTTTATTATTATTTACTATATCCTCGTCGTCACAAGCTATATCCTTATCACGAAATATTTTACAAATTTCATCCGATTCCGTTGATGATTCTGGCGATTGAAGTCGTTGAAGTGAAGTATCGTTATTTGTTGCTGCTGGCAATAAGGATGGCAATAGATTTTTGTCTTCGAATTTTATGTCCTCTAATGTCTTACTTCTATTGTTATTATTATTATTATTATTTTTAGATTCTGTTGGCGTAAATTCACGATCTAGAGAAACTATTTGTGAATGTTATGTTTACACATATCAGGTATTGTACAGGAGGTAAGGAATTGAGAGCAATGAGAGAAAATAAAAATCGATTACGAAAGGATTAGAGATGAAATTTCTCATTTCATGCCTTACAATATGTCCCATCAAATGGAATTGAAATGTTCACTTATGTATGTCATTGAATGAAGCCAATGTAATGTTTGTTGGATGTCTACATGTGAGAACGGCAGTAAAAAAATATTCCCGAGAACAAAAAAAAATAAAAATTAATTCCGCAAGAAATGAAATGAACGTTTTCATTATAATTGGAAAAATGTCAATAGAACCTTAGATAAATGCTGATTGACTTATGGCAGCCATACAAAAAAAAGCTTCTATTTACCTACTGTTACCATAGGTTATCAATATTGTAAAGGAAAGAAAAAAAAATCATCAATCTGAATGTGCTTGTGCTTTCCTTAATGTCGACTTATTCGCAATGACTTACATTGTATAGTCACTGGAATATTTTCCTTTTTTTTCAATGATTATTGATGCATAATGTGAATTAATGATGATAATGGAAAATGCAAACATGAATCTTTTTTCTCATCTCTTCCTCCCATTCCTTATTCCTCATAATATTCCTTCTTTTATACTCACCATCATTTATTAATAATTTTGATGTTGTGCCATAATTCAACTCATTATTATCGCACTCATACCTAAGAGAATTATCTGACAAGGTCGAAGATGTCGTCAATGGAAATTGTAGAAGTGATGTGGAGTTCAATGAATCAGTTGTGTTGCATCCACTATAAAACTGTGACTTGAACTCTATATCCTTTCCGACCGAGCTGAGAATTTCCTCGGATTTAGAAAAGACCTTTGAACTTCGCAAAAGTTTCTTCGTGTACGAGAATCCTTTGAATCGTTCCTCTAATCTTTTTAGTCTTGTGCTTGCTTCAAAGCAACTATCTTGATTTAGTGATGTTGTTGAGCTATAAAACTTTGGTGGTAGTTTCCTTTGTGATGTTTTTGATGAGAGAAAGTCAAATGATACTGTAGCTTTATCTCTTAATTCTCCTTCGACGTCCTTTAAAACTTTCCCATCACAATCATCTGACGACTTTGAACTTAATGAAAAGTTTTGATTGCACACAGATTCACGATTATTATTTTTATCACTTGATTCCTCAACCTCAACCACAACTTTTGATTCTTGTCCTAACGAATTAATTAATTGAGCACTATTGTTATTATTATATTGCAACTGCTGTTGCTGTACAACTTCTTCCTTTTCTTTGTCTTCTTTCACAATTAAATCAGTATTGAAAATTTTTTGGTCGTTGTCTTCTTGAACTTTTAATGTTAATGATGATGACGATTGAGTTTTAAGAAATTTATCACTATTAATACAACTGGATGTACTGCAATCGTTATTTGAACAACATAAGATTTTTGAACTTTCATTAACACAGGAAGATTTTCTTAATATCGATGTGAAAATGGATGATTTTTCTTCTTCTGGTTCTTTTTTTGTGAACTTTTTTTGCAATCTCTCGAAATCGATAAAACTTTTATCAATTCCTTTCAACACTTTATCCTCAGACTCTAAATCACTTTCACTCAACTTTTGACTACTTTTATCATCAAATTCTTTTAGTTTTTCTAAACAAATTGAATATTTTCTCACAATCGATGGATTTTCTGGTTGGATTGCTGATAAAGGCTGTGGTAGTGATGGAATACTAGACAAGTCAGTCTTCCCAGTATCCACATGTGCACATGCGCTGGTCGACTCCAGTGGAAGCTCATTTAATGACGATGATGATGATGATATTTTCTTTTGCTTTTCTAATGTAGGAAGTATATCATAATCATCATCTTCTGCGCAGCTCCCCACTATTGCCGTTTCATTCTTACTACTACTCGTTATTATACTTCCAATTTCCAGTAGATCCAAAAGCATTGTTATTGTACTACTGTTGGAATTTTTCACATTCATATCCTTTACAGTGTCTTGGATATTTTCATCGCTTAGATCTATTAACGGTTCTTCCTTTTCAAATTCGATGAGATCTTTAGCATCACTGTCATCGAAACTCTCAACACTCATAATCTCATCTTTAACATCCGAGTCATCATCATCATCCATAATATTTTTAAGTATATTCTTCTTTTTTCTCTTTAATGATCTTTTAACAGCTACGATCTTTGGTGGCGGACATTTAATTGGTGTCATGACAAAATCCTCGTCATAAGCACCGCTCTTGTAACTTGTTGCTGAATACATCTAATAGATTTAATGAGCGAGAAAAGAGAAACAAGAAGGAATTATAAATAAAGGATACAATAATAATCATAAATTAATGTTCAGGAATTTTATTAATGTACACTTGGTCAATGACCGTGAACTTGTTACAGGTTTCCCCCTTTTCATGAAGGCTATTGCATAAATTATGTATGTATTGCTTTTTACGACGTTGACCGAATTATTTTTTCTTCTCTTTCACTACTTTGGTTTAGCATTTCGGGTGGGAAAATATTTTTACTGTTACGGGAATTAATCTATGCAAATTACTAATACAGAGAGGAAGTTGTTAGGACGAACTTTATAATTCAGTAGGAGTGCATCTCATGAATATTTAAATCAGTGTGTGAAAGTTGCATGCTTAAATTATCGGGGATACAGCAGGGGTGTTCAACCTGTGTGTCATGATACACTTGTATACTTTGAGTATGATCAGGTAAGCTTCGACTAAAACCGAACACGGCATACGTTTCTTGGAATTTTCAAATAAATTAGGCGACACATTGGTGTAGTTTGGACAACAATAATCAAAGTAGCCCATCTAATATTAAACTCTTAAAAAGGGTTGACCACCACTGGTGTAAAGCCTTTCAATCCTTAATTCGATTTTTCATTCCCACACAAAAATTGATTAATTGTAAATCATGTCGAGAACTAAGTTATATAATATTGTGTATAAAATTCAATACTTCGATTGGTTTCCCTTTAAATATTATCCTGAATAAATAAAAACTTGAATATTAAATTACGGATATTTATTTTCAGCTCTTCCTGAGAAACAATTTACTCAATTATTTACGTTTGTTGTGTGTAATTTCCTTAATTCTTTTATAAACGTTGATTAATTTAGTCATTTTGTTTTTTTGTTTTGGAACAAATTCAGCTTGCTATGATTTGAGAATAGTGGATGTGAAAATTGAAATTCTATGCTTACAGCTCAGGAAGTGAAACAGTTAATTTGATCACAAAGTGTCAAATTACATCAGCACATCCATAATTTACAATGCACCCATACATAAACATGTGTTAACAATAAAGGAACAATTAATTTTAATTTTAAATGATCCTTTTGCAGTTCTACAATAATGACCATAACATCATGGCCAATATCTCTTCATCATCGGTCCTGCCATCAACAGCATTGTTCATTTTTCTCAAATTTGTTATCCTTTTGTGTAACTACATAATATTTCATGTGGATAACATAATTATGGTGCATCCCAGGATACTCATTTATTATCAAGCAACAATACTTAAACTAAAGCATGAAATGACCATGAAAGAAGGAGAACTTTGACTTGAAAATAATTTAGAAACAATTTTTTTGTTCATTCTTGCTTCAAAAAGAGAGAGTGAGAGAGAGGGAGAGGCTAAGATTCCTAATACACAAAAGGTTAAAGAATGCTCAAGAAGAAGGAACAAAAAATTATTTTCAAAGTCTTTCTTTCCCTTGCCTCTTCCCTCGTTTTTATATTTAAAAACAGCATAATATTTTATAACACACATTTTTTTACATGCAGACTGTTTATCGGTGCGTGACGATGACGATTTCCCACCCGACAATGCGACTCTACGATGACGATGAATGTGAATGTACACTGTACACAAAAAAATATTAATTTGTGAGAAATTATCTTCCTTGTGATTTTGCTGTTGCTCAATTGTTGAATTAATTGAATTGAAGTAAGTGCTCATACAGAAGTAAGTGCTGATTATAAAGCAGAAAAGTTTCACTTGTCATGATTGGTATTTAAATTTTACAAGCCGGCATATAGCTAGTAGATGCAATCAAAATCAATCAATTTTACTTCTTCCAAATAAAATGTTAAAGGCATTGTGATTAATGGCTATTGATCACGATTTATTTAGTTTTTTAAGGAACATCAACAAAGTAGTAAATTACCATGAAAATGTATAAGAAACCACAGCACGATTAAAGAAGGGTTTTTATGCTTATTGTTAATGTATAATCAACAAAAGAAATTGAGGGGTGAATAATCAAACCCCATCCATCCATCCCTCATACCGCACATTTCACATGCCACGTTATCATTCCACAAATCTATTAAAAAGTTTTCCTTTCTTTCGTCTATTTGCTTTATTGTCATACAAAGGTTTTTCATTTTCCTTTCTTTCTTTCTTGTGAAAAAGTTTCCTTTTCTATGCTTTTAGCATATTTTTTAAGCTTTATGTTATCTGATTACTTCCATCACTTTGCTATTTTGTTAATAAATTGGATGATTTTGTGCGAAATGTATTGGAAGATTTATGTGGTTGTGTTTAGGTATGACACTTTTGGAATCGATGGTAATGGTGGAATTGAATTTATAAGCTTCCAAATATCACAAGTCGGTTAATCGATCCGAAATTCGATACCATGACGACGTAACTCCAAGACAGCATGGTACGTTACTTAAACCTAATCCGGTACCAAGTCATGATAAGATAATTCAGAAAACTTGGAACCAGTAAACTATATCATTGACAAGCGGTCATAGACCGTCATAGACCAAACAATACTAACTTTACTGCAAACTAGTCTTATTCCCGGTATCTGAGTAGCTGAGCCAGTAGACTACACATCATAATAAAGAACATGTGATTTTCATTGACTGAATCTACAATACTGAGAATCATATGAGAACTATTGAAGCTAATTGCTATTAAGATTAAGCACTAGAAGTTTCTCAATCTTGTGGTTTCTCAACCTGACTGTCTTAAATTCATGGATTTAATGACTTAAAGCAAGCATAGCATAGAGCTTGAATAAATAAATATTTAGCAAAATCATGAGTAGCCTAGTTGTCGTGTCCACAGCTTCCCCTCCAATCTGTGGAAATTTCATCATCTCACGACTCATCAACAAAAATTCAAGAAGCTTCAAAAGAATTTGTCAGTGTTAAAAATTTCACAGCTCAGCCCAATCAGCAGGGAACCAAAACATTCACCTGCAATGTCTTAGAGCAACAATGACAATTTCAGTGAATGTAGCTGTCAATTTGATGCATCAGTTACTAACGAGTCTTGCGGAATTTATAGCCATAAAAACAATTAAACACTGATACTGTCAAAAAAAAAAATCTCTTCCGCCTAGGTGTAGTCTTTAATACAAAACATGACAAAAGCCACCACACACTGAGCATTTCATCATATCCAAAAATACATAAAAGTGGCTTCGACCACGTTTAAATGTAAAATTTTTCGTAACTAATCTTGAGTGAATTTCTTATAAAAGAAATAGAAATGAAAGAAAAAAGCACTTCCGTTCTGTTTTTGAACAACTTGATAGCACTTTGTACTTGTTCTTGCTTTACATTTTTTATTTAAACAAATTTGAATTGATCTTATCGTTATGGTGACACACGAGTTTGATAATAAAAATAAACAACTACTTCATATTTGCAACCCTCTCGGAATATCTAGACCAAAACATGTAACTGTGACTTTAAAGAAGTTGCAAGGGGACTTTTTTAGGAAGTCAAATAAGTTATTTTGTTGAAAAAATTGTCGTAATCGACAAACCAGATATGTTTGTTACCTAGACAAGTGAATCATTTGGAGTATAAAACAGACATGGCAGTGTTATCCAACCTGTGTGTCGCGGTACACTAGGAATTTGGTTATAATACAGACATAGCAGGCCTGTCCAACCTGTGTGCCGCGGTACACTAAGAATGCCATGAACCGCATTTCGTGTGCAATTTCAGTAATTACAGACCACCAAGTTGGACCGTGACACTAAAAAGGTTGAACAGCACTGAGTTATAGAGACATTATATGTCATTACTTGCCTTTCATTCATTAATAATTTATTCCACTTTGTATTGCTATTAATCCATTTGTACAAAATTTTTGAATAATCAATTTGATGAGTGTGAGTTAGTCACACTTTTGAGATTAAGGCACCTCTATTTTTTTGTTTATTGTTTGAATCATAAGAGCCACTTTGCATTGAATATGTAATAAAAAATTTTCATTTAATTTGAATGGAACTTCATGTCGTGAAATTTTTTTTAGGGACAAATCCACAACAACAAGAACCAAAAATTCTTTTATTCTATCCACAATTCTGTGTCACTCATTCACTATAGTCTAATATAATAATGATCATGAATTAACAAAAGACATTTTGCAGGGCACTAAAAATCACACATTAAAATATAATTTAGACCACAGACTCTCATTTCCGGAATGGTCGTACCATTGTTTAATTAGGAGGGAATTGAAATTTGAGAATAATGTTCTCGAGAGCTATTCAATTAATTGTGTTGTTTATTTCACTTTTTTTCAACTTTACCACACAGTACAAAATAAAAATAATAAAATTGTAGGCAACGCTCTCCGAACAGCGACCACATGTTAATTCAACGAGCGACACAAACCGAATAAACAAAAGAAGAATTGGAGAATTTTCATTCTTTTATTTTCATTTCATTGTTTGGAAAGGTGTGCGGCAATGCGAGAGAGAGAGCAATGAGCCTATTGAGCGCGACTAGGTATATTGAGTTAGGTGTCTTATAATGAAACTGAGAATCTCTTTACAGCTGTACACAAAAAAAAAGCATTTGTTTTAGAGAAATGAGCATAAAAAAACCAGCGTGGAAATTTGAGCAGCACTTCCTCGTGCAGCAATGCGATTCAATTAACTAAATTCTTTCATTACTTTTTTTACTTTTTTATTCAAAATTATTATATGTAGAACATTGGTTTCTTCTTGTTCCTTAATGCGAAAATATAAAATGTGAATGGAATTTATGACAATAACAGTTTCCTAGCAACAGAAAATATTATTAATAGGAATTCGATACGATGTGAATTATGTACGAGAACATATAAAAATATAAATTTACCAGCATGAAATATAAGAACCGCGACATTCTTGACAGTTGCATGCGAAAATTTAGTTTGAAGAAAGTTATCAATAATTACAGCAAGGAAAGGAAATCAGGATGAGCATGATTTAGTAAACTAGTTCAAGCATGCATTTTCTTCATTTTGGATGAGTTGGTCTGCAGATTTGGGTTGTACCTTATAATTTGTCCAAGGTCTGCAGTTTTGGACAAATCCTGAAAATTCAGAAAGCAATTTGTTTTTTAATAAAATATTCAAATACTAATTGAGTCTGTTCCTAATGGACTCTGAACTCCTATTTTCTGGAATTAAAAAATCGCTGTATCATTTGAGCAGATCCATCATGGCTAGTGTGTTGTCGAAAGTACTGCAATTGATATTGATAATATATTTGGACTAGGGTTCGTCCATAATTTCAGACCTATCGACTCTTATTTGAACCCAAAAAGAAGAAGTATACTTTTTCCGAAATAGGAACAATTAAGAATTACATCAGAGCTCAGGATGTAAAAGATGGAACGCAACAAGTTCCAAGAATAAGCGGGACAAATTTCTAAAATATGAAGAAGCTCTTATGTATGGCATAAGAACACGAGGGAGACGAGGATTTGTTGATAGAGAAAGTGTTGTACTTGATTTTTGTAATTGACAGTAAGTAGTCATCATGTAAATTTAGCGAAGATAGTAAATGATAGTCATCGATAGAGCTATTCAGGTGGCATCTATGAGGTGTCATGAATCACAATCTATGTGTACCTGTAAAATAAGAAAATCAAGTTCGAAGACAATTGTTTTAAATATTGAAGTTTTGTTTTTATTTAAAGTAAATTAAGAATTTTTCATTCCTAACTCGAAAAATTTAGATCATTAATCAATAATTAAATTACATTTTCCTTAAAAATTTTCATATTTACACTACAAATATCATCCCGATTTCGATTTCTCATTTAAAAATTATCATTAATATATGTATAATTTGATAGATCTATCTATAGCTCATTAGCTTCCTACTATGTAATCAATTATATTCATGAGAAATTAATTTCAACTAGTTTAGGTATTTACTTAATGCCAATTAAAGAGTTATATAGCTATTGATAAAAAAGCAATGATGATACTAAAGTCATATATACAAAGTAAGCTTTAATTAATAATTTTACTAATTCACAAGATTCAATTTTTAAATCATGACAATGATCCAGTTCACTGTGGTGACTGATCGCCTGATCCTTCATTCTCTTGCTGTTCCGTTTCCTGTGAAACGCGCATTGATTCAATCTTATTTACAATTTTTAATGCTGGTCCCAATTTCATTCCCATTGCACTGACAAGATGATTCTCTTTAAGTAACAAGAGTGCCTGACCGTCAATCTCTTGTAATGCAAAATCTTCAGCATAATCAGTACAGCCTGGAAGATTTTTAATAAAGTCACATACTTGTGAGACGCTCCATTTCATCATGACATGTTCCTCAATTGATTGACTTTCGACATTATTATCACTATTGTCTGTTTTTGACTTATCAGCATGTGATGGAGATGCTTCAACAACTTTATCATCACCATTGCTTGCTGATATGACTGGTGAGCTGTCTGTTGATGCAGATTTACTAGCACGAGCACAATTTAATGAACAGAATCGTTTACGTTTCAATTTACTTCTCATTTCCTGTTTGCCACAATGTTCACATGCAACCATATCAGTTGGTGCTTGAACTGGAGTTGATGATGATACGCCTGATGATTCTCCATTGGGAATTTTAGGACTTTCACTAACTTTTGAGTCTTCTGATACAGCTTGCTTCTTTTTCGGTGGCTCATCATTCTCCTTTTCTGAATATCTCTGCCTTGTTACTGGGAATGGCTCACTTGACTCTTGAATGACATATCCCTCAATTACATGTGTCAATACATTAGGTTTAACCATAGCTTTAGGTAATTCATTCTTCATTAATGGAGAATTTGTGGTTGCATTGTTTGTTGTCTTCTTTACATCTGCATCACCATTCTGTGTCGTTAAAGGTGTATTACTTCCAGTGCTTACAACTTGTGTTTTTGATGCATTTGGTGTCGTTGGAGTTTGTTGATTTTTATTTACGCTAGGTGATGATGATACGCTATTATTTGATACTGCATTTTGTGATTCCTCAGCCTTTCTTGACTCTGCCATACTCTCTGTTGCCTGCTTCTTTGCATCTCCTTTATTTTCATCCTCTGGAGCAGATCGTTTTAATGGCGACGATGATATTGTCGAATGACTATTGGATGTTGAAACTACAGGCTTTTGTGTTGACTCTCCTGTCGATGCATCAACCTTTTCTTTATGAGTACTGTTTGACATTGGAGATGCTGAGAGAGTAGTCATAGCAACGAGTGGATTTTGTGGAGGTTGAAGAGGAGTTTGAGGTGATGAGAGCGGACCGAGAATTGAATTTGATGTATCTGCTGTTACTGATCCAGCAATGGAAGTTACAATATGAGTATTGGCCATAGATGTAGCATGTGATATATTTTGCGATGTGACTGGTTGTGCCATTTGAAGAATTGGTGGCTGATTACCAGCTTTGGTCATAATTCCTTGCTGTTGTAATTGTGGCAGTGTTTGTTGAAGATTTGCAGCAGATGTTACAGTCACAGCTTGCATTTGTTGAGGTTGTAATACAACTTGCTGTATTCCACCTGCATTTTGAGCAGCTGCTACAAATTGAGCATTTTGCATACCAGCTTGTGACTGAAGGAGTTGTTGTTGTTGCTGTTGTAGTTGTAATTGAGCAATTTGCTGCTGAAGTACTTGTTGCTAAAATAATTAATGGAATTTATTGAGGATTATTGTGGATTTAAAAGTATTTTTTTAATGACTCACCTGTTGAAGAATTTGTTGTTGAGCTTGTTGCTTCATCTTATCATTCGTAAGAATCTGTGGACTTGAGTTTTGCTGAAGAACTGGTGTCAATTGTCCATTGATATTACTCATCACGACCATCCTATAATTCGAAAACATTTTATCGTAATAGTCATCCTCTTTGATAGTACAAAAAGTGTTTCTAGTATAGATGTGACGAAATTAATTCAGATTTTGCGTATTAAAATTTATTTTTTTTTTTTCAAATTGTACATGACGTAACTAAAGTTTCAAGTACTTTAAGTTCATAGAAGAAGCTTTAAAATGTAAAGAAAAAATCACGTTTCATAAAACATGAAGCAACATGAAGTAAAGTTAATAAGGAAATTTGATAAATTATGCTATGAAAGCATTAATGTGCTGCTTACATTTTTCAGAATCAAGCTATGCTTCAAAATACGCTTCAAACTCAATTAAATCAAATGAAACAATAAGGTTGATAAAGTTTACTCACTTATTTACGCCTGGTGCTACAACTTGATGCATCATTGTGGTAGGTTGTGTTTGTTGATTTAATGATACTTTTATATTCGGTGCAGCAGGTCTTACTGGTGTCTGTTTCGTCCTCACTTTTGGTGTCTTTGCCAAAATATTTGCATTTTGATTGATTTGTGTCTGTGTTGATACTGAACTTGCAGGACGTATTGGTGCACCTTGTGGAAGTATTGGCGGTGCTCGTTGTTGATTTTGTTGCTTCTGTTGCATATTTTCATTAGCTGGACGAACTTTTTGTTGTTGTTGATTCGTGGCTTGAGCAATATTTCCGACAAGAGAAATTTCTACAAAAATAATGAACAATAACCGATTAATTAATGCATTGCTCGTGCTTGTTACGAGTAATTAACTTACGATTGTGTGGAGATTGTACAGTTTGATGCGTTGATGTTGGAGTTGGACTCTGTTGGAATATCATTTGTGTTCCATCTTGATTAGGTCCTCTTATTAATATTGGATTTGTTGCTACAATTTGTGGTTGGATTCCATTTGCTGTAGCTGTCCAGAATGGTGTCATACCTTGCAAATGCCATGGAGTAAATTGCATAGTCTGTCCACCTAATATCTGAGCTGTTGGCATTGTTTGTGATACTTGAACACATTGTTGTTGCTGATTGGCTTGTTGCTGTGCCGAATTTCCTACATTCCCCGACTGCTGTTGGTTTGAATTTTGTGTCGTCACTTTTTGTAAAACTTTCTGTCCGCCAACAGTCTTTTGTGTATTGTCATTTTTCGTTGGTGTATTTTGTGTTTGCATTGTTGGCAGTATATTCTGCTGACCGCCTTGCTGATTTTGTGATTGTGAGCCAAGAACACCATTAACAGTCACTGGACTAAAGAGCAACGTTTGTGATTGACTTGAGGGAATTGTTGGAAGTGTCGCATAACTAAAACCTTGAGTTCCTGTTGCTGTCGTTAAAACTGGCTTTCCACCCGCCGTGCTAAGCATTTGTGGTGTTAGTTGATTTTGGAATGGCTTTCCAGCTATTAACTGAATTTGTTGTTGTCCTAATCCACTGTGTCCTATTAAATTTCCAGCAGCAGACATGAGTAATTGTGGACCATACATTTGCTGTAAATATGATGTATTTTGGATTGGTTGTTGAAGGACTTGGACACGTTGCTGTAAATATTCAGCTGGAACTTGTCCATTTTGGACAGCTTGCTGTAATGCATTCTGTATATTTTGATTATTTTGATGTGGACTTTGTGGGGATTCCTGTACAATTTGCATTTGCTGCATCTGTTGATCTTGTAATGACTTTAAATCAGCAGCTGTAATTCCTTGTTGCTGTTGTGTTGCATACTCCTGTTTTACTTGAATTGTTGGTCCTCCATTTCCAAATGCTTGTTGTATTTGGAACTGTTGGAACTGTGTCAATTGTTCTGGCAAGATTTGCATTGGCATTTGCTGCGCTTGTTGCACTTGCTGTGCAGGACTCTGTGATTTCTCCATAACTAATGAATTTTCGTACTTTTCGTCAAATGTTATTCCAGCCTTTTGTGCTAATGTTTCGAGACACTTTAATGGACGTTCCTTATTTGAATTTTTCGTATGTGCTACGGCAGTCGATTTATTTGGATCTAAATTTTCTACTTTTGGACTCGGCGATGATTGTTGTTGTTGTATAAGCTTCCCTGCTTCTTTTGGATTTATCGTTAAACTCTGTTCGATTGCTTTCTTCTTATTCTCTTCCTTTTGTATATTATTATAATGTTCAGTCCTACAAATAAAAGATTATAAGGAAGAATGTTAATTTTGATTCCCTTTCCATGATTCATAAATATGTAATGTGGTAATGCAAAATTTAGGAAGCCGGATAAAAGGGTTCAATGAAGCTTCCCCTTCCTTTTTGTGATGTCTAATGAAGAAGAATACCAAAAAAAATCACCATTTTTAATGCTCATAGCTGTTCATTCACCGTTAAAAAAAATGAGTGAAACTGAAAGGGATGCGAGATGTGGATTTGAAGTTTTTATTTTAAATTGAAGATATGGGAATTGAAAAGCGAAGGGATTGAAAGTTAAAGCCCTACATAACCCTATCTATATATGCATACATATTGCTTTTTTTTTGTTGGTAAAAATGGGGGTTGAAATTTACTTCCAACATGAAATTGTGCGTTGACTTTGTGTTAGTGCGAAACCCTTTCACATTTCTGTTCTGTACATTTTTTTTTTGGGAAATTATCCATCATTGTTAATGACTTGACTCACACACAGCGTGTATGAGCTGAAGCCCTCGAGAGATAAAATAACATAATCAGCATCAGCAGAAAGACAATGTGAGAAAAGCACAAGATATTCTGTTATGCTTTGTGTATAGTTTTCAATATCAAGTTGAAGTTGTTCTTCTTCTTATGTCTCTTCGTCTTCAGTTGTACTTTAAAATTTAAAAAATCAGACAGAAGCAGAATGGGAGAGAGAAAAACGAAAAGACGAGAAGAAAGTTTTAGACGACGACGACGGCAATGATGATGATGATGTCGAATGGCAAAAAAAACGCAGCAGCAAGCAACAACAACTGAAAATTGTTGAGAAAAAAAATAATTTTTTTTTTTTTTGCACAAAAGAAGATTGCAGCATGAAATGAGAAGAAAAAGAGCAAAAAGCATCGAAGTTTTTTACACATAAGCACATGAAAAATAACAAAATAAAAAAAAAAATTGCACATACGACAACAAATACAGTCAGCAACCTGTTTAAATGTGTGTAATTGTATGCACGCACACAAATAAAGAATCTGAGTTGTAGTTGTATTGAGGGATGGATGAAGTTTTTGAAGAATCAACTAAGTTTGTCAAGTACACAGTATTGCTGTAGCTTATTATTACATAACGCATGAAATTCTTTCAACACAAAACCGGTTTATGTTCCTTTCAAGTAATGTTCTGTACAAATACATTGTAAACCTATACATACAGTAGGTAGGTAAGTAAGTAAGTGAGAAGAGAATGTAAAAGCGATGTAGAACATTATATGGATTTTATGATAATACGTAAATAACAAAAAAATGATAAAAGAATGAGAAAAAAAATCATAAAAATACCTTTTCGTAAAGAAACCTCGTGGACGTTCCATGGTTTTTTATATCAAATTATAAGAAATGATAATTAAGAAGCAAACTTAAACTTAATAATGTAAAAAACTATAAAATGCATTTAATGTTTCTGCTGTTTTTACTTGTATTAGTGTAATGTAATTTTTATTCTGTGCTGCTCATTCAAAATGCAAGAAGCTTGCAAATTTTTCTTCTTCTTCTTTTTAATTCATTTTAACGTCCTCTATAACTTTATTGCATGCTTAATATATGTATAATTCACTAATATAATTTTTCTTGCACCTCTCTATTATTCCATCTTATGTCTATATTATGTATCATAAACTTATTCATCTCACACGCGACTCGAAAAAAAATTAAATATTTTTTTTAGTTCCACTCTCTTTTACTTCGTTTGACCGAATCTGCACAAAAACCTAGAGACGACTGAAAATGTTGATTTCATCGCGCTTTCAATGTCCCGCTGCTGTATACATTAAAATACTAAAAATACATTTACCAGTGAACATTCGTCTCTCTCTGTGCTACTTTATACATTCATCACATACAGAACAAGTCAGTCTTTTTTTTATTTTGCCTGAATATGTATGCAAGGAAAAAAAAGGAACAATGGTGGTGGGGAGAGAACGATCATAATGTACAATGCATACAATCATAGTGTGCATGTATGTCAGAAAGTATGAAAAAAAAAAGATGAACAAACATCGACAAACGAAGCAGGCTAAGAAAGAATTTCAACGCCATTATTATATTTTTTCGTTTCCAAAGTGCTTTTATGACTTATACATTTCCATCTCACTCTTACACTCATGCTCAGTAACACGTTATCGTGCCGTTTCGCTCGTGCACATGTCATTAGATACGAAAAAAAAATATTATCGTTGATTGCCATCTGGCGCAGGCCTGTTAGGCAGGCAAGGAAAAAAATGTATTTTTTTTTTCATACGAATAATAAGAAGAAGAGGAAAAAAAACCATCAATTCAACATTTCCATCAGGGTCTGCTTTTTTCAACAATAAAGAATGGGAAAGCAATGAGAAGAGGAGGAAGACAGAAAATAAAAATATATTAAAAATGCCATATATTTAACGTCGCCCTTCTTCTTTTTCAGTTTTCTGTATAAATCCCTCTTTTGACTATACAGATGAAATTTATAGCTACAAAGACTTCTTTCTCATTTATTTTTTTTTTATGATACTTCTCTTTTGGTACTGTTGCAATGTTCACAATACCCGACCCGTTTTGCTCTCTCGCTCTCGCCCACATTTTAATGTTTCTTTTTTTTTTCGGCATCGGTGCGCGTTTGCTGATCATCTATCACATTCTAGTGAATACAGACATGAGATGCGATTGAAAATTGAGTCGTAGGAAGAAGAAGGAACAAAAATCTCGTTCGGGTTTGTTGAAATTAAATTCTTCATATTTTTTTGACATCTCCTGCTTACTTTTTTTTTGTATTCATTCCCTTCATCATCGCATAGACATCGGGAGGTAAATCATTCTGAGTATGTCATGACAATCTCAATTCTCGAATAAAAGATGATCATTTTTTTATATTCATGCCTTTCCTGCTTCTTTTTTTGAAGAATTCAAATGAAATGAAGTATGAAATTCAGGAACAAGAAGAAAGAAATAAGACATTAAGGTTCTCTCCTCTTCTGCTCTTCTTCTTCTTCATCTTCTCCTCTTGTTAGATTTATCATTTTTTATTCCATTATTTTTTCTTCTGTATACATTCATGCTATACTGATCCTTTATAAATTATAGTTGAGGATTTATTTAATGACTTGCTTGCTATGTGCATGCATTGTTTTATGTCCGATGAAAGGAAAAATGAAGAATACTTCAAAGAACATAAAAAAATAACATGAAGAATGTCAGGGCATAACAGCTATCAAGTTCTTCTGTATATTTTTCTTTTCTTTCTTATCCTATACTTCTCGAAATGTATAGAAAGTTTGCATCTACGATACCAAGTGAAATTCTGTATAACGGTAAATTTTACTTCAAATTATTCTCAAGAGTATCTTTTTGACTCAATTGGAATATTGCCTTGAAGTAGGCATAAGATTAAACACTAGGGCAGTGGTGAGCAACCTGTGTGTTGCGGAACCCCAATCGAGGCTAACCATCAAGGTGTGTCGAGAAAAATAAAAGAATGTGAACCACTGCACTGGGAAGTCGATTACAATTGATGCTTGTTTGGTCCTGTGATAAATGAGGGGGGATGCTCACAAATTCTGATTCATTCCTTTAAGGTTTTAAGTATTTTCCTGCATAGGTAAGCATAGGAGATATGGGTAACATCTGGATAACCCATATCTAATTGTGGTTTATTATATATTGGGCCAGGCATACATGATCTAAATAGTTCGTGTTCTTATTCTCCCTCATCCAAAACCTTCAACTCGACACTTCGGGAAATCCCAGCTCAAAGTCGACTTTTCCACACAACATCCTAGTCGAGTTCGAGATCTGTTTTTAAGGATCTAAAGTAGAAAATCCAAAATTGAGGACATCCACTTTAGTAAATTCGTACAGGTCGTACGTTTTGTATTAAAGCATAACTATTGAAAATTAGGTTTCGACCAAGAACTGCAGGGCTGCATTTCCTGAGCTTCACATGTGCAGGACTGCAATTTTCGGATGTACCTTATAGTTCATCTAAGGCTACAAGCATGCAATCTCTGCTTGCACACCTTCAGTTTTAGACGAACCCTAATGAGAGTACAGAGTCAGGAACTAGGTATTGAATTTCGTAGGATATGAGTTCAATCCTCATCAAACTAATTCCTTCTTCTAACCACCTAGCCTTAAGTCTCTAAATTAAAAACAAAGTGATTACTATGAATCGAGATTATCAAGCTTAAGCTAACACATGATCAGAAAATCATGAAAAAATAAATAAATTTTGCAGTCTTGACTTAAAGCATTAAACAAAAATTGATTAAACCTGTCTCCAATTCAATTACCACCTCCCAAAAAATTGTCATAAACTTTTCTCTGTCTCATAATTCCAAGTAAAGTATAATCTCAACCAATCCATAAACTTTATCAAAATTCTGAGAATAATTACAAAGAGTGATAATAAGTACAATACATTTAAATTACGGGATATGTCTCTCTGTATCAGAAAGGGTTCGGAATAAAAAGTCTTCAATACATGCACACATTGATAAATATTCCCACCAACACAATCATACAGTCAGCAGTGAAACAAGAGATAAATTTCGAGTAGAATCTGCGCAAATCTGTTATTTGTCGGATCGACAGAGTTGGAACTCCGGGCAGGTGTACATGTAGGATATAGAATTTATGAAAGGATTAGCAAGGCTCATCAATGATTGATAAGATGATTTTGAAGTGACTTGAAGTTAGTCGCAGATTTTGTTCAGAGTTTCCAACTCTGTCCCAAGATAAATTCCTATTAGCTTGATATTTTTCAATTTATGGTCTCTTCATTACTTTGGTTGAAGTAAGGTCAATTTATACCTATTACTCAGTAGGGGAAAGGATTTTAAGCCTTGGATTAAATCAATAATGAACACTAGCCTCAGTTTGTATGAAACTCGTCCATAGATTACTTTTTGGCATAGCAGATACGAAACCCACACAGCAGAGCAGCTTTACTTTTTCCAAAACAAACCAATTGCTTAATTTTCCATCATATAATTTTTTAATTAATACATAACCACCTGTCTGTGTTTACCAGTTCCTATTGATAAGCATTAATGGATATACAAAAATTGCAATATCCACAAATTCATCCATGAATGCTCGAATAATCTCATATTTATCATTTTACCCAGTCCATTCACACGTTTTTGTCTTTTCCTTTTTCCTCTCATTCTTCCATTCCCAAATTTCAACATCTCCCTACAGTGCAATTTGTCTTTGGCAGCTCATGATAGGAATATAAGATAGATTACAATGAGACGAATCCATCCCCGATACATGAATTTTTTTTTTTTGGTATTTTTAAAATAACGTAAAGGAGAAAAAAAATAGAGAAAAAATTTCTAATCTACTCGGCGTACAGAAAATCGTTACCGACACACAGTACAGTGTGTAGCTTTTCTCTTCTCACTCATGTCCCCTACATTGCAAACGGCAATAGCATGCTTAACACACATTTGTATGGAATGAAAAAAAATAAAAAAAAACTCATCGCTCATCAAAGCATGGCATGAATACAGACGACTGAACTGTATAGAGGAAGAAGAAGAAGAAGATGTGGAAAAAAAATATCAAACCCGCCTTCATTCATTTTTTTTTGGATGCTCTATCGACAGAGATACAAGTATAGAGCAGAAAAAAATGTTTAATGTGTTTTGGTCTATAAATATAGCAGTTTATTGTAGTTGATTGGCACCAACACATGCACATCTTTAGTTTCACAATACATTCACAGATGTCGTTGTGTCCAATTCTGTTTTTTTTTTTGTCGATTCTTTTATTAATATTTGCTGTGCTATCTTATCATCATCTGAATGTCTTATTAAGTTTGTGTTTATTATTCGGTATTCTGTATATTATTATTATCTTATCACTTCTATGTCTTGCATGAAAATATTCACGATTAGGTAGAGTATATAAAATTAAGTCTGTGCATCTAGTTAATCTTATTGCTCGGTCAGCACTCAAAGTGACTTAAATTTCGTGTTGAAAATATAAAGAAGAAGCGGCAAGTTACATAGCAGCAATAATTTTTATTGCCATAGACCGTGTGTGAGGTAACGAAAAGAAACACAAAATGTAAATATTTCATTTTATGGCTGTGCTAGTGCCCTTTTTGTATTGTAAAAAAATCGTTGATTATTTTCAACTCAAAAATTTTGTTTTTTTAAAATCTGAAAAAAAATCGGAATGTGTGCCAGTGAAGTGCATATGAAGGCACAGAAAATGCAGAAATAGGAATTATTCTATTTACTTTAACTGGCTCGGAAAATAAACAAAAGAAGAAAAATTCACACTGTCTGTTCTCAGACTTTCACAACTGACACGCACTTTGGTGCCTTGAAATGATTTTGGCAGATATTTTTTTGCTGTTATTGATTTTTTTGAAGTAACTGGATCTTTAGGGTGATTTTGGCAGATTTTCAATTAAGTTTGAATTTTGAGGGATGTAGTCAGTGTAGTTTCAATTGTTTTTAGCACTATGTCTAGTACTACTGCAGATCCTTACAGAGAGTGAGCATACTCACTCTAATGAGCGTGCTTATGAGTATACTTAATTAATATAATACAGTATCCTCAATTTTTTGAACATGCTAAAGAGCATTCTCCATGTCTGTTCGTGAAAGTTGACAAGGAAAAGGCTTCATAGCTCAAAAAATTTGCAGGACTGCATTGCCCGCATATTAGATGCGCAGGACTGCAGTTGTCGTCTGTACATTAATGTTCGTCCAATACTGTAGCCCTGCATTTTAGGACAAACCCTACCTTGAAACAATGTCCTAAGGGAAATATACCAAAAAAGATCCTTAGGATGTCACACAAGAGCTCTAACTAAGCAATAATTCCCCAATTCAAGAGCAAATACGGTCAGCGTTCACAAATGTGATTAACATCCTCGATATACGTCGTGTACTTGAGTAATGTTTACAAACAATCTGCTGATTTGTTTACAACTTTCAGGCGAAAAGCTACACAAAAATTTCGTGTAAAATCCCCGCAAGGTTTTCCACATTTGTTTCGAGATTTTCTTCCACAATAATCACTGTTCGTCTCTATCCATCCATTCCGTCGCTTTCTAAATTTTTTTTACTCAGTTGGAGATGTAAATACACAAAAGAAATGTGAAATTTGGCAACGCTGCGTCTTCATGTCTATTATTTATTTTTTACTTCCAAAACAACATTGAAGAGTCTCACTGCCTCCTATACATCATTGTGTATGGATGGTAAATATTAGAACATTAAAGAATTCTTCAAGCTAATGAGCGATGAACACGAAAATTATTTTAAAATTGCTAGTTTTCGTACAAACAGCAACACAAAGCCTTAACTTGAACAATATTCAATTTTTTCAAGCATAAGCGATATTTTATGCTGATGTTATGCTTTAAAAACCTCATTATGGCTTTGCACTAACACAATCATAGTCCACATCACATTGTTTTATGTATATACTTTTTTTAGAGCATTTCATGTATGCTTTACCGCTAATTAAACTTCTTCATGCATCGATGGATGTACAATGGACAGTTTGACTTTTTAATGAATTTTACATGCTTTTTGTTTCATAATTATCAATAATGGAATTAACTTTTTTTTGAAGGTATAAAAAATAAATGCAAGGAAGTACTTTGACGAGACATTCACAGACACAACCATAGACATTATTTTTAGATACGTGAAAAAAAATTCCCTTCGATGTTGGCACATGCTTGTTCATACTTGTGTATGTATATGTATACCACTATGTGATTTAATTTTCATTTTCATACGATTTTTTGGCATTAATTTCAATCATTATTCCTCAACATCCCGGCACCAATGAAATAATCAATAACTGTATTCTATTCACTTACGTTATCTTATCGATATTCCATGAAAAAATCACTTAAATTGACCATTTTTTCATTTAATTTTTCATTACGCGACTGAACCTTCGAATACTGAAATTTCTATAGCCTCACTTTTTTTTGAGAACCTATACAGTCACAGAATGTATATTAATTCAATTGTGCAACTAACACAATCAAGAACGCGCGCACAATATTTTTTTGTTCACTGAGGCTTCTTATTCTTCTCGTCTTCAACTTCACATTAAACTCCAGTGTCAGAAGAGTCTACCGACGAACTGAAAACAGTTCCCCTTTTTGCTGCTTTCCTTCTTACACACAATTTATTTTTTTTTCTGTCTTCTTTTCTTTTACTTCATGACTCGATGAGCAAACACAGACTTGCGTAGTCTCTTTTATTTTCATTCACATCACGTTCTCGTATTGGCTTAAAATTTCCATCGAATCATATTGTGAAGGGGAACCAGCAACAAAGCAAACGAAAAAATGAAATAAGAAGAGGGAAAGAATGAGTTTTTTTTTTTTGTGTATACTGTACGAAGAGGTGGCAACCGAAAAAAACGAGCACTAGATTGATTTATAATATTTCTTTTTTTTCTATACACAACCTCTCGCTCTTTCTCTCTCTTGTGCTCGCATGTTTACTCATAAAGGTTATTATCGCTTCGCTTGTCTTGCGCAAAATTGATGGATTTTTTTTAATTCTGTGCTGTTTGTGTTTGTGCGATAATATTATTTTTTTCTGTTCATTTCTCTTCTTCTTGCTTCGCTTTTTTTCGTTATTCACAAAAGTGTGAATATGAATAGACGATGAGGAATTAAAGAGTAATTTAAATGACTCCGTTTGACGATGTGACTCGCCAATAAACATGTATCAATGGTTTATTATTATAATTTGTTTTCTCTTTATTTTATTTGCTGCTTGGCTTCATTTATGAGATTTTTAACTGTACGTCGTTCTCTTTCGCACGTTCGCTTGCCTTTCATTCTACTTTTGAATAATTTATTTTTCATTTTATTTGATTTGTCATTGAAATGAGGCTGCTCTTTGCTCTGAGATAGGCAATGACTCCCGAGCAGCACATCATAGTCGATAGAGTCCTGATCTCTAAGATACAATGTGCATTTTTATCAATGTGATTGAGTATGCTCAGATCAGTGTTGCACAACCTTTTATTTTTCGCGGCTTGTGTTGGTGATAAATCCTGACTGAAACTGCGCATGGTTCATGATTTAAACACAACATTTAAAAAAAATTCCACACTTCAGTGCCACGGTTCAAAGGTTGCCCATCTCTGTCTTAGATCATTCTATTAGTCTATTGAAGTGTGTTGACATTGTAGTACTGTGACTGCTGTTTTATCTCATTTTTTGATAATAAAAATGAGATTTTTTTGCATGATGCAATTTGATGACTATTTAATTTTCATCCCGAGTGGCACTAACAACTTCGATTGATTTTAAGTAGGTCGTCCCGTAAATATTCACCCCATTAAAAATTACTGTCGCTCGGGCAAAGTACACGACTAATAAATTAATGTATGATGACATGTGGAAGAAGATCGCAAACACTCAATCATTTGGAATTGTATCGAATGTCTAAAAAGGTTAAACTCTGATGAAATTTGCAAAAAGTGTCGAATTTCGTGCTTCCGAAGCTTCTTCTTATTGATAATTTCTAGAAATTTATCTCATTTATAAGACATAAGAGAATTGAGATAGATGTAGCAATTTTCTTTTTAATGGAATGACGCTTGCGCATGCTTTGTATTCTCATATCTTTTTAAATTGATTTAACTGATTTGTATTATCTTTGGAAAATTGATTGATATTGTTTTAAAATACAAAAGTAACACATTTTTCAATGATACAAATTTCACATATGAGGGCTGTAGCTTTAAAATAGTGAGCTTCTAAATCAGTGGTGGGCAATCTGTGTGTCGTGGCTTTCAAAAATCTCGGGTGTGATGCGAATATTTTTCAATGGCTTATATGTGCCGGATTTTATACATATAAAGGTTCTCATTTTTATCCAAATACCCAATTGATGGGTGGAATTATTTCCGTTTTTGAAAACTCCTGCCTCCCTATGTGTGCCATAGTCAAAACTGCTATAAATCTTGCAATGTATATAATACGCAGTTGAAAATTTTAATAACTTAACAGCTAAAGCTTTCCAAGTCGGGCAGGTTTTTATTTGATTAGTTGCATTATTTGCACTAGGGACGATGCAACACATCGTTAAGTTGTTCGTAGATCAACTCAATTAAATTCCTGTCCATCTGAACTTTTTTATTTCGTGTCTGAGTAGAGTGGAATCTTGGGGATCGAGCCATATATAAGCGAATCTGCAAATGGTTAGGCAACAGACCGAATATCAGTATAACACTTTTGTGACTACGTGGATTCGATTCCCACCACAGACTGATATCTCAATAATTTTATAATGCTACAGATATATGACAAGGATTTGCTCAATATTCACGGCACATTTACACTTATTAACTCCCAATAAAACAGCCTCCTTCTATTAAATTTATAGCAAATCCAATCACACTCAATTCCATAATTAATTAATATTTATAACGACAGTCATTCTAACACATATTAGATTATTTCTCTCAATCTCCTCAATCTGCTAACTTTCTCTCAAAAAAGTCATTAAATCTCATATTTTACGCTTTCATAATTTAAAAATTCTTCTTCCTCATTCTTGCGTGATCGCAACATGAAGAAGCATTCAAAATCTCCATTAAAGAAATTTCAACAAAAAATAGACAGCACCAAAAGCCAAATAAATATTTTTTTTTCTAAATCGTCATTTTGCTTCTAATTTATGTTCGTTTCAATTCTGCCTGCTTTCTATGCTTCTTATTCTTCAATACAAGACTGGAAAGCGTCCTTGAAAACGAACTCAAGCTGGGTCTTTTTGCTTCTTTTCTCTTTTGTATTCTTTCTATTTTATTTTTGTGCCTTATTTCTGTCTTATTCATATGTGGATATTGAACAATGTCTCTTCTTACCATTTTGAATTATTGGGGAAATAAATATCGAAAATAAGACAATAAAATTGCATAAAAGAGTTTATAGAGTTAAGGTAAAAATAATAATGGAGATGTACATGTTTTTAAAAATGGTTAGGGGTAATTTTAAACTTTTTTTTGTGTATTGCTACTTCTTCTTCTTCTTTTTCATAGTATTGTCATGCATTCAGTAAACGTTTATGTCAAAATGATTGGTGATTGAATTAAATGATTGTTGTTATTATTTTTGAATGTTATGGACGTGGGATGTGGAATGCGGTTGAAAAATGATAACGATTTTTGTTATTTGCTGCTGTTTGTATGAGATTTGTATAGAAGACGGATTTTGTAATCTTATAAAATTTCGAGAATGCAATTGTACAAAAAGCAATTTTGTAAATTAGTTTAATTAAAATGATTTCCTAGCGGATTTATAAATAAAGGAGATGTTTATTCTTCGGAGTTTTAAATCAAACTCAACTTTTGTATGAAAAGGGGTTTTCAACTATGTACAATAAATATTATTCAAATCTCAAATGAACGTTATAACAGAAATATTGATCAAGAATTTGTAAAGATTAAAAACCGAGCGATACAAAGCCAACGAAGGTTTTTGTATGGAATCAATACAAAGCATTACTGTCTTGACTTTGGCTTTTAATCGTTTTTATTTGTAAGCCTTTCGCGATATTTAATTTTTATAAAATTGTAAAAATCTATCAAAACTATTTAAAATCTGTGGACATTATGCAAATTATCATGATCTGTACTCACCTAAAAATATATCATTAATGTCCCAATCTCCATAAACTTCAAGTTAACCTCCTTAATAGCAATCACTAAAATTCACCACAATTTTGCATTTTAATAATGCGACAATATAAAAAACTACTCAAGAATTGATTGAAACAGATGAGAATAAGTACCTGAATTAAAAAGTTATTGTTTACGTGCCGCAATAGAATTGGAAACTTTTTGTACTCGAAATTCTTTCGGATTATCTGCTTATTTCAATTGTATTTTAACAAAAACTTTCAATTTCTTCTATTCACTTCTATTCTGAAGATTATTTAGGTTTCATACCAAAATGATGTTGACAAAGCAACTTAAAGTCATCCATCGAGTGTCCGCTCGTGCATTTTCTGCAAAAGAAATGCCACAATTTACAAAAGATCGATATCCAGTAAAACGGGGAAATTACAATGCCATAAATGATCATGACATTTCACATTTTGAATCAATTTTGGAAAAGCATCGCGTATTGACTGGAAGTGATACAGATATGTACAATATCGATTGGATTAAAAGTGTCCGTGGTGCCTCGAATGTTGTTTTGAAACCAAAAACCACAGAAGAAGTCTCAGAAATTGTAAAATATTGTCATGCACAGAAACTTGCTGTGGTGCCACAAGGTGGAAATACTGGGTTGGTGGGTGGATCAGTACCTGTTTTTGATGAAGTTGTGATTTCTATGGGCCTAATGAACAAAATTGAACACATTGATGAATATTCGGGAATTGTCAGGTGCCAATCAGGTGTTGTTTTAGAGAAATTGGAAGCGGCAGTTAATGAGAAAGGTTTGATAGTTCCTTTAGATTTGGGCAGTAAAGGAACTTGTCACATTGGTGGAAATGTATCAACAAATGCCGGTGGTTTGAGATTAATTCGTTATGGAAATCTTCATGGATCTGTTCTGGGTGTTGAAGCTGTTTTGGCAAATGGCAAAATTCTTAACTTAATGTCAAATTTTAAGAAGGATAACACAGGTTACCACTTAAAGCACTTGTTTATTGGATCTGAAGGATCTTTGGGAGTTGTCACTAAGCTTGCTTTACATTGCCCAACAGCACCAAATGCTGTGAATTTAGCTTTTGTTGGTCTTGAAAACTTCCAACAAGTGCTTAATGCCTTTTTATTAGCCAAAAAGGAACTTGGAGAAATTTTATCTTCAGTTGAAATGATTGATGAACCTTCATTAATGGCTAGCACGACAATGTGCAATTTACAGTAAGTCATTAAATATTATACTTAAGACATGTCATTAAATTTTAAATTTCCGCAGATCTCCAATTCAAAAATATCCATTTTACATGATTTTCGAGACATCAGGAAGTAATGACGAACATGACAAGGAAAAATTGAACAATTTCCTTAAGAATGCAATGGAACAGTCAATTATTGTTGATGGAGTTGCTACAAACGAACCATCAAAAATGCGTACCATTTGGGAAAGCAGAGAAAGAATTGCTGAAAGCTTGTTAAAAATGGGTTATTGCTTTAAATATGATATATCTCTTCCATTATCAAACTTTTACGATATCGTTGGTGCTGTAAGGGAAAGAGTCGGAAGTCATGCAAAATTGGTAACTGGTTATGGTCATGTTGGTATGTATTATATTAAAACCGCACAAATTCAAATTAATCAAACTGTTGAATAGTTTTGAGTTTCGAATTTGTATGGTTTTCGAACATTCGATTAAATCTAAAATTTCAATACCCGTTAAATTTTGAATTTTTGAAATTCGTTAACAACAAATTTAATTAAACTTAGTATTTCTCAATTCATTTAAAATTAAATGTTTGCATTTTCATCAACAGGTGACAGCAATATGCACTTGAATATTGTTTGCGAAAAATTCTCTCAAGAGATATACAAACTTGTTGAGCCATTTGTGTTTGAATATACAAGTAAGCTCAATGGAAGCATATCTGCTGAACATGGAATTGGATTTCACAAGCCTAAATATCTTCACTATTCAAAGAGCCCAGAAAGCATTCAATTAATGAAGGAAATCAAGAATTTAATGGACCCTGAAAATATCCTTAATCCATACAAAGTTTTACCTACATCTTAAAAAGCTTTATTAATATTTTTTTTGTGAATCTACTCTAACATAATTTTTTTGAACATTTAATTGATGTATATACTTTATTCAACTATTTCTCAATAATCAATTTATCTGCCTGATATAGGTGACCAATAATGACCTGTAAATTATACATTTATATCTCATTTAATAAAAGTTGTGGATTTAATTAACTAAAAGATCTTACTTGTCGTCTGATTAATTCTAAGTTCTCTTTAGCCTCAACTATGCTTTTATTGATCATGTCTCCGTCAGTCAGTGACTTGTTATCTTTAAAAGCATCTTTCGTCCTACGTAAAGCGTACATTCTGCAAGTTATCAATCAATTATAGTTAACCGTTTTAATAAAATAGGTAAGTAAGCATTGGAAATAGGAGATTTAGGAACCGGTTTGCAATTTAATGTCTTTTCGATTGGATCTGATTATTGTAATGATTGAAAATCGAAAATTTCTGAACTGATAATTGACAAACAGTCATGTCTCATAAGAATTTAGTTCCAACAACCCATAAACCACTAGAAATCTGAAGTGGATAATGCAGATATTGATTTATGATCGTGTTAGTTAAACAACATTCGGAACTTGACAAACCAATTCAGAACTGATTAGTTCATAACGTAGATGTTGAAATCATTAATTAAATTAGCAGTTCTTCTCAGAAATGTTGTGTGAATTTCACAATAACAAAGAAATCATTGAAATTACCTGAAATTGTATGCTGGAAATTTTGAACCTTCTCTAAGTAGATCTTTGTACAGTGACAAAACTAATCGACGACTTTGATGTGTAGCTGACATTTTACTTAACAAATTTAGATTATTTGTATTAATAATTGTACTGTAATTAATGAGTTATTTAAAATATTTCAATGATAGAAATGTATGTTGACTTAAAAACAATGAAATTTTCACACACCTGATTTTTAAATTTTAAAAAACCGTTAAAAATAGTAAAGTAAATTTTTAAGACGTAAAACTTGTTTTCTAAGTTTCCACATAAACTATGAATGAAGTCATGACTAATATTAAAGGAAAAATCGTTAAATTCGCTCAAGTTTATACAATACGCTTTATTCGAAATTAATATGTGAGATTATAAATGAGTTTAAGTGAATTTTTCATCATTGAAAATCCTTTATTATTCAATTTACTTTATTACTCTTTTTCTGCCACAAGAAAAATCTAAATCTTATATTAAATATAATAAAGATTATTACAGCGATAATAAACATAATTACCGAGAATGCTCTAAAACTTTACACGATACTCTTCACTATTATTATTATTATTATTTTACTAATTTTTTTTAATCCTTTTTTCATCATTTTAAAAATTGTTTTAGAAAGAAATTTATTAGGTATTAATTATATTATTAGGTATTTTGAAAAAATAAGTGTGTCAAAAAGTGTTTAATTTCTCAAATATTTCATTATTAAAAATCGTAAGAAAATCCTTTCATTCATTCAGTTATTGAACACTAATACTAAAACTTGGTTGGAAATTAAGATTAAAATTAAGAAGTTCTTCGAATATTTAATTAATTTATAATAATATAATTAAGACACGACAAAGGAAATAATAAAAATGTATAATATTATGAACAAAATACATCTTATCTTAGCTACAAATTTTTAAGCTTGTCCTGCGACCTCAGCAGTTGCTTCCTCCTCTTTCTTCGGTGTGGTATCTTCACTTTCCTCCATTTTTTCGGAAGTTTCTGCTGAGTTTTCTACGGTTTCGGCTGCTGCTTCTGTTGTTGATGTTGTTTCTGTAGTAGTAGCTGTAGTTGATGGCTCACCATTTTCTTCTTTAGCTGCCTCTGATTCCAATTTCGCTTTTTCCGCAGCTTCAGCTTTTGCGGCCTTTGCAGCTTCACGTTGAGCCTAAAGGAAATTAAATTCACATAAATTAGCATCAAGTTTTAAGAAAATTGAGTTTAAAGTTTGTTTACCTTCTTTTCAGCCTGATATGCAGCCTTAGCTTCGTCGTACTTTTTCACGAAAACTTCACGTTGCTCCTTGAATTTGGCAAAAAGTTCGTCATTCTTTCCTTTACCCTTCATACTCTCCAAAATCTCCTCTTTCTTGGCATGTTCTGCTTTAATTTCATCGGTAACAAATGGAGCTTCCAATGAGTATGGATCGCGTTGCTTTTTCTTCCCTTTATTGCCTGCATTCCTCTTGTTCATGTTTTGCTTACGATTCTTGGGTTTATCGACTTTTGTCAAATTGGGATTCTTTCTATTCTGGTTGTTGTTTTTATTTTGTTGATTGAATTTCTGGAATTGTCGTCTCATTGGACCGCGCATTGGTGGCATAGGAGGCATTGGACCTCCCATCATCGGTGGTGGACGAATTGGCCCAAACGGTGGCATTTGACCGCCATTTCGCATATTTCTGAAGTTTGGAGATTGCTGCATTCTCTGATTCATTGGCATTGGAGGTGGTGAAAATTGATTTGGTTGATTCATCATTTGCGGTGGGGGTCCACGTCTTTGTGGCTGATTATTCCAGTTATTCTTATTTCCACCATTCTGAAAGTTTTTCTTCTGATTATTCGGTCTTCGCTGGTTTTGTTGTTGTTGTTGCTGATTTGGATTTTTCCTCTTGTTATTGTTCATATTGTTTTGTTGCCGTTGAGCTGGTAGTTGTGGTTCATTAAAATTATTGCTACTAAAGTCCATATAGCCCGGATTTTGATCATTTAATTGTGGTGCATTGAAATTTTGTTGCTGTTGAAAATTTTTACGCTGATTATTTCTTCCTGGATTTCCTCCCTGATTCTTCATCTTTCTCTTATTTCCAGCCAACATTTTCAATGCTTTAGAGTGTGATTATAGCTCGAATAGTCTCACTAATCTAAAATATTGCTGTTTCTATACGCTTTTTGTAATAAAAATGAATATGAAGCGTTTTTTTTTGTTTCTCAAAATTTTTTCTTGACTTCTGCACGACGGCTTTTGTGTTCGAAAATCGAGAAGTTTCCAAAATTGCACTAGTTCCTTATAAACTTACTATATGATATGTTTACAAACTTTTTAAAAGTTTATTAAATACGTTAATGTATAGATACTATACTATTTAATTCATTAAATGAGACTTTTATATTTTTAATGAAAAAATGTCCGACGAGTGTAGAGTTCTAATTAGAAAATGTCAATGTTCTGCGTAGTTCCAGAAGGGGCTTCAAAGAATGTGAATTTTTAAAAATTTGAAATTAATAATAACAATCGAAATTAAATATAATTAAGCATATAAATCAAAATGAAATACACTACACATAATGTTAAGAACGGTGATTATAAAGAGAATCACGTCCTTTATGTGGGAACACAGACAGGAAGTTTTAAAAGTAAGTCGCACTTTTGTCTCGTTTTTCCTTGATTCACATGTCTCACAATTTCATTTAGGAGTTGACATCTTCAACGAGGATAATCCATATAAACAAACAAATCTTCAAAATCTAGATGCTATAACTAAAGATTCAAAAGTAACAGCTTTATGCTGGGCAGATGATGATAAAAATGAAATAATTTTAGGAAGAGGAGATTCAGTTATAAGGACATTCGAATGTGACAAAAATCAATTCTGCGAGACAGATCTGTCCATTCCAGAAGGCAAAATTGTTGGACTTGCATGGAGTCAAGAGTAAGTGTTGCATAAAAACATCTTTTGTGCCATTATTTGTGCTTGAATGGAAAAACTTGAAAAACAATCGGATCCATTTGACAAGTAGCTGATTGCACGTAGGCCATAGAAAACTAGATTATTAGTCGTTGTCTATGTTAAATTGCTATTTGGAGAAAATGGAATTAGATATTGAACATCTGTTAAATTTTTAAGCATTGCCTACTTAGTTTAATTATAAATCTAATGAATTCTCTTTATTTATAGCACAATTGTTGCAGCAAGTGACACTGGAAAAATTCATATCCTCAATGACGCAATGGATATCATAGAAACAGGAGATAATATATCCAAAATGAGACAGTGCAGTAGCAATAGAAATTTAGTAGCAGTTGGTGGCAAGGAAAGGAAAAACAACTTGAAAGTGTTTGATTTAGAAACAAAAAAGCAAATATTCACAAGCAAAAACGTTCCACACGATAATCTGCAATTAGAAGTGCCTGTTTGGGATTCAGATATGTCATTTGTAAATAACAACGATTCATGTTTAGTAACTTGTTCAAGATATGGATACATTAGATTTTATGACTATCGCCAACAACGCCGACCCATACACAATTACACAGATAGTCGAGAACAAGCCTTTAATTCGTTAACAGAGAAAGATGGAATCATATATGTAGGAACAACGACAGGAAGTCTTTATGCATTTGATCTTAAATCAATGAAAATTCCTCTCCATACTTACAAAGGAGCAACAGGAAGCATTTCAAGTATAACAGTTGATGAAACTGGAAATTATCTCTTCTCTTCATCCTTAGATCGTTATGTCCGTGTTTATGATTCTAAAAAAACACATCTCTTATATCAATGCTATGTAAAATCAAAAGCCAGCGAGATATTAATGAGAGTTGCTGACGATCGTCTATTAAGTGAACACAAAGAAGCAAGTAAACAGACTGTTGATGTCAGCGATGAGGAATATGAAACAATGTTTAACAAAATGCAGAAAGTTAACGACGATGCATCAGAACCTAGTTCAAAAAAATTAAAGTTAGTTAAGCATTCACACATGAAAAGACATAGCGGGATTGTATTTCGCACATAAAACCCTCTTAACTTTATTTTCATCCTTCTTTTTTGAGTCTTACCACTTAAAACATCATTTTTTTTTTTAATATTTCAATTGTTTATCGCACTTCCTTAATATGGAAACAATATTTCAACTATAGTTTATTAATGAACCTGTTTTCTCATGAATTAGTGGCATATATTACTATAATATCCATTAAAAACCAATGAGAGACATTCTGAAGAAAACAAACGGTTTTCAAAAATTTGAAATTTATCGCGATTTTCTAACCAATTTTTTTTTTTTTTTTTTAAATTTTTGACGTTACAAATTTTGACTTTTTTTTTGTATTTTTTTGCAGATTAAAAAAATGATTGACTTCGTGAGAATTAAGATAAACGGTTGTCTCTCATTGGCATTGAAATTAATTTATTACAAGAGTATGTAAAGTGAAAAAGAAGAGGAAAAAAGTTATAAAATTCTTATGAACTATTCGCACCTTGAATCATTGATTTTGATGTTCTTTCGCAGATCCATAAACTAGGTGATACTTTTTTATACACGAGATGACGACTAAATCTTCTTCCTAAGGATACATACACTGAAAAAGTTTCAAAAAACAGAGGAATGATGTAAAATAAAATATTTTTTTTTTTGAGAATTAATTAATCAATAGAACATGAAATAATAGACTTAATCGAACTATTTGTAAAAGCATAATATGTATGATTAAAATTATAATAAAATTTACGGCATTCTCGTCGATTAACTAAATTCATAAAAATAATATGCTTGGTATCATTATCAATTTCATCATAAATACCTCAGAAGTGGACTTATTATTATGGACATTTTTATTTAGGAACATTTGCGAGTCAAAGAGGAAGTTCCTGTTGCTGAATTTCCTTAATTTATACATAAAATATGAAAAGTTTTTCAACAATGAGTTTTCAATCAATGAATTCTGATACCTTTTTTTTCATTTCAATCAATTGCCTTTCATTATCCTTCATATCCGTTAACGCAACATTTTAGTCCCCTATTATTGTGTTTGTGTGATGTACATAATTAAAAAATCATCAAATTGTAATTGACGAGAAGTTGACATGAATTTTAATCGAGAGTGGAATTTCATTAGCATTTAATGGATGGGATGAGACAATTAAGTTTTACTGACTTGAAATTTTCAGAACAATTAACGACTTTCAAAATTTTAAAAATCTAACGGTTTTCAAAAATTTGAATTAATACTTTTTGAGGTTCAAAATTTTGAATTTTTGAACTTCAGCGGTTTTGCAAAGTGAATTTGAAGGTTTGCGAGTCCAACCAGGAAATGCTACTAAAATCCAACCCACCGATAATTTCAAGCCAATTCCACATAAATCAAATTCAAAAACATATCTCAACAGAAATAAGTCACTAACCTGATTTGATATGCATTTTTTGTGAGAATATGTATGTACGGACTTTCTGACTCATAGAAAACATTTAGAAGTGGTATCGAACGAAATAAATGCTTAAAATTTGTGCAATGAAAATCAAAAATAGAAAGGGACATGTCTCTTTTTCTAATAGTCTTAATTACAGTGAACTAAAAATAAAAATGTTTCGAATTTTTTTACGAAATTTTGGCGATAAAATTCAATTTCACTTACCTGAAAAGTTAGCTTTCTATCGTAATTAATTATTATTTTTGCAAATAATTAATTTTTTTTGTATAAGGGTTTTTAAAAAAGTATTTAAAGGATATTTTGTTTAGATATTTTGGGTACCTCTATTGCGAATTTGTTGATTCTATTGCGTATTGACGTTTTGATGATATTTGTTTGGGCAATTGAGGACTTTCGTCTATGAACGACTGCGGCGATCACCTAAAAAAATCCAATATGAAGTTTATTAGAATTTGGAGTTAGTCAAAAATTTCACAAAACTCACGTCTATGACGGTCTCGTCGGTCGGGACTCCTTGAATCTCGTCTGGACTTTTTCGGTGAACCTCGTCTGTCGTTTCTAGAAGACTTGTAATCATCACGTTTGTCTCGAGAACGACTTCGTCTGCGATCACGTCTATCACGCTCTCTATCTCTATCCCTGTCTCGTCTGTGATCATCTCTAAAAGAATTAAATCCTTATTAGTAAAGAAAAGTTAAGGAAATTCAAAGAAGCTTACCTAAAACGATCATCTCGACGTCGTGAACTACTGCTGGATCCTGATCGTCGTTCTTCTAATTCCTTCTCAATATATGCTTTGTGATCCTCAAGTGCTTTTCTCAACTTACTATATCCAATGTGCTGCTTACCCATTAAATGATCATCAATCCGACTTTGTGCATCGCCTATAACGAGAAAAGCTGCGCAAGTACTGCATACCTCCATTTCCTTTTGCTCCGAAAAATTAAATCCACAGCTTTCGTATTGTTTTATGAGCGCATCTTTGTCTTCCTTCATCTTATCACACAATTCCATCAAATTTTGTGCTTGATCGACATCTCCTCTCACGCCAGCTTCCTCTGCTTCACGTATGAGCTTTGATATTTTGTCGTTGATATTAGCTATGGCTTCAGCCTGCTTTGATAATGGACGTTGATCAAGTTTTGAGTTCATAAGATCCAGTCTCTGTTTCCCCTTCTGAATCTTTCGATCAACTTCCTGAATCATATTTGATATAAATCGTACAAATTCATTTTCAATATCTAATTTGCGACTACATCTTGGCGCTTCCTGGTACATTTTCCGCATCTCCTCATCGTGTAATTTTGTGCACGGCCCAAGATCCGATTTTGTATTTACAAATAAATCGTGCGGACAGAACGAGTGCTGGATGTTATGAAATAGAAATGATCAATATAATTCAATGCAAACGTTGTTAATTTTAGAAATCAACAATTGAAAATTGGTTGTGATAAAATGTTAAATCAATAAAATTACCAGAAAAAATTTGCAATTTTCACTATCCTTCCATGATCTTTCCTTTGCCTTCTGATCTACCGGCAAGTTGCGGTTCCTTCCCATTAACTCGTCAAGTTGCTCACGCATATAATCTACCATTTTGATGACTTTTATTAAAATTAAATTTTTTTAAGGAAAAAAAGCAAACATCGAACGAGTAAAAGTGTCCGTGAAAGCGCGTAATAAAAGCGCTTCTTTGATTTGAGATTTAAAAGTTCTTGATTTCTTCTATAAATTCATTAGTTATATATTCAGGTACAACAATTAAGTTTATAAAATTAGTTTAAGCATTTTTGAACACTCTTTGATTGCTTAAATTGACAATTTTGTTTCAAAAAACTGTTACAAAGAATTTTTGAAAAAATGTATTTCGAAAATCGAAAAGTTGTGTACATTAGCTGTATAATTTTCAATGTTAGTCTGTCTAATCAAATTCGTTTATTTTTTATAAAACTTAATAATTTTAACGAAATTCATCTGATTTTATTCATTTTTTCATCAAAAATATACGTTCATTTCCTCAATTGGAACTTATTGAAGGCTCTAAAAATAGGGCCATTACTAGTGTAATTTGACAATGTTGTCGTTTTGGACGGGATAGTTCACTAGTCCCGTAAGATTCAAAGAAAACAAAATTTAAGACTATTTCATTAAAAATTAGTTAAACTAACATAAATTATCAAATTGACGTAATTGTTTTGTGCCGGAATTAAAAAATTTTACTTATTTAAGGCAAGTTGGACGGTAAAATGGTCATTTTCTATTGTTTTACAATTTTTTGGCTTCCACAGCAAATTTTTTGCGCCGATTTTAATGATCCTTTATTTCCAGCTCTAAAAGCCGTGATATGAAAACTGATGAAGGTGAGTCGTGTTCTAAGAACACAGATGTTGATAAGGATAAAAATAAAGATCCAATTAATGAGAATATAAAGGATACAAAAGGCTCTGAGGCGAATGAAGATTCCGCCTTAAAAGAGGATTCATCGTCCAATGATGATACACTATTTGAGCCGACAGTTGACATGCTAGTAAATGATTTCGATGAGGAACAGACATTAGAGGAGGAGGAAGCAATGGCAGCTAAAGAACAGGTAGATCCAGGAGAAGAACTTTCTGATTTGCAGCGAGAGAGCGAAATGCCGATTGAAGAGCTATTAAAATTATATGGATATGGAAGTGGCCCTCCGACAATTAGTTCCGCATCGTCATCATCAAGAAAGAGACGTAAACGTCAAGATAAAACACCTCCCAAAACCAGTAAAAAACCCTTACAAGAAGTTCCAGAAAAGAGTGAAGAATCTACAGCTTTATCAGCACCACAGTCACAAGAAGAAATTGCAGAAAATTCGGGAGATGAAGATGCAGCAACTACAACAACAACAACCAATAATAATGAAAATCAATCAATCGATGATGAAACAAATTTTGAGGAAGAAGAACCGTCAGAATTAAAGAAACTATATACAGGAATTTATGCTGAAAAAGACGGAGAACTGAAACTCGATCCAACAGCTTCTGATGAAGAAGATCTCGATTATGTACCGGATGAAGAAGATGGCAAAAAAACTATTATGGTAGGATCTGATTATCAAGCAGTCATTCCTGAAGGTCTTTTACAATACGATGATGTTTTACCGTATGAAAATGAAGATAAACTACTTTGGGATCCAAGTAAAGTCAATGAGCCTGATATTGAAGATTACCTTAATAAATTCTCAACAACAACCAATGGCGGTATTAATCATACAGTACCCCAAACTACAGGAACCAAGCATTTACGTGATGATGAGCAGGCATTATTATTATTAGTTCAGTGTGGAAACAATTCTGAGGAAGCATTGAGAAGAAGACGTTTAGGTGCTGTTCAACCAACTAATACTATGAGCATTTGGAGCGAGGAAGAATGTCGAAATTT
The DNA here is from genome assembly GCF_022539635.2 of Chironomus tepperi. NCBI lineage: Eukaryota > Metazoa > Arthropoda > Insecta > Diptera > Chironomidae > Chironomus > Chironomus tepperi. The sequence continues at coordinate 848,594 of NW_027226207.1, forward strand.
TGAAAATGGTCTGAAGATGTATGGAAAGTGTTTTCATGAAATTCAAGCGCAGAAGGTATGTTATAACATTAATTTCATAATTAGCGTAATCCTTAATGATTTCGACATATTAACATATTGTCCTATTTTCTAGGTAAAAACCAGATCAGTTGGCGAATTAGTAGAGTTTTATTATTTATGGAAGAAGACAGAACGTGCAGATCAATTCGCAAACAAATCTCGATTGGATAAGAAAAAGTACAACTTGAATCCTTGCGTAACTGATATAATGGACAAGTATTTAGAAGAGTACGACAATGGTGGTACAAATAATCGAGAGCGGGATCGCAGCGTTTCGCCAAATGTTAATTCCAATTCCTTACTCCTTACCGACACAAAACGTCATCGAAATGAAACAAGCAGCAGTTCTGGCGGAAATAATAACCAATTGTCTCAAGATAAGTTAGTTAAGCAAAAATCAATTGATGAAAGCACAGCAATCAAAACAGAATGATCGGAACGATCGTCGAACGGAACAGGATAAATACATTAAAAATTTTTATGAGGAAACAAATTGAAAAAAAATATGATTCTTTATTAATGTACACAACAAAAAGTGAAGTTTTAATTAAGTTTAATAAACAAAGAAACTGGTTTAAGTTAAATATTATATTACATTAAGAATCCTAGTTATCATTGATTTTTCCAATTTTCGTATAAAAATGTCTAAAAATTTAATGTGTGACAAGCTTGTTAATTTAATATATCTCAGGAAGGACCTTGAACAAGAATGTGACAACGTGAAGGATGAAATCTTGGATGAGAAAGCTAGGAAGCAAGAGGCTGCTGAAAATGATTTGCAAGAGAAGTTGCCGAAATTCTATAAAGATCTGATCGAAGAATTGAATGAGAAATTGGATGTCTTCAAACTTATTGCATATGATCTTGGGAAAGATGCAATGGAATTTCAGAATAAAGCAATTGCGACTGAAAGCTTAGCTGAAAAGCAAGAAAAAATTTTGAAGAAAATTGACAGGAAAAATTCAATATTTGAGCGGCAAATCAATGAAAAGATCCACGAAATGCGCGAGAAATACCTTTTAAAATTATCAGAACTAAATCAGTATAAAGGTCTTTATATCGAAACTGAAAATCTCCTTCAAGAATCTATGGAGGCACTGATGGATTGTGATAAAGAACTAAATAGCAAGGCTAAGATCCTCAAGCAATATCAATGCTGCATTAAAAAGTACAAAGAAAATAAAGCAAGTGAGGCTGAGAAGGAAGCATTAGAGAATCTAAAAGCTCAGTACGAGATTATGCTAGGAAAGTCAAATAACTTGCTGTCACTTATCAGCTGCATCCAGGAAAAGATTTGTAAAATTAATCATGAATCGGAACTGACGAGGAAAATTATCAGAAGGAAATTGAGAGTCGTCAAGGATTATGACAACTGGTCTGTTGATCATATGCTGGAAAGGAAGCGATCTGTTGAGGCTGATATTGAAAATTCAAGAATGAAACTATCCAAAGAAGATTTTGTGATTAAAGAGCTAAGGAACAACATAGAAGCTCTAAAAGACAACATAGAAATATCTGAATTTTCCATTAAAAAGCTTGGACAATATTCAACAAAATTAAGTCAAAATAAATCTACTGGTCGGCGATATCTCAATTTATCAAAAATAGCTTTAAAAGCTGAACAGAAAGTAGTTTTGGGAAGGGATCATATGGGCAGCACCATTGTTATTAAATGTTGAAGTCTCAGTAAAAATAGAAATATTCTAAAATTTCAATCTTAGTAACCTTTGAATTATTTTTGAATTTTTAAATCTTCTCAAAATTCCAAATTTTCAGTAGTAAAATTTCATTATGAATTTGCCAACAATTAGCAAGTCTGACTACCTCAAGCATTACGAGCCGTACTTGGGAAATAAAACAGCAACATTTTTCGACAGTTGTAAAAACTTTAAATCAGAGATTGATTGTTTGCGGAAAGTTGTCAAGAAATACTATGTTGAGGAAAATTTTGACCGATCTGAAGATCCAGTGCCTGTTGTAGAAGATCCCAATATTCAAATCAAAACAGAATATCAGCATCAGCTGCGCAAATTTGACGCCTTGGGTAAAATCAAGAATTTGCTTCAATGTCTTCTTCTGTTCACCAAAAGTGATGATGACAATGATGAGTGCCTGGATATGGAACTTTTTGGACTTCCTTTAAAAGAACAAAAGCTTGTTTTGTTGAAAAGAATAAAAAATCTCAAGCATTGTAAGGAGTTAGGGAAAAAGACCTTGAAAAAATTGCAGGAAGAGTTACTGTCATATCAGCAAAAAGAGCGGACAATGACATTAGAAGCCATCAGCATGACTGACCTGTTCAATTCAAAATGCAAGCCTGTTAAGATTTTAGAAAAGGACATTAACAATGAAATCACCAGAATCAAAGAAGCCTTATCAAAAAAATATGAAAGTTTGTTCCTTATCAAACTGAAATATGAGAAAGTTGACGTCCGTATGAGAGAAATTTTCATACCAAAACTCACAAATTTGGAAGTATCGTTAATGGAGAAACGCTTTGAATTGGAAAAAGTACAGAACGACTTTTTAGAGACGATGAAGCAAGAAAAAATTCAAATGAAAATCGACGATGAATACGATAAAAAGATGCGATTTTTGTCAAAAGACTACGACAGGATTGTTGATGATAATGAAAAGTTATCTAACGAAATTGAGCGTATGGAGAAGTCTCTCATAAGGACATTCAGGAAGAAAGACAAATTGACAAAGTCATTTGCAGAATATCTCATCAATTCCGGACAGAACTCGGCAATTGATAAGAGTTTGTCGGAAATCCAAAATAATGAATTAAGTTGTGATCTATGCTATGTTAAGAACTCCACCAACAATGACTACCTTCGTCAAGATGTCGCTATAATAAATCTAAGGGAACAAATCTGCCGCATGATTCAAAACATTTCTAAATCAAACAATTTTATCAACGTCCTCGAAAATGACCTGAAATTTCTCAGAAATGAACATCAAAAGTACGGCATTGGACAAGATTACATGGGAAATACAATCATGACATCGAAAATTGAATTCAATATTTGATCATGTTGTCTATAATTTGAACAAGTGTTGTGCGATGTGAAAATACTTTCTTATTAGCTCTCACAAGACGTTTAATCGTTGCTTAATTGATGTCTTTGTCAATAAATTTTAACATACTCGACTCGACTAGACTCTTAAAAAAATTAAAACATGCTCTGTGTTAATTAACTCGTAATTCTTTCACATATCCTTTTACACAGTCATGAACCCTAAGTCTTAACCTTTCCTCTTGTTTTATAAATGCATATCCTGACGCATCAATCTTCATGTCGTACGTCATTTAATAAATAAATAAACACATCATTAATAACAAATGATTATTCAAATTTCTTACGAATGAAGACATAGACCTAAAGTAATAAATTTTATTTCATTCTGCTGCTGTGTACCTAATACAGAGAAAGTTGCTGTCGTCTTCATTAGAAATTGACAATGTCTTCTTTTCTATGAATCTTCCTTAATGACATTCTACATATTTTGTCTTTAAAAATTATCATCTGCTCTTGAAAAATATTATGAATATGCGCACGCGGTGGCTGAAAGTTGAATGTTGGGTACTCAAATACAGGATGTGACGAAAAGTGGTAGGAATGGTTGATTATTGAAGGGATTTATAAATGATCTGATTCAGTCATAAACTTCATTAAAGTATGATCTTTTAACGGAAATTCCATGAATAATTTGATTTGTGTGATATCTTGTGGATGTGCGTAACTGTGGGATTTTTGTGGATATTTACTGGGATATTCAGACATGATTCTAATAAGAAAATTTTGAAGACATCGAGAAGGATTTAGAATGTGACTATATGGAACTGATCATCTCATTTCCAATGGATCTGGACAGCATTTGCAGAGATCCTTCAGAAATACCTATTGCCGTCAGAATTGATGACTAACCTAAATAGCCATTAAATCACAAATTTTCACCATAATCACTCAATATTTTCTAAATTATCAAGCTTATCAATCACAAAACAGTGTTTGTTTTAAAAAGTCATATCCAATTTAAGGAAATATATCATCAAAACCATCTGTCGTAAAATAAGGAAAAAAAAAGGTTTTTATCACGTGCCATAAAACTAATGGCCAGCTATTCGTCTGTTGACAAACAAATCGTCATGTTTCATTAGGAGGAAGATGTCGAGAACGAATTGTCGGGGAATGGACATGTTCATAATAAGTTAATGCCATCTGACAAGCAAGTTTTTCGGATTTGGTCCACTTAAATTTTTTGCTTTATGGATATAAGTGAGTGATGTTTATTTATAGCATATTTACAAGGGTGTTAAATATTATTCTAAGAAAATGATCATCTGCAGTCATAGATATTTTATTATGACATCCAGCACATTATGATTATGAAGAAGAAATAGAACAAATTGATGAAAATGACAAGCGCGTATGGGATCATAAAAACTAACCGATGAGACTGTAACCGACAGAAAGCTGTAAAAGTATGTAACAGTTGTTGCAGCCACAGTCGCTATATTTCATAAAAATCAAAACAAACGCAATTTGTGTGACTTTAAATTTATTTTTGTTCATAAATAAAAAGCTTTATTTTGAGTAGTCTAATATCACAGCAATAAAATAAGATTTTCCATCAAGTCTTTTAACTCTTCCTTTGTGTCATTCGTGCCTCTAACGACGCTTCACTGGGCCCACTGCAAAGAATGACATCCAGATAATTAAAATTATACTTTTGTTTCATTTATGTCAAACAACTTACGACTTCAAATTTCATCCATCAGATCCGATTCATTTCCATTGAACAATCTTTAATCTTTGAAATCTTAAACTTCATTCTGTCATCCATTGTGGTATTTAATGACAATAGTAAACTGATCTGAAATTTGACATCCACTCTGACATCGATGAAGCTTAATTATGTCATGATGATGATTTATCTTTTGACTTTCAACTTCAAATTCGCACTGCTTAATAGCATGCTTTTTGAGGTAGACGAAGCATCCAACAATGCATGCGAGTAGTAGGGCAGCAACGGCACCTCCGGCTATACTTGCTGTCTCTAGCATTACACGAGATCTTGCAGCTGTTTTGGAGAGAAATTTGATTTTTAGATAAAGACTCTAAGGAACTAGATTTTTCTATAGACTTACATAAATATGAGTTGTCGAGATTCTTGTAGTCGCATCTCGGTCCAATGTATCCATCTTTGCATCTATTAAAAAAGAAAATTTATTAAAAATGCTCAAAAAGCAGTTGATGTGCCTGAACTTACTCGCAATTATAGAGGACCTCCATGCCTAATTTGACAGCGAAGCATGTGGCACCATTTAGACAGTACCACGTTGCATATGCATCAGGACATTTGTAAGTATGGAATGTAATATTTGGTCTTGGACTTGGTGTTGGTGTTGTGCGTGGCTTATAAATTGTGCGACTTCTACAAGCATCTGAAAGTGAAAATTTTTGAATTTGAATTAATTGTATTGTTCAACTTCCCATTAATCATGATTGTTTCCCTCCCGTAATTTCTCTTTTCGCTCATTTTAAATTAATTAAATTTCATAGAAAAATATGGAATTGCTAAGCATTCAATCAGGTATGTATTAGTTTGTAAGAAATAGCAATAAAAAATGCGGCAGAGCGGCCGTTGCATGCTCTCAGTGATTTAAAGGAATTTTCATTAGAATGTTTCAGCTTCTTATTTCTTGGAAATCGTTAGACCACGACCTCGAAATGTTAATTTCACGTGTAGCACGCAATTAAGCTCACATGGCATTTAAATTTACAATTATGGAGTTCATCAAACCAATTCACGCACTGCTCTTGTTCTTGCTCTTCTTCAAAGTGTGCAAAATGTAGCCCCTACTAGCTACAATAATTACACGTGAAAATTGTGTCTCTTTTGTGCAATTTCTAATGAGGGCAATTGACTTTATTGTTCATTTTGGGTGGCTGGTTTGTCATCATGAAAATTCATAATTACTAACATTTAAACTCATTAGTGTTTTATAGTTTGATTGCTGCCATAACGTATTCATGTTCAACTCTATGATTCCGTGTCGATTCATCGAATAGCTTTAAAAATTGAGGAAAAACTTTTTGAGGTGGGAAAAAATTAAAGTCGCCATTTTGTTCTTTTGACAGTGTAGCATTTGGGTTTGGTAATTAGCAAAGGGCAGCAAGCAGTAGAACCAATTTGGACGCCAATTTAGAGAGGTCATGGACTACAGTTGATTTGCATGGCAAGTGAAGTAAGTCTAATACTTTAAAGGTCTGGTGACATTTCGTTGCTAGTTAAACTTTAAAAAGTTATATAGTTGTCGACCAAGCATGAGCAGATTTACAAGGAAACCATCAATGTAATCAGACTAATTCAGCAATAATCATAAAAAGTCATCAATTTAATGTAAAATGCGCTCCATAAATTTCAATAAAATCAAATTAAGTATCTACCTCCGACCTTTAAATTATTTAGTCCATTCATTGCCTCTTTTTTGAATATGACACCACTTTGGAAAGAGTAGACGACTGTTTGTTGCTAACAACCATTGCCTGCTGTTTAGCTTTTTTACTCTCTTTTATGTACATGTATGTATGTCGTGTGCCTATCCTTAATTTTCATTAAATATTTTTCTTTTTTTTGCATCATAAGGCTTTCAAGTAATATCAAATTACAGGCCAAATGGCACAAAACTGTAGCAAAAAACTTCTTTTTCTTTGCCTTTAAACAACGAAAAAATTTAAAATTCATTTAAAGAAATAAAAATGTTCTTATTGTTAAGCAAAAAAAGAATCTTAAAGAGGAATAATACATTTAATAAAGCAATTGCACAACTGCTCTAATAATTCTTTCATCCCTACTAGCTACACTGTGCTATTATACATACCTAAACCCGAATGTGTATTATAATAATTGAAAAATAAAAAAACCAAAGGAAAAATTGTGAATATAAAACAAAATTCCTCTATTCATGAACTGTATATAAAGTTTAATAGTGAATACAATGAAAATATATTCATGAGCAGTATGTCACAGTAAATAATAGGCTTGTGCCCAATTTACCATCCATTAAAAACATTATGTCTCTCTTATTCACTCGCTCCTTTTTTCATTTCTTCTTCTTAAGCATTCATTCATATAATGTATGAATAAGACCCGATAAAAAGAAATGAAAAATGTGTTGAGCGAAATGTAATTTGAGAGGATGGAAACAGGAAGAGACACAAGGTGCAAAATCTAAAACAAGCATGAGGAGAACGGCGAAAAAAGGAAGGAACCCCGAAATAAATATATCTGTGTATACATGCATGTTTGTATGCACAATATGATTTGTTCTGTGTTCTTATATGTTTACACATATGCTTCAGCAGCATCAAATAAAACGGTGGTAAATACGGAGCAAAAAAAGAAGAGAATCTTATTGTAGCTTTTTGTGTGTGCCTTACATTGTCAGTTTATTAAGTGCGTTGAAATTTCACGTTTTAAAATGCGTAGAATTGTTGATTATTTTAGGATAAACTTGTTTGTTTTGGGTATAATTTACAATTTTTCAGGATTTTTGAGGATACAAATGTGTTTCATGAACCGAATTCTGCATGAATAAAGCCTTGCCACATTTTTCTAGCTAATTGTCATTCAAAATTTAGTTAAATAAGCTAAATTACCTCAAAATATCAATTTAACTTTTCGAAGTGAGCAAAAATTTGACAAAACTCAATTTTTTGAATTTTAAAAATTCGTTCAAATTCAAAATTAGATTAAAAATGCGCCCCAAACCCTTTGTGTAGAACTTAAACATAATTCAATATTATTTACCTGTAACATCACATATTGTACTAAAAAATAACATTAAAACTATTGGCATTGTGAAGATACGATTAAAAAATCGACAGCTGGGCACTTTGAGATTGACGTTGTGGCTTCGTTGATTTTTCATCTCATTTTTATGCTTGACTTGTATTCGTCTTCGTCCTGAAAATAAAAGAGATGAAGAAACTTTCAATATTGTATTATATTCGATTGATGAACTGTTCATGTCCATCAAAAATGAGAATTGCTTTATGTACTTAAAAGAGAAGTAAAGAGAATGAATTTTTGATAGATATGAGAAATTTCTTTCTGGCCAAGAAACGAAAACTTCAACGGAACAGCGGACTTAATTTTTTTGTTATATTTTTTAGTTTCACAAGAAATAACCGCTGATTGAAACAAATAATAATAATCATCATCGACTGAATGTACTCAATATTTATAAAGAACAACATCATGTATAATAATTTTCAATCAAATGCCAAATTTCACAGCCCATCGAGTCCGATACCGGGAGCGAACAAATTAACACACAGCGCGCAAAGAATAAACTGAATTAAAGTGTTTTATATTTTTTTTCTCTTACTTTCAAGTGATTATCTGTTGCACATCGGCATATTTTCGGTATATCTTCAAAAAAAAAGCAGCTCAACAAGAGGAACAAGAAGAGAAAAAGGGAAGGCAAAGCCGCGCTTTTATTTGTTTATTGACTTTACTTTACTTTTTTTTTTGCTTCGAGGAGCCTCAATGGTAACCGCTAACAATTTTCTCATATCGCACGCTCCACTGAATTTTGCACGAATTTTCAATTCTTCTTTGGAGAAGAAGTGGAGGCAGATGATGTTTCGTTATGATTCAATTGTTTCTCATCGCTTATTTTTTTGCTTGCTTTATGCCTTTATATTTAATATTATATTATTTTAAATAAGAAAATTAATCACTTGCTTCTTTGGTTTTTCTCCTTCTTTTCCATCTCTCGCCTCTTTATCTTGCTGTAGTTTTTTTTACCTTACTTTATTTTACTTTACTGATCTCATGAAATTATTTTTAAAAAGCATTATAAAGCATCATAATTTTTCATCCTTCACATCATCACATTTGCCGGCTTTTTTTTTACATCGCATAAGCACACAGTTATTGCGCGAGCATGAAATGAATTATAAAGAGTGAGGGTAAGAAGCAAGTGAATTGTTTAAAGAATTTATTGGTTGGCTAGGTGGACGTTTAATGTCATGTCTCATTATTTTTGAGATTCTAACGACTAATTGAGACTGGAACTTCTTTAACTTATGGTAGGTAGATTTGTATTAAAGGAACTTGACATTCGGAACTATCCTTTGAACTTATATGGGAATTTCTGTGTTTTAGAGTCTTAATTGACTGTCAAAATTGTAAGCCACGGTCCACTAGTATGCCCATGAACTGTTGTTAATCCTGCTCTTTACAAGATTTAACAACACTTTGCCCTAAACTGATCGATATGAAGTCTGAATTAAGTAGTATCAAGCCATATTCAAAGATAATTCACAATGGACCAACAGGTACTAAAGATCATCATTTCTACACAAAATTGATCACACAACTAAGCTGTTCTTAAACATGACTATGCATATAAAGCATTATGTCACAACAAAATACCTTAAATAATCCCAAATCCCCATCAAAACAAAACAGTCCATCAACAAAAGTCTCACGCTACTCATCCACAAAATTACCATACCCTTATCATCCAATTAAGATAGTCACCCAAATCGCTAATCAATTGATTGAGATGAAGTGAGGCAGTGAGTGAAAAAAATTGGTGAAAAAACATAAATAGCAATAATCTGACGCTTAAACCTTTAATCCCTAACAATCAACTCATATTTTTTTTGCCTCCTTTCTCATCTTCTTTTATTTTTCTCTGGTTGTTGTCTTTAGTCTCACTCTCTTTTTGCTCTTTCTTTACTGTTTATCGGCAATTGTTCACCGAAAAAAAAAGTTTATTGTTTTTATCACATTCTGCTTGAAAGTTATTAATTGAATTTATCTTCTTTGTTTTTCTTCTTTTTTTCATCTGCTGCTGCCTCATCTTCATCCCAAAAAAATATAAAAGCACAGAAAGAAAATAAAAGAATTGAGTAAAAAAAATTATTTTGTATTCATTGTGAACATGCGATCGGGATTATTTTATAACAGTTTTTTACCTTTGCGCACGCTCTTGATTTTTCTTATTCATTCACATTATCATTATTATTAATAAGAATGATTTTATTGCTTCTTTAATCTCTCAGTTTTGTGAATGAAAACTTCTTCTTTTTTTATATAACAAAAATTAAAATGCGGAACGTTTTGCTTTGGACCCTTAAAGAAAGGTGATTGTTGTAAGTTCTGGTATTTATCATTAATTGTAGGATAATTGAGACGCTTTTCAAAGACTTAACTAAGCTTAACTTACATACTTCATTGACCATACATATAAATTGTCTAATAATTGGTTTACTATTGTAAAACTAAAAACTTTTGAAATTTTAATGAAGATTTTTAACGGAAATTCAAAAATCCGAACAAAAGTTTCAAACCCCGTTAAAAGTTGTTCACTTCGAAAAGTTTTATTCGTTTTTCTAAACTTTGAGAAACATTAAAGTAAAGCTTTAAAGTATTTTTTATTTAAAAAAGTGGCAAGGATCAAATAGAATTTATTCCATGCCGATTTGTGATTCGTTTAAGGGTGAATAAGTGATTTTGTGTTTTTCATAGTTTCAACCCCCGTTTAAAATCTTAAGTCATTTGAAAATGACAATGATCTCTTAATGTCTGATCAAATATCCTAATTGTCCATACATAATAAAGTATATGGAAATTAAAGAGAATGACTCATAATCCTTATTAATTCACCACCCAAAGTGAATAAAGATCCAGATATATATATAAACCACAAAAAATCCAGCAAATCATCGCAAACAGAGACTTTGATTGTCTTCGCACTCATTATTCACAAATCTTCTTATGGAAATTACTTCTCTCTTCATTTCTATCTCCTGTTAAGGCGTTAATAATCACATTGTATAAGAATTTATCTTACGGCACGCGCTCATTTATCAATTGGATATTAATTTTTTGTGGTAATAGGCAATAATTAAAAATGAAGTGAAAAATATTAAAATATTAATTATTGACGATTTATTGTGTGCTATTGAAAGTTGTGAGTTTCAGCACTTTTATAAAAAAATATGAAAGATCAAAAAAATCTTTTAAATTTAATTATGTCTATTTTAATATCATATCCATAAGAACAATATAAAATATAAATTTCAATTCAATAAAACATCATTTCGAAAGCGAGCTAGGTGCTGTATAATAGAATAATATGAAATCACTATGATTATTGTTTTTAAATTAATATAAAAAAATTGAATTAATTGAAATTTATTTCATGCTTTCTCACGGCTTGAATTTCATCTTTTCTTATCCTTCTCATTCGCTTTATTTATTTCACATTTAAATATAAAGACACACGAGGCGATGAAGAAATTAAACAAATACATTTTTATATTCCTACTCGATTAAGAAAAAAAATGAGAAAAACCTTCTTTTTCTCTTATTCGGATCCACCTCCTCGATGTAAATCTTAAATACATTCAAAATTCACCGAAATGCATTTGAATAAATTTTATGCAGCATAAAAATCTTCTAAATTTGAATTTTTCTTACTGTTTAATTTGCATCATCATCATCATAATGATCGTTAGCATTTAAGCACTCTCTGCGATATAAGCCATTTATACATGCAACATATTATTCATACAATTTAAATTGTGTGTACGATGGAATTTAATTAAACTCCAAATGATTTAATGCAGTCGCACCTTTTGATGGAGAATTTTTGTTTATTGCTATGGATTTTGGGATGATGGAGAATTATGATTGGAATTGTATTTGATTTGTGGGAAGTTGCTGCTATAGAATGATAAGTTGCTCAATCTAGACAGTAATTCATCTGTTGCTAGTGCCAGTTCTTTGATAGATCAGATTAAAATTATAGTCAAAGTTTCAGGCCCCGCTAAAAGTTGTTCACTTCGAAAAGTAAAATTAATTTTTCTAGACTTTGGCAGACATTAAAGCTGTGCTTTATAATCTTTCTTACTTAAAAAAGCGGCAACAATCAGATAAAACCTATTTTATGTCCCTTTGTGTCTTTTAAAGTGAACAATTGATTTTAAATCTTTCATAGTTTCAAACCCCATTTAAAATCTTATCCAACTTTCTTAGTAACCTTTGCCTGTAATTAACCATCCAATCAACACCAACCGAAGAGCTCATGGGAATTTGTTTTTGATAAATGCAATATTGTACTTAACATTGGAAATCAGCAAGTAGCCAGTGATAGACAAAAGAGGGAGGTCATTAGTTACAATTGATCTGTGTAGTCTTCATTATGCTAACTGACCACTTAATTTTAAAGTGTATCAACTCAAACAAGTCATTAACATTCAAACCCTAAATAAATTATTACAACAACTTAATTCATCTGTAGCAACTTGAAGGACGCCTAAACCTCTTCAATTGTATGCCACAAGCAATTTACTTGTTCACAAAACAATGCACGAATGGTTAAAAAGCTTTTATCACAAACATTCCATTGTGGAATTGAAAACTATTTTCTTCGTATTTATTTGCATACATTTTCATTTTTCCATGCATACTATGAAAATGATGTCACATGAAGGAGCGTGAAACAATTCAGATAATTAGCAAAATTTGAATAAGTTAAAGAATTTTGTTTGCTTTTCAGTCAGTTTATAAAGTTTAAATTCCTTGAAAATTCTTTTAAAGACAATAAAAATATTGTCACATTTTAGATGCCTGACTGTATGAGACATCACACATATTTTTGAATGAATGAAGTGGTCTTCTTATTCGAGCACAATTCAGTGAATTATTGGCTCTTCATTAATTCCATTAAAAATATGATTTGATATTATTAAATATTCATAACAGCATACTGGAAGGAACACAAGGGAAGAGAGAGAATAAAATTGTGTCTGCATTTTTTCATGTACCTTGTTGATATATGCATTCTTAACTGCCACAGCAATAATGAAAAGAAGATTATTTGTATCAGTCAATGCACACACAAGAGAATCTTAAGACAAAGAGAGATGAAAATTTTCAAAATAATTAGTTGCGTCTTTGGGGCGAATATGCAGCAGTAGTATATGCGCTCTTTATGCTTCTTGATCAGTGGACTTCACTATGCATTTTTCTCATCTCCGTATGCTTAACGTAGCTCCAAGCGCATATAAACATTCATTTCTGTTTCGTTGCTGCTGCTTTGCAATCTTTTTTATCCTCTGTGCTGTTCGTTTTGATTTTCGTGGCTCGAGGCTATGAAAACAATATTAACTCTATTGCTCTTTGGTGATTTCAAACCTATATGCTGCTGTTGTAGCTGCTGTTGCCCAATATAATATTGAGAACGATATAATAATATTCATGAATATTGGGATATATTAAAAGAGAGTAAGGAAGATGGAGACAGAGAGCCTAAACCAATTATGCAATCCAGAGCCACAATTTAATCAGTGTTGGGAATCGCTGTAGGCATGAGCTTGTATTTGTCTGAAGATTTCCCTTACTTAAGTCTAATTGAGTGACCTAAGCAGCTATAAGATTGACGTAATGAATATAGTGGAACTAAGCCTCAAAATCATAGTCAATCTAGTCTAAACTAGACTCCAACACTGACTTTAGGTAAGGTGAATATAATATATACAAAATTGAGAGCGAATAAAGGAGACTGAATTGCATGCTGAAGATCTTCTGTTGCCTTTTATTCATTTTATCTTTCAAAACATTAAATGTCTGACGTGTGTAATTTTGCTGGAATTTTAATCTCTTTGCTGCTCTTTTTTGCGTCCCGAAATAAATGAACGACTGAATGTATAAAGGCATTTGATTAACAATCGCATGTTGATGATTTCTAATGTGTGTAAGCTTTTTTGGTCAGGTGCATAATCTACCTTTTGGTTAAAGATTTAAGCATATCTATATTGTTTGAATCTGCTTCTGCTGCTGCTCGCCAAAAAAAAAGTCTTGATTGCATTTTTTTTAATGTTATTAGTTAGTCCATGCCATTATCGGCATGTGTTCAAAATTGATCAATGGAAATAGTTCTTGTGCTTATTATTGGCAATAATTCCTTTACATATTACTAATTATTAAGTTTCAAAATATTGAAGGTATGATAATCTTTACTTCAATAATAGGACTTTAATGTTCTCTCAACAACTTATACTGGACATAATTTATGCTTCTCGAATACACAAAATAAATTGCCCGAAAGAATTTTCTTTTCGCATTTATGAGTCATCATCTTCTACCCCCATTAAGTCACAGTTTGTATTATGTTTTCTTGATTTTTTTGTTAGTGCTGATCTGCTGCTGTTTTGAAATGCAATTTTGTTAGATTGTATCTATGATTATGCGATTTGAAGTCTGTTGGAAATGTAATTTATGGGACGGCTTGTTGGAAAGGATTAGGAGTGAGTTCAAGATTTGCTTGCTGTTCCTTAAAGTACTTTAATATTAAATGTTATGTATATGCCTTTTTTTTGGCAATAAAGTAGTCTGCTCGGGCGTTGTTAGTAAGAGAATTGAATCTACAGCTGTAAAATTGCTGATATTTGACCACTTGCCCAAGGAGCTCTATATATTCGTCATATTGAGCATGCCATGTCGGGTACTCTTATCCCAAAAATCACATGACTTACATTTGTCCTTGCGCATTACTCGAGTTGGACAACAAAGTGATTTCTATACAGTCATCGAGATCTTAACCAAAGTTATTCGTCTCAGTAAGTCTCATACTCTCATGTCTATATGTCTGCGAAAACCGACCGCTCTAGTGATTCAACTCATGTTTAATTTCCTAGTCTATGTCTGCGAAAACCTGCTCCCAAAAAGCAAAACTTTCGAAACCCATAAAAACTTTTTTATATTTTATAATAGACATCATAACCCCCTTGAGTCTACTCGACCGGTAGAGAACGGCACAATTACGAAAAAAAAAGAAATAAAATATTTAAGTAAAATAAAGTTTAAAGCAATTGCTTTCTTTGATTGATGCACCGCTACCGCCTTTCCTATTACAGCAAATAACAACAGCAATAATATAAAAAGCATGAAAATACAGTGTAATGCAATAATAATTAGTTCCCGATGTAATTATCTTGTTAGGGTATGTAAAAAGCCTTTTTATGTATTTCTTCTTGATTCCTTTTCTTAAAATGCACATACATTCATAATAACTTTAATGTATTCCTACATATGTAAATTAAGTTTCAGTATTGTACAATACAGTTCAAAGTAAGCAAGGGCTACATAAACATTTCCATAATCGCCTTTTGTTGTTCTTTACGTTTTTTATTTTTAATTCTTGAGGAATTATTTAAGGGTTGCATGGTAGAGAAACAAAAGAGGCATAAGAGTACGTAGCATGAACATGAAGATTGAGAGACACAACAACGTGATAATATCGCCATTAACTTAAACGAAAAAAAAAATATAATAAACATTTCGTATTGGATTACTGTCATACTGTAGTTAAGCATGGCATAACAGCACATACGATGAAGAGAGAAAATCCTTAGATGGCTTCAAATTCATTTTAAATGAAATTTTAATTAAGTTAATGCACAAGAAAGAAATGTCAATGCACATATATAGGAAAAGAATTAACCCTCATAACTTCCTTTTTTTGTTTAGACACAAGACATTGAGACTCAATAGAGTCATGAATACGAAAATGTTGAGAAACAAAAATAAGAAAGTAAGATTTTTCGTCTTCTTCATGATCGGGACAATGTTATCTTAATGAAAATAAAAATTAGTGTGGGGAGAGAACCTCGATTTCACTGTGCAGTCTATTACTTTAATGATTTTTCTTCGTTTTCTTCGACAATAATCATTAATGTTTATGAGAGAAGATTTATACATTAAGATTATTAAGTTTTTCCTTATTGTGATGTGTTATTGTCGTCAAATTTATTATTATTGTTCTTATAAACACAGAAAAATGGTGAAAATGAAGTTTTCTGTTTCTACGGGTTGGATCTTTGAATACCGATAATCTCTTACTGTTCCGATGATAATCGCAATGTTTTATTCAGTATGAATATGATTAATATTTAGAAAGATTGCAAATAATGTTTATTCTTCAAAATCTAAATTAATAATAAGGATTTCAAAAAGGGGAAATCAACTACCTAATTCAGAAAATTTAAATTTAAAATGACAGTTGACATATTATCAACATTTAGTAGGCTTTGATTGATTAAATGTTAACGGAATTAATATACAGTATCAAAAAGAAATTCACAGCAATTAAAGTTACCTTTGATTTTTAAATAATTCAATTTTGTGAAAAAACAGTTCAGACAATCCAATTAGAAGTAAATTTCAGTGGAAATTCAAAGGTCTACAGTCTTTCAAATCTTCTTAACAGGTAAGTAAGCCAACATTTATTTAAATAAACATCCAATTGAGTAAGAAAACTTAAGGAAAAATCAATTTTCAGTCATAAAGTCAGAATGTGTTAAAAATTAGACTTCAAATGTTTCTAATAATAGACAAATTGTCATATTAACATCAAAAGTTATTAAAAGAAACAACTAGAATAATTTAAACAACCGCTTAATTTTGTTGAAAATCCATACCAATAACTTAATTTAATATATAAACTGCCGTTCTCATGAAATCAAAAGAAATCTTTCTTAAATGCATTTAAAGAAACATTTTCACTCAATGAGATTAACCTTCTTAGACTCTTTAGTGTGTTTTTTTGGATGAGCAAGATGAAAATTAGTAAATTATTTTTGTTTTTTTCGTTCTTCAGCCGTAGAGATGTCAATTAACACTTGTGTGTTTAATGAATTAAGAGAACAAATGCACTTCTTAACGCTCCTCTATATCTTCTAATTTTCCTCTTCTTCTTCATTTTCTCTCTATTATGTATGAAAATTGGGGGAAGGGTGTTTGGGAAAAAATTATTTTTATAAATAAATTTTATCTTTCGATCTTTTTCCCAAAAAAACAAAAAATATAGAAGAAATTGTTCGTTGAATTTCAAGGCTTCCTCACTAAACTATGACGGTTATTTGCAGATGTTCGATTAAAGTTGAAATTCAATATTTTCAAATTTTTAGCGCATTTTTGATATGCTGTCGGACTGGCTGAGTGAGGTGTTAGATCTCAGCAATCAGACATTCTAGAGAGCTAGGATTTGATGCATTAGCTCCGTTTTATTGAGTTTTTGGCTTATCGTTTGATCTGGTTGCTTAAAACCATTTCTAAAAGCTTTAATTAATTTTTCCTCAATATTTTGAAAATTTCCACTTGTCAAAGATTTGAATTATTTTTGACCGTTATTTTTCAAATAAAATTTGATCGTTATTTTTCATGAAAGATAGTCATTTTTTCCATCAAAGTGTTTACGTCTCTCGATGACAAAGATATTCAACATTTATTTGTTTGAAAAATTGACCGGTAAATTTCAAATTATAAAATGTTGAAAGATTTACTCAATTCCAGCTTGTTTCTGTGTCAAAAGAGAAAAAGATAGACACAAAGAATGCAATTTTACGCACAATTATCGTGTTTGAACATGAAATTTACCACGAAAAGATTTGTGGATAAAAAAATAAGGACAAGAAAAACATCACAGAGGAAGGAATTCTCTTTTTTTTTTTGTTAAAAAAAGTAAAGTAAATTATATTTTTTGTCAACAATTCCGAGACTTACCTGAGAAACGGGTCAAGAATTTGAGTAATCCATTCGTTAATACCTTCATAATTGTTACGTGCTGCAATCTATCTGTCTGCATTTGTTTTAATTTTAGGTTCCAAATATAGTTTTAAGTTTTAATTCGCAACTGTTTCTCTTTTTCTTGTTCTTCAAAGTCTTTTTTTTAAATAATTTTTTGCACTCTAGTTTTTTCCACCGAATTAATAATATAGAAACTTAAAAACGAGCAAGCAGAGAAACTGAAAAAGTTTTTATTTCATTTGTCTATCTGTGGATATAAAAAAAACCAACAATTGAAGAAAAGCTCACGGTATTTTATATTTTTTTGATATTCAACTATTTTACCGTTTTTGAGTTCTTTTGCGTTACTTGCTTACTCTGCTGCGGTTTTTTTTTCTTTCTTTTTTTCTTTTGGATTCACTTAAATGTGTTATAATTTTTACGTTTCGTACTTTTTTTTATTGTTTTAAAAAAAATTTTAACTCATTATTTTTTTTGCTTTAATTAACCAGCACGAAATATATAGTTCACTGAATTTTATTAGCACTATTTTTTTGGCTTATCCATTTCTCGACGCGCTGCGTTGTGATTTCTTCTTTTCTAAGACTTTGTGTGATGTTGTGATGTGCGGTTGACTATGTTGTTGTATGACTGGCTGGCTGACTGACTATTGAGGCTTTGTTGGCTGTGAATGAGAGTGCTTTATTAGTTGGGGATTTTCAAGTTTGATAAAACGTGGGTTAAAAATGCATTTTATAACGATCATTTGAGATTTGAATAATATTTGATTTACATAGTTGAACACCCCTTTTCGAACAAATATTTAGTTAACAATAATTTAGATGATTTTAATTTAAAAATTGAAATTTGAAAGCAAGAACTCTTGAAGAAGAGATCCCAACTGGCAGAAGTTATTCATGGCATCCGAAGCGACCACATGACATCTAAGTGACAGTTTTTGGAACATTTACATACCCTGAATTTACGTTATAAGCCAGTGGCTTATCGGAAGAAAAAAGTTTTCAAAATCGTAAAAAAAGGCTTAATAACGAGTAATGGCTTAGTAAAAAATGTAAACAAATGAAGCAAAAACGAAAATTTTCATAGAAATCTTAAAAATTATCAATTTTTTCTGGTCCTTACTGATTGTTTATATCCGAATATGTCATTTAAAATCGGAAAATTTATTTTATCTAGTTTAATTAATGACTTTTGGTAATGGCTTATTAACGGATACAAAATTTTTTCAGAGTCAAATTTCTTTACTAAGCCAGTGGCTTAGTAACGGGTAGTGGCTTATAACGTAAATTCAGGGTAGTTGCACAATTTGAAATTGGAAAGATTAGAAATTTGTATCAATGACAAACCCCCTTAATATCCCACAAAGCATCGAAAACTTTCCCAAAAAATGCGTCTAAGCCCCAACCCCAAGCGACATCAAATGACAAATTAACTATCTCTACTGCTTCAAAATAAAAAGATTTTTCATTCTCATAGAATTTCTTTTGTTTTTCGCATGACTATCGTGTTTGAAGAAATGAAAATCATATCATTTGATTAATTAAGATATACACATTATTGTGATGGCAATTTAGACACAATTCATACACTTACCTTACTTTTCTATAAATTTATATTTTGCGACTCGTGCGAAAATTTTTAACAATTTTTTTTTTATATATTATATTATAAGAGCACTTTCCACATTAGAGCACTGCTCAACTGTTTCAAAAAAAAAAGTATAAAGAGTTTCACAACAAACAAAACGAAGATCAAATGGAAATTCTATCGAATTGGGCTGATTATTAATTTTCTTTCTTCTATGCAACGATGCCTTTACTCTAAATATTTTATGATCATTTCTTCTTTCCTTAATTAATTTCGATTCTATATGATATTTTATGACTAAATTAACCAGACTTTCTTTTTTTTTCTATCCACAATAATAAAATGTTTCCGGAAAATTAGAAAAAAGAAGTTTTCACGGTTTATTTTAGAATTTTTCTTTTCCTCTCTCTTATGCTGGTTCCTTTATTATGAAAAGCGATGTTTCGATTACTTTATTGATATAAAAATTTAATTTGAACGTCTTCACATACAGAACATCGGCGAAAAACTAAAAATTTCTTTTTGAAAATGTACAAAAAAAATGAGAGAGAAAATGTGTGTTGTTTCCCTAAGCGGTTGAGGTAGACACAAGAAGGTTTCATTTTCAATATTATTTCATGTTATGCACACACTAGTATGATATTCAACTACCACACAATTACCAATGTACTCGCATGTGTGCATGATTTTTTTTTTGTTTTTATCGATCGATCTTGTATGTGCAATCGAAACAGGTAAGCATGTCATTGCATTTCAATCGAATTATGTCATTTGTTGCTAAAGAAACTGGAATTATTATCGAACAAGAATCTCTCAATCCGCCTCCATATAAAATGCGGTAAATTCTTTACTTTTTTGTTGATGTTCATGAGCATTTGCAATGACATTGCTGTATATGTTCCATTTCATCATCTCCTTAGAGCCGAAAAATAATAACTTGCAATTCGGTCGAGCGGTCAATTGTTGATTAATCCTTATTAACAGTCGTCGGTGTCGGTGCATGAAAAACACACACAGCTCATACCTACATCAGATCGTGTTAGAAATTGTCTTATTATTTTAATTGATGGATGTTGTTATTCCTTTTCGGTGAAGTTTGAGGGATTGAGAGTTGAACATTTTTATCTCCGATTTTTAGGGCTTTATTGTTATTTATTTTAAGGATTAATAGTTTATATTCCTGAATTTTTAAGTTTTTTCGAACAGTGTGGCCCAATAAAAGGAACTGGAAGTTCATTAATTCTTGAGAAATCCATTTGCAGATAACAACAATAGAAATGAATGAAAATAGTAAGGAATTTGTACAAAAATAGATCAAAAGAACTTTAGTGCCGGTTGGTGTCTTGAAAAAGGCAATGTTGCAAATATTTTACAAACATTTTGAACATGAATAATGGACTTGAGTGAATAATTGGTTCAGGATATTTTTGTTCGTTGGTTTAATGCTTGAGCTGGGTTGGACAACCAGTGTGTCGTGACACTTTTAAAAATGCCATAAACTGTATGTCATGTGTAGATTTGGTCTTGGCTAACTTTCGAGTTTCCGAAACATAAAAAAGGTTGCACAACACTGTGCTAGAGGCTAATCCTTAAAGTAGATTGATAGAAGTTTGTAAATTTGCAAAATTAATCACACTGAATGTCAAGTTATCAGTTGGACAGGGGTAACCTCAATTTCCTAAGTCAATATTAGTTTAGCTTCGTCAATAGCTCTACAGATTAAAAGAACTGATGTTAAACAAACAATTTTTATTGCCCAAAATCAATTTAATTCGACAAAAAACCAATAAATACCCCTCATAATCCCATCAACCTACAATTTTCATGCTAAATCCCTCAAATTATTAAAAAATCTGTTTTAAATTGTCGGCTATGGATTTAGAAGGACGTTTTAATGGTTTTTCTGTTGGATACAACTTTAGCAAATCACAACAGTCGGCTTCGATATATCTCTCATTTTCGTCAGAAGATCTGAAGATCAGAAGAGAAAAATTATAGACTAAAAAATAACCAATTTCTCCTTTCTCAATCTTCAATTACCCAATTCATGCAGATGACATGGCTTTAAAAGAAGATTTTTCATTAAAAATTTACCTCACAGATTTTTTTTAAGGCTAGAGAAGAGAATAAGAAGAGAAAACAAATAAATGTGTTGCAATATGAATTTAAAGAAGAGGCCGCACAGAACAGAAACGGAGATACAAAAATCACCTGTAAAAGAAAAGAAAAAAAATCAGTCGTCCGAGACCATATAATTCGAAAATGCCAAAAATGACTCATAAAGTAAATATTAAACAAGATTACACAAGACGAAATTGGGAATTAGAGATGGTGATTTGATGATAAGTAATATTTGGCTCTGTTTGTATTTCTTAGTCTCATTTTATTGTTGATAATTTTTGACTTATTTGAGGCAGCGAGAAGAACAAAAGAAGAAGAAGTGATTTTCTTGTACCTTTTTTTGATGCAAAAGAATTGAAGGAATGTTGCTAAATTGGTGTTGCTTGAGGATAAGCGGATTGTCCGTTATGATTTGGGATACATTGTTGAGGATGGTGACTAGCTTGGGATAGTGATGTCCCGTAAAATGAGTTAGTAATACTCTCTGATTGAACGCGAAGTCGACTCGAGTCGATTTCTTTAACAAAATCCTAGTGTGATTAGAGAAGTCCTTTCTAACTAGGGTAACTTAAGGACACAATGACTTCAACCACACGTTGGTTTGCTCTTCGGCACACTAGTATGGCGTGGCATACAGTTTGGATAACACTGATCAAGTTGTCCAGCAAGTTTCCCTGATTTCCCTTTCAAACCGATGAATATACGCTCTAAAAATCCCAAATCAGCATCATTTTGGCAACAGCATCCTTACTTGTTTCGTCATTCTCTGGTCTATAATTTCTTCATCTTTTGTTTCTTACGTATGTGCCTTTTTTCAATAATATTTTTGTTATTTCTCTCGTCTAAGCGATAAACAGCAACACCATTTACCATTTCTTACCTACATCTCATTCTTCATGTCTCTTCTCTCCTATGGTCATTTCATCATCTATCTAATAAATGATTATCGTCGGAAGTTTGTTTTATGATTCCTTCATCAACAGTAAAGGAATTATTTTATATATTTTTGTTCAGTCGGTACTTAAATGAAACAGAAAAAAATAAACTTCATCTTCTCCGATAGATTAGAGATGTATGGTTATTAATTAATTACACACATGATTTTATTTTATTTCTTCTTCAAGTGCTTTTGGGAGGTATAGTTGAAAATTAAGTATAGAAAAAAAAAATCATCATGAGATTTTTATTCTGTTGCTTCTTTTGTTTCTCGACTCATTCACATTGTTCAAATAATCATCACTCAATAAAGCTACTAATATGTTTTAAAATTATTATGGTAGTTGATGATGATCGTTTTTCTTTTATTTCTTCTGTTGTGCTTGTTTCTTTTCTTGTTTGTTGTGTGGTTTATGAGAAGGTAAGCATTAGAAAAATGGCAATTTCATGGAATAGATTTTTTACAAAAGAAACACAGTTTTTTGTATGAATTTATGAATGAATCTTGTTAATAAATGGAACCAAGATCGTAGACATATGATTTTAGAGATACGACAAAGTATCTTACGGCAATCGATCATCAAAAGTCAGTATTAGTTCAAATCATGACTATCAAAACTTACAGTAACTGCTTTGAATTGCTTCTGACTGTATTATGTTCAGTAAATAAATGTGAATCAGTGGCAAATCCAACGGTATTGCTCCGGGTATACTTTAAACTTAATGGATATAACCCATATAAGCGTTAACTACTCTAGATTGAACATCTCAATTCCAAATGATTTTTCTCACTTCTATCATTCTGATTGAGCTACTGATTTGTGCTATACTTACTTCTGTAACTTGTAAATGTAGGAACTTAGAAGAACTAGACATAAAATTATGATATTAATTGTTTGAAAATTGAAAACAAACTAAACACTTCAATTGAGGGTACTAACAACCATAAAAAGGGAACTAACAACCATGAAAGGGATAATCAACTATATAATTTGAATATAAAACAACCGTTGACATGTTCTCAACAGTTTCAGTAGAAAGTTTCACAAATCGACGTCGATTGTTTGATGGATTAAAAGATTCTCATGCCAGAAATTGAAAGTTTTTAAGTTGAGCACATAATTTGCAAGATTATCTGATTGAAAATAATTTTTCGACTATGAGACATCTCATGATCATCCTCTTGTTGATGACCATACCTCACCATATAAATCTTGTCAATGTCAACATTTACTTTTCCTTGAACAGTACAACAAAAAAAGAAGATACTTTCGAAAATAATTTAATTTAACAAATTATTTAAACAAATTGTTAACATAAAAATAAGATTCAGAAGAAATAAGTAAGATAGACGACAGAGAGAATGCAAAGAAAGAAGGTAAATTAAATAAGTTCCCATAGTTATTATTGCTTTGGTTTGCACAAATTTACGAGCAATTTGAGGGTCATAAACATATTTTTCTTCCATTTACTTCTGCATCCATTCATGCCAATTCCGAAAAAAAAGAGAAGTCTTTTGAAATTTATTCTTTTGGACATCAACAACAAAGAATAAGTTTGAACAAACATTGACAAATAATTGGATGATTAGAAGAATAAAGGGAGATCCGCATAATCTCTTAATTTAATTTCTCTTTCTTTCTCCACATTTCGTCCTCCTGTTGTTGTTGATGTTACCACTGGCTGGAAGGTTAATCGATCCGATAAATGTCTACACACATAGGATCACATACGGAAGGGAGATTGAGACAATTATCTAAGACGATTGTGCATGTTTAAACAGATTTTGTGTTCGTCAACAATACACTTTAAATCCTTAATCCCTCAAAATATATTAAGCCTTGTGGCAGAAAATAAAAAATAATATTTTCTATGCCTTAAAACTTCATGTGACACTCTGTTTAACATTTCGGAGAATTTATCCTATTGACAAAAAAGGGGGCACACAAATCAGATTTATCAACTATAATAATGAAAATATTATTTTCGGTAGTTAGGCTTTCATTTTTGGATGAATGATCAGAATGAATTTACGTCTATTCTTCTTCATCGTCGATTTTCGCATAAAGCAAAAGCAAAAGAAGTTTAAACATGCATAAGAAGAATGAGAATCAATCTTGTCCCTTATTCTCAATGCTGTCGTTAATAATAAACAAAAATCGCTGAAAGAAGTCATTAATTGAATGCCCGCCGTGACAAAACAATACACCAAATTTTAATTTGAATTTCATGCTGTCGTAAATTGAATTTTCAGCGTCTCATTAAAAGAAGTCAAAGTCACAAAATAAAAGAATTCTTCTATTTTTATTTCCTTTTGTCGTATTTTCATTTAATTTTTTTTTTTTATTTTTTATTCTTTTTCGATTTGAAATTGGCTATGGTTTACCTTTAGTATTATTCTCTTTTCATTTCATTTCATTTCTTTTCTTTTTTCCCAAAAAATATACAAATTTTTATGAATTTTAACTTCTCTTTTTTTTCTCGCGGGGTTTACTCTGCAAAACATACATAAAAAGCAGCAGAAAGGTTTAATAACAATAATAATGAAGAAATAGAAGATTTATATATATTTTAGCTTCAAGGCTTTGTCACTTATCATCCTAATACTCTGTTTATAGGAATGAAGATGTTTTGATTTAGCGATTTGGATGTCGAGGCATAAGAACCCTTGTCGGTTTTAGAATTTGAGGTTGTATCAGCTTATGTTCCATTTATTGAGGTAACTTATGATTGTAGGATTCAAACCTTTCAATCCAACTCCAATTTTGATCCATAAGTTCTCAATTAAGTAGAGTTACTCTATCATACTTACTTCAGATCAATAGTGATCCTTGACCTCCAATAGATGTCGCCTAAAACTAGTTCTTTCATTGGCTTTCGCTTGCAAATTCCCGATTCCAATCATGTCCCATCCATGTCGCAATTTTTGGTATCAGTAATAGGCAGACGGAAGAGTCTTAAGTAAACGCTTAAGAGCACCTAAATCAAATCCCACAATCGAGTGATCAAACCTCGACAATTTTCCTTCCTTCTCTCATTCTTCAAAAAGTTCTCGGAATTCACATAATATTCATTTTTTTCTGCTTTCTCAGTGCGATGGGAAAAATTCTAATTGTTGTCGATATTAAGCCCGTCGAATATTATTTTGAATTGTACGACGTTGATTGAACTTCCTGATGACAATTCTACTTGTGTGTGTAAACATAATAAAAGATGGCATATTTCTGTATGTGCCAGCAAAATATGTGTTTATAAAATATAAAATTGTTTAAGAGAAAGCGGAAATTATGTTGTGTATGTAATATGTTGAAGGGTAGTTTGTAACGCATATATGAGAAATTATAATTGCTGGAATAACAGAAGTGAATACACAAAAAAAATCATTAAAAGTCTTCCCTCATTAATTTCTCCAATTCTTTGAATTCTTAATTATTTTTAAATTGTCCTCATTCTACATATAAAGGCACAGATATCGATAAGACGAGGAAGGACAGAATATATGCATATATTGTTTACCATGCCATAAAAATACACAAAAACCGCAAACAAAATTCCTTCAAATGTTTTTTTTTTCCTTTTATTCCAATCGAAAAGTATCTCATTATGTTACGCGACGACGTTTGCGGTGTCGGCAGTAGTTCATAGTGTTCGGACAAGCATCAAAAGAGACACAACATGCAAGCAGTGAGGCCACCCGACTAGTCAGAGCATTAGAATCGTGTAAGAAGGCAAAAAAGGCTAGAAGCAGCGAAAATAAAATAAATAGAAACAAAAAAAGCAGATAAATACCTATAAATACAAAAATAAGCCCTGTAGTCCACACCATTCACTATGAAATATTGATTTTAATCTAGCAGATAGCAAAAGGTGTGCTCTTTCATTAGAACCGCGCGGTTCTCAAAAATATATATATATATATAGCGTCGATTATTACAACATAATTTTCCCTCGATGTGCTATGGTGGAATCAAGTTGTTGTTTAAAAACAAACATGTTATTAGACACATTTATGGTTTTTATTCGTGTCATTTTCTTTTCTTAACAATTCTATTTCTTCATTCAATATCATTTATTTTATTTTTTCTTCAACAGCGGTGGGTTCTTGGGATTCTTGGACGACGGCGGTAAAATTCTATGATTATTAATTCTCTGTTGCGTTAAACTTGAATAATAAATTATCTGCCCCATAAATGACGACGATGATAGTCCCGCTTCTCTCTTTATTTTTGGCATATTATGTTCAAGGGAAATGTGCTGTTGATCGCAGGTATGTCTGGACGTCTATATGAAGTAATTGTGATTAACTTGTTGCTTTATTGGTCATTTCGCTATGTGTTTAATCATTTTGAAGGTTGTTGCATTGAGTATTGTAATTTGTACCTAATTTATTAGAATTGGAGGTGCTTTGATTTGGCTAGACTTGGAAATGTCAGGTTGTATATTTAGTAATGTATCCTCTCAGCAAGATCTTTGTAGGTTAAAGTGTATGTAGGTTTTATCAGATCGTTGATTTGGCTACTATCCAGTTTCTAGTGACTGCTATTGACCGAAGACAGTCAGCTGTCATCTGCAATAGATTAGTAGGGTTCAATGCCAATTTAAAGCTCGAAGTCGACTCAGATTTCGCATTAAAAATACGATTGAATTCGACTCAACTCCATATGAAATCAGTGCCGGCATCGAGCTCTGATCCCCAAAATTATGCGCCATAGTATCCTCCCCCAAAATTCACAACCTAACCAGTATCTCTTCTTTAAGAAAATGATTTCATTTTTTACCTACTTTAAATAGCTCATTCCACTCTATTAACAGACGTCAAAAGGCAGCACACCCAAATATATATATATATATATACTTTTATATCTTTTTCTCTTGTAATGATATGGATTTATATACAAATGACGTAAAATATTCTTCAAAGTATATTACCTGCCTGCTTGCTTGCTTGCTTAACTAGTGAGATTTTTATTGCATTCTAATTAATTCGAAGTGTCATTTATTTATTTTTTACTTGAGTCATTCTCCTTCTTCTCGCTGCTTTTTTTTCTTCTCTCGCGCTCGGCTTTTGTGGTCTTTAAGTTATTCTCTGGATGGTATTTTGTTAGAAGATAAATGACAATGCGAGACACACACAGCGTTTATTGTGACAATATGAATAAATATATGTATATACATGCATGCAAGCAAGGCAGGTTGATCTTGTAATATGAAGTATATGGAATTTTATTGTCTCCATCTCCTTCATTCTTTGATACTTTTCTGATAATTTGTTTTTGTGGCGTGGATGACAATAATCGAAAGAAGATGTAAGGCATAAAAGACGTGACTTCTTTTGGCTGAAAGGAGCTATGATTTTGCACAGTATGCATGGGAAATAAAAGGATTGGTTATGGAGGTTAGAATATTATAAATGAAAAGAAGACAGACATACCAATAACTTAATAGAATTTCGATACAAAAGTTGTCAAACACTCAGCAGTAATTCTGTCAAATCTTGTCGATTAATAATATTAAAAAGAATTCTATAAACATAAATAAAGTCATTAAAGATTTTATTGATAGACACAAATTTTGTGGATATAAGGTGGCTTCTTATGGGTTAGAATTAATAGGCCTATAACTTTATTTTTAGCAAAGGTGTGGGAATTATTTTTAGATGCTAAAAATGTCAGACAATGGGAGCAGCTAAAATGATTGGATGTGCTGTATTCCCCGGAGTTTTGTGAGGTAATCTGAGCTTGTGGGCTTGAATTCCAACGATTAGTAAACTGATCTGTTTGCTTCTGATATAGTATGGCAATTCTCTTTGATTCTCAAGTCAGCATGTATCTTTCTAGTCATTGCAAAATATTCTGCCGCAATCTCTTCATGTTATCGAAATAGCCTTTGTGTAATGATCTGAATGCCTGATCTGGATGCCAAAAATGTACCTCCAACGGAGCAAAAGCAAGCTGCAAAAGTCAATTGTTTATTTGGGATCATAATTGCCATTCATTACAACACAGTCAATAATGTTGTCAGATATTTTTAGTCCATACCTTTGTACACCACCGAAAACGAATTGAGACTCAAAACATGAAAACTCATTAAGCACATAAATCAAAGTCCAAAAAAATCTAAGTCGTTATGACAAAAAGAGATTCAATATTGGTGTTCCAAAAGGCATCAAAGCTTCATTATATTTTTTCTCGAGAATATCCTTTGAATGTCGGCATCGACAAGCAATCGGCATTACGTGATCTCATCAATAAAAATGGATATTGCGAATGTTTCTTTACTTTAAGGATGCGGCAAGAATTGGGAAAAACTAATTCCGGATTTCTAAGAAATGTACGTGATAATTTTATGATTTTAGTTGACTTAAATGTGCAATGTGTGGCAAAAAAGGAGAATGAGAAAGCCACCCTTGATGCTCCTTAAATGTTTGTTTAAGTTTATAGAAATTTTGGCCTCCAGAGCGTTTTCTTTCTGCACCTTTTTATATACATATACATAAATACATTCCTAAATAAGCATTTTTCATGTCAAACAAAAATCACATGGAGTAAAAATACAGATATCAATAGAATGACGGTAAAGTTCTTAAGTCAATGTAAAGTCCCTTTTTTCCATTCACATCCATTCCTCCTTTTCTCTTTTTCTATTTTGTTCTCTTCATGACAACACAACAGAAAATAAATTCTTCTATTTTTTATTGCACATACATGAAATATAGATGATGATAAAAGCATAAACACATTTTTTTATGTGTATTCCTGAAAAAGGAATCGAATTGATAAAAACATCAAACGTGACTTTAAATGAAATGTTAAGGATTAGACCGAGAAATTCTCTTTTTTTCTGTACGTTTAGTTCTGAATATTTTTATGAAAAAAATTTTCCACAATTTAAATTTTGTTGCCTTTATGTTTAAATATTTGTAGAAGAATATTACAATAACAATAAAGGTAATAACAACAAATTAGTTATTTGGGAATAAATAAGTGCATGTGGCTCTGTCTTGAGAACGAGGATCAAGGGACTGTTTGCTGTCTCATGGAGTGGGACATGACATGAGCGCATTTTAATGTGGTTATCTGTCAATATTCAGCTTCTCGGTGGATGGGAGGGTTCATCACTGGTTAAAATGGTCCATAATTGGTCAGTTAATCATATTTTAACTTTTTAGTCTTCCTTCTTTTGAGTCTAGCTTTTACTCAAACCAGAATTTGGATATATTTAACCTATGTTCTGAATTTAGGGGGTTCTACTTAGCAGCAAGAATAATTATATTGATAATGAAGAAAGATTCCAGCTGTGCGATGTGTATACGAAGCAAGAACAGGTAGACACTGCGATCTCTGAAATAGCAATGATAGATTTTTCTTTGATTTATACTGCGAATTCTTATCAACCTATGCTAGCACAAGAAAATGCCAAATTGTCTTGATACTTTAGATAAGTGTTGTGCAACGGAATACCTTATCTTGGTGGTAAGCCTCATTTGAAATTCCAGAATAGAATTTTATTCAATATATTTAATAGCATAGAATTTTCGAAAGTGTTATGGCACACAGTTTGGCACTGCTCAAGATTCAACTTAGTAATCAAGGTTCAGTTCAGGAAGGGTTAATATGCAACTCCAGTCATATTAAAACTCAATACTGCATTACATTTTTGACTTCAAAATCAATCCAGTTTGAGAAAAATTCCACGGTCCAGTTTTGTATCATAAATTATTGAGCAAACACTGCACTCAAGTGCGCCACACTCGAAAAAATGTATCACCTAAACAACTGACCATAAATCAATAGAGCAAACTAATCAAAAATTGATCTATTATGATATAATATGAAAATTACACAATAAAGTTCAAGTCATTGTATTGACTTAACTGTTCCACTCTACATTTTAAATGTTCTCTCATCCAGACAAAATGACTGTTAAACCACAAAGTCAACAATGTCGACGCTAAAATTATTATTTTTTATTATTTCACTGAAATGATATCCTCAAATATTTGCTCGCGCCTTCTCTCTTCTCTGTGATGATGAATGTGAAGTATTTGAAAATTGTAAATATTTTTATAATCTGGAATGGAATCCTCAGCTCATATGAATGCATGTATGTATGTGATGTATGCATTGTTATTGTTTGTCTCCACTTTGCCCCATTCCCGAAATATAAAAAAAATAAAGTAACAACAAAATTCTCTCTTGCTTACTTACTTATGTGGATTATCTCATGCATCTCGTGCATCTCGAATATCTTCTTCGTCGTTGTTGTTATTTAACAGTGAAGAAGCTTTTTTGACTTCTTTTATATATTTTTTTCCCATTCTTATATCATTGAGGCTGGCAGTGAGTGAGACTGGCACACGAAAAAAGGGAGAAAAATGAAAAATCAAGATTGGCTGTGGCGACAACATCGACCTCACACACGTTTCGTTAAGGCTCGAAATGTAACACATCTTTCTCTTCTGTATACTGAATACTCTGACTCTATATTTGTATGTGAATATCAAGTCTCGAGACGACATGAACAAAAAATGCATCTTTTTTTTATTATCCACTGAATTTATTTCTTCTCATTTTTTTTATTCTCAAATGTATTTATTAGTGATTCTCATAAGTTCAATTCTTATAGCTTGATTATCATTGACTTTTATCGTTCGCCAATCTCAAAATGATCACTTAAAATGACATAAAAAATTTCTCATCCAAGGAAATAAAAACATTTTTATGCGAAATTCTTTGCTGGATATTTAAGCCAGTGGTGGACAACCTGTGCGACGCGGAACTGAAAATGTCATGCATTCTATGTCGTTTTCGGTTTCAATCTAAGCTTACCACTAAGGTGTGCCATCAAAAATAAAAGGTTGCTCGCCACTGAATCAAGCACTAAACTTTTTGGGGGAGCTAAGATCATCTATAAAATATATTGACGTAATCAGCCACCAAAATGAGCATTCAATCTTCATTTACCTTGCCAAAAAAAAAAAAAAAACACGCTTGAGTAGAAGTGAGAATCCTAATGCAAGCATGCATGGAAGGAGAAAAGAAGGAAAATATTTAAAGTTCTAATTAGTGAAGAATGAGGACCAGCAGCATCTCAATTTTAACTTGCTAACAAGCCATAAGTAATAACATTTTGAGTAAATATTTTACTTCTAACAACAAAAAAAAAAAGAAGTAAAAATTGATTTCGATCTTCTTTTTCTTCATGTGAACAAAAGAGATGAAGAAAAAAAAGTTTCATTTCATTGTTGGGATCCTGGTGTGATGTGATGATTCAGAGATATGTGTACAATATATTTATGTACATGCATGTGAGGTAAAAGGGACGAATGTTGTGTGTCCTCATAATGAAAATATTTTTTTTTTTATAAAATAGCGGCGAAATTTGTAAAAATAAAGAAGGAACAAGTTTTGGTTGACATTTTTTGGTAGGAATGGTGATACGGCGCATTATGAAATGATAAGGTAGCTAGCAGAATCGGGGCCAGAAATTTTTTAAGAATTTTTTTTTGGATTTTTCACGAAATACTCTAAAAAAACTACAATTTGTTTCCAAAAAGGAGATGAGGGTTGACCCTCACATTTCCCCTACCCTCTCCCCACTGAACATAATGGTTATGATTAATACTTAATTTCTACAAAAATTTAGTCGATTAGCATTGAAATAGTCAAAATAGGCACATAGCTCGACTACATGGACCCATGTCTAGCAGCATAAGAGTCATAAAGCTACAAGTCGGCTATTGTTGACCAAAAATGTACAATTGTCAATAAGATTGCTTATCCAAATCTTACTGCTAACATGAACTCTAAGTTCATTCTACACTCCAAAAATCACAAACTCAGTCAACTCTTATTCAACCCTCAGTCAGTCAGACAAAGTCACATCCAATTCTACCCCTCACCACAGAACAATTTTACCTCAAAAACCTGAGAATGAGAAAAAATTAAGGATCACATGGAAGATAACAATGGAATGTTTTTCTTTCTTCTTTCTTTTTCGGCATTAGTCTCCATCATGTCCTGGTACGGAAGTCTATTCTGCAATAAATCTAACAATTGTAAAAATATATATGTATACCTCGAAAATAATAAAATAAAAATACTTCTCATTCTACACTGCTTTTCTGTATGTCCTTTATCTCAAGTCGCACTAATGTTGAAAGCTATCCGATGACAATTCAATTTATGCTGTTGAGTAAGAGAAGAAGATAAAGAAGAAGGAATTCTTAAATGTTTTCATACAATTAACTTCATGTTTGTCTTTTAGGTGGCACAATAACAAAAAGCGAGAGAGAAAGAGAACTGGTCTTCATGGTGGCATTGATCAATTTACTTTTATAAATTAGTTCGCCCTTTTTGCCATCCCTTCTTGTTACTTCTTGTCTTGTCTTGAAATTTCTTTTTTCATTCAATTTGTTTCTTAAATTTGCCGTGATAATGGAAATGAATTGAAGGATCTCAAGCTGTATTTTCATGGCTTTATTAAGACATTTATCGGTATTTGTGACTGTCGATTTAAAAGGTTTATTTTGAGGATTTCTATGAATTTTATGTGGAATCTGTTAGAGGATTTTTGATGTTTTTTGGAGCAAAAGTTGTAGATTCATTCAAGTGGGTTAAGGAATTCCATTCAATAATTTTGTCATGAATGAGATCAATACTCTATCCATTATGGATTAACAATAAGGCAGGCAAGAAGGTTAAAATGAAAATTGGCACTTCTTATTGGGTGATTTAATCTTAATTGAACTTCTATTAGGACAGTGGTGGGTAACCTTTGTGCCTCCAAAATTGTTGGAAATGCTATGAACCTTATGCCGTGTGCGCTTTTGGTCCACAACTGCTTTAGCTTATAATAAGTTCATAGTTTAATTGAATGACAGTTTTGCGAATGAAATCAAAAATTTGCAGCTATAATACATTTTATGTCAATTTAAGCCACCAACAGTTAATATTAATCAGCATCTACTGTTAGTAAGATAATGATCGAAATCAATTAATTGAACTGCATAAAACAGTAAAAAAATTATTGCATTTTTTGAAAGCAGCAAATTTTTTTAAAGAATTTTACGTATGTACGACATGATTCAAGCAGGTCTAAGAGTCACATACATAAACGTGTCTCATTTTAGGCTAATTTAGAAAACGACACGTCTGGCTTAGAAAACAAAAGATTTATGATCAGAAGTGCAAGATTTTGGTTAATCTCTCTGACTTTGTCTGGACTATTTAAATGTCTAGGTGACTGTCCTTCTTGCACAAGATACTTTTTTGTAAATTGGCAACGAATTTTTCTGGTTTTTTGGCATTTTTTAGTTGTTTAGTGGATAGACATGATTATTAAATGCATTTATTTTAGAATTCTGAACTCGAATGATGCGAGATAGTAGATAGGGGGCTGCTACGTCATTTAGTTCCTAAAACAATATAGACCTTTTGGATGAGTGCATTTAATACAATATCGAAAATAATCCATTTTCGTGAAGTCGCCTATAAATATTTTGAATTATTTCAAATTTCTCCAATTTTCAGTAACAAATTTTATAAAAAGTTTATAGTTCCTTAATAAGAATGTCTATAATAGACTTAAAAGTAAATAAACAAATACACTTGATTCTTAGAATGTTCTCACAGTTATATGACTGACAAAGCCATATCAATTCATGCGACACTCAAAATCAACATTTAATTCCAAAGAACTGGTAATTGTGACCTTCCTTAAAGGCACCGTTTCGTAGTTAAATTTGTTAAACATAATTCAAAGGAATTGTAATTTGTAGGACAAATTACCGACAAATTTGATTCAGTAATAATTAACATTTAATGACATCCTAATTTCCTAAAGACAACAAGAACCAAAAAATTCACTTAACATATGCCTTACAGAAATTCCTGCTTAAGGAATTCTGTTGAAAATTAAGAACAACAAAAACAATAAAATAAAGTTATTTACATTGCAAATTTATTCTTGCACCTTGGGAATGTCAGCACCTTACAAATCCTTTTTTTCTCTATTTTCCCTAATTTCTATTCTTCTATTTTGTGTACGAAACGATGAGAAATATTTTGCCTTCATAGCTAGTCGTACAAATTATAAGAATGTCTTTCCTCTCATTCTTATTGCATTTATGCGCATAATTTACAATGCACACAACATAAGAGAAGTAAGGAAAAAAAATATTTAAAAACTCATTTGCATAATTCTCAGTAACATTGGCAACAAACGTATGTATGGCAAGTTAGTGAGTATTACCAATTTACCACAGAAGAAGCAAAAATGAAGAAAAAAGGAATTATGTTGGTGGTAAGAAATTCCAATATTGTCTCTTATCATCATTTAACGAGAACTGCACAATCTGTTTTATTTTCTCTGTTATGTGTAGATACGAGAAAGGTAGACAGTTGTGTCTGTATGTGTGTGACAGACACGAAAGAAGTGGAACAGAAATGAAAATGAAATAATTTTGTGTTCGACTTCTCTTCAACACTTTACGATATTATGCTCTGTCGCTCCTTATACTCAGTATTTCATCGGCATTCTAACAGTCAAGACGTGTTTTTTAGAATCTCGTCCAAAATAAAAAAAATATTAAGAATCACAAAACAAGGATTTTTTTTCAAAGTTTATAAATTAAAAGTGACACAAAAAAAAACTTAGAAAAAAAATTAAGAATTGCGAAAGTTTAAAAATCTAATTTAATGTATCAAAAAAGTACACAAATTTTAATCCGATTTCATCGATTGCAAGATAAAATAAAATGCATCGAAAGAAATTTATAAATTACATTAAAAAGTTATGTTATCGGAGAAAATATAAAGTGATTAATCGAAATTATAACAGTATCTTACATTCACGATCAGTGCAAAAATTAATAAAATGCAAAATTAAATAAAAGTAAAATTGACAAAAATCTAGCAGAAAAATTATTTATGTGAAAAACCAAACTGAATTTATAACTTAAAAAAATATGCATTTAGACATTAAAAAAATGAAAACGCAAGCCCTCGATTTTGGATTACAAATTATTATCGATCAAGTGTCAGGTGAGGATGAAAACATTACAAAAAATTTTTATGTGCAGTGCGCCTCCGGAAATGTGAAAAGTTTTTCTTTTCGTCCAGACAAAATACACACAAAATGTGCCGTAAAAATTCCTTGAGGGAATTTCGGGCAGGAATTGTTTTGCGGTTTACGTGATGTTTTTTGGGGCTGTTTGATAAAGGTTGAAATTATTAAAGTTACGAAAAATTGGGAAATAGCTCAAAAATTCAATCCAAGAGTTCAAATTTTGTGTGGAATCAAGTCGACTCAAACTGACTATTCCATCCAAAATTCGAGCCAACCTCGAGCTAAGGGAAATTACAATC
Source organism: Chironomus tepperi (assembly GCF_022539635.2). Classification (NCBI taxonomy): domain Eukaryota; kingdom Metazoa; phylum Arthropoda; class Insecta; order Diptera; family Chironomidae; genus Chironomus; species Chironomus tepperi. Next base: position 884,284 of record NW_027226207.1, read on the forward strand.
CAAAATTCATGCGAATTATTTATGTACGATATAATAAAAATTGAACATAAAAGTTAATTAGTGCTTCGTCAATTGCACACCAAAAAAATATACAATTTTCTCCTCACATTTACTTCCAAATTCACATACAAAAAATTATGAAAATATTCAATTCACATACAATTGCCTTGCTGCTATCGCTAACGATCATTAACCCCCCAAAAAATAAAATAAATAAAATAATTTTTTCGAGAGTGGGAAAAACTTTATTCCTTTCCATTTCGAGTGCAGTGTGTATGTCTATATGTGTGTTATGTAGATTTTGCAACCCTTTTTTTATGAATTTTGAAACCTCAAAAAGAAGTGCTTTTCAACCTAAATAAAAACATAAATCGTCTGAAAGTTATGATTGTTATCGCACACGACATTGTGCATTAATATAAAAGAAGAATTCAGAATTCCCGAAAACCAAAAAATAAAAAGTTGTAATTTCTACTGCTGAAGAGAATTTCATGCGGAAATTCATTTTCCTTTTATAATTTCTACCAACTATATTATTCTTTTTATTATTAGTATGCAGCAATAGTAAAGCCCGAGCGACACAAATGTCTTCAGGCAACGCCATGCAGTTTGGCCATCCATATGGTTGCGGCTTACATTTGGTGTCTTCATCAACTTTCATTTGGTGTATTAAATGATCTGCAAATGGAACGTTCTTCATTTGTGTGCTCGGGAACTACTTATGTAGTTTTACGTTTCAATTGGCTGCTATTTTCGGACATTGCATTGCATAATTGGAAGCGTATATAAACTTATATACATTCAACTTCTTTGCTGTTTGTAGTTTTATTTTGTGAAAGAATGTTTAATGCTTATGAATTTTATAGCGGCAAAAGAAGAAAGTCACGTCAAGAGTTGCTACTTAGTTTATAATAATTTTCTTGTTTGAAGTTAAACAGCAATTAAAATATGAATTTTTATACACTTTTTACTTTTTTTTTGACACTGACGAGTTAATTGTTTATGATTTTATGGGAAGCACCTTGTGACATTTCAGACACGTTGCATAAAGTTTCTGTGTGAAATTTTAATTCGTGTTTGATTTTTTGCCTGCCGTGGAACATGAAAATTGACTTAAAAAAGTTTATGCTTGATTGCTTATGAAACATGAATTGGAAGTTCCTAGAAAAACAAACAATTTTCTCGGAAAAGTTTTCATGAAAATTGGGTCAATTTCCATGACTTTTAAAAGCTTCTAGTGAAAATGTTATGCTGAATAATTGAGTATCAATTCCGAAAAATGTTTCGAAGTTATTGGAATTAATTTCTTATAAGAACTGATCCTTGGAAGGGGAAAAATTGGTATTGGACATTACAATCACTCCCAACATCAATTTTAATTCAATTATTTCCTCCATTTAAACTTTAAATTCTATCCAATTAGACATAATTATTGAAAAAAATCATTTTTAATCTAATATAAAATCTGGATGTGCAATATTATATTGGCAGCGATGGGTAATGTGGTAGAAAACGAAACAATCAATAGCCGCAAGTTAGATGAGGCACCTGATATATCGATCAATATATAGACGCCATGTTAATCTCTTTTTTTCATTCCTATACATTTCATTTCTTTAGTTCTGCTCTTTTTTTGTGAAATGTTAATGATTTTTAAAAGCAAAAAAAAAAAAAATATTCGTACGTACATAAATAACATATGAATATGCAGAAAATCTGTATATAATACAAGGTTAAAGAATGAATGTAAGGAATTGTGAGAATAAAAAAAAAAGGCAAGCAAAAGATTGAAGAAAATTACACACGTCAGCTCTTTTAATGTTGATCCATCTCATGCATGCGATTTGGTCTCATTCTTAACACACATTGCATTGCATAATTGGTCGGTTTGGTTAGTTAGTTGGTTGGTTGGCAGAAGCTTTTGCTGCCTGCTAAGAGGCATACAGGAGAAAAAAAAGAGAGCAAGAGGAGAAAAATTAATATGGTTTTATAGCCTCGAGCCAAAAAAATTCCTTTTGGCTTCTTAAGCCGCGCTCGCGCTTTTATAAACATATAACCAAAACTACATACGACGATCATTGTGGAATTTTACTTGCTTCCCCCATTAAAAAATTGTGTTCTCCATAGAAAGACTAATTGCAATGCTGGAATGGATGGACACAGTAAAACATGTAGTATAGATGCTGATGTGCATTCAGCAAAGAGTCATTAAATGATATAGACTGTTGAAACCATAAAATGTTGTTTTGAATAACAAAATGCGCCAATTTTTCTCCTTCTCATTCTGTTTCTGGGTCTTAGCATCTCACTGTTGCGTTAAACGATGAATTTAAGAGCTAATAAATTTTAAAATGAATGCAAATATTTTTTATGGAATTTTTGGAGGCGTTTACCGAATTTGATTAAGTTTTTTTTTTCTTCCTTCCTTCAATCCATGTGAAAATGCTCTTGGAGAGATTATATGCAAAACAATCATCGTCTGGCGGCAAAAATCGCTGCACTAATTTAAATTTTTTTTTCTTTCTTCCTTCATTTATGCATTTCTGGAGTTTTATGGACTTTTTAATTAACAAAATTCTTATTTCCATTTACAGATTTTAAGAAAAATTTGAGAATACAAAAGACGCTCAACACATCAAGTTCCAAAGTTTTTACTTCATCTCTACTTATAGTTTTAGTATTTAGTGCAATTTGTGATGTTACAGGTAAGTCACCCACAACTGAATATTCTTCAATTTTATTATTTTAATTCCGATACATTTTCAAAAATAAAGTAAGAGAAAAATGCGAGAATTAAAAATATGCACATTGAACTTCATTTCCTTTTCATTCCTTTTATATGCGGCGTGAATTTGAGTACGTGAAATACATGATTCATTGGCATACCACAGCATTTAAAAAAGTGTCTGACTGCTGTCTGGATTTTTCTTTTTTCGGGTTTTATATACGCGAAATAAAATTTTTACGTGCTAAATTTAGGTCGAGGAAAGAAGAAAGGAAAGAGAGAAAAGAATACTTTGTCACAATCCCATGAGTTACTTACTGTGAATGAATCTTTAAATAATTTTTCCTCGTCTTTAAATGTCACTGCTGTGTTCTATCGCTAGACGATTCTACTTGATGAAAATAATGTATCTTGTTGCTATGTAGGAAGGCATTTCTGTTTAGTTCCAAAATTAAATCATATTATAGGAATCTGATAAGACTATTTTCAGACATCTATAGACATTTGCTGCTTGTAACTCAATCTATTGACACAATTACGATACATAAACATTCACAATATTTAATTACATGAAAAGCGAGTCAAAGTGAGTCACAGACGAAAAATTGCATTGTCATATTAAATTTCCGATCTCGCAAAGCAGCAGCATCATAATCATCATCATTATTACGATCATTATGATCACATATGTTCATCGGTAGAAGGAAGAAATAATAAAAAAATCAACAGAACAAGAAGAAAGCGACCATAAAAGAAATAAAAAATTTTTTTGGGTGGGTTTTTGTGTTGCGAAGGATTTTTTTTTAATGTGTTTCTGCTGCTGCTGGCTGCTTCTTCTATGTTCCAATAATGTTTTTATATTTGCACCTTGTGTCGCTTCCTGTTATTTTCTCTCATATTTCCTCCTTCCCATTCATAGGATTTTCATGCCTACGTACATGTGTGTAATTTCTGCCTTGATGCCATTTAATGGATATGAAATGGTAGAAAATTTCTTTTATACTTCTCTCTTTTTTTCTACCGGGGCACAAGCCGATTGTTAACATTTTCTACATAACAGACTGTTTGATCAATGAACCTTTTTTTCTGTGATCGTCAAAAAATCCCTTTTTGTTGTGTGTGCATTCATTCAACAAACGTTTCAATGAACCAATCTCTTAAATGCAAGCAGGTGATAACCAAAAAAAATATAACGAGACTTAATGGAATGTATAGTCAAGGGGGCAATAAAGCAAAGAGTTTTATTGAAGAAGCCAATCGATGCCACTTTATATGATTAAAATCTAATGAAATTATGAAAATTTTTAAATTGACATTCAGAAGCATACACGAAGATTGTGTAAAGGCAAGGGAAATAGGGGTTATTGACTGGATTTTTGTACAATACTAATACTTGATTTGCTTAATCATCATGCAACATACAACAATTGGCCAATTTCATGCTATCGAGTATTAAGGACTTCAGGCTGTATAATCCATAGACCATATGACTTCTTAAGCTTCATTTCATACATACCTTCTAGGCTCAAACAGTCACGAGACATAAGAACCTCTAGCATTTGAGGCTCGCAATTGAGAATAAAATAAAACATACATAAAACTTTTATATTTTTTGTGTGGCACAAAAGTAAGAAAGGAAATTAAAAAATCCCATGTGAGCAGATGTTTTTGCTTGCTTATTTCTTTTTTTTCACGTACAAAACAAGCAAGAGTCGTCAGCAACTAGAGCTACGGCTACCATACAGTGATAAAAATTTTACAAAAGAACTATTTTTTCCATTCATGAAGAAAGAAAGAGAGTGAAAAAATGTGGCTCTTTTATGGTACCTCCGGCGATCGAGGTAGCACACACAGACACATACCGGAGTAGAGGAGAGACAATGAAACAAGTGTTAATTCTTATTATGTGATAATTTATTAATTCTTTTTAAACTAATTTTTAATTCCCACTTTTCTTTTCTCTCGCGCTTGCTCTGGGCTTTTATGTTGCCCACCCGAAAAAAAATAATAATAAAAACTATGATATAATAAAATTAAAAAGTTTAAAATAAAGAGGCAAACACGGAACATTGTTTTTATCAAGATTATTTAGCGCAAGTTTAGTTTGAAAAATGTGATTTTTCGTTCACATTGGCTGAACACGTGAGATCTTTTTAAATAGAGTGTTTAACTTGATTAAAATATTTGCATATAATTTTTGCCATCCCATAAATTAACTTAACGATCTTACTTCTTGTAAATTAAGGTGTTTTGCTTTAAATATTTTGATAACACTTTTCGAAGTGAACAGAACAAAATGGCGGACATTTTGTATTGTATTTAAATTTTCCGTTAATTTTAACTCGCGAGGATTAACAAGGTATTAACTTAATTAATCATTCACTGGAGCAGTAAATGCGCTACAAACTATTTACTTAGGAACTTTCATGCCAGTTGTTTTATTTGCTTCTGCTCGCATATAGAAATGATTAATTAGAATTGTGTGGTAAAGAATAATGGCTTTAACTGTTAATAACTCAGCAATTTTTTTTCTTAATTTGCATTGTAAATCAAACAAAAGAAGTTCCAGATGTGTCGGAATTAAAATAAGAAAAATGTAGAAATTATCATTGAATTTTAATCTTGAAAAAATATTCAAATTTTTATTTTTTATTTTCACTTTCAGATGCTTGTAGAAGTCGCACAATTTATAAGCCACGAACAACACCGGCACCGACGCCGAGTCCAAGACCAAATATTACATTCCACACTTACAAATGTCCTGAAGCATATGCAACGTGGTACTGTCTAAATGGTGCCACATGCTTCGCTGTCAAATTAGGCATGGAGGTCCTCTATAATTGCGAGTAAGTATTAATATGCCTGAGAAATTTTTATAGACTTTTTTACTAAATAATTTCCTTCCTTTCTTTAAATAGATGCAAAGATGGATATATCGGACCAAGATGTGATTACAAAGATCTCGATGGCTCATATTTATGTAAGTCATAAAAAGATTTTATTGCTCTTGAAATTTAAACTAATTAATTTTTTTTTTCCTTTCTTCTCATAAACAGCTGCAAGATCTCGTGTAATGTTAGAGACAGCAAGTATCGCTGGTGGTGCTGTTGCTGCCTTAATACTCGCATGCATTGTAGGATTTTTCGTCTACCTCAAGAAGCACTCATCAAAGCAGTGCGAGTTTGAAGTTGAAAGTCAAAAACCAAATCACGAAAATTGCGACGAATGTCAAAAATTTTAATTTTTTAAAGAATTCTTCTATGTATCATCGTGTATATTATGCGCCTAGCATCCTTTTCATCTTATTTGCTTGTCTTATATTTGTGTAATTTATTGTCAACGCTTAAATGCAAAAAAATGGAAAAAGCCAGCAACATTATATGTTCTAATTCTTTTTTTTTATTTGGTTGTTTTTAAGTACATTAAAAATATGGAAAGAAATTCTCTAATTGTAAAGACTAATTTTTGTAATTTAAAGACACATTTTTTTATTAAAATATATCTGTGATATTACTCTATAAGTTTGAGTTCATTATGAAAAATTATGAAAGAAAAATTTGAAAAATGAAGAGAGAAAAAATAAAAAATTTTTGTGAAAAAAATAAATATTGAGAGCAATTTTTTGTCATTTTGTATAATGAGGGCTTCTTTGCAGACTGTCAATTTTCATACACGTGCTTGCACGGAAGTCAGGCGTATGTAAATTATTCAAAAACTTGGTGTTCGAATTCTCAAGAAAAGTCAAATTTTTGGGGCAAGACTAAGTTTTGACAAATGATCTTTCGTTTTTGGACATGATTACTATTACTTTTTCAGACTCATAATTAGGGTATTCATAGATTGTTCCAGATGAATTGACATTTTTTTATGGGTGGATGTATGCAAAATTCAGCAAAAATTCATCATTTTGATCTAGAAATTTTCAATTTTTTATAGCTCAAAATTCAGGTCGATCTACATAGGTCTATTAACATCTGGCCATGACAGATGGTTTCGCTATGCTGATTCATCATATGGTACATTTGGATATTCCAGAACACGAGGTCGACTTCGAGATTTATCTCTTAAATTAGTTATTGACACAGAAATTCAAGTGGCAGCTTTTTGTAAGCAATATCTAAGTCAGAGTGACAGTACCTACACTCTAGTCCATTGTACATGAGCAGCAATTCCATGTCACGCCACTTACTGCTCTGGTAAGCGATTTGACCCCTTCAGCATGTCTCATCAATATTTACCAGAAAGAAGCATCAATTTCCATTTCCAGGAACCAAGTGTGCAATCAATCAACCCATTTACGCAGGTATTTATTCACACAAATTAATTTCCAAAGAAATCAATCAAAAAGTCCTCCGACTTGTCGTATGAATTCATTCACTGCCCAAAAATGGACATACCTTGACCCTTTCTAGAAGAACATCAAAAGATTTTTCGTCCAAGATATATAATTCCTCTCTTCTTTACCATTCTGTCGAACATGTGCCACGCGCAAATTTATTTTTTTTTTTTCGTTGTAATTCAATAACATTTTATTAACTTGACATAACATTGACAAAGAAGGTAAGCGAATGTTAATGGACGAAGTAAATGTAAGAAGAGGAAGATACTCATGATGTCCCGTGCCATAATAATTAAACTTTAATGATGCAAAGTGCACTTGCGTAAGTAAAAAAAAGGAGGAAAAAATACTTTTTTCCCTTTTCGCATTTCCATTCCCTGCATAAAATTTTATGTCTTGTTTCTCTCGTGAGTGTCTCTTTGTGCAATAATTTAACTTCATGACTTGGAAGCAGTAGGATGAAAAATGAATAAAATTGACTTCTGCAATGCAATATTGGGCCATAAAGGAGGCAAAAAAAAAAACGAGTTTTATATGTTTTTAAAATTACATTAGCGCGTGCCTTCTGTTCCTTACCTTCATCTCATCATCATCATCATCGTCATCAAACATCAAAAATATGTATGCGTATAAATTCTGGTGATCTTTAGGTGTTCAAATAGCATCAAACAGACGGAAAGAAAAATGATGAAATTTGATACACAAAACAGTTTACTGTTTCTCATTTTTCAGGCTCAATTTTTGTGTTTTTATCCAGTGAAACATTTGTTATAGGACATACACAGAAATAAAGTAAAGAAAAAAAGGTATTTTTAGGATTCGCGCCATAAGGTTTACTTTTTTTTCGATGTATGGTTTCCTTTTTCCGATATTTATTCGCTCGTTTTTAGCGCATTTTTGAAATTTATTTCAAAAAGGTAGCTTAATAAGACACTTTGTTCGGTCGGTCGGTCGGTCGGTCGGTCGGTCGGTCGGCTGGAACGCGAGATCTCGAAAACTAGACATCGTAGAGAGCTCGGAATGGTTTTAAAAGATCAGTTCCATAAAGTTATTGGCGCCTCGGGCATTTAAAAGTTTCAAATCAACGCATAAATAGTATAATTAATAGTTTTTCATTTTCATATACAACAACAACAAAAACAACAACACGTTTTTTCATTGTTTTACAGTGTTCTTCAATGTTTTTCGATGTTTTATCAGTGTTTGCTGAACAATGTTTGAATTTTTTGACCGTTATGAGGTTTAAATTATGAAAATCCGTTAAATGATGAAATTCTTAAATTCCAAGTATGGTGACTTAGAATTAACTGGATCTTGTTTTGTTGGTCTTTAAATGACCTGGATCCTACTGGATCTTGTTATGTAGATCTGAAAGTGACCTGGATCGTACTGGATGTTATTTTGTCGATCTGGAAGTAACCTGGATCCTACTGGATCTTGTTTTTGTGGGTCTGAAAGTTATATGGATCCTACTGGATGTTGTTTTGTGGATCTGGAAGTGACCTGGATCATACTGGATCTTGTTTTTGTGGGTCTGGAAGTGACCTGGATCCTACTGGATCTTGTTTTGTTGGTCTGGAAGTGACCTGGATCCTACTGGATCTTGTTTTATAGACAAGGAACTGACTTAAAAATCAATTACTGATCGCTGGGACAAAAATGCGCTGAAGTAACTCGATAAGAACGAGTACTTTTGTAATTTTTTCACTTCTCATCTTTCACGTATTCACATACGTAGATCCCTCCAATTTGTGGATTTTTTTACTTCTTTTCTTCTCCCTTACGTTTATTTTTATATCTTTCGGGTCGGGTTTTTTGTGAGACCTATTATGATGCATTTTTATTGTTATTGCTTTTCAGGAGCCTAATAATGCTGTTATTTGTAAACTTATTATCTACGACATGTGCGTAAGGATAGATGACTATTAAAAAAATTTATTTATTGCATTTATTTCCATCTCCTTATAGAAAAAAAAATCTAATCTGCTTTGATGAAGACTCTTTAATGACTATAAAAAATTAATAAATGAATTTCATAATAAGGATATTGAATTGAGTTGGAACTTCTTTTTTTTTTGATGTCTCATCATTTGATTTAATAGTTGAATAAGGCATGGAATGAAAAATAATTTCAAGGTACTGTATATATCTAAATTTATGATTTTAATCGAATTTTATAGGTAATTATTGAAAATTGTTTCACAGATGTTCATTAAGGATACATATTTAGACTTTAACCCTAACTGTAGTTTGGGTACAGTTTTGGTTTGTTGGAATTCCATGAGAATCATAATAGTCTATTCCATTTTGGATGACGAAAAATTCCAGCAATTAAAGAAATTAGCAAACCCGATTGACACATGTTTGGATTAATGTCCATACAATGGTCAATTGATGGATAAACGAACAGAGCAGCTGAAATTTGAAATTTGCTCACTAAAAAGCAAACAAATGGTTGACACTTGCCAACGGTCATTGTTATGTTCTAAGTAATATTCACCAGATAGGCGACGATTGCCTTGGTTCCAAGTATGCTATTCAATTACCATGCATGTTATTCTTTTGCAATGTGGACAGCTCTTAAATGTCTAACGATCGGGAAAGCTATGTCCAAAACAATTTTTATCTATCACCATCGTCTCATCATGACTCACCAAACTATCAAAATCATCCAATTTAGTTTGATGTGTTAGACAGAGGCGTTATATATACATAAATAAATTCGGTCTTTAGCCATATATGAAAAATGTAGAGTAATGAACTCATTTTCTTTAAAATATTTATTTTTTGTTCCTCACGAATGTGTCGGCCTCGACATTGTTTCTCGCAAAATTATGAGGACAGGTGATTTTGGAAATGAAATGAATTTGCATTTTTGGATTTTATTATTTTTAGGGCCCGGCACATAAATTAAGATTTCATATTTTTATGATGGCTGAAATTATCAATTTGAGCATGTATGTAGAAATTGACATGTAATTAGTTGTAGATTGCATCATACAAAGTATGAATAATTGGAAATTATTTTTAGTTCCAATAGAATTGTTTCAAACAATCCAAAAAATACCCTTTTTTGAAAAATTACCGTTCGTCTCAGTCCTAAAACCTTCACAATCTCGATATTCCTCTTTTTCCTTCTCATTCTTAATTTATCGTGTGCAATTTTTTTACTGCATATAATTGCCAATTTTCGTTTCATAGCGGCACCACCACGAAAAATTCCAATACGATACCAACATGTTACTTATGTATGTTGCTGCTCTTCTGGAATGATCAGAAACACTTGATTTCTCAGAAAAATTAAAACATTTGTTTTCATTGTGCGTTTTATAAGCAGCACCAAAGAGATAAAAAAATATTTTGGAATTTAAGAAAAAAAAAAAATGTTTTTCTCTCTTCATTCTTCTTTTTGGCCATTAAATGGCACACGTTGTCGCATTGAGGAGAAGCGAATCGACAAGACTTGAGGAATTTTTTTTAGGTTTGGAAAAAATATTTCTGTTCATTTCCAACAAGAAGAACGTTGAGAGACAAGTAAAAAGTCATTGTGAATTGTTGATGAATGTTTGGATACTTTTGTGGTGCAGACTGTCAGGTAGGAATTGGATTGAACCTTTTTGACTTGATTTTGTAGTAGGATTTAGGGAAAACCTTTGAAAATTTCATTAAGCATCCAAGAATTTTGAAGACATACCGAACCGCACAATGTGGTTAACCGCATTATTTGCCGTGAAAGTGGATCGAAATCCGCTGAGATTACATCCGTAATTATACGGCGACGTAAAGTTACCCTACCGAGCACGATGTGTTATTCTAGTCACAAGATGGAGAGTCATATTCTAGTGATCTTCTTTAGCCATAAAGTCCTACTTTGTGTTCCTGGTTCATTGACTAATCAGTAACTTCACTGCTGTGATACAGTGCATACTTAAAATAGTAAGACAAACTGATTTGCAGACAATCCTTGGACAATCCGCAACCATAAACTCCACAAAATCCAGCTAGACTCCTATCAAAAAAATGCTCCGATAAATATAGTATCAAAAATTCTTAACAATCGAATATAAAATTTCTTCCAGCACATTTCATTTGTATAAGTGCACGAAATTGCATACAACAAGGGGGGATGATGAATATATGCAGACGAAAATAGAAAATAATTTTCTAAATTTAATTTTTTAGTCTCTCGAATTCTCCATTTTTCATTCCTCAAATTATTTCCTATAAACAGAGTCGTCAACCCCAACGATGTGCATTTGTCTTTGTTCATTTCTCGTCTCTTCCTTTTTTTAAAACGAGAAAATATAAAAGTTCATCTTTTTTTGTGTGTTGGCCAATTTAATGAAGATCATTTAAATTTTCTTCTGTTTTGATGGCTTGATGGTGTTTCGCAGTCCATGTGTTGCCCATTTATATTCTCGATTTTGGAAATTCTTCTTTTCCTTTTTGGTGTGTGCCTTGCCATGCATGCCCTGTATGTTATTTTTAAGAAATATTTATTCCTTCAAAAAAATAATTTTGCACCTTGCGCCATTCGTAAATAATAAAGAGAAAATGTGGCGTATGTTATGCACATGTAGTTACCAAACTATTTACATCTTTCACATCATCGATCTCATTCTTGTCTTCATACTGGTTACAGTCACATAAAATGTGTAAACAATTAAAGGAACAACGACAAGAACCTATTAATCCTATTAATAAATTACCAAAGTTATTCATCTTTTTTTACTGATGAACTGTTTATTTACTTAATTAATTGTCTATGCAGCGACACATCGTCGTTGATCATCTGTGAGAATTAATGTTCATAGGCGGAATGTTGCTCTTAAGTGGCTGTTAGTTGTTTGAAATATTTGAGGCGCATTTTGTGAAGAGTCATTGAAAATTCAAGTTAAATAGTGTTGAGATGACGATACTTGACTTTACTATGCATTGGAACTAATTAAATCTGAACAGCAAAAGAGCCATGGACGATGTTTATTGTTTGACGATTGAAAACAAACTAAATATTTATATGAAAGGGGCTTACAACTATAAAAAGGGAAATCAACTGATTGAAGTTGCAAATAAAATTTAAATAATAAATGACAGTTGACAAATTTTCAACAAGTAAGCATTGAAATTTTGTTTCGGTGATTTTCAGTCAAATTAAATTAATTTTTTTTACAAGTTTCTGCGTGCAAATTTGGAGATACTACTATTAATTTGGAATCATCTGGTAATTATCAAAGGGCAACCAGCGATAGAGTTAGTTTTTGACGTCAACTGAGACGGCCAGTGATGTAAACATAAATTATTTATGGATACAAGAGCCTCAACAAACAAGGTAAGTCAATCCACAATTATCAATCACATCCTTAAACGCAACCAAATTGTCTCATCACAAACTCCATATTTATCTACAAAATCGAGATCAAAAAGGGGATAAAAGCTTAATAGACTGATGCTTCAGGATGCATTTAACATTTTTATGAAGGTTAATTATGCTGCGATGCGGAAGACTTTTAGGTTATAATTTAATGAGTTTCTCAACAGCACCGATTTAGAAAAATACACACAAAATTGATACCCTGACGCCAGCATTAGATCATTCAGAAGCATCAACTCATATTGTTAATGGCATTTAATGGTGATTCGGCACAATGGTATTATTAAATTATCTCCCATAAATTAGATCAATTTTTCTCAATGCATTAAAATTTCTTTTCATTCTTTTGCTTTAATTCTCATTTTACCATATTTTTTTTCGGAATGATCAGATTTAATAATATTTAGTTTCCATTTGCTTACACTCGTTTTCTCACGCATGCCGCGTGAAATGATTAGATTGAAATATGATGAAGAAATACTTAAATTTCACTATAATTTTTTACATCATGAGAATTACGTTCATGTATGAAAATAATAAAGGGATCCATTAGCCGTTAATTTTAATATTATTATTATTATGGTCGAGTCTGGACGCAGACTACTAACTGGTAATTTCAATCAATACAAAGTAAATAATATTGATCTGTTGAAAGCAGAGCAGTAATGCTTAATTAAGTCACTTAATATTGTACATTAGTTGTTATTCAATAAAGATATTCATATAGTTATTACGTTATTTTCATGATGTTATGGTTATTTTTAGATAGAGGAAGAGAAAATGTTTACGGGGGTTGGGAAAATATTAGACATCAATGAATTTGAGAAGTAATTTATTGATTCTGGGAACTGAGTTTTAGTTTATGATTTTGGAATTTGATTAATCTAAGTTATTGAGGGGTATGTAGGAGTGCAGCTTGATGTTTTGTAGTCCATACAATTGACAAATTGGCGATTAACACGACATGGACAGCACACGACGCAGAAATGGCAGAGAGTCCGACTTTAGATCGACTTGTATCTGGTTTGATGTCAAATTTGATCGAATCTGACCTCGAGTCAACGTCACGTTGGCTTGGGGCCTGATTTTCGGCTATTTCAACGTCATATGTCTTCCGAGCGAGCGGCATAATGTAAAAATGAGTCGAAATCAGCCTTCTTAGTGTCGTTAATACTTACCAATGAAGCATTGTCTCAGCGAACACGTTGTGCTATTCGACTTATTAGACTATCTACAAAACTCAAAAAACAGATCCATTAATACTCAGATATTAACTTACATAACCTCAAAAAGTCAAATTCCATCCCCAATCTAGTTAGTACATCATTCTTCAACATTCTCAGGTAGCTCAGGTCACAAACAATCAATCCTTTCTCATTTATAATTTCGTCTAAACAAACCTTTTATGCCTCATCAGCCGTCTTTTAACCATCAATGCTGCTTGCCTTCAAACAATCGTCTAGCATTTTTTTTTTTTTCGTGAAAAAATATTTGCGTGTTTCAAAAAACAGCGAGGCAAGTGCAAATACTAAAGCATATTTTTTTTGTGCTTTGTCGCGTGCTTGAAATTGCGGTCATGTAATACCAAGAAACTGATGAATTTCAAAGAATTTCAAAATACATTGCAAGTAGCATTAAAAAATAAATCGAATGGAAAATCAAAAGAAGAAAAACTTTTTTTTTTCGGAATTTTTCTCCATAAAAAATATAAAAAAAATCTACGAAAAACAAATATTCAACTTTTTTTCATAATTTAACGACGCCGCATTTCTTGTTTCTTGTATTTCTTCATGTTTCTCTATTAAAGCAATCATAAAAATTCTCTTTTGATCGGCATCTCTAATTTGTTAATGTACACTATAGGCACTAAGGAGCTGATAGTTGCTAGTTTGAAATATGAAGAATAAAAAATTAAGAAAAATAAATTAAAACACATAAGATACGGGAAGGAGGTAGAGATAGAGCCATAGAAAATCAAGAAGCGATTTTTTTGATTGTTTCCTTGGGTGGGCGATTGTGTTGCGTAAAGAAGTTGTTATGGTTAATTAGAACTCTCATAAATTTCATCTCATTTTATTCAAAAAAATTCTTTCATAAAAAAAAGTATTTTGAACCCATTCAGATACCTTTTTGATCGTGCATAGATATTTCAGTGAGATAATGAGAGGAACAAACAAAAGAAGCAGCCTTTTTGTACTTTGATGTTTAAATGAGGGAAAAATTCTTAATTTGCTCTACATTCAAAATCATTAGGCTGGAATAAGCGTTTGATAAAAAATTGAATTATTTAAATGAGGACTATTGATTCAGGAATGCCGATATGAAGTGGTTGTTCACATATGACGGCATTATTAATTGAGATCTGAAACTCCTTTCAGCCGTTGACATGATAATTACATTATAAAATTGATGATCTAGTCATTAATGATTACTTTCACTCGATTCTAGTGGCATATTGCAGCAAATCTCATTCTCTGTCATCAGACAACTGCTTTGACACCATAGCCTTGACACAAAAATAGCAACACTTTGTCCGGGAAACAATTCCACTTAACACATTAAGGGTCGTTCTCTGTAACTAAGGGTGTGGGGTTCATAACATTCATTATTTTGCGTAATGTAATAAGTGAATGACCTCTTACCTATTTCCTAACAACTCCACCTCCGTCCAACCCCATCACTCAACAATGTTAAACAACCCCCCATACAATCATATCGATTTATGCCTAGTATAAATTCAGAGTTCATAAAATAGTATAAAATACGCCGTTATTGATAAAATTCTCGAGCCCACGCGCAAATTCTAAGACTTAATATAAACCTGTAAATGAATGGGAACAATAAATGCAATCAAATTGTGTAAAATATTCGATTCTAAATGAAAATGTATTTAAGAATTGTGTAAATGACATGAAAGTATGCGAATTAAGGTGAATGTTGCTGTTAAATGATCAAAATTTGTGGGAATAAAATGTTGAAACAAATTGAAAATTATAAAGCAAGCTCAATAATTTTTGTGACTGTGGGATATAAAATGTGATAATATATGAGAAACTTTACTAGTTGTTGGCTTGTTGTTCATAATCGTTAGAAATGTAAACTGTCATGTAGTTGTTGCGTTGTGAAATTGTAACGGAATCTTGATTTGACAATTTTTTGGACACAACGAAGATAGAACAATGTGGGATAACTGTTTAAGATTCATAAATAAAGTTGCATTCAAGAATATACACAAAAATTGCTGCATAAAGTGGATTTGAAGGTTAAATTAATATTTTGATGGACAAACTATGTTGGGAATAAGAATAATGAGATATTTGGCCGTGTGAATGCTAATTTGGAGCAGAATTCACTTCTGAATTAGGCTACACTGATGTTACGTCTGTTGCTATTTGCATTTGGGTCTGATGTTTGAGTTAGTGGTCATAGCTCGTCCAATTCCACTTCAAATATGAAAATTCGACCAAAATTTGTTAAGTATGCTAGAATTCTACAGTTTTACATACCAAAATCACGTTCATATAGACCAATCCCGTCTAACAGAAGTCTACACACAACTCTGAAGAGTTCAATATTTACCTTAAAAATTAGCATTATTTACACATCCTGCAATCTAATTCATGAACATCTTTCTTTCCCATAGACACAATATCTCGTGTCTAGTAATAACAAAAAACTATTAATGAAGTCCTAGGTGAAAATTCCATTCACAAAAAGAAAAATCAGCCGAGACTTAATCAGATTGTTTGTAGATTCTTTTTCTCTCAATGAACTTCTTTCCAAATGAGTAAATTTTTGTTTTATAAAACAAACAAGAAAATTTTTATTGACTGCTTTATGCTTTGTTTGCCAAAAAAAAACGAGAAAATCTTAATTTTTAATTTTAAACACTGGATACACAACAAGTGTGAATGAGATTTTGTGGATGAGGTTTTTTTTCTCCGAGTATAGGCGTTAAATGATGTAAACATTTACACTCCGTGATAATTTTGACTCCATGATTGCATCAGTTGGAGCTATGACGAACGTTCCTGTAGATGACGTTCATGATGAATCAGATGGATTTTATTTCATAAACAAAAAAAATTATTTCTGTTCCGGGAACTTGAGTGTCTTCCTTCACAAATAAAAATATTTTCCCGATGATTTTTTTGAGAGGGTCGATCTCCTCCGTCTTATTTTTGTTTTTCTTCCTGCAAGTTCATTAAAAAAAAGTGAAAGAAAAACGCAAGTGAATAAATCTCATCGAAAAAATCTTTCTGGAATTTCTCTTAAAAAATATCCGAAAATTGAATGAAGAAATTTTTTTTTTAATTTTAGAAAATAAGATGTTAAATTATAAACAAAATGGAAATAGGCAAGCAATTGATAGTTTCAATATTTGAACGTGAAAGAAAAATTCCCATGTGCAGTCGAGACTTTATTTAATAAAATTTAAATTGAGATCTTAATTGCTTTGTACTTTGGTCTCGTGAAACACTCGTTTCATGATAATTCTGTATCTTTCGATGAGTTTAAGGTGAATTTGGATTGCGAAAGGTTGAGAAAATTATTAAAATTTTTCTAACTGGCCATAACATTTAATGATGTCGTTTTCGAGAATTTTCATTGGAAATTTCAATGCGTTGGATAACACGTGGAGTTAGTTCCATCTGGAATCATATGCCTATCTCCTCGAGTGGGCAAAAATACGTAGAACTAGACATTAAGTTGCCATTATTAAGTCATAAACTACAGAGGTTTGATTAAAGAAATTGCCAAAAGTCCCAATATTCGCGAATTTGGCAACAGTTAGTGAAAATGTTCGACCTTTGGAATCTCAGTTTACTGCTCTTGAGAGCATGTCTGCTAAGGATCTATAGTGCTGAAATTGCATATCTCTTGACATGCGTCATATTATCCCCTAAATACTCTTACACCAGAGATTATTACAAATGTTTAGATTCCATTGCACCATAAAGTCCCACAAATCCGACCATATAACCTCCTATTAATCATCCAATAAACCAAATTACATGAACCTCAAAGAGGAAAAGTCCATAAAAAATACAAATAAAATGCAACAGCAGCATTTCCATTTTTAATAAAAATGATGAAAATTTCCTTCATAAACAACCATGAAAAATCATAAAAAAAAATCTCCCGAAATCCGAGATCATAAAGACTGGACAAATTTGTTCAACACAAGAGTATATCTTTTACGAGCAATGTGCGGCTAGGCTAGACAAACGGAATTAGAATTCAAATCAACATGAAAAGGAAAAAAAAGAGAATAAAAACATAATTTAAGAGATACGCAGATGTTGCAAGATCTCGCAGTCTTTCATTTTTCTTCTCCACTTCTCCCGTCCAACATCCAGAAACAGAATATATATATTTTTTACAGTTTCTATGGAAAATAGATATGAGAAGCATAGAGCGAAGGATAAAGAAAACGAAACATATAATTTTCTGATAATGTTTAGTTGGTTCTTGTTCCACAAGAAACATAAGAAAAGAAGAAATTTCTTCTTCATTTCTATCTAAATTACGCAACATCTGGAAAATGTATCAGCAATAATACAACGTAAGGATAATAAAAGGGAAAAAGAAATTGTTGTTGTTGATGTTGTTATTTGTTCATACTCAACTTTATTTGGGGCACAGGCGAGCGACACAAAATTTTTATTAACACATTTGTAAGTCTTAAAGGTTTTGTAAATTGTCACAGGATGTGATCTGTATTGAGCGCATTAGAAAAGGGATGTTTAGATTGAGATTATTAGGTTCCGGTTTTTGGGGAATAAAAACCTTATTTAGGGAGTTCATTAAACTTCGCTCATCTCTCTTGTCCTTTAGGAAATGGTTCTGATTTAAAGTATATGCTAATATAGATTGTTAAGGAATGGTTTGCTAATAAATACCAGAATCAGGAGCATAGGTGATGTTCCCTAGTTTTACCTCGGGGCACTAACTAGCGATAAACTTGTGAATGATGTCCTCAGCATCATAGATTATAACAGCTATGAAGTCAACATATATGTGCCTTGGAAGCCTTCATAACAACCAGCTTAACCGTATCCAGACAAACTGCACAAAACAAATCCCAAAACGCCATTCAATGCACAAAAGAACACACGAGAGATATTTAAACACATTAAAGACACATAGAAGAATGAAAATAATGTACATATATTCATCGGAAGCAAATGGAGAGGTGACAGTTGGAGAGGAAATTTGAGACGATGTTGGGCACACGATATATACAGCATAGTAATATCAATTGTGAAGTTGTAAATTGACATCTAGTAGACAACATCGATTCACGGACTGTCCATTTACAAGAAAATGTTCATTGCCTTCTTAAAGAAGCTCAAATTACTTTACAGTAACGCACTTACTTGCTTTTTCTTTTTTTTGATGTTGGCTGTAAGAGATGCAGCCGGCCGGGGCAATTGCAGAGTGGAGAAATCTTTTAAACTAATATTTAATTTTTTTTTTCTTTCCATCCAGTTTGATGTCTGGATTATTAAGCATGTGTGTTTAAACTTCTTTTTTTTTTCTTCTTATTTAAAATAGAGATGTATATCCCATACTAGATATAGAATGAGGCATACGAGCGAGAACGTGCGTAAAATAGAGCATGAAGTGATTATAGATTAAATAGTAGATATGCATGATTAGGTAAATTAAAGTGGCTGATTAAAATCAACTTAACTAGCTTGTAAATCTTTCAATATAACCTTTACAATACATAATGCGCGATAATGCGATAAAACATCATCTACTTATGTGTATAATGAACAAAATATGCCACTATAGCTGAATAGTGTTTTTTTCTGAATCTAAGGATGGATCATATTTCGGCGTAGACAGCTTAATCAGTCTCATGCTCAATAAATCTAAATTTTTTATATAAGAGCGCGCTTATTGAACGCCTCTTTTTTGTATCTTACACACTTTCCATATCATTTTTTGTGTTCCATCTCGGTGGTCGTTCGGATGTATTGTTTGTTACATTTTTTTTCTATATCCATTCTATATTCAAACCTGTTCTCTGTGTGTTTCTATACATTCACTTTTCTGTTGTTTTTATTGTTTCATCTGATCCTCCTCTATAGTTATGCGTTTCTACTTATAATAAAAGCAACAACACGAACAGTAACAAGATGAAAATCAATCAATATATTAACGAGAGAAGGAAATTAATGTAAAGTAAGTAGGGGATGAAAATTGTACTTTAATCGGATAAATATGATATTGAACTCGTTGTTGTTTATGACTGAATGTTTGTGTAAAGAAATTGAATAAGTCCTTGAACTAGCTGAGTATGAATTTGAATACAATTTGTTTACATGAATATCATTTAGTAAAATAAGTTTATTGACTTCTTAATTAATAATTACAAGAAATGATTGAAACGGCTATGCAATTCTGATTTATGTTAAACACTAGGTAATATAAGTATATTCGGTGAAAGAAGAAGATGATTTTTTGGGGACAAGGTTTTTATTTTATTGCAATTGAATATTCTTGATAGAAATCACTTCCATCATGCGACAAATTAGTTGTGGATTGGAATTTACATGAATCAAATTTTGTATTTTGATACTTCTAATTCAGTTAATTAAGTATGGGAAGGCTCAAAGAATAACAAAATGTAAAGCAAATTTAATGAGAATTGAAATTCACGAAAAGAAAATTAACGATTTTTCAAAATTTAAAAAATAACGAAAGTTCAAAATTTAAAGTTTGAACTTTGCGAATTTCCGGAGAAAAATTTCATTTTTCAATTATTTCAATTTGAACATTCAAGAAGGAAATATCTGAAGGAATTAAAATTAGGAACAACAGAACACAAGAAAAGATTAAGGAAGTTTCGTGCAGTACAGGAGTAGCTTTTGGCCACTTTTATCGACGATAAACAAAATTTTCGCTTCAAAAATCAATTCAATTTTCAAAATCGGGTAAGATCATTGAATACAAAGAATAATATTCAGTTCCGATCAAATTTTAACCCTAACTTGATCATTTAATCGAAACATATTTATTTCACAACACTGATGAAAATCTAATCGAGGAAAGAAATCACCAAAGTACTTTTTTATGTCAATGCATTAACAATTAATATCCTGTTTGTTGTGCAATTTTTTTCCCTCTATTTGCCAAGAGCATGCTTTATATTGTACGGGACTTGCGTTATGAAGTCTTTATCTGAAATTGATATGGGTTGGTAGGTAATCGTGTATTTTTTGGCAATAAATAATTTCTGTATTGTTGTCAATCTCACATCAACAAACTCATTCAATGGCAATCAGAACAGCACCAGAAGTATGAAATGAGTAAGAAGTGAGGAGAATGAACAAAAAAAAAAATAATAATTTGGCTTTTACAAATTCTCACGTTTCAATGAAATAAAAAGTACTCAGTTTTTGATGGATTGAAAAACATCTTGATGGTGTTTAATCCTTTAGAAATATTTATGCTTGAGCGACCTAAAAAAATGTTCTTTCAATGCTTACCAACGGCTCAAAATATATATGTATATACATCAAACAGAGGTGAATGTAACGATTAATTTTACATACCATTTCATTTACCCGCTTAAATGCCGACGAATTAATTCCTTTTTGCATTTTTTTTTTTGTTGAATTTCTTTTCTTTGGTGCTATTATTTTTGTTAACAATCGAGCACCTCATAATTTAATTTACTTAATAGGTGGAATATTTATGACGAAATTATGGAAATCTCTTTTTTGTATCGCGCTGCTAGGCAATTTTAGGTTCTTTTCACTCTCCTCGCTTCTTTAACTTCATTTAATATTTATTTTATCTAACTTATCTACTATGGGGGGACGAGAAGTTAATTAAATATTAATTTGATAGTTTCTAGATAAGCAATTGTTCTAGTGCATTTAGATTTTGGTTTTTTAATTAGTGGGTATATAACTGGCATCATTGTGGCGATGATTTTTGTTGGATTTATGCTGTGTAATGAGCACATACGATAAGAGCTTTGTAATGATGGAGAAAGAAGGTTTAAGTTAGCTCCGTGTCACGCTCACTTACAATCCCCGAGAGCTCAGTGGTAGGAGTATGCGTCTGAAAATCGTAGGACGTGGGTTGTAATCACATTTGGGCTATGTTGTGCAATGTTCTTAGATAATACAGGAAATTCTTCCGCAAGTGATGTTTGGTAAGCCACCTTGCCAGATGGACAGTCTCTCCAACTCGCTAGATTTTTTTATTGAATAAAGATAACTTGAAACTCCCTCACAGTTCATGAATGAAAAACAAAATCTTTTAAATAAATTTGATACTAAAAATAAAAGTTCAATGCACATAAATTAGGAGATTTTCATCACTTTGTTTTCAAAATTTGTTCCTAGATAATTTCTTATTTTTCCACGAATTGGTGGGATTCTAATGACTGAATTAAGCAAATTGCATCATTTAATGAAATAAAACAAAAGATAAAATCATGTGTAATCAATATTGAACCCATTGAGATTTTTATGTTATTTACCATTAACCCATATACGAATACTTTTTTCCGAGAATTGAGTTTAGCAAATTTACACCTAATTAACATCTGTGAGTGTTTAAAAATTTACAATGTGAAAATTCTATTTCAAAACAAAAAAGTTACTTCTAATATTTCTAAATTTTCAATTCCTCATTGTGCTGTATATTGTAATATAATTTAAATAAATATAGGAAAATTTTCAAGTTGAATATAGTCATAATCTGTCGACAAATGATGGTAATTTTCAATAAACATAAGGCATGAGAAATAAAATTAAAAGTTAAGCTTAAGAAAGACAGAGTGAGAGGAAGCAAGGAAATGTAAAGCTATGAAAAATTGGACGAAACGAATTAGTTTTAAATATTAATTCGACAAATTCACTCATTTGGTAGTCAAGAATGCTTGGTTAATATTTAATAACCTCCTTAATAATATTCATTGCATACGCAAATTAGGTTCTCATAAAACATACATACATAGAATTAAATACGAGCAGAATTAATGAAATAAGTTGATGTTGAATAATTGCTCTTAATAAGTCGGCTTAAATAACGACTTTTTAAAATTCAAAAAGTAATTGCCTTACAAAATGTCTGCCTTTCTCACCTCGAAAAGTTTTTATGAAATATTTCCATTCTGATCACAATTATCCTACAAATTAAATAACTTTTGTGATCTTTGGAGTGTCAAAAATATTCCTGTATAAAATAATTCATGCATACTTGTAGAATTAATATAATTTTCCGGATCCAGCCACCTGGCTAGTGTATATTCAAGATTGAATCAAAATCGTATGTTTCATAATATTACCTAAAAATACATTTGATAACACAATTAAATAGTGAAAAATGAAATGAACAAGAGATTTATTACGAATAAGAAAAAAAAGTGAGATTGGGATCGGGTAAAGTCTCGTGGAAAATCCTATAAATTTTTCCATGTAGACGTTGTTGAACTCTCACGAGAATTATGGATTCGTATGAAATAAAACTTAAATAAATAAATATTTGATAGGTTTTTTTTTTTCTCCTTCTTGGTTTCACGTGAAGCACAGTTTTGTTTACAATATAAAGTTTCCATGAGTTTAATCAATAACAATGGTCGTCTACAAGATTTATGAAATATTTTATTTTCATGTTACTGTTATGTTTTTTGGTCATAAATTAGAATAAATCGTTCATTTTTACTTTATTACTTTTATAGGTATATATATTTATAATTTATTTATGAGATTCAAATTAAATTAGCAGGGTGAGATGCAACCGAGGAGAAATTTTTGCTAACAAACTCGACCGTTCCTTTAACATTCAATTCAATTTCAATTTTCACTCATGTTCTACATCATTATTCATCCATTTCTTTTTATTTCATTTAATTTAATTTGCCCTCCTCTGTAAAAACAAAATAAACGAGAAATACTTTTAATATGATTGTAATTGTTGCAATTCACGATAAATGGTGCGACAATAAAAAGTACGAAATTGCGTGTCGCACAACAGAAATCGGCATAGAAATTTCGATGGTAGTTTGCATGTCTGATATATAGCTCTTTACCTCTTTTTTTTATGATAAAATTCTTTTTCATTTTAGTGATTAATGCCTTTCTTTTTGATGATTTAGTTCTCGAGCCTCAAAAGGATATATATTTTCATTCCATTGACATTGCTTGGCACATTCTTGTTTTCTATACAATTTCCAACAGTTTATAGGCATACTTTATTGCTACTTATTTATTATTAAGTATTTCAAGTTGTTTTCTTATCATGAAAGGCGAGAAATTCATGGAAAAGCCAATTTTCCTCAATTTAAGTGGGGCCTAAAGTAGGCTTAATTTTACTACCGCAGTAATCTTTCATCTTTCGTTTAATTTTCACAGGAAAATTATAGGTTTTTAAGTGCAGTTTTTCTCATGATAAGTCTTTTTTACGATACTTGAGTTTATTTTTAAGCGATTTCTGATAATTAAAGTGATTTACACTGGGTTGAGTTTATGGATTTCAGGTTTTGCTATGTTGTGGATATAATTTTTGCCATATTCAGCTTAATATCATTGCTTAAAGTAGGAAAATTGACGAAAAACTTTTTGAAGTGACAAGGGTGTAAAACTAAGCAATTTTTTTAAAAATTTTGAATTTTAAATGATCGTTAATTAGTGAGTTCTTAGGAATTAAAATCATTTCAAGTCAAAGCCATAAAAGCGACTTGAAATTGTTTAAAATTGAATGCTTATGGATTTCATCAAGCTGGGTTCTTTCAATGAATAATTGCTATCTCAATTTACTTAAAAAATTTTATTTACTTCTAATTCTTATGTCTATTAATATCCTCTATATCTACACACGGGTATCTTAAAGTACTTATTCATCATAATGTCTTTTCTATAGGAAGAGAAAAAAAAAGAATTCTAATTGAGACGAGACCAGACTAATTGCTTCTTCAAATGTAATATCTCTCACTGTCTATAATTCATCGGGTATATGGATAATTTTTATTTTCTTCTTTTCAATTTACGGGAAAGAAACTCAATAAATATCCCAATGATTATGTTAAGTAACTGCATGAATTTATCTAAAATATAAAGAAAAATTCAATTCTAATGAACTTATAAATTCCCAGTTTGATGAAACAGTATGAATTGCTCTTAAAATGTTCTAAACATGCTTGTTTTCTGGATTAAATCACATAATATTCTTTCACTGACTGGCCGATAGTTAGATGCGTGAAAAAGATGCGTTAAAAATTTCCTCGGCGCCACCTCCTTTATGGATTATAATTTAGATAAATTCTTTATTTATTCCATGAAATGTGAATATTGGCTATTGTTCATAGAGTAAACCAATCATAAAGCATCAGTAATTTTTCGAATTTGCTATTTTTTGATTGTTCGAGACGCAAAAAATTGTTCGGACGGAAAAAGAATAAGATTTCTTGTAGGTGTTTGCAATTTATAAAATTAATGTGCTGATCTGTTAATTTAAAGGGTCTAAGTTCAATTATTCTTTTCTCCAATTTAATCTATTGCTATTTTATATAGAGGATTTTCGAACACATGATCTCGGCTGGAAATTTTTACGGCAACTTCTTTTGTTTATTTTGTAGTAATTTTTTTTTTTACAATGCAGAATTTACTTTTTCTGGAATTTGTGTCAGAGGTGAAAAATCGTATAAATTTTTGTGAAATTCTGGAGCATACTTAATTGGAGTAGTGGAGCTTTGGGATACTTAGAGAAATATATAGACCACATCAATAATTCAAGACGATCTTATTCAGTCGAAATAATTAGAATTTTGGGGCAACATAAGGAATTTATAAAATATACCCAGATTTTCCTAAACATTGTTGCAATCCTACAATTCTAGAGTATATCCCTGAGAACATCTTATTGAGATTGCATACATCGTTATGTCTTACACTGTTTCCGATTAAAAATCCTATGATTTACGACAATTACTACGTGACTTTTGCATTCAATGGGATATTGAATTCCTATACAGGAACATTAATCTATGCCATCGAAGCACACGCGATAAACAAAAAAAAAATCTCCCAATTTCCCCGTTGTTTTATTTTAGACTCTTTTTTTAAGTTCATAAAAATGTAACTATATTTTTCTAAGTAGCAGCGATTGCACGTTATGTAAACATACTACATTATCTTATAATCATCATATGGAGAGAGAGAAAGAGAAATTATTAGTAAAAAAAATAAAAATTCAGCTTGTACAGTGCAGACAAACTTCACTAGAATGTTTACAAATGGAAATGGAATATAATGAGGTTATAATTAGGACACAAAAAAATGCTTGAATGTATTTGTGTATATAAATTGTTTTTATATTTAGTTATTTCATCCAAATTCACTTGGGGTTCATCAGGTGCACTATGCGTTTTTTGTACGATTATTTCTTACCACTTAATAATTTCCAATTTCATATCGTGTAATGTCTGAATAAAGTAGACTTTGTCACGTAAGAATTTCCTTTCTGTTCATTCAATTCCATTTGTTTGTTTCATTTACAATAGAGAGTATAGCTATGAATGACTTTAAGAACTTCATCATCTCATTAATATTTTCCATTTCATTCATGAATTACATTAGTGACTAATCATTATTGTTCATACTCCGCCCGGCTCTTTAAGAAACTTAAATATCTTTATGTGTTTTACCGGTGTCTTATGTGTGTACCTACGAAAAGAATCATAAAGTAAGAAGTGATAAAACACAAGAAGAAAATAACGCGCGGCTTACCTGACCATAAACCTTATGATCATTTCAATCAAACAAATGATTATGGTCGGAAGTTAATATTTTTTGATTTTTCATCATCATTTTCTATCAAATAAAATATACTTTTGTGATGTCTATTTGTCGGTACATTTGGGGTTATTAATTAATTACATACACATAAACCGAAAGGAAAGAAACAAGCTCGTATTATTTCATGATTGGATAATTTAAGGAGATTTTTTTTTCTCTTTTTCAAATATTTGATGATGAAATTAATGACTTTGCCGCTTAGATATTTTCATCTTGTTTAGTTAAATTAACTATAATTATATCGTGTGTGTGTTTAAAAGATATAAATTTGATGTTTATCTTAGATTCTCTATGGTCAATTTAAAGTGAAATTGTCTATAATTCTAAAGAGATTTTTCGGCATTTTATACCATATTTTGTTGAAATTTGCATGGTTTAGGGCGTACAATACTTCAAATTTAAATGAGGATAAGTTTAGTTCGATCGAAATCTACAGTTTCTAAATGGATAAGTTTAGTTTAGCAAAATATTTTCGGCCTGTTTCACTAAAGTGGATTATCCTCGATTTCGGATTATCCACTTCAGTTTTTTGGAAATATCTCAAACATTTTGAGAGTTTTCAAAGATTTACTATGTGATACTTGTAGAGTACACTTACACCTATATTTTCGTATACTTGGAATTATGGGTTCTCAATTATTGACAAATTTATAGCAATTACTGCGGTAAATCTACTAGATTTGACTGAAAAATTGAATGACTAATACGTCTTAAGAACGGACAAATTTCAAAATATATAGAATTGCCACGGCTGGGTCGCATTATTATAAACTAAAATCAAAAATATTGTAACTCTTAAAATGTTGGAAATATTTACAAAAAACTGAAGTGGATAATCCGAAATCGAGGATAATCCACTTTAGTGAAACAGGCCGTTTGTGCCGGTCAGATAAGTTGGGATAAGTTTAGATTTATGAAATTTAGGGATAGGTTTAGTAATTGATTCTTGAACTAGTTCAGTTCAGTTTTTTTTTATAGTGAAGGATATGACCAGTTTACTTAAATTCAATGATCCCAAGCTGTTTGCCAACACAAAACATTTCAAACTTGATAATCTAATTCAAATGAATGCGTCATCATCACCTCTTATTTAAAAGTGATCAATCTATTTCCAGTCTATTTTACTAATCATATTGTTTTTGCATAAAAAATCATCGGAGTTTTTCGCTTGATTCCATCAGTTTTCGCCCACCCACATTAATGTCGATACTCATCTATTTTTAACCGAAATTTTCTTAGAAGGCAATCAATTCGTGCTGTATAAATAGAAAACTCATTTCACTGTCAGTTGAGGAGAAGTCAGAGTGAGAAATTAGTTGGGAAAGGTAAGGAATTTGTAAATTTCGTTTCCTTCATTTCTTATTGTACTTTTGCAGAAAAAATTTATGCACGAGCATGATCACACAATTCCCAAAAGGATCGATAAATATGAATGAATCATTCATGTCGTGCTTATAAGGAGAATAAGGAATGAAAAGATTATATAATTTACCGAAATTGCATTCTTTCACGTTTCTTTCGTTCCTGGTTTTATTAAAAATCCTTTGTAATCTTCTTCCTTTCATGCTTATATACAATACATCTAAAATTATTGACGGACGAAGGAAATGTTGCAAGAAAGTCAAGAGAAATTCAACCCCAAAAAGAAGAGAAATTGCACTATTGATTTTTTTGTATGTTTCCCTGAGCTGTCATGAACCTGTTTATGTTTATTGCCTTCTTCTTCTCCTTCATTCTCAATGAACATAAAAAAAAATAAAAATTGAACTCGGAAATTATAGTCGAATGCATTCTGAAACCAAACCAACATAAAATACCAAAGAGGTATTATTGGAAATAAAACACTTGAGTGTGAACGGTCAGCGATTCAGAACATGATGAAGCAGTTTTATGCAACATTGCACAAATGTCCATTTAGATTACAATAGCTTTTTCCCCCACATCACAATTCTTTATGCCGAAAAGAAGGCATTAAAAATTTAATTTAGAAATTATTGTTGTCTTGTATCTCATCAAAATCAAATTATAACTTTTTCGGTGTTGTTTTTGTTTTTTCTAGCGACAGTATGATGATTTTGGACTTTTTTTTTTCGTTGTATCTCCTTCCTTATTTTTATTACATTTAAATTCTAAAGAACTAAAATAGTAATTTGTTCAGGTGTAAAGAATATTTTGTTTGAGAAATGTCTTTACATTGTATTATTTTGTGTATTTCTTTTTGTATTTTTAATTTAATTGACATCAACGTTCCGACATGGTTCAATATTGATGAATGGATGGGAAATCTAGTTTGTTCTTATATGTATATACATATATAAAAAAGTCTTGAATTAATGTGTTTTCCTTTGAATTTGAAACAGATTTAGAAAGTTATTTATTTTGTTATAGTCTGGAATAGCTTGGGAAATATTTTAAATTGAATCATGGAAGATAATGCTTCTTACTTTGGGGAAATGTGAATGATTCAATGTAATTCCCCAAAATTGCGGAAAAGTAAGTGCAGGTTCTGAAAATTTGCTGATTTTCTTGTGTATATTATAATAAATACCTTGATGGAGAGAATAACGAGATTTATTCGGAATCTTGAAGATAATTTATTTTATTTCAATGAAGTCTAAATCCAGATTCCGGAAAATATTTGAGAAATTTAATTGATTCTTTTGTAATTGTTTATTCATCGGAGTTCAAATACAGATTGAACTTTTGAATGAAAAAGGAGTTTCAACTATGTAGAAAAAAATATTATTCAAATCTCAAATGAACGTTAAAACAGATTTGCTTGTAAAAACTTGAATTTTTAATGTAATTTTAGAGCATTTTGGAAATTATTGCCTTATATTTTGGATAAAAACGTATTTCTGACTGAAAGTGACTAAAATACAATTCAAAATGCTGACTAGCTTGTAGGTAATTTGAATACCATCGTTATTATCACTATTTCTGCTACAAAATATGTTTCAAAAATCCAATAATTCTCAATTCCAACAAAAGCTAATAAAATCAATGTCTCCCAGTTTCTCCAAATATGTAAATTTCAATTCTAAATTCAAAAAAACTTTATTGTGTCTAATAAATTATAGAAATAATCATTTGTGTTCTTCTATAAAGAAATCATCCAGCTACCCAAAAAAACTCTTGTAAGCAACAAAGTTGAAAATATGTCATATGAAAATCATCTTCCTACTAGAAAAAATTCTAAAAGAAGTGACATCAAAACATCATAAAAAATTCACACAAAATATGAGATCTTGTCAAATGTCATGGTCAGTACAAAAATAATACCGCTTACTTTTTTTTTTTGGAGATATTTCAAGTGGCTGTGTCCGCAAGAAAATTATAATTGAAAAAAATTCACGCTGTGACAAAACAATGCTTTAAAGTTAATTTATTGAAAAAAGAATCTGCTTTTCTCTTCTTTTTCTTTCCTTTCTGCCAACTCGGCAATATATTTCATTAAATAGATGAAGTAGAGAATCAAAAAAAAAAAACAAAATTTAACTTCTCATTTCCATTGTTTCATGTCCATTAGATTTGAAGAATATAATGAAAATTGGTTATGGGTTTCTAAAGTTCTTTGAACTCTCAACACGGTGTTTGTTGTTGGCTCATTACTTAATGTTTTTTAATGGTGTCTATTTTATAATTTGGCGTCACCTCTTCTTCTTGTAGAGGCTAAAAATTGTCATAAAAATGTGCGACTACAAGACATTTATAAGTTCTTATGGGAACTCTTTTTAAAAGTCCATTACAATTGTTATGCTGAACTTCTTAGATAGATCAAGTGCCACAAAAAAAATTCTAATTTCATTTATTAGCAGACAAATTTCTTTTCTACATACAATGTCACAACACAATCGGTGTTGAATTAAATGACATCAAAATTGCTCTTACAAGCAGCTTTGAATTTTAAAAGACAAAATACTCTTTGATGAAAAATAAGAGGACATGACAAGAAGAAAATGAAATAAAATTAAATCACCATAAGATTCATCTTAAATGATAACAGATTGCATCTGCTATATCGTAAATGATTGTATGTATATATTGAAAATTCCGCAACACACGTCGATCCATAAAAGGTAATGAAATAATAATGAATTATCATGCAGAGTGTGTTGCAGATGATATAAAAATGCAATTTATGCAATCTACGTTTGAACATCAATAAAAATGAGCAACAATGATGATACACGAAAGTCACATATTTCGCGAAGCGCAATGTAATGTCATTGCAAGTAAACAAGAGATGATTTTGGTACTGAGGTTTATTGAGAGTATTGATTGAGAGGCGCATTGTTGTGATTTTGATGGAAAAGTCATTCATAATGTGCGGGATTTACTTTATGGAATATTATTGTAGTGTCACTAGCTTGAACCATCGCTAGAATTTTTATTCAGCTTCTTGACAGCCGGTAAAACACAATTCGGCTGCTTACTTCCTTTCTTCACTGATCGAACAGATCAATTGTATTCAATAATACCGAGTGCTTCACTGTCCCTGTTAATAGATACTTCCCAAGAGGTCTTCGGCTGTCTTCATGTTCAATAGTAGCTTCACTAATGGGCTGACGAGACTCTGAATTGGTGTCTGATTTGGTTTGAACAATGATTATAGTGTCCAAGCTACAGACACGTCGGCTAAGGCAATGGGATGTTTGATCGATTAAAATATGATTATTCTTAGAATAGGATATTCCCTATAGTGTCTATTAAGCTATTAACTTAAAGTACTAAGACAAAATGATTCCAACATTCCCAGTCCGCATTACAACATTACAATCGTAAAATGATTTTTTTTAAAAAGTCAAGTCAAGTTTTGTGTCTCGTGCTTGCAATTAAATACGTTAAATGATAACGAAATGAAAACTTGCTGTTCAACATTCTTCTCCTCCCTTATCACTTTTGCTCTTCACTTCAATCACAATATAATTTAACATTCTTCATTCTCTGATGATTCTGATGTTGCCTTCTTTTCAATATATATATTTTTTTATATATATTCCTTTCAAAATGTTGTTCATCTGCTGCATTTTAATAAATGAATTTATGCTACTTTATGCTGCTGCTGCTGACTGCTACTTCAGGTGTTCCATCAACGTATTGATGATATGATGAACGAATGAAAAAAGATGCTATTTGTATGCGTACGCACATATGTAATTTGATACAAAACAGATACACGAAAAAATAAAAAAATTGCCTTCTGTATGCTATTTCATAATGCATACAGTCATCATATTGCGTTTTTAATTTCCATTATTTTATTTTAAATAGAAATAAATACAAATAGTTTATTTAAGGATATTTAGAAATCAAAAAAAAAAAAAGAATTTAATCCTACACAATGGAAGTGAACCTTTATTTTATAATCTCGACATACTCATCTTTCCATATTGTATGTATATTTTTCCTTAAGTGGGCGGATATATTGCCGTTGTTTTCATCAGATTAACGAATCTCCTTCCTTCATACTCACCTTTTGTGCTTATTATCATAGATAGGAGTATGTTCAAATTACAATCTTGATAGTATATTCCTTTATGTTGGTTGAGTGGCTCTCTCTACGTAGTCTATTGAAGTGGCACGCTTCACAGCAATATTCAAATATAGGTAAAGCATTTGTCGCCATAAAGATTATATTATTCTAACTTCCATTGATACATTAATGGCATTTGAAATGTTGTCATACAGTACAACATAAGTTGAAACATATTTTCATGCCATAAAAGGGTAAAATGAATGCTAGACAAATGTCATCGTTTTCAAGTGTTGATTGATTGCTCAATTAAAAGTCGATTGATTTGATCAATAATAAGTAAATAGTGAAAGGATGATGAGGGTGTGATTTTTGTGCTGAAATATAAAATCCAAATTTGTCAAATCGATCACTGAGATTGAAAAGACTTCATTTATGTATGTAGCACAAATGGACAGTTGTGAGGATGCAGATGATGACGCTCCCTTTTATTATTCATTATCCCTCCGTAAATAGGCGTGAAAAATGAAATTTAATGGTCTTTTGCTCTATAAATCTATAAATTATTCAGTGATGCAGTGATTCGATTTAATAGAAAATTTTTTCATTGATAATTTAATTACCGTCTCAATTCATCTATACAGAAAATTGAGACATTTATCATTGTGGACTATAACGATGTGTGTATTCAATAATTTCCAAAACGAATTGAGATTATGGCTACCAAACGTCATCCAATAAAATTAATATAATAAACCGTTTTATTAATGTGAACGATTTAAATTGACAATAATGGATAGTAGGCAATGTGCGTTTGAAATTCAATTGTTTGATGCGATACACAAATTTATCTGTGGCTTTCTTTGACAAATTTTTAGAGCATTTGTGTGTTGCTTTCTCTAGCTTTAATTGATTGAATTGTTGTTTTGTAGACTTTTTGTTTGAATATTTGCTGTAGTAAGGTTTAATCTGTAAATGTTGACAAAATAGAGATTATTGATGATTGAAATCATTGCTGATTATGCTTTGCTACTTTTTTCTTGAAGAATTATTGATTGAATTGCTGTATTAGTGAGTAAATCCGATGAAATTTACAAAAAACTTTTTGAAGTGGGGAACCAAAATTCGCCATTTTGGAATTTGGATTACATTTGATTAAAAGGTTCATGAACTTGTAAATAGCTAAAGAACTACTCATATAAATGTCCAGAATTATGCAAATTCACATCAATTCCTTCAAAATGGAACTAAATTACTCAAAATAAATATCTAAATCAGCTAATTTGTAAGTTGACAAATTTCAGTCAGCACCTAATTCATCCCTTTAAATTAGCATATTAGCATTCTCATTTAAATCCTTAATTTATCCACATTTAAGGTAAATGTTAAAGGAAATTTTTATTCAGCCTTTTTCTAAGGAAAAAAGAAGAAATTGAGGCAAAAAAAGAAAAATTAGAATTGCGTGCCTGATATGACTTAATTTGCATGTCTGATTGATGAATTTGGTGACATTCCTTATTTTCATTCTCCCACCTCCCCGAAAGCGAAATG
This sequence comes from Chironomus tepperi, assembly GCF_022539635.2. Taxonomy (NCBI): domain Eukaryota; kingdom Metazoa; phylum Arthropoda; class Insecta; order Diptera; family Chironomidae; genus Chironomus; species Chironomus tepperi. The sequence continues at coordinate 917,569 of NW_027226207.1, forward strand.
TAGATTAGAAAATTTATCAGAATAAATAAAAATGAATCAAGCAGAATGAACTTAAATGAGGACATTGACACAAAGTTGAAAGTGTATCGAGTGAGTAGCTGAAACATTCTTATCCTTGAGATTATTACCTAATGTTCAACAAGATATAATTTATATCCATTCCATTCATATTTTTCATATGATTCAACTGAACTATTTACGACTTAAATTGAGTTTCAGATTGAATAATTATTTACATTCTGATCTCAGCTAGTGGTCAGTGTAGCGAATTTGTAGAGAGTAGGAAAAAAAATATGTATAATTTTGATCATGAACTTCATCAAATCGATTAATTAATTAAAATTAATCATAGCATGGCGTGGTGATTGAACAGTATGAGAAATTTTATTTTTTTCTCAACCAACAGTAGGAATGTAAATACAGGAATATGAAGAAGAAATCAGGTACATCAATGATATCGTCGAATTTATCTCGCTCTCTGGAATCAATCAGAGATCATAAATTTCATGGATCGAAATTGCTTGGCGCCATTCGATTTTTTAAAATGACGGAAGAAGTTACTTCTCATTTTTTGTGTTAGCAAAGAATTAACCATCATCATCATCATTATTCTTGCATTTGTGCAACTTTTCATTTAATTCAGTCACTGAATTTAATTAACGTTCCAGAAAGATGCATTTCGATGCCTGCATACATGAGACATTTATTAAGAGTAACATCATAATTTATAAATCTCATACTATGCTCCACTTAATTGATGGCTAATTTCACAGTGTTATAATAAGCAAGTAATTAAGTGAAGGATGTATTGCATTATTAACGTCTGAATCACTTTACAGTCGAGTTGTTTATGAATGCGAATCGAGTGTATTTTTAAGGAGAAAAGAATTTTTGGAATTTTTGTAAATAAAGTTGAGAAAATTCCAATGAAAAATAATTATTTCCTTGTAGTCGCCCTAAAAATCGATCGATTTTAAGTGATCACTTCCTTTTCGCACTACATCATTATGCTAATTTTGAAATTATATCAAAATGTTTCATGAAGCAATTGAGTGGGAAAACATAAACATCTCAATTTTCCCTCATCAACGCTCGAACATCATTCACATGTCTTTCAAGCTAATTAAATCTTCTCTCTTTTCCTCGTGATGTGATCTACATGTGTCTGTACACGGAAAATAATTGAATGTAGATATTAATAAATTTGTTGTTAATTTGTGAGAAAAAAAATGAATTGTGTGTTTATAAGTTGAGTGATTCATTAGTTAATAATACAGTGCATGATGAGACTTATTGGCTGTTGAATATTGTGATGATTGGAAATGAGAGTCTGTTGCCATTTTTGGAGATGATCGTTTAAAAAGGGTGAAATATGGGATTCTTGAATTTGTGAGTTCATAGCTCTAAAAGTTAAACTTTTTAGAGTCCATAGCTCTTTGATTTAGTGCTATCTACCTCTCGTAGACATAGATATACTGCTTCTATGATTGACTAAATATCTGAATGACTCTATAAACTGAAATTGCATTTAAATGACTTAATTTCATGACTGAAGTAGCAGTGATCATAAACATTCTAAAATACCTTAAATATTGAGCAAGATCTCAGGGCATTAGGCTGAGATCAGTGCTGCCCAAACTTTTTTTGTGCCTCGGCACACCTTAGTGGTAATTCAAGACCAAAACAGCACACGACATGCGTTAATGACATTTCTGCGCACACTAGAGTACCGCGGCACACAATTTAAACAACACTGGCTTAGGTATATTAAACAATTCTACTCTAAATTGAACCTAATGCTCATCTTGTCATAAAATTATGCTCATAAACAATAATTTTTCAGTATAGCCATAATTACACGAATTACTAATAAGCACACTTGAAAAATTGTGACGAATGCAGCACAGAAATTATTTACATCCACAGTACTGTAACATAAAATTTCATTATCACATTCATAACTGTTATTTCTGTTGATATTTCCACTTTTTTTAATATCTAAAATTAGATGCATACACAAGTGAAAATTGAAAGAAATCGGCAGCAATTTTTTCCCAGAATTAGGTAACAAACATAAATTTTACGGCCAAAAAACATCAATAGATTCATTCATCTTAAACTGTACACATACTCAACATTATATGCTGCACTACTATAGTATGATAATAAAAACAAACAAATTGAATGAGTGTGAACAGCGAAAAGCATTTAAGTAAATTAAATTAGAGTGTTGTATTAGAATTCATAAATTTTTAAAGTGAATTTTTCAAAAATAAAGGGAGACGAAATGTGATGCTGTTGATGCTATTGCTCGTGGTAAAGTGGATTTGATATTTTCATTTTAAATGGCATTTTAGAGACGAGATTTATGTGAGTAATGCAATTAAAAGAAGTCTCAAGCAAGTCAATTTGTCTTCTCATTTCCAATGCAATTCTCATGTCATTAAATTATTAATGACATTTAATCGGTCCTCTGATATTGTTCATGGATGTATCATGGATGATTTGTTGTGATAGCAAATGGGAATTGACAAATGGTTACAATTAAAATGATGAATTTGCTGGATATTTTTCTATTATTTTTCATCACCAAAAAAGAAGGAACTTTTTATCTCCATCCTTAAAATAATCCAGACGTCTGGGCAAAGTTATTGCCATTCTTTCCTTAACGCATTCAATTCAGTTCCTTCACAAATTTATGATATCGGATGTTATAAGGAAAAGAACATGAGACACAAAAATCAGAAAGCTTTCCCTTTTTCAATTTGAGTTTGGCAAAACAGCAAGAAGCAATAAAGAATAAAATATTCTGACATTGCCAGAACTTTTCCTCTCCTTCCGCCATCAAGATTTCCTATGTTTTAAGACACTTTCAGTTTTTTGTCGACATTCAGCATTATCTTCAAGTTTATTACCAAGCAGTCAGTCTGTTGTTTTTCGACAAGTGCGCTGAACTTTTCGGGAATCTAGGAATTACTGAATAACATCAAAAAGGCATTAAAAGAAAATGATAAACCGCAGAAAAAAAGGATCATGGGAGACATTCCATATGTAATTTATCGCGGAAACCTAAAAGTGCGTCTCAGAGACATTAACCGCATGATATTTGTATTGAATTACTCATTTCATGTCCTTATGCGTATTATACATATATGTAAAGGAATTACATTTTTTGATGACTTTTTTATTCTTTTGTGAATTACAGCAATGACTTTATTTTCCATTTGACTGAATTGCGATGAAACATAAAGGAGGAATTTTCCATGCACCGCTAGACGCTCAATGGACATTATATGTATATTATGTGTATAGTGGTTGAGTAAGGACAAAACAATTTTCAATTCTATTGGCACTGCACTTGATGAAGGATAATTTGTTTTTAATGGATTACGTAACCGTAGGGAAACGAACGGATAGCATAATGATATCATTAAGAACAGAGTTAATTCTATGCCAATTGAACATGACAGACTCATTGGTTCTCTCATTTTGGTTTCATATGAAATTGAATTTTCCATGAAAAAGGCATGTCGGGTCATTTTTTAGGATAATGATGAATAGTTAAGCAACATGATGATTATCCTCTAATTGGAAGCGGCAAATTCTCCTGAACCAAAAGAATTCTTTTTTTTTTCTTCTTTCTTTGGATGATGAAAAGGCATTCTATACGTGCATATCGTCATCTGTTGTTGATACTTCTCATAAAAAAACGATCGTTTGCTCTTCAAAAATGCCACCCACATGCAATAATAATTTTAAATTTTATTAGGTATTCTCACAAAAAAATATTTATACAGAAAAAAAAGCTTGAATAAGAATAGACTTTAAAATTAAGAAATTTATGCATAAACACATTCAGGAATACTTTTTTTGGAAAAATCAATGGGCAATTTTACGGGATAAAAAGAACATAAGTAAAACAAATTTTAGCACGTTCAGCAATAACAACAAAAAGAGATGAAAAAAAAAATATAAAAATTTCAAGAATTTTTACGATGGGAGGAGACTATAGCGCAAAATTTGTTGCATGGACTTAGATGGGGGTCGTTTGGATGTTAGGTAATGATCAGCTAGGTTGGCTTCTGTTGGTCTAATCCAGTATTGTCCAAACTTTTTTGTGCCACGGCAAACACCTTGTAGTTTGTTCCGACTGAAACCACATACAGCATAGTGTGTCACGGAACACATTTTGGGCAACACTGGTCTAATTTTAATCTTAGGAGAAATTTAGATCTAGAGGAGAGTTTTACAGGAGAGTTTTACAGGAGTTGTTCCCGTGGTAACAACATTTCAATATGAACCGATTGAGTACCTAAGACAGTTTGCCATTCTACAGATAGAAACTTAGAAAAAAGGGGTTCCCTATTTTCCAAATTACATTCCTGATTAGTCAAAAGTATGTCAAAACTTACCAGAAATCATTGCTAAGTAGTTCAAACACAACATTTATTATCAATATACCTTAAAAATATGTCAACTAAAATATTCAAAAATCAGACTTAAGCAACAATCATTATCTATTCATTGTTCCCATCCGCCAATCGGCCGAAAAACCAACAGTATCATATTTTACATAAAGAAATGCTTTAAAAATCGATGTCGATATATTTTGAAGTGAAAATATAATTCTTAGCAACGATTGAAACCACAAAATGTTATTGTTATTATATTGTAGGCATTATTGAATGTATGTGTGAAATAGTCTAAATTAATTCAACGACCCCAAAAGAGAACTCAACTATTTTCATCGATTTTTGTTCAACATTCTAAAGAGAAAAACAAGTGAACCTGATTCATTTATTTTTCTACACTTACCTTTCTATTCATTCATTCATCCAACCCTCTATAATAATGAACATTTGAATGCCTTACACTTACTCGCCACACACATTTGATGAGTTGTGAGTGGAAAAATGACATGGCAATTTCTATGCAACATTGCACAACTGTCCATTTAAGAACGTTTGCATTAAAATTTAATTTAAGACGAGAATTTTCATGGTTTGTGGATTCATATTATCAATTCTGTAGAAATCTAATAATTCATTTTAATGGACAATTTAGTAAAGTGTGATGAGTTTGAGTATGGACGTTTGAGTTTTTGAAATTCGCGCCAAAACAACACAAAACTGTAAAGTTTCCAAACCAAAAACAACATGAAAATTGAAACGGAATGAAATGAAAAATGAGTTTCTGATTTTTTTTTTTGTTATTTTGTTTTTGTTATTTTACTTTCATTCATATTCTCATTTTTCATATAACGTGATACTCAGTTCCCAAATAATCGTCAGTGTGAAGAGACGTTAAATTCGCGCAAATTTTCGCGGTTTTTGCGATTATCAGTAGGTGTAGGAGACGAGAAAAAAATCAAACAAAACTTTTTTTTACGATTTTTGTGCTGTTCAATTAATTTCTGCATTCCATAAAGTTTAAAAAAGTTTTTTTTTACCTAATTTATTGCCTAAATAAAATAATATATATATATAAAGGTGTGTGATTGTGAATATTGTGTAAGATTATATACATATATCTTTTATCAAATAGGAAGATATTGATATGAGATAACATCTTATAAAGTTGATAACAAGAAATGTAATAATAATAAAGTGTAAAGCATGTGATATGAAAATTTTCAAGGTAAATAATGAGATCAAGTGAATAAAAAAAAATTGCTAACAGACAGCAAAACCGTGCATACAATTAAAATAAAAAAAGAGAAAATTTCATAAAATCGCGAAAGAAAAGTAATATTAAATGTACATAAGCACACCACACATATAACAGTGAAGAAGAAGTAAGAGCACAGAGCAAGACGAAAAGAATCAGTAATAAGGAAAATATTGCAGAAAGGAGAAAGAAAGTAAGTGGATTTAGTTATGCAATTTGTGTTATTGATCGCAACATTATTTCAATGCATTTCATTGTCCACGTGGTAGATTAACGCTCTATTCACCTTACTCTCCATCTCTCTCACTTTTACTCTACATTCTTATTCCGTGTTAATGCATTTCTTAAGCTTAAATTGTTATTATTATTATTATGAAGATAGAAGTGAGCATTATGAGATGAAGAAAGGTTCACCGCTACTTCTTGATCAATGAAAATTGCTCTAAAAAATTCTTTTTCATTAAATCTTCATGAAATAAGCCGAAGATCGTGAAATAAAAATCTCATTTTCTTAAAAGTGAAGAAAAAACAAACAAAGAAGTAACAACAGAAGCATCGCGCTTATGCACAAGAAGAGAGTCGAAGAGAAGATAAAATTAATGAGGAAAAATTAATTACAGTTAATTGTAGAAATCTCTTCTTTACATTTTTTGTGTGTTTCTGCTTCACCAAGCCAACGAGTGAGTGAGTGACTAGCTACTGGTGCATTATGAAAGTTGCTGATGATCACTTTATAGATATGCGAAATATCACAAAATTAATACTAATTTATTCTTTCTCATGTCGATTTTATAGGTGGCACTATCGAAAATTCACTTCTACGTTAATTGCTATTCCATGAGGTTAATTAAATAAAGATCAGTAGAAATCATTAAAATGTGGATTAAAGCTGAACATAAAATGCACAATGTAATGAGTATGGACATTCAAAGATCGAATCTTCAATGGGAAATAATAAAAATGTGCTGAAAAAAATCTCCAACGGGAACAAAAAGTGAAAGATCTCATAAGATACACACGCGCAGACCCAATAAAGACTAATCTCATGCAAATTATTACCAAATGATTACATAAATTAATTAAAATTTGTTAATTAAATTATAAAACACAAGCAAATAAGAAGCAAGCCAACAAATAGGCAAGATGATTCTTGAAAATAACTCAAAATTACTGACAATTAGTCAACATAGTATGTTACTCGTGACATCGCTTACAAATGGATTTCGAAAATTTCTAACAAGATTTTCAGGTGAGTAATGTACCCCTAAACCCTCAATTTATGATCCCTTATCCTCCATCAATATATCATACCGTCCACAACATTGTTTATCACGAATCCATGCATCACGTGAACGAGTTATAGTCAGGTGGACGAGAGCATGTGAATCATCAACATTAACAGGCGAATTTCATGAACAAGGACATTGCCAAATATTACGGGTTAAGTCATGCAATATGTAATGTGTCTCAGACAGAACAGATTAGGGGTTGGTTTGGCTTTTTTGTTCAATAACAATTTTCATTTTCGGTGCTCGTGCGGTTGTTTTATAGCAATTTAATGGTTTATTAGAAATTTTCTCCTTCCTTTTCACTGCTTGTGCCTACTTGCCATTATCACACTCAATGTTTATCAAATAGGACTCGCACGTTGCGACTGTAACATAAAATATTTCATGCTACTACAAATTTCCATGAAAAAAATCAATAAAAGCTTCCATTTCCTTATCCGAATTACTACACAAACTAATATTTATTGGGTGCATTAACTGTCTCCTTTGAAATGATTTAAGCTCCTCAGACATGCATTTATGCTAATTAGATTTTCCATACTTTTACATTTTTATTCGCTCAATTCAATTTGAATGCAGTAATACGTCAATCAATAATGCTAATGTTCATAAACGGATCATCATAAATGTCACAATAATTTTATGTTTGACTGCTTATTGAACAACAAACATGCTGGATAAGATAAAAATATTATGTATTTTTTTGGGGGTTTTACTGACATAAATGAGGTCAAATGTTAGACAATACCGTTGATTTATTTAGGGATGTACTGAACGAAATGTAATAAATCAGGAAATGGAAAATCTGTGAAACCACTATGGGGCAAAATGAAAAAAAAAGGGACATTCACTTTGTTTTTTGGACTTTTTGGAATTACATCTAGTGGGTATTTTTTTCTTGTAGTACATATAGCAATAGACTTGCATGCCAAATTTCAGGTCATTTGGTGCTGTTTGGTCGATTCTGGAGCTGTTTAAAGTTGAAAAGTAGTGAAAAAACTGATTTTTTCACAACCTGTTTGACTCGGGAAATTCCATATTTAATTAAAAGATATTGAAAAACGGTTTTCGGTTCCTAATTATACTATAAAAGAGCTTTAATTTCATACTCTGGAAAGTTTATATATACTGGGTTTTAGTGGCTGGGCTTTAGAAAATGTATGAAAATACCAGGAAAAAAAGCTTCAGGCGTCCGGAACTAACATTTTTAGGTCGATTTCCCCATACGGAGCTATACTAGCTTAAAGTACTTACTTTCTAGTTTTCAAAACCGTTTTTACAATAATTGGGGAGCAAAAGTTATTGCGCTCGAATTTTTTTCTCAAAATTAAATTTCTGAGATAAATTTGGAAAATATCATTTGGAAAAAGTTTTTAATGTTTTTTAATGTATTTAGTCATTTAAGAACAATTAGTGAAGTAAATTACAAAAAGTTTAAAATTCGCCAAGTTAGAGGTACATATGCTATTTGACGACTTGACCCTTTTTCTCATCACTCAAACTGCTATAACTTTTACATGGCTAAATATTTTCCAGTTCTGTTTTGCTTTTCTTGTAGCTTATTGTAATACCTTTCCAACGATATATAATACTTAATAGTTGGAAGTAGTCTTGGTCGAGAAAACGGACCCTGTTTGTGACTGACCCTTTACAAAGAAATTTTCAAAAAAGTCATAAAACTACCAAGAAATTTAATAATATATTTTTGTGTTTTTTAGGTCAAATTATGATAGTTTTAAATCTCAGAACTCAAAAATCTCATTTTGTAAACTTTCTGCAACTTTAGGGGCCTTCATGTAATACTCAGTAGTCTCTCAATTCTCAGATATGAAAGTTTTTTATTGACTTTTTTTGATTGATATTAAATATTTACATTTATTTTGTGCAAAATATATCAATTTTAAAAAGTTTGGGTCAAAAAAAGTGATTTTTGACCGTTGACAGGCTTAGGTAAGCCACATTTAAGGCACTCCAGTAGCTACTATGATTAAGTTCTATACATGATTATACATATTAACAAAGGTAAATAGTAACTAGCAATAACAGAAAACAGAAGCAAAAATATTGGTTCTAAAAAAGTTATAGTCATTTGAGTGGCCAAAAAATGCTCAGGGGAGCAACCAGCATAGGCAAAAACACAAAAATTTAAAATTTTACGGGACAAAAAACGAAATAATTTGAATTATTTCAACATAAAAATAGTTTTTATTCAAAAATCTTTAAGAATTTCGTTAAAATTTTGAATTTATGTGTTTTTGCCTATGCTGGTTGCTCTCCTGAGCACTTTTTTGGCCACTCAAATGACTATAACTTTTTTAGAACCAATATTTTTGCATTCTGTTTTCTGTTATTGCTAGTTACTACTATTACCTTTATTAATATGTATAAAACATGTATAGAACTTAATCAAGTAGCTACTTGCCTTAAATGTGGCTTACCTAAGCCTGTTTTTAACAAAATAGTCAAAAATCACTTTTTTCGACCCAAACTTTTTAAAATTGATATATTTTAAAAATAAATGTAAATATTTAATATCAATCAAAAAAGTCAATAAAAAACTTTCATATTGAGAATTGAGAGACTACCTGAGTATTACCTATGAAGGCCCCTAAAGTTGCAGAAAGTTTACAAAATGAGATTTTTGAGTTCTGAGATTTAAAACTATCATAATTTGACTTAAAAAACACAAAAACAATACATTATTAAATTTCTAAGTGGTAGTTTTAGAAATGACTTTTTTGAAAATTTCTTTGTAAAGGGTCAGTCACAAACAGGGTCCGCACGACCAAGACTATTTCCAACTATTAAGTATTATATATCGTTGGAAAGGTATTCAATAAGCTACAAGAAAAACAACACTGAACTGAAAAATATATAGTCATGTAAAAGTTATAGCAGTTTGAGTGATGACAAAAAGGGTCAAGTCGTCAAATAGCATATGTACCTCTAACTCGGCGAATTTTGAACTTTTTGTAAAAATTACTTCACTAATCGTTCTTAAATGGCTAAAAATTAAAAAACATTAAAAAACTTTTTCCAAATGATATTTTCCAAATTTATCTCAGAAATATTAGTTTTGAGAAAAAAATTCGTCCTAAACTTAAAATGCAATAACTTTTGCTACCCAGTACTTATTGTAAAGGTTTTAACGGTTTTGAAAACTAGAAAGTAAGTACTCTAGTATAGCTCCGTTGGGAAATCGACCTAAAAATGTTAGTTCCGGTCGCCTGAAGCAATTTTTTTCCTGGTATATTCATACATTTTCTAAAGCCCTGACTAAGTATATATAAACTTTCCAGAGATGAAATTAAACGTATAATTAGGACGAAAACCGTTTTTCAATATCTTTTAAATAAATATGGAATTTCCCGAGTCAAACAGGTTGTGAAAAAATCAGTTTTTTCACTACTTTTCAACTTTAAACAGCTCCATGACCAAACAGCAAATGACCAATTTGGCATGCAAGTCTATTGCTATATGTACTACAAGAAAAAAAACCCACACAAAAGAAACAAAGTGAATGTCCCTTTTTTTCATTTTGCCCCATAGTGGAAACTACATTTAGGGATATCAAGTTGCTGAAGACAATGAGAAAGACTTTGAGTAAAGAAAATTGTCTGTGAAAATTGAGTACACAGCCATTAGTGAATTTAATAAGCAAAAATATTACTTTAAATTCTGTTTCATTTGTACTTAACATCCACACACATGCCTGTCCACAGAACAGAAATCTAATATTTAGGAGAGGCAATTGCCAGAAAGTCGTAAAATTTTCTTTGTTTCATGTGGCTGTGATAAGTAGAGAAACGTGACACACATTACTAACGGCATGAAGCAAATGCAAATTTTCCCAAAACACGAAACAATTTTCGTTTGTTTGTTTTGACAATATTTTGAGTAATTATTACAAGAGTTCCTCTCTCAATTCCTTGATTATTCAACAATTAAAACAGAAATGAGCTATAAAGTCACTGCCTTATAGCTACAGTTATAAATGATCACAACACTGTCATTTGACACAATCACAACAAATCACAAAAATTCAGACTTAATTTGAATTGAGGAATATTTGGTCTTGTTCAGCAATAAATGATCTCGTATAATCAAGACTTTAAAGTCTTAACGAGACTCTTTTATGTAAATCGATTGCTTTAGCACGCATTTCGTTCTTTTATTCTCTTAATACTTTACATACTCAACTCAGGCATTCAGATTCTTAATATCGAAATTTACACCCGCACATGTTGCTTAATATTATTATAAATTATAAAGGCGACCAAGATATGTCTTTAAGAAGAATTTAAAGCGTTATAGCTGAATTCATTTTTTGTCTCACGGAATGACTTTAAATTCAGATTTTGTTCAATATTACTGCATATGTCTGTGTATATAGAGTTGTGCATGACACATCAAAGAATTTCTCATATCCAATTCAAGAAATCAGTACAAAACAAAGAATTGCCGCAAAATTCATTATTTTGGAAATGAATAATAATTCGTTGAGGGCTTAAAAAGGGGGAAGTAGAGGAATCTCAAGAGGTCGTCATCAATGGATGAAAGAAGTAAGAAAATAAATAAAAATTCACGCTGTGACAAAACAATACAAGCCAAAATTAAAATTAATTTAATGAAATAGAAGTAAAAATTCTTAGCTATTCATTCAGCCCATTAGCAGCAGTAAGAGTCAAAAAATGTGAGGAAGAAGTCGAGGAACAAGAATGAAAATTCTGATTCTTTATTTTTCTATTGTTTTATTTATATAGATTGAAATATAATGAAAATTGGTTATGGGCTCTATCCATTCCATATTCGGTTCTTTGAACTCTTTTTAGTCATTGCCGAAGTGTTGTTGCTTACAAGCTCTTAGTTGTTGCTCTAACTGATGAGATAATAATGGAAAGTATCCTGATAATTTCAAGTATTTCCAACTGCAAACACAACTGCTGTTTGCACAAATGTTAAGAATTTTCATCTCCGACTACGGTCACATTGCCTCATCTTATTTTAATGAAAAGAATTTGATTGTAAGCAACAAAGTCACATCACAACAGCAGCAGCAGTTGAGCAGGAGAGGGAAGAAGAAAATTTTTCTCAAAAGCAGCAACAAGGTTCATTGTATTTTTATTATTTTGTGTCTAAAAGCTGTGGAAATATTTGCTTAAATAAACTTAGTTTTTTTGAGACCTAACAGCACACAAAAGTCAATGAAAAGAAGGAACGAAAATTATTTTTGTTATGTGTTTGAAGACACCAGCAACAGAATGCCATAAAGTATTTATTTAAATGAATCATTTACTTGACACAACAACAGCACAACAGCAAATTAATGTTAAAACAGACAAAAACTAAGAAATGAAATGACATAAAAAGCTAAAAGTAAATCAACATGAGGCAATTGCCCGTTTTGTGTGTGGTATGAAGAAGAATTTTTTATTGTTTGTAAAAAATTAAATGAAAATATTGAAGAATGTGATAAGATAACACTTGTACTCACAAGTAGGGATCGTGGGAATAATGTAGAAGTACAGGGGGAACATCAAGCATTCAGAACATACCATGCCGCATCCTCATACAGTAGAAAGATTAGCACATACACAAATTATTCTGATGGTTGGTGTGAAAATGTCTGACTGCTTCAATGATCATCACTCGATATGTTTAAAGACAATTTGTGTGTTGTTTGAATATTGAAGTCATAATATTGAGTAAGTAAATAAACAATTAGAGTCGATGGATGACGAAGATGATGAAGACGAAATAAGACGAAACAAAAATGCTGGTAGCAGCAGACAGTAGTGATTTTGTGCAAACACAACAAGTCTAAGATGAGGTATAAAAATGAAGATGTGATAATATTGATAAATTTCGAGACGGGATGAAAGACTTTCATGAATCAGCATGACAATTGATGAATGTGTAAATCACACATATAAGGAATTTCAAGTTTAATGTTGACAAAGGTAATGGAAGCGATTTCAATTAAGTGATAAGTTCCATAACGAGATAACTTTATTAAGAATCTTGTGTGTGGAAAGTTATTCACTTCGAATGTCACACGCATGGAATGTAGGATGTGATTAATTAATTATCTCCGACAATTCTACACTAGTCAGCCAACAGCAGCCGGAGTCACAACATCTTCCACACAAAAGCAATCGTGTTGTTCACAATTTAATGAATGTAAATGAAGAAGATTAAGGCAGGCAAGCTTGAAAGAATCATGTCAGCTGAATTAACTTAAATAAATGTGTAAAAATATTCTCGCAAACATAATTTTTTATAAGTCACGGGAAACATTCAATTGCTCAATGAAAATGAAAATATTTCTTAATTCTCTCAAACAAGTCGAACTCTAAAGTAAAACGCATTATAAGCTATGCCTGGAAATATCAAGTAAGGCGTGCGCTGTAGTAAAATATTATTTGCTCGATGTGATAAAGAAATGTAGTTCATTTTGATTACATTATTCACGTAAGCTCGCAATTCTTATCGAGTTTCTTCACATTTTTCACGTTAGTCGAGTTCCGGTGGCAGTGACGATGCTGATGTCATGCAACTTTTGCACTCGTGCTCACAAAAGAATGTTCCTATTGTCAACCAACCATTCCTTCCATGAGCTTCAATTCAATGCCAATTTCATACATTGTGCACGTTCAGCATGGATATGAACTTGTTTACTTTAGAAACTATTGAGTAACTTCCTTATTTCTATCAATGCATTAAGATCATACGTGATAATTTAGTTTCATGTCCCAGATCATACCTAATTTTATGATTTACATCAATTGAATAATCATCGCTAAGTATTTTTACATCTACAGCAGCAACATTACAAAATATTTAAATCAGTTCCTATTAAGCATGTAAATGAGATATATAAAGTTGCAATTCATTCCGTGTATTCATATCATTTCTAATGCTGCATTCTCTATTTACTTCTTTTTCGCAATAAAATTCCAATGATTATGGCAAGATTAATGTCATAAATTTTATTCTACTTCTGGATGTCGTTTTTTGTGCTGTTTCTGTGCATTTTATTTGCTGAGAAATTTCATGTTACATTTAAGAATGGAATTTTTTGTGTGCATTTTTAATGCAGAGATAATTCAAATGTGGAAGAAGTTAGAAATGAAACAACAAGAAATGTGGAAGGTCTTTTGTTCTTCAAAGCAGTTCCAGTTGACTATCAAAAGACGTGGAGACAAAAGTGAGAGAACGACCGACAAACAAGTGCACATAAATTTGTTATATGAATTGCAATTTGCAGTGGAAAAAGGCAGCATAAGTTAATGCTGTTTTATGCACCAGTTGTAACGATTCACTGCCATTTTTCACGGTCACGTTTTCTCATTGCAAAATTTCTTTTGTTTCTTCTCGTCTTTCAAGTGAAATTCTACATTGAAGGTGAGGATCCTTCCACTCGAACGTGTCTTTTACATGATCAACAAGCAATTTTTCATTTATTGTATGCTGGATATTGGAAGGGTGTGAAAATTTTCTCAAATTAATTTTTTAAGGCACTAACTTGATCTCCCTAAATATTTTTAAAGAAGTTATCACGTTTCACAGCATGGAGAAAATAAGAAAAGGATCTTAGTGGAAGTAACAATAAAAGAAACAGTTTTTTTGTGATGGAAGCGGTCATGGGAACAGAATGAAAGGAAAGAGAAGAAGAAAAGGAAGGAATTTATGCTAATGAGTGATGAACAAAGTTGATGCATGTTTATGCATTTTACGATGTACTTGCTACATGGCCAATATAATAATTAAAGTTCTTAAACAAATTTTCTCACACACAAATCTTGTCCGTTTGTACCTGCCACAATCTCTTGTTGTTCCTTAGTGCTGAAATGTATGAAATTCAAAGAACAACAAAAAGATCTGATCAGCATGTCAAAATATTTATGATATTGACTTGATTTTATTCTTTAACTGTAATGTGTGTACTTACTGCCAGTATGCATTAGGAAGTGCACATGTTTTTGGGTGCATGAATAATTTTTGGGAAAGAATTTTTGCAGGAATATTTTATTGACTTAAAAACCATGAAATTTATGCTGGTAATGATGAAGGTCTGACATTGAATAATTAAAAAAGTTTCATTTCTGTTGTGTCTGATCAATTCCGCAAATCATCAAAATCCGCATCGATATTAATGATCACTTGCCGATTCAGTCGTCGGTTTGTCTGATGATGTCATTCATTCAAATGAATGTCTCATGTCTGATCAGGAACTGCACATCCGTAAAATTTCTTATTCTTTCAATTCCGTTTTACAAATTCTAGGAAATCAAGACACGGGCTTAGAATGAAGGTAGAATCGATATATGTACAATAGTCGAATCATTCAAGATTTCTTCATGATGGCACAGTGACTGAATGCTACGTGATTTTCATACAAACATACAAAAAATATGATTATATTTTAAATTATAGGCGCTATGTGCCTGCCTGCAAGAGTATGAGCCTTTAAATCGACACTAATACTTTTTGAAGGTTTTCATTTCCATAATTCTTCGCCGGGGTTTTTGTAGCACTTAGAACTTCATTCATTCTGTTCAGTGACTGTAAAAAATCTTTTTTTTGCTTATTTTTCTTTCACATCTTAAAGTGTTGTAGATTACTATAGTTAGTTTATATGTTCAGTCTTCAGTTACAGGTGTGATTTTAATCCATAACAATTTAATTCTTCTTCTGATTTACATACTTGCTGCTTCTTAAATCAATTGACGTAATAATTTCACCTAAATTATGTTTTCTTGTAGATGATTTAATTCCTTTAAAAAAGATGAGCATTAATTAATCATAAAAAATTAAGTAGACACACTAGAGATAGAATCAAGTGTCTAAAAGATCCACAAAAAATGTGTTCAACAGACTATATCGCTATGAAATCCCGTTGTCTTTAAAATTCATTCAACTGATCTCTTTCTTCTCTTACTGCTGTTTGTGACTTTATAACAAATAACAACAACAACTACAGATTCATCGTCTATTGTTTCATGCTTAAGAAGGAGAAATAAATATAAAAAAATCAAATTCAAGATAATGCAATTTTACTGCAATTTTTATGATTATTCTACAATAAGAAATGGAATGAATTCCTTTACATTTAACAATCGTCTCAAAGAATATGCTTCACATGATACGATATTACTTTTTATGGCTTGTTTTTTTTTCCTAAATAGACTTGACTTCTCTTTTGAGCAAATTTTTCGGTTCAGTAAATTTTTATATTCACCTGTTCTTGTTACTTTCTTACTTTACTACTTACTGACGTACTCAATGTCTGATGTTTGATATTCAGCTGATTAAAGAGTCAAATGCTATTTTTATACCTGACTTTGTGTGGTAATAAATCAATTTTTAAGTATGATAGATTTGAGGGTTGTGATTATATCAATTTATGGAAATCCAACTGACTTTTCGACCGATGATGCATGGATGTGAATTTCCACCAATTCTAGGACATTAATATAGTGGTGGGCAAGCTTAGTCTTTGGAACATCTATGTGGTTGTCCACCACTGCCTTAACATATGAAAAATCTATAAACCCAAAATAATCGATTTGTTTCTTCTATTTTACAGGACGAAGACGCGAACTTGATAAGCATATAAGCATAATAAAATCAAAATCTTCTAGAAATCCAAATGGACACAGTCATTATTTTAGTAATTTTAAGAATTGTAAATTCAACGTAGTATCTACACTAGTTTTATGCTTATTATTAAATTTAATTGGAATTACAGGTGAGTTGTAAATTATTTTTTTGAACTAGATTTATGTTAGTGCCACATAACATGATTTATAGCAGTGCTGTCTGAATGGCATTGCGCGGCACCGAATTGTGCTGTCATTTTTTTCGAAATCCCACGAAGCCGTATACCGTATGCGGTTTTGAACATGAGTCACAACCAAAGTGTGCTGTGACACATGCTTTACAATCGACATATGCCGTGTCACAAAAAAAGGTTGAACAGCACTGATTTTAAAGGGATTTTTTGATCACTAAAAGAACTTCATAACGAAGTACAACGAAAGATAAAACTACCGAAGCAAATGCATAAGCTACACCTGCTCATGTTACAACTTAACTATGATTTTTTCTCTATAAAAATGTCTGTGATAACCACAAAGCTCATTCCTTGATGTTATTACATCTTGTAATTACTTTTTTGCGTCATAAATTTACAGAGTGACGCATAATCGAATAATAATTGTTGCCTGCAACACAATCTGAGAAAATTCTTTAAGTCTCGTGCCTACAACTACATGTCATGCAAAAAAAACTTGATTTTCAACTCATTTTGCTCACTTTTAGTTGTCAATACGTGTAATTTAATTTTTTTCTGTAAATGTTCCTCATTATCTCCAATCATACATCTGTCCATACAAATAATTTATATTCTTGTTACACTACTCGTGCCTTAAACATGATCAATGATCAGGTGCCTCTTCGGTATATTAAATAAGGAGATAAATTACTAAATTTTATTTGTCACTAAACCTTTGACTTTAAAATGAATTTTTTATATCCGTACTAGACATAGGCTGTGCCATTACCCTTCATTAAATTGCATTTTTATTGTTATTGCAAGTTACTCTATTATGGATCGATAGTAGACTAAGGAGCTGCCTAATAATCCTCACTTTCTATGCATACAACATATAAACAGAAGAACTGCTTACTGATGATAATCTCAAAACAATTTCCCTCAAATATAACAATAACGAGCAGCAGCAGCATTAGCAGTATAAGAATACAGCAGAAAGAAATGAAAGGAATCATAAATAAAGTGGGCGGATTGATTCTTTTTGGTTTCCTTTTTTCCATACTTTTTTGTTTTGTTTGCCGTGCCACATGTTTCATGATAGCTTTTTGATATTTCAATGCTGATAATCCTCGCATTTAGTTCCTTTGGATGTACTCGTTGACTGTACATATGGATATGTCGTCCCAGGCAAAAGGTTATGTAGACACATAACAGAAGTCATAAATTGTGTCCATTTCCAATTTCCTTACATCTAAAAATTAATTTTAATGTCTTAAGACTTGGCCCACCATCACCGAATAACCGCTGCCGTTAAGCCGTCAACGTCTTTTTAATTTATGATCCATAAGTGGCGTTTAAAGACAAAAAAAAAGTGTGAAAATTAAAAAAAAATACGGAATAGGAAGAAGTAGTAAAGGCAGCAAAAAGAGAGGAATGAAAGAGATGGCGAGAAGTAAGCAGCATGCGTGAGAGGCAGATGTCATGACAAATGAATTAAATGAGGATTGAAGATTTATCGTGTTATGCCTTCTCATTGAGATTACACATTATTGGATGATGACGATCATCATACTCGCCAACCGTATTAATGGAATCAACTTCAGCATCATTACACCACACACTAACAAACATGCAGACAGGCAGAATGAAAAGATTTTCTTCTTTTAGAAATTGAAAGTATTTTTTTATTGACGGACAATTGGATAAAGATAAAGTGCTTAGGAATTGCTTCTTTTTTAAGGCATAATGCATATTACAGACTATAACACACATAATTGTCGAGTTTTCTCTTTTACTACCTGATCATTATGACGATCATGATGATCTTGTTCGATAGAATATTGTTGATCCATAATTATGATGAAATTAATTTTTTATGCTGCTGTTGCTGTTGTTGCCGCACTTCTGTTCAACCTAAATTTTTCATCCTCTTTTTTCGTGATACTATCAAAAATTGTACAGTCAAAGGAACGCATGGCCAATTTTTTATATATTTGTTCTCATTTGCCATAACATCTGGGATACGGAGAGAAATTTTATATCA
This sequence comes from Chironomus tepperi, assembly GCF_022539635.2. Taxonomy (NCBI): domain Eukaryota; kingdom Metazoa; phylum Arthropoda; class Insecta; order Diptera; family Chironomidae; genus Chironomus; species Chironomus tepperi. The sequence goes on from NW_027226207.1 coordinate 936,344, forward strand.
CGAGACATTTTGGAGATAAAATGCTGATGGAGAAGCTACTTTTGATGGATGTATATAAAATAATTTTTAACACATTTAATTTGTGGCTTAGAAATGCGAGACTTCAAAAGAACATTTTAATATTTTTATTTCTCGTCTCTCAGTTGTCAGATTGCGATGCTTATTAAAAAATTGACGCGTGCCATAAGAGTAATGATCGTCTTATAGTAAAGAACTGGGCATATACAAACAACATCATCTTAACAAGGTCAATATAGTACGGAGTAAACGGAAAAAAGGTTTATAAAGCACAGCCGACATGTCTAAACATGCAGAAACTAGATTTCTTCTTCCGTACAGTTTTCTTCTTCTTTTCTATTGCCTATATATAGAACACAAATAAATACTTACATGAATGGACATTAAGGCATGACAAAAAAGGACACAGAATGATTCCATTCATACTTTTTTTGTCAATGTACAGCAATTAGCAATTTCCGGAAGCAATTAAATAATCTTGAATGTTTTTGGTGCCAAAATACAACAATTTTGACGATCAATAAAATAATTGGCTATAAAAATGAATCACATACAGTAAAAGTTTATCGCTTCCGTGTCAAAAGTTTTTGAATAAATTTGGAAGTTAGTTCTTCGAATCCTGACAAGAAGTGGAAAGGAAAACAGATTGCCGATAGTTGTACATCATACTTTCGGAAATAAAATTCAAACCGCAAAAATACTGAAGTTTGTCGTCTGTCGACTGGATGAATCATCATCACATTGCCGCATGTGCTGCATAAGAAACAAGTTTCTGGTATTTGTTTGGGTGGTTTTTGCTCTCCTCGCCTTTCTTCCTCTCACTTCTTTCCTTCAAATTTTTTCGCAAATGTATTTTGCATTTCACTCACGCTAGTTTTTTATGAATGCATTGGCATTGGCAACGATGAGACGAGGAAAGACGTAAGGCACACAATTATGTGAGAGAGACTCTGCACTTCCACATTAAATGTTGTTGTTGTTGTTGTTATTTCTGGAGACGAAAACCTGTTTTTTATGTGTTTCACCGATTAACTTATTTATGTAACAATATGAATGTGGATAGGACAACAGGCAGTCAGACATACAGACAGACATACACTGAAGATGAAAGGAAAAGGAGGCGATGATGCTGTGTATTTGATAATTTATTCTCATCTCATTCAATGACACCAATTGAGAGGAAAGAAGTCAAACAATAAGTAGGAGAAAAGTCAATAAATGTTGGAGCAGCATGGCTTATATGTCAGTTAAATGAGCTGTGTAAAGAAACAGAAAAGTCAAATATTGGTCTTGTTTGATTGCGTGGAAAATTGCTTAATAATATTATTGACAGATGAAACACTTTTACTTGATGATTGAGACTGTAAAGACATTGGAACTAACTTGTCGATGCGTAACTTACTCTTTCATCCACATATTTGACATATTCGCTAACAAGAAATCAAAAGAAAATATTTAGAGCTTGACGAATTTCAATGTCGATGAGAAAGTCGAAAAGTTTTATTAATTAGATATTTTCCAGCTTTTTCTCTTCATTCATGCTCATTGTTTATCTCTTTATGGTTTTCATGACTTTCATTAAAATTGGATTGTAATGATATATGATATATGAGTTGGATATGCGGTAACGAAAGTCTAAAATATTTATGACTTAATCACATTGAGTCAGTCAATATTCACATCAAATAATTACAATCAATTTTGATGAATTAATTAGAATACAATACCTAAAAAATGAACAATGGCACGAAGAGTGACCAACATTGTATCAAATTTGTTTTCTACTGACTTACAATTTCTTTGGAATTGATTTTCACCTCAAAGTGCCACTCATAAATGTGACGATATCAATCAATGTTCTATAGCGATCCTGTCAATTGACTTCTTGGAAGCGCATAAAAGAGAGACGGGAATATTTGCAAAAAAAAAGATAAAGCGCCTCCACAAAAAACTCACACAGTTGTTGTTAATTTATGGAGTCTGCTTGAATCCTACAATTTATTGTGTTATGGATTTTAAAGCTACAATAATAATGTGTGAAGAATCAGGCGCCATAAAAATACGATCGCGCAAATAAATATTGAACAGAACTCAGGCACACAAACATACAGGCTCAAATTCTATGAATGAGAATTAAGAAGAAGGAATTGAGGAAGGGACGGGAGAGAAAATATCACGATTATTGCCTCGAACTTGAGTCTGGCTATAAGGGAACTTTATCAGCATGTCTTAATGAATCATTTGATCTTATACTTACATAATAATACAACTTGTAAGTGGCTGTTGTCGGCATTTACTAAACTGTTAATTAAGTATGCAAAAACACCTCAACTTTTTTACACATGCATAATAAGGAATAAAGTTGAATGGAATTTTCTTCATCTTTTGTGTCTTGTTATTTTATTTACAACATGTCGATCATATCTTACTCTCATTCCTCTCTACCTCACAGCATCTACAAGTGCTGTTATTGCTATTTTATATTCAGTCTATCTAATAGAATGGAAACTAAAAATTTATGGAAATTAACAGCGATGATGTCACAAATTGAAGGTTGTTTGCTGTTGCTTCTTTCAGTCCATGTCCGAAAATGTTCAAGTTTATTTCGTAGGTGGAATAACTTTTTATTTGGCATTGCTTGCTTGAGTCTTAATGTCAAAAAATATCTTAATTGAGCACAAAGAACTAATAACGTAAATTATGAAATTCATTCAATGGAACATAAAGCAATTATATTAATGCACATCAAGCAAGTGTGCAAGAAATGCAAGAAATTTATGAGAAATATGAAAAATTTGTCACCATGAAGCTTACCAAAATGGAAAATGTCTTCATGTTCAGTCATATTTAAATCGAAAAATTCCTCAATTGTGACATAATTGAAGCTATGCATGATATTCATGTCGTATATGTCTCATAAGCCTTTTCAGTTGTAATAGCTAAATGTCATCTAATCAGTAATATCTAATAGACTACTCAATGGATGAGCCTCGACTGTATCATGATATTAATAAATGTCATATTAATTTTCATGGATAGCATGTCCCTAATATCTAATAGCCAACTACAATAGTAGTGAATGGGACATGAAACGGATGTGAATATTTTGTTGAAATCATTTGGAAATTTGCGCTGTAAAAATTAATTTAGATTGAATAATTAAAAGTGAATGGAAGCATTTGTTCCTGTTTGTTAGTCAAAAACTGTTGGAACTGGAGTGAGAGTCGAGCAATAATTCTTCGCGTGACATCAACAGAAACGTTATAAAACTCACTCAGAGAAATAAAATCATGAGATGAATTCCAGTTATGCGATATGCAGCATAAAACATTTGAATGAGACTCAAACAATTGGACATAAAAATCTTCTTCAACTGATGTAAAGTCATCGACAAGACATAAAATTATAACTTTTTGAAATGTGAATTTTATGTCGAAAATAAAAAGCAATTCCACTTCTTCATCGTCATTACCTTCCAAAAATGTGAGCATGACCCTTAATCAGGGGTGGGCAACCTGTATGCTGCGGTACTCTAGTGTGCGGCCAAAATTTTTTAGAAATTCCAATAACCACATGTCATGTGTAGCTTCGGTTGAGACTTACCATCAAGGCGTGTCGTGAAGAATAACAGGTTGTCCACCACTGCTCTTAATGAAAGACCAGCAAGCATTCTATCCAATTTTTCTCATAACATTTACTATTGCCATTGTTCTTAACACTCGTAGTGTCTAAATGCTACTCTTACAAGCTCTAAATCTGTGACTATCTATTAAAATTTAATGAAATATGAATGCTTAAAAGAAGGGAAATCACTTGACGTTCTCGAAACTTAATGATTCCGATTGAAGAGATTGAACTCATTTGATATGAAAATGTGAATGAGAACATCAAGAAAGAATTTACTTAAAGCTCCATGATTTCGTGCCTAGTGAACATGCTTCATTATTTCTTGTTACCAACAATTGCAATGAAATATGAATAATTTAGGCAGCAGGAAAGGAAAATTTGGAATTTATGAAGACATTCATTGATATTATGCAATATCATTTGACATATTTTCATGTTTGTACCATTTGCTTTGTACATAAATTGAATTTCTTACTTCCCATGCCTTGATTGTCAACCAAAATGATTTACTTGTTTTGAGCATAACTACCTATTGATCCACAAAACATGATAGATTTCCATGACACAATTTTTGATATTTTTTCAGGACATTACCACCGACAGACTATCATTAGCATTTCCTTCGCGTAACCTAAACATTCTGTTATGTACAATATACTACAGATATGTTGCCTTTATTAGATTGTTTGCTCCCTAAACAAATTTCCTATGCATACTTTATGCTTTATGTCTACCATTTATGTGCAAAACACCCCTCAATTTTGTGTGTGGAGTTGGATATAGAAATGAAAATAAAAAAAATCGATGCAATGCGACTGGATGTGGATATGGAATGAGGAAATTTTTCATGTCTTGTCGCTGTTTCTTCCTTAGGGAAATAACAATTGTGGCAGTAAAAAAATAGACTAGAATAGACTATGATTTATTGTGCAATTTACACACAATATGATAACATTCCGACTCCTCTTCGATTAAATGGAGGATAGGATAGACGATGTTGTTAATTGTGTATGAAATTTTAATTAATGATTTAAACTTTAATTAAAAATTTTTCATTGGAATTTAATTTCAATTCATGTCTAAGATACATTAATTTTCTTGTAGTGTGCAAATTTATGTACAAAACATTGAAGACTTCAAAGAAATGATGAATGGATGGAATTTAATTGGATTTAACAGACATGAATTATGAAATCTTTGGAATGGATGTTTGAAAGTGAAGTTTGGTGGATGCAGAGATGGAATTTGATGCTTTTTTGCTTTCACTGCAGGTCTGCAGACTTGGATGTAAGGCTATTGTAAGACTATAAGTTGATGGACTAAGCTCATGTCCAATAGTAAAATATCAGTGATATTTGTCTAGATTCCAAAAAAAAATCAAATTGCAATATTCAGTCACTATTTCTTACTTCATCTGTCTCTAACCTGCCATTTAATTAAGTTCCTTCAAGTCAATATCCAATCAATGACATGATCATCAACTTCCAAAATCATCCAAATAAATTAAAATTACCTACAACTTCATCAATAATACATCCATAATAAGATATTCAAAATTCAGCATGCTTCAAAGGATATTGCAAATTTCCATATATGCAGCAGTTGTGGCAATGAAGATAGATCGTTATCTACAAAACTCAATCACAATATGAAATTATTTTGCGATATTTTTAGACCCAAAACTACCGAAAAATTGTGCGGTCTTGTGTGTCTCAGACTTTATAATGACCGCGTTATGATAATCATGGATTGTTCCTCATCATACACAAAATGCAGTAAGAATTTTTAATTGCCAGACGTTTTTAATTCATAAATTTTATTTTGGACATATATCACACATGAGAAATATTAATTACGGCTGCACAGCTAAAATATTTATCGTATGTCTGGAAAAACACACGTGAGGTCTAATGATATTGCAATCTTAAAGGGCTAGTCGGAATTGAAAATATTGTGATTGACTTAATTGTTTTTTAATGATGTCCAATTTGCTTCCTGTCATTTAAATATATGAAATATAGTCAGCATGATGAAGTAATTTTTTCATGCAGTTCACCGCAAGGTCAAGACATATCACTACATGACTGAAAATTACATAATAAAGAAAAATTATGCAGATTAAGGCTGGAAAAATCAATTCTGATGAAAAGGAACAGTTTCCATTTCATTTGAAAAAATTCAATTGCTACTACAGCAGGCAGTAATTCAATGCAATTTAAAAGGAGAAAATTGTGACTTAATGGCAGCAATAAAGAGAAATTTCATGAGCAGGCAAAATAAATAATTTAATGTTTTGATACTCTTTCATCGAAAGCGAATTTGTATAATGAGAAATGTTTTGCAATTGCTACGCACCGACTCGTTTAAATTAATTAATTTTAGCTTTTTTTGAAAGACAAAAAGAAACTGTTTTTAAGTAATTTGAAATCACGCCAAATAAACATAAAATCAGTATGAATTTGGTGTAAATTGCTGCTAATTTAACATTTAATTTGAGTCGATTGATCATTTTTTGGCTATTTTGTACATGAACTTTGATTTATTGGAGTGGATTTTATGGTGCAATTAGTAGTTTTTAATTGATTAATTGCATTACGTACGTATTTTGACGTAACTGATTTTACGTACATGTATTTGAGTGGACGTAACTGATTAATTTTACGTACGTATTTTGACGTAAATAATGTTTCGTACGTATTTTAACGTAACTGAACTTACGTACGTATTTTGACTTTACGTACGTATTTCAACGTAGACAATTTTTCGAAACAAATTTTTCTCACTATTCAAATCTAATTTGATCGTTAAAATATCAAAAAGTTAAACAACGTACAAAGTCAGTTCGTGCCTTATGGACACAAAATTCATTACTAATAATACCTTACAGACGCAAAATGTAAACGTTTGAAGTAAAATTTCATTATTCACGTCAGTCTGTATATGAAAAATTTCTCTCAAACAAATCATTGTTAATTTCATTTTGATTTCCTGCCTGATGAGGCACTCAACCCTGAATTAAATATTATATTATTTTGTGTATGCATGAATGTTATACAATCTCCAACATATAAATTATAACTCTTCAATTTTAATGCGTAATTTTTGGTTATTTTATTTTTTGCTTAGCAATTTTGTCTTGCCACAATATGCCATATGCTAAATGACTCACTTCTGGATGAAATGGCACGCGACACAAATTTTCACATTCATTACAGTTCCTTTGATCTGTGTGAATTCAGATTTATATTTCTGAATAAAAATTTGAAAATTTTTTTGTGAATGAAGCTATTGAAATTTTCGTGGAACTCTTCTAAATTAGTGTTTATGTAATAATCAATGTCGGTAAAAAAGTTCTTTAATTAATATTTCGTGTTTAACAAGGGCTCTTATTAAAAACTTTCAAGTGATTACATGAATATTTTCTCCTTTGATGTATAAAGAAAAGCACTTGATATATATTTTTATATAACATGTGATGCACTGCATTTCAACCTGTCTTTAAAGCATCATCATGATCGATCGATCTTTCTCTGTTATGCTGTAATTTTCGGCTTCTCAAGCGGCAATTCTTCTCTTATGAGAAAGATGAAGAAAAAATAATCGAAAATGTTGTATTGTCATCATGTTCTTTAATTTACAATATGTTGTGACTTTCGGCAATTGTGAAAAGGGAGTGAGAAACTGAGACGACAGCATACGTCTTGACAAATTTCTAAAATGTCATTTCTGTGAGATAATGCTAATTAAATTAAGACAAGAGATATGTTGGCATACTTTTGGATAATTGATTGAGTTATTTGTTGTGACTAGATGCAAGTTAACTGCATTAAAAGATTGGAATCTAAGATTTCTCTTTAAAAACCGTTAAAAAAATTTTAAATCAAAAAATTCGGTCGCATTCACATTTTAGAATTTTCAAATAACAAAAAACCGTTACAATTTGAATTTCCAAAAACCGTTAAAAATTTGTTCTTCATATTATTAATGCTCAGTGTTGACATTTACTCAAACCTCAAATATGTCCAACTAGTTCAACCGAGTACTTTTACTTCACGACTTTCAAGCAATTTTTCAACATCTTCAAAGAATTTAGTTGTGCTCATTATGTCATTGCACTATATACAGCAAGCATGAATTTTTATATGTTTGTTAAACCTTAACGTGGATAATGAACATTACAAACCATTTAGCGTGATGCTGATATAATAAATGAATAAATAAATTCACGAAAGCTATCATGATCCACTTTAGTTCATGTAATATTCTGCTGGTCATTTCCCTATCAAGTACCTCTTCAGACAAATTAAGTTAAAGTTTAACTTTAATGTATAATTTGTGCGTTCTCACGCAGGAATAACAGAGTCGAGGGTGCTATGAAAAATCAATAGATGTAAAGGATTGTTATTGTAGTTATCAGATTTCATACTAACAACATCAATTATACGCAATGTTTTCATTTAGTCCATTATCGATCAAATAAAAGTGAAGAAAGAAGGAAATTGCGTGCGAGTCCAACGTATTGGTAATTACGGATAATAAATGAATGATAAAGGAATTCCAAGTAATATTTTGACGGTCAATGCCCTCCCACGTCGAATTCACATTTATGTGGCATCTAACAAAATAAAAAATGATTTTATATTCTTTATACATGTGCTTAATATTTATTTGCTTATTCCATTTACAGAGGCTTGTACAAGTCGAAATGTTCCGAGACCTCGCACAACAACATCAACAACGACAACAACGACATCGGCACCCACAACAACGCCAAGACCAAATATCACATTCCCAACATTCAAATGTCCGGGTGACTACGCTAAATGGTACTGCCTAAACGGTGCAACATGCTTCGCTGTACAAATTAGTGGAGAATATCTATTCAATTGCGAGTAAGTTTAAATTATCACGTCTTTCCTTTAAATATGCATTCTCACGTTTTTATGGATCACTAGACGTCGATGTGCGTTAAGCATGAGAGTGATTTTCATGGAGGGTAAATTTAACGGTTATTTTAAATTTGAAAATTAGAATTTTATAAAAAACGAAAAATTTGAACTTCGAAAATTCGAAATCATTTGGTTTACACCCCTTTGAGGATAAATTTAAATTTAAAATCGTCGTTAAAGCTTAAATAGGAAATTTAAAACTGCACAATGTACTGTGAAGCAACCATAAAGTGTCAATTAATTAGCCTTCCAAAATGTCAATGCCAACTGCGAAAAAATAGAATACAAAAGTAGCTCAAGAGATTTACTGTCAAAAATACCCAAAAAAGAGAAGAAGAAGACACACATTGAAAATTATGACGCAATCCACACTGACTGTTCTATATGGATATAATAAATGTGTGACCTGAAAACCTTCTAATTTACTAAATAAAAAAGAACAACAAAAATGAATTTTATTCTCAAGGAATTTTGTTTATCGATCAATTTAACTGCTACTCACTTGGTGTGTGCTTTCCCATTCAATCCTCTCTATATGTGCGGTGACTCGTGACCTCCATTTAGCACTTTCAGCGTGAATGTTCGCGTGTGATTATATAATCAGAAAGTCCTTCTTGTCGACATTCGGAAAAATGAAAAATCTCCGGCCCACCCCGTAGTTTGGCTACCTGCTGACTTATAAATTATTAGACTCTAGGCATTTTTTGAATGTTAGAACATATATTTTGTAGTTCAGCAGCTAAATGTCAATAAACTCTATGGACATGTCATGTTATGTTGCTAATTTCCATCATCAATAAATTTGTTGTTCCTTTCTTATCAACAATAAAGTATTTCGCCAGGGCTAATAAAAGGTAACATTTAACAACTTCCCTTTTTTGCCATACATAGTCAAATGATGGCTAGATGGCTGGCGTCGGATGGGTGTTAATGTATGAGAATTTAAAGTTTTATATGAATACATTCTACCGTGAATTATGGAAATCAAGGCTTTATTACAATCAGAAACAATTAATAAATATTTTTCATGCCAATGGGTCATTAATGTGTAGAAACAATTTAGGGATTTATTAGTATTTGATAGTATTACTTAATAGCCAGCAAAATGGCAATTTGTCTGATATCATGAAAATTTCTCAGCCATAAAATTGTCAACTGTTAATATTAACTTTAATGATAATAATTCAAATTAATTTTTTATTTATAGATGTCGAGACGGCTACATGGGCCCGCGTTGTGAGTACAAAGAACTCGAGGGATCATATTTAGGTAAGCATTAGCAAATTTAATTTCTTAATTTCCACATCCGTTCTAAAAAACTTAATCTTTATTTCTTTACAACAGCAACAAGACCTCGTGTAATGTTAGAAACAGCAAGTATAGCTGGCGGTGCAGTTGTAGCGTTATTTTTGGCATTAGTTGTCGCTAGTTTTGCCTACGTACGATGGCACCAAAATAAGAAACGAGAATTATTAGGAATTGAAAGTTCACAACATCCGCAAAATGGACATGCAACAAATGGACATTATAATGCCGGTGCAGATGTTGTTGATGGACGATGTAATTGTCAGCAATCACAAGTAGCAGTAGCATATAGTAGTCAAGTCGAGAGTAGTAGTAATTTAAGAAATGGTGATAATAATGAACTTCAGCATCCCCAACATCAACAATTCCATGCTGTACATCACGAGCATGTGCATACTGTACCAATGCGTCCATTCGGACCACATCATGATTACCAAAAAATTTCAATGAGCGATGCTATAATGCATAGGTAGACGAAACAACGATTTTATTAGTTGACATTTTAATGTCCTCAGGACTTGTTTTGAAGAGAAGATTCATCACATTTTAATTTAACATTTCCAAACCCGATCAATCGCAACAAATTAGACTTTAAAATTGTTTGTTTTGTTAAATAATCTCAAATTAAATTGAAATTGCCAATTACAACGATTAACCGAAATTTTAAATTCAAATATTTTAAACACAATTTTTTTTGAATTTTAAAAATTCGTTACAAAAGAAACCAATCGAATTAGTTCATCTTTTAAACATTTTTAATCAAAATTTTAAATTGATGGCCATTACAAAGATAATATTCAGATTTTTAAATGGAGATACCTCAAAAAGAAAACAATGTTTATCGTTCATTAAGATTTTAGTTTGGAGGGAGAAACAAGAAATGTGCATTAAAAAAAATTTACCATAAAATGATTCTTGAAATTATTAAGGCATTCACAATGTTGATTGCAATGCAATTAAATATAAAATGAAACTTTCATCCATTCCATTTCCCTAGTTCCCTCAGCATAAGTAAATGTATCTCAATATTTTGCATTAAATTATGAATGAAACACTACCGCTGAATAATTATTCAATAGTTACTATTAAATATAGTTGATTCCATAACATTTCGGTACATAAATTAAAAAGAAAAAAAATATATGTGAAATGTAGGACATTGAAAGGAAAAATCGATAACACTCAGCACATTTGACTTTGGGGTTTGATGGAGAGTGAAAACTATATGTGGGAAGCTATTATGAAGGTTAGCCGTTGCTGTATTTGATTAAACGTTTTTAGTGCATTTTCCTTTTGATTGATTCATGAGTTGACCTAATTAGGGGAAGTATTTCTGATTAGAAGTAACAATGGGAAGTTTAACAGTATTTTTTTGAAATTTTATGAACAAAGGGTCTGCAAGTTTGCTTATAAAATCGTAGTTTAGTCTCCTTTAACTTTAAAAGGTAGAATTTTTACAAATTATTCAAATTAAATAGTCAAAATCATAATAATCACTAACTACTGACAGTCGTTAGTAATATAACATCCATAGTAATATCAAGACAGTAAAAATTGGACAAGAAATAATCAAAATCAGACAAATTTTCACCAAAAAAGTCAAACTGAGGAACAACAACAATTAATCAAAAAGAAAATATGCTAAAAACAGAATTTATCGCCGCGAACTGAATATAAAGGAAGCTTTCTTCTTTCCTTCAAATAAACATTGAAGGCCGATGAATATACCTTGCCTTAATATCGTATATTCAGACTGTGGAAATGTCGAAGTTGGTCGTTAATTTTATTTTCAAAAAAATAAATGACCGTTTATTTTTGAATTTAGAAAGACCGTTACAAAACTTCCAAAATTTTTAATACTAAGAAAACAAAGAAATTATTGCAAATTTAATTATTTCTCTTGAATCATATTTAGGTTGTGTAACAACAAATCAAGCTTCATGTGAAGTTTAAATCGAAAATGTATAGATTTTAACATCGAATTTTATAACGGTCAAAATTAATTTGAAATTTCGACTACCTTCGACGTTTTTTGAATCCTTCGACATTCAGTGTCGAAGGATTTCGACAGTCAGATTTCCACAGTCTGCGTATATTAATCAATCTAATGCAACAACAAATTTATGAGCCTGTAAAATAGTTCGTTCTTTCTTTCATTCGCCTACCTTCCACTATCATCTTCATTCTCAGCAACCTCTAAATTTTTTATAACACTATATGAGGTTGTGGAGATATGAAAAATTCATACCAATAGATTTATTAATACATTTTATAGATACACATATTATAATTCACAATATTAATAATGATAAAATATAAATAATAGAAATACATGTGTAGCCAAAGAAATAATTTTTAATAAATAACAATTGAATTTCATGAAACGATGAAAATTATGAAATGGAAGTGCATTGCAAGTGACTAGGGATGGGAACTTGAAAATAGGTGGGATCTGACTTAACCTTAAAATTTGAACATCCAAGAGACATTTTGGTCATTATTATGGCTAGAGCAAGCTATCAATTGACTAACAGTAAGGCTGAGTTCCAAGCACACAGACACTCATTTATTACAAAGTCCGGCATCTCTTGACATCTGCAAAATATAGTCTAAAGGTTATTATATCGCATCCTCCCATAAACCACAGCCAATATGTAGACCCATAAAGTTCCATCCCATTTGGATAGCTTCCAAATCAACAATAAGACAGCAAGTGCTTGTAAAATTTTACTTCCTATTTTTTTAAGTTTCTATCCCTCACGTGCTAACAAACGAACTACAAAGAAAATGATAAAATTGAAAATTCAATGCATCGATGAAATTGGAAAGTCACAAATAAAGAAAATAGAAAGTAATTAGCGCCTTAGAAATACTATAAATTATTAAAAATATATAATATATTTAAAAGAAAATACAGTTCATTGTATAATACAAAGAAATTTTGATGTAGATTCTCATCGTTATTGGATCAGTGAAATATATTTCTTTGATTTTTCTTTTATTTTACTGACACTTTTTGATTTCCTGTTTCAAATTTTTATTACAATTATTATTCTTTTTTTTTGTTGGATGGATGCATCTAAAGGCTATTCTCATAAATGTATCAATTGTAAATATTTTAAATGTGAAATATCAAAATGTTGAGGTTACTTTGATGAAGTTAGGTTGATTTGTTGAGCTTTGTGTGCTTATGGGTAGAGTTGGCAAGTAGCTGATGTGTTCTAGCTGCAAATGGCATTCAGGTGTCCAAGAAGCAACTAAATACTTACTTTGCTAGGTGCACGGATCAGCTGTGATCCATGAACTCCCTAAGTTGGTGTTTAAAACCAACTCTATCGAGCACCCTTTGCAAATTGCTAATACCAAGTTGCTAGAATCTAAATAAAAAAGCAGAACCCAACAAGACCATCAACCTAACTCCATCTAAGTGATGAAAACTGTGAAAAGCTATATAAAATTGATTTTTATTGAAGAAAAAGCGTGCTGAACAATGAAGTATTAAAAAGCTATTTAAACAATATTTGCAATTTTTAATAAGAATTAAAACCATTTTAATGCTTTAGATTCGCAAAAGCTGCGAAAAATGTTTTATTTGTAATTATTTTTTTATTTAAAAAGATGTGAATAGAAAATATAATTAAATTATTATTGTATCTAAAATATTCATTTTTCCAATTAATGATTAATATTCGAGAAACATGTGCTGCTGTGTTGGTGGAAACTTCATTGGAGATATTTTCTAAATAAGTCGTGAGGCTCATTGTCAAGACTAACAACAACAGAGTAAATTAAGCTTTTATCTTGTGAGCCATAAAGTTGTTGGACATGTGTTTTCATGGACTATAGTTTTTTGTAATGAAATATTGTCGATAATTAAGGGGGTTCGTTCATTAACGATGTCTTGCACCTAATAGAGTAGATTAGCAAATCCAAAAATTAGGGTTGTAAGGGATTATGATTATCTTGGTAGAGTCCAATATCGGTGTCAAGCAGGGAGTTCCTGAGTGGACAAAAATATGTTATAATCAGTTGATGACAAGTTCTAACCTATTTATGTCCATTCGGGGTGCCAACGCCTCATTAATGGCTATCTAGGTGCAATTTACCTTACGTAGACGCCATACACTTACAACCCCACCCCTTATCCATACCATATGAGATTGATGAAGTCCATTATTCTATAGACATCACCTAGCAAATGACCCCAAACCTAATGTTATGAATTGTCAGAAAATTATCGATAGTAATTCATTATTGATTTCTAGGAACAAAGATGACGAGAATATATCCAATGACTTTCCCACCATCCTATGTTGGCTATTTTATAAGAGAATTAAATAAACAGTGGAATCTGAAACCAAAATAATGAAGAAATGAAATTTTTGATAAGAAAATATTTTTGGTATCCGGAAATGAAAGGAACAATTCGGAATGAATTAAAAAATAAAAATATGAAAAAGAAAAATTAGAGAAAAAATTAAGCAAGTTGTTGTTTTTCATTGGAATTTACTATTTTCAGGTCAGCTTTACTTTTGTCATATCTGAGTAATACTCAACATTCCATCAATCGCTAGTCAACTACATCATCAACTTATGACACATTTCCATTCAGTGAATTTCAATTTAATTTCTAGACAGACCTTGCAGGCTTACTAAGATTACACTAAATAATCTGTGATTAACAAACCTCTTATCACATTCACTTCCATTTCAAGGTAAATCGCTGATTTTTTCAATGTAACTTTCACACTCATCGATTTCCTTCATTTTACTGAGTCACAATGACTTTATAGGTATTTAAAGAATGTATGTATCTTATCAGACTAATTCAACATTTGCTGATTACACAATATACATTTTTAAAAGTAAACAGCATTGCGAAACTTATGACAGACACGCGTGAATGATTGACGTATGTGTCTTATCGTCAAGTGAATAGCAGGTGAGTGCGAAACGTGATTTATTGGAAGCGCATAATCAATGGTCAGGAATGTAGAATATAAAAGTTTTGCAAAAATTGGAATTTATACTGTTGATATGACATACATGTGGAGTCATTAGCTATATCTTATCGTAAATTACGTCTACCGGATTATAAAACATACCCGACAACATTATCTACGTCAATAAATCAACAACTTACCTTAAAATACCAATTAAAGTCACTACACATTAATTATGAAAGACAAAACGGTTGACAAAGTGTGAACAATAGAGCCATTAAGTGCGATATTGGGATAAGGTGCTAAGAAACTAATTTACTTGAATGTTATCTTTTGGGAATAACTTTTTCTGTATGTTTAGTCAATTATTCAATTTGTAAATTTTTTTAATTGTGCAATACGTTGTTCATGCATACATAATGTTTATCTAGCTAGATACCCGAGGTGTATATAGCCGTCGTAGTATGGAATTATAAGCTGAAGTAAGTAGAAGCGTCTATTAAGTTTATATGCCCAGCAACTGTGTTTAACTTCATTTTGATAGCCAAACCGAGGTTCTTGGCTATGGACAGCGTAACTTACTGCAAACATGTTTCTATTTGGAGCTTAGGTTACAACAGAAGGCTTTCCATCTGACCCTGTTGCTGGTCTCTGTCACCTAGTTTGTACAAATTCTCTGTCCGCACATTAAGCTGACATTCTTTCATTACTGTTCTGCGCCAAGCAGTTATTGGAGCTCCTGGTCGCCTCTTCGCTTGTAGATTCCATCCGAGGGCTGTGTAACAAACGGAAGAAAAATGTCATTGCTGAGACAGAAACACAAGTTTGTTACACGAACAGCGTATGAAGCACCTGAATCCGACAAAACATTCCCTTAGATCGAAATTAAGCCCATTGGTGTGGTAGACAATAAGACTATCAGATCCACTACAGTATGCCGCTCGGGCTCTATATTTTTTTGATTACAGTTTAGCTTATTTGTTGTACAAACAGTTGAACATAAGTGGATGCATATAAATTGTTGCTTTTGTCTTTAGTTTTTTCGAGCAAATATTTCAACAGCTTTATGTTAATTTCCCAGCAAAGAAAATTTTCCCAAGCCACTTTAGACTGAAAATTATTTTCTTAACATTTGTGCAAACATCTTCATCTCCTATTATGTGCCGTATATAATGGATGAGATGTGAGTAATTCCCACCGCATAGACAATTTTCAGCCATCACATCGCCCCTTTTTGGGAATGTTATTTAGTACGTTCAGTGAAGATGCAAGTTCTGAGTCATTAATTTTACCCCCGAAATGAAAACAAGCATTAACCCTTCCTTCCTTCCTCTCTCTCTACGTATTTATAATTCCGTTAGACATGTAAGCTTGGTTCCTTTAAAAACAGGCATCAAATTATAAAAATGTGAATTTAAGCGTTAAATTAAATTTCGATTGAATCCCATCGAAAGATTTCAATGTTTAAGGACTGAACATGAAGGGTTCTCGAATTGGTGCAATTTTACTGTTAATTAACTTCCTAAATATCTTTCAATGTATGACTATTACCCCTATGACTATTTATAATTTCATTATTATTGAAATTCTTCTGTTAAGTGAATTGAGAATATTCTCAAATAACAATTGAGCCTTGCCTCTTAACTTGTCTTGCTTCCTATTGACTTCATGTGTTTCACATTTCATTGACTCATCTACATATATTGAAATGTGTCATTCAAATATTTTATTTTTCATACTCATAAGCACGACGAGCTAATCTATTACGATTGAAATTGCACGACATAGACATAATTTTTAAACTATTCGGCATCAAAATGGGAATGAAATAAATAAATTATTTATGGCTTGCATAGACAATGAAGTCTATACACTTATATACATCCCCAAAGCGTGTGTTGAGTTCAATGAACTTTTATTGTGAGACGAATTTCTATTTTTTTTCAGCATGGCAGTAAACTTGAAGATAATGCTCAATGTCGACAAAAAACAGAAAGTGTCTCAAAAAATAGGAAATCTTGATGGCGGAAGGAGAGGAAAAGTTCTGGCAATGTCAAAATATTTTGTTCTTTATTGCTTCTTGCTGTTTTGCCAAACTCAAATTGAGAAAGGGAAAGCTTTCTGACTTTTGTGTCTCATCCTCTTCTTCCTTACAACATCCGATATCATAAATTTGTGAAGGAATTGAATTGAATGCGATGAGGAAAGAATGGCAATAACTTTGCCGAGACGTCTGGATTATTTTAAGGATGGAGATATAAAAAGTTCCTTCTTTTTTGGTGATGGAAAATAATAGAAAATATCCAGCAAATTCATCATTTTAATTGTAACCATTTGTCAGTACCCATTTGCTATCACAACAAATCATCCATGATACATCCATGAACAATATCAGAGGACCGATTAAATGTCATTAATAATTAAATGACATGAGAATTGCATTGGAAATGAGAAGACAAATTGACTTGCTTGAGACTTCTTTTAATTGCATTACTCACATAAATCTCGTCTCTAAAATGCCATTTAAAATGAAAATATCAAATCCACTTTACCACGCGCAATAGCATCAACAGCATCACATTTCGTCTCCCTTTAGTTTTGAAAAATTCACTTTAAAAATTTATGAATTCTAATACAACACTCTAATTTAATTTACTTAAATGCTTTTCGCTGTTCATTCATTTAATTTGTTTAGTTTTTATTATCATATATAGGCATATATACTATGAGGCATAAACTTCTACTGGAAGATGAGAATTAATATGGGTAGAGTTTGTGCTGAAACTGTTGGCTGTAAATTTTATGTTACCTAGTTCTGTCAATATAAAGTTTCACACGTTTCAACGCACAGGCAATTATCAGTTCATGTCGGAATCTTCTTGTTGTTAGATATTTGATAATTACTGATATTAAATCCCGTCATTTCATCTGTTTCAACATCCAACTCTTCCAGAATTGCTTGTTTCGGTTTTGGATAAATGTCCATAATTTGTCCCAACATTGTGACGCCAATAATTTTTCTTTTGTTGAATTCTCTCAAGCATGTATCATATTTCATTCTCATAGCATGTAAATCTGATGGTTTCAGTTGCTGTTAATATTAGTAAATGTTTGAATAAGAAGATATTGAGAAAATAGAAGAAATACTTACAATCGTCGTTTCATTACGATTCTTCAAAGCATCAACTTTAATTTCAAGCTCTTTAGTTCGTTCGGTGAGTGCGGTATGTTCTTTCTCAAGGACGGGTATTGGAATTTCCTCATTATTGTTATTCAGCACTTCTTCCAGATTTTTGATCTCTTCTTCTTTTTCTTTCACTTTCTTTGAGTATTTATTTATTCGTAACTTGATTTCTCGTACGTCCTATAAATAAACTCACATTCTTTACCAAATCGACCATTGATCTATTAATTTAGCTACTTACATGACTCACTTTATGATTCTTAAAATTGTAGCAATAAACATTTTGTTTGGATCTGATTTTATTCTTCTTAACTAGAATATCCAATGAGTTCTTCAAATCATTCTTTGGAATGTCTTTAAATCCTTTCGAATGGATATCATTTAGACTCCACGGTCTTCCTTCTTCCTTCAAAAATGCTTCAATTAAATCCAAATTCATTTTTCCGATGAAAACAAAATAAATTTCCCGCCAAAACTGATGTTTTGTAAAAGTTGTAAATTTTATTTGAATTTTACAAAACCGTTAAAATTTTGAATATTTAAAAGCCGTTACAACATTGTATTTCTTCCAGAATAATCTGCATTAAATTACACCACATTCCATGCATATCCACTTAATATGATCATTGTTTAAATTGAATTAATACTTTATTTATCTGTAAACATTTTACTTATGAAAGAGAGTAGAAAGATAACAATGATATCATGTCAATTAGTATAATAACGGAAGTATTAAAATGTAGAGCAAGTTCAAAAACATCCTGAGTGATTCATCTGGTATGATGCAAACTTTTTACTACTAAATCAATTTTTCAATCAAAATTGAGGTCGGGTGATGACAAAAATGTTTTATATGTGAATTAATTTCATAATATGGCTTCTATAGTCAAGCATTAAGTTTTCTCGTCACCACCTTCTATTATTCAATTTACTTTCTATCCATCGTACGCACGTTCTGCAAATAAAATGATTCGCAAAAATGACAAAAGAACGTCGCATTAATAAAAATCTTTGAGGCACTTGTGCTGATCAAATCCAATAAACAAAATGATTTAAATAGAAATTTTTGAGTATGATTCATGGATATCCATTATATGTGATGACGAGTGCCATTGTGATAACGATAATGACGATATTAAGGGTGTGCGAAAAATGTAATCGATTGAGTCGTCATGTTCTGACTTAAATAGAGTAGAATTCTTTTTAAAATATTACTTGAGTCTTACCTCAATGGCTTGGAATTTATAAAACAAATATGCATCATACCTCAAATAGATATCATACCTGAAAATGACAAAGTGGAAAGAGAAAAACATGACTTTTCGGATATTTGAAATATTTTGGTAATATTGTTAATTTAATTAACATTATCTCACTGAAATGACATTTTAGAAATTTGTTATCCATAAAGTATGTATGCTGCTTTCTTTCACTCGATTGCCGAAAGTCACAACATATTGTAAATTGAAGAACATGATGACAAAACAACATTTTCTTTCACATCATTGCATTGCCGCTTGAGAAGCCGATAAGAATAACAACAGTGAGAAAAAGAAAGATCGATCGATCGATCATCGATGCTGTTTTGAGATGATGAAAAGAAAACAGGTTGAAATCAAGTGCATCAGATGTTCCGTCAAAAATTAAACACTTAACAATAAAAATTCTTTCAAGTAATCACTTGAGAATGTTGAATGGAAGCGATCGTTTGGACATCAAAGAAATTTAATTAGGGAATTTGGATCTAAAGGATTTTTATTTTATTTTAATAAGAAAGTTTAGTTTAGGAACTCATGAGAATATTTGTTGCTGCGTTGAGAGCTACTTTTTATTTATGAATCATGGGATTTAACGCGGATGCCTTTCATTAAGTAAAACATTTTTAAATGTTATTGGGTGTGTACAACAACTTTACGTAGTAAGTGCGAAAACGAATATTTTAGGAATGCCAGGAATTTTACTGGCATTGGCATCATTTTCACTCATTTACAATTTGGACTTCAGACTAATTCAACCAATGCCAATTCAACCAGGACACTGATTTTAAGTATTAACTCAGATTGTTTTTTTCAATTGAGTTTTTGAATGAATTCCTAAAATCTTTATCCAGAAACATTGCTTCCTTCTTAATTTGCTTTACTAAAATTCTTTCTAAAAATGCCTTTACATTTCATTAAATTTTAATAGATAGTCACAGATTTAGAGCTTGTAGCATTTAGGCACCGCGAGTGTTAAAAACAATGGTAATAATTAATTTTATGAGAAAAAGTGGATAGAATGTTTGCTTGCTGGTCTTTCATTAAAAGCTATGCTCACAATAAAAACATTTTTGGAAGGTAATGACGATGAAGAAGTGGAATTGCTGTTTTTATTTTCGACATAAAATTCACATTTCAAAAAGTTATAATTTTATGTCTTGTCGATGACTTTACATCAGTTGAAGAAGATTTTTATGTCCAATTGTTTGAGTCTCATTCAAATGTTTTATGCTGCATATCGCATAACTGGAATTCATCTCATGATTTTATTTCTCTGAGTGAGTTTTATAACGTTTCTGTTGATGTCACGCGAAGAATTATTGCTCGACTCTCACTCCAGTTCCAACAGTTTTTGACTAACAAACAGGAACAAATGCTTCCATTCACTTTTAATTATTCAATCTAAATTAATTTTTACAGCGCAAATTTCCAAATGATTTCAACAAAATATTCACATCCGTTTCACTACTATTGTAGTGCTATTAGATATTAGGGACATGCTATCCATGAAAATTAATATGACATTTATTGATATCATGATACTGTCGAGGCTCATCCATCGAGTAGTCTATTAGATATAACTGATTAGATGACATTTAGCTATTACAACTGAAAAGGCTTATGAGACATATGAGACATGAATGCCATGCATAGCTTCAATTATGTCACAATTGAGGAATTTTCGATTTAATTATGACTGAACATGAAGACATTTTCCATTTTTGTAAGCTTCATGGTGACAAATTTTTCATATTTCTCATAAATTTCTTGCATTTCTTGCACACTTGCTAGATGTGCATTAATATGATTGTTTTATGTTCCATTGGATGAATTTCATAATTTACGTTATTAGTTCTTTGTGCTCAATTAAGATATTGTTTGACATTAAGACTCAAGCAAGCAATGCCAAATAAAAAGTTATTCCACCTACGAAATAAACTTGAACATTTTCGGACATGGACTGAAAGAAGCAACAGCAAACAACCTTCAATTTGTGACATCATCGCTGTTAATTTCCATAATTTTTTTAGTTTCCATTCTATTAGATAGACTGAATATAAAATAGCAATAACAGCACTTGTAGATGCTGTGAGGTAGAGAGGAATGAGAGTAAGATATGATCGACATGTTGTAAATAAAATAACAAGACACAAAAGATGAAGAAAATTCCATTCAACTTTATTCCTTATTATGCATGTGTAAAAAAGTTGAGGTGTTTTTGCATACTTAATTAACAGTTTAGTAAATGCCGACAACAGCCACTTACAAGTTGTATTATTATGTAAGTATAAGATCAAATGATTCATTAAGACATGCTGATAAAGTTCCCTTATAGCCAGACTCAAGTTCGAGGCAATAATCGTGATATTTTCTCTCCCGTCCCTTCCTCAATTCCTTCTTCTTAATTCTCATTCATAGAATTTGAGCCTGTATGTTTGTGTGCCTGAGTTCTGTTCAATATTTATTTGCGCGATCGTATTTTTATGGCGCCTGATTCTTCACACATTATTATTGTAGCTTTAAAATCCATAACACAATAAATTGTAGGATTCAAGCAGACTCCATAAATTAACAACAACTGTGTGAGTTTTTGTGGAGGCGCTTTATCTTTTTTTTTTGCAAATATTCCCGTCTCTCTTTTATGCGCTTCCAAGAAGTCAATTGACGGGATCGCTATAGAACATTGATTGATATCGTCACATTTATGAGTGGCACTTTGAGGTGAAAATCAGTTCCAAAGAAATTGTAAGTCAGTCGCCAACAAATTTGATACAATGTTGGTCACTCTTCGTGCCATTGTTCATTTTTTTAGGTATTGTATTCTAATTAATTCATCAAAATTGATTGTAATTATTTGATGTGAATATTGACTGACTCAATGTGATTAAGTCATAAATATTTTAGACTTTCGTTACCGCATATCCAACTCATATATCATATATCATTACAATCCAATTTTAATGAAAGTCATGAAAACCATAAAGAGATAAACAATAAGCATGAATGAAGAGAAAAAGCTGGAAAATATCTAATTAATAAAACTTTTCGACTGACTTTCTCATCGACATTGAAATTCGTCAAGCTCTAAATATTTTCTTTTGATTTCTTGTTAGCGAATATGTCAAATATGCGGATGAAAGAGTGAGTTACGCATCGACAAGTTAGTTCCAATGTCTTTACAGTTTCAATCATCAAGTAAAAGTGTTTCATCTGTCAATAATATTATTAAGCAATTTTCCACGCAATCAAACAAGACCAATATTTGACTTTTCTGTTTCTTTACACAGCTCATTTAACTGACATATAAGCCATGCTGCTCCAACATTTATTGACTTTTCTCCTACTTATTGTTTGACTTCTTTCCTCTCAATTGGTGTCATTGAATGAGATGAGAATAAATTATTAAATCCGTAGCATCATCGCCTCCTTTTCCTTTCATCTTCAGTGTATGTCTGTCTGTATGTCTGACTGCCTGTTGTCCTATCCACATTCATATTGTTACATAAATAAGTTAATCGGTGAAACACATAAAAACAGGTTTTCGTCTCCAGAAATAACAACAACAACATTTAATGTGGAAGTGCAGAGTCTCTCTCACATAATTGTGTGCCTTACATCTTTCCTCGTCTCATCGTTACCAATGCCAATGCATTCATAAAAAACTAGCGTGAGTGAAATGCAAAATACATTTGCGAAAAATTTAGAAGGAAAGAAGTGAGAGGAAGAAAGGCGAGGAGAGCAAAAACCACCCAAACAAATACCAGAAACTTGTTTCTTATGCAGCACATGCGGTAATGTGATGATGATTCATCCAGTCGACAGACGACAATCTTAAATTTTATGACTTTTTTTTTTTAATAATTTTTTAAATGCAATAAAATTTTTCAAGAACATTTGCATGCTGCCAATAAAAAGATTAAAAACCTCTCTTGAGTGCTTAAGGCACGTGATGGCTGCTCTATCATGTTTGTTTTCATTCCATTTGTGTAAATTTAAATTTGTATGCATTTCCGGAAATCAAGAATTTTGTATGTTGACAAAAGAGCGGCTGCAATTTTTTTCCATCCTCCTGCCAAATGTAAAGAACCTTATGTTCCAAATATAGGAACTAGGAATGAAGAAGAAGTGAATGTGGAAGAAGAAATCTAGTTTCTGCATGTTTAGACATGTCGGCTGTGCTTTATAAACCTTTTTTCCGTTTACTCCGCACTTATTGACCTTGTTAAGATGATGTTGTTTGTATATGCCCAGTTTTTTACTATAAGACGATCATTACTCTTATGGCACGCGTCAATTTTTTAATAAGCATCGCAATCTGACAACTGAGAGACGAGAAATAAAAATATAAAAAATTCTTTTGAAGTCTCGCATTTCTAAGCCACAAATTAAATGTGTTAAAAATTATTTTATATACATCCATCAAAAGTAGCTTCTCCATCAGCATTTTATCTCCAAAATGTCTCGTGATATAAAATTTCTCTCCGTTTCCCAGATGTTATGGCAAATGAGAAGAAATATATAAAAAATTGGCCATGCGTTCCTTTGACTGTACAATTTTTGATAGTATCACGAAAAAAGAGGATGAAAAATTTAGGTTGAACAGAAGTGCGGCAACAACAGCAGCAACAGCAGCATAAAAAATTAATTTCATCATAATTATGGATCAACAATATTCTATCGAACAAGATCATCATGATCGTCATAATTATCAGGTAGTAAAAGAGAAAACTCGACAATTATGTGTGTTATAGTCTGTAATATGCATTATGCCTTAAAAAAGAAGCAATTCCTAAGCACTTTATCTTTATCCAATTGTCCGTCAATAAAAAAGACTTTCAATTTCTAAAAGAAGAAAATCTTCTCATTCTGCCTGTCTGCATGTTTATTAGTGTGTGGTGTAATGATGCTGAAGTTGATTCCATTAATACGGTTGGCGAGTATGATGATCGTCATCATCCAATAATGTGTAATCTCAATGAGAAGGCATAACACGATAAATCTTCAATCCTCATTTAATTCATTTGTCATGACATCTGCCTCTCACGCATGCTGCTTACTTCTCGCCATCTCTTTCATTCCTCTCTTTTTGCTGCCTTTACTACTTCTTCCTATTCCGTATTTTTTTTTAATTTTCACACTTTTTTTTGTCTTTAAACGCCACTTATGGATCATAAATTAAAAAGACGTTGACGGCTTAACGGCAGCGGTTATTCAGTGATGGTGGGCCAAGTCTTAAGACATTAAAATTAATTTTTAGATGTAAGGAAATTGGAAATGGACACAATTTATGACTTCTGTTGTGTGTCTACATAACCTTTTGCCTGAGACGACATATCCATATGTACAGTCAACGAGTACATCCAAAGGAACTAAATGCGAGGATTATCAGCATTGAAATATCAAAAAGCTATCATGAAACATGTGGCACGGCAAACAAAACAGAAAAAAGTATGGAAAAAAAGGAAACCAAAAAGAATCAATCCGCCCACTTTATTTATGATTCCTTTCATTTCTTTCTGTTGTATTCTTATACTGCTAATGCTGCTGCTGCTCGTTATTGTTATATTTGAGGGAAATTGTTTTGAGATTATCATCAGTAAGCAGTTCTTCTGTTTATATGTTGTATGCATAGAAAGTGAGGATTATTAGGCAGCTCCTTAGTCTACTATCGATCCATAATAGAGTAACTTGCAATAACAATAAAAATGCAATTTAATGAAGGGTAATGGCACAGCCTATGTCTTGTACGGATATAAAAAATTTATTTTAATGTCAAAGGTTTAGTGACAAATAAAATTTAGTAATTTATCTTCTTGTTTAATATACCGAAGAGCCACCTGATCATTGATCATGTTTAAGGCACGAGTAGTGTAACAATAATATAAATTATTTGTATGGACAGATGTATGACTTGAGGTAATAAGACACACTTGTATATTGCGTGTATTGACAATTCCAATTGAATTACTTGCAAAGTGGAAAATCAACTTTTCACTTCTATATAAAGCTTAATTGCAAGCACGAGACTCGAAGAATGCTACATTACAGCATCAGATTGTAAATAATTATTATTCGATTATTCGTCATGCTATATATAGTCAAGTATAAATCCAGCAGTGTGAAAAATTATTACACAATAAAAATCTCTTCTAAATGATCCAAGTGAGGGCTTTAGTACCCAAGCTCACATTGCGATTTTTATTATTCTCAGCTTATTGATGCACATTTATGGAGTAAAATTCACAAATCGATTATGTTTATTGAGAATATCGAGGGAATAAAATGCAAATGTGTGAGAAGATTAAATGCTTAACGCTTGTGGAATGTTGTTGATAATTTATTGATGATTAATATTTTGTAGGTACTACCTCAATGAGTAATGGAGTGTCCGCAGAAAAACTTTATAAAACTGGAATTATTATGGAGATGATGGGGATATAAATAAATTAAATTAACACATTTCTGGGTATATAATGTGAAGCTTACGATGTGTAAAAATTTATCATGCATTTTATGCAGTTAATGAGTAATCTTGGGGATTCTTATTTTCATTGAAGTTTTGCAGAATGAAGTTAGTGAAAGGGCTAGCTGTAGACGAAGATTGAGGATGGTCATGAATGGTTTAAAATCAGCATCTATCATTACATCCAGTGAAGTAAAAATGTGAGACATCTGATGATAAAAGTAGGTTGTAAATTGGAAATTAAGGTAATTTGTTGGACATCTGACAATAATTTGGATCTTAATCCTCAAAACTAAGTATTAGGTTCAATAATCGAGGAAAACAGACAAATTCCTAAAGATCAACGCCTGAAATTATCACATAAAATTAATGCTTACCTTCTAGTTGACGAAACAAGTTCCATCCCCAAATAGAACTCAACTGGAACTTAAAAATTAGATCAAATTTTAATTAAAACATGAAAACAGTAATTTAGGATGAAATTTATTTTTTATTAAATATCCATAATTTCACCATCATATCCATAATTTAAACATAAAAAATCACTCAAATTATTGTTTATCACAAGTTTAATTTTCATTCAGAACTTCCCCCAAATAACTACTAACCGTCCAGGAGAAATGATTCTTGACTTTATCACAGTTTCATTAAGATTTTTAATGCCTTCATAATGCTCTATAATTTAGATTTATCTGTCCATCATGACTTCATAAATTATTCATTCACCTGCAATAAAATAAAGAGAGGAAAGATAGAGATGAAAAGAATGAAAATTAAATTAATTTTTCAACCATTAAATTTACATTCTTAATTAAAAGTTTCCTAAACAAATTTATCATTAAAATTAAAATGAAAATAGCGATTTGAAAGGTTTTTTAGCATGAATTTAGAAAATAATGATTTATTGTGCTTCGCATTGGTCTAGACTGCTGAATTGAGTTGATTTTTGGTTTTTCTACAACGTTCATTTTAGATTTAAATGATATTTATTGTACATAGTTGAAAACCCCTTTTTCATACAAAAGTTCAGTCTGTGTTTAAACTCCGAAGAATAAACATTATAGCAATAATTAATTTGTAATCCGTATGGAATTTTTAATTACAATTACACACAACTTAAGTTAGTAGATAGATCTAATCATTGCGATAATTACCTGAATCATAATGTTAAATTGTGCAGTTTTTAAGATAAAATATAATTCTTTACAGGGGCAAATCAACTTTTCATATTTTACCCAAGCAATTTCAAATTCAAAAACAGCCGTTGAAAAATTCTATATGAGTAGAACCTCAGTTAAACTCAATTCTAAAGCCTTTCCAGTTCAGAAATTTTCCAGTTAAAAAGTGCGCTTCAATTACCAAACCACGATCGAAACACTACAATTTTCTAAAAGCTTAGGCAACTCGCTGAGTTTGTTCTTCCTCCCCTTTTTATTACGAATAAAAGCGAAAAAAAAAAAATATTCATTTGCTGTCTTAAAAATCATCATCAATAACACAAAACATTTGCGAAGAATCATGAAAGACATGCATAAGAAAAAGAGTAAATAAAAATAAAATAATAACAAACATTCTTTCTATTCTTTTAGTTTCTTTTTTTTGCACAAATAAAATAAAAAATGTTTCAAAGTTTTCTCTTTTTCGAAAAAAGAAGCAAAAAACTCGAGCAGGTGAACAATGAAAATAACTGAACCGAAAAAAAATACTCTTTAAGAACGATAAAAATTGAAGCATGTTCAACAAACAGCAGTGAATAAAACGAAGAAAAATTGAATGCCCAAAGAACAGCTACAACATAAAAACCGCACAGTAAAATTGCATTTTTATTTAAAACAGAACAGAAGAGAAGTTTTTGCAAACGAAATTGTTAAATGCAAGTGATTGAGTCACAGGAACAATAAACAAATGATATAAGCGCATCTAACAATCGTCATGAGAAGATCAGAGACAATCTATCAACGAACCCGTCATGATAGACAAAGCGATGTCATGAAGCAATCAAAGAAGATGCGATGCACATGAAAAATGAAGAAGAGATTGTGATAGGCGAAAAAGAGCAAGGAATAATGGGAATAAGCTGCTCAGAACCGTTCTCTGTTGATTTTATTTCTTCAATATAATAAAATATGAAGCAAGATATAAAAAAAAAATGCCGAAAAAAAAACACAACAGAATTATCATCATGAGAGAATTGCAATGAGATAGACAACGGGATTTCTTTCGGTTCGTTCGTTAAACGATCTAGTCGGATGCACATCACTTAGAATGCATTAAAAGACTGCAAGAAATTTCTGCCGTTTTTATTTGTATAAATTACATAAAACCACAAATAAGCTCATTTCAGAACGTGCAATACCTGAATATTGCACCTTTTATGGATGTTATGCAAGAGTAATTGAATTCACGATGAAATTTGTTTTATTTTTTTACTTCCATCATAGAATTAAATTGCACCTGTGTAATTGAATCGAGTGCTGAACACTACAGACTAATTACAATAATCTACAGCACTTTTAGATATAATGAAGAAAAATGAAGGAAAGATTTTTTATAGTCAGTGAACAGAATGAATGATTTCTAAGTGGTTCTATGATAAAAATCTACAAATGTACAATTGAAAAGAGTTATATACAATGTATTAAACATCGCACTCTCACAGTCAGGCACATAGCGCCTATAATTTAAAATATAATCATATTTTTTGTATGTTTGTATGAAAATCACGTAGCATTCAGTCACTGTGCCATCATGAAGAAATCTTGAATGATTCGACTATTGTACATATATCGATTCTACCTTCATTCTAAGCCCGTGTCTTGATTTCCTAGAATTTGTAAAACGGAATTGAAAGAATAAGAAATTTTACGGATGTGCAGTTCCTGATCAGACATGAGACATTCATTTGAATGAATGACATCATCAGACAAACCGACGACTGTATCGGCAAGTGATCATCAATATCGATGCGGATTTTGATGATTTGCGGAATTGATCAGACACAACAGAAATGAAACTTTTTTAATTATTCAATGTCAGACCTTCATCATTACCAGCATAAATTTCATGGTTTTTAAGTCAATAAAATATTCCTGCGAAAATTCTTTCCCAAAATTATTCATGCACCCTAAAACATGTGCACTTCCTTATGCATACTGGCAGTAAGTACAGACATTACAGTTAAAGAACAAAATCAAGTCAATATCATAAATATTTTGACATGCTGATCAGATCTTTTTGTTGTTCTTTGAATTTCATACATTTCAGCACTAAGGAACAACAAGAGATTGTGGCAGGTACAAACGAACAAAATTTGTGTGTGAGAAAATTTGTTTAAGAACTTTAATTATTATATTGGCCATGTAGCAAGTACATCGTAAAATGCATAAACATGCATCAACTTTGTTCATCACTCATTAGCATAAATTCCTTCCTTTTCTTCTTCTCTTTCCTTTCATTCTGTTCCCATGACCGCTTCCATCACAAAAAAACTGTTTCTTTTATTGTTACTTCCACTAAGATCCTTTTCTTATTTTCTCCATGCTGTGAAACGTGATAACTTCTTTAAAAATATTTAGGGAGATCAAGTTAGTGCCTTAAAAAATTAATTTGAGAAAATTTTCACACCCTTCCAATATCCAGCATACAATAAATGAAAAATTGGTTGTTGATCATGTAAAAGACACGTTCGAGTGGAAGGATCCTCACCTTCAATGTAGAATTTCACTTGAAAGACGAGAAGAAACAAAAGAAATTTTGCAATGAGAAAACGTGACCGTGAAAAATGGCAGTGAATCGTTACAACTGGTGCATAAAACAGCATTAACTTATGCTGCCTTTTTCCACTGCAAATTGCAATTCATATAACAAATTTATGTGCACTTGTTTGTCGGTCGTTCTCTCACTTTTGTCTCCACGTCTTTTGATAGTCAACTGGCACTGCTTTGAAGAACAAAAGACCTTCCACATTTCTTGTTGTTTTACTTCTAACTTCTTCCACATTTGAATTATCTCTGCATTAAAAATGCACACAAAAAATTCCATTCTTAAATGTAACATGAAATTTCTCAGCAAATAAAATGCACAGAAACAGCACAAAAAACGACATCCAGAAGTAGAATAAAATTTATGACATTAATCTTGCCATAATCATTGGAATTTTATTGCGAAAAAGAAGTAAATAGAGAATGCAGCATTAGAAATGATATGAATACACGGAATGAATTGCAACTTTATATATCTCATTTACATGCTTAATAGGAACTGATTTAAATATTTTGTAATGTTGCTGCTGTGGATGTAAAAATACTTAGCGATGATTATTCAATTGATGTAAATCATAAAATTAGGTATGATCTGGGACATGAAACTAAATTATCACGTATGATCTTAATGCATTGATAGAAATAAGGAAGTTACTCAATAGTTTCTAAAGTAAACAAGTTCATATCCATGCTGAACGTGTACAATGTATGAAATTGGCATTGAATTGAAGCTCATGGAAGGAATGCTTGGTTGACAATAGGAACATTATTTTGTGAGCACGAGTGTAAAAGTTGCATGACATCAGCATCGTCACTGCCACCGGAAAGAATTTGTTACTTGACTAACGTGAAAAATGTGAAGAAACTCGATAAGAATTGCGAGCTTACGTGAAT
This sequence comes from Chironomus tepperi, assembly GCF_022539635.2. Classification (NCBI taxonomy): domain Eukaryota; kingdom Metazoa; phylum Arthropoda; class Insecta; order Diptera; family Chironomidae; genus Chironomus; species Chironomus tepperi. Next base: position 966,747 of record NW_027226207.1, read on the forward strand.
AATGTAATCAAAATGAACTACATTTCTTTATCACATCGAGCAAATAATATTTTACTACAGCGCACGCCTTACTTGATATTTCCAGGCATAGCTTATAATGCGTTTTACTTTAGAGTTTCGACTTGTTTGAGAGAATTAAGAAATATTTTCATTTTCATTGAGCAATTGAATGTTTCCCGTGACTTATAAAAAATTATGTTTGCGAGAATATTTTTACACATTTATTTAAGTTAATTCAGCTGACATGATTCTTTCAAGCTTGCCTGCCTTAATCTTCTTCATTTACATTCATTAAATTGTGAACAACGCGATTACTTTTGTGTGGAAGATGCTGTGACTACGGCTGCTGTTGGCTGACTAGTGTAGAATTGTCGGAGATAATTAATTAATCACATCCTACATTCCATGCGTGTGACATTCGAAGTGAATAACTTTCCACACACAAGATTCTTAATAAAGTTATCTTGTTATGGAACTTATCACTTAATTGAAATCGCTTCCATTACCTTTGTCAACATTAAACTTGAAATTCCTTATATGTGTGATTTACACATTCATCAATTGTCATGCTGATTCATGAAAGTCTTTCATTTAGTCTCGAAATTTATCAATATTTTCACATCTTCATTTTCATACCTCATCTTAGACTTGTTGTGTTTGCACAAAATCACTACTGTCTGCTGCTACCAGCATTTTTGTTTCGTCTTATTTCGTCTTCATCATCTTCGTCATCCATCGACTCTAATTGTTTATTTACTTACTCAATATTATGACTTCAATATTCAAACAACACACAAATTGTCTTTAAACACATCGAGTGATGATCATTGAAGCAGTCAGACATTTTCACACCAACCATCAGAGTAATTTGTGTATGTGCTAATCTTTCTACTGTATGAGGATGCGGCATGGTATGTTCTGAATGCTTGATGTTCCCCCTGTACTTCTACATTATTCCCACGATCCCTACTTGTGAGTACAAGTGTTATCTTATCACATTCTTCAATATTTTCATTTAATTTTTTACAAACAATAAAAAATTCTTCTTCATACCACACACAAAACGGGCAATTGCCTCATGTTGATTTACTTTTAGCTTTTTATGTCATTTCATTTCTTAGTTTTTGTCTGTTTTAACATTAATTTGCTGTTGTGCTGTTGTTGTGTCAAGTAAATGATTCATTTAAATAAATACTTTATGGCATTCTGTTGCTGGTGTCTTCAAACACATAACAAAAATAATTTTCGTTCCTTCTTTTCATTGACTTTTGTGTGCTGTTAGGTCTCAAAAAAACTAAGTTTATTTAAGCAAATATTTCCACAGCTTTTAGACACAAAATAATAAAAATACAATGAACCTTGTTGCTGCTTTTGAGAAAAATTTTCTTCTTCCCTCTCCTGCTCAACTGCTGCTGCTGTTGTGATGTGACTTTGTTGCTTACAATCAAATTCTTTTCATTAAAATAAGATGAGGCAATGTGACCGTAGTCGGAGATGAAAATTCTTAACATTTGTGCAAACAGCAGTTGTGTTTGCAGTTGGAAATACTTGAAATTATCAGGATACTTTCCATTATTATCTCATCAGTTAGAGCAACAAGAGAGCTTGTTAGCAACAACACTTCGGCAATGACTAAAAAGAGTTCAAAGAACCGAATATGGAATGGATAGAGCCCATAACCAATTTTCATTATATTTCAATCTATATAAATAAAACAATAGAAAAATAAAGAATCAGAATTTTCATTCTTGTTCCTCGACTTCTTCCTCACATTTTTTGACTCTTACTGCTGCTAATGGGCTGAATGAATAGCTAAAAATTTTTACTTCTATTTCATTTAATTAATTTTTGGCTTGTATTGTTTTGTCACAGCGTGAATTTTTATTTTTTTTCTTACTTCTTTCATCCATTGATGACGACCTCTTGAGATTCCTCTACTTCCCCCTTTTTGAGCCCTCAACGAATATTTATTCATTTCCAAAATAATGAATTTTGCGGCAATTCTTTGTTTTGTACTGATTTCTTATATTGGATATGAGAAATTCTTTGATGTGTCATGCACAACTCTACATACAGAGACATATGCAGTAATATTGAGCAAAATCTGAATTTAAAGTCATTCCGTGAGACAGAAAACGAATTCAGCTATAACGCTTTAAATTCTTCTTAAAGACATATCTTGGTCGCCTTTATAATTTATAATAATATTAAGCAACATGTGCGGGTGTAAATTTCGATATTAAGAATCTGAATGCCTGAGTTGAGTATGTAAAGTATTAAGAGAATAAAAGAACGAAATGCGTGCTAAAGCAATCGATTTACATAAAAGAGTCTCGTTAAGACTTTAAAGTCTTGATTATACGAGATCATTTATTGCTGAACAAGACCAAATATTCCTCAATTCAAATTAAGTCTGAATTTTTGTGATTTGTTGTGATTGTGTCAAATGACAGTGTTGTGATCATTTATAACTGTAGCTATAGAGCAGTGACTTTATAGCTCATTTCTGTTTTAATTGTTGAATAATCAAGGAATTGAGAGAGGAACTCATGTAATAATTACTCAAAATATTGTCAAAACAAACAAACGAAAATTGTTTCGTGTTTTGGGAAAATTTGCATTTGCTTCATGCCGTTAGTAATGTGTGTCACGTTTCTCTACTTATCACAGCCACATGAAACTGAGTAAGAAAATTTTACGACTTTCTGGCAATTTATGCCTCTCCTAAATATTAGCCATTTCTGCTCTGTGGACAGCCATCATGCATGTGTGTGGATGTTAAGTACAAATAAAACAGAATTTAAAGTGATGAAAAGTTTTTTGCTTAATTAAATTCACTAATGGCTGTATACTCAATTTTCACAGACAATTTTCTTTACTCAAAGTCTTTCTCATTGTCTTCAGCAACTTGATATCCCTAAATGTAGTTTCACAGATTTTCCATTTCCTGATTTATTACATTTCGTTCAGTACATCCCTAAATAAATCAACGGTATTGTCTAACATTTGACCTCATTTCTGTCAGTAAAACCCCCAAAAAATACATAATATTTTTATCTTATCCAGCATGTTTGTTGTTCAATAAGCAGTCAAACATAAAATTATTGTGACATTTATGATGATCCGTTTATGAACATTAGCATTATTGATTGACGTATTACTGCATTCAAATTGAATTGAGCGAATAAAAATGTAAAAGTATGGAAAATCTAATTAGCATAAATGCATGTCTGAGGAGCTTAAATCATTTCAAAGGAGACAGTTAATGCACCCAATAAATATTAGTTTGTGTAGTAATTCGGATAAGGAAATGGAAGCTTTTATTGATTTTTTCATGGAAAATTCGTAGTAGCATGAAATATTTTATGTTACAGTCGCAACGTGCGAGTCCTATTTGATAAACATTGAGTGTGATAATGGCAAGTAGGCACAAGCAGTGAAAAGGAAGGAGAAAATTTCTAATAAACCATTAAATTGCTATAAAACAACCGCACGAGCACCGAAAATGAAAATTGTTATTGAACAAAAAAGCCAAACCAACCCCTAATCTGTTCTGTCTGAGACACATTACATATTGCATGACTTAACCCGTAATATTTGGCAATGTCCTTGTTCATGAAATTCGCCTGTTAATGTTGATGAGTCACATGCTCTCGTCCACCTGACTATAACTCGTTCACGTGATGCATGGATTCGTGATAAACAATGTTGTGGACGGTATGATATATTGATGGAGGATAAGGGATCATAAATTGAGGGTTTAGAGGCACATTACTCACCTGAAAATCTTGTTAGAAATTTTCGAAATCCATTTGTAAGCGATGTCACGAGTAACATACTATGTTGACTAATTGTCAGTAATTTTGAGTTATTTTCAAGAATCATCTTGCCTATTTGTTGGCTTGCTTCTTATTTGCTTGTGTTTTATAATTTAATTAACAAATTTTAATTAATTTATGTAATCATTTGGTAATAATTTGCATGAGATTAGTCTTTATTGGGTCTGCGCGTGTGTATCTTATGAGATCTTTCACTTTTTGTTCCCGTTGGAGATTTTTTTCAGCACATTTTTATTATTTCCCATTGAAGATTCGATCTTTGAATGTCCATACTCATTACATTGTGCATTTTATGTTCAGCTTTAATCCACATTTTAATGATTTCTACTGATCTTTATTTAATTAACCTCATGGAATAGCAATTAACGTAGAAGTGAATTTTCGATAGTGCCACCTATAAAATCGACATGAGAAAGAATAAATTAGTATTAATTTTGTGATATTTCGCATATCTATAAAGTGATCATCAGCAACTTTCATAATGCACCAGTAGCTAGTCACTCACTCACTCACTCATTCGTTTGGTGAAGCAGAAACACACAAAAAATGTAAAGAAGAGATTTCTACAATTAACTGTAATTAATTTTTCCTCATTAATTTTATCTTCTCTTCGACTCTCTTCTTGTGCATAAGCGCGATGCTTCTGTTGTTACTTCTTTGTTTGTTTTTTCTTCACTTTTAAGAAAATGAGATTTTTATTTCACGATCTTCGGCTTATTTCATGAAGATTTAATGAAAAAGAATTTTTTAGAGCAATTTTCATTGATCAAGAAGTAGCGGTGAACCTTTCTTCATCTCATAATGCTCACTTCTATCTTCATAATAATAATAATAACAATTTAAGCTTAAGAAATGCATTAACACGGAATAAGAATGTAGAGTAAGAGTGAGAGAGATGGAGAGTAAGGTGAATAGAGCGTTAATCTACCACGTGGACAATGAAATGCATTGAAATAATGTTGCGATCAATAACACAAATTGCATAACTAAATCCACTTACTTTCTTTCTCCTTTCTGCAATATTTTCCTTATTACTGATTCTTTTCGTCTTGCTCTGTGCTCTTACTTCTTCTTCACTGTTATATGTGTGGTGTGCTTATGTACATTTAATATTACTTTTCTTTCGCGATTTTATGAAATTTTCTCTTTTTTTAATTGTATGCATTGGCCTGCTGTCTATTATTGACCTGATCTCAATATTTTCCCCTAAAAACTATATCACCTGCTTATTGTTTTGTGCCTATCAATACTTTTGTTATCAACATTGTAGTACAATGTTCTTTTTATTACATTAAGGATTGATAACATCTTATACAATCGTCATAATCACTACCATAAACTTAAATTATTTCTACATGCTAATATAAGTCTACATTTTACCTTGGATATTTCACCTTTTACACCTATTAATTATCGCAAAAACCGCGAAAAAATGCGCGAATTCAACGTCTCTCCACACTGACGATTATTTTGAAACTGAGTATCACGTTATATGAAAAATGAGAAAATGAATGAAAGCAAAATAACAAAAACAAAAAATCAGCTGTTCCATATTCATTTATATTGATGTTTCAAATCCAATTTCGTTTTGTTCCTGGTGGATTTTAGTGGGAAAAATTTAAATTTTAACGAATTTCTTATAAGAATCACGATCACGTGTTGAGGTGAATTATGAAATATGACTTGGTGAAAACATTTGTATGGGAAAAATGGAAGCATTGAAATTATTAGATTGTGACTGTGTCATGAATCAAAAGAGACAGTCAAGCATTAATACAGATATTGTATGAAGTTTTGCTGAAGTATATCCAATATAAGCAGCGATTTTGATGAAATTGAGAATTGAAAGAATAAAGTTTTTGAACTTCCCGCCCTTCCTGAGGTGAATTTAGGAACATGACCACCAAATTCATCCTTAAATCCTTCAAACTGACTAAAACAGACATAACAGTAGATAAGTCTCATTCCTGCTTTCATAAATTACCCAAATCAACTGTCAAACCCCCAAAAATACCTGAGATACCTCGTCAAATAGTCACAAATATCAAAAACATCAACAGCTAATGCAAAGCGCTTTCAAAACCATAGAGCAATCCTACACAAACTTTAGTAGTGAAAAGTTTTTCAAAGAGAAAAGTTTTATTTTTATTTTTATGACGAAGTATTATTATTAGAAATATGTTTGCTAACGAGCTGTTAAGGACCTGTTGTTGCTTACGTCGATCTGCTAAGAACAACTTTCCATTAAGTACACCAGAGAGCTTAATATCGCTGGATTCAGGACATATAGGTAAGAAAAATGTAAAATAAAATATTTCAATATTGTTTAAGAAGAAGAAAATGTTCTTTATAGTATTTCGCATGTAAATCGCAATTCCAATTAAAATGCAAGAACATTATCCTTGGATCTTATTGATCCAGTCTGAAAAACTCGATAATTTATGGAAATGAAAAGTTTCATAGTGAAAAGAGTCGTAAATATGTTCATTACTTATAAAATTACATTTTTTCAGGTCAGGAAGTTGTAGTGCTTAAAAATGGAAAGAGATTATGTGGATCTGGCGGAGCAATTTTAAATCAAGCGCTTTTACAATCAAAGAGCTATTTTGAGGTGAAAATCCAACAAACAGGACACTGGAGTATTGGATTATGTACTCTTAATGCTGATCTCAATAAAACTCGTGGAGGTTTGGATAAATTCAGTTGGTGCCTAAATGCAGAGAATCTAGTTATGAATGATGGTAGTGTAATTTTTGATCTGAATGAAATGTATAGCTCACAGAATGAGAATGGAACAACATCAAATGGTATCAATGAGGATACAGAGAAATTATTACCCGTAGAAAATAATTCCATAAATGATAATCATGATGTCATACCTCCAACACAATCGACATCAAATCAACGATCAATATTGCCACAAGAAGGAGATATCATTGGAATTACATATGATCATATTGAACTGAATTTCTACTTAAATGGAAAGAATTTAAATGTTCCATCACTAATTAAATTGAGTAATTCACAACAGCCTAACAATGGTGAATATAATAGTAATGAGATCTATCCATGCTTATTTGTGGACGATGGAGCGATACTTGATCTTATTGTCGATAATTTTAATTATCCAATCCCTAGTGGCTACGATAAAATCATGGTGGAACAGACACTGCTCTAAAAATATTTAAAAAAAATAAGGAATAATATATTAATTAACTCGATATGGCAATGGAGCTGACGCTTTGAAAATATTCTCTCAACATGCGGATCCTATCTCTATCATTCTCTAAATGTAACTATACATGCTGTTTTTTGTATGAGACCAATTTCATTTATTAAAGACATTGTGATGATATTCATCTCATTCCATTTATAATGCAACTTACACCTACCCTATTTTTATCAAAATCGTGACTAATAATTGAGCGAGTAATAAGTGTAATAATGAGAATCATACTTATTCTTATTTAAATAGCTATAAACAAATATACTAAAGTAAATAAAAAATCAAGCGCAAAAGAAAATGTTTTAAAACATTAAATAGAATTTCGAATTATTTATTTCAATAATAGTGTGGATCTTAGACTAGTGGATTAAATACATAACAAAATTCAATTACTCGGTGGACAATTTTAATTTCTCAAGGCATCAACTTCATCCCTAATTTTCTTAATATCATTAGCATTTGTACGACAACAACCGCCAATATAACCGGCGCCTAATTCTATCCATTCCTCAATGTATTCTTCTAAAGCCTTACAGTCATTCTTACCATGCCAACCCTCTTCAACCTTAAAAAAATTCGAAAAAAAAAATGTCAATTTACATAAATTTTTTAGAATTATATCCAATGTTACCGTATAAACTTCTCCGCTATTTGGATAGACGACAAGTGGAATATTAAAGTCTTGGACCTCTTTCTTAGCTTCTTTAAATAATTCAGTCACAAAGCCGGGTGGAATGCAATTTATTCCAACCGCAACTAAATTCTCTCTTTTACGAGCAGCTTCAACTTGCAAACAAATTGATCTGACAGATTCTGAGAAGCTGTCGCCGTTTGCAACATTATGACCGTCCTATAAAGGTCATTAAATAAATTATCATGGATTTTAAGGAATTTTATGATCAGCACAGAAGTTGATTGGCATTGATTTACTTGAAATTGGCGGAATTTATGGAAAATTTTCCACGCTTTTAACTTAAAAATGCTTACAGCTACAAATTTATCAAATTATTGTGACTAGCTGCATTGTTACATAGCTAGCAAATTTTTCAAATTTAATTAACTCAATCAACTTCTATCCTTGATATAATTTTATGTCCATGCCATGTATGCAAATTATGCATCCAGTACCAATTATTAGTTAGTAATTTTAAAGCACAGTATGAATGTAGTATGATTAAATGTATGAATTCCAATCCCCTGAATAATAACATTTATAGCAATAGTTGAACTTATACTTGCGTGATTAGTACAAGCGACCACATGATTAGGCGGTTAGTAACTAAAATAAAATATTTACCACCTTGCATTGAAATGACACCCAAAATTTCACATCTGGATACTCTTCAAGAAGTAAGTCAACAACGGCTCGTGCCTCCATCTAAAATAATATTTAATAAATAAGTATATCCACTTATCCATGAAGTATCTTAAGCTTACCAAACATGGAATTGTCTCTATTGCTAATCCATCAACACCAGCCTCAATACAAGCTTGAATACGTACTTTATGCCACTTTTTGATTGCAGCGACTGAAACTCTATTCTCATATGATCCAGTATATTCACTTCCGTCATGAAGGTGGGCACCTAAAATAGTTGTGGTGACACAATTAGATTAAAGGCGATTTATTTTTCAGGCAATGATTATGAAATAAGCACAAATGTATGTATGATAAGCAGATTGAGTTCATGAAAACCATCAAAATTTAAATTAGCACAAATTTTATTGCATAGTTACCATACGGTCCAATAGAAGCGAATATCAATGGCCTTCTGAAATTTGATTTCCCTGAGTTTGCCGATACATATTTATCGCGCGCAACATGTGCAAGTTTAACTGTTGACTTCATAAGTTCATAGCTCTCCTCATCATTTAATTTAAGATATTCTTTATAGCCCTCAATGGATGCCTGATAGGTATTTGTTAAAATAATTTCAGCACCAGCATTTAGAAAATCTAAATGCGATTGAATGACAGCCTCTGGCTGAACAGCATTAAATCTTGCAGACCATAACGGATCACCGTCAATATTGCTGCCAACATATTCTGCAAGTTGGGTTGAAAAACCCCCATCAATGACTGTTGTATGTTGATTACGTTCTGTCGACATCTTCTTAGTTATTCTTCTTCAGGTCAAATAATCTACATAGTAAATGGAGCAAGAGTAATTGCATGAGAACATGACGATAGAACAGCAATTCTTAATGATAATGAAAAAATGTATTTGATGACTTTTTTTTATAAACAAATAATAAATAAATAAATAAGGCAAATAACTCCTTATCACCAGGCATTCGAATGATAGCAGCAAAAATTTATAAAAACTGCTGAAAGTTTAAAGAAAGGTCAGTTTTGAGATTGATATTACATCGATGACATTGAAACAACAATGTTAAATTTTTTTTTTGTAGGAAGCAAGATATAAGCACGAATAGTGTAGTCACATGTTAGATTTCAAAATTCTCTCAAAATATAGTTCCTTCGCATGTGTATTGACGAATGTTTACAAAAAAAATCCGTTCGTCACCAACACTGCGCTATGGTTAAGTTAAAAAGCATCAGGTTTTTCTCAAAAAAAGTAATGTAAGTATAGTAAGGAACAGTATAAAAAGAATGGAAAAAACAAGTTTTGCGTAATGTGAGAATCACACGATAAAAAAGAACCCGAGAATTATTGTTCTTGTTTTTTTGGACAATCGTATGGATCGTTTATGCACACACTATCAAACGAAAATCTTTAAGCATTTTTTTTTGTCAAGGGAAATTTTCCATTCCTTATAAAAATTTATAAACTTAGCGATAAAAAAGTCCCTCAAACCTTAATATATTTTTTGTACTATTTTTCTTTGTCTTGAAGTTGATTAATTGAGTCTCTACACAGCACTAAGTGGCTTAAACTATTGGCACGACAGTTATATATTGAGTTTTTTTTTCCTGAGCTCTAGGAATGAATATATGAGCGACAATATTTACAATTTTACGATATTATTTTTTTTTCATCACACACAGACACAAGTATAGCAACATCATGGTACGAAAAATTTGAGAGAATGAAAAAAGCACGTGTGTGACTCGAGAGAGGGAGAGAGAATTGAAAAAATAAAGGTGGATAAAAAAGTTGTTGCATGTAGTTGTGTGGATTATGGCACGATGACTGTATATGTTTGCCATGCTTTTTAGTTTTTACGCGAGAGAATTGAGAGGCACTGAAAAAATTATCTGAATCACTTTTTTTTTCATACATTTCCCTTTGCCGAGCGACACATGTCTTTAACGTGACCTCTTGCAAATTGGTGGGAATGCATAAACAATGAGAGAGTAAGTTCATCTTTGATTGATTTAAAATTGATTATTTGCAGACTATGCTATGGAAATACATATTTTGAGATGTGATTTGTTGAAATAGACTTGAGTTGATATGCATGAACACGTGATAAGATTTCTACACATGGAATTGAGTCATTGATGATATTGTTCAGTTTGTCACTGGAAATAGTCGTGCACAAAATAATGCAAGGCTGTGTTTGACTCAGGAAATGCATATGTAATGATAAAAGTATTTAATTGAATGTTTTAGGCAGTTTAATTGAAACTTGCACGTATCCGGTTTGGTTTTGGATTATCTCTTGAAATGTATTATGTCCCTATAGTTAGGCAATTCTCTCAAATCATACTCAAGTTTTAACCCCTTGATAATTCATGCTGATTCCCAAAGCTTCATCAAATTCATTGGATATCAAAGTGATTCAGCAAAATTGATCAAAATCCAGCGGAATTAGCGATAATAAATTATATTTGAGATGTCAGCAAAGCTCATATTTCAAGTATATCCACATTAATAATTTATCACTCCAAAATATACATACGTGTCATGAAATTGTAAGGTTTCCAGCACAAACAAAAAAATAATAATTTTTTACAGTTCCAAAACAAGTAGGCAAATATTTACATTTCAAATATACTTAGTAAGTACTAGATATAGATTTCATAAACACCACAACAACGTGATAGTTTGAATAGAAGGAAACGTAAACTACCCAGATCGTATGATATAGTCGCAACTGTATTGTGCCGCTGAGGTTTTGAGAAAATAAAAAAAAATTTTTAGTGAGTCTATTTGAATTGAAAATAAATGAAAATATTTTTAGGTTGATGATGTTAGAATGTTTTGCAGTTTCACATACATTTATCGAGTATGCAGATGTAACGGTTAAAGAAAATATAATTAATTAATATTTTTCCAATGAAAAATGTGTTTTCTTAAATAATTACCAGATACTTACTAATGAAAGAGAGGAAACTCCCTTAATAATTTATTTATTAAATATCATTAAAACTATGTAGCATGTCTAAAAGCTAAACGGCAAGAAAAATATTATAAAGTAAGAAAATCCGAGAGAATTCAAGGTCGGGAGAGAGGGGCTCCCTCTCAAATAAAGTGACTATATTTCTTTTTATCTCAAACATACGAACGACCAATACATCCAAACGAATCACGAGCTGAGTATTATTACTGGGAAAGAAAAAAAAAATATTGAAAATCAGACGTTAAACGAATTTCGTTGGAAGCAGAGTGAATAGAAGAATTGTGTGTTCGAGACTTTTTTTCTTCGTTGTGGAGATAGAAAAAAAAATTTTTACGTCAGAATTTTTACAAATGATTTTAAAATAATCTCGAGTGCATAGCTCGCAAATGTTCAGTGCATGTGTATATAATAATAATTAGGCATAAGAAGTGATAAATTTTCACAATTTTACAAAAATGGCGTTCAAATAAAGCAAGCAAGCGAAAAAAAAACAACAAAGACGGGGAGACTGGCTTGCTCATAATTTTTTTTTCCTTTCCTTCTTTTCGTGCATGTGTTGGTTAGTAGGAAAAAACAGCGTTGAAAAATAAATTTTGTGTTTAGTGAATTGAATTGAGAATTAATTGTAAGAAAAACTTTTTTTTTGTGAAAAATACGATTGAAAAAAAAAATCGAATTTTTTTGGGGAAGTGTGAATTGCTCCCTTTTTTTAAAATACACAAAAAAGTAGAGCCCAATGCATCTATATGAAAAATAAATTTTCTGTTAGACTTATTTTTCTTTTCTAAACTTATATGTGAGTTGGATAACGAACGCCGAGTTAATTTTTAGTTCTCACGACAGCAGCAAAAATTGACTTGCTTTTTGTGCTTGTGGTATAAGAAAAAAAAAATATAAAAAAAGTCAGAAGTGTAAAGAGAAAAAAATACACAATATGACGTCATTATCGTGTGGAGTAGATGCTTTGCTACGAGCAGCTCAATATCTTCAATATCTTGAAGAACAAGAGTCTGGACAGCAGCTGTATCGACCGATTGTATTAGAGAATCCGCCTATGTCAACAGGTATGCTCATATATACTCTTTCCTCTTTTTTATGTGTAGAATTTTATTACTTTCGTAAAATTGCGAAAAATTTAAAAGAACTTTCTGGTGCCTCAGCAAAAAATAACACATAAGAAGTTCTGCAAGTCCCTCCGTATAAAGTGAAATGAAAGAAAAAAAAATTAAATCGAAAAACCGTTAAATAATCTGCAGCATTTAACCGAAAAATATATATTATACAAAAAAAACTATACTGCGTCTGTATGAATGTGTGTGCATGGAAAAATCGTGCCATCGGTTTTCTCGCAAATATACTAAAAAATACTTAAACTGTGTATGTTGGACATGAGTACTATATAGCATGTTGATTTTGCTATACAGAGAATGTTGTTTTATAAAAAAATTATTTTTCTACCTCAACTATACAACTAAAAAAAGCGCGATATGAAGTGTCTGGCGTTATTTTTCCATTATCGTTGTCATGTATTGTTATGGGCTTTTCCATTTCATTATTCTAATTTTTTTTGTGTTCAGTTTCATTTCTTTTTCATGCCCTTACTACTTTAAACCGAATATAGCTCTTGGGAGGTGCAAAAAAAGTGGTTTTTTCATTTTTCCATACTTTATTTTTCGGCATTTTCTTCTTCCCAATTAAGATTTTTTTTTGTAAATGATATGGCTTGTCTGGCAAAGGGAAAATGAAGAATGATTATATTGAAAAGAATTTTTTCGTTTTGTTTATGATGCTCTCATAAAGCTTTTCATTCTTCATCATCCACAGAGTACTCACTTCATGATGATCCGCACACATTTCAAATGGATGAATAAGTGAATATATGGTTGATTGTATAGAATGTTTTCTTCACTTACTTACGTCTCTGCTGTAAATGTGTAGTATAAAAATTCATGTATATATGTGCTGTTTTTCTTTCTTTCTTTTTTTTAAAGTAGAAAAAAAAGATGATTATTAATTAAAACAGTCAGGGTGTGAATCACACTAAAATCGCTATATGATTATGTATTATTCAGATTTTTACTTCTTTCTCCATACTCACTTTTTTTTCGTGTATGGCTATGAACAATTTTTATTTTTCCTGTAAAAAAGGGTCGCATATTCGCTTTTGATGCTTTTACTTGCATTCTGTTGTTCTTATGTATTTGAAATCTATATACAGAATGAGTCTAAGAATTTGTTATGAACGTATATTAAAGTCATGCATGTGACTATAAGCGCATAGCATAATACTTTAATTTTTTTTGTATACAGTCCAATACGAGAGAGTAAGAAACTTGACAGTCCACTAAAATGAGTTCATTGAATTGATTATCATATGACTCGATGTTGATGTTTTTGCTGAAATACAAAATTTTGTCTGTATGAGGAGGAACAAATGTTTTGATAACTTCAAAAAATTAGTGAGTCATTGTATACTATTACTATTATGCTATGTCCATAATAAAGAGAAAAAAATAACAAAACAGCACCCAAAAACGGAAAGCACATTGTAATACAAATTCAAACAAAAATCTTCATTTCAAAGAATTAAAGACACGCTGCTCATTTTGCTCACGTAGAACCACCAATCTGGTTTTTTTGTGTACAATGCTTCTTCTTGACTTTGTTGTTTTCATCCGACTTAATGAGACTATACACAGCTATAAGTAAGGTTTTTATTCTTGAAGGTTTCCAGCCAAACGAGCGTTATCATTAACTATCCAAAAATGGAAAGTACAACAGACACATATATTGGCAAGGACATTTTTTTCTTTCTTATACATCTTTCATAAGTATATCCATTTAAAAAATAAATGCAATTCAGGTTCAGCTTGTTTCTTATTGCTCTCTCTACTGCTTTCATTCTTCCTTCACTTGATTTCTTGGTACATGAAATTTTTACCGAAAAAAAGAGATACTGGCAATAACAAAAAAATAAAGGAATGAGTATACGGCAAGTACAAATGCAAAAAGTCGTGCAATCATCGCGATAATACGACACTAGCTGCAAATGTGTATTTGTAATATTACTGTTTTGTTATTTAGTGACCATGTGCCATCTCATTCTCAATTTTTTTTGCCATAGTACAAATGTATATACACACAAATCACCATCATCATCAACAATATCATATACACAATTTCAGAGCCATTCAACCTTCACGAAGTGGCGAGGAAAAAGCCCATCTTCGTTGCTGAACACGCGCTCGTTCCGATGGTAATAAAATTGTAGTAAATATCTCACGCCGCACACACAGATGCAAAAAAAAAGTGAGAAGAAAAACAGAAAAAAAGAAAAGAATTTTCGGCGTTGCTCACATGAATTCACATGAATCAGACGGTTCTCTGATGATGATGGTGGTGATTGTAGTTGTTAATAACGTTGAATCATATAATAATATACGTATACAGTCACACAGTCACATGTAGGAAAAATAGAAACGTATGTACATGCAAACAAGCAGGCAAGCAATTTTTCCTATGAATATTCTCTTCACCACTATACAGTAGATATATATACTTTTTTATTTACACAAGCAGCCACGTGTAAGATTCTGTTTTTCTCTCTATTGATTGATTAAAATAAAAATAAAAATGTTTCTTCTCTTCGACTGTGCATGGATGGTGGTGGTGTGTGATGAGTATAGCGGCTTTGAGCAAAAGCAACAAATACACAAGCGCAAGCATTATTTTTATTTTCAATTCTTTTTTATTCCGTTTAATTCGGGGTATTGACGTATATAAAAATTGAAGTGAGAGAGAGACATCAACAACATCATCATCATACATTCACAAAAGTGCATTATTTTGGCGATATTCATCGAATATTTTTTTTTGTTTTTGTTCTTCCTCTTGTTCTTTCCTGCTGGCTGCAAAATATACTTTGAGTGCACTTGAAAGAATTTTTTATTATTTTCGCAATTCTTGTTTCTGTCTCTGCTCGGTGCTCCTCTTTAAGCATAAGCATACATTTATTTTAATATGAGGCAACGAAAGAAATAAAATAAAATGATTTTTTAAAAAGTCTTTTTTTTTTGTATACGAATGCCCTTTTATATTAAACTGTGCATATTCACATACATACACACACGCAATCAATTTTCTGTAGTGGAAATAAAGAAATGTGTAGAACAGACAATTACATGCATTTAACAAGAGATGTAGTTTTTTATGTAGTCGGCATTGATAATTTCATATGATAATTATTTCATCTCAATCTTGTCTAATACAATGTTTACTTATAATCACACCGACCTATATGATGCTTGTGTGTGACTAGAACAAATTGAATATAAAAGTTATGGAATGTATTGAATTATTACACCGGAAAGTAGGTTCAGATTACGTAAAGAATTAAATTATGCAAATCCACATGCATTTATGTAAAGGAACAATGAACTTTTGAGTTATATGGCAGGAAAAAATAAAAGGAAAAAAAAATGGAAATTGTTTCATGTCCTTCATATTGTCGCAGCAAATTTCCTGCAAGGCACCTGAGTCTACGTCAACCAAGCCACCCACTCGTATTATAATAATAATAATATTGTATTGAAGCTTTCCTTTCATTTCTACTCTGTACGGTTACTTCTCGTTCTCTCTCCCTGTTGCTGTTGCTTCCTTACTATCATAATATCTACTTGTGTTTATATAAAAACATTCCTTTCCATTTCTCCATACATACATTAGTATCTGTGTACATTTGTGTAAGCACACGATTCACATCTCTCTTATCTAGGAAGGGAATATACACAAAAAAAATCATGCGTTATTGTGCGGGACACAAAAATAAAAGGAATTTTTTTTAAATATTGTGCATTAATTGCTAAATGATGCTGGTATGCTGCATTTTTATAACAATGGAATCATTGTTCATTAACTACGTCTTCACTTTATGATACTCTACATTCTATTCTACAAGTTGTGATTGCACATACTTTGTAGCTTATGTCTGTCATTGAAAGAGAATTCAAAAATGTGTAATTCCGGTGTGGTTTTTTCTTCTCTGTAAATGTAAAAAAAAGGGAGAAGTGAAAAAAAAATAATATTTTTGTAATGAACAATGTGTGTGCGCGCGCATAAATATGTACACACCGCCTGATTTCTATTACATCTATGCATATGAGCATGCTGTTTTTCAAAAAATCCCCGAGCATGTCAGGTTTATGAAAATGCTTTCTTGCTATTTTTCTTTTTCTTCCCTCGTTTTACCACGTTCAAGAGCAAGAGCATGATTGAGAGAGGAACAACCATGAGCACATTTTTTTCAATTTTTGAGAGAGGATGGTTAATCAAGTAGCCCGAATTGTGTACGAAAGAAGAAATTAAAGATGTATTTGTAGATTCTACGCGCAATCACACGCTGACTGCTAAAACACACGGCAAATCAAATGATTCAAGTAAATAAAAATAAATACGCCGGAATGACATGGGAAAGAAAGAATTCTCTGTAATACATAGACTTTTATGTATTGTTGGTATCATTACTTAGCCGTAATTTTTATAAACGAAAGAAATGCTGTTGATGATGATATTAATGTAATGATTAAGTTTGTGGTTCCTTATATTTATCTCTATGAGGCGTAATATTTTTATAGATTTACATCCTCCGCTCATTTTCTGTGTCCTTTTTATGTGACATATTACATTAAGTTGCTTTCATTAGGGGTCGATGTTGATGACGCTTTATAGTGGTATATATTCTATACTGTGTTTTATGGGTATTAGATCGAAATGTGACGCATCAATGACAGTTATCAGTTAACGGTTTCGAAAGAGATTTTTTTTTGTTGCTTTTTGCGTTTTAAAATTTCATCATTTTTGTAAGGTTTTAGAATGTTTTAAAGCTTTGTGTCTAGAT
Source organism: Chironomus tepperi (assembly GCF_022539635.2). Classification (NCBI taxonomy): domain Eukaryota; kingdom Metazoa; phylum Arthropoda; class Insecta; order Diptera; family Chironomidae; genus Chironomus; species Chironomus tepperi. The sequence continues at coordinate 984,015 of NW_027226207.1, forward strand.
TGCAGTATAACTCAACTGCAAAATACATACAAGCAATCCTAATCAGGTTCCACACACAAAAAATCTCCACTCAAACTTAAATATTAATAATAATCCCAGACAAGATCACAAAAAAGTGTACAGTTACGGAAGTAGCACCTCACCTCATCAAGGAAACAAATGCAAGTTGAATGTATTAACACCTGATTTATTATCATCATCAATGTATCATATGTAATTGAATATAGTTCCTTTTATTTCTGTTTGAACTATAAAAAGAATATTAATTGATTTACTAACAATTTTATTATTCCGCATGACTCAATATGCACATACATATGAGTGTATTGGGACTATTGAAAATGGATTATTAGATTTCTATCGTTGTTTGTGGCAATTATAAGCTTCGTCAAGCTTCTATTTTTTCTCTCACTCTCCATAATATTCAATGTCATCGCAATGTCTATATTATAATATTATTTTGCTTACATACTTGCCTTCTCTACCATATCTTTCTCCATTTGAGCTGCTTTGATATTTATTTATTTTTTTTTTCATACATGAGAATGAGTACATAAGTGCGGGGCTTCTAAAAAAGTATATATACTCATACTTTATGGTCTTATATTCTCATCAGGGTGCTATAAATAAATTTGAATTAAAATATTAGGTTTCCTTTGTCAAGTGAAAGAATATTGCGAAGCTTTTTTGGACTACTTACTGTGACTGCACATAAGAAATTACGTAAATTATTGAAAAAAATATCATTTCGTTTGCTGCTTGTCAACTAACCACTTCTTCTACATTTACCTATCTACGTGTTTATTGTTCCTACTCATTTAGCATCATCGTCACAGTCGTTCTTTTTTTTCTCACTGTTCGCTCAAGAATTATATGATAATAATCAAGAAGAGGACAAAATTATGAGAGAAATGCCGACTAATTTACGTCAAAAACAATAACAAAACAATATTTGCTCTCGGTTTGTTCAAGCTTAATAGAAGAATGAAGGATGGAAGAAGAAACAATTTCACGAAATGGTACAAGTAAGTCTGAAGAAAGACGAAGCATTTATTTCCAATTGTTATGCAAAAGAAGGGAAAAAGGAATGAAATTATTGTGTATGCATTGTACATAAAATGTTGTACGATACATAAGCAAGTAAGCAAGTGCTGTTGATGTATCGTGGGCAGGTAACAGAAACATACAGCAAAAAAATTGTACACATAACAACTTCTGAGGATTCTTTTCGATTTAGTCAGTCAGTTTGTCGTTTGACACTGATTAAAACGGAATGCTTATAAGGAAAAAAAATAAAAAATAAATATAAGAATGTGCAGTGACGTACGAACTAAATAATAATAAATAAAAATAAAGTAAAAATTTTGCTGATGTTATTCCTTTTTGTTGTTGTTGAGTATTTGAGAGAGTGTGAGATCAATTTTTAATCAGCTGCCTCTCAATGCTCATTAGTTCCTTCACATCATCATAATGAATTTTTATATACGTTCATTTGTTATTCTCTAACAAAACCACAAACAGTAAAAAATCAGATTAAAAACAATTGAATTGAAAATTATATAATTTGTCATGCATGTTCACAAAGCGGTTTGACGTCACGGTCAAAAGCGAAAAATTGCACATTCAACAGTGAAAAAAATAAGGTATTCATATGTGAGAAGTACATACGATCGGATATATGTGCAGTGATATTGTGGTGAAAAATTAATTTTTCTACTCATTAATTAGAGACGAATTTTTTCTTGTCACTCACGCGATTTGTGAGCGAGCTGATTGATTGGAATGAGAAGTGATCAGTTTTTCATGTATATTTTATTTGCATTAGTGTGTGCTGCACATATGATGAGAATATTTATATATTTTCCTATTTTAAATCGACCAGTTGAATTGTGAAGTTTGATGTCAATCGCTAAGTGACAATTCGTAAAGACTCAAGTACTAAAATTGTAGACGTACGCAGAAAAAAATTGTTTTATATTTTTTTTGGTGAATTTTGAATTGAAAAAACAAGACTCATTAATAATTTATGTCGGAAAGAAAGAAAATATCAAGTTATCGTGCTGACTTATAGCAAATTATTATATAAAAATTCCACAAAAATAACAAAAAATATGTGAAAAAAGGGAGAAGAAAAAATAAACGATAAGGCATAAAATGTGCTAAAAGACAATGAACTTTACTTCTCTTTTATACCTCTAAATATTAATGTGCAATAATTTTAATATTCGATGATGATGTCGACACATACCAGATCAGTAATCAGTCGATTCTGATAGCAAGTCTTTATTTACACTTTCGGATGCTTTATGTCAACACATGGTCAATTTATTATCTATCCCATACTGGATATCATCTCACATACTATTGACTTCCATAAAGAATATCTCTTGATTTGATATAAATGAAATTCATCTATTTTGAAATGATAATATGAAATTGAAATATTACACAAAAATATTCAGATGATATGAAAAAATTGATAAATCTTCTTCTTAAAAAACCGTGAAATATGAAGACAGAAAAGGAACATTGACTAGTATCAGCATATGATTAACGAATCAAAGTGAATAATTTTTAACGATTATGTCTATAAAAATTGACGATCATACTCGTTTTGGGAACGATAAATGAATTATGAATCATTTTCATCGACATTTACGGACAATTTTTTTTTTTTGCTATTTCATGCAAATAATGCTTATTTATTGATTCCCTTATCAACACAACATTATTCAATACATCAAAAAATTTATAAATAGAAAAAGTTTATTTTCTATAGAATAATGCAGGAGATCAAATTCACTATAGTGATCAAATCGATTTCAATTCTGTAATCAGATTTTGTTTTGTCAATGAGAATCGACATCATCAGTCGGAACTTTTGATTACATAAGTTATCTAGCAGAAATAGACTCCTTTCGCAAAAGAGGCTTCAAAGTCGAGATGAATGAAAGATTCATATATGACAGAACAATGAGTTTTAAAATGTCTACGATAAGCATATTCGTTAGTCGTGACAATCTGTCGTATTCTAACTAAGCACAAATAGACGAGTGGATGTGGAGAATAAGACAATATACATGGATACATTATAAATTGATAAAGAATAAAAAATGATTCTACCTAGGAACTTTTTTGCGTCAAAATGAATGATTATCATTTGGATCATATGTAAGAGTAGGATATAACACGTGACTTTAGACAGAGCCCAATCGAGTGATAACTGATCTAAAAAGTATAAAAATTATAAAAAAATAAAAAATAAAAAATATTGTAAAGTGAAATTATTCCGATTTCAATTCCATATATCCATAAGAAATAAAGATACAATCGAGAGAAAAACATTGTCATATGGACAGTCAAATGAAAATAATCAATGTGATGAAAATTATATTTAAATCGTCAAGAGCAGTCTTTTGTCGAGATTCGAGGTGTTAAGATCTGAGAGGTGTCTGGCTGAATAAATAAGTCATAATCTCAGTTCAGTGTTCTTTATAATCAAATATATGAGTGCATTCTATACCAAAAAAAACAAAACTTAATGATTTTCCGTGTAAACACAACGTGGAATTTGAATAATTATACAAGTATTAAATTAACAGTGCAATTACAAATAATTACAAAGGCCAAATAACTCGTATAAGACTTGCATTAAATTACAAAAAAAAAGTATATATAATAAGGAAAGACAGAAAATTAAAAAATTCCTCCTTTTTGTATCGAGTCATGAACAAACCAAATCAAGTTTTTAATAATTATTACAATGGAGCTTCATTACGTACGAAATCATATTTTCGTGACATTCAAGAAACTAGCAGTTCTTCTTTAATTTATACAAATCATAATCATCTTAGAGCAACAGCCTCTAATCTTGTAACATCCGTAACTGATAATGGTATTTGCGATGGTATGAACAATTGTCATTTAACTGAAACTTGGGAAAATTATATAAATCAACATGCTAATCTACCATTAAGTCAAATTTCAAGTCACATACCGATTTTGAATTCCTACATTCCAATTCATTCAACATCGCTTGAATTACAGAATTCACCGTATATTAATTCATATCATTTAAATCAACACATAAATCCACACCATAATCATCAAAATTATTACTTTTATAAAAATTATTTGGAGAGTATTTACACCTCATTCAATCATTATAAGTATGTTAATATGAGTGAAGAATCCAAATCTGATACTCATCCACAGCAGTATCTCATGCGTGATGGATTTTCTCGACGTAACGAACTTGACTATGTGCAGACTAAGTCAGAAGACCCATATGAAAAAAATGATAAGACGCCGTCAAATGACGACAATAATACGAATGCCATTGAACCTGATTTTAATCAAAAGGCTAAAACTTGTATCAAGTTTCAAGATCGTAACAAAAAGCTTGATTTCAAAGTAAACTTTCGTGATGAAAATCGTAAAGTTAATGGATGTTTTTACGACTCAGAATCTATATCGCCAGGAAGTCGTGAGAGTACAATGGATGTGTCATTTGCACCACCCAAGAAGAAGTGGCTTAAAACGCATTATTTGACATCGAAATCAGGTATAAATAATTTAATCGATAAGATTTTTAAAAAAAAAATCACCTACACATAAATCAATATTATTGAATTAAGAATTTTGAACGATTGAAAGCTTACAAAAGCTTATGGCAGGGAAATGATTTCGTAAATTAAGGATGAATTATATATAATCCTACCACACAAAAAAAAAGTCGTTGAAACATTTCTAAGCATGTGGTTCAAGCAATTTTTATCGTTTATGATTAGGTAAGGTCTCTTGCAGCATTCAAATGCTTACACAATGTGCTACGTTTTATAAAAATGTGTGTATGAGGATGAAAGGGTGGCAAAAAGTTCTCCTTGCGTATTACATTATTGTTGTATGAGCTACATTAATTCGATTACTATTTCCATTTTGAATGATGGCAAAAATATCGTTTGAAAAATAATAAGAATTTTTTACATAATGTATCACGTTGCCTCTTGCCTTTACACGCTTTTTTGTTGCTCATGCTTAATATTTTTAATTTTCTTCTTCTTATTACTGCGAGTTTATTTTGTGCAAAATAGCTTTTATTCCTACTTGTGTACGTTGTTTATAGTTTCATACATACATTTTTACTCGTTTCAATTGAATAACATTTTGAGAGATGAGCGAATGATATTTTTATTTGCGAAAAATATTAATTTACTCCTATATATGTTTCGTAATATCAGTAATGATAACTATTAAATCTAATAACTGGAGCAATGTTTTTTCATCAGAATTTCTATTAAAATCAATATTGTTCTGATGCACTTGATTTACTCATGAAATGAGTTTTTTAATGAAGACGTCGTTCTTACGTCTTTCGGTATAAAACTTCTCTTTTAGATAGAACACTGAGAAAATTCTATGAAAATCCTTGACAGTCTTTCACAGATAAACTTTTCGCATAGATAATTATTTTCTTTAAGCTTACACAAAGCATTTCACATCATATTTTATATTCTACTGACTGACATCCTACCTTATACTTATGTAAACTGCTAATTAGTTGTGTAACAGACTGAACTTCCACTTTAAATCGAGATTTTTTCACAATTTGCCGTTTGATTTAAATTTTTAAACATCAAATTTTGAAAATTATCATGGATTACTAGATTTTTGGTCCAGAGTTCGAAATCGACTCGAGTCGATTATAACCTCTGATTTCAACCGAAACAATATGCAGCATAACAAACATGTCCATCTTAGTTGAATTATGATTTAATTTTACATAAAATTCCTATTAAATCAAAGTATAAATGCTAAAATTAAGGTGCAATTGTTTTATGGCATTGATGTTAAATTGATCCTGCAAACTTAAATTAAATTAAATCTATGAATCCCTTTTTCTCGGAAATAAAAGTCATTCCAATCATTCAACCTTCAGATTTAATAAATAAAACTTTTCCCATTCATTTGCTGGCCTCATTTAAAGTATCCTTTTCATTTATTCAGCAACAGAAGTAAGCTTGAGTTTATTAATGTATTAACATGTATCCGTCGTAAATAAAATTAAAGAATAAATTCTTTTATATCAAGAGAACAGAAAGAAATGAAATGAAAAAAAAAAAGAATATTATATTCACAGAGGTGAAGTATGCTTTCCGCGTGCCGGCTTATCACGTGGTATAGTTTGTGTGTTATGAGATTGCCTTTTGAAAATGACTGTTGAATACAGCGCAGATACATAATAACTTTTGCTATTTCGAGAACCTCATGCACTTGTATATAAATGAGTAAGTAGGGGAAAAAAGTTGTTATTGCTACTCAATGTTATATGTATGTGCTGCTCATGGCAAAGAAACCAAATTTTTGTTTTCTTTATCACGAGTCTAGTATTATTCGATAGCCCAAAAAAACTATTTTGAAACGAAAAATGAAAGTTAAGAACTTCCATTATTTTTATGTTTATGTTGTGCCGATGATGCCTTCTTCTTCTATGTACCTTCGGAATTCTTCTTTTTTTTTGTATGTACTTTTTCACAACAACATTCCTGTTTAATTAAATAACACAAAATAATAAACAATAAAAACAAGAAGAATGTGAGAGAGCAATGAGAGGATTTTGTGACTGTATGTGAGCAGCATAACATGTGTTATGCGGTTGTATGAGAGAGAATTCTTTTATTTTTCTGAATGATTTTTTTTTATCCGGTATTCTTTGAGAGAACTTAATATAAATACGAAGTTAAACGTGCTGCTGATGGTTCTGTCACTAATACAATTACAGTCGAGGCAGCCCATTCAATAAAATTGTGCAGAAAGGAAAGAAGAAAAAAATTGATGAATTTCAATGGCACTTACTTGCTTGCTCTTTGCAGAAAACCTCCTTATTTTTCGCACATATATCCATGTATATACAGTTTTTTTTGCAAAATAGGAAATGTCTTGCCTTGTGACGATTGCACAAATAAAGGGGGAAATAAATAATTTCATAGGGAGCTGAAAGTATAGCAATTTTGTATTTTTGTTGCTTTTTTATTCAGTGACTACATTTTTAGGGGTGCAATGCATCTACTTCAACCGTTAAAAGTGCTTGACGAAATGAAGCGATGCAAAAGACTTTTTTTTAGTTCTTGTTCTCCTTCTTCTTTTGCTCTTATGCATTTTTTGTGTTCTATTTTGCTGTATACTGTCCTTACTTCTCAGATCTTGTTTGTTCTTGTTTACTCTTTTGTGATTCATCGGGGTGTTGTTGCTTTATGTGCTCAAAACTTTTTTTTTTGCGTAATAAAATTATTGAGACATTTTTCATAACAAAATGCCATTAAGTTGCTGTCTTGAATGCATTAATGTCCTGAAAATCAATGAAAGTTTGCCTGAAACTTTTAGAATTCAATCTGTAGACTTCTTTAGCATGTATAGAGATTGATCTTTAATTTAAACTTCTAACTACACAAGTTAGACAACAGCAGCGATCAGACTCTATTGTATCACCCGGGAATCATAACAATTGTCAAGCTCAGATTGATATTTTTGCATATCAGAGCCTAAAATGCAACAGCGACACCACAATCTCAGGCTCAAAAATCATTAGGATCCAAGTTCAAGGGAAAGACCTTCAAAAGCCTCTTAAGAACGACAAGTGGCTTAATTTACAATGCCATCGATGTACAGACATAGCAAACATGTTTGAAAAGATTCTTTTGATTCCATAAATTGCATAAAAAATGTCATGAATTGCAAAAAAATGTCTTTGAATCTTTTTCAATTAGACTTAATTATGTAAATGAAATTCTTAAATTATTGCTGATGCATCACGTTATTGATTTTTCTCTTCTACGTATCTCAAGCTTATTAAATTACTGCTTCTATGCAGACACACGAGATGAAAATATTTTTAATAATGATTTTTTTTTTGTTGTTACAGATGACTTGAAACCTGTGGAAACAGTCTCGTCTCCATCACCGTCACTAGTAGTTATCTCACGTCCAACTGTAAATTTTAATCCACAATCAGTGTCTATTGATTTATCAAAAAGTACAGGAAATCCAATTCCATTATCAACATTATCAAACGGAACAAATAGTATCACAATTTATAATATTGATGAGTCACAAACGAGCTTGAATTTAAGTACAGAATCAAGTGGATATGTTAGCAATAGTACCACATCCAGTCTTGGTAATGTTAGTCTTAATCAAAGTGTAACAAATGGTGATGAGATGGAGGTAGATATTAAGACAACTACAGTACCGACAACAACACCTACAACATTGATTTTAGATCAGAGGATACCAGCGTTACAAACACAAACATTTAGTGCACTGCCGATGCCACAATCATCTTCATCGTCATCATCAGCTGGAAGGAGGAGAACGATTAGTTCGAATAGCAACAGGTAGGAATATTTATTTATTGATGAATCAACCTCAGAAAGATTCATTGCTTATTATGACTTTATTTACCTTACCTTCTCTCTTCACTATGCTGCTTCGTTCTGTTTTTTAGTAGTGCTCTTAGAAGTCCATCAACCGTTCGTGCTGGAACACGTGAGGTACATAATAAATTAGAGAAAAATCGACGTGCACATCTGAAAGAGTGTTTTGAGGCGCTTAAAAGGCAATTACCTGTCACTGCCGATGAGAAGAAGACATCAAATTTATCAATTTTAGGAGCAGCAATTAGACATATTCAAGTAAATTGTGATTCATGGACTATGTAAAAATATCAAAGACTCTAAATTACATTTTTCAATCAACAGTTTCTTAAACGAAAAGAACGGGAGTATGAGCATGAAATGGAGAGGTTGGCCAAGGAGAAAATAGCTGCACAAAATCGCATACTCTTTTTGAAACGTGAACTTGCACAATGGGATGTGGATTTCTCGAAAATCTTACCAGAACAAACGGATATAAATGCTGTGAAATCAGAGAGAAGTGGTGAGAATTTAATCAAAATTTTTACAGCTTTACAGATCCATTTACAATTGGATATTTTTTTTTCTCTCATTTTCCAACAGAATCTGAATCATCGATCAAAAGCGGTATGCTGTATAATCCTTCAACATCATTGTCTACAATAAATGCATCTAGTTCACCGTCTAATGCCTCTGTAAGCTTCAATAAAAACTATTTTATTACTGTTCATGCTGTAATTAATTGATATATCCTTTAATCTTCATAGGCAACAAACTTATCAACAAATATCCTTAATGGTAGTTCTATATCACCACCGCCACGAATTACAACAGTTGTAAACTCACCAGCAATCAATTTAGTAACTCCACTCGCGTTAACAACAAAAGATGAAGCACCATCGCCCACAAATTTATCAATAAATCCTGTAAAAATTTCTGCAAAACCTTCATTGACCAACTCGTCAATTCCAACTTCATTAGTTGGAAATGGTAGTTCGATACCCGCCACATTGAGCTTGAAGACAAGTGATAGTCCAGTCTGTCAGACAATGCCATTGAATCTTAATGCAAATGCATCAATTTCGACAATACCACAACCACTGAATGGTCTTAAAAATGGGTTCAAAACATACAACAGGTGGGTTTTTAGGTGAATTAATCTTTTAATTTTTTCTTTTATTTTTTAATCCATCAATAACTGTGATTATTCTCTTTCCTTAATGTCCAAATGAAAGAGCTTATTATCACTTCTTGGAAGGCCAAGATTAGTTCATCTAACTAATTGATTCTCATTTATTTTAATTACAGCAAGGAGACGAAAGGAAATAAGTCATCATCTCCTATCATAACAAATCTTCCTTCAGTTCCAGCATGCATTACACCAACTCAACTAACCAATAGTTCATTAAATTCAAAAATTGATCAAAATGATCCACCAACGAAACTGATAAAGCTTATAAATGGAAGTGCAATTCTAGCACCTGTAGATAAAGATAATAAAATGATACATTCCGGTCAACTAACACTTCAGCAGGTATGAATAGCTTCTCATGAAGTTTCCCACAAACTTAATGCTTTATTTCTACTCAAACAGGTCGTTGGAGGAAGTGGTCTTGTCGTAAGTCCTACAATTCAACTTCTCACCTCACCGCAAGGCTTCAAAGTAATTAACCAACCAAATGGTCTTACAACAATCGAATTAAGTCCGCAAAGTAATAATGTTGTAGATTTAATAGCTTATTAATATTTCTAATGAAAAATTTTCTGCTTGCTTATTCTCAATAATGCAGTTAATGGACAACAATCAACCATACAGCAGCAGCATCGGCCTACACATCAAAATTCACAACCGGGAAATTTGCAGAAATTATTATTAAATGGAAATGGAACGTCAACAACAAATATCAATACCATTAGCATTCCAACACTCACACAACATACTAACGGTGGTGGAAATCATCGGTTAGCGCCTGGCGGAGCTGAATTAAATCTCTTGCCATCGAATAGTACAACATCTAATGGTGCCATTTATAGAAATCAGGGGAAATTAATCGTTAAAGGTATTATATTAATGAATTAAATTTGTAAATCTTGACACGTCATGGTCATTAATTTAAGGCTTAAACTTTAATCCTTTATTTCTATAAATAGAAACAAATAACTCTAGTCGCGTCCATGTTGTTCAATCAACACCAGCTTTAGTTGTAACTCAACCACAAAATAATACGACAATGACACACATCATTACATCATCTTCTCAATTAGCTGGAAAGGTGAGGGAAATACAGTAATTGCAAATAATATTTAATAATGTTTATGCTGCATTGAAAGTGAAAATTCAATTGTTTCCTATTGCTTGAACAAGTACTTTGATAATATTATACAATGGCAATTTTAGGAAGTGAACTCTTCTACCAAATGTAAACAATTAATTTCCATGAATAAGCTACGTCGTACTCTTAAAGTAATATTGACTTTATTTAAAAAAAATTGTTTTGGCATTTATGCTGTTTATGGTAAAAAATATTTAGATTATTGTGGCCATAAGCCTACAATTAGGTATCGATCTATAAATTGTTCACAAATTATTCATCAGACGTGGATCTGCGATGGATTGAATTTAGATTTTCTTACTTCCTTTTTGTTCATTAGGGGCAATATCTATTAGACTCTTAGTACATAAAGTGATTGAACACTGAATATTCAGGGATCCTTGTACATGTCCTCACTGATCATTCAGTATCCAATGTTAAACTCTGCTTCACCCTCATTTACTATTGAAATTGCTATTTTCACTGCAGCAATCCAAATGAATCCAAAATACTAAACTATTTCATATTCATTCCACAGATGCTACATCAGCAGCCAACAGCACAACAATATCTGAGCGCAACAACAGTAAAACCTATGCTTGTCGTAAATCAAAATGGTAATGGGAGTCCAATAAGTGAAGCTGGAAAGAATTAAACATAATGTATCTATAGTCTGACTTTATTCACGGTTTTAAGAAGAAAAATATAAAAAATTGGAAGGGATGAAGATACTTTTTATAAACAAAACAAGGAAAAAGATGAAGAAAAAAACAACAAAATATGTATAACAATAATTTAAAAAATATTTTATTAGTAATTATGGCAAAAATGAAATATCTTTCAATTTATTAATGCAAGTTTATGAGATGAGATATACCTAAATCGGAATATATCGTAATTGGATAAATAATTAGTGTTTCTATGGACAAAAAAAAAAAACAAAAGTTGAAAGATATGAAAAGTGTTGAAAAATATGGAACAGATTTTTACAATGAAGACAATAGATGGGTGGCATTAGTGAATTAATTATTTTATGTATAAAAGCATGCATATTGAATGATTGACATTTTCTACAACAACAAACTTCTTTCGTGTACATAATTAAAAATCAGAGAATATTTTATTCATTTATCATGCAATGTGGGTGATTAAAATCAGTCACACAAAAGAAAAAGGAACAAAAAATGATTTTTTTAAACAAAAAACTCAGACAACCACACACATCGTATCGATAAATATTTATTTCTGTCATACTTTGATTTTAAACTTTGGTAATTTTTCATGCTGATGGATAAGGCAAACAAATAAGTCACAGTTGACAGAGGTTGAATGTGCATTTTCTGCAAAATATTGATCGGTAAATCATCGAATTTATTAAATTTGAATTTTTGTGCTCCATTAAGTTTTGAATCACTTCCGGTTCCTAAAGATTTTCCACAACGAATTTTTAAAGCTTTTTTTTCTTGAGAATCTTGAATTGACACTTGAATGGATGGTGATTTGGGATTTTGAGGATGAATAATATCATGTTTTGGTTATGTTTATTGAAAAAATAGAAGTCTCCTGGAATTTTATATGATTTCAAGTTAATAAACTTAAAGTTCTTGTTCAAAAGTAAAATCAAACTTTTTGAGAGACTTTAAGGAACCGATTGAATAAATGTAGTTTAATTAAAACGACTTCCTTAAGGATTTATAATTTCACAAAAATGTTTATTCATCGGAGTTCAAAAACAGACTGAACTTTTGTTCCAAAAGGGGTTTTCAACTATGTAGAATAAATATTATTCAAATCTCAAATGAACGTTATAATAATTGAAGTTGGTTTAGAATGTTTCTGGTTCCAATTCGAAGAATTTAAACTGTTGATTTCTGAAAATTGTTTTCTCGATAAGTGAGATTGTAAAGTCATATTATAAATTTAAATTTCGTTGTACTTATTGAACAGAGTTCCTAGATATTTGTAAAAAAATACTCAAAATTGTTGTAAAAATCGAGAAAAATAAATTTTTGGAAATCTTAAGTAAGGACCAAACTTGCCAATTGTAGTTCCGGATCATAATTGAAGTATATGCTGATTTGTCATAATGTATTCACAGAACACTATATTGAGTTTAGTCATAATTTTCGAATTGGTGACCTTGACGAAACAAAATAACTAAACCATTCTCAAGATTCCAACGCTATCAAGTTATAAATGCAGATTCGAAACACAATTCTCAATTTCTCTTCAAATGATCCAGAATAGCTACTATATATGTCTTTTATTGCAATATATAAAGAATTGAAAATGTCAGACATTCATAAGAAAAGGATGAGAAACAGAACAGACAGGTCCATTTCAAATAAAAAAAAAAATATACAAAGCTAAGTTAAATGTTTAAAAAAAATTGAGTAGTTGCAAAAAAAGGATATTGAAATAAACAAGAATATTCGGTGTGATAATACATATTACAGTGCTTTTTAAAAAAAACTTTCTGCTAATGCATCAAATACATTAATTCTACTGGATATGAATGAGTAAACATGTTGCAATCTCGAAAGGCATTTCATGAATATTCAGCACGCTTTTAATGAAGCTTTTTTGCAAAAAGAATTTATTAAAGTTTGACTTCAAGCTTCCGAGATTGTGATGTGATTTATGGTCGAAAGGGGTAGTTTATTTATTACGAGTTGAGGTTGTGTAGACGGTGGCAATTTTTTAAGAAGAGGAGGTTTCTCTTGTTTAAGGGGATGAGATCGACATTCTGAAGGACGATTTACTCATTTAGGTACAGACACTAATCCAAAGCCGAGTGTTCATATTTATTTGATTAGTATGTAAGAACGTCCAAAGAAGCGTATCCAAAGATTCATGATGTGAGGGGTTCAGATCAACCCCCTCATCATGTGCTCCTTTTTGCTACTAGGACTTTTCGAGACAATATTTCAAAAATTCCCCTAAAAATTTTGTTACATTCAAGAAAATGTTAACCGCCCCAAGCAATGCCTGTCTTTACCCCTGTCTCTAAATGCTTCACGCTTCACATTACTAATTTTTTAATGAGAGATCATCATTATTTTCACTTAAAATCTTGGGTTGAAGAAGGAGTTAACTTCCGGTTCATTTACAGGGTATGTCCTTAAAGTGAACTCCTGAATGCAAATGCAGATGGAGTGTATCTGGAGTAGGTTGTGCAATTTCATTGCTAATTTGTGGGAAATATCTAAGGTTGTATTAGAAGTAACGTAATAAGCAAACAACCCCAAATCCACCTAGATTAAAATGCATTATAATAATATTAATCATAATTGAGATAAAGAAAGAGAAAATCATTATTTCAATGTCTCTTTTTAATTAAGAAAAACGGTATAAGAAATATCAATAATGTGTAACTAGCAGAATCAGTGTAAAATTATGGGAAAAATGCTATTTAAATAAAAGAAAAAAATTAAATAAATTATTCAGAATAAAAAATGAGAAAAAATACTACCGACACATCCGAAAAGAGGAAATCAAAGAGAGAGTGACATAAAATCATATTCGGATCGAATCAGTAACAATCAGGAAGCAAAAAGTTCAAATTGGGTGATAAATAAAAAACAAAAAAAAAATCTATTAATTTTGCAAAGAGAATCAAAGTGAAAAATAATAAAAATTAAATGAATAGAGGAGTCGTTCACTTATTACGTAACGCTCTTATTGGGGAGTAGGGTAGGGATTAAGACGCTTCGAACAATGAAACATTGTTATGGAGGTAGGGTAGGGGGGATCAGTCAAGACACTTCAAACAATGAAGGGAGCATTACGTAATAAGGGAATAGACCCCTAATTTAATTTAGGAATTTATTTCATCTTTGCACTGTAAGAACTTGTACATAAAAGTTTATATAAATCTATTTTTAGCAATTGATTTTAAGTTTCTCATGAAAACAATTGATAAATAGCGGCTTAAACTATTTATTTTAAGGCACTTTTAGGAAATGTAAATTAATTAATTATTATTATGTATTATTATTACAAAAATAAAAATGTATTAAATTCAAAATCAAGCTTTTCTATTTTAATTTCAATCAGCTTTTCATTGAAATTTTCAGATTTTCCAGCACAGCACCCCAAAAGTATGAAATAATCTATTTTCCACTGTTTGAAACAGATTTTACTATTTTTGTACATTATTAAACATTAATGAACCTTTCAGGTAGTAAGAAAATCATTTCAATACCTTCTAACTACCCCAAAAATCTCAGTTTGAGCAACACTGCACAAACTTTTTGATACCGGCTTTTTAAAAGTTCAAAAAAATTAACGGCCAAAAAAAATTTGAAAATCTTTCCAAAAGAAAATAAGTTGATCGTCCCCTACATAAACAAACCCACATTTCAAAAGAAATATTTTGAAATTTTATTAATTTATTAGTTATTCATCAAATAAGTTGACTAAAATTAAGTTACTTCGATAGTAAAGGCCAAGATGCCTAAGGAACAGTTCAGAGAAGCTGACGTTATTAAGAAAATATCGCATGTATCGTTTAGTGTAGATAGTCCGCAACAAATCCAGCAATGCAGTCATTTACAAGTGAAAATGAAAACTCTTTACAACCAGGATAACAAGAGGACACCTGTTGAGAATGGTGTTTTAGATCCTAGACTTGGTGTTAGTCAAAAAGGAGCGATTTGTGCGACTTGCAATCAAGGATTAAATGAATGTATTGGACATTTCGGTTATCTGGATCTTGCATTGCCGGTTTTCCATGTTGGACATTTTCGCGTAACAGTCACTATCTTACAAACAATTTGTAAAAAATGTGCGCGTGTTATGTTAAAACCAGAAGATGGAAAAGTTTTCAGTAAGAAGCTAATGAATCCAAATCTATCGTACTTAGCCAAAAAGGCTATTCATCAACAGGTAATATTGTTGCTTCATATTGGTTTTAACTGTTTACTGGATGTTTTTACAATTTTAGATTCTCAAAAAAGCTAAAAAGAATAACAAGTGTCCGTATTGTGAAGCTGTAAATGGATCAGTCAAGAAAGGTCCTGGGTTAATGAAAATCGTCCATGAGCCATTTAGAGGCAAGAAGAAAACAGATCCATTATTGACAGCAGCATTAGATGAACTCATTCAAGCTACTGAAAGTAATAAAGAATTATCACAAAGCATTGGGCCATCATCGCTTATTCAGGAATTGAATCCAGTAGAAGTTTTGCATTTATTTAAGAACATCCAAAAATGTGATATTCCATTACTTGGAATGACCTCTGAAAGCTCAGATCCAGCAAATCTAATTATTACAAGAATTTACGTCCCGCCAGCCTGCATTCGTCCATCTGTTGCTTCTGAAATTAAGTCTGGAACTACAGAAGATGACTTGACCATGAAACAGAGTGAAATTTTGTTAATTAACGATTATATTTCTAAGCACATGAATACCAGTGGAAAAATGGAAATTATTCAAGAAGATTGGGATTATTTGCAGCTTCATGTTGCTCTATATTTCAACAGTGAAGTTTCTGGGGTTCCATTAAATATGATGCCAAATAAGTCAACAAGGGGAATTGTTCAGCGACTAAAAGGAAAGCAAGGTCGTTTCAGAGGAAATTTGTCAGGAAAGCGTGTTGACTTCTCAGCACGTACTGTAATTTCTCCAGATCCAAATCTTATGATTCATCAAGTCGGTGTTCCTGACAGAATTGCTAAAATTCTCACATTTCCTGAGCGAGTTAATTCAGCAAATATACAAATGTTACGTCAAATGATTCGTAATGGAACTGACATTCATCCTGGTGCTAATTATGTCCTACAAAAAGGAGCTGTCAATAAGAAATACTTGGCTTATGGAAATCGTGATAAATTGGCTCAAGAATTGAAATATGGAGATATCGTTGAGAGGTGAGTAGTCACTGTGAATGGTCAAGAATGTTAACTAACAAGCCATTATTATTTATAGACACTTGATAGATGGAGATATCGTTTTATTCAATCGACAGCCAAGTTTGCATAAACTTAGTATAATGTGTCATCAAGCAAAAGTTCAGCCACAAAGGACATTCAGATTCAATGAGTGCGTCTGTACACGTAGGTTCTAGTGCTGTTCCTTTATATCACTTGAATTAATCGTAATTTGTTTTTTTATAGCTTACAATGCTGATTTTGATGGTGATGAAATGAATTTGCATTTGCCACAGACTGAAGAAGCCAGAGCAGAAGCTTTGGTTTTGATGGGAAATCGATCGAATCTTGTAACACCGCGTAATGGAGAATTGCTGATTGCTGCAACTCAAGATTTCATCACTGGCGGTTACTTGATCACACAACGTGATGAATTTTTTACAAAGGAAAAGGCAATGCAGCTAGCGACAAGTATGATTTCAGGACCTGATTCAAATTTGACTGTTGAACTTCCGCCACCTGCAATTTTAAAGCCACGAAGACTGTGGACAGGAAAACAAATATTCAGCTTGATTCTACGTCCAAATAAGAATTATCCAGTCATTGTAAATTTAGCAACAAAAGGAAAGAATTATACTGGAAATAATGACATGTGCGTTCGTGATTCCTATGTAATTATTAGAAATTCTCAATTACTTTGTGGATCAATGGATAAAAGTACTTTGGGATCTGGAACTAAAATTTGCGTATTCTATACAATTTTACGTGATTTTGGTGAGAATGAATCAACAAAGAGTATGTGGCGATTAGCTAGAATGGCTTCATATTACATGATGAATCGTGGCTTCTCATTTGGAATCGGAGATGTTACACCAAGTAAACGATTGTTAGAGGATAAACAGGAATTGCTTGATAAAGGTTATGCTCGATGTGATGAATATATTATGGAAATGAAGAAAGGAACACTTCAATGCACACCGGGTTGCACACCAGAACAGACATTAGAATCAATGATGCTTAAGGAATTGTCAACAATTCGTGACTTGGCTGCAAAAGTTTGTTTCCGTGAATTACATCCAACAAATAGTGCATTGATTATGGCACAGTCAGGATCTAAAGGTTCAAATATCAATATTTCTCAAATGATTGCCTGTGTAGGTCAACAAGCTATTAATGGTAAAAGAGTTCCTAATGGTTTTGAGGATCGTGCATTGCCTTATTTCGAAAAGTTTTCAAAGATTCCAACTGCAAAAGGTTTCGTCCAAAATTCTTTCTATTCTGGATTGACGCCAACAGAATTTTATTTCCACACAATGGCTGGTCGTGAAGGTCTCGTAGATACAGCTGTAAAAACGGCTGAAACTGGTTACTTACAGAGGCGTTTAGTCAAATGTCTTGAAGATCTCGTCGTTCAATATGATGGAACTGTAAGAAATGCAATCAGTGAAGTTGTAGAATTTTCATACGGTGGAGATGGATTAGATCCAGCATGTATGGAGACAAAGAATCGTCCAGTAGATCTTGAACGACAATTAATGCATGTTCAAGCGACATATCCACATCGAGATCAAGTCAAAATATGTTCAAAGGATATTAAATCAGCAGCTGAGGAAATTTTGGCAAGACCTGAATATTCAACAAGTAGAAATGACTTTAAATTAGAATGTATGAATTTTTTGGAAAAAGTAGCTAAAAAAATTGAAAAAGTTGAGACTAATTATGGACATTGTGGGAAAGTTGCTGACGAAATTAATAGAATAACTGAAGGACAAATTGAACAGTTTATGAATATAGTAAATGAAAAGTTTAATCGATCGACAATTGAACCGGGAACGGCTGTTGGAGCTTTAGGTGCACAATCAATTGGTGAACCAGGAACTCAAATGACATTGAAGACTTTCCATTTTGCTGGTGTTGCTTCCATGAACATTACACAAGGTGTGCCTCGTGTCGTTGAAATTATCAACGCAACCAAACAGATTTCAACTCCTGTCATTACTGCTCATATTCATGACAATAAGTCGATGGAAACTGCTAGAAAAGTTAAGGCAAGGATTGAAAAGACAACTTTGGGAGAAGTTTCATCATTTTTAGAAGAAGTTTACCGAAATGATGAATGCTTCTTACTCATTAAGCTTGATTTGGACAGAATTCGTGTATTAGGACTGGAAGTAAATATTGACACAATCAAGTACTCAATTTGCATCTCGAAACTTAAGCTTAAACCAAATCAAGTAGAAATTCATGGACCTTCGCTACTTGTTATACGACCTGATACTGCCAAATACGGAAATATGATGAATGTTGAGCTGCAAAGGTTGACATCATTAGTTCCAAAAATTGTAATTGCTGGAATACCGAGTGTTTCACGTGCTGTTATTGCTATTGACGATAAGGAAGGATTTTATAAATTATGCATTGAAGGTGCTGCATTAAGAGATGTTATGGCTACATATGGTGTTGTTGGGAGTAAAACAACAAGTAACAATATTTGGGAAGTTTTCAATACTCTTGGAATTGAAGCTGCACGAACGACAATTATTCGTGAAATTACAGATGTTATGGAAGGTCACGGTATGAGCGTGGATTACCGTCATATTATGTTGCTGGCAAGTCAAATGACAAGTCGTGGTGATGTATTGGGTATCACTAGACATGGATTGGCTAAAATGAGAGAATCAGTCTTCAATTTGGCATCGGTAAGTTTTATTTTTATTGTTTCTAAAACGGTACAAATGTTAATTTTATTGAAACCATACAAATGTTTGGTTTTGATACAAGGAATTGTATGGTTTTCGACTTTATTTTATTGACAAAAATTTTAATGCTTATTTTATTTCTATCCAACAGTTTGAAAAGACAGCTGATCACTTGTTTGATGCTGCATACTATGGACAAACAGATTCAATCGATGGCGTCTCAGAAAGAATTATATTAGGAATGCCTGCATCCATTGGAACTGGATTGTTTAAATTATTACATAAACACGATGATAAGAAGATTCAATCAGTGCCAATCCCGATATTTGATAAGTTTGCATGGTAAAAATGTGATGAATTTTTATTGTGTCAAAAATGGAAGTGAGTGGATTAGAATATTTGAATTAACTGATATTTAAAATAATTTGTTATGAACATCTATGAACTATGTAAATTTTACATCAATTTAAAGATTGCTAGAATGGCAAATAAAATTAAAGATATTGAAACTGTAATCCCTGATGCACCATCAACGTCTAAATTAAAATCTCGTCCGTAGATTCCAAATGCTAGTAAATTTTCAGAATTTTCTTTCAAGTTTATAGCTATTTCATCCTCATCTTCGTTATGCTTAACTGTATAATCGAAATCCTCAGGTTGTAAAGGAACAATGGATGTGTCAAGTGATGTTGGCATGTAGATGAATTGTCCATCTTTAGTTGGGAACTTTCCATCAATTTTGACTTCTTTCCATTGATGGATATTCTCTAAAGTTTCGTCTCTTACTCCACAGCCTGCTTTGGTGCTGTTTCTACAAGCGAGAATAGCACAAGCCACAACTCCACCATTAGCAAATCCATCGAATGTCCTTTGACCATGATTAAATGCCATAACATATTGATAATGCTTTACAGTTGCTGAATTTTGAATTGTGTAGTTGACTTTTATATTACAGCATGTAGTTCCGCGACAGATCTTCATCTCACTCGAGTGATTTCCATCAGTATCATTCAAGAATGTCATGTCATAAACATCAAGTTGATCTCTTTTAAGATACAATGTCTTCATTTCATTCTTAGTGTATTTAGTAATCTCATGCGTAATAGCTACATCTTCATTTTCCTTAATTTTCTTATGAACAGTCGCGACGAAGACTTTTGTTGAATTATCACCTCCCATTTCCATAACATATGCTCCCTTATTACCTCCATAAATTCCAGTTCCTGTTGATCCAATTGCTGGGAAATTGGCACCAGCTGCCAATAAATTTGCATTATGGGAATAAGCCCAATTTTGTTGTGCTTGAACAGCTGTTAAGAATGGAGCTTCTGAGAACCACATTGTTGGGAAGATTACATCTGTGACGTTATGACTGCGAATAAGTTCAACGGCCGGATATCTGAACATTAAGTCGAAGCATATAAAGTGACCGAATTTAACACCAAAATCAGTTGTGAATGTTGCCATTTGTGGCTTGTATGGCTTATCAACATCTTCACCAAACAAATTGAACTTACGATAACGCGAAATGACGACACCGTCCCGATCAAAGACTACATTTGTGTTATAGTAGCTAAATCCATCTTCTCGTTCCTTGCAATCTCTTGTATCGCCATTTTCAGTCATTTCAACATCAGGACATTTAGCCTTTGTTATCATATTTACAACTATATATCGTCCATACTGCTTAGCTAGGCATGAAATTTTCTTAGCAACATTATCATCTTTGTATTTATCACTGCCGCAAGGCGCTAATTTTTCAGAAGGTTCTGGAATTTCTGCTGCTGTTTCCATCCTATTGAATGTCATTTCCGGGAATATGATGATGTCGATTTCCTCTTCTGGCTCTTCCATAATTTTGATGTACTTCTCTAAATTCGTCTTTGTTCGTTCTGTTGTATTTAATTCTTGTACCAAACCGAAATTAAATTCTACAACAGCTGCTACATATGTAGGATCTTCGGGAGTTGATTTCTGTTGGATAGATTAAGCTATAGACTTATTTCACAAGCATAAATACTTGAATTACCTGATATGATGAGTGGATCATAAAGATCAAGAATAATACTTTAGTCAGCATGATTCGATAGATGTGTCTGATCGAAGTGCAAAATACCTAATGAGTCTTGATGGCTGTGCTACAGTTATTAAAATATACAATAACTTTTATCAGAATTTATGGCTATATAATTGATGATTGGAATCTTATCACCATCACGTTTTATTTGATATTGTCAATTAGTACACTTATTTTTGGCACGCAATCGAATGCTCGTATGATTATAAAACCTTTCTGCCCTTATCGACTTAGACGATAGGAGTAAAAGTAATGATTCATTATTGTAAAACGTACGTATGACTTGATAAGATTGTATTCGTATTTAGCTTAGTCTACGACCTGTAATTAATTCAATAGACAGTCTTACTAATGCTTGATAGCAACACAAAGAAGCTATAATAAGGTTGTATTAAGACTGCTTCTGTAGCTGTATTAAGCGTTAGTGTCGATTAAAGGTTGAAAGTCTTTGTTGACAATCCGTGTCAAAACTTTCAACAATAATATTTATTTTGATAACGTGCTTTATTGATGTATGCCAGTTGTGGGCAACATATGTGCTGCAGTATGATAGTATAGAATGTAGATTACTCAATAAACTTTCTGACACACTTAAAAGGTTGATAACAACTGGTTTATTAAAAATGAAAGAAGTATTTTGGCGTATTGGAAGTTGTAACTGTATTCTTCCTCCTTTCCAACACAATTTAAGGGTTTTGAAGGTTCTGCGTGATATTACGTATCATATTACGTCAGGGGAATAACCCGAAATTTCTTGAGAATGGATGAGCGGTTTGACCTTCAAACAACTTCCCCTGTATCACCCAGTGTCCTCGAGAGGCGAGATAGGACCGATCATAGATGACCTTGGGTGTTTGAGATGTCAAAGCTTAATAATTAAATTTTTGGTGCTAAGACAATTTTCCTGGAAGTTCAAAACATGATCTAAGTAAACAGTACCTAACTAGCATCAGATTTAATTCTTAAATTTAATTTATTAATTCCTTTAAACATCAATATAGCTATTACGATTTTTTTGGCATAATAAAATTGTTCTGTTTGAATTGTAAGTACACACTAATAGGTTGTTAAAAATCCTTTATCCTAGTCTAAATTAACTTTGAGCCAATCAACGATCTTTTTATGATTTTTATTCAGCCAAGCAATGTTAGCTTCAGCTTGTTCAATTGCTTGCTTTAATGTTCTTCCTGCTTTAAGTTCTTTATCATCGAACCGCTTCAAATCATCTAATTGATTCGGGTCTGTCATCCTTTTGGTGACAAATTTGATTAAGCTGTTCAGAGTGCTCATTGGAGATCCAAGACCAAAGCTGTTAAAATTTATGAATTAATACAAGCTTTATTGTAATTCTAATAACTTACTGTAATCGAAGTCTCTTCCAATTATTCTTTATAAAGTTAAATGCAATCGGTTGTCCCCAAACATTACTTGAGACTGATGAAAATACTCTAAATGTATCTTGCTTCCTGATTCCTTCATTTTCAAGTGATCGTTCTAAATAACGACTTAGCAGCCATGGCTCCCTGGTGCATCCAAGTGCTTGCAGCAATAGTTCCTTTTCACTTGACATTGAAGTATTTAAGAATCGATCCCATGCAAAGTCCCAGTCTTCATGATCTCCATGTCTTATGGCTGTGCAGTAGACGATTAGTTTCAAATTTGGAGAGATTCTGGAATTGAAGGATATGACGATTGTAGGCAACTTAAGTAGGATATTGTTACTTACGGATTATTGATGTCAGGATTAGCTTCCATCTTCCATAAATGATACTCCCTAATGGAATTAGCAATACAATCTCTGTTTCCTAAATGGCAAGCAGCCTTCAAGATCTCATGACGACTCATCTTTTGTAGAATATCTCCACGATCCTCAAAACCTAATTGACTGTAAATGTTTTCAATTCTCGTCGTAAAGTATTGCTGGAAGTGTAATTGAAATGCATTTTTGTAAGTGAAATTTTATATCAAATTACATGGCACTTATGCAATTCACCTTCATTAAGTGATAATCTGGCATTCGAATGAGCATTGAGTCAATGTAGAATAAATTACTGATTGCGGTTTTCCACGGTACATAATCCGTTTCATGCTTTAAGTACTTTGTCAAATCCATTGCAACACTGTAATCGAGAATATCAGCACGTGCTAAGTTCATTGCATCATCCATCAATTGAGCGCGATTTGCTTGGGAAATTTCATTATAATGTTGTGGATCATTAAGGTGCTTAGTGATAAGCTTCCAATTTTCTAAATCATAATTCACTCGATAGTAGTGAGCAACTTGTGGATTAAAAATAATCCATTCTGAATTGTCAATGTCCTGATTAATTGTCATCAATCTTTCAGCTTTCATCCAGTAAGACGGCTTAGTATTCTCAAAGTCCAAATCTCGTTTCGTTGTGTATGAAATCGGAATAAACCACAGTGGATCCATTTCCTCCTTTAATTTCAGCACTTCCGTAGAATTTGATTCAATCAAAATGAACCTTTTTTGTTCCAATTTAATCTCATTATTTTCATAATTTCTGGTGACAGTCAGCAATGGAAGACCGGTCTGCAATGTCCATCCATCCATAATCTCCTTAACGGACATGTTGGCACTGAAAACTCCAGAGCGTACAGCCTCAACAGTCAAGGCATTCCATAAATCATTTTGAGTTGCAGTTTGGAAGGAAAATTCTTTCAAATAATTGGATAGACCTCGTTTGAAGACATCCATGGTCAGGAAGTTTTCCATTGAACGGATGAGGGATGCGCCTTTTGAGTAGCTGGAATGAGATTTTGATAGATATGATTATTTTGAGAATGTTAGGGGAAAGCATGAACAACTTACGAGATTGAGTCAAAAATTTCATTGATCTGGTCGGGATTCTGGACTTCAATAGAGATCTTATGTGATGAAATCAAGGCGTCCAAAGAGAATACTTGATGTAGCTCATTGATGACGAAAAGATCCTTAGACTTCCAAGTTGGTTCAATGTGATCGACGATGATGTGCTCCATGAATGTTGCAAAACCTGGATAGTCAACAGTTATATTTCAGGAACCATAAAAACTTGAAGATCTTAAGCTTACCTTCGTTTAGCCATAAATCACTCCACCAATGAGGCGTGACCAAGTTTCCGAACCACCTAGCATGAATCACAAAAGAAAGTTTTTATTTTCATGATAATAAATCAGCTATTAAGTCTTACTGATGTGCTATCTCATGAGATACAACAGCTGCAACTGTCATTTTTTTGCCGATCGCTGAAACTCCTTCCTGAAATGTGCAACTGCTTATTAAAGATTTAATGTCATTAACTTGTTTCGTATCTTACGTCATACAGCATCGCTGTTTCGCGGAATGTTATCAGCCCGAAGTTCTCCTGTAAATTATGCAACAACATGTGATTCTCAGAAAGTTTCAGCATAGACTTTAAACTCACCATAGCACCAAACGCAAAATCAGGAATGGCAATCAAATCCGTTTTTGGCAATGGATATTTCACGCCGAAAAATCCTTCCAAAAATTTCAAAACTTTTGGTGCGATTGACAAAGCATAATCTGTAGACTGAACTGCATCAGCTCGAGTCCAAACTCCAACATTTCCATTTGAGTTATTTTTAAAGTCACAAACGACAAAAGCTACAAGATAAGTTGACATTTTTACAGATTCTTGGTAGATATCGAAGACATAATCTCTTGTTGGTGCTGCAATTCTATCAATTTGTTGGACTGTCTTTTCAAGTGGCATGTTAGATAGGGTAATCATTGATTTTGGACGTCCTAGAGTTATTTTGAATGTGGCTTTAAATTCTGGCTCGTCGAAGCTATTGAAGAAGAGATCAGATAAAATATGGAATGTCTGAAGTTGGTTTAGGATACTCTTGGATTCTGAGTTTGAGCTAGTCTAATGAAGTTTTATAGCTAAAGTCTAGCTTGGGAGATCATCATTCAGAGTACATCCAAAATTATTCTATCTAACTAGCTTCAACTTCCAAACATACAATTTTCATCAAGTCACTTACCAAGGAAATGCCCTCCTAGCATCTGTTGCTTGGAACTGTGTGGATGACAGCCATTTAGTCTGATTCTCAACTGTGTATGAAGACTTGTAAAATCCTTGTAAATTGTCTAAGATTTGTCCAACATATTTCAACTTAAGCAGATACTCTTTGCCTGCTTCCAGCACTTCATTTGTCTCAATTACGAGAAACTGTTTCTCATCAATAAAGTAGTGATTCTTGACAGTGATTTCATCGTCAGTTACTTCTCCATTTTCATTTAAGACTTTTATGACTGTATGATTACGATTAATCTTCAATGTCCATGAATGGATTGAAATGTTTGTGCAACTTTGGTCTACATGAATTTTAACAGCAACATCACCTTTAAATGTGAAATTATCACCACTAAGGTCTGGTGCTATTACTATATCGTAAGATATAGGCTTCATTGATCTCGGTAGCCTCACATCTTTGTAAACTGTCGGCTCTGCTTCTCCATCTTCTACAGGTATAGCTGTTGGCGGCACATTTCCATTAATATGATTGTGATACTGACTTCCGCAAGTCCTTTCACTTTCATCTTGTGGACATACAGCAAAGTTATAAACCAGAAGTGCAACAGCAATTAAACTGCAGATAAAGATGACAAGAAGCATAAGAAATGTCATTCGACTGAGTTTCATGAAAGGCTTTTTGATATCATAGCTATCAGGATGTCTCGAATGTTCCATGTTGAATGTGTCTCGCATTCTTTATGGCCGGTAATTCTGTTGGATATAAGGGTTGATTAATAATTGAGATTCATTAGGATATTAAGTTCAAAATGCAATGAGGATGTGGGTATACTATATGAAATATATACTGCTGACAAACAGATGTTAAGTTTGAAGTAATTTGATCTTTAGTCACTAAATACTTCCTGATCACTTGATTTCACTTTCGTAATTATTTCGGCAATAAGCAAAATTATTCAGTTTGAAGGAACACAAAACTGGATTTTGCAAGACCTTTTTTGGAAGTGATAGCAGTTGGAATGACACAGCAATTTAATTTCTGACATCACATTTGATTAAAGATCCACGCGAAAGTCATTAAATTTTAACAATCTCATCAGACACTTTACAGATCAGACGATGAATTAACAGCAGAATTCACTGATAATAAAACCTAAACGGCTAAACTAAATTGTTGACGCACATAAATTATCAACATTTAAATGGGATCATTAACAAGGGATGTCCAATGTTTAGTGGAGGTGCTGTATATTCGGTTTGTGCTTTGGTTCAATGCAATGGAAAGAGCTGTGTAATGAAAACTGGATAGAGAAAGAAGGTTTAAGTTGCATTCGGGCTATGATGTGACTCGTAAAGTTTTCTTTCTTCTCTAGAACCTTATAGGCAGAGAATCGACTTTCCTTGAACATCCAAAAGAGAGGAGCTCCAAAAATCACATTTTATGGACATTATTTACAAACATCCACTAACAGCATCATCATAAAAATTAAATAATTAATCAGAAGGCGTTTAAATCATTAAAATGGTCAGAGTTTAATTGCCTGATGATTAAAATTTGTGACAGATAATATTTATTAAATTTGGGATCGCAAGGTTAGGTATATGCTCTACAAATGAGTACGATGAATCTTTAAAAGAGTATGCGGAAGGTGATATGAAGCTTTTTGCGATTTGTGATTAAATTGTTTACACGAAAGTGCTGACCATGGGGGTCTATCGTGATTTATAACATAATTAGTCGGTGACAAAATGCAGCATGATGACACATTATTCAATTTGTGCATTATGTGCTCGTACTTGAAGTGTGGGATAAACATATGAGGCACACGCTCAACTTCCTTGAAATTTATTTGTCATTTATACTCAATAAATTTCGATGTGATATAAAATTCGCAAAAAAATTTACAGCCACGAGTGCGACTCAATATAAATGTGTCCACGGGTCACTGAAATGTGCCTTAATTTAATATCAATTTATTACTGAAGAAAATGAAATCATTGACTTAATATTTTCTATATTCTGACCTTAAATGTTTCTCAGTTCGTTTAACTTGAGCGCACGAATTTCTTTTCTTTTGTGATTCTTTTTTTTCGGAACCGCACACGAAAATATTAAAAGATTACAAATAAATGATACAAAATTTTCTTTTCCGTCTATTAAAATGAAAATTGCTACGATACGATAGACTTGATGTCGCAGAGTCAATACTACATAGAAATTGATATTGTGGAATCGATTCCTATTGAATATTCAGTTCCGTTTGCTGGAATTATCATAAATTAGCTTGAATCGGAAAATTAATTCGAATCATAAAACACAAAACTTGCGATTAGATTAATAAATTAATGGATGTAATGAATTTGGCATGACAGGCTTGATGGTTTGTGGTTGAAAAGTTGCTGCAAACTGCTTGTCGCTGAGTTGTGCTAACTGCTGTTGACAATTTAGTGTATTTATCAATTTTGTTCTAGATTCGATCATAATCAGCTCCAAATAAGCACTTAATCTTTCAAGGTCAATGACCTATAAATCCTCAGCTATCAAGCAACTGATATTACTAAAAACAATAGCAATAAGCAGCATAAAATTCAAACCTAAACGATAAATTAATCAGCCGTCATATTGATTTTATTAGAACTGTCACGTGTTGTTACTTCATGACTCTACTAAGTCATTTATCAAGATTTGCAGCTATTACATTAACTGACTTCATTTGACCAACAATTTGGCAGATCTAAAGGCATTTAAGCAGGGTTGATACTTCAATGTTTACTACGTATGGATGTTTATGGACATTTGTGCAAATAGCCATCACCTTCATCTTCATCTTCTTGTCTAGACAACATTTGCGTCAGAATCTCCTTAATCTCTAGTATCTATGACTACTAATCAACAACCCTGTCTTTAGCTCATCATGATTGATGGACGAAAGTTGTGACACATTTTATTTATTGCTGCATAAACAAGGCTGATTGTACATTAGATTAAATAATCAATGGATGACATTCAATATAGAAACTTATGATTACTTCTCGTATTTCTCCGACATTGTCATTCAATCGCCGGGAAAGAAATAGGAAGCAGCATGAAGTTGATATTATTTATGCTAATTCCTTTACATTATGTCAAACATGTAGTATAAGTCACAACTACACATGTTTTTCATTCATACTTTGTTGTATGATTTTTTACTAGGGATGCTGCACGTTGAGCATGTTATGAACTTGATTCTGACAGTCGATTGATATTGAGCTGATTTAATTCAAGGAGCGTGTTGAATACTAATCTACAGCAAGGTCAGTCAACAGTAGTAAATCATGTAGTATGAAGGAATTCCCAGTGATAAACTTTTCAACAAATTGGCGCAATCGTGCATTCCATGAAAACTATACATCCACAATCTGACATAAAATGTATTCATCCTCGAAAGTATTCAAACTTAATATTATTTTCATTTAAAATAAAGTATTCCGCATACATAAGTGCCTTCAATTGAAGTTCAGTTGCTTATTCGTTTGTTCATGCCGTTGACAGTGTCTAGTTCAAGGTCGGAAGCATATGTAGAAGAAGAATAAATAAATTTAATCTTGGGGATGTCAATTTATGTTGTGCATATGAATGCACAGTATTGATTTAGTATCAGTTGATTAGATTGCATGGAATAACTGTGTCGAATGTCATGCTGTCAGCAGATTTTGTGGATTGTTTTATGGATATAATTGCTGCAAATTTGAAGTGATCAGCACGTCTTGAAATGAACATAAAGCTTTGCATAATAAACTGCCTAACTCCGTGACTAACTAGATAGTTTAACAATTTTGCAGTTATAGATCCATAAATCCGTCAATCCACACAACTCATTTCTCCCACTAGGATGTTTATCATTATTTTACAGTCCATGAATTCACGCTTCAATTCATCCTGACGCATTCAAGTACATAAAATGCAACAGGTGGCTCCATATGCTCGCATGAACTTGACATCTTGGCAGCATTTATTGCACTTAAATGATTCTTAATTAAAAGTTAATTGACTGTTCGTAATGGGAGTTTCATCATCGCTATCTGTTCCACAGTCAGCATGTAATTTATCTCTTTTTTGCTTCAAAAATAAAAGAATTTCATCCCAAAAAAAATAATATACACACAAAAACTGAGCGTTCTGATGTGCGACAGATTATAATATGAAAGACGATTCAGCTGTTGTTTGATATTTCTTTTCATTTTTTTGCACAGTCGCTTGATTTGATAAATTGAGTGAAAAAGAGTTTAATGCGTATTTTTACTCTTCTTTTATCATCTTTTATAAGCTCATTTAATAAATGATATGTCATGTTCAGGAATTCAATATATGTTACATAAATTACTTTTCTATATCTAAAACAGACTGTATGTTACATGAGGTACTATTTTTGGAAAGGTAGGGAAGGAATTTGTTTTGATCACGAGGATTAGACAGACCTTGAAGACGAAATTTCTATACATAATCTTAGTTACATCAATTTTGAGGATAGGAAGTATGGTGTAAATTTGTCTAAAGCTGAGAGTGAATAACGTAAAGTTCTTTGCTATTGTGGCTTATGGTCGGTTATGTGGTTTAAAGCCAAATGGATCGCATTTGAATTTTGACCCGCAACCCCTCCTAAATACATCTCTGGGAAGCGATCAGTCGACCTAATTACAAACTTAACATTTGACATACATTCGAATTCATCATTTGATTTTTGCAATAGCATTTGATTTTCCTCAACTTTTGTAATTCCTTTAGAATTTTGCTTTTGGGCAGCAATTGAATTAGTAATAAATCATATCCCTAGCAGGCAATGAGCGTGCTCTTAAGAGCAGAGGGGTATGTTGGGTATGTCAATTAAATTTGCTTTAATCTAGAAAAAAATACATATTTTATAGACAACTTTCTCCTTAACAACTTTCTCCCTAAAGGAACCAAAAATTAATGAAGTCAGTCATAATGAACTAGTCTAATCCAGACAGGAATTTCGTTATAATAATGCAATAGTTGAATGATCATCGATTCATGAAAAACATAGGTCATGTGAAAGAAATGATATTGCACAATACCTGAAGAGCAGCACTAGAAGCAAACACAGGAATGAAAGGTAAACCAAAAACAGGGGCACAACCCCTTTTTATATGCCTCAAAAATTCCTTTGAATTAGTTTACTTAAGGGAAGCTAATAATCAATTGATGGGAGACAGCAAAAGGTTTCACAATGTAATTTCTCTTCCTTTTCATGTTCCTTTTAAAACTAACTATTTAATACCCGTGTGTGTAATTTTTACCGGCAGTAAAAATAATATTTTGCTGCTTCTTCTTTGCTTTCCTTTTGCTGCCGCTATGAATGTGGATTTTTTGACGATTTTATAAACACATCATATCGCATTACAAGCACTTAATAGATTGTACAAGCATTACTTTTCCGCTGAAATCTATCCATTGTAACACTTGTTTAATATTCATGTACAAAATTCATCATCACTCTAAATTCTCAATTGGATACGACTCTCATTAATGAAGTTTTTGTTGTCTCTTTTTGTTTGGAATTTCTGTGCGGCTTTAGTGATGAAGGAATTTTGTTTTGGAAACTTGGATGTAGGATTGTAGAATTTGGAGGTTTTCTCAGGTACAGCATACAAAGGATTATCATGGCTCGAAGTCGACTTCTAAGCTGGTTGATTTGGGGTTTCACAATACTTTTAAAGGTAGTTCTGATAGCTTTACTGGCAAAAGACACAAAAAAGCACTGCTTTAACAACTGCTTCTTGAGGACACAAGAGTATTTTAGCTGATCGATCACTTTTTGATCATTTTGACAAGATCCATACCTTTTCTAAGGTGCAAATACTCCCTAATGTGGCTAAGATCAGATTAAATAGTGGAAGTGTGGAAGTGAAGATACCCGAAAAACCAGATTCTTAAAGTTTTTAGTCCTATCAATCAGATTTGACACCAAAAGTTAAAGTTCCAAATCAGAATATTAGAATTGTCATTCTAGATTATTAATCATTCTAGCCTTGATTCTAACATTAGAAGAATAACCGAATTGCATTGTACTGCCCACAAAAGATTCCATCGCAATTTCACCTCATATCCAAAAATATTGCCAACATCATCGTTAATTTAAGAATTACTGTATTCAATTACAAAGATTGTTTAAAAGAAAATGTCAAAAAATCATCAAACTTCCTTCAACCAACCACATCCAGATTTAATCATCACGGCAGTATTCGCAGCAACGAGATATGAAATCATCCATAAATATAGAAAATGCAAGTATTGTTAATTAGATTGCACTTACTAATTGATTATTTCCACTTCCAATATTGTCCTCTGTTCTTTATGTCAATTTGATATAGTAGAATTCTAAACTATTCAGCATGTACACTAGTTTCGCCTGTCTTTTCCGTGTTTTTCTTTTTTCAAAAAATCACTTTAAGGAAGTCACGTAGATATATGAGATTAATAGTTAATTGATAATACAAATTTTATACGATAATAAATGTCACATCTTATTGTGCGATCACTAAATTCTCATGTCGTGAATTTCACTTAATAAATCACATTAATTCAACATGAAAGTGAAAATATTTTATTTTTAAGATTATTTTTTTTTTTGCTCACTTTACTCAACTGTGCAGAACACGCGCTTCAATCTTTTTACACTTTTCCTTCTAACGTCTTATCGATGCGAGACCTAACAAGAGACTGAGAGATGTATAGCATAGAAGAAAAATATAATAATAATGTTCAATCGAGAAGAAATGTTCTGTGTGGATGAGAAGTAAAGCGTAAACATTCAAAAAAAGGAACTGAATTGTGTGTCTTGTGGACGGAAATGTCTTCATGCATGGCATTATGATTTGGAAAGTTAATGACTATTGGATAATGTTTTGTGA
The DNA here is from genome assembly GCF_022539635.2 of Chironomus tepperi. Classification (NCBI taxonomy): domain Eukaryota; kingdom Metazoa; phylum Arthropoda; class Insecta; order Diptera; family Chironomidae; genus Chironomus; species Chironomus tepperi. Next base: position 1,016,304 of record NW_027226207.1, read on the forward strand.
CTTAATCATGAGAATTTTTTCACGATTGATTGATTTTATATGAATTGAGGGAAGTTGAAGTGGAGATATTAAGAGTTGGCTGGGAGATCGAGCAAAGCTTTTCAATTGTTTTGAGAGCTGTTCAAATGTTTTGAGGTATTTTGAATTTTATCTTAACGGCTTTTTGTGAACAATTCGGAAAATTGTGAAGGACTTTGAGATTAATCTTAATTCCCGTTCGTTCAAGCATTTGCTAATTGGATACAAATCGATCAGGATATGAAGGAATGACTCAATGTCAAATTATTGACATTCTATTCTTATGCTAGCTGTCCATAGAACCTCAATTAAAATAAACCATAACACAGCATGAACCAAAACTTAAAAAAAAATTCTCAGAATTAATTCTCAATCTCTAGAAACCCAACTGAATTCTTTAAAATTCACAACATACTAAACAGTAAACAGATGATAACACATACGGTAAATAGGTCATTATGAAAAACTACATAGACTAATATAAATGCACTAAGTATTGTCCAGTAAACTGCATTTATGTAAATACCATGAAAATGTTTTGTGAAATATAAGAAGAAAATTCAAGTTTGAAAGTCACTATTGAGTGGAATTTAAGGCGCTTGCTCTTGTTTTAGTGAATCTCTTCAGTTTTGAATGAATTGTATGAACAAAAACTATTACCTTAACATGCAAACAGACCACTTTTAGGGTACCGCAGTGGTATTTCGGTACCATGAAAGCATGTTTTGAGTCTGTTAAGGCTATCGATGATTGAGATCGGATAACATCCCCAAATTGCACACGACGTTAAAATAATCAGACCTGGAAATCATCGTGCTGATTTTAGATCCATATGAAGCTGGTTTAATGCTATCATGACTTTAACTTGGAGTAGTAACCGAGTGGTATGCTGTTCAGATAAGCTTTGACAAATAATTGCAAAAATCACAAAAATTGTCTCCAAAAAAATTGCTAAAACCTCGACTCGACTTATGTGTGGTTTTTCTCACAGCACATGCATTTTTCGCGTCAGAATTCAAAGAAAAAAAGAGTTATTTTAGACAACAATGTGTTTATAATATGGTAATTACAAAGGGAAAAATGAACTTACACACTAAGAAACTATACAATATGATAATGACTAGCAAAACCCGCATTCTGTCATATATGATTACTTTTAATTTCATTTGTAGTTTTGAAGGGTTTAGACGTAAAGTTTAGAAGTGAATTTAAAATAATATCCAAGATGGATTTGAGAACTTTTGTGATACTTTGTAGTTTTTTGGTGAAAATGTCAATAAGTGAGCCACAATTGGACATACCAGGTGTTGAGCCAATAGTTGAACCAAAGAAAAAAGGACCAAGAGTTCTAGTGATGCCAAATAGTTATACAAATGATAAATTTGAGGATGAACCGAAGAGTGACACTAATAATTATCCATATGATAGTGATCGGAGTCAGAGATATGGTATGGATGTGATAAATGCTTTAAGTGTTAATGATAATGAAGTCATCTCGACTTTGAGCTTTTGTGATGTGTGCCTTAATATAAATTAAAACTCTGGATCAGTTAAAACAAGAGTAAAATCAATTTCAAACCTTATGTAATTCCATCAATTATTTCCTAACAGGTCCACCATACGACAGTAACGAGAACGAAGAATATCCACAAAATCAACGAGATAATGAGAGGCTTCGAGATAATTATAATAATCGGAATCCAACTGACACCAATTTTAACCGCGATAATTTTAGATTTCCGCAAAATAATGAGAATGAATTCAACAACAGGCGTCCTCAAGTGAGAGATACTTAAAAAGCCATGAATAGTTGTAAATTAAATTAAGCGCTATTTTCTTTCCTTCAGCAATTCCCTCAGAATAACAACAACAACAATAATCTAAATGAGAGATATGGAAGTAACTTAAATAACCAATACGATCCGAATAGTCGGTATGGCACCGATAATGTTAATAATAATAATGGATACTTAAACAATTTTAATGTCAACGATGGATATAACAACCAGAACCCTTATGACATCGAATATGAAAGAAAAATTCGTGTCGAAACGGAGAAATTACGGCAATTGCTGTTAGAAATTGATAAGAAGCATTCTACCGAATGTACATTGAATGTGGCTGCACAATGGAATTTTGAGACAAATGTCAATGAAGTATCGCAGTTGGAAGCTGTAAGTGAGAATTATTTGTAAATTAGGCACAGTAAAATCTGGTCCGCGTGCGTAACTCAAAACAAAATTTTACTTCTGACCTTAATTCCTTACCCAAGCATTATGACATTGACCTAAAGATAGAGCACTTAGCAGCATAGACTCCACGTTTCTATCCAATCATAGAAATCTTTTCACATTTTTTTCTGTTTATTTATTGTTGCGGCTACCAACTGATGGGAAATTGTATGCTGCTCTGTGGGAACTTTTTATGACTGCATTGTTTTAATTCGCAAATTTTTCATTGATTTTGACTAAATTTTACTGCTTTTTTGACAGTTAACAGCTCAGCAAAGATATTCGGATTTTATGCGGTACATTTTTGATCAAACCAAGACGATAGACTCAACTGCGATTTATGATGAGAAGCTCTATCGTCAATTGAAGCTTTTGTCAAATGTTGGACCTGCTGCTTTGCCGGCTGATCAGTTGGATCGGGTAAATTATATTTTTTTATTGAAATTTCAATGCTTACTTTGATTAGAATTTTTTATTGATCTTGAATCATTGAATAGACTTATTTCCCATGCAAACTTAATTAAGCACCTAGTCGATTAACATTGAAACTTAAATTCATTTTGACTGATAAATTGAATTATTTTGTTAAATTAAATTTACAGTATAATAGAATTATAAATGATATGCTAACAATATACAATGGAGCTACAATCTGTGGATATGAGCAGCCATTTGAATGTTCATTGAGACTTCAACCACATTTACGAGATGTAAGTACTGGTTTTGTAATAATTGACATTATGCTTCTTGAGTTTTAATGGCCCGAGTGGTTTGGGAATTTTCGAGGCATTAATTCAATTACTTTGCATGTCATGAGCCTTGATTGCTACTCGGGCTGAATTAAATAAAACAATTTTTATCTCTAGATCATGGCAAAGTCTCGCGATTGGGATGAATTAACATGGGTGTGGACAGAATGGAGACGAAAGGCTGGGAAACCAATGAGAGACTTGTTTGAACAGCTTGCTGATTTATCAAATGATGCAGCTAAATATAATAGTAAGTTTGACATTTTATGGACTGTAGAGTAAACATAAAATTGTTATATAATTTTTATTGCAGATTATACAAATGCTGCAGAGTATTGGAGTGCTCCATTCGATACACCAGATTTAAGATATGAGATGGAGAATGTATGGCAAGAGATTCTGCCTTTATATGAGCTAATTCATGCTTACGTCAGAAGAAAACTTCGTGAATATTATGGACCTGATAAAATCAACAGAAATGCACCATTACCAGCCCATATATTAGGCAATATGTATGGCCAAAGTTGGAATATATTAGACTTAACCCTTCCATATCCAGGTCGTACTTATCTTGATGTGACACCTGCCATGCGTGCTCAAGGATATACTCCAGCAGTTATGTTTCAATTAGCTGAAGAATTTTTCGTGTCAATCAACATGACATCACTGCCTCCTGAATTTTGGGCTCAATCAGTACTTGCAGAACCAGTTGATCGGCCTGTCTTATGTCAGCCGAGTGCTTGGGACTTTTGTAATGGACTTGATTATAGGTAAGATCATCTGATATTTATTTTCATTTCCTAACTACAATTGCTGTCCACATGCGTTTTAAATATGATCCGTGCGTAACTGCATGAATATAAAAAAATTCATTAAAATTGCCATTAAATGTCTTCATTAAACACCATAAACAGCTCATTTGAATTGCAATTGCATTTAATTAATCGACAGCACGTCAATCATCGACTGTATATGCTTTAATAATTTTTAAATTTTTTTACAGAATTAAAATATGCACAGACGTTACGCATAAAGACTTCATAACTGTTCACCACGAGTTGGCACACATTCAATATTTCTTGAACTATCGTAATAATCCGAAAATATTTCGTGATGGCGCTAATCCAGGTATGTTGCAATATAATGTTATTAACTTTTTTATTGTTTGTTTACTGCTGCCTGCGTGCCTGTTAAGCAATGGGTGAATGATCGCGGTAATATAGTCATCAAAGCTTTGTATTTTCGAGGAAATGTCCACTAAAACAAAAAAAGTGCGGAACTCGGAGCAATAAACCTACTTCAAATGTTTTAATAACAGTCATAACACATGCTACATAAATGCCGACTTTGATTCAGATAAGATAATCCCATACATTCAACATCCATAACGAAATCAGATCACAATCATTAAATGATTTATGACCGTCATTAGCAATTCATAGCAATATACACACTATCTATGTCCATTCGCATAAATCAATTCAGAAGAAATTAAAATTGTTTTGACATTTCGAAAAAAAGGAAATGCAGTGTCGTAGCTGCAATAAGAGTTGATCATAAAGATACTTTTGCAAATTAATGGCATATTACGAATGCGCTAATTCATTACTAAATGCTTTATTATATACTATACAAATTACTCCGCAACTAGTTTCGATCATATTTGAGGATTGAATTTTATTAGTGCACAGCATAATCACCTTATTGATGATGTAGCAATCGATTGTTGAGTATTTGGGGATTGCAACAAGACGGACTTACTAAATATGATTGTTATGTCAATGCTCTAAATTGTTAATTTCATTACTAGGCTTTCATGATGCAATTGGAGATGCCATAACACTGTCCATCACACCAAAACATTTACAAGGTCTAGGATTAATTCAAAAATCTGTTGATGATACAGCACATGATATTAACTTCTTGTTTGCTATGGCTATGGATAAGGTATGATATAGAAAGCTTTACAGTGTGTATAGATTTTGATTGTAATTGAAGAACATTGACTAGAATCGACATGAATTAATCAAAATTAGAGTCTGAATCTACTGAATCGACTCTAGTCATGTCGACATGATTTCGGGTTCAATCTCAATATCACCTAAAACTCAATATCATCTCCAATAAGTCAATACTCTTAATTTCTCATCCAGGTGGTTTTCCTTCCATACGCACTTGCCCTAGAGCAGTGGCGTTACGATATCTTCACGAAGAAAATCCGAAAGGAACAGTACAACTGTCATTGGTGGCTTTTAAGGTAATTTTTTTATTATCATTATTTTGAAAGTGATTCTCCTTCACATCAATTTTTCATCTTATTGGACTACAGCTATTAATGCCTTTAACTCCACTTAAGTTGTGGAAATCTGAAACAAAAAAAACGTTTAATTGTACTTTGTGTGTTTGCATAACATTATTTTTGTTTTTAAAAGCTTTCATTTAATTTAGTTTCAAGTTGCGATCATGAAAGCTCTATAATTAGTATGGTTAATGGGAATGTTAAGATCCAGTAGCGCATTTTTGAAAGAATTTGACATATCTTTATGCAATTCTAAATTCTCGTATTTCTCGAGTTTTTGATCCTGTTGAAAATTTCTCTATAGACAAGTGTTGCCCAAACTGTGTGTCGCGGCAAACCTTCGTGAAAAGCTGCTTACCACCGAGGTGTGTTGTGGCACAAAAAGTTTGGACACCACTGCTTTAGACAAAGTGAAACTACATCCAAAATCCCAATATAATACACTCAAAATTAGATACATGTAAACCCAGATCTGTTGCAATTCCAACAATATGAACTTCCTTTGTTGCGAAAAATCTATGCTTTTAAAATGTGCATAACAATTATTTATACAATTTCATGACATTCATAATTACATTTTATGTTTTACAGAGAGCAGTATGGTGGAATAAAGCCGCCTGTCTTACGATCAGAATTCGACTTCGATCCTGGTGCAAAGTATCACATACCAGCTAATGTGCCATATATAAAGTAAGTGAGATGTCTTTTCATGGTTATTTTGCAATTTAAGATGGAATTATTTATTTAATTAGTGTGAAATCTCTCTTGTAAGACTCATAATTGTTAAATAATCGCATTTTTATCAGTTCAATGCCACTGACCACACACTTTTAATCTCTAAACTATCTTTTTATTAACGATAAAATGAGCTTATTAACAATGGATGGTAGCTTTTGAGTTTTGTGGATGTTTCTTATGTGTATGAGAGACTGTCCAATACATGTGCTATAGCTTGACCCCCTATAGACTGTTAATCACGATAACTTTTGCAAGTCCTGCTGTCTGAATTTTAATTGATTAATATCCTGGTTTAAAAATCAACAGCATCTGGTGCTGAAAATAAATCAACAGCCACCAAATGTTGATGTGTTATGTGCAAATCTATAAATATGTGCTGAAACGGGTAGGCGCCACGGGTGTTCAGGAAGAAAAGTTGATCAAATTAAATGCATACTTACAATCTTGCGAGATGATAGGATTAATTGCATGCTACATGTCTTTAACGCTATTTGGCTTAATTAGTGGTGGCCATTCATGACATTTTTGTATGCCTGACTTGTTATGTGTCTTTAAAGTTATATAAAATTTTGCGAATTTTTATGAAATTGGATCGAAATCCAAAAACTCAACCCCTGATAATCGTGTCTTCTTATCTCACGTACTCATCTGCTTTATTGGCCATGTAGATATCAAAACAACAAGCTTACGTGCGAGCAGCAAATTGTCTGGTACACCGTCTGCAGAAATTAACAGTTTTGATGATTTAATATTATAAAGTAAGATTTACCCCTCTCGCATCTAATTATACAAAGTAGTCTCGATTTACTCACAACATTCCGTACCGGTTCAATTCAATACCATGAGCATGTTTATACACAATCGTACATTTCGTAACCGTGAAATAAGAAATGTGAAGAAAGAGTGAAGAAAAAAAAAAGTTGAAGTAAATAGAGCAACTGCTTTTTTATGTACAAAAAAACAAGAAGCAATGCTGGTTTTCATTTTCATTTCATTTATTCCTCGAACATTTTCATTTCATGTTATTACACACGCTTTTTATAAAATCTTTTGTTTTGACGGACTAGAGAGAAAGAAAGAAAACAACAAGTGCAGAAATTGCATAATAGTATTTGATGAATCCAGTTCTTCCGCGAATTGCGCTTTTTAATAGCGTAATTCGATAATTGTTAAGCTTAATTTCTTCATTTGTTGCTTGGATTATATGAGGTTATGTCTGTACTGCATGTTTTTGATTGACATTTCACGTCGAATCGAGTAGATTTGCTGTTATTACCACATTGTGGATGTTTTTTGCCACTTTTTTGAAGATGTTGCAGTATTTATTATTGATTGATTCGTTAACTTTATTAATATTTTTATCAAAAAACATTTTGAAGTGAGGATGTATTCAATGACAAAATTTTTAAGAACAATGAATTTTTCAAAATATTTTTCAACGGTTCTTGTTAAACAATAATGAATTTGTCGCAAAACCTTGAAATTGTAATGTCTTTTGTTTATAATGTCTTGTATTGTAATATTCGTCTTACTGTTTTGCAATTCAAAACATGCGCCTTTATATTTTCACTCAATAATGATTATTACCACAACAATATTGTGCCTGCACTCGAATTGCACACATTATGACGATTCATTGCTGATGAGGTGATTATTGAGTTGCATAAAAGGCGTTATTTGCTTACTTTTCGTTGAATCCATTCATATAGAAATAAGAAAGTCTAAATTTAATTGAAAAGTATAGCATCTTTATTTGCATGTCTTTTTTCATAGTTTTTTTTAATTAATTAAAGCCTTAGATTATAAATTCATACAAACAATTAATAGAAATGCTCGTAGTTGAGCTAACACAGCATTCATTTATAATCAAAATCTATTTAATGAGTTGCATACAGTTGTATGCTTGAAGGTAGCTTGATAACAAGGGATGATAATGAGTATAGGGAAGATGATTTGGTATTTTTACAAATTTCACTTCTGCTTCATCAAAACAACTGGAGGTAGAGATGTTTTGGAACATTGAAGAGAAGTTAACATCACAATAGTTTTAGTAGTTGCCACTTTTTAGTAGTGGTGATGATCATATCCTTCTGAAAGTCCTTCTTGACCGCCGTGGCTAGATTCTTGATGTTCATGATGTTCTTCTTTGTGAACTGGAACTTCGACCTTGTAGGCTTTTGGTTTTGTGACAAGGGTTGGGACATGTTTTTCGAGTTGAATATGGACTGGTCTCTCGACTGGAACCTTGACTGGGTATGGAACTTCCTTTTCAACTGGATATGGGACTTCCTTGTGGACTGGGTATGGGACTGCATATGGAACCTTTACTGGAACCTTGACTTCCTTTTCTTTGTAGACTGGGACTGGTCTGTCAACTGGAACATGGACTGGGTATTTAACTTCCTTGACGACTGGGACTGGGACTTTCTTTTCGTGGTAGACTGGGTATGGTTTTTCAACATTGTATGGTACTGGACGGTCAACCTTAACATGGACTGGGTAGTGTTCGATCTTTTCAACTGGATATGGTTTGTCAACATGGACGACCTTCTCAACTGGGTATTTGACTTCCTTGATGACTGGGTATGGTTTTGGAACCTTGACTTCGACTGGAACTTTGACTTCTTTGACTACTGGATAAGGCTTTTTCACTGTTAATAAAAGAATTAGTTATTAATGATTTAAAATTGACAAGAAATGCTTAGTCGGGTTTTACCTTTAACTTCATAAGGAACTGGTTTCTCAACATGAACATGGACTGGGTAGTGGACAACCTTTTCAACTGGATAGTGCTTGGTTACATGAACTGGAACTTTTACAATTTCTTTGACTTCATATGGAACATGTTTAACTACTGGGTATGGTTTTGGGACTCCAACTTTAACTGGAACATGGACTTCCTTAACATGTGGAACATGCACAGTCTTAACATGATGAACTGGAACTGGGATTTTCTTTACAATTGTAAGAGTCTTTTCTTCATGAATTGGCTCATGATGTGAGTGCCAGTCTCCAAAGTCATAAATTCCACGCTTTTCTTGTTTCTTATCAACTAATGCTTCAGCTTGAGATTCATCAGCTTTTGTGTCTTCAACTGCTTTTGGTTCCTCTTCAGCAGCTGAAAGAACTGCAAGAGCTAGCAAAATTGCTACTCCCTAAAGGTTGAGAAAATTGAATTAAAATCATTTTATTATGCAAATAATGCACAGAGCTTTTAACACGTCTGCATTAATTTCCGTAATAGTGATGATGATGATGATAATTTGTAATTACACGCAATTTTTTTTTACTTCTTCATCTTCAATTAAAAATGCTCAACTTTCACGTAATCAAACATGAGAAATGAAAAAGATAATGCTCATATGCTACATATTATTCCAAAAAAATTAACCAACACGATTTTATAACAACTTTTTGGCATTATAGAAAAGGTTTACGATTATTTCGTGCGCTTTATGCCATAAAATATTATGAATTATTGCTATGGTTGAGTCCTCTGAATAATAAGTTTTCGGGTATTATGAAATTTAAGTGAAACTTTTAATTGAGGGGTTCTAAAAATTGCTTTATGGATGATGAGTTGATACCCTTTGGATATGCTAGTAAAGCAAAGGTATGAATGATTTTATGGAAGATACTAAGAGTGATTTGAATAAGAACTGAAGGGAATTTGGTTAGTCCAGATGGGATTGATGAAGCTAGAATGCACTTTAGACTTTAGATTTGATAGCTAAGATTAGCAGCTAAGCATAATTCACTAATCTAAAGTCAATCCTAGTCATGAAATAGAATTGCAAAATGCAAAGCTCTTATTCACTTTGATGCAATTCAAATTCTTGCTCAAGAATTGCAATCAGCTTAGTATTCTATATCCAACTCAAGCATAATTTGATGATAATCCTCATAAAACCAATTTTAATCCATCCATGAGCTGCAATATTGCAGTAATCACATGTATCCAATCAACTTGATTTAATGAATTTTTAATCCTTTCAAATTTCATTTTTTATATCTTTAATCTGCTTTTTAGTTCCACTTTCTTTGATTAAATTTCATAATTTTGATTGCCTTTTTAATTAAATTGTTCATGCACTTTAACTCAATATTTTCACTTTGTATGTCCATATTTAATCGTCCATGTGTTATCACAAATATATCCTCATCACTTTTACTTCCTGCTTACCAAGAATTTCATTTTGATTCTAGTATTTAATTAAATTTATCACAAAATAATATTCAACAAAAATAACTTTGCTAAGTCCTGGAAATCTTTTTCTCTCTTCCTATTTTTTGTGCTTTTTATTTGCGTTAAAATTTAATTTTTTTAAAATATTTCTCTGAATGTTTTGATTCAAACAGCAAATGGAAAACTGATGGTGTATCTTGAACTTTCCACAGCTTTTATACTACATTTGTATTTAATATTGTGGATATGATTTTGTTGTATTTTCGTATTGTACAAGTTCTGCATTTAAAGAGTAACACTTTCCCCCCGAAAAAAAATGAGTAGTATTGAATGAAATAACAGAAACTACACATAAGCGCCACAGACCCACCGACACATTGAATTATTGCTGCAATCTATGTATATCATATGAGATTATATTATATCAAAATGGGTATTTTTAGAGCTTGAATTAATTTTCTTTGCCTGTTTTTGCTCATTCGGCGATTTTTGAACGCATTTTTTTTGGATCAGTTATGACTTACTTACGATAATGATTACGTGCGTGAATTGTCAAATCTAGTTGAAGGTCTTGGATTTTTTTTTAAGATTAAGGTTGCAATGCATGTAAGTTAATTGCAATTTTATGGGTTCTTGTTTAAGATTGTTAAGGGATGGGAATTGGCAGAACAGATTCCTCTGTGTATTGAAAACAACACGAGTGGACAACATCAAGAACTGGTTCTAAGGACATATTCATGTTAGATTGGGCTAGGTTACCATCAAATCGCCATATTAGATTAGAAAGCAAGTATCCTAAATTGCATTAAAACTGACATTTTGACATCACATCCTTGAAAATCAAATTGGCAAAGTCATCATCTATTAATTTCAAAAACTTGCAAAATTTTCCATTTCGTCAAATAAAAATGATGAAGAATGAAACCATCAAAGTTTAGTAACCTTTTCATAAACAATGACACATGCTGTTCATTTCTTAATATTGCGATTAATTCGACCGTGCATCAAAAAAGCTGCTGTTTCACGAGTAACAACCCAACACTTAAATATTTATGATAATCTATGCTATAGATTAAAATCACCTTTTTGTGTTATTTCATAGATAAATGCTTTAATTTGCAAACATATTTATCAACTACATAATAGAATTAAACATAATGTTAGACATGCGACCAAATAAGAGAAGAAATTTGAAAATGAATTAAACCTTCAATGAACATTCGGCAAATGATTAAGCTTTACAAACAAATTATGTATCTTACATAATGCCAAATCAGAGATAAGAATAGCTAATTACATCAAAATTCAATCATCGAACTAAAAAAATTAAAATAATTTCAAAATTAGCAGTTGTAACTTGTTGACAAATGCCTTATAAATTGCGTGAAAAAATGGAAATAATCTCAATCATCAAATCACACAACATGTGAAATGTGCAAGTAAAATAAATTCATAAACCTAATGTGGAAATTGAAATAAAAAAGAAAGAAAGAAAGAAATAAAAATATACTACATTGTATTTATCACTGTTTGGGATCTAAAAGCGCATTTTTCATTGAGTCTGGTAGACCAAACATTCGATTTGAAGATTTAGAGCTCAAAATTGACTCGGATTTTGTGTAGTAAAGTCGAATCGAGTAGACTTCGAGCTCTAGTATAGTCATGATTGGCAGCTACTAAGGGCACAGTTAGAAATGTTTGAGGTGGTTTGGTATTATTTCCATGAACACTCCTAGCAAATCGAAAATTAACCCCAGGACAGTTTCTTACCATTAAACCCTAAAAATATTCAATAGCCCCCAAAACAAAGCCAACAAACTTCATTTTCCACAAAATCATGCTAATAATAGAAACAAAACACAAAACAAAAGCAAAAGAAGTAACTGCATGATGTGTATTTAATTTTGCAACATCAATCACCTCTATATGCTGTTGTGTCTGATTACTTAAGATTTATTTTCCAGTTCAGATGGTTTACGGTCATTAAACTTTAATAGAAAAAATATTATTAGATTTTCCATATGGGAGCGGTGCTGGAGTGTCTGACTGACTAAGTATTGTAAATAAGTCATGTCGAAATGTCGAGAAAATTGCTAAAGTTTGAGTAATCAATATGGTAGTTTAAATCAATTAAAGATTTTGAGTGGTAATAAAAAATTATTGTGGGTTGTTGATGAAGTGTTTAATTGATTCTGTCGTGGTCAAGTATATTTGCATATTGTGGTGTGAAACTGTCTGGCTGAGTATAATTAAAATTTAATTTATGAGCACTAATGTCAATTTTGACTGGGAACCACCATAAGTCTTCTCAAAATGCTTTTTAAGCTACCACAAAGTCATGCTTACTTTCTAACTCATTTTCTGCATTAAAATGTACGCTAAATATTTAATAATCAACTCATAAGTCAGTGTGTTTGTGCAACGATCAAAATTGAAAAAGAAGCAGCTCGGCTCTTGTTTTCAACACGTTCAAAAATGTGAGATGTGCGCGATTATGATTATGATAGTTGAATATTATGAACAGTTTTGTTATAATAAATGAGAAAATTTCAATTTGCGGATATTGGGGTGAGGTGCAACATTGTTGAATTGAAGCTTTCAGATTGGCATTTCTCGGTTTGAAACTATTTGGTGAAATGTTTTTGATTTTGTCGGAAGTATTGTGAGCTAGTTCTTCATATTATTTTAAAAAGTAGAAATTAAACATTTGGATCCTTTGCACTGTGCATGACTCATATAACGACTGTGTGAATATGAAAATTTCCTTGTCTTAGCGCAGCAGCATAGAAACTAATCTACAATGCGATCTTAAGATTGCAAAATATGCCAATTATGTCACATTAATAAAAATTACAACCAGCATGCAAGAGAATTTCTAAGAAAAGTAAACAAAGAAAAATGCATTAAAAGAGATGAAACATGCTGATTAAAGTAACAAGCTCAAATTGGATTTTAAAATTCTTAATTAAATTTCTACATGTTTATAATTACTTTGATCGACGTGATTATACATGTGATGGATAGTTAAGTTAAGTTATGGTCTATTTATAATTTTGGTGGTATGTCTGTCATGTCCAGGGATTGAAATATGATTAACATGACAGTGATCGAGGATTAAGGATTGATCTCTGCATGAGACTTACTTAGACATCAAGGGTGCAGAATTAATATATAGCATATTGATCTTTTAATCACTTTGATCTTCTTTATTAGCCATTGGGTACTTTAATGGACACACCACCTACAAAACCTAAAATAACCACCCTCCTAGTAGCTTCATGATTCAATGAATTCTCTAACACTTTAAGTACGAAAAATCTAAATTACATTGCAAGTCATGCTGCTCATTATTGAGCAATTTCTGTAATAAATGTTTATTTTCATTATTATAATAACAATCTTGTATGCATCGACTTTGTGTCTTGCTAATATATTATTTAGAGCAAATTTTATGGTAAATATAAAAGCTCACAATTAATCCGGGGTCTGTTGAATTACGCAAGAATAAAAAGAAAATTGAACAAGTTAGCGAATAAGCTTTGCCAATTTTGAGGTTATAATTTTTCTAGAGTAAGAATTTCATTGGTCATGGATCAAACCAGGAGTAATTTAAGATATTTTAATCCAGCATAATTTACTCAATTTTGTACACCAACAATGGTCACTAATGACCCGTGCTAAACCTCCTTACTCAAAAAATGCCTTGAAAATTTCTTTCAGTTTTCTTTACTTTTTAATTTTTAAACAGTTGCGATTTTGACATCTTAACTTTCAATGTCTCTCGAATTATTTCCATTTTTATAAAAATTCGTTAAAGACTCGTGACATTTTATGTCAAATTAATTGGTAATGGGTAATTATGTGTGACATTTGACATCAATAAATTGCACATTCCATTAAACCAGATCATTTAGTTACATAATTATGTTAAGCTATTTAAATTATAATTTATTATAAAGTGATCCTGGCTACTCAATAAAAGTAAGAAGAAACTTGAGAGTGTTAAATAATCAGCAAGTCACGATCTCTCATTGGATTTAAACGAAAAAAGGCATGAATGAGGAAAAGCTTGATGCTGTAATATAGAATTATGCTGTATATGTAAGGAAAAACCTTAGCTTTCTGTTTTTAATTATTTACATTTTGCCTTCAACAAGGTTCAAATTAAACGATTACGAAATCGTCGTAAATTCACATCCATTGTGCACTATAAAAGTATCATACATATGAATATCGCATGCAAAACGCATAAAAAGAGTTTCTTCCGTACTTTGTGAGATATTTTTTTATGTCCAAAAATTATTTTAATTTTTACGCTCGAAAATAACATCCAAAATTTTATTAATATCGGTTTATGGGATATAAACATTTTTTTGTGAGGAATTTAAATGAGGAGGTTGGAATGTGATTTGTTTTTCAGAGTGAACGCATTTCAGTTCTAACTGAATACATATAAATTCTTTGTAGCTTAAGTGCAGGTTGCTAAATAACCGCTATGACATTTGTTAGAGATCAATGTCTAGCAAACCCAAGCAATTTTTAAAGTTGAATCACATCAGAGAATGGGTTTCGACCCCAAAATCCACCCTCTCCGCTGAAAACACCCCTGATCTCCTGGATCACATCTGCTACATATTAAGTCAATAAAGTGAATAACCAACTATGAAGTTTAACAAACTATTACAACAAGTCTCAATATCCAAAAAAGTCATTGACACATGATCAGCCTTCCAATCTTGACATCAATTTTCCGATATGATTCCAACACAAATTGTTCATGAAAATGTTCAATTCCATTCATAACTTTAGAAACCTTAAAAGCGATACACATCCGAAGATAATGAGTGGAAAAATGTGCCAAAATTAGATGTGCTTTACCTTGCTAACTTGCCTGCAATAAACATAACAAAGAGAGATTTTCCATCAGTTCCATTATGGTTTCATAAAAAATCAAAATTGACTTTGAAGCTCATTAAAAAAATATTTTAAAATTCCTCTCGAAAAACGCCGACCTTGACAGAAAATTAAAAGTATTTTATGTATTTTGTGGTCAGCAGATGTGGGAAAGTTGACATTGAATTTCCATCATCTTTTCGTACACTTTTGTATATCTGCGGGTTAATGATCTTAAAATCAGATTAATGAATTATTATTTTTATTTTTAGGTACTTCTTTTCAGCTGTTTTCCAATTTCAATTACATCGTGCGATGTGTATAGCATCTGGTGAATTTGATCCCATAAATCCATCAAAGCCATTACATAAGTGTAGTGTCTATAGACACCCTGAAGCTGGAAATATTTTAAAGTAAATAACACATACTTATTGCTGCTTAAATCTTAATTTTATGATCCAAAACTTCCAGAAAATTAATGTCACGTGGGGCATCACAGCCATGGCAGCAAGCAATACAAGAAGTGCTGGGTGAAGGTCGACTAGATGGTTCAGCCGTGCGCGAATATTTCCGTCCTTTAGAAGAATGGCTGAGAAATGAAAATTTGCGTAATCAAGAATTCGTTGGATGGGTTTATGATGGAGATTACTGCAAAAAGAGGTATTTCAATGACTTGTTTCCATTTCAATTAACATGTTTACTTATAATTAATCTAATTACTAATTGTTTGTAGTATTGAAACGGCAAATCTTCAAGTGTTTGGCGGTTTCTACAATGCAGCTTCATATGCTTCGATTAACACCAAGGTTCTTGTTATTACAGTTTTAACATATGTCTGTAAAAGTTTGCTGTTTGTTTAGTCCAATTCCTTATTGTTCTGTTTTAATTTCTAATTTTATGTTAAATATTAAAATTGTATACTTTAGACTATTTTTAAGCAGCATAAGAATTTTTATGAAGCTTTTGTTCTTGATTACTTGAAATAAATGTGTTCCTCAATTTGATGTTAAGTATAATTGAACTTTAATGAATTTAACTACAATACAGTCAACAAATTGTTGATTGGCCACACCTACAGCTTCTTTTTAGGATAATAACTGACCCAGACTCTGTCCTCAATTTCATAATAATCCGCCAGTAACAGCAACCTTTCATAAAGATTCAACCGTGTATAATTTAATGTCACTTACGCAAAACCCAATTTAAATTGCGATAATAAAATTTTTACAGCTGTCCATATTCATGATGCCGTCTCCTTTCACCTTTCATTCCAAAATTCGACCATTTGTCAATAAGCATTCATCATGTTCAATTAAATTAAATCATTTGTTCAATATCCCGAGTGATACAACCAGCAATTTGTCGAAATCATCTGTCATGGTGCCGTCAGAGAAATTTTGCGACTTACTGTTGAAACTACGACACAGCCAACACGTTGTGCTGTTCGGGTATATTAGCATCGGTTGGATGATCGATGCCACAAATAGAGACATGATTCAAAATCAAGTTTATTGAATGAAAACATATGTTGCAAGAGGTAAGTCTGTCACGTAAACAAAAGTTGACCTATTTTAAGTCTTGTAAGGAAATTAATGAATGGATGAAGTCTAATAAAAGAAATAATGGGCGATGAATATCACACAAAGGCAAAGTTCAAGTTTATGTTTTGTGGAACAAGGCTTGAAAGAAAAGGTGATAAAGTTAAATACTGTTGACTTGATGGTTGTTGGAAGTGGATATTCATGATGCTTAAAGATTTCTTAATATACTAGAACTTGAATCTGGTTTGTCATGTGAAAATTTCTTGAATTTCCTTAATTATCTTAATTTATAATATGTAATCCACTTGTAATCTTAAGCACTAAAAGTCAATAGTCGAAAACAACAACAAATCCAAAAAGGCAATAAAATAAAGTAAGAAAAAGACCGGTTACGATCAATTATAATTATTACTATTATAGCTATTACCATTGCTTTTATTATATCATAGCTAGACAAGATGCAATTTTTATTTCATTTCATTTACTACAAATAATATTGAAGCAGCAGTATTTATTCATATGAACATTCATGTGCAACCGTGAGCTAGAAACTGTGTCAAAGAAATCGAAAGTATTAGAAAAAATATTTCTATGCTCAACATTTTTTTCGTAACTTCTTTCTTTTTTCTCTTCTTTCTCGATTACGCTATGTCTATGCGATGTTTTTGTTGTTGTTATTGGGTTAGAAAAAGTATTTAACGTTACTTAATGGTCGATTTTCATTCATTTCCATTTCATTCGTTGCTGCGAAAAATATAAAATCAAGATAATTATGTGGATTATTATGAACTCTGGAAATTTCGTTGGATGCATTGCAATGTTTTGCATTAAAATATGATGCTGAAGATTTATGACGCTTTTAAGATTCTCAGTGCCATTATTGCGTCCATTCTTAACTTACTTACTTTGCTGGCCGTACAGATCAATTGTGATTCATGGCTTTCTTCAGATGTCAACTGAAACTAGTCCTATAGTTAGCTACCAGTTGACAATTTCCAATAGCAAATGCAATACTGTCTTTGTTAACAGCTTCCTTCCATGAATTCTTTAACTGTCCTCGTAACTTATAACTTAATATTACTAGGACCCACTAAGATGTGTACATAACATAAAGTAATCAACATTTTAGTTCCCTGATTGACATAATTGAAGAAGGCTTCTTATGAAATCCTTTAAAGCTACGGATACATTTATTAATCGTTAATAGAAGTCACCCCTATTTGGCACCCCACAAAAGCGACATCTTGATTCGTGTTGCTCGGGATCTTGTGCTTATAAAGCTCATACAGCAATTAATTTATACGAAAGCCAATACTCGAATAGAAAGCACATACCATGAGATATCTTCTTTTAATTAATCAACACTTTTGCCAAAAAATGGAAAGCTTAAAGCTCCTCAAAATTCAAACTTAACGGTAGCTTCAAAGATTCAATTTTTATCGGCTTTTTTGGAAAGCACGTGGTATAAATTTATATTTATGGCATTGAATACTTTTATATCATGTGCAGAATTATGGTTATCATTTCATATTTTATTCGAGGTTCTGACCTTTTCAGGGATTAAATACAAATTTAGGTTAAGTGCTGTATTTTTATGTTGCAGATTTTGTTACGTTAATAAAAGCATTATTTCATCATTAAAATTACATAATTTAGTTAGTCTTAATGATCTAAAATTCCTACTCGATTCTTTCCAAGAATTAAAAAATGCCGGCTTAAATTTTACGTATGCTGCTCGAGTATTCCATAAGACAAACATCAAACCTAATTTAAAAGCAACATTTTAATGCATAACGTAATAGAATTTCATTGGAAGCAATTCATTTAATTCTTCTGTCAACAATGACAATCGGCAACGAGAAAAGGGGAAAAATTAAGGCACAGAAACAAGAAAAACGATTTTTTACTTTATGTTGACTTTAATATATCATTGCAGTTAAAATTGATTTTTTATGTACATAATGTAAGGAACTGAGTGACATTAAGTTAGCTCACATTTTGTCTGCTGCGCATATGGTACGGCTGAGTTTGAATTTAGAATAAATTTCACGGATTTTTTGCATATTTTGAGATGATGAGTAAAGGTCAACTTTATGGCTATGCAACAACAAATGACGACACAAAATAAGTATGTGACGAAATGTTCATGCAAAACCACTTTAGTGACATTAAAAATCTACATCCGTTGACTGTTATGTCTTTTCTCTGATATGTCTTTTTGGGATAAAATAAAATTAATTGTTGGGCAATGATGAGACTTGACA
Organism: Chironomus tepperi; assembly: GCF_022539635.2. Lineage (NCBI taxonomy): Eukaryota > Metazoa > Arthropoda > Insecta > Diptera > Chironomidae > Chironomus > Chironomus tepperi. Next base: position 1,035,223 of record NW_027226207.1, read on the forward strand.
AATTTACTGAGTTACTTCATTGGATGTTCATGACTATGTTAAGATAAAAATGAACATCGCTACTACTTAAAGTTGCTCTCAGCTCCTTCATACTAATCATTACAAAACTGCGTTCCGGTCATCAAAACATTTATCGACTTTTACTCTCGAATGTCTCTTTTTTCCTTGCCTTAAAGCTGCAATTCATTCAAATTACTCGTTTCACGATCCGTAAACGCAAAAATAATGTGTAGTAATTTTGCAACATAAAAGAGCTATTGGAAAAATGAGCTCTCTAATGAAGAATTATATAATGCAGCAAAAAATGATTTCTATGGCAAATATTAAGGTCAAATTGAGATAGAGAGTGAGAAAGAAAGAGAAATGACGACATATTAAAAGAGGTTTTTTTTGTTGTTGTGTATTAAGTATGAAAATGAGCATATCAATAAGAAAATCATTAATCGCACCATGAGGTCATTCATCTAAACATAATTGAGTCACAAATATAATTAAAATAACTAAATGGGGGTCGATTGTCAATGATGTCTTGAATTTTAATGGACGAGGTCTGGGGATGCTCAATGGTGCTATGTAGCCTATTGAGGATACCTTTGCCAATCTCTTGAGTACACCTCTTCTAACCTCAATATCAGCTCTTTAGATGACATGACAGACGTCATTGATGTACAACCCCCGAATAAAAGTAAAATTAAAGCAAGCTTAGATCAATCTGCCTATAAATATTAATAAGCATGAATGAACAACAGTTTTAATTTTTCTTATGTAATGACAGAGTATAAAGTCCCACATATGATTTCGTGAGTGCTCAATTTCATAATTCTGGTGTCAAAGTTTGATGCCAAATATGAAAAAGAAGCATAATTGTTATTGCAATAACCTTTTCATTCAATGGCAGTGCTGGTCGGATTGGATCAATGACTATTTTCATGCATCTTAAAGGTTACAATGTGACAATTTTCTATTGTTGGACGAATTGATTCATGTAGTTGAATGGAATTAAATTAAACCTTTGAGTAGGTATTGTATGTAAATATTGCAGAATATGGCACAATAGATTCAAGCATTGGATTTATGAATAAGAAAATGAGAAAATGACCGAGAAATTTTGTAATTTTTTGTGAAGCCTTTTGTTGTGGACAAGTCTTATGGAAAATATGAAGCATGCCTGTTATTGAGAATTCTAATGATCTGAGCTATAAACTGGAACTAGAGGAAGCTACAACTGGATAAAATAAGAATTAAAAAGTCAAATTGGTAATTTATTTTTTAAAACAAAAAACTATTTATTTATATCTTAGCATATTTCTTTTCTACTTCCATCTGTATCCTTAGTAAATGTATTTTATGCTAAATAAATGATACACAATACATCAATGACGAAAATACACATATTTAATTTAAAAAAGCTTCTCACTTTTCACTCTATGGATTTAATATTTTGGTTTCATGAATCATCTGACACAGTCAAGAGTGATGTATAGCTGATGAAGTGGTGGTATGCTGGCGGAAATCATGGCTAGTAATTTGCAATGAAGCAGATTATGCCACTTGACCACCATAATATTTTTTCCACTTCATATATGTATTCATCAAGACCGTTTTGTTTTCTCACATTGATGACAGCAAGTCGTGTATATTTTGATGGTAAATAAGGTTCTGTGATGCTACTATACCCGACTTGCTTTCATCAACATTTTGAAAATGTCAAATTGCGATTTTTATGGAAATTAGATTTGTTTGCTTAACATTTAATTGGAAATGAAGTGTGAAATGCGCGGAGAGAATTGAAATAGAATAGCGGAAAAATAGGTATAATAGAAATAACAATTGAATTGGATATAAAGGCAATAGAATAATGATAATAATTAAAATAATAATAATAATACTAGAGATTGTTTAAAAAAGATCAATACTTGATTGTTTATCACAATTTAAATACTTAGTAATGGTGTTCATGAGATAATTCAGCATGATGTTGGTCATGGTGGCCATGGAAGTCGTGTTGTTCTTGATGTTCGTGATGTTCGTGGTGAGCTGGAACTTCGACATGGTAGGCCTTTGGTTTTTCAACGTAGTGTGGAACGTGCTTTTCAATTTCAATTGGGACTGGTCTGTCAACTGGTACCTTGACTGGGTATGGGACTTCCTTTTCAACTGGGTATGGGACTTCTTTGTGGACTGGGTATGGGACTGCATATGGAACCTTTACTGGAACCTTGACTTCTCTTTCTTTGTAGACTGGGACTGGTCTGTCAACTGGAACATGGACTGGGTATTTAACTTCCTTGACGACTGGGACTGGGACTTTCTTTTCGTGGTAGACTGGGTATGGTTTTTCAACATTGTATGGTACTGGACGGTCAACCTTAACATGGACTGGGTAATGTTCAATCTTTTCAACTGGATATGGTTTGTCAACATGGACGACCTTCTCAACTGGGTATTTGACTTCCTTGACAACTGGGTATGGGACTGGGACCTTGACTTCAACTGGAACTTTGACTTCCTTGACTACTGGATATGGTTGCTTAACCTTGACTTCATATGGAACGTGTTTTTCAACTGGAACATGGACTGGGTAGTGGACAACCTTTTCGACTGGGTATGGTTTGCTGACATGGACTGGAACCTTAACGATTTCTTTGACTTCATATGGAACCTATTGTGTGCAAATAACAAGAGAAATGCAATTGTTAATAATATTGCAAGTAAAAGTAATTGTTGAGCGTGTTAACTTACGTGTTTAACGACTGGATATGGCTTTGGTACTTTAACTTCGTATGGAACATGGACTTCCTGTAGAAGGTAAATATAATAAATTAGTTTTCCGCAAAATTAAAAAAGTTAATAATTATTGGTGGAAAAACACGAACCTTAACATGTGGAACATGAACTTCTTTCACATGTGGAACTATTGGAATTAAGAAATAAGTATTGATTAGATATCAAGTATGAAGCAACTAATTGATCAATTAATCTCACCTGGAACTGGGATTTTCTTAACAACGGTTAAAGTCTTTTCATGAACGATTGGTTCGTGATGTTGATGATGAATTTCATGTCCATGTGAGCCGAAATCGTGGCTGCTGAAACTAGCGTGGCTGCTGCTACCAAAATCATGTCCACCAAAGTCATGACCACCAAAATCATGATCAAAAATTCCTCTCTTGTCTTGCTTTTTGCTCGCTTCTACTGTCTTTGCTTCTTCCTTCTTCTCTTCAGCTGAAGCGCCTAAGAGCAAGGCGATACTTAAGAACACCTGTTATGTGGATGATGGAATGAGGGTGAAATTAATTACTTTATAAATTATGAAGTGCTTTTCATTTCAAAAATTGGATGATTTTTATCTTCAGCAATTTATAATTGAGAAATTTCATTTTGAATTTTTAATTGCAGAAGAAACCGCAAGCAATTAAAAATTGAAGCTTTAATTTCCCTTGTGAGTATTTTGGTTGGAATTGTAGTAATAATGAGAAGTCTTATGATTTTTAGATTCAGACTAGATTGGATACAATTCACAGTTTGCAGGAATGAGTATGCAAATTAATAGAATTTTATTCTTAAACCAAACATGAAGTTGAACTTGAATTTTAAATAGCTTTTTAATATGCATTAAGGAACAAAGAAAAAGAATCTAGTTTGAAATGGTTCACTTTAAAGTTTGACTTAATTTAACAAGCTTAAAATCCAATATAAAAATCTGCCAAAATCTATCCAGTGGGCTATTTCATAGTTCCATTAAAAACTTCACTTTTTAAATCGACTTTTTAATTTTTTTTCTCATAGTCATTTTCACGATTGTCATCTTCTTATTCACAGCTTTATGATTTATTTTCATTAACTGTTGCGGTTTCTTAACTTCCAACTACAGTTTTCACAAAATAATTTGATGAAATTATCCATGATTATCAAATGTATTTTTTATAGTTTGTTGGCACAGACAACAACTTTATATCACTTTAGTCCATTTTTTGATGCAAATTTCTGCACTAATTTCATTTTAATCCTCTGATTTTTTTGTAAACTTTCCATTTATTTAATGTCAATTCACATTCAAAAATATTTTATATCCAATTTATATTCAAATTAATATTTTTTTTTGTCATCAAATTTTTATATCCAAATTTGAAATTTACAAACTGATTCACAAGTAAATTTACATACCATAAACTTCATTGTGATATACTTATTCACTCTATATTCAAGAAATTATAAAAATGAAGAACAGAAGTAAACTGAGTATAGAGAAACAAAAATGCATAGCTTATATAGAAACGACTTGGTGAGCTTTTTTGTGTTCACTCGTAGATCTCCCTCTCCTTGCGAAGGCTTGTTTCTTTTTTTCTTTTTAATTATGAAAAAAAAAAACTCACAAAAAAAACTGAATGGAATGGATTTTTTTACGTTGATCTTTTTTCTTCTTTGCTACACTGTGCTTAGTGTTATTCACATAATATGTGACTATGTATGACTATGTTGCCACTATGACACCAACATTGATATGTATTTTAGAGATAAAGTATCATATCTTATTGTGGATGATTGGATTAGTGCCGTAGGGAAGAGATAAAAATAAAATAACTTTTGAGAAAATGATAATCTTACGATTATGAGCGTGGAATAAATGTTTTTTAATTAGTTCATAATTGGAATAAATTAATTCAATTTTAAAGCTTATGACGCAGCTAATGTTTGGAGGTTGAGAACGCAGTTGGATATCTTTAACAAAAATCCTCTTTGTCTCTTAATATAATCATGTATAATTTAGCACAATTTTACTGCTTGTGTGCCTAGTAAGCTTTAGAATAAATTCATTTTGAGTTTCTAAAATTTAACGAATTTTTCAAGTTCAAAAAAAAAAAACAATAAATGACGGATCGCTTCATCTCAAAAAGTAAAATTCAATTATTATGGATTTACAGACATTTAATTTGTATCTGATTTACTTTATTGACATAAAAAAGTGGCAAGGATCTTATAGTATCATATTTTCATATCCATCTTTCAGAAATTCATGATTTCATTTTGCAAATCATTTATCCACGAGCTCAGATATGTAAAGCAATTAATTATACAAACTATGCGGGAAAAAATGAACTTCAGATCGAAGCATTTACAAGCATTTCAAGATAAAAAAGTTAATTTCCGACCAAACACAGACTTCACGTTTCTTGTTTTTCAGCAAATTTAATCAGTCAATTCATTGATTCATGTATTTTAATTGAAATAAGATAATGACTTAATTAAATCCGAACTTATTGCTTTTGAAACTTAACAGTAACATTTGTAGATTTATACAAAGAATTTTGATTGTTTTTTGAATTAATGAGGGTACATTTATGATTGCAAAGCTGTTAAAAGGAAGGACATGACTTAATGCTCTCAAGGAAACCGTTTAGCCAGAGTGTTATACTTAATTGAATTTTTAGTATGCTTTGTTATGGACAAAAATGGAATTGCATTTGAATATTGCATCTTAGATTCATGATCCATCATTCACAGAGGTTTCAATCTTTAGAGCTAACATAACATCGATATCAATCTCTTATATCACTAAAATCTCATCTCATAAAGAAAAAGCTTGCATATGCTCAAAAAGAAAAATCAATTTTGTACCCAAAGCCACATGCATGCTGGATGTACAAACAAGATTATCGATAATTTATGAAGTTCATTTTTGTTGCTTGATATAAACAGTTTATGATAGCTTAAACCTTACATACTATATGAGCTTCATATATTAAACATGTCAACTATCATAAAAGTTCCATTAAGTTGGTAAGTTCAAGTACTCAACAAAATGCATTAAATGATATAAAGCTATCTATGAAGATTTAATGGAACTCCATGATTATTATCATCATCTTCATACCCCAAAACCATAATGATTTTAATTTAATCACATCTGCGAATAAGCTTTATCTTCTCATCTCATTTTTTTCAACCTGTTTAAGTGAATTAAATTTTTTATAAATTGCAATTTTCTACATTTTTGCAGATACAAAGAAGAACATCCGAAATTATTTCAACTCTCTTAAAATTTCTCCTGTAGATTCAATGAAATGAAGCTTCAATGTTCATGTCATCGTTTCATAATTTCTAACTAATTCGTTCACCTCACCTCATGACATTTAATTTATGCAAGAGAAATGTCGGCTTTTTCCTGAACTTAGGCTAGTTTTTCTATTATTGGACTGCATTTTTTCAAGAATTTGCTCAATATAAGCTTTCTTGTTTAAACCTGAAGCTATGTGACAATGTTGTAAAATCACGTCTTTTATAGAAAGCAGTTTTAAGAATAATTAAAACATCAAGGTGAGAGAGATGACATTTCTGGGTATGAACTGATAAAAAACTAGTTAAGGGATCGATACTCATCATGAATTCTTAAGGCAATCGGGGGATATTGAAGCGTGTAAATACAGAAGCTAAGTTGACGGATGGCTTAAAAGTAAGTGCCATTCGCGTTGTTTTGCGACCGAGTATGCATTATCAGATGAAATATACCCAAGAAATAGTGATGAACTTTAAGGCTTAATTCTTCATAGCATCATTTAATATCGTTGCATATCTGTTATCCATAAAATATTAATAATTTACGAAATTTGCATTTTTATATATCAACTAAGAGAAGGAAAAGTCACATTGATTCATGGACATTAAAGCATATGATGCTAAAAATAGCACAAATGTATTTTATTGGAATAACGTTCAGCAATGTAGCTTTAGACTTGAGTTATATTCTTTTGTTCATATGTCTCGGTTGATTTTTTAGGGATTGTTTGCTTATGATGCAGCACGAGATTAAAGGGGTGTCTTTAAAGTCATTATTCTTCTTGATATTGGCAATATATAATTGAGAGGTTATGAAAGAGTTAAGTTCAGATCAACCTAAGAGAGGACATGGATAACAATTGGTGTATAAACTAAAAAATGTAACATCTGACGTCATTAGCATATGATCCCCAGTGTCTATTGAACACAATTCTTATTTCATTTCAAATTCCAATTTATTATAGTTCAAATAAAATAGCAGAAACAATTGACCTAAGACATATTAAATCACATTCTACCTCCATAAAATACCAAATTAGAACCACCTGCTTCCATTTACTAATCCCCAACAATTGAAGTAGAACAATAAATCATATAGAGTCAGCAAATGAAACTTTCTATTTCAAAAGCTTTCTTTCACACTTCCTTCACACCAACAAGCCGAGCATATTGCATGTGAGTGTTGTTGCCGCTGCATCGAATACAAAAAAAATTGAATGAATTAAAATTAAAATTATTAATTTTTTTATATAAAATAAGCCCATATAATATTAGAAACATTATATCACTTAACGTTATTTTATTTCACATACATAAAGCTTAAAAAAATGAAAATCACGGCGAAATTGGTCGACCAGGAATTGTTTTAGCTCATCCATCCATATACATTTGTTTGAAATATTGAGTGTCTTGAGTCGATGAACTGTGCAGAATAGTTTCAAGCTTCAATCGATCAGCTTTTGTAGCTGTAGATTTTCTTCCGTCAGATTACTTTGCATTCGTTGAATAATTTAATTAAAATAATTTGTGGAATTGAATGAGGAACAGCAGTTAAGTTTGTGACTTTCAACAATTCCAAGAAAGCTTCAATCCCATCCTTGAGGAATCAAAATTTTCAAAAATTCGCTCAAACATCAAATCACGTTTTACTAAATATCGGGGCATCACCAAAGTGGCAATTACGGTAAGATTAAAAATTAAGTAAAAATACACTGCAAAATATGAAGTTTTCGTAATGCTCAAAAAATAAGATTACTGCCGTGAAAATTAAATAAGTTGATTGAAGTAAAAGGAAATAAGAAAACAGTCATGACAGTTAAGATGAAATTGCTGAACTTAAAAAGTATTTTTGAGGCTAAAGCGCAGTTTTTGGTTGATTTTTGGACATAACATCAAATAATAGAGCATTCCACTAAAGTAGATAGTTGTTGGTTTTGGATGATCTGATTCAATTAATTGTCATCACTGGATTATCAGCAGTTCTCTTCAATCACCTTCAAAATACCCCAAGAAACAAAATTGATCAGCCACGCATTGTGCAAAGGTGGCAAATAATGAAAATCAATTTCCAGCTACTTCTACACAACATCAAAAATTCATTGATGTTGATCCACAAATTGTACACACCAATTACATTACAATTGGACAATTTTCGTCCAAACAAGAAATTCAAGTTTTGCAAAACGCATTGCTTCATGCAAAATTGATTCAGTAAATTTGAGAGTTGACTTTGTAATAATTATTATATTGACAGCGGCATCGCAACTTGATTGAGAGGAACGAAACAATGGTCCAGGGCCTTTTTATGACTGCAAAATATAGAGTGGGCGATTGAAAATGAGTTAAATGCTCTGCAAGATATGCCGTGAACTTGTAATACTTTTGTTAATGCAGAAATGATTTGTTGATGCTGTAAGTTTATTATGACTGACTGAGTGAGAGCTTAAAATTAAAAATGCCATTATGCTGGACAATTTGGTTTGATTCGTTGGATTTTTAATTTATTTTGCCTATATATGAGTTATCCCGAGCAGCACAATGTAGTTACCGTGTCATCAAGATGTGATGGCATTGTGACTGTTGATTTTATCAAATTTTTACTGCAAAATTTGGAGTTTGCCGTTATTTGTCGCTCAGGTATCAAATTGTAATTACCCAAAAATGGAAACTCAAGCTTGTAAATTAAAATTGTTGTTGATTTCGCACCAAACATGATGCATAATTGAACAAATATGTCGATTAAATTTTCATCTCGACATCAAAGTGGTAAGTAGTCACTCCTAATTACGCCGCATAAAACTGCGCTACTACTGTCCTCCTCCCTATGACTTTTTTACATCGTTTGCTGAAACCATCAATTACAGTACGGTTAGACTGAAGAAAGACTTTAAGTAAAGTAAAAAAATTCCCTCTTTGCTCGTTATTTAAAGTAATACACATGCAAAGCTTAGAGCTTGTGATGTAACATTAATAATTGTAACATTTTTAAAATTAACGGGCTTCGACATGAGAATGAACATGCATGGCAAACATAAAGATTAACAAAATATTTACATCGTGTTCATACATGTGCAGCCAATTGTGGTAAAAAAAATATCGAGGCAGTGATTTTCTAATGTCATAATTTCAGGTCCGAAAAAGGTAATTTAAGGAATAACGAGCCATCGTTTATGCACATTTCCAATTGCATACAATTCTCTTCACATCGTTACATGTAGCGAAAAGAGTAATGTTGCGTAATCGTTGACATTGACTTTGTTTCTGTTGTTCCAAAATTAGGTGAACATTTCTCTTTCTTTCTCTTTCTTCATTTTTTACTTTCATCATTTTTACTGACATTTTTTTTCTCCATTCTCTTTACAACGTCGTTCATTCACTCGAATTCATGTTGTGCTTGTAAACTATGCCTAGATGTTTCTTGTTCACTGTTGTTATTTAGTTTAAAGTGGATTCCATTAAGGTAGCAAAGAAAAATGAATTTTTAAATGCGTTTTTTGTTAGACATTTTATGCTACGGTTGCAAAACTGTGCTTGTTGTGCTATTTCTGTGTTGTACAATTTATGATCTAATTTTTATGTGAGTGAAGGAATATAAAGTTTATAGTCGTAAGTCGACTGCTTGAATTCAATATGCTACCAACATTCAATTATTCATGTGTAGATTATTCCAGCAGTATATTGAGACACAAATCATTTATTTGTCTTTAAATGGATGAAATACAGCCTTAAAAGAGTGTTCAGGGCATCCTTAACTTTTATTGACTACGTTTTGTTGCTCGGGTATTCAACAGTGCCATTTCTAATTTAAGGACGTTACGGCTATTAACATTTGATATCTCTGCCGTGATATCTCAACAATCAGACTGAACATCGATTATCTATTAATCCGAAATCTTTTCGAACATTGTAATCCATGATTATCGTCGAAAGTTAACAAATCTATGCAGCTCCCAAAAACACGTGTGCAGAAATCGCTCAATCAATTAGAAATGCTTCCATTCACGTTCATGAATTTTATATTAATGAGTTTTTGCACGGCATTGATTATGCTTTACGTTCAGTAGTGAAATGACGAGGAAGAACATGAAAGCGCCAAATGACTTTACGGCAAATAAATCGCACAATACAAACATAATCAAGAATTAATATTGCAGTCGATTTTGACAGTCATTTGGCAAAAAAAAGAAGTCAATAAAGTAATAATCAACGTGCATTAAATGCTTTTGATCACTATATTTGATGGTGAAAGGTTTATATTGAGTCTAATTAATCTTCACAAACAATTGATCCAAGAAATGAGTTTTATAGCTTAATGTGAGAAAATAAGAAGTAGAAAAAAAGTCCATAAGACTCTTATTCTTCGATAGGCGTTACATATAAAATGTAATTTAACGCTCTTCGGTTGATTCAGTCAGGCAAGCTGCACTCTTTTGTTATGTGAGTATCACATTTTATTTGCATCGTGTGAGAATTGCATAAGGTACTTTTCCTTACTTCTTATTTTTTGTGAAATCAATGAGATTATAGCCAAAAGATGAATAGTGCAAATTGGATGCTTTTAACGAGTGCATTATGCTTCTCCATTTGAGGAAGTTAATTGAGATTCCGATAATTTCTTTTGTATTATTCGCCATGACTAGACGAATTGCAGTAATTGGACTCAATCTCTGTCTATGAATTGAAATTAGATGCCATTGATAACAGGATGTCTTAGGGGCATTGATAAGTAAGGTCTATAAAATCTGAACATTTATCAAAATTTAGTTAGCTCTGAAATTCTTAATTTAAATCTTTACAACCGCAAAATTCAATTTCTTAATTGTTCGCATGATTTTTTCGCCAAACCGCAAATTTCCTTAATTTGAGATCATAAATCAAAGTGCAAATATAATCATCATATGATTTATGAAAATGATTTGGTAATGAATAATGTTCATATTTTGTGACGAAACTCAATAAAATCATCTGTAGGTCTTCTTTGGAGTTAATAGAAAGGCGATTTTCATGCAATGTGTAGCTACAAATTTGCGAATATAAAACTTTAATTTCTATTTTTTTCAAAATCATCAGCAATGTTAATGATGCAGCAATACCTCTTTTTATTGAAGGATTTTTGGATGTTGCGGTGATTTTTGATCTGAATTAAAATCTCAAACTCGAATTTTCAAAACTTTTCAAATTAAAATTTTTCAAAAATTCACAATTTCAAAATTTTCAAATCTAAATTCTCGAAAAATTCAACTTCCAACTTTAAGCCTTAAAACTTCAACCAACTTTTCGCAAGGGAATCCAAAAAAATTATTTTTTCATAAATATTGTTAGCAAAAAAAGAAGCAACAAAATTATTAGAAAATTGCAAACGTCTCTTAAGTTTATTTCTTCATACACACAACTTAAATTTAATTAACAAAGCACATGCATGCTTACTCAATATGTCGCAGTTGAACAAATCATATTAATTAAAGTGTTTCTCCTTTGAACAACACAAAAAAATGTCAATTTTTCAATTATAAAATATATGAAAATATATATCTCCTCATTGTGTCTCTTTTGTTTTCAACATGTCTTGTATACATGTGCAAGAGCACCAAGCTCTTTTGTCTTAAGCGAGGCTTGGTTTTCATATTTCTATTTGTTAATGATGATCGGTCACACATTGCTGTGAAATAAATCTCATATCGAATTTAAAGTATTATAAAGGTATTATAATCTATGGTAAAGGTTATGCGCCTATAAAGCTTAATTGAATGATCGTTTTGTGGCGAAAAGTTCAAGCCATTAAGTATGCTCAATGAGCAAATCAATGATATTTTCATTTAAGCTTTTATTGGAAGGTTTGAGTTTTGGAAATTGAATTTAAAAAGCTTTTAAAAATTTGAATTTAAGCTTTTTAAGCTCACTTATGTCTTGAAAAGTCATGCTTTATGTTTGCTGTACTGCAAATGACATTCTAGTTGCAATAATTAAGCAATTTCCATTATTTAATTCAAATTAATCCCTCCCCAATCCCCCTAAACGTAACAAACGAACTTACTCTAATCTAGTACTTGCACGAAAATAACGGTCAAATGAAAATTCAAAAATCAAGAGTATGTTCAGTGTGGATAATAATCTAGTACGCATTATTATTTTTTAAGTTTTAAGTATTAATTAAATATTTTAAGAAAACTGAGGTAAAAAGGCTTAAAGATGTCACAGACTCCATTGCAACCAAATTACACAAAAGTATTTATACAAAGAGATTATTCAGAAGGTGAGGAACTGGCTTAAATATGCAAATTGTGCAAGTTTCAATAAATTTCTAATTTCTTATGTCAACTTTCCATAATAATAGGATGTTCTGTGCAATTCCAAAATAGGTAATGAGCTTTTTCATTAATTATGGCTTAAACTAATTAGTCTTGTCTATAGGTTTCCACAAGAGTTAGAAGGAAGAATCGATAGAGCCAGTTTTGAGCGAACAATTGCTAAAATTAACGAATATTTCATTGAGGCTGAAAAAGGGAACTGTAGTACATTTTGTGAAGGATTTTGTGCTTGTTTCTCAGCATATTTGATTTATTTATTCACAGAAACACACTATGAAAAAGTAAGAAATCGATTGACATACATAACTGATTAATTATCAACTTATTCCTTCACAGTGTCTGAGGAAAGTGTCAGCTTATATTGCAATGCAAAATGAATTAGTTTATAATCCAAAAGGACTTCATATTACTGATCCAGTAAATCGTGGACTTCGAGTTATTGAAATAAGTAGTTCGATAAATGATCGGTTATCAACATGACATGTCTTCTCACATTCAACTGAGGAATTTTTCATGTAGTTCTGTGTTTTTCTTTGTCTATTCATTTCATCATCTAGTATTTAACTATCCTATGTTACAACAGAGTAATGCAACTTAATACTATTGTATTTATTATAATTGATGTGGTTGGAAAGCTGACTGAAAATTGGATATTTTGTTGGCAGTTTTATGATTTGCTGGATTATAAATAATAGCTGGTATCCAGTTAGCATTCGATTGTGTGCATGTTTATTGATAGATTGGAATTAGTAAGCTCTTTATCAATCGAAATACATTAAAATATTAATATTGATGAAAAACCTGATAAGAGTTAGATAACAAACACGTCAACTTCCAAAACGACTATACATGCATAAAAAAGGCTGAGCTAATGGTCTATTGGACTAATCATACTTCCCTTGAGAAGGTATTAAAGCGAAAGATGTGGACAATAATGTCATATCAGATATGAAAGTCAGGATTAGATTTAATCCTCTTTATAAGTCTTTAATATTACAAGATTTGCTTCCTTTTTTCAGTCAGCTGCAACCATAAACTAACAGAGAAAGTTTAAAATTTAATTAGTATCAAATATGACTTTTTTCCAATATTAAATTTTCAATTTTTGAATAAGAAAAAGTGAAACAAGAACTTTAATCAATCACATTATTATAGGAACAATAAGAAAACTCCTTCCTTGCTACCTACATTATATTGTTTGTAAGACAGATTTCATATACATACTTAAATAAATGATTTTATTTGTTTCTATCATTCAAACATTGATGAACTAAATCAGAAAAGCTAATTAGAAAGAGTTTTGGCTAAGATTCATTTTACAGAAGCCGAAAATAGAAAAAGGATGTACTAAACTTTCACATCTTCTTTTTCTTCCGTTAAAGTTTCTTTTTTTCGTGTGTGCTTGTGATACAAATTTATAAGACAATCCTGGATTGTATACAACGTTGCCAATAATTTGTCCCTGAGTGGTCTTAAATTTCGTTGGCTATGTTGATAAAGGAGAATTTATAGACAACATTAGAGAGCGTCTGTGCTGCGTAACTGCGATTGCTTTAAGGAAAAGAGGTAAGACATAAACAAAATTGAAACAGATAAATTGAGAATAAGAGAAAAAGAGTGGAGAGGCATTTGACTGCTTTAAGAGAGGAGATTTGCTCTGACTTTATACTTAAACATTTGTTTGTTAAAATCAACTTCATTATTCTAAAATCTCGAAATAGACTCAAATTTCATATGGAGTCAAGTCGACTGTAGCATACAAGATCCTGGTCAGCTAATCGCGATTTTGAGCTCTGATTATTCTTCGTTCCGTTCACTCAATATGTTCAGAGTGGGTTGACGTAATAAATGAACGACATCTGAAGCATAAAGTAGATTAATGACGACAGAGATCCATTGCTAAGCATCGCGATAAAACGACCTATTGCTCTTATTTCCAAATATTCTGCATGACCTTTTTCCGGTGTTGCCAGACATGGTCAGATTGTTGTACTATTTGGATCATTACCAGAAGCAATCGATGCATACGGACAAGACCTTTCCAAAATATTAAGCATAAAAATTTAAATGTTTCCATGAAAGCTTCATGACGTGCTAGAATTCGTCAAAAAGCTGAAACTCATTGCTTCAACCTTCTCGGAGGTAGCAAACCATTGAAACTTTACAGTTCCATTCTCGACAATCCAAATCATATCAATTTTACAATGAATGATATCCTGTGATTGTCAGCATGACGAGAAACTTTTTGCTACCATGAAAAAAAAACTTATACTTACCGCAGTTCATATTGCGAGAAGTGAAGTGACAGGAAAGTAAAAAGTTTTACACGCAAAAAAATTCTACCTTAATGACACACGTGCCACTTTTTCTCATTGAGCAATTGCTGGATGTAAAGTACGACCTTTTTTCTCCTGAAAAAGAAGTGAAATTCAAAACTTTTTTGTGTTAGTTCCAAAAATGAACACAGAAAGTTGAAACTTGTTACTTGACATTTTTTTTTTGCTCATTTTTTATTAATTCAAGTTTTAAATAACTTATGTAGTTTGAACAATATTTAATTTATTTGTGATTGAATCCAACATTCATTCCGTTCCATGTGTACCTTAATTAAACTTTTATTCTATTCATACTCGAAAGACATTAAAATAAGAGGTAGTATGATGATCGCAAATTTTTTTCTTTTTTTTAATCTTTTTAATGACTTTTTTTGTGAGATTCTTAAAAGAGAAAA
This sequence comes from Chironomus tepperi, assembly GCF_022539635.2. Classification (NCBI taxonomy): domain Eukaryota; kingdom Metazoa; phylum Arthropoda; class Insecta; order Diptera; family Chironomidae; genus Chironomus; species Chironomus tepperi. The sequence continues at coordinate 1,050,319 of NW_027226207.1, forward strand.
AAGAAGCTTATCTAAGACTTTTTTTTTACATTTTTTTGTTTATTCTACTTCCATTTCCATTATTAATTTGATTTTTTTTTCTTTATTGCTGCACACCAATGAGATGTTTGTTTTAATTGTTGAAAATTTCTCAAGATTGGGGAAATGGGTGAAATTTGGGATGTAGGTGGGCTTTGATGCTTTAATGCTCTTTGAGGTTTAATGAGTTTGCAGATTTTTTCAAGCTTAACTTGCAATTTTGAAAGCTTTTAAGCATCTTAGTTAGGAATTGCTTATGAAAATTTATAATATTGTTTGAAATACGAAATTTACCCAATGAGTCAGACCAAGCGGCAATACTACTTTGCCCATTTCGATTGCCAGTTTGGTGCTCAGACTACAGAATTCTCTATTGGAATTAACAATGTTGGTAATATTCATGAAACTTTCTGTTCTGGACAAATTCTGTTCAAATTTGCGAGTTCAAGGGTTGCTTAAGATTTGAGTACCGGTGCATGTCAATACAGTACGTATTACTGACAATGAGTATCAGTCATCCATACCTTGCCATGATTTGACCCTCCAATGTACAATATGGCACGACAGTAAATACAATGAGTATAGTTCATATAATGTGAATAAGCACAGTACTATACATTTGGATTGCTTGACCCTTGTACATTGCAGTCTCGGAACTGAATCAATGGCAACCTCCTTGATTAAAAAAAGGAAAAGACTAAAAATTTGAATATTTCGAAGTAGAAAAAGTCTTTAAATGCTAAACCTTTATGTCCTTGATAAACCTTATCAATAGTCCAGCTTACCATTAAATATCCAAATAGCCCATGAACAAATCCCATCAAATTGATACAATGTAAAGTTTATAACTTTCTGCATATTAAACAAATTTATGCCTCAATTGAATTCAATTTGAGTTTTTTTTTATTTTATGAGAAAATTTTTGACATGACACAATAGGTTGAAAAGCTTTCATGTCTCATTGCTTAGCCTACCCACAATCCATCCATCCATCCATCCAACAAAAATAAATTGATTGATAAGGATAATGCCCCTCAGGACAAGGGTATTGTGGTTTGCTTAGCAATTACATTTTTCCTTAGTACTTGAACTTTTTGAGGCAAGAAACATGTAAACGAATTTAGGATAGAAATAATATTGAAGGCCAATATTGAAAAAAATATTAAGGTAGACTTAAATGGTCCTTCTGAGTATATTCGTTTGAATGCATAAAGAAAATATCTTAAAACATCATAACCCACACCCATCATTGTTGGATATAAGAAGAGATACATTAAAATGACTAAAAAATATTCATCGTAAGGCATGCCATAAAAAGTGCGAATCGATTATCTTTCATTCTGTATTATTAAAAAGTTTTGACTTTACATGCACGAATAATAAAAATTTTCACAATTTAGGACGCTATAAATTTCCTTTATATTCATTTTTGTGAATGTATGTCAGATTTTTATTTTTATTTTGTGAATATGTATGTAAGTGTTTTGCTTGTGACTCTATAAAAGCTTCTTGACATAATTTATTCTCTTTTTGCTTACTAAGTATACAAAAAATCATAAGACAATTTCCAATTATGAGTATGCTTCTTCTTCTTTATTTCTTCACACGAAGTAGAACTTTCTCGTCGACTTAATTTCGTTGTGTGTGCTTTTGGATGCGGTCGTGAATGTTGCTTTTGTGCAGTTTGACTGGCTGGCTGGGAGAGGGTTTTGTAGTTTCTAGCATACATAAGGTGTTGTGCAGAGGTCTTTGAACTTATTCAGAAAGCACACAATTAAGAGATGGCAGAAAATTCGACATCAAGTCTGCGTGACTATAATGTCAGATTTCATGAAATCCGGCATCAAGCCAGATTCAAGTCGATCTGAATCTAAATTTTCCGTCATTTCTACGTCGTGTGCTTTCCAGGTTGATTTTGATGCTTAAGGATCTTACCCTGAATGGTAATTATTTGGACAGTGACTCAGATCTGGTAAGTTCTAAGCCTATCTTCTTAGGTATTTATATTGAATAATTTCTCTTTAAACGAAAAGTACAGCCTGACAGCTTGATTCGCTCCAAATTTACTGATCAACCGCAGTCAAAAGCACACTTACTATAACAACATATGGTAACTTTCTTCACTAAGTCTATATTAAAATTTCATTCCTTAATTTATACTTTAATAGCATTTATAATTATCAGCAAAATAATTAAGATTTGTTTCTCTTACTTTATTTCATCTACGAAATTCATTTAAAATTTTAATTCTCATATTACAAGATTTTTTTTATTTTATTTTATTTCACTTTGGACTTGCGTGACGTCAAGAACAAGAAAGAGAGAAAATGCCATAAAATCCTACAATTTAGCAACAATTTTGGGTAAATGAAAATTTGTCGTTTTCCATTTTTCTTTTTGTGAATGTCAAAGAAAGATTAAACTCTCATAGAGAAATAAGTAACGATCAAGGAGGGTCAATTACGGTATTAAATGTCAAAAGTGTTGTCTGATTAAGGACATTTAAGGTTTCGAATGACGGGGACTTTAAAATTGGTTTTTAATTTTGACAGGTTAAGATTGATTAGTAATTGACCTAAGGATGGACAATTATGAATCAAAAAAAAAAACACAACATCTTGACATTTTCATACTAAAACTTACTTGCCTCCTTGCTGTAACGATAATACTTCCTCCCATTTTTCATCATCATTTTCTTCTTTTTGTAAAATAAAAAAAAAAATCCTTTTTCATATCAAAAATATATGTATCTTATAGAGAGCTACTTAAATACAGTAGTATAATTTCACAACATGTGGCATGATTAAATTCTATATACAATTGCTTTCCATCCCTTTTACAAATATGTATGCATGAAGATTTTCTTTATTTTTTATTTTTTCATCATAAATATATAATGTATATTTTTTGAGAAATTTAATATCACCTTACTAGTTACTTTTAAGTTGTAATAGCAGCATTTATGCAAAAAACCATACTTCCTTACCTTCTTACTGTCTTCTTAAGGGGGCAGATATGCTATGTTAAAAGCTTTTCGGAAAAGGAGGAAGGGTCAAGTCCTCGGAAAAGAAAATGTGATATTTATTAGGTTTAAAGCTAGATTCGTCATCTACCAAAGCGGACAATATGACATAATGTAGTTATTAACTAGACCTAAAGTGGACTTGTTACATTTTCTCCGGAACGTTCCGTAAAGTTTGTCATTAGTCGACCTTAGGCTCAGATGTTAAATTATCCAGTCTGGTTAGTTGATACGATGCTGTCCCGTAAAGCACAGTTCGAAATGAATTAAAACTCATGCTAACGTCAGCTTGTTGTAAAGCTGCATTTGGCATGAAATTGATAGAGTGCTGTCGTGAAAAGCATAAGGTGAAAAATAATCAACATCAAATCAACAACAGCTCGGTTTATAGCTTGATTTGGCATGAAATTAGCATCAAGTTGGTATGATGATGTTCCAGAGGTAACGCAGAATTGGCCAATAGTCGGTCACCGCCATATGCCATCCGGATCTCGGTATGTATGCCACCAGATACCCCCTCAATTTCTCAAAATAATTTTAAAATTTTCTCATACAAATTTCGATGTCGACTAAGGATTTGAATACTTAGACCTTCTCCTTACATACCCCTACTCAGAAGTTCTATCATACCCCTCCCTTACTACATCCCTGATGCATCTTTCCGTCCTCTACATGAAAATATATTAAATTTTCATATGCTTTAAATCATCCTATTATTCATCTACTCAATGGAATAGGGGACTATGTCAAGGTGCATTTAGCTTTTCATACAAGTCCTATTATTATTAAATATACTTTTTTTTTAGAAAAAGGTTTAATTCTATTCCTTTAAAAATATTCTTATGTTTACTCTTATGCATGAGTTATTTTGAGCGTTTATTCTTAGAACATCTGAAATCTGTCATGTAAAAATGTGTTTTGCAAGGTTGAAATAATTCATAACAAGAAATTGAAAAAATGTTATTTTTAGACAAAACCGTATCTGTGATACTTGATACATACTTTACTTTGATTTAAAATGAAGTGAAATTGGCAAAATTGAAGCTTGATTTAAAATTTGTTTATTAAAAATTCACAAGAATGTTTTAAAAAAATTTTGACGATAAAATCCTTAGAAATTCAAAATCTCATTCCTTTAAAGCTTCGATCAATTTGAAACCCCTTAAAAATCCATTAAAATTCTCTTATAAAAATTACCGCATTTTATATTCACAAAAAGCTTTTCATTTTTCGCATGCATGCGAACGCATTGACTCGTATGGAAAGCTAAAAGCACTAGAAACTCTAATAATTTCAAGCATTATAGCTTTGTATGTCTAAACGATTCATCGAAAAAAAGGGAAATTTTATTTTCCTATCCTTTAAAAAATCTAATATCTTTTCTCCTTTACACATACTTTTTGGATATTATGTTCTCTACTTTACTTTACTCACATAACATTTTATGTTATTTCATAAAGAATTGTGTGCTTTTCTTCCTTCCGTCCTCTTCATCTCTTTCACTCTCTCAGACATGATGACTGTGCTGTTTCTAGAGTTGGAAACTTTTCTCTTTTCTTGGCATAGCTTCATATCTTGATTTAAAGTTCTCAAAGTTTGTCTTAACTCCTTATCCCGAGTGACATTGACTAGGTGAGTTCAAACTTACAGATTGAAACTTACAGCACAACTTGATGATGTCCTTGAAATTCTGCTGTAAGTATGGATTGCCACATTGGCATTAAACTCATTAGTTGTTGGCTACAGCTCTTTGACAAATGCCAGATGTATCACTCGGGCTCTTTAAATCTTCAAGAACTCATGACAATCAGGAAAGTGCTGTCCAAAAAAAGTGAAAAGCTTCCATCCCAAGAATATTTCTTATTACACCCTTTTCTCTAATCTATCAACTGAATGTAATATAAAATAATAATAATGCTGTATAATATAGGAAACGATGCATAAGAGATTTTATACAGTGAAGAGAAGGAATCACGCATAGATTATACGTGATGATCTTCACTGTATTGCTTTGGTCATAATAATAAACACAATTTTGACTTTTTCTTCGTCACTTTTGTCGGATGTGATTTTGCAGAACTGGCCGAGCCAGTTTCATGTATCGTTGAATCGATTTTCGCGGCACTTCCATTTTCTGTATTATTATTCTCAGGTTTATTATCGTGATCGAAGGAACTACTCTCACCACAACTGTTTTGCTTTTCCGTTGATTGCGTTGATGATTTTGATAAGTTAAGCTTATTTCTAACGGCTTTGGATAATGCGCCACTCTTCTTAAAGCTACTAAAACGTGGCTTTCTCTCATGTACCGGTGAAGTTTGATCATCATGTTGAGCATTATGACAATTTAGCTCGCAAACTGTGAATTCTATGTCGCCTATTTCATTAGCATTAGCTAAACATAAGCAAATAGAGGAAAGAAAATGGAAAAATATAGCAACAATGGGGAAAAGGTAAATTTTCATTTATATCGTGACTGTATATTTGTATATTTTCACACTAAACACGTGGAGAATGCTTGAATTAAAGCATAGTATATCAAGTATGCTGGAATGTCTGAAAAGCGCAAAAAAGTTTTTGCTTTCATCAGAAAATGCTTGAGAAATTCGGAAAATTAGAAAATCATTCAAATTAGTTGAATAAGGCTCAAAAAGCTTCTCTTTGACTTTTCTTATCTGATTATAAAAATAACCTTTAGGAATATCAATGAAAGCCTTGAATTAATTTTCTGTGTAATGTTCAATGCCAAAAATGTTTCTAAAAATTGTTTTTGTTGTATTATTAGCTGTGAACGATTTGCATAAAAATATACAAGCATACCGTGTTGAGATCTAATTTACGAGGCATAAAAGTAAGCTATTAGGACTACAACAAGAACAAACTAATTGCTAATTACCAGCGAGTTCCTCAATTGGCTGTTCAATTGTGTCATGATCAATCCATGTCAATCCCATTTCAACCTTTTCAGCCAGATCCTGCCAGTGCCTTCGATTTTCCATCGTACCTTCAAATAATGGCGATATCCATGGAAATGTTTCTGATAATACCTTATACAGTGGCATACAGATGACGTCAATAAAACCGACTTGCATTTTTGGAAGTTCATCTTTTCTCTCTCGGTCCATCATTGCTATAGGCTTTGTATTTAATTGAAGCTTCTCCAAATCACCTTGATCGAAAAATTCATCGGCAACTAATTTTGCAATGCTATGCTGAACTTCCCATGGCTTTGCTATAGCACTCACCTAAATATTTTTGTATGTGTTTATTTTAGGATTCAATGGATATTGATTAAAAATTCAATTTACTTACATCACAAGCTGTCATCATCATACCACAGAGAACTATGTTTACATAGAGTCCATCGACCGAACAGAAGTGAAATGAAAGGAAATATAGAGCACAAGAAAAAGAGTTTTGATGAAATTGATATCATAGAAAATGTGGTGAATATTGCGTAGATATTGTGTGTTTCATGAATCTTAGCTTGACACAGTTGGATATAGTTTCTTGAGATTCTCAACTTTGACCAACTGTCTGATTCTATTTGGGTAGATTCATGTCATTCAGATTGAATTTAATTGCCAAAAAAACTAGAATCATTTGTCTTTCAGCCTCTAACTAAAGATTCATATCCAATACATTAATCACCCTAATTGACCAGAAAAATTGCTATGGTAACCCACACTCCTACATCTTACTTCACAACATGATGATTTCTAGACCTTGCAAGTTTCTAATTTCAGATGAGTCACGATATTTGTACAAGAATAATTGATGAAAATTAATCGAACATGTTTCTGACTTGAGCAAGTCTTATTTTTTTCTGTGATAAAGCAGGAAGTTTCTTCTTAACAGTTTTTTTCTATCCACTTAGTCATGAATAATTTAATGTGAAAAATTTGAGGAAAATTGTGTCATTTATTAATAATTCAAGAACAGTCTCAAATATTGTTTCAGAATAAAATTTCAAATTATGAAATGAATCTACTGAAAAGAGACTATAAATGGAACTATACATTTAAGTCATTTTGTTAACGGCTATAATGGTATATTAGATTACATGGAAAAATCAACAAGTTTGACATTAGGGTGGATTGAAAGTTTTTTTAATAATACACACAAAAAAATCAATTTTTGAGCACTTGCGGAAGGAGAACTGTACGTGTATGTGGGTATTGGAAACGATATAGTTTATGGCCTACGCAATGTATGGTTCGTGACTTTCTGTGAAAACTACAAAAAAGATCACTTGAGGAACTTTATACAGCAAACTAAAATTAGTCGATTCTAATTTTGAGCAGGAAGAACCTTTTGGTTAACCTTTAAACGTTCCTGCATTTAACCTCAAATCTCGAACTTTTGTAACCCCCTGCCTTGAATGTTCTCCATGAAGGAGAACATTGCAATAGCTTTTATTACAATTAAGTATATATTCTACAAGCTCCAGGATACAGTCTGATACTAACATAACCTCAAATTTTCATGTAAAATATAATTTTTGATTAGTTGTAAGCATAAAAAAATTTGTACGTATTCTTTGTGTGAAAATATATATTTTCATCGGATGGAACATGAAGACATAATAATGATGACGATAAAGTCTCATTACACCCTTATGAGACGGTGCGAAAACTGAGACTATGTCTGAGTTATAAACCACACAATTTTGTGTTGTTGTGGCATTTTAACTTATAAAGTGTATGAGAAAAAAAACTTGGTATATAGATAGGAACTTCTATAAATAAAATATTGTTTACATGCAAAGTCACTTCGACATGCAATCAGTTGATGTAGATTAATTACCGAGAATTAGATCGGAATTATTTACAAAAGTCTGCAATTTTTTGTTTATTCTGTAAATGTCACATAGTTTGTGGGAACTTTCTTGCGCGTGTTTTGTGGGATTTATTTCTATTCCCGGACATTTTTCGCCACAAAATCAATATGTTGAAACTTAGTAAAGCATGAATATTCAAGCAAAATTAGAGATTAATCAGGCTAAATGAAGTATAAATGCCCTGAAACATTCATATGCTTCATGTCTGTAGAGAATTTCAAATTGGAATTATAAGACCATCCTCAATCGTCAGTATTCAAAGTTCAAGGCACAAACCACAAAAGCTCAGTGTATTAGACAAGCAAAATTACATGAAACAGACATTAATGCCCATTTTATATTGAAAACGTGGTTAAAATATCTAATAACTTATCAGTACAAGACAATACTTACGTTCCTTTTTCTCTTGGCTCTGCCAATCAAATTCACCATTATCAATCAATTCAAGAAATTTATCTCGTTTCTTAAAATACATGGCTAAGTCTGTCGATAATATAGCCGACTCCACAACATTCATCACATAACGAAAGTCTTCGGGTGATAAAGCCTTAATGGGATGGGAAGGGATAGAAATAAGAAAAATTGTCAATAGTTATGAATGACATATGAGAATGACTAAAATGATCAATTGCCAACCATACCTGAAATATATTATTTCCTTCTGAATTCAAAATCATAACACATTGATCAAAATGATGATGCTCCATTGTACTAGTTGAATATAATATTGCTAATGGTGAGTCTGTTTTTAATTGAAATGCATTGTTTGTGCCGCGATGATCTAAATCATGACATAGCTAAATGGCGCATAGTGGATAGGAGAATAAAAATAGGAAATAAGAAAAAAAATACATCATTTATGATTTAAGTGAATGGATATACTAATAAAATATGCAGCAGAAATGAGTATTGTACGATTGTATCAAAGAATATTAGAAATGAAAAGCGTAAAGCGGATTTTCCCCCGTGACATAGATATAATCTGATAGGTTATAAGATGTAGATGATTCGCCATGAAATACAATATCTCTATATACATATGTATAATAAAATATTCCATCCATTCTCTTTTTCACTTCCCTCATAATTCTTTATCTTCGGGTTTATAAGCTTCATAAAGCTTTTCTGTTTTCATTTTTTTTTTGTTGCCATTCTGTTTCACAATAAATGTAAGAAGAATCAGTTTCACATTTACTTCCCTCCTCAATCAATAAGTAAAGAAAATTGAGGAAAAATTCTATGAAAAGCTCCCTTTTTAGTTCTTCTGTCAATCGAATTGACATTATAAGGTGGAATTCTCCTTTTGTCACATCCACTCTAGAACCATTGTTCTTTGAAATAGCAAGCAATACTTTTTGAAGATACAATTTCAAAAGAATTTCCGAATGTCGAATTTGAATTCGTGGATGTTGTATTTAACTTTGTTTGAGGAAAGCCCCTGTTGCTATGTTATTCACGAAAAGTACTAGAAAATTGATGATTTGTTTCCAAGCGAGGGTTGACCCTGTAATTTGGGCTTCGACATCACAATCCCGACTTCATTCCAGGATCCAATAAACTTGCAATAAACCAAAAATCCCGATCATAACCTCAAAATTGAAAAATCTCACAAAACCAATACTCAGCATAATAAAAGATCCAATTCAAAAACATTTCAGTGCTGTTTCCATCATAATTCATTAGTCCCACATTCAGCATAATTTGATTACTTCATAAGTTAGATAAAGAATTTAATATAATTCAATCATAATGAACTCACAAGCACAATTCAATGATTCTGAACGAATCAATATTTCAGCATAAATTCTCTTATTTTTGTATCATTTACAGTACGAAGTGTGAAGCATTCATTCAATCACATGGGCAATATATATCCGATATTATTAAATTCTTCTTTACGCTCTTCTTTTCCCCATGATCATTTACTAACTAGACACAAAATAAATGACTTACGCATGCCACAAGGAGGCCGAGTATTTCAAGATCCTGCATGAAACGTTCCATCTTTCCCGTCTTCATCATCGCAAACATCGTCTGTGCAACATTGAGCGCGTGCCTCCAATTATGGCTAAATGAAAACGATAACAATAATAAATAATTTTTAATATTCGCAATAGGACTGGATATAAGTTCTTCTTACTATTTAACCGGTCGATAATTCTTTTTCACACTCAATATCCATCGACATAGGACCTAAATTGTATAATTGAATGTACAAGAGAGTGAGGAAGGAACAAAACAAAAAAATATGTGAATTGTATTAGCTTCTACACAAGAGTAGTTTGTTGGTGTTAATTAGACACAGCGGGATGGAAAATGTGATGCTGTACTATTAGTATATAAAATGTTAAAACATAAACTTAACACTTTTCCTGTAGCTCTAACGCATTTCCTTATGAAAATTTGGTAGATGATGTTTCGTTTTATTTAATTGAGTAGCTTTTGATGTGATGGGGTTAAATATGTGAATCATGTGATGGTAATTAAGAGGATGTACATTTTTTTGGTACAAAAGCTTTCAATTATGCAAATTTTCTTTGAGTGGTCGTTTAGAGATTTAAAAAGGACGAGTAGCAATTTGGAAAATGCAAGAGGTGGATGTACCCATAATGGTCATTGAACCCACTCTATTCATAAAAAAATATGCTTGATTCAATTTATATGATTGATATCTCCATCCCCTTCAAACCGTCAAGATTATTTGTATCCAACTGACTGTTCCTTATTTGCATAATAAACCCTTATCATTGGATAGAAATGCGTTAGAATCACTTAATAACAAAAATATTTTTCTCATTTTGACATAGTTTTTACATGCAATACTCACATCGTATGGAATATGAAATTGACTGACTAGATTGAAATCCACAAACATCCTGATTGTTGCCCTACATGTCTCTTCTTCCGATAAATCAAAATCTGTTTTAATAACAAGAAAATGTGTATACATGAATGTATGTATATATTTATCGAAATGAGAAAAAAAAGGCATGAGTACATAGTTTGGACATGACAGACAATATGATAAATCATATTATCATCCATTTAACTGATGCATAAATCTTATTAAATTAATTCTATTCAACCTTATGTTATGATCTACTTACCTATAAATTTGAAGCTATACAACTTATATTCTTCTGCACTTTTAACAGGTTCCGAGGCCAATTTCATCGTTTGATCAGGTGGAGCTGTTGCATGATATGATAAGCACTCAAGTGCGACTTTTTGCTTTGCCATAAGTTTACATGCACTGCATGAGTTTCATTATTATTATTTTGGCAATAGACATTTTTGGATAAGGCATAAAGGCAAGAGATGAAAATTGAGAATTTGGCATTTGGGTGGTTGGAGACACATTGGCATGTGAGGAAATGGAAGAATTTTTTTTAAGAAAATTTGATCACGAGGAGGTAACAAATTGGAGAACATTCCAGATGACATTGGAATCAGTTATGATGGTGGAAGCAGGCATATTATTAAATCGAGGAAGAGAGAGAGAGAGAAGAGCAAAAAAAGGGATGAAATTACTAATCGATATCAATTTTGTGATTGGAATTTTATTTTTTTCCTTACCTCTCATACCTATACACCATTGGCAATATTTGAAAATGGAGAAAAATATAAAATTGGAGAACAAAAATAGCAAAAGAATCGAGATGAGAAATTTGAGATAAAAATTGATTGATTGAATGAAAATGGAAATGATTTCATCACACAATAATGGATGGTATCATTGACTCATCATTCAATTATCTGACTCACATTGTCGTATTATGAATTCCTAGGCCACAGAAAATTGCAAATGCCTCAAATATTGATATTTCACAATTTGTAAATTGAACTCCATTCGCGTGAACATACACGAGGACGCCGATGACATTTGTTTGACCATTATGTATTGGCATGCACAAGATACATTTTGATTCCTGGGCCATGTCATCACTTAAACTATTAATGCTGTACTCTTTATGGCTTTTTAGCCACTCATTTGTATCATTTATGTTTAAAATTGAACCAGTCATTGCCACATTTTGAGCAATTTGAGCTAAAAATGAACTATTAATATCCTCAATAGACGGACGGCCGTTCGATTTTAGTTCATCACTTCCCTATGAAAATGCATGTCAGAGAGAAATATGATAATAATGTTATAATGTTAATTGAAACATTAGCCCCTAAAAGGCATGTTCATTTATTATTGTCACTCTATATCAAGGCTTGGTTTTCTACAGTTAATAGTTCGTGGAATGGGATGGTCATTCTATTGCTTATCATTTTTTAAGAGTGAAGTTCAGAAAATCAGAAAAAAAGCTAATACAATCGTGACATAAAGACAAGCTTTCAATTTACTCCCAAGAGTATTCACCAAAATTTAAATCGATTCATCATCTTCTAAACATCAATAGACTCGTGAAGCAATTTATTTCATGTCAATGATTTTGCGAAAAGTTAACTTTTTTTCATCCTCATTCCAACATAGAATCAATGTAGGCAACAACAAAAAAATCTCAATTTCTAAAAATATATATCCAATCTTCGTTCATTGATGCTTGTAAGAAAATACAATTAACTGTAGAAAACTCATAATTGTCGTATATAATTGAAAAGAGAATGGACAGAGAACGTAAAAGCTTCTCAATTACCATTTCAAATATCCTGGTGAATTTGGGTGGAACAGTAGTAGCCTTTTTTTACGTCGTCATCATCGATGTCGTTCCGAATAAATGAAAAAAAGCAACCAAATAGCAGCGAAAATAGCATAAAATATGGAGGGAGGAATGAGAAGAAAATTGTAAGGTTAGGAAAATGCTTGTTTTATTATCTGATAAAAGAAGAAGAATATTCATTCACAAGGTACAGTAATGCATAAATAAGTCGCTACTTCTATTTATAAATGAATAACATAAAACTATAAACTATAAGAAAAATATCAGAAGAATGAAAAATATAATTGTGAATGAACTATAATCAATATTTACCTTTTTCGATGCATCTTTGTCAGGTTTATTGCTTTCCTCATAATCTATTTGATTAGTTGACTTAAGCATTCGCTCTAAATGACTCTGTGAATGAGAATGGAGAACAGAGAATGAAAGAAAGTTGTAATCATTGTCGCATCGTTATGAACGCATTAGAAGTCAAAAAGAAGCTTTCAATGGGGAGAGGATGAAAGGCCAGCTTATGTAGATTAGTTTATTTATGATGATTTTTTTTGGGGTTGAATTCTTTGTACGTGAAGGATTTGTTTGTTTTGAATATTTAAAGGTAAATAAGATAATGGAGAGGATGAATTAAGGATATTTGTCAAGAGTCAGCCCAATAAATATTAATGGTGCCAAAATTAAGCATAATTGACGAATTTTCTTTAAATAGATTTAAATTAGTTATAACGTTCATTTTGGATTTGAATATTATTTATTGTACATAGTTGAAAACCCTTTTCCATATAAAATATTCAGTCTGTTGTTGAACTCCGAAGAATAAACATCTCATTTATTGATAAATCCACCAAGAAGTAAATAGACCACAATTACAAAATAAATCTCATTAAGCATTAGTATTGCCTTTTTCTGTGCCACAAATCAGTTTTCAGAAGTGGCAAATTAAAGGTTAAAATACTGAAGAAAGGGACACAAAAACAAATACTTAGAATATTAAAATTCACGATCCAATTCACCGAAATATCTGACTTTATACAGTCACAATAAAATCGATCACAGAGCCTACAATTTTCTTTCCATCCAACTACTCTGTCGGAAAAAGTGAATATTGAAAAAAGAACTTTAAGGATAGATTTTGTTATTCTGCGTCGCAGATGACACAGAAAGAATGAAATGAAAGCGAAAGGGAAGAAAGAGGTCTATATGCGTATATTGATAAAGTAGTACAAAGTATATTTGAATTATTACCGCTTCACAGCATTCCAAATCACATAGAAATACGGCACATCGTTCACATTTGAGAACATCTCTCGCCTCTTTCATGATTTTCGTTACCAGACATTCCAAATTATTTTGCTCCTCGAAAATGCTTTTTGCTAAATCGAGTAAAATTTGATTCCGTTTATACTCGAGGACACTGTTCTGAAAAAGCTGAGCATTTTGTATTCCTGCATGATGATAAAAAAAATATTTTACGTATTAGAAATTCACTTAATATGTAAATGTGAGGAACATTACAGCAATCACTGAAAGTATCTCAGGAAATATTCTTCTTATCTCACTTACCAATGCCGCAAAACGTAAGATACCGCTTAAACACTTCAACATCACGTTCTGTAAACTCTTCCTGACCTAAAAAAGGAGAGAGAAAAATGTTTATAATGGACGACACAAGATGAACATTAGCTTTCATTGTAAGAGCCATCTTGCAAGACGATGCAGCTTAGCTGGAGATGTCATTGAAAAAATTTAAAAGAGTCATTCACTTGTCAAAAGCATATCTAGTGGAGATGCTACATTTTGTTAAAGGAATGTCTATGAATAGAGGTTACAATTTCTAGTTGGAATCTTCCAGTGCTTTACAGATCGTTCAAAAATTTAGAAAATTTCTAGTACAAACCACAATTATATCCAATTTTTCTAAGAAAATCAATCAATTATATCTAGAAGTATAAGCATCAAGGTCAAAATCATGTTCAATTCGGTTCACTTACACCTGTTAATGAAACTTTTGAATATAATTTGTACGAACAAAGTGCTTCAACTAAGAATTAGTCCCACACAGCAACCTTGTAAGGTTTCCATGTAAGAGTTTATAATCTTATTCACAACTTTGACATAAATTTTCCTCCTTACGTCATTTTGTAAATTTTTTTATTCACTTCTTATGAATCTCTACATCATAAACTCAACTCCAAGAGAGACATTTATTCCTAACTTTATGTTATCGCATGACATGAAACATTACCAATAATCTTTTGATTGACAGATAAAATGACGTTAAAATATGATAAAATATTAAAGAAGCGTGATACTTGAAAATTCAATACTTGGATGTAAAAGCTTAAAGTCGAGGAGCTTTTCACGCGATTTTATGATTTAAATGTAGATTTTATGGCAGAAAGACTCGTTAAACTTAGAATTTTTATTGCTCTTTAGTTGACCTTAATATTCAGGATATGTCATGAAACGATTTTATGTTGATTTCAAGAGCTTTTTTTGGGGTTGACTGATTAAGCATGAAAACTTACAAGCTTAATGAGTATTTACTGTGGCAAATTTGTTAATATTGAAGGGAAATTTGGCACTAGATCAGCGTCAGGTTGTTGCAAAGCCAAAATAGAGTGGGTCTGGCAACATGCCGGCCCGAAATTATTGCCTGACCACATTTTAGACTCTTTTGTTGTCAAGTGTGACGGCAGACTACATTGCATTTATTTAAGAGCTAACTCAATAAAATCAAGCTATTGCAATTCTATAACTACTTCATAGAAAATTTATAAATTGAAAAATTTCCCTAACTTAATCTTGATCATAAGTCACGGAAATAAAATTCTTTTAAACAACCTACACGATGCTAACGAGAATAAAGCATGCACTCAACACTATAAATGAGCTTAACGAGTAAACTGCTTCAACTCATCCGGAAAATTCAATTGATTATCCTTAATTTCCAATAATCATTCAACTTGATTTTTTCAATATGTATATTCAACAGCCTTGCATAGAAACTCAACAAGTCATTTAACGAGAGTATCTAACAACATGATTTTTGCTAGAACAATTGCCGTAAGACATGCAACGTATACGTGATAGATTTTGAATTTTCCAAAAAAAAAAATAACATTTTCATCCATTTTAAGCTCGCATCGTATATACAGTACTATAAAATGTAATTATGCTGAAAAGCTAAAATTTATATTCACGTAAATGCCATTTTAACATACCATTTGTCTTGTTTATGATTTGAGCAACACCTATAACTTCACCCTCATAGTTACAGATCGGTAACGAGAGAATATTATTTGTTTTATAGCCAGTCTTAAGATCAATTTCACAATTGAAACGTGGATCATTATATGCGTCCTTTATGTTCACCATTTCCTTGGTCTCAGCAACATGTCCAGCGATGCCAACGCCAAACGGAATGATAATTTCTTCCGCTTTTGCACGTTTAATTGCATCATGAAGAGCTTAAAGATTTTAACATAGAGTACATTTTGTTGTTGTTGTGGATTTAATGAGCAGCATTGAAAATGAGGATGAGAAGGAAAAGAGAAAAAAGGATTTAAGTTTGAATGAATAAATAAATGAATTGTTCGTGATGATAATGATGATGGTTGTGCTGATGAGGAAGAGATGAGGTAGTGATGAGATAAGGCACATTTCATTGAATCTCAAAAGAAGAAATGGAAATAAGATAAACAGAAAATAAAGGGAAAGTTACCCTGGGGGATGCTTCAACAATTTCTTTTTACTTATTTCAAGGTAAAATCCTTCAAAGTTGTCAGAAAGAGAATTGTCAGAAAAAGAATTCTTCTGACAAGTGAAGGAACTTCATGTTCTTGGCTTCAAAGTTCTGTCAAGAATATGTTCGGAATTGTGCCAATTTTTTCTCATTTCCTTCAAGTTATCATCCCTTGACATAAATCAAATAAATGTATGTATGAATATAAAACATTTCTCACCAGTATCTTGAGTGACATCAAAGAGCTTAGCCTGAAGGTAACGAGTCTGTGCTGAATTGCCTTTTACGAGAAACAGTGATCCTCTGTCAGCATGCGTTAATAATTCAACATTTACGAGTATCTTATGACATAAGATATCAATATTGAGCTCATTTGCTATATCCTTTATCAGTTCCATAAACAGCTCTCCTTCATCTAATTGTGCTAAACTTTTTCGAGTCTCATTTGAGCTTCTCGACGAAGATGATGTGCTTTGCTGCGAATATAAATGGATTAAAATAATAAATTTTTCTCTGTCTTATTGCTCGCTGTCTTATATTATGCTTTTATTATTCCTTTTTCATTTTTATTAAGTACCGGCAAGCAGGCAAGAACCATTAAAATTTCATCAAGACAAATTAAAATAAAATTCATTTAATATTCGTATCTTATGCTGGGCTACGCTCTTTAATGTTGTTTTTGTTGCTGGATAATATTTTAATTTCATCACTTTTTTCAATTTTTTACGTGCTCATGTTCTAGATTATAGTTAAGTATGGACGCATTTTGAGTGTCTAGGAGTTATTGGCATGAGTCCTATGCATTCTAGTTTACGATTTTCTACAAGATTTAATTTCATTTTATACAAAGTACTTCAAGTTGAGTCAAGTCAATTAACTTTTAGGGGCAACTGTCTACTAATCAACTTGAAGTACGTTTATGCTAGTATTGCTATGAAAAACATCGGAACTTCTAGATTCTTAGACAAATTAAATCCAAATAATCTTAACGTCTAGTGCCTTAATCCTTTTTATGCCTCACTGCTGTTCAAACCTAAATTGAGGTCGCTCTCATGAAGGATATTCGAATCCAAATCAATTAACCAACCTTCAATAGACATCCTTAAATAAACTTCAGAATCGATCTCAATCCAACTTCTTATTATTAATTAGACTAATCATGTCAGGTGCACTTTGAAATGAATGATTAGAAAACGAAGAAAAAGTGACAAGGTAATGTGGAAATATGAATTTTTCAGCTACCGCTTGAGATTAAAATGAGGAAAACATGCATAAATAATTAATTCACACATTCAAGCATGAATGAGAATCTTTTGGATTGCGATATGATTTTGAAGATACTTGTGAAGTAAATTATGATTAAATTTAAGGATTTTGAAATCAAGTGCTGGTGCTGCACAGTGTAGCTTGAAGTCGACGAGCTGGTTTTCGACCAAAACTGCAGGTCTACAGCCTTGGAGAAACTATAAAGTACAGTCGAAAACTGCAGACCCTACTCTGCAGTTGGTTGGTACTGCATCAAGGTGCTTCACAAATCGGCTGTAGAGTAGATTCTTATCTAGTAGAAAGAGCCATCCAAATTCAGAAATCCAAAAACATCAAAATTAGAAATGTTATCATCATCTTCATTTAAGACCTTCCCATCTCTGTGCATGCGTTCCAGTCACGACATAGGAATCAGAATGAAAACTGCTTCTTATTCCTCACTAAATTCACTTATCTCAAAAATTATTTTCACATAATTTTTTTGTTATTTTGAAAATTCATTTGCGTAGGTGCAGAAGTAAGGAAATTGTTTCAGAAAAAATTGTGGTAGAGTAAAAAAAAGTTAAAGAAGATGTAAAAGTTTTTCAAAGCTAAAATGTGTGCTTTCGTGTTTAATTCCCATCTTTTTTTCCATGTTATCTCATCTCTAATTCTTTTTTAATTACGACTCTTTTCCTTCATACACATAAATATTAAAATATCAAGAATAATGCTTTTATTTTTATGAACAAAAAGCTTGCAAACAGCATCAACAGAAGAGGAAGTGCTTGAATGAAAAAAATACATATTTTTCCGATTGCTCTTCCATGTGATATATCTCGAATAGAATGAAAAAGGAGAAAAAAAGAGGAAGTAATAACTAGCATAGAAGTCAATGTGATTCATTTAACATGTAACAGGTGATTCCAATGTATTTTCTTCTCATTAACTTCTTTCAGTTATCTTGAAGCGTGAAAAATCTAAACGCAATCGTTGAGCTTACAGCCATGAAGGTATGTAGCAGTCGATTGAAATCAATTCATCATAATTAAGGATTGAAAAATATTACATTAAGATTTGCTGAAATTAATTTGTTGGAAATTAGACGAAATTTGAGGATTATTACTGTAAGGCTTTAGGCACAAGTCTTATTAAGTCTAACCGCAAATGATGGAACACTTCAAGTCAATTGTTTCAAGCTTATTTCTAATGAAAATGAGAACGAGAAAAAATCTGTGGTTAATTTTCATTGTACTGTCAATCAAGCACAGAGTGTTCTCTAATTTCTTTTGTGGTTTTTTTGGGATTTCTCCTTAATTAAGTTCTTAAATGGGGGTATGATACATGCATGTTTAAGTAATGTTAAATCGATAAGATCGAAAGCCTTTTTTCATTACCCCAATCCTTTCTCCTAACACATGTTCGTTTTGTGAACGAGAGATTAAAACTATATATTTTATGTATGTTTGTTATCTTCTTTGTCACTCGAATTTAATTATATTTCAATGTATAGAGCATGTTTGACAAGAAAATGATAGATAGACAAAATGACATATCTGTCAAAAGGAATCTCAAAGGAAATCCATTTGTTTTTAGATAGGATATGTACAAAAAAGAGATAGGAACAAAGTTGTTAATCCAAAAGTTTTTGTGCATGTTTTCATTCCATTATCGTGTAATCATCAGTTTAATTACTAATTCTACTTCCACATCATTTACTTTATTTTGGCGTGTATAAAGGTAATTTTCATTCGAAATTTTTTTTATATTCTTTTGTATGCTTAGTCGTTCATTCATCTCCTTCGTTAATTTTAAAGTACGTTCATTCTTTATGGTCGTAAAAATTTTATTTTAATTAATCATTAAAAGATTAATGGAATAATATGCTTATATTCTTGTTCGGTTCTTTTTATTGATTCTTTTAGAAATATTTCATAGGATCGTGTAGTCAGTCGATAGTTTTAGAGCTGTATGGTGAGGCATAATTACGTTTTGTACAATTTTCAACTATTAGAATCAAAAAAATTAAAAATTTTGACAAAAATTCCATAAAACCCAGCATCGATAAAATTTATAAAATTATATAAGAGTCGAACTTCCGATTTTTCGTATTTATGATAATCTTCGTATTTAATCATACTATACAATACATAAGTTTGACAAAATTCGTAATGTTTAACCTAGTAGACAATCAGAATGCTTTAATGGTACCGTGACACCATTAGGATTCCCAAATGCGTTTTCTTGGCTTAGTAGGGGAAACAGTTAATTGATTCACCTTTGAATAATCTATGACTTATTTAGGTTCAAGATTCATCTGTGAGTATTTCTTATGTCTTTAAATATCCACCTAATAACCGAGTTATGCTAACAATCCTTAAGATTCAGCATAATTTAAGTTTTCACACCTATAATACTGCCATGTGATAGAACTATTAGTCATCACTACTAGAAACACTTCAGTACAAGCACAAAAAAATCATAAATGTGATAAAAATGATGTTTTTATTGCATCTGCAGCAACACAGATCATAAGAATATGTAGTTGAAAGGTATAAGAATCTCTCAGGAATTCACAATAAATTTTCACTAAATAGCTAAATGACATAACTGTCTCAACAATATATATAAATTCTCAGTAAAGTTGTGAGTAGCTCAACAGCAAAGAAAATAAATAAAAATGCGTTTAAAATCATTTTCCCCAATGTAATAACTCCGACATCTTCCTATGTACACTGTCACTTACATTGTATTATACGACATTTTTATTTACAGACCAACAGGCTGAAGTGAAGGAATAATAATGATTATAAATAGTTAATTTTTACTTACTATCATTGATGATGACAACCATTGTTGATAGAGTTCAGAAGTGACAGATGATCTATGTAGTTGTTCTCTGTCAATCACACGGTCTTTGCTTTTTGTAATGGAATGGAGACGATTTATCACATCATCCGATGCTTTCTCTTTAAGCCATCTCTCGATAGCACCGGAATTAGCCTCAAAAAAATCATTCACTTTTTGCAACTCATCCAGACTATTCGTCGTCGTTTCAATTGTCGTTGAATTTGATGTCGTCATTGTCGTCGTCGTCGACGTCGTTTCTTTTTCAATTATATCACAACTGACTAAAGCGGTTGATGAGCCATTTAAATTAGCCATCATTTCCACTACACCGAAATTGATTGACGGATTTATTCTTCACAATAATTACCGATCAATTAAGGTAAATTATTTTATGAATCTAATATAAACTTTGTCTACTTCTGCCACTTTATGTACACTGTTGGAAATATGTCACAAATTTTTCTGTTATTTTTTTTTTATTACTTCTTCTTGTTCTCTTTTGGTGTTGCGCTTGTTGTCACTTAAAACAGCCACGCACCAAACGACAAACTTTTAAATTCATTTACATTTGATTTTCATTTTTTCTGTTTGTTTTGTTGTTTATTTCTCTCTTTTTATTCAATTGAAAGTGCATTTTCGCTCAGCAAAAGCGTGCTTGTGTTTGGTTTGACTGGTTGATTTATTGACCTGCAATGTTGATTTACGGATTATTTGCTTTTAATTTGGACATTACACAATGATTAAACATTCAAAAAGCAAGCTTTGATTTGCAAAGAAGCCGATAATATTTAAAATTTGAATTTTCTTGAACTTTTCATTGATTTGTTTACAAAAGTTTAAAATTGAATATTTTGTTATTTAAGCATGATTATAGATATGAATTGGTATTATAAGCTTTGCTCCGCTCTTTTTAATACCCTATAATCATTCAAATGACAGTAATCTTCATAGTTTACCGAAAATTCAATCTCAAAATCTTGAAGTGAGAAATGTAAACAAATCATTCATTTCTTTAAAATCGAATTTAAAGCTTTAAATCTGATACTATTGAATCATATTAGAAAGAGTTCAAGTACGTAAATCAATTCAATTAAAATCCTAAATTTAGACAAAAGAAAAATCCCACAAAAAATACGAAAACATTGAAATCGATATCGACTCTACCAATAAAGTTTCAAGGAATTGACGTAATATCCACATATATTGGCCACACTCACAAAATAATATTGTCTGTTTCAATTCAAATCAAACTCAGACGCCCGCACATTTAGTCAAAATAGAAATAGCAGCAATGCACTTTTATTTGAATCGTCTTGTCTGATTACCTCACTTAAGCTTATTTGTGAATTGCACACACGACAAGAAAGCAAATTCCAATCATGAATTGAATTTTTCTCACCGTAATTTATTTATTTATTTATTTGTTTATTTTTTTTCGTACGAAATTTGAATTAAAATTCTTTCTGCAAATTAGTTGCACTTGATGTATACCGTGAATGTATGTATAAACACCTTACACTTTTGACTTCATTTTTGTTGCTGTACATAAGTATGTACACTCGCACACAATTTTTTACTTTTTTGTTGTTCTATTAACCTTGAAACAATAGCTATTCAAAAATGAGAGTATTAATCGATAATTCATGGTTCTTTAGACTTTTTATTGCTTTTCTTCATACTGTTTCTTTTTCTGTGTATGTAAAAAAAATTAAATTTTTAATGTCACCACCGCGGTAAGAATAGCTCTCTGTAGCACTAAATAGTATTATGAGGGATGAAGGAAAAAAAAAATCTCAGCAGAATGGATTTTTTTGGGATTTTTTTTTTTCCATTTACTAGAGCGCATTATTGTAGATTGTGGTGAACTGGATGAGTGAGTTAAGCTGATTTGGTTTGTTATGGATTAAAACTTGTTGGGAATCTACTTTTTTAAGTTTGAAAACTTTAAGGTTTTTGAAGTCTGGAAATTATATAAAATTCT
Source organism: Chironomus tepperi (assembly GCF_022539635.2). Lineage (NCBI taxonomy): Eukaryota > Metazoa > Arthropoda > Insecta > Diptera > Chironomidae > Chironomus > Chironomus tepperi. The sequence continues at coordinate 1,072,687 of NW_027226207.1, forward strand.
TAAAGTCTATAACAATCGACTAAAGATTAATGAGTTAATTTCAAGCAGACATGCTTAAAGATATCCTCATAATGCGACCTAAAGTCGGTCTTCACGAATTTTAATCACAAAATTATACAAAATTAATTACTTCATTTTTCTTTCCTAATTAAAAATACTTCATTAGCTTCGCTATCAGATTATCCAAATTACTCAAAAAGTTCACATCATTTAGGTCCAGTGGTGGGTAACCTTTTGTTTTTCACGGAACTGTTTAGACCACTACTAACTTAGTCAACAGAAGCCATACACAATATACGATTCATGGCATTTCCTAATAATTTTAGGTGCCGTGGCACAAAGGTTGTCCACCACTGCTTTAATGTAAGGAAATGCGCTTCATCGAAAGAGCTTTTCTAGGCCCCTTACCCATTCAATTCTCCTCTTTGGACTTTCTTATGCTTCTTTTGCGATTTAAAAATATTAAATTTCCTTTGCACACGCACTCAGACACACGCACGCAAATTGTGCACAAAATGTTGTTTGCCACCAAAAAAAAAATTAACTATCGATTTCTTTGATGCTCCTTTTTTCCTTTCCGTTTTTTCGAAAAAAATATTATCATTCCTTCCTTGTGAAAGATTCTCTTCTTTTTCTTTTTATTTCTTTTTTTTTGTGCCCCTTTTTAATCTTTATTACGAATTAAAATTCACTCATAAACTTCCACTTCCTCTTAATTCGTTTCTTTGTTATTCTTTTTTCGGATAGACACTTTTCAACTTTTTGCTTTATTATTTTATTTAAAAGAACAAACTTTTTTTTTGAGGTGAGAATTTTTCACTTTTTTCACTTTATTTTCCTTTCAAAAATGAGGAAAATATTATCCTCAGCAGGAATGCACAACATTATCGAAGGTAGAAGGAAAACTGAACGTAATATCATGCCAAGAGACTCACGAAGTTGTAATCGAAAGAAATTGGGAAAAGTGGGGTTGTTTGGGCAGAGAAGAGAATGAAAGTTGTAACATACGGGCATTGCTTGGAAAGTAAATTGAGTAGAAGTGACTGTGGAAGGTTGTCTAAGTGCCAATAAAGCGCTTTTTAGGTTCTAGGTATCGGATGACTCATAAATACAACAATGTGATGTAGGGATGGAATAATACGAAATTAGTGGCTGTTCCACGTTGAATCCTATCTAATATCAATATAACGCCGGCTTGATGCATTGTTATTTACCTTATTTACCGCCTGTAATCCTCAATCCACTGTCTTCTGTTGGTTTAGGTGGCCTTGCCTAGAAGACAACTTGTAATAATGTATTCAATGCTGAAGAATGGCTAGAAATTGGAATCCGCACAAACAATATAGTCCCTTGTGTCTATTCAGAATGAAATGCATTCTCACTAACAATCTGTCCTCTAGCAGCGTCAGTTTGAAAAATTCTTTGTCAATTTATTTAATGATTTCAAAAACTAAAATTTTGAAAATTTATTTGCAAATGTTTACTACGATTTGTGATAGCATTTCAATCAGGCAAACAACATATACACCGTGAAATACCAAGGTAGCGATTTTAGATTGTCGCCTACTGAATAACTTGAGAACCATTGATTTATTATATTTGTTTTGTAATATAATTTTCAAAGTTTATAGATAACTCGAGATTGGAATGAGTAAAGTTGGTCATATTTTATTCAAATCCTTTCAATATTCAGACAACTAACTCCATTCAAAATTTCCTTAACATCCTCAAAATTCATCAATACTCACCAGCAACCCTACCCAGACAATCCTAATGCGACAGAAAAAAGCTCATCACTTCAAAAAGCGAATGCGCCGGGAAAATGAGGAGAAAATTATTGTTCTCAGAAAAAAGCACGAACGCAGAGTGTTGCAGCTGCGCAAAAGCTCCCAACAATCTGTGTGTTTTGTATCTAGAAAAAATAAAATAATTTTCTGTGTTATTTGTTGTGTTTTCCTAGTCCATACGCTCATTTTTCTCTCTCCCACAGTCCCTCTCTATTCTCGATTCAGTTGTATACTCACATTAAAGTTTCACGTGATGAAGGTGCTTTATTGATGTTGTTGAATATTATCTCACATATATTTATGTGAAATGTTTCTTTATAAGTCTTACATGCTCATAATATAGAAAAAGCACATTGTTAGAAAGTTTAAGTCATTGAAAACGACATGAGAGTGGATATGAGAGTATAAGGCAACGAGAGTACTTTACACAGCAAGTCAATTCGAAAAAAAGAGAGTGAGAGATGTGAAAAAATTTAATAAAATTTTGAAAGAATCATTATGATGTCTATGCATAATTTAACACGTCACTCATATGTACAAACATTCATATTCTAAGTTATAAAGGAATAATTATGGAAGTTCATAACAACATGAGGAACAACAGAGTGTATATGTCAAAGGAAATATCATGCCATAAGTGCCTTCGTATAGCTCATGAAAATAAATTTCTTGACGGGTTATAATGATGTTGATGTTTTTGTTTATATTTGACTATTATTTTACTCGGGGATGAAGATATTCATCATTGTTCCTCAATTTTCTTATTTTTGGCGTAGATTGTTTTTCAAATTTGACTATATATTCTCATTAAAATTCATCTGCTGGCATGATTATGAATAAAGTTTCAACTGACATCTTCTTGACTCGTTCCAAAGCTTCTATTTTTAGTTGCTGAGAGCTTTCTTATCAATAGCTGAAACTGTTGTTGAAGTTGATTTGCTTTATTGGACAAATTTTCGTTTAGTGTCATTTTGATGATGATATAATATATAAATACTTCAATTTTCTAGGTTGATTGGTTCAAGTATGGATTTTGCTGAATACTAGCTCGAGTTGAATCACATTTTGAGAGTATTAAGGACGTGAATATTTATATTATGTTGCTATTTGCTTCCAAAATAAGGTTATATAATCTATTTTTGAGTTTAAGGTTGTGATCCTTGGAAGAACTTGGTTAAAATTGATATGATAGTATTAAGGATCATGAGAATGTGATCTCTACAAAGGAGATGCTGTTGTAGTAATTGTAGTTTAATTAAATTACTTCCAAATGGATTTAATTATTCACAATGATGTTTATTCTTCGAAGTTCAAAAACAGATTGAACTTTTATATGAAAAAGGGGTTTTCAACTATGTTCAATAAATAATATTCAAATCTCAAATGAACGTTATAAAAATAAAGATTGAAATTCTTCATAATTTGGTAAATCCTTTGAATTTGAATTGTCACTGACTGTCATTTGTCTACCAACTAGAAAGAGTAAATCAGTGTAGTCATCAATTTAATAATCCAACCCCTGAGTCTAGTCGCAACATTAGCTGAGAAAATAATGAAAATGAAAAATTTTCAATGTCATCATCTTCGACATCAATTGATGCTCGTTATCAAAAAGCAAAAGCTCGTCTCGATCCAATCATGATGTCAGGTAATTTTTTCGCAATGAATAATGCCTCCAAACTTTTTTTTATTTCAAATTAGAAATGATTACACAATAATAAAAAGAAATTGCGACTTATTGTATTGTGAATGTGACTGATTGCGAGTCATCTCATCAAATTTGAATCTTATTTCATATTAAAAATGAGAAGGGGAGAAGCTTCAAATTGATGTGAAACAAAAGATGTGAAAATAAGGATGGGGAATAAGAAGAACAGAATTTAATTTAAAGCGAATTTTCAGATTCAAGAAATTTATTGTTTTTTCCGCAAATCTCATGAATTTTAAATTCTATATACATTCTTTTGTTGTTTTTTTATTCTCACCGAATGGAATGATATTCAGTGAAATTTGAATTTACGGATTTCTTACATAATTGATTGACAGACCCGAGTGATAAAATTAAAATTAGATTCTTGTTGCTGTTCAGTCAATGAAACTCCTAAAATGTGAATCCTTTAAAGTTTCTCAAATCGCAATAAAGGAATTATAGCAAATTAAATTTGTACGGGTTGCTAATAGAACTTTTGAGAATAAGAGCTTTGAAGTTTGGTATGAAAACTTTTCATTAGCATAAGAACAAAGGAATTGAGATGAAACATTTTATTACATTGTTGTGTAGAAAATCATAAGCTTTGTGGCAAGCTGAATATTTTCGTTGTCATAATGGGCTTAGTAGCTGTACACTGCAGTATGTTTTCTGATGCAGATGTTATTGTGGACAATGTCTTAGATAAAAATTGTGACATTAAAAAGCTTGGAGTACTCTAAAGTTCTAGAACTTTTGACTTTAGAGAATAACACACTACGATGCGACTGCAGATTTCACACTGGTGATGATTATAAAAGTTCTGTTTTGGTCTTTATGGTTGTCTTCTGTTCGTTTTACATTCAAAAATGGAACTTTTTCTTAGATTTTGGGGTCATTCACTAATTACATAACGTTCTAAGGAGGGAGGGGGTCGAGATTTTGTTGCGGAGATTGGAGAGGTCAAATAATCGATTTGAAGTGGTGGAAAACATGTGTGTCGCTTATATTTTTGGAAATTTTATGATCAGTTTGTTGTTTGTGATGTCGGTTAAGCTATTCTGCCAAGGTATGCCGGGAAAAATAAAAAATTGTCCATTGCTGGCGTTACATAATTAGTGAATAGAACCTTACCCAAGTTAAATTTTGCGTTGCAAATTAGATTCTTATTCTGTAAATCTTGAATTTTTCTATTGACTCAAAAGTACTGAAGCAATTACCAATGATTTTATGATCATTAACATCATCAATTATGCTTTCATCTTCACCATCTCTAAAAAACTTCTAATTTCAACTTCATTTTTAGAAAACATAGGAATGTCATTAGAAACATCAAAAGCGTTCATATGCTAGTCGGCGAGAATTTGATTTGATCCACTCAAACAGCTGTAAGAAGAATGACAAAAAAATGAAAGTGAAAAATATCGAACAACTTTTTTTTTGCTCAATAACTTTTCTCCTTTTTTGTTTTTTTCCTTTTATTACTTTCTATTAGGTAGCTTACACGAGAAAAAATACAAATAAAGTTTCTTATATTCTTTGATCGTCAACGTTTAGCGACATTCTTTCACCATTTTTTTAATCTGCAGATTATTACACAATTACAATTGAATTTTTTCAGAACTTTCAATTAATTAACTCTCTTTACATTCTCTCTAAATAGGTGATTGTTAATCGTTGCCAGTCATAAATATCAAATGTGTGAGGGAGAGGATGTATTTCTTTATACTATAATGAATATGATACAATTTTTTAATATTTCCTACAAACATCGAATTTTTTTCATATTTTTTTTTCTTCATCTTTTTCACTTTAAAATTAAACTAAAATGAGTTTCCGTTTTTCATGTTTTTTTTTTTGTTGTGCTTTTTTCCATTTTTTTTTTCTTTAATTTATTTTGTGCGAAGAGGATGGCGAGGATGAAAATATATAGTTGCTATGAACAATTTTTTTCTGTATGTGATTTTGACGTTAGGAGGAGTAGTTTGGTGAATTGGGCTGAATTTTTCAAAAATTTAGAGATTCTAGTTTAGACATTCGATCTTGTATAGACATCGGGATTGACTCAATCTAGAGATTAAATTGACCTCGAGATAGTCATGGTTTCAGGATAGTCTAGACTTCGGCATTGTCTCGAACTCGGAACTGTTTTAATGGCAAAACAGTCTAGATCTCAAAATTATCAATATCTCAATATTGTCACGACTTTGATAATTTGTTTCAGACAGAGATTACATCCAAATGACCCGATGCAGCAAATCTATCGATTTTTCGTGTTATTTACTTCTTAAACGTTGCCGTCAGAGCACCCTCACGCGTTGACTTAAAGCTTAAATTATTCTTCTCGCTCTCGAGAGATACTTATATAATGGCTCAGAGTCTTAAGCACTTAGAGTCTAGACATCAAGAATGTCATTGATGACTAGTTCTAAATACAAATACCTACAATTTTGTTCGCGCTAGTTGTAAGTAGTGTACTTTAGCTTCTAGGTCCAATTACATGTCATGTTTAGTTAACACATATTGGAACTAGATCCGTCTCTGAGTTCATTATTACGAGTTCTGAATAATAATTTCAGTTCGATTCCAGCATAATTTTCCTAACTAGTCCTCCAAACTTCAAAATCACTTCCAAAACATTTCCTATGATTTGTTATGTTTGTGGCCGAGTTTTGAAGTTTATTTAAAAATTTATTTTTTTTTACTTAGTATTTACGTGTGTTTGTGCGTCGATTCTCGCACGTAACATAAAAACTTTTTCACCACTAAATAATATATATTTATTAAAATTTTTTCCTTGTATAAAAAAATTGTTGCGGTATAAAATTGGTAGTTTTTTTACTTGTTATCGCACATTATTTCTTGATTTTATCATTACTTCTTATTCTTATTATTACTATTATTCTTCATTTGCGGAACTTTTGGAATGTGATTATTCTATCAAAACAAATAAAAAATAGCAGAAACATGACATTCAATAGTTGATTCCATTTTCATCATCTTCCCTTTTTTGTTCTTCAATGACAAGTGAAGCGAGTGTAGTAACAAAGTATGACAAGAAGAATGTATGTGTCCATAACATTATTACATGATTTTTTTATGTCGCGAATGAATTGTCATCGCATATCAAATATAATAAAAGAAATGACTAGAAAGCGTATAAAAATTATGATAATTTTACTTTTTATGTGTTTTAGCGCCTTTTGGGTTTGTTTAGTAAGTTTCGATTATAAAAAGCTCCCACGTTAAATGTGGAAGATCTATGGTTAATGCTTATTTGTGTATATTGAAAGGGAAGAGATGGAAGAACTTTTTGACACGAGCTTTTTGTGGTTTTTTGAAGGAAATACTAGAATTTGAGCCTAACAGGCAATGGACATGCTTTCAAGAGCTTGGTTTCCCTAAATATGGCATCTAGGTTGAGGTTGCATAGTCAACAATCCATGAAATCATCAGACTCAACCAATAACTCCCAACAATACTTTAGTCTTCACCAGGAAAGCCATAAAAAAGCATTCCAAATGCTTCCTTCAAGATTTTGACTTGAATTGTCACTGCTTCTTTGACTGCACGTCTAGAAGACTAGTAAGCAATCAAATCAAATTGACTCTGACTCAATAAATGTGTCAATATAAATTGACATTCAAATGACAGTAAATTGACTGACGAGTGACATTTTTTCGCAGTCGATTACACATCGTCTTGATTGCTAAATGGGATGGGTTTTGGTTGTTCATAAGTGATGAAATTTTCTTTTGATCTGAACTAATTCAGATACTACAAAGAGTAGAATAGGTTGTCTTGAGGCGATCATATGCTGAATTATGAAATTGACTAGTTATGGCAAGTTCCAGAAGTATCAAAAAAGTGTGTCTTTGTCGAGCTAATTTGGCGACAAATCAACTAAAAATTGCTGAGTGATTAGGTCAGATCCTCTTTTTTTGAAAATCATTTGATGTCTTGAATTGATGCTGTACTTGATCTCCAAAAAAAGTCAGGAATCTTAATGAAACTGCCCCAAAAAATCCTATCAAGTTGCAACTTTAGGACAAACAGCAAAAATCTACTCCCTTGCATTACAGTAGTCACTAACTTCATCTTCTTCTGTACACAACCTCAAAACAATAAAGCTTGTAATTATCAGTTCTGTCAAGAGTGCCTTAAAACTTTCCAAGATTCCACATGAAATATGCGAGAAAGAAAGAAATCGCTTAAAGACAATCGATATTAATAAGTCGTAATTTTCGTGTCTCAAAGACTCTTCTAGTTATTTCCTTCAAAAAAAAAAATATTCACTGCTCAAATATCAAGCTGTTCTACACACATTTTTCTCTCATTTTCTTCTTCATAAAAGTAATTTTCCGTAGGTAAATCCTACTCACTTTAGAACCATCAATTTGTTAGCTGTGTCTGACTTGGAAATCACACACCAGTGTGTGTTTCTGTTTGGATATAAAAAGAGTATGTAAAAGAAATTCTTCATTTATGAGATTTATCAATCTTTTTTGATTTCTTGTTTTATTTTTACACAGAGAAAAAATTTGGCCTTAGAAAATTTTCTTCATATCCACTTCCAATTTTTACGATTTATGTGGGTAAATATATATGTAAGCATAGTAAATGCAAAGCAATTAGAGCTAAGGTTTTCTTTTTTTGTGTAACTTAAAAATTAAAAAAATTTGGTTTCGAAAACAATAAATTTCATTGAGAAGTAATGAAGCAGTACGCGTGGATGAATTCATGCAAATTTTATCTCTCCAACAAATGGTATTTTTGGGTCAATTTGCATATTTTAAATGTAGCCAAGATTTGAGGTATGAATGTTTTTTTCCTGTGAAACAGATGTTAAGCGCCATGCAATGATTGTGTTTTAATGTTGGCAGCACATAACGTATGTTGCATCACATGTGACATCTTTTGTATCACACAGGAATTATGCAGTTTGACATTTATGTGACATAAGTTGTACAACAGATTGTTCACTAAATGGAATTTTTCATCGTATGTGCCTGAATTTGAGGTCATTCTGTTGATATTTGTGGCATATCTGGAGATGAATCATGATTCCTTATTTGCGGTTTATGCATCATGATTAATATGATTCCGAGTATAAATGGCAATAGCTGACTTAAGAATGCACAGATGCCATCAAAATGGCTTGAAATTTGTGCCCAGCATCAATGCTGTACAGATTTCAGAAACTTGAAATTGTCTCAATGCTACTTAAAAATCATTAAATTGAAATAAAAACTGTGACCCCATGAGTATGTCCTTGCCACAAAAAATTACAAGATTAATGTCACATTTGCAATAATGTATGTCATGTAATTTTTCAATCGTGACTTTTTACGCGAAAAAAAAATTATTTTTCGTGCCAATCGACCTCGTTACATTTCAATTACGCATCAATTTGCATGATGTCATCCATCCACAATGCTCGTAAAATATCAGAAACAATTATGTATTTCATAATGCCGTCAGCGTCATCATGCTATAATTAGAGCTTGAAAATATTTCGGGATAAGATCCAGGGTAGCTTCTAAATTTTTGATAGCTTTCCCTTTTTCCTTCATATTTCATGTCTGTCAAAATTTCATTATTCAACCTTTTCCTGCTTCTTATTATTTCTCATTACGGACAAGTATAAATCATTTCATTGAAAGTTCTAAAAACATGGATATCCTAAAATGATGAGAAATTACAGCAGATCCTAATTCATAACAATTGTGTAGCTACATTTTGTGCTTCTCATGCAGCCTTCCATTTCCATAATTAATAATTAAAATACAACACTTTGACATGATTGGTATTAATGCTTGATGAACATTTTCTTCATAACGATATTTACAACAAAAACCACAGTAGAAAGGAACATCCATCGGCATTAAAAATAGAATATTGCTACGAGATCTCTCATTATAATTTCATGTAAATTATATAAAGTTTAAATCTTTCCAATTAGATGTAAAACTTTTTCCTACGACACGTATTGATCGATGAGACTTAGTTTCAGGAAAAAGGCTTTTTTGTGTGTATTCAAGAGCTTTACGTAATTTATGTAAATTTAAATGAGCAGCCTTCCACAAAATTGTGTATTCAATTAAGATGGAAAACTTTCTCTTCAGCTTGCTGCTTTAGGATTGAATAAAAAAAAAACTATGGTCTTAAATTAACCTGAGTATTTCCTTTTGTGCTGATTACTTTCTAATGTAATATGATGCTGACATTGTTGCTGCTTATGATTTATTTTGATGTTCATGCTTGTTATTATTTCTATTGTTTTAATTCATAAAGTCAATGGACTTTGAGTTATAAAATGATGAAGATGTAGATGTCATAAAAGACTGTCTAATTACCAAATTGAAAGGCTCTTAATCAAGTAAATTGGAATTGATTGAATGTAATAATTGAAGATGTGGTTTGAGTTTCTCTTTCGATGGGCTCTGTTTAGTAAGAAGACTTGTGGTTTCGCAGTGAAATGTCATTTTAAGCAGCGAGTAGGATTGTGGATTGTGGATTGTGGAATTGAGAAGTTTGAGTAGCTTTATTGCAGGGCTTGATCTTAAAATTGAGTCAATTATCATATTAAGTCGACTTGACCCAAAGGGTGGTAGATCAACAATAGAGTCCGTACCTTGTCTTTAGTCATCATTTAGACAGAGACAGTATTGCATTCGATATTGAAAATTGGCAAACGAAATCCAGCAATATGGCCAGTTTAAGGTGGCATCTTTGGAAGGTCATGGATCACAAATGCTGGATCACCTGAATCAGTTTGAGCACCATTGCTTTGCTGACAATACAAAGGTTCAATCCGATTCAGAAGCATTGTATCATTGAGTGTATAGTCAACAGCATCTGACGATGAATCCCAGCAATGCTAACAGCAGTTTAAACATCCTTAAAGCTCACATTCCTGCGGAATTCTAAAGAAATTTGTTCAAATTCCTCATTTTTTATCATCGCATGCTCATACACAATGCTAAAGGAGTATATACTTGAATTTTAATGAAGCTGCTGCTGTTGTTGCCTAAGAGACCTTTATACGTCTCTTTAAGTTTCTTATGAAAAATCATACTGGAAAATTGTTTGATTAAATTAATTCAATAAGACTGATAACAAACTTTTTCATATTCTATCTCCTACCCCATATGAATATTTTCAAGCTCTATTCATGACATGATAATTAAATTCATTCCTTCTTTTTTTACGCTTAATGTAAATTTCCATTTCTCCATATAAGCGACTATCTTCTTCATATCATTATTATCTTGAGTGCCTTTGAATCAAATTCATGCATACATTTTTTATTCCTTTCTCTATACTCATCATGTTTAAAATTTGCTTATTTATTTGATTATTAATAGTAATACTCTCCTTAACTCATTTTTATAATTTTTTTTTTTTTCATTTATATTTTCATTTCTTTGACAAAAACACATATTTTTTTCGAGTCATATAGCATTAAATTACAAAAATATAAAATAATAATAATTTATGTACTTATTCATATTTAAAAACAAATTTACTTTTTTTTCACTTTAATGCAAGTGTGAGAATTTTATGTTTCAGGGGGGCTTTTGCTTATTATGGCTTTCATTCAGCTACTCTTCTTTTCATCATCTACAATTTACTTTACGTTTCTATAGAATGAACTAGTTTAAAAAGTCGTCTTTTTTGGGATGCAGACAGACTTATGCGCATTGTAATCGAACAGTACTTTGGATTTGACTTGATATTACCTTATACAGTTAGGTATATCTTATGCCTTTCAAGTCTTTACGTTGCGGCTTTCTATAAATGAATATAAAAATGTCTTCGTGACTTCCTATCCATTGTTTTTATGCCTTAAAGAAGTGAATTTTTATGTCATACCATAATTAGCTTCCTATAAAAAATTATTTGAATATTTTCAGGCCGTCAAGCTTCCAGCAGTGCTAAGTAGTATTGAACAAATTTCTGAAATTTATTGAAGCTTTAAGCCACAAGAATAAATTAGATTGTTGCCTTACAACCACCTACTAAGATGATGTCGACTGTCTCACACTGACCTAGGAATGCATAATCGTCTTGCTCATTTCATAATCATGTCGACTGATTTACTATATAAGGGGTTGGATTGAGATTCATTTTGGATATTGATTTGGTTTCTGGCTTGATGTGGACAGATGAATATGAAATATTGATTTGTTGGCTACTTGTACTTTAAGATTTGGATGACTGCTTTAAGTTTTGTTGGCATTTATTTTAATCAGCATGAATTGAGTCTATTTAAGCTAATACTAACATAAACTAGGCAAGAATTAAGAAGCCAAAATTGCTTGAAAGCCATTAATCAGCTCCTAATTGTTGGTATACACCAAAAAGTGAATATTAAACCGCATTACTCATAAATAAAATGCACTGCAGTAAATTAGGTTCCTTTCATTCATTGTAGTTACATATCATGTTTACGCTACTGCTAAGCTTGAAGACTCATTAACTATAATTCTTTTTGCTTCATGCTTCCTCCACATTATTCTTCATTCATTTTTCATTTTCAAATAATTTATTATATTTAATATTAATGTTATACTTTTTTTTATCTTCATTTAGTCTAGAAAGTAAAAATATTTAGATCTAGTTACTTGCCGAGTTGGTTTTTTTCATATTTTTTTTTATCATCTCATATAAAATAATAAATTATAAAAAACATTATTCATGTTTTCATTCTTTTTTCATTAAATTTGTTCAATCTATCAGCTTTCATTTGTTGCAGTTATTGTTACTGTTTGACTAGATGTCAATAGATTTTCGGGTATTGGAATTGGTTTTGTTCTGGGAAGTTGTTTTTTCTACAAAAATAAAAAAGAAGTAAAGAACAGGAAATAAGAAGGTGAGAATAGTTAATTAATATGTCAATTATGTCACATACCTTTCTTCTAAATGGAAAACATCCTGGTTTCTCCTCAATTATTGGCGCATCTAATACTAAGTCTGGTGTTGGTGTATCATCCGGTCCAAAGACATTCAATTCTCTCACACATTCCGTCTCAATCATTTCATTCTGCCACGGTATCGACACAGATCCGGTATTAAATTTAGAATAAAAGTTCTCGTCTGTAGCATCCAAATTAACACCTTTTACTGTTGAAAATTGTTCAATATCTAATACATCTTTTGCGTAAACAGCATGAGGCTATGGAGAGTGAAAAATGAGATGTAAAAAAATTAAATGAAAATGAAAATTGAAATAATCTATTAATTTACACACGTCAAAGGTGAAGAGGAGCAAGTAGGTGTGACTTGCTAGACATGAGAGGCTTTTAAGCGAATTTTTGGCACTTGTTGATTTTTTAGGAAATATATGCATTAGAATCTATTAGATCAAAAAACATAGAAATAGGTGCATGATTCCCTAACTCAATTGACGTCGATTAAGTAGTTCAGGCATGCCTTGAAGATATTTCAACAATCATGTGAGTGACACCGGGTGAAATCAAAACCAAACCCCTTGAGCACTTCAAAAACCACGTACCGAAAATCATTAAAATTCATTAATTCAATAATCAAGCTCATACGTCAATTAGCAGGCAATAAGCGATGTGGCTGCTTATGACCAAATAAACACCAGCAAACGATATTCAATAATCATTAAAATTGCGTGAAACTTTACACATTTATGTGTACATATTTTTCCGAGTCGTTTCATTTTCAGTCACGACAAACTGTGTAGCATTAGTAAATATGGACTTGCTACTTTTCGGTATGTTCGTCAGATGAAAAGTTTATTTTGATTTTTTTTTTCTTATTTTAGATTGAAGTGTGAAAAATATAAATGATGATAACTTACGTCTGGAATGAAAGGTGGTTCAACCAAGCCGGCTTCGAGACGTTTCCAATTAATCGTATTGAAAAATGGATGAAGTTTGACTTCTCGCGCGCCATGTCGTCCATTTTTACATCCTAATCTATTTTTCGGTGACTTAATGAGTAATTGTTGACACAATGATTTGGCATCTTCATTATATTTAGACGAATATTTCTCAGCATCCTCCTTAACCCTCCTATCGACTTCCTCCCGTTTCACTTTCTCTTTTCTAGCTCTAAACGGCGCTTGTCCTTCAATCATCTCATAAATTAGACATCCAAAACTAAACCAATCTGGTGAAAATGAATATTTTTCATTATCGATAACTTCCGGCGCCATATATCCGACAGTTCCAACACGTCCACGAACCATTTCACCTTCTGGAATCTCAACAGCAAGACCGAGATCCGATATCCGTACATGTCCATGGTCGTCGAGCAATAAATTTTCTGGCTTACAATCTCTATAGACTATTCCTTGTTGATGTAAATTCTCTAAACCACATACAACTTCAGCAGCATAGAAACGTGCTCTAGGTAACTCAAATCCCGGATCTCCACCCATGTTATAAATGTGAAATTTTAAATCTCCACCTAAAAATGAGATAAAAGAATTTTTGTGTCATTGTTATGCATGAGGGAAGACATACATAAGTGGATATGGTCGAGAATATTTTTATGAATGTAGCGCATTTATGTAAATTGCTTGCACATTGCTTGATGTTTATTGGATATGAGGCAATTTGGTTATGACGAAGGGAGGTTGAGGATATCCCATAGATAGAAGTCATTTATAAATGATCCCTTGAGAAATCTGTCATGCCTCAGTTCCGAAAATAATCGTGACATAAATGAAGAGAATTTAATGAAGCAAAACGAAAGTCTTGCCTGTAGTTTTACGACTGGATTTAATAGAAAATCAAAATAGTTATAGCATTTAAAAATAATAATCTACGTCAGAAATGAGCTCATAAGAATGAAAATGATAAGCATAGAATCTATAATGAAGATTTCCAGAACAAAGCTTCACATGTCAATGAGCTAATAATACAACAAAAATCCAGTCAAGCTTGAAAATTGTAAATCAATAATTCAGTCTTGTTTACCAAACAAACAGACAATATGCTAACAAAACCACGAATAGCTAAAAAGCTACACGTTAGAAATACATCATCACAATGATAATAACATAGTAATTTACATAAATGTGTCTTTATATACGTGTATGTATGATTTATGTGATGATTATATTAAAAATTCATGAAAAATCTCGTTCAGTTTCTTTCTATAACTTAGCACATACCGTTCATGATTGTGAGAACAAGACATAAAGCATCTTTAGTCTCATAAGCGTACGCTAAATTTACGACAAATCTTGAGTTGATCTTTTGCAATATTTGTTTCTCAATAAGCACCATAGATTCACCCTTTCGCTTTTTTATTCGCTTCTTCTCGAGCTTCTTACATGCATACATTTTACCAGTTGCCCTTACCTACGGAATAGAACACAAAAACCATGATGTGATAGAATGAAGTAACATTAACATAAAAATAAGACATAATAAAATTGTGAAAAATATGAAAATGAGAATTGAAACACATAAAAATGATGAGAATATAGTCAATGACAATCAGAAGGAAATAAGTAAATTGGATCAAAACAAAAAAGAAGACGGATGGGATGTAAAAGGGATCAAAATCATCAAATTAAAGTAATTGAAATGACATAAGAAATAAGATGACATACTTGACATGCACAAACTTCACCAAAGCCTCCCTTTCCTAAGACTCGATACATCCGAAAAGTTTTATAGGTAACTGGCTGAGCCTCAAGCCATTTCCATTGAAGATATCTGAAATAAACATAAGAATGAAATGAGAATAAGCAAAAAAAAAAAATCCATTTTCCATCATGCTGTAAGTTTTCTTTTGCTAAACAAATGTGTGATGTTTATTCTTTGGGTGACTAGAAACATCTGATGACTTAAGAAAGTTTTCAATGAAAAGTGGAAGTTTCAATAGAGTGGTTGTGCATTAGAAAACGAGAAAGTTTTTTTATTCAATTATATTATGAGATTCATATTAAGTGCTCTTACCAACTATTAATCTGTTATTTACGGAGGGAAAGTTTTTCCCGCTCTAAACTGATAATGAACATAGACTGTCGCTTTATTGACATGCTTTATAAGTTCTTTAATGTTTAAAGAGCTTAATAATGTCATTTAAAATTCTAATTTTAGAATTTAAAGTGAGAAATTTTCAAATTTATCCAGTTTTTAATTTAGTTATGTAGGAACGGGTAGGGGAACATGTCTGAAGTTTTTTTAATGACAGTGATCGAAGTCGACTTGAGTTTGGTATGGAGCAGAATCGACTCGAATCGACCCTATCATGCAAAATCCGAGTCGACCAACTTTTATGATCAATATAGCAATCATCCCTTTCCAGGAGTCAGGTTCTCCAACCCTTATTTTCTAATATTGCATGGCAGCAGCTACATATATCAATCTTTCCTAGCAAGTTGAACAATTTCCCGTCAAGGGAAAGGAATAGATCCCTTAAATCCTACCATAACTTCTCGCTTGACGACAACCATAAACATTTCTTAAATCAGCACTGAATCTCTCAAATTCATCAACATTTCAAATCTCTAGCCAACCAAAAATCCAATAAGTATTTACATCTCGTCTTAGCTTATAGCTAATCAGATTCCATGGAGAATATTGTTTTGAATACATGATGATAAAAATGAAGCACACAAAGATAAAATTGAAGCATATATACATTATATTGTTTAATAAGGCTATTGAATATTTGTCTACATTTTCATCAACATTATGAACCATAGCTTAATATGTATTTTTTTATGTACACATTTTATGTGTGTATATATTAAAAGT
This sequence comes from Chironomus tepperi, assembly GCF_022539635.2. Taxonomy (NCBI): domain Eukaryota; kingdom Metazoa; phylum Arthropoda; class Insecta; order Diptera; family Chironomidae; genus Chironomus; species Chironomus tepperi. Next base: position 1,088,910 of record NW_027226207.1, read on the forward strand.
CATACTCATATTCTCATGGGGACATTTTTCGATGGCATTGCATAATTGACAGTAAGCAAGTTACTTTTATAGATATCATTACTTATTTATTTCGCTGCACCTTACCTATGGAAATACATTGAAGTCTCAAATTCTCTAAATGGCTCTCCAGCCAAATACGTTTTAACTGCGTTGAAGCACAGTTCATAGAGCTCTTTAGAAGCATCTATAAATAAACATGATAGAGGGAAAGAGAAAGAGAGAGAAAAAATTAATGGATATAAAAAGTATATTAAAATGAGTTGGAGATATATATACATTCTTAATTAATCACATGCACATTGATGTTCCAGTCGAGGAGTCTCAAAATTTGAGATGTTTTTGTTTTCGTTAAAGCTACTTCCTCGGAAATCCACATTTTACCGAGATTTCCGAATTGATTTTTTAAGCTATCAAAAAGTCGTGTTATATAAAAGGAAATATTGCGATAAAACACGAAATACGCGATTTTTTCGTGTATCATTCTTTAGTCCAGTGGTGAACAACCTGTGTGCCGTCATAAATTCCAGAAAATGTCATTAACCCTATTCCGTGTGCGATTTCGGGAGAGGCTTATCACTAAGGTGTGCCGCGAAAAATAATAGGTTGACAACCACTGCTTTAGTTGATGATAAAAATGTGTGTAGAATGAATGTATACGTCTATCGTGATAGAATGTAATCGTGTTAAACATGCGAACATTGATTTAAAGCATAATAATCACATAAAAATTCATTCTGATTCTGAATACAGGTTGTTTCATCAACGCGCGGCTATTGCATAAAGTCATAAAAATTATGTAATGTACACAGGACGGCTAATTAAGTTAATTGAGAGGGTTTTTTTTCGGTGAGTTACAATGCCTGTTCTGAATTTTTTTTACGGATTTTAATCAGCTATTATGGATGAGGTCAGTTCACTTGTGATCTGGGACATTATAAAAATACTTGATGTATTTAATGTCACTCAAAATACTTTTGATTTAGGTATCATATTATCCTGACTCATCTAAGTGGACATCTACCCGAGCAGCACAACTTAATTGATGATGTGCGAATTGTGCAGCAGTTTACCATTAACAATTTGGATACATTATAACAAGTTAATGTCTAGTTACTGACTAGTTCCAACGGTCTGATGTCCACTCGGGGCTGAAACTAATTATACCTAGATTCCCTCACTTGGGATATCTTAGAGACACACTGGCTCTAATAGTACGATAAAAGAAAATATTTACTTCCACATGCCACTCGGACTAATGGTAGACATGAAGTAATCTCCTTATAATAACATACAATTTTCCTAAGAAAACTAACAATGGCAAACAGCTTTCCGTATTTTCTTCTAAATCCATAAAAATTTTCTCAGGAAATTCTAAATATCATCCATAAAAATTTCACCATACAGAATAAAAAAGGATAATAATAGTCATGTTGACATGATTATTATAGCATATTCAAGCGTATAGTATGACAACTAATCATGTTAATAATGGAAAATGTGTAATTTTACTGACACAAAAGAGGAATTAAGTGAACATAACACGTGGATGTGTAATGAGATCCGTAAAATGGTTTTCATGATTACAGCAATATTTCTTTTCACATACAAAATTCCATCAAGTTTGAGGAACAAGGTCGACGAATACTTGAGATTGAGAAGCAAGCCTCAAATAATTTTGGAACCACTAAGTGCACGGGTATCTCAAGTGGATTATACTCACTGTGAATTTTCTGCTCAACATCTGCGATGAGTTCCTTATTTATTATGTCAGTTACAAGATCAGTATCGTGCATTGATTGACCATCAACTTTCTCAGTTATTTGTGAATTATTTTTTGGCGATGATACATTATTTTGATTGATATTGTTGGACTCTGTTTTCTCATTCTCCTGATCTATCGCTTTTATTACATTCTCAACACCCAAATATCGTCGTCCTATTTCACAGGCATTTATTCTTCGATGATCATCTGATTCTATCTCATATCTGTCAAGGCATTTGTTGTTGTCACATTGTTGAATTGAATGGAATTACAAGTGTAATGGAGAAAAAGCAAGAAAAATAAATAAATGGAAGAGAATATTTTAAGCAAGTCAATGACAAATGATTGCGAATACATTATTGTATACTGTATTTCAATAGAAGCATTAATGAATAGCAATTTACCTTGATACACTTTCTAAGAATGCTACATATTTGTAAAATTCTGGCCTTTTATTTTCACAAAATTGTCGAAATAGTACATTGCCTATAGGCTGTTGATCTACGACATAATCATAACTTACATCTACATGGTGAAAGAAAAGAAATAAGAAGTAAGCAATAAGTTATTTTAAAATGCTTTTTTAATTGCTCTTTAATCATCCAGGCTAGTCGAAATGTCGGCAAATTTTAAAAACCAAATTTTTTTTTGCTGGTGCTGATTGCATGGTATCTAAAATTTGTTGCATTACATTACGTACAAATGTCAACGCTAATTAGTCGTTTAGTTCAATGTTTTGTATGTTGTGGCTTTATTATATAAGCACATCAGGTACAGATAATTTTGAAATGTAAACTAACAATTCGGTTTATCGATCTCGCGAATACGAATTTTTATTCAATACAGTTCCAAAAATTTTGTATTCAATTCACATCCAGTCAAGTTATTTTATCAAATTGAATAAATTGATGTTATTGAGTTTATTAGGAAAGTATTAAAATACTTGTCAGATGCATGAATTTAAATTAATTATGAAATTTGAAGATCCAGCAAGCATGTTGCAACTTAATTCCAGCAAAACATATACTATGCTTCAGAATTACAAATTTGTGAGGTGTCATTGCCGAAAGGGCACTCTGATGTTTATTTTTATGGCATGGTCAGTCATGGCAACCATCTTCGCGGACACACCATCACCTTAACGCTATCTTCGAAATTCATTCCAAACACCCCACTTTAAATTTAATTCCAATATTTTCTTGGTATTTTTTACACGCTCCTACCAAGATTAAGAAATACAGCAAATCCAAATCAAAATGTTGTCAAGCATCAACCACAAATTGAGTCACTGTCTTCACGTTCATTATTTTTGTGGGTAATTTTAGGAATTAGCTAGTAACAGTTGCTTTGACAAAGCGTCATGCAGATTAAGACAGCAGACAGACTTACTGAGAATCAATTCGTACAATCTTCCCTACCTTCGTCGTCCTCAATAATTTTAAATCCATAGCAATTTATCTTTATGTAAGAGTAATTTATCTTAATTTCAGAATTCATTAGGAATGGTTCTGTATGTGTATAAGGGTCGTTAACTCAAGACTTACAAAATCTTTGTAGAATTAAGAATTTGCGAAACTGTGAGAAGCTCTTTGAATTCATTTCTATACATCAGTAATTGCCTTCTTTGAAATAGGTAATTTCACTTTCACTGACATGTCTTTTGTACGACCCCATACATCCTAAAACGTTAAAGATTGTATGGAATCTTAAGTGAATCTCAAAAATGCAGACATTCAGCAATATTAATACTGACGTAAGTTCAGCAGCTTACATGAGTGATTTTTCAAACTCAGCATTTAGAGATCTGCTTTTTCAACAGACTTGTATCCAATATATCTCAGCATTAAAGCAATTTGTTAAATGCCATGTTTAAAAAAGCGATGACTCAATATTTTTTGGAGAATAAATTGTGAGGAATTTGGAAAGATTGTGCCTATTTGGCATTGAAATGATAAAATTAACTGAGCATGAAGAATTTTTCGTGGAAATGTTGATATAAATTCTTAATTAATTCATAATTTATTTAGCGTGGGTCAATAGCATTAAGGGCAGGATTAATCAAGAGCTTTAAGTTCAATTCCGAACAGCAAAAGTCGTTTAACTGATATAAAATCAGGCGCAAGGCTGGTGTCACTCTGACATGAGGCTGAATCTGAAACCAAGTCTGAGTCATGACGGTCTGAGGCCGGATGTATGAGTGATAAACCGAATAGTGATTAATTCCATGATGAATTCAAGTCGAGGACTGAATTAAGCAAATTTACCTAATATAGCAGTCTATAAAATTATCAAAAAAAATAGCAACTGAATACCAAAACTCAACTTCAATCCAACTAGCCTGTATAATGAAATACTAGGAAGAGCCATAAAAATACTCAGTGTTTTTAAAAAAATTCGTTTACACACAAAAAATGTGCGTTTATTACAAAATTACTTGGGTAATGATACTAATGAATTAATTCAAATGAAAGAGAGTGTAAATATATATGCTATATTTACAAAATGAAAATACTATTTTCCTGCTGTGATGATATACTTATAAACAAATAAAGGAATTTTAATGTCTATATGCATAAATATATTTGTACATTACTATTTACCTATTTTATTTTTGAGATCTATACATTGAGATATGTGTGGAAATTGTAGTATTTTTCGCCACTTTTTACTCTTTCCTTTGTTACTGTCAGAGCCACCTTTAATGAGATAAATGGATAGAATATTTGACATTAATTTTTATGGTAATTTTATGATGAATAAATAAAAGAATAGGAGTGAAGTAGTAGATTGTCTTCTTGGTAATTTCATTCTCTTGTGGGAGCACAAAATATTCTTGAAAGTGCTGCAATTTATCTTTCGTAATGATTTTTGGTTCTGTGAATAATATGTGTACTGTTGGGAAATGAAAGGGATTGAGTCAACGCAGAGGACAAGCGTAGGATAACGCGAGCATAATTTAGTAGTAATCTCCGCTGGGAATCAACCTTAGAGTCAATCTTGGGAAACAAAGCTTAACCGGCAACGAAGTAAATCCAAAAGAAGCAGCAAATACCAAACATGTAGTTTGGTTCCAATATTAAAGACCTTACATTAATTAGTGATTAACAACAAAATTCTTTAATTCTAAGGTTTCAATGCCGATCTCATATCGAATTTCCATTAAGCTGCAAACAACACCGATCAGCACATTTATGCATGTACATCAATACCTGATTAACACTAGATTTTAATCTATTTTAATGTTGTGAACCTCGGGATATTTAATTGGATTTATCTTCAACCTTTGATTTCTATCGAAAAATCCACACACAAAAAAAAGTACAACGACCTAGGCAAACAACAGAATGACATGCTATAACACTTCGATTATCTAACCATTCAGCGCAATACTTTGTGGATAATCAACCCTTAAAACCTACACAATGAAATCCTCTCTACGAAAAAAAAAGTTTTTAGCTTTCGCCTCAAAAACGTGTACAGCAAATAGCACTTCTAGGTAAATGATGTTACATGAAGCATCGAATTGTGAAACATTTTTCTCTCAAGTGCCTTAAATGTGTACTTTTCAGTCAGGGATTATTCATATTGGATGAAAAAGATTTTTAAAAGATTGTGATTATGCTGCATAAATCATTGCTGATTGTTCAATTTTTTAAGGATTCAGAAAAATCTATGTAGCACAAGTTCCATAGAAAATGATAGAAATTCATTGGAAAAACTCATTTTACATGAATTGTTGGAATGACTCAATTCTTCTTGATGCTCAAAATATGTAAAACTTTCTCATAAGAAGGATATAAAGTTTCATCTATTAATTCCCAAGATATTTCCGAACAGTCATAAAAATGAGTTTCTAAGTCTACTACAAAGTAGATAACTCAGTTAGTAGAGTCTTGCCTCCCACTCAGAGAATAGGATGCTCGAAAATTTAATCTACAGCGAGAAAAAAACATTTAACCTTGAACTGAAGTAATCACAAATGCGTGATTTCCACTTCCTCATGTTTCAAACGAACGGCACAATATCCTTTGGAATTTTAAGTACTTTTTGAATTTAGTAGGATGTAATCAACGAGATTTGATATTGAATCTGATTTTATAAGAGTTAGATAACTTAAGGATTCAGTTTTTAAAAGTATTAAAACATCCAGAACGACGTAACTTTTTTAAGCAATTCGATAAGAGAATTGTCCCAAACATGAACAAATTGGGATTCATTATTGACCCTAAGTATCGTCTAAGTGATAGCATAAACCAGCATCGACCAGTGCAAGTTCGAACATCATGTATCCCTGCGCCATGCAAGTTCCTCATTTTGCTGTCCTAACATATCAATTTTCATCGATGACATCCCTTAAATGTCTTCTAAAACTAACTATATCACTGACTACCACTTGCCAATTTCCGATATCTAGTCTCTAATCTGATTTCAAGATTTATGTATATACGAATATATCGACATTGTAGACAACGAAAGGATGACATCCTTACAGTGTGGGCGCTTATTTCAATTATTCACGTAAACACCAATGTATTCACAGACTAGCTAATGCATTCTACCATAATTTAATTCAAAGATAGCCTATTACATCATACGATGCTGATATTGGATAGAGTTTAATCAATTTATGCATAATCATATTTTAAAGCAGGTGCTTTAATGTAGACTTTTTACTGTAGCTTTATATGATCAATTTGGTCCTTTTGTTTTCATTTTTTCATTTTTCAACAAAACCCACGATACAAATGAAAATTTACTTAGAAGCAATATCAGTAATTGGACATTATGCATTCTTTCACAAAGGAGTTGCCAATGGAAACAGAATCTACCTGCAGCATTTTAATAATGATAATGGAATAATTTAATTTGATAATACACAACATGCAAATTCATTTAAATAAGTATAAAAAAAATGGTCAAATAAATTCAATCAAATTAGTATCATTTAAAGTCATAGCAATTTGGAAATGACAGCATCTTAAATCCCCAAACGTAATTGCAACAGACATTTTCACAAAATATCAATCCCTTTTCTTCGAATTTGATACAGAAAAATGTTAAAGGGGAATGGGAAAGAGAAAGAAATTTGATAACGAACGAGTATAAGGATATACAGTCAGACCTAAAAAAAATTATCATTTCACATGTAAACCTAAAAGTTCTCGAAAATATCCTTATGAATCTACAATTATCCCCTCACACAAACTGTCTGAAAAATGACAAAAAAAAAAGCAATTGTGTAAAACGGAAATATATTAAGCACAAGCATACCCATATAAAGGAAATAAAGCAGCAGCACAGAAAAAATGTGAGATGAATTCACAAAAGGAGATAATTGTCTCAATTATTATCTTTTTATCCCCCATATCTTCTGCTTAATACGATAACAGTTTTTAATATATTTTTAGACACAAGCATCAAATCTCATCGTTATCATGAGCGTCATCACAGTCATTATCGTAGAATCATCAAACATTCTGTAAGATGTGGATGGATAGATGTGTAGCTCAAGATGAGAAAATTTATGAGAGGAATGGAATTTAATTGACGACGAGAGGTAGAAAGTCAGAGTTGGCTGTACGACGTGTATGGAATGTTCATGACCCATAGACTTAAACAAGTTGTGTGACTTCGAATTCAAGCAATTTAAGGACGATGAGAAAAACATCCTCAAGGGTCGTTTTCTTTTAAATTCAATATCCGCTTTTAACAACATCTTTCTTGCAATCAAATACTTGCTGGGAGCGTTATTGTCAATAACAAGCATGTGCCTTACGCAATAAAAAACATTAAACCTCCAAAAAAACAAATTATTCACGGATTTACTGCTACAGTGAATTATTTGTCCCAATAGGATTAAGTGAATAGTTAAATATAAAGCTATTGCAATGTAGTAATTAATCATGGGGCAGTTGTATATAATACGACTCAATTTACCATTAGGTATTGCTTGACTAAATGTTTGTATAGGTATTGAACATTTTTCAGACAGTAATCAGTTGGACCAACGAGGAATTTCGGTATTTAATGGGATGAAATATTAATGAGCACCTACTGAATAGCAAACATAACCAATTATGCGTCCAAAAGATATCAAATAGCAGTAAAAAGTAAGCAAATTATCTTAGGGACAGTGAAATTAAAGTCTCATCCAGCATCTTTGTCTAATGAGAATCCATACTTCATTATAAGCATCCATAACTTGTTTACTTTTCAATTCATGCCACAGTAATGATTCTCATTCAGATTGTCAAGAAAAGTCTCAATTCTCAGTATATACAATTTATAGGGTCGAATGCTTCCGCATCTCTAAGCAACGGCTCATTCACAAGATGTGGACGCTTTCGAAATTAAAATGAGAAATTCTTTGAATATTCGTGAGTTTGATATTATATAAATTTTTGGTTACTCATCGATGCTTTCTTCATACTTTCAATGGAATCTTGAGTGTCCACTCATTGAGTAAATACACGCAAACTCAAGACATTATCCATTCAAATCTAAATGTCTGCTCCAGTAAACACATAAATCGTTAAACCTAGCCAACTTTTGCAATTCATGATGTAATCACAAGGACATGAACATTTTACGAACATAACAAGATATTCTAGCAATTATATCTGTTACAACCCTGCCAAAACAAACAGAGAATAGCTTAACAGCATTAAGAAAAGGAGCAAAAGGGAGGAATGAGAAATTGTGAGGAGGATATGAAAAAGTTTTCATCTTAAGAATGAGAACGACGAAGACGATAGAAATGAAAATAAGAAAAAGGAACAACTTTGTTTTCTTGTGTGCTCTTTAAAAGCACTAGAAAGTTACAGTAGAGACATGATAAAAACATTTTATTACCTTCTCTGGCTTTGAGGTAGACCGTATTGGCCACAATATTCTCTAACTCCATCAGTTCCAGGTTGGCGGCCTTTTATTTTTATCACTCCTTCAACCAAACAAATGCCTCTATTCCTATAAATAATTGAACCGTAAATGGTTCCCGTGGTTTTGAATTTGTTGCAATTTTACTGCTCGAAAATTGATTTTTTTTTCTATTTTTTTTTGTGTCTTCTTTTAATCTTTGATCTCGTAAATGCCTTGCGATTCTCTTCCGCTTGATAATTTTTTTTTTATTTTAATGTATTCACTTTCAACTTGCAACAACCCTAATAATGATCGAGAAGAGAGAAGAAATATATTCATAAATTATAACATTTTTTATTGTCACTAGTGCACTTTTAAATTTAATATAGCTCTGTATATGGATAAGTAAATAAATAAATTGATATGCGGAGTTTGTCTCTAGTTTAAATCTCAATTCACATATATGTATATTCTCGCACTCACAGCAGCAAAAAAAAAAGCACGGCACTCTTTTTTAAATCATATTTTATATATTTTTATTCATAAATTGAATAATTTATTAACTCATTAATTGAGAAACTAACTCTCCCCGACTTGCAAGAGATGAAAAATATTTTTTTTTTCACATTCTTCGAATGATTCGTATTGGCTATTGAAGATATTCGTACAATGATCCTGTGATTTTTGCTAGCTCTTATGGAACTTATTGCCTTTTCAATTGAAAATGGAGCTTAAAAAAATCTATTGAAGGGGTTTGGGAAATCTTCCACCTGTGATTATTGAATTGGAAATTAATAAATTGCTTTGAAAGGTTTATTGGATATTGATGTTCTATGGAATGGGACAGAATTATGAGGAGTCGTATAGACTTGTCTATTTTTTGGACTAGAACATGATTTGTGGTGTATGACTTAATGCATTTATGTTGTCTAATAATTTAGAATTGTTAAACACTGATTTGGTTGTTACCCTTCAATGGAACCAGCCCTGATATCACAACTCCACAATTTATCAGATCTCTCAATGTATGAAGGTCTAATAGCTACTTAACAGTATCCATGAGCGAAACTAGAAACCGTGTAAAACGGAAAGGAAATCCAAACCTAAATTCAATCGATTTCGCGATTTCCAAAATTCAAATGAAATACGTGACTTCTCACAGACTCATCCATAAAAGCATAGAATTCTCATAAAATATTGTCTAACACTAAAAATCATACGATACTCATCACTCATGACGAGATCCATTATTCGCACTATGTGTTTGACTAAACTAGAAGTGAGATAAATTGAAAAATTTGTATGTGTTTATTAAATTACTGCGAAATCTGTGAGAGAAGTCATGTGTCAAATGTAAAGTCTCGTGATACTTGTGACTTTTCAAGGATTACTAAAGTAGATCTTTACATAGTTCGAGAGATTAATGGAATTAAAATGACTATTTTCAATAATAGAAATAGCAAAAAAATGAGGAGATCCAGAAACTATAATTTGCTTACAAATTGTGAATCAATACGGAAAAAGACAATAGAATTGTTTAAATTAAATCACAAATACGCGTACTACATATGATTATTATAGAGGAATGCGAAAAATTCCATCAAACACCAACAAAACACGGCACTTTACTGAAATCTCTATACATATTTTGATCATAAATTGAATAATTTATGGATCCATTAATTGAGAAACAAACTCTCCCCGACATGAAGAAGCAAAAAAATATTTTTCATTCCTTAAATTTTTTTTTTCTTTTTCGACGAGAAGCAAAAATTATATTTTTTGATAACTTTTTCATTGACCCCATATTTGACCTTGTCAAATTGGTTTTTAATAAACACTACCATGCTTCGTATGAATGTTGAAACAATTAATATTAATTAAGCCATATTATGATTTTTTTGAGTATGATATAATAATAACATTTAATTACATCTTCATGAATTTTTCTTTTTTTGATTTTTTTTCTCTTGTGCGAAATCGAAGGAGAAGAAGTGAAAAAAAATTTCGAGGTGTGGTGGTTGGAACCAAATTTTTAATTGTTCTGATCTTAGTTTTGACTGCAATACACTTATGTACTCGATAAACATATAAAACTTTACACTTTTAACTACACTTTTGCAATAATAAAATTTTATTTTGACTCGGTTTAATTAAATAGATTTGAGTAAATTGAGAAGAGATTGAAGCCTAGAAATTTTTATCGCTCTGTAACTAGTCGAAGTGCTGGTACTGTTTTGACGTAGTAGACGTCTCTCTCACATATACATACAAATATGGACTAGATTTTAATGCGGAATTCAAAATTCTCTCTTTATACGTTACAGTTAGTTAAAATTTTATGATGGGAAACTTTACCATAAAGGATGTATTGGAATGTTTTAGGTCGAGTCCTTCTAGAAATTATAAAATATTTAATCATAAAGGAATTATTTTCTTTTTTGTGGTTATTTGTTCTACTGAGAATGTAAATACACAAATTTTACTGGTTTTAATCACTTTCACACTGTAAACTGTTTCAATTTGTCTTCTTGCCATGTTTTTAATACTGTTTTTACTTAAACTTTCCACTAATTAAATTTATTTGGTCATTAAACAGGTAAAAACTTTCTGAGGTGAGATAATCCAGGAGTGTGAAAATCCGCCATATTTGTTTTTATTTATTAGGTGGTAAAAGTCAATGTTTACTGCGATAAACTTTGTTATCTGTTGTTTGTGAATATAATAAGTGCATTTGTATGATTTCTGTTGCTTATTATCAAAGAATTCGTAAGAATTTACGAAAAATTTGCATGGGGATAGGAAGGTAATGCTGTTATCATAGGATGACTTGATGCAGTGTTGGTCAACCTATTTCGAGAAATGATGTACGATTTCTAAAGAAAAGTATTTTATGGCATCATCAATCAGGTATCTAATAAATTTGATAAAGTTGACTCTAGTTAGAAGCACGATTCTCTATAAACGATAAAACAACGAAGATTAGGGATTTCAAGTCAATTAGATCCCTAATTTAAACATCAAGATTGAATCTAAATTCTGTCAACTGCACACATGAATAAAATGTTATTCCACGTGCCTATATAAACAGAAAACAGGATTTTTACAAGCTTAAAGTAAAATTAATACGGATTACTCTAATTAGACCCCAAAAATGCTCTGTAAACAGACTTAATACAAATATTATTATTCAGTCCTAAATTGCGCTACAAAAACACCCAAAAAAATAATTTTCTCTTAGCAACTTTAAAGCTGCTTTCTCGTCACGATTCTCTCAACCTCACATGAAATGTCCTTTAACGAAAAATTTCCTTCCAAAATAAATTCATGTCGTGAGATAGCAGACAAATGACGCCAGAATAAATTTTGCATTTAATTATTAAAACCTTCATACAGATATGCCAAGTATGAAAAGAGATACCACAATTTTTGTTGGTGCAATTTTTAATAATCGATATGATTGTTAATACTATTGTGGGAAATACAATCTGGAATTCATGCTACAATATCCAATATTACTTAATTACTAACATGAGTAAGGACGCAGGAAGGAAGGATAAAATTTCCGGTACAATTACGACCTAAATCTAGATAGCAATAGCAATCACATATATGATAAATGTGCTGCCGTATGCCCAGAAAACCATAAAAAATTCTTGAAATGCTTTAGTTTATGACTAAACCATCACATAAATCATAATGTATTTAAAACAACTTTTATCTCTGTCTGTTTAAACTTCTTTTTTTTTTGCTATTTTTTAATTATTTATTTATTTTTTTTATATTTCAGATTACAATTTACAGTTTGCTCAGAATACACTTTAAACTTACTTCGTTTTGCTTCATTTGTTTTCACATACTTTTTTATTTGTTTATTTTTATTACTGCATAACATGGTGATAAAATAATAAAAGTCATGTTTTTTTGTGGAATTTGTTCTTTAGTAAAGTTCATTCAGCTAAATTTGTGTGTTAACCTAGCTGATTGTGGATGTAGAAATGATAAGAATACTGTCTTTAAATGCAATCTTTAGCTCTTTTTATAAATTTTTTTTAGTTTGACGATGATAGAAGAAGGGGGAGGTTGAAAAGTTCATTGAGATCGATTGACTGAAACCGCATGAATGATTTGGATTTGCTTTCATTTTACAGATTTTCTTTTGAGTCTTTTGAGAGTTCATTCGAGATAAAATTGAAGAATTTTTTATGTGTATAAAATTTAGAAGGTTTGTTGATGCATAATACATAGACAAGAAAATGTGGGTAGGGTGACCATATGATTGATTCTTTATGAAACTTTTGGAATTTGAGCAGATTTAGGATGTTCTACTTGTCAAAATCTTTTAAGCATCAATTTAGTCTAATGTCAACTGTCGTTTAATATTCAAATTATATTTGCAACTACAATTAGTTGATGTTCCCCTTTTTTATAGTTGTTAGTCCCCTTCGTCCCCTAACATCCTAGTATGCCATGGTTTTGCCTGAATTATTATTTTTATTAAATACATTCCACCAGAGCAGTTCTCAGAATTGACAAGGCTTTTGAATGAAGCACCAATTTTCAATAAAAGCCTAAAGCGACCTCTGATATCAAGTTACAAGTAAAATCTCAAATTACAAGAATGGAAACATTTTATCAACTTTATTTATAAGTTACTATTCCCTTATCAATTAATATCCGCAAGACAAAGTTTAAGGATTAAGATTGTAATTAGTGCAAAAAGGTAGAAAATTACTTCAAATTTCTTTGGGGTCATTAACTCTCGATGTCCATGACTCAAAAAGGTATGATTAAAAATAAACCCTTTTGGAATGAAGCAATAAATGAAAAGAAGGTAATTTTCCCTCTGTTAGATCTGTGTGTTCATTTAATTAACTTTGAGATTCACTCAGAGCATACACAATAATGCTTTGAGATGGAATCACTCTGCGTACGACATAAATGACTTTTAAATAAAGAATTAAAATTGAATGACATGCATTCACAATTTAACATCAAATCCTTAGAGTAAGCATGACTTTTGGGAATAAGAAATGACAGCGTAGTAAGCGTAGAATTTCTTGCAATACTCTTAAATCTCGTGACTCACATGACTCTCGTGTAAATGGAAATAAAAATTTATGATATCCAATAAACCTTACGACATAAATGACATTTCATAAAACCCAAAAAAGTCGTGTAATCCTTACAATTTTTGGGACAAATTATTTATTCATTAAAAAGGTTTACTTATAAGCAATAATGTTCAGTCAACCGTGATCAAATGACATGAAACTTTTTCAGGAAATTAAAGCTGTTTAAATCAGTTTTTTTTTTTTGAAGTAATTTGATAATTTTTCATTACGACAACATTCTAATAACGATAACAAGCAATATAGTTTTATATCCTTAAATTAATACTGATCTCAACATTATTCTTTCGATGCATACACACATTCTGTTCATCTCATTTTACTTTAATAAGTGCCATCAAACTCTTTAATTTAAAAGGCATTTTCATTGAGTTTTTATTTCCATATTCCCTTCTGCTTTGTCACTCTTGAAAGCTTTTTATTTAAATTAAATATTTTTAAGCCAATATAGCGTGGATCTTTTGTCTTTTAATCTAGTTCTATTTTTCTCTCATGGATGTTAATTGATATGTGTTTCATTATTACTTCCCCGTTCAGTAATTTTTGTTTTTAGCTAGCATGTTTGTTAGGATTTTTAGCCATACTGATAATTTCTGGATCTAGAGGCTGAGTAATTGCTGGTTTTTTGGGATATTTGTACATACTGGATGTTTCAAAGCACTAGATTCAAACAAAAGGGAACTACTTCTTTGGATAGTATTTGTAAATTTCAGCTGGAACTATATAAGGTGAGTAAATGCTTAGAATCCTGAGTATATATGCTGGAATTTTCTAGTTTTGGACTCTAATTTTGTATATGCGTCCCTCTAAAAATAAGCAAGGATTTTTCTACAATTATGCTATCATAATCCATAAATGATGCTGATCCAGTATGTAGCTATGCCAAAAAATGTTATCAAGATCCAGAAATTTGATTCCAATGACTATAAACCCTTAATTTATCAATTTATATTATTTATATTACTTACATCAATAAAGGTCCTTTAAAATTCATCCAATGTATAATATACGATGTCTACAATCTGTATATAATATATATTATTGTTGACAATATTTAATTTTGTCACATTTTTGTAAATTATTGTCATCTTCATTATTGAGTACTTCTTAAACAACTAAATATTATATTAGTCGGGCTTTTACTATCATTCAATATCTTATTTCATCTTCATAATTCACTGTCTTGTTGAACTCTTGAGAAAAAAATTCTCTAGAGCGGTTTCCTTAATTACATTATTTTTGTATTATCTTTTTTTTTTTGGTCATTCAAAAAATACCTCTAAATGACTCGTCTAGAAGATTGCAAAAGTTTTCTACTTTTCTTCTATACGTTCATCTCTTAAATTGATTTCTGAAGAGTCTCAGACTTTCTCTAATTAGAATTGAAATAATGAGTTTGAATTATCCACGTTGATTTCACTTAATTATATTGTAAATTGCTGCGGATATACTTTTGTTTACACGAATGAGCTTTTAGAACCGTACAATTGTTTTCTTATGTAATTTGTATGCTTTTCGAAATTTGAATTGTGAATGTTCGTTAAAAATTCAAAATTATTGAAAACGTTACAAATCAATGTTTCAAAGCATTACAAATGTGACTATAAAACATTTGAAGGGTTTTCAAAATCAAATAGTCAAAAATGTAAATGAAGACAGACTATTTGCCTGTAAATAAGGTAATTAATAAACTTTTGGCTGTTTTAAATAAATGAATAATGCAAAGAGTATCTAAATTTCCGCACAATTTACAATTTATACCCAAAATCAACATGATAGACTAAGTTTTTGTCTCAATGGAACTAGCGTTGAAATAAATGCAACAGCCTTCTAATTGATGAATTATACAATTTTGATTCTCCATCTCAGTGGAAAATTTCAATACAAATAATTATTTTTCCTCATGAGTAATTAATTTTAAAATTACAAATTCTCGCTGATCGAATCAATATGATTTATGTGCGTATCCATAGAATCTAATTTATTGGATCGTCCAACGCACAAATTTGTCCTGTCAATAGATACTTTTTTCCGAAGGAATTACGTGATGATGATTGAAAAACATAAAAAAAAACATATAATGCTGAAGTCCTTTTGATTTATGATGTTTGGGGTAGATATTCACAATGGGAATTAATCATGTCCAGCTTGGATTATTGCAGATGAGCTTTGGATGTTGGGCATATTGGAATGTGAATATCATTGAGTTATGATTTTTAAAAGAATTACACCTGAGTTGGCTTGGCAGACTTTCCAACAACAACCAAAAGCTTCTGTAACAATCTGGTAAGGCTTACTGAAAATTTCAAGAAAAAAATAGTGGAAAAAAGAGAAAAAAAAATTTCGGTTACAAAATAATTTAATTATATTTATATTATCGCTATCATTTCCTTAAACTTATGCTACAATCATGTGTGAGTGTGAATACTTATTTTTGCAGATTTGTGTTAATTTGTGCGAATAAAATGTGCAGTAAGTGGGGAAGAAAGAACAACTTTTTTTTATAACAATTAAAAAAATAATTAGACAGACAAGATTAAAACTAAAACCTAACATTCACTAAAATAATGAGATTTTTTTTCGTATTAATTAATTTAAAAAATTTTGTGTACATAAAAAAATTTAAATAACAAAAATTTGTTAAAAACATAATTAATTAACTTTTTTTAAGGATAGAGAGAAAGATCTTAAATATTAAGAAACAGAAAAACTAAAAGAAACTAAACCTGTTGAGACTTTCCACGAACGACCATCAACAATTTTTGCAATTTTTGCGTAATAGATCCTGTAAATTTTTTATTTGATATTGCAATATATGTGATATCAGTGAAAGGTATTTAATGTGAAGCAGATTAAATATTTAATTAATTTTTTGTGGTCTGCCAACTCTTGTGCCTTCTTGTTTTCATTTGTGGTTCTTACAAATTTGCAGCAGAGTTGCTAATAAGATTATTCCTTTGCTTACGTAAATTAAGTTTTATGAATGCTAATTAAATAGTTAACGACATAATAAAAACGTGATTCTTTTTATCAGATCTCTAACGTCAAATAACCTTGAAGACAACTCTGCTTTGTTGGTATTTTAGCATAATTTAAGAAAGAGATAAACACTTGAAACATTTAATTAAGAGTTTGCTGTTCAACATTTCTTGCAAAATTCATCAATTTCCGTTATTTTTTCAAAAATTGTTCTTTTTGAAATTTTTAAATCTTTTTTGACCGTTAAATTTTCTCAATTTTGAATGCTAGAAATGTGAACAAATAAGTGATTTCTACGACATTTTAGTGTTGCTGCCCACAATAGTAGCAGTAGATAATACAAAAAATCCAAAACTACAATCAAATTGCTTAATTTTGACACAAAAAGTTCAAATTGAGTGCATATAAAAGTGTACAGCAGATCCACAAGAGAATTTTGTGTCTGAATTTTATAAAATTAAAGTCTTTCCAATAATCGCTTTAAGGCATTCGATGACAGACCACAGAAAACAATTTTTAATATTATGATACTCACCCATAGCTTGATTGAATGCCTTTGGTTTATTTTTCCATGCAATAAATATGAAATAGACAGGAACACTCGTGAGAATCATCAAACATCCATAACCAGTTTCATAGGGGCTAGCATACATTGGTACGACTGTGACAAAGACAGTAGCCAAAAGATAGAGTATCGGCCAGAATAAATTCACTTTTATTGGCCGTACGAGATCTGGTTGAGTATAACGTAGCCTGAAAGAATGAATGTCGCAGATTAATAAATTGTATTTGATTCCATTTGAATATTTATCGACATATTACCATGGCAAGCATAAAACTGAGACTCCAATACTCAACCACGTAGCAAATCCAACATAATTAATCAATGCATAAATATCACGGACGAAGAGATACAGCATCGATAACTAGAACGTGAATGAAGATTATTAATTAATCTGTTATTTTGGGAATTTAGATTTCACCTTTGCGGTAAGTTTGTCAGAATCATCAAGACATTCAAAGTTATTCATTTAGAAATTCTGACAAAATAGTCACAAGGGTTGACTACTTACCAGTGAAATAGCAAGTACAGCTGGAGTTGGAGTGAATCGTTTGATTTGAATCATTGTGAGAATTTCAGGCATTTGTCCCTCAACAGCACCGGCATAAAACAGACGAGAGGAAGTTAGGAGAATTCCATTCACAGCACCGAATGTTGACATGGCAACGAATACTAAAAGAATAAGAAGACATTGAATAAGAACATTTCCCTTTTCTCAGTAAATAAAGTAATTTAAATTTTTTCTTGTTAATGTACAAAAGGGTGAATTTAACCGGTTTCATTCAGACTCTTTTGTGTACTCTATTGTGTATGATCCAGAGTTGGCAAATTGAATTTCATCTAGAATTTTAGAAACTGTCTGAATTACTCAGAACAGACTTCAAAATTCCAAACCCTTTTTAACAACAAAAACCATATTAATGAACAATTGACGAAATCTTACGTGGTATTGTCCAAGCAAACATGCCGAAAGCCTTTCCAGCAAATGTCACTGCTACAGCCTCACTTCCCAAAACCTCACTTGGTGAGAGAATTGTATAAAATGCTGAAATTTAACACGGAATTTTAATTAAAAAGTTTTAGAGATAAAAAGCATTAATTCTCATATTGTACTTACAAACATTCGTAAAGACATACACAACTGTAACAAGAGTACATGAAATTGCAATAGCACGTGGAAGATTCTTAACGGGATCTTTTAATTCTTCAATGATGAAATTTAAGTAATTCCTAAGACAAGAAATTGAGAAATGAAATTATATTCCTTACTACAATGTTGTTCATGTTGCTTACCATCCATTGTAGGCAAACAATCCAGAGTAAAACGAAAGTGCCAATGACGTAACTTCAGTTTTTGTGTCATCAAAAGTAAAATATTGAACATTTCCTAAAAATATATCGAAAACTTGTTAATTAACATCAGAAGATTCATGCGCAAATCATTAGTCGGACCTGCTGCAAGTAAATACATTCCGCAAGCAATGATAATGAAGAGAGCAAAAAGTTTTGCGTATGTAAAGTAATCCTGAACACGTGTTGCCATTTTCACACTATAGCAGTTAACAAATGTCAATAACACTAAAATGGAAAGGATATTTCGGCATCAAATTATGTTGCATGATGAAATATTTGAAAATGCTTACATATACAGCACAAAGCAAGCAAACGCGATACACTTTCTGGTGGGTCACATTCTGGGAAAATTGGTTTTAAAACATCTAAAAAAAATAATGGCATTTGAGTAATTGATTGGCAGCATAAATGTCAGTTATACATACAGACACTGAACGTTAGAGCAACGATAGCTTGCGAGCACGGACGAACAATCATGCTGAAAAAAGTAAATAAGAGATAATTAAAATTTAGCTTGCTTTCAAAATTTCAGGTAGGAAGTTGCTTAATTCAAAATTTCAAGGTTTCTTCTTGCATGACCCAAAATTTGGGGATTTTTCAGTCATTCAAAAGTTACTAAAGCGCATTTCCTCATGTTTATAGATTCTATCAACAATTAATGACGCATTAAAATGAGAAATTCAAAATTTAGTTTGGACAGATATGTAAAAACATGCTGATTGCGTGATAATCTATTTTAAGATTTTAAAGTTTCTCATATGTTACAGATTATTCACAACATGTCTAGCAACAAGTTGCACAATCATTTCAGAAAATTATTTTCTAATACATGTAACCTAGTGATGATTATTTCCATGTTTCGGTGCACAAACTAAATTTAGAATTTTTGAGAACATGATTAATCACCAAATTGTTGGTCAATCGATAATCTTTAATGTGTCACTAGCAAAATATTTATCTCTACCATATGGCCTAGTCATTGTACTGATGCTGACATGTCAATAAATTGGGGACAACCACACAATCACCTCTAAAGTGATTATTGTAATTTTTATGGCAAGACTAACTTAAAGTCGTAAAATCCTTGATAAAAAAATATGAGTATCTAATTACTAAATGCCAAAATGACCACTTGTTAAACTTAATCTTTTGATTCATAAAATGCTTTAAATTTGGGAAAGTAAACCATATCCAAATCCTAAACCATTTATCCACTTTCTAGCGGTATTGGTCGCGGTCTTCATCGAGTCTGTTCATTAGTAATGTCACAACCTAACCCTATTACGATAGTGTCTGATCCCAGGAATTTATATAAGCCTCTAATAGCACTTACCACTCCACATATAAACGAACAAAAGCAACAAATCCACCAAATGTTGTCATGATGTAAGCATAGTCCGCTCCTGATTTTTTGATCATTGTTCCCAATTCGCTATAATCAACGAAGAATAAGAAAATTTTCATTTCAAAAAGTAGTCAAAGAAAGAAGAACACAGCACAGAATAAACTCATTCATGTCTGATTTAAATGAGAAGGGAAATAAAAGAAGCAAACTTACGCGTAACAATACGCGCCAACCTGAAAATAAAGGAGAAAAAGAGAAGATAAATAATAAGCATGTATAATGGGAGTTTAGTACATGTTATGATCTAGATTTGAGAAAAAATTAGTGCGGAGGTCAAAAGAAATTTTTGGAAGTGAATCTTTGATTTAAAAATACACTGAAGATACACGGTTTATATCGTACACACACAGATGTAGTGATTATTTGATGAGAGACGATTATTTGATTGAATATAAGCACCTATGAAAATAAAGATTTGTGGTTTGCAAAGCATAACTGTAAATCTTAATAGAATGGTTTTTTGCAGACGCAAAATCGTTATGCTGTCTGAAACGAAGCATTGAATTCGGACTAAATTTGTAATTACAAACTAGAATCCGTGAAATTGAAAGAAATTTGAAAAACTATTAATTAATGGCATTAAGCTATGTTTCTAGATATTTTAGTCAATAAACTGTAAAGTAATAACTGGTGCTTTGTTATATAGCTGACTGATTAGCATATAGGAAACTGACCGGCATTGTCAGATGGATGTATTGCATATGTATTGCAAATTTAAATGCTGTGCATACTGACCTAAGGCTGATGCAATTTTGAAGTTTTAAAGATCATAAAATTATGCTGCTTTAAAATATGGCCAAAATAATTTTTAAAAATAAGTCAGCCTATCATCATATCTGCACATCTTTTCTTAAATCTTGATTTCACTTTCATTTTGCTCAATTTGATAAATCACAATTGAGATAAACGATAATGTGCACACTTAAAAAAATAAATTTTGATCATGCTGTTTTGCGTGTGACGATACAGCGTAGGAGATGATTACAGATGAGAATAAAATATCATTAAGTCTTTGTAATCACGTAATTGCTTACCATTGAGAAAACTCCAGAGATGACCCATACAACAAGTGCCATATTTACGGATCCAGTATATTTTAACACGCCTGGTAGTTAAGAGTTCATTAATTAATAATGCACATTTGCATGTTTAGAATTTGATTATATTACCTGTTGGCGAGACAAAGATTCCTGAACCTGTTTCGATAAAAAAAAAAATAAAATATGATAATTCATAAATATAATGTTGCAGACTCGTTCTTTATTCTAAAACAGCAGATAAGCTGAGATTTTTTTGGCATGAATCAAGTCTAATTGTCTAAATTCCAAGAAGGCCAAAGTGACATTACATAGCTTTGGCATGAAGGCATTGTATTTTTAGAAAAGAATGTATGCGACAACCTTTTATCAACGCGGCGCCGATCTTCATGGTCAAACATTGGATGTTATGAATATATTAGAAATACATTCAGGAAATTTGGGAAGATGCCAAAAATATCTCTCAGATTTACTTCCTGCACATAGTTTTTGAACTTACCAATAATTGATCCAACAATAACAGTGATTCCATTTACAAGCGTCATTTTAGCCTTCAAGGTCACTTCTTGACCGTCTCCGGCATTGTTATTGATAATGTCCTTTGCATTGTTATCATCTCCATTAGACGACACTTTTCTTGCAATCGGCTTGTTTTCATTTTCATCGCCCATTGTTTACGTTTAATTATTATTTAATACACACTATTATTATTCACTTATCAGTCCAAGTCTATATATTTTCTATTAAATCCAGTCAATTACTGCACAAAATTGAATTTTCCCTTTCAATTGATTATTTATGTGAATTTAAATGTAGAACACATTTACTAGGAAGAACTAGACAAAAAGAAATTAAAAACTGATGATAATCACTTAAATAAACAAGTTAAAACTGCTTAAAAATCAATTATTTTATAAGAGAACTTCACGAGCACATTTTTTTTTAAAACATGAAATTGAACTTGGCTGAAGTTCAAAACAGTTCAAAATTTCAAATTTTTTTCTGTTGTTAGATTTTTAAATTATTTTTGACCGGTAAAATATTTAATTTTCTTCGAACAGTTTTAAACCCCAAAAAAAAACAATAACCTAACAAAAGAATCTTATTGCATCCAAAAATATCTAATTTACATTAATTAGAGCTAGATTCTAGACAACACATGTAATAAAAACCAAAATATTCAACAGGTCGTTGTTCCGTTTTTACAATGAAATTAACTAGAATTATGCTCGGTGAACTTCTTTTTCACAACACTATCCAAAACTCTTCTTTACTTATTATTTTTGAATATTCTTACAAAGCAGCAAACGTGCGGATAATTTGAATGCTGCTGAGCGATTGAAAAAGATAGATTTAGTTAAATATGTTAAAAAAACACGAGGATTTTTTTTGTATATTCTTTACGTTTGACTTTTTGTGAGAGTGCGAGAGTCTCTGAGAGATTTATGGAGAGTCATAAATTTTCATTCTCAATCTCTTTTTTGAAAATTTAAATTTTTTTATCAAATTTTTAAATTTAAAATTTTGAATAAAAATTTTAGTAAGCATTGAAATTTCATTCTAGAAAATTTACAAAAATTAAATTAAAAAGGTCAAATGAAGATTACTTTACAGCACATAATTGAAATAGAGAGAGAGAGAGGAAATGGATCAAAGAGATTCTGGTAAGTAAGCATGTAAATAATCTTATTGGTTCAAAGCGCCTAAATGCTGTTAAAACAATAGTCTTGACTCATATTCTTATTTGTTAAGCAGTACATTTTATACATGAGTATGATAATCATCTTATGAACAAATTGAAGTTAGTCATTTTGTTGATAAAACTAAAATTGTAATTTTGAGCAAGGCTGATATTTTTTGAATTTTTTTCAATGCTTACTTTTCGTTGCGTATGTTTTTTTTGAGGTACGTCTAAAACATATTTTTGGATGTAGACATAACTGAGTGCTGTGTAAACTATTTCTATATTGATTTTTAACACCGTTTAATATTCCGAATTCAAATCGAAAATATTTAAAGCTTTGTTTGTTAACAATGTAAATTCTTAACATATGTTATGTCTGCTTAGGTTTACGATTAAGTAGATATTCAACAGGTAGCTATCAATTAAATTTTGTCACCATAGCAACACTAATTATTCTGTATAAAAACTCAAACACTGGTTTTCGGCAAATGTGAAAGTTTCTGAACTATATTAGCATGTTAGTTTCCATTCTTTTAGTTTGACCTTGTTAGTGCGAAACTGAAGGGAGCAACGACCTTCAAGATTTCCGAACATGTATTTCATAACATCTTGATTATTTCCTTACTAATCTAACTCTATCCAATTAAGAATCCTACAAAAGTAAACAAAATCAATCTAAAACTGAACTTCAATAACAGATTAACAACATCCAGACAAAGTGCGATGACTCATAATTCAATAACTGAAAGAAACGTGCACGCAATGTGATTTTTCTTCTTCATATACTTCCCAATCTTGAAATGAACAATAATTAATAGGTTTAATTGGAATATAAAAAGGAAGTTGCAAGTTTACAAAAAATTTAGAACGTTCATGCAATTTTTTTCTATTATTAATCAGTGACGACATGCTGTTTTCTTTGATAAGATTATTGCTCGTACTTAAAAGAACTTTCACATTGCAAAAACAATTTTTTTTTTCTTTCCTTCGACGTCATCTTTTACTTTTCCCTTTCGTCTCAAAATGCCTCGTGCTTTACAAAAAAAAAAGAGATTTTTAATTTAAAATTAATATTGAAATCACAGCAATCGACTTATGTTTGACTTTCAATTTTAGAGGGCATAAGCATGAGACGCCAAAATGTCTGGGATTTCTTTTTCCAATAG
Source organism: Chironomus tepperi (assembly GCF_022539635.2). Lineage (NCBI taxonomy): Eukaryota > Metazoa > Arthropoda > Insecta > Diptera > Chironomidae > Chironomus > Chironomus tepperi. The sequence goes on from NW_027226207.1 coordinate 1,112,869, forward strand.
ACCACAAATACTCTTGCATTTTGTAACTGGATACGCATTTTTTAACAATAAATAAATCTTACGATATTTCAAAAATATCATTCACTAATCCACTTCCGACTTGATTAAAGTCTTCACTACACACTTAGCTTACGATTTAATTCAATTAACTTAAATTTAGGCAGACTTTTCTGTCAATAGAGACACGAATTAAAATTCTTATTTCATAAGAATTCCAAACACCTCCGCTTTGAAAACTTTGATTCTATATGAGATAGAATACAAAATGTGGAGGAAAAAAAAGCTCGTAGATAGTAAAAGTGCATGTGCGCAAGTCAAATGAGAGATGAAAAAATATGCCTTCCAGTGTTGCGCAACCCTCATTATTGTCTGTTTATGTCTATTGTCAATTTAATAACATAATTGTCGTTATTTTGTGTTATTTGCAAAGCTAGAAACGATAAAAAAAATCCATTCAAGTCATTTGAGAGGATCTGTAGCTTGCTTTTAACATAGCCATAAAGCTTTATTAAGATCATGTCCTTTCTCTCAAATCGATAGGTCAATGCACAACGATTCTAAAGAGAAAAAAAGAGTAATGTATGCTTCGTATGCGGATAAATGAGACGTATTTTATGATATGTTAAATAATGAACTGTGGATTGTAAATTTATTGAGATGCGTGTTAGCTGATGTCGTCTAGCAACGATGAAAATCGAATATTTTTCGGTAGAGAGAAATGTCATGAATTTTGAATTTGTTCTTCTTTTATTTATTTAGATTTTAGTCAGTGAAAATTCGAATTGTTGCAAATAAAATATTGTGATAAATTTATTTAATGGTGATGATGTCACGAACGTTCAATTCAGGAGCTGTTGAGTCGATAGAGTCCACCTCGTGCTCTAATTACTTTGAATTTGTATGATGTTGAAGCATCCCTAATGAGATGAACCTAAAATTGTTCAATTTTTCTCATAAAGATTCGTTCTGTAAACAACAGTAAGGTTTCATACTGAAAAGTCGGCTCGACGGCATATAAAATACAATTTAACCTCAAACTCTGGACATTTGTGAATGTCTCTAATATAATCCAGCAAGTGCAAAACTCGATGCAATCTAATCTCTGTTGCGTAGTTGATTCAATTGTTTATTTATTTTCATCACAATTCATTGAGCCTGTAACCTGAGCAATTAAAATAGTAATCAAGAATTTATTTCTAATGAGAATTTGTCATTGATAATCCAGTCTGGGGGTCTTCTGATTAAATGCAAAATTATCAATTCAAATCGGAATAGTTCTACATCCTAACAGACAAAGCATGCTCAACGTAACTGTAGTATGCATGAGCTTGCTTGTAAGTTTAATCTGCTCTTAAGAGCACATTCTTTGCTTGCTAGGTTTATGTTATGCTACTACTTACCCTAGGTAATAAAGAGACAAGGGACATGTTATGTAGGCCAATCAATGTAATAAGCATACACCTTACGTGTTAGGTCTTATGACGGGTTAGACACTCAGTCTTTCCTTTAACGTAACAATTTAATACCCAATTGAAGAAAATAGTGGAATAAAATAGTGGATGAAATAATACCAACGATTTACCTTCAAACAATGCTAAAGTGCTGTTACGTCACAGAGGATATCTACGTCACACGAACAGAAGAAAATGTGTGGCTGCGTCATTGATATTATTTTTTTCAAACAATAATAAATAAAATTTATTTCTCGGATAGATTATTACAAAAAATAGACATTCAAAAAAATACAATAAAGATCGAATAAAAACATGATATATATTAAATTACAGTAAATTGAGTTAGGTAACAACAATTGCTTTAGATACACATTTATTATCTCGTAATAATGCAGGCCACAAAAATTGTTGTATAATCGTGGAATTTTGATTCGACCGAGATGTTCTCGCGTGTTTCCTTTGATTTATTGTACTAAGGGTGAAGTCAGTATCTAGATAATATGGCGGTATTTGATTGCTCAATTTCCATGCGAGTCTCGATACTTTCTCAATGTAAGTGCTTAGGGTATCAAGCAATTGATTTATACAAGAATATCCATGCAATGTTGTGTAAATCTATTATTTTTCATTTAAAATTTAAACGAAAATTGATTGATCAATAAAAAAAAGGAATAAATTTCAAATGCATACCTGAGTGGATATAGAGTTCTCAACTTCATCGAGACAGAAAACGTCGCACGTCGATTGCAAATAATTCCGAATTGAATTTTCTATTGCATTAGCGGCATCTCGATGTCTATCTGTACTGTCATGTGCACGAACGCAAAGTATTCGTTTTGTCTCCGAAAGCTTTCTTTCTCGTAAATTATGGCACAGTCTGAATGCTATCTACAAAGAAGAAGGGAATGAAAGAAAAACAACATTCATCTATATTTGCTTGATTTGGCGAGTGACGCGTACTTTTTCTTGTCTATTAGAGATTCAACAATGTTGTAATAATGATGCTTATTATTTAAGTGGGAAGCGTCAGAGCGTTATCACTAACTTTTCAATTAACTTTATTGCATTTTACATAGACGAGAAGAGATGTGATAAGTACATCATTACATTATGTTGCGCAATTGCTTTATTAGTGTAATAAGCATAATGAACATAACTTTTTTTAACGAATTTTATAATTTGAATTTTTAAATTTCCCGCCATTTTCTCTCACTTTAAAAAGTATTTATCATATTTTTATGGCTTTTCACGACATTTTTCAATTCCTTTTGAAAGAAATGGACGTAAAAAAATGGCAAAGTCCGAACGGTAAAAAATCCATAAAATTAAAATCGACATCCGAGCATTAAAAAATGAACAACAAAACTCATTGCCCAATAAGGAATTTATTGCGGTAATCAGAAAATAAATAACAAACATAAGATGAAAGTGATGTGACATTAAGTGGATGTTATTGAACTTTATAATGTAATCTAATATAATGCGAAAAGTCTCAATGTGTTTACATTATAAACGTTTTTATTTTTCCATTATTGCATTGTGAGACTTTTACTTTCTATCGAAATCAATTACCATAATAGATTGATACTCACGACAACGATGGAAAATAAAATTTTCAGCTTAACAGATTCTGCAATATGAAAATTATTTGATTCACTGAGTGACTTGAGCGTGTCAAGCCTTAAGCTTTTATACATCAAATTATATTCATCAACGAGAATTCTGAAAAAAGAGGAATAAATGGGAAGATAATAAAGAAAGTAAATTAAATGTCATTGATGGGAAAATTGTACTATGAAATTACTTATGCTCATCAGATTCAGAGCCATCTGAATGATCTGAATGATATCCATCACTTTCTGAATTATTGTCTCCTTTAAGCTGTGATAATGATTTTAAATTTAAATTCTCATTTAATGGCACAGTCATCAGCGATTCTACAATTTTGCAGCCTTTCATCGTCTCCATCATTATTTTTGCGGCAGAGCTAAATAAATAATAAATAATGTCATCAAATATTCAATGCTAATATTATGTTTTGTTATGTCATATAAGAAAATGAATCCTAATGCAATTATAATGAAATAAGATTATTATTGGCACCGATTTATTGCTAACTTTATATTTCTCACTTAACTTTATTTATTTTTCACTTTCCATTGTTAAAAGAATTTATGTTATAATGCGATTGGTATGTAATCAGACACTACGTAAGCATGATTGGAATGCTTTTAAAACGGTAAATAACTCAAATATTTCAATTATTATCGTCGGTAGAGACTAATGTGTTCCAAACATGGTGATATGATCAAATTTTTGACACGAACACAAACATGACTCGTTTTTGTCATTGATATCATCAAGAGTCGTTCATCAAGTATGGTGTCATTATTTTTGAAACATTAATTATATACATAATGTGCCATAGGCACTAAAACTATAGTGTTTTGGAGGATACTTTCACTCATATCCATCTGATGTCAACAAAAACTATTGTTACTACATCTCTTGCCATTCCACATAATCTAAAAATTAGACATAATAAATAGCCAAGCCCTTAGATCCTAAGCATAAATTACAAAGTAACGAATCCTAGCTCATCGGCAGGATACAATTATTAACCTCAGAAAAGGGACTTCCAAGGGCAATCATTCGATATATTTTATTAGATATTTGAAAGAACGACATAAGGATGATTTATTGTCCGAATGAACTTGAAGTAAACATATAGCTTTGAATAAATTCTAACATTTCTGATTTATTTAAGCTCTTCTGATCATAAACAAAAATTTCACCATCACGCATCAACGAATCTGATACAAATAAGAGCAATATTTTCTTGGGAAGTATTTTGAGAAGAGTCGTGGGTCAGTGATGTCCACTAAGGGTCATTTACGCATTACATAACACTAATAGGGGGTAAGGAGGAGGGCAGTTTCAAAATTAGATTTTTTGAGTCACTAGAATCCTAAAACTACCATAAAATATTGAACGTCACTTAAGAACGACTCAAAGGATGTTCAATTCATGCCTTATAGATGACGCAAATCATTTTCAAGATATTCAATAAATAAATTATTTGACACTTTAAAACTTGCCACAAAATCCTATGACTAAGTTTCAATAAATATTCAAATTTTTCCAATTCTTGGGGACATAAATATTCAAATATGTTTCTCCTTACCATTCTTTAAAATTGACATCCTTATCATATTTCTTTATGTGATTCAGACATACTAAAGCCTCTTTGTCTTTCTCGACTCTCTGCTTTAAATTTTCAACTAGTTCATATAATTGCCTCAATGAAGGTACTTCTAATTTGGTCAGTAGAGTTTTATTGCATATAAGTCTTTTCTGTATGTCATCATACTTAAGTGATAAAAGTCTTTGATGTGAAGAATTTGCGGGATCAGAATTAGAATGACTATCAGACTCATCAATTATATTTATGGCATGCTTATATGTTTCAATGTGTAATTGAAGTGAGGATTTTATGGCCGATTGGAGTGAAATGAAATTTCCATTTTCATTTGTCAGATGTGTTAATCCATGAAATCCTAAACCTATGATGAATGTACATATAAATTAGATTTGTATAGGTCAGATTATAATCAGATTAGCTTTCAAATGATAATGAAAATTTGTTGGTTTTATTGAGTAAATTGCACAAACCTTGTATTGCTGTTTCCATCAAATTTTCCTTTTCCTTCAATTCACATTTCATTTCAGATTTCCATAATCCAATATACAATACAAGTTTTTCACATTTTTTCATTAAAGTATATTCATATGGACTGCCAAATAATTTCACTAAATGCCATATAATTCCATCAGTTGACACGTTTGGCTTAGAATTATTGCTTCCTTTACTACTGTCTTTTATTAATTGATTTAATCTGATATGAGAATTGGACATGGAAGTTTACACATAAAGTAATAAAATTTAATTAAAATATTGTTGATGCACCAAGCAAAGAACAATATCCCGAACGGTTTATACCTCATATTTTGATAAAATCTGCCGAATTTGGCAGCACATACAAGAATTCAAACCTACAGTCCAATTCCGATAATTAAAAAAATTGCCATCCAGTCTAGCACCGCTCGGGATCATCGTTGCAATAATGTTGTAGAAAGTTTTATGTTACCTGCAGAAGAGACATTCCAATAGTGTCGAGCTGTAAGGTAATGCCTCAGCCAATAAATCTAATGGCATTTCACATGCAACCATACATAATGCAGATGAACTGAGACGATTAATTAAATGTGCAGCTTCAACATATTGCCTGCCTTCACACAACACTGTTAATCGACGTATAACCAGGTTTGCATTTAGTGATCCACCGCGTTCCTGTTGTTTACAAATTCTTATTCGTTCTCGACTATTCATTTTGATATAAGAAGATTAGTCACTTTAACATTTTGAACATAATGAGGAATTACGACAAGTTCCTCTTTTGACAGTGAAAGTTTCTTTCTTTTTTTTCTGTGAAAAGCTCCTTTAAATTGTTTCTTGAGAATGAGAATGTCTTTCAATTTATTTGATACCACTTGACTTGTCGATTTCGATGAACTGTTTGCTCACTACACAGTTTTGCAATTTTCTAAGTCTTTTTATTGAAAAATAGCTTACATTTATTTTTAACTTTTTAATACACGATATTCCTTGATGTCAAGTCAATATAGATCATTGTAGAAATAAAGGATTACGTTCTATATTTCTGCTTGATAGCGCATAGCATTAGTCTGCATGTACATACGTAAGATTTACAATAGAACTTTCTCAGAATGAAAGAAAAAAAATCCAATAACTTTATACTGTCATTTATTTATTTTAATACTTTAAGATTATTACCGCACTCTATGGAGACCGCACCGAGACTGTTGGCAAATTTTCAATGTTAAGTTCAAAGAGAATACAACAATTATCTGTTAACTTGCTTCTTCTTTTTTGGACGAAAGTGTTCGAGTCACAATTGGTTTTTTGTTTGTTGTCGAAAAACCGGTTAAAAACTATAGATGTCTGCATGCTTGCACATAACAACATTTAAAGTTTTTAACTTTTGCTTTTCTTTTATTTTCCCTCCCATCAGTATCAGGCTGAGATATACTTGCGACATGAAGACGAGAAGAAAAAAATACTAAATGTTGATATAAAGTTATGCTTCTGTTAACAAATACATTCCTTTTATAACTTTTATCATATTTATGACTCAATGTCTCTTCGATTTGAAATATTTTTATATCCATTTTTTTCTTGAGTACGTTTACTTGTCTGTAGAGTGAAAGTAGTGTTGAATGGAAGTTATAGATATGGATGCAGCGCACTTATTGCATCTTCAAGGGTTAATGGTGATTTAAGATGTTCTCTGAGCTGTTCAATGATTTATGGGAATTTTTTCACTGAATGCACCTTCACTTCAGAACGAATATTTGAAACTGTCATGACTAGTCTAACATAAAATTCTAATTTTCATTGTTAATCCATTTATAGGAGTGGCAAGTACTTTGCTTTATCAATTTGGTATCTCAAAACCATTTCTCTGAGCATTAATTATAACCAAACTTCCTGAGTTGTCTTTTTGTTATTGAATGATATGCGTAGTGTAAAGTTGTCTAACCTTTAGCACTGACAGATCACCTATGTATGGCTCATTACCTCTAATTTCATTCTGATCAGACACCATACCTTGTCGACCATTACATAGTAGATTGCACATCATGATTCCTCAGCTTTCATCAGTTGTAATCTCCATTTGAACAATCTTACGCAAAAAAAAATCCACAGATCAACAAATTCTCAGACTATGACTAGAACAAACGTAGCAGCTACTTAGGTAGAAAATCTCTTTTTTTGTCGACTCAGTATTGCTTTCAACACAAAAAAATCCTGCTTGATTGATGACTTGAAAAAACCATCCAACCAGTCATTCATGCAAAGTAAACACATAACAACATTTGATTTGCAGAAATATATGCTAAAAAGAAATGAAAGACAAAAGTGGGTCGCTCTGATACTGTAGATACGATAAAGTAAAGTAAGCAAGCAAGCAAAAAGGAGAAGAGAAATAATTTCTCACTCGCTCATATATGAAAATGTTGATATGAAAGTTGAATTCTTTGAGGCACTTTCATAGGTCATTGCTCAATGTTACTGCTGCTTCTCTTTTTTGCCGTAATTTACCATAAAAATACGACATTTCTTTCTCATTAATAATTTTTGCAAGTAAAAGTTTTTCCTTCATCTTCACTTCTTCTTCCATACGATTATCATACTAATCATATAATAAAGTGCATAGACGATTAAGAAGACGTAATAGAGATTGATGATGATATGATACTAGTGGAGTTCTGTTATGCATGTTTTATGAGTGTTAGATTACATGGTTAAACCGCTTACAGCTGCGTGTAATTTTTTAATCACCCATCATCGATGTGAATCCATAAAATCTCTTTAATTCACACTTTTGCGATATTTTTTAATGAAATTTAAATAATTTACATTGTGGACGTTCATTACGAAAGTGTTGTAAGTACATCGCGTCAATATCAATCAGGGGTGGATAATTAGCGTAGAATTATTATTTATTCAAAAGCTTTATGGCAAAGTGGTAGTGCCGAAAATGTTTCCTGTGTGTTAATGGATCATCATTTATTCTCAATTGCAATACATCAAAAACAGAAAACAGCCTTTTCAAATGAAAATCTGAGGCAATCCTGAGTAAACTTTATTGCTTTTAAGCTTAAAGTAAATGGTTAAGATACTCACCACTATAATGCCAAGTTAAACGTGATTAATGGTCATATTTTCAAACCAAAGAATTTTATCATAAATTATAGACTTGAAATGGGTAAAAAATGAAGTAAGGTTGGATGTAAGGCTTCTATCTAAGCGATTTGTCAAAAATATTCAAAGAATCTACATTAAAGTATCAAAAGTCCAACTCTGCATGGCGAAACCCAAACATCAATTTGTGTAACGTGTTTCTAGTCCTATTGAGCTTTAAAATTGTTATACTTTAAGGGATTATCGACAATGTACATTTGTTTTTTTTTTTTACTTCATTAAGGCTATAGTATGGTGTATATCTACCGACCAACATGTAATTTAGATAACACTCTCACATTTTAATTAAATTAAGGAAGTGTCATATATAAAATGCATGCATTAGAATCCCTTAGACATCAGTTGGTGAATTGTGCTACAGCCTGAAGGAACGGAGTGAAAAAAAAAATAATATTCGGAATAGAACTGAACTGAACAAACATTAAACGACAAAAACGAGAGTTTGAAGTGCAAAAAAAAAAGGCTAAAAAGTTTTTATATCCATCACACATATCACATCACAACACAAAATGAATTTCTTTGACAGAAGCAATTTGTCACTTCCAATAGCGGAAGCAAGGTTAAATATCAAGTGAAATTTTTTATATACTGTGTTTTTTTGTGACACAAATTCAAGTGGACCAGAGCAATTAAATGTTTCGTTTTTTTTTATTATCATGTATTTTCAACTCTCGACTATACAGAATTGGTGGAGGAGATCATACACCAAAAATGTTGGGATGGAATGTAGCGCCAGAGGACTTAAAGCAAATACCCGAGCATTGGTTAAGTTATGAGGAACCAGAAGCATCTCTACATTATTTGCTTGGTTTATTATATATTGCATTTACTTTTTGCTCACTTACTGGAAACGGTCTTGTCATCTGGGTCTTTACAGCGTGAGTCAATAAATATTTACACAGCTATTGATTGACGGAGTGATGACAATAGCTTTTTAACGCATTTTTTTCTCTCGAGGATAGAGGAGATGTTGTATCTTTAGTTTGTGTGCTGGGATGAAAAGTCTTTAAGAAAAAACCTTTTAAAGAACATCAGCTGAATATTGAATATAAAGTACCAACAAGTGAATTACCCATAATAACATAAATCAGCACATAAAATTCAAACATCAGCATTATCTAACCTATGTTATAATCCTCAAAAAAAAAAGTATATATCTCACCCTCAAGTAGACGAAAAGATGCGTTATTTACAACCACACAAGTGTTGACTTTAAAATGTCAACTCACTTTTCCCTCTGTCAATTATTGTTTCATTCTTCTATCTCTTCTTTCTCTCACTCTTATTCAATGTAGCGTAAAATCACTTCGCACTCCATCAAATGTTTTCATTGTCAATCTTGCCATTTGTGATTTTGTGATGATGGTCAAAACACCCATATTCATTTACAATTCATTTCATCGAGGCTTCGCAAGTGGCATTTTGGGATGTAAAATATTTGCCTTACTCGGAAGCTTCAGTGGAATTGGTGCGGGAATAACAAATGCATGTATTGCATATGATCGATACAATACAATCGCTAGACCTATGGACGGACGTTTATCGATGACCAAAGCATTTGTAATTCTATTCCTGATTTGGGGATATACCACACCATGGGCAATTGTCCCATTTCTTGAATTATGGAGTCGTTTTGTACCAGAAGGCTTCCTCACATCCTGCACGTTTGACTATCTCACCGATACATTTGACAATCGTATGTTTGTTGGAACGATTTTCACATTTTCCTATGTTATTCCAATGAGTTTGATTATATACTACTATAGTCAAATTGTCTCGCATGTTGTAGCACATGAGAAGGCATTAAAGGCTCAGGCAAAGAAGATGAATGTTGAAAGTTTAAGATCGAATGTGGATCAACAGAAGCAGTCAGTGGAAATTAGAATTGCAAAGGCAGCAATAACAGTTTGCTTCCTATTCGTTGCATCATGGACACCGTATGCAGTTTTAGCCTTAATCGGAGCCTTTGGCGATAAATCACTTCTCACACCAGCCGTTACTATGATTCCTGCTTGTGCATGCAAATTTGTTGCATGTATTGATCCATGGGTTTATGCTATCTCCCATCCTAAATATCGCCTGGAACTTCAAAATCGAATGCCATGGTAAGTGATGAGGAAAATTTAATTTCATCCTGAACACTTTACATTTTTACACTTTTTTTACATTTTACCAATGGAAATCGTTTGAAAATTGATTGAAAATTCAATTTTCATCTCCTTTTTCTCTTCGTCATCCTCATTTACTACCATAAAACCGAATAAAATACCTGCGATGATATTTTAAAAAATATCTCATTGATTTTATTGTTATTCCTTAGGTTGGCAATCAACGAGAAACCTGTCGAAACAGCATCAACTCATACAGAAATGACAACGCAAGCACCAGCAACGACATAATGAGATAATCGATAATCTATCGAAATATATAAAAACACATTGAATTTACCGAAGATGACAACGATAAGAAACAAAAAAATATGATGACGAACGAGTGAAACCACCTCTATCCTTAATGAAGATATCCCTTAAATTGGCATGATGTATAATGAATAAGTAAGTGATCGAGATGAGTGCTTACTTACATTATGTATTTGTTCCCACCATTATCTAATTAAAGAAAAGGAATATAAAAAAAAATTGTACGAAAATTGAAGAATTACATATTAATGATGAAGGCAAGATGAATAAAAAAAAATTGTAACAGAACGGAATATAAAAACTTTTTTTTAATGAATTCCAAACAAACATGCATAATTCAACATTGAAAAAAGAATGGAATGAGGTTCTCTCGCAGAAAATTTTCTCTCTCAAATCATCATAAATGGTAGAATATTAAAAAATTGGTAAATAGAGGATCTAAGATACGGGAAATCCTGGAAGTCAAAAAATTACATCATGTGAGAGATGAAATGATAGAATTATGTTCCCACATATTCTACTGTTCCAATTTCAAATGGATTATAAAACAAAAGTCAAGGGAAACCTCAAGATTGACATAAGCATTGACGCTCAATGCAATCTACTAAAAGACGCTAAAATTGGATTATAGGATTTATGTAGAACACTTACATAACTTTCAAATGACTTTTAAATCCAATATGAAAGTTCGCACACGAGTTGTAGAATTAAATAGCTTGAGGAATCACTAATTAAGTTTCTTTGTTGTTCTCATATTCTAATTCAGTCAGAACTTCAAAGTGGAATTTCCGGAATGTACAGATTACAGATAACAAAAGAGATGCTTTAAATTATTCAAATTGAATCAAACTCTTCGCAAAAATATCAGAGACTTAAATTATTAAATTATTTAAATTAGGTTTTTGGATGAAATGGATTTAAAGCTGCTTTGATTGTAGTTTTGTAGATGTAAACAGATTTAAGGACTTAAGGGTGTGTACGTTGAGTATAATATCGATTTTGATTTAGTATTCAGTTACAATTTTAAGGTTATTTAAGGAAATCTGTGTAAATCTTTTACAGCCAGGGTAGCCGACGACTAATAACGTCTGCCTGTGACTGTCGCCCCTTGAACTAGACATACGACTAATTCTCTATGAAATTCAATCCAGCAAACATAATTAGAGCAATATCCCTTAAAGTAAGTCAAAGCTAGAAGATTTCTGCTTACAAATAAGATTAAACAGCCATTAAAGCTAGATAATCACTAAAACATTTCAATACAAAAAAGTGTACAGCACAAACGACTTTCCGCAAACAATGCAATTACAAACAGCATGTATAAATCTTTGTAATACAAATAAGAATGCTACAAACAAGAATTGACTATTGTATGCAAGTACAACACACACATTGAATACAGGAAATTGTGCAAAGCTTGCGTTTGTTGTCAAAAGGAACAAAAAATCTAACAATGCTTACAATTATGGACCAAACAAAAGATGAATGTACGAGAAATTGGAATCACTATTAATAAAGATGTATACAGTCATAAATATAACAGAATTGAATTGATATTATGTACGTAATATGTATTCATATATAAGCCGGCATATATCCTTTATTATTTCATGAGCTTCATATAAAAACATTCATATATATTTGCTATAGTAATTTACTTCCTCTATCATTCTATTATGAGATTTCCATCTATATTATATTTTTCAAAACAATGCAGCAGTAGCATCAGCATCACCGCATTGAAAGGAAAGCATGTGAAACTTTTATTTTTTTTTATCATCATACACAGTCGAGTCGAGTTTTGTCGAGGCGAGTGAGAGAGTAGGAGAGAGAAAGCAGTGTGTCTGTACATAATAATAAATATGATTGGAAATTATCCGTGCACTTTCCATGAACATGCGCATTACATGGACATTGGAAAGTGTTCATATCATTACTCGTCACTTTTTCTAACTACGCCTATGTAGATGGATGCTATACGGAGGTTATTTCATTCTCGCTTAAGAAAAATGTACAAAATAAAAGTTTTTAAGTGAATTTTCAAGTCAAAAGGTGAGAAAGTTGGGATAATTTGATAAATAAGTGAATCCAAATGGCTAATAACCTCAAGGAATTGGATACTTAAGGATTAATTTTGTGAAAAAATATTTAATTAGTGAATTGTGAATTTTCCTGTGAGAGCAAAAAAAAAAGGAAAAGGAAAGAAAAGTGAATTTTCCAATCATATAATCTTCTGTCTGCCTACCTTCAAAAACATATACACACAATTCTAGGAGCGAGGATTCTCCGTCTATATTGCCCATTTGATAGCATTGTTTCCCTTCTGCAACATTTTGCAGGACTATCTATGATATAAAAAAAAAATAATATTAAAAAGTTTTGCAATTGGCAGCAGCACAAAAATCTACAAATAAAAGTTTTTAATTGTGTGGATAAAGTTTCAAATGTACATACAAAATTTTCCATCAGAATTGAATCGAAATGGAAAATGATTTTTCATGTTAATGTAAAACAAAAGATCCTGTAACGCATTTTTTTCTCGAGCAGTTACTGTGAAGTGAATTGTGGTTACAGAATTAAACTTTTTTTCGAGCTGGATGTTTTATTCATATCATATTTTAATTGAGTAAACTTTTAAGTGGATGTGAGAAGTTGCTATTAATTTTTTAGTGTATATATTAAGGATCACTCAAAAAGTTTGCAAGGCATATCATTTATTAGTTGACATTTCTGAATCTGTGAACATTTTAAACTTTTCCGTGACGGATGGACTCTGTTCTGGATTTGTACTATAAACTTTGTCCAAACTGTCATTTTAAACCATGAAATTCACCTCTTATGGTCTCGGTAAATATTTTTATGAGAACCTTAACATTTGTTTGACAAAAATGACAGAGAGGAAAGTTCCATTAATGTCCGAACAAAAGGATGTTAGTGGTAAAAAATCTGGTCATGTTAAAAAGTTGTTATCATAAACAAATTTCTCAGTAAACATCAACATCAACTTTCTGATCTGATTTTGAATGTTGAAGGTTGACCTTTGTTCCTATCTTTTTCATGAAAAAGCTCAACTTAAACTTCAAATGAAGTAGAAGAAATTATATACATTGAGGATATTTATAACTTTGATGAGAAATTTTATCTTTGGTAGGGTTTATTATTATTATTATTATTATTATTATTATTATTATTATTATTATTATTATTATTATTATTATTATTATTATTATTATTATTATTATTATTAATTATTATTATTATTATTATTATTATTATTATTATTATTAAACGCTTTTTATTGTTATTATTATTATTATTATTATTAATTATTATTAATTAATTAAACGCTTTTTATTGACTTACTCTGTTGGTTGGTTGGTTGGTCATGATCAAATCTTGCGATCGATTTTTCGACCACTTCTACTGCTCTAATTGAACTCAAAATTTTTTCACATGTGTATTCTCGATGACAATGCAATATTTTCGCATTTCTGTATCACAAAAATGCTTAATTATGCTTTAATTAATATAATAACATTATATATGGGAAAAAAATCCAAAGTCAATGATGCATATTTTTAATTTGCATGAACTAGAATATTTCTTTAACTGAAAATATGTTTATATGATTTGTTTTAGACTAATTAATAATACCATTTATTGATTTGGTCAAATTTTCAATATCTCTGAGCTATTTTTAATCAAATAAAAAAAAATGATAAGTCATTTTCTCATAGGAATCCAAAGGACAAATTTGAATTTTAAAAAACCGTTATTTTGAAGCATTTAAATCCGACTCAAGATTTAAATAAATCGTTGGATTAAAGTTAATCTGTAATTATATTCACAAAATGTTAATGGGTCGAGAAGTAGATAATCATCTGGTAAAATATTCATTGATCATTACATAAAAAATGTATTTAATTAAAGTGAATTGAAGAAAATAATAAATGATCAAAAAAAGAGAGAATTTAGATTTTTGTATGAAATTTTATACTTCACAAGAACGATAATTTTTGTATCTGTTGTATATATATGATTATTGCCAATGATAGTTTAGAAATAGTTGTACAATGTTAATGCAACAACTATAGCTCGATATTATGGACTTAGTTTACAATAAAGTATAATTAATTGTCATCTGCACGTAAATCTGAATAAATTTTTTTGTAAATTTTATGTGATTCTTTCAATTTAAAACAATCTATAGGCTTTTTATTTCTTATGGCAACAACAGAAAGTTTGTAGGGCCAAAAGTGGTGGTTTGCAAAAAATTAAATTTATTCTTTACATATAAACATAGTAGGAGATTACAAAATCATCTAGCTCTAACCATTTTGTTGTTGTGTTTTTTATTTGACCAGTATCATGTAAGTTAAGGTTTAGAAAGTGGTTATGTGAAAGGAATACTTGATGCACATACATATTGTAACATAAGCAGTATCATAAGGATTCGATTGGATTGTTTTTATGAGTGAGATTTTATTAATGTTTTTGTACTATACAAGTCTGGGATTTTAATGTAAAATGGGTTCCAAAAGAATGAAATGCGTAAAACAAGTAATTAAAATTACTCATAGCCTCTATCATTCAAGTACCTAATCTGAACCTTCCAGTGGTGGATCCCGTTAGTACGATGCAAGTCAGAAGCAGATTTAGATTAGGTTATAAAAGCCACCTAAGCCAATATATTGCAGAGTTGCGCGGCGATGGCTGAGTGATATGAAGGTGGGCGTGAAAAATGTCATATCGCTAGCGGACACCTCAGGGTACCTGGCACACCCTGTTGTATAAGTGCCTTATTCTTCTAACCGGACCTCTGGGGGAATGGACCGTTATTTGTCGCGGAAATCGTGGGAACAAAAAATGAAACAAAACAAAAAATATTTAAATCTAACTGGTGGAGGTAGTGAAACGACTACGCAGCGGAAGCGTAGATTAGAAAAAGCAAGACAAAAGTATAAGGACAAACGAAAAAAAGAAACTGAAGTGGCTAAGAATACACGTTTATCAAAGAGACGAAGGTGTAATGAAGATTTGTCCAATGAAATCTTTTCGCAACGACGAGAGCGGAATAATTTAGCCCAGTCTCAGATTAGACAGAATGCTACTGAAGAAGAACATTCGGCTAGAATTGTTCAAGCCCGAGAATTCATGCAAATACACAGACAGAATGCTACTGAAGAACAACATTCGGCTAGAATTGTTCAAGCCCGAGAATTCATGCAAGTGCACAGAGAGAATGCAACAGAAGAGGAACATTCGGCTAGAATTGCTCAAGCCCGAGAATTCATGCAAGTGCACAGAGAGAATGCAACAGAAGAGGAACATTCTGCTAGAGTCGTCCAAGCCAGACAATTCATGCAAGTACACAGAACGCAGCAAAATGCAAGTATTGATGCATTCAAAGCTGCTATAAATGTATTCTGCGATCGAAGCTGTGACATTTGCAACAAAACTTGCTACCCGAATCAAATAACTCGATGTACCCCAAGTAATGCAGCAATAAATTACTTACCTGACAATTTGGTCGGAAAAGGTATTCTGGAAGTTTGTTTTAGATGTAAGACACATTTAACAAGTAACAAGCAAGATCAGCCCCCAAAAGCATACTGGAATAGCCTTGATCCTGGTGAAATTCCTGATGAAATTAAAGATTTAACTTTATTCGAAAGACGCCTATTGTGTCGAATCAAGGCTTTCGTTAGAATCGTAAGATTGAGTGGTCGATTTGGTCAATTGGGATTTAAAGGACAAGCAATCCTCTTTGCCCAAGATATATTTGAAGTGACTGAAACATTGCCAAACATGTTACCTATATCTACGCAAGAATCGGGCATGGTTGTTGTAACAGAACACCTGGAGAACATTGATTGCACCCGTGAATTCACGGTGTCACGAGATCGCATATTCAAAGCACTACGTTGGTTGATAGATAACAATCCGTTATATCAAGATGTCACAATTGACACTAATGCTAGAATAGAACAAAGCGACTTTATACGCGTTCAGGAACATTGTCCAGATCAGCGAGAGTTTAGAGGTCAATATAAACAGTGTAATACTTTATCTAGAATATTGCAAGCATCGCATCATCAAGGAAATGAGACATTGTATCCTGAAACTGGAGGAAGACAATGTTGTGCGATGGCTTTTGCTAATATAGTCCGAGCAAGTGTAGTTCCGCCACGACAATGGACAAAGATGATGCTTGACGAAAACATGTTTTCTGGTGATGAGTTGTACCAACGTATTATCATATTATCGAAAGATCTACCGATTGGCCAGCAAGTTGATCAAAATGGATACCTGTCAGTGAAGTATCTTGCACTCATTCGAGAGGATTTTGAGATGTTTGAAAAGTCATTTTCATTCAATTGTGGAGGTGATCCTCCATGGGTTGGAAACTTAAAAGATTCATTAAATGATGTCGAACCATTAGATGAGGAATTGCAGAATCAATTCCGTATACTTCCATTAAAAAGATCTTTGCAAGAGTTATTTGAAACACACAGTGCTGGAATTTTTATCGCTATGGGAAAATGCTTTTCAGTCATATTAAATGACGGTAAATATTTCTTTACGGACTCTCATTCTTGTGGTTCTAAAGGAGCAAAATGCAGAAATGATGAAAATGGTAAAGCATGTGTTATTGAATGCAGTACATTGGACGAGCTTCATAGAGTGTGCAAGCGAGCAACATCATCATCGAGAAACGAACCATACACACTCGATTTCATAGATGTTACCATTAAGGATACAGAGGATGCAGATGTTGGAGAAGAACAGACTGAAATTGATGATCAAATCCAGAATTTTGTAACAACGCCAATTAGTGGACAGTTAAATTCGATACCTATACAAACATCTATGATGGCTCCGACTGATATGGCTCAACCTGACCTCGAAGAATTTGTGGAAGTGTCGGATAATCTCAATGAGATTAGAAGAAAAACGAATAATAATATAGTGAATATAAGACACGAACCAAAGCACGAAGAATTTGCATGGTTCGACCTCTTTCCATATGGAAAGAACGGATTAAAGGAGGACAGCAGAGCCGTTGATATCACTCCTTTAGATTACTTCCAATTTCGGATTCTGTCAAGTGATTCACGGTTTCAGTCCAGTGCTTATTTGTTTTATGCTCTTTCAATGAAAGAATCGAATAATGTTAAATCTATGATTTCAACCTGTGCTAAAAAATTTCAAAATCAAAATGGTGCAATAGAAGACGTTCATTTGATTATGCGAAATGTAAGAGGATCATCTGCATATTGGAGAAGCGCTCTTTCTGATCTAATTGCCCAAATCAGATGTCTTGGACCTCCAACGTACTTCGTAACTCTTAGTTGTAACGATCTTAATTGGATTGATATGCGTATAGCTTTATTGAAAGCTGACGGAAGAGGAGACGTAGATCCTAGGAGTTTAACGATTAACGAGTCACAATTACTCGTTGAAAAATATCCTGTAATAGTTAGTCGGCATTTCATGATTAGACTTAATGCATTCATGAAATTTGTCAAAAACAGTGATATTCTAGGAGGAAAGGTCAAAGATTTCTGGTGGAGAATCGAATTCCAGAATCGTGGTAGTCCGCATGCACATATGCTGTTTTGGATTCAAAATCATCCTGATTTTGAATCTCCTGAAGGTATTGAGATGTTTGAGAGAGTGGTTTCTTGTCAAATGCCAGAAGAAGATTCTGAATTGTACAATTTAGTTAAAAAGTGTCAAGTACATCGTCACACAGAAACTTGTAACAAGAATGATCCCAATGTTGTGTGTAGATTTGGATTTCCAAGACGTGAAAGCAATATCACAAAAATCATTAGTACTACATCTGATGAGTTTGTCAGAAACAACGGACGAACGAGTATATTAAAGCGAAGAAGACATGAACGATGGGTGAACAACTATAATCCAACCATATTGCAGGTATGGGAAGGTAATATGGACATACAGCCCTGTGGTACTAATGAAGCAGTTGCATACTATGTTGCAAAATACGTTGGAAAGTCAGAACCTGAAAACATGAATCCAGATTTTGTGCAAGCAATACGGCAAATACGAAGAGAAGAGTCAGATATCTCAGTTAAGCTTTTTAAGATTTGCATGAAAATACTGAATGAGCGACAAGTATCTGCTTGTGAAGCTGTTTATCGAATGTGTCATCTTCACATGAGAGGAAGCTCTAGAAAGACAATATTTCTAAACACAAGACTGAAACATCAAAGATACCACGTTCTTCAGTTCGATAAAGATAATCAAGGTATGGGATTCTTCTTAAGTATAATGGATCGTTATGAACAGCGCCCGTTAGATCCTCAGCATGGATACGAATTTGAAAATATGAGTCTTTTAGAATTCGCCATGTTATTTGAGGCGTATTACAAAAAGCCACAAAATGATTGTGAAGAAAACATTGATATGGATGCCTATGGAGATTTTGAAGAGGATGAAGGAAGAAGGAGGACAATTCGGTTACAAAATAACATGCGTATGATAATTCGTACAACTCCAGCAGTTATAAAAGTCCCATATTTCATTGCAGCAAACGATCCACAAAACTTTTATTATAGTCTTCTCTTGCAATATAAACCATTTAGAAATGAAGATGAATTGGTAGTAGGATTTGACACAGCAAGAGAAGCTTTTCTAGCGAATGAAAGTGAACTAATGGAAATGAGTGTACGAATGCGTACATATCGGGAAAGGGATCGTCAGCTTGAAATTGCATTTAATCAAGCACATGCCTTCCAAATTCTTGAGGAACCTGTAGCATATGGAATTGAAGAAGAAGAAGAATTGGAAATTAATGAACAAGCCATGAATAATGATGAATTCGTTACTGCACAACAGGCAATGAACATTGGACAGCGAGAGTTATTTAATAAAATAACTCAGAGCGTTGCAGAGCAAATGGATGGAAGTGAACATCGTGAACGATTGTTCATAACTGGTGGAGCTGGTACAGGAAAAACTTTTCTATTCAATGTGCTTAAGAATCAAGTCAGTCGATGCTATGGTGATCAAAATGGATTAAATAGTGTGAAAGTAGGTGCTTTGACAGGTGTTGCTGCTCGTTTAGTTGGAGGCAATACATTACACTCATTGTTAAAACTACCAATACAAAAACCCGGTGAAGTATTGAATCTTGGTAAACTAACTGGAAT
This sequence comes from Chironomus tepperi, assembly GCF_022539635.2. Lineage (NCBI taxonomy): Eukaryota > Metazoa > Arthropoda > Insecta > Diptera > Chironomidae > Chironomus > Chironomus tepperi. Next base: position 1,132,769 of record NW_027226207.1, read on the forward strand.
TTATTTGACTAATATGAGAAAGATTTGGAAAGAAGTGAAATTTTTGTTCATTGATGAAATTTCAATGGTGTCATATAAAGTACTTACAATGATTGATGCAAGACTAAAAGAATTGAAAAATAGCACTAGCCTATTTGGAGGCTTGAATGTACTAGTCTTTGGTGATTTGATGCAACTACCACCAGTTAATGCAAGTCCAGTATTTAAACAAACTATGTCCATATCGCATGCTATAAATCTTTGGCATTTATTTGCTCTTGTTGAATTGACGCAAAATATGCGTCAGCAAGGTGATACGACATTTGCTGACTTGTTGAATGCTTTAAGAGTCGGTGAAATGAGACCAGAACATTTTCAAACGCTAATGAGAAAGGTATCAACTGATGATGTTGGGGATTTTGCAATCGATAAGGCACTAAGAATAATGCCAACTAACGAAATGGTTAATAAACATAATGCAAGTGTTATCGAATTGTATAGACATAATAATGTTCAAATGTCCACAGTTGTTGCCCAAGATCAACTGGTAGATAACACAAGAAACGTAGCTGCTGAACGTTTAGCACGAATGGTACCAAATGATATCAATCTTACCGGTGGCCTACCAAAGGAATTAGTGATCTTCATTGGAGCTAAAGTAATGCTAAGATCGAATATTGATGTAGCTAAAGGTCTCGTCAATGGTAATATTGGTCATATAACCGAGATCATTTGGCCTTTATTCCGGAGAGCTCAATTGTATTCTAATGACATACCATCCGTCAAAATAGATTTCGGTAAGGATGGAATACATATAATTGAACCAAAATCACTCCAATTCCCTGGAAAACATAAGTCTGACGGAATGATCGAAAGAAGAATGCTCCCACTAATTTTATCTTGGGCATCGACAGTTCACAAGATGCAAGGCTGTTCTGTGGATTATGCAAAGGTTTATCTGGGTCCACTTTTATTTGCAAAGGGCCAAGCATACGTGTCATTAAGTCGTGTACGCTCATTGGATGGACTTCAAATTCAAGAGCTAGACTGTAGTAAGCTGATGGGTTTAGGATGTTGTAACACAGATGCCTTAAAGGAGATGGAGCGGATGCGAAATCATCAACCACCTTCGATATAATGTGGTTGCTTGCTTTACGTTCGAGTAATCTTTTCAAGTCACATAGTGAGGCGAACAGATCGAGCTGATAAGACAATTGTGGTTGCTTACTTTACGTTCGAGTAATCTTTTCAAGTCACATAGTGAGGCGAACAGATCGAACTGATAAGACAATCAAAGGAGGAGGATGGATTGGAAGGATGGAGGAATCGTGTCAATTTTTTGAAATTGACCTAGAGAAATGTGCACAGTTACAAGCCAGTTGCTTCGATATTTAGATACAACATATGTAATAGTGCCACAATGGGTTCAGAAAAGATATTGAAGCGTAAAACATGCAACAAGGTTGCTAATAGCCTCTCATATCTATGTGCCTAGCTTCACTTTCACGCAGTTGGACCTGTGACCTGAGTAATCAGGGACCGACGAAGCAGGTTTTAATAACTAATGATCTACTGAATACATTTAGAAGTAAATGTTATGAAATTTCAGTTCATTTTCGCAAAAGCAAGATATGCGTGTACTTTAGGTACATGAGCATATATTGTGGTGTAAGGTTTAAAGTTCGAGCAAAGCTCGAACTAAAATAGTTCGAACGGAGTTTGGACTTGGTTGAGCGAAGCTCATAAATTTTTACGCACTGAACGAAGCGAAGCGAGTGAAGGTGTGAAAATTTTCTAAAAACATTGTAAGACTTTAGGTACATGAGCATAAATTGTGGTGTAAGGTTTAAAGTTCGAGCAGAGCTCGAACTAAAATAGTTCGAACGGAGTTCATTATGTAATAATAATTTCGACTAAAAAGAAGTAAATAAAATAAATTAAAAAAAATTTTTTTAAAAAAAACGCTTTTTTAAAAAGATCAAAAACTTATGAAAAAAAACTTATAAAAAAAACAATGTAAAAAAAACTTGTGAATACAAAAACCAAAAAAGATGTGAAAAAAAACTTGCAAAAAATACATGATCCTTAAGACTAAAAACAAAGCGATCTAAAAAGAAGTAAATAAAAAACATTAAAAAACCTTTTTAAAAAAAACGCTTTTACGTAAAAAACAAAATGATCCAAAAACATATGAAATAAAAAATGCTCTAAAAAAGTAGAAAATAAAATAAATCGACGCTTTATAAATTTGGAAATATAAATATTTCTTGAGACACTCAAAAATGTAACTCAAAAATTTTCCCAAAATATAGCGATGGAGTACAAGAACTCAACGACTAAAAAAGCGTGGGGCGGTCAAATTACAAACTTAAGAACTATATTAATCTTTCGTTTACGCCCCACGCTTTTTTAGTCGTTGAGTTCTTGTACTCCATCGCTATATTTTGGGAAAATTTTTGAGTTACATTTTTGAGTGTCTCAAGAAATATTTATATTTCCAAATTTATAAAGCGTCGATTTATTTTATTTTCTACTTTTTTAGAGCATTTTTTATTTCATATGTTTTTGGATCATTTTGTTTTTTACGTAAAAGCGTTTTTCAGTTTGGGTTATCTAGATATTCTTGATATTGTCATGATTTTCATGATTTCAATTTCGTCTCGACTAGGGTTTTTAAAGCCGTTAATGGCACCCGAAAAATGAAACTTCTAAGTTCAATCTCAAAAATTTTTTTAAAGTCGAGACTCCAGAAATTTAAATTCTTTAGTGATGAACAATTTTGGAGTAAATAATGAATGCTCATAGCTGGATTCTAATCAACCAAAGCTAAAAGTCGACTCGGATTTTGTATGGAAATGTCGACTCGACTCCTATTGATTTATTTGAAGCATAAAACATTAATTTTCATCATATGCACATAATTCTGTTCATAGATTCTTTGCTGGCTACGGAAGAATTATAAAGAAAGATTTTGAGATTTGAGTTTCAATGCTCTTTCAAAATTCTAAACTAGTTACTGAATCTTTAAAAGCTAGTCTACCAAAAGCGAAATTGAATTCAGATTTTCTAGCTTAGAGTTGACTCAAAACATAATTTTGAATAAATATTCTAATCCATGAGTATCTATGCCTAGACTAGAATTTCAAGAAAAAATCCAACAAAATCTGTTCCTTCAATTTTATTACACTGAATTAAATCCAAAATCCTAAAAGAAAATCTTATTCATGATTCTACCATAAAAAAATCATTAATTCCATCATTCATAAACATTCCCCATTCCTAAAAGGTTAAAGCCCATCAAAAAAATAAGTATAAAGTTACAAAAAATATTTCACAACAGTACCTGATACAAGAAGAAAATTGATATTTTTCTAAATGGAAAGAAATTTTTTGATGTCTTAAAGAATTCTTGAACTTTATTCTCTTCTCCTTCAAAGAACAACTTATTGGAGAACGTGTGCCATTTTGTTGTACATCCTGCCAAATTTCCAAACGATTCTCGACAAAAAAATATTACGCTAAAAGAGAAGAGGATTCTCAGTTTTTTTTTAAACGCTTTTTATTGACTTACTCTGTTGGTTGGTTGGTTGGTTGGTTGGTTGGTTGGTCATGATCAAATCTTGCGATCGATTTTTCGACCACTTCTACTGCTCTAATTGAACTCAAATTTTTATCACATGTGTATTCCCGATGACAATACAATATTTTCGCATTTCTGTATCACAAAAATGCTTAATTATGCTTTAATTAATATAATAACATTATATATGGGAAAAAAATCCAAAGTCAATCATGTATATTTTTAATTTGCATGAACTAGACTAATAATAAAGTTGAAAACCAGTTTTTATAGTTCATTGCGCATTGATTTATAATACCAAGCATTAGTTAAAGTACAATTCATCTCTTTTTAAGATATTTATGAAAGAGAAAAAAATTCATAAGTAATTTTCTCACGGATAATCCTAGTAAAAATTCAAAATTCAAAAAACCGTTACAGTTTGAATCTCAAACAATCGTTATTGGATCTTGAAATATTGTATAAATATGGTTCTGGATCTGTGTTACTGGATCTTGTTGTACTGTATGTATATGATCCTGGATGTTACTGGATCTTGATATACTGCATGTATATGATCCTGGATGTTACTGGATCTTGTCATACTGCATGTATATGATCCTGGATGTTACTGGATCTTGTTATACTGCATGTATATGATCCTGGATGTTACTGGATCTTGTTATGCTGCATGTAAATGATCCTGGATGTTACTGGATCTTGTTATACTGCATGTATATGATCCTGGATGTTACTGGATCTTGTCATACTGCATGTATATGATCCTGGATGTTACTGGATCTTGTTATACTGCATGTATATGATCCTGGATGTTACTGGATCTTGTTGTACTGCATGTATATGATCCTGGATGTCACTGGATCTTGATATACTGCATGTATATGATCCTGGATGTTACTGGATCTTGTTATACTGCATGTATATGATCCTGGATGTTACTGGATCTTGTTATGCTGCATGTAAATGATCCTGGATGTTACTGGATCTTGTTATACTGCATGTATATGATCCTGGATGTTACTGGATCTTGTTGTACTGTATGTATATGATCCTGGATGTTACTGGATCTTGATATACTGCATGTATATGATCCTGGATGTTACTGGATCTTGATATACTGCATGTATATGATCCTGGATGTTACTGGATCTTGATATACTGCATGTATATGATTCTGGATGTTACTGGATCTTGTTATACTGCATGTATATGATCCTGGATGTTACTGGATCTTGTTATACTGCATGTAAATGATCTTGGATTGCAAAAAAAGACTGTTGTAAGGTTTCAATACAAATTTGACTATACTTCACAAGACTAAAAGACAGTATGTTTTGGAGTTTTTGTATAAAATTTCAATATTTTATGGGATCAAAAATCTTTCAAGCGATGTGCATGTCTTACACTAACTTTATCTTCATAAGTTACTTGTTGATCTATAGATTGCACATAAACTAAAATATGTCGTCTGGATTTGAATTCGAAGCTCAAACAGTAATAGTTCGAATGTAGTCCGGACCTGGTTGAGCTAAGCTCACAAATTTTTACAAACTGAACGGTAGGAAGCGAGTGAAACTTCTTTGACCTAATAATAGTCGGGCGAACGAAGCGAAGTGAAGTGGAGTCCGACACTCCTGTGACCTAATAATAGTCGGGCGAACGAAGCGAAGCGAAGTGGTGTCCGACACTCCTGTGACCTAATAATAGTCGGGCGAACGAAGCGAAGCGAAGTGGAGTCCGACACTCCTGTGACCTAATAATAGTCGGGCGAACGAAGCGAAGCGAAGTGGAGTCCGACACTCGTGTGACCTAATAATAGTCGGGCGAACGAAGCGAAGCGAAGTGGAGTCCGACACTCCTGTGACCTAACAATAGTCGGGCGAACGAAGCGAAGCGAAGTGGAGTCCGACACTCGTGTGACCTAATAATAGTCGGGCGAACGAAGCGAAGCGAAGTGGAGTCCGACACTCCTGTGACCTAACAATAGTCGGGCGAACGAAGCGAAGCGAAGTGGAGTCCGACACTCCTGTGACCTAATAATAGTCGGGCGAACGAAGCGAAGCGAAGTGGAGTCCGACACTCCTGTGACCTAATAATAGTCGGGCGAACGAAGCGAAGCGAAGTGGAGTCCGACACTCCTGTGACCTAATAATAGTCGGGCGAACGAAGCGAAGCGAAGCTCAAAAATAAACAGTTCGAACGTAGTTCGGACTTGGTTGAGCGAAGCTCACAAATTTTTGCGACCTGAACGGAGCGAAGCGAGTGAAGGCGTGAAAATTTTCCCACAACTAATACCCTTGTGATCCATGAACAGTCGGACGAGCGAAGCGAGATCCGACAACCCCTGTGATCTATGAACAGTCGGACGAGCGAAGCGAGATCCGACTACGCCTGTGATCCGAGCAAAGCTCGAATTTAATTAGTTCGAACGAAGTTCGGACTTGGTTGAGCGAAGCTCACAAATTTTTGCGACCTGAACGGAGCGAAGCGAGTGAAGGCGTGAAAATTTTCCCACAACTAATACCCTTGTGATCCATGAACAGTCGAACGAGCGAAGCGAGATCCGACAACCCCTGTGATCTATGAACAGTCGGACGAGCGAAGCGAGATTCGACAACCCCTGTGATCTATGAACAGTCCGACAACACCTGTAATCTTTATCAACAATCATTCCAACAATCGATTAAAATAAACTATTTAGTGATTTGACTAAAAAGAAGTAAATAAAATAAATTAAAAAAAAACTTTTTAAAAAAACGCTTTTTTAAAAAAACCAAAACAGAAAAACTTGCGAAAAAATACTTGATCCTTAAGACTAAAAACAAAGCGATCTAAAAAGAAGTAAATAATAAACCTTAAAAAAACTTTTAAAAAAAAACGCTTTTACGTTAAAAAAAAAGAATGATCCAAAAACATAAGTGTTAAAAAAATGCTCTAAAAAAGGAGAAAATAAAATAAATCTACGCTTTATAAAATTTGGAAATATAAATATTTCTTGAGAAAACCAGAAATGTAACTCAAAAATTTTCCCAAAATATAGCAATGTAGGACAAGAACTCAACGACTAAAAAAGCGTGGGGCGTAAACAAAAGATTAATTTAGTTCTTAAGTTTGTAATTTGACCGCCCCACGCTTTTTTAGTCGTTGAGTTCTTGTCCTACATTGCTATATTTTGGGAAAATTTTTGAGTTACATTTCTGGTTTTCTCAAGAAATATTTATATTTCCAAATTTTATAAAGCGTAGATTTATTTTATTTTCTCCTTTTTTAGAGCATTTTTTTAACACTTATGTTTTTGTTCTTTTCGTTTTCTTGCTGCCATCCAACAAATTTTTTTTGTGTGTTTTTTGCTCCTTTGCTGATTCATACACGACCTAATAGACATTGTAGCATAAGCGGTGTGTAAAACAAAAAAAGAGAATGAGAATTGGAATAAAAAAAGGAAGGAAAATTGCAGAGGAAAATATATTTTCAATTATTATTGTGAAGGGTGTGAATGTAGAAAATACGTACGGAAAGAAATGTGTAGGAACAAAAAATATAACACACAGTGTATATTAAAGAATTCATAATTCTCCTGGACATAACATGCATATTTTATGTTCATGGATTTTCAGTGATTTCAAGCCATGCAAAAAACACACAATTTTTCATATTCCATATTTCATGTTTTAATTGCAATCAGTTCCATTCGAAAATCGTGAATAATTTGTGGCTTTTCAACATTATTCGAAATGCAATATGAAATTTTAACTACATCAGCACAATTCTCATTTAGTGAATACAATGACTGCATCTTCATCATAAAATGCTTTTTTTGAGGATTAAACTGAGCAGACTGAATTGAATGTGTATAAAAGATGTCTTAATTAATTAATTAAGATCTTATCTCGTTAAAAGTTCAATAAAATTGAAGATATCGTTCATTGAAAAAGCTCCTTTCATGTGTGAATAATCTGTGCTGATAAATTGGTTCTTATGAAAGTGATTTAAAAACGTCGATGAACGTGCAAGTTTAGACAGAAGACAGAAGGATGACTGTGGAATTTTTTATAAAAATATTTTTTTACGCTGGGGTTCTTACTTATTTTTAATGCTTCTTTTTCATGAAATAAATAACTGGATACAAGCATTAAAGGGTTGTAATTTGAAGGGGGAATTGGCTGTGCATTTACTTTAATTGTAACAAAAAATTCATAAATCGAGCAAATGGGAATCAAATGTTTGGTAATTTGCTGCATTATTAAACCTGAACGACACAAATGAAGAAGGCTCCACCACGGATCAATAAAGGCTCTGCTATACCTCTTTTATTAACACATGAGAGCAGCTTCCATTTGGCTGCCAGGATGGTTTTCACTTAATCAGTCAGGGATCTCTCAAGATACATTTTGTCTATTTACAAACAATAAATTGAAGCTACCTCCGTACACAAGTCACGTAGGTGTCTTACTGATACGGCTTACATTTAGTTTCATTAAATCCCGAACGACATAATGCTTTAAATTTCATTATTCGCCAGAAAAATTAATCAAAAACTGGATATAGGATTTACTTTCAACGTGGCGACAAAGCGGTGCCATGACGACTATATTGTGTTTCTCAGAAATGAAGCCATGACAAAGCATTTTTCATTTGTGTTGCCCGGGATAGTAATTAAGCATTTCATAATGAAATATGGCTTAAAAATTTTTACATGTTAACACCTAAAGCTTATGCATATGTGTGAAAATGTATTTGATTATTCGTAATCAAGGTAACCGAACCGTATCTTGTTCATTCATTAGAAATACTATGTGACTCCTTAGATTCTATAGCTATATAATCGAAGAAAATATTTTAAAGCACATGCTATAGAAAATAATACAGTTTCATCTAAGATTCTTAAAGCATCTTATTCAGCATGAAAAATATATATCAGATAATAAAATTCTCACAACTTGAGTCATGGCCAAAAAAGTCCTAAAAAGAGCAAATCTTACCCTTTTCTACACAAAAATCCCCATTTCACCTCGTTCTATATCAGTTATCGTAGATACATAAAATCGATGTCAGCTAACTGTCAACTTTCAATTTAAACATCCAACTCATTTAAAATCCATTTCAATCCAGCAGCACATAATTCATCTTATACATACTTCCGAGAAATCGATTTTTTTAAATCCCTCCATTTGTTTATCATCAAAATATTTCCATAACGAAATTTTGTGGATCTTTTCATGCTTATGTTTTCTTTTAAATCATATTTGATGATAAATCTTGCCGTAGTAATCTAAAAACCCACACATTTTTAAGGCGGTATTTTCCATTTTTTAAAAAAAGGAACTTGTTTGTATTAAAAACAAATTGACATTCAGGAATAATAAAATTTGGGATGTATATAAAAAAAATTGGAAATTTCCTGATTGAATGAAAAATTTCAAAATGTCAGTTTGCATTTCAAAAGAACCTAAGGCAGTTGTGGGTAACCTGTGTGTTGCGGTGCATCTTAATGGTAAGCCTCGACTGAAACAACTCAAGATTTACGGTTCGTCGCATCTTTGTAGTGTGCCGCAGCACATAAGTTGCGAACCACTGACCTAACAGAACTCTTCTATCAGCCTTCAATGTTCCAATTTCTCTCAAAAAATAACAAATAAAATCTTGAAACATACAATTTAAATGTATTTTATCATCGTAAGGCTTTTTATAGCCGTCAAGAACTCGTTCAATACTCCAATATATCCAAAGACATGGGAATAGATGATTTACGACAGTGTTAACCGATTAACATTTGAAAAAGAAAATAGAGCAGGAAGTTCTAAAGCTATAAAAATTGAATAAGCCATAAAAAATTGTAAATTTATCAACCAATAAAATTGAACTCGTAAAAAATTCCCAAACGCTTTACGTTATCAATGTTTAAATAGTGTGAAGATAGGAAGATATAAATTGAAAAACAATTGGAAATAAAATTCGAAAACACGTATACTGTGGATAGATATTAAGTGTTTGTTAAAAGACTGACAATTCAATTAGTAATGAGGGGATGATTCCGAGTTCGTAGTTTGATGCTCAGTTGACATGCATTGTTAATGGCGTCTAACAGGCATTATGCATATTAGCTACCATAGAAATGGCCACTTGGATGCCATAAAGCTGCCATGAAGATCTTGAGCCGTTTCCTTAAAAATTTGAATCCAAAAGACAGTAGCTTGGCCATTCTTACTCTTCTTCCTTAACAAACCATGTATATCCTTCAATAGCACACGCCATCTGCGTACGACACCCAAGTATGATGTGTGAAAAAATCAATTTTATGACTTGAAGCACGAAAATTTGTTGAAAATTTCTATTCAAAAAATGAAATGGCACGAATGCAATGTGTTTAGCTAATTCAGCATGTTTGGTTATTGGATTGGATTAAATGATAGAGCAATATCTCGAGAAAAGAAACATAAACATGTGCTGCATTGATAGAAAATTCAAAGCTTTTTTAGTGGATTATTCTGAAAATACAAAAACTATAACTTATTCAGCAACTTTAAATTTATTCATCAAATGAATTTATTTTATGAGTTTTTAGAGATTTATTTCTCTGGATATCCTTTTCGAACGAATTAATACTAGAAAGTTCAAAATAACATGAGATTAACAAATTGAAAATTTTAAGGATTTTTTATTATTTTTTTCTCAAAATTAATCTTATTAAGGATTTTTGTCTGGTATTAAGTCTTTTTACAAATTTCCATTTCAATGATTTTTCCTTTGAGAAAATTTTATTTTTGATGAAAATGTAAATCATGGAGGCATTTCCTTTTGATGTTGCAAAATTTTGTGATTTTTTCGCAAATCAACGCTTGCCATGAATTCAGAAATATATTCAAAATATTTTTGTTTTCTTACTTATTTTTTAAGAAGATTCACAGATTCTGATTGAAGATGAATAAAATTTCAAGGAGCATTAAAGCTAGGCACATGAGTGTCTGTTTGGTAAGAAGAAGAAAGGTATGAATAGTCACTGAGTGCTTTTAAAATTGATGTTGCTTGAAGAAACTCGAATGAAATCATTTGATTAAGGAGCCGTTCCAGTAATAGGACAAATAGCAAGCTTTCGTGATACCACTACATTAAAAGTGGTATGTACCTGTTAGAGTTCACTTGCTACGTAACGCAAACAATTGAGACCACAACTCTGTCATTGTCAAGATTCTGTTAGGGTTTGGAAAGGAGGGCGGGATTGTCATAAAGTTGATTTTTTACTTTTTTAAGGTTACGGAATTGATGAACGGTCCATTATTGAGTTTCTGATCTAAAATTTGATTATTTGGTCATAGGACCGTAGTAGAAATCCACTTGATATCTATAAAGCCTTATTCAATTCTCAGTAATCAGGTAGCTTCTCTGCTTACTTCATTTCATCGTTCACTTTCAATTAAAGCTTAAAAATTACTTAAAAACATTAAATTGTTATCGAAAATAATACGAAAAGTACCCAATCACTATAGTAACGTTCAACAAATGAACCAGCCATAAACTGAATTTAATAATAGCTACACACAAAAAATGTTTTAAATGTTCACCATATTGTTCGCATACTCAAAAAGTTTTCCATTAAAAACGGATTTTTCTTTGTGAAAACAAAAAATTTCCATTAAACTGCATCGATCACCATAAAAAATTAATTCACCAAAAAATCCGCAATCACTCAACATTAATCATACAAAAAAAAAGAATCAGTTGAAATCTACAATTCAAATATGGATAAAATTATAATTGTCAACGAAAGACACAAAAAAGTCTCGAACAATTCACAATGTTATTTTACAATTATTATTTCATATTTAATGTATGTGAATTATTAATTAACTTATATCCTTCTCTCTTTCTCTCTCATCTCAACATGCTCATTATATGAAACTTCCAGCTTCAAGCAACATAAAAAAAGAAATAAATTAAAAAATATTAATAATAGAATAATAACAAAAGAAGGCAGGAAACAGTGAATTTTACAGTGAGTTGCAAGCTTGCATGGTTACACTAAAGAGTTTTTTGAGTAAGCGAGTGAATTGCGATGTTGATGATAATGTGCAGAAAAAAGTGAAAAAAGAAACTAGACGAGGAAAAAGTTTTGTTTAACTATGAAAGTTTTGAAAAGTTCACAACAGCAACAACATGATGCTTGGTGAAGAAATGTTTGGAAAGAATAAAATAAGAAGCCAAAGAATATGTCATAGAGTAGCATTAGTGATAGTATTTCATTTACTGATTTTATTACTACTAGACGATGTAACATGTCAACTGGCATGGTCACCAATTCAAGTTGACTCGGAAAGTGAGTATATACATAAAATGTTTCATATATATATATTCATACATAGATGTTTTCCTCGTTCGTTTGTCGTCCTGAGATGTGATGAAATGTGATCTGAATGGTTGCCATGAGTTTTTTCTGTGGTCATGATGATTTACTCAACTTAATGTCATCATCTAGTTCTTTTTTATAGTCTAATGAAATGAGTTTTAGAGATGAATTATATTTGCTTCTAGTTTCGTGACTTTTTTGAGGAGTTCTACAACGTTTCCTTAGTGATCTTATCTTCATGTCATATAATATGTAAGAGCATGCACTATTTTAGTCATTACACTTCAAGCAAGTGATGGACAGCCTTTCAGTTTTTCGCGACACACCTTGATGGCAAGCCTCGATCGAAACCCCATATGGCATATGCCTCATGACACACAAGTTGCTCACCACTGCCTAAAACTCTTCAAACTTTAATATTCATTAAGACTCTCGTTGATCCTTAGCAAGTTCCTTGATTGTTATTGCAAAAAGTTGCCAACTTACAGTATACATCTCTAAGATAAAGCTACACTCTAACCCAAGCATGTTTCCCACATATTTCCAACTCTAAATACACACATAGACTCATGTTGAGCTAATATTTAATATTTAATTTACTTTTTAAATTGCTCACCTGTACCTGATATTTACCCATATTCCATAAATTACTCATAAACCCTCGCCTCAATTTACACGTACTTTTTTAAATGGCAATACTCGACATTCCAAAAAATGAGATAGAGATGGAGAAAAGAACATTCCGATCATGCTTGACTCGCGACAATACTTGTAATTCCATAAAAATAAAAATATATAAAAAGGGATATAAAAATGTGATGCCTTGAAATTATTTATTACATTTTACATCCCTACCGTGTGCCATATCCTCTTTAAGAGCCAAAATGAACATAAAAAATGTGAAACAAAAAACGTATTTCATGTGCATCATCACCATCATCATCATCATTCCTTTTTTCCTACCAATTTACTTTGCCTTTACGTGTCTATAGACACAAACGTATGAAGAAGACATACATATAGTGAAATGGATATACATGTTACCAACCAACGAAAAACTCTATTGTTCAATTTTTTTGTTATTTTTTTCACTATTACTTACAGGTCAAGTGGATTTGTGGACTAGAAAATCCGTAGGTTGCGCATGTTCATGGAAAGATAATGAACATGATCACGCAAAAGACAGCAATGGCAATAAGCATGAGATGTTAGATAAAAATTTAACGCTTCATAATGGACATCATAAGCACGGTCATCAACTCAACCTGAACTGTGCATGCTGTGTAAAAGGCGGCTGTCAATGTGGCGAGCAATCACCAAATCGTTGTTCTCAATGTGGTTTAGAGAATCATTGTTTAAATAGTACGTATCTACTCTATAAATTTGTATCAAATTACTCTTACCACTTTGCACGTATTGCATGAATATTGCATTACATTAAATTGGAGGGGAAGATAGTTAAGCAAAAGAATTCACTAAAGAGAAAGGAAGCACAAGTAGCTATCGGGAATATGGATAATAGATCCTGGATTCTTTTGTATTCAATTCTCGCCTTTTGCACAAATAACTTTTTGGCGATGATATCTGTCTACACAGTCGCAATAACTAACTTTAAATTAATTTATAGAAAGTTTTACATCTTTTGTGAGATTTTCGGATTGTTTTTGGAATCAAAAGTGAATAGTTGTAAGGAATAACTTACAAATTACGTTCATGAATCTAAAAGTAAAGCTTGTGTCTAGTCGTCATTTATGTACACCTCCCAAAGATATTCTTACAATCTTCCCTTCCATTTTATTGCTGTAAATGCGTCATAATCACTTACAGCACTCAAATTGACTGTCATACTTAACCCAACTCATTTTTCAAACTCCCAAAACAGTGTGTAATGTGACCTTAGACTCAAAAAATTTACAAGGCAGTTCGGGACAAACATTCGGTCAAATTCGTAGTCCAACATTGCAGGGGCCTGCTGTGTGTTATTATGCTCTTCGTCCAGCACCGGGTCAACGAGTTGAACTTCAAGTTTACCGCTTATTACAAGTTGGAAAATTTGATGGAAAAAAGTGAGTTTTACGAGGCCATAGGAAGAAATGTCTGCTACATATTAAGACATAAAATTTTAATTTTAATTTTATTCCAAAACGGTAGATGTGAGGGTGGCTTTTTACGATTCAGCGGACTTGATGATGCGGAATATAATGGTGCAGAATTGTGCGGAGTAAATGAGCGATATTCTCCTCCAGCTGTGTTATTTTCAGACGATGGAATAACAACGCTTTTGTTCAAGTAAGTGAAATATTCCAAAAAAAATTATTGTGAGGAAATGCTGTGAACAGGAATTGAAAACTTTTTAAAGCTTAATTTATGAAAAATCAATTATTTAGACAGTTTACATAATGTTCTGTCACTGACTTGATATAATCAATTTTCACTACAATACATCCCCTCCTTCTTTCACTCCGTGCTCAAATTCATTTACATAAAATTTTAATGAAAATTTTCTCTTCGCATTTTCCTCGCAAATTTACTTTTTTTCCCATCAGAAACAAAAAAAAATTAAATAAATATTTTTATTTTCGGTAGGATTACGGAGAAAACAGTTCGATCGCAATTTCTTGCATATTTTAGCTTTACATCGTTATCAAATCCAATTGTGGGCTTTCATCCAAAAGGGGGTGAGTTTGAGCTATGCTATATCGATTTTGAATGAAAATTTACTGCTTCAGTCGGCAGTATTTATGCTGAGAAGCAATATATTTTCTCGTGAAACTGGCTTGGCATGATAATCTATCTACTTTTATCATGTCTTATGTAAACAATAAACTTATAGGTAAAAAGATTGGTTCGACGGATTGTGACTGGTCATATAATGATCATTTATGTCGTGGTCAGGCATCATGTGCGATTGCTAGTCCAGGATTTCCAGGAATTTATGGAAGGAATAAAATATGTCGTAAGTATTATGGCTTTTGTTGCTTATTTTTGAGTAGCCGTGCAGGTCATCTTTGATATATAGCCTCACTCAATTGACACCTTTAACTGACACTATAGCCGGATCACCGTCTCTATAAACAGACTCTCCCCGAGAGTAACTTGAGTGCAATTAATGCGCTGAATGTTCAATTAGAAACCTAACATGTCATGGCAGTTATTCTATGTCTCGGCAGACTAAAGTTAGCAGTTAGATGTTAGTTTCATTCAGAATTGCATACTTCCATTAAATTTAAATTCTGAATCAAATCCCATGATTAAAATTAAATTTAAAAGTTTCCGGAAATTGCACTTTAAGGATGGAAATTCAAACCCATACTCATCATCATCATTGCAGAATCGATTTTATCGACGAACCCTTTCCATCCATTTGAATATCAAAAAAGCTTTTAAGTGTAAGCATCTTCAAAAAATATTGAAAATGTTCAATTTCTAAATTTTGCTCCTTTTCTGAAACTTTTAATCTCCCCATTTAAGTACACATTTCTTGGTAGTTCCAATAGAAATTCTCATTGAAAGGAAGCCGTTATCGATATTAATTTTTCATATAGTAAATAGAAAACTTTTAGGAAAAATTAATTAAATTTTGTTTCGAGAATTTCAAACGAAAAAGTTTAGCATAAACGAGAACTTTGTTTCTTCAGTTTAGTTCCTTTTTTTTCAATAAATATTCCATCCACAAAGCAAATGATTGAATAAAAAATATTGTTATTTTTAGAAGCTCATGAAAAATTCGATTTTAATCTCAACTTTTGCTCTTTTTTTACTTTAAATTACCAGGATATCATATAACGACATCGTCTGTACATACGAAAGTGAAAATAACATTTAATTCCTTGTTACTGCCCCAAGAGTAAGTTTTTTTTTTTTATTTCTATAAACTTAATGTTTATTCAGCCGTTGATGGCACTAACGACCAGCTCCGAGCGATACATCCTAATTACTGATTTTCGGAGAAATCTAATTGTCAACTTGTCTGTTCAGCATATTCCAGCTGATTTAGCTAATTCAGCTTTTATATTCAACATATTTAATGAATTTAACATATTCAAGCCATATAAATGTTGCATGCAGTAGATTTAGAAAAGAATTAGCTAGTCAAGCATATTTTATGTTGGTTCAACACTCAGCAATTTCCCATAATATAAAATAGTCTATTGTCAATAAAAACAACTCCAAGTTTTAATATGTATCACTCGGAACTGATGCGCTCGACAATAACAAAGAATGAATGAAAAAAAGCAGCAGTAAAGTATCATCATGATGATGTTGTATTTAATTACGTTTTATTATTTATTCAGGCATTGTAGCACACATTATATTGCCGTTTATGAGGGACTTACTCCTGGCTCTGAACGACTTGCTACAATTTGCGGGCAGGATAAGAAAGAGTAAGCATAAAAACACAGAATTGATCACGAAAGCGAAAAACTTTTACTTATACAATTTATTATTCTATCTTTTTTTTATCCACTTTCCTTTTTCCATGCCATGCCATACACTACATCGACATATATCAGAGATTTAATTTTCTCAGGTCCAAATATATTAGTTGAATTTAATTCGGGTTATCAAATTCCACCATTCGATTATAATGGCTTCTCAGCAACGCTCACGTTCATCGAAGGTATAACGACTACCCTCACGCCACCGACAATGCCATTTGAGATTGAGCCAGTTCATGTTCATGAACCCCCAAGTGACCATGCAACACCACCGCCAAAGTTTACGCCATGCGATCAGGTGATATCAGAACAATACGGTGGACGCTCAGGACATTTTGATTCACGAACGAGATCGTATGCCAACAGCTGTCGATTAATATTCAAAGGAAAAACTAATGAGGTTGTGCACATTTCGCTCTTCAACTATAGGCTCAAGTATGTATGAAGAATAAAATATTCAGACTTCTTTTTCATTGACACATGTTGCTGACATAAAAAATATATTTTCATCTCCACTTTTTTTTTGAATGGACTATTTCTATAATTGAAGAGGAGGTGAAGATTGTTTTCAGTCTGTCTGTCAATTTTATGATGCTACTTTGTAGAAAAGTTGTTCTTGCATTCATGTTAGGGGTTGTTATCTTTACATTTTTCAAGTGTTTTTCTACGAAAGGAACCAAAATATTAAAAAGGCTAATTTTGTTTTGATTCTGGGAAGTTCGTTCTGGATGTTTGTTTAATGGAGAGTTCTATTGTGTGCCTTGATGAATTGAAATAATAAATAATGTTATTTTTAACTTACAAATATTCATTACTAAAGCTCAAAGGGTTATATAGCCGTTGGCAACCTAATGTGCCATGAACTGCATACACTGGACAGTTTCGATCGAGGCTTAGCATAAAAGTGGGCCTCTTTTTAGTGCCGTAATGGTCTTTATGGACCATGAAAGCATGCTCTTTGCCTGTTAGGGTGGATTACATTCTAAGTATTTTAGTAACTTCTTCTGCTTATAAATTGATTGAATGATAAGAACAATCCATTTCTATTGAAGTGAAAGAAAGCAAGACATTGAACTTCTAGACGACAGACTAATTAATATAATTAAAACTCAGAATAAAGGATTGTGAGTGGGATTTGAACCCACATCCTTTGATTTTTGATTGAATCTTGCACTGAATTAAAAAGGTTTACTGACTTGACTATAAAACACTACTAAGTTTACGCACGTTACTATAAAGCACTACTAAGAAAATGCGCTTAACCTTCCTAGTATCAAACACCTTCATACCATTCTCATACTGAGTTGTTATTATCAAATCATTTTCCTCTTTGTAGATCTACATCATGTCGGAGTGTTATTGAGATAATCGATCCCAATGCACGTAAAAAGTCTCTATTAAAATTATGGTAAATATACATATAAAAGTTGTTTAAAAATAGATTTGGTGATATGATGCCATTACTAATGCTATAGCAAATATCACATTGGAATTTGAATTTACTTTTATTTTCTTTTTCTCTCATATTATTATTTTATTCATGCGTATAGCTCACCGGTAACTAGAAAGGCGAGAAATGAAATGGGAGTTTTTATTCCGCCACAAACGTTCATATCGACCGGAAATCAAATGATTATTGTATTAAGGAGAGCTGGTCCGCCGCAAGATTTAAACGATATTGAATTTGTCGATGGTGCTTTTCTATTTCATAACGAGGAGCAAAGTGGAACATTACAACCATATTCGTTATGTGACATGCATCATTATGGCTTATCATCGCCGGAATATGGTTCGGTTGAAGGACCGGGAACGGAGCATCTGTTTTGGAATGTCGAAGGAAGCTTAAATTGCTCACATTATTTTATACCAGCTGCAAATCAAAGTGTCACATTGACGATTGAGATGCTCGATCGTTTAGGGACGGATAATGATTGTCAAACTGTATGCGGTGATGGTGGATGTCAATGTTTGACGGGACTTAACTCAATTGAGAACATTGATCATTTAATGATGATGACCGATGATAATCAACCAATTAATTGTTTATGTGGAAATTTTCATCCCGATTGGCTTCCAGTATCATTAAGAAGTTGGAGTCCAATTAAATTAGTATACTCAATTGCACGTTACTCATGGAGTACAAAAGGATTTACGTATAGAGCATCCTATAATTTCGTTACGGATGCAATGTGCGGCAGAAAAACATTTACAATGCAATCTGGCGAGCTTCATTCACGCAATTTTTCACAAGCATTTTCACTCAATTCATTTTATCATCAACAATGTTTGTGGATACTAGACTCGAATACTGAGAGGCAGCTCATGATTGAGGTAGGTAGAAAATAAATATCCTGTTGGATATTTTGATATATGAGCTTTTTCTTTTTTCATCTGGAAATAAATGTTGGTAATATATTCACTTTAAGTGAACGCCTGTCTCAGCTCCATATTATTGATATAAGATTGTAGGCAGTGGATGCCATTTTTAGAATTTTACAAATTGATGACTTTAAAGAATTTTCATAAATTATTCCATTAGATGAAAATTTGAATAATTTCCTAAGAAAATTCATCAACATAATTATTGTTTATTCATACAAGGCTTACGCACAAAAAAGCTAATGCTATACATCCTCTAAAGAGTGTATATTTATACGTGTGCCACTTGAATTTCAATTAACTTTGTTGATTTTCCTATAAAACTCGTTAAAATGTTTTCCTAGCTCTAAATTTTCATGTCACATTTTTGGATAGGAATTGTGTGCCAATTAAAGATTTATATGATGTCCCTTAAAGCATACTGCTACGTCATAAATATTAATTTATCTATAGATTCTGTTCTAAATTCGCACGTGTATCTTTAAATTGACACAATTATGGCATAGTAATTTCTTTCTATGACAACCCTGTCACAATGCTTAGAGTATGTACAATATTGGCATGGCACATAATTATGTTGGCAATGCTTTTTGAGTAATCGATGCTAAATCATACGTAAAGTAACCTTGACGACGATTTTATGATTAATTTGTGTCAATTAGATGGATTCATGGCTCCTTGACAGGGTCACATCGGTTGATGTTATAATTATATGGCTATTAAATAGAGCATCCATTCTATAGAAATGGCAGTAATTTAATAAGATATTATATTCGATAACCTTGCTTTCTATTCAATCTATACAAAAGTTCATAATGAACTATAATCTCATGACACTATAAACTTTCAAATTCGGTCACTATCCATAAGAAAATGCGTTCTCATCGTCAAAATAAGGCATCGTCACCAACATTTATACCATTTTTAAGTACACATCATTAATCTTTTTTTTATCATCTTTTTATGATCATTATTATGATTATCCCCTCTCGCCTACATTGCTTTTTTTTGCTGTTGTCTACCTTATCATCTTCATCATATAATACTATATCTATTTCTCTCCTTTCACTTTCTGGTTTTATTTATTTAGGTAATATCAAATCAAAGTAGAAGTTGCACAGCATGGAATATAAGTCTTCACGAATTTACTCCAATTGAGGATGAGAAACAGCACGCTGGTGCATTAATTCATCAATTTTGTCCACGCGATAAGCACAAACAATTTACTTTTCCATGGAATTTAAAGACAATTGTCATCAAAATACAAGCAATGACACGACAAGCACCATTATACAGCGTAAGATGGAAGTCAACGGTTGCAAGACTAAAAATTCAAAGTCTAACGCCTGCACCAAATGTCATTTCGTCATCGTATGGATGTACCATTTTAACATCATCTTCGTCTTATTTACAATTGATGGCTTTATTGATTTTAAGCATTTTATTGAGCATTTCATAATTTGCTTTATATGAGGGATAAAAATTTCATTTTCTTTTCTCTATTTTTCATTTCTGTTCCATCTTATATTGATCTATTTCTACAATTTTCTTTATATATATATAAATTGTCACACAAGCGTCTGCAAGCAACATACAACGGTGGCTTCAATGCTCATTTATTGAATTTTTACGTGTTATAGACTGTATATATAGAAAAAAGGTGAGCAAAAAAAAGCAGAAAATAGAGAAATATAAATGTAGGCAGGAATCAGCAGGGATTGAATGAAATTGGAGGTGGATGAAAAGGAAAAAAGAATTCAAGCTTGATTTTTTAGTGCATTTCCTTTGGGATAGTAATGAGCTTTATATTCGTTTTGTCTGTTCGTATAAAAATTGTCAATTATTTTCAATTGATTCTTTTCATCGATGTATTTTATGGAACATCATGCAATCTGTTGTCGAAGTAAATTGGAAGTGAACATGCGAGCTGTGTTGTCATTAGCAGGAACACATGTTTTTGAGAGATGCGTATAGCTGCGTAAATTTAATTTATTTTTGATTGATTTCTTAATATTGAGCTTCTAACTCGTGGAGCCAGGTGCGTAAACAGGAGGGGGATGTAACCCCCAACCAAAATATCCCGGCTACAAGCCTGCGTGTCAGCGCCAGAAGCGTAAGGCTATTTTAAGCTTATTTTATGAATATCACGCTAAATATTAGAATTCGAATAATCTATACAACGCAAATGCTAATCTAATCAGCACTATTGGTTAGCATATTGAAACATACAGCCTGTTCAGCATATTTAAGCTGATTACACTGACACAGCGAATTTTCACTTATCGAATAGAATTCAATTGGGTGAACTTATCACGAAGTTTAGTTCATTAAAATATATTCATATATTTAAACTTAAGGAATCTGCAATTTTTGAGCATTTTCAACGAACTATGCAGTCTCGCGAATAATTGTGAATGTCTTCATATTCGATGAATTCTCATGAATAACTTTACTCTCAATTGAAGCTTTTGTTGCTGACAACTCAACTGGTATATTTAAATATTCCAACATCTAATCTTCATACATTTGCATGATGTAATATAGAATCCATTGAATTTCATATCATGACTGTTTAAATAAAGCCTATAAATGTTAAATTCTCAAATTGATTGTTGAGAGATTTTATCAAATTTTTATATTCTAAAAATTCGTTAAATTGTTGTTTAATAAATATTAAATAATAAAAATTAATTGGAACTTGTGACATAAGTGTCTGAATCTTTACGGAAATGCGCTACATTTGCATCAAAATTGATTTCTTTTCAAGTCCTACTAGTTCTATATTCTCTCCGTTTTCGCTTTTTTTTTGCTATTTTATTGCAAATTGAATCAGAAATTGAATAATATTGGATAGAAAATATGTCACACCAACAGAAGGAAAATTTATACAAAAAAAAATAAGCACACGAAGAAGTAGAAAGGGAAAATTTTCTTTATTCAATCCCACAAAAAATGAGAGAAAAGGAAAAGAAAAACAATGAAAAGAAGCCGAGAAGATGAAATTGAAAAGAATATAAAAAAAGCAACACCAATGAATTAAATTTTATGACAACAGTCATCATCATTATAGACAAAATTCAAATTATTTATAAGAATAAGAGCTGGAAGTTGAGTTGACTTCAAAATTGAGTATCGATTTAAGTCAACTTGAGTTAGTTTGGATTAAGTTGAGTCAAGTTTAGTCGATTTAATTCAAATTCAGTTGAGTCAAGTCAAGTTGAATTGATTTGATTCAAATTGAATCGAGTTCAGTCAAGTTGAACTAATTTAGATTACGTTGAATGTCAAGTTGAGTCGAGTTAATTGAAGTTGACTCGAATAAAAGCAATTTGAGTAAAAATCATTCGATTTGAAATGAATTAAGTCAAGTTGAGAGTTATAGAATCAAGTTGAATCAAGCTTATTTGTGTTAAATCAATTTGAAGAGAATATATTTAATTTTAGGTCAAGTTGCATTAATTTAAGTCATGTTAGGTCAATTTAAGTCAAGTCAAGCTAAATTTGAGTCAAGTTGAGCTAACTTTGAATCAAGTTGAGCTAAATTTGAGTCAAATCGAACAAAATCAAGTCAAGTTGCATCAATAATATTCAAGTTGAGTTGAAAAGAGTCAAGCTAAGTCAAATTAAGTCAAGTTGAGTTAAATAGAGTCAAACCAAGTCAAATTGAGTCGATTTTAAATTGAATTATGTCGACATCATCATTGTCGATTTTAAACTCTGCTTTATATTAGCATATAGACGCGAGGAATGAAATGAAAGATAAAGAAGAATGTTCTTTAATTTAATTATATAGAAAATATGAAAAAGCGGTTTCTTACATAGACATACACTTCCATAAACACACAAAAAAAAAAAAGAAATACAATGATGACAAAAAATATATAGCGCAACTTATGTATTTAAATTAGGACCAAAAGGCCTTAAGTGAATTATAATGAAAGAAAATAAAAAATGAGTAATTCTATTTTCACGTCAAAAAATATGAAAAATATATGATATGAATGCCATTGGAAATTGCTTACGGGAAGAAATCACTGAAGCACATACAGCAGAAGAGATTCAAACAATGAAATAAACGAAAGCATAATAGATTGATGTTATGAAACACAAACATATATAAAATATATACAGAATAAAAACTATGAGCTCAAAAATTTTATCCAATTTTAGCGAAGTTTCTTGCACAATAAAGTTTTATCTTCTTCAGCTCATTTCCATTTTTCCCTTTCTTCCGATTTTCTTCCATCTCACTCACTCTCTGCTTTTTCATTTCAATTTCCATTAAAGTTGTTTGGTTTTTATTTTCTTTTTTGTTCCTTCAATCCCACTCATACCCTTACCACTTGAAAATGATCTGGATTTAGCTGAAAATGTTCAAAATTTGAATTTTTATTAGGCTGATGGCAATTCTGATATGTTAAATTCTTTATTGCTTTGTACATTCAACAATGAAAGAAGATGAATTTGTGCTAATTAAGCGGATTATTTTTGGTTCTATAAACGCTTTTTGTCAGCTTATTAATTAAGGTTTTTGAATGACTAAAAATAATAAATAAGCTGATTTGCCTTTCCCTTGAAATTAATTGTTTTCCATTTAATGATTCTAAATAAGTCTTGATGCTGACTGTGAATTAAAAGACATTTTCGCAGGTATATATACCTGAAATTCTTCAAAAGAAGCTTAATAATGGGGTGTTGAAATCAGAGCTAGATGCTGGTTAGTTACTTATTTACTTCGCAATTGTGATTCATGGCCATGATTCTCTTAGCATGAGTCGCTAGGTCAACGCACTCTATAATAACCTTAGCCTCGTTTGACTCCGCTCCACTATCAATCTTGATAAGGTTGATTAATTAGGTATCCGATTTCTCCTTAGCACGTTAGATGCTATACCTTTTAATTCAGATAAGATTTGAATCTTCATGTCCCATTCCAAAAATACAATTAATTCTTTCAAAAATCTCCAATCTCGTCAGCAAATTCTGAACATTTTCCTGACAATCCAGACCACATTTTCATCCCACACTTCAAGAGTGCTTCTATTTGATTCTCATTTATTCAACTATACACAAACTATTTAAGTTCATTTAAGGAAAAATGAATGATAATCCATTAATGGTAGGAAGAATTTACAAACTAAATCACAACACACTTACATTCACATGAATAGAATCAAAAATTATAAATCTCCATACGGAAGTAAAAGAACAAGTAAAAGAAACGTCCATGAATGAAATCTTAGAATTTGTAATGTTATGTATTTCCTCTTATCACTTAAAGTTATGTGAGAGAAAATGGTTTTAATGATAGAAAGCTCGCTCAATGCATAAAAGAAGCTTCATTTTTTTAAGAGATATATTTCGATTGAAATACGAAGGGAAAAGTTTTGAGATATTTATGGGATCGATATGTTTATGTAATTTCATGTTCTGTGGTAAATATGGAGGGAGTCGTGAAAGTTTTGAGAACTACCATATGAGTTTTGTTTTATTTGGATTTAATAAGTTTTCATGAGATTTTTTGTTCTCATCCGACCTACTTACTTATTCTATTGAATCCAATCATATTAGGGTTGTTTTGCTTAATCAGCAACTTTGGAGTAATTCCAGAAATTGTGCTGATTCAATTAAACTTAACAACTATAGTGGAATTCTAAGGAAACTAAAGGAATTGTTAGGAATTCCATCAATCACAGAATCAGCTTGAAACATATATTTCGAGGAACACAAATGATGCCACGTAGTTTTAAAGACTCCGTAAAAGTTTGGCGTCCATATGGCTGCATTTTGGAATCTTCTTTATTTGTGTTGCTTAGGTATCTTAAATCAGTTTGCTGAACCTTAGTCTTCCTTATAATAATCTAACAAGTGAATTTTCTCACAAATTTAAATGCAAATTTTCATAATCTAGCCAATCTATCAAGTAAGCATAACACCGCATGCTTTAGAAACTCAAACAAAACAGCGAATTTTGCATTTCATAAATTTATGATTAGATTATACAAAAAATTTCACAAATTTGCTTACTTTTATTACATTTCCTTCCTCAATCTCTTTCGTAACAGATTTCAAAATCAATTTTACAAAGCAAACAAAAACAAAATAAAAAGTCTGAGGATTTCTTTTTTCTGTCAAATCATTTGAAAACTTTCACATTTTTCCTTCCATTACTTTTCAATATTCACAAAAAAAAACATCAAAAAACGACTCAGCTGATTCTCGAGGGATGCGATGAAGTCGCTAAGGTGTGCCGTTGTGTTGACGATGGAATGTCATAGAGACATGAGGGTACTCATGCGATGCTGTTACAGTTATGAATAAAGTATTTCGCTCGGAAGTCGACTTGTGGTTCCGATATAAAGAGCGTGTTCACAAGAGCTTGCTCATTGCCTGTTATGCAGAAAAGTGGCTAGAGTCTACTTGACGACGTATAAAATTTAGAGCAATTTTCCGAATTGTGCGTCTGGTCGACATGAATGAAATTACATAAATGTATTGAGTTGTTCCATTCAAGATAAGAATTTACACGCTAATAAATCACGTCACGTATGTATGATAAGAATGAATAATATTATTGCAAGAAGCTGTTATGTTATAATTTTATTTCATGCAATAATTTGCATAAAGTATGCGTGACATAATTTATGAATATCAGAATCAAATTCAATTTCCCCCCTTCCAACTCCCGTCCCAATCCACATTCACTCATTTCATTCATTCTGTGGTTGGGACGAAGATAAATAAAAGACGAAGGAATTTTTTTTAAGAGAATGATACACACAAAAAAAATGTAAATATCCTCAGATGAAAATGAAAAAGTTTCAGGCCACACATAATATGTGAATAAAAAATGAGAATGAAAATTGTTTTTAAGGATATAAAAAAAGAAGAAAAAAAAATTAATTAAATGTTTTCCTCATTGAAAATGAAGAATAATCCTAGTTTTTTGAGTCCTATAAAGATCATAATGATAAATAAATTGTTAGATTCAAGTAAACTTAATTAAATAAAAATAAAAAAAATGTTGATAGACTGAAAATAATAACAAATAAATAAGTAAACTTCAAATAGACACAGAATTATGCACAAAGAAGAAAATTTAACACAAACGAAAATAATAAAAAATTGGGAAAAAAAATTCGAGTAAGGATTAAAAATAAGCACCAAAAATTGTACATTAAGCACGACTATGGATTCTGATCATTACTTAATAATTAATAAAGTTTTTTTTGAGAAAAAATAAATTCCAAAAATAGTACAACTTGAGTGGTTTTGAATTATATTGAATTGGAACACTGATAAGCATGTAGATGCACATAAGGAAACACTTAGCACTTGATTGGCTTGATAGGCTTCATCCATGAATTTATCTTCGAACAACAAAGAGCTTCAAATTCACGAGATGATGATTTAATGTTGTAGGGGGGTTCGACTCCTAGCAGACCCCATCCTCCCTCCTGAATACCCCTTGAGTGCTGCTCTCAGCATATTCTGCTCTTGAAAGCACGCCTTTGCCAGTGAAGGCAATCTAATTAGACATTAATGACACAAACAACGATAGCAGCCATTCAATCATATAAATTAAGTGACATAACAACACCAAGTCACCTCCTCGTCAGATTGAATCTTTTTATCGCTCGGGATCACAACATCACATTTCAGATTTACATTATTCTTCTTGAATCCAATGCTATTATTTTTCAGCAACCAATAAAAAATCTCGAAACTAGAATCAGGTACTTGTTCTTTTATGGTTGCTGACTGTTTACATAAACAGCATGAAGATTTATGTGGAAACTAGGTTAAAACTTTTTGTGAAAACTTTTGATCAAAACACAAAAAGAAAATGCTTTCAGAAGCATCCACATCTACATACGTTTCTGACATTTGAGGATAGAAATTGAATTTGTTCTCTAAGTTTTGAATGAATGCTTCCAAGAAGTGCGGGAGACTCTGAATAAAATTAGATAAAATTTCATTTAGATCTTACAATAGATAGGACTGCAACTGGTTCCATTTTAATCTCTTCTATATAGTATACAGCCCACATCAGAAACATGACCTTCTTATTCATTCCATTGACTTTAATAAAAGTTCACGTAAATGTTGAGCGTCACCTTAAAAGGACAGACGCTTATAAATTCTTGTCCCAAAGAGTCTCAAGCATGTGATTTCACAATTTTTATAGCTGAACTTTGCAGCACCGTTAAACAAATGCGATTTTAAGATTCTATGGATTATTTCTCATAAATCGCACGTTGCATACGAGATTTTCTGACGGTTATAAAGTTTCTGTAAATATTGCAGACGTAACATAACAAGAAGACGGTTTGAAGAAACCGAAAAAACTTTCAATTCACGTGCACAAAAAGGTCCTTAACATTACACCATAAAACACGTGGATTTTAAAATGTTCATTGATAAAATCCATTTAATCCAATGATTGTGCTAAACGAACATTATTCATACGGTACCGCTTTCAATTTATCATTCGCCCACAAAAAGCTTTAAATAGTTTGTAACACGCCATATTCAAATTAACCAGCCAAAAGCTTCTTCTTACATTTAAAGCTTGTGTGAAATGATTTTCAACATTTTAAAGATTAAAAGCTTCATAAAAAAATTAAATTGAACATTCCCAAAATGATAATTGAATAGGATTTTTAAGCATAAGCAAGCAAAATTATTAATTATTAAGGTCATTATGATAATTTTGTGCGATAACATTTAAAATTCATGATGAATTTAGTAGATGAGCATGGATGAAATTCTCATTAATATTTTTTTTGAGGCAATCATTTTTAATCCCTACTCGAAAATTTTTTGTTGCCGCTTTACTGTATAGAGCAAGTAAAATATAATTGAATACTTAAAAGTAATATACACATGGAAATAGCAGAACATGAAACAGAAATCTAGTAATGAAGTCATAACTTTTGTATGTAAATGAAGGCAGAGCATTTTCCATTCAGCATAATATTGTAAATTGACTTTCAGACGGGGTTAATTGTGACATTGGCACATCCTTTTAAAGCTGTTAAAAATACATCCAAACTGGATAAGTGGTTTTATGTTCCTTTAGCATATTAACCTTAAATTCGCAACATCATGATGATGTAATATCTAAAGTCCATCATTTCAATAAAATACCGGACGCACGAATGCCTTAAGGCAAGGAGCTCCGTTCTAAATGATAAATTATGTACCAAAGGACCAACAAACAATTTTATAGAAATTTACATAAAATTAGATACCTTCCGTAAGAGATTTTCCATCAGTTTTGACAATTTTTTCCTTTAAATTGATTAATCTAGATGGAAATCTTGAATGCATAATATCCTTAATTAAAAAAGGAAGCCAAAAACAACAAAACTGTCACTCTTTTGCAATTTCCTCAGCCAAAAACTTTTATGTTTACAATCGTGTAAACAGCCAGACAAGCAAAGTGTCAAAATAGCCATCGTTGTGCTTTTTGGAAAATGCCTTCCTTTAAAAAGTAATAATGGAACTGAAAAAAGTTTCTTTTAAGATCCCCGACTCTGTGTAAATGTCAATTACTACTTAAAAAATGATACAATGAAAAAAAAAAGTCATTAGCTCATAACTTTAATTAACTTCAAAAAAGTGATGAATTAATTACATTATAAAGAAGGAACAAGAAGTAATGTAAAGTATTAAAGAAAAAATCCCCTGTGTTTTTAATAAAATTAAGTGAGGAAAAATTAAAGCAAAATTCATCGTCACGTCACGTTCTGAATTAAAACTCTGAGAGAATATACATTAAAGGAAGGGCTTCATTTCTAATATGGACGAGATAATGCAGAATGAATAAAAGACTCAATTGAGTCAATATTGACTTTAATAATATAGAAATGTAAGACAAATTTCCTCTTATCTAAATCGCATCAAATCCTGTCCGAGAATAAAAAGGCATACACAAAATAGGAATGATAAAATAAGAAGAACGACAAACCACTTTCTAATGGTTGAATGGATATAAAAATTTAATAGAGATGGAGCTTTTACGTCCCTCATTACCCCGGCTGAATAAAATATGGGAAGTAATAAGGATATGACGCAGTTTTAGTTTATGCTGATTACTCTTCGAGTAGATTGTCGTACTAGAGAATGTAAGTCATATAACGTACATACTAGAATACGTTACTTCAGAGTATATGACATACTAGTGGTTCTATTAACTTACATACATCAATTGTGATCCATGACCTCCTTCAGATGTCGCCTAATACCAGCTCTATCGCCGGCTATCGCTTGCCATTAGCCGATTCCAAATGCGATATTTTCTCGATCGAAAGCTTCTTTCCATGAATTCTTTGGCCGTCCACGTGACCTTTTGCCATCTTCAAAGTCTGCCTTTAAGACCTTATTTACTGGAGCTTCCACAAATCTTCTAATCACATGGACACCCCCTGCAAGTCGTTCATAAGCTCAATAATGCCTCAAATGACCAGATAATTAAAAATTAAATTTTGATGAATCAATTTCCAAAAATGAGATCTTCACAAAGTCACCACAATACAATGAAGCTATGACACAATCAGCGAACACAGTAATCCCCCCTTTTCCGATAAAAATTTCACGTTGCTGTCCGATTTCATTTACCGCCTACGGCTAAAATTAAATAATAAGTTCCGATGAGAAATTTCCGGTCTATACATTCCGGAAAGACAAAAATTTATTTTACGTCTGAATCATCTTCCACATTACTTTTCCACCCCAGTGAGCAATTGGACTTTTGACAAAATGACATGTTGTAATCCGATCAGCTTAAAGCTAAAATTTCGCTAAAAACCCATTTTACTGGCCAGTGACAAAAAAAAAATGTTGAAATGGAAAATGTAAAGATGTAAAGATAAGGAAGAAATAAGGAATACAAAAAGCATCGAGTCATCGAAATATATTTGTAATCTTTAGGACATAACAATGTATACATAAGAATATATAAATAAATTCGAGAATTTTTAAGGTCATCATACGGACTATGATTGATGAGTGTAGATTAGTAAATTATGTAGATGCGAAAAAGTATGGGATAAGGAAAAGAAAGAAAGTTTTTTTACATCCAAACAAAAAGGTTCCTTTGGAGAGATTTTGTTAGATTTGATGCAATATGTTACCAGACTACTTTTGGGATATAGATTTAGAAAATGATCTGGGAACTGAAATGTGTCTTTAAGTTAACCACAAAAAGAGGAAATTGACAGGATTTCAACAAGTTTACGAATGTCAATCAAAATGAAATGTGACCAACATGATGTCAATGAAGATGAACTCATAGACACGAAACAGTAATAGAAAAAGGCTGGAAAGCATCCATCAATAGACTGAAACCGCAATTATCATTAGCATTTGCTGATGATGTTTACATTCTGTGTCACTAACCTCGTAAATGAAGACACTGAATCCAGCAAAAAAATTTCAAGGGATTTACATTTCCTGAAATGGAAGAAATGAAAATGAATAAGCAAAAATAAAGAGATAAGGAAAGCATTTTGTCTTTTAAGCCACATCTTAAATATCATGTGTACCATTTGTAAACGAAGAACGTCCAGTGGGTTGGGTGAGTCATTGAATGTTTGAGGATCCAATTGGGTAAATTTTATCTCACACAGATCTTCTGGGTTCGAATCCTGTGAAATTCATTTTCATGCATTTTTCACTATTTCCCGGTGTAGTTTGTTCATTTCTCGGTTGACGTCATATACGAATGCTCCCAAAGGAAGAACATGAAGTATAAAAATATATTTAAAATAAAGTGCACATAATAAAAAATAGAGAAGTCGAAGAGAATGGCAAGAAAAAAAAAAAAAAAAATAAAAGATGAAGGAAGTTAAAAGTTTCACATTTTTTGAAAAATGGAAATGATGTAGAGGACACAAAGGGACTTTTAAGGAAGAATGAGCATCGTAAATTATTAAGTAGAATGAGATGAGAAAGAAAAAGACTTAAGAAAATGTTCTTTGTTGTGCAGACAGGCAAAGGCGGATTCCAAAGTAATTTCAGATAATGACCTACAATAAATAACACAAGATAATGATAAATAGAGTCACATACAAGCTCGTATAGACATACACGAAACGGTAACACGTATAAACACCAGCCGTTGTAAGAGAAAGGAAATACCTATGTACAATTATTCAGTCAAGGGATGAAGCTATTTCTGTAGCTTAAATTTCAATTTTAAATATTAATAATGGGGTAGAAAATCGTATATTTGATGCCATTTTTGGGGATTTTTTTTTTATTCTATAGCCTCTGAATTATTCATGATGATGTGCGGAAAAGTCGTATGTTACATACTGGTTTTGCAAAATACATCCAAGACATGGATTAAGGAGAATAATAGAACATTAAAAGAAATGAGCATTAGATTCTCTCTGTCGAGAATGTTTCAGAGAATATAGCTCGTAACAATCCATTCTCATAAAATTAAGGCTGGAGTTTCTTAAAGGGTAATTTTGTCAATTTTTAATCATTTTGGATAAAATTTAGAATTGAATATTTAATGTTTGGTGTTGACTGTTGATGCCTTGCGGTTAAAATTTTGGAGTGAGATGGATAATGGATGGGAAAATTTGAAATTAATTGACTTTATTCTGTTTAGTCATAGTTAGGGGTGATGCTTGGAGAGACAATGTTGTTATTGTGGATTGGAAGTTTATTTGGAAATCGAGGTCCTCATTGCTGGCTATACCATTGCTTCCAATAATCTCCCACGTCCTACGATATTTAGTCGCATGCTACTATCACAGAGCTTCCGGAAAATGATAGGAATCGTGGTATATATGTGCACATGTAAACCATCTTTCTCTATCCAGTGCTCATTGTTCTTTACAAATCCAGCAGTAATTACAGACCAGATGGTAGACATTTTCCAAGAGCTTACCACCCCTTCCAAAAAACGTGTCACCCCTTGCATAAAACCTCGAATAACAAAATTTCAATATGAGCACTTTATAAGAAATATGACTGAACGTTATCCTTAATAATACACCTGCCTTACATTGTCTCTTCTCAGAAATATCTGACAATAGTTGATGTGAATATTATAAGGTATTCCTAAGGCACAAGACATTTTTTCGATTGACATTCCGCGACAGATTTTAAATTTGAAATAGCTTAGTGTCAAAAATTATGGTTAGACATGTCATCTCAATTTCTTTCCATATACTGAACATCGTGTATCTTTAAAGATTATGAAAGAAAAGCAATATGCCTCAAATTTCTATTCGAATGTCTACTTAAATCTTCTGAAACTCACATGAAGCACGTAGTTAGTTTATTCTACGGCATCTTCCCACAGAAAATCCGGAAATTACCATGAATTATACACATAATCTGCTTTAAGGTTTCCACGATAATTTCCTATCATTAAAGCTCCAATATAGTAATATAGTAATAAAGAATTATGGGAGCTTTAAAAGCTTTTAACATGGATTACATTAAAGCTAAAAGGAATGAATCCAAAAAATTGTGTACTATATTGTGCATGTCCTTTTCAAAGAAGGCAAGAATTTTCAATGAGAAAAAAAGAAATCCCCGAAAGTTTTTCGGCCTTCACATTTCTCTCGTTCACTTCTTTTGTGCTTGTGTATTGATAAAAGGTTGAATGATGAAGAGAACAGAATATAAAGGCAAAGAAAAATGAGATAAAGGAAGAAGCGCCTTTTTAAAGATGCGGGAAACAATCTCTATCTTAGTCGATAATAAGATGTTCCTTCTGCTCATTTTTCAAGCTGAATAGGAAGGAAGAATAGATAATAAAATTAATAATAACTCTAATTGTTCCCACAACTCTTTTCAATACACAGTCATTGCTCATTTTCTATTTACTTCCCCCCGAATGATGCACGTTTAGATTTGTTGCTATGAGATTAGTAAAGGTATTGAAAAGACGGTGCAGGATGGAGGAAAAATAATAATGTGAGCAATATCCAATAAATGTATGAAAGAAGCTTTTATTTTCTCTTTCAATCCTTTGACAACGGCTTAAGTATACTATGTACTATACTTTGTATTTATGGTTCTAGGACGATGAAAGTAGCAACTCATGGTAACTTAGTTATTCTGTTGCCTGTTTCACTTGTCATGGACTATGATGATGACATTATTACATTTGTGATGTTCAGTTTTTCCAACTGTCTGCACTTTTAGTGAAATCCAGCTTAGATTTTTTATTGAATTTATCAAAGATTCAGTTGTGTAGATGAAGCAGCGTAGATCAACCCGAATGGGACATGTTGACATGCTGTCCACATGGTAAACAGTACTAGCAGTACTAAACGACATCTCCGAGCGAGAAAAATTAAGAAAGTTCCACCATGGAGCTTTTAAGGTTCTCCAAAATTATTTTATTAAGACCAAATGAAAGCAGCCTTGAATGCTCCATGACGAATCATTCTTCAATTGTGCCTCTAGGAATCCGCTTGTAAAATTATACTGATGACGTTTTAAAGGCAATTCTGTTCTAAATCCGTTTGACAAGCAATAAATGCAATTTGTAGCAGCATGTCGCTCGGGGTTAACAATATTGTAAAGCTGAGCATTCAAAAAATATGAGAAAATTTGCAGCATCATTACATTTCTTAGAAAAAGCGAACAAAATCGGATATGCAATGCTACAGTTCATGTGAATGAAAACCGTTGAACTGAGCAGCTACAACATCATCCTCTGTGGAATATTCTCACTAAATGTTCATGCTGTTGAAAACTAATAAAATAAAAAGTTGACACAGTTTCCGTAAAATCATGAATGATGACTTTTAGGATGTCCTAAAAGTACCTTTGTGATCAATCTTCATTACCATTATGCCACTAGCCTCCTCATTCAAATGATTAGGAACAGAGGAATTTTTATCATCAAAAATAAATAAATTTATAAATATAGACCTAGACAGTACAGTCTGCATGATATAAAACTATATTTTTATTTTCATTTTCCTGCCATTAACACGAGCTTTTTCCTCCTTTTTCTCTAACCGATACCATTACTATGGTTATTTTGGAAGGAGATAAATATTTGCAGAAAAATCATCACTAACTGAAAATGAAAATGAAAAATTGATTTTTTTGTTGTTCCTGCCTCTCCACACTTTTATTTCTCGATTTTTGTGTTTGCCTTTTCTTCTCTTGTTCTCTACTGCTGCTGCCTGTTATCTCAATTCTCATATCTCACTACACTTTAAATCTCACATACTATATCATACGATACAGCACATACAGGTAGTTTTTTTCCTCTCGTGTGTGGCAACAAAATAGGAAAAAGGAAAATGCGGAAAAAATTGTTTTCATTTTTCATTTTTTTACGATCGTTTATTTTAATTTTTCAGTGTTTTAAAAAGTCAGGCTTGATTATTTTGTGAGTTTTTATTTCTCTCTCTTCCGGTTATTTTATGTGTTTTTGATGATTTTTTATTTTGTTGCTTAAACTTTGTGCTGGAGTGAAAGTCGTTTTGGATTATTTTTTTTAATGGATGACGTTTAATATGGGGTTATTTAGTAATGGTAGGACTTAAATTGATGGATTTAGACTGTAGTCAGATATTTAATTGTAAAGTTGAAGGTTCAAACTGGTTCGATGCTGATCGATACGTGATGGTATTCCCATACAAAAACAGAGTCGACTTCGAGTTCTGGCATGTATACTTCGAATCAAGAGGTGCTCAATTGAGTTGAAAACAACCGAATTTGCCTGTTCACTGCCACGTGGTTCTAAGTATACTAACTCCAAATCACTTTGGTGACACCATTTTAATATGAAACTACCGGGAATTTCAGAGATTCAATGTGGTTTGCCTAGAATTTTCTAAAAATATCAATTCTTCCTAAAACCTCTCATAGCCTCAGAATACAACCTTCCTAAAATTACTAACTTTGAGTAATCATCTTTGTTCCTTTGACACACTTCACCTCGCAATATCTTATGATTTACAGACAGGATAATTTCAAGAAAATTATAATTATTTTGAAATAATGCTAACATCACAAATAATTGGATAAGGTAGCTTAGGAAAAAGCTTCATTATGATCTGTATTCGAATTAATGAAAAAATTAATAATTAAGTTTATAGATCTATAGAACTGTTACATCTCTTCATATTTTCGAAAATATTTTTAAGCAATTGTTTGATAAGAATAGAAGGTATTTTACTGATGATTTCAAGAATTGAAGTAAGTTAGGGGTTGTTCACTTATTACGTTCAGGAAAGAGAGGAGCGAAGGATATGTATCTGGTTCAAACATTGGAAATTTCGAGAATTCCACATATTATAGTTCACTTATTACAGCTATTTTAAGAAATTCGATTCTGATGGAACTCGGCATTACAAGTAAGAAGGTTACAGCTTTTCGGTATGTTACCTAAGGTTAAGTCGTTCACATAATATTCTTAAGTCTATAATGTTCTTTCAGAAATATGTCGGAAGATTTGGGTAGTTGAAAGGTATCTCATGCTCCTCCCAAATACACAGAACTGGGTCATTTCTTAAGCTGTCCTAGATTTGTCGAGAAATCTATGTTAGTCACCCCCACTCCCCTAATGGTCTGAAGTGTAATTAAACCTCAACCACCAACCTCCCTAAGAGCATTATGTAATAAATGAACGACCCCTCACTGCAAATACATAAAAAATGCTATAAACTTCAAAATTCCAATATGACACTAGACATCATTTGTAAACGATCCCCAAAAGCAACATAACTCATGAAAAAAAGAAAGAAAAGAAAAAAATAAATAAGAAGTAAGGAAGAATACAAATTCAAGTCTCACGAAACAACGGAATTTATTTTAGAATTGTACAAAATAAATCGACAAACATTTTTTGAATCAAGAAAGCTCATTTTAATAATTCAAACACTGTAGATTCCTACATCTCTCTTTCATTATTTTTGCTCAACGTTAGATGAAGAATATAATAAAAGTAGAAAGAAGAGAGATAGAAAGCATGTAAGAAAGGAAAGAAAAAATTACAAAATAAAGACAACAAGACATGATGGAAGAAGTGAGAGTCGAAAAACGGCATGATTAATGAACGAAAAGAACATAGAAAAAAATTGTAAATACACACAGGGTACTAATAAAATTAAAATCGGTTTGAAAAATTCAAGAGCTGTACATTTTCACTTAATCTCATTATAAATGGCCTGCATGTACTTCTATTTCCAGGTACGCAAGTTTGAAGAAACTCTATAAAGATGAAGCCACGAATGCATTCTCTTGGTTGTGGTATTCCATATAAACAGAAGAAGTATCTCCAGCACACATCTGGATTTGCAACAAACCGGAAATTATTTCCTGAACAGACATTTCCTATTGGCGGCGACGATGGAGTTGTGGTTGATATAGTTGACGAGGAAACCGTTGTGGGAAAAGTCGATGAAGTGCTAAATCAAAGATACGAAAAAAAGGAAAAGTTTTATTCTGATGCTTTAACTTTTTTTGTGCCGGAAAGATGAAAATTTCATCGCTCTGGAAATAGAAAATAAAGTTTCTTCCATCCTTTCACTCTTACTTACGTCTGAATTGATGTTGATGTTGTTGTTATTGTTGTCGGAGGAGGTGTAGTAGTCGTTCTATACACAAAAAAGAAAATATTCATAAATTTCATAAGAGATAAAAATTCAAATTTTCTCGCATTTTTGTCTTCTTCTTTTCCTATCGACTTACGATGTAGTTGTTGTTGTTGTAAATACCTCACACGTGAGAGGATTACCTGAAAATTTCAATAGATATACAATAGATAAGAATATATGTGAATATATATCGAATATTTTTGAAGCTTTTTGTGGTCTAGGTGTCGTGGAAAATGTTCAAAATTCTTAGGTCTGGATGTAAGATCCATAAATGACGTTCATTAAGAGTTGACATCCATCGCTTTGTTACTGTCAAAGAAACCCTACTTGAAAGTAAATTATTGATTTTAAGGTTATTCCCTCGCTAAAATAAAGTATATGACTATAGGTATACTAAATTATATGTCTCGGATATACCCTATAAATCTCTCCCTGTTGTCATAAAACTAGCATCACATCGTCAATAACCACAAAAAATTTACCACATATATTATTTTTTCAAACATTTCCCCCAATTTTCAGACCATCCCGAAGCCATAAAAGAATGGATATGAGTAAGTTTACACACATATGGATATACATGTGTTCAAAAGAAAACAATTTCCATAATACATACCGGGAACGCAACGACCTGTCGTTGGATAAAAGACTTCATCGATATCACAGTTGATAATGGATCCTTCACCGAGGATGCACAGGAGGTATCTTGTACAATCACCAGGTATTTCCACAATTCCTGTTCCAATCGTTTCACAAATATCTGGATTCATTGTTGTTGAACTTAAAGGAGGTGAAGTGGTAGTTTGAGGTGGAAATACTGTGCATGTATCTCTATAGCATAAAATATTTAATTTTATTGAAATTCCTAAATTATTCAAAATATATTTTACTGCTTCTTACCGATCCCCAGGCACACACTGACTTCCCCCATTTGGTGGAAAAATTGTATCAGTTGGACACTCTCGTTCTGTGCTTTGAAATAACTTAAAACGACATGAAAAATGATCAATTCCCTACAGATATCATACGCCCATCCCTCGATTTCCCTTCTTTTTATTTTTAAAAGACTATATATCACCATATAAAATTTTATACTTACAAAGCATTGAACATAAAGATCGCATCGTTGTGGATTGGGGTGAGGAAACGTGCCTGTAATTCTAAATCTACAGACATCATCGACGGATTGACATGAACTTGGTCCTGTTACAACAAAAAATATTAGGAATAGTGAAATAAAAAGTTGCTCCATTACAACGTGCTCTGTTAGTTCAATTTTATAGTAAACTGCCACTTAAAAGGCTGGAAATAAAATAAAAAATATTGGGAAATGTAAAGTAAGCCTAGTCAGGAATTAGTTTTATCTGTAACTGATAACATCGGCGCATTTTTTGTCAATAAAATTTTGAAATGTAATTTAATTAATGGCGCTTATATTGATATGATAGAAGTTTCAGGGGTCGGTACTGTTGGTGTGTTATAGGTGGATAGTTTTGGATATATCCTATTGGATGGTCCAAATGTGTGAACGGAGCTTTATTCTACAAAACATCTCGAGAATCCTAATTAAATCAGCCTCGAGTATCAACATGGTGGTATCAAGCTCCTTCCTTCAATTTGACATTTAATAATCAACATGTTAATCTATCACGTAGCTCCGAATTCCGAGTAAAATGACGAACAGTCTAGAAACCTTTAAAAGCCACACAAGTACCCTGTCTTATCATTTTGATGATTCTATTGATAACTAGTTATTAAGCAGGATTTCCAAATATTAAAAGAGCAATAAATTCTTTAATATCTTATCAGCGATAGAATTCCATTCATTGTTCATGGCAAAAGTTGAGTTTGAAAAAAACAAATTAATTTTCTTTCTCAAGAATTTTACAAAAGTTTACCAATTATATTTTTCCTTACATCATCTGCCGCATGAATCTTCAATGAATTTAATTTCCAGTAACTCTGAATGCGGTAAATATGAATTTTTTTAGCATATTGTGCTGAATTGAATTACAAATTCACATTCGTTTTGAGCGGTGTGAAAAATGATTTATCAATGTGCAAATTGGAGCTTTTAGGAACTGCAATTCATTTGCTGCCAATTTTATCTATGACTTTTGAAGAGAAAGTTATTGAATATTGATGATTTATGGCTCTAAAATTGCAAAAAACATTTCGAAGTGAGGGTGTATTCAGTAATAAAAATATTCAAATTGTGCATTCAGTAACTCAACATCCATAAAATCCTTGAATTTTTAAATTAATTACTTCCATTAATAATGCGCTTTAATTACCGACTCACAATTAATCTCTCTACGACCTTTGTTTCTTCCTCGTTATTTTTTGATGCTTATTAATCAAAGTTTAAACAAATTCATATAATTTAAGCATGAATGAAGCTACACACAATATGAAATTTAATTAAATTTCAACTTTTACGCTTTCATGCATCTACTTGAGCCGCGTCTTACAACCTTATAAAATTTACGATCTGCAAAATGTGAGAATCGTTCGAATATGGAATGTTAAGGTAAATCTTATAGGCATGGTATGGTGTGAGAGACACGTTGAATTCTTTAATTTGAATGAAAAATTTTTG
The DNA here is from genome assembly GCF_022539635.2 of Chironomus tepperi. Lineage (NCBI taxonomy): Eukaryota > Metazoa > Arthropoda > Insecta > Diptera > Chironomidae > Chironomus > Chironomus tepperi. Next base: position 1,171,680 of record NW_027226207.1, read on the forward strand.
GTGCTTTAAATATTTAACTTTGCTATTTCAATGACATTCGAGGAATTAATTTTGGAAAAAGCATGAAAGCGGTCATTTAAATGTCGGGGAATGTAATGCTTTGTTGGTGATGGGATGAATGAGAAGCACGGTAAATACACAATTTAATTGAATAATAATTATAAATACAACATGGAGGGATATTTTCAATATTTTTGTGATTCTAATGGATGCATGAGTATTGAAAGCTATTTATTTTGAGCTTATGTTCCTTATTATTGATTGTAGGCTGTATTTATGAATTTGAGGCTTCATTATTTTTCAGGAAATTGACAAAAAGAAATGAGACATGATTCATCCTACGCATTTTGAACATTTCATAAGCTTCTATTGATGAATTTTAAATCCATTTGTTCAATTAAAAGTAATTTTGTGTAATTAGACAAGTCAATTCTGAAATTCACTGCTTTAGACTTTGTAGCTTGAAGGTCTCTTGCGCAACGTTGTTCCAATCTGACGGTCAAACAGATGTACATGAAGTTTCTAGATTCTCACATAGATATTCATTAAAACACTGTAATACAAATTTAATAGACACTAGCTATGCCTTTAGGGGTCAACTGACCTTTTCTCTCCTCACTTGCTTACACCATTGTTATCAAGGAGATACTAGAAAAATTAAGGATATCTCGACCATAATATATTTTCTTAAATGAGATGTTTATGCTCCCCTCTTATAACGAAAAAAAGGTAATCCAACAGTCAAGACTTATTACTTGATGTCATAATACGATAATGGCATACTCATGATCTTTAATCAAAGGAAATTTAAATTTACTTTTTGCAACTTTTCCCTTCTACTCGTTGGGCTGAAAAAAAAATACTTGAATGCGAGAAATGCTTGACATTCGAAAAGCACACTCAACAGCCAATCATTGAAACACTTTGACTTCTTTTTTTGCTTTTCTTTTCTTCTTCAAAAAATCTTTTTTTCAAATCAATTTTTTATTTGCAAACAAAAACTTTTTTCATTTCTTTCAGGAATTTTCTTTTTTTTTCGATACAAATTCTTTACTTGTTCATTTTTTTTTCATCTCAAATATGTAAATAACGTGTGTTTTGGAATGATTAGGTTTAAGGTAGAATATTAGTATTTTGATCATCGATTGTAACATCACAAAATTAGATTTTTTTTACTTCTCATAATATATGTCGATTTCATTTTTAAGGCAATGTGAAAAATCAGTTAATAAAAATATTATTTAGCGCATTTTCCCAAAGGTTTTTGGGTGTCTGTCTATAATTCCAAGCTTATCTACCAATAAAAATAACGACTTCTTCATAAAGTTTCAAAAATTTCTTACCTAACCTTTTTTTTTTTTTATCAAAATTTTAACCATTGAAGTTCAAACATTTTCAAAATTTATTAACTGTTGAAGTTTAAAAATTTCTAACCGTTATTTTTCAAATTTTCATAAACCGTTGAAGTTCAAACATTTCTAAACACTATATTTTCAAATTTCATTCGTCTGTTAAATTTCAAAAAGTTCATCTACTGTTAATCTTTCAAAAAGTTCAATTTGCTTAGCTAAAATTCCACTTTTCCAGATTTTGTGCAGGGAAAATGCGCTGACGTCGGCCAAGTGTGACCACAATATACATTATTTCTATGAACGGTATATGAACGGTTATCGCAGATTATCGTGTTTTTTGATTCATTTTAAAAGACAATTACAACGGATATTAAATAAAGACTCTCTCGTCACGTTGTTAACAAAAATAAAGAGAAAATTATTAAAGAGTCATATGATTGATGACTAAAAGCGCATTTTTGCTCAACAAATTTGTGATGATACTCACCACGATACTACTGAGGATAATATTAAAATTAATTTAGCTGCTAACTATCATCATGAATACTTAATGATAACATTATGGTAATTTGATGTTTAAAGTTAATAGATTCATTCAGGGTATAATTTTCCCCGTCTTCAATTTTTTTACTAGACGAGAAAAATCTAGTGCTTTAAAGTTTAATTTTTCTTAGTCATGACAGAATCTTCCCTAATTTGAATTTTCGGCAAGAAGTTATTGGATATTTTAATGTGATTTTTTTATATGGAAATGTTTATAGAGCTCATGGGCAGGAAATCTTTTGAGAAATTACTTAAGCCTAGAATATCAAATTGAGTCTTATACAGCAGGGGCGTGTTAAGGGACACAGCTTGATGTCCATACCCCTGCTTCCTAAAAATTTAAAATTATTTGAATCAGAAGTATATCCAGCTTCTGTTTTAAAATTAATTTGATCTGCCCATACCAGTCTAATATTGAAGATTAATTCCAATTTTAGATATTAAAGTATCAAGTCAACTTCAAACTCAGAATATCCATTTAAATTGAAGCAATCCTCAATATCCTCTGAGATAAAAATAATTTAAATATGAAATTCGAATTTTAAACAATCTTAAGATTACCAAACAAATATTAGCTTAGTCATTAAGTTCAATTCAGCACATTGAATTTCCAAAATTCCTCAATTATTGAGGAAAACAAAATAAAAGTTCTTAAATATGTAAATGATAAAGTATTCCATATTCCTTATAGGACGTCCTTATAGGATGACGTCATGTCCAACATTTTCATTTAAAAAGTATCAAACAGGTTTAACGTCATCAATAATCGACCCATTTATAAATATTTAATTCTTATAAATCTTTTAAAAAAATACTCAATTACAGCTTTGGTAGTCGCAGCAGTCACGAAAAGTTCCACAAGCCAAATTCTTATTTCAAAATCGATTCCTTAACATTAATAAAAAACCAACAATTTTTAATGTCTAGAAGCTTCTATTAATTAGTTTAGTTTCTCATAGAAAAATTTTGTTAAGTCTTAATTTTCTCAATTTTTTTTTGATAAAAGAGTTTTTTACTAGTTATTAATTTAGTCCTAATTATAGACGCAAGCGTCTTTTCAAAAAAGAGAATACAAAAAATTTCGGCAAAAATGCGCTTCCAAAAAAAAAAATGTTTTACATGAAAAAATAGAACAGATTTACACAGTCTATAAGTTGGTAACAATTTCCTTTACGTGTTTTATGGTAATTTCATGTGTGTTCACTTAGCTAACGTCGTTCGTTCGTTGAAGATAAATGACGATATTGATAACGCCCCGCCAGCAATGAATCGCACGAAATTATCTCCAACCAATGGTCCCATTGCAAAAATACCATCAGGAACGTTGAGTAACTCGTTTGAGAATTTGTTTACAGCAATTGGATTATTTTTACAATCGACTGATTTTTTTGGATCCTCACCAATTCCATGACCGGAATCATCTACTTTACATTGTTGCTTGTGATCAACAATTGTTGCTAGATAATCACATTCGCAATATTTCTGCTGTGGACAATTTTTCTGAACTGAATTATTATTATCTTCAATAAAACTATTAAGCAGATTTCGATTTCTATTTCCAAAACAAATGTTTAAATGACGACATTTTTCGCAAAATATTTTCAATCGTCTTAAACTTCTTACAGCAAAATTATCATTATTAATTTCAGTATTAACATTTGTCATTCTATTGTTATCTAATTTATTATTAATAATGTTATGGCTATTGTTATCGTTAAAATTACTATCTTTTTTAGGTAAATTACTGATCAATGATAAATTCGGACGAGAGCCAATAAGTATGGCACAATATGAGACCTCAAATGTGAGCTCCTCATTATTACTTTTTTGTACAATCACATAGTGACATCCATTTACTGTTTTTATTTCCTTCAATGTGCTCTCAGGTATTGCTTGATACAGATCATATTTCTCTCTTGGATTTCTCATCATACGATAAACCAAATTGTATTCAGGAAAATAAGCCTCTGGCAATCCCATCTGAAATATACATATAAAATAGAGAAATGAGTATCAGTCGAGAATATGGTAAAAAAATGGAGATGATAAATTGATTTCAAATGTGAGTGATGTCATAACAAGATGTCAACATAAATGTAAAAAAAAGAAGTCCTATCTTATTATTATTCTTTTCATTTCATCATCAAAATTGATATGAAAACATTTGTTCTTACTCCTGTGTAGCTTATTATTATCGTTGTCAATATGTAAGTATGATTATTCACACGGAATGAGTAACGAAAGGGATGGAGGGGAGGATTGAGTATTTCTTACATTTTTGACATGTCACATAATTTTCATTCATAGGAATGTAAGACAAGATGTGGGAACTTTTTATAATTTATTCAAGACTGTATGTATCAAGTCATCCTTATGTTGTGGATACATGTATTAAAATTCATCAATAATAAGCAGCTCAAAGTCAAACCGACAATTAAATTTACATCAATATCAAATGATACGTAAACCACAAATCCACAAATGATATGGGTCTACATATAAATCAATAAGCATCCATATTTTTGAGCATGACTATCAAAATTCATCAAAACATTTAAAAAGGAATCAAATGAAAATACTTACAAAACCAGCAGCCATGCCACGATAAATATGAATAACTTTGAGTCCCGCATTCCTACACGCAACTATAGCATCAGCTGCGGAAAGTCCTGCCCCGACTATTAATATTGGCTTAACATTTGATATCTTTACAGCATTCAATTTCTCATTCTCGATAGCACTTTCCAGTAATGGTAGTTCATATTTCAGCCATGACACTGACTTACTCTCGCCCTTTACACCCAATCTATTTGGAATATCACTTCCACCATTTGCCATCACGACTTTGTTACATGCTATCGAAAACGGTTTCTTGTTCGCTCTATCATATCTGTAAGAGAAATATATAGGAAATTGGTAAAATATTAATCAGTCAGGCTTCAAGTGTATTATTACTTAATTGGTTACTAATTAGTGTATATTTTTATTCTGAACTGAACTGAGTATTGAACTTTAAGAGGGGAAAGACCATCGAAAAAATTTCACGTTGATTCTCCCCTAATTCTCCACCTCAAAAACTTTTTCTCAATTTAAATGCATTAATCTCATGAATTTTAATGACTTTTCTTTCGTTTTCTCATCCTCAAAATGGCAAGAATCAATTACAAAAAAAGTCCCAATCCTCAAAAGCTTTTGTCTCTCGAGGAAATTATAACAATCAAATTCATCAGTGCATAATGAATAAAAGATGACAATTGCACTGAATTAAGTGCACTCAAAATAAAATGAATGTCAAGTTGCGACAAATTTTCATTTCATTATTTTTATAATTCAAAATTAAAAATGCACAAAAAAAAAAAAAAAACTTTGTTAATTACCCATGCACAACCCAACGAGCGTCGTTTGTTGAAAATTTGCACTTTTCATTCTCTTTAATTTGTCGAATGCTCACAACAACTGTGTCATTCCTGAAAAATTTATCTAATTTCATAAGATGAACGTAGTCGGCGTAATATTCTGCTACATGATGTACAAGTGCTCTAGTTTTAACTTCATCGCTTATTGTACTTTCATGTATGCAATGTTTTTTACGATTTTTTGCTGCTGCTGTCGTCAAATTGCTTAAATTATGCGAACTTGAATTAAGATGTGCATTTTCATTCGCTTTTTCATCTCTGTTACAATTATTTTGATTGCATTGGCACGAGTCAGCGTCGTCAACGTTGCGCATTGCTAGCCAGTCGTCAAAATTTAAATTGGGCAAGGACATCCACGTTGAAAGACTTAATGTACGTAGATTTGGGTCCATACGATGCCATGAACCACCAGCCTTTCCTTTTCCCAACACCACATGATCAATCTAGAAGTAAAGTTTGAGATGTGAATCTATTCATGTTTTTTTATATCCACAATTTATCTTACTTCTTTATCTTTATGATGTTTAAATTTGAGCATACAGGGTAATTTCATTCCAAAATCAGCACCAGGATGTTGCAAGTTATCAAACTGCAAATATTTGAAGAGATGATATAGAATTTGATTAGATAAGTTTCATATGCAGATATTGCGGAATCAAAACATTGCGAGATTACATATGCAATCATCATTATTCACATGAAGCTTATCCCTTAAATAAATCAAGTTAAGCTGTCTCGAATCCACAAAATTTTGGTCATTTTCGTTGATTAATTAAGCATGCTGTGCATCAAGAAATCAATAAAGCCTTACCAAAAGTGAAACAGGATTTGTTGTTCGGCCTTCAAGACCTTGAGCAAGTCCATGCAAATCATGTTCAATCAAGCTCTTATTCTGGTCGGCAAAATGTAATCTTGCACGAAGTAACTCATCGGGATGCTGTGAGATTTCTTCTGACTTCCAATAAGGCCAATTGCCAGCCAAGAAATATGAAAGCGTAATTCCACTTGGTCCATTTCCTATTTTTTAATGAACGTAAATAAAAAAGTTTGTTTTTATGATTTTTTGTATTACTTTAAGGTTGAGTTGTGATGTTTATGGATATTAGTGGTTCATCGTTTTCGTATCTACAAATGGTCACGTATGGCGCTTTAATTGTACTCGAACATTTAATAAAGTTCGAGTACATATCGTAAAACTGTTAATTAAGTTATTGCTAATTATAGTAATCAGAAATTGGAGACAATACTCGTATTGACACGAAACAAGTGGCGTGGTTCAATGTTCTATAATAAACGAATCGTGTATAATGTGTGATTGTAGCATCGAGTATGATATTTTATCATGTTATCTTCTTGTTTATACCAAATGTAGAACAGATTGAAATTGTGTCTGTTTTATATAAGAGACTTGATTTGCAGCTATGACACATTAAGAAGCTTTTGTTCTGGAATATTTTTGACATATTTTACAGAATGTATGATTAGTATGGTAACTATGGGGAATGTATAGTAGGGCAATAATGTGATGTATTTATAGAGGAAGCGCATTGCGTGATAAATCAATTAGACTCATTATGTCAAATTCTTCAGATAATTATCAAAGTGTTAATCAGAAATGCAGATAATTTGTAGTTCCGGTTTGTTTTATCTCATTTTAGTATCAGAATGATGCATTTCAATTGCACTTTTGTTTGTAACTTCATATGGGCCGTTAGGTTGTTGTCCCTTCTTCAAACAAAGCTCGACCAGTCTCATCATGGAGACCTTATAGTTAGCAACTAGAAACTATGTCAAGTTGTCCACTCAGGATAGCATAAAATCTGATATCTATGTAGCCTCCCTGACCCAATCTCCATGATTTACAACCCTGTTTCCAATCAGTAAGAATTCTTTCTTCACAAATCATAAGTTAATTGTTATTTCTGTTTATCCATTAACTCGATTGTTTGAACAATATTCTTATTTATTTTAGAGTTATACGATGCTCAATTGAGATTATTTATGGCAAGTTTTAAGCACAGAAGGAAGCAAAATATTTTGTTTACAGCAATAAAAAAAAATTCAGTTATTGTGAAATAAATACGAAACCAAAGAAATTTACTTTAAATATCCAATATCCTCTTTTAGGGGTTGTACATGAGTGACGTCCATGGATTGAGGTTCAGAAGTTACAATAGAAGGGTTGTATGATCTTGAAAGAATTTTGCAGACTCTTAATTTTACTCATTTTAGCCCTTAAGTAGTCATAATTGAATGACTTGTCTTTTAAGTATCTTATGTCTGGCGACAGACAGTTCTTGCAAAACTGAACAATCCTCTAAGTATTGCCAACCAAATTATTTATGATTTTATTTCAATTGCAAATAAAAATCTCAAAACTTTTATTTTCAGTTGTTTACGTCGATATAGTTATGTGTGCCATAAACTTGATAAAGCTTAGTCACGTTCATTACACGATTTCAATTAACATTTAGATATCAGAGTATTGATAAGCACGCAGATAAGCTTTTTGAATTAATCACTGTTGTTTATTACATACTGAAAATATACTCGAAATTTTCCAACAACATACTCCGTACCTTATTGTATCCCCTATATGAAGTATGCGGTAAAAATAAATGAGAGCATTTTCTTGTTTTGTTTATGTTGTAAGCTGTTTATGGATGAAAACAGAGCCAAAATAAAAATTTTGTTCTTCCTTCTTCTCTTTGAGGTCAAATGAGCTGAGAATAATTTGTAAATTTGTTCACACATCAATAAGCATATAAATGTATACATTTTATAGCCTAACTCTATTATTTAGCTTCCTTCCTCGAACTCGACTAAAAGATTTTTCTTCCCCAATTATTGATTTAAACTTTTCATATGTCAAATTATAGACTGAATAATATGAAAAACACGTGCCTAAACTTTGCGTCAACGTTATCATCATCATGTACGATTTTTTTGGAAATTTTCCATTAGCACATATATCACTTGACTAACACAAAGTGACTTTATCATTTTTTCTCTCGTAATAATTGAGACTACATATTCCTGTCAACATAAATCTTAATTTTAATCAATTTTTCTCTCTTATTACTAATTGTGCTTCTTGTGCTATTCAAAATTCCTTTCATTTTAAAATCTCATTTTGGACATACATTCAAGTACTTTGTTTCTGATTTTGTAAACTAAACAGTTTATCTTCCTTGCCTTTTTTGGCTTCTCGAAGCATCCACAGTGAAATTTTTGTATTTTTTTCTTCTTGCGCTGGACAACGTGCTAGCAATCATGAATCATAATAAAATTATCACAAAAATTTTGAGTCGTTTATTGCTTGTCATCTCGAAGGTCTTAAGATGCGCTCTGAGAGAATTATTTAAATTCTATCTCATGTAAATACAAAAACAGGTTAGAACACGTGCTGTGGATTGGGAGATAATATAATTAATTTAGAATTTCTTGGAAAATCAGGGATTGTTCATTTATGATGTCTATATGTTTTGTAAGGATATTATGTCCTAGTCTATACAGGACAATTTCAAGGATATTTGATTTAGACTCTCTAATTGCCTTGAAAAGTCCAAGCAAATCGAAGTCCTTCGTCCGAAAAGGGTTGAAGTGTGGTCAGGGGTTTTGAGGAGTCAACCCTTAATTTTGAGACAAAGGTCACACTCCAATTCCCCAAATTTTTTGGTTCCATACGCAAAAAATTACCAAGCTCACCCTTCCCTCCTGAGTGGAGACCCAATAATCCATACATACACCCCTTTTCGTGATTTAAGTGCTTAAATGTCATCAATTCAATTTACAGACCGAATATTAGTCAAGCCAGTTAAACTTCCAGAACAAAAAAAATTCTTCCATTTTCTATACATACTGCATGCCGAACGCTCCTAACGAACATGTCTGAATGGCTCCAAACAGTAAATCAATTTAAATCCAGACTAATCTCTTGCAAAAATTTGATTACTTGCACAGGAGGCGGTTAAATGAACCTTGATGTCCTCCTATATTTTTTCTTTCTGTTTACATGATTTATGGAGGTTATAAATACATACAATTTCTATAATGAGTCTGATTAACTGTTATCGCCTATTATGAACTTATTACAGATGTTTGCCAATGTTTGCATCTAATAAGCTTCTCAAATATCAAGAAAATTTGCATTTTGCATTTCATCTGCGGCTCGTTTAGCCAATATATATAATTATTATTGGATCTATAATTCGCTCGTGAATAATTTGGGTGTAAATGTGCTTCATTAAGCGATGACTCCTTAAATCGTATAGGTAGTTTGGGTAAGCGATGAAAGGATGCGAGTAATAACAATTTATGAGCTATAAAAAGCATTATTGGCGAGAAATAATCATCACAATTGAGCAAGGATCAGATTTTGAAAAGCCTCAGGCACAATAAAGCATTTTTATTGCCCCATAATCCCCTTTCGCAATACAACTATTTAAATTGATTTATTATCTCTCGGCCATAGTACAGATGCACTTGATATTTTGTTTTGACATTAATCTCGACTGTTTAACTAATTTTTATCAAGTTGTGGCAATAACACGAGTCAGGGATGTATGTAGGTTTATTCTCTGATAAGATTCTTTCAATATTTTAAATCAATCTGGATACACCGCTGTGACATGAGACGTAAATAGCAGTAAATATCGAAACTTATATTCTCTCCAACAGTGAGTCGGTTCTTTTCTAGTTCAAGTGTTAAATTGTACTTGACAAACAGTAAAGTCATAATTATTACACAAATTGAAGGAAATGTCGATCATTAATATGGAACCTCAGTGTATTATAAATCATTTGTAATCACAATCTCAAGGAGTAATTAGGCAATGTATTAATGTTGTAAACATATCGTGGCTTATCGTATTGTACCTTAATGTTACAAAACATTCCATTCTGTAACTATGACTAGAACTAATCGACAATAATTCATGAGGAAATAAAAAATGAAAAAATTAAGTCATGCGTTGCTTTACATTTTATTCTTTTTTATCTAAATAGCCTTCAACCGACCTATCGAATGGCAAACAGAGCACACAATGACTCGGCATCTTATTCAATTAAATAATAATTTTCTTTTTGTTCTGTATGACAAATTGAACGGCGATCAATTTTTTTTTTTTGGAAAGCATAATGAACTATAATAACTGAATAATTGAACAAGTTCACAAGCTAATGTAAATGCCATGGCTTTGTTGGTGATAGCCGGCAAGTGAAGGTTGTATTTTGACGTTTTTCTAGATCTGTCGGTTGATAGGTTCCGCAAAACCAGGCAAAAATTGCATCATAAGTGAGCTACATTACGTCCCTGACAAGCTTTGACCCCTAGTATACGCCCACTGATAACAAGTCACGATTACAATCAATAACAAATAAACACTTTTTTTAGCTATCATTCGCGAAAATTCCACGATAAGGAGAATAATAAGAGGTGCTTACACATATCTTCATCCATATTTGGTGAGAAATGATTAAGCAAATAAAAAGTGAACTATAAATTCAACCATATGAAGTCACGAGTCATGATATCAATGAAGCTTGTGGAGTTCTAATTATACTTCAAATAATTAACGTCATCACTGCTGTATTTGCCCACTTTTTAAGTATTTAAGTGTCATCAATATTGATTCGAGGAACTCGAAACTAGTTGCAAGCACAAATGACTAATCAATGACTTGGGAATTTTTATTTTATCTCGAGGTTGCAGCAATTCGTATGAATAATTGTTCATACATTTATTTATCATTAATTCTGTGGGACAAAGCCAGGCAGTTTTGCGGGAATTCTGTTATCAATAAAACAAATCAGTTGCGAGTTATTCAAATGAAACTTGATCGCAAAATTATGAAATTCCTTTAAAAGTCAGCATTCATTAGACTTATTCTCTTGATTATTCAAATACCGCCGTCATGACTAAAAACTAGTCGTACGACAATCGTGCTGTTCAAGCAATAATTTCCTTACTAGTCAACGCCCTTGACATTGCCGGTAAAATATTCTCTATGTAAATTGTCTGTTCGAACATCGATAAATTACCATAAGAAAAGTTGGAATTAACATAAGGTTATAATACCGGGCCGATCTTTGATACTGTTCTATATATAGCATGAAAGCATTACGAAATTTAATTATTGATAAGCGCGGCAAATTACTATAGATTACACATCAGGTTAATTAAAGTATAAATAACACAACTTTATTTTTAAAACAGAGGCTTTTAAGTACAACTTACAGTTTAGAAGCATCCTCTCTGAGATAATATTAAGGTTCTCAAGTTTCTCAAGCATTTAAAGAATGCGAGCTTATAGCTCTCAATCGATAAGTTCTTCATATTCATTTGAGAATCTTTTGGAGTATTAAATTAAGAGTTAGAATCAAAATGACTCGGCAACAATTTTTAAAGAAACCTGTTAGTTCATTGACTAAAATCTTCGAAGAAATGATCAGAATTAATTTAAAATTTTTGAATATCATGATTTATTATCATTAATTTTTATGACTTTATTATGACTTTTGCGGTCATCTGCAGATTAGTTTAATTTTATCTATAGGAAAATTCGGGAATTGGAATAGAGAATCATGTTCAGACAAGATTCTGGATGTATAACTGATTCCAAAGTCAGTTCAAAAATTGATTGGACTATGGACTGTCATCCAATTGTTTAATACCGTTTAATACGACTGTGTAGGGCTGTGTAGATGATAAAAAACACGAGCAAGACCAAAGAACACTTGTTGGTAAGCTGTCGATTAAGACAGTATTGCACTTGATAATGGAAATTGGCAGACTCATGCCATCTGTGGATCTTAATTGATCTGTACGGCTAGCTTTATAAAGTCCAATTGTTAATATAACCATGATTCTTCTCCCTTGGTACCAATTCTGATTATACCTGGACATTCCCAAACAATTTATTGGGCTCTAAATATGGGCAACTCCAGCATGTTATTGAAATTTCATTTAAACCCATAAATTTTATCGGGTTTTACCTCAAATTACCGGTACGTAAATAATTCCCAATAAGCATGAGTACAATGCTCATATTTCAAACCTTAATCGTATATTGCGCATTAAATGCTTCGTTGCATTTACACTGTCATGATTTATTTTCGATGTTTTCTGAAACCTTAATATGAGAATTAATTTCGTAATTCCAAAAATGTTCAAGATGTGATGATCCAAAACGTAACTATTGCGATTAGACTTTATCAACCCGGAAAATGAAATGACTTAGTTACTCAATTTCTCATATCGCGAAATTTCTATATCTCATTTTTAACCTACCTTAAGTTATAATTGGTTGACAACAATTCTATTCTTGATAACTAGAGCAATTTAGGGATTCAATACTTATGGGACATAAAAGATTTAATGATTATACAGAAGCAAGCCAGGATGGCACGCCGCACCAAAATATGCAGAAAATTCCAGATTACTTTCACATCATGTGCTTTCTAAGTGAGCATCTTATGAACGTTTATCACTAAAAGTCATTGGTTACGATCCTACCCCCCTCAAGACATCCCATGAATTCACAAAAGAAATAAATTCGCTTTATCATTCTTCGTGGAATTTACTTCTGATAAGGCTAAGTACTTCTTTATCCCCCAAAGCTTTTATGTGTCATGACATTATCAACATTGACACAACAATAAAACCTTTGGTAAACCACAATTTATTTATATATCGTCAAGCTGCCTACAACTCCAATTTTTATTTAAGTCGCAAAAATTGATTAACCCGTGTATGTATGCACTACTTCTTTTTTTGATTGACTTCTTTACACAAAAAATTATTCAACGATCATCATGAATCAAATATCAACCACTTGTTCTGTCTATACCTCATAAATATTAATAATAACGTTTAAACATGTATGAGCACTTGTCAGCATTTAATATAATTTGTTTGCAAGATGTTTGATTTTAATTTTTAATACTAGGAAATTTCAATCGTTTGCTGCTTGCTGTTCCTCATTTGCAAGATATATGGAGATTGTTTCATAGGAGAAAAAAATATGTAAATTCAGTTGTAGCAGCGCGCCAAATAGTCTTTACGTCAGAACCGTGAGAATGAGTCAGTATGTAGAGCATATTTAATATATAAATTGTATCTTACCTATGATGACAACTTCTTTATAGCTTAGATCCTTTATCGTTTGATCATTTTCAGTTGAATTTAAATTAAAATTTTTCATAATAATTAATTATACTATACGTGCATATACAATTGTCAAATGAAATCTTGGCGAGTATCTAATTGTCTTTCAAGCAGAAACAAAAAAAATATATGCACAAATAATATAGTTTCGCAACTTTGTCAAGATCTCAAAATCTGAAGATTAATTCTCTTTTTTTTCTATTTGTTTTATTTTTAAAAATCAATGCACTTTTTCTTTCTTATTTTCTATATGACACGATAAATATAGACATGCACTAGGTAAAAATCGTTACTTGATACTCGGAAATATTTTTATTTAGTCACATTACTTAATTTTCGTATGATTTTTTTTACGTTCACCGAAATTAATTTTTTTTCTTTTCTTTTTTTTTAAACTTAACCGGTCGACTTGTAAATCGCTACTGAGAGCATAAATGAGTATTTCTAGCTTTTAATAATGCACTTAACTGTGGAGAGTTCTTATATGATGTCACGCTCAGTCGTCGCTATTTTAAATTAAATTCATAAGTGAAGCTAAAATTAATGAACGAGGAAGGAGAAAAAAATACGAAATTAATAAATGTTTCAATGCTTACTTATTGCGCACTTTTGTATTTGCGTTAATTGGTTGGTTTTTTGACAGTCTGACTGGATTGTTAATGAATTTTATGCTCTAATTCAATTAAAATTGATTAATTTTTGAAGTTCCAGCAAATTCTTATTTTTGTTTACATTTAGTCAAGACACAAACCAATCATTCAGTAATACAATGTTCATTTCATTTGAGTTTTTTCAAAGCCATGCTTTAATTTTCATTTTTTGAATTTCTCAAATCCAGTACAAAAGAGAAATTTATTTTATTGATCTCATAACAAAGAAGAAATGAAATCATAAAAACATTAAATCACTGATTGACAACACAAAAATGCGCTTTCATTCATAAAATAAATTAATTTAGACACAATCAAATTATTTTCTCAATCGATAATGTTGCACAATGTTTCAATGTTTTTCCTTCTCTTCTCTCTCAATGTTGAATGTTTTACGTCGAGATGATAGGGAATTGTATCTTAGTTTTGTGTGACGTGAGTAAGATAACATGAATCAAATAGTTATGTACGAATAAAAAAAAACTTGTTCTGAATGTCTCTGAACTCTAGAACACAACTTGACTACGTCAAGATCAAAGTACTTATTTAATGGATTAAAATTGCTTTAATGTTTTGTTTGACCATGACTACTTAAAACTATGCGAATGGCCAATACATTAATGAATCGGCATTGAATTGGTGATTATTTCGCACGTTACGCAATTAACGATTTCATATCTCTTAAAATCCAAATATATTTTTGTCACATTCCTTAACATTTTCATCTTTAGATAAATGACTCATTCACGTTTAAAGCACGAGAGAAGAAGAAAGAAAAAAAAGTATTTTTTGTGCCACTTTTTATGAGATGAAAATCATGAAATACCTCAAAAAATTTAATAATTTTAGATTAACTGATAATGTTGAGCACTTCAATGAAACAAATTGAGTTCAAATTAATGTAATCTTAAGTACAATAGCCTCTTTTTCGGCAATCACATAAAGCGGACGCGATTTATGAATTATTTTTTGCCGACCGAGAAGTCTCTCTTTGTGAAATAAGAAATACCCACTTTTGATCGGTGACTGCTGCTTATGCCCAATTTATGCTGTTCTGGATTATTCGCACTTTTTTGCCAATTTTTATCCATTTTTTAATTTAATTTAAAGTTTTGGTAAATATTTGAGTCCTGTATAGGTATTCTTATTAGAAAACATTTCTAATTACTCTAACTAAACTCTAATTATACAAGATAACTGTCACGTCCGGAATATAAATTTGAAATTTTTTGACCGTTATTTTTAACTCCACGTGTTTATTGTTTTCTCTCTTTTTTGAGCTGACAATTAACTTGATAAATCCTAATTTAATTAGATTATCAATAATAATTTTCGAATACACATTCCTTGCTAATGAGTTAGATAAAAATGCTTTAATTAATGAATTTCTCAAAAATTAGCAAAGACACAAAAATAACGGTTTTTCAAAATTCAAACTTAAATTTTAACTGAACACACATTAAAAAAGAAAAAAAAAATCATTGAAGCTTTCTTTCAGAAAAATTAAATTTTTAAGCAGTTTTAAAGACATATTAGTAGTTATATTAGTGTAAAATGGAAGCATCAGATAGTAAAGAAAAGGATGTGATAAAGAGAAATTACGGGAGAATAATTTTAACATTGGAAAATGCAATTTTACCACCTGAAAAATTAGAATCCAAAACTGTTAGTCAGCAAGATGGATTATCAAAAGATATAGAGATGGATTTACGGATATTAGGATGTGAGCTGATACAAACAGCTGGAATTCTATTAAAATTACCACAGGTGAGCATAAATTAGTGATTTTTAAGAAAATTTTAAAAATTCCATTACTGTATTATATTCCGCGCGCCATATTGTATGTGCGAATATCGCATTTCCATTCCACATACAGCATACAATGTTATGTGGATGACGTAAAAAATGAAAAAACGTTTTAAATCGTTTACAATGAAATATTCATGAATTGTTATCATTTTTGTAGGTCGCTATGGCATCAGGACAAGTTCTATTTCAACGATTCTTCTATTCAAAGTCGTTTGTAAGGCATGACATGGAGGCAATTGCAATGGGATGTATATGCTTAGCATCAAAAATCGAAGAGGCACCAAGAAGAATTCGTGATGTACTGAATGTCTTTAATCACATCAAACAGATTCGTGCGCAAAAGTAAGTAGGAACAGAATGAGATTTTAATGTCTGAGCAATTTTTATTAATTCGATTCATTAATTCAGTTTTGTAGGTAAGATGGAAAGTGTGTCTGTGTTGTGGGTGGCGCATAAGTAAAAATATTTATGAAAATTTAATGCTATTTTTCTATGCGACAAATATAAAAAGTCTGTCTATCAATATATCCTCGCTTCTCGACTTGAATGGCAAGGATAAGTTGTGATGAAGCGCACATTCCCACCACAAGAATCAAGCTCACTTTATTATCATATCATTTATATTTAGTGCAAATTTCATATAAAAAAAAACTTATGATGTGTTTTTTCAGTGTCAACTTTTTATTCTACTTTAATTTACTGTTTTTCTTTCTTCCCATGATAAAAAAAATGAATTTTTCAATTCACTTGTACAATGTCCAAGATGTAGAAACAGCTCAAAGAGAATATCTCACCTTGGCAACGCAAAAATATAAAATTCTGGGATAGATACAGATCAACTGACGATGGTTAATTCTATTTCAATTATTCTTCATAATTTTTTCTTTTTTCTTGTCTAATTTTAGGCCAATTACGTCCATGATTCTTGATACAAATTATGTGAATTTAAAGAATCAAGTGATAAAGGCTGAACGGAGAGTCCTAAAAGAGCTCGGATTTTGTGTCCATGTTAAACATCCTCACAAATTAATTGTCGTTTATTTAAAATATCTTGGATTTGATGAGGATGAAAATCGTGAGGTGCTGCAAATGGCTTGGAATTTTATGAATGATTCATTCAGAACTGATGTTTTTGTTCGATATCAACCAGAGACAATAGCTTGTGCTTGTATTGCTTTATCAGCTCGAAAGCTCAATATTAGTATGTCCACAACGCCGCCTTGGTATGTTATGTTTAAAGTACACGAAGAGGATCTATTAGATGCCTGCTACCGAATTATGGAACTTTATCATCGACCAAAACCAAATTTTGAAAAGCTTGAAGCTGCTGTCGAGGAACTAAAGAAAAATTATCAAGATCAACGAAAGAAAGAACATCAAAATAGTACACCGCCCGTGGCAGCAGTAGTTGATCGTTCAAATGGCTCACAGCATGCGTGGAGTGGCTTTATATCCAGACAAATACCATCCAATACATCAAATTCAAATGACGAAAAGTCTGATGCAAAACTTAAGTCAGAGGGTAAAATAATTAGTAGTACAAATAATAATAACGAAAAAGGCAAATCACGTTCACGTTCACGAAATAATTCGCGCAGTAGATCGAGGTCATCGGACAAATACAGCAGTAGTAAAAAGAAAGATCGCGCGAGAAAGAGAACTCGTTCACGGTCAATATCAGCTGATTCAGATTATGACACGAAGAGTAAGAAAAGGTAGGAAGTGAAGTAATTTATTTTAGTCATATTTGTGGATTAGTGTGCTGTTTGAAAGATTAATGAGGATTACTTTGGTGATCTTGAAAAGTCTGACTAGATTTTTTTGTGTAATGTTGAGATTATAAGCTACGTCTAGAAGTATATATGCGATCCTTTCCTTCATAAAGCATATTTATTGACTTTATTCCCTTTTTCTTATTGTACACTGCCACATATGTTTAGCGTCCCACTCAAAATATTAATCATGTCAATATATATTATTTTATTTCATTACAGAGACAAGAAATACAGCAAAAAATCGCCAAAACGTGATTATCGTGAGAAATCCCGCGAAAGATATTCTAACGGCAGACGAAATCATTACAGTGATCGAGACAAGGATTACAATTATTACAAAAGTTATGATAAGGAGAAATACAGCAGCAGTAAACACTCGTCATCAAGGAACGGAGATAGACATCATCATAAATCATCATCAAGGAGATAAAGTTTTATTTTACAACACAAACGTCATCGCCATATGAAAAGTAAAGTAAAATCATTCAATTCTATTTCTGAAAGATAATCAATTTTTAGGAGACAAGAAAAAAAAAACAAATAAATAAGTTTATATTTTGAAGAGAACAAACTGTGAGTTTATTACTGGAAGGCGCAATAAAAAGTGTCGAGATTCTTCTTCATTATATCAAGTATGGCTGTGGCTATAAAACTGCATATTCATCCTCTTCGTTAAAGCTTCAAATGGAATTTTCGACTGGTTCAAGTATTTGGCATTTTCAAGAAAGTTCTGATTTGCTAGAATCTTCGTTGGACTATTTTCAAAATTTCTCAAAATTCATCAGCGTTGAAAAATGAACAACCTACCCCAAAAACAAGGTCAGTAATCTATTACGATCTTAAAACTTTCCCTTTCGTCTAAGCAACCTGTTGATTCAAAAGAAATAGAAGCAAAATAGAGCAAAAAAATTACAAAAGTCCTCGTGTTTTTGATCGAGGGACTTAAGCGCATTTTTGTCCTAGCGATCAGTAATTGATTAATAAGTTACTTTCAGACCTCAAAACTTCCACAAAGTTAAGAACTTCATCATTTAACGGATTTTCATAATTTAAACCTCATAACGGTAAAAAAAAATTCAAACATTGTTCAGTAAACACTGTAAAAACATCGACAAACATTGAAAAACACTGTAAAACAATGAAAAAACGTGTTGTTGTTTTTGTTGTTGTTGTATATGAAAATGAAAAATTGTTAATTATAGTATTTATGCTTTGATTTGAAACTTTTAAATGACCGGGGCGCCAATAACTTTATGGAACTGATCTTTTAAAACCATTCCGAGCTCTCTACGATGTCTAGTTTTGGAGATCTCGCGTTCCAGCCGACCGACCGACCGACCGAACAAAGTGTCTTATTAAGCTACCTTTTTGAAAAAAATTTCAAAAATGCGCTAAAAAGTTTTTTACTTTTAGTTAGTTTCATCTTTATTTACTTCCATTCATAATGTCAATACAATTTCAATTTTTGTTTTTATCTTTGCAATAATAATAATTATTTGTTTAGTCTGAGAAATCAGAAGACACTTGATTAATTAAATATGTGTGAATATATAAGGCATAAAAATTTCCTTTTTCGTCATATTTTTAGTCACAATTAATGATGTCTTCTATTATAGATAGATTTTTGTTACAATTTTTTAGTTAGTACATAGATTAGTCATATTGCTTCATAAATTTCATTTTCATCGCAACTAAGTTCGTACATGAAAAAAGGCATGTACGGATTATTAATAAAAATTAGTAAGTATTCATGCGGAGACTGCTATTAATATCAACTTTACTTCTTCCTTTATTTAAAATTTAATTGATACGACAACAATTAACTTGCTGATGTGACTGTTATTTCCTACCTTTTATCATTTCATGATAATAAGTTCATCAATTTCATTATTACATACTAGAAAAATTACGAATTAAAAATAATTAAATCTGTGCTGGAGCATGTTGTTGACGTGCTGATTCATCCATTAAGACTTTTTGTGCAAATGATGTGATTGCTGTGGCCGGTTGGCGCATTTCAAGTTCACAGAATATATGACACTGATTATCACTTGATGTTGCTGTTTTCTTTGCAACAAATGCAAAAATATGTTGATTCTTAACTGGTACATCGGAGTTTGTAACATGTACACTCCAACGATGATCATCTGGATCGATTCCAATATATGTGATTGTTGTAGCGGGATAGTGCTTACGGAAGAATAGTTGACGAGAATTATCTGTCAATGTAACTCCTTGATTTGATACTTTGAAATGAACTTCTGTGGGTGTCGGTAATGGTCTACGTTCAAAAAGTAATCTAACAGCTTTACGAACAGCTTGTGGTCCAGTTAATGACTCTGTATCGGCACTAAAGAGATAAAGAACATTACAAGCAGCACCTTGTACTGCTAACTGCTGCTGTGCTGATGTTTGATATTCTCTTTGTTGAATATCACGTTCTGGCAAATTGAGACGACATGGGAGTGCCAATGGTGTGACTGAGTGCTGATAGATTAAAGCTGATAATGAACTGAAAACTGGTTCATTTGAACAACCCTTCAAGCGAACACCACGAACAGTTGGCTCGACTAAGAAATGACGTACTAATTCATCGCTTCCGCCTTTTGAGCCAGGTGGTGGCTGTGCAACTCGAACAACTAATCCAAAGGCGTCTGTAAGAATTATGCAAATAAATTAACATTCAATGCTCTATTGTCATACAACAATTAATACATACTGGCAAAAGTTGTTGAGTCACGAACAAGGAAAGTTCCCGGAGTAGCATTCCTCAACAAGCTTATGGCTTCTTCGCGTGACAATGACGGCTTATACCAATATTTTGATGAATCACGTGCAAATCTTATCAAGTAAAAAAAAAATTGACATTGAGGATTGCAAAAATATTTTTGTTTTCCGTGATTTAATGACTTACTTAACATGATGCGGAGCAATTTCAAATAGCTCACTATTGGCATTTGATATAGCTGAATTTGTTGAGTTTCTTCTTGATGCGTAGGTTGAAACAGTTTCATTAACATTGGCAACTTCATGAATTCTGTTCGACAAGTCCCGTCTGTGTTTGCGGATATTGTTTTGTTCATATTAAATAAAGAATAAGAAAAAATCGTACATATATGTTAGTTGACAATTTAGTAACAAGATGTTTGGGAAGATTTTTGCAAATTCTACTGACAAAACTTTTTCAAGCTTATCGGAATTGCGCATTCTCTGAACAGTAAATTAACAGAGAGGGGTAGACTGGTAGAAACAAATGTTTTAATGTGATCATGTTAGATAAAGTTCCTACCATGTTAATTAAAACAAAATGACGTTTCGTGCAGAACGAAGACGTAAATGAACGTTGACAGAAACACAAATTGACAACAGAATGATTTACTCGTCAGAAAATGCGCTTGAAATAAATTTCGTGATCAAAAAAATGTGATATTTTTGGGTATAAATAAATGAAGGTGCATACGTGCATGATACCATGACTTATTTGTTAAATGGAGAATAAAAATTAATTTCTACTCATAATTTTTTAATTAAAAGGTAATTGCTGAGAGATAAGACAAGGTATAAAGTGCCAAAAATAAATAAACTATTAAACTCAATCTATGGTTGACGGACATGCTGTGTGAATTCAATGTGACTACAGATAATTTTGCCTATATACCTTCTTTCAAGATGCGCGACAGTCGATTTTACAGAATCAAGTGCCCAACCCGAACTATACGTAATTTAATTAATATATATCCATTACATCATCCACCAATTAAATAATATTATCAGATAAAATTTTTGTAAGCTTACCGCTGCAATGTTGGACTTTTTGGTGGTAAAGTTGAAGTACTACCAAAAGGCACTGGGGTTCTCGGTGTAACCGGAAATGCTGGCGTTTCAGGACGTGAAAATTCGGTTTCCGTTTCCGAACGATAAGATGAAACCGATTCATTGCGTGTCTAGAAATAGAAACAAAGTTTAAATGACTAATATAAAAATAAGAAGCAGTTCCTCAGACAGTCAACAGCGAAAGTCAACAAATAATAGTTGACAATTTACGACTTCTGAGAAAATGCACTTAGAATGACCGTGTATAATTGAAATGAAAAGTTTTTCAAGGATTTATACGCTTTCGTCACCTTAAGTAGTTAACATGCAAAGCATCTTATTCATTTTACTGTTTCACGTGTAAAACAAATAAGCGGGAAAAATGACTTAGTTAGCCAAATGGTTATTGTGACATTGACAATGAATAATTTATGAATTTTAAAAGGACGAGGATAGCAAGCATGTGTTACCTGATGTGGCATTTTGCCATTATTATGATCAGATGATGATCCCTCAGAGTCAGACTTTCTTATATTGTTATGGTTATGATATGATGATTGTTCATGATTAAAGTTAATGACATTATCAAGATAACGATTTACCGAATCAGTCTTTTGGTTAATGATGATGTTATTATTGTTAATATGATTATTAGATATTAGTCTTGATGTTCCATTTGTGTCAGTGCCATTAATGAGCTCAGTCAGAAAGTTATTTGTTGTATAATTCTCATACGCAATCGATTCTAGTAGATTATCAAGCGTTTCCATAGGTGATTTTGGCGATTCCAGGTTATTGTTATTAATTCGATCCTTTTATTATGAATTCATACACACATTATTTGTACGCCATAAATATAAATGAATGAATATACACAGGGCGAACACAAAAAAGAACAGAGCAAAATATGTGTGGTATGTGTACGATTTTTGTTATATGAAAAAACGAAGAAAGAAAGAAAAAAATTAAAAATAAAAAAAAAGTTGTGAATATATGAAGGAAAAACTCATGGAATGTAAAAGCGTCATCATTATATTATTTTTGTACTGTACTCCCATTGAACAGCTATCTAAGTAGCAAACAACATTCCAAAAACAACGAAAATAAAAAAGTAAGCAATCTAAGTACATGACTTACCATTTCTTCATTTGGAGTTGACGTTAAAGGCATGATATTTCTCCTGTTAATGCTGTTAGTCGATGCGGAATTCTTGTCGTTAAACGATCGTGTATATGATGCTGTACGATTTTGAAAGTCGAACGGATTGTTTTCTAATTCGTTCTGTAAATGCATGTGAATTTAGTCATATGTTAGTAAACAAATGTGGGGATGAAAAGATCAAATTAATGACTGTCATCTTCATTTCAGTGGATTTAGTTTGATTGTTTGCACACTTTTCAGCAATAATCTTCTCAAATTAATCAAGTTAAGAAAATAAGAAGAGATGCTTTGCAACATAAGGAAATCAAATTACGTCCGTGGAAATGTAAACAAAATTCACTGATTCACGAGAAAAATCACTTCCTAGAATTTACAAAAAATTCCATTTGATCTTTTCATTTTCAATACTTTAGTAACATTTTCTTAAAGTTACGTCATTAAGTGCAAAACAATTATTTTTTAAGAACATAAATAAACATTTACAGACATGATAAGGGACATTAATGATAAGTGGAATATTGAACGTTGACTGATCATGATTGATGCACAAACACTTAACGTTAAATTTCTTTATGTATTTTTATGACCTTACCTTGTACGGCTTTGAAACTGTTTGTTCTGTACGCTTTATTTGCACATATTTCGGCTCCTTGCCCGTGGTCAGTGTGTTGTAATTTCTGACTGGCGATAATGTTTGACTACGACTGAAAAAACAGTAACAGCAGTTGCATAAAAAAGAAATGTTACGTTGTGTAGAAAAGAAGAATGATTATCTCATTTCAAACATACCGTGCTGCTCCGTCAGTAAAGTCAAAGCCCTGTTGACGTTGCGCTCGTTTTGCTCTTAAACGTTGTTGTTGCACTTGTAACCATGTTTGGCTTGAGCCACTGTAATAAGAAGAGATGAAATGAAGTTAAAAAATGAGATGATTGAAGAAAGACATAAAGATACTTTAGAAAAATATGCAGCTATGGCGCATTTTTGTATGGCTTCGTCAGAAACAAGTGAGATGCTCACCACTATACTACCGAGAATATAACAGTCTTTAGTTCATAGAATTTCACTCTTTATAAAATTAAGGAGCTTATAGGACAATGACATAGACTTTTATGCAAATTTATTAGACCAGAATACTAGTTTGACTATATTGATATTTGCTACTTATAATCAAACACGAGTGAATACTCATTTGTCCAAGCACAAGTCAAACTGAGCTTAATGACGCAATTTTTCTTTAGTGTTAATTTTCCGCACTAAAATATGGAAGGAGATAAAGTAAAAATAAATGAGAAATGAAAGAATAATATTGACATTAATCCCCCTTCAGTGCGGTAATATTAGCTTTAAAACTGATTCATCATATTATTTTTACATTACTTTCCACATTATTACCCCACACTTTTCTCACTCTTTTGTTTTTAGCATCTTTGATATTTTCTTTATTTTCATCGTGATAAAAATCTGTGAGAATTTTCCTCATTTACGAAATAGTACATTAATGAACAATATATATACAAATGTCTCTATCTCATTTGGTACGGTATATGTTTCACACATTTTGGGGAACGGGCAACGTTATAAATAGACGACGTCTAGAAGCTTTTCACCTCTCTCTTTAGTGGATATCTTTATTTTTATTCATGTGGTTCTATATATTGCTACTGTTACAATTTCATTACACCTCCCATACAAAGCTCTAAATTATTATGAATATTGCAAAACACAGTGGAACTATTGAGTTAGAGTCTCTCTGACTTTTTTTTTATTTTCTTGAATCACATCCAATTTATTTTTGTTTTCTACTGCCTTCTTTTAATTTATTTCGTTTTTTGCTTACGTTGATTTTTTTTTCATTCTTTTCTTAATTCAAGAGACAGTGAAAATAAAAACAGATAGGCCATTGAGAAACTGCTATTGAATTAATGAACATTTTTAATTCGAGGATTTTCCGCTAATCAAATGAATAAGACACTACTTCTTTACGTCAATATGATCATTGTTGTTCTAATTTCGTTATAAATATTAATAAATAAATTTGTGCCTGTTTTGCTATCAGAAAATTAAAGACAGACAAAACAGAATGCAAAGGTTTATCACTTTTCTTTATCTTAATCCTTGGATTTAAGAAACCCGTAAATTATTCGAGATTTTTTAAGCAAAAGTCATAAAAAAGTGGTTTACAATTCTTTATGGTCAAATTTTGGGCTTCAAGCAGGTTTCCACATTCATTCAACAATTTTAATTTGTTTGAAATTCGCAAGAAAAGAGAGATTTGCAAATTCGTGGTGGATGACATTTTATGAACCATTAAAAAACAGCTTGGCTGTTTAAAAGTTTCGTACTTCAATTAAGAGACATTCTAACGAGGATTAAACATTTTACAGTTGACATTTATTTAATGACAAAATCGAATATGTCAATAAACTGTAGCTCATGTGTCAGTGATGTAGTGAGAATGCTTGGGAAATCTTTAGTTTCGACTTAGTCAGAATTGACCAAGTGGGATGTTGATCTTTGATTGCACCTCTGTCACATACTAGTTTGTGATTTGTTTCGAAGAATTTAAGCATGAAACTCGCGTGGATATTGAATCTAATATTAGAAATGCTATAAAAATAAATTATCTAATTTTATAAGGACGCCAATAGAAGGTGTGCTGATTAATAATAATTTTTATGCTTGAAACTATTTGATTAAGCTTGAAAGTTTTTTTTGTATCGTTTTATTTTTAACTACGAAATTTTTATGTCTATAAGAATTTAAAAAGTCAAGCTGAGTTATCACAATAAATTAGCAGATTTTTAATATAGTGCAAAAATGGCACAAATCTTTCCTAAATTGACAGTAAAAAAGAATTTTTTGCTAATAAAAAAAGCAAATTTATCAAATTAATATCTCGTCGATTGACCACTTGGCTCATAGAATAATAATTCAAAGAATCCCAAAATAGCACAAAATCCACTTTCAAAATCTTAAAACATTCCATCGAAAATATAATCTAATTAACTAAATGTGATTAAATCATAGCCTAATCACATATTTTCATGAAAAACATAACAGTAAATTAGCAATTTCATCGGAATTTCCTTCCCTCCCCACTACTTGAGATACATTCTATCCGAAAAAATATTGTTTTCTGTTTAAGAGCTTGTAAAACATTTTTAATTCACATGAAAAATGATATTTTTATTGTGAATTTAAGCACAAAAGTTTTGAATCATTCGACCATTAAAAAAGGAAGCCTTACTATTCTTTTTTTACTTCTCTTTATGTGTTTTAATTATACTTAATATACGATGGTGCCAATATTCTTAATATGAGACAATCATCTCATCCTACCCGAGTGGCACAATTTCTATTAGTGGAACAGTCTATATTTTGTAATATATTGGCTATTACGAAGCTTACAAAGAATAGATGATCATATTTATTGAGGTTTATTGTATTTTGTTGCACACAATTTAGTTAAATTGATGGAAATTTGATCTTGCTATTAATTCTGATGGGGATCGTTCAAGTATGAGGTGTTAGAATTTAGAAAATGGGAAGATCATTAGGATTGACTTTTCAGTGGAGCATCATAAGCATCCAGAATTGGAAGATGTGTGAAACAATTCAGTAAACACCATTCATGAACGATTCATTGACTAACTTCGTGCTTACAAATTGCTCAGTTTAAGTTGTCAGTAAATCACTAAACATTCTCACGATTGCTGCAATCTAACTATGTTCCTCGGGCTTTTAATATGTTTTAGATATTAAAAGATGTGCCATATATATTTTTTTGGTGATTATTTTTAGTCACATATATCTTCTTTTCTGTTATACCGTCCTATGTACACGTAAAATTCACATCGAAGAATAACAAAATTTAGAAGTAGAAAAATAAGAAGAAGTATATACTGAAGAAAAAAAACCTAGTGGGTTGAACTCACATTGGCAATGAATTCTTTATGAAATATGTGATATTTTTTTTTCTTGCCATCATCACGATGATCTTCATCATCGTCATCGTCCCTTGAGGATACTTTGTCAGGTAAGCTTGTAGAGTCATTTAATTTCGAAAATGATTCAGACAAACTTGACAAGATTGATGTAGATTGATGGCTTTTGATGAAGGAAAAATGATTGGAGAGGAAATGAGAAAAAAATTCTTGATTGATTTGCATTTTGACAAGCTTTTCAATAACAAACAAGACAAACAAGTTGAGTCTTACTTGGAATTTGTGAACTTCATATAAAAACATCTGCACCAAATTTTAAACAAAATATCCACAAGGAAATCAAGTAGTTGAGGGAGACGAGAAGTTGAAAGAAAAATATGTTTGTAATAATAGATACACATATTGGCAGCAATCATACGGTTAACATTCATTGAGATTCATCTGTGAGTGAAGGTGAATTTCACGAAAAATAAAATCTCAATAAATTATTAAGTATTATGTCTATTAATGTCTCACTCAATAACTCTCCATTGCACGGAACAAAAAAACAAACGTTTTGAAAAATTAAAACGATTCCGAAAATGATGACAAGTTGTGGAGAGATGCAATAGAAGTTGTAAAAAGCGCACTGACATTGAGGTTAATAGGAAATTGTTGTAAACTAATCACAACTTAATGAGTCAGCTTTATTACATCAGCTGTGAATTGCATGTGCAACTAGGTGTGTGGGATTTATTAATGAATTGTAGTAAAATTAGAATTTTCATTGTTTTGCGGAAGTATTGAGGACAATATTGATTAAGTGATGATGAATATTTCGAATAGTAAGAGGAAGACGCCATACATATAAATGATTTGGGCCACTGAATAAATTGTTGACCATGGCAAAATAAACATATTGATAAAAACTCCACTAAAATACCAATATGGTCAAGATCAATCCTTTTGTATGCAAATGTACACCTCATTAAAGCTGATGAGCTTCAAAGAAAATTGGCAGATCACAACAAAAAGTTGTACTGTAAATGTTCTGATGTTCCCAATGTAATATTTCTTTGTCAATCTTGTCTCATTTATCCCGTGTATAAAAGTTAGCCAATTAAACTATTTATAGACCCACACATGACTGTAAACACATGACACGACTTGAAATAGTTTATGTTTTAGACAAATAGACAAAATTCAATCAACACCGCCCTTCCGTTTCTGCTTCAATGCATCAAATAATATGAATTTTTTTCTCAATATTATTATTGTTATTTCTTCTCAAAAAAATGGGCATTAAAAATATACTTGAATTCAACCTTGGCCTTAACTCAATAGATACAATGTACGTCAAAAATAAATTGTAATCTCATAAATGACGAAACGAATTGAAATGCGAATGAGAGAGTGAAGTAGAAATATTTTTAAAGGAAAATACGAAAAAAATATGAAAAAATGTGAATAAAATAATTTTACACATTTCCATATATGGAACAATACACATTGAGACGTTAACCCAAGACGAGTATAGTCAAGTAATAAATGAGAACTTTGATGAGATGTGAATCAAGGGTGATACGCTTTAAGAAATTTCCGAAAAGTTCGTGGATGGATTTTTATGGGAGCTTTTGTTTGAGATTTTGAAGATGAGAAAGAATTGGAGCAGTTGTGGCATTTACGGAGGTGTATTGTGAGGAATTGTTGGTCAGAAATTTATTCGATTGGATTTTAATTGAGAAATCGTGGAATTTTATTAAACAGCTTCAATAGCTTTAGAAAATTTTTCACAGAAAACTATTAAATTTTTTAATTAGAAATTTTTCTTTGAAAAAATCACTTTGGTCAGTTTCCTCAGAATAAAGCACAAATAACACCCACATAATAGAGTCTCATTCTAGTCATCACGAAACCACGACAAAAGGGCCACAGAAAAAATAAATAAACAGTAAACGAACTCCATAAATGTAAAACTCACCCATCAGATGCATATCCACTTCGACCAAAGCTACCGTCCATCGTATTCGATCTCTTTAACGGCTCAAAGTAATGTGCACTACTTTCCACATCACTATTCTCAATACTATAATTCGCACTGTCCTTGTACTTTACATTTTCACTTCTATTACGATAATCAAATAGCTTTTCGTTATCAAATACACTCAAATTATTCTCTGGTGTCTTGTCGCCAAACGTATATTTACTCTCATATTGCCGACCATATCTCGTACGTTCAACAAAATCTTGAGATAAATTCTTGCGACCAGATGTTACACTTCCATTTAAATTCAACGCTTTGCGGACCATTGATGGACTCGAAAGTCCATGTTGCATTCTTATTATTTTACCATCAGCCGTAGATGGCAAGTACGAGAATGGTTTTGAATATTCGCGGGCGTGGTAAGGAACATTTGATTCCTCATACCGTCGACTTCCAGAAATATTATTTTCTGACCGTAATACTTCCATGTAACCTAAAGACTGATTTTGCAAAAGATTTTCAGATCGCTTTTGATATTCTTTTCGCGTATCGTCCGGAAGACTGTGTTGGTAACGTGTTGATTTTCCATGTAGTTGCATTTGTGTGTCTGTATCATAATAAAGCTCATCATTGTTTGCGTAAAAGCCTTTGTATTGTTGATCAGATAGTGCTGGTGTATTGCGACCTGATTCTGTTGGTGTTAATGTTGTCGTAATGCTTGATGTTTCACCTATATCGTTATTTTTAGAATAGCCAAAAGCATCACTATAACTATAACTTCTCTGTGTATGTGATCGTTGATCATTAGTTGTGTTAATGTTGTTGATTACATTCGGCGAATGATTTTGATTGTTATTCGGTAATGTTCTGTCAACTGCATTTGATCTCATTGATGCCGTGTTCGTTGTCGTTTGAGTCGTTGCTGTGTAAACATCAGAATTTTGTTTACTCTTTTCCGTACTGTATGCAATATCGGGTAATGCTTCAACAGTTAATAACATCTCAGAGAGCAAGTTGTCCAATTCGTCATGACAAGTATTTGCTGGATGTGTTTATATGAAAAATAAAAGTGTACACACAAAAAATGTAAATTATTAGTTTGGAGACCTTTAGCACAAATATATAAAATTAATATGAGATTATCATCGCACAAAATTATGTGTTCATATATTATATTGTGCTATTACTCATATTATTTTTTATTATTATTATTTAATATTAATATCCATTATAAGTCTTTTCATACCTGACGGGCTTGTTGCTCTATCATGCCAAGATAATGCCGATGATGTATTATTTTCTATGAGAAAAGAGAAGGCGATTAGAAGAAATGAATTTTTAATACAAATACGTTTGAAACAACAGCAACAATAATAGGCAATTGTAATAAATATTAAGTAGCAAGTGTTGTTTGTGGACTGTTCTAGAGCGCATACACTAAGTAATACATCATACCCGGCTTTTAGGGTAAACTTGTCATATACCACGTTGAAGTGTTTATGGCAAAATGTCACAGAGTCAAGTAGATGACCTGATATAGTTGACACAATTGTCTAGAGTCATAAAATAACATTTTCGCAATTTGCGGCTCGTTTTATAGACCGGTCTATTTTTCAAATCCCACTCTCAGTTCCCCACAGTCTGATTACCCAACCAAAAATATCTTCAAATGTAATAAAAGTGACCGAAATACCACCAATATTGATTAAAACGTAAACAGTAGAGATAGATGTTTCCGAAATTCCTATCGAAAATAGCGAGTTATAATTAACATTTGAAGAAGAGTCTGACAGACATAAAGTAAATAAACAATCCGAAATCAATTGATTTAAGAAAACATGCGCAGCCATAAAATACACTTTTCTCATTTTTTTAAAGTAAAATCGAACACCGCCAATAATTTAATTTGATTTGATTTGAGCATTACTATAATTTTTTTGAGAAAGTAAATTGCTTACTATTTGAAATTTCATGACTATAAATCCCAGAATCGTAGCTTTGCATTAATGGACTTTTCACGTAACTCCTCTGAGGCGGTGTCGGTTGCTGTTCCTGTCTTGGTGATGATCGTGTTGCAATTGCTGTATGTGAATAATTTCCATCAACCATTGTTCCATTCTCATTTCTCGCATTATCCCATTCAAGTATTGTTGATAAGATCCGTGAATTCTTTGATATTGGCGCATTTAAGCGTGTCTCAATTGTTCGAATATTTTGCACCGTTAATTCATTATTATTTGCATTTCTCTTCTCAATCGTTGCATAAAGTGATCCATCAACCGGTCCTTGTGTATGTTGTGTATTTAATTGTGATAAATCAGCGATTGATGAGTAATTGGATATTGGCTCCTTGCGGATCAATGGATTTTGAAAGATTAATACGTCTTCGTTAAGACGGTTAATTTTGTCGGGTGTTTTGGTGAATATCAGCGTTACTTTGTGATCCATTGGGAATTTTTCATCTAAAAATAAACAAAAATTAAATGAATATATGGGTGGTGTACGATGTTCATCATCAGTTTGTTTATTAATAATTTAATTTTTGTGCATAAATTTTCATACGAAGAAAATTGTCGGTTAATAATGAGAGAATTTTAATTTAATTGTGGCTATTAAAAGTGTCATATTATTCGGCATCTTCAATTAAAATTCATAACATGTTGTACAGTTTTCGAATGTATAATTTTATACTCAAAAAATGTGACAGAAATGGCATATATAATATGTGTGTCTTGTTGATAAAAGGCTATTGACCTAGTGGTCTTACATATGCAAAAACATCCGAAAGGGCTTGTAAGATAAGTCATGTAAATAAGTTGTAAATATTTATCAGACATTATTTGCAGTTGAAAAATTTCCTTGAACAAGCATTAAAAAATATGAAACTTCCAGATGAAAGAGTGCATTAAGCTTTTTACTTGAATATTGCATTCCAGCAGCAATTTTTCATCAACATTCCAGAATTAGCATTCATCACATATGCAATTCATCACAATTTATCTAGCCTCATTCATTATTATTAAGATAAACCTAGAATTATAAAAGCATTATCAATCTTATTCAGATTATGGCTACTGAGTGGCAATTGTTTCCCACAATCTTATCTGGTCAATCTAAATTCGAAGAAAGCTTTTTTTAGCCTTTTATATAGCCTCTTTTATCATGAGCACTGCAGAACTTTAGTTATATCGACAACACTTTATATTCGGTCAACACTATGTCACAAAGGCCTTACTATCACACTGGCCGATTCGTTCAACCCTAATATTCTAGATTCATCTCTGTTAAGACACTATAGAGTCATATACCTTATTATACATTCTTACGTCACTTCTTAATCAATTCACATATTTTTTTAACGAATTTAGAATTCAAGTTTATAATTCTACGGGTTTTTCTACAGCCTTGACACTCATAAAATATTTTTTAATGAACACTTCGAACACATATCACAAAAGCTTAATAAAATAATGATTTAATGATTTTTCTTTTGAATCACCTTGATGACATTTTGTGTGATTAGCTCATAATCACCGCGATCTTGTATGAAAATAATTGTACATGCTGTAAAAGTTTGCATGTACTACTGCACTTTATGTCTTTTAATAAAAATGTTAATTAATTATTTACCGCTATGAGGAAATGATATATCATTTTTATGAAACTCAATTTCGTTCCTTGCTATGGCACATGTGTGAAATTGTATGCTCGATATGAGCTCCGTTTGACGTGACTTATTGTGTATTTGAAAAAAATGTATAAAGATATCGCCCCTTAAGATAATCGGACTTTTAATTTCATAGATAAACTGTTTCGTTGAAATTGGCATAACATAAATGTCTACAAATACAGTCAAAAGAAAGAGGAATAAAAAATAAATAATAAATTATGTAAATTTTGGCTTCTATTTCAGATTAGGAAACATAAGAATATAAAATCGTATTAAGTCGTTTCATTTTAATGATTTAGTAGAATCAATAAAAATGAAACTAAATAACACGAGCAGAAAGAGAAATATATCAAAATTAGGAAGAAATTTGTTATCGTTTGAGGTGGTTTTAGCGCATTTTTCTCAGAACGTGTTCATGTTTTGATGCTGTTTATTAATAATTTGTCGGCTTTATGGCGGCAGTCATCTTGAATAAGTGGAATCGGAAGGTGTTTTTAATGATTGAAGTGGACGGTCGTTAAGTTTTTATTATTTTAACCTACATTTCTGTCTAGATTCTTAGGTTTATAGCATTTTTGGTTGAATGACATGATAACAAAACATTTCGTTGGCTTTACTAGTCAGAAATGTCAAAAATATCTATGTTGGCTATAAGATTTCGATAGCACACTAGCATAATTAATTTCCATGTCATTCGGAAAACAAATGCGTTCAAAATTCTGGCTTTGTTTCAGAAAATGATTAACAGATGATTTTCCTAGTCAAGGCTGAATTTTATTGCCACATTCCAACAGATTTAATCAAAAAACTCAGACATCAGAGACATTTTTAATAAAGATGACTATGCACTGATATCATAATCGATAGTTATTTATCTTCAGGAACATTCATGAACTCAAAATGTGAAGGACATGACGATCCTTTCAAGTTGACAAACCCATTCAAAAAATGCGCTAAAATCTTCTTAAAGGAACCGAAAAGAAATAAAGTCTTATACCTGATATGAAAATGAATCGTTCGCCTTCAAATATTTTAATGAAGCTACTCCATTCATTTTCATGATGTGATATTTTGTGATGCATACACGGTGGAGATTCCATTTTTATAAATTTCAAATATAATGGCTGAGAATTAATTTTGATTTCACCTGAGAGTAAACCAAAGAAATATTCGAGGTATCTGAAATGAAATAAAAGAGAAGAAATTGATTGGAAAGAAGATAATATTAAGGAGCAAAAAAAATTTAAAGAAGGAAGGAATAAAGAATACTTAGAATCATATCAAGTCAATCTCCCGTAGAGATCTCGTTTGAAATTAAACATATGCAAATATACCTTTTATAGGACGGTTGCGTGATTGGACCAGCGGTGTCATCAAGGAACTTTTGCATTGAGTATTCATCCAAATCTTGTATATTTCGTGAGTGATCAGGTGACTTAATTGAGTACGGTGCTAAATTCGAGCTGCACATTTTCTGGTAATACAAATAAGCTGCCACGCTTGTAGCAACTCGCTGAAAACTTTTCCTACAAAAAATAAACAAGAGAAGAATAAATGTATGGAAAAAACAAATAAAGTTAAAATGATGACATAATCGCAAAAAAGGTTCAAGTTGGAATATTGGATGAGGACTTTGTGACCAGAGTGCATTATTTTGCGTTTATGAAGTTTTAACATTCAATTGACAGGAAAAATAATTTAAAAAACTGCCAAAAAATTGCTGAGTCACGTGCACACTTCAAAAAGTTTTTCGCTTTTTTATCACCTTTAATGTGTGATTAGGGGAATACTTTTTAACACATTTTGTTTAAAAAAGTAGCAAGAGCTCATGTTGTTGATAAAATAGACGCTTTAGCTCTTATTTTGATAAAATTTAAGAAAAATGTTAAGAGAATTTTGAAAATTTCCCGCCATTTTTGATTTTCAAACAAATTTCTAAGCTTGTTGATTTAAAACTAAATTAAATAATCAAATTCATATTTTCTTTCACGCTAATCCTCGAAATACCATAAACGATTTACAAACAAAACGCAAAATAATCTTCAAAGATACCATTCAACACGATTTACGACTTGTAGTCAATCAGTCTCACAAAATGTTTACACAAAACAAGTTTACTTTTTGCAAAATTCTGTGCTAAAGCAATCCATTAACAACACATTTAAGAAAATGTCAAAATAATAAAAAAATTAAATAAGAATAAGATACTAACCGATCTTGAAGGACAACAATTTTGTTCTGCCCGCCACTCAGCCATGTTTCAATATGTTTGCATAGTTCGCAGAGTTTCTCTAATGATATCGTAGATAAGCATGACTCTAAGTCAAATAGACGATAATTTTTGCCGTGCTTTTGTTCTAACATTTGTATTAAGTCCAGCTCATATTTATCACCACGACGATTTCCGTTCTCATCATATAAGAATAAGTCATCGATTTTTGACGATTGCTCTGGTTTGACGGGCAGAATTGCAGCCAGTATTCTTTCTGTTACATAACATAGTTGCCATGTGTTACCTCCCGTTGGTGTCGTTGATGTCGGCGTTTTTGCTCGACTCTGTTGTTGCTGTTGTTGCTGCTGCTCATAGTTTTTTTTTTCATTTGTTTTGAATTGAAAAAGCAAAAGGGAAAATTAGAAAATGAAAATGAAAAATTGAAGGAAAAAATAGAATTTCGAAATTTTTTATTCCGCGTTTTTGTTTAATTGTAAAAAAATTTCATATTCTATTTTTATCTTCCCGCAACATACATTTTTTTGCCTTCTCAATTCCAACTTTTTTTTTTATTTACATACCGTTTCATTTTTCTCCAAATGTGTCTGCTGCTGCTGTTGCTGTTGAGATCGATCCTCATAGCTATTACTAGTCTGTATTGTTTGAGAAATGAGAAGAAAAAAATGTTTTTTAAAAAAGAAAAAATGAAAATTGGAAGAAGGAGAAGGAAAAACCTCTCAAGATAAATTCATGGAAAATATCATTGATGATTTTAAATTTGTTGCTATTCATAGCGTTTGGCTTTCATGATCGCAGCGAGTAGGGGTCTCGAAATTAATTATTTTGTTATTCTCATGCACACTTAATCGCTTAAGATAACCGAATTCTTATTTTTGCTCGGATTAGATGACTTTTTGCGATGATCTTATGTACTTTAAATTTTTAAAAATGCAATTAAAACGAATCACTTAAGTGATTATGTTCTTCTTTACATCTCCTTCAATTGCATCATCGACTGATATTTCTCAATGAGTCAGAAACTGTCATAAAGTCTCTCAGTTTATGACCTTGGTTTTTCTGCATAAAATTAGTGTTAATTTCAAACGACTGCTATCTTTTATTAATTCAAACGACGTAAACAATAAATGGTAACATTCTGCTACGTAAGTGTCGACTATTTTGTAATGATATTCAAGCTTAAGATGTCTAATGGATGCTAATTTTAATGATTCATATTAAAAACAAACTACGTAGTAAATTTTGTCGAAATGAATGCTCTGACAATATTTGCATCGCTTGGTGGTCTCAAGATTGTCACTTGGATGGTTTCAAATTTACTTATTATGAAAATTTAAGATGATTTAAATGGAATTCAGAATTGTATATACAGAAAAAAGATTTAATTAGGTTAAGTAGTCTGAGTTATGGACAATGAGTCAATGAGTCACCAATAAAATCACCATTATAACAATAGTTATCCGGGGATTTTAAAATGACTGTTTAGTAACAGGGCAAGCTATTCGATATGGGTATATCCCCTGTATCATCCCTTAATTAACCGCTATATGACATTTATTAATTAAAATAAATGATAATTACTAAATACCACAGTTCAAAATAAATTTACTTGCTAATTCAGCCATTCAGCTTTACAAAAACATATTCCCCCCACCGAGCATCTCCCAGTAGGAACCTCTATTTATGAAAACTCACATATGCGAGTGAAAATAACATTCATAATTTCCCATAAAAACATAAGGGAAATGAGAAGGTAGTTGGAAGTACTTAAAAAAATTAAACAAATTTTTGTTTTCTCGTTCATAAATCGATCAATATGATTCCATTAAGTGCTTATGTTCGTTGCTCATCAAATTTCAAAATAGGAGCAGTCATTGTAGCCGGAAAAGGGCAATAAAATGTAGAGCACTAATGGTAGCAGTGAAAAATCATCATCAACAGTATTGTTGATGCCCTCGCGTGAATCAACATTTGCAATGTGAAAAGTGAATATGAATGAGAAAGAAATGGGGGGAAATTCCAGAAAAGGGCGTGACTGCCTTGTAAGAATAATTATTTGACACCATTCATCAAATGCTCGCTTATGTCTCATTATTTTCTTCTGTCTTGTGTTTCGCTTGTGTTTGCAGTAATAATAACTTGGTCATTGTTTGGCTTTAAAATTGCAAAAAATTTATATACTTATTCTTAAAATAACAATATTGACACAATCAACATATAACGCGAATGAATAGGAATTAATAAGTGAGTAGCTAAAATGATAGATGACGTAGTCCTCACAACACGTCCTCGTTTTGAATTTTAAAATTTACTTTCATTGTCCGATCATTCTCTTAAGAAATATAAAATTCCTTTGAGATATATACATATATTATGGGCGATTCTATGAATAAGATGTGATGTAAATGATCTGATGTTTGATTTATGGATGAGTATCCTTGCTAGATTCTTAAGACAGCCTCGTCTGGGATCTTATTAATGAGGGGGTTGGCCCACCTGAAGTTGATATTTAATCTGAAGATCCTTAAATTGATTCTGGTTGATGCTTAAAACCATAATGGAAAATGAAATTACTTCAAAATTTGAAGTCAAATCACAAAATTTCTGACTACGCCCAAAAGTCAAAATTTCAATTTCCTGATAATTTTCCTAACAAAATACTCAATAATCATTTCCTAACTCAATAATTTATTCATGAAGAATATTCTCATTCACAGAATCGACCGATATTATGTTTTAAAAAAACTGGCTCCTATACCTGTTTTAGTAATGTGCTTGGCAGGCTAAAAGACTGTGAATTAACTTTTATCATTCTTATGCTTCTTCTTTTCCTTATTCAGCTTTATTTTGCGATACTCTACCACCCCGCGAGAACTGAACGTTTTTGTCTTTTGTGTACACTTTTTTTTTTGTCAAATGATGCCAGTTAAATAAATATTCACAGCACAACACAACACACAACACTTTATCCGATCTGTCAAATGATTCTCCTTTTAATTAATTTCATCGACGAAGAAAACAAACTCAAAATTTCTTAAAAATAACGCAAAAAAAATATATATTAAAATTCTTCTCCTATCGCTGACTGAAGAATACAAAAATAGTCGGGTCTATTGATGCAATTCTATTATTATTGTTGACCACAGAAATGTGCTGTTGAGAAGTAAAAGTTTTTCGCGGATTCCGTGCGGTTTGGTCGACGATAATGTTGCGACTAGCATTCAGTGATGAAAAAATGCTGTTGTTTTTTTGCTTCGCTTTTTTGCTTTACTCAAAATTTTTTTTTGTATGTTGATTCATTTACTATGAATATTCAAGAAAATGATATGTGTATGGATATTCTTTTTTCATCAGTTCTTATGTGTATTATTTAATTTTAAATACCCCTCGAGAAGATGTAGAGGAACTGGGACTGTATTTTATTACTTTATACACACATCGATGTGTATTAATATCGCCGTCTTGTTTCTTTTTATATTCGCACATTTGCAACACAGACATAAAGACTAAGAAAATTGCTACAGTTTATTCAAAATATGTGTCTGTTAGACAAGGAGTTGAGTGTTTACGGATGTTGTGTTTATTAAATAAATAGTTTGATTTTGACTCGGCTGATCTTAGCGGAAGGGAAATATTGCTACATTTCAAGCTCAGCTGAGGTGAATTTAATTAAGGCATTGAAATGTACAATTATTTTCCAATTACTAGAGCTAATTTTGATAGAATAACAAGCTAATTAAATGAACTTAGTCAATGATATCCCGAAAAATTCCCGAAATTTCAATGCCAACTGAATAAACGTCGTCTTCACTTGTATTAGACCCCCAAAAAATTCGTTTTATCGCGAAGATCTTCATGTATTTGTATAAACAAACAATCTTCTTATACACTTATTGGCAACAACAAATGTAGTACAGCGAATTTACATACGATATTCTTTCAATACTATTGACTACAAAAGCAACAACATTGTATAATGTACACAATTATTATTATTATTATACATACATGTATCTTTCCATTTTGCTGTGGTTGATGATTGTTATTATTCAATGACTTGCGGCAATTTAAGTATGTCGTAAGGCAACTTGGATATGCCAGAATTCCATTACTTTTATCCCATTGACGAAATATTAGATAACCTGTATCAGTATATCGAATTTCCGGCTAAAATTATTTTATTGATAGATTTTTATTTATCCGTTAATTCCACATTCGCTTATGGGAATAAATTTATTCTCACCAAAACTTCCATAACGCGAAGATTTCTTTCAATTGATTTGAACACAAGAAAAATGTAATAAAAAATATTCACAATCTAAGTGTTGCACAACTTCGTAGTTACTATTGTTGTTGTTGTTTCATTATTGTATGTTGTTTGCAATAAAGTACGGTGAAGATGTGATAACCGCTTTAAAAATTCGATTATCATCTTTTTATCTCATATCGCTTTTAATATGTGTGTACTCAAATAAAGTGGCTAGTAAGAAATGACGTCTGTATAGGTTTGTTTGATTTGGTATTATGGCGCATTTTTAATTTGAATTAATTTTATTAATTAACTGTGTGGGTTGAGAATTGGTGTGATAAAATTATAAATTTGCCAGATTTTTTATTGCCTAATGCAGAACTAGTTTAAATAGACGCTAAGGAATGCAAATTTGTTTTCATCAAAGCACATTCTTCAAAATGTCATGTTGTTTGTGTCTTTTTGAAATGAAGTTTCAATAACAGAAGCCAGAGTGCTTTATTCAAAATGACTCTATATGATAAGGGCAGATGGGTCAACGTGTACACTTTATTTAAGAACGTCTGAAATGCTCATAAATTAAATTGAATCTCACGTGCAAATCTATTGAATCTTTGACCTTTTTGAAGCTCACGAACCTCATTTTTTAATTCATTTTGAACTTATAACACAAATTACAATAATTCCGTTCAAGGTGGTGCTATGTTGCTCTATCAATAACGCCCTCATCATTAGCATCAGCATTGAACCGATACCTTCAATAAATTTAATCAAAATTTAATAACACGTTGCACCACCCAACCCAAAGTGAATATAAAATCGCATCATTCAATATTAAAAATGCACCGAAAATACCTTGTGATACTCTTTCATTCGATTCCTCTTCTCTTTTGTTCCTCTTTTCTTTTTCTGTGTTTTTGTGTATATTTTCGTTCTTTTCTTTTCACTTCGATCGAGCGGAAATTATGTTTCAGTACTTTTGAATAAATTTATTTTGGATAATAATCCGTAAAGTAATTTAATTTCTATGATTATATTACTGTATGTTCCTATCTTCGTCTATCCTATTTTTGGCTTCGTTAGCTACAAAAAGATATGTATAAATAACATAGAATTATGTTGAAAATTATGAGTGTCAAGAGGAAGTCATTAGTGATCAATATTCTTTAATTTCCGATTTGAAAAATTTGTTCATTCCTTAAATGTGAGGAACCACGAGCGTGCGCGTATGATAACTTATGATTGAAAACTAGTTAAAAACGTGATGATGGGAATAAAGAAAGAAATTTCGAAAAAAATGCTCATTTATTTTTAAAAAGAATCCAATCATCACTCACAGCGCATCCAATAATTGATGTATGTTAGTTAGTTAGTAAGCTTTCTTTAGGCAGCATTATGAATATTGTTATTGATGTTTTTATTATTGTTTCTCCATAAGATGTGAAGAAAGAAGAGATTTTTGTGTAGCTGACTTTCATTCAATAATCTCTTCATTAAAGTTTTCAGTTTGACTGTTGGATATTGATGGTTGATTATGGTACTTATGTGAATAAATTGAGCTAATAAATTTTATGGCAGAATCAAAATTGTCGGATATATTCATTGACTAAATACAGACTTCTTTTATGGATAATAAACCTAAACTTTGTGGTTATTGTGGTTTTCAAGCATATTTGATAATTTTTGATCGCCTTGGTGTCGATTTCATGTAAGGGACAATCTTTGTAAAGTCACAAAATCACGGAATAGATTCTAAACACTTTTTTGACATAACAATAATGTGTGAATTAGTTAAATGATCTTCTTAAGGCGATTATAACAATAACAATTTAAATAGACACAGCCATTTAGTCGCACGATTGAATTTGGACAAATTATCACTTGGGTGATCTGCTTGATGTCAATATTTTAGACACAATCTGGGTTAAATCATCTTAAATTGAGATTTTTCCGTTTTTTACGATGAACATTTGATGACAGATTAGCCATAAACTACTACTGTGATTGAAAAATTTGCGTGGTCGGGTAAATATTAATGGAGATCATTTAAGGTGCTCTTTGAGGTCATTATGAGGCAAATGAGATCTGAGCTAATGTTTTGTTTAAAACTGAATTTGGTAAATGAGAAAATAATTTTGGCTTCAAAACAGAATACTGAGTCCCAACTTTAATGACAGTCATTTAGTTCTTATAAAAACACACTCAATTCAATTGATTTTTGATAAATAACTTCCATCTGGATTTTGATCACTTCCACAGTCATTTAAATTTAATGACAACTAGCCAAACTATCTAAAATTAGAAATACAGCATTTTAATGAAATTGATACATTCTTGCTTGTTCCTACAGAGTCAACGATTCTTGCTCCATTTAAGACCACTATAAAAATATCAGCGGAATCAATAAAAAATCCTACAAAGTAATTTAATTCTTAATCCTCTCGAACTTGTCTCAGTTTTCACAAATTACTTTAACATGTTTGCTTTGTTTGAACGAAACTGCTTGAAAATTTTGCAACACTTAAATGCTGAAAATCAGTTTTTAAAAATTACATGTTATATTATTTATTCCTATCATACTTTACATTTTAAAAAATGCGTTGGTGTCATGCAATATATGCATTAGTACATTTTAACTACCTTTCGTTTTCGTTTCTTCGCTTTTTGTAAATAACAAAGTAAGATTTTTTTTTTTTCAATTTTCGTTCATATATGCTTCATTCTTTTATTTTTATTCTTTTCTCTCTTCTCTTTTGACTTTAAGCAATCGACATTTGATCGTTATTCAAATAAGCTATTCGAGAGAAAGAATTAAATAATAAAAATGAAATGAAAGAAAGAATTTAAGAAAACAAAGTAATTGTTTGGAAGATCATAGAAAGTTAATGAAAGAAACGCATTTATGCTTTGTGTTTATGGGTCATAACTTTACATTGATAGCTGATGACTTTGAATAGAATCGTGGGAATCAAAGAAAAGTCATCAACAGAATTCAATTAGTAATTTATCAAAATAAAACGCTCTTAAAATTAAGTCATGATCAGTAACATAAGCACTGGGTCATTTACTTTTGATGTCCATCAAATCCTTTGTTTAAAGTGCCAAAAAATCTCAGACCTCATGCAAACTAAATGATAGACACTTTAAGTGAGTGACCCCATTAACGATTAACCCTTAACCCAAATACAAACTATCAAGACATTCCTTAAATTACAAATCTCCGTTTTATTAATAAAGTCTGAATGCAAATTGCGTCAGAAGCGTCAAAAAAAATTGGCAAGCACTTAATAGCTCATTAAATTACTCGCTCATAGGACTTTGAACTCACTTGATCCACAAAAATACCATAAAACATCCATGCAACCAGTCAAACTGATCAGAAATTCCTCATATACTCTCTAAACCATAAATCACATAAAGCATAAAATCAATAGAAGAAAATTGAAAAAAAAAAAAAATTCATTTGAGCACTCAATAAACAATCCATAACAGCATGAGTTTTACAGGCAGACGACTGTGTGTGAAAAATTGAGTGATCAGAGAGTGATTTTCATCGCATTCAAGACACATGAAGTTAAATGAAAATGAAAATGAGAATTAAAATTTATGGGCATCAAAACATTAAAGAATAAGGAACGAGAAAGAAAAAAAATGAGAATTTGTAAAGCCAAGCTAATCCTCTCTCTCGCATGGAATTCATTCTCCAAAAACAGTGATTCTAAAATAAACTGACAGCAGTCTTGTGACTGTGACTGGTAAATAATATGTACATCCACAGAAATAATTACTTAATTTAAAAACCAGATAGTAGTAATTTTGTAGATGTGAACAGGAATATGTAATTGAGGAAAGAAATTCACACAGTTTTATAAATATTTTTATAGATTACTTCATATTTTGCTCATATTTACGTCACGAATATTTTTCTGTGTAGCTTGAAATTCGAAGGGATTTAATGCATTTTTGATAAGTTTCTGCAGTCTATCTTTTGATTTGTAGTAGTTAAGAACTTGGGATTTTGTGATTTAAATTCATCGAAAATTCATAGAGTCAAGAAATTGAATAAATCAATGTCATTTGAGAATTTGTAAAATTACTTCAAGCGGACTGATAATGAATAGTCAAAAAACAATTTTTTTGGCCACCCAGAAGACTCAGTTTTAATTAAAAATTGGAAGTTCAAAAGGGCACCGTGCGACCTCTTTCAAAAAACATGAAGGCTCAATTTGTTTGAATTTTGATAATTAATCTACATAACTTGTTAGCAATTCCTTCAGATAAAGCAGTGGTGGGAAACCTATGTGTCACGACACACTAAATAGTAAACTTCGACAAAACTACACAAGGCATAAGGTTCATGACTTTTCCAAAATGTTTTAACGGTACACTAGTTTGCCGTGGCACACAGTTTGCCCACCACTGAAACAGAATATTACATGTAAAGGAAAACAACATCCAACTAGCCTTAACGACTAAGTAAATGAATAAAAAATTCTAACAAAACATCCCACTAGGGACCTCAAATTGCCATTCAACTACAGATGGCTGGAAATTAGTCTCAATGTCGTTAGGGATCATATATTATGAGTGTAATTAATTAAATTTTCTTCAATTGCTGCTCATTGGTGCTGCTTTTCATCTCATCTTTCATTTCAGATAACATAAAATAAATATTAATTGAAAATGGACAATTAAAAATAAGGCAATGAAATTAATGAAGTTATTTACGCTAATTTTAAAAGAAAGAGATCGCATAGTATGGTGGAGTGGCTAATTAATTGCAATATGTGTACACTAAAATACAAAGAGTCTTCATTGAATAATGAAAGAGTTTTTACTGCTCATGAAGTTATTGGCATTCGACACGCACAAAAAATATGTAATGAATGAGTGAATGAATGAATGCAATGTAATGTCTATTTACTTCTTCTTGTGCAACAACGATAATTGCATTTATTGCAATCGAGAATTTCACTTCATTTTGCGGTGCCGCGTATTTTCCTTGTGGTGAGTTATGTCAGATTTTATTCGCGGTTTGCAAGTTATGGCTTGTCAATGGGAGCAAAAACATACGATAAATTTTATCAGAATTTGATAAGAGTTTACAATTTACTATGTGATATTCTCAGAAATACGAGTGTAAAGTTGCAAAAAAATATCATAATTTAATTTCTTATCTGCTAAACCTTAGTTGTGACACAAATCTGACAATTAGTTATCATAATCCAAGCGGAACGTAAAGAAATCTTGACACAAATCTGACAATTTGTGAAAACTAGCTGATATTAGACGGAAATAATTAACACGCATATATGAAAGCTGTCAAAATAACCACATAGGAGCTAAACCGTTTACCAAACGTGTACACTATTATTGCAAATGCAATTCATTCATTCACTGAATCTTCAAATCGAAATGCGCGATCACTTTACTTCTGTTTATGGCTTCATTTAATTTCAATCAATTCAGAAAGGCGCACAATAAGAAATGTTATTTATTTATATTTCTCCTCAGTCAACTTGACTCGATCGTCTATCTGATAATTGAATCGAATGACAGTTGAATTCAAACAAACCTATTAAGACAAAATGTCACCACATAAATTCACAATTACTTTTAACTACAATTTGTTTAAATTTGTTTCTTTGATTTGTATTTATTTGCTTTTATCTTCTAACAACTTGAAGAAGTCGATTGTCGATTCGATCGTATTGTCATCCACGCTTCTTATTATTTACACTATTACGTATTATCACTCAGTCACTAAATGAGTCCAAAAGGCTGATTTTGTGTTATTTCATTAACTGATTTTTTTAATGTGTTTTTATTCTTCACCACTTCTTGAACTTCCGAGGTCACGCACGATCGGAAAAAAATTATTTCATGCTATCAGCCTAATTTGTCAAAAAAATGTGCGTCCCGCAAAATATGTGACCAAGCGT
Source organism: Chironomus tepperi (assembly GCF_022539635.2). Taxonomy (NCBI): domain Eukaryota; kingdom Metazoa; phylum Arthropoda; class Insecta; order Diptera; family Chironomidae; genus Chironomus; species Chironomus tepperi. The sequence continues at coordinate 1,216,365 of NW_027226207.1, forward strand.
TTACCGCTATCAAATAAAACTGCTTCTACAGCTACGTTTCCGAATTACAATCTAAAAAAAATCGAATGAACTTTTTTTTTTGTTATGGTGTTGCCTTCCAAAACAAGTAGAGAATACGCGCGCGGCGCTCTATCTCATGCTTATTAGATAGTTTTATTTGATTGTGGTGGTAACTTTTGGTGAGCATGAGAATCTTGATAGTATGAATGAATGCTCATTCTCTCGTTGTCAAATATTGAATGTTAAAAATGAGGAGTTGAAGAGGGATGATTGGTGGGATGGGCTGAAATGTTTGTTTTGGGTTTGATTTCCTTAATTGGAATAACATTGCCAATTTAGAGGTGGCTTTAGAGTTAAATAAATTCAAACTTTCCCTTCAAACTTTCAATTTCTTTCCTAATGAACTACATCAGTCAGAAAAGATTCTAAGAATATGACCAGTTTTCAGCCCGATCCTCGACACATCTCACACGCACCTCTGATTGCACACGTGAAACAAAAACACAGTGATTTTACTTCACCCACATAATGCACACATACATCATTTTTTATCATAAAAAGAGTAAATAAAGATACATGCTGAGCGTATACGATGTGCTATAGCTGCTACACAGAACAAAAATTCAGTCGTGAATGAAGTGGAGAAAAAAAAGAGAGTGAGTGCATACATATGTTGATGAAACTGAGTGCGAGAAATGCTTTTTTTAATTTCTGTTACAATAGGGCCCTACATAGCTAAAATGTATGCACATATATTAGGAGTGTGTCTATTTTGATGGCATTACCGTTAGATAGATTTCAAATATATTTTTAGAGATTTTATTTTTTTTTTCGAGACAGCATTACGGCGTGATTTGTCATTTTCTTAACGTTGTTTCTATTCCTCTTCTTCTTCTTCTTATTCGTACTCAGATTATTGTTGTTGTTGTAACTTGACTAGAGGTTCTAAAGAATTTTTGTCTCTCTCATAACTCTTAAAATTATTCGAGATGTGAGTTATTTATTTCTGTAATGAGGTTAATCCTCTAGTTAAGGAATTTCAGGCATGTACATATGTTATAGAGAGTATTTAAAGAATTTATTTTGGGGAACACACCCTCTATCTAATTTTTATTTGTTGACTTTCTGTAATTTGAGTCTTTTTTTATAAAGACAATAAATTCTAGATAGAATTTTTTGGGGGAAATACTTATTGCCGCTATAATAATCGGCGATCCCACAAATTAGTGAATACAACCCCTTATTACTCTTGTAATCGTAAAGAAATACACGGGAAGTATTGTTTACTCTAGTGACATACATGCTTTATCTCTTTGCAAGTAAGTAATATATGTGACATTCTGGAGATTTATTTACTTTTTATACTTGCAGATTAGAGGTTGTTGGGTAGTAATTGAATAGTAAATGAACAACTTCACTGACTTTAATTCCGTACTTCTGATAAGGATTGTTATGGTGACAATAGAGCTCATGCCTGTTTCATTTCTATCATAAAAGGACATTCAATACTGCTCATAGCACTCATTCTTAATATGTGCTTGAATCCACTCCATCCACATCAATTTAATCAAAGTCTATAACCATAATCCATACTCATATCCGTAAGTATCATCTTCGCTATAATTTTTCACATAGTAACCTCTATTTCCAATGCTTTTAATATACCTCACTACCATTAAACGGTTATCTTATCAAGCCGAACGAATCTGTGAATTTGTTAGTTTCGAGAAAACTAGTTTTCCACATTCCGTTCACGAGCTTTTTTTTGCTGCTCTTTTTTTGCCGTTTTTCATTAAGTGTGTAAATATAATGCGAGTGTGCCTATATAATCTGATTGTATCAGATCGTTCTTTTGTGTGCTTGCGTACTTTTTTTGTTTTTATTTTATTTCCTCCTTTTTCAGCGGCACATAAGCGGTTTATTGAATTCACAATAAATTGCTCATTTATTTATATGTTAAACAATTTGTGTAACTTAATTGATGTCAATAAACTGTACGCTTTGATTCAATTTACTCATTACAAAATATGTAAATTAAGCTTTTTACAACTTCTTCGGCATGTAAAGCTTTCGACATGATTTATTGTACTGTGTTTGGTTTGTCGGATTTTGTGACGAAATTTTTCGACACACCCCTCATTCATATCAAGTGTAGTTTTGGTTGACTATGCTACCAACGCATTTGGCTTTGATTTTTATGAATATAGTTTAGTGGTTCTGTTCTGATTTGCAAATTTATTTTGTTTGCAATTTTTGGAATGAAGCTTAGATTAACCCAAAAATAGAGGACAGCTTTAATTTTGTAATTTGCATTGAATAGGTGAAATTGGGGATTTGGTGTCTGTCAAAATTTGAAGGCTTATTCTATGTCATACTCAGAAGTGATTTGAGAATTAAAGTCATTTTAAGCGAATTTTCTGTATACCCAAAACGATCATAGTAGCCATTGAGATTTTTCCCACAAAAGTCAACGAGCAGCAGCTCTATTATTGATAGTTAAATAAACGTCAAGCTCAATGACACAAAACAAAATGAATTTGTTCAAACATCTCTTTTCATCACACTCACCTTATCAGCACAATGTTGATGACAAGTGAAGTCACATAGAGAACATTTAAAGGTCTTCCTGAAGCTCAATACTTTATGACATTTTTGGCATATCTGTGAGTCCATAACATCAATTTCAATGTATTTGTGTGTTGATTTATTCTGTTGCATTTTATGCAATCGCTCCCAGTCATTTTGATCGCTTGACGACGACAGCACGAGATTGTGTGGCATCATTTGAAGTACTCGATCATTATGATATCGTGTGGAGCATCCAGGTGAATCGGGTGAGTCGATGAATGGGAGATTCTCATTACTTATACATAATATCAGATGCTTTGGTCGCAATACATTATCATCATCGTATTTTGCTGTACGTTTAATGCTATTATTATGATTATTGATATTCAGAAGATTCTTATTTTTATTTCCCGTCTCATCGACTTTCGTTTTCACATTTGGTAATGTATCATAGGAATCATATAAGTGGTCATTCAACTCATTTATTGACTTTTGGTCAAATTGACTGTCAAGTGATGATGAATCTATGTATGAGAAAGATAAATAAATAATAAAATGATTAGGCACATAATAAATGAATGAATAAGCGATGCCTACTGTGATTACACAATGAAGCTTTAATTGCACACAATGAGTACAATGAAATGGTTAATATTGCCTTATTCTTTACATTTTAAAATGAAAATTTTTTGTTAGCGTGTATTTTAATTATCAGAAAGGAAAGGTTGAGACACGAGCTACACTTTGCGCTTCTTGCTTTGACCTTTTACTAATTGTATAGCTGTCAAAATTACAAATTTATTGAAAAATATTTGAGAGAAAAATTATTTGTTGAATTATTACAAAAATTTGTTCAAGATGAAGTTTAAGTATACAGACAGGAAATGTTTTAAGTTATTTTCTGGATCTAGTAAACAATTCATGATGTAAATTGTTGAAAGCTTGACATTAGTTTAGAATTTGGAAAATTCTTTCTTTCCTTTGATCGTAAATTGAGATCTTTCTTATTGAAGCTACAAGATTCGTGATTAATTCCATTTTAGTTCAGGGTCAGCATATTCGAGTTTCAGGAACGAGATTGAAGTCAATTTTAACACTCGAGTTGCTAAAGAAAACAATCTTACAAAAAATGTAAGCTTTCAAGGCTAATAACGTTATGGTCAAGAATTTTCAATGACAGAAGAACTCACGATGAAAACAAAAAAATTACGGATAGGCTTTGAGTGATCACTGATCATTGCTAATTTAAATAAATTCAAGTTTTTGATTGCTTCTTAAAGCTACTGTATGAAATAATCATATTTATAGTCGATCATAAATGACGTCCTTATGAATTGTATGCTGATAGAAGTATCTGTACGTAAACCAGCAGTCATATAGGATCATAGGATTATATTTTGCGGATTATATCCTAAGACAATATCATTGCCAAACTAGATACAAGCAAGTATACACTTAAGAATCTACCCCAGAGAAATGAACAATCCCATATTCAGAACTTATATATTTTAGAATATTGTGACTAATCCTAAGATTTAGTCTACAAGATCAAATAACTTCAACAATGTTTTTTCCAAGAATTTTATAAATAATTTCTGCTGAAAGTTTGATTCATGCGTGAATTACGTGTGTTTCTGTTCAACAACAATCTAAGAAGGCAAAAAATTTCTTTTATGATCTTGTGAACCTTTACATTCTTAACGTCTCATGCTAAATAAGATTGTTTTTTGCACATGTGATAAATTGTAATTTATGATTCATAAGTGAAATCGGTAATAAAAAAATCAGATTGGTGTGAAATGAAATATTGCTGATATTTTACAACAGTTTATAAGAATGCGCTGCAAGCATTAGCACTTCACATAAGACCTTCCGAAATCTGTTCTCATTTTCTTTTGTTTTCTTTTCATAAAAAAAGAAGAATGAAACAAAATTGAAATAAAATTTCATCGCCGTATTAAAATTCTTCTAAATAGTTACATACTTATCAGTTTAACTCTTTCTCTCTTCCCATTCTGTCAGTTTATTCAATGATCTCTTTTCATATTTATGTTATTCTAAAGAATTTTCATTAAACACGCGACTGACATATCTCTATGAGCTCTAGTTTAGGCTATTCCTCGCTTTATATTTTCAACTAATTTAAGTCTTTTAACGCGTTCACAGAAATTAGTTTCAGCTGATTTTAATGCTTCCATTAACATTTTTAATGGTCAATAATAAAATTTCTTTCTATGCTTCTATCGTCAATGAAATTGGAAAGTTTGGAAAGGCTTCTGAATTGGATGTAATAAGCGAAGTTAATTTCTGGTAAAATTGGATATTTTTCATTAACATTTTTATATATTTTGGATCAAAACATATGACAGGTGTGTTTTTAATAAGCTTTTGCTACAACCCAGTTCCTAAATTCTTATTCGATGACTCTATAAAGTGCAGGAATTCGACAATAATCCAAAAATACTTTTTGAAGTGAGAAATTTTTATCTCAATTTTAAAATTTAAATTCTCAAAATTCGTTAATTTAGAAATTTAAGGTATCGAGTTTCAAAATCTATTCTTTTACAAAATGAAAGCTCAAATTCGAATTATTAGAAATCAAATATCAGAAACACTGCTGTGTTTCATGATTCACGATAGACGTAGATGACTGTGTAATTTCTAATAAAGAATAAATATTAACAATAATAATTGGAGATATGACGAAGATATCTGAGCTCTCATTGTGTTTTAAATTAGCATACAAATGCCTATTAACATTATAAATGCTTGATAGTGTCTTATAATCTGACATCCAATCTAGTCAGCAATCACACTCCACAGATGGACAACATGAATTCATAATTTTCATAATTTCACATAGAATCAGTTTTATACAAAAAAACAATCAAATTCCATTCGCTATGTAATTTAAAACAGATGTATTAAGCTTAAATGAGAGTGAGATGGAGATCCAATTAATGTAACAAGTAGTTCTAGACCTATTTGCTCTATGATCACAGAAAATTAGAAATAACATGCATGAACTCATATGGAAAATTCAATTAATTTTAGCAGTAATAGCACTAGTCGTATAGCATGAGAAAAAGCAGAACGAAAATTGTTATTTTTTTAGTTGGATTAAGAATGGTTTATTAATTTTCTCGTATTTTTCACTACTTACTGTTTGGTGTTTTTGGATTTTTTTCACATTGATCAAGCCTCAAATTATTGTAAAATTTTCGCTTCTTTTCCGGCTCGGAGTTTTCAGGTACAGTTTTTATATTCTCACTGTTGTTGTACTGTTTACAATATTGTGTGTGTATAGGTTGAAAGAATGAAATGTAAAAATTTTTTATTTATTTAAATTTATTCACAAGACAATACGTACAAAATGTTGAAGAAGAACAAAAGGAAGAGAAACAAGAACGGGTTATGATGTATGATGAATTTTTCTAACGAGTTTTTCGCTTTGTAATTCTGTGGATACAATTTTCATTTGGAAAATGAATGATTTGAGAGTCAGTTTCGCTGACTAAACTACATAAATCTTATTCTTGCCACTTTTTTGATTTGAAAGCAATAAATGATTCATTAAGAAAGGTTCTTAATCAAAGAATATTCAAAAAATACTTTTCGAAGTGAGAAATTCATTACTGAAATTTAAAATAGCAAATTTAAAATTTCAAAAGTCGTTATTTTATTCAATTATATTTCTTTTGATTTTTGCAAATCAGTCATTCGAATTAATCTTAGAATTAACTTGAACAAAGTGAACTGTAAATCACTATGGAATGCGCTGCATGAAAGCAAATTTAGTCTGTAGCGCCAACTCAAACTCAAATATTTAGTGCGGATTTACAAAAAAATTCATTATTCTAATTGTAATTTAATTCAAATTAGACAAGAATGATTCATTGAACTTCATAGAACAAAATAAAAAGTGAAGAAACCACAGCAATTTTTCTTCATCATCTTCAGTTTCTATGTTTGGTGCGAATACTTCTTTTGTAGAATAATTTAATTTTTTATTTGGAATTTCTGGATAATCTCATTTCTTCTTCCTCAACGGCGCAATAAAATCAAAAAACAACAAAGGTCATTTGCATCACGCATTAACTTACCTTTGATTTTTTGGACTTTTTCGAGGAACATAAGCAATTCCAAGGCATACTTGTGGTTTTAATTCTTCGAATACTTCACTTACTTCAATCGTTTATTTTTATTCGCTTTATTATTATTATTTTATTTTATTTAATTTTTTTTTTCTCTTTACACTTCTCCTTTTGTATTAACTTAGGTAGCCTCTGCTTGACTGTGAGTGATCTCCACTTACGTACTTACGTAATGGTCAACTTCTGAACGTGACTGAAATGAAAATAAGTTCACAACCTTCCTTGAGCACAATTGTGTATTTTTTTTTTTTTCAACTTCTTTTTTTTACATTCGATTAGATTTCTTTCGTGTAATAACAGCCATTTTATAAGAATAATAAAAAAATATTAACCGCATGATTGCGATCAAACAAAAGGGAAAATTCCTGTTCGAATGTTGAGCAGAATATATAGAGGAATGGAATGGAGAGATATGAATATTTCTCTAGAGGCGAGAGTGTGAATTTTTTACGCCTTAAATTAACTCTCTTAAGAAATTCATTCCATCCCTTTAATCCCCATTCAGTGCAATATAAATATTATTATACAGTCGATTGTTTAATGCATGAGAAACTTGAATAGAAGTTCTTCCAGCTATGCTTAACAAAGTGAAGAAATCATAGCGCATTTTCAATTGCACAATTGATTTATTGATTGTAATTTATGTATTATTGATAGACATATATGTATTTTTGGAGAAGCTATTATATGATAATTTTGGAAACTCCACCCAAAAAAAATTGAAAATTATTGAATTAATCCCACTTGAAATATCCAAAACTGCAGGAAACTTGATCCAAATACGATCAAATGCACTCATCGAAACATTTTTCACCTAGTTTTGTGTGTTAATGTTTTGACTATGGAATTTTGATTTAATTATGCTGCTGATTGTAGTGTCGGGACAGAGTTGAATCTGAGGTGTTTTAGCTAAACTAAGGGATCGAGTAAATGACACAAAAATCCAAGAGTACTCAACTTTACTAAATGTCAAGTGTTTGAACTCGTAGTATTCCAATATCGTCAAGCGTACACCTTCCTGAGGCATCCCGATATCTCTAAATATAGGTCGGGATAAGTACGTTTAAGGATACAATAAAAGCCTGATCAAGAACCTCATCTGAAGGGTGGCAGGCCTACAATCAAGCTAGGGATGACAAGGTTTACAACCGAAAATTTTTAAAATCAACTTGTCAATGATTAGTTTCTACTTAATAAAGTCACAAATCGTCAGATTCACACGAAAAAAGATATTTTAAGAAGCCTCAGCCAGAAAGATTTATCTTTGATAACCTACATGTATGTTTTCATCATCATAAATTTGTTTAACATTTCAATACACTGCCGACCCTCATAGGATCACACTCAAAAAACTAAATTCTTTTCAATAAATGTCACATTCGACAGTTATAGCCTCATATTCAACAACTCTACACGAATAAACATCTTTTTGTATTATGTATGCCAGGTGTACAATCTGCAGGTCTTATGATAAACAAAAAGTCGACGAACTTTTTTTTTCATCAATAAGAATATTTATAATAAGATAATTGGAGTAATAGACATCCAGACAAATTACATTCACAGATTCATTTCCCATTTAAAGAACAGAACCCATTAAAAATAAGATTGAATTTGAAAAGAAGAAGGAATTTAGCAATAGGCGGTTTATATAAACGATTGATAATGTTTACATGCATGTTAAACTATGCCGAAGCATAAAGAATATTATTCGATATCTAGTGCCTTATATTTACATTGTTTATATGAACATGCATAATGTAAATATTTCTCTCTCTTCGTTCTTATTTTCTGATGTTATTATGCATACAATATATAGATATATATTTTATGCTATTGAGAGCTGGAAGAGGAACAGAAGAAAAAATAAAGGGAAGAGAGATAGCATAGAACATCTGGAAAATACATCAAATTCTTAAAATTATTTCGTTAACTTTCTAAGCGCATGGCTATGGTCTTTGGAAATAGTTTAATGATACTCAGTTTGTCTTAATGATTTTATAGCTCTTGACTCGTTTAGATTTCGTCTGATTAAATTTCGCAATTCGACTGAGCAGTTTTTATTGACTTCTGCTATTTTAGTTTTGGATATATCTCACAGTCGAATTATTTCTTCTTGACTTCATTGTGAACTTATTAGGTGGATGAATGGAATCATATTTCATTTAGTCGAATAAAAACTATATGGCTATTGGAATGGATTATTGTTCTCATTTTGGTCAGTAAGATTACGATTAATGACAGCAGTTCTTTAGAATTCTTATGGGAAATGACTCAGACTTACTGTCAATTTAGAAATTGTTGGATTCTTTTAAAACAAACAAACTATAAATTTTGCTACTGATGTGGTTCTGTTGACGTGACATATGTTCAAGCATGTTTGACAATTAAATTTGGATAATTTATGTCGTGCAAAATTTGAGGGTAGAAGCAACAATGTATCCTTTTTAAAAAGTGGCTATTAAATTTCAGTCAGATGTTTTCTGTAAAATTTACAGGAGGCTATATGGTGTATGTCAAGGGATGATTTAGTAAAGGTTGTTGTATAATGAAGATTTATGGGATTTTTGGAATATAGACTAAATGCACACGTTTGAAGCACCTAAGCTTAGCGAACCATAACTTGAGAATCTACTCCGCATAGCACTCAAATTCGTATCAAGCCAATATCAACAGTATGAGCGGCTTCAATACAGCCTAGCAATTTTTAAAGTCAAAATGTGATTTATAGATCCTAATGGTCATGTCATGACCAGAAAAACAATTTACATTTGATAACAAAAAAAATCCAGGATGTTAAGAGGTTATCAGGTGTCAAAGCAAAACACTAAATATTCTTAATGACGATTATTACTTAGAACTCATTGGCTTATCACTATAAATGTTCTCACATTTAATAGTCAAAACTACTTAGTTGTAGTTCATGCATATGACAATATCTAATATGAGTCACAATTCCTAATCTTAAAGCAGCTACTAGAAACTGTATAAAATTTACTTAATGACCACAACACTCAGTAACTGACCCATTGAAAATTATTTTCAAGCTCCCAACATTAAAATGACCGAAAAAAATTTCATTTAAGCTTCCGTTGCTTCATCGTTTCTCCACTATTTACTTAATTTCACAACCATTAGACACACCGAAAATGCGTTTCAAAGCAATTCAAAAATTTTTGATGACCTTTCAACTTATTTCCCATCACTAAAAATTTACAACAATGATAGTCGCTTTTACTGTATAAACTGATGGGTAGCACACCTTTATTATTCGATTAAATGTGAATAATTGTCAGCGGTAGCATGTATCATGATTGACTGCAAATGACTCTGTTCTTTTTATTTTCATTCCGGTCATCTTCCATTTGACATTTCCACCCTCGTTTCGTTTGTTATTGTTATTTTTATATGACTCTATTTATAGAGTCACAACCCGGAATGAAAGACACACAATGTGTGCCTTTTTATTTGAGTCATTCAGGGTGGCTTGTTATTTCTGTTCCGGACTATCAGTAACAAAATAACAAATAAGAGTAAATATTTGAAACTAATTGTATTCTGCACTGTGTGCTCATTCATATCTTTTCTTTTCTTTCTCTTGTCCCCCTCCTCCTTAGAACTATGAATAAGTGAGCATATAAAATAAATTTTAGAAATTGAGGTGATGGTTTGTCGGTTTGTCAGCTGTGGTTTGAGAAATTTGTTTTGATTTTTTTTGTCGGTTGTTCTTAGTAGATGACTAGATGTGTAAGATACTATCTGAATATAGATTGAGTCTGTAGATGAGTAGTAATTGCTGTGGTACATTTGTATGTGGTTTAGCCAGTTCAAGATTGTATGTAAACTGCATCACGGCAATGACTTGGAATTGTAATTTGGTATAAAGCCAAATTCTACTTGAATCTAGCACTACGACTCAGATAAGTCGACATTACTATATGAAATCATCAATCTACTTCAAGCTCTGATAGAGAAGAAATGCAAAGTCGTAAAAATTCCAAAAAATCTCTGAACCTTCAAAAAATTCATTTGCCAAGGTTCTACAGAAATAATAATAAACTCAGACTGACATTTAAATAAATGTTCCTGATATGATCCCAACACATTTGGTTCTACTTTGATAAAAACTTAATTACTTTTTATCAAAACACATGTTATATTATAACAACAAAATAATTTCGCCACGTTTAATGATAAAATGGATACGGTATCTAAGTATCTATTTTCAAGGACATTCAGTGATACTTTATAAATTTTTTAGACCCAATCCTTACCAATTTGCACTTAAAATAGACATCAAAAAGTTTTATGTCGTGTGCCGCAGCTCAATTAAAAAAAATCCAACAATCATTAATCGCTTAAGTCTGAGCAAATTTTTAATGACCAGCAATAAAATTTGTTGATACACGAAATGCGCTTCCGCAATTTCGCCCACAAGTCAATAACTTTCCTACTAATTTCTTTTCTATTTCATATTGAAAAGAATGGTTTTTTTGAGAACATTTAAGCCATTTATGAAAATCTATAGAACTATTCATTGAGCACATACTATTAATTTCAATAGCTCGCAGATGGCTCATTTAGTTGAATATATGTGTGTAGATACAATATTATAAGTCAGTCGTCGTCATCGTCGTAGTACATTTGGAAACATTAATCATTAATTACAATCGTAGAAAATATTACGATTCTTATAAGAGTCGTAATATTTTTTCTTTTTTGTTCTTATATGCCTCAGGGATGGAGCTAGGGGGTAGCAAAGAGAAGTTAGAAGTTAAATCCGAATTTGGCACGTATTCATTCATTGTGTTTTTAATGACACTGAGTTTTGAACAAAAAGCTAGATATTTATGTAAATATACGCAAAATAACTTGTAAAGGGGAATTGGGGAAACTAAAGTCTAACTTAGAAGCTGAACAAATGTGAACTGTATACTTTCTAATAGGATTTATTAATGTCGGTAAATACACCGATGGCTATCGAGCTATTTGCCGGGATACTGTAAAAGCCTATCCACATACCTTGTCTGAAGTATGGCAGCCACACAGCTAGGCTAGGTATGGAAAGTCATACAACAGCCTACAAAAGCACCTCAGATTCAATTTGCAACATACTAAAATCATCACTAAATCAAAACTATAACTCTAGCACACTCAACAGGTCAAAGACCAAAATTACACTGTATGTAGTCTTAGATATCGCCCACTAACTAAAACTCCTAACTACGTCACTATACACGCAATAATAAAGCACTTAGAATATGAATGAAATTCACTTGAAACAAAAAAAAAAATTGATGAACGACGACGACGTCGAAGAGGATGAGAAAATAAGAAATCTCTACAAATTAAAGATGAAGATCATCATGATCATCTTGAACGAAATTGATGATGAAATAAAGAAAAATTCTTTTTCGAGTGTAGAACTTTGATCCAGTTTTATAAGTTACACAAAAACACAACATAAGAGATTCGTGATTGTAAGCAGAAAAGAGCATAAGATATATGCATGTTGTTAGTTTTTTTTCCTCGTCGTCTTGTATTTTTTTTCTATGCTGTATGCTATTCCACCCACAGCAACTATGTGCGTAGTTATGCACAATTTCTCTTTTATAACAAAAATTATCATATGCATGAGACAAAGTCTTTCTTATTCTTATAATTTAGGTGTTTTTTACACGATCGACTGTTACTGATCAACTTACAATTCTTGTTTTATAACACTGAGCATTATTAATAAAAAAAATTTAATTAAATAAAAATCTTTGGCACTTAAAACAAAATTAAATAATAAATAAAAAAATGTTTTAATTTTAAACTATAAAAGTTACACCAAAATAAATAGGAAAATGGAGTAATGCATCTTGTTCGGCTGTATGATGTTTGTAAACTGATCAACTTTTTTTTAATATCTTGTAACATAACAAAAAATTATTGAGAGAGGAAGAGAGTGTCGCCAGAATAATATTCTACTCTCTCGTCTATTTTGTTTTGGTTTCTTTTGCGTCTCTTTTTGAGTTTGGTGATTTTAACCTAGATGGTTTGGTGGAGATTGTTACTGGATTTTGTAGATAATTATAAGAATTTTATTCAAATTTTGAAGTGAATTCTTTAAAGATTTCAAAATTAATTTTCAACTTTCATGGATGCTTACAATTTTGATTAATATTGATGCATCCAGCATCTTTTTTGAAGACAAAGAAATTCATTTTATAAAGCATGACACATCATTTTGATTGATATTACAAATAGTCTTATCAATTCACAGCTGTTTTTGTTTAATTACAATATTGCATTCTTAAGTTCAACTGTAAATATTATTCAATATTCACTACATCCAGAGAACACCAACGAACATTTTCGCATCTTTTTGTCATAGTCTCTCTCTAAATATAACGTTCAAAAAATTGTTTATGTTGTTTCCTTCAGTAACAAATTTTGGAATATTGAATAATTAAATTTAATAGGGCAAGATGCATTGGAAATTCAAAAGAAGTTTGAAAACATTTACAAGAAACCATGATTGATGAGAGTTAATTTAAAGCTACTGAAGATAGCAACATCAATAGAGAAATGGAGCCTGAGAATAAATTCCAACTATTATAATGAATCTGCACAAACCTTTCTTGAGGAAGTAAGTTCAAATTAAATTTGTTCATGATTATTCATCAAATTCCTCACTAAATTAATTTATACATCTGTAAACATCACATTCCATTCATTTCACATGTCAATCACTTTTCTAGAATTTTATTACTTTTTATTTTACAGTTTCAGATACTGTACGAATTCGACCATTAAATGATGTCATGTCTGAATCAAGAAATATATGAGACACAATAAAGGATCACAGCATACATTTCCTCAACCAAGACTACAATATAGTTCATTCACAGTTCCTTCACTCAAGTTCATCCACTTTCATCAAAATGTAAAAATGATAATCTTTTCACACAGAAAATAGCACCGAGCTCAGATCGAGTAATTTTTATGACTGAATCTGTAATTAAATAGTTTTATCAGTAGCATTTTAACGATCGTTATCATCGTCGGATTTCGTTACAGGTCTAGAATGTTTGACAAATAATCATAACAAAACTCACAAAAATCCGAGTTGCTCACAAACAGCATGCCGACTTTATATTAATGAATACATGCATAGAGGAATACTTGAACAATGTTGGGATAGAATTTGGCATGTAAATGAATGTGTATGAAATTTTGAAGGATTGAGAATAAATGCTATGAAACTGTTGAGATCTGCTAATTTTCTGAGCTGCTATGAACCTGCAAAGACTTGAATTTCTCCGAGTATGAGCTCATAACATGAGTTTAATTATAGGCTCTTAACTAGTTGTTTAAAATATTTAAATTCAACGGTCAAATTTAAAGCCTAACTAAAAATGTCCTCGTTGTACGTTTTACTTCAGGCAGGGTCCATCTCGATAACGCAAGCGAGTTTGTTGCGCACAAAATACACATAATAATGATACTATATCTATCGTTGAAATAACTTTTTATCCTTTTGAAATATTTTATAGAAAGTCTATTGAGTCAAGACACTAAATGCTAGTGAGAAGCTTCCAGTGGATAATTTTCAATAGAAACAGCTAATGCTACTCAAATATATTTTATTGGATAATTTTTATCCTCATTTTTCTCTCTCTCAAATTTTATCCTTATAGCAAGTTCTAAATATTTCATTTCATTTCGAAATTCTCTTTATTTCCAATTCCTTCGAAACTCAAATTTTCCCTCTCTCATTTCCATTTGTGGAGAGAGCATCGTGCGATTTAATTTCTCGTTCATCTTCATTCAAAGAAGAAAATTCGCTGCATGATATTATGAATGAAAAAATACAAACTTCCAGGATTATTGAAAAGATAATTTGCTCTTAAATTTGTATCTTCTGCATGCGAGATTTCACGTTTCTTAGATACTATCTAGTAAAAAATTTGGCATTCTTGAGGATTTGTTGTTCAGGATTTATGACGTTTAATGGCATTCTACAGATGATTGTCATGTTACTAGGAATTAATCCAGTCAAGCATGAGATGCATAAGCTTGTAAATCCGTCATATGATGTTTCGAATTTTTTGAGATTCTCAGCTATCGATTGATGTTGATTAATAATTAAAATATCCAAATTTTAACATTAAATGCCTCTGATTTCATAGAATCGAATCAACATCCAAAAGGATTATTATGTGTATGCTGTAAAGTCAATATAAATATTTCAGGAATAATAAGCGAGATCAAATTTGTATATATAAATTTTTCAAACAATCCAATTTATAGGAATTAAATACCCAAAATAACAAAGCTCTGAAAGTATGCCTGCAGCAAGGCTTTTATAGTTTACAAAAATTTATAACAATTCATTGAAAATAAAAAAAGATGGAAAAATGGTAATGGCACTGTGCAAAAAAACATCAAAGGAGATTAAAAACCCACACACATGCTGTTGCTCAGTGTTTTGATGCCATATCAAATTGCATGAGAATTACAAAATTTGTAGCAGCTGAAGAAATATTCTGTAAAATGTGAGATATAATTGTGTAAAAAAATGGATGAAAATTAATTACCACTAGTTGCATGTCCCTAAATGCAACTTATATATTTTTATGCAGCAATGAGATACAAAATAAATGAAATATTTACCGCAAAAACCAGTTTCCAATCGAAATCGAAAAGTCCACATGTGAATTTGGGTGGACGCTTTTTGACGAGTGTGGTAAATGTAACCAACATCAATGTTTTGTTCATATCCTTGCTCTGCTTCATCATTTCATTTGCTAATTTTAAAGTTGTACTGGCCTGATATTAATAGAAAATTTGATCATAGTTGTGGAAAAATTTAGTTAAGCATGAAGCACATGAAAGGGAAGTTTTTTTGAGAAGGAGAAGATATTCTGGCAGTAAGGTCACATTTGGGATTGCTATTGATGGACTAGAGCGTATTTTGCTTAAGTTTGTTGGAAACTTAGTTTCAGAAGGGATCAGACTGTGGTTGATTTTAATTGATTTGAGGATAATAAGAACACAGTTTCTGTTTATTATGATAAAAACTATGTTCGTCTACAAGCTGCTAAGCTAGACAGGATTAAAATCAGATAATAATCAGAAAACGAGTCAACAAATTGAACAATACAGTTGCAATCAACTGTTAAGATCAATTAATAAGTTTATCTGTAGCTTAGAGAGTGCATTAGGTACTTGATTGTCAATCTAGATGATAGAATCAGCTATAATGTCATTTGCTCGGTTTACAAGTCATTTAATCAGCATTGAGATCAAATTTTCAAAGTTTGATAAATTTTCAAAATTCTTGAACAGATTAAGAGTGCGGAACTGATCTTAAACCTTTTCATGATACATCCGGAATCTTGACACAGCTTGTTTTGGTAAGAAGTCTTGCCACTTTACTACCTTGCTTCATAATTAATCGATAATTCAAATTATTATTATGAATCATAAATCATAAGATTTGAAGCAGTTTACTCATTAAGCTGATCAGCCAGTCAACCCAGTCTGCCAATTAGTCAACAATAAAATGTCGCACAACTTACAATATTCGAAGAAAATTCACTAAAAAAAGTTACAAAAAAGATTAATTTATTTCTTTACCTCTTCTTTCGCCTCGTAGCACATGAAAATGATGAGGATCAAAATGAAATTGTAATACAAACAAAAAGCAAGGGCAATTGTGGTATCGCCTGTTAAGCATTCACAAGTTGAGTAGTCCTTGTAGATACAAAAGCTCGTCAGAATTGTAAAGAAAAATACAAGGCCATATCCTAACATGACTTGAAACATAAAGCATAAATTTGTGAGATCACATACATCAATACATATGCTATAAATCTCATAAATCTTAGCAATCGTGTCAATCTCTTCATTATTTTCAATCGTGTGAACTTTCATAATTGAATTTTGATAATCACCGTGAATTAGCATTGACTTACAAACCGTATTAACACGCTTGAGCTTCATTGCTATTGATAGGATAATGATTGTACATATGCCGATATTTATAGAAAAATAAACGCATGAGTAAAGATCCAGAATGACTTGAACTAATGAGCCTTGTAATACATAAGATAGATACTCTAATGCTGTAATGATTAGCAATACTCCAACACATGCATAGCCGTACATACTCATTACTTTTGTATAGTTCATTTTTGAGCCAACTTCGCGAAGCTATATGGGAAAAAATAAGGAAAAATATTTATCAGGAAGAAGAAATCTTGATGTGATATTAAATGTTTTTTTCATGGTCGTTAAATTTAATATTAATGATGGCTTTTAATATGCAGAAAATTTTAGAAATTATTCCAAAAAGTAATGAATTTTTCATAAAAAAAAGAATAATTTAAATGGATGGACCTTTCGGAAATTTTTCAAAATTTTCCCACGTAGAAAATTGTTTGAAGTGCCTTAAAGCACATTTGAGAATTATTGAATAAAATTGGGTTGTAATAAAGATCGTAGGCTGTAGAAATCTATGGAATAAAGCAGTTAAATTCTTGTTGATTCTCAGGAAACTCAAAAGTTTGATGAAAATTTTTAAATAAATAGTGATTGGCCTTTAACCTTAGATTGATGTAGCAGGCAACACAATTGAATCCTTAACTTAGTTGTGATTGATCCCAAGTGGAACAACATAGTCACTAGGGTATCATTATGTCAATGTGCTGACGACAAAACATTCAATTTAGGAGTAAATGCTCTGATGGCACTACAATTGCTGATTTTGAAGACAATAAACTCTATCAGACTAAAAACAATATAGTATCATAATTATTCATGCCTTTATTTAGTCTACAATTCAAAATCAGCAATTTTGACCAGAAAAGCAATAATCAAAATCCCACACATTAACCATACCTTGTCAAAAGTAATTAAAAAATATTTTAGTGAGGTATGAGCAATAAAATAAAATTACAAATTTCGGTTGCCAACAAAACCAAACGAAAGGAAATTGAAAAGTTATTTCACAAAAAAATTCAATAAAATATTTTCTAATTTCACAAAAACCCAAAATTGGAGGAAATAGATAAAATTCGAGTAAATTGGAAGTATTGGTCTAAAATTGAGGAAATTTGTTGTCATATAAAATATTCGAGTAGCAACAACAGAGAGGCTTGTGTGAAGTTAACCACAGAATTTCAGCTACAATGATCAGGCGATTGCGTGGTATGGAAGCTCAGTCTTCAAAGTCTACAGACCCTAAAAATGATGTATCCACAGAAATTGTCCTTCAAGTATGGGAACTCAGTTTTTAACCCTAACTGGCAAAAAAACCACTTTGAAGTACCGTAGTGGTCTTTCTATACCATGAAAGCATGCTCTTTACCTGCTAGGGTAAAGTCTGCCTGCCTCCGCCGACAATTCAGCCGATTATTGTTGCTAACTTCACACAGGTAACAGAAAGGGTAAGATAATCAATAAAAGCTTACATTCACACATATATCGACTAACCTTTAGCTCAATTGTATCCAATTTCTGTGCCAAAAACCAGATCTTGTGACGAAAGAGAAAAGTTATGAATACAGACAGGATAACAATAATAATCGATGCAATATTAACAAGAAAGTTGCCAATACTAGCAATTTTTGAATCATCTGAATCCATATCATTGCTATATGCCAACGAGTAATAGCAAATAAAAGCTCCAATTCCAATTGTTGTTAGCATGTATAGCACGTCTTGCAATCTCGTTACTGACTTGCCATTCTCAACTGAGAAGAATGTGATTCCCAAAATTTTCAGTAGTTTAACATTTTTCAAAACATCTGTTATCAAATAAGATTGAGACATGTTTATGCTATCGGCGCCAGTACTCGACTAATTCTCTATTCATATTTTAACCTAATATTGTCAATAAATATCATCTCTGTTGAATAATTTAGTGAATTATTTTTGGGTG
Source organism: Chironomus tepperi (assembly GCF_022539635.2). Classification (NCBI taxonomy): domain Eukaryota; kingdom Metazoa; phylum Arthropoda; class Insecta; order Diptera; family Chironomidae; genus Chironomus; species Chironomus tepperi. The sequence goes on from NW_027226207.1 coordinate 1,235,019, forward strand.
AAATATTATCCACACATTCATGTGATGTCGTGCTGATAAAAATCTTAATTGCGATTAATTGAAACCATCTATCGTGCCTGAAAAATCAAATTAAGAGACTCTTTATATTTAAATAATAGACATGCCACGTATTTTTTTAAATATATTTTTTGTTCTTGCTCTTTTTTTCATTTAATTTATTTATTAAAGCCTTTTTTTGGGGGATATTACATTATAATTAAATTATATATTTATTACTTGTTTGTGTATGTTCTTTCTGTCTGCATTGAATGACTGTTGCTATTTATTTTCTCATATTTCAATAAATAAATTTTCTAGGTAATTAATTAATAGTATGGGAGATATTGTGTGTTTTTTTGCTGCCATGCTTACAACAAATAATACTCAGGGATCAATAGAGCGATTGATTGAAACTGTTAAGCAATTTTGTCGATGACATTAAGCGTTAATTTGATATTTTTTGTTTTTTTTTTTTGTTTGGTGACCATTGATCCTTGTCAAATCAAAAATGCTATTTTAAACGGATTTTGCATGACATGAGCGTTATTCATGTTGCTGGATGAGATTTTGAGAAACTTGTGGTGTGAATTTTAATGCCATTTGGATTCTGTATTGTTCAATTAACGCTTTGGTACTTGATTTTTTTATTGGGGATTCATTCATATTTATGATTTATTTCGGGTCACGAAGTTGGTGTTGATACTACAAGGACATTGCACTCAACAAGCACGAGGGTGCCTAAAGAGCTCTTGGAGAGAAGCTGTTGTTAGGACAAAGGATAGCCAACTAAGAGAGGCCATGGATTACAGATTATCTGTTTGGCCAGCGAAGTAAGTAAGCAAATCAAGGAATAAGTCAAAGACATTGTCAAAGATACTCTAGAATTTGACAGTTGTCCATTTGTAGGTATTGATGAATAAATGACAGAAAAAGTGGGAATCTGAATAATATATGCCGAAATTTGACTCTAATTTTACGTCCTACGATTTTTGGTAGCATGCTCCTGCTACAAAGCTATCAATTGTTATTCGACTGTAATGCAAAGTTCTATACACTGACTGCATCCCTCTTGTTACTGCACTCCCTATAAAATTCGAGTTGACTTCAAGCTCTGTGCCCTATACTTCACAGTAGAGTAAGGACAAAATCATTTATGAATGAATCCCCTAGAAATTTATTACCAATTATTTGTCAGCAAATTGCGTTAAACAAATGAAACACTGTCTAAATAACTGTTTTTTGCTCACTATAGTCTGTCATTTGCTACAAAAAAAAACTTTATAAACAAAAATTTTTAATTTATTTTTCAGCAGAATTTGTTTCTCTCTAAATGTTTTATTTATAGATTTCATATCTACCTATTCATGAATTATTTTTTATGCATTTTTTTTGTTTTGAATGAGAGGTTGAGGATGGTGGGGGGTGAGGATGAATGCTATTTTATTATCTCTCAAAAAATTTCAAATTAAAATTTTTTTTCAATACTTCTTTTTGTATATAAATTAATTCAACAACTATAGATATAGTTTAAGATTCTCAAAATAACTTGTTTCTCTCTCTTATTAAATTGAAATAATTTTCATTTCTTCGACGCTTTAGTTCCTTTTTTTCAATTTCAATTTCAATGAAATGGGTGGAAAATGCTCATGAAATTTTCATGTATTTTTAAAAATAAAAGGAATAAACTCCTAGTAAATGCATTTTAAAAAGCATACATATGCATGAAGTAGCGAATACTGCTGATGTTGAAAAACTAGAATTTCTCATACTTTTTTTTTTGTTCATTCACATTTTTTATGGCTTTTTTTTCAGGTTACATTTATTAAAAGATATACATTTTTTAAGAGTGGGGTTTAAAAGGGGTTAAAACCTTTTTGATGTCATTTTCATGATCGTCATGATAAATTTCAATCCTGCAGATTTAATACGAAATCTATGTTATTTTTGGTAAGAAGCCTGTTGTCAGCACAAAAAGAGAGAATTTAAATCACACTGCATACAGATTCCTTAAATATGTCAAAACGGTATTGATCAATATGTATACATACTCTCATTTTTGTATTTATTTGCTTAAAAAGTGCAATATGTTGAAATTGTTGACACTAGATTTTGATGACAATACAGTTTCCTAACTCAATTTATTCAAAAGCACACTTTACTATGCATTCGAATGACTTAGACAAATATTATAGCCAGGATGAATCGAACTTTAGTGGAAATTAATTGAATTGATGACTATTTTGAGTTAGCATTAGACATAGACTTTTTGGTACACCCTAATATACTATGCTATACCTTTAATCAATTGCTATTAAGGAACCACTCCAACTACATTACTCTCATAAAATTTGAATCCAAACATTTGAACTGAGCTCGACTTTCCGGGAAAATCGACTTCAAATAAGCACATAAAATGCACTGATAAACCCGAATGCATAGCAAAGTCATGAACTATAGCAAGTTGACATTCCACTCCATTAGAACTATCGCATTTATTAACATAACAAACAATGGAAATGACAAAAGTTTTAAGATGCACAATCCATAAATGTTTACCCATAAAATCAGGTCAAGAATGCAACTAATACTCAAAGTTTAACCCCTTTTATGCTTTATTATCTTTTATTGTTAATTTGCAAAGTTATCTAAGGGTTGCTTCTTATGTATATGTATGTATATACCCACGCATTCATTCAACTTTATTTTCTCTTTTTCATCCTCCATTGTATCATTCATGTAGCTTGAATCTTAACACAACAAAAAGTAATTACGTGAATTACTTTATGAAAGATTCCTTCTCAAATTTGCACACACTTCACTACTCAAGTGAAAATAAGAGATTTTTTTTTTTTTGCAATTAAATGAGTGAAAAGAAAGAAAACAGTAAAAGCTTTCTAATCATCGAGTTTTCTTCTTTCCTCTTGACTTACTTACAAATATTTTTTCATTAAGTATCTCATTGCCGTAGTGTTTCGCTGTTATTTTAATTATTTTATTACCATTTTTTACAATCTTTTGTTTTCTTATTTTTTCTTCGTTCCTTAGCGCATTCCTTATGGCATTTTTAAGAATTTTCATTTGTAATTTTAAATGATTATATCCAGGAAGAACTTAATGGTGGCATTCTTAGGTGGAGAATAGGAGATTTCCAAATGGAGTCAAAATCATGAACAGACAAGCAGCATGCTCTAGTATGCTAACAAGAATACTAGTATGCGCTCTAAGGGTGTTCAAACGGAGGTAATAAGTGAACGGCCTCCATGCTCAGTAGTCCTGAGGTTCATTTAGGTGAGCATTATCATTATCAGTTGTGGAATGGACTTCGGATTCCGCTTGGCTTTCAAATAGTTACCAATCGGAAATTAAGACGGAGTTGATGTAAAATCTTTGATGTATGAATGTCATTTTTGCTTCAATATTAGGTTCACTGATTACGTTCAAGGGGGTGGGGGTTAAGTCTGTTTTAATCAACGGAAATTCAGAGAACTCCATTGCTCAATTAACGTAGCTGATTTCAGGAAGTTGCCATCTCTCCTTGTCTTAAGCATGTCTTGCAAAATCTTAATTAAACAGATTTTCCTAATTTTCTTGACATTAAAGGTCTTCTATGCTATAAATAGAAACTCCCTATGAAGCAAGAAAACAGCAGTTTTTGACTTAAACAGCTAAACATTCTCGAGAACATTCAAACAAAATTAAAGCAATCCATTAGCTACTCTTAATTTCTCTAGAGAGATGCTAGAACTCCTTTTCATAACGATTTTAAAAAACAAAGCTGTCTTTTGAGTATTACCTAGAAATATTTCTATGTTTAGTCTTGCAGCGGTAAGACTCAGGAGATTCATTTTATATCAATGACTATCGCAATTGCTGAATACTCATAGATATGCGCTTAAGGAACTAGAACAAGAAGTTGACTAGAATTTTAAAATTAAGTAGTTAGTCGACTTCGAGTCCTGTATTTTTCTGTACACATGTATCATTTATACCTTATCAGCTTCAACACGTCAAGTAAATTTTTTACTAATTTATTAAAAAGCTTTTATGCAAATTAGCACAAAATATAATTAAAACTATTTACAGAAGTAAAATTGTAAAGAAAAATAAAAGTTTTTGGATGGCAAAAAGCTGCCTTCGCATAAAAAGCATCATCAGATAGGAAATGGGAAAAGGCTTGAGATGAAGATGAATCTATAGATGGGAATTGATGAAAGATAAATAACTTCTGTACACATTATTATATCATTTTAATGAAAAACTAAGAGAAAAAAATTCCTCAAAAGCATTTTTTGTAAGCAAAAAAAAATTTAAATTTCATTTCAAATATTTTTTTTTGTTAAACTTATCTCAGGCGCTTCATCATTTTTATCTCAATTTCAATTTCATTGGAATAAAATGTTATTATATATCTTTTATAATACATTTAGAAATTCATTTTTTTTTCTCATTTGTTTGCCATTAATATTCTTTATGTTATTCTCATAAGTAGAAATAATATTATTTTCTCTCAATAATAATAATATATATTTTTTAATCTTTATGTTCTTCCTTAGTCATTCTCTTTTTCCTTTTTTATTTTTTGTGTATGAATCAAGACAAAGAAGATTATTTGGAACGATGAAATATGTGTTCATTTTTCTCATTTTTCGTATCATGAAAATTTATTGCAACATCACTCGATTTATTTTCACTATTTTTCTCGCTTCTTCTGTTCCTTGAAAACTATAATTTTGCATTATTTGGTGAAATTATAATGCGCATTAAGTTCTTAGTTGTGGTGTCTTTACCATCCCGAATATCACAACACTTTTAATTGATAAAAAATCTAGCAACAAATTACTCTGAATTGACACAGGATTCGGCTTGAGGCCGGCACCATGCCACAGTCATGGTAGCCTGTTACCGGATCTCGAAATGATTAACCCGGCCACCAGCATACTCATAGGGAAGAAAAAGGTTTTGAGATTCAATTTGTTAAGGCGTAATAAATCCAAAATTACACCTATTGATGCCACAACCCCCTCCTTAACCCCTTTTCCCAAAAAATTCAGCGCACGACCTGATTGTTAAATGTGTCGTTGCACAAAATAGGTAAGACGCTGTCCTGACCTAGTTATTGAATATCTTAAAATTCAAATTTGCAATTCAATATTCCAATGACATTCTCAAGATGATTGCACTATTAAGTTAGCACTCAACCAACTGTTTCAAAGCTCCCTCAGCCATCATTTCCATCACCAAAAATCAATTTCAACATCCGCAAGACCCACTTCTTCGACTTGCCGACCACAATTTCTAACAGATTCAAGCCGCAATTTCAAATCAATTAAGATTGTCTATACATGTCTAATTTTAGACACCTTTTGCAGCATATTGTCATCACCACGTAATCAATATTTAAAGATGCCGAACAATAAAACTTAATATTCCGCAACCGTAAAAAAAAGGTTGGATCCTCATCGAGAACAAGAAAGGATTCCTTCGAGGAATGCGTATTCATCGAAATGTCTATTCTGATTATTTTAATATATTCATTAGACGAAAAAAGGTTTGCTGATATTAGAGAATATTTTAATTATGCTCATATTGCTTGACTAGAATCTTCATCATGCTGTAGACTTTAATTTAAAGCAAACACTCTGTCTTAAAATAACCTAGTTAATAACTTCTCGACTTGCTCCTTCGTGTGATACACTTGTACCATCCACAGATGAGATTTTATTCTAAGAATATACACAAAAAATTAGCATGAGACTTTGTGTATTTAAGGTAAACCCTCAAGTGCTTAATTCGTTAAAGGATTTTCCTTGAAAAAAAAATCTTTAAATATCATCTTGCATGTATTCTTTATGCTCCTTCGCATTGAAAAAAAATCCCTTAAATTTTACTTAATGGCAAATTTTCAACATCAGAATGCCTTTATTATTAAATTTCAAGATGCTAAAAGTACAGATAACGTAGGCTTATAATTTTATTTCAACATTATAGCTTATATGAACATCAACAGTGATTTTCGTTCAGCATCATGGCATATATAAGAATATTTACTGTGATTTTTTGCCATTATTCTTGCGAATTCGTGCACAGCAGGAGATTTCGTAGCGTACTGAAGAATGTGAGGATTATTGAAGATTAATTTTAACTTTAATATATGTTGTCTTTAAGAACATAACAAGACTTCTAGTTTGTTAGGTGATTTTTGGATTAACTTAATTAATATGAGTATGTTTGGTGGTTGTGGTTGTGATTTTTACGGAAGCAGTCATGAGGAACTTTAATATTAAAGCATATGACACATTTCCTCTTAAAAAACCCACAGAAAATTTGCAAATATTTGCCTCATCACTTGCTTTCCGTGTGGAACAAATATTTATATTTATGCTATTTTAAATGTCATTTCACAGCAGCTTTCATGAACGGAACAGAAGAAGAATAGGAAAATGAGTGAAAAATTCTCACCATCTAATAAACTAACACAGATTCCATCGTTAATGTATCCTATTTATCCTTGACCTGTGCATTTGATTGTGGAGCTGTAGCTGTAGTGTTTGTTAGCTGTGTTGTTGTTGTTGCTGACCCCATGTTTCGACGTGCCGATCGAGATCTAATTTCAGAAACGAGGGAAAAAAGAATGTATAATTAGACGAGAATATTAATTGCGCTCAATTGTTCATGTCTAACCTGATTTGACCGGCGAGAAGGGGATTTATTGCATACAGCCAGTCGTGTACTTCTTTATCAAAGAGCGTTTGGAGCAAATATCCTCTGTGCTTTGTGACAACGCTGTTGTTAGATAAAATGAGTCTCATTATTCATATAAATCTAATTAAATAAAGGCAAACAAACTCTATACCTGAATGTATTTGGAACTTTGACCATGGCTGCTTGATCCTCACTGCATTCAACTTGTGCTGTTGCGAGATTGATGACAGCTCGTTCAACGGGATCCTTATCAGATCGATAAATAAAGACGTATGGTCGTCGTACAGCAACCCATCGCTTTTTCCATCCAGCACATCCATGTTCGAGTATATTCAAATAACCTTTTCGTGCGACAACCGGACTCACGCGAATTTCCTCTAAATCCGGTACATAAAGACGTAATGGTTGCTCTTGTGGAACAGCCTTGAGTAATGGTGGTTCCCATCCATTTGGTACGTCAACTCCATAGCTTTGTGGCGATACTAAATCAGATGCATAACTAACAGTCAAATCAGGACAATTGTCATCTCCAGCAGGTGATGCAGAAATATCATTTTCCTTCTCTTTTCCATCATCCATATTCATTCCAATTCTTCCTTGAATCAACTTTACACATCTCTTCAATAATTCCTGTTCACGTTGTGTTGGTTCTCGATCCATTACAATTGGATCTGTAACGGGAGTTTGCGGTGATGGTGGAATAACCATGTTATGAACAGGTGATTGATTGGCACGTGCTGCCAAATTACAAACATCTTTTTCAGTTTTTGTGGTTGGATTGGGTGTTGTATCTAATCCCAAACGTTCACGTAAAAGCAATAAATGTCTTACACGTCCAACTTCCTCTAATCGAGTTAGTTTTTCTAATTCCCATTGATGATCGAAGATGAGTGAATCACCGCGTGGACGCCAGCCGTCAAGATTCTCCTCACCTCTAACATATGTTGAACTTGTATCCAAAACACGTCGTTGACGTCGTTGAACTCCTATGAGATATATTCACGAAGCAAGAAGAAAATGACATTTTTTTTGCAAGATTAGCTTTAATGGACTTTGAGATTAATCGATTGTGTGATAACAAAAACAGAAAAATAAGAACTCTCTGCAAAAGCTACGTGAATAATAAAAATAACTCTCTATTCTAAACTAAATTAGGTCATGTCTTTTTTTTTTTAATTTTAAACTTAGGTTTTATAAAGCAATTAACGGAAGCGCCCTTATAATACTTAAAAAATTTCTACTTTTTTATCATTTACTTATTATTTTGTGTTTCTAGAATAAAAACTAAAGTTGATTGATTGAAAAAATATTATTGTTAATTTAAGAACACGAGTCTGTTGAATCCACATTTTTGAGGCAATCGATCAGTAAAATATTTCATTCCTGGAAGTATGACGCAATCTTAACTAACCCTCTTCACACCCTTAAGAACATTAGGTAGTAATTCAATGGAACCATAATTAATTTTGTCCAAAAAAAATCAGCCTTTCCTTCTCCCATCTTAAAGTCACTCTAAATATGCTCACTCTATAGAAAGATATCCGAATAGCACAAATCAGGTACTTCAATAAAAATCTGGCAACAGATCGGCTAACTCTGATTTGACGTTGGATTCGGTTTAAATCCGGTACCATGCCAGAGCTAAACTGATCTGATATGCTTGATTTTGATCGATTTAATTTCGGCTTGGCAATCCTTTATTTGATCAGCCATTTAGTATCAATAAATCTATTTGAGATGGAGAATTAAAGGATTCATGGCAGAGCCTTCTTCGTATTTGTCACTCAGGAAGACTGACGGAGGCGTTTTACTAGGGGTGAGTGATGTAATTAGTAATTTCATGAGAATTTGATTTATTCTAGACCGATCTGAATATCTAACAATTTTTCTAGAGAAAGGATAGTTTGCAATCTAACAACCCACTAGCTACGCGCCTTCCACTTATGCAATATTTGTACTTAGTTCCACAAAAATTTAATTTTATATATTTGCGTAAAATATTTGACGCTATGATAGTCAAATGAACGAACAAAATTCCTCAATTATTCTAAGATGATAACATTCGTAGCTGTTCGTTGCCTATATAAAATACTAAGAATTAATTTGCTTCAAACCCTCCAGGCGAACTATTCAAATGTACTTATTTCAATTCTCAAAAATGCGATAAAAGCACGAAAAAAATTTTCCATGTGCTAATCCGACAGATGAAATAAAATATTTCAAGTCATAAGAAATTAATTCATGTTTATCATTCAGGGCACAACCATTAAAATCGAACTTCTACCTGGACTACCTGCTTCAGATGCTCGTCTCAGTGATAGCTCATAAACGCCAGACAGTCGATTAGCTTCTGGATTACGATAATTTCCCGAGAAGAGATGTTTAAGTGATCGGGGTCCAATGCGTGCGTCACGTCCATAAATCACCATACTTAAATCTTTTGTTATTATTGCTGGTCGCGCACAATTCTCGAGCTGTATGAGAGAAGATACATAAATGTCATGATAAATTATGGTCACAATGGAAAAAGGGAAGAAGATGAAGGAACAAATTTTTATTTACCTCCAAGTAAGCACTTAAAGTAATATAGACTGTCTCATTAGCTTGTGATACTCGATTAAGCATTGTTGAATTGTGCAAGCTTGAATCCCAAGCAGCTTCAAATCGATAAAATGCTCGGTCATCGCCTGGCATTTCAAGATATTCACCAGGAAATAGGCCGAGTGAAAGTACACACGAATCTTCATCATCAATTTCATCTGCTGGTTCCGGTGAATTTCTAATACGCCCAACAACAAGTTCACGAATTTCTTTCCATTTAAGTTCAGTTGAATGCTCGTGTACAATTGTAATACGAATTCTTCTTTGGATTCCTTGATGAAGTAAAAAGAGTCCACGACATGCCAAGTCATCGCTGTGATCAACAACAGATGGTACATACTCTCCATTTGGTGCAAGTTCGCAAATTTCAAACCAAACGAGTACATCGTGCTTTGCCAAAACTGTCGATGATGGTGGACATGGAAGTGGACCAAATTTGGGACTTCTAACAGGTTGAGAAATTGGAATGCTTGGTGGCAACATTCGTCTTGGTGGTGGACGTGTGACTGTGTCTTGTTTCGAGTCCTTGTGCAATGGATGATTCTGATAGTGACCGAATACTTTAAACATGATTGGCTGAGTCTTTAAATATTCCATGAACGATTTTGTCACAGGAACTGTAATATTCTGAACATGATAGAAGCCAATTGGTGCACCTGAATTTTTTATTGGCTCAGTGCTAAATGCTTCTTCATGACGATGCATAAAATTAAATTGACAAAAGATGTCGGAAAATTCAGCTGGAATTCCACTCGCTTGTAAGACAGTCACACGGAATGTAAATTCTTTTCCAATCATCAAATGCTCGCCATGCTGTTCTTCTTGATTATCGTGGAATTCTGATGCAACACTCGAATCTCCACGTCCGGAATCGACATCTTCTTGCTCAACTTCTTCAATTTTTAAATTTCCATCACCATCTGCATATTTTTCATCCTTCTCATTTGCAAGTGAGCGAAGCTTAATCTTTGGTAAGTTACTTGTATTCTCTTCATCAAATACTATTCGTGCTGATTGTTTAACTCCATTACTAAAATCAGAATTCTCTTCATCCTACAAACATTGAGAGATGGATGCAAATACACAAAAAGGAAATGCTTACATTAAATCAGAAGGTCAAGGTTGATATAATAAGAAGTCACTCACCAAAACAGGCTGCAAAGCGACTCTTATATACCCGCGGACATCTCCTCTCTCATTAACGATGGGTACTTTATGTACCAACGGTACAGGATATAACAAATTACTCAAATAAATGAAACATCGACCCACAAGGCGGAACCATGGAAAGCGATCATAAAATGGATCGCCTCCAGTAAGGCTTTCTACATTGTAGTCGGGTGATGTTGGCGATAATTCAGCCTCATTATGATACATCTCACGCATCAACTCCAGGCGTTGACTAATTTTGGTTTTTATTTATTTTGCGTATGTTTTGTGAATTGCGGAAGAGAACGAAAGGAAAATATGTTGCAACAATTAGCATTAATTTCTATAGTATTTCCTTAATGTCACAAAAAAAGTTATATGAATTTATGGTAAATTTTATTATTTCATGCTTCACTTGCTATTGAATACGTACAAACAGTCATAAATTTACAGCAACATTCAGTAAAGGATATAAAAAAAATCAATGAGAAGCGGAAAAAAGCGTAGAACTAAGAAGAAGAAGAAATAAAAGAACTTTAGCTTTCATCAAATACATGCATATGAAGCCTGCGAGCTTGTATCATAAAATTTTTATATATGTGCATGATTTACATTCATGTCTGATGTATGTTAATTTGTAAAGTATTTATCATCATTTGAGATTTTTCTTGATAATTTTTTAATACTTTTTATTATCCTCAAAGGCGTGAGGAGTGAAAAAAAAATCATAAAGAAGGATTTATTAATGGACATAAGCTGCCATATTCATGGATTCAGTCATGTGTAAGGTAATTTTTGGTGGAATTAAATAATAATAATATTAAGCATATATATTGAAAAACCATTTTTCTGCATGGACGCTGCAATGTTTTTTCAGCTAATAATAATGCAAGAAAATAGTATGCAAAAAATATTTTCATATTATATACATTTTTGGATATATATACACAGAATTGCATGAGATATGCTTAGTGCACTTTATTAATAACTAATTTGAATTTTTGTGTGAAAACACAGATTTTTACAGTGAATTCCTAAGGCATTCAGAGTAAGTCAATCATTTTACTGGTGTGGTGCTAGGTAGAGGCATATCAAGGAGGGATGTTACTAGACAAGTTCATGTTCATGAGGATATGGTACTAGGGAAGGATGTTTTCATGGTTTGGAGGGTTGAAACACCCACGATTTGGAAAAAAAATCTTCATTCTGCTAGACTTTTTCGAGCCATAATTCCCAACCCCTCTAAAGCATTCCATTTAACCCTAATCCGTTGCGATTATGGATAGTTTAATGGGTGGGGTACGCTAAGACATTACCAAGGGATCGGAATAACTAACTGATTTCATACAAAAATCAGGCATTCGCTAAGAAAATTTTCAAAATTTTACAGAAAAATGCCTCGAAATGCACATTGCGCTGAGATGACAAATAGCATTGATTCAATCCGAAGAGACTATCATGGTGCGACAATCTCCCATCTCATATATCAATAGCCTAAGTGTCCCTGACCCAACATGATGCACTTAGATCCCCTCATATCATTCAAGGTTTCGTTATATAAAGCATTCACTGTAAAAATCCTTGCATCAATTACGTCATACCATAAATTCTAGCTAAAATTGTTTTTGTTGTGGAAATAAAGTTGTTCAGCAGAGAAGCGAAACAAAAAAATGCACTTCACATATTGCAGAATGCAATAAAAATAAAAATTAAGTTTATGTACATAATAAATCATAATAATATTCCATATTTTTTTTCCACGATGCTTAAATTGGGTAGAATGCTAACCTAGAAGGCAATAAGTTAGCTAACGAAAGTCTTGATGTGTTTCTGTAACTGCTTGTTTGTCCAATAATTCCAGTAGATTCAATCACTGGTTGTGGTACATGATTAACAGAATGATTGACAGCTGTTGAATCGAGACTGTTAGTAACATTACCAACAGACGGTATTGTGTCCATCAATTGGAATATCGTCATTTCTGGACTCTCAGCAGTGTTGTAGATTTGACGCATCAATTCAAGTCGATAGCTAAGATTTGAAATGATTTCATTTTTTAATTAAAAAAATATATTTTCGACTACATTAAATTAAATTTTTGAATGACTTCAACAAGACTTAAAAGAGAGGAGAAGAAAAAAAACAAAAACTCATAATTGAAGGTGCCTTTGAGGATTTCACATTTCACTTTCTGTGAATTTCTTCTTGATTTCAATTTTTATTTCCATTAAATTCTTTACCAAATTCAATAAATTAATTATAGAAAATTATTATTTTTGGAAAATTGAGTTTGAAAGGAGAAATGTGTTGGTGGTGAGAGGCATTAACAGACAGAGAAACAGAAATTTATGTTTATATGAATGGAAAGCTGGTGAGGTAATAAACATTAGTTAATTTCAATTTTAATTTCAAATTTTCATTGACTTTTTTGATTACTTTTGTTCTGCACATGATCTTTAGCACACTTTATTTGTGGTTAGTAAGCAGATGTTGAGTTCAGGGTTAAGTGTGTGTGTGGGGAACTAAACTAGCTTGAGTTATATATTTCAATATTAGATTCTCAACTGTAGAATTGTTATTGCTGTCACTTGCGATACCTTAAATTGCCGTTTCTTCATAACAGTGACAAAATGACTTAGAGATGCTCTGATGGAACCACCCATAATAGCTATTTATTTACAATTTTGATGGTTCAGACAATACTTTTCATCATGTCACAGGCAAATATGATTGAAAATCAATAGAATCTATAAATATGCTATTCTGTCGTGAATCTATAATATCTATATGATTATTATTCCTAAATCGAAGCTTTACCATACTTTATGGATATCACAGATGTTCACATTAATCCAGTGCTGTCCAAACTTTTTTGTGCCATGGTACACCTTGTTGGTTAGTCATGACTGAAACTACTACAACATTCATAATGTCATTTTGAATAAAAATTGGCAGTACAGTAGTGTGTCCCGGCACACAGTTTAGACTTAACTGCCTTAATGAGAGTTTTTTACTGTTGCGATATCGAAGCACAATGAAATCTGGAATAAAGACAAATCTGTCAGCGAGAGAGTAATGCTTTAGCTGTTGATTTTATGAGGACATTGATGCGAAATAACAATAATCAGCACAATGCTCACAATAATGTGACAAGAATCACAATTAATTGTTTGTGTGTTGATGTGTAGCTTACTAACCACAATCCCAAAGTGCACTCTAATCATCCGCTTCAAAACAATACTTTTTCAATTATATTTCAATCGTCGAAATGTGTAACTAGAAGCCATCAATATATAAAAATTATTTTGAATGAAACACGTCTCAAAAGAACAATTAAAAACGTACTTAACTTTTTTCATTTAATATAAAATCACTATCAATTAACAAAATGGAATCAAATTAATGGAATGAAGTTAACTCACCGCAATTTCTCAAGCGACCAATAATGTGTTGCACCATTCTTCATGTCAGTCACTTCAACAGCAACAATTGTGCGAGATGGTGGTGGAACACCTGCTGTGCTAGTAAAATCTTCATCATTAACATTCATTAATGCATTTGTTTGCAAGTCAGGTGGAAGTGGTGAATAAAGCGTGTCAGTCAATAATGTAAATTGAAATTGAACTTTCTTCTTTAGTTCAACGGAAATGGCATTGGCCTCCTTTAGGAAAATTGCATTTCCCCACAAATCATCACGTAATGATGTAAACTGATGATAGCGCCATTTTCTAAATGCCCATGCGACTAAGCCAGCTTGACGCTGTGTCCAGTTTGCTTGTCCATCGAAAAGTGGGTTAACTGAAAATGACAATTGAATTAAATTATTATGCATTATTGATGTAAAATCAGCTTTACAGCTAAGGCTGCTTTAAGCTTAAATAAATGCCTTTAATAAGACTTTTTATGGCATTTAAATTTTTATTGTCGTAACGCCTCAATGTGCTTCTAAAATAGGCTATGAAATTTTTATTGCCTTCTTAAGGGAAGCCACTTATGAAGGAATTTTTATTGCTTTTGTGAATCTTAAACACGTCAAAATGGCTCAAATGTTTTTATGAAATTTTTTAAGGCTTTCTAAATATGGGAATATTAATATTGAAAAATCTCTTGATAGTGGAAGAAAATTGAAAATGTTCTCATGGGGGTTATTAAATTTGGGATGTAAAGGTTAAGTCTTTTGTGTCAAATGTTGGAAGCAAAGTTGAATGTCAATTGACCTATTAAGGTCACAAGCAGTGGAATGACATCAGTTGCCTAAATGATCGTTAGTCATATGTGCCAAGGGTCTTGGATTCAAGCCCAGTTCATATGAACCAACAAGCTTTGTTCTAGTTTTGGATTCAATTTTTAGGTCTTTGGTACATAATGTGCCTTCACCGCTAGCTATACTAGCTCATAAGGTTGAAATTTTCAAGCATCACAAAATGAAGAAAACTCAGAAATTTCTCAAGAATCTTCATTTCCTTAATTTCAAGGTTCGCGTTAATTTAAAATCGCATAAAAAAACATCAAATGTCTCATTAATTAACAGAAAAAGTCCTTCAAGGTATCTCCTTTTGATGAAATTAAAAGGAATTTTAAAGATCAAGGTTGAAAGAACCGAAAAATAAAAACAAATGCTAAGGAAGAAGAAAGTTGTTGCTAATTTTCTGCTAATTAAGGTTAAGACATCGAAATGTTTTGTTGCTAATTCTAAAAGTAAATCCTCGATTCTTTTTAATTTTATCAACGAGCCATTTTTTTGAATTGATTGTAAGAATCATCAAAGGAAATGCAGCTATTAAGTTACAATAAAGCTGTTATTGATGCTATAAAATAAAGCTTTATACAAAGTATTTAATGGCATCATTAATGGATTAAAATGAGCTATAAAATGGGAATTAAATGAATCCTCACCAAAAATATCCTCTTGATGAAAGTCTTCGGGACTGTAGCTGCTATACATTGACATTGTCATTGATTGTTCCTCGACTTGTTTTTGTAGAGCATCAATTCTTGCTTCGTATGTCTAAAATTGAATATATGAAATTAATTTTGAATCTGTGCCAATTATGTCAAGTTCTTACCTTTCTCTGCTCCTCAAATTCTTGATCAGCTTGCTGCTTTTCACGTCGGAACTGCTCTTCCAAAATTATCAAACGCTTTTCCATTTCCTTCTTCAAATCAATACCCTGTTTCTCCAATAATTCACATTGTGCGAAATTCCAATCGACCACTTCACTCTTTGATTCCTGCATAATGTCAACAGCCTTCTCGCGTTTCTCTCGAGCTTGTTCAGGATGTGTAAAACGAAAAACGTGATTTTTGCCTAAAATGACACGCGAGCCGGTGGAGAGGATTTCTGGCTCTGTAACTTTACGGCCATTACAATAAACCAAAGCATCCTTTGCTGGTATTAATGTTACGATGCCATTTCTGTTCTCAAATATGCAATGTTCTTTTAAAATATGCGAGCCAGATAATTGTATATCCTGTGGCAAATTAGCCTCATGCGTTCCTAATCTCGTAATTCCATCCTTTATATAATACAGTAAACATTCCGAAAGAGTTGGATCCTCATTCAAATTAACTAAATGTGGCGTCATTTTGGGACTAAATACACCAACAGTTATGCCATCTTCCTTTACAGCAACCCCCATTTCCGCAAAAATTGCCTCACGCTGTACACGGATCTGTTCGGTACGTTTTAACTTTTCCTCCCACGTCTCATTCAATTCAGCTATTAATTTCTCACTCGCCTGCAATTGATCAACAGCCATTTCCGTCGTTGAACCCGTTCGGGTACGCCCTTTGACAGGCGATAAAACAATCTCTTTGCCATCATTTGCACCTTTGTCTTCATCTTCTTGATATTTCATAAAATTATTTTTATCATAATGTTGTGTGGGGTTGGCGGAGAAAAGAGAAATGGGGTAAATGAAATTAAATTCAATGACGTGTTATGAAAGCATTAAAGAGGAAAGAGACTTAAAAACTCACAAGCATTCATTGAGAAGAAAATGAAATAATGAGGAAAATGCAAGCGTTAAAATTGCTAATAAAGAACTAATTAACTGAAGAAAAATTATGGAATTTTCGGCCAATTATTTTTAATTTTTGCTACTTCCGTTCCTTTTTCGAAACATAAAAAGCGAGTAAGACGCAAAAAATGAGTGCCTTTTAACTCAAATTACATTCATTATAGACGAGAAAATAGAGTTATCAGTTAATCAACACCATATGCCTTATTCTTTGAACAGTAAGCAGCATACAGTGTTGAATATTTTTTTTTATTTCCAAATTACTTACTGTTGGAATCTCGCTTTTCACAAATTATTTTTCCGTCAGGTCCTTTATGATTTTTATAATAATTTTTATTGGAAGCAGACGGTTTGTGGTTTTGATTGAGAAATTTTAGACAATGATGTTATTTTAAAATGAAATGTAAAGGCGTTGAAAAATGTCACAAAAAATTATTTTATGGTCTTCTTAGTCCTAAGTTCCACCTCAGACTTGGATTATGAATATTGTGAGGATGAAAATGAGAGTTGATTTTCTCCAAAGGATCAATCAGAGCCGTGAATTCAGAAAACAGTTAAAAGACATGTTCCTGACTATGGAGTATCTCTGACTGTGAAGTGTGCATGACTTCTAGAGTACACCTGATTTTGGAGTGTTTCACAATCTGGAGTGAACCTAACTCTGACTCATAGCACAGGAAATATTGATAAACTTCCAGAAACAACAATAATACGGATCATTGCATTTAGAGAAGGCATACAGGTTTTCCACCATTGCTCTATAGCATACTAAAGAACCTGACTCATATCGCATAAAGCAATTAAATAAACTCATTCCCAACTCTGATCCACAATCTTGTTCAACGAATATTAAAACCATAAAAGCTTATGTCATTTAAAATAAAAGATTTGACATTTTAAGCAATGAGAAATGGGACTTTGTAAAGCATTCAGGCTTTAAAAAAGTTTAATGAGTTTCAGATTTCATTTTCTATAGTCTCATATGTCACATCATAAGCGAGATTAATATTATATCTTCCGTACACATTGAGACATACATAATTACAAGAAAAAGTTTATAAGATTTTATAATCCATAAAAAGTCTTCGTTGTGCTTTTTTCTATCAGTCATATCATACACATGACGTCAGTAGTTTTGTTGTGATTTGAAGCTACATATTGACATATTTTATACTTGTCTCTTCTTAGTCCTGTGGATCTCAATATGTTACCAAGAATGAAGTTCTTACGTAGAACCTCAGTGATAAATTCAATCCTTAATGAATTTTGTAATTATATCCCTAGTGTGCCTGCACACGACTTAATTATATAATCATTATTACCAAAATTAATCCCTTATTGCCGCAAGTCTCGTTAAGATTAATTTCGTCTCTAATTCCACTAATTTGTGACATTTTCCAACAATTTTGTAAGATTATAATAATGAAACATTATAAGGAAGTGCTGAGGAACAAAATTTTAAAATTCTTTTACATCCATCATTCAATTACGTGTAAAATTTTGAAACACTTTAAGGCCAAAAATAAGAACAGATTCTCAACACTTCTATTCTATCTATTCTAATTGAAAATGGAACTTATAAATTTAAAAAAATAGTTATGAGGGTTGAAATGAGGATGAATGTATGTGCATGTTTAATGTAGGAAATGAAGCCTTGGTGTACTTAACTGGACCCTACTCATAGCATATACTACAATATCCTGCTCGGGATTTGAAAAATATAGCATATTTTGAAAGGGATTACTAGATAATCTTTAACTGTCAAATTTAAGCTTGATTCTTGTAGACATTAAATTGTCTCATTTAAAATACACAAAAATATTCAAAAGTGACTGCATATCAATGAAATCCTAAACGATTAAATTCACAGATGTTGAATGAAGTCTTAAATTCATAAATTGTCATTAAGCACAATTTGATTTATTAAGCTATTCAATTAAATCAATTTGTTAAGGAAATTAAGCAGAAAATTTCAAAAGTATTGATTGATTGCACATCAAGACTGGTGCATATAACACGAGTTATTCAATTCGCAGCAGAAATGGTTTTTAAATCAGCCGTTACGATGGCCTCAGATCATCGACAATACTTTATGAACCTGATTACAGATTGAACCGAGAATTTCATTTCAATACCGAAATCCTTTCATCCATAAACCACAGTTAATATTCTTCTGTCATGAAAGTTTCCAAGAGATAGAATCTTACTGTTCCAATTCTTGCTTAAAAACAGAATCAATACAATATCTTCAAGATGAAAACCTTCAACACACCCCACGAGTTTTAAACAGTTAACCCCTTCACCACACATGCTTCAAGACCAACATTGAAGTTAATGAATCGAAACCTCTGTGATCATGCTTATTAACTTTTCTTCTTCACATTTAATTTGATTAAACAATTTATCCTTGAAATATAAAATGCAATCATCTGATAGCTATAAATAATGTATAAGCCAAAGCTCCTAACTTTCAGATGACCAGCAT
This sequence comes from Chironomus tepperi, assembly GCF_022539635.2. NCBI lineage: Eukaryota > Metazoa > Arthropoda > Insecta > Diptera > Chironomidae > Chironomus > Chironomus tepperi. The sequence continues at coordinate 1,253,976 of NW_027226207.1, forward strand.
CCTATTTTCCTCTATTCTCTATGGCACACTTCAATTTCATCCCTCACATGCTTAAAAACTAGCAATTTTTGATCTAAAAATAAAATTCTTAGCTTACCTTCATGAACCTCAATTCCTTCATTTTTCAATAATTCACGTAATTTTTGAATTTCTTCTTTCAATTCACGAATAAGTTTAGCATTAGCATCCTCATTAACAACAGCTTTACAAACAATTTGTTTGGCTCGATCGGCATACCTAAAAAACATAAAGAATGAAAACTTGATAACATCTTAAGGCAGAACTACCCAAATTAATTTTGGGTCATAGATTTTCATTTATTTGATATTGATCACTACATGACTTGTGTTGAAATAACCATTCAGAACCACAAATGGACCATTCAAATCAAGCCATAAGGAGCATCTTTCATGCATGAAAAAACATTATTTAAAGTTCGAGTCCAATTTGTTAAAAGCTCTTGAATTCACAAGTGTTTCACATTTAACCCAAACAGAAGTTGAATTATGAATATTATTTTTGGATGTGCTTTAAGGGGTTGGGTTGAAAAAAGGTAGAAAAGGTCGAGATAACAGAAGTCTTGTCTCGAGTGACCCCGCAATTGAGAAACTTTTTCAACTCACCTAAGGGTACTTAATGTCTCATCATAATTAATATCAGCCGGTGAAATTGCAGCAATCATAGCTGTTTTTGAATTTCCGCCAAGATTCTCACGTAATAGCCAAGTGAGAACTGAGTCACGATAGGGAATAAAATCAGCTTTCTTGTTCTTCTTACTTTTTGATGCAGACTAAAAATGGTAAGTGAAAAATTTGTGAATAATTAATGATGTAAATTTTTCAAGTAGCAAACTTACAAGTTCTGCTAATCCGGATATGACTTTTCCTAATGTAGTCAATGATTTATTAATGTTTGCACCTTCCTTTAGTCTCGTGCCTTTAGCACCTGTACTGTCAGCTCGTTCACTTCCTGCTAAATCGACTAAGCTAATTTTTGATACTTTTTCAGCTACTAAATCAGTTGTAGCATCGTGCTTTTGTTGCGTGAAGAAAATCGTAAAGACAGCATGCGATCTAGAACTCGTCTCATTCATATTTGTGGCTGCTACTGTTCTAGCTTTATTACCCTCATCAATCAAATCATGAATATCTTGGTATGATGTAACAGCTAATTTTGATAAATCTTCTACATATGGACCCAACAATGGATGCTCTCGTACACGCAAATTTCCTTTATTTTTTGGATTCAACAAGTCTCGTACACGTTCACAATAAATTTCCATATATGATACTTCGACTGAATATTTTAGTGAATCGCTTTCCGTTTCGTGGATTTTTTTGAAGAGATCATCACATATCATTGGTATGATACCTTCTTGTCCTGCCTCCTGCTTTCCCATCATCGTATATGATCTGGAATTAAAGGATTATTTGTTAGAGTTATGCCTTGCTGATGATTGTCAACGGATTTTGATTCAGGAATGATTCTGGATCAAGTGGAAATTCTCATTAAATCTAGTTCTAGTAATCAGGCAGTTAAGGAAACTTGAAGCGTAACTTGAACTAGTTCTAAGAAGATCTCGAGTCCAGCTGAATACCCATCATACTCACTTTCCAGCACCAGTCTGTCCATAAGCAAATATGCATACATTGTAACCATCAAACGAATGGTGAAGCATTTCCTCTCCAATATCAGAATAAACCATATCTTGAGTCGCAAATTCAGGATCAGATGTCTATAAGGAAATTGTAATTTATTTTATTTATGGCTCATGTCATTTGAAATATCAGTAAGCTTACGTCAAACGAAAAGTATGAGTAATCGTAGTTGAATCGTTTGACAGAATCTGCAGTACCAGGAGGTACTTTTGGATTTGTGATGGATGTCTGATTCCCAGACATTTCAATTATACATTTTGATTCACGGGCGATTTCACGCGAGTTGAACGGACGAACGCGAACTGCTACCTTTACTGATGACATTTTTCTTGATTTTTTTCTACGGTTGAAAAGTTTTTAATTAGTTGAGTGTATTGATTGTGTCAGTACTTCTTATTGTGATGAGCTTGTCTAAAAATAAAGTTTAAAAGATATTAAATATTTTTTAATGTCTATATAATTATTGATCCATGTCATCCACAAACATGAATTATAGTCAAATTAAATAAACAATCACTCATTCATCGGCTCATAACTTTATGATTCATACGAATATTGAGTGAGCTTTTCAATTTTATCGTTCAATATTGCCATCATGTACAGAGTAAATAATTGAACGTTTCGACGGAATAATAAAAAGGAGAGAAAGAAGACTTTCCATAAATAAATTGGAACTTTTTATGTTGTTAGTAAATTTAGACATGGAGGTTGGAAGGACTGATAAGATTAAGGTTGTTTTGGTTTTTGTAGACCTTTATTGGCCGACAGACACATGTTAAAATGCTGTCCGCATGGTAGTCAAGCATGGAAGTGACAGTCACTTTCCTGACAATCCCACAATCAAACTATAAGTTCAAAGGACAACCGAAAATCCAAGGATCAAGTATGACACAGGACATCACTCAAATAAACTCCCAAAAAAACAATAATTCTCCATTTTGATATCATCATCATCAGACCATGAACAATGTAAATAAAAGAATGCTTTGTCGGGTATAATAATAGGAGAAGAAGACATTCCATAAATAGCAGAAAAACAAATCATAACGATAACAAGTTGGTGGATGGAGTTTTTCACAAACAAAGACGCATTCATATTTATGAATAGAAACAATTGAATTCAGCATCATTGACAGAACTATAATTATGCAATAGTGTTGATGAGTGGATTTATGAGTCGTAAGATATTGTTATCTCGTGTCTATAATTGTCCTGCTGAACTATTCATGTGAAAAAATAATGTGATTTTATAATTGGATGTTTATGTAAGGAAGGTTATCGTTTATGTAAGTTTTGAGGAGCCTGTAACGATAGTTTCATGTTGAATCTTTTATGTAACTTCCTGTTAACTACCTCAAGTGACAAATGCATGAATTTCAAATGATTTCAATCAATTAACTAATTTTCACATATTTCAAGGCCAACTGAGAGGATTGTTGAGAATCGCTTTTAGTAGTCAATTTCAGAGCTCTTAAAGTCAGCATCAAGTTGACAAATCCATATCGAAAATCTCAGTTTGCATTAGATGCAATGTTCTAGGAAGGCACGGGACAGAGTTTGAATTCCACTCTTGAATGCACAATCTTAGTTGACTTCACGCCATATTGTGGCTATGAGATCTCCTTTAGTCCTCTGATATCAACCTCCAACAAGTGTTAATACACAATATAACTAATGACATAATTTGATACACTCATTGTTATGTTAATGCTGCGATATTTGGTACCATGCTATTGTATTTCTTTTATGGATAAACTTTTGGGTCGAGAATCGTAAATTGAGAGCATTTTGGGGATTTAAAAATTGAAAACTTTTTTAATCAACTGTAAAGTTTAATTTTTTAGGTCAAGTACACAGCAGAGCTTTAAAATGCGACATTAAAATGAATATAGATTTAGATTTTGAGGTCAAATGTGGATTCTATTGGATTGAACGTAAATTGATTGTTATTGCTAATGGGGTGTGATTTCAGTTCATCAGACTTTATGTAGTCATAACTTTTCATTTTAAAAAGGAACAAGAAAACTTTAAAAATGTATTTTTTACAGTCGTGTGTAGGATGCAGCCAATTTACAGCAGTCTGAAAAGTTATTTTTTATACAACCTTATTTTCTCCATAAGACAGCATTTCCATTACTTATGTATGCTCATGAGAAGATGATATATTAGAAATTATGTCTTACGTCAGTTCCATATGTTTAAACACAATTAATATTCATTGTGGAAAAAAAAGTAGAGGAATGAAGACACAAGATGAAATTTATGATGAGTGTTGCGTCACTAGTCACTCATGTCAGATAATTAAAACGCAATTATATCATAAAATGTAAACATTTTGAAAACTAAAATTGATTTGCCAACTCATGTGTAGTTCGTAAACCTCAGGCAATTGCATCTCCCTAGCTATGGAATTAATTAATGAGTAGGCAGGCTTTTATGGATTAACAACGTAGTTCTTTTATCATTTGAATGTTATACTATTTTTATTTCAGAATAATTTGAATAAAAAACATATCCGAGCCATATGACGGCAGTTACATGACCCAAAATGTACTCGGGATATACAAGCTTTCCGTCTGTTGCCTTAAACAAACTCAAAATGTAATGAAAAGAGAATTTAATGAATTTTTGATTCACTCCATCCTCGAGTCTTGTATGAAAATGTTCATCTGCAGCACACGTAACATTTTCATTCTTATGATAAGACTTATTAACATGACCCAAAATGTTAAATCTGCAGCACACGTAACATTTTCATTCTTATGATAAGACTTAATTAAATTGTGGATGGAGGTATGAAAGTATCCAAAATGGATGCAGCTGTCCGCCTTCATATACAGTAAATATATGAGAAAGAGCTTTAAGTTGAATCTCTTAAAGTTTATGAAATTGAATCTTTTGTGTCTGTGACTAAACTTCCCTTATTTATTTTTAGAGACACGAACATTACGTACGGGTATGTCAGTAATTGGGAGACTTTGTCGCCTCAAGCAATCCAAAAGGTAAAAACACTTGTAGAGTTAAAAACTGTTTGTAATCACGTCTATACACAATCCATCATTATATTCTGTGCTGTTTTATATCATTCGGAATAAGGACGTCATATTTCATGGTTTTGTATAATACAAATTAACGCCTACGCTTACATAATATAATTTTATGTATGGAAAAGTTTTATTTTTTTCATGTTGTGCAGACTTCTAGAAAAATATATCCTAACGATTTTGCTATAAGCATTACTTTTTTTTGTTTCATATCCTTAGAAGACATAATGGATGAAGGTTTTTTCGAGCATTTAATTATTGTCAAGAGAGGATGAAAACTTGACTGTTAATTAATGCAAATGCGTAGAGGAATAATAATGATTTTGCAGGAATAACATATGGAAAGTTGGAAGTTTTGGATGTTAGGGATTTATTGTGATGTAATTGTGTTGTTTGACAGCTGCATGTCTAGAAGGCGGGGGTGTTGTTTGAGGTTGTTCTTACTTTTCGAGACACAAATCTTAATCCTTAACATAACAAAGAGCATGCTTTTATGACTCATAAATATCATTACGATATCTAAAAGCTGACTTTTTGCCTGTTAGAGAAAATAAGCCCAAAATATTTCCTACTACAACCCTGGTTTTCGATGTCCTTGAAACATGAAAATGTCTTCAAATCAGCATAAAACCGACATAGAGCCACAATCTTCGAGACAGCAATAAAATGCAACCATTAAGTCTGCATAGCTATAAAACACATCATTGAATCTAAGAAGCTAGCTACAGATGCCCAGAAGCCTTAAACAAACTGAACTCTTCCCGACTCAGCGTAAGAATACATCAAAACTAGGCTCGAATTCAAATTGAAATTCCAGACTTTATGAGGACATAACAAAAACAAGATTTAGCTTTTATCAACAGTAAATAAATTAACACCAGATCGGACGTTAATGTACTGTTGTTCTACCGGATTATAAGGAACTATTCTCAATTTCCAACCCACATCTTCCTAAATTACTTCATTCTCATACAGAATTCAACCTTTTTTATAGCCATAAATAAACTTTTACTGGCTTGGGAAAACAAACATGGACCCTTCATTCATCTTGCTTACCGTAGACACCATACAGTGACCGGAAGTTGAATCCAATGTAAACATTTCATCAATTTTAATGGATCATCAGTACTTTTTATTATCTATATATATGCAATCCATTATAAACGTCTGTCGACAATATTCTCTCATTCTAACAGTTTTTATTGCATATTTAGTCACACAAGCATGAGGAAAACTTTTTTAAGCAATAAAATATTCGCTTTTATGTGTTTACATGTTTCCATTTCCACTCACAAATTTCATATAAAACTTTCAGCCTTATGTATGAATTTTAGTTGGTAATCTTGGCAAGAAATCAACAGCAAGAATGTCGAGAATAAAAAAGAGAAATGGTTGAAAAAATGCAATAATATGGCAAGACTTATGCTTTGTCGTCTCCGCTGTGTGTGCGTGGGAAGGAAGAAAATTTATGCAATGAAAATTTTTCATTTCAAGAATTTTAAATTAATATTTTTTGTGTGAACTGTACACAATGTTAATGTTGATTTGGATGACTGGGTAGCCATGGTGAAGTAGTGTTGACGTCTTAGCCAAGCCATAGAGAAAGTTGTGTCTTATCCGGACGTCATCAGCATTCAAGGGATCACTAAATTGTTTTGCTACACAAAGGAGTGCATTCGTAATTGAAATCAGTGAATGGTAATGGAATCAGTTTAGATGACATGGATAGATACATCGGATAAATACTACAATATTTTGTGCAGTGTTGGTGTGGATTGGATTAACCACTAAAATTCATAAAATGTCTGATTCTAGAGTATTTATGTCTACTACGGTTAAAAATGAAGTCTTGGAAGGAAGCCAGCAGTTTTGCACTTGGCATTGAAAATTGGCAAATGGAATCCAGCAATAGAGTCTTCTATAGGTACCATCTGAGAGAAACCATAGATCACAATTGATATGTACAGCCAGCTAAGTAAGTAAGAAGAATTTAAAATGCGCTTTAGCCATCAGCACCAAACTGTTAAGGTACTACAATCACTTTATTATTCAATTTTCTCACAGGAGAGCAAGCTTTAGTCAAAGAAGATAATACGATTTATGCTCATGATTGTTAAATCAGCTTATGATCTTTTTACATAGAAAAAATTCATCTCAAGAGCTTGAAAGCTTTTACCTCACTCCAGTCGATCAAAAATTGAAAGTTTCACAGACAAAAACTCAATATTGAGTTGTGTGGGTGGCAATTTTCCTTCTGCATTTCACATTTTCATTTTCCCCAATCGATTAGTCATCGCGGAACGAAAAAAATCAGATTGTCTAATAAAGTCTATTGCGTCAATATTTTTATGGCTTCAGATTTCGATGTTGCCACAAATTCTCTTCCTTGTGCTTCGTACTTTATGGAGAAAGGAAAAAAGTAGTAAATTGACGAGACATTGCTGCTCACTTATACCTTGAATTCAAGGTTCTGAGCATTTTTGAGTGAACCTTAAAAGAGCATAAACATTCATTATTAAACTCGCTCTCTCGGATATATTTTGTACTTCTTCGTTCATGATAATAACATAGAATATAAATTGAATCTTAATGCTGATGTAGATAACAACTGTTAAAATAACATAATTTACTGTTCTTTATCCCTTCTTCCTTCATACGAAAATTGCCAATCTGGTGTGAATAAAAAATATTAATGAGGATGTAGCAAGTCATAAACATGAAGGAGGTGTAAGCTAAGACAGTCTTCTTCAAGGATATTTTAGTACTCAAGCTCATGTCAGGGACACTCTGAAGATTCTATCTTGGGAAGTTTATTTCTGAATTTTTCATGAATTTCAATTTTAAAATCGCTGACGGAAGCAAAAAAAATTTTTGTTCCTTAAATAAATACTCAATAAAAAAATTTAAAAATACGATGGAAGTTCCACAAAAGAAAAGAATCCACAAGAGAAATCAATAAAACCTGGAAATGAGCTATTTCTAGAATATATGTTGTATTCGCAATATTGACTGCATTGGTTAGCAGCGGAAATGAATTGAATGTGGGTATAATATGTATTTAAATAGACTGTTGTACCAAGGATGGAATGGATGCATAATGCATCACACACAAGGATGCAAATTATATGGAACCAAATTTTTTTTGTGTTGTGCAATGCTTTTCCATATTGCAGCTATAAATTCAATATTTCAGGATCCATACAGAAATGGTTAATGCTTTGGTGGAAAATAAGCCTATAAGTCAGTCAGCAAACAAGCACGCATGATGAAATAGAATTGAATGCTATCAAACTCAAAGCGGATTAAGCTTGAGTACAATGACAAACACTATCGTCCTACGTTGAGCTCCTCAATAATCTTCTTAATTCATTTAAGTTGATGGAACAAAAGAAGAAGGAATTTCTTGAAATTTTTATGATTATGGATATTGCGGATGGAATTCTTGGAGGAATTTTTGTTTATAAATTCACATTGAAAATGAAGAATATTTTGGATGATAAAGAGGAAAATCCATTGAAGTGGAACGCATGCGAAATTAGATTTAAAGGAAAAAAAATCCCTTTTTTCAGATATCCATAAGATTGCAACATTAATGAGGGAATAATCACCAATAATTAATCAGTTAGCAGTTTCTTACACCAGACACTCTCACACATATAGCTCCATTCATTAAGGTTTTCTTGACCTTTTACAATCATTTTCTGATTCATCAAATCCAAAAATCAATAGAATATTTTTTCATATTTTCATTTCTCATTCAAAGCTAATCACGAAATAGCTAGTTCTTATTTCATTACGAGTTAGTAAATTCAGCACACAATTTTACACAATTACATATTTTTTAAATAATAAATTTTTTTCAATTCGCCATGAAACTTTTTTTTTCCATTTTTCGTCACACAATAGAATTTTTTTGGAATTAAGTTTTCATCCATTACTTACAGATTTTATGAAAAAAATTCACTATCACAACGTATCATTCACTTTAATTAATCCGATATCGATACATTTTGATCAAAAATTGTCCATTTAATCCCTTTTAACTTAATTAATATTTTTTCAATCAATCCAACGTACAACTGTTCTACACGAATTATAATAAGGAACAGAATAAAGAGTGAAAATGTCCTGCGTGTTAATGATAAAATCGATTTTCATTGGAAGTAGGAATAGGGTGCGCATGCTCAACACAAAACATAAATCTGTCCCCTTCTGGCACATGCAAAATCTTCAAAACAAATCATTGTAAACAATATTGGAAGGGTGAGATGTACTGAAATTGGAAGTAAATGGAATAATAAAACCACGTGCGATGCTTTATACTTTTTGTTCAATATAAAAAAAATATTTTTATATTATTTTATATGGGAAAAAATTTACATACAAAAACACATTTTTCTTCTTTTTCTTCTTAATTGTTAAAAGGAATTTCAATTCGAATACTTTCATTTCACATTAAATAATGATTTTTTTTTATTGTTTTGATGGAATTAATTAATTAAATGCATTATTAAGTTTTCTTTCTTTTTTTTTTCTTCATCGTCAATTCAAAAATTGTGTAAATTGCACTAACAATATTATCAAAATGTTTAAAATCAAATTCCGAGTAGCACAAGGAGGATAATCGATTCCATATTCGGGAACGGGTTTGCGTTACTCTGACTTTTTTCCGTATCGATCAACAGAGTCTGCAAGCCTACAGCGTTGGCGTGATTCTGGCATGATGTCGAACCATAACAAAGTCATAGTCACGCAAGTTCGACTAACAGTCTGGCAAAATAAAGAACCAGGACAAAATACCGTCAGATTCGTGACCGTTCGGCCAAGAGAGTAGGTGAGCCAACAGACTCGGCATGACTATAATGCCGAACCGGAATAAATTCAGTCCATGCCGACCTTGGATCGAATTTTTTATCGATTAACCGATTTGTGCTGTCCGGGAAGGTGGGCTAATCTTGCAAGAATCAACAGAATTTCCATAATTGGTTCCAGTGCTGTTAGAGTATATACAAACTATAGGTCAATAATAACTATGTTGTCTTACTCAGGAACTCAACTTAGCCTAACAGGCAAAGATATACCGAAATGATACTTTTGAACCATAAAACATGCTCTTTGCCTGTTAGGGTAAGAGACTGCTCAAGTTGCATATCCATGATCATTTCAAACCTAGCTCACCTTAATAAAATCAAAAAAATTGAAAAAAAAAAAAAAACATACAAAACTAAAAAACATTAAAGAAGTCCTTTAAGGCAAGATTGAATATATATATATAAAAAAATTCGCTAGAAGGCACCTTATGTAGTAATCTAGTAAGTCATACATCAAATGTATATAATCAATTATCATATTTTAATATAGCATATGATAAGCATTGACATGTTAAATAATTCATTTGTATCAAAATATTAATATTTTTGTCTCTTATCATTTATAATGAATAGATAAGTACATTCAAGCTTCTTTTATATAAAAACATTTTTTCCATGCATCATTCAATAGAACTAGATATGTATAATAGATTATTGACTCAGTATAAAAAATATAATAATCAGATAATATTCATAACCTAAAGACACATTTTCTTTCAATTATTAATTAATTTTTTCTCATTTTATATCACAAAGAATTTTTAATTCTCATTTTATTCGTATATCCCATGCTCATTTCCTTTTGATTTTCATTTGAACATTTTCGCCTTGCGGCAGCTTCTTTATCATATTCCATACATCTATGCGTGATTGCTTCTCGGTTGAAACTCCGTTAATTTCTAGGATTTCATCGCCTGATTTTACATTTGAGAGCTTCTCTGCTGCACCGCCTATAAAAGAAATGAAATATTATTGTTAATAGGTATTAAGATTAGAATTTATAATGTGTTAATAAGGTAGTGAAGCTATTCGGCTTCTTGTTGCTGATTCTGAATTTATAGCTAGACAATGGATACAAAATATGAACAATCTACCCCTAGCAGGCAAAGAGACCGGACTGCGTTTAGATGCTTTAGTGGTCTATTTATAGCATTAAAGCATGCTCTGTACCTGTCAGGGTAGATAACAGAAAATGTACCCAACACAACCGATTCCTGACCACCGCCCCTATACTTTTATAGAATAAATTAAGATTTTTGCTTAGATTTCAAGAACCAGCTTCATATTGCATCACATACTAAAATATCTGATTAGCTGTTTAAGCACAAATCTTGTTCTTTTAATTTTTATTACTACGGTAATACAATATTCTGCTTGAATAGATAACCAACAGAGATATTTATGCACATATTTCAAAATTCTAGATTTTTAAACTTCCAATACAATATTTTATGACTATCAACATTTTTAACGCTGACAGTAAAACAATGATCTAAGCTAAATTCGGTTTTTGGTGATATAATCCTCAATAAAATCGTAAAAAATTGAAGACAATAAGTCCAAAAACCACATGTACATCGCGTCACATTCCCATTTTCTCTTATCAATTTTCAAAAAAACCATACCGAAAAACCCAAAAATGACATTAATCTCTTCCCATATCAAATGATGAAATTTTATTACTAATTTCGGCTTAATCCAAAGCTTTTAATCCTAATTGCGTGCCTATTTAAAAATCATATACTTTTTATGTCCGTTCATGACCCCTTATTCGGTGAAGTAGAAAGTAAAAGCACATAGACATGATTATTTTCGAACATTCTGAACTTATTAATCATAAAACTTCGTGTGCTGATTTATACAAACTCAAATACTTACCCATAAAAACTTTTTTAATAATCAGTGGTTTGTTGCCTTGTGGTGAATCATAGCCGCCATCTAAGGAAATTCCAATTCCAGTTCCATCTTTTATAATGTTCACTATGTCAAAACCATTTGCTAGAAAATATTTATGAAGATGTTATAATTTAGTAAATATTGATCTTATCTATATGAATTGACGCAGTATATCCAACAAAATATTTTTTTTGCCATACTTACAATGATAGTTCGCCTCTTTTTTCATGCCATTGGTTTCAGCTTGACTTCGATTTGTGTATTTGCAATCTATGGAAGAATTCACATTAGAGTCAATAAACCTCATTAAGTTCAAATGCTTACCTTCAGTTGACAAAGCATCAAGATCCATATCAACGGATCTTGACGAATGAAGCTTTTGACGCACGCCATTATCCATGCTATCAGCTTTTTCACTCAACGAACTGAGTGAGCCAAGAGATCCTAATTTTGTCTTAGTCAATGAATTTGTTTTAATGACAGACTTGGACCTTGTAACAACCATTACAACATCTGTACGTGGTGACTGCAAATTAATAGAGTCATTAATTAGTAAATAGAAATTGTAAAGTTTAGTTAATCCGTTAGCTTACCTTCAACACACTTAATGACTCCCGGTGTGTTAATCCCCTCATACTTAATCCATTAATTGATAAAATTCGATCACCTCGTTTTAATCTGCCGTCCTTATCGGCTGGTGAATTTATAAGTATACGATGGATCTAATAAGGAATTTATTTAATTAGATTAACTGTTCAATGACCTTGACTTTAATGTGCTTACTGTAATTTCTTTAGCTTCATAATCCGAGCCTCCGGCAAGAGTAATTCCAATGCTTGATTCAGGCGAGTCACGATGTAAGACAACAACAAATGCTTCTGATGTTTCAAGGGGTGGATCAGCCTCATCAATTATTGATTGAAGATCCTAAAGTAATTTTATATTAGACATTGTGAAGGAACAAATATGCTTGAAATTTACCTGCGGCGTAATTAAACTATGACTACTGCCAAACGACGAGAAACTGCCAAAATCTGACTGAATTGTTTGCAATGACTCAGAATTGTTTGTGCCTGTGCCAGTTCCTAATAACTCTGATGACACACCAGACGATGATGATGCGACCGAATCCCATGACGAGAATCTATTGTGATTAAATGCACTTGTTGTCGTTTTCTCCTTTGATGGCGTTCGCGGTGATGCAATTGACGATGGCGTTGTAGCATTTCCATTCGACATTTGTTTGTTCTCGAAATTTTTACGAATTTCAGACAAGTTTAGCTTCTTGGGAGTTTCTAGTGACTTTGGAATTTTTCTAATTTCTTCAGTTTTAGTCGTCGTTGTCGTCGTCATTGTTGTCGTTTCAATCTTTTTCACAATTTCTGTTGATTTTGATGCTTCTTTACGCACCCATTTAGCCATATCAGACATTAAGTTTGGTGCTTCTGATTTACTTATTGTTTCATGTGTTATTGTCTTTTGGGTTAAAATACTCGACTGTGAATCTGAAGGTTCAATTTTATTATCTTCAGAATCAGAAGACATGACTTCAACATAAGTAGCAACATTTATCACCTTATCGACAATATTATCACTAGAATTTATAACTTTGTAGTTAGTTAAGGAACTGCGAGCTTTTGCTTTTGGAACACGTTGTTTCTCTTCATTATCAATACCACCATCTGTGCTGTCTTCATCTCTCCACGATTTTTCTAAACATTCACGACCACTTCGACTTTTTGATGATGCAACGATTGATCGTCGTGTTGCTGACGATTCTGATGAATTTTTGCGAATTTCAGGCGATGCTGAACCATTTGATGAACAACTAGCTTGTGAACCAGAACCAGATGTCAACGTTGAATTGGAGCTAAGTGATGAATTGTTGCTTAACGTTCTTATTAATGGCTTTTTAGCCACGGGGGAAATTGGCGGCGTTGAAACTCTTGAACTTAAACACGATTCCGTGTCACTATCGTCTGTTGCATTTGACGTTAATGATTTTGATTGAGTGGAAATTATGAGCGAAGTTCTCGGTGGTTTTATAGGTGGAACAACTTTTCTATCGTCATCGAGACTTTTCCTTGGCGCCGGTTTGATCAATGTTGGATGTTCAAATTCCATTTTTCGTTCACTGAACGACTTTCGTGTTGGTAATTTTGGTGATGGTGTTGCAGACTTGTTTATAATCATTGGACTATTGTTGATTAAGTCACATTCCTTACTTCTAATGACGGGAAGTCCGAAAACTTTTTGATCAGCTTGAAGCTCACTTTCTGGAACTTTTTCGGGTATGACTAAGCCACGAAGTTTTGACATACTCTTCTTACGATTTTCAATCATATTTGCAATTGACTTTTGCCTTACTTCTTCATTTGACAATCCGCCGTTGAAACTAATGTGACGTGTCAATGAAACTGGTGCAGTCATTGGTGGTGGTGGACGTGATGGTAGTGCTGGACTATCATATGAACTATTTAAATGTTCAACACTTAATGTACGATTCATGTTCAATAATAATGAAGGTCGTGGTGATGCTGGAGAAAGAAGACTAATTGGCTTACTAACAGGTGTGTAGTTCATGAATCCATTATTATCTGTCTTATTGTCACGCAGCACAACTTCATCATCATAGTCATCGAGATTCTCCACACTCATTGCTTTCTTCTTAATGCTATTATTAATGTTATTTGAAATATTACTCTTCATTCTCGGACTATACAATTCGTCCGCAAAAGAACTACTGAAAATATTCTCAGTACTTTTTGTTATGTTGGCACCTCGAAGCGATGACGATTTATCTCTTAATGTTGTCATTGTCGGTGTTGTTTTGGGCAATATATGTGATATGTCAGACGTTGAATTTGAAAACATGGCAATTTTATCCTTTACACTTTTTTCAGATTTCTCGTCTTTATTTCTCCAATTTAATTGTGGACGTTGGCGTCCTAATGTAGCTGATTTAAATGGTGGTTTTGTATCAACAAAATTTGTTATTTCTTCGAAATTGTGTGTTTTACGTTGTGGTGCAACTATTGCCGTCGCTTTTGTTATTGTTGGCGTGGCTGGTGATGTTATCGATGAGAATTTATATGACTCGGTATTTTCACTGATTGGAAGAAAGAGGAAAAGATTGGTATTATTGCAACATTGTTGCAGAGTTGAGGAAGGTTTTCGAGAAATTTCTAGAATTTTTTGCTGTTCAAAATTTGAGCTTATTTTTCGGAAATCCCCAAAAATCCACAATATTTCAACTTGTAACCTTCACTTAAAAATACTACAAATTGAAAAAAATACTCACAATTTGTGTGAATTTATATTCAAATTTACTGATGTTCTGTTCATGGCAGCTTCACTTCCATCTGCTTGTGACGAACTTATATTATCAACTGTTTTCGCAGTGTCAATTTTTTGATCAAACGACAACTGCTTTTGCTCCATTTTTGCGTCCTCTGGTGCGATATTTTCTTCAAATGATGACGTTAATTGAGAATTTGTTGCCTTAGTCGTCTCTGTTTTCATATCTAAATGAGATGAGATGAGATGAATAAAAAATTTGAAAAATAAGTATTACGTCAAGACATTTGCAAACAAAGTTATAAGAAATTCTTCAATATGAAACAATAATGACTGTTTTTGATATAGAAAAATATATACGAGAATGGGTACAAAATAGTTTAACTTATTTGCCGTGTGATGTCACGTAGAACGTGACAAGTTAGACTTGAAATTCTTTTATTTTTTATCAAAACATACAAATGCCATTGGATCTGCAAAGGTCAATGTGACTTGAGAACATTCTGCGTTTCAACGATTTTTTGCGGTTTAAAAAATGGCAATAAATCGAGTTTGTGCCGTTAATGAAATTTTTATGATCGAGTTGATTGAAAGTTATTAGACTAAATGATTTTGCAAAGCTTTTATGATCCAGAACAATGAGTCCTTACTTTTAACGGAGCGGCTAATTGTCTGATTTACTTTGTATTCACTCGAATTTAAATGAATTGCGACTTAAATTTGTAAATTAAGTCATAACTCAAACGGCACGTCGTCGTCAAAAATTATAAAGCATCAACCGAACAGTAGCAAAAGCCATAAATCATTTAAAATGCGCTTAAATCTCTCAAATAAACTTTCATACCGTAGACTCATCAAAATAATCGCTCAGACACTAGGCTATAACTTTTTTTATATAAATTTATGGAATCTGTCAAAAAGCAGTCTCAGACAACAATTTAACAGTCCTCAATAAAACTGTTGTCGTTTCATAAAATTAAAAAGAAAAAAATGCAATCAAATTTATATCAATTCGTATTCATATCAAGAGAAGTAATATTGACGGATATTTATCAATCACGGTTATTCTTAAATGCGATCAAAACAAAGTCAGATTTGCAGGCATTTTAATTTATGACAATATACACAATGTCGACCCATATCCGTGTATCATTTTATACAATGAAAAAGAATATCAATTAATATTCATTGCGAGTTTCTCATTTTTATTGCGAATTGATATTTATTGTACCTCAACCCTTCCGTGGTCTATAAATAAAATCAGAAAATCTCCATGAAACGAATATCGTATGCATGTATGTATGTATATCAATAATTGATATTGCTAACAAGGGCCACATGGATGAAAAAGAAAACAATTTTTCTTTTAAACATTTTTACAGTTAATTCCGTACAGTCTGAAGAAAAATATAAAACTATAAAGCGAAGAAGAAAAATGGAATTTCTTTTGCTCTGGTACTATCTCTCTTACACTTTGATTTTTAATACGCTTAACTTCTTATTAAAAACTCTTTTTTTAATGGCACAACTGTTTCGTTTTCCTTTTTTTTTCAACTTCATCGTCACACAAAAATCGCACAAAATCGCTCACATAAAAATTTCCTTCATGCAACTCCGTGTTTATGAATTGCGGGGTACCTCTCGCTCACTGGAGATGAATGAAATGAAATAAAATGTCTCGAACTCTGTAGTCGTTTTTTTTTTTTGCTGCATTATTATTGTTTATTATTCAAAAAGAAACTGTAACATGATCAGTGCAACATAAATTTTCTTGTTCCTCACAGAGAATAAAGAAGAAGGAATTGAAATGGATTGATGGCTTGTTGGGATTTTCGAGGAATAAGGCGCATTCTCTAGCATTTAAATTCAATAATTTGCGTGATCGCAATTTACACAAAATTGAATTGAATGGCTAGAACAGCAAAAATCTCTATCAGACTAATAGTTTCATGAGTACGAGCATGAGGCTCATTTTGTCGACTTCTACCTCGCATTTATGAGTCAATTCAAATTTTCTTGACCTAATCTTGAGCATTTCTTACAAAACCCTAGTCGGTTTCGAACTTTGGCCGCCCCAAGTTTCAAGGTCATTGCATACTTGTCGCTGACTAAAAGCTCCCAAAACAGACATTAACCTCCAAAAACTACAAAATTCCGCTAACCAAATGAAACAGATTTACATTTTTTTGTGTTACTGGTTGATGTTGTCAAGGATGCGGCACTTACTTATATTATTGTTGAAACATGAGACTCAAAAGAATAAGAAAGTCGAGATGCAAAGAAGAAGGAAGTGCCGTACTCTGACTGAGAGAGTAAGAGAGAGATACTCTTTCTTACTATTGAAGTGAAACTTTCTGTTTTTGATCATGTACAAGAGAAGCAAAAAAAAAAATAAGATAATTTCGAAATTGGAAAATCAATTAATGTTATTGAGACACAACTCAGACACATTACTTTAGAGTCTGAAAGATTTAAATGCATTCAGGATGTTTCATTCCTTGCCAAGTCATTGATGAAAATAAATTTTTTAATTCTTGTGATAACGTGACTTTTAAAAATTTACGAGCATTAAGGTACACATTTAGCTGACCATAATATGCTGTCCACGGAACATTCGATTAAGATTGAAGTGGAAAAAAAATTTATTATGCAATTAACATTCAAAAGGAGAACAAATTAGAGTCTCGAGAAGTGTTTTTTTGCGATAAGAATGAAGAAAAATTTTATATTTGCGGAAAAATCTCAAAACTTTTCATGGTCTTTTAAGTCCACCATAAAAATACTTTTAAAGCAAATTTTTTCATTTCCTTATCAGCATGGAATGAAAATGGACGTGTTGCATAACACACATTGAGTCCCATAGCATGAAAAAATCATTTCAAGGTTTAATAATTAAGTGAGACGATAAGTATAAATAAATGGGTTGGTATGATCGTTCACTGATCTGTAAGATGTTTATAATTTTTCATTTAATGCGGATAATATCTTTCAACGATGCAACTATTCATTCTTTATACTTAAAACAATTAGTATTGCATTAATGAGGGAATCTTTCATTAAAATGCAATAACAATAACTTTGGATTTTATTGATTTGTATTGCTTTGAAGAGGGTTTGAAATAGATTTATGCCTGATCTTGTTTGTTACTTGTAATGTAATTATGAAGAATGAGGCGGAGATTTTATTATGTAGACAATTACATCCAAAGTAATTTAGATTGATTTATGATTGAAATTTAGCACATGGTCTTTGGATAGGTAGGATCAAAGCTTGAAGTAGATTCGAATCTTAAATAAAGCCAAATTGACTCAAGTCGACTTCAAGCTCTGGGTGGGATTTCATCTGTTTTGAGGTTCCATTCAAAACCTACATCCTTCATGTGCCAACACATTTAGAAAGCATACCAGATTCTGTTCTTAATATGGTATCATACCCAATTCTACTTAAATCCATCTAAACCCATCATAATCATGTCCAAATGCAACTAAACCCCAATTCATTATCTCATTTTGTGAGACAAACCGCAAATGAGAAAAAATTCATCTAGACACAAAACATGGTTAAAAGATGTAGAAGTGTTTCCATCCAGACGCGTTCGCTTCCGGACGCGCATAACAGCTCTTTTGAAGTGAACTGAATGATATTTTTAGCATATTTGTAGAACATTTTTTTTCTCTCTAAGCGTCTTATGCACTTAAAAGTTTAATCACTCCCGTCTTAAATTGTTTGTATAAAAAAAAATATAAAACAAACTAGAGAATTGGAATGTTTTATAAGAATAAGAGTAGCGGTAATGGTAGCAGATCTTTCAAAAAATATACAATAAATTATGTTCCTCAATGCAATAATTACGCCAAGTCGTTTCATAAATCAAGATTTTTTTTTATTTTTATTTTCATACATTGTAAATGCAATAAAGATGCTGAAAATGTGTTGTGAAGCCTAAACAAAGAGCAGAAAAAATATGACACCAAAACAGTTGAATAACAGTTATAGCAACCTTGCAATTAATTTCAATATTATTTTTCCTATACATTTCTCACACAAATCAAATTTCAATATGAACACGATGAGGGAGATTAAGAAGAAGATCGTGGTTGGATATATATAAATTCTTAAGACTCAATCATGCATCAAAGAATCAGTCAGAATAATAATATGAAAAATAACATTACATCTTCTTGTCATTTCATCCGGATTGAATATATTTCAACTTTCATTTCGCTTCACATAGAATTTCTATTATTAATAAATATTTGCACAGACTGTAAACTTATTTTTTCCTTCCTCTCTCTTTTCGTTTCAAGATTCAAGACACAATGCATTAAAAAACATAAAAACAAATGATTATTTCACTCTACTGTCTGTATCTCTTCAATCTGATAACCACAATTCAATATATTCTTAAAACCACAAAATAAAAAATAACAAAAACAAAAGCGGCATCGACAGTAGTAAGCGGCAAGATGCCCACTAGATAGTACACACAACAGTATTGTAGTAGAACAGAACGACGACTGAAGTCAGAAAAGAAAATCGGAAGAGAAATATTGAAGGAAAGAAATAATGTTTTTTTGTATATACACAAGTCGACAATGTGCAGAGAATATATGTGCCTTATAAGAGGAGAAGAGAAATAATATAAAGAAATTGAACATGAACACGTTCTTACATTTCCATTTGCTGAATATCTTGACTTTCAAATAAAAAAAAAAACAATTTTAATATTTTTTCATTTCGATGCCGATGAAAGAGAAAGAAAGAGAATAAAAGTTCACACACATACACACACAAATGTATTATTTTTTGCAGCACTTCGTTTTTAGGAAAGCAAACTTAAAGATCACACAGCGCAAAAAAAAATCGCATTTTGTGCGAGCAGAGCGAGAGAGAGAAACTGGTTTAAAGAATATCAAGCAATAACATTCTGAACTTTATACATGACCATATGTGCACATGTATATGTGTGCTTTGCCTTCTCCCTTTTTCACTTACTTTATGACTTCTCAATAGAACAATTTCTAGATCGATAGAAAAAAAAATCGAATGAATTTGAAGAAGAGGAAAAATTTCTATGGACTCATAAGTAAAGCTTCTTCTTGTTCCTTTACTGGTTCTTTATTCACTCAATACATTTTAAAGTGAACTTGCGATCAAGTTGGAATATCGGAGTAGATGAGGATTGGTAAGGAGTTTTTGCAGCGCATTTTATGTTGAGGTTCTAGAGACATTGCATTGAAATTTGGGAATTTGAAGCTGGTTAGATATCGCGTTTGAATGAACAAAGAGGAACTTAAGGACGAAACCATTAAAATAGAGTAGAATCGAACAATTTACGACAAGACAACTGTTTTTGCAACAGGATATAAAGTAAAGCTAGTTTCATCATCAAACTCGTTCATAGTCATCACAATGCTATAAACTAAACATAGTTGCATATAAAACTACAAATCGTTTCCTTATGGATTCACTCATAGTTCTACTAGACTTGAAATAACACCAACTATTCGAAAATAAGATCATACAGACAGTTTGCAACTAAAATATCCACATGATCATGTAAAAACTGTTGAACTGGACGTTAATTCAGACAAATGAATTCAAAGATTAATACAGAAGCTAATCCGCAAAGTAAAGAACATTTTTATGGCAAAAATTAGCTAAGACTGAAGAAGAAACCAAAGAATGAAAGAATAAGCTTGTTAATAATCTAGCACATTCATTACATCCACAGGTCGAGGGATTTTTCATCAAATAGAATAGAATTATGCAATAAAAGTCCATCCAAGTTAATTTATTTACTATACTAGGCTATTAAGATTACCTCATTTCTTATATATATATTTACTTCCATGCATGCATCGCTTGAGAGAGAGTTTATTGCCTTGCCATCGGCGATAAAGTATACAACAACTAAGAAAAAGAAAGGCAACCCATAAGAAGAAGAAATTTGATCTAAAGCACTTTTTCATAATGTCATCATCGCAATGTTGAATTATTTTTTAATTAAATTTAATTTTACAAAATAACTCCAAATATGGAATATTCATTTTTACTATTTAAAATGAGAATTACATCATAACATTAGTATTTATTACTTCAATTTATCGCCTGACACAAGAGGCTTTCACTTCCTACTCTCTTTTTTGTCATTTTAATGCAGTCTGAGTTATTTATATTGCTACAGAAAGAAGTATAAAATGTAAGAATTTCAGTGTCAAAATGCAGCAATTAATAAAAAGGAGGTTAAAGCTTCATAAGTTCCTTGATGGTAAGATTAAGGTTTAGGTTTGCTGCTGTGTTGAGTTGTTTGAGTTAGAAACGGTTTCTGATTTGTTAAGTAAGAACTTTTATATGAGTATATAAAAGTAAGCTGCAACCAAATGCCTATATGCTCTTTATTTCTTGATCATGTCTCACCGTTCCTGTTACAATCAAGGAAGCAATGAGTCATAAGATCAAAATTTACTCAATCAACCCAACAGACATAGAACCATCTTCCCTAAATGAGCAATCTATTATTGGCAAACCGTAACCAGCAATAGAGCCAGCTTCAGACGCAAACTAAGGAAGGCCATGGATCACAATTGATCTGTACGGCCAGCGAAGTAAGTTAGTAAGCATAAATTAGCATATGCTTTGTCTGTTCAGGCCACATGGTCAGCCTAAGCAACAGAATTACATTATTTACAAAGAGTTTCTAGATCAATAAAAGCTCAAAATTAACACATTTAGTCTCAGAATTTACACTAAATTAAAAATTAAACCGATCTGATATCAAATAAACATTGTAATACAAACTAATCTCCATTTTCATCGTTCTTCATCTCCTCTCCAAAATTTAACAAAACTGTATCTAAGAACCAATTTCGAAATCTATAAATCATTTATTGTGAGAAACATCAGCACACACATCAGCTACTTCAGCATGTCAATTAATTCTTTTTTTGAATTCAATAAATAATAAAAAGAGATCCGATCCTTCAATTTATGTCAGATTATTGAATGTTTACATTTGACTTTTTCATTGAGTGTGATATTTCCAAGAATTATTTTTCACTTCAGCTACGTTTCACTTAATGCAATTTAATTTTGCCGACAGTCTACACTGATTGAAAAAAAATTTTCTATGCCTAACTAAATGGGATAAAAATGTTCATCATGTCGTCGAGTAACAGAGCTTAGTGTGAAGACCATGCAAAAATAATAGCATTATCCAGGTGCTTGTTCGTATACACTTAATGACTAATTTGAATTATGAATGCAAATTTGATGTAAATGTGATTTGCATTGGCATATTTTCTTAGCATTCATAATGATAATAAATTAACTGACTTTTTTTTTTCATTTTTTCATTCAACTTTTTTCATTCCGAAATGAGTCAAAAATCGATTTAGAGAACATACTGTGAATAAATCATAATAAATCACTTTACAATTTTTTTGTCAATAACATTTGTTGAAAAGTCTTTAAAATACCGCAATATGCCATAATTTGAATAAAGTACACTGACGACTATAGTGAATATGAATGAAATAAGGCTATTATGTGCGAAGATTTGATTAATTACAGTTAAAATATTGTGCTAATTTTTGAATATAAAGTAATTGGAAATTTTTTCAAGGAACTTTTTTTGGTAACAATTAGATTGATTCTGAGAAAAAAACATGAATAAATTTTATGTGGAAGTCTAATTTTGTTAACAGCTTGAGAAGTTATTGGATATGGGCATAGATCTATATGGAATTTATTAAAAATTGTATAGATAATATTAATACAATCTGAAATAAGTAAAACCATTTTGAATTGAATAACTCATTCGTGGGGATTTGATAGATCTAGTGCTACTTTTAGTGAGATTAGAGGAAGTGCGGTTAAAGATCTATAGACGATATAACTTCTGAATTCGTTCAATTTTAAGCTTCATAGTCGAGCTTTTGTTCCTCTTAGAGTAAAATTATGTTAGGTAAGAATTTGAATAAAATACTAGGATGTCAAGATTCCTAAGTATCTAAGACCCACATGACGACCTATTCCTTTACACCTTGATCCTCAAAATAGCTTCATAAACTATAAATCCACCTAAAAATCCCAAAAAGCTAACTAAAAAAAGAAATTGAATTGTACCGCAGTTTCCATGCGTAACCCCCAGAGGCCAAAAAAATTTAATTTACAAAATAATCAAATTACAGCCGCTATAATTCCATCAAATTAACAACTCAATTTAAATGTAAATAGTCAGAAATCCAAATATGAGAAAATAACTAAACAAAACTTTCTATGATGAACATAAATCATCTTCATCATTTAAGAAAATAAAGATCATTTTATGGTTTAATTAAATAGTACTTTTCTTATAAATTTTTCAACACTTCAACGATTCTTAATAAAAAAAAAACGCGAGATGAAAGAGGAACGGCAAAATAAACTTTTTTTTACTGTCAGTGTAGATTCATTGCAAAAACAGAGCTGATGCTTGTTAGCGGAATGGATCAAAAAGCTGAATAAATGTATTAAACAAAAAAAGTTAGTCAACTATGAATCAACATATACCTATATACGTAGTATGGTGCTTGCAAACAAGATATATAGAAAGTTTCCATTTTAAGAAACATATGCTACAGTTTGTAAGTAAGCAATATCTACTCACTGCATCTAAATATTTGACCTTGATAAAAATGGATCATAATGAAACAGAAAGGTAAACTTGACATGGGTAACTACAAAAAGGCATACAGGGAATATAAAAAAAAATTATCGATAAATTGTAGGTACAAAAATAATAATAACAATATTCATATTAAATATCTTTAATACTTAAAAAGAATTAAACAATGGACCGCGTCTCACAGACGATTCGCATAAAAAAAATTATACTTTTAAAGATAATTTATTATGATCCATAATAAGTAGCATTCAATATTATTGAAGAAACGAGAATGAAAGCCGATTTTTGTGTTTTGTTTAAGAAAACTATCGTGATGACCGTGTAATAAATGTAGCTACACATCTGAGCACGTTTCTTGGAGATATTACGAGGTGTTTCATGGATCTGGAGGTGGGTTGGCCAGAATACACTAAAGCATGTACAATAGTCTCCCTACAGCATCCAAGACTATACTCTTTAAAGTATACAAAAACTATACCGAGGAGCCAGCAATAAACTTCTCAGACTAGCCTTTCTAAAAGCACCATGACAATAAAATTCTAGAAATCAAGCTTCAAGTCATAAAAATTGCACATAAACTTACATTTTCTTTTGTTTCCAACCCAGCTTCCTATCTAGACATTTATCTAAAGTGAATTGCGCTGTTAAATGTTCCACTGGCGACTTTCCTACCAGCCTTCCTCGTTCCTTCGAGACTATACAGTATTCAATGCATAAACGTTGTTGATTTTAAGCCTCCGAGATCTCTTTTTCTTTTATGAAAACGACACCCACCGTATTTTCGCTTTCTATCAACTTCTGCCTTCTCAATTGAGCAGTAAATTAAAAGCATAATAAAGTTTAATATGAATAAAGTGTAAAAAAGTGAAAATGTTTGACACGCAAATTGCCCCGTTTCACAATACAAATGGATGGACATCAAGTTCAGAAAAGTAAGCGAAGCAATAAATCCTCAACTTAAATCCAACAAAATGTAAGAAGAGAAGTATAACTAAAACAATCGCACAAATTATGATAAACTTATGATGATGGACCTCTAACAAAAAGGCAGCAGAGATGAATGAAAAGAAGACTAAACAAGATTTCTATTTCATCGCAAGTGCGTTTAATCGGCGTGACCTAATCAGTAGAGAAAGATGTTATGAAAGAAAGAAAAAAAGTAAAGTAATAAAACCCGGAACATTATAAGCATGCATGGAATATATGTCGCCGAGACATCATCATCGTCTCACTTTCCAACCAAAAACACATAAAATTGTTTTTATTTTCATTCGCAATTAACTATCAATTAAAATTACGCACAATCCAGTAAGTTAAAATCCATTAACTTGAAAATTTTAATGTCTGTCAATTCATTATCAACTTCATTTCCTCCTTTAGTTTGTTTTATGTTTATGTTGTTTTTGTTTCTTCTCGAATAACGACCTTGCAATCGACCGTACAACCCTAATTGCGATGACAGGCGAAAAATGCTTCGATTTTTATTTTATTTTCGTGTGGAAAAAATAAAATGAAGCGTAAAGATATTAGCGAAAAAAAATATTGTTGGGTACTCACTGAAGGCGAAGCCATAGAAATGGAACTAAAACGATTTAGAGTAGACGCATATAAAATTGTATGAAGAGAGAAATTTTCAGGGGACGAGTATTTTTGATTGGATGGCTAAGGAGATATCTTTGGGTATGATTTAGGACACATGGAGCCTTTATACTTCTTAGGCGGAACCTTCTTCAGTTATGTCGCTCGGGAGCACAACCAGTCACATAATCTAGTATATTTAAGCTTAACTAGTGTAGGAATTGATGATATATATCCAAAAGATCAACTAATAACTGCCGATTTTTCATCATAATAAACTATCTTATTCTTAAATACAGTATAGATCCAACCTGTTCACCTTCTCATAAGAATCGACAAAAACAAAATTTTTTGGCTATTATTCCAAGACCCAAATCAAAGGAAACTGTATTTCAAGTTAAAGCAAATCCACACCATAGAGATAAATTAGAATCCCCATGAGATAATAAACACAAGATTTATGTCTTCCTATAATCTTATAAACATCATATATAGCCACCGCTTGCCGAATCATGCAACAGCATTGATCAATATTTGCCACCCAGGTTAATATCTACCTATATGTGAATTCTTATTCAGATTACTGCATTTTATGCTTGTCTTATAAAATTATAATTCTTTTTTTTTTCGTATTTTATCAACAATAATCAACATCATTGACTTTCGATATTGGAAAGCTTTGCTAATTTCATTAACAAGTGATTATTCCGTAAAAGAAAATATTGGCATAAGCGATAAAGAAATGTGAACTGAATGGAATTAGATGCGCTTGATGAATTTATTAACAAAAAAAGATCCATGATTGGAAATTTGAGTTTGTTAGTAAATTGATATTTTTTGGTGAATTTTGAAGGTCTTGACAGAGACATTAGAAAAGGTTTGGCTGCTTAGTATGCAACAGCAGAATTTGTTTCCGTCTTGACATATACATTTCTCATATGTCCCCTAGTCACTGCTTATAATAAGAAAAAAAAACAAGCTCTAAAAAATTTGCAACAAAAGGCATTGTGGAATCAAATTAATCTCCATGCATACTTAAATAGAACAATCCAAAAAAGAAGAGAGAAGATACAAGAGCTTAGCTAGATAATTTTCAAGTACAAGAAGAAAGAAGACAATAAACGACGTGGCGAAAAAACGAGATCAACATGAGTGAGATTATTTAAAACAAAGTCATTTGATTATCATTTTGAATCGAGTTCTTTATTGTGCCATAAATTGGCTCACCCTGCTATTCTCTTTTATATTTTACGAATTTTTTGTTTTATTATTAAAGCATATGAAGCAGGAACAACAGCAAAAGTTTGAAAAGAAGTTCATTAAAAACACTATTTTAATTTCATTAGGAAAACTATTCGTTGTTATTATTATAGCTACTATAGATAGGTTCCTCAAGATTATTTTCATCCTTCGCGATCTTTAAATCGTACACAAAATGTAGAATGACTATTCATTCATTCATATAGTGACACAAAAATAATATCCCTGACTTTAAATGAATTAATTTCCATTTATTTGTATCTTTCTCATTCTAACTCATTCCACTTGATCGCCAAAATGTCGATCGTTTGTATTCCAAGAAGATAAAGATAGTCGTCCCCTCAATCGTGTTCCTATTTTATACGATTTTCAAATTATTTAATTTATATGACAGTTAATGTGGACCTCCCGATGAGTAATTTCAACTCTATTGATTTAATAAAATAGATTTTTTTGCGCGCTATTGAATTTTTTCATATCTATACAGTCTATAGTCTCTAGTCTATGTCAAAAAATTATTTTGCTACGAAGAGAATTTTCAATCCATTTATTAATTTATTTCAATCGTAAAGTCATTTTTTTCATTAGTTCATATATCTTGTATTTGTTGGAATTTACAACAATCAAATATTGATTTCCAAGGCAATTGACCTGATGAACGCAACGTGATTTGTCAGTATAACGCTTATTTGTACATAGATATATACAATAATAGTAATAATAATAATGAATAATCATCATCATCATCGATTGACTCTTTTACAATTATTTACACACTAGAATTGTAAACTGTATATGAATTGCATCAATAAAGCAGAGATTAATAAGAAAATATGAAAGAATCTTTTTCTTTTGAGAAATTTATATTGTAATAAAAATGAAAAATTCTTCACTTTAATTTCATTTTTGTGGCAATTTTTCATCGACATTGCTTTAAGATGAAATGAAGACGGGTATGAAAGTCAATAAATGTATTTGAACTGCTGACTAAAGCGTATTTTCCATGTTGTTACAATATACTCAATATTTAATAATTTATAGAGCAAAGAGTAAAAGTTGACAGTCCCGGATTTCATATAGACATGTAGTCATGTATGTTATGCAATTTTAATTGAGGATCTTGAGGTGTTGGCTCATTGATTGGAATCTCTTTTATGAAATAATTAAAAAATGTTCTTTAAATTAATTTCCTCCTGCCACAATACATTCATAATTCTAACGATTAATGTCCATGTCGTCTATAAATCGAAGACATTCAATATTCAGGAAGCAATTAATCTGATGATGTTATCAGATTGACAGGTATAAAAAAAATTCTGAGACCTCAGCCTTGCCCCCGGTAGCAAATATAAAGCTAATTTAAAGATATCCACTTGATTTTATCGCAGACAATGTCTTGTTCGTCTAAAAGGTAAGAGTATTAATTATTGGGCACATGATGTTATGCTTGTAATAACTCATTAATTCTGTAACTGCAAGTCATTGTTTCTTCAAAATTACTAGCGACTCTCTTTGATTTTTGACATTGAAATATTCAATTAAAAAAAAGTCATCAATTTGGTCAGCATTAAATCAAAACAAACTTTAAGTCAGTCATCAAACCAACCATCCAAAACGATCAATAAACCAGCACATCATTTTAATCAAAGAAAATGCGCTGAAAATAAAAATTGAGTGAGCAAAGAATAAAAGAAAAAAAAATTAAAATTTCCAGTAATGCTGCTCTTGTATGGTCTGAGAAAGAAGCACATGAAAAGATGAAAAAAATTTCTTCAATTCTCACGCATTGTATGAGGCGAAAAAAAGCAATACGCTTTATTTTCGCATTAGAAACGCAAGAAATGAAAAGAGAAAAAAATTAAAATTCCAAGCAAAAATAAGAAATAAATTCACCGGACAATTCTGAGTCTCAACTTACTCATTTCGTCTCTTATTTCACGATGAAGAACAAAAATCTTTTTAATGTGACAGAGTTCACATGATTTTTTAACATTTCTTAATTATCGCGATGAGATGAGATGAGATTTACTTTACATAATTTTCTCTTTTGTGTTCTATGTGGTACTCGGCCCTTGGATTCATCCAGACAATTCATTTTCATTCACACGTTCAATTTGGAATGTAAATAAATGTTATCTTAATTCTGTTGTTCATGTTCTTTTGGACCATTACTCGGTATGACATAATTAGAGTGTTCATGTTTTCTATATTACATTTCATTTCAGTTAAGTGTTGTTAAGAAAATCCACAAAATAAAATTGAAGACGATAAAGAAGGCAAGAATGTGCTTCATAATGGCAACTTTGAAAATTAAATTTATGTGCCACTTTTTGTTTTGTTTTATCTCTTCCCCATTTCATTTCTTTTCAAATCTCATGAATTTCAAAATTCACTCGTGTGCTCTGTTCTAGAAAACTTTTGTGAAGATCTCTTGCTGTTTTGAATGACAACAAAATGAAATTGGAGCAAAAAGCAAAAAACTTTGCAAATTTTAGACTTTTTTTAATTTTTGTTATACAGTTGATCTTTTAAAACGTCAATCTGATATTCTAGTTGCAATTTGAATAGATAAATGTTTCAGTTATGCTTTGCATCTGCGTTATTTTAATTGAACATTGGATATCTATAAAAATGGAGTACAGGTCTGAATTTTAGGTTAGTTTGATAGACAGATTTACAGTAGTTATTATGAATTTGAAATATAGAGTGAGATCTTAATTTTGACAGGTTTACGAACATTTTATCTCAATTGACGATTACTGAAGTTGTAAAGTTGACGATCAATTTGTTCTAGGGTTTAAATTTAAGGCTTTTAAACATAAATCCACTAACTTGACACACTCCAATCTAAACCCATAAAATGTTACAATCAGTTTGTATACTAACATGTTATATTGGCTTAATCATTCGTTTATCATAAAGCTAATAATTGTATTACTCAAATATGACTAATCTGTGAATATATAATTCGAAGAAAAACCTTACAGCCCTTCAATTATCATGAAAAATTAAGTAATTCCGTAAATATGAGTCAAATAATATTTGCTAATTTGTTTTCTAAATATGACCACACTAATTCTAATGTTTAAGTAAAGTCTGAGCATCTTTACTCAAAAAAAATTTACCACAGGCTAATAGACTAAATATACGAAAATCAGAAGAGACATAAATCTCAAAGATAAATCGGTACAAGAAGTCGAATAGAATATTGTCAGCAAATATTCCACTGAAATTCTAGACATCAAGCAACACTCAAAGAAAATCTGTGTAAAAAATCATGTACAAATCACATTATTTCAGCTAGAACATCAATTCTATTCGCATCTACATTTCATTGTACAAGCCAATCTGAAGGCTGAAAAATATTTGCTCAATGATGAAGAAGAATTGAAAAATTTTCTGAGAAAGATATGTATACGAATATAATGAAATCAGTGGGAAAGAAATGTACGAAAATAAAAATAAGAGTTCTAACTTACTTCTCCATGCACAACTCATCCAAATAGAATTTAACACCGGAATTCTTATGTTCAAAATGCTTCCATACACAAATAATTGCGCATATAAAAAAAATGTTATGTATCTTTCACTTTCAGAACGATGCTACACATTAGTTGCAATTAACAAATCGTTTTATATTGCCTTATAATTAGTTCTTTTAACTATGAACATGCAAACCGTTTAATGCACACGAAACACACTACGAAACGTTCTGATTCACTGAGCAAATTACTTCACGAAACAACAACAAAAGCACATGGAAGGCAAAAAAAAATTTCGCTTTTCTTTTTTTATGATGTTATTAATTTGTGGCTGTTTAGAGTTAATTAAGGAACTTTTATAGGTTATTAATATTTTTTTGTGATTTTATGTCGATGGGTCGGACGTTCGCCGGAACTACCAGAGAGAATATGTTTATTATTAAGAACTCAGCACAGCAAAAAGAAGATATTAACGTCAAAATAATATTGTAGCAACAATTATTGATGAGTTGCTTCCTTTCGTGAGAATAATTCTTGATCTTTTCAACATAATCATCAAAACAGCACACACAAAAAATATTAAACGGCTCAGTACACGGCACTAATGCTAGTTATTTGATTACTCATTAAAGCTCATTAATTATAGAATGAATCAAAGAATAACTATGTTCTATTCATCTCCTCACTTTTTTTATATATTCACTTAACCAGACACAGAAATTCTTCTTCAATATTCAATTAACATGGAAAAATGTTCTTTTCTTATTTTCCATTCACCCAGGCACAGAACAGAGAAGTTGAGAAAAAAATTCTTATTTTTTTTATTATTGCCGACTAGTATGTCCGATCTCCATCGCAGCATTCAATAAACTAAACGAAGTAAATGAACTTCAACTTCACAAATGCGAGGCGAGTGTACGAAAATGAAAAGAAAAGAAAAAATGAGAAATTTTTTATATTTCTTGTTGCTCTTTTACATTCGCGATGATCGCTGAGTATGTGTGCTGTTTTGACCAAAAAGAAGCATTGAAGCTTTTTTTTTTTTTTTGCTTATTGTATATCTATTTACTACTCATCTCCAATAAAGCTTAGTAGAGCTTTAAACATTCTCATAAGTCATAAAAAAAAATTTAAATTGCAAATTATACAATATATTTTCTATGACTTCATGCTATCCCGTTTTTATTATGCCCCGTAAGATTATTTGATTAATGAGGAACATCTTGCAGAAGATATATTGTGTATAGACAGAGACACATTTGAGATATAGACAAGAAAATTAATTTCATGGAGTTAGGAGGCTAGAAACATTTATTTTTATGTGATTTTATTATTTTTTTTGCAAAAATTGAAATATAATAAAACAGCAGAAAAGAGAGAAATGAAAGCTTTCGTGAGTTCGACAATAGAGTTGGGCGTTTTGACAAATGTTATTGCTTTTACTTGGAGGTAGAAAATGAAAATTAATTTTAAACACATTTGAAAAGCAATTTTTTGGACATTTCAGGGGTCTTGTTGAATAGGCATTTAATTTCATTTAGCTATTTATCAGAAATGTAGCATTAAATTTGCTTTGCAGGTGTCCGCACTTTAGAAGGAAAGAAAAATCAGAGTAGATCTCCCTGTAGTCTATCTAGTACTATTTGAATTGTATTGCTTTCTTTGTACATGTTGGGTTTGGATAGGCTTTTCATCTACCTTTTTAAGTCTTTATTACGGCACAAGGCTCGGTCACAAACAGGCATTTAGTGGTAACAGGGTACACAACTTCGGTGTCAAACTACAGCTTCCCAAATTTCCTGGAGCCTACGATCGCTTGATAATACTGTCAATAATGATCAGAAGCTTCAATATTGTGTTGCTCTACTGACTCATTAAACTATAAGTACTGTAACTAGAACATGTTGTATGCCGTCCTCCCGTATAGTTGGGAGTCCTTAACGTCAATAAATCAAAAGCAACTCAAGCATTACATATATTTTGCACAGTCCTTACAGTCATAAGACGTTATGCAATAAAAACTACTAATACTCAGCGAGTTCCATCAACTTAATCTGACCAAAACATAATAAACAATCTTAATTGTCTATTCTTTATCACATTTATCACCAAATCGCAATTAATTCATTTTAAATTTGTGCATTATCATTCCTCAACCTTTATTTTTGACACTAGACAAAAGCAGTCATCATAAATGTCTATTGCGAAATACCGCAATGCGATAATTCGTAATCATTTATTAACATCATTCGACTTATTGTAGCAAAACAATTTTCGCGCTTCATAAATTTTTATAAATTAATCTTAAAGACAAAAAAACAGTAATAAACAGCGCTTCGCTTTTAAGTATAAAGGAGGACTTTTTTTGCATTCTTTTATTTGATTTATAAAACGACTGTGGATCATAAAATATGTATATATAGTTCCATCAACAAAAATTTTAGCGGTAAAATAAAAAATTTTAATGGAAAATTTCGCAGAGATTAAAAGTCGCGAATGCAGGTCTGATCCAGATTGAGGTAGGTAATACAGACAATTTCTCGTTTGGCAATCGAAGGAGTGTGATCCGTTTTTCTTGCAAATCCGGCATATTTTATGGAAATTCCCCGAAAATGAACCAGTATGAGGCAATGAAATATATTGTACAAATAAAATCACGTACGGAGAAAATAAATGGGTAAAATTAAATTATACCGTATTAAAAGTTTATCCAATTTTTTTTTTTTTTTTTTGATAAATTCTTCAGCACAATCTCTAACTGTTGCTGCCACCGCCTGTGTATGGGAAATTCTATTAATCTTTTATGTAACTCCGTAAAATCAACGAAAACTTCAGTTCAATAAATTAATTTCATGAACTATAAAATATTTAATGTATATATAATTAGCT
Organism: Chironomus tepperi; assembly: GCF_022539635.2. Lineage (NCBI taxonomy): Eukaryota > Metazoa > Arthropoda > Insecta > Diptera > Chironomidae > Chironomus > Chironomus tepperi. Next base: position 1,286,620 of record NW_027226207.1, read on the forward strand.
ACTTATGTACAACGATAAAAAAAAAAACCTGACATTCGCCGAATCATACCTTCTTCGGAACAATCCCCATATATATAAAAATTTGCAAGCAGCTTCATCAAGCTCTTTATTACAGATCGTAAAAAATAAAATTTCGCACAATATTCTTCGCTTTTAAAAATATACACACAAGGTCATAAAGACAAAATGATAACAAGAACCGCAAGCATTTCGTGGAATAAAGCTTTTTTATAATGTAGTTTGCAATAATGCCCTCAAACCTCATGTTTCTACGCCCATCTCTCTCCTTTTTTTCATCTTTCTACTGCACTGATCGTAATATGATTTCATTTTTCTTCTTTTCGCTCAATCGCGTACAGAAGATTGGGAAAGAGAATGAGAGGAAGTAAGGAAATTATTAAGGTTGTAGGTTGAATGAAGCGCATTTTTGGAAGAATTTTGTGTCAAGGGAGGTGGACGATGATGCTAAATTCAGCTATATGTGGAAGAAAAATATTAGTGCTTAGGGTGGGGTTCCTAGAGATGCTCTATTGCAGCCAACTAGCTTAAACTCAAAACAACCACAAGCAACAGTCCATAAGTTGCCTAAAGTCAGCTTGACTTTATATTAAGTACGAGATCGAATCAATTTTGAGCTCTGCCTTAAAATTGCAAACAAAGACCCAGTCAAGAACAGCCAACACAAACTGTCTATAAAATCCCACTCACATCATAAAATCAATGCTAAAAATGTAAACTAAAGCAGGGCCTTAAAGTGTGAATGACGGAGATACAATATGCTGTTGTTATTATTGTTTTCGAATGATGTTATTGATGATGAGGAAGAGAAACGAGAGTCGTAAAAAAATGAAGAGAAAAAAACCAGTTTGATGCAAAAAAAATTAAATGCCGCTTGTAAAAAAGGTAATGAATGTAAATCATGGAATTGATCCTTTTTCGCAACTGAAAAATGTCGTCATGTTGAGCAAGAAATAGTTGAAGCTGGTTTCTAGCTCGTGCTAATGAAGTAAATTAGCACACAAAGTCTGCGATAATGACAAATATTTCTTTATCTGTTCGCTCACAAAGGAATGAAATTGAAAACTTAATTTACTGAAAATTGCAATGCCAGCAGAAGTAATAATAAAACTGTTAAATCGATAACGGCAAGTAAATGGCATTAATGATAACAAATAGCTGTGCAGAATGAAAAAAAAATATTATGAAGGTGTGAAGAAGTAAATTGAATAATAATGCCATAAATGTGGTCTTTAGTGCTTAGTTCTCTGTTGTTTTTTGCTCTAGTATATTGTAGATTTATAAAACAATTAACGATTCAATAGATCACCACGAGCAATTTGCGGGCATGTGTGAAAACAGTAAATTGACATTGCAAACAACTCCGTCAGATGGTGGTATATAAAGTCAGCTGCTGCTGTTATTTAATTTTCATTCTTGACCACTTTTAAATATTGATATGGTAATTTTCTGTCATAAATATTTGCTATACACAGTTTAGTTAGCTTTTATTTCATAATTTAAAGGTCTCCGAATTATTTTATTGCAGCTAATTTTTTTAAGTGCAGTTTTTTCAATGAGGTGTGGTGTTATGTTAAGATTGACTTGATGTTGGAGTTAAATGGTATCTGAGGTAACGAAGCATATGCATACAAACTTGATTCACATTAGAAGGTCGACGTCTCAATAATTATTTAGAGTTTTTAAGAATTCTTAAATTTACCCTCTACACTAACTTTACGAGAAAATTACTACATGCACTTAAAAATCCTTAGAATAACCCCCATCCTTACCCACCACGTGAAAATCCGGGATTCGCTTCCTTTCAGAAAAAATTGATAAATGGAAACAAAATTAGTAAATACTTTTAAACATCGGACTTAAAAATTAATCAGACACCTAGGCACTTAATTATTATCAGATAACAAGTTGGGACTTTTCCTGTACTTCAGCTCAATTTTCCTAGAAATTACCACTTAAGCTACCTAATTTTAAATCGTAAATTGCTTTGCACTCAACTCTACAGATAATCAGTCAGGTGTTTTCGAATTATTTTGATGACGATTGAAGTAAAATAAAATATCATCGATCGGGATCGCAGTGCAATCCGCCTAGTAGCGCCAAGAACCCTACGTCATTAGTATTAAAAGTGTTACTAACCAAAGTTCAAGATCGACTCAGATTTTGTATCAAATAGTCGATTAGAACAAAGTTCGAGTAGATATCAAGCTATGTTAGAAACTGTTCAAAAAAGCGCTAAAAGTCGTCACCAAAACAAATTGCAAATTTACTTGCTTACTTTTATGTTCTTGCCATTCTTTATAAGTCGAATGTACTTGAAATTCTTAAAGAATTGCTCACAATGAATTATAATGGCTAAATGTTTAATAATAACAATAATGATAGTATATAAAGCTTTTTTCAAACCCCGAAAAGAGGAAAAAAATGAAAAATAATAAAAAAAATTACATGATAAATTCAAAAACTTATGAAGTCATGTCGCGAGAGTAAAGAAAAAGAACATGAAACAGAGCGGCACAATATTTTTTTGCGAATCATTATAATGCTCATGTATTGTAAATAAAAATGAACTTTTTTAGTCGTAGAACGGCGACAGATCAACTGGAATTTCTTTGTACTATATGACTAAGCTCCTCAAAAGAATAGATTGAGATAATAATTACTGCACGTAAATAAAAGTCGAGTACATGCTGTAAGTGAGCTAAAAATAGGCATGTAAAGTACAATTTTTATCATTTCTTCAAAACGAAGCTGATAAATTACTTTTTCGCGATTTCATGTCTGAATGAAATAAAATTGCGTAATGGAAAAATGACCTAAGTGTTTCTGGCTAAAACAGTTTAAATTAATAAGAATTCTGTATTGTTATCTTGTCAGTTGACTGACTCATACACAATCGCGATTTAATCTGGATTTGACAAAAGTATGACAACTTTAGCGTAGACATTCGATGAATTAGAAATTTCTGGAGAACTTTATTGAATCAGGGAGGATTTAAATTACTAAAAAATCATCAGTCACAGCCTAGAAATCACAAAGATTCCTAATTTTTGAGTTTACATCAGTAACATATGGCATTTAGGCAAGACAATATCACTTTAATAACACAACTGGAACTAAATTGACTGACTCACCATTTGATTGTGTCACATTGGCTATTAATTGATCAACTACAATCGATGTCGAGACAAGCTGTGATGCAATCGGTGTATTATTTGCAAAAATCTCTTTTGAATTTAAAATCTCACTGTCATTATTTATCATAATTTTATTATTGATGAGGCATTCAGCACTTTCGTAATTGTTATTACGATTAAATGTGGAATTTTCATTAGCTTGCTTCACATGGTCATTAACTAATTTCGTACATTTATCATTGTCACTTTGTAATTCCATATTTTTATCACGATAAAGTAATTTTGTGTGATTTACTTGCTGATGTTCTTTTAAATTTTTCTTGTTCTCGTAAACACAATTAACTGAACTTTTCACATCAATTTTTAGACCGCGAATGTCATTTTTACTTTCGCTTCCGTACGTATTGTCATCGACTTTTGTGATTAAATTATCGCTCTTATCTTCACACTTATGAAGATAAGAGGAATCATTATCATCATTATTATTGATTTCCATATTCGCTTTTTGTGGTTGATATATTTCCATAGTATCTGACATTCCATTGCCATTTTTATCGTCTGTATCGTGTATGATCAAAATTGGTCTTGAAATGTAAATAGAATGCAATAAATTAAAGACATTGCCATAATTAAATGGTAATATTGAGCAACAAAAAAGTATTGAACTCACCCATTTGTTGACTTTTGCTGAATAACAAATTGTTCGATCGATGAAAATTCTTCTTCAGCCTCTCCAATTGTCGGAAGACTATTTGCTGAATTTCCACACCATGGAAAATTAAAATAAGCTTGTGATATATTTAAAAATTCCGGCGGACCCAATTTTTCTTCCTCATCATCGCCAGCCGCAAAGCATTCAAACTTAATTGGCTCATAAGACTGTTCGTGCTCTTCCGATGAATTAATTTTATCAACATTTCCATTTACAGCTTTAGCATCATTTAACCATGATTCAATTGTTGTCTTCGTTGGCGTTGTTTTTGTATCAATTTCGCAATGTACTTCCTGTGGCAATGAGATGGATCTTGGACGTGGCACTGGAGGCACTTTCATATCAACATTTTCATATTGCCGTTGATCATTATCTGGGATGATCATAGACGAAGATGCTGTTGTTTTTGATATATTCACGTAATTGCCAGCTACTTTAATGTCATCATTTACTCTCTCACATTCATTATGGATATTATTGTTATTGATGATGCTGTTGTTGTTGTTGTGGCTGTTGACGATATTATTATATTCGCTTGGTTCCGACTCATTGAATAGCAACAAATTATCGATTGACATTGGAGCGTTACTGTTGCTCACAACATTAGTACTGTTGACATTAAATTCACGCTCAATCATCTGGAATGGTTTTGTAAGAATTCTTGTTAGATCGCTATTGCTGGCATTCGTCGAGAGCAATGACAAGTCTGATTCTGACGAGAAATTAGAAATGACTGAAATTTGAGATGATATTGTACTTCCTGTCTCATCAGATTCATCATTACGACTTAAATCATCATCAAGCGTGCAATTGAGATAAGTTTCAGCAGCTACAGGAGTTTCTGTAATGATAGGCTGTTGCACTGATTGCTGAATTGGTTGCTGTACATTTATTGTCGCCTTAGGCAATGCAATTGGTAATGTATTCGTTTCACGTAAGGACGCTGGTATCGGTCTTTTATTGTTAATTTTTCTTGGCGGTATCTTCGGTGGTGATGGTGGAACTGGACGCTTTGTTGTTCCATTAAATGAATCATTACGTATGACCATCATTGAATTACGATCGCCTTTCTTAACCAATAAATTAATTGCAACATTTCTGTCTTTTAAACATTTTACGCATTCAATTCTCGTCATGTTCGTAATTGGCTCACTATCGATTTGTAGAATCTCATCGCCTTCACTCAAACACCCCCAGGAGGCACGCGCACGATATGCCGGACTATCGGGATCACATGACTGAATGAATAGTCTCTCAACTCGTTCGTTAGTCTTTGTTCCACCTTGAAATTTTAGGCCAAAACCCAGCCGCTCACCCGGCAATCGGTAAATAGTAACAATTTCACCGTTTGTCGGATTCTCTGATGTGCTTATGGTCGTCGTATTTTGATTATTATTTATCGATAATACTGTCACAAATGATGATTTCTTTTCATGTTCGTTAATGATGCTATTAATTGCAACACCGCTGTTAATATTACCGCCACCATTTAGTTGGCATTTTGGCTGAAGATCAACCGAAACAACAGTTACGTATTCACTCATCTTTCACATTTGAGGAAATCTTTAGTTATTTTTATTTCTTTCTTTTATTCTTCTTTTTACTTTTTCATGAAGTTTTTCTTCTTAATTTAAATTTTTTTTGTACGTAAAGTTCCACTTTTAATTTTTCTTCATTAATAGATCAACAATTGTGATTACTGAATAGCTGATAAATGCCTCGTTAACCTGAAAATATAAGTAATTGAACAATAGAATGCTTAATTAATAGTCGAGAGATCATCATCAATTAATAGTATTATGAATAATGAGATTTTTTATTTGAAATAGGAAAATTAGGTAATTTTCACTTTTTTTTGGAATGCCTTTACATTTCTACGAATTGATTGAGTAATGATCATGCACAACAATATTGTATTTTGAATATTCAAGTCCTGTATCGTAGTGTTATAATGAAATTAAGAGCAATATTTATTACTCTTTGCATGCTTCAAGTAAAAGTGCAAGTAAGCAAGAAATGAAATGGAAGTAAAATAGAGTCTAAGTGCCAAGGAAAGCTATTTTCGCTCAGCAACAAACTCGTTTAGCTTTTTATGCAGTCACAACAAGTTGAAAGCTATTTTGCAATCTACAACATGGTGAATGCGCATAATTATTATTATAAATATTTATAATGCACTGCCCATACCCCTTTTTATGTACATTATAGATGAGAATTAATTAAAATTATTAGTAATTAAAATTTTTTGTAAATTAATGTATCGCATAATCCAAATTGTTACATTAGGATTAACTCTTTATGGTTATGCCTACGTGATTCGAATTTCGCTTTTGAAATCTTTTTGGAGATTTTTAGTTTTTTGCTAAACATGCGCTTAAAAATTTCGTGAGTGGATTAAGCAAATTCTTTGTATGAATACTTTTAATTAAGGAACAATTTTATTGAAGAGCCGGCAAAATATTTTGTTGCTGATGACATGCAGGGTTGTTGTTCTAATGATTCAGCAACATCTTATGACTCTCTTAAGGTCGGCAGAGAACATCAAGACTGTCACTGTCTCACTGCTCATCTATCTTAATTTAAAAAGGTTTTTGGAGAACTTAAGGGTCATTGACTTGTTAAGTATTGCAAAATATTGGCCTCTTAACATCAACCCTTAAGACATAGAATCAAAATTCGAATTTTTAAGTCTGTATATTGACCCACAGACTGCTAATCTTCCCGAGGCCTGAGAAACAGATTAAAAATTTTAAATTCCTAAGTCAGCTTTGAATCAACCAGCTTCTAATATTCTCAGTATTAACAAAATATTCCCAGAAGACGACTAAATGTCTGGTCCTAGATAGCCTCTAATTTCCATGATCTGACATTAATCCTCCCGACATTAATCATGCACGCAAAAAATTAAAATGCACGTTTGGTCTAAAAGCATCTTCCGATCTACCGCCAAACCTGCTTCCTTAATCGAAATTCAACCTCATGATTCAATTCATGTCATTCAAAACCGTTTCTACGGTCAGACTGAAATGATTAACTGCTCAATTAACCTTCTTTGCTCGACAATGAAAAATATTTAATGCATTGCAATGCATTGTGAGATAAAAAGCATGGAAGGCAAAAAAAAAATCGCCAATGTATCAAGTCAGAAGAGAAAGAAAGAGGCATTCCATTCACGAGATGATGTAGATTCTTTCGTTTTCCGTATGAAAATTTCTCCAATCGGCGACACAGTTTTTATAAATATATATAAATACATATATTTTTTTTTTCGTGTAAAGATGGAAAGTAATGAATTTGATCATTGAATGAAACCTGTTTTAACACATATACTTTCAAAATATAAATAACTAAAAATTTCGCATTTTATTATTGACATTTCCTCTAAGAAGATCAGGAAAGATAATCTTTGGTAAAAGTGAAGCATTGAAAATCTGATTTACTAAATTATTGCACGTCAAAATGCAATATCTGATCCGTCATTTAATATATCGCATTAACCACATGCTGGGTTCCCTCTGTGCACATTACGTATGGATCTTATTTATATTATGATTTGGGATGTCTAGTAAGTTTGTTTTTGGAATTTATAATGAGCCGGGAGCTAAATTTTATTCAAATTTATTAGACGAATATGTTTGGCATGTTTCCGTACCTTAATAGTCGTGTATTTTAAATATCATATGGTGATGTAGCGTAGTAGGGTCTTAGTCATCGATCTATATGCAGCCAAACATTGTCATTGCACAAAAATAAACTTTGAATCATAAGAATCAAGTAGCAAACTAGAAATCTGTAAGACAGTCTCTTTTAAAAGGGCATTAGCTCAATTACTAACAAGTCTTTGTAATTTTAGACAATTTCTATGAGCTTAATAAGTTTGGTTCACTTTTTAAAATGAATTTTGGAGTGTATAGCCAATTCAATTAGCATATCCGACGATCAGTTCTAGCGAAATGTAAATAAAAAGATGTTGAAAAATGAGACAACTCAATATCCAAATATAGGCCATTCCAGTAATATCCAAATATTTGCACAACCACTTAATCTCACAATCTATTGACTCATCAAACTGTTTTTAAAGATCTCTAAACCAATTTTTTTTTTCACTTAAAATCCACAAGATATTAGATTTCAATTACAGTAGATGGACACCCTACACATGTCTTGTAAATAATAACAAGCATAATCATTATCACGCCATTAAGCTTTTAGATTTCACTAATCTTTTTTGATTTTCATTTTCTTTTTTTTTTTTTTTTGTTGTTAACACAAGCCGAGAATCTGTGTCATGAATGACTTGGCCGAAATTAGACACATAAGACACTCTCGACACACACAATGTATATCGTAGTCAATTGTAGGTAAATCTTGTGGTATTCACATTGGTTTCGAAAGTTATAAAATTTTGTTTTTCTGCATATCCATTAGCATTGAGCTAAATCCTTTAATTCTATATGCAGCAACTCACCATAAATGGAACTGAAGTGCTATTTCTCTTGTTCTTTTCGTTCCTTAATTCGTAAACAAATATCCAATCATATTCATTAATAATCCACGCACATTCTTCATTAATTCATTTAATGTACACAAAACTTTTTTTCCATAATAATTCGAACAACAAATTACAACATTAAGCACAGAGAATCAATATTTATTCTATTCTGTTGCACACATTGAACGAGGCATGTGAAAGGAATTTTGAAAGAGAATTCTAAATTAAAATTAATTGACGGAAATTTATAATAAACATCACTTAACACTAAGCACAATTGATATTGATTTGTTCTTACAACACCCAAACCAAAATAAGAGAACGGGAAAAAAATGAAAATCAAAACAAATATGAGAAAAAAAAAGTGCGATGATGATCACCGCAGCAGCAGCAACAGCAGTCAAATAAATGTGCTCACGTTACGACAAAATTCAACAACACACTGAACTTTTTTATTATTATTATTTTTTTCTTTTCTTCATTGAATCCATGTAGCCCAAGCAAACAAGCGAGCAGCCAGCGCGCTGAGAGATTGGAGTTATGGAAAGCAGTAAGAAAAGAAAAGTCGTTTGAGAGGCGCGGTTTTAATGTTTGAATGAGTGTTAGAGGCGCACTGGTTTGTTGTTATTCGTAATTAATAGTGTATAATCATTAAAATCTAACCAGAGTTGCATGCTGATGGTAAGCTAATACAAGAAAAGCACAAGTAAGAAAGGCCCGGCACCAGATCAGTGTTAGATGTCTGACTCGGTTTAATTTAAATTTGGAGTAAAATTAGAACCAAACGTTAGCTGAATATCCTCTAGGACTTATCAGCACTAAAGCATCTACTTCATCAGACCTAACCCTCTACATCTCAATGTTATGCATCTAAAAATACCCCAAATGACCAAAAGAACTTACATCACCAATGTTTTTCAAGCTAAGCTATTGAATATTCTCTAATTTGCTTCAGTGCCGCAACAAAGTTAAATAAATTGTGACATTTACCCCATGAGCACCATGACCTATAAGTCATAAAGAGTTTCATTAGACAAATGACATTCAATATTTAATGTAGGATAATGCAGATATATGTGACACTCCTTTAACAAAGTCCTAGCCATTTAGTCAATCCAATAAACACCCACCCAAACTGCAAACAGCATCTCTCACTCGATCAAATGGTCAAAACGCTCCACAAAAATACAACATTACAAACATGACCGGGAGGTAGTGAGGAAATTTTATTAGTGAGATACTGTTAAACACAGCATCTGTTTCATGCGCCCCTGAATTCAACTGTGTTTCATTCTTGATCATTTAAGAAAAAACAACACAAAAAACAGCCAAATGTAAAAAAAAAGAGAGAAAAAAAATCGACTTGAATGAATGCAAAAAAAAATCAACATTGAACAGCGTATAAAAATATTAAATAAAAATTTCAATCTACCGTTAGTCTGGTTAATATGGTATGAAAAAGTCATGGCGTTTTCTCTCTCGCTTTACTATGCATCGATCTATCTTTTCGAAAATTATATCTCTCTTGTGCGCCCAGTTTATATGCTCATGCTCACTCCATTCATTTACTCAATGGAGGTTGGATTATTAATAAAAAAATAAGTTTTTTTTTTCATTTGAAACATTTATGGATAATGCCGCGGCGCGTAAGTCAAATACAATATGATATTTAATTTTACTTAAGACATTGCACGGGTATTGCATTTCAATAATAATGAATGAATGAACGTATAAATGGATATATACAGAAAAGATATTAATATCTCCTTTAGTCTTCATGTATTCATGCTTGAGCAGTTCATAAAATGAGAAACAAAATATGCGTAAATTAAGAAAAAAATAAAACATTAAATTGCATATCGTGATCTATACCACAAATGAACTTTTATATTGCTCTTTTCTTTCTATATTGAAATAATAATAAATACGAAAACAGACCTAAGCGTGTTGTGTTTAATTTTGGCGAGCGACTGTATACAGAATTAAAAAGTCATAAAGAAGAAAATATGGTTTGTGGTTTGATGGAGTGTCTAAGGCGCATTTATGAAATATGAATGAAAATGACGTATCAACAGTTAGACTGCGATTGCAGTCTGAATCCAAATGTTAATTGTATACCTTCTCGTGGTATTTCCTGAGATCTCTTAATGCGCCGCTAACGATCGAGCTATATGCCGGGATAAGTACGTTAAAGGATAGAGTAAAATACTATTCAAAGCACTTCGTTAGAAGGATGACAACCCCAATTTCAGATCCCTCTCACTACTGCACTTCCAATGATATATTCATATCCAAAAATAATTTAAGTGACAAATTGCATTGAGCACAAAAATCTCTTCATTAAAAGCTATACAAACAGGTCTATATGGTTAGAGGTATGATTTCAAACACATCAAGCAGCACACATTGTAAAAAGCAGAAAAAAGAATTGAGTAGGACACTGACTAAGAAACTTCAATAATATAGATTTGATCCAAACGTCTATTACTAAAAAATTAACAACAAAGAAAATTAAGAAACAGCACCGAGAGAAAACAATAAGAAGAAGCTGTAGAATATTGTATGCATCGTCATTAGCGTCAAATGCTCGTGATTATCAAATTGTAGGGATGGCTATCAGTGAATTGAAATTAATTTCAACCTGCCAATTTATAAACGATCTGTGTCCAACCTCTCATTCTTTTACTATCTCTCTCTTTTTCGTCTTTTGTCCCGGGCTATCGATCATATACATATGCCGTAAGAGAAAATATCTAGAGAGTTTCTTTCACCAATTCTGTCTTGAATTCGATCACAAAATGCGATGGAAATTGGACTTGAAATTTGGGTTACGGTTACACGAAACTTAAGCATTTTTATCGGATGCTTTAAATTGGTGAATATTTTGAACTTCTTTTCTTCTCATTTCTCATATAAGCTTCTTCTTTTTTCCATGTTCTGCTTTTTATTCTCTCTATCTTCATGTTTTCATTGCCAAAAAAAATTCATAATAATATGGTAAGCAGACGATCTTTTTCTTTAATTTCTTAGCATGAATTTGGGTAACAAGTGTGTTTTTGTTTTTATTTGGTTCGTTGACTGGAAGGTTAACTGTCTGGATGACTAACTCATTGATAGCTTAATGCTTGCTGTTTTTCCGGTAAGTTAACTCTTTGATTGAATGATTAGTTCGTGAAATGCTTGAGTAACTAAATTATTTATTGAGTTTTTATTCAAAATTGAATATAGGTCGAGAATAGATTACTTGAGTATTAAGCTAACCTCAAATTGTAAGCATTTAGAAATCAAGTAGCTGTAGATTAGCTTAACTACTAAATAGACTAAATAGATGTAGATAAATCTAGCAATTGAACTTAATATAGTTCTTAAGTATAAATTAGAAATTTCAGTCATAAATCAGTAGTTTTACACCCTTCCAGACCATAAATTCCCCTTTTTAATATTAATAACCATAAAATGCGCTTCGATCGCCTCAAGCCCAATAATCATTTCACAAATTTTGTTATTATACGTATCCACTCTCATGGGATGGTAACCGTTAAGATCAAGAACATACCTCAATTACACAATTGTTTCTTGTCGATGTTTGTTAACTTATGTAGGTCATTGTAACAAGAACTTCCAAAATATAATTATCTGTATCACTTGAACACACCTTTTAACAACTCTTTCACAAAACAATAAAAATGGTCATCAGCAGAAAAATAAGCTGTCTACAAATGATTTATACATATGTACATAACACGTTACATGTCTAAATATGAATATCTTAAAATACACGATTATTCGCACGATTTTTGACATCTGTTCGCACTAATTACAAGACATGCTTAACTATTCTTTTTAAAGAAATTCATTTTAACACATTTGGACAAGATGCTTTTGTGTATCCAATCCTTGACTTACAAATGTAGTTTGTTGTGTTTTTGTTTCTCTCGCGTCTCTTATTATTTTGGGAAAAGAAGAATCTGTGGTTTTGCATGAAGTTTGAGAAGAACTTTCATTATCTCACGCAGACTTTTTTTTGAGTTCTTTTTTTGTATGCCACTTGCTATTTATGGCTTTTTAGCGTGTTTATTTGAGAGAAGTGCATGATCATGCACACTTTAAGTTTATTGTTTGGGTGTTTGATTGAATAATTGTTTTGGTAGTAGACTAAATGGGTTTATAATTGACCTGATGGATGATATTTGAGTTAGGCGTTAGGTTGATTAAAGATTTAGGAATGATGTTTAAGATGACATGACCTAGTGGATATACAAAGGTTAGCTAGACTACATGGGTGGTTGCTTATCTCTTTTTAATCAGCCTTAAATTCATCAAAGACGATCCAACTAAGAAGATAATTCAGACTCCAAACCAAATTATTCTATATTCCACATTATTTCCAATATTACACTTCCCAGAAATTGATGCCAGAAGGCATATCAAAACGTTCATAACTCCACAATTTAGAGCACTTTACCACAGCCTCACTACATCTCACCCATAACAGCGCACTGAACTCAAGTTTAATTACATTCAATCAATTCGCAACTCCCATTTCTCTTTTCCCTTTTTCATCATTTGATGCCTGTTTTTGGGTAATATTTTGATCGAATTGATCGAATCCATAAAAATACATGTTGTGATGATACACAATGTAATTTTCGGGAAAATGAGATATTATACATACATAAAAATAAGATTGATGTTGCGTAAAAAACTCATCAACATCGGCTAAGTTATACAAATTGAATTGCTCGAAGAGGAAAAGAAGATCGTTTTTGGAAAATCAAAAATGGAAATAATGATTTGATCTCCGAGAAGAATTAACAGAAAGAAATTATGTGGATTTTATATTCATTTTTTTGAGAGAATAAATTTCAATTATTTGGTAAAGCATTAATTTTCAATTAACTTGTTGGTGTTTTCGATTCCGTTAAGTAATAGACAATATTGCTCCAATATTGAACAGCTACAAATCGTGTTGGAAAGGACCTCGAAAATGTTATTTATTTGTAACATAACAACATTAACGCATAAATTATTTTAACTAACTTACAGTCATAGTAATACAGCCAAAACAAAATCGTTCTCTCTGGTGTCTTAATTGAGTAAAATACTATAAAATTTAAATATCACTTTTCTCACACAATACTAATTGAAATTGATTTGAATTTAATTAATTAGAGTTTTTGATCACTTTAAACACTCACATGATTTATTATAATTGGATTTATGCTCACTGTTAAGGCCAAATTAATTAATTTTAATTTTTTTCATTTAACACATACCATCGTCGATCGTCTTACACTCTCACCGATTTATCAAAACATTCTTCAGGTTTTGGAAGGGTACGTCATGATTCCGAAAAATCACTTCTTGGAGTCTATTTTTATGGTGCAACATAACTGATTCGTTGAGATGATGAATGCTGATGACCTATTGAATTTGTGCTAAATAATTAGATATTCCAATGTTTGATACTGTTAAACTGCTGTCGGAACTGTGAATTATAATATGCACTTAATAATTTTAAATGTCAATAAAGATTTTACTGAAAATATTTGAAAAATTATTTCAAACTCAATGCTTGCTGTAATTTTTGAATGGAATTTTGAAAAAAAATTGAAAATTTCATATTTTTCTTAGAAATTCATTATTAATTAATTAGTTTTCAGTTCCATTATGAATTTCTAACAAACTGACATAAATCAAACAGTTCTATCGATTCTAATTACCTTTAAAATGTTCCATCCAAAATTTATTTGAATTTTCCCGCAATGTTTTCAATGCTGTCTGGTTGTCAAAACATGAAACATCATCATAAATTTTACTTACGATTTAACACATTATTCATATTTAAACACATTCAATAATGAATAATAAGCACACAATTTAAATATTATAGCTCAATTAATTGTCTAACTCATGAAAATCAAAAAATAAATTAATGTAAAATTTAAAGTTCCCGCACTTTTCAACTGTCAAACATTCAAAAAAGATAAACAAAGCAACGTGAAAAAACAAATAAAAAATTTTAATTTAATTAAAAATGAGGGAAAATACGCCTCCTGCATCTCCTTATCATAATGATGATGAAGAATTAGTATACGTTGGTGACGATATCGATGAAGTCATTGAGCATCTTGAAGCACTTCCAGACAATGAGATGGAAGATATTGACGAAGGTAAAAATGTGAAATTAAAGTGATTTTTAAGATGACTCATCTGGTGATTTGGTAATTTTACAGAAGAGGATATGGAAGATGATGGAAATGTCACACCAGAACGCGATGATTCGATATTAACATTTACAAAGCACACAAGTGCATTATTTTGCTGTAATTTCAGCACTGATGGATCACTCGCTGTAACCGGTAAGATATGCAAGCATTATGCATGATCCAGTAACTAATGAGGACATTTTACAGGCGGAGAAGATGATAAAGCATATGTTTGGGCAACAGATACAGGAGATGTAGTTTTTGAAGTTACAGAACATAAAGACAGTGTAATAGCAGCAGAGTTTTCATACGATGGAGCATATTTAGCAACAGGGGATATGGCAGGAGAACTCAGAGTCTTCAAAATAGATAAGAACTACAAGAAAGTTTGGGAATTTTCAATGGGCGACATGAGTTGGATGAAATGGCACAGAAAAGCAAATGTTTTACTAGCTGGATCTGAAGTTGGTGAAATTTTTATCTGGCGTATCCCGTCAGGTGATTGCAAAGTACTTCAAGGTGCTGGAGATAAATGTGAAGTTGCTGTTTTTACAAGTGATGACAAAAGATTAGCTGCTGGTTATGGCGATGGAACATTTAAACTTTGGGATATAAAGAATCAACAGATTCTTTTGAATTTAGGTCCAGATGAGCCATCAAGCAGTGATGAAAATGAGGAAGTTCCACCACCATCAATCACAACAATTGCCACAGATAATGAAAATCAATTAATAATCACAGGTGGAGTTGATGGATCTGCAAAATTGATAGGCAGTAATGGACTTATTGGCAATTTATCAATTCCACAGTCAAGTTCATTAGAATCGTTTCCAATTGAGCGAGTTCTCATAGATTGTCCAGGTTTAGAATTCAAAGTTGCCGTCACAGCAAATTTAGGTGGTAAAGTCATCATTTGGGATGTTGCACATCAATCAATAAGAAACGAATGCAAAGATGAGGATGCATCCGGTGTCACAACAATGATTTGGGGAAAAGAACAGACAATAATGGCAGGAACTCTTGGCGGTGCTGTAAAAGCATGGAATGTGAGAAATGGAGAGTTGAAATTCAAGTTACTCGGACATGCCAATAATATTCATGACATTTGTTATCATGAAAAGAAAAATTTATTATTGACAGTATCAGAAGACAAGACAGCAAAGATTTACACATTACCTTTGTAAATATTGAATGATGATAAGTTACATTAATTGTGAAAATGTAAAATAAAATCGATATTTTCTCCTAAAGTTCATAGATTTTTGGGTTCTTATTAGGGAAGGGAATTGTAATGATTAAGAAGTTTTGTGGCTTCTTTCAAGGATCAAACATTGGGTTGAATTACATTTCAGGATCAAAACATTGAATTTAAGGATTTGAAGCATTAGGTTTGAAAAAATCATAAGGATTCAAAACATTGGATTAAAAAATTTTAAATCCTAAGATTTAAATCCAATGTTTCGTCAATGTTCAAAAGCGAAGAATCAATGTTCAAACATTCAATTTCAATGTTTTCACCTTAAAGGCCAATGTTTTTCACCTCAATCTATGCAACAAGCAGAACAGATGATTTGAAGTCCCAAATGTATTAGTGAAAAAAATATATTTCGTGTCTGAAAAATTTTCTTTGCGTAGAAAATTCGTTCGTAAATTAAATTTAAGAAAGATGACTTAAAGTGATGTGATATTTAAGTGATTTAAGTGTCAAATTGTAGATAAGATCAAGTCAATTATCCTGTAAGTAAAATTTAGTTAAATTAATGTAGAATTTAATGGAAATTAAGTCAATTAAAAAACTGCATAATTTTACAAATACTACTGCGATTACGTATTAAAATAGCATGCATTCTATGCTGTATTAATGCAAAAATTTATGATCTGAAATGGATCAATATTTCGTCAGAATCTTGCATCATCCTGTACCAAAAGTGACACAGAACATTTTTTCCGACTAAAAGTAAAATTCCTAATATTTATAAACAAAGGAATCCACGAGTGTGCGCGATAAATGATTAAGTAAATAGAATAGAAATATTCTTCATTAACACAACAGCTTAGAAACCAGTTGATGACCATGTGGTATTAATTAACTTAAACGCTCGAACAGAAAAGTGGTTTTCAGCTGAAAAACTGCCGGCAGAATGAATATGTTCATTTTATGACTTATCAAATCACCACGTGGATTCCTGTTCTCATTCTCTCATAATATTCTCATTCTCATTTATGTTGAGTATTAAATCAATCTACAACATAAGTGACAATGTGGTTTAAATACAATCATATACTTATATTAAAGTGAGAGAATTTTATGATAAAGCATTTTAGTCTCGTTTGTGCTTTCATCGTGATCGGACTAACCGGAAAAAGTTTGATAACTAGTGTAGTTAGGAATTTTTACACATTAGGTATTGCTTTTATCAAGATCCAGTGCGTATGGATTGGAATTTACATCCGTTGTTTTTTGAAAAGTTTGCAACTTTTTTGGCGGGAAAAATTTGAATCTTAGAAATACGTTATTATTTTGAATTTAAAAAGACCGTTAAAATTTAGCATTACTTAAGGTTCTTAAAGATCAGTTCCAGATTATTTTATGGACAAATTGAAGAATACTTCCTTTTTTAAAGTAATAGCCTTTTAAAAATCTAAATTTTCTATGAATTTCACATGAATCCATACTCACTGGATCTGATTAAACAGGTGCTTTCTCCGTACGGTTCCCAAAAAAAACTGATAATAATTGTTACGCAAAAAGTTATTGTAATGTGTACACAGTGATTAAATATACAAATTTTTATCTACATATCTGTAATTATGTGAAATTAAGCACCAAAAAATCAAATTATCATCCATAATAAGCACATTCTTTGAAAATTTCGAGTGTCGGACATTGATTTTGGACGAAAAAAACGTAGTGAACAGGAAATCTATAATTTAAAGTATCTTCGTTTTCGATTTCCATTGCCCCAGGGTTGTCACTTACCTAAATCGCCATGTGCCTATATATAATCTACATACATGCTTTATTGTGATAAATTATATTCTTATCAAATCTGAAAATTCATAATGATGCGTAATTTTGATCTTTTTATTCCACAAACTGATACATGATTTAGTGTATCTTCTCTATGCTAAAAGCCCTGACAGTAAACGTTATCATTCACATCGTTGTGTCTATTTCGTTGCATGTATAAAGCGCAATTTTTATTCTGACAACGATTATTACGTGTCTAGATTTATTATCAGAGCGGACAGGATGAATTTGGTGTTTTTTTGTTATTGTCGTAAACTTTTCGAACCAAAACGATTAAATTTTTGAGAATGCAAACAAGCTCGGTTTGGTTATCACATTACGGACTCTCACGATGGCTTGTTGTTTGTCTCGGGAGATTGTAGAGTTCATGATTCTTCTTAATATACTCTTATGACTTCAATATTTAAGAACCAGTCCCTAATTTGATTGGTTCAATAATATCAGGTATACAATTTAAGAAATATGCAGACAGAAGATGAAGGGATAGAGACGAGACAAGAGTTAATAATTGGATAGCTGAACATACAAAAATGTTTTTCGGAGCTAACCTTAAAATGTTTTTATAAGGACAGATAAACAGCTGATTTGAAACTATTTTGAATAACCAGAAATGACATTTCGAAAAGTTTAATGATATGCGTAATCAATATTCATTGTGATATGCTGGCATTGAATATTATTGATGATGTGCTAGACCGAAAATTTGCATGCTATCGTGAACTTGAGGATCTAGTTATAACAAAAGTTCAGATTATGACTATTTTTGGTGCAATCGGAAGATTCAATCTATAAAAAGCAATCAATTTATCGGCCGGCTTGCCGGTAAATGTATCAATTCACATACCTGTTGCTTCATTCAGTAGCTAATCCATAAATTACAGTCAAAATGAATAATAAATCAAATCAAGTTCAAGGAAAAATGTGCTAAAAATACATTTTACGTCGGCCTGAGAGACTCACTTTTTGTGCTTCCCATTTTTTTTCGAGCAGAAATTGGCTTAATTTCCATAATTGCAGAACATTGTGTACATTTTATTCACACCCAACATATCAAATCATCTGTTTTGATTTCATTCCATCAATCTTCTCTCTTTCCCCGTAGCTTTTTATTTCGTCAGCACCAAAAAAATACACAGTACTTGTTTTCATTCTCCTTCTGTAGACGTAAAGCTGTCTCTCTATGAGGAAGTGTGTAAAAAGTCAACGACAGCTGATGATTTTCATGAAGTGATAATTTCGTGCGCCTTATCAAAAATTATGTTTTTTATGTAAAAAGTCATTAGTGAAAATTTGTAAAACAACGTTTCGGAATGGTCGCTGAAGCCCATCAAGTAATTTTTTAAAACGTCAATTTTTATTTATAAAATTAAATAGATATATTGTGTAGTGTCAAGAGAGGCAAGAGTAGTAGTGTAGTGTGTGGCATGAAATGCTATTAACTTAAAAATTATATGCCAGGAAAAATCGATTAAAGCTATACAAAAAATTATTATTATTTGCTAAAGAAAAAATTGGATTGAAAAGAGAAGGCAAGAGAGGAATTACCATTATAATTTTTGATTTAAATTATTTATTTTGTACCAACATACATACATACATAAAAAATATAAATTAAAATCCAGAATAACATCATCATGGCAAAAGTATCAGCTTCAGATGAAATTTTACCACGTTCCGGTTTTTCCGGTTCTAAAGAAGCATCCGAAAGTAATGCAGACACGAAAGGAGTTCAAATGGAAAAACGAATATCACTTTTCGATGGTGTATCCATTATTGTTGGTGTGATTGTCGGGTCAGGAATTTTCGTCTCGCCAAAAGGCGTTCTTCTTTACTCGCAATCAATTGGATTGTCATTGATCGTATGGATTTTATCAGGAGTATTGAGCATGGTTGGAGCTCTTTGTTATGCTGAATTAGGTGAGTCTCATGCTATTTATAAATAAGAACATACAAAAAGATGATTTATGATTTTAAAATTGCGATAAACTCAGATACTCTTTTGTTATTCACTTTTCGTTCTTTATTCAGTCTTCTTCTTCCTATCCACATACTGAAAAATGTTCTCAAACATTAATTTATGTGCTCAGCTCATGAATAACTACAATACACGAATTGAGAATAAGAGATGAACTTTTCCTTTTTTATTATCAACGTCGTACGATAAACTCACGTTTTCTTCTTTGTAGCTAGACATACTTTCGAGTAGATTTTTTTTTATGGTCGGCTGATGATGTCTGAATTAGAATTAGCTATTAAAATCTTGTTTCTAGATCTTATACAGAACAGAACTAGAATTTATGGTTTGCTATAGTTGTTATGGCGCTTTGCCATGTTAAGCTAGTATATTGACCTATCTTGAAGGCTGAATAGGAAGAATCGCTCGAATTCGAATTAAAGCTTATTAAAGAGATTCCGTTTATGATTTAAATTTGATTCTATTCTATACTTGACACGAATATCTGATGAATGGCCATTATGCTCTATGGATCTAATTTTAGAGTTAGAACGTTGGAAATGCAGACAATATTAAATTAAGTAATTTCCATTCTCATCAGAATCAAACAGCCCGTTCTGAATTTTTACCTCTACCCCGGTATATACACTAGAAATGTGCTAATTGCATATTCAATCAACATGCCATAATATCGTTTGCACTTTTCGCCAAAATATTTACCATATCTATTTTTGACACTTTTATTAATTGTTCTGCAAATTGGGTAGTTCCACATTTATCAACCAGAACTTCAAATTGTGGTTTGACAATACCCCCAAAAATATTGTTCACCATGCAATTAATTATATTATTGATATATTCAGTTATCAAAAATATTTTGAATTTAATATGCAGCAGTATTTGTGCATACACGTGCTTGATGATTCAACAAAATTTGAAGCATAATGCAATTTAAAATTCAATGAAATAATTTTTCGGAATTAATGATAATGGAAAGTGTGAATGTCATCGAAAAATTCTATATAGCTTTTAAATGGGACACGAATTTGTGGATCTTCTTGGAAAGACCTTGCATTCCTTGAAAAGTAAGAAGATAATAAATAATAATACAGTGTGAATTATGATCAAATGAGGTGCTAAGTGGTTCAAACACGAGATAGAACTTGCTTTCTAATATATTGGAAATTCTTGTAAATTTGTGAAGCATACCGGCATAAAAAAAAGCCGGCTATATGTTAAAATGAGTAGGCTTTTCATAAATAAAGTGTCGCAAGCCGAATCCTGCTTTTTTGATTTTGCCACGTATACTTTCCAGTTCCATTCAAAATTTTGTTTTATGTTTGACGTCATATACGAATGATATCTTCAAAATTTATTCCCGAGCGATACAAATGGAGAGGGTAGATGCCACATGGCAACCTTTAGAATTTCACATGGAGGCGTCTTCTATTTGATGTTTGACAAAGCCTTAAAAAACTACGCAACCGAGCCTCCGTCATTTATGTCACTCGGGTTCAAATCATTCTGTTATCAAGTCACATCGTAGTACACCCAAAAACAAGTAATACATCCACAAAACACTATTCATTCGCAGAAATAATTTTCGAGCGGAAGTTTCTGTTTAAAACAACAAAAAATTCATTCTAGCTTAATTAATGAAAAAAATACAAATTACCCATAATTTACACCTACCTGCTGCATAGTCTTTGAATAATTGTGGATGGAAATCGAGATCAAGTTCAACATAACATGAATAATTTATGGTTTTACGACTGCATCATTTGCCGACATTCAATCATAACATAATACTTTTATGATACAAATTCATTGCAATGCGGTAATTCATCATAATACATTTCTACGTACGTAAATGCTACATATATTACGACATCTACGAAAAAAACGACATGCTTGCTTGCCTGCCTGCCCCACAATAATGTTTCCACTTCTTTTTCTATCGTTAACCTTGACTCGTAGCAAGTTAAAAGAGCGTAAAAGTTTTTAGATGCTGTTGCTGTTGTTGCTGCTGCTGAGAAAAAAATCATGTAATAAACCCGAGAAAGGTGAATGAAAGAAGATGCAGAAGAAAGAAGAAATAGAAAAAATCTAAAATAGGAATCGCCACGAGGTTAGTGTGCTTCGCTACCTTATTTATTTACGATATTATTTTATTTGCTCATTCATATCCAAAAATTTCCGTAAATACAAGACGAGACTATGCAAAAAAAAGCACAATGAAGAATTTACATCGTGCTTTGTTGTTGGAACTGAATTGAAATTACCAATGCATAAGATAATGATATATTACTGTGAATATCTACTTACATTATTTACAATTTAATAGGATTACATAATGCATTGCATGTGAATCTCATTTAGTTGCATTATTCAATGATTCAATTTTTTTTCCTTCTCTCTATACTCTTAATACTTACTTCTCATGAGATGAATCATTTTATTATTGCCAATTCAAGGAAGAGGAATGAAGCGGCTCATGCTGTAATTTCAACTTGTCACTGGAAGAATTTTGCAACTTTTTTTTTAGCTTGTAATGCATTTAATATGTCAGCAGGATAGTTTTTTGTACATTATAAAACTGTATGTTTGGTGTGGTTACTCGTTGAATGCTCATGTTGATGCTATGGAAGGTGGAATTGGAGATAGTTGATGTGAATTAAATTGGTTTGAGATAAATATTGAATTAATTTTCTCGTTTTTTTGATGTATGAGCTTTATAAGGAATGATGCTAATAAATCATAGGCCGGTTACGCGATCACACTTTCCTGACTTGCAACAGAAGCTTGATTACTACCTGTTTATAGCTGAATATGATTACAGAAATTTATCTACGATTACATTGGACCTGTTTATTTCAGAAATAGCCGGTTATAGACCTACCCATCCCTACCCTGAAAGTGGGATGGACTGCCATCCCACAGATGAAGTAATTTAGATCGGCTGTTAGACTATCCTTCAGCATACATATTGCGCCACATAGTTCGATCACCAGTGGAGTCAAACTTTATTTTCTCAAGTGTTCCAATGAGTTTCGATTTTTACAGTCTAATGATAGTCCTAATTATTTGCAATATTTAGTCGTTTGGCAAGCTCCTTGTCTTTCCAATAGCTTCAAGACGTTGAAACTTACTGCTAACAGTTGAGGATAATGAAGAGTTTGATACATAATACACCATTTAGCATCAAATACAGTACATAGTTCATCAATCCTAACCTCTTAATAGCTTGTCTCTTGCACCTTAATTTCACAAGTTATTTAGGTATAATTATTAAGATTCCCACGATCTCTACATGCTACTGTAAATAGATGTGTCACTAACTCTTTCACCATAAAATAATTATACTTTATAATGTTTATAAACCTAATTGACTGAAAATAGGAAAATTTTGACACATTTTTAAACAATGTGATGTTTATATGCAGTAGCAAAAAGCTCATGTCTTTAATTTCAATCATATCTTTTCTTTATTTTTTCTCACATTCGTATAACATTCGTAGAAATCTATTACTTATTTTCATTTCAAATTGTGTGTAAAAAAAATTGTCGCAATTTGATGCAATTTTATATCTTAATTCGTGCTTAACGGAATCACAGCAATTCCAAGGAGTTGAATCTCTATCTCTTGTATACACAAAATATACATAAAAGAATGACGAGTTTATTAGGCAAAATAACAAAAAAAAAAAAATGTTTCGCACAGCAAAATTTATGTCTGTGGCGCAATACGAAATAAAATTATAAAAATGTGTGTCATTTTTTTTGGTAGAACAATAAAAGCTTAAAGCTATTGGTTTTTATGCATGATGAAATGGAATGTGTTAACTTATGAGATGTTATTTATAAATTCATTTTATAATATCAACTATTTAATGATGATAGCTGTATTCACCGCCATATCCACTAAAGCTTGTGTATGAGTGTTGGTGTTCTGGGGCATGATGTTCTTGACCATGATGTTCTGGAGCATGGTGAGGTAATACTGGCTTAACTGGAACAGCTACTGGGACTGGCTTTTCTTGGACGACTGGGAATGGAACATGCTTCTCTGTGATCACTGGACGATCAATTGGAACCTGTTTATAGGAAGTAAAATAATTTTAAGCAACTTTGTCATACTTCGATTATATCCTGCACAACTTACATGAACTGGGTATGGGACTGGTTTTTCAACAGTGTATGGAACCTTCTTTACAACCTCAACTGGATGTGGAACTGGGTATGGGACATTGTATGGAACTTTCTTATCAACATTAACGATGTATGGTTTGTCAACTGGAACATGGACTGGGTAGTGGACTGGTTTTTCGACAATGTATGGTTCCTTCTTGATGACTTCTACTGGGTATGGTGCTGGAACATGGCTGTTTATTGGAGATGGATATGAATTTTATTAATTAAGGCTGTTATTTAACCTATGATGATTTAACAACTTACACTGGGTATGGACGGTCAACTGGGACTTTGACTTCATAAGGAACATGCTTAACAACTGGAACTGCACGTGGAACTTCTACTTCTCTGATGACCTATATTACAAAAGCATTCCAGTTATTGCACAAAGAATTTATAACTTTTTGAAAATATTTCTATTTACCTCATATGGAACTTTCTTTTCGTGAACAACTGGATATGGTACTTGGACATGGCTAAAGGAATTAGAGTTTCGTAATAATTACATAAATTAAGTATTGAGTTTCATGTAGGCATGTTAGATGCAATCATTGTTTCATTGCATGATACTTACACTGGGTATGGGACCTTCTTAATAGCTTGTCTCTTGCACCTTAATTTCACAAGTTATTTAGGTATAATTATTAAGATTCCCACGATCTCTACATGCTACTGTAAATAGATGTGTCACTAACTCTTTCACCATAAAATAATTATACTTTATAATGTTTATAAACCTAATTGACTGAAAATAGGAAAATTTTGACACATTTTTAAACAATGTGATGTTTATATGCAGTAGCAAAAAGCTCATGTCTTTAATTTCAATCATATCTTTTCTTTATTTTTTCTCACATTCGTATAACATTCGTAGAAATCTATTACTTATTTTCATTTCAAATTGTGTGTAAAAAAAATTGTCGCAATTTGATGCAATTTTATATCTTAATTCGTGCTTAACGGAATCACAGCAATTCCAAGGAGTTGAATCTCTATCTCTTGTATACACAAAATATACATAAAAGAATGACGAGTTTATTAGGCAAAATAACAAAAAAAAAAAAATGTTTCGCACAGCAAAATTTATGTCTGTGGCGCAATACGAAATAAAATTATAAAAATGTGTGTCATTTTTTTTGGTAGAACAATAAAAGCTTAAAGCTATTGGTTTTTATGCATGATGAAATGGAATGTGTTAACTTATGAGATGTTATTTATAAATTCATTTTATAATATCAACTATTTAATGATGATAGCTGTATTCACCGCCATATCCACTAAAGCTTGTGTATGAGTGTTGGTGTTCTGGGGCATGATGTTCTTGACCATGATGTTCTGGAGCATGGTGAGGTAATACTGGCTTAACTGGAACAGCTACTGGGACTGGCTTTTCTTGGACGACTGGGAATGGAACATGCTTCTCTGTGATCACTGGACGATCAATTGGAACCTGTTTATAGGAAGTAAAATAATTTTAAGCAACTTTGTCATACTTCGATTATATCCTGCACAACTTACATGAACTGGGTATGGGACTGGTTTTTCAACAGTGTATGGAACCTTCTTTACAACCTCAACTGGATGTGGAACTGGGTATGGGACATTGTATGGAACTTTCTTATCAACATTAACGATGTATGGTTTGTCAACTGGAACATGGACTGGGTAGTGGACTGGTTTTTCGACAATGTATGGTTCCTTCTTGATGACTTCTACTGGGTATGGTGCTGGAACATGGCTGTTTATTGGAGATGGATATGAATTTTATTAATTAAGGCTGTTATTTAACCTATGATGATTTAACAACTTACACTGGGTATGGACGGTCAACTGGGACTTTGACTTCATATGGAACATGCTTAACAACTGGAACTGCACGTGGAACTTCTACTTCTCTGATGACCTATATTACAAAAGCATTCCAGTTATTGCACAAAGAATTTATAACTTTTTGAAAATATTTCTATTTACCTCATATGGAACTTTCTTTTCGTGAACAACTGGATATGGTACTTGGACATGGCTAAAGGAATTAGAGTTTCGTAATAATTACATAAATTAAGTATTGAGTTTCATGTAGGCATGTTAGATGCAATCATTGTTTCATTGCATGATACTTACACTGGGTATGGGACCTTCTTGATGACTTCGTATGGTTGTGGAACGTATACTGTAAAGAGAGAATTGAAAATTTAATTCTGGATCTCAATATGAAGTTAGACATCCGAAATACAAAGCTATTATGCTTGACAAAATGCTTTCTGAGTGACAGTCTCATTATGCTGTCAATTTCATTCACAATAATGAGCCACAATGTCATTGAACTTTTATTCTACTTGTATTTTTGCATTTCGTCCTTCAAGCCTCATGCATATTCAAATGAGTTTGATGCTTTACACAAAACTAAAATCAATATTTACCTTTGACTGGATAAGGCTTCTCAACTGTTACTGGAATATGGACTGGAACTTTTTTCTCGACTGTTGATGAAATTAAAAGTGGAAATTACATATGTGCACAACTTTAAAACATTGAAAAAAAGTGTCGGAAAGACTAAACATCATTATTTAATTTGCAGCAATTACAACTAATTACAAATGATGTTTTGAAAGAAAACGAAAATTTTAGAATAAATTATCTCTTGACTCTTAATTACGTCTTTCCAAATCACTTGTTGTCGAAAGAGAAACTCACCTGGATATGGTGCAGGAACATGGCTTTTTTGAAGGATAGAGGTATTGAGATTAATTCACGGTCAGCAATTGCAAAATAACTAAATACTTACACTGGATATTTAACATATTCTTTTGTATGGACTGGAACGTGTTTGACAACTTCATAAGGCTGTGGAACTGGAACCTAATGAATTGAAATTATACAATTTCGCATAGTAAGAAGGAGAAAAAAATATTCTGCATTAGTAAAAAGATTCTCACGACCGTCACCGAAAGTTAATTTTGTTTTTTTCTCAAGATAACTGACCTTCACTGCTACTGGCACATGCTTTGTGTATTCAACTGGGACGTGTTTTGTCACCTAGCAATTTATATGATTGATTCGTGTTGTTGAAAAGTTAAGGAAATGAAAAAAGAAAAGAAGAAAGCATTTAGTTATGCGATCAATAATTTAATATTCTTAAACGCACTTCATAAGGTACTGGCACTCCTTTAACTACAGTTACTGTCTTTTGAATATCAGTCTTATGTCCTAAGTAAAATGGTTGACCATAGCCATGATGTTGTGGTGCTGAATGATATGCACCTCCATAATGTCCTGAATTTCCAATATAACCGAGATCAAGTCCGTTAATTCCATATCCGTATCCGAGATCAAGTAATCCACGTTTGTCTAATTTCTTTTCCAATGGTTCTGCTTTCTTTTCCTCCTTCTTTTCTTCAGCAAATGCTGATGACACCAACAAAAGTGTTAAGCACAACTGAAATTATTTTTTTAACATTATTATCTTCACTTTCAATTCTAAAGTCATCAGAACTGGATCTTAAAATAACTCGTATGAGTGACTTTAATATCCAGTTATGATGATTTTGAATCATTTTTCAAATTAATTTGTCAAAATTCACTAATCGTCCTTCTTATTTCATCACAATGTCTTTAGAATTTCAATTAATTTCTTCTTCAATTGCTATTCACTTCCTTTTCATGCATTTTAAGTCCATTTTAATATTTTTTTAAATTTTTTGATATTCAACTCACAAAGGCTTTCATCATTAAATTTCAAATTTATTTTTTTTATGAATTATTTTCAATTCCTTAATATTTTTTTTTTGCACCGAACAAAATATTGTATAATATATCCAGGTAACTTGTGTTTGGCTTGATTCCAGATTGTGAACTGAATGTCATGAAACACTTCACATTGGTCTTTTATACCGCCAAAAACCAAAACAAAGCAATACTAAATTCACTTTCATTTCAAAAGAGCAGAGCAAAGATTTTCTTAGAGTATAAACATACATGCGAATAAGTCAGAGAACCGTGAGCTTTTTTTTGCTGCAAAGCTGCAAGTTTTGAATTAGTTTTACTCATTTTCTTTATTTGTCGTTGTTGTAGCATACAAAATACACATGTAACCGTTATAATACTAACAAATAAAAACAGTAGTGCAAAAGTTCAGTCAAGTCAGAAGCTACAAGAGCAAGAGAGGAGGCAAAAAGTCTCACAATTATTAACAAGTATTATGATGTGAAATCATAAAGAAGAACAATAAGAAAAACAAGATCAGCATATTAATGGACAGCATTTTTGTTTGTTGGTTTTCATGCCTTAATAAGCAATTGCATTATATTTGTCTGTTTGACAGTTAATGTCGAATTCTTTGGATTCTCTCTGAAGGACGATTAAATTTCATCAAAATGAGACTGATGGTTTTTATTCACGTTTGACAAGTTGCGGTTGCACATTATGATCAGATATGATTCATTGACTAATTGAATAGTTGCACAGATTCTAATTATTAAGATGTCATCCATGTTTTGTGGTAGCTTATTCAGAGGAATGTGTAGAATTAATAAGTAATCTTGACCCAGAAGTTTAAGTCCCAAGGAGCTTAGTTTAGTCGATAAGCCATTGTTAGGTTAGACACAATTTAAGTAAATGAATGCGTGTAGAATCTTTACAAGGAGCCTCTTATAAAGGGGTTCTTTAAACTCCGGGTGACTTCCAAATGGAGCCTTGTCACCCATGTTTACAAATGGACTCAAAATTTATCGATAATAAATTGACTCTACTAATGTAAATTGAGACAATGATGTCTGTGTCTCAGACAGTTGTCGTTCAGTTTCTTGTCATTATTAACAAAACATAAAAGCGCCTAACATAGCAACAAACAATGCTGATTTATTTCCAACTTGACCATATTTTGTTCTTCAATTTGTACAGAGAATATAGCCTCCGTGAATAAAGACATAAAGTAAATGAATTTGAATATTAAAATTGAATTATTACTACATCACCTGCTATGAAGGGAATAAAGGTAGCATTTAAAAAAACCTTCAGACCTTTTGAAGAGATTTAATGTTAGATAACTTCTGTTTTCTATGAAAAGTCATAGCATCATTAATTAATGATTAAAAGTCGACCAAACCTATAAAATGAGAAATTTTTCACACATGAGATCATTAAAAATCATTTAATTCTATTTCGTCATAACAAATTGATTGATTTTTTATTACTTGTTGTTTACTGTCGCACATCATTTGTTGAATAGCATACAATACATAATAATCGTGAAGATGAAGTAATGTTTCTACACCTATAACATCCAACAGCTGCTTTTAATTAATAAATAAATGCAAGAATGTGATGAACAATGGATTCAAGTATAGTCTTTCCGGGCGCAGCAACAAAATTTCTCATTAGATGTTCATGCAATAAAAAGTGAGAAGATTTTAATTCCATTGAAAAAATGGTGCAATCTCATCTGCTTCTGCATTTCGCCTTCATCTCAATACAACCAATTAATTTGTGCAATTTTCAATTTCTAATATTTTTATTAATAATAATCTCTTGATACTTTTTTGATTACTTTTAATTGCTGCATACGGCCTTGCTCATTGAATGCCGAATATTCCATTCCGTACAAAAATATATTTATTTGAATAAGATATAAAAATTATTTTTAAAGCAACTAATTAGATATGGACATAAAAAATGTAAATAAAAACGGAGCAGCACAAGATACAAATGTAGTTCTGTTAATAGCCGGTAAATATAGAGCCGGATTAAAATCTGAACAAAAAATAATTAAGAATCTCTTTTGTGATAGATGATTTTGCATTTAAAAAAATTATTATTAGCATTGTATAAAAACATTAAGGAAGTAATATTGAACAACGAGAAGCATGATTGCTTAATATTGTACGGATATTGAATTTTTGCATTGTGTTGTATTCTTGAGAATTCTTGTACATTTTCTCTGATTCATGGTTTTTATGACTAAAAAGTTCTGGGAAGGATTTGATCGGATATTTAGGGCTATGCATCAAGGCAGATGCAAAACGTATTTTTCCTAGAATTGACACCAAGTCGATTCGATAATATATACTGGACTAGTTGTATAATAAATTCAAAGGATTACAAACTCCACCTTTCATGCAACATGAGGACATCAGAGCTATAAATACAATACGTCAAATTAATAACTTGTCCACTCGAGGGAATGGTTACAATATGTTCATTTCCCCACAGGAAGACTAGATAACATCAATATGTAGTTATAGACATTTTCTGACATATCCATATTCAACATATTCTGACAATTTGTCAATAATATTAATTCATCATCTGATAATCTCATCCGTCCTTACACAACAAATTAAATGCACATAGACAATATATTTATGTTCAGCAACAATGTTAAGCCACATAGAAACCTGACATAATTTTCATTTTCATTCCCGAGGCGAAAAACCGGAATCAACAAGTTATGATAAACATTTATGATATACATTTGTCATGTATTACATGCTCTCCTATGCTTTAAGCTTCCTTAATCTTATTGTTGTTTCCTTACGTCATGTTTCCTTCTCTACAGCTATAAACATTTACATTTATATATTTATTTAAAATCTATTTGCTTTACATAACTAATGATATGCTTCTTGCTTGCTCACTTGCCATTCAATATTCTCAATGAGAACGTGTCGATTTTAATAGAAATACAAATCACATCTAATATCAAGATAATATTGTGCCATTAATGATATGTTAGGTGTTTATAATAGTATAATAATTTTGTTTCTGTTACCATTCCATCTCATTCGTATCTTAAAGGCATGAAAATGCATACAGAACAAACATAATTGACAAATCTTTTGATCATTTGCAAAGGCAACAACGACAAGTCACGAGTAAATTGCATAAATTTATAAATGACTTTTCTAGTTGCTGGATTTTCAATTTTGAAGCTAATGCCGGTCGAAAAGTTCATAAGTAATAGAATCTTGAAGTATTCATATGAAGGAAGCTCTTTATGCTCTAAGCGTTGATTGAAATGCATTAATTTTGTATTACTGTGGCTCTAAATGGAATAATTGGGTAAATTATTTGTATTATTTGTAAATTAGTAAATTAATAGACAAAACCGGAGTGTTTTTAGGATAATTGTTTTGGTAAAATGAAGCTAAATGATTGGCCAGGGTTGTTGACTACGCTAGTCTTAAGCCACATCTGTCGGAAACATTCAAGAATTTTCTTGCAAAAAAATTGTCTGCAATTCTGCTGGTTCCAATTTGCAAATCTGTAGACTCAAAAGAATCAAACCAGAACACAACAAACCAATAAATTCCAAAAATCATTCGAACTATGGCACGACTGATTTGATGTCCTTACTACATTAGAGATTATGTCGATTTTCATGTCATGCCGCGCTGTCAAATAGATTGTTATAGATTGCACTTGAATAAAAGCCAAATTAATCAATCTATTGGATGTATGGAAAAAAAGGTTTAGAACGTGATGATTTTTCTAAAGTTCAAAGACAACGAAATAGCGATATAGAAAATGAAATGATCATGCACTTTTAAAAATTGATTGAGAAATGAGCATTTATCATCGATTTCAATTTCAATATCAAGAACGGCCTTAATGTAACCGTGAATAAAAGTGAAGTTCTTCTTAATTTAAAATCGAATAGGGTCGAATTAATTCCAACTGAAAGCTTTTGGAACTGAGCTGTATTGCATAATTGATTGTAATATAATTCAGTTGAAATTTGATCACCTTGCTTAGTGCTGATAGGATATGAGAAAAATCTCATTTCAGTTATTCCACAAACAACAAAAGATTTGTAACTTTGATACAATAAATTTAATTTTATGCTTAATAATGGATCCATTATCGACTATTATTTAATGATAATTAATTTACGTGTATGAATTAATAACAAATTGATTTATCGACGATTGCAATATTCAACACCAATTATAAGCAATTTTGTTTTTTGCAAAATGATCAAATAATTATGCACGAAATTGGGTCTGAAAAATACTCAAAAAAGTGATCATTTTGCATTCAACAGCAAAGATGATATGAATGAACATTTATGAGCATGCGAGCTTCTTCAGTATTTTCGCAACTCTTGAATGGAAACTCATGACTCCGTGTCATTCAATTATGTTTGTACAGCAACAACAAATTGAGATTTTTGTAATTTGTAAGAAAAAAAAATAACTTTAATATAATAATAGAGAAATAAAAATAATCAGTGCGTTTGTCGGCAGTGCTCATTACCTACCTCAACTATTTCATTACTTTACGAAATTCCCTTTTCATGATGTCTATATGTTGTTTAAAAAAATATATAACAAATTAGTTTTTATTATGTAATATGTTAGGGATGTATGGATAATTATGGATTGACTTCTTGGTGGATAATCACAAGTGATGTCCATTGACAGCAAAATAGCATACTGAGTTGCAATAAATTTTATTACTGTCATCGACTTCAATCACGGCCTCAAATGCATTTGATGCTATTCCTTTAACACGACTACATATCTACGTCTAATTGACTTTATTGTGTACAGCAATACTTTTTATTAAATCATTCGATGTCATTTATGAACGACCCGTAAGCTAAATACTTCACCTCTTTATTACTCCAGTTAAAGACCACGTTCAGCCTCTTAATGTAAAGTAATTTACAAAACTTGATCTGTAAAAATGCACTCATGGATGGTTTGAAAGCTGTCCTCGATTTGATGTAAGGTAGAATTAATAAAATTTTACTTTTATTGCTTGATGATGTCATAAGAGACTTTACCGAGTAGGGCATGAAAATGGTGAGAATTTATTGGGAATTCTAAGATTTTGAGCTTTTCAAATCATGATTTGTATAGTTCCTCATATATTACATTGTTTAATCTGCAATCTGTGATACCTTACCGTATCCAACACTAAAATAAATTATTTAGGCCATTAACTCCTCAAACTCAAAATTAATCCAAAAGGTTTTCATTACATGTTCCGCTCGGCATAAGTACGTACCTACTTATTGCACAATAATTATATTTTTTTGCATAAAAGTTGGAATTTTTGTAAGTAATACAATTTTCTATGTGCAGTTCATGTCATCATTATTTATTGTATTAATCACTCATTAACATCTTTCAATAACAATAATACAGTACCATAATAATGCGAGCGACAGTTTGATGAGCATAAATGCACATTGCAATTATTTAGCCACATGTAATTCCCATCAAAGATTTGTAGAAATACATTCGCGCATTAAATACACAAAGAGAAGCAAAAAAAAAAATGTAAAATTGAAGCATTATGCAAGAATAAAATGCAGCAGCGAAGCGTGAAGCTTGCAATTTTCAAAAGAAACCAAAAGTGAGAGAGTTAAAAAATGAGTTCAGTAAGATGAAATGGAAATTATTGATCCACACAGACTCTGTCGCAAGAATATTCTCATTTACCTAGCTTTTTAAAGGCATGCAGCTAAAGAATCCGGTATAATTAATGCCTTGGTTCGTTTGTGGAATGAATAAACATTATGGACGATTATTGGTAGCATTGAAAACGCATTTGCGAAGCGACTTGAGGAAGATTAGTGCACACTGAGCTGATTTTATTGCGAAAAGAGCTTGTTTTTTGAATATCAATTGGAACAATTGGACACGAAATTTTTGGCGATTAATTATGACCGTAAAATTAAATCTTGTTATTTTTCACCTCCTTTCGACATCTAAAAACAAAAATAATAAGCATCATAATTGCATCAACGTGATATTGCCTAATCATAAATATGCGAATTTCACTTCTTCAATTTCAACAACAAATACATTCATCTTAATGAGCATAACAATATTGTATAAAAATTGTATTAAATCATTACTTTATCGTTTTCGATTCGACAATAAATGCAAACAGTTTTGCACGTTATGAAGGAAAAAAAAAAATAAATAACATAAACAACAGTAGCTCAGTCATGCAGATGACCAACAAACATATTTCTCACATCAATCGAGATGAAGGAAACGAAGAAATGGAATTATAATAGCAGTGCAGGTCAGCAACATTTTGTTTTAAAAGAGAGTAAAACAAAATTGCGGAACAAAGCTTCTTGGGAGGTGGCTATGGCGCATTATTGAGATCGGTTAGTGATATTGTGTCTTGCAGTCATAATTGAGTCTCTGTTTAGTATAGAGCATACAAGTTACATTGCGATAAAAAGTCGAGTAGCTGTGCATTAGGACGAGTTTGGGCTTCTAAGCATGCTAGTGCTATTCTACTTGGTGACATTTGGGGTCTCTACTTAGGCACTCGACTGTCTATCAAATTACCTAATTATCCCTGGACAAACTGTCCTAAACATTCATCTCATCCACAAAAATCACGCTCATATAATAAACTAATTTTTGGCATGTCTCAGGAGAAAAAAAAATCAGACAATGCCACAAAGTTTATGTCACAATTTATCATTCCGCTAAACAGCCGACATAAAGTGTCGTGCGATCGACCTTCAACTGATTCTACTTCACTCATCGTCGATGGTCAATTATACGACTGCTTGTCGTTTTTTAATGGAACCTTTTTGTTACGATTTTTTTCCCATACAACGGTTAATGTCAGACGGCTTAGAACAATACCAATGCTACATTTTAATGTTAAAGAAACTGCAACGACGTAAATTAAAAATTGTAAAATGTTAAATATGCTGGAAAAAATGTAAAATAAGAAGACAATTAGCTGTGTTTGTTTAACATAAAATTACTTCCATAGACTAACTTGTTTAATTGAATTGAGACAAAATTATAGATGAATATTAATTAAATTAACCGTGACTATACAGCCTTGTGACTGTTTTCCGATAAATCCAATAATAATTGAAATTGTATAGTAATTTAATATAAAAATTACCGACACATAGGAGCTAGACATTTACATCTGTTAAGAGCACTTTATTTAATGTCTTCATATTAGCATTGTCACACATTATGACTGACTTGAATTGGCTGATTAAATGCGTCACGCTATGCGTTTTGATGCATTAAACAATGTTAATTTGCATTTTATGAATCATTAAATGCTTATGCATTAAAGAGTTTATTAGACATCATGAAAAGCTTTACGATTTTGGTTGAAATTTCGTTAGTTTTGCTTTTACTTCTTATCATTTGAACAGGTCATAAAAATGAATGATTTAGGGTTCGGTCAAGAATCACTTGCATTTTTTATCTGCTCTCGAGCTTTTTGGATATTTTTGAGAGTTTAAGTACCAAAAGGATAGAAGCTTAGCATTTTCTACAGAAACCTCGATTCTAACAATAGTTCTGATATTTGTGTAACTAAGAACTTAAATCACTCCCAGTGAACAATGTCTTAAACTGTTTTAAATCAACCTTAATGCGAAAATTAAATCCCGGAATCATCAGCTCTATTGTCATCTTGCAATTAATTTAATTTATAGCGATAGAAATTGTCTTTTTTAGCATCAAAAGAACCAAAAGGCTTCAAAGACAAAGAATCGCGATTAGAATTTGCCAACAGAATGAATAATCTTCGCAACATTATGTGGACAAGAACAAATAAAAAGTAAAAATCTCTCACGTGCTTGAACAATGTCAATTCCTTAAGTTTTATTTCATGCACAATTTATTATTCAGATCTGGTTTTCATGCCGACATTAAAAATCGTTTAAGAAAATTTCCAACCTCTAAATGGCTTGGTTGTAGCTCATCTGTCAATTCATTGGAATGTGAACTAATTTAGCGAGCTATGTAAATAGCAACAAGAAATACTATGCTTGTGGTTTGACTAGGGGGATGGCTGAAGTATGGAATGTATTGATTTGATACTTATTTATAGAATGCAGTGAGCTAAAATAGATTGAATGAGTATGATCAAGTGATTGAGTAATTAGTTACTATCAACTTGATAGTTTGAAGACATACCAATTGCTATTTTAGCTACATGCTGTAGAACTAGGTCACAACTAAACACATAATAACTATATTAGTCTGTTATAATAAAATAACATGTCTAAACTCATTTTTTCTCAGCCAATTTCCCCCAAGCTTATCCAAACACAGCAACAACCTATTATTTAATAACATCGGAAATAAAGCTCGTAATTTGATTCACTGTTCATACAAAATAATTGATTTATTTTCTTCATTGTACCGATTGATTTTCAAGTTCAATAGAAATTTAATACACAGATTAATTTTAAAAAAGTGACGTAAATCCCGGCATTTATGCCGATACCAATATTAAACAAAAGAGGTGAAAATTGCATAAACTGCTTTTTTAATGAAAAACAAATGAAAGAGAAATGTTGAATGCAGCAAAATATGCAATACATTCCGAGATGATGCAGTTATGTGACGTAAGCATTGCAAACCCGTCTTGAACTTCCAGGCATATCATATTTCATATGGAATTTCATCAGATATGAAAGTGACGGGGTGTGATGAAATTTGAATGTTTCGAGTATGACCTCTCAAACAATCAGCGACTAGATTATGAGGAACACCCACAACCCTAAAAACTACCAAGATATAAAATTTAATCAATTTTATGCTGGCTCACAAAAAGCAGAATAATTCCAATAAGGAAACTATTATCTTTCATAAAAAAATGAATACAATAACAATATTTTTTGCATCATCATGGGAAACTTCCAATTTCGTATATGTGGACAGAATACATATCTCCCTAATTTTCGTAATGTTCAGCAACTATGCTATTATCGAATTAAGCGCTAAATTAATTAATTAACAAAACGTGCCGATAATCATTTACAAACAAGAAATCAAAGCTTCGCAACTCTTTAAAGCCACACTTTTCACTTTCATTCAGTCAGATATTCAGTCGCGCGTTTAATGATCTCATCATTGCGATTATTACGGACGGTGTGTGCAAGTTAATGAATGTATGTCAGACATACAGTCAGTCAGATGAGTCTGATCAATATCTCTAGGCGAGGAGATGTAGCCGATTTGCAATGTAACAGCATATTTAGAAAATTGGATGTAATCAAGC
This sequence comes from Chironomus tepperi, assembly GCF_022539635.2. Taxonomy (NCBI): domain Eukaryota; kingdom Metazoa; phylum Arthropoda; class Insecta; order Diptera; family Chironomidae; genus Chironomus; species Chironomus tepperi. The sequence continues at coordinate 1,323,375 of NW_027226207.1, forward strand.
TGGTTGTATTTTTTTTTGCAATATGTAGGGACATGTGAACTTAGTAACCGGTGACTTGAAATGCTGGCTGTTAATTCATTCATGCAAGATGACTGATTTTTGACTGCTAATATTTCTTGGAAGTAAGTAATTCAAGGCACACCCCAAGGACGATACACATCCGGTAAATTTCAAGCTTCAAATCATTCTCAGACCCCTATTCTCAGACATAGAAATGAGAAAGAGAAGAGAGCAAGGTAAACAATTCCGTGGACAATTGTTTTACTTCTTGGTTTGTTTGCTATTAAAAAATCACACGCGATTCTCTTTCGCTTCATTCTTTTATTGTAGATTAATGTAATAATAGTACGAAAAAAAATATGATTTACAAATGTTTTTACATTCATTGTTCTCATTTGACGATGCAACTGCTTTTGTGCTGGATTGTTTTATGTTTTAAAAAAATATGGAATAGAAACGATCTCATAATTTTGTAATTAAGACTGTGTCTTTTAGACATGAAAATGTTTATTTGTTAGAATTACTTAATTTTTTCGATGGAGAAGCTCACGTATGTAGGTTGGTAACAGGGGCTAAATTGGTACATTCTTGGGGTTCTAAGCGACAATGAATTAGAGCCGGGTGTAACATAAACGATGGTTGTCGGCGATAGAGCTGGTTTTGGGTGACATCTGAGAGAAGTCATGGATCACAATTGATCTGTACGGCCAGCAAAGTAAGTAAGTAATTAACCCGCATACCTGACTGTCTGTCTAGGTCAGTACTCAAGTCTAGGTCAGATCAATGACAGTACTATGCTTTGCGACACAAAAGGTGGTCAAAAATTAGGCTATGACAACCAAAAAATCATTTATTGGATCGTACTCCAAGAAGTTGAGGATCTCTGGACTAAGAAGTTCCAAATAACTTCACCTCTAATTCCCATCCACTAAATACACTTCTGACTAATAGAATGTGAAAGCTATTGATCAAATTTAATTAAATTTAAGTCTTAAAGTTCAGTTGCTAATGAATTTCAATCGGCGACATTTTGCATAGAATTCTCATAAGCAATCAAACACGATTTTCTCTTTCAGAAATTTCGCAAGACTGCAACTCATTGAAAAGAAGAAGAGAAGTAAGCATTAGTGAGTTTGTTTACGAAATAATGGATTGCCAATTAATTCTGCTTTTTCGTGTGCAAAAAATACTTTTGTTGCTGCCATTGAATCTCATTTTTATAAATAACATAATGAATTTCATACCAAACAAAGCATAATTCAAGGACAAACTAGTTGAATCTTTCGGAAATTTTAAACGAAATATTTTTAAACAGTAGCACTAACTCTTGACAGCTTCACGTAAAAACATTATTAACTTTTTCAATTGATCCTATTGTGGATATGCAAGCTAATTTAATTACTTTATTAGAGGTGGAGAGAATCAGAATAGGAATTATGTCGACTTTAATAGATTTATGGGAATAACTTCAAGTGTTGGAGGTTGGAAAGGGGAGGTACTCGACTTCACTTAAGGCTCGATCTCTTAATAAGTACTGAGAGTGCTGTCGATTTGTTAAGGATTTGCACATTACTCCCGAGCGGTATAAATGAAATGAAAGAGTTCAAGCAGCCTAACGGAGGTAACTTCCATTTGATGTTAATTAAACAAGTTTAGTGGTCCATTTGTCCCTCGGGACTCATGCCATAAATACGTTAATAAGTTAGGGGTCACATATGTGTATCGAATATTGTAATTAAGTCTAATGAGCTCATGTCGATATAATACAACTAATAACAACTTATGCTTAACCTCAGACCACCCATATATTTTAAAGAAATCACTTGATTTATTTTTAATACTCAGGTGTCATAAAACCAGAAAATTACCAATTTTACTCGCTTTTATTGGACTTGTTAGCCTCTCTTATTGATTTATTTTGACCCTACCTAATTCTTCAGATAATAAAATTATGTACACTAGGTGGGAAGATATTGCAGATACCTTGAAAATTACTCAGAATGTAGTCAAATTTTCACAAAGAAATAAAGCAATTTCCACATCGATCTAAGTTGAGGCTATCGATGCGATGTAAAAAAAAAGAGTGAAAATCATTTACACTTGAAATTATTTTCATTGGACTCAACGACTAGTGTAAAAAGAAATAAATAAAAATTATGACAAAAGAGGTAATGAATTATAGTCAAATTTTAAAATTCTTGCGTAATTTCATGTTTAATGCCTTGATGTGCAAAAATGTTTCATTATAAAATATGATTTCTAGTCGCTAACGTGCGACTAGTTTTGGAGATTTATTCACTCACGAATTAGCTTTGAATTTGCGGCGAATATCAAGTTCTGTGAATGCTCACAAATTCACTTGAATTAAATTGAATAATCTTAAATTGAGATTACAATAGCCAGCAATTTTGACAACTTTTCAATGATTTGTAGGTTTTTTCATCTATCTCTCTCTCACTCACTCACTTAACAGCGATGATGATACATTTCGAATTTATACAGCATATAATTTTTATTACAAACTTAATCCATAACGACATACTGTTGATATGTGTGCATACATATAATATAATTTATTTGAAATTGTGATAATCATGTCAGGCATGCAACTTAGTCTATACATTCACACTATGGAATTAAAGCGGGTAACATCAAAGACTGTAATATGTAAAAAATATTACTTTGCGACATATGTACGATGAATCTATGATTGAATTCATTTGATGAATTATGATTGGATTTTAATCAATTTTTTGATTTCTGTTGTAATGAATTTTGATGTCTCAATTGGATATGACTTCCAAATCAGATGCAGTGTTGGTGTTATGGGGGTTTGGTTGAGTTTAAATTATTGAAGGGTCAATGTACATTACTTGATAGATTTCAGTGTGCTTGATTTATACAGTTGTGTTAAGATTAGGTTTGGAGCTAGTAAGACATCAATTGAAGCTTGTCTTACTAGATTGTCATGACGTATAAGGTACATGAGACCAGATTCTCGAGTATACCATGCAACACAAGATCCGATTTCTAGTATAATACTAAGATATGTCTAGTTGAACTAGGTCCAGTTTATCTAGCTTGAATTGCAATGCTTGACATGTATACCAAGAACCACCCTCTAACCATCATTCTCCTACCAAATGATTACATAAACATTGTGGGTAGTCAACATCATTTACAATTCATTGATTTTCGATTAACTTAAAGAGTATCTGAGTCACATAATGAATAAATTTTCCAACTATCTTGTTGCTTCTTGCATCAAACATATTATGACTAATTTGAATATCAGCTTAGCAACATCAAGTTGATCATCATGAATTAGATTTTGCAATGACTTTATGGATCTTTGACCTGAATGAATACTAATTGGTAATTTTTATTTCTAATTTTTAGGAACAATGATTCCACTTAGCGGTGGCGATTATGCTTATATTAAGCATGGTAAGTTCAATTGTATAACATTTTACACTTCTGTGAGCGCGAAATTTTTAATGATGCATGGACAATTTTGATGACCGTATGTGACGAAACTGCTTTGTCTTATGAACTAATTTGATCTCATTTATATCTGATTTTACAGCATTTGGACCACTCCCAGCATTTTTGTACCTTTGGGTAGCACTTTTAATTCTAGTTCCAACAGGAAATGCCATAACTGCCTTAACATTTGCACAATATTTATTGAAACCAAATTGGCCTGCCTGTGATCCACCATATGAAGCCATAACACTTGTGGCATGTTTAGTAACATTCATTCTTACAGCAATCAATTGCTACAATGTAAAATGGGTAACAAGCGTCACCGATATATTTACAGGCACAAAAGTATTTGCATTACTTGTAATTTTTGCTGCCGGTGCATGGCATTTGTTCACTGGACATACAGATTTGTTGAAAACGCCATTTGAAAATTCAACGTCGTCGCCGGGACGTATTGCATTAGCATTTTACAGTGGTCTATTCAGCTATTCAGGGTGGAATTATTTAAATTTTGTCACAGAAGAATTGAAGAATCCATACAAGTAAGTTAATTAGCAGCAAGTAACGAGATAATTGGACGAAACTAATTTTCCTTCCTTCATGATTCTTTAACGTAGAAATTTACCAAAAGCAATTTGCATCAGTATTCCAGCAGTAACAATAATATACGTAATCACAAATGTGGCATATTTCGCAGTTCTTTCCGTTAATGAAATTCAATCATCATTAGCTGTTGCTGTAACATTTGGTGATAAAATGCTTCCAGCATTTCTTGCATGGACAATGCCATTTTTTGTTGCATGCTCAACATTTGGATCACTTAATGGTGCCATTTTTGCAAGTAGTCGATTATTCTTTGTCGGAGCTAGAAATGGACACTTACCAGCCGCTATTTCACTCATAAATGTTAAATGCCTTACACCAATTCCATCAATAATGTTCATGGTAAAATTATTATTGACATAAAGTTCAGACCTATGTGCAACCTAACTTATATCTCTTATTATGTTTACAGTGCCTCATAACAATATTGCTCTTATTTATACCCGACGTTTATGCGCTCATAAATTATGTTAGCTTTGTGGAAGCTCTCTTCATTCTGATGTCAATTTCAGGCCTTTTATATTTGCGTGTTAAGCAACCAAACGCAAAACGACCAATTAAAGTCAATTTAATATTCCCAATTATCTTCATGCTCACATGTAGTTTTCTTGTGATTGCATCAATCTTCCAAAGTCCTGTGGAAGTTGGTGTTGGAGTTTTAGTTATTTTATCAGGTAAGGCATTTGTTGGAGATTGATTTATGCTGCTTTGTGTGAGTTGACAGACCATTCATCTTTATGCCGACCTGATGTCGATCGTAGTTCCAGTTCCTGGTTCATTGATTGTACAGTTACCAAAATAGGCCCTAAAACATCCCAAAATCCACAATAATCCTTTAAATTAGAATTGCAAAGCTAAGCTTACTCTCCCATGAAATTATCAACAAAGCAAGCCTATAAAGACAATCGAGACAATCTTAATTTGACCATGTAAATGTCAGAATTATGGCAATATCTTGATTCCATAATATGAATGACTTGCGGTCACTAGTGCAAATCAAAAGCCAAAGTTTGCACACAAAGCAGATATTTAGTCTCCAATTTAAATTGCAAAATACATAAACTAATGTTATGATTTATATTTGTAGGTATTCCCGTGTATTATGTCACAATTCATCGACCTATTGGATGGCTAACACGACTCTCGATGCGATTTAATGTATTCTGCTCTAAATTATTTTTCTGTATACCAAATCAGGAAAAGGAAGATTAATAGTCAATTGTCCAAAATCTCAATGATATTTTTTTGTATTGTTCGCAGTGCCTCAGCATAGAACTTTTTTATGTTGAAGCATTAAATAGAACAAAAAAACATTAAAATCTTAAGCTTACAAAGTATGTATACAAATCTTTATAAAAAAAACAACATAATTTTAATTAAAATATATTGGGAATCTGTAGCTAGATATTTGAAAATTTTTGCATAACAATTATGCTAAATCCATTTATGCTTTCGCTTTAAGCATGTTTTTTCTACATAATTCTATAAATAAATCAAAGTTTACAATAGAACACTAAGAGTGATATGAAAAATTTTATAAGAATGTTTGCTACAAGCATATATGAAACTTTTAATGATAATAATAATAATAATAGTGATTCAATAATCTCATAAAGCTCAGAATTAAAGGAATAAATAACAAAAGAAAGCTCTCATGAAATGATTTTTGAGGTTATGTCTATCTTGAAAATCATGAATTGATATTTTTAGTTTCCCATAAATAATGATAGTTGGTGAGTTGTTGAAGTTTGATGCTAGATGCTGATCATGTATTCAAATTACGGTTCTTCTGAAACTGAAGGCCTGCAGTCTTGGACGAATTGTAAGAGACAGTCGAAAACTGCAGGCCAGCCCATCTAAAATTCAAGAAATGCAGGCCTGTGGTTCTTAGTCGAATCTTAGCTACAATATAAATCAATTTGGATATTCTCCTGAACATTGCCAAGAACACTTTTCATCGGGCTAGGTACCCGTTCGGCAAACCTTGGAAAATTGCCACCACGACGACGAGGCAGCAGTATTCTTTAAACCAAATGGCAGCGGCCACCTCGTTGCTGTGGTGGCAACATTTCAACATGTGCCGATCGAGTCTATTTTCTAACTCACATCTAAAGATGCTCAATGCTCATAGTTACTATTTAAGATAGGAGATGGACAACTTAGTTGACAATGTTTGTTACTTGCGACCCAAATAGTTCAGCCCTTTCTGATTTACCAGCAAAATAGCCCATTATAGTACCTCAATAACCATAGATGACATTAATGCAGTTCAATTTAAAACCCATTTACAATTAGCACCAACACTCATCGCAAACCGCACCAACGCCGCTTTTAATTCAATTATTAACATTCAAGTCAGCATGTTCATACATGACAAAATCCATAAAACGTGATCAGTAACTAGTTCAAGCTTTCAACTCTCAGTTAGAAAATAGCATCATTTAAGTTCATTGTAAAAAGACCACAGGATACTTATTAATTATGAAAATAACCTTTTTTCACAAGTCAATTTTTGAAATATCCAACTGCTTGGATTGTGCCAAGAAAATTCTTCCATGAATTGAAAATTTTAATGCTGAAAAATTTTGCGTTCCCTGCTACTGATTCAATTGTGTAAAAAAAAAATCGAATTTAGTTATTTTTGGTAAGTCTTTAAAGTAAAAAATTATGTGTATCTCTTAGAATATTCCTGCATATCTTATACTGATGTAGCTCTTTCAGAATACCTTTTACCTGTCAATTCAGAATTTTGTACAATTTATTTGTGTTTTTTTATTGTTCATAAAATAAATAATTATAATATTAATTACTATATGAATATGGCTGTTTTGCATTTATTGGAGCTTGAAGTCTACTTGGCACGACTCGAGTAAAATTGGTTTTTTTTTCGTAAGGACTTCAATAGACTTCGAGCTCTTTCCTTGGACCAAAGTCTTATTCGTCGTTGATAGTTTTAGTTCGGCTCTTCTATTAGGTGTCTTAGCTTATGATTAAGGATGGCGTTGGCTTTCTAGGTCAACGAGTTTTTTTAATAACCATAGCATTGTTAGATTCTGCTCTACTATGTGACTTGGATTGTTGGACTGCTACGCGAGAAGGTGTGATAGTTACACGATCTGCTTGGGATCCATTATTAGCAATAATTAAGTATTGCACTTGATATTGAAAATTCACAGACGGAAGTCATCAATAGAGCCAGCTTTAGGCATCATGTGAGGGAGGTCATGGATCACATTTGATCTGTACGTCCAGCGATGAAAAGTAAATAAGCCATCAAAAAACCATTAAGACAATCCAAAATACCATTGACCGTCAATTCTGTGCCAAAGTCACATTTTTTGAGGAAATTTGTTTAATTTTTTTAAACATTCGAATGTCATGCTGGTATGGTGGTTAAAAAATTCACAGCTCATTACTCACATTAATCCGGAAAAGTAAACTACAAAATTGACAAGAGAATGCAACATCCTGAAAATAATATCCGGTAAGTAACCTGAAAAATACTCACAAAAACTACTTATTTAAATTTCAAAGCATTGTGCCTTTATTCCTTCATTAATTGATTGATTTATAATCAAAGATCAAACATTTCGCAATTTAATTCTTAAATTGGAATTCACGTTATATAATTTTTTTATTTCATTAAAATTCTATGCACTTCCTTGAGTCTACAGATAAATTTTGTTTATGAAAAATAAAAGAATAAGACTAATAAAAAATATGAAAAAAAAAAAATTAAATGAGATAAAAAAAAGTTTTTTTTTGTCACACAAAAAAAGAAGAAGTTAAAATAATTTTATGGTATAAATTTGACCGTCTACAATTGATATAAGAAATTTACTCATTTTATGTTACTTAAATAAATGAGCACATGTTACTAGATTACATCAACCATTCATAATGGATAAAATATGAAAATATGCATAGTAATGATATTCATTTATACAAGATTTGTTTAGCTTTTTAGTTTTGTTTGAGGGGGATTTATGGGATGGTTTTGGAGATTTTTGGATGGAAAAATTGTGAGAGTTGATGTTGAAACTAATCGCTTAGGGCATGTATTCTTGGTAGAGCGACTTACTAAAATTCTTAGCAATTCCCGAACAGACAATGACTATGCTCAATTATATTAAATGAACATACTCAAGAATTCACTCATTGTACGCTCTTTGTCTGTTTGGGTAATGCTTCCTTTTTATTAGGACAATCATTTCTAGTGAGAACTCGAAGTTGATTCGAATTTTATACGAAGTCAAGTCGACTTGTCCGTACAAAATCCTAGTCAACTTCGAGCTCTGCTAATAAGTAATATCAAAATAATTGAAACTAACTCTGACAGAAATGAGCGTGCTTCTTTTCTGTTTTTTACTAATCCTTAGTTTTTACTAGATCTTGAAGTCAACTCGGAATTTTTACGGAAAAGTCAATTTTAGTCGACTCGACCTAGAGATCTGTTTGCCACGCCTTAGATGCACAATAGGCCACACTCTAAATTGTGTTTTAATAAAGATCCTATCATCTAAGTGCCTAGGTGAAGGAACTCATCAACAACTCACAAATTATGTCCAAAAATCATCCAAACAATCCCCTCCATAACCCCCATCAAAATACGAAGTCAAATCAAAAATTCCTTAAAATTTCAGCTGAACAAATTAAGCCTTTTTGTCCTAAAGGTAATTAGATAGTCTCTAAAAATATTTGAATTATCTTCTGTTACTCGTATATGACTGAAATAATTGAAGCAATTTGCTTTAATTTTTAAGCAGCTTTTAATTTTTATCAAAAATAACAGGAAAAGATTTATATTTTAAAAAGTTAGAAATAAGAAGAGATTTTTGTCATATGATTCTCATATGTTTTACCTGCATTGATTCAATTCACAAATTTCTTTTCATTTTAGCGCATTTTGCGCCATTTTTAGTTCTTATTTCACATTCAATTCATCAAAAATGGCTATTTGAAAATATTTAAATTTTTTAACAAGTTTTTAGTAATGCGCGTCGAAAATTTTCAGATTAATTTGGTTTTGTAAAGCTTTTAAATTTTGCGAAAATCAGCTCAAATCTATAACGGAGAAAGAGAAAAGATCGAAAGAAAAATTTTGAATTAATTTATCAAATTTAAAAAGAATTAATTTTATTGTGGATTGAAATTAATTAAAAAAGTGGATTAAAAGTAAAATTTTGATCATTCCTTTGCATTCGGGTAAATTAAATAATAGTGAGGAAAATGTGGAATTAGGTTTAGTCTTTTAATAGGGATGTTGTGGGTTTTATTCGGTGTTTCTCAAATTTAAAACAAGTATTGTGCTTATGACTCATTAATTAAGGTCTAGATTCTAAAATATAGATTCTATCCGAAAGATGCATTAACGGAACAGCTGTTTTTGTCCAATTTTTACGGGAAATTGGAAAATTTGCCGCCTCACGCAACTGAAGATATGCATATACCCTAAAGAAATAAATGAAAAAGGCTCAGTCACGGAACTTTAATGACTTTCCTAAACCTGCTTTATTAACATCAAATGGAAGCGTTTAGCAACCATATTGCTGTTATATTTAGGATGGAATTAGAGGTAAAATTAGGGAGAGTTTTTGGGGTTTAATATCCTCCTTGACTAGGTTCTTCAATTTGCTTGGCTTGGTTTGGAAAATTGAAAAGCACTACTTAGAAAAAATTCTTCCTTTATTACTGATTAGTGTCTAGATCTCGAGAATTTACGAACATCGAAAATTCCGAAACTTCCTATCCAAATACTTATTCCAATCCACTTAGTGTTTACAAGCACGCCAACCGCAAAGTCATGCGTAAGCTCAAAGCTATATAAGCACAGAACAGTGATGAATGAATGTCTGCTTAATGTGCGGACAGAGAATTTGTACAAACTAAGTGATAGAACCAGCAACGGAGTCCGATTTAATGTAATCTAAGCTCCACATAGGAATATGACTTCAGTAAGAATGCTTAAAGCTGGCTAATGGGCATATGAATAGCCTAAAGCTCCATGAAAAAGGCTTAGAAGTCCCCGAGATGGATTATAACCATATTCCCAAGATAACTCTCAACCATCAAGTATTACCATTATTTAAATTGAAACCTTAATTCCACATTTTCCACTTCCCATTAATGTCTAGCATGCAACATTTATATTGCAACTTATCATACATACATCAAAAATTATTCACATATAGGATATTTTATACAAAATAAAAAAAAAAATGTTTATAGAAATAAGTCAATAAAATTATTAGGATATATTTGAATATCGTGTGGGGTATATCATGCCATAGGTATAAATAAAAAAAAATATCTGTGTAAATTTGTATAATACATCACAATAAAATTCAGCAATAAAATGTGTCTGCTCTATTCACACGATAAATTAAGAATATGCAGCAGTAACTAATAATAATAGGGATAGGTTTGTTCATTATTTGATCTGTGATAAACTATAGTATATAATGGATATGTAAAGAACCAAAAATTCGATAATAACCAACACCGTGTGTGCATTAAATCTCGGCCAATTCTGTTGAATCGGCTGTGGTGCAGTCACTTTCATTTGTTCCTCATAAGTCTCTAATAAAACTTCACAATCATGCAACAATGACATATTCGTGCGTAAATATATATGTTCAGTATTGTCAAACAAAAAATAATGTTCATCATCATGCGGACTTACATCATGCTCCTGATTATGTGATTGTGATGAAAATGTATGATGTACGACATTTGAACGATTTGAGGCAATCGGTTGGTAACGATTTGATGCATTTGCTGGTGTCGGCTGTTGACTATATTGGTGTTGAAGTAGTGGATTAATGGTGGTTTGTGGCGGTAATACTGGCAATGAGATATTCTCGGAGTTAAGAGAACTGCTTGGATATTCAGTTGGACGTAATGCTGCGCGCTTTGAAACAATTTCTAGCATTTCACTAAGAATGGCTCCTTCCGCGGCAACGTCTTGTGCAGATTTATCAAGTTCTACAATTAAGGAAGAATGTCAGTAAGTTTAATGTGCGGTTATGCTATAGATTATTAGTGTTTAATAGGCATTTACAACATCCAGGACAACATCAAATACTTACTGCTGCACGATAATCTAATCGACAGTTCTTCTTTAAGCTGTGCATGTCGATGTTCTAATTGCAATTCCTGCTGTCTGATTATCAATTCCTCATCTCTCTTCTTCATTTGTGTTATACTTCTCCAAATATCCAACAATTCCTTTAATAATTCCTCGTCAGACGTTCCTCCTTGTGAGTGACTAGATTCGTTAAGCTGCTCTGTATTCTGACCTTCGCCACGTAAAAACTTTTCAATTTCAACGCCACGAGTTTCAAGATCTTTAATTTTTAAATCAATTTCATCTTGTTCTCGTTTGATTTCCTGTGCAATACGTAGTCTACAAAAATTGAGATTTTGAGGTTAGATTTTTAATAGAAAAATTAGAAATTCATGCTGCATGCATAGCATTAAGTGTGAATTTAAAAGCATGGAAAGTTGGAAAATTTTGTGTCTCATACCTTTTGAGTTCAGCTTGTTTTGAAGCTTTTGACATTGCACGCAATTTTTTCAATTCATTTTTAGTTTCATTCAGATCAGGAAATTCTTCATCTAGGAAAGGATTTATAGCGATAATCAATACATCCAATGGACAAAAATGCTTGACTTACCATCTGATCGCTGATAGTTCTTCGGTAATGGTGGAATTGGTGGAGCTTGATCGTCAATTTCAACAGCTGTTAAGACAGGTTGCTTCAATGACGCAACAGATCGACTACGTTCATTTGTGTATGGTGGCGTTGATTCCTTCTCCTTTTATTGAACAATTTTTGAGGAATTTTAAATAGAAATCATTGAAATTTTGATTTTTTTTTTGTTCATAAAATCACAAGATTCTTAAAAGCTTAAGCACAACAAACCCACAAAAGTGAAATAAAGCTTATAATAATAAAATCACAAAAAAAAAGTATTCGTTGAACAATAATATAGCCAAACACCATGCCTTAAGATTCTATTTATATACATATGCTTCTTAACTCTATGTACATGATGAAATAAGACTCAAAAATCATATTGCAGCACACTCAATAATAATTTACAGAATAACACACGTGATGTAAAATTAGATGTGAGTAAGAAATCAAAAATGTATAATAATGAAATCATTTTTTCACTACAGCCATAATCAATGCCTAAAAAAACAAAAAAAAGGAGGAAAAGTACAATACTAAGAGGAAGAAAATATTAAATTAAAAAGAAATTAATTCAAAAAGAAACTTTTAAGCTTAACGAAAAAGCTTTGAACTCTCAAAAAAATTAATTAAGTCTTTTAAGTAAAAAGTATACATTAATTAATTATTAGTCGGGTATTAATTCACTCCAACTCACTCAAAAGAAAACAACGTAGAGCAGTGGTGGGCAACCTATGAGCTGCGGCACAATTTAGTTGCAAACCTTGATCGAATGCTCACAAGGGTTACGGTTCAAGGCATTTTTAGCAGCACAATAGTGTGCCGCAACACACAGGTTGTCCACCTCTGGCTTAGAGCAACAAATTGAGAGCAAAAAGACAGCTTAGGGATTTATCTTAATGCTTTACCCAAAAGAATAATCTATTTATATAGCAGAAATAAGAAATGCTAAATAATTGACGGAGAAATTGAATTTTAAATTAAGACTAATTGAATCCCCCATCAAAACTGAAGACAGTCATTTTATCTGAAGCGATAAATTGAATCGCAATTTTGAGATATGAATTCAGGTGACAGGAGAGCTTGAAAGTTATTAAAAATTTGTATTACGTTGATTATCATCGAGTAGACTTGATTTAATATAAAATTGAAGTCTGGTTCGAGCTTTGGTTGACTTTACTGGATGTCTTTGAAATAAGTAAGTAGACGTTCTAAGTTAACGCTACTATATACTTTGAGGCCTACATCCTTAAGCAGCCTTTTGAAATAACCTCGACTCCAAGTCAGAGAATGTTCCAGTAAGTAAGTAACTATACTTAATGGTATGCTCTGCGTTAAGGAAAAATATGGCTCTTCTGTCAAGAAATCTATTTACAGCTAAATCAATAAACATCCCATGTTGTTAGCACTATTGAAACAGCTTAAAGGTAAATAATACCAGCGTGAATTAAGAGCGTGAATCGCTACAAAAGTTGTATTTGCCTTTTTGACATATTGTGCTTTCCCGGATACTTAAAGAGATATATTCAGAATTAAACAGAGACCAAACCAGATTATTCGCTTCTATGCCATTCATGCCATATATTATGTAACCTTATGTAAATTTAGTAAAATAAACCAATTTTGTAGAATGAAGCTTGTCATGTATTTTTTATTAAATTTTGTATCAAATGAACCATGAAGTTAAAGGGAATTCAATTAATTCTAATTTGCTTATCGAAGAGAAAGTTCAATCACAGCATTAAGCATGTTGACATGATGTAAAAATTGCGATGTATATAAAAATAGACTAAGCTATTTAGCGGCAAATGTTTGTTTTGTATAAAATAATCCAGCTTAGTTGGAATCATGGAAATCAAAAGCAATTGAACCTTTTCGACGAATCCTTTCAATTTTAAAATAGAAGTAAATCACCATAGCACCAAAAAATAAAAGATAAAGAAAATCCAAACATCAAGCCCAAAAAAAAGTCACAAAAAAAGCTTATTTCTAAATCAGCTTACATTTATTCCCATTTTCCTTAAATCACAGCACGACTGCAAATTGTTAAATAAATAAGAATAAAGAAAAATGGTGATGAAAATTTGTTGATTTTGTACAATGAGGATGTGCTTATTATGTGAATTTTATCCTTCACCCAAAAAAAAATTTAAAGGAAATCCTTCATACCTTTGCCTTATCCTTTGATGACTCTTTTGATTTCGGCGACAATTTAAATCGGCTAAAAACACTCATTGATGATGATGAATTTTCGGATAGCTTATCCTTACTAGCTGTCGATGGGTTTGATGTGAGATCTTTGTTGCTGGCACTTTGATCGCGTTTCTTATGGAAGAAATCGGAAACTGTTTGAATGAGACTTCTACGTCTATCGCTGTCACGTCGATGACTCTTAGTCGTTTTCGTTGACGTTGAAACGTCCTTCGTTGAATCTTTAATTGATGCGTCTGCTAAATTTGGATCAGACATGCAGTCAGTAATAGGCTTTTGGAAAGTCGTTGTCGGATATTCCCTAGACAATCGATTCATAAGACTGATGTCATTGAAACTTTTCGACACAGAAAGCTTCTTTTCACGATATTTCATGTCGTCTGACTGATTACGTCCATTGGCAAATAAAGATGAAGATGGCATGTGTTGTCCCCTAACATAATTGTCATTTTGCATTAAATTGTATTTCTTTCTAAGCATTAAAATTTTCTCTTCTGGACTAAGCCCTAAATCCTCATTTGACTTTAATTTTGCTCGTGCTCTTGCATCTTCTCGCATTTTTTCAGCATTATTCATCAAGTCACTGTATAAGCGATTTCTGGGTGGTGGAGCAGGTGTTCGGAAATTTTCTGCGTCATCACCATTACGCTCAATTGATCTCTGTCTATAGTAATTGAATGATTGTGCCTTTGAGACTTTTGTTGGCGATGAATGTGCAGATTGAGATTTATATGAATCAAATGGTGGATAATCATTGTTTTGATACTTCCTTTGATTATAATTTATCACATTACTATTGCTATTATTTATCGGTTCCTTATTTGGAGTAATTTCTGTTAAAACATTTGTATCTTGTTGCTCTGTATTAGGCTGTTGCATGGACGACATAAAATTAGTTCTGTTTTTACTTCTATTTAATCGTTTTTCAGCATTAAGTTGTTTCTTTGCTTGTAACTTATTCATGACTAAATCATGGATTATATCTTTCTGCTTTGTGCGTTCTCTTGTTAATTCCTCGAGTTTATTACTCAATGTTTGTGGTGCCTCAACCTGCGCTAATTTACCGAAGATGCTCTTATTATCTTGTGGCTTTGTTAAATCATCGGGTAATTCAGTGCTGCCTAAAAGATCACTTTTCGAAAGTTTTCTTCGAGTTTTCTTCTCCAATGATTCCCTTCCGCTACTGATTTGTGCAATCTTCATTTGTAAACTTTTTACGTATTCTTCATATCCTCCCATTTCCTCAATATGTTCTCGACTCATTCGACTCGTACTTGAAGCTCGTTCAGCTGAGTTCCGTTCAAATCGAGCACGTTCATATTCTTCATATTTATCGGATGGTGTAGATGTGCTTGTTATCACAGTACTTGAAATTGTTGTTGTAGTATTATTTGTTGGCGTTGATGGCTCCACAATATGTTTAGGTAACGATTCTAATGGACTAGTAACTATGGTCAAATCTTCAGTTTCTGTAGTTGTAAATGTTGTTGTAGGCAAACTTTCTTGATTCTTATCATCAATTGCTATTAAACTATCTTCATCTATATCATCACATGATGCATTCAGACTATCCAATAATTGACCACCATCATCCTCATTTACTGGAGTTTTTTGTTCATTTACATTACTATTACAATTATCATTATTATTGTTCAGAATATAGGCACCTTGTTCTATAAAGTCAACATTAACAATTTCCATATTGATTGCTTCAACTACAGGCGGTGGAGATTTCTCTTTTGCCATATTTTTATCATTTTCATAAGCATTATATGCACTACGGTTGATTGAACCGTTATGATGATGATCAACAAACTTTACATAACCGTGATTTTTAAGTACAACACGATTTGATGCTGAATGAGTCTCAATTGATTCTGCTTCTGATCCAGTATCCATGAAATCAATTTCCTCGATTGCAAGATTCTTTAAAATTCCACACTCCGATTCACCTTTGTTCTTCTTTTGCGGTGATCTCGACTTTAATCTTTCAGACTCAGACTTTAGACTTCTCATCTTTTTATTACGTTTCATGGTTCCTTTACCTGAATTTAAAACAAATTCAATGTCCATGAAGTTTTCAGAAACGGCATCATCTGCTGCCCAGTCAGAGAGTTCAGTCTCTGTCAGACCTTGACCAGTAATTTCATTTTCAGAATCAGAAATATGAGCTAATGGTACAGGACCTCCTGCTAATGGAGTCTTATCGCCATCTTCTGGAGTCTGAATTGGTGAGATTTTATCACTAAATCTCAATTGTACATGTGGTTGATTTGGAATGTCTTCATGTGCAACAATAAGTGGAAGATGCTTAAGACTTTCCAATTTATTTTCATTTTTCGTGTCGAATTTCAAATGTTTCGTTGAGGATATGGAACCTTCCATTGATGAATTTTCAGCCTTTTCTGGGATCGCTGCTGGTTGCTGTTGGTCTTCAAATAATGGCAAATCTTCAGGATCACCAATATATTGACCATCAATAATCATTAAGCTATCAATTTGCATCAATTCTCCAGATGAGTCACGAACTTCTAAACGTGGTGGCTGATTCTGGAAGTTTGCATTTTCATTCTGTGTTTCAGGGCTTGTGGTCGAGTCAAGAATAAAATGCGGTATATCTTCAAGACTTGATGTTGAAGAGTTATTTGATAAACTGTCTGTATCAATGTCTTTTGCAGTATCAACTGGCTTAGTCCACATTTGAGGTACTTCAATTGTCGTTTCATGGGCGGGACTTCTAGGCCTTTCTATGCTTTCTTCATCTTTGGACGCACCATTAATTTTGGTGGATATGTTACTAATTATATCTGGCACTGAACTTATAATATTGTTATTATGTATTTGCTCTTTGTTGGCCGTTCCATTCACGTGATTTTCTTTTGGTGGCGAATCGACCGTTAAGTCGATGAACATACTATCTAATTTAGTTTTAATTTTCAAATTTGTCTCTTGTAATGACGTAGATTTTTCCATATTTTCAATAAACTGCTTATTGTCATCGATAGTATTTTGTGGTATCTCTACGTTATCTAAATCTACAATTGGTTGCTTCTTTTCTGGTGTTGTAAGGTCAATAGTTTCAATTATTTCAATTTCTGGTAGTTTTGGCACTTCCGGTGACATTTCACGAATTTTCGTTTCAATCAATGTCGTGTTGACAGTTTCAATTGTCACTTCCTGCTTTTTATTAGAGTCAAGTGGACAATTTTCCTTTTCTTCTTGATCATTACTATTACTGTTATTATTATTGTTATTATTATATTTGTCCTTTAATTCCTTGCTGATTCCAAATGAATGTTGGCTCTTGTTCAATTCATTATTACGGTCAATTCTCTGCAAGAATGTTTGCATCGATGGACTAATTTCATTTGCTGGATTTAATAATTTCTGACATTCTGAAATGTTCGATGCAAAACTCTTTAATTTAATGTCTAATGCAGATGCAGAATCTGATTTCAAAACAGCGTTATTTCCCGTCTCTCCACCAAGCAGATAACGCTTTTTCAACTCTAAACTCTTCTTTGAAGCGATTCCTTCTGTACTGGCTGTTTTACTTAATAGATAATTTCCTGGCAATGGATTCTTCAATGGCTCACGTCTTACAATCGATGGATCAACTTCAACTAATGGCTTAAACTTCAAATGAACATTCTGGTCATGTTTTCCATTCGGCCTAGAATTTTCTGCATTTTTCATTGTTTCGGTTCTCGTCTGTTTCACATGAACACGTGCTGGATGTCGATGGCGTACATGTGAATCATTAATATAAATTTTTGGCGGTTCATGATTAATGGGATCTTGATCGAATTCCGAGTCTGTTGATATTTCAGTGGCTGAATTAAGTACTTCATCCGATTCCGTATCAGACTGAGCCTGAAAAAATTATAGAAAAATTGATTAATAAGGTTTGAAATGGAAGCTATTCCTGATAATCACAATTAGCCACTATTAGTTTGATTTTCAGTGGATATTGAGTCATCAGTTTAAAGGTTCAAAAATATTTTTTTTTAGTTAAAAATTCATTATTTACAAATCAAACAGGAATGATGAGAGTTTTTCGGTTTTAGAGATGTAAGGCCATACAAAAATATGTTTTTTTGGTTAATATATGAAAAATGAAATAGAAGCATAAAATGAATAAATTTTGAATAAATTTCGCTTACTAAGAATACTAAAAATTTTTGCAAGTTCCAGAAAAAGGTTTCTAAAAAGTCCTTATCTTTTCCCGGGTACGATCCGAAAAAAGGAGAAAATTATAGATTTGCGGTTATTAAGTATAGCGATATTAATACTTTCTTTTAATTGATTACACATGCTGTGAAAACATTTGTTAGCTTCTCATAATGTGCTGCACGGACATTAATAAAAATTCATTTTAGCGACTATAAAAAGCGGGTACGAAGCTAGTGAAAAATATTGTTTAATAATCAACAAAAAAACAAAAAAAAGTCATTATTGTCAACTTATGGACGTAAAAATTGCAACAACAACAAACAAGAGTTATCACACGATTAAAGCACTTTGAAGCGCCAATTTACCTTTTTCTCGTAATCGTACCCAACAATCGATTTTTTATATATTTAATTTATAGCTTTATGAATTATATTTTACTGTATTGATATGTATTTTTTTATTTGAAATGTGATTTTCGTCAGATTAGGATAGGAATATCGATGTTGTCTTTTAAATGTTTGCTGTTGCTTGGTTGAATGAAATAATTTTGAGCTTTAAAGCTAACGAAAGGGATGGAAATTAAAAAAATGGGAAGTTTAAAGGATATAAGAGATGGGATTAAAAGATATTGCAAACATCACGTGATGAAAGTCTTGAGCTCTTATTATTGGTATTAGATGTAGTATAACTTAGTGGTCTAGAAGTCGATCGACTATGTGATGATGTTATTGGATCTGAATATGATGTGACAGCTCTATTTCTTGTCGAATATGAGCTACTGCCATAACTTGCTGGTGGAGTTAGAGCATGTGAACTTGAGAGAATGTGAGAAGAAGTGCTTGCGGTTTTATAGCTACTCATTGAAGGTATACGATTTGTACTTGATAATGTTGATCTTGTATATGATGATGACGGTACAAGAGGTGACCGTCCATAAGATAATTGTACACGCGGTGAAGTAATTGGAGACGAAAGAGTTCTGGGTTGATATTTTTCACTGAGTGACTTTTCAACATTTTTATGAGTAGATGTAGGTAGAGGTACACTTGGATGCTTCCTAATGAATTTAATGTCCCTAATGTTTATTGGATTTTCAACATCTTGTCGCATCATTTCCCTGATGTAAGGATTACTGCTATCACTTGACTGATTCTTTAAGAAGTCTTCCTTGCGCTGATGCAATGATTTGCTACGTTCCGAAAGTAATTTGGACTCATACTTATCATCATCATTACTATACACTTTTAATGTCGTTGAGATCTTCCTAACAGGCGATTCCGACAAATGTCTATTATAGCTTGAATATTTTACTGCTGTGTCATCAGCAACTCTAGGTTTCGTCTTTGCTATGTTCGTTTCCCTTGGAATAGACGGAGCATTCAAGTCATATTTATCCAATTGATTAAAGTTATTATTATTATGTGCAACAGAATAATAATGATCAAAATATTCTGTCGATGATATTCCACTTATTGTGTCGTCAATTGATTTTGTTGGCGATAACATTTTCCGTCTTGGATTATATAAAGAGTCGGGTGTATCTCTATTATCAGCCATTCTATGTCTTCTTGGTGGAGGAACTGGTGTTAACATTTCTGTATCAGTTGAATCATCTGCATACATTCCGTGTCTATTATTAGGTAATGTGTCTGAGTAATCAGCCATTGATTTTAGATCCTGAACATTTGGTGGAATAATCTGTGAATAATTTTTCTCTTTTGTTGATTCGTAATTATTATAAAAGTCTGACCCAACTAAGCTATTAGAAATGTCTTGAAGGACATTTGTGTAATTTTGATTGATTTTATCCTTTGGTAATGAAGGTTCTTTATTGACATTGACCTGAGCTATTTCTGGTTTCCATTCATTTGGATTAAAAATAACTGGCTCGTCATCATATCCAATTAGTTCACTTGAAATTTCCTTCAAAACATTCAAGTAGTTGGACGATGCTTTTTCTGTCTGATTCCCTTGAGATTGAGGATCTTTTGTTTTGATTTCATCCTTGGCTGTCGAAATTGATGAAGGTTTAATTTGGTTATCATATTTATCGTCCATTTGCGAATATTCTGGCAATTTCTTGTTTGTATTCTCAGCAGAGCTTCTTCTTCGTTGTAAATTTATATTTGATGACTCTTCAGATGGTCGAACCTTTGGAATTTCAAATGAACCGGCTTCATTATTCTCCCCAAATTTATTCTGTACATCCTTTGTATTTACATTTCTTCTATCCTCTCCTGAATTTCTTCTACCGAATAAATCATTTATATCGATCGGCCGTTCACATATTCCTGATTCTATATCTATCAAATCATCTTGAATACTCTTCCTTCTTTCGTCTATAAATTTATCTGGCACAATTTCATCAATTTTCAATGGTTTAGCACTTTCCAATTCAGAATTTTTCATCCGCAATGATTGTGTATTGCTTCCATTGCTTATATCTTGTTTAGCAGAACTCTTGACTTCTGTATTATCGTTTATTACATTTCTTTCAATATTCAATGCTTCTTTATCGTTATCGATATTTTTCTCGGCCTTCTTCTTGCTTCTTCTCTTCGCAGGCTTATTTATTTTGAGCACTTCTTCATTATTGTTATTATTTAAAGCATCAAAATTGTCTTGAATTTCTTTTAAAGCCTTTTCAGTTTCCATTTCAGTCATTTGTAATTCTGAGAAAATGTCATTAAGATTTTCTCTTGACAGAGAGGAAAGTCCTTCAAAAAGTTCATTTTCCTTCTGCTGCTTGGTATGTTTTGGACTGCTTTCTCTGAGGGTGGGTGAATACTCTGAATAATCTTCATGTTTTCTACCTTTTATGTCGTCCTTTACGAGTTGTTTTATTTCATGATAATCTTCATCTTGTCCCTTGGGCTTATTTACCGTTTGAACCTTCTGATGAATCGGAGGTTTGTCATCGACTCTATTTTCTACAATTGTCTGCTTAATAATAGGATTTGATGTCGATTCCTTTTGAGTTTCTGAGAATTTCTTGTTTTGTGATTCCATTAATTCCATCATGGCTTGTCTAGCTTTATTTTCTAAAATTTCTTCCTTTTGCAATTTACTTTCTTGATTCTTTTGATTCTTCTTGCGTGAGTTCCGTGGTGAATATTGAGCATTTTGATAAATCAGCTCGAAATCCATTTGATCATATTGCGGTTCAATTAATGAATCAATATTGAATGATTCATAGTCTATCGACTTCCGTTTATCAAGTAAAGCATCTAGAATATCGATATTTTCGTTAGAATCATGTGCTGTGAAAAGATTTTCTTGGAAAGCATCTTTATGTCCGTTAATATTATTGTAAGAATCTTGCTCAATCGATTTTCTTACATCTCGGATACTTCCAGAAGATTTTCCAACTTTTTTATTAGATTCATGTTCTGAAGTTATCGGCTCTTCTTGGAATATATCCGAAAGTTTATCCTCTTTATTAAATATTTTCTGAATAACAAGAGAGTTATCCTCAACTTTCTTATGCTCATAACTTTTCTCCTTAATTAAAGGTCCAGAAGTATCTTCAACTTGATTCTTATGTTCAGCAATATTCTGATCTTGTTTCTTAACAATTGAGATACTTTCTAATTTAGGATAGTCATCAACAGGTTTAATAGATGACTCACTAAGATAAGTATCCGCTAATGCTCTTTTTTGTCGTAATTTTTGCTCTAATCGTTCGATTATGCTGTATGGCTTTTCTTCTTTATCTTTTTTCACTTCTGCCTGTTGAGTTGGCACAATAATTTCCTCGTTACTGACAACTTTTTCCTTCATATCATCATCCTTCATTCCTTCAGAGTTGTCTGTTGATTTGATGGAACTTCTTCTGTACTTTCTTTCCAATCTTGAGATTACACTTTCTTCTTCATCAAATACTGGATTTCCATCCACAGCATCAGTAGACATTTTCCTTGGAAAAGTTTGCTCGTTTTGATTAAAAAGTTTTGGTTCCTCTGAGGTCTGTTTATTTTCAATTAACATTATTTCACTTTCATTTTCTTTGAATTTTTTGCAGTCCTCGCTTTTTTGAGGAGATTTACGCTTATTTTCACATTTCCTTTGTTGTTGCTCAGGCATAACGTCTTGAGGATTATTAATTTCCATAGAATTTTTAATTTCATCATTTTTGAGCTCCTCATTTTCAGGTGATTTTGAGTTCCTTTCATATTCAACTAAAAGTTTCTGATATTGCTTATTAAGGAGCTGAATAATCTTTGGATCTAAATCAAGTGATTCCTCGTTCTTTATCGGTGATTTTCTCTTACTATCTTGAACATCTTGTTCTTCCTTTTCAGCAACAACTTTGGTTTTGCTAACTTTTTTTGGTGATTTTTCTTTTGCAGCCTTTTTAATCACTTTCTTAACAGTTCCATTTTGTACAGGAGAAATTTCCTTCGAGTCTGAATTTGTTCCATTCACAACTTTGGTATCGAATATTTTGTCATATTCTTGACTTGGTGACAGATCCAATTTCTGTTCGTCTATTAAATTATCAAAAATCTCAACTTCGATATTTTTCGTATGATCTAAATCAGTAGCACCGTCTAGAAGCTGGTCGAACATGTTGAAATCATGCTTCTTTTTCTTATCTTTTGGCATTTCTAACTTAAGTTTTTCAGACTTGTCAACATTCTCCTTCTTATTTCCTTCATTTTTGGGCGTCTGCTTCTTGACAGTTTGCATTGACAAAATATTTTTCTTTGGTGCAGGTGGAGGTGGATTAGCGGGTATGGAATTAGCAACCATATATCGTGTAATTGAATTTTTTCTGCTTAGTGATGGGGGATTTTCACTCAGTGGACTTGATGGTGGTGTGCATGTTGAAGTCTTGCGACTTTCTGTAGGTGTGCTTGGGAAATAATTTGCTAAGTCAATTTCATTAATATTTTTGCGTGGTGTTAATGGAGATTGTGCGGCACTTGATGTTGTCGATTGTTCATTAGGTGAACCTGAGCCTTTCTTTCCAAATGGTGGACTTGATTGTGATGGAAAATACTTTGAAAGATTTACATCCTTTAAAGCTTTTACATCGCGATTTTTAGCAACAGCTGGTGGCTTTTTGTCTTGTTGCTTTGGAAAATATTTAGTTAAATTAACTTCTTTCATACTTGCAACTTTTGACTCGGCAACACTCGATTTAATTGCCTGCATATTGTCAGAGAATCTCTTTTGTTCCATGTCTCTCATATGCTTCTCAAGTTTGTCCTTTTCTTCCTTAATTTCATTCAATATATCATCAGCTTCTTCACGGACTTCCTCACTATTTTGTTTCTGTAAGAATTTCTGAATTTTTCTTTCAACATTTCCAACTAGGCAGACCTCTTGTTCTGCATCTTTAAATAACTCATCAAAATCTTCTTCATTTTGTTTTGGTGGAGGCGTCGGTTCCTTTTTCTTATCATGTGGTTTCTCATGCTTAATAAATTGCTTTACGCTACTAAAAATTCCATTTAAGAAAGATTTTTTCTCTTCCTTTTTCTTTTCATCCTCAACATCCATATGTGAGGGTTTTGGTTCATTTGTGATAGATGTCGGTTGGTTTAATTTTGGTTGATTATCATTAAGCCATTTTTCTTTAAGACTTAATTTCTTCATCATATCATTTTTCAAGAGCTCATCTTTAGGATTAGATTGGGTGGAGGGATCTAAGCTATTAGGGGGAATATGGTTATTGGATTGGGAACTATTACTGACTAAATCGGGATTCTGATTATTAATGTTTTCATTGTTTTGTGTCATGGATTTCTTGACACCCTAATTATGTTGGAAAAATTATTTTTATGTGTGTATCAATAAAGAAAAGAAAGAGAATTTTCCATTTAAAAATGTCAATACTAAAGAAAATATTCAGGTATAATATTTTGATACTCGACTTACCTCGGTTTCTGTATCCGTAAGAATATAAGTCGGTGGTGGTTGTAGTTTAACTTCATTCATTCTCATTTCACGTGCCTTGGCTAGTTCTTCACCTTCAGTTTGTGAATCGGCATCGTCATCTTCACTTGAATATCCATAAAATTCATCCTCACTGTCTTGCATTGTTGATCGCTTATCAATCCAGTCAGATGCAAGCTGTAATGTTTGTGCATCAACACCAACTGGATCTTCAAAATTGTCACTATCTGAATCAGTATCAGTTTCATCTGAACTTGATTCATCATCAACAGAATCTTCATCTCCTGTTCCGAAATTCAAATCTGTCCATTCATTTTCGTCCATGATTTGATCAGCTTCTTCTTCACAATATGAACGTTCGTCTGCATTCTCAAATTCAATTCTCTCTGGAGTCTTACCACGATTATCAAGGTCATCTCCCGTAGCTCTTTCTTCTGAATTTCGTTTTTGTTGCTGTGCCTTGAATGCAGCATAGTCAGCTTGACGTTGTTTGTGTTGGAGTCGTTTCGGAACAAATTTGCTATCTTTTGGTGGTAACTTAAAGTGTTGAGTGCAGTAGAATTTTCCATCTGGATTTTCACGGTCGAATGCATATCCACCTAATTATTGGAAAGACATTAAAGGATTATTGAGAATCTATAAAACAAAGTCTAGTTCACATACCTAATCTTAAGTTAGTATGACAGTGATGGCATTTTAAGCATGATCGATGTAGAACCAATCCTTCTGCATTGATTTTCTCCATCAAGTATACACGTTGTTTACAGAAGTGACAAGATTCCGATACACCCTGTGATGATAAAATCAGACCGCTTTTTTGTGCTGGTTGTTGATTTTCTTCACCTTTCTTCTTTCCGAAGGTTGAAGCAGCAATAGATGCAACTTTGTTTTTACCTCTTTCGCCACGATCTAAAGCTGAACCTTCCTTTAATTGTTTGTCAAGAGCTTTAATAGTTTCATCAATCTCTTTATATTTCATATCACTTGGATCTTGACAGTCTGGCTTCTGCATTTTATTTTGACGTGCCTCAAACTGTTCACGATTCCATTTTGGAACTTTCTCACGACTCTTGCCAATGTCAGTAATTTTCTTTGACATTAGCATTTTCTTCTCAATTTCTTTCACATTCCAGTCATTACTTTCAATTTTTCCAATAGCTCTCAGTAAGTCTTTTGGCTTTTTGTTAGTTGCGGCAGCATTTTTCGTTGTAAATTTCTCTTCAATATTGCGTATACGATTGCTAAATGGATCATCAAGGATGTTACCACTTCTTGGCAGTGCTGATGTTATTCCACGTTCACGGTCCTGTGAATTGATAGAAAGTTAGTAAATAAATTTATATTTTTCATTTTAAAACATCATTTCACAATCAAAACGATTAAGAGATGTTAAATATTAAGTCATCAAAAATTATAATTAGGTTCATAAATCAACAAGAAACGCGTCTTTGGTAACAAATGTAATTAGAGCACGACGGTGTTAGTTTTAAAGCCATTTATCAATTTATTTAATATTACAAAGCTCAAATGTCAAAATAATTTTTTATATACAGAAGAAGAAAAAGCTTCAACTTTTAATATATTTAGTTGTTAGAGGCAACATCACATAAAAGTCAGTTGAGAGTTATGGAAAAAAGCTTTTATTTTTAAACGAAAAATCCAACAACAACGAAATCAGCTTACAGGATACAGCAACTTTTTCTCTAACTCTTTAACGCGATCTGTAAATTCCGGTGCATTTTGCCGGTACATGTAGATTGAATAATCTTCAAACGCATCGGAAGTTTCTTCAATGCCACTTTCACGCAAAAAATTTGCAACTTGCAACATTTGAAGACTTTTTACAAAATTATCAGTTTGATTTTTTCGCTGTTGACGACGTCGATTTTGACGATCAATACGATTTGCATCTATATCTGCTAAACGTGCCATTCTTTCTTCCTTTAATAGAAATTTTTATAATTTGTTTTCAATTCTTTTATATTTTCTTTCAATTCTACAATTTATTTTTGCAAAAAAATGTTAAGAGTATGTTACAAATTCGGGAATATGTCTATGCATTAGTGCTATTAATAGAAGCAAAAATTGAGTGAGAGTCAAGTATGTATATAATTCCTAGCTTAAAAAACTAATAATCCAATGATGTAGAAAATAATCACAAAATTAATCGACATCAAGAGCCACTTGTAACAAAATGACCGAATTTCATCGAAATGGTACTGAAAGAAATTTTTATAACTTAACTAATGTTCTTGCCAATTGAGTTCGAATTCCCTTATGACACACGATAGTCATTAAAATGTAAATAATATTATTCAATAGGAACCGAAAATCATTTTTTGTAGAAATAATTTTGTTAACAAACTTACAATATTTCCTCCATATTTCTCGTAGCTTCTTCGTTTACGTCCTCTACGATGTTCTATGTTCTGTTCTCGGGTGGGTGATACTAAGCATAGGAATTAAGACAAGAATTTTTAATTAAATTTATGCACGCGTGCTGATATGTCAAGATTTATATCCCATTTACCTGGCAATTTATCACGTGATTTTTTAGCACCATTTTCATCATTCGCAGCCTCTCGTTTAGCAGCAGCGATGCGATGTAATTTTGTAAAGTCTGACATGTTGTTGGTTTTTTGTGTTTGAGTTTTCTGCTTGAATTCCGCATAATCCAATTTAGGATGTTTGACATGTGGAATTTCGCCTCTGAATACTTCACAGATTTGCTCCAAATAATGTAGCCATGTTTTGATATCAATATCTTGTAATGTAATTGATTCATCAGCCGACATTACGCGAGGTATTTTAAATTCTTTTTCAAATATACTAAAAGCAATCTCATTTGATTCCTCTGGCAAAGCATTTTCTATTGCATTCCAATCACATAAATCGGGTCTATATCTGTATATAAACATTTTTGTTTGTTTGCGCAAAGCAAAACTTTCAAGGTTAAATTCAATTTCAAAAGAATATTTACCATTTTTTGCTTACCTATGAATAAGTGCACATAAAACCTTTCCATTCGTGAATATTTGGGATGGTTCAACGATTTCTGAAATAAATTCTTGATCTTTTAAATGACTTCTTATCCATGCAAGAAGTACATTCGCCATTGGTGTTGTATCGGCAGTTCTTCGTTTTCGTGTCTTTATTGGAGGCTCAGGTAACGATTGAATAGTATTTGTATCCATATAAGTTAATTCCAATAACGTTGGGTCATCGGTGTCAAGAAGATGTTTCACCTATTATATTATTTATAAAGCAGGTTAGACATTTTAAATGAGACTGTACAAAACGAGATATACTTTACCTGATGTGGAAGCACAAATTGTCGATTAAGGTTTGGATATCGAGTCATTGGATCTAATGTATAACCTCCATGATCACGATGCAAATTTTCAGGTGTTGTCTGAGCTAATAAACGATAGATACTCTCACGTTGTGAAAGAACAGACAGCAAGCTGTTATTTGAATTTGAAAATAATTTGATTGCATATGCGGCATCCATGGCGGATAAAAATCCTCTTGCACAACCGCTTCCACTAGGCCAAAATGGTTCCAATAAACTATCACCTACGATACACATGAGAAGACGATAATTTTTGCGTACAATCATTCGTGATGAATTCTCAGCAGCAAACATCGATGTAAAGTCAAACATTGCAACATCAGGCTTGCCATAATGATTGACTGCAAATTCAAAGCTTGGCATTTGGTATTTTGTTGAAAAATCAGCCGCTTCTCTTGCATAATCTTGAAGTTTCTGTGTATTAACATTATTTTGATGTAGGAGCTCAGCAGGATCACTAAAATCTTGAATAATTACTCCTTTGTCCAATAAACTATGTTTCTTTGCAGTCATTACAAAATAATGTGTATCGTCCTTATAATAAACAATATTTTCTAAATCAATTCCCGTTTGATGATAAAGCTCTTTGAAGAATGATTGATTAAATATGAAAGCAACTCCACTAATTTCCTCTATTCTGGCTTCTTCCTCCGTGCGTCTATTTATAAAATTTGCAGTGATTGCAATTGCTAACTTTCCACGAAATTCCTTACGTCCAAAACCGGAAAGAGTATTTCTTTTTCCATCAGCACCAATGAGAACATCAAATTCATAATGTGTTATGGGATGGTCACTTGGTGCAGCCAAGCAACGCCATCCTAAACCATCACTTGGTTCTACCAAACCTTCAAAGCTCACTCCTTCATGTATTTCAATTCCAAGAAGTAATGATATTTTTAACATTAGACATTGTAGCTGTCTAATTGAAATATGATCTATAGAACCAGCACAAAATTTTCCATAAAATTTCTTAGCACCAAGTGCTCGCAGATCATGAATTAAAAATGGCCATAAATGGAGCACATTGTTTCTTGTTATACGATCACGTTTCTCTAGCACTACGACTTTAGCGCCAAGGAGTTGTGCTTCAATAGCTGACCTTAACCCGCAAGGTCCTGCTCCAATTACTAAAACTCTAGTTCCAGAACATGCTGTTCCTTTATTATAAACACGATGAGCTAGACGTGCATCGATCTTTTTCCACAGCGCTTGTGCCTTCCAATTCTTTATTTTTGCTTTGAGCTTTGGATAAAATTCATTGATAGGTCCTGGACGTAACCCAATTGTATCACACATACTTCGAAATAAACCCATAATTTGTCGCATCGTTACGGCGGATGAGAAATGATCAAACATTTCTGCTGCCAATGCGGCTGCATCATTTTCCATCATAGCAGCCATCGCTTGTTCGCTGGTCTGCTGCTGACCGGTGTTATTGTAGTGGAAATTCTGCCGATGCATTTTCTAAATTCTGTAAATAAAATTGAGAGGAATTTTTAGTAAAAAATATTTTTAAGACAGGATATAAATTACGAGGCGGTAAATACAAGTTATAAAGTGCTAAATATACACGCTTCATTATGATTTTTGTTTTATTTCATGGGAATCAATCTCTGGCAAATTTTCAGTAAATCATAGCCTTATAAATGTCAAAGAAAATTCATTCATACTGTCTGTAAATCACCTTTCTTGGATATCTATGCAACCATATTTGTTTCTCGAAAACATCAGAAGGAATTTATAATTGGCTCTTATTTCAGTTACTCGTCAAAAGCAATAATAAGATGTATCTGAACAGCTATAATTAAATATACGATATATAAGTAAAATAATTCATTAATGAAATTTCCGTATTATACACAGCATGGTGGGATGTGAGTACACAGAAAGCTATTTTTCATAGCAATTTCAGTTTTTTTGGCAAGTATTTAATTGAATGAATAATAAATGAATATGTTTAACTGTTTTTATGCCTTTCTTTCTCTATCATATGACTAATAAGAAGCTGTAAGCAAGTTCGTTAGCAAAACAACAAGAAAGAAACGAAATTTTTGTGTATTATTCATCAGCGACGTCATATCTCGGAGATTAATGGTTCATGCATGCGTTTTGAAATCGATAAGATAATGTAGACTCTCTGTCTCCATGTCGGTTTTTTATGTCGGTATTGTGTTGAAATTCATATCATGACTGTGGCTATATAAATTGAATTTTTTTTTATTGGTGAATATTAATTTTTTTTGTACAACGAAACAAGTGAGGTGAAACAGAGCATTGACACTGACCCTCCCAATGGGTGTCAATATTGTAGCTTTTTAATTGATATTTTGCAATCGCAACTTAGTTTCTTGGGTGTAATTAGAGTTTTTTTGATACTTATTTATGGGTATAAAGAATGATTGTGAGAGAGGACAACCTGGTCATGGTCTCTTGATATAGCTCACTTGTGGGCAACCTGTGAGCTGCGGCACAATATTCACAAAAGATAAAAGCTACTCGTCTGAGCTGAGATTCTAAGAAAAGGATTAAAATTCAGCACAAATCTTCATAACTAGTTGATTGCCAAGTGAGCTATAAAGGCACGTTTACTCCTTAATAAATTTTAGGAAGTACCTATTGCTAGACATGCAGGCTCATAAATTAGATTCCCTTGAATTCGGCGTAAAATTTTACACAGAGGCACTTCCTTTGTCCGATTTTCAACCATTAGACCAAACAGCCATAAAACTAATTTTGCATTAAATTACTTTCTATCATAAACTAAGCTCAATTTTCCTTCAGTTTAAACAGCTACTGTAAATAATCTTTTTTTATTATTGTACGAATTAATTTCACTGAGGAAAAATCGTAATTGAGTAGTATAATGACCGTTCGAAAGACACACAGTGTGCCCTACATAAGTCAAAAGACTTTTTAGTTGGCGCTATCTTGCGTAAAATTTTCCCTCAATTTTTCTCATCAGAAAATTGTTTTAATGCCTTTTGCCAAAAATATTTTTTGTGCAGTTAAAATGTCGAGAATTTCTTGTAAGAAAATTTGTATCTTGACTATTATCAAATAACTTTATGTGATCGTTTGCTCAGATACGACAAGTATTTGTGAAGGCATTGTGAAACGACAACAATTGCTTAACTTGTGTTGACTTACATGCTGCATTTAAGTTTATTTTTGGGTTACACTGTTGAAAGCTATTGAACGGAAACTAAAACAGGCAGAGCCAATATGAAAAATTATGGGAATTATTTAAAATGACTTTGTTTTTCGAATAGCACCGGAAAAATTCAATTTCATAGTTTAATGATCAAAACTGAACAAAGCAGCTAATTAGTTTTACAATTTTTCTTCATTTTTCATTTATTTTTCCGCTAAATTCAACCAAAATTATTGATTTATTGAAAACCACGTTCACTTTCAAGTGATCAATTTTATCGGATTTGAAATATTGATTCGCAATTGAAATCTACAGGAAAATTGATTGCAGTTAGTTTTCGATAACGATATATTACGAACATTCGTATATTACGAGTGACTTGCTGATTATTTTCTATGTCATAATGTGTCACACTTTCTCATGAATGCTTGTCACTTCTACAATGGTAATTTATTGTTCTTTATTATGTAAAATTACGACGGATAAGCAATTTTTAGTGCTTTTTGCGCACTAATGTATTGAAATTTGATTAAGTTTATAGGCATTAGTGCTAAGGGCTGTGTAAAATATTAGCATGAAAGATTTGGGGACTATTTGTCAGTGATGTATGCCGGCAATTGGAATTTTCAGCTTTATCCTATCTAGTGTCTATAAATTTTCATGTAAAGCTAGGTTTTGAAAGAAATCTCCAACCTTAATCTGTATAATACAGGAATTAGGAATTTACAACTGTACAGACATTCCAATCGACTCCATAGTGACACATTGTGAACTCATAAAGCTATTAAATTTCTACAAAATACATTCAATAAGAAAATAAATATTTTCAGCTTGTTAAACACAATAACAGTTTTGAAGTCATTAAGTTGAGGACCCCCGCGATAGAATCATTCTCTCGTCAACTCCACGCAATTTAGAAGCGAAAATTGTTTACGACCCAAAATAAATAAGCTGACGGTACATTAAAATATTCATTTGACAGCTAAAATAGTTTGAAAAGGCAATTAACCTATTTTTAATCTTCGCATTGCTTATTCTTTTTTTTATGTATTATTAACCACATGTTGAATGCATATTGAGAATTTTCTTCTTTTTGACATTAAGTTTTTGTGCTATTTTTGCTGTTTCGTAATAAATCATTTAAAATACAAAAGGAAAATGTCAAGAAAGAGTTTCCTCAAAAAATGTCAAGATCAAGTCGAAAATCAAATCACGATCGTGTCCGATTATATATTACAATTCCTTTGTCTTTAGCTAATAGCTGATTACATCATCAGTTCATTAAACTCATTCGAAAGTTTCTTTTTGATTTCATTTCTTTATTGTCAACATCAAGCAATTAAGCGTTGACTTTAGCTCTTTTTTTGGCAGAGTCAAATCAATCATAATGTGAAGAATGTGTACATGTCCATTTTTATGGGCATACGGTTATGCGAATAATTAAAAAAAAGAAAAGTGAAAAAGAAATTTCTTCAACTAAATTTGGAGATGAAGAAAAACTTTCATTGAAATTAAGTGCGTGAATTGCGAAACGTCGTCGACACTTAATTCACGTATGTAATCAGATTAATTTCTCCTTACTAACGATTGCTACGTGTGTGACTCTTTTTTTATTACGAGATCAATAATCTCTTCACATATTGCGCTCAATGTCAAAGCGACGAATATAATTTTTTTGCGCATTTTTTTTACAGAGGCAATGCGGTTTGTTGTTCGGTTTAATAAGGTGACTTTACCCATTATTTCCCATGAAGAATATTAAAAAATTCACAAATGATTCATATTTTGCAATGAGTCAATTTAGAATTTTTAATGCGGTTTTCTAGAATTTATCCAGAAAATTGCAATAGTGACTCATTCTGTTGATACTTTGCATTTTCCTTTAGGGTAGGCATGTAGCCAAAAGAGGTATTAGGGATATTAATTTTCCGAATGTTTTAGATATACAACTAGGAATGATCATGCACTCCAAATGATTTGATCTGTAGATTCCAGTCATATGCATTCTCGATTGAATCAGGTCCAGCTGTGAATAGAGGACTGTTTGCCTAGTTATGAACTTGACCTTTGTCTACTTGAAATCTTAGCCGGTTCTACTCGGGATCTTGAAGATTAATGTCTACGAGCTTCTCATTTTAAATTTACGAGTGTCCCCTCCCCCTTGCTCCCCAAATAATACTTTTGACTAATTGTTTTTCTTATCTACATGCACTACTCTTGTATAACAAGTAAGACATAATAGCCTTTCTGCTTCATTCCATTTAAATGTATATTTTTATTCGTGCTTAATTGTTATATTTATCTTCTTTGTGTACTGTTGTAAACGCAGTAATAAATGAGATTAAAATGATGAAGTCAAGGCAAAATAAAAAGCTTCCGTTAAGCATTTTTTTTTTTGGTTAACTTTCAATTTCTTTTCTCTTTTATTGCCAATTTCATTTTGATCATTTTCTCAATCGAAAATTATTCAATTTATTTCCACTTTTGAGTGCTTTTTTTATTGTTGCGGCTCTTTGTAATAATGTTCTGTCTAGATTTTTATTGTCATGACACATGAAAAATATTCCACAATAAATTCTGCTTGCTTTGTTTCCATTCAATTAAAAGACTATTAATTACACCACAATTATGAACCTTTCATCTACAGCTTCTACAGACATAATAAAAATTTTTGGGTTTTTAAAATTCGCTCATTATGAACATCGCGAAATGAAAGTTTACTTCATCTTTAAATAAATTCCATCAATCACCACGAAAAGTGCGCGTACGAAAAAAGATCAACCACCGTTTTTTAACGGAAACGATTAACGTAATGATTTTTTATTTTGTCAGTTTCTCTCTCTTCTACTCTCTTCCACTTTGTTATTTCGATGATGTCAAAAAAAAAATGTTTTATGAAGGTGAATATCACATGCCTAGCAATGACCATGAATATATCAAGCTATAAATTGCTTTGATGACAAGCTTGAATGGTAATTATTGACAATTTTCACTTTATGCTGTTTTGATGGCAGCTTTTTTGGGTAAAGGATTGTGATTATATGTCGGTGGGCTTGGCTGCTGAATGAGTGAGAGGTTCTGAAGCTTTCAGATTGGTAATTATAGATTTGAATGAAAAATGAGAAGTTTTTAATAAAGATCATTATCTGGACAAGACATTCAATCAGTAAACATCACCCTACAAGACTCATCACACAAAGAGGGATACGTCCTAGCAACCTATTACAGTCAGACATCTTTCAAGACATTTTATTACACCAACATTCTATGCAATTTGGGTGTGTGTGAAAGAATAAGTGATTGGATATTGAATGGAAAAGGAATTGACACTTTGGGTGGCATTGGATGAACAATGAAGCTTCATTTCTTCTTTTCTTTTGTGCCATATCAAAGATGAGTAATTTTGCACAAAGAAGAATTTACAGTAATTCATTTGAGTACTACATTGTTTGCTGTATCATGCTTAGAAGTCTTATAAGCTATTTGTTGTCCATAATCCACTTTCTGACTCACAAAAGAATTTCAAGTCCATTTAAATGCCATTGAAATATTAATCGATAATAAAACATTTCATTTATCACATCACTCATGGCCAATTCATCAGCGGCATCAGTCATCGTCATCACCATATTCGGCAATAACAAAAATATTGTCGCTGTGAACTTCATTAGCATTGAGACAGATTTATATTTATACGGACAGAAATGAATGAAAACTAAAAAGATTATTGTGTAAGATCCAGTCGTGAGAGGGCAATGTGTTGGCAATAAAGGCTAGATCGCTAATTGAAATCATGGCCGTCATGTAATTAAAACGTTTGAATTCCATTTCTTTGGAATGAGTAGACATGAGCAAATTCTTGATAATTGCGAAATAATTAGCTTTGTTTATCTTAATTTAATTTGTATACAATAGAAAAGAAATGGAATGAAAGAAATATAAACAAAAAACAGGTGAATTAATGCATAATGGCAATATACAGACATTCAGTCAGTCGCATTTTTACCGTTTCAGGGTTATTTACATATTTATATTTTCTGACATTTAAAGCCTCTCATTCTCCCGTCCTCTCAATCTATTTCGACTCTCAAAACATCGATGCATGTCATCGCGCTCATTGACCGCATCGCGAGAAATAATTGAAAACTGACTTTTTTTTGTCGGTTGATTGGCCAGTTAACATGATGATGACGATGATGATTGAAATGATTGGGGGGAAGCAAACATCAATGCGAACCAAAAATGTGTGTCAAGTCACCAGGAAACCTTTTTTTTCTAATTGATCAGTTTTTAACAATAAGCTACGAAAATAGCACAAACGTGCATACATGTGAATGTAAATGATGCTATTCATTACAAAAAGTACTTCCATTTACATTTTTTTACATTTCGCATATCTCATTTATTTATTTATGTATAGTCATTTTTCCACTCAACTGCTACTAGGTTATGCTGTTTAGTAATTACTAGGTGTAATTGTTTGTTGACCTCAGCAACAAATGTATCGTGTTACATGTTCCATTTTACTCCCTTATCATCTAATTATTGTCACAATACACTATGTGCACTTTTATAGTTTTCTCATAAAAAAAAATAGGTGATGTATGTGGTCGTCAGACTTGAAATGGATTTATGACATGAAAGGAGAAAGATGAAATGTCATAAATGACATGGATGGAAATACAATTTTGATAGAGTCTCGTATTGTCTCATAAAAAATGATAATGATGATGATGATGGTGATGAGTTACGATGAGTAAACATGCAAACTTTTGGAGAATTGTATTAAAAGAGAAATGTGGCACTAATTTTTTCATGTATGATATTTCAAGCGTTTAAGTTTTGAAATGCACGTACAGTTTCTGAACAGCAAATTATCATTTCACTTTATATTGTTGTTTATTGTTTGTTTTAATAAGTTGCTATGAATTTTGCGCTGTTTTTTAATTTATTAGTGCGAAATATAGGGCAATAAATTTTTACAGCCGAGTTTCAACTCAGCCAGTGCTGGGCAACCTTTTAGTTTTCGCGGCACATAACACACACTGTTAATAAGCCTCGAGCTGGCATTTCGAGAAATTTTTGACAGAGCATTAGTGTACCGCGGCACACAGGTTGCCCACATCAGTGGACTAAACCAACAATTAACAGTCTCACATTCACTATGATTCCATAAACCTGAATTGCAGATACCCCAAAAAAAATCAGCAATTCTTTTTATTAAAATCCAAAAATAAGCATCAATTAAAAAATTCATATTTTGCTGCAAATTGACTTTCTACTTCCGTTTGTGCTCATCAAATTGCTTATATTTTGTGCAATTCTCTACAAATTTAATTTATTTAGATTTATTTCATTTCATTTTAATTGATGGACGGTGAGAAATTTCTTATGCAAATTATTCTATGATATCGCTTATAGCTATTGCGGAACAGAAAACAAACTAAATAGAAACAGATATTGATTTAAACTGATTTGAATGAAGAAGTAGAAGAAAAATTTAAATTGAAAAAATCGAGGAAATTTTTTATTTCTTGCATCTAATTTAAGTTTCAAGTCATGATTGCTATTTTCTTTAATCTCACATTCAATTTGTTTAGCTATTGCACTTACTTTGAAATATATAGGAATTGATTATTTTTTTACTATTTTCTTTTTCCTTCTTGTGTTCATGACTGTCAGAAGTGCTTATATGTCGATCAATACATGAGAAAAAATTACATTAAACTAGCTATAAATCAAGTTTATAGGCTGAAGATTTTATTGCATGGATTTAAGGCTTTTTGTAAGCAGTGTTGTAATGTCTACATAGTTGCATGAACTAGAATGATCAAAATCTAGTCGCAAGAGCCATATAAGTCTTATACAGCTAGCATATGAGTGATATTGCTATGATGTGTGACTGTAGATCCAGAACTGCACCCAAATATTGATCTTTGCTTTAGCCAAAACTACATTAAATCACCCAATTGTGTCCAAAAACTAACATTCTCTAGGTAATCCTCAAATACTCATCTGGCATCAACATCCCAACTATCATCCAAATTATCAACACTGGACTATGAAAATATGAGCAATTTATTATGATTACAATTGACAGAATTGTCATTCATTTCAAAAAAAGCCGATTTGACTCATTTAATTACCAAAGTTCATGAACGCTCTCATGTCTCATTTTATTACTATTCTTAGAACATTATGTCTCTAATGACTTATGAAATTATCTCTCGTAAAAAATGGTCAATACAGACATTAATTGATTTAAGCGTACAATTGTTTATATACAACAATATGTAGACACATGTATACTTATATGAAGTTATTTTTCTTGTTAATGATAATAAACAAAATATCGGAAGTTATAAACAATCGAATGCATCTTCGAATGGATTTAAATTACAGTCGGCATATGCGGATGATTTATTAAGAAAACATCCATTAGTGTTTGGAAATCGAAAGCCTATTGAAGTCATTGAATCTCTACGAAATTCACACATCCGTGAAGATTATATGGAGCTAGTGATATTAAACATATTACTGAAATCCAAAAGCAGTTTATTTAGACTGCATTAAAATTAGCATCTTAGTCATGGAGCAAGCTGTAAATTGATTCAAATGAAAACTAATAAAATTATTGAATTATCAAGAATCTAATAAAAAGTTCGTCATTCCCGCGGAGACTGTTAAATTTCCTAACGGTTTTATAAAAAGAAGTTAGCTGCCAAATTGATCGTATTACTCAATTTGTTATTTTTAGAATGTTCAGGAATTGTGAGTGAATGAATTTAAGTCTGGACAGGATAAATACAGGCGTAATAAATATGTATAAAATTTTGAGATGTGGCATGTGTTTTATATAGCCTTGCAAATTTAGATTGTGCACTTTCTAAGGCAAGATTCTCGAAAATATCTACATTTACGTACAGTTAATAAGTCCCAGAAGACGCATCAACATGATTACTTTAAATATGCAATTTAATGATCTCAACCATCAGACAATAAATTTCAAGTCTATGCTACAAAAGTCAGAAAATGTTTAATTGCTTTGCACCAAACTGTTTACAAGAGCAAGTCTGAAGTAAACTGTAAATGTATTTAGTTACCAAAAAGTCTATTATCGCCCATTAAACGCCTCTAAATGAACAAAAACAGCATTCTTTAACTACTTGAAAGGCTTTAACAAAGCTAGTTAAAATTAACTGTAAAAGTGTTTGATTGCTGAATTGTTTCAAGTGAATACTTAAGCTCAAAAATGTGTAAAAAGACCCTTCAATTCATTTAATTCATATGTTAATCTACACCATTTCTTCACGTACAATCTATTGTGATTTATCTTTTCTCTTTAATTTGTTTATTATTTCACTTAGCTAAAGCATAAGTTGCTGAGAGAAATTTTACTTTTCTTATGGCTTAAACGGTTACACTTTCTTGCATTTTTTTCTAATCCACTTTATTCAGCATTATTAAAATAATATAAATTCCATGTCTGAGGAAATTTTTATTCACGAAAGCAATCAATAATAATAAAAAATCTACCGTGTGCATTTAATTAAATCCATTAACATTTGATCAGCTGACTCTTTTTTTTCGGTAGTAATAAAATAAAACAAAAAGTGTTAAACAAATTAATTCATTTCCTCATTAAAATTAATCGAAGGTGAAAACAATGGTATCACATGTGTGCATAAGTGTACGGGAACTATTGAAAAGTGCTTTTTTTGTCTAATGCTTTCATAGATAATTAAAATGATGTATTTCTTTTTTCTTATTATTGAATCAATAGACAAGTCGTGAGTAACCTTTTTGCCACGGCACTCTCATGACAAATGGATTGAATGAATGTCATCTGCAGTTTCATTTGAGACTTACCATCAATATGTGCCGCAGAACACAGATTGCCCACAACTGCAATAGACTATAGACGGCTGTTTTAAGACAAAAAAAAATACTCGTTTCATTCATCAACGTTCCAAAGCATCAAAATTACTTAACCGTCTGTTTTTGCTATAAATTAACACATAACACATTGAATCAGTCACCAGCCTAGACGACTGTTGTTTGTGTACAAGAAACGCTCATTTTCACAAACTAAGTTGAATTTCCGTTACATGCCATATGATATAAAAAGAGATTTTTTTTTGTTAGACTTGTAGAAAGTGAAAATCTACTCCATAGCATCGCCCTTAACAAACAAGTGAATTTTTTTGTTTTAGAAAGTACATTTTTCTATATTTTTGCTTCTCGATTTGAAGGCAATTATTTCTCTCTCTCCGTCTATATTCGTGCTTTTGTTTTGACGAAGCGATTTGCAAATTCTGCATAAAGATATACTTTATTATACAACTATAAATGACTGTACAAACAAAAATATTTGTCATCATTCCTTTTTCTCTATATTAATTGTGTGATTTAATTCAAATAGATAGACAAAAGCCTGATACTCTTTTTTTATTCATTGAATTATTTCTATGGCTTATTGTTAACGGCGTCGCGAATAAAAGAAAAATTCTTTTCAACAATTCAAATTAATTGTACAATAGATTGACATGAATCTCAACTAGATTTTATTTGTAGTGGGTTGTTTACGCGAAATGTGAAGCTAAAGGAATTGCATTTTGTTAATCTTGAAGTTTATTGCATCAAAATTATAATGCAGGAATTTTAATAAATGGAAATTTATGAATATTCTTGAATTTATTAGCATTCCTACTGAGTTGCATATTCTAAGTGTTGATCTTAATATGGATAATTGAAGTTTATGATAAGTTTCCCTGCTGTGCAAGCTAGTTGTTGATCTAGCTAGGTCAAATGAGGTTATAAAAGTTTATAAGAAGATTTGCTTGTCAAATTCAAACTAAAAAGGAATTCAATTTTTAATGAGCTTCCTTAAGCTTCTCTTCTCCCCAGAGCTTGAAGTCGACTCGAATTTACAATACCATATAACAACTTGTGCATTGCGGCACATAACACCAAGTTGGTCAGTTGACCACCGCTGGTCTATGTTCTCTCAGAATTGTGTCAAAAATATGCGAAAATATCAAAAACATTAAGTAATCTCAAAATAGCCCAATCTACTGACCTAACTAAACTGAACATTGGAACATTCAAACAAAACAATCACAATTCAACTGTCAAACGGATGAATAGAACTCTCTTATCAACAATTTCCCGCTATCACTCACATCACAATTCCCAACATCCATGAAACAACCCAAATGTATATAAATAAAAAAAGCGCAAGAGTTTAATGACCACTCAACTGATCTGATGATGCAAATAAAATGTTTTTTAAATACAGTACAAAAAGGAAAATTAGATCATCGACATGGGAAGAAGAAATTGAAAGCGAATTCTTTTCCTTCAACTTTATGTTTCTAAGTGAATCTTTCATCGCTGAATTAAAATACAATGAGAAATTGGATCATTACATTAAAATTACGCAATCTACGCTCACTGTTTAAACAGTATAAATAAAAGTTATTAGACTGGGATGATGGATTGTCTTTAACGCAATGTTGGACGCAAGTTTAAAGTAATTATGGACATATTTTATGAGCATTAATGTGATTTTAATTAATTTCGAAATAGCATCTCATTTTTTATTTATTTTACTTTCAATTTAATGTATTTTTTGTGTCTGTGAAATTGATTTTAAATACAGTTAAGATGAAAGGTTGTGGTTGTTGGATCACACCTTTAAATTTATTAACAATATCTGACGTAATTAAATTTTAAATTGTATATGTGGATAAATATTGCGTGGAATCATCATTGAATAATTTAGAAATGTGTTTATTTAAACATTATTGACTCATAGCCGTGATACATGCTTAACTATTGTCTATTCTGTACGAAGTTCATTGAATTTTGCGATATTGCGGAACTTTTTGTATTCGGGGTATGCCAAATATTTCTATTGTTAAATTATTGATTAAATTGTAAGTCGGCAAATCGGCCGGTGTGAGCGATTGAGGCCGTAAAACTCGACAACTGTCAAATCAACTTGCGTCAATTAAAATTAGTGATTTCGCGAATTACAAACTAATTGATGCTCATTGCTACAAAGTTGAATAATTTATAAAACTAGTATTTTTGCTAGCAAATCGGAAATGTTTTGAACTCAGCTACTGTAAATTCCCTAGACTTAGTTCGTCAGTAATGATTAGTCGTCAAAAATTAATTCTCTTTTATCATAATCATTAAATAGCCACTCCTAGATTTTCCCACGAATAATGATCAAACTGTTACGATATGGCAGAAAATAGCCAATTTTTCATCGAATTTCCCATGCCTATATATTGTTGACGAGAAAACTTTTGTAGTTTTACTATTAATTTTCTCATTAATTTTAATTAAAATTTTCCACAAAATCTCATACGAAGATTGGCAAAAGGTTTATTGACCCGAAAATGATTTTATTTTTAGATTTTTTTCAATGAATTCAGCTAATTAAAAGTTTATATTCTTTTTGGAATAAATTGTTTGTTCACCGTATGTGATGCATTAAGGAAATTTTTTGGAGATTGTTTTCTTATTATTCAGTTGTTTGGATTAAGTTATGTGAGTTGAATGCATTCTTTGGGGTATTTGAACGAGCAAGGTATATGAATTCTTAAAGTTTTGTTGCCTTAAGTGAATGTAGCCACATTGAATTGAGAATCACGACCAGACTTCCAATCTGATCAGTCATATAACAAATGGTCTAGCCATACAGCTGCATTAGTCTTAATCTTATTATTTTCACTATTCTACATGTTCCTATCTGCTTACTTACTGGAACCATGCTCCTATTTGGAGCCTAAGTTATTACATTCATATCTACTTATGCATATACAATATAATATATGCAGCAACTGCACTTCACAACAATGCACAATTTCATTGCATATTATTCATTAAATCATCATTGAAAATTATCATAATGATCGAATATGTGACCACTTAAAACTTTACCGAACCAACATACAAATTTCGGAATCTCCAACAACAATTCTATTGCCAAACCCACAAAAACACATTTTTATAGAAAATTACCAAATAATGTGATTCAATATAATTTATATAAAAAATCATTACTTGATTACGTATTTTATAAAATTTATGATGCACAAAAATTACTAGTGTAAGCAAGTGAATTTACAATCTACTTTGTGTTCTTCATCGCTGAACACATTATTTCAATAGAATTCTTTCCCGTACAAAAATGTATTTTTTTCACATTAGCTGAATGTGCTTGGAATTCTTCTTTTCTCACTTTATATATCATCTTTTATGCATCGTTGGATGTACATACTTGATTATGCGAGTCATTATCTATAAAAATTGCACACACAATGATTGTTGATGGTGTGAATAATTTGCATTATTAATTTGTCGTGTGGACAATGAATGAGGAAGAAGAATGTGATGTCTAGTACTCATCATTATGCTCGAGAATAATTGATTGAATGATAATTTAATTTTTAATAATGCCATTGATGTGAGACATTAATAATAGAGTGATGGGATAATTGAAAAAGTTTTCTAGAAGTCAAGGTAAAAGAATCAATTTTGAAGTGTTTTTAAAGTGATTAGTGCTCATCAATTATTATTTTTGGATCAAGTTGACCTTGTCAATTTTTTTTTGTTTTGTTTCACTTCCTATCACAATCACAATTTGACCCTTGATTTGTTGAAATTATGGAGCAATCATGAAGTTTCGATTTATTTGTCGAACATGTCTAGATAATGGCATTTTATGTTGTCATTTCTGTTGTCTATTGACACTTGGGATGTGATTCTAATGCTCGTGTGGCATGAATTGTTGTCAGGGAATCAAATGATCATGTAAGCATTGAGACTTCACTCAAAATTGATTGAATATTTTTAGAATTGCAAACTCGAATCAGTCTCTATTCAATGACAGTCGTCATAGCACTGTCAAGTCTTATCGTCACCGAACCATTACGCTCCTGACTACATTGTACCACTCAGGTGACATCTGATGTTTTAAAAAATTATATTATTTACAGATGGTACGCAAAATGTCCTTAAAACATGTTGTCAATAACAAATTAACGGATGATTTCGACTGTGCGAAAAAGCATCTGCGATTGACATATCAATTTAAAACGATATCCAATGCTATATGTACCGTATAAAAAGTCGTCTCACGACTATCATTAAAAATTGATTTTGTTATCTGTCCATCTATCAAGTATACAATTTAATGCAAGAATGAAGCGTAATATGACAACTAAGTGTGTTTCCCGCACTATTTTTTTTCTCATACTCGTCATACTGGTTACAAGTTACACTTGATGACTTCATATTCTATTAGCTATAATGTATAAAGTTTCTCTTATGTCTTTCTCGTGTGCATGATAGCAAAATATTCATGATGTTAAAATTATGTATATGTTTTTCCATTCTAATAGCTGCCATAATATTTTCTTTTCATCAAAACGACTTTACTTTTGCCTATCAAAAGGCAGCAATATCATTTAATATTTCGCTCCATTGGAGTTTCATTACAAATTTCCCGTGCTATGTGAAATGTGACTTTAACAACAATTGTCGTTACAATACAATGTGTATGTGTGCAAACATTTGACAACGTATTTGCTCTGTAGGATACAAAAACAAGAAAGAAATGATTCATCATAAAATAAAAGTTGATTCTTTTTTTGGCAGAGGCGTTTTTTTATTTAGTCTGCAACACACAAAAGAAACTCAAGATTATCATTTTAATAAAGTTTTCATTCAAACATCCAGGTTGCCATCATTTAGCTCAATAATATCAATAGCTCAAGAGAAATGAGTCGTTGCGTCCCACCCTAGACATATTTTTACCACCATATGTAATAGACATTCACTCAAAGTCATTAAATTCAGAAGCAATTGATCGCACATTCATTTCCCGATAATAAATTAAATTCTCTGTCAATAAATGCCCTCACTTTAGTTGAAAAACATGTCGCTTTGATTATACCGGAACGCATACACAAACTGGTATAATGCATTATATTATTTATAAATTATAAATAATGCAATAAACAATTGGAAATCGACAGTGCGTTGATGTTTATTGATGCACATAGCTAATGTCTTTTTTGTATGCAGTCATACTTGATTTCTATCACGTTTTTTGAGGAAGTTTGTCTACACTTAATTAACACCTAATTCCTCCTTATCGTATTCACTTATGAATGATTCATTTTTTTCCATTATAATTTTTTGTTTCTATGCTTATCTTTTCATCCTTATTACTTATAATTCTTTTGAAGTGCATATCTACTCCAGAAATTTCTCGTTGAAAAGGGATTACATGACCGTAAAATGACTTTGTGACTTAAAAAATTACTAATCCTATTTTTCATGTCATGTCACGATAATTTACTTACTATCTACCTTTTTTTTATAAAATACTTACTTCAGAGAATATTTTTAGATACGAAACTCTGTTGCAAATGTTATACTTTATCGAATTATGGAATGTAAGAGACAGGGGTTAAGATTTCTTGTTTATTTGTAACTCTGAACAAGCATTTAGGTAGAAAATTCAATTATAGAATTATGATCTAGTTTACTTATGTAAACATTTGATCTTTAGAAAGTTTCGACTTGATTTTAATTGAATAAAGCCTCAAGAGATCTTTGGCACCATTAAAAATCAAGGAATAAAGAGAAATATTGCAAATTAATTGCTGAGTTTGTTGTGACTTTTATAATTTACAAAGTTAAGCAATTTAAAAAATTCGTGAATTGCAGAATTATTTTTAATTTTTTAATAACAAACCAAAGTACAGAATGAGTTCTTTGTTATTGTAAGTTTATCTATTGAAAGATAAAGAAGGAATTCCTTTAATGAAACTATCAGTTAATTCAATAGTAAGCCATTGATTCCCATATCTCAGTTATCAATCAATTACAGTGTTGTTATTTGGATTTTTATTTGAGTTAACCGGTAGTCTAGACAGTGGTTCATAAACTTTGATTCGCAGCACACTAGAGTACAGTAACAGCTCTCTATAGTATTCACATTAATCATTATCAGATACACTCAGATCTTTAACTAGATATCACTCATCCAAGACAAACCATCCTAAAATAGCTATGTATACCCAATTCATATCTGTTTACACTACCCCAGACACTTACGTCAACAACACTGAATACAAAATCCCTGAATGTCGTAGTTCTTGGTAATAAATTCCATAGTCATGTGAGCGATTTCTTTACAATCACTTGAAATACTTAAAAAATATATATTCGCAGTAAAATCAGCTTTATCTTATCGTTGTTGGCAGATGAAAAGGTTTCTTTTTCCATTCCTTAACGTGAAAGAACAATAAAATAATGAAATTTTTTCGTATTTGTGTAAATGATGACGGCCTTGAACG
The DNA here is from genome assembly GCF_022539635.2 of Chironomus tepperi. Taxonomy (NCBI): domain Eukaryota; kingdom Metazoa; phylum Arthropoda; class Insecta; order Diptera; family Chironomidae; genus Chironomus; species Chironomus tepperi. Next base: position 1,368,330 of record NW_027226207.1, read on the forward strand.
TCATGAATAATTGAGAAGATTAACGCTTTGTCGCATTTCCTTCGCTTTTGCTTCCTCTTTCTGTATGCATTCATAAAAATTATTTCAAAAAGAAATTCTTTCAATACATTTTAAATACAAAATCTACAAAAAACTTCTCTTGCAAGAGCAGTCGACCCAAAAAAGCAAACATTTGCGTTCTCTCTTACTTCTTTTTTCACACTCACGTACATAACATGTGATAAAAATAGAATTTCGATCAATTTGTACGGAACGGCCAACGGAATGTCGGAAAGAAGCGAGCCAAGAAGAAAAATTTTTTTCTTTTCTTTTTTTCATGTAAAGATTTGCGTGAACTTAATTCTTGATTCATTGACTTATGTACGATATGCAATGATTCAATTAAATAAATGTAAATTCGGTTCCTCTCCGACTTCACTCGTGCTCAAAGTTTCTATTTTTATGTGCACAATAAATTTGTCAATATAAAAGTCATTCCATTCATGTACTGTCTCATAGAGGTTCCTCAATTTTATGCATGCACGTGAAGCTATGCTAAATGTGAATGGAATAAAGCCTTGACTTTGTTTTTATACAATAAAATATCTCCCGGTAGTATGAGAAGCCCTAACATTATCTCAATTGCATTTTGACCGAATTTTAAGTTGATAGGCTCAGTGCCAAGTCCATTTCATTCCTTCTTTCTAATTTTATCACCTTATCTTCGTTGTAAAAGTTTCATTTTAGAGTACAAATGTGTGAAATTTACAGTCAATCGTTACCATTTATGGTGTGAATAAGAGCATTTCAGTTCATTTTTTTTAGCTTCCTCAATTTGGATCCATTTTGACTCTCTTCTTATATTTTTCGTTCATGCATATACGCAAAGGCTAATATGAGAAAAATCTCATTATGTCTAAACCAGACTGAATATTTTGTGCCTTGTGACTGACATCTATATCAAATTCTCTTCTTTTTTTACAGTCACAGAAGAAAAAAAATTCCATGAATCGCGCACTGTCATGAATATTTAATATGTTCCAATGTCTCTCTGTCTTTTACATAACTATAGACGGACAATAAAATATTTCAAGAACGCCTAAAAAAGGCAATAGACATTTTCGTTGCTATAATTTTCGAATGAATGATTGATGCGCAGTTTTTTATGGGTCAGTAAGATGATTGGTAATGACAGCCTTCAATATTTAGTCTTCAGAATGACACCATTACATCCAGGCAAAGGTTTTCAACCGTTAATTTTGACATTAAGGATAACTAAGCACGTGCTTTTTAGAATTCTGGATCGATCAATATATAAAATTAGATAACATCATTTTGATATTATCGTGGATAGAGTCTAAACTGTAGAACTGATTGATCTCTAAAATTTCTAATTTAGTTAGCACTCTATACAGAGTTTCTGAATCACTCAAAGTTCAACTATCCAACTTCCATCAAACTTCAACTCAAACTACCCCTCCCTAATATCCATCAAACAAGTGAATCATCCAGCCAGTCAGACACCCAAAATATCTTCCAATTCAGTAGTCACGCATCCACCCAAAATGAATTTATGACTGAACATTATTCTAATGGTTAAATGCACACACAAAAAAAAAACTATCAGTAATGAAGTGAAGAAGGAGAGAGTAGCAGTAAAAGAGACGTCATTCAATATCGATTCTAATTTATTATCATGCTGCTGCTTTCTGCTAAATTTCCCAGGGCAAGATAATTTTTTTTTTCACTACATGAATGGTTTACAGTGTCTTACGTATGTTTACTTTTTGGAAAAAGAGGAATGAATCATGATAAAAATGCTCTCCTTATTTGATATTTCACGTTAGCTTGTACGTTAGTCAGAAGAGTAAACGACAAAAAATTTGCATTTAACCTCCTCTCTTGTCGTCAACGATTTAATGAGAAAACAGGGAAGGAAATTAAATTTTGGAACTAAGCAAGAATATGCTGAAAGTGTAGTCTTAAGTCATCAGATGTTTTTTGTGTTGTCTTCAAACAAACGATGATTATCATGATGATTGAATATACACAGCAAAACAGAATGAAAAAGCCAGTTGAGAGTTTAGAGAATAAAAAAATATGAAAAGAATCTCCGTAGTACTTATACATTATGAATAATCCAACAGTTTTTATATTTTTCTACATACACACACGCGTATCAAACTAGCTATGGAGCACGTTAAGTTTAAATTTTGATCTAGCACATTCACTGAGTTATTTACTGGACTGAATCTCAATTACACTATTTAGAACACAAGTTTATTGTCTTTAAAGACTAGTCATATTAAAAAAGAAGGCTATTTTAGCTTTAAATTATATCCAAATCATTAAACTGGATATAAATAATATGGATGTCAAATAGAACTAAGCCAATTTGGTGATATAATCCCTTACGATCTTAATTTTTCTCTGTTTGGAGTCTTTACGTACAACTATAAAGATGTCTTTTAATATGTACTCTGAAATCTACTTGAGTCACCAGAAACAAGAAATTCATAAATAAAAGTTTATTTGACACACAGACGATGACGATTATAAGTAATACGTGAATATAAAAGTATAGGTATAATCACAAAGGCGTTTTCAAATATGAATTCCATCGCAAAATCTTAGTAATATAATTGCACAATATAACTTGCTGCCTATCTCCATTTTTCAATACAATTTGATGAAATAAACTTACAAATAGAAATTATTCCTTTCTTGTAAAATTGATTATTGATGAATAAAAACGTAATCCAGCATTAAATTTCATTAATCATTTGAATTCTTTTTTCTTTATTTTTCTTTATCAAACTTTTTTTTTACTTCTTTTATTTTATTTTCAGAACTACTATGATTAAAATAACTATATTATCATATTGATTGCATCACAACACACTTTACTACGATTAACTAAAAAATTTTCTTCAATTTGCCACTAAAATAAGTGAAAAAAAAATATAATTCGCGCTCGGAATAACTTTTTCGTGTTTTGAATGTTCAATGGCTAATAGTAGACTAAAAATTTTTCTCACCAAACGTGAGAGAGACTTGTGTTATGCTATGCTGAATATTATTGTTGCTGAATTCATTGTGGTGAAATTCTCATACTCAACATAATCATCTGATGTTAAATTAACTCAATCTACAATCAATTGACTTTAATTTGTATGCTAAACATTAATCAATTAATTATTTACACCAAGGAACTCAAATTAATTAAAGTTTATTAAATTTCTCAAAGAACATAACGGTCAAAAAAATTTCAAATTTCTCGTTATTCAGCAAAAAACAAAAAATTATGGTAAGTTTTCGGCGTAATCAATTTTATTAATTACAGCATTAATACACAACTAATCACAATTGTAATAATGTAAACTTACTTTTAGTTCTCCGTACTGCATAAAGAAGAATTTGCACATAGCGGTTCCATTTGGTAAGTCTTAAAAATTTAATTTTACAATTGTCACAACAAAATCTGATTTGTAAACAAATTTCAGGACCTGTGCTTGGGGACATTTTAAGCCAGAAGTTGAGGAAGAACCTGAAGAAAGTCAAGAGAGTCAAGAAAATCCAGATGAACCACCAAAAGAGAAGCCACCTGTAAAAGAAGAATATGATTTTATTGTTTCAGGAGCAATTGGAAATCCAGAAACTGAAGTTAAAGTTTGGCGTGTCGAGGAAGACAAATTTACTCATTTGCACAGCTTAGCTGGTCATTCACTTGGAATCGTTAGTGTTGAAGTGTCGCCAAATGGAAAATGTAAGTTTTTGTCACAATAATACAAGATCCAGTGAACAAAATTTAATATTTTTCAGACATTGCAAGCAGTTCCTTAGATTCAACATTATGTATTTGGAATTCAGAAGATGGAAAACTCTTGAATCAAGTATCTCTAGGACCTGTGGATTTATGGACTGTAGCATTCTCACCTGATAGTAAATATGTCATATCTGGATCTAATGATGGAAAAATTTCTATGTACAATGTCGAGAATGGCAAAGTGGATCAAATCCTGGATCCTCAAAATGGAAAATTTACATTAAGTCTCGCATATAGTCCTGATGGAAAATACATAGCATCCGGTGCTTTAGATGGAATTATTAATATTTTCGATGTACAAGCTGGAAAAGTCGTTCAGACATTGGAAGGTCACGCCATGTCCGTAAGAAGCTTGTGCTTCTCACCAGATTCTCAAATGTTACTTACTGCTTCCGATGATAGACACATGAAATTATACGATGTAGCACATTCTGATGTTGTCCAAACACTTTCGGGACATTCAAGTTGGGTACTTTCCGTATCTTTCTCTGGAACTGGCAAGAGATTTGCATCATCATCTTCTGACAAGACAGTCAAGATTTGGGAAGTTAATGAACGAAAGAATATTCATACATTTAATGATCATCAGGATCAAGTATGGTGTGTCAAATACAATCCAAATTGTGATCGTGTCGTGTCCGTGTCTGAAGATAAATCAATTATCCTTTTTGACTGTCCACCTAATGTGTATTAAAAGTAATAAAGTGTAACTAATTGATTTTTTTAAAGACCAAAGTTCTAATTTATTCTAAAATTGATATACACTTTTGATTCTATTCCTTATAATCACTACGCGTTGGATATTCTTTATTTGACGGTTTTGCTGGCTCATCCGGCAAAAATGTGATTTTATCTGTCGACTGTTTCAGCAATTGTGTGAAGTTCTTTGTGTCTTGTTGTTTCAGTAGCTTTCTCTTCTTTTCGTCGGCTTTTTCAGGCACATACAGAGCGAACAGCTTGTAATATTCTAACATTATCTTTACATCCTCTAGTTTCAATTTATATTCCAGTGCTATCTTTTCAGCAGTCCATTCATCTGAATGTAGCCTATGATCACCTAAAAACTGTAGAATCTGCTTTAATGTCACTTTTCCAGGTGTTATAGTTTCTGGCTCTAAATATCCTAATTCAAAAAATCCAGCAAATTGTTTATTTGTTGGAAGTGGACGATCTGGATTTATTACTCGCTTCTGTTCTATTTCATGAGATGATGTCACAAAAACTTGTTTTAATCGATCATCAAGTCCTGAATCCTTTTTACCGGCTTGTTCTATTATTTCTGGATGATCTGTAAGTCATAAAATGTCCTAATTTTAGTTCCTTCTTAGATTATTATAGTTATTTACCTTTGAGTACTCTTTCCAAATCTTTTACTGTATCTTTGAATTTTGGAGCCACTACTGGTTTTGATTGACTGATGACTTTATGCGCTCTACTTTCTATATTGTAATATCTAAACGGAGACGTTATGACACTCATTGCTTTTCCCATTATTTAATTATTTTAATTCTGTAACTTTTATGAATTCATATGAAATTTATTTTCATTTAAACTGAGCATTTGAATTTAAAACGACCGTTATGCAATTTCAAAAACGAAGACAACTGAAATGTGGAATAAATACTTTGTGGTATTTAAAGATAATGCAGTTCAGGTGATAATTTTAGGCATTGGTGTAAGAGTGTACGTCCAAGGCAACAACTGGAACTCAAACATTTTGAACACGAAACAATTTTGAGCAAATTAAAATTCTACAAAAAAAATTCAAATAATTTTAGGCCGTTATTCTATAATTTATTGGTTGCTTTGATTTATTTGGTAACATTTAAATTTTTTGGACCATAAAATTGTAAAAGCCTTGCCTTACTCCCACTACGTAATAATAGAACGAATATGATTTAATTGAAATAAATAAGACAATAAAAGTTAAATACAAAATAGCAAGACCAACATGGATTTTCTTCAAAAAGGAAAATATTTTAAAATTTACCCGACATGCTATCCAAAGTACTTTAAACATTATTTTAAGTAGTATGAACAAAATCTCTAACAAGAAATCACAGGCTATAACTGTTTTGTGAAGATAATTCAATAGATTAGATTTTTTAGGCTTCATTAAACATTCGCATTTCTTGTGAGGCCCTGGATGACATATTAGGGTGCAGACATGTCCACATGATAATGAATTCGAAGCAAAGCACACTGATCCACATGAATGAGCCAAATACTTCAAAGTTATCCGGGGTTTCTTGAATTTTCCACAGTAACAAGTGTAATCTAATGATTTATTTAATTTTGGTTCATTGTTACATGTTGGACATCTTAAAACTCCTTGATTTGAAGTCTTCCATTTGTTGATGCACGTGAGATGTAAAATTTGAAAGCAAATGTCACAATTCCATACTGGATCGAATGATTTAATTTTGTCAAAACATATAACACACTCCAATTTGTTATTTTTTATTTCCTCAATAAGTTTCTCACGTTGCGAAACATTAGTCATGGTTGATTGCAGTCGATAACAATTTTTTGGTGACTAATTGAAATGAAATTTGAAAATTTTTTTGGTTAAACAAAACTACCTAAATTAAATTCATCCTTAGTTTGAACAAAAAAAAAAATTAACACTTTAATACCTGATTAATGCCTACAATTCCTTTATTTGAACTGCAAAATTAATTTTTATTTATTTTGTCATTTATAAATACTAAAACTCTCTGTATAACATTGTTCTTATCAAGGATGACTAGATATTTTATTTGAAAAAGTGAATGATAATCTGTTATCATCAAGTTATCGCTATTTTTTCGATTACCTACTTCAATTACCCCTTTTCAAAACTCGTTTAAAAACGCTTAAGCTGTTAATTTAATACTGGAGCTTAATACAGTAAAGTTAATTCCAATTAGAAGTACTAAAAAATTATCCCGTAGAATGGGATTAAAATTATCGTAGAATGGGATAAAAATTATCCCGAAGAATGGGATAAAAATTATCCCCCGTAGAATGGGATAAAAATTATCCCGTGGAATGGGATAAAAATTTGGGTATGAAAAATTATCCCGTAGAATAGGATAAAAATTATCCCGTAGAATGGGATTAAAATTTGGGAACGAAAAATTATCCCGTGGAATGGGATAAAAATTTGGGTATGAAAAATTATCCCGTAGAATAGGATAAAAATTTGGGTATGAAAACTGGCCTTGCCGTTCATTCGTTAGAAGTTCCAATTACCAAAAACTAGTTCAGTTCCATTTATTTCTATTATTAGTACATACGACTTTTACTACGCGCTTTGAGTATCAAAAAAGGAATCGTCAGCACATAATCACAAATAATAATTATTGTGAAATATAACGCAACGCTTCATAGAGTTTCAGGCAGTGAATATAAAGTAATTAAATTTTATTAAAAGAATTTCCTTCCTCATGCTGTTCTCGAAAGGAATAAAAAAAGGCGAAAAAAGATAAAAGTTAGAAAAAAACCACAAGTCTGGCTCTAATGATTATTAAAATACTTCTTCGACATTCGCATGATGAAGAAATTACATAAAATTAAAACATATAACGTGTAATATTTGGGGTTGTACGTTATACCACTATGAACATCATACACACAGTTAATCAGATACGAAATCAGGGAAAATACCACATGAACATTTTTATTCATTCAAACCCTGTGTCATACCAAAACATTAGATATGCGCATGCCTTCTCACTTCCATAATTACCATCCACAGTGGAAAGGAAAGCTTCATCTATCGTGTAGCGGAAAAATTTCTTTTTTCCAATTTATCAGTTTGAGTTTGATGTTGAACGAACAGAGGCATTCTATAGGACTCACATGCTGTACATATATCAAACATAGACTTTTTTAATTCTATTAATTTATTTTGTTAATTAATTAAATTATTCTGGACATAATAAGGAAACGGAAGTGCAATAAAAGTGTTAATAAAAATTATAAAATTGTGAGTGAAAGTGACAGGTTCTGTTGGAATAAGAAGAAGAAAAAGTACAGACGCCGAAATTTATCAATGGATTGTGAATGTCAAGGGAATTTTTTCTGCCGTAAAGAATAAGAAGGAAGACATAAAATAAAATAAAAAGCAATTTAATTAACCAAAACTGAGATTTTTTGTGAATTCTCTATAATATTATTGTGTATAGTGACTAGTTACTGTGTAAATTAATTTCATTCATATTAACACATCTTGAGTGATTTATACTCGTGTGCTGGAATCGGAAAATGTCTCGTGTATCATGTCCATGAGTTAAAAAAAAGCAAAACATACATAATACTGAACATTGTTATTCACTTTTATCTATAATGTAAATTAAATATATTATTGCGGAAAGATGAAAATGAGCAGGTTGCTGTCGTAAACAGGAGAAGAGAAGATACTTACATACATATACAAACGAAAACATTCACGTAAGTTGACGGGAATGATTTTATTGTGCAATTTTAGATTGTAAGGGAATGTTGTGAGGGTTCATTTTGGCTGTGGAGATGTTTTGAGATTTTATTGCTTTTAATTTGAATGCTGGATGGTGAAATTGAGGTTGCTTCCTTCATTTGCTTTACCATAATAGTTTGATTACTTACCTCTATCGTATTGGCTCCGTTAAGTCGCCGTTTTAATGGTTTAATGCCAGATAATCATCCTCGACGTCCACTTTCAATATATTTATAACTTCTGGATGCTTAACTCTGTCTGAAAGGCACAATATGGTCGTTGAAGCTTAGATACGTCACCATGTTAAAGATAAGCTGTCAAAAATATCCCCGACGTCTCCTTTCAATTCTTTTTACGGCTACATCTATACTATCATGCTAACTATGTATGCCATCAAACTTAAACATCCTATGTCCATTTCACTGATTAAACAAACATCAAAATGCTCAATACAACCATCTTTCCATTGACATTTGCTACTAGTTTTCTATATTCATTCTGTATATATTGCTGTGTGTAGTTAAATAAGTCTCCATACAATAAAATTGAATGAATGAGATGCTTCTGAAATGAGGGGTGAAAAACGAAAAATGGGCCTTCAAAATAGCAAAAAAAGGAAAAAAATGAGAGGAATAAGAAGAAGAGAATGTGAGGTGGAGAAAAATGAGGAAATTGTGTGTAATGATTTTATGTTTAGGAATTTTTCATCTCATTCTATGAAAAAAAGTTATTTTTTCTCTCGCATCTTCTTCTTAATGCAATAAAATAAAGAAAGAGGGATATGGCAGGAAGACATGAGTAGATGGATGGAATGCGGTGACTTGAGACGAGGATGAAAAGTTTGTCATACATCCATTCATAATTGATATTTCTTCTTTAATCGCATAGAATTATGGGCAATGTTCATGTTTACAATCCATTTGATGCTCATATTTATGGGATTGAATTTATGGATCATATTTGGTTGGGATGCTGATGCTGATATCTTAATATTATGGAGAATGTTCCCTTTGATGTTAATTAATTGCGTTTGTGTTTGATTGATAACCTTAAATTTGGATTAAATTGATGGTTTTAAAGGTTCGATGCTCTCAAATTTATATAAATTCAGTTCCGTTAAGGAAGGAATGGGTTCATAGATGATAGGAATGAGTTGCTAAGGAGATTCAGGATTATATTTTGATCGGTACATTCCTACTTCCTCAAAAAAAATCTTGAGTGAGACTTAAACTCACTTCCTACAATTTAAAATTGCATGCTCCTACAACTGAGCTTCCGGGGAACTTAAGACAAGGTACTCATAAAACTTCTTTCTCTATCCAGTTCAAATTACACAGCTTTTAGAGTTGCGCTACAACACAGCACAAATCCAGCATATTTTTGCGACAGAACCAGACTTATCTGATGTCTAAAAATTACTTCAATCGACGTCATAAATGTACAATCCCTACCCAAAATCCATTAAAACCCTTCAATAATCCACTAGAAATTCTCAATAAAAATAGACTAAATCCCAAATCAATTCAAATGAAATTCCATCATAAACGTGTCTGGTCAGCATGTTTGAGATTCTTCATACAATTAAAAATAATGTAAATTCCCTAAAATCCAAATGGATCCATTTGTAAAATTAAATTACATTTTAGGAAGTGTATGCAAATCATTTCCATTTATTAATAATTGAATAATCATGTAAGCGAAAGTTATGTACCAATATTCAGCATAATTCAATTAATTTTAATTGATTTAAGCAACGGAATGACTACCTCGAAAAAAGAAGTATTTTTTGGAGGAGATTAAAAATTCAATTTTATCTTTCATGCTTTCATTACTCCAATTAGAATCTTTATTAAGCGTATCTACATAGACCGACCACATTCCATTCTCATCAATCTCTTTCTATGCCTTAACCTCCCCAAGTATATTAATCTTCTTATTGTTATTTTAATTTAGTTATTGAATAGCTTCTCAACTTGGAACCGACAAAAAATAAGAATAAAGGCACATTTCAATCGCCAGATGTTCAGAAACAATAGAATTGAGCAAAAAATAACAGGGCCTTTATTAGAAATTCCCCAAATGGCGATGATTATTTTTCCATATTTTCACTTGAAAGAAACCAGCAAGAAATTTTCGATCCCAAAATATAAAAGAATTTGTTTAATAATTTTTATTACTTTTATCCTTTTTTGTGTTTCGGAACAAATTTTGCCACAGCAGCATATAGAGCCATCCATGTGCAGATGATGAAACAAATTGCAAATGGATTTGTTTTTGGGGAAATGGTATGAACGCATTCAACATTAAGCATAAAGTATTAAAAAGTCTGTAAAAGATTCACAAGGGAGCAATTTAAGTATGAACTGGATTGTTGTAATGTTATTGTAATGCTGAATTTTCTAGGAATTGGATTGAAATGATAAATTGGTGATTAGATTTTATGAGTTGGTCGATTGATCCGAAGCAGGGGTGTAGTCCGTATGCCTTTAAAATAAAGCTTCAAATGTATTCATACTGGCATTCTATGCTGGCCGTATAGATCAATTTTGATACTTGACCTTCTATAGATGTAGCCTACAACTAGCGCAATCACTGACTATCGGATGCCAATTCCCGAAGCCAAGTGAAATACTGTCGACAACTTCTTTCTATGCGGTCTTTTGACGCTTATGTGAACTTTTGCCATCCATAAATTTAGACTGAGTTAGACTTAACAGAGCTTCAACATGTCTGTTAAGCCGTGGCACACTAGAGTGCCTTCAAAAATATTGGAAAAGCCATTAACCGTATGCCGAATTAGATGTCAGTTGTGGCTAACTACCAAAGCGTACCACGAAAAGTATAAGGCTATCCACTCCTGTTTTAACACGATTATCCACAAAAATGCCAAATTACAGCCAGCAACTCAATATTCCCTCCAAAACTGCAAAACCTTAAAAAAATGTGCTGCATAATGAACAAAAATTTTTTAAAACAATTGGCAAACTGATGAACAATAAAAGTTACGAGTATAGCAAAGCAGCATTAAATGAGCAAAAGCGTGGATGGAGAAGAAAGAAAATAAAAAAGCCTTTCATTTCTCATTCTTTACTTCTTCGCCCCTTTATTTTACCTTCCAACCACATTTTATTTTTTCTATTGTGAGCGAAATAGCATGAGATATACTGGTTAAAAGTTCGCAAAAATGCGGAAAAAGGAAAAAAAAAAAAAGTTGTAGAATAATGGCACTTTTCCCATATAAACCGCAAAAGTTAGAACTCGGAGAAGGAAAGGAAATGAAATGAAAAAGGAACAAAAAACACATTCTGTCGAGCTGTGGATGGAGAAATGGAGTAAGAATAAGGAAGAGATGTAATTCTAGAATGATGATAGTAGCTCATAACTACAATAAGAGAAATTTATGATCTAAAATGGAGCTTAAACTTGTTGGAAATTACATGAAAAATATAATTTATGCCTCATGCACATAAATAAAAGCGGAAATTCCCATAAAAGTCATAATGGAAAAAAAGAGTTTAAGCCTAAAGAAAATTTTGTGTAGCATATATGAGCAGTTGTTGCCACGCGAAAACATAAAAAATGAATAAAAGAATCTCAAGAACACTTGAGTCTCGCATTAAAAGAGCTTTTGATTCATTTTATGAACAATTGTGTATTTGCCATTGTCGTAGGTTCTTCCTTCGTCCCGCGAGATGAATTGTGTACGAGAAAAAATGTATATAAATAAACAATTATCGGCAGCAGACACAACAACGAGTGATGAATAAATAGTTGTAAAAGTTTTAGTTACCGTCGTAAGATTGAGCTATAAAATTGCCCCACTGAGACACTTTTTGTTCCTGTTGACAGTCTTTTTTATAGCTTTTGTAGATTGAAAGTTTATACCTTGAAAGTTTTGAGACTTTTAGAGATATAAGAGTTATTGTGCTGTTGTTTTGATCTAGATTTATTTCTTGGTAATGGATACACTGTTCAGATCAAGAAGATTCATACCTGAGTTGATATTGGCTTGGAATTTCACCAAATTTGGCTACAGGCAATAGTCGCGGCAATAATTAGTCGGTATTATGACAAAGTATGTCTTCAGAGCATTCAGGACACGTAATTAGATTGTCGATTGAGGTACCAAAGTTCAGCAAAGTAGTCCTCTTATAGGCAATGAGCATCTGCAGTCTGAGACTCCTTAGGCAGTACTCGAGACTGTCCTGTATGTGAAAAAGCGCTCATTTCCACAAACTCAATATCCTCTAACCCCTTAACTTACCATTTATCTATCCATCTCCACAACTTTTGAGATTATTTTTATTAATAATAATCGTTTACATGCAAAACATTTTCTATAACCAGAAGCGATTATGCAATCCAAGCTTTGCGGTTTTACAGACTTTGTAATCTTTATAATCATTTATACAATGTGATAATGAACCGCAACTTATAAGGCGATAAAAGAACAATATATGTTTACACACAAAGTTTTTAACTCCGTATTGAAACAATAGAACCCTACAGTAACTCTCTATCTCCCATTTTCATGCATAAAAATCGTCGAGAGCTGAAAATAAAGATGCAATAAAAATAATTTCAACCATAAAAATTCCTATAGCTAAAATGGGTGAAAATTTTCACTTGATATCTTTATGTACCTTTATCCCAACATCAATTTCATGCACACAATTGGTGCGGAAGTGAATGAATAGAGATTTTTATTTTCGACTCGGCTAAAACCATATTTTGTGTGTAGATGAACGACCGAAAAAATGTATGTAGTGAAGGGGGTGTCATGCGAAAAAGCTTTGGCACGAGATCCTTTTGTGGTGTTATTTTATATGCCATTGAATAGACTTACACACGGTCTTATAGAGTAGCAAGAATGTAAAGGCAGCAGCAAAAAAGACTTAATTGACACGAGACATATAATAATAATAAACGTAGGAAAGAAGTAAACTTGATAGGCAATAAATTTTCCGTCATTTCTTTTATGTATTAATAGCAATTTATTATTGTGAATCTAGGAGCAAGAAACAATAGGTTGTTGGATGTCCTTTATATTATATTCGCTCTCACTTTATTGAATTATCTGGTAAGAGAAAAAAACGAAGCATCATCATCAGCAACAACAACAATGGCAATGACAAAAGCAACACCAAACGCTTTTTCTCATAAACATAAAAACAAGATCTAAAAGTGAAAGACTTCGTTGTGTGTATAGCAGGAGCAGGAGGCATGATGCAAGATTAGGAAATAGAATAAAGAAGGAGAAGCTTTTCGATAAGCAGATTTAAAGGCGCAGTTTTGATAATTTTCTATAGGGATGAGTCCAGTTTAATGAAACGATCCAAATAATGTTCAGGGATAGGTTCAGTTGCTCATGGAGAATAAGTTCAGTAGAAATTTGAAAGATTTGATAGAACGGGTTCAATATAATTCAAAGGATAAGATCAGTTTTGTTTGAGGGACAAGTGCAGTATGGCAATATGAAGAATAAGTTCAGTAAAATCCAATCACTTTAAAATCAGTAAAGTTTTAAAGACAATTGGAATTACCACTTGATAAATCGCATGAGAGAACATCATTATGGTTCCTCTCAATAATCCTTTGCTGACATCTTCAACATACATTTCCCTCAGCTTATGTAATGTCATCAGAAGCTTGTAATTCAAGTTTAAATGCCGGTAAAGTAAGCGATGCTTCTTTGTCATCAACCACAGAAAAAAACTAGCAATGCAAGCTAAAAAGCTGACGACAAGCACTCGATCTATTTCTGTCAAAAGGAATACAATTTCTCAGTTTCTGCAGTAATGTGCTAAAAACAACAGAAAATGAAAAAGAAGCAACCATGACAAAGAAGACTTTTTAAAAGCTGTGCTAAGTAATGTCCTCGTTTCATGTCATTATATGGAATGAAGGAAAAAGTTTCACGTCTAATGTATTTAATTACACAAAGTTTTTTTCTTTATATATATCAACGTTTATGGTTGTAAACAAAAGAGCGATGGAAGCAAAAAACGAGAGATTCCATTTAGACTCTTAAACAGGCACTTAATGTTGTTGTGTTTATATTGAGACTCAAGGATTTATCATTTGCAATATTATAGAGCTCTAACAAGCGTAGACAATTGCTCTCGACTACACAATCAGTGATATCTAGAACGGAAAGTGCAGGCAGAAAATTCTTAACATCCTCGAGTCCATAAATTATTTCCAGTGGATTCAATTGAATTGATATGAAGGTTAAGTCATTACATCCGCTTAGTTTTCTCAAATCAAATGATCTTATTTGATTATTAGAAGCTGACAATTCTCGAATCCTTTTCAATTTCCTTACAAAATTTATGTTCGAAAGTGTCGTATTGTCAATATTCAATGAAACAATTTCATTTCCATCACTTATATCGTCGCCATTGATTGCATTCAATTTGTTATTGTTTACTGTAAGAGCAATCAGACCCTTGAAGCGAAATAAATTGGATATGTCGTACAATTCGTTATCGGCCACATTTAGTCCATACAGTTTTTGATTTGTTCGCATAAACTTGCTGGATATGCTCGTCAATCGATTGTTTTGTAAAAATATATTACGAATTCGTATCGTGTTACGAAATAAATGATCATGAATTTGAATCAGGCAATTGTCATCTAGATAGATATATTCCAAAAATTTCAAATCATCAAATGCTCCCCTTTCGATATTATGAATAAGATTCGATTGAAAATTTAGAAATTCAATTTTCTCAATTCCATCGAAGAAGTTCCGCTTGATTGTTTCCAAAAGATTGACACCGAAATTGATATTTCGTACGTTTGTAAACTCTTCGAAACATCCAGCCTCGATCTCATTTACATTATTGTACATTAAATAAATAAATTCAATTTGGTCACGATTACCATACGCATAGAATCTGAAAATGTCCTTCGTCAGCGTCTAAAAGAGAATATGAAAGAAAAAAAAATATTCATAAGGATAAGGAACAATAAATTTGATGATGATAGAAAGATAATGTGAATGGAAAAATTGACGATAATGAGGGCTTGTTGAGGTTCTTTTGTTGATAATCAGCACTTACGCAACGGAAATATTATGAGGATATTTTTAATCGAATATGCTAAGGAGTACTGTACAATACAAATTGCGTCCCAAATTATAAGGAACTAAAAAAACTTTTTAAATCAGATTACATGCTGTTGTAGGAATGAATGACTGAATAAAGTAATTTGTAAGGGTGCAGAGCTAGCATTGAAAGCTTGAAAGCAGGATTTTGAGGTAATGATAAGGAAAGTGCTGAATATTGTTAATAAATAGCTGCAGCATTAAGTAATTTGCTGACTATCCAGGAATATCCAGCAAATTGTCATTCATGTCAATTGAATTTGAGAGCCTAATGTCGTCTGCTCAGTATTTTGAGTATGTACTCCTAGGATAAGACAGAATGAGCATTTAATGCCAATGCAGCTCACCCAAAACTCAAACTTCTCAACGACATTCTCCCATTCTCTTTATCAAACCCCTCTCCGCACTGATAGCGAGAATGTAAAATTTTCGGGATCAAAATATACAGTATGAAGCACAAATTCAAGAATGAGATAATTAAAATAGATAATGATGAACGACTTAAAGTGTAGAGTCGAAAATATTCCACAAAATATAAATTAAGTCAGCACACGTGAATATTCTCTGGAGCCCGGAATAAAAACTTAACATGTATACATTTCCCCGAGCATCTTCTTTAATGAAGTGTAAGCATGTGAGGTGCACATACGAATAAAAAAAAATAAACTTTTCATCACCTTAATTCCTTTGTTATTTATGTTCAGTAGATGTGTATCATTGTAGACATAAGACTCCACATTCTTAATATATTTCACGTGATTAATAGCTTTCTCTATTCGACAGTCAAGCTGAAGCGACGAGCAATGGTGAATGAGAAATAGCAAAAGGCCATACACAAAAAATTTTCTGTAATATTTTTTTTGGCGTGTAAAAAATCACAGCTAACAACCGAAAATTAAAATTAATGTGAAAATTACATTGCCGATGCTGCAGTCATGATTCTATGGTTCCTTTTCACTGTCCACCCACGTTTTATTTATTTATCTTATTTTTCCTGTTTATATTTTTTTTAACAGAAGGGAATGTAGACACAGCCACACAGTTTCACTGTACAATTTAATATTTATATATTCAGGATTGACCTCACACCACCCGAATGTCACTACTTAAAATGCTCATTCTTGCGAATGATTTGCTACTTTTATAAACTTTTTTTTTTATTCGCTCCTCGTCTCTTCTGACAGCCGTTCTTATTTTCATAAATTTTCTACTCATCTTCACCCATCTCTCATAGAGTTGGAGGTATTCTAGGAAAGTCAGGAGGGTAAAGTGTGCAATTTGTCCAGGATGTCTAATGACAATTTTAAAAGGATGATAATGAATGACACAGTGATGCTTATATTGTTTCAATTCCTAATTTATAGTCTGTATAGCACTTTGTAGGATCTGATGGAAGGATCTTTGGAAGGATCCATTAAAAAGTGTCAAAAACTGCGCTCTTATCACCTTTACTGCCGTAACCCTCCCACTAAATTTCAAGTGAATGACAGGCTCATCTCTATTTTGAATAGCATTCTTTTTTGTTAAATAGCAGGAAAGAAAGAAAATTCTCTGATGAGATTCTCAAGAGCAAATAAGATGCGTAATCATATGCGAATATAAAAAGTAATGTGGGGCTATAGACTGCATATGAAAGAGAACGAGATGAAGCGTAGGAAAGAGAATGAAAGAAACAAAAATGAAATGAATGAAATATAACAATGAATGGCTTTCTCATATTCACACAGCTGAAATTGTATAGATCTGGATAAGTGATCTGGATCTTACTGGATCTTGTTTTTTAGGTCTGGAAGTGACCTGGATTTACTGGATCTTGTATTTTAGGTCTGGAAGTGATCTGAATCTTACTGGATCTTGTTTTTTAGGTCTGGAAGTAACCTGGATCATACGGGATCTTGTTTTTTGTCAAAAATGAGCTTAAGTCCCTCGATCAATAACACAAGGACTTTTGTATTTCCACTATACCTGGTGTGAATTCAACTATTAAATAGTGATTCGCTTCATCGCCAGTTTAAGATTGATAAGACGACATCGTATGGCAATATCATATAAAATATTCACGGAGAAATTGGAGATTGAGGAAATTGGGTTATCATTTTCATATTTATTGTGTTCTATGTCTGAGAACAAGCCGTCTTCATCATCACATATTCACATAAAAAAGTCAATTTTCGATTGATAAATATGCATTTGATATGAAACGATTTCGGATCTACGAATATTTTTTTATGTCTACATGACATTCACGCAAATGTAAAAACACTTGATTCGGTTGTGTCAATTTCAATCCATACATCAATTTCACAGCTTTTCATTTTGATATATTTCCCATAGGATATATTAAACTTCACGCCTCTCAGTTCCTGAAATATGTTTTATGCCATTCCTTTAATCTTGATATTAGTTCAACATTATCGATGAACCTTTCACTATATTAAAATGTGGTATGAATGAAAATTGAAATTTAACAGATATCATGCTGCATATATACCCTAGTGGAAAAATTAAAATGTAGCGCATCGCTGGCAAATCGCGGTTATCTGGTTTCAATCTAGCAAGAATGAAATTTTCAATGCATTTTATAATACCCAAGAGTCTAGTCCTCCTTAATTATATTCAATCTTTTGATCATTATTGCTCATTCGTGTCGAACTTAATAATTTGAAGACATGCTTCCAATTTTAAATGGAAATTTCTAAATTGTAGGAATAAGGGTAGTCGGGTGTCAGATTGAGGTATTTTGTAATGCTGGCTATATGGCTATCTAACTGACAATTTAATTAGAATTTCAAGAGACATCCAAGAAGCAACTAAGGCATATCGAATAGATGACATTTCTAGAAAGTATTAACAAGCAAGTCTCTTTAGAGGAAACATTTTGACAGTTATGTCCTGAAAATCATGAAAAATGCCATCAAATTCACGCATCTTGCGGAAAATTTCTAAAATTGTTCCAATTACCACATACTTTACAAAATCCGGGAAGTGAATCCCGAATAAAGCATGTATGAATAAATGATGATATTTTTAAAATAAGACACAAAGCAGTAAGTAAATTTTCATGTTTGTTTGCTTTGAAGATGATGCTTAGAAAATCTGGAGGGTGGCAATACAGATATAAAAAGGAAAAACCAAGATTTGCTGTCAAAAGTGAAGAGACTTTTTATTTTTTATTGATTTTTTTGGTGCCAAGAACCGGAAACATTTCGAGGAGAATTTGACTTAAAATGAGTTTTCCTTACCCTAAAGTGGATGAGAAGTAATCAAACTTTTGGGATAGTAAGGAGTAGTTCCATAAAATATTGAATCATTCATGAATGACATTAAGTGATAATCAGCAATATTCTCCCCAGACCGACATAAAGTACCAAGTACACATCACATTATTATTCAAGATATATGCTACAGAAACAGGTACGATAAAATATAAAAAAGTACAATAAAAATAGTACGGAATCAATGAATACAGAAATTGCTGATAATGTAATTGTTTCTCTTTTATTTCTGCAAAAAAAGCAGCATAGCTGAAATGTGAAAATTGAAAAAAATCAGCTATTAAAATTTATCCACGTATTGTTTTTCATCGCTGTATAATCATGACTTCTGTACCACTACTACTACAACAATACAGCTCATTCTTTTCCCCTTTTTTCTCAGATCCTTATGTATACATCCTCTAACACCCCGTCTGAATTTAAATGAAAGCATACAAAAATGAGGCACAACTCCGTATTTTATTTTATGTGATGCTTTATAGATTTTTTTCATTCCATTCTTTACTGCACATTGCAACAACTGAATATATAAAAGGGAAAATTTTCTATTGCAGATATTCATAAATTTATATAAAGACTGTACTATGTAATGCATAAGTATGTCATTACTTGTTGGATCAGAGGATTATGAAGTGGCGTCGAGATTTTAATAAGCATATGATAGCTAATTCAGGAACACAATAACAACAACTATTCGAGATATTATTAATTTGAAGAAGCAATGAAGTCAGCAATAACGTTTTTTTGATATCATGCATGCATGATTTTGTTTATTTTGCATATTGTGCTGAAATCGATGAATCAGCATAACATAAAATATGCGCAAAATTTTCTCACATTAAATTTACATTAGTGCTTGAGTCAAATTGAAATTAATTTATGAGTGAGGCATGCATGCTTATATTTTGAAGGATTTTGTTTCGGGGATGAATGGTTTTGAGGAATTGTCATGCTGGAGAGGATTCTGAGGAAGTCATGCAAATTGTGGGAAAATAATTGGAATTGAATGTTGATGACTAGTCTCAGGATAGCTACACACTAATGGCTTTTAAACTCGATTTCTCAAGATTGTCTTAACCAAGATCCAGTCAAGACATCGAGAATTGTAATTGATTCTTTTGCTACCTTGCCAGTTCCCAATATCAAGTCAACTACTTCCAATCTCGATGACTGACTGCCTGCATTCTAAATTTTCAATTCAAACATCCACATCAGCTTCCATATTCAGCGATATAAATATTTCATACCTTTCTAAATCAATCATATTGAACAGACAAAATCTGTTGACCATTAAAACAACCATCAATCTCATGCACTACATGCAGCACTTCAAAGCAATCCTCTCAAATTTCCAAAACCTTAAAATGCCTCTTAATGGCAACAACAGATTATTCATGTTCATGCACTTCAGTTAAGGTGATTGTAGAAAGGCTTTTAAAATCAAATATTTATATGAAATTGGGCTCATGCCTATAGTCCAAAAATCATCATCATGTACATGCTTACTAAAAATATTTTCATGATCCATTGTGATTCATAAAAATTGTAAACTAAGCCATTTAGACTTAGAAAACAATAATTTAGTACATTCCTTCAATCCTCTCAAGTACAATTTTTTATATTGTTTGTTAAAGGAAATAAAATATGCACTGAAAAATACAGCATAAGAAGTAGTTTGGTATTCTGATATGATTGTGAATTAGAGGCACGTTTAATACACATTCACATGTACGTACGCTTTGCTCCCCTTTTATTACGATACTCGAAAAAAAGAGAGTAAAGGAAAAATCTTCAATCCCATGGCCATGATAAAGCAGTTATAACAGAAGCAGCATAACTAATGGATCAAATGGGAAGTTTTAAATACTCAACCCGTGTGGATGTAAATAAATACTTGAATTTGTGCTGCTTGTGAGAGAGAAAGGAAAGGTTTCTGTGTTCGAGTAAAATATATGAGGCAGGCATAAAGTAATAGTATTACGAGCGCTTTGAGCTTTTCTACACACACATTATGCTTCGAGATGTACGACCGACTTTAAAATTGGAATGAGATGGAATAATATTGAGAAAAAAGGGCCAGGCATGGAATTATATGAAAATTCTACTCGTAAATTGTGAAACGGCTTTCAATTTAATAAATCTATTTTTGATAGTCTTTTCCTTTGACTGCTCCGTATAAAGCTATTTCTCCATGATATAAGGCAGGGGTGGACAACCTTTTATTTTTTGCGGTAAGCCTCTACTGAAACCTCATATGGCATGCGGTTCATGGTGTGGGGCCGTGCTGTTTCGACACACGGTTCATGGTGCCGCAGCACACAAGTTGCCCACCACTGATTCTAAGCATATAGCAATGAGGGAAAATTGAACTTTATACAATCGAATGGAGAAAGTAAAATTCAACATAAAAATGAAAGAATTTTTCTTCCCTCAATATTTATCTTCTCATCCCTTTCATTTCCGTGGGTTGACTGACTTGCCGGGCTTTAGAAAAAACAATTTTCCAATTTTCTATCAAAGTTATTACAGAAAAAAATATTTTCTTTTTGTCTTGATAATAAATTTTACGTTGGCATAGAAATAGCGGACGAGCGAGCGTGGCAGAGCATTCGATTATATGTCTATTGAATTGATGTCGAGTTATGATGGAACGAAAGCTTCTTTTTTCAATATATACTCTTTCATAGATAAAATGCATTGACTATTACAGTTTTTTTTTTCAATATATATGTATATACAATAAATTTATTTATGGAATGAAAGAAAAATTCTCCAGCATGTGCCAGCATTTCAATTGGCCTCATAATTCATCGCATCTTCCATCCTCTTCTTGGTTCGAACTTTATCTTATGGAATATCGAGCTTCTTATTCTTCTGTTTGTCTAACTTTGTTGGACTTTTTATATTTGTTTGTAAGTCAGTCTATTTTTGGATGTGACTAATTTATGTTTAGATTATGGTGAAGTTAAAGATTGTCAGCATCTGATGAGTGCTGATGACTTCATGCTTTGTTTCTAACCAGTGCTCGAATTTGACTTGGATTCTGCATGAAAAATTCGTCTAGGGCCGACTTCAAGCTCCATTTTTTGAGCTTTTGAAACTTTCTTGCTTCCATTCACGTATTCCAAGTTTAAGAGCTTGTTGCTTATGAATAGTAAGCATACGTTGAGGTACGAGATAAGGCACACGACGCTGAAAATGCCAGAAATTCGAAATCAGATTTCATCGAACCTGGCAAGGATCAGAGTCAAGTAGACTTAGCTTTGGATGTCTTTTATGTGGCTTTCGGTCCTGTTCCTGTAGGTCAATACATGAGACTATAAAGTCATATCCAACTTCTGCCAATAAAAAACTGCGCTTACATCTCCAGGTCATTTTACATTTTTCCAATTATTTCTCCTTTTTTTGTTGTCCTTCCTCTGCTTCTTCTCATTTTCCAATGTTTAAAGAACCATAAAAGTTTATAAGGAATTTTATCGACATAAATCTTCTCGTTCATTTTATTATCTTTTTAAAAATTTATTTTTTTACAAATGATGCCTCGAAGACAATCACTGAACGAGCGACATAGAGCTTTGTGTGAATTATTATATACATTATTTATTATATTCCATAAAGATGCATATTGCACTCTCAGCTCATGATTATGAAAGTAATGAATTTTAAATTTGTATGAAGTACTTCCTCAATGGTGCCGGAAGGTATATAAAGCTCAATAAATTATTATAATGCCTTTGAGTGATTAAAAAAAAGCTCGAGACATTATGTAGCAATTTAAATTCAAGATCAGAATGAGTGAATACAAAATGAAATGGCATAATCAGGAGCTACCTTAAGGGTGACGCTTCTCTCATATGCAGCGTCACATTATTCATTTATTCCTCACATCCGGTCGTCCCAAACGATGTTTTTTATTTATTTGAGATATTCTATCCAACAAAATTATAATGTACATTATGAGAAAGCAAATTATGCATTCATGAATAATTTAGAAGTGTGGCTGCCTCACAAACAAAAAAAAAAGGAATAAATATAAATTATTAAATGGAATTTTATGAAAAACAATTTTTTGTCTATGAAAAAGTTTTCCATTTCATTTTCATGATATTGACAGAATGTTACAATCGCATTTATTTTCGGCTGACCACAGGAATATACTCAAATTACATACCTAGTTTGATGTATTCAACGTGCGGTTTAATGTGAATGTTTATTACTATTATGGTGGGCCATTATTTATGTGTTGTTAAATATTAGCATTACGCGAATCGCCATAAATTATTCAAGTGAGAGGTAGAATGTTTCAGACTTTTCCTTATGCCTTCATCCTATACACATTTTTTATCTTGTTAAGGCATTTGTGGAAATCTTTTTTTAATCTGGGTAAAAGTTTACGTTCAACTCATTTGGGGGTTCTTATTCTCATCGTGTCGTGCAATATTTTAAACTGAATATGAAGCTTTTAATAAATGTAAGCATTCCTTAAATTTTACGTACGGACATAAAGCTGTCAATGAGAATTTTTATATTAGAACAAAAAGAGAGCTTTATTGGGTGAAGCTTTATTGACTCAATAAGTAATCAACATTTTACGACTGAATTTTTCTGAATCATTTCACATCTCTTAAGGCAATCTGATGCTTCTGAAGTGATTCTGTGGATTGTTGTTGAGAAAAAGTTTAATGGACCTTTTGATCACTAACTTGATGGGATTTGAAGACATAAAGCTTTTTCCTTTTAAAAGCTTTTATTACAGTCTTCATCCCGATCGGGAGCATTGAAAGGTTGTTACATAAGGCTGTAAAATAGACACTATACTTAGAACCAGCCCAACCATAACAGGCAAAGTGAATGCTCGTAAGTGCTTGCTCTACTTAAATATACTGATTGAATATGCTCGCGAGCCTTCATTATAAATTGCTCTGCTCTTAAGAGTACGCACTCTGCCTGTTAGGACAAGGTTGTTAAATGAATAGTTAGTTCCTACTGGATGGTCTCTAATTAGTCATCAGCCTCGAATGTATGATTCATGCCCTAATCTAGGATACAAACAAATATTCTTGCTAGGACAGTTATCTATCCTAACTGTATCCAGAGCTTCTGTACCTATAGCTTCTTTAAATATAAGTAGAAGAAGCCAGTAAATCCTCAGATTCATGTATTTGAATTCCTGACTTTTTAGTCAATTTTGATCATTTCTTCATAATGTTTGATCAGTTCCACATCCTTAGCCTTCATGCATTCTTACTATGGTCTACACACTCACTGTTGACATAGCAATCTCCAAACAATTTGAACAAAAATTTGACTTATTCACTTGAACATAATTCAAGCAGCGAACCAAAAAGAAACCCTCATTAGGAAGTCTCGAAAAAAGAGAGAAATTCCCAGTAGGAATCACTACATGCAAAGTCATTCATGTCTCTCTAATGTTAAAGTAAAACTCATACACACGCTTTGAAGCTTAAAGTTTAAAGGGGTTGAATAATGTATAGGAATGAATGATGTATATACATTAGAATAAGAAGAATAAATGAAAACTTTATTATTATGAAACTTGAGTCTGCCACATATATTTAATAATAAAAAAAATCTTTCATTCCATTATTCTTTACAGCACACAACGAGCAGAAAGGAGCTTCAACATGTCGACATAACAACAGCAAGGCTGAGAAAGTGAGAGAGAAATATAAAAAAAAATACATAATAAGAAATAAAATCTCAGTAGTGATATGTGCAAGGAACATGTAGCTGTGCCAAAATAACATGTGCAGTGCGACGAACTTTTTTCTCATATTCACATTTTTTTAAGTCCTACAAATACCAACAAAAGTCTTGAATGTCATTTTCGAAGGCATATGAAGGAACAAGATGATGAACTGAAATGCAATGAAATTAAATTGAAAAAAAAAAAATGTTTGTGTATTGCTTGAATGCTGATAAGGCATGCATGCAAAATTTTACAAGATGAATCATGAATATTAAAATTTTTGAGAATGTTTTATTGACATTTTTTGGAGAGAAAAAGATTACATTCTCTTGTAAATAGCATCGCATAAATTTTGGAGCTTCTCAAATATTGAGGAAGCAATTCTTCGAGATATTTATTGAGTGCAATAAAAACAGAAACAATATAAGCATTAATATTATTCTGTATACTAATTTTCGTGCCAAAAAACATTTATATATGAATACAGACGGTAGAAGGAAGCATCGTCAAAACTAATAACTATTGACATCAAGTGCCAGTGTATAGTCATAGTTTATATTATCCTGCAATAACAGTGTGAAATAAAAATTAAACTGAATATACTCAGTGAACGCAGACTATTTCATTAATTAATTTTTATAGTGCTTGCCCATACTTTTTCATATTCTCGGACACATACTGCAAGGACATCAAAACCATATTTCATAAAACTCATCAAATAAACAAAAAAGTCATTTTTTTCTGCGTTTTATTTGCCAACCTCTCATATCAGGAGACGTTCGGCCCCTCCTAGTGTGTGGCAGCAATGTTTGGAGCTAAAATAAAGAAATGGATCGAAATTGTAAATCCGAGAAAAAAATCGAGTAAAAATAAAAATGGCAATAGGTGAGTAAATTTGATTTTCTTCTTTGCTATTTTTTTTTGTTTTATGGTACGTGCATAAGGGGGTGTGTGACTTGATGGAAGTGATGGTGATGTTTATTATACTGATTTTGACCAAGAAACTCATGCTTGCGTTGCTCGCAATTTAGATGCGGAGGTCTACAGCTTTTGGCTGTACCTCATAGTTCGTCCAAGGCTACAGACAGGCTACAAGACTGCAAACATGCGGCAAATTGAGACGGACTCTAATTTTAGAACATGCGAAAGCTCTAAAACCCAATTAATAGAAACTACAAAAGGTCTGTTGAGAACCAATTCTGGCAGAGTTCAGGCATGCCTATTTACATCTCTGATTGTCCTTGTAAAGCTCCTAAGCTGCCTGTTTTGCTGACTATCGCTTGCTAGACCTTGATTTTCAAGTACAAGAAAGTCAAAAATTTAGACAATCTGGGATTTAGTAGGTTTAGTGCTGTATTGGCTTCTGATTAGACTTAAATTCAATTAAAGCTGTTAACCGCCTTTCTTGCCATCCAAAGGAACTATGTCAAACACTTTCATCATCTTCCAACAAGCCATCGTCCCCCTTATAACATGTATCTATTTTTTATTCTGATTATATTTTTTTTGTTTATACATCGAAGTACTGACTGGGTGGCCGGAAGCAAATAAACAAGTCAGTGAAAAATATTGTCGCATATATAAAAGAGACAAATACAACATAAGCAATTCTCAGAGTATCATTTTTCATTCAACAAATTTATGTCCCTTTTCCCAATCTACCCACGTTCCTCTCTATTTTCCCTCCAATTTTTTTGTTTCGAAAGCATTGCTTTAAGCTAAAAGTTTTTTTGTGTATCGTTGGAGGTCTCTTTATCTACACTTTCAGTTAAGGCATAAAAATTGAAAATGATACACACGAAATGCGTTGAAATTATATGACAGTGAGTGAATGAACCAGGGTGTGAGACATTCCGTAGTGCTAGGACATGCTTCGCATTTGTAATTAATGATTTGTGTGAGAAGCCCAATGAAAAATGACCAGGAATTTTGTTGCTGTATGTTTCTATTGTCAAGAGAATTCTATTTTGATCCTTAACGTTGCTAACTATAAATTTTCATGATTCGAGAAGCATTCGAGAAGAAGAATGTTGTTTGAAGTTTTTAGTGAGAATACCCAAGAGATATATACTTTGTGTCTATCGATACTCATGAGTATCTTTCCCATTCCTATAGACAATTAATTCAATTTTAAAATACACACACGTATGTTTAAAGAGAAAGACACTTCCATCAATTTAGTGTTTAATTTAGTTTCATGCTGTACCTTTTGATTGGAATAATTGGGTAAAGGAGTGTCTTATAGTCATCGACTGTTAGGGCTTCTATGGAGGAATGAAACAATATGTCGTTCTTCATGTTCTTGAATAGATAAGGAGCGTACTCACGAGTATGCTCATGAAATTGAGAGATAAGGCACTTGTTCCTTATGAATCCTCAATCCTCGTGAATGGGTGCAGTCATTATTAAGCTCTGATAGCTCTTATGGTGCATTTATCCCGAGCAGTGCAACATAGTCATTAGAATCCTTTTATGACACCGTAAAATGTCAACATTTCGGAGAATCTTAACGATCCTGAGATCCTGAGACAGAATGTGCCGATCATCTGAGCCAGAGCTCTCAGCCAAAGCTGTCAGAATCCCCATTGTTTTAAAATCTTAAATTGATTACCCCAATCTATTATGAGAAACATAGTTGAAGCATTTTCAAAAAGAGTTGATCAATATCTTTTTACATCCGACACTAAAATGTAGATTATAGGATGATGAATGGAGAATAATGAATGAAAATTGAATTATGTTGCTTCAATGTATGTCCCACGTTGGGTTGTGCATCATCACCATCGTAAAATGTAAATTTGCTTCCATAAAGAGCTCCAATAAAAATAGAAACAAAAGGTCTCCCGAAACCTCAACTCAAAACCCGTTGATTGCTCAAAAAAACTTGAAATTACATTAACGGAACGTTAGAAGAATTTTAAGTGCCGCCCACATACCAAAATGATAAAAAATAAATTTTCAAATTCAAATACGGGCTTAAAACAAGCACAAATTTAATTGAATTATTTCCACTTTATCATTTCATTTCCGCACAAAATGCGCAATTTCATTTGAAATGAAAATGTATAAATGTATCCATGAATTAAAGATGATGATAATTTTTATTCCTCATTTTCAACAATTTTATTATTTGGCATGCTCATACACATCATAAACACAAAAATATCCAATTTTAATGCCAAACAGCAATAATGCAAATCGAAAAATGAAAAGTAAATAAAAATAGATTTTATATCCTTTTGAAGTTCTAGTCTATTTTAATGCATTTGTGATGTGAGTGTCATTGGGTAAAATTTAAATTTCATTATAAGCAGACTATAAAGTTCAATCAAATGTTCCAAATGGAATTGATGAGTTTCAAATTGCATTCAAATGTCTCATGGATATATGTGTTTATTTTGAATGATATTGAATAAGTTTCGGGGACACAGACAATATTTGCAAATGAAATTTGTTGGATGATTGGATAAAAATGGAAACAAAAATTTGTTGTCATGGGAGGGTAAGACACCTTGATTGAGGATTTTTATGAGAAAATCTGTCTGTTTTTTTAGAATCTAAGGTAGCTGAAACTGTCTTAAAATGTCAAAGCATTGAAGATTTATGATGATTACTTAGAATATTTTTTGAGAGTTGGGGGTTCATTGTTTCGAATTTGGTGACTCAGGTGAATTGAGGTGACTTAGTTCTTGGATTTCAGCCTTACAAAATTATTGGCAAAACGGCTTGGCCCCATATAAAATTATTGGCAAAATGGCTTGACAATGATTTAATCTAGATCCAAACCCTAATTCCTTGATAAATAATGCTGCAGAACTTCCACATTTCAAAGTCATTAGCTTCAGTCCCTTAGTACAAAATTTAAATCCGTAATCCTCAAATAAATTGTATTTTTCTGCATGCATTATTGCTGGATTTAAAAAAGTCATGTCTGTATCAACATGATTCAAAATAATCGCAGTTTAAAGTCAAACTAGTTTCAAGTAGTTCATGAATAATTTCAAACTACCAAATTAAAATTAAATTATGAAAAAGTCAGTTCCATTCATTATTCAGCAATTTAAATCCTTTTGTGCACGAACATCAAGTAAGAAGATTCCAAATGTACAATTTCATATCTCAAGTGCTCACCTAAAATGGAACAAAAATTTTAAGAGATAAAATTCAGAAAAGTAAGTGATGAAAATTTATATTTCCCGAAGCATACCGTCGAGTGCACTTTTTGGATCTCTCGCTGAAGTGATAATTGTGTTGACATGACTTTTTGCCCTTTTTAGCGAGCTGAGCCCTCTCATAAATCATTACTCGACTGTAACAGCCATCGTATCTCATTCTCGTCTTTTCCACGCAGGTGGCCTCTTAAAGAGGATGAAGTCAGTTGGGATGGGATATAAAATGCCATAATTTCTGTTGATTATGTTCCGCATTTTCAGTGGCTTTTTTTGTTGCCTTTTGATGGATTTTCCCCTTTTTTATATCATTCTGATTTAGCTTTATATCCTGTTTGTGGGCTGTAAGAGATTCATGAATTAAGCTAATTAAGGATGTGTATATGTGTGTAAAAAAATTTAATTACCGACCAACCTATTCATTTATGTGTGTGGGGATATAAAATATAGAGAAGGCAAGCAAATTGCATGGAAAATTAACCTTGAACAAATGACTATCTTATTTTCTTCTACATTTTCGTATCCAATAGTTGATGAATTCTCATTAGAGAAAAGTATTTCTTGTTATATCTCATTGGATACATAATCGAATAAAAACAGAAACTAAATTACATTCAATGAATTGATAATAGATTATGAGGAGATGACTCTAGAGAAAATTGGCCTATTTTATGGGTGAACTGTTCAGAGTATACAGAGTAAATGTGGAAAATTATGGGGGCTATAGAGATATTGGATGTTTGAGGAAAGCTATGTTGACTGTTTGCTGAACAAATAAAGAATTTTAAAGTCAATCTTGGCTTAATAACTTCGTTGTTCATTAAAATCAATAGTGATTCATAACCAACTGTAGACTGGGGACCGTTCGCCAATTTTCAATACCAAGTGTATGTCCAGGAATGACCAAGAAATGACAGAGTCCGAAATTACGAATTTTAGGTAGCCATACCAAATTTTAACAGATCCATCGAGTAACAACATCATTCTCAAATCTAAAAGTTGTTGACCTGCTTCCCATGCATTCAACTAAGTCAATCAAGCCATGACTCAATTGAATTTGCACTAAACTAACAACTCCTCCAACAACAATTCTGAGCATACTTCTACAAAAAAAGAACAATTGCACGTAGGAAAATATCTAGAAAAATTCGAGAAAATAGATTAAATCCAATTTTCTTCAGACAAATGTGCCTCAACAATAAAAATCGATAATGAAAGTATCTCTATGTTGTAGCTAAATGATTGTTGTACAAAAAAATATCAATTTACATTCTCAATGTTTTCCTATCAAGCCCGTTCATCGGCAAAGAAAAAAACCGAGAGAAAAATGGGAAGAAATGAACTTTCTGTTCGGTTTTGTATTTTAAGACAGCATTTTAAATCGCAGAACATGGAGATAATGGCGAAAGATAAAGTTGAATAGATGAGCAAGGTTTCTTCACCAGCATATACAATTTAAGGGAATTAATAAAAGTTTTACAGAGTTAATGAAACTTTTTTGTTCCAAATTTATTGTTATTTTGGAAGTTGGTTCTGTAATATCAATAAAAGTAGTAAGATAAATTGGAATTACATGAATCATTGCCTGACATTAAATTCTTCGAAAGCATAATTATGCTAATTAATTTCCTTAATAAGCTAAGCGTGTGTTTTAAAGATTAAAATCTTCATAAAATTAGTAAATTATTTTGTCAAGCAACAATCCCTAAGGAAAACGTAATTTATTAGAGTTACGCAAAAACATTTCAGTTTCAATAATCTCAAGATAATAGACATCAAAATCATTCAATAATGCTCATTTAATTACAATGAACAAAAGCCTTAAAAGCTCCTCATTGTATGTATGCTTAATAATTATTTAATCGAACAATTTTCTGACATTTATGTCCAATAATCAAGCTAAAGATGGGTGTAATGTCACGTAATTTTTATTGAGTATATGCCGACTTGCTAAGTGGCACGACGCAAGAATTATTTCAATTTTATTAAGGTGACTGAATGGGTAGATAACTTGGTCATTTATGGCCGATAATCTGACCGTCAAAAATGGTGGAAAATTGCTGAATTGGAAAATGAAAATCCATAAAATCCCTCACAATTCACACCTTAAATGCAGCTATAAAAACACCTCGATTTTATGGATTGAATTGATTCACAATTGCATGATGCCATTTAAAGTATTATTCTGAAAGATTTAACCCCAGTCACACAGCCTTGAAAAGCATAATCATAAAATTGTATCGCATAAAAGAAGTAAGGATTTTTCATATAAAATGACATTCTCACATTCTAAAAATAAAATCCGCTCACATAAACAGCTTTTAAAAAATGACGAAGATTAAAAGTTTTTCTTTTATATTCAATTCAATTTAATATATATTCTTTACATATTATATGTAAGCATGCATACATATATGGGAAAAAAAATTCATATAAAATCAAATAGTCTTTTGTCTCCCCCCATTCCTTAATCTTAATGTGTGTTTTCTTCTTTCTTGCCTCGATATTATGTTGTTTTTTATGATGGCTTACAATTTTTTTTCTTCTGTCTCACTCTCTCCTCCGCACTCTGATTCCGTTCCATTTTTATCTTGAAAAACAACACACAAGAAATCACAATATCAGCACAAAAAATACATGAAACGAATATATATTGTTTCACCAGAAAAAAATATAATATTTTTTGGAATAGATGGAAGGGGCAGGGATGTAGTCAGGGCTTTTTTGGGGGGTTGCCTTGGTAGTCTTCGAAATACTTTAAGGATGCTATACAGTAAAACTTAAGTAAGTTGAATTAAATTCATGTAGAATACATAAAAATAGCTATTTAAGTGCTTGACTACTCGGGAGCTTAGGATTGATTAGAATAACTTGTTGGATGGATCCAGAGTTGCGTAGAAAAGTGACTGATCACACTCGAATATCACAGATAGATGGCTGATATTGTGCCAATTTTCCATCGGTTTCTTCATTTGAAACTGGCACCGCATCGTCCGTGTTTAGGATTTCTCAATGTTGTGCTATTCAGGATCACAAATCAAGATGGAATTTTCGAAATTTACCTCAACAACCACTGCACATTGACTAAATTTAATGGAAATTGAGCGACTCCCTTCATCATTCCATATCCATCCCTTACTACATCCCCCATAAGCATAGAAAAAATCTCATCTCAATGACGAAATCAAAATCGTTGGAAAGTTTTGTTTCTTCTTCTGTGCTGTTCGAGAAGAGTTATTACATGGAATAAATTTTTATGTTTTAGATATATCTCATATATCTTAAAAATTGTTACTTACATGTGTATATACACATACGAAAATACGAAGAGACAGGAAAATGAAGCATAAAGTGAACAGATTTTTATCATTGTGCAGGATTCATTTTTGGTGTATGTGATGCTGATAATAGGAAAAGTGTAGAACAACTTTTTGTTAGAATATTGCTTGGAGAACATTTTGGAGACGCATTAAGCTTTATTCTTTGTAATAGAAGGTTTGGAAGTATATAAATATACAGCATACTGAATAATTAAACAGTCATATGCAGAAATCATATGGAATTGAAATTATACTAGAATCTGCATAGCAATTCATCAATATCTAAGCTTACGAATCTGACTTCCACAATCTATCACTCAGAATATTAAATTTCAGCACATAATTTTATAATTCTCAATAATTAATTTTTGCATAAGTAAAGCTATCAAAATTCAGGCAATAAATCTTTTGTCTACAATGTAGCCCTTTGGTTATGGATAACATCAATCATTTTCAGTATTATTTATGGCTATGTCATATAACAGAAAATATAGGTGTGTCATAGTATGCAAGATATGCTGTAAAATGAATTTATTCAGGCTGAAATTCCAACAGCTCTTTGGGCATCATTAGGCATGAATTTTTCCTTAATTTTGTATCTCAAAAATATCTAAAGCAGAAGCACTTAGACATTGGGTCATTGACTTCCATCATTGTTGCAGCCACACAACATGAGATTTGAGATCTTAAAAATGTCTCGCCATGGAGTTTTTTGCTATGACAATTCAGCATTAATAGACAACATGAAAGCTAAAAAAGCTTCAAAATAAAATTTTTCATTCAACAAGACCAACCGCAATCATTTCTCTAGAGTATAATTCCTCAAAATGTTCCTTATTTTTCTTTTAGTGAAAAACTAGAACAAATGCTTAAATTATGCAGAATTCCTCATCATAAGTTATGCTTAAATTTATAAGACAAACATGAAACGTCGTATTTTCATAAGAGGATTCAAAGGAAAAAGTTCATGCATTTTAACAAGACAGGAGAAGAAAAACTGAAGAAGTTCCTATTTTAATAAAGTTTTAGAATTTTTCACCAACTTTTTTGTTCCTTAGTGACTCAAAAAAAAAAAAGGATGAAAAGTTTGTATCTAAATAACAGACAAACTGATGAAATTACCATAAATTTTCACAACATGAAGTGGAGCTATTTGTAAGTGATGTCCATTAATGGCTTTTTCAGGTATATCCAAGTTTGTCGTTTACCTTCTAGCGAGATGTCCACTTTTCGGTACGAAATTGCTGCAAAACGAAACTTGACGAGCATTACGCTGGTTTCAGACTAGATTTGACTAAATGCGGCTTCAAGCCAGAGTTAAGTGACCCGGGATTGGATTTCCAGCCAGTTCTACGTCGTGTTCTTTTCGGGACTTCTCAGTCCTATTTAGTACTATGTATCCGTCACATCCCGTCTTGATGTGATGTCATGAACCTCATCCTATAAGTATTCAAAGCTGTGAATGAACCACTAACCTTCTTATAGCCTCAATACTTGCTTTGATCCTTCCAATAGACATCACAAACGAACGAGACCAATAAAAAAAAAATCCACTTAATAAATACAGACAGAAAGGGGAAACGGCAGAATTGCATGAGAAAAAAACAAGAAGGAAGTGTTCAGTGCGAAGAATCTGAAATACGTGAGATATTCAATATATTGCAAATACATGTACTATTTCCATTCGTAAATATATCTCAAAATTTGTGTTGTGCGAAAAATTTCAAGGAAATTCCCCACGGCAAGTTGTCTTTTCCTCTTCTTTAATCATGCACATCTCTCCTGCTCCCTTGACTCACATACATTCAAGACTAGACACATAAAGCCAACGTGATTTGCATAATTTTTTTCATTTTATTTTATTTTCTTGCTTACTCTCTCTTGTTGTGGTTGGTACTCTTACTGATGATTCTAAAATGATATGAAATTAAATAATTCCTTTTTTTCATCTCTTGCCTTTTTTTTTGAAGTTAGAAATAAAAATTTGCATTTTAAATTATTTTTCCATCAAAGGAATATCAATTTTTTTCTACCATTTTTCCAGCATATAGGCAAGGAAAAAAGAGAAAATTAGTTTACTTGTTTATCAGCTCACGAATACACTCCACAGACACTCCTCTATTACACGTTCTTCTTTACAGCATGAAACTGTAATTTTACTAATTCATATCATCAAGTCAAGAACAGAATTAGGAACATAGGGAAATTCTCGCGCGTTTTCCGAGAATATTCATCCTTACGCCTGTCGTTAATTCCATTTTAATTATTTTTTTATTATTTCAATGCCTTGTCGGTGATGGAAAAGATGAACATTTTCAGGAGAGGAAATCAGGAGCAAAAAATCTCATGTTTCAGCATAAAAAAAAAATATGAAATTATTGGTGGTAGGAAATAAAAAAAAAAGTTTTTGGATGTGTATATTCGCGCCGTTCTGATAATGTATGAGGGTTGTGGACGAACAACTTTGCGGATCCCTTTCTGTACTTTTCTTTTTGGCAGTTATCTTTATGTTTGAGAGGGGTGGTTTGATTGGGTTTCAAATTTCATTTTCTGCAGGGTATTGAGGAAGTATGGGCATGCTGTTGACTAAGAGTAATAATAATGATGAGATAGGGTTCCTGACGCTGCAAGTGGATGGCTCTGCGATTTTGATTGTTTATTAAAATTGCATTGGCCATTGTGTGGGCATCGATACATGCAAACTCCCATTGAGCAGCGGGTGCATTATACCAAAAAGCAGCTCCCCCGCCCCCTATGCCCTCCCCTGAACACTTCCCCGTCCAATCATGCGTTAATTTGAGTACAAAACCAACATCAATCAGTCCCCCACATATATAGTTCAAATATTTTATAGTCAAACTTCCTGTCTAACAATTGACATTTAAAAAAATGGGTGCGGATATCCATTTCGAGTCAACCAGACCCCTTCTTCTAAAATTAGTTCTCTTCCATTTTTACCAACAAGGCAGAGAAAATTTATTCAAATCTATGATGATGGTAATTTACATTGAAATAAAATTCTTTTTTTCCCTTTTATGGATACGTAAAAAAAAGAATTTTGAGACGATGAAGCATACGACGATGACTTAGAGCAATGTTTGTTATCTTAAGCAATTAGAATACATAATATAAAAATATAGAATAAATTTTCACACAAAATTGTGTTGAACGTTTTGAGAAAGAGAACCAAAAATAGAAATAGGAAGAAGGCATTATCCAATGCCATCGAGGGAAAAATAAAGTCGAACTACCGAAAGGGAGCGGAAACTAAGCAGAAAATATGTGATGAAAAGTTTTTAATTGACACAATAACATGAAAGTTTTTCATCTTTTTATGTTCTGTGAAAGAATTTATATCCATTTTCCTCCTCGTTTCCATTCACAATTTTTATGATAGATCTAAATGTTTATTTGAAATTTCCTACATTGTTGACAGAAGCATTTCCTCTTCATAAATATAGAGAAGATAAATGATAAATGGAAAAAAATTCGTCAAATATTCATTTCAGAGCATATTTTCATGATTTTAAGCAGTCGTGCGAAGAGGGATGAATCTTTTACATCGAATTGTTTTACGTCAAATCAGATTTAAGGATTTTATTACGAGTCTGGACAGTCTAGATTGTCATTTTGATTGTCATATGAAAAAACTTTATCATCCATAAAATCACCGCCAAGTGGAAAAGTTTGTAAACTAGAAAAAGTCATTAAAATCGCATAATTGCTGTTGATGTGTTCAGTAATGTCTGAGGTTTTGAGACAACGGCATGAAAAACCACGAAAAAGTTGGTCCTGCAACATCAATCTTAATTTTTGCAATCTCAAATTTCACATTTTTAGGGAGGTTTTAAGGACAAACTTCCTATCAGATAAACAGAATGCTCTTGAGAGCTTGCTGACCTTAAATATACTAGTTGTGCATGCTCGTGAGCATTGAATTAAGCTTACTCAGAGAGAAGGCTCTTTGGCTGCTAAATACTCAGTTGCAAACCCCTCGCAAAACCATGTCTACAATTTTTGTATTAATGCATTCCATTTTCTTAAGAGCGGACGTTAAAGACGCTTCGTCTGACTTTTATTTCGGCAGTTATTTTTGTCTCAAGCATGCTAATTTAAATTGCTTATGGGTTTGTTGAACTTGACTATTTTCTACAATTGAATTGAGGGTTAGTACAGTGTATTGGTATGGTGTGGGGCATTTCTATGACATGACACATCTTGATGGTCATCCTCGAGCATTCGGTTCTCTTTGGTAGAATACCAGTATACCGCGACACATAGGACATCCTTCACTGAACTAGAATGAAACTTCAACTTCAACAGACATCACGTAACTCACAGACAAACCCCCAAAACTGGAATGTCTATTTAAATAAATATGACATAAAAAAGCTTTTTATCGTATGGCATAATGAAGTCATTTAATTGTGCAATACTAGTCACATTGACGCCCATACAATTCATGATCTAATTGCTAGAATTTTATATTGCTCATTAAATGGAATGTAAAGTATATTCATTTAGCGGAAATCTAAGCCTTTCATGAAAATATTTTATGACATTTCATGCCAATCACAGATTCGTGAGAATGTGAGTAGTTCGTGTGGATTTAATCCATTCAGATCATTTCATGCGAAAATAGAAAATGACGGCAATCCACAAAACTTTGATGTCATGAGTTTATTAAATATAAATACTGACAAGTGACAAAAGTGGGTGATTTATATCAGTTCCATTTAATCGAGCCCAAACGTCTACGTTCATCATTTCTGTCAGAAGTTTCTCTGCCGTTCCTCAACATTTATTGATTTATTTGACAAAAAAAGTGCGTCATTTCTGTTTACTTTACGAAAAACTTTTTCAATTTACTCGAAAAGCACTGCTACATACTTTTTCATGGAAGGATACTCAAGAGCTTAAGATGTTTTCCTCGAGATTGTGAAAAATATTTTCCATCTAATCCCACCAAAAAATGATATTAAGGAGGAAATAAAAATAAGAAAATTATGAGCACTTGCTTCCAAGTCCAATGGTGGTAAAGTAACTAAATTAACAAGAATCTGCTAAAAATTTGTCGTCTTGTCTATTTATGAATGAAATGTATCGCTATAGAAATTCTCTGACGCTTTATCTTATTCCATCTTATGCTATACTTTTTTCTTTTATTTAGAGACTTAACAGAGACTTTTCTCAATTTATTCATACTTTTATGTTTCAAAAAAATATTTTCACATTTTTGTCAGCATAGCAAAAAAAGATGAAGGAATTGAAGCTTTACAAGATAATATGAAGAGGGTGATTTTTGGCGCATTTTCTTTTCCTTCCTGTGAATACTTCTTCTAAGGTGGAATTTTTGAAATGCTTACTTCTTGGAAATTGTTGCTTTTGATTTCATAAGAGGTGCCTGACGTAAATTTAACTGGATGGTATTCACTTCAGTGCTTTGGAAAATCAATATTTAAAGTTAAAAGGGTTTAATGGGATTAAAAATGGAGGAGCGACTGTCTTCAGTGGTTCTGTTGGTAGTAATAAGGTAGCGGATATTGGTAGTAAATATTGGTTTTGATATCTATAGGGATTAAGATGTTGTGCATCTCTTGCTTAACTTAGACACAAATGAAAGCTGCGGGTCATGGAAAATGACTGTGCATTTGTGGAGTCATGGATCATGACCCTGCATGCATATGGGCATGCTATTGACGTTTTCCAGTGGAAG
Source organism: Chironomus tepperi (assembly GCF_022539635.2). NCBI lineage: Eukaryota > Metazoa > Arthropoda > Insecta > Diptera > Chironomidae > Chironomus > Chironomus tepperi. Next base: position 1,405,892 of record NW_027226207.1, read on the forward strand.
ATTCGCGCAATCATATTATGCTTTTAAGAAGGATAGCTCGAAGTCGACTCGAATTTCATATGAAGTCGAGTTGACTCAAGTCGACTTTTTCATACAAAATCTGAGTCAACTTCGAGCTTTTCTTAGAAATAAGGAGACTTATTTAAGTGCAGGAGCCAAGTTGGAAGTACATCAGCCCTATAAGGAGGCTGTCATAGTAAAACATATTAAAATGATAGAAGCTCCTTTGAGTAAGGTCTTAAAGTCTGACTTTGTGAATGAAAAAAGGTCACATGGGCGTCCAACGAACTCATGGAGGAAAGCTGCCAATCGAGAATGTATTACACTTAGATCTACATAGAGGTGGCTTCCATTAGCTTCATTTGCGTCGCTCGGCAACCAAACCAATCAAATATTTAACAGCATTTGGTCAGACAGACGAAATAATAAAGACTTCTATTTGTACAAAGATTAAACATTTTATGGTCAATAGCACACTTCCCTTTAGAGACATCCACTAAAAGAAAAACTGAAGAGAAAAATGTGTTCCTTAATAGCAGTGAAAAACTTTTTTGAAAAGTGGAAAATTCTTTTCGTTCTCAATTTTCCTTGCAAAGCAATTTAAGTGGAAAATTTGTGGGTTTTTATATGAAAAAAAAAGAAACTGATGGCATACAAATGTCCACATTGAATACCACAGTGCGATGTACAGCAGAGAAAAAAAGGTCGAGTAAAATTCAATAAAAAGGGCTCAAAACTTAAAAGCATTGATAAAAATTGTCCATGAATTGATCAATAAATTGCTATGAAAAACAAAAAGGAATTATCATTGTATCTAGTTCTTCCTGGAGAAAAAGAAGTCATCCCACATCTCATCAACACCTTTCCGAAATGTGTTTTTCCTTTTTTATTGGAAACAGAATATTTTTTGAATTTTAATTTAATTGCACGAAGACAAACGACACACAGGGAGGGTAGGATAGGTATCAAGAAGAAGGATTTAATTTTATCAGAAAGGAAGACTACAATATTACAAAAGTTGGTATTTTTCTTTAATGATCTAGATACGGTATAATAGGGTATGCGACTAGAATATTGTGTCTCGTACGAATGGATGCTCACATTTATAGGAATGTGATAGGAATTCTCTAACATATCGATTTAAGGAACTGAATACTTCAAAGTAATTTTATGTAAACTGTAACCCTCCGTAAACGAGAAACAGACCTAAGATCTGCTAAATATTTCACTCTAATAGATAAATTGAGCAAAAATGTTCTTATCGATTTTACTTCATTTCGATAATTCAACAAATGGCATCAAGTTTCAAATAAATCTCATTATATCATTTAAATCATTCTCCTCATTCTAGCTTTAATTTCCTACAGCACTAAGGGAATGATATAATCTGAGAAAATTTCTAAATAAACGGATTTAGGAAAGTAAGAAGTTTGGAAAGAATGAAATACGTCTGTTAATATGAAAATTTATTCATGAGATATTTCACGCCTTACCTTCTTCTTCTTCTTATCCTTCCTTTTTAAGTTTTACTCTTTTATTTGCTGTGAGCATTCTCGGGATGATTGTTGCTGTGTTGTACTTGCTGTGGTGTTGAGTGGCTTGGTGGGGGTGCTAGCTAGGGAATATCATATGAGGCAAAGAGTGAGAATAAGGCATCTGTTGAAGGTTATTTAGACAACATACCAGAAATCTGTCAGTTCGATTACTACCAGAACCGAATCTTCAATCATTACATAGAGTACTGTCGATATGGCATTACTCAGGTTAATGGCAATATTGACTTAGAATGTAGTGAGTATAGTCGATTAAGGTGTTTTGCAATAAAAAACTGATCTCTGGATCTACCCCAGATAATAACTTATATTTCATTTAGCTCATTTCCACTTACATCTTAAAAATCCTTCTTAATAGAAGTATGCAAAACTCAGTAAAAAGCAACTTACACAATGCGCTTCAACAATAATCCCCCATAAATCACATACTTACAACATTACTTCTTGATACTCATTCATTCTAACATAAGGATTAATTTAAATACAAGTTTCATCTTACATGTTAACATGAACTTGCTTGATACTATTTAAATCACATTTTAATAGAATTTAACTCAACAAAATGATTTTTTTTTTCTAAGATGATGTGATGAAATTTTCCATAAAAATAGAAAAAAAGTTTCCATAAAAATGCAAAATTATGCGAACACAATGGATGAAACTTTTCCATTTCACTTCCTATTTTCCTCTAAACTTCTTCTTACTTTTAAAGTTGAAGGGAAAAAAAGGAAGAATAATGAAAAGTTTCCATCATCACATCACGTTGTGAAATCCTTTTAATGTTTCTTGAGGGCACCAAAGAGCATCAAATAGGATGGGAAGTGATGCTGTCCTGAAAAAAAAAAACTTCATCCCAACTTGCCTGAACGGTTGTTTCGTACTTTTTTAATTAAAAATGTAATCCAGTTCACTAATTTATCGTAAGATGATGATAATGACATTCATGATTTTTCCTCCTTTTGGTTGAGATGTGTATCAAGTAAGACTATCCTTTTCAAATAAAGATAAAAGTGTGTATGTGAGAAGTATCCGAAAAAAAAGAGAGAAAATTATCTAATTTGCTGTTTTATGCTCTATCATTTCGTCTTTTACTTCTTATTATCTTCTTGGACCCTTTTCTCATTGTCATCTTTAATTAAGATGATGCTTTTCTATATCTCTCGACAATATTGCACAATATACATGTACGGGATAAAAAATGGCCTTCGCGTGACAATGATGATTGTGTGTGTCCCGCATTGCATCAAGTGCTTTTTGAGTGGTTGTAGATAAATAACGAAATGTTAGTTACTGCTGGATATTTTTAGATGCTTTGAAGTTTATTCTCCTCTTTAAAGCTTCCGGGGTGAACTTTTGAACCTTTTTGGAATCTTTGATTTTAATCATGAGATTAGATAATCTTTACAAATTTAGCCGAACATACGAAGGCGGATAGAAAAAGAGTTTCGAGGTCAACTGACTATTTAAGGATTCCAATCTGTTAATCTCAACTGACCTTTGGGGATTATTCACTTATTATGTTACTTACCATATTGGAAGAAATTGTCCACGGCAGGCAATAGCTGCCGTATGGCGTGTAAGTAGCAATTTTCATGTTAACTGCCATTAAAATTATCATCTTGATGACATGAGTCTGCCATGTGTCCTCCATTAGGATGCCATGTGTCCGTCATTAAGATTTTAAGCTACCATGAAAAGTTTGGTTCGATCGAGTTGATAATATAGCTTTTAATCCACCTGAACCACCCCCAACTTCCTGAAAATGAACAAATCGATCAATTGCTGTCAAACTTGTCATTCCGTAACATCCGTACAATCCACATCAAATAAACCTTGATTTCAACCAAACCTCGAAAGTTCACATCTCATTCTCATCATCATCATCTTCCTTTCTTCACAAAACTTTTACTTATCAATTTTCTTATAGTTATATACACAACGATGATAGCTATGGGAAAAACAATGGTACAGTTACTTCAAGATATGAGTCCCCGGTGAAAAATATTTAATTTTCATGAAGGCATATTATGCGCATTTCATTCTTGCTGTCTTTCGGAAAAATGAAATTTGAGATTAGGGGTATATTTTTGATGATAGTCCGTTTTCATTCCTGCATACAGCTAAATAAAAAATGTATAACAATAGACGTCGTATTCTCATCTTGAATGACAATAATAAAAATAACAGAAAGAATTCTTGCAAGAACAATAAGGATGACTATGACAACAATAACAGCAGTTTTACTTTGTCTTGGTTAAACAGAAAGAAGCAGGAAGAAGAAGATTGCTTATTTCTTGAGAAAAAAAATAAGCTTAAGCAAGTCTATTACTTCATCTGTGTATATGAGAAGCACCTCATAAAAATAACAACAGTAATAACAATAATCAAACCTAAAAAGGAAAACATCAGCAGCATCCTCATTCATTCTCAAAAAAGAGAAAGTCTTCAACACATACACATTGGATACTTCATTGAATAAATAAAATATTATGTGCCTCCATTCATTCATTCAAGCTATTTATCCTTTTGTTTCTTACTGCTGTTACTGCTGCCTGAAATTATTTCTTTTTTTCCAGATATCTAATGTATTGTGCTCAAAGCAGATTTTATTTTAGGAGATTATGAAGTTTTGCTTTATATTTTTTTCTGTTACTGGCTAGAAAGAATTTGCAATTTGTCCAATATCCACACAGAAATGGGAATTGAAATTTATTGGACACTTGAGTTGATAAAAATATGCTCGACATTATGAAGAACAACTTTATAGATGGAAATTATTTTAAAAAATAAGTAAAATTGAGGGTAAGGTTTAATAATGATTTTGGATCCTGTCCAAAAAAAAAATGTAGAGAGATAGGAAGAGTTTGATTGCACTTTAAGTACTTGTTACACATTAAGGGAAAAGTTTTTTAATGAGATGTCCAATTTATTGTATATTACATGTCGTAATTTTTATAGAATTGGGGGGTATTTGGATAAATTTATGTACAATTGTTCGGACATGCATATGAGAATATTTCTGAACTGTATGATGTGGTTGCTAGGAGATAGCATCCAGGAGACAAACGTTTCCCAGAGTTGCGTTTTGGTTGTAATGTCATAAATTTAGGAGTTGATGTTTCTAAGATTCTGTAAAAGAACCAATTTGGGAACCCTAAGGTCCGCACCACCAACGACATTTGACCAAATTATATCAAATTTAAGCTGATCTCCCTGCAGGTTACTTCAGGTAGACACAAACTCTTAACATACAAAGAGTATCATTTTTAAAGTTATTATACTCAAACCATCCTATGCTGAACTTCTCTCAGACTCAGTATAGTAGAATAAACTCGAATCTAGTAGGTCTCGTCCTAAAATGTAGGCCTGCATGCATGGACGGACTATTAAATTGTGTAAATACCTAAAACTCCAGGACTTCGCATCTTAAATGTAGGAAATACCAGTCTGCGGCACTTAGCCGATAGTTTTGTTTAGAGAAACTCTGGCAATAATATCCATCTGCTAGGGATCAGAATTGACAGCTGACCAAAGGAAAATTTTAGATTTCTACCGCAATGATCTACTCGAGATTGTCAATTAAAAAATGATAAAATGCTACCATATATTCAACATCCCGCTGTTTGACTCACAAGCCTTTCTATTAATAACCATAAACTCCTCTACACAAAATGCGCAACATAACCACACAGAATTCCATTTGTATCCATTTAACTTATTGTGTTTATACTATTCTGAGAAAAAAAGGGGGAGATTCTCCGGGAGTAGAAAAATGAGAATAAAAAGAATATTTTTCATCTCTCAGATCTATCGCATTGCCAGTGGCGACGGTTTGAGAAAAATGAAGTTGTGAATTAAACAGAAATGAAAAAGTTTTTTGTGCTTTACAATTTACGAAATATCGACTGTGATGATAATGAAAAATAAGGAAAAATAATAAAGACGGGATATAAAATATTATTATTATTTTTGAGGGGGTATGGGGGAGGTGGGGGAGGCTGAAAATATTGAAATTAGAATTTATTTTAGAAAATTAAATTAACGTGTTGATTTACACACTATAACAATAAAAGGAGCGACCTATATAAATTTTTAATTTTTCACTTTAGTGCTTCCAGTGCCACTGGCAGCAAATCGAGTAAATTATATTCGTTTTTTATTCTTTTCACTTCCAAAACTTTTTTTTTCTGTGCTTGTTGTTCTAAAAGAAAATAAAATAAAATTTTCTTATGTTTCTGATTTTTTTTTTCTTTCCTTCCTCTCTGCTCTCGTTTCATTCGACTGGAAACATCTCGCATGTGCACACGCATTTCATCAAATTCGCTGAAAATAAAATAACGAACCAAAAATAACGCTGACATTGTCGGAAAATTACGATACTTGCAGTTCATCGCAGCATTCATCAAATGATTATAAAGGTGCCGTATATCAGAATGAAGGAAACAACATTTCAAGTCCAGCAAGGCGAAGTGAAGTTTCACCTATTCAATATCACGTAAGTATGGAAAATTGTGGAGCATAAAATATTTTTATCTTTATGTGCAAAGTGATAAAACGGAAGTAATAGTATAGTGGTGACCAAGTAATCAAAATAAATGAACGATTCAAAGGCCAAATGTCTTTTCTACATGTGATATGTCTTGCTATAGTCACTCGACATAAGAATGTGAATAATCCTTACTCATTTCATTTTCAACAATGACCTGATCATTATCATTTACTGATTTATTGTTCTGTTTCACTACATAATTTCTTTTTATCGTTTTTCATCCTTCCATCAAATCATTCGATTATTTTCTATTAGTAGATGAAAGGGAAGTTGTGACTATAATTCTTCTTGGTTGTGTGTTTATGATTTTTGGTGAATATTATGTGAATTCAAGGAATAAATTGTGATTTCTGTAATACAGTAAGAGTATAAGAATCTAAAATCTATGACAATTTTCTGAGTGATATACAGTGCAGCGTATTAAGCATCATTTATTCAGTGGTTAATTGGATTAAAAGTGTACGCTTCTATTTTACCGCTAATATTGGTGACTTAGTTGTGCTTTAAGGGCTATCTATGTCACCAGCTAGTTATATGAAGCCTCAACCCGCGTTTCTTACTTCACTTGTTACAGTGTTGTCCAAACCGCACCATGAAACCTTGACGGTACTCCTCGACCGAAACCTTTTAAGTTATACGATTCATGGCAATTTCTAAAAATTTCGAAGGCAAACAACAGCATTTAAGACGAGAGTGACAAATAGTTAGATGATTTTTATAAAATTATCCCTGATAAATCGTGACCTACTAGTCTATAAATAACATGACATGACCTGAATAATCAGAAATTTGTCCTAGAATCGCAACAAACAAAGCTTAATGCAGAAGGATTCTAAGGATTCACACTATAAATAAATAAGAATACATCTTAACCACTTCGAGTGCTTCCGTTTAGATTCCAACATTTAAAAAGCTTTCATTCACATCCATCCACAACGAGCAAGTGCACTAGTACAGGAAAATAAAAGAAAAGTGAGGGAAAATTGTAATCGGGCATTCAAAAAAGAAAGAAGAAAGAGAGCCATAATCACATTAAGGTTCATTGAGTGCTTTCATTTTTATTTTTCCTTCTTTTGCATTCCTCTGCCTTTATTTTTATGACAACGTTATTTGTGAATTGCTCTCAAACGACTCATGAATATTACGGAGTGAAATGTACGTACAAACAGTGCTTTATATTTATGTACTGTGTACTGTATGTATGGATACTATGTGAAAGCATTCCTTTTCATCAGTATATTGATAATATGTTTAAATGCATATTGAATGGAAGCAGACGCTCGCAAAACTTTGTCGACTATCAGGAAAAAAACAGTAAATAAATAAAGTTAGTTGTTACTGTGACTTTATTGGATTTTTTCCATAGTAATTGATTTAATATTGAAAGTAATTGATTAAAAATTGTAGAAAAAGTTACTTCAAAGCTTCAAGTTTAAATTAGTCATGAAAACATTCAGTCATGGTCCAAAGACGTGAGCTTTATAGAAATAAATCTGCAGAACATTCAAATGAAAAGCTTCAATTTACTCAATAAAAATTTCCATTTCTCCCTTTCTACCAGATTCATATTGAAATATTCTCGTTCGTACTTAATTCAATTGGATTTTATCTTAAGAAAATCTATGCTGAAGCTTACATCTGCCTCAAAATCTATAGACATCTCATTACTTGATTGATTATGGATTAAAATTTTTCTCTAATTTGAGTGATTTGAAGAGTTCCTTTATTTTAAATTGGTTTTTAAGTCTGCTGAATCAGCTTGGCTGATTACTCAACTTAGTATGCCATGAAAAATATCGACAACTTTGACAATATTGACAAATTTAAATTTTGAAACTCAAAATTGTGGTTTTTTTGAATGTTTCATTGCTTCAAAGCACAAGCTGGATGAGCAGTTTATTGACCAAACATACAGAACACAACCTAAAGTCATATCAACTCTTTAGCAGCTTTAATGGTTGCTAATGGATGAAGACAAACAAATTTGCAGCAATCTGCCACTCAGAAATGTTAATCATTAAGCTTTCAAGCTTTTTGACTTATTAATGGACTGTCCAGATTCAGAAAATTATCGATCCATAAGCATTTACACATCCTTTCAATTAGCAACCATTTGGTACGGAAAATCTGTTTAATGTGTTAAATTACCAGCTTATAACAAGCTTTAATGATGATTATTTTTTATGCTGTCAAGGCAAGACATCGTATAAATTTCTTAATGGCAGACGTAGCACATTAATATTTAATTAATTACCTTAATTAAAGACAAAAAATAAATAAATTAATTATTCAATTATTTTCTCATTTATAATCCTTACTACATATGTGTTTGCGTATAGAATGGACGGCAAGGATGGCAATCACCTAATCAAGAATTACCAAGTACATCGAAATTAGATTGCCCACCACCCGTAATCAAATCAACATCAAATACGGCAACAACAAAAACTGGTTCATCATTACATAGTGCCAATAAAACAGTAACACAAACAAATCAATACAATAATAACAATAGCAATAGAACAACTCATTCCGTAACAACCACAAATTATCTAACTACAGCACCTACAACATTCTATCAAATGAAAGAAATCGATCAAAGTATGATGCAATCAAATAATCCTCAAGTCATTGTAACTAGCAGTAAATCGACAACAAGTATTAATAGTAGTAATAGTAACAATAACTCAATTCATTATAACAACAATACAACAACATTACTTCATCCACCGCCATTATATTATTCAACAAGCTCATCTAATGAGCTACTTCTACTTGATGATAACAATCCAAAGACAAAATATTTAATTAGTTCGTCATCATCGTCAGTTAATTCCACAACAATCATTAAAAATCAAAATGAATCGAACAATAATAATGTCTATGTTGGATGTGGAAAGCAAAATGGAAACTCGGAGAACAAATATGGCAAGATTCAACCGATTAACAAATACATGAACAAATATCGATTCTTCTCGAGCAAAAATACATCATCAAATGCTACGTCGACATCAACAATTGATCGATACAATGGCAATACTAGTGATAACTTTGGTGCCAATACAACATCAGCAACATTGCAAGATGCACGATTTTATAGTAGAAAAATTAACAATTGTGATAGCGAAATGCTGTCAAATGGACCGGCTTGTAATTCAATTATAAATAATAATGAAATCAATGAGAGAAGCCGGACTGGAAGTGGAAATTTACAGAATTTAAAAACGCAATCCAATAATTCTCTTACAAATGTTAAAGTCTATAGAAATGGAAATAGCAGTAACAACAGTGGATTGATGTATGGCGGCGGTAGACAATTACATTCCTCACCTCATCATCAATATCAGCAACAACAGCAGCAGCATCTCACACCAAATATACAGTCATCGTCCACAACACAAGTGCATCATCATCAACAGCAGCAACAACAACAAAATAAGCTCGGCTATCACGTCATAAATCATGTCTCGTCACCCGAAAGTGCATACTCAACTGGCTATTCGACAGATGGAAATTCGCCAGGTAGGAAAACACGTTTGACTTTATATTTATGATCCCACTTTTTTTTTGTTCCTCGAATATGAATGATTCCATTAAAGAGGATAGATGGGGAATTGAAATTAGCATAAAATGTGGGAATTGTGTGACTTTAAAGCGCATTCTATGTCCTTTATGTGCTCTATTGTCATTTGATAAATTGAATTCATTCTGGATATACTTCAGTTGATTGTAAGGCAGACAGATATAAATATCCATGTAATAGACATAACAGCAATGTTCTGGGAGATAAATGCACACACAAAAAAAATCATAGTCACCGTTACATAAATGCCATTCTCTGTCTTCCTGATCTGAAAGTGAAAGGTGGAAGGGTAAATGAGAAAAAAAGGTACACGAGACATCCAAAAAAAATTTAGTCACGTATTGGGAAGGAAAATTTTTCATCCTCTTGAAGTTTCTTGTTATTATGTGATTTTTCTTCCTTTGATGCTTAACTCGTTTTGCTGTTCAACTTTGTTATAAAGTACTTTGTTGCTACAACAACTCTAAGTATGAGTAAATAGATAAATGTTTCATAAGTCAGAAAAAGGATGATGTTGCTGAATGTCGATATATTTGCTTCTTTATTCTTTGATAACAAATGAGATTGGAAGTAAAAATTGATGTGATGCTTATCAAAGTGCGAACAATAATGATGATTGGCAAATTGGGAAAAAAAGCATCTGGAAAATTAATAAGACGGCAGCACTGAAGCGAGAAAGAACGATGACGTAACATTCTTTTTTCTATCCCTCCTTTTTTGATATTTGATGATATGCTAGATAAAAAATTGAGCATGTTTTTTTGGGGATTTTTTTGAGAATAAATTTTCTATCAAAAACGTGAATAGGAAATGTTTGTGGCTGCTGATGCTTGAAGAGATATTCAATCAAACATTTTATGTAAAATTACATAACTATAAGACATGCGAAAATCACTTGAAATATGGAAACTTTTTGGGTAATTTACGACGCTTGTTGTGAGATTAGTTGCTTCCTCCATCGGCACATATTCATATGTTGCACGGCAACGAGGCGACAGGCAATTGGATTCACAGTTCGGTTAATCGATTTCCGTACTTAATGTATTTAACTGCCTCGTCGGCATGGTGACGACACGACCATTGGCTCCAATATTTAAGTTTAGCAATTCTAGGGATGCAAAGCTCAGTATTAAATCTACTAACTGCCAAAGAGACGCTTTTAGGGACTGTAGTGGTAGTAATGTGTTTGTAACATGCTTTTTGCCTGCAAGGCGATCAAATTATCTAAGTCTAACTTCACAAAAACTTCTCATACCTAAAATCACCAAAAAAGGATTTAAATATGAGTATAAATAAATCTCCCAAAACTTCATCTAATCACATAGTCACAAACCTGACTAGACATCCTAAATTATAAAGAAACTAACGACACAGCACATAAAATCTGCAATTCATGCTCAAATAAAACTTTTCATGCTTGTCTACTTTAAGTTTTTGTTGAAGTTTCAGTTTCACAAGTTAACAAAACCTTCAAAACTTTAACTACGAATGAAATCTGGAAGTCTACACTTTGCCTTTATCAAATCAGAAACATTGCATCGACATTATCGGGAAAACCGCTTCCTCCCACTCCACGTAAATGTAACATTTCCTGAAAATCAATGTAATTGTGAGCATGAAAAGTTTTAAGGCTTAGTCACTAATATCCGACACTTTTGACAATCTTTAGATGTTCTTTTAAGGAACAAATGTTGTAATCCTTTAAGCAATTTGTTTCAATCAATCCCTAAAAACAGCATGTAACCCTTAAAATCCATCCTTAAAAAAAACTTCAAAATAATCGCAAACTCGAATAAAAAAAAAACTTTGTTTTTCCATCACCAATTCCCACTTGAGTGCGGCAATGTTTGTACAGAACAGGCACAGTAACGTGCAGATGCAAAGAACATTACAACATTTATTGAAAAACTCATTGAAATTTATTTATTTTATTCCATAATTGAATATGTATGTACATGCCTTTTTCTTATCTCACGCCTTATTTCGTGAACATAACGATTTCTTGTACACATAGTACGCATAGTGGTAGGCATAACTTCTCCATCTATACATATTTAGTTAAAAGAAAAAAACACCAGCAACCCTCCTGTTTTGTGCCACAAAAAGAAATAAGAAATTTTTTATTGTTTTATTTTCATTTTACAGGTGGATGCTCGTACTCACCAGATTCCTATTACATCAACATACGTACAGGAATTCATTATTTCCCTAAGGGAAATTCTACATTGGATTATGGAAACAATCGCTTTAAATCGGACCTCAACCGCATAGAAGAGAAGAACGATGAGGTAAATATATTTTTTGTTCTATATCCAGGGGTGCTGAATGTTTAGTCCACGGGACGCTCAATTTTATTGAAGATTTGACTTTGTCTTAATGTTTCTAAATATCTTAGATAGAAAAGATATTTCGTGTCCAGTTGTGCTTAAAATTCGGCTTGAAATTTTTTCAAATTTACATCAAACATTTAAATTTTGACCGTTATTTTGTAGATAATTATCTTTAGTTATTTCATGAGCATTTATTTCTTTTATGTCTCATTGAACTATTACAATTGCTTATTAAAATACTCAGCAAAATGACAAGACACAAGAAGAACCGCAGCACACAGTTTGAGCACCCCTGGTATACATCTACTTAAACTTTTTAAACTTCAAATTATTTTTATATCGTCATTTCACACATTTGGAACTCATAATAGAAAAAAAAATACGTAAAAAAACTTTCATTATCTTATGGGAATTTTGTAGACCAGACCTCAATTTAACCCCTTTTTATGCGAAAACAGAAGCAGCAAGCATCAAATTGTATAACATCATATCTATATTTTCTATAAACATTTTTGAAAATCTCTTATGGGAAATTGAAATGATGGAAAAATTGCTAAAGGATTTTTGAGATAAAATTTTATAGATTGTATTAGCGGAGCTGCTATGGAAAAAATTGGGATCTTACATGAAAGTGTTTGTTGTATGCTTTCATAAAAATGTCTTGATCTGAGAAGCACTTTTAAGATCCAAAAATCTTTTTTCAAATGTAAATGTATTGAACTATACGTGTGACATAAAGAACCGTATGTTTACTGAGGAAAATCAAGCTTTATTGAGCTATACATTCTGTCGTTCGTATCAATTTTTTACCTACATTTTGTTGAACATGGATTTATAGTATAAAGCAGTGAAATGTTGTGATATAAAGATATAATTCTATTTTTAACCCTTAGCCCGAGTGGTGCATGACTTTATGGAATCTATTTTGAGGTTGCCTATAATTTGGTGCTTTATAATGTCCAGCACGACAAACTTAAGCCTACTCAAATTCTAAGAATATCCATAAGGAACCTCTAACCCCTGACAATTCATGTGCCACTCGGTCTGCATCACATCCACATCTCATATGAAATCGAAATATTTATTTCCTCTCACATCTTCCTATACAAAAACATAATTTCAGACACAATTCTGCCACCATACACATAAACGTACGGAATCATTCGATTGTAGCAAAACAGCTGCAAATGCGATTCCCCTGAGTCAACATTATCAATGCTCATCGTCATCAACAAGCATTAAAAGTGGCAATAATATAATGCCGCCATGTGTCAGTCCTGGAATGAGTCCCGTACTGAGGAAAAATGTCATCATGGCCACACAATTCCGTAGTGAGTGTAATTTTTCATTGTCAATTTGCTCACAAATGATTTAACCATCAAATTAATTTTATTATCCTTTCATGTCTAATTTATTTACAGCTCCATCACCCAGGCAACGTTGTCGGATCAGAACAAATCCATGGTTTTCAAATATCGATCCAGAACTAAGCATACCGAACGACTCAAAACTAGGAAATAATAATAATAACAGTAAAATTAATAACAATCTAAATGGTAATGTCAGTTCTAAGCAGAAACGAGACAGAGATAGTACTGGCTCAACAACATCATCATCTGGAATTAAATCGAATAGTGATGAGTCGAATGAACAAGAACAAAAGAATAACAAGAAGACAGTAAATGGTCATTTAACAGATTCTGACTCGAGTAGCTCGACAGAAAAGCCGAGCAAGACTATCGCTTCACTTGCTGATTTTCGTAAGAAATATGGCAATAACAATAGTAATAACACTAGTAAAAAGGAACTACCAATTTCAATCTCGACAACACAACAAGATGGAAGTGATGATGATGCAACATTAAATGAAATTGGAAAATTTGATGAAAGCTATGTTTATGAGAAGGAGAATGACATTGTAAGGTAAGAGTATGTACTGGTCACAGGATCATTAATGGATCTATAGAATTCAGCCTTTTTATCAGTCTCCCAAAAAGCTCATCATTGTCAGTGACAAAAAACAAAACATTTAAATTCCCATTGGCTATATGCTAGGCCAACTCAACATTCCATCCATGACTGAAACTTTTTTTGATTGATGACTAAAAATTAATTTATTTTTCCTATCAACAGTGATTCCGACCGTACAGATTGCGTTTCTGACTTGGGTCAGGAAGCAGGTGATGAATGTGAGTCGACAGATGATTTGTTGGATGTGGATTTTGGTGAAAAGGAAAGCAAGCAGAATGCCGATAAGAAGTCTAAAGGGAAATCTATGTCAAGTAAGAAGACTGTAACAGAAAGTCAACAACAACAAAAAAAGCGAAAGAAGTTCGTCCGTAAACGTAGTAAAAACACAGAAAGTAATAATAGTATAATGAAATCACCCATTGTGACGCGTGGATGTCGATCAGTTGGTGGCACACCAGTTTCAATAAGACGAAATGAGAGAACAGCAGAACGACGACAATTAGATACATCATTATCAAATCGTTCAAATTCATTAACATTCAATGAAATTCACATGATACACAACAGGATGCTTGCAATCTCGGAGAGTGAAAAGGCACTCATTAAGGCTGACTTAGAAGCGGATGTTAAATACAGACAATTGATTCATGAAGCTGAATCAATATTAATATCAATGAAATCAAATTTGTCAACACCAGGAGCACAAAAAGACTTACCAATACCAACAACGATAGCAAGTCCTCGACGTCAAAATGTCCCGACAAATAAACGTGTCGAGATGTTGAGGAACTGCGAAGTTGATTTAAAACGTGAGCTGGCAAAGACATCAAATCAGTTACAGCAAGCACAGGCACAACATCCATCAACAATCATAAATAAAAGACTTGAAATATTACGTTATGAAACATCCATGTCAGCACCGTCAAGTCCAAAGACGAATCGCGTAGCACCCGTAAAGACTCATGTAACAAACTTTATCTATCAAAATGAAGTGGATGTGATAACACAGAAGCGTGACTCTGCATCCAAAACAACACCAATTATGTCTCCAAGAAGATTTTTAGCACCAAAGCAACATGATGATTCTGATTCGGAATCAGATGTTAAATCTAATTATCGTGCTATGAATGGCAAAGAAAACAAGACAAGAGATATAAAAATAAAAATTAATCCACCAATAGCACAGTTCCGTTCGGTCGTGTGCAATAATGTTGAGTCTGATGATCTCTTCTTTCCACAAAGTGAACCCTTAAAAAGAAAAATTTATTCATGCAATTCGACGATTGATAAAATTCAAAGGTCTTTAGACTTTGATTCAGACGGTATGGATGCAATATATAGCATGTCTATTGATATTCAAATTCCTTTATTCTCCTTTATTTTTCACTTCACAGAGCTTCCAAAGAAAGCACTTTTACAAAAAATCCAAATGTTAAGGAAGGAGCGACAAGCAACAAAATCAAAAGAGCGTGAATCATCAAGTGATGCCGGAGTATCTGATGCTGGTGTCTCACATGACTCACCAAAGCGTGTCATTGACGAGAATATCAAAAGAAAATTAATTATGAAAACGATTGAGGATATAAAGCGAAGCTTAGAGGA
The DNA here is from genome assembly GCF_022539635.2 of Chironomus tepperi. Taxonomy (NCBI): domain Eukaryota; kingdom Metazoa; phylum Arthropoda; class Insecta; order Diptera; family Chironomidae; genus Chironomus; species Chironomus tepperi. The sequence goes on from NW_027226207.1 coordinate 1,421,480, forward strand.
TCAAAGTTTAGAACTTAATGAACTTCACGATTCAGACACATAGAATGAGACATTATATGAAGTTGTATCGTGTGGATAAATAAGTAGTTAATGATATTAATCAAGTTCTTACTTATGTATCAACTTTAGTGATATTTTTGGTTATGTTATTAGTTTTATTAGCATTTCAGATCCAATTTACTAGAATCTTCCTAATTTTTATTAAGGTGTAGAGATATAGCTGCAAAGGATCTATCTAATCAACAAGTATCTGTGCAGTCTAGCTTCTATGTAGATACTAATTAGCTCACTAGTTTTGATTCTAGACTAGTTACATAGTAACCATGTAAGTAGATAGTCTAACTATCTAGTATCTTTGTAGATAAATAGTCTAATATATATATAGGAAGTCTAGAATCTACATGGATATTGGCTGTATCTCTATATGATTGAGCATATGATTAACTTTTGATTCATATCCCGAGAAATGTAGTAGAGTTCATACTAAGGCTCTGCTAGGAACGACAGGTCTGCATATAAATATGCAGGCCTATAGTTTTGGGTGTACCTATATAGTTCGTCCAAAGCAGCAGGATTACATTTTTCTACTAGACGAACCCTAGTCCATATACACCTTATATGACTCCTATACAGCATCATATGTGAATCTCGGGTGTTTCTTTTGCTACAACTTTACATTTTCTTAATAAATATTTATTGCCATTATCGTTATTTAAGTTAATTATAGTTCCTTGTTATGATTTACTTCAGCATATCATTTTGAAACTATTAGAGCATGTACACTACATGCTCTAAAAATTGTATATTGTAACTTCCAACATTCTTACTCTATTTTCTAGATATTTCAAATCCAAAAAAAAAAAAGATTCCAAACTTTACTTTTTAAGATATTTAATGTTCTTTTAAATGTTGGTCCAATTAAAAGAATCGTTTTGTGTTTTCTGTTAAATTTTTGATGATAGACATTAAGTTCTAAGAAAAAAAAAGAAACTAAATTAAATTAATGCAAATTTGTTACATGTCACCGTTTTTATTTCAATATTATGTTTAGATACGTAATTGTGATATTTAATTATTTTAAACAAAAATGAGGAAATCCTTTCATTTACATTTATTCTTGATTCTTTATTGGTAGGGAATATGATAAAGTAGGTATAGTGAATAAGGTGATATAGAAATTATGAAGAAAAATATGGATATAACCATAAACACATGATATTATGTTAAAGATGTGCAATAAATGAAGATTCATAAAAAAAATAGAATTATTTTCAATGGCAAATCGTGAAAGGAAACTTCTTATGGACATTATTTTTGGGGAGTTTTGGAGGAGTAGATTCAAAATTTATTTGGAAATTGCTAACCTGAGTGACATGCTAAGACATCTATTTAAATAAACAGTCAAGATCAATTGTGTTCTATGAAGCTGGCTTAATTGCCGGATCCTGTTTAGAGTTTTTTATTTTCTTAGTATACAATTTGATATTATGTCTAGTTGAATGCAACGTCATACTGTAAACATGGCGACGGATTGTTGCCCTAGTGGTCACACAGTGCTGTTCCATAAATAAAACATAAATTCCAAAAAATTAGAATTTGCTCCAAAAGGGAACCCCAAAAATATTAAAAGAACCCCTAAACTTAAACCCCTCTGAAACTTTTATTTCCAAAATTCGGAACTTTATATAAAAAATGATATTTTTGTGAAATTAAAAGCTCATTTTCAAAAGATGTAATTAAAATTAAATTAATATCACACAAGAAGTTCCTATAAAAAATTTACATTTTGCCATTTTTATCCTTGACAATTGTAATTCCTTTTTTTTCCTTTCATGAGACTACTTAATATAGTAAATGCATGATAAATCTATGAAAAATAACTAAAAACAAAAGAAAAACTTAACTAACCTTTTTACTTTTATAGAATAGCTTCATCTTTCTCTATGAACATTCAAATTGACTTACTTGACTAACCTACTCTTCTTTTACACTTTACGTAGATCTGACCATAGTTGAAGTTATAGTTTTGTAGATGAACATAGACATAAATCTTCCTTTGACCTTTTTTTGTGCTGTTAAAAAACAAAAGAAATTTTTTGATAAATGGGAAAATAAGGATATCCTTTTCGGAAACGTACATAGTGAAAAGTTTCCAGAAAATTTTGTTCTTTTTTTGTAGAAAACTTTTTAGGACTAAAAAGACGTAAGAAAATCCATCCATTAGGGAAATTGTAACAAAATTCTAGTCATAGAAATATTATTAGAATATCCCTCAAAACATAGAGAATTGGTTACGTTCTTATCATTTTTATGTGTGATTTATAGACGATTAGTGGTAGATTTTTGTTAAGTTTTTGAATATTTGTTGGATATTCAATCTTAGTTTAGGGATAGATAATTTTGTTTGATGACGAATGAGTTTCGAGTTCTTATGGACTTTTTGGATGCTGGATATTGTAGATTAAAATATTTTAAGCAAAGTTGTTAATCTTCGAAATGTTTGTCTTACATGGGTAGCTTCTTTTAAGATACTTCTTTTACTACATGATGTTGAGACTAATTTGAAGTTCAAAATCCAATTCAGAACAGACCAATACTGTGAAAATATATTTGGCATCAACCTGTCACAATAAATCTTGTGCTTAAAACTCTTTAATTTTCTTTTTTGTGTGACTAACATTTATTCGAGATAGGCAAGAGGATCTGAAGTTTCTTTACCGTCTAAACGATACACTTATAGTGACACTAAGAACCTCAAATTTTATGGAAGCTTTGAAAGAGGGAGGTTTGATCTCCAACACCCCATCCTTCCTTAATTGACCCCTGCAAAGCAAACCATTATAAAAGTAAAAATTTTCCATCAAAAGCCTCTTGATTCTCATTTTGGCAATGATCTTGTGTCATATCAGAGCTTTATTCGACTCTGCTCCGCTTTATGGCTGTAATTGAATCGACATCCCTAATGACCCAAAATTGAACACCTGATTGTCTCACTAGTTACATATCCGATTCTAAGAACGATTGATATTTTTGCGATTATTGCTACTTAGTCAAATGGAAGCCTGTCCAATCTAGACTAGCATCTTGAAAACACTTTAATCCCTTACAGCTTAGCATCCATAATCTTGAATGCACTCAATTCATTTAAATATGTCATCAAACTTTAATTTGGCAGCGATTCCTCCGTAGATATTTTTAAATTCTACATTGCAATCATAAATGAATCATCAAGTACCAACAGCATTTTTCAGCATATTCATAACTCTTTCAAATTTAATATAAAATTTCCATAAAACAAATCTCAGGATATTAAGGGAACTACGAAGAAAAATTTCTCACAGAGTGCAGAGAAATAAATCCATAATTTTTTTTATTAATGACAAAAACTCATTTAAAGTCATAAATTTATTCAAGTCAGCTAGAGGAAAAAAAAATGCAGCATATCGTTTACGTTTATTACTCTATTATGAATCATTCCTATTTTTAATGTTTTTGTCACATATTCTTATTCAAATGTTCACCTCATAAATTCATTACTCCCGCCCGTGTCTCTCTGAGGGTGAATTAAGTACTGTGAAAATTTGCATAAAATTCCTGTAAATAAAAAAAGAAAAGCTCGAAAATAAATTGGTACAAAATAATATAAAGAAGAAAGAGCTTAAAAATGTGTCTTTATGTCGAGTTTCTGCTCCTAAAAAAATATTTAAAAAGGTAGCAAAAATTTACCACAAAAAAAGTTGTTGAGGAACACAAAAAATTGTTTTTCGTATATACACATAAAAATGATGATGAACATTAAAATCTAATCAGTCAAAAAGAATCTCCGTTCACATATTTTCAAAATATTCAACCTTTAACCCCTTTTTTTGTATGAAAAAGTTTACTGAACCGAATAATTTTTTTTACTGACAGAATTTCAAAAAGCAAAGGATGAAAAAATTAAAAATTTATGATAACGGAAGACTTCCACTTGTTACGTAACGCGAGAAATTGACTATCTGAGTCCCTTCCCCTCCTCCTTAAGATTTCCCGATGTCTCGGTTTTGACAAATTTTCAAGACTGAGACTTGGCCAGGGACCGAGACTGAGACAAGAACAGGGACCGAGACGAGGACAGTGACCGAGACTAGGACAGGGACTGAGAGTGAAACAGCGATCGAGACTGGGAAAAAGACTGAGACTGGGACAGGACTGAAACCGGGACTGACACCGGGACCGAGACCGAGACCAAGACCAAGACCGGTACTGAGAATTCTTGGCCTCTGTCTCAAGAACCTTTACCTACTCCTCCGTTTGAGGTGTAGCAAAATCTCGCCCCTTCTTAAGAGCATTACGTAATAAATGAACGACCCCCGTAAAGCATCATCAGGATGTGAAGCATTCGCACGTTTTTTATGTTGTTGTTCAAAAGCAGCAACAAGCTATTAACCTTTCAAAAATATTTAAACAATTAATTTAATATTATACGAAATTATTATTGACAAACTCATTATTATTAATTAAATAATTAATTTAAAATTATATAAGGATAAGAAGACACAAAAAAATATGAAATGAATCCTCATACACAGTTTTTTACTGAACATATAAAAAAATGGAAAAAGAAAAAAAATAAAAATTGAAAATTATTATAAGAAATTATGGACGTAAATCTTGTTTGTGCTGAACCAATTTTTCTTAATTTATAGGCACGTTTGGAGGCAATTTGTAAACAAGGAAACGCTAAAAGTTGTAATTTATATCCAACGAGTTTCTCAAGGTAAGTTTATTGTATTAATAGAATTTGCAAGTCATGCCTTGAATCGATTATTTTTCGTGAGAATGGAAGGGAGTTATGCTGAATTTTGGTGTTTAAGGCTTTTTACTTCCCTAATTTGCTGGCTTTATAGGTCAATTTATGATCCATGACCAATCCATGGACTCCTTTAGAAACTGGAACAGGTCAATACCAAATCACCAAATGTAACACTGCCTCTATCAACTTCCTTTGATGAGTTCTTTAGCCGTCCTGGTCTTCTGTTGCCAGTCAGACATGCAAAGTTACTGTTTTATGCTTTTAGATAGAATATGGTCATTCACTTCTATGACTAAGCTGACATTGTTCCAATTTTACTAAAAAATCGACCATAAATCTGCAGACAATTGATCCAGCTCGCTGCATTCAATGTTCAGCAATATGTTTCCTATCACTTATCTCATTGACATTTTCCGATTTCAGATTCACAGCTTAACATTCAAAATTGACATTTAAAATTTGTATCTGCGTTTAAAATTAGAATTGACGACAATTGACAAGCATCAAACTCATTAGGACGTAGTCATTGCAATGAAAAATGGAAATTCCGACTAAAACGACTGCCATCAAATCATATTTATTGAAAGCACTCACATGAGAATTATATCACGCAATATTCATCAATAATTGCATGCCGAAAATTTATTCCAACCCACAATCTCAATTAGCGAGAATCAGCACGGGTATCGGGGAAATATTAAAGTCATTAAATCTAAAAATGCTATCGATCAAAAAATAATGATTATTTCTTCCGATTCTCATGCAATAAGCAGCACAACAAAAAAAAACAGTCTGATAATTTATATCACAATAAAAATATACAGACGGATGGATGAATTGTGCAATCACAAAAAAAATATTAATGACGTACTTTTCTTTTTGTTCCTACAAAGTACAAAACTATAAATGTATTTGCAACAATGTTATCGATTTTTCTCATTCATAATATTGTTTATTCCTTCACTGTTGGGTCATGAGTCCGCACACAATGCACTTCAGTCATATCTAATCATAATTATTATTTTTAAAGTTAATCAACATTTAAGGTGACAAGGGATTAAGAGTATGACATTGAGTGGCTCCATTAGATGAAATAAAACAAAACACGACTTTTGTTTTGTTTTCTTGTTTTCCTTTCTGGAATTTCCATGCTGTTCTTTTGTTTATTTTATTATTTTTTGTAAAATGCGCTTTATGTTGTACATAGTTCTTATAATTATTACCGAACCCGGGGAGCATATGAAATTGTAAAACTATATTTTGTATCTTGCTCTATCAACTACAAACAATAACTTGACATAATATATAATTGACATAAATCCAGACCTAAAGTCGACTAAGAACTCTTGGAAAGAGACTATCGATAGTGATAGTATTGTACTAGGCAAGAAGAAGCTAGCAAATGAGTCAGCTTCAGATGGCATCTTTGGGATGTCATGAATCAGAATTGATTTTTACAGTCAGCGAAAAGTAAGTTAGTACGGCCGACAAATGGATTTTTCTTCGGAACGTTCATTAAAATTTGTCATAAGTCGACCATAGGTCTAGTTATTATATCAAGTTGTCCACTCGAGATAAAATCCACGCATAGGGGAGCCATAATGGATATTTCTAAATATTGACAATTTAAGCCTTACTGTCTCTCACAATTGTGTGGCTCGGGCTGATTATCCTTTAAAAAAATCCATCTAAGTTTCCAGCAATTCATCAGGTCATTCAAAAATTACAAAAATTTATCTTTCTCACTCCAAAATATACCTTAATTAAATTTTATGCCTTTTTATGTTTACTTATTCATGCTCATGACAGAAGCATAGCACATAAAAGTTTACGTGATGGGGATAATAAAGTTCCTTAAACTTTAAACAATTAAAAATTATTTTACTCTTATTGTACAATTTAAAATTATGATACACGTCTTAATGCCTAAAAATAATTTTTATGTGCCAAAAAAAATGTTTCAATTATTTTTGGACACTAAAATGTTTTCCTACGTGCTGATATCACTTTGTATTAACGAATTCATTTGAGCTTGCATTTTCATCACAGTTCTTATCAGATTTCTTATCGTTGCTGTTTAGCGTTGTAAATAAACTTTTATCATTGATAGCATTTTGAGAACATTGTCCAAGTGTTCTGCTTGCACTTTCTGCGTTGCCGCCGAGCGAGGCTTTCTGTGAATTCTGAAATTAGTTATTATTTATAGAATTCTCATGATAAATATTGTGTAATAAGATGGACAAGGCCATATGAACTGTCAATGTCTTCCTATACACTAGTTTAGAGTCTAGTTATCAGGTGTATTAAGTAAAGAGGCGCATTAAGTACAGAAGGCTCCACTTTGGAGCTTCTAAGGCTCCGCTAAACCTCTTTTTCCTTTTTGTGAAGCTCGGGCTTGAGTTTCTAATCGTGACTTATACCCGGTAAACATGACATTTGGCTATTAACCGGACCTAAGGTCGACTAATATTTTACGTCATTTTCATCAGTATTTACAGTTCAATATTGTGATCTAATACAATCACTAACTCAAATGTATCTCATCACATATCAATACGTGTCACAGCTATAACTCAGATAACAAAACCAGAAAAATTCTCAAGAGGCACTTGAACCAAATTTGAATAACTTCTAGAAGCTACTCATTAAATTGTCACTTTGTAGAACAATAAAACTTACAATAATTCTCTCAAACTCAAAATCAAGATCCGGAGTTATCCAACTTTGATCAGTAATCGAAACTCTATCTTTGCTACGTCTCTTAAACTTTCCGGAACGTGAAATGGAAAAATTTCTACGTGGTGATGAAGTTTCTGTCATTATGATATAAATCTTTAAATTTAAATTACACCGCAAAATGTCAAAAAAATATCGTTTATGACTTTTCCTCCTGCAATTAACGACTGAAGAGATTGTTCATGAAAAGTCATAATTAACTGCCGATTTTGCTTTTTGATAATCAACAAAAAAAGAAATAATAATATAAGTAAAAAGTGAGTTCTCTTTATTACGGCTGGATGTATATTAAAAATACGAGCATGTGTTCGGTTCTTATCTCTCACGATAGACGTAGTGCACTTTTTTGATAGCGAAATGAGAGTCATTAGAAGTATATAACACAAAACTCTCTTACTACTTAGTTACTCATTTTTATCATTTATTGTATAGCAACGTTTTTATGAAAGCTGTGTGATTTGTTCTTCAAAATGGCTTTATTGCAACTTTGTTTCTTGTGTTGTTATCAAAATTTTAATCTCTTCCTGATTTGATATCAACATTTTATGATGAATCTGATTTTTTTGGAAAAAAATATCAAAAATTGTCAAGTTTTAGAAGCATGCCTTAACAAACAAAGAGAACGCTTTTAGGACTATACTGGTGTACCGTAATGGTCTTTCTGTACCATGAAAGAATGCTCTTTGCCTAATAGGTACAGTGTAGCATTTGGTATTGGAAATCGGAAGCCAGTGAAAAAACCAGCTTTAGGTATCATCTTTGGGAGGCCATGAATCACAATTGATCTGTACGGCTAGCAAAGTTAGAAGTAGGTACGTATAAAAAAGCACAAATCGATCATATCAAACTACATGAGATATTACAACAGCAACATGAAAATGATCAGTACAAAATTTCAAAGTTGCATACAATGTCTCAATGGGATCATTTAATGATGGAACAGATTAGAAAGTTGAACAACGTAAAGCTTTCCTTGAAGTATTTGAAAATTATCCTATATTTTCAATGAACGTCCAAGAACTCCACATAAAGAATTCGTTTACTGGACAGAATTCTAGTGGACAAAAAAAGTTAGAACTAGACATCAACATTAACTTGCCATCAAGGATCTTGCTGGACATCAAGGATCTGCATCAATGCATTCACATCTTTTTAAATTTCATCCAATTTGTTTCTATTGTATGATGTGATGTCTTTATGTAGCTTTATATGTGTGGTTTAAAAGTACATTAGCTGTTGCGTGACAAAATTGCAAGTCAAAGAATACTCAATAAATTTAGTATTTACTAATCTTTCAGTGTCGCATGGGAATCACGCTTTTAATATCACAAACATTACCAAATATGAAGCAGATCATTCTTTAGCCACTCACTGATAATCACTTCTTATGATACTTATCAGTATTCACGTTTTTCAATAAATACCCATTGATAACAATTTTAGCAGACAGTCTAAAAGCTAAGATCAATTAAGCATGTCTAGAGTTATTTTATTAATTATTTTAATTTCCAGTTTAAATTTAATTTGTGGCTTAGAAATTTTGACAATTTTGCCACTGTCATGGAGGTCTCACCAATCTATTGGAATTACAATAGCTAACACGTTAGTGGAAGCTGATCATAACGTGACTGTTATTGCAAATTATAAAGCTGATAAGACAAAGGATAAATTCCGTACTATTCACATCCCAGACATGGTGGATTTATTAAGAGGTAGGATAAGCTTTTGGAAATTCTATGGCCAACATGAAATTGAATATTATTATTTTTAGAGCAAGAGCCTGATCCTTTTAAGTTTATAGACATACCTATAATATTATCAATGATAATGATGCCAAGATTTGGACATGACTTGGTAGAAAATGCTATGAAATCAGCAGAACTGAAAGAATTTTTGAAAAGTGATGAGAAGTTTGATGTTTGCATAATGGAACTGATTACTGGAGATGCTCTACTAGTAAGAAGCATTTTATGATTTTTTGTGGAAATAACTAATGAGTAAGTGATTTTTAACAGGGAATTCCAGAAAAATTCGGATGTAGTTTAATCTACTACACATCTTTTGATGCTGTGACGTGGATGGACCGAATATCCGGAGGGTAAATAGAAAATCATTTGAGCCTGAATTCGAAATCTTCATAAATCTTTATCAAATAGAGACTCACCTGCATCTTATTCCCCTAATCCATTCTTATGGTTCACTGATAACATGACCTTCAAGGAACGACTAGTCAACACGCTTGTTGGACTTCTCGAATCTGCAGTTCATAAAATAATTCACATACCATACCAAAGATATCTCTACAATTACTATTTCCCAAATGCTAAACGATCATTTGATGAAATGCATAAGAACTCGTCAGTTACTTTCATTAACAATCACGTAAGTACAACATTCGTCCGTCCGCTTATGCCTACTCAGATTGAAATTGGAGGCATTCATGTGAAGCCACCAAAACCACTTCCAAGTGATCTACAAAAGTTTTTGGATGAAGCAACCGAAGGAGTTGTTTTATTCACGATGGGCTCATACATTGATGGAACAGACTGGAAACTTGAACAACGTGAAGCTTTTTTGAAAGCTTTTGGAAAAATTAAACAGAAAGTTTTATGGAAATACAGCAATGACACACTACCTGGAAATCCCGGAAATATTAAAATTGGATCCTGGTTTCCTCAAAGAGACATCCTTGCACATCCAAATGTCAAGCTATTCATTACTCATGGTGGATTGTTAGGCACAACTGAAGCTGTTGTCGAAGGAGTTCCACTTCTTGGAATTCCAGTTTTTGGAGATCAATTGATGAATATGGCAAAAACAATTTCTCGTGGAAATGGCTTACAAGTTTTGGTAAAGGATGTGTCAGAGGACAGCATCAGTAAAGCTTTGAATGAATTATTAACAAATCCTACATACAAATCAAATGCAGTTGAGATATCCAAGAGATTCAATGACCGACAGAATACACCACAAGAAGAAATTGTTTATTGGACAGAATACGTCGCTAGACATCGTGGAGCTCCTTATCTTCAAGCTGCATCAGTTAAAATGAATTTCATTCAATCACAGTTAATTGATGTGTATTGTACAATTATTGTGATCTGTGCCTTGATCATTTATATAGTTTTTAAAGTATTTAAGATTATTAAGTATTTAGTATCTTTACGACCAAAAATGTTAAAGACAGACTAATAAACAACCTTACTATCTCAAAATTCCTATATTTATGACGCTTATAGGCATGACTTTAAAAGGCATTTTGGCCGAAAATGATCAAATTTTCTTTTCTTTATCAATCAGTTGTCTAGCATCGACGAAGTGTAGACGAAACAAACACGAGTGTAAGTTAAAACATAAATTGATTAAAAATAAGTATCGTGAGACACACATGTGGACCTTCAAGTAATGATATCGATACGCACACACTTTGATCTTTATTGAATTTGAAAAACAATAGAATGATTATGATTAATATGTCTGTATGGCTGGGGAGTTACGCTTGGAACATATCACGATCAATTGACCGCATGTTTACTCATTAGCTGTCAAGCTTTATGGATATGTGCAACAATTATTAAGGATAGATAACTAGGATGTTCAATAGCTAATTGTATGCTTTTTGAGGAAGCCATATGCTTATTATTGTACCTTTTGGTTCTGTTCCAAATATCTCAATCCCCGCTGTGTTTCGCTCTATGGAGTGTCACATAGCTCTTTTAAGTACTGGTCATCAAAAGGGTAAATCCATCAGCAAAATGCGCTCCAATCCACCAATCCTGACCACCTCTATGAATTTATAACTCGTCTGATTAGACAAATAAAATTAATAGATAGCAAATTTGGTGATAAATACCAATCAAGAATTCATTTAGATATGTCAGTTGTAAAGCAGTTATTGCGTGAACATGAAGTGGTTCTTAGCTTTAAGTGCTCTGATTTGTGCCATAAATTTGGCATCAAGTTTACAAATTTTGGCAATTCTTCCACTTTCTATGAAATCGCATCTTGCGATTGGAAACTCAATTGTTAATAGTTTGTTGGAAGCAGGTCACAATGTTACAGCAATTTCAAATTTAATGCCAGATAAGCCAAGTGATAATTATCGGGTGGTGCAAATACCTGATGTTATGAAACAATTTGAAGGTTGCTGAATTAAATTAGAATCATTGCTTGAAATGTAATAAGATTTTAATCCTAGAACAAGAACCAAATCCATTTGCGTACATCGACTTTCCAATCATATTCTCACTTCTGATGATGCCAACTTTTGGTGCTGATATGGTTAAAATGGTGATGAAGTCAGAGAATCTTGAGGTTTTCTTGAAAACTGATGAAAAATTCGATGTCTGCATCATGGAATTGTTTGGAAATGAGGCATTTATGGCAAGTGTCATCAATTCAACCTTGAGCTTTGATTTCATAATTCCTTATATTTCCATACTTAAATATCTTAGGGAATACCCGAGAAGTTCAATTGTGCATTGATATTCTACAACACATATGACGCATTGTTTTGGTCAGACACAGTATCTGGCAAGTAAGTAAAAATCAAGTCATAAACCTTATCACTAAATCACACATGATATAATCCAACCTTTATTATGTTTATGCCATAAATGCTTATCTAAATTTGATTTCCTTATATAGCACCTCACCAGCTTCATATGTTCCTAATCCATTCTTATGGTACACTGAAGATATGAATTTCAAGCAGAGATTATTCAACACAGCTGTTGGATTATTAGAAACTGCAGTTCATTATACTGTCCACTTGCCATGGCAAAGATACCTCTACAATTACTATTTCCCAAATGCTAAACGATCATTTAATGATATGTATAGGAATTCATCAATAACCTTTATTAATAATCACGTAAGTTCATCATTCGTCCGTCCACACATGCCAACACAAATTGAAATTGGAGGCATTCATGTGAAGCCAGCAAAACCTCTTCCAAGTGATCTACAACAATTTATGGATGAAGCTACCGATGGAGTTATTCTATTTTCAATGGGTTCTTACATTGATGGAACAGACTGGAAAGAGGAACATCGTGAGATATTTATAAATGTATTCGGAAAGCTTAAACAAAAGATTATATGGAGATACTCAAATGAAACTTTGCCTGGAAATCCTGGCAATATTAAAATTGGATCTTGGTTCCCTCAGCGAGACATCCTTGCACATCCGAACTTGAGATTATTCATTACTCATGGAGGATTACTAGGCACAACAGAGGCTACTGTTGAAGGAGTTCCAGTTCTTGGAATTCCCGTTTTTGGTGATCAAATGATGAACATGATGAAGACTGTTGCACGAGGTTATGGATTGCAGGTTCTCTATCCTGACTTGTCTGAAGAAACTTTTGGCAATACATTAAATGAATTGCTAAGAAATCCAGCCTATAAAGATAAGGCAAAGAAGATTTCCAAAATATTCAACGACCGTCCACGAACACCTCAACAAGAAGTTGTATATTGGACAGAATATGTCGCAAGGCATAATGGAGCTGCTCATCTACAAGCTGAAGCTGTCAATTTCAATTACATTCAGTTATATTCATTTGATGTTTACATCGTCATTGCCATAATTTCCTTAATTATTCTTTATATCGAGTTTAAGATTCTAAAATTAATTCTCAAAAAGATATTCAAGAAATCCAACAAGAAGAAGAACGAGTAAGAGCACTTGCTAAAAATGCAAATATATTATATATACTCGATATTGATGCCATAGATGTGTTCATGATGACTTGCAAAATTGTTAAAATTATTTAATAACAAGTTAGAAGAGAAGAACTGTCGATTCATTGTCACGGCCAATACAATAAAAACAAAAAATTAAGCGATGCGTGTTTTGTCTCTCTCAAAATTAAGTTACAGTGGCTGCTGAGAAGATGTATCAATTTTTGTATACTCAAGAGTTTATGGCGATATGTCTAAGATATCATAGCTGAAATGTCTGTTTAATTTAATTTATTTTTTGGGAAGATTTAAGTTTTGAATTTGATGCGATGTTGGAATATAATTGGAATTTGTGGGATTTTAGACAAAGTTATATTGTAGATTGAGGATGATTAACTCAAATTGGTTCTCTCAGCATAAGAACTATTCAGGTTCTTATTTTGTCAAGCAAATTTAAGTTTAAACTCAAAAGGATTATCTTCGATTTTATATACCTACCCGAGATATCCTATCCTACCCTTACATAAACAAACAGACAGGTTCATAGGTTACTCCACTCCACCCTTTACTACCCTTACTCTGAAGGAGAAGAAAGATAAACAAGGTTCACTCAAATTACAATCATAATAATCAACAAAACCTAAAAAAAATATTATCAAAAAACTCGAAACCTTAATCATAATTTGATGCGTAGATAACGCATTCATAGTAAATTAAACACTTCTCAGAGCACGATCAAATGACGTAACAGCACAATACTTTTATCTCTCAGAACAAAATATTTAGGAACGACACATGTGAGCATTTGTTGTGATCATCTACATACGCAATAAAAATAATAGAAACTCCACACACACATACATATAAGTGCATAAATTATTAAGTTCTCTCAAAAATCTTACTCAGTCTATAAGTGTCTCTTGTTCAATCATGAGGTTTATTTATTTTGTGGTTGCTGTCTTATCAACAATTTGTATTCAAGTGAATGGACTTAAAATTCTTGGTATTCTTCCATTTCCAAGTAAATCACATTTTGCAATTGGAAATGGAATTATAGAAAGTTTAGTGGATGCTGGACATGAAGTTACTGTCATGTCACCATATCCACAAAAGGCCAATCGAAAGAATTACAATGAAATTGATGTGTCAAAAATTCTGGAAATTTTTGAGTCTGGTAAATGACATAAAGCCTTAAAATCCCCAAGTGATAATTAAATCTGACCAAAAAATAATAATATAAATCCACAGATAAACACGAGGTAAATCCATTTGTATTCGGAAAATTCCCAGCTGTAGGTGTTATGTTTATGCTTACAAAAATGAATACAGATATTGTGGATTTATTTATGGCCAACAATGAAGTTCAGAAATTCATGAATGAAGACCACAAGTATGACATCTGCATCTTTGAATTATTTTTGGTCGATTCCCTAATGGGTATTGCTGAAAAAACTAATTGTATCTTAGTTAGTTTTACAACGTTTGCTGCTGTTCGATGGACTGATGATATGACTGGAAAGTGAGTATATACTGTGTTGGGTTAGGTCAAGATTGAGAACAAAGTGAGAATTTTGAAGGAACAGAGACTCTGATGTAAGATCAATCAACTCTTCTATTTGGTTCTGAGTTAGCTTTTCGGCTTTTTATCTCAAGGTCGTTGATCTTCTACGTCATAAAAGCGGTTTCATAATAAGCAAGCGACTTGTTTTTGTAGATAAATTTGATTTATTGTATGGAATCGAAGATCTTTAGATAAATTAAGTTCTGACCTTGAAATCATGACCTTAAGATATGAATGAAAAATTTGAATGTCAGCAAATTGAACTAGAGTTAGTTCTAGATGGTATTCTTGTAAGCATGATTTATTTAAATTTGATTCAAATTCTGAATTAAGCATGAAAATATGTCAGAAGAAGTTCTGGAAAGAAAAACTAAATAAAAATAGCTTAAGAGTGACGTTTAGGGCTATCAGGAATGATAACAAATTAGACGAGTGATCAATATAAGTGTATTATGCTTTTATCAACTTGCCCGAACAGCACATCGTGTTCGCTAGGGTATCGGTACGTCGCCGTATTGACGGGGATCATCAAAATGTGCTGCTCGGGTTGTATTAGACCAGAAACAATGATAATTAAGAAATGGCAAACATAAAATTTTTGAATATTTTTATGATTGTTCCTTTATCAGAATGATTTGCAAAAAAAAAGAATCGACTCACAATCTAACTCGAAACAAAACGAAAAGTTTATAGCCATATGTCAATAAAATTCCATTAACAGAGTCAGTCGCGTGATAGAATAAGCAATTCCAGCCTAACAGGTTATTATCTTAATTTTCTGCACATTCATAGTGACTCGCCGACATCGTATGTGCCGAATCCATTCCTTCATTATACAGACAGGATGTCATTTAAAGAGAGACTATGGAACACAGCATTCTCATTGATCGAGAGAGGAATTTATCATGGATATTATATGCCAAGACAAAGAGCGCTTTATAGCAAATACTTCCCAAATGCCAAGCGTTCCTTTGAAGACATGTACTTTAACACGTCCATAATCTTCTCTAATACCCATGTCAGTTCAAATACCGTTCGACCAAGCATGCCAAATACCGTTGGTATTGCAGGCATTCATGTGAAGCCAGCAAAACCATTGCCTGCGGACATTCAAGAATTTTTAGATTCAGCAACAGATGGAGTCATTTTGTTCTCTATGGGATCATTCATTCAGAGCAAGCAGTGGCCAATTGAGAAGCGGGAAGCTTTTGTCAAGACTTTTGGAAAGCTTAAACAAAAGGTTTTGTGGAAATACGAAAATGAAACTCTGCCAGGAAATCCAGGCAATATTAAAATCAGCTCTTGGATACCTCAAAGAGACATTCTTGCACATCCAAATGTCAAGGTATTCATTACTCATGGTGGATTATTAGGAACAACAGAAGCTATTGTTGAGGGTGTACCAGTTCTTGGAATTCCGATTTTTGGTGATCAGAAGGTAAGAAACTAATGTGACTTAAAGTATGTATTTTGCTAAATTATTTAATTGCAGCTTAATATGGCCAAATCAGTCATGAAAGGTTATGGACTACAAATTAATTATGATGACGTGACAGAAGAAGCAGTTACAGAATCTATTCTGGAACTTCTCAACAACCCCAAGTACAAAATTAATGCAGAAGAAATTTCAAAACGCTTTGTAGACCGTCCAATGACACCACAAGAAAGCGTTGTTTACTGGACAGAATATGCAGCAAGACATCAAGGAGCAAGCCATTTGAGGGCACAAAGTACAAATTTAAATTTCATTGAATTTCATTTGATTGATGTCTACTGCACATTATTGGCTATTTTTGTTGTGATTGGATACCTTAAGTTTGTAATTTTGAGGATGATCCTTAGAAGAATTTTCAGGAAGTCACCACAGAAACAGAAACGATCATAGATCAATTTTCAAATGAGACAAATACAACAAAAACCCACCAAAACCAACTGAAATAGTCAAATTACGATACTTACAGTAAATGTTGTCTTGAACATCCACTTGAAATCTTCTTATAGCTTGTTATTGTTCATTATTAATGAAAAATATTTATTTTGTTAATAAAATGAAATTAAAAACATATTTTTGTAAACTAGACATAATTAAAACCATAATCCATCCTCATCCTTGCTTGTATCAGCTTGATTTTCAGACGTGTTATTCTCCTCATTTTCATCATCATCGGAATCAGAAATTTCCAAATCAGCAAGTCCACCACCATCACTAATAATTGGTTGGGATTGAGAATATTCTTCTTGTATTGACTGCGATTGGAATGAATAATCTCCAACATTAAATGCTTGTTGACCATATGCACCATAAAAGTTTTGCTGTAAAGTGAGGTCATCTCCACCAGCACCTTCTTGAACAGGAACTCCACCTGAATACATAAATGCATCTTGTTGAAATGATTGCTGTTGAGCTTGTGGGATTGGTTCCTGTTCAGATGGGTTTTTACTTAATAGGAAATCTGATGGATCATAATTTGGATCAAAGTCCATAGATTCGTCTTGTTGCTGCTGTCCTGAATAGTATCCTAACTGAATCATTGCTTCTGCAGCTTGTTGACTGTCATTTTCATCTATATCATGAAATAAATTACAGTTTCATACGTTTTTCTTAAAATCAAAATTAAGTTCTTACCTAAAGGTTGTGGTGGTTGTGATTGTTGAGGCTGTTGCATTAACATTGGTGGCATAGCATCAAATGCAACTCCAAAGTTCTCATTATCAATTGAAAATGAATCCGATTTTGAAGGTCCAAAATCACCAACAACATCAATAACTTCCTCGACTGGCTTAGTCTTATCCTTTTTGACGTATTTGCTGGTTGCTAAGTTTAGATAAATAAAAAACAAACGAATTAAAAAATAAAGCTCGGATAGCAATAATCTTACCAGCACCAGGATTTTTTCTCGGTCTGCCTCTCGAACGCTTGACTTCAGTCTGCTGTGGTGGGATAATTGATGGTCCAGGTCTCGATGTATCGTCACCATCTTCTCCATCTTTTGATGCTCTGCGTGATGGGAAGTTTCCAAACGATTCTTCATCGTCGCCCCAATTGAATTCTAATTGTTTTGCACGTTCTTGAACTTGTGCAATATTTGCTTCCAAATGTCCAATATCGAGGCCTTCCAAAGAAGATTTAGCAAAGTCTACAAGCACTTTCGCTTCCTTTGTCAATTTTGAATCTTCTCCATTGAATTTCTCACTGTTACTGGCTATGAGATGCAAATCATTAAGAAAATCATTCCTCGAATGGTATCGATGTGCAGCAATTTTCTTTGTCATTGTTTCCAAGTCCATTGGATTTTTGATAATATCATAATATCCTTTGATTGTTTTCTTGTTGACCTGAGGATTAGAAATTAATAAAAAGGTAATCCAACAAAAAATACATTTTTAACGGTTATTTCAAATTTAAAATTTTTTAAGTTCAAACTTTGAACTTTAGAAAATTTAAATTTTTTAAATAACGGTTTCATCAAGGTACTTACAGGTTTCATGAACGGGAAGCTTTCTTGACGAATCTTCAGCTTTGTATTCATGAATTGCTCGAAAATAAACGACAATGAAGCTTGATCATCATCTCCCAAAAGTGGATTAATGGCTTTCTCCAAATACATCAATTTCTCTTCCTTTTCAGCAATACGATCGATACACTTCTGCAAAAGTCTCTTAGCAGCCATAGTAATTGTATTTGTAGGTCCATTATACAACGCAGAATTATCAACAATTAAATTAATGTCAGCTAAAAACTCTTCACGTGTTATGTACTTCCTTTGTCTCAATTTGTCACGCATTGTCGTTAAATCCATTGGATTTTGAATGATTTTATAGTAATCTGGTACCTTCTTTGCATTAACAGGAAACATGAATGGCTGCATGTCTGGCAAATCACGTAAATCACTCAAAATCTCTTCAAGAATCGAACATAAAACGACAATTGGATCTGTACGTGCACGATGAGCTGTTTTATTATATTGCAGATAGTCACAATATTCATCTGGAAGTCCCATACGACGTCGCTTAACTTTACCCATTGCATCTCTTGGTACTTTAAGCAATAAAGCTCGTCTCTTCACATCTTCATGTCGTTTAAGTAATTTACTACTCAATTTTACTTTAGTTCCATCAACATTTACTAAATCTTCATCCTCAACATTTAGTTCCTTCTCAATTTCCTCTTCTTGTTCCTCAGTCATTGCAACTTGAACAGGTGAAACTGGTGGTAAAATTCCTGTATATTTTGGACATGCTTTATTTGTCCTCATATGTCCAACAGCACCACAAGCTCCACATTTTAATTTCAAGTCTGGCTTCAATTTGACTTTTTTCTTTAATGGCGATTCCTTGCTGACTGATGGATCTCGACTGGAACTACCAGAATGAGCAATTCTATCTGATGACAAGACTGCAGATGTATCATGTGCTTGTGCATTAATCTTTTCTTGATTTCTTTTGATTCTTCTCAACTGTTCCTGCAATCTTCTTCGTTCACGTTTCATTTCTTCCTTTTGAGCTTCGTCCATAGATGCAAATCTCTTAATAAACTCATCATCTTTAGTTTTTCTAATTTTTTCATATGCATCAATAACTGCAGATCTTCGAACAGTCTCAATTCTGGTATATTCACGTCCTTCACTGTTCCTAAATGTTCTTGTAATTTTTAATATTCTCGTAACATGTGTTGATTGTGACTGGTTCAGTTCATCGTCTTTTTTCTTTGAATGAGCTTTTGGATTGCTTTCGATAAGCTTTAAAAGCTCTTGACGTTCCATCTCCTCACGTTCCTTAATCACTTGAGATGATGTCTTTTTGTTGACCAACATATTTTCGAGATTTTTACCCATTTCCTCTAAATCTGATTCTTCGGAAATTTCAGACTCTTCATCGTCAGTAGAAAGGACTTCAGAACTTGCTAAAACTCGATTTTGCAGGTTGAAAATTCGTTGACATTCTTCTTTGTACCTGTGAAAAATTAACGGAAATTTAGAATTTAAAATTTAACGGAAATTCTAAATTCAAATTTTGAACAAAGTGAATTAATTACCTTTCTTGATGTTCAGCTATTGAGAATCTGTTTCCACGTGAGAATTTATCCATCCCCTCCTCGCCTGCTTTTGCTTTTTCTGTTGATAAAGTTCTGACTACATCAATAACTTCCCAACGTGACAATTTCTTAATTTCTTCTTCAGGAACATTGTATTTTCTAAGCAGTGCCTTTGCATTACTCAATGGTAATCTACGAAGATCAGCGTCTGTTCCTGTGACTGTTCTTTTCGGTTGACTTTCTTGTTCCTCTTTATTTTGTGTTGGCTTGTTTGGCATTCGAACGTACGAAAATCCTTCACCACATCCGGTTGGATCTGCTGGACCATTCAATTGAAGGATACAACGTCCTCTCATAGCTTGTAAATATGCTCTTGTTGTGTTCCAAGGTGCAACTTTAACTTCATCGTCCATTTTTAATTGCATTTCTTCATCATCATCTTCTTGTTGAGCAAAAATGAATTTTTCACCATATCCAGCATCTTTGAGTCTCTGTTCAGCACTAATCATACTGAAGTAAGCACAGCACTGTTCAGGTGAGACCATCGCTCGAATTTCTTCTTCAGATGGCAATCTAAAGTCTGGTTTAATGACCCAAAAGTTTGAATCCATTCCAGTTCTTTTGAAATCAGCACACTGCTTAAGCCTTTTTCTTATTGAACTTTCAGAATGTGCTGGAAATGCACTTTTGATGTCATCCATACGAATTTTCCTTGGATTATCTCTTGATTTCCAGAATAGACGATAAATAAAGACTTGAAGAAAGTCACGGACGAAATTATTTGCTCGTTTACTATTTGGACCAGGAACTTCATATAAAGGACATTCTTGACCAGCTGTAAATAGACCATCAGCTTCTCTGACATAATAATTATTACGTGTACGAATAATCAAGAAATCAGAAACTGGAATTTGATGTTCATAAATTGGTGCTCTAAACATGTTATTCTCAATGACTGAAATATGCTGCCCAGGATTTAAAATTCCCAAAAATGGACTGGGATGAGGAACCGGCACCGTTTCTCCATATTTAAATCCAGATGGTGCTTTCGGCTTATCAGCATCTCTTTTGTAATAATTCTTTAATTTTGAGCACATTCCAACTTGACTCAATAGCGGTGGATGTTCCTCACAAAATTCAATCATGATAATTTCTCCATCACGTCCAGTTAAATCTTCTGGAGTTCTCATAAAGAAAATATCTCCTCCACCACTAGCGACTCTTTCAGCTTCTCTTTGTTGAGCTTTCTTATTAATATGCTTTTGTAATGGGGCAACTGGATGATAATTAGTCGATGCCAACACGCCATGTGAATAATTCTTCATATGTGGACGATGGAACATTCTTAGTTTCATTGGTCCCATATGTGTAGGAATAAATGGTGACCTTAACTCAACAACTGGTGTACTGTGCTGTAAAAGACTTCCAGCAGTATTTAATTTAACATCCATCATTGAGAATGTCTTCGGTGCGTAATAAACATCATTACTGATATTAAATGGATCTCTGTCAGGTGATTTCGGTGGTGGTGGCGGCGTATCTTCAGCTAAGACATTAATAACACCAGCTTTGCCTAACAAAATCTTTGATTTCTTAACATGAGGATGTGGAATCTTAACTTTTGGTTGATTTCCAGTATTTTGTTGAATTTTAGAAGGATCAATATCATCAGGAATACCCAGAATAATGTTCTCATCGTTTGGATCTAATGTCAACACCTTCGGTTTTGGAACTTTGTCGACAGCTGTAATAAGAATAAAAATTTGAATTTTAACGGTTTTCAAAAATTTAAATTTTATGCTTTTTAAAAAAATTCTTAATTCAAATTTGTAAAGTTCGTTACTCACCTTCTGCATCCCAAATGACTTCATCCTCCCATTTACTGTAAACAAGTTCCTCATTTTCAACAGGAAATATAGAATACCAAGTATCATCATGTTCTTCCTGCTGTTTTGCTGGCTGAGATTTACTGTATTTGCTTAAAATTGGTAAAGTAGCTTTCGTGTCTTTCCCGCCCATTGTGCCTGGTAAATTTGATTTTCCAGGTTGAGAAAATGCACCAGCAGTCCTTGATCCACTGCTAGGAAGCCAGCCCGCAGCATTTGTTTTTGAATTTAGCTTCTGTTCTACTTTATCTTTAATTAATGTTCCATCCCAAACAACATCATCTTCCCAGTGTAACTGTGAAACCATCAAATAAGCATCATGTGGAAAATCAGGATCACTTTGATTATCCTCTGAGTCGTCAGTACATTTCGTTCTATCTTTTAATTTAAATCCATAATTGAATCCTTCACCAGTTTCTGGAACATCAAGCATATCGTACCAAATTTGAGCAGGACCAAATCGCCAATCTGCTGCTGTTTTTGCCTTTTGATCGTTACTTCCATTTTCGTCATTTTTCTCCTCTTTTTCGTCGTTTGTCTTTTCACTAAGCAATTTTTCTTCGTCATCAGATACAATCTGTTCCTTTGGAGGAACTGGTGCGAATTTTAGATTAAATCCGTTGCATTTCTTTGAGTCTAAATCTGAGTCACTTGTATTTGATTCTGCTGAATTTGGATTGACACGTTCACGTTCCTTCTTCCTCTTTTTAACTCGACGACGAACACTTCTCCAAATTTGTGGCAAGCTAGAAAACTTACCAGGTCCAAAGAGTCGAGAAAATCTCAAAACTTTATCTTGTCTAAAATCAGGAAACAGCTCAGTGACATTGATGTTTTGATATTTCGATGGTAACATAGCAGCTAGAGGCGTATCCAGTTTCTTTTCTGACTTTCTTGACTCATTTCCGTCACTTGAATCATTTCCATCTGTTGTACTTGATTCATCTAGTTTAACTGACGGTGCAGCATCTAAAGGAGGAGGTGGCATTAAGTCTTTATCATCATTCTTTTCAATTTTGATTTTTGAGTCCTTTGCAAAGTCCGCAGATACTTTAGCTGCTGGAATTGCATCCTCAATATCATAATCATCTTTACTTTCGATTTTTTCTGGGCCTTCTTCGGCCAACTCGTCGATATCGAAAAAGTCTTCCGCTGTTTCTTTTTTCTGATTATAATCTGTTGGAGATGCTATTGGCCTTCTCTTTTTCATTCGTCGTGCTCCGCCAGAATCTGATGAATCAAATGAGTCCGAGTCACTAGCTTCATCATCCGTAATAAATCCAGAACTGATGATATTATGCAGACCGAACCTATAAGAAAAATAATAGATCAGCAACCGGAGAAATAAGGAACAAGAAGAAGCAAAGCTTACTTTGACAAAGATCCAACATGCTTTTTTACGTCTTCATCCAGAAAATCTGATTCAAGTTTGCCATTTTCGTCGATATTTCCAAACAAAAAACCGGCTAATTGCTTGTTTAATGCATCATCTTCATGCTCCTCATCGGAATCAATATTGGACATTTTGATGCTCTATGAAAAAATAATAATGTGAAATCAGCATATAAATTCGATATAAAACAAGTTTAATTCATGTTACCCTTGTGAATTAATCACTTATGAACACATCAAAAGTTAATTAAATTTACTTTATGCTTGTTTATCACCAATAAAATAAATTAAAATTTAAAATGTCAATTTTCAATTTTTTATCATGTAAACAACACTAAATTCTCCACATTTTCGAAGGGAGCTTGTCACTTATGTTCGAAATTCGAAAATGACCATGATAAGCTCCAAATTGAAATTCAGCTGATAATAGGAATTGTCATTCGATTGTCTATAGCTTGAGATATTCTATATTTAATTTTGTTAGCAGTTTAATTCATCAAAATAGTTAGACTTTCTGTTTTAATTGGAATTTTTGGTGAAATTGATCCTAAATTGATGCATTTTGATGTGTAGAAATCTAGTAAGCTAAGTTTGAAAAATAATTTAACGGTTTTTAGTAAAAAAAAAAGTTATGAAACTTAAGAATATTTCAGTGTTGATCATATTATACACTTAAATTGGTTCCTTTGAATAAGATCATTGTAAACAAATTATTAGTTGAATAGGAATTAAAAAATTTAATTTTTTCAAAATTGACCGTTAAATTTTAAAAATCATATTTTAAAATATTCAAAAATTAATAAATAATGGCATACTTTAATTAATTTCAATCAAATAATAATCAAGCATAGTAAGCAATCCTTAACGGCTTAACAGAATATAAATTTAAATTTTCTTTGTCTTGATTTTGCTACCTAAATTTATTCAGAACCGCTCAAATGTCTATAACATCTTTCTTTTCTTGTATCATAACAACATTTGTTTTTATAGAATTAAAAAATAGTTTTTAAGCAATCAGGACGTTAATTTTTACGCTTATTTTACCAGTGATTACTTGAAAAGGCAAAACGTTATAATAATTTAAGTAGTTATGAGACTAAACTAGTGAATTAAGTTAAAAATAAAGTTGTGGCGTAGTTTTACTATTTTTGTCACACAAGTAAAGAAGAAAGTCAATCAACAAATATGCCGCTTCAAAATCTATGGCTGCCTTTTGGTATTGCAATCACAGTTGGTAAGTATTTATATATTTACTTACATAATTCGATGAAATAATTGGATATAATTATCAACTTACAGGTGCTTTAATCATCGGAATGTTCTACAGAGAACGAAATCATGGATATCAGTATTCTGACTATACTGGATCTGATTTTTTGCCAGATGTAGGATATGATACGAGATCACAAAAACCTCGAAAGAAGGATGAAGAAGATGAACGCTGTATTATATGTTATGACTCAATGAGAAGACACCAACACATTAGAACATTACCTTGTGCACATAAATTCCATAAGAAATGCGTTAACGAATGGCTAAGGTTTGAAAATTTTTGTCCAATGTGCAGAACAACAGTTGTATAAAGCAGTATAAAAATGTAGATGCCTTGACTTTGCAGCAATTACTGCAGCTAAAAGTGTTTTTAAATTATTTCACGATTAAGATCTTATCTTATAATCAATTATTATCAATGAATACTGTTGGAACTACGATATCGGGTTTTTTGAGTCCAATAATGCACAGTTTTAAACTAAATATGACTACTTAAGCAATGAAATTGTATAATTTGTGATAAGTAACTGAAATTATGAGCAAATAAATAAAATTTAATTTTTTAATGATTAGACATTTTTGGGATTATTGGTCATGCGTTTTGATCTTTACAGATTTGATTAGGATAGCACCTGCTCAACAAATTACATTATTTTTTGCAAAATTTCATATTCTTGAGCAATTAAAATTTTATGATTTTTAAACGATCAAAATATTTTTGAAATTAATGCCATCTTTGGCATGTAAACAGAAACCACCATGCCAAAAGTTAAAAAGTCATCGTATGTTGCTACTACTATGGCTATAGCGAATTTATGATAAATTTATAAAATCGAAGAAATTAAGAGCTTTTAAACAATTGAAATATTTTCAAATTCCAGCCAAATCTTCAACGGAAAAAGTGCACGTTTTGAAAATTATGCTAATTTTACACATCAAAGAAACAACGGTCAAAATTATTTTGAAATTTTTACACATCAAAGTTGGTTTGTTGTCATCTTTAGGGCTAAAAATTTAGAAGAGTTCTTAGTCAAATAAAATGGAATTAATATTCCTAATATCAATTTTCGTAGCTCTCTTAATTGTTCTACTGACGCTTTTATTCTTGAAGAATAGGAATAGTCCAAAAAGTAAGTAAATTAATGTTTTATGTGAGCTGTCAGTGAAAGTTTTATTTTGATTGTCACTTTTTGCAATTTTTGCGATAAAACTGGAAGTGCTGTGGACTTTAATAATTCTAGACACACCTCCCATTCGGTTCTATAGTATATCTTCAGTTCAAACCTAGTATTTATGCAAAAACATGAATTTACTAGAGATCCAGTAAACATAAAATTAAAGTTTAAGTGCCAACTAATTAAACTGATATGTCATGATTTCCCTCTAGCTTCATCACAAAATGAACAAAAGCCTCAACAGCCAGCAGCACAAGCTGGTCAATTACAAAGAGGACAAAGAAGAAATCGTGTAAGAGCAGCTGAACATCATCAACAGCCAATACAACAGCAACAACATGTAGATGCAGAAGAACAAGATTCTGATAATGAAAATGCCAATGTTATAATTGATGAGAAGATGGGAGCTAAAAAGCGAGCAAAACTTGAAGCAAAGGCTGAAAAGAAGGCACAACGTGAGGCAGAAATGAAAGCTCGTGATGAGCAGAAGAAGAAGGATGGTAAGTAATCAATAATTTCTTGTAGCATATTGAAAACTTCCGAAAACGTCCTAAAAATAATTCATGCCTTAAAAACATAGCAAACAAATGTAATAGCCAATTTTATTTTTATCGTTCAGCTCTTGCGGAGGAAGAACGCAAAAAACAGGAAGAGCAAGAAGCCTTAGAAGAGAAGAAACGTCAAGAAGCAGAACGCAAGGAACAGGAAGAACGTGAGCGTCGTGAGCATGAAGAATACTTGAAAATGAAAGCACAATTTGAGGTCCAAGAAGAAGGTTTCGACGAAGAAGAAAACGATCAAGAAGAACTGCTGAAAAACTTTATCGATTATATCAAGACAAACAAAGTTGTTGTTTTAGAGGATTTAGCAGCAAACTTCAAATTAAAGACGCAAGCAGCTATTGACAGAATTATAGAATTACAGAAAGAAAATCGTCTAAGTGGTGTGATTGATGACAGAGGAAAATTCATTTATATCTCAGAAGAGGAATTAAAGGCTGTAGCAAAATTCATTCGACAACGCGGACGAGTCTCAATAGCTGAATTAGCCGAGAATTCATCGTCGTTAATAACCCTAACAAGCTCATAGAATGAGATTTTTTAAGTACCTACCTAGCTAGTAAAAAATTTCTTATTGTACATCCATAATGAATGAATTTCTTTAAAAAAAAATGTAACAATACAGGCATATTTTTCATTGTTATCAGAAAAAGGAAAACGGAAATCCATTAGACATAATTTTCTCTCTTCATATACTCACTCATAAGTCACAAGCATTGCAAATATTTTTTCCTATTTGTTCGCATTCTTTTTACAGGAATATAAAAAGTCACGGAACTTTCACAAACCATTCAGTGGAAATAAACATGAAAATTACAATTTGTAATTTATTCTCAACTCTTTTGTTCCTACCTATCTACATTTCCAACTTTCGTCTGATTTTCAATTATTTTTTATGTTTTGTTGGATATTCTTCTTATGTTTTCACAGAAACATCATGTTTTTATCATCGCAATTACTTCTGTCGCACTATTTACAATTGTTTATGGTTTATAATATCTCTCTTGTTTGTCGGTTGTCATAGACATAAGAGAGCTTCCATATTTTGTTGTTTTTAAACTTCAAACCAATGAAAATGTCATGACTTTTTATCAAACTATTGAATGTGGATGAAGCATAAATTTATTGGGAAAGCTGCAAATGTTTTTGAAACTAAGCTGGTATAGCTGATTGTTGCATGACATTTCAGCTTTAGGAATATTAAAGTGTCGATCTGTGTATCCTGTGGTGGACTATGTCTCGCTATTGGGTCTAAACCAGAACTTCAACATAGTTATCATTGAAATTAAGCACCAAATCCAGCATTTCAATCTTCACAAAGCATCCTCTATCTACCTAACTCCTAGGTAAGTATAATGATAAAGTAACAATGGGAAGCATTTCCTATGAAATCTTGGTGTGAAAATTCCATCTGCAGTTCCACAATAAATCATCTTTTATGAAAATTATGCGAAAAATCTGTATGCTGAAAGATTCAGCATTTTAATAAAAATGAATCATCAGATGAAATACTTTAAAAATATTAATATCTGGAGAAGACAGAGTATTTCTAATAATTTCATCAAAAATGCAGCAACATGCCATGCTTAAGGAATTTTTTAATTTTAAATGAAGGTGAATGCTTTGAATGGTAAAAGTGACATCGACTTTAAGGCAAAAGAAATGAAAATTGTGGAAATTTTGCAACCGCGATTCTGAAAATTTGTTTGACATAAAAAGCAGCCAGCAAGTTCAGTCGAAATGAAAGGTTGCAAAAAAATTGCTACAAGCATGAAAAAGTTAGGCAGCAAATTTAAAAGCATACCATTTATTTTATGCCGGTACCACCAGAACTTCTTGTCCTTATTTAAGTTTAAAATAAAATATGGATTGAAAAAGGAAAATTCTTCGTGCATAAATATTGGAAGTACGCTTTTCTTCATGTTATTAAGTAGGTATGTAAATTTCTGTTTAATGGGATCCGTAAGGAACTGATTCTCATTATGTTGTTTAAATTACAATTCAAGGATGTACACGAATTGGATATATAATGACTTAATATGTGTAACTGGCCGGAGATTGAAGTCAACTTTGATTCTGGATCTGAAAATTGACTTGACTGTAAATGAAATTCAGGTTGACTATTAGTTTTGGGTAATGCTGGGCTTACCCTTCTCGTGATCCAAAGCCTCCAATTCCTGATTCCAAGTGCAATCCTATCTTTATCGACAGTTCCTTTCCTTGAGTTCATTGGACGTCCTTGTGATCTTTTGCCATTCACAAAGTCAGACTTGAAAGCTCATGCAATTCTAATGGATCCTTAGTAGAATCGAACCAAATTCCTCGAAATGTCAATTTATAAATGTAAATTCAACCTCAAATAAGGTTAAAGAATCCAATACAGCATCATCAGAGTTAACTGTGTATATCAATTTATCAAGATATATCAGATACAACAATGACAGATTCATCATCAATAAACAATACACTTCGATATCAATCATTTGACAAATATTCTAAAAATATGTTTGGAATTTAATCTAGCTAGATATCAACCCACATAAAAATTTTACAGAACAAATTCCATTTTATGAAAACTTTTCATGCATCATTCAGTCACAGAACTTGAAAAAGATTTGGAAAGTTTAAGAGTTGTTTAAAAACAAACTGTCTGAAAGTGTTTTGCATTTAGAAAGCTTTTCCGTTCTTTCCTTTACATGGTTCTCTATTTCCACTAGAGATGTCAATACAAATACACAATATTTAGGGTATTTTAAATTATTCGAGGTTATGTCCAAAAACCATGCAAAATACTAAATTCTGGACATTGCTAGACATAAGAAAGATTGGTCTGCTTAAGATTCATATTTTGGATTTTGTAGATGAATTGGAGGATTCGCAGAGAATTTGAGTATTTGGATCCCGATACTAAATATCCAATTAATTGACATCCCTAATTTCGAGCTTTAGAATCGATTGTTGTATTTATCTTCACGTCTGATGTAAGTGAAATGAATGGGAAAATGAAATTGAAACTTTTTTTTTTCTCCATTTCCGATGCTAAGCACTTCCATATATTAGATTTTAAATCACTCTTTGCGAATATGCTTCAAGATATCTTCGCTCCTTTTTGACTCAATTCTTCATCATAAAGAATTACTTTTCGGTGATGCTATGCATTTTGAATAATTTAACATCCATGAATGAGCTACAGTACTGTGAAAAGTGATTATTAGTTAAAATATTAATTAACTTCGTGAGATGGAATAATGGAATTATTCATGTACTTAACTCTATTTCGGATGTAACTTGAGATAGAATTCGGAAGCATCTTTTTGGATCAAAAGTTTTCATAGCTTTGTCATGTCCGGCATTTTTGATTATCTGATTTATATTGAATTATCGACTGAGTCATATAAGGGATCACTAAGGTAGTTCCTCTTGAGCTGTACGGCCAGCAAAGTAAGTATCAGGCAGTCTAACCTCAAACTAGTCTACAACGTAGTCAACTCTGCAACAACCCATTCTATTGACAGATTATTCACCAGTTAAGTGCAATATCTCGTGCAGTATACATTCAACATCATGGAATTGCATGCATCTAAATCAAAAGGAATTCCAGTCCAAAAATACCTCAAGTAACCTTTATCTTTCCGTCTTAAATCTTTCAAAATAAACATAGCTCATTCTAAATTGCTTTAATCGTAACAAACAAGCAACAATAAAACTTTAAAGCCATGAAAATGTCTGCAATAACTTCTGATGACACTTTTATACTTGTTTAATTCGTAAAGGGCACGAAGAGTGAAATGAGTAAAAATAATAAAATTATAAAGAAGCAAAACGGAAAGCTTCGTAATTTTCGGGGAAGTAGCTTTATAAAAATCTCATGAATATAAACAAAGATTGTATAGACGGCAACTTGCTTAATGTGGAACAACAGAAAGGCAAATTTTCATGTTTTTTAAATATTTTTTGTGTACTTCTTTTTATTCCTTATCCTTCCACACACAAAACTGCCTAAATAGTCGTTCCACAGTAATTTGTTTGGGTGAATAAAAATAAAAATGTATAGTAAAAGAAGACACTGACTGGTAGGAGAAAATGATAATCTCTAATGCAACAGCTAAATTATACCTGAAAAAACATTATTGCGATTTCCTAATGACTTGCTTTTTAAATAACCATCAAGATTCTCATCATCTGACAAGATTCGGAATTGTTTCTTATGTATCGTTACGTACATGTGTGCAGGGTGTGTCTGGAAGCTTTTAAGGGAAGTATCAAGATGTCTTTACATTTTGTGTGGAATCACTGTTCAGTTTACTAAATGATTCAGCAAGTTATGTTATGTCTGTAGACTGTTGACTTGGTTTTTTGGGTATATAATGTAAGATAACCTCCTTAATCCAGTTTGGATTCGATTATGTTCACACAGTACAAAGATGACAAGCATTCTGATCTGAATCTATGTGTTTATGATGCCAGGTTCTTGAGTATATCCTAGAAAACACCAAATACTCACAAAATCTACTTCTGGATCAAATGAAAAGGAAGCCAGCATCTCTAGAACAACTCTGGATAAGCATTCACATTTTATGTCTCGTGGCTAAGTTACTCGTATTCCTGTTTTAGTGGGATGAACGTGAATCTCTTAGCAAAAAACAGCATAAAGTATTGTTAGTGTTTTTCTTATAGTTTGAGGGCATTTTACGGAATAACGAAGAACTAAATGGAATAAGAAGAATTATGAGGGTTTTCCTTGGATCAGAATATTCAATGACCATTAGATAATCCTTCATTCTTTTACTTCTTCGTATATGCAAATCCCCAAAGAGAAGCGGAGACTATGGAAATGATGAGCATTCTTCAATATTCACTATGGATTCATGAACAGTACATAAATATCAAATAACAAAAGGAAGGAAAGGAAGAAAAATCCTCAATGTGTCGCTTCAACATCATTATTGTGTCGTAATCATAATTTCCTTTACACGCACACAGATCTATAGCACTAGAGTGCCTGTTAGATTTACATTTGCAATAAATCACGACATTCGTGTATTATAAATCTTTCATTTTTTTCTTTTTTTGCTTCTTCCTGTTCCGTATATTCACCAAAAAATGAGAGAACTGGTGCTTCGGCATATACAATGCCCGATAATGCAAATCAGATAAGAAAACCCATGCTATAAAATTTAGGCACTTTAATACAAGAAATAATTTATAATGTGATACATTTTTCTTCATGCCCTTAAGCTAGCAATTTTACTGAAGCTTATGGACAGAAGTTATCGATTTTTAATCGCTTTACGAAATAAAGTATTTAGGTACCGATAGAGGAAGAAAAGAATTTTATGCAAATCTTATTCACCTTTCAATTCACGTACGAGGAAGATTGAAAGGCGAAAGGAAGTACGAAGATCCTTAACTGTTAGTTTATTAAGGCGTTTATAAGCTGCTGGATGAAAATATAAAATTTGATGATTTTTTGATGCTTGATTAATGACATCAATTGATATAACTAAAGGAAGATTGTTGGAATCACTTCTGTAACTTGTAAATGTAGGAACTTATAAGCCCCAAACAGGAAATAAGATCTAGTTTAGTGAATAAAGATCAAATATTAACTAAACATTTCTATGTAGGGGACTAACAGCCATTAATGAGGAAAATTAAGAAACTGTTGTTGCATAAATAATTTGAATATCAAAAATCCGTTACGAACCAAATAATCATCCAACCGTCATCTCTCTTGCTAATTCTAATTTGACTACCTTGAATCCAATTTACCATCACTAAATATTCCAAACTGAACAAAAATCTACGACATATCATCTCAACAACTTTACATTCGCCAGAAAAGGACTATAATCTGATGAAAGAATTCTCTCTCTTCTCTATTGAGGTCCACTCGAGGGGAAGATGGATGGATTCTTCATACACAATAAGATTTCATTTTTCTTGTTAAGATTTCAACTTTTTTTCTTCATCTCAAAAGGCTGTTCTAGTTGTCATTTCTTGTAACATTCCTAAACAAATGTTTAAGAATGTATTGTGAAGTTGAGCTTTGAGTTTAAGCACGTGTAAAGACACTGAAAGATATTTTAGGAAAAGAGTTTTTTTGGCGGATGTGCTTATTTTTGAGAAAAGTGCTTTATATGATTTTCTAAGAATTTCCATAAATGTTACTGCGACATAAGGAACTTGCTTTGTAAGCAATAAGAAACTTAAAAAGATCATAATACTTTGATTCATACGAAATTTCGTTAGCTGTGGATTTCTATGAATTAATTAAAATTATCTCATATGTGCTTGCTCCCAAAAATGGTATTACGTTTCAACTATAAAGCATGTGATGAGTTTCTTATCAGCACATGCTTTTTGATTATGGCGTAATTCTTCTTTGACAATGAATATATAAATGAGATGATTTTCTATGGCTACAAATTACTTTTAAAACTAATTTTAAGGAATATAGACATATTAAAATGAAGACAGTATTTATAGTTTTAATTAGTATTTTAGTTTGAGTTTTTCATATTAGGAAGTGCTAGTAAGTTGAAGTTTAGCAAAAACTTAATCACAAATTACATCTAAAAACCAGTGCTCGAAGTATACTTTGATTTTGTATGAAAAAGTCGACTCAAATCGACTCGACACAATTTATACGAAATTAGAGTCTACTCTGAGCTCTGCTTAAAACTCAACAACTGCTGTCAGTGATAGCTGCTCGAAAGTCGTTGGAATCCATTCCCAAGCGGAACTATGTTTGGATTAATTACCGAAGTTGATTACATTAAGAATGTCTTCTGAGGGTTCTTGAAGTTGCTTCAAGATTACTCGGGAATGTCACGATCTCGAGAATTGTCCAAGCGGAAAGTTAACCTCTTGCAAAGTATTGTTACTCATGAACATCACTTTTTATTTCTTTCAGGTCCAACTGACAATATTCTAAATATTGGAATCAGTGAAAGCTCAAGAAGTTCCTCAATGGAGAGTGAAAGCTTCAGCACAAGAGAATGCTTCTATGGTTCGATTGGACTTTGATTAGAATGATCCAATTTAATTGATGATCAGACCAATCAACAGAACAATATGGTGACAAGCAATCTATTCTCTAATTTCACACATTATTAGTTAAGATAACTTAAAATGCAAATGTCTGCAAATATCGGAAATTATCATAAGAATCTTATAACAACGACATTAAGGAACTCCATATCCATATGTATGTCAAGTCATTAATTTATAAAGCAAGAATTATTGTAGCATAATCTTTAACTAAATCAATAAATCGACAATCTTGCAGATTTAGAATATTCCATTAAATACAAATTGACATAATATTCCCCAAAAGCATATTCCGGAATCAGCAAATCACCTTCGAACAAAAAGGGAAAATATTCATAAAATTACATCTATTAACACATATTGAGTCCTTCACAAGAAGAAAAAAAAAGGGATAAGTAGATCCTTTCCTACATAAAGAATGTGTTCCAGTTTCATTGTCATAATAATGATATTGTTTCTTCATTGATTTTTCGTTCCTCTTCCATTTTATTCTATAGTTTATCAATATCAAAACCTTTCATGTATCATATCAATGGTGTCTTGATCTCCATAAAAGCATTATCCCAATATACATACAGTGACATACATTTATTGTAGAAACATCCATCAATCAATAAACATTGTTTCTCCATAATTCAAAACTTTTCAGCTCTCCTTTTTTGTGCTTCAAAGTGATGCTGATAGTGTACATCAAGTAGAACGGTGACCTAACGAGTTTAGTGAAACACTATATATGGGTTTTTTGTGCTAATTTGTGAAAACAAGAAAACAACTTTTAAAAATTTTGTGAAGGTTCCTGCACCGAGATATGAGCATTTAAAGATGCAATTTTTGACGTTCTGGAAGTCAAAATGTAACTCCAACATAACAGCACCAAAAAATTTGAAACTTTGCTGTTATTTTGTAAATAAGCCAAAAAAAAATTTTCAAAAAAGTTCCGCTACAGAGTTATATCCATTTTTCGATTTAAGTGCCGAAAAAGTAGTGAAAAAATCGAAAAATTTTCACACTTTTTAATGTGAAATCTACAAACCTTCACCAAAATTCTTTAAATTTTGCCTGTTTTTTGTGCAAGAATTGCCTAACAAAATAAGCATAAAATAATTTTTGGATGTAGCTTATGTGGTAAGATATAGCCGTTTTTGCAACCTAAACTCAAAAAATTCAAAGTTTTTTACAATTTTGCATGTAAATTACGCAAGACTTTACCAAAATTTTTGAAAATTCTCCTGAATATTGTGCATATATTAATTGTTCATAAAAAGTTTAGTAAAATATAATTTTTTGATTATATATAGAAATATAGCCATTTTCCTCTCCAAGATAGCGAAAAAGTTAGATTTTTTTTAGATTTTTAGCTCTAATTTTAACAGGAAGTAACAAAAATTTTTGTAACTTTGTCTGATTTATTTGCAATCATTACTAAATGAAACAAAAAAAGTTTCATAAATTTTAATTAAGATTTGCATTTCTGAGAGTTAAAATATGAAAAAATAGAGATTTTTAATAGGGTAAAGAATATAATTTTTGTGGTAATTCCAATCTTCAAGATTTTAAAAGTTCATAACTTTTCACGTGTTAATTCTTTTAGGACAATTTCTTCGGCAAAATATTAAGGAAACAAGGAAATTTACTATAAGCTATGCAAAATTTATCCTAAAATAACAGTTTTCGTGAAAAACTGATTTTATTAGTGAATATAATTTTTGTGGTATGAAATATAATTTTTGTGGTAAAAAAATATAATTTTTGTGGTAATAATAAATTGAGGATTTCTAGCTTAATTCTTCAAGGAGATTACCTAAATTTATTAACAGACTTATATTCAACTTATTTGAGTTCAATTTAAGTCTGGAAAGTACGTGGAAAATGATAAATTAACTAAAAAATATTTGAAAAAAATTTAACGAATTTTTAAATTTTAAATAAGATAGGGGAGCATCAACCTTAGGGAAAAATCAACCAAAAAATCTCTTAGAAAAAATACCACAAAAATTATATTTTTTTACCACAAAAATTATATTCAATGTTTACATATTTTAAATGTGTTTTTTTAGTTAAACTAATTAACTTTAACTGTTTAATACTAATTATTGTGAAAATATATGGTTTGTTTTATCATATTAGTCCACTTCCTAAATGAATCAGTGATAATTCCTTAAGAAAATATTTAATTGAAAATTGTAGTAAAAACTTGAATTTTTAGGGTAAATTTTTGGATCGATAAAACTTAGTTATAGTAAGGTAAAAGCTCCATAAAACTAAACATATATCATTTTAATAGCATTCTTTCATAATTTATTTAACTTTCTGGAAGTGAAAAGCAGTTTAAAATAGAATTTCCAAATAAATGTCAATACCACAAAAATTATATTACCACAAAAATTATATTCTTTACCCTACTTTTTTACACCTTCATATATGAAAAAAATTGCCATAATTTTTCAAATAAATTTTTTTCAAAAAATCTTTTTGCTTTGTTTTATTAAGTAATGTTTGCAAATAAATCAGACAAAGTTACAAAAATTTTTGTTACTTCCTGTTAAAATTAGAGCTAAAAATCTAAAAAAAATCTAACTTTTTCGCTATCTTGGAGAGGAAAATGGCTATATTTCTATATATAATCAAAAAATTATATTTTACTAAACTTTTTATGAACAATTAATATATGCACAATATTCAGGAGAATTTTCAATAATTTTGGTAAAGCCTTGCGAAATTTCCATGCAAAATTGAAAAAAACTTTGAATTTTTTGAGTTTAGGTTGCACGGGAAAACGGCTATATCTTACCACATAAGCTACATCCAAAAATTATTTTATGTTTATTTTGTTAGGTAACTCTTGCACTTTAAAAACAGGCAAAATCCATTAAAAATTTTCAGCTCTGAAGGTTTGTAGATTTCTTCATTAAAAAGTGTGAAAATTTTTCGATTTTTTCACTACTTTTTCGGCACTTAAATCGAAAAATGGATATAACTCTGTAGCGGAACTTTTTTGAAAATTTGCACAAAATAACAGCAAAGTTTCAAATTTTTTGGTGCTGTTATGTTGGAGTTACATTTTGACTTCCAGAACGTCAAAAATTTCTTTAAATGCTCATATCTCGGTGCAGGAACCTTCACAAAATTTTTAAAAGTTGTTTTCTTGTTTTCACAAATTAGCACAAAAAACCCATATATAGTGTTTCACTAAACTCGTTAGGTCACCGTTCTACTTGATGGACACATGCTGATATGCTTTGAATTTCAATTTTTCTTTATTTCCATGTTCTTTTAACTGCCAACCCCTATTTTAAAGAGATGTACATTCATATATGTATATGAATACATTCATTGATAAAGTAAAGAAGAAAAAAAAAGGAACTTGACGTGATGTGGCACAGTTCAAATTGTGTTCAATATGTAAAGCTATGCCTAGCATTTCTGACATGAATTTCTTAGAAAATCATTGATTAGATTTTGTCTATCGAATTTTATATTTTGGGATGTTTCTAGGAATGTGTTTCAATTTATTGGATCGGTATTAAAGTAGGCAGAGTGTTTTTAAGAGGGAATATGAGGAAATTCTAACTTCTTGTTAAGGATTAGGTTTTAACGCTCATTTGAATTTCAAATTGTATTTCTCGCTACATTTAGTTGATTTTCCCTTGAATAGTTGTTAACCCAAATATTAATTTAGTTTGCTTACTATCGTCAAACATTAAAAATCATGTCCTTTTAGACTAACTTTATCGTTCCTTTAATTCAGTACATTGTAAAGCTTTAAGACATAGCTTATGATTATCATAATAATAATTAAAAATGAATTATGTTAAGAACTGAAAAATATGTTTACTACGATCTTTCACAAAATTTTTATTGGATTCAAAAATTATGAATTTTGACAATAGCTGTAAAATGTCGGAACAATTTGTATCTGAAAACATCCAAATGATACTAAAACCCCTCGTTAAATGTTATATTTGCCTATAAAATGTATTTTTTTGTCAAACTCAGCAAGAATAAAACGATTTTTTAATAAATAAAATTTGAGATTTGTTCTTAACATTTTTACCCTTTTACTTTTTATGTAGACGGGAAATTACCAATTCTATGCGCAACATGATGCGCTACGTAAATATAAGAAAATGTAAAAATATTTATGTTACTTTAATATTCTGCCATAGTAGCATCCTTGTCGTAAATAAGCAAGTGATTCTTCGTACGTAGTTTATTTGCTTTTGTACATCATATTTATTGGAAATTGCTGATTATGCGAAAATCATCTCCCTATTTTTACCTGCAACAGTCAAGAGATTTGATTACAAAAAATATTATTTTAGTACTGAATACTGAAATCAAGGATTTTAAAAGTTGAGCTTTTTCAGAGGAATTTCACAGCGATGACAATTTTTTTGATTCTGAATAAGTCATGAATGAGAATTTTTGGTTTTGGTTTCGGATTAAGATTAAAATTGCGTAATTTATTCTAAAATTTATTTGAATATAATTGGGGACTTTTTAAAATTCAAAAGCTTTTGAAAAAAAAATTTACTTTTCCAGATTTCAATGAAAAATTTCAGGTTTTTAGATTTTTCAACAGTTAAAAGTTCAGATTTCAAATTTTATAAATCAAAGCATTTTCAAATATTTCCTAAATGTAATTTAACTAAGCATTTTTTCCAAATTTAAAATGTCAATTGAAATGGGACTATAGCTCAGTGGTAGAGCATTCGACTGCAGATCGAGAGGTCCCCGGTTCAATCCCGGGTGGTCCCTAGTATCTTTTTTGCTCCTTTTTTGAATTCTTTGTAATAAGTCAGATTTCTGGAATTCCTTTTAATTGCTAATCTTGTGATTTTTTTTCCCTCAAAATAATGACATTCCTAATTGTACGTAATAGAATGTTTCATTCCAAAATTAAAAAGTCTGACATTTTTAAGCAGTAAAATTCAAATATTAATTCCCTCATTGCCATGCAATCAGTTCAACATTAATACGCAGCACATGATTAGTTGCTTAAAAATTCATAAGCTTTTGAATTAAGTGAATATTTAAATTTCCTTTTTTTTTATCAAAATAGAACCATTATGATAATGGATTTTTCACACAAATTTCAACCTTCCATAAACTTTCTCTTGTATCCCCGATCCCCCAAAAAAAATCATAAAAAAGCACTTGCACTTAAAGCTGAAGTAGAAAAAACTTTTAAATCATAAAGCTAAACTATAATCAAATAAAAGAGTTTTAAACACCAAGATGTTTTCAGTATGCTGCATTTACCTGTACGGTACATGTGTATGGGGAATTAAGTAAGGGAATTACGTGCATGCACACATACCAGGAAGTCTTATTTGCCAATTATCATATTTGTATAATAAATTATGCATGACGCTATGCCAAGGAGCTTAAATTCCCACAAAAGAGATAAAATTTCTCTTGAAAGTTCATAGAGAATGCATGATACATATGAGCATCATATAGGAACTTCTACATATTTTATTTTTAAATTCTTCCTTTTATTTCATGTCAAAAGCATTATTTTAAATGGATTTAGAAAAAAAAACATAAACTGCATCCTTATTTTCCTTCTTGCAAACAATATAAAACATTCTTCAAATAGTCCGGAAGTATTTTGTGTTCTATAACATCTATTAGATGCTGCTTATTTAATTTGGAAAACTTTTTCGGAACTGTCGTTTTCATTTTGTGGCTATGCAGAAAGAAGAAAGTTGCAGACAAAAAAATCATAAAAATTAATTTTATTTTGTTTTAAAAGCATAAAGAAGTTTATGCTGCTTTAAAATTAGGTTTTATAGAGTTTTAACACCTCTTTTATTTTGAGAAAGTTAAGGGTGATATACAGCATAATTAGAGTTTTTAACTGGATGTTTTGGATGCTCTTTTATGGTTTGATTCTCACAGTTTTGATGCATAAAAGTTAGTCATTTTGTAAATATTTAAAGGAACTCGGAAGCGTAATGATGTTGACCTTAATTAGGCACTTATTGGAACACTGCAGTATCATGTATTCGAGTCTCGATATGGAAATTACGTGTTACTTATCTCGCTGGTTGCACAGGTCATCTGTGATCCATGCTCTCTCTCTCAGTTGGTGTCTAAAACTGGTTCTTTACCTGAAAGACATAAGACAATTCTCAGTACCAAATGCTCCAACTGTCTCAATCAACAGCCTCTCTCCAAAAGTTCGCCC
This sequence comes from Chironomus tepperi, assembly GCF_022539635.2. Classification (NCBI taxonomy): domain Eukaryota; kingdom Metazoa; phylum Arthropoda; class Insecta; order Diptera; family Chironomidae; genus Chironomus; species Chironomus tepperi. The sequence continues at coordinate 1,460,823 of NW_027226207.1, forward strand.
TCCTTCTTGCAACTTTGGAACTAAATGTATTTATAATGAAGCTTTAAGCTGCTTAAAGTCTTCTTCATATGAAAACAAATCAATACTCTTAAACATACATATCATTACCAATAGGATGCACCTAGTGAGGCATGATGTGACATCTCCCAGCATGTATAATTCCTATAAATATCTCAAAAATTCCTCAAAAGTTAAATCAATTTTCATAATCTTCAAAAACAATTAAGGAACGTTTAAATAATTTTTGTGTATGAATTATCAAAGCAAGCAATGAGTAAACGAAGCATAAAATGCTCAGAATATAAAGTTAAATGCTTAATCTTAAATCGATTATTTCGTATATAATTTATGGAGCAGCAAAAAGATAAAAAGTTTCCATTTATACAAGAATTACTAATCCACAAGCATCCTGACTATTCTAACAATTGAATATGGCATGTATAACATAAGGCACCATCCATTTATCTGCGGTGAATATTCATCATTAAACCATAAGGGTGTTAAATTAAATAGTTACGAAGTAGATTTTTAAGCACTTCCATATTGTCCTTTGTTTTACATAAATAATATTGTGTTCATTTCATGTACAATCTAGTAACATCTTCTTGTTAATATACAGTCTCATGTATGTTCATTCCTTTCCTGTTACCGTAGAGCATCAGAATTGTGTATTAATTTTTGTTATCTCTTCCACTTTAGATTGTATAACAATTTAATATTCTTAAAAACCATAAACAATTCAACACCAGTTTTATAGTGAACACCTCCCACTTGTTGTATGCCTCGTTCCTTATTTTTTTTTTATTCATTTCATATCTCTCGTTTGCTGGCTTTAAACATTTGGATCTTTTATGATATTTTCATAAAATATATAAAACATTTGTATAGTAAGGCAGACCTCCAGCAAAGTAATTTTTATTTCTCGACCTTTTAATCAATAATACAGAAATTCGGCATATGATAAAACGTTCTTTCCATTTTCACACATATGCACGCACTCATATATAAGTTTGGAAACTTCATCAACATTTGTTGCGGATGTTTGATGATGAGTGAGGAGAAGGCATCAACATTCAAGGCCAATTCTCTTCTACTTCTCCGAAAAATTAAGAACCTTTCTTTGCTTTTTTGTTAGCAAATTTTTTTTTCGTCCATGGAATGAAACTTAATATTTTTGGTACTTTTTGTCCAATCGATTGAAGATGAAAGTGTTGTGTAAAGATCTTTTTTTTTGTCTTGAAGAAAGGATGAATAAATCTAAATTTAAGGAAAAAAAAGTATCTTGGATCTTTTGTTCTGATATTGAATATCAATGTTCTCTTTGATAAATTCAAAGTAATACTGGTTGAATGGATGTACGGCAATTTTTGAGGAGGACAATTTCTAAGAGTTTTATATATAAAGTTGTATTTGGTTCAAGTTAGCATACTTCCTGAGTGGACAAAATGACAGAAAAAGCAAGTCCAGAAATCGTGCAAGAATACGATACACTGGGTAAAGGTAAGTTAAAGTCTAGTTAATGACTGGCTTTGACGGTTTTTTGTCAACTCTAGCTTGAAATGATTCACACTAAAGAATAAATACGGTCCGAAGGGTCGGTTCAAAATATTGAGTCATTTAATGATGGTTAAGGACAACTTTCCATGAAATTAGACACGAAACTGGAAAATAGTCATTGCTTACGCTAAGACATAGTTTAGCTAAACATCAACTTTGTATCTTCGATATGAAATGATGTCAAAAATTCAACCCCCTTTCCTCCTGAACGAAACAGTTGAATGGCCCCAAATCCAGTCCCTGGTTACCCCCGATGCCCATAAATATTCCACTTCCTTTGTTCCGGAATGTCTTTGAAATAATATTCCAAAAATATCAATAAAGCGATCTGATTTGTGATAAAAATAAATTTGTCAGTCATATTAAATTTGTGATCATATCAGAGTAATGTTAAGGTAAAGCTGACTTACGTTTCAATTCGTAGAACTGATTTGACTAGATTTTGCTGAAAAAATTTTTTGATTGAAATTTATTATTAATCTATGGATTTATTGAAGCTGAAATGTTGACGAGTCTAAAAATAAAGACATCCGAACGAACTCAAAGCAGTCATTTCATACTTGACGAAGTGAAAAAGTTTTGCAAAAATTTTCCAACATAAAGTCATCACAATCAATATTCATACTCTCAAATTATCATAAATAACAAGCAAAAGTTGTCGCATGTCATCATCATTTGCTTCAAAAACTCACAAAAAAGTTCCACAAAGTTCAATATCTCAAAATTAATAGAGATAATATTCCACAAAACAGTACTTCTTTTGAACTTCACTTCTTCCTCTTCTTGACTCTCACCAAAAGTCCATCACATGCTCTTCTGTCTTCTTCTTTTACATCCAAAACTTCTGTCGGTAAAACGGCACCTAATTTAGGCTTTCATCACTATGCTTTTTGGCAAAAATTTGTTCTGTTGAGAATAAAATGTAAGCATGAGCCGACAACACTGTTTGCCTTGCCACATGCAGAATCTCATCAAATGAATTGATGCTTTTAAATATTTATAAAAATTTATGTTGTGAAACACAGGCAACACAGAAAGCCGGCAGAGAATCTTTCATTAAAGCAAAGCGAGATTTTCGCAATAATTTTTTGAATGTTACAAATTTGCCTGGCAAGATTGGCAAGAGCAGGTAGGAGAATTTGTTGTTATACACAGCATATAAATTAGTAGTGAATTATTATGGATGTTTGGGTACAAAGCGCATTTTTTGAGATTCGAATTCTTAACTTTTCGATTTATTTGCTGGATCAGGACAGTGATGGGCAACCTATGTGCCGCGGCACATTTGATTGTCGTATTTTGGATATGCTGTATGCGATTTCGGTCGAGTCATACTACCAAGATGTGCCTCAAAAACAATAAGGTTGTTCACCACTGTATCTAAAGATACAAAGTCATATAGTCAGCCAAACATATCATCACCATCATCTACCCATCCCATCCCTAAACATGCACGCGAAAAAAAAAATTACTGACGATAAAGAAAGAAAATTTAAGTCGCTCGCAGGCACAACAATTATTTCATCATTCCCAAACTCGTTCTCATTCTTGGCAAATTTTACCTTTTCAACATGATAATAGTTTTTAAGAAACTGATGCGAGAAGTTGTTAAAAACGGAAATAACAAATTTTTATGAGATATCGATCGATCGAATGTACGAAAAATAGGTGAAAATGACGGTGAACAAGTTGACACGTTTATCAGTGATGCGGTAATAAGAAGAAGCTAATGACTCAAGTAACATTTATTGATGTCAATAAATTGATGTAATGAGCAAGGAATCTGATGGATGTGGATGAAACAAATAAGAGATGTAATTACAGAAGAATTGATAAGCCCACGTTGTCTATTTATTCTGTGTCCTTTTTTTGTGTGTATATCCTTTCCTTTCATGTAATAATTGTAATCATGCAACCACGACATGCGTAAAATTACGCACTGCCACCTTTCTCATGTGGCTTATGAAATATTCATCAAGATTCAATTACGCGTAACGTTCAAAAATAATATGTGATCATATGAGCGGCGGGTGGCATGAAAAGGTTAAAATGATGTGATGGATCAGGGTTGTTATGGAATAAATTGAATTAATTTTTATTTTTCTGTGTACATAAAGATGTAAAGGAACATTTTTATTTGATCTACTTCCATAGAAATGATGAATGTTTTTGGATGTTTTTCCGGTCAGTTTATTTCACTTTGAACTAGCAATATACAAGCTTTAGCAAGTGTGGGTGTTGGAAAATCAATTGCAAAACTCATCGTCTGAGGATTGCCATTAAGGAAAATCCGTCTTTTGAATCGAAAGTAAATTGAATTTTCAGAAATTGACATTGACATTCTATTAAATTTAATCCTTAGGTCGGAATATATCAATAGCAGTCTACATGTCTTTAATACCTTTAATCTGTTAAATCGAATAGTACTAATCAATATATATCCATTAAACCTTTCGTTATGAAACCAATTCTGACAAGCTTATTTACCTTTTCAAGCTATCCCCAATTCTTGAAATCCCAACCGATGAACATTTTCATTTACCAATTTGTAGGTGTAAATACACACAATTCGTTGTAAAAAGGTATTTCTGATTGTATCACATAAACTTTTGGACATTAAATGTGACAAACAAAAGGACTTCCTATTTCCAATAAATAGAAATTTGACCTAAATTCCCGATCGACACAAGTTTATTTATGGCACAAAAATGGCGACCATCGGGATCCTAGTGGCAATTTTTATGGCATTCTAACATGGTGGGCGCCAGCAGACTGCCATGATCAATTTGTGTCACTCGGGATTAAAAATCAAACTGTTAATTAAATGACAATTATTTATTTAAAGAACAACTCTGACTGTAATAAAAGAAGCTTATTATATGTGTTAATATGTTACAATGTCGAGCGTCATATTTCAGAGCATCTACTTATCGATGCCTCAGCAAACATAATTTAATAATTTTTTTTTGGTTCCTCTGCATCAGAATAAATAAAAAAGGTGAAGAATTTCAATTAACAAATTTTCGTTTGCGTGCAGAAGTTTGCGAGCTTCAGAGAATGTAAATAACAGTTAATGGCAATTCTGATGCGAAGAGAGATGGGAAGATGATATTTGAGAATGAAATGTATCCAGATATTCATATGAATAATTTCTACTGTGCTGCACAAAAGGGAATTCGCAAAACAAACATGAAGAGCAAAAAGCAAGACGCGAAATATCGCAATTACGTCAAAAAAGAGTTTGAAGAACTGTGCATTAGCGTGTGCCATAATTCTCTTTTTAGGTGAAGCTATGAGGTCTGTGAATTGGGAATTGATGATAAAGATTTATTGAAAATTTTCGGATCAGCTGATTTGCCATTGAGATTTCGGATTTGACATTCAACATTGAACTTTTGTTGGAGTTCATGATCTGACAGAAGAGATTCTTATTCTTTGTATCAGAAAATTGAGTTGTGGATGATTTTTGAACATTTGAATGGCATTGATTTCTATCGAAATGATGTTTATGTTGGCAGAGCTTTATGATTGTCAATCAAATATTGGTAGATATTGGAAGTGGCAGGTATTGACAGATAGAGCCAGCTATAAGCGATTTCTAAGAGAGGTCATCAAAGGAGTGGACAAAAATACGTTATGACTAGTTGAAGGCAAGTCAATGTCAAGTTCAGTGGTGGGTATCCTGTGTGCCGCTGCACATTAGTGACTAGATTAATGACTAGTTCTTATTATGTTTGCGATCCGTAAATGATCAGCACATCCGAGAAAGTAAGCATAAAGTGCAATAAATTTTGATGCCTTCGATTTTTAAAGATTGCGACTTGTTTCCAATTGTCAATTACTCAATCAAATATTCAATTTCTTAATAAACCTAATATACTTATAATTATTTATAGAACAAAATTTTGAGTTCCTCCCACGCAAATCTCAAAAGCTAAATAAAAACATTTCTCAAATTTTAATGAATCTATAAACAAATTGGAACTGAAAGAATCTGAAGAAGAAATTCATTGAATGAAATTTTTTACGTAAATTAAGGTTTTCTTATTTTGTGTCTAGATGATTACCTGAACAAATTTACATTCTAAATCTATCAGTCATCAGAACACGTGTCTGCATTAGAATTTTAATATAATTTAATGGATTCAATTCATAATTCTATAAATATAATTTGGTAAGAAACAAGCTTGAGTGACGTCTTGTTTTTCTTACGGAAGTTTCCACGATGTTTTAATGTCTATTTTGGTGCGGAGAAAGAAAATGCTGTTGAAAAGGTCATAGTCGGGTGTACATAAGGATATAAACTCCTTAGCAGCCAAAAATATAAAGTTTCATCTAGTTTTTAATCAGCCTTTCCATGACGTCATTAAAATTCCAAAATAAATTTTATCAATTTAATGTCCTAATTATTTTGTTCAAGGACATGGCTGTTTCCTATCCGAATGGCACAAAATAATTTATAGTATAACTTTCAATGCTTGGGACCAGCACAAAATTGTACAAGATTTATAATGTTTGAAGCATTTATGGGCCGGTTATATTTTTTCATTTCTGATCCTTCAACCCTTCTTCCTTCTTCTTGTTCTTAAATGTAGCCATAATTTGCTGTCTAAAATCGAGGTCACTAGTTCCTAAAAAACAATTCTGTCCAACTTCAGAAAAAGTTTTCAATCAATTTTTTGTTTCAGATCCTTGAGTTGAGCACAACTTTGCCTCAATCCATAACAAACTTTAATTGTTTGCTAAACAGTTTTTTATTGTTCTGTTAATAATTTTTTCCTCTTCTTCTTCTTCCTTCTTTCCTTCTCAATTCAGTTTATCGATAGACAAGAAGAAAAAATTATTTATTGGATCTGTCTTATGCTTGACTAGTTTTTTATACTCATCCAATAAAACTCTTCTTTATAGCATGATGATGGTCTTGATAAAGATTAAAATTGAGATTTCTCTGAAGATTAAAAAGAAATACCTAAACTGCTAACATGTAGTATAAATAAAATCGATAATATTTTGAGGGTCGTTCATTTATTGCGTATCGACCTTAGGATTGAGTGAAGGGGGTTGATGGCAGGCTAGTGCGTGGTTGAGATGTTACGTTTCAAACAAGTCGGGTAGGGTCATGGGGTTCAAGTGGAGTGGAGTAGGTCTGACTAATTGCGTGAAGATTTACATGACCTTAATCATCATCCTCCTCCTCACTGCTTGACGGACTACAAATTTCATACGTTGCCCTATCTTGCTCATTCTTTGATGCGTCACAAAAATTCAACCCAAACTCACCTCTTCTCCCCTAAGAGCGTTACGTAATCAGCCACCGACCCCTTAATGTATCCACATTTTTGAAATCAATATTCATATGAAACGAGATCAAAATATCAAAAACAAAAGTACGCAAATTTCTCATATATATGCAAATTTCAAGGAAATATTTTTTTTTTAAAATTCCAAGAAATTCAATAAGGAATAAAAGATCGAGAAGGGAAACAAAACGAACAAAAATTCTTAATCGAAATCCATTTACGAAAGCGCAAAAAAAGAAAAGAGAAATGAAATTGAATTCTCAATAAAATAATCTAAAGGAGGCCCCTCAAAAAAATAAAAATAAGAGAGATGAATCTACAAAGATAACTAAAAGATTTCTGTTAGATATCCAAATATATTTCGTGAGATGCGGCAATAATGTTTTACATTTCGCGCTTTCTTTCCTTTTTTGTATCATCATTAGAGACTAAAAGTGAACCTTTTGTCGTTTGGAAGCTCAGGGTTGGGATCAAGTTGGGATTCATGGTCTGGAGTGGCAAGTTTGAATTGTTTAATTGGCACCTGTACATCAAGACTCTAATATAAGTGATGTATATGCTTCCTTCATCAGTCTTTACTTGATTTATCCTAGTTCAAGACCACAGAGTTCAAATTGATCTTATTGCTAATATTTAGTAAGATTTTTAGGTCTCTGGGGACTAAATTTGACTCAATTCCTCCTTCCCTGACTAGAATACATGGTATAACTTGAAGATATGTATAAAATCAGTTCCTATTGAAAATCAAAATGTCATATTTGTTTAGTTCCAACTCTTCCTTTAAATTTCCATGTCACTCTCCTAAAACAGAAAGGAAAGGAAGCAAAGAAATGTTAAAAGGACCAAAAACGAACACGGCAACGAAGAATAAGAAAAAAAAAATCTTTCGTATTAATTCAATATTAGATTACATTCAACCTTAGCATTCATCCAAGCATGAAAAAGAAAGTCAAGGCTATGGTACGTTTCGTTGAAAGAGCAAGAAGCTTAATTCACAGTTATTTGATGTCACATTTCCAAAATTACGTAAAATTTTAACTAAACCATATACATCCATAGCATTTATCGTCAATACCTTTTTTGTGCTTCCCATACAATTTCTTAAAGAAAGCATTTTTTTGGTAGACGTGAAAAAGGCGGGCATGAACGTGAGACGATACATAAAATTAATATTTAAATTAATGTAAGAATGAAAGCTCTAATGGTTTGTATGTTAGAATGAGTTAATAAGTATTACCCCCTTAAAAGTCTTGTATAAATAAAAAGGTTTTTATGCATACGACGAAAATGTTTTGTAGACTTTAAACGACGACATAAAGTTGTACGTGAAATAATATCCTTGAACGAGCATTATTAAGATACAGAAACAGACGTTTGAAGAAGAAAGATCCTAATATGTAGTTATGAGGTTGATTTTCCGAGAAATTGGGAGCAAACAATTTTACTGATGATTTCCAAATGCTGCTTTTTATGATAATTGTTGGAAGTTCCATAAACGACAAAGTGCTGCGTTGAGACAAATACTTTTATTGATGTGCCTGCATCCTTTAAAGAACTATTGAAGTAATATTTGAGAATGTTGCAATGAATTCTTCAGTTTAATGCTCGAGGTAGCATGAAAGATTCATTTTTATGTCTGGAAATCCAAAATTCCCCATCTCCAATGTCTCATCCTCATACCAAACTTAAAGCACAAAAACTTTGAAAATAAAATTCATTTTTAATCATCCATAACGTCTACCATAAGTTTCCTGCACGCTACCTTAAAAATTGTCTTACTCATGCACGCTACAATCGACAAATTGAACATAAATTTATTAACTCAATTTTCAGCCTTATAAAGAAATTTCGCTAACATCATTGTCGTCTTAAAAGAATACTTTGAATCAATCTAGATTTCAAGAAGCTGATAAATAAAGAGAGAGAATCTTTTTTACGTACGATGAAGTGAAATTACATTATAAGCCAAACGTCATCATCATCATTGTGCCTAGCTATTTGTTGATTTTCAATAAGAAGTGGGGTAAAAAAAAAGTATATATTTGAAGAAAAATCGATAATGAGTCTTTTGTTGGCATTGTTTGAGAAGACACAAATTGAATAGAAGGCAAAAAAGGTTGATTCAATGCAACAGTTTAGATTGATAAGAAGAGATTTTGACGGTTTAGCTCAAATTTCTTGAGTACATAAAAAAGAAATTGAAAGGAAATATTCCAACAAGTCGATTCCAATGAGATATATTCAATATTTATCGATGAATATTGAGAAATAGCAAGAAGAAACTATGGAAATGATTTTATAAAACTTAACGATGTGCTTTTGTGAATTGAATTTGGATTCTAGGGGAATTGTTGTCTTTGTTCATCTTGTAGACGATCTGTGTACTCACTTTGTTGGCTACGTAGCGCTCCAGGACCAATTTTCGTACATAGAATTTGTATAACACCTTCAGAAATGTTAAATATTCAAGTATTTATCTTTAGCTGTATTTCTGAGTATTTTGAGGATCAAATCTCCTCCTCATAGACATGATGCCACTGAAGCATTGCTTGTGCACGTGCGAATTCCTTATTTATCAGCATTCTTCAAGATTTCAAACTGGAATGACACAATAATGATCATTAAGATTGAAGCTTTCTCCAAGACTTCCTCTACAATGCTCTATTTTAGAATTCAGTATCTTCATCGACAATCTCATCAATTTATTTTAATAATCTACGAACAGTTTCCATCACATTAAAATTTAACTGCATTGCAGTATTGACTCCATAAACGATGATCAATAATGTCCATCGATTTTATGTTTCTCCATCTATTTCTTTACCTATTGATCAATTGTATCACTTTACTGACGACAGACTTTTCGATTGGCATTTGAAATATTTTCTCATCATCCGCTCATATATGAGAACATCATCTCCTTCAGAAAGTGTATAACGACGTAATATTAGAATTTCTCAAGCAGAGAAATTTTCAAGCTTTTGTTCATGCTCCAATAAAATCGCATCTAATGTTGTATTGTTAAAAAACATTGTAATAATGGAATGAAAATATTAAAATGATTGAATTCACTGTGTGGAAATTTTTGTGATTGACAATAGGATTTCTGATTCCTTGTTTGGGTATTATTGTTGTTGTTTTGGGATGCAGGTTGGTATTTTTGCGGATCAAAATTTTGATGATATTGCTATTTTAAAGTGATATATTTTGATATATATTGATTGATTGACAACATAATCGTGGCCAATTCTATGAATTTGCATATATAAGCCATTGTCACTCTCTTTTAACATATTTTTGAAATTGAATGTTTCTGGATCATCTGTTTTATAGTTTGAAACATACGTTTTTGTTTCAATGAACTGATCTGTATCAAATTTAACGAATAAACAGTCTTAAACTTTGCTGTTATTTTAATTAAAAGCGTTTAATTAAAATAACGATCATTAGAAATTTGAATTTTATTTCGTTAAGTTTGTTAAAAACTGAGTCAACTTCACGTTGATCGGAGAACTTTAATCCATAAAAAAAAGCATTTTCAGTGAATTTCAATGAATTTAAAGGCAAAAGGTTAGCGAAAGGAAGGAAAAATAAAGCTCAAGCATCTAAGTATACAGGAAAAGAGTAAATAAAGTTGAAAATAAAGGAAAATGAAATTAAAGTGGTAAGTACAACACTTCTTGGCGAAAGAAATGGAAATTGTACAATTCCGAGTGAATATAAATGAAAAACTTTGAGAAATTTCCACCAGTGCTTATTGCAATCTTCTTATTCACGTACAATGAAAGTATGTTTTAAGTTTAATAACACACACACGGAGTCGAAATTGAAGCTCTATCAAATTACATTTAATCATGTTTCACATTATTACCCCATTGATAGGTCTTCATTTTCAATAAAAATATTTCTTTTTCTTTACAAAACAGAAGAAAAGAAATAAACGAAATAACTGGGACATTGTTATGTGTAAATAGAATTTAATGGAATAAAGTTTCTTGGTATCAGCAATATTCGAACATACAAATAACAATAATATCAATATTAATAATGACACATAAAAAAGTATTGAGCTGAAAAACAAGCAGTAAAGGATGAATTTGTAGGAGGGTGAAAAAAAGGCTCAACAGGAGCTAACGGCAATATAGTAAAAAATAATCGAAAATAAAACTCTCATTACATCGACATTCCGTTCAATGTCTTTACTCGCTTTATTTTGTTGATGTGAAATTTCTCATTTGGTTTGAGGATTTTATTGGATTTGCAAGTAAATAACGAATATAAAAAGCAGCACAAAAGTAATACAATGGAATAAATAAATAATAAAATTGAAAAAAAGAGCGAGCAGCAAAAGGAATAAAATGCATGTGCTGGTGCTTCACACAATCTACATTTCTTTTGCTTTATTTTCACTTACAGGCGCGGAATTTAGCAGAAATCGCTTAAATGGCTCATTCATATGCAGACACACAAGTATGCTTACTTGCAATGCTTTTAAGAAGCTTATATTAAAATAAACATGACACATTTGACACTCCATTAGTTCCGTTTGCATTTCTATAAGAAGTTCTTTCTTTTCGCTTCTTTTCTTTCTTATTTTCTCGCATTCTCACTCATCACCCAGCAAATTAAATGGAATTAAAATGAATGCAAGCACGAACTCACATGGAAGGAAATAAAAATGCTTCTTTGGTGGCACATGAGTAGTTCTATCCATATGTGTGCAGTGGAATTATTGCTGCAGGTGCAAAATATTTATTCATAGACATGTCACATTTATCCTTATAACATTCTTTGCTATTAAAGAAGAAATACTCTGTCATTTTCTGCCATCATCGTGCATGCACGTTCAAATATCATTGAATATTTCTCCGTATGAATTGTGATATTATTTCTAGAAATGTTTCAAAACATTTTCAATTTTATAAAGCTTGAATTGGGTCATCAATTCAAGTACTATCCATTGAGGGACTATAATCCATCGTATGTTTATTGTACAAGAACAGCCAGCTTTAGTTTTTTTTTCCTACATATCATCATTTGAACACAATAGATGTGTTCCTACAAATGTGTACTTACTTGCATAGATCATTGATTAAGTAAACATTGAATATGATATGAGTCGGCAGTTAGGCTAGTGTTGATTCCCCTTCGAACATGAATATATAGAACAAGTGTTAATGTTGAGTTTGATTGCGGAGCATTAATAATTTATGAGATTTGTATGGGGTAAATATGGATAGAAGAAAGCTAGTATGGGAAGGGGGTGACATCATTAGCTGATCCCCTCAAAACAAATAAAGCATCAATTTTTAAAATTCCACTGAAAAATTTACAGAACACCCAGAAATAAAATACCATTCAATCATTTAACTCAATTTTCATACAATCGAGTTTATTAAGTGATTAAACCCTTTCAGAACTGATCACAAAGGAAATAAATTGCCATACATATGAAATCCATTCAAAGACCAACAATCAAAACTATAGAGAACCAATAAAAGTGCGCAAAATTTGTAAAATACAATCGAAATAGCAAAAAAAAATAATACACAATGCGGCATTGAGCACAAAAGAAATTCTACAGATAAAAAATGGATCTGAATGAACTCAATACATAACAAACAATCACAAATATTGTATCAATTTAATTTGCCCAAAATACAATCTATATGATGATGATTTTCTATAATAATAAATAATCATGCTAATAATATCCAAATAATATTATTGAACCAACAATCGTAAGCGTTGATGCTCTAGAAAATTATATGTAAATGTATTCATCATCCTCTGTCTAGATAATTTATTAACTTATTGATGAATTCGATTATCGTTTTCCATTCTACTTAAGCTGTAGATAGATGTTAAGACGAGAATGAGAAATGAGGAATGTCTGTTTAATTCTGAAAACTATAAATATTAATCAGATATTTTTTTGGGTAATAGGAATAGATATAAATGGGATATCTGGGTTGTTTTAGGTAGCTCTGATATAATTTGATATAAAATAAAGTCATATCCAATTTTCTGGAAGGCGAACAGATTTTATTGTGGGTGCAATCTTAAAAAGTTATAAAGAAATTGATTCAGAATTCAAATCCAGTCCATTATCATTCCAAAGCATCCCCAACAACTGGTAAGTCTATCATTTAAAATTTATCAAAAAAGTAATTTCATTCGAGGTCAATGTCTATTTGCGTGCTCTGGACCCTTTTTTTATATTTACCCATTACATAAGAGCAATAACAGTAATCCAATTCCATTTTGTATGATTAAATTTGATAATATTATGATAAGATTTCCTTTATAGTAACATAACAAAAGATGTTTGTGCCATTAAAAGGTTATAAAATCATTCAAATAAATTACTTCTTCTTCATCATCTAGATTTTTATTTTTTTCCAAAAAAGGGAAATAAAAAGACGATTGGCATCAGAAAAGCACAATCAAATCAAGTCAATCATAAAACAAATTATCTAAAATAAAGGTAGCATTCATCCCCTGTTCATTTTTATTTTAAATTTTCCTCTCATCTTTTTATGTTTCATTTTGGAACAGAATTAAGAGTTGAATTGTGCTGAGTGGGTTGGTCAGTTTGTCCATTGGATTTTTATAGTCTGTGGATCAAACTGGTGGGTTTTGTTGATTACTTACTTAATTCGTTGGACGCACAGATATATTGTGATTCATTGGTTCCCTCAGAAAACGCTTGAAACTGACCCTATTGCTGGCTTCCGCTTGCCCATTTCGAATACCCAATGCAATATTGAAACGCTATCTACACAGATAAAATTAGACTTAATTATGCATTATTATTTCCGCTCTCTTAATCAGTACAAAGTGTAGATTCGCTAGGGTACCGCTACGTCGTCGTATTAACAGAAGGACGCAAAGTGGCCTTGGTTGCTTCGTGATGGCTGATTTCACTGAGTCTCAAATTTTTCAGCTCGAGACTCCTTAGTATATCGTCTAATCATTAAAACTAAACCACAAAACCACAACATATGCTAAATTCACATTCAACTGCGCTTTTATTACCTCCCATCCTCACATTCCACAAATATCACAATACTTTTATGATGATACACAATTTAAAAGTATAAATAATCGCGATAAGAATGTCTTGAGGTGGAGCAGACATGAAATAAAAGTTGAAATGAATTTCATAAATAAATTAATTTGACGCGGGAGTAGGAAAGTATACTTACTTCCTCGCGAGAGTTTTTGCAAGTCAAGCAAAAAAAGAACAAAAAAAAAAGTTGAGGAGATATAAAAATGCTCTATATTTAATAAATTCATTAAAAACTTTCTCGGCAAATTGTTCAGTGTATATTTTTTAAATAAGAAGGAAGACATTTTTCTGTGGGGTAGATATCAGCTCCCCCATTTCTATACATTTTTGTTCATGCTAACGAATAAAAATGTCTTCGTTAAATCAATAAAATATTTTATGTCTGTTATGCATAAAAAGAAGTTCCTTTTCTTTGATAAATTTTCAAGGTTTACACGAATTTCATTTACGCTTTACAGTAAAATGAGCAACAAACATTCCCCAAATTAAAATATCTTAATAGAGAAATGGAGGTTGATTGAGCAGTAGGGAAACTTTTTGAGGATGGAGGAAGTTAAGAAGTACTTAAGAATTAAAACAGTGTTTTCCAAACATTTTTACGTCACGGCACATATTTGTGACATTAAATCACTTCCAAAATTAATGTTAGAGACTGGTGACCAAGACCAATGTGCCGTGGAACACAATTAGGACGCCACTGAACTAAGGTCTAATTTTTATTGTAAATTTATTTAGAATATGGCTCTAAATTACAGTTGTTTTTGGATTTGATGCCCCAACAAGCTCAGGTACGAAGTATATCAGGACAATTTATTGATTTTTTTAATCTAAAGGAACTAGGATTTGAGCACAGAGTGTCACTTTATAGATATAGTCATTCTATAATCGACTTTAAACGTTAGTACTTAGTTCAAAAACTCCTATTCATCTAGAGCTTATCATACTCCTATGAGTAGTCAATAGGATCATAACAAACAGCAATTGACACTCCCTTTATCACATTAAAGACAGAACAGCACCAAACTCTCACTTTCTCCCAAAATAAAATTCGTCAAATATCTTTTATAAGGTGGAAATATTCACAATTAATGCTGGTCCCTCTTCCACGAACAAAACCGTACACGGATCCAGAAATTTAATCTCAATATTCTGAATGAGTGAAATAAAACACTTCTTTAGCTCTTGCCGAAATCTGCTTATTCACATGTCAATCTATCTCCACACACAGACAAAAAAAGAAATTCCCAAAATACCATCAATATTATTGTTGCTATTGTTAATAGAAATAACACAAGCTATGACACCGCAAGATTTATTCATCATTTTATTGTTCTTTTGTCTCCATTAAGCTATGAATTCATCCACATGCACACTCTCTTGTGTTTATTTTATTGTCCTTTTTTTTATATCTTATTCCACATTTTGTTCTCTGTAGTTCTGCAGCATATCTTCATGTATTATTTATCTATAATCAAAAAAATTTCATTTCAGACTCGTAATCTACTTACGTTTTTTTCTCCACTCTCTCAAGATTATGAAGTGGCTTTGTCAGGATTTTTATATATTTTTTTGTGTCTCACTTTGTTTTATCCTCGCGTGATTTCTATTTCGTTGTTGTTCAATGTTATATTTATGTATTAGCTTTAGTAAAAAAAAGGGTTTTAAATCCTTAAATTCTGAACTTTTTATCTCTTAATAAATCAGATTCATGAGGAATTCCATCGGTTCTAATTGGGTTTGTTCACAAGTTACGGGAATCTAAAAATTTGAATTTTTCAATTCCATTTTATGGGTATTGAAGTGTTAAGCAGCTTCAGACCATACCCATCGAATACTATTTCCTTGACTGAAGAGCGTCCATGAGCAACGCCTTAAGTTGCTAAAGCTGCTAAAGCTTGTATTGAGTTCTAGATTTCTGAGCCATATAGTCCAAAAACTCGAATCAGTGTTATGGACAACCCATCTAAAGTAGACCTAATTTATGATCGTCCCCATTTTTCCTTCTTTCTTTGTTTTAAGATTTTTTGTTTTATATTATTGGAAATGTGCTCTTAAATTTTTAATCTGTTTTAGACAAAAAAAGAAAAAAATACAAAATTTTATGCGGGTTAGCAAAATGGAATGTCGGTTTCAATAAAATTGGGTCGATCTGAGTGGATTTATTTTGTTGATCTGAAATAAATTAGATATAGAAAATTAATCAATAGCTGACAGTTTTTGGCGAAAATTGGAGTGCGGAATTTTTATGATTTTTGAGGCAAGGCTGGAGATAAAATTTTATGTTTTAATGTCGGTTGTTGTTATGCAATTTGAAGGGTGGGAATTTTATGTCTTTTAAATATTTTGGAATAAATATTTGTTAATTTGTGCTGCACAACATCATTGTGTTGTTGGATACACTGACAGCGCTTATTACCCAGCACATCCCTCTAGTAAAGATCAGAAGTTGATCTTAGCTTGAATCTAAATCATACAAATCCCAACAGACTGTATTCTCAATGTTTTCATACTGAAAACTTCATCAGCTTCCTAGTTCATCTGCAAATATAACGAAAACGACTGAAACTATAATCTCTGCCACAATAGTGCAGCAACAATTTTACTGAAATGAAAATTTCATTTAATATTATGAATATTTCAGTTGTAGAATTGAGAAAATGATATGTAACCCTAAAAACCCTTTCCTGAGCTTATCTGAGTACATAAATATGTGACTGAGTCTACAAAAAAATCAGAAAAATAAGCAAAAATCGAAAAAAATCTGCTGACTACCTCTGAAAGTAGATGGTAAACATTTTTATAAATGTAAAGCAGATGCATAAATTGAATATGCTTTTAACAAACGAACATACTGTTCCTGGTAGAATCACTCCATGGAGCCACCTAGACTTCAGCTCTTTAATCAGTGGTGAACAACATATGTGACTCGGCACACTAGGGTAAACTGCTAGAAAATTTGAGAAATGACATGAATTCTATGCAGTGTACGGCTTCCGTAGAGGCTATTATGGTGTACCACGAAAAATAAAAGGTTGCTCAACCCTGTCTTAGACTAATCCTCGAAGAAGTACATTTGATACAAACAATGTCATTATCGGATATTCTTAACAGAAAGAATCAAAGAAATTTTAATACAGAAGATGTTGATAATAAAAGCGGTAGAATCTCAAACCCCAGAAATCCAAGAATCATAGAGCATTCATTTCCTTTACACAACTCAAAATACAATTTATCTAAATTTCTCAGAATAAAATTAATGCAATCATCGTGTAAACACTTGAATTAAGAGAAAATAATAATAAACAGCATGTCATTAATAATAAGAAATATTCTATTCTAGTCTGTATGCTATAAAATACATATCATTGTTTGGAAGTTGTATTAGAAACAGATCATATGCTGCATTCTACTCTCCCTTTCTTCTTTATCTTCTTCATCATTTTCATTTATTACTTATTTCGTTGCTTCACACCAAACTATTAAAGTGTGTTCCTTATATCTTTGTTATGTTTGCCTTAAAAATCTTCAGTCGTCACAGTTGATCGATGCCTAAAAATTTATCGACTCAATATATTCATTAATTTCATTTTATTTGAATTCTTTCCTTTTTTCTTTTTGATTTCATTCCGACAGAGTCTTTCCCTTCTATTTCTGACTTATTCTTCTACATTTTATGCATTTTTTTCGGCAAAATAAATGATCCGAGGTAGTCAATTTGTCATTTTTATGTGGCTTACTATGAGATTTTTGGGTTTATGAAACAGATCGCATCTTGGTTGTGATGATTAGCATCAATGTGCTGTGATATTATGGAAGTCTTTGACAGAATCAGATCTACGATTTGAAGTTTGTAGTTTTAATGGATTTTATGGATTCTGAGTTGACAGATATGGCAGTATGTGGTCCCTTTTTGTCACTTATGTGTATCAGACAGACATCTTATTTTTCTAAACATTAGGCCAGTGGTGCTTAACCTGTGTGCTGCGGCACGCTAGTGTACAACCAAAAATTATCTTGAACTGCATGTCCTGTGATGTTCAGGCCGAGGTTTTCCTCCTGGGTGTGCCTCAGCACACAGATTGCCCACAACTCCATCAGACTGCTTCCTAAGCTCCTCAAAGTAGACTAATGAAGTTATTGGAAATCAATACAGCATCTCTATAAACTAAAAGCTTTATTTATTCCCAAACGATGCCAATAACAACAAATGATTTTATAGCGACATTACAGTGCTTTCACATTGTTGCAAAATACTTTATACCTGGCATCTAGTTTCGATCATTAAATAATGAAAAACATGGATTGAAATTCACATTGAGGCGGTGTATTTGGGGCAACATGAGGTGACTTTAAATTTAGTTATCGGAGATTGGTTTGAACCATTTAGGCAAATGAAAGCCGTAAATCATTTGTTCCTCTCGGGAATCAGCCCAACATAAAATTAAACATTGATGAAAATGCGCCAAAATTCCAATTTCTTTTAAATCATTCATCTCTTCTACCTTTTATTTTTTCGGCATTTCAAGGAAGTATTCACATCACAAATAGAATCAAAATAAAGCAAAAAGTAAGAAAATTGAGGCAGAATAAGAATAAATATCTGTGTGAATAAATTCAAATCAGTTTACGTAAAGAAAACCTCAGCATTTAAGGCACAAAAAAAATCTCATATGTCGAAGAATGAAAACCTTAAAAGTTTAAGGAAGGAAAAAAAGGCCATCGAGATGTGAATACAAATTTCAAATAGATCACAAGAACTGAGAAATGCGTCAAAATCTATCGGAAATATTTGTGTGAAAAAAAGATAGATTTTTTAGGGGTTTCATCAAATGAATTAAATTTCTCTTTCAATTCTCCTTCGTGTGACATCCGACGAAGGTCTTCAAGCAATCATATCAATCATTTGTTTTCACATTCACGTATGTGAATACATCCACTTCATTTCTATTATTGCATGAGTTTTCGTCTTACTTTATTCTTTTGCCATAAAAATGTGACAGTTTAGCACTCGCTAACACTCTAACATGAGCATCCACTTAAATGTGTGTTTATCTACTTGACAAAAAATGTAATATCGAATGGGAAACCAAGAGAGACACGAAATAAGATCAACGAACGTTGTATTTTTATATACACACAGAAAAAGAAATGTCCTTTAGGGCGAGTGCGAGAGATAACAAAGACTTATAATTTTCAGGGTTATTTGAGTTCTTCTGCTGAATTCCTCCAGGTATAGATGATAATCTCAATAAGTGAATTAAAATTTAATATAAAGAAAATATTTTTATGTCACTTTTTTTGTTCCTTTAAAAAAATTATTTGACTTGTTATTTTGACTTGATATGCAAAAGAGATCATGATTTACATAAAAATTCACTTACAAAAATTTATGGCAGCTGATGGAGATTTTCATATTTTTCTTGGTTCTCTTTATCGCAGACGATAATTTTGCTAGAAAATGTAATCCGATTTTTTGTTGTTGATGCGATGTTGAATGGAAATTTATGACATTATGATAAGCACAAAAGTGGATGAATGACTGTGGATTGGAAAATCAATAGAGTGATGATTATTATTGTACTTGTCAGGAGCTGATTTGCCATTCTATTCATTAAATAATTACAGAATTCAAGAATTAGTATTGTAAGTGTTGATTATTCTCTTAGCTATTTTGGCATTGGATTTACAATTAAAGTGAGCTCGATGACGAAGCGACTTGGAGGATGATTTCATCAAAGAATGGTTAAAACGCGCTTAAGGGGATGGGGTCTAAAAACCCATTTTTTTGCATAGAGCAATAAGTGGAGGTCCCTATGCTGATGTCTGAATTAAAGAATCCAAACCTAATTAATGATTCTAATGAACTCATATCTCAACACGTTCTAGTCTTGCTCTAGTAAATTTCAATGCATTTCGTCAATTCCACAATAGAAACTTCAAATTCCACATGTTATATCTAACACAGCTGTCGAAAACTATATGTACATTAGTAATTAACTAAAGTTAGAATTAATTGTTTTGCATGACAGATTTGAGTCTCATATTCTCATTACCGTATGTTCATTTTGTATGAATCAGATAATTTTCACATCCACATGCTCTTCTCTCCATACATGAAACTGACTCAAGTACATTATAATGATAAGGATTTACTAATAATCAAAATTTACAAGGTTTTACCTCAAAATCCGTTTAGTCAGTCACCCTCATTTACCATAATGTGGACAACAAAACAGGAATAATCCTTTTATGAATAATATACTAATGAAAAATCTCTAAATGATGAACAACGTTAATCTCCAAAATTAAAATCATACACAACACCGAATAAACCCTTGTTGTATCTTTATATCTTCATAAGAGATTCATCAACATATGATACCAGTCAATTAACAAGGCATCATTAAAATTTGATTTGTCTTTGTTAATTTTTAACGCCTATACTCAACTGCCAGTCGTTGATAAAATAAACAAAATCCTGTGAATATTTGGAATTAATTTAACTATTTAAATTTTTCAATACCACAACACAAAAAAACCATCAAACATGTTTGCTTAATGTTTGACGGCTCTGTAAACAATTGTCGATAAATTTGATATGCAAAGAGAAAGAGAGAATGGATGTATGCAGCATACGAGGTGAAATGGGAGAAAATAATGAATGGATGTTTGTAGATATAATTTTAAAGAACTCTTTTTTAGCACCTACCACAAAATTCCCTTTTATTTTTGCTACACAATAAATACAATCAATTGATTCTTTAGGGCGAAGAAGCTTGTATCTATGAAAATGTTTTGAGGGAGAATCAGGCTGGCAAAAAGGTATGAGAGTTGTGAATTGAGAGTTGAGTTAGGGTTCGGATGTGAATTTGTATGGAGGTAAAAAGGATATTTTTGATTTCTACGAGGATATTCGAGTTTTGTACTTAATATTGCTGTAGATTATTCTACGTCCGTTGACTCTCAATTTTAGTAATTTCCCTCTCAATTCCATTTTTTACTCTCATTTCACAAAAGTAGAAAATGTCATAAATTGATGTAGAAAAGTGTAGATTTTTACTTTGTTGCTCTCATGATGAATAATACATTTATGGGACAGTTGACTTGAATATTTTATGAATAATATGAAGGAATTCCGATATTTTTGCCAAATTTTTCACATTTTTCAAATATTTTCATCTCGAAAAAATTCACAAAAATTCCCCAAATCAAAAATATTTCAAACATGCACAACAGAAAAAGTCCAAACAATCATCCACTTACCTTACCGCACACACTTCTCTCATCTTCTCAATTTCTATGCTCTTCTCTCTCTTCTCACATTTCGGTCGTACGTATAAACCAAAATTCACCAAAGAAGAAATATCAAGACATTTTTACTCGAGTATTCGAGTGTTAAAGTCGCGTAAGAGAACCGCTTTAGTATCGCGTACTAGAAAAAAAAATTTGTGGATATAAAAAAAAAATTCTATGAAGGATATTAAGCCTAAATATCAAGTGAATGTGGATGTCAATAAATAATAATACTGAAATTAAAGTTTAATTGTATAATGGAAGTGATTTAAGTGAAGGAATATATTGAGGAATTGAGAAGAATATATATTATCAAAAATCGATAAGAACGTTCAGTCGCTTGAAGGCACAAGAAGTGATTTTCGTGTTGCATGCCTGTGTCGTGTAAAAATGTATAACAAAAAAAAATAAATATTTTTAAAAGGAATAAAGTGTGTATGAAAATTTGACGAGAAAACTTACATGTTAACCCTTAACAGGAAAGAATATAAAATTTTTTCCACATTGTGGCTTATCAAAGAATAAAAACCCAAGCACTGGATGGAATATCTTTTTTGTGGATGTGCAAATAATTCAATGGATTTATAATAAAAAAAATTGTTGAGTCAAGTGGATGCTGAGGAAAAAAGTATGTTGAATAAATTTTCAACAAGTGATTAACTGCCAATAAAATTATTATTGTTGATTGTGCAGAAGGAAGAAAAAATTTTATTAAATTAAGGCAATGTTAAATATTGTCTGAATAATGTGATGATGAATTGTTTGTTGAATAATTATTGAGGGAATAATTTCGTTAAAAGTTGACTATTCTGTCGATGATAATTTATAATTGGACTAATTAGAATAAAATCGAAAAATTATTTTGTTGACAGTTTTAATTTTATGTTTTAAAATTTCTAATTGGTGCTTTGCCTGATCGGCTTCCAAATATGTCAATTAGTGGTCAGAAATTGAATTTTTGAAATATTGTGGAATAATAATGAACTGATTATTGCTGGCTATTGTTACTATTTTAGTGCAAGAATTCATTGGGATTGAAATAATTTTCAAAAACCAATAATTATTTAAATTTCGGAAAATGTTTGAAAATAATTAAATATAGTTGAGCTTATTGAATTTAAAAACTTAAAAAAAATTGAAAAATTTAATAAAACTAAAAAAATTAAATTTAAAAGATTTAAATTTTAAGAAAGTTTTGAACTTTTAAAATCTTTTGAAATTTAAAAATTTGAAAATCTTTTTAAATTTTAAAAATTTAAAATATTTTGAGATTTTAAAAATTTAAAATCCTTAAAAAACAATTTTTCAAAGTTGAAAATTAAAAAAAACGAAAGTTTTTAAATTAAAAAAAAAACCGAAAAATAAAATCTTAAAATTTCTAAAATTGAAGTGAGAAAATTTTAAATTTGAAAATTTCAATTTAAATAATTTTAAAATTCAAACAACTTAATTTAACATCCAATGAGTTAAAAATTACCTTTTATCCAGCAATCTCTATTATACTCTAAACAGCCTGCAGACAAAATCACAATTAAGCTAATTTAACAACAAATTTTCAATCTATTCAAATTGATTTATGTTATCAACAATAATAAAATAGAGTTATCTCCAAGTTATATCCATCAAATAAATTGCAAATTTATAGGATTATACAATCTGTTTGTATCGACACAAAGAATTCAATATTGAAAAATTGTTAAGCGTATCCTCAGGATAGCAAATTAATTTAATTTATAGGATGCGAATTTTCTCTTGATGTAAATTTATCATTTACAATGTTGCAGCTATTGGTTTTGATACTAACGGCAACAACTTTTTCTATAAATATTTTCTGTACAAGAGGTTTCATTTTAATTAAAATGATTAAATCGTTAATCAGTTCAGAAAATAATTAATTTTGTGGCAATTCAATTATGTGAATTTGAATATTTGCCAACTTCCGAAAAGTGGTTTGAATTTAATGCTGTTATTTTGCTGATTATGCTATAAATTTAATTTTCTATAAGAAATTTTAGAAAATTAAATTTTGCAAAAATTTAAAAGTTTGAAAAATCTTTTTAATTTCAAATAATTTTAAAGATTGAAATAAATATTTTAAGAATTTAAATATCTTAAAAGTTTTAAATGTTCAAAAAATTTAAAAAATTGAAACTTTTAAAAAATTTGAAAAGTCTAAAAAATTTGAAAAATTCAAAAAATTTAAAGTTGAAAAAATTAAAAATTCAAAATTTTCAAATAATTCAAAAAATTGAAAAAATTTAAAAAAATTTGAAAAACTAGAAAATTTGAAAAATTTAAGAGTTCAAAAGAGTTTGAATTCAACAATTAAATTTGACAAAAAATAAACTTTTAATTGTTAGAATTTTCTTCCTGAAAACCCCCAATTTAAAAAATTCTCATAATTGAAATTAACTGAAAATTACAAACCACAATCTCACAACTGGATAACAAAATGTTAGGACAAAACATTTCAATACATTATGTCATGTCATTTTTGAAATTTTTATTAGATCAGAAAAACTTTTGACATCAAATGAAATTTTTATGAGCTCATACAACAAATACTAATCGAAATGAAAATCGAACAGGCTTTAATATTCATTCATATTCATTGGCTTTCCATAATTCTCACAATCAATATTTGAATATTGACTGATTGATTAATAAGTGATATGAAAATTGTTTGGTAAATTTCAAAAGTAATTTATGTTGTATTAGGAAAATTGTCATGATGGTCATTTTTTATCGTAAACTTCTTAGCAACAGCCTACATATATTCAATTTATCAAGATCTTTTCGAATACCTCTATTTCGTTGGGATTAAATAAGAATTTCCCAATTTGTTGATTGGGAACAAATTAGTTTTTATTGAATTCGTAGTAAGCATTTGAATATTAAATAATTACTTTTTCCTGGAAAGGATGATGAATGATAAGTTTAACGATTATCCCTAGATAGTCGTCTTTGTAAATAGAATTCAAGTCTGAGCTTGACTCAATTCGTCTCGACTCCTTTATCTTCAAGTCCATGACTCATAAAAGATAAAGGAAGAGAAATTACATTTGCACAAGAAAAAGTAAATCCAAAATTTGTTCAATATACCTAATCTGAAGATAAAATTCCTGAAAATCACCATAAAATGCTTATCTTTAAAAATATTTTATGTAGCACTTGTGTAGCACTGATTCATCTTTTATTTGCATAAATAAACAAAAAATCTTACATATGCTCTACAATGACAATCCATAAGAATATAAATGTGTTATACATATGGAAACTTCTGGTTCATAGCTAGTCTACCTCAAATTCCAATTTCTCAAATTGCCCCACAAATATGGGACAGCAATAAATATTAAATTAAGAGTCAGCCAATATCCTAACTTTAATAAAAGTAATGTGACAAAGTATGAAAAATTCTAACAGAAAATGAGTAATTTGATAATAAATTTCCCAAGAAACATTACACTCATCCCAACATGCTACATTACCACTTCAAAAATTGCTCATATGGTGCCACTTGAGATACATACAATAAATTCAAATTTATCACAAGAAATAATCTTCATGTAAGAAAAAATTTCATTCCTTTAAAAATGAATCAAAAAAAAAAAAGTAAATAAATGATGACAAAAATGTTCATGACGATAGAATAACAGTCGTAAATTTCACTCATCATCCTTTCCCCATTCAAGATGGCAAATATGGTGACGTATGATATAAATCAATAAAATTATTTTTTTTATTAAAATTATTACGGATAATCCAGTGGGAAGGTGAAGAAAAAATTATTTCCATTTTTTTATAGCATCACACAATCATAAATATTAGATGCATCAATGTGAATGACATAAAATTGGGATAAAGAAGAATATATTCTTTTTTTATGAGTAATACGTAAATTGATAGAAGGAATGAAAATGTTACTAGCCATAATGATGAAGGAAAAGGAATACGTTTCGATAAACATCATATAGGTCATAAAGTATTTACTTTTCTTCACTTTCGTTACGTTTGTTATTAGCATCTTTTGTGGGAAATGTGAGATTAATGGCATCAGATAGTCGATTACTGTGAATTTGTTCTTGATTTGTAATTCAGAATCAATAAATTGTAATCAAATAATCTCTATGGCAGAGCAGCTGACTCGAGTTTTACATGGAGTAGAGTTGACTAGAGTGAACTAGAGTCTAGACTAGAATTGACTAGAGTTAACTAGAGTCGACTGTAGTTGACTAGAGTTGACTAGGGTTGACTAGAGTTGACTAGAGTCGACTAAAGTCGACTAGAGTAGTGTGTTTAAGGGGCATAAGACCCGAGCAAAACAAAATATGATAAGCAGTTTAAACAGACTTACAGTTCGGTCTAACTTTCAAATGACTTCCAAATGGCTACATTACTGGTGTTGCACGTGTTGGAACCAATAAAATTTTAATTAAATTCAAGACATTTCTCCCCAAAATGTTGTAACAATTGCAAGAAAAGCACTTGACTCTCCTCCAGAACAACAAAACATTTTACTTCATCGCCATTACTTTAAATAGTATCTCTCTAGGGACATAATAATAAACTTAACATATTAAGACACGTTCCCTTAACAAAAATTCTGAAAAAATTCCAAACACTCACAAAAAATGCGCTAAAGTCAAACCTCACAGAAAGTCATTTCATAACAATCATTTCTCCTTTCCTTCCACTCTGACAGCGAAGTATCAACATATCCATATTATATTAGATAGGCAAAAAAAAGTAAGAAGAATACGTAGTTGGAATAATGAAGAAAATGTGAGAAGTATCTAATATGAAATTTGATACCAGCTGAATGTTGTAGCAACAAACATAACAAAAAAAAAAGATGAGATGAAGAAGAAGGAAAGGCACAAAAAAAATTAATTTAGTGTTCCTTAATGCTCAAAGGAAGAAATGAAAAACGACGAAACATAAATTTTATGTTATGAAAGTGAGACTGTCTAAACCCCATCCAGCGAAATGAGTGTGTAAAGAGAAAGGAGGGGTGGTTTATGGATTTTAATATGATCCATCCACGAGAGTGGTAGTGCAGCATAATTTGTTTATTTTTCCATAAAAACATATAAAAGTACATTATGAATTCTAAGCACAACAACAACGTGTACGGTTGAAATTTAATTCATTGTTTGTAGCAAGTACAAGAAATATGTGAAATTTTTATGTTTCATGCATGATGCGTAAAAATATTCTTCATTCCTGCTTGCTCGCTTATTCCAAAAAAAATGTGTTTTTGACATTCAATAAGTTGATTGAGTCATGAGTACAGTAATAATTTTTAAAAGATTCTTTTTTCAACCCCTACGAAAAATTTTTAGACAGTTTTGTTGAAAATAAACACGATTGTGTTGAGTCAGACATGAACAGATTTGTTTTAAAATCCATTCCCAAAAAAGAAACAACATGTCATGTGAAATTTGTTAAAATAAAATTTTATGTAGAACAAAAATAGGCAGTTCTGCATGTCAAATTAGTTTTCCAAGTAAATTTTTTCAAAAAATAGTTTGAAGCATTTTTGACTGAATAATTATGGGTTTGATGTCTATACTGCTTACTGTTGGTGTATTTTGGACATACTCTTAGGTTCAGTCGTGTTTAAAAAGTAATGTTCTTTATAACTTGATATTAGTGTCATGACTACAATGGTTGAATAACCGATGGCTGATTAATTTGGGCTTTGATGACTTGATGGATATTTTGGGATGTTGTTCTTTGGTGGTTTTGTTTGTTTTTGAGGCTATGTTTGTACTTTGGTAGTTTGTTGATATCTTCCTAGAAATTTGGCAAATGTAGGGTTTCTGAAGTCATTAATGGCTAACGGCACTCAAAAGTCATGTTCAAAGTTATGCTGAAATATTTCCTGATGCAATGGGCTTGCAAAACTTTAAATTAGAATCTTAAATTGACTTGAATTTAAATTAAATCCAGTCGAATTTTTCATATTCAATCCTAGTATACATCGAGTTTTAAGAATATTCAAAATCAATTTTTTGAAATTTTAAATTAAAATCCAGTTAACCAACAATTTGATCTAAATTCCTAATTTCTAATCAATATTAAACCTTAACCTTCCTTTAAAAATTTCTAGAACTTTTTTCAAATTAATTTTTAATTTTTTTCAAATTAAATTCAGCAAATTACTTGCACAATTACCAAATGAATTAAAGATTTAACTCAAATTTAATTTCTTAAGAATTTTCGAGTAATCTTTAACTTTTTTTTGCCTTCGTGGAAAGATGATATGAATATTCCAATTAGGATTTATGAAGAATTTTTTTCATTTGTTGTAAAATTTTGTTCTTTTCTGAGAAGTCGAATTTCTGTGAAAAATTTAAAAATTTTTTGCATAAAAATTTATCATTTTAAATTGCAAATTTTTATGAAATATTTTAAGAAAAATTGAAATTTGTTTGCTTCAAGGTTGCTCTTACTGTAGAAGGATTTGAAATTGAATGAACAATTTAGTCGATATTTTAATGATTATTGGTTTCTTAGAATTAATTTGAAAGTCAAATATTTTTTTTAGGGTTTGAAGTAGAGTTAAGATGACTCGATTCCTTAAGCTCCTTAACGCCTACGAGTATGAATCAAAGTAATTTGACATTTACAAGAGTAAAGTCAACTGAATGAGAAACTAAGTTGAGTTTCGTAGCCTTTTGTCAAAGTGAAGTCGATTTTGTTTAAATCGAGTTAACATTGAAAATCTAAATTTTTTAAAATCTAGCAAAATTCAATTGATTTTTGTTTAATTTAAGAATTCAGAATTCAAAGCTATTGGAACTTTCTAGACAGCATTTGAAAGTCTTCATATTTTGAATAAATTCAGCAGAATTTAAGACTAATTATCAATCTTTGCGCGTAGGAAGTTTTGTTTTAAGTATGGATTCGATCTCTAACTGCGAATATTCCACTGAAAAAAATTAAAAACTTTATATGGATTCAATCTTATTACTCATGTATCAATTTCAAGTTCAAGTGAAGTTTTGGCCAAGTTTTGACCTTATCAGACATCTCTCAGCTCCTTCCAAGTTTTGAAAACTAAAGAAATATCTCTTCGTCAACTGATGCCATAATGACTGACAATTTTTGTCTCCTGAATAACTTATTATTTTCCTTCAAAAAAAAAAAATAACTTTTATGACATTTTGGAATCAAAAAGTTTTCATATTGACTCTCATAATGCTCATTGTTCCCCACTTTGACATTTTAAAAACTTTTCATCTTTCGTATTTTAAGATGGAATAAAATATTGCAGCCACTTTTACCAAAGCTTATGTCATATTTCAAAAGTTATAAAGAATTCAATTTTTCATATAGGGTAAAAATAAGTTAAAGTCAAAGTTTATTAAAAATTCAACTTCCAAAGTTTCCCAACCTAGCATCAAAATTTTATGACACCACAGAATGAAAAAAAAGGAGTCGTCTTGCCTCATAATCAATTATACCATCATATGCTTAACTCATGAAATATGTATAAATAACGAATATGCTACCAGTTACTTAACTAAAGTACTATACGTATTTGTATTTTACATGCATTCATTAAACACATAAAAATATATCCTAAAGTGATTTTTCATGCTCGCATACGGAAAAAGAAGTGAAGGAGGAAAGAATTGAAATTTATGAATTATGAATGTGATGAAAGGAATTTAAATTATTTCTTCATGCCATACACGATGGCATAAAAGGAGATAAAAATAAAAATAAAAATTAAGAACGTGAAATTTCCATGACACATTCGAAAATCTCTTTTTGTTCTTCTTGTTCCTTCATCTGCGTTCTTTTCATTTCTTTCTCAATGTTATTTTTTTTTGAAAAATTAATTAACATAAATGAAAAATATTTTTCCATGGAAAATTTTCACTAAAATCGCTCTTCAATTTTAATTAGGGCACATTTTTATGCATTTTGCCTGTCTTTGTGCCAGCATTCCTCGTTCTGTGGATGTTTATTCGAGTCGACATTGAAGAATTTTCTGCTTATCTGCTTTGTATTTATTTGACTTTGTGTCTATTTGACTATTCATACATTTGACTAGCTGCCTATTTGACTATACACTTATCTGCTTAGTAATCTATGACTTATCATCTAGATATTTATTTCTTTGTCTATGCAGTAAGCCGCTAGTCAATTGCAGTTGGAATTATTGATGTGAATTTAATTTATTGAGCTTTGATTGGTCTTGTAATCACTTCTGTAGCTTTTAACTTAGGAGCCACTAAGTAGAAAATAGGAATTAGATGAATTTACATAAATTTCTTCGTCTTTATTGTCGAAATATTTCTATTGAGGGGACTAACAACCATAAAAGGGGAACATCAACTAATTGAATTCGCATACATGATTTGAATATAAAATAGCCGTTGATATATTCTCAGCAAATGTCTCAAATGAAGATACAGCGACCATAATACAAATTTCAAGTTCGCATCATCCTCAGATTCACGCTTACTTCCTCAAGCAAGTAATTCCATTAGCTAATTTCATTCAACATTCAGCATTCCTCAAATGCGTCAAAGTCATCCCAAATATTCAGCGAGAGACTCCATCAGAAGTAAAAAAAAAAACTTTATTTTTTTGTATGTATGAGTGTGCTCGTGACCCCGGGAACAAGGCATGTGGAAATATTTTTTCATTGCGCCTGAAAGCATTCTCATGGATGTGTCACGCACGTTTTTCCTCATAAAACATTTTCTTGCTTTTAAAAAATAAAAGGAACAAAAAATGCGAAAAGTATACGAAAAATGCTATCGCAAGCGTATTTTTGTGACAATAATTTCAAAATATTTTAAGGATGACTGGTCTGGGGAGAGTTAAAGTTTAATTTTATTGATTCTAATGATGATTTTCATGCAATGCCGATGTAGTGCTAGTCATTACAGAAAATTATTCATGCCTACTTTCAATAGCTGCCCAAAAAAAATGTGGAACGAGTAGAAATTAATAATTTTATTATGTATACAACAGAACATGGCATGTCTATAAGCATGAAACATGAGAAAGTGAAGAAAGAGAGAGACAGAGAATGTAGAATAGAAAAAAATTATGCTTGGACTATCCATTCTGAATAGAAATGACTAATTTGTAGAAGAACAAACTATTGTATGAGAAGAAATTTATGAAGCATGGCACTTCATGCATAGAGATATGATATATATGAGAACGAAATAAATTGCTCGATACAAACATTTATCTATAAAGTCTCTATGTAGATACAATGAGTGTGTTTCTATCTATCCATGATTCCCAAATATAAAAATTAGGAAAGATAATATTTTAACTAGGGAATGTTGAGTATATATTCATGAGATCCAGAAGTTATGAGAAAATTGAGTTTCTCTGATTTTGTTGAATATTTTGTGGCAATTAAATTTCCTCAAGTTTATGAGAACGTGCTGCCTTTATTGCTGTTGCTGTAAAATATATCATTGGATTAATTTTTTTTTTTCACTTTTTTCCTTTAAATATCAGAATTTTTGGAACTGAATCACGTTCATGTACAAACTCTTTGACTGGATGATTGTATTTATTCCATAGGGGCGATCATTACTGATGTTCTTCTTAAAATGAAGCACTAGCAAGCGGTTTTAGTTATGAAAATTATTTAGGTGAGGTGATTAGTCAATGGCTGACTCTGTAGACCTGACTATTGTGGTGATTGAAGCCCAAACTATAGTCAAATACTTAAGAAGACCATACTGATCAATTAGACACTTGAAGCTAGCTCTATCGCTGTCTCTAGTTTCCAAATTCACAATACCGAGGACAATATAAGCACATCCTTCTCAAACCACACAGAACGTGAGACATCACATCCATATAATCCCAAACAAATCGCATTTTCGTTATAAATCCTACAAACATCACGGCTTGTTGCTCGCTATCAAACCAAAACCAAAATAAACGATTTTCATTCTGTCGTTCCTGACTTTTTTAACTGTAATGAAAAATTTCGTCACCGAGTGCATCCAACGTGTGATTTAAAAACACAGAGTGACATTGTAAATTCAATTTCTGTTTTTGTTCTGAACTTTATTTACTTCCAATTCCTTTTTTATGCTGCTAGAATGGAAAATAAGAAAGGAGGATTTTTCGAGAGACTTTCAAATTAACAAGACTCGATACTTCCGTACCCTTTTTAATTTCCGTTGTTGCTTGCGAAAAATTGTATAATCTTCGGAAATATCAGCGAATCCTTCAGCAAAAAAGCAGAAATAATGAAGAAAATTAAAATCATAATAACGATGAGAATTAGAGTTTGTTCTGCTTAATTTTCTTATTTTTCGGGAAATTGTTTTTGTGCCCTGAAAACTTTTAAAATATACTTTTTTTTTCTACTCGACATACTTCCTGATATTTTATTCATATTATTTTTTTGTGATAGACATTGTCGAATTTATGACGGATTTTCTGTTATTTTTTAGAGAATTTTTCAATTTTTTTTGGATGAATTTCAAGCATTTATTTAGCAATATTTATCGTGTTGAATATTTTGTCAGGAACAAGCAGTTTTCAGCTAGCCAAATAAATCGAAATCTATTCACATACACCACCAACCCTACTCAAATAATCACAATTGAGACATCAACAGCACCAAATAAATTACAAATCATAGAAATTTTTCTAAAATTCAATTCTTAAATTTACATAATTTAATTTCCGACATGTGTGCAGAAAAAATAGAATTTTATTCATGGGAAGTCGCAGCATTGCTTCTTTCCTTTATCCCTGCTGTGTGTGCTAGCTTGATGCAAATTAACTGACGTGCTCTGGTTTATTTTAAAGAGCAAAAAAACAGAAATGAATTGATTTAATTTGCAATTTGCTATTATTTTATAAGGAGTCAGCATTAAAAAAAGATTTTATTTAAATTTTTAAGACTTTTTTTGTTGATTTTTAAATTGTGCGGTCGGTTGTTGCTGATTCGAAGGTAGTAATAACAGAAGAAAATTAGGTGGGGGTTTCAGAGGCGTAATCAGAAGTTTTGTTTTAGCAGATTGAAAATTCTTTCCAAAAAGGAGGGTGACCTCCAACCTATCCCCCCCACTTGAACACGCCTCTGAGGGTTCTAGTGAACTAAAATTCTAAAAGTTAGGTTTGAATTCTCAATTAAAATTTGACAGAGGATCCGATTTCTCTCGGAAATCCAGGCTTTGTCAGTTCCTTTTATGCTTAACAGTAGCAGTCATGTTGGAGACAATTCGAAGCAACAACCAAGAAGTTCTCTCTCAAATCCGACTATTCTGTCCGCAAAGCTACTAAGTAGTCTTCATTGCAATAGCTGTAGATTAGCTTGTTTACTCACTTATTCCGCTGTCCGTAAACTCAATTGTGATTAATTGCTTCCCTTAGATAAATAATATCCCATATAAAGTACATCACAACCTCTATCAACCGACTCATCTAATGATACAAATAATTATAAAACCATAATATATTTTTAAATCAACAGATCTAGTTCTTATGCTACTCAAGACAATAATCAGAAGAATTAACTTATTTAAATAATTTTTATGAGTCAAATTCTATCACATAAATCCCCATTTTTTACGACATTTCCCAGCACTCATCATCTACATTCTAAACATTACCACAAAATATGCTCAAAAAACTAATTAAAATCCATCAAGACTAAATTTCATATCCATTAAAATTTAACTAAAAACAGACAAATATGCAGTCACAGTAAAAAACAGACAAAATAACTCTAGAAAAAAGAAAATTCCTTTATATGAGACATCAAAAAATTTCTATGGTCTGATAACAGTAAAATATTTTTTAGTGATTCATGTCGCCTCCAATAAAAATGAAAGACATTTCAAGTTGATTCTTAACGAAAATTGACAGTTCAAAGGTCTATGCCGAGAATTGAATTTCTACTTATATTTTTCGTCTATCTATCTCGGAGGGATGTTTGAGATGGCACTTATCGGGTAGTTTGAAATGAAAGATTGCAAACGTTGCTGTAGCTTCTCCTCAATTTATTAACTCTTATCACCTTTTTATCAGTTTACTTCCAATCTCTTTTGTGTCGTCCCTTTTTTTTTGCTTCTACTCTAGTTGTCTTGACTGATGACTGTAAGGGATTCATGTCAGTTTCCTGGTAAACGACCATGACATTTATACTTTAAGGACATTGCTACTTTATATTTTTGTGCACATTTTTAAAGTTAATTTCCACAGTGACTTTCTTTATTGCTGGATAATGAGCATATTTTTCAACCCAAACTAATTCCACAAGTTCTGTAAAAAGAATTTCCATTTTAAAAAAATGAGAAACTTTTGAGCATCCGAGGAGGAAAAGAAGTATTCAAGAAGTTCCTTAACTTTTTTTTAACGCTTCCTTCGTTCTTATTCATTCATTCATTCATTCATTTATTATGGCTAGTGAATCCAATTATGATATAAAAAAAAACGAGAGTGAGACGAAGAATCGTAAAGGAGGAAAAAAAATTATCGCAACATAAATTGGCAGAGCACTCATGCGATGAATGAGAAGAGATAAGGGCGTGAATTAGGGAGAATTAAACTAAAAATTATTAATCATCACATTCTTATGAGCGACGCTTCTGCAAATAATAATTTTATTGAGCACTAACCGCATTTTTAGAGATCATACAGTATTGGAAAAATTGTGGTGGATAGGCGTGGTTGGCAACTTATCTGAAATAGAATCTTAGCATGTTCTTCTGTTGTCTATGGTGTGACATCTTTTGGATGGAGTTGACTATGATGTAGTCTAAGATAAAGATCATTATCTGCAGAATTGATATTACTTTTGAGACATTCGAAATCAATTTCGAAAAATTCGAATTTTGTTCTGAAAATTTTGAATTTAATTCCGAAAATTTTGAATTTCGAATCCTTCGAAATTGATTTAGAATTGCTCATTTTGAAGAAGTTAGTTTCGAGTTTTCAAAATTGAATTAAAATTTTTGGAAATTAATTTCGAATTGCTCAGAATGAAGTTTCGAATCATTCGAAAATGTATATGAATTCAACTTAAAACTGCAGAATACAACTTTAACAAGCCAACCAAAACTTTCTTAAAACTTTAGCTTCACTTTGTAACAAGATCATACCCCAGAGAGTTAGATTCTCATTCAACTTAATGGCCACCTCAAGTAAATTACACGAAATCTGTGTCAATCACCACCAAAGTTTCCAATTCTGTATTTTAATGAACAAAAAATCTTTTACATTAAAATTAAATTGAAACTCTTTCACAATTTTTATATTTTTCGTTCTTCTTTTCATCTTTTTGCAGTTATCTCAAACACATCGTCTTCTTCTTTAGAAGGAAAAAAACATAAAAAGTTATCTCGTTATGCGGACCACCATTTACTCAATTATCATCATCAACATCATTGCATCGTTATGAATTGAAATTAAAAAGGCGCTCAATTAAGTGCAAAAAGCAGAACAGAAGAGAATCGGAGAAAAAAAATGATGAAACGTAACATATTTTTGTGCTGCATCGCGTAAAAACAATGAATGAAGAAGAAAAGTAATACTAATGAAAAGAATAAGTGAATTGTAAGTGAATTAAATGAATCAAAAATAATTTTTTTTTGTTCTTCACAAACCGAGTTGAATGATGTTGAAGGAAGTGAAAAAACATTAAAAAAAGTAAGAAATAAGCTATAAAAAAGTGCAGGAGAATCATCTGTCTCTAGAATGATAATTAAGTGTAGTGAATTTGAGAGGAAAAGGCAGAGATAAAAATTAAAATATATAGCATAAAAAAACAAGTGGATAGAATTAAGTGAATTTAATCCACAAAAATACATAAAAAAATCGTTCAGTATATATCTAAATGTGTATTATTAATGGTGTGTAGCTGCAAAAGCAGTGGAATCGACAATGGTCAAATTAAAAAATAATTATCATCACTGCAGCAGTACAAGGATTAGAAATGTAACAACACTGCTCACATCATCGTCTTTCAAACGATGGATTATTCTACTCTTTCTATTGTATAAGTTGGATTATAAAGATTATTATTGTTATGGAATCAGTAGTGTAAGCAGTGGCAACTCTGCAGCATCAAATAATGAAAACGGTAAGAATCTACCATTGACCTTTTTCTGTTCATTTATTTTATTCGTCCTCCCAAACAATTTCCATTCGTTGTTCATCCTACTGCCATGTTGCCCAGGAGAAATCGATTGAAATATACTCACGTGTGGATGTCTGGGGCGCAATAAGCTAAATTTGATTAGAGAAATTGAATTATTTTCGAAATTTTATGAATTTGTCTTTAAATTGCTGACTGTTTCTATATTTAATCACTGGAAGAATTGCCAGTAATGCATATAAAGCTTCTTTAAGCACAATAAGACTTTAAATCTCCTTAAAAGTAACATAATTTGAGAATTTTTGTAATGAAAACAAGAAAAACTGTTTTGCGTGAAGTTGGATTTGGATTCTCAAAATTTCAAAAAAAATTGTAACGGACAAATGTGAAAATCTTTTAAAAATTGGTATCCAGCTTCCAAACCTGCCCAAACTACTCTGCACGATTACAAATATCTGCCCAAAAGTCACGCTAAACATCCATATATTCATACTTATTTGTTGAAAGTCAATTTATTATCCAGACATCCTTTTTTCTTATTCCACATCATGAGCTCTTCGATAGCTTAAGGGTGTATCGAGGAGTATAGAACATAAAAACAACAACAACATCTATTAAATTGTATATTTTTCATAATCATCATTTTTTGCCGAATCTCCTTTCAAACTATATAAAGAAAGAGAAAAAAAATAATAAAAATGGAAATGGAATAGAAATAATCCAATAAATGCCAAAGGCTTCTTACAACAAAACAGATAAAATACAATAAGGAGTTTGAAAATCGAGTAGGTTTTTTATTTGGCTACTGTTTGTTTAATATTCTTCGTATCATCCGAATTTATTGGTATTGAACAGAAATGAGAGGATTTTAAGATTTAGAAGATTGTCGGAATGTTTTATGGCGAAAGCTACTGACAAGTGAGAGAAAAGTTTGATCACTTTGCTGTCTGTTGATGTTGCTGATTAAGTGGAAAAGTAATTATAAAGCATTAGGACAGTGGTGGGCAACCTATGTGATGTGGCACATTAGTATTGACGAAGAACTAGCTGTGAGTCGCATGCCGTGTGTAGCTTCGGTCGTAGCTTATCATTAAGATGTGCCGTGGCACAAAAAAGGTTGGGCAGCACTGCATAAGACTGTTAGATTATGGATATATAATCCACTTCTATGAGTTGAGTCTCAAATGTCCATAACCTTACAAAATCCTTAGACACACTTCACAGAAGTTGTCCTTTCAATTCATAAGTCAACTTCCAAATCCCCACAAGTCATCGTCCTTATAAAATATTCAACCACAACTTACTTCCAATTATCAAAAAAATCAAAGTCAACCATAAATTTTCATTGTCCACAAAAAAAAGTTGACATACACAAAAAAAGAACTTAACAAACCAACAAGTTCATTCCTCGTCGTTCGCCAAATACCACAAAGACCGCAAGAATAGAACGCGTACACAAAAGAGATTCCCGCATATAATTTATTTGAGTAAATTGAATGTGAGCACAAAAAATATAATAAAGATTCCTCCGTAGTTTGAAGGATGATTGTCGAGCAATTTTTGCCAATTAACCACACACAAACTGAATATAAAGACTCAATAATAAATGAATATAAATAAAAAAAAAAGGCACCAAGTACTTGCGACTTGAAATAACAATGATTGTCATTTGTTCGTACTCACAAGTTTTTTTAAGCACCAAACCAATTCCAGAAGCCATTTATCTAAGATAAAAACATGATTTTTGTTTCTTTACTTATTCTTCTCGGTTTTTTGTATGTTGGGTGGGAGTTAAGGCACAGCAGCAAAACACAAAAAAATCATCTTGAAGTGGGTCGTTCACTTATTACGTAACACTTTAAAGAAGAAGGGAGTCGAGATTATGTTAAGCTTCAAATGATCGAAAAGAGTGGGTGGGCCTCTGGTCAGGGTCAGAAAGTCGGTTCCGCAACATGTGTACGGACCCCAAAGAGAAAAATGGAAATGGCAATTTAATTTTCGTATCCATAAAGAAGCGATCTTTTTGAGTTCAGATAACAGACTTGTTTTAAGTAAAGCAAAAAAAGGAATTGCGTACGCTTTTTATGTATCACTAAAAAAAAATTTGTTTTGCAAATTCCCAAGAAAGACACCGAAGTGAAGACAAGGCAAGATGGAGAAAAAAAGGGTCTATAAATCAAACAGTCGCAGAGACGATACGGCGTAGGATGAATACGGTTTATTTGACCAGAAATGTCACTATGGTTGGAGCATTTTATGGAATTATCATCGTAAGCTCTTAATTTACTTTTAAAAAAGGATGATTGTTTGAAATTTGGCTGATGAATCCTATCAAAATGTCGTAAATTGTTAGAACTTTTTTTACGGTTTCCAATTTTTAAGGACACAATTTGTCACAATCTGCGTCATTTTTAAGGGAAATAAAAATAATACTCAGCAAAAGTTATGTCAGTTAAAAATATATCCATTGACTGCGCACCAGAAAATGCTTCCATCCTAAATAAATTCCAAATTTACACGAGACAATCAAATCAAAAGGATTCTCATCCTACTCAACATTTTATCACAATTCACATCACTCAAAAAATCAACAATAATCCAAAAATATATATAAAGTCGACCTACGTATTGTAAAGGAACTAAATATAGCCATCAGATATTCTTAAGCATCGCAAAAAATCGCTCATGACAATCATAAATTCAGGGATGGAATTAGGGACATAAATATATCAATTTTATAGCTTGTGATGCATCATACCCTCCGTAGCTGCATCCCTGACTACAATGTTGCTAATATGAATTGATAACAAAGCAAATAAATTTGTAATATTTTTTATATGCCATTCTTTATTGTTGATTCATTTTTTTTGCACGACATGAAATTTTTGTCGCTGCCGTTGTCGAATGCTGTATGTCTGTGCAGTATACAATGCCAATTTTCCAATCACTGAGTCAGTGGGAAATCACTTTATTACAGAAAAATTCAATTTCTAGTTGAGTAAGTTGAAGGTTTTGAGCTAATTTTGTCAGAGTGCCTTAGGTCTTAAGGGATGTGATGAGACATTGAATGGTATTGAATGGATACGTCTTGAAAGTTCTAGCAATCCTCGCAAGACTAATAGCCCACTCGGTTGATTCATTGACTTCAATAAAGTTAAAGTTTGGATTTTAATGTAGGCAGCTTTATAAAGTCACGAAAGAGAAAATTGTGGAATTTTATTCAGATCATTAAAGGATATTTGCTGCATGAAACACCTGAAATCATAGAAATGGAATCGGTGGCTTATATGGTAGATCGTTGGCCTAACTTGCCAAAGGTCCTTAGTTCGATGTTCATCATTAGTTTGTGAAGTTCAATGTTGATTTCATCCGATTCTGACATAAAGCTTGCTTCAGGTTTTGGGTAGTAATGCTTGAGTTTTTGACATTAAGCTGTGCCTCCTTTGATACGTATAAATACCCTAACAGGCAATAAACCATTACAATACCTTAAAGAAGGCTCTTAGTGGTCTTAGGGATAAGAATTTATCACTTTATGCCCACATCCATTAAAAGCGCCAATCCCACAAACTCACATTACATTCCCAACTTGTCGATGCTGTTGCTGCTTTTTTTATTCATAAATATAGAATTGAGAATGCAATAAAAAGGTATGAAGAGCGAAAAAGCATTGAGACAACCGTGTTTTAGCAACACATAACAAAAAAAAAGTAATATAATGCCATTGAATACAATTGAATCAGTATCGCAAATAAATCATTCGTGAGAATGCTTGTCGACGCGCTTTATGAAAAGAGGAGATGAAATAATAAATAAATAAATAAATAAATAAAATAAGACATGTGTACATACTCGAAGATTTTTTTGAACATGTTCATTAAGGCATGAGTACAGAATAGTTCTGGCGCCTGACAAATTTTCTACTTAACTGACTCCAGTTACAGGATGAAGTGAGGTAATATATCGCGAGCATTATTTTAAGGCACATGTGAAACTAATGGGTGTTTTATACTGTTTATTGGATATTAGGATATTGGATTCTATTCAGCTTATTGCCGCTTGAGAGGCTTCTTCTTTACGACTTTTTTTTCTTTTACTTCCTTTATGTCTCTCATACCCGATAGATTTTATCCTCATCTATCATACATTGAATAAACCATCTACATCGTCAATTGATGGTAAAATATTTATGACAACAGCATTATCGATCACCGTCATATCCGCAAATTAAAGGGGATAGTATGGCATGTTTCATTCATGAAAATGTGTAAGGCGCAATAACATGCAAATAGTCAAATTTTATTAAATTCATTCAGGCAGTCAACTAGAATTGATTAATCATTCCAGCTATAAACTAGCCTTGTATGCAGTCGACTAGTCAGTCATCTAAAGTGAAAGTGATATCTCATGTATTGTGCTAAGCCATTCTTTAAATAAATTGCTATACGTTTTCCATTAAGGCAGGCATCCTTCGCCAATATCCGAACATTTGCCGCCATTTCTATTTTTATCGTTTTTTAACAAGCTTTCCTGCCTGCTCTTACATATAGTTCTACTTATGACATACAATAAAATCACTTTGTATGCGTGAGCAATGACAGCCTACAAGTGATAATTACATGACATATTTTTAACATTGTTACTTCCAATTATTTAAAAATTAACATGCACAACCGTAGTTAATAAATAGAAGAGAAGCACAGTCAGCGGCTTAATGATTTTGATGTGCTTTGTGTGGACTTTTTTACATTTGATTGCACAATTCATGAAAAAAAAGGCACAGTAAAGTGAGAAAACGTGTCATTCATGCTCAACTTTTTAATGATTGTTTGCACATTCAATCAAAATTCCATATGAGAATTTTTGCTCCTTGCCTTGTGGCTTTATTCTTTGTTTTATTTGTTCAGATGCTAATTGATGCATGTTTTATGTGCTGAATATGAGTCATACAGTCAAGTCTTTTATTACAGTTATTATATTATCGGGTCAAAACATAAAAATGTAAGTCAAAT
The DNA here is from genome assembly GCF_022539635.2 of Chironomus tepperi. Classification (NCBI taxonomy): domain Eukaryota; kingdom Metazoa; phylum Arthropoda; class Insecta; order Diptera; family Chironomidae; genus Chironomus; species Chironomus tepperi. Next base: position 1,501,161 of record NW_027226207.1, read on the forward strand.
GATCCTTTTTTTGGGTCACATTAATTTGGATATAGAGTCATATTGACTGACTTGATATGGCTTGTGTGGTCTCTAGTGGCATTTTTATTTGTCTGACAGTGAATCTACAGAAAATTAATGATTTTGGTGATTTGGGAGTTTGTTTGACGATTTGGCTGATTAATTACTGATTTGAAGTCTTTTGGGGATCTAGCTTTACTTTAGACAGGAAATAGATTTCCTCCATTATATTTTCTTAGCATTCATGCAAGTGAGAAGGAAAGAGAAAGCTTCATAATGTCCAAATTTACCTTCAAACGATTATTCATCAAATTTAATAGACACTGACTCAGCATAAATTTATCCGCATTGATTTTGAGACTTAATCGCTTGCCAATAACCAATTTCAAGTACAACAATAACAAATAACATGTGGTACCCCAATAGACAAGGAGTATGCTCATAAAATTGAGCAGGTTGCTCATTTAGCTGACTATAACTCATTGTCTGGTAAGGATATCCAGTAGAATAGCTCTAAAGCCTCTAAAAGACGCTCATGCTGCCCATACACAGCAATAACTTCATTACCTAATTTCATTATCAGTACTTATTTTTATGTACATATAATAAAGGAATGGAGAATGACTCGTTCCTTTTGAGTAAGGCAACAGCATATAAAACGGAACACAAGTGTACAAAATATAATGTCAAATGTCAAAATTGCTTTTTCCCTTTTTTTTTGTGCTGCTTCACGTAGTCCAAAAAAGATATAGCATTTCTCTCCATTTTCTAAAGTAACAAGACATTAATAATATTTATCGGAATAGGAAGGGCTGATAAAAGGCTAAAGCCATAGTTTATCATACATTATTCTCATGCTTACTTCGTTACTTCCTCACGTACCTTTATCTCACTCTCCACTCGATGACTAATTACAAAACAATTTTCTTTCTTTTCTATGTACTTATTCATAAGCAAAAAAGCATTAACATGAACAAGAGGAGTCATGTTTAACAATTTTTAAAAAGTAAATATGGTGTGCTGTATGCAGAAGAACTTTTTTGTAACAAAAAAAATATTTCCATGTTAAAATAAGAAGTATAAAAATTCAAACAATATAAAAACATAAGATGCAACATAAAAGGGCGTTCTTATGAAATATAAATAATTTCGCTTATTTTTCTTGCATTGAAGCGGATTCTTGTGTATTTATCTTATTCTGTAAAGCAGATAAAAAGGGATTCTTATGGATTTTTACAACAAAATGTTCTTCTTCTTTATTAAATCTAAAATTTATTTGTTTCTTTAAAAGCAAACTTATTTTGTGTTTGTTTTTGCAGCTTTAAAATTATTTCAGCATATTTTGCTGTGAAAATAATATTCTCACTTGTTTTGACATGTCAATGGGGGAGCTGAGATGAACAAAATTGTGTATTTATGAATTTTTATCATATTTTGTACCGTACTGCGATGTTAAATTAAAATAATCTGTTAATAAATTGGAAAATGAATTTAATTGAATATATTTTTGGTCTAGGTTGGCTATGATGTTTTGGTGATGGAGCTTGAAGTTGGCTCGGTTTGACTTGAATGAAGTTGGTTTAACTTATTTTCAGTTTAGATTAAAATTATCCATTTTATTTGATGTCAACTTCAAGTAAATCGATTCAAACGCCAACTTCGATGCCAATTTTCAATCAATTTCATTGATTTTGATGTAAAATTCCTGCAATTTTAATCTATTTTGCACCAACTTCAAGTTATTGATTTTGAAGCTAACTTCATTGCAATCATAAAGAACTTTAAAACTCCTTATATTCATCAGATTCAATTCAAATTCAATTTTATTGATCCTATTACGTTGCAGCAGCATATCGATAGCTAGAAGAAATTGCATAAATCCACAACTCGTTGAAATTTTCAATTTAAATAATCCAATAACCTAAAAACTCTGTGACATTCATCTTTAAAAATTTTAAAGCAAACATTATCGATCGAAAATAAAGCTCAAAGCTGAATAAAAATCTTAAATTTGTTCTTCATCTTTCCACAAAAACCCAGTGAGCTTGAGTTTCATCATGAAATATAAATCCAATGAAAAATAATCATGAGAAATGAATCTGATGCGAAGAAATCTGTCGTCGACTTAGTCATTATCAATATAAATTTCTCAATATCAATTTAAATCATTCCTAATGATTTCATTGCATAATAAATTAAAGAATAAATGACAGAAAAAATGAAAAACACATGTTGGAAAAAAAAAGTCTGCATGCATACGTCGGAACGCATAAAATATTTTCCTATTTGCTCTGTGCCATGATATTTGTTTTATATGTATGCTTGCTATTGAAATAACTTTATAGAGAAAATAAATAATAAAAAATCTTGTATTATGCTCGGCACAATCAAACACTTGTGTGTTAAACAGAAAAATATGAAAAGCATTATGTTTTTATGCTGACTTATGTATGGCAAATAAAAGTTTCGATTTCAGAGTTAACAGAACTAATTTTTTGTGTTTATGCTGTATTTGTATAATACAATAATACAATACCCCATTCCGAATTTTTGAGGCAAAAATGAAAAACTAACAAATAAGATATAATACATACGTAATAAAAAAAAGGGAACCATCCAGAACCAGGCCATGGTTATTTCTTCCTCCAACATAAATAAAAATAACAAAAGCACAGGAAAAAAAAATATTTTATGACCCGAGATATACGGCATTGTCATATGGCAGTCATGTGAATTAAATGAACATATTGCATGACATGACTTGTATGTTTTATTGGCTGAATGGAGCAATTGCCATGTGATTGGGTAATTAAGGAGTTTATTGTTGAAACAAACGGCATCAAGTTCGAATCTTGGTCTTGAAAAATTGTTCAGAAATGTGCAGATTTGAAGTAGATATCCTGGATTGACCTAGTTATATATGTTGAGTCAACTACGAGCAGACATTGAGTCAATACGAGTCAAACAACTACATAGTCTGGAATAGGAACCTTCAAGCTCCTTCCTGATTAGTTCCTTAAGTGATACTGCTTGGTTATAACCTCAAATAGCCAAATCATCAATATTCTCACTATAGCTTGCTGAAAACTAGCATTTTTACAGCATAGCTTCCTTCCGGTCATCATGTCCACTCATGTGCCTCTCGGTGCTGACACAAAAAATCATGCTGGTGAATAAATAATTTTTAAATTAAGCAAATTTTTTTTATTTTTTGTTTTTGCTCCTGAGGCTTGCAAACATAAAATCACTGTTTGCACTAAATGGATGTATGAACAGAATACAAAAAAAAACCTTGGATATGTTCCATATGAAAATAAAGCTTATTTGATAAATCTACCAACAAATACGATATTAATGAAAATAGATGGTTATGAGTTCCTTATGTCAATATGAATTTAATTTGAAATCGGTAATGGTTTATGATGTTATTTTATGGAAATGTCGTGTTTGGCATTTAAAATTGAGAATTTTTCCCACGATTCCTACACAGAAATGTTTTTGGCATCTCTATCCATGCTGTACATTTTCTAAAGCCCTCATACCTTTTTTATTATATTAACATCATTTTTTAGCTGCTGAAAATTCCAGAGCTACTTCCACTTATCACTACACTGTATGATTAAGCACCCATATTCACTTAGCATGGCATCAGCAATCCACAAAATTTTGTATTTTAACACCGCAGATGCCATAGAATTTCCGAGAATATTCCAAAATTAAACTTCGAAAATATTGCTGAATTCGTCCACAAAGCATATTTGCTACGAGAACCATTTTCAAATTTAAGTGCGATGCGGAAAGTTTTTCACGACATATTAAAATGCTTCCATTGAGCATTTTACAATGCCGCAGTAGATTTAATAGTTGTTATAAAACTGATAGTAAAATATCACATTATCCTGAATATAAATTCTTCAGCAGCAACAGATAAATTCATGTTGCTGGATAATAGAATGGGGAATGGATATAGGTGCTCATTCTCCCGAATAAATGAGCAGCATTCTCTACCTTTTTTGTATTTCATTTGAATAATCAACAGTAATGTTACTCCCATGTTTCTGTACGTTGGTAAGGATAATGAATTCTCATTCCATTCTCGCGAGATTTCTTACTTTGCGTACAGATAGTGCCACATAGCTACAGAATCACAAGCAGCAGCAAAAAAAAAATGCTCAGCTACATCTTTGTTATTAATGAAACATAATTTGTATAGAGATGTTTTTTCCGTCTCCTTTTTTTGCCATGCCTTAGCATCCTCATAACATGACATTGATAATATATGTGACTTAACACACGCTTCTATGTATTTTTTATTTATCGTTGCTATTTGACTTAAAATATATAAGAATATGTATACGTAATATTTTCTTTCGTTTTTCGCATGTTTGTTGATATATCCATTACTCTTGAGAATATACATACCTAACATCTCTAACTCATTTGTTGTCTTCCTTTTCTCATATCGCCTTTTATCATTTAACCTTCTTTTTTGTCTTATGTGTTTTTTGTTCTTATTTAACTAGGTTAGGAAGACAATTGATGGGTTGATTGTTGGTAGTTTGACGGTGCTTCCGATTTTGAGATTGGAATGTGCATGATGTGGGTTTTTGGCTTTGGGATCGTTCTACGTTCGCTCTTTAATCCTTGAATATGATCATAGGTTATAGCTTCCTTAATAGGATTCGAACCCAAATATTTAATATTATTGAGCTCGATGTGGTCCATGTCCTTAACTAGGAAACATTTCTAATTATGACACTGACAAGAAGCTATTCACTTAATACGCAGCCAGAAAAATCCACTTTTTGGAACCAGTCGACTTCAAACTCTGACAATACTAAATATGTAAGCCAGCACAGCATCTCTTCGTTCACTAATGTTATAGCAACCTCTAAAATAGAATGACAAGAACGACACGAGGCTCCATAGCTCAGTCCACATGGATTTGCGAGTTCAAATGAATTTGTCTACTGTGTCAGTCACTTGGGTAATAAAGTACAGCTTTATATATTTCTATACCTTTTAAATTAACGTACAAAGGCCAATTTCCTTTAACTTTCATTTATTATGTGACTCACGCTCATCACACAGAGCAGCGTCTATTTTGGTACTCTTAAATAATTCACAAAGTATAATCCACAAGCAATGTTACCATGGGAATTTTCAGAATGAAGCATAAGAAACGAAAACTAATCCCTGATTTGAATTTAAGTACCAAAGAGTCTCTCCCCCAAAAACAAAGTAATAACTCAACTAATTAGGACAGCAGCAAATAAATGCGTTAAAATCAACTTTTACAATTTTTCTTTCTTATTTGTGCTGTGATAAAGGAATGAGAAAATGAGAATTATTTAGAGAAATTACATAAATTGCTTGCCATCTTCCGTAACAAATGTTCTCCACCTACAATTCAGTGCTTTATATTTTTTTGTTGCTTAAACAAAACTTTTTCTTATTCTTTATACTTTTTTTTTGCTTTTGCTTTGAATTCATCGACAGTAATAAAAGAAAAATTAGGAATAAAAAAGCTCATGAAGGAGGAAGAAGAAGTAAAAATAAAAGCAAAAAAAGTATAAAAAAATGTTAATATGCGGAAAATTTTTTCTCTACCATGATGAGGGTACTTTTAGGACAACTTACGACGATGATGATGGCGTTGGACACGAAGAACATGCCTTCAACCATGAATGAATAAATAAACGAAGATGACGATAGAAAGAAGTAAAGTCATTTATTTTGAGACTTACTCTACGTACGTACGTTTGCTTTTAATAATATTTTTGTTTTTCGTGGATTTTTTTATGAGCTTGGGAAATTGGGAAATGTGGACAAGTTTGTCTACTTGATCGCATGCAGATGTGATTTCTTATTTCTATTAATTTATGAATTTTTCATAAATTTTTGACAGTTGATTTTAGAAAATTCAAATTTTTTGACAGTCGACTTTGATTCAAACTCGAATCTTTGACTGTCGAGTTTCGAAATTCAAATTTTTTGACGGTTGATTTTCGAAAATTCAAATTTTTTTACTGTCGAGTTTCGAAAATTCAAATTTTTGACAGTTGATTTTCAAAAATTCAATTTTTTTGACAGTTGATTTTCAAAAATTCAATTTTTTGACAGTTGACTTTCGAAAATTTAAATTTTTTGACAGTTGATTTTCAAAAATTCAAATTTTTTGACAGTTGATTTTTGAAAATTCAAAATTTTTTCGACCGTTAATTTTTCAAAATCAATAAATGGAACTTCCCATCCCATAAACAACAAAACAACTCAACTTGCTTCAAAAAAATTATTTGTCGTGACTCTTCAAGGAGAAAAGGAAGTAGAAAATTTTCCGTTTCTGTATGATTTAACAAGTTTCTCGTCTGAAGTTTGTGAAAATATTTAACAAAAAAAAAGAAAATTTTTTTCATTCCGCTGTGCAAGTTAATATTAGGAAAATTTCTCAAATCGTCAAGCAATGTTCAAAAGAATCTAAAATATTTTCAATTTTGTGTAAAATATAAGCAAAGTAAGTACTTGAGGGGATTCAATGAAAATTATCTTACGCTTCATATTTAAATGATAATGAACCCGGGTAGATCAAAAGTTTCATTTCTTTTTTTTTTGCGTGCGGCTGTAAAATATTTTTCATACTCAAATACTCTTGGGAATGTCTCCTTGGCACTCGGAACAATGAAAATCTTCAAATAATGAAGTAAGAAACACCACAAATTACCAAGTTTGTTTAAATAATAAAATGAGGGGTTCAAACAGACAAAAAATGTCGATTATAAAGTTTTTACAACTCATTTATAATTTAAATATATGCTTTAATGCTCATCGGGCATAGTTCAACAGATAGTTAAGAGATTAATGTGAGAAAATATTTTATTTTTTTTAAACATAAGCTCGTACTGTTGAAAACTGTGCTGGAATGGATCAAGTAATTGAATGCTGGAAAATTTCTCATCTCAAAAATTTTCCGTTTATTTTTCATTTTTTTGAGCAAACTTTTCCGTCTGTTAACAAAAAGTTTAGCTCAAATAGTTATCCTACATTACATGAAATAATTATTCTGATGTGTATGGTTTCTGCTCGACTTGAGTTGCTTTATCCTTAAAACTTTTTGTATGAAAATAATGAGAGCTATGCTGAATGGATGTTATTTTTTTCAGCTTCTCTGAGGAATTTGTGAGTTAGTGTGCAATTATAAAATTTGTATGCAGCTGAGTATTATGGAGTATTTAATTAAAATGAGTTATTTGTTGTTTAACATGATGCGGATTATGGTGAGAGTTTGTACTAACTCGAAATAGCTACCACAATGTAGGTTTATTGGAGGAAATTAGTCGATGTCATCCTACACCGTGGTGACTTCTGTTCAGAAAGATAGTGGCTTTCATGTTATGGGCTGTTATGAGGGTTAAGACAGGCTTTAGGTTTGGTAGAGCAAGAATTAGGGGAGCAATACTTCATTCTTGACGATATGCATGCCATATGCATTCAAATGTCAAATTTCGTACTTATGACTCAATGATTGGCTGTTTCTGTCTCAGGCAGACCCAAAGTGACCTTAATCCAACTAGAATCCTGAGCCTCAAAACTATAGACACACAATGGCACTTGATATTGATAGAATCTAAATCTAAGTATTGAATAGCAACTAAATATCCAATTCAGACACTTAATAATAATTAAAAAGAGCAATTTAATATCCAAAATCATGAAAAACAAAACTGTAAATCCGTCAATTTAAAAATAATGTAAACGACCACATGATAATCTCAAGCTTCTGTAATTTCAAACCACAAAGTGAAAAAAAATGCCGATCTATAATTTTATACAAAAAAATTAAATCGAAAATAGCTCTTAATTAGCTCATCATAATATTCAGCCACACATAAACTGTTAAGCCGCCCATAACATTGAATAAATTCGAATTTCCACTCATCTCAAGTGGGCTTGATACTTTTAAAGTGAACGAGAAAGATTACGGATAAAAAAAATTTAAATGTACATAAAGATAAGAGAATTAATGCTCAGATCAGCATACACTAAACTGCCTGCTCTTGTGAAAATTTTCTTTAACGCATTAATTTTTATCTTACAACAATAACTTTTTTGACTTTTTTTTCTCACACGACACAGCCATGAAACAATCTCAGCATTAAACTGTGAGAGGCGAAACATAATGTTATGAGATGCTGAAAGAAAGCCATTAAAATTAATCGAACAGCTTCAGGGCGAACAGAACACTGCCATTATCACTTAATTTCATTTAAGGGAAAAGAGAAACTCAATTAAAGGTCCACTAACTAATTAAGATATCGAATAAAAAATTAGTTTTTTTTTATAATAAATTAATCAAGTGCTTCAGCACATCGCCTTGAATGAATGCATATTCTAATTATAAAATCAATTTAATAACCAAATTCTGAAGCCGTTCAACAAGGTATCAGGAGATGATTGGATGTTAGGTCACACTATTGCACTCCCATAGAGGCTGGCCAGCTTCACTAGTTAGTAACTTATTCTTGTGAAGTATGTAATTTCATACAAAAGTTAGAAACTTGCTCTTGTGAAGTATGTAATTTCATAAAAAAGTTTCAAAAATTGGAAACTTGCACTTGTAAAGTATGTAATTTCATACAAAAAGTCTCAAAAATTAGAATCTTGCTCTTGTGAAGTATTTAATTTCTCAATTTCAATAATTTAACTCATTCCGAATTACGTAACATCTTAACGTCCCCTTTTAGAATTTATATGTTCTCTGCGTCTCTCTGTTGGTGACCTTACACAAATTTCTTATAGAATATTAAAGAAGCAAGTGATGGAAAATAATAATAATCATAAAAAGCGACAAAAGATAGTCAATGAATAAATTTTCTCACTCGAATTACATTTTGTGTTTCAAAAAGTCTTCTTATTATTCTCGATTTTCTCATTCTTCCTTAATTCTTCTTCAATTTTTATTTTTATTTCTCTATTGACTTTTTTGTTTAATTTATATTAAAGTCGTTTTTGGAAATATTTATTTTAAATAGTTGAGGAACTATTTCTCGTCTTGTTTTTTGGAGCATCATGAAAGGGGTTCGATCTGTAAATTACTATCTAATTTATAGATGTAATCTTAGCCTTTCCTTTCTACACGTTAAAGTGAGCATAAGAAAAAAGGGAACCAATCAAATAATCGATAAATTTATTGAATAATACGCTTTATTGAACGTAGTCTATTCGGTATGTGTGTTTATAGTTAGCTTGAGATTATGCTGTATGTTGATGCTGTTTAGGAAATGACTTTTTATCAATTCAAAAAAAAATTATAAATTTGAAAAAAAAAAAAACAATTTAAAGCAATCAGATAATAAGTTAATTTTATATTGAAAATTATAAGATTCAAACTTCAGAAACTTTGCAAATTTTTAAATCTTTCAAACATGCAATTAAATTACATTTTGATAATTTAACGAAATTTCGATTACATTCCAGAAATTCTCTTCAATTCCTCAATCTCTTCACCTAGAAAAATGCTTACCATAATTCCTCAATCCCAATAAACTATCATACTCAATTTGCCTAATGGTAAAAAATGAAATAAGAGACATAATTGGAAAAAGGTACACAAAACCCGACCATTTATCAGCGGTGGTATCTTCAATCACAATATAGGAAATGTTAATTTATTATATCCAAATTCATCTATGGGATAGATATTGAGTCAGAATGTTTGGGCCGAAGATAAAGATATAAATATAAGAGAGAAAATTAACATAAAGCTATTCACGAAAGATGAGATGAGTAGAAGGAATCGAAAAAATAGGTGTAAATGGTAGACAAAGGATCATTTAATCAATTGCCGTTGAATGCGCATATGTAATGGTATCATTTATCGACATATAAATAAACAATTGTATTACACTGTTATTGTATTCGATTGTATGTATATACAAATAAATACGAATTTAATAGAATATAAAAGCGTTTGTTTTATGTATGATCCAATAAAAGCACCTTTAGCAATACATTCTAATCGATATTCTATTCATTTATTCACAAAATTGAGGGTGCGCCATTATCTATCCGCTTTTAAAGTTCATGTTTGCTTTAAAATTCTATGCTTGCGGCACCAAAAAATGTGTAAATTTTCATTCTGACATCGATCACTTTCCATAATGTACAATGTTTCCATAACTGACATTGCATGCAAAAAGGTTTCAAATTCACGCATTAATGACCAAAAGGGCAATAACATTAGAAGATTTACAACTAAGCTATAATTATCGATTATTGTCAATTAATTTATTGACATGGGGGGCTTTTAAGAGCAATAAACATTGAATTGTAAATAATTGTTCTGTGCAAATATGAACTTAAACATGTTGCAGACGTGCTGGGTCGAATTAATTATTCAATTACCAAAAACATCCTTCAAAGTATGCCATTTAATTAGGAGAGTTTATGGCAAACACATGAGTGAGGTAAATTTAAACTTTTATGTTGAGAATCACTCCACAGTTTTGGTTTTAAAGCACCATGGTAATGCCTTTTTTGAAAAAAAAATTTTTCTATCATGCCACGCTGCATCATGGTAAATTAAAATCCTCTTTTCCTCTCTCTTTAACCACCCACTCGTACTCTCGTCTATCACTTATGTCGATAATTTTCTAGCTTCATTTCACGTACAGCCTATAATCAATCATTTAATTAGCTTTCTCAATTTGAAAACAATTTTTGAAGCCGTCTGAATCAGGAACATAAAAACTTTTTAGTGTCATTTTCTGAAGGATATAGGATGTGATGGATGTTGTTTGTCTGTTTGTCTATAATGACTCTATTGGCTTACTAACTCTGTTGTAGGGTGATTTACTATAGGATTTAGGATCTAATGCATAAAAATTGACACTGTTTGCCTGCTTACTAGTTTGTCTAATGCTTTAAGGCTTGAAATGACTTTTCTATGAAGTTATTGCTCTACTGAAGCTATTTGGCTATTCAAGCCACGACTCTTTGGCATACTCTAGCTAAATACAAAGATTAGCACTACTAGTACCGAATTGTTTACACACCATCGATGCTAAGCTCCGGAACTAGACTTATTTCGGCTCTGATACTGAAAATCTTAACATTCTCACCCAGTTTGCTTATAGATTTATGAATTACTATGAATCACCATTAGTTTGGTGCTTATCTACAATATCAAGCAATTACCCCTAGACTAATCAAATGCGCTTCCAGCTCTCATACCTGTAATCATCATCCCTAACACAAAAAGTTCCAAACGTAAAGAAGAATAAAATCTTGATAAAGTTTATAGCTTAAACTTTGATAATGACACAAAGGAGTGTAACGATGTTATTTAATCGATTGAGATAGCTAATGCAGGAGCCTCAAGGGTGAAAGACTCAACCCGCATGAGTAAGCAAAAGCTTTCAAAAAACAAATAGATGTATCGAGTGAGAGAAATAAATAAAAAAAAAACTTTAAACAATCACTTGATAAACGTTCAATCGTAATAAAATCATTCACTCTCGTTCCTTTCGTGCCATATCCTTTATTTCTTCCTTTCGCACAATTGAATTTTGAAAAAAAGAGAAACATTGAATTTTTATGAAGCAAAAGATCCTTGATAATTTTGCTTAAATTGCTCGCTCGTGTCTCAATGAATTTTCATTTTTGCTTCTTCGTCGTGAATGCTTCACACTTTTTAGTGCCATTTTGGGATATAAATTGAGTTTTAGGGTCAATTTGTGTAGTGTGGCTGGGTTGATAGTTAGTCGGCTGATATGAATTTTAATTTGACAGTCACATACATAATTTAGGCAGTGAACTAATGAAGTCAGGTTTATATGTATGTCTGCAGTCTGTCAAAATTAGTCATGATCCTTGATGGCCGCACGTCACAGACCTTGACGAAATAATTGGACAAGCAAGGATGAGTTCGATTCTCAAAATTACTCAATGCATGAACCGCCTTATGGAATTTCCTATGAATCGTATCTCAAAATCCCCTTTTAAATCCCCAAAATATGCATCAATATCAATAGTTCTGCAGAGTCTACAATAAAAATAGATCCGGAACTGATTTTAGCCAGCAGCGCTTCCACTTAATCTATTAAAAATGCGCTCATCTCGTCAATTTTTTAACGACTATTCATGAACTTTTGTTCTATAAAAAGGCAATATAGCTACGCTTTCAATCATCGTATCTTTCCAGCCAAATTCTATTGTATATTGAACGAAATGAAAATAGAAAATTGAGGAAAAAGAGCGCAAGAAAAGTTCTGAAAATTTCCATTTAGATGAAACGAGACATTTGTATTCTCAAGCGCTTAAAGGATTTCAGTATCTGAGGTAACGATGCTCTTCAAAAAATGTTGTTCATAAATGAGATAAATGTTGCCAATAAAGGAAGTATTTCGACCTTGAAACATACCTAAAATAATTTCAAATATCTCATTTGTCATAGAAACGATTGGGATTCCATTCTTATTGCCCCTTTTTTATGCCTTCTTCATTCTGTATGAATGATATCTTATTTTGATTTAAGCATCATTTCATGTTTTGCCTTTTTGTGGTTCCTTCTAAATACAATCAAGCAAATGTATTGAAGATGAAGGATATTGCGTTGATATTATCTCTTGGGTGGGAGGAATAGGAACGCAATTTATGTGAATTACTGGGAATCTTGAGTAATGCTGTCATTATTTTGTAACTGGCAAGGTTGTTACTAAGATTCAGGAATCAATCCAGAATTTCGAATCAATTTCGAATACTTTCGAACAGTTCAATTTGAAATTGTAATCAATTTCGAATTTTCGAAAAATCGAATTTTCGAAAATCAATTTCGAAAATTTTCGAAAATCAACTTTTAACTTGGAAATTAAATTTCGAATACATCCTAAGATGCAGCTCAAATTATTTAAGCAAATGTATTCATTGAAACATCAATAAACAGCTTTTCCTACTTTGTAGCAAACAAAAGTCATCAAAATAATCGGATTGGGCGTCATTCAGTCATTGACTGACTTGAATGTTTATTGAATATACAAGTCTTGACCAAAAAGAAGCATACCATATCATATAATGGTTCTATTTTCACCGCAGGATCATAATTCATGCACATATTCATTATTATGGCTGTTAAAGGCTATAAAGAATGAGAGCCCTTGTTGTTTTGGCGTTTTTTTAATTCAATAACGAATTCGGAAGTTGATCATATTTTATGTTGAAAAAGCTATACTTATTCCACATACACATAAACGTCAATTTTCAAGCAGTCCTGAATGAGAATCTCTTTTTTTTTTGCTGGTTGTTCTAATTTTTTTCCCATTATTGTATATATTTTGCTTTCTGAAGGCCTCACATTTTTCATAACTTCGTGTGTTGCTTTTCTGCCTTTTTCCTTCCTTTTAGCCACGCTGTGTTGTGGTCTCATTTATTTTTTTTACCAAGCTATTGCTACTTTTTTTTCATTCTTTTCGCTTCTATTTGTACGGAAAAAGGAGAACTCTATGTCTGTGTGGTACACAAAAAAATTAGCACATGTTGAAAATAAAGTTGAACAATTTATTGAGTTTTTGCGTGATTTTTTTGAATATTTTTCTTTACTGCCACTTTTACTTTCATTTCGTTTTGGGGACTATTACGACATATACAGCAACAACAAAAAAAATAACAAAATTTGAAATACCTAATAAAATGAATGAAGAAATATTTTACTCTATTATGTTTTTTGGAGCTACCACATATATACTACTCAATAAGAACATTTTGACTTGATCCCTAGCCATTTTTCATGGGAACGAAAGCTAATTGGAAATGCTTTTACAATGTTTATTTATATTCTATGATTATGTCAAGGGGAAATAATTTGGTGAAAATTACCGAAAAATTGGTATAAAAAATTATTTTTTTTGGTATCATGCCTTATTTTTTTGTTTCATTAGACTTGGTCTAGCTCGTCTATGAAATTTATTATGGAACAGATTTTTTATTATATTATTTATAATTCTTGTATAATTCACAACATTAGTCTGTCATTGTTGGAATTTCCAATTGCTACTTTTTATTTCAAGGCTCATTACATTGGGAGAGCATGCTGCCTGCAGATAAAATGTGCGTGCGAATTATCCATTAAGTGAATTTTTTTCTTGAGTACTCCGAAAATTGAAGTTAACAATTCCGTATATTGCCAAGACGCCCCGTCAATATTCAAAATGTACAATGAAAGCTAAACTGAAATGGGTTCTGTGAATTTGGGGAATTCTTGGAGAGTTGGAATGAGATATGATAAATAAACACGTATTTTTCTTAAGGAAGGAGTAACTCCCCTACAGCAAGTAAATGACTTAAAGCAAATAAAAAAGGTTGTAAGTGAAATTGTTTGTTTCTTTTATAAACAACGATTATCAAAAGAAATTGATGTTTTGTATCGAATAATGTCAGTTTCGAACATTAAAAATTCATTTTCGAAAATTGTTTGTTTACATTCTCACATCACGATTTTGAATTGAATTTATTGCTTCATTTTTTATTTATTCGATGTTTAATTAGTAAAAGTTTGTATAAAAAGGAGGAGCAAAGCTTGTAATTACATATTTTGACTACTAAATTACTTAGAAATGCTAAATTTTGTAAAAATTACATTGTGTAGCTTTCGAAAATCGAAAAAATTCCAAACAAAACCTCAAAATAGAAAATTTTAAACATAAAAATTCCATACAATTTTCATCTCAATTTAAAGTCCAGAATTCACATTAAATCACTGCAATAAACATAAAAATGAACATCAAATTTTCATTCATAAGCTCATCCCCAACGATGTCAAACGGGCCAACATTGCTAATGTAATTAAAATTCTAATCAATATTTTATACAATTTTATATCAAAACAGCAATAAAAATTTGGCATGAATGAATATAAACTACACCATTAAAAAATCACAGCCATTAAAATTTTTTTATGGCTTTTGAACATTCAAAAATAATTAATTTACCTACAGCTCATGTTACAGACTCCCCAAAAAAATCATTTAATTAGCACCAAAAAAAAGTCATATTTAGGAATAATAAAAACAAGTTTACTGTTAATTGATTTTAATTACCATGGAAATGATGACAAAATTGGTAAAACAAACAAGACTTCGCGTTTCTTTGATTAGAAGAAATAGTCAGTTCCATTGAACTTTATTCGAAGAATCTCAATAAAGTCGTAATTGATTTATTTATACATAGTACAGACATACAATGGTTTCAAGGTGCGTGAACTTTTGACATGCTAAGATGCTTGAAATAATCTAATTAAAAAGTATAAAAATATCAATAAGATAGTCAATAGAATGTGTTGGATGGAATTTAATTAAAGAGGTGAACAAAATAGACACGTACATGTGATTGTAGAAATGAAGTGAAGCTTGTATGTCTTATAATTATTTTTGTGTACTTAATAAATTTTACTGTGCTAGTTTATTTCCACTTAGGGATGTCTTGTGAATAGACTCGACGAGCAGATACTTTAGTAGAAATAAATAATGGCTATTTTAAAATGAAAAACGTACTGTAATGTTTGCTAATTAGCAATTACGAGCGACGTCTATTGAATATACAATAGATTGCTCTAAAGATTTATTTTTATATTAGAGATCTTCTTGTGGTTATGGTACTTAATACCAAAGTCACCATCATTTGAATTTTTAATTCGATGTTGTGTTTAGATTTATTGCTCGTTGGGGCAGGACCGAGCATAAAATTAACGAACATGAATACGAAAGCATTAATAAAAATTTGATATGTTTAGTGACAGAGCTGGATTTTGGGGATTTAGACTTATTTAGTAGGATTTGAGCTCCAACATTGAATTTAAAGACTTTTGAGTATTTCTCTGAGATTCTTGCAATTCAATCCTTTCCCAAAATTGACTCTGCGCTACATAAAATCAGCTAGATTCCCATCCCGGAACCACAAAATAACAAAACATTAAAAAATTTAATCTCCGCACTAAAATATTTTTTGACATAACTAAATACTGCTAATATGTTTTAATCTACCGCGACATGAACAGTTTAATACCTCATTGCCAAACGTAAAGAGCTTTAATATGCGTAAAATTAGTGACATTCCTAAGCTCTAATGTCAATCTCATATTGATGTATTTGTATTGATATATGGGTACTCAAGATTGATGCTGTGTAACCTTACACGGAGATCTTAATGTCGTACAATTGAAGAGTGAACTGGCAATTGCATGAAGTATGTCAGGTTTGATGAAATTCGGTCAATTTCTATACACATGTCAAAATTATTGCTATTCCAGTTTCATGTTAGCGTGCTTGTAAACTCTAATAAAAATTACATTTCCTCAGTTAGCCCTAATGACATTGAATCACAAAAAAAGCAATAAATGCGACGCAGATAGAATCAATTGATTAATTCCATGAAGAAAAAGTGTGTTAAAATCACAAAACATCCCACAAAACTTTCCCGAAAAACAATAAAAGTGTCAAGCTCTCAACTAGTCTATAAATAACTTAATAAGAAAGCAAATGGAATTGACGAAAATAAATAAAATTGTTGAAAAATGCTAAAAGTGTTTGACAATCCATAAACAGCTCCTACAACATTTTCGACAAGTACAATTGAGCTAATTGTGATGGAAATGACATCATAAAAATTATTGTCGACAAGATTGAAGTGATTTTCATAGTCTGATTGTCGTCAAGTTCCAAATTTTTTTTTTTTGGAATTTCCACACCATTGGTGTGAGGTAATTGCCTGACTGACATTTCAGCTACAAGGAAAAATATTTTTCAAATGAAAATTAATTAAACTTTTTCAATTAATCTCAATACAAAATATTGCTTACGGAATCATTCTAAAATAAATTGAAGCTTACGTTCTGCTAACATCCAGCATTTCTAATCGAACAAAAGGAATGAAAATGAAAAAAGTTTTTTATTATTTCAAGTCATAAAAACTTTTTAAAATTGTTTATATGAACAAAAATATAAAACAAAAAGAGGAATGGACAATACACAATACTGGGTATGCATATACCATATTATCGAATAACGTGAAGCAGATGACTTGCAATTCAACAAACACTGGTTTTTTACAATCGTACAGTTCACATATGTTCTCACACAGAATGAAACAAAAAAAAAAAATAAAATGATGAAAACAAATTGCTTCTCTTCGTGCTCAAATGGATGAGTTATCGGTTTAAAATAATAATAATAATGTGTATTAATGGATGAATGGGACCATTCTGTTAAGGCGAGCTGGTTTTTAAAATTAATTTATTTTTTAAAATAATTTTTCCCGTGCATTTTTTTGAATTGACTTTTGGGTGTTTTAAGAATGAGAAATTGCTTCACACTTACGGATATTTTATTATTTATATTCGTGTGGTCTCCTGGGGGTTGAATAAATTTTAGAGCTACTTAGAGAATTTTAATTTTTTTTTTGTTGGCTTGGTAGCAGTGTTGATTTATTGGCACTTTCGTTGTATCGCTTGAATTTTTGATACATGCAATGATTAATAAGATCGATCTTAAGTAGGAATCGAACTAAAATCATCACAATATAGAGAGTACAAAGAGCCTATTCTGAGCCAATTGGCTTCAGAGATCCTATTCTTCTACTGTCAGATATACCTATATGACTTGATACTACCAAATTCAACTGTAATCCGACACTACAGAGAGTATACCTTCTAGAGAGTAGAAACTCTATGCAATTCTTGGCCATGTCAGCTACAATATTTAAAGTGACTGGTCAATTTGCCTGTTACAGAGATTCGAACTCACATCTTGATATAATAGTAGCATTTTAGACTCTTAATCAACTCTCTGACCACTCGACTACTAAAGGACATCTTCACAAACTGACAACATCTTCTTCATAAACCTCAATCCTATCCATCAGATCTTGAAGTCAACTTTAATTCAATAATAAGTCAATTCCCCTTCACAAAATTGCAGTCAACTTCTAGTTTTAATATCTAATTTACCAACTCTTCTCATTTTTAATAAGATTACCCTCTTAATTCTCAAAATTCCTCATAATTATAGTCAAATACAAAATTCTTAAATGTCCACAAACTGACTTAATACAAACAACCAACAAGATTTCTAGAAATTTATAATCAGATTAAAATTCAATCGAGACTAGAAATCCCCTAACTTAAAGTAGACCATAAATCGGTCATTTGATCAGGCAGAGAGGCCCTTCAGACATCTCGAAGAATGCATAATGCATGTTTATTGAGCATTAGATATAAGAACAAACGAAACAAAAAACGAAAATGGAGAGTAATGAATTTTTAATATATATTTTTGTAAGCCATCTGTGCCTTCTTATGTGTCTTCTTTTTAACTTTTGTTAGCATTTAGCATATGTAAATATACCTTAACACAAAAGGGAAGTAAAGAACCCAAATATATAAATCCTTTTCTGTTCTCTTTTTTCGGCATCGCGTTCACAGAGACGAAAAAAAAAATCCAATTTTTTCAATGGCACAGAAAGAAATTTTAATGATTAATAATTAAAGGGCAAGACACAGTATTGAATGGTTACTAAATTAGAATTTTACCATTTGTTCTTGAACACATTTGGAGGGGTTTATGTTGCCTTTTGTGTCATTATAAATTATGCCGAGTCAGAAACTTTTAATTTTTTTTTCCTTTTGTTCTTTCTTTATGTGATTTTTGGTGCAGGTTATGTTGGAAATGGCTGTTTTGATTGCGTCAGTCTGTTCACTATTCATTCGGCCAGTCTGTCCGTCAGTCTGTTCATTACTCTTTAAGCCAATCTGTTCACTAGTATTTCGGCCAGTGTACTCACTAGACTTTCGGTCAGTGTGTCCGTCAGTCTATTCACTAGTCTTTCGGCCAGTCTGTCCGCCAATCTGTTCACTAGTCTTTCGACCGATCTGTCCGTCGGCTTGTACACTAGTCTCTTGGCCAGTGTGCTCACTAGACTTTCGGTCAGTTTGTCCGTCAATATTTTCACTACTCTTTCGACCAGTTTGTTCACTAGTCTTTGGGCCAGTTCATCTGTCCGTCAGTCTGTCCGTCAGTCTGACCGTCAGTCTGTCCATCAGTCTGTCCGTCAGTCTGTCCGTCAGTCTGTCCGTCAATATGTCCGTCAGTCTATCCCTCAGTCTGCGTTTCAGTTGATCTAAAATACCAAAATCTATATCAATTATACTTTGCCGTTTCAAGAGCAGTCTTTTGTGTAGCATAAATTTTTGTGTTCGGAAACAGCACGTTTAGAATATATTTATGAATAAATAATGAATAATAAGACATACAAGCACGTGAGACTCTCATTTGAACAAAATTTTTAGAGGCGGAGATGAAAAAAAAAACTTTTTTTTGGATTTGATTTCATTTTGATTGCTAATAGAAACGTATTTGCTGCTTTTCTTCGCTCTGCTTCTGTAATTTTTACTTCTTGTTTTCAAACAAGCCTAATAATAATCATCTCGCATGCTATTTTTATATTGTTGTCATAACAATATTGTTTTTGATGTTGAAATTTCGCTTTATAATATGAATTTACATAATTGATACAAATTAACTCACAACAAAAGATTAACATCGATTATTGATGAGATAAGCACGAAATGATGATAACTTTTATTGCTTTGTCATTTTTCGAATATTTTTCTCGTGCCTTTGTTGAGTAGAATGTGTGAATGGGTATAAATTGATATAAATCGAGATGCTGATTGCTTCATCATGTATTCGGAATTGGACTTGTGAATTGGAATTGATTGTAGCTTATTTTTTGGGTCTTTCTTTTGGGTAATGCTGTATTGTTATATAGTTTTGGAAATAAATTGCATATTTTTGGTATTTTCTATACTATGTTAAGCTAATACTGTCAAACTAGATTCCAAATTCTATGCTTTAAGCTAGTTTTTGGATTTATAAAATAATCAACATAGATAGTCGAAGATTCAAACTTTAAAATGAAGTAGCTTGACTCTTGCGAACCGCCAATAATCCTGATTAATGACCAGAAACCACAAAGTTATTCAAAAACAACTGAATTAGCAAATATTTAATATTCATGGCTTGTACCATTGATCACATTCATTATATGAGTGTGGCCTGATATGGTCAGACATAAATTCCATAATATTGACACTTACTTGGATTTTAAAATGTTGATGATACTTGAATATGTTGCTGTATAACTCATGTGGACAGATTTTGATTTTCAATATGAAAGAAGTGTTTGTGGACAACGTTGGTTCAGAACTGCTCAACTTCATCCAATATTCGAACCTTCATGTCGAACTTGATTCTTAAAAACTGTTGGGGCAGTAAAAATTGCTCAAGTCTTTGTACCGAACTCAACCCTGTAAAACAGTTGAAATGATATAATTCAAATTAATAACTTTCTATCCAAATTCTATCTTAAACAGCATATTAACAAATTTTTTGATCAGTAGGCAGCTGCTAATTATGAAAAATATTTACAACGGAACGAAAATTATGAATAATTTATAGATTAATCTCTAACATCTTGCTGATAACCAAACGATTTCTTATATGATTATTGAAAAATCCGACAGGAGATCTTTCAGGTTTTGAAAATAAATTTCTCAAGCCGACTATGATTTTGTATCAAAAAATAATCTAGATTTTACAAGAAATATTTCTAGTTCTGAATGTATCTGACACATGCTGAATTCCAAATTCTCTCTAATGAAACAATTTTCATTCAAATAGCCTCAGAAAAGTTACCAAAAATTTTATTTATGAGGTTTTTATGCCCATAGAATCAGTAGAATGAGTTTTTGAATGAAAAGGTTCATTTCATAATTCTATTTACTCAGAACAAGAACTTCTAAAAATAACATTCGTCCTCAACACATAACTTTTAGTATTCATAGAATTCATCATCCGATTTGGTGCTTAAAATTGAGTCAAATTCAGTTTTCCAAGTAAGAATATTGCAAAATACCAATACTGTACTTGAAACAGGGTAAAGACCTTACCTTATTCTCCGGTAGAAACTAATAAATAATATACAGACATCCCCTAATAAATATTGAGTATTTACGATCAAACCAACGCAAAGTTTGAAAATATGCAACAATAAAGAAATCAAAGCAACCACAAAATTAAATTTACATAAAAAATTATGAATAATTAAAAAAAGAAAGTTTAAGGGTTGAAGGTTCAAAAGGAAAAACTTCTTCCTACAAGTCTGAGAATTTAAGGATTGTGGAATAATATTGGTCTACGATGAGTTTCAACAAAGTTGCGTTTAACCTTTGCCATCTTTAAAGCATAATATTTTTGTATTTAAGGGTAATTTTAATCAATATTGCTGGAAGGTTAGATGAAAGTAATGAACAGCCAAGAGGAAGAAACTCGGAAGTATAAGAAAAATTGAGGAAAATTGCCTAAAAACTTGGTGAGTTGACAAAAAAGAGTTTGTTCAAATTGGGGTTGATTATTTGTTACGAAAAGGGGAGCTGGGTCGATTTTCCGATTCCGACTGATACGGTTCAATAGTACACTTGGTACGGAAAAGTGCACTCATACCAGTGGTCTACCTATACCACCACCAGAGTAATCGGTTTGAGGGCTAGTAATCGAGGTTCGAGTCAAAGTTGGTTAAAAAGAGCTTAAAGCAGGCATTGTTGCTAGCTTTTCGCCACATTAGCCTTCAATTTGACGCTGTCGTATCCTTTCCCAGAAATTTCCCAGAAACCCCATTAGAAGTCTGCAATATCCACAATATTCAATATTTCCATTGACAACCTTTATGAATGACCCCCAAAACCCAGAAAATAAATTGAAAATAAATTTCATAAAAAGATTTTACCTTTTTGTGTCTTTGTGTGCCTTAAAGTCAAAATTAAACTACAAAGCATCAAAACTTTGAAAGTTCATTAAACTGCTGTCAAAACAGAACAGAGCATTTCCTAGCCCCCTCATAAACCCGCAAAAGAAAAGATTCAATTTCTTCTTCCCATTTTCCTATCCCTCTCGTGTCAATAGCAACGATGAGCATTAAAAGGTCTTCCTCCAAGTAATTCACATTTTCCCTATTATGAAAATTGTTTTTCACGAAAATTTTTAAAAAGAAAATTTTTGTGCCCGTTAGCGAAAAATAAAGGAATGAGTAACACTTTTTTATTACCTCATTTTCACATCAGCAGACATCGTTCCTTTATCTCTCTGTGAGCGAGCATATGCTGTTGCTTTAATTAATAACAAAAAGGAAAATTATTATCATGAAAAACTTTTTACTAACCCACAAAAATTGTTTATTATTTTTTGGATATAAAATTATGTTTTTTTTGGTTCCCGTCAAGCATTTCATCCGGGAAGGTAGTCGGAAGGGTTATATGGGATGCAAAATTTAAGAGATTTTTGAATTTATGTCACAGAAAACCAAAGGAATTTAGTCTAAAATTGTGTCAGGAAGGGTCTTGGGAGGGTGACCCCGATTCCAATCCATCCTAGGTACGTCCCTGTTCACATCACTCGATTTAAGCCTTAATCCTATATATAATATGAAAAATTAATTTATTTTTAACTTTCGTTAAACGAAATCATTTTAAAATAATTTACTAGTGCGTGAAAATGGTCTAGATATGATGAATGTGCGGATTTAAAAATTGCCTGCGTGATTTTTTCACGAAAAATATCTTAATTGCTATTTCCCTCACACCCATATGGCTTGAAAAAGAACACAGACAGATTTTTATGTCGAAACGTTTTCCAGATATACGTTTAATATTTTTCCCACTCATATTCACGCTATGCGCCAATTTTACTTCCCTTTTCAATGATTTTCCTCTTCAAAATTTTCACTTTTCTCACATTGGAATTTTCGTTTCTGATTTTTTCCGTAGAAAATCGGATTTTTGAGTTTGGATTAATGAATATTTTAGGCAATTATGACTGAAAAAGGACAAATTTCTATGCCGAATTCAATTCACAATCTAATCTTGCCTTCCTGGAATCTAGCCCGGGAATGATGATGAATGGAGCTGAAAATGACTTCAATGTTGACGTTGATGAGCTTGTGTGCAACTGCACATAACTGTGTAGGAGTTTGACATTCTAAACACTCCACAACAGTTGCTTTGTCGTTGCCATTGACCATTGCCATACAGACCATTAACTTACTTACTTACGATGCTGGCTGTTCAGATTATCTGTGATCCATGGCCTCTCTCAGTTGACATCAAAAACTGGCTTAGTTATCTCATGCTCTATCGCTGGATGTTCATTGCCAATTACCAATACCAAATGCTTCACTGCTTCCATCAATAGTCTTTTTCTAAGCCTCTCAGTTAGCTCTAAAGCTCGGTGACTGCCTTTTGCCAACTATCAATACCGATACTTCTTGTATCTAGCTACAGCCTCTCTTCAAGCCTCTCATACCCTCTCACACCACTGATTGAATTCAAGACATTGAGTTCAAACTAAGTTTCACCCAAAAACATTGATAACTTTAAGATAACGATTAGTAAGTGTGAAGTTAACGACATTAACACATCTCAATATGGCACAAAGCATATACTAAAAAATGTGTCACGTCGTCTGCGAGAGGAGAAAAACAAGCAAAACTTTTCACATAAAATTTTCATTATGAAATCATTAAATTGTCAAGTTTTCATTACAATTCAATAAGGCATTGACTTGCTTCCCCCCCAAAAAAAAAACTTTTTACTTACTTACTATCTCCTTAATTTATATTTTTTCTCTTTCATCTTTAAATTAAAGTGCGCAATTATATATATATAATTTTAGTCACGTCGTCAACATCACAAAGACATCTGATTTTCTTATTTTCATTTCCCACGTCACTTGGCGTTTTCATGTCAATGACTATAATCTGTATGCAGAATATAGACTGGAATAAAAGGTTTAATGAGCAAACAAGAAAACGAAATCCAATGAAAAATCATTTTCCGACAAAAGTGTCAGAAAAAGGCAATCGATCGATTGTATCAATGTCAAATAACTATGAGTGCCGAAAATTAATTTCATCGAGAGAAAATTGAACATAAATTTAATGAAATTTATTGCAAAAACTAATCAAAAAAAAGAGAGAAGGAATAACAAATAGAATGAAAATAAATCATTTTCTTCTTCGTCTTCTTCTCACCCGGACGATGTCTTTTTGCTTTGATGGATTTCAATTAATCATTATTAAAGGCGCGCACACAGGGAGAATGAGAGGAAGGAAAGAAAACGATGTCGAAATTTTGGAAAGATTTAAAAATTAGTGAAGATGTGGTCGGATTTGGGTGATTAAGGCGCAGTTCTATGTGGGATAAGAAAATTGAGGAAGATAGAAGCATCAAAAGGGAAATTTAAAAAATAACGGTCAAAAAATATTTGAAAAATAACGGTCGATAAATGTTTGAACAGTCAAAATGTTTTCTAGAAAGACATTGATTAAGAATATTTAAGACATTCCTTCTTGCAATGCAAAATCTGCCATTTGCAGTCATAGACTTCCCTGTTAATCCATCCTACAACTTCTAATTTAACATGCAAAAAGTAGAAACGTCAAGTTTTACGTTACGTAATCTTACGTACGTTTTTCTACTTTACGTAATTTTACGTACGTTTTTCTACGAACTTTTAAATACTTTTAAACTCGAAATCAAAGAACTAGACAAACTGTTGCCAACAGTAACATCATTCACACAATAAATTACTCTGGAAAATACATCGACTGAGAGTGAAATGACTGATTTGAATACTGAAAATGTGGTTTACTTTTCCGGTATTGCGTACGAACGAGAAGATGAAAAAAAAGGCGAAATTAATTTGATGCCTTTCAAAACTCATCAACGATGGGCATGTCTAAATAATCTTCAAGTTAATTAATTTCATAATTGATTGAAATGATGTCTTTCAACTTGAGAATCGATCAGTTAAGTTCTCTTTTTTTTGAGTATTTAGCCAAAATTTCAATCTCCTGTTTTGTGTAATAGATAAATTAAATCAGTCAGAACTTTATTGAGATTTCTGTTGATTAATTGAAAATGATTTATGGAAATGGATAGAAATGGAAATCTCAACTCTATTCATCCGTAAATATTTCATAATTTATCTTTATTTAAAATACTTTTTTTTTATAATTTTCATAATCAAACATAGCAGAATACAGCTATTCATATAAAAAAGTTATTTTTTTTATGGTCAGATCTAAATATTTGTTGAGATGACAAGGAAAATAAACGAAAAAAAAAACATAATTTTTTGGTTCATCAATCATTCTTGAAAGAAGGTTGAATCATGGAAATAGATTATCCAAATTTTTCATCTATTATTTACCAAGTCAAAAAATTTTCATTCAACTTTTTTTTTTAAATCATCACTTTGTTAATCTAATTCATTAGCGGCAACAGCGAATCATTGTCGGTCTTTTATGCGTTTACAAAATGAATTATTCAGTTTAAATGTCGAAGTTGAAGATGAGAGTTGTAAATTAATGTTGGAATATTCACACCGTTGAAATTATGTTCTGTAATTGATTGCTTTAAGCTTTAAATTCACTCAAAATGAAGCATTGCATAAAATTTATTCAAAATAAAGCATCGCTTTACAAAATAAATCATTGTTTTAAAAGCATCGCTTTATAATTCGTCTTAACTGATGCATTGCTTCCAAAGCATCGCTTTAAACGAATTCAAAAATAAATTCCAACACTATTCAATCCCAAATCATTTCCCACTTAAAATCTCAACTTTCACTTTATCCTACCTACATCACGAAATTACGGTTCGAACATAAGGGAGCATAAGACTCTAAAATATTTATAAGCGAGAATAGAATCATACAAGGAATTAAGTCGAAGAAAAATAGAAATAGAAAAGGCAGAAGTCACGAGGGAATGTCACAAATGTCGTTTAAGTCTGGATTACATCAATTTCCATCTACATTTTTCTCGTTTTTCTAATGCTTCCGATGAAAAAATAAATCTCAGAATGTATCTTATCATGTGAAGCTGTTAATGTAACCTTCCTTTAAATGACGCACATCTATAGGATTATCGGGTATATTTGGAATGTCAAATAGAATAATGACAAAACAGGATTGACGTCGTTACCTCGACTCGAATTTTCATCGAATGTTTCTGCTTTATTGAACAGAACTGAGAGGAAAAAATTCGTTTTTTTTTTGTTATTTGTAAAATGTTAGACATGATTGATAGAAGGAAACTTTATGACATTTGTAGAAATTAATAAGGAAAAAGTTTTTCAATTCCTGTCTATTAGCATTCACATGTGTCGATAATAACTTAATGCTGCTGTTTTTTGCTAACGAATGCCAGGTGTGGGCAACATTTGTGCTAGCAAAAATGCTATGAACCGTATGCCTTGATCGAGGCTTACCACTAAGGTGTGCCACAAAAAGCAAAAGGTTGCCCACCACTGATGTATACTGTATGAATTTATACAGCCTTTTGTGTAAACATTTAATGACTTTTTTCTGCTTCGAAAAATTTTTCTTTCCGATTCCTTCGGCAATTTTTCGATATCCTTCTTCTTCATCACTTTTATTGATTTTGTTCATTTTACTTTTGTCAAATGTTGACACAATTTTTCGTCGATTTATCATAACATTTATTGTCATACGACAAATTTGCTTTCCTCTTTTTACAACATCCTCAACAAGCAAGCAGAAATATCTTAGGTCAAGCAAAAAAACACAGGAACTCTCACATGTATGAAGGACTGTAGACATTTTCTTTTGATTATAAATGAAGGCAAAAAGTAGCAACTATATGAGGCGAAGGAAAAAGGGTCATTTTTGGAGCTATTTGTTTAACTTTCTAAATGACAAGGCACTTTTTTCATATATTCGAATGAATAGATGTTCAAATAAAACAAAAAAAAAAATATATATGCAGCATATCCCCTGATGGTTCGTAATATCACGTAAAATGTAGAGCATGAAATTCAATGCGTTGACACTTTACTTGAGCGAAAAGAGAATAATTATGGGTTATTCGAACTTTGATAAATATTTGCAATGGACTTTATTACATGCTGTGAGTCTTGATGACAAGCTTTAAGCTGTTCATTCAACGGGTGTTGAATTTTCTCTTTTTTCGTATTGTAATGGCTGTTTTAGCTGCGTTGATTAGGACTATGTGATTGCTATCAAAAATTAAAGAACTAATGGAAGAACTAATATATATTACGCGTTTTCTTGTGTTTTTGTGCTGGAATGTGATATTCCACATTGCTATCTATGGAAGTAGGTTAATGTTAGTTTAAAATGTTCATTTTATGAGTTTTTCATCACTTTTTGAGGTTTTGTTTACAAAAAATTGACATTTAAAATTTGTCCTTTTTGGTCACATTTGTTGGGATTTGTTGGTATTTCTAGCTTTGCTCCGGGCATAAAAATAGAAGTGAAAGACTCTGAAAATATTAAAGTTTGTAATTTAGCCACAATTTGATGTCAAAAACTCGATGTGGAAAATGTAAACAAAGAATTTTTTAACTTAACCAAAAATTCAACCATAACATTCGGACAGTAAAATCAGACGTCCAATCCTTGACAAAATCACTTCTTCACCAAATCCCAACAAAAAAGAATTATTTATCAAGCAAGTCTCTTTGAATATAATTTGAAGTTTCTCTTGTGCAACGTGCCATGACTTATTGATTTCACATTTATTCCCCAATCAATATGAAAGCTCTTTCTTATTCAAATAATAAAATTTGTATGGCTTTATATCAACAGAATAATACAAAAAAAAATTATGGAAATATCATCGAAACAACCATAAACCTTTCCAAAGTGGACTAACAGAATGAATTTATGTATTTAGGAGAAATTGAGGAATTCTCTCTGTTCCTTTCTGACATTGCTATCGTATTCCTTTATAATACCATTGCTACTTCAATTGTTTTGACAATAAAAGAGGGAAGAACAAAAAAAAGATTCAGCATGAATGGAAAAGGAAAGGATTGAATGGTATCAGAGATTAAAATTCTTTTCCTTTTTTTGTCGATTCAGGGATTGTGAAGGATCATTTTAAGTAGCTTTAAAGTGTTGTAGATTTGTTTATATGAAAAAGATTTAAATCCACTTGAATTTGTCGTCTCATTCGCCATTCATGTTCTGTAATCTAGAAAGAAGCTTTCCCAGAAGAATCATATCCTTTTTAGGAGGAGGAAGTTGAGGCAACCCTGTTGCAGTCACAAAAAAGCTTTCACTTTTTTTGTAAGACACACATGCTCATATGATGATGTACCTACATGCCAACTGCTGGCTAAAAATGAAAGCAAAAAAAAATTTGAATGAATCCTTTCCAATTTCTCTTGTCGACTTTTTTTGTGTGTGTATGATGTACCTAAATACATTTGGATATCATTGAAATTTGCTGGAAAGGACAATAAATTGATATTTTGTCATGCATGCAAATTTTGACGTTGAAAAAGGCACAATGTATGCTGTAAGCAAAAAAAACTAAATTAAATTTTCTGTATCTTTTAACTTTCATTCCAGGTCCACTGTCGGAGGTGCAAAGTGCGACAGGATTAGATGTAACTTTACCATGTGATTTATTTCCCACAACATTATCATCACCTTTAGCACAAGATAAAGTAACGTTGGTAATTTGGTACAAAGAAGGCAATCAGAAGCCGATTTACTCGTGAGTATCTTCCTTAATGTTATATTTATGTTTACGTAATTACCCGTTTACCTAATATCGAGATACGCAGATGTATTGGGCAATGGAGAACAATATCATTTACTAAGTCATGAGTCATGACGATAAAAAGCTCTTTGCGTCAAACTTCTTCCTCCCTTTTTTTACAGTGCTATTTTATATAAACTTCCGCCTACATAAAAGTATACGTATATACGCATAAAGTACTAAAGCTTTATGTCATCATTTTAGTTAACTTTTCTTTTTTTATTTCCATTTCTTTTGCGAACAAAACTTTTTGCGCACACATAATTTTGCTGAATCAACTGTGTTATTTTTAATGATATATTTTCATAGAATCAAGCATGGCATTAAAGCGTATACATCAAAGGGGGTCGTTTGCTCATTACGTTCATGGTGAAGGAGGAGGGAAGGGGTTTGTTAGAATTTAAACCAGTCGTGGGCAACCTGTGTGTCGCGGCAAATACCGTGTGCAGCTTAGATCAGGCGTATGACCAAAGTATGCCGCAACAAATAAAAGGTTGTCCACCTCTGATTTAAACAATAGAAATTCTGAGAATTTAAATTGCTCAGTTTAGTTCAAAAAGCTCATAAATCTGTGACGTAATAAGCAAACAGCCCCAAATATAGAACTCTTTTTAAATTATTACGAATGAATGTAAAGCTCATGAGCTAAAGCCAAATTCATAAATTATTCATCTATTTCTTAATAATTCTTTAAGTAGGTTGGATATACCTCTTGACTTTATTTCTCATCTTCTTCATTTTCCATTTTTTTTTTTTTTTTTGATATTTTGTCATGACATAAAACAAATGTAGCATGACAATTGAGACATTACGTAAAAATATATATACTAGAAATCTCTTCCTTAAAGCATGACGTTGCTGAAAAATCTTAAGTGATTATTTCTGTTTAAATTGTTGCGTTTCGTGATTTATTATGCGCGGCATGGATTACTTATAATGATGATGCTGTTTTGATATGATGAGAGATGACTTTTATTAGTACTATTAGGTACTTGACTGTAGTATGGAATTCTTAGAATTTATGATATATTGTGATTAATCGATAAATATTGAATATTTGGGTATCCTTGCAGTGGTTAAGGACAATAAAGATTAGAATAAGGTGTGAAGCATAGTGAAGGATTTGAACTTCTCGAGAAATGGGGCAGATCCACCTTAGACCACTTTATAAGTTACATAACCACTTTATAAATGTGGTCAACTATTGCTTGTAGAGATTATTACAGTTAACCTCTATCCTTTGAGCTCATAAGGTAGTTTAAGCTAATAAAGACTATTACGTCATTACCCCACATTTAATCAAGTGACGCAATGTCAGACTTTTCATCATAAATCGCAATAAAATTCTTGGAAAAGCTATTGTCAGAGTTATTGTTTGCATGTCCTGTTTTGTTTGCATTATGGGTACAATAAAGTACCAAACATTAAGTTTCTTGGTATAGAATCATAAAATTAAACAAAAGTTACTAAAGAAAAAATAATAAAGTACTAGTCATAGCCAGATATAGTAGATTCTCAATTTTCGGTTCAATTCCTGCCTGAATCTCAAAATTCACCTGAACTTGTCTAAATCAAAGCTTTATCATGATTTATGATTCATAAAAGCTCCCCTTGTAGGCTGAAAATCTACAAAAAGTTCAAAGTTCAAGGACATGCAATTAAGATATCTAGTCAAAGTTTGTCGCTTCCAAAAATTACTAAGTAACAACTTATCATATTAATTCGAACCTATAATTAATAATTTAAGAATCAATCTTGTTCATTATTAAATCCTTTTAGCGCCAAACTCCCAATTTAATATTTAATTCTACTCTTTCAGCCCACACGCCTCTAAGAACAAGGCTTGAATGAACAAAAAATTCTTTTAAATTTTCTACGAAAGAATTAAAAATTGATTCGATGGAAAATACCTAACGACAAAGAAAATTATATATTAAATTCCTAATGCCTATTTTCTTTTCCCTTTGTACAATGGCTTTATACCATCTAATAAATCCCAAAGCCGACATTCTCGGATTCTTTTTTGAGAATATAAGAAAAAGCGACTCCAATAATCGCACGAAATCTCGAAAATCGATTTCAACACGCAAACCAACTTAACAGAAATTAAATTGGATAAAATGAATCAATCAATCAATTTTGATCTTGTTACTTATATACCTGTAAATAGGGGTATGACATTACATTAGCAAGGCTGAATGGTGGCAATTTGGTATAATAGCATGGTTAGAATGTGATCGAAAAATATATTTATTCTTTTTTTTCCTTTATTTCCTAAGGATTTTGTGTAAAACAAAATATTCAACAATTGACATTCAATTTTAATGAAAGGCTGGATGATTGGACGGTTGACAGGATGACAAATTGGATGATTAAATGGGTGTTTGATGACTTTGAGAATGTATTTTTGCTTTTTTATTTTTTTGTTAAACAGTTCAATGGCTGGATTGACTTGAGAGTGATGTGTGGGATTGTTGACATTATTGGTCACTTATTGACTGCACGAATCGATGAATTGGTTCTTTTAGATGGTCAATCGTTAGTATTTTGTATGAACGAATAGGATGTGTGAGGTTTTGTTCTCAATTTCAATCACCAGACCATCAATTGCAGTCATTGTGAATGTATAGAGAGGTTACTTTGTTTTTACGTCCATTCTGAAGCCACAGCTCTTAACAAAATAGAAGCTATACCTAAAATACACAAAAAGAATCCTAAAGCATCTAAATTAAAGCAGTCAAGGGAACCGAAAATGTTTACATAAACAAATAACTCAAAAGCATCTCACCGACCAGAAAAGTGACCGCAAAATGGCACAAAACAAATCTATTACCCAAAAGATTGCCTTAAGCACCAATTTTCTATTTATATCAAATTCCTCCTCCACCATAAAAACACAATAAACCAAAATCTCTGCCTGTTATTGCGATTTACAGCAAGGAATTTATTTTTTTTTGCTCCCTCCATCTCCTCTCCTACACGAACAGAAAAGTGTATTTACGGCAAGTCCATATCCAAAGTAATTTCCTATTCTCATTTTTATTCCAAATATTTCCACAAAGTTCACGTGACTGCAATTTTGCGTTCTATAACTAAAATTGAAATGGACTCTCTTGTCGACATAATTTCTTGTAGACTGTCTAACGTCTGCACGATTTCTATTTTTTTTTTTTTTTGAAAAATAACTTCAAGAGGCGCTATTTTGATTTCATTGTGAGGCAATCGAGCAAGCTTCCTTCCTCCTGACTCGTTTTGTTATGTTTTTAATTTCTTTTAGTAAGCTATGATATGATCAGGTACAGTGGTGGATTAGGGGAGCTATGCATGAAATTGTTTGGCACTTATTGGTTACTCAGATGAATAATTTGGTTCTTTTGGAATGGGGAATTCATAGATTTTTGTTGCAATGGATGGGGATGGGAGGGATTATACTCTCAGTTGGGAACTTTGGATCATAGAATTACAGTACTTGTGAACATTGTTCGAATCCTTATCATATTGACGGCACACTTATTAATAGATTTAAAGGGTTGAGGAGATTGATCTCGGATGGGAATCGAACCTCCGCAGTGATACAGTTTTCCGGTCTATTGCTGTACCACTCGGCCACAAAGGCCTAATTCTTGCAAAGGCAAATCCGCCTATTTAAGGCTCGATACCACAGATTCAGCTCTGCTCACACACTTCACTCGGCTACTCGGCATTACTCTCACACTCGGAGATTCGCCTTTATATGGTCCGATATTATAGACTCCTTTGTGCTCAGACACCACACTTGTATTATCCAATCCCGACAGACTCAGCGATTTCCACAAGAACTTGTCAAAATCATGAAAGTCTACCTTAAATCCTAACTCCGCCACTGACCAGCTTACAAAACTTAAACCAAGCAAGAAGGGAAGTCGATTTAATTTCTACACAAAAAATCATAAAATACGAGTTTAGCATAACAGAAATCCAAAGCGTCATAAAGCGATGCAAGCTGGTCTAGTAGTTGAAGAATGTGTAAATATAAATAGATGTTGGGGGAGTTCTTTTGATAATACTGACTGAAAAAGAAAGATTTTCAAAGCAAAAAACAGAAAGTATGGGTGGTTGGCTTTATTAGCTTCATAAAATTATTTCTTGTTTCCCGCTATACTCTCGCATCGTTTCCTCATTCATTTCTTTATTTGGCTTAATAAAAGTCATAAATAATAAAGTGGATTACACAATAAACGACGATGAAGTGACTTTGCTTTTTGGCTTCCATACATTTTTTGTCTTTTAGTGTCATTGCTTCATATTACAACACCCCTTAATTTTAATTTACTCATCGTTCTAAGTCGTTGTCATTGTTGTAAGTGACTATAGCCGTGGCTGTGTATTAAATATGTATGTACAGAGAAGAGCAAAAAAAAAATTTTTTTAAATGCTTTTATTTTTATTCACATAGCACATCTTATTCCTTAACTCTGTGCTGTTGTGTTGTCTTTAAAGAATTAAAGAATAAAAGGAAGACTTTAACATTAAAAAAAAATCCCTCAAAGTTTATTCTTCCTATGTTCTTTTTTCGAGGGGGATTGTTGTTGGTTTTGTGCTGTATTTTTAACTTTTTTCCTTTTGTTGTATGAAATGGACTCTTGAGAATAACAAATAAGGATTATAACGGGATAGAAATATGGGCAGGATTGCTTTCATGGTTTTTGATTTAGACAGACTTTATTTAAGAATTTATTATTAATGCTAGGGAAGCTGAGCTGAGATTAATCTAAATTGGGCGGAATTACATTCAAAACTGCTTACACTTCCTATTATTCGGAGTTTATGTGGTGTTGGGGTAGAGCAGAGTCTGGAGTATCAAGTCATATGTAGGTCAATCTGGCAAATCAAGAGTTACTCCTCTGTGGTCAAGTTGGTTAGAATTTAAAAGCTGTAGCTCACTATTTTGTAAGAGCGTGGGTTTGATTCTCATCAGATGCGACAGTAGAGAGACTCCTGTACTATCCCTAGTATCCAAGTTGCCAACACTGAGTAGCTGTGTGTCTCTTCATTCCCCATCCTTCAACTTCTAAAGTGTATCACTTAAATGTAGTAGGCGTTATAAAGATTGACAATTTATTTCTATAAAGCCACCTTCCCCCTTCGCAACAAAACATTTGCCTTATGAACTCTATCCCATGTTATCATGCAGCCATAGAAGGAGTAAAAAAATGAGAGAAATTTTTTTTTATTATAATAAATTGCGTTAATGTCTATAAAGCTCTTAGCTTCACATTTATTTCTCTGTATTTCCTTTATCTATGTTCCATGAGATAACCTATATAAAGCCGCTCTTATTCTTTCCATACCATGTTGTGTTTTTCTTTATATTCGTGTAATTATTTTAAAAAAAGAATATAATTAAAAAGGTTTGAAGAAATTATGCTGGGAAAAAAAAGAAGAGACTCTTCAATGATAGACAGATGAAAAAAGCATTTCTGAAAGAATTCCTTTGTTAATAGCTTAAAGGGATGAAAAAAGTTTTAATTTTGTTTTTAAATCTGCTGGAAATATGTAAATATTTTTAAGCGAAATTTTGTTAGTTTTGATGATAAAAATTGTATTTTAGTTGCTGGTGCTGGATAGAAAGGAATTGTTTGAAAGAATTTTGGGTATTCTTATTATTTTACAACACTATCAAGTGGATTTCCATCTAAAAAAATGTGCAAAATTTCTATTTAGACCTTCCAGAAATCCTAATCCTTACAACAACATCCCATCTGTACTTCAACGAAAATCATTTTATGTGAAAAACTTTACTGTGCCATTTATAGCGTGCCTAACATTCTTATTTTTTTATCACAAATGTATTTTAGGTAGTAAATTTGGCAGCTTTTTTGTGTTTTATTCAAGTTTTATCTTAACACCGATATAGGATTATGATTTTGAATAGTTTATGCTAATGCATTATTGACATAAATCTTATGGCAGCAATAAAAGATATCTGTGCAAAATTTTACTGAGTTATTGCCTTTTGTCTTGCAATCGTGAACTAATAAATTTGAAATTTATTTAGTTTTATTACCTAATGGCCTAGTTTAGGGTGGATATAAAAAAATCAATAAAATATTTCGTCTAGCCATTTTTGTGGCTTAATTTTGAAGAAGTGTGAACTTTTATTTAGTTTAAGCATGACTAACGGCTTTTAAAAATTCGAATTTTTACAACATTTTTCTAAATAGTTTAGACAACAAATTTACAAATTTCGGACTTTCTACTATCATTATATGAATAAAACTGATCTTAGTAGCTTTGCTCACTATTTTTTAACATTTTGCAATCAATTGAACATCAATTGAACTGCAAATAAGGATTTTATTACCGCTCAAAATCTTCAAGTGAGAATGTAAACAAATCATTTTCAAATCTCGATTCTAAATTCAATTGCATTAAGAGTTCCAAGAAGATTCAGAATAAAGTCTGTCTGCACACAAAATCCAAATTTCCAAAAATAACCTAACCAGCTCAATATGATGAACGAATTATCATAAATATTTTGATCTGTTCCTCATTCTCTTCTGATTTAACAGCAATCTGATTGAATAGCAATTTCAATGCATATTAAAATGAAAAATTCATAATCCATAAATATGGTATTAGCCTTAAGCAATCATCAATTTTGAAGACTTAATCACTGCATCGTTTAAATTTTATTGTTTTGCGAACATTTTTGATAAACTCATAAAATCGAATTGCAATTTATATCCAACTGCAAATATTAACTACTAGTGGACGTGCTCGTTATGGATCTAGAGAGTATAATTTGTTTGTTTTGAGAAGTTCTTACCTTTTCGTTTTGCAAACAAGATTCAAAACCAAATACTATATAGTTTAATCATTGCAATGCAATACAATAAGTGCTTTCAAGGATATATCAGGCATTAAATTTTCAATAATACAGCACATTTTCATTCTCATCTGTTTGCTGAAAAAGCAGCACAATTGAGCAAAGACAATCGCTTATTCATGAGATAATCTGAAAGATTAAATTCTCAAAATAAAGAAAAGAAATCAATAGAATCATCAAATGTTGAAGGAACTGAATGTTGAAAAGGGAAAAAATATATAAAAATCGAATTTCTTTACTTGCTTATCGGTTGTTCATTAAACTTTATCTTTTCGATATATTTACTTGATATGTTTATTTACTTTTTTAAAGAAATGAACTTCATCGTTTCTTCACTTCCCTCTTAACATTCACATATGCATAGAATTAAACATTTATTGACTTTACATGAGTAAACATGAAAAAGAAGAGGGGGAAGCGAAAGTAGATTTAAGAAGCAAAAATAAACTCATTACATCAGCTGGTTTCCGGAACAACTTGAAAGAGATGAATTTTTTTTTGTGACTTTTTCTTCAAAATTTCTCATAAGACTCTAATCACTTCTGATTTTAAATGAAATGAGATTATATATTCAATGAATCGATATTTTAATGGAATTTTAATCTCAATATTGAAATTGAATTTCTCTTGTGGATGTAAACTGGAACAAACAAAAAATTGATTAAGGAGATTAGATGTTGTAAGTGAGTCAAGGTTCTTGTGGATTTCAAAGTGTTTTATGTTGTGGGATGAATAAGCAATTATGTAACTTAGTAGGTCAGTTATTAGATTAGGATTATTTAATTTTATGCTGATTTGGATGAGTTTGGAAGATGAACTGGATGTTGCATGTTGATTTTGTATCTGTGGTTGATATTGAGACATTCGGAATGTTTTCTGGATTTGTAATTTTGATTTTCTGATATTGAAACTTTCGATGGATGATTCCATCTTAGATTCAAATATGGTATAGATCCTGGATCTGTATCTGATCTAGGTTGCTATAAAATGCTTTCCATCTAGCTCTATTGCTAGCTGTATAGCAAAGTTTGTACAAATTATTTTTTTTTTGCATCTATCTGAGATAAATCTTCTCTTAGAGCCGTCCTACCCCATGCTGCTCATCATGTAATACATACTGCAGTTTAACTCTATACTCCTCTAGTAATTTTCGTGAAAAATTTCATTAATTTCCCTTTATTATGAAAATAAATTTAATTAAACACGATTCATCGTTAACACAATTTCCTTAACATTTTCACTTGAATGCACCACAAACGCGAATGTCCGAGAAATAAACAAATACACTTCATTTCCTTTAAACTCTCACTCCCATAAAAAACAATTTTATTTTTATTACAAAAAAACTTAGTAAGAATTTCTTGTATTAAAAAACTTTTGAAAATTATTTCCTTATTCTGCAGATTCTACTTAGAAATTCATGGAGCGAAAATTGAGAAGATATTATTTTACAGTAGAAAAACTTTATAACTAACGCAATTCCTTTTTGACGATGAAAAATTATCTGCATTTTATAAGGAAATTTCTCTTGCATTACAAAATGAAGAATTTTCATCTCCTTTAGTAATTGATAGCAAGCTTTGTGCGAATCTTTACAATACGAACTTGAAAGTAAAATATAAACTGAGCACAAAAGGAAGCACAGAAAAAATAAAATGTTGGATGTTCTTTCTCTTTGAATGACTTGAATCTTATCTTATTAAAAGTTCATTTCAAATCCCAATGGACAGTTCCACTACTTTGAGCTGGAGAATTTTGTTTGAGACTGTAAAGGAATATAAAGGAGGAATCTGTTGATTATAATTTCTGAGAAGTTGTAACTGCATAATTTTACAAGGAACTCGCTATCATTGGGGAAACTTGAAATCTTTTGAAGAGATTTGACCTTAGAACTTGGAGCATAACGAACTAGAGCTTGAAGTCGACTGGAATCCACACAAAATTGGAGTCGATTTCGAGCTCTGGGACGAAATTGACCCTCTTTAGATCCATTTTCTTTTCTGAATAAGCTTTTACATACTTCTGACTTGTTTTCAATCACATTCTTGGAAGATATAAGTCATTTGTATGATTTTATCTACAATGTAGTCTTATATACAAAGCATTGACCTTCAGACATCATCTCAAATAAAAAATATGTAGATAATACCCAAAAGACTACCTTATAAGTCTTATCAGAACTCAAACAAAAGTTTAACCTTCAAAATCACCTGAATATTCAGCATAAAGGAGGTGTGACGTCATTGCAACTTCTTAAACTGTTCTAAAAAACAAAAAAGTTTTGATTGACCTTTAAAAATATCCATATTTTCAATATGCTGCTACCCTTATAGATGTGCATCTCAATTTCCAAGAAGTAAATTTTCGGGTACAGTAAGTTCATTCATGATATTTTGTCTGTGGGCTTGCTGTAGGCAAGAATTTCTTTTGATGAATGAATTTCGAATACCTTTTGATGTTATAGCTGCCATGGTTAATATGTATTTCAAATAAAAACCCACACATGACAATGACTTAGATGCTGATATTATAATGAAATTAATTTTTAAATAAATTTAAGGAAATAACCGAAAATATTTTTAATTTATTTGCAGTTTTGATGCCCGAGGGAAGAGCTTACAGGAAGCTGTGCATTGGCAAGATGACATAGTGTTGAGATCAAAGGCCTACTTTTATTATGACACCATCCCGCCAGCATTAAAAATTAAGAATGTCTCAACAGAGAATGTTGGCATTTATAGGTAAATATAAAGTTTTAAAAAATGAATAGAAAATCATTCAAGAGGATGCATATATGCTTCATTAAAGTAAATTATATTTGTTCTATTGAACGCAGAAAGAACAATCATCTTCTTATTCGTCTCATGTCGCTTTATGCGTCTTTTGAGAAATAAGAGAAATGAATGGAACAACAAAGAAACAAATAAGCACGAAAATGCAAACAATAGAATATCATTTTGTGTGTACTTCTCGTTTTAGAACATGAAAATTAAATTAAAATAATAGAGAAGAAAGAAAATCGATTGAAATTGCTGTCGAAAATTCAAGAGGTAAACAACTGTGGTGAAGATAAAGAAGAAGTTTATAAATCGATTTTATTCTTCCTATTTCCTTTCTCTTCTCGGCTTAAATTTCCTTTTGTTTTGTTGATCTTTTTTTTTCTTCTTATAAACGTGAGTATTATTATCACATTTATAAAACAGTATGCTGTAGGCATTCACATAATCATACAATTAAAATTCTGTGTTCTATACCTATGATGATTCGGTTGTTAAACTTGCTTTGTCTTAATAAGATCCAATTATAATTTTTATTCGATTAATAATTGTAGTTTAATTCATAATCGAATACTATAACTGAAAATTTAAATTTAAAAATTGAATTTTTGAAAATCGTTTTATTTTCTCACTTGGAGATTTTGGACTTCATTTTTGGCTTAATTTCATGTTTCTCAGCTATTTAAATGATTGTAAATTGTTAAAAAAGAGTGAGCAAAGCATTAAATATCATTTTTGTACAGTTAATGAACTTGCATTGATAAAAAAAATCCCAAATTTCAATAGTTTCTAAAAATTCAAAATTGATTTTGTAAAATTGACAATAATTCAAATAAATATCATCCGTTATCGTTCATAATACTCAGTAACACTTAAATGTTGTAAATAATTCATCTAATATTACTTATAACTTCTTCAATTGTTCACTATAATACAATAAAATAGTAAAGTTTTATTATTTGTGTCTGGGTGTTCTTTAGTTCACTTCCTATTAGGAATATCCATAATAATAAACATTGATTATTCCATTCATTCGTCTTTCGTCTCACAAATAAGTTCCTGAGAAATTTCACAACTCTATATCTATTTTATTTACTATTTAAAACCAAAATGCATAACAAGACTTTTCCTTCAGACCTTAAAGGCATTCATATGATGAGCTGGAAATGAATAATGAAGAACTTTTCATTTGTATCGCTTAGAAAATCGTAAATGTGGGATTGGATCAATTTTTAGTTTATTAAATATTTATCAAAGACTTCAGCAACATGGGAATTCATTGTGTATCTTTGCATACATATTCTTTGAATATTTTATTTACAAAATGCTTCTAACTTTATACGAGATGTAAGCAGGTATATTGTAAATTGTTCAAAATATATACAGTGCTGTTTGAATAAATAAATAGAAAATGTATCCAGATATTATGTGATTATATACTAAGGGAAACCCACATTGGATTTAGAAAACGGTAGACGTATAACAAACAAATTAGCAAAGAGAATTTTTGTGCAGGGGGGAGCTTGCTCCGGGGTAAAAGAAGCAACAGCTCTGTAGAGGATTGAATTTAGGAGTTGTATACAAGGTCATGCCAAATTCGAGTCAGAAAGGCTTTAATATACGGATTACAATCCCATTGTCAGGTAGATCCATAGCGATATCTTATCTTACTAGAGGAAACCAAACATTCATAGTTGCAGACCCCGAATTCCCAAATTTCTGTTTGTATTTATCTTCAAAGGCTGATGCATGAATAAACCGAAAATAAATCTCTTGTGTTACATTATGCGACTTTGCTTTTATTCGACAAAATTAATAATAAACTTGAATAAATCTCAACAAATGTATTCATATATTTTAATGAAACAACTATTAATAGATAATTTTAACTTGTTGACAGATTAAGTTGTTGAGAATTTCATAATTTAATGTTATATCACAACCTGTGGACAAAATCAGATGCTTGTTTAAGCATGAATTTTTGGAAATTAGGATCTAAATTTTCTGCATGAAATTTCAATTCTCGCATTTGCAAAATTATCATGTTGAAATGCCTGAGGATTTACAATAAATTAGGAAATTGTTCAACACCTACAGATTTCTTATTCGTTTAAATGCTTTTTCCGATTGATTACTTCAATCTTGACCGACTTGAGTCAATTAAGAAAATGGTGAGAAAATAAAATTGAGATTGATCAATTAGAAATTGGACCGAGATGCATATTGTCTGTTAGGAAGATGGTAAAGTTGCTGGGATTAGCTTACATAGTCTAATTGACACTTAGTGAACATGGTGATGTCTCCATCCGTAACTTTCCCTGACAGACAACACTATGCTCTTGTGAGCTTGCTCTACTTAAATATATTAGTCAAGTATGCTTGCGAGCATTACTCTCAGCTTGCCTAACTCTTGAGAGCACCCTCTTTGCCTGCTAGGGTATGTCATGTACGGTTCAGACTGTCACATAAAAGGCTAAGACATTGTCTATCGTCTACAATTCAAGCAAGAACTACAAAACTCAAATCCATACCCATTCCTTGCTCGGGCATGTCAATCAATTGAATGTTAATTTAATCGACAAATATAAAAGTAAAGACAGCAATTAAGTAATTATATCTGAATTGCATGACATTAATGAAGAATTCTCTGCTATTTCAAGAATCACAAAAATTGTCTGCATTTTCGAGCTTGAAAGTCTCTGCAATTTAATTTTGCATCATCATCTTTTGTCGTAATAGCTACACAACAAAATTGTATTTAAGGTTCCATTCGTCGTTCTACATTTTGTATATGATTTCATCAAAGGAAATGCTCAACAATCATTCATTTCTCAGTGACATAAAATTTGCATTTTCATGCAGTCTGCAGTCAAAAATAAAGCTTATGAATAATGTTTAATTAACAAATTTTATTGATTTTTCAGTCATTAAACATGAAATTTTCATTTATTTAATGATTATATTTATTATTTTAATGAAGCATAAATGCATTAAATAATTAAATTGTATCGTGTGTCTCGAAGAATTGTGCCAATTTATCATAACCTAAATTCACAACCTGTCGATATTTCAATAACAAAATGATTTTAGACATTTAATGCAAATATTTCTCTCTTTTCCTTCCTTTTCAATTTCCATCTCTGTGTGATACTATTTTCACATGCATAACATCGTATGTACAATAAAAAAAAATGTTATTATTCTCATGCCAGATGTCGAGTTGATTTTCAAAAAACACCGACAAAAAATTGTAGAATAAATCTGTCAGTTCTGGGTGAGTATTCAATTTATAAAGTTTTATTTTTATTACATTTCTTAATCCCCAATTTTCATTTTCTTCTTCCTTTAGTTCCTCCTACACATTTAGAGATATTAAACGAACATGGAAGTGTCGTGTCGAATAGTGTAATTGGACCCTACAAGGAGGGATCAAGTGTGAATATAACATGTATATCGAGTGGTGGTAAGTACCGTGCTTACATATCTATCTATCTCTTGAAATGATGGTACAAATGAGGAACATGACATACATACATTCCACCTATGTACTGCTCTCTTTAACATACAATTACATCATTTCTATCCTTTCATTTCCGTTATTGCTTTTATGGACTTGAATTTACATAATATTATGACTTTAGAGTCGTTTTATATTCTCAAAATGATATTCTTATGTCTGGCTTGATGCTGCTCACTGTTACACCCCGAACATCATATTCATGAACTGAAATGGAAGAGAATCCTGAGATTTAAAGACATTGAAATTTAAATGAGATTTTCTTCTTATTCATTTCTGGTTCTGCTTTTTATGCGAGTTTTATAGAATATTTGGAGGTTAAGTGCTCATTTTGTTTTGGTTTTTTTCTATTTTTATTCTAAGCAAGTCATTTCGTTTAATGCCGTTGGTTGTAAATTTTAATGCTGATAGCATTAAGCTTTTGGTGGATTTTTTATTGACTTTTTGCATTGTTTTATTTAATTGTATAGTAAAAGCTAAACACCTTGAAGTTGACTTTGGGTGATATGAAGTTGGCTTTGGATGATTTGAAGTTGGCTTTTGGTTACTTGAAGTTAACGTCGATGAAATTGTCAAGGAAATTGAAGTTAGAAATTCTAGTTCTGACTCAAAATGCGCTTGATCCAAAAATCAATAATAACTGACTTACTTCGCATTCTTCTCTTTAAACATCAGCCTCTCCTTTCATATTCAAAAATGTAACGCAATCTGCTACTTATTTGTCGCATACATTAGCCTCAAAATTCAGAAAAAAAGAGTAGTTTAGACGATGAATAACCCGATTATAGTAATAAAAGGCGTTACAAATGCCATAAAGCACAATATAAATTATTAGATATCATAACCCCAAGAGCTATGTAAATTTTCTTTTAAAAATAAAGAATCATTTACAGCGTCAGCAGGAGAAAAAATGTCATTTCATTCTTTCCATTTCTCATCCACATCGCTATTGTCTCCGAAATATTATTACACGGTGCCGAAAAGAATAAATAAATATTAATCTTGTCACATAAACATAATAAAAGTTTATCTAAATTACACGGTTGTGACAAATTTCTTATGCTTTATTATTATATTGCTCATTAATTTTTCAAAAAAAATTGTATTTTTTATGGCCCAAGCTTTAAATTCCTTTTTTTTCTGAGAGGAGTCAAGGCAATTTGTTTCTTTTACAAATTTAATATATGACCTTTTTGATGACTGAGGCTTGCGT
Organism: Chironomus tepperi; assembly: GCF_022539635.2. NCBI lineage: Eukaryota > Metazoa > Arthropoda > Insecta > Diptera > Chironomidae > Chironomus > Chironomus tepperi. Next base: position 1,544,225 of record NW_027226207.1, read on the forward strand.
ATTCGGTATGAGATGATAAATTATTAACAAAACTACTTAGAATGAAAAATTGAATAAATTAAAAAGGATACCATATAGTAATTACATGCCCACAATAAGGCAATGAATAATTGCTGACTTTTTCTTTTCTCAGAATATCCTATTATAGCTGTAAGATGGAAGGAAGTTTTATTTTGTGGAGAAAGTTCAAGGATAAAGTCTGTTGATATCCTTCTTAATTAAAGAATGTTAGTTACAAAAGTAAATTTTATCAATTAATATAATTGGAAGGCAAGATCATTATGTCATTTATAATTCTAACCTGTAACTTATACCTTAATATTGAATTCACAAAAAATAACCTCAAATCAAGACTCATTCTCGTGTAAAGTATCAATGTCAAACAGCACAGTCTCGTGTCTTTAAGAAATTATTAAAGACGTCCATTTGCCAAATGTCGTAGCTTCATAAAACCAAACATCATTTGTGACCATCATGAAATATTTTCATTCCATCCGCAAGCCTATTCCCATAAACGCGATTGCCGTAAAAATAAATTTTTTATGCATTATTACAATAATTTTTTTTCTCTCATTCCTTTATTTAGGTATGCCATTACCCCGCGTAACGTGGTTTAAGGATCATGCCCTCATCGATGACTCATTTCATGAGCTGTCGAATGGGAGTGTAATAAATATTCTTCATCTTCCAAGAATATCGAGAATTGACTTAGAAACAGTAAGTATCCATTTTTAATTAATCGATTGAAATTTTCCTCATTATTGTATGGTGAAAATTAATTGACAAAAGGCACGCAAATTACGTTTTTGAGGTTTTCGTGGAAAGACGAAAGAATTTTTTAACACGTTCATTCAATTCCACCTTAATTGCTTTCTCCAAAAAATTTGTTAGTGCCACACAAGCATAATTATTAATTGAGGATATATTGTCATTCACATTTTATGTCACTTTGTTTTCTTGTTTCTTTCACAGACATATACGTGTCAGGCGAGTAATGGACACATATTGCCACCCTTGTCGAATAAAGTTATATTGGATATGAAATGTGAGTAGCTATAACAATAGTCTATTTCTGTAGATACGAACAGTTTCTCCTTTAGCTTCTGCTTCTGGTGTCTTTTTATTAAATGACATTTCAATTAAAATAGCGTGATGACTATGATGAAAGCTAAGGAAAATAGATCTTATGGACTTATTTTTAATCGGATTTTGAGGTTAAAATATTACTGATGAGTTAATATCGTGGAAGAATCTTGAAAGGAACTAAAAATATAAGAAAATAGCTGTTTAATTAGTTATTATACTTACCAGTTTACTTTGTTGTTCAGCTTCGACTTGAAAGACTGAAAAAGAAGCCACTAAAATAGTCGTAAAAGATGAAATTAAGTTTCAACTAAAAGTACACAAAGGGGAATGCAACTTACTATAAAACACTAAAGTTTGCTATAAAATTTAAATTTAAAATGACAGTTAATTTCCCAAAATTGTAATTTGAATGTTTTTCTCAACCACAAAAGCTCGAATGAAGCTACTGAACCATGTAAATTAAGTTAACAAACTTTATTCATTTAAAAATTAAAAAAATTTCCATCAACATGCCACATGCTACAGTAAAAAAAAGACTCGAGCAAGCATAATTATTTTCCTGCAAAACTTTTTCCTGTCATTCAATATATTCATTTTTCCTTGAAATATAACACAAACATCAGAGTGATTAATTTTTCAATACCACTTAAAGTACCCTTGTTTTTCCATCCTTCCTTTCTTCAGGCCAATTTAAAATATATCAATCAAATAACACCTAACCTGTTGACAACTTAAACAAATTTATTTGCTACTGAAGCAAATTAAATTTTTTGCAAAATGAAAAAAAGAGAGAATTGCTGTCAACAGTGCCTTGTTACTATAGCATAAAATATATACACGTCACTTAAATTGATGTTTTAAAAGCTTTATTCGAATATAACAACAAGAAAGAATTGTCAACAATTTCATGTTTTATTTTGTGAAAAATTTCAAAATATGCTGAATGCTTTTGTCCTTTTGAGTAGTTGTGCTGAACATTTTTCAACGTCTGGAATAGTTTTCATGCTAACTCAACCTTCACATACCTTGAATTACCTTTTTCAAATTGAAACTCGAATCATTTTGCTTCTGGAATGTTTGGCTCCAAATAACAAAAGTTAAGCAGCTCCTGCTTCATGTTATACCAAATGCAAATGACAGAATGTTTTAAAACATTTCAATATATATTTTTTTTATGAATGAAAGTTATTAAATTAAATATTTGTGTGAATTTATCATACCGCGAGACGAATGGTAACCGATACGAATGTAGTCTAACACCTGTCGGCAGAAATAAATACGAATCTAAATATACACACTCTTTTAATCTCAAACGAGATCAAAGAGAACGGATTGGATTACAAGAAAAAGCGAGGAGAAACAAATCTGGTTTTTTTCATCGATGGGAATTCTTTTTTATCATCCTACAGAGACAAAACAAAAGTACGGTAGGAAAAGTCAGCTGGGTTGGGTAGATTGAGTGCATTTTTGTGCTATCTTCAAGGAATTAAGGTTAAAGTTCAAAAATTAAGGGCATTCACACTAAGATCAAATTATTCAGATGCTTCTACACTAAGTTAAGGTGTCTCAACACTATGTTAAGGTGTCTTTACATGAAGTTCAATAAATTCGGATGGATTGACACTGAGTTCAAAATGTTCAGGTGTCTTTACATTAATTTCAAAATTTTTAGGTGTCTTTAGATTAATTTCAATTGATTCAGGTGCATTCACATTAAGTTCAAAATGTTCAGGCGCATTCACATTAAATTTAAAACATTAAAGTGCATTCATACTAAGCTAATATCCCCAAATTACATTAATTTGAAACAAAAAACCAATTTAAATCCAATTTTGCATCTTGAATAAATCCATTCAATGTTAATAAACCAATTAAATTGCATTGTGCTGCTCATCAAGATGATAAACAGCTCATACAGCAAATTTCTCTAATTCCATCCTCATCTTTAAACCACAAATTATCTAAAAAGTTAGTCAGACGTAAAAAAATGAATACATTGCCTCACCCTTTTCATTGAAAACTGCTTTAAAGCACTGAGAATTTTTGCCATTGAATGATATTTTAATTGGAAATTAAAATTGGAAGCATGAAAAGAAATTTCTTTTATCAACAGATCATTGAACCGAAACGAAAATTTTTTTTTATGTCTTATGCCAATAAATTCAAGAATCTTAAAGAAAACCGAAAAATGTTTTGAGTGTTCCTTGACAATATTATTCCATCAAAGGTAGATGCCAACCAATTTTGAAGACGATAGGAAATTGTTGTGAAAATTAATTAATTAAATTTTGTGAAACATGAAACCTATTGTGATTGATTAAATTTATAGAATTTCATTAATTATTGAGATACTTTTGGTTGGAAGGCTTTTTTGCTGTATATTCCATTAAATTAGTTTTTGTCGAGCACGAGGCACTTCTTGAATAAATATTTTTACAAGTTATGCCATGCTTATTTTGTTTTCATGCTTAAGGAGACGAAACATATTTAATAAATGAGACATATGTGCAAATATAAACATGAGAAATATTTGAGAAGACAGAATTTAATTGAAATTATAAATATTGAGATTGTTTTGAGTGCTTTTATGGGGAGGTTGGTGACTTGATATTCAGAAATTTAATTTTTCGGATGGGTATGCATTTTAGTTTGATTATTTAGTGACAATTTGCTTTAATTAAACAAAGTTTTGATTTTGGGATGCTTTGTGATTGGGGTATTGAACTGTTTATTGCAGTGGTGGGCAAACTGTGTGCTGAGGCACACTGAAATAGCTTTGATACGTATAATATGATTTCATTCAAGAGTTGGCTACAGTCTAGGAACAGTTTTACCGTTAAATCCTGATTTGTACCCCCTGGCAGACAATCTGCATACTCACCTAAATGAGCAATATACTCATAAGCATACTCTTTGTCTGTTCAAATAGCAACTTAACAATTGCTTGTTGCCAATATAATGCCAAATCTCTTCAATCTGTGATTTTCGAATTAACATTCCTCAAATCCATCCATATATCCCTTCAATCCCCAATCATCAACTTTACAACATTCCAAACAAATTTCGTCCATTAACCTTTCCAATCATACAAAAAGATGAGAAACCAAAAAACGCATTATTGAGTTAATTAAATATTAAAATACATTATACAAGCCATACAATATGAAAATAAAAATTCAGACGAGCTGCCAACAGTTCAAAGTACCACCAGTCATTGTGATTCTTGAGAATTCATTAAACTGATGGAATTGAAAATTAAAATGAATATTTCGACATGAAATAATCGAAAAAATAAAATTGTTATAAATTCCATACGAATAATTAAAAACGACACTCTGAAAAACACTCATGGATGGAACTCAGCACAGAATTTTTGCAAAAATTAATTCCACTCTTTTGCTTTTTTTGTGTGTAAAAATTTCTCAATTTACTGAAAGCGTTCAACCATTTAATTATCATTTAAATAAAAATTGTATAAAATTAATATTTAATTGGTGCCATAAATGCAATTCCTTTTTTCTGTATTTATTTCATATTCTGCACGTCTGGTTGAGTCAAAAATGTAATTTTTTTATAAATGAAATGATGATTATGTTGATTTTTAATATACACATGTAGTTCTCATGCATACATATATGATGTTCAATTGTATGTTATAATTCTTAATAATTCTGACATTTATATCGACATTTTTTTTTGGATGGAGGAAGTATGGAACAGAGGAATAAAAATGAATAAATTGTTTATATTTCTCGTCTCATTTCCATTCAATATTAATAAATAATAATGTTAAAACATTGTATATCATCGATATGTTGAAAAATAATTATTTAATAAATGCTGAATCCACACATGCAAATTTAAAATGAGAAGGAATTTCTCTCACTGCAATGCGTGACAACCACGTAAAGTTTGTTTTCATTTTATTTCAATATTGGAAAAGTTTGAAATTTATTTACTCAAATGTTGGCTCGAAGCGATTTCCTAAAGTTATTAAATTAGTTGCAGGAACTTAAATAAAAAAGTTCAAGTTCTATTGCTGTGAGCTACATGTACAGCTGGACTAATGGGAGTTTAATGATTGCGGACTTTGGCTAGATCTTTTGATTCAAATCATGAATAAGAACTAATCATGTTACCTAACACCTTTCTTAATCATTCATTTTAATTAATACCCGAGTGAGCAAAAACTTGTTAGAACTAGACTTTAACTAGCTTTTAATTAGTTTTAACGTAATTTTCTGGGAATGACCGACAATTCAGCCTCAATCCAGCATGAGCATGACTCTTGGTTCAGGCCAAACTCGATGCAATTCTCAGACTAGAATCAAATCGACGTAGAAATGACAAAAAATCCAACACCAGGTCGAATTGACTTTGGCCACAGACCAGATTCGATCAAATTATCAGACTAGAGTCAAGTCGGCGAGGAATGACCGAAAATTTGAACCAAGGTCGATTTGCCTTTAACCAGAGGACGAATTTCATTGAATCTGGTCTAGGACTAGAGAAAAACAGGTCTGAAGCCGCATTTTCAGTATGTATTAAGAATTTACGCTCGATTCCTAACTGAAACTGATAAAGTTTATTTCCGAATGGGATACAAAAATTCATAATTCAGCATGACATTGGCTGGGTGGTATTCAAGCATAAATACCAATACCTTGACGATCCAAAGTCAGATTATTCACCTACATACCTTTATGACATTCATTGGCATGCCAAAATTCCTTCTAAATATAGAACCTGACAAAACTCTAAAATGACCGCTTTTACCGATTTCCAACCTACATAATCTCCTTAACAAACTGCAATTCTCAAAAAAAAATATCATAATTCCAAGCTCATTCAAATATCATCCCTTACATCCAACGCATTAAAGTGCGAATAGCAATCGACATAAAAAAAAAAATTCAAACATTTATATTTCAGTAAATCTCTAACGAAATCCACAATAAATAGCCTACACAAGCCCACTAGCCCACATGCAAACATAATACATTTTCAGCTCATATATTTATTTACCCTGCCAGGCACACCAAGTGTAGTAACACACAGCAAAAAAAATGATATTTTTTTAAAAAGAAATACACTTTCCTCTCATCTGCTGCTTGCTGCTCGCTGTAGATTGATCAATTCGCCAATAAATCTGCGACTGAATGCATTCATAGTATGTTTCAACTTTCATAAATCAATATTTGTTGAATAATTTCTGTAAACAGCAGAAGCGAAAACTGTATAATGAATACATACGATACAATACAGCATCATGTGCTGTACAATGAAGTATATATTGGAAATTTATTTTCAACATCCGTTAACGAGCAATTTTTCTTTTTTTTATGAATTGTGAATTTGGCTAGCGAAAAAAAAAATGATGAAAATGTAGCTATTGACCGTCGTATGACAATTAATACATTGCGGTTAATTTGGCCTCAGAAGTGGGTCAATAATTTACTATAATTATAAATGTTCTACAGAAAAGAAATGAGAACGTTCTTTCATGCTACATAAAATAATGTCATAAATTTATCACACACAAAAAAAAAATGGCAGTCTTTAGCTCTATGTTTGCTTTGTATTACTTGAAAATCATAAATTTTATTTCCCTCACACTAACTCTTTTCAATATAATTCTATAAAATTTATATATTATCGGGTTTTGTTTCAAAAAAAATGGAATATAATTTATGAGTGAATAAGTCAGCATAAACAATAACAACAGCATGCAGCGATAATTAATATGAATTTTCTGGCTGGCTATATGTTATTTGGTTCTTAGTGATTTAGCTTATATTTTGGAGGATATTTGGAGATTTAAAGTTATTTTGTCGGTATGGGTGCATAGTTAGTAGATTTATGGAAATCAATTATTCAATGGGATCCAATAAAGAACGGGATTTTCTGAGCTAAGTCATCTTCCAGTCATCTTAGTCAACTGTTAGCTTATTTAACTAAGGTCCTAAGTGTAAGGAATGAAAATAGACATTCAGAAATGAATTTCGAAAGATATAGAATCCGTAAGATAAGTTAGAGTGGGTAAATAACTACGGTGTGGCGTTGACCCCAAGTTGATCTCAGGACCTGAGAATGCCCTGACAAGAACTAAAATCTCTTAACTTACCGTAAAAACTACAGGATTTGGCTAGTAACATCAAGTCTGCATTTTCTGTATTTTTGATGCACGGACAAGCAGTTTTGGGTTGTACTTTATAGATTATTCAAGACTGCAGGTTGCGTTTTATGTCTGAAGACCTACAATTTTGAATAAACCCTAGAAAACCACTTTGCAATTGCTATAGAGCCTAGATTATGGTCTAAGTCAGTCATTCACCAATATCCCATAAACACGCTCCATTCCCACATCTTACCTGCATTCCATACTTTAATCAAACTACTGCTCCTCTCCATACAATTTTATTTTTATATTTTTAATTCGACGGTGGCGATATGAGTTATGAATTGTAATTAATAAAAGTATATACATGATGCAAAGCGCACCCCATAAAGAATCTCCTCCTCCTTCCTCGTTTGTTCCTTCTTCTTCGTGAGTTGCCAAAATAAAGAATTTTTAAGTGAATTTCGCCGTCGTTCTGTTGAAAAATGTGCGGTAATCATAATAATTTGTAATTCGCTTTTATTAACAACATACCGAATATACGATCCATATATTATTTTTTTGGTGAATGAAACTTAATGCTGTTTAGTGTGCTGCTGTTGCGGTTTCATCAAGATAAACGGAGTTCATCCGATGTTTAGTATATTTTTAAATGAGCAGCTTATGATGTGTTCAACAATGAAATGAATTTTAAATGCTTAAAGACGACGATAAAATCAGTAAAAATGTGTTAAAAGACCTCCAATAAATATCAAGGGATTAAAATAGGTTTTAAAAATTTTTTTAATTTATTTTTTGAATCCACGATTAAAGTCGGCTTATAATTTTTGGGTTGACGAATGCTCGCGCAGACTTCATTAATTCTGATAAATACAAAACAAATAATTTCTTAAGTTAAGCTTAGTTTAAGGCTATAGGAGAAAGATATTCCCTGATTCATCATTAATCATCCCCTCGTGGTTCTGGTAAAATCAATTTCTAGTCATTATGATAATGAAAACAAGATCTTTAATGTTCATTCTCACATGAAGTGCTGCTCTTCGGACGAGAGTCGAGTCGAGAACAAATAATTAATTGAATATCATCAGCCACGCTAATGAGCATCATTAGAACATGAAATAAACCAATAACAAAAAAATCATTTAGTTTCAATTGAAACGCATTTATGTTATGGCACATGGTATACTGTATATGGATAAATACACATAAAATTTAACCAAAACGTACATAATTTTATTTTCACTTAAGAGTTGAATCGCGTGCGGGCAAATATTGTTTTTGAAAACGCACGTAAAGGAATGATTTATGTTGTAGCAACAACGTATGGAATTTAATTAGTTGGCAGAAAAGTTTTTCCTCCTCTTTTTGCGCTTATCACAAAAGCTTTTCATAATTCCTTGCAATAACTAAATAGAAGTTTTGCTTTACTTACAAATTACTCTTTATGAATGTTTGACAGGATGAAAAGGTTGTGTTTAATTTACTTCCAGAAAATTTCTTCTTCTCAGGGTTAAATAAATTAGTTTTGTAATAACACTGTTAATTAATATTAGTGAACTAGGTGAAATTCATTTATGAATGTGCAATTTGAAGTGTAATTGCTTAGCTTTTACTCATGAATTTTGTGAACAGAACGTGACTTGGCATAGTTATTGCAATCTTTGATGGTAATTGAGTTATTAGGGAAAGAGAATTAACGGCAATTTAGAATTTGAAATATAACGGAAGATTTTAAATTCAAATTGAAGTTCAAAATTTGAATTTAGTAGAAAATCAAATTGAAGTTCTATTTTTGAACTTAATCAAAATTCAAATCAAAATTCAAAATTTGAATTAAAATTCAAAAGTTGAACTTGATTTTATTTAAATTCAAACTGAAAATCAAAATTTGAATTTAATTGAAATTCAGATTAAAATTCAAAATTTGAACCTAATTAAATTTGAACTTAATAGACATTTAAATTGACAGTTAAATTTGAAATCAAATATTTGAACCTAATGAAGTTTGATAAAAAGCAGCTTGGCATAAGTTTGAAGATCTAATCTATACCGATAGGCTGCACAGAATCTTGTACAGTATCAAAACATTGAATTTTATGAAAGAACACAAAATTATCAAAAAAGAAGAAAACGCCAAAAAGAAAGTTTGCTCATTGTACAAAATACTGATAATAAAGAAAGTAGTTTTTTCGACAAAATGGACACAGCCAACTCTTTAAGTAGTAAAAGCAAGCAGATGTGTTTATAAAATGCCAGTTTATAGCAACAACATCATCAACAGCATTCCAAAAACCATCTAGCCGCTGTCACTTTCAGTCAATGATATTGCCAATTTGTAAGAAACAATTTATCCCAATGTTTATGTTCTAAAATCCCAAGAAAAAACCCCAAAAGCAAAACATAAAACTCCATCATTATCCATAAATAAATTTTTTAATACACATTATTTAAAGTCAAGAGGAAAAAATGTCATTTGCGGGGAGTAGCATTAAAAATTTAATGGGTTTTTGGATTAGAAATGAAACATTCATTTCGAATCAGTAAATTTATGTTTGACGTAATCCAATGTTTAATTTATTGAAGAAAAAAGTTTTCCACTCTACTTGATGAAAAAAATTCTTTTTTTTTGTGATTTGTTAATTTGAAATTAAAAATTGTGAAATCATTCGAGTGTAATTTGATACATTTCTGAAAGATTTGCAAGCTGTGCTGTGGAAGTGTTTATTCTAAACATTTTGTTGGCAAGATTGAGTTGATATTTGACTATTTATACAGCTTGGAATATATTCATGATTTTTATTAAATGTTGCCTTTAAAATTGTCGCAGAATGTTCGATGTAGCACATATGGTCAATAGCTTGATTGGGGACTGAAATAATTTTTCCATTTTTCCATAAATTTAAATTAATCTTCAATATTTCCATATTCATGATTTATTTCTACAATATTTCAAGTAAGACACACCAAATGCGCCTTAATCACACTTCAGTATTGCGAGGCATACTTGCATTTTCTAATTTCCACCATATAATTACGTCATTATTAAAGAACAAATGTGTATCAAATTATTTCAAGGAATAAAGCCGACACATAAATATACCATAATGCCCCATTATGCCGCGCACTTTATGCCTTGCTTTTTATGATCAAAAAGTTCTAAAGCATTTGCATATTTCTTCAAAACACTTCATGACCTCATAAACATACTATCGCACATTTATTTTTAATTCACATTCGCATATTAATTAAATTAAGAGCCATTTCATGCGAATGATGATTGCGATGAATTCAATTGGATCGTTTTAATTCATTTTATTGATGCCATGGCTTTCAAATGTGACCTTTTCAATGCAATGAAGAATTAAAAGAAAAAATGAGAATATAAAAAAAGCGAGACTGAAAAGAGAATTGTAAAGTAATGTGATTAAAATATAAATAGATTTAGTTCAATAATGCTTGAGATAAATCAACAAAGTTTTTTTATACATGCGAGAGGGCAAGCTGAATGTTTTTTTTTTTCTCACAAGACGGACGCGAACGTCAATAAATCACAAGGTCATTAAGCATATTTCGCGCCGACTTCTTATCAAATAATGACTTTCACTCCTAATGGCATATAAATTTTGGAGCATTTAGTAGTCAATTTTATTCAATTTATTACAGACACATAATTTAATGGGCGAGAAATGTTGCGTTTGGTTCTGATCTGACTTCTGATTTTAGATTCTGAAAATTCGAAACTGAAGTTTTGAAAAATTCGATTTTCGAAATTAAAAAATTCGAAATTGAAGTTTCACAAAACTCGAATTTCGAAATTCAAAATTCAAAACTGAAGTTTTAAAAACTTCAATTTTTGAAATTCAAAACTGAAGTTTAAAATTTTCGATTTTCGAAATTCGAAATTAGATATTCGAAATTCGAAAATTCGATAGTTTAAGATTTATGAGTCAAAATTCAAGAATCGAAATTCAAAATTCAAAATTCGCAAAGTTAGATTCGATATTCGAAATTAAGGCTTCAAGTTTTACATATTTTGAGATTCACAAATTAGATATTCGAAATTGAAAAAATAAGAACTCACAATAGCTGAAGAGCTATCAGTATGAATAAATCATGAATAAGTCTAGCTAAGGCGAGAAAATTCGAGCAAACTTCAAAGCATTTATCGAATAAATTGTATATCACATGTTATCTCGAGCTATCAAAGCCATTATAATTGTTATTACAATACACTAAAGGAGAAATGCTTGTGGCCAAAAATAAAACGATCGAAAAAAATAAAAGGGAATGAAGGAAATACCAAATGAGAGTGAGATCTGTATGAGATTAACGTTGTTAAAGGGATCACGAGTCATTTAATATCAATTAACCATATCATGATATTGCTCCCACACTTCCTCATCTACATACATATATAAACATACATTTAATGTAATTAATTAGAATTATATTACATGTGATCACAATATGTATGTAAAATGGTAATAGCTGAATCGACTCGCGTAATATAAATTTATATTTATACGAAAAAAAGGCAGAAAATTTCACGAATATGTAAAACAATAGGAATTTTATTTGGTGATATTATCGTCCACTCACGTCGCATTGGCCACTAAAGTCTGGTATCGTTGTTTTTTTCGTAACATAGTATTAGTTTATTGTAATTTAATTCTCATCGGGAAGTGAAAAATAGAAAAACTAAACCCATTTTCGTTTGATAACAATCTTCATGTTCCTAACCTTACTTCACAATTTTTTTTCTCTACAATTCTCACTCAGTCGTCAACGACAGTTGCTAGTTTAATGGTTTTTAGCTTGTTTTTATTGAATGTTTAGAGTTTATGGTCAATTCGGGGAGTCTGCAATGATTTCGATTTGAACTGGAATTTTTGGAAAGGAATTTAAAGAGTTTTGTTGTGGTTTTTGGTCTGTTGAACTGTTTTTGGCTAGGCAGATCAACAGGAATTGCTTTTCTAGCTTAAACTTAGCAATTTATACTCACAATATCCTATTAAATTGAAAATTTTGACAAAATTGATTGAAAACAATATTTTCCCGCCAAAACTGTGCGCCAACTTCACATCAATCTCCAATTCCCCTCAAACCATGCATTCTAATTTCCCTAGAACAATCATAAACAATAAATTTTCCTATTCAATAACACCAAACTAACCTAAAGAAATAGAAAATAATAGAAATTAATGAAAAGTGAACTCTATAAATAGTCAGTAAGTCCTACAAAAAATGATTATATTTCTCCATTCTCTTTCAAACTTTTCATGCTGAATTTCCAAACGACAAACAAAACGACATGAATAGAAATAACACAAAAAACGAGTGTGTTTTGTGAAAAGGAAATTTTTGTTCCTCAATTCTCTTCTTAATTTCAATAAAAAAACGATACTGAGGCAGTTCTTGAAAAATAAACACAGAAATTCTTGCTGTGTATGTCTATGGCTCAATGTACTTTTTTTGTGTGTATCAATTGAGTTTGAGAAGAAAGTATTTAAATTAAAAAGTTTCTCTTATCTTCGGTACGTCTCCGTAAATTGGTGTATTCTTTATTTATGTATACAATTTAATGGATATGCTAGGCTTATCCACTTATTTCTTCTTATGACGGAAATGGCAAATTGAAAATTTTACTTGATTCATGCCTCAAACTTTCTTATCAGTTTTTATTTGAGTTTCATATTTTTTTTGAGTACACAAAAAAATTTAATTCCTTTGCGGAATGGAACGAGCATTATTGCCGTTGCAAATTGTATAAAGTAATAAATGACTATGAATTTCCTTATTGAGTATACAAGAATATTTACATTAATGGGGCAATTATATTACATTTTATTTTCTCATTCAATTACTAGTCATCTATACATCCCACCAAACCATATTACCAAGTCATCTAATTAAGATAATGAATTTCCAAGCCTAGAATGTATTCATGAATGCATGGCAATAAAAATAGTACAAAATTATGAGCATATAAGAAATTTTCCTTACTTTATGCGCCGAAGTATTTTTGTGTATAATGAAAAATACTGTATATATTGCACATGCAATGACGTAAAAGCACCAACTTCCGATACATATTATACTGTAAACAAAGAATAAACTAGAACTCACAAGTTGAATGTGGGGCAGTTCTCTGTTGATACTGAGGAAAAAGTTGAAAGAGTTTTCCTTTTGTTTATGGATATTTTTATGACTTGTTCAGTCAATTTATTGTAGATTAAGAGGAGATTTTTTTAAGTTAAGAGGTCGATGAAAGATTTTAAACCACGTGTAACAGCCAATTACCTTAATTACCTTTGAAGTTCTTCATCATTAGTAGAAAAATAATCATATTACAGTATTGACTTTAATATTCATTAGATGTTGCCTTTTGAGACTTAATTACAGGGTTTCTATTGGATTTTTTGCAATTTACTTACTTTGTTGGCCGTACACATCAGCAATGATCCATAGTTTCTATTAATTAGCATCTGAAACTGGCTCTATCACTGGCTGCCCTTTGCCAATTACCAATAGCAAATGCTACTCTCTATCAAAAGCCTCTTTCCAATAATTCTTTGGCCGTCCTCGTATTAGGTAGATTTTTGAAGGAAATTGAGTATAAGTAAGTGCGACTAGGAAATTCCTCTTACTAAGAACTGTAGATCTACTGAGTTTAATAACGGCATAAAAAGTTTAAAACAGTGTCCTCAGTTTAGCGTGGAAGTTGAGAGTCATGTCGGCCTGGGCACTATTTTCCGACATTTTAAATTCATGAACCGTTCATAATGCTTTGATGTACTACCAGTATGAATAAATTACGGCATAAAATACTCAAATGAATTCCCTAAGAGACAGCCTTTCCCCATTAAATAATCTTCAAATTCAATGACTTTCAAATTAAATATTTGGACTGCTTTTCAGCCATCATGAAAAAAAGTTTTTCATCAACTTCTTTTTTCCAGTATAATCAAAGTCACAAGCATCTGAAAAATTCATAAAAAACTACTCAAAACTCTTCGAAATTATATATTTTTTTACTTTGAGCAGTACCCAATTAATTTGATTTTAATTAAATTTTCATAAAACTTTTCTTGTCTACGAATTCGCCCACATTTTCCAAATAGTAACTCATTTTGTAATTTTATTAGCTGAGTCATTCATTTATATGTTCAACAGTCTCTTCTGGAACATTTTAATAAACACGAAAATAACAAAAATATTGCAATAAATTCAATATTTAATCTCATATTTGTACCACTTAATTCTTCTTTAATTTAGATGAAAACTTTTGGCATATAGAAGTTACTAGCTTGTTTTTACTGTTCATATTGAAGCAATAAAAAATATCCTCTGTAGGAGAAAAAATTTAAGGAATTTATGTGTCGCACAGGGAAAAGTAATTTGTTCCTTATATGAAAAGGAATGCTTCGATGCGCTGCTGTATTAAAAAGAATATTTGTTGATGCTATGACAGAGAAAGTTTTTGTGTCCCTATGAATATAGTGAGTCAGGGTTGGGAAATAAATGTTAATTAGGCATAAAGATAGGAAATTTGTGATTTGCCTTGCGTAATTTGGAGTCAATGGATTGAATAATGTTAACATTTAGTTTTAAAGACAATTTACCAATAGTCACTGACCTATATTAAAGTTCTATTAAAGATTTTAAAGGAATATCCATTACTATATTGATTTTTGAATTTTCCCGCGCAATTTTTTTGTTTACAAATATTCAAATTTCGAAAAAACACACATTATTCACTCAGAAAGTCTGATGGAATGATAAATGTGTACATAAATCCTTTGCTCACTTCTATTTCATCCATAACTATCAACAAAACAACCATTAAACATGAAATGAAGCTGAAATCAAAGTTCAAAATCTCCATATGAGAATGTAAACAAGTCACTTTCAAAAACCAATTTTCTTTACTAATTGGAAAGTGTTAATTGATTCTAGAGATCTAAAGTGCCAATATGACCTTCATAAATCTGATTTATAACTCTCTAACTAGTTCCAACTCTGAAAAATTGAATAAAAATTCTCGAAAACATGAAGGCAAATTAATTATAAATTATGTTGCTAATAAATTCCTCGTTCTATTCTCTTCCTCCTTCCATTATCACATACAACACATCGAAAACAGAACTTTTTTAATATCGTTCATACCCGAAAAACCATAGAATAACGCATCCATATACGCTGAGACTAACAATAGAGACAAAAGTCGGACAGGAAAAAACAAAAATAATATTTAATTTTATTTAGACTAAAAATTGCCCTATCTAATGTATACATGTATATGCTGTCGCAATAACATGCCCACTTTTGTATAATTTTCAGTTTTTATGTTTCATACCACAAAAGAAAACAGAAGAGATATATACAAAAATAGGAAAATCTTCCGTATTTTGATTTCAAATGAAATTCTATTTTTATTGTCGCCGCTGTTCTGTTCTTATTTTTTGGGGTGCATGGAAGTGACAATAATAAAATAAAATAAATACCGAGGGCCTGAATATACTGACAATAATATTTAATTATACTTTTTTATGTGACCTTAGATTGTTGTTGTTGTTTTTTTAAAAAACTAATTTTGATCCAAAATAAAATAATGAGGAGAATAAGACCTGAAACAGCATCCGACAATAGAGAGATATAGAGAGTTTAAAAATTTGTTATGTGCCTAAGGTGTGGGCGCATTTTATGAAAATTTATGCTCAACAATGGTCTTCATTAATATGAATATAAACAGTAGCTGCTTCTACATGCATATTTATGAGCTTTCACGTCACATAAAATATAAATTTTTGAATACTAATTGAATCATACTGATGATTGATGGTATTTTTAAATGGGTAAAATATTGTTCATTCATGTACAATTCGCATTATACATGCTTGAATTTAAATTTTAGGCTGAAATTATTTTTGGAATCCTTAAAGTCACCTTGTAAGCCCTCCAACTAGGGTATAAAATAATTAATAATTTTAACATTTACCACAGTTAAATTTATAGTTGCTCATTAAGCAACGCCTAAACAATTGAAAATGGTTCAACGTACCAACAATTTATGCTACCTAGGCAATAACTCATGTCATCCACTCGTGGGCTGAAATTTACTTATAATTTTAGATCCACACGTTTGTCAGCAACAATTGCTTTTACATATTTCCTTGAGAACCATCATCACTCGTGGATAATGGCGGAAATATAAGTAACTATGGTACAAGAATCAAATTGAAAACTTGTGTTAAATAATTCCGAGGAAAATATGAAAGTTTGTCATCGAAGTAGGAAGTTCAATAACTTCCTGAACTTTTTTTTGTAAGGTTGTGTAAATTAGAAATTGATTTGATTGGTGCGTGGGTTTGAATCTCTTCATATTTTGAGATGTTATTGAACTAATTAAATGTCAATTTTGTGTTCAATAGCATAAAAGTTATTTGAACCTTTTTTACGTTTCTGTCGTTGCTTTTTGACTTTTGCACTTGCTTTACTAGAGTAGAGGTGGGTACTTCTTGGTACATAGGGTACATTGTACAAATGGGATGAATTTCATATGGTTTCGAGGAATTGAATGCGGTTCTTTAGTATGACTTGACACTTAGGTTGTGCAACACTGTACTAGATTATGAGATTCTATATTCTCGATCCTATATTCTCGATCCTAGAGCAACGGCGTAGCCAACCCGGAAGGGAGGGAGATGTATTTTTTTATATGGATTGACGTACCCCCTACTCTCCTAAGGATGCCCTATCCTAGAGATTTGGAATAATAAAGAATAGATTCTCTAAAGCCATCAAAATATCCATCCAAGATAGTATACAACTCGGTACTTCCAAAATGTGATTAAACAATTCAATTCAAATTTCCGCTCCAAAATACAGACAATCTGAAACTTTTTCATTTCTTCATCTTTTGAAAAATTTGTGTCGCTAAGAAACTGAAACAGTATCAAAGAGAACTTTTTTTTATTATTTTTCAGTGCCTGCAATATTTTATATGCATTTCTTTTATTTCTCCTATTATATTTGTAGGTTGAAATGAAGAAAAATTATGTTGTCGAATAAAAAGAGAATTTATTGTTGAAATCATACGGAACAAAGAAGTAGAATGCATTAAAACTGTTAAAATATTTGCTAGAATGAGAAGTGGAAATTCAAACCTATGCAGAGGCAAGAGTCTATAAGAGAGAAATTCCATCTTTGTTCATAATACACAAAAAATGTCTCGAGACTTAATTATCTATCTTTATTTGTTTTTCATTTTCTTCTCAGTTCTTTTTTTAATGCCATAGTGATGAGACTTTAATAGATTAGTTTTCGACTCGATCTCTTGATCTTTGACTCTCTTTCAGGCGCTTCATTTTTTTAATTATATTTTTTTCATCTCGTTCGTGTTCACTCAGTTGTAATCTTAAATTAGTTTTCTAACAAAATTTAATGAATTTGATACTGATAACATGGTGAGGGCTGTTACTGCCTTTTACTTTTCGAGAATGTAATTCGATGTTTTAATTACAGATTCTTATTGGATTTTGTGACACTTCTCGATATACTGTGGGTTCTATGTTGGTCAATTTGGGTCTGTTTGTATCCAAAGTTAATTGTTGTACTGATTTGTCAAATGAGAAGTTACTCAGAATTGATACTGTACTTAATTTGGGCAATTGAATCTTCTAGACTGCTCCTAAAATTACATTCTTGAATGTTGAAGATTAAGAGACAAATTAAGATAAGTTGCTATCTGGTATAGACTTCCAGACTGTTACTGAATCTTCTGTCTGCCAAACATTACCTCTCAGATAAGGAGTGTCGCCAAAATGTAACAGAATACTCTAAATCTGTGATGGGCAATCTTTTATTTTTCACGGCACACCTTGGCGGTCAGCCTTGCTCACGTTATTTCCTGCAATATTGTACACAGATTGCCCACAACTGGTTCCACTCAAGATTCCACTTCACAACGATTCTATAGCCTCAACTATAACAAATTGAATAAATCTACAATACTGCTGAATTTGTTGACTAAGGCCAGAACAATATCAAAAGCACAAACATCTAAAGAGGCATGTTATTCGTCTAAGACTAAGTCTAGACTCCTCTAGTTGTCTAAATTAATAAAACATTGAATAAATCTAAGACTAAGTCTAGACTCCTCTAGTTGTCTAAATTAATAAAACATTGAATAATTGTATCACCCTAGCTCAAATTATTCAAACAATCGTCAAAATTAAATTATTCTAAGAAGAAAAATATCAATTTCATGTCTTTTAATCTGACATGTCGGAACCAGTGTCGTAAATGATTAACTGGTTAACAATCTACATATTTATTCAACCGTATCTAATGTCTTTTTTGAAGATATATATTTTTTTTTTAATTAATTTTATTCCTTCCTCAATTCCATCGAATTTCAATGGAATGAAAATCAAGTTTGATAAAGTGCCGAACTAAAATTACTTTACGTGAATGATAATGACAACAGACGAGATAATTACTTCAACTTTATCTCGATAAGCTCTTCTTGATAACATAAAAGAGCCTTTCATTTCCCGTTCTTCTGATGTAAAACCCATCAAAGTCGAATACAGTGATGAATGGATGGGAAAAAAATAAGAAAGTTGATTTTCCTTTCTTCCTTATAGTGGCTTATAAAGTCTTTTTTTATATAGAAATATCAAAAGCAGAAGCTAAATAAATTTATCTTTCAATTTTCTTATCATCTTCATCTAATTTGATTCACTGCTATGATTTATTCATCTTATACTTTATTTTTATGTCTTTATAGTACCGCCATTGTATATATACATTCACGGATTAAGTCATCCATTGACGTCGGGAGTGAAGGTCCATTTATCGTGTTCAACAGCTGGTGCTCGACCAATTCCAAATATTGTGTGGACAAAAGGAACACAAGCCATGCAAGGAGCTTCTCAAACTGTAAAATAAATTGATTATGTCACAATTTTTTTTATTCTAATATTTTTTTATATGTCATTTTCTAACACAAATAGACATCAGCTAATGGTAATTTAACGACATCAGATATCGTTTATCTGCCAACACCAGAGGATAATGGCAAAGTCATTGCATGTTCTGTACCTGTTGAAGAGAAAAATAATGCACCTACATTATCGATAAAAGATACACGAATTTTAGACATTAAACGTGAGTTTTCATTAACATTTTGCTCAGAGTTGTCGAGTTGGTGTCTTGGATGGATGTGAAGCTAGAGTTTTGGATTTAAGCTGCAGAACTGTAGCTCATACAGTAGAATTGACAAACCATCACGATGAGTAACTAGATATTTAGGTTTGGCAGTGTCTTCTAGGGTATCAAACAGCATCCCAAGCACCAACTCTGGCCTTATCTAATCCCATAACCTCAAATCTTTAAAAATCCCTTTTCTTTCTCTTTTTCATTCAGATGCCCCCATTGTCTCATTATCATTAGGATCAAATCTCGATCCTAAAAATTTAGCAAAAGGCACAGATGTGTATTTAGAGTGTCGTCTTGAAGCTAATCCACCGATAAAGAAAATTGAGTGGTATCATAACAATAAGCCATTACAGCCGACACGAGGTGTCATCATTACAAATCAATCACTCGTTCTTCAAAGCATCTCAAAGCAGACGCACGGTCAATACATGTGCCGTGCGACAAATGCGCAAGGCTCTGTTAGTAGTAATGATTTATATTTAGACATTAAATGTAAGTATCGGTTGAAAAATGTGAAAATAATGATTTGTGGGAGAATGATGATGATGATGATTATGATAAAGGTGACCATGTGGTGATCGATGTCCCGAGTGCGTTTTATAGTCTTTTTTACCACTTATAAGGCTGAGAATTATGATATTTGACGCACATTATCTTATCATCAAGTGTCATTAATTGTGTATGGCCATAATGTTAAAAATTTTACTCTCTCTCATTTATAGATCCCCCAATGTGCCAGTACGAGGGCAAAGTAATAAGGGCAGCACTGAAACAAACATTAAACATTACCTGTGATATTGATTCAAATCCAATGGTATGTACAGTTATAACCATCTGTAATGGGTATGAAGATTGCAAATTGATTGAAATTTTCTCTTCTTTTCTCTTTCGTTTTTCCATATCCAATAAACATTTATCCATTCGCAATATACATACAATCATCATACGTTCGTTCTGTAAAATCCCATTTAAATATTATTCATGGTGGAAAAATAGAAAAATTTAAAATATAAGTGGTCATTCAACAGTACAATCGACAATTTAATTGAATTACCATCGTATAGCAACGATCCAGACCTACAATACAACTTACAACAGTATGAACATCATCAACCGCAACATATCGAAACAATATCATACAAAACCAAAAATAATTATAATTCCATTGAGCTTCATCCGCAACGTCCATATACATATTCAAAGAAATATCATCCGCAACAGCAGGGTCAGCAGAATATTAATTATCAAAATTCAATTAGTCAACCTTATAACATTGATTCATCATCATCAAGTCACCATCATCAAAATCAGCAACATGTTAGTCAAGGAATTTATTTCTATAAGGTTGAAAACTTTACATCATTTGGTACAATCAGTTGTTCAGCTGACAATTCATATGGAACCAGTGGTCCATGTCTATATCATATCATGGTAGCAGGTGAGTGTCTAATTCTTCATCTTGTTCATGATTGCTACATGCTGAAATTGTAATGGGAAAAGTTTTATCTGATTGAGGGATGGGATGATCGTAAGTGACGTCATCATAGATCTAAATTCTGACATAATAAGTAGATTAATGAATAATGAAAGCAAATGATGGACTTGCTTGCTTTAGGAATGTTTTTGAAAATTTTCAAAGCTTTACATCTCTTCCTAACCAAAATTGAGTTATGCATCAAATATTCTATTAAAAGGCTTGTTACATTCCTCACTTTGTGGTTGAATACACAAGCATAAAATATCTGCATCTGAAAGTTTCTCAGCAATTTCCATTCAGATCTTCTATATCAAATGTGGGTGTATTTATTGACGTTATAGCTTTATATCCTTCAATTTTCAACCCCAGAAACTAAAATAAAATCGCGTCATTAGAATGAATGGCATAAAGTTTCTCATTGTACAGATTCATTACGGAATTTTGGGTCATTTCTATGACAATCTACAAACACATCACATTAATGAGAGATGACAAGCTGCTATTACTGCTACTTATTGCTTCTTTAATTAAATCCCTTCAAACCGGAAAGCATTTCTTCCCCATCACATAATAAGGATTTTTACATTTTGCACGTTATGTGTACAATAAACAGCCCACATTCTCTTTCCTTCCTGCCTCACATTTTTTCCCTCCCATATACATATACATATGCTGATACATAAATGTGTACACTCATGTACATAATGGTTTATGGAAGAAGATATGACTAAAGGACCATGAAGCACCCAAATGCAATTTACAATAATATATATGCTGTTCATGAAAGCCATTATGGCTTTCGGAATGAGCTTTACATCGATCACTTCTTGAGAGGTTTTTTGTGTCCTTTCTAAATTTTATCTAACAATTTTCTTTCGGGTAGTTTCATTATTTGGAATGTTTCCGAGAATTTCATGTGCTAATGTTGTATGGGATCTTCCGGGGAGGACGTGTTGGATGTTTTCAAAGCTGTATTGATTGGAAATATTAAAGATGATGAGGAGATTAACTGTTTAAGTTAGAATTCTGTCAAGTATTCACGAAAGTTTGGTGGCAATGTGGATGTACATTGAAAATTGTAAGGACATGAGTTCGCTTCACATTCTGGACAAGCTACATAATCGATTTGATTGTAATCAATCTGCAAAGTTAATTTGCACACAGTATAGTCAATCCTTAACTTCGGAATCAATGCTTGTTCATTAAATTTCAGATTCCTAATCTCAGTCTTTCCGTCTTATAATACTCAGAGTAGTCATTCTCATTTACATCAAAGAAGACTCTTGCTTCAAAAGTATTAAGAAGCTCACCCCACAGTCTTCATCATTTGCTAATAAATCTTTAAGTTAATTCTATGAATTTATGGTTAAAATTCTGTTGCTTGCTGAATCGAAAAGTGTGTGATAATGTTTTTATAGTACCATCATCGTCATTGCTATTTTTATGCAAAGAAGATTTTTATGAAGGGTTATTTTTAAGGCTTTTATAGCACCTGCTAAATGAGAGAAAAATTGCTGAATCATCTTTTTATTTCTAGACTGCCTTAATATAGTTTCCTTTTAGAAAAAAATATCAAAGGAAATTGCGTTCAAGACAACATTCTGTGGAAAAAAGGCATGAAAGCTTCGTCTTCAGAGTTTTACGATAATGCTTTAAACTTTGTAACCCTAAGCTCAATAATCCTTCAAATTTTCAAGTAGAATGAGGGGTGAAGGCACACAACAATGTCTAAGTCTCGATTTATTCGCAAAAAAATAAAAATTTACATAAAAATGATGCGTATTTATCGTTTTGGAAAGAGTTTCGTAAGGATTACACGTTTGATCAATCACTTCAATGATTGATATACTTATACATGCTTCTTTTAGAGATTATTTGAGACTTGAGAGCTAGGTATTATTTACTTTGTCGATTGTCAATGTTAAATTTCTCGGATATGATGAAGCTATTGTAATTTTGAAGTTTTTGAGATGTGGATTTGAGTATTGAATAGGAATTGAATTTCTGTTTTGAAGGATATGTGACTTACTCTATATAGATTGACTAGATTTCAATGCATGAGATGCTGTGTAAAGTTCAGTTGAGTCTATAGATTCTAATTCAATTCAGTAGCATATCCAGGCAAAGAACAATATGCCAAATGAATTTCAACAAGCAATTTCATAAATCCAACATCCAAAAAAAGGCTCTGTTCATTTATTATTCACAATATGTGAGCCTCTTATGATACACGTGTCATTTCTAACAATAAAAAAATATTCCGAATGAGGATTTAGATCCACAAAAATCAAAGACGTAGAAATATTATTTTTCTGTGCTGTTTCTCGCAGAATCAAAAGAAGAAACTTAATAACCTCAAAAAATTATTTTTGGCATGTCTAACAAAAATATTAATTTTTTTCTAAGAAAATTGCATCAACAACCCTTTTTCCACTGGATGCTCTTAAAAATTATCAAAACATCATGGGAACGTATAAGGGATATATTTTAAAGGACACAACTTCGAGTAGTCTTGTGAGAGAAATAAATTGCGGCTTTTACAAAGGGAATGAAAGTCTCAAAAAATAATATTTTTGTGTGTGCGATAGAATGGACAACAGATCTCAAATGTCTATGCGATTTGGCCTTTCTTTTCATCAAGCATATAATAGGATCGATTTTCTTGCTTGTGTTGTTTCATATACTCGACAACCCTTCAAAAAGCTCCTCAATCAAATTCTTCTTCTTCTTCCTTTTTTTGCGACGATAAAATTGAAATTTTCTTTCTTTCTCTGCCTTTTCTGTCTCCAATTTTTGACATATTTTTTTGTGTCCTTTGAGTCAGTTGTGTGTGATGATCAATTTGGTGCTTCGACGAAGCTATGGGAGCTTGAATTGGTAAAATTTCTTGTTGGATCAGCTGATTATCTGAGTCAATGGTTGACAAGTTGTTTGAGCCGAGGTATATGGGATGAAAAATTGGATTTGATGGTCGAGACTATCCCTTGATACATGATTTATTTTAATTGATGTGGCCTTAATAGTCTAGGTTAGGTCACAACCAAAGGTTTTCCATTTGATGCTGTTGTTTGCTCTACAGCATGTCACTCTCATTCAGTATATGCTAGTCATACTAGAGTATATAAAAGGGATATTCCCAAGAGTCATGTCCCAAAAGTAGTTCATACTCTACAGTCTACCGAGCAGCCATCTCTTGACATTACCAAAACATCCAGCTTAATTCAAAAAGGACATCAACCCCATACATGACTATTTCCATAAAATGATCAAGCGCTTTAATCCACCACACAAAAAAAATTAATACAAATGCAACTTCCATGTCCATTTTTTACATCCTTTCTTATCATAAAATCCGCATCTAGATATGTCAACCCTTATCCCTAAATCCAGCAAGAAAGGAAAGTGTTTATGTGTTTTTTAAATATTCGTCATTATCACTGCATGTCCAATCATTCAAACATTTAATTATGATAAAAACACTTCCGTATAGGCGACCCTTTTTTGTGTGCTACAAATGAATAAGGTGGTATATTCGCGAACACAAAAAAATAAAGCTTCATGACATAACCCTTCCTTAATATAATAATTCCATTTTTTTCCCTTTTCAGATTTACCAGACCCGATAGTGAATTGTACAGCATACAATGCTACTGCTTATACCATGCAATTTGCATGTATACCTGGAAACGACGGTGGCATTAAGCAGTCATTTTTCGTTGAGGTAATTGATGACTATGCTAATGAAGTTTTGCGACAAAATTTTAATATACAATATATTTATAAAAAAAATTCTTACTTAAGGTATTCGATGGCAAGGAGAAAATATTCAACGTCTCATCGGATCTGCCAATGTTTCAACTTGTTCGTCTACCAAGCGACTCGAGGCTTATCGTGCGGGTAATGAAGCATTTTATGAGAAGCTTTTCAATTATGGGCACAAAAAATAATTTCTGTTTTTTTTTCTTCCTTTCTCTCCTTGTACTTATTCCGTTCCTTGGTTTCCATAAAAACTGATTGAAACAGATTACGCCATACAATTTGCAAGGAATGTGTAAAGACTTTTATCAACTTCGGGTAAAAACAATGCCAGCACCACTTATGAGAACAGGTAAGTGTGGTTTTTCAACATAAATTGAACTTTACACATAAATGTATGCTACATACTGGATAAAAAAAAATAACTTTACTGATTTTTCAACGTGAATATATGTGTGTATGTGCGGTTGCGAAAAGTTTCTCGTCTGAAAATTCTCTTTTTTTATTTTATTTCCATCTACCACTGCACAAATTTATCATATTTTCAAGAGAGATAGAAACTTCCAACAATAGGAAATAAATCTGAAAACCACAATTTCGCTTCTTTTTTTCGTGGATTTTTGAGTGAGAAAAAGGTTTTTGTGGGTTTATTTTGTCTGAGGGTGATGAATAGTGAGCTGATTAAGTTGTTAATGTGCAGTATAGTGGAGGAGTGGCTTAGTATATCTAGGCTAATAATCTTAATACTGAGAGAGGAATCTTCGGCTCGGTATTTATGTTATGTAAGAAGCTGGACTTATCTGGGCATATTCAAGTGTCTCTAAAGGTAGTTGAGTCCATCATGTATGCAGGAACACTCTATAGTGCAACAGTCAAGTTATTTACTTAAGAAACTGTAACAAAATGCTTTCCACCTGACTCTGTTGCTGACTATTTCAACAATTTTGTAAAAATTCACTATCCGCTCGTTGAGCTAGCATTCTTTCATCACTGTCCTGCATCATGGAGCTTTTGTAGCTCCAGGAAGTAATTTCCTGAAAAATAAGAGAACGTTTTTGAAGCACAAAGCAATATTGACAATATTGACAAGCAATAAGGGAGTCAAGGCTTCAAATAGTTCAAAAGAAATGCCTCCATTGCAGTCCAGCCAACTCAAGTATAAAGTACCTACTGTCCTTCAAGTGTTTGAGTCACATACCCTAACCATTAAGGAACATGTTGTCAAGAGCTTGTTCTTCTTTAATCTACTAATTAAGCATGCTCAAGAGTGTAGTTTCAGCTCTTAAAAGCATGGCATTTGCCTGCTAAGTACATTTTCAAAACCAGGTTCCCAATCTAAAGTTATCCCTTTTGTTTCAACAAGATTAATTCCAAAAAAGCCATAAAAATGCGTACTCACTGCATCACAATCTCTCCTAGACTCTCATACTCCATAAATTCCCCAGCTTACATTTATTTCCCAAAAAACATATTTCAAAAAAAAAAAGACAAACTTTTATGCGAATCCTTCGCTTTTTTTCATTTTATTCCCCGTGCCTCGATTGCAAACATCTTTAAAGTCGTAAATGGAAAACACAATTTTATATCATTTTTTTTATCAACTTCCCTTGACAAACAAAAAAAAAGAGAATCGTCAACAGGAAGAGAAGAGAATTTTAAAATTTTTATTAATTTTTTCTTTCCTTAAATTTTATTTTTTTGCAGCATCATCGCGAGCTGTGCTTGTGCAAATAACACCCGTTCTCGGTGTTCTTGTGGGTGTCGTCGTAACATTAATTCTCATTGCCATCTGCATTGTAATTTTTGTAAAGATAAAAAATAAGGTGAGAGAGTTGTTTAATCCCTTTTTACTCATTTTTACAGTTGAAAAGTGTTATGAATATATGCTGTAATGCTTTTAGCAGATTTTTCCTTCATTAAATTCGTAGAGCCCTTTTTATTAAATCCTCCCCCAATTTTTTTTTTGGTGTGCCTTCAAACCAAAACCATTTCTCATATTTCTTGTGCTTCCCATAAAAACGTATAAAAATCGCTTGAACATCACCATCAAAAAAGTATTTATATTGTATTATTTTTTTATGCTGTAAACAGAATGTAAAGAAGACACCTAAAGAAACAGATCCAAATGATGGACCGGATAAAGGTAGCGCGGAGCCATTAAGCCGTAACCTTGGCAGTCACTCCAGTATCGGTAAGTACAGCTCGACTTCTTGGAAAATATATTTAAATGAAAAATGAGGAGATTATTGAACATCATTTGGACGAATGGAAATGGAAATGCTGCTTAATTGAAACGATGTTGAATAGAAATTGAATATTTATGCCATTCCATTCTGTAGAAGCTCTTTGACTAGAAAACATTTTAAATATGCTAAAGAAATCTCTTACATATAAGTCTTACATATAAAGTAGTTTCGAATGTATATCCTTGACTCACTATTTGCTATGTAAAAGTAATTTGCAAATTCTCATTTGAATATCCTGATTGAGTATCAACAATGTAGTTACTACTAAAGGTTCTCTTTAAGCTGCTTGCTTGTGTCCTCTGAGGAAGGAAATGTACACTTATTAAAGTTTTTTATGCTTTAATTAAAGGAAGCTTTGAAGCAAAAGAAATTACTTTGAACTATGGATGAAATGTGAAGGCTTTGATGATTCAGGCTGTGGATATTGTCTAGTATTTTACCTTTAATAGCCATAGTAACTAAAGGAATATTGAAAATCGAATCATGAGGTCATTTAATGTCTGAAAACTTAAGACTGGTTAGGTATCGGTCGAGCATGGCTGAGTCATGCTAGATACTCGAATTTAAAATGGAATCGAGTCAACTTTAAACGAATTTCCAATAAAAAAAGTCGTAGCTTGAATGACGCAAAAGCCAATAATCCGAAATGGGGTTGTCATGTTGACAGCTTTGGATTAAGTGCAAGCTAAAAGAAACCGGCATCATGCCCAATTTAGAATTATCTCGAATGCCACAGCAGCCATTAATCTGGATAGACTTAAATGATTCAGAAACCAATAATTAGGCACTCAATACGCGTATTTCAAGTTTCCAACTAGAATTACGAGTCTATTTCCATAACTAAGGATTTACTCAATATGGGACAGATGCAAGTTGCATACTAGATTCTCATTCTGGTCCGAAGCTAGCATCACAACCGATCATGGTGGATTATTTAACTCTGTGCATTTTAAGTTAGTCAGGAATCAATGAATTATGAGGAAAAAGTAAAGCACTTCAAAAAAAAATCCATTTCCATTGCTTCAACTTTACATTAACCTCACATTTCCTTACTCTGAGAACTTAATGGCTAGAAAATTCAACTCAAGCATTCAAGTAGCATAAAAACTTTAAAAGATGCATTATAAAATGTGAATTTATTGTGCAGTAAGTGCATTACAAACAATCTCAACTCTATCGTTGGGAATGAAACATTCGACCATCTATCTCCTGTACAGAAATATGATTTTCATTTTTTTCTTTCTTATTTTTTCTTCTTATTTTGCTTCTATTCTCTTATGGAATTATAACTCACTCAATATCAACGGTGGGAAAATACACATGACTATTATCGCTTGCAGACGAGAAAAACGATCCAGACTTGATACCTCATGATAATAGTGACGATGAAAAAGAATTCGAACGATTGTATACACCAACAAAACTAAGCTACGTAAATAGACATTCACCAAATTCAATTTCACCGACATTACGATTTAGTGAGAAACAGGTAAGCAATCTATCAAATATTAATTGATTTATGGTGCGTTGAGAGAGACTTTCTCCACGGCACATTTGTTCAGTAGGAAATTTTCCAATTATCTGATGAGTAGCTGTGCCTTAATTTTCTCGTACATGTACGGGAATGTTTGATGTCTAATTATGAACAAAATTTGCTCATTTTTACCTCTGTCTGTTCTTTTATTTATCAATGAAAAATACACATATGCAGTTCGGCGAGCTATCACTTACCACAAATCCTGGATTTGCATTGTACAACAATCCAACGATACGTAAATTCAATGCTGTATCATCACCAACTAGTGCGAACAATCCAAACATGACCACAACTACAATTTTACGCTCGAAATCACCGCCAAATATCTACACGCGTCTACCGATAGGGTTGAAAGATTACTCATCAACATCATTATCACCGACATCACAAATATCACAGAAATTAATGACATCGAGTCTTGTTGGTTTTGGCAGTCAAAATTTATCACCAACAAAACATAATTTGCTTGTTACGACAACACCATTCATTGAGAATGGTGATGTAACAACAACAACAACAAATTTAGCGGATCAATGTATTCATACGAGCATTCTACCATCAGTCCGAATGCCATTGCTCAATGTTAATTATAAGGCCGAAATTAATAATAGGATAAATAATGGTATTATCACGAATGGTAGTGCCATGAGTCAATTATCAAATACTAACGAATCATGAAAACATTTCTATTTTTGTATCATTCATTTGTGTTTGTATTAATCATTTCCATTTTTCTCTTTTTTGGCCATTCTTTTGTTCTGTTTGTTCCTTGGAAATGAGGGATTTATGTTGTTGCTGGAAGTTTGTTTAACCTTACTTCTAGGAACACAAAGTGTTGATTTAGTCAAAAATTTCTAAATTGGATCTTTCATGTCATCAACTCCAGCAGACTTGTTCTTAATTTTACGTTTGGGATGCAGGGTGTGTAGACATAGGAGGTGGGGGTGGTGATGGGGTTAAGTGTCAGGAAGAGGGATAGATCCTAATAATTAAAGTTTAGATAGAATTTTACGAAAAGTCCTAGAAAATTGAAGAGTTTTGTTCTAAAAAGGATGTTGATCCTCTTCCGCGAATACGCACCCATCATTTACGAACGACCCCAAATTGGGAATTAAAGAACTTTTTCCAACTTTTTCACATACAAAACGTACACAAAAGTCAAAAAAAAGTCTCAAACAAAGCAATTATAAACACAGTCTCTTCATTATTCATGAAAAAATCTACATTGTATATCCACTCGAATGTCGAGAGAAAGCAAAGGGCGCATCTTCTTGTTAAGAAACGTGA
The DNA here is from genome assembly GCF_022539635.2 of Chironomus tepperi. Classification (NCBI taxonomy): domain Eukaryota; kingdom Metazoa; phylum Arthropoda; class Insecta; order Diptera; family Chironomidae; genus Chironomus; species Chironomus tepperi. Next base: position 1,573,954 of record NW_027226207.1, read on the forward strand.
CAAGGACTCCTAAAAATGTTCATTCTTCCTTTATTTATATCAGTTAATAATGAAAAGTCAAGTGTGAGGAAGCAAAAAAAAAAAAAGAACGGAAATTGATAATTGGAATTGAATAATCTATGAGATTAGGTTCGGAATATATAAAAAAGAGAATACAACTGGCATGAGAGATGAAATTATTGTGACATGAATCGACAGCGATTTTCAATTTCCTCTCGAAAATTATTTAGATAGTTGATGATAAATTTCATTAAAAGTTTTATCATTGAGAGTTCTCGGACATCCATAGCAATGATTTTGTCTCCCTTTTTTTTTCATAAAATATTGAAACCATTTCCGAAGTGAATTGGAAATGAAAAAATTACCATCCAATTTTTGAAGAGGCTTTTGGTTTTACTCATTGAGCATTTTTTTTTTTGTCAAGTTCCACTTTAAAATTTTATTTCGAGTCAAAAAGTTTCAATTTTGATTTCAGCAAAGCAAACCAATAAAACCAAATGAAACTACTTTTGTTAGTGCTTATTCATGTGACACATCAAAAATTTTGTGTGGTTTTCTACATCAGTAGTAAGAGACTTTAAAAGGGTGTTTAGGAGGAGATGAAGAGTTTTTTGATATATTATTCAAAAGTATGATTTATTGTGAAAGATGTCAGACTTTACTTAGTATGGTAAAAATAAAATTCATTTGAAAATATGCTTTTAACATTAAAATGGATATAAAAGTTGTGAATTTGCTGGAATGATAGATTCACTTATGATGTCATAAATGATATTCAACTCTTTGTGATTAAAGAGAAACTCAAAATTTAAAAGATTTTAAAGATTTTAAATTCTAAAATTTGAAATTTTTTAAGTTCAAAAGTTTAAAAGATTTTAAACTCTAAAATTTGAATTTTTTTAAATTCAAAAATTTGGAATTTTTAAAATTCAAAAATTTGAAAGATTTTGAAATTCAAAAATTTTAAAGATTTTAAGTTTCAAATTCAAAAAGCTTTTAAAATTCAAGAATTTTAAAGTTTTTAAAATTCAAAAATTTGAAAGATTTTTGATTTCAATAATTTGGTAGATTTTTAATTTTAAAAATTTGGAAGATTTTTAATTTCAAAAATTTGGAAGATTTAAAATTCAAAAATTTGAAAGATTTCAAAAATCAAAAACTTTAATATTTTGACATCATCGATAAACAGTCCCCAAAAAGTAATTGACAAAAGAATAACATTTCAAAACTTTCTCAAAAATTCTTAAATTGAAATATATTGATTCCTTACGCAATTGAATCATCAATTCCCCAACTAATTCTATTCTATTACTACGAAGTAAATAGAACTGCAATGACATCAAAAGTTTTAAAATAAATCATCCCCGACAAATATTTTTATAGGAATTTCACTGACAACTCAAAACTCCTACTTACATCTCAATTTATTTTAAAGAAATTTTCCTTCCTTTTTTTTCATCCATAAAAAAACTTGATAAAACCATTTGGGAAATCCTTCTTGGAAATGGAAATCCTCATAAGAATCAAACTTGCTGTGGGTGTGAGGTGCTCTCGTGAGAATAAAAAACCCTTTTTTTTGGGTACGAATTGAAAGTCGGTCGATTTATCAATTGTCAATCTTGTCCTATTTTAAAGATATTTTTAGAATATTCACAAAAAAAAAAAAAAAAATAAGAAAAATGTAAAAATCTAAAAACGCAAAAAACCGCCTTTTTCCAAGAGAAAAATTACAGGCATTCTCGGAAAGGAAATCTTAATGAAATTCTGCTAAGATAATACCAAAGAACGGAAAGAATTAGTAATTATGTTGACGAAGAATAAAAAATATCGAGCTTCCAATTTTAGTTTATCATCATTATTGCGTATTTTCTCAAAGAATTTTTTCATTTGAATTTAAGACTTTTTAATTACTTATAAAGTTTATTTTAAGGCACGACGCGAGTTATACTGAGTTCATTTAAAAACCATAAACATTGAAGAATTTCTTTGTTGAGTTTATTTTGGAATAAGAAAGAATTTATGACGTCGGAACTGAGTATGTACAATTAATCTGGTAGATTACAAGATTTAACAAGTAAATTTCAAATTTGTTTGAATTTTAAATTTGAGGATTTTCGTTCACTTTTTGAGGTTATGCTCTAAATTTAGAATGATGAAGTTCTAAAACATCTTCAATTTTGGAAGTAACAGAGCTTGAAGTCGACTTGGATTTTTAAGGTTACTATCAACTCGATTTCATAGTCAACTTCAAGGTCTAGTAAGTAGGGTAATTTCCGGGTGTCACAGGGCTTCATTTGAAAGACACAAGCTTCAAACTTCAAACTCCCAACTTTTAAAAATATTCCACCATATCCAAGCAGCTAATCCAGCCCCTTCAATCAAAATAGTAATAAAAAACGAATTCACTCTGAAATAAACACTAAGATCAAGTTTCTAAATGAAAATATTTTTATAGCTCGCGGGATGAAGCATTTTCGGATATTAAATTCAAGATACAAGAACATTTTTTATGGGGGCTTTGGATATAAATTGCAAACATTGCAATAAAATAAAAGTTTTACTGTGACAAAATCGAAATTTGTTGAAGGATTTATGGGAACTATGATATCTGATCAATATACATTCAAAAACTGTAAAAGAAGAGAAAATTGCAAATTCACTCCATTGCTAGTGCTGTTTATCGTGACGATGGAAATTGGGAGCAGGAGTGGATTAGGAATTTGAGGGACATTTTTGTGTCATCATAACCTAATCAAATGCTAGTTAATGTCCAGTTAATGACTAGTTCTAATGAATGCTTGTCCACTCGGGCACATTAGAGGCACATTAGCCATAAAGAGAAGAATCTAAGCAATTTTAGATTTAATCTAGCCAAATTCATAGGAATATTGTAGAGTTAGTCCAAAAATTCAGGCTTGCAGACCAAAAATGTAGACTTGCAGACCAAAATGCAGGTCTACAGCATTGGACAAACTATAAGGTACAACCCAAAACTGTAGACCTGTGCATCTAAAATGCAGGAATGTAGTCCTACTGTTCTTGGCCGAACCCAATGCAAATGGAAAAAATACATTAGAACTAGTCATGAACTGGGTATTAAATTGCCTTTAACTAGTTATTGTCCACACAAGAATCTAGTGAAGTTCATAAGAGTATTCAAGAAGAAATCCAGCTCTGACCAGAATACCAACAATCCACCTTGAAACTTCTCTTCAAGATAAGTTCATGAAACTTTTATTTCGCAATATTTTCATCCATGACATTTTTTAGAACAAAACATAACAAATAAATGGGATATAAATTCAATTGTGGAAAACAATAAGTTATTCTTGTAAAAAGGGATATATTCTATAGTTTTAAAATAATACATAACAAATGGTGCTCATAATTTATTAACAACTACAACTTTATCATAAAAAAACAACAACAACATTGTAGCATATTGAATATCTCATGCATCATCTTACATTGAATCAATGAACTCTCCATGTTCTTATCATAGTGAAAAAAACAACAGCTTATGCTTGCTAAAGCTGAAAAAAAGAAATCTTCAAGGATTATTTGAATCATTTTAAGAACAAGCAAGAAAAGTTTGAATGGTACGACATTATCGTCATGTCGAGGAAAGTAAATAAAAAAATAAGAAGTGGATGTAATAAAATTTTACTCGATGGATTTTTACAATCAATAATGGATGTAATTTTTTCGGATTATTTTCCAACATAAATGACATTATCTAATTTACTTTTCATGTTTAGTACACAAGAAATGAGCAAATTGATGAGGGTTCATGAACTGATTGATTTTATACAAATGTTGGATCTAAATATTTTAGTTCTAAACCTTTTTGTCGTTGAACACGTGGCGCCGTCAGAAATTTGAAGATTTTAAGAGGATTCTTGACTCAAATACGTCCTTAGACTAATATTTCATGTTACAAGCACCACAAAACCATCAACTTCAAAGTAGAACAACTTGATCGTTAGCCTAAACTACCCACATACACAGAATCTTTAATCTCATTCAATGACAAACTTTCCACTTATAAATTAAATACTGCAGAGATGAAAACTTTACCAGACAGGCAAATCAGGCAAAACTTGTTGCTGGGAAAAATTAAATGATTAAAGCCAAAACTTTCCATCGGTTGCATAAAGTTGACTGTTTATGCTCAACCGCAGTAAATTTTAAAGACGCAGATCCAAAAACAAATAAAAAGTTTTACTGTACATCATCAAAATATTTCTTACCTCCGAAAATGTGGGCGGACAAAAAGAAAAGTTTTTTCTTGATTTTCAAAAATTCCACAAACTGAATGAGAATCACAAATAGCTGAAATAGCTGCAAAGAGAATTACAAAAATGAGAAAATGAAGTAATTTCATTTCTTTTATTTTTTTATTATTGTACATAGCATGAGGAAGAACCGTTCAAACTGATGTAGATAGACATTTTAAGTATAAGAAAAAAATTTCAGTCAAGTATTTTATTTTTTCTTGTTTTAGTTAAGAAATTTTCGGCAGGGTTGGGGTGGGGGGCGATGAAGTTGTTGGATCTTAGCCAATGATTATCATGCTTTATTCCGCGACAGAGTAATGCTGCGATATCTTGACTAAGTTGATCATTGAGAACAAGTAGAAAATATTCAGTACTGAGCTAGTTTCAGGTCGATGTCAAGTTAGATTAGTCGTGGAACTGGTTTTTAATAGAGTACGGCCAAGAACCGCAGCATTGCGTTTCCCGAATTCAGGATTCACAAGCCTTCAGTTGTAGACTGTACCATTTTGATCGGAACCTAGTTTTATGCCATCAACAGAGTCGGATATCCAGATCCAAAAGAGTATCAGGTTAGATAAGACATAGATATGCCTCTTAATGGGTGACTAAGTCCACTATCCGATACCAAATCGATATGAAGTTAGGTAAGGTTAACAACTATCTCAAAGTCGGCAACTAAGTTGAATGTCTGATACAAAATCGGTATCAAATTAGATTAAGCATAGATATGGCGCTTAGCAGTCATAATGCTGTATCAATTACTTTCTGTGCCATTAAATGATCCACAAGAGCTAGTTTGCTAATATAGTGCATGACTCAATGAATTTCCTAATTTAGAAAGTTCCCCATCTTCTGCAAGCTAAATTCCATAATCATATCCAAAAGCTCTATAGAAATTGCCAACAACTACAACTCTCCCAACCCTGAAAAGCAGCATCGAATGAAGAGAAAATCGTTTTTCAGATAAATGTTGGAGATAAACTTTCAATTCAAGTTTCCTTTTCGAAAGGTATGAACATAGTACTTGAATCCCTTTATCTCCACTCAACAAAAATGGGTTTAAATGCAATTAAAATTTTCTTCAAGTGCCATTTTCCTGTAAAATTAAGTTGCTTTTGGTAATTTCATTTTGAAATTAATTATACGATATGGGAATGAATTAATTACAATGAATTTCTTTCTTCCTTTTTTTGCTTTGCTTAATTTTATCTCAAAGTTTAGAAGTAAAAGTTTCTTGCAAATATACTGTATATCCATGAATTTATTAAACGTTGTTGTGTCTTTAGTATAAATTTTAATTAGCCATTATTTGCGAATTAAATGAAAAAGTAATTGTCCCGAGCAGCATAAAGCAAGAAATCTCATTTTTTGGACGTAAAGAAAATCGAAATCCGAGCGACACATCTAAATAAGGCCCTGTTTCAAAGTTTTTAAGGCTAAATCTTTAGGAGTTTAATGGATTCTAAATGTTCGGTAACGAAGCCTTACTTATGGTGTCGGAACGTCACCGTATTAACGACAAGACGCGAAGATACGCTGATGTCACTAATCGAGTGTAACAAATAAAGAATACTACGTTGCAGAGCTTTAAAGCTCCATTAAACCACTTTAGGTCTCCTTAAAAGTCTTAAAAGCTTCGTTAAGGAGCCTTCTTCATTTGTGTCGCTCAGGTGGTGACGTCAGAGTAACTTCATGTCTTATCGTTCAGCCACAGTGGGGCCGCAGTGCGAGACACAAATTCCAAGAATTCCATTGTTCATTTTTGAATAAAATTCATTATTCTCTAAAGTAATAACTGAACGATCCCTATTCTGCTCGGGTATTTGTTAGAATATTACGGAATTATTTACGTTCTTCCTTCAATGGCGAATAATTAAAATAGTTGATATTAAGTTTCCCAACATAAAATTGCAATTATGCTGTCGCAACTTTTCCGTATAAAGTTCCAAATAAGTTTTTCCAATATTAATTAATTACATGCTCTATACGACCTGAAAAATCATTCGACAATACTTTGTATAGGTTAAAGATCCTTAAAACTCATTTTATTTTAATTTTATTCATTTTTTTTTCAATACCAAAAATTCTCTTTTATCTCATCAAAAATTCATAAATATTAATTTAAACATTATAAAATTTTATATAATATTACAAAGACTGGAAATGATAAGAGAAACAAAAAATATATTTAATAATTTCATTTCATAAAACAAGCATAACAAAGTTGATTTCAAAATTTTTGAATCTCTTGAGTGTTTAACAAAAAAAAATAAATTTATTAATTCAAGCTTGTTGAAATTTTTCAAGACATTAAATTTTAATTAAAATTCGATTATGTACGGTTTTCATATTTTAAATTTAAATAAAATTAAGAAAATTGTGTGTGGGATTGGAATCGAATGTGGGATGCAGGGGTGTAGCCAGGAGGAGACCCCCTCCGAGAATTAAAAAATTGTAAATTTTTAACGGTTTTTTTATTTTTAAAATTTTTTTAAAAAAAACGAAAATTGAAATATTCTGGCAACACCCCTGGTGCGTAGCCTGTGTAATCCCCCATTCAATTCCAATCTCACGCAAAAAATCTGTTTTTCGTGATCAAAAAAAAAAAGAAAGAAAACCTTCATTTATCTAATGTACAATAATAATATTAAATAAAAAAATTAGTTAATAATGTAAAGCTACTAATCTAATCAGTGAGAATCGAGAATATACGTGAATATGGATGAGAATGATGAAAGGATTTAGATTAAAAATGAAACAATTTTTTTTATATATTTAAATGCTAAAGATTAGATATTTTTTATTAAAATAATTAATTGTGTATAAATTTTAGGTAAAGAAATGAAAAAAATAATTAAATAAATAAAAAAAATGAAGAATTTATATCAGATGTTGAAAAAATATAAAAAAAGTGAGAAACGAAAAGAAAAATAAATCAAAGAAAAAAAAAGAAATAAACTGAATGAGAAGTAAAAATTAAATTTAACTGATTTTTTTATTGTGTAAATCCCTTTTTTGATACGTGATTTGAGTGGTTGATGTTTATGCTTTGCTCTTTTTTTTCAGGGTGGCCGTTCTCGTGGAGTCTTTTGAGCATACAACAGGGACAAATTGAAGATTTGTTTCTAACAATTAGAGGGAGGGAGGTAATGAGTCAAACCCTCTCCTCTACCCCTATGAATACGTCCCTGGTCCCTGGTATGTTAGTCAAAATAAGTTTTATACAGAATTTTTAAAAGATTCAGCATTCAATGGGCGATACTTAAATATTAACACTACTACTTCATCTCAACTTAGTGGACCAAGTGGTGTCTATTTAGCGATGCTGCTTATTTTCGACAAACTGTCTAATCTTGACCCAAAAATGTTCTCCTGGCAATATTTGAGTTTGTTCCTAATATGCAAATAGAATGCTAGCTTTAACGCATTTTAGATGAGCAGGTCTTCAGTTTTCGGCACCTTATAGCTAGTCCAACCCTGCAGGCATGCATTTATTGTCTGCAAGCGTGCATTTATGAACTAATGACTACCCAAGATCAAATGGAAGAAAGCTCATCTTAGAGACAATATTGAAATTTATATTGGACATTGACAAGCGATAGAGCCAGTTTCAGATGACATCAAAGAGATGCCATGGATCACAATTGATCTCTACAGACAGCGAGGTAAGTAATTCTTTTCATTTCTAAGTTATGGAATTATAAATGATAAAGTTTAATTGTCAATCAAAAATGTATAAAAATATAAAAGTTTGAGTATTTCGCATAAATGCTAGCGGTTCAAATCCCAAATATTGTAAATTATGTCTTTTATACTACCATGTATTGAATAGATTGACCTATCTTTTTTTGAATAGTTTTCTTTTTTTGCTGAAATTCAATCCGATTTGTAAGCACATTTCAGGAGCATGAATCAAATGTCTATAATCCTATTCATCAACAATCAATAAACACCAACATAAAAATCAAATAAAATAAATATCTATGAACAAAAGAGAGACCGAACCATCAATGTGCAGTCATTAACGCCACACATCTGATGATCATAATGATGTTTCTGATGAACAGTCATAAAAAACTTTTTTCATTTAACCGAAACTGAGTTAATAGTTCAATCACAAAAGGAGTTTCTTTTTAGTGCCTGAGACTAATGAGACATTAATAAAAAAGAAGAGTAGATGATATCCAAGTCTTATTGTGTGTTCGTCTAACAAATTAATTTGCGGTGCCTTTTGATATCCATTAGAAATTCAAAAAAAAAATTAAAGCCTTTTTACTTCCAACAAATGTTTTATTTCAGCATGTTCGAGATTATCAAAGATAATAAAAGAAATTAAATATTTCAAGGTGGAGTCGACGCTGATCATAAAATTAAAAAAAGTTTATGCATAAATATAAATGCACAATGTGTATAAATAAATATTCCCTGAATGAATTTGCATATTTAACAATGAAAATTGTTTTTCATTTAAAAGTTCTTACAGTTCTGTTGCATTAGTTTTTAATGCTATGCTGAAAAATAAAAATGTAAGCAATAAAGTTTCGATGGGGAAGGTTGAGTTTATAATACGTGCTTTTTGTTATTCAACATTCTCTATTTTTGCTCTCTTAAATTCATTCAATGAGGAAATTATCATCACCTTAAAGTTGTTGAAGGTGTTTACCGAGTAGCACATTGAGTATGGTGAGAAGTTATTTAATTTATATTGGTATAGACGTAGCTGAAAGATTAAAGGGGATGGTATATTAGAGGAACTTTAAGTTTAATTAACTGCTGGTATGTTTTTTAAGATTAATTAGGTACGATGGATGTTAGAAGTGGTGTCTTAAAGAGTTATAAGCTGGCTGGGGCGTTGCCAGGAATTTTGAAGAAACTTGTGTCAAGGGCGCATTTAAGACAAGCAAAAAAGCATCAATTTGCAAGGGTTTTTCGTGATAAAAATCCAAAAATCCCTTTACCTATCCAGAACTACCTTCTCAAAAAAGTTATGGCTGCGTACCTGACTTGAGTCGAATATGAGGTGATTTGACAACCAAATCTGGTCTTCCTCCCCCTTAATTTGGCTTTGCTTGCTGTATGTTTAGATCAGAATAAGAATGAAGTTGTTAATTGTTTCTATGAAGTAATCAGCGTGATACTTGGCTCAAATATGGTTTTTGTAACTCGAAAGTCATCGGTTCGAATCATACCATTTCCAAATTTTGGCTTTTATCAGAAGTTTAGTTACTTTAACTGCTCAATGTACGAGATTAAGGCAAAATTTGACTTCCGTGACTCGTTGGATTAAAGAACGGGTTGGCACCACTGTTAGTCAATAAGCACAACCCAAAACTACACATCATTATGCAAAAAACTCAAAAACTTCACAAAATGCACGAAAATATTCCAAAAATGTAGCAAATCAGCATTTATGATAGTCAAAAAATGTTGAGGAATTAATGCCTCGACATTTTTCATTATCATTTTAAAACAATTCACTGAACATCGCGGAACATAATCAAAAGCCACAGCGCACATATCCAAAAAACTAATTTGTTTTAGATATAACATAACATGTTTCTAAAAGCCATATCACTAAATGTTTAAACATATTTACGCACATTTTTTAGCCAAAAATCCATGTAAGGCTTAAAACTCGGAATTCCAATCACAAAACCATCCCGTAATTAACTTTTGTCACATAAATTTTGTGAAATTACCTCCATAAACATTTATCTAATCAAAATAAACTAGTTAAGTTGTTCCTCAATAGCAATTTCTTGCCTCTAAGGTATTAAATATACAAATTGCTGATGATTATACAACCTCTAAAGACATCTCGGCTAATAAATCAAATTAATTTCATTATTATTCTCCCATAAAATCGTTTTAATAATTTAATCAACGGCTTAAGCAGCCAGCTTGTCAATTCAGCTACATCAGCAGAGATTTCAATAAAAATAAAGATCCATAAGAGTACGAAGAGCGTGGAGAGAAATAAGAAGTCAACCGCAAACTTAATTTCTATTGTATTATGGAAGAAAATTTTCAATTCATAAGTGAATGGCACAAGAGTCGACGACGACAGCAGAGGGAGAATGAAATTCAATACAAGATGATTGCCGACTAATTAAGTAATTAAAATTCAATTTAATCGCTATTGTAGTGATTGCTTCAAGCACTTGTCAGCATGAAAATCTCTACCATCCGGCAATTCTTTATATTCACAGTTATCTCAAGTATTCGTTCATTAACAATTCAGCAATTCTTTTTTTTGTTCAGCATCATCGAGTTTTATTCTTTTATTGTACTATGGATATACAGAATTGCTCAATGTCAAGGCTAAGTCAGCTATGAAAATACACTCACAGAGAATATATTTCAATCTGTGAATCAGTGAACTGATTAGAAATTCGCACAAGTATTTGATTTCTCGTTAGAATTTCAGATTTTCTTTTTTGGTTCGTTGAAAGCATTGCAAATACAGATAGCATAAACATCACATAGCAAATTTTAGACCGAATTTAGAATTGGTGATTGGAACGCATATTTTATGCCTAACTAGTATACGTTTCTTTTGATGTTTAGGTCTATTTAGATTTGAATTTTGATATTCAGGTGGATTTACACTAGAGTTTTGATGTTCAGGCAACTTCACACTACAGTTTTGTTATTCAGGTGTCTTCACACTAGAGCATCGATGTTCAGGTACCTTCACACTAGAACGAAACTAGAACTTTTCAAATCAAAATGCTTTTACAGACCATTTTATCAAGCAATATTGAACGTCATAAACGAAATGCTCAAATATTCAATCCACAAAATCACAGCATGCACATCAACATATTTGCTGAACGAAATAAAAAAAAAGCTACACTAAAAAGCTTTCAAAACTGCTAAATAAATTTTTAAAATTCCATTACGATACGCAAGCAAATTGCTTCAAATATTTGCAAACAACTTTCGACAGAGGAGAAAAAAATAATTACATTATGCAATAAAAATGATATTCTGTCTCGATGGACGATTGGGTAAATACATAAATAACGAGATTTTTCCATATATAAAAAAATTCACAGCAAAATGTTTTTCAGCAACAAAAAAAGAAGCATACATTTTATTTGCTGAATGCAGAATAGAAAGCAGCACATTTTGACATTTTGCAGCTCCAACTATTACTGGAAAATTTCACATCCTGAGAAATGCATTTCAAAAATTATTTTCTGCATGAGAAATCTTGATGACCAGATGTTATGCTCGAAATTGTTTATTACCATGAAATAATAATAATTTTGGCATTGAACTCTATGAAGGACGACGTAGAAGCTTAAAGAATATTTATTTGTGACTCACTAAAATTCCAAACAAGTATTCAATGAGCGGATCTAATGGAATTAACTTAATGAACATTAATTATGTTTATAGATAGCATGTCATCTTGTGTATCAAGTCATCTTGTAATAGACTTCTTTGTAGAAATATCGATTGGTCGTGTCAAAGCATCTTTAAGGTAATAGTAGATGGATATTAGTTCAGTCATGCTTTAAATGACTGATTATAGTCTTGAAATTAGATACTTAATTTATTCCTTTTTGAATCAAAATGAGGAATATTGGACGGATCTTCCTGTGATTGCATGTCTGTGATATTATTAAAGGATCATAGCTTGAGTGCTTAAGAACCTGAAAATCTAATAATCTGGAGGATATAGACACTTATTAATTACAAAGTTCGAATGCTAGGAAACCTAAATCGGAAATAAATTAATGTGAAGGTACCTGAATCAGTCAAATTTAGTGTGAAGGCACCTGAATCGGAAATATATATTGTAAAGACACCTGAATCAGAAAATTCTAGTGTGGAGGCACCTGAACATTTGAACAGATATGTAAAGATGTCTGAATTCTACATAGCTCTAGTGTGAAGACACTCGAATGACATAACTCGAATCTGTATAAATACGAGTCGACTTAGTGCTCTATACGTAACTAAATCCAAACAGACATTAAAGACATTCAAAAATCACCAAACTTTTTAATGTCATCCAAACAAAAAACAAGCTAATGACTATGAAATTTATTTCAAATCAAACCCGACATCAACACTTTTTTTTAACCCCGCGTGATTTTGTCATTTGACTAATTGAATTTTCATCAGCAAAATTGAATTGATAAAGCATTTGCCTAAATTGCCATAATCCCATTTATTTTCCTATTCAATATGAAATCGTTTTAGACTTAAATAAATGTTAAAGATAACGCCAATATATTAAACAACCTCTCATGAGCTTTAAAATTTATTTCTACGATTAAGCGAAAGTTAATAGAGTCGTCGCCATAAAAAGCACTAAAATCCTCATATATCTTCTCAAATATTGCTCACTTCGCCATACATTTCATGTATAAGTGCATAATATAAATTTCATTCCGAAACACGTATTTAGAGTATTTTTTTCTTCTTCCTTACTTACTCACTCCCTTGGTATGGAAAAATATAGAGCAGCAGAGAAAATTAAAATTGCATGAATGTCCATTTTCGAGTGAATTCAAATTTGAAGTGAAACAAGAATGAGTGAAATATTATTTAGGTGGGTTAGGTTAGTTATTCATTTATATAACTCCGAATACATGTATGAAGCAAAACGTGCATCATTCGAAATGGCGCTTTTGCATAAATTATTCAACAGTGTACAGTATACAGTGTAATTTATTCCTTCCACTATGAGACGTTTTCCACTTTTCTTTCTCCCTTCTCTTTCTGTGCTTCTGTTCGTTGCCTTTTTTTATACAGCTTGAAAGAGAATATTTGCCTTTTTTTCAATTCGAAATAAATGGTCAGTCATGAAATGATGTCCTATAATTAATGTGAGGGTTTATGAGCTTCATAGCTAAGAATAATGTCAAGGAGACTGTACTGTTGCATACTGAATCTTAGTTGTCTTCAAATCCTAGTTGTAGTATGTGAATGGCAAGATTTCTCGGAAATGTTTGGCTGAATGCTCTCAATTATCTATTGAATTCAGCTAATCAGAGGCTAAATGCATTCAGTAAACTCATCCAAACATTTGGCAGAATTCATCAGAATTGTTGATGAATTCGGCAGATTTCGATCACTAGTAGGAATCGAACTAATGTCCTCTACCGAGTATATTTCAAATTTCCAGACTCTTGCTCCACATCTAGGCCATCAGGGACTTAATCTTGAACAAGCAGATCACCCTACATAAAGCTCAATATCCTTAAACACCCCGCTATTTGCTATATGAACATCATTTACAAACAACCCCTAACAAGTACGAAGGATAATTGTAAATTCAGTGAAATTGTATGATAATGTATGCAATCCATACATCCAACGCTATTTTCGCGTGCAATTATAAAAGTTCAACACCGAATAAATGCATGAAAATCTCTCGTTGGCATCACAGAATGCATATAATGGAAGTAGATATTATCTTGCAGATATAACAATATAATTTTATGGTACAAATGATAATGTAATGAATAGAAAGCAAAGCGAAATGTAATAAAATGAAGTGAAGTAAGTGCTTCAATTTGTTATTAGTTTAAAATGCTGGTTTTATACACAAAAGAGAAGTCTCAAATTATCATTAAATTTCAGTTTATTATATTTAATCAGCTTGATTTTATGACTGTCATTAACTTCATCGTCGTGCCATGATCAAGATGTTTTTGGATACTTTTTTGATTTATTAATATTCAAGTTTCAGTCTCTAATACTCTATAAATTATAAATTCCTAAAATTTTTAATATTTCTGAGGTTATGCTGAATAATTTACATAAATGGTCAGTCTAGAATTGTTAACATTTCTTGTATGGGGGTTATTGGTCAGTGGCAGTCAGTTATGTAGACTTAATAGCATTTCTGCATGCTTTTTAGTCTAATGTTACTCAAATGTTGCTAATACAGCTAATTTAGTCATGAACGATATAAAAACACTCAAATTTTAAGGTTAAGTGTGTGAATTTAATTTCAACAGATTCCCAAAATCGCGATATCCTGTTATGACTCAAATATAAAAATTCACATATAGCTTTCATCAAACCTCTGACATAATCCGCAATGCATAATTTATGAATAACCCTTTAGTAAGCCACAGAATAATTTATTTTATACCTACAAAATTGAACATGATTTTTTCGGAAACCAACATTTCTCATATGACTGCAACTCATATGTACTTTAGTAATGTTCACATTCAACTATATAAATTAGTTTCGGAAATGCTATAGCTCTTTTGACGACTTGACCGAAATAAGAAATACTGAGCATTTAATTATGGGTTATTAAAGGCAATAACGACTCTTTCAATAGTAATTAAAGATGAAATATGAATCGAAAAATGGCATATAGCACATTATAATTGGTACCAAGACTACATTTGTATTATGTCTATCTGAATATGATTATGATTTGAAATACTAAGAAGAATAACACGGACTTTCTTAATCAAAACTAATGCGCAGTAAAAAGAAGTTAAGGAATAAAAGTTTTGTTCAACTGAGCTGTCTGTTCTGTAGATGGCAATACAAATTTCATTCCATTAGGGCAGTGGTGGGTAACCTCTGTGCTGCGGCACATCTAAGCCTTGAACAAAACCTAAAACAGCATACGATGTATGGTATTTTCAACCATTTTTGACAGTACACTAGTGTGCCGCGACACACAGGTTGTCCACCACTGCCCTAGCTAGCAGTAGACCATAACAATATTCAGCATGAGAATTTTAATCCACAAAAATAAACAATAACATTTATTTACTATCGTAGTCCGAAAAAATGTCTTAAGATAGTGAGAGGAACAAGAAGAAAATTTAATTAACATGAAATCGACAAGTTATGTACACAAGAACTATCAAATTTCCCAAATCTATAATTAAAATGCCTTACTTATCAATCGAATGGCTCTCACAACATGAACATCTACATCAGAACATGAAAGAATAGAACGATAAACAACTACTATCTTTATTGCCCAATAAATAATCCAAAAAAAAACACTCAAAGTTATTAAAAAAATGTAATATTGGAAGGGAAGAAAATGTGTACACATAAAGTTATCGTTTTTAGTGCTTAACTCACTTCATGCTTCATTAACATCAAATATGAATATTATTCAATATTATAATAACAGAGAAATAAAAATCATAATAAACTGTTTATGAATAACTGCCCTTTATGTACCTATTTGTATGCGTGCATTCATAAATGCCAAGGGGGTCCTCGGTTTCAATAATTGCTTTGTTTCAAGGAATCATAGTCAGATTGAATTATTTGATTCAAAATTAGCCAAATTTGAATCTCAAAATGCCGTCAGAAGCAAAATTTGAAATTTTTAAAATTATTCAAACCGTGGACCCCCTTGTATTGCACATAGAAAAATTAATTTCAAGGAAAAGTCGAGTTCCTTTGTGAAACAAATTTTTCAGTTTTTCCAAATCATAAAACATAAAAATGCATGTTTTCGTTTCTTCTTTATTTTTTACGATTTTTTGATTGCTTTCTTTTCTCCTGCCTTGATCTTTCTTTGCTTTATTCTCCGTTTTTACGATTCCGCTAGCTCAAGTGAAATAGAACTTTTTTTTTCTTTCTTCTTGCTGTCTTAAATAAATTCTCATCTTTCATTATTCTCATTTTAACGCATTTCTGTTTTTGGTAGAAAAAAGGCGGCATTGTTTTTACTTTAATCATCTGGGTGTCAGTCGTAAAAGTGCTGATTTTGAGAACTTAATTTCAGGGAGTATGTGTGTTTGTTGTTGGATGTGTACACAATGTTGAGAGCTGTTAATGCATTTTTCAGGGATATTCATGAATACGTTAAGAGGAGGTTTGTAAATTGTTAATGCTTGATGCTACATAAAGTGCAAATTAACCTTAAAATTGTTAAATAAAATAGAACGGACTCAAATTAGAGCCTGAATCAATCGGCACAGTTCAAATGCTGTATGTATGGGGATTGAGGAGATATATTACTTAGAATTTAACATAGCTGTTGAGTCATTAATTGTATTTTAGTAGAATGCCCTATCTAGCCAGCATTTAGATATGATCGACATCATTACATGTCGTTTGTCGAGCAGGAGTCGTCGTTTAGTCTTGCTCAACACTAGACAACCTGTGTATCGTGGCAAATGCCATGGATAAACTGTGTGCAATTTTGGAAGTGCCATGAATCATATCCATGTTCATGACTCCAAGTATACCATTAATTTCAAAATGTAGCCGACCTGATCTAGCTTCATGTGTCATCTAAAACAGGCCATAGATCCCAATTGATCTGTACAGTCATCAAAGTCTTAAATTAATTGAATCTCAAATTTCTACATCCACAAGCATCCATATCATTATCACAACCATCAACAGCGCCATATTCATGAGCTAATAAGCACTTCCCAAAACTCATTTTTGTACATACTAAAGATTCTTTTTCCGAAAGCTCTTAAAAGGGTAATTTGTTGTTCTTTCAGCTCAGCAACTTCTTTTTATTCATCGTCATTTGAGAGAATGTTCCTTCCTTATTTTCTTAAAAAAAATCATCAATTTAAAATTTCGATGTAGGCACAATACTAAGGGCGCCACGTTTAATTTCTTGTTTCTTCTTTATACACGATGTAACACGATACGAAAAATAATTAATTATTTAGATTAATTATTTTGAATTATTATGAGGAATTATTTTCAGTAAATTAGGAGATGAAGCCGTTAATGTTGCTACTTAAAGAAAATTAATTTTTATTTTTAATATTCATGACATGTTTCTGTATGAGCGATGGAAATTCTCGTGTATTGGATAAGCGGTGAGCCATAGAATTTTTAAAATTGATGCTTGATAAAGCTTTATGCTGGAAAAAAATTTAATGGTAAAAATCCATTTAAAAATACTTTAAATTCAGCATCGCATTTCAAGACCACTTGCAGTTTATGACATCAATCATCCATAAGAATGCAGTACTTGAAGCATACATAATAGTAAACAACTTGCTATACTGAAATTTTGCTACAGTTCGTAACATTTTCCAAGTTCTCAGTAAAACCTCTTATGTTGAGAAAAGGAAAAATGAAATATCAAATTAAGATTTCATAAGGCACTGCAAATGCTGACTAACGACGAGAGTTTCAGTGAACATGTACAAGAACTTTTGAAGGATGCTCTAAGGTATGATGTAAAATGTATAAGTTCTATTATTAACTAAGTTTTATCTAGAAATTTGTTCTATAAAACCATTAAAATTTTCGTATTGGGTCTTATTGATATCAAGGAGATCTTGTAGAGGAATTACTTGGAAATTTTTGGATCCATTAAGTTAAGAGTATTTAATTGGTTAGTTGTTTCTAACAGCGAATATAATGGATATGTTATCTTTAGCCTTAAACTTTTAGAAATTCTGCATAGATATTATCCAAGATGAGTGTGAACTTTACTGGAATATTTTCTTAAGATTCTTCTCAAACCCCTCTCCTATTTCCTCCTCCTGTGCACTTTAGTGTGACACGGACTATAGTTGAGTAACACTATACCAGGCATTAAATAAGGGTATGCTTAAGACAGAGTATAAAGTTCCAGGGAGTTGCAGAGAGTTTAAGACCGAGACGAGTCCAGTCCAGTCTAGTCAAGTTAATTTTTCCATACAAAATCTGAGTTGACTTCGAGATCTGGTAAAGAGTAACTCGATCTTACCCACACAAACCTAAGTGTGTGTCCTAAATATGTAAGTGAAATACATCAGCATTCTCACATAGCAGGAATCAGCAGTGATGTACAAGAATGAATTAAGGTAAGAATAAAGTAAAACGAACCTAAATCCAATGCATCAATGATAAAGAGAATGAAAAGAATTTACACTATCAACTCTCTTTATTCGCTATATAGCACAATTGTGTTCTATAGTAGAAGAAATTTATAGGAGAACTAACAACACCGTTACAGTGATTAGAAAGTAAGAGATGATTTTCATCACAGACTCCATCAACAATTCATAATTAAAACCATTCTCGAAGCCTTACTTTTATTCCATGACAAATCCTCATCACAAAACAATTAAAACTGAATCAAAACAGCAAACAATAGCAGCAGTAGAAACTACAAATGACTAAATTAGCTTTCAAAAACTAACAATGTTCATTCATTTACTCAATTAATTTTAAAACAGAAACATCCTGAACTTTTATTTAGACTTCAGGAGCTTCCATTCTTACTCTTTATACCTATTTATATTTTAATGCTATTCATATTGCAAATTGAAATTTCTTCCTTCCATCTGAATAACAAAAGAATATTGATCAAAAGAAGATGAAAAAAAAGTCTCTCTCTTTTTATATAATTTTTCAACTGAGAATCCTGAGCTACATGCTTATACATTTCATAAAAAGAGGCGCAATTAGCAGAGGAAAGGGATACTCAGGTATCTTTATAAGCAGAATAACAGTTGAATATAAAAAAATTGCATAATAATAATTTTCTGCGCTGAATACTGAACAGACAAAAAAGGAAGAGCAAGCAAGAGCAAAAATAAATGCGAAAAGAAGTACTTGAAATATGTGAAGAAATGTATTTCGCTCTTCACTACTGGGGCTGTTCACTTATTAGGTAACTCATGATAAATTGACTTATTGAAACCCTCGCCCCTTCCATCCACCAAACATTCTTGCTTACTAGCCATACAGATCAAATGTGGTCCATGGTCTCCCTCAGTTGGTGCCTTAAGCTGGTTTTATCGCTTACCAATTACCAATTCCATCCGCAAAATGTTAAACTAAAATCTGGAGCCACCTCCCCATTCAAAGTACATCACCTAACATGCGAACGATCCCCAAGCTTAGTGAGTAAACGGCAAAGTGCCCCAAGACATAAAACAAAGTTTTTTTTTTCATCTTCAGTATTAATTCATTCTTTTTTTCTCCTCTCCGTTTGATGTTTGCAGTCTTTCTATCTACCCGTGCATCATTTGCACTGAATTCAACTTTACCTCTCAACTTGGGAATCATTTTCATGTGAAAAGCATGAAAGGGAAACAAAAGAAAGAAGAAAATCCATTGCTTGATGAATTGTAAGTTTTTTAAGAGACAATGATTGCACACAAAATAGTGAAGAAGAAGAGATCTCTTTTCATACCGAAAAAATTTTCTCATTCCATTCTTGTTCTTTGCGTTCTGTGCATTTAGAAAAAAAAAGGTGCAAAATTTCACATTTATCAAACTCCTCGACATTTGAGTGTGCAATGTAATGAGAGATGCTTGTAGAACAATATATCGTAAAACATGCTAAAATTGTCGAATTGAGATTGGTATGATGACTGTTTAATTGGGTTTGTATGGTGATTAAAGCGCATTTTGGGATGTAAATGAGCTGGATAAGCTACGACGAAAAGGTGTTGGGAATGACTGAGCATTTGATCTATTCAGGATTAATTTTGTCCATGATGATGAGACAGATCTTCCTGATTGACGCCCATATTCAAGAATTAAGGATCCTTCCCTTCATGTTCATGGATTCCACCTTTTCAGCTTAACTCCAGTGGATGTGGAAAGGACTCTATTGTGTGCTTCCATAATAAAGTCATGCCCTCGAATGAGGTTAACCTCGCTTTGCAATACCACCTCCGGGAAGAGGGGGAGGAGGGTCCCTTTCAAAAAATTTCAGTTACTCCCCTGATCCATAATGATCTCCTCAGATAACTCCTTATCTCAAATTGTCTGCAAACATTTCACTAAAAAGTGTCGACGCTAAAAAATGATGAGCTTATCCACCCGAAATATGAGCTTATAATTACACCAATTTTCCAGACAATCGAGTAGCTCTACATTCACTCAATCAGTCAATTAGTCAGCTGGATGTTATTAAAAATTCAATGCATTTTATCAGTAAAATGTGTGCTAAAAAGGTGCATAAAAATCCGTCCTCTATCGGAGCACTTAAAAACACAAAATTGAAAGGTAAGTAGTACATATAAGCGCTAAAGTTATCTTGATGTTGAAATATAGACGCACAAAAGAGTTGAATGGGCAAAAAAAAGAATCATAAAGTTCATATCGCATAAAAAGCAGCCATTAAGAGGATTTATTTGAAATTGTCAAGAGCTATTGGATGAACATGAATGAACAGAGATTATTTCAACAGCGATAGTACTTTAACTGCTTAGTGATGGCATTTTTTTGAATATGGCGGTAAAAAATTAACTACAAATTCCAAATTTGGGTAGAAATATTCAGACTTAAATATAAAACAGATAGGAGAATAAGACCAAGACAAGGTTACATGATGTAAGAACAGAAATAGAATTGGAAATAGAACATGAAATCATGTCGCCATGAGTTATTTATATTTTTATGATTATGTACGTACATACATTCTGCTTTTTGAAGATAATTCAAATTCCTTGATTGCTAACATCAATCTTGTGCTTGTTTTTGTGGTCGATGTTTTATGGTCGCCGTAATGTACAATTCTTCTTTTAGAGCAGACAATAAATGCTGAATTCTATTTGAGATTTCATTTGTTTTAAGAGTGAATCATTTTGAATGTTGATGATAAGTCAGGGGAATGTAGCAGTTTAAGCGCATTTTATCACGTTCATTTGGTTTCATGTGTTGATTTATTCATTTACACGTCTTTAAATACTCTAGATGCTTGGACATATGTAAGTATGATATTAATGGTCCTCATGTCGATTAGTAGAATAGGAAACCTACATTTTAAGGTGTTGTTTTAATTACTTCTTCTCCTTCCTAAGCTGGGGCGCAAGTGGGCCCATTGTCTAAAGCCGATTCTATCGTTCGAGAACTTCTGTCAGTTCTGAATGTTTGGTCGTGTCTACTTAATGCAAATATCAAAATGAATCCGAATTTATTCTAGCCTGACGGACTAGAAGTTGTACATTTATCCTTCGAGATGTTTGAGCCTAACCTCAAACATTATTAACCTAATCTCCTTGCTTTAGAGCAATGCTGCACATCCTTTTATTTTTTGGACAAAACTTTGTTGATGAACCTGTACCGAAAACGTACACAACATAAGTTTCATATCATTTGTAAGGCACACTAATGTACCGCGGTACATTTGTTACCCTAACATGCAAAAGACCACTTTTTGGCACCGTTACCAAGATTTTTCTGAATCACAAAAGCATACTCATTGTTTGTTAATTTTACTCATCATTGCTCTACAGTCCAGACAAAGCCAATAAGCACCAAAAATACTCAATTATTCATACAAATACACAGACTAGCCAGACTATAAAGATTTCTTTAACAAAAACATGCCAAGTACATACAAAAAAATATAATTCTAAACAACAGAACAAAAAGAAGAAGTTGCATCCATTGTCAGAATTGTAATACATTCATGATATCCAATCGTCAAAACAACAAATGAGAGAAATTATGTTACTCATTTATCTTTCATTTAATAAATTGGCGTCCCGCAGGGCCACTTCTTGTAATATGATCTCAACATTTTCTTAATATTCTTCTCATTCTTAATGTTGTCAGTAGTTTCTTACTTAGTTTTACGAGAAGGACAGACAAATAATTTAAAATGTTTATGTGGTTCAAGATAATTAAAAATTTATATCAAATGGTGAAACTACTGGGCGATTTTGATTAGATTTTTATTGGATATAACTAGAAAATACGTTTTGATTGAACGTCAATTCTATTTTTACGAGGCAAATCATCAAAATCGTAAAAAGAGCGACAAGAAAAATGCGCCATAAAATATAATCACAATAAATCATTTCTTCTTTTGTGGAACATAAAAGTTATTAACATTTTATCGGATAATTTGTTTTTTATTCTTCTTGGCTTATGTTGAAAAATCAAGGTAATAACAAATGATCTATCGAAACATATATATAGACTCTACATATTAATAGTTAGTAGGTAGTACTGAAATGTTTGTATATACATAAAAAAAGTTGATATTGATCTTTGGGGATTGAAAAGGTGAAAAGATTTCTGTTTACAATTTTGTTAGAAATTAAGTAACGTAAGTGATAATCAATAGAATACCAGCTTCAATCTTAGTCTTCTAAATTTGGAGTCAAAAATCAAATTCTTGTAAAATTGTATAGAAATGGGGTCGCTCAACTGATGGGTTAAGATACCGGAGAGGTTTTACGTCTTAAACATTAGCCAAGTTATCAAGAAGGAAAACGAAGGAGAGAGGGGGTCAAAAAATTCGCGTTACGTAATAAGTTAACCTATGGTGATCAACCACTAGGCAGTATACGCTAAAAAAATTTCTTTAAAACTGAAAGATTTTTGTACATTTTAATAGATACTAAGTTCGGCCAAAAACCGTTGACCTGCATTTTCTGCATTGTAGATGCGCAGAACTGTTGTTTATGGTCTTACCTTTTAGTTCATCCAAACCTGCAGTCTTGTATTTTCGTCTGCTTTTTTTTAGAATGAACCCTAATAGATACCCCAGATTTCACTCTGCCTGCGATGTCATAAACCTCTAATAATCTCTTAATGTCTGCTTCCAAATCTTTCCATTTTGATCATAATTTGAATATATTTTCTAAAGTAATCTATTCATATTAAATTACTATATTAGTCAGATATCTAGAGATTTCAAGATATGATGCCATACATCTTATCTACAAGATGTTCAACAAAATCTCAATAAATATAACTTTAGCTCCCGAGCTAAACACGAAACTAAGGATTCATATTGATACCTGATGGATTCATCTTGATTCCTTATGCATTCATCTTGATTCCAAATGGAATACTCTACTACTCGGAGCTGTAATCAACTTCACAATTATTTTTGAAAACTTCATCTGATGCTTGGTTGCATCTCACACATTAATTCTACAATCTAATAACACCCTTGCTCCTCACAATCTAACGTCTCAGTGCATCAATAATCATTTTTAGTCTTCAGTTAAGGAAAATTGAACATAAAGTTTACTGATTTTCAGTATAGAGAAACCACAAAAACTCACATCATTTACGTGCAAAATTCATCTAAACTTTCTTTACTGTCTGTTAACAATCAATTCATAACAGATCGATAAACTGTGAGAAGCAGAATAAAATTTAATTAAGAGAACTTGAATGGCGTTTCAAGAATTAAGGAATAGAGAATTTTTATTATCCAGCAGTTGATTCCTAGTCACTAAAATGCATGATGTGTAGTTAGGGATTTGTGTGAAATTTGGTGAAAAATCAGCTCTGCTACTTTCTTATTTCCAGTCTCTGACAAAAGAGTTTTAGACACAAAATTGACATCCTTAGCTTCAACTTGATTCCTAACTTCCTAGATCCGCCTCTGCGACATCCAAATAAATTACATTGTTGTGTGGTTAATTACTTCATATGGCGTTGAATTTACTTCCAAGCTTTTCATAAACTTTCTCTCTCTTCCTGCTTTTTATAGTTCACATCCAATGATTATTCGGTATACATTCTTATTTGCTCCGAACATTGAACAATGCAGGAAATGAGCAAAAAAACTTTTCCTTTATCTCCTTATGTGAAAAGTTTTTCCTGTTCCTTACACACATATTCATAATAAAAATACGTAAAAAAACAAACTTTCTCGCAATTTACTTCCACAAAAGTACTTCAAATGAACAAAAATTGTTGGTGCAAACTTTTTCATTCCACGCCTAATTTTTGTAGATGATGCGAAAATGTATTATGATTATTAGGCACATGTCTCAAATAAATTTAAATTTTTTCAAATTAATTATAATGCTAATGAAAAATGCTTTTTTTGAGATGAGAATTATTAATTCTTAATGAAAACGTGTCATGCTTGTTAAAAGAATTCTTCTAAGGTACACTAAATGCTGGAAAATTCTATTAGTGATTCTTAGAAAATATTGATAAGAATGTAGGTTAATTTAATTGAAATTTTGTAGGAAGCTTAAAGAATCTTTAATTAAATATTTCAAATTTCAGTTCCTTTAGTAGACACAAGAGAGTGTTCCTAGAATTATCTTGAAATGTCTTATTATTTGATTAGTTTAAGGCAGTTATGGGCAAATTTTTTTTTTACCATGTCACATTTTGATGATAATCCACGACCAAAACCGCACATAACACGATGCTCTAAACATTTCGGCTGTATACTAGTGTGTCGCAGCACACAGTTTAAGCAACACTGATTTAAGGTGTTCATTTTCACATAATTTCTCCTCAATGTTCGATTGCTGTTATACTTTTTGCTATAGAGCTGAATCTTTGCTGAACTGGTGTCTATTATCTCGCGAGGTTGGCATGAGAAGCATTGTAAGACTCCAAAAGAATCCAGAATTGACGCGATTTGACAAATTTACGTTATAACAGACAATGTTAAGTTTATGTCCAGTTGATGCCTTGTTCTAAAATATTTTTGTCCACATTGAATACAAACTAACTCTTTTTCAGACAATATTAATTAAGTTTACATGATTTTTTGTAAAGGGCCAACAAGAATAGCTCTTAAGTGTCACATGTCGAGCAGTTCATCAATAAATTTTATAATATCCTACATCTTTCTCTATCTTGCCATAAAAATTAGATTCTTCCAGGTACTTAAACTATCACATACCTTAATAAAATACAAAACCTTTAGTAAACACATCTTTGAGCCTCAGAAACTTCACATTTATTAATTCAAGACACACACAAGCAGCATATCTTGTACAAAAAGTGTCAACATAACTAAGCATCAAAAATAGAATCCTAATTAAATTATCTCACCTTTTCTATGTTTTATAAGATGGTTTTTTGATAATTAGATCTGATTAGCATGTCTCGAGTTTACTGTCAATACAACAGTCAAGTGCCAATCAAATTATTTAGTTCATGTTAATTGAATTAATTATGTACCAGTTACTGGTTTTAATTAAAGCTTGCTTTTTTCTCGCTAATAAAATTTTTAAATATTACAGCCATTATGGCTGTAGTCACACCGTTAAATTTAATTAGTGAGAAAATTAAGGTAAATTATAGTGTTTACAGATAATTATGCAATAAGCGACAGTAAATCAAAATTATGTTCTGAAAACACAAGTTTAATGAATTTATAGCTTATTAATGAATTGATTAGATTTTCAAATTAGGTGTTTATGACTTTTATGCTTCAAATGACAAGAAATGAAGACACTTTTATGGATTTCAAAATGTGTGAATGCAGTCGATAGTTCTATGAATAGAATATCGAATCTAGTAATAGTCATAAAGTCAGAATATGTGTCAGTGATGTTGTAGAGTGGCACAGGCAGGTGTGTGATCCATAGCTAGATAGAACAGTGCTATTTGTTTTTTGTGCCACGGCACACCTTGGTGGTAAGCAACGATCGAAACAACATTTTCAAAAATATACAGCGGAACACTAGAGTGCCGTGACACACAGTTTTGACAGCACTGAGATAAAGAAAGATCCATTCGCAGTTGTACTTCAAAACACTAGATTTTTGTGGATTTTTTTTAAATAGGAGACATAAATTGTGGTCGACAAAGTTTATACATAGATAAGTCAACAGACAGTAATGTAGTCTCTCAGCAGATAGACAGATCTATCGAAGATTCGAGTAAATAGGAACTAAGACGTCAAAAAGTCTACAATTTAAAAATTTTTAAATTTTTATATCAGCATTTTTTATCATGTCAGACTTGTGACTATATTTATTTCATACCAATTTACTTTTATCTTATTTGCCAAAAGCAAACATCCAGATAACAAAACTGACGACTAAAATAGAAAGCAAATAGAATCACATCATAAATATCAAATATGTAATCAAACAAATCTTTTACGTATTTACTGACTGAAACAAGTTCCATGAGCAGAAGCAGATTAAAAAATTTTTATTTGTTTATGACATTCATAAGTCTGCCTAGATATTACTGTTGAAAAATATACAGCATCTTGAATTTTAAACAGTTGATTGTTTATCAGCATACAGAATAACCACAATAGAGCTGATTATTTCTCAGGTAGGTGTGAATAATAGCCGCAAAAACCAAAACGTCACATATGCTAAATTTGCGATTCATCAAAACAAAATAGCAAGTCATAAATTCCATTCACGGTAGAAGTATGAGTATAAGTCGATGAATATGCCAATTAAATTAATTTATTTCTTATATATTAGCCATATATTTCATCATAAACATCTTTTGACATGATTTAAGCTTGAAATTTTAGAAATGTTGAGATTCAAGGTCATGTGGATTGTAGTCAGGGATTGTAAATTTAGCAGAATATGAAGCTCTGGGGGTGTAGCTTAGAGATTCTATATAAGAAAAGCTTATGATTATCTTAGCCTACAATATAGGTAGATTATACTCAAAAAGCCGGTTAGTAGCAACTTTAAACTTAGTTTTTCGCAGAGACACAGCCAGGAAGGAGGTTTTGAAGAATTTTCCAGGAGACAGGACCGCCAATTCCCATGAATACGCTCCTCTACCTTAGCCGTCAGGATAAAAGGATCTTAAATCCTAATAATAGTGCAAACTTAAGGAAGTTCATAACTCTCTTATTTACATAATTAAGACTTCATCTCTAGCCCAGTCTGCAACAAGACATCAAGTAGAACGAACCTGCATTACATTTACGTCATGAATAATTCAGCTATAAATACTAAGAATGTTGCAAAAGGAGATTAATGCTTGTTATGTTGTTATGTAATCAGTACCCCTGGCTACACTCCCATCTAATTCCAAAATTCAATGTCGCTTTAAATCAGCAGAATTTAAATTTTTTCTTTTGATAAAAAAGAATTCGCTAATTCGTTAAAATTAATGATTTTTCTTGTTCCTCAGCATAATTTTTCGTTTTGTTGTTTTACAACCAAATAAACGCAGATGTGAGACAACTCAACTTTTTAATTAATAAATTTTTTTTTTCGTTCATGCTCTCTTTCTTTTGCTGCCTCATCGTAAGAATAAATGAAGTATGAAACAAAGCTTGTAACAAGAGTTTACGACTTTTTCGCATCATTTGTACTTGACTTTTGATGAAAACAAATTTTTTTATATTATTATTCTTATTTTTACAGCATCTCCGCGTCAGCCTATATATTTAAGATAGACATTTTGTCAGCATGTCATGAGTTTACCACAATTTTGAGTAAAAAAAAAATTTGTTTAATGTGTGCATGAGCTTAACAAGAGATTTTGAAGGAACATCAAATTAAACTGTGTAAGGAGAGAGATTATGGATACAGAGGAATTAAAATTTATGACATCCTCTGTTTCAAGGCTTAACTTCTAATGGAGGAAGATTGATTAAAAACTTTTTAAATAACCCCAGATTGTTTTGAGAAAAATCAGACTTGTGGGAGCTGTGAAAAAAAGACTTCTTGTTGTTGTATCCAAAATATCAGATATTTACGTAGAAGATGATTTCATCTTAATGCTGTGCTTACATGTAGGTATTCATGTGGGAACTTTTTTTTGCAACAACGCATTCTCTGACATTTAATGTTATTTATTCTGTGAATAATTCCTCCTAAAATAAAGGATAAGATGAAATGTTTCAATAATTATGCGAATATATCCATCATCTCATTCAACTCCCATACACAACTGACATCATTTGAGTATTATTGATTTTAATTAATATTATTTAATGATGTTAAATAATGCTATTTGCCCTGATGAGAATTTCTGATAATTTGCCGGATATTTCCAGGAAATTATAATCAAATTCCTATTGATGAAAATGATAAAATTCTATGGAAGTTTAGGAACAAAATAGTTAATGAAAAGCTTGAATGATGCATCATTATAGAGAATTTAATACAGTTTAATGTAAATTTACCATAATAAAACTGAGCAACGACTATTTAACGTACAAAGCTCAGTTTGTTGCTCAATTGCTCAGTAAAATATTTACATTTTCCATGAAAACTAATTTAAAATTTGAAGTAATTAATGCATTTTCTAGTAATGTAATGCTTTAGGAGTGTAATTGCATTTTAAATGAACTGGTTGTTATTTAAATTGTCTGGAGTTCAAAAGAATTAACAATAATTTCATAAAAGTTTGTTTACATTTGAGAAGAATTTGAGAAAATATTGAGCTTGGATCTCAACTTTTGAGAATTGCACTAATGACCTACATTTATGAGGTGAAAGTATGAGCAACAAAAAACAGGCAGAAGCAAACATATGGATCCTTACAGACTCTAAAGCTACGTGAAACTTAAAAATCTATATAAAAGAAATTTACATATTCTCAATCAGGCTTATGCAGATTATAACACCACAGTCTTTGTATTAAGCTTATTGAAGATTAGAATATTCCAAAAATTATTGTTAAAAAGATTAAATAGATTATTTAAAGTCTATAGTCTTCAAAAAAATTTCATACAAAAGATTATAAGATTATAATCGACAAAAGTCATGTTCTCAATATTCTCAAAAACAGCATCAAAATTAATTTCTGTTCCTGAATCCCATAGCAAATTCACGCATAACAAATACTCAATGGGGCCACCCACGAAGTACGAAATGTTTATACAAATTATTTTCCAAACACAACTTATAAGGTATGACACAAAAAAGAGGAAATGACGAGATGTGCCAATATAATACAGTCATAAAAAGAGCCATTTCATTTTTTTAAAAGCTTCCAAATGACGGTATGTTTCCGAATGTTTTTTTTTTGTGCCATTCGTAAGGGCACAATGAGAAATTCTAATAAGATACCTCCGAAAGGTGTTCAAATGGAATATCAAGAAGAAGTCAGCAAAAAAACGTTAAAAACATCGCTTGCCTGGCATATTCCTTTACTCTGTACAATCTTTGTTGTCAGAATATACAAAATGAAATTAATATATGTGGAAACATGACGTGAAGAAGCGCCTTTGCACACGAATTTAATTTTTTTGATGGATTCACATGACTTTATGTATATACGCGAATGAGAAATCATATATTCATATATTCTTGTATATCCTCAAGACCTTTCTATTCTTGAATCTTTTAAAGAATTTTTTTCTTATTTTTGGCCTTAAAAGACACTTTTTTGATATCGTAGCTTTCAATAATTTATAAACTCATAAGCATTCAGCATTTTCATTCATGCTTAATACATAAAGTATGCAAATACAGACTCAAAATGAATTTTTTTTAATGCATCGACAATGGCAAAAGGTTTATGACCTAAGATACATAACTCTTTTGTTTTTCCTTCAATTTTTCCCATGTAGCGTATACTTTATTGATGTTTTGTTCTTACTCAATTTATGTGTAAATTTACGAACTTGAATAATCGATTTGTCTGACTGTGCACTTTTTTTTTTCTTCACCAAGGCTGATAAAAGAAAATTGGATGGCACAAAATATAATGAATTGCAAACTTGATTTATTACGAACTTTTCGGTATGCTGATTCACCTTGTTAGTGAAAACTGCTGTTGATTTGCTGAATAGAGTGACAATGTTGATTTTTTTTTATGAAAAGGTAGTTAAGAAGACAAATGGAGCTTTGTGGAAGTAAATTTAGGAGGGGTTGCTGACATATTACGTCCATCGCTTGACACTTTATAAAGGGAAAATCAGTCAAAAGTCTGGAAAAGTGTCACTTAGCTGATATTTTAGTGTTTAGAATTTAATGAGTTACGGATGCAAGGTTGGGTAACTTTAAAATTCTGTCTAAGCCAATAATTTCAAACTGGATCTCATCAAAACTCAAACTGGATCTCATCAAAACTCAAACTGGATCCCATCAAAAATCAAACTGGATCTCATCAAAATTCACTTTCCATAAATGTCATTGGGTCATGATTTATTTACCGTTTATAGCATAAATGTCAAGAATAACAAAAGGTCACAAATGCTACCTAATTTTAACATTATTCAAAGT
The DNA here is from genome assembly GCF_022539635.2 of Chironomus tepperi. NCBI lineage: Eukaryota > Metazoa > Arthropoda > Insecta > Diptera > Chironomidae > Chironomus > Chironomus tepperi. The sequence goes on from NW_027226207.1 coordinate 1,604,039, forward strand.
TCCTGTTAAACACCAAACACCTAACTTCCCTAAAAAAATCTTTAAAAACAATAATTCTGGACCGACTGTTTAAAAAGTCACCTAAATATTTTATTCTTTTCAATAAATGCCAAAAGTTAAGCCTGAAGGAAAGTTGAAAACTTGTCAGTCTTGTAGAATATTCAATTATGTTGCCTTTATTACTTAAAACTTGTGTTCACATTTTTCCTTCCGCGAAAACAAAAGTACATGGAATATTAAAACATACTTTTTTTTCTTTGGGATTCATCATGCATAGTATGCTTTGAAAAATTATTCATAAAATATTGCCTCAGAGTCAGCTTGTTCATTCATTGTAAGAATATCTGACAAACGGATGCTCTTACATACTTTTTTTTACTTCTTTTTCTGCAATTCGTATTAAATCTAATTTAATTACATGGTTTTGTGTACCTCCTTCGAAATGTAGTTCTTGTTTTTATTAAAATAAGCTGGAATTTGATTAAATGTAGTGTTGCACCAAAGGATATGATGTGTGTAAGGGATCGAATGGTAAGGTATGTAGTTGCTTCTGGGTTTGTTTTAAACTGTGGTTAAAGTGTTCGAAAAATGAGGCTTTAGATTGAGTACAATCATTACCAATTACTGATTTTCAATCACTGTCTATGGAAATGTCCTTGAACTCCCAAGTGCGTCACAGTCATGGCAACACATAAGTATCTTTTTCCATCTTTCAACTCAAGCATTCAAAACCCTTGCAACCCAACCAAGAAGTCTCAGAACTCAACTGCGTAGTCCATACTCAAAATATCATTAAATGCTTTAATACTAGCTCATATCTCAAAGTCTATGCAATATAAAATTCAAGAATTAATCAAAAATTTATCTAAAAAGCAAACTTAATATCAGTTCCTTCCTAAACATTGCCAGGGGAATCTCCATAAGGATTTCTACATAATTCACTTCCATTGAACTTCTTGTTCGTGAATATTTTGCTCATCTCCATGAGTTTACATGTTCAACAACGTTTTTGCGTGTCCGTTTCATTACTTTTTTCGATGATTAATTATATATTTTAATTTGCTACTCTTCCCGATCTACAATGTTTTGATACCTCAAAGTTAACTTCTTCTCCTACTTCAAATTTATCATAATTCCTTCGTTTGTTTGCAGATATGGAAGGAAATTCTTCTGTGATTTCTTTCCCTTCGTTTAATTGAAAACACGCGATCTCTAAATCTTTATCCATTCATCAAAAGTACGCCTATAGACATTTAAATGTAGACTTATATGAATTGAATAAAGATACTTAATTATAATTGGACTTGAAATGAAAGTGTTTATCAGACAGGCATTTAATTGAATAACTGAAGGTGGATTTCCTTGCTATTTCCATGAATTTTCTTCCTTAATTATCTAATTATGAAAATGTTAGGCAAATTTAATGAGGAATCACTCATTTATTTATAGAAATTAGTAATTAACGTGTAGGAATATGAATTTATTCATCTTAGTAGTCGTAGATAATTGATTAGCTTATTACTTAATTGTAATCTAATTAATCAATTCTATAACTTGTTAATGCATGAACTGTAAAGTCCATATTGAGTAACAACTCGACGAATTAGATCTTTATTCTTTGAAAATCGAAAACAAACTAAATTTTTCTGTTGAGGGGACTAACAACTATAAAAGGGGTAGTTAACTAAATGTGGTTTGGCATACATTTTAAATTTCAAATGACAGTTGGCATATTCTAGTCCAGATTTGAAATGTTTTCGGTTGTGTTAAACTTAAATCGATCAATTACTAACTTTAAGGTTGATTCTCATAAATCATTATTCACTTCCGTACATGTTTATACTTTCACAATCAGTTTCCCTTGTTTATTCAGCACGTTACATTCCCATTTCTAATTAAATCAACCCAAAATATTAAAGAATAACATCTCTGAACTTGAACTTTTATATAAAATTTTAATTCCAGTGATTGAAAAATCTCATAAATAATTCAGTCTAAAAGGTCTTCAAGAAAATATTTCAGAATCAATTTAATCTATACCTAAATATTTACGTTAATCATCCACTCGCATGTGCACGCTTAAGAACCCAAAATCCTTCTTAGAAAACTTCTTAATTCATTCATTTTAGAATTATTTATCACTTTCTTTTCATGTTCAATCAACTGTGCTAATTCCATCATGTTTTCAAAGATGTTTATCGACATGTCTCCTTGTTGCTGTCTTTTTAGATATTACAAAATGCTTTTCAAATTTTACAAAACATTCTCAGATCTTTTAAAATGTAGACTCTTCTTGTTGCTACCAAAACATAAAGTAAGGAAGAAAAATCATTTATTTTTTATAATTAATGTAGCAATTAATAATTTTAATTCTTTTCATCGTACCTACTACGTCATATCTACCTTATAAGTGTAAGGAAAAATATCTATGTAAATTTATTCATGCAATATTTTATGTGTCTCATAATGGCTTCTTATGATTTTCTTTCTTTCTCTTTTGAATATTATGATAAGAACAGAAGCAGCAGCAACAGATTTTGGTAAGAGGAAAAAAGGAATTGAGAAGATGTATACCATCTGTAGAAAAGGGTTTAAGTGTCTTAGATGCAATTGGGAAATAAATTTTATGACTTTTTAAGCATTAAATTCTCTAAGATTAGAATGAGGTGATCATCTGCTGGATCCCTGTCCAAGATTTTATGCTAAAAATATCAATTTCAGGGTTAATAAAATGAAACAAACTTTTTGTATTAAAATTGAAGTTGACAACTTGTTTATAACTTGATGGAATCAGGGGTGTATTCAGGGGGGCTTAACACCCCTTCCTTCCTTATTTTGAGGAAAAACTCATCGATTTGCAACTTGCTAGGGTATTTTCCCTAATCCACGTCTCATCTACGTCACCATTCCAAGCAACACTCCAAATAATTGAAAACAGCCATTAAAATGCACAATAATCTTCCTCAAATGACAATTGCAAGTGAATTTCAACAGCAATACGACAGTCAATCCAATAAAAACTTAATCGATATCAATAAGTGAACAGCTGTGAACAGCAATTGCAATTTAAATACCCAAATTCTAATAAATTTGTTGTTATTCCACCACAACCTCCATTTCCACATTTCCACAAAGTGAAAAATCAATCACATCTCTAATCATGTGAAAATTTTCATTATCTTCAATAAAAATACCCACAGTGCTACGATAAAATCACCATGAAAACTGTTTATTGCGGCATATCGCTAACAATCTCAATTCAGTAACAAATTCTATCAACGAATATGTGCACACAGTCATTTAATGCCTTTACATCGATTCTCGGTACTAATTTAGGAGGTAATGCGTGGCTGATTTTCAATATATATTGGAAGCTTACAATATAATACATGAAAATTGGTACACAAATCCTTTGAATGAGATTCCTGAGAAATACATTATTACAGTCATGACTAATTTAATTTTAAAGCTTTCAATGATATTGCAACAAAGTGCTTCCCAGTTCTTTTTTTTTCTCTCATCTTCGTGCATGATACAGAAAATTGTTTTATTACAATTAATGGCATTAAAGTTGATGGTATCAGGTGTAAAATTTTCCATTTTATGGTCAAAATGGGAAAAGTGCTGACAATAAAAAATTTAACAATTTCCTCTCGGTGTAAAAAAAAATTTTCCGACTTGAAAAAGTAATTATGGGTAAAAAAAAACGAATTTAAAATGCTGATGAACTTTTTTGTGGGTAACCCCTTTCCACATTACTGTCGAAATTAACCAATTTAAAAAGTAGGAAATAATTGTACTTGTTAAAGCCATTTAATCCAAAATACACACTCAATTAATTTCCTAATGGAACATCTTGATGGCTTTCTGACATCAACTAATAGCTTCTTAAAAATGGTATTAGTCTCTTTCGTGATCCTTTGGAGGCTGTTCGTTGATGATGTCTCAAATGGATTGAATTTTTAGAAATTTGTCTATAATTCGGCAAGGTGATTTGTTAGGGAGTATGATGAGCATGGAGAAGAGTTCAAAGTAGACTCGAATTCAGTATGGAGTTGAATCGAGTCAAGTCAACTTTTACATACAAAATCTGAGTCCACATCGAGCTCTGAGATGAATTATAAATCTTACCCGAATAGCACAAATCGGTTAATCGATCAAAAATTCGACTCCAGACCGGAATGACTTTGACTTGATGTGTAATTCGATTCAAATTCGGCACCATTTCGGCATCACGCCAAACTTGTTCCGGAATTCCTCGAATCATAAAAGAATTCACTTCTAATAATCTACAAATCCTAAATCATCCCTTATAGTCCCACACATATTCCTCTCCACCCCTTCACATTCAAAATCTTAAACATCATAGATCAACCAGCCCCTAATAAAGATTTTCCTCTCTTTTTTCTACTCTTAAGCTCAAAATTCTACATGAAAATGCAAATAATATAAAAAAGGGTAGTCCATGCAATTTCAGTTTTCATGAAGCAAAAAGAGATCTCCGAGTAATTAAAAAAAGGTCTTTAATCACGCCAAGGGAATGACTTAATTAGATTTAATTAATTAATAAAAATACATAGCATTCATCATGCATATCAAGTGCTCTCTATTTTTACTTTCTTTTTAAAAATCTTTCAAATCCTCGTGGAGTTAAATAAATTTTTGTGGTAATTTATCAGAATTAGGAAAGTTATGTAGGAGTTGAAGATGAGGCACAAGTTGATGCTGTGGATTCTCAATGAGGATACAAATTTTTTTGCAAAAGTATTAAATGAATTACATGAAAAATATTATTAGAAAAGTTTAAGATCAGCGCCTGAGAGGCTGCTTGTACATTTTTAACACTCTAAATATGGGTTAATTAAGAATAACTACGCATTAAATCGCTGCCAACAACTTCTTAGAATATAACAATGAGTAAATAGAATTTTCTAAGAATATTGCTTGATTCAATGAATATTAAATAAGGCTAGTCGGATTAAACGCTCATCTTCAATAGAATCTGTTAAGACTTTTTACCATTGGCGAGAATACAAGTGTCTTAATGCTGTTTGTTGATTGTTTTGGTTAATTCTTGAAAACGGCCGTTATGAAAAAAATTCAAATTTTGTATGATTTTTTAGACTGTTGTACGGTTTTGAAAACAGAAATTTGTAAACAAAAGGAATAAATCATGACTTGATTGAAGCAAGGAAGTATGAGAAGTCAGAGACAGAAATGTGAATTGATATAATTACGGATAATTCCAACAAAACACCAGAGGAATTAACTTTCTACTCTAACTTTTATATTCACTAAAATCAGCACTTTTACTGCATTAATTCGAAAGTTCTAATTACTTCCTCATTCATATTCTATACTTATTATTCAAGTACCATTGATGTACATGGCTAACAATGATTTATTACTGCCTCTTACACCATCCTTAATTGACATGTTGTCAGCACTTCTTCCTTATATATTTACTTTCGGTATCATGCGATATTGTTGATTGATTTCAGTTCTCTTTTTTTGTTATTTGCTTATTAGAATGGAATATTTCCAAGAAAATGTTATGTATTCATGTTTTAATGAATGAATCTGAGCAAATATTGCTACTTCTTTAGTTTCTAGGGGTAAATTATGGATTATTTCTGAATTCCTATCCAGTTTCTGTATTTAGATTTCTTGATAGAGGAATCAACAATAAGCATAACAACATGCAATGATGAATCGGTTGTATTTCCTGTTAGAAATGAAGTTAGACATTATTCTGACCTTGATTTGCTAAGTGTACGATATCATATATAGTTTTAATGTAGACATCACTTGTCAGCACCACTTAATAATTTGAAAAATCAAGATACATGCATAATTTAATTTATAATTGATTATATTTATAGATTTTGTCTGGATTTGAAAGGTCATGTCGAATTACAGCACTATTGGCTAATTTGTGTTGCATCATTCTAACATTCTGTACACTACCTAAATTCGCAAAACCATTGAGGCCATCACAGTCGCAAAAATCCACTCAATCTCAGCAATCATTCTTATTCAACTTTCCATTGCTTATTAAATTACTTTTAGCGCGATTAGCTTCATTAGTAATGAGCTTAAAGATTAGCTTTGTCGGACTGACTGAAAAGAATGAAATTCTGTAGAGAAGCGCTTAGCGGTTTCTGGCATTCGAGAGGTTTAATTTGGAGATGACAGAAATGCGCTTAGTCCATCCGTTCTCATCTATAACAGCGGTTCCTAAACTCGTTTGAGTATTTAACTAATTCGTCATTACAATAAATTTACAAAAGATTCTCCAAGTCATTATAAAAATTCAAGGTCAATAACTATTAGTTCCATCATCAATCCATCAACTTTACTACTAATTCTTATGTCATGACATTTAGTACTTCTAATGATTGTTGCTAAGCATTCTTGTTCTTTATCCTTTTATATCATTATTATTATTATTTGGCATGTCTCGAATGTTTCTATTTTTTTGTGCAGAGTATCTAGCAGTGAATTTACTTTTGTGTCAAGTAGCTTGTCCAATTCAAGTTGCTTTTTGGGTGAAAGATTTATTGTTGTCCGCCTCTGTTTCATCAACATTTCTTTCATTTCCCATTGTTCGTCGTTGGCTTACACTTATCAGCAGTAATGAAGATAATGAATTGTTCTTCCATTCCTAACTTTTTCTTTCTTATTCCTCCTCCTCCTCTTATCTATTACAACATTTTTAATTTATCTTGAAAGCTCACATTACTTACATTGATTATCCTCTGTTCAAATTACAGCTGATAGCTTAGAGGTTGTTGAAATGAAGTGACGTGTTAACTGAATGTGTTGGAGTTGTCATGGAGTTTTTGTACATTTATAATTTATTGTTCAGAAGGAAGATTCCAGATTTTTTCTAAGGATATGACGTTGATAACTATACAGTCTATTCTAAGCTCTTTTTTTTGTGTAAGGAAAAGAATCCGTTGAGTGGAAGAGATAATTACAAATCTGATATATGTAATGGAATGTCTAGTACTTTAACAAAGCAAGCTTGTCCATGAACTTTTTTGTACGAGAAGCTTTTATTTTCTAAGTTTATAGTTGTGACAGGATTTGACATTTGTTAGAGTTATATATATATGAGAAGTGATTGTTGAGGATTTATCATCAACAGAAAAATGCTATGGGAACTTTAGAATCAGTGCTTCTCAAACTATCATCCGCGGCGCACTATGCAGTTGAAGATATCTGGTCAGGAAATCTGTTTAAATTCTTAAATGACAACTGCCGCAGAAATCTAATTCTCTTCCTGAATCTCTATCCTATATCCAATCTAAGAACATCTGCATCAGATGCAGCATCAGCATTATTACTTTTTAAATCCCTCTCACTTTGTTTACGTTTCATTGTGGAACAATGGGATTTTTTTTTCCATCTCCAACTCGTGATTTTCTCTTGCATTTCTCACAGCAGCTTTATATCATCAATGACATCCCTGAAAATTCTCTAGGATGCCGCAGCAATTTGTAATCTTTCTATTCCAAAATTTTTCTAGGTTTTGAGGTCGGTCTGATGGATCAAGTCAGTTTGTCAAGTGGACATGTAAATTTGATTTATGATTGTTCTTCGCACATCTGGTCTTGTTAGTGTTTGGATGCCTGTCTCAACTGCTTCATATGAACTGTTTATTTCCTTTTCATTTACATTGTCATTTGATTAAATTTAGCTCTTGTGGGACATATAAGCTTTTAAGACTTTATTAATAATATTGTGTGGTGGAAACAGCGAATAATCATGTTGCTTAATATTGGTAAATGTCTTGTGACACGAGAAACTTCAATGTTGATAAATCATCAACATGGCAACTGAGTTCAATTTGTGAATTTTGTTACTTAGTTATAATATTCTCAAGCAATTCTCAAGTGATTTGATTTAAAATGTTTTTTGTCAGTCATACAATACATTTCAAGTAGATCTTAATTCCATTACCATTTTTTGTATGACTCAGGTGATGTTCTTAGCTTTATTTAATTCCTAATCGATTGTGAATTTTGGAATTTTGTTTTCGGTATTTTGATGGAATCTTTAGAATTTTGGATGATAATTTCTAGTGGTTCAATTCATCCATTGTATGAAATTGATGGATCAAGGATTGATCAAGTGTAATCTAAGGATCAGGATCGATTTTGGGAATTCTCATTTGGAGATCTCGAAGTTGATTTGGATTTAAAATCTAAGAAGTGCTTACTTACTTTGTTTAGTTCTTAGATGATTCGTGATCCATGGCTTGCTTAGACTGCGCTTTGAGTTGGCTGTATCGATGCAAACTCTCCGCTTTCGGTTCATCTTTGTCGTTTGTTTAGTTCAACTATGAATGCTTTTCTTACAGTTAAAGGAAGCTTTGTAGTTGCCATTTAGTCAGTCATCCAGAAACTTGAAAGCCCTTTGATCATATCCATCTTCTTCTTCATGTTTCTTAATCCCATACATTCAAAATTGAGTTACAATCCTGGTTTCAATCATATCTTCAAAACAAAATGTGCAAGTATCATCAAATCAAAAAATGTCAACTGATGATAAGAAGAAGTTCCAATTTCCTAAACAAATTGTTATGATGCCTGCTTCACTTAAAAAGACACTTCAAAACAAAATTTGCAATTAAATCTTGTACACATATGATTCAATGTTTACTGAGGTAAAAATTACTCAAAAGCTAAGGTAACATTCATAACCTTAACATTGAACGTGATCTCAAAAAGTAGCTTCGCAAATAAGCTACTCATAAAAGCAGGCATCATTGAATTTAATTTAATAAAATTGTGGTAAGAAAAAAAAATTGAAAAATGCCTGCTTTGCTTTTATCATCTAACTAAATGAATTCAATGTGAATAATCTACGTGCCTGTTTCATGTAGAAAATATTACAAGATGCCTAAGCTCAAGGGGCACAGAAAATTTTATCAGGAATTTTTTTTTTATTTTATTTTTGCCTTTTCAATTTAATTTTACCTTTTCTTTGTATGTGTACTTGTGTACATACTTTTTCATCTTTTATGCTTCATGCTCTTATCAATTGAAGAGATACTTAAACAAAAAAAAACATATAATCTTCTCAATTGTGAACAGTTGCTCTCTGAAATTTCGTGAAGCATGTCAGAATTGTTCTTTTAAGACGAGATTTTTTTTTTAATTTTAATTTTTTTCAATAAGCAGGAATTGCCAAACAAAAGGAATGAAGAAGCTTTACATACTGTTGATTGTTACAATTTTTGTAACAAAAGGAACCAACAGTGAGTCAGATGATATAGCTAAAATTATTAAACCATCGACAGATGAAAAAACGCAACAGCAAGCTGCATCGAATGTAATAAGGCGTCTCATTCATGAAAAAGCTGATAACGTAGCTATAAAAGTGAATTTTAAATTGCCTGTAAATTATTTTAAGGTGATTTGCATTTCAATGGGGAAAATCCAGTGTTGTTAATACGGTGTATGACTAAGCTAGGCAAAATCTGGACAAAGAGCTGTCTGTCGAGAAGATAAGACTAGCTAGGTCTAGTCATAATCGCTATCTTATTCTTAAAGATCCAGAACATCCAGAATCGAAAATTGTAAACAGTAAAAAGCTATAATTAGGTCAAGAATTTGATTTGTTGTCATTTTTTGGTCCAGATTGGATCGACTCTGACTGTTTGAATTGAATAGGAATTAAAAATCACATTCCTATTTGGTTTCATGACATTTCATTTCTGACAAATCAGCATAATCAACAAATAGTCCAAAATCAGTCTGGAATAGGCAAATATCAAATAGATCTTATGACCTTTGATCTATAAACTAGCTTAAACACCCACAATTATCAACACTGGATATAAAGTTCAAATGACGAATGTAAAATTTACATCAGGAAACTATTTACGCTTGAATTTTCTAGATCCGTAAGACAAACAACTCGGAAATTTTACGAATTGAAGCAAGCAGTGGAGTGGCGGCTTGTAAGGCATTTCATTATTATTTAACAAATTACTGCAATGCACATATCTCATGGGATGGACATCAACTTTCAACGCTCAATGAATTTCCAATTGTCAATATCGAGATGAAAGCATCAAGTCAAATCATTTACTATCAAAACGTGTGTACACATAGTTATAGTTTCTCATTTTGGAAATGGATTGATTGGCAAAGACATATTGATTGGATTGCGCTATCGGGCATTACATTGACTTTAGCACCTTTCCAAGAGGACGTGTGGTTGGATGTTTACAAAGAATATGGAATGACAAGCGATGAAATCAGTCAACATTTTGCAGGTGTTGGATTTTTTGCATGGCAGAGAATGGGAAATATACGTGGTTGGGGTGGTCCACTCTCCGAGAATTTCATTAAATTCTCATCAGATCTTCAGACACAAATCATAAAAGCATCAAATGATCTCGGTATATCCGTTGCATTGCAAGCTTTTGATGGACATTTACCTGTACATTTTAGAACAATATTTCCCAATGCCTCATTCTCAATCACAACAAAATGGAACAATTTCCCAGATCAATATTGCTGTCCATTATTTATAGAACCCATTGATCCGCTATTCAAGGAAATTGGCGAAAAGTTCTTAAAAACGATGATTAAAAAATATGGAACGAATCATATCTATTTCAGTGACCCATACAATGAAGTATTACCAGCGAAAGCAAACGCAAATTATATACGAAATGTATCGCAATCTATATACTCAGCAATGAGTTCCGTCGACGAGAATGCTATTTGGTTACTACAAGGATGGTTTTTGGTCAACAGCGGTGCTTATTGGGTACCGAGTTTCACAAGAGCTTTTTTAACAGCTGTGCCACAGGTATGAATGGATGTTTTGATGAAATATGATAACTTGAAAGCAGAAAATGCCTTAATTGGACATTTAGAGGACGTCCGTAGATTGTGTGACGCAAAGTTATGTCTTTGTTTAGAGAGCTATGCTGAATATTTACGGACAGATCTGTATGGCTGTTCATCTCACATTTCATTGTTTAATTTTACATAAAGCATAAAGGGAATTGAATCTGATCTACTAACATTTTACTTCCTAATGTTTACACAAATGACTGAATAATTTGTATATCTGAAACAGTAATGACTGTTCCTTACCTCTTGACCACATTTACACTCAATTTCTAATGATTTTGTAAACATCTCAATATTACTTCCATCCACAGGGCAAAATTCTAGTTCTCGACCTCCAAAGTGAACAGCATCCGCAATACAACCGTACAAATTTCTTCTATGGCCAACCATTCATATGGTGTATGCTACATAACTTTGGTGGAACATCAGGTATGCACGGATCAATTCGATTAATGAATGAAGAAATCCCACAAGCTGCAAAACTAGTAAATTCAACAATGGTAGGTGTGGGAATAACGCCTGAAGGAATCAATCAGAATTATGTAGTGTATGAGTTTACACTGGAAAAGGCTTGGGAATTTAAGGAAATTAATCACAAACAATGGGTTAAACGATATGCTAATAATAGATATGGTTTTGAGTCTAATAATGTTCAGCATGGATGGCTACATCTTTTAAAAAGTGTTTATGCATTTGAGAGTTTTGAGAACATACGTGGCAAATACGTCTATTGCAGAAGACCATCATTAAGACTAAATCCATGGAAGTGGTATGATGGAAAATATGTTAGAAAAGCTCTTAAAAAGTTCCTTAATGCAGCCACGAACGAAAGTCATTCATTGAATAATTTATTTGAGCGTGATTTAGTTGATTTAACACGTCAATTATTGCAGATCCAGGCAGAAGCAATTTATCCGTTCATCGTTAAGTCATTCAAGCAAAAAAATTTAAAGCAACTCACAACCAACTCTAATATGTTTCTAGATTTATTGAATGACTTAGATGATTTACTTGGAACACACAATGACTTCCTGTTGGGAAAATTTCTCAAAAGTGCTAAAGAAATGGCATTTGATGATGCTGAACGGAAGCAATTTGAGTTCAATGCTCGAAATCAAATTACATTATGGGGACCAAATGGACAGATTACTGATTATGCCACAAAGCAATGGAATGGAATGTTTAAAGGATACTTCATTCCACGATGGCAACTCTTTATCGAACAATTGAAAATCTCACTCCAAACTAATGTCCCATTTAATCAATCGAAATTCCAACAGGATATCTTCAATCAAGTGGAACTACCATTCAATGAAGAAAATACGGAATATCCCACTGAGGCCAAAGGTAAATACTTTAAACGATTAAACTTTAATTCAATTTATTCGAGTTCCTCTCTCTCTCTATGATTCTTTTCTTTCACAGGAAATCCAGTTGAAAAAGCACACGAGTTGTTTTTGAAATGGAGAAATATTACCATTAATTAAAATGTCTGTGTACCTAAGCATAAACATAGTTGAATTTAAATAATTTTATGTATTTTAAATAAATTTACAATGGAAATATACCTATATACCTATACTTATATATATATATTGAGTCACAATCATACTCATAAATTTTCCGAAATGTCATTATTTATCTCGATTTTGGGAGAGAAAATTATGTGGGTTGTGCCTTAGAGGAAAATGCGAGCATAAATCAATGAAGAAATTATGACTCTCAAGGATTCAATTAAGAGCTTCAATTTCTATTTTAATTCTATCAATTTATTTAATGATTTCTGTGAAATAATCACACTTCAACGTGGAATGACGTCAGGACTAAATTAAACAATATGTTGCAGGGTTTCTCAAACTTCTGGTATGGCACTTCTCAAAATACTACAAAGTACGATACAACTGAAGATTTGGCTAATACTTACGTTAATATTGATCAAAAATAACCGTCATGTAGCCGTCGGGACATCCTGATGTCTCACAATCAACGTAGCGGCGTCTCTTTCGGCTAGAAGGAGTCCTCTGAAATTTTTGAGGACCTCTCCAATATTGTGTCGTAAAGTATCAGTTGAGAAACACTGTTGAATTCACTTTGTGTCTGCGGTTTGGACAGCACAAAATGCCTCAAAATATATTTATTTTATCAAAAGAGAAAAGGGGCAAACAAGTTGAAAATAACGAGTGAAAATCAGCCTACTTTGATTAATATTCGATCTAGTTAAGTTATGAGGGTTTTAGTAGTCTGAACTCGCAACAATTTGGTACAAAATCTCAAATTGCCCTCTATACTCTAAAGCTAATGGAATTGGAAGAGCTTTGAGTCGACTCGGATTTAGTGTGATAAAGTCGACTCAATTAAACTTGATTCCATATGACAGTCGAGTCGACTTAGAGCTCTGAGAATAAGTGAACGATCCCTACATGGATCCCTACCCTCTAATATACTAAGCAAATACAGACATATACTAACCCAGACAGTCAAAGTAAGCTCAATTCACACATCAATTTCAGTTTGTTTCCCCTCATTGACCAAAAACATTAATTTATTCACTGACATATCTCAAAGATTATTATTAAAATCTGCATTAATGTGATGAAAGTCGAGCTCATATGACTCATTGATTTTTGATCTGTAGAGAATTTCAATTAGTAAACAAGTGAATATCATTAATAGAATTGATTGCATACCTATCATCTTCACTCAGGAAATAAGCCATTTTTGTGGTTTGAAAGGCATTGAATGGCGTTCTTAATGGAATTGTATAAGCACCCATATTTTCATAATACATGATATCGCCAATGTCTAGCATTTCCAAGTCAATATTCTCGCATACTTTATCAGTACTGTCGCACGTCGGTCCCCAAATCGTGGTTTTGAATTTCTTTCCGGATCGTTTATGCGACAACACTTTAGGAATTATTTCCTCCGGACCGAGTGGTATGAAAAGGAAGTTTGAGTAAACTCCCTCATTCTGATAGTACATAATGTCAAGAATACTTCCATCGGTATTTTTGGTGACCTTTCTGGAATGAATTTGGCTGATAAGTGTGAAAGCTGATTCCACAAAATAGCTGAAGGATAGATAATAATAGGAAAGTATTTTTAATAAAAAAATTAATTGAATTTTCCTGCTCGGGGGGCGTTCTTAAATGACGTAAGTGAAATATACGTTTTTGAGCATGCTAGCTGGATAAATCAGATTCATTTGAGAATATTGAGACGTCATTTAAGAACCATTCACCCCATTCAATTTCAATTGTCTTCTATCCTTACCGTCCTGGCTCTGAGAAAATTTCCAAATCAGTGAATTCATTTTGAGGAAAATGTTCATCCAGTGCATTATTTATGATGCTTGAAAAATGTCTAATTCGATTAAAGGAATCCCCAAAGAATCCACCTGAAATTAGAGCACAATGAGCCAATGCCGATTGAAAAAATTTTTTGTTCCTCAAACTCACCTCCAATATCAAGAATTTTAAAATTAAATCCAATCTCAGTTCCAAATTCAAATAGTTTTCGACATGCTTTTATTGCCCCACCATACGCCTCATAATCTTCGCAACTTGATCCAATATGAAAGCTAATTCCAACGACATTTAAATTATAACTTTTTGCAAGCTTTAGCAGTTGTGGAGCTTCTGAAATTGGATCCGATCCAAACTTTCTTCCTAATTTATAAATTGCTTTCTCAGAGCTGTATCGGATTCTTAAAATAAGTCTAAAAAGAATTTATAATTAGAAAGTTTAAAGCATGACAAAGTTAGCATTGACAAAAATTATTCGCAATCAAAAAGTTGATGAATGAAATGCAAAGCTTGGAGGTGTTGAGTTATACCTAATTGTGTATTTTTTTAATTTAATTTTGAATATGGAACAACAATGCGTAATATTTTAATGAAAGAACGTAAGCATTAGAATAATTAAATGACGGTTACCAGGAGCAACAACACAACAATTAAGATGTTGTATTTCTTATTTTATAAATAAATTACCTGACGTATTTTGATTGTTTTATAACATAGATTTGTTGCTGTTCTACATTTAATTATTAAGCAAAAAGGAAGATCAAATTCTCATTGTTGCTAATTAAATGAGAACTCAGGTATCAACAAAACTTATTATTGTTTGTAAAAAGCTACTCATTTATGAAATTGCTTTAGAAATTTGTGAAGATTATTTTTGAGTAGGCGATGCATCGCGATGGTATCTTTATTTCAACAAGAGTTGGTACAAAAGTAGATAGGAACTTGATAGGCATGGCATTCCTAATGTACAATCAAGAAGAGGAATTTCATTGATAGATTAAGCTTTATAAATGCCGATATGACCAAGCCGATAAATTAATGCTCCTAGTTTCATTCACCCGTTGAGAAAATTTCAACCGTAATTTCATATTCAAATTATCTGAGCAACAAAAATTAGTTTATTTCCCCTCTTTAAGTTGTTGGTCCCCTATAGTCTGTTTCAATCGTCAAACAATAAACATACTTTTTATATTGTTAACAGATTTAAGTGCTCCTTTAAATCTTTAATTTTGACAGAAAGTCAACAACCCCAAACTCTGTATCTTGGTAATGAAAATTCAAACCCACACTTTTGTAAGTGATAAGCTATTTGTTTTCAGGAAACTTAAAGAGATATCAAATACTATAAATTAAATGTTCAAATTTCAATTATCTAGGTTGTGGATTGAGTGTTAGTTTAATCACTAAGTATAATAAGTATTGATATCATCACATCACTCACACTTAATAAGCTGATATTGGCAATTTTTATTAATCTATCAATTTATTATACATACTCTTCATGGAGCGGATTCTATGTCAATAACTCGACTCACCTCGCATCAGGATAAATTTTTATAATTTTCTCAATCTCATCCTCATTATCGAAAGTCATAAGGTTGACATTTTGTTGCTTAGCATAATCAATGTGACTTGCTATCTTCGTAGTATTAGCAAAGATAATCCTATCAGTGCTGACATTCAGTGATATAATTTTCTCAATCTCCCATAAAGTAGCGCAATCGAACGAACATCCGACAGATGCCAATGTTTTGAGTACATTAATGTCATCATTGCATTTTACAGCATAATGGGGCTTAACTCGAGGCATAAACCTTTGCCAATCTTCATACTTTTGAATGACATCGCTTAAGTTACAAATATAGAAGGAATCACTGATAATCCGTAAAGTCTTCTTGATGGCATCTTCTAGATCGAACTTTTTCGAAAAAAGGAACAAGTTCTTGGCACATTTATTTACCATTATTAATAAGTTACAGACCGATCTTAAGTGATCAAGCGATGAAATTAGACTGAACAAATATATTACTTGTCTTATCACTCTCGTGGGACTAATTTTTAATGTATGTAAGTCAGAAGTTCTCAAACTTTACAGCACAGGGCACTCTTAATAATATTTAATGGATTTTGGAATAAACTACATCCTTGCCTAAGGAGCGAATACCTTTTTTAAAGGCAAGGACCATCTCAGATCGTGTCAGAACAAAGGAAGTGTATCGTGTTACATAGCTTGAGAGGATCTGATGTAAGTTCAAGAGTTACACAAGAAATCAATCTCGTCATTGATAACATTTCGAATTTGACATGCTTGCCTTGAAGAATGACTCGTCACTTTTAATCTGTAAGCAATAAATATTTTAATTTTCTTGAGAAACTGCTCGTCGATATCATCTAATCTCGGAGTCGACCTAATAAGAAATTTGTTGAGACATTACGACTGTAATCAGCTGATGAGAGAGAACATTCCGGTTTTTAAATCTATTGATTTATGAAGTACCAAAAGAATTGAACTTAAATGTGTTAATCAGAGTAATTAAATCATCTGCTATTGTACGCCTTAGTTGATAATCAATGGAATGCTGCGGTTTGATTGATTTCACAAAGATCGATGTAAACAAAACAAGTGCAGCTCCTTTGTGTTTCACCGCACATTCATTAGTCGCGATTAATCCTTTGATGTATACATTGTAGGACTTGCAATCAGATTGAGGCAATCGATGGAATAGACTATATGCTAACTTCTTTTGGATCGATGACTGCAACTCCTATGACTACTTAATGAAGCAAAAACCTTTAAATCGCAGGATTCGAACCAATGATCTACGAGAGATGTGCTAATCCAATTTGAGCCTAGGATCTTATTGGTTAATTCACTGTAGGTCAATTGAGTAAGTTTGTAAGGCACACTAGACTATATTCTTAGTTTTTATCATTTATTTCATATGTCATACATAATAATACAATAAACTTTAAAAACACGAAACAAGGATTTCTCATTTAATATTACTACCGCTTCTTTAGATAATAGATAGTTTTAAGCTAGAATAGAATTCCTAATGGAGTATAAATCTATTTGTTTATAGGAATAGATGTAAAAAAAAAGATGTTCTCATTTTTTGCAACTAATAAGATTATTTTCAGTGATCGTTTAGAGTTTAAAAGTCCTAGATGATATTCAATAGAGTAAATTCTGTTGCATCCAATTTACAGTGATGGGGTTTTGTCGTATTTAAAAATTAAAATGATGATAACAATAGACAATAAATAAAAATGTGAATGCATGCACTTTTAGACTTAAAATGACTCGAATAATTTATCTATTTTATTCATGCCAGCGAGGAAACGACGATGTTTTTTTTTTGTCTTTGCACATGTAAATTTAATTCAAATCACGAATGATAGGAAACAAGTGATATAAATCATAAAAATTTAACAATTTTTCTTCTACTTGATTTTTCTCTTTTATATCCTCTTTTTAAAAAAAATCGAACCTACTTCCTTATATATTTTCTTCATATTATTTATTTTTTATTTAGTTAGTATTGACGTTAAGTTTGACTATTAGTGACAAAAACAGTTCCAATTCTCACGAATAATCGTCTAAGTACACTTCGTAACTCAGGCTTCATATCATAACACATCATGTCACAAAATAGCGAGTAGTAATTTGTAGCATGCGTTGCGAACTAATGGGGAGAAATAGAAAGAAGAATAAAGAATATAAATGTAGGACATTTATTTTGATATAGAATTAAGTAAGTCATTTAGAGTATGCCAAAGTGGTTCGTATAGTCATTTAGTTGCATTGGTTGATAGAATAAAATGAATAAATCAAATTAAAATACCAATGTGTTGGTTCAAATCCTATAAAATTTCAAATTTTTAGTAATCTATCATTAAACGTCAACTTTTTTGAATCCATACACCAAAAGTTCATTGGCACACTCTTAAATCTCACAAAAAATAATAAAAATAACACTTACTCTATGGTCAGGCATTTTGAGCAACCTTGTCATGATAAGAAGTAATAACGATGTCCACGCATCACGATGCGGTTCACTTTGTAAGGATAAAAAGTATTCAAGTGCCTCCTTGCATACATTTATCAACCGTTGTTCTATATCAATCCAATCATTCTGTCGATTTTCGTCACTATACATTTTAAATAGGATACGTAAAACACACGCCAAGCTTTGTGTTTCCTGTTTCAATAAATTCGGTTTCACAGAGCCTTTGAAGCCAGCCTTCCATAAAACCGTCCGCTGTTCATTATTTTGATTGAAATTTTTCGCAAAACGATGACTCTCGACGAGACACTCAACAAACTTTATTAAATGTATGGTACTTAAAAAGCTGTACATTCCCTGCTCTTCTCGTTGACATTCACCATGTTCACCAGTTGATAAAAGTGAAACACTTCCACTTTGATTTAAATCGGCAGTTGCTAATGCGAGAGTTTCCGCATCCTCTTTTTTGGTTGTGGCTGGATAGAATATAATATTATCTATTGTCTGAATTAGTTCTAATTGTACCACACATTTAATTAATAAGCTTGAAAAAAGTCCATTGGTATGTGTTATAAGCTCAGTCTTGCCGTCTTCTGAATTGAGACTATAAACGGAATGTTGTGAATTACTTCTTTTTAGAATGCCATGTCGTATCTCTCCATTCTCGGTCACAGATGGTCGATGTCCTGTACTATTATACGTTATGGTTGTTGCTTGACTAGGATCGGGTCTCCAATGTTGCAACTCATGTGGCAATGTTTGTTTAAAAATGTCCAAAATACAAATTGTTGTCAACTCCCACGTATTTATATCAAATTTAGTTCCATTTGATATAACAAGATTTTCCAAACAATTTGTTCCGCTTCTTGCCAATTGCTCATTATTTTGTTGTACACACCATTGCAATTGACTATACAAATCCTTCAGTAACAATGGTCCAAGAACATCAAAATATTGTGAAAATACATCAATAATCGCATACAATGCATGATTACATGTTGTTGTCATCCATTCATTTTTCTCGGTTTGGTGTTCCGGAAGTTTCATATTATCAAATATTCTAAATAGAATATTGAATAAATCTCGCCACCAATTAGGCTTGTAACTTTCACCGTATGTTTTAACTATCTCAAATAAAACTGTTAATGCTCGCGTTCTAACGTCTAATTTACATCGATTAACAACGCATGACAATGAGAATAGCATTGGGAACCATCCTCGTACCCATACACGATCCTCTTCCAAAACATGAATGTCATTTTCCATTCCAGTATGTTCGGCAAATTGCTGCGGTGATTCATTTACTGATACGGCACAAGTCCTTAACAAGCGTATTGCTTCCATAGATATGTCAGGAAAGCGGGAATTTGATGCAAATTCTGATAAGCATTTAACAGCATCAGGAAATGAGTCAATCATAATATGAAACTGCTTTTTGTATAGAACCATGATAATCTTTCCCGTTGTCTGAAATGCCAGCTCAACAATTGACTCATCATGATCGCCGGCAGCCAAGTGGAAAACAGAAAATATATTTTTCCATCCCGACTTGATATTTTGGGATTGTGAATTAACCATTTGAGCAACACATCGTACGACCATGTCTCTCGTTGCTGGCGAATTATTTTTCTTCATGATGTGCTCGAATGGACGAAGAAAATCTTTTTGGAAACGGAAATTTGAGAACTCACCCTTTTCGATGAATTTCATGGACAATTGACGAAGAGAATCAAGTGCAAAAAATGCAATTTCTTCATTCGCATTCGATCCAACCATATTGAAGTAATCACCAAGCACTTGCCATATTCTCGACCATTGCAAACGAATACGTCCCATGTTATAATATGAAATCTCAACAATCTTCTGTAGTGAAAACATTCTCGGTTGTACGCCATGTAGTTCGTCAAGCGATACGTGACAAAGAGCTTTAACAAAATCAACAATCGCATCACCATCCAGTCGTATGGAACCCGTAAATATTCTGTCTACAGCAACGACAACAGATTGTGAACTTGTTTCACCAATATGTTCTTTAACACTTGGATCGAGTAATGCATCACGATGTGTTGGACCAGACAAATATTGAGGTCTAACACCGGTGCCAATTAATTGAGCCAATTCAAGTTGTGAGATACATTTTACGATGTCTAACCAACTAGATCCAAGATAATTTCCATCTGTATGTGCAACCATTATTAACGTTTTAATTGTATCAATGTTCTTTGCCTTCATCTCTGTTATAGGTGAATTGGCCGTCAATAAAGTAAATCGTGCTAATGCCTGTACATAAGCATCTCGTTCAAGTGTCATATGAAATATGCATGCTATACGAATCGCACATCGTATGCCATCTAAACATAATTGCGCAATTTCGGGATCATCACAATCTTGAAGGCCAACGGAAAAGGCTGCTAGGAATGGTGTCCATGAAAGTTTAAACATTGGTCGTACATGATCGAGATGCTTTGCTGATGTAAAAGCCTCCCTTACGTGCGAAACAGATTCCATTAAATTTTTTGCTGTTGATGATATTGATTCCATTTCCATATTCCATACAAGCTTACGTTTCTTTTCATTAATTATTACTTGCTTTCCGCTCGGTTTACTGACAACTGTATTCTTCATTTTAATTTCATGATCCGAAATTTCATCGTAAATATGTGAAAGATATTCCTCAGGTAGATCCTTGCTGTCACTTATGCCACGATTTAATTTTATATATTGTTCCTTACTCATCTTATTCTTTACTTGTGGTGAATGTAAATCAGTTGTTAACATAATAACGGAAAAGGCGAGCACATAAACTGTGTCAGCACTTGTGAATAGGGGATTGTTTGGATTACATTCGCAATATCTGCTGGCAAACTTTTCCATTAATCGATCAATTTTTTGAGCTTCGCCTGGAAGTCGGAAGCCTTCTAAAAAGAATCGTAACGCAGCAACAATTTCCATGCCACTGAAATCCTTTGCGTCTATATATGCACACATTGCTGATTTACTTTGATCATCGTTATCTCCAAGAAAATCACCAACTTGTGTTTTATCTAAACGTTCATCCTCAATCAACCATTTTGCAATGTCGTCAATTGTTGGGCCTAAAAGGCCTCTTTCTTGTAGAAATTGAATGCCCTTTTTAGGCTTCTTATTGAACATTTCAATTCCAGTTTCCATTAACTCTTTTCTTTGTTTCCTTTCTTCTAATTCTTCGGGGAAATCAAGCACTTCTCTATTTCCAGAATTGTTATTGATACTTCCTGCGGAATTTAAACTTAAACTCGAACCACTATGCTTAATAGATTGCTGATCTATACTGTCATTTTCATTTGGAGATGTTGGTGTTTTGTGAGTAGTTTCACCTAAAGTTGTCTGGAGATTTGGATTCATATATAAATCCTTACTCCATTCAACTTTACACTTGAGAATTGAGACTAAACATTCCAATCCTTTAATTCTCATAGATTTCTCTTGAATTGTTGTTGCACCCAATTCCAAAGCTTGACGTCCTTGAGCAATTTTAGACAAGTCATTAACAAGCCGTTCAAATAAATTTGCAGCCGAAAAGTCACAATCGTAATTAATGTAAATATCGACAACACTTTGAGCATCACCACAGATACGGACTAATGCTTGAATGACCATGAATTTATGTTCGAATGTTGAACTTGATGTTTCCAAAATGTTGAGAAAAATTTCCTTAAAAAACACTTCAATTTGCTTCTTAAGATGAACCTTAAAATTTGATAACAAGGCCACAAAAATCGATAGTGACAATTCAAAAACTTCTGGGACGGAAGAGACTCCATTTTTGGATAATGCAACACACAAATATTGCTTAATGGCCATAATAAACATATCATTTGAACGGAAGATTGGACCAGCATTTTGAAGAATGGATAAAAGTAAATGTAGTGATAAAATTTTTGATCGTAGCTCATGAGATTTAGGATCTGGTTGGCCTTCGGGCAATGGTTTCATTGATAATTTACATAAAGCTCGAAACACTAAAAATGCATCCTTCTGTAATACATGTGTGAATTTTGCTGCTGCAATATTCTCATTTTCGGAACTAATTTCATTATTTTCATTTGATTGTTGCTGTTCAGAGATAGAACCATCATTGGAAATGCTACTAACACTCGACACTTTCTTCAATTCTTCCTTCTTTTGTGGCTCCTCATCCACAACTTCACTCTCATTATTACTATTTAGTTTAGTTTCAACAACTGTAACAGCACTATCCAAAATTTCATCAACAATTTTCTTCACATAATCCTGCATATCGTCTATATCAATCTCACCGTTTACTGTTGTGTCTTTTACATTCTCATTCTCACTTTTAACACTATCATTATTGTTATTTTCTAACGTTTGTCCTTGAGTTTCATTAACTTTCTCACTATTACTATCATTACTATTATTGGTTTGTTGTTGTTGTTGGGAAGAAGCTTTAGAAGCATTTGTTATTGCATTCTGATTATTATTATTAGGAATTGGAACGACAGTCTCGTATGCTTGATTCTCCATTCGTGTAAATATAACGTTTAGCATTTGAGTGAGCGTGGCTCGTGCCGTTGTTTGATTTATCAAATTTTTACTTGATAAATATATATCATAGCAGGTTCTTACCGCCTAAAAAACAACATTAATCACATATTAATAATTAATCATCATAAAATTAATATTTATGCTTTACTTGTAGTACAGTTCCTTCGTGAACCTCTACATTTTGAGATGTTATGACCGTCAATAATGCCTTAATTATTTGTAGTTGAACTCCTTCGTCAGTTTGAGGACCCATAAAACAATTACATATTGTTGATACAATTCTATCGATAAGAAACTTTCCCGGGTTTGACGAATCTGGTATATTGCCCGTTAAATGACCATAAGCAATCAATTTCTGTAGACAATCGAGTGCTGTTACAACAATTCTCGGCGTCTTACTTTGACATGCCAACTCAAATGGAAGAAAGTACTTCTCCGCATTAATACTATTTGATGAATCATTTTTTGGAAGTGGCAATGCAGTTGATGAATGTTCATTATTAGTTGAAATCTGTCCATTTTCTTCTTTCAGCTCTTCTATACACGCAGCAACAGCATAAACGAAAGAAATTGTGATTAAATACAATTAATTAAATTTAATAGAGATAGATTGTAATGGAATGTACGCAAACATATTGAGAGCTACGTATGAAAAAAATCGATACATAGCAGTGTGAATATGATAAGATGTAGAATGTAGGAATAGAAAAATTACCTTTAAGTGTTGCAATAGCTGTCTCACATGCCTTCTTCAATTGTCCCTGCCTCTTGATGTCCTTATCTCCAAGAATTTTCTCTAAAGCTCGTACTATAAACATCTCTTTTGTTTTATTTGGGTAATTTTGCATTTTCTTAAAAGTTTCGCTGGATGTTGAAAGAGAAAAAAATTAGTGACAAATCACAAAAAAATTGAAAACTCGTATTTACAGGATTATTTTGCATCTCTGTTGGACTTTTCCTATTCACACAAAAACTTCAAGAACTTAACAAGATTAATTAACTGAAACAGCCGTCAAAAACTGCAGTTTTCCTTAGTTTTTTCTAAAAAAATCGAGGAAAATTTATTTTACAAATTTTTTACAATTTTTTTCGACGTCGATTTTTTTCTCTCGAATTTAAATTTTTTCCGGCCGTTAATGTTAATTCACATACTATGCATATTTTGAATAGCGATTCCAGTTTTGTAGTTGAGCATTCACTTATGATTTAGAATGGACTCAAATATGCATACAAGTACTGAAAAACAAAGTAAACTGTAAAACCGTTAAATGAAGAAATTTGAATTTTTGAATTCTACAAAACCGTCAAATTTTTTGAATTCTGCAAAAACCGTTAAATTTTCAGATTTTACAAAAAAGTTAAAAACACATTTCAAAATCATGAAATCCGTTGGGAATTTAAATGAATGAAAACAAATAATTTAATTTTTTACTATGTTATCAGTTTATTTTATTTTGAAAAATTCAATAACAATTTCCAAATTTTCTTTCATTTCCTTTACAATTTTTTGCTAAAAAAATTTTCCAGCATCCTTCAATGATCTCTTAAACGTCCAAAAAACTTTTACAATTCACATAATTTTTTATCATCTTTTTTTTTTTTCAATAAACGAATCAAAAGGAATGTTAGCTAACTAAATCAATCAAAAATGGATTTATGTAAAGGAAAAAAGAAAAAAAGTATCTATGACTCTACATAGAGGATTTTTTTGTTATCTGTCTCCATTACCACATTTTTTAAAATTTTTAGAATGGATTTTTAATTAGGTTTAAAAGTCTATAAAATTGAAGTTTTTTTTTTGACAAGTTATTGTGTTATAAATTTGGAACGACTTGTTTAAGGATGGATAGATATTATCATTATCATTATTAATATGTCGTCAATGTGCTGATTTTTTATACAAAAGAAAATTAGCAATATTCAGTTTTAATAGTTCTTTCTTCTCGTAACAAAAATTAAATATAATATAATAAAATAATTTTTTTATTAACTAAGTTATGATGCATTTTTTTGATCAATTTTTTAAATTAGTTTTAATAGCTAAACGTTATATTTTAATGACTTTAAATTGTCTTTTCCTTTCAGTTGTTCAGAATACAAAAAGAAACATTCATTAATATTCGTATAAAAATCTTTTTTAACTGGTTTCCATTTTCATAATAATTTAGGATTCATGAGTAAGGTAGGAAAAGGAAATCGGAAAAAATAATAATCATAAATGGTGGATTATTAATAAGAATGTGTGATTTTTTTTAATATGAGAGGAAAATTCTCAAGTTTTTCATATAAATTCACAATGCAATAATACGATTGTTAATTTGTCTATTAATAGGGTTTTTTCTTTGTTGATTTTAGTGTCTGATTAATCTCTTCATTATCAAGTATTGTGTCAATTTTAAAATAAAATAATAATTTTTAATCATAATAAAAACATATTATTGAATGATTAGTGCACTGGCAGCTTATATTACGAGTGCCATGTCCCTTTTGCTAGGCAAATTTGAAGCTTTTTTTCCTTGCCACAATGAGTTATGGATTGTGAAAGCATCGCATGTCACTGTCAAATGTTTCGTATGAACTTGCGCGAAGCATTTACCACCGGAATTATATCTAAAATTTAAATAATAGGTTCATTAGTTTAAGTAATAAGAAAGTAAAAAATTAACGGCTTTTTGACATTCAAATCTGTTCAGTGAACCAATGAGTTCATGTCAGTTCAGTTCATTCAAATTTCAAAAAGACGTTAAAATTGGCATTGAGACTTACTTAAAGAATTTATCAAACATGACATCGTAAACGTTAGATGGTCCTGTACCATACAATTTAATCACTGCCTCAGTTTCTGGGTCATAACTATATAAAGCTCTAAACTGGCATCCAGCATCTCTAAACAGAACTAAGAAATGTTTCGCCTCACTTCGGGCTATTTTTTCCAATACTTTTTGCTTAGCATCACGATTTACAACACCAGGAAATACACAATATTCTACAGCATTTAATAAAATTCCACGATTTGATTTAGCAGCTGGTTGCTTATATAAGCGAGGTCCTAAAATGGAAAAACAATAAAGCTTTAGTTTTTATGGGTATTGACAATTAATCAATAAAAAATAAATATAATAACTTTTTTTGTGGAAAATTAATATTATACAATAAAAAAACTATAAATTCCTATATGAAAACATCATCATCACTTCAAACATAAAAGAAAAAAAATTCAAGTCAATATCAAATTATTACCATTATAATCACCAAAAATAGAACTTTGCGTTGAACTAATGTCACTAGCACCATCATCATAACCAATTACACGACGTTTTGACATTAAGCTTGGATGCGGCAATGATCCTGGACCTGAAGGTGACGGCAAATGACGACTTGATGAGCCTGAGCCCATGCCTGGAGACGCTGCTCTTCTTCTTGGTGGTGTGGTTCGTCCAAGTCCAGAATCCGAGTCTATATGTAGTTTTTAGGTCATGTATTAGTATAGCAAATCACAAAAAACCATTCATATTGGGGAGAGCTAAGTTTAAGATCACACTGTTGATGATCTGAGCGCATTTTTGCTTGACTAGAGCTAATTTGAAGTTTTATATGAAATCATATTTAACGGCTTTTCAAAATTTAAACCGAAAATTCGTTAAAATTTTTAGTAACGGTTTTCAAAAATTCAAAACTAAGGGACTAAAGCATAAATTTTGAATTTTTGAAACCCGTTAAATTCTAATCAAAATTAAATCGAATTTTTGTGAGAAAAAACTTCAAATTTCTAATCAAAAACAATCAAGCCAACAATATAAACCAGTGAGAGTCACATTGCAAGCTGTACAAAAATACGCTGGGAATTAAAGTCAAAACTAGAGCAATGCAAGTGAATATCATCAAAAACATATCATTCTTGCATCTCTATCAACTTACTTAAAGCACTGTAGTAGTTAGTAAAATTAAAAAATGTAGGAATGTAAAACATAAGGATCTAAATCATATAAACGTACAACAACGAAACGTTCAAACAAGTTCAAAATATCGCAAAAAATAAAAATCGAAACAAATTTTCATCATGAAAAACTCAAACGAACAAAAAATAAATCATGAAAAATTGATGCATAAATTTTGGCAATTTTTTTAATTAGATTCATTCTTACCGCCACATAAATTCATCAAAGAGTTGGACTTTCTTCCACGGAAATTGGCACCTGCTTGTGCAGCACCACCATATTTTGAAATTGACGAAATACGAGTCAAGGTTCGGCCACGTTCAATTCCTTGATTTGGAGGTTCTTCACATTCATTTTTTATTTAACGATGGACAAACAAAATTATTACTTTTTTTGATCTCACAACAATGACAATTTTTTTTGGGTTTTAAAAATTAAGCAAAATTAAAATAAACCCCAATTATTTTTTTAGTTTAATTAATTTAATTAACAAAAATAAATGAAATCATCCATAAACCAATTGAGTAAGGGAAATGAGGGGGAAATA
Source organism: Chironomus tepperi (assembly GCF_022539635.2). Classification (NCBI taxonomy): domain Eukaryota; kingdom Metazoa; phylum Arthropoda; class Insecta; order Diptera; family Chironomidae; genus Chironomus; species Chironomus tepperi. Next base: position 1,631,258 of record NW_027226207.1, read on the forward strand.
AATAAATCGCGATTTTAAATGAGAAAGTATTGTGATTGGGTGTTAGTTATATTAATAATTAGTAGATTTCCAGTTATACCTTTAACCATACCTTTTCCATATTTATTATACGAACTACGTCGTCCTACATTACTTAAAGGCGTAGAAGTTGTGCTGCATGAAGGATATTCGTCGGGTGATTCTGGTTAGTTAAATTCAGCATGAAATAAATAGAAAATTCATAAATAATTAGGATAGTTAGATGGAAATACCACATGAACCCAAATATATAATAATGAGGAACAACAACTATGTTTGTGAAAGGACAGAAATAGCATAGACATAGGAGGTATACATGAAAATAAATGTAAATGAACTCAAATAACCCAAATAAAGCATTAAAAAAATAATAGTATAAATTAACGTAAATCCTACCTTTGATTGACAATGAGTCTTGACTACCACGATAATAATCGCGGCGTATTGTGTTTGACAGACCGATGCCTAAATTAATTCAAAATTAAGTTGGTAAATTAAAGGTTTTAAATGCGAAAAAAAAATTCAACAAAACAAAGCGAGAAGCTTTAACATTGAAAAATAGTAAGTAGTATAAAACAAAAAAGAGGAACTAAATAGAATATCAGACATATATCACCATTACCAGTCAAATTAGAATTCGATCCTTTCTTTCCAGAGCCACTAATATCAATCGATGCATTAGTCTCAACATGAATCGTTTTTGGACGAGGCCTTTGCGGTTTATTCATTCTCATTTTTGGCTGTGGTGTTGCCATACTTTGTTGATGTTGCTGTTGCTTCATCAACATTTCAGTTGTGTGCCTATCTAATGTTTTTCCCTCTCGTTCAGCTTCCTCTATCGCTTTCTTTAATCGATGCTGTTCAAGAATTTGAGCTCTTCGTGCCATCTGCTCTTCTTTCTTGCGTGATTTCTCATCTTCTTTCTCCTGTTCCCTTTCTCTGCGTTGCATCGCTTCAATCTCTTTTCGTGCCTTGGCTTCTTCTTGCTGTTGTCGACGTTGTAGTGATAACAACATTATTTTCTCTTTCTTACGTTCCATTTCATCAACAGACATCTAAAATAGATCAGAGAGCAACAGATAAGTAAGCATAATTACATAAATTACAAGTAAAAATTAACGATCTGTAATTTATAGAGAGCGCAAAAAGCAACAAGACCACCGTGAATGGCAATTTTGCACATGTTTACCTCCAATAAATTTTGATTGTTTAACGGTCATTTGAAATTTAAAATTGAAATTTTCAAAACAACATGAAAAATTTAACGAGACATTGAAATTTCAAATAACCGTTAAAATTTTAGTGGCAGTTTTACTCACATCGAAATTTTGATCATCAGCAATGACGATAGCTTGACTTTCTTTCGGTGTGGATATTCTAGGTTGATAGGGCTGTTCGTGAACTGAATAATTATTGTTGGGTTTGATCGATTCCATTGTTGGCTTCTTTTCGGTATGGTGTAAATCAAATACTTTCTTACTAACAATTTCCTGAGTATCTACAAAATTGTCTGCATTGTCATAATCCTCAGAAGACTTTTTAGGTGATTTCTTAGTACGTAATGGCGGCTTTGGACGTTTTGGCTGTTTATCATTATCGAAACTAATATAAAAGCCTTTTTCATTCTCATTCTCATTTTGAGATTCTATTGATTTATAACTACTATCGGCAATTCCTTGTCTTATTGTTGGTGATGGAATTCTATAAGTACGTGAGCCACTCGTAATGTTGAGTTTACCAAATGAAGCTTCAAATTCGTCAATCTTATCAAATGATTTCTTTATGGAAGAACCGTTATTTCTTGGAATTGGACTCTGATAATTGTCAGCTTCATCTACATCCTCTTCATCACCAATAAATGAAATACTTTGCGGTGCCATCATCATTTCATCTGGAATTCGTGATTGATTTGGTTTTGGAGGAGTTGCATGAACAACTGGAAATAGTCGTTGTGCTTCTGATTCTCTTCCATTCTGCTTATGGAGAACGAAACCACTATTTTGTGGTTTTACTGGCGTTGGTTGTTGCTGTTGCTGTGGTTGCTGCTGCAGCTGCTGATGCAGATTCTGATTCGAAGGAGATTTCCATGTGTCATATTTATTCATATTTTGTTGTTGAGTTTGTTGCTGTTGCTGAATTTGTTGTTGTTGAGACCATGTTGACATTTCTGGTGGTGCTTTTTGCGACCATGTGCGTCTCGCAGGAACTGGTGGTGTAGAAACTTGAGTAGGAGGAGTTGACACTTGAGATGGAGTTTCTCCATGCAAAAAGAATTGTGGCTGCTGCGGTTCATATTGATCCCGAAAATTATTAGTTTCCTGTACATATTTCGCAATATGCTTCTGTTGTTCATGATTTAAATATTGTGATGGTGAGGAATATTGATCTTCAATAATTCGAGAATTTTCTCTGCTTTGAATCTAAAATGAAAATGAGAGCAAACAAGATAATGAAATAACTGCAGCATATTTATGTTTTCATTTCTGACTGACTAAAGCGCATTTAATTTAAAAAATAACGGCCCAAAATAATTTGAAAAATTTCGTCAAATAAATTTTTTGAATTTGAAAAGTCCGTTATTTTTTGACGAAGCTTAAAAACCAGTGTCATTTAGACTTTATGACTGTTTTTTGCAATAAAAATATACCATAAAAGTCAGAATTGAAAGCATAAAAAATCCCTTACTTTTTGGTTAACGTATTGTCCTTGATCGTTTATATACTGATGATGTATAGGTTTCTGTATTGGCAATTGAGGTGTAGAGTTATACTGTTGTTGTAGAGGATGATACATTCCAGTTATGTTCTGTTGACTTCCATACTGTTGAGTGAGTATATTAGCTATTTGCTGCGCTTGAAGGAGTTGCTGTGCTTGCATTGTCTGAACTTGTATTTGATTCTGTTGCTCAGCCAATTTCTGAATGTCCTCTTGAATGTCATGTAAGTCTGAATTCATTACTGCAATACTTTGTTGATATTGTTCCAATGAAATATTATTGTTGTGTTCATAATCTGGAAGTTTTTTACTCCATTGAGGCTGATCCATTGTTACGTCCTGCATATTATTTTGATGAGTAATAAAAAAATTTAAAAAATGATTTTAGTAAGTCATAATGGAAGTGCTTTTCATGAGAATTAGTAGTCATAATAATTCTAAGTAAGTTTGTTGAACTAACTTAATTCTACAGCATATATAATAATAAATTAGAAGTATTCTCATGTCATTATACAATTAAATATACTACATGCAACAATAATAATGATAATGTCCCACCTGTAGACTTACAGGTTTCTCAACAGAATCTACCATCACCAAATCACTTTCTGTTTTACCGTCTTCACTACTCTTTTCCTACAGTAACAATATTTAAGAAACAAATGATTTATTTCAATCACCAACATATAAAATATTTTTTTGTGGAACAAAAACAAGAGTTGTGCAATCAACATGGGTTTTGTATTTCCAAGAAGATATACATATGAAAAAAAAAGTAAAAATGTGTGATAAATATATGTGATAAAAAGGAATAGGTATAAAACAAAAACAAAAACAAGAACATATATAACGTAAAAAAATGATAAAAAATTAAAATAATCTACTTTACGGAAACAACTCCTCACCCTCTTATTAATGGCTTGCAAAAATGCAGCTTTTCCAACCTTTTGCAATTGTTTTGACATTTGCGATTCCAATCGACGCTTTTCTTTCTCAATATGTCGTCTCTTCTCTTCCAATTTAAGTCGAACAGAACTCAATTTTGAATCGTCTACAAACGGTTGATTTGTATCACCTAAAAATAAATTATGAACTTTTACTCAAAATATTCGTTGGAAAGATGTTGAAGATTTTTTTTTTTTGCGTGTTATGGATGACTGGAGCGCACTATTGGATACTAATCAATTACACTTTTTAAATGGAATTTAATTTAGCTGCAGTACATTTTTAAAAGTTAAAAAATACCTAGCAATTTTGAAAATATTTGTTAAATTGTACCGATTTTGAAAAATTCAAAAATTTAACAGTTTTGTAAAATTCAAATTGTAGCGGTTTCTTAAAATTCAAAAATTTAACGGACTTGTAAAATTTAAATTTTAGCAGATTTTAACACAAAAAAAACCGAAATGAACTTTCTGACTACGATTTTCCAGACATTTTATGCGTTATTCCAGTTAGTCTTCACTTTTTGGGGCGAAATCCACACGCTCATTAAAATATGAAAACAATTTTCTGAAAACTTACGCATTTCGTTCATTTGATGGGCATTAACACTTTGCTGCTGCCATGTTGTTGTTGCTGCCGGAGCGAGCGAAGCGAATGATGACATTTTTCTCTTCTCCTCCACCACCATCTGATGTACACCGCTACTATTACTCGATGAGGTATTGCTATTTTGACGTTTCAAGTGAGGTTTCTCAGACTCTTTATCTTCCTTCTCACCATCCGATTCATAGCCAATAACAAGAGTACCTCGAGCATCAGCTATTGAACTTCGTGCGGGAAGTGTTGGCTCAATACTTGTATTCGATATCTTACGTTCTCGATCTTGTGAGCGACGATCAAAGGTGCCAATCATATTCAATTGATCTTGAGAGCCACCAAAGTTTTCAATTGTCAATTGGGAATCCTCACTAAATGAATTTCGACGCGATCTCCGACCTTATTTTTTTCGTAGTCAAGAAAAGAATAAAAAAAAATTGAATTAATGAAAAATGTTCATTAAAAGTGATTCACACATATGAAAAAAAATGCACAACAAAAAAATAATAAAAATAATGAAAACCCACCAGCATAGCTAGTCTTTCGATCATCCCAATTACTAGGTCTTCCTGCAGCTTTATCGCCTAATTCACAATTTGATAAAACAAAAATTTTTTCAAAAAAGATGAATTTGAAGTAATAAAGTAAGAGATGAAAGTAAAACAACAGAATTTCCAACATAAATGAATAAACCGAAAATAGTAAATGAAGAAAGATATTTATGGAATGAATGAAAAAAACCAACTGTACAAAAATAAGACTCACCTCTCTCATCAGCTTTCGTATCATTATTTGATTTCTCTTTAGACTGACGCAATTTTGCTGGAATCAAAGGATCATGCATATTTGACAATGTCGGAATTCCTTTTGATCTATGTACGACAAATTCACTATCAGCCTCCATATTTCCATTATTACTGCTCGAATTTGTCGTGCTCGTGCCATAAAACACTTCTTTTGGTGGGGTGTGGTGACGATACACATTATTCGATGAAGGCGATCGAACAACTGATAAGAAAAAGTTTAAAAAAAGAGTTCTTTTATGATTCCACTAATTTTACAATTGTAAACGATAAATCATGAACGCCAACAAAACTATTAGTATAAATCATGTAGTCAATCAAATTACATTAGTAATAGCATAAGATAATTTTCTTCTTCGTTTCTTCTTCTTTAGGGTTTCCAAAACATTTCTATGGTGATTCCCTCAATGAGAATTGTCTTGTTAGACTTAATTGCATGTGACTTAACTCTGGTATGCCAATTGACTAGACATTGTAGCTTGTGGTTTCTTTGAATTTAAATTGAAATGAAACAGGAAGTTAATAAGAAGGGAATTCGCATTCTTGATGAGTCAGCACTGTAATTCAGGTATAATTTAATCGATATCTCAAAGCTTTATATATTTTGAGTCAGTCGAACATTTATTGCTTCTAGAAAACTTTATAGTAATGACCTTATCTGGACGATTTGTTTATGACTCATAAGCTAGGAGCTAAGGCTTAATATTGAATAAAAATCTCAGACCTAACAAAAGACAATTCACAACTTCACGATCGATTGGCACACCCTGACTACAATAGACAGTTTATCTATAAATAATTCAAGTGAAGATGGTGTTTTTGTGCCATCAAAAATAATGAGACAGAAATTAATTAGCAATTCCAATCTCTAAGTGCGATCAGAAATGATAAATTGCCTAACAAGCCACTTCCATTTAGCAAAAAATAAAACGGTAATTTTTTGGAAACCCTAAATTCGTGTGTATGCAATTGCTCGAGAAAAAAAAAGAACTGAGAGAGTAAGAAAAAACTGCATGCTCTACAATAATGGTAATAATGATAATAATAATAAAAATAATAGAAATGCGCTAAATACTATTGAAATGAAACAATGAGAAAAAAAAAAAATTTATGTGCAGCACAAGGTACGATTGAAAAGAAAAATAAAAGAATTGTATGAAATCATAAATAATCACATGTGTGAATCAAAACTAATGTAAAGAGAGTAAGTAATGAAATAATAATGAGAAAAAAGGTAAATCAGGAACAAAATTAATTTTGACACAACTTTTTTGGATGATGATTTTTTTTTTTTGAGTATTATTGACCTTGAAAAGGCGGTCTGCCTGAAGTAGAGCCTGCCGAGGACGGAGGCGAATTATATCCACTCCTCAAATCAGGAATTGGTTGAATCGTTTGAGTTGTGAAGCCACGACGATGAGCAATTCCATGCTCATTTGTTTTACTTTGATTTGTAGCTATTTCTCCTATTATCAATAAGGTGGTAAAATGGTTCGTATTGGTGAGTAATATCATTAATTGAATCATTATCTTCTCATACAAAGTTTCTGGACCAAATGAAATTTTTAGCGGCTATTTCAAAAAAAGTTCAACTTGAAGTTAGCTTCTGATTTATAATTTCTAATTTTAACGACCGATTTCAAAAATGTACAGATTGAAGTAAGCTAATGTTTTTTAAACGCCGTGAAGTTATCTTCAGAAAATTCAAATTTTTCAAATAATTTCCAGTATTTAACGGTCATATTCCTTGTATAAGAAGACAAATTTACATTGATTTGAATAATTGATTAGTGAGGAAATATAAAAGAAATTGTAATTTTTTTCTACAAATTTGTCAGTGTTATAATATAAAAGTAGTCATAATATTTGTTCTATGCCAATAATATTGATGTTTTTCTTTTGTTTTCTTGATACTTAACAATTCGAATATGCTTGTTTTTTATGGTTTGATACGAAACTAAAACAAAAATATATAGTTCAACATCAAAAAATAACTGGTTCGATGAATATATAAAAGTGTTGCGTTGAAGATGTAAAAATTGACCATTTATATTAATCATGCATATTCATTAATCATAGCACGATATTTACATAAACACAGTTTTAAAGGAAATTTTGCATGCAAATTTCGATCCATTTACTAATGAATTCATCAATTTTGTGCTTCCTTATCAATATTTCGCAATATACCGTCCAAAAAAAAAAACAAACATATTCTAATATATGATCATATTTAATACAATAAGCATTAAAGAAGCGCATAGATTGTTTGTAGAAGTAATATATTAACAACTATACACTATGTGTTATTACATTTGTGACATTGAGCACTCACCTGTAGAATTTTCGCATTCCGGATAATCAACACAAGGTGCTGGATGAATCTCAAACAAGTTAAACATATCAGCTAATAAGACAACAAGATTTTGCTTCATATTTCTGTGTTATGATTAAAGAGATGAGAAGAACCGGTTAATTAAACATGTCTTAATTTAGAAATATCGATAAAAATATTTTGACAATAAATTTTTATAGCCAATACTTACCCTCGCATATATGTAACATCCTCAGCCATCATATGAAAGACGGAATATGGTAAATGACGTTCGGAGAAATTATTGATTAACAAGACATTATGGAGTGAGTCCTCGACAGTCGGTAAATAGCTAATTCGTATTTGATACCATGGCAAAATTTTTGGACAGTAAAATGCAATTAAATAAGCTAAGCAAACGCCATCGCATAAACTTGTAATGTCTTGAATTGGAGCAGGAATGTCAGGCGTTCTTAATTTCTTGCCTTTCTCATCAACCAGCTCATTAATGGTCAAGTCATGATCAATCCTACGCTTCAACGATGCCATTACATGCGACACCCATAATAATAATAATTGTTCACTATTTAAACCGCTCGGGACTGAGCCTGACGTTAATTTATTTACTGCAGAGTGTACGCGATCACCGGATGTCACTTCCTTTGCATAGAGTATCATCAAAGCTTCTATCACAGACATATGAGCATGCTAAAATGAAAATAAAAGTGTTATGAAATAGATAAATACCAATCTTTTATCTGTCACTTCGCAGATTCTCTTTATCTCAAAATAAATATTTTTATAAAAACCTCATATGGCTATTAAAAATGGTAATGATTAAACAGGGTTGGTGTAACTATACAAGAAAATAAATGAGATTTAACGGATTTTGAAAATTCAAAATTTAACCGTCATTTCAGATTCAATGAAGTGAACTTAACGAAGATGAATTTATGAATTGCTGAATTGCTGAACGAATGCAGCATTAACCAACCCAGATAAAAATGAATAATAAGCATTAAGTATGAAGTATTAAGAAGAGAAAATATCACATACGATTCTTATTGGATTCGTTTGAATGAGAACTGTTTCGGTTAGCGGTGGTTCGCCGGCACGTTCATCCAATATTGGCACTCCTTTGCGACATAATGTTTGCAGGATGGACCAATGATTTAGGCTTTGATAATTGGGATCACTGTAGATATTCGATAAAACTTGACAATAGATTGATGCATTTCCTAATCCAACGACAATCTGTGGCTTCAAGTGTTGATTACCATCATGATCTGTATAGAATGGCTCCCTTAGTTGATCTGGCACTCGATTGTTGAATGCTTTTGATAGCAACCATCGAATTGAGGCTCGTTGTTTTGCCTGTTTTGAATTATTATTTTTAATTATAATGCATAGAAAATTTATGATTATTATGAGAAATATGTGTAGAGGAAAATCACTTTTTGAGTCTGAGAAGTGAATTTTTTTAGAAGAAGATAGTGTAAAAAGAAAGATAGCATGACGTCATCCATATAACAAATTCAGAAAAAAATTCTCCATTGTACATAAAATAAAGAAAAAAAACTATCTAGGTACATACACATGGCTGAATTTGACAATTTTTAATCATGGTAGAGATATCATGTGTGGGAATGAATACAATGATAACTTAAAGATTTATTTACACAATTTTTAATGCACTTAGTTTTCTTCACAAGTCAAAAATTTTCATTTTTTTAGAGATACAGAAAAACTTTTCTCATCTTATGGATGTGATCCATTTTTCACTTCTGTATCCTCTTATTATTCACTGTATTCAATTTTTTTTTCTTTTTTCAATAATCGCCATCAAATATCTACAATGGATTATTTTCTTGTCTTCTGAAATGGCTATTTTCATATAAAGCACAAATTTGCAATATTATTAAGTAGGCGTTTTATAATATAAGAAATATATTCAATACACAAAACTCCAAGATGAAGAAAAAATACATATATGTGAAAACCATCAACACTTGAATCATTAAAACTCACTTTTCTTGTACTTTCTGCGAGTCCATCTTCACTTTGTCGGTTACTTGTGCTCATTATCAAGTAAAATTTAATGTTTTTATATCGATTTCAAGAAGAAATCTACTAAAATTAACAAAAATTATCAAAATACTCTTTTTTCTTAAACTTTCTTTCCAAATTCGTTTGTAATGGATCGATAATTTACATGTAAAATATTGCTAGGAGTATCACAAGTCACGTAAATTACATAGATCACTGTATTTCGAGTATAAAATCAAATAAAAACATTCACAGTTTTGTACATAAATATTTACAATTTCCTACAATAGACGTTTCACGACCCTGCATTCAAAGGGGCACTAAACTGCGATATCTCAATGTTCTCAAAATAGAACGGCGACCTGAAGAGTTAAGAATCGTACGTCTTAAAATAGACTAGAAGTTTTGTACGAGATGGAAAATTTTAGTTTTTATTCAAGAGATATCAGATGGAAATTTAAAATTTTAGTAATTAACGGAAAATCTGAATCCAAATTAAAGTTCAAATTTTGAACTTTAAAGTTTAAACTTTAGTTTTCCGTTATTTCTTGAATAAAAAATTTTCCGTTATTTTTTAGTTCTTTGTTAAAAAGTTAATTGCTCTCTTATTTATCGCTAATAGATTTTAAAATTGTCATTACTGTGCTTATATAAAGATCCAGACAGATGTGTCGCATTACGTATTAGATCTCCGTTCTACTTCATAAACACTCAAGATCTTGAACCTTTATTTGTGAAAATTTTAATTTTATTTGTTAATTGATTAAATTAATAGTTTGTGTGATTAAAAATGATTTAGTATGTTTATTAGTGTAGTGACTTGTTAGGAAAGAACATAATTTTGTAGATAAAGCATAGAAAAATGAAGGAAAAGGAAATTGTTTCATGTGAAAAAATTTTGCACAATTTTGACGATAATCATCTCAAATTGGCAGTAACTTCTGAGGTCACTAGTGAGTCTAAATATCAGTTGCTGTGTATTGTAACGTCAAAAGATGAAATCATCCTTCGATATGTGTCAGAGACATCGGAAATTATACTGAAAAAAATCGACTGGTTCTTTGAAAAGAAGAAAATTATCAAAGGTATTAAATACACTAATATAGGGTTTATATAGATCTATTATACTCATACGCAATTATACTTTCTTACAGCTGTCGCCTTTGATCCTTTTCCTTCAACTTGGCTGCTAGTTTTGTGCATTGATAATACTGTAAGTTTTCTTAAGGCACAATAAATCGATAAAAATGTTTACATTTCATACATTTTAGATACATATTGTTCCTGCACTTCCCATCTGCGACAAATCTGTGTCATTCAAATGTATATTTCCTGCAAATGAAATCACTTCCTTTGTTGTGCCATTTATTGGACCGCACGTCTGTCCAGATACTCAAAAATGCCCAAATCAAATGTATGAGGGTTCATGTACTGATGTAAATTCTATTAAAAGAACCAAACGTTATCAGTTCGAAGTTAAGAAAAATCGACTCAGTTCAAGTAAAATCAATGAGCTGTGCTCAAGTTCCGCTTATACTCATATTTATTGCGATGAAAAGCCACAAAATTCAGCATCAATATCAGCATCGTCGTCATTTATGAAAAATGATTCGAGCATTGAAATTGAAAAGATTGGAACAAGTGCATCAACACCATGTGATAGTCAGTTGAGCAATATGTCTTCTGGAATGATGGATTCATCAACACTTTCATCAGATTCCACAATTTCATGTCCAATTCCAACTTCAATAATTTGGTGGCGTACAACTCATGCTGAGTACAATCAAAATCGTGCCATAATTGGATATTCCGATGGATGTATCGTCGTTGTTCGTAAGTCAATCTTGAATACAACGCAAGTTACTCAATATTAATTCACTTTTATTTTCAGAACTTGTTAACAATTGCCCGTTTGTAGGAAATACGTCGGTTGAGAAAGGCGCAATAGAAAAATTTGCAATATGTAAAGGCACAAGTTGTGACACAATTTATTTGATGATAAATACATCTACAAAGGAACAATATAAGCTCTTATTGGAGCAGAAGTCTATAGCATATACATTTCCGAATGACATCAAAAATCCATTTGAAAATGCTAAAAATGGTGAAAATGATTGGGAAATTTTAGGAAGTGAATCATACGAGAAAATAATATCGGAATCAAGTGAGCAAGAACAAGCAGCAGGAACATCTGAAGATTTGACAAAATTGTTTCCTGCTGCAAAAGCTCGTCTCCTGTCACTTCGTGATTTAGGTGCGAAGAAAATTGGCAATTTGAAAATGAAATTAGCCGAGCGCAACAAGTCACGTGAAAAGGAAAGAAATGATAACGATAATAGCCGTTCTATGCATGACAATGTTTCGATTCTTCCTGAACTACTCACAACAACTTCAGGACCAATTTTCACCGTGCAAAACTATCAAAATAAAAGCATGATGGGTGCCATACATTCTTACTCTTCTACACTTTCGGTATGCATTTTTAACGTATTTTACAATTTCGAAATTTTCAAACTGTTCAGTGAATTTTTGAGTTCATTTTCGTTCAGTTCATTATTTGAATTCTACAAAACCGTTAAAATTTAGAATTTTACATAACCGTTAATATTTTCTTTGTAATTTTAGATTCACAACATAGAAATAATGATGATACCAAGCGCACTCTATAAAATACCACAATACACATGTGATGTTCTGTTGACAGAAAACATCATTTTCACCTTTCAACCATCGACTTCAAATCCTATAATTACATCAACAACATCAGCAGCAGTAGAACAATCGGAACAATCTACTCTGACTCATTCGGAAAATAACAATCAAAACAGCAACAATAATAATAATAATAGTAATGCACGAAATGTGACCAATGATAATTCAGTAACAAATTCTAGTCATGATACAAATGATAATAATAATATTAATAACAAAATTTCAATTGAAGAGAATACGATTAGTATAATAAGTTGCAATATCGCATCAACAAAAATTGGTGAAGAGAATGAATTTAATGAACGTGCTATACTTGGATCTTTTAAGTTTCCTTTTGATGAGAAAATTCTTGGCTTGTTACCCATGTTAACATTTGATAAGGAAGTTGTAAAGGATGGAAATGAAATGCCCAGCAATGAGGTTGAAATGAAGTCAACATATTCTAAATACTTAAGCTATCACTCAAAATCTAAACACAATAAGAAATTTGATGAAATTCATGACTTTAAGGTGCTCAAGAACGAATTTCCTCGTGTGATTTTCGACAAGTGCCTCGTGGTAACAAGCAAAGGTGTTTATTGTGTTGAGCTTAAAGAGAAACCTCATATCATTTTTCTTAATCTTGCATCGTCATCTTTATGGACCTTATGTGATGATTTTTGTAAGACATTCAATCTCAATATGACTGAATGTGTCGAATTTTCCGGTGATATATTGCTTAGAAAAAAGAAAATTGAGCAGGCTCTTTTAACATATAATATAGCTAGAACACCACCGATAAAGACTGCATTAAAATTAGCAATGTTTAATGAGGCATCAGCACTACGACAAATTGCATCAATGGCATTAAAAACGAGTTATATCCTTGAAAGTAAACATCCAATGTCACCATTAATCTATCAATTAATGAATGATATTAAATATCGTCAAGAGAAAAGTGATGTTGTCTTAAATGTGTTGAAAAGGAACGACACAGAAAAAGTGATTAATTCTGGAAAGACAATTAGTGACTTTTCATATGAATCTATTGAAAATTTTGATGTTCAAATGAGCAATTCAGCACAATTTCATTTATCAAATTTATTATTTTTGACACTTTGCGAGAAAGTAGTAAAAGATAAAAACTTAATGCCTTTATGGAATTTCATTGTTACCAATAATAAATATCATACAAGTCTCTCATCAATCATATTATCTCAAAGTGGACTTTACTCTTCGGCTGTTCTCTTGGCTATGCATCGCGGATCATGTTTAGATGTTTTCAGTTGCTTAGTATCTATGGCTGATCATGTTTTAGGTAATTTAATACGTTTTTAAAAATAACGGTCATTTTGAATGCAGCATAAAATTCAAATTTATTTTGACCGTTGAAATTTTAAATTAAATTTGACAGTTAATTAATTTTTAATCATTTCAGACATTTCAAATGAAATCACAAGATACATGTATAATTTGTCGGACGAAATGTTCATGGAGACTATTGTCTATCTACAGAATTTCGGATTCGACTATTTTGAAGCAATACGTAAAAATTTGGATAAGTTAGACGAAGTTGTTTTGGAGGTAATACTTTAATGCTTAAGTTAAGGATATGTACATTAATTGAATTATTTTTTGATTTCAGCGTCTTGCAAAGCAATTAAACCCTTTTGACCCCGTTTATCGACCAGTTCTCTTCAAAGTTAAGAATCAAAATATTATTAAGGAAATGGAAAATGTAAGCCATTCAATTCTAATTTATGCTGGATAATTTAACTAATTTAAATAGCATTCACAGAAATTCCTTGAGTTTTGTCAAGCTTTGATCGAAACGTACATCCTAATCCTCATGAAGCTACAAAAGTTGCAACATCACAAAGACAATTTCCTTTCGAGCATTAATGTATTTCGAGTAACGAGCGAGGAAAGACAAAATTATGTAAAATTGATGAATTTCTCACCGATATCAGCAGGATTCAGTCATTCGGGTTGTATTGTCGATAACTCAGTTTATATGTGGGGAACGAATGGAATAAATTGTGCATTGAATCGGAATGTCTTACAAAGTGGTATGTAAAATGTCATACAGAGCATGACTGACTTATAAACTTTTAAAATTGATTTTATTTGACACACATTAGATGCATCAGAGAATGATTTACTACCAACGAGACTTGACTTCTTCAAAGACATAAATCTTGACGTTTTCTCTGTCCATTGTGGTCGTTCTCATACTCTATTTTTGACAAATAATGGACTGTATGCTATGGGATGCAATAAACTTGGACAATTGGGGATAGAAGAGAAACTAAAATTGAATATAGCTTTGCAGCCAATGCTCATAAAGACATTGGATAATAAGAACATCACGCAAATTGCTGTTGGACAGCATCACAACGCAATTGTGGCTGATGATGAATTATACACTTGGGGATGGAATGTTTATGCACAATGTGGACATGTTGAGATTAAGAATATTAGACAACCTAAATTGGTTGAGTTTTTCTCGAAAAAAGTAAGTATATCCTCTATCGATGAACTATTACGTTACACTGTATAATAATACCTAACTAATTCCAATGATACTTCCATTTACAGAAAATAAAGCAAATTGCTTGTGGACAAGCTCACACATTAGTACTTACGTATGAGAAGAATGACAATTTAAATACTTGCCTCTACGCATTTGGCTCAAATCATTTCGGTCAAATTGGCACCGGCAATTCATGTGAAAGTGATTTTAATTTGACTAAAAATAACTCGATCAGTTTTGTGCCTCAGCGAATAAAAATCGATGAAGATATTCGTTTGATTCATACACGATATTTTGTGAATTTTGCTGTTACTGATTCAAATAAATTACTTACGTGGGGTTTAAGTCCTCCCGAATTGAGGATTATCAATCAGACGAAGAAGAGAAATAAAGCAAATCAGAAGTTGAAAGAAGCTGCATTGGAAACAGAAAAGCAAGAAACCGAAACAGCTGAGAATTCGGCTCAAGAAAAGACAAAAGATGAGTCAAATATTGTAAATAATTCAGTTGAGCAAAATGAGGAGCTGCCAAAAGGAAATGTTCCCGAAATTAAAATTGATGAATGTGAAAAGGTCGAACAAAATAATGATGAAATTCCATCAGTCAATAGGAAAGTGAAGGATGCAGTACCGTCGGGAAGTGAAGAGACAATTGAAGATCCAAAACTTTCGACACAAGAATATGTTGGACATTTACAACCAACAGAAATTGATACATTTGATGTTGATAGTGACATAATTTGGGTATCAAGTGGGATTTATCATTATGCTTTAATTACAACATCATCGACACTTTATATGTGGGGAAAGAATATTGAGCGGCAGTTAGCTCGAGAAAGTGTAAAACCCGACATAACATGTCCAACAAAATGTCAAGCGTTCAATGATATAGAAGTTAAATATGTAGATTGTGGTGCTGATTATACATTAGTGATAACAAATGAAAATGAATTGAGAACGTTTGGAAATAATGGAAATGGACAGTGTGGTGTTGAAAATTTAGGAGATAAACAGGGAGCTGCAAAATTGATAAGATTTAAATCATCAAAAAGAGTATTTCGTATTCCTGAGAGTAGCATGTACTTGCATAATCCAGCATCAGTCAAAATACCTTTAAATGCGCCAACAAAATTCGTAAATTTCTCATCAAATCAAACAATTTGTTACTTAAAGAATTTACCAAAGTTTAAAAAGAACTGCATCATTGAGAGTTGTCTGAGTAAGTCAATAAAGAAGCAAGCACATCATCAATTATATGTCGATGAAAAGATCTTGGACAGTAATCGTAATCCATCATTTTCATCAATATCAAGTGTTGCTTCAGAGACATCAACATTATCATCAAAATCATCAGAAGATGGAAATGAATGTGATGATCCAACAAAATCAAATGACTTTATTCATTATTGTCTGTTCCTATTTCAAGGACTTTACGACTCAACACATTTTTATGATAAAAGCTTGAGTCATATAATTAGTAGTGAATATAAAATTCGAACATTAATGCTAAATTACAATTACATTGAGGCTTTTAAGCAGGCTTTAGAGAGTGATGGACGAACGTCGGCAATATCGATTAAGATTTTTGAATATTTTACAACAGATCAGAACATAATTCCAATGCATACAGAAGATATTAAATATTTCATTTATGATGTCTTTCTACATTTCATTAAAAATCAAATGGATGTATCGGAACTTGAGAAATATTTCCTCTGTAATCTTGACTACTATTTCCTTCAATTAGCATTCATTCTATATTTCTGTGGCAACAATAATAATAACAATAACAATAATAATGTTCAACCAAATGGATTGGAGAAGCAATTGTATGAAAAATTCAAACATTTATACAGCAATTACGAGAACTTTGCATATTTCGATACAAATGAGATTGAAACAATTTTTAAATCAATAACAACAAACTTTCATTGTGTTTTATGCCAGAACATATTAAAATATTCGGAAAATTTCAATTGATATATGCCATATAATGATGATAATGATGATGATGGACGAAGAGGCTTTTATGATCTACGCGAGCACATTTATACTTAAAAAGTAAAGGAAAGATTGAAACAAATTAATTGTACTTAAAAATATTATATATTAACACTCATAACAATACATACATTATATATTTCAATTAATCCCGTAGACTGTTGCACATAAACTCATGAGTCTTTTAAAGAACTGAGATGAATAAAAAAAAGTATAGAAATGATAATTTTTTAAGATGATGATAACATAAAAAAAAACAATGTAATGCTCCCTTATAATCATGAGACAATACAGAAAACCAATTGATGTATTTGACTTAAAAGCTTCTGATTATGATCCCTAATGAATTTATTTCTTGCTTTGGAATGAAAAACATTTGATATTTTACTAAATTCATAAAGACGGAATTTTAAAATTAAAATAGGAAAAAAGTAAATTTTGGATTACTCAAAAATGGATATACGATGGTCAAAGTGGATTGAATTGACTAAAATCTTGAGTTATTTTTTTTAGCAAAAAATTTTTTACAGAGGTTCAGGTTCAATAAACTAAAGATCATAATATTTATCTCTGCATATTTTATATGAGAATCGAACTCAAAAGTTTATTTCAAATTTTTAATTTAATTTATTTTCTTTTACTATTCTATTCTCTCTTTTTGTTCTATGACAAAAGAATTATATTAAGGCTAATGAAATTAAACTTGCAATTTTGCTCCTCAAAAGAGCTTTTAATTCATAAATTGTTCAATTTTCCCATAAATTAATCAACATAGAGAAATATGATTTTCTAAACTAAGACATCTTCCTCATATAAATGTACTTATTAGATCTGCTTTGAAACAACAATCCACTTTGATCAAAAGTAAAAATTCTAAATTTATCTCATAAATATTTTTGAATTTTTCTTTGCTTTAAAACCTTTTGTTAGGAATTTATTAAAAATGAAGAATTTACCAGAGAAAAGTGCAAGAAAATGATTTTTATTTTCAATTTTAAATTTAAAGATATTTGCGATGAAAATTTTGCTACAATATTGAAAGTTAAAATACAAAATAAAGAATGAATAAAATCTAATTTAAGAAGTTAGGACTCTTTGTATAGTTATGACGAAGATTTTTCAAAAATAATTGTAGGGATCTTCTAAAATTTTAGAACACTGATTAAGTTTCCTTACATATTCAAGTTTATCTAACCAAATGTCCTAGTTAAGCTCACAATTTGACAACAGATACAAAACCGAAGAGGCTTTCTAATAGTTGCGGTTTGAGCTTAGTAATAGTTCTCTGCTACACAGCAGTATCTAGTTTTGGTTTCTTTAGTAACGATAAGGGACTCTACCATCATAAGTTAATCTTAAATTCCGGTTAAAACATTCACGATAGAAATCCTCCCTCATCAATATTTATAAGAGGCTCCTTTCATATGCCCAGAGCTCGAAGTAAACTGGAATTTTGCAACGAAAAGTCAACTCGACTCAGTACAAAATTCAAATCAACTTTTAGCTCTGATTATGCAGCCTCATAGTTCTTTTCAAATCGCTTAGTACGCTGTACACATTAGGATCTACATTTGCTGGGATTATGGATGACAGAAACATTATTTCAAAGCTCAAATTAAAAATTTAAGTAGATTTTTTATAGAGCACGCCAAGCATAACCAAAGCTCAAAATACCCAAGTATTAATCAACATTATAAAAAAGTTTGTTGCAAAATTTTCATCGCAAATATCTCAAAAGTAATTTCTTGACATTTTGTCAAGAAATTTTCTTTAATTAACCGAATTAAGACTCTTTAGCAATAGAGTTCCCAAAATCTAGTGAAATTTTTACTAACAAAGATTTTTTTATTGATTGATTTTTTATTAAATTTCAATGCTCAAAGAAAAAAAAAATACAATTTAAAGGTAACTTAACTATAATTATAAAAGATTTGATACTTTTTTTGTTGTTGCTTTCTGCTTTTTCGTGATCATTATGATAATCAAATTAAACACATAAAAAAAATAAAAAAAAATCAAGATTTTGATTCTAAAAAAAAAAAAAACAAAAATTCACAATCTTTTTTCATTAATTGAACAGACAGTAAAGGAAGGAGAAGAGCCTGTAAAGTAAGGTGTTAAATTGCCATTGAATATCATAATCGATATCAAATCTACACACAAACAGCATATTGCAACTTCCAAAAATAAAAAAGGAAAGAATTAAAAAAATTTCCCAGCATATATGCGCGCGATCAAGACCGCGACTTGTACGAACAGATCGAAGGAGGAAGGGCTGGCAAAAAATTGTTCAATAAAAAATTATAAATCTTAATAATGAAAATGTGTTTTTTGTGAATTGTACTTAACTTAACCGAAAAAAACAAGACTACAAGATAAAAAATCGATCTTCTCGCTTTTATGAACATTATTCCATCTTGAAACATAAATTTCCTTTTTCTTCTTATTCCGGTACGGCCCTCTTATTTCTCTCTTGATTTCGTTCGTGGTTTAAAAATAACAAAAAAAAAAATAAAATAAAATGCAAAACAGAAAATTGTTCACTTAAATTCTTTCATGCACCCAGGGACAGGACAAAGAGATACATACTTGAAACGAAACCGTGGGGCAATTTTACATTTAATAAAATATATCGAAGTGGATTAATAATATAAAGTGCAATTTTTTAAGAAAAAAAGGGGCGTATGTTGTTATTTAGCTTTTTTTCCTCTTTTTTTACACAATTTTTTTTTTTTCTTTCTTTCTTCTCTTTATGAGTTATTGATCAGAATCACGTTTTTCTCCTTTTTCTTCTTTCTCGCACTCTTCTCGAGCTTGTTAGAAAAAAATTATTATTTTTTTTTTTCATTTTCGAAATGCAAATTCTATAGATTGATATTGATGTGTCTGAGATTTTGGGGATCTAATGTTGATAAAGATAGTGTTGCAGTTGGCATTGAAATTGGCAATTAGAAACCAGCGATTGAGTCAGCTTTTGACGACACCTACGAGATCTCATGCATCACAATCGATCAGTACGATCAGCGAAGAAAGTATTGAAAATCAATGAACTTGGAATGATGAAGATCAAGCACTAATGAAGACAATGCATCCGATTCTGCAATGATTCGTAGCTGACCTGAATAGACAATAAAACGCTCAAACTAACCACCAAATGGACATTAACTTGCCATTAACTAATTATGAAGTATTTTTGCCCACTCGGGTGGAATGATCCTCAATGCTAAATATCAACATATATTATCAATAACCTATCCAGATGAAGACAGCTGCTATAGAAAACTTAACAGACATAGAGAACAGTTTTAAGTACCGTATTGGTATTACTGTACCATGATAGCATGTACT
The DNA here is from genome assembly GCF_022539635.2 of Chironomus tepperi. Lineage (NCBI taxonomy): Eukaryota > Metazoa > Arthropoda > Insecta > Diptera > Chironomidae > Chironomus > Chironomus tepperi. The sequence goes on from NW_027226207.1 coordinate 1,651,268, forward strand.
TTATCTGTAAAGGAAAGTAGCTAGCAACCAGCAATAATTGCCACTCCAATATACCCATTATGCTTTCTCCCTATCGGGATCAGGATTCCCCGGGATTTCATGATCCCGAAAAATCCCGGGATCACGAAAATTTCAAAAGTCGGGATCAGGATTGAAAATTTCAATTATTAGGTGATTTTTACATTTTAAATGTCAAAAAACCAGAACTGAGCTAGAAACCTAATCCGAACAAATTAATCATGGCGTCCAAAAGGCTACTATATTGTCTCCAAGCGACTATTTTCATGTTGATTGCCATAAAAATTGCCGTTTAGATGCCAATTGGTGGCCATCGGATGTCATGAAAATGTTGTGTAAATCGGGAAATTCGATCAATTATCAATTTAGAATCTAAATCATTAGATATCAGAATAGCTGAGTAAAGGTATAACCATGGATTCTAATAGATCTGTAAGCCAAACGACTCGAGTAATCACCAAGCCATTCCCACCTAATTACAAAGTTAATTATCTCGCAGAATTTCCCATAATAATAATAATTTTTCGCGCTCATCATCCACCATGAAGAATTAATGTTGAAATAAGATGATGAACATTGATGTAACAAAAGCGATGCAATTAAATTAAATGAGCTTCAATGAATGAGATATGGATGAACTTTATGGTTCTTTATTCTATACAGCATTTCACACATACGAGCGAGATGCATAAAAAATGGTAAAGAATGTAATAATTTTCATGAAGATAACATGATTCCGAAACTGCCAATAAGAACTCGTTTTATTTTGAAATAATTTAAATTTATTGTGTTGTACGTGAATCGATTCAAGTAAAGGTAAAGGCCGCTTTTGAATAGTGCTTAAAAGCCTCGTGGTAAAAATTCATTTTGCTAACATAAATTCTTTTGCAACTAACCATTTAAAAAGAGAGGAAAATTTTTGCATCCACAAAGAAATTTCATCTTAATTTGTAGCCTGTAAAGAAATATCGAATGGAATATTTCGCTAAAGTTGAAAGCTGGCTTTTTATACAGGAATGTTTATGCTCTTTCTTTCTTATTTAGTTGACGCAATGTTTTTAGGTTATGGGATATTATTGGCTTTACTATAGCTGGGGTCCACAAATATTGAGGGATACTATAGTTCTGATTTGACTATAATTGAGGAGACTTGATGATTCTGTGCATGTTGCCGAACAGACAAGAAGCATTCTCATGAGTATGCTCACAAAATTTGCTACGTGCAATTATATTGACTGAGTATACTTAGGATGACGCTCATTTAGATGAGTATGCTCGATGTCGGTTAGGGGTCTGTTAGTCTGCACTAGTAATACAAATGGGTGAATTTAAGGAAAATTTGGTAGGATTGTTGAATTTGCTAAGCTTTGAAGCAACCCCTGGTTTGATAGATTATCTACTACTTGCTGACATAGAAACACTATAGTTAGTCGTAACTGTTACTTTTTAGCTATAGTTGAGCTGCCACTAGCTGTTAGGGCACCTTCACGGCTGTTAGGGAACCTTTACGGCTGTTAGAGCACCTTCACGGCTTGTCGTCAACGTAGTGGGACCCTTGCGATTGGATTGTACTATTAGGTCTTAGGTTGCCTAGAATAGCTTCAAAATCTACTAAACAGCAATGAGCAAGTTGACCTATACCGCCAATTTCGGAGAAATTCCATTAATGTCACCAATCTATCTAGTCCCAATGCTAATAGATCAACAATAGAATTATGCGCCACAATCAGTGTCGAATGACCAAAATGATACTAGCTTTATTTCGGTATGTTTTATAATATTTATATATAAATTACGAAACAAATACTGAATCAAGCGAAATGGCGAAAAATCTCGATAACAAAAAATGTTCAGAAAATGCGGAGAGAGAAAAAAAAAAATTTACTTTATCAGTCTTCGAGGCGTAAGTTTGAAAGATGGGCTTAATGCTTAGCAATATCGTAACATAATAACAATAACGTATAAATAAGGCACGAATAATGCATTATTGTGTATACATATCGACAACAAGATGCGCTTGAAAGTGCAAAAAATTTAATTATTGTTTAAATCTATTCAGTTCTCTTTTTTATATGTATGGACGTGGATGATTATCGCTGTGAACATAACTTGTTGAATTATTGTAAATGAATGCTCATTTGAGAAATTTTTATATGGGATTTTAGCTCTTATAAATGGTATTAATCAGTGAGGTATTAATGGGGAAATTGAAGATTTTCTTTTATTTCAATTCATAATGATTTTTAGACTCTTTAGGGAGAGAAAGTCGTGTCCATTATGCTTAGATGATGAGGTTGATTGGATTTTTATTGGATGTATTCACGAAACCTACACATATTTTACACTATAATTATGTATATGTGGACTTTTGGATGGAAATTACTGTTTTATAGCTTTAAGTTACTTAGACTAGGAAGTAGCAGCACTTGGTGCTGCTAGTTACTCATGATATCATTTCAAGGTGTAACAGATCAGACTAAGTCGTCGAAAGCACTTAAGTAAGTAAGTTAGTCGGTAAAACTAGATCTAACCTGGAATCGCGAGGAAGACCGAAAAATTCCTGCATTCGATGTGTTGAAAAGGACGCTAGATTCCTTAATATCACGAACTAGCAGAAGGTTTCGAAGGATAGCTGTCTTAAGACATTCAATGAAGTAATGAAGTAAGTTAGTAATCTGGAATTGAGCCTATACCTTTACTAATCCAGTAAACAATTCCCCAATATCAACTAAACAATCCAAAACAGCCCCAACAAATTCCAAATCCCACCTTGCATATTTTTCTTAAATCTTAAATTCTTATAAGTTCTTCAGAATCTCAATTCGCTGCATATCCATTGATAATTAGAAGGTGCTATGTTAACCACTAAACATTCCTCGTTTCTCATATAATCTGCATAATAATAAAAAAGTTTTGTTTTTTGAAATTTCCCGTAAGCCAATCTCTGCATACGTTCAGCATGTTGTATATTTATTTTTCCATACTTTACAAAACGAGAAGGAACTTTGTTGTTGAACATCACGTTCGCTTTTATTAAGGAATAATCATTGGTGTTGTTATAATTTTGAATAAGAGTTAAGATTAGTAGAAGAATTGAAAAACTTGAGTAAGGTTAGGGTATGTGAGAGGCGCATTTTGATGGAAAGTCAAGGTATAACCTTAAAATTCATCCTGGATCTTTGTTGCTGTTCTAATTATGCTTCCTAATTGGTACAATGTATGGAATTAACATTTCAAAACAGAAAAGCCAAGATATTGATTCGTCAAGCTAGAAATGGACAATCCAAGATTCTAACCTCAATAATTTCAAAATTCCTGGACATTCCCCTCATTCTCAGACTTATTGGAGACTCCACAGTTCCTTTTATCCGGAAAAATGCTCAAAAATTGTTCAAAAAACGTCTATCCACTCTTGTGGTAACATCTTTGCTGTCTTTAGTAAGCAATAGCTGGAAGGAACAGTCAAGGAATGCAAGAATGAGCACAAAACACAGAACAGTAACATAACAAATAAGTTATGTATAACGCAAATAAAGATACTCCAATAAAAAAAGCCATGTGATTAAAATTTAATCAAAAAGAAGAAGGAAGAAGCCAAAAAAAAATTTTACTGCATGCAGCAATAAAAGCATATATCAGACTTCTTTTCGTATCCTTAAACCATTTCTTTTTTTCAAAATTTATCTCACATTTTGTTCCTCTCGTAATTCCCAAAAAAGCCATCAAAAATTTTCTTTTCGTTTAGCTTTTTACATACTTTATTTATCTATCTATGCTGTGTTTCTAATAATAATTTTATGACTAAAATTTTTATGACTTTTCTTCCATCCACAAAGTCGTTCCTCCCTCCATCATTTTTTGCCAACAAAAAAAAAGCAATAAAAATACATAAAACATCTATTTAAGCCTACAAACAAAATTAGAATTTTGGTATAAGATGACGAAACATGGCAGCGGGACAAAGATATGGTGATGTACATGTATACACGCTTCACTTAAGGGCAATGTTTGTTTATATCATATAAAACATTAATTCACTCAATTTTTAGTTCTTCTGCTTCGGATGTTCTTGTTTGCGTCTTACATGACCATTAAAAATGCGATTAATCAAAGAACAAAAATCTAATTCCAATTTAATTAAAAACTAATCGGAGATTAAAGCTCTATGGCTCTTTATGTAGTTTATGCGATTTTGATTTTTATGGCGGATTTTGTTAGTTTTTAGAATGACGTGAAATGGAAAATAAATCATGGATCTAAATGCAATTGATGTTGCGAATTTTGAACTTGATTTATGGGTTTAGAAGCTAAATTGTTAGGCATGACTTTATCTCGGCTAATGTCATGATTTTCTAATTGAATTCAAGAATTTTTTGGATTGCTACTCAAATGTCAAGTTTTTCAAGCTATTCCTAAAATACAGAGTTTTAATGACCACGGCACAATTTGATTTTAAGCCACAATCGAAGCAGCATATGGCGTTTCTATATGCTGGCATTCGGTTCATGACATTTCTAAAATATTTCAGCTGCACACTAGAGTCTCGTAAGACAGGTTAACTACAACTGAATTGAATGATGTACTCGAGTATGTCAGTGTTTTTTCTCGTGTATGCCAATCTATTTAGTGCCACGGTATACCTTAGGAGTAAGCCACGATCTACACCTTATACAGCATACGATTCATGGAAGTTCCAAAAGTTCGCGGAACACAATCTAGACAGCACTGGACTATGTGAGCTTCATACTCAGTTACTTTATTGGCTGTACAGATCAATTGCAATCCAAGGTGACTCCCTAGGATGTCGTCGGAAACTGATCCTATCCCTGACTACCGCTTGTCAATTTCCAATACCAAACGCAACACTGTCTTTATCAACAACTTCCTTCCATGAGTTCCTTGACCGTCCTCGTGTTCCTTTGTCATCTACAAAATCAGGTTTAACACCTCATAGCCTCTAATATTAAGCAATTAACTATCCAGTAAGCGACATAAAAATGTCAAAAAATATTCTTGACAACAATACCCACCAGCACTACACATAATAAAATCATTAACAAAACATACTGAGACACGCTTCCAAAAATTTTCAAAAAATATTGAAATTAAACACCTTTTCCTTATCATGATACGAATCAATAACTTCCATATTTGCATTCACACTGTTTCATGGAATCGATTATCATTTTATCTATGGAACATGTCACAAGCTTTACAGCAATTCATTTATCATGTGTGCGTCTATTTTGTCTATTTTTGGTATTGATGAATTATGTGATTGAAAATAAAATCAGATCAGGGCATTTTTGTAGACTCTCGATTGATTTCTTATGGAATAGGAAGTGCCTTTGTTCAAAAAATGTATGTTGAATGTCAATATGTTTCTGTTGTTCGAATGGCTATGAATTCTGACAAATAAATTTAATTTTTTGTAAATTATTCTTAAGCTGCTGGATCATTAATAATATCTAGGTGTCAAAAATCAGAACTAAGGAACACGACTCAAATTTTAATAAATCTTTTATGAAACAAAGGAGAATAATTATTGAGTTTAAGGTTGGATATGTTGATCACTAACCCGATTGGTACATGATTTTCATGACAGCCAGATGGCGGCCACATGGAATCCAGGTGACGATTTCCATGGCAGTTAACATGAAACTATCGGGTAAAGAGACTTGACAATGTTATATGTTGTCTACATGTGTGAGCTAGTTACTGGTTTCTTGAGTGTATGGTAGCTAAACTCACTAAGGACCGTAGTCACTAGAGTACCTTAATCCTGGTCACCTATATGCCGCGGCACACTAGTATGAAATGGCAGGTGTGTGGTTTCAGTCGTTACTTATCAGTTAGGTGCGCCGTGACAGAAAAGAGATTCAACAACACTGGCAAATGACGTGTGAATCAGCATTGCTCGAATATGACTACCCTTACTCCACTGCAACTCCTCATCAAAGTCACTTCCTTCATGAATTATCTTATTTTCATCCTTTATCACTAAAAATCATTACAATTTAATTGTGAATAAACAATAACGACATTTTATGATCCTACTGGATTTTAGTATCTCTAAAACCATATTTTCGTCTAAAATCTTCAGTTCCACAAAATTTAATGTTAAAGGAACAAGACGAAAATGTTTGAAAAAGCTATATCAATTTCGTGCATGATTAAAGATCAACATCACATGATATGATGGTAATAACATTTAAATTAGCATCACCTTCTTGATACTGATGGTAGACATAAATACATAGCAACTCGTTTAACAGCTCCTCTCACTTTCCGCTGCTTTCTTTCTCCATCCCTACATCTTTTTTTTCGCCTACGATAAATGATGAGATCGTGTGTTGTATTTTCTTCTGTGGCATAATATAATATGCAAGGTAGAAAGGATGATAAGAATCTACCCTCAAATGACATTAGTACAGGTATCAAGTCAGCTACTATGACTTTAAAAATAGAAATGACAACAAAATTTTTTTTATGTCCTTTAAAAAGAAAATTTACTAAAAAGCAATAAAGTTGCAAAATCTATCTGAAAAAAAGAACTTAATGCAATAATCACATGATGAAGATAAAAATGTATCAGGTTACAATCACATAAAAAGAATCAAACACACGCCTGACGAGAGACAAAAGACAATTTGGCTGGTATTTTTATAAAAAGGCAATAAATTTTTACTCTCATCGCTTTAGAAAAATTAGAGAGCATAAAAGTATTAAAAGGATGATTAGTTGTGCAATAGTGGGAAGGAAGGAAGCATCCCTGTGTGAATGTGTAGACGAAAAAAGTGAGCGAGAGAGAAATGTTGTACAGGAAAATCCTTTTTCCTTTGCTAGAGTTGAAAAAACAAGTTGGGTATGGAATGATTTTAGGGTGGATTGGGAGAAGCGCATTTAACTGTTTTAGTGAAGATGAATTTATATGCTTACTTACTTTTCTGGCTGTACAGATCATCTTTAAACCATCATCACTCAGTTGGCATCTCAACTCTCTCAATTTGCCTCCAAAATTGACTCTATTGCTAGCTGCTCTTTGCCAATACCAAATGATTTTCTGTCTCTATCCACAGCAGTTTCTCTTGAAGTGTCTTTGACAGTTCTGGTGCTTATTTGCCATCTAATCATTGAGATAGTTTAAACAAAATATTCCAGAAATTAACGAATGTTATCAAAAAGTAACAAAGTATGCTTTGATTTGAAATTTTATCAAATTTTTATTATTATTAAATCGTAATTCTTAATTCAGGAGATTAAATAATTAGTTAACAAGTAGTTAATGATGCATAAAGTCTGAAAATACATCGTAACTGATCTGTACACCCAGAAATTGAAGTATAAAGTCAACAACTTACCGGGTTCATGAAAAATTTGTGAAAAATCTTCAATTTTACAGCAAAACATTGATCAAGATATGCTTTTCAGGTTAGTAACCTACATTTAATTTTAAAGTAAATCAGCTAGGCATGAACCCTAGTAGCAAAATCAGAAATATCCCATTTTAAACTAACTAATAGATTAATAAGTAGAAAAATCATGTTTAACATCCAGTTAAACAAATAACCAGAAATCCAACAGACAAAACGATCATCCACACCCCTCAAAATAGTACAAATAAATGCGTTAAGAAAATTTCCGCACATCCTAACCCTCATCGCTTAACATATAAATGCGCATACATACAGATTCTCTATTTTTTCTATCCAACCAAATAAGCAATCAGGAATATCAATGTATTGTATCATTCACAAAAAAAAAAGGGGAAAAAACATCGCTTACCACAAAATTCACTGATGTGTACCGTTAGATAAAGGAATAAATAGGAAAATAGCACTTTAATCGCTTAAATGAGTGCAAAGAAGTGTCACGAAGAATTGAATAAAAAAAACTGCAGCAGTGATGATAAAATCATTTTTAATAATCCGATTTTATGTCGAAGGCGACTCGACACTGTAATGATGTTCCTTTTTGTTCATACTATGGAACAATTCAGTGCTGTTAAATTGCACACTGCGTGTGGTCATGGATATTCATTGATATCGGATGGCACGTGACTGTATTTATAAAAGAGCGTCAAAAAATAAATTTTCTATCATGAATGTGTGTTGGTGTGATCAGGAAGAACAGGAAGTAAAATTACAAACTATTTACAGCCCTACTACATACTTCATCAATTCTTTTCAAATCATGACATCCATAAAAAAATGTTTAAAAACTTAATTTTTTCACATATCAATTGTTGATGTTGAATGGCATCGATCCTGTGCGTAGAAACAAGGAACATAATAAAAAACGGTGTAACTTGATACTTTCTATGTACACGATTTTCTAATTAAAAGTGACTCGTGATGTCTCTTCAATTGAATGAGTGGGAAATTATGGTTTGAAGATGAAATTATCCGTGAACGTGTGCGGTAATCGATATTTTTTTATGGGATCTATGTGTAGTTAGGTTCCTCTGTTCGTGAAATTGAGAGTTTATTGAGAACTAATTGGAACAAGATATTATAAAGTGTTTGAATTATTGCTAGCTTAAATTTCCAATATTACTTTGTTGTTAGTTCCAGTTCAGTCTCTCGTTGGGTCTTTTAGTGTTGAGTTTGAGGATGGCAGCTTAATAGACCAACCCAATATGTATTAAGAGATCCTCGTTCGACTCCATCCCATTATGCGAGTTAGATTGACAACCAGGCTGAGAAACATGCGGAAATACCACCTTTTTACTCTGTCTGAATTGACGGTCTCCATCGTGAGAAGGTGAGGTTGAACTCTCTTGATGTATGTTTGACTAAATGCAGTACGTGAGCATATATTGTGCAAGCTGATGTGAATCTTCTTTAAGAGTCCGGATTATAATCCCTAATTCTCGACCAAACTTCAAGGACTCCCTCCAAAAATTTAAAAATTTAAATTAATTTTCCCATTGAATATTTATCAAGAAAATAAAACATTTAACACAATTCAGACATAGGGCAGATCCACTTACAACAACATCACTGATATAAATCATTCAAAAGATTCTTTCTTTTTTTGTGGAAATTAAAAGAAGATGAAAAACTTTTCTTGACTTTACAAACAAAAATGGATGTTAAGCAGAAGAAGAAGCATCAGAAGCAGCAGCATGAAGAGATTTTCCCACTTTTTTTTTTACTTCCTCTCGTTCGTTTGTTTTTTTGACAGACAGGCCCAAAGGAATTTCCATTTCTATGTGAAAGGAGAGAGGAAAAAAGTTTTTTTGTTCTTAAAAGTTAGATAGATATTTCCATGGCTATATACGTAGTAAGTGAGAGAGCAAAACGAAGGAAAGCCCCATAAATTTTATTTGTAAAGTAAAAGCAAACATGTGATCCCTCTTGTGATTGTTTTCTGCATGTATTCGTGCGCTTCAGTGAGATTTATTGCCAAGTGGAAAATATATGCGATGAATGTAAGCAAAGGAAGCGGAGGCGATGAGGAAAAAAATATACGAGAAAATGGCCACCAACTCATCTTCCTTCCGTTGAGTTCTTTTGCGATGTGATTCTCGGTACGGAGGAGGTAAAAATTTTCCGACTTTTTTTTGTTGTTGTTGTTACATGCCCAACCACCCACTCACACTTTTCTTCTTTATATTTCTTTTTTCATCTTCCGCATACACACATACATACTAATAAAATATAATTCGTGATCTTATCTCCATTTGATTTACTATGCTCGACTTTTTAAATATTTTCATTTCCCTAACATTTCTATGGATGCTGTATAAATTCTGTTTTTGAGCTGTAAATTGTGCTATGATTGTCATCAGTTTGGCCTTTTGTTTTAATAGAATTATCAAATTATGAATTATATCTGTCATACTGACAACATAATCGATCAATTTTGGTATTGAAGAGGGCATAGATAAGGGTATTTAGGTTTGATGGTTTTACAGATCAATTGCAGTTCATTATTTCGTTTAGATGGTATTTGATGCTGGTTCTTATCGCTAGGAAACACCAATCGATGTCTAAGATCAATTGGAATACAGACTCCATCAATAGCTTCCTAATTGTGGGGTGATCGCTAGTGAAAGAGCCTGTATCAGGCCTTAACCAGAAAAATGGATTATAATGTGAACACTTTAGTCAAGTCATTTAAAAAATTGCAATTGCATCATGCAACTTGTAATTTCACAAAAACTATGCTAATCGAACATTCTCATGATGGAAACTGTCAATTGAAGCTACATTTTAAAGCAGTTCTAGATCACACAACTATAAGCTTTCATCACAAATAATGGAAACTTAGTGACTCAAAGGTATATCTTATGGATTTCGCTATCGATGCAGGAACAATGACTAAGACACAGCGACGTAATGGCTTTCTTTCAACAATTCACACTAAATGAGGGATGACAATCGGAGCCAATGAATCACAATTCAACTGTACGACCAGCGAAGCAAGGAAGTAAATAATCACAACTTGATCATCCTGGATCTAATCGAAAGTACTTCAACATGACATAAAAAACTGCGCTTTAGCCACAAATCAGCATCAACATTTTGATAATTTTTCTCTTATTCTGCTTCCACTGATGCTTCTGCTTTTGTGAAGGCATAAATTTTTTTTCGCTTCATGATAGATAAAAACGTAACCTTGCTGGATGAAGTATTATATCCGTTGATGACTCCTTGAAATAATGTAATTTTCTCCCATTCTTCTTTTAGCTTTGTCTCTGCCATAAAAATTTGCTTTCTTTTCCTTTTTTTTTTTTGCTCGTTTTTTAATACTTATTACAATATAAAGCAACTTGACAGCTGCAAGCGAGTAATGTTTCTTATGAAAATTATAAAGAGGAGAAGTGAGAGAAAGAAAAGGAACAGAAAAAAAATATTGCACAAAGTTTTATCATTAGCAATGGAATTATCAGATCATTATAACAGCATAAAATTACCTGTAAATGTGGACCGCATTTGCATAATATATAATTTTTTTATGGGATATTTTTTATTATATTTTTTAAGGATGCCTTTTTTTATTATTTTTTCGAGCTTCATATCAGACAATAATTATGATAATTTGTGAAATTATAAATTTTTTCATCGCGATTCCTCTCCATTTTTTATTTCACTCACAGATATGTGATATGCTGCTTTATAAGAGTGAAATTTGTGGATATATCGGACTATAAAAAAATTGAGTTACGTTTTTAAATTTTTTAATGAAATTCTTTTTATTTTTATTTTAAATTACTGTAATTAATGTTTTATATAATCGTGTGAATCGTGACATGATCATTTGGAATGTTCAGAATTTTTTTAATTTTTTTGCAATTTTTTAATGTTTTTTTATGAATTATTGATTTACAAATTGACTGTTAAGCTCTAGAGCATGATTCTTACTGCTAGCATACTTTAAGTTAGTGTATCATGAACTATAATCAGTTACACACAAGTCGACTGAAGTCGACGGCTAAGGTCGACTCTATTTCTTAAGGACTTTTGCGTCATTTTCTACATATTCAATCCAAGAATTCTTTGGTCTTCCACGAAACCTCCTAGATTACATATTTCATCTCTGATAAAGTCCAGTCTGATGCTTTTTCACGCTCTTTTATTATCTCTCCCTAGTAGACAACTATACCGTAGAGAAAACGTCATTAGTCGACTGTAGGTTGACTCCTGAATCATGTGTCCAATTAAACACTGTCTAAAATGCAGACAACGCTCAAAATTCGATTTAAAAATTGAGCTTAACAAACTCACTTACGGTCACTTAATCCAATTTAGTCAATAAAATTTAAACAATCATCCCCCATCCAATCGTATACATTTTTATCCACAGTTACTAAAACTTGATAGTTCAATTTCATTATCTTTAAACTATCTCTGAATATAAAGTTAACAGAACAGAAACAGAACCGAAAAGAAATATTGGAAAGGAAAGAGTAGAAAATTTTGTGATGACAGAAATAGTTAAAAATCAAAGCGGAAATTAGAGACTTTTTCCATCTCCGTTATTACAGATTAAATTTTTTCTTATTTTCTTCCAATTCTCGAATCGAGAAAGCTAACCATTTGTGCTGTAACACATAATCGATACATAAAAAGTGAGAGAAAAAAAGGAATGAAAAATCAGATTTAAATGGAGGAAAAACTTCTGCTTTTTTTGCTGCTGCTCCTTTAACTGATGTAGGAAGGGAAAAAAGAGAGAGAGAGAGATAGAGGAACGATAGAGATGATTGAAAAGGTAATTTCACACCTTCATCAAATATCGTTCATCTTCTCTTCAACTTCCTTTAAAAATTGTCATCATCGCTCACGAAAACGACCCAAAATGAGATGAAATTGAATTGGAAATAGAAAAGCGGAAAAGAAAACAAGAATTCGTATTTGTGCTGTACAAAAATGAATCGTGTCGATCATTAAAGACGAGAAAAGAACTTTTTATTGTGAGATGAGATTTTTTTTTGCTTCTACTTTACGTCTTGTAAAAGTTAATGGTGCGAAAAACGAAATGACCAGGAAAGTCAGCATATTTTTGAAACTGTGTTGAATGAATTGAGCATTTTGTATTGATTTCAATTTTGCATGTGCTATAAAATCATTAAGTCACATTTTAGTCATTAAAAATGCGTGTTTGTTAGGATTCCCGAGCTGTACATGCTGGTTTCGGATCGAACCGTAGCCCAACATTGTCTAGAGCTCCCATTTCGTCTTTAATTTGGTCATTAAGCTGATGAAGTATCTTAAGATCTGATTTTGATATTGCGGAAACGGCGGAATTTGAGCTACTACACCCAATTTAAGTCAAGTAGTTTGCTTTACTGACCGTTCTAATCAGTACTGATACATTCCCATCTTCAGATGGCTTTATAGAGCTGCCATTACCACTGAATCTCAACTGTTAGTCGCCAATCGTTGGTTATTGTTGTTTGTTCCAGAAAGATCATCGTTTTGTTGTTTTTAGCTCGTATTTTAGGCTTCGTCAGATATGGCGCAATATGATTATGCCTAACAAGTTCCACAAAAACCTCTAAACTGTGCCAATATACAGCTCGGAATCATCGCAACAAACACTAAATATCGAGTATTACAAATCACCCGATTACCCTCCCATTTGACCTTTCCAAATACACCGTTATTCTAAGAAACATAATTTAAGGACTCAATGCATGTCACGTTGCACGTTTTTAGTCCATTATAAAATTCCTTTCATAAATTAAAAATCCAAAGAAAGAATATAAAAAAAAAATTTGCTACGATTTGGCAATTCAAGCGCACCCGTGTGGAATTATTTTATTTACTTGAGATTTTTCACATTTTTTTTGGAAGGGATATTTTTCATCTATACAACAACATCACTTGCCACCCTCTCGAAATGAATTTATTTGTGCATTAATCACAAAACAGAGACTTGAAAACGATTTAATGACACCACAGTACCCGAACACGTTTGTATTAAAAAATCATCATTTGAATTTTTATTCACATAAAAATTTTTCTAGTCAAGAAGTAAGGAACAGTAAGCTATAGTAATAAATATATCGTATTATTTACACTTATATAGGGATTAAACGTAATGACTTGCTAACTTTATATGTGTATATAATTTTTCATATTTAAATGCACACAACCCCTGCCGATTTTGATGCTGTGCGTAGTTAACATTTCCAACCCCTCGTCATATCTCATAAATGAAGGCAATTGACTTACTTCACCCGCTTTAATTCGATTTTCTCTCTTTTTAAAAATAAAATCACTGCACTCCCACGAGGATATTGTGAAACATATGTAAAGTATTAAAAATGATATTGAATTGACAATAATAATTTTGGTTCCTTTGTTTGCTTGATCCCGTTGCTCATAAACAGCCATCAACTACTACTTTCTCATTTGTTCATTTAATCCTGTTTGATGCACTAGCTCGCATTATGGAATTATGTGTTAAATAATCACGTTAATTCTTTAAATTTGTGTGAATTGCTCTTTTTTTGGCCATGTGAAAGTTGACTTTGACTTCTTTTTTTATTTTTTATTCGCAACATTCCCATAAATTTTATGTTAAACATCGAGAATGGAAGAAGAATTAAATTGGAAAGTCTTTTGTGTGTAAATTGAGGTTTTGACGCATTTTTTATTGCTGTGCTGGGCGAATTTTTTAATGATTTTTTAAATTGATGAAATTTAGGAAATATTGAAGGGTTAGGGATTTTAAAAGGACTAAACATATTTTTTGTGGGAATCTACAACAAGTTTTTTTACTCAACTATAAGATCTCATGGAGTTTTGAGAACGGAAGTTCAATGACTTTTGGAATTTCAAACAATTCGTGTTATAACGGTCATTTGTAATTTAAATTATATAAATATTTTACATAGTTGTATACCCCTGAATTTCAAGTAAAATGTCAGTCTGGTTTTAAATTTCGATGAATAAACATTATTGTGAAATTATCAATAATTAGGGAATTCGCTTTAATTAAACTACATTTAGACAATTACAAAAATTAGATTTCTTCAGCTACCAAGTCTACTTTAACACTAACATGAACCAAAAACATTGTTTTTGAACTTTAAATCAATATTGAAACCAAATTTTAAATCAAATCTATGATTTTGAATAACATTTCAACTTTAGAATCTTTTAACTCCCTTTAATGTTAGTCAAATTAACACGCAATATTTCAAAAACAGATTCACCCTAGTTCATACCTTACTCGTGCAAACAAATCCAATTCAGCATCAGAATTAAGGTATTAAGACAACAAAACCGACACAATGCAAATAATTCCGCATTTTCCATAAAATACGATGAAAAAAGAGATCCGAAAAGGAGGAAGAAGTGGAAACAGATATTCCCAAAATAAAAAGGATTCGCATACATGAAAAAGAAATATTTATATGTATGTAATAAATTCTCTTATCTCGACTTTGGAATCCTTTAGAGATTTCTTGTATTATGACGGTATCTTTAACATTTTTTTTAATTCAAACTTTTATGCTTCTTTTCATTCTCCAGATGAGAAACTTAGTGAAAAAAGAAACTTTTTCATTATTTCATTTTTTTCTTCTTCTTCTTCTTGTTCCTCTCAAAAGTTTTTCCTTCTTTCGTTAGTTATAAGTTAGTTGAAAAATAAACTTTTCTTTTTCTCTCCATTTTCCTCTTAGATTAATTACATTTTAAGAAAATCTAAAGTTTTCACATTTTGCAAGATGAGTAGAAATTAAGATTTGGATCATGAGAATGTAAATCTTTCTCATTTGCGACGAAAAATGATTTAAATGAGGAATATCTGTAACATGAAATGCTTTCTGTTAAACATTTTTGTCATTAACATTCATTATGCTTGGAGTTTAATTAAATTTAATTGAGAAGATCATGGTGTAGTGATTTTGACATGACAAATTGTTTTGAGAAACGCAACTTGCTCTTTGATCTGATGAATAATCGGTGAAAATTGACATTTAAATGCTTTTAAACATGCATTTTTGCAGTTTTACAATGAAATAATTCAAACTGGAGCTTTGAAAACAGATATTTTGAAAGCTAATCCTAATCTTATGGATTGGAATCAATTGCTCGATAAATCAACTAAATAGACATCAGAAACTCTAATCTCGGCATTAGAATCAATGATTTCTGAGATTGAAATATCAAAAACTCATTTGTTTTCAATTATTCGAAGTAAAAGTAATTAATTTCGAAGTTAATTTCGAAGAACAAAACTCAAAACAAACGAAATCCAAAAAATAAACTAACTTGTTGCCTAGCAATAGAAAACTCAAAGACACAAGACCATCCAACTCAAAATAAAGAATCAAATCTCACTCCCGTCCATTTGAGCATGCTAATTTCCAGCACAAACAAACAATCAACTAAATTATAATTTTTTGTGTCTCCCCAAACAAGAAATTCCACAAAATTAAATGAACTTGTGACAGACTGCCATCATATCTTCTTTATTCTTATCGCTATTAAGATCTCTTCATCCATATTGCCCAGAAGTTGATTTTCAACTAAGGACATTAAGGAGTTGCTTTTGTGTGTGAAAATTATTCAATCAATTTAAAAGCACACAGAACGAGAGAGGAGGCTGGAAACAACCATGATAAAATGATAACAATCATACAAAGTATTTAATTTATGTAAAATTAATCCATTTTGGGTCTCTCTCATTCACTCATTCAAATCAGATATGAGAAGCTACTGCCATTGTCGTATGTTTTGTTATTAATAGACACACAATTAGCATTTATGGATTTCAAAAATTTTCTGAGCAGCTAAATTGCATATATAACAGATAATTTAAATTTTCCTAATTAATAATTAGCGAAATATAATCAGTGATAACAGAAATGAAACATAATTTGTAGCAAATTTATGAAATTAAATGTTCGCATATTGCCAGTAGGATATTTAAATAAATACATTTGAGGCTGTGAGTTACGGGAAGGCATAAAAAATTATTTGATGCTGATATTTGAAAGGAACTGGCTGATTTGTGGAAAGTTTGTCATTAGACAATGCAATTATTTAAGCAATTTAGTTTGTGGATAAGGAAATCTTATTTATGGACCTAAAAGCCTAAGAAATTTGAATCAGACAACTAAAATATTGCAATCAGAACAATTAATGTTTTGCTCCAACTTAAGTAACACTTTATAACAGTTCAACAAGCTCATAAACATTTAATATGACTAAAATTAAACACCAAAGTCTTCATATGAGAATGTAAACAATCATTTTTCGAAAGTAAACAATCTCGAATTTGAAATAATTTATCTACAGTATTTTCGCTTTATTCCTCACTTCTCAGTACAGTTTCCAACTCATTTAATTATTAAAGCATTCCAACCTCAACTTGAACTCTATCAGACACTAGCAATTGAATATGATGTAAAATAAATTTCCATAAAATGCGACGTTAAGTTAAGAGGAGAGCAAATGTAAATTTTTCAACTCTTTTTTCATACTCTATCTCAAAATATTGTAATTAAAATTTCAATTTTCAATTTTCCCTCTCTTTTTCCACATCGTATACATTCACTAGGGTAGAATCTCGTTAAGCATTAGTGGGATTGACTACATTATAAAATTTGCAAATATAGCGCGTAGTTAATGCGCGTAACTGTCAAGATATGTACTGCGTATAGTGATGGGCGCAAAGATGATGCATATAGTAACTGCGTGCAGTTCTTGCGCATTTTAAACTTGAGGCAAACTTGACAAAATGTAGTCAAAATCCAAAAAAAAATTTCAATTTAAAATTTCACTCATATTCATCAAAAAATTCAAGGCATAGACCAATGGAAGACAAATGATCTCGATTATATTTATGATAAAATTCATGTCGTTTAATTGTATTGTTATTTTGCGACATATAACAAAAGGTTTTTGCATATAATGATAACAAACTTATTAAAATGACCAGATTTCAATATTATGCACATTTGCAATTGCATGCACTTCACCGGTCATGTCAATTGAATTTTCAGTACATATACATACGAACATAAAAGTAATCATATTCATATTCATTATTTTAATTGGCTTCACAATTTGCGTGTTTAGATATTTAAATGTGTATTGATTTGAATCGGAATTTCAATTATTGCATTATTAAAATTAATGTTTTAATCAATTTATGAGCATAGACATAAATGTTAAGCTTATTTTGGAGTAGAAATTATGCGTGAAATGGACACATTTCATATTAATTGATTGATTTGATGGACAGGATTATTGAATTGTAATGTATGTAGATTTTAAGAGGTTAATGCTGTTGCTGTGACTGATTATGATATCAATTCCATTTTTAATTATTTGAAGGGTTTAAAACTATGAAATTAGTGAACTTGAAGGGTATGAAAACTATTAAATTAGTAATTTTAGGGGCCTTAAACTAAGAATTTAAATAAAAACAATTCAAGTTTCTAAATTTAGAAGAAATTCACTAAAATTAAGTCTTTAAATGCACAATACCGTTTATAATCCCATCATCTTCTTCACAATCAACAATATGCCAATAATTTGATGTCTAGAAATGAGAAACTTATTTCATTATTATTATAAACTACTCATTCAATACAAATATAAATCAATTGTGATATATGAGATAAAAAAGAAAATTCATCCGTTCTTAAGAGCAACTTCAATAGCTTACAAATTCTTTAAAAGGAGCACAAAGTTTTCCACAACAATGATTATTGATAAGACTCATCACTGTCTCTTAATACTAACTTTATTTTATTTCAAATGATAAATAAATTCCTCCATGCGAGGCTCTGTCATTTTTGTTTATTTCGATATATAAATTTTATGGAGAAGAAGGAAAAAAGAGATTTACGTAAGCATGCGGAAGAAAGGCAACCCCAAAAAAAGAATGAAAGAAAATTTAATGTTTACTCAATGGATTCTCGAGAAATATCTTTTGAAGGCAAAAAAGGGTATCCATATAGTTTATGTCCATTACTCTAGAATTATCAGTTCGAACAAAAGTTTTATTTGAATGGACATGATGATACGATGATCGCTCTTTTGTGATAATTTATGTTCTGCTTTTCTTTCTCGAGTGCTTGATTTATGAACTCAAAAACTGTCTTTTCCATTCTCATTGAATTGTACATCCCGAAAAAAAAAAAATCTGCTTCTGTGCTATTTTTTTTTGCTGTAACTGTGACTGTTTCTTATTTATGTATATAAAAGTTTCCTATCACAAAATTGTACGTCATAGAGATGAATATGCTTCATAATGAAATGAAAATTGATTACAGTGATTATCAGTTTAGTTCAATCAGCTCTTTGAAATCATCATTTACTAACACAATGCTCTTGATAGAGGCTTGATACATGCTCAAATGTCCATCAAAATAAAAATTGTTTAAATTGTTACTGTCACTAGCAAATATTTTTTCACAGCATTCATGACCCGCATCATTTAGAGATTTTTATTCATATTCAGACCTTGCATCATATGTTTTATAGATCTTTGTGATGATTATGATTTGGGTGAGCTTGGAAAAGGTTCATACGGTGTGAATGTGACTGGATGAATGGCTATGTTTGGGATTTTATTGTCTGTTAAAATTTTACTGAAATCTTGATTGAAAATGGATTTTAATTTTTTTGGAGGATGAAGTTTTGGATGTTCTGTGACTAATTTGGTACAGATTTTAGAGTTTAGAGCAATGTTGACCAAATTATGAGCCGCGACAAACTAGTGTGTTGGGCAAACTTTAAGGAAATGCCTTGAACCCCATACCGTTTGCGGTTTCAGTTGAGGCTTTAAACTAGAAATCTTTAGCGGAGCCTTTAAAGTCCCGAAGACTCCGTTTCTCCATTTGTGACATTCGGAATGACAAACTAGTTTGTGTCTCATAAGCCATATTTTATTATCCTACAAAACTTAATAACCCTAACTTGTCAAAACATCAAACTTCCCGAAAAACCAGCCATCTTCTTATTCCATCACTTCCTCAATTCAAAAAAACCTCTCTGATTTGTGAACATTGAGTAAAATAAATTATATAAGAGATGTCCTTTATTTTAGCATATTTTTAAATTATTGTAATAAGCATCAGTAACAGCAGCTTGTGTTGTAAATGAATGTCGAATCTACCCTTTGCTATATGTCGTTCTGCTGAATACGAACAAAAAAATTTATTTGAACTTTAGAGTACTCTCATTGTTTGTCATACTTTTTTGAATAATACAAAAAAAGAAAGAAATGAAATTGAGGCAGTAAGTTGTAACGAGAAGTATGGTTATCCTCCATGCATTCTATAACTGTGTTTTTGTTGGGTCCTTTAGTCTTTCCCTCTTTCTCTATTGCCGATTGTATGTTATCGGACATTTTTAAGATTCCATCAATTTGATAACTTCATTCTCTCTTGTTCATTGCTTATGTTCTGCTTCATTGTGTGATTTTTTTTGTGTGTTTGGTGCTTGCGAGTTTGAATAAAAATGAAATAATAGAGAGACGATCTTTTCAGTATTTTATTTTTCCTCGGTTTATGCAAGGCAAAATAAAGAAATTTTTTTATAATTTTAAACAAAAAATTCTTTTTTTTTCCTATTTTCAGTTAAGAGTCATATCCATCTGTTTCACTCTCATCTGCATTTCAAGTAGAATAAACATTTCTTTGCTTTTATTTTATTCCTTCATGAATAATTTGTGTGTCTAATTTCAAAATGAATATA
The DNA here is from genome assembly GCF_022539635.2 of Chironomus tepperi. Lineage (NCBI taxonomy): Eukaryota > Metazoa > Arthropoda > Insecta > Diptera > Chironomidae > Chironomus > Chironomus tepperi. The sequence goes on from NW_027226207.1 coordinate 1,671,454, forward strand.
AAATTTTAGTAGCTTTGAACAAAAATAAAATATGAGAAATTTAAATGAAGTAAGGTAAAAGGGCTTTGTGTGTGATGTAATGAGAAATTGTTGTTCTTTGAGTACTTCATTGGTTTGGTGATGAAATGGAAATTTTAAAATGTTTGTTTGATGAAATGAATTGCTTGCTAGAGTTTCTAGTATGAATTTAAACTAAAGTCTACAAAATTTGATTCAATACTACAGTATTAGATGAATTAAGTCTAAATCGTAGCTAATTTCACTGAATTATGTTATAACGTCCATTTGAGATTTGAATAATATCTAACATACATAGTTGAAAACCCTTTTCACACAAAAGTTCAGTTTGTCATTGAAATTTGAAGAATAAACATTGAATATTATTAATCCGCATTTAATTCATGATTACTGACATCATTCATCAAATTAAAAAGTGTAGTTCAAAGGATAAGATTTGTAAACCTGGAATAAGAAGATTTTATCGACCAAAAGTCAACAAAACCTTTATTTTTGCTCAATTTTAATTAAAATTCATTTTTCCAATTTAATACCAAGTAAAGAAATCAAAAATAAGTTCAAATCATCCAGCAAACAACATCAAAAGACCTCGAACCACATAATAGCGCAAAACTTTATCAAAATCACACAACAAACAGTCATTAACAATAATAACGATCATGTTCATATGATACAGGAGACATTTTGAGGCACAACAAGAATCGAAATGTGAGATTTACCGTTTCCAGCATCGAAAATGGCAATAGACAGATGCATCGATCATCTATAGAGTGATATGTCAGGAATTCATGCCCCAAAAAACTGTCTCTATGAATCCATAAATGAGACATTAAGATCATTCTTGTGTCTGAAATTTATCCATTCCACAAATGATTTTTATCTCCAAAGTCATCAGAAATTTTTGTATCTCTTTTATTTTTGAGGGCGTAAGTGAGAGATTTTTAAAATACTTTATATTTTCTGGCAGATTTTAAAGCTTTTAAGGATTCAGACATTCCTTCTTCATTCTCTATATATTCTGTTTTGGCTCTTTCTATTTCGTAAGATATGGAACATAGAGATTGAAGATAGATAAGAGCGAAACATTTTTTAAAAGGTCTGAGATGTGATGCACATTCAACTGCTGTTTTTTGTTCATCACCACAATATACAATAACCAGAATATTTTGCGACGCTGAGATCAAGAAGAAAATATACTTTAAGATATTTCTATCAAGAAATTCATTCTTTTTTTGGTAAACGAATTGAGTTGAAAAGGAGGAGTGAATGTGAGAGATTTCCATGAAGCGGTCAATGCTTTGACTACAAATGGATTTGTTTTAAAAATCATGTCAGATAATTTTTGTTTTGATATTTTAATTCAAATTTTCTCGTCAATCTCTTAATTGCTATTGATAATGATTTGGATTAGCTGATAAATTTGAATTTAAATTTTCTGGTTGGTTTTTAATTAATTTGGATTTAGGCAAATTTGAATGGATATTTAGCGGGGTTATTTACGGTGGGAAACAGACATAAATGTTCAATACTTTCCTTTCGTTGCTGATATTTTGGGCAAATTTCATAGATTCGGATCAAAATCATGACTTGCAGCTACAGAATGCTTATTTAAAATGAAAAAGAATGCAGTTCATCAGTGACTTAAGGTAGCTACTTGCTAACTGTCTGAATTAGTTCTACAGATCAATGGAAATCTATTGCATCCTTTAAATGACTGTTGAAGCTGGATCTTTGGTTGATCAGCTTCAAGTAAATTGAAAACCCTTGAATAATCCAATCCAGAACAGTGTATCTTAGTTGTAGATTCTAAATCGTCAAGTCATTTAATCCGTCAAATACAACCTCATCAAACAGTAGATATAAGCTGCAGTAGATAAAAGTAGATAAAGCACTAAAATGAACAATACAATAATTCAATAAACTCCCAAAATTTTCCGTCCACTTAAATGTCTAAATCTAAGCCATCATCTCATCAACTAAGAGTAATCAAAAGTCAACTGAACCTTACCCGCACATTAAGTGACTCAAATTAGCGTAGAAAAAATAAATTCATTTAATTAATTAGTTGAATAAAAGGTCCAAAATACAAATTAAATGGAGAGAAAAACTAAAATAAAAGTAGAGTGAGTGAGACAAGTACAATGAAAAACAATCAAAGCAGATTGATGACAGATAAAATAATACTTAGTGCACACAAAAATAATTAAAATATAATTACATGTACAGTGAAAACAGAGATTTTCTTTTTGTGATATTATAAGTACATACAACTACTGGAAGTGACATTGACATACAAAAAGCGACACACAAAAATGTTGGAAAATACATGCTTCAGCACATGCATGATTGTTATCTTATTTTATGTTTATACACATATATTTTTTTATGCTGCACATCTTTATGTCTCTCTCTCATATTTCCCTCAGTCTGTAGAGCAATTTTTGAATGATTTTCCATGACTTTTTCTATTTTTCTATCTGTTGATGACATGATGAACTTTAAGTCAACAAAATAAAAACTATTTTTTAGCCAGCAAAGCCGAGAAATTTCATGACTTTAATTGAACTATGGACGCATGATAATTCTTAGAATTTTCATCTCTTTCTACATTTCATGGAAATCATTTCACATTATGAAGAAAGGAAAGGAGTTATATGTTGTGCCCTGACAATTTATTAGTGTATGATATAGGAAATGATGTAGTAAATAAGATCATGTTAAGTATGGAGTGGATGAATATGACGCATATTTATGTTATTCGAGAGTAGTCAAAACTTACAAATACATCAAGTCTAGTCCATCAATCTAGGATCTCATATTGCACTCCTTGGTGACTTGCAGGAAGACCTTCTTAATTCAATAGATATTCAGGAACGAATCATCGTTCAGGAACAACATTACCGACTTGTCGAAGGCCAAATTTGAATTCAATAGGAAGCTACGCATTGCTCAAAGTTGAAATGGACATCAAATGTATTTCACATTGCTACCTTTATCTTCTTGTCCTCCATCAAGCTGATATTCTCGTTAGTAATGCATTATTCAGGATCATCCAACATCAACCCAAACTGATCACTCCAATAAACCCAATTCACCATAAATCGAGCATCAATAAAGCGAGGCAAGAGACACACATAAACTGTCTCTGCTGATAAAAACAGCGTTTAAGCCCCTGTGAACTAACAATCGAAAACAATCAAAATCATGCTGTGATTTTATTTAATTTTCTTTCTTTTTCTTAATAATATTTATAATACGAGATGAAAAACAGAGAGAATTTTATATCTGCCATGTACTTCATACACATAACAGCTATGTGTGGTTTTGTAACGTTAACATTTTGTTGATTCTTGTTATACCTTATTGATATTATGTCGCACAATCGCCTCACTCTAAATGCAATACAATGGATATCTTTTTGTGGAAAGGTTTGGTTCTTTTTTTTCTCTGTTCTGTGGCCTTTCAATGCATTGTTAGGGATCATCTACTGATTGTTTGTTTTTATTTATTTACTCAATTCTTTATATTAGCAGAAAAAGGAAATTATTACGTGAATTGCCTCCTGCTGATTTTAAAAATTGAAGCCACCCTGAAAACACTTTATACGTACATATGTGTTTTATTATGGGAATATTTTTATGGGACTTTTTGCTTTTTTGTGTGTTAAATGGACATCAATTCATTTGTTATTTTGTGTCTTGATTGGAAATTGTTTTTGTTGTGATCAGATTTGGTGACGAATTTTATGTAATTTCACATATGTTGTGATTTTTGATGCGTTTTTTGATACTGAAACAATGTTGGTAGCTAATTTGAGTACTAAGGGATACTAGTGGATGTTCTTCGATACATTAGTGTGATTTGACACAAAAAAGGTTTGTCAGCACTGTCCTATACTATGATCTCGATGGTAGAAATGTACCAAGCCACATGTAAGCTGATTTAGAGTAATATGAAGCAATTCTAGACCTAAGACCAGCAATTGACAGGTTTTGAGTCTCCCCAGACACTGATCCCTCAACTATTGCATACAATAATCCTGATATGACAAGAAATCATACAAGACTTACCAAAAACCTTATTTGTCATCACATAATAGCATCTATTCATAAAATAATCGAAAAATTCCTAGAAATGAGCAAATTTTTGTCAATAAGCATTGCACAAGACAAGAGAAATTTGATTATCGATTGAGAACAAGAGAAGGATATTGAAGATTCTTATCAAAATCTGCAATGCCATCCACATTTACACAAAGAGGCATCCATTTCATTCATTTTGCTTGCAAATGCCCAAAATAAGAATTCTCAGAATGAATGATTGATATGTGCGAAAAGAAAAGAGATGAGATAGCAATCAAGATGTAAATATTTTGGCATATCTCCTTTTGCAACATTTCTGTTTGTATTATTTCTTGTTAAAATTTAGAAGTAAGAGAATATAAAAAAAGTAGAAATAATGAAGATGCTACAGTAGTGATTGGATATAAGATGGGTGTTTTAAAATCAGTATTTGCGAGTAACACAACAAAAAGTATAAGAGAAAGAATTTTTTTTTTCGCTTTACACGCCTTTTTCTCTTCCATTATCAGTCATCACTCATCTCTCGCAAGTAAGAAAAAATTCTTTGGGAAATAAATGCAAGAAAATTTGTTGATAAGTTCGATTTAATTTGAGATTGTGGCGCATTATGATGCTGATTTGCAATTTTTGATATTTAATCTCAATGGATCTTTGAAAAGTTTGAGTTCTTAACGGTACCTTTCGTTAAATTCTTAACGGTTTTCAAAAATTTGAACTTTAACGGCTTTCAAAAATTTCAAATTTTAACGGTTTTCAAAATCTCAAAATCTTTATTGATTTTAATTTTGTAGTTTTTGATAGTTTTAAGTAATAGATGGCTTCCAGACAAACTGATCACCCAAAACCCCTTTTAACCCTCAAGTATCTCAGCACTCAAAAAATTGTTAAAGATGCAGAAAATAAAGAAAAGAAAAAAAATTACTTTTTGCATTGTTTCTAACTGTTTACGAGTGCGAATCCATTAAGAACTACAATGAAATGAATGAAGGAATTTGTTTCGTCTTAACAAAAGACAACAAAGAAGATGAGAAAGAAATTCTCAAGTGTTTGTCGCTTAAGTAGGCAAAATACTACTTGAAGTAAAGATTAACATACAATACATATAGCGTAACCTACCTTTTATGAAATCAGTTTAAGCTTGTGAGATGAGATTAAGTGACAAGAATAGAAAGAAATGAAAGAAATGAAAAGAAAAAAATATGTGTAATCAGTATGAGACGATCTAGTTATTGTCTTACAAGATTTACCTCTGCCTTGCACTTGGCAATGACGCGCAGAAATTTCATTCTATTCTTCTTCTTTTTTCCTACAATTTCTTTCAATCCTACCGACTCTCATGAGAGAATGAAAATGAATGTTTATAAAAATTACACAGTGTGACAACTTGTTAACATCTCAATCAAGATTTTAGAGGGAACAAGTATGATATAAATTGAGAAATTAAAAACAAGAGGGGTTGTAGACCACAATTACGCAATTAAATTACAATATGACCAATAATACCAAATGTTACAATATAAATTGACAATTCAAATTATCCCTACCTACCCCCATCATTAGATTCTGTTTTGATCGTAATATTTAACTTTTAAAATCTGTCCACAATTTTTATTTCTTTTTTCTTCTTGCTGTCGACTCTTCTTTGACATAGAAATATTTATTGTGAGCATTCAAACTATAAATTTATGTGATGACATTTTGTTATAAAAGGGAAATGTGCAGTTTCTGTGTTGTGAGATGGGTACAGATTTATGTATAGTCAATGTGGTTGAAATTTTGGTTTTGTGTCTTGTTGATGCAACGATTTGTAGCTGACTGTAAACTTGAATTTTAAAAATTTAACTAAATCATACTAAAGGTTCGGTGGCTTAAATGAGTTTCCTGCACATATTAAATTAGTATATTTAAGGATGCTCAATTTTTTAAGGGTACTCCTGAGCAGAGATTGTAGTCGACTCATATTTTTAATGGCTTTGAGTCATTTCCATTATAAATCGGAGTAGTCAGTAAAATACAAGCTCGGCTTCTGAGTATGCTCATTGTATGTTTGAAAAGTGCCCAATGAATGTTTGTATCCTTTGGAACTACATGTCAAAATCTCAAGCTAAAATCTATGCCGTTCTTAAAATTTTAAGACCAATGCAATTCAATTCTATCAAAAATTAAGCTATGCATATGCTGATGTCTAAAAATACCTTTATAGTCTGTTCCACTTTCCATGCCGTTTTATTCATCAACATATCTCGTATTTACATTACCTGATCTACCTGAGTAAGTAATTAGCCATAAAATTGATCTTTATTGACCTGAGGCAGCCAGTTTAATGACCTAGGAGTCAAATGTTGATTTTTCTGTGGTTTGTCTTGAGCTTATTGTAAGATAGCAAAAGATCATTGATTCTGTTATCTTAAAAAATTGTCCATGTGGCGATTAAATTGTTGTTGGTTGATAGTAGCTCCATTTTCAATTTCATTTCAATGTTTGCTGATCAGGTTAATGAAGCAAAGAGCAAAATTTTTGAAAATGCCGATTTAGCATTGAGTATCGAGTAGATTTTATGAATTCTATTGAGTTCCTCAAGTATTAAGAACTTAGCATGATTAAAGTATCAATCCCTAGTCATAGTAACTTCAGTCTGTACCCCAAAATTCAAAACAACATGCATCCTTTAAGGCCTCAAAAAAGAAATTAATTTAAAGCATTTCTACCGTAATTTTTCTTCATCTTCTTCTTCCTTTTTATTGAAATTTATTTATTATAGTCCATGCCTGATTCATTTTCATCAATAAAAATCTCCTTTGTCATTTAACATGTAGCATGTCCTCAAAAGATTCATTAAATTAAAGACAAATTTTAAATGTTTTATATTTTTCTACACGCTATAAGCATATAAAATAGAAGAAAGAAAGGAGACACACAAAAAAAGGAGTTGACGAAGAAAAATTATGACATTGTTGCTATTATTGTCCTTTTTTGTTGGTTTTAAGGGAATTTGTGTGGATGAAACAAAAAAAGGTGAAAAATACAAAAAAAATAAGTTTGTGTCTTTCTTAAATCTGGCGCCAGACATTGTGCAGAGTCTATGAGACAAATCTCCAAAAGTAGAAGAAGTAAGAGAATAATTTTAATAACATAAATGCCAATGGTGAATGGAACTGAGTGTACATGCAATTCATATTAATAATAATGGTACTTAAGTACATGCTTACGCTTTATTTGGTAAAGTTCCTATACACATTCACAAAAAACTATGCAATTGCTTTTATATAAACATGATGATCGTTAATCAAAGCGGTAGGTTAAGTGGCCACGACGCGTGTCTACAATATGCTATCAAATTCAAGTCCTATTGTTGCTACCTTGTTGTTAATATTGATGAGAAGATTAAGAGAGAGGAGAAATAAAAAATTAACATATTCGATCAACAAATCTACGTTGTAGGTAAAGCTATACTTAATAACAGCATCACAGCAGTATGTATGGTAGATTTACAAGTGTACACATATCTCAAGAGACACACAAACAATGAAGAAATTTATATTGAATAACAGCAGCAAATATAACAATGGCACATTAATTATTATTTTTAATAAATCTTTTGTTAGCTGCCACCTTAAAAAAATAAATATTAAAACTTCTTTTAGATTCTTACAGCTGATGGCCTTATGCCTGTGTTGTGGAATTTCTAGTTTCTCCTCAATAATTATTAGAGCATTTCTTATGGGTTTCCTATTTTAAGAACATGATTTGAATAGATGAAAATTTGACTGAATTTTTGTTGGTAATTATTTTGAGTAATTTATTATAAAATAATGATTATGTGTGGCTGAATATGTAGGGGGATAATAATTGGATGTAACTCTTTGGGGTCACTTTTAATGAGGTGATATCCAGAAATAGGATTTTGATGTTCAAGAGACATTCTGAAGGTAGTGGAGTAGCAAATAGTAATAAAAGATCTAAAACTATTCAGATCATTGAGATCAAGAGCTGTGCTAGGGCAAATCATGGCTAATAATTGTTTAACGTGTCAGAGTACGTGCTAAGTAGAGTTACCTTTCACATCAGAACCAACAAAGAAGAATTTGAGCTAGATATCGAATCATATCACGAGAAGAATATGATAATGATGATTAGTTGACTTCATATGAACTTTATGTCGATTACCTAAAATCTGTCAGTAACAAATAAGTCTCCTGTGATCGAAAAATCAACGAACAGTTCAGAAATCTTTATCATTTACTCTTGGTAATAAGTGTGATGGGTTCGATTCCTAACAAAAACTAGGGATATAACAGAAAAGTGTAAGAATGTGTATGCCTGGGAGAGTAGGCCAATAGAGGTGGATGGCTACATTAAGTATGTGCATGAGCTTAAGTCGAAACTTAATTCCTCCTCATTCTTTTTATTAAAAGAGTATGTGCGACAAACACTGAATTTCCAGGAATATAAGCTACATTATTCTTGATATTTATACCGGCATGCATGAAGTCTCACCTCTAAATACTCAAATCTAAAGCATATAAACAACTGTAACCTGTCCATTTTTCAAGCGTATTTCCAAGAAAAAGTACTTAAACTCCCAAGTTTCGGTCTTTAAATTCCTAGTAATTTAATTTCTTAATTAAACAATGTTCTTCCTATCTACCGTTACATACACAAAGTTACTTACTTACAAAAGAATTTCTTTCAATTCCTCTCCTGCCTCGGTCGTAAATAAAGCGAAAAATTCTTTGGAAATAAAACCTAACAAATGAAATATCATAAACGACTAAATGACAATTTTTTAATAGCAAAACATTTATCAAAATCATTAAATTTTTGAGAATTCATTCATTTGTCACCCACATTTAAATTTATATTCCTTTTCATTCCTCTCTGTGTCTCCTCTCTGTTGCCCTTTTGCTCGATATACGTCGCAGCCAATTAGAAATTATTTTTATTTTCAACTCTCAGTCAGAGGAACAAAAAGTAAGAAATAAGAAAAGAAGACAAAATATTAATGTGTTTCAAGAAAGTTATGGAATGCCTGGTTAGTTAAATTAACCTTAACCATATTGTTATTCATACGGAAGCCAAAAATTCTTTCACAACATTTCATTTTCAAATAAAATATATATGACTATATGAAAAAGAGAAGAGATAATTTTTTATATTCTTGCTCCTTATTCTTTTACGATCAGAGATCATAATATGATAACAAACTCATAAATATAAATTATATTATAAATAAATAAATACGTGGAAATATCTCTTTTGAAAACAAAATTGAATTAAACATACATATGATACAATACACGTGAATATATATTATTGTTAAATGGGGGTTGGACGGAAGGTATGGGAATTGTCAGGCCTGAAGGTATGGGAACTATTAGGCCTAGAATTTTGGTCTTTTCGAGCTCAGTTAATTGTATAATTTTGAAAATTAGGTGAAAATATGCTCAAAAATATGCTAAATTCAGGAGCGAAGCTAAAAGATGCCAATAAAATGGCTATTAGAAATAGAATTTCATGATTATGCGACTGATGTGTAGTAATTTTGCATCATAGAGCAGTGGTGAGTAATCATTTTGATGTTCCGGTACACCTAGAACATAAAACAAAAACTTAGGAAATTTGTTACGTCTCATTCGATCCCGGCACCTGTATCCCGGCACACAGGTTGCTCACCACTGTCTAGGAGGGAGCAGGAGAGAATAAAGTGTTCTTAAGAATAGAACTCAGGATGCCTCAACAGTATTTGCTGGGTCAATGTTCCATCATTGTACTAATGGGAAGAGATGTAGTTGCTCTGATGGCCACGTTTCGATCCATTTTAGGGAATAAAATGCGGTTTGCAGTATTGTGTCGCTCAGGTTTGTTTAAGTAATTCGACTAAAATAGTCTCACTTTGCCAGAGTTGATCAAAACCTGTTAGAATCAGTCAATACCTTGCTTTTAAACAGATGTGACATACTCGGGAAGCTAACTAGTTGCCTCTAAACTCCTCAAAAGACACGATCTACTTATTACCAACCAAATTTCACCTAACCCGCTACAATAAATTTAGTACATTCTCTCAATATTTTTGATTCATTAAGTAGTCGCACGAGAAAGACATTTAAAAATATTTCATTCACAAAAATTCTTAAGATTTTAAAAAGCTGATTAATTTTCTACAATTACTTTGCCTATAAAAAAAAGTAAAAAAAGGCAGCAGAACAACAACAATTTTGTATTTTGATTTATGTTTTCAATTTAAATTCATGACTTTTTTACTGATTGATTCACTCCAGGGTGGTGTTGCATTGCAAAGTCAAGCTGTAAAGTCAAGCTGATAAGCTGAGACTGTAATACCGGGAGCTAATTTTATAACAATTAATCATAGAGTGAAAATTATTCACATTAATAAAATAAATGAGTGAATGATATATTATCGTCATTGCAAATGCAATAATACATATTATTTGTGCATGAATGCAAGTCGAGCACGTTCCTTTGTGCTACAATTTGTCGATATCACTTCAATTATGTATTAAATTACATTTGCCTGGCATCATTATTGTTAATATTACAAGAGCGATTATTACAACTTTTTTGAGAACAAAAGAATGAGGTCTGAATGTTATTTGATATGGATTTATGAGGAATATGTATAGACCTGAAATTATTCTGCTACTGTTTTAATGATAAACATAAGAGATTTAAATGTGCGGTTGTTCACGTTGGATATTATATGAACTATGGACAGTCTGTAGGTGGCTTTATGTTGTTAATTTATATCCAATTTAATTTGAATTTGTGGTTTTTAGTGCTAATGATGAAGTTTTGTAATTGCATGCAATTACATGAATTAATTATGATTTGGAAAGGATTTGTTTGCTTATTAGGTTCCGAAAAATGTGGTTGGCAAGGTCAATGCTCGCAATGTCAGGTACTTAGGGACTGTGATCTAAATCTATTCAATCTTGCCAAAATTATTTACAGGACAAAATGAATTACGGATGTTTTTTGAATAATTCATCTGACAGTTATGAGTTCGAATCTCAGAAGTTATTTATTTAAATGGTTTTCTAACGTTTCACTATGTCATTTTTTTTTGAGAGATTTTAAACTAAATCTGAATCTTAATGCTTTAAGTAATTTTTTTGGTCATTAGCAGCAGAACCTCTATGAAAATTAATGCACACACCAAAAAAAAAAAAAGTTAATTACATTTGCAATCTCAGCGACTATAAAATACATAAAATATATATTTTGATGTTCCTGCTACAATCTTTCCTCCTTTCTTTTTTTTTGTGTGATTCACCACCACTTCGAGCATAAGCAGGAGAAGTAACATCAGTCGAGAAGTGAGGAGAGAAAGAAGAAGATTAGCATGAAGATTAAAAATTTACGTTGAGGCAATGTAAGAAGCAATAAAATGTATACCATGTAATAAAATTAGGCTTTTTATTACTTTTTCGCGTTATCGCATAAAGGGGTTTTTAACTGCCTGTGATAAAATTATAGAAAACTTTTTTCATTCGACAATAAATTTATTTTTTCACTGGTTTTTCATAACTTACTCAAAATGGGTTGAAATACAATATCTAAAATAATCTCAAAATGGAACTCGAATTTTGTGGCAAAGAAGAAGGCATTTAATTCTTTCTTGAACGCAAAAAATTCACGCATAAATTTTCCATCATCGTCGTCATTTGATGTATCTATGTTTTTCAATGGGGAGGAATTCGGAGCTGCTTGGGGTTCTAGATGCTCTGTTTTCAGGTTAAGATTCTTAAAAATTCAAGAATTAATGAGGTTGAATCAATGAGGTTAAGTTGGGAATAACAAGGTGAACTATGACTCATGTTAAGTATCTTCCGTGAAGGATTCTGGTTGGAGATCCAAATATGGCTATTATCACATGTATGTTCATAAATTTGCCATTACAAAGACCGCATCCATAGCATAATTAGATTATTTATAACTTTTCCTCTATGGAATGTCAAGTTCAATTCCTAAAATACTTGATTTCTTACTTCGCTGGCCGTACAGCTCAATTGTGGTCCATGGCCTCTTTGAGATGGCGTCTAAAACGAATTATCGATGAATTCCTTATCCAAGTACACTATGCAATGCCAATACCAAGTACAATGTAATCTCTATTAACAGCTCTTTTTCTCCAAATTATCATTGGGATTCTTTCAATTCCTGTATTTTCACAATGACATTCATGACTAGTTCGAATCCTAATCAACACAAACTCTACAGAAATTCAGCTTTTCTAGTTTACCCATCAGCTCAATTCTTATAAAATCTTCGGCACCAAAAACTCATAATTTCAATCTAGACCACCAATAAAATGAAACTCACAACAACCATCTCCAAATTACACAATCCCATACCCCACTCCTTAATGTTCTCAGCAGCAAAAAAAAAGGGAAAATGCCACTAAAAATTAGCATAAAATTCTACAACTTTTTCTGCAAAATGCTGGTATCCAACAATTGCTACTCTTTTCCATTTTTGGGATGAACAATAACAAGTAATGCACCATTTACATAAAATGAGACGATGCTACAAGAAATGCTGGTTAATTTTCTTAATATTCCATTTGTGTTTTTAGTTCTACAAGACGCATGACATTTACATAAATTCTTCAGGGCTTCACCCTTCATCATGCGTCTTTTGACTCAAAAGATTCACAAGAATCTCGTGACCATTTAAAGAGGAAAATTTGAATGTAAAAATTTATTATTTCGTTTGCAATAAAAAAGGAAGTAAATTCTGGGAAGAATTTTGCCATTTTTAGATGACTGTCCGAAATAAAACAAAAGTATGTACTATACATAAAAAGAGCAGTAGTAAAAAAAATGTTGCGCTTACAGTGATGACTCTAGAGGAACAAAAAAAAAAGCAAGAGACGAGAGAAAGTCCACCAGATAAGCCTATAATACACAAAAAAAATGGTGAATTTTTATTATTATTGTGACCGATAAAAATTTATATGGTAGACGCACAGCAGAAAATATAAGCCAACAAATAAACAATTCCTGATTTCATCTATTTTACATACGTACCATTCATTTATCCGCTACAGAAAACAACGACATTTACCTAAAGGCATTCGAATGTAAATATTTTCTTTCTTCTATAGTAAAATGGCAAAAGCAGTGAAGGTACTTGGATGGTGAGCAGGAGATGTGGTATGTGACGCATTTTGGTGTTATGTGATGTTTGTTGTTTGTAAAGGAGCATGTGGATTTCCACATGATCATGAAGCTTCGTCAATTTCTTTTTGGGAACTAAGCTGGAATTCATTGATTAACAGTATGTATTCAATACCAGATCTGACTTTACAAGATCTGCACAAGACGAGGAATCATATTTGACAATGAATATGATTTTTGTTTGGCCATGCTTAACACTAAATCTTGTCCTTTGCCTGGTTTCACTTCAAAAATTGGTAGAATGATGAAAATAATTGAATTTTTGACTAGATGTATGCTGTCTTTAAGAGCAATTGCATGGTATGTCAAGACAAACGTAGCTAACAGTGTCTAGCCATAAGTTATGAGCCATAGATAAAGCAACATGAAATTTTCAATATTTTGCATCATTTTTCGGATCTTTAAACAATTTTTCTGCATCTTTTCAATCCTAGTAACCTAAAATTTGACCAAAATCTGACAATTCAATTCCCAAACAATCCAGAACCAACACGTATTGCCATCCCAAAATGCATAAAACCACATCATTTTCACCAAAAAATCAAGTCACACACTGAGAGAGTAAAAGGGGAGAGAAAACGATTGAAATAAAACAAAGCTATCTCTAGGACATCCATTTTCATTCACATATATGAGCATATACTTAAATTTTAAGAGCATAATGCTTTTAAATTTGTATTTTTATTATTTTCATTTTACTCATTGTTTGCCATTGCAAAAGAATATAAAAGATTAATTTAATGCGGGTGGAATTTCATTCGAAAAAAAAAGAATCTTTTTTCCTTACAATGGAAGCAACATGCAAATACAGATCACACGAGAAAAAAACGGAAAGGTAGCAAGCAAGCGAGAGCGAGATTAATTAACAGATTTTAAAAATATAATCGTAATGTACCCAAAAATACAGCGATGGCATGAAAATGAAATATTCAATCGATGAAAAAATAAAGTAAAGAAAAAGGCAAAACATCTGTATAACAAATTTCATAAGAAGAACTGCAGAGAAAAATGTTTCTTCTTTAGGGAGAGAATGTGCAAAAAAGGAGAATTTACAAGCATAAAATTCCAAAAAAAATATATCGAAAAAGAGCAAGAGAATGTTTTAATTAATGGTTCGCAATTCGCGATTTTCTTGCCATACTCAATAGTGTGTCCAAAAGCAGAAGAAAAAAATAATATAAGTAAGAAAGGGAGTGAGAGAGAGATGTGCAGCAACATTTCAACATCTGTGAACTGTAGCGATATGTTGACTGTTTTCGTACTGTGTGTTGTGTGCACAACAAGACAACGATCGATTTCTTGGAAATATGTTAAACTTTTTCATTGGAAAAGAATAATTGTGAAATATATACGTACATATATGTATGTATGTACGATCATATGTAAATGAAGGTCTCATATTTTATTATTTTTTTAAATTCTTGTTACCTTCGCTGTGGGACAATTTTTATTCCATCTCTTCTATTATTTGATAAATATGATAATTTTCACAAGCTCTTATTTATGGAAGTTCCAATGAATTTATTAACATTTCTGCACATGCAATTTTGTAATTAAAGTTATTTGATTAAAATGGAAATATGAGAAATGTTTTAGGAAGCATTTACATGAATCGATTGATAATGAAATGAGCTACTGGAAGTCGCATGCATTAGCATACTGAGCATGTCATAATCAGTTTATTAAGCTTTTTGTATGTTTTGTGTTGGTTGACTTGTTCATGATTTAAATGAATTTATTTATTTCAAGACTTGTGGGCTGTAATGTTTTGTAATTAAATTATCAGAGTGGAATAATGTTTGAGGTGTATCCAGTTTGTCTTGGAATGCTTCCAAATGGAGGCAATTACTCAATTACTTTCATTAATCAAGTGGTTTTGTGGTTTGAATCGTTATCTTTCAAATTTAATTAGTTGCTATAAAATTTGAATTCAAAAAGTTCGTTACGAGTTTGCTATAAAATTTGAATTGATAAAAATCGTTAAAATTCGAAACATTTAACTTTAATTTGCAATTTAAGAAAACCGTTATAATTATCCTATAAAATTCAAATTTTTAACGTCCATTAAAAGTGTTTATACTTTTCAAGTGAAATTCAATAAAATTAAAAAGCTCCAAAGCTGAATCAGTCAAAAAATATTTTAAAAATGCTCAAAATCTATTAAAAATGATTAACAATTTAATATCTCTAGATCAAGAATATGAGAGAAAGAAACTTCTTGTTTTATTATCCACGTCACATGACAATTTGAGGATCATTCATAATATCGCTCAGCATTGATTCATAAATCTTAAGTAGCTTCTGTAGAAATTGATATACATACATAACTCATTTAACATCATTTCATTAAACAAATAAAAAAAAGTAAGGAGAAATAAGAATAAAAAATCATTTAAAATAAATGATATCGTGTGTTGATTTTAGTCAGATATTTCGTAGAATTATGTATATATGTGGATTGTCGAATTTCTTCGAATTTCTTTTCTTCCCTTTTTTCCCCCTTAAAGATTATCAGAAATCACGAGAGTAGAAAGAAGTAAAATTAAATACATAAGAAAAAAAAAATCAAATGCGATGCCACAAGCACAGTCGACAAGGAACAACAAAGAGGTAAAAGGTATCACATTAAAACACGATGAGTATTTTTTCGTACCAATTTATTTTCCATTATTAATGAGTCTCTGCCTCATTCTCAAAATGAAATGAATAAGAAAAATTTTCAACTCAACTCACCTCACCTCTCCATTCCTTCTTAAGCTGTACTTTGGGTCCAAAAATTGGATAATGTTGCTGGTGTTACGTTTGTCCATTTGTTAGTGCTGTTGAGTATCAGATTTTAACTTTGGTAGCTGCTTTTGGGACAACGCACATCTTTTTCAAGATCATGTATGCCTTTAGTTGCTTTTGCTAGTCCTGGCAAAATATGTTGAAGGATCAAGCCCCAAAAGTGGATTATTTTGAAAACCTTAAACAAATTCCGTGATTTGTAAGAATGAACTACAGACTCTCATCCAAAATCTAGGCATGAGACCCGAATTCTCCCTAAAAACTGCGCCAAAACCCTCAAATTTCCAAAAAGCTTCCCAACCAGCCTTTCTTCATCTGAATATCTCTATGTACGCGTTCCAAACAATTATCAGGAAGCTGTTAAGGCGAAAAAAAATGAGAGATATTCGAGAGTTAACGCCAGACGAGAAGCACAACACAACGAGAGACACGACACCACATAATAATAAAAACACATTCATATATTAATGAAAAATGATTCCATTTGAAATGATTGATACATGTTATAATAATGAAAAATTAATTTTCATTTTTATTTGCTCATTTTTGTCTCTTTTTCTTGTGTTATTCTAAAATTAATAAAGTGAGAATTGTTATAATTCATGAAATTATTCATTCTGCTTGCCTTATTTTCAAACGAGTTTCAATTTTTGATTTCTTCTTTACGATTTTGCTTGATGTAAGCTTTATATTGCAATGATTTAAATTCATGTTGTGGTCATGTACTTGATTTTGCGGAGTCAATAAATTACTTTGAGTTTTCTGGATCGAAATTTTTCATGGTTTTTTTGGTTAATTCGTTGAAATTGTACTTACTGATTCTTTTTGCTGCTTATTTAGTACTCATTAATGACGAATAAGCATAATTGAGTACTTTAAATCGCTTAAATTGAATTAAAATTAGACAAGAAATGAATCTTAGTTGAACTCAAACAAAAATTGGTTTTTGTTCTACTTGAAGTTGGCTGCAAACACTAAAGTTCAGAAAATTCAAATTTCTTAGCAATTTTTAACGGCTATTAAGCGAAATTCAACAGAAATTCCTAAGAATTCATTAGAAATGCCCGCAACTTGATATCTTCAGATACAAAAATAATTAATTGAACACTTTTAAAAATTTATTTTCACATTTTTCAATGCCCAAACACATTCAATCGCTCATTTGCTTAAAAATCAGAATTTAAAGAAATTAAAAAATATGATAAATATTTCCTATATTTAATTAACATAGCGCGTGCTACTAGAAGTGAAATGATTAATAGTGCTGCTGAGGTCAATGTAATCAACCAGTTATTCTATTATTTTTTGGTGTTTTTCAACTTCTTTTTCTAATTACTTAATTTAATTTAACTGCCTTGTTCATCATCGTTATTATCTTTTTCTTATTTCTTCTAGTTCTTCTAGCAAAAAATTGAAAATCTGCATAATCATTCCAATACAAAAGAAGAAGAATAATTTCGGGTAATGTACAATATTGCCTGAATACTACGGCAGTGAGCCGAGCACCAATTTTCCATTGTAATTGAATTGCGTAACGAATGCAAAATTACCCAAAGCGAATTGTTGAATCAAAACAGAGGAACCCGTCGTGAGTCTGAGCATTGAGTCTTTATAATGAGAAAGGAGGAGAGTTATGAATACATACTTTTTGGTTACGGAACAAATCGATTGATGCTTTTATTGCCGTGAAAATTTTACTACAGAAAATCTTTATCTTTTGACATTAAATGATCTCTCATGCTCGGGAGTGACTCGACTGGTTCAACTATTTTTTTTTTTTGCGTACACAGAACCTCATTTTGTATTATGCACAATACAAAAAAGTTATGACTCGATATTTATTGTGCAAAATAGCAATTACATTCGACATGTTTCAAACATAAATTTCGTGTTAGATGTTTATTGTTGTGACAACTTCCTCTAATTGTGAGAAACAGGCAATTAAATAGTTACGGTTATTGTTTGTCATTGCATGAGAAGGCCTCTTCCAATTCAATTGTGCACTTGAAAATGTGCATTATAAATTGATGTAATTGAGGCTCATTTTTTGGTGAGAATTCTCTTATTCTAGTTTGAAATAGCTTTATGGATTATTAATTTGTTATGGGAGAAATTTTATTCTACTAATGAGGTTAGTTCATTTAAATGGTATGGATGATAAGAGAATCAGGATGTTTCATGATGTTTAATTAGTTCATTTGCTCAAATTCAAGCTGTTTTCATCAAAAATTAGTCGAAATCAGCCTTTAATGTTACATCAGGTCAACTTCACGTCTTACCGACAATCTAGCAACACAGTTGTGTCCAAGAGGTCACAATATGCTGTTCAGGACTGCCAAACTCCATAAAATTTCCTTAATTACCTCAAATTTCTCACCAAACCCGTCACAACCTTCCACAATCCCATAAACATCACAGGACCCGATCAAATCCTTTTGATATATCGGCATTACATTTGATTTGATTCAAAAGCATCACTGTAATCTTCATCATCAATATAATAAGTATAATGAATCAAGCAATTTGTCCCACAAGTGTCAAAAGAACTTTATTTCTCAATTGCACTAATTCAACATAAACCTTTTCATCTTTTTTTTCTGTGTTTTTTCGGCACTTTTGGTCTCAAAGAGTTTTTCCACAATAGAAACAGAGAAAGGAATTCTTATTTTATAATTCACCCATAAAGAAAATAAAAGAAGAAATCATAAAAGCACTTTGATGCTTCATTATGCTGACGAGTGAAATTTTGTTTTCATTATTCTTGAAAGGATACACAATCAGATAAATTGAAATATATTCTTTGACATTTTTTTCTCTATCAACTTTCTGTATGTATCTCAATGTTAAGGGGGTGTTCATTAATGACGTCCACTATCTACGAAAGGGGGGTAAGTAAGGTAACTGGTTAATGTCTCCAGGACTGGTGTGATATGGTAAAAATAAAACATACTGAATACTGTCATCTGACAATAGGTAGGCGGAAGCAGGCGATAGAACCAGCTTTAGGCGGCATCTGAGTGAGACAATGAGTCACAGTTGATCTGTACGGCCATCGAATTAAGGAAGTAAGCATACTACATCTTCCCATACCAGTATTAAAGGCATCAACCTCTGGAATTGATCTCCAAAGTAGATAAAGGATGAACTGGGATGAACATTCGTTAAAGCATGAATGGGTCATTAAAGGACAAAAAGACGTCGCTGACGAACAAATCCTTTGCAAAAAAATGAAAAGAACTATTTTTGTCTTTTACTGTTTTCATGTCAAAACAGACGGTTTCACATTTCTAGTTACACAAAGCAGCAGCAGAAAAAAAATGAAACAGAGAGCAAAAAAGGATAAAAAGTTTAATACACTTTCGTCCTCTTTTGATTCTTTTTTTTCACTTTTTTTTTTCATCTATACATAATGTGCTTGCGTTTGCTGTTGACGATAATGCACATAAAAGGAGTTTTCAAAACAGAACAAAATCTCAACAACTCAATTCAATTTTGAAGAGTGAAAGAGAATGAGATTTTTTTTATATATAAAATGAGACGAGATTTTAACATATTAGATGGATTCAATTATGATGAGATGCTGGAATGAATAAAATTAATTTGAATTTAAACAAATTTTTCATCTCTTTTGAATTCACAAATCCGCTTTAATTTGTTTTGAATAACAAAGTGATGGTGATGGCGCGACGTAATTAGGAAATTTGTAGATGAAATGATGATGGGATGGATGTTTAGTTGCTTGTTTAAAGCGTGAATGAATCTTAAAAATGGTTTTTGAAAATTGTTTGTTTACATTCTCACATCGAGATTTTGATTGTCGATTTTAGGATGAACATGCACTTAAATGATCTTTGTCTGATTAAAACATATTTTATAAGAGTGAGCAAAGCAATAAACATCAAGATCCTTGAATTATATGGTCTAAATTCTTCACAAAATTCAAAATTATTTTCGCAAAGTTCAAATTGTTTTGAAATGAAACTTAAAAAATATTGCAGAAAAATTCAAATAGTTTAAAATAACGGTCATTATTCTCAAGCAAAAAAATGAAAATTTGGTTTAATTTAGCAAGCTTTGAGCAAATATTTGTCCTTCATGACCAGAAACTGATGGCCACCCTAGCGCTATACAGAGTTTGTTGCTCTCACTTTAACATATTTATCCACAATTTCTTTCAAAAAAAAATCCACAGCATTCAAGCAAATCAGAAGAAAAACTCCTCACAAAAACATGTAAATCATTTCACATCAAATTGAGTCCATAAAAGTCCAAAGGTGAAATTCCATTTTCAAAATAAAGGTGTGCTGAAAAAAAAGAGAATAATATTGAGAATAGACTTCAAAGATTTCAATTAAAATCATAAAGAATCTTCAGCTACTACATCTCCACTTACTAATTATCACGTTTCATAAAGAAATGTAACAAACAGTAGTTCGCTAAGATTACATCTAACATCATCTATATTAAATCTCAATTTATTTCATTTTCAAAAGTCATCATAAATTGATTCATACCGCGTGCGGCTTTTCACTTAAATATATTGACATATGGGCGTTATTACCGATGAACAATTATATTCTTTTTTTTTTGGATTGAAAGTAAATGGGCGCACACAAAGTGAGATTCTTACATCAAGTGAATTAATGTAAGCATCCCAATAAATGATTGAAATTAACTATTAAGAGATGGAAGTATGGATGTTAATCTTGGAGTTTCGAATGTCTAAGGCGCGTATTGTGAACTATCAGAAACATAGGAATCGAGTGCTACATGCTCCTTTACAGGATGTTCGATTTCAGACTGAATTTCACAAAATCTGGCTCAAAAAAAGAGTAAAGTCAGTTTAATTCCTGATTTTCCACTCTTTCTGAACCGCGTGACTTGAATTTGAGTATATTGCCTTAAACAAGCAAAAGGATGTATAACAGGCATTGTTAGATACAAGATTAAGCCAGCCTAAGCTTAACACATGCTAAAAATCTTCAATCCAAGACAAAATGAAAGTCCAATCCCACTTTTTTCCATCAATCTATTGACCACAACAGAGATATTTTGATTTGAGGCATAAAGTCAAAGTATTTTTGATGGAACGTGTGCGCTGCTGCTTAACATACATAACAACCTAACGAAAAAAAATAAAGAAATGAGATTTTTATTATTATAGTTTAAACTGACGAAGCCTCAAAAGTCAATTAAGAAAACGCAAATAATTAAAAATAATGCTTCCAAATTATAGCTTACTCGCCTCAATCAAAATACAGAAGCTACACATGTATGAATATGGAATGGAATGGAATGAAATATACAATGAAAATGAACAAAAAAAAAGTTGTATATACATTGTTGATGTGCTCATGTCACAAATAACTACACATAGCGAACGAAGATTGCCCAGCGTGACATTTCGAAAATAAGCTAGCGACTTTTTTTTTTCATTCTTTAATTTCATCTCATGTAGATCTTTGTGTGATAATGTTCATCTCTCTCTCATCATTTCTTTTATATTATAAATTCATTTTTATAGGTGTATCAAGCTGTTGATTAAATATTTCAAAATTAAATTGACTGTAACATTGTGCTTCTGACCGGTCTAATTGGATTTCTATTAAGATTCTTCTTCTATATCCATATGTAGCATATTTGTGTATGGAAATACGCACAAAACAGAGAATTGTTCTCTTTTTTCATGCCTTGAAAATTTCTATAATTTCATTTCATAATTGAATTACGAAAAAATGCTAAATTTAATATTTAATTGAACTGAACGAATGTCGAGAGAGGTAAATAAACTGGAGATTGAAGGTAAAACCTTAATTGAGCAAGATTTAAAGAAAACAGTAACTAAAATTAGATTTCCAGTTAGGCTTATCTGATTTTTTTCGGTAATAAGGTATTAGTACGTAGTTGAGATCTGTTTAAGGATATGGAATGATTTCCGTAATATATGATTTTGTATGTGAAGATTTCTTGATTAAATTAATCACAGTAAACATTGCAAAAGATTAAAACTAGTTTAAAAAATCAATTTTAGGGAATATTTTGATAGGCTTACGTTTGGCTTGCGTTTATTCTCCAAATATCCACTTAAACTTAGTAAATTTAGTTCACAATAATCAGTAAATTTAATTAAATTCTCAAATTGAAACAAAACTTAAATTTTTCTGCAAAAAATGCAAACAAAAAGGGCATGAAGCTACATTCGTTAAATTTAACGAATAAAATTCAAATCCTGAAAGTCCGTTATTTCAAAAATCTAAATCAATCGAAGAATTAAAGCAGAAAAATCACAAAAATCATCAAGATTTCATCCCAATCCAGTAAGTATACAGCATCTGAATAAATTCACCATTATTAATTTTGCATCCCGCAGAAATATCCATCATAATAAAATTAAAAGTATCATTTTGCATTAATTAATATTTTTCACACGATATTCCGCATGTATTTCTATAATTATACATAAACAATAATGACATTAATTAAGATACACCAAAATTGGCAAAGGCATATTGGCATTTTTAGTGATAACAATCGATTTACACTTGTTTCATCATGTTTCCATACACCATTCTGTCTCTTTTTCTGTTTCTCCGTCTCTCCTACCAATTGACTTTTTTTTGTCGTGGAATGCTTGATGGGTCTGATGCGATAAAAAACGAATAGTTTTGCATTTTCGAATATTTGCATTTTAATTTCTTTTATTTGTTAGTTTTATATTCAGAAAATATGGTTTTTATGGATTATAATGTTGGGAAAGTTCTTGATTACTGTATTTTAGGCGCACTTTTGGGTCGGTTTTTAACGGTTTTTATAAATTTGAAAGTACTGAAGTTGAAAATCGAACGAAAAATTGTATTTTAATTAAAAATCCAGTGATTTAATTAAGAAGACGGCACTGGATCTTCATCAACAGTCAATCCTTTAGTTCCTTAACAGATTGACTAACATCCAGCAAACTAAATGATAAATTCAGCTCATTTTTCAACAAAACTCAAAAATGCACAAAAAATCAGTTCCAAAGTAAACAAAACAAGCAAAAAAGTTGTTGACTAGCAGCAAAAATGTTTATAAATCGATAAAGTTCATAGAGTCATGAGAACCGAAAGAACAAAAAGAGAGATTTTTTAAAATTAAGGAACTATGTGACATTTTTGCCCCTTTTTCTCATCAATCTATCAACATCAAGTCACATTCTAAACAATCTCATTATTCCGTAATCCGATTAATTTTAACTTGTGCATTCGAGTGTAGTCTCATGACTTCCTTCTCTCCCTCAATCTTTTTTTTTTTATTTTTCACTACTGTTACGGCGGGTAAATGCTAAATAATGTAATATACTGCTCATTCATCTTTAGTGTAATTTATAAAAATTTTCTGGTGTTGCTTTGTTTATTTTTCGACTGTGCAGCTCTACCAAGAACGTATTGTTGATTTTCATTAAATTATAATCAATTGTGATGCTTTTGTTTGCGATTACGGATTTTAAGAGCTATCAAGTGAATGTGAAATGACTTTTTTGTATGTATTTTGTCAGAATCATAAGCGATATTTTCAGTGCATCTTTATGAATTTCAATCCAAGGGTTTCCCCCCAACCCCATCAACATCCTTCGCTGTTCCTTAATATACATTACGTTTTCGATATTTATGATCAGCTCATTTATATCAAAAATTTATGCTCTAGGATATAAATTTATATCGATTATGTTCTTGAGCTATTGCCTATAGATTTCGACAACACAGATTCGAGTAAATCGGGAGACATTTTCGGTACTGTCACATAAAAATATCAATATGCTATGTTAATCAAAAAAATATCAAAAGAAGAACAGAAAAAAATTCAATCTCACGTTAAGATTTAAGATAAGAATTTAGAAGAAGAGGAAAAAAAAATACATTCAGGATATGATTGTTGTTCATTGTTGTTGGGAATTGCTTTACTATTATTTACGTCATGTATGAAAATTTTTTGTATAAATTTACAGATGTGATGTCGAGAGATTTTAGATGCAGCGATTATCTTATGAACAATTTTTGTTTTGTATTGTTATAGTGGTAAAAATAGAGGGTTAGATGAGTTCGGATAAGTTCCGAGAATGAAATGTGTACATTTATAAATAAATTATTTTGATTTATGTATTTAAATGTTTGACACAATTGAGATAAACGTAAACGTAAACGTAAACGTAAACGCAAACGCAAACGATAAACGTAAACGTAAACGTAAACGTAAACGTAAACTTAACCTTCAATTCAAAACCAAATATTAACCTCAAAAAGTTATCAAAAATCTCCAAAGTTTAATAAAATTTTGATACGATTTCATCCATATTGTTCAACAAAGATGTGCAATAAATATTTTATTCATATTAAAAATAGCTCACATTTCTAGAATGAGCATACAAATGTGAGCTAGCTAGCGAAATTGACAACAACAACAACAAGCAGCAGAACAAAAAAAAAATGGCAATGAATGATAAATCTATAAATCTTTTTCACATTTCTCATCCCATCCTCCCTCTATCACATCTCTCTCTCTTTTTGCCGTCACGAGGAAAAAAAAAAGCGTAAGCTTTACTGTCTTATCTCTCGATGTGCAGTTTTTTCTATCGTATACGCATCAATAACTTTGAAGCATAAAATTAATGCATACATAAAACATGATCATGAATACAATTTTTTTTAGCTCTCATGTCGTCAATTTATGGGATTTTTTTCGTGCCCGTTGACACATCGATTGCACACACATAGAGGAACTTTTTTTATTCCATTTTTTTTTTTTTTTGCATACTGCATCAAGTGATTCATGTTGGTGGTGAATTATGCATTTTTCTATCTCTTTTAACCCCCCGGATTTTATTTTTTTTGCGATTTACTATTTTTTAATATCGATGCTAAGGAATATAATTCTTTCCTTTTTTTTCCTTCATTTTCTTATCAATGAAAGCATGTGGGAGAGAAGAAAAAAATAAATTCAAGTAGTCAAGATTTATGGCGAAAATGAATTATGACTTTATCCTTTTTCTGTCTTTCTCTCAAAATGTTACAAAGTCTTTTGCCTTCGAAAATCTTTTTCTTTTCCTTCATTTTTCAAATGCGCGTATGAGAGAATCTCTAGCTATTTTTTCCTGGTAGTTTTTCCTTTTTGCGTACAATCCAATGAGATATTTTGGAGATATAAATTATCCACTGGGAAAAATTTTGTTTGTTAAGGATGGAAGTCGTTAGTAAGAGTATCTTAGATTAGAGCGCAAATGTCTGAATATATTTGCTGATGATGAGGAAAGTTAGTTGCAGTTTTGGAGGAACTTAAAAATGTGAAGAAAGTCATGCATAGCTTAAACTGTTCTTAAATATCATTAATAAACACAACGGAAAATACTATGAGTCAATTTGATAGCGGTTCCATTCCAATTTCGGGCTTCAAACTGATCTGTTCCAGCCGGTACTTACTCAAGCTGATCAGGCTCTGAGTTAACATTCTAGGTTAGTAGAACAGCCAGTTTAAATCTGAAATCTGGAATGGAATCGCAAAGCTTGTAAAATTGGCTCAACGAGTCTTCCCAGACTGAATAACCCTGAGTAGCTAGTTCCAATCAATATTTGCAATAATAACCGCAATGATGAATTCTCAGCCAAATTTTGAGATTCGAACTTTAATCTTTCAATTATTTTATCGAAATCTCGACTTTCTGTTCTTAACTCTGAGCAATGACAAATGAGAATTGAACCTAGAATTATTCTTCTGTAGCTTCATGTAATCTAAATCATTATCAATTCCCAATTACACTATCAAGTCAAATTAGTCGATCTAATCTAATCTAAGAAATAAATCATATATAGCAAGTTACTATTAGCAACTATGTATTTGGATACCAAAAATCAGTCAGACATTCATAATTCGAAAAATCAACTATCTCATCTACAATTCCCCATTCAGTCAGCCAAAATAAGCCTACCAATTCCATTTACTTCCTCAAAATATTCCCATCTAAAAGAAGCAAGAAAAAAAACTTTGTATCTAATATAAATGTAAGCGAGTAGAGGGGAGAGACATCCAAACCAAGCCATGCCAACAAGCACACAAAAAAAAAGAAACAGCAGCATCAACATCATCAGATGGTGTTAGAGGTGGTATGGCGAGATGGAAGGAGGGCGAAAAGGAGCATAAAGATTTCTCTTTAGCCCATAAATAAAAACATTTCGTTTCTGGACAGTATCATATCCAATATATATTCCGACTATCATTTATCTGTGAAGATTTACGGCAGCTTGACGTATCACGAGCATACATTTTGCTTGGCGTATGAGAAATATTACTCGCTCTATGTCTCACACTCCCCACCGTACACTTGGGTTGGAATGGTGTGAAGTTTAAATCCTTTTTTTTTTTGCTTGCTCTCTCTCGTATGTAGCAATAGTTGAATTCCTTTACTCCGTATATATATGTGTGGAAAAAATATGTTGAGTCTTAAAGTTATGGCTGATTGTAAATGCTTTTTTTTATTATTTTTCTATTTTTTGCAGGAATTGCAATTTTTTCGTCTATTTGACATTCTTTAATAACATTATGGTAAAGCTGAATAGATTAATTTTGTTTCCATTTAAATTGTTATGAACACGATGAATGAGACAGCAAGAGTGGAAATAAAAACTGTTTGGATGAAAACAAAGATGTTCAGTGCTGTAAAAAAAAAATATAATAGGGTATGAAGATTTGATAGGCACTGAGCCAAGCAAATATTTGAAAATGGCAAGAGAGGAATGAAGCAAAAAAAAAAATGTTATTTACCGCAAAAAGTGAGCAGCAATTCAATTTAAAGACTTTTTATGGATAAAATTGAGGTAAATTTTGAGTAGAACTGTGTTATGCAAGCTTTAATGACTTTACTTGTCAGATTTTATTTCACATTGAGGTTTTAGATTGAATTCTGGGTAGCGCAATCTAGATTGACGTATGCTGGGCAGTTCAGCCTGGGCAACATCCATATGTAATGTCTAATGCCTGATGTAGTTTCACTGAATTATCATTCGATCTGGCAATATGCCGCAAATTGCCCAAAAAATCCTATCCTGCATGTACTTTGCGAGGTCTTTTGTACATGACGTAACCTCCGAATGACCCCCAGTACAACAAAACCTCAACAGAGAGGGGTTCTGATATGTCCACAACACTATTCACTCAAATACTCAATTATTTCTCTCATTAAAACATAAACCATATAAATTTCATACTGTGATGACGTCATAGCCAAACAAACTCACATCTGTATACAATATACATCCATACAGTACTCAAAAATAACTTATATCCATTTAAATTGCTACAATATTAAAAAATTTAGTAAAAAAGTGCAAAAAAGAATGGGCTCAACCGGGATTTGAACCCGGGACCTCTCGCACCCAAAGCGAGAATCATACCCCTAGACCATTGAGCCGATTTGATTTCTTGATTTCGTTTGGCAAAACAGTTTATAAAAATTATTATTGAGGTTACTACTTTCTATTTTGTGTGAACGTGAAGAGAAAAAAAAAACTTATCTTGTGTTTGGAACATGATGAGAAGCAGTTGAGCTGTTCCTATAGAGCATTTTGAAGTTGTATGAAAAAAGTCAAGATTTATTTTTTCTTCGTGCTTAAAGATGAATCTTTATAATGCAAAATAAATCCATTTTATGCAGAATTAATGAAGAGTCACTCTTCGTCACGTGTTAAGGATCTCACAAAGGACCTCCTTACTCAAGTCTTACAACTTCAGGATCTGAAGGAAAAAGTCTTGATTCAAAGCAATTTCTCAATTGTTTTTAACTGTAAGTGTAAGTGTTTTGTGAAGAATTCTCGACAGCATAGGCAAGCTAAATAAAGAGCCAACAGTACAGAACAAGAAGAAGATGTCATAAAGATTTGAAACCGTTAAAATATCGTAATAATAAACGTCTCATTCTCGTAATAAACAATATCCTTTTATTATTGCACAAGATGACAAAAAGTCTGTGTTATCTTAATCTAATAAACTCTAAAAAAGTTCCTCAATAATTTTTCTTTCCCTCTCTCTCACTCACTTACTTTTTATTTTTATTCATTTTGAGTGTTATAGAAAATGAAAGGCAAATGAGTGAATTGCCAAAGAACTTTTTTTTGTGTTGTTCATGAATAGAAATCTCCTTCTATGTGTCTCGTTCCCTTCTCGTTCTTAACAAAAGTGCTGCAATATGAACGATCTGGACGTGAATAATAACAAAAGGATTTTTCCTTGCCTCTCTGTGCCGTAAGCTTCTTCCCATGCCACAAAAACCATAGAGTTTGCTAAATAAATTGGTGTTGGGTTCAATTTGGTTCATTTGGAAGGATCAGGACTTATGGAAAGACGTTAAAAGATTGAATTGAGTTTTTCAAAACCGTTAAAAATTAGAATTTGAATTTTACAAAACCGTTAAAATTATAAGTTCTAATTTCACAAAATCGTTGAAAATTAAAATTCAAAATTTACAAAATTGTTCAAAAGTTGTAATTCAAATTATACTAAAACCGTTAAATGACCGTTAATATTGAAAATGACCGTCATATGCGTCTTTTCTCAACTAACTTCCTCTATATTCCTTAATTTTTCACCGCAGCTTACTGCCTTCAATAACAAAGAAGCCAAAGTATATTCTTGATTGAAATATTCATGATGCTGTCTATAGAAAGGAATATATAAAAATAATATGTTTAAATATATCCGACATAAAAAATTCTACGTACAGAAAGCGTATGTATAAGCATCATCATGATGAATAACCGCAAATAGACAATAATAGTGACATTAATAAATGGAAAATATAACAATGAATGAAAATTTGTCTTCTCTTTTATTGATATATATGCTAACATAAAATATAAATTTTCTTTTTCAATGTGTGTATAATGTAAAAGGCAGAAGCAATGGCAGCAGCATAAAAGGCAGAAAATTTTCATTCATTCATTCCGGTAGGGAGATCCTCTCGAAAAAAAGGAGAGAATAGAAAGAAAATAAAAACATATTCATTCTGTGTGAATAACTTCCGTGCATCTCAATATTGTACCACAAGTATCCTCACATTCTATGTGTCTACCGAGGACACAAAAGTACGTCTCGACGAGAAAAACAACAAATTTTCCAATTGCTTATTTTTGAGAAGATTCCTTCTCAATTTTTTGCTGTTTTTCCTGCCTCTGCTCAACGCGTGTTTGAGTGGAAAACTTGGAAAAATTTCCAAATGAAAATATTTTCACATCAAAAATGGCACTTGAAATAGTTGGGCGTGGCTATGTCAACGATTGGCTACACATACATCGACATTATTGTTGTTATCCAATTAAGATTATTTCATATCGCATGAAAACATCTCAATGTTTGTGACTGTGTCTAATGCTGACTTGAATATGCTTACCAATACATAGACACAATTAAATGCGTACATTGACAGCGGATAAGAATGCAACTCTACATGTACAAAATGCTATTTATATTTACAAATCATGTCTGTGTTTGTTTTTCCGTGTAAGCCGTGCGTAAGTACTGAATAGGATGAATGAAGACACTGACAATGATGATGATGATGATGACTGTTGTCGAGGTGGTGGTAGTGATGATGCATGGAAGAAGAGGATGATGATGGAATGAGAATATGTGAAAAAGCATTAGCTTATTATTGTTGTTGTTGTTACCCGTCGTTTGATGGAGAAAAATAAGAGGAAAAATCTCATTTTGGGGGTATTATGCTTCTACTTATACATCTTCTTGTGTAAGCATATTTTTCATGCTCTTTGAGAAATTATTGTACGTGACAAAAGAGTTATGATACTTCTATTGATTTTTTCCCATTTTTACATCTACTTCTGTCTCTCCATCGTTGTTTGGGGAACTCATCGTCATCAATTTACTTTCATGAGTGAGATTTAGGATTTGATTTTGATAAATTATTTCTCCTGTGCTGTAATTACTCTTGGATAAGTTATGCTGAATGTACCTTGAAAAATGTAAATTAAAGTATCGATTTTTTTTACTTCCATTTCCTTGCCATGCTTATGGAAGTAAATTGAAAAAAATAAAAATAATTCCTTACGCATATTGTACATTGTGTGCATGCTGAATAATGAATGTGTCCTTTTATGGACTACGGCTGGGGCAATTTATTATGAAATTTAAAGACACATTTTGCAAACACACAAGCACTAGAGGGAATTGAAGGGTAATGAACATTTTTGCTTTGTAATATTCAACTGAGGGTGTCATTTGTGATTGTCATCATGACTTTATGATTATTTTTTTGAATTGAAGGGAACAATGCTTTGTGCGTGTGATAAGATTTACACCTTTTCGAGAGATGTCGGAAGGTTTTCGGAAGGAAATTTATGGATGTTTTTGTTTGAGATGGATGAACTTGAAAATAGTTTTTGGTGGCGTTTTGTATGGGATTAAACATTGAGGAATTGAGTTTAGATTTTTTTGAGGGTATCATTTCGTAATGATGCCGTTGCTTATGTCCTCTGTTTACAGTATAACCTGACAATATACTGTGATGCCATGAAAATTGTGAGGTATCCTTGGCATTTTGGAAGCATTCTATGTGATGTTTGTGAAAGAGGCCTGTTGCAAGGAATCGAACTTATGTTGTCACAAAGAGATGGATTGAGTCTTCTGGCACAATTTTTATCAATTTAACCACTGATGCTTTACTCGATATTTTGGCAAGGAGCCTTCATATAGACCAAAATCCTAGATTAACACTAAGCTATGACATAATAGGCACATTTGATAGCTGAAAGTAATTCAAGCCTTCATTTGCCTGTAAATACCGCTTTGTATCCGCTTCAATAATGCATAATTTCGCAAATCAAGATTCTAAATAAGATTCGAACCTACTTCCTCAAACAAAAGACTTAAAGCTACACAATCAGTCTAACAATGTTAAGCATTACCCAGCCAAAAATCCCCCCATATACTTAATGACTCAAAATAAAATGTCATATAGTACAAACATCAAACAATTTACTCATATAATTTCACATCAACTCATTCATTACGTCTAGCAGTGACATTCTCTCCATTTCCCACAAACGTCTAATTTCCACATTAAAATCAATTAAATAACCATCATCCACTGGGAAAGCGTGTAAATTTTTCCACAGTCATCAACATACACGCCGTTTTCATTTCTTTTTCTTTCATTTCATACATAACGAAAGCAAACTTTAATATGTGCCATGCGAGCGTCATTGTCAAAGCGGTAGGTCATGTTCATTTTTATGAGGCACAAAAGTTATTATGAGTATAATTTATGGAGAAGATTGTTGATGTTCTGTTGGGTGTGCAAATTTTTTTTGGAGGCAAAGAATTGGCCAGACATGAGGTATTTGATGTCTGAGGCTTTAAAATGGATGCAGTAGAATGAGGATGAATTGAAGCTGGATTGATTGGTTTGAGTCATTGGACTGGTTATCTTCGGTAAGTTTGGCTGTCTTAGACGTGGTTTCTAGTGATTACTCTAGTGAAGACGCTAGTGAGGCTACTGTAGCCATATTTCAATTATAGCTAGGATGCAACTAAAAGTATGTTCAAAATACTTCCACGTGGTAATGGGCTATTACTAAAGAGAGTTCTGCACTTGGTGTTGATGATTAA
This sequence comes from Chironomus tepperi, assembly GCF_022539635.2. Classification (NCBI taxonomy): domain Eukaryota; kingdom Metazoa; phylum Arthropoda; class Insecta; order Diptera; family Chironomidae; genus Chironomus; species Chironomus tepperi. Next base: position 1,703,183 of record NW_027226207.1, read on the forward strand.
CAAGCTATAGTCAGCAATAGAGTCAGGTGACATCCAACTAAATCCATGAATCTCAAAAAGTCCAAAAAGCAAGCAAAGTAATGCAAATTTTCTCAATAAGCCGACATTTGTTCCTTTGAACTTTTAGCATATTACTTGTCAAGAAAGCTAGTAATTAGACTAAAATTGATGTACCCTGCAATTTCATACATGGAAGCAGCAAAATTATTCAAAGCCCTACAAAAAAAACTCTTTAATTTTAATTCCAAATAGCAATAAATTTCCTTCCTTTTTTTGCATTAATGAACTCTAAATGTTCATTGCTTATTTTCTTCAAGGCATTCACACAAAGGCACAAATAAAAAAAAAGAATTCTTACCTTCGAAATCATCGTTGCGCTTCAAATGAGTTATCATAGAGAGTGAGTATGCGATGTATTTATATATGTTCAGCCGCAATATTATAATGTATTTTTCAATTTGAATGCATGAAAGTCGACCTGCAATTTTAAAATATTTATCATTTTATTATTCAGACATTTTTCAACATTTTCACAAAACTAATGGTATCTGGCAAGGCGAAGAAAAAAAGTCAGAGGGAGAACTTTTATTTTTATTTTGAAAAGCCGTTATTGGAGGCAAAAAAGAGTTTCTCATAAACTACACATGTATTTAGTATACACTTCCTATAATGTGCATGTTTTACTACAATTCATTCACATGACCTTATTTGCATAATTAAATGCTGCCAAATCAGCGTACTTTGTTGATGTTGTTGTTGGCGGTGTTGTGCTGAACAAAAAAAAAATACAATTTTATATTTGCCCAAATCAAGTTCTTGTTGAGCTTTAACGATTTTCGTAGTCATTATGATGAGGCAGTTTGGTCGGATACTCTTTTTTGTGGATGTTTCTTTTTTTTTTTGCCTGTGCAATTTTCCTCAAGGATGTTGTAGACTTTATTATGTCAGACTGGGAAGGTTTGAAGACTTGATGATTGGATTGTGGCTGTTTGTTCTGCTTAGTAATTATTCTGATTGTCAAAATATTTTTATAATTACAATATGATCTTAATTTGATATCCTTTTGTTAATACTAGACTGATTAATGCAGCAGCTACTTTCTCAATGTGTTTTTGGTTCTTAATAGTCAATTAATCTAAATAATTACTCGAATTAAAGAAAAAAAATTTTCGATTCAATTGGCTCAAAACTGTAAAAAATGAAAAAGGGAATGAAACTATGTTCGTTAAATTTAACGAATAATTTTTGAATTTCAAAAAGCCGTTATATTTTAATGCTTAGTAAAATGCTTGAGAATTGTAATTTTTAGTCAATTCAATGGTCTGATCTTTATTTTCAAGGCAATATTTGATCCTAAAGTCCAATAAAAAACTCAAGTTTAAATCAACTTTTTGCATTTTAAAGTAGATGCGCCACAACTAGACAAAGCATAACCTCACACATCCTACCAGTCCATTTTGGCATTGTATTTTTTGATGAAAAAATTTTCCCCATGCCACTTATCTGCACTCTTTTTTATTATTTTTATGGAAGAATTTTTTTTTTCATTCCAATTTGCATAAAAAATGACCCGACCGCGCACATTTGAATGCATTTCTTTTTTTTTTTAGACTTTTTTTTATATATATTCAACTTCCTAGCACCGCCATGGGGACTGTTGTATATATAGTCATTGTAAATTTATTGCCGCTTATAATTTTCCACTCGAAAATTCCAAGCTGCACAAGATTTATTCTTCCTGGAAATTAAGTTGGAAAATATAAATTTGGCTTAAAGGAATCACATTTACCTTTTTTCATATAATTCAACTCTCTTCTCTTACCCGCAAAAAAAAAAAAGAATTGTACTATTGATTAAAACTATTTGATAAGAAGCGCAACGGAGAGCAGAAAAAAAATAAATGCTTTACAATTCAAGTGCATATCGTAGTCACAGTCGACACATTCTCGTATAGTCGGTGAGAAACATTGTATGTGAGAAATGAGAGGGATGTGGAAAGGTAATTTTCAATTATTTATTATTTAATGCAATAATAATTATGAGATTTTCCGGATTTTCATTTTAACGTGTTAGACTTTTGCATTGTGGGTATAGAAAAAAAAATAAGCAGCTTGGCTGAATTATTGTTTGTAATGTGTTGATATTTTTTAATTTATTTGCTTTTCGTTGTTCATGTTTATTACGTCTTGGTTACTTTTATTTATGTTTTCTAATGGGGATTTCTTAAATGTGTTTATGCTGAACTTATGGCTTTGATTTAAATAGTTTGGAATTTCCTTTATTGCTGCTGTTACATTTGTAATCGGATGGAAAGTTTGTTGGATTTATTGGGCATTAGGATGGTTGTTGGAATCTCTTAGATAAAATTTGGAAGGTATTTTAAAAAGTTAGCTTGAAATTAAGCTACGATTTCTATTTTATGAGTTAGAATACGGACACAATAGTATCATTAAGGCTGAAATGTTTAATAACTACTGTTTGGATCCTTGCTCCTTCTAAGGTTTTAGATGAAAAAGTACAGTCCTAACAACATAGCCCGAGAGGAACTCGAACTTACGTCCTTCGATTTGCCGTAGCATGCTCCTACCACTAAGCTACCAGGAGCAGTTACGAAGTATAACGTAAAGCGCACTCAAAACTTCTTTCTGTACCCAGCACTCATTAAACAACACTCATCGTTATATTGGACAACAGCACAGATCCATCATTATCGACGCAATCGGTGGAAAAATATCGAAGAAACTTAAAAAGTTGACAAAAAGTGTGCCAAATCTTTAAAAAGAAGCACAACTTCCTAATTTTGCAAGATTCTAAAATAATCATGAATGTATGTGTTCGATTCCCAATTGTGTCAAATTATTATTAGAGTGCCCGTTTCTACTTACTTGCTTAACTAAGAGGGTTCAATACCAGAAATTGATAAAAATAATTAAATTAGAGTAGCAAAACAGCACAGTAGGAGGAATCTAGATTACAAATCTCATAATCAATAATTCAAGATCCTAAATTACAGAAACAACCACCATAATTCCCCCATCCATCCTCTAATTAGAAATTAATACCACAAAATTAGTCCAAAACAGTTAGCAATATCAGTCAAGGATTAAAATCAAATATTCATCGCAATATATACTCTTTCCTACCCAAAAAACAATCATTAACTCTCTCGTAACTCCTGATAACATCTCCCACTTCCCTTCCATATTATCATCATAAATACAAAATTGTATGTCTGCATCATTACATTCATTTAGTGAAATTTATTCAAATTATTACTTCCACTTGTCAGATTTTTTTAAGAGATGTCAATCATAGTTTTTTTAAAAATTATTTCAAATACCAGATTTGGATAAATCCTTCAAAGTGTCACATTAAGCATGACTCAAATTGCATGCATCTTTTATTTGCGCAAAATCTTCTTCTTTCTTCCCCTTATTAAAGTATTTCTTTGCATGCAGACTCTCTTGTAACGCTAGCATCAGCATCAGCAGAAAAAAATGGATATACACGTATATAGAGATGTGAATGAACAATCATGTGGAAAATCACCATTTTGCAATTTCTTATCCTCACCGAAAAAAAAGCAGCAGATTTCTTTTTTTTTTTTGCGAGCAGCAAAAGTGAAGAAATTTAAAGAAAAAAAAAAGAAGTGAGGAATCAAGCAAGAAATGCATAATTAAATGAAATACATTTTTCTTGGAAATGTTGAGTCTCTCTCTCACAACATGCACTTTCATATCAGCACATAAGACATCGATGATGTGAAGAAGAATGTTGAAGAATTAAAGAGGCGATGTAAGTGCGATGCACATCCACAAATACAAAGTTATGCTGATATTTACAGACACAATCATAATGTTTTAATGTTGCTACGCATAATGTTGATTATGTTGAATGTTTTCACGTTAGGATTTTATGTTGAATGTTTTCATACGCATTGTAGCTCCGCCTACTTTTTGTTGTTGTTGTTGCACAACACGACGAAAATTATCGATCGGTTGGTTGGAATATAGTCTTAAACATGTTGTTATGCCCACACACTCTACAATAATGTGTGACTTCTCTCTTCATTGTATACATGTGTGCATGTGTATTGCCTCTATTTTTATATGAGGTTTGGAATATACGTATACGAATGAAAAAGAAGCCGAACAGCTTGAAAATGTGGCTTGTACCTGACTGAATATTATATTTTTTTTTCTTCTCCCTACACATTTCAGTTCGTTTCAGAATATTCAACTGCTCTGCTGCTGGTCGCGCGCTCTCGTCACGTCACGTAGAATAATTTTTTTCATTTTTTAAAAAAAATATATATACAGCGGACAAGGAACTGAAATAAATTTTTATATATACAAATATTGAGAAGTGAAATTTTTTGTGTTGATTTTTTTCGGTTCTTTTTTCACACAAATTAAAAAAATTTAAAAAAATTAATAAATTTTTGTGGACTGAAAAACAAAAAAAAAAAAAAAAGCAAACGGAATCCAGTTTTATATGATAAAAAGGAATAATCATATGATTTTTATAAGGATAATAATAAATTTTATACAAAGTGTGTGAGCATAGAAATTGACAGATACAGTGAATGGATTAATTAAGGATTATTGACAAGAAAAACTGTGAAAATTCAGTGAAAAACTATCAGTGAAAATTATAAAAAATTATAAATTAGTGTTCAATTGTTATCAGCAACATTACAAAAGATGTTGAATAAGAAAATATGCATGATAACTTTGAGGTATTGCTATATTATTATTCATATTATTCTCATTTCTTACACTCGACGTACCAAATAAAAGAAGCAAAATGATGAACTACTAAAGATATGAAAAATTTGTGTACATTTTGCCTTTTACTTTTCGCTCACTCACTCACTCACTCCTGCCTATCATGATCATAGATCGAGCATAGAGGAAAAATTATGATGCTTGCGGAACACATACATATTTTCTATGTTATCTATCATCGTGATAATTTATAGTTCATAATTTTATTTTTGGCAACCAAAAAAAGAAAAAAAACAGAAATGAAAATGCGAATTTGAATGTGTTATGTTGAATTATATTTTTCATGTCTATGTGCGCGCCGAGAAATTATTATTAAAGTTGTTGGTTTATGGAACAATTATTTAGACTGAGGAAATTTATTTTTAAATTGTGGAAATTTTTGTTTGATATTTTGGGAAGTTTTGATAAATGTTTGGAATTTTAAATTGTTTTTTGAATTTTTGAGTTTAAAATCTTTTTTAAACTTTTTGTGTTTTCGAAAAAATAAAAGAAATTGAAAAAAAAATACTCCCCAATTCAAGAATAGAATATTACATAGAAATTTTGAATGCAATGAGATTCGAACTCTTATACCGGTACAAATTTTAGTGTTGTACAATTTTGAAACTCTTAGAAAATTGAAATAAAATTGATTTTAAGCGCCAATATATTTGTTCAAAAATTATTTAAAATTTTAATAAGTTTTCAATTTTAAAGATCAAAATAAATTATTTAAAAAAAATTGTACAATAAAAACAATAATTTTTTATAATTTAAACTCTAGAATATTTCAAATTAAAAATGTTTAAATTTTAAAATTTATAAACATTCAATTTTAATTTTTACAAATTTTTAAAACTTGTAAGCATTTTAATTTTGAGTTTTATAAATTTTTAGGAATTTAAATTCTAATTTTTATAAGCTTTTAAACATTTTAAATTTAAAATTTCAAAATTTTTTAAATAACAAAAGTTCAACTAGAGTTTGAAATTATTTTTTTAAAACAAATTTAAAACTTTTAAAACAACAAAAAAATCAATACAAAATTTATTTTGCCGCCTAAAAAAAACCCAAACCTAAATAAATTTATATGAGGAAGCGCTGACATTTTGATGCTTAAAAATTATTTTAAAATCCTTTCGAATATATATAAAATGTTAATTTTAATTTATGTCCATTCTTAAGATTTCATGAATTCTTTCCCGTCAAAATCAGTGAGTTGTTCTTAATTCCGTTCCAGACATGGCAAATAAAATTTTTTTACGATCAAATATATTTTAATTCAGTTTTGTGAGGCACAGATTTACACAAAAAAAAAAAAAATGCCGAAAAATATTTAAAAGTGATTAAAATTTTATAAAGTTAAGTGTAGAAATAAATGAATTAAATTAGAATTTTAAAATGTTTTTCTGGCATTTTTTTATAAAAATTTAGAAATTTTAATTGTTCTATTTTTAATAAATTTAAACCTATTGTGTTCAACCTCATTACTCACCCGAAATGAGCCATTTTCCAAGTATATTGACATTGATTACCCTGCCATGCATCAATTTAGTCTCCAAACGCGATAAACAACGCACTTAAAAAAATATCAGACTTCCAAAAATATCATCACACGATGAAATGTTTCAAACGCCAATCAATTTGATTATTATCCATTATCACAAGCAATTAACGAAGAATATTTCAAAAGGTAAAAAAAAAATAATTTTTTTGCGTATCAAAAGGAAAGTGTATTTCATTGTCGAATAGCTTGTTGTTAGATAAGATTGAACAACATGCTGATAAAGTGTTTTTTTAGACTTATTTATACGTGTGATAAGAATAAAGTTAAAAATCAATCAATCAATTAGTGAGTATCATGTGGCAAAATAGTTTTTGTATTTTTTAAAAGTTAGCAGCCATGAACCTTGCTATTTACCGCTACTGCACATATGCTTTATAAATAATTTTTATGCAATAATTTTTATTTCAAGGTCCTCATAAGCACGAAGTGCACGTTCAATAATATTTTCAGCTGTATTTCATTGTAATTGATTATCGATAACCAGCTTCTAATTTTTATGAACATGAGGAAGTTTAAGAGCACAAAATATGCAAAAATTTATTGATCATGCGAGATGAAAGTGGAAGAGATGAAGAGAAAAAAAATAAAATATATAAATTCTGATAAATTTCCTTGTGCGCAAGTGTTGAGTTTTTTATAGTATTCACCTTTTGTTTGAATTTATATATATGGAATGAATATGTCAGCAAATGGCGATTCCGACGGTGTTTTGTTTGTTAAGAATGGGAATGAGTGAAGAGAATATGGGAAAGGAACAAAAAAAAATCTTTTTTTTAACGCGAACGTCGAATATAATTTATGATCATGGTGTTTAAAAACTGATATTGAATATTATGCAAATTTTTTTTTATTTTTTTATTTTCGTTTCATAATTTTCTTCATTTTTTTGTGAGAATTTTGCTTCTTCTGTTACTGACTCTCTAAGACAAGACAAGCAAATTGATAATTTATTTTAAACTTCTTTCTCGGAGGTTTTATCTTCTATGTTTTATGTTTTGTTGGTTTTAGAAATTTTCATACTTTATAGAAGCTTCATATGATAATCTTGTGGGTATCGATGTGATGAGGTTCCTGAATTTCTGAATAATGAATGCACACGCTTATTGGAAAGTTGTAAAAAAATTCACTAATTACTCTTGAATTCAATTTATTATATTTAGTAAATTCAAAATTTAACGGTTGAAATTCAAATTTTAAATGGCCGTTATTTTATCTTATAATTTAACATAGCAAATTTGCCAAATTAGAATGCAAATTAAATCAAAGAAATTTAATACAAATGATGAAAATTAAACAGTTAAATGTTCAAATCCTATGCAAATGCAAAATTGTTTTCGCTCATAGTGTCTTGTTTTTTTTTGCCAGCAAAATCAATGGTTCAATTCCTAAGACTAATGCGCAGTTTTTTTTTGTCAGCAAAACAACTAAATTAGTCACCAATCCAAACAACAAGCCAGTATCAAAACATAACCTCAAATTACCAAAACCACAAATCTACAAAAAATTTCACAAACCAACAAATCATCATCTCATTCCATCCTTAAATCCTGATGCAAAATCGTCCTCATTCCCAAAATGTTTGAGTTTCAGACAAATTGAGTTAATAACACTTCAAAATGTGTTTATTTATCTTCCTATATATACATAATAATTTCTTACTTCTTTTTTTGTAGTTCATAAACTTGAGTTCAAGAGCATTAATCGTCAATGAGTCGTCTTCTTAAAATATTATTCTTACCTTCTACCTGTCGTCTTCCAATAAATAAATAAATAAATAGGAATTTATGTTTGTTGTGGGCTGCATGGCTCCTATTTCTCTATTCTGTTGCAATTCCTTCTCTCGACAAATAGACGAAGAATTTCTCATTGTGCAGCCTTTTGTTACTCAATTAAAAATGAATTTCAACAATAATTTTTTTGGTTTTTGCTCATTTTAAAAGCACAATAGAAACTGGATCTGCTTGCTGAATTTAAACACAAAAAAAAACGAAATTCTCGCCTTCGAAAATATTTTGAAATATTTTTTTCACTTCTCTTGTTACAAGGCATAAAGTGGAGGGCCTATGAGCAACATAAATACGAAATTGTAGATAAATGATGCAAAAGAATCAATAAATCATAAGACACAACATACAATGACTCGATGGGGAGTTTACTTTTTTATGTTTTCAATTACTATTATTTCACACTAAAAAGATCAGACTGATCATTGTTAGTAAAATATATGGCAATTCAGTATTATTATTTTAGTCTTTATTTTTGGATGGAAGAAAGAAAGGCGAAGTGAGAAAACGTCTTGAGAAACTTATTGATGCTCGATAAATCAAACGCGCACTTTTTGGGTTAGATTGAAGAATCTGAAATTGCTCAATTCAGCTCTATTCAGCAGTGCTGAATTCAGCGTAACTCAGCTTTGCTGAATTCAGTACTACTCAGCTAAGCTGAATTGAATATTCAACTTATAATTTGATACCAATCCTTGTATTCAGCTTAGCTGAATTCAGCACTATTCAGCAACGCTGAATTCAGCACTATTCAGCAACGCTGAATTCAGCAAACATCTAAAATTTCAATCTCAAAGCCTCAATACAGTTCAATCAAAATCCAGAAAACCAAATCAACTTCTTAACAATGTGTTCAATCTCATTACACCACCTTCTTACAAGCTAGTCAATCCCCCAAAATGCTCATCACATCATCTCATCTCATCGACAGAAAAGAATCACGCATTTCAAAACAATTTTCAAGGGAATTAGTTGAAAGCGCGCGCGTTAGATATGAAAGAGTTATTTCAATTTTTATCATTCATTTATTTTCTATTACCGATGCCTTTTCATACCTTCTAATACGTGAAGTGCGCTCATAAACAAAACAAAAAAAAAAGCTGTTAACAATATAATGTTTATAATAATATAAATATTCAATAGGATAGATAGCGAGAGAAATTTTTCTTCTATTTTGTGTGTGCACATTTGAGTCAGCAGCAAGCTGTGAATTTCAATAATTCCTCATTCGCCTATTATTAAAGACTGAGACGCGCGAGAAAAGAAGAATGAAGTAAAAAAATCGTAGCTTAATGAATAATGTTCAATTATTGTTAGAAGGAAAGGCTCATTACGTCAACACACTCGGTGCTATGCTCAATATAAATAGTTAAAGTAAAAGTCATAAATCTTTTTTGCCAACAAAAGTGATACGCAAAGGAAAATAATTTTTTTCAATTAACATTTGAAATTTCTTTGAGAAATTAAAATTAATGCGAGAAAATTTTCTTTGATTGAATTTTGTTTTTTTATTGAATAAAATTTGATATTGAATCTGTTGGACGTCGTGTGAATATTTTTCAGTCGATGTTCAATAGAATTAATTTATTACGAAATAGGTCAGAGAATTTACAATGTTGTTTAACATGATTTTTGTATAATTCATGCAAGCTTACTGAGTTCAGTGCAATTTAGCAATATTCAGTAAAGCTGGATTCAGCGCAACTCAGCAATGCTGAATTCAGCTCAATTCAGTGATGCTGAACTCCCAATTCAGCATCGCTGAGTTTACAATTATTCAGCAATACTGTATTCACCTCTATTCAGCAGCGCTGAATTCAGCACTATTCAGCAATGCTGAATTCATCACTATTCAGCAACGCTGAATTCAGCACTATTATTAAGCAAAGCTAAGTCCAAAGATTCTCAAGAATAAAATCTCAACCTAATTTTAATCTTTCATCATCAAATCCACTTGCTATTTCACACAACTCAATAACAGCCATTGACCAAACCCCATAAAAATCCCCTCAAGCTTTCCACTAAACAAAGCAAAAATCTAAAAAAAATTTATTAATGCTACAAGAATAACATTAAAAGAACCTTGTTGGGCTTTTAGGCATGCTTCATTGATGCATGAGATAAATACTTCTTCAATATTCTGTAACGTCATTGACTGTGTTTAAGTATGCAAAATAGCGTGTGAAATAAGAAAAAAATATTATTATTTGAAAGCAAATTTTTTTCACACTTAAAGAGAGTTTTTAAAAATAGATTCAGCATCAATCGTGAGCTCTGGGTGATTGAAATGGATGAATAATGTTTTGTAACGGTATTTTTAAATTTGAATTTTTTTAAGGTGAAAGGAGATTAGTTTGAGATTTGAATGGATTGCTGAGCATTAGGGTAGTAATATTGTAGATGCAGATCAACATTAAAGCTCAATAAACTAATTATAAGTTGAAAAGTCCGTTAAAATTCAAAAAGTACAGAATAAAGTTGGCTACAAAAGGCAATAAAATTTCAAAAAATATTTGGCCGTTAAAAATTAAAATTCAAAAACACATTCAAATGACATTTTAAACTACTGTAAAGTAAATGATAGCTCGTTTAAGACACAACAAATTGTTTCGAATGCCCAAAAAAGTAAGAAGTCCGAAATCTCACTCTTTAAGCATATTGATAAATAATGGTTTTTATCGCACTTCTTTTTTTGGGATGGATGAAGAAATAAGAGGAACAAAAATATTCAATCACGCTGTCTATCATCAACAACTTTTTTTTTTTGAATGAGCTGTAATAATTCATCGTTGTGCGGTCTTTTCTGTCGTACATTTCTTTATCTTCTTGTGCCTTGTTACATTCCAATACATTCCGATAAATGTGTGTAGTGTTTGAAACCAATTTAAGTCATTTGAAGACTTAAAAAAATATATAAGCGAGAGAAGATTTATTATCTTTGAGTTTGAAAAGGCATCATTGGAAATCAATCAATCTCGGGTCTTAGTTATGCATTATACTGTGCAAAACTTTATTTCTTCTCGTTTACTGATGTTACGTCTTTTTAGACACATAACATTTGTGGATCTAAAGCAGCAATTAAATGTGTCAAAAAAATTCATCATTCATATTCTTTATGATCAGTTAATTGAATTAAATTGAGTCAATAGTTCTACTGTTTATGATCATCATGTGCCTTGCCTCGCTGATAATGATGATGAAAGAAAATTGGTTTAATTTTATGATTATTTAAACATGAAAATCACAGATAACATAAGTGAATGTCTCTAAATTATAATATAATATCTAGTATATCGTTACCCCCCTATTTTTCCACTGTATATACATTTTAAGGCATTTTAAACTGTCACCTATAAAAAAATCTAGAAATAACACCAAATAATCAAACAATCAAGTATCTGATAAGATAAAAATACACAATTTCCCATCTAAAAAAAATTTTTAACTGTTTCATTTTCGATAATTAATAAGGAAAAAAAAATTATTATTACTTGTATTGCTGATTATACAACGTCGATAACGTGAAAAATAACTTTTTTTGTCGTTGATAAGACTGAATTTTTTTTTATTTGAAAGATTTATACTGTCTGATGATCAGTTAGCAAATAGTCATCAGATCGAGCACGCTCGGTTGGTAATCTTGACAGAAATATTAATTCCTATTTTGTTCGTGTACTAATGAGTGATTGGGAGGATTAATTGAGGTTTTTTGGGATTCTGATTTATTTTTTGGAGGCAAATACTGTTTTGGTGGAGTTGCTTAAGTTTTGAACTATGAAAATCAAGAAATATTGAATTTAAATATGTGATTTCGCAAATTTTAATCACAGTAAGAATTGGAATTATCATGATTTTTCCTAACATAAAAAGGTTCAAATCCTAAATAAATCACAATCATTTTTTCGAACTAGTCTTTTAGTATCCAACATTTTAGCTTCTTTTTTGAAAATCTTTTCAACATTTAATTTAATTTTTTTTTTTTCATTCCAGAATTGCCAACAAAATTTTTCATCATTAATTTTGATTTCCCAACAAAACGCACAACAAACGAGGAAAATAATATTTTGTGAATTGATAAAATAGAGAAGCACAACAATAGACATATCGCAAATTAATTTTAATAATACACAGACATAAAAGAGAGCAAGAAATTAATTTAGTGACCACAAAAAAAAAGTGTTACGATTTTAATGAACTTGAAAAATAAAAAAAAAGTATAAAATATTAATAAAACCGTGGAAAAGAGGATAAGTGCGCGAGTTAAGAAACAATATAAATTTATATATATATTTTCATTATGAAAGTTTTCTTTGTGTATACGCGTATATCATCATAGGAATTATAAAATTTGTATCACAAGCATATAAACATAGACATTTAATTCAAATTAAGACAAAAAAAAATAGTTATTTAGTGAGAATAAAAAAAAGTCATTAAAAATGGATATGACATCAACAGCCGAGGCGAGTCGCTGGTACGGCAATCAGAGATTACCAGGCTCACCAAACACAGCATTAGCACATCAGAATGCGGGCGCATCAGGAGGTAGCGTCGATGCATCAGAAATGAGTGCTTATTATGCATTAGAAAACAGCAATGCACATCGGAGATATTATTCTGCAGCTGCCGGCTACAGTCCACACAGTAAGTTAAAGTCTTGATTTCATTACATTATAATATTCATAATCTATGCTTACAGGGTGTATAATTTTGATTAGAAACAAATTGAGAATATTGGCACAGGCCACAATTCTCTCGTACCTCTTTTCGAATATAATTATTATCTTTAAGAATTTCAAATTTAAGTAAAAGCATTGCCTACACGCCTCAATCCATTAACAAAATAATAGTAATAATACGGCCAACTTTTTTTTTATTCATTCTCTTTCCCTTCCTTCATCCCAGCGGATTTCTTCTCTCTATATATAAATAGCAATAAATTTCTATTAGTGGGAATAAATTGTATCTTAATTCTAGTTCCACATACCTTTATACTATTCAATTCCTTTAATGCCCTTAACAAAAAAATTGTAGAGGACAACCGTAACAGAATGCTTCATGTTCTAGTAACAAAATTGCAAACTCATTGTAAATAAAATGCATGTTGAATGAATGAGACGGGATGAGAGAAGGAAATGAGATGGAAGGGAATATTGGAGATTTTTGGAAGGAAAAAAATTGAGGAATTTAACTTGAAAATAGCAAAAAAAAAAAAACTTTTATTAAAAAGCGAAACTCACACAAAATTTGTCCAAATTAAATTGAGACTCGAACTTCAGATTTATAACAAAATTCTTAACTTTTTAATTTCAGTAATATATGAATAATAACAAGAAACATTATTGTTTTTAGAATTGAATCTAGTTATTCCTTAAGGTTCCTTAAAAATTCTATATGCTGCAAAAAACATAAATATTTAAAAAAATATCAAAAAATCTATCCATCTCTAATGACGCTAAAGATTAACATGAATAAATTGTAGAATATTTTTATATTTCTCCTTCATTTCCACACACTCGATTAAGGCTTCAATGGTTAAAGAATCTAAAAAAAATAATAAAATATGCATAATATCCATCAAAATGAGAGTGTGAGAGAATAGAAAAGTTTTCTATGAGCGCACTATTAATGACATTTTAATGATTTGTGTGTGTCTCTAATTTTCTTTTATTCTCAAAAGTCCACCAATGAATGAAAATGAAAACCACAAAATTAGAAATGAAGTTCTCCGTCCATATGACAATAAATTGACTTTTTTTTTAATGGAGGACCAAAACACAAAACAGAAAAATTTCAATATTATTTTCACATTAAATTATTAAGTACAATACATAAAGTAATTATTATGATATTACTATTATTTCATGCGAATCTAGATTAACATCAGAATGAGACCTAAAAAAAATGTACGCACTCTCATTCACAATTTTTTGGAAATGATATTAATACGATTGTAGACTTTCGTAAGTCCATCATGTGATTATCTGTGGCACCAAACGTATGGATTGCTTATCGATATTTTCACTGATTAAGGAACATTTATTTATTATAAATTGATTTATGGTACCTGTTTCACTCAATTACACCTCAAGTTGCTTAAAAAAAGTTGTTAATTTTTATTGCACCTATGTGCCGATATAAATTTTTTATTTTAAAGAAATCGTTATCGCTCAACATTGGGTTTGATAAAGTTGTACATGATACATCTATTATAGGCAATATTCGTAGTTATTGTTATTTTATTTCGACGCTATCTCGGTTGCCAGCTCAGCAATAAAATGATATACGTTTATGTTGCGTAATTATTGCGTTTGGATGAGCTGGAGAAGCTTGATTTTTAAGGGGGCAATTTAGTTGATTTGGGAGTTTTTGAGGTTAGAGTTTGTTTTGAGTTGTATATAATGTGTGGACATTTATGTAGGTTAATTTGCAGCTCACTTAAATTAAATTCGTAAAAATAAATCAAGAAATCAAATTAAATCTCTAAATAAGAGTGTAAGTTCGAATCTCAATTTTTATTAACTAAATAATTTTGTTTGAAGATAGTTAACAAATTTTATTTTTTTTTCCCTTTTTTGGATATTTTAACTTCCAACCTTGTAAATAAACTTAACTAAATAATTTTTAACATTTTTTTAAATAAAAATTTCAAGTTTCTCAATTTAAATCAAGTTTAAACAAAGCCAATAAAACAATTTTTGTGATCAAATCATCAGCAACATCAAGAAGAAATTAAGATGCTTCTTTTCAATTCCTTTTATGTTATATTATTTATTTTTATACCTAAATGAAGAAATTTATCTAAAAAAGAGATTAATTTATGCAACAGCAGAGATAAAAGGCATACAAAACGAAGAACTTCATTCAAAACACATAAAATGATCTTCTTTTGAATTACTTTTATATCAGAAAAGTTCATAAAAATTAATACTAAACTCTCCTCACTCGCTCGCTCCTATTTCCAACCAAAAAAAGAATAACATACATAAATGTGTATAAAGTGATAAAACATTTTTACGATCCATCATTTAATTATAGTAAAACAACCAAACAAGATTGAATGAAATTAAATGGGCAAGTATAGGAGAAATAGTTAGAGATATATGATTTGTTTATCTCAAAACAATAAAATTGAGGCTCTAAATGTGATATAAATAAGAGATCACAATTCATCTATCTATCGTGAGATGGACCATAAAATTATATATCTTTTGATGGATTTTTTTTTCTTCGTCAAGAAAGTGAAGTCGACTAAGGATTTGAATGGAATCGATGGGTAAAGTCGAGTTGTTACTGGGTTTTGGTGTCTTTGTAGATTTATGAAAAAAAAATTGAATTTTGAAATTTTTTCCAAAAAATTAAGGTCGGAATTTTCTAGGAGTCAAAACTTAAACAAGAATCTGAGATTCGAACTTACAATTCATCAAACATTTTTAGTAATTTCCATTTCATGACTTTGAATAATTGTCACAAAAATTAATTCAAATAACCACTCGAAAAAAGATGTCAATCCAACTTCTCAAGAACTTCTCCTTACTTAAAAAAAGAAAGAATAGTTTTAAGAAAGATTAAGCACTTGACCTCTTATCGCAAGAAGAAAAGAAGTAAATCGGATTTTGATCCCTTAAAAAATTTAGAACAATGCTTCCATCCTCTTGAAGACGAATAGAAATAAAGTAAGTAAAAATCTCTTACTCTTTATCCTTTGTGTTCGCTTGGCGCACAGACAATTTGGAGAAGAAAAGGATTAGGGGCGGGCGATTGACGATAATCCACAAAAACACCACTTGAAAAAATTTTCTTTTATTTGCATTTTACCTACGCAAACTTTAAACTTGTGTCCTTCATACATGGCATGCACATGAAAAAAATTATGAGCCTGGTGCTCTTTTGGGTTTTTATGATAGTCATTAGTCATAAAAGTGATGAACTGTCTCAAAAAAAATTTTCATTCTTTTGTCTTTTTTGCGTCTCTCTCATTCTCCGACCATAATTCGCTCTGTCTGCCTCTATTAATGAGTCAAATGCCTAGCACTTAAATGCCTTATATGTACATATACATATTCATTGTGTATATAAGGAACAATTACTCAATATATATAATTTTTATGACAACTAGAGTGAGTTGAGTAGAAGCTGCAATTGCAATAAATTAAATTTGTGTGTCTCGTTATGCCATTAAATAAGTCATGTCTGTAAGATTCTGTATTTTATTCTTCTCGAGAAATGCTTACGACTACAATTGAAAATGGCTAATTATACGGTAAAAAGAATTTTCAATAATGCACAAATCAGGACACAGAAAATGAAACAACAATTGGTTGAGCATATTGGACATTGAAGAATTGAACATGCTGAGCTTAATTCAACTATAAAATGTTGATTACATGCATAATGATTTTTTTTCTCTGCTTTCAAAACATTAATTCTGCTTTTTTTTTGTGTTGCCCTTTTGTTATGCTGTGTTGCTTCTTTTAATGAAATTTACATACATACAAAAGGAGTGAGTGAGAGAGAAATGTATACACATAATGGATATATATATATACAAATGGAAAAGACAGATCTCTTTTGCCCGTTTTACAAAAAAAAAAGAACGTAAAAAAATATAAAATGGTAGATATTACCTTTTGTTATAACTGCTCGCTGGCTGCTTTTTATTTTCATTATTTTGCATAGGGGCCGTTCACTTATTACGTTACGCAAAAAAACGAATTTCTAGACCCCCTTTCCCCCCTCGTTACAAAATGTCGTTACAAAAAAAATTTTTTGGTTGAGGCTGTTACAAAATCCTAGACCCCCCCCTCCCCCCTAAAAAGCGAACGTAATAAGTGAACGGCCCCATATATATTTACTACAATTATCCTCCCATACATGGAGAAAAATGGAAAGAATAGGAGAATTATAACAAAATTGTGAATGCAAATTTAATTTATTTTTTTTTGGAAGAAATTTTTTTCAATTTTATTGTTATGTAGCTTCAAAGTGGAATTGGATTGATGGTTTTGAGCTGCATCTGGATGGTTGTTGCTTTAATAATACAATTAAAATTTAAATTTACTAAAATCCGTTATTTTTTGAATTTTACATAAAAATTAGATGCGAAAATGATGCGAAATTCTAAAAAATTTCAGAGCTGAAAAATCAAATTTTAAAAGACCGTTACAAAATAAATTTAAAAAAATTCACTTTAAAATTTAAAAAACCGTTAAAAAAATATGTAAATTTAAATTCCATCACAAAAAACTTTCCATTAATAATACAAATTAAGCTGCAATTAAATAGAATTTAAAATCATGTGTAAAACTATGCATAATAGAAAATTAATTTCTAAACTCACTGATAAGCAACACGAGCTGAATGTTACAAGTTCTCCTCCTGTTTCAACACAAAAAGCATGCAACAAATCCAACATACAAGTCATTCCAATTGAAATAAATAAAAAAAGGAGAACTTTATCCAAACATGATGTGTTGATAATGAAACAGAGCTATTCAGCCATAGAGAAGTTAGTTAGTCGACAGCACCATACATACATGCGATGCGAAATGTAATGCGTGTTACTGCAATTGTGAAACAAAACGATCAGCAATTATTTCTCATTATTTTATGTTTTGAAAACTAATATAAAAAACTACACTTTATGTGATAGCTCATACAATATTCAGGAACAGAAAAAATAAGTTCTCTACATCGGAACCTACAGGTTGTTCAATTTTTTTTCCATGTTTTTTTAATGGTCGAAAAAAAAATTATTGTATATCATTGGAATCCATTTACACACCAACGAGCACAATCAGTAACACGACAAATAAAAAAATTACAATCAACTCGACCTTAAGTCAGCGACTACTGCGCATTTTTGTTGCTATACAACGGTTTTTTGAAATTCAAATTTCAACGATAGAATATTTTTTGAATAATTAAAGTTCAAAATTTGAACTCTAAAACCACGTGTTTTTTGCTTATTTAGTCAAAAATTATTAATTATCGTGTTTAAAGATAGTTTAATGATTAGTGATCAATCAATATTGAAATAACTCGATGGCACTGACTTAATTCTGCAAACTAGAATGCTCTACGATGCCTAGCTGTCGAGATATTGCGCCTTATTCTACTAACCAGCCAAACAAAGTGTCTCATTGTCGCCCATTTTCCAAAAATGCGTTAGAAATAAATCGAAATAGAACTATCTGTATGTCTCACATGTTATGACATGACTCTTTCTCTCTGTCCAACTTTCGTTCATGCGAAGCACACCAAAAAAAGGCTGATTAATAATTCATTCTCATAAATAAATTAAAGACCAAGAGACATCAATTTTTATTCCTTCTTCTTTCCACTCCACGTACACACTATTGACTGTGTGTCACTGCTTACTGGGGTGTCACTATTCGTTCAGGCTACATAATTTGTTTAATTGAATATAATATTCAATAATAATCGAATGGAATAGAAAAAGGAAGTGATTGGATTTTTTTAATCGACAGAAAAAAATATAAAATTATTACATTAAAGAAGATGGACTTGTGGGAATGTGAGGTGAATTAGAATCAATCTTTTGGCGCATAGCGTGATGAATTATTTAGTGAATTTTGTTGATGTATGGATACCATTTCTGATGATTTCAAATTTTCGAATTCTTATTTATTTTTAATATGCTGACAAATTATTTTTTTGTTGCTAGTTGATTAAATATGGATTGAAATATGTTGTTGAAAATGGGTATCGTGTGGGGCTAAGGAAGTTTGAGGAATGTTTGATGGATTTGAATCTTTTTTTGAAGTTTTTGCTTCAAAATCACAGTTTTTCATCTAAATGCAGATTTTGCATCAATTTTGAATCGTTAATTATGATTCTGCTTCAATTTTTGCATCTTTTATTCAGATTTTGCTTCATTCAGCGCATTTAATGCAGATTTTGCATCAATTTTGAATCTTTAAATCAGTTTTTGCTTCAATTTTTGCATCTATCATTAAGATTTTGCTTCAAATTTGCATCTTTAGCTCAATTTTGGCTTCAATTTTTCATCTCAGAATAAAAATTAAAAATCAAAGATCCAAAATTAGTCAAAATTTTCCACAACTAAGTCTATTTGTTACGTCTTATCTTGGAAATTTGACACCGCAAAGCTACTACCAATGGAAAAGCAAACAAGCGAAATCAATTAAAAATCTTATCCATAAAATATAAATTAATTTTTAAAAACCTATTCAATTAATTCTCATTTTTTTGAGCAAATTACAATCAAAAAGTTGTAAAATTTCACTCATGAATTAAAAATTTCATTATTAGGATGAGAAGTTAAATTATTCATCTTTAAAAATGTAAGATTTAATTATGAATTCCAATCAATGTTGAATAAATTAAAGAAAATATTTGTTAGACGCGAATTAAACACGGAAGTCGTTGCTACAACTTAAAATTAAATGCACAAAACTATAAATAAACTTTTTTTTGCACACAAAACTCATCTTTTAATGAAGATACTTTTTTTCTCACACTCACTACGCCGCTCATTTCCCAAACTTCACCGCAAGGTCTCCATTTCTTGAAACTAATAAAGAAACACAAAAATTAGTCATATTATTTACATAAAAATTACATTTTTCTTTGTGGCTGTTATGAATTCAGTCAGTGAGATTTCTTTTATGTTACTCGACATTTTGACAACAATTTAGTGCGAAATATGAAGGAATTTATATAGTTTGACTTGGTGTATGGGAATAGGAGTATGAGACATGACTCATACAAATGATGATGGTTCTGTTGAATTTTTCTGGCGCTTGACTTTGTTTAATGGACCTATTAAATTGAGAGATTCTTGCTTTTTTTGGGTCTTTAATGTTTTTTTTTTTTAAGATTTTAAGCTTTTTGTTATTTTTATAGACGATTTTGCAAAATTGAGAATAACATAAATTTGCTAATATTGTATCAAATCGATGACAGTTGAGGTTCGAATCCTTTAATATGTGAACCAAGGCGTTGACACTCTTCATCCGCTTTCATCCGGCCCATACAAATCATTCATCCGCTTTCATCTTCTTTCATCCGGCTCATATAAACTTTTCATCCGCTTTCATCCGGCCCATATAAGTATTTCATCCGCTTTCATCCGGCCCATATAAATCTTTCATCCTTTTTCATCCGCTTTCATCCGGCCCATATAAATCTTTCATCCGCTTTCATCCGACTCATACAAATCTTTCATCCGGATGAAATTTTTGTATGGAAAAAGAAAAAAACAATTCATCCGGATGAATTGATTCATGAATTCAAAATAAATTATTATTTTAATTTATTTAGAATGATAATTTTTTAGAAAGCAGTTTCTGTGATTTTTAAACATTATATAAATACAGGAAAGAATTATTCGAGTTTAAAATTAAGATTGATTAAAATTTAGTAATATTTTATTACATTTCGACACATTTTTCTATTTTTTCACGTATATTAATCGTTTTTAATAACTAATATGGATTTTATGATGCAATATTCATCGCTAAAATGTTGAAAATAGCTCTCATGTTTCTTATACAAGGATAAAAATCCTCGAGAAGTCTAATTTTGCTTAAAATTTTTTGCATTAGAGTGAAAATTCCTCAGAAAAGCCCTGCATGGCCTCGGTTCTAGTATATTAGTATAAAAAACTTCCAAACAAGTCAAATTTTGCAAAAATTTCCTTGTATTATGGTGGAATACTCTCGGAAAAGAAAAAAATTCGCCTCAGTTTTGCTCTATTAGAGTAAAGTTTCTTCGTAAAAGCCATATTTTTCCTGAATTTTCCTCTATTAGGGTAAAAATCCCTCGAAAATGCCAATTTTGCTTTAGTTTTCCTATATTAAGATGAAAAATCCTCATATAAGCCCAACAATGGCTTCGAATCTCCTATATTAGGGTGAAAAATCCCTTAAAAAAGCCAAGTTTTGCCTCAATTTTCATTTATTAGACTGAAAAATTCTCGATTTTCCTAAATTAGAATGGGAAATCCTTGAAAAACCCAAATTTCGACTGAATTTTCCTATATTAGGGTGAAAAACCCTCGGAAAAGCCATATTTGTCCTCGATTTTCATTTATCATGGTGAAAAATCTTTGGAAAAGCCAATTTCGACTACATTTTTACATATTAGTTTGAAAGACTCATCGGATAAGTCGAATTTAGTATCAGTTCTCTTATGTTAGGGTGAAAAAGTTTGAGAAAAATCGAATTTTTGGCCGAAAAAGGATGAAAAATCATGAAAATTGTTATTTTTTATCTTAATTTTTCTCATATTTGAATTTTTCATTCAAAAATGCAATTATTCAAACTAATTTTCTCATATCAATATGTTAAAATGACTTAAAATGTAATTTTTGTATTAAAAATATTCAATTAAAAATTTATTTAAAATCATTCATCTTCTTTCATCCGGCTCATACAAATCATTCATCCGCATTCATCCGACTCATACAAATCTTTCATCCGCTTTCATCCGGCCCATATAAACCTTTCATCCGCTTTCATCCGGCCCATACAAATCTTTCATCCGCTTTCATCCGACTCATACAAATCTTTCATCCGGATGAAATTTTTGTATGGAGATGAAGAATCCTTTCATCCGGATGAAACGTGTGTCAATGCCTTGATGTGAACCAAACTTTGCTTTAATATTTTTGAAAAACGGTTTTTTTTGTTTTTTTTTTTTGCCCCTAGATTTAACTAATTAATTCAAAACTAAAGCTATATTTATTGAATCTTAAATTCCCGGCGAAATCTAATTCCTCAGAACTTCAGACGACGAGATCGTAAATGTCAATATTTAAGGCCTTATCTACTAATTTACCGAAATTTATAGAAAATATTAAGTGAATTATTGCTTCAATTTTACAACCATAAAGTCTCCCTAAAAAACTCATTAAAATTAAAATCAAATCACAGACAAAAAAAAGGAGAGAAAAGAAAAGATCGCGAGACATCGCAGAACTTCTTTCATGCATCTTCCAACTTGCTTGATATATGAAACACAATTTCAATAGACATTATCAAAGACTGTATCAAATTTCATGTGAAAATAAAAATTATTTAAATTTTATATATATTTTTTTTTGTGTATCTCGTTCTGCTGCTTACGATTTATTTCGTCGTTCCTTCTTTATTTTTGTTGTTCATAAAAATATTTATTGTATGACAAAATTTATTAAATTTATCAACAAAGACACAAGAGTAAGCACTTATTGTCATTCTTTATATTTTCTATTTTTTTTCCTACTTTTATTTATGAACAATACAATTTAATAATAGAAAATTGAAAGAATTTTATATTTCAAGTATTTCAACTCAAGTGTCAATTTAATGAAAAGATGATTCAAAATAGAACACACCTACTAGTTTCAAATACCTGAAGTTTGTATGGAAATGGTCATTTGTCATTGATGGAAGCGCATTTGTGCTGCACAGAAGCAATAAAAGCCAAGATTTGAAAATCGAAAGCTTTTCAAAAATAACGGTCAAAAATTATTTGAAAAATTACAAATTTGACATTTTGAAAAATAACCGTCATAAAATTTTCAAAAATTAGTTCAATTAGAGACAGACCGACAAAATTCATAATTTTCCCATTTCGATAAACTCATTAGAACCAACAATAGTCAATGCAGTTCTCAACTATTATATTATAGCAAAAAAACCCTTTTTCATGATTTGTAAAGGCATACACAAACACATTAAGCTAATTAATGAACACATCTACGTTCACAAAAAATCACTCCATTTAATGGATCTGCCACCTGGCAATAAAAATAAAAATACTCGAAAAAAAATATATAAAATCATTCGATTGTTATAATAAAGAATGAGATTGAAATTGGAATCAAGAAGAGAAAATGAAAAGTGCTATGGAAATGCTCGTTTCGCTGGTTTATTGTTTCCTTCAAGAGAACTTTTAGCTGATGGTAATGGTAACAATAAAATAACAACAACAAAATCTCTTTCTTTTTTTGTGGACGCATAATGGGAGCTATTTTGAATAAATTGAAATGAGAAAGTGGGATTGAGTGATGAAATCAGAGTAGAATTGTGGATAGCTTCTTGAATTTTAAAGATTCTTAAGCTTGTTTTGTCATTCTTCAATATTTGGATTTTTTAAATTTTTTGTTGAAAATTATCAAAGTTTGAAGTTCGAATCCCAATTTTACATGATGTAAGGATTATGAAATGTATTGAGGATAAGGTTCAAATCCTACAAATTAGATCAAGAACTTCTAACCCAGCAATGAACAAGAACATGACTACTTAACCATATTGGCCCAGTAGCACACAAAAACAGGCCTCCATAGAGCTTGAATAGAGAAATAAATTGAAAAATATTACAGTTATATATTGCATGAAGAATCAAGATTATTCAAATGCATGTTTAATTGACGTGTAATAACAATAACTGTCATAATCTCTAATCAACATCTAAAATTCGAGAAATTATTCATGTGGAAGAAGTTTCAGTTGTCCCTCAAAAAATATTCATGAATGTAAATGTACAAATTGTTGGGTCGGTACATGTAAATACATGAAAAACACTTAAGTATTGTGAATATCATTTGTCTATGGATTGTGCATGAGAGGCTACACAGAAAAAGAGTAAAGAGAAGGAGAAATGTAAAAAAATGGAAATGAATGTAGGAGAACATCAAGTGAATAATATTTTATGACATTTTAATAACTTAATAAGTAAGATAATTAAAATAAATGTATCTCTAAAGTAATATCTAATATCTATGGCAGCAACTCCACTAATCAATATACATTCAATTGAGGTATCAATTATTAACATTAAGAGAGTAATTTGCTGTCGTTTTTTATTAATAAACATTTTGTTTTTTTCATTTCATTTGATATATTGCAATTGTAGCTTTATACTGTAGCTTTATTATAGTCTTTAATCAATTCTATGTGTGATTACTCATATTATATTGACTCGTATAAATGAAATTTCTCAACAAATTCGCTGTGTTGTGATAGACTAGAAATTTTTGCTGATTGAATGATTAATAGATGAAATTGCTGTAATTTATACATTCACTCATTTCTGGCTTTACTGCTCGATTTGTGGATATGGATATTCAGCACTTGATTTGCTGAATTGTTTCAATCCAGTTAAATTTTCTAAATTCAGCCAATTCAAATAACTTTGCTGAATTGAGTGATTTCAGCTTACTTTGATAAATTCAGCCAATTCAGTTTATTTTGCCAAATTCAGTCAACTCAGCTAACTTCGCTGAATTCAGTCAACTCAGCTTACTTCGCTGAATTCAGACAACTTAGCTTCATTAAGTGAATTCAGCTCAAAAAACAGAATTTCCCACAAAATCATCACAAGAGATCCTCACATCATCTCATCCACACCACATCGTCTTCCTCAATATTTAATAATTCATTGACTTCTTTCTGGGAAACAAAACAATATCCAAAACGGCAAGCCTTATAATTTTATTTTCTAATTAATAATTTCCCATTCTACATGACGATCATACCATACGATCATGAATGAGTATCACACACAGAACCAAAAAAAAAGAACATTTTTGTTGTGTAATATGATGAGAGGCGCACAACATCATAAAGCATCAATTTTGATTGCAAACAAAAAGCACAGCGCATATCTTTGTGAAATATTTTCATTCTTTTTGCATGTTTTCATATGACGGAATCTGAGCGCCAAAGGAAAGTTATTTGATTCACTTAATTAAGCAAGACATTTGAGACTTTTTATTATTATTTGTTGTTTGGCTCGTTGTTCCTCATCTTGTACTATAAGAAATCATACTTCTTCTTTTGCATAGCAGACTTCACTAAAATAATTTAATTGAAATAAAAGACTTGCTACGGAGACATATCATGCAGATTAAAAGCATATAAGAAGAAGCATAAATGCATTTGATAATAATGAAAAAAAGAAGAGAAATAAGAGAAAAAGACAGAGTTTGTTTTGTTAAAACAATGTTTCTTGTGTGTATGCACACTTTTAACCCAATTTCCAAGAAATTTCATCATCATAATATGAAAATTGAACTCGGCCAGTGAAAGAATGAGCAAAAATATATAAGATTAAAAACGAAAATGCAATGAGGATGAAGCAAGAATATAAAAAAGACGATTTAGAGACACTTGCGATGTGGAAATGCTTGGAATGTTTTCCATTTTGTCCCAATTTGTGATAAGAACTGTGCTGAATTCAGCTCAGCTAAATAATGCTGAACTCAGCTTAGCTGAATAGTACTTAATTCAGCTTTGCTGAATAGTAATGAATTGAACTCAGTTGAACATTGTAGCATAGCATATAACAGTACTGAATTCAGCTCAGCTAACATGAAAGCACTGAATTCAGCTAATCTGAACATTCTCTAATTCAGCTTAGCTGAAAAATCCAGAATTCAGCCTAGCTGAACTTTCTCTAATTCAGCTTAGCTGAGTATTGATAAGTTCAGTTCAGCTGAATAGCGCTGAATTCAGCTCTGCTGAACAATGCTGAATTCAGCTCAGCTGAGTTGCCATAAAATGCGTCCCCATCCCCAAAGAACCCCTGTGACAAAACCCAAAAACTTGTTTCTTTTTTGCTTCTCTTTCTCTTGTTGATATGTATTTAAATTGACGATATACATACGATGCTAAGATGCAGCATAGAAGGAAGAAAAAGGAAGAGGAACTTGTGTGTGTACCGAGAAATAAGAATGAAAAAAAAAAAATATTCACTCAGATCAGTTGCATCAATTTCCAAGAATAATCGCATCGCCCGCATGCAGTTTTTATGCTGTTTCTCTTCCTCTCCTTATTCCACTTATCAATGCATTACACACTGCATGTGAAGTATCTCTCTTGCTCTTCGTTTTATGTATTAAATCTAATAAACATTACAAAATTACAATAAATTGTATCAACATAATTTCACTATAAATATTGGCAACCAAGAAATTGTTGTAAATATTTTTTTTTATTTATCATGATTTAAGGCCCGAGGATACACATTGTATTAAAAGCTACAATATGTAGTACAGCACAGATTGACCATCCGTTTAATGATCTCGAATATGTGCATATTTTTTTTTGCTGGCAAATCTTCCATCTTTTTTGCAATTTTTCATGTATTTTATGCTGTCCCGTGCATTATAATCCTAAGGGAATTTTGATTGATGAATTATTAAAGCATAATTAACACTGTAATTTTTAATCAGATGTACAGGAATAAAATGGGTTCTTTATTATTATTTTTTTATGGACTTTGCTGTGGGAAATTTAAATTAAAAATTAGTCTCATTTAAAATTCAAAGTTCATTCACTCATAGCACATTGCATCCTGATGAGCAGGCATAGGAATAAAAACGTGCGAAGACAAGATATCCAGCAGTTCTATTATAAATGTCTTTATTTTGAAAATATCTACACATTTGAATGGTCAAGAGAAATAACTTATCTTTAATGCACCCCAAATAAATCATTAAGCTTCACCTGTACGATAGATAAATTACATACAAATTAATGTATTAAGTTTAAATAATCTTAATTTCTCCTAATTTTATTCTATTTCTTTTGATCTCATGAATGAATAACATATTTGGATGGTTTTATAGTTTTGGTGATTTGTTTGTCAATTATTCAGTTTTAGTCTGAATTTTACTAATTTAATTTAACGGCTTTGTAAAATTCAAATTTTTAACGGTTTTGTAAAATTTAAATTTTCAACAAATCTTCAAAATTCAAACTTTTTTGACGGTTTTGTAGTTTCAAATATTAACGGTTTTGTAGTTTCAAATATTAACGGTTTTGTAAAATTCAAAAATTCAACGGTTTTGTAAAATTCAAATTTTTAACGGTTTTGTAAAATTCAAATTTTAACCGTTTTTGTAGAATTCAACTTTTAACATTTTTGTAAATTTCTTTGATTTCTACCGAGCTTAACAGTCTAGTAAGCAACATAATGACTCAAAATACTTCACTGGCTCTCATTCACTATCTTTATCCAACAATGATTGATGTGATTTCAATTTTTCAAATACAAAAATTATGTCTCATTGAGGATTTCTTTAAATTTAATAAAAGAGACTGAAATTGAATTTTAAAATCCAGTTCATAGTGTACAAGTAGAATAAAAGAAATGATCGAGCACTTCCACATTTCTATTTCTTCTTTTATTAAGTAGAAAATTGGATATTATTTAAGATTTTTGGATAATTGAATTAATTTTATTAATTTAAAACTTTAAAACTCTAATTAAAAACATATTTAGAGAAGCTATAAAAGCACATAAAAACGCTAAACGGATATCCATATTTGGCTACTAATCTAACATCCAAATCTAAATCTACAAAGTCAAAACAACTCAAAATTTAATCAAAAACCTCGCAAATCTATTTTTAAAATCAACAATGAAGACACATCAGTTCCAAAACTCTTATCCATCTAAAGTATTTTAATAAATTCCATAAAAATTTATATTTATTCATCTACATCTACATTGTAGTCAATTGTCACGGTAATGATGGTTGGTGTGTTGGTCAAATTGTATATTTAAAAAGGAAGGGAAAGAAGTTTAAACAAAATCGAATTCAATCATCAACCACAAATGTGTCAATTTAAAATTCATAAAATGCGATTGTTTGACACCTATCAGCAGTTAGCAGCAAGCGACGCTTAGATTTCTTTTCATTCTCTTCATTTAAGTTTTCTGTTAAGGTATTTGCTTTGGGGATTCTTGTTGGTCGAATACTTGTTGTCGTGACTATTTGAATTGAATGTTTCAAAATTCAAATTCTACAAAACCGTTGAAATTTTCAAATTCTACAAAACCGTTGAAATTTTCAAATTTTACAAAACCGTTGAAATTTTCAAATTTTACAAAGCCGTTAAAATTTTCAAATTTTACAAAACCGTTAAATTCCTCAAATTTATTGAAAAATCGAAACGTTACATCAATTCAGATTAGTTCTATTTGAAAGCTTCAAAACCACTAATTCATGTGCCCAGCTCACCACACAACGACAAGTAGCAGTAATAACAAGAAGAAGTCCATGATGATAAAAAATTCAAACGTAAATAAAATGTCTTCACGGTTACATAAGCAAAAGAAGGAGAGTGAATGTGAATAGTGAGCGACTACTTGAATATGATAATGCAATGGAAATAAAATATAAAAATATAATAAAATAAAAGCTAAAAGAGTCGCAAGCATATTAAAATGTCGAAGGTTTTGTTGATTTGCAACGTCATGCCATATATGCAACTCTAATTGTGTATAGAAATCATTCACATTCAGTACATCCGTTGTAATTGCACATTTTAATTTGAAAAACATTACTTAAAATAATAATAATCAATGCTAATATGCATGCATGTATGTATAGCATTATGCAATATATTTGAGACTTCCACAACATGTACTAAATGCTCAGCCAACATAAAGCTCCTCACTCACTCCGTTCCATAGCTTTTATGTGTGTAAATTAATGATGAAAAAATATATTTTTTTTTTTATAATTTTTACAACAATTAAACTTAACTTGCATTTATGGGGCTTTATTGCATAATTATGAATGAAACAGCATTGTGCCAATTTTTGCATTATAAGAAATAAAAATAACATCAACCATTTTAATGTGTGCCGGCAAGTTTATACTGCATTTCATATTAACAGTTCATATAGTAGGTGTGCGTTTTGCACAGATTATATCATTCGTGTTCTATAAAATACCGTGAATATCGTTACATGGAAACTTGTTTTTGAATACGTCACGTTATAATCCAAACAATTCCTTGAGAATACACGTAATGGTCTTTATTTTCGGTCTGACGAATTAAGCTCTATTTTGAACGCACCTTTGTTAATGAAATATTGTGGCAGCAGGCTTTTGAGTTCAGGAATTGTGGATGTCATAATTTCATGATGTTTTGTTTTTAACGGTTTTATAAAATTCAAAATTTTTAACGGTTTTGTAGAATTCAAAGTTTTAACGGTTTTGTAGAATTCAAAAAATCAACGATTTTGTAGAGTTTAAATTTTTTAAATTTTGTAGAATTTAAATTCAAATCTAAAATGACCGTTAAAATGAAACAACTTCAAAATCCAAAATAAACTGCGGAATCAAGCTTCTTCTTGACATGTATTTATTTTCCAAGCATAAATTCACTTTCCACCATAACAATAACAATAGAAAAAAGCCAAAACAGGATTTCGACCAGTAAAACGAAAATTACAGAACAAAAAGCAAGAAAAATCATGCAATAGCTGTTTACGGTCAGCGCTTTAGTGTCGCTTTTCATTCAATTAATGTCTCATCACAGAGTGTAATAAAAAAAAATTGTATACAACATGAAAATGTCGAGCTCCGATTGCTCTTAATTGCTAGCTTCAACAAACTAACAAAATATAAAATCACATATGGGACGTCATTCAATTTCAAAGCTACGCACACATTGATGAATTTAAGAAATTTTTTTTTTCTCAAACAAGCAATTACTCTACTCTAAATAATTGGCGATCATAACATGCAAACGCATTGTAAAATGTTGAACTTTCATGTGATATTAATATTATGTATGTCTATTCTAATAATGTGAATCTTCCTGGCCTTGGATAATAGTAAATGACAAACAAACACAATTGTTATAATCGTGATTACACTATTAATTATAAACATTTTATTATTTACCGACAATAATTTTAAAAGCTTCACATATACAATGTAACAGACGTATGCAAACAAGGAGGTCCCACAATGTCTCACTCGTAAATATGAGAATTTCCATATAAAAAGAAATCCTGCAGAGGCGGCTAGCTAAACACTCATCTCTTTCATATTCTCATCCGTAAACGGAATTTATTCTTTATTTAACAAAGCAGAAAAATATTTTTTTTTTTTGGAACAATCGAATCGAGAAAAATACACATCAATAATATTAATTCTTCTTATTCGCGGTTATTATAAACATTATTAAAAGGTATAAGGTTCAGCTTTTGGATTAAAGGAATTTTTTAAAAAATCAATCTTTTCAAATTTTCGTTTTTAACGACTTTTTGAAATTTGAATTGCAACGAATTTTCGAAATTTGAAATCTTAACGAAACTTTTTTAAATTTGAAATTTCCGTTAAAAAAGTTGCACTCCTCCTTTGTCGTAAATCATAAAAATTCAAGTCAATTGACTGTCCTCGGACATAAATCAAACATTTTGAAGCCATCACCTTATCATCCTGTAGAAAACACACAAGAGACTTCCATAAAAAGTCACCATAAAAACCCGTAAAAATCAAGTCAAGATGTAGCAAAATTGTTAATAATGCACATAAATGTTTTCATAAACTCTGAGTATTACTCGTCAATGTAACTCTGTGCTTTTTTTGTGAACATTGATTCCTCTTTATGCACCTTTACACAATAACAATTGTGATAAAACAATGAAAAAGTTCGATAAAAATTTCATAAAACATAAATTCGAGCAGCGAGAATAAGAAAATATCATTTTGAGATGTTGATGATCGATTCGATTGTATATTCTCTTATTCCTCGTGCTTTTTGCATGTGTTCTTCTGTGTCTTTACGATTGTTCTTTTGATTTCGATAGCAATCTTGAAGATCTTTTGCTAAAGTATTGCATTTATCATAGAAATTCATCTTATTTTCTCTTTTGAGCTGGTTTTTTGACGATGATTGTTGTGAGGGTTAGCGTAGTTTGGTGACTGGATGATCAGGAGGTCAAGTTGAATGAGATTTAGTGCTATTTTGACAAAATGATCAGAAAAAACGGTTAAAATTTGAAAATTTGTAAAAAAGAATTTCAAATTTTTGAAAATCGTTAAAATTCAAATTTTTGAAAACCGTTAAATTTCAAATTTTTGAAAACCGTTAAATATTAACTTGAATTTTGAGAATAAATTTCTTTGGAAGTTAAGTGAACATGCGCCTAGAACTTAAGTTAGCAAGACCAAGCCAAACCAAAATATTCATTCTTAACAGCAAAAGGGTCTTGACTTTGGCTGCAGCTCGCAATAAAAAGGGAACATTCATATTAAAAGCGACACATTTTTTAACAAGTTTTTCTGTATTTTTTTCTCTTGTGTTTTTGTGGCTATAAAAAAATCGCATTGTTTGATCAAACATTTTGAATTATTATAGCCACACACCGATATAACAATTGCCGAAAATCGCAATATGATGATGACGAATCTGTGTGTTTTTTTTGGTGAGCTGCTCTGAATTTATAATGCATTTATCGAAGAAATTTATTGCATTTTTGCTCTCTGTGTCTCCTCATTTTTATTCGAGCTCATGAATCTTTGATCAGCGATGAAAAGACTTTTTTTTAACCTCAACAAAAGGAGAAGCACAAAAAAAAAGAGTTTCAAAATGGTAAAAACGGCGCTGAGAAGTCTACAATTCCACAAACAGTAATATCTACATCTACATAAGCCACAATATCACGAAATGAATTGTGATTCGTTAGTACCGCAATGTTTATTAGCACCTCTCAACATAATTTTTTTGTGAAACTCCATTTTTTGCCATCTTTATGAGCTGACACTTTAACGCGATCTTTTTTTTTTCTTTCCTTCTTTCTCACTCGCTTGCTTTACTGGGTGATGATGATGAAGATGGTGTGAGCAGTGGAAGGGAAAAAGAAGTGTAAATAATAAATAAATAAAAAAATGTGCTGATAAAATGAAAATAAAAGCATAATAAAGAAGTAAGAGATGATAAAGTGCGAAGATGCAAATGTGAACTGTTGTTTTGATAATAAAAGTGAAGTTAATAAAAAAGTCTGAGAAATTGCTGTGAAATGACCAATTTTTGGATGTTTTTGAGCTGCTTTTGATTTGTTTGTTGCTGAATTTCACTTTTTTTTGATGATTCGAAGTGATTTTCGAAAAATTTCGAAGTTAAGTTTGAAAACTTTGAATAGATTTTGTAAATTGCTTAAATGTCTGAAGAAATTACCAAAATTACCAAAATTCGAACTTAATTTTCGAAATTTCGAACTTAATTTCAAAAATTGATCTTTAAAATTTTCGAAATTAGCAGAAAACTTTGGTAACGTATGAAACCTCAATTTATCCTGTTCCAACAGCCTAATTTGTACTCTACAATGTAAAACATAACCTCAAATTAATGCAAAGGTGATGACAAACTGTCAAAAATCTTAAGTCGAATGAGGCAATGTCTACCGTCCTTTCATATGTTCAATTTTCCTCATTTATTTCTTATTTTGCTTATAAAAAATACCCAGCAGAACGAGAATTATTTAATCGATATAAAAAAATTTCCTTTCCCATTCCTCATTTCACGTTCATTTAAAAATCAATAAATTTTTGATGAGTTTCATACTTGTATTAATAAAATTCAATATTTGCAATGTGTCTGCATTCCATAACGCATCAAAAATGCAATTTTAGTTAGCTG
Organism: Chironomus tepperi; assembly: GCF_022539635.2. Classification (NCBI taxonomy): domain Eukaryota; kingdom Metazoa; phylum Arthropoda; class Insecta; order Diptera; family Chironomidae; genus Chironomus; species Chironomus tepperi. Next base: position 1,735,719 of record NW_027226207.1, read on the forward strand.
ATGTCGAGTCAGGCAAGGAAAGAAAAAAACAGAAAAGAAATTTAAAATTCAATTTTAAACAGAGAGTAAATTTAAAGAAAAGAGACTCGACTTATGAGGAATTTGATATTCTTGTCTGATAAGTAGAACTTGAAGTTACGATAAAAAAGAGTCTGTTTATTGTTATAGAGTTATGAATTCTTTCAAGTGCAACATTTAACACGCTACTACATGAATAATTGCTTGTCTCCTTGTTGCATTTATTTACCTACGCCCAAAATTTAATGCTTTCTATAGTGAAAGCAGTTAGCTTTACAGAAGCAAATGAAAATCACAAGCATCATCGAACGACCACACGCTTTCAGTTCTCCTTCTTCAGATATATGAATTAAATTATTAAACAAAATTATTCATAATTTTATTATGTTTTTCTCTTTCTTTATATCTCTCTCGTGAAATTAATGATTATTAATTTGTTTTCTCCTTGTTATGGTATCATCTGCTCTCACATTTAACAAGCCATTCTGCCTTTGTGGATTCTGAGACACACACGTTTATTCTATGGATATATAATAATCCGTTAATGTTATTTGCTCGATTATGACGTCCAGTGGACACCGATTGGAGTGGCTTTTATGATTTTTGTTAGTTTGTGCTGCATGCTGAAGCTTTAATCTTGCTTAAAGTCATTTGATAGATTTTCTAACGGTCAAAATTCAAATCTTAAAATATCGTTGAAAAATCCAAATTTTGAAATTCGTTAAAATTTCGTTGAAAATTCAAATTTTAAAAGACTGTTAAAATTCAAATCTCAAAAGTCCGTTAAAGGTTCAAATATCAAAAAACAAGAAAATTGCTAAAGAAACTAAAACTAAAGTCCAGTCCATAGACCACGGCTTAAAATATTCTACCTCGATATCCAGTGGATTATAATAAAATTCCAGCAATCGTTAAACGATTCTCTTTCTCTTCTGTTTGTATATTTTTCGGAGACAAACGGGCTACCGCTTCATCATAATTTTATTATTATCATTATTTGCCTTTTCATTGATTTAAGAGGCCAATGTGTATTGTATACAAATCTCTACTGGAGTTTTTCCAGTATTATAATTTCAATTTTTATAGTTTATTTGTTTCTTCTTTATACTTTATTCCTCTTACTTCTTTCTGCTTGTTTTTTTATTTTATATTATTGAGAATTTCAATTGAATTTTTATTATTATGAGGCTCAATTTTTATGTATATGAATGTGTATCATATCGATATACAATGTCACGATTTTATATTCTTGCGCACACTTATATTTGTGAAATTATTCAAATAAATTGAGAATGAGAGAGAAAAAAATATTTTATAAAATCACAATTTTGACAAATTTTTTATTCTTTTTTTTTTTTTTGCTCGCTTGTGTCTCTTTGAAAAATTATTCAAATTATTCACAAGCGAAATTTATGACTCATGCGAGAATTTTGATTTGAAGTCGTTTATTCTCTTCTCAGTATTCTGTGCTTTAGATAAATCTGTGGATTATTAAATGATTGTAATCTGGTTTAATATGAAAATTTGTAATTTTGTGCTGAATTCAGTCAGTTTAGCTTATCTAGCTGAATTCAACTAACTCTATCTGAATTTAGTCAATTCAACAGCTTTAGCTGAATTGAGCCAACTTAGCACTTTTAGCACTGAACTCAGAAAATTCAACAACTTTAGCTGAATTCTGTCAATTCAGCAATTTTTGCTGAATTCAGTCAATGTAGAAACTTTTACTGAATTCAGTCAATTCAGCAATAGACATTAAATTGAACTAATCCAGCAACTTGAGCTGAATTCAGTCAATTTAGCAACTTTAGCTAAATTCAGACAATTTAGCACCTTTAGCTGAATTCAGGCGATTAACCAACTTCAACTGAATTCGGTTTACTTAGTAACTTTAGCTGAATTCAGTTAACTTAGCAATTTTGGCTGAAATCAGCAACCTTAGCAACTTGAAATGAGTTCGTTCAAACCACCAAATTGAGCAGATTGTAATAATAATTCAAACTAGTCTTAATATTCAATTGATCGTCAAGAAACAGGCTGTCTGTGAAATTTCAAAAAAAAGGAACTAAAATAAAGTCAAATAAAAAATTAATATCAAGTTAAAGAGAACCAGAAAAGAAAGGCTCCAAAAAATACGTCATTAACGATCAAAAGGTAGAATGAAGAAGAGAATCAATTTTATTGTCAAGGATTCACCTGCTCAATATTCATGTACACGGGATAGTGTGTCCCGGTGGAATGAAAAGAAGTTAAAAGAATTTTTCAAGACAAGGAAAGGAAAAAACGGAACTAAAATTTATGAATATGTACAAAAATTAATAACATATCATTTAAAAAAATTTCACCTGCTTTTTCGAAGCTGCTCATTCTTTTATTTGTTGCTTCTTTTTATGATTTCCACAAAAAGTAAAAATTATAATTCGGTTACAGAAAAAAAAAACAGCTATTTATATTGTATCATGCAAAATAATAGAGTAAACGCTACGGGATGTAATTTCGAATATCCAACAAAGTTAACGGCCCGAAGCTAGAGATTTGCATACAGCGTTAATTTTGGACTCTATGCATACATATATTTTATAATATATGCTAGAGCTCTCAGAGTCGCTTGAATTAGAGCAATTCAGAGGAACCAATGCATTAATGGAATTCTCTCTTTTACCATTATTCAAGTATGTATATGTATATGGCTGTATATGCGCGAAATATCTCATTTTCATAATAATTATAACATTTCACTTTAGCCGGACGGAATCAGAAATTTTCCACTTCTTCTTCTCGCTTTTTAGCTTCTTTTTTTTGTGAACTATATTAATTATAATACATGAATTTGCATAAAATTCAACTTAACATTCATACAGCGAAACATTTAGAACAATTAGACGATGAAGGCTTTTTAGTCTAATTTTAAAGTTTGTGCTGCTTTTGTGTTATAAGTTAAGTTTTGCGTATAGATGACGATTTGGGTCAGGAAGTTGCATTTTAAGCTTGTCAATTATAAATATTGCAAAGTAATAAAATCTGCTGAATTGGCTGAATACAGCTGAAAAATTGCTGAACAAGCTGAATTCAGCTAATATTGTTGAATCAGCTGAATTTAGTTAAAATTGCTAGATTGGCTGAATTCAGCTAAAAATGTTGAACAAGTTGAATTCAGCTGAAATTGCTGGATTCAGCTACAATTGGTGATTTTTCCGAACTGATCTAAAATTGCTGAGTTCTGTTGAAATTTCTGAATTAGATAAATTACTAAACTAATACTGCTGAACTAGCTGAATTCAACTAAAGTAGCTTAACAGGATTCATTTAATAATTCAGAATATCTATAAACATAACCTCAAAAAATTTCCAATACCAATTTTAATTGCAATTTCAAATGCAATCCATCGATAATAAGTGCGAATGAAACATAATGTAAGAAGGTGCTAAAGCTTGCCAAAATGCCAATAAAACAAGTAACTCACATACCTTACCAATAAATTATGATATTTTTACACATGATAGGAAGAATTGAAGGAGGGACAAAGACGCGAAATCAGAGAAAAAAGCAGTACAAGAATTGAAATGAAAAAGGGAATTTGCAAAACTTCCAGCGTAGATCACAACAAGGCACTGCTAAGGCGTCAAGTTTTTATTTTATCTTCTTTTGCTCTTCTCTTAATATTTTTAACACATATTTTATGAATGTTATGTTGTTTCCAAAGTTGTTTGCACAATTTGCAGCATAAAAACATGAAAAATATTTTTTTTTTTCTGTTCATCGTCTTGCATTGCTCGAGAACGCAATGATCCACAGCGCAGCGTAACGAAAAACTACAAGATAAAATGTTTATATATTTTTTTTTAGAAATGCAATCTTGAAGTCAGTTTTTTATAAGAATTTGTTAAGACTTCTCTTGACTTGAACAGCAAAAAAACAAAAAAATAAGTTTATTTGCTTTTTCAGCACCTTTGGAATTGATAAATGCAACAAAAGACATTCCAAAAACACACTATAGAGCATAATTGTCTATAAAACTCAACGCTCACTCTCGTGAACAATTTTATCACGATTTTTTCATCTCAAATTCTTCACTTTTTAAGGACTTAAATTTTTGCTCTTTTGTTCTTGGGCACTTATCATATTGTCGTGGACTTGCTTGGTAGAGTTCATAAATTTTTCATTTTTAATTTTTTTTTATTTTCGGATGGTTTGAGAAATTTGCCATGAAGATATTTTGTCGCATGGGTAGGTTGAGATATTGCTTTGGATTTTTGGTGCTAGTCTGTTGAGTTATGCTGCATAGTTATTCAAAAAAAATAGCAAAAAAGGAATAAATCTTGACGATGGAATATAAATGAAAATTGTCGTCATAAGTGGGAATTGAACCTTCGACTTTCATAGAAATTTAGAAATTTCCAAAATTAAAACATGAATTTGATGACAATTTTTAAATATAAACCTCAAAATTTCTCTATCTGACATTCAATCAATACCTAACAGCTGAAGTCTGCTTCCTTTACTTCCTACCAATCATCAGCACACAATTCCCTTAAATCAAACACCATCAAAAACCAGAAATTTGACGAATATAAACCTCAAATCGGATTAATATTATTGTATTATTGGAACAGATCCCTCTGAACATACATACCACAACTACATTCGGGTGTGTTTTTATGATCAAATCAGCCGACGATGTGATGATTTTCCATAAAAAATAATAAAATATTTTTTCACCCCTAGAAGCTTCAGAAGTTTTTCTCACAGTTGATAGAATAACGAATCGAATGTGCATTTCCAACATGGAAATGCATTGCATGATGTCTCACAAATACAGTCATATGCATATTTAGGCAAAAGCAGGATAAAGAGTTAATGAAAGTGTTTTTTAGCTACCTTTACATACATTTGACACAACAACATATGGTCTGTTTGTTATAATTTTTTTTGTAATGGGTGCCTCACTATATATATTATAATAAAATTGAATGAAAATAAAAAGAGAAGTGAAATGAATGAATGAACCTTCCCTACGTACATTCATACACATGCATATATATTCTGTCTGTCAAATAAAAGCCGTATTAAAGTAAAGCGCTTTTATCTATCTTTCTATCTATCTATCTTTTTTTTTATATTATTATATTTTGGAATTTCATTAAAAAATGGCCGAATGATCCAGCTGTCGCTTGTCGAGTGCTAACAATTAGACATTAAAAAAATGGGTAGATGAGTGATGTGTATTGCATTAAAATAAATATAATAACAGCAGCAGAGAGTTTCGGATCGCTAATTTCTTTAAGTTGCAAATTTACTTTGTATTGTGTCCCTTTGGTGGACTTTGGGGTGAATATCGCTTAATATGCTGAATTCAGATTTGTTTGCTGAATATGCTGAATTCAGTTAAATTTACTGCTTCAGCTTAATTTGCTGAAAATGTTGAATTAAGCCAGAATTGAAGAATAATCTGAATTCAGCTATATCCGCTGAATATGCTGAATTCAGCTAGGTTTGCTGAATAAGCTGAATTCAGTAAGATTTACTGAATATGTTGAATGCAGCTAGATTTGCAGAGAAATCATCACAAGGGTAATCGTGCAAAAGTGACTGCAAATCGTAACCGATTGCGGCTTCACAAAGAACAGAAAAAAAAATTATTAATGCATGGACATTTATCTGATAAGAAGGTGTGAACTAAGAGAAAGAAAAATTGAGTCAACCTTCATTTACTTTATTTAATACTTTATATTTTCTCTTCTCTCGATCTCTTCGAATGCATGAAATATTTTTGCAGCACAAGATAAAATTAAGATGTGTTTAACTCATTAAAATTATCATAATTGCAATGATCAATTGAGCATGAAGGTAGTAAGAGGAAGGAGCATGAGAAAAAAAGAAGTAAAATTATGTATTATTTGGCTTGCCAATTGCAACTTAATTTATAGTTTTATGGATATATCATACACATAAGAATGAGATATGATTCAGTAATATGTAATTGAGGCGCATGCAAGTTGTGAATCTTGTTGCCTTGTTTCTGACATAAGAAAACAATTTTTTTCAAGACAATAAACCAATATACGTAATGAAATTATCAACAGTTATCGTTGGCCTTTTTTGTTACTCATGTCTTATCATCAGTTACCTTGCTCGCTTTTATTGCTTCCAAATACAAGAACGTAAGGTAGTAATAACAGCTATCTACACTATCTGCACTACAATTATCGAAATTAAATCTCGGGAATAATATGTATTTAGGTGAAGATTTTATGGATTGAATTATATGTACTGACCGACCAGATGGCTTAAGATGAATGACTTTACGAGAAGTGTTGAAATTCTTGAGCAATGTTGAGGAATTTCATTCTTTATTGCTGAACTTTAAATTCAATTTTGATTTGTTTATTTCGAAAAAATTCGAAATTGCTTTATTTGTTTCGAAAAAATTCGAAATTAATTTGTTCAATTTCACAAAAATCTAAATCTAAGTAAACTTTGCATTCTCATTAATTTCCCCAAAAATCCACAAACAGTAATCAAATTACTGCCAATTCTTACATCCATCAGCAATCGCCAAAATAACCTTAATTCATCCAAATTGAAGCAATAATTTTACGTAATCTCAAAGCAAGACATTAAGCCACAAGAAATTTTTGTACAAATTGATTAATTGAATACATAATTGTGAATGTATGAAAGTCACAGACAGAGAAAGGAAAAACAACCAGCAATTTTCGGCAGCAACATATGAAAAAGAAATTGGAAAGAGAAAGAGATTTTCCAGTAGATTATGTCTTATCGAGATCTCATTTTATTTATTGTGAAGTCAGTGGAAGAATGTTATGTAGAATGGAATCAGCCGAACACGTTCAGTCGAATGGTGAATAGTAATTTTCAAATCAAATAATAATATCGGAAATCCCGAAATCTGGCTGGAGAGAGAGATGTATTGTAACTTTACAAAAGCAGCACCGAAAGGCAAAATAAGGAAGAAAATGGAAAATAATTAAGATATCTAACGAGATTTTATCTTTACAATTGCAATGGGCACAAACGGCAGCAGAAGTAGGTAGCTCTGAGATGTAAATCATAGAAGCGATTTGCGGAGAAATTTGCATGTTCTTAGAAAAAAAATTTTGATTTTCGAAAAATTCAAATTTTAAAAAACCGGTAAGAATTCAAATTTCAAATGACCGTTAACAATTCCATGCCTGCTACCAGCAAGTAAAACAAATTGCTTATGAATTTTCGCAATAATCTTGTTGCATTATCAAATCCACATGTACAGCACATTACATCTACAACACTAGCTAACTGCAGTACATCATAAAAGCAATTGCATTGTTTATTGTAGGTTTATATTTCAATTAAATGTAATCTTATTTTTGTTAGCATGGAAGAGATGATTACAAATGTTTTTTAAGCTGGTAAGCAAGCAAATTGTTGTAAAATAAGTAACATAACATAACATAAGTGTATACATCATGTGAACTACAATCAAAGTCAATGCCAACTTTATGTCCATAAATCACTTCCCCAGCTGCCTGTTGGTAACTTCTTCTCTTGCTTCTCCTTTAATAATATTTACGTGTACGGGATGTGATTTCCTTCATATGAAAAGTTTTTTGAGTGTATGCCTCTTATAGTGTTATTTTACTTCTGGCTTTATAGAGATTTATAATATCTACTTCCAATTCGTATCCATATCCACCACGAGGGATATTGTAATGTGTGGAATGTGTTATTATATCGTTATTATCATTATTATATTATATTAATAATTTTCTTCAGTTGCATCAATATCAAAATTCTTATGATCGAATATCCATCATTTCTGCTTCTTTCTCTCACTTTCTCAAAATGATCAATCGAAAATCTTTGGGTATAAGCACACAAGTAGTTGTCGGCTATATGAAAATAAAGAGAAAAAAATTGTATCGAAATTTATGACACGAACTGATACGGTTCGCAAAAAAAATGAGTATTTTTGCCATAGAAAGAAATAATTGGCCCCTTTGGTCTCATCATCATCATCGTCGTCGTCGTCGTCGTCGTTTGTAGTCATAAAAGGGTTTAAATATTTTTTTTTCTCTCTTTTTTTTCACCGATGAGTCATTGAACCTGACGACTAACATCGTGAATATTTGCGCGCGTACAGAATAAGGAGATAGAGACACCTGGTAATGTGAGTCCGTTAATGTAAATTGTATTTGCCTGTACGCTGTGCGATTCTCATTCTGTATAGTCAGTGGATGGCTGAAAAATATGACAATATCTATAAACAATTTAAAAGTTTTATTATTTTTATATTTGGGGTTTGTGCATGGGTGATGGGGTTCTGATGAGAGGCATGGGCTTGGCTAGTATGGAATGAGATTGGCGTGGTGGCTGGCTGCAGTCGGTGAGTTGATCTGAGCATCAATTCTGAACTATGTTGCTGCCATTCGTTCCCTATCATTCAATTGATGACTTCATCCCGATGTCCTTTAACCACACACAGGAACCAACCTCAAAATATCGACAGCACCCACAAACGACTCCTTTATCTCATTTTGTGTGGCATAAAAAGAGCTTAGAGATTGATCAAAAACTTGCTTACATATGGGCATAACATAATATGTTCTATACGGTATGAAATGAAAAGGAGATAATTGTGATAAGATTAAGCAACAAAATACATACTTATGGCAATATATTTTAATAACACTCTCTATATATATAAATATAAATCTCCCAAGACTTCTTAGCAACAATATAAATGTAGAAAAGATCTTCATGATGGATAGATAAAGACGAAAATAATATTACAACATAAACTTGTTTGATGGTGCTTATCTACCATATTATTTGTGTATGATTATGTTCATTTTGTGTACTTTAGACGGTAGAATTATTTCTGTTGTAATGATCTAATTGATTAGATCTTCTAGATATATTTTTAAAGGATGTTTATGTACGTCGAAATGATCTTGAAATTAAATTGTTGCATTATAATGTTGCATTAATGCTGGAATAATGAGACAAATGTGCAACTGGAAGATTTATAGATAAACAAGCTTAATTCAGCTTGAAATTTGTTAAATTGAATTTAAAATGCTGAATCTAGCTTTGTATTAGCTGAATTGAGATGAATTCAGATCAATAGTTGCTGAATTCATTTCAAAGTTGACTAGATTGAATAAAAAATGTTGAATTCTGCCATTAAATTGGTGAATTGAGTAAAAAATGCTGAATTTAACTAAGAATCTGCTGAATTGAGCTTAGAAAATGTAAAATAAAGCTAAATTTAGCTGTCAAATAGTCAATTCCTTTCCAAGCAGCATCAAATTCAATAACCAATACTCAATAGCGCCAAATTCATCACAACAAACCCCAAAAAAAACAATGAATTATAATTTCCATAATATATTCAGTGTCATTTATGGTTAAAAGTCTTCTTTCTCAAGTCACAGCCCAGCAAAATTCCTTAACAACAATCAAATAATAAGAAGTTATCATCTCTTTATTGAATTATTCAACTACATGAGCTTCTACAAGCATTTTCCTCGTTCTCTTTCGTCTCTTTCATTTCCAAAAGGAGAAAAATGTCCTCTAGGCGATGAATGTGATGTATGGGATGGGTTTGGTCTTTTTTTTTTTGGATGTAAGAGAAAAAGTAAAAGGAATTCATAAAACAATATTTTATAATTTCACCTCGATTAGGCAAGAAAGTTAAAGACTGTTATTGTATAAAAAAAAATTGATGAATTATGTTCGAAAAGAGAATATATTTTGTTTGAGATTATACACCCTGTAGTAGTAGTTGCAGCAAGTCAGTGGAAAAATAATGAATGATAATTCAAAATTATACGATCGCGATCGCGTCCACATATGAATGAATTGCATGCGATTGATTTTATTAACTGCAACTGCAAGAAATGTTAATCCTCGTGTGTTTTATAGACGTCAATTTTATATAATTTATCATTTTTTTTTTGTATTTCCTTCTTTGCAGCATCAAGAATGCCCTCATCACATGTATCAACGCCACAAGTATGCAGACCACATTTTCATGCACCACTACCGTGGTCGTTGAGTGATCCGCCAAAGCCTTTATCATCGAGCGGTGCATGGGGATCACCATTTGCATGTCCGCAAGATCCACAGGATAGTAAATTAGTTGGACAAATTCAAAATAGTCAGAGTAGTAGTGGGCAACATTTATTTTCATTTCCACCGACACCACCGAAGGATTCAACACCTGATTCAGTACAAACAGGACCGACGGACTATCAAGCCGCTGTAAATGTATTTATGCATCAAGCTCAAGCATCCACAAATAGCCAATTAAATGGAACTGATACTAGCTCAAGTTGTGGTCTCGACGTTAAACCTTGCCTATCGGGCAATTCGGGTAGCGGTAATGGTAGTAACAACAATGCACAACAATCACAACAAGCGCCAAAACAACGTGAAGGTACGCATCAATCGCAGAGTACTAGCAATAGTCAAAATAATAGCAATAATAATACAAATAGCAATTCAAATAGTCAAAATTTAAATAATCACTCGTCCGTACATAATAATAATAATACTAGTAGTAGTAATAATACGACAACTGCACACCATCATCATCAACAATCCCAGCAACAGCAACAACAACTTTTTGATTCATCACATCAAGCTGCTGCTGTTGCCGCTGCCGCTTCTTATGGTGCCTATGAAAATAGCTATCTCGGCTATCCACAATCGACCAACAGCGTATTTCAATCAAATATACGCTCATCGACGATGAATAACAATAGTCCATCATCGAACCATAAACCGCAACGCACAAAAGCGAGAACAAGTGCCGGTAAGATTAAGACACGGTGTGGGGAAATTTTTCTTTTTTCTTTTTTATATTTTCAATTTTAGTTTTATTTTATGTGTACACACATATATAATGTGATATATTTCTTACTTTTTTTTCTGTTATTGTTGTTCCTTATGTTTCGCTTTTCTTCGCGCAATCTATCATTTCCATTACGTCTTTTTATTCACGTTAATTTTATTTTACGATTTGTTTTGTGTTTCTTTTCTTTTTTCCTATTTGGAGTATTTTCCGTGAGTGATGAGGAGGGGAGTATGTGCATTGAGGAATTTAGAGTTACTTGATGTAGGGGATTTTTAATTGTTATGGATAACTACTTGATTGTTCTGAATTCAGCTCAAAAGTAGTTTAATTGAATAGAAAAAAAAAAAAAAAGCTGAATTCAGCTCTAAACTTGATGAATTGTGTATGAATTGCTGAATTCAGCTTGTATATTAAAGTCAAGAAAATTTGCTGAATTGAGTAAAAAAACGCTGAATTTAGCTTTGTTCCTAAAATAAATAAATTCAAAAAAACAGTTCAAAAATAAGAGATAGACAAAACCAATTTTTAATCTTCAGGAATCGAACCCACAACCTTTATGGTACAGTTATAAAACTGAGTCTTCAATTTAACTGATTACTTTACTAACCATTTTCAATATCTTATACCAAAGTAACATAAATCCTAGTTAAAGAATTAACCCTCTATAACCCCATAACTAACCATCACTAACGGAAAATGCGCCTTAATGCTTTATAATTTCAAAACACAATTTCTCATTATTTTCATTATTACTTGAAACTATTGTTGTTGTTATGCTTCTAACATTTATAGTTTATTGTTCTATTATTTTTATCGTTGACCTCCTCTCTCTCTCTCTAACCCTCCTTAACTTTCCTGATATATATTTTTTAATTACCTTCTTGCTGTTGCTGTTATACGGTCGTAAAAAACGCAGCACAGCAAGAAATAAAAGAAGGAATCGCCTGATAACAAAAGATTTTTCATTTACATAAAGTCCTTATACGAATATTAGTGACGCGAACAGCGCACATGTATAATGTGAAGGCGGAAAAATGAGTGAAACTTAGAGCTTCAATGCCATTTCAACAAATATATTTTTCATTATCGTATGACTATGACTTGTATAGTATTTCCATGAAAAAAATAGAAGTAAAGTTAAGTACTGTGGTATATGCCGATGAGGTTATCGTTGAGAAAGAATCAAAGAAATCACAACCATAAATAGTTAAAGTCGTAATACGTTTAACTTTCGCCATTTTCTGTTTGTTTATTAAGCATTTTGCCACCCACCCGAAACTAAAAAATTTGAGCACAATTAATAATCTTTTCTGTTGACTTATCGATGTTGCCCAAGTCACTAAAAATTTCGTGTGAATTTTATACAGCAGCATTTATTATGATTAAATATGAAACGCATATTATGGACGCACAATTGTTGAAGTTTGACTTGTTTTTATGTTTGATTTTGATTTACACTTTTGTGTCAGCAAGTCCATATATTTTTTTATAGCGACACGCACTTTAGCCCTCGGTTGCACTCGCTGTTTAATTTAATAATGCTCAACTTTATTACTATGTCATTTAATCTCATCTAATTGAATTTAATGAAAGAAATCAATAAAAACTACCGAGAGAGATTTTATTAAATAAATAATATAAAAAAATATTAAAAAATCATTAAGCGAAGCGTTAAAAAGATAGATGAATTTCCACGGTGCATAATAAAGATGTGGATCAATGATATTCATAGTTATATGCAAATGTTCCTACTCTATCTATAGAAATTATCTTCCCGCACATTGCGATTCACTTTTTCTACATATACATTTCAATGACCATCATCAACATCATCATCATCATCATTACGTAATGCAGCACAATAAATAAATCTCTGTAGATATATACACATGTTCAGACAACACAATACAACATTAAGCTCATTTAGAAGATACAATAAATAAAATTAAAAATTCTAATATTATTTCCAATGAATAAATTAAAAATGCAAACAATATATACACATGTGTATGCTTTATTTAGCATACAATTATATACAACAAAGTCAGTTAGCTATAAAATAATTTTTTTAATACTTTAACTTATGTATATGGACAGATAGATGGATATTTAATGGTGATCTTATATGGGTCATTCAATTATATTGTTTGCAATTAAAAGAAGTCTTTTTGAATGAAGATTTTAAGAAGATTTGAGTCTTTGGAGTTTAGCAAAAGATTTGAATGAGTGTAGAAGAACATTGACTTATGGTTTAGAGTTGATTTGTATTAAATTGTACGCAGTTAAGCTCAATTTACTGATTTCTAATTGAATTCAGCTTTATTTAAATCAATTTTGCTAAATTCAGCTCATTTAGAATCACTTTTAGTTAATTCAGCTCAAATTTCAATCAATTCAGCCAATTTGTTACTAAATTTTTTTTGAATTTAAATTCATTGCAACTGACTGCTTACCCAATTTCTACCAAATCAAGCTCAAATTAACTCATCACCCAAAAACTCAGCTTGTTAGTCCAAAAACAATTCCAAAATCCCAACAAATTCCAAAATTTATGAGAATCAATCAAGAAAATTAACAACAATCCATGAACAAAACCATCTCGATGGTAATTTACATCTAATGAAGTATCAATAAAATGAATTTAAATTGGATACAAAACCATTTTCTCGAGAAGAACTCATGAATATCCATGAGATGTCCCCTGTTAAAGTGTTTGCTGTATACCTAACATGAGAAAAATTAAATCACGTTTAAATAATCTCAAGTTAATGCAAATCAGGTGCATAAATGCAGTGACTTTTTTTTTCTCTCTCTGTGACTCTAATACATGAATGCCATAAAAAGTCAAACGACATTCAAATTAGCTGGTGATTTTATTCAAATCAAATCATTTGATTTTCATCACTATCAAACTGACTTAATTTGCTGTCTGATTTTATCGTACGTGAAATTATCGAATTTTTAAATTTCCAAGTTTTCTTGAATCTCTCGCTGTTTCCACTCAATTAAGCGCTAAGTATGTACAAGTAATATTTTATGAAATAATTAATCTACAATATGTTATTAAAGCTCAATTGAACATTACCAAAGCAAAAGTTTTAAACAATTGAACAATTTCTCATATTGAAGGTCGTAGCTATAGATACAAGTTCACACCTATAAACACGTACATAGCTATATTAATAATGATTATGATGATGATGATGTGCATCTAATATTTATCGTTAATTGAATCGATTCCCACAAAACTTAAAATTAGCAACACGAAAATTCTCTTTATTGAGAGAGTTTTTGATGAGATTCTTGAAATTATTTTGAAAGGCAAGACTTAAAAGACCTTCAAATTCTATAGCTGCTTTTTGCATTCAACTTGAGCACGAATTGTTTTTGCACTTCGATCTTTAATGAACAAACAAATAATGACATTTGATCCTGTTTTAATGACAATGCGTGATGTAAACAATGAATAAGAAAAGGTTTACAATTAATATTCATCAAAATAGATGGTAGATGGCTGATTTATAAAGGAGATGTAAGGGAAAGAGATTGTCAAAAGTGTCACAGGAGAAGAAAATAAATCGATATAGCCACACAGGGAATTCTTAGCATTGTTTTTTGAAGATTAATGATTTGTTTTGGGATAGAATGTCATTTTGTTGATGTTCGAATAGTTTTCGAATTTTTTCGAACTAGATTTTCGAAATTTGGAATTTTTGAAATTTTGAAAACCGTTATTGTGAATATTCAAATTTTCAACGGCTACTTCAAATTTGCAAAAACCGTTAAATATTCTAAATGACAATTTCATTAATTTGAATGCCTAACTAGATGCGCTTATGCCAAATTCTATCAAATTATCCCCAAATAATTCTCATTCTCTCTCCTGTTCCTTCATTCGTCTCGATTCTAATTAAATTGTATTTTTTGGCCATAACAATGTCTTGTTGACCACGAGCAATAAAATATTTTGTGCTTCTACACAAGACATACAAAAAAAATTCTTCAGCCAAAATGTTACCAGAAGATGTGACAAAGCAGAAAACATGAAAAAAGTCTGAAGAGAAAGAAAAAAAAATTAATTTTTGCTGCTGCTTTAGAGACACATTTTTTTCCATCCAAGTGACAGTTTTAGAAATAAAATTGTCTCGTAGACTTTACCTGACTAGGAATCTTACCAAAAAAAGATATACGAATAAATTTCCAACTTCTTTTTCTCACAATATTTTTAAAAAAAAATTAAATTAATGATGTTCTTGACTTTAAATTTCTATTGGATAGTTACTCCTCTACTCATGACTGCTCATTCAAAAATGATACAGAAAAAATTATTTATGTTAACCGTTAATTTGAAACTTTGTTCTTTATACAGTAACCTCAACGCCCCGAAAAAAAAATGGAAGAATATTTATTACAAGTCATTTAATATTTATTATGTATACATTGTCAATTTTTATCTGTCTTATGGCTTCTTGTTCCTTATGAATATTAAACTTCATATTTTATTTTATTTTTTATGCCATTCTAGACACTTGATACATAGTCATAGTTAGAAATGTTGAGCGATGATGATGATGAAGAATCTTTAATGTGTTGTGGCATGAGCTCAATGGGTTGGGTGTTTAAAATAGAGTTTAAGCCAGAAAACTTCATGAGTTTTTAAGAGCTTCGTTGGCTTAATCGATGATAATTCATCTTGTATCGGAATAACAAAGGTTCGAGTCCTTGCAAATCAAATTTATCATTGGAGACATAGTATCGTAAAATTCTTTTTTGCCTGATTCTAGTTCGATTCTCAATCCAATCGAACTTAAACTCCGATAAATCCAACATTTTTTTATGCGCATTTAATTTATAATTTAATTATGTGAGATTTTATTTTGTGTGTGTGTCAATTTTTGGTTGTTCCTTTATCGTTTCCTTTTATTCATTTTATTATATTTTCATCGTTTTAATAAATCACAACGTGTCTTTATCTTAACCATTAAACAAATTTTTATAATGAAAATACAAAAAAATCCATATTTATTGAGTATTTAAGCACCATAAATCTTTACACGAATTTATTGACAGGAAGTGTTCGTAAACCTTTGAGATCACCAACAATTGATGATGATTGCTTGAAATTAACAATTATTTTTCATTCATGAAATTTCGGAATTGCCAATAATTGGATCAAAAATATTTTTGTGAATGGACGAATTTTTCATTGAAGAATCCACGTGTTTTATGAATGACAATTTAATTGTTTTACTAAAATTGGAGTCAATTGACATTTTAAAAATACTTTCTGGGGGTGATTTTTTGTGAATGAATCGGCACATGTTAAAATTGTCGCAATTTTCTATAAATGAACAAAAAATTAAGTTTGGGTTTTTGAAAAAATAAGCACATTATTTTGATAGCAAAAATGTAGATTTTGGGAATAAATGGCAAAAAAAAGATATCAAAACTATATATGCGAACTACATTTCAACATTAAACATTCCAGAGATTCGAACTTCAAAATTTTATCAAATTTCGTAATTTGTAACTTCATTCTCAATTTTTTTTTCAAAGCTTAATCGACAAATTGTCATTTAAAAATTGTTAAAAATCTTTCAATTTTCAAATTCTCAACAGCAACATCAAATCAATAAAAATAAGATCCCAGAAAACAATTCCACAGCTGTAAAATTAATTACTAATCAGAAATTTATTTGTTTAGCTCGTGTTGTTAATAACACAAAACTTCATTAATTTTATTAACCAAAAAAAATTTGAAACTAATGATCCATTAAATCAAACATCTTTTCAAGATAGATAAAACTAAAAGTTATTGGACAGATCAAATATCACAGATAAATATGAAAGTTGAAGATCTGCATAATAAAAAATAGTAAATTCGCAGCTACGATGAAACGATTCTTAATTATTTGATGATTAATAAAAAATGATCTATAGACCGAATCTAGGATTTCGTTGTTGCATATAGGGGTTTCAATCCCGATCCCGCATCCCGGGATCCCGGGATCCCGGACGTTTTTCCGGTCCCGAAATCGGGATTGAGAAGCTTCAATCCCGGGATTACGGGATTGAGAATTTATTTGATGTTGATACAAAAACTTCAAGTTTAAAGTCTAAAATTTTAAAAAAATTAAGAACCACACGTTTGAAAATCATGTCTAATAATATAATATAGTAATTTCATCCACAATTTTTGAAGTTAAAGTTAAAAATAAGGCTTTACAGTATCAAATAACAAAAATTGATTGAAACTTTTTTTTAAAATTCATATTAAATTTTTAATATTCTGAAAGGCCAGAAATTAAATTTATTTGTTTGTAATTTCTTAAAATTCTGTTAAGGCGTACCAAAGATCTCAAAAATTTAGGCAAATTCTGTGTTAATTATGCTTTCTTGATATCGGGATCTCCGGGAATCCCGAAAAGTCCGAGATCCCGAAATTTCTATTCCCGATCTCAAAAATCTATCGAAATTGGGATTTTGAGAAAGCATTATATTGACGTCTTGATTTCGGCTTTGAAATCACAAATCTTGGCAATTTTTTGTCATTAATTTGTTTTGTTAACTATTTAGAACACATTTTTGTGTACTGGAAATGATTTTTTCGTCCTCAAAATTTCTAATAAAACTATTAGTATTACATTTTCACTTGAATTCGACTAAAAATTTGATATTTTTTTCATCATCCAATCCCGGGATTAATCCGGGATGATTGAGATTTCAAATCCCGTAATCCCGGGATTGAGATTTGGTCCCGGGATTGAAACCCCTACTTGCATAGATTTATGTGATGATAAAATAAAGTATCTTTTTGCATATTATGACTCCTTAAATGTGATTTTAATACTGTCAATAAATAAGCACTAGTTCAAATTTCACGACAAATTATGATTATTTAATGACTAATATATTTAATGAAATTAACAATCTAGGCTAGACAACTCAACCAAAACGTAATTCAAGGATAAATCCAAAGTTTGTAGCTTCTAGAATTTTTAATTTTCATGATCAAATAATTAATAATGAAGTCATTGAATCAGAAATTACTCATCATTGCGTGCTTTGTATTAATTAATTGCAAATTACATATCGAATTGTATAAAGTGCATCAAAAAATTCTCACATTAAAAATTGTATTAAACTTCGAGAAATATTATGATTATTGTGGTGGATACAGAGTTGTATATTGGTTTAGTTTGGCAGGTTGGGGACTATTTGATCTGCCAACTGATTGATCACTTAAAATCGACATTTGTCAAATCTAACACATGAAAATATTAGTTTAGTTAGAGTAATGGTTTGCGTTACTTGTTTAAATTATTTACGAAATCAGAGTTCGAATCTTGTCAATAACACAATTGAAATTTGTTTACGTTTTCTAACCATTTTTTTTTTTTTGCCAAACTTTTTTCTAATTTCAACCCAACACCCCTGAAACTCACAACTTGATTCCCAATAATAAAGGTTAAACTTAACCTTAAACAACATTGTATGTTATGCATAGTGTGATTCAATCCATTAAATTATTAACAATGTAAGAAAATGAAATATCCATGAAAAATATACAATATGAAGAGCCTATCAAGCCAGGCACACACATTGTGATTCAATTTAAAAATCATTTCTTATGGACGACAATAACTGCATTCAGATTGGCTTTTAAATGCTTCCCAATTTGTTGTTTTTTTCTTTCTCTCCCATCTTACATCGTGAATATTATCTGGTTATTTAATTCAATATTAAATTTATTCACTGTCTGCGATAAATGTTCACTTCATCTCATGTTTTCAGTAGCTCGTTCTTTCCAAAAAAAGGAATATAAAAAAGAGATTGACCAAAATCAGCTACACGATCGTTATGAGATCTGTTTCTGTTTTCAACAGAATTTCACGTTGTTTCGACAAAAACATTAAAAAAATATATATTATAATAATATAAAGTCAAGTAGGGAGAGAAAGAAATGGACAAAAGGAACAAAAATTATGTATTTTTCTTGTTGTGAAGACACCAAACGAGAATTCGAAATGAAGTTTTATATTCAAAGCAGTTAACATAAGTTTTATATGCATATAATAATATTTGTGTGTCTCTTACTCATTTCTCTTATTAAACAACATGTCAGGCTAGTCAACACACTCATTATACTTAACTGGGTTGGTCGAGAATCAAGGAAAGTCGGTCGTAAATCTTCAAAATTGAACTGATGAAGATTTTTTTAGTTCTCAACGTATTTTGGAAATTTGAAATTTTCGTTAAAATTTTGACGAAGCGATAAAACTTTGGATTTAAGAAAACCGTTAAATTTTGAATTTTGGAAAACCGTTAAATTTCAAAATTTAGAAACCTGTTTGAATACTAATCAAAAAGCATGAAAATTTAAAATTTAGAAAACTGTTAAAATTCAAAATTTAAAAAACCGTTAATTAATTAATTAAATCACAATCAGAAAACAAACAATCCCCAATCAAAGGCAATCTACAAAGCCACCAACAACTTCTTAATGTTTATAGTCATTTCAAAATACCAAGAAACAAGTGAATGAATGAAAATTGAAATTAATTTCTCAAAAAGTTTTAAAACTTTTGTAATAAAAATGAAAACAACGAACGAGATGATGATCCTTTTAACCGTCCATAAATCAGTTAGTTAACGATGTTTCCATAGCAAAAGTGACACCACACAAAATATATAAAAATTATTTTCTCTTTCGTCGAAAGATATACAGAACAGAAATAAAAAGGTAGAACAAGATAGAATGAATAAATAATATGAGGAAAGGTCGTTCAGATTTATATTTTATTTTTTTCGTATAAACTCTTAAATTCTTTCTATGGATTAGATGGCATTTGTTGAAATAAGTCGAGTGGCAACAGGTAGAGCGCCAGCATAAAATAAGGACATTTTTGAGGATGAATGAGGAAACAATAATAATGAATAGCAATAAATAGAGAAACAATAGAGAGAAATAGGATAGAAATACAATTTTATGACTATTTGTCTCCACATTGATTGTCATTGTCAGCATGGATTCGTCTCATCATATTTCTTTCTGGCTGAGGACTTTAGACTAAGGCTGTAGATTGCCAAAAAATATGAGACATTTCTTTTGCAAGTAATTATGATGTTTGGATTTAGTCATTCGAAATAATGAGATCCTAGCAATTTCATGCTCTACTTCTGCTGAATTTACTTCCATTCCTTCACATTTTTAATTCATTATAAATGCAACACAAAATGCCATAATTGATGTTAATATGAGGAATGTAACACAAAACTATTAATTTAATTAAATGTATATGTTTGGCCTTTATAATAGAGGTGGATATCACAATTATAGGATAGATTATACATTTTCAAATGTGGGACAAATGTAATTTAAATGAAGAGTCGAGTCGGTTGCTTATATCATTCAATAAGTTTGGGGAACTTCAGGTTGGATTGGGGGAATTTAATGCTTAGAATTTGTTGTGGTTGAATTTTTGGGATTTGAACTTGAAATCCACCAAAAAAAAATAAAATGTTTTATCGAACGGAGATTTTATAAAAATTCGAAAGGAGTTGAACCAATGTATCTTCATAACATTTTGCTTAAAGTCATACACTGTTATGAGCAATTGAAATCTTTATAACATCTCGTGCAAAATACCAATTTAAACTATTATTTAAACTAATTTCTAATCTAAAATTCAAAGCCTTAGCTAAGATTTTTCGAAGATTTGTAGCCTATGACTCTCTTAGAGATTCTCATACAGATTCCTAAAGACAAGCCAAGTATAGTGAGTACTTTATTGTACGTGTATTTAGAGTAGCGTAGCCATACTTGAGTACATTACTAGCTACAATACATTACAAATGACCTTTTCTAATCACCATTAATAAAGGATCAAAAATTCATTGGAATTTTTATTGCTTCCAAAAATGAAATTCTTTTGGACGTCACAGCTGACCTTTAGGTAATAAAAATAATCAAAATTTCACTTTGATAGCCCCTGCCTACAGGTGTTTCCATTGGCGATAGCTTCAACACCAAAAATAAAAATTTTCAGTCATTAGTAATCTCTTTTTGCTCTCAATAGCCTCAATAAATCTGCCATCTTAATCTCATTTAGATCATCTTCAAAGGTCTAACGGAACTTGGACGTTCCAAAAAATTTTATTTATTTATTCAGCACTTGACTTGAAGAAATTTATAGACGATAATAATAATAATAATTTTTAAGCAATCATCATCAATTTGTGCCTTCTTTTTAAAGGAATCAATTATTTATTTTTGCGCGCATTCACTGACTTTTGTTCTCAATTAAACACACAGCAATAAGTTTAATTTTTTTGTTGGAACCACGAATTTAACATCCCAAAAAACACTGTCTGTATTATAAATTTAAATGCAATAATTTGTTAATGTATATAAAATATATACAAACACACGCACATTACAGCTCCTCTCTCGTGCCTCTCTAAATGGTAAATTAATGAATCGACGATGTTACAATGAAGGCAACATCAGTAATAATAATAGTTCATAACATTGCCATACATATGTATGAAATAATTAAAATTTACACCTGTTTGTCGTTTAGAGTTCATTCTTGTATTTCCTTCTACCATCCGTCTATCCATCCATCCATCCCCACGAATATGTATAGCAATAATAATAATAATTCTATATGAAATATTTTTGAAAAAAATAATATTTTTTGGAAGTTATTCATGTTCGGCATAAACACCTTGTAGTTTCTTGTCGTCATACTATATCCTCCTTTCTTTCTTAAAGGCTCCGCTGCCAAGAATTGACTTTTTTTATTTTTGAGGGTAGAAAAAAGAATAAATTATTTAGTTTTATGATTTTGTAGAGACATAAAAGCGACAAGGAACTATGATGCGATATAAAATATTCAGGTGATGTCTTGCTTTAAGACTCTTTGCAATTTATTGTCTCAGATGAAATAAAAACTAGAGAGACCGGCCATAAAGAGCGAAAATTGAGGTTGTTGCGATGATTTTGTGCTGAAATTTTAATGCTGTTGGACTGGTATGAGCTGAATTCAGCTGAATTGAGAAGATACTAATTGAAATCAGCTAAATTTAATCTAATATGAGCTGAATTTGGTTAAATTTATCTATTATAAGCTGAATTGAGCTGAAGTTCAGCTGAAATGAAGCTAAAATGTGCTGAATTCATTCATTGAGAATTTAGCTTAATTGCTAATTTAGTTTAAAAATGAACTCAGTTAAAAATCAGCTGAATTGTGCGGAACTAGATAGAATATTAAGGAGCTAACTCCAAACCTAAAGAAGCACCTCCAAAAATCTTAAATTTTAATTGTCACGAAATAAAAATTTTCAATGAATTAAATTTTAATAAAATTAATTTAATTTTTCCCTCGTTCGCGCATAAAAAAGGGAACAAACTGAAAATCTTAATGACCATAAATCTTAAACCTGAGATTTACTTTTCAACGGAAAATAACAAAGCCCCCCGAAAAAAAAAAATAAACATATATACATAAAGTTATGATGTTAAGGGTCATTTAAACTACATTTCACTGACTAGAAAATTTCAAGTAAATTTTAATGCGATTGTAATCACGATAAGTTTCAATTTCGTGATATTTATGTACATAACATGCGATAAATAAATAAAATAAAGCGTCTTTCATTCTCGCATATCCATAAAAGAAATTATTGAATCATCAAAAAATTAATGACCCTCGTCATAAAGTTTTGTTTTATCATAAATTTAGAAATCTCCCGCACAGCTAAACTATATAATTAGATTAATCAAATTAATATCATGATAATCTGATCCTCACAATCTGAAACATACTCTTTCGTAGAAGCGCCTTTGAAATCAAGAAGCTTCATCCAATCGTCTAATTTGCATAGAATTATATTTCTTTTGCGAACCAATCATTTCTTCAATACTCGATTCATACATGAATGTGTATCATCCATAAATAAAAAAGAATGTGATGCCATAAAATTATATACACATTTAACCATCCTCTTGCATGTATTCTCACATGTTCATAATATATTTTTACATAAATCGTATATACGAAATGATTTATTGGTGAGAAAAAATCATTTTTATTTTGCGATATTGTCTCCCTCGACTTCTTCTTCTTCCATCATCTTGTCCCACGTTACTTTAATGTTCCACAAACTGAATAAATGTACAAAAAATAAAGAGTAAAATAATAATAATATTATTATATAGCAGAATGAGAAAACGAGGATGAGAAAGCACAAAGAATTTAAATGGCGATGACACCTATAATTCCGAGAAATTTGACTCTCACAATTTTAAAATTTTTTGCTGCATCGATGCGGGCAAAGTTTGAATTTTTTTGTATCTCAAAACGCAGAAAACCTTCAAAATTTTTTGTAACGGTCGTTTCAATTTTGAATTTTTACCGGTCATTTCAAGTTTGAATTCTTAACGAACATTTACAAATCTTTCGTTAAATGGTTCATTTCAACTAAACAACAGCATAAAATCATCTTATCAGCAATAAGATCCTTATATTAAGCTATACAATCCCTAAACCAAAGAGTAAGTCACATATTCAGTAAACAACCTCCAATAACAGTTAAAAAAGTTCAATATTTCACCTCAATAATGATATTCACGCGAAAAAGGCGAAATTGCGTAGTTCTGATTATGATGATCTTCATGCGACAGATGGATCATGAAGATAACATTTAAGCTGAACAATAAAATTAAGTGAACGGTGAGAGAGAGAGAGAAAGAGACGTGAATTAAGTCTCAATTAGGAAATTTAAGAATATTTCAGTAGCTTCTCGGATTACTTCCAATAAAATTGATATAAATTTGACTTTTATTGATATTGTCATGAGGAACACTTGTAAGAGGAACACTGTGAGAATGAGGGTACCTACATGTGTTTTCGGTGTGAAATTTCATTTCCATTGAATGTGAATCATAGCAATCATTGTGAAAATATTCAAATTATTTGTTAAAAAATACAGCACAAACCTTAAATATTTCATAAATTCTAACAAAAGAACTTTGCCATTTCCAACTAAAAAAACATTCTCAAATATCAAATCCTACAAAAAATTTAAATAATTCAATACATTTATTGTTATTTCTTTTATTTTCTCGTATTTTTCAGAAGGTAGAGAGTGTGTAAATTGTGGTGCAACATCGACACCACTTTGGAGAAGGTATGAATATTCATGAATTCCCTCAATAAACAGAAAGATGTTAAGCATAGAATATTAATTATGAAAAATATTTTTTTGTTAATTATATTCTTACAGAGATGGAACTGGACATTATTTGTGCAATGCCTGTGGATTATACTATAAAATGAACGGACAGAACCGTCCACTTATCAAACCCAAACGAAGACTTGTGAGTATCTCGCTTATGTGATCATTCTTGTTAATTTTTTATTATCAAACGCTACCAGAAATGAGAAATAATCCAGTGAACGTCAAAACAATCATTTGACAGCGATTAAAATTCATATCATAAACAAAATTATAACGAGAATCGTTTCTTGTGGAAAAAGAAAGATTAAATTAATTAAGAAATCAGCTTATCCACACACAGTCAACGAAATTTTTATTGGGAATACGAGAAAAAGAGACGAGAAGGGAAAAATAAGAAAAAAAAGGAGAAGCTTAAATAAAATAAAATAACCAAAAAAATGTTCTCATGCTCGCTTCCTAAAGAATGAGCAGCAACGGCAGTATAAAAATCAATTTAGACAAGCTAACATCTTCTCCTTTATATATCTTTCTCCTTTAGATGAACAATTTATTATTATCATTTTTTTCTCTTCATTTCGTAAATTTTGAGCGACTTTTTGGGGACTTGGGGACGGGTTTGTGTGACATTTTGGCGGGAACTTCTAGTTTGTCATGAAAAATCTTCAATATTTGCTTACTTAGTAATTCTTTCTATTCAATTGTGCACTGCTAAGTTAGGTAAATCATAATTGAACTTAATTTCAATTTAAAGCTGCTTAATTAATGTAAAAATCACCAATTAATTAATTTGCTCAATTTTTAACGAAACAATCTTGATTCAAATTCTACAAAACCGTTAAGATTTAAATTCATTCGATTTCATTTAAATTCAAATTCTACAAAACCGTTAAAAATTCTTTTACAAATAAGCTAAAAGCAAATCGTCAAAATGCGCCCAAAAAATCATCAATTCCAACTCGCACATCAAAACTACCTTTTCGTCGTCGTCGATATTTGTACACAAATGAGATGCGATGAACTGAAAAGCCATTTAATAAACACAGAGCTATACAAATTTTTTTTAATCTGGTTGTTTTACAAAATTTAAATTGTTATTTTATTCAAAAGCAGTAAGAAGAAGGTAAAGAATAAAAAAAAAAATTGTATGTTTCCCATATCTTCTTCACATATTAAATGTAAAACGCCACAGCTGACTCATTTGTGTGGCGTACGCAAAAATCACCAAAAACATGATTCCTCCTTAATGCTATGGCGCTATAATAAAATTGACGATTTGTTTTTAGCATTTTTAAATTGTCATCAAGTCGTGGAACAGATAAAAGAAGATGAAAATAAAGAGTTGTGTACACATGTGTGTCTACTGCGGAATGTATTATGTCTGATTGCCTGCGTCTCCTTATTGAACATCCCATGATACAATTTGAATAAGCGGTAAAAACTAACCATAAATAAATAAGCATAAACAACTCAAAGAACAATGTTCAATTAATTGAGGCAAAAGTTTTGTTCTTCTTCGTCATGTAGTCTTCCTCTTTCTCTGCACTGGAACATGAATTCCTTTATACTTTTTACCTTCCTTTTTTCTGTTTCCATGCAATAAATTGAATCAATTTAATCGAGGAAAAATTTTTCTTTTCTTTTCTTTTTTTCGCTACTGTCAGTGGCTTTAGTTCTGTTTTTGTAACAATGTAAATATGGACAAATAACAAAAAGAACTCGTCTGAACATCTATTCAGGCTTGAAAAACTATGTAACATGAAGCTTCTCTTGTTACACGCAATTTACATGTTAACAGAACATGAGCTGTTTATGGTTTTGTGCTCGTGTGGATGATTTGGATGTTAGATCTGGTAGATGTTGGATTGTCTAGTTGGAGATGGAATTTTAGGGATTGTGAATGGTTCTGAGATTCTAGAGCTATTAGTTCTTGATTAAGGCTGTCAATCTAGTTGATGTTGTAGATAAAGAAGCTATATTGAATGGCACTAGCTTTATGTGGTCAAGAGATAACATTTCACCGTCGGACAAACTCAATTAAATCAAAACTTTCACCTGTAGCATCCTCAAAGTATCAAAATCAAAACTTCCATATCCCAAAAAATACTGTCTGTTAATCCAATTTGACCTTCCCAAGATCATCAAAGTACCATCCCCAAAAATAATTCTCGCGATTTTTCATCTCCAAATTCCAATAAACACATCTTAATTATCCACCGCTTCACATCTGACAATCGCTTCCTGTCGCGAATATCATGTTTTGGTATTTTCAGTCTAGGATACACATATAGGTATCCCATCATATCTCTAGACATGATTATTATTATTATTTTGTCTGGGCAACGATAAAAAAAGAGTTTCTCACAATAGACTGGGAAGTTCAAATGCGAAGCGCAATAAAGAGGTCAGGAACCTCGCATTGCATTTTACTTGTAATATCCTTATGAAAGACTTTATTACGTTTATGAGAAGCGTGGAATAAAAGAGTGATATAAAAAAAATTCACAATATACATTTTTTGATACAATTTTTATCGTATTATGGCTGGGAAATGAGCAAGTTGATGTGGATTGTTGTGGGATTGTCTGACTGACTGTTAGTTTTTTAGGGGAAATGAGAATGTGAAGAAGCATTTATGCACTTAGTAGGAGTCGAACTTAGGTTAGAGAAGAGCAGCTGGATTAAGCTAGTATATAGTGAGATTCGAACCTTGAATGTCTCAACTTTAACAACTTTCTTAACTCGACCTGAGGGTTTATTGAGATTTGAACCGGGAATTTCAACTTTCTTCAATTGTACTCCAGGCATTGGGATTCGAATACAAGATTCTAAGTTAACCACCTACTTTCTTGAGCTCTACATTGCCAATCAGTCTAACATCTTCATTGAGAGTCTTGCAAAAATGCACTTTTAAGCTGCACACTTGCAGTTATCACTCAAACTTCATTTTTTGTTGTTGTTCCTTCGTCGTTATATGACTCGATGAACGCGCAGACCACATAACATTTTGCATATAAATTTTTCTCTCCCTTATAAAAAAAATATAATTTTTTAGGTATATTGCAAAAAAAAAAAAAAAATTAACGAGGTTTAGCCCCCTTTTGGTAACAACAGAATTGTATAAAAAAAAAGAGAAAGAGCTCAATTTCACATAAAGGAAAACGACTGTAGAGTGCGGAGGGCGTCGATATTCATTCGATTATTGAACATTGAAGTTGTTTTTTTTTTTTTTTGTTACGATCGCCTTTTTTATCCACTCTCGTTTATTGTGTCGCGCTCGCTTAGCAATTTTCAGTATGCTTTTTTTTTGCCTTTTTCACATATTCGCATTCTTCTTTTTCGCACAAGCAATATCGATGCTCGTTTAATAATGCGAATATTATATATGTATATACATATATAAAATATGTTATGTTGTCTGACGAATAGTTCTAACAACGATATTTGTTGTATTAAAATATAAAACTTCGCATGATAAAGGAATATATCAGCAAATATAAAAAAATGTGGAAAGAGGGACGTTTGGGCATGAAATTGGTTACTGTAGGTCGTGAACAATGCGATTTATAATTATTGCCTTGCAGCTCATAAATGTATGTATACATATGCATGTTCCTATGTTTGACTTGAAGGAAAAAAATCATCAAAATATACAAGATTAAT
This sequence comes from Chironomus tepperi, assembly GCF_022539635.2. Taxonomy (NCBI): domain Eukaryota; kingdom Metazoa; phylum Arthropoda; class Insecta; order Diptera; family Chironomidae; genus Chironomus; species Chironomus tepperi. Next base: position 1,763,501 of record NW_027226207.1, read on the forward strand.
AATGTTCTTACATTAAAGAACAAGTTCGACTTCGGGGAGATGGGAATGAAAAATTATTTTCAATAAATTATTGGCATGTACTTCTTTTTTTTTTGGTAGTTTCACCAAAGGGTAGATCATGGACAGGATATTTCTAATTTTCCTGCTCTGGAATTTCTTGCTCAATTTTCCAAAAAGGTCGTCATTTTTCCACGATTCAGCAGAATCAATCAGCCATTACCGCTAGCGCAGTGCTCTTAAATTCCATCATTATTGCCTAATTAATTATTAATCATTACACAATGTGCCCTTTTAAAGCCTTCTATTATTTTATATCTTTTGCAAATCATCCATTGGCAATTCCAGTCCTCTGACACGATTCAATTCAAATTTTTATTAGTTCTCTTTTTTTTGTTATTTATTTTATTTCATGCTTTTCAATTGGAAAAATCCAAAAACAAAACAAAACATAAAAAAAGAAATCCAATTCAATTGTTAATGCACATTGTGGAGTTTATTGTAAAGTCAATTCTTTCAATCAAATTATTGGACAATTTTTCTCAATCATTTTCAATATAGTATTTTATTATAAAAAAAATAAATAAATTTTTTGAATTGTTCAATGTGTGCAATCAACTTTGTTATCTTCGATGTTTTACCAGAGCTAGAATGTTGTAGAGAAATGAGTGTTTGAGGATTCAATTTGTCTTATGTGTTTTTGCTGAATTGTGCTGAATAAGTTGCTGAATTCCATTTATTAGCTGCTAAATAAGTTGCTGAATTGCATTTATTAGTTGCTGAATTATGTGAATAAGTTGCTGAATCGAACTGAATAGGTTGTTAAATTGAATTGAATTACTATTTAAGTTAGCTGAATTAGTTGCTGAATTGCGCTGAATAAGCTGCTGAATTGATCTCAGTAAACTGAATCACATCAAAATGCGTCTCTAAAATCCCACAGCACAACTTTAAAAATTTTCCATCAATTTCACATTTTGCATTCTTTTCTTTTATTTCCCACGATTTTCATCCATCTCTCTATTACGCTTAATTTTCCTCCGCTCCATGACTCTCACTCGCTTACCCACAATAATCCAACCTTTTGTAAAACGTAGAGAATAAGCAAGGAATATTGTCAAGCAGTAAGCGAGCAGTAAATAACAACACAAAACTATTGTTTACTTTCAGCGACGTGTTTGTTTTGTTGCAGTTTTGCTTGTTCACTATCAATTTTTTCCACATTCTTCTCTTTCCTTACCTCCTTTTTTATGTTTTTAGTGGGTTGAAAAACAGAAACAAAAAAAAAGAGCTTGGAAATAATTGTTGGATGAGAAAATCTACAGGTGTATTTGTTGGTTATTGACATTATAAAGAAAAAAAAATATTAATTGTCTCTTTATTTATTCTCCTTCTGATTTTCCTTCTGTTGTTCTTGTTGTCGTGTTTATTTTCTTTTAATTAATGGTAATTACTAGTTTAATTGGAGTTAAGTGAACTTGTTGGAAAAGTTCCTGGGAAATTTTTCTTGTCACTAAGAAGACAAAAATTAAGAATCTATAGTTTATTGGCAACTGGAGATAATTTGAGCTGAACAATTGCTGAATTGAGCTGAATAATTGCTGAATTCAGCTGAATACGTCATTAACATTAAATTCAATTGAATTTCAAATAAAAATACTAATTAGTCCGAATTGACTGTTCAAAATTTAATTAAAATTAAAAAACCTTTAAGTTTATTCCCGATTGCACCTGTTTAATGTCCTCATCAAGCTCTCATCAAAAGAAAATCTATAAAAAATTTAATTAAAAATTGTTAAAAATCTAAAAAGCTCCCAGCAGATGCTCATTTAAAATTGACATCTAATAATTGATTTCCTGCAAGTTCATCATAAAATTTAGGAATATTAATCCACTCCATAGGAGATTAAAGACTACGCAATAGTCAAAAAACTACAAAAAATTAATAAAATTTTATAATTTATTCGCATATAATGCAATTTTATATAGTGTAAAATATTTTAGTTAAATCATTAATAAGGAAGGAATTTTGCATGCTTATGAATATCCATAAGTCTCACAAGGCGATATTTTTGTGTCTAATTTAAAGACGACAAATTTTTATTTAAAAAAATGATTTTAGAATCATTAAAAAATTAAAATCTTATTTATGGCAAATATAATTTATGAAGCGCAAATATGTTAATTTTTAATTAAACTATAAAAATATTTATTTGTGAAATTTTAACGGTTTTTGCAGCTTAACAATCAGATAAATTTGAAAATGAATCATAAATTTATGAGGATTTTGAGGCTCGGATTTGCACTATAATTTATATTTGAGTTTAAGTTGAATAGCTTTAAGTGTGAATTTTGTGAAATTGGGAATTCTTTAAATTATTAATTAAGTTGAAGGTTCGAATCCTTACAACCAAATTCTTCGTATCAGGTCATTTTACAGCCTTTTTTTTTGGAAAATTTCACAAAATCCATTTTATTTTCCAAAAATTTGCAGCAATTCCACTCCATTCATAAAATCCAAAATTTATCAAGATGTAAATAATAATTGTGTCACATTACAAATGATTTGTCCATGATACTTCCTATACAAAAAGGAAACTTTCTGTCATAATTATCTAATTATAGATTGAATCCGTAATTTTAAATAATTTCACTATTTTCATTCTAAGTTATTAATAACGTCAGTAACTGTGAATTCGAGTTCAAAAAGACTTTATCATACCCATTCTCAGCATATAAAAGAATTATCTTAATGAAGAAGAAATTAATTTACTTGTTATTATTAAAATGTGTCACATTTTTATGACTATTTTACTTTCTGCCGATGCTACTTTAGAGATAAACATAAAATAATAGAAGACACGCAATTTTTTTGTGATGATGGGTAGCTGTGAACAATTTAAAAAGTCAACTTCGCGGAAAATCTTTATTTTTTTCGTTTGATATATCAAGAATGCAGCACAAAAGAATTTGTGAGAAAAATTAATTGTTTGGGAGACACAAAAAATGTGTGAGGAAGAATTATTAAATTAAATTCTTTTTCTGGATGGACTGTATTTGGAAAGAATTGTTGGGAAATTTAACGGATTTGGAAAGAATTGTTGGAAAATTTATCGGTTTTATTTTCAAAAATTCAAATTTTTTAACGACTCTCAAAATCTCAAAAATTTTAACGGTTTTCAAAAATTCAAAATTTTATGATAATTTTTTCAAAATTTATTTTAACGGATTTTTTAGTCCGAAAACTTTCCAACAAATCTAGACCACTGCTTCCACTCTATTTCAACTACTTACTAATGTCTGGTACTGAATAAAATATCTTTTTTTTATTATTACAATAAAATTTGTACAATGACTTTGCATTATGCAGCATGAAACTCATAAACATGCCTATACAACAGCGAGAGAACAATTATGACATGAAACTAATCAAGAAATGATTCAAGAGAATTTCCATCATAATTAACATTTTTTTTTTTTATTTCTGATAATGAAACTGACATGTGAGAGAATATTTTGATGATAATTCAGCATGTTAATGTTGTACTTACTGAGTTAAATATATGGGAGAAGAAAGACGAAATGAAATGAAGAAAAATTGAATGTAACCTGACACTTGAGGAACTTTATATAATTCTTACAATAAAGAAATTCTTTTTTTTTTATTTTTTGGAGCTTTTTAATTGCGGCGCCAAAAACTAATTTACATAATTACGTAAGCAAATTAATTGCCTCAAAAAAATAAGTTTTCATCTCCTCTCCACACAGCATTCTCAATGTTTTTTTTTTTCCTGGCCTTTATTGGCTGGCACACTCTTGAGATTCTCTCATTACCAGATGTTTCACATGATCAAGCAGAAAAATAATATAAATTTTCTTATTAAATGAAACAACACTTAACATGATGCCAAATAAGAAGAATGAAAGAAATCATAACAAATGTAGATCGTGAATAAGCAGAATGTAATAGCAATAAATTCTTTTATAAAAATCAACAAATCACATTTCTAAGAATTCTTCTCGTCTCTCTTAAAACATTTCTTCTGAAATATCATCGCATAAGTTATGTTCCTCGACTCTAGCACAAACTTTTTTTTTTTTGTCGGTTAAGAAATGGAAAAAAAGTTTTATTTTTTTGTATTTGGTGAACAAACAAGGAGTTGGAGAACAATTGATACTAAACAGCTAACTTGTCCATTCGATCGATTTTTGGATGTGATTTTTTGTTTATGGATGAGAGGTGCTCAGGGTAGGCAATTTGGGATTGAATGACTTGTTGAGATATTTTTGAGAATTTTTGGATTGTTGCAATTTAAATTAGGCATTTTGTCATTGATTTAATGTGTCAAAATTGAGAAAGTATTCAAATAGTCTGAACATTTGAAGGTTCGAATCCTACAGAATTAAATGTTATTTTTACTCTCCACTCTTACATATTTTTTTGTAATTTTTACATTTTTACCCCAAATTCCCTCCTAACTACACCTCTATATCATCCATCCAGTTCCATTGCATTAAGAAAATATGGGAAGCTCACATCATATCAATCACAAACGACAAACTTTAAGAATCTCAAATTACAATGTGACCATTCTCAAGCTACGATGAATATATTGAAAATTCATTGCACACCCTCGGATGGTTCTCCATTCCAAGTTCATGAATCACATAACTTTATAGAAGGCATGAAAATATTACCCACGCGCAATAGGAGGTCCTTTCTTATTTCTCATACAATCCATTCTTGATATTTTTTATATGGAATGAGAGATTTTTTTCTGTTGGTTTTATCGCATTTTTTTGGGAGATGAAGATGGGAATTTTTTTGGGGATCTGCTGGAAGGGCTTCATGAGATTAGGACTGGGACACACTAAGTTGTTGCTTTACAATGGTGCAATGTTTCTTAAACTGTTGTATGTGACACAATAATGTAGTGTCACACTAGTGTGCAACACAATGTTGCATTGACTATGAAACTAGGTTTCGCGACACAACAAGGTGACTTAGATTTGTGGTTTAGTGTGTTGGACTAGGAAAAGGTTAAGAATCACTGATTTACTGAATTTTGTGTCTAAATTGATTAATTTTGAGGAATTTCGGTGTTTTTGGAAATTGGAAGAACTAAATCTATAGCTCACTAAATTCAAATTAAACTAATTCCCTAAAATGCTCCCCAAAAATTGAATAAATTCAATAAAATGAAATTGTCAACGATAAAGATGGAAAATAAGAGGCAGACCTCTTACGGTGTATCATTCAATAATGATTATCATCTTATGGGAAAAACTCTTTCACTGAGGCTGTCTCGAATGCTTCCGAAAAAATTAAATAAATTTCATTTTAAGATATCCAAAATTAAATAAAAGATTTCTTGTTGATTGATAATTTATTGACGGAATTATGAATAAAGAAAAAAAAATAAGATTCGCATCCCAAAAGCTGTGTCTATGTGTGAGAGAGACATGATGCATAAGTGGTCTCCAAAACACAGTAGGATATCGCCGTGTGATATCGCGATGAGGCAGGCAATTATGTTAATTAACGATTGGATAAAGCTTATATGATTTTTCACGTCCTCTACAACTACTAGTCTCAGTCCACATTTCATCAGTAACGATATTTTAATTTAAAAAAATGCTTGTAATACAAATACAGTCACAACGGACATGTGGACTATCGTGTATATGAAGGTAGAAATAAAAACATGTCATTTAATGTCATGTGTGTCCATAAAATTTGAATATAAATTATAAATATATGAAAAAATAACCATCAAAAAATCAAATTATTTTTTATTGATTTGTTGAGTTTGACTTGTCAGCAAATTAGTGTATAATCAGGTGTTTTGTATACACCACATACTGTCTGATAGCTGATACACTAGATAAACTCTGGTGAGGATAGGGAATATATAATCATGATAACAATGAATATCTCTCTCATATTTACATGTATCAAAAATCCCAAATCGATTACTGACTGTTCCTTCATTTTTCAATAAACTCAACGGCAGAAATTGTGTGGGAAAATTTTTCATGTCATGCACGACACACGATAATAAAAATATAAATATTAAATGAAATAAAATATTTTTTGTGTGATGCGATATTGGATGTGACAATTCCTTTCGTTTCTGATTCGTCGCTAACTGTCTTGATAAAGATGAATCAGACTAGGACACGAGTAGCTGCTAACTATATTTATTTATTGCCATTATTAATTTTTATTACTAGAATCACTAAATCATCTATGGTTAAAAAGGTGAGACTTAATTGATGACGACTCATAAAAAAATTAACAAAATTGATAGGTATTGAGTTTCGGACCAAGATTCTCAATTTTTATATCTCTTTTTTTTTTTGTTATTTTGTCTTAAATGAAGACTTTTAAGAATGCAAATTTTTATTTAAATGGATTTTCGATTCTCATTTCAAATCGATTATTTCTCCTTAAAACAAATGAATATGCTAAATTTATGGCTGATACTTTTTTGCTGGCTAAATTAATACTAAATAATAGTTCTGATAAATTACTAGAGTTAATAAAGTATTTTTGTTATGACATTTCAACAATGTTTCTAAAGTTGAACGATCGGTTTTGATTACAACCTGATTTTATGAGAAGATTTTAAGTATGAAGGATGATTCAGCTGGATTTTGAGATTGGATTTGATGAGGTTTAATGTAATTCTGTTGAATTTAGCTCATAATAGTGATTAACAGGTTATTATTAAGTTCAATTCTAAGTGTATTTGCTAAACTTACTAATATTCAGCATAATTCAAATGAATTTGGAACTCTTTAGTTGAATTTAGCTGTGAATCTTCTCAATTCAGTTCTATTCAGCTCAATTCAAAGTTATTCAGCGCTTATTTATCCTAATTTAGCACAACTCAGCTCAATTTATCTGGATTCAGCACTATTCAGCTAAATTCATCTGAATTATGCATCATAGAATGCTATTTTCTACGATTATCAAGCTGAATTCAGCAAATTCTCAACATAAACAATCTCATTTCTAGATTAAGAATTCCCTTAATTCAGCACACAACTAGTAATGTAACAATTAACGTCCTTAATCTCATTTAACTCACTTTACCGCCCAACAAGCCAAAATCATAAATCTCTTAAAAAATGGAATCAAATTTTCCCCAAATTAAACAACAAATCATGACTCAATTCTATTGAATTTCAACACCCTGTCAATGTAACAATTTGAATGCAAATATAATTCAACAGAAATGAATCTTTTTGTTTCAATTTTCTAATTCAGCAATTCACAAAATGATTCCAAACATGAAATGTCTAGTTATATGTGTTTAATTTTAGCATTTTTAAGCCATTACGATCGAATTAAACAAACATTTTGGTGCGTGAATTAAACAACTTTCATTTATTATGTATTTTATGCAGACCTTTACGCATTTTTTGTTTTTTGGGTAAATGACTATCATCAGAAAGAACCATTCCTTTGCTGTTTGGGATTAATACATTTTTATTTACTTTAACTCTTTTTAATTATGATTATTGTGCTGTTACGGCACTGTACATGTAATATGAATGTTGCTGTTGTATAATTTTCAAATACGATATGCTTGTTTTACAATCTTAATTGTTTTTTATTTGTATATCAATTGAGGGATTATATTTACCATAAATGTATAAATTTTTATTGAATGATAAGAAGTTCACCGACATTAACAGTGCATATATTTGCATTGAATTGCATTTATCGTCCAAAAAATATCTGAAATTTATTTTTAATTTTAATACATTAAATGAAAACATTAAAATATTTATGTCCATTATAAGTAGTTCATCAGGAAGTAAATGAAAAATGGTTGGATGGGGAAGAATTATAAAAAAAAAAGTCATTAACGTGCCTTACGCGCCAACAACACTCACATTTATTATTTAATTAATTGTTGGAAGTCGTAGTAATTTTTATTCGAATTTTATTTTAATTTGGACACGACTGATGAAAATGTAATTATTTGATTCTTTTTCTCAAATGAATAAGTAGCTACTGGCAGTAGTTCATGAAATAAATTAAGCAATTGCATTTCATTGCATTCATTATGCCATTTTTGACGTAATTTATTTGCTTTTTTGAAGTATTGCTGAATTTATTAATTGTGAGTTTGCTGAAACCAGCACTGCTGAACTCATTTTAGTAGTTTTTAACTGAATTCAGCACTCTGAAAGTGAATTCAATTCTGTTTAGCTGGATTCAGCGCGATTTAGCTCAATTCAGTCATTTTCATCTCAATTTAGTCATTTTCTGTTGAATTCAGCAAGTTTAAACTGAATTCAGCACTATTCAGCTAAAATAAACACCCTGAGATTGAAAATTTTCATATTCAGCTAATTAAAGCACTTTTTTCAAGTTGAGTTCAGTACTGCAAACCTCATTTTCACTGCCCTAAATGTTCACCCACAAAAATACAGCATCAAATAAATCAAACCGCTGTGCCACGAGAAAAATAATTAAATTTATTTAAAATTCATCACTTCTCAAGTTTTTATAACCTAAAAAATAAGGAAAAGAAATAAATTAAAATACATAAAAGAAAGCGATGGAACTTCTTCATTCGATTTATTTCATTGTATCTTATTTAAATCCAATTAAAATAATTTGAATTGCACCTACGCACAATAGCTTATTTTTTTTGAAGTTCTCATTCTATCCAATCATTACAATCATTATTGTTATTGGCTATAAACTTTTCACCTCCAATTTCCCATCATCATAAAAAGAAATAATTTCTTTTTGATATTTAAATTATAAAATAAGAAGTGGAAATGGGAATAATGGATAGAAGATAATTTCTGGTTTCAAATCATAATAAAGGAATGAAATGAAATTGGAGTTTTGATTGTTGCTGAGGTGTTTGTTTGTTATTGCTGCGCAATTGAAGCTACAATCTTTGTTGATCTATCGATTTAATCATAAATTCTACTCTGATTTCCTGTAAAATTTGTTAATTTAGTTACAATAAGGTAATGGTAATGAAACTAAGTTTTATGACTATTTATCCAATCTCATACATAGTAAAATAGCGTGTTTGACTTTATGACCATAATATTAGAGGTATATATTATTTCTAATGGCTCTATTAATGGGATAATGACATGTAAGAACCTTAAAATTTTCACTTCTTTTTTTGCATCAAAATTAAAATCTTTTGAGCTCATCAGCATTATATAATTGTTATTTAATTAATATCAAGTAGCTTGATGCATGCACAATTGAAATACGCAAACAATGAGTTGTATTAAATCAATTGAAGGCTGTATAATTACTCCACAACCTTACCTTACCTGCCAGTTAGCACAATAATGTGTGTATATGTATACTTAGATTAATTGAATAATAATTCTGATTTATGGTTAATAAGTACATAAACAAAAGTGAGTAAAAGGACATAACCGAAGAGAACCTGTTACATGAAAATAATTTCTAGGCACGCATGTTGTGTGACAAAATGATATTAGGCAGCGCTGCTTACATTCATCAATTATTCTCGACTTGTAAGAAGCAGAAATTCTTGACTTTTTTGACTTCTTCTTCGTCGTGTTTAGATTAAAAATACTTTTAAAGCTTAATTCCTTGGTGGTCAACAATTGTGTGCCTCGCACTCTTAATTCTTGACACGGAAATTGTAGATAAATATCGATTTGTGTGCTATTTTTTGTCTCTATTTATCCTTCGCCTAGCCAAAAAAGTATATTAATGTTAAATGGACATAAACCATACACCAGGCGACAATCCTATTCACATAAAAATGACTTTTTATGACTACTTCTTTCACTTTTACACCAAATAATAGATGTATACAGTAATTGAATATTCGTCATGTAAAAAAATTCCCGAATCATGTCAAAGGTATGATTATGCTAAAGTAATGACTTCCAAAAAAATACTTGACACTCTAGGAACAACGACAACCATTAAATGTTTATGAAATTACACATTTTATTATGCTTGATGGTTGTTTTGTGGCATTCCTAGGTGGGATTTTTCTGTTGTGTTCTACTCACGGCTTTTAGACTTGCAGTTATGCATATTAAAGAATATTTTTCTAATTATGATGAATGAGCTTGGGGGATTCATGGATTTTTGAGGGTTCTGGACGAATTAATGAATCACATTTATGGGGTTGATCACAAATGACATCCTATAGCTGCACATAATGAATTGTGGTACAAACTCAATTCAAGCTATAGCTGACAAGCCACTTCTCATGTCTATCACAATTGACATTCCAAAAAAAAAAATCAAATTACAGCCGCATAATCAAGTCAAATTAGTCTATATATCCACTAATTGTGTTACAACCTGACAGTCATAAATTGACTTAATTAATTGGAGTTGCAAAAAAAATACAGCTCAATCTCTACCACACCCATATGTCCACAAATGTACAGGAATTATTGACTACTGTCTAAAATAAACACACATACACAAGGAAGTGACTGAAAAATGAGCAGTTTCTAAAATTAATCTTTATTTATCCCTAACAAAAAAAGTAGGAACTGCACAAACAATCCACGCATAGATAAAGAATCTAAAACATATTGATTATGTTTTTGCAATTAATATTGAAACATTTCACACATATAAAGTCCATTTTTATTCTGTTCCTTATTTTTTCGTCTCCCTATTCTTACATTGCATTATGTTCATATTTATCTATACAGTCACATTCAATTCCATGAGCGTGCGCGTTTTATCTGTTGAAAAACATCATAAAGAACATAAGACTTGATTTTATATTAATGATAGCAAGCATGGAGTAAATCTATGGCATAGTCATGTCTCTTCTTCTTCTTATTATTATTCCGCTCTTGTTTTTAGGGTGCAATGGAAGTTTCGTGACATGATTTTGTGATGAGATGGATTTTTTGAGTACGAGATGCAATGTGCTCCATATTCTAGGAAAACAGTAATGTCTCTCCATGAATATTCCAAAATGACCACCAATTGCCATAATTAATCCACAACCCTCTCAATTGGAGATCAAAATTTCGTTTATTATTCCATAAGTTTCATGTGGAGCAGCTCAAGCACTCTGGTAAAAGTTTCATTATTACGCACATTTTCGTTTACACTTCCTTAGTTGTCATGGAAACTGCTACCTCATATGTACAATTTTACTACTTTTCCTTTCGTTATTGTTGTGCTGCTTACTTTTCTTCTGCTGTGAGAGGATGAAGACAATGTGACGTGGAAGAAAAATAAGGTCGGGTGGAGTGAGTAGATGGATATACAGTAAAAGGAAAAATTGTACACAAAGAAAGTTGAGAAAATCGATATTTTTAAATGCTTGAATTGTTTTGTGTTGAGTCAAGAAGTTCCCCATTCATCCTCAAACAAAGTCATATATTTTTCCAATCATCGTCATCAACATCATCATCGTAAATCGTATCAGGAATAAGAAGTTTCCCCCAACGATGATTGAGAAGAAATTTCAATTCAGTTGCTGCATTTTGCTAAGGGCGTGGTGAGAGTTTAGTTGGGAAAAAATCTGGGGTTGTCATGTCGAGAGTAAGAGAGAACGAGAAAAAGGAAGGAAAAAATATTTTATACGGATAAAAATGAATATAACGAGCTAGAGGGTGGCTGATATCCGACTTTTCAACAATCATTTGATTGGTTGATAATTTATAGCATTGAATGTTTGTTATCGCCGTTTCCAGATAAGAGAAATTGATGGAATAAAACGTAATTCATATTTGTAGACTGACAGATGATGTTCCTTGATGTTTATAAATCCTACAGGAACAATAAAATGCAATGTGGACAGGAAATTATGAAGCAAAAAAAATGGGCAGATTCGACTTGAAATTGATTTTTGCTTTTGCTTCAATTCACCGATTAATGTTCATCCTCTCTGTTTGTTCTTCTGCTCTTCCTTCATGTGGTTGATGAGTGAAGGGGTTTGCCATTACTCATTGCTACTTAATTCCTAAACTGGATCTTCATCTGGATCTCAAACTAATACTATTGCGCGCCCCCGATTATATCCACAAATAAAAATCGTGTTCATTCATCTATTCATTCCATTCTATCAATCAATCAGAAGAAATCTGTCGCAAATCTCTTTAGGATTATAGTCATTGAGTGAGTGCTTATATGCCAAATGCTTTCGTAAACATTTTCACTCTTGCCCATTTTCGGGCAAAAAAGAATCTTGTCTATCTTGTTTTTATTTTTCTTCAATTCCTTCATCTACCGCGATTGCGTGAGAATGCATACAGCCATAGAATGCAGGTTTCTATCATCATCCGTTGTGCGGGGGCTGTTTGTCAGTGATGGATGACTTTTTGGGGAAATTGGATTTAAAGCTCAAGAGTCATGACTCGATATAGGAAGTATACAGTATAGGAAGTATTTGGATGTACATCACTAATGCACGACCTACCCGAGTGAGATTTAATAAATTCTTCAAATGAATTGATGTCGCTTCTGAATTTTTACCTATAAAAAGTATGGCATTTAGTCATTTAATCAGCGATTAGCAGCGCAAGGTTTTGGAATAATTAACTGACATCTAAATCAATCTCAGATGTACCAAATCTCTTAGCTACTCTCTTTATTATAATTTTTATTGTTGTAGCTATTATTATTAGTGCTTGTAAGTTCATGTCATTCAACTTAATTGGAAATCTCCTCTTCTTCGTATGGATTTATATCACATTTCGAGTTAAAAAAAGAAAAGAATTGAATGATAATTTGCAAAAAGTATATAAAGTAGAGAAGAGAAATTGATAGACATTGAGGAATGTACTTCCATTCGCTGCCACACACAAACTTTTTTTTTTTTTAATTTAGCATTCAAATTGATTTTTTTTATATAGTTTTATTCTCTCTCAATCACCGCTGATTGATTTAAGCATTTTTATATTTTCATTCATACGTAAGTTGGTAAGTTAAGTGAATGGGATGACTAACATGCATATCATCGTAATTAAATTTTCTGAAAGATTAATTGACAATTTAAAATGTTTTATTTTTGTGGCTTGTTTCGTGAAGGATGATAATTGAATGTCGGAGTCTTGTTCGAAGACAATTGTATGAGAAATTAATTTTTATTGACGAAATGGAATAAGAAGATGTAATTGGAGGATTAAATGTGCGATAATATCAGCTATAAACCTCACAAATCGATTAATAGTTGTGAAATCGTCAAGATGAGTGCTTCGGCTTAGATTGATGCTTTGAGTTGTTGATTTGGATGCTTAGTGAAGGGTTTTCTAGTTGGATGATGAGTTTTAGGCTTAATGCTTCCGATTAGGCTTGAATTCTATTACCTGAGTTGTCTTAAAGCTCCAAATAGTCATAAAGAGTCCTAATTAAACAAAGTTCAGATCCTAATCCTTAATTTGTCAATAAAACTCATAAGTTCAACATATTCAAGCTCCAATTCCTCTCATAACCCAAAAACTGACAAGATCAGATCAGCAATCAACAGAAAAATTATAGGTTTGCTTCCGGTTCATTGAACGATGGCATCCCAAACAAATAATGAGTGATAGAAGCTAGCTCACACATATTGAAAGGAATCTACATCCATTCAAAACTAGGAGAAGTGAATGAAATCAAAAAATCAATTTTTATGTCTTTGTGACCAACAACATTATTATATTCTCCGCAGTAAGTGCGCCACAAACTGCCGATTGCGTATTAATTATATATAATTTAACCATTTATCAAGTGTTAAAAATCAATTTTTGTATTCGAAAAAAAAAATCTTTCTCTTTATTCCTTTTCCTCTTCCATGTAATTTTCGTGTCAAAATTAACGTCTTTCTTTTCTCAGTCCAATTCGATCCGGGAGTGAGTGCTTAATTTTAATCTGAAAATCTTGATCTAAATTTACCGAAAAATCACTTTGTCCATTTGATTTGACCATTCTAAATAGTTTTATAGCTACTGAGGTGTGTATACTATAGCAAATTAATAACAATATAATTTCCATACCCACAATTCTAACCTACCTACCTACCTACTACGTATTGATTATATGTATTTAAATTCATATTCAGAATAGGCAAGAAGAAGAATAGGAGAAAGAATGAAACTTAATTATATTTTTAGTGTGTGACTATAATTTTTTAAAATCAATATTACACTTTTTTTTCCTACTATAGGCTAAAGAAGATTTATTTGTTGCCACAACAATTACAGAACTGTAAAAAATATATATATACAGTGCCTCTATTGAAGCAAGATGACAATAGAGGAAAAAAATTACAAAACAACTTTATAACAAAGGCAATTTTTATTCTACTTTATAAGAAATGAGCAAATGATTTAGTTTACTACAGCTTTAATAGCCAACAGAAATGAATTGTATGTACATAAAGGAAGAAACTTATTACTTTAATACATATATACACATAGCAGTTTCTTCAATACACAATGACGATGCAATATATGAATTTATTTCATTTTCGTCTGTTGAACTGCCTGTAAAGTCTTTAAAATACTTACTTTACAACTGAGCGATAGACAGGAATATAATAAATCAGTTCAAATTTGATTGTTTTTTGGGGATTTAGACGCATTTCAAATTCAACGATTTTGGAAATTTTAAAAATTTTCTCCGAAAAAGTTACTCAGTTTTAACTTTAAAATGCAAAATTCTCTTAATTTAGACTGTTATTTGTCGTAAAAGTAATCATTCAAGCTAGAAAAAAGTGGCAAAAGCTTTCTCTGACAAAAACGATCAGCATAAAATGCTTTATTGTCGAATTTTTGGAAGAAAGCATTCTCGACCACGTGGTCCAAAAGTCAAAAAGACTCAAAAATCACTCAATCAAACAAAAATCATGCTAAAACTATGAATCCTTACCTAAACGAAATCATGAGTTATCAAAAAAATAGTTATAGCTTGTTATAGACATATCATATTGAAAATAAAATCACCCACAGTTTCTCATAAATAGCTTTCTTACAATGTTTACAGAGAATATTGTATAGATACATGCGAGAGACTGAATGACTTTTAAAAAATAGCAAAATGTATGTCTCGAAACTCTTTATATCTATTTCTTATAGCCCATCTTCTTATTATTCCTCTTTTATAGTTAATCGATTGAAATATGAAAATTTTATATATTTTTTTTGTTTCTTCTTCTTCTATTTCCATTTTTATTTATTATTTGTGTATGAATTGATGTTTTTATTAAACGAGATGAGAAAAAGAACCTCGAACATGAACAGGTCTTTTGATTAAAATCATGCGAAATTGAAATAGGAATTTGTTTCATGTTGAGAACTTTTTGTTGATGAAAGCTCGTGAGGTATTTATAGAGGTGTAACCTATTTTCAGCCATTCGATTGACGGCTTGTCAAGAAATTCTCAGAATGAATATTTTCATGAAAATTGAGCTACAAAAACCTGTCAAGAAAACCAGAAGCTAGTTACGCCTAAAAATTAAACATTCATTTATTCCATAAAACCTTTAAAATTTAAATACAAAGAAGCTTAAAATTTGGATCAATATGGATACACAACATCAACCTGGATGGTAAAGCATGTAAAAGCACAATAAATAAATGCATAACAAATTAAGATTACTCTCATGTGACTGCCAATATAAATGTACGTAAAATTAAATTTGAATGGAAACGCATTCCTTAAACAAGAACAAAAAAAAAGAGAGAAGCCAGAAAAGCATCAATGCTACTTACTATATTGAATAAACAATAGAAATAATAATAAGAATAATAAATCGTGCTCTTGTCCTTACTTCATGTGACACACGATGCAACCTTAGTCCAATGCATTATTATATATAAATTCACGTGGATATATCCAAGTTTCGGAGAATTTGGTGGAACTTAATAATTAAATTTGAGAACTTCCATCCAACCATTTAATAATAAAAAAAATCAGTTACATGAAAAATTTCGCATGAACATTAGTCTTACTTATGTTCATTCTCCTTCCTCTTCTTTCATCCTATAAAGTTTTTTTTTTTGGATAAAATATGCTCACATGTATTGTTAATAGTACAATATAACAACAAACATCAGTAGCAGAGCAGAGAGAATATTCACAAAAGAAATGTTTAAATACACTTTTTTAACTTCCCAAATGAATTTCTCTTATCGCAATTTGATCAGACTACCAATTAAATGTGACAGTTGGATAAAGGAGTAAAAAATTATACTGTCACATACATCTGAGCAGTGGAAAAAAGGGAAGAAGAAAGCACTCTCACACACACGCTTTTTTTTAGATTTTTCTGTGCTCTTTTTTCGTTGTTGTGAGGTTTGTGTAGGGTCTTCAAGATGTCGTGGAATTTTTGTTGGGTGTCGGATGAGATTTGAGTTGATGGGAATCAAGAAATGCTTCAATTTGAAGTCTGTTGACTGGAATTTTGAGTCCATTTGGTCATATAAGCTTTAGACTTCAGATCTAGATGAAATACATAGAATCCAGGTCATACCATCCCTAACGAATCACAGAGCTGTATTGCCTATGTCTCTACAAACGAACGTATCATCCAGGTCATCCCATCCCTAATGAATCATATGAGCTGTATTGTCTATGTCTAGCTACAGACTAACGTATAATCCAGGTCATCCCATCCCTAATGAATCATATGAGCTGTATATCTGTCTACAGAGTCTACAGACTTAGTTTAACTACAGCCAAACATATAATCCAGGTCATACCATCCCTAATGAATCAATCCATCCATTCTTAAAGCTTAAATCTCACAAGAGACGACAATATTGAGCACGCAATAACTCTTAAAGTCTTTCCTATTCCATATCAAGAATCTCAATCCGCAACATCATCAACTACGCTTCTTCTTCAACTGCCATTTTGTTGTCTGTCTGTGAACAAATCTGAGTGCGATCTGGTGGGATTTATATCCATCAGACATTGTAGCACAATATTGCAACAAACATACAATTGTCAATTTCATAAATTGTAGCAATGGATGGTAAAAGTAAATTAATTAAAGTCATTTAGATTTTAATGGCTTATTAATTAATACCTCCGACTCCCTTTTTAAATCCGCACTCATTTTTTTTGCGCGTTACTGCTACTTCAAGCAGTGCTTTAATAAATTATCGATTTTTTTTTTCTTCCTTCTCTTCCTTTCCTCACATTGTATATTGTGTGTGCATTTTCATTTACAAATTAAAGTTCAACATGAAGTCGGAGAAAGAGAAGCAGCTTTAAATGATAATTTTTTTTTCTAACCATGGCCTCTGTTACATTGTTGCTCCACGCATGCTCCAAAATCACCATTTTTCTCTCTGACATTTGTACTATTTAGGGGTTGTAAAAATCTCTCATTCAACAATCCCAGCAGTTACATCTGATGTTATTTTTAAGGGAAAAAAGAAGAAAAATCATTAATATAAGACTTGCTCTGACTAAATTATATCGCATGCCATTGTCTCACTGATTTTTATCGACCAAAAAAAAAATGAATGAATGAATATTCAAGTCAAGAAGTCCTAATGTGTCAAGCTCATAACTCGCCGAGTTAACTGTATAAAGATTCAATCAGGCTATAAATCTTATTAATATGATCTTATCTAATGTATAGATTATCTATATCTAATTATGAAAAGTGATATGCGTTGATCCGCTAGTGTAAAGTGCCCAACCAGTCAAACAGACATTTTTATGTATTTCTCTTTATGTGTATTCTTGTTATTTGTATTATTATTATTTCTACAGTCAGCCACTGGTTTAGCATTTCAGCAATAAAATGTAAAAATTGTCTGTTCGAATAAATTTATATTTTTGAATATTCAGGCATCATGATAAATTATACTATCGAGTGCCTTTTTTTATCCAAAACTGTCTACTGTAAATTTTTAATTTTTTTGTGAATTATTAATGAAATGTATGTAAATGGCTGGTCTAGAGCTGTCCATCATGCCTAACAAATGTTCAGTGAGCTTTAAATACATTTGCTTATTTTGAATCGAGTTAGAAGAAATAATTTGAATGTTTAAGTGCATATTGAGGAGTTTTGAAGCGTTGACCCAATTTTTTATGGGATTTGTGAATCTTTAATGCTGAATGGACACTTTTTGTGCTTTATTCTTGCTCTAGATTTGGATTTGTTTACTTTTTGAGCTTTGCTATTGATTTAAGGTTATGCTTTAAATTTATGGATCTTAATTGGGTATTTAGAGGCTCATCTCTTGATATGTATCAGTTCTAGAATTTGGAATATGATTGAACTGCAAGCATTAAGTTTGTAATACAGTTCCAATCAAAAGTTCCCTATCTAAACACAAAAATCAAACAATTTGGCATAAAATCCAATAATCCTGCATCATTAACTAAGTGCTAAAACATATCTCCAACGTCAAGCACTCTACATCGCCAAAATATCTCAATAAGTCCACATCCAGTCGAACAAATAAGCCAAATTTTATACAAAATCTTAAAACAATCCAAAAATCATTCAGGAAGCTACACAGATTCCATTATTCAAATGCAGTCAAACAAATTAATTTGAAATAAAAAAGAGATAACTTTCAAAGACGTGGATGAATAAGAAGTGGAACAAGACAGAATGTAAAAGATGATTCTACCAAATTCTGTAAATTATTTAGAAATAACAATATTCAAATTCCAATTCTTGTCTTCTGAATTTTCATGACACAACAACAGCAGCTACAAAGAAATTTTTTTCTTTCTCGCGCTATAGATTGCCATATATACAAGACCTATCCATCTCTGTCATATCAAATGACATTCAAAAAATTGTATGTATACTTCTCATTCGTTATAATATAAAATTAATTGATTGAGTTAAAGGTATGAATAAGTTGAAAAGCATTGCAAGATATTCTTAATAAATAAATTTATATGCGTAGGGGTTGTTCGGAAGTGATGTCCATCGGGGAATTAGAAACAATTCTATACTACCAAGCAGTGTGGTCCTTCTATTTAGACGTAACTTACGTACAATCCCCAAATATTGAGTCAACGAAAAATAAGTTACATTAAAATATTAAGAAATAGTGATTTGAGACAAGACAGTTGCTCTTTAGTCATCATTTTTTCCATTCTTCTTCTTCCATTCCACTTCTTTCATTCCTTTTTATTTACGATACTCCCAAGTTGGAGCAACAACATGTTCAACTTTTCATGTCTTGTCTCAAAAAAAAAAAAAAATAAAAGCAGTAACAAGACGAAAAGAAGAAATACAGAAAAATATAATTTTTTGACCAATTATATGAAACAGTAGATGAATGCTTCTCTCTTTCTCACTTCCATCCAACTTCTTTATGTTAATTTGAGCATCAATATAGAGTGGGTGGAATAAATTGATCTATCATCGTAATCATCAATGTTGTTACTATTCTACGGTCACGAAATAACATGATATGTAAAGATAGATAGATGGAAATGTATATCAGATTAGCATCTATATAGAGTAGCTCAAATTAATAATGAATAATTTATTATAATTCTTGTCGTCTTTCTCGTGTGTGCGAGTTTCTTGTATTTTGGATTGTCGTTGGAACTGCTCAACGAAATTATTATGATTGAGTCTTCAAAACTTGTTTAGCATTTTTTTGAGGATCAGATGCTTGACATCAATTACGAATTGATCCAATAAGTTCCAAGAATCACCAATTTCCACGTCAATCTCAACCTCATTTCTGCGTACGCAAAAATCTCCATTTTTAAAAATTTTGATTAATTTTCACCTATTAATAATACCAATAATTCATTCTTTACAGAAACTACAGTCACTACAAAGTGCAGCACGTCGTGCTGGTACATCCTGTGCAAATTGTAAAACGACAACAACAACACTTTGGCGAAGGAATCAAGGTGGTGAACCTGTTTGCAATGCCTGTGGACTTTATTACAAATTACATAATGTGAGTATTGTGTTGGCTATATATTCTTTTATTAACTTACGGATTGTAAGAAGAGTCGATTTTATAAATTATATGCAAGATCTACTTTTTGCAATGAGCTCGCATGTTGTGTACGGAACGAGAATTGTGCATATGAAAAGTTCTAAAACTTTTTCTTCAGCTCTACAATTAAACAACAAAAGTTTTCCGCTGCTATTTTTAATTGCCTGTATCATAAAAGGTGAAAAGAAGCACTAATTCTACCTTATTCTCACATTTATGCAATCTCTTATCCATCTGGATCGTTTTTCCACGCAATTTAACCTCCCCAACTTCTTGTTTTTTTGTTTTAACAAACGGAATAATCAATGAATGTTAAGTAGCAATGAACATACAATCATGTACATGAAGGGGATGATATTCTGTACTCACAAAAAAAATTGAAGCTGATTATAGCTGATGATAAAACATTTATAAGGGGTTGAATCATACAAAATCAATGCATTTAAGGCGATTAGATTAAATGAGATTTCCCAAACGGGAAATTAAGAACGATTGAACACGTTTCTATGATTTTTCATCTTCATTCAATGTTCCTGTGATGAGAGTAAGGCATCACGATCCCTCTTTAGTTTGTGGAAAATAAAAAAAATACTCCCTCTACAGCTATTTTGTGTTCGTTCTATGCGTGCGTGAGGGTGAATTGTTAAGATGATATTTGCCCATACTGAACAGTGTCGGTGCACATAAATTGACTTTAAGAATGTTTTCCTCCCTTTTTTTTTAGATTTTGTGGGTGACATTGGAAATTGGGAAAATAGTCATTGGGTTTTTGTCAGTTTGTCTGATGTAGAATTATTCAATATTTCTGAAATTTGTAAAATTCCTGAGTTTGATTCTCACTTATTTAATGATACCAAATTTTGGTAAATTTTCTTACAAATATCCAGGTTTTTTAAATTCCAAGTCATTTTTTTAATTGCGTTCAACTTTTAATTGTTCTTGTCATCCCTAACTTCCTCGACATTAAATGCATTTTTTTCAATTTTTCTCTACCCAGCCGAACAAAGTGCTTTAAACTTCAAAAAAAAAATTCCAGTTTTTCCTCTCGCTCAGCTCGAAACAACCGCAATTACCCAATTAAAATGACAGCATGAGATGGAAATGAAGGAGAAGAAGAAAAATCTTTATCTATTTTCCATATTTATTTTCCATTCCTCCTCCTACGTGTCTTTATGTGACAAAGACACAAGAGAGAAAAGAAAATGCGAAAAACAAAGTTTTTTTTCCTCTTTTTCCTTTCCACTTTTTCATGTCTTCTTGTCTTTCAAAGAAAAAATAATATGGAGATTGTTATCAACATTATTAAATTACACCCTTCTGTGTCGTTCATTCTTCTTGAAATTTTCTTTTTACTCTTCTTCTTCTTCCTTCTTTTGTTTTTCACATTCAAATAATAATGGAAATTTTTTAAATAATATTTTAATTTATAGCACTTTAAAAGAAACAAAATAATGTAAATGAAATGACAATTTTTTATGCAAAAGCATGAAAGTTGTCAGATCAATTTGAGACATGAACATGGGGTATTTTGGGTTTTGTGATTTTTTCATCTGAAGTCAATTACTAAACAAATTTGTTAAATTAGAGCAAAAAAATAAAATAAAATTCGTGAGTATTTAGTATTATCAGTTTTATTCAAATTATATCAGTGATTAATGGGATTCGAACCCAAACAAATTTTGCAAGCAAATGAATTTGCACAATTTCAATAATTTTCCGATCTAAAGTTTAACAAATTGTAAATTTAAAGGTTTATAATCATTCAAAATTACAAAATGTAACTTAATAGGCAAATACTAATCAACAGCAACTATAAAATTACAAATTAAAAGATGACAATTACAATATCAGATGATGCGATCTTAACTGAGATCTTCAATGTTAATTGACTAATAATATGACTATTTTAAACAAACAGAAACCAGAAGTAATGAAATATTCTGCAGCAAACAAACGTGTCAATTTGCTGACTTTTATAGATAATACAGACATCAGTTCTAGTGAACATGAAAGAACAACATAATCAAGCAGACGGTAGAAATATTAATTTAACTGAAAATCTACTCAATTAATTCTAGTAATTTACACACGAGCATATGAGTAAGACAGTAAAGAACTTTTTTATTTATTTTTGATCTTTCTTGCATTTGGGCAGTTAAAATAATTGCATGCATGGTCATATTTCGTTATTTTTTATTACAATATTGTACTCTACACATTCCCAAACGGCAGTAATTATTAATTTTTTAATTGAGCACTCTTTTATATTTTATAACATTTATTTCTTCTCGAGCCGCAATATGTAGCAATAAAGCAACAGCAGCTACAACTAAAATGTGCTCAAGTATTTAATTATGTCATTTCCTTTGCGCCCCCAAAAAAACTACAACTTTTATTTCCATTCATTTTCAAAATAAAACCGAGAGGAGAAGAAATATGTGAATTGGCAATGCTGGAATGTTCAGTCGCATGACTTAAAGTAGTGGAATTTTTTAAATACACACCATTTGCGAATGAAGTTATTAAAATATAAAAGAAATACCGTCGGCGGTTGTATTTGTGCTGTTGTTACAGTTTTTCAATTTTTTTGATCTGTTTATATTTTGAGAAGTTGAGCAAGACACTAGCTTCAATGATTTGTGATTCTTAATAACGTTTTTATCATTAATTAATTCAAAAATGTCTTTTCAGACATTGAAAGCTTTAAATAGTTAAGGGTTCAAATCCCAGAAATTTTAAAGGTTGCTAAGATATGCTTAAAAAAAAATATTGTAAATTTTTTTTCAATTTCCAATTCCAAAAAAAGTCCCTAAAACAACATTGCATAATATTTTTTTGCATAGCTGTATATGTCATGTCTCTAATTCCATAATGTACAATACGAATTGTTACAATTTTTTTATGAGGATTTACCGAAAAGCAATTTTCAATTATTGTTCAATGAGCTAGTGAAAATGATATTTTTCTGCCTGATTTCACTTTGTTGCAGGATTTGTCTCTTCTCTTCTGTTCCTTCTTTTTCTGTTCAAAATGAACCAGAACACAAAAAAAATCCCTAGCATGAATGAAAGGCAAACTCAATCCGATCGGAAGTTTGTTTTTGTTTGTTCTATCAATTGAACATATCAGATTTTGAGTGCCTTTATTTGTTACTGAAAAAAATCCTATATACTATTGTCATTTGAATGCTGTGTCTGTAGGGAAGATCGTTGAGCATAAAAATCCATTAAATCATTACTTTCGCAACTTTAATTCTCAACATGAGCCTTTCTATTGATGAATAACATATTTTTTTGCGACAATTTCTTTCATCCAGGTACCAATTGAGTATGTATACATTGTTACGTACTTATGGTATGCTTTATTGGAATTTAATTTACCACTTAAAAAGGGCATAACTGTAACAATGAAAGAACTTTTTTTTCCTGCCTTACCATTGTGAGTTAAAAGCCTCCCTTCATTTGAGACTATAACAATATGACGATATGATACGTTAAGTCCTTTCTTTTTGGCTCTCACTCACTTACTCACTTCACTTATTCGTTTGTATTGCATTAAATTCTTCAACTGAGAAAATTATATAGTAGAACTGTAATGTAATGATGAAGTTCCATTGTTCCAATGTTCGACATAAAAAAAATCTACATACATCTATAGCAATTTTACGACATAATGAAATTGATACTCTTGTTGCCTCTCTCTCGAGTAGATTTTTTTTAATTTTATTTCATGTATTGTTATGCGAAAATGTGCATTTTTTTCTATATATTTATTTCTCTCCGCTGTTGTACAATTAAATACATAAAAATCATTGTTTTCTGATATACAATAGTACAGCATATACTTTTTTTTTTCATCACATCAAAGTGGGCTTACCTTTCATTTTATTGGCCTTTTTTTACATTTCATTCTGACTTACAATTTTTATATTTTATTGATGTCGATGATGAATATAAGCACATATACAACGTGATTTCTTCCACTCTACAACAACAAAAAATATTGTGTGTGGCTACTTGTAGTCATAAATTGAAAGCACACAAAACGGAAATGCATTTTGCGTAAGCTTCATTTAATTGCATTGATCATGTTGATAAGATTTTTATTTTGCTGAGTTTATTAATAATGTTGCTGTAAAGTTGTGATGATCATCATCATATCATGTTCCATGTTACATGACATGTAGTTAAATAATTTGTACTGAATTTTATGAGATAAAAATTGAAATGAAATTGGATTTGGGGGATAATTAATTGAATGGATTGATAATCTCGAAAATTAGAATTGATTTTAGTGATTTTATCTGTCTTTTTATTGAAATTGGGTGTTTCTTTGGATAAATTTTTTCAAAATTTTCGACTTTGAATTAATATTTCTCATAATCTGGCAATTTTATAGCTCCTTTCTTTATATACACTCACGGGATTTGTGCAGATCTTTATTTGATTATTTTTTGCCATCATGCTGTATTTAATTAAATATTTCAATTTTTATGCCGGTTTCTCGGAATCAAAATATCAAATTCCGACTTTCAACATGAATTTTTTGCACTTTATTCTACTTGTCACTATAGTTGAGTTGATATTTCGAGTGTATTACACCTAAAACTATCGTTTGTTGCTCTTTAAACACTGCAAAAATCCTTAATTAAAGAGAAAAATTGAAATTTTAGTGATTCCGAGAAACTTTTTTCCTAATCCGTGAGAAAATTCATTTTTTGATTTTATGTTTTTGCAGGTATTATAGACTAACAATACAAAATAAAGACAGATTGAGATATTATAATTAATATTTTAACGAAATTAACAATTAGTTAGTTTATTTAATAAGTTAAAGTAATGTTTTTCTATGAAGCAAATTTTGTAGTTTTTGAGACACGAATTAGACGAATTTGACTTATCCAGAGAATCACCCAATTAGTTTTATCTTCAACGTATATTTTTAATTTGAATTTTTTCGCGTCTTTTTTGTCGTCAGTTGAAGCGAAAATTTTTCACGTGTGTTTGCAAAATATTCTAAATAATTAAAAATATTGAAATTTAACAATTTATAAGCTGTTTATTAAGCAATAGCTCATCGAGAAGCAAACTACAAGCATTTAACATTCAAAATCAGACATCAAAACTTTTAAATATGAACTAAAAATCATCAAGAATATTTCAAAGCTCACTGCAATTTAGCATTGCAAATCTCGACATTCATTTCCCTGTAATACTTTCTTAATTTTATTTAAAACATAAATTAATTAAAACTCATCACAGTCCCATGTTATGCTGCATATATTATGCATAATTCTACGTAAAATTTCAATTATCACTACTTTCTGATCTTGCGTATATTCACTTGAATAAGAGAAATTCGCTTCATCCATTAGAAAAAAAAAATATTTCTTTTCGCAACATTAACATCCTTTAATTACAATAATCTACATTGCAGTAATTAGTGGTTTCAATACATATCGCTTAAGTAGTGGAGAATCTTTTTATTGCATTTGCTATTTTAATGCTAATTACAAGAAAAATGGTTGCTAATGTAACAAAAGGGTGAAGAAAGAAATAGAATAGGAAATGTACAGCACAAATAAAAAACTGTTAAAGAATATTTCTTCAAGGATCATAAATCAAAAACAGTGGAAATTAAATAAATGCGCGAGAGAAAATAAAAGAAAATAATTCCACATTTTTCGCTTCAAATCACAAATATTTATGCATATGAAAAGTTTATTACAATAATGGACAGAGATATGCAGAGCGAACTTCCACAAATTCATATACAATAAACATTTTTCTTTCTTATTACATTTTGCGCAAAAAAAACTGAGTCAGTCAGTAATTAACGCATTCATTATACACTAAAAAAAATTGCATAGCATGTAAGTCAGTACGTTAGATACATTAGGGAAGTGAAATAGAAGTCAGACAATGTTGAATTACATACAATTTTTTATATACATACATTTCTTACAAAATGCGATAAGCGATCTATTTGAGTGAGACTTAAAGGGAAAAAAATAAGAGAAAAAAAATAAAGATTTCAGAACTTCGATAATAATAATGTACAGAAGTTGGAGCTCTAAATTTTTCTGGTGCTACATATATTTTTCATGTACGCGCATTTATGAAGAAATTAACTGAAATATTTCTATGTTATCAGATTGAAAACTATTTTCCTCTATTTAACAGGTGATTATTTTGTGGAATTTCATATTTTATCGCAATTAAATTGCAGAAATTTCAAATTAAATTCCTAACGACTTTTTAAAATTCAAAAAAATCTATAAAATTTCAAATTGTAAAAATTCGTTAAATTGTTTTCCTTCAATTACATAAATTCCATTCTATTTGTGTACATTCACATGTGCCTGAGTTCAGATCGTAAAACATATTCATTAATTCATTTATTATAATAATAAAATGCATCTAATTAAATCGTAGTGAGAGATGGAGATGAAAACAAATGGAAATTAATGATAAGTTAAGAAAATTGCAGACTGAATGTTGCGATAAGCAAACGAAGCAGGAAAAAGACATACAAAGTTTTCTTCTTTTTCCATCCCATTCCCTTTTACATTAAACAGAGAATGAATTAATCAAAATAGCAAGAATGCAAAAATGTGTTATGTTTATGCTTAAAAGATGCATAAATTTTCCTCGAATAGAAGTGATGATATGAAATTTTGTTGATCATTTAGCTACTACTTCTTCTTCCATCATCTGGCCCGCACGCGACTTAAGAGACATAAAACAATTTCCATAAATGCTAATTCTTCCTTCTCCGTCACATTAAGGATGGAGTTTTAACTGTCGTCAGTGACTAAATCGAGCGTGACGTAAATATTTGCGCATCACGTGCCACACACGCTGTTATCGCACTTTTACAATTTCCCTAGCTGATTTTTGTTTAAGAAAATTTGTTCTTATAAATGAGATGGGGAAGAATCTTCCTACCATAAATGCATGCAGAGCTCATTTGGCATGAAAAATGCATTAATTGTCTTACATTAATTGGTGCATTAAGCTCTTCCCTTTCGCATCTCAAAATGTGATAATGATTACTAATGTTCCTTACTAATTTGCATCTTTGCAGGTAAATCGACCATTAACAATGAAAAAAGAAGGAATTCAGACAAGAAATCGTAAGCTGTCATCAAAATCAAAAAAGAAGAAGGGTGTTGGTGGATGTCTACCGATTGGCAGTCATTTAGGTGATTTAATGAAACCGCTTGATTCAAAACCATTCCCAGGTGGATTCTCAACCTCAATGGGTAAGTACTGAGACATTGAGCCCACAAATGTCTTTAAAAGATTTAGTTTATATTTGTTCATATAAGATTGTTTATATCAATTCACAGGACAACATGGACACTTATCAGGTGGATTACATCCTGCACATACACATATGCATGGCGGCTGGTCAGGCTGGCCTGGTGCACTTGGTGCATCAAGTAGTTTACAAAGTGGATTTGCTACAGCCGGTTCATTAGGCGGCGGTGTAGTGCCTCATTCGCAATCGTATCATCTAGGGCTCAATTCAATGGTGAGTATTCCTTACTTTATATGATTAATAAATGTCTTTACCTAATAATTATTATTATCTTATCCAGGGTGCATGGCGATCAGAATACACATGATGGAATAGCTCACAATCAATAGCAGCTGCAGCTGCTGCAGCAGGTCATCACAGTTATGGCAACACATTGAATAATATAAATAGTAATAACGATATTCTAATGAATACTAATCATAATTTATTTGAATTAAATAACAATTTAATTGATAACTGTAGTGATACGTCGACTTCAAAATTACAAATTACACCAACAACAGCAACAAGTCATGAAGTACAAAATATTATTTCCATACAAAATAATTAAATTCTCCTTTAATTTTCTTTTACTTAAAATCCAAATTGCCCCCAAACAAACAAGAATGAAAATATTGTATAGCTTAATGGACCTTTTTCGCGCAACATTTTTGGTTAATGCATTACATAGAAAAAGTTTTGTATTCATTTTACACTTCAACAGTAAGGAAAGAATTTCTTGCTTTATTTGTTGCCTGAAGCGCGAGGGAAGTTGCAACTTTAGTTGTACATTGTATATGAAATGTAAAAAAGGACGAAAGAGCGGGATTGCTGGCCTTAGTTGAATAATTTTACCATTTCCATTAAAATGGGAAATTAATTTTAATATGATAATTTTTTTCTATTGAGCCGGCGGAGGCTATTTTGAATATTATACGCATGGTAATAAGGAGAGAATATTTTTTTTTTCGTAGCAATTTCCTGAAAATATTTTTCTTGTAAGTCTCTTAATGGTATATTTGTACTACTATATATTTATTAATGATGAAAGGAAAAATAATATAAACATGTATAAAAGTAGGACGTACATAAATTCACATTAATGCATGAAATAAATAAAAATGTTCATTCTTTTTTGCGAATGTACAAAAAAATGGCAATTGCAAATTAAATGAAGACATGCAACAAAACTATTTGCCCTCTACACATGCTGAATATTGCAAATCACTCAATTGGAACCTTTTAATTCGTTTTAATGTTTGTTGTATTTTGTTCTCACTTTGTTCGTCGTTAATTCAATGAAAAATCATTAAATGAGGAAATATTGCAAAAAACTTTTGAAGGTTATGAATTTTTAACGAATTTTTGCAATTTGAACTTTTGCTGAATTGAGATTGAAGTTGCTGTGTTCAGCTAAATTAGATTGAATTTCTTAAAAATGCTGAATTGAGTTATAAAATTCAACAAAGCAACCTGGATTGAAATTAACTTTGCTGAATTCAGCTGAATTAACAAAAATTGTGTTAAATTGAGCTGAATTCAGCTAAATAATGCTTTAATTTGTTGAAATAAGTTCAAAATAGCTTTTTTGGACTAATTCAACTTCCAACTAAGTCAAATAATTAGAAATTCAGCTATCAAAACCTAAATTGAGCTGAATACCTCAAATATCATCAACAAGTCCCTCCAAAAATCAGATTTCTCCGCCTTAATGATTTGATTTCAATTCAAAAAACAACAAAATGTTCCGCGTAAAACAATTGCTAATTAATTTGATTAAAGAATCATGCATAAAACATTTTCCACTATGATTTAATGTCCAAAAAGTGCTTAAAATTTTTTTTCATGCTTTAATGAAGAAAGTAGGAAAGGAAAAATTGAAAAATATTTCATAAAAAGAATTTAAAATTCAAATTTTTTCTCTTTTTACAAATTATATATTTTTGGGAAACAACGAAAAAAAGCCACCGTCACTAAACTATTTTTATTTGCCGAATTAAACTGCTCTAGCTGCCGCTAAATTCACACAGTTAACAAAAATGCCGCGCATGAAATAATAATTGAAGTCTCTTTTTTATACACAATATTAAAGTGGTCTCATGAGCACCAAGAGAAATAAAAGAATTTTAATTTAATTCAAATATAAACATCCTACTGTTTTCATATTTTGTCTATGCTTCCCCACCTGAAAATGAACATAAAAAAAATGTTTTTAATGCAATTAAAAAATTAATTAATTACCCACTTTCCTATTAACGCAACAAATTACTTTGATATTGAAGTTATGAATAAATTCAATTTTCAAGCATCCAGCAAATTTCATTTTGATGAATACAATGAAAAAAAAACAACATAAATTAGTGTCAGAAATTATTAAGCGTTTTGGATATGAATTTAAAAAATTTTCTCTCCTATCTACCAACCAAATAATGAGCAGCAATGTTAAATTTAATATTGTTTTTTAAAATTTCTTCAGTCATTGGAGAATGTGCCAGATACAAGCATACATGATATATATATGTAAATGTATTTTTAATTATTTTATATATTAATGATGTTAAATAAGGTGCAATTTTTATTTACTACTCGTGTCCCTCTCGCTTGAGTGATGGATTCTTTTTGGAAGGATTTAGTGACTTGATTTGGATTTTTGGGTCTTAAAATCAAAGCAATCATGATGTTAAGCATGAATATTCATTTATTTTGATGAGATTTTGTATACTAAATTTGAATATAGTCAAATAAATGAGTGTCTATGCTGATATCAAGAGATGCATGCTTACTTCATTTTCCATGCAGATCTATAGCATCTGAAGTTTGATTCAGTCGAATCATTGCTGATCTGCGGATTCCATCCAAGAACAGTATAACAATAAGCAGCAATGAAACTCCAAACTCTACGGCAATAACCAAATCCTATCCCAAAACATATGCAATAATTCCATTTTAAAAGAATTCCACCACTCAAATCGTTCCAGCAGTTGTCCATTCTGGGGTTTGGCATTACAAAAGAATCACGTTATCTATCTCCTTTGTGACTTTTTTCTATGAATACATAAAACAAAAAAAAGAAGTTTAAAACACATAAAATAGTTTGTAAATCATTCATAAGAAAATTGAAGTTTTGAGGAATTTTTGGAGAATTCTTTTTAGAGCTGTGAAGGAAATTTAGATTTTCAAGATTGTTGGAAGAGCCTAATTTGGATGGCACAAAGTAGTGTTTGGATTCTGTATAGATTTTATATGGTTACTCTGTGTCGATAAATAAATAACAGAACTCGAAGTTTACTCGAATTTTGTATGAAGTCAAGTCGACTTTTAAGTACAAAATCCAAGTCAACTTTGAGATCTGAAATATACATTGGCTTGCAAGGTTCAGATGCTTATGACATCTTGTAAAGCAGAAAAGATTGAAGTGAAATTTTTAATTTTCAAAAAATTTTTGTGGTTATGTTTTATGAAAAATCATTCAAGTCTATTTTGAAACTCGAAGATAAGACCGATCAATTCCGTATTGTACAAATTTTTTAAGGAGCCATTTCTCTACGAATTCAGATTCAAGTCTTTAATAAAACAGTAATAACCACTAGGTTTGGATTGGAACTTTAGAATGACTTAAGTCAAGCAACAAGTTTGTTCATTGAAAGTCTGCAATATTTTCATGAGCACAAAGCAGATTGATGTGAATGAGCTGGTTGAAAGTTTCAAAAATTCTTTATAATTTAACAAAATTTTTAATTTTAAGATTGAAAACAGCTCAAAAAAGTTTGAAGGAAATTCCTGAAATCACGAAAGTTTTCATTAAAATTGAAGAAAAAAAATATTTTAAAATGAAAAAAAAAAAAATCATAATTGATGCCATAAAATAGTAGACTGTATTTTACTAAATGTGTAGTTACATTTTTATGCAGTAGATTAATTGACTTTTAAGATGATGAAAAGCGATAAAAATTTGAGAAGAAAAAAACATGTGTAAGACATAAGTGAGACATAAATTGTATAAAATATTCTAAATAATTCAAGAACTTGCGATTTTTACACAAGTTTAACATTGTAAATAGACACAGACACACACAAGAAAATTTATAATTTTGTAAAGTTTTTCTCCACGCAAAACATGCAAAGAAAAATTATGAAAAAAATGATGTGAAAATTCTATGGAATATTTCACAATCGCGTATATAATAAGTAAATGAATATTGTAAGTTTTATGATGAAAAAAAAATAAATTTATTATAAAAATTATCTTCATGTGTTAAATATGCAATAGGTTAATTAATTAATTAAAAAAAATGATACATCTAGTTATAACACAAAAGTATTATTACAAAAATACGATAAATGATAAATAAATGTAAAATTGATGTGTTATGTAAAGAAACCTCTTTTATGACTTTACAATAACCCTCAAGCTACAATGCAATTAACAAAAAAAAATATTAAAGAGACAAATGGTTGATTTGAGATAAGAAAATATTGTTATTGATGATTGTAAAGTCATGAAGAAATTTTTTTGCAAAAAAAAAATGAAATTGTGAATAAAAAATATTATCAAGAAAAAAACATCAAGTTTCTTTTAATATTTGAGCATCTATTGACAACAATGTTGTTGTAATTTTTCATATTTCAGAGATTATTTCAAATTTTCAGGTTGTGTGATTGATAGATGCATCAGTTATGAGAAGTTTGAAGGATTTGAAATAGAAATTATTAACAAATTTAGAGTCATTATTGGAGTCAAGGCATGGAAACTTGAGTCTAGAGATCAAAGTCTAATGTGATCAAGGAATAGACACTCAAAATTGTTTCATCGGATACAAAGACAAACTTTCATCCGGAACAATAGAATCTTTCATCCAAACAAAATAGAATACGATTTTGATCCGATTTAAGAGGATTTTAAATCATTTGTCAACTTGCCTTCTTAGTTCAAATTCTTTATTTGTAGCCAACTTCACGATCGATGTTATTTCAAAATTTCAGGTTCAAATCTTTCATTTGTAGCCAAATTCAGGTATATTTTCCAGTTCATTATCTTATTTGTAGCCAACTTCAGTCATGTTTACAAATGAAATATTAAGGAAATTAAAATAATTAATCATCGAATTTAGGAATGATAACAAGATTTAAGGCTATGTGATGCGCCAATAACTAAACAAAACTGATCTAAAAATACTTATTTAGATTCTATACGATGTCAAAAAAAAAACGCATTTTTCAAAAATGCACAAAAAGAAGAAAATCAATATTCTTTAACTAAAATTAGAATGGGAATTGAACCTTTAATTAATTACATTATGCAACTATTTACAACGTTCTACCAAATAACTCAATTGTTACAAAATGACAGAATAACCTTTAAAAAATCCAAGTCCTACTCTGAGAATTTCAGCCTCAACAAATAAAACTTTCAAGCTTCCAATCCTTGAATCTTATCTACAACCCAAAATATCATCCAATTTATCCAAACACAAAAAGTGTTTCTCTCCAACACATCAAGTAGAAGCAAATATGCATTACTTTCAAGACTTTATCTTCCAAAATAACAAGTTAGAAAGTATCCACTTTACCTAAACAATACTTGTACGGGACGTAGATCAGATAGCCCCAAAACCAAATAATGTTCGCCTTTAAAACGAGCAGCAAACAAAGCAATTTATTGAAACAAAAAAAAAACTAATTTTTATTAATCATAGAAGCAATAAGTAAGCACTCAAGGAAAATGCAAATTGCCACACTTTAATCCACAAGCAGTTTCTTTCATATATTTTTAAACAAGGCAGAAATTCACTTTCATTGAAGCAAACTTAAATTTATTCCAACATGTCCAACAGAAAAGTCCATAAGCATGATTGATATTCATTGCATGCAATGTTTGTGCTCTAATTCAGTTTTTCTTTTCATTATTTCGGTTAAAATGACCTATAAACACAACACAAAGTTCTCAATTTCATTCTAAAAACGCATTTAAAGCATTTAAAAGCCTTAAACGGATATCACGCACTTTGATGTTGCCCAAGTTGCATATGAAAATGATTTGGGAGTTTGAAGGCTGTGTGATCATCAAGGATCAAGAAATTTTGGTTGCTGACTTTAACTGGATGTGCGTGCTTCAGATTGGGGACTTTTTAACAGCTTAGAGACGTTAAAGAACAGCCTACTAGGCACATTCAGCAACAAATAATCTATAATCCGAATTATTTCAATTCGGGAATCGAACCAAAGCATCTTGCCGTTAATAAGTCGACCTAACGATCCTTGGTCAACACGCTGCACTGTTCGGGTTTATTCAAGTTCAACTTCCTGCATCCATCGAACTATTTCCCGACATGCATTGTTCGGGCTATAAATTAATGCCTTTGCGAGTATGTATGTAAAACAGCATTGTGCTGAATAAATATTTGAAAATTTTAAGTTAATTCCATTCAAAAAAAATTAATGAAATTCAGCTATAATCAGTCATTTAATTAAATTAATCCAATTATTCGCACGAATAAAACAAAAGAAAGCTAAGCAAACTAGAATTTTGATGATCGAATCAATTACTACCTAATTATAGATAGATATCCTATTATGAGGAATTAATTCCTATTTCTACAGTTTGTTGCTTTTATTGTCCAATTATAATGGATATAATTATTTATGATGTATGTTGTGAAAGGAGCGAAAGATGATAAAAATTATTTCTTGTTGCGTTAATTCGACAGGTGGATTTTAATTCAAAAAATATTCCCTGTGTCGAGCAATTCTTTTATTACACATGTCAGTCAGCTAGTCTGCTAGGTATTTTAATAAATTTATTCCGAATTCTCTTTGATGTTTTCGAATATTTTTTTGAGAAGTTTTTTTCGCATTTAAATTTATTTATATGAATTGCAATTTTTATTTTGCCATGAGAAATTTAGGTAAAGCATTCAATTGCCTTAATTAATGCTTACATTGATTAAGTAATTCAAACATTTTTCTTTTATTAATATGATTTGTGAAATTATTAGTCACGTTTTGAGAAATAACAATTGGAATTAATACTTAAAAGTTTTAATGTGAGAAATTAGAGAATTAATTTAAGATCATAAGCAGGATTCCAAGAAGCTTATGAAAATCCAGATTTTGTAACGGATTTCTAAAATTCAAATTTCAACGATCTTCAAAAATTCAAAATTTTGCCGTTTTCAAAAACTCAAATGAAAGCGTTGCTGTAAAGTTCAAATTTAACCGTTTTCAAAAATTCAAATTAAAGCGTTGCTGTAAAATTCAAAATTTAACGGTTTTCTCTTCTTAAAATGTCCAAAAATACATAACAATTCTCATCCCAAATAAGAATAAATCTAAAATTGATTTCAAAATGATTTATTTAAGCTGTAAAGTCAATGATATAAATATTTATATTTTTATATGCTTTAACACCCCTAAAAATCAATTTTTTTCTATGCCATAAATTTCTTTACCATTAAATCTGCCAATTTATAAATTTTATTTTTATGTGTACGTCCATTTGAGCTTATCGTTATATTGAGTATACTTACTTGTTTCGTTTAGATACACTTGCACAAAAAAGGGATCAAATCAGAATGAGAAAAATTCAATTGACCATTAAAGTTCTATGATCTAAAAACGAAGATTCTTTTTTTTTCGTTCCTATTAAATCGAAATTGTTTTTATACAGCACTAGAAATTTTATATGCACACTTATATGTGGACGTAATCCTCAAAATCAAAAATGGGATTATATCCTGAAATTGAATTTTTTGCTTCTTCTTTTTGTCACCCATATACACATCTTATAGGATGGACCCGATTTTACACAAGATTTGACACTTTATTAATTTTATGTGTCCTTATATAAATTGGACATAAAATGTATAGGATGTACTATGCAACCCTTTTTGCTGAATCTTATTTGATAATAATTTATCACGGGGCATTGACAATAATTTTTGTATTAAGTTTAATAAATCTTAGGACATTTTCCACGCTTCTGAATTGCACTTAATTTTTTTGGAAGGTAGTTTGTCAATTTTATGAGAATTGAAACTCGATCTGGATTTTATTAGGTTACTACGATTGATTTTTAAAAAATTGAATTTTTAATCAAAAATATGAAATTTAACGGTTTTAAAAAATTTGAAATTTTACGGCTTTCAAAAATTTAAAAATCGAAAAATTTATTTTAAATTTTCAAAATTCGTTAAATTTCAATGTTTTATTTCCAGGTAAAATTCAGCAATTATCATTATTTTTTTATCCAAATCTTCCAATTTTCAATACAACAGACACGAAATACACATCCAGCGCACATCAGTCTTGTCAAAAATGCAACAAAAAACACATGATTGGATTTCTTTTATTTTGAAAATAGCAAATCCTGTTGATTAAACTATTACTCAATTTTATTTCTAATCAACATGCTTTACATCCAACTTTTTTTCCTGATGCATTCATCCATTTATTCATTCAATCATCAAAAACTCAATATTGGATATTTCATTGAATCCTAATCTATTCGATTGCAGTCCATCTCTTGCTGTATTATTGCATTTAATTGAAAAATCGTCGAATGTGAAACAAAAACTGAATTCTCATGTGAATGGATATAGCAAACAAGCAACAAAAAAAAGTTGGATTTGTCATATTCAATCAGTGAATTTTTGCATTCGACATTGATTTGGTTTTCGTTAGAAATTGACATGTTTTTTGGTGCCATCCGACTGACTGAGTGTACATTATGAAAAAGATTTGAATGATAATTAAGACGGCGAAATCTTTTCATTAATGCAATTAATAAAAATGTCAAAAAAGCGGTCAGGATGAACAACAGACATTAAATAATGTGCATAATTCGCAATAATAATGAACCTGTACGTGAAAATGTGTAGCGCCAAAAGTCTTACTTTCGATTATTTTTCATTTTGGATGTGTCTTGTTTGGAAGAAATGTCAGTTGAGGTGGCTTTGTCCTGATGGCTGGATGCCTTATCTTAATGAAAACACTAAAAACTCGGTAAATTCTTTTACAAAAACCGTTAAAATTTTGAATTTTACAAATTTGAAAAATTTTGAAATTTACAAAGCCGTTAAAAATTTTGAATTTTACAAAACCGTTATATTTTCATTGAATTTTCCAGCTACCTCAAAATGCGCCAAGACCTCAAACCTATCTACATTCCCTGCCAATCCATTACGTCTTCACTCAATCAACGCCACCCAAGTGCATTGTTAATATTCATGGTGCACTTCACGAAAGAGTGTGAGATATGCGTTCATTTTCTTCGTTTTCGGTGAATTAATTTACCATTGAGTAACGTACATACATTAATAATGTATGTTAATACCTACTGTCTGGAAATTATTTGCCTTTTCCTTTTTAATTTACGAGCATCATCGTTCGTTGCTAAAGATTAATTAAAATTCTAATCAGTCATTACAAATGTTTAGGTATTTACAAATATTTTTATTGTGTTTTAATAGAATTTATGGTTTCAGACAGAAAAAGGATATTAATGATGGGAAGAAGACAGGAACTTGATGTTTGTGGAAAAGGATGCACAAGAAGAAATAAGAAAAGTGATTTACCTACCGCGTCTATGAGTGTGTGATCGTGGTTTTAATGTATCAAGAAGAGGTGAGATTGAGGAAATTAAATACATTTATTTTTTGGGTATCAGTACTGGATGTGGAGAGAATGCTGAGGAATTCATTAAATCTTTTACATTTGAACTCATCAAGTTGAGTTTTGATTAGCTGAATTCAGCAAGTTCATCTCAATTCAGCAAGTTCAGTCTAATTCAGCCACCTCAGCTAAATTCAGCAAGATCAATTAATCTCAGCAAGTTCAGTTCAATTTAACAATATCACTACAATCCAATTCAGCAAGTTCAACCTAGGTCTTTGAGTTTGACCAAATCAATTCAGCACAGTCATTTCAACTCTATTGTTGTCCAGCAAGTTCAATAATCCGTTACCGGATCCTCTGAGAACCCCCAAAATCCATATTCACATAAATCTCTCAACTAGGTAAGAAACACAAAATTCCACACATAAATTGGAATGTATTGAGAGCTTGTTAATCGTGTCTAAAATATCAAAGCAGTCATTAATTGCACAATTTTTCTTCTTTTCTTCAGAAAATAATACAAATTCATATTAAACAAATAAATCATTTATTTGAAATTATATGCATGATTATTGCTTTTTTTATTGAACAGATTTTTTTGAGAAAATCTTTGATATCATCTAGTTCCAATGATGATTACTTTACTATACTGTATACTATGATGAAAGATTGTTTTGATGAACCTTTCAAAAAAAGTTTACTACGATGGAACGTAAAAAAAACGTTTAATAATTGCAGACAGACAATATCATTTTAAACTGATGTTTTAGGATTTAGCAAATCATCTAGCAATGTTGTACAGAAATAAAAAGAATAAGAAGGAATGAAAAGCAATTAAATATCAAAAATCTCGTGATTAATGATGTTTAAATTGTACTCATCAAACTCATAAAACAGAAATAAATTTCTCCACACATATAAGTATGTGCGTAGATTTTGAAGGCGTTCACTTAGCACCTTTGGTTTTCAACATATTTATGAAAGATGGACATAATGAGAAATTAGGCAATGAAAAATGAGTTTTTTCGCAAAATTTTAACGATTGTTTGTTTTTTGAATAATTGGAATATTTTAACTGGAAATTGAGTTTCTGTGGATCTAGAGGTGGTTTAATTTTGTTAATTAGACATCTCACATACATGTTGTGCAAAGTGATTTCCAAAATCTGCCTTAAAATTTTTTGTAAAATATTTAACGAAATTTAACGGTCATGAAAATTTCAAAATTGTTTCGTTAAAGATTTGAATTCAAAATATTCGTTATGAATTTGAATTTCAGGTGACCGTTAAAATTTTAAATTTCTAAGGATCACTTTTTGAAATTAAAAATTCAAAATATAAATTACCGCTATAATTTTTAATTGGTAACCTGTTAATGAGCAATAAATCACAAAGTTAGTGAAGTAATAAAATTTTCTTAATTTTGGAAAGCAATTTTATTCAGCTTTTTTATGATTTTCTAATATTTTTTATTACAAAAAACAAGCTTAACTATAATAATATTATGTATAGTCTCAATAATGTATTTTTTTTTCTGAATGGATCAAACGTCAAGAACAACTGCTATAATAGATATTTTCTTTTTTTGTTATCAATACAATATAATATAATTAAATAAGATTTTAATTTAAGACTATTTTCAATTGTTACTCTGAATTCCTTAATATATTTATAAGTTATCGTTCGATTCATCAGCTCTCATTTGTCTTCGGGTCTTCATTCAAAATAATTATCACAAAAATAAACAAAATAATATAATTCATCGGGGGATTATCAGATAATAATAATTTCAATCGAGTTGTCAAAAAAGAGCAAGACTATATTTTTTTGTTGGTTCCAGTAGAACAAGATCTTCATCTTTTTTTAAATTGTTGAATTAGTTATAGTAATTATTATCGATTAATTGTAATGATGCAATGAGATTTTTCTGGTAAATTTTGATATGAAATGTTAATTTTTTTTCCTCTATGTTATTCACTTTATAGGCGTCATTTTGAACCAAACACATTTATTAAGTTAAACAATAAGGAAAAAAATACAATTGTGGCTAAAATTTTATGTGCCAGACTTATTTTTTCATCATAATAATCATAATCATAATAATAATATTGAAGTAATGTTGTAGAAGAGAATATGAACCAAAAAATATGCACTTGATTTTTTGATTTATGTTAAAGAAATAATAATAAAAATAATGTTTATAAAAAGCATTATCAATTTACACTATAGATGACTGCTTAACGATTGGCTTGACTCTTCGAATGCGCGATTAACCACTGTAATACAAAAATAATAAATCAATTATTAGCTAGTGAAGGCTTTAAATTTTTTATGTCAAGGAAGTTTCTATTATTATTGAATGACGCACATGTTTGAATGTTCATCGCATACTTAATAGAGGATTATTGTATTAATCTAGAGGGTTTATCCGTGGATATCAATAAAATATCCATTCATTTACCCTCAACATACACCCATTAACGACCATTAACCAATATAAGATGCATACATTAATTTCTATAATTAGTCTCATTAATCTGAATCCTAGTTACAATATTGTTTATGTAATCAAATAGCCAAATTGAGACAAGCATTTGAAATTCTATAGCACTGAGTATGAATTGCAATTATACAAATATCGGGTTCGAATCCCTTAATATTTGAAAATATTCAATAATTCGGTTTTCAAGAATTTTTGCAAAAATCTACCCTGAACACCAACAGATGAACATCATTCAATTTTTTTCCCCCCACTGATCAGGTACAAACAAACTTATAATCCTTACCTGAAGTGTAATGTCAATATTGTCCTTTTCCTTACAAGAAATGCTATAACAACAAATTTCTCGATCTTGTATGGCTGACAAATTCCTAAAATATTAATAATAATCAAATTAGTACTTCCATCATCAATATGATTAATCAACAAGTCTTACATTCTTTCAATAAGTCCCGTTTCCTCTAATGCACCAGGCAAATCACGCTTATTACCAAGAACTAATACTGGAATTCCAGCCAGTTGAGGCTTGTCGAGTAGCGAATGAAGTTCATTTCTTGATGCTTCCATTTTATCTAAATCTGCTGCATCGACCATATATCTATGAATAAAATTTTGTCAATTATGTACATAATTTATCAGATAATAAATTCTATCACTTACACTATAGCATTTACACCCCTACAGTATCTCTCCCACATTGATCTGAATCTGGGCTGACCACCTAAAATACGATTAAGGTACAATTATATCCATCAGGTGCTCATCAAAATAAACTTTATTACCTATATCCCACACTTTTATAGTTACATTTCCTTTTGTGACTTTTCTCATATTAAAGCCGACTGTTGGAATCATGTCCTCACTAAAATTACCAGACTGAAAAAAATTTAGTTAGTCATGTTTTGGTGATTCTAAGTAATTCATAATAGGGAAAATATTATGTATAGTATGTATGGAGGTGGAAATGAAGGGAAGAAAAAAAATCAATAAAATGAATCACAATGGACCACATAAAGCTGTTCATCAATTTCAATTAAAATATGCCTTAACATCTTCTTATTATGAATATTAAGCCATGTCATTTCAGCAGTAATCACTTGATAGTCAAAAATCCGGGCAGTAGAAACGACAAGCTGTGAATCATCGTTTAAATACTGATAAACAAAGAATTTTCCTTCGATATACAGTCTTTATGCCTTCAAAAAAAGGTTTTTGACACGATGATAATGAAAATATCAGACTCGATTATTAGGTCAATGAGTGCTTATCAAAATTGAGATTTATGCAGATGATATGAGTTAGTGAAAGTGGATGAATTACTTACAGCGATAACATTCACGAATGTCGTTTTTCCTATTAATGCAAAAAAAAAGTACAAAGAAAAATGCAAAATTAAAATAAAATCCATTAAATTGTCCTTTGTATTTTGAACTCACCGGAATATTGTAATCCAACTAATGTCAGTTCCATTTCTAGGGATTAAACAAAGGAAAAAATGTCAGCATATTAGAGACATTAAGCATCAAAATTGATGATAATACAGAATTTTTTGAGCGATAAGATATGGAATTATGATATTTTGCCATTTTTTCACTATCCATAACATATTGTTGCTGTTTTTCATGCTTATAACATACCTTCTTTCCAGAATAATGACTTAAACCAGTCCAAAATTTTATTGATTATAGCAAACATTATTAATTTTAATAATTTTACTTTATTTCTTATTTAAACACAAAAAAGTTCCCTTGATACAACTCAACGCAGTCTTTTCTACTGACGATACTTTGAATTTTTGCTGGCAGGTAAACTAAAGTTTATGAAATAGATGACTAACTTTAGAAACATTTTGTTATTCTACTTTAATTATTGTTTATTGTTGTTTATTGATTATTTTCCTTGTTTTAACGGTTTTTGTAGAATTTAAATTTGGAAAACAAAAAACTGAAAACAATCCTTTGTCAGTCACGTTTGCCGTTCAAAATTAGTTTTCTTTATTAATCAGAATCAGAGTTATTATGTAAAAACCTCATCCTCTAACAAAAATGCCTCTAATTGCAGCATGACTCTGTAAAAAGCATATCAAGATGTTCCTGAAAAAATTGACAAGTAGACAAACTTCCTACATTTCATGCATAAAAATATGCCAAACAAAAATTTAAATCTCAAAAAACCGTTAGTTCAATTGAGCAACGTGTGTACGGTTCCAAACTTGCCTTTGTATTGTTTAATTTTATTGCATTGTGAAATATCGGCAAAATATTAATTTTCTTAAATATTATCAGATATTCAGCTATTTAAGAGTGAAATATAACATAAAATCATCATGACTAATAGTGAGAAACCACAACCAATGGAAGTAGATCAGAAGAAACCTGAAGAAAAGACGGAAGAGAAGCAAGAATTGGTAAGTTTATTTTTTTGTCGAGTCATTATTTGTTATAATGTAATTTTCCATGTCAAGATCCTTTATTTGATGATCTATAATTAACTTTTAAGATGACCAAAAGTGTTTCCAATAGATCCAGTTTAAAAAAAATATTGAATTATCAAA
The DNA here is from genome assembly GCF_022539635.2 of Chironomus tepperi. NCBI lineage: Eukaryota > Metazoa > Arthropoda > Insecta > Diptera > Chironomidae > Chironomus > Chironomus tepperi. The sequence goes on from NW_027226207.1 coordinate 1,805,391, forward strand.
ATTTCCTAACTAACCCTAATAAACTTTGAATTCTTTACAGTCCGACGAAGATGAACAATTACAATCGGAATTAAACAAGCTAGTAGAGACATTGCAGCAAGAAAATGTTGATCTATACATGCCAGCACTCAAAGAATTGGGTGAAAAGATCAAAGCATCCACAACATCAATGACTTCAGTTCCTAAACCACTGAAATTTATGCGACCTCATTATGAAACAATGAAGGAAGTCCACAACAATATGACCAAAAATGTCAAAGATAAGTCAATATTGAAGCTGTGTGCTGAAATCATTTCAGTATTGGCAATGACAATGGGAACAGGCAAAGATTGTCTCGTCTATCGATTACTTTGTGATGAGAACTCTAAAGAAAGTGCTTTAGGATTGTGGGGACATGAATATGTTCGTCATCTTTCCGGAGAAATAGCTAGTAATTGGCATGAAGCATCAGAACAATTCCGTGAACGATTGGAAGTTCTTGTCGATCAAATTATTCCATACAATATGGCCCATAATGCTGAGGCTGAAGCTTGTGATCTTTTAATGGAAGTAGAAAAGTTGAATTTATTAGAAAAGTATGTCGACGAAAGTGCATATCCAAGAGTTTGCTTGTACTTACAAAGCTGTGTACCATACGTTCCTGATCCAGAAAATGTTAGCTTATTGAAATGCGCATTGAATTTGTCAAAGAAGTTCAAGCAACATACACAAGCTATGAGAATTGCATTGATGTTGAATGATCTTGATGAAATTAAGGATATCTTCTTGTCATGTCCAGACATGTAAGTTTTGTTTTGCATAGTTTTCAAATATTTTTAGACCGTTAATTCGACTTTAAATTAATTATCCTTTGTTCTTTTAGTGCAACTCAGAAGCAACTCGCTTTCATGTTGGGACGTCAACAAGTTTTGTTGGAACTTCCAGAAGGCTATGCTAACTTCGAAGACTTGACTGAAATCATGTCAAATTCATTGTTAAACACACACTTTTTGAATTTGGCTCGTGAATTGGACATTATGGAACCAAAAACACCAGAAGATGTCTACAAATCACATTTGGACAATTCAAGAGCTCATTTTGGATCATCTGGAGTTGATTCAGCACGTCAAAATTTAGCTGCTAGTTTTGTAAATGGTTTTGTTAATGCTGGATTCGGTCAAGATAAGTTATTGATGGAAGATGGCAACAAGTGGCTTTACAAGAACAAAGAACATGGAATGTTTAGTGCAATGGCATCACTTGGATTAATCTTATTGTGGGATGTTGATGGTGGTTTAACCCCAATTGATAAATACCTTTATTCATCAGAAGATCATATTAAGGCTGGAGCCCTTCTTGCTTGTGGAATTGTTAATTGCGGTGTTAGAAATGAAGTTGATCCAGCATTAGCTTTGTTATCTGATTATGTCGTTCATACTAACAGTACTATGAGAATCGGATCAATTCTTGGTCTTGGACTTGCTTATGCAGGATCAAATCGCGCTGATGTCATTCAATTAATTTCACCAGTTTTTAGTTCCGAAAAAAGAAGTGGATCAACAAATGAAGTTTTAGGAATTGCTGCTTTAGCACTGGGAATGATTTCTGTTGGATCCTGTAATGCAGAAGTGACTGAGACATTAACTCAAATAATTATGGAAAGAACTGAAGCAGATTTCCGTGATACTTTCTCAAAATTCTTGTTCCTTGGTCTTGGTCTTGTCTACTTAGGACGTCAAGAAGCAGCTGAAGCAGTCATTGCTGCTTTGGGAGTTATTGATGAACCACACAAATCAACAGCTACAACAATGGTTGAAATTTGCGCTTATGCTGGCACTGGAAATGTCTTGAAAATCCAACACTTACTTCATATTTGCAGTGATCATTATGAACCATACACACCAGAATCAAATGATAAGAATAAGAAGGAACAGAATGAAGCTCAACAAAAGGAGGAAAGAGAAAAGGACTTGTCACAATGTCAAGCTGTTGCTGTTTTAGGAATTGCCTTGATTGCTCTAGGTGAAGATATTGGAGCTGAAATGGCCTACCGATCATTTGGAAATTTGGTGAGTTTAACGGATTTTTAAATTTCAAATTTTAACGATTTTGTTGAATTCAAAAATTTTAACGAAAGTTTTGAACCGAGATGAAATGAACTTTGGATTAATGAATAACTAAATTTTTAATTTCAGTTACGTTACTGTGAGCCAACAATTCGTCGTGCAGTTCCTTTGGCATTAGGTCTCATTTCCGTTTCAAATCCTAAACTTAATATTCTCGATACATTAAGTAAATTCTCACACGACAGCGATGCTGAAGTCGCACATAATGCAATTTTCGCAATGGGCTTAGTTGGAGCTGGAACAAATAATGCAAGACTTGCTTCAATGTTACGTCAACTTGCACAATATCATGCAAAGGATCCAAACAATCTCTTTATGGTCCGCATTGCTCAAGGATTGACACATTTAGGAAAGGGAACTTTAACACTTTCACCTTATCATAGTGATCGTCAATTGATGAGTCCCGTCGCTTTAGCTGGATTAATGGCAACACTAGTTGCATTCTTAGATGTCAAGAACAGTAAGGAACTTGAATCATTTAGAATATTTTGATGATGTTTTAATGTTGATTCCTCTTTTCAGTAATTTTATCTAGATCCCATTACCTCCTCTACACATTAGCAACAGCAATGCAACCAAGAATGCTCGTAACTTTCGATGAAAACCTCACTCCATTAACAGTTCCAGTACGAGTTGGTGTGGCTGTAGATGTCGTTGGACAAGCTGGAAAACCTAAAACAATTACAGGATTTCAGACACACACAACGCCTGTATTATTAGCAATGGGAGAGCGTGCAGAACTTGCAACTGAAGAATATATTGCTGTTACACCTGTAATGGAAGGCTTTGTCATTCTTCAGAAGAATCCAAACTATAAACCTTAAGAAAATACTTTTTTATTACGATTAATTTGTCACTAAATATCTGAAATATTTGAGTAAATAAACTTCTAATCATATTCATCTTTACTTAATTACTTTAATTTATTTTGAGACACTTATCACGAACATAACATTTGCTGGATCATTAATTAATTTTTGCTAGCTTCTGTGAAATTTCCAGTATAATACTCAAGTTCCAGATCATATAAATCAGCCGCTAATTCGTCCCTTAAATTCATTAACTTTGAGTCTCTATCAAGCTGTGTATTTCTGTAGATTGCTGAGCTGTTGGATATAGCATCATTCACACTGTGGAAGTCATTCAACACTAGGAACTGTTTAATATCCGACAAAAGCTTCAATAAACTTTCTCCAGCGCGAACTATATTTGCTGCACGCACTTGCATTTCATATCCATCCTGTTCACTTTGTGTTAATTTTGCTAGCTGACCGTTCTCGTTCTCTCCTTTTGCCATTCTGATGATTTCTGGAAGATGAAATTGACTTTTTAATGCCGGATTTTATAAAATTCAATTTTAGACTTACCCTCAAAATTTTCCAGCATACTTTTGACATCATCCTTCAGTCTGTTGTTGTAGCTACGCAGTAATGCATCTTTTGTCTGTGACATGTTTGTATTTCAGTGGGTTTTAATTAAATACTATAAATTTTGCAGTATTGTTTATGTTTTTCTGTGCATGTATTTACTTTTGCTCACTAATACAACGATAGTATTTACTTGACTCTGGAGATTAATAATGCAGAAGAAATGAAGTCGGTTTGTCCTTAATACTGTCTATTGACATAAAGAGAAAATAAATTTTGATAAAAATTAACGGTTCAGGGAATTTTAAATTGTTAACGGTTTTTGAAAATTTTAAATTTTTGAACCTACATATTTTGACACCCTTAGACTTTTAAAAAATTTCAAGTAAGAAGAACGTGATGAGTCATTGTCTTTATTAATAAAATTGTGCGCTTCTGTACCGTATTATTGCAGATATTTCTACTAGTTTATTCATCTAATATAAAAATAATAGAAAGTTTTTGACTAACTTTTATTGAGTAACTGGAAATACAGCACAGTTATTAATTAAATTTAGAAAATTTCATCATCACAGAGGTAAAAATTATACATTTGAAGTAAATTTTCGGCAGATCCTGCATACATTTCAATATTTACTAGTCATTTGCTTTCTTATTATTACAGAAATGGCTAAAATAATCCAACAAGAAACCTTTGATGGAATTCTCAAAGAAAATATCGTCGAGTTTTCTATGTCATTGGATGAAGCTCGAGATGAGACCATTAAGCAATTTGAAGCACAGGGAATAAATTTGGCGAATATCATTAAGGATTTAGACATAAATGAAGAAACAGGAAATACCATTCTGAATGAAGCAATTGAGAAAATTAAGGCTCATGTTGAAAGCACAAAAGTATTGAGTGAAAATGAATTAAATGAAGTTCTGGAAGCTCTTATTAATCAATTGAACAAGTCAGTGCCACACAGAGTGTTGGCATCAAAAAGCTGTACTCAGGAGTTTTTACTAAAGATTATGGAAGATGAAGTTGCAAAGAATGTAACTGAGCATGCAAAGGATTCGGTAATAAGGAAAAATATAACTGAGTTCAATCACTTTTAAATCGATTCCTCTTTCATTTACAGATTCTCCACAAGTCCATATTATGCGCCCACGCAATAACAAATAAAAATCCAGATATTTTTAATGTAAAGTCACTAAAAACGATCAATAAGATATTGGACACAGAAAAGAATGAATTTATAGTATGTGATATTTTGAAATGGATCCAAAAAGCCTGTCTTTTACACGAATTGAATCGTCAATTGATTGTCAATGAAGAGTTGCTTATAACTCACTTGAAGCCTTTACTTTTGGGTAGGAAGGAAGTCGAAATTATACGTAATGTCTGCACATGCTTTCGCTTTTTGATTTTGGATGATGATATTCGTGTGGAATTTGGTAAAGCACATGAACATGCTCGCTTGATTGCTCACGAGTGCTTGTCTGATCTAACTCTGCTATTAACAGAATTTAAAGACAATCCAGATGTGCTTGCTGAATTGATGCTAACTATTGCAGCTCTTTGTGTACGAAATGAATTTTGTCAAGTGGTAGCAGAAGCAAATGGAATCGTATTAATTATGGATGCAATGGTAACTTTCCCAGACTCGTTGAAAATCATTCGTGAATCTATGAAGCTTTTGAAGGCACTAGGTGGAAATGATACTGTTAAAGTGGATATAATCAAAATGGGAGCTGCATCTATTATTGAAAGTTCCTTTAATCGACATAAAGCCGATGAAGTTCTTGCAAAAAATGCCTTAGCATGCATAACAACTCTATCTCTTCGCTCTAAAGACAATTCAGTGGCACTTTATGAAGCAGGGATTGCAGAGACAATTTTGGAATCGATGAAAATTCATGCAAAAAGTAAAGTCGTTCAAAGGAATGCTGCTTGGGCAATTCGAAACATGGTTTCAAGATGTCGTGAGCAATGTGAAGGATGGATAACTCTTGGAGTTGAAGATATTTTGGAAGTGGCCAGAAATAATCATCCATCAATCGAACAAGATTGCAGATATGCTGCAAGAGATTTAGGAATTCAAGTGAAACTTAAGGAAGAATGGAAAGGAACTGCTGAAAAAGTTATCAATAACGAATAATCTATTTATCATCTCAATTTGCACATCAATCATCTATTTTAATTAAAATTTTATACTTACGTACTAATTTCGATGAAATAAACTTTAACGCTTTTTAAATTTTTGAATTAATTCGAACATTTAGCTTGTTGCTCATTTTAAATATAAAACAACCGTTATGCTATGTAAAGAATTAGGACACTTGAACATTTGAACATATTTCAGAATATTACTAACTCAATTTTAAAACAGTTCAATATTTAAGATCTAATATATGATGCAAAAAGAGCACAAGAAACTAGTCATTGAATTTAACAAAAATTAACGGTCAAAATTTTAAATTTTTATATTTTCGAATTCGATGAATACTCGATGAGATTTCGATGTCAGAGTAAATAAAGTAGGATGGATTTTTTAACGTCCAAAAATTACGTTAATTACGTGTGCCAGTGTGGGCTTTTGAAGCCTCTAACTAATCTGTACTTCTGTAGACACTGCCTAAATCTAAGGTGCTCTTTTTGCTGTCATCATGAGGTAGAAAAATGTAAAATATAAAAATGATGATTCATAAGCACTAAATTTTGCACAAATTTACCATTTAACAGGTTGATTCGCATTTCTGTAGGAACTGCTTAGAAAATATTCCATCTAGTGAGGCAAAATTACGAAAGAATAAGTGTAATAGCTGTTTTGACTGTCCATCATGCAGTTTTTCTGTTTTGTCAGCAAGGGCAACAACAATTCAAGTTCCAATGACTGTAAAAGAGAAACCAGAAGGAGAAGAAGGAACAACATCGGAAGCAAGTAGCGGTAAAATGGTTGCAAAGAAAATGTACTATTTAGCGTGTCTTGCATGCCGCTACTCATCACGAGATGTTGGAATTTCTGATCAAGCTTCGCAAAACTTTTGTTGGCCTGAACAAGAATATATGCATGCAAATCGTTTCAATACGATTCTAGACTATTATCAAGCACTCGTTCTGCATGATAAGCAAGTGAAACAGGATGAGAAACGTAGAAAGACAACTAAGCAGTCGAAATTTCAGAGTATGACTGTAAGTTGAAAGATCCAGAAAAAGAACTAGCTTTATTAATGAGTTTTAATGTTTAGGATCGTACTGGATTAAATGTATCAGCTATTAGACGCCAAATGGGCTTTGACAAGACGGCAAGCAAGCCGAAAAATAAACCAGCTAGTATTTCGCCTTCAATGACTGAAGAAGTAGAAGAATTGCCGGAAAATATTTTTACACAACCAATTAATCTCAAAAATAGTAAGACATAAAAGATCTTAAACCTCTAATGTATTTTAATTCTTAATAATATTTATTTCGACAGTTACGACAATCAAGCAGCGCTTTACACAGCCAGCAAATCAGCCTGAAAGCGTCAAGCACTTATATCCACAACATAAGAATCTCTCAATTAAGCGCTCTATTCGCTGTCGTCATTGTGAACATAATGTCATAAAGCCGGAATATAATCCAACATCCATTAAATATCGTATTCAACAATTCGCTAGTAGTCACGTACCAGAAGTACGCATTATAAAATGTTATCCATTAATGCCAAACAAAAGTGCATTTATCACATTAAAATTGACCAATCCAACTATGAATGATATGACAATAACGATTATGGAATTACCGACAGAAGATGAAGAAGTGATGATGATTGATGAGATGAAAAAGAATTTTGAGGTAAGATAATTAATAATCTGCTAATAGATTCTTTATATTAATGTCTGCATATATAATTTATGAATAGAGCTTGACAGTATCATCAAAATCTTCATTAATGCGTCCATCATTAATCGAAGATCCACGAATTGTTTCCTGCAAGCCAACTGCTAAACTTGAGCTTCCTGATAGTTCTTTTGTTATTAATCAAAGGGATGATTCAGCTGAATTTGATGATGATATTCAAGTCGACAAGAAGGATCCCAAGTAAGATTTTAGTTGTTTTTAACGTATTTTTAAAATTCAAAAATCTAACGGTAATAAAAATTTGCATTGAATTCAAATCTTACAATTCCGTCAGAATATTCTACAATTTTAACAGAATGTCAATGCTAGCTGTAATTGAATTACACAATGTATAGCAACAGCATTCAACACATGATTATCAATGTCTAACGAGAATAAACTTAATTAATTTGTTTTCACAGATTCGTCATTTGGAGAAAGGCGAACAAAATTGCAATAGAATTGAGCATTACACCCAATGACTTGAAAGTTAATGATGAGGTCATAGTAGGATTTACGATGCATTACACCTATAGCACAGTTCCTTCAACAACAGCCGAGAGGAAAGATTCGCAACAGCGACACGCCTTGAATGCACGCGTTTATCTTAATGTCGGAAATATTGTCGATTCTAGCAACAAGTGAATGCTTTTCATATATATTTATAATTCGCTTAGCTATGCTATTGCAATTGATATAGTGATTTTATGATAACTCATACGCAACATTAATCATTAATAATATTTATAATAAATTCTATGCTAAATATGAAATTTTTATTAACAGCAGCATAATAAAATTATTGAGATAAAAAAATATATCTGTTGCGATGTTTAGTTCCGCAAAATCATTTTCAGTGTCAAGTTCAATGGCTTTGAATGCAAAAAGCATGTTCATTAAATAATCATAAACATTTTTATTTTATTATCTCATATTCTTCTTATTCAGTCACAAACAAACATTATCACACTTATTAGGAAATAATCTCCATAATATTATATCTTCAAGCTTGTCTTCTTCGTCTGTGTAAACCAGCATTGACGAAGATTTTGGAGATTTCATGTCTTTCGATCTTCTCAGCTTCTCTGTCAAATACTGGACTTTCCTTATCAGTGAACCAACTTTCTTGAGCTAAACGAGAAGCAGTCTTTGGATTACTATAGAATTTTGCTGACTTGACAAGCTCAGATGGGAATTGATGCTCAAAATATTGAGTATTGACTACTGCTGGATGGGCTAATTGGCTGGTTGGCTAATTTAAAAACAGAATTTGAGTACGTGACATTTAAAGGCATAACATATGTATCAACTTACGATTTCTTGGACAATGACATGTGAAAAGGCACAGCAGAGGAATGCGAACAACAAAGTGATTATTCTCAACATTCTAAAAAAAGATTAAATTTATAGCACCATTAAAAAATGTTGTTTGGATTAATTAGTGCAAGAAAAATATCACGATTCATTGGGTGGATTTTAAATTGTTTTTGTGAGAGATTATGTCTCAAAAATCGTTAAAATTTGAATTTCACAGAAAGTGATAAAATTCAAATTTTACAAATACCGTTAAATTTTGAATCCAAAAAAGAAGCAAAGTTTTAAATTTTACAAAAACCGTTTAAACCAAAAATTTTTAAATTAAAAACTCACTTTAAGTAGAAAATAAATAAATTTAACTATTAGACAAGAACAAATCAGGCACACTTCTAAACTCTTGTGAGAGTATAAACAAACTATAATATTACCGTTGAAAATCTGTACCTTTTATATCGATTGAACATATGATAATCTGGATGTACGTACGAACGTACGAGAGAGTCTGAAACAGGGTCTGACTGACTACTACATGAAATTAGCAAGGTTTTTAATGCTTTCATGTGATCGTAAACACTTATGATGTATGAAACAATACGATGAAGGATTCATAATGTCACTACAATTACTTAATTTAACTGTTTTAGTCTCTTTAATTAGATTTTTTCGATTGTTTCATTTTAACAGCAAGCATTAAGCATTCAAGTTCATGAACGTGACATTAAAAATGTGAGAGAAGAGATGTTATGCCAGATGTGTTAGAAAAAAATCATCATTTATGTCCATAAAGTAGGCAATGCTCTTAAGATGTGGAAGAAGCATAAAAATCGTGATTATTGCTATAGATGCATATGGCGCATCTTTAAGTCATTATCAATTTAAAAGGTTTTGCAAATTTGAATTTTAACGGTTTTTGTAAAATTTGAATTTTCAAAGGTTTTTGCATAAATTTGAACTATGATAGTTGATAAAGTTTAAAAGATCCAGTACTACTCATACTTCTTCATACATTGAGCCCAGCCAATCAAACAATCACACAGTTCACCTGCCAAATTAGCAATTAAAACTCCATAATAGTTTCTTGGAATAGATACATAATGCAATGACCGACACACACTCAATATTTGCAATTTTCTTCATTCACTTCCTACTTTTTTAATATTTATAAATATTGCGACCATTCGCCGTTAATGAAAACAGACAAGGTCTTTAGAATAGCTCCGCTCGATATGTTTACTGTTTTTCTCTTTAAAGTTCCTGCAACTTGTTACACATAGTTCATTGTCAAGGACGCTGCTCTACGTACACGTTTTAGCGTTATAATGAACTCGATTAATGCTTTTAGCAAATATGCGTACGATTTATACGGTTTATGTTATTTGCACGTAATGTCGATATGTGAGTCAATCATCACATGACATCAAGGAAGTGAAGAAACAGCACATAACAGCATATTTTTATGATGATGAATAAAGCTTGATATTTTTTACCATGCTGAGCTGTGATATCATCTTTTATTCTTTTGTTGGACAATTATGATGCTTTGTTGACTATAAATTTTGATATTTCTAAATAAAATTTGTTCTTTGCCGGTTTTTTAGAATTTAAAAAGTTAACGATTTTCAAAAATTTAAATCAGATGTACTGAGTTGAAATGAACTTCAAAATTTGCTGAACAAATCAAAGTTGGCTTCAAATTTTATTGAAAAGGATGCTCAGAAGAATTCATTTAAATAAAACAGTTCTCATCGTTAATTATAGATTAAGATTATTAAGTCAATTAAAATTCACAGTAAGAAGGATATAAAGTAGTAATCAACTATCATTTTTATCAATTAATTGATTTTTTTTTTCAGAGAAAATGGATCTTTTGAGTGCATTGCCTGATGAAATACAGACCGAAGTCTTTAGGTGTTTAGATTTGCAAGGCTTGTTGACTGCTACTCAAGTTTGTCGTCTATGGAATCATATTATTGGAAAATCAAAATTATGCATGGAAAAAATCACTTTGATCTGCACACCAATCAATATAAATTTTGAATTTAATTCAATTATGCATAGCAATCGGGATTATCGGAGAATCAAGATTTATTTCAAGCCAAATTATCAAAAGGAAAAAGATTCAACAATTAGAGCAGTACTAAGAAAGTTCTCCAAAAGCATAACTTTCGTTGAGACAACTAATGATTTGCTTCGAATTTGTGATCTTCCAAAATTAAAGGAACTGCGCATCGTTGATCATTTATACAAAACAAGGCGCTATTCCTACCTGCTTTGCGCTCATGGACTTGTTGCAAATTTAACGTCCATCACTAAATTGTCTGTTCAGAGTATTTATATGGACGACAAATCGTCGAGAATCTTAGATAAAGCATTGAAGCAAATGAACAACTTAAAATCACTTTCGGTCAATCATATCAACTTTTTAAAGCACTTTAAGGCTGGCAACTATAAATTCAAATTGGAAGATTTTACATATTTCGAATATCGCTATCCAGTTCCACCGATGGGTCCTTTGTTTGAATTTTTATTATCGAATAAGTCGTCGCTAAAAAACATCAGATGTGATCCTTCAACTTTTGATGATGCATCATTCTTCTTGTCAAATTTCCCGAATCTCAAGACATTGTATTTTCATGGATTGACAGTTATGAGTACCAATCATGACACTGACCTTATCATGAACTTTCCTGTAAACAGAAGCATCAAAAGATTGTTTGTCGGGTTGTATTATTTCAAGAATCATACAAAAGATAATTTCATCAGCATGTTGCCAAGCTTGAAAAATCTTCAGGAACTTAAAATTTGTGTTTTGTTTCCAGAGCTTATTCCTGCTATTTTTGCATGTCCAACACTCAAATTAGTTCGTTATCATTATTTAAGTGATAAATTATCAGAAACTGAAAGAAATATGATAGAATCGAATACCACTATTAATTTTGTTAAGGCTCAGTACTTAGCACGTTATTTACATTAATCTATTACATAAGCTTTTTTTTACATTAATGATATTTGGTTTTAAAAGCTTTAATTATTATACAACAATTTATTTTTGAGAAATATACCTGAAATCTTGTTTATAAGTTATTTAATTAAAATTTGCTGTTTTCACTTGACGATTGTGCGAATTCTCTGAAACATACAATCTATTTTAATTCAATTCAGCAATTGAATCAATCAATGACTGATTTTTATGAATAACTTGAACTATGAAATGAACAATAAAAAAAACATAAAATTCATCAATTTTTGATGTATGCGAAAAAAATATAAAAATAATATTCAACTTTATTTCTATAAAACAATGAAACTACAAAAAATGAAGTAATACACAACTTTATTTGTGACACACTTCAGACTTTTCTCATGAAAACCGTTACGAAAAAATTCAAAAATTATGCTCTTAACCGTTGAAATTTCAAATTTTACAAAACCGTTAAATTTTCAAATCTTACAAAACCGTTAAGATTCAAATTATACAAAAACCGTTAATTTTTTCACTAATTCCAAAGTGCGTCACAACAATACTCCTTAATGATGGTATAACAAAGCTTCTTTCTTAGCTGCTTTCACTTGTTGCTCGGTGTATGGATTATGTTCAGGATCGAGATTCAAATTATAGTAGTGAACAGCCTCATTACAATCAACGTTGTACCACCAATCACATGAAAATGATTTCTGATTGAAAACTGTGCCATTTGTACACAAAAACTTTGATCCTTGATGCCCTTCTCTACCATCGTGGCATACATGGTATCCCTAGTAAAATAATTGAAGTATTAAATATTACAAAATTTTTATTGCCGTCACTAAACTTACTTGACAACCAGTTTCTATATTGGCGTACATGCCTGGATGGAATGGAACATTGTGACAATCGAAGCTTGTTTCTGGGAATTCATGATAAATTGGATAATCATGTCCAGGGATGCCTGGAATTTTTGAAAAGTCTTGTTGCTCTTCTTCCTTAACAATCTTAATAGCCAAAGCTACAGCCACGAATAAACCGAAAACTAGAACGTTTGAAAAGGAACCCATTTTAATACGTCCACTGAACTGTTCAGACTGACTTGATCTCACGAATTTTCAGTTCGAACTGTTCCAAAAGTACCACAAAGCTTAAAAAATATTGGTACAAAGAGGTGGGAGGTTGACTGGTAGGCCTATGTATTGCTGCAACTTCAGCACAAATCTCTCATAAATTGCCATTTCCACCATCAATAATTAAAATGAATACAACATAATATGTAATATAATGCCGATTATTTCACAGTAAACGTGCAGAAGTGATTTTTGTTTTTGGTTCAGGGTCGATTCTTAAGTAATGGTCATAATTTAGTTGAAAAATAACGGCCGAAAAATATTTGAAAAATCAAAGTTCAAAAAAATTCAAAAATCAAGGTTCAAATTAAAATTTGAAAAAATATCTGTTAACAAGTGCTTTAACTCATTCTTGGACTGGACCTAACCTTGTAACTACCCCATGTATTGAAATTGAGAAAAGTGGTACAAAAATGGTATTTTATTTACTTTCACTATGTACAACAGGCGACCGTACACTGAAAAGAAACATGTATCATGTCTGTGATCATTGAATATGATCAATAGAATCATTTGCACTGAGTGTAATGTATTATGTAATTATCATTAAATAATAAATCGCAGTTTATACAAGTTTAAATTGATCAGTGCCAGTGTGTACACACATGTGTAAGTCTGGAAAGAAAAATTATTGAGATCAATAACAATTTATTTTGAACTATTTACTTATTTTTATTATTATTCCTTCTTATTTTTCTTTGTGAATTTATGGTACAGACATTTCAGTGTCGAGGAATAATGAAATGATGAACAGAAGTTATAATAAATGCAAATCAAATTCCTTAACTGTTACCGTATTTTTTTGACTCATTTGATTTGTTATTTTTGTAAAATTAATAAAGCTTATCTTAATATTCAATTGCATTCTTGACTATAAATATAAAACAGTCTCCGCATGCGGATGACCTGATGAGCATTTTGGCCGAAGAAATTTGTGGTGTGAGAATTTTTAACGGATTTTTACAATTTGAATTTTTTGACGAAGAAATTTAACGTAAAATATGGAATTTGAATTTATTTTGACAGTTATTTTTTGATCCTGTACTTTCATTACGTAGGCCATAAATGCATCATTAAAAGTAGTAAAATGAAGTAATATGCTCAGCAATCAAACTTATGACTATCTTATGTATAATTCAACTGCTCTAATACAAATTTTGGCTACTTTTACCTCTACGTAGGAAAAAAAACTAAATAAAATCATACTTAATATCAACAACCTCCTCTAAAATTAAGCTCGTCTGAGTGGTTTTTAGTCAATGGTTTACAAAAATATGAATAGTAATGAAATACAACTTTTTTTCTTTCGACATGTCCGCACCATGTGTATCAATGTTCAATCAAAAAATCAGTTTAAATTATCTATATTAGTATTCCAATCGAATGATTCCTTATCTCTAATGCTTCCTAAATTAGAAAAATGAAATTCAAAATCGTTATCTTTGGCTTTGAGTCTTGCAAATCTGTGGACAAAGTAGAGTAAAAATAATTAATGTGGGTCAAAAGATTAAGTCATAAATATTATTAATCGAGTAGAAAATATGTCAAGAAATTCAATTACATGCTCGATAATGGTAATTAATCAACATTGTAAAACCATGTAAAATATGAATTAATTATGGCAATTCGATGGTTTCAAAAATTCAAAAATGAACTAAAAGGAAATGAAATTTGAACAACTGAACGAATAAATTTGAATTTTTGAAAACCGTTACAAATGGATGAAAATGTTCAAATTTCTATAGTTACCTTTGAAACATTAATTCTTTAGCAAAATCATAAAGTTCGATGTCAAGTGCATTTATATCCTTAATTTTCTTCTTTTGAGCATCAGTTAGGGTTTCGTACGTTTGCATTGATAGGGTTGAATTGTGCTGTTCGAAGGGAATTGCAAACCTGAGATTAAATGTTTCCTCAAAAATGTATTGCGATATTTTTTGATATTCCGTTAATCCAAAAAATGACATAGCTGTGGATGAGATAGACAATTGTACAAAATGATAATTAATTTATTAAAATTATGTACCTGCTAAGTTCCTTTTTGCACTTGATAACATAATTCTATCTCTTTCTTTTTGAGACATCCCAGTCTTATTATAGCAGTTAACTAATGCTAAATCAGTGAGCATTCTCGTCTGTCGGTTTGCAGCTGTAATGACATTTAAATTTATTCGTTTCACACAAAAACTTTGTCGGTATATATGCTTTGCATTTACCCAAATTACTCTCACAGTCTGCAAAATCATCAAGAGCTACGTCCATCCAATCGTCTCCTGTAAATAAGTTAAAAATACATTTTGTTAATGACATTTTTCGTGCATTATTTGCATGCAAAGCTGAATAGATCTGAGATAACAAAATCAATCAATTGCAGTGCATGTTATGGATAAATTATGCTAACATTAAATCCATTATCGAAAAAATGGAAGCTTTCATAAGCAAATATCAAAAAATTTGAATGCAAATAGACATACGGACGAAAAAGAAGACTGTGTATGGCTCAACAAAATGTTCAGTAGCGAGAACTGAGAATTAGCATAAATTTGAATAAAAGTTCCATTCGTACATGATAATGAATTTAATATTAAATATATTTCTTGTACATACTCAGTACAAGAAGTGAGAAATACCTGTGTAACATGGCGGAAGTTCCTCTGTTGTTGCTTGACGCCCCAGACAAAAGTGCCTTGAATTTTTCCATGTTGCACCTCTTTGAACATGTCTTTGAATAAATTTAAAATTCATATTAGTATCATTATTATGATTATAAGTAATAAGATTCGCAGTGGAGCATTAGAATATTGACTACCATGAAGAAAATCAATACAGAATTAGCCGAAATTTAATTGCACGATTTTTAAGAAATAACGGCTAAGAAATTTTTGAATTTTTCTTTTCCAAAAATCTTTTTTAATCAGAAAAATTCAAATCTAAATAATCCGTTATAAATCAATGTAACAATTTTTACGGCCAATGTCACATCAATTTTATTTTATGGCAGTAACACATACCTAAATTCAGAAAGGTATCGTGAAATGGGTGATCTCAATAATGTGATGTAAAAATATCTCCTTTTGGTTGTTTCTCCCTCATTCTTATCGAGTTCTTGGTCTACACAACCTGTGAAAGAACAAAAATTGAAACATGCAATAATGAAATACATTAATATTACTATTTGTAGGCGGAAGTTCTTCCTACATCGTTTACATCCCGTGTTAAGAAAGTGTGCCAATAGCACTTGAATAATAAATACCTGTAAGTTCAGTCCAATCTGCATGTAAACCGCACTTCCAGCCTGTCGAGTATCGACTAAATAGCCAATTTTCATTTCTATTTGGTCTGAAGCAATAGCATCGTTTCTTCTTTCTTTGACATGTACATTTCCTCTAAAAAAATTAAATTAATTAACGCTCAATCCTGACAAAAGTTGTGTTTTTGAACTTGATTTTTCAAATATTTTTTGACAGTTAAATTTTTGAACTTCATTGTTTCAACAATTCATTTATTGACAGAAATGAAGCAATTGCTTTCTTTCTAAATTGAGACGTTTTCTTCGGTCCACGAATGTTTACTTAAATTTGTTTGTACAGTGATAGTTTACATTAACAAGATAAATATGAATGGGGGAAAATTGAAAAAAAAGAAACTTTTCCTTTCATCGACTACCCATCAATTTATGAGAGATGCGCATAACTCACCTTCAAATCTAAGTCTCTTACTAAATGCCTTCCGAAGCTTGTGCCTCCGGTCTTTAGAATATGAATAAAAATAATAAAAAGAGAGAATAAAGATACATTTCGTATTCATGATCATACATGTGTTTTATATAAAAAGAATATAAATTATTACTTTTTGTATGTGCAGAAATACCTATGATGAGAAGGGAAATACAAAATAAAAAAAAAAAAACGAGAATGGATTGTTATAGAAGAATTGGATATAACATTGCATAAAATTACCATAACATCGTTTGAATTAATATCAAATTTATTTTGAAAATCATCATTGAGGACATCGTCATAACTCAATAGGAGATGACTGTTTTTATTATTAAGGCTACTACTCGAAATATTGTTATCATGATGCTGATTAATATTATTATTTAAATGATGCTCGGAAAATAACTTTTTCCTATTGAGCGAAATCGACAGTGCACAGACATCGTCACTACATAATGTTCCAAATAATATAATGGATAATAATGATAGAATTACTATAATCAGAAATATCACTAAGCGCTTCTTTCTCTTCTTTAAATTGTCAATCATTTTTATGGCATCATCTTTTTCATTATTTGTACAGGATGGATCAATATAATATACAGTAGATTCATTCTTTGATATACTAGCATGACGTATTTCACATTTTTCACTTAATTTCTCATACTTTTTATATCCTAATGACATAATTTTCCTCTTATCTTATGTGATTTCTGTTATGTTGCTTGCTGGAATCTTCATTTCTATTAATTATATTGCACTTTCTTTAATACACTAAATCCGTATCCTGCGTAATTTTCTACATTCTTCATCGAGAAGAAAAAAAATCTTTTTTGGGAACACAAATCAGTTCCTTTTGTATTTATGTGACTGACTGAAGTTTAGAGCTGTTTCTTAGGAATATATAAATTGATTTATGTTGAAAAACACTTTTGACAAATTTTAAAAATCACGTAAAACTAGAAAAAATCTAACAAATTCGTCATTCCGGAAGTATAATAAATATGATCGTCAACTTATTAATTATATACAACTAGTTATTATCATACTGCATCACTCTTTTTAAGTAAATTTCTTATCACTTTATACATTTAATTTTTATTTGCTTGAAGAATTTTTTTGTTCGAAAAATAAACAGCAAAAAATTCAAATTTATTCTAACCGTTATAACCATGCCTCTATGACAATTTTCGGTTTTTCTAAAAGAGCGACTAGAACTTTAATTTTCCAATTATTTTCTATTATTCTTACAAATTTTACTTAATTACACAACAATAAATCTCAGTCAGCATTGAAATTTTGCTCGAAATAAAAATAATTAAAAATGTGAAATTAACGGTTGCCGAAAATTCAAAAACATAGGGGAAAAACAACCAAAGCAACATTTTTTCATCGGCGTAGGATTTTCTTTCTTGAGAAAATTGAGTGTAAGAAAATTAAGGAAAAATGGGATACGCGCTTGATTTATTAACTAAAGACTACGGTATTCAGAAGCCGCTCACCAATGACTTGTACAATCCAATTTTACTTGGCGTTGCCGGCTTCGCTAGCATCGCATTTTCAAATTATATTATGCGAAGACCACTAATGTCAGGTAAGGAACAAATCCGATAGACTGTAAACATACAGAAAAATTATGTAAGTTTTAAAATCATTTTTTAGGCATTCAGAGACATGTCGCAGTAGGAACAGCTGGTGTATTCTTTGGATGTTGGGTTAATAAAAAGAGAGATGAACATTATGCCGAACGAGATGCTGTGTTACGCCATTATGTTGGTAAGTGAATTAAAACCTCTTTTCTCTGGATGTGTTTATATACTTTATGCTGAAAAATATCGTAAATTCAATTTTAGAATTACACCCAGAAGACTTCCCTGATCCAGATAAAAAGAAATTCGGTGAAATCTTAATGAGATGGCATCCAATTCGTTAAATTATTTCATTTAGTTCTCTTTGTCAATAGAAATTTCCTTCAAAAATATATAAACAATCAGTTTATGTGCTGAAATATTGTGAATAAAAAAAGAAGAAAATATGAATTACCTTCGTATAAAATTGGATGTGATCCTTTCGGATTGTGTCATGTAAATCTAGTGATATTCCAGAAGTTTGAAAGGTCCGAGTTAGCTTTAGTAGATTGTTGTGTAGCTCCTTCTATCTGCGATTCTTTGACCTAATATTGTGATCA
This sequence comes from Chironomus tepperi, assembly GCF_022539635.2. Lineage (NCBI taxonomy): Eukaryota > Metazoa > Arthropoda > Insecta > Diptera > Chironomidae > Chironomus > Chironomus tepperi. Next base: position 1,824,054 of record NW_027226207.1, read on the forward strand.
TTGTGCAAATCCTAGTCATATCGACAACATTCAGTAATGATTGAGAAATCACCTTCTGACGTGAATCGTGTGTAGTATCACAGTCGTCTACAGACAGTTTGATGCCGCTTCTCAACACCACAATTATTGATAACGTTAAACGTACTCAGTGTGGATAAGGCATATGAAATGCTGTTTGACCAAGATTGAGTCAGTTGCTTAATAGATAAACATGTTCAAGAGCTGATTATCGATCGATGATTAGTGATTGTGAAACAATGTAATATTTTGCAACTACATTGCATTAATTTGATAATTATTACAATATCAAGTAATATAAAATGATATCAAGGTGTCCTAAATACCTCTGGTGATAAGACGTAAGAGCTGAAATGTTATATATCTGTTAAGTGTTATAGATCTGTCAAATGAAAGGATGAAAGATGAAACAACAGTGAGTAAGACACATATAGCTTGATATAATATAGAAAATTTTTCATTTTTATTTCATTCATTTATAGTAAAATTTCATTTATACCTTAGTTTGTCTATATATAAAAAGGAAAACTAAAAATTGCTAAAATTTTCTTTCGACTTAAAGTGTCATCATCATCATATACATATAAGTAAATCTTTTTTTTTTTTTATGGAAAAATTATATCTATGCAGGAGAGAAGTTTAATAATATTAATGTTATATTGTTATTATCATGTAAAAAATATTTAAGCATTTGATCAAAAAGGCAATATTAATGACAATTACACATTAATTAATTATTATTAATTTTTTTTTTCTCAAGAACATAAATCAAATCATAAAACACAGTACGGATTCACTGCTAAATTCTTTCTTCCTTTTTTTCTCTCTCACAAAGAACAAAAAAAATCAAAAAAAAAAACCTAGGAAAAAATTTGCTAAAATAATTATTTAAGACATAATATGATCTTCTTCTCATGTTAGCAGTGATGTTTATGATGTATGCAGCATTAAAAACTTCTTAATAATTAAATATAATTCTATATATATGCGTACGTTATTGTAAGACAAATTAAAAAAAAAATCACCCAAGTCCAAGACGATTGTAGATCACAAAATCATTATTATTTTTTTTTATGATGAGATCAATTAATAAGATTCAAATTTATTGCATAATGTAATCGATGGGGATGTCACCATGAAATATAATTTATTTCAATATGCGACATTAGCTTCAAATGCTTTGGTAATCTACAATGGTGATCACGATTTTTTTATATTTTTTTTTCTTTCTTTCTTTTCTTCATAAAATAGAACTTCTATGTCATCAACGATTTTGTCGACTTCGTTTAACTGATTGATAGTAATCTAAAAAAGAAGTAAGGTCATTAATATTCATCAATCTTAATGCATACGAAAAATGAAAATAAATTTTACCTTTTATTGTCCTTTGACCTTTTGGAAGCGCGGGATTTGTCGATGTTGCTGTTTTCTGTACTGATAACATTTTTGATGTTGATGGCAATGATGATGATTTAAAGGATGATGATGATGATGACGAGGAATCGTCCCGATTGAAGATCATTGAATGTAATGTACTTTGTGATGTGCTCTTTGTCGAATGACACCGTTTTGTGTCAATCTCTTTTGCTGGTTGATATTTTAATCGTCTAGCCTGATGATCATCATCTCGTCTTATCTCTAATATTTTTGATTCACATTTATATTTGCCAAGCTCTCGTTTACCATCTCTGTGGGATTATTTTAAACAAAGGATTAAATAGTGGCCTACAAAAAAGAGTGATCAGACTTGAGAATTAAGGCACTGAGATTCATTTTACTTAGAATCTATAACACCTGATTCTTCTGACCAAAATATTTTCGTGGGATCTGATACACTTGCACTGAGATATCTAACAAAGAAGGTGTATTCAGTACAAAAGACTTCAATACTGTATTTGGCACAAAAACTTTGCTATCTAATTAGATCAGTGAAATAACAAACAAGTCTTTAGTCAAACTTGACCTAGAATCTATCTTAAGATTGTTCAGCACGTAAGGTCAACGATCTATCACTTCAGACATTGATGCCATTTCACTGATATATATCTGACTTGGTGGGATTAATTAATTACGGTTCAATAATTACCTCTCTATGCTCTTTAATTGCTGTTGTAGTTCCTCCCGATCAACGGTTGTGTTAAACAAATTTTTTACAGCACCAGTTCTTTTAAAAGCGGGCATATCACTGCTTATTGCATTTGACTTTACATTAAAACTAGAGTTCGATGTAGCTTTTAATGTCTTTATTGTCATTTTAACTCCTTTCTTGTCTCTTTTACTTCCAATACTTCAAATAAATCAACATAAATTGTTCTAAAATCATTTAATTGTTTATGAATTTTATGTTTTGTAGCTAAACATTCGTGTACGTCTATGTTTATATAAAAACCAAGCCTTTCGTATAAAAAAAATACAATATGGCTGAATTAAAAAAAAAAATTTTTTCGAGCCAACACTAATAGACAACAACGCTTCTTATTTTCTTGACTTAATTATTTCACTTTTAAAATTTTTTCTATTAAAACTAAAAAAATTTATAATTTTGCTAGTCAATTTTGCTTATTTTAAATTCTAAATGAACACTTTTTGTTTTTTCCCCCGAAAAATTTTTTTCTCCGTAGTTGTTGCAAAATAAAATTTTACGATATAGCGCTCTGTGGACTACAGGGCGATGCTTGTTATGATGAAAATTTATAAATTGAATTTTTAGTTGCTATAAAAAAATTTAACGGTAAATGTTTGAAATTATGCGTCGTTGATAAGAATTTCTTTAATTTATTTAAGTTATGCTGATTAATTCACGAAAGTTTTATGCTAAAAATTGTCCTTTACTTGTTATCTATCGATTTAGGTGGGGTAGATTGACAAAATCTTGTTAATTAAGGAAATTTCATAACTGCATACAAGCTTGCAACTTTAAAGTTTTGAAAAATCACAAAAAAATTAACTTTATGAGTAGGATTGTGCTGTTTTATTGCTTAATCATGTAGATCTACTTAATTAAAGTATTCCTAACTATTTTTATAGGCTGGTAAACTAATAATAATTAGCTTTGTTGCGAACTTTAAGTTTTGGCGCATAAATCTAATTCTACGTTATTTTACAATAAATCAAGTGCAACTTACATGAAATTCACTTATCAGCAACTGATATCGTTAGTTTTAATAAATTTATCACTCAAAATACAATTATATTGTAATTATTAATATTTTTATCATCACGCTTACACTCTTGCTACTTGCAGCTTTTTTATCAATGTGACATTCAAAATTATAGCATCGAAAAGAAATAATAAATCCGTTGTGCAATGCTGACTTTATAGGAAACACTTTGATTTTGTTTGGCTTGACACAATCAGTAAGCTTTTAAAGCTTTTTTTTTTTATTTGTTTGTTTGTGAGTTTTAATTCTCGTAATTTTATACACGACACGTTTTGACAAACAAAAACAAGTTTGGCATTGGTGGCCACAAAAATGAGTTTTGGCGCGCAAAATATCGTAACTCTCTCATTCCTAATTACGCATTCAAATTAAGTAAAATTTAATTAAAGAATAATTAGATTTCATTCATTACAATTGGTTTCACGAGATGTGATAAGGAACAACAACAAAAAAATTTGAGAGTAAAATTCATTGAATTTGTTATTCCTTTGACTTTCCATACAACAATCGTAAGAAGTCACGTTGTGTATTTACATATTTTTCCTACATTTTCTCTCTCATTTTTCTCATTTCGTATATCTCGTCCACATTCGTTATTAGTACACGGAATGTATAGCACGAAGAAAATCAGCTGGAAATCCTAGGCATGTACTAAAAAAAATATTGAAACTTTCTTCTCGACGAAAAAGGATCGATATAGTCGCACACACAGGAAAAGTCTGTGTACGAGAGGAAAAAAAAATTTTTATTCCGTTTTCCAAGCTTAGTTTTTATTTAAATTCTAATGAAATAAGTTTAAAGTTATACTGTTGTGCTATAAAATATTAGCATTAAGTAATTTAGCAATAAAATTATAATGAAGAAAAAGTGATTATGAGCAGTCATTAAATCAAATAATAAAAATATATATGAGAAATTGAATTTTTTTTTATATATATAGATGTGAAATCAATTCCGTGTGTAAGATGGATGGTGAAAATTTCTATTAAGTGAGAATCATTCCGCTAGCCTTTTTTTATAGTCGAAATGAGCGAGCGGAGAAATAAAAAAAAAATTTATCAAATTTAAAGAGTTCTTGAAGGGCAAACTATCGATTTTATAGATACACACAAGTATAACACCCCATTCTCAAATACACAACAAAAATAGAAAAGAAAATCGCGTGAAAAAAAGGTTTACACCGAGTCATTATACAAAAAAAAAAGAATTATTTGACGGAATATATCTGTAGATTGAGTTCAAGCTAAAGGCTTTTTTCCTATTTCCCGACTGAATATCTCTCGTTTGTACAATTTTCTTCTTCTCATTTATCCTTTTTTTTTCTTAATACCATGTCTCACATCTAGTATATGCACAATAAATATCGTAGACGAAGTAATATGATATTCATCTTCATTAAATAATGAGATGGGGATAAAATTCAGATTTATTTAAATTATTACAAATAATAATAATTCACAGAACAAAGTAGGATTAGATTTGTGAATTGTATAAATTGGGTCTCGATGACAAACCCGGGCATTGCTTTAAATACAGGTCAGAGAAAAAAAAAACATTATCATAGAAAAGTTTTGAAATTTATGCTTCTACTGAAAGTTAATCAGTTATAGAAATTCAAACAAAGTTTTTATATATCTACAGGCATTTGTACTTAGTCCTACAGTTGCCTACTCGCATAACAATATTAACAACTATATTACTCTAGTTATCTCTTCATTAACTTTTTAGTTCCATTTAATAGTGTTTGTGATTAGTTTTCCAGGTTGATAATTAGTTTCAAGAAAAAAGAGCTACTTACAGTTACAGTTTCATTCCTTTCATTGTTGTGTGTTGTGCATGATGTTTGCTCATTCATTATATCTTCATGTTCATTTTATAATAGAATCAGAGCCTTTTAAAGTTTTATCTTCAACTTTTAACATGATTCTTTTTCCTATCAATTGAGAGAGATTTATGATGAGAGAATCAAGCATTTTTCATTTTGCTTTAAGCTATTTAGTCGAGAATCAATTTAACTTCAATTTCGTGAAATTCACATGTTATAAGCTATTCAGAGTTTTGATAGCTTAGCTTTAATAACAAAAGAAGTTTAAATTTATCTTGTAATCCTCGAGCAGATAGAGTTCAGTTTCGAGGAATTAGACAGTAAACGTTAATCCCCAATGAGAATCGAACCCACATCCTCTAAGCTTCCGGTAACATCCTCTTCCTTACCTCTTACATCTATTAGAATTTGCCTCAAAATCTAACAGAATGCCAACTTAACTCTAAATCCGATCTGAACAGTTATTATGATGAAGAGCTTCCTAAAACTATAGATATTAATGCTTCTAATAGACATAGAACCTACAAGCTATTGACTTTCCCAAAACACAAATCATAATGTCTAGAATAAATCAATAGAATTTCCGAAAGCATCTTAAAATCTAAGCATGGTAAATGAGTAATAAGAAAACTAAAGAGAGATCAATAACGACTCATGACACTTTCCAAATAATTGTTCAACTATGACGCAGCATCTTCAATCGATCAAGATTTGAATACCTAATTACACACAAAACAAAAGGAAAACATCCAAAATGAACAGAAAGTTTCTGATATAGAAAGGTTACAGTTGAAAGAGATAGATAGGAAAAATGTGGTGTCATTGACGAGTAGAATGATGATTTTTGTCGGGGTCCAGTGATATATGCTTGTCCCTTTAATCTTACATTCTAATCTAACGTATGAAAAAATAGACAAAAACTTTTCATATTTTTTTGTGGAATAACAAAACTTTTTAGGAACTAATTCATGTCATTTACTTGTGTATTACATGTATATGCTTATTTTTTCTGAAATAGATACCAGCATGTTACAGCAACTGAAAAGTAGTCATAGAGGATTAAAAACGATTAAACCCATGAAATGTGTGTTGTGATGATGTGATAAGTTTCCTATTTAGTAAGTCTATATTATCGCAGTGTTGTGTATTAGATAAATATGATAAATATACTGTCGTTAAATGATCGTTAAGGTCTATTATAATAGTGAAAATTATATACCACCTATACATGCATATATATATAAAGAGAATATTTATGATACAACATAGAACAAGAAGCTAAAAGAGCAAAGAGATATTATTTATTTAATTGAATAAATAAAGTAAGCAAAAGTAGTCAAATGAAAATGTCTTCGGAAATAGATGATAATGTAACTCTTAGTACTGATATGTCAGACGACATGAACTTTACAACCATTTATAATGAAATTGTTAGTGAAAGTCTTACAACAACAGCATACAATCAAACAATAGTAAACTCTAGAAAAATAATAAATACAACATTTAATGATGAACCAGATTTAGCCCTTTATAGTGTTCTATGTATAAAGGGTTTCATCTTTGGCTCAATTATTATCGGAGCCGTCCTAGGAAATGCGTTAGTTATATTAGCTGTGAGGAGGAATAGAAAATTAAGGTACGTTCGATTATTCAATTCCTTTGTATAAATTTTACTCTTTTATATAGAATAGAAACTCATTTCTCATACTATTCGTTATTATTCTTCCTATTACCATATTTTTTCGATTGCTGTATCCTTTCTTCCTTTTTCCCTTCATTCAATATTTCTTTTTCATTTTTCCTTCCTTTCCTCCTACGAGAAATTATAAGAGTGAGAAATGAAAAGAAAGAAAAAATTAATAATATTAATCTAATAAGGAGTTACTCAAAGTCTTTTTGAAAATTTATTAATTATTCAAGGGGTTTTAATTATGAAATTACTTATCTACATAAATGGATAGTCTAGTCAGAACATTTCATTTCTTTTTATGAATATTCTTTATGAGTCGTTCTCCTTTTTTGAAACCCATCATATTCACGACTTGCTCAACATTTTCTATGTTCGTTCATTTTCATAGACATTACAATAGAAAGTAGGGATGTATAAAGGAGTAGACTATAGGATGTAGTTAAAATCTGTAGAAAATTGATCAATTTTGTCCAAATCTGTAAAGCCGAACTCAACAAACGGTTCATAGTGATTCCAAAAGTTAGCATACATGTTTCCCACCACTGCTGTAAATTCCCCCTCTCCCCCAGTCAAAAGAAAGTCCCATCGCAAATACATTAGCTTATTATAGTCAAGAGAGCTTTATTGTTTGAATTGATAAGCATGATTTCTGCAATTAAACAGTAATTTTTTTATTGCCTCTATAAAAGCAATTCGAGGTGTGGTATACAGTTAACAGCATAATTTCACTTGGGAATCAAGTCCATCAAACTTTATTCAATCAGAAAAAAATTCCATCAATCTGTTAATGCGAAAAAATTTACATTCTAATTTAAATATTGAAGCCCCTTTGGTCAGTAACATTGTTTCCTTAATTCTGTTTTGAGATTGTCAGAATGATTGACCTTAGCTCATTTAAATTTAATGTAAATGTTAAATTGACAATTAAACTTATCCTTTAAATTTCTTTATCGACCGAAAGGTTGTTATTCCTATAAAAACTTATCTGTAGATTGTGATGGAATTTATTGTGGTTGGATTTTTTTTGGGAGGGTATTTGATTAAATGAAGCTGAAATTTGATCGAATTCTTTGACATTTTTGGAGCTTATTTAAGGTTATTTTTGGTGTTTACAATCCTATACGTTAAACAGTGGGCGTCGTAAAGCATATATATATTTAGCAAACCAAACGACTTACGCGTTGTAATAACGCGTAGGACTTTTAATTCCTTGGTTTCATAAATAACTCACTTTTTTCATTCATTATTTAATGACTTTCTTATTATTTACGTGCTACGGAACGAAAAGGCTCTTATACAATAACTTTATTGTTGTATTTCAGTAAATTTTATTTACATCTACTAAATACTTTACCTTTTGTTATTCAGCCCTATATCTCATGAAAAATTCATTTTCCGATAATTTTGTTAAGCGCTTTGATGGGAAAGTACTTTGTCAGTTCTAAAGCTAAAATGAATCAATTTAAAATTTAAATTTAAATGATTTTTTTATGCATAATTTTAATAAAAACCTCGAGGTGAACTTTATAGACATTTTATTCTTCCCACAATAATACTTGTTCATACCACAATACTCGAATTGAAGATAAAAACTCTTTAGCTTCCTACTGCAGTAAATAAGATCCACAGGATGTGCGATTTCCCACTGTTCACAGCTAGTGAACGTAAATTCATCATTAACATACCGCATACGCGAATGCAATTCATTCTTGATAAATTACCAAACAAATTATGTGTGGGTTTTCTTCTTCTTCTTCCTTATTTCATTGCTACTGTTCATCTGTTCAACACTATCTAATGCCACTTACTCTGACATTTAACATATAATGTAATTAAGAAAGTTCAAAAATCATAATTTCTCATGTGGAAAAAATTTTTCTTCAACTCGACGCCTGAAGATTGATACCTTTCATGAGAAGGTTCTTGTGCTTTCAAATGATGTTTTCCTATGAATGAGTAGAGCAGCATGTGAGGAGTGTTTTGTCAGTTTTGACACTCATGAACTTCGACTTTCAAAACAGAATTCTAGTTCAATTTACTTCCTTATTTCCTTGGCTGGGGCGCACTGTGGCCCATTGCCGCGTTTAGTGAACGTCTGTTGACAGCTCTATCTTTCGATGAATTCTACCAATTCAGAATATTGAGAACTCTAGCGTCCTTATAAACACATCCAATATATGAACTTTTCAGTCTTCCTCTCGATCATTTGCCGTCCACAAAGTCTGCAAATTATTCTTCGTCCAATTTAAGATCCAATTATCCAGGGACTGATAATCGATCAAATTTCCAGTGCTAAAGTATTGAGCAGAAGTAAATTTTGAGTAATTTGAGTATTTATTTTTAGTACAGTATCAATCCTTGCTCTTATATGCTTCCTACGCGTTCCCATTTTAGATACCAGACATCATAAGTAAATGACCACATAGAAATGAAAGTTTGAAACAAAAAGATAAACATTTGTACCTTTTGCTAAAATCATTATCTTATTAAATAATTTGCGGTCGGATTGCCAGATAAAGACAAAAAATTATTATTTTTTTCAAATGATGGGATCGAAAAAAAGAAATATATTTGATACAAGAGACTGGCCATAACCAAATTAATCCTTATCATATTTCCTCATCGTATCAAATTAAATTGGGCCATTCTTTTCATTCCCACACACAGAGGTTTATAAACTCTCGTATCTATTTCATTTTGGTTTATCATTTAGAATGAGTAACATGCCATTATTTTTCATTTACTTGCTTTTTTCATTTACTGATAGCACGCTGAAATTATAATTAATATCATTAGATAACATTTTTGACTTGCTTCACTTTAAAATTTTTATTATTTATTGAAAAAAAGTTAAAGAGGGAAGCCAAAAATCTATAAAAATTGTATTTTTTTACAGAGTCATCACAAATTATTTTGTTGTTTCCCTTGCTATGGCTGATATGCTAGGTATTTATACACATGTCGAACTTTTATAATTGAATGCATATTGATATCAAGGAAAAAAACTTTTCAATTTATCTCGGAAATAGTTGCTCTGTGCGCAATGACATTCAATGCATCCGTTGAACTATCGGGGAAGTGGTTGTTTGGACGATTCTTGTGTGATCTTTGGAATAGTCTGGATGTTTACTTTTCAACAGCAAGCATACTTCATCTATGCTGTATATCAGTAGACAGGTTTTTGATCGTTTCAATTTATATTTTATCATTTTTTTCCTTTTTTTTTGCTCCTAATATTTCGTTTTGATTGACATTCAACGTCAATTCCTGTATAAAACCTGATGATATGCAATGAAAAATTCTCTCTCTAGATACACCTCTTGTTTCCATTTATTTGTTTATTTATTCTTCTAAATCGATAGAATCATGAAATAATTTTTGATAGATTAAATTTATCTTTCATTTCCCTCCTGAATTAATGATATTTCATGAGTGAGCACACGCTCTGTTTGTTTGACGTAGAAAATTTTTCAATTAACGTCACACAATTTGACTATGCAGGTTATAAATTATTTAAGACAATGAAAACTTTTCTCATCCTTTGATGGCTTCTATACGCTTACATATTACATGATTATGACGGAGAAAACTGCATTACAACTGTTCATGAAGGAATCTACCTACCTACATATTTTTAGAACAATTACTCGATGTAATCAGTTTTAACTTTGACTTTATGAATGGCTTGTTAATAAATAAAATCCATTTAAGTTGAACTTCTAACGACAGTAATTAATTTAAAATTAAAAAGCCTCCTGAAACTCAGCTCATCCATTACTTAAATATGTAGTAACAAACATGAAGAAAATATTTACCTTAATTTAATTATTAGACAAAAGCTGCTGCTCCTTAACTAAAGTGAAACTACTAAACAAACATGCTAGCAACCCTCCAAAAGCGCTGATTAAACGTTGTTTTTGAGTAAACTACTATAAAAGCTATAAATAGATATTACGTTACAGAATATATGTAGCAGAAACCACTACAGTATTCAAATTACCAGAATATTCATGTTTATCAGCAAAAAACATAACATGCGATATCATCCGTGAAGATTACGTCAACGTAAAACTTTTTCATCAACATTATCGCACTGTTTTGCTGACATCGAGAACTTTTTTCTAAATTGAAATTTAGCGAATTCGCAATAAAAGCCAATAAATGGTATAATTTTTCTTAATAAGTTATCGTTAAAGCAGAGGAAAGAGAGTGGAGCACATTGCATATCAATAAAATATCGTTTTAAATCCCTAAATCAGCAAAAAATACCAATTTAGTAATATGTTTGAAAATTTTTCAGATATTTTGCAATTTGTAGGCCATTAGAATATCCATTACTTTTAAATAAGAGAACAGTATTCTTTATGTTGGCAAATGTTTGGTTCCTACCAGCCCTCATCTCATTCACTCCGATATTTCTCGGTTGGTATACAACAGTGGAACATTTAAAATGGATGGACGAAAATCCAAGTGAATGTACATTTGTTGTGAACAAAGTTTATGCCGTTGTGTCAAGTTCAATATCATTTTGGATCCCAGGAATTGTGATGATAACAATGTATTACCGTATATTCAAGTAAGTTTGTCGTATTAATAGCTCTGTTAAACAACCAGCATAAATAAATAAGTGATGATTTTATGTTGTATATTTAATTAATCTAGAGAGGCAGTAAGGCAACGTAAAGCACTCAGTCGCACAAGCTCAAACATTTTATTGAACAGTGTACATTTACAAAATCAACCCTACAATTATCAACCGATCAACAACAGATTGAAATTACAAACTCCACGTTTCAGTGATTGTGATGAAAATAACTTAACGATAAAAGAAGCACAACAAGAAAGCCATAGTGAAGTTAGTGAATTGGAGGTATGTATAGCTTAAATCGCATTACATTTCTCGTCGTTCTCACAACTTTTTTTTTTTTGACATTTTTCACACTAGAAGCATGCAGATATAAAATCAATATTAAATGGTATACATGTATATTTGAGAAGTTAAGGCGATAAAACGGAAATGAAAAACCCGAGTTGAGTATGGTCAAGATGATTTTCATGTTTTGTATAATTTAACATCTGCATGAGGCTACATATGCTCATTTTTATTCTTGGAAAGTTGATAAATATTTTATCTGTACAGCAGAGCTTTTATAAATTCTTTGTACGGATTAAATTTTTTTTTTCATCTTGCTATAGTACCTTAAAAAAACATCAAAAACAATATCTGCTTTAGAATAAAACGTTTTTATGTGAATGCCTATGTCATTCATGATATCGCACAATTTCCTTCAATAAGAGAAAGAAGGAAATCCATGTCGTGCCGCTCGGGAAAATGATGAAAAAGAAAAAGGAGTAAATTCCATTTATTTTATTAACTAAAAGCATATATACATGTATATCACTGTGTGTGCGTAGAAGTTCATATATTTATATTAGATTCTGTGTTTAACATGAAGAAATATGTCCACAGGTGCCTGCAATTCTACTATGTCAAGAATATGACGAAACTTCCATTCTAAAAGTTCCATCATCTCCGCCACGTAGATTATCAAGGAGCAGTATTGACTTAAGGGATTTAGAGGCGCAACATGAACGAGAGAAAATAATGTCGCAAAATGTATCCGAAAGCGTTTCATCAATTTATCATTGCTTCGATAATCAAATGCTACGTTATTCGGGTAGTGAACCTATAAATGCTAACATCGTCGCTAAAGCACTTGAAAATCAATTTAGTATGAAATCCGCTAACAAAGATGATTTGGATAAGCAACAAAATTCGACTGAGAGTAAAAGTTCTGTAAATAATTTCTCGTACATGAATAATTTGGAGAATTCGTTAACAAAAGAGAACGACATGAATTTGATATCTTCGGCGTCAATAATCAAAGACAATCAAGTAAATAATGCAAACGGCTGTAGCTTCACCAACATAAACCTAAATCATAATAATAGCAACAACAATAATATTATAAACGGTAGTAGCACAACAAATAATAACAATAATTGTAATAGTTATAATAACAATAATAGCAGCAGTAGCAGTAGTAATGGACTAGGCAAAAAAAGTTTCAAAAAGAAAAAATTAGCATCAAGCGACTCTGATTTCTTTTCATTATTGCGTTATAATTCTGAAAAATTACGTCGTATGAATTGCTTTTCTATTGGTACAAATAGTAATGGCAATAAACCAAAAAATATGATTTATGCATTGAGTGATTCGGACTTTTTAATCGGTGTTAGTGATAAATCCAATAATCTTCATTTAAATAATGAAAGAACAAATCAAGCAATAGTGAACAAGAGTGATATTTTTAATTATTTAAATAAAAGCTTCGATCACAAAAATTTGTTAGATAATAATTTTGCTCAGCACAATCAGAAAGTGAAATTATCGGATGTTGAATGTAAGAAGCAATTCGATAATCCTGATTTTTTTAATGTCGATAAATTAAAGAAAGTCTTTGAGGAGAGTAAAATTGATTCACTCGCGACGACGACGACGACACAAGATGACATTATGAATACTACTGACAAGCTACAAAAGAAAGAAACGGTCTCACTGCCACCATTAGTTAATTCAGCAAGTAACGATATAAAATTGAAATTGAATAATAGTCGGAGTATCGATACCGTTTTGTTGAACATTAAGAATAATACCGATAAATTATATACGTTTAAGTTATTGTATGATTTTTCTCCAAAAGCTATAAATCAAGATGAGTGTATAACAAAAAATTTATTAAAGGACGCTATCCAGCACCAAAATACAACCTTGGTTGCTGACGCTTCAAATATTAATGCGACTTGTCTACAGGCCAACAACAATAATAATCTTACAACGGATGGTATTAGTAGTATATTAAAGCCTGTTAATTTAAGCGACAGTAACAGTGCCGTGAATGGTCAACAAGCAAATCAAGTTCAGGATATTTCAATTGAGCAAAGTAGCAGCATAAAGTGTTGTGATACAATTCATCCAATATATTTGGATGATAGAACTATAGTGAAAAGAAAAAGAACACCCTCAAATGTAACATATAACGTAAATGTCATAGATTTTCAAACCGAAGACGATTCCGATGCCTATCATCCTGGGGCAACTGGTTGGAATGCTGATAGAGGTGGAGGACATGATAGAGGAAATGGTAAAAGATCGAATAGCTCGACAAGTAAGTAATGCTACTTAATGTGGAAAGTTGTTGAAGAAAATCACTTCTTTATGCTACATATTACTTTATTTTTCTTTCCTACCCTCCTCCACTTAAGTATTTTCATTTCATTCATATTCATCCTCTTCCTTCTTCCTCATTTCATTTTCAACAAAAGAAGAATTTTTCTTAAAAATACTCAAGTGCTTGAATTTTAGAAAACTGGCTTAACCTCCAGGCGCTATAATCAGAAAAGCAAATTAAATGAATAAATAAACACAGAGAAATTGTTATTATTTCTCATTGGAATTTGTTCCTTCATTTCTATTTTATATTTCATTTACTTTCTCTCTGGCTCCTTTTCATTCTCTTTCTCTCTTTATTTTTAATCACAGACATGCTTACTTACATAGCCTACTCGCGTATTACGATGGATCTTTTATTCTTTTGATTCATTTATATTTACTTTTCTGACTATATCACGTTGAAGGTTAATTAATTAACATAATTGTGCATCAAAAAAAAAATCTTTCTTATACTGCTTTTGCCTCCTTTTTTTTACTTAATCTTTATCTTTTCAACTTTATTGCCTTTAAGTGGTACGCAATGCTATTAAAATTACTTAGAGGTTTTTTTATTTGAATTTATCATCAAAGCAAGAGAGAAGAGCTCAAAAAAGTCAACAAGAAAAGAATTGACTTTCAAGAAAGGAAGTATAGCGAAGTTGAAGTTCTAAAAGTTTTTCACTTAAGGTTATGGAAAATATTGAAAAGTTTTTCGATGAAATTTATTGGAAAAAACACAAATTATGAAAAATTTTCAATAATAGAACCTCAAAAATGTTTATAGCTGGCTGCTGACGATGAAAAACCTCTTTATTTCATTTTAACAGTCGCTATGGGCTTGCCTCTAATTGAAAAATTGAATTTACAAATTGTATATTTCATCCATAAAATGGCTTAAAAATATTTCATTTCACTCAAAAATCCATTATGAGTAGCTACGATAAAATCACAATCAGTTCCCTATAACGGATTAAATTGATTTATTCTGCTAGTTGGAAAAATAAATAAATTGATATTTGATAGTTTCAAACTCAATCAATAAGAGGTATTTATCACACGATATCTGATTGGCATCATGCATTCGCCATACATGATATTGCTTCAACAATAATTTATAGACGAACACAGACTTGCTGTCAAGTTCAAAAATTTTTTTATTTTGTTCCTTCCTTTGCTTGCATGTCACTAAAGATTAGAATCTTTATGCTTGGCTATTTTGTTGACAAAATAAATAAATATAGAGGAACTGAATATATTTCCGTCCCAACAAAGCACATGTAATAAAATCTGAGGTTTCCCAAAAACATCATTGCTATTCATGTCCAACTAACTCAGAACTAGTACTTTGGGATATAACTTCCTAACCTTTATGTTAAAAAGATTAAAATCGATTCTTTTTTAATGAGCAAGAAGACCAAACTATCCAAAAGTTTTGAATGATAAGTAGTGCCCTTCAGTTTTTCTCCGTCTCCATCTACGTCAGCAGAGTTATTTTTCAATTCATTTCTTTTAAAGAATAATTTACAATTTCGCTACATTATTATTATTATGTTCATTGTAGCTTTGCCAACATGATGCTCATAAAAGTCTTGTTGCTGGCATCATTTGTCCGTTTTGAAAACAATTTTCATAGAGCAGCCGCATCATTTTCTGTGTATTGTAATAATTCTCTGTAAAGAAGGAAGGAAAATTAATGAAAAGTTTCATGCTGTTAAGAATTTATCATAGAATATTTTTTATAACCTTCAAAAAATATCATAAATTATTATTTTATTTCTTCTTCATCACCAGCCTCTCGAAATGCTTAAAGTGTATTCAAATGAAAACCTTAAACATCACAAGAGTTTTTCGCAGAAAACTTGATCAATTTTTGTTTCATTAAAATTCCTTTAATTTCGCTTCATTTTTTAGTGCTTTTTATTATTAATTGAGAGTGGGTTGATGTTTGTTTTTGTATCAGACTGTCGGGGTACTTTGTCTTCGGTTGTTTGAGTTTGAAATTAAAATGATCGAATCCCTTTTTTATTGAATAAATTAGAAAGCATTTACATATACTTTGGGGTTCAAACTATTCCTACGGAAAAAGGAATTTAAATGATTTAAAGAAAGTGGAATTGTTAAAAAGGTTCCAGAGTTGCTTATAGGGAACTTCTGAAGGAAAAGCATAAGCTTAAAGATCGTATGTCTTAATCCAGTTTGGTTATATATCTCCTTAAAAATAACATTTCAATAATCTGGCTCCTCACTCTATTAACTCTGTCACTACAGATCAATTGCAATCGATTGATTTCATCAGATGCTTCATGAAGCTTGCTCTGTCTCTGGTTACTGTTTGCCTTTTAATAGATTTGTAATTAGTTTTTAATTAAGTTTTCAATCGAAAAACTCAAATGAAGCCTTCACAACTTCGTGACAAACTTAGAATCAAGTTACGACTTGAAAGACGACAACCACTGGTTTTTCATTGACATATATCTAGTTGCAAGTTCTCGTCACATTGGTATTAACATTCAAGATTGTGTATCTAGAATTAAGAAATTTATCATCCTCGAATGGGATGCTGCGGCAAACTGTAGTTACCCTTAAATGAGCATGATTCTTGTCTGTTCAGGTAATGTGTTTGCAGGGCTCTGACACATACATATATAATGCCGCTTGGAATCAAGCATGTCATACATAATCGACCCTTAACCAACAATGTTTCTTTAAGACTAACAAACAGCTTCTTCACCTTACTGCCCTTACTTTCGGGTTTCACTTAAATATTTAATTAAAAACACCTCCAATTATAGATGCGTCCCAGTCATTTCACAGTCTCGATAAATTTCCCATTATTTTTCTTTTGTTCAAACGAAAAAAAAAAGAAAAGCAAGCGTGCAAAAAAAATTCCAAATAAACAAAGTTTTGGGTTTCATTTCTCAATTTTCCCCACCTGCTACTCAATATTATATATTTTCTTCATTGTGTACCACTGATGCCTGTATCATCAGTTATTTCCCTTCGATTTTAAGAAAGCAATTATGTATCTATCTGTCTCTGTCTAACTTAATTTTCTATCAATCTATATACCTGTCTATCTATTATCTAAATTCACTATAACAATAATCATTATAGATCTGTGAAGTATGAATAAATGAAAGTTATGTGTGTGTTATGATTTTTTTTTCTCTCTTCTTTTTATTAGCCTATAATATGAGTATATATATATATATATGCGCTCGAAATTAGATTATTTTAGCTCAATATGTTACAAATTTGTATAATATTAGCTTTTTTTTTCAATTGGTAACATGATGTTTTTTCATGTTAAACTAAATGTCCGCAAGCAATTTTGTTTCAATCAAACAATACACAGTTTACACAAGAAATTTTCTCGGATTGATTTATTCCATACCATTTTTATTTCTCATTTCTTCTTCTTGTACAAAAGTGAAAAAAGGCAAGAGGATTATGTGTTTTTTCAAAAGAATCATAAGAAAAAGTTAAGGCTTTTTTTCTAAATTTTTCTTTAGCATTTTTAGCTCATTTTTGAAAAATAGGACGCTTAATAATACACTTTGTTCGGTTGGCTGGCTGGGTAATGCAGGAGATCTCGGCAACCAGACCTCGTTAAAAGCTGTAGTTTTAAGCATTAGCTTTGTGTCATCGAATTATTCCGATATCAATTTTTCAAATCACAAATTCATCGCCGCTTACGTTAATTAAATTTTTGAAAAAAAAAAACATTTTTAGTAAGTGTTGCTTAGAAAATTTAAATTTGAAATTTTAGTAACCGTTAAATGATGAATTTCTTAAATTTCTAGTATGACGGCCTGAATCTCGTTTTGTGGGCCAAATGATCTGGATCTTACTGTTTTGTAGATCGTGAACTGATTTATTAATCAAATTATTGATCGCTGGGACAAAAATGCGCTGAAGTCGCTCGATAATGTCGAGTTCTTTTATAATTTTATATTTAATATTTCATAAAGCAAAAAAGGAACAGATTGTAAAATATACATATTTTTTGTTAGAGAATATGCATTGAAATTCACGAGATTATTTTCCTCATTCATTCCTCATCAACATAAATATTTCCAAACGTTACATACTTTCTTTCTTATATATATTTTTTTTTGTGGCTTATATGTGACATTCACCAAAAATCTATATATGAGAAATAATTTTCGTTGTAAATTAAATTTTCCGCTTTATCATCTTTTATCAGGGTTGTTTTGTTATTGAAATTTTTCATATAGATGCTCATTAGATCTGGGTCAAATGAAATGTGTCGCATAAATTCTTCTTGTATCGGGCCCATAATAAAAAAGTTTTTAATAAGACAGCATGTCGCAGCAGACAGAATGTGCTGCGATAGAAAATTACAATTTTGAGGTAATAAATGTTCACGATTTGTAATTTGGCATGGGGTGAATAAACTCAGAAGCAATATTCTTATTATAAAATTTACTAATGACTGCAAAAATGTTAACCAGGAGGTAAATTAGGTGGAATTCGAGTTCTTCCTCTTCTCTGTTCATTAATATTGGCTTCTTCCTTTACTTTTATTGCTATTGACTTCCTTAAATGATGTCTAGAGTAAGCTCTACCGCATGCCAATTATCAACATTAGTGTAACAGTATTGATTGTAACTAGATAGCTTCAAACTTAGTTTTAAGCATGCTTTTGTTTATAGAAATTCACCTTGACTTTGAATTTGTTTAGAATGTAATTTAGTTCAGCCGTCGCACTTAGTTGTTAACACGGTTACTTAGCGACACCCTAAGAGCATGCAAGACTAAATCAAGTCTAGTTGATGCAATTAAATGAATATTTTTGTATTTTCGAAGAATTCGAAATTAATTTCGAAATTTTCGAACTCAAATGAAGCTAGTCCAATGAATCCCATATAAATGCAATCAAATTAAAACAATTTAAATTCCAACTTGCTTTACTTGGCTAGTCTTACAGATTTTTTTATATCCCTGACCTCCCTTAAACGGCGACATCAACAATATCAATTGCATCTTCCTAAATCAGTCTAGAATCCCCCTCATTCTATAGAAATTTACACAAATGAACTGAAATAGTTCAGACTTAAAATTGAAACTTCTTCTATAATAGCAACCACATTAACCCAACCTCCACAATTCACAACAATATTCATTGCAGAAGAAATGAGTCTGTCGCTTTATGTCTGCTAGAATGACATCGTGTATACAAACCTATCTCGAAAATGAAGCTTCCTTGATCCATTTTAGACAAGGAGAAAACTTTTTGCACGTCGCATTTTCTTTGGCTCAGACATCCTTCTGGGAATCTATCCTAACAACCCTGATTCCATCATCATCAAAAGCCACAACATGAAGAAAATTCATGACGCTTTAAAAATGATAATTATAATGACAATGAATTGCTATTTCTTATTAATAAACTTTATACTTTAATTTTGATCGATGAAAGTTACTTAATTAGCATTTTAGAATAGTATACTAATTAATGCTGATGCCGAGTGAACGCATGATTATTGATTAATTTATTTGCTTGTAATTAAAATTAAGTATGTGCTGAAAAAGTTCAACAATTTTGTGCCAAGTACATGAAAAAAGGAAAGCGGAAGCATACAAAGTAAGGGGGAGCAATAAATAAACAGATACTTGATAGATAAATAAAGGATGAATATTATAGGAAAAAGAAGCATAAAGAAAAAAAAAAATTGTGTGAACAAGTTGAAATCAAACTTGATTGTACGACATGAGTCCTCTGAAAGCATAAATGTTGACAATGTCACATTATATTATGAGAAAATGATATCTACAAACATAATAAGTATGTATGTACAGGAGTATACGTGCATCTATTCCAAACAAGTCTTGTCTTTAGGTTTTACCCGTTTACAAGTCATTTTGTACGGAAACGAGTAGGAATGACTTTTTAAAATTGATATTCAGTGAATTGTGTGCACACTTTTATCAGATAATTTTACATATTTGAAGTGGGTTCCTTACTTCCACTGGGATTATTCAGTTGTTACGTCCATAATTAAGGATTGTGGTATTTTTCGATTCCCACAATTTATTTAAGTCTCAGATTCTCAGATTGACCTTTGGCGATAAGGTTACAAATCTTCAGCTTGCCACCTGATCTTGCGTTGGCAGATTCGCTTACATATAGCTTTATACTACAGATTCTACTCTACACCAACACCACGAGGATTTGAGTCTTCCTTCTTGGAAGTCAATGCTCTTTAGAATTAGAATTAGCTTGAGATTTTCCCTTTTAAAAATGCGGATCACTGAATTTCATTTCCTGGATTCAGAACTCATCATGAATAACAATTCCTTTAATGACGTCACTAACCACTGAACCCCTTCTACACATTTCTTATCCAAAAGAACACTTTCGAGCACATATTTTTGCGGTACTTCATTAAGATATTTACAGCCCATTCGATTATATTTAGGCAAGAAGCATAAAGTTGTACGTTGTGGCATACAAAAAATTTATCTAGACCTGTGACCATTTCCTTCTGAGAAAGCATTGGATGAGGGAAAATTGGATAATTATAGCAACAGTTCTGAGGCAATTTATTTAGAATCAAGGCAGGAATCTGTAATCGACTGAAATTGCATTTAGAATTCATGATTTGAAAATATGTCTAATTTATTCAAGTAGTGACCGTGTACAATTTAGGAAATTACTTCCAACATTATTTTTTTTTGATAATCTTCTTAAACGCCCCCTGAAGATTTTCTGAACAAATCTCTGCCATTTTTCCACAAGTTAATTTTTCAATAAATAAATCGAAAGAATCATTTATGCTGGCTTTGGGGCATCGACGAGTTTTATAAATAAAAGAGTAATCGAGATCACGAATGTAAACAGAGCAAAATTTTTGACAAAATCTCTTCCAAGAAAAGTTTGAAATTTGATACTTGACAATTGAATTCTCAATTCTTAGTACTAATTTCCAATCACATTGGAAGTCAATATTGTAGGTGAGGGAATTAAAGAAGAATTTTGATTAAATTTTAATGAAATGTTAAGAATCTTCAGTTTTGAGGCTCAAATTCAGAGTCATACTCAATTGATTGATATGGCAAGTGACAATGGGGCTATACAAGTCACACGCTAAGAATAGACACTTTAGGACAAATGTGGTAAAGGTAAAATTCATTCAAGACTAGTGCAACTTGCAAATCATGCAAAAGCGGCTCCACAGAGTTGAGTTCAGTGAACTTGCGGTTTTAAGACTCAATCAATTGCATTAGATTCATTAACATCCTTTACTTCACAGTGGATGTTGTTGTTGAATAGTACATCACCATTATCATTATATACAGTTAATTTAGCTATGTTTATTACTCTTATACAGTCAATATCTTGCCTTAGATCAATGCTATGCAGCAACCTTTTATTTTTCGCGCGTACTCCGTACACGTCATACGATTCAATAGCATTTCAATAGAATTTTTGGCATCACACTAGTTTGCCGTGACACACGGGTTGCCCACCACAGTCTTAGATACTACTTGAACCTAACTTATCTCAAGTATAAGAATCGAACCAGTCACTTACAATTTCAAACCGCTTCTTGCAATCACTAAACGGATCACTAAGCTTTAAATGCCAGAATATAGATTGCACAATGCTTATTTCAGTCATCTCAAGTTAGTTAGTTGATGCGAATTTTGATAGAATTAAGATTTCATGACTTTTAACGCCTTTAATAATCCTTCAATATGAAAAATGTGAGCCTTAAAAATTCATTTGCCAAAAAAGGAAAGAAAATAAATGTAAATTTAAACAGATGAGAAAGCTTTCTCGTGTGAACAAAAAGCTCCTATAGTAAACACAGTACTTTACAAAGATAAATTACTTTTAGAACAAACACATCAACAATAACGCCTAACATTTTGAATATATAAAAAAAATCACAGAGATCTGCAAAAGAAGAACATACATAAATATGAAGATAAATTCGCACGACTTATTCATCTTTTTTGTGGATGTCAAATCCGAATATAGAATAAATTTATCATTTTATACAGTAGACATTTGTTATAATTATAATTATTTGTAAGTCTAGATAGATTCTTAGAAATTCTCAAATTAATGCACACCCACTATATCCTCAATCATATCAAGATCATATGGATGGAAATCTCAATGATTGTGTAGGAATAAAAAAGAAAGAAAGAAAGTCTCACGATTCTTATCCACCTACTCATCCAGACAGGTTGAATCAGTAGAACTGAACAGACTTTTCTTTGAAAATATTGCTCTAAGAAGTATAAATGCTAAGTATGGATATAAAAAGAAAATAAGAAAAAGAAACCGAACTTATGAAGGCACAGCCTTGTTGAATGCTTTGTCGTTTGTGGAGCTTTGAAGTTATTTTTCTTTCTAAACGTTACGTTCATTTTAATATATAAGTACATACTTATTTATTATAAACACTTGATATCGTATCTATATATGCATACATATGTATCAGCATAATGAAATTTTCTTTCTCCTTATTTTCATACTTTATAACTTACGTTGCAAAATAATAAATAAAATACAGTAATTCCATGATATTTATATTATTTACGTCAACTTTTTCTTCCCTTATCTATCTCTCTATCTCTTTCTTTCTTTATTTCTCTCTCTTTCTCTCTCGTTATACTTCAAATGTATGTGAAAATAGGCTCAAATATAAAACAACTTCATGGAGACAAATGGTATAAAGTTATAGAACACAACAGCGATTATGATGAACATGAAATATCTGATGAGGATGATTTAAATAATAATCAAGTCAATAATCAAATGCTTTTGAGCAATTATAAAAATGACGTTGATACGAAATCGTCTGTCCGATCGAGTTTTTTCGATTGTTTAAGATGTTTATTTAGGCGAAATTACAAGCGTAACAGAAAAAAATGTAGTCCACAAGGTCAGTTGATTTTCATTATAATCTATCATCTATTGATCAGAAATTGGATAATCGCAGAGTTGGTGATTAAAGTTACTTTTTTTCGCTGCAAAGTTTTTTTATTTGAGCTTTTTTGAAATTTGGCTTCGACTAAATTTTTAAATTTTGACGACTGTTAAAATTTGAATTTTTGACATATTTTGAAATTTTAAATTTTCACGCCACTAAAGTTTAAATATTTTTCAAGCAACAATTTCTAAAAATTAAAAACAAAAATTTTACAAATTTAAAAACAAAAGTTTTTAAATTCAAAATTATTTAAATTTTTATGGGCAAAACGTTTAAAATCCTGAGAAATTAAGTTTTAAATAAATTTCTAAAAATTTGGAGAGATTTTTAATTTTAAAAATTTTGAAGAGATTTTTAATTTCAAAAGTTTTGAATTTCTAAAAATTTGCAAAATTTTTGAATTTGAAGAACTAAAATTTTAATTTCAAAATTTTCAAATTAAAGTTTCGAATCAACCTTAAAATTCTAAATTTTTATGCAAAACATTCGAATTTTGAATCTTTAAAAGATATGAAAATTTCAAATATCGAAAATGTTTAAATTTTAAATTTTCAAAATTCAAAGCTTACTAAAACTTTAAGTTTTGTTTCATTCAAAATATTAAATTTTTAAATTTCAAAAAATGTTCAGAAATTGAATTTTCAACCCTTAAAATTTAAACTTTCAAAATTCAAAGCTTACTAAATCCAAATTTAAATGCAATTCAACAAAAATTTCAAATCTCCAAGAAAATTCACTGCTTAAAAATTCGAAAATGAGAGATTAGCATATCATTATCAGCATTGGCATCGCTTCTCAAAAATAAAACATAATCTTTAAGAAAATTGTAAAATTTTTCCAAGACAAAATTTATACATTTTCATGCGTAGTAAGTGTATTTGAAAAATTGATGTCCGTACTTAATTTATTTGTCCACAAAATGAAAATTTTTCAAACTTCCACAACAAAAAACATTGAATTGGATATAAATTATTGGTAAATATTTTTATTTTATTGATTGACTGCTACCCAAGCTGAATCTGATACAAGAGCAAAATCAGATAACTCAAGTAAATTTCCCCATCCAATTGTATTTGTAAATAAGATTCCCTAATAATATAAAAATTATTGTAATTTTTCATGATTCCCATCCATCCACTTAACCCAAACAATAGCAAATTTCTTGTTATGGGGTGCTTTAAATTATTCTTTCATGTGTTGCTTGATTATGAATACATAATTGCACAGATTTTATACTCATTCACTTACTTACTTACTGCTGTATAGCGGACGAAATCAGATCTTAAAATAGTAAACCATGATGAGGAAGTGAGCTAGTCATCATCATCATAAGGAAGAAAAAGAAGAGAAAAAAAAAAGATTATTTGAGTGAATGAATAAATAAAAAGTTTATAGCGCTATAATAATAACGACTCCTTATGTTAAATCGTTTACACACTTTAACACCAATTTGCAGCATAAATGTGTATAATCAAATAATTATTTTGAATATTTTTCTTCCTTTACATACTCACCCCTCAAAAAAATGCTGTCCAAAATAAAATAAATAAATATTTTTTGTATACATCCACACAAAAAAAAAGGTGCTGGATCAACAAGACCTTCTAAGGGTTGGAGAGCAGAGCATAAGGCAGCAAGGACTTTGGGAATTATAATGGGTAAGTATATAGAGTAAAGAGTGCTTGCTTCTTTACTATCCCATTCTTTATACACAACCCGTAGAGACTGACTATCTTTTGTATTTTTATGAGTATGTACAGCAGATAAAGGGAAACGATTCTCCAGATTCTTTTTTTTTTGTATGGGATAAAAGTTTTATTCAGCATAGACAAGAGATAATTTGCATGATAAATTGTGAGATAATTCAATTACTCTTGACAGATGACAAATGACTAATTCCTTTTTGTCTAACATAATTTATAATTTTTAACGAACTTTAAAAGCTTTAAAAAGCTTTAAATGAAAAGTTTAAAAAAAAATTGTCATCGATTTTTCCTCCGTACACATCTTGTACACATGAGAAAGTTTTGTGACAGCACAACAATCTAACTTTATACAATATTCAAGAGTCGATAAGCAACTACAAATGTCTAACATGTCATGTTACATAAAATTGATAATTTATATTAAAGTATACAAGTAAAATCTCTTCCGTTTACATTATCGAAAAAATTGCTTTAATATCCATATTTTACTGTCCATTTTTGAATAGGGAAGGGAAAGAATATATTTATTTATGAGGAAGTATATCCGTACACATGATATTTGATATGGCGCATTTCCCTGATGATTCAAATTTTTCTTTTTGCTTGCTGTCGAGTTAAGGCTAGTCCAATATTATCATTGTAATGGTTCACTTACCAACATTTAGGAATTGATGAATTTTTGATATGATTTTGATTCTGTAGCTGCTGAGATGCAGAGGAAATTGGTGATAATGATCTGAATGGATAATCTTTGGGGTAATGACTTGGAAGGCTTAGGTTCGAATCTCAAGGAAATCTTAGAGTTGCATCGACTTTTTCATAGGATTCGTCCTGAACTGCAAACGTGCAGCCTTAGATGAACTATAATACAACCTAAAACTACAAGTCTTGGGCATCTAAAATGCAGGAAATGAAGATTTGCAGTTCTCGACAGAATCCTACTTTGACATGCAAATTTCTAATTTTTTAACAAATCTCGAACGTAGAAATTCTAGATTCTCATTACAATTTTCATTTGCCACACTAAAGCACTAGCTAGATATCAAGCCATTTCGATCTCCTTTAACATTTCTAATCAGAACTCCTTAAAATCCTATCAAAACATTCAATTCCAAATCAATTCAGAGTCAGTAATAAACTAATATACCAAATAGTAATACAAAAGCACAATTCCATATGCTCAAAGAGTCCTTGGCACCGAAACGTGTCTCCATTGCTAAATAAACTGAACATATTAGTTATTAGAATGGCTTCTCAATGACACCTGGCATGTACGGAATAAAACTCGTTAGATTCTAAAACAAACATTTGTTCTTAGACACACACGTGTACTTTTCAATCTACACGGATATCAGATTGCATGTCAAAGCTTAATATCTAATCAGTAAGGATGCTCTAATGATGTACTTGAAATCTACATTACTTTAATATATATTGCCAATAATATTTCCCCTCCGTCTCATCTAATAATCATCCTTAATACATGCTGATCTAATTTATATTGACACTATCGAGTAACTTTGTTGCAAACTGATTTCAGGGGATGTAAAGGCTTAGTACAGTAAGCTTTAAATCTTGTACAATTAAACAGTCACACAAATGGACAGAATAAGGATTTAAATTTTAATTTCCTTTAATTCAGAATCGAGTATGAGTGAATGTGTGTGAATAGCTTAATGCAACTCTACCTTCCGCTTTATCTTCATCCTTACATATTTTTTATTGCCCTACTGAGTGATTTTAACAATTGCTCCCGAACAATGAATGAATGAGTATTAAAGACTATATAGATAAATGGAGATGAGTTAGAATTTAATTTTGTTAGGGGCTGTACCGACTAATGACTACTGCAAAAGGGGTTTCATGTTAAACATGTGTTTGTAAAACTTTCGTTTTATGTGATTTGATACTAAAATATAATCTTTCTTCATTTCAAACATACGTTGCAAAGGCGTTTTTATACTGTGCTGGCTTCCGTTCTTCTTATGGTGAGTATTTAACATTAAATGGTATTTGGGGTTGTTTATTTGTGATGTCATTGATTTTGGGGATAGGGGGAGTTTGTTTTGGTTTAGTGGAAGCTACCAGCTTGGTACTCGAACTGACTTCAATGAAGCTATGTATCTGCTGGGGAGCCACGCTTCGACTTGAAGCCTAGATTGCTTCAAAAAGCTAACTTTATTGCTGTCCTAATCACAAAACTTGTATATATACGAGCGGTACACAGATGATAACCCATAAAGGTCCAAACTTGACATTTGGTCAGCTTCGGAACTAGACTTTGGCTTCCCACATCCTCATGTCTACTGGGGTGTCATCTTCGTAAACTTCCAAAAAGATGGATTATATGGAAATGTCTATTCGAATTCGAGCTCTGCTTCTAATATAAAACAGCTAATGACATCACTAATGAACATCCCCAACATACATAATACCATTAATTTAGATATTTTAAGTGCTTACAGAAATAAATTTATTTCCTCTTTTTTTCTCTCTTTAGGTATGTTATAACATCGTTATGTGGACAAGAGTACTGCCCCTGCCCTGACATCGTCGTAGCCATATTGTTTTGGATCGGATACTTTAATTCAACATTAAATCCCATTATTTATGCTTACTTTAATCGAGATTTTCGGGAATCATTTAAAAAAACACTTCAATCAATTTTTCCATGTTTTTTAAAGGATAATTTTTATGACTCAAATGTTCATTATGTGTAGCAATACTACAAATAAACATGTTAAAATCCATACGATATAGCCATATACAAAAAGAAAGAGATATTTACATAAGATACTTCATCCACACCAATTTATATGTATAACTTTTTTCCTAGTCCGCTCTCTCTCTCCCGCTATCTCATTGACTTGCATCCTATTCACTATAAGAAAGGATAGAAATATATGGAAACTGAAATGTTGTGTATTATGAATGACATTATTATTTTTATTGTGTCATGAGAATTATTATCTGTTTCTGTTACAGACTTATTATTAACAATAATTTGAAGTGTCAAAAAAATTTGTTTCAATCTTTTCGAAAATGGACTTCGACGAAAATTATCGGAAATTGTCAATACAATACAATACAATTGTAGAAAGATAATGTTGTGAATAGAAATGTAGGAATATATATCAAGATTGTTATAGATTGAATATTTGTTAATTTTATTGAAAAGTCTGTGAATTTTTGAAAAGGAAATTTGTGAAAATATCATGAAAATTTTAGAAAAAAAAAGAGAAAAGAATGATAAATATTTTTGAAATTGCTTACTTTGATTGAAGATAAAAGTCAAGAATGAAATTGTAAAAATGTTCATTTAAACAAAATAATTTAAGATGTAGTATCATTTTGAAGAAAGAATCTTGAATTGTTCAAGTATTTATTAATTTGCAACACAAATTAAAAGTGAAATTTCAATCATAATTAAATAAATTTGTTTAAAAAATTAAAAAAAAAAATATTTGATTTGTGAAGAAAATTAAGAAAGACAATCTCGATATTATATAAAGGAAACAGTATGTTTATAAAAGAAAATTAATATTAAATTCAAAAACTTTGAATTTGGTAAAAAATTAAAAATTTATTTAAAATTTAAATTTGATAAAAATTTCAAATTCGCTTTAAATTCAAAAAGTTTTAAATTTTAAACTTAATTAAAATTTAAAAAGTTATAAACTTTAAAAAAGTTAAAAATCTTTTTCACTTATAAATTCAATCAAATTTTGACGAAAAGCATTTGCATCAAAGTAAGCATATTATCATTAAATTTTAAATTAGAAAATTTGCATAAATTTTAAAATAAGTTCTTTACAAAGTCCAGTATTTTAAAAATAGTTTTTTGATAGAACCAAGTAAAACAAAGTGTGCTATGAAAATGGAATCAAATAGAAGTATTTACAAAACTAATGAATTGAAATGATGGCAATTTCCCAATGATCCTGAAAAATCCAAACCCCATTAAAGAACAAAACGATTTCGTCGAAGTCCATAAAATTGTTTAGCTTTGTTGTTGTTATCATATCAAATCTTAATCTGTTAGTTATAACTCGTCGACTGTTAGTATGATATACATACACACACATTATATACATACACATTGTTAAATGTATAACATGTTTTTATAAGTGCAAATAATTTCGTTTTTTGTTCCTTAAATCAGTACATTTAACTTCTCCTTGATGGAAGAAGCGCGAACTGAGAGCTGAACATATTAAACTGAAGGAAAAGTGATTTTGTTTCCTATTTTATGTTATTATGATGATCATAATGTGAAGATTATGCTGAATGAAAATCATGTCACACACATATAATATAAAATAATGGCACTGATACTCAAACTATTAGCATAAAATTGAATGTTAATATAATGCAATAAAATGAATTGAGAAAAAATGAAAATGAAAGAAAATACTCTTTACATGTTCTTTATTACTGCCAACGGTTTTAAACATTATTTTAAAGTGTATTTTATCTAAAAAATGAAATTTGTTTAAAATTTGTCTGTCTGTCGGTCAATTTTCTCATATTCAAATTTTGAACTCAAACAACCGTTAAATTCAAATAAAATTTTGTTAGACTGTTATTTTTCAAAAATTACATGACCGTTAGATTCAAAGTCTGTAAAAATTCAATCGATACTATTCAAATATATTTTGACCGTTATTTTAAATAATATTTTGAACTTCAATTTTCAAATAAAATTTTGAACTTCATTTTTTAAAAATTTTATGGTCGTTACTTTTCAAATAAATTTTGACAGTTATATTTAAATTGTAGTTCAAATGCGTTTTAGCCATTTATACATGTTTAAGTCTACAACCAATTTCATTTTACAGCTTTTACATACTCATAAAAATGTGGCAAGTAGGAATTGAGTGAAATCTGGATGAGAACCGTTTAAGTATCAATCAAAAATCTATAAATCGTCATGCTTTATGAATGAGAATTAGCTTGTACATTGCAATGTATGCTCAATAAACTACCAACATTTTATAGTAAAAAGAAAACTTTTTCACATATTGACTATAAGTAACAAGAAATGTTTCTTATTCCTTTGGGTATTTCTCGTATTTGATTTTCGATTTACTGTTTACATTTCAAAGATTTCTTAGATTTCAACTTGATAGATACAAATAAATGATTTTTTCATTTCAGATGCTATGGGAATTGATTTTTTTTGAATTTTAAGTAGTTTGGATAAGCAACCAGGAAAATTGAAAGGTAATCTATGTATTTGACTACATTTTGTATTGTAAATATTGTTGTATAATTTAACAGAGAATAATGCAATAGGAAACTACAATAAAGTGATTTTATGAATGCTAAATGCATTGTTCCTGTGAAATGTTATTGTATATTTATATAAAAATCCCGTCCTACATACTTGCAAAGTTGTTTTTTAACATTGACAAGAGTGCTGTGGGGTAATTTTGTATTTTCTACAGCAATCTTCAGTAAAATCATTGAAGCTGCATCAACAACATCAAGGATGTACATCTAAGATGTGCGGAAGCTGACACTTTAAGCATTTAGCAATGACATCAAGTCACAGTGACTGCTGTTTGTATTTATGATTCTTCTTAGAAAAAAAATACTTTAATTTGAACATAAAACTATCAATATAATGGATGTACTGTCTGGTGCTGTCCATATTGCATGTATTGAGCTACATTATTTATAATGTCACTATTTTCAGACGATAGAGAAATTCCTCCAAATCAAGGACATCCAAATTATCACATCGCTTCATTTAGACAGCTACCTTGGGACATATACAGCTCTAAATATAAATAATGACATTATCAAACACGTAAAGTTTATTGCATCAGCATGAAGGAGTGGCATAATCCTCACTTAACACTGTCTGCGTGATTTTGGTTCATTAATTAATTTTCTTTGTTTTTATAAAAATACATAATCTATTAATGTATGTTCTTTGCCTTTACTATTGCTTATAAATTAAACAGAATGGATATAAAGCATCAAAAATAGTTGAACAACAAAAAAATGGGTTCGAAAAGCCACCGAAACCGATGAACCCTTTTCAAAATAGAAGAAATATTCACCATCTGGACATGAGACTTTTTATTAAATAAAGTATTCATGTCGAGCCAGTCAAGTCTATTTTTGTTAGATTGAGAAAAAAAATTCTCGGAATTAATTGCAGAAATTGAAAATGTTTCAGTCAATCCAAAAGAGGATGAAGTATCCTTTTTCTAAATCTGAAGCAATTTTTTATAGTTTAATAGATTTTCTCTATTAAAAGTTCGATCGAGTCTGGCATATTCTTCTTAATCTGTGGAACTAGCCGTTGTATTGTTACTGAGACAATTTTGAATGGCATTTGTCAAGGGAATTGCGATTGGATTCTTTTTTGGAATCAGGGAAGAAGCAACTAAGAGGGAGAGGTTAGGTCATGGTCTCTTGCAATTGAACTTTGGGTTTCATACATGCTTGCATTTCTGATTTTCGAAAATTTCGAAATTGATATGTTTACAATCTTAATTTGCGGAAATTTCATGTTTATTTACTCTTTTGTAGATTTCAGTGTGTTTTGCTGGATTAATAGACATCAATTACTTCTATTGCAGTTAGATTTAGGTAATGAAACGCATTAATTACTTTAAAAATTGTAATTTTTCAATTCGAATGTTTTTCGAACATTAAACTGTAAACAAACATGGTGAAAGAGCGGAAAAATTAAAATTAAAACAAAAATCACTCCTACTTCAATTGCTTTATATCAATGGACTTGATCCTTTCTACTCCTACATAGCAACACAAAGGAATTTAGTCCAATCTCAAGGAATTTCCAACAGATCCCAAAAACTTCGCGGTTGAAGACTTATCCAGTTACAAATCCTATCCTTTCAGAATAA
Organism: Chironomus tepperi; assembly: GCF_022539635.2. Lineage (NCBI taxonomy): Eukaryota > Metazoa > Arthropoda > Insecta > Diptera > Chironomidae > Chironomus > Chironomus tepperi. The sequence goes on from NW_027226207.1 coordinate 1,855,517, forward strand.
ATATTGCTGAAATTAATGAATTCTCTTATATTGGAATGTTCAAAGGCAACATAGTAAAAGGAATTATAATGAAAGCTCCCCGGAAACATTTCATTAATTTAAATCCTGTATTAATCGTACTTTTAAACACATTGTATTGAGTGTGAACAAACCATCAGACATCGACATTAACATTTTTAATTGATTCATTTTTAACTTCCCCCCGTCTCGATAACGAGACTTTTAATGAGCTTTCAGCTCAAATTATCTGGTAAAATTAAGCAAAATATCAAATTAAGTTTTATATAAAAAATTCATTATGATTTTTAATTAATTTTGTTGCCCAAAAACTGTTGACGATTTGAGCCTTTTCATCTTTAAAGGAATTCCAAAATTAAAATTTAAAATGTTATAAATTGTTTTTTTTTTGTAAAACAAGATAAATATAAACACAAACTTGTGCTGCTTCCGTATAACAAACATGTCAATCTGAGTCGCTCATTAAATTCAGGAAAAATGCCCTTTAGTCAAGTTTGACTTGTTTATTGGGATCAAAAAGTAAATAAATGAATTACGCTTTTCACTGTCGGAGCATAAAGATACAAATTGTAAAAGGAAAAGCCGCATAATGGATGATTAAAGAGCATTTTTGGAAATTGTAAAAGTTTCAGTCCCCAAAAAGAAAATAATAAAAAGTTTACAAATCATTACAAGTCTTGAGGTTATATTAATCAATGAAGGACTTGAAATATGGGGTTGTACGGAATAAATCAATTGTTTTTTCCTCAAAAGTTCAAATTTTAACGACCATTTCTAATTTAAATTTAAATATTCTTTGAAGCTCAAATTTCAAAATCTTCCAAAGTTCAAATTTTAACGACTTTCCAAAATTCAAATTTCTATGATTTTTTGAACTTCAAATCTCAAAGTCTTCTAAAGTTCAAATTTAAGGACTTTTTGAAGTTCAAATTTTAATGCATTTAACGACTTTTTCAAATTTAAATTTTTCAAATCTTCTAAAGTCTTCTAAAGTTCAAAATTTTCACTGCTTTTTGAAGTTCAAAATTTAATTCATTTCAAAGTTCAATTTTAACAACTTTTTGAAGTTCAAATTTCAGCAAGTCTCTTAAATTTGAACTGTGTACTCAAAAAAATATGTTTTTAAATCTGCAAAAAGAAATCTCTTTTTATAAAAAGTCAATTTTTTCAATAATAAATCAAATGTTTACTCTTACCCAGCCATGAAAAGCAATTTCATCGAGCAATTTCCTGCTACAATCAGACAAAAAAAAGTAAATAAAACACAAATAACGGATTAAATTTTTCACTTTAAATACCCAAATTTTTATTTTTCTTTGTTTTTATTTTTACCTTCAAAGATTACTAAGATTAAGTATGTATATTATAAAAAATTTAAAATAAAGCTTTGACTATAAATATATTAATATTGCAATATTTTTTTCAACTTCTTTATTTCTTTTCTCTTCTTACTGGTTCATGATTGATTGCATGATTGTGATTTTTTTTTTTTGTTTCACTTTTTGTTTGTTTTTTTTTTTGGTCTTCAATGGATAAATAAAAACGATAAAAATTTGTACTCAACTACAAATAACTACTAAGCACAAAAACATAAATCAAATTTACGTTATTTATTCACGTCTTAAGAGAAAATAAATGTGTTAAAAATTCATACTAGAAATGTTTTTTTTTATAATTTTTCAATTTTTTTTATATTTAATCGATTTTTTTTTTGGTGTTTTGCGATTTCGTTTTTAATGAAAAAAGAAAATTTTCTCCCTCAAATATTTCTATTATGGACTTTAACAGAGAATTTTGTTTAGAATGGCTCGCATAAAAATGGGATACATTTGAGATTCATGTTAATTACTGTGGAAATGAGGATTGTGATTAATGCTTTAATGACTTCCTCATTCAACCGCAATATTCTCATTATAATGTTTACGTATTTTATGGCTATAAAATCTTCCATCTTTCCATCTTTTAAGAAAAGCTTAAAGCTTGCTTTGATTCAAATTAAAATTTTAACGTATTTTTCAATTTTGAATTTTAACGTATTTTATAAATTTGAATTTAACAATTCTTTCGAAATTCAATCAAATTATTGTCGAAATTCAACAAGGATTTCCGTTTTTTATTCCCACACAAAAACGTGAAAATTAAGCTTTTCCACCCACAATAATTCAACAACTGATAAAGCTCTTTTGAACCTTCTTTGTTCGAGTTTTCATTTGATTACTGCTGCGTGAGATATATATTCCCAAGCAGCATTGTGTAAGAATACTTAAGTAAGTATGATTTTGAACTTTTCAATAACTCTTTACTCAGCATCAATGCAGACTGCGTGTTTTGAATTGTTTAATTTGTAGATTTTCATTCCAATATTGAGATCGTGTGGTTTGAAAATTGGAAATTACATCAGCTGGGCTTCTTTTTTTTCGGTAATAATACCCACTCCTTAACAACATTTTGATTGCTTTGAACCTGTGTTATGAAAATTGAATTTCATCATGTTATTTATGACATTTTTCAAATTTAGCACATGTGGGATGTCTCGATGCAGGTAATGAGATACAAAATGTTGGTGGAAATTCACATTTTGAATGATATTTGATGATCAAATGACAAATAAATCTGATATTCATCCAATTATTATACTTTTAGGCATAACTTAAGTGTTTTGTTTATTTCCGTGGTGCTTATGCAGCTTAATTGCAGCTTTTAACAACTAAAATTAATCAAAATGTGAAAATAATATTGAATTTCAAATGTAAACAAATAAAAAAATTTAATGACATGAAGTTAGCTTCAATTTCAATAAAAATTCGAACTTTCGAAAATTCGAAAATCTTTCAATCAATTAAAAAGTTTATATCCCATTCATATCAGAGCCATACCTTGCAAGATAAAAAAACTCAAATGGGAAGCAACGAAAATTTTTTCCTTTTTTTAAGCTATAAATTTTTTCAAATGGAAGTCATCGATATTTATTGGCATTAAAAATTACATTCATAGCAGCTGACTAAAGCGCCTAAAACTGTGTTTTTATTTATTTTTTTCTCTTATTTTACTTTTATTTATTTTTTTTTGCTAAAACTTTCATTCACTCATTAACTAAATTGTTACGATAAACATACTCTTATATAGGGTTTCATCTGTGCAATAAATTGTCCTCTTCTTCTTGTTTAACGCATTATATTCCATCTTTAATGTAACTTTTCTGTAATATCTTTTCTGCTTATTTATTTTTATTTTATTTTTTTTTTTTTTCAGTTCAATTGAGATAGAGCAGCAGACTAAGATAAGTTTGTGTCATCAACAATAAATAACATTTAAAATAGGCTTAATATCATTTTTTTTTTCAGTTGCTCTTTAAAACAAAAACAGAACTACAGCATTTTGTGGTGTATATTTTACAATATTTTTGTATAACTTTTTCATTTTAAGATTTTAAATAATTAATTATAATTTGCAACAAATAACTTAAAAAAAAAGTAAAATTATTGCATTCATTACATTTATAATTGTGTTTTTGAATTCGTAAGTAAGTATTTATTACTATTTTTTTTATACTAAATGTATACAAGAAATCTTTTCAAATTTGAAAAGCTTCACTCACACTTTCAGTACAGAGTCGAGAGAAATGAGATGTCATGAATTATTACAAATTTTGTATTTTTTTTTTTTTCTTAATTATTATCATTATTGTCAAACGGAATCAACTATGCGGATTTTAAGTTCAAAAATTTAAATGTCAATTTCAAAATTTGAAATTGATTTTGAGTGCCTAAAAATCATTCTTTTGAACTTTAGCATTAATAATTCAAATTTTTAAAGATCGTTGAACTTTAGGTTCAAATTTTGAATTCGTCAAAGATTGTTTAAAGTTCAAAACCGTTGAATTCAAATTTTAAGGATTTAAGTTTAAAATTTGAATTCGTCAAAGATTGCTAAATCATCAAAGTTCAAAAATTCAAATCGAAATGTCAAATTTCAGATTCAAATCAAATGCTTAACTCAAAGTTCAAAAATTCAAATTTCTAAAAACCGTTAAACTTTCAAATAAAATTTTTCAATTGATTTTTATTGACGTCAAAACTGTGTATTTTAATGAAAACTGCCATAATTTGTTAATATTCAATTTCAGATAATAATGCTAATTAAATGAAAATTCAATAAATTGCCTTGTCAACATAAAAGCCGCATAGTGGTTTCCCCTTGATGTGTTTGTTTATGCTTCTTGTTTTCCCCTAAAAAATTGTCAAATTTTTACTTAGCTACATTCATTTATTGGCAAAAAAGCTCAAGGACATGACTCTATGTTTAATGTATGTATGTATATATATTTGTGGGCAAATGACCATCACAAATAGGCTTTTATTATTTTTACGGCTGGTAGAATTCTAATTATAGCTGTTAAATATACAATTCTCGTAGGCTATTTCGATAGATTGTAAGTCGAATTTTCAGTCATTAAATCTAGATCCTTGCTTAATTTATTATTCAAAAGTCTCATTTCAACCATTAGAAACAGAAGGTCTGATCTCCCTTTTCTTTACTCTAAATGGCATTAAATTCTTTTTTTATTCTTCAAATTAATGTTAAGCTACAATATGCTCTATAGTTAGGCCATTATAATCAGATTTCTCACAAATAAGGGAATAATTTATATCCCTGACGAAACTGGGTTGTTGGAATAAAGAAAGTTAAAATTGTTGAAGTGCTCTTTTGAATACAATGTAAGTCAAGGCTATACTTGATTGAACTCGAACAACACACTTTTTTTGTTTTTCTTATTGAATTGCAGTAAAATGAGCATGAATGGGTGTTTGCTTAAGGACATTTATGGTTATTTATATTTTAAATCTGTTATTATTTGTGTATTAAGGGTCAGATCTCTTTACTGTTGGGGTTATGTTTTTGACAAATAATTCTAAACGGATATATGGCAAGAGATGAGATACAAAAGACGGATTATCCAGCGATAATATGGAATTTTCATGCATTCTGAGAAGATATATTCAAGTAAAAAAGTCCGTTACATTTCAAATATTTGAATTTTTCCCGCGCTTTCTCAAGAGTCAATAAAGAACGGGTTGCTAAGATAACATAATTGATGGTAAAAATTAGATAGTTTTAAATATCTGGTTTCATAGCAATGTATCATAAAGTCAATTGATAGTTAATCGTATATCCACCCCTAAATCAAATAAAATATCATGTTGCTCACTAGCATAAACTTATAATGACTTTAGGTCAGGACAAAACAAATACAAATAATGCTTTTGTTCCTCACATCAGATGACTTTTTGATAGTTTTAATCTTTAAATCTTTAGGTTTTGTGACGAAATTTTTGTATGTAAATAAACTTGATCGTTTAGAATTTTTGAAGTTTGTCAATCAAATATTAACATTCAGAGAGTTGGAACTACAAAACTGCCTCAAATTGACTCGAATAGATCACATTTAATTACTGTATCTGTTGCCAGACTCAAAGTAAAACTTAATTTATTGAAAATTCCAAATTTAAAACATTCAATTTACTGAATTTGCTTGCAAATAGTCATTTAATATTGAAATACTATTGAAAATGTAAAGATCTATCCAAAAAGCAATTGCTATTGCTATACAGACTGTAAAAATTCTACAAAAACCAAAAATAAAAGCCAAGCCATTGAAAAAAGTATCGAAATAATCCAAAAATAAAAAAAAATCATTTTATTCAATTGAACATAACCTCAATTTTCTGCACATTATTTGACCAATATGTGTCAACTCCTGTGACTCTCATCTGAGATGAGTAAATGAATGTTATTTCTGTGGAAATGTTGTGTATAGCAAATAAAAAGTTGAAAAACAAAATATTTTTCAGACTAAGGCAAATGAACTTTATAGCTGGATTTATGTCAGACATTAATCATGACTTACAGAATCTAGTTATAAATAACATTCGTCCATTGGGGACATCACATTTAAAAAAAAAATAAAACACAACGTCCACAAAGTTTCCGTAACAATTTACAAAAAACTACATTATTATTATTCCTTACATTAAATACCGTGTCATGTCCTCGATTATTAAATTGTACATGTTGAGAAATGAATGGAAATTATCGTCATAAAGTTGAAATGAATTCTACTATTTAATTTGATTCACATTCTCTATTAAATTCATCAAACATAAAAATTTATTCTTCTTCATCTTTCCTTAATATTCTTTATATCAGCGCATTTTTCTAACAAAAGAATCTGTCTTCTGTTAGCAATTTATATGTTAGTCTATCAAATTTTCTGTTGTAAGGGGTGTTTGCTCTGTGTACACTGCTCGGTATATACTGCTCCCGATGCATACTAAAGTATTTTTTGGATCATATGCTAAGCGATACTCTATGACAGTGGTGAGAAAAATTTTATTTTTCTCGGCATACCTTGATACTAAGCCTCGATTAAATCCGCACATGTATATCCGTGCTGCGGTATACAGGTTGCCAACCACTGTTCTATGATATTTTATTGCTTGACTGAGTCAATCTAGCTAGTGTTATCTGAAGGTTTAGCATACTCAGCTAGTGAAACAGACTAGAGGAGCTTAAACCTCTAGTATAACAATATAGTCTACTTAGTATTTGATTAGAGCTGCTCTTGAGTTCCAAAAAAGCTTCCTAGTTTACCCTTAGGATAAAGTTTAGATCAGAAAATCTGACTCGACTCCATTTGAAATTCAAGTGTGAGCTATAGCAACTGGCCACTGGGGAAAGTTGTTTATTTGGAACTAAAATAAATCAGAGCTCAAAGTTTAATCAGATTTTATATGGTAAAGTTGACTCAGATCAACTCGACTCCATATCAAATTCAAGTCGACTTCGGGCTCAAGAATAGAACTCTAGAGTTACATGAAGGATATGGTTTAGTGGTATAAAAAGAACCTAGAATCACATTAAGCTGTCTCTTAGGATGAACTTCTAAGCTATAACCCTGGATACTTAAGTATTCTAGGTTGCTAGGGTACATTCTATGTTATAGTGAGCAATTGGTTCTTTGGTAGCTTTATCAAAATTTTATCGGGTACCGCTATTGAAGTTGAAGGATAGATTAGATTAGAAATTCGTAAAAATTATATGAAAAAGTATTTTGAGAAAGAAGCCGTTCACTTATTAACTTTTGCCTAAACACGAATTTTCAGACCCTACCCGCTCCCCTTTGTTACAAATTGACAGTTACAAAATTGTTGGCCCCACTCCCTCCAATCCCTATTAAAAAGCGGACTTAATAAGTGAACGACCCATAAGAAGAAAAGGATAAATTATTTGAATTTTCAAAAACCGTTAAATTTTGAACTAATTTTCAATAATTCAATGTTAGAAAAATGCGCTTTAATCGGTCCTGAATGACCACAAACGTCTATACTAATTTCATTTTTTTTTTTGTAGAGCACCACATTGACTTATTTTATTATTTAGTTTTATTTTTATTTCCTATACTTTTTTTACTTCTTAAAGAAAGTTTCTTTTGTCCTTATTTATTTCCCTTTTTCTCAGTTTTATTCCTTTTTGACTAAATATGTTTAAAAAATAGTTTTCTTGTCCTACATTTTTGGATTCATTTACTTCTTCTTTTGTTGTTATGAATAACAAATTCAGTACTGCTATATAGACTATGCGAACATCTATTTTATAATTTTTTTTCCATGTTTTTTTTTTTTTATTTTTTTTTAAATAATGAAGAACTTTATGTTGAAACTTATATGAGACCTTAAACTACAATAGACAGCTTTTCACACTATATATGTATCTATACAAAAATAAGTTATTATTTGATTAAACTAAACATAAATAGAAAATAAAAATTATAAATTTAATAATTGAACGGAATGTTTAACTACATTTTGCAGCATAATAACTACTAGTAAAAATTTTTACCATCGACGGATAATTAGAGAACATTTTCAGCCGTAAGCAATCAGTCATAATTAACTATGTTTATGAACATTGATGAAGCGTGATTTTATAGGTCAAAAATTATGCAAAATTATACTAATTTACCTCAAATTAATAATTTTTTTGGTTCCGAAGCTGATTTAAAATTCAATCACATATGCTTATCCATTATTGAAGGCGCACAGGTGTAAAATTTCGACAGATATGACATAGATTCATACACAAATAATGCACGCTGTTCAAAATCAATTAGGTACCTTAACCATTTAATCACATTCATGACAATCTCACTCTTTTATCAGTTTAGCTATTGTTAGGGTTGTCAATTCAGGAATCTATATGTACTGAATTTTGGGATAGATTCAGGATAGACCATTCCCAATAGGTTAGGACTAGTCGTAAATTATACATTAATTAATCATCAACTAGTTACAACGTGTTTTTGTCCACTCGGGTTGAAAACCCTTGCAATTGCAGTTATATGCATCAAATAGTGAATTGACCAATTTATTCAAAATTCCAAACTATTTTCGAATATTCTTAATTGCTCGAAAACTAGTCTCTTGATCATAAACCATTCATTCCACTATTCACTGAAGGGACGTAGCCAGAAATAGCCCAAGGACAGGAGCTCGATTTTAACTCAAAAGTTCTTCAGGATTTTAAATTATGAAGGATATTAAAGTATATAGACCCGTTAAAACTGGATTGATGGCAAGTTAATGACTAGTTCTAAAGTATTTTTGTCCACTCGAGATATATTTACGACTGATTGTAGCTGGCCACGGAATAGCGAAAAAGCAGAAATGGCCTAATGGTCAGAGCGTCGGACAACCAATCCTAACGACCCGGGTTCGATCCCATGAAAAGTAAACTCGGATTCAAATGCTTTTTCGCTAAGCCTAGTTCCCTTCTCTAGTCACACCAACTCAGCTTGTGTATTTCCAAACACACAGATTGTGGCTAGACAAATCCCCTGAGCCATGAAACTGTGTAGAGTTGGAAAAAAGCTAAACCTCATTTATGACAACTAACCACAAGTTAGTGAGGCTGTCCAGAATTAAGATAAACAACATTTTGATAGATATGGGTTTCGAGCTCCTTCTCTCTTCTAGCTACGCCCCTTCTCCCACTGATAAACAAACATCCTCAATCGTTTCCATTCAAGCAAACAAACTGATTGCATAAACACATTTATTCCGGCATAAACTTTGTTAACTGAACAACAAGTACAATAATTTGCATGTGCTCTTTTTACGGATGGGGAGGAACATTGTTGAATCAAGCACCCTTTTTTTTGTGTCGAGAGTTGAGGGGCAAATTAAATTAAATAAATAAATTTTAGATTTTTTTTTACCTCTTTCACATATTTAGGTACTTAATAGAACGAGATGGAAGAAAAAGTATAATAAAGTCTTTTTTTCTCCTCTTTTTACTTGCTGTTTACATTTCATTCAAATTTATTGTAAGTTCCTTTATTAAGGATGAAATAAAATATTTTGTTCATATTGGAAGGACGTATACATTCTGTATATTATGAGATATAAAACAATAGTTTATAAATTGATGTATGAGCTGAATAAGAAACTTGAGATAAATCCCAGGGTTCAAGTGACTGTTATAATTGGTTGATATAAATTTTTTTTATATACTTTTAAGTATGTGTTATATTTGATTTACATTTTTCGGAATAACCACACTTTACTATGGGATTAAATTCACTTTGATATTCATATCTCCTTGAAAATTTTATTTTGAGGCTTTTCCCAGAGGGACGGACGCTCAGAAGATAATTTCAAAAGTTTTTTTGTTATTGCTGGTTATTTTTATGTTTTAATTTGAATTAAAATGGATAGAAGATAAAAAAAATGAAAAGTACTTTGGCTTTCCTTTCATGAAAAATTGATTAATTCGCGACTGCATAAATTTTCTCTATTTGTTAAGCAAGTGCTCTATTGTGCTGAACACAGAGAAAATGTTGCAAATGTTTGTTTATTAAACTCAGATTGAATTTTAAATTAATGTTTGCTTCAAAAAGAAAAGAAACAGAGATACTAGACAAATAATTAATGAGATCTTTTAATTTTGTTTGCCAAATAAACTTACCGTTGTTTGTCAGATTTATTTCATTTGAATATAAAAAAGAATTAGCTTTAATTTAACAAAGTATTGTTTGTTAAGCAAACATTGCAATGCTCACTGCACAAAATTTTCATTATAAATTAATGAAATTCAATTGTTTTTGAATGAAAACTCAATTTTTCAGGGCAACAACAACTTTTCAGGGTAAAACAACATTTCAGGGTAACATCAACTCTTTCTTCATTCTTGAAAATTCTTAATTTGAATTTACAAAACTCGTTACTAATCTAAATTATTAATCTGAAACTTTTCTCATCTAATCTTGACCTTTTACTGATTCTAAGTAGTTTGCACCCTTAATCTCATTAAAGCTTATCCAATTAACTGAACATAAAACCAAAATAACTTTGATTTAATTCAGAAACGCAACTTTCTTGAAAAGCTCTTTCTCATCTGTGCTCCTTGATGTTATATTACATTTCATCATGCTAGGAAAATTTTCTTTACAGGAGTTTCAAGGAAAACCATTATTAGAAAATTCATGATATGTTTAACAGATTTACATGCAGTTTTACAAATTACCATCAAGTGTTCACAACAAATTTTGTTCTGTATGGGTTTTCTTTTGTACTTTAAGTTGTTTTTGTAATGTAAAGCAAGAAGTGATTAAGATTGTGGCAACTTTAAATGGCAGCTTTTAAAATTTTCTTGGAAATTTGCATGAAACAAAGTTGGCTATAAGTTATGATAAAATTGCTAACCGAGCTGTCTGTATGGATTTTGAGGTTATGTGAATTTTCGATCAATTATGTTCTTAAAGATATGAGCAAAGGAATTTCAGAGAGCGTCGTTGTCTATTTTTAAGTAGTTTTTCGAAGTTAGTTTCGAAATTTCGAACATTGATTTGAAGGTTATGTAAACAATGTGTTTTTAATTTATTTAAACCATATAATTAAGGATAACAATCTTGTTAATGCTTTTCTGCCATGTTTTTCTATAGTTCTGGCTAACAAGCACAAACTTTCAATGTAAAATAAGCTTTTTATTCAAAAAAACAATTTTCGAGTGAGAAACCAAAAAAAGGCGCGAAAATTCATGATTCTATCATAATCATCACTCAATTTCATACTGACAGCGAGCAGAACAAACAAAAGCAATAGCTTATTGTAGAACTATAACAATCATTTGACGGCTGGGATAAACAGAATAATATTATGGGAGGGAAAAAAAAAAATATAAGTGAATATATTGATAAGTGTTTATTGGATCACTTCTTTGGTGGGTCAACATCATCCATCATAATCATCATCCACTTTAGTGAAACAAACAAAATATTTTCTTTTTTGCCTATCTTCGTTTGCTCCTTTTATGTACGTATATTATCTACTTTTATAAATGAAGATAAATTAAGTTGAACGATAAATTATAATTATATGATAAATAAAATAAATAAACATACATTAAATATATTGAGTTTCTTCTTCTTCTTCTTATCCTTCATACATATTATGTTTTTTTCGGTGAGTAAATAAATGAGAGAGATACAGCAATGAATGAAAACGACGGCGGCAACAACAACAACAATTAGTAAACAACAAAAATTATGTATTTTGACCTGAGTCACGACATAAAAAAGAAATGCACGAGCGATGTAAAAAAGCAGCTTTGTAGTTAAAGGTCACATATAAGTGCTGTGTTATTATAAAATGTATATGAATAGACGACATCTGAAATCCAATTAGAATTCATTTTTTTTTTTTTGTTACTTAATTCTTCTCATCTTCATCACTTAAGTAAAAACATTTAAATTTTATGTTAATGACGATTCCCTTTTATCTTGTTCTACATTCACGGGCTTCACATCCATTCAACTCCATCAATTAACTACATAGCATATGAGAGGGATATACACGTACATACACATATATGAAAAATCCACTTTAAGCATTAACATCATCATCAGCATCATCACCATCCATTCTCATTATAAAGTTTCAGGAGCAATATCATTATTTTTATTAGGTATTGGACGCAAATAACTTTCTGTGTAGACACTCTTCGCTCGCGAATCATAACGTGTATTAAGACTCGATCTTCTCACATCTATATCTAATGGTGATAGTTCCCTACGCCAGAAACAAAATAGACAATGTAATGTATTTTTAAAGGCTTCCCGAAAGTCTCTATTGAAATATGCATAGATGATTGGATTTAATGTTGAATTTGAATATCCGATCCAAAATAGGATTGCGACTAGAATATCTGGTGATGGGCATGTGTCACATAGTGATGTCGTCAAGTACCTATAATGTATTTGATAAAAAATAAAGAATTATTGACCATACATCAAAGCTTTTATATGTGTGCATTGAAACTTGATAATATGAGGATATATCCTCATACATATTGCTGTAATTACAAATCACCGTACCAAATAAAGAAGGGTAGCCAGCACGCTATGAAAACGCCTGTAAATCAAACAAACATAAAGAGAGAGAAAAGTAAACCTTCAGATTTTATGCACGAACATGTATGTTGGCTAGTGCTTCTCAAACTTTTGTGGGATTGCGACGTGCTAGCATATTAGTCAGTCAAGTTGATGCCACACAAAATATGGCGGGAAAAGTTGATGACATTCGTAGGGATCGAATCCTGGATGCTAAGATCGGTTGAAAGCCACTCCATTAAGCATCCCGCAGTATAAAGTTTGAGAACCACTGCCTATGTAGATTAATATTAACCCATTATAATTCCTAAAGTTCTGGCAGCCTTATGTTCACGCTTCATTTTGATTAAATGTTTATCTTTGGTTGGTGTATGTTCCGCCTCGACCTCATGTAATGTTAAAGTTTTCGATGATCCAGATCCACTAAGTTCACCATTATTTGATGGACCACAATTTGAATGTCTATGCATTAACATTGCATTACCATGACGCATTGCTAGTTGCTTCTCTTGACGATTTGCTTCCCGAAATATTGCATAATACATAAATAGCATAATTGTGCATGGAATCCAAAATGATATTGAACTCGATACTACTGCATAATAATTGTTAACGATAAAGCTACACTCATTCTCATGCGATTCTTGATATACCAAATGTTCAGCTGTTGTATACCAGCCTAATTATTAAAGGAAATAAATTAGAAGTGATAATGAGATATGTGTTAGGTAAGTAAGGAAGAAAAGGTATTTTAATAGCAAGAAAGAAAAAAATATAATGTCACATGTGTAATTGTCAGCAAGATTTATGTTTAATTTACCGGCAAATATCGGAACAAAAGAGAGCAATGCTGGAGATATCCATGTAATTAAAATCATGATGGCAACTTTTCTCTTTGTCATATTAATTGGATATTTCAACGGCTTCACAATAGCATAATATCTAAAAATGGGAAGGCAGTGAGATGAAGAAAAAAGGAACAGAAAAAAAGATAATGACATCAATCGGAAATTCCTCTTATTCTCACATAATATGTTTGGTGTGCAAAATTTTCATTATTAGGCACATCTTTTTGACGCGATAACTCACCTATCCACGCTGATACAGCACAAATGCAATATACTAGCTGTTGAGAAATATACATCTAAACTATTCCAAAGATCACACACTAATGGTCCAAATAGCCATCTGAAATAAAAACAAAAATAGCCATGCTGAGTCAATAATTTGCCACTGGCTGAATATCGATGAGACATATTTTTTGACTACTCAATTAATGACTCATGTCATGTCATATCATCATCATCATCATCATCATCCTAAACAACAGCTATATGACAGTGAATGTGCATACATAAACATGTTCATTAATGAATAAAGATAGATATGTTTAGAGATACATGGAATTGATATAGATTATCAAAGTTGTTGACGTGGCTCTGTTTATGATGGCTCGACATAAGCAGTTGGTTGATAGCTTCACAGAAAACTAATTGAAATTTTATCTGATCTTCGTACTTTTTTTAAGTTTAATTAAAATTTAATTTTTAAGGTAGACTTTCAAAAGTTTTGTTCTTATCTCGGGGATCACTTAAATGTATTTTTAGGAGCTTAAATTCATTAACGGAATCTTGTCAAATAACATTAAATTAATGTGAAACCATTTTCCTTCAGTGTCTCATTCATGCCTAATCCAATAATGAAATAATTATGCATAAAATCTCAAATTTAGCTGAACTTTCTTGTGTAATTTTTAATGTACAGTCATAATTGTCAATAAACACTCAATTAAATGTAATTCAATTAGAAATTTTAGCTCTAAATACTTAAAATCCTTTCAATTCATTCAATTTAGTCATTGAGCTTTGATTAAACCTGTTTATGGTAATAATTAAAAGCAGAATCATTGAATTCATTACCAATTGAGTGTGAATGATGTGAAATTTTGATAAATTTAAGCATTAAATAATTCTTAACAGATTTAAAGTTCAAAAATTGAACTTGAAATTTAGTTTAAAAATTGAATTCAAAAATTGAGCTTCAAATTTTGTTCCAAAATTGAACTTAAAATTTATTTCAAAATTGAACTTCAGATCCAATTTCAAAATTGAATTTCAAATTTAATTCTAAAGTTGAACTTCAAATTAAACTTAAATTCACACAATTCAATCCATTTGAGCTCAATTAAGCCTCACCAACATCAACAACTCTGATTAAATCTTATCACAAATAATATGCAAGTCTTACCTTCCCGTAAATTGAACACTAAAATTAAAAGTCATTGCCATCATTGCAACCATAATATCCGCTAAAGCTAAACTGACTACGAAGTAATTTGTTATAATTCTGCAAGTGAACAAGAGAAGAAACATTAAGTAAACAATAAGAATAATGAGTTTAGATAAGGAAAGGAAAAAAAAATTATTCATCATCATCAATAATTATGATTTTTTTAAGTGATAAGGAGATGGTAAGGCGATTATTATGAAGATGTTTACAAGAAGATATTATTTTGTAAAATTAAATTTCTAGATTAATATTTAAAATCATGAATTTTGAAAGACTCTTGATGAAGGATTTGAGTAATTTTTTTTTATTTCTAGTGAGATTCTCAAGTGAGGTAAAATCTCTAATGGAGATGCTATAGCGTTAAAATTTAATTAATTTTTTGATTTTCATCGAACATTCTTCATTTCTCCTTTGCTGCTTCTACAATTAATCTCTTTTTTAGTAATTAGTTTGCTAGATTTTTATGGATGAAAAGCAAATTGTAATTCATACTTTTTGAGCTTCTTCTTTTATCTTAAAGGAGGTATAATTAAAGAAATTGTAGATCAATCTCTTGGTTGCTATGGATGGGAGTCGGGTTAATAACCGAGCGATATAAATGAAAAAAACTCCATCTTTACTCCTTGCGGCTTCTATCTTGACTCCTTCCAGCCTTGTCTTGAACTCTTCTAGCTTCATCTTGACTTATTCTAGTCTCCGCCTTGACTCCTTCTGGGCTTAGTCTTGACACGTTTTAGACTCTTATTAACTCCTTATAGGCTCAGATGGCATGGCTGCTTTTACATATTAAAGGCAAAAGGACTCTGCTTCTATGAGGTTACCATATACCTTCATTGATTTTCACGATAAACCATAGAAAATTGAAGATTTTTCACAAACAGCATAGGTGGAGGAGGTGGTTAACCCCCAAAGCTAAATACGCCCCTGCATTCAAGTTTTGAACTATCCATTTCCTTTTAATAGTAGATTAGATTTTATATAGAATATTTAAGATCAGACAGAAACTTAGTAAATCAAGCAAAATTGGATCGAATTTCTTAATTCGAAGGAATCGTCCTTAAATCGAAGAGACTTAATCTTCCATCATCTTTAATACACCCCATAGAGCTACCGTAAAAAAGGTAAGGAAGTGGGACGCCCCCGCATCTTATCATCATCAACATTTTCAATATAATATTGATGTCTGGCATCTCTAATTATTCGTATATGATGGAAATTCAATGTCTAATTTTAATTATCTCATCTTCAGTTCCTTTCAAGATTAAATTACAAAATAGTCGATGAAAATGAATTTCCTCTTTTCACATCCACTTGAATCTTACGATGAGATTTTTTTTCTTAAATGAATAAAAATAAATTTGTTGTGAAACATCTGCCGTGCTTAAACCAACAGGTATATACGATATTCTTTTTCATTTGAATATAAATTAAAGAAAAATATCAGCACATAAAGCTCTTTATCTACTTAAGCCATTTTTCGTTTAAAAACGAAGATTCGTGTACTTGTGGCTGGATTCAAGGCAATTCAAACGGAAACATAATCTGCGATCTACAGAAATTGTTGGCAAATTTCAGTCAGAATCATCCTATGCTGTGTGTCATCAACATAAGTATAGAATCTGACAAAATTAACCTAAAAATTCATTATTTGAAATTTAAATTTTGAAAGAAAAAATATTAATGAATTTCATCAACATACGATGACATGTAATAACAATGCGACATAAAATACATGACTCTTGAGTTTTACTTTTTTTCTCGAGAGGAAAGGAGCGTGGCAACTCTAGAATCTAGGTTATATCTCAAGATACTTTCTGTCTTCGTATTCGTTCTCATTTTTCCAATGATTTTTTATGTGGTTAATTTTTTATTTCTAGGAATTTTAATTATAGACTTGTCACATTTTGCTGTGTGCTGTTATGGCAATATCATTGATGAATGTTAAGTTTGAAGAGTCATATGAAGTAGCAGTGAAATGAATTGTTCTGAATTAAACTGTATAGTTTATCCTAGTTGTGTCTGGGGCAGTGTTGTACAAACTGTGTTCTGCTTCACACTAGAGTACCGTAGTATGCCATGCGGGTTTTCGTTCGATGCTTGCCTCATTTTGCAAGGTGTGCCATGGAGCACAGAAGTTTGGACAGTGCTGGAGAAGGGTTTTAACCAGAATATCTCTCTTATAAGCTCTGATCGTATCAAGGCATAGTCACTGCCCTCACAACCTCCCATCCTAGTAATCTCCATCCTAATATCCTCATACCTCAAATTACATACATCATCAAAAAAATCATCATATTCAACATTCACTAATCTTCAAAGTATTTAAAATTGCTTCAAAATTTGAACATGAAAAGAAAGTAAATTAATGGAAATTGTCTTCATACGATCGATAACTATCTGATTTTCACACGACTCTATTAATTTTCCCCATTTGATCTATTCAATCAAAATTAGATTGCCACATCGCATTCATTTCCTTTCAATTTATAATACTCAATCATTTAATTGTCGTGCAAAATTTCACAAATTAATGTCTTTGATGACAATTTACACACTCAATATTGTGTGAAATTTTCTCAATGCCTGCTGTGATAAATTACGTAATCAACTTTAATAGAATTGTTTTTAACTTTAATCTTTTCATGAAAACTTGTTTGAACTTGCATGAAAAATTATGAAATAATAAAAATCAACTGATGGTGTTTGCTGTGAAAACAAGTCTATAAGAGTTTTATACTTTATAAAAGTTATGAAATGAGAGATAATAACAATATATTTGTCAAAAAGAAAGTTTAAATTAAGAAAAAGTTTAATTTTATTATTTAGTGGAAATGAAAGCAATTGAGACAAAAAAAAGGAAAGAAAATCCTTTGAACTTTTTCATGCTTATTCTTATGTGCTGACTATATTTTTGCATTTAAATGTATTTTAAACTTTATATTGAAATTTCAATTTCAAAAACTTTTCAAAAATGTCAATTTAAAGATTTTAAGAATCAAAATTCAAAAATAATCTAGTCAGCCTGCGCAAAAAATATCAGATGAAGCAGAACTTCTCATAAAAATCACTCAAATCTCCGCGAATCTCTTTGATGCCTTAAGATAAATTTATTTTAATTTATGCAAAGATTCAAGATAATGAGGATATCTTATTTAGATAAATAATTTAGTAGATAAATTATGGAAATATAATTGGCAATTAACCTTATGGAAATTGCCTCTCAATAGCAACAATTAAGTGAAATGAGTTTGTTTTTTTGAAAATTTGCAAAATTTAAACTCTTAAAAATTCATGATTTCAATGTAAAATTGATGAAATTTGAATATTTAAGAACGGTCTAAATTGAGATTTTCAAGATCCGGATGAACGTATTTCTTCAAAAACCACTAAAATTCAAAATTTTGAAATTCATCAAATTCAAATTCTTTAAAAACTTTTAAAATTTTTGAATTTTTGAAAAACATTTAAGTTCAAAATTTTGATATTCAACAGATTTTGAATTTTTGAAAATCGTTAAAAACTGAATTTTAAAGTTCAAAATTTTGAACTTCAACAACTTTTGAATTTTTGAGAACCGTTAAAATCTTGAATCTCAAAAATCCTCGCTCATTCCATTACGCGAATCTTTAGCTACTCCATATGTGACTAGTTACGGTAACTTATGTGTCACAATATCGTTAGTAACAGAAGTTGTGACAAGCAATAAAAAGGATTTTTCATGCCTCTATAGTCCTTACATGAATTATTAAAATCAACACGACGAATTTCACATATAAAACCATAACCATATAACAAACAGTAGCTTGCCCTCATTACATACTTTATCGCATTACTGTATTTATTATTGGTAAAACTGAAAGTTTGTCTTGTTAGAAATAAAAATCTCATCTTAAATAATAAATAAGTAAAGCACAACAAAAGAGTATAATAAATAATTGAAAGCGATGAAAATCTCTTTTGCCAACACTCATGATGAATATTTTACGTGTTGTTTATCCTTCTTGTAAACATAAACACAATCCATAAGATGTATAGATAAAATTAGTTATTTGATGAAAATGGTAAGGAAATAATAATTTGTGGACATAATTAATGATTAATATTAATCCCATACCTTAACTTTCTAACTCTCATTACAGATATGATGACTAGAAGATTACCAAAGATGGCGGCTACAATTATAAATATCATTATAGATGCAGTAAAAACTGTTATCAAAACTTTGATCCATTCTTGATCCATTATTTCTTCAGTGCTGCTACTATTGCTAAATATACTGTTGATTGTTGAGTTCGGTAAGGTATCATTTGTGATCAATTCATGATTATTTATTGTTATATGCTCATTGCTGAATGATGAGGAAGACGATAAACTTGGAGACGACGACATTTGGGATAACGAAGACGACGACATCATTATTTATTATGGAAGTGACAAAATATATATATATATATCTATATATATATGTGTTGTATAGTAACGATACTAATAAGAAGAAATCGATGTAATAATAATAATAAAAATGATGATAATGAAAGGAAGTCAACACAATGATGAGGAAATGTTAATCAGATAACAACAATTATTTTTACGATGTTTCAAATTTAAGGCTCGCATGATGTCCGTATTCCTATTCATATTATTTATTATTATTATGTCCTATAGTGTTGAAGAACCCTTATATTCTACGATGTTCTATTGCTTTAGTATCATTTATGATGAGCATTTTTAGTCCCAGTTGCGAATTCATCTTTATTTCTCTTTTCCTTATTACTGTCTATGTGGTTTGCTTGTCTGCTGTTCTATTCTTCCCTTCAATTTATTCTACCTGTGAACGAGAATTAAAAATTGGTTTTGAGACTTATATTCCTTTTATTTTTAAGACATTCATTCTTGTCACGTTAAATTTAATGCTTTTTCATATTGCTTATTATATCATCAACATTATCATTATTCTTCTTATTGTTAATTTTATCTTCACGCTTATTTTTCAAGCTTGTTAGCAGATTTTTTTGAGGGAATTAAAATTTATGTCTGTTTTCACATTTTCCGAGCAACACTTTTGATGAGCTTTTGGGATTTATAAGCATTATAAATTATTACAACAGTGACCATTGCTTTTAAATTACAAATAAAATTGGTGAAAATTTCAAAAATAATATGACCGTTAAAAGTGTAACGGAATTTTGATTTGAATTTTCTTCATATTTTCGAAAATTTCGAAATTAATTTTGAAGAATTCGAACTGAAATGAAACTAGTTTCCAGTTCATGTCTTCGTTGTACATTTTAATTTCGAATGCAGCAGGCTGTAAACCAACTATACTTAGCCTGATTGTGCGCTTGCCATCCTACAGGGAAAGAGTTTGAACAGGCTTTTAATATATTTCTTAAAATACTTTGTACCTGTTTAATCAAGATTTAGTGGCTCAGACCAACTTGATTTGGATATTTTCCCTGATCCAGTCCATCTCAAGAGTCACGCCAACCTGAGTCCACTTTATTAAATTTTCCCATTTTCCACGTGCTTTCCAGATGAGTTCAAGTTCCTCCAAAATACAAATTGAACAATAAGGCTCTTCAAGTTTTAATATCCATTACTCCAAACAATCACTTAAAATCCAAAGAATCATTAATAATCCATTGAATTTTAAACAACTTTACAACATCAACCTTTTGCTCTTAACCTACAAATGCTGACCTATGTTCAATGAAAAATAACAATTGTTTTATAAAACTTTTAGAAATAAATTACAAGGACATCCAATACGAAACAAAAAAAAAAATTCCTGAATTCTTCATTACAGAAATAAATTTTTTAACAGTAAAGTTCTGTAACGACGATAAATCATGAAGGGAAACCGCCAAGGGATCGTTTTTCAATTGACTTGTAGATTTTTTAGTAAGTTGGTCACCTTGTTCAGTAGCTCAAAGGCATTGTACAACAGAGAAAGTTTTTGAAGGTATGATTTCAAGTCTCGGATGATAAATTTATTTCCAGGACATAAAATTTAACCATATATGAGGAGGTATCATATGATCAAATGATTATACAGCTTTACAGATAATATAATTTAAAGCTTAAATGCGTTTTCTACCTCGAGCATGAAAAATTTGCTGACTGAATGTTTGTAAAGAATTTTTTTTAAGTAATCTTTGTTGTTGTTAAACTTTTGAGTGAGACACTGTGTGTAAAAAGGAGCGAGTGGGTGTTGTAATGCGTACAATTTTTATGGTTTCATACCATTCTCTTAGTATAACAAAAAGAAAGCACTGAGCAGGAATGTATAGCGTCTTTTAATTGAAATAAAATAGCAAGGAATAAGTGCTTGAAATATTTTTATGATGAATATTATATTCTTGACAGCTACTTATGGATGTATACATAAAAATCATCATGAATTCTCCAAAGATGAAAAACTTTTACTTCTTTATACTACATCTCATCTTACATGACGGAGGGAAAAACATTCTTTTTTTCCCAATTTTTATTGCAACTTTAAGCATAGAATCTCACATTCTACTGCCATAACTGCTGCGCTTAATTAAATTTTACTTTCACGAGAGCACAGAAAAAAGGGAAGCAACAGCAGCAGCAGCTATGATTGCAGAGTGAAAAGTTTACCAACATTAAGCTAACGAGAAAAGTTCGGGACGCAAAAAAATAAAGGAACTAGAGATGAATAAAATGAAGAAGAAGAATTCACTACAGGAACTAAACTTGAGAGATTCTTTATATTAACTTTTTTTTTTTCATCGCTATTTTCATTGTTGCGTATGCCTATAACAAATATAATTTCTACTGTTATTTTTATTTTCTATTCCTCTATAAAAGAAAAACTTGACTTGACTTGAGCATTGAAATAGAATTTTTCTCTCTTTCCTTCCTCTTCACCCGAGCGGTAAATTGCGGGGTTTCTTATCACAAGCCGCTTATGTGACCAGTGCACCATAATAAATTGGGATTTTATTTTATTCTTTTTTTGGTAGAAATGTCTTCATAAATTCGACCCCTGTTGTTGGGTTGAAATCTCTTGGGTGAGTTTCTCAACTTATCTTACATCAGCCGGTCAATGCCTCAGATTACATTCGCTGTCAATTTCTATTCATTAATTGCGATTGGGAATATCTATCTATGTCGTTATCCGGCCATTAATCTTTGTGGATAAAAATGCTTTGGGTTGTAAAAATCGTTTCAGTGATTTTAGCTTCTAGAATCTTGATTTTTATTAATTTGGAGCTAACTTCAGGGTGTTTAATTTTGAACTTTGTCATTTGAACCTAACTTCAAGTTGGAAAATTTTGAACTTTGTCATTTGAAGATAAATTCGGTTGTTAAAAATTGAACTTTACCAGTCAAAGCTAACTTCGGTTTAATAAAATTGAACTTTATCGTCTGAAGCTAACTTCATGTTTCAAAATTTGAACTTTTTCAAGTTAATTTCATGTTATAGATGCTTAAATTTGATCAAATGAAGCTAACTTCACGCTGTACAGATTGCTTTGTTTACAATAATTGAACTTCGTCAAATGAACAAACTGCTTCATATTTCACTCGGGATTGAAAAAATCTATATTCTGCTTATTTTTCTCTAACTAGTATCAAACTTTCTTACTCCTTTTGTATTTTTTGAAGGAAATTTTACTTTATTTAAGCTTTCTTATGACAAATTTCCTGATTAAAAGACATTAGATAGGAAAAGGAAAATTTATACACAAAATTACACTTTAATACTGCTTTTGATATTGAACGAGAGATTAGACAAGGAATGGTAAATGGATATGATTTTCAACATCGTATCGCAATTGAAATATTTATACTTGAAATAATCTCATGAAAAAGAAATTTTGAGGTTTTTAAATTCTCCATGAGCCTTCTCAAAATACGAGAGGGAGATGTACAGATGCATGAAACGTATGAATGACATTGAGATCATGACCTATGGTATTTTGAAGAATCTCTAGAATTAAGTGTAACGTACCATATTAATGGAATTACAAAGATTGGTTTGTATAAGTCGCAATCTAGAACTTTTCGTCTATTTTCTCTCTAAATTAAATCTGATTTTACCCAGAAGATTAAATTTTTTGTTTGGAATTCTTCATTCATACAAGAAAGCTTGGAAGTAACAAGAAAGGAAAGGAAAGCTTAGTTGTACAGTCTTAAGCGTGCAAAATGGAAAGTTTTACATGAAACTTTTTTTCATTCTGTCCATTTACATTAATTATAATAGGAATTAGCTCTTTTATTTTTGTCGACATATATTTTATGGCATTTAGCGTAGTTTATAGAGGAAAACATAGTGCTTTGTTCAATATGACTGCTTATTAGCAACTAAATCACACTGTTCTAAGGTCGAAAAGCCTTTTGTGAGAAATGGCGAACGTGACTTTTTTGCTATATACTCAAATGTACCATATATTTTAGATATTGTATATTCTCCAACTGTGAAATATTTCGTGCCAGTGTTGTACAAACTATGTGATGTGGTAGATTGATGATTTTTTAAGTGTTTTTGCTGAGTGCTTTATGAGTTTTCACATCTACCGGGATTACGTAAATATTTATGGTAGTTTTATGCATTTTTTATACACAGAGATTTAGTGTCGAGAACTTTGAGCTAGATAAAAATGAGAATGCGTAGTAAAATAAATCTGAAAGTTTTATCGAAAACAATTTAGAGCTTTCAACCTGCTTTGTTGTTATTTTTAGAAGGAAGAAAAATGTAAACAAAAAAACATAAACATGAAAATATTTTTCTAAAATTTGCAAAACTAATCGTTTTAAACTATGAAAAAATAAATTTAAAAGTAATTAGGAAGTTGTTGCCAACTTTTACTTTCAATTAGCAAAGCTTAATGGATATTTAGTTGGAAATTGATGAGTAAAACTTTAAATTACATTTTTTAGTGGAGAAATTAAAATTGCGGGAAAATTTTTGAAAATTTCATAGTGAACTGAGATTGCTTTGTAAACATTTCAATTCCATGCCTTCTGAGTGACATTTTTTGCTATTTTTTCTTCAAAACTTTTCTTCATATTCCCTACGAAATCCCATCATTAAATTTTAATGAAAAACTGCTTCTCAGGGACCTTAAATGTGTAATTTCAAACAACCCTGATACAGCATCTGTACAAACTCGATGATATAAAAGGAATCTTTATTTTCGTTACGAGCAAATTGACATTTAAAAATTTTCTCATCTTAAAATTGTCTCATTCAAAAAATATCTCTGGTGGCTGATTATTTGCTAAGAAAACATTAATTTTCGAGAAGTGGAAAATCTTCTTGAGTCCTAATTACTCACTATGAATTATTACATATTTATTTACATCCAGACAATGCGTGGGAAGTGCTTTTAATGAGAATTATTCAAATAATCATGAAGTTCTTCTGAATTTATGAATTATGCTGTTTTCATTCTATGAAAAAAATCGAATAAATGAATAATTTATGACTGAGCAGCTACAGCATAATACCTAATCGTTAATCGAAAATATGACAAAATTTAATTTTGAGGTTAAAATTCCATAGATACACAAATACGGCATGAATTTCCAAAAAAAAAAGAAATTGACATTATAATTTAATTTTGATGCCCGAGCAGCCATAAAAATATCAGAAATGTTGTTTAATAATCAATAAGCCTAGATTCTTCAATGAACGTTAGCAATAATGGATGTAAATTTTTGGAATATTTCCATTTTACCGTAGAAAATGTATGTTTGTTATGGCACAATTCTCTCTAAATAATGAAGTATATTCACAAAATTACACAACATATATCCTTTGTTAAATGCAATGCTTTTGATCCAAAACACAAAAGGCTTTTATTGTCGCTGGCATTTCCGCAATCATTGTACGACTAGAATGGCATTTTGACTGCTTACTCGTTCGAAATGACTTAATTTCCCAGGAAATATGAATGAAAATATGAGCATCATTTTTGATGATATTAGGAAGCATTTTAGGACTTTATGGAAGTTTAATTTGCTGTTTTTGATCGTTTATTAATAGTTTTTAATCAGCCTATTGGTAAATATTGTTTTCATTGAAATTCAATGAGCTTATTGCTGTTTTGGACCTAAATTGTCGAGAACACACAATCAGCATGCAACAGAGTATCGTGAGAAGAAAGGTCAATACATCTCTATAAGCTCGAAAACTCTAAGGAGCCGTTTTAAAAATTTCATTGTACGTAAACCAAAGAATTTTCAATGCCAAACATAAAATCCAGACAGTACTCTCAACAAAGCCCTTCTTCACATCCACCAAGTATGCTTCAACCACACAGTTATGAGAACTAACCGAAAACATCTAAATCAGCAACATTTTCTTCAATATATCTTAATTACATCCAATCTTCCCCCAAGAAAATCCATCAAAATTTTCAAGATTCGCACTCAAATGCGTCTCAGCTATAAATTTCCGGCAATCGTCTTAATTTCTCCCTCACATCCAATCCCTCTCATTCATTCATCCATTCATTTATTATTGCCATGTCTGTATATCATACTCTTTTTTTTGTTTTTAAGCTCTATTCCTTGAGAGAACACAACCCTCGCGCGTATCAGAAATATTTTACACAATTTTTACACATGCTAGATGAAATAATGCTTATATGTGTTTTATTTTCTTACATTTATATATGTGCTGATATTATTTCACGATAATCGCGATAAGATAAGGTGCATGGAGAATAGACATTCAAACATTCTACACACAAGTTTCATTTTTGGGTTCAATTTTGAAAGGTACAGACGTGTCGCGTGAATTCAATTTTTCATCCATAATCTTTTTTTTTTTTACTTGGTGCTTTTTTCTCGATTTCAAATAGCATAAAATATTTCGTCAGGTACAGTGCAATTTGTGGATGTCGTCTATATTCCGCAAAACATAAAACCAGTCATAAATAAAATAAATAAATGATAACCAATAATTGAGTCATCATCGTACCTGTGTAGCAATACATATTATTTTAAGAAAAAAAAAGTGTGCCTGTGTAGTGTTAGCTGTAAAATATTCATTGAGAAAAAAAAAACATGATAAGTCTCAGAGTCACAGTAGGTGTGGTTTTAATATTCCTAGAAGTTTGCACATTCGGTGTGACTGAAGAAAATGCCTCAAGTATAAATAACGCGACAACAACAGTGATGAAAAATTCATCGATATTTGATGGCTCAACGAAAAGTTTGGAAGTCGATTCAACGACAATAACAACAACAACAACGATATCAATGACAACATCAACGCTGCCAACAAATTTTCAAGTCCCAGAGAATTGCTCAGATTACAAGGTTATATTTACACTTATTTTTGTTTTCTTAATCTTATTGACATTTTCCATGGAAATAACATAAATCTGTGAATGACTGCAAAATAAATAATTGAACTTTAACCTTTTCCATATTCAGCTATTGGATAATCAGCCAAAGGTCACATCACGTTCAGCAATTAAAAAGTGCTGTCCATTACATCAGAACTACAAGATTGAAATGGGAAAACGATTTTGTGGTAACAGTAGTCTCGAATTTAATGTTAATCCCATTCGAGCCAAGTTTTATGAGAATTGCATTGAGGATGAAGAATCTGATGTAACCATTGATATCAAGATCGAGAATAGTTGTAAAAAGTATGTGACCAAGTGAATGTTAAAATAGTTTTTGTCTATAGTGACAGCGCATTCTCTTCATGATAAAATTGAATTTCCAAGACCGTAAAGTTTGGAATGTTTGCAATTGTGGTTGCAAAACTTTACAAAATTTATGAAGATAGAATTCTATGAAATTTGATAAAATAAGTGGTTTTTGTCAGTTACTGGATGTAAAACTTTCAAACTTTTAGCACTTTATATTTAAAGATTTAAAGTAGTAAGCATTTGTAAACAAAAAAGTTTTCCCGCGTAAAAAAATCCAACTATATGAACAGATTAAGCACTTTAAAATGTATACAGTGGCTATAAAGTAATTAATGCTAAGTACCAAGCCAGAATTAACGGAAGTTTAAATGAGATAATAACGATAGCAGTTTATCATTGAAAATGTTTCCGAAAAATTCTCATTATTCCATTAAAAAAATCATTTTTTTTATTAAAAACAATTATCGATTACTCATAACAATGGATTATTTTCGATACACATGCAAACAGCTTTTTCGTTCACATAGATTCAAGTTTGAAAATTAAATTTGAGTTTGAAAATTTTTCTCATATGAAGAGTTTGTCTTTTGATTTTGGAGTCTTCTTTTGTTTATTCAGTAAAAAAACGATTGCAAAGCAGACACAAAATGTGAGCAAAGCTTTTCGATTAGTTAAATTGAATTCAGATTATTTAAAAACAGACATTTACATGATTTTGAAAAAACACGTGAAAAAGCGCGGGAAAATGGCAAAACCTCAATTTCCTAGCTAAATCACATTAAATAAAATGGAAATGCAGATGAAATTATTAATAATTAATCAGATTATTAAAAATCCTGTCATAAATTTTAATTACCTACATTTCCATTCAAAACCATGAATTTGTATGCAAATTGAACATTCAAAGGAACATTTCAACAAGTTTTTGCAAAAACCACATTTAAAAATTATGTGTTAGTGCCATGCGTAGCATTTTCATGTAATTACACTTCTCTTATCTCACAGTAAGCTATGAGTTTGCAAAATTAGTCAGAAGAAGTAATTAAAATTAGTTGAAACTTTCTAATGCGATTCCATAATCTGGGTCTATCCACAAAAGTCACTAACAATCAATTAAAATATTTTCGGCACGACTATAAAATCCAATCAAGTTTATGCTAAAGTTTTAATCCATTCGAAATGAAACGAAAATTTATATTACGATAGAGATTTGGAATGGAAAGCTAATACAATTTAATGTTCAGTATAAAAGCGAACTGATCACATCCTGTGCAGAAAAACCAATAGAGTTACTCTCAATGGGACTATTTCGTGTGACAGACAAATTGCAAATATTATCGCCTTATTCCTCATGAGAGAATGCGCTGTAAAGTATAATAAGAGAGAGTTAGATAAAAGCATAAAGATAAAGCATATCCAACATTAATGCAATAAAACTAAAACTTTGCTTTCAGTGGTCTCATATTCAATAAAAACTACAATGACATGCTTTACGTCATACAAAATGGATCTCTGTTAAGGATTGACGAAAACTTTGAGTCCTTTGACATTTTCGAACATTATTGCCTTGATATGGATGAAGACGAACAAATTTTGACGGCCATCGTTTGTGAATTTGATGAAGCAATCTTTCGGGTTAATCGTGCCCAAGCTCTCATATTTGCGACATGCATGATTATATCAGTTCCGGTAAATTACTTTTTATGATTATTATCTCTCGTTTTCTTCTTCTTAATATCGTTGATTATTTCATTCTTGACTCGCTCGTATAAGTCAGTCAGAAAGTGCTTTACGAACAGAAAAAAAGCAGCAAAAACTCACACAGTAAGCAAAGCGGGAAAAGAAAATTCATTGCTTTTGGCATAAAAATTCAATTTCAAGTAAGCAAGAAAGCGAGAAAAAAAATTGCGTCATTTGATGAAATTTGATTCCATCAAGCAAGTGTGAGGAATTGTTTGATAAAGTAATTTTTTTAAAAATGATAAGAAGACAAAATTTTTGATGGATTTAGAGTGAATGAAAAAGTTAAATTCTTATTTTTTTCTCTTTTTGCTTGCTACTTTCATCGACGACTTTTTCACGGTTAATGCCTTTTTTGTGAAGATTACAATGAAAAGATCTGGAAAGTTTAACAACAGTTTTTCTTTCTTTTCTTATTATTTTTCTACACTCTGGAAAATCCACTTCAATTTAAAATTTTAAGATTTAAATTTTAAAAATTCTAAATTTTTCTTGATTTTAAAATTAAAAATTTAAAGTTTGAGGATTTAAAATTTTAAAATTTGATGCAAGAATTTAAATTTGAAAATTTAAAGATTGAAAATTCAGAGTGTGAAAATTTAAAATTTAAAGAATTGAGATTTGAAATTTGAAAATTCAAAGTTTAAAGCTTGAAGATTAAAAATTTAAAATTTAAAGTTTGAAAATTAAAAATTTCAAAATAAAAGTTTGAAAATTTAAAGTTTGAAAATTTGAAATTTTAAATGTCAAAATTTGAAAATTTAAATTATTTGAACATTTTTCTCCGAGTGTACAAATTTCCATAGAAATCTTCACACCTTTATTTCGTTCCTTAATCCCTCATTTCTGTTAATTTGAATTTGTGTGCTTCAATATTTTAATGTACTTTCTCATTAAAATAGACGTAGATCCTTTTCTTGAATTCATCATGAAACTCGATTCTTCTTAAAATGATTTACAACCAGCACTGAAGTACTGAAAAGAAAAATTAATTTCCGTTTCCTCTCTATGACAATAGGAGAGGCTTCAACCGAAAAAGTCTTGAAAAGGATTTTCATATTGTGTATCTTTGAATAATAGATTTTTGTGCTTGTTTGACTTACTGTTTGAGTATTAAAAGGTGAAACAGCGCTTTAGACTTTAATCCTTGTTTAATTCCTTACTAAACTTTATATTACTTTTAAAAACTTTTTCTTGATTTTTATT
Source organism: Chironomus tepperi (assembly GCF_022539635.2). Classification (NCBI taxonomy): domain Eukaryota; kingdom Metazoa; phylum Arthropoda; class Insecta; order Diptera; family Chironomidae; genus Chironomus; species Chironomus tepperi. The sequence goes on from NW_027226207.1 coordinate 1,884,854, forward strand.
ATTCTTCTAAAAATTTAATTGAGACCCAGAATTTGATGCTACTGCTTCCCATCTTGATAAAATTCTTGATGAAATTTTTGTTTTATGTCAAAATTAAATTTTCTTCAAATTCAAATGAATTTCTTGGAGATTTTTAATGAAAACCCAAGCTCAATTACCTTTTCAAGAACTTTAACCCACGATTATCAAGTCGGAATGTGATGAAATATGTCGAGTTATGGAAATCAAAAGGCTCACAAATTTCAATAAATCAAGTCTTTTTTATCGACAGTTTTCTACTAGAGTTAGCACGTCGCTATCGGCAATTTTCATTGAGCAATTGATTGACATTCAAATGCCAATTTTGTGAACTAAAAAATTGAATGCCATTGCTGTTTTTAGTCCCATCCGTTCTGAGAATAATACAAGAAAGTTTCCAGTTCTTCAATATTGTCTATATTAATAATTTTTAAGTGCATAAAAGACATCCACAAAAAAGCTTAAAACTACAGCAAAAGTTTCTTCCAATTTTACAATACCAAGACTATTGTGTATCTAATGTCCTACATAATTTAGTTGTAAAAGTTTAATTAGAACATACAGAACTGAAGATAATAGCTGAATGCTTATAATGGGGGTTGTTCCATTTATCTCAAGGTAAATGCAATCTGCTGTACATCAAGAAAGTCCTCATCTGCAAAGTTTAATCGCATATCCCTGGATACATCCCTTAATATCACTAAAGCATCCCAAAATGAAATCAATTAGACTCATTGAGCTTCAGGATGTCGGAATATTTGATAAAGTTGAGAGTTTCGTGTTGATTGATTTTGTTTTGAATGAAGCTTTAATGAGAATTGCAGATAAGAGACTAAGTTTAGTGATTAAGTGACAGTTTAATGGAAATCGCGCATATTAGCCATATGTAGGCTTCCACGGAACGTGTGCTGAACGAATATGTCAAAGTTCCTGTTAAAAACACCTTTATTGCAATGATTTAATTCCAATGAAAGTGAACCCACGCAGACTGCCAACCAAAACAAGCTTAATTTCGTATCCACCCCGTCAAATCTGTTAGAATATCAATTAAATGCTTGTTTACCTTCCAATTTATTCAATGAACGCGAGAAAAAAAATCACGCAATTTTTAAGCGATAATGAAACGTAAACAAAACATTTATTATAAGCAAACAATGCGATTAATGTAGCAGCATAAATAATGCATAACATACAATACATGAATTTGAAGCCCTTCAACATTTATATTTTCTTGCTTCCCCCTCTTGTCAAAATAAAAAAAGGCACGAATTTAATCCTAAATTCTAAGTAAAAATTCTTTTCGCTGTTGAAATTTTCTCAATGCTTGCTAGTCCTATCAAAACATGCTTACTTATTAATTTTTTAATGAAAATATTTTCGAGTCGTCACTTCTACGAAAAGAAGTATAGGAGCGATGACTTACAAAATATTTTCATATTTCGATTAAAAAATGAGTCAGAACTACTTCAAGTACAGAAGAAAAGAATGTAATTTATGTGTTCGGCTCGAGTTTCCTAGCAATTGCATGAATGATATAATGTGTTGAGAAATGCGAAGTTGATAAGAAAAAGAAGACGCGGCGCGAACAAACGACAAAAAGAGCGAGACATAATAAAAAAAAATTGTGTGCACATTATTGAGATAAGCATTAACTTGTTTACTTTTTCCTACTTCTCTTCTATTATTATTGTAGTGTTTATTATTGACAGTCACATTATATCTACTAGTCCCCGAGCTGAATGATTTGCATGGAAAATCATTAGCATGTCACAGTATATCACTGGCATTGGGTTTTCTCCTCCTTGCTATATCGCAATTTAGAGACGATGTCTTCTTTTTGGAAGGTATGTACATACATAATTGAAATTTTTTCTTTGACAAACTCCTTCTCTAGAAGATTTAGAACCCCATCGTCATGTAAATCCATGCATATACATCAAATAAATACCTCACACTCCTAATACATCATTTCTCATTTCATCACTCTAACAATATTATTACATTTTTAGCGTTATTTTGTAAGGCAAAGGTTCTTGTTATTTGCTCATTATGTCTTAATGGAATTTTAAATCTAATTTGTGTTCACCGCAATCATACGTGCATACTTGATTCTTAATGAATTAGAAAGTAGAAGACTCAAAAGCATTTTACAAGGACGATCTTTTGGTTTTGTAAGCAATTTCTACATGTAGTAATCCTGATTGCTCAAAGTTAGAGAAAAAGTTCAAATTTTATTAGAAATCTCAGCTGGCTTTTCCTATTTAAATGCAAAACTTGCACATTCAATATTTTAGAAGCATCCGTAATATCCAGATGAAGTTACTAAGACGTCTTGTTGTCTGTAAAATTCAATATTTTATAAGATTTCTATGATTTCTATGATTGTTTACAAATTTTACATTCAAAGGGTTTAAAACTATGAAAAAATTAAAGCAGAGAAGTTTCTATGTTAGAATTCAAATCGTAATAAGCCGTTACAACTCCTCCACATCATTTAATCCAAGATTTATAATTCATACTGAAGATTGAAGGTAAATCGGAAGGTTTAATCCACTCAATCATTTTAATACCCCAAGACTGCTTCAAAAGGTACACTACATCTCACAGTAGTCGAGCATGAACTCAATTTACTCGACATTATCGTAACTACTACATAATCGCTTCACTAATCGGCCTACGAAACGAAAAAAAAAATCGCTTCCACTATCCTGTCATGTTGATGTTCTGCATCACTTTATTCTCATCTGATTCTAACTGTCTCTGCTTCTATCTTTCATTTTCTATTTATTAGAAGCCTTCACTTCATTATTGTACAGTGCGTTCATTAAATTATGTGATTACAATATATTTATACACACAAAATAAAAAGGTTTTCTTCCTTTATTTCAGGTTATGTAATACAATTTTGCATTGTATCGTGCTTCTTTTGGTTAACCGTGATGTGGATTGACATTTGTATACACGCTTGGTATTATTTACCGAGAGGTATCAAGCAAACAACGAAAGACGATAATCTTCATTTGATGTATTATAGCATTTTTGCCTTTGGATTGCCCTTAATTCTCGTGATTTTAACTTATAAAAACAAATTGAGTGGACTTCCATCGTATTATCTAAAAGGAACTACAGAGGGTGCGTTTAATGTCTATAAAACAGATAAATCTATCGATTACATTTGATATTTGCCCTATCTAGGTATACAGCTAATATAAGCCGAAAGGCTGTGTATCAAGCATGTATGAGCATTTGCTTATAATCCAGCAAAGCATTCAAGTGAAAAGATAATGAGGAAATGTAAAAAAAAAACTTTAAACAATTTTCATTGACCTCAAAAAAATGATTCTCCCTCATCTTTACATTATGCTTAGACCTTTGATATTATTTTTATGTACAAAAGCTCTTAATACGTTTGAGCTGAAAAGAAAACTTTTTTTTTCCAGTGTCTCCCTTTTTTTTACTCTCCGGTTTTTGCACCGGGGCTCTTGAGAGAAGCATCTAAATATATCTATATAATATGTACATATTATTATTATATGCCATTCATGCTTTATGTTGGGAGAAATGTGTAGATAGTAATTGCAACTCGAGTGGAGAGGAAAAAAAAGTTTTCATTACATTTATTTCTTTTCTCTCGCTTCGTCGCAACAAAAAAAAAATAAAAATTATGCGAAAAAAATGCTTGTGAAACCTAAGGCTAATGCAGTAAAAGAACAAGAGAGATATGAGAAGAAGAATTTTTTCATGTCACATAATTCATAGATTTTTCCTACAGCAGAGAACTCCAGAGAAAAAAAAAGTGTTGAATTTTATCTTTAAATAAATGAGCAGGGCGCATTTCAGATGCTCGCTTTTATGTTTAATGAGTTCAAGGTTGTGGATGAATAATTTATTTTAAAGAGTTGGATTTGGAATTAATGGAACTTTAACTTGAAGATTTGAAATGAGAATTGTAGTTCTAAATTGAGATTTTGAGCTCTGCTTCGAAAGTTGTGCTTTTCTAAATTGTTAGTCTGGATTCTAGTTCGAATAGCTTAGAACTAAATCTCGAAATTAATTTCAAAGTCGAAAATTGAACTGATTTTGAAAATCAAAAATTGAACTAAAATTCTAAAATTAAAATGAATTTTGAAAATCAAAAATTGAACTTAATTTCGAAAATCGAAAATTGAACTAAATTTTGAAAATCGGAGTAAATTTAGTGCTGACAAATTTGAGTTCGAAACTTAAAATCTGATCCAAAATATTAATTTTAAAACCCTCAAATTCAAATTCCAAAACTTCGAATTCGAAATTCAAAGTTTACTAATTTAAATTCATTCAAAAATCTAAAATAAGCAGCAACTCTTCAAAGTTCATTCACAAATGAACTAAATAAAAAATTCCATTCTTTAGTTTTCTATAAAAAATCCCTTTAATTAAGCAAGTTTTCAGCAAAGCGAAGCTTACTGAACAGATCAATCCTTTGTAATAAAAATATTCATCTAACGCTTCACAAAAAAAGCAAATTCTCGAAAAATGAAGTAAAAAAAAGAAATAAGATCCAGTAAACAAAAGTGAACTAAGCATTGCAATCTTCATAAAAAACTGCGATGAAAAAAAAGATAATTCTCGCTCTTTAAAGAGCTTTTTTGCTCGTCCCTTACACTTTATGCTGCTTCATACCAGAGCTCTCCTTCATCTTTTTACATCTATTCTGTTTCTTTTCTCTCTTTTTTTATCCTTATAATACACATAGTAAAGTTATTTTTAATCTCCACTCTACTCTACTCTTTTGAGCGCATTTCATAATAAAAATAATGTAATCTAAACGGAACTTTGACTTTATGTCTATGTGTATTTAAAAACACATTTTATGTCACTAAATATATTACATAATCAAGTATTTCTGTTGTAATCAACTTATATATCTAGTTTAATGGAATTCTTTATAGTCTTGAGTATTATCATCAAAAATGAAATTAAAATGCTTTAAAATTTTGCGGAAATGACTCGTTAGACAGCTGGTCTATTTGAGCAGTGATTATACGCTCTTTTATTGTGTTTAATTGAAATTTACCCAAGCGATTTTAGCTTTGCAGTCTTCTTATTCATTCTTTGACAATCAGTCGACCCCTGTATTGATCTTGCCCGTCATGCCAATTGGATAAATTTGCGCTTGCAGCAGTATCCGCAATTCTTATTCCTACATTTTGATGTATGTTGTACGATATACTGTTACAACACATATTAATGGACATCGGTTTATCTCAATTCCAATTGATCAAAATGAAAAAAGGAAGATAGGTCATAAATTGATATTTACCCTTTTCCTTTTACTAGACATGCTGAGATAAAAACTCATAAATATTTCCATTATAATTGAATTTTTAAGGAAGGATCAAAGGATGTTGCTGTTGTATTGAATAACACATTAGGACATTTAAAATTTAAGTTTATTTCATGTTTACATTGCTGTTGATAAGAATTTTTCAATTCCTTGTTAAGATTCTCTAAGATATATATTTATGTATGACCTTTGAGAATTTTCTTCAAAAAAAGAAAAACATGTTCTACTTCCTTTCGGGTGAAAGAAAAAGTTCCATAATTCAATAGGATTGAAACGAGAAATTTCAAATTAAGAAGCTTTCTACAAAGTCAATCGTAATGCGATTGAAAATCGAATCGGAATTCCAGAGTTGGTGTTAGTGAGTTAAGACTCGAGTTGATTCGAGATTCAGATCTTGAGATACCAAACCCTAGGGACACAACCGTTTATTTAGCCATCTGTGTAGTTGATCTGGTATAAATCGAACCTCCGCCCCCACCAAAGAGATGATTGCAGATTTCAGGTCAATTCCCTAGCCACAGAGACCTTGCTCTTGGACTAACAGATCCGCCTACATATCCCATATTACCCCAAATACCCACTCTACCCTGACACCACACCAAGCATTAAAAATAGATTTAAATCTCATTTAACAACTCTGAACACTTTCTACAAATAAATTTAAAGGACTTGCCGAAATCAAAAGGAAGTCTTTTTTAATTTTTCATCACTCGCTTCTAAGTTTATTGGATTGTACCTGTAAATACAGATAAGTGAATTCAAGTGCCTCAATAGAACGAAAATTAAGACTTGATTCCTTTAGGACACAAAAATTTACAATTTACAAATGTAATACAATTGAAGCAATAATGGAGTTCAATTCTCATGTGACAAATTAAATTCAGCAAATTATCAATCGATGCCAATTAACGGAATCAAATTCAACGGAAAAAAATATTCTTAGAAAAAAAGTTTCTTCTTTTCTCTTTGAATAATGTACATGAGCTCATGGCGTTAACCAATGAAATCATTCGGTAATTGAATCTTGTTTTAATTAGAGCTAACTTGTTTGTTTGAGGAGTTAAGAAATAGGTGCTAATTAAATTAACAAAAGTTCAGATCGTAAAGTCTTATTTAACGTAATCAAAAATAATTAAAAGTAATTTTTTTAATGGGAAATCTCGACATCGGATTTTAAAGCAAAAACTTAAGATTGAGCAAAACGGTGAGCACAATTTATACTTGGCACCTGTTTAGTCATGTAGCGATCTAATGCCAATTTTTAAACATTCTTGAACGACTTCCTTTAATTAAATAAAGTCTTTTAAATATTTTAATTAGATCAGACCTCCAGTTTGAGTTTACTTCCTTAATTTCATCTGCTTTTACTTTAAGAAAATACAACGTATGACAGTTAAAGCTATGAAAATCACTCTTAACTTTAGCCATAAAGGAAGATAAAAACAAAAGCTATTAAGTAAGTTTTTAGAACTTGGAATCATAAAATATCCAAAAATTTTCAACTGTAGTTTTTGTTTTTCATCTTCAAAAAAGCTTTTCCGCTGCAAAGAAGTCTTCAAAACTTACAGAATTGTAAATACAGGAAAGTTTAAATCACCATAAAGAAGTCAAACGTAATCGTAATCGTTCGACTGATTAATCAAATAGCTTGTCGACGTTCATGCGACAGCCAATTTTAAAATGATTATATTTCACATTAAATTGAAAGGAATTGCATTAAATTCTTTTTTTTTACAGACTGCTCACATCTCTGTTTCAATAAACCTAATCCAATAAAATTCTCCATTTTAAATTACATATGTTACAGTTAGAAATAATTCTAACATGAAATTGCTCATGCTGTGGACATTTTGACAAGATTTTTGACTTTTTAACGGTTGACAATATTTTGAATTTTTTGAAAATTGAGATTTTGTCAAAAAAAAGTTCAAAAATTTTGAATATTTTTTGACCGTTGACAAAAAATTCAAAAATTTCATCAAAAGAAGTCAAAATTTTTGTCAAAAAATTTAAACTTTTTTTGACAGTTGAGAATAAATTGTCACAAAATTTCAAATTCTCAGTTTCCTTAGCCTGAAAATTATAATAAATAAAATCAGCATTTGAGCGTAAAACGTCGTTGCAAACTCCCGTAATTGAAGAATTTAAAAAGAGAAATTCATGAAAACATGAAATCTACATCAAAAATCCCTAAGCATAAAATTTTCACATACCTAACATCAAAACAAAAATTTCATTTTATGCCTACATCTATGGGAAATTCGAAATTCAATTTCCCACTCACATCTTGTATTGTTATCAGACAAACAATGTAACTTTACATATAAAATAACTTCAAAACAACAGAATAAGTGAAGCATTACAAGTTTCAATGCACAATCAATCAATCAATTATATCAAATGTAATCAATCTTAATAATAACAACTTTTTTACTATAGGATGCGCTATTAACCTCAACTTTATAGGAAATTAATAAAACTTTTCTTTTCTTTTTTACAGTTGCTCGTACATCACAAACGTTTTTCATACCTCCGATAAGCGCTACACTGTTCCTCAATATCCTGCTATACATCTCATCATACTTTGGTTTTAAAAAATTACAAAAAATTAATATATCAAACTTTTTAATGCTACAGCTGAAGAAATGTGCAAGAGATAGTAAATTATCGTCACAAAATGTTGCACATATGGAGAAAGTTGAGACAATGTGAGTAAAATCTTCCTTTTATTGTTCTTCTCCTTCCTCCTGTTTCCTTGTTCTAAGGAAAAAAGCACCCTCGTGGCTTTTTTAAATTTTCTTTCCTTTTTATTTTTTTTTTTTCCTCCTTCTTCCTGACAAAACTAACTCGACGTTATATGAAATATACATGAGATACTTTACTGTGTACTAAAGCTGCTGTTATTGTTTGTCGTATTTACATATGCAGGGGTGTATTTTGATGGATTTGTGGTTTTGGGAGGAGGGGTGGGTCATTGGTTTGGACATCTAGTAGACAGACAATAGGAGAATAGGTGTTCAGCCTAGTTTGCCTAGTTAAACATCCAGACCTCTTACTAAGGGTGTATCCAAAAGGTTAGAGGTCAATGAGGCCCACTGGAATAATGTTAGTATGGAACCCTAAAGGAGGAAAGACAGTAACTCCTCATTACACTCCCTGAACATATGGATATAAGGATATACATATAACAGTAGGATTGGGCATTGAGTTTCAATTCCTTTTCGGGGCGGTTTTATGTTTTATTATTCTAAGCGAATCTGATACTTAGCAATAACCTGTAGGCTAACAATAATGGAGGATTGAGTATTATCATAAAAAAAATGTAGACTAATATTATCGTCCGTAAATTTTATATTTTCTTCTTATTCATCCACGACGACGAGTTTCGCATTTTGAATTGAATTTCTGTCACTTTCGAATTGACAATGAAATAGGTTTTGAGAGAGTGAGAACAAAATAAATATTACGATATTGAACATTTTTTTATACTCCCCAACATCTCTTCATTTCAATGGGATGGGAAAGGTCTTAATGTAGCTTTTAGAGGTTTTTATGTGATACACGCATTCTGTCGAGTATGAAGTGAGAAAAAGGAAATTTCCTTCAGCAAGAATAAAAAAAGTAAAGATTTTCTTTTGTACTTAAGAGGAAAAAACCAATATTGGAAAAAAAAGTCACTTCCTCTCCTCATCAAGTGTGATAGAAGAGAGGACTTAAGTGATAGTTGAAAAGTAACCTTTATAGCTTTTAAATCAGATCATATGGATGGAGCGTATTTGTTGAGCTTTCATTCCTTTTTCCGAATCAGAATCAGAATCTGAGAGCATTTTAGTTGTTTCTTAACGGAATTTCAAAATTTAAATTTTTAACGATCAAATAATATTTGAATTTAGTTGTCAGCCTTAAATTTGAATTTCAAAGGACTACTGAGTTTTATAGAACAATTTTCAAGAAACTAGTTGCTCACAATGTTTTATTCCACTTCGACAACTCGTCGTAATACCATTAAAATTAATTCACAGACGTGCGTCAAATATTAATACAGCAGAATGTAATAAAATGATTCATTTAACTAACAAAATTTAATTTCAAAAACAGTTGTCATGTTTACAAATGAATAATGCTAAATTTTAATACCCATTAAGTATAAATATAATTACTCCATAATATCTGACTCAAAAAGTAAATAAAGAGAACATCTTTGTCACCTTGGAAAAGATGAAAATGTACATAAACTGTCTCAAAGTAGATCTCATATAACTTAAATAATGAAAAATATTAACAAATTGTTGTCTAAAGTGCTTTAAAAAATTTCCGTTCCAAGCTATTTGACAAATGTAATTAAAAATGGCAGATTAAATGTCAAAAGAATGTAAAAGCGTTTGTAGTAAAGAATCGTAAGCAGAGCTGGGGATGCGTCTTGTAATTCTGTTTAAATTGGCTATAAGGCTGTTAAATCTTTAAAATTTAAGGAGAGTATGATGGATGTAAATAGAGCTGGAGTGAGACTATACGGACTAGGTTAGATACAGTACAGAGATTGTAGAATATAAAGCTCGAAGCTTGTATTGAGCAGAGTAACCTCTCGAATTGTACAAATGGATTAGAAAGGCTAGGTCCGAGTGGGATTCGAACCCACGTCTCACGGCTTCCGGTTACATGCTCCTACCACTGAGCTATTGAGGGTTACTCGACTATATGGCAAAGTATCATATAAAAACTGTGCATTTACACTTCCAATGATACACCGTTGAAAGGTCATTACAAGACTCCAATTCCAACAGGAATCTAACTCGAGGTTACTAAAGACTAAGCTCCTTCATGCTACTAATTACAATCCACCACTCCTTCCTTATTCCAGTTACTAATTGTAAGCATCAACCACATTTAAAAATTGCGCCCAGCCACAATTTCACAACAATGGTGTTTACCAAAAAAAAAAAGCATGTGAGAAAATACCACATCCTTTTTAGCACGGAAAAAAGCTGTAATAAGGAAGATGAAGAGTGAATGTGATGAGTGTAGGAGAGAACTGCACACAGACGCTTTAAATAACTATATTCAATTTCATTCCCAAATGACATTCGAAAGTTTCCGAATTAATCCGCCCGAAAAAAAAGTACTGAAAAGTTTATAGTAAGGCAGAGCTCAAAAACTTCGTCTAGAATGGAATAAGAAATAAAACCAAATCATGCCTGGGATTTGATTCTCTTTAAAATTTTCCTATTCAGATTGTGGATGAAAAGGCAAAATAAAAAGTTTTACTTCATTCATCCACACACACAGCATGGATGAAGATTTAAGAGTACATGGCATATATCCCTAATACTATAAATGTATGTATTGTGTTGTACAGTCTTATTGTATTCCATAAGATATATATCTCTAAAGATTTTCCAAATTCGATAAAGATTTTTCAGGTAGAAGAAGACTTTTTTGTTATGTATTAAGCATCAACAATAGCTCTTATTCCATTTTGACACTTTGGATGTCCCTGAACGAAATCACTTTTATTTCCAGCACAATGTATGATGATGGATAAAATCATACATTTATTTGCTTAAAATGCGTGAAATTTCATTCAATTTTCCAATTCTTGTTGGAATTTCCTTCGTTTATAAGTTCTTGACTTCAACATCTCATGTCCATCAATCTATTTTTATTCAATTACTTATGTCCATTTTGTCAAATGACCTCTCTCAAAACCATTCTTTTTTGAAATTTTATTGTTAAATACATAGAATATATGTTTATGGCTGTAATTAAACTAGACGATGGTGTGACACTGTACGTTATGACTATCATTAGAAGCACTACACAATTTATAGCATGATAACATGATATAATACACTTGATAGCTATATTAACTGTTCTTTATGAAAGCATATCAGTCACAAGCTCATTTCTGTTATGCTGAATGAGCAAGCACAAATTCATAATAACTTTACCTCTGCTACTGCTGCTGTTCTTTATTGTTTTGTTAATTCCTTTGAAGGAAATCTAAAATTAATTTTCCTGAATCATTTTCATGTTTAAATCAAAAAGTTTGTCTCAACTACAAGACTTCTTATGACAAGTTTTTGTTTATTCTGATAGTTAGTAGGATGATGTTAATCTCAGGCAGTGCTGTAGACTTGGTGATGAATAAATGGGCGTCATTTTGTGAAAATTTGTTATCATAGACTTTTGACGAATAAGGTTAATGCAGATTAACATCAGCGTGAGATCGGCATGGTGATAATCTAGTCCAAATTCGACAACTGGCTAGTCAGTGCTATTTACTGATTGTGTCTAAGAATGGACAACTATCTTAATATTCAAATGGCAGTCATTTAATATTTTGATCCTCAAATTGCTCAAAATTATCCCAAAATCCACCCTCCAAAAGCATTCTCAAACTCCTCAATAAGCCTCAACTCTGACCCATAACACAGAAACTATTCAGGTTTCCACTTCTTGATCACTACAAAAGATGCTACTGAATAAATTTGGAATAAAACAGGTTGTATGAAAATTAATGTTTCATGATATAAAGCCATAAACTTTGACCTGTGTAACGAACAAGAAGATTTTCTTTAAAATTTACAAGTTCCAAACAATTGGTAATTGATGTGTCTAAAGTTTTACTTGAAGTAATAGGATAATGGATGCCTGCACTCTCTGCCGAAGTTCCTCATCTTTTTTTTTTGTGGCTTGTTACTTAACTAATTTATCAGTTGGCAGTTTGCGTCAGAAATTAATTTTGAGCTCTTGGGAAATGGAAGTTTGCTGTGACGGCAATGAGTTAGGCTGTTTATCATGCAATAATTTTGGTTGTCTGGTCTGACTGGATGTTTATGACATTTTTAAGAAGTGGCCAGTATTGTTTTGATTTCATAGCAACCTTTGAAATTTGGAAAATCAACTTTTTGAAGTCATTATATAAAATGATTTATTGATCCTAGTAAATGTACTTAAAATGGAAGTCTTAATACTCATTACTGTCGCCCATTTTTCCTGATAAAATATTATTAAATCAGATCAATAAGTAGCTTTTAAGAGATCAAAAAGTTAAAGTTAATTTCCATGAAAACACAATTTTCCATAAAATTTAAGGCAGTAACGAGGGTCGAAAAAGTATCAAAATAAAAAAAATCTGATGCTTCATATATTTTACGGTATCAATCGATAATTATGGTAAAGTTTTAAGTGAAAATTTTCCATATTTCACCGTTTATATCCTAGAAAATTCTCTTCATGATGTTTTTGAGGTGGAAATAGTTTTGGTTTTTGTATCTACATATTTCAAGAACAGAAGAGCTCTTTTAGACATTACATTTTATGAATATTCAACCTTTTCATAAAGTACATAGTTCACATCATATCTACTGAATTTGATTTTCATAATAAAATTAGCTAGTTATGATGTTTTTTTATAAAAAGTCAAATGAGCAACATTCCCGTCCACATTAAAAAATATATTTCTCGTTCCACGACTGCTGTCTGTGGGCGTATAATCCCAACAAAACACATTTTCAATGAAAATAAATAGAAAAGCCTTCTGTGATAAAAAATAAAATTTTATTTATATTTGAATCATCACGTAAGCATTTTTCCATTTTTCGTCTTTTGAACGTTTTATTGTTTCTCATAAGATCAAAACCCCACTTTGATGAGGACGCAGACAAGCGACAACATTCCGTCTTATTGTTAAAATACTTTAAATTCACAAAAAAAAAACTTAGTTGGATACCCCAAAAAAAAAGGATTTTAAAGCTTGTTTATTAATACAAATTCGACCATTCCGAGAAGGAAAAAAATTCTTAGTCAGAAAATATACAAACGGATATGGATTAATTCAGGGTACATTTAGTCTCTTGCTACATATTATTATTATCATAGTATTACAGTGGTTCTCATGTTGTGTCACAGTGTGCCATGAAAAAGTTTTATAAAATGAATTTTTTCGATGATTTTTCACAAAAGTTTTCTACTTCCGTGACTTCTTATTCAATTCAAACACATTCTTTTGGAAACTTAATGTTTGACTGCACATCAAAAAGTCATTAAATGTGCCACAAATCAAAAAAGTTTAAGAACAACTGTAGTAAGCTTTAAAAATGTTGATCCAATTAAGCCTTTGAAACTCTGTAAATTTTCAGCTTCAATAAATTTATATTGGCTCAGCTAATTCAACTTAACTCTGTCGACTCAGCAGAAATCTGTAAAATCAACAAAAGTTCCGTTCTCATATCAAATAAACCTCAAGTAAATAAAATCAGCAACAGCATATTTTCTCCCACAGAAAAAAAAAGTTCCCTATGCTCAATTTGACACATACTAAAATTATATCATACTTTCCATCCTTTTCATTCGGCATTCGGTTGTAGAATTTTCATTGTCCCAGAAATGTCATCCTCATCTATCAAGTTTTATGAACAAGAAATTTTCTTTCAAAGGGATCATACTTGAACGTCATAAATATCAACTTTAAATTTTAGATGAGTTTATTTCATAAATTTTGTAGCATAAATAAGAAGATAACTCGTTTAAGACGACATTTATCCCTTTTTATGATAGCTTCTTTGATGCAGGCGACTCATCACATAAATACGTATACATCACGCACAACTACTAAGCTGTCGCTAGACCGAGCAGTAAAGAATACGTGAAAAACTTTGTTAATTTTGAATTGTACCGAAAAAGTCTTCAAAAAGCCGTTAAAAATTGAAATTTTCAGTAAAAATTTTGAGGTTCAAATTTTGAACTTCATGAAAACGTAAACAATATCATCAAAATGGAAGTAAAAATTTGTTTTTCAAATGTAAATTCATTAATTCCAATTAGATCCCGGAATTCCATTTCTATTTTAAGGAACCCTTTAAATTAAATTTCTCAGCAACTCGGGATTGACTTTAATATTTTCAAGGAGAATAAATTATACTCTAAGGATACAAAAACGAATCGTATATAGACATATTTACATACATTATCCTATATTTACTGTTGAGAATTCAGTAATGTGTGTATAATGTATTTTCATTCATTTTATTAAGGTTTCAACCTCTATGATTTTTCATTCCCTTAAGCGAAAAGCACTCACTTCTCGTTCTGTCTTCATTTCATTTTTTTTTTTTCACTTCCACTCAAAAACCTTCTCGTTATACACAATTGAGACAGAATATTCTCTCAATCAAAATTATTAATTTTTATTTCTCTTTTACTTAGTTCCTCTTCTTATACCTCAAAAACCGACCATTTCAATTTTCGATTTTATTTCTGCAGTTAAAAAGATGTGAAAATTCCTCCTTTTTTTCCGTTCCTCGTTGACTTTCTTTGTGTAGGATGGCAAGAAAATGTTAGGGTCTAAGTATGCATAGGACTTACTCAGTGGCGCATTTTATTTCATTGAAGCATTAAAATTGATTATTATAATAATATGTAGGCTCAGTATCACGCTGGTTGTCATAAAGACATTTACATTGTTTGCTAGACAGCTCAAAATAGTCCGTTTTGCTTAACAGTGAGTTAAGAGGAAAGGGTTGTACTTTCGTGTCAATGGTTTTGGGTTTGGTCAACTAGTAACAAGCCAAAGTAATTTAGATGCTTTATAGTTGATCCAGCGACTGACGATTGACTAGACAGACATAAGGTTATTCATTTCTGGTCAACTAGTAACAGCTAGACAAAATTAGCTACTTCTCGAAGCATGAAGAATGTGTTCAATATTTCAAAAATTTAGGATTGAGACTTTGTCAAGCTAAAGGTCAAAAAAGTTAATTATCGAGTAAAAAATTTGATCCCTTCATGATTCAAATAACAATTCAGTAATAAAGTGGCCGATCGTAAAATTTCACCTTTAAAATTGGACATAAATTACAAACTTTATGTGTGAATCTAGCAAGTGAATCTTAATGTTGGGAAATTTTATGAGGCGAAGCTTTACAGACTTAGGAATTAAGGAGTTAAAGAAGCATAAGAATGTGGGACAAGAAGACAATCCATAGAAGCAATAACAAAGACAACCTTTTAGCTATCAAAACAAGCTAAAAATAGAAAAAAGTAAAATTCTCTTTCCATATAAAAAGGAAAGAAAACTATATGGACGAATACCATTGGTAGAGCTTGCTATAGATTGCTAGGTATACCCTAGAAATGCCACTTTTGTGCTGAAGCTATTTTTCAATGAATGAATGAAGAAAGACTTTTTTATTTTGCTGTCGATTTTCTTCTTCCCATTTTCTTGCTCATTTCTCCATTTAAAGACATTAAGTAGAATGGACGAGAAAGCAAAAGCAAAAAAGGAAAAGAAATGGAGTGATGGGATAGAATGAGAAGAAAAGACTAAAAACAAAAACAATGGAAATCGTCTAAAAAGCCATTCGAAAAATAATTAATTAACTTCAATTAGACCCATTTTTTTTCTCATGCTTTCATGCTTGAAACTCCACTGCTCGTTAATTTCTACTTAAAGAGTTCTTATATAGTTATCAAATTATCGTATATAGTCAATCTTCTCGTACTCGAGACAGCGAGAAACAGAAAATAAAGAAAAGAAATCATTTGCAAATTGTCATTTATCAAGCATGAACGCGGCATTAACAACTGGGAATGGCAAATGATGCAAAAAGTGCTTTCAAAATTTTGTAGGCAGGAGTAGTGAAGAAAGCCAAAGTTGATTAATTATTTGACGATATTTACACACACCCTCAACATACAAACCAGAAGTATAATCATAAGAGTAGCATAGAATGAGAAAATTAGCTATTGCTAATCATCAACTTGATTATAGTGGTTCTAATAGGGAAGTATTATGATGTGGGAAATATACGCGGGTAATTTTCTACTTCCACATTACTCAGACATGATTATTTGAATTATGAACTCTAATTTTAAAGACATGTGAAGTCTACTCATACCGAAACATGATATTAAACTTACAATATTTACTATGTTCATTAAGAACAAACTTTCGAGCAACGAATGAATTTTTAATTACATCGAGTCAGCAGATTTTTATGCCTGTTCACATTGAACTTGCTCAAAAAGGTATGGGAAACTATTTAGTGTTTTTGGATCTTCTTTCTCGGTTTTTCAATATATTGATTTTTATTAAAATTTATAGCTTCAATCTATTCAAGGATGTATGTGGTAGATTTTTCAAGCCTCAAGAGAGGCAAATAAAGAAAATCGAACGAAAAATTTTTAATCTCCGTATTTTTAAAAGATCGATTGAAAGAGTCTCATTTTCTTGGAAGAGTTCCTTTTAGGTATGAAATTTTGAAATTCAGGGATATTAAAAGGCTTTGAGGATCTGAAATCTAGATTGAGAATAACTCGAATAACACAAATCGGTTACTTGATCTAAAATCCGGCACCAGGTCGGAATGAGTTTGACTTGGTACCTAATTTAGTTTAAATATTGCATCATGCCAGAGTCGCGGTAATCTGGATTTGGTTTTTGGATCAATTATTCGACTTGTGATATCCGAGTAGGCTAGAGATCGAAGTTGACCAAGATTTTGTATTAAAATGCTAAGTTAAAGTAACCTCTGATCATTTATTGAGAAGAGTATGTAACTAGAAACCGAAAAGATACTTCTTCGAGTCCCACTTGACACCTTGCTCAATTCCAACTCAACTCTTCTTTCATAAAGCACATCATGTGATTGTTTCGTTAGGGTTTGTAGATATAAAGAGAATAAAATTCTCACAATTGGGTCCCTTTTGCTAACAGAATTCTAAATTAAGCAGCAACAAACCAAAAACAGACAATCAACAACCCCTGACAGCTCAAGACAGAACCAATCTGTGTATACTACAGTTGTAACATCCCAAACATTTGTAAGCATTTCTTCATCAAAATCTAGACATTTTAAAGTATAACTTAATCCTTCAAAGGCCTCCTCAAAACACGATTCAGTCGAAACACTACCTGAATACAGATGCTTCAATGTTTTGCTTACATTCATAAACGATAAGGGCTTGCCATTATACATGTATAATTTAATCAGTTATTCCGATTAAAGGCAAAAAAAAAATCTGAATATGAAAATTTCGGAATGGAAACGAGCAAAAAATAAATAAGAAGTGTTTATACTTTTACCACATTAATTATGTGCTGAATAAATTCAATGATTCTCTTTTCACTTTACATCCATTTTCCTTCATCTTTTTTTTTCTTTCCACTTCTTCACCCAACTCATCATAAAAATACTCATTCTCATTCACTCTTTATAACATTTCTCTTTTTTCAACACACAGAATGAAAAGCACTGCATACTTGACACTCATCATGACAGTAAATTGGATTTTTGAAATAATTTCCTTTTATAATGAAACATCTTCAACCTTATTCGATATCATCAATGCGTTGCAGGGTTTACTGATATTTTTCATATTTGTTTGTTTGCCACGTCCCATGAAGCTTATAAAACATTGGTGGAAAGACCGTGGATCGTTTGAAGTCATATCCCAGAAACCTCTCAATGAAATTCAAATGACTTCTTTAAAGCAATAAGCATAAATTTATTTATTTATCTTTGTCACTCGCTTCTCTCTCTTTCTCTCTCTCTCTTTCTCACTCACTTTCTTTCTTATTTCTTTTCCCTCTTTTTTTTTTAAATGAATAAATAAAATTGAATGAGGAACGAAGAAAGAGAATTAAATACGCACGCAAATAAAATTTATATCTATATAGATACATATGCATATATCTATATGGTAAATAGATTTAAAGACGCATTTTTAGCAAAGCAATTGTCATTAATATGCTCATTTTGACGTGATGGATGTTATGCATTCATGAAAACTTGATAATGTGACCAGATTATTTGCAGTATATTGTAAACTGAGAGTGTTCTTCAAACATTATTTTCATATTTAATTGTAAATTACAATTTGTAATAGATGAATAATAAAGTTGCTATTTACATAAATTTAAGTTGTTTGTTATGACTAACTAGATTCTTTTTTTCAGAGATTCCAAAATTAGAATCAAATGCCAAAATAATTTTAATTTTCAAATGTATAATTTGCAGTTTTATAAGATTTTAATTACACAGTTTTGAGATTTTCAAATTTTAACGGTTTTGTAAAATTTGAATTTTAAAGTTTTGCAAAATTTTGAATTTAACAGTTTTTGTAAAAATCAGTTTTTTGCAAATTTACAAAAAAAAATTTTAATTTAAACATTTTGCAAACTTTAAACTCAGCAATTTAAATATTTAAAATTTTATGCATTTATAAAATTGAAATTTTACATTTTTTAAAAAATTGAATTTTTTACAGTTATTGCTTACGTGCTCAAAATCACGTAAAATGCACCTATAAAATGCGTTTATGCCTGCAATTTACATTTATCTTTACGATTTTAAAGAAATTCTTATTTACATTACATCGTAGAAATGAAATTATAAGTCAAGAGGCAAAAATTAGTAAGTAACTGAGTAAGATACGATGTATAGCATTTCATTAAATTGTATCAGAGAAGGGAAATGAGTATATAAATCAAATCAAAAATGAAGGGAAGCCCATTCAAGTGAATGAGTTAAAGAACAAATAGTTTAATTAAAAATCATAAAGCAAATCAATTTTTTTATCTTAAATAGCCTCAATATTAGCTCCATAACAACAAATGTTTATTTAAGTCTTCTCTTTCTTCTTCTTTTAATGTATTTGTATTAATAAATAAATTCTATTTATGGATTCCCTTCATCATAGTTTCACATTTTATTGGATAAAGTTCAAATAAATATTCCTTCGATAAATCAAGTTTCGGCATGAGCTCATAAATAATGATGATTAAAGTGATGGTGAAGTGAATGTTTTGAAATCTAATTGACAGTTGACAGTAGTCAATTCTTGAGAAAGAATCTTGTTAATAAATTTAAATGAAATGATTTCAAATTCACAGTTTTGTGATACTAATAATTGGTTGGTTGTTAAATTAGAGCTGCATCATTGTAGCTTGCTGATTTGTTATTGATTTTGGTGCATTTAGGTCTATCCCGGAAACGCTTTTAAGCATAATCTAATGGAATTTATTAAGATAATCATGGATCGGTTTTTTTCCCAATTACAGCAGATTGATATTGACTACAAATCACCCAAGGGCACGATTCTAGAGTAGAAGTCTCCTTTAAGGATTTGAACCTCTGCCTACACATCTAACTCAAGTCACCTCACATCAGATTATAGAAATAACTAAAGCAAACTACGATTTAAGAAGTTGAACCTCTGACTAAGCACCTAACCCACCCCAACTCACAACAGATTACAAATCAACCGTCTAAAAATACACAATACCACTAAGCCTCAGTAGCAAGAAGCAAATTCCATTTAAACTTTCATCATACATGACAAATATATGTAAACCATTTAAGATTAAGGCAATGTAACACAAAAGTATGAACCACACGCTGAGAAAAAAGAAATTAATTTGGCGTAAAATTTCACCGAAACATGAAATGATGAAAAGTTTACATCCTAAAGAACAATTTCAACATGTTACAAATGCCTTTGGCTAGATATTGATTCTGACAATAAATTTCTTCTCTCAAATTGTCTCTTAATTTTATCTCATTTTGCTTTATACTTTTTCTTCTTTCTCATCTTGTTAATTTATAAACAGTTCCCCAAGTTATTTGAAACATTCAATTTAAATTTTTTGTGGTTATGGCTTGAAAGCTTTTGAGATGAAAGAATTTGCATTCTTTCAAGTTTCTCGTGAGTCACGAATTTGTGAATTTTATATACATTTTAACTTTAATATTGTGAATAAATAAAACTTGTATTCTCCGGAAGAGTCATCAAGGTAAAATTGTATTATTCATTATTTATGTAGTTTCTAGGAAGATTAATTAATGAGGAACGCTCAAGTTTTCAACATAAAGTTTGCAATTAATTCTAATAAAAATCATCATGACATAACTAACCGACGAATGAGAAAATAAACTTACATTTTCACACCAAAATAAACATCGGTGGGGTGTTCCTGGAATGATGTGACTCTGTAATTGTCATCTTCATATTCTAGAGTCATTCTTCAATTTCATGAATGCAAAAAGTTCAAAAAATATCTCAATGATTTACGACCTTTTAACAATCATGTGTTGAATGTCACTAACAAACGAACCCTAATGGAAGTATGCGGGATATGGAATGTGTGTCGAAGAAATTTTCGTTTGTCACATTCTCGACTACATCACGTTGAATTCTATTGGAGATTTCGGAATTAAATCTTTTTTTCCGAGAAAAATTGTCAAGTCTTAAAACAACAAAAATCAGTATCATTTTACAATTCCTGCAGGATATGCTTGTTACGAGGATAATAGACGGTTTTTTTAGTATTCACAGGTAATTCAATACAAGTGATTTGCAATATCTCATTGCCACAGTGATGCAAATGCTGTAAGATATTTAATCTGTGAAAATTATTTTCACATTTCTGTAGAAATTGCGTTTTTTTGTACTCAGGAAAGGCATTAAAGCATTTATGGATGAAATTCAAACAAATTTGAAATTGAAGACTGTCTGCATCAGCAGTCGATAAGCCTGCCATTCAACTATGAATCTAAATGGAGATTTAATGAAATTTTTGTGATTGGCACGATAATGCAATCGAGTACAAAGCACTGTGTAAGTTTTGATGGTTTCGTCGGCTTTTTAGTACATATTGCCAATAGCAATATAGCACCTTGTCATGATGAAATTGTTCTTATTGTTTACATGCATGGAGGATAACATGCAATTGAAATTTGGTTGAAAATTTTGACACTTTTTATTATTTTAAATATGAATGTCATTGAAAATTAGGAATTGAGAGGTTGTTCTTAGTAGTTTGAAGAACGAGCGTAGCTAGGCTAGACGACCAGTCTGAGAAGTAGCCCTGGTCTTCAACCTCTAACCCTAACCTACAAACCCTGCTAAATATTCTTCAATTTCAATAGTTTTTGGGGAAAAATCTCAAAAAAAACATTTAAAAAACTAAAGAATCCCTTTAAGCTTCACACAATCCTTCTCTATTTATTCAATACAATTTAAAAAGTCATTTAAACACGACTTCTAAATATCATCAAAATATACAAATCGCAAATACTTCACTTAATCCAAATCACAAAATTTAAAGTAAATTTTCACACAAAAACTCAGTCAAGAACCTCATAAAATGCTAAACTTTATTTCAGCATCAATTCGTAAAATGTTCAAATATTTACCATGTTAAACTTTTCATACACAATCAAGAAAGGTACTCAAAAAACTTAAATGTTAGCATTTTTCCTGATTTTATTACATAAATGATAATGATTCTTTTTTTTCGAGAATTCGAGAAAATAAAGTATCGAAATAAACTGGTGAGTTTATCTATTTTGTTTGAAAATAACAGCTATACCAACAAGCCAGAAAAACTGAAAGTTCAATAATTTCACGCTCTCCTACCTCTCAACAATTTCTTTTTTCGTGTGTTTTGAACGAGAGCCGCAAAAAAAATAAGTTTATTTTTATTTTAGATATGAGTTTTTTTACATCTGTCATAATCGCTACGAAAATAAACTCAATAATTTGTTATTTTTTATATATTTTCATTCATTTATTATTAAATCACAAACAAAAAAATTAAAGGCTGTATTAATCTCAAATTATTCTATCATCAAATAAATTTCACGTATCATTACAATACAATCGATGTACACATGCTTCAAACTAAATAGAAATTCTTTTTTTGTTTATTCTCGTTTAGCTCATTCAAAACCATAACAATATCATTTGATTAAATGCCAGGCTTTATAAGTATACACAGTCGAGAGTCGATACAAACTAATCGAAAATGAATAAAAAAAAAAATTGTAGTAAAAATAGTCATCATATTGTAAATGCATTTATATGTTCGAAAATTTATATTGTAAAAAAGCTTGGGATAAAGTACAAAATTCATTCACTGTGTAAACACAATTTTAATGGTCTGTTGAGGTTTTAATTAAAAATTAAGAGGCGCATTTGATTTTTTTGTGATAACTTTTAACTCAAATTTAACAATTGATTGAAGATTTTGAATTTGACAGTTTTGTAAAAGTTGAATTTTAACGGTTTTGTAAAATATGAATTTTCACACTTTTGAAAAAGTTGAATTTTAACGGTTTTGTAAAATTTGAATTTTCAGTTTTGTAAAATTTGATTTTTTTAAATTCAAAATATAACGGTTTTTGTAAAATTCGAATTTCAATATTTTTGTAAGTTTGAATTTTAAGTATTTTAAGTTTTGAAATTTCAATTTTTTTAAATTCTAAAACAATTAAATCAATTTATATTATTTGATAATTTTCGAATATTCTCTCTACAATCAACAATGTCATTGATTCTTTAATCTCTAAGCTCTAAAATATTATTGAAATTTGCATTAGCTAGAGAAGAGCAAGCCACAAAACCCCTAGTTCACTAAATCTGTCATATATTATAATCAAACCAAACCGATCAAAACCAACTTAATTTATTATGCAAAATCACGCTAAAAATAAAATCGAGAACCGATTAATGAATTAGAAATCGTTTCGTTTCACATTTCAATAGAATTATTTCATTTTTCATGATGTTGGTAATGTGAGTAGAATCTATCTACAAAATCTATCGGTCAAGCACATTATTCATGTTATTCAACAACGTTTCATTATTAAACAGATGCAGCTATTATAAGTAAAATGCACATTGCATGTGAAAATATGTAAAGTTCATTTTGCCATTCAACAACGACAAAAAAAAATTGTTCAGGGAGGAAAAAAGCATTCACAAAATAAAAAAATATATATTTTTTTCAATGACGGGAGATAAAATTGTGACACGATGGAAAATTAATGGAAATGAAAAAGAATTTTTTTTCCCTTATAAACATTTTTTTTTACAATATTTGCATTGTAAAGGCGGAAAATGAATAGACTTATGAACGTACGTGTACATACAACGACAAGGCATAAAAAATTTAAATTATATTCAATGAGAAATTTAAAGTAAAGTTCACCAATCTAAACTGAGTTTCTAAGAAATATTGTGCTATAATCTGTACTTTTTGCATCTGTCTGTCGATTATATTCATTACTAGGAAGATGTACTTAAGAGGAACTTTATGAGAAACTTTAAGTTCTTCCATTGAGAATCATTGGAATTCATTTAGTAGAAAATGTAAAGATAAAAATTAATTTTCACATAAAATCTTCATTATGCAAATAAATGAAAACTTTTACTTCCGTTTTTTCGAGTTTCCGTATAAAATATTCTCATGTGAATAAAAATGTTTTGGAACTTGATAAGTTATTTCAAAATTACAGATGAAAAAGTCGGTATAATGGAGATTTCAAATGAAACAAATGAATTTTATAAAGTTTATGGAACTTTTTATATATATTTTTCAATAAAATGTGAAGCTTTATATCATGGTTTACTGTCAAATGTACTTGCTCACTTAGTTTTTACACGTTCCAAGTTTTATTTCATTCTTTTTATTAAAATTAAAGCATTATTTTCACTGTTAAAAGTCTGATATGGATAGTCCGTAAAAAAAATAAACGACTTATCCAACGTTAATCACGTTTCTGCTTTCAAAACTTTAAAAATCCAATCGATAAACTAAGAATTCCACAAACGTATTTCAAACATCTTCCTAGTTGAACTGTCAAACTATAAAAGAATAATTTTTTCCACATTAGTGTCTCTAAAAAATGTGAATATCGAATATGTACGAGCGTCTTGAAGAACTTCAGAAACTTACACTGTCGACACATTTGCAATCAAACTAGAAATTGATGATTTGAAACGCAAAGTGTTCAGTCTCTCTGTCAATCACGCTTTTCATCTTTTAAATTAAATACATGACAGTATACAAACTGTCTATTGGAATGTCTAAGTTTCTTCTTCGAGTAGTGCGCAGTAATATGCATATAGTGATACTAGAAAACTTTACAGTAGTGAATAAATTTCTGTTCATTGAGTCAATGACAACTTTAGCAAATATTTAATTGATTTTAAATAATTTTATTAAAAATTTCCATTTTAATGATTTATTTGATGAGGTAAATTAATATGATACTTTAGTAATTGATCTGATTTCTAGTTTCGATAATTTGTGGTTTATTTGTTTTTGACTACAATATTTATTCGGACTATATCCAAAACTTCAAAGAGTGAAAGCACTTTATTTACATTAAATATTCAAACTCAAATAAATTTCATGCATCAGGTGAGTATTGAGCGATTTAAAGTTACGATTGGTAGATTGAGAGTGAGTTTGAATATTATAGCATAGCATAGATAGCACCAATAGCTTTATTATTGGATAAAGCAATTTCTGCAAAAGTTTTTTTTTTAATAGGAAAATTTCTTGTGCTGGAGGAAAATGGATTATGTCACATCATAGTTGCCAGTATGAGTTTTTGCACTAAGGAATATGGAATATGTTATTCTGGGAGAATCGATATACTAAGTCTGGTTTGTCGGAGCTCATGAGTATCATATCAGGTGTTGTATGAATGAGGTATGGAAAACCTGAACGAGGACAGACTGGAAAACGGACTAAAAGGTTTGAAATCAGCTATTAAAACTCTAGAAACTAACTCATCCTTTATGAGAGGTCCTTAACTCCTAAATCAACAACACCCTCTAATTTATGACTACTTAACCCCAGGTGTGAACAAACTCTCATCACAAAATTTTCAATGACCTTGAGCATTTTCTTCGCACTCAACAAGAAAAACCTCAAAAATTGAGATCCAAATAAAAAGTTGCGCCAACATCCCACCCATACATGGATTGACAATGACTTTCCTACTCATTTTATTCTCCACTTTGCGATATTTTTTGTCGTTCAATTTTGTTTTTTCAAAAGAATGTAAATTTTTGAAACTGACTATTGGTTGGAACGATTTTTTATCATCATCATCATCCTTTCTTCTTTCGACATTTTTCTTTTCACATTTTTTTTGAATAAGAAGAAAGAAAATTGAGACAAAAATTATTTGAAACAGCTGAACAAAATCTTGGCAAACATCGATGTGAAATAAAAATAAAACTTTTTTTTTTGTCTTCGTTTTCTTCCATTTTTAAGCAGCAAGAAAAAAAAGAGAGATTATATTTGTAGTTGTAATCAAATTCTAAAATTAATTTTCTTAATACAACAAATTGGACATTTCTATCGGTTATATTTATATGAACGAGATGAGAAGTTCTCAAAATAAGTTTAAAGTGTGACAGAAAAAAAAAAAATGTTTATACAGCAATTTTTACTCTACACGTTATTAGTGTTCTTGTTGTTTTTTTTATGAACGAGATGCTCAAATATCGTGTTCGATTACTAAAAGTTCATAGTCTATCCAATATAAGTCAGAGTAAGTGAGTGAGTGAGAACATAACAACTGTGTGTAGTAACATTGACAGCAATAAAAAAGCATATATAAATTTAATATACACATAATAATAATTTTTTTGTAGTTCACTTCTTATTTGTTTTTCAGCTCATTTTTCTAGTTGGGAAAATCCACCAACATTTCTTATGCTCATTTGTCCTTATGGAATGAGTATGAATGTATGGTATTTATTGATTTTTTTTCCGACGAAAATCAGCATAATTTAAGCAGAGAGAGAGCCTTGACACGTCAAATACTTTCTGGATGTATTGTAATATTTTGAGAAGAAAAAAAAGACTTTTCATTGACATGGCAAATGACCATAACGATGTGTGACAACGATGAAGTCTTATTATATTATACGAAATGTCGAGACGATTTATTTTTTCGCAAACGATACAATTTTCATCAATTTAAGTATTGGCATCTGGTAAGCTCATCACATGAAGATGAAGAAATCACTGTTAATTGGTCTAAAGACATGAAATTAAACTTGATTTGCTAGATGAGTGACCTTTTCCGAGATTTTTTGCTTGTTTTATAAGAAAATAATGAGGGAGAAATGAAGATGGAATATTGAAGGTCAAAAATTAGCGCATTTACAGTCTTTTTGTAAGATTTGAGTTTTTAATGCAATGTTTCAAGTATTTTGTCTGTTTTTTTGACTAGTTGTTTTGTTTATTTAATGAATCTTGTAGATTGACTTTTATTTGACAACTTTTGTGCTAAATTTTTGCAATGAAAATATAAACAAACTTTATGTTTTTTGACTTCACTCGACTTAAATGTGTTGTATTATAAGATTTAATTTATTGTACTGCTAAATATCCTTGTTTAACTCATTAATTAAATTATTTTTGGGTTTTTGCACTCGCGCAAGTAAATACTAAAGGGATAAGTTCATTTTTTTTTAATTTAAGTTTCAAGAAATTTTAAATCTTAACGTTAAAAATTTGAATCTAAAAAATACGTTAAATTTCTTTTTAGGCAATTTAAGAATTCTGTTTAAGAATTCAGAACAGACTTTATCCAACTCAAAGAAATCTTATTAACTTTTCGAAGACAACATTCAACCCTAAACACTCAAAAGTCATAGAATATTCCATCAAGAAATCATAAACCGTCAAAATCCGCCGAATATCCGACAGCATTTTTTTCCACTAGGGTAATCTTAAACCATGTGAAATCATAAACATTCTAAATCTGTTTTTTTCTTATTCTTATCCTATCTTGAGGTTTACAAGGACTGTTTATACCTGATATTAAGAATCAAGAGCTTAACCGCTGAGCCATTAAGGCACTTCATTTCCCATTAAACATAAATGCGGAATAATTTTTTTCAATAAATGATGTTATGTGCACATTCAATGAGGCAAAGTTGAACTGATATGAAGAAGTCGAAAGAAGGCACAAAAATAAATTTGATAAGTATGGATTCTCGGTAGTAATTAAGGTAAATTTAATTTTCAAAATAAAGTGCGGCAAAAGTCATAAAAATCTTTAAGGTGGAAAATTGGATTTTTCTACTCAAAAATTCGATCAACAAAATACCCCAAAAAAAGTCATAACTTCCTATATGCTTAAAAAAAAAAATATTTGTAAATACGATATTTTTTCATACCGAATCAATATTTTAAGCTATTTTTGTGAAGGAAGTATAATATACATATTTTAAACGTATGTTAACAAGCTCATTTTCTAGGAAACAATACCATAAAAAAATTGTTTATGAATATTGTACAGAAACTGTCAAAAGTGACTGAAAATTTTCATTTTCTTCTTCCTGTATCCAACTTTTTTTTTCCTAGTCCGGTTATGCTGATATATGACAAGGCATTTTTCTTTGGGGTAACTGGCTGGTCGTTTACATCGAGTGAATCAAGTAGTGCGTCATCAACTTTCGTCATCTCCCACAAAAACCCTTCTTCCATTTCATGAGCTACCTTTACTCATTCATTATATCCGAAAAGGGACTGCTTTTCATTCACAGTAGTTTACTGTGCTGGATTTTATTGATTGCAGATTTCTGAATTATGGGGTATGTATGTGGTCATCTAGTAATGACGTCGTTTTCATAGCGGAAGTAGAGGCTTTTGATGATAGAGGTTTATTGCTCGTCATTCGTGATTGTGCCCTGTACAATAGCGAAGCACTAAAATTTTTTTACTACGTAATTTCGTCCGCAGCATGTAAATTTTTATAGATTCTTGATAGAAGCTTTTCCCAGTCATTTTAAATATTTGAGCTTGAATGAAAATTTTTATTGATGAGGAGAAAATGCGTCATAAAAAAAGTCAAAAATAACTATCGAAACTTATGTTCGTTGATGGTAATCTATTGAACATTTCATTTGTTATTCTTCAAGTCGTGAAAGAAAGCATGCAACGTTATCAAGGACATATACATTTAGAAGAGTTGTCAGGGAACAAGATGGAAAGTCTTATCGAAAAAAATTTAATAATAAATTTTGCAGGGATCAAATGAATGAAAATATAAAAGCTTTAGGGGTAGAATATGTATGTATACGTGCTCGATTTTCGACAACATAACTCGTGTCAAAAAAAAAATCAATGAACTTTAACTTTCTTTTCTTTGCCTTTCTCTTGTTCTTCATTTTCATTTTTTTACACACTTTTTCCATTCCATAAAAAGTGCCTTTTTCCTTCACATTCCTAACTTATAAAAGAATTGTAATTTAATTCCTATGAATAACTTTTAAGATCTAATTTCCAAATATATATAATAATAAAAAGAGAGGAAAAAGTCGAAAAATGCTAAAAATAAGAAGTGGAAGATCAAACAAAAGTATAGAAAGTGAAATGGAAATGAAAAGAGAATTTTCCAAAACTTTCACGCATATTTCTCGCATCTCAAAAGCTCCAGGCGAGAAATCACGCAATTTATCGCGAATATGAGGCGAAAAATGAACGAAAATCCCGAGTGACACATCTGAAGTCATGCGACGACTAAATGACATTTGTTTTCGTGATCTTGAACTTCAGTGGAAAGCAATCATGAGGAATTTTTTTGGGTACGAAAGTAAATGGTGATTTATATTTATATTTGTCTGTAGGCTGTTTTGTTCATTTTTCATTCTGTCTTCTGGAAAGCGAAATGCAGCAATTTAATAACAAAAGAAATTTAAATTTTGAACGTCGTTTGTGTTGGAAAAAAGTTTGCAATAAAACATGAAAATTAATACAAACAATTCGCATTATTTACAAAAGATACAGCATAAAGCACAATGTACAAAGGAAGCAGTAATATTTTTTTTTTGCACAAAAGAATAAATAAAGAATTGTTTAAAAAACTTCTGAATCAAGGACGAAATTGCTTCAGGAATTTTTGCAATATTTTTTAACGTAAAACGTCTTAATAAAAAATTTTTTACTTCGAAAAAAAAGTAAACTTTTTCGTTGAATGAGCTTTAAACATTGTCATAGCTTTATTTTTTTCCCATGATTTATTAGGGTAAAAGTTCGTTTTTTAGCTAAAGTGGGAAGTTAATTGCAGTAATAAATAATATAAATATTTATAGAAAAACTTTTGTTTTAAAGTTGGTGCTAAATTCAGCATAAATATTGTTGTTACTTAAGTAACACGTCTTGTCCAGACAAAATATGAGCAAACACTGTCTGTATTGTTAAAATGTTTCAAAACAAAGCTGTATGCAGTATTAAACAGATCATTTTTAATAAATATTGAGTCGGAGTAAACATTGAGTCAAAATATATAGGTTGAAATGGGACAATTTTAAGATATATCATAATAAACATGATGTCATGATATAAAGAAACTGCAAAATAACTTTTAAGTCGAAAAGTCAGAGTCAAGTTGCTCGACTGCTTAATTCAGAAGATGCATGGGTTCAAATCCCACAGAGAAAGATTACTTCATTACTTCTTTAAGTTATTTTTAATATTTTATCATGTCAATTCTATATTTTAAGCTTAAGTTCACTAAAAATTTCATGATCAAGCTTTTACCCACCCAGCTACAGATTATAGCAATCCTTTCATACAAACTTTAGATGCAACGCGAAATTTCCACAACGTGCCACCAATTTAAGAATCAAATTTAACAATATTGTTTCCATTTTTTTTAATGTACAACTCAAGAATCAAGGTTGACGCCAAGGCTTGATGTTCAAAAATAGGAAATTAAATGTGGCAATGATTTTTGTATGAAAAAAAAACTTTCCACACGAGTAGGTACGACGCTTCTAAATTAAATTATAATAAAAGTTGTATCATTTGTTATTCATTCAACAATTCACCATATTTAAAAATGATTAAGGCACTAAAAAGTACTTGATTCTCCCCCAATGTAGATTAAAATGTGTTGCTCGGCGGTGAAAATTGATACATCTTAAGATTATGGTAAGTAAAAATGTTGGAAAGTCAAAATTTAATTTTCTCACCCTTATTCGATAACGATATTCTCCATATATCCATATACATAAATAAATAGAAACTTCCTTCCTTATTTCATTCGACGAAATTTTTCATTCTTATAAATTTTTTCACTTTTCATTCTTTTCTTATTTATTTTATGTTATTTTCTTATACTTTATTCACTTTAACAATATTTATAACAATTATATCTATCTTTATAGATGTATATGTATATTTTTTGCTATTATTATATCCATTCAATACAATATTTTATTATTTATTTTTGTATCCTTGACTATCTGCTTTTGTTATTATTATTGTACATTCATTCTAAATAACGAAAAAAAAAGACTCGTGATATCGAAAAATGTTAATCGCTTTTTATTTTCTCTTTTATGTTCAGTACTGTATTTGTTTATCCTGCACTCCTCTTATTCTCTTTTTCTTCCTTTATCAAGCTGTGAAATTTCATTGTCTTCATCATTATCTAATAAGATTTCATTTCAAATATTTGTATATTATACACAGATACAGCCAAAGTTTCACTTTTATTTTTTGTTGTTGTGGCGTATCGCTTTTTGTCAGTGGCTGTTAAACTTTTTTCGACATGCAGAACAATTTTTATTAAGGACGAAAAATGTTCGTGCCTCAACAAAATTATTATTGTAAAGGTTCACAGTTCCTCAACGACATAGAACATGCTCAACAATACCGTAATAAGCTTATAAGTGCTACACGATACCGCTGTTTGTTGAGTTTTGGATCCTTCAAGGTATCCTTGATAATACAAGGTAAAGCTAGTCTGGTTAAGTTAATCATAGTCAATGCTACTATGAATCACTTTTTGTTTTTCTCCTTAGGCATATCCACTTAAAATGTGAAAAACAGCCTCAAGTGTTTATTCCACGACCAAAAGTTTTCCAGCCACTGACTTATGTAATAAAAACCGAATTGCGGCGAAATAAAAAAAATTGTCAAAAGTTCATTTATATTCATTTCAGCATGCTTGAGAAGCTATAATGAGACATTTTTTTTCCAAAAGTGATTTGCATGCTTTTTTGTTAAGCTCTCATGAAACTATGTAGGACCAACAGCAATATTCTCAGCACTCAGTCAGCACCGCCGCGTGATGATCGAAATAGAATAATAAAATAAGGAAATGGAATCAAAGATATAGGCGCACATGGTGAGTGAACGACTGAGTAAAAGGAAACATATCGTCTACCATTGGCTTTAATTGAATGACTGCAGCGCATATTTCCCTACTGGGCAATTTGTATTATAATTGAACGCTTCAAGCATTAATTGCTACTTTGTTATTCATCACCGATTTTATTACTTTAACATGAATCATTTGGTTCAAGAAGTGATTTAATGAATCTTTTTACTTTTACTTTTTGTGGGCTGAGAGAATTTACATAGCAATTTGCAGCTCAGACTTTTTGACTTAAATCTGAATATTTTTATTGTTAAGCTTATTGTATAATTATTTACTAACATTTGAACAGCTTTTTGTAGTGCAATCATAAAAATTTTTTAATCATTGATTTTTACGACCATCGTTCCATTTCTACATAATCATTTTTAGTGAGCTATATCTAGATTGGTCTCGATTCTAGATGTAGAATTTGATCTTGATGAAAATGTGAGATTTATTGGAGAATTAATTTTCATGACTATTGATTTCAAAAAGGCAAATTATAGAGAGTTTATTATCAGATTAATTGGAGTAGATTTGTCATATTTTTTTATTATTTGAGGATATCCTCTAGGCTATACTATTCTTCTATTTTATGTGTGCCTGACAGAAATGTCAGCAACACACTTGTGTTCCGCGACACACAGTTTGGACAACCCTGGTCTATAGCTTCATATAGTATAGCGCAGCCCTTAAACGAAATGTCCTCAAACCCATTAAGACTGAATCGTGAATCCAAACTAACACGTTAAGGAACAATTTCGAAATGTTCGACACTTTAGTGCCTTATAAAAAACGACATAAGGCCTTTTTACTAATGACAAAATTGAACAATAGCCCAAAAAAAATGAACAGTCCATTCAACTCTAACCCCAACAAAAAGAACAGCATAGAATTCCCAGTGTCAGTTCCAATACTTGACTTATCAACTTAATGAATATTTCAATCAATTTCAGAAAGGTTCTTTAATTTCTTTCCCTTTTTTTTGTGCTTGCTCCACATGGGCATCAATAAATCTTAATTTTCTTTCCATCCAACGGTCTAAAATTTATTGACATTTTGCAAAAGGTACAACTTTTTTTTAAAATAAATGAAGAAAAAGGCACTCCAATGCATAAGATGTATGAGAATGGAAGCATTACATGTAGTATTAAAATAAGGCAATAAATATTTCCGCGACTGACAAATCGTGAATGTGTACGTTCTACTTCACAACTATTTAGGGAAATGCTCTTAAAAGGAAAGAAAAATTATGAAAAAAGCGAAAGCAGAACCAAAAAAATAGGAATAATAAAAAGAAGGAAACAATGAAAGAAAAAAGCTGTTGTGAGAAAAGATTTTAGCTTTCATTCTATGTCTGCTGCCTATCTATCTATCTCACTCACTCACTTCTGGCTTATTGTATAAATTAAAGCATATATTTTCGGTTGTTATATGTAAAATTTCTGTGCAATTAAAATCAAATGGCCACAATTTCAAGTCCTAAATAAACAAGCACGTATTTATGGTAATTCGTGAGTTTTTCAACATTTTAATATCCCTGCTGCTCTCTGTTGCGTTCAGTCCTCTAGCAACTCTCTTCTTTCCTCTATTGTTCTATTTTATTGCTTGCCCAAATTCCCCAAAGTTATTATGGTTTGTCTGAATATCAGTCAGCCTGTCTGAAATTTCTTCAGTCTTTCCACAAACTCAGTCTGTTCAGCGATTTTTATGTCTAAACAGCTTCAATATTCCCGACACTATTCCAAGTGAAACAGACTATGATTCGACGGTAGCATCTAGACATAGAATTGACAATTGTGTAACTTTCCATAAAATTTCAAGTTTATATCTAGACAATATGACCTATTAATCGTAGCCTGTTCTACTTGGGAATGTGCATTACATATCTTCCGACTATAAATAGTTCAAATTCCAATTTAATAGTCACAAAAAAATGCGCTTTTATCGATCACGAGCAACCACATTCATTCGAGTTTTTTGCTCTATGCAAAAATTAAAGCTTTTAAAAATGCACATGCTGCTCCAAGTGCCTTTCTACTATAGCTGGAACACAGCAATAAATTTTAATTCAAATTATAATATGCGGTTTTTAAATCGTGTCACATATTCCATTAGTTTATCACTTTTCGCTTTTCATCTATTAGTGTGTCGTATATGTGATACTACAAATTGTTGTGCATACATATCTGTGTATCATGAAGATATCTACGTTCTTTTTTTCTCTCTAAATATCGACATATCTCTCTATTTTATCTATCTATCTATCCACTTGTCTACCACCCTATCTCATTATTGGAAAAGTCATTGAATCTCTGATCATCTTAGATTATTTAAGTTGGTTTTCAATAAATAAATGAATTAGAAGGACGTAGAGATGTCACACTAATTTCGCCTCTGAGGAAATATCCATTAAGAGTGAGAAAAGAAAATTTTTGTTTGTGGGTTTATTTTGGCTGACAGCCGTACTAATTGTGACAATGATTAATTGATAACGACTTGGATAATGATTCAAGTTTTCAATTTATAAAAAGTAGTAAACGCAACTTGAGCAATTAAAAATAATTTTTAAATGGGAATTTTTCCTCTTTTATAAATTGTTGTTTTTAATGGCGTGAATTAAAGTCTTAAGAGTTTCTAATATTTTATATTACTTGGTTGGGTAGTGGTGAGTATCTCGTTCATTAGATGTGTCAGAAATAATTAAATTCTTTAGGAAACTTCGAGGGAAACTTTTCATCCAAGAAGTTTAAAATTGAAATTTTAAAAGTTCAAAAATTATTTTTCAGAGCAAAATGTTTACTTTGATCATTAATTTTTCCAAACCAAATCCAAAATAAAACTTTTTGACTAATGAGTAAGTCTTGTTATACTAAAACTCACAGGTAATTAAAAAAAGCATTGAGCGAGTAACTATTTGATAATTCTTCTTGATTAATGCTTAATACAACCACAAAATTTACTCAATTTATAGAATGATTTGCACAAATTTCGTAAACAACTAAAGTTTCTCAATGTCATAGCTTACTCATTCAGATTTTTAGAATATTTTGATTGGATTTAAAGAATTTTTATTGTTGCATGATTACAGTAATACGTTTCATATTTATACAGTGAACTTCATTGACTGCGAATTATTATTCTCACTATTCTAAGGCCTGTTGGACATGCGAATGCTCAATTCATATCCGAATGAAATCATTAATGTATCTCTGCGATGCTTTCGGAATCGCTAGATTAGAGAAAGTTTGTATTTCTCCTACTTTAATAATTCATCCTGCTGTCACATCTTCACCTCTCACTCATCCCTTTTGACACTCTTTTGCTTTAATTAATCATCCATTTTCGCCAGGCAAATGAGCAAAAGCTTGCTACTAGCAACGAAAGAGTAAAAGCCACAGAAAAATTCCAAGAACTTGTTAATCCAACAGATCTAAATATTAAATTAACACATTTTGCAGGCTTTTTTCGGCACAAAAAATACGCTTCACTAAAATAAAAAAACTGTTGCCTGCCTGACTTTAATTGAAGCAACAAAAAAAAAAATAACAACACTTTTGTAAACAAATTAAACTAACATTCATGCTCGTGGTGGGAGTTTTTATTATTTTAGAGAAGCACTAGTTAAATGGAACATCCAGTTCCGGAGATGTTTTTATCTATTTTTTTTTTTCTCTCTATCCCTTTAAGCACACAAATACACAACTGGTGACTTTTTTACTGGTTCAACATATAACATCTGATGCTGGACTACATGTTATGCTGTGGGCTGCCGATTTTTCTTTTTTTTTGTCTATTTTGTCAACTTGTATATATATTATTTTTTGTACATTTCCATAGAATCAATACAGGTATGAATGTACAACAGCACACTTATGTGCCATCTTCATCATCATTACGATTCCTCTATCTATATTTTATGTGACGTACACAAAAAAACTATATGAATATATACAGATGATTTTTTGGCTTCAATTATTGTTTTTCATTTCGTGTGATTATAGTTGGGGGGTCGTTTGAATATTACGTCGATTAATTGGATCGGAGATAAGGGTTGATGGTGAATTTTTGATGGAATTGAGATTTTAAGGGGGTTGAGGGAGGTCATGGTGTGTGACTAGATTGTGCCTGACCTAGGGTGTAAACTGGGTAGTCTTAAATAGCTTAAAGTAGAGTATAGAACTAAAATGAGTAGTGAATGCCACAGATTTCGAAATTTTCTTCCTGAATAATCTCCGAAAATCCCAGATATAATAGCTAAAGCTTGGCAAAGGGTGTCTTTTGGTATAAGTTTCAAATTCACACTTTTTAGACCGAATCTCTTATCAGTGACTAGAAAACAATTTGAAAGCTCGTGAGTAGATGGGTGGGAGGAACTCAACTTCGAAGACATAAAATCTAAACTTTTCAATCAATTTCACTAAGCCATCGATGGAAGCTTCTTGGAAAATGTCAATGCATCATTACACATCATCTCCATACGACTCCCCTAGGTATTTGTAAATGTTTCTCAAATTGAAGCTCACATTGACAAATTTAAATAAATAAATACAAAGGAGTGAGTGAGTGAGAGCAATAGCGGCAGACGAATGAACAAAAAAATTAAAAAAAGAGAAATATTATTGCATTGGAATGATTATTATTATTATTCTGTCATTTATCGGATTGCAGCTCACGATAGTTTTATATACAATAAGCTTTAACAATATAGAGCTTGTGAATCACATAATTGCAATTTAACGGAGATGCTGCTTGCTTGCTACTGTTGTGTTATTAACATAAAGCCATATATCACTCAAATTATTTATTTTTTATCACTTTTCATG
Source organism: Chironomus tepperi (assembly GCF_022539635.2). NCBI lineage: Eukaryota > Metazoa > Arthropoda > Insecta > Diptera > Chironomidae > Chironomus > Chironomus tepperi. The sequence continues at coordinate 1,920,985 of NW_027226207.1, forward strand.
CTACATTTTTTTTGTCATTTATATTTCTCTCATGATGACGATTATTATTCTTATTCTGCAATTCACATACAATTCAGTCAATTTAAATCTATGTAGTAAAGTACTGAATGATTGTTTATAAAATAAAGTGCGGTCGTAGCTTCTACAGAGAGAGGAAAAAACTGTTTTTATTTTATATTTTTTATTTTTTTTTTAAAAACATTTAAACGTTCTGCTTATTCATAACTTAAAATATTGTCACTTGAAAGTGAACATGAGCAGCAGCACAAAAAAAAATTTATTATATTTCCTCGTTGCTTCCACAAAATGCACCTTTTTCTATTTTTTTATTGAGCTCATAAGCACTTCACAAAAAAAAAATTATATAGTTGATTTATTTGAATTTCTTATGGACTGTTGTTCATGGAAGCCCAAAATTTTTTATCCTTGAATTTTTTTTTCATTTTTTTTATTCCATTTCTCTTGTACAAGAAAAAAAAATCATCAATAAAAAATTTACCAACGACACAATTTTCCACGTAATGTACGGTTGAAAAACTAGAATGAACTGGGGAACCAAGATATTTTTCATTAGAAATTTTTTTACATACTTGCAAAACGAATGAATGAGCGAGCGATTTGAGCGGGAGAGTATATTCTTTTTTTTTTTGGTGAGAATCATCGAGTAACTCTCATTTTCTGTAATCATTTCCTTTTTATTCTTTTGAGATATAAAATGCTGTCAGTTTTTTTTTTTTTTCTTGTCTTGTGTATCGTTTACAGCTAATGATTTTCCCTCGAAATGAGAATATTTTAATCGCACTTAAGGAACGAGACTCATCATTATAAAATATGTATGCATAAGCTTTGACGCCTTAACAGATTAATTAATGATTTTCTTTCTCCTACTGAATATACACACATATTTATTTATTATTATTATTTTTTTTTCTTACCCCACACATGATTCACAATACACGGTTGCCGTATCGTACGGTCATCAAATTGAGAATTGAGGCACAAAAAAATAAAAATTATTAAAGGAAAAATTTTCACATAAAAAAAAATAATAATTCGTCAAACAAAACGCGCATTTTATTTGTTATTGATCTTATATAAACATGATTATTATTACTATTTAATATACTTGTATAGCCTTCTATAATTAGGAATTTATTTTATTTTGCCGTAGGGATCGACTTTTATATACTGTTTTATGGAATGTCTTATTAAACAACTTTTTGGGGTTCTTCTTCGTACAAAACTTTCTCAGACACAGATATTATCAATTTTAATCATCAGATGATATGTATCGTTACTAAAATTAGATAAATTGTTGGCATATGACTTCAATGCTAACATAAATTCAATGAAACTGATGATTAAATTGTGTTATGTGGATTTTGAATTTTGGTTAAACATTAATTTATAGTTTCTAGGATTGCAATTTATCACAAGTCTACTATGATATATTAATTTAGAAATTTGGTTCCTTAAAATATTGTTTGGATTGTACACATATTTGTATAATCTGTGCATCTACAAATCATAGTAGTGCAACGGAAGCAGAAAAGTGTGTTGTTTATGTACAGCATCTTTTGAACTTGTAAGGAAATGCAAAAGCAGCGCTATTCGGATATTGTTGATTTCCTTAAGGACAAATGAATCTTATACTATGATAATTCAGACAATAATATAAATTAATGATCACAGCTTGCTTTTAAATGTTTTTTATTAAACTATATTGGCTCAGTGGAAAAGGCGAATGGAAATCGTGACCGTTTACAAAATAAGGCATATTGTTCACTTAGTTAGCTTTTTTGAGCCACCGCACACTTTGATTGCACTCCAAAATACTAACTTTAGTCCAATATACAAGAAATAAACTTTGAAATTTTAAGGTTTTGAGCTTTTTCAGTGAAAATTTCACAATTTTATAAGGATCTTTTTATAAAGTGCAGGTCTAAATGTGCAGTTAGGTTTTGTGAAGCCTCATTCGTTTTTAGTTATCAAAAAGCTCTAGATTTTAAGTATTGAGCAACTAAAGCCCAGTAAAAATCCCAAATTTGATTGGTTTGCCAATTATTTATTCAAATTCTTCCTACTCCTCATTAAATAGGCAGTCTAACATTTAGTTTGACACCCCTTCCTCAGAATTCTTACCACCTAACTCTTCACAATACCACATTACCGAATATTCAATATGATTTAGATTATCCTTAACCATATTTAACTCTCTCCAGATTATATTCCAAATAATATTTAATTTAAATATACGTATGTCTCATATTTGTTCCTCTATCATACATCATACTTCAATTGAGAATTTCTGACAAAGGTAAAAAATAAAAAATTTCAGCTCGTAAATTTTATTTAAAAGGAGAAATATCGTTTAAACAATCGTAATGCTTTACGTTTATTCCACAGAACAAACGGAATCATCAAAATGCTTTTGAATACAATAATAATAAAAAAATATATAGGAACTGAGCTGAACTGAATAGAGGGGAGAAAATTCCTAACGATCGTAGGAGAATATATGAAATCAATCAAAAAACCCGTGTTTTATTGATTTATGTGATTTCAAGAGGATTTACACATAAATCAATAAAGCATACGTGGAAAATACCTTTTGTTTCCAAAAGTGCTTTGGAAGCAACTTGTACAGCATGAAAATGTGTTTAAATACTGCTATACCAAAAATATTTTTTATTTTAATGAAGCTTTATAGTTCTGTTGAGAGCTTTTAAAGTGATTTTAAAAGGATTAAATGTAGTTCAGGATTCAGAGATGGATTGAATGATATCAAAGCCTGAATGGATCTGGCTGTGTCGAAATGAGGATATTTTGGTGGAAAATAGGCTTTCTTGCTTTTATGTAGGACATGGAACATGCTGCCATGAGTTACAACCTCGTTACTGAATCAGAGCATTTCTGATCTGAGTTGCAGTCAGAAGCAGACTACAACTTTTAAAACAATTATATTGACATTATCTGTGATTCTGCCAGTATCAGATATCTCTTAGTTAACAAGAACATCAATAATATCAACCCTGACAAAGAGTTTTATGGCACATAAATGATTTTATAGATAAAAAGACAAACTGGCTTATTCGCACGACATAAAATTTGGTACAAAAGCAAAAAGTGAGATTTTTAGATGAAATAAAGCGATTCTTCTGGATATTATAAATAGAAACATAAATTCTAAAATTAACTCTATTTTGTTTCTACTTGCCGTCTTCAACAAGCAAGCATGATGCGGCGAAAAAAGAAATTTTTTGTCAAAATCTTAAATGATACATTGATATATTTCACGAGGCGATATTTTTAAAAATTACATAGTTAAGGTGGTTGAAGAATCTCTTCTCTTTATTTCTATTTATAACCATAACTGTCTGCCTTCTCTCATTTAAAATAAAAATACTGTTTTATGCATCGCGTGATGATAGGTTTTGTCACAGGATAGATATAGAAGCATATTTTTAAAAAGAAATTTAATTACCTTACTTATATTTTTGTAACCTTCTCGTTTCGTTAATTAATTTATTCGTTTATTAGTGATCTTAAAACTTAAATCATACCTGCTAGATAGGTCATCATTTTTAGCACTTTCTGAAAGATTTAAGGCTAATGTGTTGGATGTTCACTAACTGATTGAGGAAGACAGCTTATTTGCTGCAAATATTTAATTAAATCACTTTACAAACTTGAAATGAAAAACTTCAATGAAAACTGCTTGAAAAAATAATTTCAACTTTGAGTTTAAAAATGTCGTTCAGTAATCAATCAGTTCATTTCAGTCCAGTTCAATTTTTTCAAAAATTAAAAAGTCGTTAAAAGTTATTGCCGAAAAAAAAAGAAATGAAAATGATTTAAGTGTTTAATTTCCCCCACGCGAAAACACTTGCTTGCTCTATTTAGCACTGTCGCATGAAAAAAAAGAAGAAAATAAACTCTGGAAAATCTGATTTCGGCATCTATTTTTATTTTAATTAAAATTTAAATTTGTAATTTTCAACATCAATTTTCTCCGACATCTTCCTTCGTTGCCCATCATCATGTTGTCGTTTAAGTAAAAGGTCAAGATATTTTCTATTTTCACTATCACTAAGAGGTATATTAAGTTCTAAAAACAAATGTACAATTTCCGTTGCTGCTGATGAATTTTTTCGCCAAATTTCAAAAGCCAAATATAATTTTAATGTCTCAACTACGTTCGTCCGCATTTTATATCCGAGAAATATCTGAACTAATTTATTAACTAGATCGGTATTATTATTCTGAAAATATCCAAAGCACAGTTGCTTTGATCTTGACGCGAGCATTTTTCTAATTTCCAAATGATTTGCTATAAGTTCCTCCGCTGCTTGTTGATCAGAAAACCAGAAGCTGTTATAAAGATAGGATAAAAATAAGTATTTATCGCATTTATATTGGAATTATAAAAAATAACAACACAAAATTGATTATTCAACATTTTTGGGGCATCTTTTCAAAAATCAAAGTGCTTTTTGTCTGTCTCGTTCGTACCTTCTTAAAGTTTGTAAATATTTACAATCACTTTGGAAGAATCATAAGCAATTAAGATGGCAACAATAGGAAATTATTACAATAGACTCATAATCCCTGACCTTAACGGATTTTAATGCCTTGAAATATACAGCATGTGACTAATCTCATGATATACGTCGAAGTAATAATCTCTTGACTTGTTTTTATTTTTATTTTTTTCTCGTCCAAAAGTAATCGATTGAGTCATAAACTTCGATGATGTATCGTTAGCTACTCTCTCGTGAAAATTAGACGTGATTTTCAGTGTTTTTGAAGCAATGAGATTTTGAACTTAAGAAAGTCATTCAATTTTTAATTTTCGGAAGTCGTTAAATTTTGAATTTTTGAAAGTCGTTTAATTTTGAATTTTTGAAAGCCGTTAAATTTTGAATTCTTAAAATTCGAATAATTTTGAATTTTTGGAAGTCGCTAAATTTTGAAAAGTGGCAAATCAGCAACTGAATTTTCATTTTAAGATCCCAACACCTCCATAAAAAATGTAAATTCATTAATTAAATTTCCACTTCAATAAAAATCATCGCAAAACCGCCATTAATAATAATTTCCACTCAAAAAAAAGCAGAAAGCACTTTCGTCGTTCGCCACAAAAAAAAATCATTTTATCCCATTTAATTCCCACAATTTCATTCCATCCATACCTACCTCTCGAATAAATTTTTCCACAATAAATACAATGCCTCAAAATCATCTGTTTGATAGCAAATTCGCTCAAAGGAGTTTTTCATATTAACCACAGCCGATGAGCCATGCTTCGATAAAATCTCTTCCAATAAAGCCTATCAAAGAGCAATTTCATAATTAAATTTATTTTAATTTTATTAATGTGTGTGCAAACATACCTGAATGATGATTTTAATTTTATTTAATAGCTCGTCATTTTTACAATGATTGATGTAGAGTTCACCGAGGTGCTCAATTAACATTTCAGTGTTTTTGCTCTTATTATCTCGCCATATAGCCAGTTGATGCAAAAATTTCAGAAATTCATGATGCTCATCGTAATAATTTGGCTCAATCTTGACTAGGACGGATATAAATTGGACAAAAAAGTTGTGTCTGCCTTTCCGGCATAGGAGATCTATACATTCATTTCTAAGACTAATCCACCTCACATGTGTCATACTTCCATTAACATTATTTATTAATTTTATCAATTTAATCTCGTCTTGATCGAAGAAGCTGTCAAAGTCATCAATCTTCATATTGTCAGTGAACCGAGATATTATTAACTCATTCGATTTGATTCTCTTAAAGCTTCTCTCGTGCAATTTATTAATAAAATTAATTTCTAGATTGTCTAAAAAGGATTTTTAAAAATTTCAGTCAATTTGTTACTTAATCATGCCGGAAAATGCCTTAACTCACCTTTATTTTCACATGTATATCTTAATATCTGTGTGTAGACATTCCATAGTGCATATGAGTAGACCATTGGACTCTTTGTTAAATTAATACGCAGGAAATTCACAGCCATTGACTTAAAATCTATAATAAGCAGGTAGCTTTTGTTTATTTACTATTTTTTCTTCTTCTTCCATTCGAATGAAAGTCTCCAAAGCGCTTTATGCTGCTCAGTTTTTTCGTGTTCCTTAATTCTACGTCGATAAATTTCTAGAAAAAATTAATTCATGATTTTTACTTTACTGGATGTTTTAATTTGTTATTTATTTTAGATTTTTATGTTACTGGATCAAAATTTTATGGACTTGAGTCAATGCTAGATCATCAAGTCATCTCCTTAGCTGCCACTTGCTGGACCTCAAACAACTATTGATCCTTAATTCCTGAAAATAGTTATAAAATTCCCTGCAACATACTCTAATCAGCAATAATCAACACAATTCACATTCCGGATTTGATTAACTTGAGTTTTTTATTGTAGCTACTTAGTAGAATTTAATGACATAAATGTTTATGCTGGATTTGCTTTAATTTACTGCTTATTCCAATCCTCCTTTTCTTCGCGCTCTCTTTGGACTTCTTCCAAGTATGGTTCTAAGTATCTGAAATCTACAAATGGAAACAAAGTCCTCATAAGTCCAATGTTTACAAATATCAGCTGAAATCTACTATAACTAACCTTCCTCATACTTTGTCCATTGATCTTTGGGCAAAATAGTCTTAGTCATTGAGAGATGTAATGCGCGTGTAAGTCTGTAGTTGCGGTCATCAACATATTGTTGTGGTAAGCGACGGAGTGCTTCCTTTACATCATCAGTTTCGTAAAGAACATCGTTGTGGTGGAGACCTGCAAAATAGTCAGTCTATAACTTACTAAATAACATAAAGAACTTTATTTTCTTACCATATTGATTGAATCCAGAAAGGTTGTATGCCCATCGTCCAATGCTAGCTGTAAATAAAGGCAAAATTTATGAAATTAAATATTTTACACTGAAAAATTATGCAATAATTCCTTAAAAATCAATTTTCTTGCATTTTATGGATATTTATAGCGTGAAACGACTGTCTTACTGATTTGTTTTGGTCCTTTACGAATAATATAAGACATGATGTATTTAATTTAGGATCTTAGCCCACAAAAACCAAGAAAATCCTCGAATTAATTATTTTTTTACACAAAATTCAGGAAACTCTGACTTTCGAAAAATTTTCGATATCGAAGCAGTTTGAATTTTTATAAACCGTTAAGCAATTTCGAACTTTTCAAAATTCTTCTAATCAGTTAATTTACGTTTATACGCAATATTGTTTACTACAAATCGTTGATTGCTGAAAATACAAATGAAAATAAAAGAGATAACAGAGTTAATGTAGTAACTTCTCTTTATTCATACTCAATAATATGATATGACTACAAATCTTGGTTTTTTAGAAAAAAAATTTTAAATTGTTTTGTTGGGTTGTATAAAAAAATAAAGATATATCCACAATTGTTGAAGATTTCTGGTATATAGTACATATTAATACATTAAATATATTTTATGGTAATTATTATCATTTCAATTAATCATGATTCAGTACTAGTCATAGTCCATTCTTAGCTTCAAACACATTCTTAACATTCTCAGTTGAAACATTTTTCAGAGCGCTTGTTATCTTTTCGAGATTATTTTCATCGTATGCCTGACCGATTAAGCTTGATACGATTGGCATGACTTCACCCTTAAAGTTGAGGTCAATCTTTTTGATCAAACCCTGTGAATAAATTAGAAAGTTAATTATTGACATTTGTTTGTATAACTTATTAAAGCTTTCACACCTTTTCAACATCCACAGCAACTTTCATGTTATGACACTCGATTTCAGATTTAAATTCAATTTTTGTTTCGACAGCAAACTTTGGTGTTCGTCCATAAATCCAATCCCAAGATGAGAAATTCTCGCGCAATTCATTCAATCCAGGGAACCATTTTTCCGTTGGATTAATCAACTGAAAGCCTCTTTGTTGCATTACATACTCACGACCACCATCAAGTAGCTTATCGGGCGTTGTACGAAGAAACTCATACCCAATTGCTGTTAGTAACGACTGTACATTCACATTTTTATTTACGTCAGCTAAATTCTTAATTGGAGAGGGCACTGATGCAGTTGCTTTACTTATTATTTCTTCCTATAAATGACACAAACAAAAAAAGGTGATTAGAACTAGTATTAGATTGATAAGACTGGTTTAGACATGTGATCGTGTTTATTTATTTGTTATTGTAGTTGAGAAAAATTGAGTTTAAAAATTTGAAAAATAACCGTCAAAATAAATTTGAAAAATGAAGTTCAAAAAATTTTGAACTTCAAAATTCAAAAACAAAATTTTTGAAAATTAACGGCTAAAATCACAACATGTGAAGCTTTCACTTTGAAGTGCACTTAAAACTATCCTAGACAAATCAAAGCAAATCATTTGCCTGACAACACATTGAAATGTTTTTCCATATTGAAATTACTAAGAAGAAAAATGATTTAATGTTATCAGCTGCTGATACGCAAGAAACCTTTCAACCTGTTCGATGACCTATTTTTTATTAATTAGTAAACACTGATAAAGTCTAAATATGTTTTTCCTTCGTTATGACTAACTATAATAAAAATAAATAAATAAATAGTTCATGCATTCCGGATCACATCTGTTTTATGAAGCTGTGAAATAAATAAATAATATAATTATTGTTTTACCTTTCCTGTCCTTTTCAATGCGGCTCTCAAGTTATCTTTGTTACAGTCAACGAGCAATGTACAATGATGATAGGCATTTGGTCGACCTAACTTTGCTGCAGTGCCTGATATCTATTTAGGAAAAAAACATAAGAAGAAGATACAATTATGATAAGAGTATGTAGAGCAGTTTCATAATCGCAAATGTGCTTCATAGTGACTGTGGACTATGAAATGTGTGTCTATAATAATAAGGTCATTGAATCATGAGTCTATGTTGTTTTGGATACAAGACGAGAGAAAAAAATAGAACTTTTGTATATAGGAAGGACAAACGTATGTTAACATTATTTTATTTAGGGCAGTCTCATAAAATAAAAAGAGTTTGGTCTACCCTGAATTTACGTTATAAGCCACTACCCGTTACTAAGCCACTGGCTTAGTAAAGAAATTTGACTGAAAAAATTTTTTGGATTCGTTAATAAGCCACTACCTAAATGCCATTAATTAAACTAGATAAAATAATTTAATTGTTTTTAAGTGACATATTTGGACATTGACAATCAGTAAAGACCAGAAAACATTAACAATTTTTGAGATTTCCATGAAAATTTTCAATTTTTCTTCATTTGTTTACATTTTTTACTAAGCCACTACTCGTTATTAAGCCTTTTTTTGAGATTTTGAAAACTTTTTTCTTCCCATAAGCCACTGGCTTATAACGTAAATTCAGGGTAATAAAAAATTGAATTTATGGGATGTAGGAAAATTCTTGAAGAAAATGTGTTTTGTTGCTCTCAATTTGACTACGAGCAAGATGATAAAAATATCGGTCATTTAAAATAAGAATTTAACGATTTTTGAACCAAATTGAACCGAAAATTACCGATTTTCAATAATTCAAAATTTCAGCGAAATTTGAAATTTTGAACCTAATTTGAACTAAAATTCAACGGTTTTCAAAAATTCAAATTTTTAATCAATTTCCAATTTTTGAACTTCCCTTTTGAATGAAGTTTGACCAGTAAATTCATTTATCAGTGCTTCAAACTGAGCTAAAGCAATCAAAGTCCAATGATTAATCCAGAGAGAAAAAGTAGCATTTTTAAAAATAAGTATCCGACATAGAAAAAAAAAGTTGTTTTGATCAATCGCGTGTTGCTCTATTTACAAAATGACATAACGCACACGACCTAGCAACAATTAGTCAGCCAGTAACCAAGTGATCGGTACAAGAAAATAAGAAATAAGGAAAATAGGGCGATCTAAAATATCGCTGATACTACACATTTTTTTCGCGTCTAGAGTAGCTACTACTGCTTGTACTGTGAGATAGGAAATTTCCATTGAAAGCTATTTTAAAGTGATGTAAAAATACATTGTATAGAGCTATAGATATATGAAGAAAAACAATAAATGAGAACTGGATTTTTCATTGACATCAACGATGCACGATATGTTGTCGTGCTTTTTTATTTCAGCTGGCTGTGTATTAAAAACTTTAAAATTATTTAAATACACATGAAATAAATTTTCCATTAATCGCAGTCAACTGCTGCAGAGAGTATAGAACGTTACAATGTTGCTTTTCAAGTACTATGAATTATTTGTAATATAAATAGAAGTCGGCAGACGGTTTAATGGACTTTGTAACTTACTTTTTTTCCATGTAGCAAGATATCATCGCGTTCTGATATCTCCGTATCAATTCCGTATTCACGATAAATGCCTCTCGAAATTAGATTTAAATTGTATTTTCGGTCATATCGATCGCGAGGCGTAAAGAAAGTGCAATTTAGATTATTACGATCATGATAAACAGTTCCACCGCCGCTATTTCTCCTTGCCAATTCAATGCCAGCTGATCTCAATGCGGATACATTCGATTCGCTAAATGGATTTTGATGTCTTCCGACAACGACGCATGGATTATTGACCCAGAGCATCAAAATATGATGACTTGATAAATCATAATTACGATAAATCCAATCTTCTATGGCCAAATTGGTGAAAATATCATACGATTGAGAAATAAAGACAGACTTTTTAATCGGTTCATTCTCCTTAGATGCATTTGTAGTAGAACCAGTTGCACTTGTTGTTGTAGATGAGGAAAACTTATTACTTCCAATTGCACGCAAATTATTGCGGTACGTGCCAGTTATAATCAATCCGAGTATTCCTCTTGATTGTTTTGCAAAACTCATGGAGTTCATCATTTTGTTAATTTTATTTATTTTTCACTTGTTTTTAAACTTTTTTTTGGTAATCAGTACACTTAATATATTTATTATATGGCTATACACAAGCACTCTGTATCACAAATATGCCTTTTTCTTCTTAATTTTGTTTTCAAATTTCTTTTAATATAAAAATAGGTATTGTGGCAGTTTCTCTTTCTCACTTATTTATGTCTATTAATAGATGTTAATTCTTTTTTTGTTTTCTTTATTTTTTGCACTATAAATCTGTTTGACTAGAACTCACACTTGTCAAATTAATTAAAAGAAACAATTGAAATGTTCCGTAGATTTTGAAAATAAGATACAGAGATAATTATGTGTTTGTTGTGTCTGATGATACCATTTGTTTGTCGCTGAAGACTTGGATATTTCTTTTTTCATTATATTCCTCCTATATCCAGTTGTGAAATGTCCAAAAAATTACATAAAATTAGTTGAATTAAAAAAAATATCAGAAAATTAACATTTAAGTCGATTTTTCTACGCGATTATCAAAGTAACCTTGTAAGATCTTTTCCGAACAGCTTGCACGAGACGAATAAAATTCATTCCAGCTTAACATTATTTTTTATACAGCACAAATACACAAAGAAGAAAAAATGATGAGAATATTAACTTTTTACTGCTCCAGGATTGGACACTTGAATCTGATTTTACATTTTTGGACTTCATTTCATCTATTGACAATGTTAATTTATGATTAAAAGATCCAGCAGCTGGTAAAAAGTCAAGGTCAATACTGTTCGATATTTAAAATCATAACGTATAAGTTTATTTTGAATTTTTCCTTCGTTAAATTTTGAAAAACTTTCGTCAAGTTCAAAATTCTTTGAAATTTGATTTTAAAGACCCATCAAGACACAAAGTGACACAATAAGACTGTGCAATACACACCAGTGCCTATACCTGAATTCCCCTAAACTCTCGTCAGAATTTTCGAATGTTTACAATTAAATGTTCGAATTTCTGCGATCAATATTATTCCTTGACTACCACGTTTTATTTCGAAAATTCTAGAATTCAATTTTCACTCTAATTCATCATAGTTCATTGATATCCTGTTAAGTGTACATCAAGAATCTATACCTGACTGTATTAAGTTGACAATACTAATTAATTAAAGCAAAAATTTCATTAAAAACAAAGCAACCCTGAAAATTGGCACAGAAGTTTTTGGAGAGAAGAAAATATCAAAAAGAATTTTCCTAAAATATTAAAATTAAATTTTAACTAATTTAAAGCACACTAATTAGGCTAATAATGTCTTTGTCAAATTTTTTCTTCGGTGATCTCGAGGATGATCCAATATTTGGGTGAGTATCGTCAGGATTAAAGCAATTATTTCAACAAAATGAAAAGTTGACATAAAATCATATCAAATCCATTAATATTCACGTCTCATAAACTATTTCAAAATTTAAAGTTTATGTCCTTGACCATAAATTATCGTAAATCATATGAATAAACAATCATTTTTAATTATAATACAACTCATAACATTTTCAGACATCAAATGCGCCAGATGAGACAAATTACAAATAGTCTATTCAATCATGATCCATTTAATATGTTTGGAATGCCATCAATTGGTGGAAACATGGGTTTAATTCCATCTTCACGATTTGCTCCAATGCCAACAATGAATCGTCTTCTTGCATCGCCTTTCCAAATGGGGCCATCATCATCATCTTACAGTACAAGTAGTAGTGTATTTTGTATGTCAAGTGATGGAAGTGGACAGCCACAAGTTTACAAAGAGACTAGTTCTGTAAGGACCGGACCAGATGGTGTTAAAGAAACACGTAGAACTGTTGAAGACTCAACATCGGGTACAAGAAAAATGGCTATTGGACATCACATTGGTGAGCGTTCCAGAATTCTTGAGAAAGAACAAAATGTTCGAACGGGACAGAGAGAAGAAAGAGAAGAGCTTATTAATCTAGAAGAATCGGATACAGAGGATTTTGAAAGAGATTTTGAACAAAAAGCTCGCTCAAACTATTCAAATCGTCGTCATCATTTACAAATAGAAGAAATTGGAACTGAGCCATTGCCAGCCATACAATCGTAAGTATCATTTTTTTATTTTATTTATATTGCAATAAAGTTAAATTTAATGAGATGAATTCCTTTCATAAAATATCTTTTTATGTATTAACAGAGTTGAAGACTATCATCGTAATAGAGTCGGTTCTCCACGACGAGCAATTAGATCTTCTCCACTTGCACTTCCATCAGCCTCGTCTAGGTCTCACAATGAATCAAGGTAGTCATTAATCTTATTTTTTTATGTCCACTCTATGCAGTCAAAATCACCCTCTGTTAAACTAAAAAATGACATAACTATTATCTCATAATTCACAGTCTTCTTCACCCTCATCCACATCCATATTCTTCAACGACAAGTTCACGTAAGCATCAAATGAAGAGTAGCAACAGCAGCAGCAGCAGCAGTCGTAAGATAAAAGGCCATCTCAATCATCATTAAGCCTCTTAAATTTGCGGTTTTTTTTCTGCCTAAAAAAAGCGTCATGTCTCAATTAAAGTAAGTACGATAAAAATTGAAAACGGGGCGAAAGTAAACGAGAGAAAGAGAGAGAATTAATTATTAATTACTTAAGATATCATTTTTTCTTTCTTTATTTTTTTATTTTAAAAATTATAAGGGATTATTATGATGTTGTGCGAGAGATGAAAAAGCGAAGAAAAAAAAGAGCTTTTTGAGAAAATCTTAATTACAAAATGAATTATGCAGAAGGGAGTATGTGTTGACATAGTTTCATCTTAAAATTTACGATGAAATTGCTTTAGGGAAAATTTCAATTTTTTTATCATGTTTGATTTTAATCCTTAAATATTTTATGTTCTGTATAGGCATATTTATCTCTCGTCTTCATTGAGCTTCTTCTTGGTCTTGAACTTACCTATATATAAATATATGAAACTTTTTAAATATAAATTTGATGTATATTATAATTATATGCTCAAGGTGTGTAAATTTTGGGAGGAGTTTAAGCTATTTTAAGAAGAAAGTTTAATTAATTTTCGAAAGGATTTTAATTTGTAAACTGTAATTTCTAACGTATGAATAAATTTTGAAATTAACACATAAAATTTAGTTCAAAAATTATTCTTAAAATTCAAAACCAAAAAATTAGCTAAAAGTTCAAAATTTGAACATCAGTAACCAACTAAAGTTCAAAATTATGAACTCTGAAAATCCGTTAAAGTTCAAAATTTTGAATTCCAAAAATCCGATAAAGTTCAAAATTTTGAACTCAATAAATTCATGAATTTGAATTTTAAAAATTTAAATACCAAAAAGCCGTTAAAAAAATAATCCTTCCCAAAAATACTTTTCAATTGTAAACCGCCTTGTTTAATCCTTTTGTTTTAAAAATAAACAAATATTTTTCATTAAGAAAAGTATGTTAATTTTTTATGTTTAGGTAATTAATACAAAATTGTGTGAGATGATTCTTTTTTCTTTGAATAATAAAATCTAAATTACAAAGAATTTTATACATAGACTTTTACTCTTCATAATTACACATTACAGTAGACTGTAATTTAAATGTTCATTTATTACTGTTCATGACAATTTTATTCGTCCCATGAGATTAGAGAAGAATAAGAGAAATATTTCATAATTTCACACTAAAAGCGTTCAGTCGGAAGGATGTTGAAATATTTTTTGAATGAACTTTTTTTTTGTCATTGCTAATGGTTGTTCATATTGATATTCCTGATGGTTTTGTTAGCCATAGTAAACTATGTGCTATTCTCAAGTGAAATTTCCATTTTTTATGGAAAATGGAAAATGGCATGGAAAATCACCAGGAAGTGATAGCATCTAATTCTGTAAGGAGTAAATGTCATATTTTAAGAGATTGAGCTTTTAAGGGATCGTTGGGCAATGTGTTATATGATGGGTGGATATGTCCATGATGGACTGTATTTTGACTGCATATACAACATCAGAAGATGTATTAAGCATCAATCCCTGTCTCTTATAGACATCACCCAATATCATATGAAAATGAAACATTCCTTCTAGACGTTGTCATAGATTCATTATAGCAACTATCCATACATTGAATAAGAATATGTGCATATTATAAGTGATAACAGCTTCGACAGGATATAATATACTTGTTTCATTCAATCGAATAATTCAGCTAGCAGTTGGGAACAAGAAAGTGTTCTTCTTGACTTAAAAAAGCACTCTCCGTCTACGATTGCTTTACAAACAAAGATAATGCTATCAGTGAGTGCTTAGAGCACTCTTATAATTAAGATCTACAATAGATCAAATGATTTATGGACACTTTTTTACGCCATCTATCCATTTATCCCTCAAAGATGATCACAGGCGTAAAGTATGCAACAAAAAAAGACAATGGTATCTATTCCATTATAAAATACTTACCAAGTTTTTAATAATATTCATCATATTTTGTCCTCTGGCAAGCAATGAAGGCAAAATGGAACCCCTTTTTTTTATTACAACCAAAAAGTTTTAACAAAACCCAAAAATACTCAGGTTTTTCTTTTCTTTCAATTTTTTTTTCAATATTCCATTTTCTTCTTCGTATTTTTTGCTGTTTTTTTGCCTCTTTCCTAGCAATAAGACCGAGTAAGCCAACCCAATTAATTCATTTTTTTTCTAATAAAGTTGAAAACTCAGGAAAATTTAATCAAAAAAATTTTCTCATTACATTTTCATAACCCAAAATATTTTCTTCTTTTTCCATTCGTCGGCGTTTTTTACGTTCCTTTTAAATAATAAAATTAATGTTTGTTGTGTTTGTGGAACTAGAAGGAAAGAAGAGTCTGCAAAAAAAAATTATGAACACGATGAGAAATCAAAAATGCGTAAAATCTTTCACATTACTTCATACGTTTATGTGATCCTCTCAAACGGAAAATCGTCCACAACTTATCATGAGATTGGGATAGAGGACATACCGTAAGACTGAACAAAGTTTTAAAGTCATTTAAATTGTTATTGCTTTTTAACGACTTTTCGAAATTCAAAAAAAGTACTTTTGTTCAGTAAATCTAAGAGTTCATTTCATTTCAGTTCATAAAATTTTAAATTTCAAATATCCGTTGAAAAATGACATGAAAAATTGAATGCTTACTTAATCGTGAATTTCCACATGACAAAATATCCCTTGCTATCTGCAGTCAATGCGGACAATAAATCACAATGACTACAAGAATGTATGCTAAAAGAAAGGACATGAAGGGAATGAAAGATGTAAAAAAAAAGAGTCGAGAAGGACCACAGTAGATTATTTGATGATATGATTTGGTCAACGGAATGGCAAAAAAAAAAAAACTACCCGCAATATATCTTATGCGAGAAAGCACCTTTAATCTGAAGGGAGAGGAAATACAATAAAAACAAATCATTTCTGTACGCTAAACGCTTCGGTGGTTACAATCAATTTCTTCTTCTATGTAAGCAAATATAATTGAGTTTAATACTTCTTCTAGGCATTCATTGTGGAATTCTGTTAGATCTAATTTCCTTCCTCTTTTAATTTTTTTGTTATTTGACAACTTTTTTTTCTTCCCCAAATTGGATCAACAATCAAAATCTTCAATTAACACTATATTCATTATTTTCGATGATTAATTAAATTATCCATTGATGATTTTCGGTTAAATCCTCGAAGCTATACTGTGTTTATTGCTAATGTAGGGATTTGAGTTCGATAATTCTGTGCTAATTAATTAAATTAAATCTGATTCGGTAGATTGAGAATTCTCAATTTGAAGTTCTTGTCTGTTCATCTTCTTCTGAATTTCAAACCAAAGAATATACAGCAATAAGGAAATTTATATTGAAATAAAATTTAATTTTGGGGAAGTCTTTAATGCCAAGCAATTGGTGAATGGCTTTTGTCAAATTTAATTTGAATTTTAGTAGGCTATAATCGGTGTTTTTTGTTCGTTTGACAAATTTTGAGAGCTCATGGCATACTTTTCACATTATTGATGTTTTAGAGGGTCGTTTATCAATAAAATGTGGAATCTTAGGACATCTTTACATTTTCTGTCATGAAATGTTCATATGACTAACTGTTTTGAATTCGTTTCTAGTGCAAAAGCTCTTTTATATGGCGGCAAAACCAATTTGACGGGGATAAATATGGTGGCAAAACCAATTTGCTGGCGGCAAAATCAATTTGCCGGGAAAAAATATGGCGGCAAAATCATTTTGTCCGGAATTGCACGTAATCCAAATTCGTAGAATAACTCAACCCCACCCTTCCTTTACCAATTTCTCAAAGTAATACGAATAAAGTCCATGAACAACTCCTTATTTATAGCATATCCACACATCAATGAACCTACATCATATGCTTAATCGCTTTCCACAGAAATTTTTCCATTAGTAAAAGTATAAAACCATTAACCAAGCAATCAGTGAACTCGGAATACAATTCCAAAAAGTTGTTCAAAAGGAGCACAAATCTTTTTTGCATGAAAATGGCATAAAAGCATCTGATGTAAAGGTAATAGGCATATATACATATAACTTGGGTAGTATATTTGAATTAAAGAATCGCGAATAATAATGTGAAAAACCATTAAAGAAATCAGAGGATGGAAATGAACAAAAGGAAAAATAATCTCGTTCCTACTCTCTCATTTTTCTTTCTTTTATATCCATTCATAAAAATCAGTATCGTGAGTTTCGTGCAGAGAAACGCGAAAGGATAATTATTATGGCTGTATTGGTACATTATAGCATTTTGGCTCGTTTCTCACAGGCAAAAAAGCAGCATAGAATGTAAGAAGTAAGAATAAATATTTCCCGGAGCTTTTTGAATATTTTCTTTTCTCATAGCTATTTGTATGTACGTATGTATGTATACAGACACAAATAATTTGTACCTAAGGTACGCTTAGCAAAATAACACGAAATTATTCCTACATAGATATAAATCTCATGAGAGAATATATTAAATATTTAATAATTGCATAGATATGGAAGAATCTTAGTAGACTATGGCAAAAAAAATTATTAATAACATGGAATCGTTCGCTGATGATGTTAATGACTGAATTGGAATTTTATTGGTCTTTAATGTGGACTAACCTGAAATTCAATTGTTGTCCATGTAACACAAACAATACATTTATGAACTGTGTCTGGATGCTCTGTGTATCAAGGAGGTGGGGTGATGTACTATTATCTCATCCCCAAGGAAAATCTACTAATTATTTGTGGGTTTTAGGAGCGATAACATCGAGATGATGTATGTGATTTATGTCAAATAATGAAGATTGATTTTCTAAAACTCTAAATTGCATTACCCGGAATCTAATGTACATAGCCACAATTTGTCTGTGGCGAATACGTAAACCGAGTTTGTGTGACCAGACACAGTAAAGAATGGACGTTGATCCGATTAGATTTTGTAAGAGATCTAACAAGAGTGGCTAAAGTAGGATGTCAAGACTATAGACCAGTGGTGGGCATTCTAGAGTGTCGCCAAAAAATCTTGGAGATGGCAGGAACACAAGTATGCCGTGATCGCCAACATGCAATTATTTTATCTTGTTTGTTGTAACGTGTTTTAATAATTCAAAAATTTTAACGGATATTAAAAATTCAAATTTTTTATCGGTTTTCGAGATTTTGAACAACAAATTGAACGGAAATTTCGACATGTCCGAGCATTAGTTACCCAAAACTGCTGTAGAAACTCTAGAGACCATAGATTCATGCTTGATTTTTTCAAAAAATTCAATTTTATCTTTAAGTCACATTCATCTAAAAGTGACAATATAGACCATTACACAACATCGAAATAACTCCTAAGGATGTTTAGGAAAAGAAAAAAAAATATATTCCTTTGATGAATTATGCTCTGTTGGTTATGGTGTATCGAGATATCTGGCGTGCGTTCATTCATTAATGAAAATTGTTATCATGATAATTTTTCCATTAGCTTTTACATCTTGCTCTTATGTTTTATATGTATATGCAAACATAAATTTTCGACATAAAGATGTATATCAAGAAGTTTTGTGTATTTGTGCCTCCTTATTTTCATTTCATTCATTCTATCACCCATACCACAATTATAATATAATTTCTCATGCATCGCTATAATGTTTATACGCAAAATTTATTCAACAACTGTTGTTTCAAGTAATTAGTATTATCAAGAGTGTAGGATTCTCACTTGAGTAAAACAGCACACAAGACTTGATGTGCTATATATATATTTATTATAAATATAAATATGTCTTATCGCAGCAACCAATAAAGACTTCTTCATTCATTTATTTTCATACTTTTTGACCCACTCATCAGTACTGTAATGAACATTGTGGCAAGGCGTTTGTTTCGAGGATACTTTCGGGAAGTTTTCTTCAAGTACTTTTCTGGCACAATATATATGTTTCGTGCTTTTGAATATATAGATCTGTATATGTTTGAAGCATTTTCAAGTTGTTTTCTCTTTCCAAGCACTCTGTAACATTTCATAAACAATCGCGTTGCTTGCTTTTCCTTTGCAGGCGAAAATGCTCACAATATTTTGTATTGTACGTGTATGTATTTATTTATCTGCGTATATATTTACATACGATATGAGTGAATCAAGCGGATATGAGAGTATGAGACGATGAGATGTAAGGAGGTAGAATGTACAATGAAAGAGGTGGAAAAGACAAGTATTACAGTTAGAGAATCGTCATCTCTCACTCTCATTTATATCCCTATGTATGCTCCAACTCACTTACTCGTGTACCAAAAATTAGACTTTTTTAAAATAAATTCGTTCCTATCGAGTGGGAAAAAAAATGTGAAAATTGTTGTAAAATGAACAAGCATATACTGATTCTGTAATATGTTTTTCGTACAAAAATTGAATTGTTATGTAGTCACAGAAAGTGGAAATAGCAGGCGCATATATTCTGGTAAATACTTTAGGTTTGAACATATTAACTTCAATGTCTGAAGCAATTTTGAGGTTAGATTTTTATTGGTTTAGCTTAGCAACTAGATAATAGGTTATAGAAGTAAGCATGTGAGAGGATACAGACGCAATCTACACGAATTGCTAGGTTTGAACTTGGTTTGAACATTGAATTTGCGTAGTTTTCCAGCAGAACGTTATAACGTTCATTTAAGATTTAAATAATCTCTTTCTTTACATAGTTGCAAACCCTTTTAAAACATTGTTATGAAATGTATTAACATAGTTGAAAACCCCTTTTTTATACAGAAATTCTTAAAATATTCAGTCTGCTCTTAAATTCCAAAGAATAAACATCCTAGTTATAATTTTCAGTCCGTATTGAGTTCTTAATTACTATTACACTCAACCACTACTACAGACAAGTTTAGTTTCTTAAATGTTAGTAAATTCTGAGCTTTTTTCAATTTGCTGTATTGTTTTCTAGCATCTTTTGTTCGAATCGAACGCTTAATAAATTCAAAACGACTAAAGCTCGTATCAAATATCCATAATTGAGGTAACTATTACTTCTCTTCAATTTGCTTAAGGCTATTAGTTCGATTAATTTGAATCTCAAGTAAGAATAAATAATAAACTGTGTTTGGATGAGCCTACATATCGAAGCAAATGATGTCTAGACTCTGCCCACATCTACCAAAAATATGTTAAGGTAAGCTTAAATGTAGGCCGTATATATTCGAACATTAGCAAAATATCAGTGTTGAGCAACAATTTTTGTATCCTGGCACAATTTGAGGCATAAATATTTCCTTTACGGTACACAACTGTGTCACAGAACACAGTTTACCCACCATCAGTATAGATACAGACCATATACATCTTATCTCACTACATAATTGTAAAGAATGAAGATGTTCGACTATCTAGTTTCACAAAAAACACATAAAGATGTCAGCCCACGTCTCGACAGCCTACAATCTCCAAGAAGGAAGAAAAATAGGATCATGATTTATCGACTATGTATGTGTATCCATAACATTTCGAACAGCTTTGAAAATTTAACGAAATTAGCTTAAATCACAATCGAGTAGGACTGAATATCATTCCATTGTTATAAATGAGATACGAAAGCTACGCACAAAATAGACAATGAGAAAAGCCTCAAAAATTAAATTATTCTCCGAGCGGAAATTCCAGCTTTTAAATCTCATAAAAAAAATTCCATAAAGCTCGCTATTGATTCGTAGAAATTGCTATGGAAATGTATTTTACATATTTCTAGGTAATACATTGTGTGTTGAGGCCGAACATTCCAAATATTCAAGCAAATGCGGGGGAATGTCCATTCATTCCATTCATGTAGCCAAATTGAATGTAACAGCTCATTTGTTACAACAAGAATGCGTTGAAAAAACACAAATGTAACGAGAATGTTCCTCACACTCATTCATTGATGTCAAGCCGATGTGCTTGTTTTATGCTTGCTGAATGAAATGGAAAAAAGAAATCCTCGTATTTTATATCGGTATAATGTGAAATGTCGAGGGACCAATTTTCATTTTATTCTCTAAAATTTCCTTTCTTTTCAGTTATTTTTTCTCCTGAAGCACAGATGTTGTATTAATGCTTGTTCTCGCGCCCGCCTGTACAATTGAGCTTTTTAACGGATTTCTCATCGACCTGAAAGGTGATTTACTCAACAATTTCCTTCGTATTCGCCATTGTTATTGTTGCAAATCATGTTATCGGTTACATCTGTGGCTCATGAATCTGTCACTGATGTAAATATATTGCGAAAAAGTAGAGATTTAAAGAAACGGTCAATTACTTGCTGTCTATGAGTCTATTAATGTTGTGGCAGAAGTAAATTGATTACTGACACACGCTGGATCTTTTGTAAATACAGCAGAAAAATTTCTATTCTGACTTGACTTTTATTTAATTTTATGTAATAACTTGATAGACTGCGTAGATGCCAATCTATAGTTATGGCTTAATGGCTGTTTTCTATAGTTCTGAAGCCTTTACTGACAATAATAATTTATTATGATTTAATCAAGGTTGAAATGTAAACAAAATCTTTGCGTCTTTTTTCGCGTCATTTCATTTAAATTTCAATTATACGTTTCAATCGGAGATATTAAATTTATCTTAAAGACCATCTGCTTCTTCCTTAGAATCTTAACAAAAAAGAGAATTAATTATAGAACTCTTTTTAGCATTCTTTACATGCCAGCTTTCCGTCAATCATTCCACTTACAGAAATTAACCTTTTCAAACTTTTCTATATTTCATCATCACTTTTTCCGTGCCCTTTAAATTCTTCTTTCTAGCTTTAAGCCAAATGAATTTATTCAAGAGCTTTATAAAAACTTTTTAGCACTCATATTCCGCGAATTGTTCATGTTTCAAGAAAATATCAACACTTTTTTTATTAATTTCCACCCCTAAAATTTATCAACTTCTTGGTATTTCCAAGAATATTTAACATACTTTTTTGTCTTATTCATCTCAACGACAGACAGACGAGAGTTCTGTAGATATGACACTGATAAAAATCTTTATATTCCTTTATGAGTTATAAAAGGTCATTTCATGGTAATTTTTTCTCTTTTTCTTCTAATAAGAATAAAAAAGGTTTGTGCTTATTTAGAGGAATTGATCGTAAGATAAAGTAAGTCGTGTGAAGTTCACAGAGATTATGATTCTCCTTGACATATTTTTAAGGTATGAAAAAAGTCCTTTAGCATCTGAGATGTGATATATGTGGTGTCTGTCTCACGGGAATGTGACTGTAGTGAGCTGTCAAATGGTTCATACTTTTGTGCTGTAGGAATTTATTGAAAAGGAAGTTCGTATTTTGAAGTGTGTCAAGTTTTTGAGGTTATAAAATGGAATATCAATATTAATATTGGAGTGTCATTTCCGCAAGGTGCTCTGAGTCGACTTTATGAATTATCCTGCAAGGAGCACAATTGTGGTTGTCTTTCTCATAGCGCCATTCAGCTCCGACCAACAGCATGCATCCCATGGGTCAGATATTTAGAGTGGATTTCCTCTGCTCTGGTTGCTTTTATCTTCATACTGTCGCTCTGTAGTAAATGATCTAGTTAAAAGTAGTTAGTCAGTAAATTCTCATTGTATGACAAAATGGATATGAATTTCACCACAGCTGTAACTAAATCATTCCATAATGTGTTAACTTACACTAAAATCCCCAAATCACTTTAAAACATCCATTTAAAAGCTATGATATCATGAAAATATGAAATTTGATTGCACGTCCCCATCCACTACTTCAAAAAAAACTATGTATCTCTCCATTCATAAACAATCTCCATACATATATTCCAATTAATCAAGTAAAAGCTCCGTTAAAATGCAAATTTTCAAAGCTCACTGAAGTGTTTTTGTCAGGCATTTGTCACGTAGTATAAATGACTTGAATATACTCGTAGAGACAGAGACAGAGAGTCCATAATTGTCAAAAGAAGCTTCAGACAGTAAATTTTAAATGAAAACCAGAATGTATAGCATAATGCAATGATGGTTTCACGTGTGTACGTCCTACACACACACACACACACACACACACACACACACACACACATACATACACACATAAAATTTAGTTGCAGCATGTCTTTGTCAATAAATTTTTCATTAACATTTGATGTGATTCAGTAGGAAAGCATTTAAGGATGCCTATACGTATATTAAGCATATATGTATATTAAATAGAACGTCATACATAAATAAATATCAATTTTAAATCTGAGATTAGAAACCCCATAAATTTACTTTTTTAATGTGTTACCATAACTCGCTTATGATAGCTTTAAGTACTTGTTATTTCCCTTTTTTTTCTTGCCTGCATCTCACCTTGCCTCACAAAATTTTTTTTTAATAGACTCCTCCTTGAAGGTTACTTTGTTGTAGCTGTAGAAAGAATATAAAAGAAAAGAAGGAAGGAGGCACGAAAAAATGAGAAAAAATTACTTTATCTGAGGGGTAAACATACAAATAAATTCAAAAGTATCTCCGTTTAAAAATGGAAATAGAGCTTAAAGGGCGGCTGTTCGGATATGATGTAACAACATTCAAAGGATTGGGTTCGATGTAAATAAAGAAGAACATTCAAAAGATATGCAGATTCTTAAGCAACAAAATGTAGTCTTTAGGACATTGTATGTTGTCTCGTTGACGGCAAGACGTGGACACGTGGAAGTCCCCTGAAGATGCTCGAGTTAAAACAGAGTGTGGCTATTGTTTTAGGTCAGTTCTGATGGGAAAAAATGAAATCTGACGCTTAAGAACTGGTTTCAGACATTCTTAACTGGCTGAGTATGTTACCACTAAGTAAGTAATCTCTGTCCTATGTGAATCTTGGATTAAAGCAAAGGGCTATCTATTTGAATCAGTTATTGCATTCACCTAATTTGTAGAAAATTCTTAGTCCAAATAGTAAGCTTTTATCCACTAAGTAGCACTTGGAGCTATATCTAAGGGCGGTGTGATGATGTCACAGCTATTATATCATCCGGATAAGTAAGTAGAGGCACTTTAAGAGTTCTATATCCACAAAATATCCACATCAGCTAAGATTGATGCTTGACTAAACCCCGCCAGACCAACTGACTGCAACGTATCATGGGCAGTTACCGATTTCCTACAGTACTTACTTACTTACTTACTGGAACCATGTTCCGTTGAGTAGTCTAGGTTTCTACAAAACGTCTTCCATCTGATTTTCATCAGTAAAAGACTTAAAATGATCAAAGTCAACAGATTTCCACATCTACCTTCATTTCTAAGATGGACATCACTTACGAACGACCCCGTTAAGCAAATACCGAAAATAAAATAATGCTAAATAATGTAAAAAGGGGATTTCTCATCAATTTAAAATCATAAAAAAATAAAAAGGAAGAAGAGCAATGGAATATGAAATATGAAGTCGAAAAACTGAAGGAAGCAACGAAATTTGCAATTCAATCTTGTGTTAAAAAGTTAAATCATCCATTTCTTTTCTCTATCCTTCTGACTTCTTTATCAAAAAGCCATGATGATGAAAAAAGAATATAAATTTATTTAAAAAGGAATAGAAAGAGAATCTGTCAAGAATTTATTGAACATGACCATAATACCATAATCATATATATATATATACATGATGGAAAATTTATCTCTTGCTTTATCTATAAATAGAAGAAGTACACAAGAAGAAGAAGGAACAATTTTTTTTTCTCTTCTCATCATTTCGTGACTTTCCCGGTACATTCATTGATTTAGCTCGTGTAGCAAATGCTTTTACAAGATTAGCATTTTGGGTCAATAGGAAAGGTTCCCATCGTTATCGATTTCAAGTAATCTTACGATGAAAAATTTAAATTTCATGAAAATTATCCGCTTTGTTTAATGTTATTCTAAATTTACAGAAGGAATCAGAAAACATGGTTTCCAAGGTTATCATTGCTTACATTCTTTTATAGATATCAAGGTCGTGTGCTTCGAATAAAGATAAAAATAAATAAAGCTGGTCTCTTAAAGGTAAATGAAGTTGTAACCAAATTCTAGAAGAGAATCTGAATTGATGGATGAGATCGGTTTGGAGGATGAGTTTAGTTCAATGATGATGAACGCGTTTAGTCTTATTGATGAGTTTATTTTCAAGGATGAGTTACATTTATTGGATATGTTCAGTTTAACGAATAAGTTCAGTTTTGAGGATAAGCCCAGTTCATTGGATTAAAGTAATAAGAAGAAGTGGATGAATATCGGTTTCTGGATAAGTTCAGTTTGGTAAATAAGTTTACTTTTAAGGAAAGCCCAGATAATCGGATAAAATTAAATGGATAAAGTAAGTTCAGCTTAGTGTATGCGTTCAGATGGGTGAATAATTCTAACTTCAGGAATAATTTAAATGTATAGAATATGTTCAGTTTGATGAACACATTTTATTTACTGGATTAGTTCAGTTTAAGGAATAAGTTTAGTTTGATGAATAAGTCAAGCTCTTAAGATAAATTAAGTGTGCTTAATAATCATTTCAATTACAAGAAATAAAATCAGTTTAGCGAATTTAATGACTTTTTAATGTATGCATTCAGTTTGATGGATAAGTTCAATTAATGGAATAAATTGTGTTTATAACACAAATTCAATTTCTTATGAATTAATTAAGATGATTAACGGAGGAAAAACTAATCACCAAAGCAGTCGTTAGTTTGATCAAATTATTTCCTTTAACCATCTGTAGCTATAAAAGCTTACTGCTCATTGCAAAGAGGATAATTTCCGGGAAAAATCCATCATATCATTTATGAAGTATATGAGAGCTAATAACTGTAACTTGCACAAGCAATTTCAAATCGAATTAAGACATTAACAATGAAATGCTCAAACAAAAGAGACCCTAGAGCATTCAACAAAAAGAAATTGAGCATGTACAGAACAAAAAAAAAAAAAAGAAATTCACAGAATCTATACAATTTGTAGCTTTCATGAAGCAAAATCAAATATTTGTTTTGTGAAGAAATCCGTAAAGCAATTGCGCTTGATTTATCCATTTCTTATACTGCAGGAATGACTTGTCTGCTTGTTCATCTTCCCCAATGTTGGTAGTTCTTCTTATTCAAAGGATATATCTTACGTTCCTTGTAAACGATATATCACACTTAAAAACTTTATATTCTTTACTTATTCTTACATTCGTCTTCCTTATTTCCTTCATTCTCGTATTCTTCTCATCTGCTTCTTCAACTTAAAGCTATATGTGTATAATATAAGTAGACGCTTAGATATTGAAAATGATGTGATGAAGAAGAAAAACCATGGAGACACCTCTACATCCAACGTTCATATAAATTCCCAATGAAAGACCTTACTTTTATTTATTCTTTTCATTCTGTCTTCATCTATTCATCTTTTCTTTTTCTAATATTGCACGTGATGATAAAAGAAATGTAACAAAAACAGGCAGACGAGCCCATTAATCAAGAAAGGCAAAGAGAAAGAAATCTAATAAAGAAAATTTTCAAAAACACAAAGTTTTTTGGGGTAAATTCGGAGGGGGAGGTATAATCGGATTGATTTCGGTTTGCCTTTTTTTTTTGCTCCTCTCTTTCCGCTTATGTAGAACCGGAAGATTATATTTTTCAGGAACTAGTATGAAAGAGGCCTTTTCATCATTCATATGAATTGAGTAATTCAGCGCATTTTCCATTCAATAATAAACTGAAGTGGACAATCATTGACTATACAAGTCAAGTCTTTACCAGAATAAACTTAATTGGCAATTCAAATGGTGTGCAGTGCCAACAAATGCTGCAAGAAATAGACAATAGATATGACATTCAATTTGATAGTTATTGCTCGATTTCAAGAGTGTCTTTCCATTTTTAAAAGGGGTTGTTTACTTATGATGTCTGTTGGAAATGAGATTCTTGATCTTCCTTAACTGAACTTAACAGGTGTTCATTGAAATTCGGAATGTGTTATCGTAAATAGTGAATTGGAGTCAGCTGGATTTTGAATTGAATTCTGTGGATACGGTTAGTTCATTGGATACGTTTAGTTGAAAGGATAAAATTAGTTCATTGAATATGATTAGTTATAAATAATTTACAATTGGTTATTTAGATAAGTTCAGTTCATTTGATACGTTTGACTCTGAGGATAAGTTTAGTTCATTATGTTTAATTCTAACAAACACATCTTAGTTTCCAGAACATCACCAAATCCTTATCACAACGGAAATATGTCAATTTCGTGTATTAGTTCCTTCAACAGATCGTGACAATTCCCTAATGACAAAAGCTGTCGCAATATGTTGATCTAAGCTGTTTCCTGTACATGCAACTCTACATCACTGAATTAAACATCATCCAGTCACTACTACAGCCCACCAGTCGTCAAACGAAACAGTCAACAAAATAAAATATAAAAAAATGATCATCAAAGCATCTGTCAATCTAGAAAAATCATCAACCAGGCCAAAGTTGACACAAAAGCACATGGTTATAATGGGAAAATGTGCGAAAAGCATAAAGCCGAGGGTGGAAATAAGGAGGAGGACATCAAAACAGAAAAGAAAAGGATATATAAGTTGATTGATTGAAAACCACTTTTGAGCAATTTTCTAACGTATTTTATTTTTTATGACAATCAAAAACAATGGATTGATCATTTAAAAGAGGAAAAATGAAATGATGTTATGATGGAGGACATACAACAATGTTCTGAATTATTCAATCATATCAAAAATAAAAAATTGAAAATATCTTTAAATTAAATGGTATTCAGATTAAGGTCTCATTCCATTATTCATCCTCTCCATTGTCTTCAACTTCGCTTCCTTTTGTTACAAATTTACAATTTTTTTTTTGTGGATCTAAAGCGTAAAAAAATATCTTTCAATTAAAATTGGTACCAATCATATTTCTTTTCTTATTTTCCTCGCTCTTTTTTGTGTTAACAGCTCCGGTGGATATGCAGCATGGGAGAAAAATGCGACTATGATGATATCGTTCCATTTCATTCGTTATACTGAGTCTCGATATCTGTTACAACTGACTTCTTATATTATTGATATCGATTTTCACAGCTTACTAAGCTCAAAATGAGAAATGCTGTCAGTTTACAATTCGCTCTCTTTTTTTTGGTTGAGGTTCTGTAAAAGCTCACTCTCTCGGATTATATGTGGATTCTCTCTCACGCGAGTTTCCTTTACATCTGACTTAATTCCTATAAAAAAAAGTATTCGGATATGCTCGTGGGATGACTTATATCCTTGCTGATAGTATAAACTATTGTGTTAATGGACCAAATATTTCTCTGATAGCAATCGAAGCTTACTAAAGCACGCGATAGCTTCTTGGAAGTTTCAAGCTCGTGCATCGCGTGTTCTATCGTCTCATAAATCGTGCAAAATTCATATAAGTCTTTCCTTTATAGTTTACAGCGTATCGTAATCATCATAAAAGGAAGGAAAATAAAAGAAAAATGTATTTTTTAGGTAAAAAAGAAAAATCTGCAAGATTCCTTTTTTTACTTCCTCCTTTCACATTTTGCACGCTTGAATCAAACTTTTTATAACTTTTGCATTCAGGAAATTTACGATATAGACTTGATTCTCAAATATAATCTCCAATTTAAGAGCTCACTTTCACTTTTTTTTTCTCTCTTCTTTAGAGTCAGTCATGCGACAGAATTTGGTGCTTCTTTGATAGATGTACACCCGGTCTGGGGTCTATAGGATAAAAAAATATATATAGACAAAAATTATTTAATTTAGCAAAAAAAGGAATAAGATGAAGATGGGTTCGCCTGAAGAAAGACTAAGAATTCATGCGTTTAAAATGATTAAATTAGATTGAATGAAGGAAGAACTAACGTAACAGACAATCGAAATTGTTTAAAGCAATTCATTGTCAGTATGGAGCCGTATATACTTTGTTATTTATCCTTACGTACTGTGCTGTGCACTATGAATTTTCACTATCATCGTCATGATTATTTTGAACATCATCATGTGCCTATTTCCATGTTTATGTATTGTGTTATAGACATATGAATGAAAAAATATAATATTCACATGTTCACACACAGTAAGAGTACTTTTTGAACTTGAGAATGACAATATAAAATTCAAGGAGTCACAGACGGACAAATGATCATGACGCATTCCTTCATAATCCTTTCTTGTTTCTCTTTAAATCACAGATGTTAATTTAATATCTTCCAGTTTGTTGAAATGCTGGAATTTTAAATTTTCAACGGTCACAAATTTGAATATTGTCACATGAAGTTGGCTGCGAAATGTCAAGTTCAAATTTTTTAAATTTTAAAATTTCGTTGATTTTGAACTTCGTTTTGTGGAGATTTAAAGTTTTGAACACATGAATTTGGCTTTAAATGTTAAAGTTCAAAATGTTTTTAAATTCTGAATGGCCGTTAAATTTAAATCCAGTTTTTAAAAAGTCAAATAATTCAGTCATAAATTACTAAACGACAAGAACTTGAACTTCTATAATTAGAAATTAAAATGCAAAACGATGTTAATGCTGAAAATTACTCCAGAATGAAGAAAAGCTCCATAAATCCGAAAAGCTTTTGTGAAGAACAACCCAAAAATTTCAAGTCCATAAATGGTGACAAGCTTAGTCGCAGTCATCCAGTTAATCACCCAGTCATTCAAAACGAGCATAAAACCACATTAGTTACCACAAATTATGCGCCAAATATATAATATCTTTATTATTTTGCATGTGATGGCATGCGAAAAAAATGACAATATAAATATTTTGTGGGGGGGTTTCAACGGAATAAAAAAAAAAACCGAAAGCAGGCAAAGAAGAAAATGCGTTCATCATTTATTATTCATTTAAGGATTTCATTAAATTTATTTATTATATTTCTTCTCGTCTCTTCTAAAATTTACATAAACAGTTTTATTGTTATCATTATTATTATTATTATTCTTTCATAGCTCAACAACTTTCATTTTTTGACAAAAAAAAACACATTCTGATGTTGATAAGTATCAGTTTATTTATATATTTTTTACTTTATTTAAGTTTTTTTCTTCAATAGTACTCCTGACAATAACTTCAAACCAATAAAATTTGGAATGCATTTTCTCTAACAATATTCACAATATAAGGAATAGGGGGTAAAAATGATAAAGGAACGGGCGGGAAGGGATGTTAAGACACAGAAAGAAAGAAAATCAAAGTTTTTCAATAACTTTCTAGAATATAGATTATGCATGTATTTATGGATGAAATACTGGGATTAAATAACACTAAACATTTATGAATAATTTTTATTATTTTTTCGTAACTACATCTTGATTTTACCCTATTCACTTGCTTTGTTCTGTCTTTGAAAGCACTGAATCAATGTCTTGCAATGCTAGAATAAATCCGTTAAAAATTCAAATAATTTAAAGTTCAAAAATTTCTGGCTGATTAAATTCAAAAAAATATTTGACCGTTAAAATTTTAAATTTTATTTGACCGTTGATTTTACTTCAACTAATAATTCAACATCACAAGACATAGACACATTGCCATAAATCATCAAGGAGGACATAAGTCCACGTTCATGTCTTTATGATATATATCTCGGTAAAATAAAAAGTAAAGTGTATAGGTAAAAATCGACCCTTCGTACGCTTACCACAATATTATTATAATTTTTTCTCAAAAAACTTTTAATGACGATTTAATGAAGCATAACTATATTGCCGCAGAAAAAAATGATGATTTTGTTTATAACGAATATAAGTTTCTTTTTCTTTTTTGTGTGTCTATATAAATATACGTAATATATAAGTTGCTTAATGACGTGAATCCCTTGGATAGAACTCGGCCAAAATGGAAGCTGGAATACGCTTAAGCATTTCTTTGGGGAAGATACGAAGCAATTGCCAACCAATGTCCAAAGATTCAAAGACTGTACGATTTTCGTAGTTTCCCTGTGATAAATAAAATTATTTAAGGATATGATCAAATCAGGACATAACTCAAAGCTTACTTGTGCAATAAAGTTCTTTTCGAATTTTCCTAAGAATTCCAAATAGAGCAAGTCATCAGGTGTCAAAGCTTCCTCACCGACGACAGCCTTCATGGCTTGGACGTCCTTACCAATGGCATAACAGGCATACAATTGATTTGATACATCAGAGTGATCTTTTCTTGTCATACCCTCACCAATAGCAGATTTCATGAGACGAGATAAAGATGGCAATACGTTAATTGGTGGATAGATTTGTCTGTTGTGAAGTTGACGATCAACGTAGATTTGTCCTTCGGTAATATAACCAGTCAAATCAGGAATTGGATGGGTAATATCATCGTTAGGCATAGTAAGAATTGGAATTTGTGTGATTGAACCGTTACGTCCTTCAACACGACCAGCACGTTCGTAAATTGTGGCCAAATCAGTGTACATATAACCTGGGAAACCACGACGACCGGGTACTTCTTCACGAGCAGCTGAGACCTCACGCAAAGCTTCAGCATATGAAGACATGTCAGTTAAGATGACCAAGACGTGTTTCTCGCATTGATAAGCCATGTATTCGGCAGCTGTCAATGCCAAACGTGGTGTAATAATTCTCTCAATTGTTGGATCGTTAGCCAAGTTCAAGAACAAGCATACATTTTCCATAGAACCATTTTCCTCGAAATCTTGTTTGAAGAAACGAGCAGTTTCCATGTTAACACCCATAGCGGCGAAGACAATAGCGAAGTTATCTTCATGATCATCCAATACTGATTTGCCGGGAACTTTTACAAGACCAGCTTGTCTACAAATTTGAGCGGCGATTTCATTATGTGGTAAACCGGCAGCTGAGAAAATTGGAATCTTCTGACCACGAGCAATGGAGTTCATTACATCGATAGCAGAAATACCAGTTTGGATCATTTCCTCGGGGTAGATACGTGACCATGGATTAATTGGTTGACCCTAATTAATTATTATATAACAATAATATAAAACTGTTATTAATTATGACATAATAGAATAACTTACTTGAATATCTAAGTAATCTTCTGCCAAAATTGGTGGACCTTTGTCAATTGGCTTTCCTGAACCGTTAAACACACGACCCAACATATCTTCTGAGACTGGTGTTCTCAAAATATCTCCAGTGAACTCGCAAACGGTGTTCTTAGCATCAATACCTGATGTACCCTCGAATACTTGAACGACAGCCTTTGATCCACTAACTTCCAATACTTGACCAGAACGAAGTGTTCCATCACTTAATTTTAACTGTACAATTTCGGCGTATTTAGGGAATTTTACTTCATCGAGGATAACTAAAGGACCGTTGACACCAGACACTGTTTTGTAAGCTGCAATGAAGTTGTAAATAAATTATTTTTTATACGTCACATGAACTCTCAAACATCTACAAAAACTGATCACATGATTGAAAAATTACTAAATTATTCAACTTCTTTTATGACATTTATCATGGATATTATGTCTAATTAACGTTAATCTACTGATTTTCTAGTGATGTCGATTGATATTAGAGTAGGAACTTTGACTTAAAATTCAAATTTACAAGGATAAATAAATTTATTGATTTTTCAATACAAAATCTTCTGGATCTTATTTTGACTGTTTTTCTTAATTAAATTGACAATTCTATAGCTTCCTACATTCCTAGTATTATCAATCCTTTGCTTTTTACTCACTATAAAGCCAGGAATAGATCAAGATTCCAACTTTATAGAAAGTAATCAAAATTTTCCAATTTTGCTAAGTTTCGCAAAAAATTTCAAAAAAACTTACTTAAACGCGGCTGTGAGATGAAATCTCTAGATACTGCGAGGACATGCTCCGCAGCAGCTTGTCTAGCACTCATTCCCGATGAATACATCCTTTTTACTTAATAAATTACCGAGTTTAACAGCACAGAAAAACTTCCACTTATGAAATTTTCAATCAGAAATGTACAGGTGTCTTCGCACGGTCATGTGACTTCGAATTTTTTTATCAATTTTTTAAGACGTTCAAAAATTTGAATTTGTCCGTTATTTTTTGACAATGTTTTGGAAAAATTACCTCCTTGATTTAAATGGATGCTGTGCTAATTTAATGTCTTAATGATATATTTGATTGCGGAAATTGTCAGAATAGAGAACCAGTCAATGAAAAGGGAGAAAACTTGGAAAAATGAAAAGCATGATTCTTGTTCGAAATTCGAATATTATTGTGACGCATTTATTATGTAAAAGAGCTGTTTGTGTCACTTTGTCTTTTTGGCTGTCAAAAAATTACTTTGAAAAATTCAAATTTTTGAAAATCGTTGGAAATTTAAATTTCAAAAAGCTGTTACAAACGAAATTTAAATAATTTTCAATAATTAAATAATGAAGATGTTAAGCATAGTAAAATGCGCATAAGGCCATCAAGTCAGATGTGCTGGTGACCTCGGTGCTAGTTTTTCTCTCTGTGTTATTTTATTATTATCACTTTTTATCTATTTTAATTTTTTCCTGTCTCATGTGCATTTTTAAATTGTCTTTTAATCAATTTTCTACCAGCTAGCATTATGAATAGATTAGATAGTGATAGTGATAACAATTTAAACTTGATCTAAAGTAGTAAAAAAATGTTTCTTTAATACATATTGAGCTGTGTGTTATAAGAAAGAAGTAAATTGAGTTTTTCTTGTGTGTTAAAGCAAAAAAATTAATTCCTTAATAAAAGATCATTGTGAGATTTGGTTTGTGAATTGAGTTTTTGATTAGCATATCACGACTTCAACATGTTAAAAACAGCATCTGTAGAAAAAGATACTCTATTGGAGAAATCACTGATTCCAATTATTGACGTTTCATTTGGTAAGTTTGAAGTAAATGATCAAAACAGATGATGATTTACACCCAATTCTATAAAGTCTTTCTTCCGTTGTACATACGTAGTTATTTACATATGACTCACTTTTTGTGATCATTCTAAATTAAATCGCTCGCTTAATTGCACAAAACGTACTACATATCATCGTATGACCTTTACTCGATTCTCTCGTATTCTTTACAACTAAATAAAATACGTCAGATGTCAAATATAAAAGAAATATTCGTGCCGCAATTTCATTATAAAGCATATATAAAAAATGTATTTTAGCATGATTTTGGCAAGTCAATTAGTTGCTCTATCATATGAGTTTTGGCTGGGATTTGTCGCACATTTATCCCAGTCACGAGTTAAAGTTGTGGTTACAGGAGTTTGGAATTTCCCGTCATGATTTTTTTTCTGCTTAACATGCTATCTTGCATGAGATCATTTATTCCGTTTCATTATTTACACATCAGTAAGTTTACTCACTTACCTATTAAAAACCATTTAAATTGGAACTTTAATTAATCACTGAAGTTCAAAATCAAAATGATCGTTAAAGTTCAAATTTTGAACTAACAAAATGTTGAAGTTCAAAATGGTAAAAAAACGTAAAGTTCAAAATAAACAGATCACCAAAGTTCAAATTTTGAACTTTTTAAATTCAAATCCTAAATTTCCGTTAAAATTCAAAATCCTTATATCCGCTAAATCCTTGAAATTTAATTGCAGTCATTAATTTCCGATGACTTTTTTATTTACTTTTGTTGCCAATTGACAACTAAACTCGAGTGCGCCAAGATAATTCCCGCTCAAACAACATTCTTTACTGTCTCTATATGAAGTGAGATGAATTTATTTATTAATAATTTTTTATTTAATTTTATCTCACAGAAGACATGAGTCTTTTCTCATCTCTTCATTCGGCAAATTTCATATTATTATACAAATATGAATATGTCTTTTGAATGAGTCAAGTTGTTAAAAATACAATATTCTTTACGATTTCGATGATGATGATGATGATGATGATACAATGCAAAGTGTCTCGCCGTTATCAATTAATTATCTTTCATTAAAAAACATCATCAATTCACATGTATGTCATGTATTATTATTATTGTTATTATTGATAGGTACTGACGAATGTTTGATGAAATCAGTTGTAAATCGCGTTGCGGTACAACTTGCAAAAGCGATGAAGGAAAAAGGAATGGCAATGTTGGTCAATCATGGGATTTCGGAAGAAAAGGTTTTTATTAGCTCATTTACATTAATATGTGTATTATTATAAGAGCCTTTGATTTAACATTTATATCCTCATCTTCTCTCGTCTGTCAAATTTAGTTAAAAACTGCATATCATTATTTTGATGATTTTTGCAAATTGGATGAACAAACAAAAGAGCTGTATCTGCGAAAGAGTGAAAATGGAAATCACGGTTACGTCAAGGTATACATCTATTTCTATTTAACTAGATTAATCGGATATATATTATGAATTTTAAGCGCATATTTGCATGTAAAATTTACTGCTCGTGTGTCTTGGTTGACTGGTTAGATTCCATCAGACATATTTATTACTCGTTAACTATTTACTTTGTTTTGTTGCGGTTTTGTGAACATTTTAAAGATTTTATTGAAAAAGTCGTTAAATTGAGATTCAAAATTTGTTCAGTAATTTGTTGACTCAGTTTAGTTCAATTCAGCAAATTTGAAATATCAAAATCCGTTAAATTTTCAAATCACAAAAATCCGTTAAATTAATCAGCATTTCGTTACACGCAAATCATCTTTAATTAAATTATTCAGCAAATTCGCTTAAATTACTACAATACTTAATGAACCCATAAGAAATGATTTATATCCATTGCAATTTTCCATGCCTACCTTACGAAAAGTAAATAACATTTACATTTAATTAGCCCGGACAAGAGAAATTCGATGGAAAGACGAAGGATATTCGTCACGCTTTTAACATCTGTACATTAAATGCAAAATTACCCGATGAACCACTGCCGGGATTTAAAGAGCACATCGCATCATTAGCAAAAGATTTTAAAAATTTGACTGGACTTATATTACAAGCATTAGCTGTAGCTTTAGAATTACCAACAAATTTCTTCGTCGAAAAGCATTCGCATATGCTTGATACAGATAATGAAACCACATTTCGGTAAGAGTATGCTTAATTTTGATTGAAAAATGAGATTAGATTAGTTTCTGTTTACCCCAAAAAATACACAACAGATTGCTGTATTATCCACCACTGATAATTGATGACGAGAAAAATGAAAATTTCACCAAAGGTTCCGCAAAATATTGCCATCAAAAGACAAATTTCGATGAAACAAAATTGGGATCATTGGATATAAAGGATGATGATTTTGATGAAACACACATCAACAAGAGTGATGTTAACAAAAATTTTACGCGATGTGGCGAACATTGTGTATGTACAATAAGAGGGTCAATTGTGGGATCGTTTACTTATGACGTCAGCTTAAAATAAATTTTTTGACCGTTATTTTTCAAATTATTTTTTGAACTTTAGCCTTCAAATACTTTTTGAACTTTACTTTCAAATATTTTTTGATCGTTAATTTTCAAATATATTTTGGCCGTTATTTTCAAATATGGTTTAATTACTATGGATACTTAAAAGATTATTTTCCCCTCCAAATTTCCTTCCGCTGCTAAAACTTCAAAGTATTTAACGTCATAAATAAACAACCCCATTGAATTATTTACAATAGAGTTATTATATCTTAATTTTTGGACTAATTCTATTGTATTTTTTTTTTTATTATTTATTTGCTAAAGGATTACGGGACATTCACTCTGCTTGTTCAAGATACAGAAGGTTGGTTGGTTTTGTTGTTATGGTTTACATAGACCTCAGATTTATTACACAATACTTTCTTTAGTAAAAAGATTTATTACTTAAAAATAATATTTTTTATTTCCTTTAACTTGGCATTATGTTGCTGCTTAGGTGGCCTGGAAGTGAAATTGCCAAATAGTGAAAAATGGCAAAAAGTCGGTCATTTGGGTGGAGCGATTTTCTTAAATGCTGGAGAATTACTTTCAATTTGGACTAACGGCCTCTATCCTGCTTTGGTAACAATACATTATCTATATTTATCTGGGTGTGCCAATAGATTCAGGACATGTAAATTTATTAGGCATATTCCAATCTTTCGCATGACTATATTCAATAATTTCTCAATTAAATCCTCATAAATTCATAATTTATACACAGAAACATCGTGTTGTGATTCCGGAGAATTCTGTCGCATGTACTAAAGGTCGTCACTCGATCGCATACTTCGTGCATCCTGATAATTTAACTGATATTGTGCCTATTGATGAACCGTCACCATCAGCTTCTCAGGAAGCTATCAACACGAAAAAGACAAGAAAAACGTCCTTCAAGGCGGCGAGAATGAAAATTTACAACGCATATCAGCATGTTCAGAAACGCTTAAAAGAGACATATGCATCATAAATGTGAAAGAAAAAATACTTTGATATTTTATACTGACTTTTATTATTGTTATGATTATACATTTAAAAGATATTTCTTCATTTTTTTTTCTCTTTTTTTTTATAAATGTCGTAAGAATCAAATTGACAATTTTTGTTGATTCTTAAATGATTCTTCGTCATTTTCTTTTGCCAATAAAAATTTTTTTGTGAAAATTGAAAAAAGTATAAAAATGTTGCGTAAAAATTGATTTTTAATGGTTCATTCATGATGGTTTTTCAGTTATAGCTTGTGGAAACGTGAAATGATTGGGTGAGGTTGACTTTTTGGGGGTTTTGAAATTCTGAATGGGAAGATTGTTCAGTAAGATTTCAATTCGTTTTGGTTCATGGAAAATATTTTGAACTTTTGAATTTTTGAACTTTAAAATACGCTACAAAGTATTTTGAACTTGAAAAAATTCAAATTTTAAAAGGTCGTTACACATTTTTTGAACTTTGCGTACTAAAATTATTTAAATTTTAAAAAATCGTTAGAAATTTTTTGAACTTTAGATTGTAGTACAATAAGATTTGAATTTCAACACGTCGTTTTAATCTTACTGGATTTTCATATTTTTTTCAGTTCATTCTTAAGAAAATGTTCAGAAATTCAAAAAGTTCATTTAATTTTCAGTTCAAGTTCAGTTCAATTTTCAAAAGTTTGTCGTTCAGAAGTTCAAAATTTCAACTCATTTTAGTTCAACAGTCAAATTTTGAATTTCAGAAAACCGTTAAATTTTTTCAGCCATCAAAAAATGCACCTCAGCCATCCATCAAAAAGCGATTCTCAAACATATTTTTATCGCTCCAAACTTTCTTCTTCCTTTACACAAGACTTTCTTTGGGTGTCGACGATAAATTTAAAAATTTATCATTATCATTGATGTCTGATGAGTTTTCCTTTAATATTCGTTCACACTCCGACGACGGAGCATAATGAATTTCATTTCGATCATTTCGTTTTCTTTTAACAAAATTGTATTGAATTTTTTGATGAGATAAATTGTTGTCGTTAACAGATGAAATTGTTATTGTAACTAATTTATTGACATTCTCACATTCATTTAATTGATTTTTGACTTCAATATTTGTCTCCTTCAATCGATTCTCTATATTATTATTATGTGACGAACTCAGATTTGTTGATGTCGTATGGAACGTTCCCTTTCGTGTATTGTCTGACCAACTTGTTGCTCTTATAAACGATTTACATTTTAGTAACTTAACAAAACCATCTCGGAATTTAGATGACATTAGATTGTATAATATTGGATTCATTGCTGAATTTAGATAATGCATACAGCGACAGAAATACAATAATGCATAATAAATTTCCATATCTGTAACAACAAAATACGTATGGACATGAATATATTGAGGATAAATATCTTTGATTAGTGAAATTTTTATGAGCATTTTTATGCAGGCAAGGATATATTCTTGTGTATCAGATATACAAAAGGAAGATATTTTTAGGTATGAAGCAGGAAGAAGAACTTTTAATGATCTCGTTCGGTTAATTTACTTGACAGGTCAATTACCTTATTTTATCGTTAAAGAATTATTTGAATTTATTTAAGAGATGCGGAAAGTGATGCGAATATTGAACTTGGCAACTGACAAGAAATGGCAAGTGAAGCGAAAATTTGAATTTCAAATTACCGTTAATTATTCAAATTCCTAAATCCATTTAAGTGACACTTCAAACACCTCAATATACAATACTTACTTTTTGGGCTTGCTAATAACCTCTCTAATGTATCTGCTGGTATGAAAATAATCCATAGTGTAAGTACTCGAAATGGCAGTAAACATGTGAAAAAGGATGCAACTACCGCAGCAAGCATTAAAATCACTTGCTTACGATATTTTATAAAATTACTTCTGCTATTA
This sequence comes from Chironomus tepperi, assembly GCF_022539635.2. Classification (NCBI taxonomy): domain Eukaryota; kingdom Metazoa; phylum Arthropoda; class Insecta; order Diptera; family Chironomidae; genus Chironomus; species Chironomus tepperi. The sequence continues at coordinate 1,960,630 of NW_027226207.1, forward strand.
TGTGTTGATATTAAACTGGGATTAGCCATTAAATGCTTTGCTATGACACAGTATAATACAATCAGTATAAATAGAGGTATGAAGAAGAATATGGAAACGCTGCCGATGAAAAATAATGATGGCCACATTGTATCAACGTTAGTTAAGCATACCGGCACCTGTAAATGGATATAAAAAGACAATAATTTTTTATCTGATCATCATTATGCTGCTGATAATTAATTTCTTCTTTATGCATAGAAATGGCAAAAAGATGAATTGATCTATCGATAGATTCAGGAAAACGAAAGTTGATTGACATTTACTTTACTACCGTCGTAATAGTCCTCGATTTGATAGCTTGCGATTTCCAATATAGGGCTAGTTGGAGAAAAAAAAAGACAGAAAAAGAGAGAAGATTATAAAAAGCAAAATTGATTACTGCAACGTCCGTTTTAGATTGTTCTGATTTTTTGGAAAGCTTTTTAGAGCTTTTTGAGCACTTTTGTCTGTTTTTAGATTGACTGGATTTTTGAATATTGTTAGGAAATTACAGTTCAAAATTGAACTGAAAATTCAAATTTTTAAAAACCGTTGAAAATTTTGAAAACAGTTGAAAATTTCAAAATTTTGAAAACAGTTGAAAAATTCAAAATTTTGACACAGTTGGAAATTGCGTTCTGATTGATCAGATTGATTAAGTGACAGATTTACTTTAAAGCGTTTCAGATTTTTCTTATTCCTCCTTAAAGACACATTGCATTGATAAAAATCAATATAATAAGAAAGCATTTGGAGAGGCAAAAAAAAATGCCACCCAAGGTTCGGAGGTCATGCTGATGCCATGTCACATTTTAAGTTGAAAGAAAAGAAGAGTAAATTGTAGTAAGCATATATACATATGTGGAGAAAGAAAAATCTATGTTTATCAAATTATGGTGGAATTTCCTTTTGCATTTAAGTATTAGTGACGGAGAGTTTCTTTTCTCTCAATTCATTCATCTCAAGTTTATTTTCGTAATGTCATTGTTGTCCCTTCTAATTAACACTTAAAGTGCTCGATATGTCTTTAAATTAAATATTTTCATTTAATTTATTTAAACTTAATTAAATAGGTATTGTAATTAATTGGTCAGTGTGCTAATTTTCATTAATTTACCTTGTAAATATCCCGGCAACTATCCAACACAGTATACATATTGATAGAGCTCTCGTTTTTGTACAAACATATCCTATGTAGACGTAAAAATTAGTTTATGCCAATTTTCATACTATATATATTCAGTAACTTACCAGCTTTTAATGGCTCACATATGGCATAATATCTGGTTATTTAAAAACAAATCATTTCGTTGTTACTCATTAGCATACAATTAAAATGTTTATATTATTATTTTTTGTCAAATGACACATACCGTTCGAAAGAAATTGCTAAAATTGTCAAAATTGAAGCGTGTGCTACAACTAGTTCAATGAATGGAACCAGCTTACCTAATCAAAACGGAAGAAAAATATACAGAAATATGAGAATGTGTAAATTATTTTAGGTATTTATGTTGCTAGCTTTGTGAATTTAATTATGATATCGATGCAGTTTTGATTGGAGAATATTTGTCGTGGTGAAATTCAAAACAAAGCTTCATTAACATTCAGCCATTGTGAAATTGTAAAGGAACTGATAAAAAATGAATTTTATGATCAACGGAAATTTAAATTTTGAATTATTTTGAACTTTTCAGAAATTTTTTGAACTTTACAATATTTTCTTCAAATTACAGTAAACAACGAAATTAAATTAATTTCTCAATTTAAACAGCAAATTAGTCAATTATTGAAGCTTGTATTGTATCCACAAATTCACGAAGATCATCATGACAATTAAGAATAATTGAGAAATCAAGAATTTGCATTACAATGAAGATTTCTCTCAAATAATCAAGACTCGATTAAAAAAATAACGATTCATTATTGAGTAAGTAGCAAATAAATTATTAATTAAAATGACTAATTGCAAGGAACAACAGATATACTCCTGCACAGTATCAATAACAAAGTTTACGTATAGAAAATAAAAATGGGATCAATTTTCCAGACGTGCTGACAAATATGAGAACGTATATATAAGGGCATCTCATTTAAAACGAAATGTGCTAAAAATGTGTGAATATTCATCGAATGACAAAAATTCTCACATCTGTAATTCGATATACTACACAAGAAAAAATGAAAGAAAAATATACTAATAGGAAAAAAGATCATATTGATAATTCAAGTGACGAAAACGATTCTCATGAGTGTCTAGCATATTTTTTTACAATACTAGTAGTGTTATAGACTTACACAGTTTTTCGCCCAACATCCAAACTTCGGGAGGTGAACTGACTTCAACTAATACTGTCGGTGTGCAAATAAGAAGTACAAGTAAATCGGCAATCTGCAAAAAATAGCATATCATCATGGAATTTTAATAAAATTCACGTAAAATAAATTTATTTCAAGCTAGCTGCACGAAATATAGAGTAGAATGGAATGAGTAGGAGAGTATAAATGTCTTGTAAACTTACACTGAGGTTTATCAAGAAAATATTTGTTGAATTTCGCATATCTTTCGTCTTCAAAATGACAATGGGAACCTGTGTGGCATCAGTGGGAGAAAAAAAAGACACATATCATAGGTTAAATAAGTACACATAAGCACTGATGTAATAAAAATGATGATCTTTTGCATTTTGACATGCTTTTATGTGCACAAAAAAAGACATTTTTATCTGAAATATAAATATAAAATGTATATTATGTGATTGATTTACGCTGATTTCTTTATCGGACGGAAAGTTTATTGTATTATGATTGTCAGTAATAAATTTCGTGATTTGCTGATTTTTTCGTATATCCGTATAATAATAATATTTCTAAAAATATCTTCATTCCACACAAAAATGTGTTTTTAAAAACCAAAGGATTGAGTATTAATGTTCATGATGGAAGTAGAAAAAATTCCCTTTGATGTGATTTACACACAAAATTTCTGGGATTAGATAAAATTATTAATTTCATATTCATAGAAAAATGTTCTTCTTCCTTCATCTCCTTTTTATTTTGCGTACGTTTATCACTGTGGATGTCAATGATCTCTCAAGTACATGAGAAATTTGTGTTTAGATAGAAAATTACTTGCTTATTATCCCCGTTCAAATGTAGTGTATAAAGAAAATATAATTATAAAAGCTGGCAGGGAGCTGTCAAAAATGTAGAAATGTGAGACAAGTTGCAATCTTTGAAGGACCTGATTTCTTAAGCTCTAGGTATTATGTACTTCTTTTATTGGGGATCTTAATTACTTATACAGATATAAAAGTCGTCTCTAAAGCAAATTAATGGTCCTTTGACATTCCAGATGGAGTGGGGACGTCCATCAACATTGGGATATGCCAAATGGCAAGTAATGCGTAATCACAGCCGAAAAGCATATTTTTGGTATCACTATGAGAGGTAGAGGCTTGCTGTGGTGTAGACTGAAGTCTGTTTGATGTTGCCTAGACGTTACATCTAAGAATCGAAAGTGCAGCTTAACGACGGCTATTTTTCAGTATTACGTCACAAGGCCCTTAGCAACTCTCAGCTGCTGATACGATCAATTTCACAAACAAATCATGCACATCTCGGGTATAAAGGATTCAATCACATAATCACATTTATTAAACATTTGCGAAATCGTAAAGAAAAGCACAAAAGTGGAATGAATGGATATCGAGGAGTGGTCTAATCTAAGAATTTATGCGGGGCTTAAAAAAGCACAAAAGCAGAAGACAAGATACAAATGCAAAAACAATAATAATATTTATTTACCATTATATTTCCAATCAATCCGAGGCACATAATCAAGATACAGAAAATCATAGACGTGAGTGTGATATATTCAGGAATTTTGAGTTCATAGTTGTAGGTGCTGTTTTGGTCCGTTAAGAAATCGCTATTATTATTGAATGGTAATAGCAATTTGATATTGCCATTAGTGTAATTTAAATCCTTGGTATCATTTAGAAATATTTCCGCTGCTGCTTTTATCACATTATCGGTTATAATGTCGTAGTTATTATCATTATCGACTGTATGCTCAATGATGTTGTTTAAACCCAAAATATCTTTTGATATTTCGTCACCCTCCTCCCACCCTTGTGAATTAAAAACATGTGTAGAAAGTTCATTGTCGATAACTAATAATCTTGTTTTATCAATTTTAGCTAAAGCATTTTTCGCTTCATTCTTTATACTTCTTATTTTTACACAATTTTAAGAATTATGGCAGTTTCTAAATTGTTTTTCCAAAAAAATTGTGACTCTTTTTTTTTTTTTTGTTTTACAACGGGAATGATTTATTGATTCTTGTTTCTTTTACTGTCTTTTGACTGTCTTTAGTTTTTGGCTTTTGTTCTTATCACTGTTAGGTTCACTTCTTCTTTTTATTTACTACTTTTTAGCACATATTTACATTTAGAATAGTCGCTAATGCACTTTGTCTGTCTGTCTGACTATTTGAACAAATTTGAACTTTATTGACTATAAGTTTGAATTTTGAGGTTCAAAAAAAGTTCAAAATTCCAATATTTTTTGACCGTTATTTTTCAATTTTAACTTTTTGTCAATTTTTGAATTATTCACAAATTAACTGCGCTATGGTACATGATAATTGATCAATTTCTATCCTAGTTTAAACATACAGCAATTGATGATGAAACTAATGTTTTATCATAGGAGAAATGAAATAGAAAAAAGGGATAATAAATCTTTCTGAAATGTCAATATATTGAGATCATTGATAAAGTTGCTGATGATAGCTGCTTCATAATGATATATAGCGAGATTTTCGAATTAAACATCATTATCACTGCCTCATTTCATTACGATGTAAGGGAAGATTAAAATAATGAGGGCAATTCTTCGGACAAATTTTTATTTGACTGAGATCGGAACTGATAATCTGTAGTCTGTTAAGCTACAATATTTATTTCACCAAAAAAAATAACAATTGAATTTGTTTGGGTGGCTTATGGTCAAGCAGAACGACAAAAGTTTCACAAAGCGTTTAGATTTTATGTGTCTGATAGATTGAAACTTCTTATACTGTAACATCCTTTGGATCAATTTAAGAACAAAAACTTTAGAGACACGCTGATTTGAATGTCATTTAGATTGAATTTAATAGACTATTTTGCATCATTAAAGCTTATGTTGTTTTTAACGGTCATTTTTGATTTAATCCTTATTAGGTTCAATTTTTGAACTTTAATTTATGAATCTGAGAAGATCGTTAAAATTTAAATGCGTAAAAATTTGTTTATTGCTTTCAAGTCATTTACTTGCAAATAAATCAAGTCGTGCATTGCTCTTCTTTGTCACAAAAACTAGCAAGAATGACTAAGAAAAGTGAAATTTTCCCAGTATTTACTATTATTTCATTTTAAAATGAAATTGAAATGAAGATATCAAATAAAATCTCAAAGCTAACTCATTCAATTTTCATAAGAAAACATTGATCAAGCTTCAAAATTTAAAACAAATTTTCAAGAAAAAGAGAAAATTTTCAAGGAGAAATAAGAAAAAGTTCTAAAAGATACATAAACTGTTGAAAAGTTTATAAATTCTTAATATAGAGATATTCTGAGATCTCTGCCTAAGTTGTACGTGGAAACAATAGGAAGTCATTTAAGATAGATAGAAGATAAATAGAAAAAATTCTCAGATGAAATGACAATAAAATTAAAAGTTTTTGAACTGTGAAAATTTGAAGCTTATTAAACTCTTTTAAAGGATGAAAAACCACGAAATTCTCACATTAAATTATTCATGGCTTAAACTGACTGATTGCGGGTGTTATTCGTGAGTTAAATGTATCCGCTGAAGAGGAAAATTACAGGATTAGACGGGGATTAAGCACTTTAAATATTTATCCAAACAATTCAATTTTTGACGCTCATTTATTGTCTCAATAAATTTGCCAATTCATCTGAAAAATTGCTCATTATTTCTTATTAATAAATTTAAGACAAACTAGGGACCCATTTGTGAGTGATGTCCATTGAAAGCTTTACAAAATTCAATTTTTCAAAATTTGATTAAAGTTCAAATTTTGAACTTTGATTTTCAAATCTTAAAATGTCGTTAAATTTTCAATCTCAAAGTTTCGTTAATTTTCAAATCTTAAATTGTCGCTAAATTTCAAAATTGAAAATTTCGTTTAATTTTAAATTTCAAAATTGAAAAAGTCGTTAAATTCCAAATTCATCGATACTTTGCAAGTCAATAACTTAAAAGATATTGAACGTCACTTGTGAATGATCTACCAGGTATTACATTAATGGATAAAGATATCATGATGTGAGGTAGATATATGAAGATAAAATTTCACTGATGCACTGATCATAAATTGTGGTATTATACAGATTGTTTTTCACTTAAATCACTTCATTCTTTTTTATACATATTTTTTTTGTTAAAGCACTCAAGTTGCTGGATGATGGGTTGAAAGGAATATGATAATTTTTTGGATTCATTAGCGAATATTTGGTTGCAAGTAAAGTCTCCTTTCTTATGCATAGACACGTTTTCACTCTTAAAAAAGTTTATTCTAGGTATGAAATCCTTACGTCTCACTGATAAATTTATTAAAAACTTTTCAAAAACTTATGATTGCACACAATATGTTGCATATGTTACAAAAAAAGTTCCAAAAAGTAGAAAAATTATCCAAAAAAATTGAACGTTAAAGAAATGAAGCATGGTTTTGTTTCTGCACATCCGATTTGCCGAACTGTTATTTTGTAACTGAGAGAAGAAAAATAAATTTTTGTATGAAAAAAAAAGAATAGCATTGTTGGGTATGCGTCGAAAAAAAAAATCTTTTTATATATACATATATCTACACATATATTTATGCGTCATGTAAACATTTGAGAGAAATGTGAAATTGCTATTAAAGAATAGTGAGAAGAATGCACTTGATTTTAGTCTCATGTTTCCTAGAATATAATGTGCTTTTCCCCAAATAATGCTTTCGTTTTCCTTTTTTTGAAAAATCGAACAATGTGTGTAAATAAATAGGTATAGTATTATGTTTGTGGATCATGTCAGAATTCTATTATTCATTCATTCTCAGGGGATTTCTTCTTATATCCCTTTTGAGTGGACTTTCTTTGCTTTGAGAGTTTTAAGTCAGCGGTCAAGATTTTTTTTTGAATTTTAACGGTCTTTTGGAATTTGAATTTTTTGAAATTTTGATTCCTTGCAAAAATTTGAGGATTAAAAAAATCTAAAAAAAACCTGCTTAATACTAATTTAATTTAGATTCTAAAGGAAGCATGATATAGTATTTTAAATGCTTTTTAAAGACAGTTGCATCAGGTATTGCTAAACTATCAATTTAGTGAGAATTCGATGAAATTGCAATTTTCTCATATTTCGAAAGAAAAGTTCAAAATTTCCAATAAAAAGTTCAAAACTTTCGGAAATAAAATTCAAATTAAATTTGACGGTTGAAAAATCCAAGCAATTTTTAATAGATTAAAATTCCAATAAATTCCAACAGATTATAAAAATATCTCCCAAATTATTTCGTCAATGCCCCACCACATGTATAAGAAAATTAAACACACATCACATGCCGAATGATGATGAATCATCACCGAATTGTATCAAATATCTTTCATTTTTTTTGCAATATATTTAGTGAAAGAAAAAATCTCCCAAAGTTTATGGCTGCTCAATTTAAGTGGTCATAAAAGATTCACTATACGCTGCACATCTTTAGTAAAAAAAGGATTCTTTTATATCTCCGATGGATATTTTTCTTCTTATGCTTTGAAGTTTGCATACAGCATACCGTATATATGTGGATAGAATAAGAGATAAAAATTGAGCAGCACAAAAAATGTGTTTCATGTATGATAGATTTTTGGTCATTAATCACATGCATGATTAGCATCGATGAAGCACATTGGCGAGAGACTTTATGATAGCCAAAACTATTATTATTCATTTTTAATGAGTAAATTTAACTAGGAATGAGGTAAAGTCACTTGAAAATTGCTTTAATTAAAGCCTTACCTTGTTGCTGAGCTATTTTTTTACGTACTTTCTTGGATGACACATTACTTATTGAGCAAATAAGTTCATTCACACTTTTTATAAAGTTAATTTTTTTAAACGCCAACTCATTTAATTCATTCATCCATCCAAGATGCCATCCTATGGACATTTATTATGCCTTTTTAAGAAAAAATCATCAATTTATTGTGTCGTCTATGCTTCTTGAAATTAACACAATGCCATTGTTAGTTCTGCTTACTTATTTTTTACATTTCGTAGTATTTGCTTAACACCTTTCAATGTATTTATTTACTTAATTTCACTTAACAATTTGCCCTAAATTGATAAAATTGCCATTTCCACTGTAATAAAATTAGGGCTAGTTATTGCTATCTAGCGCCTCAATATTATTAATTTGCTAGTATAAATTTTTTAAATTATTACAATGTACTTTATATTATATGATGATGCTTTAATATGAATTTTATTTTTTATGAATGGCACTTTATTTTTTCCCAACGTACTTTACGTCATGTGAGAGTAGCTTCTTCTTCATTTTGGTCTATTTTTAGGGGCTTAGAAACTGAAATTTATAAATTTTTAACGGTTTTTTTGTTTCAAATTTTGTACTGAACTGAGATGAACTGATGTGAACTACTGAACAGATTCATCATTAAAAATCCGGAAATTCGTCATGATTCTTCCGTAATTACTCATGTTTCACACTCGACAATGATAATTAGACTTACGCACGTATGTGCTTTGTGATGTCTCACTTGTTTTCAAGCTAATAAGTTGAGTAAATTTGCAAGTTTATTTTCCTCATGTTCTGCGTCATTTTCTGCTTCAATTTTGATAAGGATTTCATTCAATTTTGAAACATGAAATTTCGTTGAATTTTTAGGAAGAAAAGTTTTAAAAATGAAAAGTTCGTTAAATTTGAACAAATAAAATCTGTTGAATTTGAAAACCAAAAATCCGTTAAAATTTAAATTTGAACTTTTACCAAAAGCTTTTAAGACGCCCCAATCAATTGAATGCCAGACATGCCATACCACATTCATTCTGTTTGATTAATCTTATTTCTTATTTTTTATTAAAAAAATATACAAATAGATAGTGCAGAAATATTGTTATGTTCTCACAGTTGTTTTTGATATGATCCACTTGACATTTGCATACAGCACAATGTACAGATGATTTTAATCAGCCTGAGAATGATGAATATTAAAAAACCCGAGTTTTATTTTTTTTTATTTTAAAAAATAATCTTTTTATTAATATTTTTCGTACGTAATAATGTTCATATCAGAAAATTCATTCATTCATTGAAGATTTTTTTTTACTATATAGGTATATATATCTTCGAGATTCATAGTACTTTTTTTTTTGTTTTTGCTTACTCAAGAAGGGGGTAAATAAATGGAGAAAAGAATGATAAAATTACATTTATTGGAATCATTTTTTTTTTTAATTTGATAAAGAAGAAATTAAGATTACATTTCCTATACTGATTATACAATTACAATATAAAATTATACGAGAGTGCAATAACATAAATTCATATTAATATATGCATCTTTTTCAATTTAGTCTTTAACAACCCGAATACTATTTAAGTATTTCTCACTTTTCCTGGTGTATAATTTCGATCGATCGTTGGTTCTTGCAAAAACATGTGCAAGCATCTGTGAATATATAGAAAAAAGTATTAGTCAAATTATCGATAAATGTATTAAGTTACAATACCTTTCATTTTGAGCCAAGGGATGTCCTGCAATTTTATTAACAAATATCTCTAATCCTTTACGACGATCTTCAATAAATTGTTCCTCAAATATTCCATCATCTCCTCTAAATGGTATTTGCCGTTTCCATGCTTTTGATGGAAGAGGCGGAACTACAATCTAGATTACAATGACATCAAATAAAAAAATTAGCTCGTTTTTTGTTTAAAAAACTATTATTATGTCGAGTGATTCATCATTAAATTCAATATTTACCTTGGAATCTCTCTCTAATTCATTACGCAACCATTCAAAGTCAGAATACCGGCGACGTACACTCGATTCTTTTACTTTAAACACTGGAAGATTTGTCTGAAAATGCAAATGCGATTAAGAATGTTATGCTGTACATGATACCTTTGAAAATGTAATGTATATTAAATGAATTATGGATATTGATTTTTTTCATACTTTTTTACAATAACGTTATTTAACATTTTTGCAAAGAAATACGCAATTATCGGTTGAATGGTATATACAAAATAAGAGCGATAATGCATGCATCTCGATAAGCATGAATCAGTTTCTTAGAATGTATTCATTGCATCACATAAAGAGATATAAGGAAATTTCTCGCACTCACCCTCATACGAATTTCATAGTCTGTAAATTTCTTCTTTCCTGCTACAATTGTCGTTTGTGGGTTAATTACATCTATTTCAAGGAAATTAGCCGGAGCACTATACATATCATCCAGGCTTTGTTTCTTTGTTGCTAATCTAGAAATCGACTGATTCTCAAAATTCTCTTCTGGATTCATTTTTGCTGAAAATTTTGATAAATTTTTAATTAAAACGACTATCTTGAATGCTATTCCTTATTGTCTTTGATAAGACTGCACACAATGATGCATTATAATGACACTTACTTAATTACTTCTTTTGTTCGATAGAGATTTTTGATAAAAAGAAACAAAATTAAATTCTCTGATTATTCTTTATTATTTTCGAACTTCCATCCGAAAAGTTACCGAACTCGAAAGTTTGAATTTTTCTTGTAACGGTTTCTTTGATCGAAATCTTAATTTGATTAATTTAATATTTTTGATTGATTTAGCGATTGTGATGGATATTTATGGACTTGATGATGTTTGCAGTAGTTTGTGGATTGAGATTTGGCAGTTAAGCAGGATAAAAGATGAATTATGAGTAGATATGTATACATTGCAGCATAATCGTCCTAATACAGTTGTCGACGACCAGTTCGAAATGCCAATACATCCAAAAGTCTTGCATCTTTCATAAGTTGTTTGTTTTTTTTTCTTTAGTTATAAAGAATCTCTTCTACCATATAGTTGGTTTTTGACTCCTTGCGTTTAATTTTTTCTTAATTTTAAATTTTTTATTTTAATTTTATTTTTTATATTTTTTGGTGAGTTTAATTAACTTTATTATTTTATTATTATTTAACCTCGAACCCACGTTCAACGAACAGATCAAAATAGAATCAGAAAGAAAAGATTTTTTTTTGCCACCCACAACCCACATTTGTTCAGCCTTCTCCATTTATTACATTTTTATATATTTTTGCATTCAGACAGACTACACACATTATTTTTTGTTACCTCAAACCTTTATTTCTTTAAATCGAACATAACTTTAAATGATGTCGCTTGGCCTTGAGAAATATATATTTTTTTTGAGTATATACACCATGATATTGGTTTTTATATATTCGCCCGCTCACCCGACGTAACGCATATAACACCACATACATTTTATTTTTAGAAAGGATGTTAAGAAACTTGTTATTAAAAGAAGAGGAAAAGAAAACAACAATTATGAGACATAAGAATATTATTACTATAAAGTATAGTAGGAGTTCTACAATGTGGGTTTAAAAACATTTTTCAACACAGAACGAAAAAAAAAACTCGTTTCTGTCGTTTCTTAATAGGGGGTGCAATGGGCTGAAAGAACATTCTGTTCTCACATATCATGACGGTCGGTTTTTTTTTCTGTATAGACATACATACATACAGGCACACATGAAGGAGAATGACGAAAAAAAATCACTTTATTTTTATTTTTCTTCTTTCTTTTTATTTTTCGTTTCCATGAAATTCCAAAACTGTACACATGTATCTCAACGACGACTCAACTCTCGGTGGGTTGAGATCTTTGTGTTGTTGAGAGAAGGGTAGAAGAAACAATGCGGATTGATATTTTATTTTGTGAATGTGTTTTCTTTACTCTTCACTCATTCGTATTATTCATTCGCTTTTGTCCGTGGGTCGGCAAGGTAGATAGATGAGGCAAACGGGTTTTTTTTTGATGGATACAACAAAAAAAAGATCACACAAAAAAATTGGCTGTTGGGTATTTCGCCTTCGCCTTGTATCCCAATTTTTTTTTTCTTCTGTCTTTTTAAACATTTCTTTTTATTTACCAATTTGTGAAGAGCTACTTATTGTCTGTATATGCATGCATGGGTTTAATAGATGGATGGTAGTCTTCATTCTTGTTACGATTATGAGGGGGGAATGCATTCATATCTTTTTTTGTTGTTGCTGTACATGATTGCCGTTTGCTAAAAATGGAATCGCTGAGGGCACATTCAGTCGTTTTGTTCAATATTTAAGGAAGGGGGTCTTCAGCATTGACATTCCATAAACATAAATTTGTAATGAAGTATGTTTTATGACAGAGGGTGGATTGCGTCTAAAAATACAATTTGTGATGGATATCATTCCTGAACGTCCTCTTAAATTGCTTTTTAAATAAGGGTAGAAATTTGAATTTATTTACATGAATGTAAACATTGAAACTTTTTCAACAAATTTCAACTCTATTTCATTGAATATCAAGGACAAATCATGATTACCTGCTTGCTGCCACTCTCAACATATGAAATAAACTTTTGGATAAAGTTTAAAACAGTAAATAAAGGATTAAATGCAATATTTTATCCAAATATGGCAGGTTCAAAATTTTATTATTCAAAGTTCAAATTTTGATTGTCCAAAATTCTAAACAAAGTAAGCAATGCAAAAATTGATTTGTTGTCGAGTAAAAAGAGACAATTAGTTATAAGGTTCATAAGCCTGTCAATGAAGATATAAGCGGGGGGAGTAAATAATGCAGAACGATGTAGGAAGCGTATATAAAATCCACGCGTCTATGTCAATATAAAGTATCAATACATGATTAGCAATCTATTGATTCAATGCGAAAATCATTTGAAGGACTGTAAATTCTCTTTTAAATGTGTATATATATCTATACACATAATTGAGATATGCGCAGATCAAAAATTTTCTATTTAAATTTGTATCGTTGTATACACGAAAATTGAATAATGAAGCTTTAAGAAAATTAATTGATTGCAATAGAGGGATTATTCTACCCCAATACATTAACATAGAAACATAAAATTTTAAACGAGCATAAAAATATTTTTTTTTTCCTTTCCTTTCTCATGTTTCTTCTTCCTTCACGAATAAAAACTAAATTGCCTTGTAGTTTTCGTATTACTTCTATGTCTTTTTTTAAGAATGAAGAGGAAAATAAAATAAAAAAAAAAATAAATATTTTTGTCTGTTTCGCACACACACTACCATCTCACTCATCCTTACTTGTTTGACGACGCAGACATTATAAAAAAAAGAGGGATGTGCACATCCTATACACCCACAAATTTTCGAATTTTCCATTCACACAAACGCGTATGAAGAAAGAGAGAGAGTATTGTTTGGTGGCGACTGTCGTGAGTGAAGGAAAAAAAAAAAGCCCAAGCTATTCGGTGGCAGGCGGCAGGCGATTTCACTTTGAGTGAGGGATGTGTGAAGGAAGGGAGTTCGAGTGGTTTTTTTAAATGCACGGTAAAAAAATACAAAAATTTTTTTTTGCATTCTTTTCTTTTGAATAGCACACGGAGAAAAAAACCTTTAATATATCGGTGCATAATGTGAATATAAAAAAAAATATGTGAATTATGTGTGAAATGGAGAATTATGAGAAATTTATAGATATAGAGGAACTGAATTTTCGGTGATGGAAACGAAATAGAAATTCTATTGTAAAATGTGAAATCAAAGTTTTTTTGAGGAAAAAAAATCGATTAATGCTTAATTGCAAAATGGCATAAGGATCATAATTAAAAACTTATTATCATACCAAGACATTACTAAGCATTCAAAATGAATATTCAGAGACACAAACTGAACAAATTGAATTAAGACATAATGTGAAAATAATTATTAATAAGGAATATAAAAGATATAAATAATGTGTAAGTGATTCTGTTCCTTAATCAGAAAGGATTTAATATATATTATCATAAATTAGTCCTGCATCGACATGATTAATTAAATTAAATCAAAATAAGTGCTTGTTAAAAATATTAAATCAATGTTGTTCCTATAATGAGACAAGAAATCATTTCCTGCGATGATGTATGGAAAAATGTCCATTTTTAAAATTGTCCTTTAAAATTTGACGCACGCGCAGCTATAAATCTTTCAGTTCCTACACATATTATTGCACCGCTGATTTTATTGCCGCATTTTATTTGATTTCCTCTTTTTATTTTGTGTAATTTTAGATTTACATAAATTCTTTAATGCAAGTGAGGCAATAGATTTGCCATAGACATAAAATAAGGAATAGGATAAAGAGAATGACAACGTTAGTACCTACATCGTCTCAACAACAACCTGGGACAACATCAGCAACTTCAACGGGTGTAGAATCCTATGAGGATATGTTTGTAAATATCATATGGATATACATCACATATATACTTGATATTAATTTGAATTTATTTGTCTTATTTGTAGAAAGAGATAACCCGTAAATTGTATGGAGATGAGTCGGCACATGGACTATATCCTATCAATAATGCTCAGGTTGCACAATTAGCACAAACGCCATCAGCGCCTCCTGAAGGTGAACGTTCATTCACAACATTAGTGTCTGATAGAAATTTGGCACAATTAGAATATGAAAGTGTAATCCAGACAGATGCATCAAGTAATTTCAAATCAGAAGATCATTTATCGACTGCATTTGGATTAGCGGCATTAATGCACAATGGATTTCCTCCACCTGCAGTTTTTCCTGTAACAACAAATACAGTGACTAAACAAACGCCACAAACAAATGGCGAGGAGCGTCAACAATGGACTCAACAGCCAACAACACAACAAAATCATTCACAACAAGAGGAATCACTCTGGAATTCGAATAAGAATACTAATGCATATACACAAAAATTATTTAAGATTAAGACAAAACAGGAACCAATAGCAAGTGAAGCAATTGTCATTAATACATCATCAGTAACGGCAAATATTAAGAGTGAGGTCCAGCAAATACAGAAACGATATAGTTGTTCAGTGTGTCCATATTCGACTGATAGACGTGATCTATTTACACGTCATGAAAATATTCATAAGGAGGAGAAACCCTTTCATTGTTATGCATGTCTAAAGCAGTTTAATCGAGCTGATCATGTTAAGAAACATTTCCTGCGTATGCATCGTGAAATGGATTATGATATTAATAAAACAAGAAGATATCCACCGTCGTCAAAACAAATCGTTAATTCAAATAACAATAACAACAGCAATAATAATAATAACAAGAGCAACAACTTTTTTTATAATCAGCAACAAACGGCGGAAACACAGCCAATTGCTACAACAACAATCAACATACCAACATTTTCTCAACATCAGACCACAAATGCTAATGCCCAACATCATAGTATTGAACAAGTTATTCAAAATAATACTAATAATGCAAACAATCAGCAACAGAATACTAATAATAATAATGCAGTAAATAATCAGCCAATTGGAATTAATATAAAAAATGAGAAATCTGTCCAGGGAAAATCACAAAAACCAAAAGGAGAGAAAAGATTCATGTGCTGTTATTGTCCATGGTCAGGAGCTGATAACTGGGGATTAAAGCGTCACCTCAACACACATACAAAGCCTTTTGTTTGCCTATTATGCGATTATAAAGCGGCACGATCTGAAAGGCTGACAACACACATATTGAAAGTTCACAACAAAAAGGCGTGCAATAAATGCAGCTTCTTTGCTGATGATCAGGCACAATTAACACAGCATCAAATTGATACACAGTAAGTTATTTCAAAAGAATTAATTAAGCATGTAGACTAAGTAGATAAATAACTAACAAATTTTTCCCATAACTAATGCTTACCAAAAGCCAAAATGAAACCCGTACTACTACCCGAGTTAACAATACTACTAACAACCATACGACAGTCCAGACTGTCGTAACTAATCAATCCATAAATCAACCTGCATCATCAACTAGTGTTAATCCAACTAATATAGCAAGTACAGGAAATGTATTGCGAACATTAACAAATACTTTTGTGCCAAATATTCATACAACATCATCAAATCATGTTTTCGGGTGAGCAAATGGTGTACAGACTTTATTTTATATTAAATTAATAAGATTCTGTGATGAGAAGACACGTAAAATTTTAATATTGACATTTTCTCAATGTCTTCTTCCTTCCCCCATTATCTCATTTAATTAATCTCATCTTCTCTTCTTTCCCCTACTCCTTTAACTTTTATACTTCCACCCATCGGTAGCACATTAAATTCGTCATTAAGTAATGGTGTTTCAACAATCTATACAACATCTAATGTTAATACTAATATTGTCGAACAAATAAATCACCATTTAAATACGAATAATTGGCGCACAAGTAATAATATTAATAATACTTCATCAAATCAGAATGTTATAAGGAATAATCAACAATCAACAACTAATACATTAACATTTACTAATACGTCATCGGGGACGCAAGCTAAAAGAAAGTCTGGCGCAGAGCGCTTGTTTGCTTACTTTGAAGCTGATGATAGCGAAGATCTTGAATTAGATTATGCTCGGTAATGGGATATGCAATTATAACTTTATGCTGTATATTATTTTACTAACAAAACTTTTTTTTAATTCTTTCTCTTATTTTCAACTTCAACCACTTTTAGTCAGTTGCAAATGCAAGCATTAAGCCGAAATACTGCCTCTGTCGCTCAGGATTTTCATAACGCGGGAGGTGAAAACCTTACAAAAAGCATCATTCAACCACAGAATAAGATAAAAGGCGTTAATTCGGTATCATGCAATAACAACAGCAGCAACCAGAATAACAATATAACAAACAATCGTGTTATCAATGGAACAATTGGTCAACAGCAAGAATTAAAGAAGAAATTCAAGGCGATGTCTCCAATTGACCATTCGCCTCCCGCGACTCTTGAATTAATATCAAATTCAATTAAAAGACGTCGCAAAAGTTCTTCCTCGAATGATAAAGAAAATGTTAATGAGCTTCTTACCAAACAACTAACATTCTTAAAGCAACAACATCAGATGTTCTTACAGAATCTCAATGCTAGTATGATGTCTGATGGTGAGAGATTAAAGGCGATTTGTGAAATTAATGAGATATTTGAAGGAATGTATCGTAATTCATTAACAATCCTATCCTCAATGGAGAATGAAAAGTATAGCTATCTTCAGCAACAACAACAGCAATTGCCTCTAGTGAAAATTAAGAAGGAATATGAAGACAACAATAATGAAAATGATTATGAATATTGTAAGAGTGATGAGAAGAAACCCATCAATAATGATTTTACGTTACCGGCATTCTTAAGGAATAATAAGGAAATTACAGTGATTATGGATCCAAAAAATCGTTCAAAGATGAATATAGTCGATGATAGTCAATCTAACGAGACACGTAAGAATCGTAAGCAACTTAAACCAAAAAAGATTGAAAAGGATATTGGTCCGGAACAAGAACCCTTGAATAATAATAATCAATCATCACGGGTCGATCATCATGGTAAGGAGAATGATTGCAAAAATTCAATAAACAACATCAACAACCTTCGTGATAAACACATGTTAAAGCTTGTGACAAAAAAGAAGTGTTGCTATCTATGCCGTAATAAATCAATAGATGCCAATTCATACTACTCAAAGGAATCGCTTCTATTGCACAATATCTGGCGTCATAAACCAAAAAAGCTTGAATGTCATCGATGTGAGATGAAATTCAATAAACTGTATAAACTCAAGCTTCATAAGACACTTAAAAGGCATTAAATTCATTTGTACAAATATGGAAATAAATAAGTATATGTATATGGATGGAAGTGAAAAGGCACAAAAGACACTTTATACCACACACTCTCTCTATACTGTATGAACTAAAAAAACGTTACAAAAGTCTAATGTCAGAGATTTCATTAAACAACCATCATCACCAACCAAACACACTGCTCTCTATCTCTATCATCATCGTCAGAACAATGCATGGTAAAACAATTTTGAACAAACAATGAAAAGAAAGTAAGGGAAAATTAAAGAATATACTTGGAATATACACACAAAAAAAAAAAAAGAAAACAAGGAAGAGAGAATAAAATTTTCCTTCAGACATACAAACTCAATATTTTTTATACAGAAAAAGTTTCAATTTCATTAAACATTCAATAATGAAGAATTTTGCATTTTATGCATTCTATATATTAAAAATATAACTATATATATAAAAATTTAAAGTTTTACGTCTGTATACTTTTAGAATTTAACTTAAATTTATCAAGGTTTCCGTTTTCTTACGGATTGATTTTAGCGCATTTTCTCTAAATTTATGTTCTTTTACTCCAGAACTTGTAGTCTACTCGAGTTTTATATAAAATCGAATTGACTTTTCCATATAAAGTTCGAGTCAACTTCGAATTATCAATCAGGCTATAAGAAGTCTGTAAAAATCTATAAAAATCTTCTTTTCCATTCAACTTCTGAGTCGACCTTGAACTCTGATTTTAAGCAAGTTCCAACCTAGAATACTTAAATTTTGTTTAGCTTTAAGCTTTGCTAAAACTAACTTTTTAAGTTTGATTACTAGGGTTGCATAGTATTATCGTTAGCTTCCAAATCTTTGTCAAATTAAAAGCATTCTAAATGCAATTGACTGCTAAGAAAAGCACTTCAAGCTCGAATTTGGATGGAGTAGAACCGACTAGAATGGGCTATTCTAAACAAAATCCGAGTCGACTGCTGTTAAGTGTCGTGTCTCAGATTCTAACACAAATCAAAGTAAGAAAATATATCTGGACCAACTCATTCCTAACTCTTTGTAATATCAGAAAAGCACACTCAGATTGGGTCAGAATGAAGCCAGATTGAATGAGGAGTTGACTCAATGCTACATTCTTGATGTAATGTATCATCCGGATTGTTTTAGAAATCAATATTTGATGAGAATCAAACCCATTTCCAAAAGCAAGAGATTTATAATCTAAACCATTTTGTAGCAGGGACTTATCACTACCATTGACTCATTCCTCTTTATATAGCTCTACATATATCCAAGATTTACCACGACATCATACTACGTATGCAAAAATTTAAAATTAATATCCATAATATATTTTACATGTACTTTGACTACCCCAAGAATAAAAACAGTTCCTTAATACTCAGCGATAAAATCAAATAATTCACTCTGTTAGTTATTGAGCTACCGTATCATAAGGAAATCCCCGATAAGGAAATTTCACATACCAATAGACAGATAAATATTGTACAAAATCACAGCATCCCATCCATGAGAAAATGCGCTAAAAACAAAACACAAAAAAAGGAAAGAAAAGGCAACAGAAGTGGTAAGGCATTATTTTCTTCCTCATTCCAACTCTCTCTCTATCTCACTCCTTTCCATTATTAATTTCCTTATCATTTCTTCCTGCCCTTTCCATTTATGCTACAATACTTTGAATTCTTCCGCTCAGTTCATGCAATATTATTATCAACTTTATTTCTTCGTGCAATTTAATTCCTTTCGCAAACTCAAAAAATTGATTAGAAAGTTATACATATTTATATACGAGAATGAATGAAGAGGAAGAAATGAGATTGTTTAAAAACATGGAAATAAAATGTTTATTTTTCATTCAATCAATAAAACACAAAAGTTTGTATTAACGATACGATGAGCTACTTATTGCGATTGTGAGCCATATAAAAATATAAAAAAAACCATTATTATTATTATTATTTTTTATAAGCAACATAATTCTTAAGTAAAATGCTGGAAATTTTCTCATTTTTAATTTCAAATAAAAGAAAAAAAAAACAAAATATTTACAATCATAAGTGTAAAGAAATGATAAAAAAAACATTGGAATAAAAAAAAGTAATTATCTGTATTCAAAAAGGATATGTACAGCTTTGTCGTTTCATTATTCATTCCAGTCCAATTTGTAAAATAGCAGGACACCTGAAATGCATATTTTTTCCATATTTTTTAAGCTTGTTTCAAAATGGTAGCTTAATGATGCACTTTGTTCGGCTGGCCATCAAGTCTGGAGCATAAATCAACAATTTTTTATTTTTATAACCAAGAACATTGAACACAGTGTTCCACAGTGTTTTTCAGTGATTTATAGTGTTCTTCAATGTTTTTAAAGCGTTTCGTGAACAAAATTTGAATTTGTCGTAACCGTTAACAGGTTGCCATCAAAAACAATGTTTTTTAGCGTTTTTCGACGTTTTCCAATGTTTTTCAATGTTTTTTAAACGTTTTGTTCAATTTGATTTCAAGTCAGTGTTTTACAGTATTTTTTGATGTATTACAATGTTCTTCAATGTTTTGTACGTCAGAGAACTGACTTATTAATCCATTACTCATCTCTGAAACATAAATGCGCTGAAGTGACTTGTTAAAACGACTATTTTTTGCAATTTTTTTTGTCTCTGTTTGAAATGTTGGATTTACATGAATGGTAATTAAAAATCGAGTGGAAAAGTTGACGCAATTTTTATGCTGGTTGTAGAGCATTTTCATGGCGATTAACGTACACGGGAATCAACGGGTCATCAAATGATTGAGTTTTAAATGGAAAAAGTTTTTGTGAGACTTTTAAAAAATGACGTCCATTAAAAGTTGAATTTTCAACCCTTATCCCTCAATATTCAATTGATTTTTGTTCCAGGAACTTTACTCATACCCATAAAGTTGGCATGTCAATCTCTCCTAAAAGTTTTCGGGTGATGTACTCCACCCTCCTTATACATAAATTTATCCTTTTTGTTGTGCTTACCGAATGCTGTGTGTAAGAATGACTTCATAGAGATCAAAATTGGACATACTTTTGGGCAAGCATGACTCATGGGAGCTACGAATCATTTTTTGTTGTAAATGTGGAACAATTCAGATTTTTTATTGAGATTGTAACATTTGTGAACATGATATTTTTCAGAAGGGACGTTAGCAAATTGTGTACAGTCAAATTGGATTTCATAAAATGGTCGGATTTACCAAATGCATCTCATGTATTGTCCATACTCAATCAATTCTATGATGATATCTTCTACGTAACTTGTGCTGTAATGAGATTAATATATCGGCTCTGATGGGAATCGAACCCATGTCCTCATAAGATATTGGATTAAAGATTTCTGGTCCGTTCCTTACCGACTCGTCTACCGAGGCTTCACCCTTGCATTAATCAATTCACCTACATATAGCTCGATTCCAAAGATCCGACTCTGCATCGAGCATAACTGATTAAGATCCTCATTACACAAGCATTGAAATCGCCAACTTACAAAATACGTCAAATAAATATAAATTGTACTGAATATCATGCAAAACTTTAAATTATTCAGTAAGATACTCGCAAGTGTGAATACCTAGAAAGTCAAATTATTCCTTTGTCGTCAGGAGGAAATTGAGAAATTGCAAGTAGGGGATTGAAATTTATGCACAACCGAATATAAATTAAATTTTTTTCAAGTCACACCATTTCCCCATAAAGTTACGCATTTTGCTTGTCGTGCTTGTAAGCAGCCATGAAATTATGATAATTATTTGCATGAATACATCGCATTATGTAATCATAATTAGGGTAATCATACACTAGTGACTTAACAGTCAATTTATTAATGCACATCTCGGGAAAACTGAAAAATTCAAATTAAATTTCCTTAACAAAGCCAAAACCATCTTGATGTTCCGTACAGGACATTGCTACTTAAAGTCAGATTATCTCGAACAGAAAAGGAAAGGATGCCGTGAAGCACCCTACTCATAAGCAATAAAGAACAAACTTAATACTCTCGAACCAATTTAAAAATTTAGTAAAAAGACATCCGATCTGAAAATTTTATCAAAAAGGTTTTCATACACACCGAGCATACTCGTCTATTGTAATACAGACCGAAAAAAGAAAACATAAGATCCGTACTAAATTAAACGAAAAATTGTGGTAGACTGAGAATTATTCATGTCTTATTCAGCCTAAAATTGTTTAACAACCATCAGTCGTCGGGATGCAGATTAAAGGAAAAACGTTTTAGGGGTCGTTCATTTATGATGTCTGCTGATGCTTAGTATTAGAAGGAGGATGTTGATAGAGGTAGTAATCTCGAACAGCACACTGCGTCTGGTAGGGTATCGCTATGTCGTCGTATTAAGGGTAAGGCATGAAGTTGCTCTGATGACATCGTGAAGAGTGATTCCGAATCGTGAATGTCTTTAGAGTAGTCATCGATAGATCCAGTTTTAGGTGTCTTTTAGAGGATGTCATGAATCGCAATTGAAGAGAATGAAGTAGTTAAATTAGTGTTGTGCAACCTGTGTGCCACAACACATTAGTGTCCCATCAATATCCCATCAATGGAAATGTCATGAACCACTGAATTAAAACTTCATGACCCATCAACTCACCATAGAAGTTCTAAATGTTCATATGTTTGCAGGCTGAAAATTCAATTAATTTTTTTAATGACCATCATTAAGAAATAGCTCCTTTGACAATTTTTAACGGCACAATTTTGGCAAGCGAATCTGTCATAATGACGCAGCTTAAAAGCAGCAACATTTTGTGATAATTCCTCAAATTAGTCAACTTGCTCGACCAAACTGACCAGAACAATGTAAATTAAAATGACAACTTTTTTGCTCATTTCTCTTCAGCAATATTAATTAAGAAAATAAGAAAAAAAAGGGCAAATGTCTCATGCTATATATATGTACTCGAAATTTTTCTTTTTATTGTTTATTTTAAGTAACATATAAAATTCACGTAGAATACGTGAGAGGAAAATTAATAAATAAAGTTTTTAAATTTTTTCAATTTTTAAGGATTTTCTTTTTTTTTTTTGGTTTATAGTTACTTCATGCTTCGCAATGTGTTTTTGTTTGTGTACGTGTATGTATATCATGTATTATATTTATAGTTCAAAGATTTATTAAAAAGGAATCTATAATTTATGTAATATTAACCGAAATGCTCAAATATTCTCTGTTTTCTTTTTTAAAGTTATCTACTTCTTGGTATATGTATTGCTTTAAGGAAGCTACGTTTATCTCATCATAGAGTGGTAAGGTTTTCACAATTTCTAAACTTTGAGTCCTCTTTACCAAATATCCAGGTTATCATTTGACGCGCCTTCATGCTCGCTCTTACTACATTTCTATTTTTATACCAACTACGTGAGCTTTCTTTTGGGCCCTAGAATTAAATAATAATAATGGAAATGACATGTATGATGGTAGCAATATATCCAAAAGTGCAACACATGTACGAGAAAAGAGAAATGTGAGATTAAAAGCTTTTGACATGAATGATATCGTTGCTCTCTCTCTCTCTCTCTCATCTTATATACCTGTAATTCACAATGTTCCTTCTTCAATCGGATCTGTGTTAATGTACCAGCTAAAAGTTCATCAACATTATGATTTATACCGACAGAAACTTCTATAAATTTCACTCGGTAAGTGCACGCCATACATTTTCCATCTGTAAATAACAGAGACAGAAAAAAGAAAGAATAACAATAAATATATAGAAAATGACTGACTCGTGATGATAAATGCATTCACATTTCCAGACGTTAAAAAATTAAAATTCATTATTGGGCCTCGACGGAGAAATTTTATTCGTGACGGCTGAATTTTTCTCGGATGTGTTTTTCCTTCGAAGGTGAATAATTCATCCAAGGGGAATGGTTCAAGAATTTTATTCTTGATGTGGGTCTAGAGAATTTTTTTGGTAGCTTGAATGTTGTATTTTCGTACATTGCCGAGCAACAAATAGATACATAATGACACTTTGTTGGTAGCATTGACATTGATTTATTAGAATTGTTGTATGTCTAGTTCTAAAGACGACGAATGTCGCCTGGCACTAAGTTGGGACAAGATCGACAACACGTCACATTGCTGTCATTTTGTGCTGTCTTACTAGATTTGATGACGTAGTTCTGTGTTGTTCAACTGTGTGTTGCGTCACATTAGTGTGTCGCTGAAGTATTTTGCTATGAACCACGTGCGATTTCGGCTGTGGTTTACCGCCAAGTTGTGCAAATCTGGCAAGCTGCCAAGTATGTACAGCACTGGTCTAGACTAATGTCGTCTAAACTAACCCAAAGTCACATTTTTGTCATTTTGTGTTGTGTTGCTTGAATATGATGATGCATGTCTTTCGTGACTGTCTCACATAACCTCAATTACGATGAGATTAGCAGTTGCTTTATTCAAGCATCAAGTTGACAACTTTGACAAATGCAACAATGTATGCGTTACTCGGGGATTATCATATGGCACAGCAGTCACAATACAAAACAAATAAAAAATGACAAAAGTCTTGTGACTATAAAAGTCATTCAACCGCTTCATAAATTTTCCGAGTTTCTACGTCGAGGCCTCCTATATCCTATATTTTATCTTTTTTCATACATAAACAAAATAATGTCTTTATTTAAACGAGCTTACGAATATTTCTTGTTTACCTTGACTAGATATTGCTCGTGATCTTGCAAGATCTATTTTATTGCCAACTAAAATGCAACATCTTGATCTGACTAAGTCCATATCTTGTAAGAGAGTTAGAAAATATTCGGCACGTGTAAATGATGATTTGTCTACGACCGAATAAATGATTAAAAATGCGTCACAACCATCAATTTGATCCTATAAATGAAGTATGTGATGAAATGGAAAAACATGTTTTTACTATTTGTCTTCTTTTTCTTATTCTTAATGAATTATGTATAAAATCTCCCTTACCTTATTCCCTTTACTATCAGTTAGAAACTTCAATTCAGATTCAATTCCATTGAGAATAATAGAGATGCTTTGGTCGCATGGCGAATCTATTTTGGAAAATGAACATATAAAATAAAATTTATTTGTTTTTGTGACTGTTTTTATCTTCTTAATAGCCCGATTGGTACATATTCGAATGCTGCCTTGAGATGATTAATCGGTAATTCTGAGTCAATTGACGAATCCTGTGGTATTCAGTAAATTGGAATATTCGATTGTATTCGGCCAAATGAAGAACTTGGTTATTTTCGGCCAATTAACAAATCCAGTAACTATCAGCCATTTGGGAAATCGGGTCGTTTTCAGTCAATTCGCAAAATTTAGTCCTTGTCCGTCAATTGACAAATAACGTCGTTTTCACTCAATTGATAAGTCGGGTTGTTATTCTCAAATCTGGTTATTTAAAGTCGATTGGCACACTAGTCGTTTCCAGTCAATCAGTAAGTCCGACCGTTTTTAGTTCTTTGGTAAATCCGTTCGTTTTCAGTCAATCAGTAAGTCCGGTAATTTTCAGTCCTTTGACAAATCCGGTCGTTTTCTGACAATTTGGAAATCCGGTCGTTTTCGGCCAAATGACGAATGTAACCCACATTCAGTCAATCAGTAAGTCCTGTCGTTTTTAGTCATTTTGGTAATCCGGTCAATTGACAAAATCAGTCGTTTCAGTCATTTGGGAATTTGGACGTTTTTAGTCGATTTGGCCGGATGTGCAGGTTGTTTTCGGCCAATTGACAGTCAATTGTAGTGGCAACATTTGAATAAGTACCGATCGGGTAGGATATACATATATTTTATGTATTGATGAATAATTTGAGCAAGTAACATCTGCACGCCCATTAACATAAAATGCCAAAAAGAAAACAACAACAACAAAATCGACAGAAGCAATAATGGCAGAAAGGTCTCTAATGACATGAGAAAATTCATTATATAAATAAATATGATAGACTGCTATTATAAAGTCGTCCTTTTTAAAGCCTATCAAAATCATTCTCATTCATTCCATCACCCATAAAATGTGAAAAATTCTATCATTGTATAAGTATTTAGTCTTCATATGCTCTACTCTACTATACTCTACACTGTATGTATGTATGTGACCACAATTTGAACCAAAATCATTATTGATTTATTAAATTATTAATCAATATTTTTGATCAGCTTCCAAAAATAATTTCATTTTAACGCTGAATAGGATGGAAAATGAATTAATTTAATTACTGGACCCGAATGAACAACAGCATGGACCATAGAAGCACCGATAAAAAAATTGGATTTTAATGAAATCAATTTTTGACATGATTATAGTCACGAGAAATAAAAAAATGTATAGATTGATGTTTATTGTGTTGAATCCATTATTTATGCTTAAATATTGCAGAAAATTCACAATTTCCATCAACATTATAATAGTATATGCCGTTTAATATGTATCAACAGCAGAATATCATCATCATCTATCAGACGGCTTTACATCAATCACTTTATTGTTGGATATAATTGAAATAATCTTTGTCATGTTGTTCGGATATGGTGAAAAGCAGAAAAAAGCATCAGCAGCACTAGGGAAATGAGGGGAGTGAGAAGGAGCTATAAATGACAAAAAAATTATGTTTTTTTTCCTCCCATAATAATAAACCAATTGCTGGATGGAGCTAGTCTATTAGGGATTATAATGCATTTAGACTTTTAGTAGTCACTCTTTTTTGCATCAAGCTATGCGTATTTCCCTTTCGTATCATGTAAATTGAATTTTTCATGAAGTTTTTAATCAAACATTGAAAGAGAGATCCCAATGTTCATCAAAAATTCAATCCACAGAAACAAGGAAGCTTTGACACACATACATACATTTAGGAGCGAATGAGAAATGAAAAAAATGTATCAGGTCGGAAAAGTCTTTTGGCGGGAAATACAAAGGCGCGCATTTTTTGTCATGTAAACTAATCATTAATGTGATAAGGGATTATAAATATACAGCAAATATAGCCCCACATCACCACATAAATTAATAAAATTGATAAAGAGCCAAACAGGGAATACTTGTTACACTTGAGTGAATTGGAATTGATTTATAAGGAAAATGTTTATTTATTATGCGGAAAATTTTGGTTTTGGATCATTTAAAAGTTTATATCCATTGGGGAATCTTTTGATCTCTCTAATCTTCAACGTTTAATCCCACTTCCTCTTAAATCAGTGATTTCCCCATTGGTTATTCCATCCAAAGGTTAAGCACTTTATGACACTTCAAAGTATCATTTTATGACTTTTTTGAAGAAATTTTAATGACGAGAAACCTTCCGAATATCATAAATTGTACTTCGTTAAGGTTGAAGAGCATCCGTTGTTATGAATACAAAGTCCAAAAAAATTTCCCAAAACGTAAATATAAATTTTCCATTGTTTGTATTTTCTTACAGGAAAAGCAGAAAAATTTTAATTGAAAATATTTTCACGTAAAGCACATAAAACTTGTTCGGAGCAGCTAATAAACTTCATCTTCTTTCCAATTACAGATGCAACATGTAAGGAATAACCACAATTTCCACTCAAAATACAATAGAATCAACAGATCTTTTCGTGGATGAATATTAGTATGTATGAGACAGATGAATAGATCGATAAACTGTGGATTAGTGTGCATGTATATTAAAAAAAAGTGCTAAAAAAACTGAGAGACAGAATTTTGCTGTTTTCGTTTTTGCTACAAGCTCATTTGAGTGAACAACATAAAAAGGAATGTAAGTACATAGTAAAAATTTATAAGATACGAAAAAAGAAAAAAAAATTGTGTGTGTGGGTATAAATAGAACAGAAACAACAATGAGAGTACCTCTTCCGCTTTCGTAAGCATTAATGCACTCGGATGTTCTGAATTGAGATAATAGTGCTGCTTTTCCAACGCCTGGAGCTCCCATCATACAGACGGAATATGAATCTGTTGGTCCTGGACTTGCTGATATTTCACTTGCAGCTGTTGATTTCATAGGACATGCGGGACTTGGTGGAATAAGACTGGAGCTTCTGGATCTACGACGTCTAAATGAATCACCTCTGTTTACTATGCCTTCATGGATAAATATAGTTGTAGAAATAAAAAAAAATAGCAAAAATTTAATTTATTTAGGTAAACTTTCATCGTGCTGGCGACAGCGGTTTTGTCTATTTGTGGACATGAAATAAAATCAAATGAAACTTGTTTGCCCGCTTTTGCCATTTTATAAAATTCAATTAAGCTACTAGGGGAAACTAAATTGAGTTATCATTACCTTTATTGGAAGTACTGAATGTTCTTAGAGTTACGGTATCATCTGTATCATTTACTCTTAAATAGTTAGAATTTTGACCGGGAACATCTAAATATATATTTGACTTTCGACGTACTGTAAGTGCAATCATGAAAGAGAGAGAGAAAGAAAAAGGTATATTGAGAGTATATTGAGTGTTGTACTTGAGTATATATACAACATATAAAGTAGATATACAATCAGGTACTCAATAAGTATATTCAACAAAATGGAAAATCATGAAACTGAATTAAAGAGGAAAGAAGTCAAGAAAAGGAAGAAGGTAAAGGAAAAAAAACTTGATTTCCTACCGGAAGCATTTGAAGACACGTTATTTTGAGCAGGCCTTCGCTGAGAACCACGTCTTACAGGTTGATGAAGTGTTTCGCTTTCATCCATTAAATATGGTTCACTTGTAAAATGGGTTTTATTGTCATAATAAAGCGTTGGTGGTTGCTGGGATGTTGTTGAAACTTTTTTGCGCACCTGTATGATAATTAGTCATAACATATGTGTGTTAATTTCATTTTACTCTTTTGTTCATGATGGTTCATAGCAGTTCATAGCACCGAAAAAACTTATTAATTAACTTATTCATTAACTTTTATAATTTGTTATCATACCGTTCGTCCGCTCGGAATTCTAGCACTCTGTGAACGAGTTGCTGGCTTTCGTCGCCTATAATTCGGTGTACCACCTCCATCATCTGGTGTATCAATGTCACACTGTGAATTTATTATTGCTTCTAAGCTCGAACTTGCCGGAGCTGATATTGATGCACTTCTCGTTTTGTACTGTGGCTTAGAAAAACTATCCTCAGCCATGCTTAAAGTTTTTCTCTTTCTTTCAATACTCTATTCTACTTTATTGAATAATAATTCTTATATTTGTAGATATCTAAAGGAAAGAATGAAATACAATAGAAAAAAGAAAATCATTATTTTTTTCCTTATTCACTTCCTTTTTTGATAGCTGTCATATGTACAGTTTCCTACATTTGTCATTCCTTTATTCTTTATAGATTTATCGTAAATCTATGAAATATTACAATAGACACTGTATCCCTTAACCTGAGTCTATCGAAAGGAAAAACAAAACTGTCAGCAACTGTGGCTTGTAAAAACTCTCAAACAGAACAAAAATTGAAGCTGTCTTCGAGTCAATCCCCAAAGACAATCATATGAAATGATCTAATTAATGGAATAGCTATACAGCGTGTTTCCCAATCAAAACTATTCTTACTGCACTTTCGAACATATCTTGCGTGATTGTGGCCAATATTTTAACACGATTCGAGTAAGTACAAAACAGGGTTGTGGATGAATGATGTCAAGCTTCACTTATGATGTTGAAGTCACTAAAATAGTTAATCTTCATTTTAAACACAAATTGTCACCGCTTTCTTGATGATTTTGTTTACATTTTCATGAAGTTCAAAATTTGAACCTCAACATTTTTACAGAAATTTTCAAAATTTAACGGTTTTTTTTTGTTATTTCATGTTATTTCAAAATCAGCGTGTTGTTTATAAAATTGTGCAACTTTAAGACCTTCGGATCTCCAAAAAGTATCAGACGTAATTAAAAATAAGCCCCAATGGAATTTATGAGGGAATCGTGTGTAGGTGAAAGGTGTCATGAAGTCTAACACATAAAAAATCTATGAACTTTTTTAAGAGTCTTCATGGATTAATTGAAACTGTTTTGGGAATTGTAGAGGTGATTTTAAAGGTACACCAGCCCTTATTTCCAAAATAATTTCTTGTTCTCATTTTTTTTACAACAAAATTAGAAAGAATTTTTGTGTACATATTCTAATATTACCTCTAAGGAGTGCTATACTTTAGGTAGAAACATGCAAAAATATTTCACAGTAAGTACTTTACATTCCTTATCATTTTAGCACCAACATCATGAAAATTCACATAAAACATTACATTCCTATCTTGAGTAACGAGTTGAATTCCTAGTTATTCAATATTAATATTTCTTTCTCATATTTTATGTTCATGAAATCATGTTTCAATTGTTCACTACTCTCTTATCATTTTGTGAACACTCTCGACGTATGTTATATTATGTTGATGACATAAATTTTCCAATTTTCAGTGCGAAAATTATATTTTGTTGATGAAGTGATGGAAAATAATAAGTTTCAATTTTTTTTTGTTGCCTCATCTTGCTTTTGCTTTTTTCCTCTTCGTTCACAATTCACAATGTATTATACCAAATATGAATTAGTGCCAAACAACAGCAGAAGCAAAAAAATAATAAATAAAGTTAAAAAATATATATATTTTTTTCATTTAACTTTGCAAAAGTAGCCTGAATAGACATTTAGAAGAGGAAGAGAAGGAACTACAATAAATAGATAAAATAAGTAAACAGCTTTTCTTGTTTGCAAAAAAGGTATGATGATGTTTGGGGAGGGGGAGGACTAGAATGACGAGGCGCAACATTGAATTTTTGTATATAAAAATTTTGTTTCTTTCTTCTTTATACAAAAAAACAATTTTTTTATAAGAGGCATGTTGCAGAAAGCACATTTCGTTATGTATCTAAATAAATATAAGACGAATAAAGGCGGAAGAAGCAGGAACAAAAAAAAAGAATCAAGTCAAAAAGATATTTGCGCTTGAATTTTATAAAAGCGAATTTTTAGATGACTATATTAAGTTTTATATGAATGGAATTAGCATAATGTTGAATAAAATATCGAGTGTAAGACTGTTAAGGATCCGAAAGTATGCTTATATGGTATATCAAAAGTTTATTTCCTGTACTTAAAGTATTTTCATTTGAAACTTTTTGTATAAAATCCTGTATCATTCCGTCATATTCATATCAGTGATAGGTAGTTATGCCAACCTAACTCCAAAATGAAAAGTAAATCCCGTATATAACTCAGTGGGTTTAAAAGGAAGCAAATTTTGATGTGTGAAACATGCTGTGATAGAAATTAAAATTGGCATTTACAAATTTCATCAAAATCTGAATGTAATTGAAGCTTTTACAAGCTATTGTGGATAAAACATATGTGAACTGGTATAGAGGATGTGAACACATCAATTCTCTACATAAGAAACATTTATCAATGCTAGAATTTGCCATAGAAAATATGTATACACGAGAATTTCCACGTTCATTCTTAACAACAGAATTGCTATGACAGTGATCCGCAAACCAATCAATATAGAAACTTTATTAGAAATGTCGTTGATCGATCTGATGGTTCTTAAGGCTTCTTCTACTTCAAATTCAACCAGATTTACTTTAACAATCAATATGGAGAATATGAGAAGCATACATTATAAGATTTCCAGGGTTTGTTTTGCAGCATATCATATTTCAAATTAAAAATAGATACAGATTCATTGAGATGTTTGCGCCAAAAAAAATATAAGGCATAGCGAATAATTGTCAAACAATTGTTTCATCGAATCGAAAGATTCTTTCTTAAGAGCCTTCATTATTTTCGATTACAAAATAATGAATACAGTTCGAGTCAAAGGAAAAATGCTTACAAAAACGTTTATTCGGAATGACACAATGTATAACATAGACAAAATACTCAAGTTGAGATCTTTATTTGAGATGAAGCTATGAAGCTGTGAACATTACAATAATGGAAATGGAAGGATGTGGTTTAAAATGCTAACGGGAAAATATTCAATTGACATGCTCTCTTTAAGGAATTGTTTAAAGGGATTATTTGTAAATCACGTCCAATATTGTAATGGATTGTATTGGACATCATCCCTCTAGACTTCATCTCACTGTCATTATTACTTAGAGCAGAGGTGGACAACCTCGAGGAGCACCAGAGTGACACTTATGTTACCATAGTGATGTTAAATCGTCACATTGACTTGAAGATGTGTGGATGTCCTTCAAGTACGTAACAACTTTTTTCAGATAGAGATAAGCAGGATTGACTACAGATAGACAAAACTCGACTTAGTCAGATTCACGAGGGAATGGAATAGAAAAGCACAATTCAGATAATCGATCAAAAATTCGGCTACGTGCAGCAGTGACTCTGTTTTGGAAGTGAAATCGATTTAAATTCAGCATGTCAGAGGCACGTCGGCCTGGTGTTGGATTTCGAATCGATTAATCGACTTGTGTATTAGACATCATATCCAAATGACCCCAGCTTAAAGTACTCGTTACAAAAATATTGTCAACAATCTAATGTCTAATGTCTAAAAAGCAGTAGAATAAGGTTGTTAAGGTAGTTAAAACGGTAATTCAAAAGATAAATTTAAAAGTCATAAGGATTCAGCTAAGAGTCGTCGTTTCCAGAGTCGTTAAATGCAAGCGGTATTCTATGTAGCAATTACAAGAATGCTCATACAAGACATCATGATGAGAAAATTGGGAACTGCTTTCGTAGAGTAAAAAATTGTTTTTAAAACGCTAATTTTATTCAACATCAGCAGTGAAGCAATGAACGTAAAAGGAGGAATTTCATTTTCTTTTTTGATAAGATATAAATCGATCGAACGCGCTGCCGGAATCATTTACGGTTTACATCAATATACATATATGTGTGTATATATATCGATATTAAATTCCTAAACGGTGATATGTGTACATATATATATGCATACTTTTTTCTCATTTATTATTACTATAATTTTGTATGCGAAGCACCTCACCCCACACAATTATATTGTTTTGCTCAATTGCTGATAAAAATATGCGGTGCCGAGATGCTGGTTGAGCAGGAATTGAATGGAAAATGTATATATTGTTTATAATTGTATTAATAAGTATTAAGCAATAAACGAAAGAAGTGCTACTTACCATATATCCGATAAAATATTTTTTTTAATTATATATTGTATATTTTGTCTGCTTTCCTTCTATCTCTTTTTATTACTAACAGATTCTTTTAACAGCACAATGAGTTTTTCATCTAGATATTATTCGCACTTTACTCACTGAATTTATTTCTCTAACAAAAAAAAAACATTTTCATTGCTTTTTCTTATTTAAATTACAAAAGACACCAAACACTAAAATCATTTTATTTATAGCGCATTTTTTTCCTTTTAAATATGTTCTATTTTTGTATGTTGCTTGCTCACTGTGAGGAAAGAAGTGAAATTGAAATGTGAAAGAAAATGAAAAGAAAAATATAGGTTGAAGAGATGAAAGTTCTTTTTTTTTCTCCGACTACGATACTATAAAGTATAAAATATAATACTAATAGGTACTACACAATACGATACGACACGACACTCAATGAACAAAATCAAAATTTATAGCTTTCCCTCATAAAATTCTGTCTATAGAATATCTATATCGCATATATCTTTCCCCATAAACCCCGTTCTCTACGCTTTTATGTCTAAAATTCCAGGATGTGCCAATTAAAAATATGTCTGCTGTATCTCAGAGATTACTGAGATTTTTTTCGCTTAAATTGTAATGAAAAGAATTCTCTTTTTTGATATGATAATTTCATTCATTTTCATTATTATGCGTTGAATACGGTTTATATTTATCATATACAAGAGTGTTGCTTCAAAGATGGAATTAGCGTTGATTTAAAGTGGCTTATTGAGGCTACAGAGTTGTCAGTGTTGTGATATTTGATGAAATTAGTTGAAATCAGAGGGCGAATTTGAGTTGAATTTGCTCAAGCACTTGAAATTGACTAGAATCGAGTTGGAAATAATCATTTTGAATAGAGTATACTTGGAAGAAGTCGAGTTGACTTGGGTCTACTTGAAAGACCTAAAATCAACCTTCATTTGAAATCATCTTGAATTCTGTTTAAACATCTTTTAAATCTTCTTTAATTTTATCAATTCCTAGACATGCCTAGTCAAAGATACACATCTTCTTAATCTAGGAATGTAGCTATGCTACGTCAAACAACTCTTTTTATAAGTAGTACAAAAAATGCTAAATTTTCCTAATTTTTCCCGTTCAAGCTTGTGTATGATTTTAAGTCATAATTGAATAATTAGCTCAATCTATCGTGGTTTAAAAATTTGAAGCTTTATTTACGAAAGGCTGTCTAAACATAATTTTTCTTAAAAAAGATGAAAATAAAAATTTTAAATGGAATCGAAGAAAAATTTGTAAAACAAATTAAAGCCATAAATCGCGGAATTTTCTTTTTTTATTAAACACAATTATAATTATGGTCTGTATGAAGGAAGCATTAGTCTTCTCGCTTTTTAATTAAGCGATTGTTTTAATAAGCGGAATCATATTTATTTCAGTAATTCCAACTAAAGAGACACAAAAGAGTTGAGTAAATTTATTCAAAATTTTAAATTTAGATGGAAATGGAAATAAGTTGTAAGGAATGCCGCATCCTCTTTTTAATTTATTCTAGTCATTCTTTGATGTTTTTATGTAATTTATGACTTAAAGGATAGTTTTTGTGGTCTATTGGCACACCCTAACTTTAAGATAAGTGTTTGATAATTCCTATATTCTCTCCCCAACACGTAATGGATGTGCATTGGACATTGATTGCTACAAATAAAATTTCTTTATATTAAAATCAATACACTACGATTATGCAATGTTTAAAAAAGAAAGAAATGAAAACAACTTGTTGCAAACCCGTTAAAAAAATATATAGAAAAGGGATAATAATAGCAATAATGATGATAATAATTTTATGAGGAAAGAAGGCACAAAAATTATTGAAATTAAAAAAAAAAAATCACAAACAAAAAATAGATTTTCTTTTCATTTCACAGATTTTATATATTTTAATACAACATGCTCTATGATGATATAGAGAATAAGAGTGTTTTCATATATGCGATGCCTTCTATGTATCATCACCGTCATCATCAAAAAAAATCTTCTCAAAAAGTTAATGTGAAAAATGAATCAGCGGAATTTTAATTCGGAAAATCAAATAAAGAAAGAAAAAAAAAAGAATTAAAATGTAGCGAGAGAATTTGCCCCGTTGTATATATGTCTACAAATCCGAATGTAATTTTATATTTTTTTTTACACTTTATATAGTAAAGTTGAAGAAGGAAAGTATCGAGCAGGAGTTCTTGTGAGCAGGTAAATTTGTATATAGCAAATATAAATATTTATCTATATTTTGCACTCAATTTACTACTACTGATAACGAATATTTTTCTTTTATATCCTCTACATTTATTTATTTATTTTTATTTTTGAAATTTTTGATGAAAAAGAAAAGAAATCAAAAATAAAGTATGAGAAAATGTGAGAAAAATTTTCTTCGAGCACACAAAACACAAAGCTTTCAACTTTACACTCAAAATGAAACTGAGTATAGGACAGAAAATATTCTGTGTTAAGAAGGGAAAGAAAAGAAAAAAGAAAAAAAAATATAAAATTTGTACATTTTCATTCAAATATACGAGGGAAAAGTCGGAAAAACTCTCATTTTCATGCTCACTCGATGCTCATCAGTCCTCTCAACTCTCTTCAAAAACACGTTGTGTGTACTCGTCTCAAATGTCAGTGAAAAGAACATTTTAAGCGATCATCATTAAGTGACAATTAATAATTTAAACAGATACATAGTCTTAAACCTTTCGTAGGGCAACAAATTATTATAACTATTTTTAATAATAATTCTAATAGGTCTATAAACTTTCTCTTTTATAAATGTTTTTTTCGGGTGAGTGGAGGCATGATAAAATTTTCCTCGGTTGTCATTAGATCACTTTGACGTATTTATGGAAAACATATGTATGCGAAATGAGATCACTTTGATTGGTTGACCGTGTATATTTTCTTTCTTCTTGCTTAGCACTCGAAAATTAGAGCATTCAAAATGCTGAAATTAGTCGTAAAATATTGGTAGAATGCCTTCTGAGATGAAAAATTTAAGATTCTCTGCATATTTTCGCAATGATTTTCATATTTGTGATATAATCTCACAAGTATTCAATGTTTTAATAATATTCCTTTATTACTCATAAGGCGGCAATTTTATTGTATAATCTGTAATTAAAATATACATGAATAAATACTGGGTACACCTGCCTACCTCGTTTTAGATGCTTCCTCTTCAAAATCTATAGATAAACAGACAAAAATTATTGCACAAGAGATACAGAGCAAATTCAAAAATGATGCTAAGCGAATTCGCAAAGATGCAAAAATTTAAATGTCAAAAGTCTGTTGAGATCTTAATAAATATCTAAAACTTAATAAATCATTGAATTGAGCTTTAATTCTCTCCTATTGACATTTAAACATTTATTTTCAATTTCAATTTGTATCCTAAAAGACCACTGGAGCTCACAGTTGGTAAGTTCAAAGAAGGCAATTAAAAAAATTGTTTGCACGGTTCTATGAGATTTTTAATTACTTTCCTGATCGGTATTTCACAGATGCGCATAAATCATGTACCTCCACTGACTTTTAAACATTATTTTAGAAAAGACCAGTACAGGATGAAATGAATAAAAAAAGTTTTGCCTTGAACAAATTTCTTTTCTCCATGTTTTGCATACTAATCAGCTTAAATAGTCTTGATTACGATATCTTTGCCCTTTTTTGCAAGAATCACATGGTTCAATGTTAATGATGCCAATATGCCAGATTGCGTCCTTTTTTCTCTCTTCTTTTACTCGTCTTTTCTTTTCATTTCGATTTGATTCAACGAAAAAAACAAGACAATTAATTGTCGTCATCTTATAATCTCAATACCATGTGATGATGATGCTATCTACTTTTTTTTTGCCACAATATATAAAATATATAGAAAAGACACAAGTAGTAATAATAATAGAAAAAGAAAAAATAACCGTCAAGAGGATGTAAAACATGAAAATTTCACACAAACATTTTTATATTCTGACTTTTCCTCTCATTAATAGGTTCCTTTACATTCGTCTATATTTTAATGGATAGATGTGGGCTCGTATCATAAATGACAGACAACGTTTAGACATAGTGTGTAGAGTCATGAGCTATATTTAGATTTGTAGCTTGAGAATGGCATATTGCTTAACCTCAAAATTTGAATTTCTTTCCATTGCATTTATGATATTAGGCTAGGTCAGTAATGGTCTGTGAGTTGCATCTCACTTGCTATCTTACCAGCTTTAGTATGATATAGAAATACAAATCTTAAGATGACAAATGGGGTTGCTCTACATATTCAACACACGACTTGACCTCATCTACGAACGACCCCATGTATGGAAAGAGTTTTTATTCCCCAAGATCTTTGTGGAATAGCAGATCGTAATTTTAATGTATATAAAAAAGTTTCGGGAGCTAAAAGGAATGAAAAGTCTTTAAAGAAGCAATAAATCCGAAAATATTTGACACATGTTTAAATTTAAATTGATTGTACTTAAATTATACGTTTACGCGAAATAAAAACTCTTTTTCGCTCCCTTGATTTAAGCAATAAATAAGAAGGAAATAAGAAAAGCAGATGAAAAGACTTAGTCTTCGATTTCAACTTTTAAGTAAACATAATTCGATATGTATGATGCTTTTCAATTGTTCGGTAATTGTTTACTTGGATTGGATAATTTACGTGAAAAAAAGTTTTTATGTCACAAATGAAAAACTCTATTATAAACACAAGATTTATGACGGCATTATGACTATAGTAAATAGATAGAGGTAGGTAGTAAAATTTATGTATTGATCAATCATAAATAAAGTGTTAATTTTATTTTTATTAGTTTCTATTTTCGCATGCATTATGTCTTAATTGGATACATTCCAAAAGTCATCATTATATGATAATTAAATCTTTTTTGAGGCCTGCTGGTGTTTTAAAATGCTTTAGGATCCCGATCGCTACGTTTTACGTCATTCCCAAGTTTTAATTTCATTTCCTTACGATGATTGAAAAGTTTATTAACTTAAGATTGAAATTACCGGAAACGAATATTTTTAAATACGTTAAATAAATTAAAATGCTTTAATTAAAACAGAAAGTCAAACAAAAAGTTTCAACAAAGTCTAACGGTGTTCAAATTTTCAAAAACCAATACACATCAACCGCCAAAATGTTTTGAAAACTTTTTTACACATGAAGTGATTTTACACATCAACTGAAAGACAAAGTTCATTCATATTTGAAATTTCAAACAAGAAACATCAGAAAGGAATTTCGATAAAAAGTGTGTTAATTAATTATAATTTTAAAACTTTACGTGGTATTTTATCTTATATAAACAATAAAGATGGCAATGACTACACGTTTTCGTTCAAAACCAAGAGAGGAGGTGAGTAATTTTAGTTTATATATTTAACGCTTTTGTTCTTTTATTTAACGGTTTTTCTTTGGTATCTTGATGATTAAATTCTTCATTATTTACCATTAAAACCTTAATTAAACCATTTAAAAAGATGAAATCTCACAAAAACAATGCATCTGCATTTTCACAGAATCATGATCCCGCCAATAAATTAAAATTGCTCGATTCCAAGTTAACTGCAAATAAAACCGATTCTGGATTATTGGTAGATGAAAAACGAAAGGCATTCGGTGATATTCATAATCGCAGAGAAATCATAAGCATTGATTCAAAGAAATTAGGGTGAGTTAAAGTTTAAATGCATGTGTTTTTATCACAAACAAAAAAATTCCAATACAACAACAATCTCATTTCTTTGATAGTGTTGAGAAGGATATCAAGAAAGGAATTACTGGTGTGTTTAAGGATGTGAAGCCTCGTGTTGACACTCGCTGGAAAAAAGCGGAATCTACTATAGTACCACAAAAGCCGAAAACTGCAGTCATTGCACCCACGGCTATAACTCGTCCTCTATCTCGACAAAATTCCATCAAAAATAATGATATTAAAAAGGAAAAGAGTGTAAAGACGATCACAGATGCAATTACAAATCAAATAAAAAAGACCACTACATATGCAACAGGAATTGATTTAAAGAAATCCCAACAGAAACCAAGTGAAGTTCAATTTATTCATTCACCTAAATCAATCAAAAAGAAAGAAAAACAATCTGGTGGTGTAAAATATTTTGAAAGTCATTCATCACACTTAATTAGTCAGGTAAATATCCTTAAATTATTTTTTCAAAAACATTTTGTTAATAAATAATGTCCTTTTATAGGTTGATAATATCGATGAAAATGACAGAGGCAATCCACAATTGCTGTCCGAATACGTAAATGATATTTACGCTTATATGATGAAATTAGAAGATATCTTCCCAATTCGTTCCAACTTCTTGGAAACTCAAATGGATGTAACACCAAAAATGCGATCAGTTTTATTAGATTGGATTAATGAGGTTCATCATCAATTTAATTTGGAAAATGAGACATTTCATATGGCTGTATCGATGATTGATCGTTACCTACAAGCAGTTCACAATACTCCAAGAAAATTTCTACAACTTGTTGGTGTAACTGCCTTATTTATGGCCTCAAAATATGAAGAGCTAATGCCACCAGAAATTGGTGATTTTGTATACGTTACTGATGATACTTATGGCAAGGAACAAATTCTTCAAATGGAAATGAAAATGTTCAAAGCTCTTGACTTTCAATTGTGCAAACCCCTTCCTATTCACTTCCTCCGACGATATGCAAAGGCTGCAGGATCATTGGCTGATCGGCAATACATCGCTGCTAAATATTTCATTGAATTAGCCTGCATTGATTATGAGCTTTCCATGATTAAACCTTCTGAAGTAAGTATATCTTTGTTGGAACTAACAGAAAAGTTCCTCACTTAAAACTTTTTTGTGATTTTTCAAATATTTTTTAACCGTTATTTTTCAAATCAATTATTTACTTAATTATTTTTTGTTTATAGATCGCTGCTGCTTCATTGTATCTATCACTGTACATAATGAATGGAATGAAGAACGATAAAGATTTATGGACACCAACATTGGAATTTTATTCGACTTATACTCTCGCCGATATGTTGCCGGTTGTTAAGCGCCTTGCGTTGATTGTATCTACAGCACAGGATGCAAAACTTAAATCAATTTATAACAAGTATGCAAATGCACATTTCAAATTCACATCCACAATTCCTGAAATGACGGGCATTAAGATTCAAAACTTGATTCGATCATTCTAAGAATTTAAGTCGTTATTCCATTGTTTTATTTTCTTTACTCCTTCATGCCACACGTTTGCATCTTTTTTGTCTCTCATTTCTTAAGTCTAATATTTTAATTAAGAAGATATATACAATCTATTTTATATTGAAAAAAAGTGTTTGAACCTCATATTTAGTATGTAATTTATTTCATATAATTTTTTACCAAGACTTGCTTTTACACTAAAAAACAAAAAGTAAAAAGGATATCTCGTTAGTTTAATTAGTTTTCTTTAGGCAAAAATAAAGCAATCATTTCTTGGATAAGTCTTTACATACAAATGAACATTTGAAAAGTAGTCCTTAATTAAAGGACGTTAGCGCATTTTTAAAATTTAACGGTTTTGTAGAATTCAAATTTGTGAAAATTTGAAGTGAAAGTGGTGACGAGTTATTTAAAATGCGCTGAAAAACAAACAAGTAAGGAACAAGTTATGCATGTAGATTTATAATCATTTTATGTACTTTGAAGTTAATTGTTAATTAACAGGAAAACAATTTTTTGTCTCAATAAAACAAGATTAAAAGCTAATTGTATTATAATAATTCCTTTTAATAGCGTTTTTTTCTTTATTTTTCAATAATTATATTTTAAATTGACATTAATATTCGATTATTAAAAAACTAATGAACATTTATGGGAAAGTATGAACTTAAAACTTTGGATCCTACTAAAGAAAAAAAATGTAAGACAGAAAATAATGACAATTACATGACTAAAATTACAATTATTTAAGATCCGATTGCTAAAAAAACTAAAATTATTAATAATAAAAAAAAAATATTAAAAAACTGAACGTAAGTAGTTAAGAATCTAAAAACACAAGTTCTCCATGATATTTGTGTGTTGTGTATACAAATTATGAATATTCACTGTTTGGTTCGGTTCCAAAATACCGATCTCCAAAGTTGCCAATACCAGGAATCACATAAAATTTATCATTGATTTCTGGATCAACGGCTGAGGTAACAATTTGAACCTGAAATGGAAGAAGAAAAGGAGAATTAGAGATTTAGAAAATGGCAGAATAAAGAGAAACTTGATGAACGTGACAAACAGGCAGAATAGAACAAGTAATGAAGTTATTCTAGTCGTTGTAAAGAATATAGCGACTTTTTAAAGGCATTTTAAAATTTGAATATTTTAGAAGTTCAAAATTTGAACTTAACTATTTAAAAATTCAAATCAAAAATTTCCGTTATTTTTGAAGTCTAAAATAAATTTTCCGTTATTGCCTCAATAGCCTTCATTTCACTCAACTCAATTATTTGCACACAGTTGACACCAATTTCATCAAGTAGTCATAGACTATTAGTATTCATCATCAAATTCGAATGAAAATGTCAATGTCTCATTTTATCGTAAATAAATTTGCTTACCTTAGGAAAAGCATATGCAATAGAATGAACACCTATTTCGGCCATTAAAAGAGATACTAATAGAATATTTTCTTCAGGAACGTCATGATCAAGCAATACTCGAATTGCCATAATTGCAGCAGCACCAGTTGCCACTAAAATTATTGATAAGATTAAATATTTATGAGTCATGGGTTATATAAACTAGAAATAGTCGATTAAAATACCTGTAGCATCCATTAAGATTACACGATAATCCTTGATATCTTTCGGCAAACGTAGGTAATATAACTGCGCATATAAAATTTGAGAGAAGAGAAGAAAAAAAGAGGAAGGCACGATTAAAACATTGTATATGTGTCAATGTCGAGTGATTGATAAGAACCAATTTTTCGGTCAAGTTTAATAATATTATGTATGAATGAATATTTGAGATTACCTCTGGCTCGCCAGTTGATTGATTTGTTTGAATAAGTATCTTTCCTATTCGAATATTCTTGCAGACTTCTGATACAGCTTGTTCCATTGTCTCTCCAGCACGTAAAATGGACACGCCACAAATTCTATTACTAGCCATTCTCTTTCCTTCATAGCTGATTGCTTGAGGCGTTTCAACTGATACATCAATAAATGGCATTAAGCTTAAAGCATATTCTAGAACCAGTCGAATGAGACGATTGGAATAAAAAATAAATTCGTCTCTGGATGTATTTGCATTCCGTATAAATGTATGTAAGCCTTTTATCTAAAAGAAGAAGATATAATAAACAAGAATTGGATGTTATTAATAATTTACAGCACACGTGAATGATAAGAATCGCGTCGTATTGTTTACACACCTGAGGTGTTTCGGGTAATAAAAATAATGAACTTGGCATCGGTCTATCCTGCAATTCCGAATGTGCCAATGTTTCCCTGACTTTAAATCCTCTCAATTGTAATTGTGTATTCACATGCTGCACAATTAACTGTATGGCAATTATATTTTCACCACCTCTTGGAACTATAATATCGGCATGCTGCATTGAAGGTGCAATATAATTGGAATAGCTTGGCTTTACCATGGTCGAGTATTGCTTCAATACTCCACCTAAATCTCTACCTCTCTGCGATATATCACGCTTTAAACGTCTTGCTAATCTAACATCAGCATCTGTATCAACAAAAATTTTCATATCCAACATTTCTAAAACCTCTGCACTATGGAACGTTAATATTCCTTCAAATATAATGACATTAGCACCATACATAGTTTTTGTATGAACTTCACGCGAATGTGTCACAAAATTATATACTGGCACTTCCACTTTACGTCCTTCCTTAAGTTTCTTCAATACTTCTAACATAAGATCAAAATCAAAAGCGTCTGGATGATCAAAATTGTATTCATTACGTCCGGCTGCTTCATGTTGTTTATGATTTAATATCTAGTGAAAGAAATACGAGGAATTAGTTGCTTATTTTGCAATGTCAACGGCTTTTTTGCTAAACAAATTCTTGTTCTTGTTTTTCACATTTGTTTATAAAAAAGATCTAGTTCCAAAATGTCAACATACTTTATAGAAGCAATCCATGGACAAAAGTGTGACCCATGGAACATCCAGACTTTCAATAATCTTCTGTGCAACTGTCGTCTTTCCCGAAGCACTTCCACCACAAATTCCGATAACGAATGGCTCCACTTGCTGTCCTTGTGTATTGTACCATGGCTGTTAATGATTAATTAGCGAAAAATATTGCAATTAGTTTTTTTTGTAAACAATATTGAGGGGATTGTTCTTTAGTGACGTCTGTTTACAAAGCTAAATCACATTTAATGTCTAATAAGCACAAGATTCAAGACGTAATAATGAAGAAAAATCGGAAAAATCCCACAATGTTTTCTGACGTCACAAAGCTATTGACCCCTAAAAAAAATTATCACAAAAATTACTCACTGGACGGCCAGCTGTATAAATTGTTCGTTGATTGCATCGAATGATTGCTTCATTAGCTCTAATAGTATTTTGACTTGTAGACGTTGTCCGCTGACGTCTGGGCTTTGCATTTACCGAATTCAATCGTGGTCTTAAGGATGGCACCGTAATGGGTGATGCTGGACAGCATTCATTCTCATAGCCGCTATCATGTGAATAAACAGTTCCATTTTCAGTTTCAGGTCTTTCATTTGTATCACTACGAAATGGGCAATTTGTTTACAAGATGCAAAAGTATAGTATGCAACATACACATTAGTAATATGAAGGCATAGTAATGAAATCGAAAGTAACTAAGTCATTATTTGTGGTGAAATTAGATTTTAATTTCAAAGCAAAAATCAAGTGAGAGACTGCGACTCTACGACTAACCGGTATATTGACCTACAAAATATTTTTCTTCACATCATTTCCTACGTGAGATAGATAGTCAGTCGGTACATACACGGA
Source organism: Chironomus tepperi (assembly GCF_022539635.2). Classification (NCBI taxonomy): domain Eukaryota; kingdom Metazoa; phylum Arthropoda; class Insecta; order Diptera; family Chironomidae; genus Chironomus; species Chironomus tepperi. The sequence goes on from NW_027226207.1 coordinate 2,004,746, forward strand.
GAATATATATATATAAAGAAGATGGAAATGAAAAATTAATCAATTCTTTTTCTTCCAAACCTGTCTAATTCGCAAGTCTCTTTCACTCCGACATTAAAGATTCTATAGAATGTTAAGCCTAAGCAATTAATGTGATTCACATCAGCGCATGCATTCATTAAGGAAAAATGACTTGATTCATCTAATATCTTTTATTTTTAGAAATATTTTTTAATGACGAAAACAAAAAATAAATTTTTTTCTTGCTCATGTGTTTCAGGAAATGTGCTTTCGATGAGAAATCTTAATGTAAGTGATAAAAATTGGACATGCGGTTATCAGAAAAGTTCACTTTATGTTGCCAAATTGTCACTTTTTGTCGATATAATTAGCACATTTTATTTATGCGTACTTATTTACGTCAAGAGTTTTTTTATCTCAATCTTTTTTTTTTTTTGTTCTTACAGCTTTTGCGACTTTCTAATTTACTACGATTAATCAAATGATAAAATGATTAAATTCGCACCTTTCTGATGAGCACGAGGATGGTACATCGATTGATTGTGGATTCTCAGACATTTTCACGTTATTAATTCTATTTTAATTCACAAATTCTTAAAACCACGAATGTTCACCTTCATCGAATTCAATCAATCTACGAGATCCAGTTGTGCGACATTTGGCTGTATAAATGAATCGCTGTGCTGCTTGAAATTTTCATGACCGTTAAAAATAGGAACTGACTTGAATCGTCGAAGGCAGTAGTTTTTGAACATTGCACAATAAGTAACAGATGTTTTGTTTTGACTCGGAACTTGATTCTTTGTTTTCGTACTAAAATGTTGATTTTTGCAACTGTCAAAAATTTGAATTTATTGTATGCACTAACACTATGAAAGAAAATTGTCCAAGATTTAATTTGTCAAATATTTTACTTACTGTTGAATACTGTTAGTACAGAAGCATTGCATATGCTTTATTAATTCACTAATTTAACTAGGAAAGGTTAAGATTTATTTATCAACGTTGTGATTGTGATTGAGAATGTTAATGATATTTACCTGATTTGATGCTTGACCAGGATACTGACCTTTGTAGCTGGGACTTTGAATTCCTGCAGCAACTTGAGCAAATTTACAAATCCTTTGAGCACAAAAGACGAAGACTTTTCGGCCTTCTCAATTTTTCCAAATTTCTTTGTTTGTATTAGTGAACAAAATTTCAGGAGTCTCTACTTGAGTCTGTTCTATACAGTAATCCATGTTATTCGAATGAATATTTTTCCACGTTTTGTTTACGCGGGGCGTGAAACAATTTCAAGGTTAAGATTTATTTATCAACTGATATTTACCAGAAAGTTTAAAAATAAATTTTTCCAAATTTCTTTGTATGTATAAGTGAACAAAATTTTGTTGAGAATCATCCAGACGTCACCTAAATTACAAACAGACCCCCGGAAAAATCTCTTTGTTCTTTTGAATAAGCTGAAAAGCTTCTTTATTCTTTAATGAGACATAAATAAATTATTATGACAACAAGGTATTATGTAGAAATCTAGAATTAAATTAAATAATGCTTAAAGACACATCGTAGTATAAGTCGACAACCATATCACACAACATTTTCATAAATTTGAAGCTCCAACAAAGTAATACTCTTGTTTAATGACAACCATCAAAAATATATTAATGCACTTCATTATTCCGAAAGGATGACTCATCAATTTAGTCCCGTGATGCTCCAATAATCGTCAGAATGTAAATGAATATTTGAACAATGTCAACGTACAAGTTCAAAGCTATTAAGGAAGAATGAAATGGTAGACGTGAGACATAAGATATTTATAGCAAATTGTCAATTTTCTCACCTGCAAAGATATATTCTTCAGGACTAATGGAGTACTTATGATTTCCACCCATCATAAGTTGTGTATCGTATATCAAGTAAATACAGAAGATCAAAGCCCCAACAGACGCATAAACGAGTGTAATAGTTTTTCCGGGGAAGAATATAGCAATAATACCAAACAGCATAAGTATGATTGCAGCTACAAACAAAATTCCTGTAAATAATACAAAAATAACATTAAGGACATCGTCTTATTGCTGAAACTTAACACGTCTGCCATTTACCTCCCATTACAGTAAAGTCCCTGAAATAATAAAAAAAATTATTTTTTTATTACATTCAGGATATAAATGTATCATCCTCATACCATTTCGTCTGGAATGCGAAAATAGTAAGTCCAAAGCAAACAGCAGCTGTAATTCCAACAGCCAAGAAAACTTCGAATTGAGCATATGAAGCAGTAATCATTCCAAGCAAGAAGCTTTCAGCTAATGTGAACAAGGCTAGGAAAATGAAGTTCATTGGGAATGTTCGACGGACGCTTTCGCAACATGCCATTGCTGGAATTGAATTGAAATAGAGTTTTAAGTACTAGATTAAAAATTTTTAACCGTTAAAATTTGAATTTATCTCAACAAAAACCAGGAATAAAATTCAAATTTTTGAAAACCGTTAAATTTTTTTGAAAAATTTTAAATATTCAAAACGGTTAAAAATCAATCAAATCTCACCAATCATTGTCACCAAAGTAACGCCAAGTGCAACAAAGAACATTTCATGATGTTGCCTTGCCCACATTCTAGTTCCTTCATGAAATACAAATAATGAAATTAATCCTAGCGTAACCAGTAATTGAACCTGTTGATATTGAGTAAATAATATTCATTAAGCATTAAATAAAGTAGATTAATAGGAACAAATAATCAGCATTAAACACTGATTGATTTGTAAGGTAAACTTACGCATAGAATTGAGTAAACTTTGCGTATAAAGGCCTTGCGAATCGACTGCTCAGTAAAGTCGAAATTCTTATCAGAATCTTCGGGATCGTGATATGGTGCCATATTTGGTGAAGCTGGATTGTAAGGCGTCTGATGTGGATATGCTGGATTATAACCTTGAGGTTGTTGGAATCCCGTCTGTGGTGGATAGCCTGGTTGAGGTGGATAACCTGTATTTGGCGGATATCCCGGATTCGGCGGATAGGGTGCTTGTCCGTAAAATTGTTGATTAGGATCTACAAAGTGATAATAAATGAAATTCAAAGGAAAATAAAATAACGGTTATTCAAGATTTGAAAAGTAACGGAAGTTCAAATTTTGAACTCGAGAAAAAATTGTGCAAATAACAAAAACGTGTGCGAGACAGAAGTGCGACAGTCATCGATGCTATTGGCAAACGTGACAAGATTTAGTCATCAAAAATCTTATAAGATTCCAAATAGTAAATCGTGCGAAAAGCAACAAAAAGTGATTATATGGATCATTAAAATCATCATAAGACACTTGAATGTTGGGAACATTCAGTGATATTTAATTATCAGGTTGATAATAAAGCTAATAAATCAGTCTTGATCGTGCTATATTGTGATTCATAATAATTCATCTTAAGGTGCTTTTTCATGTGTAGATAAAAAGTTACAAATATTTACACTTGACGTATTTACGTCAAATGCAAGCTTTTTATTCTTACCTGGCTGTTGGGTTGGTGGATAGTAAGGTTGTTGCTGTTGTTGTGGATTTTGCCACATGTCTTCAAGAAAACAAATAAATAATAAGTAATCGTCAGTATTGCTTATTGAGTCTTGTCTGTGTTTTGATAAAAATATAAAAACAGATGACATCAAACAGGCACAAACATTAACGTGACAAGCTTTTTTCTGTTATCATGAAACAATATTAAGCATGTCAAAGACTCATATTGAAGCGTTTACATGATATGATTTATACTTTTTTAGCGCTTGCATAACATATGATTTTTAATTTAGTATAGAACATTTAGTATGCATTGCAGTCAGTTATCATTGCCCTCAATATCTATGGTAATTTCCATGTTTCCGTCTCACATGAATAATAAATTCAAAGGTAAAATTTGCAGATAGGTATTTAATTTATGATAATAGAGTACAGATGATATTTCAATGTTAATCACAGATTTTAATGAATTGTAGAGACACAAGTGGTTCGTTCCATGCCCTTAACATATATTAGCACATACAAAACACCTTATATAGTTATTCAAATTTGTTTACACGATTGTAGAGATAAGACAATTTAAAATTATAACAATAGCTATTTGAACAATTTTAAATGTGAGTCATCCACATGAAAAATAGTCGGCACCTGCACTTTCTCGAATCTTCAGATTTTATCTAGAAAAATTCTAGACAAAACCACTTGTTGTGGCTTCATACTTTATCATCCGCAATACACTTTTCTCAATGTCGTTGCGTAGCACTCGATGCCTGTACACAATTGAATGATTCTGAACTCACTTTCAATTTCGCAATAGTTGTAGGAAAACAATAATGTTAGCACAGCTATTATTAATACATTTATGTGAAAATCATGTGATAGAACACTTTAAGGTAATGAACAAGCCAATGAGAATTAGGTAAAAAGTTAATCAAAATTATGTGATTCACACAATAATTGAAAAATCGATGGAGAATATGGCATTGCTTAGTTTATGTTAATGAACTGTCGTTGAAATGTTTAAGAAAATTATATCGATTTTTCTGGATATTAAAAAACTGAGTTTAATTCGGTCACTGTTAAATACGCATGAAGTACAAACAATTGGATACTCACTTATTTCCTAATTGATTCTTCTTGATTTTAACTAAATTTACTTCACTATGCACCGTTTTAACAGTTTAATTAATTACTTTTTCTGATACTGCTTTTTTTAAAAATAATTTCCTAATTTTCCGAGCTTGCTTTGCTTTTGTTATTTTATTGAAAACGTTCTATGGTGAAATTCGATGTGTAAATTTTTGTGGTGTATAAATTTTATTCACCATTTGCTATATAGTTTTCATGACTAGCTTGTCAGTCTTTTAACATAGTTAATATTAAGAATTTTTATTTATTTTTTTTTTTTTTAGAAAAAAACAACGACTATTGAAAATTTCAAATTATTATGTACAGAAGAATTTTCGAAACTTATTTTAATGAAAAAGTAAAGAATAATCAAAAAACCAGCTTTCAACTATGATTATTAGACAAACTATATTAAATACCTGTAAAACATCTATTTAGCAAGTACTAGATAAGACCCTGTGTCTTTATTGATACCTAGAAACTCCTTATATTTGAATTAAATTTAAAATTTTTGGTCTGCAAAGTAAACATTCGAAATTATTTTCGGAAAATTTTTCAAAAATTTCAAAACCGTTAAACAATAAAATTTTTAAATTGCCCTTTTGTTTTCATCCGCAACATAAAACATCAAAACAAACAGCATAAAATAATCATATAAAAACTTGACAAACCTCGTTGCTAGTTCTGAAAAGCTTTTTTTTTCTTGTTTGAACAAATTTTTATCTTTATAGTATTTTTTAAGATTTTTTTATAAAGCATGTCATCTTCCAAAAGTAGTAAATCCTCAAAACCTTTTCATAAAAATTCCGGAGATTGGTTTTGTCCGGATAAATCGTGAGTTGTTTGTATTAAATCGCTAATTAATTCTTTCATATTGATTTTCTGCTATTTATTGCTTACAAAAATTTTCTTCTTTGTCCATAAGATGCAATAATTTAAATTTTGCAAGACGTGATAGCTGTAATCGGTGCAAAAAACCTCGAGAAGATCCAAAAAAGAAAGGAAGCGCTGGCATTGGTTCTGCTCTAGCAAAATCAAGCAAAGGATTGTTTAGGTATGCAAAAAAATGCATATTTTGATGCAATAGATTAATAACATACCGGCTTTTTCTATTTTCTAGCGCTGATGACTGGGCCTGCACAAAATGTGGCAATATAAATTGGTTGGTTCTTATCAATTTCTTGTTAATTGATGATAATAATATTTGCTGGATGTACTTTTGATTAAATTTAGGGCCAGAAGGAATCAGTGCAACATATGCAATGCAAAAAAATTCCTAGAAGAGGATGAAAGAACGGGTAATTTTTGGTATTTTATGGTATTTTTAGTATGTATTTAAACGCTTTTTCTAATTTATATTCTTACTGAAAGTGACAAGCTTTGCAAAACTTCTTTAATGCACTTTAATCTTTTTGATTAAGCTTTCAACTTCAGTGATTAACTGGATCTTAAAAATTGACAATTATAATTAATTTATCACCATGTTTTTGATTTCTTAAAGGTCTCGGAGGTGGATTTAATGAAAGAGAAAAGGTAGAATACAAGCAACGAATATCATCAGATTCAGATGAGTATGATGAGTTTGGTCGAAAGAAAAAAAACAAACGCAAGAAAACATCCAGTGAAATGGATTTAAAGCGTAAAAGTCGCCGTCGTGATAGGTCGTCGTCAAGAAGTACTAGTAGTAGTAGTAGTAGTTCAAGCAGCACACAAACAAGTTCCTCAAGTTCTAGAAGCAATTCTCCAAAAAGGAGAAGAACGAGTCGTACAAGAAGTCGCTCAAGGTCACGAGATGACAGGACTAGGAAATCGTCAGAAAGCTACGAACACCAACGACGCGAAAAGAGCAGGGAAAAGTCACCAAGCAAAAGCAGGAGTGAGAATGAGTCGGAAGAGGATGAAGAATCAGGTGATGAAGATTTATCAAAATATAATCTTTTTGATGATGATATTGACATTGAAGCTTTAAAAGCGAACAAATAAGCAAGAAACACAAAGTTATATACATTGAAGCTAAGTAATTATTATAAATCAATTTATTGAAAAAATTTGCGCTTTTAATATTAATTTCGAAGACATTATTATCAATTTAATCGTTTCTTTATCCTCTTAAATACAAATGAATTAGAAATAAAGTGAAGCATGTATAGATTTTCAAAAAAAAGAAGAAATCAATCTACTTATTGTATTTAATTAGTATCGTACCATTGCTTCTTCATCCATGAACTCTGTTTGACTTTATTGGCAAGCTGTCGATCCAATACAACAAATGGCTCATTATTTCCAAGACTTTCCCTGTAGCTTTGCTGTTTATCAATCTCATAGTTTGGACGGTAATTGTTAGCAAGAGAATCAGCAGGAGCTTGTGCAAATTGAATTGCATTGGACGGTTGAGCATGATATGCTCGTTGTTCATGTCGATTAGGACGATAGTCTCGTGAGTATGTTGTATTTCCTTCAATTACATTCGTTTTCTTTCTTATTTGGTAATCCTCTTTCGGCAATGCAGCTCTTCGTCCGAATTTTGGACTTTTCCTTGGATATTGAGGGCGTTGATAATTCTCAACATTCCCTTCCGCTCGATATCTCTGTTGTTGTTGGGCTGCTAAATTGTTATTTTCATTGTCAGAATCAACAAAATCGACAGTCTGCATCCTTGGTCGTACATTATCATCGTCAAATGACACATCGTAATTCTTACGTGGTTTCCTTGACACTGACAAATGTTCACTGAACTTCTCTTTTTCAATCGGATAACTCGCGCCACGACCTAATGACAAACTTGTCGGTGAACGTGTAGGAATTTTGAAATTTGAAGGTGGCTTTAGCTGCTCAACGATTACTTCATTATTTTCATCAAACATTTTCTCTTCCGGAACATTAACTTTATTTTCCGTGAGTATTTTTGTGACATTATTATGGTCGACTTTTTCTTTTGCCTTCTTCTCCTTCTCTTTTTCCTTTTGTATTTCTTCCGGCGCTGGTCCTCTTGACGGTGAACGCTCTTTTATCATATAATTTCTCATTGCTTTTCTGTATTCTGGTGTCGATTCAATTGGAATTTCATCGCTGTCAAAGCTTTCATTTCTGGAAGTCTTTTTAACGGAATGAATTTGACTAATTGGCGGAACATTTATTGGCAAATTTAAATTATCAGGCTTTCTTTCTTGGCGTTCACTCGAGGATAATTGAATATGCGTTGCAGGCTTTCTTACAATCGGTCGTTGCCTTGGAAACTCTACATAGTTGTTACGATATTCCGGATCATAATCCATATTACCATTAAGGCATAAATAATCTTCACGTCCTTTTGAACGTTCAGGCATTGTGCTACAATCATAGCTTTTATATTTTTCACTATATTCAGGCACTTGTAAAGGAAACTGTCCGTCTGAATGTAAATTATCTTGTTGCTTAATAGACTGTTGTCGACTGTATGACTTCATATCAATCTCTTTGTAACGATCCTTGTATTCTGGTCTCATTTGAGTATCTCCTTTAAGGTACAGATTATCCTGTTTCTTAATTGGAGCACTTTTGGTAAATTGATCATATGTCTTGTATCGATTATTATATTCAGATATAGGATTGTATCCATTTGTGTACTTTTCAAAATGACTTTGTTGAGGAATTAGTGCACTTTTCTCTCCTATCACTGCCCTATATTTCGAACGATATTCCGGAACGTAGTTGTTATTTTCATAATCAAGCTTTTCATGGTAACGGTTCGAGCAACTCACACCATAGTTATTATTAAGAATTTTTGCCTCCTTCACTTGCCTCGAGTCTTCCATAATTTGTGCTTCCTGTTGTCTCCTCTCGACAATATCTTTCCTTTCGCAATCAACCTTTACTTCCTTAGATTTTCGTCTCTCGTGTTTTGAATGATAGCAAGGTATCTTATTAGACCGATTAATACTGTCCACAGAATATGGAATGTATTTACTTTTATATTCAGGAAAGAGTTCAATATTTCCAACTAAATGTAAATTGTTAGGCTTCTTTATCATAGGCGGTCGAGCACAACTTATCACATGATCAGGATATGCACGAAATTGAGATTTCTGTTCGGACCTATTGTCCATAATACCAGGATTCAATTTTATATTTGTTGGCCTTCTAATTAGGCCTATTCGGGGTGAATAAGGACGTGAGAAGAAGTTGGTGTCATATTCAGTTGAATAATTTAAATTATTTAGTGATGAATCAGATCTATAAAGTCCAGTTAAAAAAGGATCTGTGGGAATAAAATCATTAGCTTATTAAAAATACAGGAAGGAAGTAAACTTACATGCATCAACTTTTAAATTCGAAGGTCGATTGATTGGAGGTAATTTTCCTATACACGGTTTCTCAGTATATGCTCGCCTGTACTCTGTACTTTTTCCATTAAGGAGCGGCTCACTTCGATTATTATTACACTGAAGACTAAGGTTACTTTGGAAGAGATCTAGAAGTAATACAATAGACACGTCAATCAGAGAGTAAAATGATAATAAGAGTGAATTAGAGCATGCAAGTGAATTAGTTATAACTAAAACAGATACTACACTCTTCTTGCAATTACATGGCTTTCTCCTTCGATAATAATGCAAATCATCAACAGGGATATACTCGAACGGAAAATGCTTTGGCTTAAATCGATTTGTACAGATTGCTGACTTATCTATGGATGAAAAGTTTAATGCTGCAATATGGAATGAAAATAGAATTGGAACTAACCAAATGAAATTTCAGGCTCAGAAATACTTCTAGATCTCAGGTATATATCACCATCGTAATTCCTGTTTATATATAAAGGAATTTGTTAGAATTTATAAACGAAAAATTAGTTCGTTGCTATAGAACTGCCTATATTGATGTAAAGCAATTTCTACGGTCGAATGATTCAGGTATTTTTATAAGAATAAACATAAAATCAATTTTATGATGACCATGTGCCAGACGAAAAATTTTCACGAGAGGCCAATTCATTCTTTTCATTAAAACGGTTGCTGATTAAAATCTGACCTCCAAGAAATAGCATGAAAATGACCTAAATATTTGATTATCATTTAAGCTCTTTTGTAGCTTGTGAGAAGAAAAGGCAAATTTTTATCGACAGAAGTTCTCACTGAATTAATAATGAATCTAAAGTCATTGTAAGCTCCTGCTAAATATTCATTGATATAAATTCTTAAAGTAATACCTCAATTACTTTTTTAAAATATTTTAAATGGAAATGAAACTGTTTTTTCTTCTTGCTCGTTTACAGACTTGTTACTTGGTCGAATTCCAAAAATACACTAAATAGCTTGCTGCCTAGGCGAGAAGAAATATTCTATTTATTTACTATGGAAAAGAATTCCATAATAATATTAAAAGTGAATGAAACTTAGTTTATGTTTATTTCCATAATTCATGTTTTCGTGAAATTTTCTCAAGCTGCTTTGTATACAAAAGGACATAAAGCTTTCGCTCTTTACATATTCTTCACGTTTCTTATTTTTTAAGGACGTAGATGTGTAAACAATGCAGTTATCAGGTGGCACATAAATTTTTATTCCCATCAAATCACCAAATGGGGAAAAAATTCAATTTCATGGAAGCAAATCTCTCAACTTATCTGATTTACATTATCCATGGATTTTTATTTTTATAATTTGTAGCTTATTTTTAGCATAAGTGTGATTTTTAAGGTCAATTTGACTGTTTTGATGATGTATGAAGTTGATTGATTGAGAATCAAGTTTAGAATGGATCAAATTAAATAAACTTACGGCAATGATGCTTCATTTGTGACAAAATTAAGGTTATTTAAGTTAAAAATAAACAATTGAAATTTTAAATGATAATTTCGTGATTTTTAAAAACAAAAACAAATTCAGGAAATTTCAAATTTTCAAGGCAAATTGAAATTCAAATAAAAAATGTACGTTAAAAGGAGAATTTGAATATTTCATCAAATAAATCAATTAACAACAATTTACTACATTTAATAGACTGGTCAGACCTTTAAGATTCCGAATTAAACAATCCAGGATAAGGAATTTTCAAAATTAGAATAACTGCGCCTAAATCACACCTAAAATCACCCAACAATTTCCAACCTGTTCATTTTATGCATAAACATCCCGGTACTACCCATGCAATGGTACGATACTGTGATTCAATTGTGTTTGTTGTTATAAAATGACGAAGATAATCGCATAAAAGCTTCGCTTTCAATACACATTAAAAAGCTTCATTCAGATTGATTTTACCCTCCTATGTTAACCTTATTCAACATCATATGTATGCATGCATATTGAACATAATAATTTAATTTGACAATTAATAATTCAATGGAACTTGAAAATTGTATAAAAATAGCCGAGTTCAATACCACTCATATCATCAAATGACACTTGAAGGAAGTGCGTGCTTGATAAATAACGGAAGAATGATTATCAAATAAACAACATATTGATTATTCATGAAGATGATGATTAGGCTCTTTTAAATTAATCACTTCTTCTTCTTCATCATTCTGGTTCGCGACCGCAAAAGCACAGCACAAGCAAAGTTAATGAAAATTTTACCCCAATAACCTTCACAAAATCAAATTTATTGTATAACATAGAAAAACTGTTTAATTATCACTTAAAAAAGCCTCGTAAATGAATTATGCATATAATCTACATCCGGAATGGCCAACAAGTGTCCTAGTTTTGGGATATACAGCACCAACCACAACTTACTTTCGATTACTCATGTTAAAGACACTTTAATTTATTGTTTTAATTATTCTTGAACTAAAATGGACGGACTTGATTATTCCCATGCGGTTCCCAAAATCTCTTAAGGATTTCTCAACACATAAGGATAGAAAATTTTCTCCTGCTGCTCAACCATGACTAAATATTCTCTTGTGAATAATTTTCAAATTTCCACCTTTGCAGCTTAAAGTCAGAACGATACTGAAATTCTATTCTATATAAATGAAATGCGAATGAATATATTTTCGTTCAACGATATTCTCATGTCCTTGATCCACATTTACAGTATGAATGGCAAGCTTTCTTCAAAAAATATACAGCATAAAAAGAAGAGAGGAAAGGAAAAATTGAAACAAAAATAAAAATAAAGCTGAGCGATGGGAAAACAACAAAAAATTGGAGAAAGAACGAAGTTCCATTGTATGTGTGGTAAACATTCATTGTAACTTCATACAGTAAATGAGTGAAAGAATCTTGCAGTTGATAGAAGAAATGATTTATTAATGACTTGATGTGGAGGGTATATATGTGATGTGATGAAAAATTCTTTTTATTTTCAGTTTTCCATTTTTTTTTGTTGCCTTAAGTGAATAATTAATGGCATGAGGTTCACGTAAAAGTTCGTGAAAAATATTCTGCTGTGTTATATTGATGATGAAGGTTGAATGAGATTGTAATTATTCCTTAGTGGCGATTTATGGCTGTTTTTGGCAGATATTTTGAAGGTTAATTAAGGAAATGGAAATGGGATAATTTTCACCAATTTTCTTTTTGGGAGTTGATTTTTTCACAGTAGGCTTTTTCCGTATAAATTTATTTAATTGGCCTTGACTCTTTGCTTGTTGATTACAGGTTAGTCAAATTTTCAACGGTCAATTAAATTTAAATCACAGCAAATTCATAGTTATTTTCCTGTTTAAAGCGAATTCGGAGTTTTCGTCCCTTTGATCAACATTTATTTTGAAATCATTCATTTCTTTGTTAATTTTAATACGATTAAGATGGATCGGTAAGTATGTTTAATCAATTAATCAAATAAAATGTCTATTTACAGAAAATAAACTAGATAAATTCAAGATTCAGTCTAACTCAGTAATACAATCCAGTTTAAATAAAATAATAGGCTTTAAAATAAACAAGAGACCAGATGTAAACAACCTCCTACGGCCTCTTGCCAACGACAAACTCCCACAAGAAAAATCGCCTCAAAAGGGATAATAAATGATCTCCAAAAGCAGGTAATCCAAAACTTTAGTAATAAATTACAAAAACTCGAAGAAAAGCAGAAGTGTCAAGTAATTCACATTAAAACCCATTTAAATTCCCACATAAATATGATTTACATAAATACCGTTCGACTTACAACTTACAAGGTTCATTATCCTGACAAAAAGAGCATCCTATTCCTGTCATAGATTTTCCTTTCGTGCTTATGCAACCGTTTTGCAACATATTAGCAGTTCATTTCCGTTACATTTACTTTCACTTTGTAATATAATGTGAATGTCATATAAATTTTCATGTTTATAGAAGCATATCCACTCAAGGAGTGAAAATGTAAGTTTCCGTTGATAGAAAATAATGAATGAGAGTCAAGTACATCAGCACCATCTATCGTAAGTACATTGGCACTAAAAGTATCAACGCTCGTTTTATATTGTTTCGCTTCCGGAATTATTATATTTAATGGATAAAGCTAACACGATAATGTAATTCTATTTATTTTTAGCCATCCAAAAGAAAAATATTTTCGTAATGATAAATAATGAAAGGTTTTTAATATTATTATCAATCCTACAATGAGTTATGTATGAAAATAATCAGGTGTCATAAAGGATTGCACGAATGTGTATATACACACATGGACATATATGCACGAAGTAAGGAATAAATGAATTGAATTTAATGTTTACAATAGCACACGCGTGACAAAGAAAAAAATCTGTGAATAGACAGTAAGGAAGGGACAATATCTGATGTCATGTAATAACAACAATGATGTGTTGACAGAAACTACACACCAGAAATCATTTAATTGAGGGGGGATCACTAATAGCAAGCATTATCGGGAAGCATCTTGTAAAAATAGTAAATGTTTGAAATATAAACAAAAAAAAAAGTTTGGATAAAGAAAGAGGAAGAAGCTTTTTCGGTTATTTACTGCGCATATTCGTCAAATGCTACAGGAATCTGTTTTCGGTTTTCTTTTCTATATTGTACTACCAGTTTGCTGATAACTCTCGTTTCGTTCGGTTTAATATATAAAGTTCATAAAGCGTACGCTAAATTAAATTAATATAATTAATAAAAGTGAATATCAAATTAATAAATTCAAATAGCAAGTAGATTGTTCAGCATCCCTATTCATCCATCAAATGCAAATACATATTGGATTACTATAATTTTAAATGAAATTTAAAAAAGTGAAGCTTTCAGTTACGAGTGCAGAGAAAAGAAGAAAGAAAAAAAAAAATTTGGGTGTTTTCTCTTTATCCGAAAGATGCTTTTTCCTTCTTCATCCAGCATCTGTGATTGCTAATGAAGCGCTTTATTTAGCTTTCTTAATTTGATTATTAAATAATTATGATTCTAATTATTCCTTTGATAATACTGTGTAGATGGAATATGAATTCTTGCATATAGTAACGAACGTGACTTTTCACTTATTTCTCTGTAATATAGTGGATATATAATGGTGGAGAAGAAGAATGATGATGACGATGATGGCAGTGATAAAAAAGAGTTCTTCACTCGGTAGTGGTTTTGTAATATATTGATTTGACTGATGGAAATGAGACTAATTTTTAAGCGGTCGCTATGGCTTTAAATTCAACTCTCTGAGATTCCCAAAAAATGTAGCACTTTCCATTTATCAATTTACAATATCTAGTTAATTAAAATGGAGCTTAACAGTAACAAGCAATTGGATATAAGAGAAAATTTTTTATCAGCGTATAGCGAAACTATACGAGCACTCAACAGAGATAAAATATATATTATGGAAAAAAAAATTTTTTTTGCAAGATTTCAAAGCGCATGGCTGTGAAAACTATATCATCATGTACCAATGTACCACTTTTAGCATTTTTACATACAATTTTTTTCTTCCTTTACTTTGATTTTCCTCCTCATCATCTTTCTTCTCTCGAATTTCCATTAAGCGTTCTTCAAATGAATTTCTAAGAGCTTTTATGACATCATATTTCTTATTATGCTCCTCTCCACTAGCTATACTATTAATGTATGATTCTTGTTGATATATATTTTCTTTATACAAATACAGAATAAAAATGAGGCAAAATGCCAGAAGCAATCATCTTATAATGAACCACCTCCATTCTGCTTTTCTTTCCTTTTTCATTTCTATTTTCCATAATGTGCTTTTTTGCATTTTTCAACAATCTACTTCCTTTTATGGATATATGCAAAAGATTTTTGTCTTTCTATCTCACAAAAAATGATCTTCCTTTATTCCTTAAAACAATCTCTAGAATCTCACTGATTAACCCAAAAAAAAAGGTCTAGGCAAAAGAGTCGAGAGCAGTGAGCAAGTGCAAGTGAATTTTCGTAGTCAAAAAGTTTGATAAAAGGCATCAAGTTGGGGAATAAGGCAGGAAAAACCTCAGAGGCAGCAGCCGAAGCTGGTGACGCACCACCTATGGATAATTCTGTATCGCCGATGCCAGAAGCACCATTAGCTATGATGGAAGTTGAAAAGACACCAAGCTCTACACCAATGCATGATGTTCCACCACCACCAGACAAGTAAGTCATTTAATCTGCAATTCATAAATGTTAAATATGAGAAAAATTAACTCTCATTGTGTCAACATGAAAAGTTTTATCATCCAATTAGGATATCCGTCTTATTTCATTATTACATTTGACTGTTTACATGCTTCAAATGTAAAAAGTTGTAAAAGTTTTAATTGATGATTTGTAAAGTTTTTTTTTTTTTTGTTGGACATTCTTCTCTCATTTCTGAATATGGATGTAATTTTCGAGTGTCCTTAGAGACAAAGTTTTCCGGACTTTACCACTTCACGTGCGGCAATTTTAAGATACTCGACACTTTTCATTTGTACGTGCTTATTTACTTTATAACAAATTTGTTACGGAAGTTAATTTTGTAACGGAAATTTTAAATTTGAATTTTTCAAATATAATAAGTTCGTTAAAAATTTAAAATTTTCTCCAAATTAATGCTTAATGAAAGATGATTTACAACCATCATAAATAAGTTCCATATTTAAACACATGAAAATTTTATGATCGTTTTGACTATAAAACTCACATTCCCATCAACATACATTCGTCCTTAAAATATTAAATATTGTTTATAACTTCCTAATAAACGCTTAATTGACTGTTCCAATTTCCACTACCTAGTATGAGAATCTACAATAAATAAGTAGATCCAAGCAGGTGTTTACGGAATAATGCAACACATTCCTAAGCTTATAAATTTTTAATACTTAAGTCAATCGATAAATATCTATCTATATGATGAGTTGCAATGTTCACGATATCTACAATATGTACTTTTGTCGAAAAGTGAAAGTCCAGCAAGGATAGAAGAAAAGAATTGGCTAGATTGCATAAGGCACGCAAAATTGAAATAAAAGCTATTTGGCACAATCAGTAATTTTAAGGCATTCGATGTCCCAAATTAATAGCGATTATACACCAAAAAGCAACTACTTGTTGGGCTAGTTTTTCTTCTTTTTTAAGGAAAAGTTCAATGAACTCGTGAACAACAATAGCGGCGTGCGTACACATATTAAGTGATTTAGAGTAATCAATAGTACTAATGTTGACATTATTTATTGTAATTCTGTTACGATAGGTCATGAATATTTAGAAAGTATCATTCTTGATTCTTTTTTGATTACTCTTGTAAAATATCGGCATTGTTACGTGATTTCTGTTTGAGCATGTAATATAATATGAATAATGATCATTAACGAACATTTATGATGACACAATTCATACTTGTAACCTCATAAAGATTATAGACTGTATGAATATCGAGTATAATGCTGATTGAATATTAAACGCTCAATTACATTCTTAAGTCATTATGAAGGCTTATTATATGCTATTGAAAGGATATAGTTTTACATAAATTATGTTAATCAAAAGTATTATTAAAAGTCTTTCAATATTTTATGACATTAGCGTTCTTAGCTTTAAAATTATGTCATTCTTGCTGTTCAACGGATTTTTAAAATTTAAAATTCCTCAAGTTCAAAATTTGAACTTTCAAAAATTCAAATTCTTTAAATAACGTTTTCTCATAAAACGAAGTCTCTTTAAGAAAATCATGAAAATGACATGTGAATCACAGCAGACAAGCATTCATATAAAGTGCAAGTTATGCAATGATATTCAAAAATTCTTACTACACAATCTTCTTCCTTCTTTATTCACATAAAATGCCATTATACTCATATTTATGTATGTCATTCATATGATGCTTCTAGTTTTCAACTACATAGAGGATATCAATCAACCCGCAGAGGAAGCATTTAGAATCATCTTTATTTTTATTCATATTCTCTGAAATAATTTAGAATTAAATAAATTAAATGAGACAAATGAGCAACACATGGTGATATGTTCATGTCGATCTATATAAAAATACACACATTAAATGATTATGTAGACAGAAAATAAGGCAGTGGAAGTGTCTATATTTATGCTCCTCTCACGATATACATTCATTTCATTTCATGTCATTCATTCATTCTTTTCTTTCACATATTTTCGTTCATCTACAATTCGTATTGTTTCATGCATGTTGACGATAACGAGACTATTCAAGAATTCAATTAATATTACCTGTAAATAGTTGTAGATTTGGCATTGAATGTTGTGTCTGAGTATGAAAATGTGATCGGGCTTGTCGAAGTGAAAGAAGACAAGAGAAAATAATAAAAGTTTTTTATGTCCAAGATAAAATTTCAATGACAAATGATTGAAATAAATCAAGAATTGGATATACCATGAAAATTGAATTACTTCCTTTCTATGTGTCCATTCAAATGAAAAGCTTCATGCTTTAATTTAATGGATAAAGTTGTAAAAAGGCAGTTAAAAGTTTGATGAAATTATGCTTTAAATTGTTCAGTTGAATGAAAATGTTGTTATGCTTAATAAGGCTCGACCGTCACCGCAGTAGTCGAGCCATACATTCAAGGACGTAGCTACAAGTGAGGTCCAGTGGTGTCTGGACACTGAAGTTTGAACTTGTACAGGAATAAGTGAAATTTCAGCTAAAAAATTAACAAAAGCTTACTGTTCTTGTTCTCCTTAAAATTCCTCATCTTAAGCAAACAAAACCACAGAATAAAAAGCAATTTCATCATCAAAAGAGTTACATAATGTACTGTCTGAATTAATGCATTTGCACCAACATTAAAATTAAGAAGAATTGCTAACAACATCAAAACTTCACAAACTCAAACCCATTTCAAAATAAAGATTTCATACCACATTTTCCAAATTACAATGCTTCATTATCATCGTTTTACTCTCACATTCATTTAAGGTATAAAACGAAAGAACATTCTTACTTCTTCAAGTTCTTTACTTGATATATTTCACATTGAATCGTTTGCCATAAAACCTTAAGAAGCTGTGTAAAAAAATAAATAATTGAACGAGAATCTAAAATGATACAATAATGAATTGGAAATGAAACTATAATCAGTCACTGTGATATACAGTGCATTAATTCTCAATCGACAATCTGGTTTTTCTCTTACTTACAACCGAAGTCAGACCTTCAATTAAATAGGTAAAAATCAATTCACTTTAGTGATACATTTTCTCATGTGTGAGCCTTTTTCGAGTAGCATGGCATGTACGAAAAAAAAAACAGTATGTATGTGAAAGACCATTTTGCGTGGATGGGAAAATCCTACGTCATTTCCCGCCAAAAATATTTTCAATTATTTACAATAAGAATTTATCAAAAGATTCAATTTCTAAGCTGATTGATCAGCTAATGATGACAAAATCCTCAATGCTCACAAAAGTTTTATGATATCTAGTCATTCAACTGATAGTTAAGTGTCATATCCATTAGAAATCAAAGACTAAATCTCTTAAGTGAGAATACAAATAAAAACAAAATTGATTTGAATTTTCCGGCACTTGACAATAAAGTAAGTGCCATCGACAATAGTAGTTTGTAAGAAAAGAAAATGTATCATGACGATGGACATAAAGCTAAGTGGACGATACAACAAAACAACAAATAAAAAATATTGAGCGAGAGAAATTTTTTCCGCTTCTCTGTGTATGCATGCATTTAATATCACATACAACAAACAACATATATATAGACAACAGAATATCAGACATACGGGAGAGAGAAGAGATACTTTTTTTGAAACTCACTTTAATTACATTTTTGTCTTCTCCATTTCTTTCCGTTTTTTGCGACTGCTACTTTCGATAAAAAAAACTATTTTTCCATCGCACTCTCAGTCGTGTTTTGTACATGTTTCGCACAAGAGATCTAAAACAATAACTTTAGTCTGCTTATTATCATTTGACTCGCGCGTGAAGGAAGAGAATTGAGAAAAATTTCATATTTTTTTAAATAGAATAAAAATTTTTTTTCGCACGTTGAAAACAGAACTGATTTACCTTGTAGATTATATATATACATGTCTACATAAGTGAATTGATAATTGATGTAAAGAGAAGAGAAGGGCGAGTGAAATCAAGATAAACGAAAAGTTCTTTCCATTTCCTGCGAAAACGAGAAGTAAAAAGATCAATCTGTCAAGCTCTAATTAATGCTAATTGAATCATTTATTTAATTAAAGTTCATTCCGAAAAACACGAGAGAATGCGATAGCCTAAAAATCAATTTTTAGCAGTTCTGTGACAAATCTAGTGAGAAAAACTCTGTCTTAAAAAGATATAAGACATAAAGAAAGTAAGAAGACGAAAATTTTTTGAGAAGCTGTTCAATTTTCAAGTTTCAAAGTGGATAATAAACGAGTAAAATCGTCAAGAATGCCGCGAAACGGTGCTCAAACGTAAGTTCGACACATAAAATTTTTTTTATCAATGTGTGTTTGCTAGTAAATGACATGGGAAGAAGCATAAAAAAGTAAATTTTCTTTTTTGATGTCTGTCAATGGTTTCAATGCAGATGTGCGTAAGATGTAACATGCATATCAAGGTTTGGACATTTACATCTAAGAGATCTTGTAACACATGTGGTTTTAATAGAGATTTACAAGTTAAGTTGCATCTACAGTACTTACAGAGATGCTCAGTTAAGAGCTAATACTCAAAGTTGATTCGAATTTCATGCGTAGTCTACTTCGAATTTGTTGTTAGTTAAGGTTGATATTCTGCCAAGCTTTGAAGCAACTACTGATAACTCAGTGATAAGATCACATGATCAGAAGTCGTAAGGGACAAGTTCGATTCCCATTCGACCACAACTAGTTTGAAATTTTCATATATTATGTTTAGCAGGAATTGAACCTTCTTCCTCACCAAAGAAAGTTTTATGCATTTTCCAATCTGTTGCATTATCACTCGAACCACAGAGTCCATACTTTCACATGCTCAGATTCTACTTCATGTAGCTGTAAAATCGCAAATTTAACTTGGTCACGACATCACAAACATCCAAGTGACCCCATCTTGATGCACATATACATATTGTGTGTGTATAAAAATAAATGCGCTTAAACTTTCATTAAGAAACTAATATATTTTATTATCATGACAGGTGTGTAGCTTGAATTTGATAGTAAAAGAAGAAAATGAAAGTTTTTCTATCGCCACCGTCCAAGTTATTCTTACTAAGGAAAGTGTCTTGATAATCTCTCGGTAACATGGAAGTCTAATTTAATTTCAAAAGGGCATGAAATGTGTAGTGAGAATTTCTGCAGCACTTCCATCTTTTTTTCTTGAGAATCTGTAATCATTAATTTGATTTAGTAAATTGAATGGGAATGTAATACGTGAAAAATTACTTTATTTACTCAAAGAATGCTGTGACTATAAACTGTGTCTTGATATTCTTAATGTAACTTCCAGTGTAGATAAAGTGAATCAAGGCAAGATGAAAGGGGTCGGATGGTAGTGAGAAATTGCTTTATTTAAATTACAAATTGAGTCTACAAAACGGTGAAGCTTTTGAATATGCACAAAGAATCTTGCCTTTAAAAAGTGAATTTTTTATCGTGGGTCACGTGCTTACAAAGACAACAGCACATCAATTTTTTCAAATTGCTTCATTTGGGTCATTTTGATTCAGGAATTGTAATACAGAACTCGTTATCTGAATCACAATTTAGGCTGACAATGGTCGTGCTAGATATCACTGTGTGTACCTGATTTAGGCTGCCAAATTTTTGAGTCTGTCCCAGACATAAATAATTTTCTATGCATGATTTGAATTTAAACTAAACGTTGACTTTCTCAACACACGATTCTCAATGAATCATTAATTTACATACTGAATTTATTAATTTACTCTCGACACATTTCAGTTGAATCCTCTTGGCTTACAAATAAGAGCAATTTCCATTTAAAATGAGTCTCTTTTTATTATTACTAAATTTAATTTAATAAAACTTTTGAATTACGTTAATCAGATTAAAGCAAGCATTGCAAAGTTTCTCAATTTTGTTCTTAAAGGAATGAAATTAAGTCATCTAAGCATTGATGTAGTTAGGAGATATCCCAATCATCTCTGGATATTCAACTAGATCCAGATCTGACTTTGCAGATGACAAAATATAACGAGGGCAGTTAAAGAACTCATGGGAGGAAGTTGTTGGTAGACAGTATTACACTTGAACTGTAGTAGAAAGTCGGTAGCCAGTGATAGAGCCGGTTTCAGGCAATTGTTTAGAATTGCTTTATTGTAATACTGTCTATATAATCAGCTTCTCTCAATGAATTCTTAATATACCACGTGATTTAATGCTATCTAAAGAGTCAGTCTTAAAGACCTTATTAATAAAAGATTAAGAACTATTAAGTAACCTTCTTACTTCATCACATCTGTTCCCAAATGCTCATAATTGAAAGAATGTTACTTTAATAATATAAGAAGATTCTTTGCTGAAGTATGTACACAAACTTTTGCTCAAAATTACTTCCTTGTTAATTCAATTAGTTAAAAAATCAATTTTTATCTCTGCTGAGCTTTTAACGATTCCCAAATGAAATCTTCAGGAAGGAAAAATGATTTTTTTTTTCCCCCATTTCACTTTCATTCAAGCTTGCCGTGTGCACGGGCACATTCTATTATTATTTTTGATTGTTGAATAATTGATGAAATAAAATGTATAAGTGCCTCCCAAGTAATAACAATAAATTCAACGAAATTAATCATTTTCAATTATCGAATAAATATATTCCAGTAATGACAATCGCGTCCAAAAAATTAATTTTTATTTCTTCCAATAACAAAAAGGAGGAAAGAATACATGAATTGGATTATTTTATAAATAAGAAGTAAAATTGATTTTCAAATACAATAATGCTTCCGCTAAGTTTAACAATCAATGGATGGTAATGTGAAGACGAGCTTAAATATTATTATTATTCATGTATTTTCATAACATTTCTCTCTTTAAGAAGTTAATTATTGCTTATTTATGAATAAAGAGCTATTTGTGCTTGTAAATGTGCAACTTTCTACAACTTATTTATTGCACAAACCTTCTAATCATCGAAAAGATTCAATATGTATGTATGAACAAGGTCTATTCATTTATATTACTTTTTTATTCGATTCATAGCACATGCTTGTCAACAACAGCATGAATACGTGTTTTGTATTACATATATATAGACATACATACCATTATACATTTATTGATATAGATAATATAGAGAAATGTTATTGCTGCCGACTGCGACCATGATCATGAAAAAGAAAAACGAAAGTAAAATTTCTTATGCCTTATGAAATCATAAGCTCTTGATGAAAATTATGTAGTTGGTGGAACGAGATGAAGCGAGAGTCATTTAAATATAATTATGCTAAATCATCAGAGTTTTGTGGCTCAATTTATGCAATAGAAAGATCTTTATCGCTGATGATAAAGTGAAATGACCGTGAGAGTCGCTTCTTTTCGGTGTTTATGTTGGAAATAATTTTGGAAAATTTAATTTACTTTAAGTGTGAAAATTTTCTCCTGTCATCGCAATAATTATAGTTAGCTGGATGTTTTCGTGATTTATTGACTTAAGTTTTTGGAGTGTCAACTATTTTTTGAGGCAATTTGCTAATGAAATTTTCGTATTGTTCTAGTTTAACTTGTTAATTTATTATAATACTGCGAATTTTCTAATTTTTGAGCTTAAAATAGCTTGTTGACTGTTGATTTACTTGTTGCCGTTCCTTCTTACTTCTTAATTGTGTAGATCTTGAAGATTAAACAGTTTGTTGTCTTAATTAAATACAAAATTTTAAGTGTTTACTGCTTAAAATCTCAAAAATGTGTGAAAAATTAAAGTTCAAATTTATTTGAATTTTTGAAAACCGTTGAATTTTTGAACTTAATCGTAAGATCTCGGGAAAGTAAATAAATTTCTTTTCTAAGCACAAACAATAGAAACGACAGCATTTTCCCGACAAATCTCAACCACTTGCCTTACTCATCTTTCTTAAATGCCATTAACGAATATAAGTTTGCCAAATCTAGATGTTCGCACCATTTTTTTATGTGCTAAAATGAATGATGCATTCATGCATGTCAATCAATTTGTACATTTTTATTGTAGCTATCTATCAATTTGAAAGCTGTATGGAAAATAAAGTCGACAATCGTCATAGAAATGCTTGTTGCCTTTTGTGATGATGTCAGCAATACGACGATAAATATATTTAATTTACCAACTGACTTACTTCGCGTACGCTCTCATGTAGAATATTGATATGTATACATGCTTAAATTGAAAAATTGATTCCATTATTTCAAATTTATGTAAAATGCAAAAATAATTTTCATTTAAAAAGAAATTTTTCATTCTCAACTTTATTTTTAATAGAGAAAAAGTGGGTTCCTGACTAAACTGAATGTCTTGATCTCAAATAACTTTATTTACATACTGTATACGATGGAGAGCAACAGTAATTTTTAAATGAACAAATATTTAACTAAGATAATAATAAGATATGCATCAGACGAAGTTAATTAGTACAAAATGGCAAGATTCTTTCTCATATGACTTTAAAAATTATCAGCCGCATGTCAACATGACGTAAGGGCTGCGGAAAAAATTTCCTCTCATCAAACGCTAGTTTCATATTTATATCCAAGTGTCATTTTTCAACCGTCTACTCGACACTATTTTAAACTTTTTTAATTGATCTTAATTATGATCTATAAAGCTTGAAGTGCTAATCATAAAATCGTTCATGATAAACTACTTTGGTACATATTTAACACTTATTTTTTTGATAACTCAGCGGAACAGATTCGTGAGGTTCATAAAAATTTATATGAAAAAGTTTCAAGGGCAATTAAAATTTATGTCGTGCACTATAAAATGTATAAATCTTTAAAATATACGCAAATGACGGAGAATGAAGCTTATTTTATGATAATTTATAGCTATGTATTTTACACAAATTCTGATTTAGTTATGCAATTCTCGTATAATTTTTTTATGACTTTCGTGTCATTCTGGATGATTGCGACTACTGGGTTACATTTCCGTTAGTCTGGGAAGCTTTAGATACAAGATTTGCTTGGAAATAGATTATTAAGTACTAGATTAGGACAAAAAAAATTTAGTACTAGAATTTTTGAACTTTTTTGAACTTAATTTTGTTTACATCTTAAAAAAGTAATCTTTGTGAAAATTATTGAATTTTACTTGAATTAAGACTTTCAAATCAGCAATTAATATTTAAAACTTGTTCAAAACTATAGCAACATGTGTAAGATCATGAATAATTAGTGGAATATCCTGGAGATAATGAAATTTGTAAATTTCAGAAAATACAGCATGATCTTTCCAGTATTAACATTAATTTCTCTATTAATGAATAAATAAGTCATTAAAGTCCTACATGGAAAGATAATTAATGTATTTAATAAGTAGATTACACAACTTTCCTGTCCTTCAATTGACTTTAATGCACCTTATATATTCTTCAACCTTTTCACACGATGTTATACATATATTAAAAGCTAAATCCAGCATAAGCCACAAATATGATCAATATACGAGATATCACATTACACGAGAATTAATTTAGTCACATTTTCGAGAAATTTTTAACTGTCTTGTAAGCGAAAATGATGTTGATCTCTCTTTTATGTTTCATGTGACAATTAAAAAATGTTTATCAGTAATTATGATATGGCTGAACATCATTTTTAATGTCAACGCTAAATTTTTTTTAATTCACATTTCATTATTTTATTTACAGACGTTATGATGACGATGAAAAATCGACATGGCAATGTGGATCATGGTGCGAATACATATTCGTTGTGGTGACGTCGAGTATCCTTTTATTATCCTCAATCGTGATGACTGTGTTCTGGGTTATTTTCTATCGACAAGGATATAGTCTCGAGGATCCCGCAAAACAATTCAACTTCCATCCGACATTGATGATTGCTGGATATATCACACTTGCTGGTTTTTGTAAGACAGACCATTAAGCACATTTACTTTCGATTTTCAAACGCATTTTTCTCTTCCATTTAATTTAGCCGTTCTTCTTTATCGCATTTGCCGATGCTGCTCAAACTTGATTGTGAAACTTTGTCACACTTTCTTCCATGCATGTGCGATTCCATGCATTGTTCTCGGCTTTCTCGCCGTATTTGATTCGAAGAATCAAACAGCAACACCGCACTTTTACTCATTACATTCCTGGCTCGGTCTCATCTGTATGGGACTTTTTGTATTCCAATTTGTCATTGGATTCTTCAGGTTCGTATGCAGATTAAGTCCGTTAATGTTAATGGATGTCATAAACACTTCAATTTTATTTAATTCCGTTTTAATTAATTAATTAATAGCTTCCTCGTTTTGCTGTGCTGCGAAAATGCTACATACAAATTCCGCTCGACAATGGTACCAATTCATGCAAGCGTGGGGGTTGCTACATTCATGCTTGCCATCGGTGCTGCAATTACAGGTTTCACTGAAAAAGCTTTGAACGATATAGGGTAAGTCATTGCTGCTTTTTGATCTTCTTGGAAGGAATTTAATGAATTTTATTTGAAATTTTTCTATTTCCAGCAAAGATTCATATTCCACAATGGTTGAAGAGGGCATCATAATTAACTCGATTGCAATTATCTTGATTGCATTGGGCATCATTGTTCCATTTGCCGTACGTCGTACAAACTCTCCAGCCAGCTTTAAAGTCTATGTCACAGAAACCATATGAGGCCAGGTTAAAGTGCAGATGGTGAAGGAGGTTACCGAAATTACGGTAACAGAGCCTGAAGATCCTGCACCAGATACTGAAAAGTATTAAGCATAAATGAAATTCACAAAAAAATTAAATTTGTCGAAGATTAAAAAAAAGAAAGAAAAAAAAAAATTAAAAAAGTATTTAAAAAAGTAAGTAGATGTGTCAAGCATAATAGTAAAAGATTGATAGGAATCACTGTTTTGCATAAGAATATTTTTTATTAATTAAAGTTAATTTAAAGAATTATTTTGTTCAAATGGACTAAAACAAGGATATATGCATAATAATGATAAAAAAAACCTTTTTTTCTCAATGAAGAACTGAATAAGCTCAACAAAGTATAAAATGAATGCCGTTAGATCATCTCGAGTGATTCGCGGGGCGGTAAAGTTTGTTGCTTAGTAGTCATATGAAATGTGAATTTGGTACCGAAACGTGACATGTATATTAATATCTTATGGGTTATGAGATCAATGATTGAGGATGTAAAATCAGTTTTCGATTGGATTTATTAAAAATTGATGGAATCATGTCGTGGGTTGATAATCGAGCTTTTTATGAGTATGGAAAATATTTGATGAATTTTGAGGTTAACGACCTGAATATTTGATAAATCGACATTGAATTTTGAAGATAATCATCAGATGCTCAGTTTTATACGTAGATTGAATATGAGCTTGTTTATTTAGAATAAGCATTGGATTTGTTTGGAGGATTTCTTGAGATTTAAGCTTGAATTCTTAAAAAAAACGTAAAAAGTGAATTTGGTATGTTTTAACAGCTCTGGATCTCTTGGAATCTTCTTGTTAGCATGTTTCATGTTAAATAATATACAAAGATCAATATTGTAGCAAGAATAAAGCTTGATTTTCAATGAAATTTCATGAAAAGCAAAAAATTCCAAATGTTTGTAAACAAAGATTTTAAAGTTCAAAAAACTGAAAAAGCACGTTTTAAACTTTGAACTTTGAAGAAAAGCTCCATCAGATTACAAAGCAACAATCACTGCCCTAGGTCAATCCAAGAAGTTTAACGGCCATAAAAGTAGAAAAACCATGAAAAATTTCTAAAAACAAAAAATACAAAAAAAAAAGTAAAAATTTATTCATAAACATCGCCAAATCTACGTTTAATGATTCATTAATATAGAGAAAAATTCATAAAATTAAATGATATAAAAGAATTAAACATTAAAAAATTTACATAAATGGTCATTAAGCATTAAAAATACATAATAATTAGATAATTTTAAAAATTTTACGATGCTAAAACAAAAAAAAATTTAATTCATTTATAAATTCAATTCTGCTGAGTGAAGTGTTGATTTATTAATTATAATAAAGAATGTGAAAGAGGTAAAGCAAAAAGTTTTTGATGTAAAATTCTTTTAATTATTCTTGATTGACGCTTTTCGCAACAGAAGAAGATGTGGAGGTGAATATTAGCGTAAAAAAGAGAAATTTCTTCATTATATTATGCGCGTATATAAAACATTTTATAATAATATAATATCAAAATTGAGCTATTATGCTGCGAGAATTTTGTTAAAGATTGTACCAATTTTGCAAATTTTTATACCTATTTAAATAGAATCAAAAAAAGGGAAAAAAGATCAAATATATTTCTTATTATCTTTTACTAAGTACATATTTCAGACTCGTTTTGTTAAGTTTGTTATTAAAAAAGGAAGATTTCATAATATTATATACAAATAAATAAACGAATTAAAAGTCAAGTCTCCGTTAGTGGAAATGTCTAAAGTTTGAGAACTTATCTGATTTAATTTTTGATAAAATGTTGAACTTTTTTATATTTTAAAGGAAAATTTTTAACGTAATTTTAAATTTTAAAAGTCTATTAAGCTTTGATACAGGGGAAAAACAACCTAGGGAGCTTCTAGGAATTAGGAAAAGGATTTTATCAATTTCTATATTGATGCTGCCTTGGTAAGACTTAAAAAATAACAAAAGTTATAGCTAAGGAATGTATTTTGGAATATCCATAGAAATTGCTGAGGAAATCGAGTAGTTTGACTCTAAAATGACACCAAATACAATTTGAAAGGCAAAAAAGTTTCAGGCTGTTTCTCCCCTAGCGTAAACAAAAACCATACAACAGCTTTAAACATTTGTAAGGTTTTCAAACAAAAGCTCAAAGAAATGCTCGAATTGGAAAAAATGTCAAATAAAAAAAAGAATTAAAATGAATTTTGAGTTCAAATGTGACACCGACCAATTGAAACGATAACTGATACCTAAAAATAGCAGAATGTAGATAGATAGAATAACATAGCGAACTCACCAAGGAAACAAAAGATCAAATAAAAATCAAATAAATTGTCATTTGAATAGCAATAATTAAGCAGAGAAATTCTTGCTCATCACCATCACTAGATCAACATTTGCCAATGTCAATCCATTAAACCTTACATGTGCAACAAATTAGGCTTGAATTTTAATGTCAAAAATACGTATGAGCTGCAATAATTCCAAAAAAATGAAAGAAAATTGACTTTAAAAAATTTTTTTAATATGTTTAAATCTAAAATTAAACAAATTTCAGGTTGACTGTAAACGCAAAGAATGCCAATTTTTGTATCTAATTCTAATTAATCCTTCTCACTATCCCTTAACTCATAAGAAATCTAAATTTTTCGAGTTTTCAAATGAAGATAGAATACACAGATGGATGGCGTAGACAGACAGTTTATTCATGATATAAAAAAAGGACATACATTTAAAATTAAAGAATTAAATAGAAATTCATGCGAAGTTTTATAGTAGTGAAGATAAAAAAAAAGTGAAAAAATTACATAAGTAGATTAAAAATGTTCAACTATGGTAAATAAAAAAATATATTAATAAACACATTTTAATAAAAATCCATTTATCATTCCACTAACGTTTCGAAGTACCAATTTATTAATGAATGAAAACAACCATGAAACAATGTTTAAAA
Organism: Chironomus tepperi; assembly: GCF_022539635.2. Taxonomy (NCBI): domain Eukaryota; kingdom Metazoa; phylum Arthropoda; class Insecta; order Diptera; family Chironomidae; genus Chironomus; species Chironomus tepperi. Next base: position 2,033,524 of record NW_027226207.1, read on the forward strand.
CAAATTTTTAAAAAGTAATGCTACATGCAAGAAATAACAACACAATTATACCACCGGTGAAACTTTTTTGATACAAAATGAAAAATGGAATCATTTTTTTCGGCTTATTTTTCCGGGAAAAGAACCATCCTGTTTTCGGATTTTTACAATTTTTTAAAATATAAAATAAAGAAATAACAACAATCGTTTACAATATAATAAACATAACAACATATTGGAATGTATCTTTTGATGTTGATTTATGCATTTACATGCTATCGGAGGTTGCATGTTGATATCCAGCCATTCAATCAGGATGGAAATGTTCATTTGTTTTGCTCATGGATGTTGAGATGAGTTATACAATATTTGATGAAATTATTGAATATTTGTGAAGCTGTTCAAACTTATTTATTGGCAAACAATCTAAAATTTTGGAGAAATTCAATTTGCTAGCTATCAGTCAACAAGTTTGAGGTGACGCAGAAAACTTTGAACTCGTAACGGTTTTCGACAATTCAAATCGAAAATCAAGTTCAAAATTTGAACGAAAGATTAAAAAAACTCCGAAATTTAACAGTTTTCAAAAATTCAAATTTACTAATTTCGAAATTTTGAACGAAGAAAATCAACGAAAGATTTAAAATTCAAAAAACCGTTAAAATACGTTTGATGGATTTTAAGCAATTATTAAGCTTAAGACATGCTAGTCATGTTTCATGCTAAATTTCCTCATTGAAAAACACCAAATAAAGTGAAACCACATCCCAGCATGTCTCAGCATCCAAATATATGCAAAATAATTTGAATAACGACCGTTACCTTCGTGTCATGGATGCATAAATAACCATTGATATCTTGTCTTGAATAATAAGGTTTATGTGAAAAAAAATGTGACATAAAATTCATAAATACATAACATAAAAAATATTATGTGTTCATTGATGAAAGAAAAAGTTTAAAAGTTGGAATAAAAAAAAATAACTCAAAAAAATACTGTAAAAATGTTCGATTGATATGTTTGTTATGATATGAAGTTCACTCAATGTTTTATTCTGAAAAAAAAAATTGTCGATCATCTTTGAGAAGGAAAATGAGCATAAACAGAAACACAAGATTTACAATTCACAACGAGATGTTTTAATTTTCAAAAATTTCTCTTGAAAAGAAATCATATAGCTTTAGTGTGTACTTTAAAAACTTTTTAATAAACAGCAATGGAAATAAAAGAAATTTTCATAAACATTCAACATATAAAAATTCAATTACATAGCATGAAAAATCAAAAAAAGATCAATTTTTACGTCCGCTCATCTTAGTAAAGAAAAACACATAAGTAATGATAATCAATTTCCGGAGATGATGAAAAGAGATACAATTATTATAGTATTTGTTTTTAGCAATAGCGTATGATGAAGTTTGTTTTTAAAAAAAAAATCGACATAAATTAAGTATACAAATTTTTATGAGTTTTAGAACATGAACTTTTGTAAGATTGACCACAAGAAATTTTTTTCTATATATTATTCATGTTATTATTATTATCATTATAACAGCAGAAGAAGCCACACACATTAATCGTAAATAAAAATGAGTTCAAAAAACAAAAAAAAAATTGTTTTAATTTTCAACGGATTTTTCAGATTTGAATTTTTCAGGTTCAAAAAAAGCAAAATTGAATTTCTTCCAGATTCAAAAGCAAAAAAAAAGTTAAATTTTGAAAGTAAAAAATACGTAATTTCCATTCGATAATTCAATACTCCTTTCAGATTAGATTACAGCTTAGATAATGAATCCACTTTTCTTTGTTGACAGACTCAAAAGACACATAACAAAGAAGCTAGTCACATAATCTGTATCGTTGAGTTTTCTCAATCATCCATCATGTAAATATGTATTTAGTCGAGCATAACATTTCAATCTTTGATCGGTCTGAAAAGCAAACAACAAATAAGTGAGTCAACAGCTACTTGATTTTCTGTCCTTTTCTTTAAAACAATTAATAAATCATCTTTTTTATTTTTAATCGTTATAATATTAATATAGTGTAAGAATTAAAACCTCAAATTAACATTTTTCTTTTTAAATAATATTTTATAATCCCCACATTTAATTATCTTTATCAGTGATAGATTTGAAGCATGATTCACATAGTCTAACTGGAGGTTGACAAGCTTCATTTGGTAACTGAGCAAAATTGTCACTGCAATCGGCACAAAATATCTCCTTGCAGAAACGGCAATGATGTTTTCTTCGTCCCAACCAGAACTCAATTTGACAATTTTTGCATTTACTTCGTGCATGGTCGGGAATCCAAGGCGTTATTGCAGGACCACATTTCTCTTCAACAGCCTCCCATGAACATATTGAATTTTCTGAGTTACATTCGGGATGCTACAATAAAGACTATAAGGAATCATCGACATATTCTTCTAATATCCAATATCTACTAAAATTATTCTTACCGCATCCTCAGACATATTTGCACTATTAGTTTTAGTATTTTGTTGATTGTTGCACTGACAAGATGTGGATTTTAGTAATGCTAATCTCATTAAATAAAGTTCATTCTGAAGTGCTTCCTCTTTGAGCTAAAAGAATAAAGGAATTAGAATCATATTGAATTCACAATGCAATACAAACTTACTTTATGTTCAAAGACTAGTTGCTGTAGCCGTAAATTTTCTTGACTCAATGCATGTGATAAACCGTCAGGAAGTATAAAATTACGATCCAATAATGCAGGTGTCGTTGAGCGTAATGCAGGCGTCGAAGGTTGTGAATCATTTGATGATGTGCTAATTAAATAAACGAGATGACTTAATTTGGCATAAAATATAAAAGTTTTTAGGTCTTCATTACCTTTCCTTCTTGCTATCAATTCCGTTTTTATGACCATTAACGCTAGGGTAATTTAATTTTGTTCTTCTCAAATGTTGTTCTAAATTATCAATAGTGATTGGCATTGTACATGCTCCTTTCACATTTATATCACCGCTTATTTTGTTTTCAATTTCGATTGCCTAAAAATGAAGGATTAAAGATTAGAAAATAACCGTCAAAAAATATTTGAAAAATTCAGTCAAATTTTGAAAAAATTTCGTTTTTGAATTCAAAAAATACGTTAAGATGGCTAAAATCTGACAAACCTGTACGCTATCTACCTCATCTTTTTCTCGACTCGAGTCATCGTACGGAACATTCTGTCCATTTCCATTGATTTTCTCACCCTCAATCTTATCATTAACAGTATTTTCAGAAATTTTGTCATTTTCAGTTCCATTTTCATCATCATGATGGCTATTTCCATTTATAATTTCTTTTGATTCCACATCACATTTTAATTCTCTATTCTCGCCATTTCCAACCTTATTTCCATTTTCCATTATTTTAATCAAGTCGATTTTATTCTTAGTATTACTGATGCTGTTTTGCTGATTAATAGTGTTATTATGATTTATATTATTGTTGGCTGCTGATGACGAGGACGAATTTTCTAGAAAAATGCTTACTGTTAGTGGCATATTATTATCGCCGAATACTATTGAGGGATCACTTAGTCTTCGAGTGGAATTCTCCTTACTTTTAATTTCTGATAATAAATCATCGAAGCTTCTCGTCTTTATTAAACCATAAGTTATATCATTGGAAATCTCTGAATTTCCATTATCATGCGGTGTATGAAAGCTACCTAAATAAAAGTCATTCCAGAATACCAAATTGCGTAAATTGTGTGATGGCCACAAGACTTTGTCGCGGTTCGGTTGATATAATGGATTCTTGTAGATTGGTGATGATAGGAAAGGCCACACAGAAAACGTCCGATCGAAAACTGTATTATCTAATCTCTCTTTGTATGTATTGCATAAGAATGTCCCAAATAAGCACGAATGAATATGCTGAGCTAATTTTGTGAGATATCCTTTTGAAAATTCAAAGCTACATGGATACTGATGGTGAATTTGTTGAATAACATCAAGCCATTGCAAAAATACTGGACATCTTTCATTTCCATCAAAACTTCCGACACCATGACCGATTCGATCACCAAATTTGTGTCCAAAACACAGCCATTCTTTCTCTACTAAAATTTTAAAGCCTTCAATTGTCCGATAAAACGGATCTAAACATATCTGAGTTGTGGCTGTTAGCTGAGGGGTTCGATCCCATCCATCTGCAATAGCATAAAAATTATGTTTAATAATATTTCATTAACCGTTATTCTGAATTTTTGAAAAAGGAAATTGAAGTTCAAAATTTGAACTTTAAATTCAAATTTCAAAAATCCGTTAAATTTTCAAAAAATACATTACAGTTTACCTGAACAGTGAATTAGGACTGGACGATGATTTTTCTCAATTGCACGACATACAATATTTGTGGCACATAAGATTCCGGAAATGTGCTGAAGCCAATTTGTTTTCTCTAATAAACTATACCAATTTAGGCTATCAATATCAAGTGCACACAACGTACGAAGATTTTGAAAGGATCTTCTAATAACATGAATATTTCCTAAATTCATAAATTGTATTTCCGATGAAGGATAGTATTCGGTACATTCTACACCTCCACCACGCGCCCTAAAAAATAAATTTCATTTCCAATTTAATATCATCATCATCAACATTTGAAATACGAGTAGAAAAAGAGATAAAAATATGCAGTTTTTCGTATGTACATATTGATTTGTGGAAAGACACATTTGTGTTCACAAAAAAAAAAAAAAAAATAAATAAAAAAATAAGAACGAAAATAAACGAACCTGTTTGTAACAGCAGAGGCATAAGATCGTGCATCTACAATTAAAAGTTTCTTAGGTTTATCAATAACTACATTTTCTGTTTGTGATGTTTCGGATGAACCAAGTTCTAATTTTGTCTTTGGTAAATTTTTGCCATTATCAAGAGAACAAGCATCGACAAATGCTTGAAGTAGCATTTCATCATTACTATTTCTCCATCCGAGCCATCCAACTTCTGGCTGTGATGATCTACTGAGAATTGCACCTGAATGATGTCTCCAAGTGACAATAGGAATGCGTTTAGCGCTTCTAAAGTTAGAAACTGACAAGAGAGCTTCATCGCTCATACAAGCAGGAACAATATATTTTTTAGGATACGAAGGGCATATATTAAATTCAGAATTAATTGTTGACACTCGCCAAATTCCTTTTAAATCATACTGTAAACGTTCAAGTTCACGTTCAAAGTATTCATCATATTCGGTTGCATGTTGTAATCGATTAAACCATTCTTGATCGAGACAAGTTGTTGATTCCGAAACCCATGCATGAAATGAAAATGCAAACAGACTTTCGAGTCGATTTGGAGGATCAATACCATCAGAAATTCTACTATGCCATTTAGTACACGATTCATTTGATGAGAAGTAGCAAACGTATGTCACTGAATCTTTACAGCTGATAATTAATTGGAAAATATCTTTTGTAGCAACTCCTTCAATGACACGCAATGGAATTGACGTTTCAAACGATTTTGCAGAATTTGATAAATACAAGCGATAATTTGATATTGCAAGCATTCCATTTTCACATTTTCCAATGTATTTTACTGACTCGCCTGGCACTATAAATATAAAAAAAAAATTATTTAACAACAAAAAAAAAGAAGTCAAACTTTTTTATTTTTTGCTTACGTTCATTAAACGGAACTTGCAAATTTGCTTCTTCTCGTTCTGTTCTCACTTTTGGAAATAGCTCTGCTGCTCTTATCATCCATAAAGACGATGGTGAATCCTCCGTCTCGTCCATTACTGGCTATTTATATGATTCTAGGTTAAAATATTATAAAGGAATAATATAATGGTAATTATAATGATCTAATAGTTTGGTAAAAAGTCTGCACAATACATTAAAATGTACTTAAATTATGAATTTCGCATCAGAATACACAGAAAAAAATTCTGATTACAAAAATGACCTCGATTTGGGACTAAAATCATTTAAAATGCAATTAAATCCCATAAATATGGCAAGATAATAACACCTGCAGTTATTGATACCATCGAGATAGCAGTTATCAATGTTTTTAATACTTTTCACTATTTTTGTTGACTTTTTACAAAGATTTTTATGATGAAAAATTTTTAAAACAAAGAAATCTTTTTTATTTCTTACTTTATTTCACCTTTCTAGCTGTTTAGACTGTTTATTAGCCTTCCATTTAATCTCTGAATTACTACCAAATTATTTACGTTTCTTTGTTTCTTGTTAAATTAAATAAAATTAAAATTTTTCTTTACTGGATCTGAAAATCAGAGTAGTAAACAAGGAATTGTTCACAAATGACGTCAAAAACTTAATTATTGTTATTTTAACACTGTTTTTTTTCTTTTGAGCACTTTAAAGCTATTGATCTATCTTGTACAACTTCCACAAACATACTAAACCTCACTTAAGAACGGCGCCAAATATATTATTGAGTAACTAAATTTGAATTTATTTTGACCGTTTATTATTTTTCACATTTTAAATATTTTTTTGACCGTTAACAAAGCTTCATTGACATTAAAATTCAATTATAATTAATTAATTAATGAATTTAATAGCTTCTTCCGAAAAGTGTGTAGAACTTGGGCTTATTTGTGCAAGCTGGATGAATACATTTGTCGTTATCTTTAATTTCTGCTGGTTGCTCGAATGGAATACAAAGTGATTTAGCACCCATAGCAGGTCCTTGAGCATCTTCTGCGTCCTCACGTGCACTTTCAGCTTTAATTCTCTCTTCGCATGGAATATCACCACAGAATGGTGCCATAATGATATTCTTATTATCAAGGAAGTTTGTAAATTCTTTCCATTCTTTTGAAATCTTTAAGTGATCATTCAAATCCTTTGTGGCTTTAGCAAGCATATTTTCATGGATCTTTTTCAACAAGTTTGGAATTTCGACCTTTGCATTTGCACGACTTATTGTAACTTTCTCGCCAGTGTCACGTCTTACAGCAACAAATTGTTGTGACTTAAGATCTTTTGGTCCCAATTCGATTCTTATTGGAACTCCTTTCAATTCCCAATGATTATATTTCCAACCTGGAGAATAATTGTCACGATAATCTCCTTCAACTCGTACATCACATGATTTCAATTCACTTTCCAATGTCTTGCAGCTATCAATGAGTGTTTTTCTATCGTCATCAGTTGTTGTTGCTGTAATTCCGCATGGAACGATTACTACTTGAGAATATGCTACATTTGGTGGCAAAACGAGACCTTGATTGTCAGCATGTACCATGACCATGACACCAATTGTTCTTGTCGTAATTCCCCATGAATTTTGGAAAGCATATTGCTTCTGTTTTGTTTCTGGATCATCAAAGACAATATCAAACATTTTTGAAAAGTTTTGTCCAAGGTAATGACTTGTTGCTCCTTGAATTCCACGACCACTTGCGGAAATGAAAGCTTCAACTGTTGTTGTGAAATCACCGCCAGCAAACTTCTCTTTCTCAGTTTTACGTCCCTTAATTACTGGAATAGCCATCAAATCTGTATAGATTTGCTTGTACAATTCGAGAATTGCATAAACTTCTTCATGTGCTTCTTTCATTGTTGCGAAAGCTGTGTGTCCTTCCTGCCACAAAAATTCACGTGTTCTTAAGAATGGTTGAGGATGTTTAAATTCCCAGCGCTGCAAAAATATATTTCATTAGTTAACGTATTTTTACGATTTAAATGTAATGTTCAATTTTTGAACTTTCAGATGAAATTCAAATTTTTAACGTCCGTTAAAAAGTACTAGATTTCAACTTACCACAACATTGTTCCATTGATTCAATCGAATTGGTAAGTCACGATATGATTGAACCCATTTGCTGTATGATGGATACATGACAGTTTCAGATGTTGGACGAACAGCGATTGGCTCAGCAAGATCAGAATCACCAGATTTTGTTACCCATGCTACTTCTGGTGCGAAATCTGCAATATGATCTTTCTCCTTTTCTAAGGCTGCTTTCGATACAAACATTGGGAAGTAAGCTTCCTTCACACCCATATCTGTGATCTTGGCATCAAACCATTTTTTAATGTTCTTCCAAATAGCGAATGACCATGGACGAAGAATGTAACATCCAGAAACATCATAGTATTCAATCATTTCACCTTTAGTGATTACTTGTGCATACCAATCAGGTAAATTTTCTTCTTTCTTAGCTTCCAAACATAATCTTGTCTGTTTCTTTACACCACCTTCATCTTTTTGCTCAGCAACTGGTGCCTTTTTCGGTTCTGGCTTCTTTGCTGGTTTAGCTTCCTTTTGTGCTGGTTGACGTTGTGCAGTTGGAAAATCTTCTCCAGTTACAGTTTTATATTCAGCTTTAAGTGCCAATAATGTTTGAACTGCTGAATCAACATCAGCTTTTGGAGTTGCTTTGTTTGATTTTAAAGTACGGACGACATTTCCTTGATCATTGATCTTTTTAGTTAATTCTTCCTTTTTATTGTCACCTGATGGTGGAGCTTTGTCAGCTGGTGCCATATTTTCCTTATTTTTCTGAATATAACAGGGAATTAAAGTGTTTTGTTAGTAAAGTTAATTAAATAATAAAAAATAACGGTTTCCAAAAATTTGAATTTTTAACGGTTTTCGAATTTTTAAATTAATGTTCCAATTTTAAAAAAAAATGAAATTTTGGGGAAAAACAAAAAAAAAATCAATTTTCAAGCCATAAAAGTTAATTAATAGTGTTATCAACTAAAGAATGAAAAGCAAATCAACAGGCAACACAAAAACTGGCCTGAAATTGGAAGAAAATGTCACGGAGAAAACCGTCAAAATCATAATTTTTTTTCATAATTAGAAATTTATTAATTTCGAGCTACTTACTTGTGCCTTTTTAGCCTCAACCTTTGGTGCTTCTTGAGGTTTCCAGTCCTGACCAGTTAATTTTTTATATTCAGCTTTCAATTCCAAGAGTGTCTTTACTGCAGCGTCAATATCTTGCTTTGCAGCTTTTTGGGATTTCAAGTTTCTTACAGAATCCCCTTGTAGAATGATCTTTTCGTTCAGGTCACTTGCTTAAGGTATTCACCAATCGATGGCTTAGATTACAAGTTCTGTTTTACTTCGACTTTTGGTGCCTCTTGTGGCTTCCAGTCCTTACCAGTTAATTTTTTATATTCAGCTTTCAATTCCAAGAGTGTCTTTACTGCAGCGTCAATATCTTGCTTTGCAGCTTTTTGGGATTTTAAATTCCTTACAGAATCACCTTGTAAAATGATCTTTTCGTTCAAGTCACTAGTTTGACCTACTGATGGTTCTTTCTTTACTTCGACTGGAGCTACGACAGTGCCTGGTTTCCACTCTTGTCCAGTTGTTTTCTTATATTCAGCTTTTAATTCCAACAAAATTTTAACTGCAGCGTCAATATCTTGCTTGGCAGCTTTTTGTGACTTCAAGTTTCTTACAGAATCTCCTTGTAAAATGATCTTTTCGTTCAAGTCACTTGCTTGACCAATCGATGGCTTCGATTCCTGTTTTACTTCAACTTTAGGTGCTTCTTGTGGTTTCCAGTCTTTACCGGTTGCAGTTTTGTATTCAGCTTTTAATTGCAATAGAATCTTCACAGCAGCATCAACGTCCTGCTTAGCTGCTTTCTGTGTTTTAAGGTTTCTTACTGTATCACCTTGAAGGATGATTTTCTCATTCAAGTCACTAACTTGTCCGACAGAAGCTTGAGCTTCTTTCTTCACTTCAACAACTGGAGCTGCACCGGGTTTCCAATCTTGCCCTGTTGCTGCCTTGTATTGAGCTTTAAGGTCTAATAATGTTTTGACAGCTGTGTCAATATCTGCTTTCGATGCTTTTTGTGTCTTCAAATTTCTTACAACGTCACCTTGTTTTGTGATTTTTTCGTTCAATTCAGTGGCCTGTCCGGAAGATCCAGAAGAAGCTGCTGGTTTAGCTTCTTGTTTTTGTGGTGCAGCAACAGTTGCGTTTGGCTTCCAATCTTGACCAGTTAATGTCTTATATTCAGTTTTAAGATCCAAAAGAATCTTTACAGCAGCATCAATGTCTTGTTTAGCAGCCTTTTGTGATTTTAAGTTTCTAACGCAATCTCCTTGCTTATTAATCTTTTCGTTCAAATCACTGACTTGACCAACAGACCCAGATGGTTTAACTTTAGTCTAGAAAATTAAAATAAAATATTTTAATTCAAAATTTAATAAATTAAATTATTCGTGATCACTTCTTGAAAACGAAAGTTCCAATGTGGCAAAAACGATCACATTTACGGAAGATATATGAATGAAAAACATGACTTGATATACTAATACAAAGATATGATAAGTAATAAAACTAAAGAAAAACATAATTTACAATTACACGCATATGATCGAGCTTTAGTTGAGAAATGGAGTTGATGAAAGTCAAAGCGCCTTTTAAACGCTTTTTTATGATTTTAAAAAATTTAAAGCTTTTACCGGTTTTTTAAAATTCAAAATTTCAACGGTTTCTAGAAATTCAAATTTTTTATCTGAACTGAAATGAAAAACCGTTGAATTACTGAACGATTTAGACTGTGATCAAACGGTTAAAATACTAAAAATTCAACATTAGCATTGCAGACCTTAAGGTCATAGCTGCGCGTTTATATGTTTCATGGCTATTGGGAGTTTAACGAGGAGGATTGAGATCTCTGCTCAAACCTAGACCTACAGTTTATAGTGGAATCCGAACCACTTCAGTCATAAAATACTCATGATCTTTAAAATGCAGCACTACAGTACCGAGTAAATGTATATTTGTTGTCATGAAGAGTGAAAGATGTGAATGAAAGAAAGCTCAAAAATTTCCAATACATTCACACATGTAAACAGCATGTGAGATAGAAAAATGGTGAATAAGAAAAAGTCAAACTCACCTCAGCAGCTTGTGCTTTCTTTGATAATCCAGAAGTTGGCATTTCCTTTGTATGACCATCAGGAATAAAGAACAAAACAACTGGACGTTCAACTCCTGAAAATTCACTGGCTGGAGCATATGCTTGATCAACTTTGAAGAATCCTCTTCTTTGCAATTGAATGATGTCACCTTTTTGACACTTCTTCAATTCTGGATCTCCAAGCATTTTTGTTTCAGATCTAGTTTGATGTCCAATGTATTGCTTGAAATCTTCATCCTTTCCGAGAACAGCTTTGCTGATAATATTCTCAAAGAATACACAATATGTTGGTGGATATTCAGAATCATCTTGTTTGCACAACCAAGTCAATTTCAATGTTTTCTTGTAATCCTTATCATCCAAATTCAAATCAGCATCAACTGAGGTGATTTTTCCATTTTCTTTGTTAATTTTTTTGATTTTCAAATTTCCCCAATTAATAAATGTAGCATTTTCGCCTTCTTTCATGCACTCAGCATCAGCATAGTCGATGTAAATTTGTGGACCGAGCCAAATGGTTTTCATTCCTACATCAGTATTCTTTGGATGTTTTGGAACTTGTACTGCTTCTAATTTTGCACCATTGACATTGACAATGACTCGATTAGTGCTTTCCAATGCTGTGTATCGAGGAGCAATTGGATCAACGACTTTCTTATTGAATGCCCAAATCTTATCCCATTCCATGAACACGACAGACTTACTGGATCCTTGTGCAATAATAAATTGTTTTAAACCTTCAACAGTCATTCCTCTTCTTAATACACCTCTAACTGTTGGGAATCTTGGATCGTCCCATCCATCAACTAAACCTTGATCAACAAACCAAGTCAATTTTCTCTTTGATAAGACTGTATTTGTCATGTTTAATCTAGCATATTCCCAAATGTATGGCTTTCTTAATTTCAAAGCATCAATAAACCAATAGAATTGATCATCACGATCATGATATTCCATTGTTCTTAATGTATGCGTCACATTTTCGATAGCATCAACAATTGGACATGCGAAATCATACGTTGGATATACCCTATAATAATAAAATTAGTAAATATTACGAAAATCAGCAATAAAATGATGAAATCACTTACTTATATTTAGTTCCAGTACGTGGATGTGGTTCGTTTTTGCATCGATAAATTGTCGGATCTCTCATGCATCCATTTGGAGATGACATATCAATTTTGGCACGAATACAACACTTTTGTCCTGCTTCACTTCCAGCTAACATTTCCTTCCACATTGCAAAGTTCTTTTCAACTGAATTGTTGCGGTTTTTAGATTCAGCACGTTGTTCACGTTCCTGTTTCATTAATTCAGGTTCTGTATCATCAGCATAAGCCTTTCCTTCCTTCATTAATTGTTCACAATACGTCAACATAAGTTCAAAGTAATCGGAAGTGTACGTAAACAAGTCTGGTTTAATTTGAAGCATCTCAACATCTTCCAAAATGACTTCTTCAAAATGGACATTTTCTTTTGCTGGATTTGTATCATCAAATCTCATAATTAACTTTCCATTGAAAGCTTGTTGATAGTATTGATTTAATAGAGCAGCTTTAGCATGACCAATATGAAGATATCCTGAAGCTTCTGGTGGAAAACGAACAACGACTTTGCCCATTTCAGCACCTGGCAAATCAACGAATTTTCCTTCTTGCTTTCTATCTCCAACATTTGGATTTGGCGATTCTTGTCTTTCAGTTCTTTTCTTTGCCTTTGCATCTTTTGGAATAGACTTCAATGCTGTTTGAACTGGTTCAAGTGCGCTGATTAAATTATACCAGCGTTGGACATGACTTGGAAGTCCTGTTTTCTTTAAATCATCATATTTTGCAAAAAATTCATTGAAAACTGCCAAATCAGCAATTGTCAGCTTATTGGACACGAGATAAGTGAGTGGAGCTAAACATTTATTTAAATATTGAATAGCTGCATCAATATCAGCATCGTAATTCAAACAGTAAGTCAACCAATGATCAATTTGAGTTCTTTCAATTGGTGTCTTTCCATACAACTCATATTTTGGTGCATGACGAGCTAAGCTTCTCAACAAATCATTGTTTGTAACACAGGATAATGTAGAATTTCCACACTGAATCGATGTCTCTTTATTATTCCATTCAACTTCAACTGGATCTGTTGACTTGATAAGTTCAGCAACAACCAGTGCACCTAAACATTTATTTTTTCAAGATAAAAATAGACATTTCGTCAGCTATTTGCAACTTTTTATCAATTCACCGAAATTGATAAGAATTTCAATGATTGTTCGATTGATTTCACTTATTACTTACCAACTGGTGGATTCTTCAAGTCACAAAGTATTTTAATTGCCATTTTAACTATAAATTAATTGATTTTTCTCGAATTTTAAAAATCAAAATATTTCACAATACACGTGAAATGAAAATTGAATTTCGAATTTTTTTTTCGCAATTTTGCCGCATTTGAATTTTAAAAAACCGTTGAGCTGGAATACTTAATTTAAAAAATCACGTTAAGTTTAATGATGCTGAATAAAACTTTATGTCTTTTCTCGTAACATGAACAATAGGGAAGTTATTTATAATTTTTTACAGTCTTAAGTTTTAATTTAGGTATATAAGTATAAATATAAATAAAATTCCATCATACCGTGCACTTTTCACATCCTTTTTTCATGAGGAAAAAGTCAATTCGTCACATAGAATTTTTTTTCTGGTCTACAATAATTTTTGTGCTGGCTGGCTGCATAGTTGGATTTTGGAATCAACATGAAGAATGACTTTTTCGTGAGAGAAGATAAAAAATTATGTTTTTTTGTTTGTAGAAATAGAAAGCTACTGATTATGTAAATATTGTGCATATATCTTGTCATAAATCCATTGAACATTCATAATTAATTAAATATATTTGAAAATATACACCAAATGAAAAGGTTTCACGTGTAGAAATTAAAAATTTATTTATTCCTGAGCTCCTGTTAAAAGCATTGCATCCTCTGGAAGTGCTTCACGTTTGTAACTTTGTTCTGTGACGAGATAAATGACCAATGATCCAAAAAGTGCAGTCATTAGACCGATTGAGTTGACCAATACAGCTTCACTGGGCATATCCTGATAGTTCTTCATTGTAAACATTGCCTTTTCGGTCAATCCCATAAAAGTAGCTATTAATGCCAGGATGAAGCCAAGAAGTCCGAAAAATACATGAATAGGCATGTAAAAGATCCTGAATGATTCCTTGACTTTTGGGAAGAGATAACAGAAGAAGCCAAAAATGTATTGGCATGAAAAAACACCAACAGCAAGGATTCCAATCCATGAATGTAAAGAATACAAGTTTGGAATCTTTGGAACTGCATAATTGTGAGAATCAAATACAGCAATCAGTCCAAAAACGGTAAATACGAATGCAAGACCATGAATTGTAGCGTGAGTAACTTTCAAGCTTCGTTTTCTTGCGTATCGGAAGCCTCGGTAAATCAGAATCGCTGGAAGAAGAAAAGATACAGTTAAAGTAATTCAGTCAAACTATTTTTAATGTTCTACTTACAGTTTCCATAGAGAAAAATCATTCCAAAAGACATACATATTGGATGCCAGTTGAAGATTATCTTCGGCTTATCATAATCGTATCCCAATCCATTGAGATGAATAAGAATCCATGAGATCACCAATAAAAGCAAAAATGCTCCTATCAATTGTGTTATCAAATAAAGTAATCGAAAATTCACAAGACGTGCTTGTCCAGCTGCTCTGTCCATTGTATTTGAATTACCGATAAAACACCCGCTGAAATTAAATTATTGGAAGCACAATTAGTCAGATCAAGAACTTTAGACAGATTAATTAATTGTTACAACCAAAAAGTCATAATGATGTTGTTCTGCACAAATCACAGTTCCTACTATCTCAATTTGCTTTTATTTATTTGTCTATCAACAACATTCTCTTATTGCTGATTATTTTTTAGTCACTTTTATTTTCTTCTTGTTCCATTTATTACTCATGCAAAGTCTTTAAGAAGATTATGAAAAGTTTGTGCGTGGAACTTATTAGAACGCATTTTAGCTACAGCATAAATGTACAACATTGAATTTTAAAGAAGTTCAAAAAAATGTAACGGTTTTCAAAATTTCAAAAAATTTAACGGTTTTCAAAAATTTAAATTTTATTTTCGTATGTTTAAAATCAGTTTTCAAAATTTAACGGATTTTGGAAAAAGTGACGAAATTTGAGTGACTTGCTGTTCCATAATACTGTAGATGACGTTAGAAAAGTATAAATTTAGTTTTAATTGAGCTTAAATATTTGAGATGAGAGTAAATAGCATGTAAATTTTGAATATATCAATAGAAGAAGAAGACATTGTACTCAGACATTGCTCACAGGATCACTTAGAATGAATTTGACTGACAATATTGCATCGCAAATATTAAGTAATTATACTATGATGATAAGATTTATTGAATAGATCTAATTACTCTGGAGTAAAACATTTGAAGATTATTGCCGTAATGTAACGGAACTCCCGTATATTTCTCATGAATGTTTTATGTTTTGGAGCATAATTTTCTGTTTTGCATTATCGATTTTCAGAGTTTTGCTTTAATGTCAACAGGTATTTATTATTGAAACATATGGAAGGTAAAATAACATAGAACCTTAATACTTACAACTATAGTTATACTCCTTACAGGCCAATCACAATTTATTTAAATATGTTTAATGTAAATTTTTAATATATTTATGCTAATTTCATTTTAAAATCTCAGTTCATTAATTTAAATCAGTTAATCACACTTCATTTGAGATTATGTCTCACTTAATTAGCCTTAATATGAAATTAATACTCTGTTGGACTTAAATCTTGTGAGGTTTCTTCAATTTTCCAAACAATTTAATAAATAACCACACAAAGATGTTCTACTCAATCAAGAAAAAAACTCATACTAATGTTGTGAGGAAAAATATATGCGAAATAAAAGCAGAACAGAAGAAGAAAAAAAAACTGACGTCACGCTATGTGATATGTATGATAAAACAATAATTATTGCGCGTGCTTATGATCTGAACTGATATGAGAAGAACAACACAATTGGTCATGATTTTGTGTCCCATCCATAAATATCTTTTTGAGTTGATGGACCTCAGATGGTGCAATGTCCTCATCTTAACCATCCTTTCCGGAGGTGCTCAATTGTTGCGTCCATTAATCTGTGCTCTCAAAATTCAAACCATATGGATGAAATTGTTATCTTTTGCTTCAAAGGAACTGAGCATGTTTTACTAGTCATGAATCTATACCGGATCCGGGTCCTTTCTCTTCAATATTATTTATGCAGCTATCAAAGCCACTTCTTTATCAACATGTTCATAAAACATCTCAAGTTCAAATTTTGAACTTTGATTCAAATTACATTATTTTCAAATTTTGAATTGTCGTTAATTTTTTAAAATGATTTTTAAAGATTTTTATGAACTCTTTCAATCCTGATGTTAATAACATTAACGACTAAAATAAATTTGTATCTGGGTAAACAAAGGAAAGGAAGTCTTATTTTGTATTTGTTAAAAAAAAAAGTTGAAAAATAGTGAATTTTAAGAATTTTAAAATAAAATCTAAGGAAAATGTCTGAAAATAAAATTTTCCAATATGTTGAATTTAAATCAGTTGTTGCACCAGATTTTTGGTATAAATTAGCAGAAAATAAGTTGAATGTGGATAAATTGGAGGAAAATGAGAAGACTATATCTGGAAGTTATACGAATTTAAATGCTAAAAGTTGTCTTATAGATTTTGATTGTACTTCCTTCAACAGGTAGGAATTATGATTAATGTGAAAATTCATGTTTAATACAGATATGATTTTTCGATTACAGCAAGTCATCCTCAATAAGGAATCAATTTGGAGCAATTGGAATTTTAAAAAATTTAAATACAATTGAGTCTTTTAAGAATTGTGATAAGTTGGCTTTGCTAAATAAAGCAGGAAAACAGCTCATAGCAAATATTTTAAATGGAACCTGTCTGGAAGATCCTAGAGAACTTGCATGCTTTCTACTTCTATCCTTTGCTGTAAGTACTTCCTTGAAACTTCAATCAGAAAGCTTACTGATAATAAATTTTTTATAGGATTTAAAGAAATACAACTTCTACTACTGGTTTGCATTTCCAGCCTCACTTGACATAATTCTGTATGAAGCATCGTCATCGCAGTTTCTATACGATAAATTTAGTGATGAAGAGATTAATAACTTTACATTAAAATATGATGCATTAGATACCAAGCAGTCAGCTTTCTTTGTTGCTAATCAATTCCTGGATATCATACTCCTTAAAGACGCAATCTCACATGACAAAATTGAGAATAATTTGCTTAATTTTGACATTTCTACGATTTACTTCTGCTTTAGTGATCCAAGTGAAAATAAAGAATGTGGATGGATTCTTCGGAACTATGTCTTACTCTTGTACATCCTTTGTCCATCATTACATGGACGTACAATTAATATATTGTCTGTTAGTCAAAGTGAGCAGAATAGCTTAAAAGCCAGTAGAATATTTTATGTCACTATACCAAAATATGACAAGGATCTTAAATTTGAGAAATGGACAGGATGGGAGAAAAATAATAATGGAAAATTATTGCCTCGTATTGCAAATATGGGTGATGTTATGGATCCCATCAAGACTGCTGAACATTTTGCATTACTAAATCTGAAATTAATGAAATGGCGTTTACTTCCAAATCTTAATTTGGACATTATACGGACACAAAAGTGCTTGCTTTTTGGAGCTGGAACATTAGGATGTGGCATAGCAAGGAGTTTAATGAGTTGGGGATTTACAAACATCTCTTTTATTGATTCGGGTCATGTGAGCTACTCAAATCCTGTTCGACAGTCTTTATTTACATATGCTGATGCATCTCAAAACAAGTTTAAATCAAAGGCTGCTTCTGAGAGACTATTAGAGATCTTACCGAGTGTTGTAAGTAGAATAACTTTATCTAAGGTACAATAGAAATAATATTCGGCTACTTCTTTACAGACATCCAAAGGACACGTTTTTCAAATCCCAATGCCTGGACATCCAGTTAGCGATTCATCAATGCAGAAAACTTTAGAAGATGTCGATACTTTAGTAAATTTGATTAAAGAAAGTGATGTACTGTTTCTTGTTACAGACTCAAGGGAGTCACGATGGCTACCAACTATATTGGGATCATATTATGGAAAGATTGTGATTACAGTAGCTTTAGGGTTCGAGAGTTATTTAGTTATGCGTCATGGTGCATCAAAGGGAAATAAAGTTGATGAACAAGATGAGGAAGTTTCAGGTTTGAAGTGCATTCCTGGACATAAACTCGGTTGCTATTTCTGTAACGATATCACTTCACCAGGAAATGTAAGTTACAGCATACATATCATAGTTCTTATAAATATCATTTCATATTTCCAGTCAATTCGTGATAGAACATTAGATCAACAATGTACTGTGACTAGACCAGCAGTTTCAAATATTGCTGCATCAATTTCAGTTGAACTACTGGTCTCGTTGCTACAGGATGAAAGGAAGCACTTTGCTCCAGCTTATTATCAACTAAGCAATAAAAATAATGAAGCAGTACAGTCTATTCCTGAGTCTATTTTGGGTATTATACCTCATTCCATCAGAGGATATTTAAGTACATACTCGCATATTTTACCTGCAACGGAAAGGTTCAATCAATGCATAGCATGTTCTGATTTTGTTTTAAATGAATATAAAGAGCATGACAAAGAATTTTTACTGAAGGTATTCAACTCTGCTGAATATTTAGAGAAGATTACTAATTTAGAGGAGTTTGCTAATCTTGATAATGATGTAAGTTGCTACATAAATATGTCGCAGAGCAGATAAACTTTATTTTTATATTACTTTATTCTAGATTTTAAATGAATTGGATGATGACTTTGATTCCTCGTAAATATAATTTATATATGTAGTTCAATGCTTCTCTATTATAAATTTAATAAAATATACTTTTTAAAATTTGAATTAATTTATTTTTCAACGGTCGTTTTATATTTAAATTGTGTTTATAGCTTCAATCAGTTGATTTTCCCTTTAATTGTTGTATATTCCTCTCATAGAAACAAATTTGGTCAATCAATAAGCAAGCAGCATAGCAACTAATAGATTACAGCAGATTCAATCAAAGCCTTTAACTAGCTTGATTGCTAGATGCTTACGTCTGAAAAAAATCAAAAACGATCAATAAGTTTGAGCATCAATTCAATTTATTGAATCAGAAAAATTTGTTTATGAATTACAGTAGAAAGACAAAATAGAGTGGAAATATCTTGAAACTTAATTAATAGGAAGACATAAAAAACATCGTAAATTGGAAGAATAAAAAATAAAAATAAAAAAATTTAACATCCATAAATAGCTGAAAAGCTAGCTGAGTAAAAGTAAATGTCCTTAAGATTTATCATTTTGCTGTATAATGAGCTTATTTTTCTGCCTTGTGACTTTTGTTGCTGGCTTCTTTTCATTCAATTGCTTCAAATTCTCATGTGGAATGATAGCATTATGATCCCTATCAACTGTTGCCAATGCATTAGACGTGCCGCCTTGTTGATGATAACGAGTAAAGACGTGAAATTTCGTAAATAAATTTTTCTTAAAATCACGTTCAATTTCTGTTTGATGAAGCTGTGCATGTTGTTGATGATATTGATGGCGTGATGCTGATTTCGTTGCCTTAACAATATTCAATTCCTCATAATCAGGCAAGTGTGGAGGTTGAGGAGTTCCTGAATTTGATGTGCTATCAGTTAAACTTGAATTTGTTGTTTCATTCGCAAAATGTCGCAGCAATAAATTTAATCGTGTCTCATGATTCTTCTGCTGGATTATCAAATTCCTTTCACTTTCTAATCTGGCTTGTCTAATTGCATTCGTAAGAATCTTTTCGCGCCATTCCCATGCCTCCTTATCACGTTCTAATGACATCAAGTTCTGCTCGAGTTTACGACATGATTCCTTTAAATCAATAACTTTCATAAAGTATTTATAGAGTAAGATTCTCATTTCCTCTTCCGATAATTTATTAAGTCTCGCCATCAACAACTGTTCGCCTTTTTCTCGTTCTAATTTCTCATTTGTGTCTATTGACTTATGTCCACAAATCAATTCATTTTTAACTTCAATTACATCGTCAATTGCTTCTATTGCCTCGTCACATTCAAGCATTTTACGCTCTTCCTTATATGTTAGCATCTTATCACGTTTTAATTTCTTGTATAATGAGACTCGTTGATCCAACAATGTGTCTCGTGTTCGTCTCAAATTTCTAATTTCATATCTGAGTGACTCCTTCTCTTTATCTTCGCCTGGCATACCACTAAGCTGTAAATTTGAAGACTTTTCTTTTAATATTTCATCAAGATGTGAGATTCTTGCATTTACATCACGTATCTTGAGTTTACTATCACTAAACTTGGAATTTGATGACGGAGATGGAGATACAGCGACTAATTTCTTATTGTATGACTCATCATCTTCATTATCCTCAATACTTTTCATTTGTTTTGTAATATCTTTTTCAATTGATTCCTTATGCTTGACTTCTTTCTTAAGTACCTTATTTAATACTTCAAGTTGCTTTTTTGATTGCTCTAATGATTTATGTAATTGTTTAACTTTTTTATTAGACGATGATTCAGCTGCAATTTCGTTAATGCCATTTAGATCCAATAATTTTTCTTCAAATTTTGTTGCCATTTCCTTAAGTCGTTGAATCTCAAGTGGATTCTTTCCTGCCATTATTGCTTTACTCAAGTCCTTCTTACATTTCTCATATTCTGATTGATATTTTGACTTTTTCTTATTACACTTGTGCTTTGCTGTCACTCGGGTCTTGTTATTTTCAATCAGATCTGTAATCAAGTTCTTCTTCAAAGCTATCGTCTGCTCTACTTCTTTTATTTGCAGGTTCGTTGCATCAATAGATCTAATAATTAGAGAATTCAAAACGGTTATAAAAATGTTGAATAAATTTGAAGTTCAAAACATAAAATTCAAATAAAATAAATACGTTAGAAAATACTTACGCAATAGATTTCTTCAATGTCTTTCTCAATTCATCCAATTTCGTGAGCTGCTCACTCTCAGTATTCTCCTTAATTGAATCACCTTCTAAAGAAGTTGCAGCTGCCGCTTTCTTAATCAAATTAAGCTCATCACTATTCAAAATATTATTGTCACGAATTGATCGTCTACGTCCTGTTTTAGCCAAATATTGTTCACTTGTCGATGTGTTTGTAGATAATTTCATCAAGTCTTGTCCACCGATAGCTTCATCATGGAGATTCTCTTGAGCTGGTTTACTTTCAGATTGATTACTGCTCAATATAACTTTGGGATTATTTTCAAAATATTCGTTGCACTTGTTCTTTACAAGATCATCTGTTTTGTCCTGGAAATTGGACATTTTGTCAGATATTTTTTTAAAAAGATTATTAGATTGATCATTAATGTCAATATAGCCACTTTCTGAGTCATTGTCGTTGGTTTCTTCTTCGTCGTCATTGTGCTGATCATTGGATTCATCCATTTCAATTATGGGCAATAATGAGCTTTGTTGTTGCTGTATCATAGCTTGATTAACAGTCGTTGGTTGTGGATTAATAAGCATATTAGCATTCATATTACTAAAATATGACGGTGGTAATTCCATTGCAGTAGGTTGTTGTGCTATAGGTAAATAACTATCACATTCATTTTTTAAATACATCCATTCCTGTATCTCTTTACGTTGATCATCCTCAATATCATTGAGATTCAATTTTGAGAAAAGAAGCTCTGCGTTCCTTAAAAGTCTTTGATTTTGTTGATTAACGAGATTATTACTAGGATTAACATCAAAAGTTGGTCGAAAATTTGCATTGAAGAACATGTCGACATTATGCTGAATTGGCGGAGGTGAGAGGAAGCAATTTCCATTGAAAAAGTTATTGCCAAAATTAGTTGGTGGTGATGAATTGAAATATGGATATGGAGGCAACATAGGCTGAGAATAGAAGTTCATTGGTTCACTTATGAGTTGATTTGTAAATGCTTTATCAGTTCCATAATTAAGATCACAAAAATTGACAGTAGATAGTTTCTGGATTGCCTGTCCTGTTGCATTATTAATAGATTGCTGCTCCAAGACTATCGATAATATATTGTGATTATTATTTGTATTATTTCTGTTCCTTAAGCCAACGGATACAGTTTCCAAAAGTTGTGACATTGTACATTGAATTAGGCCATTGCCATTTAATAAATCTAGAAGTTGATTCTGTTGATTAATTTCCGTCCATCCAACGGAGAATAAACATTGAGTATCTCTTAAGCTAACTAATTCTTCAAAAATTGATCGAATAAAATTATGTACGAGTCCAGTTTCCACTTCATTGTGCTCACTGCTACTACTTGTGCTACTGTCTGTTGTCGATTCTGATGTATCTGAAGACGTTGAAATGCGATCAGTCTTAAATGCTGCCGAGGATATTGTCTCATCAGCTGTCTCATAAAATATGTTCCTCTTGCCGTATTTTACAATATTTATGTCAAATCCTTCAACATAATATTTCAATAAGTTTTGTTCCTCAAAAACATCCCGAAATATCTTGTCGAGATTCTCCGTCTCACTGAATACAAACTGTCGATTAAAATTTTCTAAAGGTTTATTATTGAATTTGGCATCTTCATTGATGAGATCAATATATCCATATCGTTGCTTCTCGCACGAAATTTTACATGTTACTTGTATGCAAATATCATTTTCCATTTTGCTTTTTTTTCTTATTTTCTAAAACATCCAGAGTTTATCCTTAAGAATTTTTTTTTCACAACATTAATCCTTATTTTTCACATTTTTTGATTAATTAATGTAATTTTGATTATATACTGTTGATTATCTAACGATTTTTCATATTTATCACTATACTATTATATTTTTAATTGCTTTTCAATGATTTTATGGCCTTTATTTACCAAAAAATTATAGAGCTTATGTGTAGGGTGTATAGGGTCTTGGAATGTATTCACATCTTGTACGAATTTTCATGAAAATTTTACTAAATGACTGGAAACTTACTCTGAGCTGCTACTGATGAGTATGATTACTTGTTTTATCATGCTTGCAAGCTAATTAATGATGATTTTTGACTTTAATTTCTTAAAATTACTAGAAACATTCAATTATAAGATGATTCCTATTTTTACATTTTTCTCAACAATCATTAACTAAATTTAAGTCCATACTCCCGCAAAACATGGGAATTATCCTACCAAACGTTTCCTCCATACTTAAGAACTCTCTCCATTAATTAATTTTACCTCAAAAATCAATTTTAATAAATTTAATCTGTTGCAAACAAATTATGTACAAGCCACGTGGTGTGAATATAGAAAAATTTAAATTTCAAATTCTAAAAGTTCGTTAATTTCATTTTCGAAAATAATTGTTTATAAACGTTTAGTGTTGAGCCCCTCAAAGATTCAAAACAATCAAATCTGTAATACTGAAAAGTATTAAATTAACTAATTAAACAATTATTTAAGAGTATAAAAGTAATAAATAAAATATTCTCTAAAGGTAAGTGACACGATAATGCTGTTCTGGTTACTTCACATTGCGATTTAATGCTTTAATTATTGTTTACCGCTAATAATGAAATTGTTTGTAATATTTTGTGAAATATTAGCATTAAATTGATATGTTACTGCGATTATAATCGTTAGTATAGTATTTCAGTCATAATACAATGAAAAGAGAAACAGGAACAAATAAAAGTAGCCAAAACAACATAAATTAAATATGAATCGCGCATTAACCTCATTCAAAAAAAAAAATCATTTAATCATTTATTTTCATTTCAGATGGCTATGCCAATAAATCCAAAACCATTCTTGAACTCGTTGACCGGCAAGCCTGTAATCATAAAGTTAAAATGGGGACATGAATATAAAGGATTTTTAGTTTCCGTTGATGGATATATGAATATGCAGTTAGCCAATACCGAAGAATATATTGATGGTAACAAGACCGGACATTTGGGTGAAGTACTGATCAGATGTAATAATGTAATGCACATAAGAGGAGTGGTCGAAGAGAGCGAAGAGGGTGAAATGGATTGAATAAGAAAAGAGATGATCCAAAATGCTGATTAAATTTTAATTTTATACTTTATTATCATTGTCGAATTAAGATTATGAATAATAATAATTAATTAATTACTTATTTCTCATAGGAATTTAATTAATTTAATTGAAAAAATCCATTTACAAAAAATTTCATTAAAGGATGAAAGTTCAGAATAAATGATGTATACATATCAGATTATGATGAATTCATTCCTTCCATTATTTTCCCGACGGTCTCTTAAAATAGTTGTGTGTGCTTTCTTCTACTAATCTATGTATCAATTCAATACAAATCGTTTATAAAAAAGAACAATAAAAAAAATTTACATAAAGCGAGTATGCAAAAATGGAAAATTTATGCTTAAAGATCATTTTTGAGATGTCATGATATTATTCTGAACTAAATTTCCGTAGTAAGCAGTTATTGCGACGAGCTTTCTGTCTAAGAAATTTTGTTCAATTTCTACAGCATTTCCTTTGCCGGCGAGAATGGCAAGTTGCTTCGTATTTGAATTTCTTGGTAAGTACACAGCAATATTTGACGTAATTTTACGAGTTTCACTCATAAGTTGTGATGCTGGCACGGGTAAGAGAGATTCCTCTAAATCATAAATTGTATCATGCTTCATATACGATGGACCTCCCCAAGGGGGACTTAAAAATACAACGTCTGCTTTCAGCTTATCAACTAAATTAAAATAATTGCCAACAATAAATTCAATCTTGTCCTGAACTCCGTAAATATTCGCATTATGACGTGCCATTTCAATCTTTTTCGGATCTATGTCTATGGCAATAACTATACATGAAAATTAAAGAGAGAAAAACAAAAGCATGTTAGTAGGGCAAATCATTTTAATAATTTTGAATCGTTTAGTGCTGTGCTTACCTTTTTCACAGGTTTTTGCGAATTGAATGCAATTGCCGCCAACACCACAAAAAGCATCGATGATTATATCACTCTTGCATCTTTCAGCGGTAAATGCTGCGACCTTCTCTGGTGTCACTGAGAACCAACTCTCTGTAAAACATGAGAAATATTTTATTAATTAGGCATCATTAATATATAACGGTTTTTTAAGATTTGAAAAATTTAACGGTTTTCAAAAATTCAAATAAAATTTTGAACTTAGAATTTCGAAAATCAAAAGATTCAAATTTTAAATCTAAAACTTCGTTAATAGCTTACCGCGATCGAGACGAATTCCAAAGTCAAAGAGATTAAAGAGCGAGAATCTCTTGTACCAATATTTTTTAAGGACCTTGTCATTGGCAATTTCAAGAGGAATGCTCATTTGAAACTTTCCTTTACGTTTCTTCTTTTTCTCCTTTTTACTCAACGACTGTGTCTCGTTCAATGTCGCGGCTTCATCAATACAATTTGAGTCATAATCTTGATCAATTGACAAATTGATGTTCACTATTTCTTCCTTATTTTGTGCATTTTCGTCGTCCTCGTTGGCATTACCATCGCTTGATAATTGAGTTGTAAATTGTGGAACGATTGAAGAGCTTAATCGAGTTGCTGGAATTGGCATTTCTTCATCAGAGGACGATGCATGTAATGTATCAGCTCCTGACTGATTACTATCATTGATTTCGTTTCCATCGTCATCGAAATATGTGTGCTTTGGTTTTATGGCATTATTATTGGGGAACATTTTAAGCATACGAGTGTGCAATCGGACATGCTTTTTTCGATAAACAACTTCGCCATTAATAATGTGATTATCATTAGGTTTATCACTAAAAATATATCCCATCAATTCAAACTGTGACTTTATATGATCTGAATAGTTTTCATCAGCATCGAGTTCATGACTTCTTTTCAAGTTTACTGGCCTTTCTTCTGGCGGTTCCTCATCATCTCCATTACCGCCAATTTTCAACGACTTTCCAGGCTTACCAAATGACGTTGGTAAACCTAAAGATTCCATTAGTGATGCTTCTGTTGTATCAATAACAGTTGAGTCACTGTGCGATGGATCGTGATGGCAAGAATGTTGTTCATCTCCATCAGTTGGTGCTTCCTTTTCAGGTGGTTTTTGTGAATATTTCGCTAAATCGCTTCTTAGATTTAAATTGGCTACAAGACGTTGAAGCGAATGCTTCTTTCGACGACGTTTATTGCTAAATTTTCCACAACAACCTGCATTTTCGCCAGGCAAAAAGCCCGAGTCAGATTTAAAGCTACTGCTCATTTCATCCGAAATTATACGATGAGCTTCCATAAATTCATTATAATGTCTCACATACATTTCTTGTACATGCTGTTGCCATTTCATTTGCCAATATTCTTCAGAATCTTTATCTTCTGCTGCTGGCGGGATATGCTCATGTTCAGTTTTATGCTCCATTAAAAGTCGTTCACATTCATTCGCTACTCTCGTTGTCATTTGATTATCACTTTCCTCACTATCTGAAAATGAACTTATTGTATTACTTTCTTCTTCCTCTTCGGATGACGTTGGTGTTGATTCCGATGTGACATGACTACTGCCAAATCCATAACTTGAACATGTCATTCGTGTCACATTTGTCATGGAATCTGTGAAGGTGCCTAATGTTAATGGAATGCTTGAATTAATTGATTCGCAACGTGGACTTAGTAGATTGTCTATTTCATGGAAACTGACGTTATGTTGATGATTATTATGTCGATGATGATGATGTTGATAATGCCGTGAATGCGAATAATTGTGGTAATCTTCTTGCTTCGTAATACTATCGGGTGATAATTGATTCCATCCTTGTACGATTAAATCTTCGGTTGTTTGCTTGGCAGGTGGAGAAATTACAATTTCCATTGATGAATCAGGAACAACATTATTATCGTCATCGTCGTGATTGAACTTGCCGATATCTTTGGCATCAAATGTAAATACTTGTTCGGAACTTCCAGTATCATTAAGTTTATTTGTGTCTGCTGACGTCGTATTTTCATAGAATTGCATATTATTTTTATCTAAGTACTCGGGATTGATATAGTCAATGTATTTCTCGATCCATGTCTGCCATATAAGTCGCTCGCCATTCTTAGCCCAATATTTTTCCCAATCATTCTGATGTGCTTCATCGCCAAATAATTCAGGTAAGCTATTATTTCTCTCATGATGATATTCAACTGGTGGATCTTCATTCATTACTTCCTCATCATTTTCTGGACCATTTCCAACAGTCACGTCAATTTCATCGCTAACAATTTCCATATGCTTTTCAATCACATTCTTTTCACTTAAATCAGCACCAGAATCTGATGAATGGAGTTTTGTGTGTTGGAAAATGGTTTCATGTTCATCTGTGCTGTAATAATTGTCAGTATGTTCCGTGTGAGATGCACTGTAATAGCAACTATTTGCGTCATTGTCGTTCTGTGAAAGAAAAATTTAGAAAAAGATAAAAAAAAATCGATCGCAAAAGCTGTATGTACGTAGATTCTGTGAATTTTTTGCTACTCATTTTACCTCAATTTCATGGGAACTCTTTAACTTATTAGTATCTCGAAAGAATGACAAATCTGCTTTTTCATTAAAGACATCGTCAGCCTCACTGGTTTCTTCAGTTCCTAAGGTAGACGCGTAAATGGGAAACGAGTTTCTGGAAGAAGAAAAAAAAGTGAAAATTTCTATGACTTGATGTGCAGCACAAAAAAAAACCTTTTTTTTTCAAGATTCTTTGTTTTTTACTTACTTGAGGAAAATTCTCGTACATAGGCAATTTATTTTATGCTCGGGAGAATCGGGGTAGTTTAAGTGAATCTCTGCTAATATTTCACGATCAACAGACATCTTGTGGAAGCAAATTTTTAATAATTTTCTTCCATCAAATATCTTTTTGTTCAAAAATTTTAGAGAAATTGGCCCTTGTAAACTTTTTTGCTTTATTTTTACTGTTCTTCTCAAACGATCGAAAGCTACGCCAAACGTATGAAAAGCTACTATGCAGCAACCTTGAGTATTAAGCGATTTTTGTTTCATAATTGAAGATTATGATGAGGATCTGAAAAATCTAAAAATAAACAGTCACATAAAAAATTTGAAAAACAAAGTTCAAAATTTGAACTTATTTTCATTGAAACAATTTAAATAGTGAATTACCGTTAAAAATTTAAATAACGTTGATCCGTTATTTTTTCAATTTTCTGTTTCTAATTTTAAACTTTTATTAAATATGATAAAATTATTTATATGCACAATGACAGGCAGCCAATTTAGATATTATATCACACACCTACAGCGTTGATAGCAAAAAATCCAAGAAAAAGTCACAAAATGTATTGATTTTCCTCTCAAAACACCTAAAAAGTTAGTTAAACTAGCATGATTTGTTTATATTAAAGAGCAATTTTTATTTTGACTCCAATTTCTCTCAAATACATGAATTTTATCGGGAATTTAGCGAACTATTGTTTAAGTTTTTGAATATTACAATTCTTATTAATCTTTCAGGTGAAATTAATTTACTTCTGTCCTTTGTATTCCTTCATGTGTGTCAAAACCCAGACTGGAATTGTCAACCATGAAGCGAACATGAGAACTCCATGGGCAGCTTTCTCCTAAAAATAATAAAAGTACGTGATTATCAAAAATATTATTTCGGCACTCTGGATGTTTACTGGATCTTCAAAAAAGTTTTAATTACGCAACCACTTTATGAAATTTCTATGACTTAATACTTCTTAAAAATCCATGATTTACTATCAATCCACTATATTTAGCAAGTAATACTTACACCGAATGAGATCTTGACTCTTGGTGGACCTTAAAAATGCAAAAAAATTAAGCTTCACATGATATGAAGAAAAATAATAAAAAATCTTTAATTTACCTGATACAATTGAATGTGCACGAGCTTGGACAAGCTGTGGTGATGATGTTACTGATCTGACGAGTTGACGGCCAAGCATTTTGATATTTTTTAATATTAATTTAACTGGAAACCTGAAAGTTACTCTTTGCCTGAACAAATGTCCAATAAAATTCAAGAAAAAGTAAGCAATCTTTGCAAAGGTTTGACATAAAAGCGCATTTATTGATCAATAACTTTTCGTGTTGAGACATAGCAAACTTAGATTGGATAATTGTCAGCTTCCATAAAGATCAACAATAATAGTATTAGACAGCATAATGGCAGCTAAAATTGAGTTTTTGAAATAAATAAGAAATTTGGACAGTCAGACAAAGTGAATACAACCGACTTAAATTTGAGAAAACATGTTGTAAAGCGTTGCTTTTCATTTTGATTAGATAAAAAAATTCAAACTGATTTCGTCCGTTAAAACTAATTTTTACTTTATTTCATATTGTTGTCGAATTAATTATTTATTCCTTTTAAAATTGTCTTAAATGGTAGATCTTAATTAGGTATAATATTTAAAATAATAATCTTGTAATTTCAAAACGACAATAAAAAAATCAGAAAAAACAAAATTCGTCTACACATTAATGATGATGTAGGTGCTTGAAAATTGAATTCATAATAATCAATTAATTGATGAAAAAGGACAGGTAGTAGCTTGAAAGTTCATACAGATTTGAAAAACTTTAAAAGATAGTATAAAAAATAAATCTTCACTTTATCTCTTCCAAATATGATAAAAATTAAGCCTATTTTATAAAGTGTGGCATCAAGTACTTCATCATACCGAAGGTTCTAAATCGTTTAACGCCGATAACCTTTTCGAGTTGCTCGTCGCAGATGGCATACTGCTTATTCTTGGGGTCATAAAGATTCTTCTCTTTAATTATTTTCCAAACTTTCTTCACAACTTCATGTCTTGGAAGTTCCGCCTCGCCCATTAATTCAGAAAGCTCAGGACTTAACTTATATGGACGGGTAAATCCAGTGGCTTTACCTTTTTTGCCACCCTTCTTCTTTGTCTCCTTCCAATCTTCATCTGAATCATCATCACCTGATGATCCACGACGTTTTTTTCGTCCACCACTGCTCTTTTTCGGTTTATAGTCACTTTCGTCACTATCCTCAACTTTTCGTTTTTTTGCTGCTGCTGTTGATGTTCTTTTTGCAGGTTTGACTTCTGGTTCAGATTCTTCTGATGGTTCCTCTTCTGCTGATTCCGAGTCTTGCATTGCATTTACAGCTTCCATTATCAACTTATCTAGTTCCTATAAAAAAAAACTTTGTTAGTAAACATTCAGGAAGTCATCAACTTTATATTATACCTTTTTTCTAGAGCTGAAGTCCACTTTTAGTTTGTTTTGCAACTGCAGACGCACTTCCTTTGCACTGGTTTTTTCAAGATCTGCATTTTTAAGGATTGCTGAAAATGATAACAATTGTCACATTATTTATAAAGACTCCATTTTTCCGGCAACAAGATTTTAAAAAATTTCATTTCCACACTTTATCATGATTACTTACCATTGATTTCTTTTCGTAATTGATCCTTAGAAAATGAGGAAGCCATTGTTAATAGTCTTACGGTTGTCTATTACTGAATAATATTTTAAATCAACTTTTCGCGATGTTGTGAATGGATATAAACACAAAACTTTGCAACGAGGGGTTAGAATCAATGTGAAAGATTTAAATTTTAAAAACCGTTGAAAACATGCGTATGGCATGAAGTTGCACCCTATTTTCAAATATTGATATTAACGGATTTTTCTTGAAATTAGCAAGCATGGTGAGCTTTACAATGTGAATTTTCCAATTGCATTTCTATTTTAGAGTATAAATCTTCAAATCCATAATAAATTAAGAAGATCAATCTTTTTATCAGAAAGAAAAATCTTGAAAAATCCAGTAGGCGGATTTTAAATTATCAAAATTATTGAATTTAGTAAACACAGATAAATTGAAGTAAATTTTAAAGTTTCTGAAGAAGAACGGGAAGTTAACACTTGCAAAATACAAGTAGATCATCAGCAAAGCTAGTCAAACAGTAGCAAAGTGAAGAAAACTCAAAAATTCACAGGATTTGCCTAAAATTTGAAAAGTTCAAAATAATTTAGATAAAAACTTCAAAACATCAAAGTAGTACATCAAGGTACGTGTTTGTAGTTGATTAAAGTATACATTATGCTTGACTCATTGATGTCGTAGATCATTTAGGACTTGTATCTTGAATAAATTACTGAAGCCTAAACAGAAACATTGATTCTCGTGATACAGAAAATAGGAACAAACTTCCAGATAGCTTCATATCTATATCAGATCTTCAGTCCCCACATTCCTTCTTTAATAGTCCTAATCATCAAGATAACTAAAACGCATTTAAACAAGTCCAACAGACCAAAAATGATAGAGAAATACATTGAAATTGATAAAAATTCAATTTGTCTAACAATCTAACATGCAATCTAGTCACGTTGTCTAAGACAAAAATGCAAAGCAATTAGAAATATTGAAATGCCAACGAAAATCCATAAATTATCGACTTAACAAGAAGTTTAGTAAACTCAATGAATGAAAAAAATAATGAAGAATTGAAAGACAAAAAAATATTTTTAGACAAGCCATAATGCATGCAAATATGAGTCGCAAATAAAATTACATGCTTTAACAAAATGTTCTGATGTTGCACACACGAAAACGAGAAACGAAAGAGAAGAGCAGAATGCAAAAAAATTAAAGTTCTGGCCTTCAGAGTTTTTTGACTTCACCATATTATATATTTTTTTTCGTCGTTCAAACGAAAACGCCTCACAAAAAAAGTTTATACAAGAACTTCATTTTTTTTCTTAATTTTATTTTATGCCTTATTTTTCCACTAAGAACGTAATGCCAGTGACGAACTTCGGGGGGAGAAGGCATTAATTCATGAACGAGAGAATAAAATTATGCGTTGTGAAAAAATATAAAAAAAATTCATGAACTTCATTAAAGAACCGCACATATATATGTGCATGTATAAATTGTATGCATGTTCTTGTTGTGCAAAAAAAATGCAACAAAAAAGAGAAATTACTATTTTTGTACTTATATTTAAAAACTTCTCGGTTGAGAGCTTTAACAGCATGTTCACTTGAGACGAAAAAAACTGGCCATTCTTCTTTTTTTTGTTCGTTCGTTGCCACACACACAATGCAATGGATGATGATGATGATGACTTTAAGAAGAAATCAGATACATTTTTTTTCGCAGATCGATATTAACCAAAAGGCAAAACCGCAAAATAACTATCTATGAATGCACTTTTTTTTATTATTTTCATTCGAATGGGATTCCTTTTTTGTTCCTTTTGTCTGTACTTTAACGTTGTATATTATAAAAAAAAAAAAAAAATGTAATGCATCTTAAGTAAATGGCATCAGTTTTATGTGTGTAGCTGCATGCCAGCCATCCAGCCTGCTGCCAATGAGTACGATGCATGATTTATTAAAATAAATATTTGAATACTTACGTACAGACTCGGTTCGGTCATTAAATTTCAGATCAGCAATTTCCCATATATATAATAACTTTTTTTTTTCGTCTACTTAGAGTTACTGACCTCGGTGAATGTTTTTTTATTCGTTTACGACAAACGCGCAACGGAGCTCTCTGATATTTCGGTGTGTAAACTTGGTCGATGAACTTTCAGCGAAAAAAAAATTATTCTGCACACAAAAAAAAAAATTGTACTGTGCTGTATATATATGCACAAATATGAAAATGTAAGAAAGAAAGAGTTTAAATGACATCATAAAATTTTTTTTTGTTGTTTTAAGAACTACATTCAAGACTTCCTATTGTATGGCTTTTTTCATTCTAAATATTTCGTATTTTAAAGAAGAAACAAAAAATTTTTGCATTTTTTTACTGCCTTCCTCTTGCCTAACATGAAGCCATAAAAGTTTTGCTTAATATTTTTTTTTAGAAGTAGATTTTCATGTAGGTATCTACATGCAGTGTGTGGCTACGAGAATATAGATTGCATGTTTAAATGATATTCAATATTTTTTGTATGCACATAAATGCATGGTCTATCTTGAGATTTGAGGGAGTCGCATCGTGGTTAACGATTTAGAATTTAAAATTTATTTCGAAAATCTTCGAAAATGTTTTCGAACGAATGTCAAATTTAAGCTTACTTGAAATTGCCACAAATTAGAGCATTTCATAAGCGGGATCTCATATTTTATCAAGTTTAACTAGTTATCTATGTAGTCATGCATGTTGATGACTAAATAATGTCATTTAAAGCTGATTTTTTAAAAAAGTTTTAGTCTGAAAATTGGGTTAGATTTTTGTAAACATTCGAATTTTCGAATTGCCAAAAAGTACAAAATTCCATAAATCTTAAAGCTTTTTAAAGAAGTCACATGTATGCATAGATCTTGTTCTTACTCTTTCCACAAACAAAACAACCCAAATTATCCAATTTCCTCTTTGTGCTTATACAATTCATTCATTCAATGGAATTCATTGCTCTTCTTACTCTCTAATACATATCATTTTCGTGTATTTTTTGTCTGTATAGCCCACAAAAATAAAGAAGACTTGAAAATGTATACGCTGTGTATGAACATGACCTACGACAAAAAGTGAGTTTGTTACAAACGTTGCCCCGAAAAATATTTTTTTTTTTTTGCCGTACACTGACCTATCATAATATGAAATTCATTTTCGGTGCTGGCTTTGTTTGATTCATTCGCTTGAGAAATACACAGAAGAAAGAAAAAAAAAAAACTTTATCGAACGTCCATGAACGTTTGTCGTTCGTTAATGTGATTTCTTTCTCTCCTTATCAATTACAAATTACTCAAATGCGAATAGAGAGAAAGAACGAGAATGTTTCATCATCATCTATCGGATATCGATTTCATGATATGAAGTACATATAAAAATAATGAAAAATTGGCACA
The DNA here is from genome assembly GCF_022539635.2 of Chironomus tepperi. NCBI lineage: Eukaryota > Metazoa > Arthropoda > Insecta > Diptera > Chironomidae > Chironomus > Chironomus tepperi. The sequence continues at coordinate 2,067,390 of NW_027226207.1, forward strand.
TTCAGCACTGAATTTGTGTTTGTGAAAGATGAAAAAAAATTAATACATTAAAAAATATATTTTTGTGTACACATTCAAGTGTAGAAAAAGAGAAGATAAGTAAAGGAGATAAGGCGAGGGTCAATGTATGCTTATGGATGCAATTTTGATAGTAAAGAACCTTGGGCGATGGGTAATTAAACTTACAAGCTTAATTACAATGGAAACAAATGAAAATGTTTAATTTTGTGTGATAATCTTCAATTATGTACCACACAGCAACACCAGCATTCGTGTCAAGGGGAGCAATACCGGAAAAATGTTTGTTGCCTCTTGCCACTCTTATATATATATATATTTTATGAATGAAAAATCATACGATCTCGTAATAGATTCACTCGACTCTTACGGTGGAGGCTGAGGAAAATTGCAATAAAATAAAATTACTATTTATAGCTCACTGTAGCATTGGCTTTGACTTTGGCAGCAGAAAGAAGTAAGTAAAAGCGACGGCGATGACGACGTGCACGATATATATGTTTATAAACACATAAGCAGGGATAGTGGAAGTTGCATTTTTATGTTTCTATGCCTTTATTTTATATTTTTTTATGCCAACTACCTCAGAAAATCAACGAAGTACTTAGTAATAAATGTAAACCTAAAGGTGCTTCCTCATTCAGCATAAACGAGCATAAACGACTGTACTTTTGTTTTATATTCTCTGCTGCTCTTTTTATTTTTCTTTTTTAACCTTAAAGATTTACTGTGATCATGTAATCGATTCACTTTCATTCATAACTAATGCTTATGTGTTACAGTACATATGTATAAATAACAATAATATGACTTATGTATAACTCAATTGCAATTGTTTGTCATACAATGTTTCATGATAATTGTTTTCATTTCACTCATATTGGAGCTTATTGTTTTATGTTTAGAATATATTAAATTTATCTAGAGTCTGTGTGGGCTGATTGATAGACATTTCTTAAATTCCATTGTTTTCAATGTCAATAGTCAAGTGTAGGGCGAATTCAACCGTCATTTTTTGAATTTAAATTTAACGGACACAATTTAAAAATAAAATTCGTTAATCCTGTCAATCATTTAAATAACTTAATTTCAATGCTAAGGCAGATGGCTAGTTACAATGAAGACATATGATTATGTAAATTCTTGTGTCTGAATCGCTCATCCTTTGTGGTTTTCATACACTACACAACATTTACTAAGTATGAAGATCTTTGCAAGTTCAAGAAAACAAATAAAGCAGTAGTAATAATAGAGTAATCAGTAAGTTATGAAGTAAATATGATGTATGGAACGATTATAATTTTTTTTTTGTGCTACTGTTTTCATACCCATTTAAGTTAAACATAAATGAATATAATGTTATACACTGTTCAGACTAACAACAAGTTTTCAAGTAAATAGTGGAGTAAGGTGCAATTGTTTCTAATTTCTTTATGTATCTCATTATAAGATATCTACAATATACAAATTACTCTATTGATTTACTTCTCTCCTTTGCATAATTCTTCTCATTTGAAGGCATACATGCATTGATCTTATGGGATGTTGAAGCTCGCGACTCAATAGAATTTTGCGCTCATTGTGTATCACCAAGTATGGTGACAATTCTATTATCATGCATGAATAAATCGAAATTAAAGGTATAAGAGTATATTTTTACCAAATACGGATTTATTTTGTACAACTTCCACAGAAAATTCAACTTCTTCAAGCCAAATGTGTGCAAATTCTTTTCCTTTCTTTTCACTCAATCTGACTGCAAAAAATCAATCATTTTTAGCCTTCATGTGTTTGTAATAAACGGGCATTAAGAGCTGTAGCAACAGCAGTGAGCCATTTCCCATTTCGATGTGTATATATGTGCAATTTTAAAAGTGTTAAAGACCTCTCTATCTTTATTTTTTATTTTATATATATTTTAACTTAATAGTTAATGACTTTTATATTGAGTAAAAGAGATGATGAATAAGAAGAAAAGATGAAGAACATGAAGCGACTATAAAGAGCAGCAAAAAAAGTAATTTAAGAGGAGCAAACTGTCGATATGTACAAATACTCTCCATTAATGTATGATTGAATTGGCTACAAAATAGTGCATAAACAGAGGGGATACTGGATGAAACTTCGCATTAAGAAGGTGCTTAATAACGCAGTTTTATTCAATTTGCAAGCATAACGGTCATTTAAATTTTGAAATAACTTCAAAAGTCATTTTTCGAAAATCAAAGTTTGAATTTTTCGAAAAAAACGGATTTTTTAAAACAAAAATTCAATTAATAGTCTTTTGATATAAAATCGAGCTTTTGTGGCACCATGCAATTCCAAACATACCAAAAAGCTCTTCATGTATCTAAAAATCCAGTTAAAAATCTAAAAAAAACCCGATTTTGTACTCTCCTTCTTCATCATATTCCGTTCAGATACACTTTTTTGTTGATTAAAAAATTATATTGCATTACAACGCGAATAATATGCAATAATTATCTTCATTCTAAAATACTTTAATGTACTCTCGCATATGTTATGATGCAGCATCACAAACATTCTTCATATGCTCTCCACAGAACTCATATTCGCCTGTATTTCCATCTCATTCACTCTCTCTCACCATATATATTCTGTCCTGCAATTTGATTTTTTTCTTTATGATACATGTGATGCATTATGGAGTGGAACTATTTTCTATTGCATAAAAAAATATAAAGAATACATAACAGATGAAATGCGCGAAATAATAATATGAAAAATATTCCAGAGAAGAATTCAGCAAATATACATTAACAAGTAGCTATTTAGCGATGTAAGTGAATCAATTTCAATTGGGTCGTTGGTCGATGCCCAGGGCTGATGTTGGGAGCGGTAGCAAAGCGATCGGCAATAATAAAAAAATCAATGTATATACACACATTTTGATGATGGACTATTGATACATGAAAGGAAATGGGTGATTGATTTCTGTCCGTTAGAAAAGCTGTGTGGCGCGTAGAAGAAAAAAAAATATGTTGCAGTGGATGCAGCAGCGATAGAGAGTATAGAATTAAGCATACTTTTTTATAATAGACTTTGAGAGAGGCGAACAACAGCAATAGCAACAGCTTTTAGGAATGTTGTCAAACTATTGGTCATTTAGCGATAATTTCTAGCTTGCTTGTTGTACTCAAAAGGTTCTTCATCTCTTCGACCATCTCTTCTTAGCTTTTTTTTTTTTTTGCACAAAACTTGATTTTTCTTTTTTCGTTCACATCTCCTCTTAATTTTTACTTCTTCCATTCTCTTTTATTTCGTCGAAAAAATATTTTATACATTATTTTTATTCTTACAAACCATCATATATGCATGTAGAGAACTTAGCAGCGTTCATAGATGTGTACTTATAAAAAAGAACTGTAAGTTTTTTTTTGTGCATTTCCTTTTAAATAACGAAAATAATTATATCTTTAAAAAGAAATTGAATACAGCACAGTCGTTTGGGTAGTGCATAGAAATATATGTATGTACATGCATGTAGCTAATGCTATGCGCGCGTTAAAATACAGAAACTATTAATGCATCCGCACAGGAGTCATTAAAAACGCATCTTTTATGGTCGCTTTTGACAAATTGTTCATCTTGCATAATGTTGACCAATGTTGACGCTTTTTTGAACTTTCAATTTTTAACGGTTTTGTAAAATTTAAATTTTTAACGGTTTTGTAAAATTCAAAATTTTAACGGTTTTGTAAAGTGCAAAATTACCATTTCTCAATGAATAGTAACTAACTCATAAACGATCAAGTAATCAATTTGATCAACTGACCAGCCACCCATAAAAGCCATTAATTCGCATCATTTACACAAAAAGCATGCAGCAAGTAAACGCATTGCAATTTTAGATACTTTTTTTTTGCTTTCTTAGAACATGTTTGAAATTAACTTTTAGATTTTTTTTTTCATCTCTCATTCCCCATCTCTCTTCCCCGACTGTCTTTCCTGTTGCTGTTGTTTGGATGAAATTTTAGAATGTTTCTAAATGAATTAATGGACATAATAATGGGTCAAGATGCAGTTATACTTGAGTGTGTTGATGATGCATGAAATTTAGATTGATCGAGAGAAGTGCATTGTGTTGCTTAATCGTAAAAAAAGTCTTTTAAAGAACAGAAGTTGTAAAAAAGATTTGCTAATGACGATCGTCATAAAATCGTTAAGTAATCATAACGGACTGCAGTAAATTTGAATAAAAATTTCAAATTGCTTAATGTCATGAGCATATAATGGACTCTATTTTGTTTTGTTTACTTGAGATGTTCCAGTCGATGACTAAATGCACGATTGTCATGAGAATTTATATTGATTGTTTTTTGATTTTTATTGATTCTTCTACATGATAATTTCAGTAGTTCCGCAGATGTTCCATTGCTGTTTATCTGATTGATTGGTATGCACGAATAGTGCATTGAATGGCAGTAAGTCAAGGGCTTAAAAAAAGCTTTAGGACAAAAGTTTAATTGATTTTCCAATTTTTTCACTGTTTAAATTTGTAAAGTTCAAATTTTGAACTTGAAATATTCAAAACTCAAAGTTATAAAATTTAAATAAACCGTTACAAAATGCATTGCGGAATTCGCAAGAAAGATGTTAATTAATTTGATCATTTGCCTACGCATATTATATAACTTTTTCTCCTGTGGCTACGCTAATAATCGATTAATAACTCCGCACATTCAATGTATTCTCACAGAGTTACTAATCCTATGGAATAAAATATTACATAATTAAATTAGACAAAATAATAAACAAATTAAGATTCAATAATATGCACGATAATCAATGATCAGCATTAATTTCACGAATCATCACAGTTATTACATATTAGTGCATAAAAGACCAATAAAATGTCACATCCGCTATAAAAATAAGTAATATTTAAGTTCACAGTTTCTTTTTGTGCCTGCAACCAGTTTCTTGAATTAGTATCACCTATCCTAAATGCTACGACGTCGTTATTCACTATTGCGAGAGTCATTTTTATTATTCATTGATTTGTAATTCCATCTCATGAATCTTGCTGCGAAAAAAAAGAAAGAAATAATAATATCGAATGTCTGCGTAAGTTTAAAAAATATAATCAACTTTTTATATATATTTTTTTGAGAACATATATACTACACGTTCAATAATCTCATAGAAGGTCACATGAAAATTTTTTACTCACATATATAGCGATATTCATGCGATAAAAGGGAGAAAAATCAACTTTTTTTACATACACATTACTTAAAAAAAAATGAAAAGAAAGATGAAATAAAAATATTCAGTTGCTGTCGAATATTGAACTCCTTTTAAGCATCCTCTATTTCTCTCCTTCTCTCCTATTATTACATTCGATGACGATGATGAATTCTTTTATATGAAGAGTCAAGTCAATTTATTGCTGGTTGTTGTAAATTCATTTCCATATCCCAATTTGTCAATTGCAAAAGGAATCGAGTTATTGCCATTTTTTTCTCTTTTTCTTTATCTTACATGCCTCCCATGACATGCCAGGTGGTTTTTCTGTCTCTTCGTTGTCTTTCTCTATCTTTTTCTATAGCGTGCTTTTCGAGCGCAAAATCTGTTAGCTTGTTGATATCCTAATTGATCAATTATTGCTGTATTTTAGTAAAATTTGTGGATTTTGTGAATTTGAATTGTCAACAAAAACAAAAATTTTCTGCCTTTTTGAAGTTCAAACTTTGAACTTTAGAAATCCGTTGAATTTTTTAGGCTGTTAAAATTACATTTTATGCATGAAATCAACAGTTTCCACCAACTTTAGATCAATTTACCATTCTTCCTCATTTGCTGCCACCTTTTGCCCATTCCATCCCCGATTATTTTTCTCTCCTTCCTTCACATGTAAACCGCTCTTCACTCTATAATTAATTTTTTTTTGCTGTATTCTTTTTTTGCGCTATTGCAAGTCTCAAGGCCATTATTTTTAATTAAATATAAAAGTTCACATCTACATACGTGCATAAAGACACAGAAGCAAACAAATATAATGAAGTTTGCCTCTCTTGATAAAAAAGAACTTCATTAATGTGTGGGGAGCAAAAAAAATCATCGCATTTTTTTTCAGGAAGGAAGTTTCATCATAAAAGCATTTTTTTGATTCTAGCTTTTTTCAAATGATCGGAAAGAGAAATGAGTCACAATTTGTTGTTCTTCCTTAAACGATACACACGATACACATTTTTAGAAAAATAATTAGAAAAGGTTGATGAACTTTTATTAAGTTAATGGTGTAGTCACATTAAGCTGCAATCCGAAAATTTTTTTTAAAGCTTCTTTTACCATCTTCTAAGTTGATGCCGAAGTGCATCAAAGATGTTCCGTTAATTCTTGAAAGCATTTGAATGTTATTATAATGACAAATTCTGTTAGCTAATTTCTTAGAACTTGTAGTCTTGTCGAATGGAAGAAAAGATTTGAATCTTGTTGAATTTAATAGAATATGAGTTTTTATGATGTTTGTTCTGTTTCGATGACTCAACCATAGTGGTTTATTATGCAAATTTTGTCTTCTACGATTAAAAAGTAAGCTTTGCTAACCTTTTAAATTTTGAAAATCTAATTTTAGAATTTTCTCAATTAATGGCACAGGATCATCAGTTAGTCATAAATATACAATGTCAGATGCTAGTATACTTACTGATATATCTTTAAAAGCTTAAAGTTGATACAGTAAAGAATAATTTCAATATGTTTTCCCAATTTCTCTAAATCAAAGGGTTTAAAGCTAAGACTTTGTTTACAAAGACAGGGACGAAACTATGAATTATCCAAAATTTAAATTCAAATTTAAGTGATCTTTAAATTATTTTTTTAAATCTAATTATAAGCTTCTAAAACATTCAAGTTTATTGCAATTTAAACTCCCTAAATGACCCAATTTATTTTCAAAGCTTGTCCAAAACCAACACTTAAGTGAAATCTCATAAAAAAACTTTTAACCCAATTTAATTAATTTTTTTGTCCTATATTTCCACGCTAATAATTTTGTCACATGCAAGAGCTGAATAGAAATTTTTAAGTTTCCCTTTTATGGCCTTTTCGTCAACGAATTTTCCATTCATTCAATGACAAAGTCGTAATTTTTAAATTAAATTAGAAAATGCAAAACTTCATTTATGTCTCCACGTGCTTCCATTTTTACAAAAAAATAAACAATTCAACGAAAAATGAAGTCAAACTTACTATTTACATTGTATTAACATTAAACTCGATATAAATAACATTTATGAGTTTTAAAAACTCTCATCGTCATGCCAGTGAACTCGACATTACTTCTACATACTCACTCACTCCACTAATCTTCTCTTGCTGAGTTTCGTGTATGTTTGGCAACAGGATACTGGCTCTGGATTGTAGAAAATGTTTGCCCTATGAAATTTGCGTGTATGAAATGAATTAAATGAATTTGGCCTGCATATGTACTAGCAGAGTTTAAATGTTTATACAAAAAAAAACATCTTGAAGATATACACGAGAGTTTCCATGACGCTGAATTTATTCTTTTTATTATTTTTCATCAACATTCGAGTTGTTCCACTCGAATTCAAGTTATCGTAGGTTGTGAATGTTATTTTATTTTTCAGATGCGACACATCTTTTTATTTATATGCGACAAAACAAAAAAAAGCTGCTGGCTTGACTGGAGAAATAAAAAGAAAGAACATATAAAGTTGATGCTCATAAATTTTTTTCGACTAATGGATGTACACATCTTTTATAAAGTAACATGAAACGTTATAGGATGGATTAATCACGGCAAAAAAACCAGCTTCAAAATTACAAAAAAATTCTTCTTTTCACTTCGCTTGTTCTATGAAACTCTTTTCCTTTTATACTTCTTTAGTTGTTTTAGTAGCTTGTCTTTTAAGTTTAAATAGTTTTGAGTATCAATTTGCATCATTTTGGGATTAATCAGAGATGAGTTGAATCTTGAAGATGGAACTGAATAAGATGAAAACTGCTGAGTAAACTGAACTGTGCTGAATTGACTAAACTGTGCTGAATAAGCTGAACTGTGCTGAATAAGCTGAACTGTGCTGAATTATCTGAACTGCTAAACAATATACATTTCAATGAATTCAACAGACTGTGCTGAATTAGACGAAATCTGCTGAATTAGTTGAATTTTGCTGAATGGGACAAAAACTGCTGATTAATCTAAACTTCACTAAATCAGATAAAATTTGCTAATTTGGATGAAACAGCTGAATAAGATGAAGTTTGCTGAATAAATTGAACTTAAAGCTGAAGTCTGCTGAATAAGTTGAACTTGACTGAATAAGATGAAGGCTGCTGAATAAGCTGATATTTAATCTCAACTAATTAAATGATTTCGACCGATGCGTCTATAGCCAATCTCCAGACACTTGCAAACTTATCTATGTATATTTTATTATAACATTTTTCCCATTATTTCTTTACATCATAATCGTAATTTAATTTTTATTTTACGAGCATTATAAAAGAATCTTTTTGTTGCTATTCGCAATATTTTAATATCTACGCACATTCGCAGTCATCATCTCAATTTCTTTCTATTTCTACTAATGCCTTTTAATTACAGTATTATTTCGCATATGAAAATACACACAAAATTGCTACTTTTGGTTGCATTATTCATTTTTTGAATTGAGTATCTTCTTCTCTGCATACATTAATGCCAATTATAGGAGCTGTTTACATTTTGATTTATTCCCACAGAGGAACAATCTGATCTCGACTAAATGTACATATTTACAAGTTTGTCAACATGCATAGTAAATTTATCACATTAATCGCTAATGTAGATATCGCACAAATTAATGTATACATATGAATGTGATGCAGAATTACTTTTCAGATACCCCTCAGGTGTTTCCTTTTCCAATAAAAATTCAATCGTTAGCAATGCATGGAACCGGATTTTTGCTTTCCTGAGAGTCAGTTTGAATGGGATTTAATCGGAATTTTACGGCTTTTGGAAGTTCTTAATTCAGGATCAATGGACTTGGTTAGAATTTTATTGGGGAATCTTGGCTTAGACCTCTATTCATTATGAGGGAGACATCCTGGATCCTCGAATATATTTTCCTATAACAATGCGATTTATGGATCATTAAAACGCTACTAACTTGCCGCAGCACCATCTCATACAGACAAATATGATAATATTCTTATTTATCGCTCTTTTCCACAAGAGATTACCATAATAAAGAACTGCAAAAAGACTCTTTTAACTAAGTTTTAACATCCCTAACTTATTTTATTGTTATGACATGCTAATAAAATGAAATTAAAATCAATGAATTATGCAAAAATTATTAAAATGCAAGAAGAAATTCCATTTAAGTTATAATTTAATTAACATGCATGTGCATCTTATGTCTTGTTAAAAAATAATAGAAGAAAAATGTTTGTTTTGTTGTTCCCCCTTACTGGGAGATTCATCGAGTATTTTTTAATTTATCAGTCTAATTATAAATAAAATGTGTTGATGAGTTGACATGGGGTGTGGTGGATGATAGCGGCGCATTTTCGCATGGAACTCTAGTCTGTCAGACCATTTTTGGTAAGAGGATGGCCTTTAGAGCAATTTGTATGTAAACAAGTCTCATAAGACTCTGTCAGATTTAGTCTTGGATAGACCATAGTCCATAGGACAATCTGCATGAGATTCGAACTCACTACAAGCTTCATTTACAATGTGGTAACTTTAAACTTTGACTTTTCGGTGATGACAGAAGCTCAAACATCTCACAAGACAGTTTGGTCATAAAATCATACTCCTCAACATACACCATACCTGATTGACCCCCTCCCCCCTCCAATCTTCCAGTCTAGTCAAAATGTCCACATCGCTGCACATTCAATCACAAAAAAAAGTAATAATTGCAAAAAATGCACAATTTACAGTTCCATGTATGATGGTACATGCATAACATAATGCAACAGAAACACATAAAGCTTTCCAAACCCTTTTGTGTATTAATGAATTGTTAATTACCATCAAAAAAGCTAATTTGAAATCAAAATTGCACCTGCTTTAAATTCAAATCCACCGAAGTATTAACGAGAAATGATTATAGGAAAAAAAAACACAACATATGTAAATATCTACGAATCATCATCATAATAATACAATAATTTATGCATTTCGGTGTGTGCAAAACAACGCATTGAGTGAGCGAGCGAGTGAGTGAGAGAGTAAAAACATAAATAATAAAATAACAGCTAATGACTAATCTCTAAACGATCTGTAGCGATGTAATAAGAAGCGGCAAAACATGCATTAAGGCTTCAAGCATGCATATTGAAGGCATTAAGCAATCAATGGTCTAATGATGGTTCTTTTTCTACGCACATATGTATACATGCATACATCTAGATGCATCTATCAATCAATAATTATTGAATTATGCAAATTAAGTAAGTGGCATTTTAATTTGGTTCTTTTACATTTTGCTCTCTGTTGCATTAACAACAACTCTTTTTCACGCTCATGTCATGTTTTTGTGGCAGGTTTTGAATGAAATTTCCTTCTCAGCAGCACTTTGGCTATTTTATTTTTTTTGCATGATTTATCGTTTAAATTACTGTAATATTTATGTGAGTTTTTCCTGGTTGAAGATTGACTTTACATGTTCTTGGGAATTTTGTTTTTGTGTGTCAGGATAATTGGGGAAATTTATGAGTGTTGGATTTTGGAAGGTTATATTTGTGTTTTGATGTGCTGCTTCCTAATGGAAATTTATGGTTTTGTATTTTCAGAATAAAATTTAGAGATAATCTGTTCTTGATAGAATCTAGTCTAAAATGACAATCTTAAGTCAAATCTAGTACATTTGTATATTTTTAGATCTAGTACATCTAGTAGATTTGCTGTATATCAGAAAATTTCTAAATAATCTAGTCCTATGTAGTAGAATTCTGATATAATCTAGTCCTTTTTTGACAAATCTTCTCATTTTTAACCTTACTTTGATCTAGTACATTGAATCTAGTACTAGTTTATTATGTCAGCAAAATTCTAACATAATCTAGTACTATTTAATTAAATCTTATCTAAAATTCCTTTTTAATCTAGTCCTGTTTGGTAAATCTAGTCATTTTTAGCTTTGATGAAAGCTAAATGAAGTTGAAATCTAGCGCTTTTGACTATGAATTAGTCATTTATCAAACTCTTGACCAATTGACACACAAGCAATAAAGTTCCATCTCATCTACAATAAAAGCTCCAAAAACCCATCTTAAACAATTTTCTTGTACTTGTTTCTCTATAAAAGTTAAAAAGAAACGGAATAAATTGAGGCTTTGTGTCTTTCAATCTTTATTTTTTCATTTCAGAGCGTCCAGTGCATTGAACTACTTTACTTATTATTATATTTTTCCTTTAAAATTGCATCATGTTAAGCAATCAAGAATCATCATTTTCAAGATCAATTTGTACTCGGCATTTACGTTCAAGTGTGTGTTCTACGCTCAAAATGCGTATGTATTTGTACATGAAACTTGATGTGCAAAAAAATAGAAGAAAAAAAAATGATTAATTGCAATAGCTTTGGTGTTTTGCGAGAAAAAAAAGTTGTTCATTTGGACGATGACTTGATATATACGTTCGTGAAAAATAAAGAATGAAGTAGGAACGTTGCTGTGCGCTCGATATAAAATATCTTCTTTTTTGTGTGTAACAACAATTCGATCTTGATGATGCGAAAATTCTCTTTATTTTTCATTTTTATTTGTCTTGTTGTATTAGAGAAACTTGAATGGATAGATAGGAAAAGAGAAAAAGAAGAAACAAAAAGGCAAATAGACGATGATGGCATCAAAAATATGCTTTATTGCATCAAGTTCCAACTGTTTCGCATTTCATGAAACACACATCATCATCTTTGTACTGTTTTTTTTTCCTATCTTTATTTTGGGTTTATTGACATTTCGTGTGAACAACAAAAAACAAGTTAGAAAGTCACTCTGATGTGGCTAAAGCGCATTTTTCTGACATTATACCCATCATTCTCCACTTTGACATCCATCAATCACTGAAGCCTTCTATCTTCAGGCTCAAAGAGCCAGTCAACCTCCCAAAATGATCACCTAATCTCCATCTAATCCACAAAAAATTGCACGAAAAAAATAATTGTTTTCATCATCAATTATTTACCTACAAACAAGCTACACTGCCATACACTTTAATTGTGTTTAGGGAGTGAAAGAGAGAGGAAAGAAATTTGCGTTTTCAAGCCACAAATTTAATTTTTCACAACTGAAAATTCGAGACCTACTTTTTATAAATGTGAATGTTTCCATAGTTACAAGAATTTTAAAAACACAAAAATTTATTTTTATTTATCATAATTCTGGTGACACTCTGTCGACTCTAATGCACTTTTTTTTTTCGCTGAAAATTGATTTTAAATTGGTTGATTGCATGAAATTTATTGAATGAAATTTGTTGTTAATCAATTTGAGCTTTCGATGTTCGAACTTTTACATTTCATTAATGAATTGTTGGGTTTTTAAATGTCAATTAATTGGAAACTGGGAAGCTATTTGACTGCATGATTGCGTGTTTGATGGTTTTGAATGGTTTTTCTCTGCATGATTATAATTATGTAACGAGATGAGTGGTTATTGGACTCAGTATGATTTCATCTAGGACTTTGAAAAGCTAATCTAGTACTTTTAAGTATTAAAGTATAATTTAGAACTTTCAAGCATATTCTAGTATTTTTAAATATAATCTAGTACTTTAAAATATAATTAGTATTTTTAAATTTGAATTAGTAATAATTAAATTTAGTACATTGATATTCAAACTTCAACCATAATCTAGTCTATTTTTCATAAATCTAGTCCTTTTTAACGCTAAAAGTTGTCAAAATTATAAATCTCCTACGAATTTGTAAAATAATCTAGGACAATTTCCTCCAAAAGTTCTAATCTATTACAAAACTTCCAAAATAATCTAGTACCTTCAAAAGATAAAAGTTTCACAAAACAACAAAACCAGCATTAAAACTTTATAAACAAAAACAAAAAAATTTCCATGTCTACATTCACCGAAAAGCTTTTGGTAAATTATGTTTCACGAACAATTTATATTTTTCATTTCCTTTTTTTTTCTTTTTTAAAATATGCCGTATTTCATGAATAATTAAAAATTATCTACGTATTTCCATCAAAACTAGTTTTGTAGCTAGCTCATACGAAAAAAAATGAATAAAATAAAAATTGCATTTTTACAATGTGAAACCGTATTCATGATGTAGAACCGGGCATCAGTGCACACACAAAAAGCGGCAGAACTAGCAAAAGAAAAAGAAGTAGAAAGAACGAAAAGACTATAAATTTATGACTTTAGAAAGAAACAGAGAAAAAAAAAACTTTTTAGCTACAAAAAATAGTCGATTTTGCGTAACTATAATTATTATACATGATTCTCGTTGTGTGAGTGCGTCTATATTCATCCGCATGTATTGCATTCTATAAGCGGCTTAAAAAATATTGCATTTGTACTTTGGCAGTGAAACACTTATTCGTTGTGTTTAAAAAAAGGAACGAAAATGACAGAGAATAATATTTTTTATGATAAACGATTGAAGGATTTCTGCATGACACATCTTAAGATATAAGAAAATCCTTCTGACATTGCAGGATTATTAATTATTAGACTTGCATGATGAATATTCGTGATTTTAGAGTTATAAACTGTTTTGATTCTGGACTTATTGTCTTGTTTGGATGCTTCTAGAATTGTTTTTGAATTTTTCATCATCTAATCATGGATGGTTAGAGATTTTGGTGATTAGCAGTTGCTACGGTTACATTTCGAGTGCTTTACTCATCTTCATCCAGATCTCCTTCCTGAATTCCGTAAAGCAATGATCTTTGCTTTTGATTGTTGATATTTTGTTACCGGCTCAAGTAGAACAGGCTATGATAAGTCGATCGTATACCTAGTTATTTCATGAAACTTGCAAGTGAATATCAAGCGACTAGATATACGGTCGACCACTAATTGTGGCCTATTCTGTTCAAGGAGGATACATCCATAGCCGGTGCCCATGATAAGTACACAAAAACAATAAAATTGAAGTCGAACCCGAGCGACACAAATAAAGAAGACTCAGTCAGGAAGATTTTAAGACATTTTTGGCAGCTATATGGGCTCCATAGGCAGGCATCTTCCATTTGGTATTAATAAAAGAGGTTTAGCCTTCTTCATTTGTGTCGCTCGGGTAAAAATCCACTAATCGAGAGCTATCAATACCTGAATATTATTAAAATTAAAGCGATCGTGACCCATAATTATCATAAATTTTTTAAATGACAGCAGTTAGTTCTGAAAGCTATAATGACAGCTTTACTACAATTGTCCATGCCTCAAAGCTTTCATTAAATTTAATTTTTGAAATTAAGACATGAAAATTGAATTTCAAAGGAAATTTCGTGCAGTTCCTCAAATATTTTACTTCATTCTATCAAATAACTGATTTTATGACTTCAAATTCATTATTACATAACAAGGCAGGCACGTCTGATAATAAAAGAATTTACTAAAAAGCCTTATTATAGTTCACGATCGAGTAATCTGAAATAGCTGCTAATAAATGTCTTGAGACTAAATTTCAATCAAACAACAACATGTGGGAAACGCATTAAATGAAGAAAAAAGAAATGTAATTTTATAAGAACAGAATAAATTAATCATCATCATCATCATCATCATCATTTTGCAATTCTAAATAAAGCTAATTTTCGCCTGTAGCATACACACAAATATGTATGTGTGTACTTAAATAAGATTTCATCTATTTATTTTCTACTTATAAAATATTTCACCGGAAAATTGTATTGAAGGAAGATAGAGGTTGGAAGGTTTGGGTGGCTGGAACATCATTGACGGAGAAAATAACCGAAAATAGCTGTTGGAATAAGGTGACTTTCAAAATTTTTAAAGATATTAAGTTTGTGTTGAAAACCGTTGAAGTTCAAAATTTTAAAAGCCGTTTTTTGAACAAATCCAAATTTAAATCTTTGAAAATCGTTAAGTTATGAATTTTTGAGAGCCGTTAAAATTTAGAAAATTGTTAAATTTTAAATTTTTGAAAATCGTTAAAATTTGAATTTTTAAAAACCGTTAGGTCAAAAAATGCGCCAATGCTTCCATCCTCCAGACGCATCAAAATATTTTTATATTTATTCCTTCTTCTTACTCAGTTATTCTACATATTTTGCTATTTTTTCTCTCACTTCTTTTTGCGGTAAAGTGAACCGAGAAAATACACAAAAATTATATTTTCGCTTCACATCCGGTGCACGGAGTGAAAGAGATATATAGATAGATACATTTGCTGATGACTGAATTTACTGAAGAAGTTGAGTTAACTAACGAAAAAAAATAGGAGAGAAAAAAAATTGTAGAAAGAACACGTCGTAATTGCACCTTCAGATGCAAGATAGCAATTTTCTTGTTTTAATTTTGTTTTTCATCTTATTTCTGATGCATCAATTTGTTATTTGCCATTCACCAGTGGCTCTCAAAAAGCAGTGAATATACAATATATATAAAAAAAATTATAATCAGAATAATGAAGAAAACAGTTTAAACTAATTTACTCATTCTTCATGCAAAAAGAAGAGCCATGAATATCAATAATCTGTTATTAATCTAGCTGTGTGTAGTTAGATATTGCCGGTCTAGTTTGATGCTCGTACACACAGATTTTGATTGAAATGTAAAGTCATTTTATACCGTTCTAAAATGATATGCCAGTGATGAACATCGTTTGAGATGCAAATTTTTAATGACACGAAATAGAAAATTTTATTTGCGCCACACTTGAATGGAGATTTTAGGGGTTCTGGTGGGTCTCAAAAGCTTTTTTTGGAATATAGTGGAAGTGCACCCAAGACTAGGTGAGATTTGAGGATCATAACCCCCTTAGGTGACCAAAATCAACTTGAGAATCCATTACTTTAACTAAATGCCGGTTGCTAGAGTGTACCATAGTCATACAATATACATAACCTAGAATATATGCAAGAATTGGTTCCTGCCTCTAAAAATTGAAGTCCAAACATTTAGTTGCATCCTGGATCATCCAACAATCCAGCAAAATAATCTACATCCTCAGTCTCCATCAACATCAATGACATAACCTCAAAATCACAAGACTTATCATTGCATCTACAATATCCGTCCATTCTAATTATATCAAATCAATTTTGAATACGCATTGCATAGCGAAAAAAAGAAGCATTCTTACCGTTAAATTCCCATCGCAACCTCTACGAGTCGATAGTAAAGTATAAGGTGAAGTTCAGTGTTGATTGGGAGTCATTTTGAGATAATAGCATAGGAGGTTGATACATATATGTGCATAAAAAAGAAACCGTAACACACACCTGCATCC
The DNA here is from genome assembly GCF_022539635.2 of Chironomus tepperi. Taxonomy (NCBI): domain Eukaryota; kingdom Metazoa; phylum Arthropoda; class Insecta; order Diptera; family Chironomidae; genus Chironomus; species Chironomus tepperi. Next base: position 2,083,841 of record NW_027226207.1, read on the forward strand.
ACCATGCACATTCACTGTTTTCGCCTTTAGAAGAAATTGAGTGAAGATGAATAAATGGAAGGAAGAAAAAATTGACACAACGAAGAGGAAAAATTAGCATGAAAAATATTTTAATATAGACTAACTATATATATATACATTGTTGTGAGACATTAGACGACAGCAAATCGATTAACGTTTTTGATGAAGTGGCTACTTGTAGTTAAATGCTAATATTACGCAATGTAGAGTATGTGATTAAAATCGACAACAAACAGACAGCGATATGAAAATACTATGAAAAAAGGCTAGAAGTAGGTTGTGACTTCTGGGGGCAACGAGTAAAGTAGAATCTGTAAAGATTTAGTTGAGAGTGGGCAAGTCGTGGGAAGTCAGTTTGTTTTGGTTGCTTTTAAGTTTGAGATTTGGATGATCTATCGCTTTGTATTTTAACATGCGCTGATCGGGATATTCAAAGGCTGTCTTCTAGAATTGAGTTTGAACTGCATGTACAAGCTACCCTTAACTTGATGTACACTTGGCCACATCAAATCCTTTTCCTTATCCTACCCTTTAGGACACTCAAGACAGTGTTGACCAAACAACAATGACTTACAAATCGACTTTTCTGACTTGCCTTAACTTACTACCACAAAAATAGCTTCAATCTACAGAGAATGAGAAGTAAGCAGGTGCAAAATTATCTGGAAACTGCTAAAAAGTTATTTTTAATTCTCTTTAAATGGAATTTAAAGTTCAACGAGTTGAGTCTTTACATCATGCGGAAAAAAGTATAAAAATTGTCAGAAATTTTGAAGTATTTTTATTAATTTTGTTGGAATAGCTGCTGAATTTTTAATCATGCTCTATTTATACTGTCGAATCATGACCTACGCTTCCTTATATAATCATTAGTAGGTGGCAGAAACGTTGGAGAATTAGGAGCAAGATAGAAAATTCCAAAACTACTTTAAAGTTTTCTATTATCACAGACATTAAGTTTCGCTATTATTTACTCAAATGATAATATTTCCAGTACAATATGTGAGTACAAGACATCAATCCCATACACATATACACAAATTGTTCATTTTTTTCGTTTCTATCGCATGAGTAAAGTAAATTAAATAAAAAAAAGTCAGTAACGTTGTTGTTTTTATTTTTTTTGTTCATTTCACGACCATTACGGCCTGCCTCAATAAAATTCGGCTTGACTTCGAAAAGAAGGAAAAGAAAAATATATAAAAAATTTTATACGTATTGACTGTAATAACAATATTTTTATTATTCATACACGTCTAACGCACACATTCGTCTTCCTCGAAATGCACAAAATTATATGGAATAAAATCAAATTCATACAAATGAACTTTTTTCGTAGAGGAAAAAAATTGAGAAATTCTATTTCTTTTTTAGAACGCAATGACCCTATTTAAGGCATATGTATACGCAAATATCCGCCATATTCGCATCGTAATGTTGATATGTGTAATGATATATAGTTACACATAAATATAAAATGATGAATGAGATTTAGCTTGCATATAGTGAAAATAAATAAGAACTCCATGCACTTTTCGGTGGCCATGGGGCGTTATCAGTACGCCTTTCATCAGTAATGTGGTTGTGCTTATTAAATTATGTACATAAATTATGCAAATAGAGGGAAAAATTAAAGCTAGTTGAGGGAAAAAAAACTATTTCGTGATAACGAAAATATTTTTTTTTTTGTTCTGCTTGCCATAATTTTTTTAATTTTATTTTTTTATTTTTCAGTTCTTTAAATGCTCTAACCTCAATCCAACATGAGTTAATTAATTAAAATGAAAACGCAACGATGAAAAAAATTTTAATTGCATTAAAATTCTAAATTGAAAACTTTTTCTTACCCATTTTTAGTGCAGCAGCAACATATATGGGAAAAAAATTTAAAATCTTCTTAATTTTTATTATGATTGCTACGTTCATAGTTATTTTTTTTTTTGTGTACATCAAATAAATTTTTCATCATCGCACACAGCGAAGAAGAAAGAAGTAGTAAGAATTGTTAGAAGAATAAGTGGGTTTTGAAATGAGAGAAAGAAAACTGTAAATTTTGAATGCAACGACGTTAAGAACATCAAAAAATAACGCAAATAGCAAAAATTTATACACAAATAAAGTAGAATCTAATGTCTTGCTGAAGATGATGCGTACTAGAAAGTTTGCTCGTTCTAGATTGCATTCTTATCGTTTTAATTATGTGTGACTTGATCTTGAAATGCTTATTTCTTGAGAATCCTTATTTTTCACTTTATTTTACTTTAAACACAAATTTATTACTTCATTTTATAATCAAAACTTCCAGAACTAAATCAATTAACTTAATTAACTTAGCTAATATGTTAAATCACTTGTAATGCTACTTAAAACGATTAAGTATTGTGGAATTTTTAATTTTTTGTCAAAACACGTGAAAGTTTTTGCGTCAAATGATGCAAATGATAATATTTGAATTTGAAATGACCGTTAGAATGTTTTAACTAGGAAGCTGAATTTTTAAGTGATTATTTCAAACAAATTATTATTAATGATGAACAATTCCTGAAAAAGATTAACTGAACAATCATATTTAATAACGATCCATTAACTCATAGCTCATAGATATTCAATTACCACTTTCTAATGCCAAAATCCGCCACACAAGCTGCAAAAACAAATGCCATTTTCATAGCGATAAACAAATTCACAGAACTATTATCTTATAAGATATAAGATTCATTTCAACAATTGCTGTATCCACAAAAAAAAAAAACTAACACTGTGTGCAATTTCAAGCGAAAAAGTGCTTGCGATGCAACAATCTTTAATAGCGGTAAAAAATATGCAACTTCGACCATCAAAAAACTGGTTTTTTATTATTTTTTTGCACAAAAAGATTTTCTTCTGAAAAATATATTATATAGCTGGATTGTTTGTATAATTGGGAACAATTGGTGATGTTTAGCATCACACACCAACAATAATAAGCTAATGATGATACGAACGAATGGCGAGAAAAGTTAGTGGGATATTTAAAAAAAAGAGAAATGGACATATTTAACAGAAGATATTGCGGACATGAAAAATTTGCCGTTAGATTTTCATCCATACATGCAGTTTAGTTGATTTCAAATTTGGTGATTGGCGATATGAAAGAGAGGTGGATATGGATATATGGAAAGTATTGATTTCATCAAAAAGGTGAATGGGAGAAATTCATCTATGGAAATTACCATTTTATATGCTTCCATATGGTTGATATTAAAATTAGGTTTCAGTTAGTGCAAAAAACTTTCCATTAAGTTCCTTGAGGTTAGCACACACACGAAAAAAATCTAAAAAAAATTGAACACGCGCAAGACGTAGTCTTTTTTCGATTTTTTTTTTCCTCTACTGGCTTTTTTTTGTGCAATGACGAAATAAAAAATGCACCGAGTTGTTTTTCTTCGTTCGGTAAAAAAAAGCTCACACCATGTCTCTATTGCCACCCATTAAATGCACACGAAAAAAACACTGAATCGAAAAAAAAATTTTTTATCCGGTTAGTGATGGGGTGGATGAATGTGGAATATAGTATGAGGTAAAGAACTAACATTTTTTTCATGTTCTTCCTTCACTTACTTCTTTTTAGTCAATCGTTAGTGTTCGTGTAGTTTCCGCTTTTCCTTGAACGAATATGGCTGAAAAAAAAATTGTGTAGAAAAAAAAGCACCTAAAATGCATATAACAAGCAACACAAAAAAAAAAGGAATGAAATTGACGTGGATACGAAGGCGATGGATTGGGTGGGGTATGAGAATCAAGGATATTTTTATATTCCGTACATACATTTGTATTTGTTGTGGTGGTGGTTATGCCATGGTAAATTTTAAAGAGTATGAAAAAGTTCGCACTTGAGGGTGGCTGAATTTTTTTTTTGTATTTTACTTCCACCCTACTCACCACCCCTAACAATATTTTTTTCAGCTAGCAAATTTTTTTTTGCTTGCACTTAATTGCATCATATTTTTAAGGAGTGGAAAAAAAATCGATAATGCTCAGACAACTTGTCGTTTCATGCACTTCTCCTTTTTGCATAGTTTTTTTTCGCGTTGTTTAAGGATTCTCAGCTTTTTTTACTGCTATTGGATAGCTGATGAGATGCATGAAGTAAACTCTTACTCTATTCTGTTGTTAAATTAGCACTTAACATAATGAATGCATAAGTGAAGCTATTCATGATGTAATTGATTAGAAATAAATGGATATGTATGAGATGTAAATGCTTAAGAATTCTCACGAAGTAGACAATTTTATGCCTCAATTTTATTTTCAGCCTCTAAAGGATCGTCTTAAGAATCGTCTTCGTAAGCTATATTATGGATTTTGAAGGAATATATGTAAGAGATAAGAAGTAACAGTAAATGTACAAATTCTACTCAAGTCATAAGTGACTTTTAGGAAGTAATACGATTTTCCAATTGACTTACTTAAGACTTTTTTTTTTCATCGATTTCAATTTGTTATGGCATTTTCTGCTTCATGTCTCTTTCTGTTAAACATATTTGGATAGTGATGAGAGTGATTTGGCTGGACATTTGGGATTTCAATAGTGACCGTTATTTTTGAATTTTTGAAAAATTCGAAATTGATTTCGAAAGAATTCGAACTGAAATTGATATTGTGAATTTTGTATTAGACAACCTAATGGCTAGTTCCTGGAGCATGCTTAGGGGGACTTTAATTTGCCTATATACTTATGACCGGCACAAAACTCAATAATTTAGGAGAAAAACCCTAGATAAATGGTCTTTTTGAGGTTGATTCCCAAAACCCCTCCCTGAATTCGCCCCTGATCCATTTTATTGACCAGGCGATCTAATTTGGGTTCATTAACAATGTCTAATCATTTAAACATCGCAATTAGAGTTGAACAATAAAATTCCTTAAAAACAATGATCAATTTGATCCAGGAAACAAGCTTTCATACTCAAATCACTTCTAAACTTACTGAAAAACTCTCTTAAAATTCACAATCAAACGCTCAACTGTCCAGTAAGTCAGTCGAAATCAATACGATCATTCAGATAGTTCAGTTGAATTCCATAGTTTATTTCGGTTGGACGTACGGCGCCACCTTTAACTCAATTATTTTTAGAATGTTTATGCAAATTCATTCAAACATGACTTTAGTTCATGGACAAGACATTATTTGATGATAATCATTTTGCACACATGCATCATATAGTTTGCTCCTATACACTATCGCGCTTGCACTTTAAAGAATAAAAAGAAGAAGAAGAAATGAAAAAAATCTAAATATGCAGCGTTGAGTAAGTAATTGAGGAGAATAAAATGATTTTTTTTTGTGTGATTCAATCAAAATTCATTTCTAGCCTTGAGCTGCATTTCATTTTGATATTTTAGATTCTATGAGAATCATCAACTTAACTAGAAACATCAGGCTCCGATTTGATTACCATTGATTGACGTCAGAAATATTTTATTTTTAAAAATAAATGAAATTGATTAAGTAAAATTCGTGCATTTTAAGCATCTGAAGGTTTCGAGTTGCACTCAGTCAAATGCATTCAGTCAGCATCACAAATATAATTTTTGTTTCTGTACTATTGACGTAATTAATTGTCAAACAAGTTTCTGTCGCTGAGCGAAATTGTTAATGTAAAAATTTACATTTTCGGCTTCGTTTTATTTCTTTTGATGTTTGAAATCTTTTAGCTGCTTCGTGTCTAAGGTAGGTGATGATGATGTAAGATCATGATCTTATTAATTTACATCTAAATTGTTCATACTTAATGACTAAGCAGTATTATTTTGACAACCAGGTGGTGTCATATACGAAATTAATTTGAAATCCTTCGAACATTATCGTCCATTAATTCTAAGGTAATGACTATTTTTAAAGTTTTTAATTTGTTAATCACGTTTCTAACTAATTTGCAGGAATTTTTACGGCATGAAATAAAAAATATTTTAATTTAAAGTGTGAAAAATGTGTTCTTGAAAAAAGTGTGCCTAAAATTTGCCTTTGTTTGCACAAGGAATTCAGGAACTGGAACTCTGTTGCTGTTTTTGAAGAATTTTGAAATTTTAAAGGTTTGGTGAAATTTGAAAATTTTAACGGTTTTCTAGAGTTCAAAATTTTAACGATTTTGTAAAATTTGAATTTTTAACTATTTTTGTAGAATTCAAATTTTCAACGGTTTTATAAAATTCAAATTTTCAACGGTTTCTTGAAGAATTCAAGATTCTAACGGTTTTGTAGAATTTAAGTTTTAACGATTTTTGTAGAATTTAAAATTTTCCGTTCGAAATAAAATTTTATCCTCGCAATGAAAATTTAATTGAAGCTTAAAACTTTCCAACCTACTCTACACAAAACATCTTTGTCAACCAATTAAGTGAGCTCCAGATACGACACAAAAAGGTAATTAAAAAATATATATATATACTTTTTATCGAATATTTTCCGCTTACTGACTACTTAAAAACTAGCATTTTAAAATGCTAAAGAGAACTTTTATGACTTCACACCTCAAAATGAAATAGCAAAGGTATGAAAAAAAAAAGCTCGTCGTGTCGTAATGCTAACCTGGCTTGATGCAATCAAAATTCACATTACATCCCTTAAAATGTCACACTGTACAAAACGTGAATAATTGAAATTTTATGGCTAATTAGAATAAAGTGACCATGAAAAAATAGTGCCTGAAATTTTTACAATTTACAATTTTATTTAAGTAAATTTCAAATGTATATTTTACAAGATTTGAATGTCATTTTCATGGAATAATTTCGTGCAATTCATAGAGAGGAATGAATTTTTTGAGGCAATATTGAATTGCTTACATAAAAAAAAATCTCAATAATATAGTATAAGATTATTCATTAATTGACGTTGAATGCTTTTTTTATGAATTTCAAGGTTTCATAGTGCAAAAATATCACAATATATTTATTATAGGCTCAGTCAATTGTGAATTTTTTTTTCATTCTTTTTTCATACACATGAGTGCAGCGTTTTTTTGCGTTATCAAATTCGGAAATGCATTTGTGTGTACTTGTACAAAAAGTTATTACTATAAAAAATATGAAAAAAATAAGTAAGTTGCACATTTATCGAGCCATTATCACTTTACAAACAATGGCACCAATTGCACCGTTATCAGCATTGAACTAAATTTGCACAATTTTTTTTTCGTGTGGAATTTTCATTTTTTATTTCATTAAAATTACACACATTCAGATAAAATTCAATTTTTTTTCTTTTTTTTTTGACAACGTCTGGATGTTTCAAGCTGCATTGATTGAAATTTTTTTAATTTATAAAACAAACACGGAAAAGTTTTTTTTTTAAATTTCCTGTAAATTAAATAAAATTTTAAATTTCCTTCGCATAAACATCACCTCGACATCAATCAGATACAAATTAATTATGCTGATCAATCTGTAAATCTTGTCATCTCATTTGTTACATTAATGATAATGTTTTCAAATAATATTAATTTGCTGATTTCATTGATTTCATTTGGTCAGAGGAGCTGTAACTGGTTTAAAATTGATTACGTTACAAGCCTACTGAATGATAATCAGTTAAAAATCGACTTTTTGATAACATTTGATGAAAATTCACTATAAAAGCTACAAAATAACTCAATTGACATTTTAACGTACAATTTAAATTCAAATTTTCATTGTTTACCTTTTCGCGTCAATTGAAGCAAAATAATTTTCACGTGTTTTCAAAAATAATCATTTCTGTAACTTTTAATTAGATTTAGTGGTTAATTAAGTGATTATATGAATTCTATCAAAGCTTACCATGATCAACAACAATAAAAACATCAATTGAAGTACTACAAAACTCAATAAAGATCATAAAACGAAGAAAAATTGCAAAATAAATAAAAATACCTCCAAAAAAGTTCAAAAGTCAAAATCAAACACGAAATCAAGATCCAGCAGTCCGATTATTAAACACCAATCAAGTATTGAGCAAACAAAAGCAGCACATCCCTTTTAAAACCTGTAAAAACGTCGATTGATACAAATCTTATTTTTTGCAGTTGTTCCAATAGGAAATTACTCTCACCTAAATCGGATACGAGAGCAATCATAATTATTTATGCAAATGAATTTCTTCATTTTTTCAATTAGTTTATTTTCTTACAATTTTTTTGCAATAAGCAATGAGAAGGGAGGAGAATAAGAAGAAGCAGAGAAAAAAAGATGATTATAAGAGTGATGAGAGGTCAATGATGCCCATTTGCGATGAGAATAATGGAATTTTATTAACGAGAAGCGTCAAAAATGAAAATTTCAATATTTTAATATCAAAAGTAGTTCACAAAACTGTACAGCATTTTTATTCACTTATAATTTGAACTCTAGCTATTACGATGAATGACATTTTGAATCATCAAAACACGCTGCAGGCTTTAATATATTCGTTGTGCTGATTATAATGCGGAAATGTGTATTTTTTTATATTTATTCCTAACAAAAAAAAGAAGAAAATAGTTTTTTTCAGTTCAACTACAAAAAATGTGTTGTTCTATTAAGCACAAAGAGCACTGGTCATGATGGTATTTGTTACTTGTATGCGAGTGCATTGAGACTCGAATGAATGCACAAAACTTCAAGGTCGAATGCGGAAAAAAAATTGAGTGACCATCAGAAGCTCTTCTGTTGCGAACAAGAAAATATATTATGTGTTCTTGAAGATTCTGGTTAGTGATACCTGCTTGTGCCTGTGCTTAGCAAGTAGAATCGGAATTTTTAAAGGTTGTAATATTTTAAATAATTTGTTTTTTGAAGGAATGGCCATAATAATTTTTTTTATGAATTTTCAAATAATATTTAAACAAACAGCTAAAGCTTCTGTAAACAATGAACATTTACTGCTTTCGTTAATTAAATAAGAGCATTTTTAAATATTTTTCGTGATTTGGGAATTTAAGTTTTAATGAGCTGTTTTGTGTCGTTAAAGATAAATTGCATTTTGGACTCTAAAGTTGAAATTTTTTTGTAGCTTCTCCTTGAAACATTTTAATATCATAATTCAGACCCTCATTTACTTCTTATCTTGACATAAATCCATAGCTACTTTTCTGAAGAAACTTTTAATAATAATCAAAAATCAACCAGAAGCAAAAAAAGCACAGTAATAAGAACTATAAAATTCCATTATTTCCCAATAATGCTGCTAGCAATGTAAACACAAAGAATGAAGCTATAAGCATGAAAAATCAACTCTTCGGTTAATATTATTAAATTTAATTACGCTATTTTACAGCATCAACAGCAGCAGAAGCAGCATTTTTTTGTAAATAATAAAAATTGCAGTTTTGTGCACTAGCACAAACATAAAAAGACCGGAATAGCCACGACGTTCACTTGTTGAATTCCCTTTTTTGCATTTTTAACAGCACATTGGTACAGCATCGTAGGAAAGCTGCAAGATATTTTTTTCTCTGCTTTTAATAGCATACTTTTGTTGATGATGTGTAGATTGGGGCGAGATTTGGGTGCTGATTGGAGCGAAAGATTGATAAAATCTGAATATCAAAGAAAGTCAAAGCTTACTAAGAATTAAATTTTTGATTTCGAAAGCAAAAGAATCTTCGAAAATGAAGGTGGAAGTTGTGATTTTCGAAACTGAAAATTTTCGAAAGAAAACTTCGATTTTCGAAAGTAAAATATTCTAATTTCAAGAATTTGAAGAAATTCAGCATTAAGTCACTAATATTTGATTTTTATGATGACTCAATCATCAAAGCTCGTTACATTCAATCTCACAATACACAATCCTCAACTTGCTTGTACAATTCATGTTGATGCTATAAAAAAAACCATTGCTGAATTATTTAGCGACAGCAACCAGTTACAATATTGATGGAATAGCCTTGAAAATCGATGAAATAATTTATCTTATATTCCATTTGTATTATTATTTTTTTCGTGTATGAATCAGATGAGGAGAGGAAAAATCATGCCTTAAAATTAAAAAACAATCGGCAATTTTAAAATTGCACATTTTAATGCATTCATTTTAGTGTATTTTTTTGTCATATAAGGAAACACTAATGTCAGCTAATGTCAGATTTGATTGTAGATAATTTGCTGGCGAAAAAATATTTTACACTGCAAAGATTTGTCATCGAATTTGTAATTTTTGTTGCTGCTTTATACTGAAACTGCTTTTTAAATGGCGTGTATTGTTTCGAGGAACTCAGTTAAGGAGTTATCAATCCTGATAACATTGTTTACAGTCTTAACTTGTTTTTAATAAGACAAAATTTGAAATTCAATAAACTATTAAAAAAGGCATTGATTAAGTCATGTAGAATTTTGTGTAAATTTAATGACTGAATTGCTGACTTAGCCTGTCTTTATTTATAACATTAAGTCACTTAGTCATTACATAAGTTAATTCAAAAAATTTACAAATTTGATACTATTGACAACTAAGCATAAAACAATTTTCGAATGAAAATAATTCCTAAAAATTAAAACCTGTTTATTGCTATCAAATAACGTCCTTCAAGATACTTGACACTTAAAGTGATATGATAGGCTAACCTACAAACGATAAGTGATGTCATTACAGCAATTAAAGCTAGTATTAGCTTTTTGAAACATTAGTCGAATATTGAAGGAATTTAGGAAGAACTTTCAAATTGGTGATTTTGAGGGAAGATGATGATCTGTATGGCTGAATATGTTATTAGAAGACTCGCAGATGCTCCATTAAATTAGTCCTTTCAATCCAAATTTGAAGATGATAAAAGATCACGTGGATGACTAAAGAACTTATAGAAGAAGGCTGTTGGTAGAGACAGTAATGTACTTGATATTCGAAATGGACATACGGAAGCCAGTTTTAGGTGCCATCTGAGGAAGGCCATGGATTACAATTGATCTGTACAACCATCGGAGTTAGTAACCAATACGACACTGGCATGTCAGATGTCCGTAAGCAGAACGCAAATTTGTCAGCAGAAGGTAGTCAACCAATTGATTAGTTGATTAAGCTTGATAGTATGGAATAACTGCTCCATAGGATAAGGCATACCATACTGTGACTCATCCTATGTGATAACTACTAGTTGATTTCAATAGCCCCAAAGCAAGTAAATTGTGACATGATTAGTGTGACTTTAATCTCCAATCTTTATTTCATAGCTATTTCTTCAATTATGAAATTCAAAATTGATTAACCAAAAAGAGTCACATTAAAGTACACATTCGCTGAAAATAACCCCTTATCAGCAACAATGTATATCAAAAGTGTCAATAAAAAAGCAATATAACTGACCTGACTAACATTTTTATTCGTAGCGCGCACAAATTTTTCAAATGTAATAATTTTCACATATTTTTACTAAAATTTTACGTAAATTTTATTCAACTTATGACACGAATAATGAGTAATTTACCAGGAAATTTCCAATTCGTTTGAATAAATAAAAAGTCGATGATTCAACCTGCCGTACATTCAACTCTCGTCACTGTCAAATAATTCAACAAAGGTTGAATTTAACAAAAAATGAAAAGCAGCAGGAGAAAGAATCGTTCAATGTGCAGCATTAAATGATAGCAATGAACTCTCTCAATGCTGTCCAATAATATTCGTATAGTCCTATCCTAATAATAAAAGAGTTGAAGGCTATAATGAAACGTGAGAGTCTGACGAGCCGAAAATTTCAACGCCAAAATAAAATAACAACAATATTATGACAATGCGCGCAACAAGTCAGCAATCGGATTTTTTTATATATATTCATTTGCACGGCGTGCTTTTTTCGCGAGTTGGCATTTTTTATTTTGTATCCGCTTTGTCGAAAATAAAAAAAAATTAATACAAAGGCATTTTGAATTGTCATGCACTCAGCAATGAAATGCATTGTGTTATTTTGGATTATCAAATAAAGTACGCTCGCCAAAAACTAGCCGGAAAAGTGGCAATGAGAGACTTAAATGCAGCTTTTATGTTTATTGGATAGAAGCAAGTGTTGGATGATACTCAACTTGAACTGACAAGATGCAATCTATTGAGTGTACTTAACTCTATGTTGAAAGCACGCTTATTTAGGTGAATATGCTTATTGCCTGTTGGGATAAGTTACACAATGAGGAGAACCGCATGTTCCGCTGTAAAATCGGGTCCAAAATCAGGCGACACGACACGTCATGCCAGGACAGATCTCTGAGAGAGAGAGCTGTGCATTTCTTGGCTACTGATATTTTAACGAGTGAGGGGATTCTCCAGATCTCCTGCACAAATCAAGTTTCTCTCAAACCACTTCTTTGATGACATTACTGCCTGTAGACTTCAAAGGTAGCCCTGTGAACTGCATTACAACTTTATATGATTCGAAAAAGGAACAAGTGAAAATTGCTTCTGCCGAGTCTCGAACCCACGATCACTGGGTCGGTATTTCAATAATTAGATACCGAAACACTAAACCATTCCGCCACCGAGCCACTTCGCCTCACATATGTAGCATTGCTAATAGTCCATTTCATATCCGGCGGAACGACAATTGCCTGTTATAAATATCTAAAGAAGCAGTTAACATCAAAAACCTTTAAATCAAATCCAACAAAACGATAATAAATTTCCACACTCACATGCACTTGTGTGCGAGATATAGAAGCTACATATAGCACGAAAAAATCATCAGAATCAAAATGCAGAGAGAAATTTCGTTAGTAAAATCAGCCTCAAAAACTATAAATGTAGAAGCAGCAGACTGCACATATTTGCAACAACAACAATAATATGTGCATACAAAAATTTTATTTTCGGTTTTATATACGGAGAGTCAAAATAAACTTTTTTTTTGTGTGCTGCTGTTGCTGCATCGTTGTTCGTTCATGGCAAAATTTTACACTCGAGAATGAATTTTGTATTTTGTATTTTAGATGTGCCGGCACTTTTATTGAAAGTGAAAACAGATTTTCCTCTCACCAAACTACCGAAAATGAAAATGAAAATATATATGCTGTGCAGCTTGTGCCAAAATATGTGCTTTTGTGCAATTTTTCGCATGTGTTCTTTTTGTTGTTGTTGGATGTGTGAGGCAACAAAATTTTCACACAAAAGGAAGGATGAGAGAAAGGGAAATTTAGTGGAAAATGTACTATGAACTTTATTGCTATAAATGCTTAGTTGTAAAATGTGATACAGAACATTTTCTATTTGTATTACACGAAAAGCTGGTTTATATCATTATACTCATTTGTAGCTATTTAGAATGTATTATTTGGATATTCATTTGACTACAAAGAGTGACGAAATTAATAGTGAAGTGCTGCTCAATCTATGCTCTGGGATAGACTTTACTGACAATTGTGGTAAAGCAGTGTTGTCCAAACTGTGTGTCACGGCACACCTTGACAGCTCACAAATTTTGACGGCACACTAGTGTGTCGCTGCACATAGTTTGGACAACACTGTTGTAAAGGCTGAGAATCGTTGTCTCTTTGTGGCGCTGCAACCTTCGGATAAGATGGATTACTAAATATTTTAATGTTCTTATTCCGGCAGATGACTCGGACGGACGTCCATAGTCATCGGTATCAGGCAGAGATCAACGTCGACTCGGATTTTGTATTAAAAAGTCAACTTGAGTCGACTAGACTCTGCAAGAAATTGGAGTTGACTTCGAGTTCTGGTACGAGGATAAAACCACCAGAAGGTATACCCTTGACATTTGGTCAGCTTCGGATTCAGACTTCTGCTTCCACCATCCCTCACTATAAAAGGACATATTGTTTAAATATCAATTAAAATTGCAAGAAATTTCCCTCCAAAAATTCACAATATAACCTCAAAAATCCAAAAAATTAATCATCAGCTTTACTCACCCATCCATGTGCATCTCCAAAACTCCTTGTGCTTTATTCCACACAATGAACTCCGCACACACAAAAAATAATCAATAAATCATCCAAAAAACTTTCTGAAATATTATTCACCTTAAATAAAAGCAGTGAGTCAGATCTCATTAAAATGAGCACAAAAGAGCTCAGCATGTGCACAACCTGACATCATTTTATTTCACAATGCAATTTTGTTTATTCAAATGAAATGCTTTTTTCCTATCAAAATTATTACATAGAAAATTGTTTATTGCAAATTGAAAAATTTTTTTTATATAATTTAATTAAATTAAATTTTAATGAGCTCCTACATAGCTGGATAGAAGTATAAAAAAATATGTTTTTGTTCACAAAGTGTGATTTAATAATTTTGATAAATAAGTCAGGTAAGCGACTGATGAACCTTGCTTGTTGCCATTGAAATTGTTAATATGGGCAAAAAAATTATCAAAAGTGATGTCAATAATTCTGTTTTACAACTGCTTGTGCCTTGATCTTTACAAAATGTTGATGAATTTGACATAATTTTGAGAGCTTTGTTCAGGTTCCTTTGTTTATTATTGTTTCAGGTCATTTGCATGACTTTTCTAAAATCTTGGAAAATTTGGTGAGAACAGATGTGTGGATTTTGTGCCTTAATTTTCTAGAAATTTTCCATGTCGGCAATCATCAAAATATTCATATGCACGTGCAAAAAAATTCAGCGCCAACAGAACTAAAACTACGAAAAAAAATGTGTATAAATAGCAACAAAATCTGAGTGTTCGTAATCAACGCATCATAATTAATTAAGGCATGCAATAATTTGCCACTGAAAGAGCAGCAAAAAAATTAAGAATTTTCATTTTCATCTTTATTTTGTATAAAGTTATTGACTTTTATTTATAGAACAAATTTTTCTTTCCGCAGCTTCCTGTATTTATGAATATATTTTTTTTTGCGAGAGCGTGAATGAAAGAGGAAAGTTATGGGTTTTGGGGTTTTGTGTGCTGAATATTTCAAGAATATTTTTGACTTAAATACATATTAAATGAAGGAACTGGATCTTTTTTTTTCAATAATTTTACATAATTTTACTGAAAATCGCTTAACCGTTAAAAAAATTGAATTTTTGAAAACCGTTGAAAATTTAGAATTTTTGAAAACCGTTAAAAATTTAGAATTCTTGAAAAATCGTTGACAATTTTGAAAACTCACTTTAAAATTTTGACAAGTCGTTGAGAATTTTGAATTTTCTGAACAATTTTGACAATTTTGAATTTTTGAAAACCGTTAAAATTTGAATTACTGGAAATTCGTTAACAATTTTATTTGAATTTTTGAAAACCGTTAAGAATTTTGAACATTTAAATGAGTTCATCTGAAGATCTCAAAATCTATAGACTTTGAACTTCTTCAACCGAGAAGAAAAAAGGCAAAATTTCCCAAATGAGTTCATATGCATTAATATTTCGTGTGTACATTTAAATACAGAAATAAGAGACGGAGAAGAAAAGAAAACTTTCGCTTGACGATGCAAATTTTTTTTGATTGTCTGTCCATTATTGACCTACGACAACAGCGATATTATTGTTTAATTTTTCAATATTTATTCACAAAACATTGTATAAGTCGCGTAAGTGCACCGAATAATGTAAACTGTGTTAATGGAAAATGGGATTATAAAAGTAAAAGTCTAGAATTGATGATGGTCCATTAAAGTTCATCGCGTAATCAGCAGACATCAGATGAAGATATTAATACAGATTTATCATTATGCCCTATATCAATCATACTTTATGTTCCTTTTTACTCATTTATGAATTAATTAAAGCATCGTCGTCGTCAATGAAACCAGTTCGTTGCTGCTGCTGATGCTTAAATGCATTTTTCGTGCATAATGTGCGCCTCTATACATTCATATCCAACCATGAACATCAAAAAAACATCATTTATACATTTACTTGCATGATACTTGCAATTGCAATTTTTTTTTTGTTCACTTTTTTTTGCTATTGCTATTCGAGTTGTGTATTATGTATATACACACGAAAAAAGAAGTTTTTTGTTTGCTTTTTTTCCCTTTTTCCACTCTTTCAATGTAAACGAAAATAAAAAAAATTATTTGTGCATTAAATGAAACCAACAAAAATGAGTAATTGAGTCACAAATGCAGTTGGGATGAAATGGGAAGCATTTTGTGGATGGAGGCTTGATTTTCTTGAAGGTGTATTCTTACGAGAGGTGTATTCAAGGGAGAGAGAGGGATTGATCCTTACCAGCGGTTGTTATCTAAGTCATTCTCATTGCTCAATACTTCAGTTACTCAATGGAAATATATGCTATACTGATTACATCCGTTCAGCACACCGTGTTCGCTAGGACACCGCTGCGACACCGTAATTACGATGAGATGGTAAGCCGTGAAGTTGTTCAGACGAAATCATGTCGGCTGATTTCGATCCATTTTTCTGGTCTCGGATCGAGAAAAATTCTTTCGCATATGTTGGATACGGCTAGGGTTTTTGGAATCGCCTTCAAAGAACTGCCACCTTAAAATGGATTCCGCAATAATTTGCTCGGGTACTTGGTTCTATAAAACTTTGGCAAGCTTTTTTGATTAAACCCTTAAGAATCTCTAACACGGAATGGTAAGTTAGGGAATGATCGAGAACTGAAAGACTTTCTTTCTGATAATCTGTGAACCTGAGGATACGAGTTGAATAAGAAATGAAGATCAAGTCATGACCATGACAAGGAGACATTAGAGAACCATAGTCAGGAACAGAAACGTTTTCAATTTATTAAGGACTTGATTTTTTACTGTTGCATTTAATGGCGAATAAAAGGATAAGCAACTATCTTAATTTGCATGACCTGCTAGATCCTCCATCAAAACAAGTCCTCTTGAGTAAATCAAGTAATCCAGTCAGTCAAACTGCACCCAAACCACCAACATCCCACCAAAAAAACACCAAAATAAAAAATTTATGTTGTAGACATAAAAAAGTGCATTGAGAGATGGATATAATGCAGAAAAAGAGAGAGATAGAAGCATAAAAGTATAAAAAACTTCCAGTCATAGCAATATTTGAGTCAAAACATGTACATACATACGCATTAAATGCAACCAAGGCCATTTTGTGCATTTTGGGTGCTATTTTAAAATGAAAAATATAAAAAAGCTTGGCATAGCATGGAATAGCTTCGTCTTGCCACAAAAAAAAGAAGAAGAATGAAAAGAATACTCGAAAAATGTATATCGTATAAGTAAGTGGCATTGTAAAATACATCTTCTGTCTGTGTTTTCGGGCTTGGGCGCGACATGCCATAACTACAAAAAAAAATGGGAAATAAGAAGAAGAGGAACTGCAACGAAGAGTGCACTTTAATGCAATTGCTCTTGCTGCTCTTTCAGAATAGCTATTATTCCATTTTTTTTCTTCGTAGGCCTTGAAGTCTCTCCTCGCTTCTTCTTCAATTTTGGCTGGATGCTTCAATAATTTTTATAAATGCATTGCTGTGAACACAAAAAAAGTTTCAAGGATTTTTGCTTGTTTTGTAGCTTTTTTTTATGTTTCGTTCTTTTGGCAAAGAATACGTGACTCACATCGCTTTTGTAGCAACTTTTTTAATGGCTGAAGATTTAGTTTTGGATGATGTTGTATATTTATAGAATTTTTTATAGCTTTGGCTTGATATCTTTATTTATTGAATTTTGGAATATTGTCAATATTTGAGCTTTTTTTGGAATTGGATGAAGGATGTTTGGTTGTTGAGTTTGAATCATGTTTAGGTTATAGGTTCCTGATGCATTTCCTGACTTCGTCATGTTCTCGTTATTGATACAATCTTGCAGGATATCATGGTGTGAATTGATCAAAAATCCGACTCAAGGATTACTTGGAACTTAATTTGTCTCGAATTTGAATTAAACACAGCAACATGTCAAAGTCACCAGGATAGGCATGGAATTCATGAAAGAAAGCTGTTGACAGAGTCAGTATTGAATTTGGCAGCCGGTAGTCAGTGATAGAGCCAGTTTCAGGCTACATCTGAAGCAGGCCATGGATCACAATTGATCTGTACGACTAGCAAAGCAAGTTTTATGCCATAGTCAAGCAGGTCTAGTGCAGGATTCTACATAGATTGATTATCCGCCTGGTGCTATTCAGGCGAGTCTGATTCTAAAGCTGATAAAAAGTCAATAAATCTCTTGATGACCCTAAATATTAAAATGAAATGTCTTCAAATGATGTATGCAATGCGTTTTAGATGCGTAGATCTGCATTTTGTAGCTGAACGCAATTTATAATCAAAAACTCGAAAGGAACTTGACCCAACTTCCCGTCAAGAATATTAAATATTTAACGACCATGTTAAATCATGTAATATAATTTCTGTAAATCCTCATATCTGCATTTTTACATCTACTTTTTTTTATCGCATAAGCATCCTGCAATTATACATTTTTTTCGATAATCGCTTATCGTCTCCTCTGCCATTCACAAAAAAAATGCATTTTTTGTCTGTAAAATTTTAATTGTCAAGGCACTCAACTTCAGCTAGACAACAGCAAGAAAAAACGTTTCATATTCCATACCAAAAAGAACTTTTCATTTTTGTGCTTCTTGTTTGACTGTTGCAGGCAAGTTTAACAACCCAAAACATATTTTCACATTCAAGGCCTCTCAAATTTCGTCTCGGATGTTATCGCAATTATTTTCGTCTCTTTACACAATAAAGAAGAACTTTTTCATGCTCTTTCTTCTTCATTCCTCCCTATATTCTTGTCTCATGTCTGGATTTTTCTTTTTTTTTTAATCGTACGTTGTGCTTTGAAGGCCTTTTTTTACATTTATAAATATATTTTAGCTCCAAATGGTTTTTTTTTCGGAGCCCCTCTCGTTTTCGTTGTACATGTGAAAGCATTTAATCAATTCATATGGGAGGAAAATGGCTGACTGACTAGCTCATTGTTATGCATGGTGTAATGATTCTTTTGTCGCAGAATAATTTTTGCTGTGTTTTTTTTTTTTACATTCTGTATTGAGATTTAATGATTCAGATAAAGTGAACAATGTAAACAGTACGAAATGTAATCGAGAGACTGCTGTGGGATGGATGATTGAAGTGAAAATTGGAAGATAAAATTTTGTGGCATTTTTGGTTAAATATTTGATTTAACTGATTTTAGAAATTTCAAATTTAATCAAAATAAATTTGAACTTTTGATAAACGGCATTTTTGAATTCGAAAATTTGGATTGAGATTTTTGAAAACTTTAACGGTTTTTTAAGATTTGAAGAATCTTATTTTGTAGAAAGAAATTTTTGAGATATGAAAATCTAGTCAACGATTGTCTAAAGTTCAAAAATACATCAAGAAACCTTTGAAAATTCACTGAAAAGAAAACTTTTAACGGCTTTTTTAAATTTGAATTTCAACTCCAGATCTTTTCAAAAATTCTAACGTTTTCAAAAATTTGAAAAGTTAACTCTGGGTAATTTTGAAAATTTTTACGATTTTTTAGCAACAAAAATTTATAAATCAAAGAAAAACTTCTCAATTTACATATTTCCATACAGTTCAACCACCAACCAACCCTAACAAAACAGTCTACAATCCAATTTATCATTCAAAACATAATCTGCATCAAAAATTCCATTGAAAAATGCAAAAAAGCAAAAATTGGACAATAATCATGCGAAAATGTGTCGCGTACAAAAAGAGAACAATTGAATCGGCTCACATGCATGAAATGAAATTCATTTAATTAGGTCAAACAATACACAAAATATAAGTATATTGTATTTTGGATACAGGCACACAAAAAAATAAAAGAAGCAAAAGAATAAGAACCATCAGACATAAACATTCGTAATGATGACGCTGTTGTCGGTCAAAGACACACATTCAACCATATTACATCGAAAATGAAAATGAAAACGAAAAGGAAGCAGCCGAACCGACAAAAAAAAAGTTCACAATTACCCCGAAAAAATAAAAAAAAAAATTAAAAAAAGCGAAAATAAGAAATAAGATCGACCCATAAAGAAGTGCATCAAAATGGAACCAGACGGCAGAATCGGAAAGTAGGTCAAAGCAATTTCATTTTCGTTGCCTTTTTGCGCGTTCAATGTATGTACTTTATATTTTTGGCTTTTGCATTACATTTTCGTGCATTCTGCATGGCCTCTTGCACATTCAGAGGAAGAAGAATTTTTTTTGAATGCATCACATGATGGCCATAAAAAATTTCAATGAAAAGGGAAATTCTGACATAATAATGCAATGCAATGTTATGAATAATGCAATAATATATTGAATACAACCTTTTTGGTGAGACTTAAAAATGAGTTTTATGATGTTCGCTACGGATATATTATGAACATAATTATGTTGTGCATTTTTTTGAGGCTTGTTTCATCTTGAAAGTGATGAAAGGCTGTTCAGGTTTCTTCTTGGATAATGATAATAATTAAGTTTTGTGTCATAATAACATGTTACTTTCTGTGGACATTGTAAATAGGTCATAAAAGTAAATTTAAATTTAAATAAAATGATAAGGGTATTGAATGTTGCGGAGGTCCAACAGACAGATGATAAGGTTGTCAATGTTGATTTTATTTACTTGCTTAGTTACTTTGTTGGTCGTACAGTTCATCAGTTTGCGTCTAAATCTGGCTCTATCGCTCAATACCAAATGCTTCATTGTCTCTATCAACAGACTCTTTCCAAATGAATTGAATTTACATTCCAAAAGCCTTAAAATTATCATTTAAAATCAATTTGCAACAAACTAAGCAAAAAACCGTTAAATTTTAATTTGAATATTCTCACAAATTCATTCAGTCACTTCAAATTTTTTCACTGAACAATCTTTGACAAAAACATCAAAATTTTCATAAAAAATTATTTTTTATCAAGAAATAAGCAAGATTAATCAAATTAAATCCTCCTACATGTTCAAGACAAAGTAAGCAGCACCTCATCATTACTCAAGTAAGTAATAAAACACAATATCCATCACAATTTCCTGAATCATTCAAAGATATCATATAACAACAATAAAAGTGATTGCAATCGCTAACAAAACAACTAAATTCCAATAAATCTTTAATAAAAGCTCAATGTCTGAATCAACTCAACTTCTTCATTTGTCAAATTCTTCATTATTGGCATCAATAGCAAAAAATAACATTAAAGACAAATGCTATTTAAAAAACTTAAAAGATTTGAAAGTGTAGATATGAAAGTTAAACGATAGTTCATTAAATGATTAATAACACTTAGACAGATATTGGTTAGTTCATGTCGAGATGAGCATCGTTGATTTCAACAGCAGTGCAGCAAAAAAAAATTGATGCAACAAACAAACAATTGGTTAAAATTTTGTTGGGGGATATGAAGCTATGTTTGACTTTAATGACTATTGAGTTAGAGTCTGCAAAGTTTTGCTTCCTTCACATTGAAATCATTTTTCATTCCTCGATTGCAATAGATCATGCATAGTCCCTTCACATTTCAATTCATTTTTATTTTTCTCGTTTCTCTCGCTTTGAAAAACACACAAAAATGATTTTTTATGTGGATATTTTGAAGGAATTGTGTTGGGGTTTGGTCAGTTTGGTTGGGAGAGATTGACTGACATTCAAAATTCGGTTTTCAACTTTTAACGGTTTTCAAAAGTTTGAAAATTATAAAATAAATTTTTGAATGTCGAAAAGTCGTTACAATTTGAATTTTTGAAAACCGTTAATTTTTGAATTTTGAAAAACTGTTAAATTTCTCAATCTTTCCAATTTCAATGATAGTGTTGATGGCTTATTTGTAATGGACAGAAACAAGCAAATCACTCATAAAATACGCTCCAGACACAAATTCAATAGACTTTAGCTTACGACATTTTCGCAATGTTTAGCAAAATGAAAAACACAAATTGTGTAATGAAACTTTTGACTTCAATGACTATACAAAATCCTTTCGATTGCATTTTTTTTTTTTCAAAAACGCACTGCCTGATTAAAACTGGATAAATAGATACGGTGGAAATTGAAAAAAAAAGTATGCACACAATTTTTTTTTTTATGTTCAGATGTTTTTCAATAAGCATATTTAATGAATGCATCCGAAAGTGCATCCTCCACATATGCCAGTCATTGAAATTTTTATATTTTTTTTTTTTGTGTTTGTAAAAGAGGAAAAAAAAACTGCAAAAAAATTACATCGTATGGTTTTAAAAATGCTATATATGAACCATTTTCAATGCAAAAAAATTGAAAGCTGAAAAATTTATTAATTCAAGGCAAGAATGTGTGTGTGTGTGTGAGTGTGAGTTTGATGTGCGTAGTTCTCTGGTTTCATGTTTGCCATGCATTAAAAATTATAACAAAAAAAAAAGAGAAACGAAAACTGCTGTAAATATACAAAGTTTTTAGTGCTTTTGTGCATGCGGTTAAGAACATTTTTAAAAGTTAGGTCTACGTCAAGGATTTATACTTTATGCTCAACACTCAGCTTTACATGTGAATGGTTTTTGGATTGTTTGCATGGATGAAATTACTTAATTAAGGACTTAAAATGGAATCAGCCAAACTTATTAAGGGACGTTCATTTTATACGTTTAAAAATATGGGAGGGTGGGGGAAAGAGGGTAGCACGTATGTCCAAAAATTCGTTTTTATACCCTAATGTAGGTTTACTGATTATTAGAAGTGAGTTTCTATATAACTGTCAATTTTGAAAAAGTCACATTATCAAACATCCTAAAACGCACTCATCATGTGCGTCCTTAGATGACTCAGTATATTGAGTGACAGTATCGGACTTTGTTGATGGTAAGAGATCTCGAGGGAGACCAAAGAATTTCTGAATTTTGTAGGATGCGTAGAAAAGGTTGCTAAAGTCCTTAACACAAGAAGAAGGTGCGTATTCAGGAAGGGAAGTGGGCTCAGGTTTAGTGCTCAACAACTATCTCTCCTCTCCTTTTGGGAGGGATTCTTCAATTAGATAGGATTTTACACGGAAAAAATCCCTAAATTTCCCCAAATTTCATACATAAAATCATTTAGTACATATTCAAGGGGAAGCCAAGGTTTGGTGGTCTACCACTCCCCTTCTCCCCTGAATCTTCTTCAATTTGTAAGAGCATTTCATGACAATATCCCAAAAACCCTCTTAAAATTTAGGGATCATACAAGAATAAGTCAAAACAAACCCCATTTTTGGCTACCCCCTTGTCATTCACCCACCCAAAAATATCTTTAACCAGTGTCTCAATCTCCACAACTCCCCCCATCAATGACAGACAGTTCCATTCAAATACTAAACAAAACGAAAAAAAAAAAAATCTGTTTCACATAAGATTATACATAAAGCATTCGCATGTTTGTATCGCACATATGCTAAATTGTAAACTCAGTAAAAATATCATCATCATTTACATCTCATGAACTTTGCAATGTTGAACTTTTTTCATGCATACTGCATATGTGTACAAATTTTTTGTTTTAATTAATGTTCATCGAAAAAAAAATAAAAATATAAAAATGAGATGAGGAAAGAAGTATGGAAATAAAAAAAAAATTCTATGCGTTCTTTTTTATTTACTTATGTATGTGGAATAAAAAAATTGCAATGTAAAGCTTTAATTGTTGTGTTGCTAACATAAAAACCATCTCTTTTATTTTTTTTTAACCACAAAAGTTTTGCTTTATTTTTTTATGAAAATTTCGCATGAACTTTAATGCTGTATATTTTTTTTAAAGTTTAATTATATTCAGGATGTTTGTTAAAAATGACTTTTATAACTGGGATTAAGTTCTTTGAAAATATAGTCATTATTTTGTGATAAAAACCTTGAAATGAATTGCCGGGTTATAGGAACAGGAGTGTAGGTTGTTAACTATATGAAAGAGTGGGGAAGGAGGGGCTACATAGCATTTTGGAGAATTTCGTACACCAAATAGGTGTGGTCAATACACCAAACCCATTCCCCAGAGAATTAATGGTTACTTCCCTGATAGTATGATTCCTTAACATTCTCCAGTCCTTTGCAAGCAGAATCAACTAAAAGAGATTTTATAGATAAATCACAGTACAGTACCATCAGATTTAGTCCTTCCTTTAGATTTGGATCAATTGAACAGGGGAAATGACACGGATTCAAAATCTCAGAGCTGGTCATCATGAAAGCGCCTGGGGCAAAGCCAGAAATTTTTGAGAGTTTTGAGCTTTTGACCCTCAAAATTCCTCTGGGCGCAATCATTCTAAAAGTGAGTTCTGAAGCCTATTTACCTATTCGACTGAGCCTTAATGACAATGGAAGACCAGTTTTCGTATTTAGTTGAGCTTGGGGTAATGCACTTGCATCTGAGGTAGTGTATTTCAGCCTGGGGAAGTTAATGCATCATGGTGGAATCAGCAGCAGATTCAAATCCATCCGTCAAAACTGTTTTATTCTCGAAAACTAATTGTTGAGACTGTATTCATTGTAAGACTTAATATCGTGAATTACTCTGCGTTAGGAAGCAAAAGGAGATCACTTTAATGACTGTCAAAACACCCCAATCTACATTTCTTTCCTCTTAATTCCGATTATCATAAGAGCTAATCCCACATAAATTCTTGTTTTGTAAAAAAGAGCAGACATACTTGACTCTCGCATATAAACATTAAACTCAAGTATATCCATTCATATTCACCCCTATATTTTTATGAAAAATCCTAGAATCAACTATAATTACAGTAGTAAGTAAATCTCATTATCATCAACTCAATTATAAATAAAACAAAAGAAAATTATCATTGAATTCCTTTTTCTTTCTGAAATGCTTCATGTTGTTGTTGCTGGAGCATCTTTTAACAAACTTTATAAAATCCTATTCCGTGCATACAGAATGGTATAAAGAAAGAAATTTACGGAAATAAAAAAAAAAATACTTAAAAGGATCATCATCACAATTTATATTGAGCCCAGAAGGTTTTCCTTTTCGTGGAGTAACAATAGCTACAGTTGCAAAATGGGATAAAAAAAAATTGTCGAGATGAAGAAGAAGATGGAGAAGTCATTGGAATATTTGATACAGAACATGTATTGCAATGAGAAGAAGTTGTGAGGGAAGTTGAAGGATTTTAGTTGAGGGAAGCGCATTTTGACTTGTTTGTGACATGCAAGAGTACAGCAGTATGTATTTACTTCTAAGGAGGAAGTCTTTAGGATCCTGATGTACTTTAAGAAACCGACTCAGGTTCAAAGTATCTGAGCAGAATAGAATCGGGGGTATCGAGCCTTATATAGACAAATCTGCCAATTTGAGAGTGAGACCTCTGTGGTCGAGTAGTTAGGCAACAGACAGGATTACTGTAACATTTTATTCTGAAAACATGGGTTCGATTCCCATCAGTTAGCTCTAATTCGAGAGTCCAATGCCATTTTTAACCACAGAGGACTGGCTGAATTGTCAATAAAAATCGTGTTTAAGGATTAAGTTAGACGGATCTGTAGTGCTTATTAAGTAGTTAAGTAGTCAACTAGACTTCACCCTACCAAATTAGCTTGATTTAGCAACAACAAACATCAATATAACGTCCAAGTCAACAAGACATCACAATAAAATTTGCTCATTTTCCAATCAAAAATCGAGAATTAAAAATCATATAAAGAATGGAACGAGGAGCTGAAGGATCTATTTAGAATAGAATGAAATAAAAAAACAGATTCAACTCATTTACATTGTTGTTATTTGCATGAATGAAAATACGCACATTCACGAACAAAACACAATAGAACTTGAATGCTTTAATTAATTTTACGCATTGCGATACTCATTCAAGTATAAATGAGGATTCAAATTGAATATTTATGCATCATATATTACTGTATGATTTTTTTTTATTTAAAGAGGTTGAAAAAAATAAAAATTTTACAGCATGCATGCAGTCAATTATGCTAGAGTATCCTTTTGTGTACCTTGATATTCAATCAAATAAGGATTTGATGATGCAAAAAATAAAGTTTGATTAGGAATCTCGAATGTAAATCATGTGAAATTATTCATTTAATGATGATGGAAGTGAATGGACTGTTAAGGCTGGATAACAATGATGCATTTTTTAAATTTCTATAAATAGTCAGAGGTCAAAGGATTGTTGAATTTTAAGGATTGAGAGGAATTTTTGAACTTTTAAAGATTCAAATTTAGTTGAATTTTTAACGGTCAAAAAATATTTGAAATTTTTTAACGGTCAAAAATTTTTGAATTTTTTTTTTAAATCTTAGAAACCGTTAAATTTTAAGATTTGATTAAAACTTCCAATAAAGCCAATAATTCATGTACTGTACAATGCATGAAAATCAAATTCCATTCCATTCTAAATGACTTTTAATTCATCCTCAAAAACTAGTTTTCATCATATAGCTGATTTCTTCTTCAAATGCACATATTTTGTGCAATTCATACGTCATAACTAAGTTCAAAAGATTATCACGTTCTGCAAAACTAAAAAAATCCATGAAATATATAAAAATGTGTGTTTACATTATAATCTTATTTTCATGGAGGAATTGTAATCAATCATTTTAATATATTTTTTTATGTCCCTATCAAATAATCATTAGAGTTCAGATCTATTCATGTCATGTAATCTCATTGAATTTCCTTGATACAATTAGAATTAAAACTAACTTAATCAAATTTTTCAGTACAGTCGTTGAATTTCCTGATATGATTTTTCGTTGCCCTACAAAAAATATAAGAAGTGCATGCAGCATGACGACTATTGTAGTTTCATTTCGTCTAGCTCATAGAATTCTCTAAATTATAATACAATAATCTTTTTTCATTACCCGACTGACATTCAACTTGAATAAATTTTTTATATTTTCGTAAAGTTTTTCTAGCTTACAGCGACATGATACATAAGAATAAGATTCTTAAGTGCAATTTAAATGCAATTTTTGTTTTGAATATGAAATAAAAAAATCTACAAAATACAGGCCTTGAGCTCGTAGGTCAATGTGTATAGTTTCTTAATATAGTTTTTACTATTGTAGAGAACCGAAGAATTATTTGTTCGTGTGTCGGGTATTGTCTGATTGGTGTTTGTTGTTCCTTTTTGAGGTTATGTTAGATTATTTAAAATGATTAATTTATATTATTTGGGGACTAATTTTTTTGGTCAATTTGAAGGAGGCTGAAGACATTTGATGGAGCATTTGGCTGTAGATCTTATTTAACAAGGATATATCCTGAAGAAATCATCTTCAGAAGCAATTTAATTAGTTTTAGAGTTAGCAATCATAAATGCATCATTGATTAGCTTAGTTGAGTTCTGTTAACAATAATCAGAAATTTTGATTACTTAACAGATTAGTTAGCGACTAGTATTTACCTTTAAGAGACAGTGTTGCATCTGATTTTGATCAGCAAGCGACAGGACCAGCTTCAGATTCCATCTAAATAGGGTCATGAATCACAATTGATCTGTAGGTCCAGTGAAAGAAGAAAGGATGTCTATCTCTTGTTTGACAGTCCAGAGATCCATTATCAGACTCATTCACGACAATTGCTACTTTACAGTCTCAAACCTAATCATCCCATCCCCACCACAAAGAATCTACATCAAATTGTACTGTTTAGTCATCAATCTAGTCAGTCTACATTAATAAACTTATTTCTGACACAATTCTCATAGTCAAAATGTACATACACGACCACATTTGTTCCACAAAATATGAGCATTAAAAATTGAGAGAAGAATAAGAACAACTAGAATAAGAAATAAAATAAACGCACACATTCGCGGCATAAACATAATAAAGTGCAATTGCATTTTGCGACTTGCAATACACCAAAAAAAAAAAAACGAAAAAATTTACTGCTCTATAATTTTTTTATATTTCCACTGCATGCAGTTTCAACGAAAAAATTGCATACAGAAAAAAAAGAACTGAAGCAGATGAAGAAGAAGAAGAAAAATTCGATAAACGCGAAAATGCACTTTTTTTGAAGGGGTTACGACGAAATAAATGTACTGAATAACACAAAAAAAATTTTTTTTTTTGTACAGTTCTTGGGAAGTACAATGCTATTTTATGTCTGGATGGATATACTTATGAGAAACGCATTGTATGTGCTTCATATTTTAAACATTAATGTCGTGCACTTTTATGATTTATTTATGTATGATGCATCGCGTAAGATAATGCTCATTGCGTTGCTGTTACTTATTGCTTATAAATAAAGGCCGGCTTGATCGGATAGCGGGAAGGAAATTGGATTTTAGATATGAGGATTTTTCCCGCCAATTTTATTAATGAAAGAATTTGATGAAAATTTATGTTTTAGATGAATGAAAATTGATGCTTGATTTTAGTTTAATTCTCTGTGCTCACTCCTAAATGATGGCTTTTAGCTGCAATAATAGCTAAACAGGCACTAATTCAGAAATAAATCAGTCAACAAATCTTTGAAGTGAGGAAAAGTATTTTTGTAAATTTTTCCCGCGCAAAATTGTCATTTAATCCATAAAATCTGGTCAGGAATATAATAAATGTAGTTTTGTGAATTAATATAAAGCACTCAATGAGACGCATGAAATTTTTCCTTTCTGCTTGTATTTTTGGGGTTTTTTACACGCCAAAAATATTTCTGTCTTATGTGGAGAAGAAAAGAAGGAAGAAAAAGATGAACGAAATGCACTGTGGATTCGAAAAGTGGGTCATATTTTCAATTTCATCTGCCATGGAAACAACAAAAAAGAGACTTTAAGGCATGAAAATTTCATAAAGTCAGTCAATGTGTGCACATGCAATAACTGGATGAGACTTAAATAAAGATATAAATTTTACGTAATATCTGTAATATTTATTAAAAATGATTTTTTTTTGCATCGTACGTCAATTTTTCAGTACCATTCAAATTAATGCTAATGAGATGTAAAAACGCCTTCATTTACGAAAATTACTTTGGCAAATGATTAGCTGGAAATTGCCAATCGCTTACAATTACATTTATGAACATTAAATTCATATGTTTGCAGCCTTGTAACGACTTTAATTTTAATGGCTTTGAGATATGTGAACTGGATTTTATTTGGACTTTAATGGATGGAAAATTTTTAGAAATTTCTTGAATCGAAATCCGTTAAAATTTGAAATAAGAAAAGTTTGGATCAATTTTTGAACTTTGTAACGGAAAATTTCGAACTTTTTGATCGATTTTTGAACATTTTATCAGTTAATTTGGAAATTTTTGAGCAATATTTGAACTTCATTAACGGAATTTTATGAATTTTGTAAAATTTTTGATCTAAATTCGGTCAAAATTTGAATTTTAAGGAACTTTGATCAAATTTTTATAGTTCTAATAAATTCCTAACTTGCGCCTGACTAATACACTTGGAATTTCCGAAAGTAAATTTCCACAATTTATTTTCCTATGACGATGATCAAAGTTCATCGTAATCAGCCTTAATTTCGCAAATAAAAAAAATTTCAAACCCTTTCTTATCACAACAAAGAGCATTATCGTATCTACTTCACTACAATTTTTTATTTCCAGACGGCTCAAAGCTCAATTAAAATTTTCGTGACTTTGGTCATGGTTATTAGTTCTAAATTCAATATTTGATACCAAAATTTCATTCTTTTATTGTTTTACAAAATTTTAAATGAATTTTGTCGAGGCCAAAAAACTTTTCATGATTCATGGCCGAGTATTGAACCCGAGCTGTGACATTTCATTCACACAAAAAGATTCGTACATGATTAAAAATAATTAGACACATTTTATGACAAATAGAAATAGCGATGAGATCATCACCGAAACTTCTTCTTTATAGTCATAACTATATTTTCATTATTCTAAAAAAGAAACAGGCCTCTTTCATGAAAAGAAATGTTTTTTTCATTCCTAATACATACATGCAATTGTGCAATTGCACTTATACCATGAATTTTTATTTTTTTTGTATATCCAAAAAATGATGGAAATAGTTTTGAGATGGGAGGAATGAGACGCATTTGTTTGAGGATTTGGTAATGAATTTTGATCGATATTCATGAGTTATGTTCTAGAGTTTTAACTTAAGGTTCAAAATTTGAATATTTATTTTGATCTTTGATATTTAAGTTCATAATTTGAACTTTAATTCTAAGACTTGAAATTTAAGTTCAAATTGTCTGATTTTAATCTGATACTTGATTTTAAGGTTCAAATTTGATCTTTAGGTTCAAAACCTGAATTTAAAGGTCAAAAATTGAACTAAGAATTTGAAAATGAAATCAAACTTAAAAATTTGATCGAAAAGTTCCAAAAAATTTTAGCAAAAATTATTTTAAACCTAAAAAATTGGTAAATACAATTTTAAATTTCAATAGTGCAAAGTCCTCATCCCATCAAGCCAAAACAACCTCAGCAACGCAGTCATTGTACGAAAAAAAAAAACTTGCATTCAAAAAAATGCCTTGCATTTTATCTACGATTACACTGCCAGCGTCTATTTTTCGCGTAAAATGAGGGCCTGAATAGACAAAGACTTCCTCATATATGTCTGCGTAATTTCGTCTTTGTGAGAAATTACTCTTTTTTTGTGTCAATTTTTTTAAAAGGAAATATCAACAACAATATTAGTAGTTCCTCATTTCCCTCATAAATGAATGAATTTTCAATTTCATTTTCATTCATCCTTCATGAATGATGACGAGAATGTAGGGAAAATATGTAATTAAATTATTAAGGAAGAAGATTTTCCTAATAAAATATGAAATGCACCCATATTGTGCAATAATATTTTTTAGTGAAAAATTCTACAATTTTTTTTTTCTTTGTGATGCGTAAATACACTGCACTGTGTACTGTTCAGCGTTGCTTTTTTTTTCGGCATACGAATTATTATATTTTTTTTTCCTCTTCTCTCGTGTTTCTTCACAAATGAAAAGAAATGTGTTATTTTAAAAATATAAATATGTGTCTCGGGCACACAAAAATAATAAGCGAGTAAACTGCAATTGCAATAATAATAAATATATATATATTTTTGCATGTGTTCCTTCTTCTCCATAGATATGCACATGCATATGTCTAGTTGGAAAACTGTTCTATGAATGCATTTTCATCATTGTATGAGTGAGTCAACAACAGCAAAAGAAAACACGAAGTGCAGCACACATATATTCCCCAATGTGACTTCGGCTCACAAACGCACGAGAAAAAAAAAAAGATTGTATTACATTCACATGCAGTATGCAATTTTTTTTTCATACTTTTAATATAGTATTTGCTATTGTACTATCGTGTTGCATTTTACAACGACATCATATACATTAAAAAAAATTGAGAGAAGTAAAAAAAAAAAGTAAAAACACAACGGCTTCGGCAAAAAGCGGCATTGAAAGGGGGGGAGGGTGAGCGAGATTTTTATTTTGTTTTTGGGGAGCAGAATGGCGAAGGTTGCAGCTCTCTCCAGTATGATACTCTTTGACTATGTACAACTTTCAGTTACTCAGTCGCTTCAAAATTGTAAAGAACAGAATTTTGTACTTTTATTACATAGCCATCCCGAAGTGCATTTTTCCAATAATTTTTTTTTTCTTTCTTTGTATTTTTTTTTTTATTCTTCATCTTTTTTTTTGTGAAGACTACGGAGATAGATGAAAATAATAATAATAAGAAAAAAAAAATTGCACATCTATTTTTTAATAATATTTTTCTTCCATCACTTGGATGTTATATATTATGTAGCT
This sequence comes from Chironomus tepperi, assembly GCF_022539635.2. Lineage (NCBI taxonomy): Eukaryota > Metazoa > Arthropoda > Insecta > Diptera > Chironomidae > Chironomus > Chironomus tepperi. The sequence continues at coordinate 2,115,456 of NW_027226207.1, forward strand.
ATTTTGCTAACACTAATGATATGAAAAATTATTATCGCTTCTGAATTGAGAAAATGTATATTATTTTCGCGGATAATATTGTGCCCCCGAGAGGAGAGTAAGAGAGAAAGAGAATTATTGGAAGATGCAGTTCAAGTGCTTTTCCTTGTGTGCTTCAAACGTGTTTTCTATTAAGGAATAAAAAAAAAAATAATGCATTTTAATTTTTGCAGGTTATAATCAAAATTATTTTATAGTTCATCAAGACAATTTGAACAAATAAGAAGGATTAATTGTGAATTAAAATTGACAGTGACGAAAACAGAAAAAAACTTTAGTGCCTTTTTGAAGATTTCATAATAAAAAAAATTAAAAACAGAATTGTGAACAAAAAAAAAATTAAAATTGTTATTGTGAAGCATATGAGAATTATTGAACGATTATGATGAGCGATTTGCAAATGTAAGTTGTTTTGTTTGTCAAAATAGATTAAACTATTGTGAAGATTATTCTGGAAAAAAATATTAAACGAAAGTGTACTTGATGAGAGCGCATACTGTAGCATGTGCTAGTTTTCAGCATGTGAATGTTATAAAACAGAAATGAATTATCAAAACTACTTTTAAAATCAATAATTTAAAAATCAAAATTTAACGGTAATTTTAAATTTGAACGATTGTCATATTTAACGGTTTTTGAAAATTCGGAATTGAAATTCGAATTTTTCGAAAATCTTTTAAAATCGATAATTTTTAACGGTCATTTTGAAGTTGAATGTTTATGACATTTAACGGCTTTTTAATATTCAAACATGATTTTCGAATTTTTCGAACATAATTTTGAAAAAAAAAATATGGCGCATTTTACAAATTCAATTGAATCTAGCTCTAAACATTCCACCATGCCGGCAAATTCCTCACAACTGAACAATTTATTCAATCAATTTCTCAACCAGACACCCACCTAGACTGTCAGTTCATATCCAATAATGCATTAGATCCCACAAAAAAACTGTTCAAAAATTGAACAAATTTAAGTTTGAAAAGCTTTCATCTTCTTCTTAAACATGCTCTTCTTCTTTTTTTTCTCCTATGCACTCACACTTAATGCAAAGGAAAGAAGAAAAAAATTCTTTCTGAGTGCGATTTCGTGTACACATTTGCTCTATCTTTTTCTTTTCTTCTATTCCTCTATTCTTTCCTACTTTAATTCAATTATCAGGCTTTGGCTGAATGATATGGAAGTCAGTTCCAAAAATAGTTTTTTGCTATTCTTTTTTAGAGAAGCTTCGAGTAATTGCATTGAAGCTCTGCTTATGAAAAGGAATAAAAATGACGCGGGATGTGAACAACCTTGAACCTTTTTGTGAGATATTTCAATGTGCGAAGATGTAATGGACGGAATTTGGAGCTTGAACTTGTTTCTTGGTGGTGAAGTTTGCTGTGGGGTCGTCCATAAGTGATATCTGTCATTTAGGGAGGGTAAAGTCAAAAACTTCAATGGATGTCATTTGTGAACATACCCTAAGCTTCTTAACTAACTCATCCTCAAAAATAAAGTCCAACCTTACACAAACCCGAACTTTTGTTCAAGTACACTTAATCAGATGTCGAAATTCATTCAACCTTGTTATTTTGATCCCAAAAGGGCAAACAAAAATTTTCAAAAGTAAACAAATTTCGATGCAAAATGTTGATAGTTATAAGTAAGGATGTAGCAGTAATAAAATTTAATGAGCTCGAAATTCTCAAAAGATTTTGTAAATATTTTTGTCATACGAGATTTGGGAGATTATATTGCAAGCTACTGCTTTTTTGCACTGAGAAATGGGATTTTGTGCACTTGTGAAGAGGCTTTAGAGTCTTATTATGTCTGATTGGAGGGGAATGTGGTCGGATTGAGGAATTAATAGCGAATTTGGCAATCAATTTTTTGAATGGACAACGAACACGGATCAATTTGGTTGACAGTCGGTTAAGCTTACAAAAAAGCGGGAAAATTGTGTTCAAGCACGAATTGTTTACATTTTTACTTACCTACTTCCTTAGCTGGGCATATTATCGCATGTTAGTAAGGTCTGAAGCTTAATCTTTCATCCGAAACTTGATCCAATCCATGAATTTCTTAGTTTATTGTCCTTTTAAATCTTCCTTAAATTTTGACTCTATTTTCCGGTTTATCAACACTTTTGATGATTTTTATTAATAAATAGACAATACTTAGTTCCAATAAAAGTCATTTTTGTTACACAAAACACATTAATTAGTGTAAAAATAACAATATTCTTAATCGATTGTTTTTCAAGCACAAATTTTCTTGTAAACAAACAAATTAAAAAAGTGCGGGAAAAATTCAAACTTCGAAAAATAACGTCTTTTTATCTCAATGTCCAATATATGGTTCATAATTTCCACCACCAAATTGTTAATATTGTCAATTCCCAAACTCCCATTTATGACATTAAAACAATCCATCCAAACTTAATTTCGGGTGGTGCAAGCAAACTGTCGCCATTTGGTCATGAATGTATACATTTAATAAACTTTTTTTTTTGTGTTCAGCTCTTTTTTTAAATTATTCACAATGAACCGCTCATTCGTCCATTTAAAATATTTTTTTTTTATATCGCCAACACATGCAACTATCATCATTTTTTTCAAATAGATAGCTAGATATGTGGATAGATGGATGAATGCAAGTGCGAGTAGGATGGCAAAGTCAAAAGAGAGAAAGAGAAAATTTTTTTTGAAATGGTGAAAAAACAGCAGTCATCACTATCACTTATCTACTTGTAATGCATCTAAAATTTATAACTCTTTTTTTTCGTTGTTGTTGCCTTTGTTTTCCATTTACTGCTTGTATTATTATTGTTATTGCAACTTGTCACATTTACCAACACATGCAATTTCGTAATTTAATTACTTCGAAAAAAAATGATGGATTTTTTATATATATACAATATAAAATTTTTTATAAAAATTATATATAGTTATTCCTACGAGGTCGCAACTATCGAGATTAGATTATTATTATTATTTCTTTAAAGCAGTTTCAAAAAAACTCTTTTTGCAATCACGAGGAGGTAAAGTGATTGGAAACAAATGTGTGCACAAAAATGCATTTCGGCTCTATTGATTGTGCAATCATAAAAGCCATAAAAATGTTTTGTGTTTAAGATCTTTTTTTCCCTTTCTTTTCCTTTCAATTCTTTTACACTTTTTTATTTGTGCTGTAGTTTTAATTTTGTTTTGTTTTACGTCAATCGTCAATGTTTCAAATTGGAAAAATTTAATCGGTGACAATAGTGACAACAGCACTAGTTGATGGATTTTTGATTGTAGATTTTGTAGGGAAGTTGAATCCTTAGAATTGGAACTTTTGTGGAAATTTTGGGAAGTTTTTAAAATTTGAGAAATTTAATTCAATTAATTTTGGAGATTTATTGATTTTTGGCATGAATGTGTCGTGAATATTAGCCTAGCTATGGTTTCGGAAGACAAATGGTGCATAAAGGTGAAGAATGTTGCTACAAGTTAGAGTTAGTCTAGTTTGAGACCAAATTTGACCGAATATGGAACCACTCCAGAGTCACATCAATCTGACGCTATATTTACAACATTTCTTAGCAATGGAAGGCATCAAGGGTTGGATTGAGTTCGAAATTATCCTAAATTTTTGTACGGCATAGTTTATGAAGACTTCATTTCAAAAAGTTTACTTGACATTTCATGACAAGTTCCACAAATGTCAAGTTTGTAACTAGACATAAAGTCGACTAATCCCAGCCTGCTGATCTTGGGTTAATATTAGTGCTGTGTAGTGGTACATCTTGTAAGGTTAAGTGATACATCTATACCACACCCTTCGTGAACGACAAATAGATCCAAGAAATCCTATTGTTCATTCAAAACTAAATATTTCTAGAAAGAAAGGCAATATTCTGCGAATTATGTTATATCACTTCCATGTGACTAAGTAAAATAGAATTGATTATGAAATAAATGATATTGAATATTTTCTTAGCTCTTGTTCAGGAAAATTCAATATATTATAAGCTATTATTGAAGTGATGTAAGACCTTAAACTTATCTAAACTTAAATTATAGATTTTGCTATAATTTTTTGTTAGATAATGATTAAAGTACTTCCTTGCTCACTTTAAGGTGGTCAGAGTCGTTCATAAATGAAGTGCGCCACTTTGTGCCCAATGACAATGTCTTATGACAAGATAAGGCTTTAAGGATGATAATTTTGGAAGCGTCATCCTAACAAATCGACAAAATATCCCATAAACTCAACCATGCTTCAATACATCGACTTATTCCTACTAAAATACCAACGAGTTCTACGAACTAACTCCAAGTTCATTTACTCAGAAAACAAAAAGTCAAAAGGAACTGATCTTCATCATTATCATTTTTCATGAGACACATTTTAAGTCCGTAAAACTAGGCCAAGGTTTACGACAAGCGAATCTTGTTTTTTTAAAGTGCAAAACTGACCCACACAAGCGAAAGTAAAGACCCTTCAAGTCGTAAATCTTGAAGATGCAAAAAGTCTGGCAACTTTCACAAACTTTTTTTTTTGGGTAGAGACAATAAGTCACTTGAATGGGAATTTGAGTTTCAAATGACTTGATGTGTCTGTACAATCGAATGTAAATTGTTATCGAAAATCATCACCGACTAGTTAATTCATTCAGTCAGATTTTAAACTCGTGAATTTTAATTCAATGAAAATACACAAAAAAAAGAGAGAATTCGATAACAAATGAAAGCGAAATGTGCAAAAAAAAAGTACGTGCACAAATGCCCTTTTCGTATTTAATATATTTCGTTGGCGCTGCTGCTTCGCCTCCAGCCTGATGACCTCAATAAATTCTCATATTTTTTTTCCTCTCTTCATTTTCATTTCATTGCTATATTACGTCCAAAAAGTGCATTTACTCTGTGTGCATCATCATCATCATCATCCAGCCCAAATGTATGCAATATATGAGGTAACATTGAACTGAACTGAGTTATATCTATATACATCATGTAATGTGAAACTGAAGATATCTCATTGTCAACTGCAATCCAACTTCTCTTCAAATTCCTGCCCCGAATTCATGTCTTATATCACTTATACTATTTTTTTTGTTGTTCACGAAATATGAAGAAAAAAAATCTTATAAATTATGCATTATATAGAGAGAGAATAATTGAATCATGTCCTTGAATTGAGATATACGCCGAAAACCAGTTTTTTGTGTCTGAGGCACAACGAAAAAATGCAATTGCAATATTAAAAAAAAATCTACTTATATGCGATGTGTTTCATGCACGAAAATTGCATTCAGATTTCGAGACTTTTTAATATTGTTTTGTTGTTGCTGTTGTTTTTTTTAGCTTACTTGCCTGCCTGTGGCTTAATAGACACACACAAAAAACTGCAAAAAAAAATCTAGTTGAATATAGCAAAAATACTAAATTATACATTATATATGGCTCTTAGATTCAATTTTGTGCATATACACGCTTCCATATAGAAGAGAAGAAAAAAATAGTTGAAATGGCTAGTGACGTTTTGGGTGCCTAAGGCGCAGTTGTCGAATTTTATTAAGAATTGTGAAATTAATCTCGTTTGAAAAATAACCGTTATTTTGAATTTGAATTTTACCGGATTTTTAAAATTTGAATCTCAAAGGACTATCGAATTTCGAATTTTAAATGAAGTTCAAAATTTGAACTCAAACTGATTTTCGAAATTCGAGTTTTAATTTCTTATGAAGCTTAGTTTTCAATTTCTCCTTATCTACAGAAATCTAGATTGTATAATGTCTGCCACGCAAGTCAAATCAGATGCGTTATCGCATCTAGTCTCCTAAAACGGAGCTAAAAAAATAGCGAAAAATAACTTTTTTGTGCAATTGCATTTCGAAGAAAAAGTATAAACAGAAAACTTATCTCCCTTCTCGACCTATTCGCGTGTGTGCATTTCTCAGTTATATTTTTTTGCGGTCGGTCTCGATTCTCAAATTTCCAACTTTTTAGAATCTCGACTCGCTCATCTAGGCAATTCATATTCATCGTTCTTATGTAGGCGGTTTGTTAGTACATTCTTTCTCATATTTATTCTTTTTAAAACTATCTTGATAAAGCTAAGAAGAAGAAGTCAACGACGATGATGATGCCACAGACGGAATTATATCTACATAAAGATTGCATGAATGTATGCACGCTGACAAATTTAAAATTTTGTTATTTTTTTCGTTTTTCGGGAAATTGAAATTCAAAGTAGCTCTGCCGTCAGACAGATTCACCTTGAGTCAAAATTTAAATTTTTTCATCAATTCCAATAACACACGAAAATATTCTTGTACTGATATTTTGCGACTCAGACTAAATCAGACATTGAAAAAAATTGATAATTTTTGAAAATATAAAATAAATACAATGAAAAGCCACGAGAGAATGGAAATCGTCACTTGATATTGTAATGCATATGGGTTGGTAATAGTTATTTTTTTATGAAGTGACCTTGATCTCCTCTAATCGTTTATAGTGCAATGGAATTATTGTTTCATTTAATGAACGAAAAAATATCATTTAAAATGAATTAAAGTCATTTGAATATTTTTAGATGCGAATTAATGGAAAATTTTGAAATTTTTGTGATCTACGAAGATTCTAAATGGTTTCTTTGATGAATTTTCTGTTAAACAAAACTTAATCTTCAAAATAATTTTCCCGCCATTTTTATTTTTCCACTAAAAATTTTGATCTTGAATTTTAAAGCTTCAAACTGCATCAAAACTACAAATGAATAGGACAAATTGATGCAAAAAGTTGGCAAGGATATCTTTTTAACATTTAACATTGTTCAATTAAAGCAAAAAATGTGAATTTTTAAAAAAATTCTTAAAAGTTCTAAAAATGGCGCGAAAATTCAAAAATCAAAATTCAGTTAAGAATTCTTAGGACTTATAATTCTACCAATTTGCACTTGATTTAACCTTCACTCAGCCAATCTTAACCCAAAAACTCACGTTTTCCGCTCATATCTCTCGCCATTCTACCCACAATAGTAATTTGCACTTCAGAAAGTTCTTGCAATGAGAAGAAATCAAGGCTATGCTTTTCGATACCGGGACCGGGACCGGGAAATTGTTCCCGAGTCCCGAAAATCTTCCGGGACTGGTCCCGCGGGACCAGGTTTTAGAAAAATTCTTATAAACTCTTAACAAAATAAAAAGAATAAAAATAAAAGACGTTTAATTTGTAACCAAAAATTTAAAATCAAAATAAATTATATAATTTTATCAAAAAACATGAGAAATATGGAGCTATAAATTCGTATTTTGAATGTTTTTGAGTTAAAACTTTAAAATTTATTGTGGTCTTTTGATGTTTGTTCTGTAATGCAGTGGCAAATAATATAAACAAATCAAACAAACCCTTTTAAAGAAAATTATCAATTTTCAGCTATTTTTTAGTTTTTTAAAAATTGAAAATTTCAATGCTTTTTAAATTGATTCAAATATTAGAGATTATTTCTCATAACTAAATTTGATTCTTTAATCAATGAATCTGATAGTTAAACTCAGAACTTTTAGTGTTATTCTATTTTAAAATCATTGAAAAAGTCAGGTTCAAGAGTTCTGATAATTTAAATTCATTAAATTTTTTACATATTAAGTTTAAAAACACTGAAAAAACATTAAAAAGTACTTTTTAGCACATAAAAAAAACTTAAAGTCTCCCTTAGGGTGTTTATGTTTATTGTGATTTAAATTTGTGTCAAGTAGAAAAATTTGCCTCAGTTTATTTACGGACATAATTTGCTTATTATAGATCTGCTGATTGGGGGAATTTGATTATTTCATCACAGCTTGCAAATCCCTGTCAAAATTCCCTAATCTGATCTCAATAGACTTAATGCAGTTTTGTGGGCGCAAACTATGTCTCGAATTTAGTCACACAAAATTATAATAATTTGATTTAATTCACAAACCTTAAAAACAACAAGTTTTGTGCATTTTAATCGAAAAAATAACACAAATTTAGTGACTATAGATGAAAATTCTTTTCAAATAAACAGAACAACAAGATTTTTGTTTTATTGAAACATGAAACATCCATCTTAACAATATAGAAAAATTTCAATGTATTGAAATAGCTATGAAAGACAATACTTGGATAGATTGTTTATTAAAAATTCCTGATTTCTAATATTACTCGAATCTGTTGATCTCGGAATGGACTTGAATTTGATTTTTGATGGATTGGGAATCGAACTTGGATATCCTTAACCTTTTATAGTTACTTGCCCTTCCCATTGAACTACCAAGGTCATTAAAAAGTACAATTTAAGACACCTGCTTCCCTTTCCTTTTTGCAAATTTAAATCACTAATACTAGACCTAAGTGCAATGCACTGTTCAAATAAGCTGCCAATATCTCACTTCAGACTGTATTTTTTTAAAATGCAACACAATCTCAATTATTTATCACAATACTTCCAAATGACTGAATACAAATTGACAAATTTCATGCCTTATATTTTTCACTCGAGACAAAGGCTGTAATTGCATGATTCTATAGTCAAAACAGTAACAGGATGTATATTGCAATATTTTCATACTAAAGGACTCTTAAGCCGACAGCTTTTTCTTTTGAATCTTTTTTCACGATATTAAGCCGTGAAAAATATTTTTGTTGTTTTGTTGGCATACATGAAGTACAAAAAAAATGCAGTTTTGTCTGTCCTTTATTTTTTTTTTGCATATCCACGAAAAAAATCAGTGATATGAAATAATACTTATCATTAGTACTTACAATCGAGCACTTTTTGAGGATTTTTGTCGCGTCTGGTGACAAGCGCTTTTCACAAAAAATGCAACACAAAGAACAGCATATCGACATAAAGGATGTGCATTGTTGATATGCAAATTTGTGATACGCTCGAAAAAAAAAAGCGAATTGCAAGTACACAAAAAAATCTTCTCATTCCGTTCTGTAATTTTCTCTTTTTTGTGCAATGCCAAAAAGGATGTAAAGAATGAAAAGTAGCGACGAAAAAAACATAAAGACTCTCTTCATGTATGTAAGAATACTTGACAAACGTGTTACGTAAATGCATTGCTTGCTATGCACTGCACTCTTTCATGATGCATTACACCCGAAATATTATGGATTTTTTTTTATATGTAGTGTAATGCTTTTCATCATCATCATTTTCATCGTTGTCGTTATGGCAATCATCAAAAGCAAAAGGAATCCTCAGAGGCTTAAAAATCATAAAACTAAAAAAAGAAGATGGAGAAAAGTATGGAATTAAAAAAGTGCATTTAAGATTGCTTTAAACTATGCAATTTGATTATATTAAATGTTCTATTTCTACTCTTAAGACTTTATAGTAAGGTCAGGGACAGATTACATTCTTAGAAACTGATGATTTTACAAATCCAGCTTCAATCTTAAAGATAATTCCAAAAACTGATCACATTTGATTAATACTCACAAAATTCGACATTATATAGTCTTAAGTTCCTGATCTTCATTTCCACACAATAAACACAAATTAACTAACTTTAGATCACAACAAGCACTTAATTTACTTAATTATTTGAAAATTATTTCAATTTGTTTCACACAAAATGTAAACAAACAGGCTGTGAAACTACATTCGTTAAATTTAACGAATAAAATTTGAATTTTAAAAGTCCGTTAAAGTAAAAATCATCATCATTTCCATAAAATTGTATAGAAAATTGATTATGCATTGAAAAAAGAATATTTGTCAATTCATCCTATGATATTCAGTCAAAATGACAGCAAAGGTCAACAATTTTCATCAAAAATAGCTTCAGAAATAGTAATTACACCTCATGACTGGACTATTTACAACAATCAAACTATTTTAATCTCCCATCCATTTTCCACATTTCATCATAATTTTCTTTTTGTCGCAAACCTCTTGTGGTTTATCCATTTCAATCTTATAGCATCATTTCACTCACGTATTATAGTGTGACATTAATGTGATGATGCTGATGCATAACCTCTTTCCATACTTCATAAAATACATAAAAAAACATATTGCACTAATGTTATCAAACGCTATATATTATATTCAGTCCTTTTTTTTCATCATCATAGTCGTCGTCGACCCTTTCCTATAATATTATATTTTTTTAATCTCCACCTTCTGAAAAGTCCTTGCAACTTCTCAATAGTGCATAGAGCTAGTTTGAGGAATAAGAAAGAGATGAAAAAAAATCTATGAATCTTATTTTATGCTTCTTATGATGATATTGTTGTTGGTGCTTTTGCATCCTTACGAAAAAAATATAAAATTATTATTGGGTATGATGAGGAAAATTTTCATGGATTTATGAGTGCATATGGTACAACTAACGATGAAGATGCGCCATACTCACATTTCCCACTGGTACTATTTCCACTATGAGCAAGCGACACGAAAAAATGCCCGGGTCTCTTTAAAAAAATACTTTTTTTTCCTCTTCGTCCTCCTTCATATTCCTTCATTCACGTACTTATATTCATTCTATGGATCCATGTATTTTTTATTTTTTATTTTAATTGGAAAACCCCATCAGGCTATAACTGACGTTCCCGCATCTTCCCCCATTCCGCCGTACATTTTGTGTATCTCTCCACTTTTTTTGTGCAATTTTTTTTCCTATATATCCTTCCTTGCCTGCCAACATTCATTCCATGTTATGTTTTATTATTTCTTTTTTTCTTCCTCTATTTGCCATCCACTCTACACAGCTTCTGCCATCGACGATGTCTCTCATTCCTGGTGTGTCTTCCTCAAACACAAAAAAAAAAAATTTCATTATTTTTTTTTGTGTGTGAATGTGTTGCTTGCCATGTCTGAAGATAGGAGGAAAAGATGTATACATAAGCTTATAATAACAGCACACAATTTTTTTCCTGATGCTGTCTCTGCGCCTTGCTAAAAAAAAAATGCTGTTGCACTAAAACAATCTCAAATTTCTTTCCTTTTTTTGTGCTATCTCGCTTTTTTTTTTGCACACCAGCATTCGGATAGTCGCGGTAGATGCTGGAATATAAAAAAAAAAATTGCTTGTTCCATGAGGATGAGTGATTGGAGATTGGGGAGTTGCTCGGGAAATTAAAAAGGAAAAGAATTATGATGTGCAAAAAATATGTATAAATTCATTCAATACCAGCTAACAGTAAAAATAGCAAAAAAAGTTGTTATTTATTAAAATTCTTGGTTTTGATGAGTCTTGGATATGCTTTTGATGGAATTGGTTGCTTTTTTGATCGTTTTATGGGATATCTCGAGATATGAGCAATTTTCATATTAATTGTAATTTCGAGGGTTATTCTTATGGAAAATGTGGTGTGACTGGGAATTAATTGGAGAACTCACGAGCAGGTTAGCTATGAAGCAAGTCCAGCTTGTCTGTTCAGATTCTATTCAGAGTTATCGAGACATTAGTATGTGGATTTGTCAGAATTAAAGTCAGAGCTTCGTGGTCGATCACTGTGGAAACCTCTCTATTCGAGAGTTCGAATCCTCCATAAATGCAAGTTCAAATCCCAATTCAGTCACACTCTATCTTCAATCACCAACAAGTTTAATAAATAATCCAAAACTATCTAAAATATTGACTAAATACTTCAAAATCCCCACCATCCTATTTAGAGTTCCTCTGTCTCGACAAACTCCCATTAATATTCATGACATTCAACAATACTCAAAACTCATTCAAATCTAAACTATTCCAGCATAAATTCCCCCAAAGCTCCATTTTATCAACAAAAAAAAAAAAATAGAGGCAAAAAATTCAACAATTCGCAAAAAAATGTCAATAATTACCAGAATGAAGCATCAGCATCGAAAACAACAAAAGAGGAAAAATTATTGTCACGCATATCCATAACATACGGAAAAGCTTGTGAATCAATTAGATTTTATAGGCCATTAATTCCATTTGCATTTCCTCTCTCACTCACTAGCCTAATACCTTACACACATATACATACAATCAAGCATAGGCATCCCTTCTATCTCATTCCACAAAAAACATATTTTTTTCCCATTCAACAATAAATATTTATTGTTTCGTCATCATCGAATGCAACAGATGACCATTTAATCCATTATTGTTTGTTGATAAAGTGTCGCACATGTGCGTATTGCAAACTACAAATATTTTGCAGTAAATGAGAGTGAAAATCTTCTCATGCACACAATTTTTCCAGAATGATGATGATGATGATGATATACACACAAGTGCCGAGACGGATACATTCTAAATATTGAATATGCATGTGCTTTTTCCCGATGATTGTCAGGGAAAAAAAAGTTTTTTTTTTTCATTTTCATTCAGCTTCTCAGTTTTTCTCACTTTATGTACCATAGATCTCATGCATTGAGTTCCCCCTCATCATCATAAACATTGAAAAACATGTGATGCTCGCTTACACATAATATAATATTTATATATTATATATATACAGTCATCAACAACTCGTCACAAACTTATATTCAATAATATTGCATTTACATGCCATCCATGCAATTCATCATCAATAATAAATAGATGTTTCGCATAGTGAGTTTTATGATCAATTTTATGTGTCATTTATTGCTTAATTTCAATGCATTCTCTCTCTTGCTTGCTTCACAATAATGTAGGTGAACTCACGGCATGATACATACAAAAATAAATGAGGAAAATGTCTTTAAACAAAAAAAAGTTTTGTTATCATTTCTGTTGTGATATTGTGCCTGGTGGTGAAGGCTTTTTGTCTTTTTTTGACTTAAGACTGTGTGGATTTATGTAGGTTAAAGTGATATTTTTGTAAGAATGTCAAACATATCTGCTGCATAATGTGATTTACAAAAGAAAATGGAAAGGATCAATTTTTGGGGTATACTCATGGCTTACGCTCAAGTATGGCTAGAGAAGCCTTTTTAAGCCTAACTTACTTATTTCGCTGGTCGTAGAGATCCTTTTTGATTCATGTCCTCCTATAGATGTCGCCTGAAGTTGGTTCTATCGTTGGCTTCACTAGTCCATTTCCAAGGCCAAGTCCAGTACTATCTCTATCGACAGTTTCCTTCAAAGAATTCTGAGATTATTCACGTGCTTTCTTGCCATCTAGAAAGTCAGATTTGAAAACTATAGTTGTTCTAGACCTTCTAAGCTTGCTCATTTTAATTCACTTTACAATGTCAGCATCCCTAACCAACACTCCTACATTACTCTCTAATAGTTTAGAGTAATACACAGATACAAGGGCCAAGTACTTCGGTATCAAAACGGCGCTGTTTAAATTCCTCATAGCTATATATTAGCACTGAATTGCATTAGCATTATTGCTCACGCAGCTCTTGTTATCTCTCAAAAGATAGTAATTGTACTAATTCTGCTTATTCACGATCAAGTACTCCATGGTCGGTTAGTTTTGGCAAGAGAACTGAATTTTTATATTTTTGAGAAGAAATAGGTTCGATTCCTATCAGATCAATGAATCAGTAATTTATTTTCAATACTCTCGACTACTTTTAAATAGATTAAGGATCAATCCCTGTATCATAGGAAAATCACTTAAATCCATTTAAACTGCGCTATTCGCACCTATTGCCAAATCCCCAAACTTCCTCTCAAAAAAGCACCTCTATCTCCCAAATGGTAAATAAATATTCCCAACATCATCATCATCATTCATCTACTTCTTATTTAAACGTAAAAGAGAATTGAAAAGTAAAAGAAAAATCCACAATAAGAAAAGAATCGAAAATTGAATAGAAATTCTATTTGGTACAGGAACAACAACAGCAACGCAAAAAAAGAGTAAAAATTTCGTTTTTAATGCTACAATGGAATAAGAAGTAAAATAAGACTGAATGCTTCTGTATGTGCAATATTATTTACGCTACTATTTTAAGTATATAGTTTTGTGCCAGAAGTAGCTAGAACTGAATTGCACATAGATGCACAGTAAGTAGAGAAAGGGAGAAGAAAATTGTTTATCTTGACGTTTTCGCATTATATAATTCTCACTTTATGTGCTTTCTATCCGACTTATATAATATAAAAAGAAATGGAAACGAGAAGAAAATACAATCAACAGGTAGAACCATGAATACTTTCTACAAACGTGCTATACAGTTGGATTTTTTTTTTATTTTTTAAAGTTTGTCTATATTTTGATTTTTTTTTTTTCTGTTCCTTTTTCTGTGTGAAATTTTATTTATTTTCCTCACATTTTTCTATCGAGAAAAACTTTTAATGCAATTTTTTTTCACAAAATGGCAGCAAAAATATATATTTTTTTCCTATTTTCCTCTCGTTTCGTAATTTGATGGAAGGGAAGAAAGCAAAAGCAAAAAAAAAACGAGAAAATTTGTTTATGAAGATTGTGTTTGCTTCCTTAAATGATGATAAACAATCTCGTGTTGAAAATGAGCGGAAGGATTTTAAATTTAAATGAGGAATAAAAGAAGAAGATTGGAATACTTTAGGGATTATGGAAACTATTTTCAGCTGAAAATTTGCTAGCTTTTTTTTGTGTGATAAACAACCTTGGGATTGTTTTTTAAAAGATGCTTTGTTTTTCACAGAAAAACAGCACTTCAGCTGGATGGTTTGTTGTTAAGATTATCAAAACTCAAATTGGATTGGAAAAGCTTACTCAGTCTTTTGTCTTTATGGATGAAATTTTTCATCAAATTATTTTTTGAACAAAATAATATTTTTTCAATTTAGATTAAAGAATGCTTTGTGAAAGGATTTTTTTATGAAAATTTTCAAGATCTTTGGATTTGTTTACTCAGTTAAATGTAGTCAAGGATGGGAAAAGGTGGTAAAATTCAGAATTTTAAAAGAATTTACTTCTCATTTTTTTAAAAACAAAAAAAAAAATATGTAACGCTGACATAGAATTCTGATATTAATTGAGAATTGAACCCATTGACTTAATTTGTCATCATTTCTAAACTATTAAGACTGTAAAAAAAATTTGACAGAATGCTAATTTTAATTGTAGAAGATTTCAATCTTCCTTAATGTCAACAATTTTTGAAAACTCAATAACTAGACATTGTAGAGAGGTTGGATTTGTTGCATTAGTTCAGTTCCATCGAGTTTATTGCCATTAAGGGATTTAGACAGCTTAAAACAATACCGAAATGCTATAATTAATGAATTTTTGATTTAAATACAAAACGTAGACAACTTTTTGCGGGAAAATTTTTAAAATCTTTCAAACCGTTAGAAAATTTGAATTCCAAAAAACCGTTTCATGATAAACTTCATAATTTTTATAAATTTGTTGCATGAATTGTGTCTGGATGTTGTTTTGTGGTTTGGAATGTGACATGGATTCACCTGGATGTTGTTTTGTTGGTTATGAAGTGATATGGATCCTACTTGATCTTATTTTTTAGTCCAAGGAAGTTATTCTGGATCATTCTGTATCTTATTCTTTTCTTATTTACTAACAAAATACTGATCGTTGCATCAAAAATGCGCTGAAGTCGCTCAATTAGGTCGAATTTGTCAAGTATTTTTTTGTTGACTCCTCATTCCTCTCAATCCTTAAAACTACCAATCAAATTTAAATAGATTTCATAGGATTTCATCATCAAAAATGAAAATAAAACATAATACATTTAAAAAAGTTATAGCAATTTATAGCTAAATTATAGCAATTTTCATATTTACGACTTTTATGAAATTTATGAGGAAAATTTCACAGCTTGTAAAAAATTTCATTTCATAAATTAAAATTAATAAATCATAAAATTGTCGCCATATCCAAAGTGTCAAAAATCTGACGTATAAAAAAAAGCAATTTTGTTCTCAGGATTTTTTTTTTGATGATTTTTTCCCCTCCTCCTGCCATTGTTGCCATAGCTTTACAATGCCAACTCTCCCAAGAGAGGAGAAAATGCACACAGAATAGTGGCAGTAAAAATTTAATTGAATCATTTATAACAATTTTTGTCTATTTTTTTTTTGTTGCAGGCTCTGGCATTGCTGCTGTTACTGTTGCCCACTTTACCATTCCAAGTGAGTTTGAGTGGAAAAATAAAGGAAGAAGGTTTTATGTCATAATAAATTACCTCACACCCCATATCTGATGTATAATAGCTCAACACTTACATCGAATCATCCCTATCGCTAGTGTCTATATGTATATATGTGCATAACAACATCCAGTAGCATATACACACAACGGAGTTAAGCTACTGCACATTGGAGACGACGTCAAAAAATGATTAAAAAATAAATGAAAAAAAAAAAATTCAATATATTTGGTGTAAAATTTCCCAAGCAGCAGCAACAGCAACAGCAGAAAAAAAAGCTCTTGAAGCGAAGTACACAAGCAGCAACAAACAAAATAGATTGCATTCGAGGCGTCTTAGTGTCGCTATCCAACGATATGACACATTCTTGCTAAAGTGAAACAGGACAACTAGTCAAGTGAAATAGCAATAGTTAGTTGAAGGTTCTTTTTTTTTTGCTCATAAAAAAAGAGAAGAAGGAAAAAAAATTAAAAAAATACGAAAAAAAAGTATATAAAAAAAACTACACAAAGAACCCGGAGAGCTTTCGGACTTGCAGCCAACAACAAAAAAAAGTTGTGCATGAAAAAAAAATCTTCCGAAACTTCGGTTTTTTAAGAGTGGGTGGTAGAAGAAGAAGCAACAGCAACAACAACAACAAAAGATATCAGTGATCCAAAAAGACGGAAGAAGTGTGTATACATGGACAGAAGAGAGTGAGAGACAATATATATAAAAAAAAAAATTTGTGAAGCTTTTTTTTTTCGTCCTTCGATGCACATCACGAAAAAAAAAAGCTCACCACCACACAAGTGCTTGCACATAGAGCACATAGTGAGTAAATAGTGGACGGGTAGGATGAGACACGAGAGATACTTTTAAAAAAATTAGTGCATTTATATATTATATCTATCTATGCTGTTGAATGTTGGGGAAGATGAAGAAGAAGTGAATACAGCAGAGTTGCCAGAAAGAACAATTTTTTTTAAGCGAATATTATTTAATAGAGAACTCCTTTTTCCCTTCAAATTGAGAAAAAAAAGCAGCATAAAAAAAACTTTATTTTTTTCGTCGGGATTTTTCTATGCTCAGTGTTCATTTTTTTTTTCTTCTTTATTTCGGTGTTCGTTGAAGCAGAGTTTCCGTTAAAAATAAAATTCGGGAGTTGAATGTGAAGTACACTTGTAGATTGACTGTCCAATTTAGTGGAAGAAAGTATTGAGAGCTGTGCTGATCACAAAAAACTGTTAAAACAAAAATAATAATCATAATAATCATTGAAAAATATATTATTAATTTGCAATAGAACTAAAAAAAAAGAAAAGTTTAAGACAAACAATTCTTGTGAAGTCACTAGTGGAACTACATTATATACACAGAATAAGAAAGGAAGAAATTAAATAAACGAATAAACAGTGAATGTAATCAAATGTATTTATCATCATCAATGCCAATGTTTCTGCAATTACTTGTTGCATCGCACGATCCTGTTTACAGGAACTGTTTATGTGAATTTAAAAACGATTTGAATTTAATGAAATTGGACAATTTTAATCAAGTTGATGATAAATTTAATTTAAAGACAATTGAAAATTTTGATTTTATGCTTTTGGACATTAAAACATGGCGGATTGTTCTTATTTTCGTTGTGTACAAGAGCGACGATTTGTAAAGCGTGAACTTCAAAGGTGGTACAAGAATATGGTTTATATTGTCGGTGAGTAATGCCCTTCTATTTAATTATTATGAGAAATCGATATACATTTCCTGACTCTTTATGGTCATTAATGCAGCACTTTATAAATACTTTACTATTGATATTCATACTTGAACTGTAAAATTTGAAAATATTTGAAGCAAATTTCATTTAAGGATTTATTTAATTACTCTTAATTATATTTTAAGTCAATTAGTTCGTAAAATAGAAATTAATTGTTATTTTAGGAAGAGCATTAAATTTTACTTCCATATTAAATTGATCTTATTCTCAGAATTTAATATTGAACTTTAACGGATATCAATAGTTTGAAATTTAATTATTCTAATTATAAATTTGATGAAATTTTAACGAAAATACTACTAAAAGGGGGTTGAAACTAAGTAATTGATAAATTTGACAGTCATAAACTGGACATTAATTTGGCATTAACTAATTATAACATATTTTTATCCTTTCGGGTTGGTATATCCAGGTATAGCCTGGTATATTGAAAAAGCTGATATCGAGTCATGTTTAGGAAAATCTGTCAGTACTAAAGTAAGGTTGATGTGGTCAACTGATCGTAAATTTGTAGATATAAGCTCAAATTGATTCCTCTAGCATTAGTAATATTACACAGTCATGAAGTTACTCAGAGCGCAAATAGCTGATTTTAAAGTGAGCCATATCAGAAATATCCTTAAAAATGCCTAAAATTAATCCTTAAGATGCTAAGAACATCCTCAGTGATTTCAGTGAAATTTCCCTTAAAACTCAAATGTAGAGTTTGAAAAGCTACTTTGAAATTTATAGAAGAATCCACAAGTGTCTATATAAACTAAGAATCCTATAGAAAAACTGAAAAGCTAAAAACAGTGACTGTAAGAATTATTCAATTATCAATAAACGAGCAGTCCCCAAATTTATGACGGACATTGCAATATGGCATTTAAAATATTGTAAAAAATATCCATCAACCCCCTGCGAATCTTGATAATTTTTTCCAATTATTTTTCCATCGCCAAAACTTCACAAAAAAATAAAAGAATCCCTTCCTCCATCAATAATATTGCGCAATATTTGAGAACCTTCATCTCGACTTAACTATAAAGTGCATCCATTTGAAGCAGCAAAAAATAAAAAAAAATATAAAAAATTCTCCCCTTGTTCCTTATTTTTTTCCATCTCAACGCCAAAACCAATCTTCTCATGCCCTCATTTATCTCCCATACTAAAGCATCAGTGCACACAAAAAATAAAACTTTTTTTTCCTTCCACTCCACAATCCCTTCCTCCCCTGTCTCCTCCTAAAAGCTACTGCCACAGCTGCCTGTTGCTTCAAAACTATTTATTTCTTATGTTCTGCATCTCTTTCCCGTACTTTTTACAATTTTCATCTCACTCGGTATATAGCAAAACGAGATTTTTATTTTATATATTATTTTTCCATGTTGTTTGCGATGAAAAACCTGTTGCCGAAAAATGAGTTTATTCCTAGCATTGAATAAGCGAAAGTCCTATTTACAAATGAAATTCCGAATGATGTCTACAATCCTCATACTTCTATCTGTCTGGTTATTGTCTGCCGAATGAGGCCCACTGCCGAAAAAAACGATGTTTTTTTTTTGTTGTGCCTCATTCCTATCGACTTTCTCGTTCTCTCCATTCTCCTCTCTCTCTCTCCGTTCGTTCTGGCCTGATAAATTTAATTTTTATCGTTGACGCTTTCATATTTCGCATGGCATTTTCCAGACATGAAAATTATAGTCACCGAAAAAAAAAAGCAGTTAATTCGTTTCTTCCTTCGACTCTACATTTTTTTTTGTGTATGGAATATTTAAGAGAAAGAGAGAAAAAATTCATATATCGAATTGCAATATAGGAAACGACAACATAAACATTTTAATCGGGGTGATCGAACTTTATGTACTCTTTTTTTTTTCGATGGCAAAAAAAGTATTTTTTATATCGTATCCTGTGGTGATTCGACATGAAATTGAGCGAAATGAAAAAGAATTCGTAGAAAACTGCTTGAATTTTTAATTTGTTTTGTAAAATGGGTTCCTAATGGGAAAGTTAGAGGGTGGAGGGTATTATGCAATGTAATTGATTGAAGAATGGGAGGATAGAGTTGGCTTAGGGGTTGATGGATGGATCGATTGATTGCTATGGAAAGTGCAAGAAGGAGAAAAATTAGCATTAAGCTGGTGAAAAGTCATCTTCGGGTTAGATCTTTGGGCATGTTGGTATGATGATGTCCTTCGGAAAATTTTTGGAATTTTAAGCATCTTGTACGATTTAGGTTTGATCAGAGTTTGAAGCCAAATTGAATTTTGGATGGAGTCGAGTCAACTTGAGTCGATTTTTCATACATAATCCGAGTTGCCTTCGAGTCCCTGGATTGGTGTGGTTAGTTTTTCAGTTTGGGTCATTGTTCCGATTGGGTTCAAATCTCAAGAATAGTAATCTATCTTCATACTCTAGTAGCGTAGCTTCACATGCTTTTCATTCTCATTACTTGAAAATTCTGGTTTAAAATCTGCAGATCCTGTTGGAGTATGATGTTTGGGTCTATATTCAATTAGCATTTGATAGCCCAATGTTAGAATAATGCGACTTATAATAAGAACTGTGGGTTCGATTCCCTATCGAAATAAATTATCGAAGATGCAACTCTTTCCGTTAGAATCTCAACTTGTTGCTTAACAAGCAAAGGATGTATGCTGGACAACACAAAGCTTCATTTGATAAACATTAGGAAAAATTAGGAATTGAACCCCCCTGTAAGGATCTCTTTTGCCTACTTTTTGTATTTTCAGTACTTGCCCCTTTGTGGCTCCATTAAATCCTCTAACTTTTAATGAAATCCATGCTCGCAACTTAACATCCACGAACAAATCTCCAAGCCATCCATTCCAAAACCCATCCAACCTTACAAAAAAAAAATCTCAAATAAATTTTCTAACCTACAAAATTACTCTTCTTTTTTATCCATAATGACCACATTTTTCAACCATGACGTGCTCATAAAATTTTAATGTCTACAGCACAAGAAGAAGTGGAGAAAGAAAAAAAAAATTCTCCACTGGATACTTTGAAATTTAAATCCAAAAGCCAACAAAAAGAATAATATCCCAGGCCTTTTTAAATTCATTCCTCGATTTCTACCTTCTATATCAATTCATGTAGAAAATCTATAGTACAAATAGCACACAAAAAAAAGAAGCAACAACCAGAATACTTTTTTTTTTGTGTGTACATGCTTGCTTGGCGTACATAAAAGAATTATATCGAGAGTTTTAAATTTTGCGAGAAGTAAGAGATGAAAAAAAAAAAGTTTTGTGCTCTCTGTGTGTCTCACTCGTAGCCAAAAGAAGAAAAAAAAGGATAAAAGGATGCAAAAGCTGAATACATTTTTATTTTGTGATATTTTCCACCTTCATCTCATCCCCTTAATATCCTTAATGCTGGAAGAATAAAGAAAATAACAGTTGAGATATAAATATGAGCTGGGTGGACAGGACAGGGAAACTTATGAATTTTTTTTTAAACTCCTCTTCTTTCATCCTCTGTTGCTTCATTTTTTTTTTCTTCCTTTTTTTCTCGTTCCACTGCTACCGAATATTCAGCTTTTGCTCTGTGTGTTCTCGAATAAAAAATTTATTTTATTTATAGCACAATTTTTTAATGGATATGTGTAGTTTTTACGAGTGTCTTGTTGTCATTGGACTATTTTTTAATTGGTTTTAGTATTGATTAGTTTGGAAGAGTTTCCATGTGGGAGGTATCAGAAGTAATATTACATCCATGTGCGACTGGTTGCTTGGCAGCTCTATGTTCTTCTGCAGTTTAGTGGTTGTGGAGTAATCATGAAAGGTTTAGGCTGGTCTGGGCTTAAATTCGAAGGCAGAAGGTCATCTCGAGTATTTAATCGACTGTAGATCTGCTCCTTAACTAGATATTATGTCAAATTGTCCATTCGAGTATCCATTGTGGCTCAAGTAGCAATGTGACCGGATTGTTAAGATACCTAAATGGAAATTGTAGTTCCTTCTTGTTTAAAGTGTTTGTTGGAGTCCTTATTTGACTGATATAAGCTTCATTCAGCATATATTAGGACAGTATACCCCTAATTAACAAATATCTTGATTTGTGCCACAAATAACAGCAAGTATCAAATTCTGATCTTGATCATGACCATTAAGGATCAATGCCAAACCTATGACATTCACAACCCCCTACAAAAAGACTCCTTAAATCTATAAATTCTCAGCATTTTAAACTTATTCTTTTCTCATCCCGGTTCAATGTTCTCATTTATGTCCTTTGTTGGCGTTTTGTGAAGAGGAAAAATTCATTTTTTGTGCTTGCTCTGTCTCATTTTTTTACGGACAGTTGACAGTTGGGAATGATGGTGAATGAATTTTTTGCATACTTTTTCAATATCCAGAAAAATAAAAAAAAAAAATTGTACGTCTCATAAATGTCCATTAAATATGGAGTGCATATTTTTTGATAATCTATGGATAGATAGGAATCTCCTAGCAAATGCTATTCTTATCCTTTCTCTACATATATATACATATATATATTTTTTTTCCTCAAAACAACCAGTTGAATGTGAACTTCATGGTTACGACTATGTATTTATATAGAAAGAGAATGTTAAACTTCTATTACGGAGAAGCCACATCGTCATGCACACACATGGTATTTGAACAACAACAATTCTAATATATACATATATTCCACCCTATTATATACACTGGTTTCCCATTCCCCATCTCGTATTTCCTCAACATCTCCCAATATCTCCGGAATCTGCATACTGTTTGTTTGCAACAAGTTGGTGGCATTAAAATTGTGTGTTGCAATTTTATCCCATTTTTTTTTACTTCCCGTTTTTATGATTGTTATTTTGTTTTTAAACAGAACTTTTTCGAGAAACTTGTTTGTTGCTCAATATTTTAAGGATGTTGGGTGTCGGATTGTGTCTTGGTGTGTGGGTAAGGAGATGTGTTATTGAGGTTAGGGTCAGTTTTTGAAGTCAATTGATTTTTGGGGGTGCGTTGGGGGGTTTGAAGCTATTGGATGGTGTATATCCATCATGACAGAGGGTTCATGCCTTAATGTCATTTATGGACGTGAAAGTATGAACTTTTGGTTCCAAGAATTCAAAATGAACCAAAAAGTCCCAAAAATAATTTTTTAAGTATCAAAAACTTCCTCAATTATTCCAAATCATCCACAAACTATCCAAAAAATCATCCCAGCAACTAAAAATCTACTCCATCAATCACCTAAAAGCATCATAAAAGTCACAAGGCGGTTCAATGACTCAAAGAGTATTCCAGATGCCTCACAGGCTCAAAAAAGTAAAAAAACTTGACAAAACAGCCTATAGGCATGAAAGTTGATGCAAAAAGAAAAGCTCAATGAAAGCTCTTGACACGAAACTTTATTTTCATATTCCTCCATTGTCTTACCCTTGATAGCGTCGTTGAGCTGCAAAGAAATTTTTAAAAAATTATCGACGAAAAAAAAAGAATAAAAAAAAAAATCGCCAACATATATGTGCTTCTTTCGAGGAACTTAATACAATTAAAATAATATTTATTTGTACTCGAGAAATTCTCATCAAAGTGCATGCGCTCGTCTCTTTTCTCATTCTCTCATTGAACATTTTTTTTTATTATTATTTTTTTCTTCTTAAAAAAAATTCCATCGACACTAGACGACGACGACGTTTGAGTTCTTTTTTTTCGGATGCGGGGAATAATTTTTCTTCCTCTTCTTTCTCGCAATTGTAATTGTGCGATAGTTGTAAAGGAATAAAAAAAAAAGTCCAACAACAACACGAGAGCAGCACAAAAAAAAAAGTTTTCCGATCACAGACACAACTGCAGTTTTTTTTCCCTCATTTACATGTGTCTGTGTAAAGTCGTTCAAGTGCAAATGTAGTTGAGCATACAGCAACAAACAAAAAAAAAAAAAATAAGAAATACATTCGTATTGCACTTCGTGATCGTGTGTGCAATTTTTCTTGTTTTCTGTGGAAAGTGTGTTCTCAGTCGCGAAAAAACACTGCACCGGAATGCAAGAAATAGCAACGGAGAGGTCTACGATGCGGCGACCTCAAGTGTCATTAACAAAAAGTGTCTAAATCGTATGTTAATTTTTTTTTTTGTTGTTTGTGAAAATTTTTAACACCTCGATGTGCAATGAGGACTAGCTATTGACAGTTTATGATCATTACTAGATGTTTGATAAATGCATTAATGCATTTTTGTGAAAATAAAAATAAAATAATAAAATTTATATATTTTCTGTCACACACATGACTTGGTCGCGTAACAAATTTTTTGTTGAGGATACAGCGACATGAGCTGTTGTTTTGGATCAAATAGGAACAGATATATCCAGTGTTATTTTTTTTAAAAAGTGAATTTAATTTATTAATAGTGTTTTAATTTGTTTAGTTGATAATAAAATTTATTAATTCTACACATATGGGGATTATGTCAAACTCGACAGACGTTCGTTCCTAGTTACGATTCAATTTTTTTTTTTATTATTTTTCATATCGAAAAATGCTTGAATAATCACAATAAAAAAAAAACGTTTTACTTCCTTTCGCGGCAGTGTGAATCAATGAAAGTGTTTTTCAATGCAAAAAATAAATATTCTATACAATTAAGACTGAAAGACTGTACAAGAAAATCAATAGTTTGTCATATTTTTTCCTTTGTTTGGAAATTATTTTTAAGTGTTTTAAAAAATTTTTAATTTTTTTTTTTGGTTATGTCTAACTTGATTATCGCGAAATATTTGAAAGAACAAGACTTTATACTCAATTTTATCAGCAGAAATGTAATTCAATTCCAGTGTTTGTATTATGTATGCCAAAAAATAAGAAATGCCTTAATTATCGCAAATTTAAAATATCTCAAGGAATGAGTAAGAAGAAGAAAACAAATAAAAATTATTTTGTGATGCATATGTATTGTGATGCAGGAAGAAATTGAGAAAAAAATGGAATTACATTTTTATGTGCAATGAGACGAGGTTTTAAAGTGCAATAAAACATGGTGACAAGAAGAACATTTTTTTTGGAATTTTCTGGACAATTTCATGAATTTTTTCGAGTTTTTTAAACTTTAAGACTGAATTTCATATTGTGGTAGTCAATAAAATTGATGAAATATTTTGAAACAGAAGGAAATAATCAACAGACACCCAAAATATTATCACACAACTGATCAAATAATCATGAAAAGTTTTGGGCGCAACAAGATAACAATTTTTTTGTACATTTTCGTGTTTTGGGATGAGCACATGGCATTCAATGTGCTTTTTTTGGGAGAATTTAATTGAATATTATTGTGAAATTTCTTGAACTCGAATAATTTTGACATCCTTTTTAAAATATTTTAGTGAAGGTTTAATAACATCCTTTCAAGAATTGCAATTTAAATTATTTAAAATAAATGAAGATTGACATTAGTTTATTTTAGTAAATCTCTAAGAATATTATTGTTTTAAATCTTGAATTCAAAAGAATTTAGTTTTTCAAAACATTTCAAATTTTAAAAATTCAAATGTTCAATTTGAGAAATTCAAAAATTCAAAATTTAACTCAGATTCTCCAAATTTCATTCTTAGATTTGTAAATGATTTAATTCACAAAATATTGTAAATCCTTCTAATTTAAATTCGTTTTAAGAAAATTTAAAACAAAAAATCTAAAATTTTCAAAATCATTCAAATTCAAACTTTTAGTTCATGAACATTCGAAAATTAAATAAAATTCCAGATATGAAATTTAAGAAATTTCAAATTTTAAAAGAAATTCATATTTTAAAAACATTTAATGTTTTTCAAATTTCAAGAAATTTCAAAATATTCAGATTTCAAATTTAAACATCAAAAGCACAGAATAAATCAATCTAAAGATTCCTATAAATTTTAAATTTACTTTTTTCTATCTATCGAAAGAATGAGTAAAATCCATCATCATAATCCCAAAGATCTGTCACTGTCGTTACCCAATTTATAACTTACGCGAAAAAAAGAGTCCATTAAACTTTTCACAAGTCCAATCCACCCAAAATTTCGTAATAAGTTTTCACTTAAAATGACGTCAACTGTTTGATCTTCAGTCAGCTATTATGACAAATATTACAACAATTCCAGGTGGCAAACGACTCATCATAAAAATTGCGCTAAAAATGTCGTAAAAATTTAATTTTTCGTGACATTCAAATTCAAGGAGAAATCTTTTAAATGATTTAAGTTGAATTTTGTGTTAAGGAACTGCAATTCGGCAATTGATTTGAATTCAGGAATTGATTGATATTTTGATTAGGAATCTAAGAATTAAATTCTCAATTTTATTTAAGGATTTAAGAATTTTTAAAGTTTTGATGATGTTAGGAACAGTTGGACATAATCTTGACAGTTTCAATTTTAATCAGAAATCTCTTAAACTTCCTACATAGCAGAACCTTAAGAATTGCACAAAAACATCAGAATTCTAAGAAATCGCAACAAAAACTATGAAGAAAATTCCACAAAATCCACGACTTCCGCGATTCACGTGGACTCAAACCTCACCATATTGCAACTTTGTAACCTCAACAAGTCTCCAACAATAAACACAAATTGACTAAAAAAAAGTCCATCTCATTGTCGCACTCTCGAAATGAACAAAGAATGGCTGTCGAGTTGACTGTTTAATACCTCAATATCCAATATAATTGCAAAAAATATATATTAATTGTGTGACAGAGAAATGAATTTCTTTAGTTTATGACCGACCAGCTTAAGATTAATAACAGCGCTTGGCTGACTTGTCGATTCTCGATCAATCATACGAGTCTCTTTCTCTTAAATTCCGCGCGTTCATGTGTGATGCAGAAAATATATATAAATTTTTTTTTTCTAGTGCATTTCTTTCAACTTTTTTTTTCTGTCCGTAGATCAAATTTACATTAATCATCGTAGACAAGTAATAAAAAATAATCAACTTTACATAACACACGCGATCTTAGTTTCAATTTATATACCAAGGGAATACACATACACACACATAAAAAAAAAGTTCTTTTGAGTTTATGGCACATTAAAAAAGAATAAAATAACATAAATGAAGAAACAATTGTGATATTAAAATTTAAAAAAAAAAGAAATTGAAGTTTTGTTGAATTTTTAATTTTTGGAATTTAACCAAAAAAAAAATAATAATGGATGAAAAATCAAGTTTTGTGATGTGAAATAATAAATTAAACAGTAAGCCAAAAAAAAGAGAGTATTTTTTTTAATAAATGGATAAATAAATTGAAGAGTTGTTGAAAGATTAACACAAGAAGAGAAGTTTTTTGTTTAAAGAAAAAGTTAACGAACAGAAAAAACTCAAGGACCACGGTTCATGGATACAAGAGACGAACGTACGTATGTTATCATCAGCATTTACTTACATTTCTACTTTACGCAAACACGTATTTCTCTCACTCGCTCCTTCTTAAGTGATCACTCGACCCTTTCGATGTGAATTCTTTTTTTATTTCAATTTCGTTTGTTGGATGTCTCAAAAAGGGCTGCAAAAGATTGGCTTATTTTGCACTCAAGAGTCCTTCTTCATTTCCTTTATATAAATATTTTATATTTAAATTTATTAATCGAACTTTACTAAGTGTAAATAATTTTTAATGTCTTTACCTCGCACAACAATGCAATTAGTCTTCTTGTTGGCAGTGCTTGAGGGAAATGATGTTTCTTACTCTCGAGTTGTTAATGATTTGTAGGAACTTGTAGATGGAAAATTATGAAGTTCTTCAATTATATGTGATGATCTTGATTGCTTAATATTGTATGATTGGACGTGAAGTTTTTTGAATTGAAAACGGGAGTTGTGTTGTGGGCTTGATAAGTGTATTACAGGAATTGCTGTGTATGTAATAGATTTATGGGGGAATTCCTAATATATAATCTACTCAAATATACTAGTTGAGTATGCTTGTGAGCGCTGTTCTAAGCTTATTCTGCTCTTGAAGGTACGCTCTGTGCCTAGTAGAGGATGGGACTCTGGTTCTATATATTGCGGCATTAAATTATTTCCTTTAGAGCTTTAATCTCCCTCTAGAGTCTCTTTTGATAGAAAGTATTGTCAATTTGACTTTTTGAGCTAATTCTAAAGCTTCAGCCTTTGACAATCTTTAAGATACAGCCGAAAAATGTAGGAAGTTCAAGCCTGTGGTCCTTACTCGAACCTCAATTGATCAATCTCTTACACATCCTTTCAACTCCAACCTCCTTCTTTCCATTTAATCAACACAATCAACAGCTCCGTCACTCAATGTTTTTCTGGCAAGAACAGGATGAAAAATTAAAATTTGTCTTATTTATAATGAACATCTGTTCCCCCAGAATTCAGCTCGTAATTACTTTTTTTTTATTAAATAAATAAGATATGGAAATAAATCAAATATATACATAACCAGACATGACATTTTGATATGATATCTGTTCTGTTGCTACGACAGGTTTGAGTTACATTGCTCTTAAATAAGATTGAGTTGAGAATGTTGTTCGAAATTTATGGATTTTTAAGTTTCTTGGAATTGATATGAAATTTAGACAGCTTTATTGAGTTCTTAGTCAGGAAAGACACACGGTGCTGAAAATGTGGCTTTAGGTTGGCGAGACTGACATTGAGTCAGATTCATTTAAATCCTGAGCCACAATTTTCGGAATGTTTCAAGCATTGTGCTTTCTTTGAATGCTCTACAATCAAAAGCAACCGCAGCAACTACACAAACCTCATAAATCTGAGCATTAACCCCGAAAAATAATTTATCTATCAGACAAAATTCTCAGAATTCCGTCAAAATGTTATCAACAAACTCAATGAATCAGAAAAGCAGCAACAATACAAATTTTTGTGTCATAATTAAATTTGAGAAGATCATCAGATAAACTCAATACACAGAAACTCGATCTTTTGTATCCGATTCCATTTTTATACTCAAATATTTTGATAATGACTCACTCGAAATATTGAGTTACTTGATGCAAATTTCATGAAAAAGTTCATGGTTGTATGACATTTTTTTAAATCCAAGTTCAATGCTTGACATTATACGTGAAGTAATCAATTGCTTGC
This sequence comes from Chironomus tepperi, assembly GCF_022539635.2. NCBI lineage: Eukaryota > Metazoa > Arthropoda > Insecta > Diptera > Chironomidae > Chironomus > Chironomus tepperi. Next base: position 2,144,354 of record NW_027226207.1, read on the forward strand.
AATTCAGCCAATTTCACTTCCCAATTGTAAGCATTAACGATGAGAAAATGTAAATGCTTTAATTATATTCTAAATCATTTAATTACTTTGGGATTGGTGAAATAATTCCAAGACATTAGACATGCTTATTAATAATTCATTGACCGGTCTGATAGTAAATTGGCTGTAAACGACAGCAATAAAATTGGACACAGCAGCAATATTGTAGTTAAAATTGATTTTGGCTGTAAAAAATAGACACGAACAGTACGAAAATAAATGACACAGAATTGAATTTGATGTATTTTTGTGGATTTAGGGTTGTTTGCAAATGACGTCAATTAGGAGCTGGATATTACATTATTTTTAGGAAGTTGAGTGTATTCAGGTTATTTGTTTGGCTATGTAAGCATTATGACGTCATTTGGATGCATTCTTAATGCTGGACATCATCCCAGCACACCCCTAAAGCTCACTAAGTGTTGATAGCTGCAAACTTGATTTTTAGTCACTAATAACCTCCAAAAATCCGCCAAATTAATCCGATTATAAAAGCCCTTTGTACAGATCCAGCCAAAACATTCATAAAAATTGACATTTTTTTGTTCATCAATTTGAAACCCATCCAATTGAGCGACATACACAAAAAAAATGTCAAAAAATAAGACTTCATCATATAAATATTTAAACCACAACAAAAAATAACTCAGCGATTGTAAATTTTTTTTTGCAAAAAAAAAGAAGAATTGGCACAATTAAGAGCGATGAGAGAGCATCAGGGCATCGACATTGGAATAACCAAATATATATATGAGAACACATGCAGTCGTACTCATTATACTGTTATAATGCAATAATGTATGGAATAAGATGTGCTGAAAAAACCGAATGAAAGCGATAAAGAATGAATGCCAAAAAAAGAGACTGCCGAAACTGCATGTACAAGCAAAATAAAGCGGCACAGACATAATATTATCAGTTGATTCATTCTTTCAGTTTCGTCATGGCGAAACTTTGCCGTTTGTTGTTGTTGTCATATCCGAAATATTCGGCTGTTTCACTTTCTCATATCTCTTTTTTTATATTATTTCTGCTCTGTTGTTGTTTGGCTTCGACGTACAATTTTGCGATAGGTCAGGTTTGTTTTAATACATTATACATATAATTCTTTTTATTTTGTGTTTGGCCCGAAAATATAAATGGAAATTGCTCTCTGACTCTCAATTTTATTTTTTTGTTGCTTGTTCTTGTTTCGGTTCGTAGTCATCGTGTGTGCTGTAATGAAATTTGCACATTTGCATGCTGCACTTTTTCAACTCATCCATAAGTTTAATGATTGTAGATATGATTTAATTAAGAATTTTCAAATTGGAATTAGAACTTGATGATGAGTTTGTGGTTAGATGAGGGATTGGGACGCATTTCTGTTGGTATTGTCTGAACTGGATGAGTGTGGAAAATTGATTTTATGCTGTGAATTTCACAGAAAAATTCTAACGGATTTTTGAAATTTGAATTCTTCTATCTTAAATTTTGAACCTAAATTCAAATTTTCCGTTAAAAAGTTGTAAACTTTCGAATATTTTCTGGATTTTTGAAGTAATTTTCCACGAAATAAAGACAATCCCAAATTCCTTGAACCTGTCAAATTGAAAATATTTAAAAGAAAAGACAATCATTCATCCAAGCCAAAGTATAAATCCATAACCGCACTCATTTACCAAGAAATAATGTGCTAATAAAACTTTCACGTAGGATAATAGCACGTGTTATCAAATAGAAGAATGCAAAACTGGAAACGATAGTAAAAAAAATTTCAACAAAAATTAAGTCACATCTTAAATTAATATGATGAATAAATTGTGCTTTACTATTATCATCTGACACCATACCATAGTAAGTCCTCATTTTCTTTGTCTATATTTGAACAGCAACAACTGCATTTTCATATAAATAAATTTTAAACTTTTGTGAACTCAACTTATGTCGGAGTTTATTATTTGCCAAAAAATATAAGAGAAGTACTTTATTTTTTGCTGTACATTCGCCTCATACTGATATTGATGGTCTTATTCTTATTATTATTATTTAGTTTTATTTAAGTCGTATGTATTTTTTGCGAAACATGTGCATTTTTTGTATCGCTTGTGGGTTTTATGCCTCTCTATCCCGAAAAAAAAAAAATAAAAACACAGAAAAAGAATTGAAAAAAGCGAATGAACTTTTTGGAACGACAGAGAGTGTGTTTCATATATGAAATTGCGTTTACTCATGAATTATGTGCCCTTTGTACGCTTATGCACATTTGGTTGAAGAGGAATAATAAAAAAAAATGCTGCTTAGCATATTTTTTTTGTTGTGGATTTTCTTTTGTTTGATCACATTGATTGGTGTGGGTGGGCGGGTATTGTTATGAATTATTGTCGGATTAAAGCGAATCTTGGGACTTGCTGGATGCTAGGCATTGCCAAAAGAAATAAGCTTCTAGATAAGCCAAAAAGTCTGTACTAGAAACCTAAGTTCAATCAAAGTTCGAAAATTCATTTTCGAAAACTTTCGAAAATCGAAAAGGAAGTTCGAAAATTTTTGAAAGCTCGAATTTCAAGCTTTTTCTACTGAATTTCTTATTTTTGAGATTCCGACTCTATATTAGCTTAGTGAAAGTTGAGTAAATTTCTCAAATTGCGCCTTCAACCTCCAAACAGCCCCAATCCAACTTCTCTACTCATTTATTATTATATGCCTGCTTTCAATACATATTTTTGTGTGTGCAATAAATGCACATTTTAGTTCCTTTTTTCATGCCTTTATTGACTTAATTTATGAGCAGTACAATTGATTTTTTTTTCTTCCTTCGCATTACACACATGCACAAAAAAAGAAAAATTGGGGGTGAAAAATGCATTTCACATATAAAAAAAAAATCATTGAGTTATTACAAAAGAAAAAAAGTACGTGCACATTTGTTTGTTAAAGTATTGCATATTTTTTTAACTAGAAATCCACTTCAAGGCCTTTGTCTACAAATAAGTGATGAAAAATAGAAAAAATTGCAGTTTTTTTCTTATCAAAAATCGTTTATTAAATTTATTTTGTCGCTCTTATCATGTAAAATGCAATAAATGTATGTAAATACTTGCGAAATGTACTCAAATAAAACTAGGACTGATGGCATGAACTAAAGTCAGTGATGGAAAGTTGATTAGAGGGGGGTTGAGGATGCATTGGGGGTCTTATTTTAACATAACTGAAGAAGATATTAAGGATTTTAGAGAGGTTCCCTAATTATCGACTTTAAAGACATTCAACCATCTTTGTAAAGACTATTTATCAAATCTGTAGCTGACCTGGATGACAAAATCAGTTATTTAGTCAAAAAAAGTCAGTACGATATAAAGACATGAATTTTTTAATGACTCTGATGGGACTCGAACCCTTGACTTCATGATTACTCTTCCAAAGCCACAGTTCTAACAATCGTAGCTATCAATTCTTCTTCTTCTTCTCATTTTGCAATGGAAATTTCCCAATTTAAAATTTTTCCTACAAAAAACTATTCGTAATAATTCGTCAAATTCATTCACTACGACCACAACAATGAGTCATCAATTTATGAACTTATTTTTGATTTGTCAATCGTCTGTTATAGATAAGATTTTTATTCCAGTCAAGCGAATATTTCCTGACAGACCGAATATGCCCGAAAAAAAAAAATATGAAAAAATAAAAGTTGTGGCAAGAAAAAAAAATTCATTTTTATGAAAAATTATCTACATGAACATGTCTGTATGACATTTTTTTTCTCCTTTTTTTTTTACACACATTATATGAAATCTGGTATGGAAGTAATGTAATTGTAGTGGTAAAAAGATACATTTCTTGCTACTTTAAACGACATACGAAATTTTTTTTATTATATATTAAACCTTAAAAAATGGCAAAAAAATGCAATTTTATTGATTAGTGGAGCATTCGCCCACTTACACACACACCATTCCTTACGTCCCATCTCACCCCTCAACATTCAGCTTTTTTTTTCTTACCAACCACCTTTTGCCAATTACTTTTTTTCTACTCGTGAAAAAAATACGAAAAAAAATTCCACCGAATGAGAGACGGAGAGAGAATGAGCAAAAGGTTGAATCGAGGTAGGGAAGAGGGAATTGGGGTTAGTATTTTTTTTGTACATAAAATATAATTTTCTGTGTGCATTTCCTTGCTAAGTCCGATCCCTGTCTTTCGTCGTCAGTCATTTCTCATACCACTCACTGTACAGTTTTTTTTCTCAATATTTTTTTATGCACTTTTTTTCGTCGACGAAGGATTTTTTTCGTGTATTATCTATTTTTTTTTTTTCTATATACATTACTGCTGTATGGTTGTACAACTGTGTGTGTATTAGTGAGCCTGAATTTTTTTTTTATATTATCATCATCGAAGGATGAAAAAAACCTTCAAGCTCTGCCACATACACTCTAGATTCTTTTTTTTTTCATCTCAATCTCCATAGTGTATTATACATTTTTTTTTGTTTAATTTATAGTGTACATCTCTATGTATATCCTTGTATACAATTTCGAGGAAAAAAAAGCTCCTCTTCTTTGGCTTTTTTTTTCATCTCAGCACAGCTTCTCGGTTTCATCTGTATGTGGCTCATTCTTTTATTTTACGAAATAAAAATGTTTATTTTGTTTTTTTTTTTTCTCCTTTTCTCCTCTGGTGTTCTCCTTTATTCTCTGCCTGTGATTTTTTTATATGCACATTCTTCTTTGGACGATGACTATGATGGCAAAAAAAAAAATCAGTAACAGTCGCAGGAGCTGTAGTTAAGCTTTGAGATGAAAGTCGAGGAGAATTATGACAGTGATGTAGCGTGCAAAAAATTTCCTGATTAAATTTCACGTTCTTAGCAACAAGCTCTTTTATATATTTGTTATTAGGTGTGGGAAAAAAAGTTTATGAGTGTGTAGGGATGTCAACTAGAAAGGTTGCATTTGCCAAGCATTTGCTGAGATGAAAATTCTGTGTGAAGCAACAAGTTAGCTTTGGGTTTTTTTGTTGTTGTGGATGTGTATTGAGGGTATTTGTTGTTGATGCGACATTTGGTAGTGCTGGTATGCAATTCATTGACCATAGCACTATAGTTGACTTGATTTATTTGAATCTATGGGAAGCAACTCTCGAGAATTGAACTAAGGATGATTGTTGTGTTAACGAACAATGGCATAAGAGTCCTAAAGTCTTAGGAGCTGCAATCATGTTCCTATGTAGAGCGTAGGCTACAACAAATAGCTTCCACTGGTTGTTTTCTCATCTGGAATGCACAAGTTGCCTTCAATCCCTTGAAGTTTACTTAATCAAAGCTTCTCGTTCATCATCAAATCAAGGATTCGAACCTCCATCTCATATCTATAAACCACGAACTTAACACACTGTAATTTATCAATCTAAATGCAGCAACTAATAAAGCTATTGAAAACCCAAAGAATCAGCTCTGACAACCCTAAATCTCACGCCGTACATTTAATAATTGCATTTTGTAAAGCTTTTTCCTTGTCATCACTTCTTCTTTCATTTGCATCATTTTTTTTATTCCCCTATAAAATTATTTTCGCTATGTGTAATCATATCTATCCACCATCACCCGTCTACTGCCAGTAAACCCCTTTCACCCATCTCATTCCCTCCTTCTCTTGCTGGCACTTAATACACTCGATTTCAAGAGAAGATGAATTTTTTTTGCTATATTCAGTAACGAAAAAAAAATATATATAATATAAAAATCCTTGACGAAATGAACGAGAAGAATGAGGAAAATGAAGGAAAAGAAGAAAATAATTTCATCGCTGCCACCATCAGCCAAAGTTCATCGGAGTCAAAGCTGCTGCTGCATGCTTCAGTTTGGTTTTTTTTAATAAAAAATTGAAAATTTGATTGGAAAACTATTACTTCAATACACCCCAATCATGCCCACCCGTCCACAAACCATCTCATTCTACCCACATCCATTTTCTTTCTATTAACAATTGCCTTCAAGAATCGAGTAGCAAGAAGAAGTAAAAAAATATTTTTTCAAGGAAAATCGATCGATTGCATTTTGGGGTTACAAAAAATTCTTTTTATAAATATAATATTTGAAATGGAAGCATTTCGTATACGAAAAGAAGGACATGAAACCGATGTCGTTGCACTTTTTTTTCTATGGAAAATGTAATCTATAATGTCTCATTCCTCATACATGAAAAACGAAAAAAAAGGGTGGCAAAAAAATTTATTTCATATTTTTTGGATGGGCAAAAACAGAACTGAAATGTAAAAAGTTCAATGAAAGTTATTGACTTCGTGCATGTCATTGATAATAAAAATGTGTGTGGTAATGACTCTCGCTTTGATCTTTACTTCTCTTTTTTTTTCGTAATTTAAACTGAAATGTAATTTTATGGTGATTCATTTGTGATGATCTGGTTGCAAATTGTTTTAGTAATTGATGTAATTTTCTTCCGCAATATGAAACAATACTTCGTACAGTCACTATCTCTTCTTCTAATTTTTCATATATAGTAATGATAATAAACGGTGAAGTATATAGAAATATGGAGCAAAAATACAAAAAAAAAAGTTCATATTAAAAATGGATAGAGGAGGAGCAAACACATGTTCAGCTGAATAAATATCCTGTGCATTCTTTCCGAAACAATAAATATCAGTTAATGCACAATAAATTTACATGAAAATGATGTTTTGCCCTTCTTACCTTAACCATGTGTTTGTATTTAATTTATTGTAAAATCATTTGGAAATTTAGGGCTTTAGGCTTTAATTCAAGCGGGCTAAGTTGATTTTTAATAAATTTAATATATTGGAAATTTGTCAAAATGTCATTCAAGTGGAAAAAGAGTAGATTTAAAAAGTTTAGAAAGTTTAAGATACAAACTTCAAAAGTCAAGAGTTCAAATCTCAAATTTTAAATTCTTAATTGGGTTTAATGTAATGAAATGTTTTTTTTTTTTTGAAATTTTTTGTATTTAATATTTGCAAAAACTCAATTAAACCTCACTCAGTAACCCCTAATATACTCAAAAACAACTTTTTGTCTCTCCCATAACACATGCATTTCCACATTAAGGAGAGTAACTTATCAACCCATATTCCATACATTATGGTTAGTTTAATAAAAATTAAAGAAATGAAATAAAGCGTTATTATGGATAATTTCCTAAACTCTATTATGGCCTCACAAAGTTCCTTTTATTACATTACAAAAAGGGGTGGCATGAAGGTTGGGGGGAAGAGGGTTTAAAAGGAAGTTTTGATGGCTTTCTGTTTGAGGTTGCAAAATCACTTTGTCAGATGTTTGTGTGGGGTTGGATGGTAGAAATTTGATTAAATATTAATGCGTTTTACAACTTTCACATGTGCAATTTATGTATACATTTGTATGTATGTGAATATAGTTGTGCATTATGTTGAAATGTAAATGCTCTCTGACGCCGGCAATACGCACGATTTGAATAAACCGCTTTACTTAAAAACCACATACATAGCACATATACTCAATTATTGATCCAATAATAAATTGAGGTTCTATCGTCAAAATATTTTTTCCTACTCTTATGCCTCACAATCGTTCATGTTTGTGGCTAAATTTTAAGGTTTTCTTGATAAAAGAAGAAATGTGAGAATGTTTGTGCTGCAAATGTTATAGGAAAAAGTCATGAGAATTTTTCTAAAATTAGATTCATAAATTTTGAATTGCTGTAAGCTAGACTAGACATGCAATGTATTCCTAAGAACTCACTCATCATTTTCTATGCTTTTGATGATTTCATGAAAATTTTAAGTCATAGAATGATAGCTTTTTGAAATTTTGTGTCATAATTTGAGGCTCTTATCAAACTTTTTTGAGAACCACATACTAATGGATCGACTTATTTAGTGTCATGGATGTGATGACTTGACTCATAAGAAAACGGTTACAATTCTGCTCTAGATACATCCTTGAGCTTGATGACTGGTAGGGATTAGTAACTTTTGAAATGTGTCAAGTTTACAATGTGCTTTACTCATTGTATCCTCAATCTTAGTCATTTGGGAGATTTTAATGTCAGCTTTTGGAAATGAGACAATTCTGTAAATTTTTCAGAAAACAAATGAATCAATTCAAAGACGAAATCAAAATATAACTCACTTAAATCCTTTACTATCTAAATTTCAAAATTGACTACTTAAAGATCAAAGCAATTATGTTAATTTTAGTCTAGGATAATCAGTAAATTAAATTAAATACATCCTTTGAAAAATTCAATTTGTTTGATCAAAATATAAACAAAAGGGGAGTGAAACTAAATTCGTTAAATTTAACGAATAAAATTTGAATCTCAAAAGTCCGTTAATTTGAAAATCTTTAATTACACAAATTCTTGTGTCTTAGTTTAATATATGGCAGGCAGCTTTCAATATACCTGTATACGACAGGCAGCTTTAAAATAAAAACTTATCGAATACTAATATAATTTTCCAGTTCACATTAAAGCCATTCACAAAAAAATGATTATAATTCAGTGCAAAACTGTAATTAAATAAATGATCACTTAACATAGTCCCTCCCACTCCCTTCCTTTTCAATAGTAATTATAAATATATGTGATGCATTAATTGACCTTAAAAAAGGAATTTAAATCAATTGATACAGTTACATCCATATCCTTATGGTGAATAATATGTATATATATGAATTCATAAGTGAGTGCACATCCATATTATCCATCAAATTAACAACAAACATTAAATTATAATTTGTCCTTTGATATTCTAATCATGTCAATGTTTTTTTTCTTCTCCACATTTATTCATCAATAAACCAACTGCAATTATAATTGCATTAATTATAAAATCCGCAAATTGTGACGATGGATTATGTTCGTGTGTGTTTATTGGGGGGAAACATCAATTACAATACAACAGGATTAGAAAGAGTAGCTGAGGAATTGATGGGACGAAGAAAATGGAAGCAGTATCAAGAATCTTTAGCACAATCACATGCAGATTTACTTACGAAACAATCGCCTTCAATTGGTAAGCCTTAATGATTTGAGTGTTACATTTAATGCACGTTGTAAATGGAAAGAGAACTGGAAATTGTTAATAGCTTCAAAGCATTTCCTCTTTTCAATCTCTTATTCACACAATCACACTGCTTGATGATGATGATGATCCGAACGTGTAGATTTAAAGATCTATTTTGACGTGCGCAAAATCTTATAATAATTTTTTTTAATGCGTTCTTATTTCTACTCTTTTTTCCCATTTTTATTCTTCTTCATCATTCTTATAAAAATATTTTTATGATGAAAAAAAAAATTGCATTATGTACTTATTATATTCGCATGATGTGTAATATAATAAAAAAAATTAAAATTGTATAGAACAACAAGAAACCAGTAATAAGCATCAGCAGCAGCAAAATAGTGAAAATAATAAAACTGGAATTAAAACGGAAACACTAGATATAAAGGAAGAGAATAAATTGATGACTACAGAAGACGTTAGCGAAAAATTAGGTACGGTGGTAACCCGTTACTTTTAATGTCAATAAATATCGTCAATTCATAGAAATCTTTTTTTTTTTTCCTTTAACTTAATCTCATCATCTCTATTAATTTTATTTCATTCAACCTCTTATGCATGTCTTTATTGAGCGCAAATTTGATGTGAATAGTTAGCCTGATCGGTCGTTATAGCTGTGAATTGACCCCCAACTGTCCGATTGTCTATTAAAATGACTTTTAAATTCTAAAAAACCGTTAAAACTTTTGAATCTAATTCAAACGTCTAAATTTGAATTTAAAATGACCGTTAATTCTCATTGCATAACTTCCATCAAAGATGCGCTTAATCCATCCTCATCCCATTTCTCACGATCTTAAGTACACATGAATGCATGAATTTTCATTATACTTATTTTTTGTTGCATCTGCAGATAATAAAACAGAAATAAAAGCGGAAGATAAAGAGAATCTGAAGAAAGAAGAAGAAATTGAATCAAAGGAACAAATTCAAATAAAAAGTGAATCATTGTTGACTGGAGTAGGAGATTTAAAATCAGGCAAATTACGACCTGATCCAGTCGATTGGAAGCCACAAGATAAGTGTTACTTTTGTGTCGACGGTAAACTATTAAAAGTGAACGAAATAGGCGAATTAGTCGTTGAGACAGGTCCGGTGCAACCGGAAGCTGAGCTCGACAAGCATGTAAGTGCAAACTTTAATCATGTCAAGGAAATGAGATTTCTTTATAATGAATTATGCCATCTAATTTACAGATTATTGAATCGGAAGATTCGAGCTCTAGTTCTGATACAATTCAGAAAAATAACAATTATTCGTCACATCAACAACCACAATATACATCGCCTATAGTACAGAAAAATTTGGAAGCACTGCTAAAGACAATTGGCTTGAATCCAAATATGACTTCTTTGGAATCAGTTGCTGCACAACTTGCAGCCTTTCAACGACTACAGACACCAGATATCAATCAGTTAGGCCAATTGAATCCATTTTATCAAAGTAAGTTGATTCTATCCTCAAAAAAATCTTAACCTCAAAAATTGTTATTTCCACAGACCTCTTTTATCAATTTCCACAAGTATCACCAACAACAACACCTGATCGTCAGTCAAGTCCATCAGTCAAGACGCCGACAAGCGTCGAGATTCCATCACCATCTCCGACTCATCATTCGGGTGATGTGCCACTAGACCTTAGTGCAAAGCCAAGTGGCTCATCAACAACACCAACGACCCCAATTGACTCAAGAAACATATTCAGGTGAGTTGTAAATTTCAATTATAATTTTTTGAGGACTTAATTCAATTATTTTTGAGCGATAAAAAAATATTGGATCAATATACACAAAAAAAAATTGGAACCGAATGAAAATTTCATCAAGAGCATTTAATTACAATTTAACTCAATTTAAATTTTTTTTTCCTCTGTTGTGCTGTGCTGATACATCAGAATTTATTTCATATACGATCTTTCTCTCTTTTATATTCATGCCAAATTATCTTTCTCAGTTACCATATTTCAATTTAAATTTTTTGGAAAATTTGCAGCTGCTTTTAATATTAAAAAATTACTCCGTGGCCTAAAAAAAAGTCTCACAGATCAAATAAAGTTCTTCTAGAAGAAATTGAAATAAAAAAACTACTAAGAAGAAATTCTTTCTTTACAACTTGTGAATGACATGCCAAAAATAAAAAAAAAATTCAAATTAATTATGCATAAGCCTTATGTCGCTGTATATGTGTGACTGTGTCTCTAATGCACAAAACAAAACAAAAAAAACCCTTTTCATGTACAAAAATAATAAAAACTGCAGTCAAATAATTTGAGAGTACGCACTTACACAGAACGACGTGTAATTACATTTTTGTCATAAATATTGTGCACACATATATGGCATGTTGCATTGGAAAGTTTATTAACCTTTCGCATATCAACTCTGCAATTTTTTTTAATTTTTTTTTCGTGTAATGAGAACTGAAGAGTTATACTGCCACATATAAAAATTCTGCTTTTTACATACAATTTTTTTTTTGAATGCAAAATAAGAAGAAAAAATGGGCTTTCATGCATAATGATATATGTGTGCATTAATAGAGGTTCTAACGGGATGGTTTGTGAGGGTTCTTTTTGGATGGTTTATCATGGAAATATAAAATTTTTTGTCAATTTTCGAAACAATGTTTCGTGTTTAAATAGAATGTAACATGTTCAGAAATTGACAACAAACAATTAAGCTTTAAAAAATCAACTGAATCATGATAAAGCCCTAAATGGAAGTTTCTAAAGTTTTAATTTTAAATTGAACTTAAAGTTCAAATTATGAATTTCTAATTTGAATTCTTAATTTTTTTATTCAAATTTTGAACTTAAAATCTTAATTTTTGAACTTTTGCTTTCAAAATTGAACTAAATTTTGAACTTAGATTTTCGAATTTTGAACTTGAGCTTTCCAATTTTGAATACGAGTTTTGAAATTTTAAACTTTCTTTGAATTGATTTTAAATTGAAGTTATAATCTTTGAAATCAATTAAGAGCTCTATAACTTCTTTCCCAGAACCCCTAAAATAACCATCAAACACTCATCTCATTCCTCATTTATCTACAGAACTAAATGTATATTATCATTCTTTACAACTACGACAATGTAGGAGACATGGGATCAACATTCATTCAGTTCATTGTTTCAATGAAAATTTCGATAAACAATATTCCTCAAAAAAAATAATGTATATGTGTATCTGTTTGTGCATTATGGAGTTTATGCATATGCTCACTTACTTCTAGGAATGCAAATTAATTCCAAACTAAACACAACTTCTTCATTCATTCGGTCTATCTCTGTGCATCATTCTTTTCTATATTGCATATACTACATATACATAATATTGCCTACTCAAATAGAACTATAAAATGTAAATAATGAGAGTAAAAAGTGTAAGTGATCCAATGGCAAATCCCACACACAAATTTTCTTTATTATACTTCAAATATACATATTCAAAGATGATGATGATGAGATAAATAGTCGGCAATTACTTCATTTCTCTTAATCTCTATTATTCTGACGATGAATGACAAATATTTTCAAAAAAAGTATATTCACTCTTCGGTGCTGCAACTTAGACTAAATATTTCTTTTTTGAAACATAATAAGAAAATCATGAGATAAATAATAATTATTGTTTACGAATAAAATTGCAAGGTATAAACAGTGTAAAATGAGCAAATAGAGTTTAGTGAACGAAAAGGAAAATAGTTCTCTTATCACATACAATGCACAAACAATGAGCAATTCACATGCAATTGCATAAAGTGAAGTAAAATATGAAACTTTTTACTCTGTGCAATAAAAAAATAATCAATTCAATTTAAAGAATCTTTTTTTTTTTTCGCTACGATAAACTTCTTGGTGATAATGTTGGGAATTTCTAGGTGTTGGCTTGATAAATAAAAAAGTATTTCATAATTAAAAACTGGATAAATTCTTGAGAACAGAACTCGTTGGTTGATTCTATTTAATTCGTGGAATTGCCGCTCAGGTTTTTCTGAACTGATTTAATAAGCTGAGTTCTAATTAGTAATTGTTGAAATCACATCAATAACTTGTAAATGAAGGAACTTATCAGATAAATAAATAAGGTATTTGTTGTTTGAAAATTGAAAACAGACTAAATATTTATATGAAGGGGACAGCAACTTTGAAAGGGGGAAAATCAACTAAATCTAGTTGCAAATATAATTTGAATATTAAATGACAGTTGACATATTCTCAATTAAATTGAAGTAACGATAGTTGCTACCATAAGAAGCGTAAATTCAATTTTAACAATCTCACTTCATTCAAAATCATAAATAATCCAAAGCACAAAAACTCCCCTTATGTCTGTCAACTACAGCTTTCCAACTTCCTTCATCATCCCATTTCCATCAAAATAAAGTCTCTAATCACCATGATCTTCAATAATTCATTACTAATGACTTTTTAATTGCCAATCTTCACATTATCTGACCTCAACTTTGAGTCAACTACAAAATGCGTGGAAGTCGATGACTTATGATCACCAGATTGCAATTTTTATGCATTATTATTACTTTCATTGCGTTTACAAGTCATGATAGTCGTGTTTTGTTTTCGCTTTTGATTATTTGTTGAGTTGGGTCAGTTAACCCTCATTTTTTTATCATCATGCTTACGTCTTTGTTGTTCATACTAGAAAATATATAAAAATTGCTTAAGTAATTTCTTTTGAGGACGGAAGAGAATGAAAATAAATTTTCAAGTCAACTGAATTGTTATGACAAATTAAATAAGAATGTTGCAGTTTGTGTGCAACGTGAATTGGGTTGGGCGATAGTTAAAGATGAATTAATTAATGTTTTTTTGACATAACTGGATTAATTAATTTTAAAGGATGCCTTTTCGGGTAGCTGTTGGAGTAAATTTGTTGGAATCATGGGTAGGGTGGCCATTGGGGTTATAATTTCAAGGTAGACTGCCGTAGAGCCTTGGTATAACTTTAAAAGTGATACCAAGCATTACAAGTAAATGAACTGTCCCCCATTAATTTGAAGATATTCATCTGGCCACCCTTGTTTAATTTACTGAAAATATTCAATATTAATGACTTTATATTCGGAAATTAATTCGTCTGACTCTTCCGATAATCAGATCAATTAACGAATTTTTATTGGGAAACGTGATGCAATTTTGAGAGAGGAAGTAATTAAATTTTTTTATAACGAGCTCCAGTTGGTCCAGTTCCTCTAAGAATCTCTGCCAATTATTAACATTCAAAAATGCATTATTTCATCAATTTGTTCTGAATTTGGCTTGGCACCAAACTTCTTTTGTTCCATAATTGTTATTGAACAACTTCCAAATTATTGATTCCTATTCCAATTACTGTACCAATCAAATCCAAAAAGTATTAACAAGATTAAGCCATTAACACAACAAGTGTTCAATTAAATTCAATTTTTTTCTTTATTTTAATTTTCTCTATTTCCAATTTAACTGCTGCTTCTCGACCCTTTTCAGTTCACAGCTTCAAATAATGCAATATTGAATAATAAAAAAAAAAACTACAAAAAGCTGCTGAAAAAGTTACAAAAAAAACTTTTGAACTATACAAAAAAAGTTTATCATTGATTCAGCACTCGCCCAGCACTCAAAGTTCATTGAGAATGTATTCATGTGCCACTATAAAAAAATTGGGTTGTATTGCTCTCGATATTTTTTTTTTGTTTAATTTTTGATAATCGCTATCAGCTATCTGCGCAATTTAAGTTACAATTGTCATGTCCGATAAAATGTTTTTAAATTATTTTCAATTTATTTACTGACTTATGATTCTCATTTTTTTTTTTCGTTTTTTTAGGGCAAAGCCACGAATATCAACAATACCTGGACGTCGAACGTATACGGAAGAAGAGCTTAACAATGCATTACAAGATATACTTAGCGGTAAGTTGGGAACAAGACGTGCCGCTCAAACCTATGGAATTCCACGATCTACACTACGTAATAAAGTTTATAAACTTGCTATCGAGCAAAAGCGGGAACTTATAGCTAATAATCCACCAATTGCAGTCCTTGATGAGGAAGATGATAAAGATTCGGGACCGGACGATGAGAGAGATTCAATGCAAAAATTGGGAAATTCAAATGAGCAACTCCAAAATTATTTGAAGATGCTTGCGAAAAGTTCTGAGACTGTTAAGCCAGAACAAAAGGAGACGGCATCAAATAATAATCCAATGGGTGGACCATCATCATGGCCAATAGATCCAGCGGCGTGGATTCAAGGTTTAATGATTGCAAATGGACTACATGGTCTTCAAGGATTACAAGGACTAGCTGGATTTCCAGGATTACTGCAACAATCAGCATCATCGACGTCAGCATCATCGGCATCACCAAAAGAAGAACTTCCAGAATTTCTTAGGAAACTTTTAACACAACCACAAGATATGAAACAGGAAGACAAGATGGATGGTCGCAGTGGAAGTAATGGCATACCAAATTCCATCGATCCCCTTCTTATGATGAACTTTCTACAGCAACAGCAAAATAAACACAAATCACGATCATCAAATACACCTGAGATGGAAGTGAATGACGGTAGTGATGATTCAAGCACTATTCTCAAAATTCCGTCCATTCCAAAAACAATGTTCAACTCTGGCGTACCATCGTCAGCATCGTCAACGCAAAGTAAGAATGGTGACATAACGCCTTCCATATCACCACAAACAGGACTTTCAATAAGTCCACAGCTTCATGCTGGTGGTCAACAAACGCCAACGTTAGCAAATCGTTTAGCTATTCCATCACCATCACTCATGCGCCAAAGAAGTGAATCCGAATCATCGCAACCGACGGCAAAATTCAATTTGCATGATGTCATACGTGAGAGTATTAGTAAAAACTTTCAAACAAATCTCCTTGATGATCATAAACATTCCATGCACCCGTTATCTATTGAAACAATGGAAGCATATCAAAAGAGACCGACGATATCGGTTATTAGGAATCTTGGCGGAACTGATATATCAAAATTTGGTACAAATCCAAATATCACGCAACTACAACAGCAACAATTGTCACCAAATACTGGAACGGGTGGTAAAGGTACGCGACCAAAGCGTGGTAAATATCGTAATTATGATCGTGATAGTTTAGTTGAGGCAGTAAAGGCTGTACAAAGGGGTGAGATGTCAGTGCATCGTGCTGGAAGTTATTATGGTGTTCCACATTCCACATTAGAATATAAAGTTAAGGAGCGACATTTGATGAGACCAAGAAAACGAGAACCGAAACCACAGCCACTTGATTCGTCAACTTCCTCATCGGCGACGACGTCAACGATAAAAAGACAGGAAATTCAAGCGATTGATAAGAGTAAAGTATTGCCGAATGCAAAACCGCCATTAAAGCCACCATATGGCACAAATCCAAATGGTATGAAAATTCCACCATTTATTGATCATGCATCGATGGCAGCGCAATTACAACTTCAATCGCAGCTCTTATGGCCACATCCCAGTGCATTTTCAGGCCTGAGTGCTTTAGATTTTGCACGATCGTCGGCTCAAAATAGCTCGTCACCGTTTCCACAAAATACTGAGAACTTCTTCGCCCAACAAATGTTACAAAAGTTTCAAGAAGAACAACAACAACAGCAGCAGCAACAACAACAACAACAATTTAAATCCCCAGTGAATGGTAATCAAAATTCCAATAATGGCAACAAGCCCAGTGTAAGAGATTTAGAGAGTTTATATAATCCCGTAAGTACAAATGGCTCATTTCTTGATGGCATCATACGTTCGACATTAGATAAAAAGCCCAATGAACTAACACATAGTACATTATTTGAGCATTTACTTAAGAAAAGTTCAATGCCCAATTCTGGTCCATCCGATGATGACTCCGAGTACTCATCAAAAGTAACAAACAATAAAAGACCTGGTAGTCCCATAAATTATGCGCACCACGATATTAAAAGGGAGCGAACTAGTCCGTCTCCAAATGATAATGATGTTGATTCCGATTATGCAATGCATGAGCATCAGCAGCAAACCTCAAAACTACATGATAATTTGACGATAAAAGAGGAGCTTAATGGCTCAATCAATAACTCCGATGACGTTAATTCATAATTGATAGCCAAATTAAATAATTTTATTCATGTATAGTCATGAATGATCACTCAAAAAAAAGAATAATAAGATTAAAAGAAAAATGATTAATGGAAAGAAACAAAACACAAATACATATACAGAATTACACACATACACACACACATTTTTAAGTCATAAAACAAAATGAAAAAAAAAAATTAAGTAAATTAAGTAAGTCATCAGAGAAATTGATGAAAAAAAAAATATTGAAGAATGAAATGTATACGTAGCTAAGGAAGAACTTTTATCAATTTATATAGCATTTTGTGTCGCAATCTTTATTTTTTGAAATGATATGAAATGATGAAAAGATTGACGATTCATTGTTTTATAATTAATTAACTAATAATAATTATTACATATATATTTTTGGTTAAATTTTAGGAAAATTTTTCCCCAATGCTCCCCCCAAAAAAAAAATATGAAAATGAAAATTTAATAATAAAAAAAAAAAAACATTATTATGCTTATTAATTAGGTATAATAGAAATTTTTCCCCTAATACCCTCAATAAATGAAATTAAATTATTCACTATGACATATCGTCATCATGTCACATGCAATCACTATCTAATGTGTGAATAATTCTATTTCGAAAATAAACAAACAAGAGAGAAAGTTTTGCGAGAAAAAAATAAATAAACAACACATATGAGAAAAATAATCAAATAATGAGAAAATATTGTTGTAATATTTTTCATCATAGATTTAATTTGACAATCGACAGTGAATAACACAAAGGCTTTTTTCAAAGAATCATAATGAAAAAAAAAATAACTAACTGGACAAAAACGTTTAATAGAAATTCTATTAAAGCAGGAACTTATGTACATCAATCATTTCCATTCATTTTTACACATTTATTACTTACAAAGGAAGCTTTTGAAGGATTAAATTGAATTCTTATACAACTTCGGCATTTTTTTGCATTTTTCTTTATGTTTGAAAACTTATACAAATTTAAAGACTTTTATTTGAATGTTTTTAAAAGAAAAAGTTTATTTTTTAAAAACCAAAAAAAGTTGAAAATTTAAGTTCGAAAAATTCTTTGATGTTCAACATCAATTTCGAAAACATAATTTTCGAAAATAAAGTTTTAATTTTGAATTTCGAAAATAAAGCTCGAATTTTGAACTTCCAAAGTTCAAAATTTAAAATTTCAAAAATATAGTTCAAATTTTGAAAATTGAAACAAAATCAGATTAATTTTCAAACATTTGCATTTTTAACAATCTAAAAAAGTATTAAATTCACTAGATTTTGAGCAAATCAAACTGCAGAATATCAACTTAATCCTTCAATCCTTCCAAAATGACACAATCTAAATCCAATAACATTCTCAGAAATATTTTTCAGCTAAAATTTTCCCAAGAAAGTTAAGAAAAATAAAAGATACAGCATTGAGTCACCTCGAAAAATTAAACAACAAAATAATTTTTCCAACTTTTCCAAAACTTTTGAAATTGCATTATGAAAAAAAGATAAAAAAAAAAAACTAAAATGAAAACTTATGTAAATTTCGTGTAATTCAAAATTTTTATCAAAAAAATGAAAAAAACATTTCAATGTACCCAAAATCCAAAAAAATCACTTTAAATGCAACAAGAATAATCAACCATTTTTGAATCTATATTTCGTGTGTAAGAAAAAAAAGTAAAAAAAAAGTCAAGGTAAAAAAATTATTATCGATATTTGGTGTTCAAAATTTATATACTAATTACCTAGTGATGAAAAAAACTAAAGAAAATTATTTAGTAATGATGAAAAAATTGTAACGAATGTATACATTCCAAAATTCAATAAGAAAAAACGATGACATTTTTAGAGAAAAATAATAATATGTGCATTTATAAGCCTTTTTCGGATGATAAATATTCAGGATTTTTTAATGCATTTTCAAAATATTGACTTGATTTTTTCCCCTTTGTATTAGAATAGTTCTGACATGTGCTCTGCAAATTTTGTTTTTAAAAAAATTGAATATTCTTAAATTTTCAAGTGAATCTATTTTTGAAAACTAAAATTCAAAATTTCAAATATTTTTAAATTCAAAATTTTTTTTTAAAATTTAGTTTTTAACTCTTCAAAACTTAAAATTGAAGTTTAAAATCAGAAATTCAAATTCAAATCTACAAAAAAGTCAAAAAAATCAAAAAACTAAGCAGAGCACATAAAGTGAACGACAAAAACCATTACAATCTAGCTATCTTTACCAACTTTTTGAACTTACAATCCCAATTTTTCATTTTTCAAAACCTCACGAATAAAAATACAAGTAAAATCGAAGTGTGCATTCACACTAAGTATCTATACAGAATAAAGAAATAACAAGACTTGAATATTAAAAAAAAAAAAAAAAACAGAGAAATGGAAATAGAAAATAAATGAAAATTCGAGGATGAATGAATTAAACAATAATGCATCATAAGATTAACTATAAAAAATTGCTGAATTCGTTGACTAAGTATAGCGATTCAAGAACAATAAATTACATTTAAAAAATATGAAAAAAAAAATGTTTACGGAAATTAAATTTGATGATACTTTTGATATACAAAATATTTTTATGAAAAACTTTTTACACAAAAAAGAGAGAAAAAAAAATTAAGAACACAGAGAAAAATTTTTTCGATAAAAAACTAAAATGTTATTCTAGGAAATAAATGAAAAAAAAAAATTGAATGAACATCCTTTTTAAGAGAAAAATGTCGATTTACGCTATATATTGATGATGATGAACTTTATATTTTAAAACAATATAAAAAACTGATAAAAAATGGTAACAAGAAAAAATATTAAAAAATTATTTATATACACATTATATATACATAAAAAGTGAAAGATGAAAAAAAATGAAGAAAAAAATGATATATGTGTGTGTCTTCACGTGTTGCATTATTACCTCAAAAACGAAAAACATATTTAATGAGAAAAATAACAAGAAATGTGTAAAATTTTTATTCTTATTATTTCATGTCTATCACTTTTCCTAAATCCCCCCACCCCTTTAAAAAAAACTTTTCTATTCGATTTTCGGAATCACTTTTGCAAAGAATTTAAGATGAAAAAAATTTAAATAATTAATATTTTCTAAATATTATGTCAACATGGCTTTTTGTGTAATGCTAGATATATTGCATATCAAACGATAAAAAATCTTTATTATGATACATTATTATACTATCCATATACACAAGGGAATATATTTTGAGATGATTTGGGGTTAGTTTGTGAATTATTTTGGGAAAGAATTTAAAAATTTAATTTTTTAAAAAATTTTTAAAACTTTGAATTTAAATTTTAAAAATTTTCTATCAAATTTCAATTTAATTTAAGAATTTAAAATTATTTGAAGATATCAAATTATGATTTTAACCTAAAATAAATGTTCCTTTCCTAATAATTTAAAAAACAAATTTATTTAGTTAAAAAAATTAAAATTTTTAAATCGCATTAAATTTTTCTTCAAAAAAATAATTCACAAACTCATTCAAAAAAACTTTCAAAAACTATATTTTTTCTATCAAAAAAGAAGTCATATGCAGTACCGCATCACAAGAAGTTACAAAAAAAGAACTTTTTCATCAAAATTTATTATTCATATGTCATAAATCGACAACAAAAAAATACCAAAATTATTATTATTCTCATTATTATTACTCAAATCTATTTCATGTGCGAAAGAGTAAGAATTTTTGGACAGGAAAAAAAATTCATCTTTAATAAGAGAAAAAAAGTCATAAAAATATATTTTCGGTGTTATCATAAAAATTATGGAATTTATAAAAAAAAAGTGAAAATATTTTTCATTTTTGGTGCGATTTTGCCCACTTTAAGGAAATATTCAAAATTCCAAAAAAAAATAAATGTATAAATTAACTGATATACCTACTAATGAAAAAAATATTTATAATGAAAACAAAAATCATATTTGGCTATTTTTAGGGATCGTAAAAATCATATTTGTATCAAAATGAAAAATATTGTAATGAAAAAATTTGCTTTTTGGACGTACTTAAGGAATTTATTTAACAAAAAAAATATAAAAGACATTTCTGTAGAAATTTTTGGAACGACAAAAAAAAAGATAAATCAAAATTCTTTTTTGCATAATTTTTTTGTTATTAGATGAGTTTTATGGGCGCAAGAAATAAAACACGTGACACTATCTGTGATTTACTTACTCTTGAAAGGATAAAAAAAAACATTATAAAAAAGAATCATCATTAAGTTCCCATCATCAACATGGATTTTGGGGATTTTGAATACTTTTTATTATTTTGGAGCATTTTTTTGGGATTCCTCAAAATTTTATTACAATATGGACCTTATCAGTAGGTGCTATACAAGAGGTGTACCCTAAAATATCCATACAATAATTCTAATATTCCATCCCCAAAATCCATAACACATTTCAACTATATTTTGTCAAGATACAGAATTTGTCTTTGAGTTAAATGCAAGCTTTAATAGGAAAAAAGAAATGATCAGTTCCAATCCTCAAACAGAAGAATAATGGAAAATTGATGTAGATATGAATAAAAAGAAAAAAAAAACTATTATTAAAATAAATTGAAAAAGCCACAAGTTATGAAATCAAAAAAAAAAAACTAATAATAATATAATTTTATGAGAATTAAGAAAGTCACTCAAGTTCGGACTCATTATTATAATTATTATTATTGGACGAACTAGAGATCTAGTGGAAATTTAAAAGGAAACATTTTTTAAATAAAAAAAAATAAATAATATTTAATAAAAGAAATGAAAACTAAGTGCAATTAGAACTATTTAAAAATTATGAGATGATAGAATATTATGTGTAATTTTTTTTCCAAAAAAAGAAAACAAAGCTTAAGTTTAATGAAATTTTTTTTCTTTGCATTTTTAAAGAAAATTTTACATTCAAATTTAATTCCTTTCAAAAATAATATTGATGTGATTTTTATGTTGGAATCAAATTAGGAGGTAGAAAAGGAACCAAATTTGAATATGATTTTTCTTGTTATATAAAAAAAAAAAGAATAATAAAAATGTATACGACTCGTAAATAAATCAAAATTTATTAATGTTCAATCTCTAAATCTCCACCTTTTCTGTTTTTTGACAGTGCATTAATTGATTGGGATTGTGATGCGAATTCTGGTAATAATAAAGTGATCTTTAAAGCTTTCAAAGATTTTGAATTGTTGTCGACAATAAATTTAATTTTTGAAAGATTTTTTGATTTTTCTTAAAGAAAAATTCTTAATTTTCAATGAAATTTGAAATTTAATTTCTAGTAAATTTGAGGAATTGAACCTCGCATATTTAAGTTAGAACTTTAATGTTTAGTTGAGTAATCTTTAGAAACTTTAGCTAAATTCAGTAAAATAGCATAAAAAATTGAAATTTTTATTTCAAAAAAAGTTAAATTTAATTGATAAATTTTAAATTTAAGTTTAGTTTGTCGCTTAAAATCAAGGATAAGAATTCTAAAGGATCAAGCAACATCCACACAAGCTCTAGAAAGCTCTATCCCGAGAATCACCTCACAATATCAACAATCGATGCATTGTCATTTGAAAATAATTCTCTCTCTATATAAAAAACACAAAAAAAAAGTCTTTTGTAATAAGAAATTTTTTCCGTTTTGTGAATTGCATATCGTTTAGATAAAATTTGCAATTTTGTACTATTTTTTTGTAAAGAAATTGATTATAATAAAAAATGAGCATACATTGGAGAGATATAAGATTGAATAATCTAGACAAATTTTTAAAGAAAAAAACTTACAACATACACAAATCTCTATCTAATGGTCCAAAAAACAAATCTAGAAGCGAAGAGCTAGACTAAAAGTTTATTGGCTTTATTTTTATTTTTTTGTACTTTTTTAAAAGTATATTTCTCTATTCAGAAGTTAACTTCTTTATTATTTCTCCTGATGATTGTAAAATGAGTGCAATTTTTTATATTTTTACTTCTTTAATTTAAATAATTGGCACATAGAAGAGAAATATCAAAAACAGCATATCCATATTGTTACACACAAAAAATGACCAAAAATAAAAACAAGTTAAAATCACGGAAATGAATTTTCAGAGGACAAAAAAAATCTATGAAATGAAAAATTCTTAATCAAATTTACACATAATTACGTAAAACGAATCATCAAAGTTCCATCAAAGTTCAGCACGTCTAACATCGTCGAACGTGTTGAGGACATAAATAAATGAATGAAAATATATGCAACAACAAAGAACATCAAATACAAATTTTTTCGTAAAACTCAAGAATGAATAATGAGAAATAAAAATATCAACAGAACGCAAAACCACAAACCCCCTTAACTAAACCTATGCCTACAGTCGATTGTTACAGTAACCAAACATATAAAATACTACAAAAAAAGAAAAATTAAATACAGTAAGATTGATGAGATTTCTTCTGTATAAATACAAAAAAAAAAATTAGTTTGTCATTTAATTTAAAATTACAATAGTAAATACAATAAACCAACCATAATGTAAATAATAGTAATGCTCCCCTTTGCAAAAATACACACAAATACACACATAAATAATTAAAAACAATTTAAAAAAAAGTTTTAACAAAAAAAAAATGATGATAAAAAGCATACACAGTAAAATTTAAGTAACTAACCGTGCTTCGCATGGAAATTTAAGAAAAAAAACTTAAAATTAAGTCCAATTTGAGAATCGTCACAGAATTTTGAAGAGAGGTCGTAGTTAAGTGACATGAGATTATGTGTAAAAATTAATTGAACTTAAATTGATTAGAATTTGATCTACACACATTTATGAAATATTTAAACAGGCTACAATATAAATTAGAAATTTCTTTGTATAAAAAAATTTAAAAACATATTAAAATGCTAGATTTTTGACTTTTTTTTATGTGCTGAGAAATTGGCAATAAACATATAACTTTATTATATGTAACGTTCTTTTAGTTTCCTTTATGTTTTATAAATATTTTTTTTATATATTTCTATACTTATTAAGATATTTTTGGGATGATCGTTGAGAGTTTGTTTCTGCGTGAAAGATCCTTGATTTGATTTAAGAAGTTTATAATTTTAAACTTTAGTTTTCATGAAAAATAAAGTTTTAAACTAAATTTCTTAAATTTAAATTTTAAAAATAAAATTTTCAAAAATTCATTTTTTTGAAAAAACTTAAATTTTCAAAAATTAAAAAATTTCAAAAAAAAATTTAATTTTAGTTTTAAAAGATTCAAATTAATCAAAAAAAATTTATAAAAATTTTAAAATATTTCTAAATCTTAAATCAACTTCAATAATCTTAAATGCAAAAACAAACTCCAAAAATCCACCAAAAAAACCTTTAAACTTCTTCCTACAAACTTTTTAATTATTATTTTCGTTAATTCTATATGTTTTAGTTAATTTCTACTTGTTATTAAAAATATCTTTAACTTTTAACAAACTGATTTACTTTGTTCTATTACCTATTCACCTTTTTACCAGGAAATGAACACACTTTTCATAAACAACACACAAAAACAAACTTGTTCAGGTGTTTAACAAAAAAAAAAATGAAATTTATTGAGAATGTAAAACAAATTATTTTCTGACTATTAAGTATTAAAAAATTGCCCTTCAAAAAACGAATGAAAAAAAGTTTAAGAAAATCTAAATCACTCTATCCTGACAATCTTCTTATAAATTATATAAAAAACACAAAAAATACCAAGAGAATGCTTCTATTTACTAAAGAATGAAAAAAAAAATGAAAATTTTCTATTTTGAGATCAAAATTTTCTTCAATCAAAAAAATATGAAAAAGAAATTCAACTTTTTCCTTCCTTCTTATCTGGGTGGATGGACGTTTTGGCGTGCTAGTTTGAAGGTATTGGAAGAATACTTCCAGTTATTGATTGAATGATTTGACACTTTTAACAATGCAATGCTCTATTTGGAGTTTTAAGTTCAAATAAAGTTGAATTTAGGTGGATTGCCTATATTATGTCAATTTTTAATCAATAAATGGAATTGTGGACATCCAGTGACTTCAAACTAGAATCCAAAAAACATCCTGACCACACCAGATCCTCCTCCTGTTTATAATTAATTTTCTTTGACAAATCATCTATTTCTATTACTCTATCAATGTTATGTTTAATCTCTCACTCAAAATATTTCATACTTGATATTTTTTTAGGGCAGGTATGAGATAACAATAATATTTAAAATAATGTAATTGCAGTTATAATTTTGTTTTTGTGAAACCTTTTGAGCTATGAATTTTTGTAGATTTACAAGATGGAGAAATTTTTTTATTTCATAGAGATAAATAAATAAAAAAATGGCTATGACAAAACATTTAAAAAAAAACTTGTATAAATATATGAAAATATTCAATCCACCATATACGTGCCAGAAATACAAAAAATTAATGAAAGAAATTTAATTAAAAAATTCAATCTCGGTTTTTTGCTTAGAAAAAGTATTTTAACTACTTATGGAATAGTTTGTTCATTTTTTTCCTTTAAAATCATTCATCATGGATAACTCACTGAATTCAGGCATAGAATTTTTCACCGTATTTTGTGTATCCTCACTTTATTCTATACCAAAATAGTTAAATTAGAGTGAAAACATTAAGATCCCAGAGAAAAATGACTCAAGGAAAATTTCATACACAGCACTTGATGAATAATTGATATTTTTGTTAAATCAAATAAATAATGGTATGCTTAGAAATCAAGATTTTCATATTTTCGTAATGTTTAACGCGATTGTAGTAAATTAAAATCATTTAAATGTTAAAAGGACATACAAATCATCAACGATCCTTACGCGGCATTTCCTTCGAGTTGCTTAAACTAAAATTTCTCCAATTTTTTATGACTTTCTGATTTTAAATCACGTCAGATCATGTCTAAAATTTTCCTAATTCAGATTTGTTCTACCTTAAAAATGCACGCAAACATATACACGCCAAAAACACGAAAATTTTGTGTTAAAAACAAACAAACAAATGAAAATCATGAAAATTATTTGAATTTTCATATTTCATGCCTTGATCACATTAAAGCGATTGACTAGTGAGAGCATAATCGCATCTTATTAAACAGTAATATGGCACATAATGACGGATTATCTGAAGTTTTTGTGGATGAGATTGATGTGGATGATTTAGGATTGACGGGGATTGAATAACTAGCTGATACTAGTACTCCTAACCTGCTGTGACTAATAATGTCTAATCAGTTATATGGTCCATATTTGGTTGAATCTAAATGTGCAAGAAGTCAAGGTTTAGTGACCAAATGGTTAGATAAAAACCGGAAAATCGTAGAATTTTCATTTGTGAGAGAATGAGTTCGATTCCTAATGACAGGATCGTTCGATAGGATCTTTAAAAATCAAAAATACTAGACTAGTGAACGTTTCAAAACTTGATCAGTCTAAGATGATCTACAATAACTAAAATCAATCCTCAATCATTCATATTAGTCTCAGTAATATAAGCTTTAGTACCAATTCTCCTTCTTTATCTCCTCCCCAAACTTATATACCTAATATTTATTATACAAAAATTCAAGAAAAACAGAAAATTATTAATCAAACTAAATTTAACGGAAGCTCATGAATGAAAAAAAAGAGAAAAAAAATCAAATCACAAAAAAATTGTTAGATGTTGTATTTATCATGATGATGAAAAAAAAATATATATTTATACTATGTGTCGCTTGCAAAAAAATACCATTTTTTAGAATGTCCATCATAATTTACATTCATTAAACGTTTTATATATAGACGATTTAAAAAGAAAACAAAAAAAAAGTGTAAATTAAAGCGAAAAGATGCTATTTTTTCTTCTTTTTTTATATTTTAATGAAAATCTCCTCCACTTTTATAATTAGAAGTGAAGTATTGGAAAAAATTTGTTACCGATTATTTGGACGATAATGTGAAAAATTTATCTAGTCTTTTCAAAATCACAATTTTGCATATTACCCATGCATGTGATTTGAAAAGAGAAATAATTTGACTGTGTTAATAATAATTTTTAGTGATAAGAGAATCGAAAAGACAGAATTTTTTGTCTTTTTAATTTTGTGTCACTATTAAAAGAAAATTCGGAAATGAATTTTGATTTCTTGTTTTGAGATATTAAAAAAATTGAATCTAGTGATATATTTTTCCCAGAAAAACTTTTTTAACAAAAAAGAAAAATGGAAAAGAACTTCATAGTTTTTAAAAATTCTTATGAAAAAATTGGCTTTAAAAAAAAAAAGAAATCGAAATTCGTCAAAGTAAAAAATTGTGTTCCTTATTGTAATATTATTGAAAAAATGTTTTTTAGTAATCAAAGTAAAATCAAAGTATGGTGCTGAAAAAATTAAACTAAAGAGAAAAAAAAACTTAAAAATTCGTAATTTAAATGAAATTGTGAAAAAAAAAATATTTAGAAATTTTTTTGAGGGAAATGACTGAGGAATAAGAAAAAATATTTAAAATTAAGGAAAGAATTTTTTTATTTATAATTTGTAGGACTTGAGAAAAATTGTAGATTTGTGTGAATTAATCAAATAAAATTGAATCACACAAATGACAATAAAATCAAGATTTTTTAATAATTTTCCCAACTTTCCTCCCCCAAACACTAAACCAACATTCAATAAAAGTTAAATCCGTCAAGAAATAACAAATAAAATCACATAAAAACCATAGTAAAAAATGAGACAACAACAAAAAATCAATAATCATGATTAAAACAAGAAAATAAAATGAAAATATCAAAAATGTCAGTACAAATCACAGGTTTATAAAACAAATGAGTCATGCCAGATATAAAAACAAAAAAAAAGTTTCCATACATTCAAAAATTTAATGAAAAAATTATTAAAAATTCACAATAGTAAACTCATAATAACTGCATTTTGAAACTTGCCATGTAATTTTATAATTTCAACTTCAATAGTAAAACATTCCGATTCAATATAAAGAATAAAAAATTGCTTTTGTGAAGTTAGCAGAAATTTTTACGTCAAGATTTTTAAATTCTGACTTTATTAAAAATTCAATATAACTTCATGAAGGAATCCTTACTAAATTAGCAATCGTCCCAGTTTAATTCTTATCAATTTCAAAACAATTATTTGAATTACGTAAAAATTTCTAGTTCAAATTATTCTTATGATTTTTTAGGCTTTATGAAAAGGATCCCATCACTTTAATGTAAAACAGCTTCCTTTTTATTACTTTTTTAAAAGGAATTAAAATTAGATGTTTTAATTCAAATTCGTTTTTAATTTAAAATCTTAGCTATTATTTTACATTTTTTGCGTTAATGTATGCATATATTAAGTATAAGAGGCTTTAAAGTTCATGCATTTCACAGAAAATCTTGGCTTACAAAATTACTGTGCCACATTTTTTATTTAAACTATATTATTATCATTGCTTTTATTACGATTAAAAATTTATTATTAAACTCTTATCATTTCATTATGTAACGTTTAGATTATGTTAGGCAGTTAGATTTTAAAATCATAAATAAATCATAAGAATTTTATGTTGAATCAAAAAATTAAAGAAAAAATTACAAAAGTCCTCGTGTTATTGATCGAGGGACTTAAGCGCATTTTTGTCCCAGCGATCAGTAATTGATTAATAAGTCACTTTCAGACCTAAAAAACGAGATCCAGTAGGATCCAGATCACTTCCAAATCCACAAAGCAAGATCCAATAAATTCCAAGTCATCCTACTAGATTTTTAAGAATTTCATTATTTAACGGATTTTTATAGTTTAAATCTCATAACGGTAAAAAAAAATTCAAACTTTGTTCAGTAAACGCTGTTAAAACGTCGAAAAACATTGAAGAACACTGTAAAACAATGAAAAAACGTGTTGTTGTTTTTGTTGTTGTTGTATGTGAAAATGAAAAATTGTTAATTATAGCATTTATGCGTTGATTTGAAACTTTTAAATGCCCGGCGCCGCAATAACTTTATGGAACTGATCTTTTAAAACTATTCCGAGATCTCTACGATGTCTAGATAAAAAGTTTTTAACGTCAGCCGAACGCCCGAACGAACGCACGAACAAAGTGATTTATTAAGCTACCTTTTTGAAATAAATTTCAAAAATGCGCTAAAAATTTTATTTTGTTAAGATTGAATCAATTTTGTAAAGTGTGAAGTAGCAAATGAGAGACATTTATTGATTGAAAGATTAAAGTACTACTTACCTTGAGTTTTGAGTTCTTAATGGATGTTTTCAAAAAGATCCAGTTAGTAAAAATTTCAAGTTTTAATTTTCACATTAAACAACCAATTTTCTTAAAACTATTTCACTGGTAAGCTTTTGACTTACCCTATGATCATGTATCGCTGATTCTATATCAATATCCTGGTCTAAACACTGAAAAATCACTAACTTTAAAGAACTTGATTTTTTGAAAATAAATTTTCCTTAGAAAGGGAATTCAACTATGAATATTTGATTCAAAACAAAGGGTGTGAAAGTATATTTAAATTTTCAAAAACCGTTATAAATCACAAAGTAATTTTTCAGTCAATAAATTACATTTTATGCTCCATTAGCATCTCAACTCATCCAGTTAATTTTATGCTGCATAGTCTCTCAATTTGTAGTTCAAAAACTTCATGCTTTACATTAAAAACATAAACAGGAACTTGAAAAGTTCAGTTAAATTTAAGAAAAATAAATCTTCAGTCACATTTTCCGTTAATTGAGTTAAGTTTGTGTATGGTTATTTTTATGTATAGCATTTTCAGTTTTTTTAAAAGCAAAATAAAAGTTGAAACAAAAAAAAAAGAGAAAAAATAGAACATTGGACGAAAAATCACCATTTAATAAACATTATTATAGTTTATAATAATTTTATTATTTCTTTGCATATATTACGCATACATGATGATACTTTCAATTTTAATGAAATGATTTTCATCAATTTAGTTAACTTTACTGAATTCAAGGCAAAAAATAATATTGAAAAAAATAGAAAAAAAAATATGGAAAATGACTATAAAATAGTTTTAATGTTAAGAATCTTTTTTATTTGTAATTAGTTAAGATAAAAAGCTTAGTTGTTGATTTTTAACATTGTCTTCTATCTCTTTATATCGTTTAATTTTCAATTTGGATTACTTTAAGGATCAATTGTTTGAATTTGTTGTGCGAAATTGAAAGAGTTGCTATATCTAGTGGGGTAGAATTGACACCCTGACACACTTGAGGTCGATCTGAACTTATTATTCAAAACTCAGAGAAATTTTTCATTTTTCAAACAATTCTAACCTAAAAATTTTGAAATTTAAAAGTTAACAATTTTAAGGTTAGATATATGAATATCATCATTTCTGAGTAAGAATATCATAGTAGCCTCTCAACAGCAACAACTCTTCAATAACTTAAAATCATCAATCGCACATAACCTCAAAATCTAGACACTGTTTTGAGTTGAAATTCAAACAATTGATCTGGAAAGGAATCATCTAAAGTGATCCAAAATTGGTAATAATCTACAAACAAATATCACAACCAACATAATCCTCCCCTATTATGATAAAAACCTATATTTCGTTTGTATTATTCCAAAAAACAATCAATCCTTTTTAATTTCTTCTTTTTCAACTCTTTGGGACCAAAACACAAATAAAAATAGACTTCAGAATATAAACGAAAAATTTCTACTATCTTTTTAACAAAAAAAAATGGAAATTCTACTTTTGGAATATACAAAAAGGAATATTATACATATATTTATGTCTTTCTCTTTACTACTCCCCCAACCCCCTTCTCATATCACATATACTCTTATTATTTTCATTGCCATTCCAAAAAAATCTTTATTTTTCCCAAAAAAATATACACAAAAAAACGAAATCTTAGCGGATCAAATAGCTAGCTTATAATGCAATTGTCTGATGATATTTGTTTCCAAAAATGGCAATTGCTTTGATCCGTTATGCAGAGATTATAAAATCATGAAGGATTCAAGAACAAACAAAACAAAAAAAAGTTAAATTTAAAATAAAATTTGAATTAAAAAATTCTCAAATTTCATTTTTAATTTAAATTTAAAGAAAAAAAAATTGTAAATAGAAAAAAAAATCCAAATTTATTCGTATTTTATACTGAAACAAGATGAAGAAAATAATGAAAGTTGCATACATATTTTGAATGCCTTCAGTGTGTAAAATCGTAAAATTAAAGAAAAAAAACATTAAAATACATACAATAGTGATGAGGAAGATGAAGAATAAATTAAATTAAATTAACTTGTACGCTCTTTTTTTGTTTATATTAGAAATCACAATAGAGTTCAATTGATAAGTCATCAAAATAATTAAAAAAAAAATTCAAGACTACATACTTTTATTTCTTATATTAATGCAAACAGAATGAGAAGAGAATTAGTTATTAGACATTTTATTTTGTACTTAACAGATAAGTATGACCGATGATGATGATGGTTTAATTTCACATCTCTTTTTTGTAAAACGCTAAAAAAATATGCATTTTTTGAGTTGATAGAAAATTCCAATTGTAATCGAATGTTTAATTGTAAATCAACTGAATGAAGAATGATGAAACAACAACAAATATTTATAATCATGTGAACTTTTTTTTTGAATATAAAATATATTATTAACCAGTATTTGAGAAAATTATCAATGAATAAAAGAAAAATTAAAAAAAAAAATTGTTTTTCACTAGTTTTTCAGGATTTTCAGCTTGTTTCGCTGTTAGCACAGATCTATTGTTATTCATGACCTTACCTAACAAATAAATTTTGATATTTTGAAAGATCTTTTCAATTTTCTCAACGAGTTTTCCGCAAATTTTCTTGATATTGAAAATAACAGTTTTTAAAAATTTGAATTTTTGATCTACTTTAAGTTCTACATTGCAAAACAAACTTTTCCAACATTTCTCCATTTTTGTTGAATTCTTAACAAAAACTTCTCAGTAATTGATGTTATGGGCTAACTAAGTATTCATTTAAACTCTAACCGGCTTAATTATCCACGAAAAATTCTTATTATCAACGAATCAACAAATTTTAAACAAACTGATCTATTGCACACACACAAGTACAATTGCACATACACATATAAAAATAATAACAATAAAAATCAAAACAAACTGAAATACAAAAACTAATTTTTATTAATTTTACGTTTGAAATGAGTGATTCAACACTTAACGATTGGCAGGATTACACAAATTGGTGCAGGCTTTGTGGTAGTTTTGATGCCACATTAACACCAAATAAGGAAGTCCAAGAAATCATACACCAAATTATTGACGTAAGAAAAATAAACAAAAAATCTAAATTCCTTTATTTTACATTCGAAACTTTTAATTAACAGCCTTCAACCTATGAAATATTAATATGCCTGGATTGTGGAAGTGTCTTAAATATATATCATGAATTTAGAATGAAAACAAAGCACATCCAGAAAATGTTTGGAGAATTGTGTGGAAATAAAAGTTTAGATGAAATTAATTCAATTAGATCTCGTTATAATTTAGAAGTCGGAACTATAATTGAAGAGAATCATGATAACAGCTTTGGACAAATCCACGTAATTGTCAAGGATGAGCCTGACATTCATAATGAAAGTATAGAAATTGATGATTCAGAGATAATTGAACAGGAAGTGATAGAAGAGGAATTCATTATCGAAGAGCATTTAGAAGAAGCTGATGTCAAAGATTTTAATATAATAGACAAAAAGGCACTTAAAAAGCAGTCAATTAATAAAACTGAACTAGAGAAACTTTTTCAATTTAAATGTCACGAGTGTAATGAAGAATTCATGAAAATGCATCCACTTGCTGTTCACTGCAAGCAGGAACATAATACGAAACCACAAGTTGAGTGTTTGTGTGGCAAAAAACTAAGCAGTTGGAAACGATTAATGGATCACAAAGCGAGACATTTTAAAGATGAAAATCCATTCAGATGCACAGAGTGTAACTTACATTACAAGACTATAGTTGCTTATGAAAAGCATTTAGAGAAGAAGCATGGAGAGAATGCTGAAAAGTTCATTTGTTCACGTAAGTGATTAAAATTATTATAGAACATTCTCTGATAAATTCAAAATGTATGTCCAATTTAGAATGTGGAAGAAGCTTTAAAGAGAAACAAATTCTAAAGAATCATGAGAGAGTTCACCTGCCAGATGAACAAAAACTCAAATATCCTTGCTCGTACTGTGATAAAAAGTTTGTTAATAATCATTGCCTTAAAATACATATAGCAAGGATACATGAGAGAGGTAAGCCATAACAATCTAAAACCATATCCAGTTAATAATCAATTTCCTGTCCAGTTGCCTTCTTCTTCTGTGAGATATGTGGAAAAGGATGTACAACAAAGTCAGACTTACTATGGCACATGGACAAACACACTCAGGAACGAAACTTTTCATGTGAAATTTGTTCCTTAAAATTCAAAAGCTCAAATTCACTACGCATTCATAAACGTCGTCATATGGCAGTTGAAGCAACAAAACCCTGTCCAATTTGTGGAAAGGAATTTCGATCAAGTGCCGCATTAAGTAATCACAAACTCGTACATTCGAATGAGAAAAAGCATAAATGTGTCGTAAGTGCACAAGAATTTTTCTATTAAGTAATTTATTCGCACTTTCTATTTCGCATTATTTTTTTTATACAGTATTGCCCCAACTCCTACAAAAGGCTAGAATCATTAAAATGTCATTTATCAACGCACACCGGTAGTCGTCCGTTTTCATGTCATTGGTGTCCAAAGACGTTCGTTAACTCAGCAAATTGTCGAAAGCATAAACTAAAAGAACACAAGGAAGAAGTCGAAGCATATGAGGCAGTTCATGGAAAGAAAGGTGTATCCATTTCATTAAAAGATTAAGATAATATTTATATAATTAAAAATAAAAGAAAAATCAAAGCAACCATGTTTGTTATAAATTTTGCACATTTTACCGTCAAATTTAGCACTAACTTGCTTATTATTGTTTTTTCTACGAGCTTACTATAAAGACGATCATCCAATTGACTCAATTGAACATTACTCGCTCTCGTCTCGTCAAGTCTCGAGAGTGATAAAATAATTTAAAAAGAAACAAAAACATCAGCTGTGAAGCGCAACCTCATTGATATTTCCTTTGCGTACGCCTCAGATATTCTCTCGCGCAAAAAATTATTTTCATATTCATTCGTTAGCATAGCGCGAAATTGAACGGACGATAGTGCACATAGTGGACTTGTGCCTTATATTTCTACTTTTGTGAGTTTGACATAGTGACTTTATAGTTGCGGGGGTCTGCTATTTGAATAGTTGGTGTGAGGTTTTGTATAATTTGAAGGGTTTTGAAGTTTTAAAAATAATTTGTGCGGTTTTCAAATTTCAAATTTTTCAAAACCGTTAAAATTCGAAATTTTCAAAAACAAGACCCCCGAAAAAAGCCACTCAAAAGTGCAACAAGTGATCAACTTTCACATGTGATCTAATTCTCTATGTCTTTTCTTAGATCCCAGTAAAAATAGAGACAGATAATAGTCGACTTATGTGTTAGAACGTGCCGTATCTATTACAAAAGACTGATTCTACATAAATCGAAAAGGGAATTACGACATTTGCCGAGTCTAACGATATAAGAAAAGAGAATGCTTTGCAATTGTAAGATTGTATCGTTCATAATAGTTACATTGTTATCATCAATCAAATCAGACGATTTTAGTGATTATGAGAATACTTTGTTGAACAGCGAAGACACGCGCTTTGATAATATCATCATTGAAAATACTAATCAGCATGAGAAATGCATTTCACACAATACCGAGAATGAGGCAATTGAAGAGCGTGGGATGATCATGAAGGAAGCCCAAACATCATTTATTCCATATTGTCGACACGAGAACTTGCCAAATAATCCACAGGACTTGAAACTTGAATCATTATTATCGGATTTAAAGAAGAGAAATAAGAGAATGGCTGACGTGATTAATGCATTGCACTTTGAAAGCATGCACACTTTGACACCTGATCAGATTCGGTCATCGCAAGCGAATATAATGAAACGGTATATGGACACATCCGTAAATCCTTGCAATGACTTCTACTCGTATGCTTGCGGTAATTGGGCGAAACATAATTCAATACCGTCTGATAAGATCGCATACGACACATTTGAAATATTGAGGGAGTCACTTGATAAAGCACTTAAAGATCTATTATCAGATGAGAAAGAAGATAGGAAGAATAAGAACAAGAGAAATAAGAGAACTCATGACAAACGATTACGACGTCATGAGAAGAATGCAGAAATGAAGGCAAAGAATCTGTTTCAATCATGCATGAATTATGATCAAATTGAAAAACGTAATGTTGAGCCACTACTTGAATTATTGGAGTCACTAGGTGGATGGCCTTTACTTGATAAAAATTGGGATGAAAAAACTTTTGACTGGCTGGAACTGGTTGCAAATTTAAGAAGATTTAACAATGATATATTGATTATGCAGTATGTTGGTGCTGATATCCACAACTCTAACATTAATGTGATTCAGTTTGACCAAACAACACTTGGACTTCCAACAAGAGACTATTTCTTGAAGACCGTCAATGAGAAGTACTTGAACTCTTACAGGAACTTTATCTCACAGACAATAAATTTACTTGGTGTTGATCAATTTGAGGCAAAGGATCGTGCTGATGAGATTATAGAATTTGAGACAAATCTAGCCAAGATTATGAGTGCACAAGAGGATCGAACCAATATTTCTGAACTATATCATAACATAACCTTAGCTGAGCTACAAAAGGAAATTCCTGGTATCGACTGGATTCGATATTTGACTATTGTACAGGAACGTGTTGTGGATAGTAATGAAGTTGTAATTATGTTTGCTAAGCAATACATGCAGGATCTTGTAAAGTTAATTGACAATACTGAACCAGCAAATGTGGCCAATTATCTATTATGGAGATTTGTGAGGCATAGGATCAATAATTTAGACAATCGGTTCCTGGAAGTGAAACAGAAGTTCTATCAGGAATGCTTTGGACGAGAGAAATCGTAAGAAATGTTTTTGTTTCCATTCATTATTTTTGGCGGGAAAAAATTTGTCACTTGGGATTTTTGACTTGAAAATTTGATTTTGATATTTACATCTCAGTCAATTAAGTACTAGAGTCCTATAAAGCTTCAGTGAGCAAAAAGTTAAGTGTCATATTTGATTAAATAGTTGAATTATTTAATCCAAAAATTCCCAATTATTATTTTAACCTGAAAATTTAATTGATAAATCCTCAACAAAAATAAATTACAATTTTAATTCAATTTTTACAGGCCAGAGAGATGGAAACAGTGCATTTCACAAGTGAACAGCAACATGGGTAATTGAAAGCATGAAATCATTTATCTACAGTGTAAATACCATATTTTATCTAATAAAAAATGTTTATTAGGCATGGCGGTCGGTGCACTATTCGTTCGTAAATATTTTGACGAAAACTCTAAACTAGACACACTGACAATGGTACGTGAACTTCAAATAAGCTTCCGAGAAATTTTAAATGGTACTGACTGGATTGATGAAGTAACGAAAGCGACGACAATTAAGAAACTCGACAATATGTCATTGAAAATTGGATATCCGGACTTTATAATTTCGAGGCATAAATTAGACGAGAAATATTCAGCGCTGCATATTCATCCAGACAAATATTTTGAAAATACTCTGAATGTCTTAAAATATCTAAATAAAGAGGAACAGAAGAAGGTCGGACAAGCTGTCAATAAGACAATATGGCAGACATACCCGGCAATTGTTAATGCCTTTTATTCCCGAAGTAAAAATCAAATCATGTTCCCTGCGGGAATTCTACAACCACCATTCTATCATCGATATTTCCCAAAAAGTATCAATTACGGTGGAATTGGCGTTGTAATTGGACATGAATGCACTCATGGCTTTGACGATGTGAGTGCAAAAAACATCACTAAATTAATTAAAATTAAATTCATTGAATGATTTATTTCAGAAAGGTCGTCTCTTTGATAAAGATGGAAATTTAAACAAAGTCTGGTCCGACTACTCAATAAAACAGTTTCGTGAAAAGGCGAAGTGTTTAATACAACAATTTAATAAATATACATTGACTGAGATAGGACAATCGATTGACGGCGAGACGACACAAGGTGAATATTAATTCTGTTGCTATGGAGCATATCCTTGTTGTTCTAAGGGACTGAAAGTCATGATTGATTTAATTGATACTTTTAGAACCCTACAAATTATTTTGATTTGACAAACATTTGTGAGGTTTTGAAATTTGAATTTCAATTTACCGTTAAATTATTCAATACTTTATTATCATCATAAATGTCTTAATTACCCATAAATCCGACTTTAATTCCATTTAATAGGAGAGAATATCGCAGATGGCGGTGGATTAAATCAAGCATATCGTGCGTACACGCGTTGGTTGAATAATCAAAAAGATCCAAATGTTCTCGAGAATGAAGTCTTTCCGGAACTAAATCTGACGAGTAAGCAGCTGTTTTTCCTAAATTTTGGCCAAGTCTGGTGTGGCGAAATCCGTGAAGAAGCAAATAAGAATAAAATGAAGACGGCAGTTCATTCACCTGGACGATTTAGGTA
Source organism: Chironomus tepperi (assembly GCF_022539635.2). Taxonomy (NCBI): domain Eukaryota; kingdom Metazoa; phylum Arthropoda; class Insecta; order Diptera; family Chironomidae; genus Chironomus; species Chironomus tepperi. The sequence goes on from NW_027226207.1 coordinate 2,182,251, forward strand.
CGTAGATGTTAATATTGAGTATAAGATCCTCATTTAATGCTGTTGTCTAATTTTAGAGTGATAGGCGCATTATCAAATTTCGATGAATTTTCCAAAGAATTTAACTGCCCGATTGGCAGTCCTATGAATCCGCAAAATAAATGCAAAGTATGGTAATTTTGTTACCCCTCGTAGGAATATTACTATAAAATAATTATTATCATAGTAACCATTGAATTATTTTTTTTCCATGACAATTTTATTTTAATGTCAAAAACAAGCTGTTAGTCGTTTAGATCAAACAATAAAGTTGTTTCCATAAAACTATCTTTTGTGTGTCTCCAAAATTATTTAATAACTTATTAATTCAAGCAAGATGATGAAAAGTATTTTATCATGTGATCGTGACTTAAAAGAAGCTGCAGTCATAGAAAAACGCAGACAAGCTGAAGAGCTAAGAAAGCAGCGATTTTTCAATGAGAAGAACAGAATTTTGGGTATCGATTCTGATGGCTTGAATAAGCAGTTGCTTGAAAAGGAGCAGAAATTGGAAGCTGAAAGAGAAGAAGCTCGAATTGCTGCTGAAGAAATGAGAAGAAATTTGGACTTGGCAGCACAACGTGAACGAGAATTTCGTACTCAGAAGAAGCAGTCAGAGATTGAAATAAACGAGTTCCGTAAAAATTGTCAGCAGACAAGAGATGGCGTCGATTTTGACTTGAATGATCCAGATGGTCAGAAAAAGGCATATCCAGGTCGATTGGATGACAATGATCCTCGTTTGAGTATTTCTGGTGGTCAGCAGTTCATCGGTGAGGATTTAATGAACGAAAATCGTATCCGTGAGCAGAAAAATCTCCAGAAGCAGTGGCTTGATCAGCAAATAGCCGAACGCAAGCAACTTGAAAGCAACCAAAAGGAAGCAGAAAAGAAAATGTCAGATTCTCTATGCAAGCATGATGCACATGCTGTTTTTCTCGGTCATCGTATGCATGATGATAAGCGTGGACTTCAAAGACAAATTCGCGAGTATAATGAGTCACTTGCATTACAAAAACGTGAAAATGATAAGAAAAGGAAGGAAATGGAACAGCAAGATAATCAGGCTGAAATATACAATTTCTTATCGAGTGACTTGTTGAAGGAGAATCAACCGAAAGGAAGTAATCTTGGTCCAAATCGCTGCATTCCTTACATGTACAAAGGTAAGTCTTGCCAGGTGCTGGTTTCTAGGTGTGATCCTGAGTTGGTACTTACTACTTCCTGCTTGATCCTAGCAACCAGCCTCAATTTGAATATTAGCTTTAAATAATAATGAATAATTTAGGAATGAACTCTGAGCAAATCGAGAAGCACAAATTGGAACAAGAAAGGCAGTTGAATGACTTGAAACAGCGCAGGATGGATGATCAGCATCACAAGGAAGAATGGGACAAATTGACTGACGAAATGCATCGTCAAATGTATTTAAAGGAACGTGCATTGTCCAGAGACATTCGTCAAATCAATTGCAAGATTCGCGAGGAAAATGAGCAGCTTGCTAAGGAACAGATTTACCAAAAGGAACATTATGACCGCGTCGTCAACACAAATCCACCGTCTGAGGAATATTTTGATCAGTTCAATACAACTTCTCGTTAGTTTGTATGAATTTGTCAAATTTATTAAAGTATTGAGATGTCATTAAATTAGGAATGTCTACATACATGATTTATGTCGCACAAAAAAATTAATTAATTAACATTTTTTTGGGTTTAATCGATTAATTGCTTAAAAATTAAATTATTATGATCGTGAGTATCACATTAGAAATTTATTCCGCACAAGCATCCACGCACACACATTATGTAGCCTCCTAGCATTGAGCAGGTAGTGACTCGCTATGGAAATAAATAGGATTAATATTTTCTACAATTTTAAAATTGATGACTTTGATTTGAAAAATTTGACCGTTAAATAACGGTTAAAATTCGAATTTAAATTTTTAACACACTAACACATTGACAAAATTTTGAAAATTTAACGGAAATTGGCTACTTACTGTTCTGCATTGACAACCTCACTAAATAATATTTCAGCCTTTGATTTAACGAAGAAGACGAGCAAAAATGAGATGATCATGACAAATAAGCCAATTAAGAATGTAAAAGATTCATGTGCTATTGATGGACGGAGGAAAATGCGTGCTGTTAAGTCAGTCCATGTCGATTCTGTCCATGTTGAATAAAGATTACTTTTGAAATTATATCCTTCCTCTTCAAATGCTGGACTGATTGCAAAGCTCAAATTTTGAGTCATCATTCGACACTCGCCTTTCTTTAAACTTCCAGGAATCCAATATAATGGCAGTACTGTACAATTTTCCTTATTCTTATTGACTTTCTCACTTAAAACGAATCCAAAGACTCGATATGCCCATCCAGTAGCCTCTAAAGTAATTGATGCTTGAACACTGACGTATCTTTGGGGTGGATAGTTACTTCCGTGATAATCGTCTCTGAACACAAAGATTGAGTCAAATAGTCGGCAATTTGTAGCGACCAAGTAGCAATAAAGGTATTCATCGACTAGAGCTGAACTAGCAATTCCTTCGCCTGTATACTTTTGGTCTGTAAGGATGTCATAGACACCTAAACCTAACAATGTTGCTACGTTACGAATTTTAACTTGGACAGAAGGGACAGAAGTGTCTTCTGAGCTTTGAACGACATCAAGTTTATCAAAGTCTAAACTCTTATTTTGATAGCTGTACTTCAAATTTCCAGCATCATCAAAGACTGAATGATAAAATTTGTTGTCTGGCTTCTTTGCAGCAATAACAAAAGCTGGAAAACTTGAATTTTCTCTTAAAAATGTCTGTGCTGATACCGGCGGTAAGCTCATCGTCTCTCGTGTTGTGATGTTTACATTCAATCCAAATTTCTCATTGTAAGCTTGAACTGATGCTGAAAATTTATTGGCAATTCCATTTGCTCCATTTAAAGAATAAATCGATAAAGTATCGAATCCATCAAGTGGACCAATGTCAATCATCAAGATAATATTGTCCATAGTTAGTGGCTGTCTATGAGTTAATTTCAATGGAAATGCGTTCTTCTTCTTCAATTCATACACAAGACTTTGTGACCCAATATAGTCATAAGACTCGCCATTAAACAGCATAAAAAGGACATTCACATTATTCTTCTCATAAATATCATTAGATATAATTTTTCTCAAGTAATGTGCGGAAGTGATTAAAGTGGCAACTGAAGCTAAGGAGTCAAGTGCACCTAATGCGATTCCATCGAACATTGATGTGGTATCTAGTCTTGCTGATATGAGGATGATCTTCTCACTTTGATCATTTGTTCGGTTCTCTGGATCAACAATTTTACGAGGAAATAACGTGGCATAGACATTCTTGCCTTGAAGTGGATCACAGAAAGTGATTTGCTTTAAAAATCCAGGAAATTTGGATCGTCGAAAGCAAACTTCAGAATTTCCAGCAGCAGACATAAATGAATCGATTTCAATGCTACATAATGCTTTTCCAGCTTGACCTTCCAAGTCTGTATTGAAATCCTTAAAGCACTTTATGACTTTTTCCGATTCATTCTTACTAGCCAGGAATATGATCGGAATGTCGAAGTTCTCATGCAACAATCCAGTTCCGTAAGGATTCCATACAGTTTCAGGCTTTGTGACATCACAAACTGGCTGATTCATATGACGGAAAAATTCATTCGGACATTTTGATTCCTGTGAAAAGTGTGTCATGTCTGTTGTGTCGTTAACTAAGATTATTGCTGATACAAATTTAGAATCTCTTAATTTTAGAATAATTTCCCTGGTAAAAAATTTTGGCTTTAATATCGGTGCATAGGGAGGTGCTGGTGGGTCATTAATTATGAAGCTTATATCCTCTTCCTTTTCTATGTAATGCAAAACACCGACATTTCCAGCGGATTTTCCTGCAGCTGTAAAATTAATCAGGATATGAAATTTCAATTGCTAGTGTGTTGAAAAACATTGTACTTACAACTACATCCAGTCTGATGAGTAGAATTAAGTCTTCTAAAGCACATATTACCGACTACATTTTCGTAAATCTTATCTTTTGTTCTATCGCTTGATACTGTCATTTAAAGTGAAATTAATTAGTTACTTTTATGACAAATGGATGCATTAGCTTTGTGTTACTTACCTAAACTTACAAAAACTACGATACAAAGTAAAACTATTAAATATTTTAACATTTTATTATCTGAATATTTTTTCTATGTGAATCATCAGAAAAACAAAACTAGTATTTATAGCATCAGCATACTTTAAGTTTGCATCTTTAGCGCATTTTATAAAAAAAGATTCCTAAATGTCTAGAAACGTACCTGAACTGACCAAGACGGTTGCTATTTACGATCACGTGGTCGAATTAGGAAAAAATTCTAAAAATCTTAACAGTTTTTCAAATTTCAAACTTTGACGGTTGTCAAAAATTCAAAATTTATGAAACTTGAGATTTCAAATTTTTGAAAACCGTTAAACTTTGAATTTAAATTGCATTCAAAAACTCATTAACCTGTTTAGTTATCAAAGCATTAGCAATAAGATGTCAGCAACCCAAAGTGACTTATAAAATCGCAGTTGTTATTGAAAATAAGCTAAAATTTGAAATCCAATCAGTAAAATCCTATCCGCGAAATACAATAACAAATAAAATTTAGTGTAGTGCAGATCAAAACATTTTACTCAGTGATTTTTAACTATTTTAACAAAATGAAGAAAGTGTCATTTGAAGCACTTAAACTTAAGACATTTCTGGAACACCTAGAAAGATCACCAACGATAGACAATGCATTAAATCTGCTGCGTGAGCTGGATTCTTTGAAAAACGAGAATTTTCAATTCATTCAAGATGTTTTCTTAAGCCGGCTACTAATTATGATGGATGCTGCTGATGGACTGTAAGTTTTCTTGTTTCGGCACTTTTCTTTAAGATTAACTAATTATAATTTACAGGAAAAAGAATGAATTTAAGACCGCATTACTGAAATGCATGACTATAATTTTAAATGGGTAAGTTCAGCTAAATTCTGAAGAATCAAGCTTAATTTAATATTTTACAGTTCTCGGATCATGAAAGACCTTCCATACAAGACAATCCTGTGTATAGTATTAAAACAAATCTTTGACTATCCAACAAATAGCTACAAAAAGGAACTTCCAGAGGAACTAAAAATTGCAATATTTAAATGCTTTGAAGCTGCATCCATTAATTTGGAATTTGATGTTATTGAGAAGTTTATGGTCAATCAGAATAAGATTCTCTTGGGTCAATGCATATTCATTTGTAAGGAAGCTATATCTAAAGAAACTTATTTGAAATTAAGGTAAAAATGCTCTTTGGATATTCTTCATTCCGTTTCTAATTTATATCTCATTCACAGAAAATCAGCAGTTGAAGCTTTAATGGCTCTATCACAATGTCATGACAAATTTGACCAAAATGATTGTGTGCTTAGAGAACAAATCTCTAAAATTCTCTTCATTGTCCTTCCACAAATCGCGACAGTATTAATTAAAGTATGTCAGGAAGATTGTTTACGAGGACCGAGTCTCATACAGGCTGCTCTAAAATGTTTAGGAAGATTTCTGTGCCTTATATTGGAAGATTATGACAAGAAAGATTTAAATTTAGGCAGAAATGAGGATTTTCTGAAATTAATTCAATTAAGCAATGACCAGGAAGTAGCACCAGTTCAAAAAGTGACGAAACATAATGTCGAAAAAATAGAAAAGTCAAGTGAATGGATGGCAACGGCGGCACAGAATCTTTCAAAAATTATAATTAACTTGAAGTACCTTCGTGGCAGTGAATATAGTAAAATAAGGCATGAACTAGCTGTTTTAAGTTTTAATCTACTTTTTAAATGCCTGCCAAACTGCAAGTTATTCATGAGATTCTTGCTAGAAAATTTAATTTTATTTACTGATGATTCCGATGAGAACATCCAAAATTTCAGTCAAAATGGCTTGAAAGAGTTTACAGCAACAATTCCGAACATAAATCAAGAAATATCTGAGCTGTTCTCAATCCATTTAACAACAATGCCAAGAATAATTTTAACTGGATTAGAATCAGAACAGTTTGCAGGAATGGCATTAATTAACAGTTACTTAAAGATATTTTCAAACATTGATGGACATTTGGAAGGATTATTTGAGAATCCAATGATGCTTGAAAAGTTCATTAACATTATGGTCAGTTGCAGTGAAATTGACGCTCCAAAGGAACTGATTTTCCACGAGACAGCTGGTATCCTTAGTGATGAATTTTACAAAATGAAAATGTCATGGAAAAGCTTTAAAAATCTCAAAAATGAAGCTATTGTCAAAAAGTATTCAAGTATCTGCAAAAATATCGGATCTTCTAGATTCTCACAAGTTTGTGTCAATTTCCTGTTAGACAACATTAATTCCGTTGAATATCTCGTCTTCCTTAATGAAATTCTAAATTGTGATAATGAAAAGCTGTCACTAAGTTCCGATCAGCTTGACAGCATTATGGAAGAATTTTTAAATGAAACTTATTGGACACTTCCAACGAAAGCAGTCTCACAGCTTCCCAAAAAAGGAGGAAGGGAAGAATGGTTTGAAGATCACACGCCTGGACTGTATGAATCAGCTATTGAAGTCAGATTGACTGATTTATCATTAAATGACGATAATGAGGAACACCAAAACATTTTAAGTCTGAAGACTATTAAGTACAACATCTTGTGTACATGCACGATATTAGAATTGACTGGAAATATTGCTTTAAAGCTAGAAAGCAAGTTCCAAAGATATATTCTACGATGCCTTCATTTGATACTCGAGAAAGCAGGAAACTCCAATTTCCTCATTAAATCAGCTGGTCTGTATGCTCTAGAAAGTATAAGTCAAGCTATGGGACATAAAGAAATTTCCGAACTGATTGATGTTAATTCCGACTATCTACTTTTCAATATCCACAAACTTTTAAGGCACGATCATGAAAATGAAGCAATTATTGACATGATGTCTGTTGTTTTTAAATACTCCAAAGCATCCATAACTGCTTATGTCGAGGACATTGTCGAAATGGCAGCCAACCATATAATTAATGCCAAACATAGCAACAAAACTGCTTCATACTTAAAATTATTCAAGCTGTATGTCGAATCTGTTAGGCAATGGAGCCCGGAAATAGAAATGGAAGTAGATGTGAAAGTTGAGACAGATTGGGATGAATTTTATGAACGATGTCTTCATATTCTTGAGAATGGTGATGAGATTGATATACAAATTAATAGAGAAGCTCCTGTAGATGATACTAAAGATCCAGGATATAGTTCTGATGATCCAGTAGAGAATTCTGAAGATCCAGTAGAAAATCCAGAAGACAACGACCAACAGCCAGAAACAAAAGAAGAAGAAAAACCTCCACAGCATATTCAATTGACCATAAAAATTCTCACTTCCTCATTACCATATTTTGCATCATCAAATCCCATAGAAGTGATTCTCGTGCATGAAATATTTCAAAATGGATTTCCAGTTTTACATTTTTATGAGAAGGAATTTCTTCCTTTAGTCCATCAAATGTGGTATCCATTCACAAAACAAATTAATGGAAAGGATTATGTCGTCCTTCAACATTCATTGCGTCTATTAAGCACAATTGGAAAATATGCTAAAGATTTTGTCTACAGACGATCAGCAGACAATGTCATTCCAGTAATTAATAAGTTTTTGAATTCATCATTCAGTCATACCAATAAGACAGAAAATTTGTCATATACTCAGGAATTTAAGCTTCAAAAGGAAATTTTAGATGTTTATGGACAATTGTCTGTAGATTTGGGAATTGTCGAAAAAGAACAAGACGAGATAATTGACTTATTGATGCTGTATCATAATCAGCATTCAAATACACAACTTAAAAGTTCTGCCAAAAAATCAATTGACGCTATTGCCAAATTTGACCCATTTGTAATTAAATATAAATTCAGTTTTCAATAGATTTTAACGGACAGAACAAATTTGAATTTTAACGAAAAAGTTTAAATTCGCCCTGAAATAAAATTTGAATTTAAAATAACCGTTATTTTTGTCTTTGAAGTTTTATTTGTACGACTAAAATAATCCCTTTTCGTCATCCTCCAGCTCAAAACTCACATCCTCTAAATTATCATTTTGATCAAAATTAGCCAAAAATTGCCCTGCTGATTGGACAGGCAACTGTTGTGGCAAATTACTATCTGAATCATACATTTCATTGAATGAATCAGAGAATGGCTGACTAACATTCTGCAAATCATCTGCAGCGCTATATTCATTCATAGGTCCATCATCCATTGATGCTGAAAATGGATCAGTAATGTCCTGCAAGTCTTCGTCATCATTCAAAATTTGGTTTGCTCTTTGAGTTTCTTCCCATGCTGTTGTAAATGACTTTTCCATAGCTGGTAATTTTTCTTTCTGTGGCGTCAAATGTAATGGAAGTGATTTATTTCTAATGCCAAAACTACTGTTGCCTTGATCTTCATAAAATGACCTCGAAGCTGCTGGAACTTGTAACAAATTATTTGCAAATGGATTGACTGTACTCTCTAGTAACATTTGATTTATTCTCTGAGCTTCATGTGGTCTCAATGGACTTAGAGCTTCGCGTGGTCGCTCAACGCTAATGAAAATTGGATTAAAAATACTGAAATTCAATTAATTACCATGTAACTTACACAACTGAGGTCATTGGAATCGGAAGATCTTCAGGAATTCTTGATGGAACGACTTGAACAGGCCGATCAAATACAATTCTATTTGATGTAACTGGCATTTTAGCCGGAATACTTCTGTTCAACATTTTCCTTACAGATCTTGATTGGCTGTAATGAATTAATCATTGCATTAATTATGTTGCTACCTGCTGCTTTTATTAAGTAATCTAGCAAAATCTTAAATTTTTAATCTCAACAGTCAAATTATTTTTTAAATTAAAATCTAACGAAAGAACTTTGAATTCGCCCTTCAACAAAATTTGAATTTCAAAAGACCGTTAAAATATTAATATTTAACAATCAGATCTCTAATTATTAATAATTAATGACTGTATGCCAATTAAGAATTATGACTAAGTAATTTACCTGTATGGAAGTGACCGGTCATGAACTTTTTCCCTTCGTTTTAATCGAGACGAGATATCGTCATTTAATACAGTACTTAATGTATTAATCAAGTGTTTGATATTTTCATTTTTCCGTGACTGCCGTGATGCACTCTGTCTTGCTGATTCATTATCAAATTGCATCAAGTTTCCGTCATTAAATACTACATTTCTTTGTGGCGTTTTAGGAGGTGTACTGGTAATGTCAATTAAAATACCTTCAGCTGGTTGTTGACGAGCAGGTGTTCTTGATCTAATGGACGTTTGCAGTCGTTGCTGTGGACTTCTCATAGAAGTTTGATTTCTAATTGATTGGTTCATGTCAGATAAGTCTGCATAATCAATTTCAGAGATATCTTCCAAGTTTCCTCTAGTAGAAGTTTCGAACCTTCTTTGAGGACTTCCCATCATTTGATTCCTACCAGATTGATTAGGATTGAATGATGTTGATAAATTTGCATACTCTATCTCAGATACATCCTCAAGGTTACCACCTTGCCTTGACATTGAAGTGTTAATTAATCTTTGTGGACTTTTTGGGGACATAGGAATGGATCGATTCCTCATTGACTGATGCATGCTGGAGAGATTAGCATAGTCAATTTCAGAAATGTCTTCCAGTCTACTTTCTTGCCTTCTCATAGAAGTTTCAGGAACTCTTCTAGGACTTGTCATAGACAAGTTCATTCCTCGACTTCTGTTCGACTGATTTGGCTCATAGAAACTTGACATGTTGGCATATTCAATCTCCGAAACATCCTCCAAGTTTCCTCTTGCTGAAGTATCAAATCTTCTTTGAGGACTGGCCATCACTTGATTCCTAGCAGATTCATTGGGATGGAATGAAGTTGATAAATTTGCATACTCAATTTCAGATATATCCTCAAGGTTGCCACCTTGCCTAGACATTGAAGTGTTAATTAATCTTTGTGGGCTTTTCGGGGACACAGGAATGGACCGATTCTTTATTGATTGATGCATGCTGGAGAGATTGGCATAGTCAATTTCAGATATATCTTCTAATCGACTTTCTTGCCTTCTCATTGAAGATTCAGCTCTTTTTTGAGGACTTCTAATGGACACATTGTTGGCTCGACTTCTATTGGATACATTTGGTTCATGGATGCTTGACATATTGGCATATTCGATCTCTGAAACATCTTCTAAGTTCCCTCCTATCGAAATATTAGTTCTATTTGGAGTTCTTCTGATTCCTGAAGTATTTATCACTCTTTGTGGACTGGGCATCGTTGCATTTCTAACTGACTGATTTGGATGATAAGAAGCTGATAAGTTGGCATACTCAATTTCCGAGACATCCTCTAAATTCCCTCTTGCTGAAGTCTCGATCAGTCGCTGAGGTGTGGCATGCCTAGCTGATTGATTGGGATGATAAGAAGCTGATAAGTTGGCATACTCAATTTCCGAGACATCCTCTAAATTTCCTCTTGCTGAAGTCTCGATCAATCGCTGAGGTGTGGCATGCCTAGCTGACTGATTTGGATGATAAGAAGCTGATAAGTTGGCATACTCAATTTCCGAGACATCCTCTAAATTTCCTCTTGCTGAAGTCTCTATTAATCTGTTAGACCTGCCATGTTTAGCAGATTGACTGGGATCATAGTAGCTTGACATATTCGCATACTCAATCTCAGAGACATCTTCTAAATTGCTTCGATCCTTCATAATCGAATTGACGACTTTTTCGGCAGCATTTTCAATGATCTGGTTAATTCCAACTGGCCTTTCATGTGAGCTGAAGTTCAATCTTTGTCTACCATGCTTGTCTCTAACTGGCGTGTAGTACTGTGACATGGCTGGCTTTCGTACATCTCGATCCTTTCTGGATGGTGTTGCGAATTGATGTGGAACTCTCATTGGAGAATCTTCCAAAAATGTTGAGTTAAAGGATGGCATCTCAATTTCATCAAGAAGTTCAGTCTTGTCCTTTTCGTCAGTCGTTGGCTGAATTTCAATGATTTTTCCATGGATTTCCTTCTCTGGTGTTACAGGAATTATTTGGATTGGAACTTTGTTGAAAACTCCAGTCTGATTGTTTTCGACTATTGCTATAGCTTCAGGTCCTTTGGTGCTTTGATAATCTTCAATCACGCCTATTTCGACAATATCGACATCTTCATCTATTTCACCATTAATTTCGATCGTAGCTGACAATTTTACCTGGTCTGTACTGTTAGCCATTCGGGAAAATTCCATCAAATTTATGGAATTGTCAGCTTCAATTAATTTTAGCATCACTTCCGTCTTATCCAAGTCTTCGATCAAATATCCATTTAGTGAGTCTTTAAACAGAGCAGATGATTGAGATTTAGACATTCCACTTCTTGAAGGCAACAAACTTTTTATTATCACTTCCCCTAAATGGTCGTAATTCTTGCTGAACGACATGCTTCTACTGCTATCATCGCCAATAATAACCAACTTCCTATTTTTCTTTAAAAGTATTCGAGGAATGTCAGTTTGTGGTAGTTTGAAGTATTTTGGAAGAAGTGATTCTGCATATTTAAGGCACTCGACTACTTTTCGATTTCTTTCCATGAGAACATTCAGAAAGTTTCTTGCTGCTTCGTCCTTGATTTGTGTCAAGTCAGTGTCACTCAAAATTTTGTCAGTTTCCTCGAACTTTTTCTTGATTTCCTTGGTTCCCGACGAGGCAAAAGCATGCGATATTTTTATAATCGTCTCATTTGATGCAGACTCAATAGAATTAATGACATTTCCCAAATCAGTTTTCCATTTCTTTAAGTCATTTTCATCAGCTGACTTCTGCAATCCATCAATCCTCGACTTTAGCTTCTCAATTGCCTTTGTATCTTCTACAATTTTATTGACCAACTTCTTGAATATTGGATGGGACTTGACCGTTGCATTTGTACACTGCTCACATAAATTTTTAATTTCATTGCCATTTTTAATGCACTCTGTATACACTTCCAATGCATCTTTAATTGCACTATAATTTGAAGGTTTTGACATGTCCGGAAAAAAAATAATTTAATAAAATTTTGCTGTAATTAATCAAAAAGTCAAAAATAAAATCAATGCTAACTGAGACAAGTGATTAATTAATTTATTTCTAAATATTTTGCAATATCCATTCAATATATGATGATACTTGAGTATAGACACCCGGAAAGTTTGCTAGGCCACATGATCGTGGACCGAATGAGACGATACCCAAAAGAACATATGTTCCGCCTGATAAATCTGAGTCTGTCATTAGTGGTCCTCCGGAATCTGTGGATATTTTTAAAAATTCTCTTAGTTCTGATTCTATCCATGAAGACATCATCCGGTAGCAACTACTCACCTCCAGCACATGCATCACCTGCTTCCCTTCCTTGAACACACAACTGAAAATTACTTATCATAATTCTCGTACCCAAATTAGCTGAGTAATTGGCATAAAAGGATGCACATTCCGATGTTCCAACAAATGGCAATCGTATCCACTGTAATCTCGGATTTTGTGTATTAGACGTACGACTCGAAGCACCTGTTATTGAGTAAACAAGTAGACCCGATTTAGAGTCTTAAAACTTAATTAGTCGACCAACCAAAAAAACATACCAAACCCAGCAATTATACCATTACTTCCGACTTCAATTTTGCCAAATCTTTCATAATTCGCAACAGGTAAGCAAATCGGAGCTACGGATTCTGAGAATATAATTAATAAAATATTCAATATTTAGTTCTATCGACCCTTAAAGGATGCAATGAAGCGTATCAAAACTCACGAGATGATGCTGTGGATTGGTATAGTTTAACAAGTGCTATGTCATTCTGATATCGAGGATTATTGTAGTTGGGATGTACAATAGTCTTTTCAATTTGGAAGTCTTCTTCTTTAACGCAAAACCCATCATCATTACACTCATTTTCTTGGTCTACATCAACATCTCCGAGTCGCACTAAAGCTCTTTCAAATTAAAATTTTTATGTACATTAATAATGAGGCTGTATTATGATTCATTTAATTGAGTCATTACTCAATTTGCTTACAATTCGAGTGATTCAATGAGATTCGATACGCAGTGACCGGCCGTGAGGACGAATCTACTAGAAATGACACTTCCAGCACATCGATACGAAATAGTTCCAGATGTTTTATTTCGATATGCTAAACGTGCTACCCACAAAAATCGACCGATTCCTGCATCTTCACCTCCTATAATCCTTGTTCCACTTGACTTTCCACAATTCTGATTGATCAAATTAAGTTTTTCCTGTAAATTTCTTGGAAGTGCTGCAACAATTGGAGTTTGAGTCGTCGTTGTGGTTGTTGTAGTCGTTGTGGCAACTGGTGGTTGTTCTGTTACTGTCTCCTGATAAAATGTATGATTACTTGGAAGTGTGAATTCCGGAGAAAACGGTTGTGGACAGTTCTTATGTGTTGCTGCATCTTCATGATTTACATAAAATGGTTTAGGCTTTTGGACGTTGGACTTTGTAAATGGATAAAATCCTTGAATTGGATAGCTGACATATTGAGGCATATTTGATGGTTGAATATGCGGACGAGCTTTTACATAGTCATTCTGATCTTCAGAGCTATCTGGATATCCATTTGCAAAATTCCATTTTCTTGCAAATTCTTTAGACTGCTTTTGCCACTGTTCCTGATAGTTATATCCTTGTCCACTATAATAATTTGGACAGCAGACATACATTTCACCTTTAACATATTTGCATTGATAGACTTGAAGCTGCGTGTTTATGTAATTTGCAATCATTCCGCTATACATATTCCTTACCATGTTCATTATTGGATCACATTGCTTTAATTTGACGCAATTACATGCTCTTTGAAAATTATTGACTTGCACATTACCATTCATCTGTTGAAAATGAAAATTTTGTGGTGCAAGGTCATGGTTATCGTAAGTCTGTCTACGTGAATGCATATTTTCACTTTCATGGTAGTAGAAAGGCCAAGTGCTATCACATGCTGTGTTTTGAATTAAAAATAAATTTTGTTTTTAAATAATAAAGATTGCTGAGTTCATTTTGCGGAAGTTGAAGTTGGTTTTGGGCGGATTTGGCAGAAGTTTTCTAAATGAATATATCAAAACCATACAAATGTTTCATTTTCTTTATGAATTTGTATGGTTTTGATGTTTTTATTATTAAATTCTTCCCGTTAATCAACTTCAGCCTCCGCATCAGTATTAAAATTAATTGATCAATTTACACAATTTTCACATCATAAATTCACACTTACTGACTGCGGCAAGCAAAACAATTAATATCACAGTTAATCTCATGATTAATCTCTTAAAATCCTGTATTTGTCAATTCTATATCACTTTCAATTTATATTATGATTTTGTCCATACAAAACATTGCACATTAATAATCGCAACAGAACTTCTTCACCTTTGTGATGACACCATTAAATTGTTTTCATTATTTTAATCTCTTTTCACGGTTCAATTGTTTCATGCATTAATCGGATTAATTATCAAATATCTCTATTTATTTTTCTTTTCGACTGACCATGCGGACGTTTAAATGAGAACTGATTGAGTGCTAAATATAGTCAAATTATTTTGAATGATGTTCATTATGCTCAATCGATCTCCTTCTCTTTTCTGAGCAAATTTTGGCAGTAATTCTCTTTAAGTTTATGTTGTAAACAAAACAAACGATAAAGTGATGATCGGATTGACGAAAATGCAAATGTTTTATAAAGGGGTGCGGGCAGATGTCTAGAGATAATCTCTGCAATTTATTCCAATTTATTCATTAACTTTATTGCGTTCTATCTTGATGTTTAGAATCTTGTATTTTGTAGTAATCCTTAAAATTGGTGTTTGTTCATCTCGTTCAATGTTGAATTTCAATCGACTTCCGACAATTTGTCAATTTTCTAAATTTTGTCAGGAGGTTATGTTTACAATTATTGAAAACTTTTATAATTTCAGTTGTTCTGGAGACTATTTTGAGTATTATTCATGCTGTTGCTGTTTGACTAGCTTTGTTGATGACTTTTTAATATGTTTTTGCAATTTCCGCTTTTAAAAAACCTGTAATTTCAAAATATGTTAAACTTTGGTAACTTTTTGAACTTTCAGTCCATTTTGAGACTTTTTTTTGAGTATTCTTCATGCTGTTGCTGTCTGACTAGTGTCTTTCATGCTGCTACTGTTTGACTAGTTTTGTTGATGACTTTGCAATATGTTTTTGTAAGTTTATTTGTTAAAAATCTTAAGTTTACAAAATAAAACTGAAAACTTGCTGAAAACCAACATCCAGCCCACAAAGATCCAGTAAAACATCGTGTTTTTAACTACATATCATATTTGATTACGATATCGTCTTTATTCTTGATAATTATCATCATTTAATACATAGATTAAAATCTAAATGGGATGTCTGAAGAAAAATATAGAGTATTCCACATTAATGTTGCTTAATTGACTATCAACATTCATTAAAATCTCTGACAAAATTTTAAATGCATTACACATGACTCAAATCTTTTATCTTTTTGTTTTTAGGTATTTATGTTCAACATTTTGAATAAAAACTAATCCTTGTACTCACAAAAATAGTTTCTTTTTGTTATTTATATGCTTTTAGTTACTTTAGAAATCATAGATATATATGTTTTGAGAATTTAGATGAATAGCTACAACTCATTCAGTCTTAAATATTTCCGTTATAAGGAATGCATAATTTTCATTTTAAATAAATGCAAATGCGATGTATTAGGGGGTCATTCAGTTATGATGTCCAATATTGGGGATGGGATAAGGAGAAAGGTTTGTCAATCTTAAGAAAGTGAGGGGAGGAAGTGGGAGATCATTGACATCAGAACTGAATGACTCCTTAATTTAATTAACAAAAAAAAAAATTAATAATTTTCCGAGATTAAACTGAGATTAATTGAAAATATATAAAGAACTGCACATAATGAAGGGATTAAAAAGTTTACATTACAGAATAGAATGTAAATTGTGACACATTTCTTCTCCTACAATTAACAGTAGTTTCTTTAATGCGATTAAAACGAACGTTCTATATATTGGCCTCATGAAAGTTACAGTAAATTTTTTTTTTCCATTTCACTTTCCACATTCTATTCTTCCGCTGCAACTGCCTGTTCAACAGTCAATTCTGTCATACCGTTTTGAATTGATTCGACCTCTTTTGACTGAACATCGTCGACTTGTTCAAGACGTGCCTCGAGATTCTCATTTAATTTCTGTCCGAAATCGGAATCAAGTTCGTTGAGTTTATCGATTAATCTTGATCTGAGCTGGTCGGGCCATTTGAGCGACCATTCTTTGAACAATTTCATCTGTATGGGAAATGAAACCGCAAAATAATGTCATTCGATGCTGGTTTATTTGGGGGGAGGAAAAAGAGGAAAGGAAAACATTCAACTTACGCGACAATAAAAAATTGTTGGCTTTTGACTCGACTCGGTCATTCCATTCATGTAGATTTCATTTGGCTTCAACAGCCACTGTATGAGAATTTCCATAAAGTCACTTCTTTCATATTCTGAAAACTCTCGGAACCAGGTGATTAAATATCTAAATTCAACTTCTGGCGATAGATGTGAATGGTTCATGTTATTTTCAATTATTTTGTTATTTGTGATTGAACTTGTTGTTATATTTGATGTTAGTTTATTGCTCGACTAGTCTTGGAGATTTAGCACATTTGTAAAACTTTTAAAATACTTCGACTTTTCATTAATTTAATTCAATTGATTTTTTTCCTCGTCAAAACTTTCATTTATTTTTGCAATTTGATGGAGACTAATGTTGGGGATATGCTATTCACACGTTGGCAGATAATGAAATTCTTATTCACAATATAATTTAGTAATTTTTTTTTGGGGAATTTATGATCTAAACCATACCATTCGATAATCTATCAAATGAAAAGCAACTGTCAAAATTGAATTTAAAATCTAACGGAAAAATCAATTTTTAAATGCCGTGTGAATATTTCGTCTGATGCGCCGCTTCAAATCAGCAAAATCCCTTAAAAATTCAAAATAATTTCAACCGTTAAAATAATTTTTTGTCGTTATGCTATATCACGTTCTAGTATAACTAGTAATGCGGCTTGGCCTTCCCGCCAAGCGAAACTTGTCATACCCGCGTGACTTTTTATGGTACATCGTGAATAAATCTGCATTGAGTTTTTACTACCCATGTTTCTCTTAAATTCATTTTTATTTAATTAATTCTCATCAAATTAAAATTTGAAAATCTCTAAATTGATCATCGAAGAACGAATTCTTAATATATGTATAATTCACCGAAATATATATAATCATTATAATTGAAATTATTTACTACATTATCAAGTTCATTAAAGAATTTGCATACATCATTGGTTTAACTGGAAATAAAAGGAGATAAGAGAACAATTAAAATGCATGTTACAGTGTTGTAGAGAATAATAAGAAAAATTTACCGTTTGGATGAGGAACTGCCTCATAAACCTCATACTGAGGTTTCATTTCTTTTCCGTTAAGAATTATATAAGCACCTTTATTGCCCATTGTGTCTGCATAGAATAAAAATATATTATTATATTTAAGCATGTCACCACAAAAAATCGATAAGTACATACCACAGTAATTGGGCGCAGAAAAAACTGTGATGCATTTGCCATTGTGAGCAACTTCATATCCCATGTCTTTTACCTCGTGTGATCGAATTACATATTCTAGGTTGTTCTTTTTCAAGAAATTCTCTGTTACATCAGGTCCTAAATTGAAAAATTAACGAATATTAAACATTTGAATTTCAAAACCATACAAATGATTTTTAAGACATACCAAATTGACATCCAACACCTCGTTTCGAAGGCGACCGTCCGTTTTGTGGTTGGGGATCAGACCACAATAATTCACACATAATTCCTTCTTCAGGTGGTTGTCTATTTCTCTCGACTTTCCTTAAATCATCTATTGTAACTTCGTCAGAACTAAATAAGCCGCCATGCATAACAAGAACCTTATTATTTAGTAGATGACATAGAGGCAAGAAATTATAGACTTGAGTAAACATATCTGCCATCGTTGAACTATATTTAGCTGTAACTTCGCCAGTAAATCCGTACATTTGATTCATGTTTATCGATTCGTGATTTCCTTAATAGATTAATAAATATTAATTAAATGTAAACAAATTGAATAGCTTTATAGTTACCTCGACTAAGATAGAAGTGATTAGGGAAAAGTAGCTTGAAGCCGAACAAAGTAAAAATACACTCGACACTAAATGAGCCGCGATCGACAAAATCACCGTTGAATAAATAAGGATTTGTTTCCGATGGAAGACCATTTTTCTCGAAAATATTTAACAAGTCGTAAAATTGTCCATGAATATCTCCGCATACAGTAAATTTACCATCATCCGGAATAGCGATGTCAACAAGTGAGGGTTGTTTCCTTAAGTACGCATCAATATCATACAGAATCTATAAATAGAAATTTATCGATAAAATTACAAGCTGTTATAACTGAAGTTATTCATTAAACTTCGGTCACAAGACTATAGCGCAATTTTCACACTTCGATCGATATTTAATTCGATAATTTCCGATTGCTTTGAAATTTAAATATTGAAACCATACAAATGTTTTAAAGAATACATTTGTAGGGTTTCAAAATTCAAATTACGAATTACCGTTAGTAATGACAATTTGTCTGAATGTTTATGAAAATATAAAATTCAGTCAAACTGCTCATTGTTGCGCACATAATATAGTAATTCTAGGAAAATGGGCCAAATATAAAGGAGTCGGAGTAAATGTGTAGGTGGTTGGAATCAAGAAACGAAAAATCGTTATCAAACTTACCTTGTAGGCGTATTTTTTGTGAAGCTTTTTCTGATCTTTGTACCATTGCATTAGCTCCTTCATGAATTCCAACGTCACTGTTTCCTCATTCTCTAATTTTGGACCTGAATAATCGTCTTCAATTGAGATCGATTCCAAACTTTGATACATTTCAGCCAATGTCTTTTCTGGTCTATCCACAGCAATAGCTCTTTCGAAGGCCATCTTTTTGACTATCTTGTTACATTCAACAAACTTTTTCTGTAATAAACGGAATGACTCGATGAAATATTTATAATCTCATTAATAAAAGATTTTCGCACCTTTGCATCAGCATCATTTGGTCGTCTTTTACTGACTACTTCAAAGTCGCTTAAAGCTAGCTTAAATTTTCCAAGCGACATATGAGCTGCTGCCCTTCTGTAATAGGCTTTTAGATACGATGGATCTGATTTAACAGCACTGACGGCATCATTTAATGCATATCCAAAAAGTTCAGTACGAAGATTTGCAAGCGATCGATTTGCATAGTACACAGCATTGGTTGGATCGATCTCGATTGCTTTTGAATAAAACTCAATCGCTTTGTCATAAACTTTTTCTAAAAGACAGAAAAATGAATGAAAATTACATATTCTTTCTTAATGAATGAGTAAGGTTAAATTTTTTTGGTGAAATTAGTACTTTTAAAGAATTCATTTGCTTCGTTCTTATATTTTTCAGCTTCCGCTATCTGCTCCGGAGATAATGTCTTGCCATTCTCTATTTCCGCAGCCATTTAAAGGTAATAAAAACAAATTTTTCCTTACGATATTAAAATATAAAAAATACTTTTTTTTGAAAATATATTGAGGATTTTGCGGATATGTGCTTGGTCAGTTATGTGTTCTTTCCTTGAGATCGCTCTAAGATGATGTTTTTTGAATGATTTGTTAAATTTCTGCAATTTTGAATCAAGGATTACTATGATTAAGTGAAATTAAGATTTCAATTCACAGTTTTTAAGTCATTTTTACACATTTTACGACAATCCTTAGTTCACAAATGAATGAATTTCCCAATTTTTACGTCCGCGCTATTCTGTTCTGGATTTAGCTGATCTCGAGATGGATGTAAATAAACACAAATTTGTTAATTCGATTATTCATGGTAATTACTCATTGATTAAATATTTCAAATTATTTACAGCTTAAAGCAATCATTGAAGACACAGAAACTCAATTAAAAAAGTATGTACTCGATCCATATTTACCCAAAATTCAAGAGCCGCATCCGCATTATTTTCCACGTCAAATAACGTCATTCGACAAGCTATTTCATATACCACCGTCCGCACAGAATACACAAATTGTAGCTCAAAGAGATCCACAAACGGGTAAAGTAGAAAGCTTTATAGAAATTGAGACTGACTATGCTGGTTCAGATTCGAAAAATTCATTTTCTATGCAAAGAGCACCAAACAGTGAATCTCAAGCAACTAGAGGTTCCGCATCAAATTTTCCATTCTGGCCAGGTGGTTTTGATGCTCCAAAAGAGGAGATACAGAATTTAGTGATCGACAATCGTGATTTTGAAGAGAATTTATTGTGGATTGCTCCTGGATTTACAAATGGAATCGACTTTAGTCATTTGAAAAAGAAGAAGGAAGAGGAAAGTAAGGAAGCAGCTTTAATTACAAGCGTCAATTTATTGTCAGTAATTGAGAACAGAGGAGATGATATATTTAAGCTTGATGAAGCTCCAAAAGTCACAACAGACGAAAATGTTAAGCAACAAGATCCAGTAATTTCACTCAGTAGCATTAAAGTTGAAGATTCATTGTTAGAAATCAGTAAAACATCCGAAAGTAAAGTAATTAAATTAGAAGATGCTAAAACTCAACCTAAATCAACAGAATGGGCGGAAGTAATTGATATTTCACAGCCAGTTAAGAACTTCTATGAAAGAGTCGCTGACATGGCTCATCAATATCCATTCGAGCTTGATAATTTCCAAAAACAAGCAATTCTAAAACTTGAAGACCATAATCATGTTTTTGTAGCTGCTCATACTTCAGCTGGTAAAACAGTCGTTGCTGAATATTGCATTGCATTGTCCAAAAAGCACATGACAAAGTCAATTTATACATCTCCAATTAAAGCACTGTCAAATCAAAAGTATCGTGACTTTAAACAGACTTTCGGAGATGTTGGACTCATTACTGGAGATATACAGATTGATCCAACTGCCAATTGCCTTATTATGACAACAGAAATACTTCGTTCTATGCTTTATTGTGGATCGGATGTTACTCGAGATTTGGAATATGTGATTTTTGATGAAGTCCATTACATTAATGATGCTGATCGTGGACATGTATGGGAAGAAGTATTGATTCTATTACCAGATCATGTCTGTATTGTTATGTTGTCAGCAACAGTTCCAAATTATCTTGAATTTGCTAATTGGGTAGGCAGGACGAAGAGAAAGAAGGTTTATGTTGTATGTACGCATAAAAGACCAGTTCCGCTGCAACATTTTCTGTATACTGGAAATGGTGGAAAATCTAGAGATGACATTTTCCTATTGGTTGATGAAAATGGCAAGTTCCTACAAGAAGGATATGAAAAGGCAAAATCAACGAAAGCAGCTAGGCAAAAAGACTTCCAGAAGAACTTTGGTGCCAAAGTGTCATCGTACTTAAATCCAAAACAGGAACAGACAATGTGGGTTGGATTAATTGATCATTTAAGGAAGAATACTAAACTTCCAGTTGTGGCTTTTACATTGTCAAGAAATCGATGTGATAGTAATGCTGAAGCACTTAAATCCACAGATTTAACAACAGCACGTGAAAAATATAAAATTTCATCCTTCATGAAAGCTTGTATCCAGAAATTAAAGCCAGAAGATCGAGAATTACCACAAGTTAAAACCATTCAAGACAGTTTAGAACGTGGAATTGGAGTTCATCATTCTGGTATTCTGCCAATTCTTAAGGAAATTGTTGAAATGTGCTTCCAGTGCGGATTAGTTAAGCTTCTTTTTGCGACAGAGACATTTGCTATGGGTGTTAATATGCCGGCTCGAACTGTCATCTTCGATTCTATATCAAAATTTGATGGAAAACAGTCAAGAGTTTTGGAAGCTGCTGAATATACTCAAATGGCAGGTCGTGCTGGAAGAAGAGGATTGGATTCGACAGGTATGAAATTATTTTGCTAACAAAAAAATTTGTTTCTTTAACGTTTTTCAAAAATTCAAATGGAATCGGTTTTAAAAGTTCAAAATCAAATAATCCGTTAATTTTCTATTTCAGGTACTGTAATTATTTTATGTAAAACAGACATCCCTGATGCAGCAGTTCTCAGACAAATGATTCTTGGAAAGCCAATGAAATTGGATTCAAAGTTTAAACTTACTTATGCAATGATTTTATCCTTACTTCGTGTCGAAAGAGTATCTGTAGAGGACATGATGCAGCACAGCTTCCGTGAATTTGGGAAACAATTAAAAATGCCTGAAAATCAGGAGCAGTTGGATCTTGCTGAAAAGAAATTGGCTGAATTGACAGAAATTAGTGAGCATTTAGCACCGATTTGTAACTTTTATACAGCATGTCGCGAATATATCAAATTAAACGATGAAATAATGTCATACTTCGTTCTACAGCCTAAAGTCAATAATGAGCTAAAAGTTGGACGAGTTCTTTTAATTAACATGGATGTCCATTATAATAAATTAGGAATAATCCTCAAAGATAAATCAACAGATTTAACATTTAAAGTTCTGGTTCTTGATGAGATTAAGATTCCAGATGAAAATAATCAAAAGAAGACCGAAATGTGGCACAGAATGATTGCAATGTCTCAAAAGAAACTTTTCTTGCCATCAGGTGAAATTGGTGGACATGCAATAATTACAATCAAGCCACAAAATATCGTTGAAATTACAAAATCCGTAATAAAATGCGACCCTGACAAAATCATTCAAAATTGGGAACAACGTCAAATTCCTCGATTTAAAGACTCGCCACCAGGTGCAAGTGTTGTTAAAGCTGTTAATGAGTTGCATGACTTGACTAAATCTGTCATTGAGAATCGCACGTACCTTGAGTATTTGCCATTCACAAGTCAAAATATTGAATTGCATGAAGAGCTACAGAAATTAAGTGACTTAAAAGATACTATCGCAATTTATCAGCCGTACACAGATGTTCCTAATTTCCAGGATAAATTCTCACAAGTATTTGATCGCAAGATTTTAGAGGAACGGAAGGAAAGCTTGATATTCCAATTGTCGAGTCAAAATCTCTCCTTATATCCTGATTACTGCAACAAATTGCTAGTCTTACAGGAACTAAAATATATTGATGATCTTAATCAAGTTGCCATGAAAGGCAGAGTTGCATGCGAAATGGGACAGAATGAATTAATTATTACTGAATTAGTTTTGCGGAACATGCTGACAAATTTAGATCCGGCAGAAATTGCAGCACTTCTGTCTGCTCTAGTTTTTCAAGCTAAAACTGATGTGGAACCGAATGTAACTGATAAGTTGAGGAAACTCATGCAAGACTTTGTGAATGTTGAAAATGACATTAGGGAAGTTGAGACTAAATATAATGTTGGAAAAGCTGATGAAACTGTTGAGAAGGATCGATTGAATTTTGGTCTTATTGAAGTTGTTTATGAGTGGGCCAGGAACAAGGTAAGGTAGATTCTTTCATTTTAGATCTTTAAGCTTATTTTTGTGTAATTTTCCAGCCCTTTGCTGAAATCATGCAGCTGACTGATATCAAGGAAGGAGTTATCGTCCGATGTATTCAGCAACTACACGAAACACTTAGAGATGTGAAAGATGCAGCAAGGATTATTGGGGATCCAGTATTGCATTCAAAAATGGAAGAAGCATCAAATGCTATTAAACGAGACATAGTCTTTGCGGCATCTCTATACACTTCAAACGATGCCTTAACATTAACTGCATAAGACACTGCTTTTGTATGTCTGATTTTTTAAAATAAAATTTTGAAATGTATTGATTTAAAATTTAACGACTTTCAAAAATTTAAATTTCAATCGGTTTGATAAGTTCAAAAATTCTATCAATTTTTTGAAAATTCGAATTTAACGGTTTTCTCGCGATTAAAAGATAAAAATTCGTACTTCATTAAAGTATATCCAATATGTTCTTTATTGATAAAAAAAATTAAATAATTCAGCATAACTTTTTATAATTCAATAAATTTAGGCATCAGCCATTTCAACATCATCAAGTACCAAATCGTCAAGCATTTCTTCCAAAGTAATTTGTGGAACTGATGGATCTGGCATATCATTTTCATCTACTGGAATTTGTTGTTTCTTGCTATCTTTATAGATATTAACTCTGGTACGCATATCTGGATCTTCTTCCAAATCATCCAAGAACTCATTATAGTCACTAAAATTAGGGAATTAATAATTAGACTTAGAAATAAATAAAATAGTAATATAACTTACTTTTCCATGTCAGTATCACCGTCAGCTTCTTTTGCAAGATGCTTCAGCTTCCACTTTCTCATACGACGTCTCTTATCCTTATCACCGAAGTGCTTCTTAATGACAATAACGTCAGGAATATTATCTGGATTAAGTTTCTCGAAATCAGCATTATTAATTACAGCATCGCGTAAATCAAAACCTAAAACTTCATCGCCAGGTCTTAATAAATGTCCAAGATGTGTTTTTGTGTGAATTGTTGATTCTGAAATGCCCAATTCTGATGATTTAACAAGCCAAATGTCAGCAATGACATGCTTGAAAGAAACTGGACCTTGTCCAGGAAATTGTTTCCTTTCCTTTATAATTTCTATGTCCATAACTGTATATTCAATCAATTGTTTTGGATTACAAATTGGCAAAAATGGATAACGGAAATAAGTCATGCCAGAAATATCAGCCATTTGTGCAGTTATTGGATCAATCAAATGGATTGTGCTTGCAACATTCTGAACGAGGCAAATGGGTGAAATATTTCCACAACTTTGTTGTAATTTCTTACTGAGACATACTAGACTTCCTTTAGATATTGGAACGATGTCAATTACCCATGTAAATTTGTAATTATAGATGTTACTGTGGATATCGTGGCTAATAAGCTTCTTGGATTGTGTGAATTTTAATGGTAAAATTGTTTGAAGGAAATCAACCATTTTTCTTGCATGATTCTCACCAGTGTAGAAGAAATCCAATCCACAAGGTGCATTTTTGATTCCCAAAGTATTTTCATGTGCTTTATGCTTCAGAATCATTTGTTCCATGTAATAAAGTGTTTTCTTATTGCTAGCCTTTTGTCTAACTTGGACCATACACTTCCAGAAATCCTTAGCTTCATGACGATGACAGTCATCACACATCTGATTTTGTACAACAAATTCAACGATAAAAACTTGCTCAAGGACGATTCCTCCATGAACTTCAGCATGTACTGTCAGCTTGACTTTGACTCTTTTCGAATGAGGTTCTGTCCAGATGAAACCTGCATCTACTAACTTAACTTCCTTTAAACCTTTAATTCTTTTAAGACATAATGAAAGAAGTTCTCTGGATTCCAAACTTGCTGTAATCCAATCATTTGGAGGATTTAAATATCTTTCACAATTTCTGCAAAAAAGCAAGGTTGCTTGCTTCGGAATATTCTCTGTTATGTCTACTTGTGTTCTTAGACATGCTGCGCACGTATTCAGTGGATTTGGATCAATTAGGGTACCGCATGAACAGCACAAACTAAAATTTGTAAAAATTTTATGAAAATCTTTAGTAATTTGGCTAGCTTTTAATTTACTTACATTTGAACTGTTCTAGACTGTGGACCTAAGCTACTTCCAGCACTCACGTATTCCATTTTCCTTTGATTTGTTAAATTTCCACAATTTTAATCAACTCACGTTGCTCACGGATTTTGTTGATGTTTTGAGGATTTCGTTGATCAGTTTTGAAATTTAAATGACCGTTAATCTTACGAGAATATTTTTACACTCAAACTAGCATGCTGAAATAAACAAATATTGATTGCACAGTAAAACAAGTAAAATTTAGCTATTCTCATGCAGTCATGCAGTCTTAAACCGATTTATTTTTCTGGATCAATCCAAAAATTACAGCAGATAATATATTCACTTCCTTTGCTGTAATTTCTTCCTTCATATCATTGCAGATCTTTTCGAATAGTTCATTGCATTCAGAAATGTTAATGATCTTCAACACAACGAAAAATACTGCAACGGCTTGCAACTTTTGATTTTTGATGATTTTCATCGAATCTTCATGACTCATGGTTTTCAAGAATCTGTAAAAAAAAATCGTTAATATCCTTTTGTTAGCTCAAAATACACTGTTAGTTGATTACTCATCGTATATGGTGCTCTTCCAGCAATAAAAAAGAACAAGGACGTCGTTAGCATAGCCAAATACTTGATTCTTCAGTTCATTTTTGTCCAAATGTTTGTCGACCAAATCATAAATTCCTTCCAAAACAACTGGGCTCTTTACATCATAATTCATCAGCTTGAACGATTCTAGTTCCGATACATTATAGACATTCTTGTTTATTCCAAGCTCCTTGAAAATCAAATCAATTTTCTTAGCAAAGCTGGATGATGAATTATTGAACTTTTCACACAACCGTATTATGTTTATGATCGTTGTGTATATCTTTTCTTCATCTCTGCATGTATTCATATGCGTAGAATAGTTCTTAAAATTATTAAATAATGCAAAATTCAACGTGTCCAAGATTGAAAATTGGTCATATTTCGATATATTATACGATTTACATATTTTAATGACTAGTCTGACTAATGATTCAGGCAGAAACAAATCATGGCACTCCAGTTCACTCTTATTTTCAGATGTAGATGCCATTTTACAAATTTATTTCAGGATAAAAACTTTTTATGGTTATAAATATACTAACAGTTAATAACGTATTTTCGAAATTTAAACTTTATTTTCTTGGAATATTAGGTTCAAAATTTTTTTTGAACTTTAGAATAAGCATTAATAAAACTTTTGTTAACGATAGGTAGTCAAACATGAAGGAACACAGTGGGTTATGCAGTTAGTCAATGATTAGGATTCAATATATGAAGTTAGTTTTAAAAATATTAAATTTTTAACGTATTTCAAAGACTCAAAAAGCATGTAAAAATTTGAAAAAAAATGTCCGTTAAAAATCACAAAAAGTATGGACCTGAAAAAAGGAAAGTAATAAGCACAAGCAATGGTGTTAAGTGTTTTTCATGAATTCTTTTTTTATTATGTTGATTTTCTTAATTATATACAAAAAGAAAACTTTCGGGAAAAATTCTATAAAGATATTCATTAATTTCTTTATTCATCAAACAATTATAATGATAAATGAGCATAAGAAAACTCTTGGATAACTAATTAATTAATTAATTTCAAATATAAATCTAACAAATTTACAAAAATATGAAATGTGTAAAAGTTTTTTTTTTTTTGATTTTGCCAATTTTTTCAATTTTTTAGAAAAATAGATTTTTTTAATAAATTTTCAAATTGCTCATTTTTAAAAGGAAAATTCTAAGACTTACCAATGAAAAGTTTTTGTGTGTTTTTTAGAAGAATAAGCGAGGGGAGCTTATAAGCATATCTACTTAATTATTTTAACTCATGTGTTATTTTGAGGATCCGCTGAGATATATGCTACTACTGATACTTAATGTGTGCCATAATGTGTACAGGACGATGCCTTTTTTTAGAAGTCCATTTTTAGTGACTTTTTCTTATAGAATGGATTTATCGGACTTGGCAGAGCATTTGGTTTCAGCAGACTTTTACTTGGTTTCAATAACAAATTATTGGTTGGTAAGTTGGGTGAGTCTTTAACCTGCTTAATGTAGTCATTTTCAGATTGGGCAATATTTTTGTTTAAAGCAATGATTACTCGCTTACCATTACTTTTAGATGTGCTGCTTTCTTGAAGCTTTATGCGTGGCGGCGGTGTGGCAAAAATTTGTGATGATGTTGCCGCTTCTGTGTCGTCAGCACTTCCTTTATTCTTTGATTTTTTGCCTAATCCACTGCTTTTTGCAAATGGATTTAACACCAACTTACTTGACTTCTTCTCTTTTTCCTCTGCTTGCTGTAATGCCTTTAACTTTTGTTTCCTTGATGGCACAAACATTTCAACTTCTCCGTCTTTTAATGGCTCCGACCACTCATCTGTTACTTGGAACGGCTGTGTTGACCCTTTTGCTGATGGCGATGATGTCTTGTTCAATTTCAATGCTTTTTTTGGCAATTCCTCGACAACTTCTTGCTCTTTTTCTTCAACTGTTGTTTCTGGAAGATTTTTTCGCTTCTGTTTTTTGATTTTTCGTGGAACTTCTGTATTTTCTTCTGTGACCTTCTTCTTCTTCTTTTTGATTTTTATGTCAGCAGCTTTTGGTTCCTCCTCTTCCTCTTCTGGCTGAGCATTAACTGTGTCTTGAGTAAAATCTTCTTTTGTCTTGAAAAACCTTTCATTGTGTAATTTTGACAACTTTTGTTTCTTTTCCTTGACTTTATTATTAACTGTATTTTCATCCTTATTTTTCCGTTTCAACTTTCCATGCTTCCTGTTGTCTAAATCTTCGTCAAAATCAGAGCTTTCTGAATCAACATCGCCAATTGCTAATTTCTTTTCAAATTCAGCTAATTGAATAGCTTTAAGGTCTAAATCTATTGCAGATTCATCATCGTCATTATTTTCTTGTGGCATAATTTTAACTCCCAATGGGAAAATATCATTAGCAAATCTACGGAAATGATCAGCCATGCGTGCTAATCCTTTGCGGCTTTTGCTTGTTGCAAATTGTTTGTATCTTAAATTTTCAATTGCTTCTGCGAATTTTAATGCATCAAAAGGTATTTCATTTAAAGATACATTAACACGTCCAGCACGAGGATCTAAAGGACGTTCCTCTAAATCTTCTTCTTGTCCATCACTCATATCGTCGTCATTACTGCTTTTATTTCCACGAACTTGATATTTAATCTCTAAATCATCGATAGATTTTGTTGGGAAGTTTGCTTGCTTCCAAATATCAAACTTCTCTTGATATTCTTGTCCAAGGCTGCTTTGAAATAGTAATTGATTTACTATTGTCTTTTCGACATGATTCAATGCAATTGGATCATTCAATTTTGTATAGTAAACAAGGAAAGGTTCAATTAAAAGGTGTGTGCGATCTTCTGCTAATTCTCCGTCGCTTACTTTTGCAATTTCTTCGATATATAAATCACAAATATGGAAAATGAGACTTTTTGGGCATTTGTTGACTTGAAAAACTGTCTTGTTTAATGCATTTGAAAATAACTTTAATGCTTCGTCTTCCCACTCGACGTTTTTTATTGCAAACAACATTTGCCGTGTTACTCGACGAACCAACTGAAAGTGTAAGTAAAAATTATTATTAATTAAATTTTAGAAAGCGCATAACGGATTTTTAAAATTTTAAATTTTAACGGTTTTCAAAAATTCAAATTAGTTTTTGACATTTAAAAAAAACGGTTTTTGACAGACAGACAAAAATAATAAAAACATTCACAATGAAAATGCTAACTGCAACAAAATAATAATTTTGTACACAGACATTTTCTCGTTTAAAATGGAGATCAAGGTCATTTGCTTGCTGATATATTGGCCGCATTACTTACCATCATAAATTTGTCAATTCTCCACTGATCAATACCGAACCATTCTATGCACATAGTTTCGAGAAAAGCTTGGAAGAATTGAATGGCAATTTTTATGTTGGGGAAGCAATGTAACAATGATCCAAGTTCCTCTGATAATTCTTCCTGTACCAATGGCTTGTCACTCATCCACATACAGTAATAAAGTCCTTTCCATAAGCGAAGAAAATCATTGTCACTGAATTCTACAAAATAGATATAAACAAAGGAGATTATTAATTAATATAAATACAGTACAGTTTAAATAGGTGGAAGTATTTAATGATAATTCTTTTTGCTGTTTCTATTTATAAATACCTATAAAAGAGGGTTATCAATGGAAAAACCATGATGTTTAAATTCTTTTCCGTATTGTGAGAAATTTTCATTTTCTCCTTGATCTATACATGTCTAGTGTATAAGGCTTATGGAAAATTCAAGGATACTACTACGCATAAAGGATCTTTTCATGATAATGAGAAAAATCGAGACATGAAAATTTTCATCCAAAAATTAAATATTTTTCAATCATATCATTTGAGATAACCGGATGTACTTTAATTATTTACTTTGTATGACGCATCATGTGCAGGATAGGAAGAAAAAATGCTACTTACGATAGGAAGATTGGGAACGTGTGTTGAGCCATTTTTTCAAGCTTTTCAAAACATTATTTCGTATTTTCTGATCATTACTCGCCAGTAACTTAGCAAACTTGAGCTCCTGTGCTAGGACATCCTTCTTACCATTCATTTTATTCTGAAATATTATTTAAAAACTACTCCTATACTTAAATTAACTTTTTTTGCGATTTAAATTCTTTAAATTTTGCCACACACGTGAACATGGATTATTCATGTTCTGTAATTTTTTATTGGACTTGTTTTTGATTCAAAAAAGTTTTTTAAAAAAATTATTAACCGTTAAAAATAAATAAAATTTATTAATCTTGATTCTGACGAGCAATATCGGGATTAAATTGTGAATTATAGCGCTGCTTATAACTTTTAGCTTCTGGTTGCTGTTGTTTCGGTTCCGTTTCACCTCGCAATTTCCTCAATAAATTTTCTGCCTTTTCCCTTTCAACCTTTTCTCTATTCAGCCTTTCCTTCCTTAGCGCTTCCAGCTTCTGTTGCTTTAGTCTTTTTAGTTCCTCGTCTGATGAATCAGAACTGTCAGATGATGAATTCCGGCTAGACTTTTTATGCTTCTTTTTTGATTTTTTCTTTTTGGACTTCTTACTACGTTTTTTAGAAGGTGATGTGTCTTTACTGGATGTACTTGATGTGCTGTATTTTCTCTTTTTCTTCTTTAATCTGTAATTCTTTAGTGATTCTGTTAGCAGTGATTCATACTTTTTCACTTCCGGTTCCTTCTTTTCTGGTTCAACGACTTTGGGTTTAAATGAACTAGATGTTCCCATATATCTGTGCATTAACGTCAGTGGATCTTGTAATATCTTTGACTGTAGTGAAACTTCTACTCTTGAGCCATCTTCATTATTCTTGTCCGTTCTGTCTGGAAGCATCTCATACCAGTCACGTTTTCGCAGACTTTCATTTGTATCTTGTCCAAGATATGTCAAGTATCCAATTTGCTTCTCATACTTTTCCTTCTCCTGCTTTTTCTCTTCTGTCCGCTCAGGATTTTCTGCTGTTGATGTATATTTACCATCCTCAAGTTCCTTAAAGAAATTAATATGCTCATTGGGTTCAAATGAATTATGTGCTTGTTGTTCATTAGAGTCAACTGATGTATTTGCTTGATGTTCACTTGACGTTTCTGTTACATTTGGTCTCTTAAATCCTGCCCGTTCTCTTAATAAATTAATTTTAGCTTCTTGGTCAGCTAATGCAATTCTTCTTTTGACTTCCTTCTCTTCCTCAGCAGCTTTCCGTTCATCCTCACGGACTCTTGCAATATTTTTCTTAGTTCGAACATGCCATGACTTGTGTGGCAGAATATTCATTTTTAATTAAAATGATTTCAAAATTTTGTATGTAAACAAAAAACATTTGTAAAGTTTTTGAGTGCGTACCTAAATCTGTTTAACGGTTTTTTTAAATATGAATTTCTATAAAGATGTTTTAATTTAAACTTTATATTCTCCTCATATTAAGTTAATTAACAATAGTTTAAAAATCTCAATAATGAAAAATTAACGGAAATATTTCAAAAAATTTAAAAAAGCAATCATAGTAAGCATAAGTGTCAACATAGAAATAAATTTGCATAACATTCAAATAGTGACTGTTGACGGCGGTGCGGCTATAATGTTTTCAGCAAAGAGAGAAAAAAGTGAATCTCTCGCAATTTAATTAAAATCTTGTAATTACGGAAAACAGTTTGTTAGTTTGTTAATAAATGCTGTTCAAGTTACAAATCGCTCGTCAAGTGTAAATTTTCGAGTGCAGCTATGGAGTTATACGGTAATTTTGCGTCTTTTTACGTGATTTTGTTGAATTTTCCATAAGAAAAAAAAAGTTTCCTTGGATAAGAAAATTGAGCTGAAAGAAAAGCCTTGTGAAAATTGAGTGATAATGTGAAAAATCTCGGCAAAAGTTATTTTTAACAATAGATTAGTGTGTAAGAAGTATGAATCTATAAACAAAGCACAAAACATGACTGATACTTGGTGATATAATAATATAGATATATAGTGCGACTGAAAATATTTTGGAAAATTTTTCTATAATCTTTAATTTTACGCCTCGTTTAATATTGGTTTTTTTTTGTAAATAATAGCATGCTATGATAATGAATAGTTTATGCAATTGAAGTGAACGTTTATATCAATCAATTTAACAGCATACATATATATCTCTTTTTCCGTCATTCATTTATTCCGTCTAGTCTGCCAGAACCGCAGCAAAACTTCGAAAATTCACGGAGAAAATTAATCAGAAAGGGCTTAACTTCCTAATTTTCCACTATGCGAGGTAAAATTTCATTGATTTTTTTATGTCATATTTTTTCTATGTATACATAACAATAAATTAATTGGTGAAAAGGGACTAATACGATGTTTCATATTTCATAAAATTTGATATTAATTGTTCACTAATTTAGCTTATCCACCATACACGAGTAAGAGGAAAATTCAGTTGGTAATTTCGAATACTCCATATACAATTTTAGCAAGACGGAAGCAACTTTTACTCATACGCATAGCCATCGCTCTTTTCATCATCATTTTTATAGTCGTACAGCTTAATGTAATCAATTATGGTAAGTGCAGTGCATTTCATTACACAAACTAGCTATATAGTAAATTTGTGCGTATTTCTTCATTCATTCATTCATTCGTGCTTCTTATTCTTAAATGTAGATTTCCACCCGCCTTCCAATGCCGAATCTTCTAGTAACAGTAATGACACAACACAAGCTATACTCCAATCAATCCCTCAAGTTCTTCACAAATATCTCAAACCGAGGAACAATTCACAAGGTAAATACGTATTTCCATTACTTAATCAACATAAAAGTAATAAAATAATCATGATTTCACTTGCTACACTGTAAACATTGAAAGCAGTAACGATGTGGTGGCTATTATATGTTTGTTTAAGCGCATTATGTGTGGCTAAATTAGTCATTCTCAGATTTAATGTTTGTGGTTGTGAACATTTAACGGATAATTTAAATTAATATGAAAACCGTACAATTTAAAGTGAGACATTTATGAGGTTCTGAAAAAGTGGTTGAAATTCAAGGTTATTTTAGACAATTTAAATTATTTTGTCATATCACTTAAATCAATTTGTAAAATCTAGATAAATCCGTGCAAAGTGAATTAAATACAGCTAATTATCACAAGAAAATGCGCTGAACAAAGCAAATTTACCTAACATTACAATTCAATGCTAATTACTGTATTATTATTTTATGTTATTTCTTTTTATCTCGCATGATTATTTCTGGCTCAAATAAAACAAACAAATCCAAAATAAAGCAACAAACAGTAGTCAAGCGACAAACAACGATAGGTATCAGGCGATAAATATAAGTGATATTCAACGGTCTATTGAGCGATATAATGAATATCAGACAATAATAAATGAGGACGTCTTTGGACCATTACAAAATGATTCGATCGTTATTGTGGTGCAAGTTCACAAACGAATAACGTATTTGCGACACTTAATAGTCAGCTTAGCTCAAGCAAAAGACATTTCTAAGACATTACTCATTTTTTCACACGATTTTTACGATGAAGAAATTAATGATTTGGTGCAGAGCATCGATTTTTGTAAAGTTATGCAAATTTTTTATCCATTTTCTATTCAAACACATCCAAATGAATTTCCTGGTACTGATCCCAAAGATTGCAAACGAGATATGAAGAAAGAACAAGCAGCAATTGTTAAATGTCAAAATGCTGATTTTCCAGATCTTTATGGACATTATAGAGAAGCATCTTTTACGCAAACAAAGAATCATTGGTGGTAAGGCTATCAACTATATTTTTAAAGTAGATATCTTGTTATCATTGACATTTTTGTTGAAACAGGTGGAAAGCAAATCGCGTATTTGATCAACTCGAAGTGACGAGATACCATACAGGTTTAGTGCTATTTCTTGAGGAAGATCATTATGTTGCTGAAGACTTTCTCTACTTGTTAAAAATGATGCAATTGAAAGCATATGAATTATGCTCAAAATGTAACGTTATGTCTTTGGGGACATATTTAAAGACATTCAATTACTATACATACAACAACAATCATAAAAAGGTGAGCGAAAGCTGACAAATTATTTCATATTTTGCCATTCAAATCGACATCATTGAATACAGAAAAAAATTAACACATTTTTTTCACATTAGATTAACAAATTATATTTTCCATAACAAGACAGGAAAGAGAGTTTCATACCTAATTTATTTTTGTGGAAATCATAAACATATTCCCTATTATTCTAGCTTTTAACATCACTGACCCAATAATTTAAAATACAAAACAATTCATTAAATCTTCACTCTCATAATATGCAGCAATAAGCACGCAATAAGAGTATTTGAGAATTTCACATTAATTTTGTTTCTTTTGTGTGTTTATTTTTGTTTATTTTTCTCTTTTTTTTTTGCCTTCCTCCTATCATATATGTGTGTCCATTAACCAATATTAACCACACTCAAAATAAAATATACACACGTATCGCTGATGCAGGAAAAAGCTTTATTTGGATCATTTTATGGCAGTAGTTTAAGCAGCAATAATGCATTACATTCGAAAAATACTCAAAATCATAATTCCTTATCGAATGGAGCAAATTTGCGTGCAAATCATGTTGAAACGACAACAACTTTAACATGGGCTTTTCAGGCGGTCCCGACCCTTTATTCTGTTTATCAGAAGGTAGAATAATAATATAAAAATATACAATATGTACAAAGAAATTTTCTTTTTTATGCTCTTTTCTATAAAATGAAATCGTCTTTTACGATTTATGATACTTTGACTTTAACTATCTTGCTCCATTTTGTATCCGTTTACTTTATATTCTTCTCTTTTTATGTTCCTTGTGTTTTCATTCTTGTTATGTCATGTCATGTCGATACTTTTTATTCTGTTATATATTTTATATTATTATGTCGTTTCATTTAAATGAGCATTATTATATTCTTAGATAATTTTCCCTTCTACTCAACTCTTCTTCTCTTAATCTTCAGTTCTTTCATGTTTATGAGTGATGATAATTTTTCATAACAAGTTATAAACGTGCACTTTACCTTATACTTTTTTTCCCTCACTCCATTTTTCATCTTATTTAAGCATTTATCAACAATTTTCAATGTCATGTGAAAAATGTTATTATTATCATATACACAGGGTTGTGAAAAGCCTTTATAGATCCCGCATTAGTCATCGATTTTTTTTTCCATAATGAGATTCTTGTTTCATTTTTTATTATTCTTTACAATACATTCTTAACTCAAAGTTGGCATAATCTTCGGTAGTGGATGTGCAATACATTGAGTATCTCTGTATTAATGTCAAGTGTGTCTTAAATGCGACACTTACATGCATCTTGTGGTAAAACTGGTTAAATCTCAAAAGTGAATTAATTTCTTAATTTTTGTAAAACTTATTCATATTAGCGCGTTTTGGATATCTGAAAAATGATGATGTTATTAATATTATTGAGGCTGTTGAGATACTCACTCTTTTGATCCTTTCTTTATGAAGATTGTGAATAAAATGACAAAAAATGTGCAAATTTATTATTTTCCTAGAAAAATTTTGGAGGGAAAAATTCAATTGAAAGAAATTTAAAATTTTGATAACCGTTAAATTTTATTTCATGAAAAAAAGTCCAAAATTTGTGTCAAATTCAAGTGGCAATTGGACTTAAAAATTATGACAAATCAACACAGTTTCAAATAAATTAAAATAATGTTCCTAATTTCCGTGACATATTGTGGAAATGTGAAAATAATTCCTTGATTGTCATTAAATTAGTCACTGTTGATATCCATTACAAAAGGCAATTTAACGGATTAAAATTAACTTTTGGCATTGACTGACAATGTCGATTTTCCAATCAACCAGCAATATTTTCCAGCCCTGATGATTATTATACAACATGAAAAATTCCCTTCATTCATTTGCGTGTTTCAAATGAATCAAATGTAAATGCCAAATTGATAATGTAAATCCATATACTTAAATTTAATCAATATCTAATAATATCTCCAGTTTTCTTCTTGAAAACAATTTTTTCAATGAATGGAAAGATAATAATAACATTAAATCATATGTCACAGGAAATAATTAATAAATTATTAATTAGTTCGGTTATGTTGTCTGCATTTCTATTGTTTATTTACAACACCTTATCTTTTCTATTTATATGTTAATTTCTACATTTATTGACTTGCATTCACACAATATGATTGTCATTATCATGTGGGAAAAAAACTATTTTTAATGCAAATTTTCTTTAATTATAATTTGTCATTGTTTATTGTTGCTTTACATTCTTGCTCGTGATATAGCTTCCTAAAAATTATTACAAGTTGGATGTCGCATAATGGTAATAATTATGTAATTATAGTAAATTGTAATTAATGTTGGAAAAATTGGGGGAAATTTTTATGACTAGGACTAACTAGAATATTGATTTTATAAAGGGGAATAGTCAGTCTTCTGGATGTTGAAGATGTAATTTGAAAGCTTACTCAAATATTTGATCTTCAAGATGTAGAAAATGGGAATTTATTCAAAATAAATATTTTTTGTTTGACAATATTTCATTGGCTTTTAGCACAGTTAGATCCAGCTGTATCTAGTTTGAACAGAAAATTCGCTGTTTGAGCTTACAATAGATAAAATGGCAGAGTTGGAATCAACTTTAATATGAAGTTTGAAGTTGTACTCGAGCTCAAGGGCTAAATAGGGTTTCCCGGAGTTTCGGTTTCGAGTCCGAGAGCTAGACTACAAGAGACCAGGAACCCTTTTTGTTTCGAGAATCCGTGGAGCCTTTAACCTAACCTAACCTAACTTAACCTAAATTTCCATTTCTCACAAGCAAATATCAAAGTAATATCCGACGACAGCTTTAAAATACGCAACTCTACAGCTATCTCTATAAACACAACATGCTAATTACTTTTGAATAAAACAAAATTGAGAGAAAAGCTAACATTAGTTATATGAGATGTACAAAGAAACCGAATATAAACCGCGCGCGATCAAAGATCTGTTTGGTAATTAATTAGTATCTCGTAACTGTGAAGTGCTGAAATCCAGACAATATTTTTTTGTGCGTCTGGTAAATTTCCTGTGCAGAAATGAAATTTCTATCTATTTAATGCACATAAAGCAATACAAATCTAGAAATAAATAATGATAGATTGTCTGTTGAGAATTGTGCCTGTTTTATGGAATTTTCATGTTTCGAATTGCAACATAAGATATTGAGAATGCTTCTAGATTTTGTTTCTTTTACGTATTAAGACAGATAAATCGTTCAATAAATAATAATCTTGGTATATTGAAACTTGTGGGATTTTTAATGGAAAGTTGCTAATGGAAATTCAAGGCTTTGTGTGGGGGTGTTTGAATGTAAGGTCATGGTACAGAGAAGAGGAGGGGACAGACATTTGAAGTTAGAGTAATTCAGTCAACGAACATATCCAAAATGTTCATTTTAACTGCTACCGACTGTATGAACAATCCCAAGAGATAACTCAATAAAGATGTTTGGCAAACAATGTCTTATGGACATTCTTATTACATCGCAAATATTTATAAGATTGTATCGATTACATTATCGTCAAATATTGTCAGTCGCACGACTCGAAATCATAAATTCATTTTAATCTCGATAAGAACTGCTATCAAAGTGACTAGAGTCAATAAATCTACGCTACTGAATTATCTAAACTACATCAAATTTGTTCTACATACATAAGATAACATCGTATAATGGAAATTGAGTAACAATATTTGTCAGCACATATAAACTTCATTGCCATTGACCATAAAAAAGTGGTAATTTTTAGGAACTATACCATTCGTTGTGTTTTTTATTCATTTGCATCACACATTATGCATTTTTATATGTTACGTTCTATTCACTATCACTTTTAACATGTTTTCAAATTGCATTGAATGTGAATGATAATAATAATAATAGTTATAATACATTTTTGAAAAAAAATATTAATCTAGCATGTTTGTATATACGAAAAAAATGTGTAATTTATAAGGTTGAAGTAACACCATGGATATCGAGTAAGCATAACATGGGAATGGCATTTAATAGAAGCACGTGGCATCAAATAAAGAATTGTGCAAAATATTTCTGTTCATATGATGGTAAGTCATAGATCTTAATCAATTATAGAACTTTCTATTTATTTCCTAATTTTCTGTACATACATATAGATTACAATTGGGATTGGTCCCTTCAACATACTAGTCATCAATGCCTAAAGAAGAAATTATTTGCAATGGTTGTGCGTGGACCACGTATTTTCCATATTGGTGAATGTGGCGTACACCATAAGAAAAATAATTGCGAGTCAAATCAAGTGATATCAAAAGTTCAACAAGTCATTAGTGTTGCAACAAAAGCAGGTCAACTATTTCCAAAGAATCTGATGTTAACGGTCGCGAGTGTTGTAAAAAAGCAAAAAATTCGTAAAGGGAATGGCGGTTGGGGTGATAAAAGAGATCATTTACTGTGTCTCAATATGACATTAGGTGTAAGATAAAATACTTCTTTTTTCCTAGAGTATGCATGAGTAAGGTAATCCATAAAATTATATTTATGGAATGATTGAAACTTTATGGCAAAGATTTTCTCTTAATGTTGTGATAAAAAAAGGAAGTAATTATGTCAGTAAGCTGTAAAAATGATGATTTTAGATATTATTTTGGTTTTTTATAATATTTTAATGAAAGGATTCAGGCAGACACAGTCATTGAGGTCTGAAATGTAAAAGAGAAATTCCATTTTTAAGCATTTTTCTAGTGATTGCTGAGTTATTTGAATGAAATTGCTTGAAGTTGGAACATTTGAATCATTTTGATATTTTCAGTAAATTGAAAGGTTTTGATGTAGGTTGAAACCTTACAAATCTTTCAAAACAATTCAAATTTACCAACTTTAAGCTAACCAAAAAAATCCCATTTTAAATTTATTTTTCTAAAAATACCAAAACCAATGAAACAAAGAATGCATCGCAATTTGAGGAAGTGATGCAAAAGTAAAAAAAATCCGTCTAGAAAGCATTTATATCAATTTAATGAAACACTTGACATAATTTTTTTGAATCATCAATACAAAAAGTAATTTAGTAATGTTATACATATATAGTTGGATCTAGTCACATGAAAATTTCATCTCATATCCGTTGAGAAATGAACAAAGTATGAAAAAATCTCACAGAGTTTTCTTTCCAGTTAATGAAACCTTGTTTTCCTTATTAGTTATGTTAAAGTAATTTAAATGAAGAACAAACCTACAATAAATTTTAAGAGCCATGAATTATTCAATAGAACCAGAACATTGAATAATCTGTTTAGTTACCATGTCATGAGAATCACTATGACTACCATGAGAACAAACAGTAATCTCATAGTTTTAATTATAATTATTTTATTTTTAAAAAAGCAAAAAAGAAGGCAAAAAACACGAAGTTACCAAAAAAAATATGATGATAAAGAGATATTACATCACTTAAGCGATAAAACTCACTCGAGTGTATAACAAAAAACAGCAAAAATGTTTTAAATAAAGAAATATTAGAAAATAGGATAAAATTAAATTAACACACATTATGTCACCAACAAAATAAAATATACGCAGAGCATCAGCAAGAGTTGATTGGTGACTAATGTCCATGATGATGCGATCAATCAGAGAGATCTGCTATTCTATGAATCTAAAGTATTATTCTCTCTTTTGTTCTCTTGTTATCCTATATATTATTATGTTTCCCAACACATTCGCACGTATATCCATAACTTTGTTTGAATATAATAGCGAGAAAATTATTATTTTCTGCTTTTGTATTTATATATGCACAAACAGATATGAAGAAGTGTTAATTTAAAGCAAACATCATCCGTTCCTCTCTATCTTTCTCTCTCTCTTTATGTTTTCTTTCAAAACAATTGGGCAGTTCACTAAAATTGGATATTTTAATTCAATTATTAAGAAATTGTAGATCATGGTAAACTTTGGAAACATATCCAAATCAGTGTTTGTAGATTAGCAAGTACATCAGTATAATCTTAAGGTTATGTGGATGAATTATCAATTTGATTTGATTGATTTTAAGTTGAGAAATTGAACTTAAATGAAAACTTTAAGAGTTGAATTGCAAAATGAGTTTTTTTTTTCTAAGCTTCTTCAAATTCTTCTTAAATGAACAGAATGTTAATCAAAACTTATCACTGGATCTTGAAAATTACAAAATTTTAAGGTTTTCCTGCTTTTCTTTGAGCTTTCTCTAAATTTATATGCCTTAACCAACTCTACTAAGTTATTGAATCCAAACTTAAGTCAATAAAGTTCTAAAATTTAAATTTGAAATGAATTTTGAAGGTAAAAAATCCAAATTTCGAAAATGAAAGAAAAGCTTCCAATCAACTTCCAATTTAAAATCAATCAAATTGAACCTAAATGTCAATCAAGTATAGTAGATCATTAAAGATAGTTCAAGTTGACAATTATCCAATTTTAGTTGAGCTAGTCTATTATTATTAAAAAAAAGAAAAGAAATACTAAGCGATCTTATGAATGATAATCGAATAGCATACAATGTAAATTAAAACTTACTGGAAATAACCAATTTCTTTTGATGATGTCAATTGAAATGGTTAACGTGTGTGAATTTTACAAAAACAATACAAAAAAGAAGAAAAGTTAATGAGAAAAGGAAATAAAGAAAGAAAAAAAAAATAATAATGAAGATATGGAATTGAAAATTAAAGAATCTATTATTTCTGTCGGCATTGGAAATTTGATCATTCAAGTTCCATACTTGATAATAATTTATTTGTTTTTCTACATTTTAGTCGACATCCGTTTTTTGTTATATTTTCAGCACTTTTTTATTCAAATCAATTTGCGTATATCGACATTATTGGCTT
This sequence comes from Chironomus tepperi, assembly GCF_022539635.2. Classification (NCBI taxonomy): domain Eukaryota; kingdom Metazoa; phylum Arthropoda; class Insecta; order Diptera; family Chironomidae; genus Chironomus; species Chironomus tepperi. The sequence continues at coordinate 2,223,539 of NW_027226207.1, forward strand.
CTTCATTTATTCATTCATTATATATTTCAGCTAGAACTCGACTTACACATTTTGTGCATTCATTCGTTCACTCACCGATTGAAAAGATTTGATCGTTTCGGGAATATTTGATCAATTAAGTAACATTCAAATGTCCACACATATGTTACTGTCAACAATCATACTGAGCACGAGTGTCATTTTCATTCTCACTTGCTGTGTTTGTCCCTTTCTATCGAATTTTTATTAAATAAATTTTCTCTCAATCTTACGCTCATAACATATGATTATGGATATATTCAATAGTTGCGACACTCCTTGCTGATAAATCTTCAATTTAATCATTTGTATTCAATTGCTTTTTGCGGCTTAAGATGTTCACTGTGATGGTGTAATAGTGAATATGAGATGATGATCATTATTACAACCTGTAATTCCGCTATTCATCGGTGATCTTGAATTTTAATCTGAATTGATTAACGGTTGAACTTGATTTAAAAACCACATAAATCCATACAACAGTTATGAAATTTTGAATTTTTGATTTCCGTTATAATCTTATAATGCAATTTTCCGTTAATATTTGTAACAGAACCATACAACAGCTACCAACTCAAACTTAAACTTTCCGCTGACATTTAACATTTGACACTGAAAAATAGACACGATAAATATGCGTGCTGCGATGATGAGACGAGAGATTCTCTTTAATTAAAGCGCTTGCTGCACTTGCCAAAAAAATAATGAGCAGAATGAGGAAAATTCGCAATGTCATGGTGAGAAAAATCTGTATGTAGTATAAAGTATAAAGGCATGCATGTATGAAGTAAAGAGAAAAAGCATTTTTCTCATCTATTTTTAAATAGTAAAAATATTTCCGAGAAATTTTCAATTTCACCATGCTTATGATCAAAAGGAAGAAAAGAAATAAAATAAAAAGAATAATTCTACAACTAAAAGCCGATCGGGTCACACAATGTGAGTGACAGCACTTGTACACACAGCTTTATATTTTTTTTTCTTCATCCAGAGTCCTCGTTCGCTTGCTTACAATTAATACTTGTTAGTTTTTAAATAAACTTGCACATTTCAACAGCGCCTAAGCAGCGCGGTCAGAAATATTTATTTTGTGTAAAGCTTAGTGGAAAATTTTTTGTATTTTTTTTAGTGATGTAGCGCTAGTTTGGTGTTGGCCTCCTAATAAAATTAAAAAATATTGTTATCATCATATATGATTTTTTGGTTCAAAGAAGCAGCAGCAGTGTAAGACGAAGTGTATAGGCAAAAAGGAGAAAGAGAAGAAAAAAAAAATATACATTTGTTTTTTTAATGATTCCGATTCGAATAGGAGAAATACAAAAAAAAAATTATATACTCAGTTAAGAGGCATATGTTCGAGAGTTAACACATGCCGTTTATAATTAAGAAGTTATCAAGGCGAGTTACACTCTTCGCTGCAGTTTTACTATGTACACTTTGTTTTCTTGCATTTATTAATCGTCTAATATTACTTGAATATGGTGAGTTAGTGAAGCAACAGACTGCTACATTGTATCAACCTTTTTGGGGGTCTATGGATTGAAAAGTTCTGAAAAAATTGAAAAATCTTTAAATTTCTTCAATAACGGTCATTTTGGATTTGAAATTTGAATATGTTCTTGACAATTAAAAAGCAATTCAAACCGGCGACCTCCCGAACATGTCTGATAAAGTGAACATTTAAATGAACAGAACAGAATTATTAGAGACTCAATTAACGAATCACATACAATCATCGTGCGCGCATATAAATGATCAATATATATTCAGTAAAAATATATATTCTGTGAGCCATGTCAAGAAATAAACTATCAAAATATTCAATTTTGTTGCCGATTTTTTATATTTGTGCTTCTCTCTATTTTCATTTCACATACTAAACCAGATTTGCATGTGACGGTGTCGCAACCTTCGCTAAATAACTCCGACACAAAAAATGACTCGAAGATGATACAGAAATTGATCGAAAGAATGAATGATGAGCAGATCATCTTGAATGACATGAAATATGAGACATTGAGGAATGACTCGATTGTGATTGTGGTGCAAGTGCATAAGCGCATAACTTATTTGAGGCATTTAATACAGAGCTTATCACAGGCTGATGATATTTCAAAGACATTAATTATATTCTCACATGATTATTATGATGATGAAATTAATAATTTGGTCCAAAACATTGACTTTTGTAAAGTCATGCAGATCTTTTATCCATACTCAATACAAACTCATCCAGATACATTTCCTGGTACTGATCCCAAAGATTGCGATCGTGATATTTCTAAAAGTGATGCAATCAAAATAAAGTGTAAAAATGCACACTTTCCTGATCTCTATGGACATTATCGAGAGGCAAAATATACACAAATGAAACATCATTGGTGGTAAGATACATATTTGATTACGCTTGGTTGAATGGAGCTTCCAATAGACTTTTAAATGTCACAGGAAATTGTTGTGGTCGTCAATTTGTTGGAAATTTGGCAAAAAAACTGGTCAAGTTAGGGGTCGTTCACTTGTTACGTTACTCTTTGTCTGATCGGCCACTAAAGACAATTGTCATATGCTTCTAAGCTATGCCGGGGGTCCCCACTTTGAATAATTGCATCATGCCGGTAAAATCATACTCTAATGAAATTAACTTAAAATTTAGATCAAAGGAAGCATTTGAAAATTCAAATAGAATTTATCCAAACCGAGGACTCCCTTCATAGTTGCGAAAACTACTTCAGTATAACTTGTTGATTTGAATATTGAATAGGTAGTCGATTTCTATGAACTTGAGAATTATACCGGATAATTTCATATCTTCAAGGCTTGGAGTTTTGTTATTTAACCGACTTTGTCGGTCGGTTTGCTTAGGGGCCATTCGCTTATGATATTTATCTCTATTTATCTAAAAATGAGAGTTGTAAATAGGCTATATATAGCTTTTGTCAAGTTTGGTTGAAATTTAAGTTCGATCTAGTCATCTTCTGCGATCATTTGTAATTAGCTAGTCATATGAGTATACTTTGAGCTCTGGTTCTTAATACTTAAGTAGACTCTGAAATAGTAATGAATTCTAAGCCTTCGGGCCACCTTCACATCGTGACGTTTGCTATGATCTAGAAATTAAGTCGTGGACCTCGGGTTAATTGTAACTGGTGAAAATCTATTCGGTAAACTTGACTAAATATGAACTTGTAAATTTTAGTGAAACACCTTTGAAAAGCATACTAGATTGATTAATAATAAATGAGCGTGGAAACTGTGAAATTGGCAATAACTTCTACACCTTCAAATTCAAGTGATTTACTGTTCATGACACACGGCATTAGATTTATTTCAAGTCTTTCACTTTAGATTTCTCTGTCATTGGGAATTTTTGGGAAAATTGTCATAGTCAAACAGTTAAAAGTGCCGGATAGAACTTCGATAGTCTGAGTAGTAAACATGCAGCTCAATGTCAAGTCTAACTCAATAGGTTCAAATCTATGGGTAGTCGTGGTTAACAATTGATCATTGCGGTCAGAGGAGTAAGAAAGTACGGGTTGTTGTACAGATCAGTTGTGATCTATGATATCCTTTAAATAACACCTGGATAAATAAAACTTAAAGAGGATAGCCAGTCGATCAGTTTCTCGATTAACGCTGAAGTTTACTACTTCCATCACTAAAATCATAACCGTAACTTAACACCCAACAATAATAAGAAGCTTCTTACCTCACCCAATATTGTTTATTTTTCATACAAACATCAAATTTATTAATAGGTGGAAACTGAATAGAATATTTGATGAGCTAAATGTGACGCGGACTCTTAGTGATATGCAACTGCTGTTACTCGAAGAGGATTACATGATAGCACCAGACTTTTTATATATTTTAAGACAGATGCGAAAATTATCAAAGAGAAAATGCTCATTCTGTAATATTTTATCACTAGGTACTTACATAGAAAGTACAAACTATGATAGTTATAATAAGGTCTGTATATGATCTGTTACTGCTTATCAGACTCTAGAACTTTTTTTGGTCTTTTGACACTTTAAACTGATAAATCTCTTCTATCGCATCATATTTTAGGTAGAAATATCACCATGGCTGACAAGTAAGCATAATATGGGAATGTCATTAAATCGTACAACATGGAATGATATCAAAAGTTGTGCTAAATATTTTTGTTCATATGATGAATATAATTATGATTGGAGTCTACAAAATGTAAATTATAACTGCCTTACAAATAAGCTGTTTGCAATGATTATTAAAAGTCCCCGAGTATTTCACATTGGTGAATGGTAAGTATCAATCAAGTAGTCAAGTTTGCTACTTGTAAGATGTAGGCGAAATGTCATAGGCACTTTTCTGTGTTCGATCGGTTGTTAGTGTTAAAGACATTTATGTGCTGTAAAAATGTGTGATAACTGTCGTGCAATAACAATATATCATGAGCAGTTCAAGGCTCCGGAAATGTCTGACCAAGAAAAAGTTAGAAAAACTTAGATGAAATTTTTAACGGAAATTTAAATTTTGAATTTGTGATGAGGATTTTGAAACTGTTGTATGGTTTTCAATACAAATTGAATTGTTTTGAGACTTAATTTTTAAGACCTTACAAATGCGAAATGTTTGAAAACATTACAAATGTTTCTAAAAACCATACAAAATCATTTATAGTGAGAACCATACAAATGTTTTAAAAGTCACGTTTCAAAATATCGAAAATATGATTTAAAGTCATATTGAACAGATCAAAACTAATGAATATTGCAAGTATGTGCTCATAAATCAGACAAACCGCATGAGAACTAATGCACAAGTATGCAAAACAGCTTGTAAAAATATATCGTTGCCTACACCATTAATGCGTAATATTTATTACTCTCTCATTTACATTTTAGCACATGTATAACAAATGTTTCCATCTATCTCATTTATTTATAGTGGAATGCATCATAATTCAGAAAACTGTGATCCGAGTCAAGCCACAAAGCGTATACAATTTGTGATTGAGAATGCAATGTTGTCGAAAAAATTTTATCCAAAGACATTAAGAGTTACCAAAATGTATGATGAGGAGGAAGCAAAGGATAGTCTTAAGCCAAATGGTGGCTTTGCTGATTTACGTGATCAAGTTTTGTGCCTTAATATGACAACATTTAATACATTTTAAGTCCGTACTGTGTTAATATATATTTTTACAATTACTCAATTACTCGGCCAAAGTAACAATTTAGAGAGATTTTGTTAATAATTTTTTTTTTTTACATATATGTAACTGTGTCATAAACGAAGTCTAATGATGGAATCTGCTGTTTTTTAAATTATTTCATTTTTAATGCCAATAAAAAAAAGAGCGAAAATATATATCAACTAACTTTTATTGATGTTATTTTTTTTTTTTAAATCTATAAATGCGCATCCGGTACAAACTTGATATTTGAAAAGCACTAAATTTCAATTTTATCGGTCAAAAGTAATTTGAATTTCAACTGTCGAAATAAATTTGAATTTTTTAACGGTCCAAATAAATTTGAATTTTAGCGATCAAAAATTATTTGAAAAATTCAAAATTTCAAAAATAACGGTCAAAATTGTAGTAGCTCCCGTTCCAAAATGAACTCAGGCATAGCTTATTCAGGCACAAACCAGATCTTACATCTCGCAGACAGTAGACAATCCATATTAAAACAGCGACCCTTTGAGAATATGCCCTAAAAATTAATTCAACAATTTGTAGTCTCATCAGTAATCAGCTGTAAATCACAAATAAGCTAGTCAAGCACAATAAAACTCTCATCACGTTCTCGAAATTTTATGTAGATCAAATGGTTGTATATCGAAAATTCATTTATTTATTTCACATTTTTTCAGCAAATATTAAAGATCAGACCCACAAAAAAAGAAATCTTTAAAATTTGCACAAATACAAATCAAAGGAAGCATGTACTCGGTTCGTTATTGGAAACAAAAAAATGATTTTCAATTAAAATTTAAAATAAATGACTTGAATTTTTCTAAAATAGCATCTTTGGCTACATCGTCAGAACAAAAAGTATATGACATATGAAATAAATGACACATGTGTGAATCAAATGAGCAGATTAATATTTTTTTGGTCGAAACATGTATAAAAAAAATGTCGTGGGGTAAAATCCTTAACTATATTGCACTTTAATTATTTTGTTTAAAGTTTGTTACGTTTAGTTTGTTAATTTGCTTTTTTAGCATCTTTACTAGCCTCTTCTTTGACTTGTCCCTTTCCGAAGAGTTTGGCAAGTGAATCCCAAATTCCTCCAAATAAGAATGCACACATAAGATTTTCAAATGGAACAAATGGATCTGTTAAGTGAATTAAAAATAGATTCAATTAGGCATGTCTATGCAACTGTGTCAACAAATTGACTTACCATGAATTCCAAGTAACAATGACGAAAGCTTGAAGTATACAAGGAAGATGACAATTCCAAAGTAAACAAGTGCATGTGGAGCTGAAATCCAGTCTGTTTTCTTATCTAATACGAAAATAATTGAAGCAACAACTGATGCTTTGGTGTAGCTGCAAATTAAAATAAATTAAATTAGATAATATCATTTAAAGTTATTGTTGAGTCACAGCTGGATGTTGATAGTGTAAATTATAAGGATAATATGTGTCAAGTCACAGCTAGATGTTTAGTCTATGAACTACAAGGACTATTAGTAATACTGACTATTTAAAGTATGAATTTCAATGTCTAGTTAGATATAGCATTACATTCAACTTTTAAAACTGTTATATGGGTTTTGAAAATAATTTGTATGGTTCTGGTAACTTTGATTCAATTCAAATGTGTTAAATTTTGAACTGTTCAAATTATTTCGAAAACCATACAACATCTATTTTTGATCAATCAAACTTACAAGCTTGGCTGCATGAATTCCATAGCAGTCGGCGTCCATGCTCCTCTAATCAATCGCTCAAGTAATTTAGTAAATCCGGCTCCGTTGCCCTTAATTGTTCCAATAACAATCATAATAATATAGGCATTAGGATAAAGCTTGGCGGCATGTACAACACCGTCATGGACTTTCTTTGCTCTGTAGACTTCTTTCATGGCACTTGCAACAAGTTTAACGGGTAGGAATTTGCTGACCTTATAACCAATATCAAATGGCGTGTAGAAAACAACATACCAGCAAGCTGTGGCAACAAGTAACTGTGGAGTATTCTTTAATGGTCCCAAGACAGGTTCGCCTAATAAAGCAGCAGCGACCATACCACCGGCAAAAATAACAAGCATGGTAGACAGCCAACATGCCAATGGATGTTTGCGACTAAAAGCATGTGCGCCGGCACCTAAATCTTCCTTTACCGACAATGCACACAATAGACTGTGTGCGATATCAAAATATGGGAACATTTTGAGCTTAATCACTTGATTAGCGATATCAAGAAAGCTTTCAGGATCCATCTTTCACGTCTTGTTTATTAACCGTTAAAATGTATATATCTTGAACAATCAGTTACGCTCTAAAGAAGAAAGTCGCGGATAGAATCTAAAAATAGACAAAAATTTCCTATTAGATGATGAAAATACATCCCGGGTTTTTGCTCGTATGTCTCGTACAATTGTCTGTGAAATTTAGGTACATACTAAAATAACAGCAATTATCTTATCTGGATTCAATCGATACTTTTAAGCCTGCTGTATACGTTGCATAAATGTATCGATCTTAGTATGTCATTGAAAAATAGAAATGCACAAAATGTTCTTGAAAAAAAAAAAAAACTCAAAGTTTACTTACAATCGTATTTACTGTCAGTTTTTAGAAATATCCTTCAGTAACAACAGGAAAGTCGTCTTAAATTATTGTTAATAATGCCTTAAATATCGAATAAAGTTACGTCTTATACATAATTTCAACCAAAAAAAATTAATAAGAAAATCTTGAGCAATTTTCCTGAAAAACTATTTTTGTCGTCTATAATATCTATATAGGTAGGGGGAGCATAACTTATTCAGCATAGAAATTATTCATCCTTTCACTTTTATTTTTGTTTATATTTTCATTTTACATTAGAGGTACTTATCGAAATCAAAATTTGCGAAGCATGAAAAGTCATTAGCTAAGTTATTTTTATGTTGTGGCTTAAAGCTGGATTCCTTCAGTCCAAGCTTAACTGCTAAGTCTCTCTGAATACTTCCAGTATTGAGGATAATTAATGAGTTTTCTTTTCTGATTCGGCTTACAATTTTGTAACTTTTTGTCAGGCATTCTTCAGATAGAAAAGGTGGATCCAGGATTATTACATCAAAAGATCCAGTAAACTCCTTTAAATAATCTTCACTGTCTCCTAAATTGTAATCATAATGCACAAAATCACTCTCGTACTTTTTAAATCTCTCGTCGTACTCAAATATCTTCACATTATCCGCAATTGCTCTGACTGTCTCAAATAGTGATGGACATGAGAGAAGTGCAATTTTAATATCCTCATCATATTCTTTAATTAACTTCTTGCAGATTTTCCCAAATACTTTTTGTGTCTCTTCATCATACCAAAATTGCGACAATCTACAAAATTTGTGGATGTTGAAAATTTATTGACATTCCAAATGTTTTGTTACTTACTGCCAATTCTCAGAAACTTCACCGACTTTCTCAAGATCATTTTGTTCTTTGAGGAATTGATTTAGTATAGCTTGTGTTTCAGCTGACAATTGTGGAACATCATCATCCTCTAGTGACATTTTTAATTAATTTATGTTTTGATTGAGATTTAGTTCCAAGTTTTAAGCATGTGTCTTGTTTACATTCCATAAAAATTTGTTAAAATTCTTGTAACGTCCAAAAAATATTTGAAAAGACAGAGTTGTCAAAATTTTCAAAAAAAGTTTATAAACAAAGCATAAAACACGCATTAAACATAAATTTAGTGAAAATAATGGAACCAGCAACTGTTGAAATGATTACAGACGAAATTGAGACAAAGGTATGAATATAAATGGCAATAGAAACAAGAAATTAATAAAATCACGTTTCTAGGAACCAAAAGAAGCAATAGTTTTACAGCAGTCTGCAGCATTGAATTTATTAACTCAGTATTCGGATTCTGAAAATGAAAATGACAGTAATGAGGAAGTGAAGGAACCAGAAGATCACAGCAATCAATACAGAACAGCTGAATTGGACAGTTCATCGAGTAGTTCCAGTAGCGATTCCGATGATGAAATCGATGTCAAGGAAATTAAAAAGAAACTGGAGACTGTCGCATCTGATGACGATTCCGAGAATGAAAATGATGATCCAGCCAAAGAAAGAAAGAAGAAGCAGCCGTTGAAAGTTCGAGGAGAGTTTTTATTGGTAATGTCTATAAAGATCCAATAATTGACACAAAAGCTAATTAAATTTAATTTTACAGGAAGACTTGCCTCCAATTCAAGACCTGGAACTGAAGGTTGATGAGAAGGAATGTCTAGAAATAGGTACAATCACATCAATTGTTGATCAATTGGTTCTAGTTGAAGCATATCCACATTCAGCAGCTCTAGACATTGATTCTGTGCTGTTTTTGGATAATGGAAAGAAAGCTTTAGGTCAGATATTTGACGTTATCGGTCAAGTATCGACTCCAATTTATTGTATTCGATTTAATACACATGAAGATATTGTGTCAAAGAATATAACAGTTGGAAGTAAAGTATTTTGTGCACCAAGAACAGAATACGCAAATTTCGTGATAATTTCAAAAATTATGGGTAAGGGATCTGATGCAAGTTGGAAGAATGACATTGAAATTCCTGAAAATATGATTGAATATTCTGACGATGAGGAGGAACGAAGTGCTAGACGACAAAAAAAGAATCCAGACAGAAATCCAGATCAACAAGCGACAGCACCAAGACGAAGGAATCATTCTCAAAATTACAGCTGGCATAATCAGATCAATAACCAGCCACCCAACAATTGGCACAATCAACAGCCTCAGCCTCAGCCGCAGCCACATCAACCACAATTTCAGAATTATAATTTTTATCCACAAAATCCATACAACATGTAGTTTAAATAAAGTAAATCAGGTTTTATTCTCTTAAAGATTAATGTGTGGTAAATAACAATACTTAATTAAATTATCTTATATTATTGGGATACATAAACGATCTATTTCGTTTGTTGTTCCTTCCTTCCATTTGAAATGAGTGTCCAGAAAATGAATGTCTGTTGGATTGACGGTCAAAATTATTATCATAAACACGTGTTCGTTGATGTGCCATAATTCTTGTTGTGGATGTCATCGTGGTTTCTGTTTCCGTTGCAAATTCTTTTAGTGAATCTTCATAACTGTTAAAACAAATAGATTAATTAAATTCACTTATGTTATCTGGCTTATAGGAATAATTAAAGACAATCAATCATTCCACCTATTATTACTTGAAGCATCTTGTTTGTCATCAGAACTGCATGAGCATCCATTGGTTTGATAATGCTTAATTATATTATTTTTAGCTGGCATTATGTATTCATTGTATCTTGTACATTTTGCCTCATGATTATGTAGATTCATTTGGAGTGATTTTGGTAATGGAATGTCTATATACTCCCTCTTATCACCTGGATTTGGATGATGATTTCCACTTATATGATTATTCTTCCTTGTTGGAATTAACTGCTTAAGTACTGGCTGATAAACATCGGTGACTCCTGTATCATTACTCATATCACTTACAGGATCTGTTGAGGAATCTCCCGAAGGTTGTGGTAGAAATAGATGCTGTCTGATAATTTGCGAAGGGGCACGACTCGGTACGCGAGGTGATATGCGGACTGGTGCAATAGCATTTTGAATTCGTCTAGATTGAAATCGAAAAGAATATTAGATTATGAAATTTATGATATCTACGTGCATATGAGTTCATAGAGAGTTTGAGAACTCTATTGATTGCTGTTTGTTAAGCAGCATTGAGTCTTGAATTAAGAAAAAAACCGTTAAACTACAAATTTGAATTACAAAACCACACAATTGTCATCAGTTTAAAACATTTGTAGAGTTTTGAAAAATTCAAATTTAAAATTTAACGAACAATTTGAATGTTTTTCTACCGACATTATTTAAATTCTTTGTTCTATTAAAATATAGACGAGAAGATGCAAGCATGAACTCATATGTCTAGATATCAATAGATAATTTATTCAATCTAGAGAAGAGATGTAAATGTTATGCAAAGCAAAAATTATTATTATTGTTATTCTATATTTCTCCATTACCTTCATATTCTTATGGCTATTATGCAATGTATTGCATGTTATCAAACATGATCTATAGGAGAAGGAAGGGGAATTTTGATGCACTGGTTAATCGAGTTAGAATTTACAGTTATTTGTTAGAGTTCTGCAGAACAAATTAAGTAGGTAAGCAAGATTAGAAAATAGAACGTGGATGCAATCGAACAGGTATTGAGCGTATGTTGTAAGGAAGTGAAAAGAGAATGTTTTGCAATTGATTTTTAATAATTATTTTTTATTAGCACATAACTTTGTTATTGATTAAATTTTGGAATTCTATAAGGAATTTTATCACTTACATTACTATAAATTAATTAATTATTTAATATTCATCCATATAAATACTTAATAGAATAAATCTTTTATTATTTTTCACATGAAAAAAATGCATAAAGGCACGAAATTTAGGATATGCACAAATTACATGTAATTGCCGTGTCCCCATAAGGATTAACAATTAATAAAGCATCTTACTAACAACAAAATAAATCATATAAATCTCATTAAGCCAAGACAAGAAAATGTGATTGGAAATTCTTATTTCTTCCAGTTAGCATTGCCTTCCAGGCATTGAAATCTCCAATCTCATTTTTCAACCTTGGATTAATCCATAAATTTTTTATCAGTGCTTTAATCAAATCGTGAATTAAGTCGAATTTTATTTGGGGATGGTTCATTAATGACGTCTAATTAATTTTGAGTTTAAGTCACTCAACAAATTCTATATGGAATTGGACCTACATACTAAGGTTTGCCGAGGTCAAATTCTCGAGGAAATCTTACTATAGACGTCATTTATGAACGACCCCCCAATTCTACAACAAATAAATATTAGCTTAACATCTACTAAGTAGGAATTAAATTAAGTCTGATAACTTTTGTGATGTTGGACATAAAAAAAATGCTTTTTTAAGGAATATAAAAAATAATTTGTGATTGGTGTTAAGTGATGATTATTAGGTTTTTTGTGTGTTTAATCATTCCTTATGTAGCTCACCGTTTATATCGAACACAAAGTATACAAATTGCTGTGGACACGCCACCTATAAGTATCGTTATTGACAATACTATTGATGCTAATTCTCCTGATCCTTGCTTGATCTTTGGAGCTAAATGTGCTGGCACACCTAATTTTGTTAATTCTACCACGGGTATTGAGGGCTGGATTTCCTGCATGTTGACTTGTTCCATTATTCTAATTGATGGACATTAATGGAATTATATAAAATTAAAGGAATCTCTTCAAAAATTAGAACTTACTCTTGTAACTCTTCCATATCCACGACTGTATTCGTCTTAGGATCAATTGCGTAGATGTACACATTTGTCCAAAACTCACGACTCGTCTCGTGTGGCTCCAACATCCTAATTTTCACTATTAAATTTGTAGCCTCAGATAGACTTCGAGAAATTGCTTCTGCTTGCTTCTCAATGTCCATCGTCGTTCCACTCATAATGAATTTAACATGCTTGTGCTCTTCCAAGACGTAGACCTGTGAGGGCATGACATTAGTTCAACATGATATTTAAGCTATTAATTTTACTTACCAAAACATTAATAATGCTGCTTTTGCCATTTTCAGATCCTTGTCGATCTGTGGCTCTTACATCAAATCCAAATACTCTCTGGTGACTTCTCCATAAAGGTCCCAATGTCCTTACTTGTCCAGTTAATGCATCAATTCCAAAGAAATTTGTAGGCTCATTAATTAAGGAATATCTTATGTCTCCATTCAATCCAACATCTTGATCATCTGCTATGACTTTAAGGACATTATATCCATAAGTTACCGTATCAGGAATAACAGCAATAATAGGACTCTGATCTCTAAACATCGGTACATGATCATTCACATCAACAACTTTAATGACCACTCGAACTTCATTGTCTTCTAAATTTTCTATACGATCGTCAGTGACTGGATACATAACTTGCATACTTTTACCATATCTCGGTCGTCTTGGACCTGTCAAATCAGCACGAATTTTGAGAGTATATGATGAATATTCTTCTCGATCAAGTGGCCTTTGCAGCCATAATATTCCATTGTCTACGTCAAAAATATCAGTTATTACTGGAATTGAATAGTTTTTATTTTCCAGCACTAGAGACCAAACATAAACATCATTCTCATTTGTAGTGTTAAACTGAATTAATCTCATCGGCGTGGGACTATTTTCTAAGACATCAATCTCGTAATACTGATTTACAAATAAAATTGGTTTTGTTACTACATTCTTCTTCGGAGTAGAGGTCTTAGGCGGTGGCAGTGTTGGCACAAATCTCTTTTCACCTGTCAACGTTATTAATACAATAGCGTATGAACTTTTAACTGGATTTCCCAAATCAGAAGCGACAACAGTGAGATTCAACAACTCATAATTATTTAGATCCCTTAATTGTTCTTGATGTGGTGTTGTCGTAATGAAGCCTTCTCGTGCATCAATTTCAAAGAGATGTGAAACGTTATTATGCAAAAAGTTGTAAAATACCATACCGTTGAGTGCATAGTCCACATCCGTTGCTTTGACTTCTTTTATTAACCTATGTGGACTAACATTACGATCTAGACTAATCTTGTAAACTGGAGTAAAATTTTGTGGAGTAATTCCATCATGTATATCGCTATTAAGCTTTCTACCACGTGTTGTAATCTCATTAATCATTACATCGTCGTAGTTTATAAAGACTGGTGCATTATCGTTCAAGTCAATAACATTAATTTCGATTATTACCGTTGAGTTCAATTGCTTATATTTTCGGCTATTATCTTTAGCCATTACACGGAATTCATATAGAGATCTCTGTTCGCGATCTAATTGCCCAGATACCTTTAATAAACCTGTTTTTGGTATGATACTAAATGGAAATTTCGACTCATCGACATTAACAATGCTGTAAGTGATATTTGCATTGTCATCAAAGTCATCATCGACGGCTTGAACGGAACCAAGTATCTTACTGACATGAAATCCTTCCTCGATATCAAACGAATAAAATGGTCGTAAAAATACAGGTTCGTGGTTATTAACATCACTTATTTGAATTCCAATTTGGATGGTGTCTTTTAATCCTCCAGAATCTTTCGCTGTTACGTTGACTGAGATTTCTAAATTTGGAATTAACTGTCTATTGACTTTCAATTCTCCAGACATTCTATCGATGAAGAAGAATGAATGCTTCTTAATATGATTGAGGTTTCCTTTGTATGATGGCATTGCAGCAATTTGTTCTGATGATATTTCGTATGTGATTTGAGAATTCGGTCCATAATCATCGTCAGTTGCTGTTAACTGAAGAATTGTCACACCAGCTTCAAGAGATTCTTCAATCATGAACAATGGATGTTTTGAGAGTGAATTTTTGTTGACAATTTCTGGAGAACTAGACTTGAATGATCGATCCTCGGAAATCATACTTTCATCATCGTAACTGTCTGATAAAGCTCGTGGACTTCCAATTGGATGTTTAGGTCGAATTCTAATCTTGTTCAATGATGGTGGTGGAATTTTGATATTTGGCAATGATTGTGGTGGAAGTTTGATGTTTGGCAATGAAGTCGATGAGGTTTGTTCAATGGTTGTACTTCTTTGAGTCGTTGCCTCTAAAGGAGAAGCAACAGGCTGAGTAGTAAGTGCATTGTCAATGAAGTAAATCTCCATTTTATCAGAATATTGTAGAAGTTCAATTCCTGTTTGTTTAAAGACTGCTAGCTTCTCAAACGATGGTGGATTGTCATTTACATCAGTCACGAAGATCATCAGCTGAGCTTCTTCTTGTAATCCACCAGAATCTTTAGCCAACAATCTCAATTTGTAAAAGTTTTTCCGTTCTCGATCCAAAAGACTTGGTCCACTAAACTTGATGACGTAATGTGATTGATTGGCTGGAATTTCGCGAGAGCTCAACATCATTAAGTGTAAATTAATATCGACCATGCTGCTATATTCATCCAAAACTGTATCGGAGAATAACGCTAACGCACTATTATTAAAATTATTAAGCGGAGATGTACGTTCTGATACATCATTACTCTTCTCAATTGTGAATAATCTATTTCCATCGCCTAATATGCTTAGCTGAAATTCAGCATTTTTCCCAGCATCAGCATCATTAACGATTATTAAGTTGTTCAGCAGCACCTCCGTACCGAGAGCAGAATTTTCAGATATGATACCGACATAATTGGATCTTTCAAATTTGGGTGAATTGTCATTCTCATCTTCAACAATAACATTAATTTGATAAATTCCAGCACTTTCAATTAATCCATTTGTATATTCAGCGATTACACTCAATTTATATGAATCTTTCTCTTCACGATCTAATCCGTTTATCGTCATTAACTTACCATCATTCGATATATACATTTTGTTTTTAAGATCGTAATCATTAACAATGAAAAAGTTTAGATTTTTTGTTGCTGCTCTTACAATGCGATTTCTGCTCCGCAGGTATTTATTTAAACCTGTTAATGGTTTCTCTTCCGATGTGGTATTACTCGTACTTTTTAAGGTGATTGGTGGCAACTGCTTTACAACACGTCCATTTGTTATTGCTTGTCTGCGTGCTGCTGTGCTATTAAAAATATTTGTTCTAGGCTTTCGGGTAATCATGCCAATTGTGGAAGGAGTTGTAACAGTTGCTGTAATATTCTTAAGTCTCGGCTCAGCTGAATGCTTCCTGAATTTTGATGAGCTCATGTTAAGCATTTGACGATTTTCACGGTTAATTGGACGTCGTTGAACTGTTGTTGTTGACTGCGTTGATGGCGATGCTTGAAGATTTTTATTCATGTCAGTGAAGTTTTTCGCCAATAAATTTCCAATAATCGCATTTGGCAGATTCTCCATGATCTTAAACTCGATAAATTCATTTTGTGAGCTCTTCACAAAGACTCCATTTTTTGAGGTGCTACTTGGATTTACAACATTTATTGTTACGTTTGCGATGTACATACTTGCAAAATTTAGATCCGAAACAATTCCCTCATCAACCTGAAAACCCAGTTCCTCTGGTAAAGCTTTCTTTAAAGATCTTGATTGATTTTTGACATGCTGTATAAGAAATAAAGAAAATAATTTTTTGGCCATAAAATTAAATTAATTAATCTACTTACTTCAACTGGTGAATGTACAAATGTTGCTACTGCCTCAAAATGATAGGCATTTCTGTTGAAACTATTTATTGGTCGAATGACTGTTATTATACCTGACTGCTCTTCAATTGCAAATGGTACACCTTCCGAGTATGAATGCAGCAAGTCAAAAATGATGTCATCACGATACACAACTCGAACTTGTCCAACGGATGTTCCAATTGGTGCATTACTTCCAATCCAAAACTCATATGGTGCGCCCATAAACTTGATTTCTGATACATCAACTGCTTCAACAATATCAAGCGTTAAAACTGCTAATGTACATCTCGTTTCTGATGGATTAATTGGCTCATCGCATGCTTCAACAAACAATGCTATTCTTCCCGTAACTAATTTCCCAGTAACTTTGAGAATGCCAGTTTTTGAATCCAATTGAAATGGAACTGATGTTTCTTTCCGGTTTTTCATCTCATATGATAGCTTCCCATTCGGTCCATCGTCAGGATCATAAGCTTTTATCTTTCCAACAACATATCCAACTGATGCATTTACATCAACTTTAAATTCATACAAATTACCCATCTCAAATATTGGACTATTGTCGTTGCTGTCAAGCAGTGTAATGTCTACAGCTACTGTTGATTCGGATGTCGATTCACGCCTATTATATGGCTTAACTTTTTCAATGGCTTCAATGATCAACTTCACAGTTGGTCTTTCTTCTCGATCCAATAATGATTGATTTTTAACAGTCATCCATCCCGTGATAGAATCAATGGCAAAAGCACCTTTTGGTTCTTCTTTAAATATCTTGTAAAAGAACATCGCATTCTCTCCTTGATCTCTGTCGAGAGCATTCACTTGTAACACGGAAAATCCATTCGGAAGATTCTCAACAATTGAAATGTTATAAAGATCCACTTCAAATTCTGGCTGATTATCATTAATATCAATTATTTCAATTTCCACTCGTGCCATTGCCCTTTTTAATGGATCATTCTTTTGCTTTACATCAATTTGCAGTATGAATGAATTTTCTTGAAGACTTTCGGACTCCAAGTCAATTTCTTTCTTTAGATACAATACACCAGTCGTCGGATGTATCCAAAACACTTCCCTGTCATTACCAGACACAATACTATAGATTAATGTCGAATTCAATGAGTCTTGATCATATGCTTCAATTGGCGGATCAATTTTCAATGGCTTGTGGATTGATTTCCCAGTAATTGTAAAGAATTCTTTAACTTTTGTAAAATATGCTTCTTGTGTAAATACAGGAGGTAGATCATCAACATCATCAATGAAAATTGACAGTGTTGTGTTTGTCTGCTGTGGTGGAACTCCACGATCTCGAGCAATTATGTTAAGATCAAATTGTCTTATACCATGATCATAATCTAATGATCTTTTAAGTATAACATGTGGACGATGTGGACTGTCGAGCATGAAAAAGCCACCTTTGGTGTCGGATGTCTGTTGTCCAATGAAATATTGAATATCTGAATTTGGAGTGTTTGGTTTATCATGATCAACAGCCTTAATTCCCATAAATACACTCGAACCCAGTGGTGTAGTTTCATCAATGGTTAGCTCATATGGTGTGTTCAAGAAGACAGGCTTTATATTTTGGAATAGGAATTAGTCATGCATTAGAGAAATAAATTGAAAAAAATTATTGCAAACTTACTTTATTATCATTAACATCTTCAACATATACTGTAACCATAAGAAATGATACCTGCGAATATACAGAACATGAAGAAGACAAGTGAGTTTGAAATTTCACACTAGACAAGGCACGTGTGCATGAATAAAATGTTCATAAAGTGATTTAACGTGTGGTCAATTATGAATTTGTAATTAAATGAATGAATTAGAGGAAATAGTACATTAAGTGATCATGCTGTTATGATTAAATTGCTCTTACGTCATGATTCCTCCTGTTTCCATGAACTGCACTGTTACACTGAATTTTGAACTTTAGTACATTTTGTGGATTATCATTATCAACTAGATCATCAAGTGTTTGGCTTAAAATAATTTGTATTGTTGTTCCGTTCACTTCATGAATACGGAAATATTTGTGATCATCGCCGCTTGAGCGGTCAATTGCTCTCAACTCTATGGATTTTCTATTTGATTCAGAGAAAGATAAAATTTATTAATTTTACGGATTTTTGAGTAAATAAAGCGTAGGATAATGGGGTCGTTTTTAAATGATGACTATTATTTTATGACAATGTTGAGCAACCTTTGATTTTTGGCGGCACAACTTGGAGTCAATCCACAATGACCCTAGATTGCCCATCATTGCTCTATGAGGTCGGAAGGCACAATCGCTATTAAAACATGCAGTTTGTGTAAGTGGTAGGAGAATCTAAAGATATCATGGTGTTGTAAACATCATTTATGGACGACCCCTCAATATTAACCAAAACACTCCATACTAACCTCGGAAATACATTCATTGTCAGCACAACATCATTGACAGGACGATCTTCCTTGAGTGGTAGATAAATATTACCCGATTCGGTATCTGTGGATGCATATTCATCGCTTGACGAATAAAATGTACAGCCTAGATGTAAATAAAAAGAAAAAAATAAATTCAAATCAAGGCGAAAAAAGTGAAATTCTCATAAATTGTTGCATAATCTTGTTGTTTTATGATGAAAATAAGATACATTCTGCATTATCGTAAATTTAAATCGTGGGGAAAAACTTGGCAAGTTTGACGTTGACAGGTCTATTATTATACTTTATGATGCTCTTAGATTTCAACCTTCAAAAACTCATAAAAATATTGCACAAATATTACAACTTTAAGCAAATATTGTCCAATTTTTCAAGATGTAGTAAGAGTCTATACAAAATAGCTTATGGGCAGACGGTAAGTGACCTATAGTGCTAAGAGATGAAGATAAAAATCATTTTTCCCATCGTTCGCGCGCTAAGTATATCAATTGTCTCACTTCTGTCGACTACTAGCTGTTGTTATAGATTTCAACTCATTTTCTTCTAGACAGACTGTCAAGTGTTGGAATAAAAGTGAAATATGAAGTAATTTATGACTAGATTTATGGATTATGGAAGCTAAAAGCATATATGAAGTGTATTATACAAAACTGTAATGTAATTCATTTTAATTTAAGTAGATTTTCTTAATAAACAAATTAATTATTTTTATTGCTTTATAATCCATCATCTTAGTGCTTACTGGCTTGTGGAAAATTTGGTGAATGAAAGATGGATTTTGAAATTATTGAGTTGTTCTGTTATGTTTTTGGTTCTTTTGATTGCTCATTCTAAGCAATCATTCACCAAGCTTGTATGAATCAAGTCTTCCAGGCAATATCTGGTCTCTTCTGATATCACTATGAACAGCATATTGTTGATTTATTGCAAATCTGCCTACAAATTTCTCCGGAAACATTTGTATAAATTAGTGTTATAATGCTTCTGGGTATTAAATCTTAAGATTAGGAGATGAATATGTAGGAGTATACAGTGATCTGATTAGTTCAAACTTGATTGAATTGACTTTTACAATGTTTAATACTGTGTTAAACATCCGGTTACTACTCATAAATCAAAAATTGCACATTTTCTATTTTGAAAATTGCAACGCCTACTAATAAATATCTAAACGAAGAAGTTCAATACTATAATTTTGCATATTGCGTCAGTTGCAAATGAGGAACTAAATTGTTTTGCATGTTAGTGCTTTAAAGGTCTTCAATTTTGTAAATAATCAATGTTGAGTTCTAGTTTATAGAAATTTTTGATTGGATATTTTGTATACATTTAACTGGATTCATAATAACACCTCAATAAGCTTAATTTAGTAAATTAAAAACCATAAATTGGCCTTATAACAGTCACATTAAGCCTGCAATACTCGAGAAAATAAGCTTTCATTTTCATTGAATAATTGACCATGCAAAAGAGCAAAAATAAATAAATGATCAAGATAAAGAGGAGAAATGCGATGAATAGGAAAAAGAAGCAAATTATTAATAAAAATATTGGTAATAGAAGTTATGTAGTCGTTGCAAATTGAAATGAAAAGTGAAAAAAGTTTGAAAATTTTGCATGCCTAAATTAAGATTGAAAATTGAATATCTTAAAAATATTAATATCTTGTTACTTAATTTTATGTATTTTATAAATTGAGTTTGATGAACTTTTAAGCATGCTTCTTTTTTGAATCTTTAAGAAAAATTGAATCATTCGAGACGAAAAGTAAAATGATTAAAAACGTGATCTCTGTACATAATTAAATAAATATTAATTCCTCTTTTCCGCAATGTTGCGAAGGCATGAATAGAGCATAAGAAGTTTTTACGTTTCCCTAGCTCACTGACATCCAATGTTATAAGTGAAACTGCAAAGAAAATTTCCCACAAAATGGAATTTTCACATGCATTATGCATCATATATATTTATTTGTTGCATTTTTCTTTTTTCAAAAATTTTTTTTGCATAGCATATAGGAACAACAAAAGTTCATACTTAGGTATATGAATAACTTTTCCGCTTAGCGAAATATTAATAAGTTGCGTCATATGAGAAATTAAGTTTTGTTATAGATGAACAAGAAATATTGCAATATAATCATTTTGAGGCATGCCAGACAACAGAAGCAGCAAAAAACGAAATCTTTTGTGCATTTTTTCATGTTTAATTTCATTTTTTTTTGTCAATTTTCTAAGCTGTTAAGAAATTAGAGAAAGACTCTTTCATTTCATATTTCAAGTTTTCTTAGTCAATCGTATACTCATTAAGATCCATCAAGAAGGCTTTGCAATACATTATGCAGTCTAAAACTCCAATATAAAGTGTCTTTAAGAAATTTCTTAAAAATTGATTTCGTTTGTATCCAAATTTGTGTAATTTCTTGTCAAGAGATGGATATTCTATGTATTTCTATTCGTTATTTATTGTCATATCAATATTACCAAGAGTTTGTGCTGTTTTTGTGCAATTTTCCAAGATTTTTTGAAAATATTGTTTTAATTTAATTTATATCCAAATTTTTCTTCAAATCAGCGGAAACAAAATTTTTTGACTTATCTCCAATTTATCCTTGATGAATGTTAGTTCTCTCACTGTTTCCTTGACAATTGGCACACTACTATTTAGTTTAATCCATAAATTTAAAAAAATTCCTAAATTTTCTGTTTACAACTTTTTTTGAGGTTAAATTTTTTAAATTAATTTACAAAATCTTTGTAATGAGCATCTTTTGAGCACTAAACACACCTTCTACATATTCATAGATTCTCAAAGAAAGTAACAAAACAAAAATTTTAATTGAATGAAAATTGAAAAAAAGTGAAAACCTTTAAAAAGTAAACAGCATCAGTAATGCAGCAAGTCTTTTGTGAAATGGTATATTAGATTACGATGTTACTAGGTCTGAGAATGTATAAAATTCTTTCCATCATTGTTTGACTCTCGATTCCGGAATAAATGCAGAGAAGAAAACGAAAATTAAATATAAACAGCATTTTCATTTTCATTTTATTATATTTTCGTCAAGTTTCATTCAGCTTAGATGATAGCATGTAGTAAAAATATGAAAATCACTTTCGCACGTTTGCTGATGAGACATGCTAGATGCCATTGCAATGAAGAGCAATTTAATAGTAAAAAGAGAGATGATTTTAGTTTATTGCTTAGCTAAGTAATTAATTATTATATGAAAATGAAAATTTGAATGCAATTCATCCACATAAAGGCTTATTTATTTCTTCATTGAGATCCGCGACTGACTATCCGTCTTTTAGTCGAAAATTTCGATAATTAAGTTGTTAAATGTTAGAAAGTCAACTATTGTGGATGAACAAATAAGACGCATTTATGTAGTTTGAATCATGCAGCTATTGTGAGGTACATCAGTTGATAATTAAGTCCATCCTTAGCTGCTTTAGATAATTTAACAAATTTTAACGGTTTTTACAAGAAAATCCAAATTTTGAAAACCTTACATTTGAAATTGTAGGGTTCTTGAATTCAAAAATTACAAAAAAGTTGAGATTTCTAATTTCAAAATATTGGACATTTTCAGATAAAAGTCATCCAAAATATTAAGTCATTAAGCCAAGTATCATGCAGACTTTTCCAACAAAATTACCCTAATAACAGATGCATGGAAATCACTCGACATTTCCAAGAAGAAATATTAACGTTAAAATGTGAATAATTATCAAATAATTAACAAGCCTAATTGCTGAATACAATTGTAAAACTGATGGCAATAGAAGAAATTGTAGATGTTGATTTCTTTTTTCCTTTTCTCATTTCGTCAGCTTCATTGAAGTCAAGAGACATTTCATTTTACATAAAAGATGCAGACGAGTGCCTTAATTTTATTTAATGACCGCATTCATGAACAATACAGTCTTTGAAGTGAACTTTTGGGTGAATAAATAAAGCAACGATCTCAAAACATGAGAATTAATGCTCTTTTACTCAAATTAATTCCTTTTCTTTGTCGACGGCGAGAAATATAGCTGAAAGATGCTAATGATGTACACTCTAAATCACTTGCACTCGAAAATTATTCAGCCGTCGCCCTGTTGAGTGAATTTATTGTGTACCATCTAGTTTTATTTAGATAATAATTACTCCGACGAGCCAGTAATTGAATAGAATGAAAAGAAACGGACGTTTTAATTGCAAAATACTTCAAATGTTTTTGCAGTCGCAGACCAAAACCTTACAATTTCATTTTTTCTTTATTCAATAGATTTATTAGTCAATAAACGTAAAATTACTACTTTCCTCTGTTCTCAATTGTTTACGAATGTTCTGTTACACATTCCACAACAGAATTGCAACAGTTCTGTACAGAACAATCAAGTAATTCATAAAATAATCCAAAATTTTACAGTCTATCTTCATTTTTGACAGTAATTATGTTTTTCTTCTTAATTTACTACAGTCCATTCAATAATGATCTTCAATCCACTTCACATAATATCGCACCTAACTGTATCAATCAATTGAAAAGAATTTCATTCATTCTTGTTCTACTTCTGACTAACGCACAAAGAAAATAAAAATGCGAAAGGTTTATAACTTGAATTAAAGAGCTTTTCAGCATCAAATGCCATTAGCATTTAGACGTTTTTATTATTATTATAAAAACTGGAGAAATGCTAAAAAAATCTCGTCTTTGATTCAAAAGAAAAAGTCAAAGAAAGTTAAACGATTGGAAATAAAGAAATGTGTGCATAAAAATTGCTTTTTACAAGTTGCACTTCTAGTCATACATGAATGTTTGAGACTGGAATCAGCGAAAAGATTTGCACGGCGAGTAGTGAAAGAAAATAATTGGGTCATGCGGTACTCTTGGTTGATTCTTAGACTTTAAGGAACTTGAGAATATGTGTATGAATGAATGTTTATGTGCTGTATACTTTGTAAGCTGAAGAATTTTTCTAAGTAGAATAATGATGCGAAATTATTTTTGCATCTAAAGTCCGTTCAGTAAAGTTTTACGGATCTAAAACTGACTTCAGTAAATTAAAATTTAAAAATAATGCTCAATTTCATCGAAATCTGCGAATTGTAAACAGAAAAGATGCAAAAAATTTCGCATCAAAATAGGATGCAGTCAATTTTTGCATCATTTAGTGACTTCAGTAAATCATGATACGAAATATATTGAACAATATTTTAGTCAAACTTCCAAGTTAGAGATAGATGCAAAAATTTTGCATCACAAGTGTATTTAGTAAAAAATTTCGCATCCAAAATGCGTTCAGTAACTCAATTTTCAATTAATTAACAAAACCATGCATAGAACCAGTAATAACAACTTACAATTGCACAAATGATGCTCTAGAATAGTAATCCAAACAAAAAATTTTATAATCCAATGGAGATTCATCGCTCTGGTTACTTTGTATGCTTCTTTTATCAAATGCACTTTCAATTTTTTGCTAATTGTGTAATTTATCATGTAGGTAGATAGAGATTTTTTTGGAATTTATACTTATTTGGTGTGATGACTATCGATTATTGCACTTTTTACTATTATTAAATTATAATTTATTGCACTTTTGAATTATGTCTCATATCTTTAAGTTTCACATTTTTTTACTCACTGTATGTACATTTCTTAATTCATATATTCATGATAGAGACAACACTTTCCAATACGTCACATGTTCATGCAAAGATTCGCATTGATATTAACATGACTTTAATACTTTAAGTGAGCATAATAGTAATAATATTAAATTTTTATTAGCCATCATTTTAATCTCAAAAATTACACTTTACGGATGATTATTTGCTGTGCTATAGTTTAGTCTGCTGCTATAGTATATCCAAATGATTGTGATTTACACAAAAAAATTCATAAAATTTTCACTTTTCATTCACCAAAAATCAAATTTAATCGAGAAAAATCAAATAAAAATGTAACGGACCATTAAAAATGTTTTTCTTCTCTTTTGATTACTTCTATTGCCGGAATCGCATGTTATTGAACTTATTGCAGCAGCTGGACTTTTCTTTTCCACCTTTACTAGTTTTTTTTTACTTTTTCTCACTTTTGGTACCGCTTTACTATTTCCAATTTGCACGACTGCCACGGACGAGCGCTGAAGAAAGACTGAAGACTGCTGCTGTCTGCCACTCAACACATCGCACAACCCAAAAACATTTTCTTTTTTCTTCTCTGAGGATATGGGAGACGGGTTGTAAGACATGAAGTAAGTGAGAAAATAAAAGCTTTTTTTCTCCCATTGCAGTTCATTTTGTTGTGCTACCTTCTTATTGTTTTGTCTTATTTCTTAATATGCATGCTTGCTGCCTGCTTGATCGTGAGAAAAACCGCTGTTTATGTTGTTTACTTTATGGTCGGTCAAGATTGTTTTTCTTTTATTTTACAAATTTATTGTTTTCAGGTTTGTATTTAATTTATTGCATTTATTATGAGAGTAAGGTAGATTAGATTTTAGCATAATTAATGCTGTAACACGTGGTTCATTGTGATGTCATATTTAGCTGTCTAATTATGAGTCTCATTATGTTTGTTTATTTAATATTCATTGGGAACTTCCATTCAGCCATCAATTTTAATTGATATTGGATTTAATCATGATTAATGTTCACTATAACTCATAAAATGTCCAACGGTCGAAAAATATTCAAACCTCGTTTAACGGACAAAAATATTTTGAAAATGTCGCGCCCCTCAAATTGACGGTTTATTTTTCAAAAAGTAACGACTGTGTGTTTACTTCGCGCATTTGAAAAGTTTTAATTAAATTTTCGGGTTTTTAAAGTGATTTAATTTAATTAAAGTAGGGAAATAAGTTAATAAGAGTGAATAAAGTGTTTTGAGTAAAAAATATATTAAATAAATAGCGTAGAACGGACATAAATCAATAAAAAAATAATGGATGATCTAAGGTAACTTTTGAAAAATTCTCAGAAAAATAAATTTATCTAATGTACGACCAATTTACAGACAAAAGGTAACACAAGAAGTAAGTGAAATAGCAGAAGAGAAGATTGAATATCTTTCTCAGCTATGGAAGGAGCTATTTGAGAAGGAAATTGGCATGGAACACATGAAGAAACTTTTAAATCATGTTGATGCATTCTTTACGGATATTATCGTTGAAACCGAGAGCCGTAAAGAAGCTATTATGGAGAGGATTGAAGGTAACATAAAAGTTTCTGCTTTTAAATACTTTTCTGGATGTTAACTTTGTTAAATTTTTAAAATTCCAGATTTGAATCGTGAAAAAGAAAATTTAAAACGGCTTCTGAAAGAAGACGTTGAGGATGTGCCGGAATCTCATGTTCCATTGTATACACTTCAGATGAATATCGATGAGAGTTTGAAGAATCTGAGAGAAAAATTGAATCGTCGGCATGAACAAATCAAAAATTTTCTCCGGGAACAAGATGCTTTATGTTCGGGTTAGTATCAAATTCTAATTAGAATTTTTAAATCGATCGAATTTCATAAACTTATCAAATTACAGAATTGGGCGAGCCCAAACGGCCATTATCTTCAGATCCATTGCCATCAGAAGCAGAGATGAATCAATTTTCTGAACATTTGGAATCATTGTCAGATTTAAAATTCAAGCGTTTGGAAGAAATCATGAATCTTCGTGAGGATATAAAGGATGTAATTAATAAATTGGAACTGAAAGTGCTTGGTGAATTTGAGAATAATCTCATTAATTCAGATGATTTAAAACCTTTAAAGAACAACATTCAGAAGTTAAAGGACCTTTATGAGTTATTCGAAAGTCAGTTCCAAAAGATGAAGTATCAGATGGAAGATATGAGAAAGCGTTTGGGTCAATTATGGAAGTTTTTGGATGTTCCAGAATCTCATCAGCACAAATTCGATAAATATACGGAAATAACCCAGACAAATTACGATAAATTGCACTTTGAAGTCGAGAGATGCGAGAAGATTAAAAGGGAGAATATCCGTGTATTTATTGAACGTGTCCGCATTGAAATTGAAGAATATTGGGATAAATGCTTAAAATCTGATGCAGAACGCTTGCGATTCCGAACATTCACTGCTAATACTTACAATGAAGATGTCTTGGAACTTCACGAGGATGAATTGCGTGAATTAAAACTATTTTATGAAAATAATGAGCCAATATTTAAAATGATTCAGGAACGACAAGATTTATGGAATCAAATGGAACTTCTTCAGAATAAGGAACAGGATCCAAAACGATATGCAAATCGTGGTGGACAGCTGTTGAAGGAAGAAAAGGAACGTAAAATGATCAGCATCAAGTTGCCTAAAATTGAAGCCAAGCTCATCGAAATGTGTCAGGATTTCGAAAAGACCAGCAGACGTCCATTCACTGTATTTGGCGTTGCTGTTCAGGATTTGATTGAAAAGGATTATGACACAAAGCGTCAAGAAAAGCTGACAAAAAGTGGAAAAAAGATTCTGGCAACTCCAGCAAAAACTCCATTACGTGCAAATACAACTGGATTGAGAACACCGTTGACTGTAGAACAGACAATAATAAACAGAACAAATGCAGCAAAAACAACTGGAAATCGCTTGAAGCCTCCAACTTCTGCATTGCAAATAAAAACGCTTTCAACAACAAATTCGTCAACTGCTTCATCCGTTAGATCTGTTCGTACAGAGAATGGTAAGCGAAAGGTTCCAGTTCAAGTGACATCAGCTCCTCCTGCAAAACGTAAATTATTGGGTGCTTTTGCATCTCCAGCACCAAGAAATGTCTTGAAACCTTCAGTCAATAATACACAAAATGTTCAAAATAATGCAAGTCGTAGCAACAAGAGTGCAACTCTAAAAGTTTATAATGTTGGATCTGTAATTAAGCGACGATCAAGATCACGAAAGAGTGTTGGAAAGAAACGTAGAAGCAGCATACAAAAGTGTAGAAAAATTCCAGAAATAGTATTAAGTTCAACAGAGACATTGAATACAGACACGACAAGTTATGAAGGATTCGAAGTAAGTAGGCTGAAATTTTACCGGTTTTATTTTTAATTTTTTGAAATTTTGAAAACCGTTAAAAATTTTGAATTTTTGAAAACCGTTATTAATAATTCATTTTTTTCAGAACTATGCATTCGTCAGCAAGAGTGTATTAAGGTCGTCAGAACTTCCACGGCCGCATTATGTACCTGTCAATCATCATGGATTTGCATCTCCAATATTGAGGAAAACTCCAACAAATCAAAAACGCCTTCTAACACCGTCCAATTCAACTCCAGCTAAGAATGTTCACATCCAGCCAAAAGAACTAGAGTTTTCAATGATCATCTAGAAATATATCTTGTTGCAATTATTTAAGTTCTTTACAATTCATTTTTATTAGGTATAAATTAAGTTACAACAAAAAGGAAGGAATCAATATTAATATTAAGTCGCTCTCTAGTTATGGTCTTTTATTTTTGAACTTTATATAGAAAAGTCTGCAAAGAAAGCTACATTATGATCTATTCTTTTGTTGTATCTAACATTAAATTCTATGCCCATTATTATTATTTTTGAATAAATTTAGCTCTAAATGTCACTAACTGCTTAACGTATTTTTCATTTTAATATTGATGGAACCAATTTTGATGGAATTCCACCCTAAATTCCAGTGAAAATTTGCTTCCCTAAGAAGTAAACAAACAAGTCGTTTCCTTTACTGTTCGAATTATTTTTGTCAAAAAATTGTGAAATTCGGAATGATTCCTTTAATTCGAGTGATAAATCCAGTAAGGGCCTTAAGTAGATGCAGTTATTCCACATCACGCGATCAATTGTCAAAATTAGGACATAATGTTGATCCTTCAGAACTTTTGAGTGACGAGGAAATTGAATTTGAGGTAAATATTGCTATACGGATGCTTTTTTTCAAGGTCTAATGTCTTATCAAATATTAAAGGTTGAAGAAGTGAGAATTGCGGCTCCGTATAATGGACATATTGCTGGCAAATGGTGAGTTGATTGATATGATTAGTCAAGATAATAATCAGTTAATTTTAGGTGGGGCGATAAGTCAATAAAGCCATTTCTAATGCTCCATGGATGGCAAGATAATGCTGGAACATTTGATCGATTGATTCCGATGCTTCCTAAGCAGTTCAGTTATTTAGCAATTGATCTTCCGGGTCATGGATTAAGCAGTCAAATTCCCCATGGAATGCAATATCACACAATTGACAAGCTTCACACACTTAATTATATTTTAAAGGAATATAACTGGGACAAGATATCACTTATTGGACATAGCTTAGGATCTGTTATAAGCTTCATGTTTACTTCTGTGTTTCCATCAAAAGTTGATTTTGTAGTCGCTATCGATGCACTTAAACCAATGGCTTATGATTCCAATAAAGTTGCTCATATGCTGGAAGAGAAAGTTGAAGATTTCATGATTGCAGATATGAGGAATCAAGAGAAATCAGAACCACCAGCATATCCAATTGAAGAAATGGTCGATAAAATGGTTAAAGCAACAAGAGGAAGTGTAACAAAGGAAGCAGCACGATTTTTACTCAAAAGAAACATCAAGCACTCTGAGAAACATCCAGGAAAGTTTTATTTTGCACGAGATAATCGATTGAAGCACAATTTCAGTCCAAGTTTCTCTCAGGATTTGTCAGTCGAGCTAGCCAAGAGAATCAACTGTCCATATATGTTCATTAAAGCCAAAAACAGTCCGTACTATGAAAAGAAGGAGTATCATGATGAAGTTATTGAAGTTTTAAAGCACAACAAGAATTTTGAGTATCATTTAGTCGATGCTACTCATCATTTGCACTTAACAGAACCTGAAAAAATTGCTGGACTTATTAGTAACTTCATCTGTAAGCATAAAAAATGCACAAGTCCAGTTTGATACTGGAATTTTTGTCCGTTATTTTTCAAATATTTTCGCTGGAATTAGCCAAAAATGCCAATTAAATAAATTCCATCTATGACCGCATATCCCGCACATTAATCTATAGATTTTTCATGTACATAATTTGTTTTTATACACAAAAAAGTTAAAATAAAATGAAAGCATTGGTGAAAGGACCTAGACGGATTTATAAATTCTTTTATTCGAATCCTAATGCAAGGAAGCAAAGACAGAATGAGGAACCAGAGCCATACGATCTGTTAAGTGACCAGGAAATTGAGTGCGAGGTATAATTATTTGGCAATTTTAAAAGTCCATAGTTCATTTGTGATTAAATTTCAATTTAGGTTGAGGATGTGACAATTCCATTGCCATTTGGTGGAACTCTATGTGCAAAATGGTGGGGTCCAAAGTCTGTTCGGTAAGTGTCGACAAAAAATCATAAAATATCTTTATCGCATTGCTAATTTTGTCGTTTTATATCCAAGGCCAATTGTATGTATTCACGGATGGCAAGATAATGCTGGGACCTTTGATCGTCTGATTCCGCTACTCCCAAAAGAGTTTTCTTATCTGGCTATTGACCTTCCAGGTGCGCATAACAAATATTTTGACATGTATTTTTCATAGATTAATAAAATATCTCTTTAGGTCATGGATTAAGTGATTTCATTCCAGCAGGTATGCAGTATCATAATATTGCTGATAACCTGTATGTGCTAAATCATCTCATGAAGGAATACAACTGGGAAAAGATATCATTAATGGGTCATAGTATGGGATCTGTTTTAAGCTTCATCTTCGCGTCGGTATTTCCTCAAAAAACTGACATGGTGATTGGAATTGATTCATTAAAGCCCGTAGTTTTAAATCCAGTATTAGTAGCAAAGTTCCTAGGTGATCGTGTTGAGAACTTTATGATTGCCGATAAAAGAAATCAGGAAAATTCTGAACCTCCTGCATATACATTAGATGAAATGGTTAAAAGAATGGTTGAAGGAACTCAGGGAAGTGTGGATGAAAAATCAGCTCCATACCTACTTAAAAGAAACATTAAGCGGTCGCATAAGCATCCTGGAAAATTCTATTTCGCTCGAGACAGCAGACTCAAGTACAGTTTTGGTGCCGATTATCCTCAACAAGTTTCTGTGGAATTAGCGAAGAGAATCGATTTTCCGTATCAATTTATCAAGGCTACACAAAATCCACACTATGAGAAAGAAGAATATTACAATGAGATTGTGGATATACTTAAAAAGAATCCCAAGTTTGAATATCATATGGTTGATTCGAAACACCACGTACATTTAACAGAGCCTGAAAAAGTTGCTGGAATAATTGGAAACTTTATAGAAAAATATCGCAGACTGCCAAGTAAATTATAAATACAAAATTTGATTGATTTGTATGCACTTCATTCCACTTTAACATGCAAAAAGATTGCTTTATTTAATTAATACATCTTGCGTCAAAACATGTTTTGATACAATATAATTGATTTGTTTAATATCCAAAATGGCTGTTTAATAAATAATTTGGGTAATTGGGTTGATAAATTAATGAATTTTCATGCGCAAATTAAAATATTTAAAATAAATGGCAAAGCGTTGTCCAAATTTACAAGTTCCAAGGGTCATTCAACATTGAAATTGATTTGTAGCTAAGATTGCTTTGATCAAAATCTACATTCACTCAAATTTCAATGATTGCTTTGATCAAAATCAACATTCACTCAAATTTCAATGATTGCTTTGATCAAAATCTACATTCACTCAAATTTCAATCCATTTCAATGATTACTTTGATCAAAGTAATCTTGATTTTCAAATATGAAAGACAATCGATATCCTTAGAACCCCAAACCCCCTCAAAATAAGTGAATAACCCCTAATTGTCTACTAAAAATCCACTTCTCGTCTCTTTTTTGGTTACAATACATCACATTTAAATCTTTGTCTGGTACCGTCTTTAAAAAAATGTTTTGCGAATAAATTAGCTTCCTTATAGTTGATTTACCAAAGCTTTGGGGAATCTTTCCAGTCCTGATTGGCTTTATTTTCCCAATAGTTTCCAATATACTTCCAAACGTAAGTATCGCAGAACTCTTCGGGTTGTTTCTCGAAATACAGTGGAACTACATCATCGTTCTGTTTTCTTCGATCTCTTTGGATTTCTTCGAGACGAACTTTTTCATGATTACTCTCATCCCATCTGCCTTCCTCCATAAGACGTTGATCAGGACGGAGACGGGAGTCTGTTGGCGCGACTCCATCTTCTGGTTCATTTAATTGGCAAGTAAAAGTAGTAAAATGGTAATAATATTGTGATTCTGGCGGCGGCAAGCGTTTTCTCCAAATTTCAACAGGCTCATCCGTATCATATTTCTCGGTTTTATTTTCATGATAGATGGCATTAACACGAGCAATTGTTATAAATTCATTCCAATGTCCATTGACGACTAATCTTACATTATTTTGTATATCCTGAATTTTACCGCGTATAATACGCTGAGGTTGTTTCGAAAAGAATGTTTGTGGTATGTAATTTAAAGTTGCCTTATATCCATTAGCTGCATTATGTCCAGTGAAATGTACTTCACCGACAATGTCAACATACATTTTACCAAATATTATATTATATACATCAAAATTGGGACGATTGAAGGTATAAGTAGCACCAGTATTTTCAAAATCAATACGAAAGTATCCATTGGATATGGCTGAAATGTGCTTTCCACGAAATCTTGTTTCAATTTGTAGTTGTTGATAAGCCTTCCATCCATTTTTCGATTCAACATGTTGTGCAAATATCGGTGGATGATGCGACACCTGTTCGCTTATCAACTTCCATTTCATATCATCCGACCGATCAAATTCATATGTTTCACCTAGTAAAGGATTAAATGGCTTTGCTACTCGGTCTGAACATGTGGAAAATGCTGTTGATGAGAAGACCATTACGTAGGCAAACTGTTCACATATATCATTACATTTAGCCGCCTTATCTAACAAGTCAGAGTACTCAAAATCCTCAGCATTACTAAAATTGCAGTTGATTAGGAACAAAAAAAATAATAATTTTTTAGTCTTTTTTATCAAATCAGTGTGAGATAATGATAAGATTTTGTGCCTTACCGCTGTAAAAATGAAATGGGTTCATTAAAATGTACAGGCATTGCGATTTTTGTTAGATCTCTTCCGATACAGTTTTTTAAAATACCCCATAAACTGAGCGAATGATGAGGTTTATCGGGTATTCTTGTCCTTCGCTGCCTTACAACTACATTTCCATTCATGTGATCAGCTGTCGTTTTCTTGTCGTTTTGTTGCTTTTTGTAATCCACGACTTTTGATTTTTGCTTTTTATCGTTACTACTCATAGCTCAATGTTACTCTATTGACGGTAGAAAGTTGTTAGACACGAAAAAAAGGCACCTGAAATTGCACAATAAAAAAAAGGACAATGAATAAAAGATTAATTTGGGTCATCGATCGATGAGAGTGAAAAGAAGCGCGAAAAGGGACAAGGCTGTCACATTATTCATTTATATACTTCCTATTTACACAACTGTAAAGCTATATCTCATAGCTGATTGAGAAACGAAAATCATTGATGACTTTCATAAAGTTCTAGTACGACTAATCTGTATATAAGATTGTTCTAATGTTCTAATTACATGCTGCTCGTTACACAAACGCGTGAGACGAAAAAAATAGGCAATGTAAGCAAGCAAGCTCACTACGTTAATAATTGTTTATTCATGATTGATGAAAATACTATAGTAATGAATATGTTGAGAAATCAATGTCTTAATATTTAAACTGTTTCTTTATTATTTACAGCGGTCATAAAGGTTTATCGAGTTCTCGTGCACTTAGACGCTAAACACAAAGAATTTTTCATGAGGATAAACAGAACGATGACTGTGTTGTAGTGAATAAATTGCCTATTGTGTTTATTCTTTAGTCGTTTAAACGGTTTATTGATTTTTGGTGCTGTTGTATGGTTTTGGTTTGGAAAATCCAAAATGTTTGATTTTAAAACTATTCAAATGTTTTTAATTAAAATCTGTTGTATGGTTTTCATTTGAAAATCCAAAATTTCTGCCTCCAAAACCATTCAAATGTTTTAAATTAACGGTTGGTGCATAGTTTTCACTTCGAAAAATAGTTTCTTATTTCAAAACTATTCAAATGTTTTCAACTACCAGCTGTTGTATAGTTTTGAAACATTTTAAATCAAAATGAACTGTTATTTAATTAAATTTCTCTCAACCTACTATATTGCATCTAATTAATGTTAATTGTATCTTGTGACTATATTGCAGCAATTCCCTTAATTAATTAAAGTAAATTAATCTCAGAATCTTTTCTCTATTGTCACCAAGCATAAAAAAAGCGCAAAAATACAGTCATAATCACGGCAACTATAAATGTATGCGACAATGATTTGTGATTTTTTTCTTCATCATTACTATTAATTTTTTTCAAATTTGCACTGACGAGCACCATAAATTATATTAAGTAATAAGAACTATATTTTGTTTGTATTGAGCTGGCTGAGTGTTAAAGTTCTCGCTGTGACATGTTTCAATTATTAGGAAATTCTTTTTTTCTTCTTATTATTATTTTTTATTTCAAACGAGATGATAAACTACTTAAAATCACATGAGAGCATGTAGACATATTTTATCAACATATAATCTTATGATAAGATGTCACACATTTTCATGTTCTACATCCGATTCAATTTTAATTAAGATACGATGAGACATTTATTCAAACACCTGTTAATTGTCACTTACTTTTAAATTCTTGAAAATATTATTTTTTTTTTCCTTTTTTGTATCGCGCAAAACTTGAACGATTTAGAAAAATCGAGATTTAACTTATTAGAATTGTTATTAATTGTTTAATACTTTTTTCATAATAATCTATGTGAATTTAATAATTTATTAATTTGGAGTTTGTGTTACCTCTTTGTATAACTAATAACAACTGAAAAAAATGAGTGCTCCTTTTCTTAAAATTCTTATCACACAAACTTTTCGCAAAAGGCAGAGCAGGACGGCAACAGTAATGTTTTTAGTCCATATGACTAATACGCTGTAGCATTTTAGTAAACTTTCGGTTGTTTTTATATGACTGTATTGCATTTTTTATGATTCATGATCTGATTATTCATGATTATTTGCGTTTGTTCTATATTTAGTTTGTCACAATATTATATTATTTTTAGTAAACTTACATTGTAAAAACTGTCAAATAAACTTAATATTTAACGAACATTTTGAATTTTAATATTTCGTATTTTAACACCCTTTGTGGAGAATTTTTTTTTACTGAATACATTCAATCAAATAAGAAAAACGTGGTAAAAATCATCAAAGTAAACATTTTGAAGAAATTAAAGAAAAATCATTAATTAACAATTATGATAAATAGACAATAAAATTATTGTAAATAGATTAATCTTATAAAGTTCTAGTGAAGGAATCGCAAATGTTAATCAAAATTGAATTAGAAATCAAAAATTTAATCAAGAAATTTTAATCCTCACAATTTTGCGTCAACAGTAAATTTCACAGATAACAAACAGGTTCAGTTCTACGAAAACCTTATCTAATCTCTGTAAATTCCGTCACACTCAACTCTCCTCATCATAAAGCGCTTTTTATATCCAACAATTCCACTAAACTTGTCACAATTCTCTCTCACCGCTCTCTCGAAATTTATAACTCGTTTGTATACATAAATTTCATACCAGTCGCTATAGTGAGCACATTCAGTCCATTCTTTCCTTCGATATTGAACGTACGTAGATATTTAACAGGCTAAAAAAGGAGAAGAAAATTGTAGAAAAAGATTCTTTTTAACATTATCAGAAAGGAATTGAAGTGGATTTTTAAAAATTATTGTGAATTATACTAAAACATATGTAACAGATAATATTTAAATACATATCATTATTGCGGAAAAGTGTTGTTTCTCACTTTTTTCTCTCCTTTATCATATCAAGTATAAAAAAAAAGTTTTTGTCGCTATCGATTTTTTTCTCCGTTTCCTATTAAACAGTTTTTTTTTTGTTTTGTCATGACATTCTGAATAAGATACAAGTGAATATTACTTCGACAAAGGCAAAGTTAAGTAACTAAGCTCACATATGTACATGGATATTTTTAAAAATAGTCTGTGTGTGATAAGATATCTTTAGCATTTCCACTGTAACTAAATACAACAAAATATATACATAATAATAATAATAATCAGCAGAGAAATAAAGAACAGAGATTTTGTTTTACTCGTGGCCAAGAGAAATTGCAGTTTTATTAATTTGTGTTCGACATTGTGATTATTAATAAATAAATCAACAAAAAAAAAAAAAAAAGAGTTTGATACAATTGTGTAGAAAAGTAGTCTATCATAATCAGTAATTTCACACATTTATAAATCGCATTGAAATATGAATCAATACTAATAATTGAAAAGTAATAATAAGAAGAGGTTTCACATTAAGAATAATGTTAATAAGAGGAGAAGAAAGCAACTCATGAGTGCTATAAAACTGTAAAATCAACATTTTACAACATTTCGCCGAAGTGTATAGGAAACATAACAAATAACTACGAACGAGAAGGCAAAAAGCGAAAGAAATAAAGCAAAGAGACTCATCATCATCATCATCGAACTGGACGTGGCGAGTCGGTGAAGAAGAACAATAATAGACACACGAAACAGGTAAGATTTTTTATACTCTTTCATTTCTTTCTGATTCAAAACCTACATATATGAGTGTACGGTTGCTTATTATTTACTATTTATTTCGATGATTGCAATTATACAGCTATGGATCGACGTCCATCGATCCATTAAGATACATTTTTTTTTCGATTCTCATTATTAATTAATTGATTCAATCACTGTTATTTCTCTTCTGTCATTTATTTTATCATCGCATGATGATGGCCATAATGATACACTTACTTACTTTCCTCAACTTCCGTATAAGCGTAAACTAGCATTAACAATAGTTTTGTACTGATCTTATTTTGACTCAACTAAATGGACTTTCTTGGCGCGATTTGTTGAGCTGTTGCTGAACAGGCGCTGTTGTGGCTAGTTTGTCTCTATTGAATACTGTTATATTGAGTGATCTTATAACAGGATTGGCTCATTATGAGATGCTTGTAGCTTTTATATCTAGAATCAGGGTTTTTGAACCTTATGCAGTGAAAAACAGCAAATAACTAGATCAGGACTAGATCAGTGTTTTTCTGGATTAGAGGAGGTGGGTCAACTCCTTGGCGAGCTATGACTTGGCTGACTAGCTATGATTTGGCTGACTAGTCTTGACTTGGTTGACTTGTCTTGACTTGGCTGACTAGCTACGATTTGGCTGACTAGCTATGATTTGGCTAACTATTTATGACTTGACTGACCAGCTATGCCTGAGTGGTCTATAATCCAAAAAATGCGCATTCAATTCACGTTTTCGCGGACATCATTACCAGTTTCTCTAAATATAGCGATGGAAAGAAGAAATTAGATGAAAGTTTCTACTTCTGTCGATCAGCATAATAAACATGCGATGCAATTGATGCTCTATCATTAAAAAAAAACATGTGATTAAAAAAAATTGTTACAGTTGATACCGTATGTGGATGGTACGAATGCATATTTATCTCTTTTTTAAATTAGAATTTCATGATTTTTTATATAAAAACTCAATCAAGAATTCAATTATCACAAAAATGGGCATTGAGGATTTGCTGCATGTGATAAATTTTTTGTCGGGTTTTCTGGTCGACGATAAAAATGTAATCACTCCGAATTATTTATGACTTTTATTTTCGTCACACGTGCGACGAGCCTCAATATGCCTTTTTTTGTTTCACAGTAGCCGGAAAATCCTTCCGAAAGTTCACAAATGGACTATTGTTCTCGACTTTACGACACTAAAGAATTCGTTTCAGCCAAGAAGCAATTTGATCACGAAATTCTTATTAAGTGTCATTTAACTATACTTAATTTAGCTTATGCAACACTAAACCTTTTGTGTAGCAAAAATCCGACAAACTTGCTAGTTCTAACAAATTACTAAAGTCTCTGCCTCGAGCTATAAAAAAATATGGAAATCCGATGAAACTTTTAATATTAATTGCTTGATAGTTGCCGAATGTTGCTTTTCATTAACATATAAGCATGTATCATCCATTCAATTCCTCCACCACAATAGCTCAAAAAAAAAAAAGTTTTTCTTCTCTCATTCAGTCCGAAATGATTTACAGTTTGAAAGTTTAACAGCTTTGGTGCTGAACTGAG
The DNA here is from genome assembly GCF_022539635.2 of Chironomus tepperi. Taxonomy (NCBI): domain Eukaryota; kingdom Metazoa; phylum Arthropoda; class Insecta; order Diptera; family Chironomidae; genus Chironomus; species Chironomus tepperi. Next base: position 2,261,615 of record NW_027226207.1, read on the forward strand.
TATTTATCTATATATTAATTTATATGTATACATAAAGTTTTATGCAGTTGGTTTTATTTTATTCATCTACTGTAGTTTTCACGGAAAGAATCTCAGTAATGTTAAAAAAATTGAATGGATGGATGAGTGCACACTGGAATGTTTTAACATTGGATAGATCTAATTAAAATTACAAAAGCAATTTTGCTCTGTTTCTTGAATTTAATTCCAATCTGTATTTGCACAATTTTGTATAAATATCTTTCCGTGCTGTATCTACCTACCCATCCCATCTTCACATTGATCTCTTGACATTTTCGCATATTTTTTCGTCGATGGCAATCAATGGCAACAACAATCATCAGCATAAGCATGAAAATAAGAGGTAGATGGATGTCTGAATGTTACAAAAAAATAAGATGATGATGACGGTGAAATATGTTCAGTCTGCGCCTACATAACGTACTATTTAGTAAAAAAATTTCAATTCAATTCCTTTCTCGCATTCAAATCCACGATCTCTAAAGATCACGAAAAAACAAAACAGCAGAAAAGAGACACGTCAGAAAATTGCAGTTTATGGTTATTTTTTACTTCTTCTTACCTATCGATACGGTTGTTCCTCTCTCTTTTTTTCTATACCGTCGTCTTACGAATGTATCGAACGTCACATAACATATATCGATAATATCGGAAGATTCTTGCCTTGTTTTAGTTCCATTATTTTCTTTTAAATTCCTCATTTCTGTTCTCACAAAGACATTAACGGCAATTGTTCTCCTTAAAATGTTTATCTTTCCATCCGTAATGAGTTTTATTGCTCTTTTTCAGTTTATTGGCTGACTGAGTGTGTTTAATTAAATATTGATTAGATCAATTATTTGTATTTCGAGGAGGTCTGAATTTCGAATCTTGGCAGCTTTTAGCAGATGTGAGTTGGGGAATCCATACTTTGATACTGTAGTTTTCATTGAGAATTTGTATCCGATATGTTGAGTTAATCAAATAGAAAGGTGTTGATTATTGGAAATTATAGTATAAATTGGAGATTATACAGCATATAGCATTGAGATTTGATTAGGTTATTAACCTGGTCTATGGTTTTTTGGTCATTTCTAGAGTTTTGGGTCTGGTTTCTCTTAGAGTATGTATTCACTATACCCAGTATCATCCTGCTTACCATACGTATACTAGTTTGACAAGTGTATATTCACACTAGTATGACCAGTGCTTACTTAACTCGAATTTAATGTGAATCTGAGATGACTTGTGTTGGTTGTTATTCTAGGGTGGAGTTACCTTCGACTTGAATCTAACCTTCACATTTACAAAGTAATATCCCTGAATTCTGGTTTTCGTTATCTCAACTATCAAGTCATCAAGTACCTTTAAGGCCAAAGAACATAATTTACAGATCAACTTTCTATTTAGATTCTTGATCTGTCGATCCTCTCTAAACCTTGAAACATCTTAAAACTGGAAATATCATACAAAACTGCTGACCAAAGTAATCTATAGAAATGCGCGCAAACCATACACACGTTAAGTACCGCAACATTTCCATCCACTCCAACTTTATGCAGTAGATTATTCATCAACATGATCTCTTTGTTTCTATAAACTGCCAAGGTACATGAAATAGATAATTGTTACGTGAAGTTAAAAGCCAGATACATTTATTGAAAAAATCTATCGAACTGCTCATTTGCAAGTTATATCAAAAACTAAGAAGTACAGAGAAGATAAACTTATTTCTGTTGTTGACGTCGTTCAGTCACAAGAAAACCTGTTTTTTTTCCTTCTTTTATTTCATTAACTTCATTTTTACATTTTTACATATAAAAATGTTTTGGCTCACACAATCTTATATCTTACACGAAAAAAAAGAGAGTAAAAAAAAGCAGCATTAATGATGATGATACACACGTTAGTTTATTAATATTGTGTGAATGAAAAGTACTTTTTTGTGTTGTTTAAGACAGTAAAAAATAAAAGTGAATTTGAATGGATCAATTAGGTTTATTAATCAGTTATAATTTGCATTATTAAAATATTCACGGATTGTACAGAAAGTTTTTTGCACTCAATTTTAAAAATAGATGTATAATAAGGTACAGTAGCTGCACAAACATGCTTGTCGCGTGAATATCTTTTCCTATTTACGGCTCTTTTTTTAGAATGTTTTACGGATCTCCAGTTATTTATTTAGCGATCACGACAGACGCTCACTGTCAACATTAAGCCATGTGCAATTAATTAACACAAGAGCAATGCTTTATTTTTTCTTGTGTCTCACGACAAGCATTAAGATTCACTGATTTTTATATAAATATCGTACATCTTGCTTGTGTTCATGTACCAAAGACAACGACGACGGCAACTTAAAAAAAACCAGTTTGCAAACATTGACATTGGTTGAATTATTTTAGAGAAGATTCCGTTTGAATCATGAATAATCCGATTCTTGTGCAATCTAAAGGACATTCACTTGAATGACTAATCGTCGTTGAATTGAATTTTACAATAAAGGCAATGCTTTTGCTAGCGCTTGTTCCATAAATTATTTTGTGAAGTGCTTTTGCAATTGTTTTGTCGGTTAGATCGTTATATTGACATGACTAATAGATTGGGGATTGAGGATAGTCGTCGTAGCAGGAGCGCATTTTGAATTCATACAGAGTCGACTTGTATTTTGTATGGAATAGTCGACCTTAGTTAGCTTGACTACATAAAAAATTCTAGTCGACTTTGAGTTCAGGAATTCAAGGTTACATAAAGAGGATTTTTCGTCCATCGACTCTACTTGCTTCATTTGTCGTACTCTTATTAGGATCAGTATTGCATACCTGGAAGAGTCCAAAGAAAGTCAATTGAAAATGTAAAGGGTACGCAACTAAGTCGAACTAACTTAATTTTTGACAAGTCTTATCCGCAAATAACGGCTGCCATTTGATTAAAGGGGTCTGCAACAAGGAAGTTTCTATAGCTTATTAGCTTATTTAAAATTATTCACTAATTGTTCATAAAAATGCGCTCTAAATTCCACTTATAAAAACATTTGTCCTCATTTGTTTCCCCATCATATGTTCATTATTTAATTTATAGTATTTTATTATTGTAGTCGGAAGTTTTTATTGCCAGAAATATTCCACGTGTTGTATTAGTTGATAACTTAAACAGAATTATTTTTTTCACTGTATCGTTCAAAATATTTTCGACGTTAACGCATTAAACAAGCATTTCCAATTTATTTTCTGAAGGAAAGGAAAAAAAAGTGTAAAGAATAGTGAATATTTGCTAAATAAACTGATCCATTTATGAAGATATATGAGATAACAGTGTGAGTTTTTGTAAAAGAATCTAGTAAAAAATTCATGTTAAAAGCCTTGATCTGATTTATTTGTGTATTTTTATATTTTTTGAAACGCATTTTCTCTTCATGACATTTTTGCTAGTTACGTATTCAAGTAATGCTTTTTTCTGTATTATCATTGCCTTGGGAATATATGTTACCATATATTCAAGTTATTTGAGACATTTAGCACTTAATTATTGATGTTGGGGCTTTTATTAGAACACTAACATCTTTGAAGACAAAGGGAAAAGGTTAAATTCGAAATGTCAGGTTGTTTTATGGCTGAAGAACTCAGAATATGTTTTGGGGATCGTGCATTAATGACGAAGAATCCACAAATGTAAATACAATGCAAATTTACTATTGCTGAATGCCTTAACGTCATCTGCAAACAACCCGATTGTCAGATTAAAGAATTTTATGGTTGGGTATGGCAAAATTAAGTACATGCTGGGGAATTTTATAAATAGGATTTTATATGTGGAATTGTGTACATTTTGCGTTGATTTTTACTGTAAATATCAGATAAACATAAATGTCATGAAATATTGATTTTTCCTTACTCCTCGAAACAAGCCAATGAATTACACAAAAAAGTCATTGAGAATCTTTGAATCTCGACAAGAGCTAAATTGCCAGGTAAATCGTTACTCGTGGTACATGAATATTTGATGAGCTAGTCTGCCTAACAAAGCATTTTATTTTGAAATATATAGCACAATTCAAATTCTAAATTAGAACTACCTTCACTTTAGTTCTTGAAAAACTTTAATTCACTTTAATTTTTGAATATTTTAAAAGCAATTATGAAAATGTGCTTTAGAATTATTTACAAAATAGCAGTTTCGGGGAATTATTTTATATATTTTTTTGATAGCGTGGCTCTTTATTTTTGTATTATGTGTCGGAGTGAAATTGTGTTTGGGTTTTAATTAAAAGTTTGTAAATATTTTTATCGCACAGACTAGTTTATTTATTGCTGTTTTAACACATTGTTGTGGATTTAAGGATGATAATGTTGTCAAAAGTGAAAGGGGTCGTTCGCTTATTACGTGGGGCTCTTTAGGGGGTATGGGGGATTCTTGAGAATCGAACCCACGTCCATACTCGCTTTGATCTATGACCTCTCCCAGATGACGCCCAAAGTTGGGTCTATCGCTGTTAATTATCAATATCAAATGCAATGCTCTCTCTATCGACAGCTTCTTTCCAACGCACAACGATAAACAATTGATTTTGAGCTTCACTGATAGATACACTAGTAGACTTATGACTCATAATCCCATATTGCACATTACCTACTACACCATTCTCATTTTCTTCACAATCTAAATCCAAAAAGAGCTTCTCAAATTTCATTTAAATCCTCTGAAACAATCAAAAACATCGCAATATTTCACACCTACACAGGAGGTCGGAACAGCTTACTTAATTCCCCTAATCAATCAATCTTTGCACATTTTCTTCTTTCCAAATTTTCAATTCTGTATCATTCACATGGCGAATGATATTATTCATAAGATACCACATCTTGAGTATTTAGAGGTCACCTGTGCTTATTTTGACTACAACTACAAACAATAATCTGTAGCTTATGTAAATAGCAGATGATATATTAAACTTTATTGTGAGAAAAAAAATGTGAATGCGGATAGCATTGAGAACCCCTCTTAGATTTCAAATATTCTCAAATTATTAAGTAGTTTACATTCATACAGCGTGGCTCTTTTATGAATATTCTATATTCTCATTTAATTAATTATAAAGTTACTCTCAAATTCAATTATTGCTTACCATGCGGAAATATTCTGAAAAAAAAGTTCGAATTTCGATTGACATTGGAAGTAACTAGTACTAGGAAGCTTATCAATTAAACCTATACAAAAAAAAAAATTTCACAACATTTCCTTTTCATTCTCTGTCATGTCGCAATATTCATACGAAAATTGAAAATTGTTAACAACATGTAAGGTAGATAGTAGAAGGAGTGGAGTTAGGGATGAGGCTGATTACTCGAACTGCCATTCTAAAGGCTACCATTCAAAGCCGCTCCTAGAATAACTCCAGCATGTACCAACCTCATCTACTCGCTGTGAAGGCCGTCAATCCAAGCAACATAGTAAGGCGGAATCAAACGAGGTTCTGATCTGCAAATAGCGTTGACTTAGCAGGCTAACATGTTTAAACATAAGCTAAAAGATTTGGTCCTGGATCACAATTGATCTGGACTGCTAGCGAAGTAAGGAAGTCAGGTATTGCCACGTAATCCTAATATTACCTTGATCCAGCTCTGCTACGTTGTTCAATAAAATTGATAAAATTTTATGACATCAGAACGAAAAAGTCGGAAATAATTTTTTTTTTGTTCGTTTCAATTACTTACTTACATTGTCAGTATGTAATGTCATAAAATTTAACTGCCAAATAACGAGACTGTCGAGTAAAAAAAAAAAAGAAGAAAGAATATGATGAAATTCAATGTATTATTATCAATTCTTATCGTGTCTCTGATAAGGCGGAATCACAAGCTAAATAAAGGGAACATTTAATGAATACCGACAGATGCTTTTTTTTTGTTGAAATTGTAATTAATCAATTAATATTCAATAAACCAGCGATAATATCTGATTATGTATATTTATAGAAAAATATTTACCTAGACAGCTCACTTAATGACGTAATCTGTAAATATTTAATTCATTGTTCCATATTTTAATGTCTTCTTTTTCTTTTCTTCTCCGTGTCGACTATAAAAAGAGAAAATTGGTGTCCAACATAAAGAATAGTTGAATATTATTCATCTTACGTCATGTCTTGCACATTTTTTGAGCGCAATTCGCAAGATTATTGCTAGTATTTGGAGTGAGTTTGGATGATTGGTTGGCAGTTTGGGATTGTTGAGTTGCTGGCTGTTGGACTTAATTCTTATTTATAGCTAAGTTGGCTTCTTAATTTGATTTTTCATGAAATTCTAGTTTTCCGCCAAAAGTTTGAATTTCCTTCGAATAATTCAAATTTCATAAAGTCGTTAAATTTTCAAATTCCAAAAAACCGTTAAATTTTCAACATCTTATGTACCAAAATTATTATGGCTTGTAATATGCGTCACATTCAATCAATGTAAATGCACTGTTAGCATTTCTAACTATTTTCTTCCATTCCTTCATTGTAATGCCAACAGACAGGGTGTGCAAATGGGAATGTTGAACTGAATTTAATTATCATGACAAAACGAACAAATGGTGAAAATAATACTCTTCAAAAATAAGCATTAATTACCATCGAATAACAAAACAAAAAAAAATAATGAACAGGCACAAATATTAAAGCGGTGTAGTCACTAATGATTGCGCGAGAGGTGCTAGAAAAATGAGCAAATCTAAACAAAACAAGCTAGACATTAACGAATTAAATGGTCACAAGGAATTAAAACTGCTTAATTATTTTAAGCGCCAAAATTTCGGTAGATTCGTGCAACTGTAAACTATTGTTTATTTATACTAAGCATAAAATTTATTTGACTTTTTTTTTCAACTATTGTGCAATTGAACATTTTGATCATTTGTGATGAATGTGTGGAACGGAATCAGATGTAAAATATGCGTGTGCTTTTAATTCAAGAGCAACAAAAAGTGTGACTGACAATTCATTGTGTTAATTTTTTGTCTAATTCACATGGATGTAATTTTCTAAAAAAATATTCATTAAATATAGTGAAATATGATTATTTCGACGAATTGGCGATAGGGGAAGTCAGTTAGATGGTAAAAATGTGAAAATTAAATAATTTAATTAAGTTGACAATCAAATTAAACATGGTTTTGTGTTGCTTTCTACAGAAATGGATGTGAATATTCATAAATTAGCAGCAGTGTAGTCTTCTGCCGCATTCCTGCATCGTAGTTATATGCAGAATGAAGGAATATAAATCTAGTAACATATTTTACAGTAGCATCAGCTAATTTATGCTTATTATTGAATTATGGTTCCATTATGAGCAATACAATCATGCAATAAGCTTCTGAGATGTTTAATGCCACAGTGAGATCAATTTAAAAGTTTAAGTTGGAATGTATGAATCACTTTTTATTCACATTTTCACCACGTTTCGACTACACCTTCTAGCTATTTCATATTATTAAAAATTGTCTTCCTGCAATTGCTCGTTACTGGCATGAAAAAGTATCTATAATTATTAAAAATTTAATGATGTGCAAATACGTCACATGAGTCAGGAATTATATATCCACGTAGACAACACTTTTGTTCACATTTTACAGTGTCTGGAAAATTTATGAACTGTAACATTTGTTAGGGATGTATTTTAAAGAAGTTGTTTTAAAAGTTAGAAGCTGTATTTAATCAGATGGTTGAATAAATTAATAAAATGAATTCTTAATTACTTGTTATTTTGTTGGAATATTCAGGAACTTTGATTATTATGCAGATTACAGTTAGATGGATTAGGTTTAGACAGGTTTAAGCAGAGTTGGTTGGAGTTGGCGGGATTCCATTTTGGAAGTGCTTCTTCTGGAGTGTAGACTCAACGGTGAAAGTTAGAGTCCGGAATTCCAAAGTCCTGCCAATTCTAGTTCTAAATTCTGAAGAACTTTCGAGCGTTTTAGTAAGATTCTACAATGTCTAAAGTTTCCTAAGATTTAAGCAAGTGAATCTGCTAGAGATCGAATGTTTAGGCAGCAGATCATGAACCTTAATGTCAATTTTATGTAAGCATGTGGGTTCAATTACCTACCCAATACATTTATGATATCATACTTATAAACATTGATCAACATAAGCCAGATCCTAACAATATCTCTAAATCAATCAGCCACAGACCTTTAACATTTTAAATCTCCACACTCCATGCAAATCTTTAACCATAAAATTGAAGTGCTTTTGCGGTATTTGAGGTATTTATTTACATATTATGAAACTAGGCCTTTCATATCATATGTTTACAATATGATATAAGTTTATTTAATATTGGATCAACGGATTACATATGCAGCATTCAAAACTATTCTGCGACTAATCCGTAAATCAACATCTTTTTTCGAAATGAATCAATTTAATCAAGAGATAATGCCAGTTCCAGTAATAAAACATAAACAACCTTGAACATAACGAAATAAAATCAATACAGCAGATAAAAATATTCAAGGTAAAGAATTAGATAAAAATCGTTCTAGTTCTCACTTTTTACAGCTTGAAAGAATCATGATATAATCGACTTATCATCATCAACACTGTCAGTTCCATCACATATACAATATGCTAATTGAACAATTCCGCTATAACAATGTAGAATATTCTAAAACCTGATTTTATATGATTTAAAATGCGAATATTCATCCACTTACTGAAGCAAACAGAACTGCTTCATATGAATTTTAAGTCCCCTCTGCTCTAAATCGCTATAGCTCATTCTAAATTCCAAAATATTTTTCGATGCCATATTAAATTTCAATAAAACCGGAAAATGTAAAGCGACTAGCAATAAGCAGTGAAAAGAATCATAATACGGTGTAGGAGAAATGCTAACGGTTCATGGATTTGTAATCATTGCAAAAAAAAAAAAGAAAAATATTAAACTGAGAAGTTTGACATTTCTTGAATCTCACAATGATGCTGTCATGCGACCTCCAATGGCAAATAGTTTTGAGTAATAGTATTTTAATGATGAGAAAAATATTTTTATGTGCTTATTTTATTACTGAAGGATTGGGGTGTTGATTATCTGACAGAATGTCTTGGAGTAATTGAAGCTGAATATTAAATTACACAATCCGGGTCTGATTGTAGTCGGAATAAGTTGCTTTTCATTCAAACTCGTCCAAAATTGCAGGTGGGCTATTAAGTATGGTCCAAAACTGCAGCCTTGTCCAAGTAAGATTCAGAAAATGCAAGCCTGTCAGACTAGGTCTTCAAAGTTTTCAAAACATTTTAGTCAACTTCCTTTCTGGCTACAGCTTAAAACCTTTAAAATCTAGAGGCAACTTCAAAATGCGCTCTAAGCCATCACTTACCTTACTTGTTTCGCTTAAGTTCACCTTAAATTCCAGAGTATAAATTTCAAGGTTAGATCAAATCTCTGACTAACTTTTAGTACTAATAAATTGCGCATTATGACACAAAATATAGACTAAAAAAATGTGAAGAAGTTTGATACAATTTTGTCGTATTTCTCACCATTCATTATCACTAGCAGGGATTTAATGTAAGCTTGCAAATTTTTATACTGTATTATTTATCGATTTCGTGATGAGCTTTGTTAAAGAATACAAATTTGTGTTCGGTTTTCATTCCATTGTGATAAACCTTTTTGATTTATGATCGTGAACTGTTGAAAAGGGCTTTTTTTTGCAATAATTTTTTTAATAGCTTTACATACTTTATGGATATAAAAAAATACATTCTTTCATCATTTTGTCACGAAAATTTCATTAAAAAAATTATTTTCTGTGCTCTAAGCTGTATTAAAATTAAAATTGGATTTATGTGATCTCGATAAGATTTATGCAAAAAGTTTGTGATTTATTGCATGCTTTTCAGTAATCCAGGAAGAGACTCGTGCATTGAGTCAATATTGATTTGTTAAGATCAATTAACGGCAATCTTCTTTTTCGTAATCTATATCGCAGCCCGAGCGACACAAATGAAGAAGGTTTCGCTATGTAACTTTAAAGGCACTCCTAAACCTCTTTTATTGACACCAAATGGAATTTGTCTATTTTTGCCAGCAATCTGGAAGTCAAAAAGAGGCAGATTCTTTAAATCGTCATACCAGAGCCTTTATTGGTCCATGATGAAGCCTTCTTCACTTGTGCCGCTCGGACATTATTGGCAATATACAAAAAACAGACACTGAAATTGATAATTGAACCATTAAATAAAAATTGAGATTATTTTTTTTTTTGCGGTTGATATTTAATTTATGTGGTAGTTGGCAGATTGATGTGCTTGCATATTACATAAACAAGTTGTAAACATTTGAAGAACTTCAATCATCATCATTTACTTGTTTCGAAAGATATAATCCTATAATTAAGAATGTATATTATTTTCTTAAAATAAGCAGACTCTAAAGGAATAGAAATAAAAAGAAAAATGTTGAAATGAATTCGCGTGAACGAATTGGGTGTGACTTAAGCGCATTTAGCGCATTGATGTGTGTAATAATGAAAAGTTTTTGACAAGCTTAAAATGTTAATTGTGTTCTTTTGAAATGAAAAATTTCATTTCTCGCACTGGAGTACTAATTTGTTTCTAAGGTTGGTGTTCTCTAATGGTGACTTGATGATGTTGGGAAATTGGAATTTCTTGGAACTGGGCTTAGAGCATTATTGTTCAAAAATATTGATGCCGTAATGAAGAACAGGTTGCTGTAGAAAGAAGGTTCGAAATTGAAATTACTAAAGATTGTCAGCAGAAGTTTGTTGCTATAATAACTGTTTAAGAATCTTAGAACTAAGACTATATTGACCTCAAATGAACTACTGATCATTCATGATCCGCAAACTGTCAAATCTATAGACTTGTTGAATGTAGATTGTGGTAACAGAAGTCTTCATTCCTTTGACGTTTTAAGACAAGTTGGATGAGGAATTAAGAGTCAGTTCCAGCAGCTTATCTTAGCGACGTTAATCTGATTTTTTTTCTGAAGTTTCCTGGTCGATACAATTAAAAATGCAATTTATTCTGTCTAAAATGGATAAGTGCGACCAGATACTTGATTTCTGATCCCAATTGTTTATCATCTGTTACTTTGTTGTCGTGTTTACAACATTCCAACGTTAGTCGATCCATATTGCTCTTGTTGCCTCGGCATGATGCATTTCTCGGAAGTATATCAACCCCTGTTATGAAATTCAGCTTCAAAAATAATTGAAAACAATCTTATGTTTCATAAATCGAAAGATTTAACCCAGACAATTTGAGAGTAATTCCTACATACCCAAAAAAAGCTGAAAACTCTCAATCCAAAAATATTCTTCTTAAAAGTAAATTATTTTTGAAGGAAAAAAAGAGTTAAATTGCCTAATTTGTAAACAAATGCTCCGTATACATAAAACAAATCAATGCTCGGCTGTGATGAAACTCAAGAAACAGATACATGCCGATTTGTTACCTTAATGTCTCATCATCTCAAATGTCTGCGTAATTTCTTTTATTTTCATTTGTAGCTTAGTTAAATATCATACCATAAATATATCATACAAGTTCCATTCATTCCAGCTGACCTTTTTGTTGAATAATTCAATTTTTGATGTAAATAGAGAGAATGGATGACTATGCATGTTGCTAGAAAGAGAAATGTGTCGTTGAAAAATTAATATGAAAAGCAATCAAATCGGTCAAATTTATTCATTCATAATTTCACTTTCTATGTTTTGGATTCATCTTCTTCATTCTGTTTTACATTTCATGGTAATCAATAGAAATGGATAAATTGTTAAACATGCTGTCAAAAACAATCAGTCGTACGCTGATGAAGGAAATGTCAAATATTTAATCAATCGCTTAGATCTATTTGCATTAAACGCATTTAAATATCAATTGTTTGAGTTCGGGGTCGATTGGAAGTGACGTCGGTGTTCTTTTGAGTTTCCTTGCCTTACTACCTAAAGTCTTGCAAATCATAGTTTGAGAATCTCTTCTTCAAGTTGCCTGCTAAGGTCCAATTAGAAGCTTGACATCATTTATGCACAGACCCCGCATGTAAATCACAAACACGTTTCGATCAACATTTGTTTTTAGGGAAAATTGTTGTTCAGTCATCGAACAAAGAACAAATACAATACATGCCACTCAATGTACATCTTATAGATGAATCTTTGTATATTTTAGAATGATTTTCATCTTAGACTGATTGAAGTTGATTCCATGACAACACTTTGTGTGTAGGAATTTCTGCCATTTCCATGACAATTTTAACCATGAAAGTCTTCTTACTTTTGTGATGAATTTTCTAGAATAAACCAAATCAATGGAATATTCTTATAGTCTTATTACATTTCCCAACAGCTCATAAATGCTGGAGTTCTTGAATTTCTTGGTATCAATTGTGATGTAACTTGATGAAATTCTTATTACGTGCTAAATTTTGAAATCATTTGGTTAAATTAAAGTAATAAAATGTGAAGACTCGTGTCAGCTTCTTTGTGGGAGTTGGAAATTCAATAAGTAGGATTTTGTCACTTGACATCTTTGTAAATAAAGAGTTTTAAGGAATTACGGTATTGAATTGATTTTGTGTATTTGCTTTTGTGGAGTGCTTTATGTTGTTGTGGATTTGGGTCTTAATATCATCCGGTGTCGGCATGGTGCTGGATTATAACCGAATACGACACCTAACTTGCGTGACTCTGGCCGTATGACCAAACTAGAGTAACGCAGGCTTGGTGCTGGATTTTAGCTCTGGTAACTGGCTTGTACTATTTGGATCCAATATTTAGAATCTATTCTTTATAATGAACTTCCATGTCAACCACAAAACATTGTCAATTCTCAAACATGTTTCATTTAATCCATCGAAAATCAACCAACAGAATATCATCAAGCACCAACCATCATTACTTTAGTTCCCAAACTTACAAAAAAATTCTCAATTATAAAACATTTCTTTGTCAAGTCGATTCCCATGCTTTGGTGGGAAATTATGGTGGCTAGAAAATAAATTTAAGCCGTAAAAAATCGATTGAGTAAATTACAGTATTTCCCTCACCAATTCAAGACAATGTGTGATTTTCGTTAATGAGTATGATTAAAAATTTATTACAAGTAAAAAGGTTCCTTTCTTCTCGACTTTCACTTGATTGATTTCTTTTGAAAATGTCTTGCTTCTTCCTCCCCAATTTGACTTTTTTCAAGACATGTACAGACACATAAATCCACATTAAAAACCAACGCAAATCAAGAGACTTCATCTGTTTAACATCAAATTAATTACCTGTCATGACATTTGAGCATTTTATAAGGCGACATGATGTGTTGCATTGAAGCAACTTATACTTACTTCTTTTTGTTCATAAACTCCTCTCACTGACAAGTTTTAACTCATCGTCGAGTTGGTATGCGTTAAATATCATTGAGAGATGCTTTGAAAAAAATCATTTTATTGGATGTAATATTCAAGGCTTTTATCGCTTTTATATGATGATGAAAAATGTTTAGTTAGGAATTTAGTTATTAAATGTTAAAGAAGAAGGTAGGTGAGCTTGGAAATTGAGGTTCTGTTTGGGGTTTTGGCAAGAATTTAAGACAAAATTCATTGCATTTCTGTCTAAGGAATCTGAAAATTATGTAGTTTTAGACAATAGACCCTAGGCATAATGCTCCTCAAAAATGGGTAGATTTCAGCCGTCCGGGTAACTTACCGTCATACCGTTGATACGACGACGAACATGCTATGCTGTTTGAGAAACTAACTCAAAAATCACTTAATACTTTGTTTTAAAGCAATTTGATCTAAGTCGTGTCCGACCAAAAACTGCAGGCTTGCATGGATCCGTTGACCTTATTGGCATTCAAATTGTAACTTTAACCGAACACTAGATTCAAGAAATAATTATGACATTTAAATAGCATTTTTAGATAAAAACATAATTTCCCAGCCTCCTTCTTAGTTTCATTAAGATGAGAGCTTAAGAATGTTGTAGATAAGAAGCAGAGATACCATAAATAAACCCACATCCTCCGAAATAAACCCTTGATTCCAAAAATATCTTTGCCATTAAATTTAAAGCACTTTCTTTAGAATCTCCTCCAACATATCTACAAACAATAGCAATGATATCAACCAGCATACCAAATACGTATCTTTCATGTCTACTAAAATACCACTCGAAAGTTTCATATTTTTTTTTTAATATGGAGAAAAAAATAATAATTTTATTGAATCGAAAAAAGACTAAAAAAAATTTCACAAGCCCATCTTAAAAGCCTCATCTTGTTTCTCTTCTATTAAGCTTGCCTGCTTCTCTTTTTGTGTGTTGTTTGTTAAGGTGAGAAAAATGTGAAAAGAAAGAAATAAAATAAAATTAATAGAAAAAAATTTAAATTGCAAAAATAGATACAGACAGTCAAATGTAATGATCACGCATAACATAATAAATAAAATGGAAAGTTACTTATTAAGAAGCGCCCGGTATCAACTTATATTGTCTGTGGCATTTCACTCTGCAAGTCTTTATAGGATACAATGTGTCAGTGGTGGGTAAACTGTGTGTCGCGGAACATTAGTACTTACTAATTTACTGGAATTATGTTCCTATGTCCTACAATAAGAATCTTTCCATCTGACTCTTTGACCTAGCTTGTACAAATTGTCTGTCCCAGATTCTGTCTTCACCTTTAGCTGACATTCTTTCATCACTGTTCTGCATCAAGTAGCTTCTGGAGATTTGGATCGCCGTTTTCCTTGTGGATACCATTTAAGAGCGATGTAGTTTGGTACAAATTGCAATGAGCCGTCAAGGTGGGGGAAATGACTTTCTGGAACTCCGAAATCAACATGGTGTAGGTTCTAAGAGAATGTCAGTTGGATGCAAATACGGTTAATTTGTACGAATTTTGTGATAAGCCCGACAATATAATTAAATGGCAAGCCTTTTGTAGTAATCCAGACTCCAAATCGGAGCATGGTTCTTGTAATTTAGCAAGTAATGGCTTGTATGCCGTGTAAGATTTTGTTTGACGCTCACCATCAAGGTGTGCCGCTTAAAATAAAAGGTTGTCTACCACTGGGATACATTATGATAATATGACACAAGAGAAATGGTTGGTGAACTATTCAAAAAAGCGGAATCGATAAAAGCTGATGAAAATGTGCATTTTGTGTTGTATATACACAAAAAAAATATTTATGTTCATCATCCATTATGCCTTTGACATTATTCTCGTTTCTCTTTCATTTATGTATATATTTTTTGCATAAAAATTTCTTTTAAGGAGGAACAAGAAGGAGTTTCGCGGAAATAGTTTTTTTCTTTCTGGCATGAGTCAAAAAATATTATGAAATATTGAAGCTACGGCGTTGGTATAAAATTAATATTAAATTTTATGAAAATTAATGACTTTATACAGTAAGTCATGACATGCTGACTTCCATTATCCTCAGAGTTGATTATGCTGGTTGAAGATTCATCTTTAAGATTGGTATGGCGAAAATGCCTTTTTTTTATTGCCAACAGCACTATGTACCGCTGCTTCACTGAGATTGACAAATAATTTACTTTCTTCCATCTGCAGGAGATACGAATATTCAAATAGCCTTTTTTTTTACGTAAAAGGTCAAGCTCATATAGACGAAAAAATATTCATTAAACAATTTGTCGCTTCAGGCCATTTTGTAAAGTTAACAATTCAATTTGACATCAAAGAAGCAGCATAAAAGATTGATGAGATACTTAAAAGTATTTTGCGGTTACTTTTTTTTTATTGTGGATATAAAAATTATTTTAAAATCAACAAACTCAAAAATCGATTTTATGTTGAGTGGATGCATGCGGAAAGGCTTTTTGGTGTTTTAAGACTTTCAGGAAGAGATGAATGTTATGAATTTGAAGAATGATTTGAGTACTGAGTGATCTGGATGTACTTATATGGCTATTGTTAGATTTTGTGTTGATTTTCGATGCTTAAGGTTCAACATAAGTTGAACAAAGCTTGAATGTGCTTTAAAAATTCCAAAATCTGCGTGCTCAAGTTTTTAGATCTAGTTTACTCAAATGACGAGTTATTCATGCTGTTTGATGATTTTTACCGACTTTTCAATGCTTTTTAATGATAGGTCAGCAAGATAGCATTCGAACATTCACTTATTTAGTCCATAAACTCTAAATTCTACTGGAATACCATAATATAGTCGTGGTCAACCTTATATATTTGGCGGCACAGTTTGGTGGCCAGGACCCCGACACGGTATACGGTTCATGGCATTTCCAAACATTTTTGTCGCAACACATAGGTTACCCACCACTGCCTTAATAACACACCCAACATTTGATCAATGTGAATTCAATTTAATATTCTGAACATTCACCTTAAATCCCATGCACATAACACGAATTCACTTCCTCAATCTCTTAAAAATCACATAAAACAAGCAAAATTTCACATCAAGAATCATCATGCGATGCTCAATTTAAGAATTACGGCATTATTCTCACCAAAAAATTGGATATTCAATTAAACGAGATATTTCATTGATTCATAAAAACCTTCTCGACATAAAATATCAAATGATTTTTAATCTTCCATAAATCTTTCAATTATTTCATTATTCTTATTATTGTATTTACCTACACGACCTAAGGCGGTTTCGGAGAGAATGAAATAAAGTAAAAATGCTTGCATTGTTCATTGCTTTCATCGTTTAATTGATTTCTTTTCTTTCTCCGATACTTACTTCAATCTTTTTATTGTTTCTGCTTAGTTTTATTGCCCTCACTAAAGCCTTTTCATTTCATCTTTCTCATGATGCTCAAACTCTTCACTTCTTTTACAAACGCATACCGTTTCAGCTAAATTCAGCAAATTGTCTATTCCAAAATACTTACGATATACAGTGTTGCACAATGATGAGTAGTAAATTGCAAGCAACTTCCGAAGCTGGTTAAGACACATTTCATTTGATGAAAAAAATAGGGAAGGTCAAAATGTGCTGCTTTGCATGTCATAACGATTCTCATTAAATTTATGTTGACAATGACTAAATAATTACTTTTTATTATGGTGACGAAGATGATCATCATCTAATGTCATATCGTTGATGCTATAGATGAAAAATTGTCAACTAATTTGCAATGTCTGAAACATAATACGATGGGTTGAATGGGGACTAGACAATACCGGGGATTTAGATGTAATTTGTGGGATTTGAGATGAATTTTAGAGTTTCTGAAGATGGCAATGCTTTTTCAAGTGACAATTACTTGCACGCTCACTTTCTAGAATGTATTCATAAAGCGTGTTAGAGATGCTTGTTAGAGATTATGTCTTAGAAGCGTAAAATTGAATTTTTTGATGCTTAATCCTATCCCAGTGACAAAATACAGTAGTCAAGGCTCAGCTTTGTGACCAAATTGACTTCAATAAGGCTGAGACTTAATGGTTGTCTAATGGCTAACAAATGATATTTTTGACAATGTGCGGCACTGGTTTGACTATAAGAATAAGAAGAATTGCTCAAAGAAAACAAGTATGTGATTTTAGCGCATCATGGCAGAGTTCAACTTTCCGCATAAGTTGATAAGGTTGCTTAGAGCGACTCTTGCAAGAGTATCGTGTGGCGTGAAGGTCCAAGGCTCAATTTCAAGTTTGTTTGAGTGTAAGACCGGACTGAGACAAGGTGATGAGTTGTCTAATATCGCCCTGGAAGGTGTATTTCGAAGAGCTGGCCTGGAACTAAAGGGAACGCTAAGTCAAAACTTGGGTTTGACGATGTTTTTGAGGTCTGTAACCGACGCCTTTTCCAAAATGGAAAAAGAAGCCAACAAAAATCCTATCCACAGTGACAAAATACAGTATTATCAGCAACAACTTCAAGAAATTAAGCTCAGCGTGCTTTGTGACATCTACTAACCAAGAGAATCTCGAGACTCGCCAAGGTGACCATGTACAAGACAATAAGGCTGAGACTTAATGGTTGTCTAATGGCTAACAAATGATATTTTTGACAATGTGCGGCACTGGTTTGACTATAAGAATAAGAAGAATTGCTCAAAGAAAACAAGTATGTGATATTTGTAACTCAATCCAGCAATGCTTGAGTAAATCTTTGTTTGCTATAATCAACAGACTACTCAGATAAAGCAAACTCTCGAAAATTCCTTATTAAGGTCAATTAAGTATTAGTGCAACTGAAATTCCTCATTTAACAATAATAGTCGGAAATTCCATTGCAACATCATCAACATCCTTTCAACTAATTGTTGCTTTATCTTCACATTAAGCTACTTTCAACTTTCGGCAAGAGATAAACCCTAACAAAACATATATTGAGCAAGAAAAAGATGAAGAAGAGGAAAAGAAGTGATGAATACAAGAAGTAAAATAAAAAGTTGCACACGATGCACTTTTACTTGCTAACTTTGCTTCTTTCGCTTATATAAGCATTTACTCACTTCTCACCCGCAGTGATTGTTTTTTGTTTGTTTATATTCATTAAAGTTACTAAATGAAAATCTCTTTGCATAACAGACGTGACACTAATTATGTTATTCATTCTTATTTGTGCGTTTTTTTTTCTTTGCAGACCTAAGACATCTGAAAATGACATCGTGAAAATCAGTTACATCGTCGATAATTCGATAAATCACATTACAGTAGCATATCTTAAATAACACATATCCCCAGCACATATATATCTGCAATAATAAATCTCTCGACTGAAAATCATTCCTGGAAATTTGAAGATATAGACAGTAGAAGAAGCATACAAGACATAAAAAATGATTTGTAGACGAAAATCATCACTATTTAAAATTCTCTTAGCCATACTTGCAATATGGTTCACAGTTGTGTTCTTTTTCTCCGATAATAATCGCTCATCAGATGCCAATGTTATACTATCGCCACAATTATTACAGCAGCATGACGAACATAATGCCAAAGCATATGATAAAACAAATAAATTTAAAAATTTCATCATTGATAGTTATAAAGATGCACATGAAGGAATTGCTAATGCAATTGTAAATAAGAAATTCCCACAAGTTAATCCATTTGAGAAGCCGGAAGTTGATGAGAATGATATGATTAATGCAATAGTTGGTGAGCATGAAGAGGAAGTGAGACAAGAGGAACAAGAACAACGTGATGAGAAGAAACCGTCATCGACAAAGTCTAAACTTCCGTCAAAGAAGCGTTTTGGACAGAAGGATGGTGAGGATGTGGGATTCATACCACCACCCAATGATTTAGGTTTAGAAAGTCCTGGTAAGCAATATTCTTTTATATTTTATGATGCGTACAGATAATAAAAATTTATGTGTATATCTCATTTCGCAGGTGAATTGGGTAAGCCAGTGACATTGCCAACTAATTTAACAGCTGATGTAAAAAAGATGGTCGATGAGGGATGGGTGAAAAATGCATTTAATCAATATGTTTCTGATCTCATCAGTGTAAGACGTAGTCTTCCCGATCCACGTACGAAATGGTGTAAAGAGTCCGAAAAGGATTATAATAAGGACTTACCCCAAACATCTGTGATTGTTACATTCCATAATGAAGCATGGTCGACATTATTGCGGTCAGTTCATTCAATTTTAGACAGATCACCAGATCATCTCATAAAGGAAATTATTCTGGTTGATGATTTCTCTGATATGCCACATTTGAGGAAGCAACTTGAGGATTATTTACTAAATTATCCAAAAGTTAAAGTTTTGAGAGCCAAAAAACGTGAAGGTTTAATTCGTGCCAGACTTTTAGGAGCTGTCGAAGCAACAGCACCTGTTTTGACATTCTTAGATTCGCATATTGAATGCACAACGGGTTGGCTTGAGCCATTACTAGATAGAATTGCTAGAAACACAACAACAGTTGTGTGTCCTGTGATTGACGTTATTGACGATACAACTCTACAATATCATTATCATGACTCAACGGGTGTTCAAGTCGGTGGATTTGATTGGAATTTACAGTTCAATTGGCATCCAGTTCCGGAGTCTGAAAGAAAACGTCATAAAGATCCATCAGAGCCTGTATTCTCACCAACTATGGCTGGTGGATTGTTCTCAATCGATAAGGCATTCTTCGAACGTTTAGGAATGTACGATCCTGACTTTGACATTTGGGGTGGTGAGAATCTTGAGTTGAGTTTTAAGACATGGATGTGCGGCGGTACTCTCGAGATTGTTCCATGTTCTCATGTCGGTCACATCTTCAGAAAGAGATCTCCATACAAGTGGCGAACAGGCGTAAATGTTTTGAGAAGAAATTCCATCAGATTGGCAGGTAACTTATTACTTTAGGTCATAAGACTTGAAGACGTGTGGGTTGAATGAGATTCTTTTTACAGAGGTATGGATGGACGATTACTCAAAGTATTATTATCAACGAATTGGTTCTGACAAAGGTGACTTTGGTGACATCAGCGACAGAGTTAAGTTGAGGAAGGATCTTCAATGCAAAAGTTTCCAATGGTATCTCGATAATATCTTCCCAGAATTGGTGAGTACAGGAACTTTAAGATTTAAGTATTTTCTATAAAAACCACTCCTGTCAATTAAATAGCAGTATCTTAAATTGTCTATAAAAAGTGCATTAGCTAGTCATTAACTCAAAGAATTGATGACCTTAATTACAAATTTTGACATGAATTATGCTGCTGCTATTACAATGCATTTACCTCATACCTCAAAAAAATTATAAGCATTTGTCATTTTAATCACATCAATTTACTAATGATGTTTAAATCTACAGTTCATTCCAGGTGATGCAGCCGCACAAGGAGAGGTAAATTTTCATTTTCATAGACTTTATAGTCCAAAATACAAATTTTACTTGATCATTTTAATCCACAAAATATAAATTTAATTAATTAATTCAAAAAACAATCAAAAGGTGAGAAACTTAGGCTATGGAAAT
Source organism: Chironomus tepperi (assembly GCF_022539635.2). Classification (NCBI taxonomy): domain Eukaryota; kingdom Metazoa; phylum Arthropoda; class Insecta; order Diptera; family Chironomidae; genus Chironomus; species Chironomus tepperi. The sequence goes on from NW_027226207.1 coordinate 2,282,547, forward strand.
CGCTCATGTCTTGATGCACAAGGTGGTAAAAAAGGGCTACGAAAGCCTGTCTCATTATATCCCTGTCATCGTCAGGGTGGAAATCAAGTAAATATAAAGATGAGATCTTCGGAATTGATTAGTAGCAAAAATTATTGGTTGTTATATCCATTATTTTTTGAACATTTTTTATACTTTCCACCTACTTTTTAGTTATTTTTTTCATTTTTGTTGTTTTCACTTAGTCTATTGGATTTAAATGATCAGTATGTGATTTTGTGGTGTCAGAGCAGTGTGGGATCTGACATATCTAAGGTTTATCTGTAAGTAAAATAGTTGGAGCCCTGCTGTGAGTGGTTAGATGACTTCAAATCATGCTGATATGATAAGGATACCCACAATGCTCAATGACAATCCACAGCTATAATTTTTTGTTCTCTTCAAATATATCTCAATACATCTATTCAATCTATAGATCAGAAATAATGCCTCAAATATGTGTGTCGATTCTGCTGTTAAGCCAGATGATTTACAAGGGCCGGTTGGGTTATGGCCCTGTCATAACCAAGGTGGCAATCAGGTATATCAAAGAATCAATCAAAAAAATCAAAATCTTTCACTTACTGCTAGTTCTATTGCAATACTTAATAAGTATTGCTGGTGAATGAACCCTCAAAACAAATTGTTTGCTTAACATTTCAATTGGATATTATTAAGTTTTGTTCTCTTTCCATTTTATGGTGTTGGATGCTTTAATTACCCGAGTGTACTATCTCCCATTACTTCCATCTTAATTCATCTAATTCCTTATATTATTTTATTTTTTTTTATTTCGCTACATACAAATAATGGTGTTGGATATGAAAGAGTAATTAGTAATAATGCAATTAAATAAAAAGAGAAATAAGTATAACTATAATAATTTTTGCTGCTAACCCATGAACCATGTATTTAATTGCTGAATCTTATTAAGATATTAACTGCATAGTATTAACAATTTCAATCTATGTTCTATTCAATTTAACAGTATTGGATGCTATCGAAAACGGGTGAAATTAGACGAGACGAAGCGTGCCTGGATTATGCAGGTGCTGATGTTATTCTATACCCTTGTCATGGTGGAAAAGGCAATCAGGTATGGACGATGCTATAAATTTTCATGATAAAAAATTGGTACAACAATATTGTTTTTCAGTTCTGGACATATCGTGCTGATACTAAACAGCTTCATCATAAATCATCAGACAGGTGTATGGAAATAAGCAGCGATCATCAAAAGCTATTAATGTCTGAATGTAGTCCACACAAAGAAGCTCAAAAATGGTTGTTTGAAAACTACGATCCAAGCAAAATGCTGATATAATCAAGGATTCAAATTTAAAGATATTTTATTATTTTATATATTTTATTTTTGAATATAGATGTGATAAAAATGATAGGAGTGAAAATGAGAGATGAAACTTAATTTTATATTAATCAATGCAATGTTGAAAAACGAGGGTTGAGAAAATTATTATTTTTTTCTTCTACTTTTTTTTACTTAATGAATTCAAGTCCTGTACATTCTGTAATTTTTCAATTTAATTACGTTCATTAATTTGAAATAGTTAGGATTTTTTAAAAGAAATGGATATTAATAATATCATATTATAATGTGGGGGTTTGTGGTGTTTTTGTTGATGTCAGAGATTGAAGTCGACTCGAATTTTGTATGGAGTCGTGTCGATTCTAGTCGACTTTTCTATACAAATTCTGAGTTGACTTCGAGCTCTAGTTAATGTTGATGCCTGAGGGTAAACTTATAAGAAAAATCAAAATATGATATCAGGGTCTTAAAGGAGGATGATATTGGATCTTTGTGGACAAATACTTGATATCCTTGAAATCTATCCAAAAATACAGACCATATTGGTAATCGTCGTAAAAAGAACTGAACCTAGACCAACATATCAATAGCAATTTGTATAAGACAGGATCATTGACACTTTGGATTCTATTAGGATTGAGCCATATTAGTGTGGTATCGAGTCAAATGTAGACAAACCTGCAAATCCGAAGGTAAGTCCTCCATAGTCGAATAGTTGAAACAGCAGATCATGTTGTGCAATGTAATCCTTTTGAGAATGTGGGTTCGATTCCCATCTAGAGTCACAGAGCTTGTCAAAATGACAGTGCTGAAATTGAGAAAGAACATTTTCGGTACCTAAAAAGAGTATCAAGACCAAATTAGATGACTCACTACAATAATTAGAAATTATCGATTTCTTGCAAAAAGCTCAACAGAATAATATGCGTAGTTCTTAACATTTTCATGAGAAACAAGAAAATACATCGCAATAATCCACAAACCACCCCCAATCTACCCACTACCCCCTTCCAACTGCCGACTTAGTCTTCAAAAAAACTGATTAACTAATGCATATTATATACATAAAAATTCAAACTTTTATCAGGTAGTCAGTAGAATTAAAGTGATTTTTTTTCCAATACATTATTATGATATACATATACATAAAATGATGATACACTAGGAGATAATGCATCAAAAAAAAATATAATGATGGAACACAATTAAATGTTTGCTCAAAAAATGAGAATATAAAATTAATTGAAGATCGTACAAATTTTTATACAAAAAAAAATAATGAAAAAAAGAAAAAAATTGTAGACAAAAAAAGAAGAAAATTTGCAATGCACATTTGTTGTGTTTTTGCTTTCATTCTGTTCACATTCTATGTACTTTTGAGAGTTGATGAATGAAGGAACACAAAGAAAATTGTTATTTACACATATCTAGATATCCGACTTCTTTCCCAGTTTTTTACTTCATTATTAGAGATGAGAAAAAAATAGAAAAATGATATAAGAGGAACAACAGCAGCAAATAGAGGAAAAGAGAAGCAAAAAGCATTCCATTTTTATTTCACACAAATGATAAGTCTGAAAAGGAAAACATTTGTTTTATATCCTACATGTTCATGCTGATTTCTTTACTCTTTATACAGGCATAGGCAGTGTTGTTGATCCAGATGTTCTGGGGTGGATTAGGCTATTAAATGAAGTGATTATGATGTGAGGTCAAGTATGGAGAGGAGATAGTCAATAAGTACTTTTGGATTTAAGATCATAGCTTGAAGTTGGCTTTAATTAAGTCATACTTAATATAAGCCGATTTCAAGTTCAATCTTAGACGTTACTTAGTTCTAATGACCAGACATTTTGACATCACATCAGCTGGTCTAGGAAAGTCAAGTTCTAAGGTTCACTGAGGTGTCTAGGTTGATCTAGGTTAAACTTGATTGTTTATGCTTTTTTGGACTCATATAGTCCGAATGACCTGGAGAAGCAAGCTCCTAGACAAGTCCTGGTCATGTGAGATCTATACTCCTAGGTGAGCTCTAGTCACCCTGGAAGACCTGTTAGCTCCCAATTAGGCCTTCGTAATCACCCTTCTTCTGTTATCCTGCAGATAGCTAGCTAAGTTCTACCATCAAGACTATATCTACCCTTAGCCATCTATCCAGATAACAACACTGCACATAAGTGATAGTTTTTGTCTTTATTTTGTATTATCTTTTTTTATACGAAGCTTTCTCTTCATTTGTGCCACTAAGAATTTAAATACTATGAATATAGTCAAAGCATTTTTCGTTTTAAATAAATATAAAATCATGATGGCTATCATACTGATTCACATAAATTTATTTATTCACATAAATATGACTTTTAACATATGCATATCCATGATTGTATGAATATTTTGAGAAGTTGATTACTTAATATAGGTCAATTACCTTTTTTGGATTAAATAACAGGCAATGAGTGAGTGTGTGTTGAGAATTGCAAATGATGATGGATGAAGTACTTTTCGAAAGTCCCTTAGAGAGGATGTAGTCAAAAAATAGACTTTTTTCGGAAAGAAAGTAATAAATAACTAAATTGAAACAACTTCCTGTCATGAGACATAATCCAGATACATTAACATAATACAGCTCGTCGAATTTCCAAGAAGGATTTCTGTTTATAGAATAAATGATTCCGCCCTGGGAGCGAATATATAATAAAACGAATTATCATATGACTGCCGTAGGGTTAGTAATCGATTGACCCACGGTTGAGTAATTTCGTAGCACGTGTATTAAAGTCTATTAAATGCGTAGAACTGTTTTTTGCTGAATTTAATCAAGCACATTTACGACTAATGTATTGAATTCAATATGAATGTGATTTTACTTCTCATTAACTCATATAATCATGATGGTGACAAAAATTGAAGTAGATTATCTAAAATATCAGAGATTTGCTCTAGTTGTTATGAATTGAGTTTGAAGCAGTATGCATACAGTGTGAAAATGATTAACAGCAGGATCTTGATCTCGTGAGCTCTTGAAATACTATTTAGGTCAAGAAGTGCATCGAGTAATTTACAATGTAATATGCCTGCATTTTTGTCTGCAGGCCTGCATTTTTGGACGAACTCTAGTTTATTTTGAGACATTGATGATGCCTGTGCCAAAGATGGACATCTTGATGCCCTAATATTTGACTATCTTGAATCAGAATTGGTATTTTTTAGTCAAAGGCAAAGCTAGGTTGTTCTGGTAAATCCCAAACTCTAATAGATCATACTCAAAATCACATCAGCCATTCAAAAAGGCTAGAGAAGTCAACCGAAGCCATGTTTACAAAGCTTACACTCGTAATTCAATTTTACTTCGGTCTTTTGCTTTGAGATCGTTATGAGACAATCTGAATGCAAAAGGCTATCACGTTGACCAATCTTAAACTGCTTCTTATGCATTGCTTCAATTTTTGTCATTAAAATATGCAAAATAGGGCTCAGAAACTCATCTCAAAATTGTAAGATTGTTCAATTGTCACAATTGTATGGTTGTACAAGTCTGACCCCGAGATGGACAAAAAACCGTTAGAACTAGTCAGTCATCAACTAGACATTAACTTGTTCTTGAATAGTTATAACGTATTATTGTCCACTTTGGAACAATTCTCAGATGAGTGCTTGTGCCTTGAAATTTGAAAAATCCCAAAAAATTTTGTACTTACTATTAGGATCAAGCCATTCAAAAATGCATTCATTTTATGCTAGATAAATTAATTCTAAAGCATATTAAGAAAAACAAAACTTTTCCTTACTAAATCTTCTTTAAAAAGAAATTAAAAGTGGATATACATAACTAAATATCATTCGATAAAAATGAAGATTATTAAATCTTTGACGTGCCTTAAAAAATATTATCAAATGAATAAAATTTAAAGTGAATATTGTAAATATCAAACAAAAAACCTTACATATCCGTAAAACATATTTGGGTAATAAATTCTACTATATATATATTTCCTACCTTTCCGAAATTTACTTCTAATTATATTATAAATAGACTGTTGCAATTGTAATAAAATGAAAAGTATCTTAAACATTTTTTTCATATGTGGTACTTAAAATAATTAATTTTTACTAGATAAAATGAAATTAAGCAATAATTAAAGTTTTTTTTTTTTGTTATATTTTGTCAATGTGCGAATTAAATGAAAATATTTTTTCAGTACTTTAAGAATTAGTTTGAATTTTATTTAATAAAATTATTATGCAATACAGGCAAATTTAAAGAAAAATATTGAAATATTATTAAAATCAGTATATGAAGATGAAGAAATTTTAAAAAAATTTAACTCTTCAAATTGTATGATTGATGAGAAATAATTGACACACAAACAAAATTGTGAATAATTAAAAATTAAAGCACAAATATTGATTATTAAAAAATTATGAAAATCTGTGCGTTTTAATTCTCTTTTTTTTTCAGGATGATTTGCTTGTTTTAATTGAATTTTTTCAGATTTCGTTTGGATTTCAGATTCACCAATTGTCTTCTCGTGGACCAATTTCTCTGTGCGGAACAATTACGGTTCAATTACTGCTTACTCATTATTTTATTGACGTCACACTTGATAATTCCAATAATTTAAAGCAGAACCCGAAGTCGACTTGAATATTACATGAAGTCTAGTTGACTCTACTCGACATTTCTACACAAAGTCCGAGTCGTCTTCGAGCTCTGCTTAAAACTTCTTTGTTAAAGTTTTTGGGTTTTTTCTACCTTTTGTAAGGTTTCCTATCTTTTGGTAGATTTTTATTAATTTTTGGGAGATTTTCTATCTTTTGGGAATATAATCTAGCTAAAGAATACCTGTGAAATCGTCCCTTAAATCTTAGTCAGATAGTCCTTCAAGTATGCCTTTATATCGTATGAGCTATATGCAAGTATGCGTCGTATGAGCTATAGGACGTACCAGCTAGCAAAACTGACTATCCCGGAATGCAAACGACGCAGAAATGACCGAAAATTCAGTCCAAGCTAAATTGACTATGATCTTAGGCCGGATTTCATCAAATCTGGTCTGACTAGAGTCAGACTTGCCTGACCGGAGTCTCGACCATTTCTACGCCTTGTGCCTTCTGGTTATTGTCAATATTTAGTGGCGTGGCTTAAAAATATTTCAATTTCAGTTTCTGTTCCTAACAACCTTCTTTGTGCACTTTCTGCCCCTAATAATCTTCTTTGAATATATTTGGATGTAACCAACATGTATATGCATAAGGGCAATCATTATTGACCACAATTAATCACTTTATTTTTATAATTTATGTCACGAATCCATAATCGGTCAAATTAACCACAAATGATATTCATTCATCCACATCCCATCAAAAGCCTCATTTATAAACAGTAAACTACAAAATAATTCAATACTCATTAAAAAACAGCATCGCAAAAACCACGTGATAACACATTATCAATTCAATCGGATAGATGTATCAGTTATAATCCATACACATTTAAATAGTTTTTGTTTTGTATTTGATAATAATCATTTCAGCTGAATAAATAAATTCTCATCTCTATATAGTTTGTGCCTTCATATTGAATATAAATTATTCTCAGTTTTAAATAAATGCTCATCCTAAAATGATCAATAGACGATTTAAAAAGCTTTTTGTTGCTTTATTTTTCATTTGCTTCCTTTACTTCTTTCTAAAATATGGATTTGAGCAGAAAGAAGATATAGAGTCACCATTTGGTCATAGTTTGGACAGAAATTTTGATAGAATTCGAGCGAAAAAGCATCGAGAACCAAATCCAAGTAGTGAAATTACTGGAGAAGCTGCAATTTGGGAAGCAGTTAAGAAGCAATCGACTACAACTGAAAGTCAGGATGATAAAATTTTGAGGGAATTTTTGGAGCAGAAGAAGACATCGGAAGTAGCAGAACCATCAGTTAATAAGCTCCAGAGTCTAATTCAAAAGCGCAGAAGAAGGAATCAAAATAATATTAGAAATAGCCTCAAAAATGTTACAAATAGCATTAATAAGGTAGATATTGACAAGATTGTTGAAGAAATTATGGCTAAATTTGGAACCGGAAAGGTGACAAGTGACAAACCCACAGAAATGAAAATGTATGAAAAATTGGATTCTGCTGAATCCAAAGAAGGCACAAGGCTTGAAATTGTAACATCTCATACAAAAACAGAAGAACCAGACGCAAATTCAGGGGAAATAGACAACACAGAAGCTGCAAACAATAATGCTGAAGAGCAAGAAACTAAAAATGATGTTACAGAAGATCCAGCAGCAATCAAACAACCTGAACAGGAAGAACTCGAAAGATTAGAGCAAACTGTTCAAGAAAATCTCCAAACAGATCCAATAAAGTCACAAGAAAAGCCACCATTCCTTCCCGAAGCAGAACCTCCACTTCCACCAGACTTAAAAACCGATCTCGGTGAATATGGAAGGCCTGTCACTCTTCCACCAGATTTACCTGATAACATTAAACAATTAGTCGACGACGGTTGGAAGCAGCATCAATTCAACGAGTATATTTCAAACCTAATATCCGTAAAAAGAAGTTTATTAGATTTTCGTTCAGATTACTGTCATGACAATCACAAAAGTTATATGAAAGACCTGCCACCCGTTTCAATTATTATTGTGTTTTATAATGAGGCATGGAGTACATTGTTACGCACAATTCATTCAGTGATTGATCGTACTCCCAACAAACTCATTAAGGAAATACTTTTAGTTGATGATTATTCGGACATGCCGCATTTGAAAGCACAATTGGATGATTATGTTAAAGAATCGGAATTTGAAAAGATTCGAGTACTTCGCAATGCTAAACGAGAAGGACTAATTCGAGCACGTAATAGAGGAGCAAAATATGCTAAAGCAAATATTTTAGTGTTCCTTGATTCACATATTGAATGTACGAATGGATGGCTTGAGCCATTGGTCGATAGAATTGCAAATAATAAAACATCAATTGCTGTTCCTGTTATTGAACAAATTAATGACGAGACATTCGAATTGCAGCCTAGAGACAGATCTCATTTTGTGTCTCTCGGTGGTTTTGGATGGAATTTGCAGTTCCGATGGTTTTATATGAAATCTACAGACAGAAAACATCCAGAAGCTCCAATTAGTTCACCGACATTAGCTGGTGGCTTATTTGCTATATCTGCAGACTTTTTCAAGCATGTAGGAATGTATGATCCGGGCTTAGAGCTTTGGGGTGGTGAAAATCTCGAGTTAAGTTTCAAAACATGGATGTGCGGCGGTCACATACAAATGGTTCCATGTTCTCACGTAGGTCATGTCTTTCGTAAAAAGTCACCATATGAATGGTCAGATAATGTTGATATATTCAGAAGGAACAGCATGAGAGTAGCAAATGTATGGATGGATGATTACATTAAGTTTTATAAAGCAGCTGCAGGACCTGATGACATTGATTTTGGTGATATTAGTGATCGAGTTAAATTAAGGAAAAATCTTAAATGCAACGACTTTTCATGGTACTTAAAGAATGTATATCCAGAACGAAGCATTCCGTCTGACCAAATTGCATATGGACAGATCCAAAATTTAGGCTACAATAAAACAATGTGTTTGGATGGAAAAGCTGATAAGGCAACACCATTCTTGTCAGTCTTCAAATGTCATGGTAACAATTAAACTTAATTTTTGATTGCACATGATTGATGATGTGACTGATTGACTTTTCAGGCAAAGGCGGAACACAATATTGGGAATATAATGGTGAAATTTATAGAGACAATTATTGTGTGACGTATGATGCTCATGATTTGATGACGAAACATTGTCGAAAATTGGATAAGCAGGTAAGCATGTTAAATTTGTGAATGAAGGGATTTTATTGTGCTGATATCGAGGAGTATGGTTGAATATGTTCAAGCTGATTGAGTTATAAGCATATTGGATACAATCATATTCGTTAAGAATATCTGTTGTTTCTTGTTCCATCGTTGATAATACATCCAGTACTGTATCATTTAGTGGACAATGGTCAGTTTGACCAGTCTCAATATTACAGTCTAGAATATGCCTTCAAATAGAACAAAAATACTCAAAATTCTCAAAATATTTATCTCTTCCTCCCACAGACCTTCATGTACGAACCATCAACTCAACATCTTATTCTCAAGTCCAACGTCAAATGTCTTGAAATGACAAAAGACTTTAATCTCAGCATCGAGAAATGCGACAAAAAAAATGAAGCACAAAAATGGAAATTGGAAAATTTCGACAGCAAAAAATTGGAGAAACTATGAGTACGCGTAACACTTGAGTAAACAATGTCTCTATTAGCCAAAGATAAAAATGAGAATGTAAATTTTTTTATTGTGTATGGAATGAAATTTTGAGTATGCATGTTTTGTGCTGTTGATGTTCAATACTCATTTAAACATCGATACGACATGTATCGTTTAATAAATTGTCGCTGTTTTAGAAGAAAATTCATTAAGTCTCTTACTTATTGCTGCTTATTCTCATTAGTCATAATACTTTTCATATTTAATCAAGGAACAGTGGAATTAAGTGATTATCAAAAAATTAATGATGATGAATTAAGTGCCAAGAAGGAGGAATTAAGTACAAAAAAGGAGGAATTAAGCACGAGAGGATTAAGAATTTTGGAAGTATTAGAGGATGAAATTTATACGATAAAGCCTCCAATGAATATATTCGGCGAAAATGTGAGTGTCGGGGAGTTTGGTTCAGCTGTAGTCTTGCCAAAAGACATTCCAATAGAAATCAAAAAGCTTATTGACAAGGGATTTAAGGATCATTCATTCAATCAATATTTATCCGACATTATATCAGTCAATAGAACACTCAAAGACAAAAGAACTGAATATTGTAAGAGCAATGCCAAAAATTATTCAAGTTTACCAAAAACATCTGTAATTGTGACATTTCATAATGAGGCATGGTCAACATTATTAAGAACGATTCATTCAATATTGAATCGGTCGCCAGAGCAGTTGATTGAGGAAATTATACTTGTTGATGATTTTTCCAACATGGGTAAGTATGTAGATGGCTGAAATACATTTAAATGGAAATCATATTTAAATGCCATCAGTTATGGACCTTCCAAGAATCCCTATAGCCCTATTCAGCTACAATAATCTCCTAATTTAATAATCAACTTCATATTTCAGACCACCTCAAGCAGCCCCTCGACCGCTACATCAAAAAGATCCCAAAAGTCAAAATCATCCGCTGTGACGAAAGGAAAGGCTTAATAAAAGCCAGAATCATCGGAGCAGTCGCTGCAAAAGCTCCAACTCTTACTTTCCTAGATTCTCACGTAGAATGTTCAATCGGATGGCTTGAGCCTCTGATGGATAGAATAGCAAAAGATCCAACAAATGTAGCAGTTCCAGTAATTGACATGATTGATGATAAAAATTTCCGATATGATTGGCTAGATGAGACAGTAACTCCGATTGGTGGATTTGATTGGAGATTAACATTCAAATGGATATTACACATGAAGCCACAACCAAATCCATCACTTCCAATAAAGACACCGACAATGGCTGGTGGATTGTTCTCAATAAATAAAGAGTTTTTTGAGAAACTTGGGATGTATGATCCAGATTTTGACATTTGGGGAGGTGAAAATTTAGAGCTGAGTTTTAAGACATGGATGTGCGGTGGAACACTTGAGATCATTCCATGCTCGCATGTTGGGCATATCTTTAGAGAAAAATCACCTTATGTATGGCGACCGGGTGTCAATGTGATACGAAAGAACTTGATCAGAATGTAAGGAACAGATTTAGGAATGAAATTTTTGCTAATTAACAGAAGTTTGTCATTTTCAGGTCCCAGGTATGGATGGATGAGTACGCGCAATTCTATCTTATGAGAATTCATGCGACAGAGGATGACTTGATTGATGTAACAGAACGGAAGCTATTCCGAAAGCAGCTTAAGTGTCATGACTTCAAATGGTACCTACAGAACATCTATCCAGCACAAGTTGATCCATTAAAAGCACTAGCTCAAGGAACACTAAAAAATAAAGTCGTTAAAAAGTGCATTGAAGTTGAGTCGTCAGCTGTTAAACTTGAAACTTGCCACAAAAATCGTGAAAATCAGTTCCTATTATTGAGTGAGGACAATGAGTTACGTCGAGACAACATTTGTCTGTATTATACGAAAGGAAAAGTAACGAGTACTTATTGTAATGGTAGTTTAAAGGGAAGCAATTGGAGCTTTTTGAGACCATCAAATCAAGTCTTTCATAATGCCACAAATATGTGCCTAATGGTTGACAATGATAATGTACTTAAATTAGACGAATGTGATTCATCGATTGCGCGTCAGAGATGGTCATTCGAGTATATTAAAAATGTTCATTATTAATAATAATTGAATGTTTCAAAATAATTTAATGTGTATTGAAAATGGAAGAAAAAGTTTCAATAATATATGTAGTACATGTGTTCGTGATATTCACGTCGTTTCACATTTTAATGACAACATAAATTTTTATCAGTGTATTACTTTTTTATATTTTAGTTGTAAACTGAATTTTGACGAATTAAGACACTTGACTGGATATAAAATGTCGACGTCAAAATTCAGAATATTTAGAATTCTTATATTAGCCGGTTCCATATGGCTGTTCACGGTCATATTTATGTATGTGAGTTGGGATTCATTTATAGAAAAGCAAGGACGGTTAAAAAAATATTCAAAAAATCCAGAAGATGACTTTTCAGTCACGAATCAATCGCCGAACGTGTCAAATCGAATTGTTGAGGAATTCCTTCATAATATTGAGTCTAAAGAGCTACAAGAGAATCTTATTGACAATAAAATAGAAACCCAAGCACAACAGATACGAAAAATAATATCTACAGTCTCGCCAGACATTTATACTCGACTTGGCTTAACAATCAATGCCGGTGAAAACGGCGGTGGAATTAAATTTGGAACTGATATACCAAATGACATACAAACAATCATCAACGATGGATGGCGACGTCATGAATTTAATGAACTTGTGTCGGATTTAATAGCTCTAAATCGTTCATTGCCAGACCCAAGGTCGTTCTACTGCAAGAGCGTTAAATACTCATCAAATTTACCAAAAACATCTGTTATTATAATATTTCATAACGAGGCATGGTCGACACTATTGAGAACTGTACATTCGGTTATTAATCGGTCACCCGATCATTTAATTGAGGAAATTCTGTTAGTTGATGACTTTTCAAATATGGGTAAGTGTTGTTGATGTTGTGAAAAATATCGGAAGTGCCGAAATGTTGAGTGTCTTTATTGTTATCAATCAATTATTTTTATAAAGTTTCGGTAGCTTTAATGTGAATTTGTGGAAGTTCATGTAAAATTAATGATAAGAAACAAATTATTACCTGCTGTGCCTACCTACAACTGCATAATTTAGTTGTGTTAGTTTTAAAGTTTCTCAGTTTATTTTGTTTACTTTATTGACATTTAAATGTGTAACTTACTACTTACAAAGCCTTAATTCATTGATAAAATGCATGTGCTAATCTCATTAGCTGATTTTACTATATCAAGGCGATGTGCGGCTCGGGATTTAAAGTAGATTAATTCAAATGAATCTCTTGAGTTTCTAATCATAATCTCAACATTTCTAGACCATCTCAAAGAACCATTGGAGGTCTACATGTCACAATACCCAAAAGTGAAAATTCTACGTACAGAACAACGTGTTGGATTGATAAAAGCCAGAATTCATGGAACATTAGCAGCTAAAGGCCAAACATTAACATTCCTTGATTCTCATGTAGAATGTGCTGATGGATGGCTTGAGCCGTTACTTGACAGAATCGCAAATAATCCAAGTTCAGTTAGTTCACCTGTAATTGATGTGATTGATGATAATACATTCGCATTTAGTTATCAGGATGATTTTGGACTTCAGGTTGGGGGATTTGATTGGGAAATGACGGTGAGTTGAATATGATTTTAATATGGTTCCAGTCACTAAGGATGTATATATTTCTTTACAGTTCGACTGGCACTCAATCCCCGAAAAAGAGCGCAAAAGAAAGAAGAACCGATCAGATCCAACAAGAACGCCGACAATAGCAGGTGGACTGTTCACAATCGACAAAGCATTCTTCCTTAAACTCGGCATGTACGATCCTGGATTTGATATTTGGGGAGGTGAAAATCTAGAATTGAGCTTTAAGACATGGATGTGTGGTGGGACACTCGAGATCATTCCATGCTCACATGTTGGACATGTCTTCAGGAAGAAGTCACCTTACAAATGGCGACCTGGAGTCGATGTTATTAAAGTCAATTTAGTCAGATTAGTGGAAGTGTGGCTTGATGAATATGGAAAGTATTATTACATCAGAAGAGGAGCAGACAAGGGAAATTTTGGTGACATTAGTGACCGAGTGAAGCTTAGAAAGGATTTGAATTGTAAGAGCTTTAAATGGTACCTTGAAAATGTTTATCCAGAAATGATCATTCCTGACAATCTTGCTGAAGGATGGATTAAGAATCTCGAATTTCCAAATAAATGTATAGACCTTAGTGTGCAAGACAATGAATCTAAAGGATATCCACAAAGCTATTCCTGTCATAATCAGGGTGGAAATCAATTTTTCGAATATACAAAGAATCTAGAACTAAGGAAAAGTGGACGCTGTCTAGAGTACAATACAGAGTCAAAAGAATTAGTTTTTTATCCATGCCACAACCAGAAAGGCAATCAGGAATGGATATACAAATTAGATACAAAGCAATTATTTAATAAATTATCATATAAATGTTTAGTCATGAAATTAAATCAGGAACTAAAGCGTCCATCTAGTCCAACAGTAGAGGATTGTGATGAAAGTAGTCAGAATCAGAAGTGGGAGTTCCAATACGCTTATGAAGATAAATTCAGTGTACAAAAAAGTGGATATAGAAAATAAATATTTTATTAATTTCAAAATTTCTTGTAGTTTTAGTCAAGACAGTTTATAGACTGCTATAAATTGCTAAAGGATGTAGTTTGTGTCTCGACTAGGTGTATAAAATAGATTCTAACAGATTGTTGTTTATAAAGTAAATTGTGTCGATTAAGTGCCGGTTTCTTGGTCATACCTTGGAGTATACCTTAAGGTCCACAAGGCATATGAGAAATACCTCTAAGATCCTATTGGATATACATATTAAGTACATTTAGAAGTGGCAATACACTTAGGTATAATGATATCCCAGATCGCGTCAGTTATGAACATCACTTCTCCTTACACCATCCCACCTTACTTTTCATTCCGTATAGCAATAAACAAATTAAAGAACACATTCAATGCCCGTATATAGTCATAATGATTCTCCACATTATCAATAGGGATGTCAACCAAATTACAAATAATTTGGACATAATCACTTAGCGAACAGTCAAGATTAGAAGTCGGATAGCAAGCTTCAATTTTCTTCTCAACAGCATTTGGCCATTCGCTCATCAAATTATCAATATTTATCTGTGTCTGCTGTTGCTGCATGAAATTATCATGGATGCGATTAGCATGCAGTGAGGTTATTTCGTGTATCCATTTGTCAATGTCTTTAGGTGACTTTGCTAGTGCTGATGGTGCTGCCAACGGTTTTGCGAATATGGAACGCAATTTGATCTGTAAAAGAGCTTCCTCGCTTTGCTCACCCGGCTCGTCAAGCACAGTCAATCCAAGTCTATTGATGTCATTGACTTGAACTTTTTCGATTGACTTCATTGAGTTTGGGGTGACGATCTTTAAGAATGCATCTGTGTCACCAACACTTGGTATGAAATCAGGTATGAAAACTTGAAGTTTGTAGTCAATGTCGATGCTTTGTGGTGTATATTTTGGGATATACTGCATTATTTCCTTTAACTCAACTGGAAATGATGAATCCAAATTTTCAAATTGCTTCAAATTAAATTCGAATTTCGGCGGCATCATCTTGTCGGACATGACTCCCGACTCATTTGGATGACTCTTTAAATATTGATCACCATCTTCATCATCATCGTCTGACTTGCTGCTTGAATCAGTCGAATTGTTTGTGTCCTCAATGCTGTCGATGTTCAGCTTACGAAATGGCTTTTTGAGTTGTGAATCAACCTTCTCAAGTCTTGGCTTATTATCCATTTGCAATGGTCGCTATAAGACAAATATATAAAGTCAGTCTTTAAAGTTATTTGAACCTTCTTACCTCATTTGAGATAAAATTCCTTTCACTTTCCCGTTCTTCATCTTCACTATGAACAAATTTTATGGCACTACTCACATCTAAATCTAATTCTTCTGAGTTATCAGGTGGTGTTGCTATATTTCTTCCATTTTTCACGTCGTGAACTTCATCATATGAATCCATTTTTGATATTGAATACATTTTTGGGAGAGTAAAGGAACAAAACTTGAAAATTGTTTTGTTTGGTATACCGCTCGTTGTCATGGAATCGCGCGACATTGGAAGGGGTGAAATAATTTGAAATATGTTATGCGGTGCTTGCTAAGGATGTGCAATAGCTTAGAAAATATGTGAATTATCATATTTCGAAATCAGCTGGTACGGAGCCGGTAGGAATCCGTCTTTGGAATGTATAAAGAAGTTCCATCCCTAACAAACAGTTTAAGACTTCTTAGAAATATTTATCAAATGACGATGATCATTTTTAATGACTCTGTTTTGACATAACATTTACCTTATCAAATAAACCACATTGTTGTCCACAATTAATGTGGAACTAAGAGGGGGAAACACGTGTACGCACGCTTAAGATTAGAGTACGATTCAACAGCATGTCAACAGTACATTCTTTAACCATATTGAAAAGTGTAAAGGAACTAGATTAGATGTGGCAAAGAAGGGTCCATACCAAAGGTAAATTATCGTAATTGTAACTGTCTCAAGAATGACACTTCCTTTAACGCATTAGCAAAATTGAGATTAAATCAACCACCACGTTTTGCTTATCGTAAAGAAAATTTAAGTAAACAATGATAATCACCGAACGCAATAAACAAACAAACAACTCAAATGTATTGTTTTGGATTAACTTTTCATATAAAAGCATTAGGATTTCCAACAAGAGGCAACAGTAAAAATTGAAAGCCTTTAAAACAAACAAATAAAGTAAAATAAATACAAATTCAATAGTGACAAGTTTAAGAAATAATTCCAAGATTCCTTAAATTGACAAATGAAAATATCAAGATGCGTTTCATATTCTTTTATGCTGCACTTTTTGCATTAATTGGATTCACCATAGCCACACCAATTGGTAAATTAATAACTTCTATAAATAAGAAATGAAAATTACTTAATATTCACTTCCTAAACAGAAAATGAAGAAACAAATGAGATCAAAAAAGACGATTCTGATGTTGAAGCTGCAAGCTGCTCACCCACTGAATGCGATAAGTATTGTAAGAGTATAGGACATGTTTATGGTCGCTGTCAATGGGGCAATTGTCATTGTCATGACAAAAAAATGACTGGCGAGATTAAACTTGATGCCAATTTCGATGCTGACGTAGAAGAAGGAAGCTGTTCTCCTACTGAATGTGATAAATATTGTAAAAAGATTGGGCATGTCTATGGACGCTGTCAGTGGGGAAATTGTCACTGCCATGATACAAAGTCAGCTGATGAAGTTGAATTAGATGAGAAATTAACTGTTGAGGTTGAACTTCATACGCAAGCTGAACTTGAAGTGGAACCAGCTGCCTGCTCACCAACGGAATGTGACAAGTATTGCAAGAAAATTGGACATGTCTATGGACGCTGCCAGTGGGGTAACTGCCATTGCCATGACACAAAATCAGCTGATGAAGTTGAACTTGACAAGCAAGCTGAACTTGAAGTGGAACCAGCAGCCTGCTCACCAACAGAATGTGACAAGTATTGCAAGAAAATAGGACATGTCTATGGACGCTGCCAATGGGGTAACTGCCATTGCCATGACACAAAGTCAGCTGATGAAGTTGAACTTGACAAGCAAGCTGAACTTGAAGTGGAGCCAGCTGCCTGCTCACCAACAGAATGTGACAAGTATTGCAAGAAAATTGGACATGTCTATGGACGCTGCCAATGGGGTAACTGCCATTGCCATGACACAAAGTTAGCTGATGAAGCCGAACTTGGTAAGCAAGCTGAACTTGAAGTGGAACCAGCTGCCTGCTCACCAACAGAATGTGACAAGTATTGCAAGAAAATAGGACATGTCTATGGACGCTGCCAATGGGGTAACTGCCATTGCCATGACACAAAATTAGCCGATGAAGTTGAACTTGACAAGCAAGCTGAACTTGAAGTGGAACCAGCTGCCTGCTCACCAACAGAATGTGACAAATATTGCAAGAAAATTGGACATGTCTATGGACGCTGTCAGTGGGGTAACTGCCATTGCCATGACACAAAATCAGCTGATGAAGTTGAACTTGACAAGCAAGCTGAACTTGAAGTGGAACCAGCTGCCTGCTCACCAACAGAATGTGACAAGTATTGCAAGAAAATAGGACATGTCTATGGACGCTGCCAATGGGGTAACTGCCATTGCCATGACACAAAATTAGCTGATGAAGTTGAACTTGACAAGCAAGCTGAACTTGAAGTGGAACCAGCTGCCTGCTCACCAACAGAATGTGACAAATATTGTAAAAAGATTGGGCATGTCTATGGACGCTGTCAGTGGGGAAATTGTCACTGCCATGATACAAAGTCAGCTGATGAAGTTGAACTTGACAAGCAAGTTGAACTTGAAGTAGAACCAGCTGCCTGTTCACCAACGGAATGTGACAAGTATTGCAAGAAAATAGGACATGTCTATGGACGCTGCCAGTGGGGTAACTGCCATTGCCATGATACAAAATTAGCTGATGAAGCCGAACTTGGTAAGCAAGCTGAACTTGAAGTGGAACCAGCAGCCTGCTCACCTACAGAATGTGACAAGTATTGCAAGAAAATCGGGCACATTTATGGTCGTTGTCAATGGGGCAATTGTCATTGCCACGACAGTAAAGCAAATTGTGACATCGATCATGATACCAATGATGACTTGGAGTTCGGAAGTTGTTCTTCTAAAATTCAATTGTAATAGTAGTGTAACACAACAGGACAATCAGCTTATATTAAACTCTATGATTACTAATTAGAAAATATTTTAAATTTAGACTGACTTATTTGGCGCTTTTTTTGAGCATGCATAATGCTTAAGAAATAAAATATCGCTTTTAACATTTAATAAGTATAAAATTTTTCAATTTTTATAAAACTAATTTTTGTTGAGTGAAAAATTGTATAAAATCATAAAATGTAGGTTTATTGGCGTAAGAACTAAGACGTAAGGATATTAGCATTAATAAAGTAGATTTGAAATTAATTACGGCAATTGCAGACTTTTCTTGAATCACACCATCCACCTCTATATCCTAACAAAAGGCAATGAGTTGCACAAGCTGCATCACTTCCTAAATTTATGTTAAATTGAATTGTAATGCACACTTTTATTAATATTAGACTTTAGTAATAAATAAAAAATTACAAAAGTCCTCGTGTTATTGATCGAGGGACTTAAGCGCATTTTTGTCCCAGCGATCAGTAATTGATTGATAAGTCACTTCCAGACCTTAAAAACAAGATCCAGTAGGATTCTAGTCACTTCCTAGCCCACGAAATGAGATCCAGTAGGATCCAGTTCACTTCCAGACCTAAAACACAAGATCCAATAAGATCCAGGTCACTTGCAGAACTAAAACACAAGATCCAGTAAGATCCAATTCACTTTCAGACCTAAAACACAAGATCCAGTAAGATCCAGGTCGCTTCCAGAACTAAAAACCAAGATCCAGTAAGATCCAGGTCACTTCCAGACCTAAAAACCAAGATCCAGTAAGATCCAGGTCACTTCTAGACCTAAAAACCAAGATCCAGTAAGATCCAGGTCACTTCCAGATCTTAAAAACAAGATCCATATAAAACTTCCACAAATTTAAGAACTTTATTTAACGAATTTTTCATAATTCAAACCTCATAACGGTCAAAAAAATTCAAACATTGTTCAGTAAACACTGTGAAAACATCGACAAACATTGAAAAACACTGTAAAACAATGAAAAAACGTGTTGTTGTTTTTGTTGTTGTTGTATATGAAAATGAAAAACTGTTAATTATAGTATTTATGCGTTGATTTGAAACTTCTAAATGACCGATAACCCAATAACTTGATAGAACGAAGCTATTAAAACAAACCAGAGCTCTCTACGATGTCTAGTTTTCGAGATCTCGCGTTCCAGCCGAACAGCCGAACAACCGAACAGCCGAACGAACGAACAAAGTGCATTATTAAGCTCCCTTTTGTAAACAAGTTTACAAAAATGCGCTAAAAATATTGTTGCAACAGAAATTAAAATATTTTGTTCTAAATTTAATTTTTGAAAAATACAAATTCAGTCCACATTTCAGGTTATTAGAAAAAATGGGATTTTATTCAGTAGAACCAAAATTAATGTGTTAAAGTTAATTAAAAAAAATACAAAATTAATAAAAATTAATTAAAAAATTAAAATTTGTCTGAAATTATTGCTCCTTTGTTGTTATAGCAACGGCAACTTCCCAACTGGCAGCGTCCATTGATATATCCCATATTCCTGCAATAACGATCACAATCTGTTGTTGCGCAGGCTGCTGGTGCTACTTCAAGTTCTTCTTGGGTATTAAGTTCAACCTCATCAGCTACTTTCTTGTCATAGCAACGACAGTTATCACGATCACAGTGTCCATATAAATGTCCAAAGATCTGGCAATATCTATGACAATCTGAATTTAGGCAACTTGCTGTTTTGACATCAAGTTCTTCTTGGATTTTAAGAGTTGCGGATGCCAACCCAAGTATTGAAAAAAGTGCAACGATGATAAATTTGAAATGCATTTTTAACTTTTTTTAATTTTAAATTTTTGAATTTAATTTGAAAGTTTGAATTCCAAGAGTTTTGACTGATTTGTTTGCTTTAAACGTTCTTAAATTGTTTTGATGCCTCTGAATGAAAACCTGTGATTTTATATACACAATTTTTATTCCTTATCTTTTCGCAATGTTTGCAATTGATTTTGCAATTAAGTGAATTTTAACTTTTGTCATATTTAATTATCAGAGGAATTTTAACCTAATTTGATATCAATTTACGAATAAACTTAACGAGTGAGGGTGTACTCAATAGACCTACAGTTCATAGTGCAGTCAAAACCACTTCTTTGATGAAATTACTGCCTGTAGCTTTCAAAGGAAGGTTGTGAGCCGCGTTTCCACTACATATGATTCGAAAAAAGACACGTGAAAAATTTCCCATGCCGAGTCTCGAACCCATGATCGCTGGATCGGTGTTGCAATAATTATGTACCGAAGTACTAAACCATTCCGCCACCGAGCCACTTCGACTCACAGTTTTTGAGTAATGTTGGATTAAAAACGAGTCAGCAACAAAAAAATTTCATGAAAAATAGGATCTAGAGCTACAAGTTTAAATTATGAGGGAAACATTAATAAAAGGGACCTAAAAGTTTCAACATTCAATGTTTTACTAAAGTTCAAAGATGATCCGTATCGCTTCGAAATCGAGTTCTTGAATCTAGCTTAAGAAGCTAATGAGAAACCTAAAAAATTCTTTTCTTTAGTTTGACCGTTCATTAAAATTTTTTGATAAATCTGTGTTAATTTGTCGTTTATTACAAATTTTATGACAAAAAAAGTAAAAGAACTGAAACTAAGAAAATTCATTAAAAACTGATCCAAATTTTTTTTGTTGCAACTGTTTTATTTATTAATTATTTAATTTAATTTAGCAATAATATATTAAGTATAAAAAAATCAATATCATCTAATTATGACAAGAACAATTGCCAAAAAGATTACATGATCCTGAAGCTTGTCCAGTCTTCTTGCAATATGTATCACAATTTCTCGGGACACAAGTATTTTTTTGATTATTTATTTCAATTTCTGGAGCTTCAATTTCAATTTGTTCATTATCTGTGAAATAAAGATTGCATTTTTGATAATAGATTTGAAAGATTTTCATGCTTACCAATTGGAGTTGCAAGTGTCAATGTGATGACTGCGAAAAGTGCAACAATGAAGAATGTGAAACGCATTTTGATTTTTTTTTGTTTTAATGTTTTGGAATTAATTTAGAAGTTTGAATTCTTTAAGAATTTTGACTGTTTTGTTTTGATTTGTTTGCTGTTAAAAGTTTTCTGTTGGTTTTTGGTGCAAAATTTTTGATTTATATACAAAAAATTCTATTGTTATCAGAACCATTGCAAGACTTGTGCAATACCTTAATAATGAATTCATTTGGCCCAAATTTTGATTTATTTCATTCAATTAAGAACATTAAATTTGGCAATTCTACGAAATGTTAATCAAATTAGGTCAATCTTATTCTTAGTATTGCAGAACGTGACTTTCATTAAACAATAATTTTGCAATATTTTAACACATTTTCTTTATCAGAAACATTTCAAGTTGAACTTAAGTTAAAGTTGTTCAATAATTAAATGTTGTGAAATTTTAACAATCCGAATGTCTGCAAAAAATTGTATAAAAGCTCATAATTTTCAGTAAGATTCCACAGTAACAATTCAAAAAGCTTCAAACCAAACAAACCTGAGAAAAATACTTCAAATTTCAAAAATCTTACAATTATTTGAAAATACCTTATAATTTCAATAAAAAGTTCAAAATGCGTTTCACATTCATCATTGTTGCATTCTTTGCATTTATCGCTTTAACGTTTGCTAATCCAATTGGTAAGTTCAAACTTTAACAAAATTATTTGAGAGGCACGAAATGGAGTCGTCAAGACACCTTTATGGTCTTACTGTAAATACGACGAATTAGTGATTCCCAATAGACTCTATAGTGCTGCTCAAATTTTTTGAGATTTTAATAATTAAATATATTTAAATTCACAGATAATGAACAAATTGAAGTTGTTGAGATGGCTGAAATCGGAATAAATGGACAAAAACGTGCATGCATTCCAAGTCATTGCAATACATACTGTAAAGGTATCAACATGGTTTCTGGTAGATGTACTGCATTTGGAAATTGCGAGTGCAATTGAATATTTTTATTTTGACAAATTATTTCATTGTTTATAAGCTGAACTATTGTTAAATTTTATATATTTCTTATCATAAATATTCTTAATAAATTAAAAAAAATGTTGCAACAAAATCAAATTTTTCAATATTTTTAACAAATTTATTTATTGATTCTATATCAAGTTTTCATATTAAAGTTAATTATCAACTATCAATTGCCAATTTATCAATTATGACAGCGACAAGTATCTCCATCACAATGTCCTGTACGCCAATTTTTTAGCCAACAATCCATAGCACACCTAGTTGACCCGCATCTGGCTTTATGCTGATCAATTGCTTCTACAGTTTCAACAGCTGCATTATTGATGACTAATTCTTCTTTATCTAAATCAAATATATGAATCATTACTTAATTCTTAATCAAAAAGTGGTAAACCTACCAACGGGAGCTGAATATGTTAATGCGAAAACAGCAAAAATTGCGACTAGAAAAATCGTAAAACGCATTTTTAATATATGAATGTTTACGTTTGATTTGTTGCTTTTCAAGCTTCTTAAAATTTACTAATGATTTTGGATAAAATATTTTCGTGTTTATATATGTAAGGTGACAAATCACCTCATGCGAAGATAGCACGAGAAAAGGAGTTTGAACCAGTAAAGAAATTGCAGTGGAAGCCTTATCGCTTTTGGACAAATTTGTCACCTGTTGACTGTGCCAAATAAATTGCAATTTCTTACGAATTTTGATTATTTTTGCTATCAATTATTAATTATTCCTGTTTATTTCGTAACATTTGATTGACCAAAGTTATTGAACCCCAATTTTGGCCGATTTGCCAATTATATTAAGATACAACTAGGATACACTCTAAAAATAATTCCTGATGCGTGACCTTTTGCGTAAGAATAGTTCATAGCTTCTAAAACATCCAATGACTAAGATCCATCTTCAAATAATAAATCCTCAAAATTTTCTGACTTTTCAAAACTGTTCCTTTCCGTGATTAATAATTGATAAAGCAACATTGACACCATATTTAATCTTATCCATTTCACTGATTTCCGAGAAAACCAGCAAAGTACTTTTCGTTATCAACATTGGAAGTCCAATACAACAAACAATTTATCGGGTGATTCCCCTTTGCTATTTTTGTTTTATGTGCACAGAAACTGAAATCTTATTGATATTACTTTAAGTAGTCAACTCGTGGGTTTCATCTATCAGGATTAATCAAGTCATTATCATATCATTATGAAGTGCTTTTTTGATAATATTTTATAAATTTCCAAATCATTTTGTAATTATTGGCAGTGAACTTTTAAAAATTGAAGGATTGACAATTAGGAAAGAATCATGCATTTAAGAGTCGTTATTGTTGCATTTCTTGCATTATTTGCAATTGCCTATGCCAATCCAATAGGTAAGTAAATCAAATTTTTGAGATTCATCATAAGAACTTGATAATCTTTAACATTCAGGCTCATTAACTGAAGATACTCCAACTAACGTTCGTTCTGCCAGAATTACATGTGATGTCTTCGGAAGCAACACTTTATGTGCATTACATTGCATCCAATTGAGTTACAAAGGAGGATATTGCACTAATCAAAGAATTTGTATTTGTCGAAATTGAATAATTTGAAAAGGAGAAATAATAAATTTTGAACGGATAAGGATAAGCAATGAAATACTGTATTTATCAATAGCGTTCTTTGTCTGAGTACATGTCAGATGAGGTGGGTCCAATTTGGAAAAAATTATCCACTTTGATAGACCCTCAAATTCTCAAGAAGTATCTGTCTTTACTCCTTGCACGTGCGTTAGATTACAAAACTTCACAATATATCTTAAAGGTCATATTAAGAAGCAAGCATTTGATCCATAAGAGTTCAACAATAATCACCAAATTTACCACGTCGTAAACATCTTTGACACATACTCGAATTAAATTCAATTCCTTCGGCACGCGACGTAATTGTTTATTTTGAAAAATTACAATCAAGTCGAAAATGTTCGGTGATTTTTTCTCCGCTGTGCTTCACATTATTTTAATTTCTTATTCAAATTAAGGGAATCACTTACGATTTGCTGTAGATAGCAAAATCACTTTTGAATTATTAATTATTATTGAAGATTATTTTGTATATAAAGGAACTTAGTCAAATGATTTGCATCAACAGAATCAGTTTGAAGTTCTAACTAGAAGGAAGTCTTCTGATAATTTGTATTTAAAGAATAATTGAAAAGTTCAAAAATGCGTTTGACAATTGTTGTTGTAATATTTTTCGCTGTTATTGCTATGGCTTTTGGAAATCCTCTTGGTAAGTTTGCAATTTTTTATAAAATTTAAAATTCTAATAATTTTTTACAAATTTTTAGATTTCGATGAGCAAAATTTTGAAACTGAACCATTTTCCAATGATCCAACTCTCGTTCGTAACAAAAGACTAACATGTGACATCTTAGGAAGTACTCCAGCTTGTGCAGCTCATTGTATTGCTAGAGGATATCGTGGTGGTTGGTGCGATGGAAAATCCGTGTGTAACTGTCGTCGTTAAATCTCTTTGAAGATGCTTCTGATTTCTTTCTAAATTTCCATTTAATTTCTAAGAATTCTTGTTACTTTTGTAAATAAATTACTGTATTTACTTCCAAAAGCTTTCTCTTTCTTCTTTCATCAAGATCAAAATCTACCAATTCCATGTAAATACTCAAAAAGCAGCCCACGTTCTTAAAAACATGGACTTTTGTTTTGATAAATAATTATTGACATTTCACTTAGAATTGTGAATCTCATTCGATGAATTTGATAAATTCTGAGTATAAAAGTGCACTGGGATTCTCCATAATGGTCAGAAAGTCTCAACAATACAAAAGAAAGTGAACTAAAATTTTTATAAAAATATAAAAAATTAAAATATTCAAAAATGCGTTTTACATTTGTTTTAATTGTAATTGCTGCTATGGCTGGATTTGCTTTCGCAAGTCCAATTGGTTAGTAACTTTGAAATTCTATTGACTCTAAAATATCAAAAAACTTTAAATTTTAAGATTTTAATGATGAAAGCATAGAAGGATCTGAAAATCAATTAATATACAGCAGCAAGCAACTTACTTGTGGTTTAATGCAAAGTCAAAGAGCATGCATACTCCATTGCATTGCAAAGGGATTCAGAAGTGGTTGGTGTGATTCACGAGCAGTTTGTAACTGCCGTAATTAAAGAAGTTTGAACATTTGAATATTCAAAGGAACTTTACATTTGGTGCTGAAAAATATTTTTAATTAAGGATTTATAAAAGTCAAATTATTGCAATCAAAATAAGTTTATTTATTATCAAATTTTCGAAAATATATCAATATTCAGTTTTTGAAGTTCTTTCTTTAAATTCAAGTCTATTCTTCAACTAAGTCTTTTAACAATTCAAATCTCAAAACTATTTTTTTTTTTTTCAATTTTTCCAAATAGCACAAATTGGTTAATAATTCAAAAATTTGACCACTGACCGATGTGACTCTGACGTAGTGTTGGATTTCATTAAATCCGGCATCATGTCACAGTCACGCCGGCCAGGTGAATGATTTTGGATCGATTAACCGACTTGTGCTATTTGGGATTTTTAGGTCTTTTTTAATTTCAAACTCAATTTTTGAAGGTTCTTGATAATATTTAAATTATAATTGAATGACTATAAAGATCTACAGTTACATCTTTTTGTGATGTGCACAAAAATGCTAAAAGAGCAAATTTGCTTTTTAAATCATAAGGTTTAGGAACAGACACTTCCATAAAATTTTCGTTTTTTGACAATTTAAGATTTTTAAACATTTTACATTTTTTTAAATTCTTAAAAAGTAGGAAAATTAAAATAAAAAAGTAATGCCTGACCTTAAATAGAAGATAATTTATTTTTAATACTTAAAAAATTATAATAAAAAAAAATCACATATTATAATGAGGAATTTAATTGAATAATTATTGATATGATTATAAAGATAATTAAATTATTGATTATTCAAAAAACATTTAAGAAATTGTTAACAACTGTCATTTGACTTTCTATAAATTGCTTTCCAATTTACGAAATTTAAAGGTTCTTATTGTCATTTTCCAAATTATCAAAATATTTGGAATATCTTTTAAAATCCAACTTTTTAAATATGAATTTTTTGGTAGAATTCGTAAATATTGTTTTCATGTTTTTATAAATCATATTTTTTGATAAATATTCTGTCATTTCATACTAGTCATTAATATCATATTAAGTACTAACTAATAATAATATTTTCAGTGGTATAATTAAATGATAATACAAGCCTCGTCTGTTGGATATAGGGTTGGATATTCGAGTATATTAAAATCCAATTTTGCCCAACCTTAGGTTGATATGTTTATAAAACAGATTATGCATCGTGTGAAGACTTCTCTTCTTCATCTTCTGTACTTTCTGTCAAGTTTGCTGCTGAATCATTGCCTGGTATGGTGCGATATGGTTGCAAGTGTCTGAAGAAAATGAAGTTTTTTAACGAAATTAGTAATTGTGTATAAAAAGTTGCTGATACAAATATTTTTAGGAGTTAGTAGTGATTAATAATAGTGTGCAGAAGTTAGATATATATACAGTTTAATTGATCCCTTTTAATGTAGATTGTGTTAGAATGAAGTTCGATGAATTTCGAATTTTTAATGATTAATAATATCATGTGGAAATTTTTTAAAATAATTGAGATCGAAAAAGTCGAAGCGCGTGTAAAGTCTTGAGATGTTGAGATTGAAATCATTGACCTTAGATCTTGATAAAGTCAATAAAACTTACGAATAGATTGTTTTTGCAAATAAGCATTATGCTTAGAGCTAGTTAATAATTTTTTGAAGAAGAAGTGAAAGGGGAGGTGTTCAAAATTTTGGAGTTACGTCTTGAAACACACTGAAAAATTGACGAATAATGAAGGGATAGTGAGTTTGATCACGACAACTCACCAATGGATCCTTCTCAGGCAATGAGTCTCCGAGTGAATCAAATCAGATACAGACAAAGGAAAATATTGTCTTTAGGATATCAATGCTTATTTAAAACTCATCTTATGAAGCTCTCAGCGTTTAGTGCCAAGATTTTGCAGAGAACGAGCATTAAATCGCTATCCAAAGAGTGTCAATATCAAAAGTCCCCAAAATATCAATCCAAAACAATAAACGAACACAGAAGCTGCTTATAAGCTACTAAAAAGCTGATTAACATGCTCAAAAAATATAATTCCTATAAATTCTACTTCCATCACCACAAATAAAATTCAAACTACAAAGCATCACAAGAATTGAGATAAATTCCTTTATTTTTTTCATAATAATATATCCATAGTACGTAAAAAAATTCTCATCACTATAACAAACATTTAAAAATACATACAAATAAGATTCACTAAAAATACTCATTTTTTTGTCATCTATAATCTAAATTTTATGCTGTAAAATCGATAATAGTAAAAGATTCAAACATTTCCGCAAAGAGAGATTGCAAACAGCAGTGATAAATATACACAAGTGGAGATTCAGATAAAGAGAGTCAAAATTTCAGTATCTTTGGGGTTTATCGGCAGCCTTTTCAACTTTCGTAAGATCAGCACGTGAACTATCTTCAGCGAGACTTGACGTTCTGCAAATGTTGTGCGTGCAAGAAATAAATAAAAAAATATGCAAAAAAATTGACTTTTTCGATCTCAAAAATTGTTAAAAATTTCCCACAAAATATTAAAATTTTCATGCTGTTAGTTAAGTTTTTTAATAGAAAATAAATAAATATCATACATAATGGATTTTAAGGAATCCATGCTTTCGGTACTGTCATTAAAATGTATTATTAGGTCGTTGGATCTAGATTAATATTTGGTATTGGTCAAGTTAAAGGAGTTACATGCAATTAGCTAATTTCTAAGGATTTTTAAAGGTATCTAAGTCTTTAAGAACTGAATATTCAAATACAAACCTATACAAGAAGTAATGTTGGATAATAAAGAGAATATCGAACAATACTGAGAATAATCCGAGACCGAATTTTGTTGGATCTCCGAAAATTGACTGCCAATCGTCTAAAAATTGAAGAAAAATTTAAAATTGTTCCTGCAAAAATATATTCAAAATATTTACTATAATTATAAGAATTAAGCATCATTTGTAGCATTGACAAAATTCCTCCTGTAAAGTCCAATAAAATATTTCCAATACTCCATCCAACTGTACTCTTCCTTCTATAATTGAGAATTGCCTGTGGCACATATTTCACTAAAGTAATTGCAAGTTTGATGTAGCTGCAAGTGTTGAGGAAGTCCAACCAGTGGAGATTTCCTAATGATGACATGATTATGACTACGATTAAGACTGTTGAGAAGATTCCAAGAATTCCTCGTGCGATGTCAGAGACGCGTTGTTCGCCGCGCTAAAATAGTTGAAGGATTTTGATGAGAAAATGAATTTGTGGCTTCATGTAGCTTAGAGTATTTGGATTCTGGATGGTTTGGTATAGTAGAATGAGTTGATTGCAGTAGTAAGCTCATTTGTCCATAGCTACTCAATCTACTCAACTGCTACTCATTTCTACCCAAATTCCACCCATCGCTACTCATTCTACTCATATTTACAGGAATCTACTGTAAATATCAACAAGTTCTACTCATACACATTACCTCATACATAAAGCACTGAACGATTGTCACAGCAGTAATCACAGATGCATGAATTGAGAAGAAAACGTCATTTAACTCAACAGGATTCGTTCCTCTTGGAAATCTATTAAAATATTCTTCTTGGAAGAATGGCACAAAGTATAGGCACGAATTGAAAATGGCATAAAGTGTATGTCCAACAAAATTTAATGCCAAAAAGTCAAAACTTAATCCAACGACGGATTTTCTCTTATGATTGATCACAATTTGTGGATAGAATGAGACTGACCAGGCAGCAAAGTATATCCATCCGACAACAAATGATATATAAATGATAAGTTGTGAATTTGCGACAATGATTCTGAAGAATAGTCCAAAATCATTGACAAGGTTTGGTGGTGTTGCGACTCCTGTGATATCCACATGTCCGGGACTAATACCCAATACTGAAATGTTGAATTTGCCTGATGCATTTGCGGCTATTGTGAATATTTCTGGTGTAACTGTGACTGAGCCTGGATGATTTTCGGTGAAATTGAGTGTCAGGCTTTGATTGACTGGCTTGCTGAAAAGTTTTGATTAATTAGTATGAAGGTTCAAGGATATTAATGCCAAAAACTTACTCTAGCCACAGCGTTATCTCCTCAACTTCATTTATAATTAATGTCAATTCTGCTGACGATACAGTAAATTTTGGTAAACTGTTTTGGCAATGCACGGTACCTAAAAATAATTTTTGATTTGCTTATTTTTATACTGATTACAAAATTCGTGATGATAAAAATAGAAATCGTAGATTGCATTCTATTGTGTACGAGAAGATGGAATGCGTGAAATTTATAAGTTTGTTTAGGAACAGATGTGACATTTTGAGATAAACATGAACTCAATGAGTGTAGTTACATGTGTTGTACAACTTGTGAGTAATTCTTCAAAAAGAACTGTAACCTTTGACTACTTAGTAGATATGAGAATGCTTTGAGACATTGCAGGCTTGATGATTAGCGTCATGTCGATCTGTTGCTAATTCGAAAGTTGAATCTGGATATACTTCGAATGGAAGCTGATTTACGTCCAAATTCTCTCTATTTGCGCTTTTTATGCAAACTAATTTGAACTTACGTTTGGGAACTTCCATTGACGTCAATTATCATCTCAAACCTAAATTATCCTTAAAAGTTCAACGATCAGTTGAATGAACACATGTCAACAGCATCAATGATCTTTTATTGGCAATAAACTCTGATCATCAGCACGTGTGTTTTTGTTTGTAGCACTCTGTTGTGATTAGAATGCTCGTTGTTCAAATAAATCCGAGGGAAAATTGTGATTAAAGTGTATTTACATAAGGAACAGTTGTAAACATCGTCAATGTTTATTTAGTGACGTTGGGAATTT
Source organism: Chironomus tepperi (assembly GCF_022539635.2). Lineage (NCBI taxonomy): Eukaryota > Metazoa > Arthropoda > Insecta > Diptera > Chironomidae > Chironomus > Chironomus tepperi. The sequence goes on from NW_027226207.1 coordinate 2,313,076, forward strand.
TGGAAAGTCGTAAGTCATTGTTTATGGGATGATGAAATTTCTGATGCATGCTATTCAGCACTTGTAGAGGGAAATTTACTCAAAACAGAATTTTTGGTATCTCAGGAGATCAATCCATGCTGATTTCCGTGCAAAAAATCACTTCCTTCTTTGCAATTTTACAAAATTTTCCACTGCGATTTCTATTTTCATCACTTCTACACTTTTTTTATCTACTCACTTAGAAACGCTACCGCCACAAGAAGCAGAAGATTAAAATTACGATGCGACATTCTAAATTATTCTTACTATATAGCCTCAATGTCGTATACTATTCTGTAAGTCGACGCTGCCTTAATAATTTTATTTATTTTTCCTTTTTTTTTGTCAGTCACACGAATCTTTTGTACTTGTTTATCAAACTTGAGTCGAGTCTCAAATAAGAATCAGATTGAGGAGATTTGCGAATTTATTGTATTCGAGCAATTACATTAATAAATCCAAATAACGATGATTATCACTTTACGAGTACGATACGAGTTGTAGTTTTGCTTCTCACGTTGACGTCTGAAAATAAAATTAGTTTTTTTATACAATTTCTATTTTTTGTAGTATAATAGTAACGGCTAGGATAGTTTGTAGGGGTTTCAATGATGACTTTTTGGTGAATTGGATGTAGAAGGTTCTTCTTGAGGCTATAGTATTTGTATGGAACCTGACTATCGTAGCTCTGAATTTAGTAGATCTGACTTTAGTAGCTGTTACTATAGTAGCTGTGAATTTAGTAGCTGTGACTCTAGAAGCTCTAACTATAGTAGCTGTGACTATAGTAGCAGTGACTATAGTAGCAGTGACTATAGAAGCTGTGACTCTAGTAGCTGAGACTATAGTAGCCGAGACTCTTGTAATTTTATGGTGACTATATTTGGTTTCTAGAGCTAGTATGCTAAGGATTATGATCAAACTTTCGAGTATCTCTAGTCATCCATATCAATTTTGAACAATATATCCTTAGTCACCTAGTCAAGTAGATTCACACCTTCTCAAACCTTAAGATTCCTATCAAAACACCTCAAAACAAACTCTTCCGAGTACCAAACCCTAAAACTCAATCTAAATAATCCCTGACTTTCCCAATTCAATCATCATTGAAGTCTACTTCTCATCCAATACCGCACAATTCACATTGCCAAATCGTCTCGAAAACCTCAACGCATAATTTACATAATATTTGCACAATCGCGCCCTTTTGTTCTCACGAATCACGGAAGATGAGGAAATAAAATTTTCATCAAGTAATTAGTAGCTTTTTTACAGTTAGATGATTTTTTTAATTAAATCTTTCCGCGTACTTTGATTTTTATCGTAGAATAGTAAACTGCATTAAAAATGTTTATCATGTACGTTTTGTGGCTGCATACTTAAGAATGAAAATACACATATGCGAGTCACTTGAAATGTCAATGAACTCTGTTGTTTTTATCATGATTTTTCATTTCATGTTTGTTGATTTAATCAGCACTAATTGCTAATGAAGGAAGAGTTCTTGATGATTCAATATCAATTAAATTTTTAATGATGGAATTGTTTACATGAAAAGTGACATCAACTGGTTGTTGAGAAATTCTCATGAATTAATAATTGATGTTGGGTGATTTATAGATGTAGATGTTGATGATTCTCATGGGAAGAAAGTTTATTGATTTCTTTTATGGTGTTTTAATGACAATTTACTTGATTTATGGCTAGACTAGATTGGGAATTTGAGAATGAATCGGAATAGCTTGGAGCTTAGGAATCCAACAATTTAGCATGCTCATTTTGTTAAGTATGCTCATTTTCTGTTAGCGAAGATGAAGTCAATGTGTCGTCAAAATGTGTAGATCCAAAAAATATCGATCCAAAATTGTCATTTACCTCAAAATTCCCAAACATCACTGATTTTAAACGAAAGAGGACAACAACAAAAAATTATGACCCATATCTGTGATAGAAAATTGCATTATAAGTGCTTCGCATCGGCTTTTTCAAAATAACATATTAAGAAACTTTATGGGAAAGAAAATTTATTGATGACTGTATAATAATTAAGAGGATTACAATGTGTTTATTTACATTCACTTTTATGGGCGAGAATGAAGACCGAGGGATCACATAAGGAGGTTATTGGCATGTTAAGTAATAATTTTGAGCAGAATAAGACTATTTTTATATTCTTCCGCAGGTAGGCGATCAGCGGCTGTTGACACCTGCTATCGGTGGATGCCGGACACCGTTAACTGCCGATCGAAGATGGGCAATCGCCGATTGTTGTCGGACAATTGCCAACTCTGCTATTTTTTGGTTGATTTGAACAGAAAATCGATATTTTTGGGATTTACATTAAGGATATGGTCTAAACAGGCTAATCATGTACTAGGGACGTAGCTACGCTCTTATCCCTTGAATACGTCTCTGGCCTAAGAGTAGCTATGTAAGGTTCCGTCAAGATATTTGTGATTTTGTTTCATTTAAAATTTCAAAATAGATGAAATTTAAAGCAAACAAAACAAACTATGACTAAGGTCTAATTCCAAAACATTCTCTTAGAAACGCCACAATAATCCGAAACTTCACGTCAAAACACAATTAAGATAGCAAAAGATTAAGCTAATTAAGCTGTTAAATCTTTGATAATCCTATTTTTTTGATTAAAAATCAGTCAAAGCTTCGCGATAAAGCTTCACAAAAATAGAACAAAAATGTTAAGTAACAGTTATCAATAATCAGGGTATACTGATTTAAATAACTCGAAATATGTAATCAATGGCATTCATATTGATAAGCATATCAATTTAAGTAAAATTACCCCCAGACGGTTGTGATTATTACAATCATATATAATTAAGCCGGCATTAAAAGCCTTACACAGACAGTCTTTTTCATCATATCTCGTCGTAATTGAGTGAGTGAGCAAGCCGAGTCAATTTAAACGTGACAGTCGGTAATCACGAGATAAGATTGAATGATTACGTCAGGCTTTGTTGGATTTGCTTAAAATAGATTTGATTTGTTTTGATCTTATTGATCAATTCTGAGCAGTTACGAGGATTGCATCTATTAATAAGTATTTTGATTGATTTGATCAAACATCACAAAGACACTTGGAACCTAAATTAGGGCACTACATAGTACTTAGAAACATAATTAATCTAAGTCAATCCATGTATTTGATTAAGAGATAACTTTAGTACCTTTAAGAAGTTTCACATGTTTGCAATTAAAGATAAAACGATAAGGAGTGACGACTTTCTTTTGTTTGTGTTTAAAAGTTTGATGTCAAGCTTATGCTCACCCTGAAAATCTGGTTATGATCGGTATGATAAGAGGCTCTGCAGTATGAAGTTTTGGAGAAAAACATTGAGTCAAAGGTTTGTTAGGAAAATGAAAAATTAAAGCTGCTTATGTCTTATCCAAAGTGGAACAGGTTACGAGCTTTCGACTGTATGTCTAGTTCTAAGTTGAATGTTCTTGAATATTCAATCACACTATGAATCGAGATGAACATGAAGATAGTCCAAACTATAGTTAAAAGGTGACTATGAAATGCAAAAATTAAGCAGTAATATCGCTGAATTAAGCGTCTTACGATTGTCTATAGTCACGTCGGCCTGACGCAGAATTTTGGATTGACAAACAAACTGACTTAATCTATTCGTAATTCAGTAATTAAGACTAATTACTTAACTACTGTCAACAAAACTATAGAATCTCTATTTTCATACTTAATATCATTAGTTTACTAATTTGTATCTACCTTAATATGCATGTTAGCACTTTCATAAAATGATAATTTACAGAAGATAAATCTACTGACGACCTCAATCACCTAAACTATTTTTACATTTTTATGATATTTGTTGATAGCCGTAAAAACACAACAACACTATCCTAATAAGATGCAATAAATCTTCTCGATCACGTAAAAGTAATTAAGCGGGAATTAACTTTTCAAATGAGATTAAAAATGTTTTATTTAAAACTGAGAACATGAGAGAGAAATGTTTTTGAGATTGTTGAACTTGTTGCGTACATAAAACAGTAAATAAAGATATTCAGATGATCGCAAAGCAAAGCATAAGTTATTTTGGGTCAAGGTCGGATTCAATTTCATTGAAGTGAAAGAAGGTGAAAGATTTGCATTATGATATTGTTAATGAGTTGGACATTTTGGAATATGATTGAAATTGGGTTTGTCCATAACTGCAGGCCTACAGTCTAGGATGAGTTAAAAGGTCTCCATTTCTTGGTCACATTCCGATAAAAGCTAAATATTTATAGTTCCTCCGCGAAAATATTGAAAATTGCCGCAAAGATAAAGAAAATTTAAAATATTTCATGAAAAAAATTCAGATTAATGGAAATTTTTTTGTATTAATAAAAATACATACATATGCATGTGGCAGTCTGCAGATTGATGAGAAAAAAAGTCTATTTTCAAAATCAAAGCGAGTCGGTGAAATGTTTCACGTCCATGAGGAATTCAGTGGCATGAATTAGCTAGTGTTTTGCTATTATAGAATGCTATAGAATTAGCTAGGCATGAATGTAGCCAGCCAGAAACTTATGAGGGTAGGGACAAGGGTTTGATTTTTTTTAATGAGGATTTTTGTCTCGAATAATTTGTTTCGAAAATTTCTAAACACCTCCTAAATACGCATATGCTGACAGTATTAAAATTGGAATTTTATGAGGATGGATTTAATAAGCTGGACGGAATTGCAATAAGGAAGCTAAACTGGCCATGAACCACTAAATGAATGTCCAAATGTCGTTGATTCCAACTCAAAATTCACACATTATTAATTCATATCTCTGGCACTTCTGGTATTTAAATTATCATCACCATTTCTTGCGGTAGTAATCACAGAAAATCATTAAAATGTCAAACATTTCTCCATAAATTCTCAAAATAATCCAGGTCAGTCGCACAATCCTCCTTTAATTAATTGAAATCATGTCATACAAAATATGACAACTACGTCAGTAAGATTTTTAAAATACGCAAACCTCAATTCAATTCCACTAAAGCATGCAAAATTAATATCAATCATAGAAAGTGATCAGATAAATTGACAGTCATGCTGACTAGAAATCATCACATTCAGATCACCCTTAGGTCACATTTTATTCCGTCAACAAAAATGTTCTTTTTCATTGACTGATTTTTATCAATTTGATGCCATAAATTAATATTCGCGACCAGCCATTTAATCAATTTCGTCTGAATCAATTCGAGTTAGTTGTCATAAAAATTTCCAGACTAGATCTATATTTAAATAATAAAAATTCTTGCAAGTCATTCGCGTCTGCTGACTAAGCCTGATAATAAAGAAAACAGACGTAACTTATCATCATTGCGAAATAATTTACAGTTAGTCACTTTATGCGACGCGGTCCATTAATTCAGACAATTGAGCATTGGCGCGAATGAGAATTTATGTTGAAATCGCACAATCTGTACCCTTTAAGTGAGCCAATTATGTCCATTAATTGATTCTGTAATTGCTCGATCCTTCAGAGATAAATTGATAGAGATTGCGGGATGATTATTAATCAGTAGTCAGTCGGCATTGCCTTAACATTGAAATACTTTTGGTTTAATGATATTGAATTCGACTCGCGTCGGCGTAAAGCTACTCATTTGTGTAATTTCAGGCGGAAATGGATTGATAAATTACACAGTTCTGTGTAAGCTTTTTATTTAAGTTCTATGGCTGAATACTTTTTTGTTGGGGTCGTTTGAATGGTCGGTAGCACTTTGGGAGTTTGAAGAAGTTGAAAGGCATCAAATTGAAAGTTTGAAGCTGTTAAGCATGCAAGACATGATTAAAACATTCCAAATTCAGTACCCGACTTTAAGATGTTGCTTCATCCAACCTTTACCCATTACGAAACATCCAAACGACCCCACATTTCAATCTATTTTGTATTTAAATCGTGACAGAACTTTTCATGTCACTTCAATTGTTTTTGTTCGACATTTTTACAACTTTTAGAATAACCGTGAAGGTCCTGATGATTGAGTCATTTTTAAGGCTTTTATTCGGAAATATTTGGACAATTGGCGCTGTTTAATTGCCGTTAAATGACTGATGTAATTTAATTTGTTAAGTATTAATTAGTCGGGAATTTTGTAATTGGATGGAGCTGTAAAAGTGGTGGTTTGGAGGTTTGCAGTGGAAATTTTTGGGTTGTGGGTTGAGTTAGGGTGGGAAGTAAGGTTTTTAAACTTTAAAATATGTGAAGGAAATAGACATATTGAGTGACTAATATTGAGAAAAGCTTAAGAACCTTCAAAATTAATTGAAAAATCTCAAACCAACTGCCTGGAATCGATCTGTTCCAACAAGTCACAATCGTCGACCTGTGAAGCTTTAAATCTCATATTAATGACTCATAATCCACTATCAATACTCCTGCCAAGTTAAGATTAATAAATATTTTGCGTCTTCCTCAAAACAAACTCCTGATAAGGACATTGATTGCTAATTTTGTCTAATACGTCACATTCCAGATTAATCCGTAGCTTGAACAACAACAAACTTAACTGATAACATTTCAGGCCTCCCCACAAGCAGAGTTCTTTTTCTTTTTAATGTGCTGCACAGATTAATGAATTTTGATAGCTTTGGTCCGAATTTTATTTTTTATTCTAATAAAATCACTCACACGAGAATGAATTCGACACATTTTTGTGTGTTGAATTGACATTGATAATATTTTGAGATCGACCCAAAAATAGAACAAAATAATAAAAAAATGTTGAGGCAAATAAATAAATAAAAATTTGTGATTTGTGATTTAAACCTCAATTTATGATTAACTGTCAATCAGAAGATGTTAAATTTGTATTTATGACTGAGACGGAGTTTTTAACTTTATGGCTGTTTTTTGAATTTCTGATTATTTGAGAATTTGTGAATGCACAAAACTGATTAATCTGTTGATTCAAAAGAGTAATAAAGAATCACAAACTTTAGACTTTTTTGTTTGTTGACTATTCCGATAGACATTGTTGCGCTGTCTATAATTATGAAATCAGGTTTTGTTAAAAAAAATTATCAAAAATTGATTTGAAAGTCTGATTAAAAGAAGTCCTGCAGAAGCTTCGTTGTATAAGGTCTTTAAATCTTACTTTGTAGATAAGAAGAGCTATAGATACCATAAGGCTCATGAAGGACCAAGAGAATTCTTGTTAAGACGCTGTCGATAGAAACAGTATGTGAGTCAAGTCTCTCTTACCCTTTCAACTAATTCCAAACGACACATGCCAAATCCTTCAAAATTTCAACTAACTTGCCGAGACAATTTGACAATAAATCATTTAGAAATACTTTAATCTCATGCACATTCCCAAATAAACAAAATATTGTATGTGAAAACAGAAGCTATTAGCAATTATTACTAAATAAAGTTTAAGTAAAGAAACAAGTTAAGCATCACGAAACACTCGTTAAACAAGCACGAATTAAAACTTGCAAAATCAATATTTTTGTCAATAATTACGCATTTAAGGAATTGACAAAACAATATTTACGTATGCAGTTTGTGGATTTAAATAGAAGATTTGTTTATGAAAAATCAGATGTGATTGTTTATTTGGTTTTTAGGAGATTTGTTTATATTAATTGTGTATATGAAGCTGCAACTGATTTTTATGATCAACATGTATTGATTCTGGTCAGGATCATAATCATAACGACTCAAAACTCCACAAATTACTCAATATTCAACAACTTGTTCATTCCTTGCTCGTCTCTGTTCATAAACTTTCACACAAATCAACGTGTTGACTATCTACAAATTAGCATCTCTAGTTGAAGATCCTCTAAATAAGACATTGCCTTTTTCCAAGCATTTTCATCGCATTAATCACATTGTTTATCAAACAAAAGATCCACTTAAATATGAATTCATTTGCAAACAGAATATGAATGACTTTAAATAGCTTTATAAGCATCTCCACTTGACATAAATTTCATAAATCAACAAGAAGTCGCAATTAGAATTTTTGGGGGAATACTCTCTAAATTTCTGGTATTTTTTAGTATGGAAAATTTTTAAGTCGTTAAGTTTGTTGCTATTCCTGAATTTTGATATATCCAGTCTATTTCATTGCATTTTTAAGTCAACAATTGGAATTTCCTTCAAGCTACAAATATTTTTGCCTTTTTTGATGATTTCTTTGTCTCACATTTCCACACTCGAATTCAAATTGACATATGTAAATTGATTAATTATCACTTCATTACACAACATGATTATTGTGTATTATTACGAACATTTTGTCATATTAAGCTCAAATATTTGCGAACTTAAAGTAAGCAAAAAATGTCAATTTTGAGCAATGAAAAACTGTTCTGAATTGTTTTTACAAACATTTTTCTGGTGTCATTTGAGTCATTTTAGGAGTCACATGTTATGATGTGATGATGTCGTGTTGAATGAGAATTAATTATGGGATATAATGATGCAGTTTTATCACTGATTGACTGAATGTTGAGAATTTAAATTTAAAATTTTGTTAAAAATCTTAAATTTAAGTTTTATTTGAGTTTGAACCTCGAATTGAATTTCATTTGAGTTCATTCGTCTTTAAATCAATTTAGTGAATTACTGACAATTCCAGGCTATTCTCCCAAAATTCCTAATAATTATTTTCCATATAAAATCCCAATTCCAACAATCTATTCCCATGATTCACTTTACAAAACAATTTCTTCAACGTATAAACAAAGAATTGAGGTTCTCATATGACAAATTATTGCATAAATTACAGGTTTTTAATTACAAAAAGTTTATTTTTAATAATATTTATATCAACCTGTTTGTCGTTATTTCATAAATCCGACTGTAAGTGACCAATTTACTATTTATCCAAAGAATTTCAAACACGATTAATGAACAAAAAATTGAGTAATCTATCCAGTTCAACAACCTTTTGATAGTATGTGAGAAAAATCCATTGGTAAACATTCAAAAATGACCATTCACTAGGCAAAGACATTAAAAACATCTTATTGAAGAATCTCCATCAACAAATGTCAATAACTGTTGAAGGAGAATAGACACGCGATGCAATAAAAATCATCTTAGACCGAAGATAATTAAGAATTTTGTTGACACAACACGAGTTTGAGCTTTTAAGCTTGAGTGTCAAGGTTGTGGATATTTTTGTTTTGGAAGGAGTTTGTGGATAAAGATCTAATTTTAAGAATTTCTAAGAACTCGATATTTAATATCTATTTTGAGGTGCGAAGCTACTTGTTGATCTACCTTGACACAAAGTCAATCTCATCTCAATAATAAACTCGGGGAATACCTGATTTCATTAATATTCCTAATGGAACCTCACATGACATAACATCAACTGATCATTCAACTAAGTATATAAAAACCAGGTATAGACTATAAAGTTTATCGACCATCATTGTATATAATTATTATTACTAAAATTCCTATAAAATCGTCATTTTAACCAGCATATTAATGCATAATCAGTAATGTCAATTAATACTTGGATTTTCCCACGTAACAACTTTCAAAATCCATAAGCAGCATAAATCATTTCTAAGCTTTTTGCTAATTTTTCATAAGATATTAGAAACTCTTCCTTTCTATCGTCGCCATCCCATAAATCAGTGATGGGCAACCTTTTATGTTTCGAGTCACAACTTGGTGGTGAGCCTCGATCGAAACCATACACGGCATACGGTTCATGGCACGTCCACATATTTTAGGCGGCATATTAGGTGCCGTGAAACACAAGTTGCCCACCACTTCCATAAATAAATCAACATAGCTTAACACCTTAACACTTGAATTTTAATTATTTAATATTTCACATTCAGCACTGCACCAACCGGCAAAAAAGATATATTAAAATGGTAAGAAAGTTGTCTAATAAAACGGAATGAAGATTTTCTTCTTCTTACTTCATACCGAACGAGTCTTAATACGTATCGATCGGAGCCGAAAGTGAAAATTGACGGTGCAAATACTATGCAAATCTTTTTCAGCTACAATGTTTCCTAACGACTTTAAAATGTGATTGCAAATTGCATTTTTTTGCTTACCTTTTTAAAATTTTTGATTAATTTTTTTGTTGAATTCTAGGAAATAAAATTGATTTTTTTAGTAATCTAGTTGCTGATACAGTGTCAAAATTAAATTCAATGCTTTAAAGAAGTCTATCCATTTTTAAACAAACAAACTAACAAGTTTTGCATATGAAATGTCAGCTTAACTTAGTACATTTTTTATGATTGCACATTGCAGGCAGTACAAAAAAAAAGTTTACAATTTTCGGCCTTCAAATTTTTTCAACTGACGATATTGAACTTGGAGTCGGCAATTTTTTTATTGCATGCTGGTATTTAAGGCTCAAAAAATAAACTATTTACTATCAAATTGAGGATTGATTTTATCGGAATTGAGATAAAAATTTGTTTTATTTGAGTTTAAAATGTTTTAAATTAGGTTGAAGTTATTTTAAAAAATTTTAAATTTAAAAAGTTTTTCAATTTTCATTTTTTAATTCTTTCAAGATTTTTCAACATTTTCAATTTTTTTTCAAAATTTTTAAGTTATTCTCAACATTTTCAATTTTTTAAAAACATTTTAAGATTTTAATTTTCTTTTACAAATACTAATTGCTATACATTTTGACCCAATGAAATCTGTGTAATTTCTTATAAGGTCAACGATTCATGCTGTCACTTAGAAAGCCACATTTATGCAAAAAAAATGATTGATACCTTTTCTGTTAAAGATTAATTTGCACAGATTTGTTGAATAAATTAAAAAATGTATTAAAATTTAAGCCTGTGGTTTGTGTTTATGTTTGTTTTTGATTGTTGAATTTGAAGGCTAATTTTAATTTGAGAAATTTTGATAAAATCAATTTTTGTTTGTGTTTTAAAAATTGTTTTAAGATTGGAAAATTTGTAAAAATTCAAAATTGAAACATTTTAAAAATTTAAAATTAAAATTTTTCAAAATTTGAATATTGAAAATTTTAAAATTTGAAATTTTTAAAATATGAAAATTTTAAAAATTTTAAAATTGAAAATTGACAATTTTAAAACTTTGAAATATAACAATTTTAATTTGTTACAACTTTTAAAATTTTCAATTTTTAATTTAAAAAATTTTAATTTCAAAAATTAGAAGTGTTTCAATTTTGAATTTTTACAAATTCAAAATCTTAAAATTTTGAATTTTTAAAATATTTCAATTTTGAATTTTTAAAATTTTTCAATTTAAATTTTTAAAATTTTTCAATTTTGAATTTTGAAAAATTTTAAATTTTCATCATAAATCTATTCCTAATCTTATTTGTCAGCCACTATTTTACCTTACTATTAAATGTATTGTTTATAAAATAAAACTTTTTCTCTTTTAAATTTCTAAAAATATTCTATTTCTTTTCCTTTTAAAAATATTAAATTTAATCTGATCAAGTCTATCGTGCAACTAGATTACTCAACTGTCGATGGCAAACTAAAGTCTCGCAGTTTAAAAATTTTCATCAACAAAAAGTTAATCGCATGTAATTTCTGCATCTGTATGTGTCAAGAGCGAGTAAATCAGCTTAAAGGAAGACTTCTCACTGCATTGTAAACTGAGAAATGTTTTTTTCTCTCAAAAAAAGCTCTCAATAACATGTGTTGTTTACTTTCGATTCATCATAGTAAATATTCAATGACTGAGTATCAAAACTAAAGTGACGAAACAGCATAACGAATTTGTACATGTATGCAAAATTCAATAAGAGTGATTAACCGTTTTACTGATAACAAAGCAAAAGCTGTCACGAGAATAATTTAATTTAATACTAAATATTTTTATCATAATCTGTAGATTATCTGATATGGATTAATTCAGTATTTATCTAGAAATTGCCTTCACTCACCTTATTACGCCAGGTCCTTGAAATTTCACTTCCACAAAAAAAAAATTTTCCACTCAAAAATCACAAAGAAATTTTTTGCTTTTTTTTAACACAAAAGAAGCCACAAAAAATCACAAAACACTTTAAATTGCTATCCGAGAGCTTCACCGGCACATGCCCAAATTATTTGCGTATCAACTCAAATTATCCACAAATATTTAACTAGTCCGTCTGTTTCAATGAAGGCTGTATAATAAAAATATTATCTTTTTTCAGCTACTATAATATCAAGTCTTGTTTACATCACTTCAAATGATCCTCGACTGGAACTATCGCATATAAATATTAATAGCTTTGAATTGTGATGGAATTTGTGCAATATTTTGATGAATTTTTGGACAAATTTTCTGTCGGCTTTGGTGTTTTGGAATTATTCAAAGGTGAATGCGTTGAGCTACTTTGCGTGACTGTTCATTGACGATCTTTGATAATATTCCAAAGTTTCTTTGTTGTGGTGAGAATTGTTATCATTTGCAAAGCTATGAATTTCAACAAGATTTTGAATTTGAATTTCTTTTGACCGTTAGGAAAATTATGTTGCAACAGGTAGTTTTAGATCTTTAAATTGTTTTTTTTTACAAACAAAAAGCTTTTCTGATGAATTTAGTGGGCGAAGAAGAAAACTATTAACAAAATGAGGATTTGTGGGTAGAAAAAAAAAACTTTTTTTGGAATAATTTTCAAATCTTACCTGAAAAAATACTGTCAAAGCTATTTAGGCCTCTTAGTAATTTTGAGTATACAGTGCATAATCTTTTCTTAATGACTTTTTAAACTTTTTGGATTATAGTTTAGGTACTTTTTAGTAAGGTTCGTTTCTAAGGACTCTTGACTGAACCCTGTTTTGTCACATTATCTCATTCTATCCATTTACATGATTCTTAACATTCGGTTGATTACTACGGTACTTGTATAGTAAGGTATGGAATAATAACACCACTTGAATAGTGTGGTAAACTAGTACCACTGTACTTAGCTACAAAAAAGCATCAGTGGCGGAGTGGTTAGAGTGTCGGCCTACCGACCCTAACAACCCGGGTTCGATTCTAGGGAAAGTCTAGTCGATTCGACTACTTTTTTCGCTGTTCTAGTCACAACAACTCGGTGTATTCGAAACACACAAATTGTGTAGCTAGGTTCATTGCATTGGTAAACCCTGGGTCATGCTATTTGACATTTATGATATATCGTCAAATAAAATATAAATGAAAACCGTATATATCATGCCAGTACCGGAGAAATCGGCATTGCTATTTTTAATATGCATTATAAACTTTCACGTGACTACCAATAGAGTGGAACACATTTTCAAATTAACAGCTCTTCTTTATTGATAATGCATTCCTTAGATAAAGAGTCCAAAAAAGTGACTAATTACAAAAAGTGAACTAGTAATGTCCAAAATGAAAAATTACCAAGAAATTGCTTAAAATATCCTAAATTACCCCCAATAAACCAAATAGCCTTAAAAACAATTATTTATCTTATCAATGACTCCTTTATCCGTCGTCAGAGTAATATAACCAGTGCAAGAGTGAAGCGAGTCGCCAAAACGCGCAAAGTCTTTTAAAAGAAGAGAGAATTATTGGGCAGGTCAAGATTATTTGAGTGATTGTGATGCAAGAGTATTTAAGTTCTCTAATCTTGTGAAATGATTCAGTTAATTGAAAATTCTGCTACTTAAAGGACGTTTAATTGACTTTTTGGTATCTAAATGTAAATGAATACCTAAATTGCACAAAGTACTGACGTGGACTTTCATAAAACTTACAAATTGCAACGATTATAATCGATATGAATAAATTTTTAAAATTTAAGCCTACGTGATTAAATCATTCGTAGTTAAAGTGAATATAACATTTGAATTGTCAGAACTATTAATATAATACATTTGATATTCCATGCTGCATGGCTAGGAAAACTTAAAGTAAATAAACCCAAATCTTAACCCAAAAGTAAATCGGCAATATTTCGGGCTTTAACTGAACATACTCTACATAACCGATCGTCAGAGTTTATTTTTGTTCATCATAAGGAGCTTTCTATTCAGCCTGACAAGTTGATAACGTTAATATAATTATAAATTTTCGATATTATTAAATATTTGCTTTTTTTTCATTTCTCGTATAGATTTTGACCTGAGTAAGCGTATTTTTGTTGAGAATTGATTCCTCGCCGCCTTGTAGTCTGGTTGCTTTATAAGGGTAAGTACATTTTGCTTGATAAAATGCATGATAACAGCTTGATAACGAAGTTTATTTTTGAAACTTTTTAAGAATTAATTCTAAAATTTCTGGAAAAATTCTTTGAGTTTGATCCTAAAAATAAAATTATAAGCTTACTACGATTTAAAAATCATTAAAATTTAAGTGGCATTGGCTTAATTAAACACATGTTTGAGGAATTTTTCCTATCACGAGAAAATTATTTTTATTAATGTTCGGTGCTATCGTACAATTTAAAGTAGAATGATTCATTACAACTTACTAAAATCGCAATTAATTGAAGATTTTGGTGTACATGACTTTTTTCAAGTATCAATTTGAGGAATGGTCGTGAATATTCTTACATGCTCTATATTTCACCACCTTTAAATAAAGTTTTCTTCAAGTTTTCTTTTGAATTTTGTGGTAAAATGCAATAAAGACTAGAAACACATTTAGATACATAGATTTTAGAACAGACTAGGACCAAACTCATGAATGAAAATACAGTGAAACACCGAAAAAAATAACCAAAAAACTCTTAAAATTAATCAGTAAAATACGGACAATGACCAAACTTAATATTCTTATGTGAAGCTTAGATTACAACAAAAGAATTTTCATCTGACTTTATTATTGGTTCTGTCATTTAGTTGGTCGGAATTTTCTGTTCAGCACTTAGTAGCCGGAATAAAAGTCTAGTAAATTTCAAATATCATTTAAGTAAACTTCAACCTGCCCTAAAAATTATTAATGACAATGTTGTACAATCAGGTGATCAAGAATATTTGCATACGAAACGCAGTCAAAAATCAAATGACATCATTATAATTTAAATGCGTGTGTAGCGATGCTATCAAAATTGCCAATCTTGAATTTTTCCATTCTCGTATTTTCTGTGTTTGAGAAGGTCATGATCGTTGTTCAGACGATAAAAAAGGATGATGCAAGAATTGTACTAGATTTAAGGGTCAAATGATTGATAATATTGAAATGACACACCCACTTTTTTGATCGTAATTAGGAAGATTAGTGTAATTGTTAAGATAAGGGTCGGGAAATGCTGATTGGGAAGTTAGTTAAGGACGATTAGGGGTCATTTAATTTAGTGTTTTACGTAACAAAAACATATATCTTTTAAATTGTATTAAATTGCATACTCCCTCATTCCTTGTGCACCCCTTTTCCCCTATGAAGAACGTCAAATCATGGACGCAGGACACTCGGCACTATATTAAGGTTGTTGCAGCTGCAACTGAATCATTTTTGCGGCGAAATATGAGATTCGCCGCATTGTGCAGCTCGGATTCTTGATTTCTCAATATATGCTAATTAAAGTTGTTATACTATGGACAGGACTATTGAATAGTCATAGGATTTTCACAAACAAAGCTATAACTAGCTTATAAAAAAAATTTGATAAAAATTGCGTCATATTTTTTTTCATTTCGCGATCTTTCCTAGTTCATCAAACTTTACTAAGCCTATTAACAATATTTAAGTCGTTATAATAAAAATTCAAATTTTTTATTAAGGCACATTAAGAATTTTCTGAGTATGGATGGAGAATTTTCGAATTTAAAGTCAAATTACATAATAATTAATTATATTACTGCATTTCTCATACACTAATACTTACACTTACAATTAGAAGTTTTGAAAAATTCAGCCAACATACTTTTGTTATATATAACATCTTTTGAACTGAGCGTGTTATAGTATCGGTTAAATATTGTTAGTTATGAATCAAAATTGAACATAATTCAAATTTAACTAACAACTTTACTGCAAAAATTGTAAAAATTCTACAAAATTTTCAACTTTCTGTCATAAAATTCAAGAATTTTTCAAATTTCCATCCAAAAACTTTCAATTTCCCAAACTTAAAAATCTTAACTAATCATAACGGTCATAAAAAATTCAAAATTATTTGAACCGATTTACAAGTTGTATCCATCAACTCCAACCACTATCCATTTTGTTTTTAGCAGTGTAGAGGTGAAATCGACCATATTCTTAAACAAACCAAACGCTGTTCATGTCGTAGCTGTTTAAATTCAAAATTATTTAAGTAAATTCAAATGTTAAATGGATTAGTGTTGCTTTATATTGTGTATTGAGTCGTGTTATTTTGTTTTATGGGAAAATTGGTAGGTTTTTCCATTTGGAATTCCTTTAAAATTATAAACAAAATACTTAACTTGGTTAAGATTTTAAAATTTGAAATTTTTTACCGAATTATTGAAGATTTTGAGTTGAATTTTAGTACAAGATGCTTAAGAGCATTGTAGCTTGTGATTATAATTGATCCAGTAATAAAAATTGACATTTTTTGACAGATTTTTAAAGACCTTGAACTCCAACAACAAACATCACTGTGAAATAATAATAAAAAGAAGAAACAAGCTTCAAAAATGGGTGAATCGCAAGAATCGTTGTATTCTTTGAGTTCAAAGTAAGATTTTTGAATTTTTTTAAATCATTTCTATTTTTCAAATTTTTAATTCCTCAATTTTTCTAGTGATTTTATGGAACTCGATCGTTTTGACACTAGCGAGTTGAAACTGTTAAGTAGTCAAAATAGTGAACTTGAAATTGACTCGCAGACACTTGTCAACAACTTGTTCTCTCATGAGGGATATGCACAGTCTTATACTGATATCATCGATATCCCTCCAGTTCATAATTTGGAGCATTTGCGTCAACTTCCAACTTTAGAAGACATGTCGGAAAATGATTGGATGTTTGATATGCAATTGAAGAGTGAATCTGGAAATAAGACTTCCTGGTTGTATTCTGCATCATTGAATAAAGTCTTTGTAAAGATCAACACGCCATTGAATGTATATCCAGCATTCATACGTCAAAATATCAATTCAGATCTATACATTCGTGCTATGATTGTTTACTCATCACAAAATGACTTACCGGAGCCAGTCAAGAAGTGCCCAAATCATAAGGAAAAGTCCAATGATTGCCACGCTGATCACATTTTGAGATGCGATAACAGCGGATCAATCTACAGTGGAATTGAGAACGGAAAGGTCTTTGAAGAGAAATTGGCAGTTATTGTTCCAATGAAGAGCATCGCTTCTAATGAGCCATTGAAGTTGACATTTACATGCCAAAATAGCTGCAGCGGTGGCATGAACCGCAAGTCAACATCATTGGTCTTTACACTTGAGGATCAATTCCAAAATGTCTTAGGCAGAAAGTGTATGCACTTTAAGGTATGCTCATGTCCAAGACGTGACAAGGAAAAGGATGAACAGACAACAAAGGCACTTCCAAAAAAACGTAAGAATGAAGGAAGTAATGCACCATCTACATCCAAAAAACAACATTTGATGCAAAAACAAGATTCAACTGAGACATTGATGATGGACAGTCAAAGTCCAATTGACTCTCCATTTGAAACAATTCAAGGAACATTTATGAACATTAAGCAGGAACAAGATGCTCAAGTTGAGCTCAAAATCCTGTTGCCGAATGATGCCATTAAAAAGAAGGCATTAGATGCTGTCTATAACGTTATTGCAGGCGAAATGTCTCGTAGTGGCAATTCTGCCTATATGCACTACCTGACTGAGCTACAAAAACAAATTGGTAAGTAGTCATGAAGATGAAAAGTGATTGAATGTGATAAAAAAAATGAATAATTAATAAGTGATAACTGCCATATAGTACAATAAGTAAAAATAATTATTTCTACACATATTTTTACAGATGACAATGAAATGTTATGAAAAAATAATCAAAAAAAATCAAGAAAAATATGAAAAAATTTTATAAGATTTTTACTCAGTGAATGTAATTAATATTTTTTTATTTTATATCCAAACATGTTTAAGAGCATTTTATAATTTTATTTTTACAAAATATAAAGCTATCAGTATGACGAATTTGAAGGGATTAGGCATTTATGTTGTATGTTGGGGGTCTGATAAAAATAAAAATTTTGACATTTTGAAATTAGGGCATGTTAGTTTTGAATTTTAAAGCTGGCTGTGATGTCGCATCATCTAGACATTAAACGCTGTTTTGGGGGTATTTAGGTATCCTTGGATATTGAATTTATTGAATATATTAAATATTAAATTTAAAGGTTCTAGGACTTGGTACTTATTTTGCAAAATAAAAATAGAAATTAGCGTGTTATAGACGCTAAGTTAGTCAAAATTAGAGCTTGATGTCGACTAGGATTTTGTATGAAGTCGATGTCATTTTCATACAAAATTAGAGTCGACTTTGAGTCTGATCAAAATTATCTGAGGAACAGATATATTCAGCTTAAACTTTTTGAGGCAAGACAATTGTATTTAAAAATCATTTTTGAATCTTTTTGTTTGAATTTTGAATCAAAATTTACAAAAATTAGTCTTAAAGTCGAATTAGATTTTGTATTAAAATGTTGACTAAGTTTCATTAGTTTGGGTCGAGTTAAGTCCTATGAAACTAACGTTCACTTACAGACAGAGCTCAACTCTAGTGGAGTTCAATCCTGTCTGTCGGCTCGACTTGAATTTCATATGAAGTCAAGCCGACTCGAATTTCAATAAAGTCTAATCGACTTTAGTCTACTTTTCCATACAAAATCTGAGTTTAATTTGAGTTCTCCTTACAAATCTACTTAAAAATTGTCAAAAGTACTAAAAAACATATAAAAAATCTACACAAAACAGCCCTATTTCTATCAGAACCCCAACAAAAATACCCATTACCCTTCAAATATTTAATTTTATAATTTTTTTACAAAAATTTCTTTAAATTTTACAACAAAAAATTGTTCATTTTTAAAAATTCATCCAAATATGTTTGTGCAATTTCTTTTCAATTTTGCAATGGGAAATCACGCAAAAATAATTTTTTTGTCATCACAAAAAGGACAAAAACTTTTCAATTTCAAAAAGTACAAACATAAAAAAATTTCACAAAAGCATAAAAAAAATTTTTATTTGAATTTTTTATTATTATTTGCTCCTATTTTATTATTAACTGTAAAGCTGTGGCCTTGAGCGGTACGAGAGACATTTTGTTTTATTTGCTGAGAGAAAATAAATCATAAATTATGCGTAGCTCACGCAAAAACTTTGCGGAGGTCAAAGTCAAGGATGAAAACTTAATAAGTTTGTCATATTTATTGAGGGTTATAGGCGGATTATTGTTAAACATGACGACAATATTGATATAATTTATAGATCGTGATGTCATAATTTATTTGAAGCTATAATTGAGATAAGTTATTGTCGATAATGTCGTGTTTTATAATTAATCAGATTTTAGGGGGCTGGCTTATTTATTACTTGCTGATTTGTGTCTTAATTTGATGGAATATTGACGAATTTGCCTGGTTTTTAGACTTAATTCCATTTAAAAAAGTAACTAAATAACTGGCACAGAACAAAAATTCAGGAGTGTCCAACTGCGGGATCTGAGCCCCCTTGGACCCTCTAGCTACACCTGTTGACCAATACATATCAATTTTCAAGCACCTCCTTCAAAACTCCTCATTTTGAGTACATCACACCATTTCAAGTTCCATTCATTCTCATGTAATATTTATTCCATGTTCCAAACTCTTTAGCCTAACAGAATTACTCAAAAAATTACATAATTTTCATATACATTTAGGATGTGGCAAATTCTTTTTATTCAGAAATATTCATCAAATTACGACCTAATGAAGTTGAGTGTATTATGATAAATTACGGCAGTTAAGAGCTGTGAATAAATAGAAGAAGTCAATTGATATTCGAGACTATAATTCGCTTATTATGGGAAGATGAAGAACTAAACAATAGAATGGAGAATAAGAAGATCAGTTTCGGATTTTAAAACTCTCCATACACACCTTAATAGCTTCCAAATATGACATCATCCATGCGAAATTGATTATTGTCTAATTTCTTTACATCCACTTATTTCGATCTGCTTCTCATAAATCTACTTAATAAAAATTAACATTGTAATCTCAAACGGTTCGAAAAAATCATGCAACGACATGAACAGCATTAGAGACAATGTTAATGAGCTCGATATTGTTCAAGGTTGATAATATCCCGAAATGTGTCTAAGTGAAGACACGAGAATACGATAAAATGAAATGAAATCAATTCAGTTGAAGAAACAGGTAGAAAGATTCAGTCGTTTACGCAAAAAATGATGAGATTTAAATTACGGATTGATCTCATAGATATTTCTTTTATTTTAATCGCCTCATATATGGGTGAGGATGTTTGCTGAATGGGAATTAAATGGAGTCAAATGTGAATGATGTCTATCAAATATCAATAAGGGTTTAGGTAGTGTCTGAAGTTGTCTGATTCAAGTTTCTGAGCTAATAGCTTAGGAATGAGGCATTTGGGGATCAAAGCAATGAGTGAGCATGGGTTGTTCCCAAGCGTTACACTTTAGTCTGTACTCGTTGATCCCAAACACTTCAGTCAATCCACATCCACAGCTCTTAAGCTTATTCCTTCATCAATATCAAACATCGTTAATGAACGATCCCAAATGATTCAAGATCCTGTTCTAGACATCACGATAATCAAATTCAAAATTAATTTCTATAGAACCCCAAAAGTCTTATTCATTCCTTGTCTCAAATGACCTCGTAATATTCTCACCGCTAACATGCCAAGAAAACATCCATAAGCAATCCATTTAAACCAATATTTAAATGTCTATAACATCTATTTTTTTTCTCCGTACATCAACCTCGAAGGCCACAGCACACGCATATATATTCATAGAAATTAAGAGTTTAAGAGATGAATAATGAAGATTATAGCTAAAAAGATTTATTGATTAAATTTGGTGATAGAAAAATTTAAAAATTTTTAATCGAATTGAAATTTTCAAATTTATTTTTTAACTCTTAAACGTATAATGTTAAGTTTAAATAGATGTTAAGCCATGTTGTCTTAAAAATAAAAACGAAAAAAATAACAAATTTATTATAAGAAATTTTGAAAAATAAGGAAAATTTGATTAAGTATACAAAAATTATAATCAAAAATGTTATGGCAGAGTTGGAAACTAGGTTAAAATCTAATTTAGAATATGTGCAAGTAGTTTGAATTTATTTTAGGAAATATTGATATCTTTTAAGATCTAGATTAATAATAACTCAATTTTCCAGCACTAATCTAGGTTTTATTGATTAGGTACTATTTTGTGGTACTTAATGACCAATATACTAGTTGCTATTATGGATCATTTGACGAGTAACCCTTTAATTTGACTAAAATGACATACATACCAACTTTAACAGCTCTTCAAGTTCAAAGTACCCTAATTAAATAAGTACAAGCAAAGATACTACTTAAACTCAACAGTTAGTCGACTAAATCTAAATACAATTGAGATTAGACATACTATCAAGTCAAATGACCAACTTGAAGTTTCAAAACACATAACCCCAACTACTTCTTAGATTTCACTACGTTTCCATCTCAAACCACTCCCATTGATTTAAGATCCAGTGTTAAACTTAAGAATACAAAATAGAATATTGCATTTTTTATAAATTTAACACGGAGTCGCTTCCTCTTACAATCCACACTATTGCACTTAAGCTTTCAAAAAATTCTAATGATCTCAAAATGAAACTCACCAAAAAAAATTTACCACAAGAGGAAGCTCCAAAGATGTGAGGTAGATGAAAGCAAATTGTGATAATGTTTCAATCTGATTGCGAAGCTAACGACAAATTTTTCACGATCCAGCATTCAAATCATCAGCGAAAAATTTGGAGAATATAATTTTTTTTGAGGGGGTCTAGCCAATTGAGTAGGTTGTAAAGGCTATCAATTGGGGAATTTGATGTTCTTTTTATTATTTTGGTGTTGAATAATTGAAAATTTTTTGATTATTTTCTGGGCATTTTTTTAACCTTGGGAGGAAAGGAGGTGGGTTGGTAAGGTAGATTGCATATGAGAATATCGACTGGGATATTAAGCTTAATGCTATAGAGTAGATTGATTAATTTTGAGTGTCTGAAGCTTAGACACATCAATATATAGCTTATTTGAAGATCTAGAGCAGTTGTGGTCAACCTGTGTGACCTTAAGTCCAGGCTAACCACCAAGGCATGCCATTAAATATAAAAGGTTGTCCACCACTGACCTAGAGTAAGCTTAAAACAATCTCCAATTTCTGAGGTTAAAAATCATGCACAAAACTATAAAATAAAGAGAATATCAGTAAGTTTAAGTGTGATGCTGGGTTGCTGAAGCCTCCATTGAGACAAAAAAACTTTTGTAAGCAGGAATAAATTTAATAAGACAAAATTAATCAATTAAGAATGAAACAAACTCAATCAAAAAATATATAGAATTAAAAAAGAAAATATAAGAAGAAATTGAATTATTTTTGGTAAAAATTAATTGAAACTTTCTACAATTCTACTTAATTTTGAAATTATTAAAATTTTTATTTTGATGATTATGCAGATGTAGAGTCCAATCTCTCATCTGACAAAGAAAAAATACGAAAAAAAAAATTAAAAAAAAAAAAAAAAAAAAACAACAAAAAAAAAAAAAAAAAAAAATTAAAAAAAAAAAATAAAAAAAGACTTTTCCATTCTAATTTTCAACAAAGAACAAAACAAAAAAAAATATATTTTTTTCATTCTTTCACCTTGTCTATTTTGTTTATTTATTCCAGCTTAATTTCATTTTACAGAAATTTTTTATTTAAACAATTCTCAATGAGATGCACGTCGACGTTGATGCACAAACAAACAAATTTTAATTAAGACAAAATCCAATTTAAATCTGAGGAGAATTATTTACAAGTCACACTTCGTCAACTCATAATTACATAGACAACAATGATGATACTGATGACGATGTTGATTGGATTGCTGAACGCGTGCTAATTTGTGTATTTGTTTGCGAATTAAGTTTGAATTTTTTACGCAATTTTGTTGATGGAGGTGAAGTTGCTATGCGAGGTAGAGTTTGGTTCTTGATTGCTGATGCCTATTCAGCTGGTCTAGATTCAGACTCTAGTCCTGTTGCATTTTAAAATGTATATCCATTATCCCATGAATTTACAACATTTTTCACTCAAAATCATTCAAATTTTCTCACAAATTGACCTTAAAATTCCAAGAACTTCCATTTTTGACAGTTCTCATAACAATCCATACCCAGAAAAATCACCGAAAAGGTTAACACATCAAATGTGAAGCAAGCACGACATTTTCATCTAAAAATCCTTTAATATGTCCCTCTTGAAACTCATCATTTGTTTATTTATTTTATGAAGAGTTCAGTTACGCATGGAAAATTTCAATTTTTGACGTCAAGTGAGACTTTGTGACAACAATCCTTGGGTTGTCCCAGTAGATGAGTGTATATAATTGTAAGGACTGCATTAAAGATCTTCATAATAGCACTTAATTAGAATGAACTGTTGTGTTTATGTGACAATAAAGCTAATTGTTAAATTGATGTCTGGGGATGCATTTTTGTTGAGACTTGAAGGAACAAAAGGAGTTCATTATTGATATTTAGGTCAATTATTGTGATGCAATTTTGAGGACAGTTGAGTAGTTGCTGTTGAGTGAATTTGGGAATATTTGTTGCAAAATTCGTTAATTGACATTGAGGATGATGTTAATTTATAGAATGGGATTATTTGACAGTACTTAATGACTATGCATAGTTGAAGGACTTGCTGTATCTAATACATTGCATTAAATTGTATTAAATAAAGTTATAAGACTGAAATTGTAATTACATAATTGAATCTTGAATTCAACCCGAGTAGAGCAATAGTTTTTTACTAGAGCATCGAACTTCGTCTCTTACAGACAGTTAGACGCTTAAAGCTACCGTAGTGGTCTCTTTCTGTACCATGAAAGCAATCTCTTTGTCTGTTAGGGGCCGGATTAACGGTAAGACGGAAAGTGTCCCTATAGGAAACATAATGGTTGATTTCGACCCAATTTCACGTGAAAGATTTGGTTCGCCGCTGTATGCTCTTCGGAAAATTGTATAGAATTTGAACCAACGATAGCCAATGAAGGCGACCACTCTAATTTTGAGCAATCAGTGTAACTTCCTAGCTAAATGAACAAATTCTAGTCATCATCATCAAATATCTCATTTGACAGCATCCATTATCCTTCAGTCACAACCTAGAAAATCTATTTTGCATTTAAACCACCACTCATCAACCATTCCAACAGAAAAAAAATTAAAATTTCTGAACAAGTTCGTAAACTGACTTAAATCTTACGAATTGAAAAAGTCGAGAATCTTTTCAACCATTAATTAAAACAGAATAAAAGTTACCCTTTTCGAATTCAGATTTGCATCCAAATTACCTTCATTTTTTCTGCAATCTTCACTCATTTATTCATCCTCTTGAACTTTATCTTGCTGCTACACGATGGATAGAGTGAAGGAGAGAGAAAAATCCTTAATCACAAAATGATTACCATCATTACTTCTAATTATCAGTCATTATACTGATTTTAACTCTACAAATTCATTAACGAGTAGGAACAAAAAATTCTATGAGAAATGTTTTTTTGTTCACAATTCAAAGCAAATCCACTGAATCATAACTTCCAATTGTGATATTAGTGTGGATTTATATCTGGGGGTCTTTTTTATAATTCTCGTAGTATTTCTCTCACTAATGTACGTACATACGAGAGATTTTTTGTAGCTTCCCTTTAAGCCATAGAACATTTTTCTACTTAAATTGTGAAATGAAGAAGACAACGAGTTAGAAATGGCATGTAAGGTTGTGTATAAGGCGCATTTAGTTGGAGAATTGAAGGTTTTTTGGGAAATTTTCTAGTTTATGGTTGATTTGATCAGAATAGGAGTGTAATAGGCTGCATAGTTGGTGCATTAGGTGGAGGAAGTGCAAAATAGTCCTTTAAATCATCATCATTGTTGGTGCTAGTTCAACACCAAATCAAGCTTAACGTATGATATTTTCATTTTGACTTCGGAACCTTTTCTTTGAGGCTATGATTCCTAATATACACACTTAAGTCCTACCATACTCTCCATAATTCGTCAATAGAATCAGAAATAATTCTCACAACTGATTCCCGTCAGCAGAAAATGCAATTTCTGCCCCATTTACCTCAATAATACTGACTACAATTCCTCCACAAAACACCAAGATGAATAAGAAGAAGTTGAGAAATGATAATGAGCATTGTGACATAAATTTTCATTTTCTCTATAAAAGAGATATTTAGATGACGGCAGAAGTCAGAACAGAATAAAACGAAAAATTCCTGATATGGGGTAGAAAAAAAAAATTAATTTATTGCGGCGTGATTTCAACTTAAAGAATGAAAATTTATCAGCTGGGCAATTTAAAGAGAAGCAGCGACATTGTTTAAGGAAGAAACTGCGTTTTTAAGAATTAAAATAAAAAAAGTCTGGAAGAACTACACAGATACACACAAGAGCACGCATGTGTTTATGTAAAATCTGTCTCCTTAATCTTTTACGACTCTCATAAGTGTGTCGTCGCAATTTACAAAATTGACCTCCTTAGCGTAATTTTTTAGAATTTTTTTTAATATCAAAAAGAAGACATTTTTGAATTTTTTTATTACTGGAGGAATCGACGCGTGAATTATGATTATGCAAAAACGTAAAAAATTATAAATCAAGTTAAAAAAAAAATATTTTTTTTGTGGATTTAACGTTGTTGTGCATAAAATGTGTTGCACATAAGGGGCTCCAGCATTCCACAAGATAATCATAAAAATAATATTCCGCAAGTTCACTTACGCCTTCTTTAATTTGCATTTGCGTTTATTTTGTTTAAGCCTGGAATTTTTTTTTCATGTGAGAGAGATGCGGGAAATTTATTTTGGGGTTGATGCAGTTTGGGATTTTGGTGATTTTGGCTGGATTGCAGATAACTTTGCATAATCTTAACTTTTTAGGTTCTGATCCAATTACAAACTGTAAGTCTAATGTGTGCAGATACTGAGGAACCCTCAACACTGTTGGGGCTCCTCTTCATAGCGACACTAGACCAAACAGTACACATTCAAAGATCCAATTCTAATAGAAACTCTAGTTATTTATGTAGAAGCTTGCGTCGTTGTTCGCATTTCAGGATCAAATGTATGACTTTCTGTGATTTGACATTCTCAAGATCTGCTCAGTCTGAGGATTGATGAATAGAACTCGTCAACGAATCGCAGGGCTTCATTTTCTTTAAGTTCCAAGGATGCAGGTCAGCATTCTTTGTCTGCAAACCTGCAGTTTAGGACGAACCCTAATAATGCATCAATCCCCCAGCATCCAACTAATGAGTATTGAGTAAAATGTATAAAAACTATGATGTTAAATATTGATCATTTGTTATGAATGAAGCACCAATCCATGCTAAAGACGACTCAAACTAAACATTCTATCAACAACAATCCTAGTAAGAATATCCATGTCATTACCCTTCCTTATAATTATCTACAACAAAAGTTCATTTCCCTCGTATCATCTGGCAGATTCTTATCAGTCAACAACCTCCAAAAAATGCGTTCTAAATTCCCCGCGTCATCAATTAAAAATTCGCAAAAAAAACATTATTTTTTTCGTTCATAATTTTAATGTTAATGCACTTGATATGTCGCTTGATGCATTTCCAACATACGTTATTTAATTTTTCATAATATACGGTAGAATGGAAAATGTTGTGAAGGGTCATACCCATGCCTTCTGTTTATATTATTACATTATGCACTTGCAGTTTGCATTTTGCCACTCCAAAAGGTTCTTCAACTCTTTTTATTTTTTTTTTTTTCAATTTTTCAACCATATGGCTTTGCCTTCTTAACAATCTCTTTTTTTCGTGATTTTTTACCCCAACTGCAATTCACGCAAGTGTGTTTCATTTCAATTCCTTTTTTTTTCGTTCACTTACTTTTTAAATAATTTTTTATGAGTTTTTTTCTCGTAATGAAAATTGTAATAAAATTTTTCATTTTATTTCATTTTTGCTACATTGTTTGGATACGCTTTTTTTTATGATTTTGTTTATTTGATATATTTTACATATTCAATTGCTGTGCTAACATTTCTCATGATGCATTTACATAATTTTTTTAATCTTTTTGATTGGGATTTTGTTTTCTGTTTGTTTGGATAGTCTGTTGATAGAGGTCTTACGATAGTGTTTTGGAGATTTTAATGGATTGATACAGTGTTGGAGAACCTTTTACTTATTGTGGCACACCTTGGTAGTAATTTTTGACCAAAACAGCACATATAAAACGGTTCATGGCATTTTCAAACATTTTTGGCTAAGGCCGCAGCTCACAGGTTGTCAACACATTACGCCGCATTAGTGTCTACATTAAGGCACACTAGTGTTCATAATACAGCACACTAGTGTCCAATCTTCAGCACACTTGTGTCCAATCTACAGCGCACTAATGTCCACACAATGGAATACTAGTGCCCACATTACGGCACACAGGTTGTCCACCACTGGATTAATGAATTATTCAAAATTCGATGAGTTTTGATGGTTTTGTGAGATTTTAAAATGGATTATTTTCTGGTTGATTTGTATGGCTGATGTGCTTGAAGACTGAGGACTTTAATTGAATCAGATTAAAAACAATATCGTTCATTTGCCATGATAATTGAAGTCAATATGTACTTCATACGATGAAATATGCATGCAAAATTGACCCGATCAACATATGTTTTTAATGTGAGTCAAATATTGACCATATGGCAGCTAATTTGTAGTTTTTATGGCAATTTACATGAAAATTAACACATGAATAGCATATGGAAGCCACTTGAATGCCATGATTAATTAACCAAATGGGCAAAAATGCGTTATAACTAGTTGATGGCAATTTTATGTCCAATTGACGTCAAGTTTTAACTTTTTTTTGTTCACTCGAGTTTATGTTGATCGGGTGATGATGTTGTATGCAGAACAAGCACTGCATATATCCCAACTAAACTCTTTATTTTAGAATTTATTAAATATTTAAAATCTTCATAAAACATCAAATCCACAACTCAAATCTCCTCAAAATAAATTTCAGCTCAAAGACATTCACCACCAACTCAGATTATTGTCCTTTCTTTGTAGCACAACTAAAACTTATCTAAACAAATTTGACTCTCAATTAAAAAGAGATTACACAGAAATTAACTGTCATTCCATTCATGAGAAGTTCACGACGTCTATAACAATGCAATTCTTAACTTTTTTTTAACCCAATTAAGTTTTTTTTTTTCCATTAAACCAAGAATCAATTGCTGCAGTTAGAAGAAAAGAGGGACAACAAAGGAACGACAACAATATTTAATTACAGTTTAACAAGTTTTTAGCATCAATTTTGTAGCAAAAAACAATCGAGAAGAATAAAATGAGATTAAAAGGAGATCAAAGATTAAAAAGTGGAACTTAAGGATCAACATTGAAATTTAACCTCACTCTCTTGACATTGTTGAGCATCATTAGTCGTGGCAGTTCAGAGTCAGGATGGAAATTTTTTTTTATTTTCCCAAGCTTAATAATCCACTTATCTAAATGTTTGTCATCGTCATTCAACTAATTATAATCCTGTTTGATTATTCTTTTAATGTTTTTTGTCACGCATTTTTATGCCTCGATAGATGCTTACCGATGAAATTACATAATCCCATATTGTACGACACTATTTACTCCTCCTATTTTAATCCCTTTTCCATCATCAATTATCTACTTGAGATGACGATGACGATTATGACGATCGTGATGTATGGACGATATTGTGCTTGTGAGACAATTTATTTTTGTTGTTTCTGTTCTCTTTTTTTCCTTCCTTCGAAGTCACTAAATTGAATAACGTAAAAATGCATTTTAATTTATTTTATATTTTTTCCCACACCCCATTACACATGCATTGAATATCATGAGCAATGACATCATAAATTCCACTTTGCTCTCTTAAGGTTGTGTTGCTATTAGGGGTTCTTGGATAGGATCGTGTTGCTTTTTAATTATCATGACATTTGAGTTTTGAGAATTAACTTTTGAATTTGGAAGAATTGAATTTTGACAATTTGTCTTTCGAATTTCGAAAAAGTAAAACTTTTTAACTTCGAAAAATTAAATTTCGAACTTTCGAATTTGGAAAATTTAAATTTCGCTTTCTGGGTTCTGAAGCTAAAACTCAAGCTTTAAAGTTCGAAAAATTAAATTTCAAAAATTCAAATTTCGAACTTGAAAATATCTAATTTCGAAATTAGATATTTTAACTTTCAAATTTCGAAAATCTATTCTTGGAATATTCGAACGTGGTACTTTGAAACTCAAATTTTTGATATTCGAAAATTCAACTTTCGAAATTCGAAAAATTTTACTTTCGAAATTCGAAAAATTTTGCTTTCAATAATCAAAATTCTAACTTTAGATTTAAATAAAAATAGTTTCCAATTTCGAAAATTTTAATTCTTCTCAAAATCAACTTCAAATGATTCGTTACCATATCCCGACTCATCATGAACCGCTACTCAAACCTTCTCGTATAACTCTCGGTATGTGTTTCTATCGTGATCATATTTTTCATCCTCGAAAAACGTTTTCCAATCATATGCAGTGTTTTTACTTACTTTAATATATGTATTTTTTCATTTATTTAAAATAACAAATGTGTCACTCCACTATACAGCGCATAGATGTACGTAACTAATGTGTTTGTACATACACAAGAAATATTAGAAAAAATTCTCTTTTCGCTGTTCATTTTCCAGTTGTTATATGTTTTATGACAGGTCGCGACAACGTTATTTTCAATGTTTCATTTAAAAAATAAATTCTTTATTTTTTACACTTGGATTTATGGATTCAATGAGAAACAATTTTCATAGTTGGAGGTTTTTTTTTGTCAAAAAATTCTTCGAATGTTTGACAATAATTTTCATTTGTTTTATTATTCTTGTCTTATTTTTATTAGAGATACTTTTCATTTTTTAAGAATATTTTCATATGAAATCTGTGTTCCACGTGGAAACTACTTCATGGCAACTGGTGATTGATTTGATGATTTGAGAAGAATTCTAGAAAATAGGACAAATGTGAATCTAGAAGCAGGGTCGCAATGGGATTGGCATCATATTTTCAGCATATTTGCATGAAATTTGCTGAAGTTAAATTAGTAGTACCTAAGTGGACAAATACACGCTTTAACTAGTTGATGGCAACTTAATGCCAAGTTGATGACTAATTCTAACGTATTTTAGTCCACTCCAGGTTTGGTCAATATCCATCTTCACTGGCATTAAACTGATTTTAATCATTAAGTTTCAAAATCTTCTAATGTGATCCAAGATCTCTCTTGTTTAATCGCTGGCTATCAATTAAAGATTTCTAATTGGTATGGCTGTTTTCCAAATGATTTTTTAAATACCAGATTCAAGGCCTGATTTATAAGCCTTATTTAATGGAACTTTTATTAACAAGCAAAGAGCATTCTTTATTGGCAAAAAAAAGACCAATACGGTACCTAAGAGCGGTCTCTTTGCCTGTTAGGGTTTTACACGTCTCGCAAAGTATGCCAGTCCATGCTTTGGCCTATTCAGTCTGATATTCTTTGCTATATCACTTTCTTTAAAAATCGGCTGTTTGGCTATGTTGCCGTAGATATAAAATGAAGCATATGTCGCGTATTTCTTTGATTGTCAGCCTAAAATTCAGAGACAATACCGACTTTTGAACTTAATATTGAAATATTTTCAACATTCTATTCAAACTCCTTTAAAAAAAATCATATGCATTGGTCTAATTAACCCAACAGAATGCTACTGAATGACGTTACATCATATCAACTTACATAATCCTTAATGAACCATGAAAATATATATTTTTTTAAAAAATGTCTTTTAAATTTTGAATAAAAAATAATGAAATTCAAATATATATTACAAAATGTCAAACTAGTCTCATGACGATACAGATTAGTTTCATGACTATTATCTCATGAACCATAACAATATCTTCAAACAAACTCCAAGGATGAACAGTATTAACATCTCAAAGGCATGGAATGAAAATTATTCTAAGGTTAATAAGAACAGCAACAAGATTAACAGCTCTATGAAGAATAAGAATAAGCTAGTTAAAGGCCACAGTGAACATGAAGAAGATGTTAATAAGAATTCAAGTCAAATAAAAGTACTAATTTATGAACTGAAATTAGGACATAAATAATTCTCAAAAAAGTAACTCAATAAATTATATACAGCATAACGAGCAGCAGAAGCAACATCAGAAGCAAGAGAAAAAAAGATTTAAATGGGACTTGCTGCAATTATGACTATTTCTTTATTCATCTAATCCCTCGACTTAAACTTTTTGTAAACGTTTTCATATTCTTCATTCACGGAACTGCTCAGTAAATGAGAAAAGAAATATGATCATAAGGCTGCCTTTTTGTGTTGTACTCTCATGCTCTCCGTACATAATTTGTAGCCAATTTTTATATCGTGTTTCGGGACAGTGGAAAAAATATTTCCCACGATTCATCACACTTGTGAACGCATTATGTCCAACAGTCGACATCAGTCATACACATGAATTTATAGTAGAGTCACAGAATTGTTTCCCGGTAGTAATGCAAAGTTAATCCCACGAAAATAAAGAAGAAGAGAGGATTGAAGTGTGAAAAGTAAAGGGGATAAATGGGTTAATAAAGCGCATGATGATTGAAGGATATTGAGGAAGGCACTTAAGGATTTTAAAGAGTTGAAGTTTTAATTGGTGATTAAAGGGATTAGAATCTTAGAGGAGCTGTAAATTGTTACAGAATGTCTATTTTCTCAGGGTTAAGAATGCTATTGAGGGGATAACCCTGAGCTAGGTGGGATTTGAACCTGAATCGTCTATAGAATTGTTGAGGTTGGACTTGATGCTTATGAATGAATGAGCTAGGGCAGAGGCGTATTTAAAGGGGTCGAGAGTTCAGACAGGAGTGGCCAGTTCCATAGTTTTTAGCTCTGTAATTAGTCGTAGAGTAGCCAAAGTTTCTACTATTAAGTATTTCGGTTCCTTTGACTATCACATCCAATCATATCCAATTTCAAATTCGACATCATCAATCTCCAATCCGCAAAATATCACAGACAGTTCAAAAACAAACCCCGACATTCTCATCATTTACTCAACAGACATTTAAATGCACATCTATTCCTGATAAATCATCAGAGATTACTCATCATCATCATCATAATGATTTTTAATTACTAACAACGCATTGTGTTTATGCGACAGCTAATAGAATAAATATACACAGATCACAGTCTGTCCATGCAAATATGGAAAATTGCAGAGCGCGAGCAGCAGAAAAAGTCTCACGGGAATAATAAATAATTTGTATCCATTTATGAGTCATTTGTTATATTTTCTATTCAATCTGCTTACGCCATTATTCATGGAAAAATGAAATTTTGAGAAGAGAGGAAAAAATGTATAAAATTGATCGATGATTCCTCGAGTCATGTACATTTTTATTATTTGACAAATAGCTTCGCTCATTCATTCATTTACTTATGCCTCTTCTTGATTCTAAAAACTTTGGTACAAAAAAAGGAAAAACTTTTTTTTTATCTGAATTTATTTTCTGGTTTTATTTATTTTGAATAGATGATGAACTGAAGAACTGAAGAACAGAAAAAGATGAAAAAAAGTTATTGAATGATTGAAGAAGCAAGTTAAGAATTGATTATTGTGGAGGAGTTTTTACGAAAATATTTGACTTTAATTGATGAAAAATTATTACAAATAATTCAATGAGTATTTTTGTGAGTCTTTTTCTTGGGAAAATGATGACTTGAGTAAGGGACAGTTCACTTATTAAGGAACGCAAAAAATGAGTTTTTGATCCCCTGTCCCCATCCTTCTTAATAAACCCCTCCTGCCTTCAGATCATTACGCAATACATGAATGGCCACTGATGAATAATTAGCCACATAGTAGTACATAGTTAGTGCTAAGAGTAAGGTAAATCTAGGAATAAGTGGTATTGTAAGAGGTCGTATATAGAAGTCTCGATTTGGAGGCTGAGACCGAGATCACAATGTAATTCTTCGAAATCTCGACAATTCTAAAACCCACACAGATAAGTCTTGGTGTCGGTATTGGGAGTCCTTAGTCGAGCACCTCTCTGGAGTTTGCGTTTATCTGTAGCGTTTATCAGTTGTAGCTCAAGTTGTTGCTCAATATGCTGATTTCCTGAACTAGCAGTTACCTTCCTGCATTTAGGTGTTTTCATATATCGTAAGGTTCATATTTCGGTTTTTACAATCTATATCCACAAAAATTTGACTCAGTTCCATTCTATGATACATCATTGTCAGCAAAAAAACCCGAAATATCAAAAATCATCAAAATTCTATTTCTTAAAAAACAATAGACTCAATTCAAAAACTGTGTCAAAAACTTCTTCATCATATCCAACAAAAAAAGAAATTCAAGACAGCAAGGCATCTCTCAAGTCGATATTCATCAATATATCCTCAACTCCAAGTGCTGTACTCAATAAATGTACAAAAACTAAAGAACAAGAAGAATATTAAGAAAGAAAAAGCACAAAACTTGAAGAAAGTAAGGAAGAAGTGGAAACAAATAAAACACAATAAATCATGCAAAAGGAGCTGATGAAAATATAAATTGATTTGAGGGAGCAATTATGCCTTATGAGATTGATAATGATATATCGTTTATGTTTCTGTCGTGTTGAAAATGATGGAAATTGACTGTCAAACTTCATAATTCCCTCTAAAAATCATCCATACATAAAATTATCAAGTCATTCTCATTGTAAAAATGACAAAAAAGATTTTCATTTCCAATTATATATATTTTCAATAAGCATGCTGTACACATTGTGACATCATAATGTCATAATAGAATGCTCCCGCGAGAAAAAACACACGAATAGCTGTTAAAATTCTCATTTCATGCTCATAAACATTACGCACAATTAGAAAGCAATAAAATCTCCCCTAATTTGTAATTTATCATCTCAACTCACGCACATTGTGTGCTGCAATGTCTTCGATTTCAAGACTATTTTATTAATCATATTTTCTTAGACTTCATAACCCCTCTAATTCTTGTTTCATGCTTAAATGTTATTTTACATCGTGCATACAAAAAATGTTAATTTATTTTCATGCATTTTTAATGGAATCGACATGAAAAGGAGGAGAATTTTAATGAGAACAAGTGGAAATTAAGATTAGTTTTGAGTCCAATGGGATTTTTTAATTTTCTGTGGAAGGGACTTTGTTGGCTATAAATTAAAGTGGACTTAAGAGGTTATGAATATTCATTAGGATGCGGTAATTCGTGAAGATTTACAAATTTACAGTTTAAGTGGGTGGCAGTCAAATTTGATGCTTTGTGGCTGCCATATTCTCAAATATGGCAAGGATTCATTCAGATACTAGCCCTATGAACCTTAAATTATGATTAAAATGACAAATATGATATAAACTGCCATTTAAAGTCGCCCATACACAGAAGCATAGATTACAATAGGCCACTACATTTAGTGCCACCATCAAACCTCATGACCTAATTTTATGTCACGCTGATTAATTCCATCAATTATTTTACATCTCATTTACATCTACCTCATAAAATCACCTCAAATTCCACCCAACGCCTGGCTCATTCTCGCTTCATCAACATCCTTCATCAGCATTAAATGCAAACAATCACATACAAAGTATTCCACTTGTAAAACTCCTACTTCATGTATAAAAAAAGAACCTTGATGTACTTTTAATTTTCCAGATGGAATTACTAAGGAGGATTTGTATTTTTTTTTATTGCATTGCTCTCGTGCAACAAATGCAATTGCATCATAAAATGTACAAGTTGTAGAATAAGAAGTGAAATGACAAATAGCGAAAAATGTGAAAAGTAAATCCGTTCATGAATTGGTGTAGTTGTAAGAATAATAAGCGTTGGATTGTAGAGTGAATCGTAATGAAAGATTTGTACGTTAATGATGGGGATTGTTTGTGAATTTTTGATGAGTTGTTGATGATAAAAATGGGAAACCTAAATGAAGATGAGTATGAATGTAGGATTTGTTGGGAACTGATTCATACCGTGACCATGCTCCAATTTGGAATTTAGGTTCAGAGCTTGAAGTCGAGTTGGATTTTGTATGGAAAAATCGACTAAAATCAATTCTGCTTAGGTTTCAACAAAATGCTTTCCATCTGACTCTGTAGCTGGCTCTGACAATCTAGTTTGATGCATATATAATTGGAAATATGTCATAATATTTGAAAATATAGCAATTGACCTAGTGAACTGAATGGTTGAGTCACTCGAACAAATTTTAGGATATTTGGCCTCAAATTTGGTTCACTTGCAAGTTCAAGTCTTAATCATACTAAACATAATTTTCATGCAAATGACTTTAGATCCACAAAATCTAAGATTAGTCTTATTGAGTGCTAGTGATTGACTAGATGAGTATATACTAAGTTGAAACTAGATGAGTACTGCCTGTTTAGGCTTGATTGACATCGTTTGGATACTTTATGCTAATTTCTGTACCCGATAAACTAACTCTGAATTAAACCCAACCATCCAACAAAATACATTTAAATCCATTAAGAATCATGCCAATTGTCATTATTTAACAAATAGTTTCCTTACAAAATTCAAACGATATAAAATGTTGATGACAAAACAATCGACTATAGCAGCAAACAGACAACAAAATTCTTCAAAACTTCCAAAATTCTTTCTATTCAAAATAATTAAATTTTCATTATTCTTCATACCGAAACTAGAGAATTTTTCAATTTTAAATTCTTTCCCAATTACATTCCCATAAATATTAAAGTTTTTCATATAAAATATTCTTCATATTTTTCACTTAAATTGTTTTTCCGTTCCAATTTTTTATTATTTTTTTGTTTTGTGTCTGCTGTGCTCAAATACAGAAGCAAACTTTTTCCTACTTCTTCAGGAAATTTTCTCAGTCTGATGCAAAAAAAAAGGAACTTACATAATTTCCACACATAACCCATAAATTCTTATGCAAGCACATAATATAATACACAGCACTGTCATATTCGCATATAATACGTTTAATATGCACATTTAACTTACAACAAACTTCTGTGCTCCATTTAATTATAATTTTTCTTCTTTTTACTTCTTCATCGTGCAGTTGTACGGTGATATGTAGTACGGTATGTATTAATATGACTCCAGCACGAAGCTTCTATTTTTCCTTGACTTATACTTATTGTGCCCCCATACTTGGAAAAATCATATTCACATTAGTTAAACGAGGAAGATGAAGAAGATGTGGAATTCTTATATTTCAAGAATTGAAAAATTAAATTACGAGATGCGAGAAGAAAAATAATAATTTTCATAAAAATGTGAAATTGTCAGAAGGATTAAGAGAAAATGTCACCAAGTTTGATGTTCGAATGAGTTGATGACTATAAATAGTTGATTTTTATGACTTGACTGAGTTTTTATGATTTCTTTTCTTTTTTTCTTTTTGTTTCATTCTTTTATTTTTCAAGAAGCAATTTAAAGATGATCTTTTTGTGTTCATAGAAATTGATTTGAGTATGAAAGGTTTGTGGATTTGTGTGGATGGAGAGCATTATTGCGGTGAGGATTGAACGAAGGGTTAGGTTCCCTAACAGACAATGATGCCATACTCGAAATGAGCGTACTCATGATAAAATCAATCAATATAGTTGAGTATGCTCAAATTTGTAAGCGCACGCATGACCCAATTTTGACCATGCTTCCTGACTTTTCGTGGTTACTGTAAAACGCGGATTAAATTCTTTATTGCAAAATTTTGACGAATGAATGACAAGAGCAGAGAACGATTTTGACTGACAGAATTGACTAAGGAATGACTAGGAATGACTAGAAACAACTCTTAACGACTGGTAATGACTGGAAAAAGGAGCGAATAGTTACAAACGATTGTAAATAAAAGGAAATGGCTAGAGACGACTAAAAATGACTGGAAGTGAACGAGTCTATGATTTGACACTAATCTACCCTCTTATCTTCTAGTTTTGCTTAAATAAGTGACGAAAAGGAACTCCTTATAATCATGTTCTTTTCCAAAACTCCTTTGCTGATCGTACATATCAAGCGTGATTCATTGCTTCCCTCAGTTAGCGCCTAAAGCTGACTTTATCGCTGATTACCACTTCTCAATTACCAATTCCAAGTGTCGATAGCTTCTTTCGATGAACAAGGTTTTTCTATTGCAAAAACAAGCTTAAAATCAACCTAAATTCAATAGACCAGCATAATCCATGCTGTAAACCAACATGTTCACGCTCAGTTCCTAAGGAAATAATCCATCCTAGACATTCAGACAAATCATACCCCACCATTAAAAATTAATAGCTCAAATGAAAAACTAGATCATAAAAAAAATGTTTTCATGCCTCATGTTGCGGTAATAACGCGTAAGTGTTTATGTAGCAAAAGAAGAAAAAAAAACTTTTTAAAGGTTATTAAAAAAATGATCTTCTCACTCAATTCATCTTGCTTTGAACCTTTGTGACACTTATGATGCACTCATTTTTTAAATAGACATAGGCATAGATGAACACTTGTGCAATCGTCACATATGAACAGTCATTTCGGTGGGAACATTTTTATGGATAATTAAGGAGATAAAAGAAATATTAATTGATGACGGTTAAGGCTGTAAAAAGAAGTCATAAAAAATTCAAAAAATTTATATTTTTTTCTTTGACAATTTTATTAAAAAATGAAAAACTTTTATCTTATAAACAAACTTAATATTACTTAAAGTTATTACATTCTTTGGCCTAGAGTTTATTGGCATTCATTGCTTGTAATCTCCTTTGGAGTTTCACATAAATTAACGTCTTATGCTTAAGTACGAAAAGATATAAACATAACTTTGCCTTCTTTCTACTTCCCCATAAAAAATAAAATCCTCACACTTTTTGCTTTCTTTTTTTGTGTTTGTGCTGTATATCTAACAGAATCCTCGTTTCTATTTACTTTTTTTTTTCTTTAAAACGTAAAGTGTACAGGGAGAAAAAATTATTCTGTACAAGGCAAGGAAGGAAAGAAAATGAAAGACATAAACTATGTTTATAGAGGTGAAGGAAGAGATATACAGGAAAGCAAAAAAAGTGAAAAGTTCTGATGGGGATGAGTAACTTTGGGGTTGGTTTAAATGTTATGGTTTTTAGAACTTTTTTGGAGATTTTGAGTTGAAATGCGAAAGCATAGCTTGAAGTGGACTCCAATTGTGTATGGAAACTAGTCGACTTGAATCGACCTTTTCATACAAAACCCTAGTCGACTTCGAGCTCTGATGTGTAGTCAGGTCGAATTTAACATAACTTGATAATCGATCCAAAATCCAGTAACAGGTCAACATGACTCTAGCTTGATGCCGGATTTAAACAGAATCTAACCGAATTTAAACTGAACCCTGCACCAAGTCAGAGTCATGACGGTCTAGTACTGGATTATTGATCGATCATCCAATTTGTCCAATTCTGGTCATTCATGTCCATCTAGGAAAGTTACCCATCCCTATTCTTAACCTTCATTCATTTCTTCTTTTTTTCTCGAAGCTATCAAGTATCTGTAATAAACTAAAACATCAGAAAAAAGGAGAGAATGAGGGCAGAGAAGTAGAAGAAGCTGAAAATTATTACATTACATGTTTCATAGAATAAAAAAAGTTTCTTTCCTCAGTTCATATACTATTTTTTTTCGCAACAATTTTTCTACTTTTGTTCTACATTTTTCATCCAATGAAAAGCATCATGCTTCATACTATGATGAGAATAATGATCATTGTGATGAGGAAGACTTAATCTTGTTGCTATGTAATAGAAAATTGCAGTTTTGTGACATAAAATTTAATTTAAAATCTATTTTCGGTTGAGAAAAGCTTGAGAATGGAAAAAGTTTGTCATAAAATGGGAAACTTTATACTGACCAAATATGGTCAATTTACTGCTTCATGTCATATTTTAACAGTTTTTGTGTTTATTTGTTCATGAACTTTTTGAGGTTTAAGGGCAAAAATGTCTTTTTTTTTGAATCAACAAGCTCGAAAAAATGTTTTTTAAATTTTTCTCATCGGAAGTAAAATTTTTTCCGTGCCAGCAAAATCACAAAAGAATTTATTATCAAATTAATATACTAGTAATGAGACCAAAATGAGATCTGAATAATTTTGAATGAATTTTTGAGCTTCATAAAGTCTCATCTCAATTTTTATCACTTTGGTATTTAATTTTTAGGGTTATGAGTTACTGGGTTGTTCATAAATGATATCTGGTGTAGAATTGAGGATGAAACTAGTTTCTCGTATCTGTACTATCCTTAAACAGCCTTACTAATTTAGAAATCATGCTTAATTATCAACTCTCGAGCGACACAAATGAAGAAGGCTCCGTTAAACATCTTTAATTACCACAAAATAGAAGCCGTCACTGTTTGACGTCCATATGACTGCCAAAAATAGGCGGCTTCAATTTTCAGGTAATAAAAGAGGCTTAGTGAAGTCTCGAAGGCTCATTGGCAGAGACTAAGCAACTTTAGACAGTCGCATTGCTCCAAAATCCTTTACCTCATAACTACAGAGACATCATTAATGAACAACTCTACTAGAATTTTATATTTAATAATTAGAGAACTTATTTGATGCAAAATTGCAATTTTTCGAGATTCTTCCAATAATTTCATGCTTCGTTGAACGATTTCGAATATTTTCCAACCACCCTTAATTAATCAGCATAAAAATATTTGCAACTCCTGTCAATAATTTCCGCAAAACTTTTCCAATTTTGCATCAAACTCATCAGTTTCTATTACAAACTACTCAACTATGTACATATACATAAATTTCTATTCATCAATTTAAAAAAAAATGTGTTTATTCAAAAAAAAATATATTTATATATATATTCGAGATCACTAAAGCATGATGAGATTCATTTTCAACGAGAATTTTCTACAAATTAATTGCATAAAACTAATTAAAACTTTTTTGATATATTTCATATTTTAATTCTAAATTTCATATTTTTTATATATATATTTATAATTGTTTAACACTAATTAGTTTAGTACAAAAATTTTCTAATGGAAGCCATAAAGTTTTGTTGATACATTTTAAATTGAATGATGTGGAAAATGCAGAGTTTTTGAATTTTTGCAATGAATTATTGTTTCTATAGTTTCGTGCCTTAGCGATATATTGCTGGGAAATCGGCATTTGAATGGTATAGGGTGTCATTTTGAGGATTTGTAGACATTCCGTGTATACTTTGAAATTAGTGAGTTTGGCCCAGAACTAAAGTGTTTTAGATGAGCAGGATTATTGTCGGTCAAAGGCTACAAGCCAGCAGTTTTGGACAAATGCTTAAAAACTAACAAGTTGGTGACTACCCTGATAACTAGTACAAAGTCATCCAAATACCGTCAACAATCGGTGGTGTCTAGTCTTTTAAGAGTGTAAGCAACATCACACTAGACACAACTGATCCTAGATATGCACTATAGTTCCCTTAAGTACCCCAGAATAGTGAATACCAAATAATCAGCCTTGGTCTACTTAAATGATACCACAGTCTCAACATGTACAGTCAAGGACCAAAAGCATCCAACTTACAAAATCATCTCACTCAACTAAGTACTTCCAAGTACATAAATACTCAAAAATCAACAACATTTTGCAAAATCCACAAACTTTTCGGAATCAGAAACTTCTAAAGTCTCAATATCCGCACATAAATTCACATCATTCAAAGTCAATACATACAAGAAAGAAAAAAGAAAATAAAATTCTAACAAGAGTATAGTATACGATCTATCAATCTAAAGTCTTTCCCTATTTACATGATAAAGTTTCACAATAAAGCTCATCACAAAATCACAAGAATGTTACATGTAGGAATTAATTTTCATAGAGTTTAAATTTTTTTTTTTGTGTTATTTTGTGTTATATCTGCAACATTTTCGTGATATTGAATTTCTCATCGTCTTCATCGTTTCCGAAAGAATGAAAGAAACGAGAGAGAGAAAATTTTGTGGTAAGTAAGTAATGTAATATCTAGAAGCCTTGTTCATCCAAACACATATCGAGTGAACAGCATGTAGCTAATGATAAAAAGCGCCTCAGGAGCTATTTTCATACATCCATATGCATCAATGTGCCGTATCCTATTCTATGTTGTTCTTTTAATAATTAAATTTTCTGGTAATCATGGCACATACAAAATTACTTGCTTGAAAATTCTTCATCCCATCCCAACCGCCCCATACCATACTGACGTCTTTCTTATATCCTATACAAATAGCACAAGCACAAGCAAGTGTGGTGGTAATATTTCAAAAAACCTTAACCATGCATCATAAATGGTTTCTATCTAAACTGTCGCTTTAATGGCTGAGGCCATAAAGCAGTTTAATGCTAATCTTAACTATGCCTTGGGTTCCATAAAAATATATTTTTTTTTTCTCATGTTTTCTCCTGCTTGCCTTTTTTTTCACCCAGCTTGTTTCTTATGTGTGAATGTTGTAAGGGTGGCTATAGATGCTATGGACATGGGATTATTGTTGGGAAATTGGTCATTTGTATGGATGTAATTGCTGAATTATGAAAATTTTTGAGAATCGAACTCAATGACCAATTAGTCTACAAACACCTTAGTCAGTCTATACTCATCTAGCCACCCACATCACCGCATACACCACATAAAAAGTAGGCGTACATAAAATGCTTACAAAATACTTCTCATGTAAAATATTGTGAAATATTCAACGACTCCTGCTCATTATAATTTATCGCACTATCATAATTATTATCGCACGGCTTATAACCATTTCCGATATTTTCAAGACGACTATTGCCATTAGTCACAACAACATTATCGCCATTTATGGTTGAATGATCCATTAGGGTAATCAGGCAATTTGACATTTCTTCAAAGTTCATTGATGTTTCTCCTGTTGTAATTTTACAATGTTGTGTCGATGTCGAAGACGCTCCCTCAAATACATCGTCGAAATCAAATTTCTGTTGTTTATTGTGTGGTGTTATTGGTGTCAATGGTGTCGCACATGTTGACGATGATTCAGATAATTTTCTTGATTTATTTTGTAGCTTTGCTTCCTTATTTTGTGATTTTCTTCTTCCCTTAAAGTCATGATTCTTAACATGTTTACGTAGCGACGATGGATCTGTATAACGTTTTGTACATCCAGGTAATTGACATGCATATGGACGCTATTGTGTGTACAAATAGAGAGAAATTAGTATTGACAATTTGACATAGAAAATTTAATTAATTTACCGTATCGAAGTGTGTACGTTGATGCTTTGCACGATCGGAGCTGTTTGAGAAGGCTTTTGTGCAATTTGGAAAGGTACAGCTGTGGATTAGAATAATTTTATTAGTATGTTGAGTAGATGATGTGTACATGATTGTGTAGAGGATGTTTAAATACTACCAGAGATGAATGGGGTGTTGTAAAAGCTTGTAGTGGATATGATTGGAAATTCCTGATTTATGTCTGGATTTTTGATGCATAATGGATAAATTGGAGTTAATCATGATATATTGTAAGTGCATCTACCTTCATCCTTAGTAATGGAAGGAAAACAAAGGAAAAAGTCGATAGTTTAGCTATTCCAAATTAACTGGGACTAAACAAATACTTTGTCCTTAATGTACTCGCTGTAGTCCAATCAATCACTCCATATCCACACAAGCATCATCACAAAAGATAATAATATTATTTTATAATCAATTCAACTCACCAATAAGGACGCTCGCCTGTATGCGAACGCTGATGAATCTTCAAATTTTCCAATCGTGAAAATGCCTTTGGACATCCTGGGAACTGTAATTAAAAAAAGAGAAGAGATGAGAAATTTTTTAATGAGAAATGAAAATTTTTAATGTGAAATTTTCCTAGGAAAAGAAATGATGTGCTATAAACATTCATTTTATGGCCATGTCTACTTAACATCTACTCAATAGGGGTTTCAAAACATAATCAGCTAATGATTTTTATGTGTTTTGAAAAGTGGCATTTATGAGTGTCGTCGATGTTATTAACCCCAGAAACCTTTTTTTTCTCTTCGTTATGTCTTCATCTTATGTTACTTAAGATAATGTATAGGAGTTAGTCATAGGGAGAGTGTATCTAGTTTATGAGAAATGGAATTTAAAGGCCCTTGCATTCCGTGACTGTAAATGTGCATGATATGTGTGACAAAATAAATATTTTTCCTGACATTTTATAGTTTTGAATAATAATATACTTTACATATATACAGTCCGCAGTTCCAACATCATAAAAATATTTTTATTATTCTACATTTTTTCAAGTGCATTAAAATCTTTAAAGAAAACAAAAATATATTATGTTTGTATGCATGTAGATTATGGAGTGGTGATATCCTTTTATTCCTCGTGTATACAACCAACAGCTACATATAGCTTTTGTTGAGGATGAAGAAGAAAAAAAATTGTAAAACCGTAAACACAACATAAATTGAAACTGCATGAAACTATTAATTTTTGATGTTATGGATTAACGGCTTTTATGTATGCTTTATATGATGTGTTTAACTTTGTTTTTATATTATTATTTTATGAGTATGGAAATTTAATATTTTAGTTGTTTTTATAATGAATTCGTGAATGAGATTTTCATTATTTTTCTGTTTTATTATCGATTGCGTGGAGAATTTATTTGTTTTATTTGTACTGTAAATGTAGAGGCGTTCGTGATTTTCTGGTGTTTGACTAATTTGATGAATATTCATTGGAATTTATTTGTTTCAGGATTTACAATTTGCATGATTATTTAATATTAATTTGAGGCTACACTAGTGTATGTAGGTAGGCTTTTCTAGATGTTTGATGTCATTACTGCATGATTATTGAAGGTATTGTGGGTAGTGGTTTTGAGTTGCAGTGGGCTAAGTGGGATAGGTGGGCTAGGTGGACTAGGTGTTCAATAGCGAAGTACTTTGGTGCACAAAAGGCAGGTTAAGTTAATCTAGGTATGAGTCTACATATGTATACTAATTAATAGCAAAGTTAGACGCCTTCATGTCAACCTTTGCTCCACGATACATCAGTAAATCATGAAGCTGCCCACGTCAGTTTCAAAAAAATTCGAGTATCACTGTTTTAAGCTAATGTGCCAGTGTTGAACAA
Source organism: Chironomus tepperi (assembly GCF_022539635.2). NCBI lineage: Eukaryota > Metazoa > Arthropoda > Insecta > Diptera > Chironomidae > Chironomus > Chironomus tepperi. The sequence continues at coordinate 2,357,496 of NW_027226207.1, forward strand.
CAAAACTCAAAATTCGATTAAATAGCTTCAAATCAATTGATTCTAGAAAGACTTCAAACTCCAGATTCCAAAATGTCTGGTACCACCCTCAATAACTCATCCTCTCAAAAGTGTGTATCCCAGACTTCAAGCATTACATTAATATCTTTCAGATTTTCAACATCCTCAATTTCTCTAAAAAAATATTTCAAGAACCTCACTAATTGCAGTCACCATGAACTAACCGTTAACCACTTGACTTAACCTCCCTTATCTAAATGTCCCAGAACAAAATAAACTAATTAAAACCAGCATTCAATCCATATCACACTCCTTTGCTGCCGTATTTTTTTCATTTCATTCCTCAAACTATTTTCTTTTCGTTGCAGTCATAAAAGTTATTAAAAGCGAGGTTAAAGCATATATCATGTGTGTATAATGTTCTTTCTTTCTCTCATTCTTCTTTCTTTCTTATTCTAGTTATTATTGCTGGACAGGGTTGGAATTAATATAGTTTGGAACTTTGCAGTTAATATCAAGCTAATTAAGACTAGTTGGAACTAGATCCGCATACCCGAGTGGCAACTGCACGTCTTAACGTTGATGCGGTGACGAAGTGGTGTCTTAGGAAATATAATGTGCTATTTGGAGTAATTCTGTATGCTGGTTTCATTGTAGCTCTAGTTTCACTAATCTGTGGACATCCATGTAAGGATCTAGAATGCCAAGCATGTTCAGCATGCTTTAATCTATGGTTTAGATTGGAAGCATCCAGATCATTAAAAATTCTGTTTAATGCATGTCCAAAGCTAAGTATTTGATTTTATATACCTAATTTCCCTATAACCTTAATTCCTAGAGCACCCTATGACACATATCACCCAAATCCACACAACTACCAACCCCGTCAACCATATTTGTACAGAGGAAAAGCAGAAAGTATAAATTGAGAGTCAAGAGTTCATATATATGAATGATAAAGATGAACACATGTGACATAAAAATTACATAAAGTAAAAAAAGAAACATTGAAGATTAAAGAACTCATGCTCCTTTTTTTCATATTTTTTAGAGGCAAACAGACACATGTAATTCATATATATCCACACAAAAACTCTCCTTTTCACTTCTCTCGGGTGCGTTACTGTACTAAAGTGTGTGGTTTATCTCAAAAAGGCAACAAAAAAAGACATTTCTGGTTGACAATTTTTTTGTCTCGATGTACTGACTGCAAACTGTTAGTTTTGCTTTTGGTTTGTCATGATATCCATCATAAAATGATGATAAATTTCATGTAAATAAATGGGGATATAAAATGCACTTAAGTGACTCCTTACTTTCACCGTTGCTTAGGTTTCTTTGATGATTTATATTTTTGAATATTTATTTGTTTATGCATGGAATGGCAACTGTGACAGATTGCTGGTAAATATTATGTATAATAGGGTAAAATGTTTACATTTTTATATGGGGTGCAAAGGGGATTTAATGTGTTGTTTTATGGATATTGTAATCTCTAGTAAGTTATTAGCTTGATTGATATTTTTTGTTGCACGCAAGGTGTTTTGAAGGAACTGCTGCTATGAGATTGTATGTAAATCTTGACAATTTGTGGTTGTTTAACAGGTGCAGTTGGAAATTTATTGAGTCTTGTAGTGAAATTTTGAATAACTTAGAAAAATTGAATTGTAGTCTGATCTTATCGAATCCGATTTCTTGTCGGAGTCAGACTGGTCAGTGAATACTAAATTCTATTCCTCGTCAGAGTAAGCCTAGTAAACTTTCAACGGCTTTGATAAATTAGCAATCAGATGCAATCTAACAATGACCAAGACAATCATAAATTAAGTCAATCCACACTTGTCTAATGCTACATTCAAAATTTCCATATTTTTAAAAAGGATCTAAAAATTCAACATTTTAGCAACCTGCTGTTTCGGGTCAGAATTACTAATTTATGTGACATCCGAAATGATCTATGCAAAAGTGATGCATAACAATTAGACATGGACATATGGTGTAAGAATATGCTGTAAAACAGGTCTTTACAAGATTTTTCAAAAATTAGCATCATATTGCAGCTGCAGATTTAAGTTAAAACGCAATTAGTTTGGGTGGAAATTCTCACAATTGTGTTTGTTGCTATTGCTTGCCTTTGAAGTCAGTCTGATTTGCACAAAAATGCAGAATTTTAAAGTCCTTTAAAGTCTGTCCAAAGTTACTAGAAAATCGCATTCACGACAAGATCAAGTGATGCGCAGATAAGCTATTATAGATTCTCATTGCTTATGAAGTGAATCAGACGAGTATGTGGCATTCAAGCTACAAAACAACATATTCATGTCAAAAAGCTGGAAACTTAAAGTCATCAAAATTATTCATGTAGCTTGCAAACTCAAACAATTGTAAAAATGCACACAAAACACATCAAAATAAATAAAACAAAACCCTAAAAAAATATAAAAACTTTTTCAAAAAATCCCCCTTTGTGCTTCATATTGCTTCATATATTCATTTCTCATAACTACCCATTAAATGCATGTTTGTATATCATTTTTATTACAGAACAAAAAAAGTTGAGATTTATTTCCACGCAATATAAAATATCTCCACATAAACACAGACGTAGTGAAAGTCTAGCTCCGTAAAAACATAAACGACCATTTGAAAGGGTGGAAAAAAAAAGTTTATCTGCAGTCACTGATCTCAATAAGCCACATATGTATTATAAAAACTAAATGTTTTATTGTCAAAAAAAGAACATTTTTAAATTTGAGTTTATATTATTTGGGGGATGCAATGTGCATGATGGATGTTTATAAGGTTTTTATGCGACAAGTTCAATATCTCATCTTTCAGTGTGAAACCGAACGCAATAAAAAGGGGGAAAAACTGTATAGGCTTACATGATTAATTGGCTAATTTGTTACAAAACAAATATACAAAATTTTCTACTTCCTTTTCATCTTTTTAATCCGATTTTCGTGCACATTTGTTGATTTTTTAATCTCTTTTAGTTCTCGGATGTGAAGTTTTTTTTTTGTTTTTTGGAAATAATACAAAATAATTAATTTTTTTCTGTGGTGAGTGTGGTAAGCGATGGCATTTGTGACATGGGAATGTATGTATGTTGGAATGAGAGACTAAAAGGATTAATTTAAAAGTTTACACACATAATATGCAGGAATTTAATTTTGTTGTGAATTTTTTTCATATTTTAATTTGGATATTTTTGTGTCGATGAGGATGTGAACCAATTTAATTGGAGAGAATGTGTGGCAATTATGTAAATGGAGTTTTAATGATGGGCTATTTTTGTCAGAATGCTGGTTTTTGTACACACATTTATGATTGTTTTCAATTTTAAATAGAGTATATTATTATGCTAAATTAGGGAACTGACCTTAAACGTGGCTCATCGCATTTGGTATTGAAAATTGACAAGCGGAAGTCAGTGATAGGGCCAGTTTCAGGCGGTATCTGAATGAGGTCATAAATTACATTTGATCTGGATGACAAGCGAAGTAAGTAAGTATAGCAACGCTTTTATATAAGCTTATTTGATTCACGAACTCGAATATAATGCTTAGATGGACTTTTCGCTAGTAATTTGGAAAGCACACGGTGTAAAAATGTAAGAAGGCACATGAACGACACATTAAAGTGATTCAGACCTGAGGTTAGATTTACTGGATTCCCGTCACAAGTTAGACACACCTCAGACTAGAGTCGGATCTATCATATCGTGTGAATTTAGGAAACTATGGCTATCTATCAATTGCTAGTTTTCTGAATCTTATCGATTCTTAAGGAAATGCCCGATATTTTGCAGAAGACATAACAAGAAGAACCCCCAAATTTTATATGCGGTCAACTTTTCCATACAAAATCAGAATCGGCTTCAAACTCTAGCAGAAGGTAACGACAAAGACAGCAAATCCTGCTAAAATCATCAATTTCAACCCCAGAATCGATCAAAAAGTCAAAATGTCAATAAAGCAAACAAACAACTTCTAAGTGATTTTTTGCCTATCCATCTAGAAACCTCCTTTAACATTCAAGACAAGCCATTGAAAACTTCTTTATAATTCAATCAATTTTATCCACAAAGATTGAAACTACATCTTTTGAAATTTGATATCATAACTCACATAAAAAACTTTTCAAAGGAAGGAAGGAACAACAGAAAAAAGGAGGAAAAAAGAAATTACCAAGTTTTGATAGAAAAATAAAATTCTTGTTATAGCCAATTAAGTTCCCATCATCACTTTAATTTCATTCCCCTCGATTTCATAAGAACTTTCCCTCAAATTCAATAATAATAATAAGTGGATGAAGCATAAAATAAAAAAAACTATGAAAGTCAAGTGAGATCGAGCGAGATTTCCTCTTGAGTTATAATTTTTCAATTATTTCCACTTCATAGACTCTAATAGTGCTTTTTTTGTTCTAGTTTCAAAACCACATCCAATCCACTTCATGTATATTAAATCATAAAAAAAGATATTAAGCGTGTAGTTTGGGGACTGATTTTGGAGTAGATTGGGGAATAGAGCGCATTTTATATTGATTTAGGGATGACGACTAGAGATGCTTGGAGATGCTTAGACTAGAAATAGAAGCGTTCAACCTTATTTTGTTGGTAGCGGCTTAAAAATCGGTTCACAACTTTAATATCTTAAATAAACCATATTCATAGCCATAGCCTTAAAGCTAGCAATAGTCACAAACATTGATAAATAAACTGGACTAAACCTTACATTTTGGCATACTCAAGTCCAACACTAGTCACAAACATTGATAAATTGCATCCCCTTGAGTTGTCCAAGCTACAGACACAAAACTATGCCAAACTATAGCTTCAAAAATTCATTACAACTTTTCTAACCCACTATAGCTTCAAAAATTCATTACAACTTTTCTAACCCAAACAATTGACCAAAATTGCCATATATCCTCAAAAAACACAAAACCCGAGAAAAACTGCACACCACATCATCATAACATCCTCTCAAAACTGCACCAAAGACTATGATTATTATTATTATCATACATTTTTTGTAGATCCACAATTGCTTGTTAAGTTTTTTTTTTTCAATTCCTTTTATTTACATTATGAGGAAGCGATGCCAAAAACGGCAAGAGAACAGCATTATTGAAAATGAGAAGCGAGAAACGAACGACATACAATATGATGATACTTGATGGACCACGTGTCGGGCATGAAGCAAAACGACAAGACACTTAAAAATGATGGTTCTTGGCTGATAAAAAAATTATTTTTTTTTTGGCACTCCAGAAATTGAATTTTTTTGTGGATGTTGTGGATGATATGAAATATTTTCTTGTTAAAATAAACATAACAAAAAATTTTTATGATTTTTTTTTTCTGTAAATAAACTTATGCCTGGCACAATCCCTAATATTTTCAAAAATATCCATATGTTATCCATACACAGCATTAAAAATTTCTCTTCTTTGCACTTTTTTAGATTCTTTTTTTTTTTTGTTGCCTGACTTGAAATGTTTTTTAAAACTCGTGACTTCTCTTGTTTCATATTGATAATGTTTGACATCAACTAGAGAATTTATCTAAGCAAAATATTTTTATATTTCTTTTTTTTTTTGTGGACCAAGAAGTTTTTTTATCATCATTAATGTGATTATCGTTGAGGTTAAGAGCATATGGCTTGAGGATGATAGTGAACATTCGTCTTTGTGTTTTTTTAAGGGTTTTTGTGAATTTTGAAATTTGGAATGTCTTTTTTGGCAGTTTGTCTTGAAAAAATTGACATTTTAAAAATATAAAATTGAAAAACTGACTTAAAAAATATTTTGGAGAATTTTTAAAAAACTAAAACTTTAAATTTTAAAAAATTTTAAAAATTGAAGTTTAAAAATTTCAAAATTGAAGTTTAAAAATTGACATTTAAAATTTGAAATTTAAGAAATTTAAAAATTGAAGTTTAAAATATTCAAAAATTTACATTTAAAAATTGAAGTTTAAACAATTTAAAAACTGAAGTTTAAAAATTCAAAAAATTGACATTTAAAATTTGAAATTTAAAAATTGATATTTAAAAATTGAGGTTTAAAAAATTCAAAAATTGACATTTAAAAATTTGAAAACTGACTTTTGAAAAATTTAAAACTTTTGAAAACTTTAAATCAAATTTTGAATTTCTAAATTTTTCAGAATTTTCATTTAGTACTTACATTAAACTTAAAACTATTTAAAAAATAAATTTTTGAAATTTAATTTAATTTAAAAAACTTCTTTAAAATGCTCTTTAAATTCAAAAATATAACAATTTCAAACTTCCAACAAAAAATTTTCCTCTTATAAAAAAGGCACACAAAGCAAGGAAGAGAATAAAAAAAAAGTTAAATTAATCGTGACATTTTTTGATGACTTTCATGTTTGCTCTACAATCATCTAATAGGTTGAATGGGTACCATAAGTTGAGAGATTGGCGAACAGCACAAAAAGTGTAAACGAGGTTAAGAGATGATTTATTAGTTCCTATAGTTAAGTTTTATGCGTTATGAAGACATCATGTCGTCAAATAATGAAGAAAATTTCTCTAATTTTCAAGATGATAAAAATATGTTGCAAGCTAAACGTCTGTCATTTGGCATGTGATTAAGGAATTAATAATTTTTTTTTTGGGTATTTTTTATTATTAAGTTTTTATTTATGGATGAAGTTTTTTGTTCAAAAATAAATATGCGGATAAGAAGAAGTTCCAGAATTAAGAATGAAAATCAGCTGAATTTAAGTGACAGTTTTTTTGTGTCATATGAGAATGTTTAGCACATTGCAGATGGTAAGTTACAGAATTATTTCTTTTTTCGCGAGCTAACTGTCAGAATATATATTTTTTGTATGGTGGAATTGCACGTAGAACTTTATATTTTGGGGATTGTTCATCAGTTACGTCCAACTAGCTTCTTAAGCCAGTTGCCTAGCTTTATCTAATGTGTTCAGGTAAAATACACTGCCAGAGTGTAGGAACTGCCCTAAAACATTAAAATCCTTCACAGACGTAACTTATGGACAACCCCCATTATCAAAAATTTCATCAAATTTTTCACTCACCGGACACTTATTCGGCTTCTCCCCAGAATGAACTCTCATGTGAATCAGCAATTTGTATCTAGCATTAAATGACCTGTATTGCCTTGGGCATTCCGTCCATAGACACGTGTACTCCTCACCCTTTATCACACAGACATGATACTTCTCAATATGACTCACAAGTGCCGATTGTGTTTTGAATTCTTGATAACAATCAGCCCAGAAGCAAATTAGTTGTTGTGGTAAGTCTGATTGTTCGGATGATGATGGCTGCTCAATTACAATTTCCTTTGGTTTTTGTTGCTTCTTTTGTCTTTTTGGCTTTGTTTGTGGAACTTCTGAATTATTTGTTAATTTTTCCTCATCGAAATCCTGTAGATATTCTTGATGCTGATTTGTTGATTCCTCATTGTCTTCCCAAATGTTTTTAAATTCACGATTTGGCTTGTCATCAGTATAAGTGATGTAATTGTAGTTAGCAGGATTAACATATGACTCCTCTGACTTGATATTTGACACAGTAAAGTCATCGAAAAATGACGAATCGAATGAATCGAGGATATTATTGTGATTCTCATATCCTGCGTTATTTTCATATCCCGTATGTGTCTCATATCCTTCACAGACACCATTACCTTGAAAGTGGTGCGAAAATGCTTGATTTATTGACGGAAGTTGTTGAACATTGTTGTGAATTTTTGGCGATTTTGATGCCTCAATCATTGCATTCGACATAATCCATGGATCCAATGGTGAGGAGCATGGCGATTGATTTTTGGAATTACAATTATCTTCATTAAAATTCACATAATCTGTATCCAAATTCAAAATATCAGATGGTGATGGTATGTCGGTAATTGTCGATGAAAATTTCTCAATTGTTTCAGCATCAAATCGAAAATATGTATCATCATATTCATTAAACTGATTTCCCTTATCATCATCAAATATAATGGAATCGGGCGTATCAATCACGGAATTTGAATAATTGTCATAATAGCTACCGCATTCATCGACATTACAATCATTGTAATTGTATAATAATTGTGTGGGCTTATCGGATGGTGAAAATTCAATTGGTGATACTTGATGATAATAATTATTTGTTGGAGGTGAATTTGAGTATGAAAATGGCTGAAATGGAGGTGGTGTATAGAATGGCGATGATGAACTCACAACTGTCGTAATTAATTTTGATGACATTGCCGATGAAGGTGTTGTTGGCGTTAAAATTCCATTGTTCACATCATTACATGCATCATATGATGAATAATCGCCCTTCTTTACGCAAATTGGTGACGGTGATGAGACGCTCATTAATGGCACAAATTGGAAATTCATTTTTAATTTTTTCTTAAAGTTGTCAACCGCGAGTGATGACGGGCAGTATTTTAATAGTCCGTAAAGTACTTAATTGATTGATTGAATCATTAATTAAAATAGATGCGAAATTATTATCACATTGAGATGTCAGATTGTTGCTGCTAGTTTGCCATCATTATCAGCATTTGCGCGATGATGAAAAAAAAAAATCACTGGATGAATAATTTTATAATTTGATTAATTGATGGAGTTTTTTATTTAATTTTTATGATGAGTTGGAAGTTAATTTTTTATGGATTAATATTTAATATTTAATATTTGTTCTGATTTTTTAACACTTTAAATCCTTTTTTAAATTGGTAAATATGGGAATTTTTTTATTGTCAATTTATATTTTTAATTGTTTTAAAATTTTTAAACTTTTTAATTTTTTTAAATTTCAATGTTCTTAATTTCAAAATTTTTTTTTTTTTTTTTAAATTGTTTTTAAATTTATGATTTTTTAAATTTTTTATCTTTTCAAATTGAATTTAAAATCACTTTTTTAAATTTTCAAACGTTGAATTTTTGATAATTGTTTAATTTTTTTTTATAAAAGTTTCAAATTATTTTAAATTTTTTAATACTTTTTAAACTTATTTTAAAAATTGTTCAATTTTAAAATTTCACTTTTTTTAATTTTTCCAGTTTTTAAAAATCACAATTTTTTTAATTTTCAATTCAAAAATTTCAAATATTTCCAAATTGTGCAAAAAATGTTAATTCTTTAAATCCACAACTTAAACTTTTTCAACTCTCACACGGACGCGACTTAACAAAATTGAAGAAAATTCAAATAATAAAAAAAATAAGGAAAAATAAAAATAAATTTTTCTCTTCACACACTTCTTGCAGCGCGACCGGCAAACGAAAATAAATTGATTACTAATTGGAAAGAACGTCTTGTTTTATTTAGAATTAAGATGCTAATGTTTTCATTTTAAACAGAAATAAGAAAAATCTTTTTTCATTTCTCTCCAATACAAATTTAAGTTTAAAAAAAAAAAACAAAATAAAAATTGGAATAAGAAAAATATATGTGTAAGGAACTGTAAGTAGGGATTGTGAGGATTAAGTTGCTTTGGGTATGGAGCGCATTTGAATTGGTTTATTGAATTTTATTCAATTTTAGTCGATTTCAAGCTTTGTGCAGGAGTATCCTTGAATCTCCTCTTTGAGTACCGGTAGGTAGTAACTTAAGTCATACTTCTCGGTCAGTGGTGAACAACCTTTTATATTTCACGGCACACCTTGGTGGTAAGTGTCGACTGAAACAGCAAACGTCATACGACTTACGATTTATGACATATTTTGGAGTGTACCGCGGCACACAGGTTGTCTACCTCTGCTCTAGATTATGTATGTTGCGGATCTATTAGCTGAATATCCTAACCAACCAAGAAAACGCTTTTAGAAGCTTGACATTTCTTAAAATCCCATATTATATCCCTGATGCTCCCTGACCAAACGATCACATCCTCAAACACATCTTTCATCCAACCAGACAATCTGTACCCAAAACTCATCATCATTTTCAAAACCACAGCTTCAAAGAAGAAACATAAAAAAAGAAGAACTGATGATGAGCTTCTGTTTTTCCAACACAAAATATTCTATATGTCACACATATGTGTATATATGGAAATATATGGAAGAAGGAGAGATATAGATTCTGGAGTCAGCATGCATGTGATTATTAACAAGAATAATATTGTGATCAGTGACTTCTTTTTTTTGTGTGTGTATTTGTTTATGTCTCTATGCGTGTATGTTTGCCACATTTTTAGAGGCGTTATTTTATGTTTTTCTCTTTCTTTCCTTTTGTAATCTTAAGGCACTGAAAAAGTTATCGTTTATGGAAATTTTCAGCCGTGCACAAACACATTTGCAGTCAAAAAGGGTCAATATACAATTTTTCTACAACTTTTTGGAAGATTTTTCTTTTTCTTTGCCACGTTTGTTGATCATTAGTGTTATGCTATTGCTTGTTATGTTAATGACCCAAGACGAGATGCCTCTGAAGTTTTCTTGTGATTAATTTATGAAGGTTGACTTGTCATGCCGTGGATTTTTGACATTTTATGTGATTTTTTCAAAGGATTTTGAGATGATAATTGGATTGGAACTGATTTTTGAGTATATTCCTAAGGATTAATGTTGAATCCATTGATTATTGCTTTACTGGAACATAGCTAGCTTTAAGCATCATCTGAGGGAGTCCATGGATCACAATTGATCTTTATGACCAGCGAATTAACTATGTGAGTTGCTTGATATCTAATGATCATTTGTTAATGACTTCATAATGATGAACGGCTCACATATTTGCTATCTTGTAGATGAGAACAGACAAAAATTTAAAATTAGCCAGCCTGCTCTCCTCTGACTCAATAACTGTACAACCCCAAACACCATCAAACCCACAAATATTAACCAAATTTTCCCTTTCACACTTGATTTATTGATACATCCCATTAATAAAAATATTAATCAGTAAATCATAAAATAAGTTATTACCTTGCGCCTATCATAAATTATAGGACATTAAATCACACAAAAGTTAAGTATTTACCGGAGCTTTTTGAGATAACAGCATTTTTGTCGTATACGGTAGTAAATTAATAGTTTAATTAATCAGTGCTTCTGAGTAGGCAATTAAAGATTTCTTCCGTCTTATAAAAAAGGGAAGTGAATGATCGGCGGAATGTCAAGATGGCTTGCAAGGTCGGAAAATTTCAAAGCTTACTAAATTAAATTATTGAAATTCACTTAATTTTATTCAAATACATTTATCTTAATTAACAAACTTTCTGTCACTTATCATCACCAACTGTTCAAATTTAGCTCATATTTCTGTCCAACCAGTCTCTATGACTTGAAATACGTTCGAATACGTGTGGGAAACCAGACTGTGTAAATAAAATAAATTTAATAAATTAAATTGAAATTAATTAAAATTTTATCAAAGCTTACTTGACATCCACTTGAGTGTCCAAAGCTGACAACTCCAATTTGTAGTCTTCCATTTTCATTGACTGTCAATGGACCACCGGAATCACCTTGACAAACTCCACGTCCTCCAGTTGTATCAATACAGATTACATTTGGATTGATTGAGACATTGCCATAGGTTTCAGCACAGATTGAGTTATTGATGATTGTATTAGTGACACCTCTCAAGACATCAGATCCAGTTTGACCGTCAGCAACACGTCCCCAACCTGTTGATTGAGCTGTAAATCCAACGAATGAAGGAGCATTTGCTGGTGCAATTCGAATGACTTGCACGAATGCATCAGGAACAAATGGAGTTGGAACAATAATGGTTGCGATGTCATTGAGGACATTGACTCTGTTGTATTCTGGATGGACTCGGAATCCTGTAGCATCAACTGATCTACGTTGTTGTGTAGGTTCAATTTGTTGGATGTTGTGAGCACCAGCAACGATTGTGACACTTCTTGCATTTGTGAAGCAGTGAGCAGCACTCAATACAACAGTATGGGAAATTAGTGAACCACCGCATGTTGATGCAAAGATCAGCAATTGTACAACTAAGTAGACTTGATATTGATGACTATGTGGAACGACTTCATATCCACCAACAATGCGGCTTGTTCTTGGATTTGGGTTTATTGCGAACTTTTCGTAAGCAGTTCCTTCCCATGTGCTTGGTAGTTCAGATGCAGGTACGACTTTTGACCAGTCAATTGGTTGCCATTCTGGGCCATCGTAGTTTTCAACTGCTGATGCAGCTGCAATAGCAAAAATTGCTAAGATTAAAAGCTTCATTTTTGGTTCCTTAATTGATTTTGGTTTGAAAAATATTGTTAGACTGAAGATTTTTCAAAATTTTTAATCATTTTATAGCACTAAAAACTATCAAAAATTGAGCACTTAATCTCATTGATAAGAAATAGTGGATGAGATATAGTCATGAGACGTAGTCAGATAGTTTAAAGCTAGTATTTTTACGATCGTTAATCGAACTGTCGTGCTTGTTGATAAGAGCGTTTATCAAAAAATGAATGAAAATTGCGAATTCATGGCGAAGTCTGGAAAACCCCAAGAAACTCCTATATCCGGATTGATAAGAACAATTATGTTTTACTTATCTACCTCAGGATGCCTTATCTGAAACCAGTTTTTGAGTTACCGATGAGATTGTAATAAGTCGGCGAATTTTTTGAAGCACTCATGTTGTATGGGTTTTTTGGGAAATGATAATTTTCCAGGGTATTCAATCAATGTCACTTACTGGAAAATCTATTATGGAATGAATTCGATTGCTGATTTTTGAAAAAAAAGTTCGATATTCTGTATCTTAATAAGTGATTCAGTCTGGATTTAGTAGGCTGTTTGTGGGGCTGATCCTTTAGTGAGTACAGGCAATGAACATAATTTCATAGTCTAGAAATACTACTACGGTATCTAGAAGCGGTCTCTTTGTCGGTTAGACGGTAGGTATTATTCTGTCTAAACTAATAGTAAACAGTTCTCTAGTTTCAAGTCCAATAACGTCTTGAATTGATCAAAAAAACCTAAAAATAGCAATTTGATTACAATTTGACACTTTTTGTTTGTTTGGGGTATCAGATTTAAAAAATGTTAAGCTCAAAATCTCAACAATCAGAACACTCGAAAATTATAATCAACTTAATCCTTTGAAAATTAATTTCTGATAATTAATTAATTTATTAGATTAGATAACAATGAACGATGAAAATATAAAGTTCAAATTGCATACTACTTTTCAATAATCAGGAGGTAGGCGTGAAATTTTCACATTTTTTAAAACACAAAATTCACTTTATTTTACATAAAATTATTTTATTTCGATTTTTAATCATTATCAGTCAATAAATCCATTTTGTTTAAGCGCTGTTATCTCTGATCCAATCCAAATGAGCACCAACTCGTTCGAAAACATGAGGGAATCCAGACTATAAATTTAAAAAAGCATATTAAATATTGCATAAAATTTATCACAAAAGTTCCACTTACTTCACATCCTGCAGAGTGTACGAAACTAGCAATTCCAACTTGGATTCTTTGTCCATCAACAACAGTCAATGGTCCACCGGAATCTCCATTGCAGACACCACGTCCACCAGTAGTTTGAATACAGATTGTAGCATTATTGATTGAAACATTTCCATAAGTTTCAGCACAGATTGCATTAGCCAAAATTACATTATTGACAACTCGTAAGACAGGAGATGTTGGTGCGTTATCAGCAACACGTCCCCATCCAGTTGCTTGTGATGTAAATCCAACGAATGTATTTGAGCTTGGTGGTTCAAGAATGCTTGGCTGAACAAATTCATTGAATGTCAATGGATTATCAAGAATGATAGTTCCGATATCATTAAGGACATTAATTCTGCTGTATTCTGGATGGACGCGAAGATTTACAGCTTCAACGGTTCTTCTTTGTTGAGATGGTTCAATTTGTTGGATGTTATGTCCTCCGGCAACTACTGTGACTCTACGAGCAGTGTTAATACAGTGAGCAGCAGTAAGGGCAACTGTTTCACTAATGACTGATCCACCGCATGCTGATGTTCCAAGTAAAAGTTCCAAGAGTAAATAAACTTGATATGGATGTGAATGAGGAACAACTTCATGTCCACCAACAATACGGCTTGATCTTGGATTTGATTTTGGTGCTAATTTTTCATAAACTGTTCCTTCCCAAAAGCCGGGCAAGTCATACACTGGCACAACTCTTGACCAATCAACCGGATCATATTCTGGTCCATCATAATTTTCAACAGCTGATGCTACTGCAACAGCAAAAATTGCCAAAATCAAGAGTTTCATGATTCACTTTTTATGAAAAATTAAGCACAACTAATGAAATATCCACAATTGAACTTAGGTTTTAAAGGAAAAGAATATCTAATCAGCACCTGATAGCCAATTTTAAGGACTTGATAAGAGAAAAAGTTAAGATAAGTTAAGGTTGATGAATGAGAAGTACGAATCAGAGATTTGTTGGAAATAACGTCGATAAGTTGATTTTATTAAGATTCATGGAGTGACGATATAAGTTGCTGCATACTCCATCTAAGTGTCAGTATATTCGAGGAATCATTTGCTGTGGTACTGAATATCTCGAACTGAAGGCAGATTTAGGTCTGAAGATTCAGCTTTAGGCAGAGTCAGGCACAAGTCTTTACATCGTCTCGTGATGACAAGATGTCAAGCTGCCCCGACTCTTAAGTGACGGATGATTTGAACCAATCAGCAATTCCAAATTTGGAAAAACCGAAAAATGCTTAGAAACCAAAAAAATTATCAAGAACAATTGAGATAAGCTTTTGGTATAAAATGTCTCGAAATTTCAATTGCCAGTCATTACAGTGCTTGAAAATGAAATTATTAATCAGCTTAATATTTTGGATTCTCCTAGTTTCAACAGTCAAAGCTAAAGAACTTCCAGAAGATTGGAAGCCTTTTGACTTTTCACAAATCATTCCGATTGAGGAAGTTGTAGATTTATTCTCAAGTCTACCAAAAGAAGCACATCAAGACTCGAGAAATCGGCGAATTTTCGGAGGCCAGGAAGTCGTACCAAACAGTCATCCTTATCAAGTTGCTTATTTTATTCAAGTTAATCCACAAAGAACGTCAATTTGTGGTGGATCAATTCTTAATTCTCAAGCTATACTCACAGCAGCACATTGCATTTATCGTTTTCCACGAGTCACAGTTGTTGCTGGTGGTCACAATATCCATCGACTTGAACCTACTCAGCAGCGTCGATCTTCAGAGTTTGAAAATTTTCGTGTTCATCCAGGATGGAGTGGACTGACCTTTTCTGATGATATTGGGATTGTATTACTGCCAACTGCTTTAGAATTTAATACATACGTGGTTCCAGCACGTCTCCCGATTGGCTTAGAAAATGAAACATTTGCTGGAGAGTTATCAAGAGTTGTTGGATGGGGTATCACTGGGCTTGAATCAGGTACAAATCCTGTGCTTCATGCAGCTTACAATACAGTCATGTCAAATGAAGATTGCATTGCTATTTGGGGAGAGGAGCTAGTGCTACCAACAATAGTGTGTACATCAACAAACAGGCAAGGTGCATGCAGCTCAGATTCTGGTGGAAGTTTGACAGTTCCAAGACCTGGAGATACTAGACCTGTGCAGATTGGTATTGTTAATTGGGGTAGTATTTGTGGATCTTCAAGACCAGTTGGATTTGCTAGAATTACCGAGTATTTGGAATGGATTAGTGATAATGACCATTTTGATGTACTTGGGCATTAAATGCCTTAACTGAATAAATCCTTAAATGCAATCAAAATTATTTCCACTATCTTAATTAAAATCTATCCAGTTCCATTTCAAATTGTGGTAACAATAACAAGATTTGAAAATGAATCAAACATGCCTCAATAGTCTTAAGTAAATTGAATTAAGGCAGCATACCCACAAAACCCGTAAAATATTCAATCGTTTACCTCAATATCAAAATCAAAGACCCAATGGCAAAGCTTTTATTGAATTCAATATTTAATATCCAAAAGGCAACAAATCAATAAATACAAAATTTTCCCCTTTGCTTCAATACCGCAAGCATGTAATAACTTCTTATGCATGTTTTCAGGCATAATTTTTCTTTTCTTATTGAATACGAGAAACGAGGAAAGGCATAAACAAAAGAAAATTAATTTATTGCCTTTTACACACAAAATTTCTCTTTTTTTCATCTCATTTCTTTTCATTTAAGAATAGATTTTCATTTTCATCCAAATACAATAACAACAGTGAGAAAACGAAAAAGTAGTTGGAATGTGTCGTGGGATATGATTGATTGAGACGCATATTGCAGTCATAGAATTGAATATTAAGGTTTTCTAAGGTACTTAGAAAAGACAATGAGGATACTCATCTAAAAGCTCATTTTTGGTAGCAAACTCATGAGTGTGCTGTTTGTCTGTTCGGATTACATTCTTATGTTATACTTATTGAACATACCCAGGCATAGAGTTAGCTAGAGTTTCCTAGAGCAGGGGAGGCTTATCTTCAATTTTTCGAGGCGCACCTAGGTAGTAAGTCTGGAACGAAATACGGCTCATGATATTTCTATGAATTTTAAGCAGCATCCTAGTGTACCGCGGCACTCAGGTTGTCCTTCCCTGCCTTGAGTAGTATTTAGGCTGTAAAACGTTGGCAGATTGATGATCTTAGAGTATGTCGTACAGAACATTGACTATCCTACATTATAAGCAATCTATCCATTGAGGGGAACAAAGAGACTGGACTCTAGCATCATCATCGGATTATGATCAAGTCCACTAAGGATATACCTTTAAAATCTCAGGCTATTCAACCAAAATCTCCGTCAAACCTCATCCAAATCTCATACTCAAATTGTCAAATCATAAAAAAAAAAATAAGCTAAAATATAAGGCACAACAAGAAGCAGCAAAAAAAGTGGAAAGAGATGATATGTTTATTTATGCACATAATGCTCAGAGTATAATGACACATGATTTCTTTTTTCCATTCTTTCATTTCATTCTATCTTCATTGCAATAAACATTATATTTTTTTCTCTCCTTTCTTCTGTGTGTACATCTGTGTTTATCGCAACATGAATTGTTCTACTGTTGAGGCTTTAAGAATAATTTTATTCTCTTGTGTTTTTCTTGAAAAAAATTGTATATTAAGTGAATTAGTTGGGTTTGGTGGAAGCGCATTTGAAGTTTTAAGGGAATTTTTGGTCCATCTAGTGATCTGGTCCTGCAATAGAAGTTGGACGTCATTTGTCAATCGCTTATTGAATGAATTTTGAGATTTTAAGGAACAAAACACTCAAATTTAAGCTTTAATCATCTAACTTCTTCCAATCCAGCCATACCGATCACCATACCCAGTCAATTCCCCCACAAAACTCCGTTCCTTATAAAAAAATGTAAATTTAACGATGCATGTGTGCAATGTGCAATTAGAGATATCATGTTGAAGTTCTCTTGACTTTTGCCTGTACCATATCTATATGCATACAACAAATATCCATTCAAATTATACATATGCACAAAGATATATCCACAATATATTTATTATTGTTGTACAATATCCATGCAAACACACATAAATTTGTGTATTTTGTGCATATCACATTACGTTGATATTTGATACATTTTCCGTTACTCGGTGCATGCAGAGCGCTTATGATAATTTATTGCATCTTTTACACATCTCTCACTTTTCCGCACTCACTCGGTTGCTTCTCATTTGAGGTGGGTTGATGACTTTTGCCTTTTTTTAGGAATATTTTTGGGGGTTTTAGATGCTGGAGGGTATTTGGGGGTAATTTTGGGATTTTTGTTGATTTTACTGGATGAAAATGGAAGGAATGGACTGAAATGTCTAGGAAAGGGTTGAAAAGCAAGGCTGTATAAAGACACAACCCCCGAAACACCCCTAATTGCCCATCTGACTCCAATTTTTTTTATACTTTTCCACAATGACATTCGAGTGAAGAAGCAAGAAGCATGAAAAAGGAGAGAAATTTCCATTAAATGCAGTGAAAAGCGAGAGAAAAGTGGAAAATTTTCTGACAAAATTATAATTTGTTAAGATGATTTATGGAAATAATTGTTTTATTTTTACCACAATTTTTAATTTTGTAGGCAAAGCAGCATAGAGCAGCGAGAAGAAGAATTATGAAAATGAGAAAGAATTACGTCAGAATTTTTCATGGATGATGTAGAAAAAATTGTATAATTTTAGTTCCATTTCACTTCGATGCGGTTTGTTTTGTTTCTCGCTCATTATTTGTTGAGTGATATTTTATGAAAATATAATTTTTTTTTTGGATGTTCCATCCACTTTCCACATAAATTTTCATATTTATTTATATTTGTGTAACTAATAGGAGTAATAACTGTAGCATCAACAATTATTTTGTTATTCATCCGTTAAAAATAAATACATTTTATTTGACTTCATTTAATGATTCAGATTACTAATGACTTATGGTGATGATGAAAATCACGTTTATGACTTACTTCTTATTATGTCTTTGTCACTTTGTTTTTCATTTATGATGACAAATTAGATATGAATGGGATATGTAATGATGATGATCAGGCTTTGGATGATTATGTTTTTGGAATTAATTGATTATTATAGAGTTTTTCAAGAGCTCTTGTTTCTGATTTGGCATTTATGTTGGCTTATGTCCTATATATTGACAAAATATGCATTATAAGCTCTGTCGTTGAAGCTAGGACGTCCTTGTATACCAAGCAAACGAATCGCATTCTTCTGAGAAGGAAAATGCGGCCCTGTCAGGGCTACTTTGCGTCTTACCGCTCATACGGTTACTTAACTCCTTGTTGCCCTCGCAAACAACTCGTGCTTTTCGGGTCCGTGTCTAAATCTTTAACAATATACAAATCTAGATCCATGACTAAATTGAGTTTGATGAAATGGACAGTAAGCTTCCAACTAAACATGATTAGGAATAGAACCTAGGACTTTTCACACTTAAGGCCAACGTTTAAGGACTTAGACTACTGATGCTATTTACACCTCTTTTGAGATACACAACTTTGAGTATTTCCTTATATGTTGTGCCATCCTGAGTTGTTTTCAGTTTCATTTACGCACTTTTTACACACTTGCTATTGACTTTACAGCTGTATACTTCCAAAACAGACATTCTTCTTACAAAACAGACCTTCTTCTTACATAAAAAGTATTTAATAATTTGACAAAAATTAAACAAAAAAATCTCAAAATATACAATAAAAATTACGCAACATCTTAAACTTAATAGCACATGCACACATAAATCCGTTGACAAATGCTAAAGTGAAATTATTAATCCCCTCAAATCTTTTTGCACCATAATAATTATATTCCTTCTTCTCGCTCCTATCGTCATCATTTTCCATTTGGCATTAATTGCACATAACAATCTGCAAATACTGCTTATATAAATGCAGATGTTTACGATTTATTTTCATTCCTTCTTATGCATTTATATTTTTTTTTGCATTTTTAAATTGAGTTCGAGGTTTTCAGGTCATTCATCCTTTTATTTTACACATCGTGCATAGAATTTCTTTTTTTTTTTTTAAAAATTATCTTTCTTTTTATATTTTTTTCATTTTTTTTGCATTCAACTTTACGTACAAAAGAAGTGGATGAAGTGAAATATGAATAATAAAAAGTACGCTTTTCTTTTGCATAGAAGATAGAACGGCAGCATGAAAGTGTCCTCAAGGGAGAATTGATGGCGCATTTTGGAATGATTTGCATTCAAATGATTGTTGAAGTGTTGATTGCTGTTTATATTGTCAAGATCATCAGTATTTAAAGTGTTTAATGGATGTAGCTCTGCTGTCAATGGTTTAGGTCAAAACCTAGTGCAATGTCTACCTAGTGCACCTCTTCGTCGTTGTTATGGCTGCAAAATATCAAAATTGTCATCTGATGCGACATTGATGGTTGCTTTTGATTCATATTGATGGATATAACTCGGTTACTGCTCTGGTCTTTCAAATTCGGCTTGTGTGTTCACTATTCTTAAATTGTATGCCAAAATCAGCTATCACTTAGTCATCAGACCTCCTTCACTTCTTGTCGTCAATGCGACGACATTAGAGCACCCTGAACATTACACTGCTCCAGGCATCACAATACGCCGACAAAATAAGCTTCACCCAAACTGCAGAAGCTTCTGCAACTCACGTTGCAATCCAACAAGACATCACAAACAAAACTTCTTTCTCTTTATTTTGATTGACAGAAAGTGACTTCAAAGGATGATAAAAAATGAAATTTTTTTTCCTGTGTATGCTTTTGTACATTTTTCTTCCTTCTGTTTAGGGTTCGTCCAGTTATTAAGTAACGGAAAAAATTGAGTAATTTTTCACCCCTTCCCCTTCTGGTGCGAAATCTTCGTTTTCAATGTTTTTGAGACGTAACATAATTTAACTCAACTCCTCATTCTTAAGAGCGTTACATATTGAGTGGACATCCAACGACTCAATGATTAATTAAAAATTAATAAAACAATCACTGACTGATAAACTTTATTGTCCCCTAAAAAACTAGAAAGTACAGGTAAAATGGGTAAAATTTGATAAAAACTTGCCTTATCTGTTGTAGTCATGATAATGCCGAATATTAAAAACAATTCATTTGTCGCTCGTGCGAGATGTTGTTATTCATTAGAAATATTTTATTATCTCCAGTATGTCAGCTAAATAGTAATTAAACGGTTGTGTTTAGTGCGTAGAAAATTGTAACTCGTAGGAATAACAGAAGCTATGGATCTGTCATATTTTGAGTAATCAACTGTCTGATTAATTCATTAATTACATTTTAAGGTGTGTCCACATATTTTCAGCTGTTTTCTTTATCTGTTGTGCTTAATAATAATTGTGAGCACACTCGATGACTTAATTTGCTCAAGAAACTCATCAAAAAAGAAGAGACTTTCAACAATCTTCTCACTTTACACAAACGGAAAGAGTTTATTCAATTTTGACGCACCTGAAAATTCAATAAGCTGTATTCATGGCTTAAAGACGCTTTCGATGATGATCATTGTATTTCATCATTAATACCAAATTCTCTTTAATTCAACCTCATTGAGACTTAATAATGAATGGAAACATTTCAAGCACCGATCGTTGTTAATGACAATTCTAGCGACTGACAGCTTTTTTGTGCTTAGTGGATTTTTGTCAGTGAAATGTTTTATACAGAAGGATTCGACGTGAGTATTGATGAGTTGTGAAGAAAATAGCTAAGTTGGGTCAAATTCACTTACTAACTAATTTGCACTGTCCCTCTTAGAAAGGCAAACATATTTATTTAAACACCTATGCCTGGCTATTTTTAAATATTAATTAATAATTTTGCTATTTGTATTTATTCAGCTATTATCTACATTTTTAGAATTTGTCGATATTTGCGGATACTTTTCCAAAGATACATGAGGTTGATTCCAACTGCAGCATTTCTAATAATAACTTTGATATCTGTCAAGAATATTCATGGATTAGATGGATATTTAATCAGTCAGAGTGGTGATTGCAAACATTTTTGGTGGACATCGATGCTTCTCATTCAAACTTATTATAATCCTAATAATACTGTGAGTATTGAGCAGTTTCGTTTGGTATTGGAATTTTAAAAGGCTTTAGAGTTTTTTGACAGATCTACAAGTCATTTAGGTTAAGATTTGAGCTCTAAGATTCATATAAAATTAATGCTGGCTTCAAGATGATCTAACTGTTATCAACTTTTCAGTGCATCGGACCTCTCTGGTTTACTGCTGTATGTTGGCATATCTTCATCATCACTCCAATCATCCTAAAACTTTTAAAATTTTCCAACCGACTTGTTAGAATGTTTCTCATTGTAACTATTTTAGCTTGTACATTTATACCGGGATTCAGACATTCACTTGGTACGCGTGTTGTTTTGGAAAGATACACAGACACAATAACAAGGTCATATCCGTACTTGTTTGGGGTGTTATATTATCATGAATTTTTTAAAGTTAAGGAAGTTTCAAAGGTGAGCATTTGGATGAAGTTAAAGCTTAAAGTTCAAGCATTAATTAAATTTTCAATTTTTAGTACCTAAAAATCCCTCTCTGGATCATTTCTATTGGAATCTTGTTATCACCAGCTGAAATTATTTTCCATCCAGAAAAATCGGTTGACAATTTAACCACAACTTTCAATGCCATCCGGATTATATGGCCACTTGGAATTTGTTGGCTTATTCATGCTTGTCATTATGGATGGGGTGGAATAATTAACAAAATTTTGTCATTTAAATATTTCATGCCATTTTCTAACATTTGTTTGGGACTTTACATTATGAATGATTACGTTGGACATTATATTGGAGCTAAAGTAGTTGATCATACAAATGGAATGAAATATCCAGTTGATAAAATTGTAAGTTGCTTTTAAAGTTACCAAGTAAGAACCAAAACTTTATTTTGTATATATTTCAGATTATAATGTTCATTGTGACATACACAATTGCTACAGTTGCTGCTGCTGTGCTTTATCTGTGCATTGAAGTCCCTTTTTTCAAAATTGGACAGATAGTTGCTGACTCGTCATGCTTTACGAATGGCTCATATTTGAAATTTTTTGATAAAATTAATTACACTAAATTTTCTAAGAAATCCGAAAACGTTTAAAATTAAATAAAAATTGAAATAAATTCACATCCTACTCCTCAACCTTCATACTTTGCAATCCTTGATTAGCATTCATATTCTGCATGACTGCATAAAACTTATAAGTCAACTGACTTATAACTACAAAATTTTCTAAAGTGACTTTGAAAAGTACCCCAGAAATCATAATCATGGGTTGGGATGCATGAATCAAGAGAGTATTAAAAGCTGTTCTGAATTTCTTGCAGCCATTGTACCATTTTGTATGGAAAATATCCATTGAGAATTTTTCAGCTGCAATCATAATTTCATTTCCGAAGTAACAAGGGATGAAGATCTGTAGACCCATCGGCATCATGTAGGTGATTTGACGGAAAAAGACGGATGCACCATCGGCTGGTGAGAACTGTGGGGAATAATTGTTCATTTAAGGTTCAGCTGATTACAGAGCATTTTTGGAACTCACCATAGAAATTGTATAACAAGTCATGCAAATAACAGCTGTGCTAATGACAACTTGTATGAAAATGATCGGCGACACCAGATTCTGAGCAGCAATGAGGAACTTCTTGATTTTTGAATGAATTAAAATACACTTCTTTAGTTCCTTTACAGTTCTATCTTCATGTTCCTTTTCAGTATTATGAAACTTTAAGCGATTTTCTATTGTAATCTTTTCCTTCAATTCAGTTTCAATTTCGGCAATTCTAGCTGCCAATTCTTCCAGCAACCCAGCACCCATGCTGAAGAAAAAGACACCCAAAAAGTCCATTACAACAGCAGTTGTGGCTGCAAATTCAGCTCCAATATTTGCGTATAATTCAGCAATTAAAAAGTAAAAATAATTTTGCTCAAAATTGAAAAACGGCGGAGCATAAAGCTTGTAATGAGTCATGTAAGGTGGAACCTTTGCATCCATAATAGCTGCTATGAATGCTAAATTGATTGTGAATGGACAGGTGCTCCAATAAATAATGAAAACTCTTCTGATTCTGTTCATTCGCTTTATAATGAAGTGTCCGAAATTAATTTGATTCTGGCTTGCAAATTCTAACAGTTCTCGCAGATCTGCAAGCACTTCCTGCAGAGTTTCGAATCTAAAAATGACAATATACGATTTTGAGGCAATTGATACCCAAGTAAGTTGCATTGATAGAAGATCTGCAAAGTCAATGATGTTCTTGATTTTATAGAAGTAGATGGTCTGCAAAAGTAAGTATATATCGATGAAGATCAAGCGAACACAGAACCCGTAGATTCTATGTCCAATATGAACACCTTTAGGTCGATAGATTCCTAAGATTCTGTAGATTTTGAACACTGATTTGATGTTTCTTAAATATTCGTCGACCATTTTTATGACTTGATACTTTTAACTGCTCAAACTGAACAAATTTCCACGCTTTCCACTGATTTTCCAACACTATATTACTGACACTTTAAGAACACAGGTTTAAATACTATCTAAATCAAATGTAATCCATCAATTTATATACATTGAATAAATCCTATGACGATAAAGTTTGTTTTTGAAGTTCCATCCTTAAAAAATGGAATAATTTTAAATTTTACTTAAAAAAATCTATATGCCAAGATCAATATTTATATATCAATCAATATTTAAATGTCATGACGACAGTTTTGTCATACCATTCAATTATAGGACAATTTGATTTGATATTGACTTTGGAAATGGAATCAGAGAACCAAAATTTGTCATTTAAATATTTCATGCCTTTTTCTATGGAACTTTACACTATGAATGATTACGTTGGACACTATATTGGATCTAGAGTGGTTGATCATGCAAATGGAATGAAATACCCTGTTGATAAAAGTGTAAGAAGCCTTAGACCAAATGCGACTTTTGGATTTAACGAGGAATTAAACTACACTTTATTATACATTACAGATTAAAATAGTGACATACATCATCGAAACGGTTGCTGCTGCTGTGCTCTATCTGTGCATTGAAGTTCTTTTTTGCAAAATGGGACAAATAATTGCTGACTCGTCATGCTTTGCGAATGGCTCAAATTTGATTTACTTAAGCATTCTCGATAATATTAATTACATTAAACTTTCTTAGCAACTCTTTGAAAACCTTGAATAAATTTTTAAATTAGTTTAATTCATCAAGCTTAAATATCACATATTAATCTCCACCTTTCATATTTTCCATTCCTGATGTTCCGTTCATATTCTGCATGACTGCATAATACTTATAAGTCAACTGAGCTATAACTACAAAATTTTCCAAAGTGACTTTAAAAAGTACCCCAGAAATCATAACCAGTGGCTGGGATGCATTAGTCAAAAGAGTTTTGAAAATTTTTCTGTATTCTATGCTGCCATCGTACCACTTTGAATGGAAAATTTCCAATGAGAATTTTTCAGCTGCAATCATGATTTCATTTCCGAAGTAGCATGGGATGAATATCTGCAGACCCATTGGCATCATGTAGGTGATTTGACGTAAAACGGCCCATACGGATTCATATGATGAGAACTGACGAGAACTGAACTGAAAAATGATACGTTTTTTCGATTAATGATTATGTTCATCAAACATCCTTCAAACTCACCATAGAAATTGTATAACAAGTCATACAAATAACAGCTGTGCTGATAACGACTTGAATGTAAATAATTGGTGACACCAGACTCTGAGCTGCTTCGAGAAACTTCTTGATTTTTGCATGAATGATAATGCACTTTTTTAGTTCCTTTACAGTTTCGTTATCATGTTCCTTCTCAGTTTTATGATACATTAAGCCGTTCTCAATTGTAATCTTTTCCTTCAATTCAGTTTCAATATTCGCAATTCTAGCTCCCAACTCTTCAAGCAGCCCTGCACCCATACTGAAGAAAAAGCACCCTAAAAAGTCCAATATAACTGCTGTTGAGGCTGCAAATTCAGCTCCAATTTTTGCGTATAATTCAGCAAGTATAAAGTAAGAATAATTTTGCTCAAAATTGAAGAATGGTGGCGCATATAGCTTATAATGAGTCATGTAAGGAGGTTCTTTAGCAGCCATAATTGCTGTTATAAATGCTAAATTGATTGTGAACGGACAGGTGCTCCAATAAATAAAGAAAACTATTTTGAGTTTTTTCATTCGCTTCTTCATGAAATGTCCAAATTTAATTTGGTTCTTGCTTGCAACTTCTAAAAGATCTCGAAGATCTGCAAATATATCCTGCAGAGTTTCGAATTTAAAAATGATATAATATGATTTTGAGAATAGTGATACCCAAGTAAGCTGCATAGATAGCAGATCTGCGAAGTCAATGATATTCCTGACTTTATAGAAGTAGATGGTCTGCAGAAGTAAATAAATATCGATGAAATACAAGCGAGAAATGAACCCATAGATTCTGTGTCCAATATGAACACCTATGGGTCGATAAAGTCCCAGAATTTTAAAGATTCTAAACACAAAATTAATGTTTTTCAAATATTCATCCACTATCTTCATGACTTGATACTTTTAAATGCTCAAATTGAATAAATTTCAACACTTTACACTGATTTTTTCAACACTTTATTGCAGTAGACACTTTAAGATCCGAATTATTGGAACTATCTAAATCAAATGTGATTCAATCCATCAATTTATATACATTAAAGTTCCTTTCCTATCCTAATACTTTAAATGTTATTTGTTGACCATTCAATTATATTCGTAAAGTTTAAGGAGTTGTCTTAGTCTGGAATAGCCTGGAATGTACATTATGTGTACATATTCAGGAACATTGAAACTTTAAAACATATTGACCTATCCGATTTTAAGAAAGTAATTAGCTATGATAAGGATGACTATACGATCCATAAAATGAGTTGTGAACAGTTTAGGATGAAGGATAAGTTCCATATCCAGTCACCCTTGTTGAATTTAATTATTAGTTTACAGGAAAATTAGAACAAAAAGTAAAATAGGTCAAACTTTATTGACATTACTTCATACTTTTATTTAAATTATAAGCATTAATAAATGTAAAGTATTACTTCATCCACATTGTTATTGTATGCTTAGTTACTATCATTAACAGACAATAAGAATATAAACTTAAATGACCATGATTTTGAGTATAGTCAATCAATATAATTGATTATGCTCCTCCTTGATTATGTCTGTTCAACTTCCTTACTTCAAATTTGATTATACATGCTTAGCATTCATATTCTGCATAACAGCATAAAACTTATAAGACAATCTGCTAACTGCCACAAAATTTTCCAAAGTGACTTGAAACAATACTCCAGAAATCATAATCAATGGCTGGGATGCATGAATCAAAAGAGTATTGAAAGCTGTTCTGAATTTCTTGCAGCCATTGTACCATTTTGTATGGAAAATATCCATCGAGAATCTTTCAGCAGCAATCATGATTTCATTTCCGTAGTAGCAGGGGATGAAGATTTGTAGACCCATCGGAATCATGTAGGTAATTTGACGGAAAAAGACGGATGCGCCATCGGCTGGTGAGAACTGTGGGGAATAATTGTTCATTTAAGGTTCAGTTGATTACAGAATATCCTTCAAACTCACCATAGAAATTGTATAGCAAGTCATACAAATAACAGCAGTACTGATAACAACTTGGATAATGATAATCGGTGACACTAGATTCTGAGCAGAAACGAGAAACTTCTTGATTTTTGCATGGATTAGAATGCACTTATTCAGTTCATCAATAGTCTTGTCATCATGATCCTTTCCTGAATTTTCGTTATCTAACACATTTTCAATTTCAGCAATTCTTGATGCCAACTCTTCAAGCAATCCAGCACCAATGCTAAAGAAGAAAACCGCCAAAAAGTCCATTGCAACTGCGGAAGTTGAAGCGAATTGAGCACTGATCAATGCATAAATCTCAGTTATGACAAAATAAAGATAATTCTGTTCAAAATTGAAGAACGTCGGTGAATAAATTTTATATTGAGTCATAAATGGAGGTGATTGAGCATCCTTTAATGCAATTGCGAATGCCAAAGTTATACTTGTTGGACATGTACTCCAGTACATCAAGAATACTTTTCGAATAGCTTTCATTCGCTTCCTAATACAGTCACCAAAATTAATTTGATATTCACTCGCAAATGTAAGAAGTTCTCGCAGTTCAGACACAACATCGACAATTTTATGAAAATTGTTTATTACATAATATGACTTTGAGGCTATTCCAACGTATGTTAGCTGCATTGACAACAAGTCTGCAAATTCAATGATATTTTCAACTTGAAAGAAGTAAATTGTTTGAAGAATCAGAAAAATGTCAATTAGGATGAGTCGAGAAATAAATCCATAAATTTTATAAGCAATGTGGACTTCATTTAGACGGTAGATCCCGACTATTTTGAATATGTTGAAGCAGGAATTGATGTTTTTCAAATACTCATCTACCATTTTGATGAACTTTATGCAATTTAGGTTAAAAATTTTTACGCGACTATAGCTGTCGGCTAGTTAGTTGAAATGTGTGCTTCATTTATCTAATTTTATGAATATTCTTGAATTTATATGATTCGACAAATCATTCTGTATGTTCCATCCCAAACTAAGAAGAATAAAATTCGAATTTATTCTTGACAATGAAAAACTTTTAACCAGACACATTTGCTATGGTCCTGTCATCTTTATTGCCCTTAAAAAATTTAAATCCTGTTCGACATTGAATTCATCCTTTTTACAAAGGTTGTCATTAAATGATCGTGCAGCAGATACTATAATTTTCTGAAGAACAATTCAATTTTCAAATAATTTGGTGTGAATATTTTAAAATATTCATTGAATTTAAAAAGCCGGACTCTTCTGAACATAAATGCTAGGATTATTTACTTACTTACTGAAATCATGCTCCGACTTGGAGCCTAGGTTGCTTCAAGAGTGGATTCCAGCAAAGATCAGCACAGCAGGATTGTATCTCTTCCCAAAATGCTAGTATTGAGAAGATTCTATTGTATAGTCGTCTTAAGTTGACCTGACTTCATACAAAACTAGACATTGTCAAACCTTTCCCTTCTATTTTGAAAATGCATCCAAAATGTAAATGAAAATTTTCAAGGATATCCATGTAATTTTTGAACACTTTACACTTTAAAAAATTCAACCATCAAAACTTGTTAAAACTTTAAAATTCCAAAATTGATTAATGAAACTTTCACTATTAGCTAAGACTGCGCACACTGTTAAATTATTAAAATCATAATGACATAGACCATGTGCTTCCATAAAACTATCAACTAAATTTTGATGTGTCATTAACAACTTTTTTTTTCTATTTGAAAAAACATGAAATAGAAATAGAATTTTTGAATGAAAGGAACAAAACTTCAGTCTTTCATCAAATATCAAACAGAATGTCTTCAAAAAATATTCAGCTAGATAAAAAAATAATTTGACAAGAGCTGGCAAAAAACTGCCACAAGACAACAATTTTTTTGTTGTTCATACAGACACGAATGGAAAGATTAATTTAGCTTTAAATGTCAGGATAGAGAATGTCATTGAACTTGAGTGAGTTTTGTTTACGAGATGAGATTTTGAGTAGCAATTTGCAGATATCACATTTTAATGGATTATAATTGAAAGGTTTTTAGTTGAGTTGTTGATGTGTGAATTGAGTTTATAGTGTCTTAATTTATAGAGTGGATGTAGAGCATAGAGATTTATTAGGATATTTGGAATTTTAATTGATTTTGAAGAGGTTTAGGATTTGTAGAATTTGCAGTATTAAGCAAGTATTTAGTCATATAGAGGCATATGCGACTCTTAGGCTGAGTAGTTTGATATCTGAGACTTTGCTAGCCTTGTGACAAGCCTGGGGCCTCTCAAAAATGACGTCTACATCAATTCAAAATTCCCAACAATATTTAATGAAGTCAAACTTAATTAAAAGCCTATAAAATTCCGTCAACGCCATTCAAGAACTTGTCAAGCACATCCACGCCAATCCCATTGCCTTATAAGTCCAATCCAATCCTTCACACTTCAATATCACATTCTCAATACAAACACCATCAATAATGAAATAATACACCACAAAAGGTACAAGTCAGTCAACAACACATCCTCCATACAGCAACTAATAATTGATAATCGACAATTAATAGGAAGGTCAGATGATTACCCGGTGATTTATTGACTAGAGATGAATAGACTTATAAAAATGTTATTGGTAGCGTTTAAGGCACTATCAATTACTAAATGCATCAATTGTGATTGATTGCGCATCTACATCGCCATGTAGTTTCTATTTGTTATTCAAAAATTATTAGAAAATATTTACATGAATGATGTGGGTTAAGGTCATGGGTGGTTGGATGTTGCCATAAACAATTGCGGAGCAGTTTTTTGTGTCTTGAAAGTTTGTTTGTGTTCGGACCGTGATTTGCATGCTGTTAGGTGTGTGGGGATTTTTTTTTGGGGTATAAGAATGTAGGATGTGTAAATTTGGATGTTTTGGTATCATCAAACATCGTAAACCAGTTAAATCAATCAATTCCAATAATTTCCACGGTCTGAATATTCAAACTTAACAATTCAATCCAATCATAACAACAATTTCCACCATGTAAAGCACTGCCGCAACCGGCATTTCTACACGAGCATGCAGCAACTTCTCACCTGTGTGTTACTAATCCATACATCCACACATCATACGCTTGTATTTGTGGTAATAACGAATGTGATGTAAGGTCAGTTCTTGCAGAAAAAACTCTCACTCATTTCCACAAATCTCACTGTGCATTCAGTTAAAGTTATAACGTTGATCAGTTCGGATGTAAAAATGGTCGAGACAATTGCAGAAGACGAAGATGTCAAGTCAAAAAGTTCAATTACAATTCCAGTAATTTTTATAGAAGATCGCGAAAGTGACGAGGTCAATGAACAGTTAATCACAAATGTTGATCATTATTCGCCATCTGTTCGCCTTGTGAATATCACAAAAGCATCTGATTCTGCGACAAGTTTTGGATTTTTATTATCGCGCTCAAAATGGGATCCATATCCGTACATATCAAGAATTGATAAAGAATCGCCTGCAAGTACGTCAGGATTAAAGGAAGGTGATTGTGTTTTGGAGGTAAAAAAAAAACAGTCGACGACAACGGCACAATCTACAGTTTTGTGTCTTTTCTCTTTCACATTTTATTGTGCGCGTGAACTTGAAGCTGAAAAAAGTGACATGAAACTATTTGAAGGACGCACAGAGAAGAAGAAAGAGATAAAATAGTTGTTGCTAATGTGTTTCTTGATCTTTCTCGTTTCTCTGTTTTGCTACTCTTGTGGATGCTGACTCAAGTATTCTTAATATATTTGTTGCGCATGAAGAACTTCCAATGTTATGATAAAAATAATCGATTATATAATGAGAATTTACGGACTACTACACGCTTGTAACTTGATTAACAAGTTCAAGTATAATGTGATTTTGTGCATGTATGCTGATTTGTATTTAAATGACTCACGTTTTGTGGATGGTGTTATTGAAAATATTGATATGTGGAGTTGGAGCTAAAATTGGATTGTAATTAGCTAAATTAAGTTGTTTAAAGGTTAAAGCGCGTGAGAGTAAGATTGTTGCTATGGAAGTGATCATAGAGTAAACAGTATGCTGATGTAGGCAGAGATTGATTTGGTTAATAACTGCTGTATCTGTTCCGTAAGGTACAATGCGTAAAAATGGCTAGCATGTCTCTAACTCCAGGCCAGACTCGATGAATTCTGATCTTAGACCAAAGTCAAGTCAGGCTGGAATCGGATTTTCGACCTATTTTACGCCGTACCTTTTTCGGATGCAGACATCAAATCTCAACCTGAATACAATTTCAACATGATAACATTTCACTATTCTGCATCCATTGTATCCACAAATCATGCGTGAATCAACTTAACTTAATATAATGCTGTTAGACAAACAATAACCATAATAATCTCCAAAATGGCATGATGATATTAGACAATTGTGTGCAAAGATGGTTGGTGATTTCTTGCTGTGCATAGGCATTATATTAAAGACAGTGGCAAGGTTGTCTGTGAAGACGTGTAAATGAGATGAAATGAATAAGCTATGATAGTTTTTAAAAACCAATATGTGTAATTTGGAGAAGTGATGTGAATTTTGGAAGCTGACATTTGTAGACGCTGGAATTTTTGTAATGGAACTAACCATTTGATGCTGCCATTTTTGGACTCAAAGTCATTAGTGCTAGTTAGTGAGGATATTGAAGGTCTTGAGATAGAGGAAGAAGTAGATGTGACATGAGTCGATTAATTTTGTCGACTGTATGACATGTACAATGATTTTGAATCAGCTATGCTGGGTATATGTTGTAGATTGAGGTTTTCTGAGGATTATGAGCTGGTATATAGTCAAGTATTTAATTAAGAGCTTCAAAAATGCGCAAAATATTCATAAAAATTCACAATTTAGAATTCGATCTTAAAGCATAATAATTTAGAGTAGTTAACAAGCCTCTGCTAAAAAATTGAAATTTCATCCCTAAAATAATTTACGACAATCTTCAAAGACATCAAAAATTACTTAAACTCATTAAGCTAACCCTCGCGAAAATGTCACTAAAATTTCAGCACATTTACAATCCATTAAATTTCAATATCATTTCCTCATCATCATCAACACAATTTAGATGTCTCTAATATCTTTCATTGTTTTTTAGGTAAATGGCGAAGATGTTTTAGGTATGCGAGTCGCAGATGTTGCCAATTTAGTGAAATCAAAAATCGACCATGTGACGTTATTGCTATGGAATACTAACTTGGATCAACAATGCGAATCGAATTTATGTTGCGGTCCAATGCCACTGAATTACGAAAAGTTAGCAGCAACAGTTCAAACAATTCTAACAGCTATCGAATGTCCTGTCTGTTTTAACACGATTACATCACCATTCACACAATGTCAAAATGGACATTTATTGTGTCTGAGATGTCGTGCACGATCTGATAAATGTCCAATATGTCGGGATCGTTACAGTGTGGTTCGATGCTTATTGGCGGAACAAATTTACACGACATTAATCGAAACCTTTAACCTGCAAGATGGTCCGCATGGAAAAATACGAGAGAAAATTTTTGGTGCAAAAACATGCAAGTCACAACATGATAGACACACAACATCAACCGCAACACCGAAAATGCATTCGCATACACAAAAGTTTCTTGCTAAAATTATGGGCAAGGCGTCGTCAATGGAGAGTCTGAGTCAGCAAAAAGGCTGCAAGAAGATTGACAATGAGGAAAGTGGAATGATAAGGAACAAAATTTTGTCACAGTCAGCGAGCAACATTTTTCCTCGGTACGTACATAGTGTGAAATTGAAAAGCGAAAGCTAGCTTTAAGGAAGATTCTTATGACAAAACTTTAAAGAACCGGACGGAATTGATTTTTTTCTTGGTAAAGATTTTGAAATTCATCATAAAAATGTGTTTGTTCGGATGGATGTTTATACAGACATCGCATTAAGCTGTGACCTTTTCGCAGAATCACGTTCACTTTCTGCTCTTGGAGGGACTTTTCTTATTAATACCTAGAATGATGTATAAATTCTAGAATATACAAATGCTGTGGGATGGATTTTTGGTGAATTGTCTAGAAGTGTTTCTTGGATTTATGGTTGTAATTGCTTTTTTGGGGGTGACTTAGATACAAGTTCTATCACTTGATCTTGAAAATGATGAATTTTTGGAAAATGGAAGTATAAAGTCGAAAATTTAGCACAATTTGAGCTGTAGTCTGAGCAAAATGGAATTTGGTGTATCGAACCATAAATATGCGATACTGTAAGTGCGAGGGCAAGGCCTTTGTAGCCGATTGGTTAGAAAAAAGATCAGGAATCTTTATTTGCACATTTTGTGATTTTGTGGGTTCAAATCCCTTCAGAATATGATTTCTCAATCACCATATGACATGTATTATAATGTCGGATACGTTTTGTCGTAAGACGTGGGTTTGAGTTCCACTCCGGTTCATTATTCTGAATTAAACTGTTTCTGTCAGATCAATAAACCTCACCCTGACCATCTTAAAGAAATCAAAGTCCCTTCAAAAATTCTCAATCTAAAGCTTCAAATCTATAAAACCAAATACACCCCAATAGTCACCTCTCAAGAAATGATTGATGGACATTAACATTACGAATCAACAGCTGAAACAATTTCATTTGTAGCAACAATCCAAATAAACAATTCAATCATGTAGAAACAAGAAGAAAATGACAGAAATTGTGGCAGTAAAAAAAATTCCCATAAACATTAAACAAAATTGTTTTGAGATAAAAAATCATAAGCCGGATAGTATTTTGGATATATATTTCTGTTGGATATTATGACTATTATTGATTGCAAAATTGAACCCTCGTCACCACAGAACCAGAACAATTTTTTTGATTTTTATTCTTCCATTTTTTAGTGCTGCGGAATCAACTCAAATGGCAGTCATTCGATGTCCATCAATGACACGAAATCTCGGCTCGGAACTATCAAATTCATATGGAAGCCTTCTGGGCACTCAACGTCCACGTTCATGTAATGTGTCATCAGAAAGTTTGCCTATATTCATGCCTCATTGTAATGATAATAATTCAAAAATCGATCAAGAATTGTTCTATTGTCCAGCCAGTGAGCATTGCTATCAAGATAAGCTTAAAGCATCAGAATTGATACAGCATGTAAATTCCATCCATCACCTACCGACAATTTTTTTCGGCACATCAAGTGCGGAAATTTCTCTACCGCCACGATTGCCCATTGAGAATGCGTCATTGATTTTACAGCTCGATGAAAAGCAATTTTGGGTGAAAGTTGTGGCCAATGTTACGTAAGTTTTTTTGATGCTGTACATTCAGCCTGTATTTAACTGTTATTATCCCTTTTTGGAAAGTTTTATGACTCTCTGCAAAGCTATAAAATTTCATTCCAAATTGTATTGTTTTTTTCATTTTATTTTCCTTTTGTACATCCATACAGAAATAATGACCTGTTCATTTCGTGTCTAATGCAAGCATCGTTCGATTACACAACAAAATACATTCTTGAGATTGCCATACGAAAAGTTGCCAATAAAATTCTCGGTGTACAGTTGATAAATCGAAATGAGATTTATTCGATGGAAAGCACGTCGTGGCAGGTAATTTAATTATTTTTTTTTCCTATGCTGTACTTTTTTTTTGGTTCTTTATTATTTTGTTTTCCACACGTCGGGATTACATGAAGCTTTAGCTGAATTTTTGGAGGATAGGGGGTTGATTGGTTGATGTGTTTAGTTATGTGTCTGAGTTATTACTAGTTGCTGGAAGTAGTTAGTGGATATTGACAAGAATGTCACAGGTGTCTAAGAATAGGGTTTGTCCAAAATTGCAGAAATGCAGACCTGCGGTTCTTGAAAGTCAACTAGTTTATAGTCAAAAACTTCAGGTCTGCATCACTCTGGATGAACTTTAAGATGTAGTCAAAATCTACACTTTATGCTTATCTGAAATGTAGGAAATGGCAGTACTGCGGTTATTGCCCGAACCCTATGGGTTCGAGACTTGGCATGGGAAATTTTTGACATGTCCTGAATCTGGTCGGCTCACAGACCTTGAACTATAATCATGTCCAAAACTGATCCAATAAACTGTAGGTCTATTGAGTGCAGTGGTCTGGCGCACCCTCACTCGTTAAACAATCATTTATCTTTAAGCGCAGCTCTGGATCTTAAAGATCTGAATAGCTAAAAGGTTTTTTATGCTTATTTTACTAGGAAATATTCACATCACAACGTGGAATTAAACTTACTGATGATAATATTCAGGCAACGTTTGCAGGTGATGATATTAATCTGCAGGTTTCCATCAAAAGGATTGAGGATATATAATAATTAAATTTACAATTAACAGTCGCCGTAGCTCACTTAGTTTATGAAAATTTATTTATTTATTGTTTCCATAGTGAAGGCATCTGATGCTTGAATCACCCCTGCGTGCAAAAAATGTGCCTGCTTTTGGGTGCATTTTTCATATTTTTTAATTAACTGTGAGCATATACGGGGATGGCTTAATTAATTTTTTTTATCTGTGTGTCTGTTATTTAAGAGATTTTTTTATATCAAGCTATGATGTATATCTGTCTATATTAATTAAAATAAAAATCAATCTTGCCACAGTACGTGTGACAGGTGGAATTGCAAAAATTTCATAAGTGAATTATCGCACACACAAAAAAGAGTCGCAAGATAAATCTTAATTATGATTGATTGTTATCAATTTATTAATATTTTTTTTTACAGATCCAGGTATTAAAGATGTGAAATTGAGAGATTATTGATATGAGTGGAAAATTTTTCTGGGAAGCGTATCAGATCTTTAATGCATTATTAATGGATGAATGGAAATTTTTTGATCAACTTTTTTGCCATTTTGAGTGGAAATTTTTCGGATTTGAGTGGAGTTTTTCAGGCAACGCTCATTTACTCATGTGAATGCTTAGCGACACAAATGAAGAAGATGATTCCGTCATGACTTTATCAAGGCTTTCTTATGCAATGTTTAAGTATGAACTGAATGCTTCTAATGAAAATCGAGATTTTGCAAGCTGGAGCTAGCAATAAAGCTAGTTTTAGGTGTCCTCTATGGTCAGGAGGTTATGAATAACAGTTGATCTGTACGGCCAGCGAATTAAGTATAATGGAAATCGAACAGGGCAGAGCTGGAAGTCAACTCAAACTGTGGATGGTAAAATCGATTCAAGTCAACTCGACTGCATCTAAAGGTAAACTGCTGAAAGCCATAAGTCAATGAACTTTCAAGGAAGTTTGAAGTCAACTCGATTTTCAGGTGTAGAATCAAGTTTACCCGCCAAAACTCGTACTAAATTCAAGCTCTGCAGTTGAAAAAAATCAATAATCCCTGCTTCTTCTGATTTGCAACACTTCCTATTCCCAACTTACAATCCTCATTAATTTAGCTTAACACACATTAACTTTTAACTTCCATGAACATATCCCACATATTCAATACATAAAGATTAATAAAGATCATATCTAAGCAATCAATAAAGCTTATTAATTTTGAGTTTATAGCACAGCATCTTGTATTAAACAGGAAGCTGTCTATAAGTTTTAAATTAATTTCATCTTCAATGTGCCAACTTTGATTCCTTAAAACCTTTAAAATCCATTTTAATACTTCACATGAGACACGACATAATTTGCAGCACAGCAGCAGAAGTAGATTTAATTATTTAAAGTTATTTGAAGACTTTTGATTCTCAAATGAGGGAATATGATTGTTGCAAATTTAATCACAACATTGTTTTTTTATAATCTGCAATATTGTTGCATCCTCGTCGTTCATTTAGGATTATTCACTAATTATTACGCATTGTGTGACTGATTTAAGAGGAACAATAAGGGATTTATTCAGGTGTAATTGAGGATGTATGAGGATTTGTGTATTTTAAATGAATTGTTGCTTAAATTATAAGCAAAAAAATTAAAAAAAGAATCATAGACTTCGAAAAGGCGTTCATGATGAAAAATCGAAATTTGGGATTTGAACCCTTTTTTGAGAGCTTTTCATTTCTGTTAAGCTAGTTTATATTGATGAGAAATTTGGCAAAATGCGAAATATATCTCTTCTCTACATTTCATTATCAAATCATACAATGCAGTACACTTGTTCATTTATTTGTTAACAATTGCAATGTCCTTAAGGCTTAACATCACAATCCAATTCGCAGATAATGTCAAAACACATCTGTCTATTAACACATTCATTTTTGTCGAATCTTGTTATATTTAACACCTCATTTATATCCAATTGATTCATAATAGTAACTAAACAGCATCATCATTCCACTACTTCAGCAACAATAAGTAGACATGACCGTGAAATCGAAAAAAAACATAAAGCTTAAACTATGCGTTCATAAGTTTTAATATTGCAAGTTTAATAACACTTTAATAATACAATGTCATATTGAATACTTTAAGTAATGATTTAGGAAATGACAAATTTTCTGGTTCATACTTCCGACTTGTAATTTACCATGACGTAGTTATTAAACAAATAATATTGTCTATTCTAATGAGAAATCTATTCGGAGAAACCCATTTAAATTGTGTTAATAAATATTGATGGTTTATTAGGGGAACTCCGTAGCTGAATAGTTAGTGAGTTACTCTGTTTAGGCAAATGAAGCTGTATGCAAATTGATCAGGAAATTGGAATTTTAATTGCAAATGAGTTTTTTTGGGATTTTTAATAATTATTGGGATTTTTCAGATCAATAGTCTTGGGTTTTAGGGGGGAAGGGTGTAGCGAGGGTCAAGTTATGGCTTCGGATCCCAATTTTCGAAGCTTGGTCACTTCAAACTCTTAAATCAATTTCAATTCTATCTCCAATCGTAATGAATTTCACCAAAATCATCTCCGCTAAGTCACATCAACTAGTCTCTTGCCACAAAACAGTCATTTCTCACTCTCCTCTCATTGATCTTCTCCTAAACTATTAGTAGTTCCAACTTACTTCTCGTATCTCAACTAACTCACTTGATTATGCTCTGTTTGTGCTCTCTCAATCCAATTTTTTTATAGTTTGTTTTCCTTCTCAAAAACGTAGACACACAAAATGTGAACTTATGGTTTCCAGCACACAGCAGCATGTTCAAATGTCTTTTCTTCAACTCGTATATTTATGCTTGAGTAAGCAAGCCAGCATATTATTAAGATTGTGACATTATTTCCGGGTTTATTGCAAATATACCTTTTACACATCAGCATGCTGGCTGGTAAATATAGCAAAAAGAAGTAAATAAATGTAAAGAAAGAAGTAAATGGATATAGTAAGTATCGATACGATTACGGTAATAGCAATAAAACACGTTTTTTTCTTTCTGTTAAGTAATGTAATAGCTTTGCCGTTGGTTCTATAACTTGTGCAAATAACATGCGGTAATTCTCGTCTTGCAATTGTTCAGACTCAAACAAAAAAAAAAAAATTATAGAGATGTGCTGCTATTCTCTGACTAGTGTATGGTGGGGGGCTTAAAGAGTCATACGTGATTTTTTCTCGACTTTGTAGCTTTAGCTCTGCATTAAGAGAGAGGATTTAATAATTTTTTTTATTTTATTTTCTGCTTGGCATAAGAAATATTTTTCATTTTTCACATATATTGTTCGATTTTGAAAGGAAGTAAACGCGCTGCCGCGAAGCTATTGATATCTGGTGAATTTCAAGCGATTTTTTTTTGTGTATCGAAAAAATTCTATCGAGTTGATTTCGCAGAGAGATTAATAGAAAATTTCGTGAGTGTATATACATGTCAGCTACCACAAATTGCCGCTAATCCTATGAAATAAAGTACAAACAAAAGGAAGTAAAAATAATATCAATTAAAGTGAATGTTTAAATAGCGATTAGAATAGATTGAAATTGTCTCAAGTGTAAAATTTTGCCACTTAAGAGTACGCACATATGTGTATACTTAACACGTAATGGATAAAATATGTGATAACAACCCAACAATGAATGAAATTATGGAACATAAGGATGGGACGAGTGAATGTCATGATAATAATAATTCCAATTTGAAATTAATTTGTATCGAGAACGGTGCTGATGGTTTGGGTATAAAACTTAGTAAAAGTTCATGGGATCCGTATCCGTTTATAAGTTTTGTCGATGAAACGAGAGAACAGCAGCACGACTTACAAATTGGTGATTGTTTATTGAAGGTATTGTTGTTATTATTTTGGAATTTAGTTCCTACTGTGAGAATAAAGAGCGGGAACTTTGCAAAAGCATATTGCTTGGAGTTTGAGAGTAGATATTGGAGTTTGTTGGTATTAATGGCGCATTTTTGAAGAGGATTGAGGAGATTCTTAGGTTTTTGGATGACAAGCATGTCTCAATGACAACTCTCTTTAATATTCATGTGAAATCCCAATCATCATATTTAAATCACTCAATTTCATGGAATCGCATTAAACAACTTAACATTTCCAATCCTTTTCCTTCATCGTAATACGTACCTCAATATTCCAACAGCTTACCAATAAAGTTATTGCGAAATCTTCGATCAACACGTGACATACTCTGGGAAATTTGCATAAACTTATCATATTTATTATGTAAACAGCTGTTTTGCACTTTCTCTTGTGTTGCTATATTCGGTTGAATTGCAGGAAAAGATCAAAGAGTATTTTGATGTTTATGGAAGAGATTAAGGAAGCTAGAATTGAGATATTTTTGGTATTTTGATTGGAATAAGTTATATTGGGATTTATATGAATTTGAATATTTATGTAGGGACTTGTGTAGATTGATTTAACTAGAATATAGGTGGAAATAAAGCTAAAAGGCTTATTCATAGCAAGTTTTGCCGATGATTCAATTTTCGGAAGTATGAATCATGACCTTTTAGGCTACGATCATAATTCGAGTAGTTGCTCTCTTTTGTTATGCACCAGAACTCAAGGTCGACTCGGATTTTGCATAGACTTCCACTCATTCCTTCAACAAATCCTCCCAAAAATGACAATCTTAATCCCAATCACCCATTCTGCGCAAAAAACCCGCTCAACGTCAAGCAAAAAAGAACAACTTAAAAAACTAATAAAACGATATAAAAAAACTTTGAAGGTTAATGGACAAGATGTGCTGGGTTGGCGGATACAAGAAATAGCAGAGCAAATACACAATAAAACAGATGATGACAACAATGAAGTAAATTTACTGTTATGGCGCGCTAGGAACTCGCAAGTATGCAAGCTCTCTTATATTCTCTATCATACATACATTTGTCAAGCTGCACACATTATTGAATGAACATAAAAAATAGTGAATTGAATGTTTTGTTGCTTTTGTGCAGTTTCCACACTCTTTAGTTTTATTACTGCTGCTGTAAAATGTGTGACTCGTGCGCTTATAGCTTTGAAATGGTAATTCAAAAAGTGATTTTTTTATGCAATTGACGTGGACAATTGAATGGACATGATTTTATTGATATTGTGGCTGTGTCTAAGAGATCTGTTGCTGCAACTAATAGTGTGAATGTGTATTGAGTGAATTGAGAAATTATTATTGGACAATATATGAGTGTTAATTGGTGACTGTTGATCTTAAAAAGTAATGCATAATATTAAGACAGTATGTGATCTCCTATATCCTGTAATTAAGTGACATTTTGAGGATAATATAAGCTTCAGGACCCACGCGGATTTGCAGCTTCATTAAAAGCATTCAAAACACCATCCGCAAAAGTAATCCTCACATAATGTACCTTATTACAATAATTAACATTACAAGCTGCTCTAAAAATAACTCGTACGTGTTAAACACAAAACGTGTTAATCCATAGCTCCGTAAAAACTTGAAATTGTAAAAAAAAATATAAAACATTTATGGTAATCCAATTTGTAATTCAAGGTTGCATTATTGGCAATTAAAAAAAACTACTTGTAAGTTTAATGATGCCACACATTTTTGAAGATCATTGGCTTACTTCTATTGAAGATGGAATTATTTGTGTGAAGATTTTTTTTGAAATTAGAGTAAGAGCTCGTTAGGTAAAGTGACTACTGAAAGGTGATGAGTGTGGAATTGATGCAGTCTAGGGCTGCACTTAGCTTAACACCATTGCGTACCAACCCCACCTTCTCGTGGTGATAGGCCGTTAGTCCAAGTCACATAGTCGGAGACGGAGAAGAAGAGCTCTTTATGGTTTATGGTCTGCAGCCTAGCGAGCCGCAAATTCCAAACAAAACCGACAAACATCTGATCAAAACTATAAATCAGCCACAGTCAATAAAATATAAATAAACAACAATATACAATAAAATTGACGGATGAGTTTAAAGTTGTTTTGATGAGATCATTCACATAATCAGCTCTAACATGTGCTACAAGCTTTGCACCTCAGTGACATTAAATTATCCATGAGGTTATTAAAAAAATACCTTTCAAATAAGATAATACACATTATTCAAAATGATTGCGGAAATCAGTAACGCAGAAAATACTGAGTGCTTTTATGAGCCTTCATTCACGAACAAGATCAAGTCTGTATCATAATTGTGTGAGCACTTTTGCATATATATAAATATTTCTCTATATCCGTGAAGGTCACTGTCATTCGTTCACTAAGTTGTCGGTGATTGTTGCAGGCGGAATGGAAAAACGATTTTATTAGCAGCTATCGAATTAG
This sequence comes from Chironomus tepperi, assembly GCF_022539635.2. NCBI lineage: Eukaryota > Metazoa > Arthropoda > Insecta > Diptera > Chironomidae > Chironomus > Chironomus tepperi. Next base: position 2,399,308 of record NW_027226207.1, read on the forward strand.
AATGAGGAAAATGAGTAATTAGAGTTGAGGTTTCCATCTGAAGTCAAGCGATTAAGACATTGATTTTAAATGATTGATTTTAATTTAGTGATTAAGTTAATTGCGGTTCTAAGTTGGCATAAATGATCAGAGGAACTAGATACAATGTAATTGAGTAGTATAGAGGATGATTGCTTCTTTAGGTATTATAATGACGTCCGTCTATTACAAATATCCTTGAATTTTATTAATGAAGTGTTTTAGACAATAGAGTCTTTTATTTGACTTGTAATAGAGTAGATACGTCAAGTTTGAATCAGAATTTCAAATAAGAACCTTTCATTCGGCTGCAATTAATTCAGTGCTTTCAGCATCTAATTTCCATAAATATTCAACAATACTTTCCATTCATAAGCCTTTTAAATTGATACAAATTAGTGCAAATAAGCAATAATTCAACTTTCAAATACAAATCTCATTATTCACAAAGTAAATCTCTTTAAAGCCGTCACTAGGATTAATTTGAGTGTCACCCTCGCTCCACAATAAAGATATCCATCAACGTGAGTTCATTGTCACGATTTATCTATCAAAAAATTGTCTACTACCTTATTACTCCTCATTTTTTCTTTGTTGGGTTCTCATCCGCTTTCAGAATTCTAATTTTATCCTTTTCTTAAAAAGGAATGAATAACCTTTTCATAATGGAGAGAATCAGCATGCTTTCGACCTTCATAAATAATTTGAGTCTCTTCAGAAAATTTATTCTCAACAAAAAGTGCTTTGCCTACACGTGGAGATGAATTATATCCGAAAAAAAAACTAATTCGTACTTAAGAAATATCTTTAAAGTAATGGATTAATTGATTTTGATGAGCAAATTGAATTGTTTGTGAAACGGATGGAAGTGGATGAGTAGTGTAAAGATGTAGACAATGGATAAATGCTTGTGTAAATCTTGATTGGAAGAATGTGTTTCAGATGATGATGACATGGGATAAAGTACATAAAAAAGATTCAATTCAATAGGAATATTGAGATGTAGTCGTGAAGTCTTTCGAATCTATAGAAAATAGATTGCAATTTCACTGACTTACTACATGCTAAGATAGTTAAGGTAACGGTACTTTTTACTTGGAAATTGTATGAAATTCCACGGATTTGGAAAGCTTAACACCCACATTAACAACATAATAAAGCGGATTAAATGGTATAGCATCGTAGACGGTTCATTTAAAGCTGCATTTTCATACATAGCTGGTGATTATTTTTACTGGGTAAATGTCTAATGTAGGAATAATACTATGTACAGTAGTAATAGCTTAATTAGTATTTTGTAGTCGATTGATAATAGTGAGCTAGTGACTAGACTCTTATTAAACAATATAGGAGCTCCTATACTCCAAAAATCCAAATCACAAAATTTAAATGAATCCAAATCCATCAAAAAGATCCCCAAGACATCAAATCTGTGTCACTAGAACTAAGAAATCAACCTGAGTCATTCACACAATATAAATCATAAATAACACAAAAGAATGAAAGAAAATCTCCTCATATAGCTGCACTTACACGCATTAGTCTCATTCTATTCTTTATTGTCAATGACTTACATTCTCATTCTTGTTCTGCCTTCTTTTTTCTACTACTACATTCTATTATAAATCTCATCATGAATCATTCATTTTTTAATTTATCTATTTCGTTCATGACTTTGTCCTCATCTATTGTTCTGTGCTTCGATAGCAGCCATCCTTTAATGATATGATATTGTATGATGAGAATGTAAATGAGGAATATGATGACAATGATTGAGATGATGTCTATCAAGTAGAGCTTAAAGAAGTTAAACATTCTTGCTTCTGATTGCAGGTGACTAAGTCCTTTATGCTTGACTACTTGCTCAATCCAAAATATTGCCAATTCTTTCGGCATCAGTGGACTTTGACTTTTCATGAGCTCTGATGCCTTCCTTACATTCACATGATAGATTGGACTCTCAATCATCATTCGAACCTTAATGACAATTTCAATTGCTGTAAAATTACGGACATTGATTGACTCAGCAAAGCCCAATTCAATTGCTCTGTTCATGTTACGATGTTGATCGATTTGAATTGGTAAACCGAGAATTGGCTTTGCGTGCCAAATTGCTTCCTGAATTGTCAGCATTCCACCCTGAGTGATGACAAGATGAAGCTTTGAATTTCCTGGAATAAAAAAAAGTTTGTTTTTTGACTTTAATTGATGTCAAGAATTTTTCAGACATACCCAATATTTCATTCTGCTGCATCCATTCAACAAATAAAACATTTTGTGGCCGAGAAGATTTTCTGATAAATTTTTCATTGCATTTGCATATGATGCTAAAGTCGTTGAGCTCTCGAAAGGCATTCATTATCTCATGCATTATTTCGTATCCTAAATCTTCTGCCAACATAGAACTGCCCATTGTGAAGAGGATAATTGGTTTCTCTGAATGTTCAATGAATGTGATGACATCCTATGAATGAGAATATTTGCTTAATGTTTCATAAATGTGAATTGTTTGTATTTTTGTAGTGGATGGTCTGGGGTGAAATTTGATGGCAACATGTTTTAAAGCATGAATCATATTTTTTAGGGATTCCAGGTTTCATTAGCTCTACTTCAGGTGACTAACAAGATGATGGCTAGACATATACCCGACTTATTGCAGCAAATCCCACTCGGTATAGTTTACCTCAAAACCCACCCAGATGCTCCATTTAAAAATGCATAAAACATGCAATTAAGTAATAAAATAGTTCATGACAATGTCGTAAGATGTACGTGATCAATAATTAAATTACTATACCCATCAATTTACGTGACAAGATTAATTAATTCTTATTAACTCTCTTTTTGAATTTTATGGCAACAAACCTCACTTAAACCAATGGCAATAGACCTAACTTAAGTTCATTAATCTCCATCAAATTTTCACCACAAGCCACACAAATCTGCACAAACGAATGAATGAATGTTTATTATACACATAAAGATCTCAGTTTGTTCATATAAAATACATCATCTCATGCTTTCCCACATTTAGAATGCAATAGTCATAGTCACATTCACACAAACACAACAAAGCTTAATGTGCAGTAAAGATTAAAGATTTTATTTTTGAAAGTTTGCAGACTCAATAAATGGTAGCGAAAAAAGTTGTTTGAATTGGTATGAATGAAAAATGGAAGTAGCAAACATTTTAAATAGGAATTTTTAGAGCGGAATTGATATTCAGGTAGAAGGAACTTTCCCAAGCTTTTGGAAAGCTTTTTTGGTATAAATCAAAGCTTTTTGCATGCAATTTGATAGGTTTTATGTGAATAATGTACACTTTCTATCCAGTACCGACCGCGAGTAGCACAAGAAGCTGATAGAGCACCTCAACTTCGTCACGTTGACAGTAACACATCAAAACGACACGAAGGTGCCCTAAAGGCAGGGTTTGGTACATTTACATGGCGATATTGATATTATATGCAGCGGACTACTAGTAACATCCCCAAAAAAATCCCATAATCCAAATAATAACCATCCTCACATGATTAGGTACTTCATTAATCCTCTGCGCCTGAAGTCCGGCAACCGGTATTACATTAGGCGGCAATGGAAAAATATCATCAAAAGCAAAATTTCTATTTATGAGTACGAGATCCGAATACTCCAAATGGTCGATACTCAAAAGCTTTTCATTTTTCATACCAAACACTTTCCATACACGAAGATTTTCATTTTTCATGTAAATGTGACTCGCGTAGAACCAATCGAATGTGTGATAAATGAATGCATTCATGAATCTTTCGCTTATTGCTTCCCTTAGTGATTTTGTCGTTGACAACATTGAGTAATGTGAAATGTAGCTTGGAAGGATTTGTGTTGATGATGCGGCATTAAGTCTCAAGGGATGTGAATGTGGTGAGACTGAAATTAGAGGTGGATTGCCAAAATAATCAACAAATCCGAGCAGTGACTGTCCCATGGTATAGTCAAATATGATTGCGTCAAACTTGAATGTCTTTGGATAATTTAGGAGTTGCTCGAATCCTTTTGATGCAAACATTTTTCTACTCAAATAATTCCCAAGTTGATAATTCTCTTTGATAACTGTCAGCGGTGACTTTTGCCTTAAATTAAACCTTGTATTTCCATTTTCCTTATTAAAATATTCATCTTGTGATTCATAAATATTCCTCATGTAAATAAACGTGACATTTTGCCGTGAACGTTCCATTTCCACAGTTAGAACCGTAAGGTTGTGTCCTCGCTCTTCTAAACCTTCTATCAACACATTATTCCACAATCTGTGACTTGCTGATGGCACTGGTAATAGAAATAAAATGTTTGCACTCTCAACATTGGTAATGGTGGTTGAGATGATGAAAATATAACCACTAAGCACTATTATAAATCTATGTACTGTACACATTGCCGACAATGTCATTTCGATGGAAATTGACTGAGAAAATGTTTTCGTTCTCAATTTACTTTTCTGTTTTGTTGTTGATTTGTACCTTGAAGGTAATTTTCTTTGAGCGCGGATTAATCGGGAAGGAGATGGATGTATGTTTTGTGTAAGGTTATGGACAGTAATATAGAGCATCAATTGTATGTGAATTCTTATGAATATGATTCTAAAATGCATTCTAACCTCAAAATTCTGAAAAAGTCCACAAAGCTCATCCATAACCTTCAAATACTCATCCCATCCACCTCAATACCCGCTACTATCACTTCATTATCAGCCATTCCGATCTCATTTATCTATTCTCTGTTATCATACCCTAAATAACTTCACCTGTATGAGTGACTGCCTGATTGTGTGTCTGTTCATAAATATAATTGAATACTTTTACATATAATGTCAATGATGAAGAAGAATGTGGATGTCGATAAGATAACATGCATGTGTATATATTTATGCTCCTGTATTTGAACAATGTTGCAATAATGAAATTCATACTCATGTTCATCTCTATTTTCCAGCAAGGGTATCAACCACAATTATTTCATAATCTCATATCGGATGTTATTAACATACTACAGATGATGGAATGTCCTATTTGCATGGAGGTATGTGATGTCATGTTGATTTTATTGATATGCTTTTAGGGTAATTTTGGTAAAATTTGTAGCTTGATTCTATTTATGTTGAGGAATTGTGGAAGCCTTCTGGTATCAGTTTCTCAGGTTGAATCAATATTTGTGTCAAAAATTGAAGCAACTTGTAGACATTATGTACCAGGAAATTTATATTTTGGATATTTGAGCTCACAATACCTTTTGTGACGTCTGTGGCAATATAATCTAAATTAATTTCCATAAGGAAAGATTCAAAATTCTCAAAAATCCTCAATTAATTCATTCCCAAGCACAAAAACCAGATTCTTGACCAGATTGCAATAAAATCTGATCCTCAATATTTACAGTTTATCATTATCAATTTAAGTTATTCACATAAAATTGAATGATTATGCTTTACCATGAAACTATTTTAATTAATTGCCCAGCATATGGAAATGGCAATCTCATTGATTCAATCACAGCATGACCTTCCTTACTATTATTTATCTTACTGATGTTTAAATAAAATTTATTCTGCTTTTGTTTTGTTCCTAGAAGAATCTATGTTTCTATGTCATGAATAGTTATTTACATATGTCTATGCTGTTGTTTCCATGACATATTTTTTTATTTATCATAAATCTCTTCGGCAGAGGTGGAAGGAAGTTTTGGGAATAAAGTGTCAATTTCTGGATTTAGATCATATTTGTGTGGAAGTGTGACACAGATCTGATACTAATCAGTTCAAGATTCTGGGAAGGAGTAATTCTCAATTTTCTTTCTGGATCTATCCCACTTGTTAGTAAATCAGATCAAACTTCCTCGCTTCGTGACCCCATAAACGTAATACTTGATTCTAGAGAATCTATAAGCACTATACTGACGTCAGGCAGTGTAAATATGAATTGGATGGAAACATCGCTTTCCACCCGGCTATAGATGATTTCTTAAAATTCATGTTAATTCTGAATAGCATTTAAATATTAAAAGTCAATAGCTACCACCCCAAATTCTACCTCTGCCAGAAGTCATCGAAAGAAAAATTGCCAATTTCTGATACAACACAAACAGAATAGCTGCAAAAATTCAATCTAAAGAAATTTATCATCTTTCCATTTTTCCTTTTCTCTGTCACAAAAAAAAAACTAGATACCGCAATCACCAACATATACATATCAATGTGTAAACGGGCACATTGTATGCGAGAAATGTCGTTGGAAAATTATCAAATGTCCCACATGTCGGGTACAACTTGGAAGGGGACGATGTCTCATTGCTGATAAAATTCTTCGTTATATGCAAAATAATAGTATGATAAAAATTGGCGGTAGCAGTTGTGATGTCGGAAAAAATATGTCGAAGAAAATTGATGATCGATCGAGTCGGAGGGCGACGGGAAATGATATGGAGAATGACAATAAGACGACGACGACGGAGGAAGGAAATTTACATGTTAAAAGATCATGTTTACCGTTTAAATTTAAATTTAGATCTGTGACATTTTGGAGAAATTCGACGTAAAAGATTGTTTTCTTTTCGGTTTGTTTATTTGCCGATTTAATAAGATGGATATTTATTTATATTTTTTGTGAAAAATAATTTTATTTTTGTGAATGAATAAAAAACAAAATTTTAATGATGATGAGTTTATGATTGTTTTGAAGAAATTTTGCTTATATTTTCAGTTTTCAGAAGCTTTTTTTGGATGCTTCAAATAAGGGAGGTATTAAAACCTCAAGGTCCACAAGATTACAAGATGCAAGAAAATACATTCTTACCTCCAATTCATCAATAAACTTTCACTTTAGGAACATATCTTTTGCTATATATGTTCCTACTCATTTTGATTTTCTGATCTTTCTTTGACATTCGTTAATTCTTCCATCTTTGACATTATTTTCTATTAATACGACTTTCTGTTGTATTCTTTTTCTGACAACTTGATATAAAACTAAGGACACCCTAGCAGCACAATACTACACATTTTCTGTGTTTCTGCTTTGAAACACGTCGTCATCTGGGTGTTTGAAGAGTTCACACTATCTTTTATACATCTTACCTTTTTCTTTGAAATTTGATTCAACTCATAGTTGGCAGGAATCTATCCGATCAACACAAATTATGGTGCCAAATTGCGTCTATATGGCAACTGTCATGCTAGCTGCAATAAAAGGTGCTACTTGATCAAATTACTGGTCACAACTGTAGCTTTCTCATGAACAGCACAGCTTATTTGCCTGGGGCACTGGGACATCGCGTAATAATGGTGAGATTCGAAGTTGCTTTGACCATATGATGCGTGGGTTTATTGGTCAGGCTATTTACATAATTTTCCCGGCAATTCTCTAACTTTATTGACTATTCAACTAGAAAATACCATAATATTCATTAAAAAATTCACTTAGTGACCAGCATGTGACCAGCTGATCATACTTTAGACATTAGTAACCGCATTTTCAATAAAATCATATTAATTTCACCAAAACTGTCAAAATTTCCAGAAAAAAATTACATTCATCACATCTCTTCATCAAAAATTCAATTCCGTTAAAATTCTCCCATACCACATTTTCGTTTTCTAATTTTTAAGCCTCCACAAAATCGGTAGTGTAGAACTCCAGTCGCTTTATTTACAGAGCTTCAGTCTGTGTTTGTGTGCTCTCTATGAAATACATACGGAATAACTTTTGCAATATGTTGAGATAACAAATATTAATTAAATCCTGATAAAAACTTTATAATCGCATCAATACGTGAGTACATTTTAAATCCAAATTGTCTGCTAATAAATCGATGTTATGAATGTTGATGTATCATGACTGTAATTCAATTTTGTTTTGAAAAATATTCAATTTTTATGTATTTTTTTCAATTTACTGTATTTACCTCATGGATATTGCAAAATAAAACAATTTAAGGACACAGAAAATTCAATTTCCAACAGTCAAGCTTTATGTGGACTAAAAAATTGAGAGAAAATATTATTTATTTAAAGATAAATATCCGTTACTTGAATATGAATGTGGGAAGACGGAATTGAGAATAAGGAACAGTAAGTTCTCATACATGAATGCTTTTTATATGCTTAAAGCATTTCCTCATAAATTAGTTTATTGAAATATGTTATGGAAATATTATTAAATTGGATTGGGACTGGAATTGGTATATTGTATGGGATGGAGATTGTTTAATTTATGTCAAGGGTTAGGAGCTATGGACATTTGAATTTTATTTAAATTTTTTTGGAGTTCTTGACCCCAAGCATGAATGTAATTATTGTAATGGAATTTTGAGAACCGATTTGAAGTCATAGTGTCAATTATTGAGTACAATGTATTGTTATTGAGTCTCTGGAGCACCGCAATGCAGTCTTATTTACGGTATGACATGATGTGCCTCTAAAGACACCATTATGTCTGATTTTTATCCATTTTTACGTCGAAATATGCGAATTGCTGCAAACTGCAGCTCTGGTTGTTAAAAATTTCTCAGAACTTCAAACTTAGTCGATCATTCAACCCTACCTAAATAAAGTTTTCATCTAGGCTATACGTAACGCCCCAAGAATCTCACAAAGCTACTCAAAAATCTCACAAATAATTATTTAATTTTTTGGACGTTAATTATTCAATATTTGACCAACAGAAGTGAAATTATAAACACTAACTTAATTAGCACCATGTTATTGACGTGCTTTGTATTTAAAAAAGGCATGCAAATGATAATAGTTTGAATAAATATCCAAAATATCCTCCTTTTGAATGTTCTATAGGCAACAATGAAATCACGTGCACTAATTAATTAGTGTAAAGTAGACCGAGTGTGGTTATTGTGTTAGCGAAAGGCAGTTAATAAAGATAAATTTTTATTGACTCATATAGACTCCGCATCTGTTATCAAAAAATAAATATTTGGCTCAATTCAGTTTCACACATTGTCGTGCGTTGTCGCGTATTGTTTGAGTGGTTTTTGATTTTTCTTGTAGTTTGAAAAAAGCGACGGATTTTTTGGGAATAATTTCAAATTTTTGTTTTTTTGAATTCTTTTGGACAATTCTTTAGAGTTTTGTAGAAAATAACCTCAAATTTCTTAAATTTTCAAGGTTTGCTTGACAGTTTTGATTAAATCTTGATTGTCAAATTAATATTTGATCAAAATATTGTTTGAAAATATCTCAGTGACCATTAATTAAAATTTAATTTTTAAAAATAATTGTGCACTTTATGTAAAATTAAGTGACTCTGACTTTAAATAATTGTCGGTAGCTGTAACTAGAGCTGCATTAAAGTTGTTTTTCTAGAAATAAATTATTTTTGTGGACATCTTAGCTTTAGGCCGGATTGTTGTATTTAAATTTGTTCACATGCTCACAGAATAATCAGAATCAAGCTGAGTTTACTTGACAGTGTCTTCTGAGCGTCTGCCAAATTTGGAGCAAGTAATTCACACTATCAATTAGATACAGCTTGTTTCTGTTTACACTGTTCGCTTAGTCGCTGTGTAGTCAGAATTGAAAATGTGTTTCAATCCAGAATTTATTCAAGATTTGTTCAAAATATTGCTTAAGAAGATCCAAAAACAATAATTCTTATAAATCAAGGTCAATATAATTTTTCCTAAAGTGTCAGACTCCATCTTCTAGTGTTGCTAAATAATTGTCACTCAATCCGTTACGTCAGTCAAACTCGAACTTTAAACATTAATAACAAGCAACAACAACCAAAACAATCGTGTAATATTGATAAACATAACAAGAATCTCTAGTAATTTCCAAAAAAAAAAATTATCAAATGTTTCCTTGACAGCTTGTTATCAACATATTCATGGCATTTTCAAGTGTTGTGAATTGATGTGTACTTAAATAATTCGCAAAGTGTTAAGTGACTGATAACAAAAACCATTAATTAAAATACATATCAAGAAAATTGACAAGTTCATACATTCAATTGCATAAATAAGAGATAATCGACAATGGGACGAGCAAAACGAAAATATCATGTTGGTGAGTGATACTTCCAGATTGGTTTTATTTGGTTTTTAAGATGGAATTATGAATTTTTATTCGGATTTATGGGAAAATGTCATTATTACGAGATGATGTCTTGAGCTCCAGTGGGTCAGGGTACGATTAGTCGACCTGATGTCTCTGAATACACTTGATTTACCTAGATATAAGGTTGACTATTCAGTGCACAATCTACTGCGATGGGACACTGTTTAGGTTTTTTTAGACCCAGTTTGAAGGTTCAACCAAATCTATACAATATCTCACATCTCCATTAAACCTTAAAAAATTCAACAATTTCACTCCTCAAGCTCCTTAAAAAGGTGAAAATTATCATAAAAAATTAAACCGTAGGAAAGAATTCTTTTTTTTTTGATGATTGAGGAAATTATTCATAAAATTTACAAAGACTTGAGCATGAATTCTTTTTTGAGTATACACCTTTAAAAACACGGCGTGGTAGTAAAATATACTTTTTTTTATTATCGACTGTAAATAAAATGTTATCAAGCTCCCAATGTTCAATAAAAAAGCAAGTTCTTTCCTAGTGAAAAGAGGCATGGAAAAAATATGAATAATAATTTATTTGGGTAGAATTAAGATTTGCAATTGGGTTGAATAAGAGGAGGTTGAGGGGTAAGGCAACCAGTCAGTGGAAGGCAACCTGAGTACGACGGCACATTAATGTGTCATCAAAATTGTTTGTTAATGCCGCGAACATGGCGGTTTTGGTCGAGGCTTACCATCAATGGGTGCTGCGAATAAGAAGTTCCCCACCTCTGTTCTATATTGAATATTTTAGTACAATAATAAGGATATCAACTAGCACGTAGGCTTCGATCGTCTCAGATTTCAACCAAAAAAAGCTCTCAATTTCTAATAAAATTTTGGAAATTTAATACCTTTCCTCTTCATCTTCATTAAATGCTTCCCACTGCAAAAATCTACTCAATCTTATTTGCGTTGCCAAAACAAAACAAAACAAAAAAAAAAGCAACAAAAAGCTTTTTAAACCAAAAAATGAATAACTGAAAAAACATGAGATTACTTTCAATTTAAATAAATCTCTGTATGCAAACAAAGCACGAGTGTAACGGTAACTATGGCAGCAAATACACACACACTCGATGCTGTTTCTGAGAAAATATTTATAAAGTTATACAAATAATACATAAAAGGGAGACTGTAAAAATAAGAATATAGCAATGGCAAGTGTGAAGTTTTTACGTCAACAATTGTACTATCGTCATCTCAGCATTTCTTATGTACTTCGTTCATAGATCCTTGCCACAACTTGATGATGAATACTTTTTTTTGCATATTTACAGACATAAAAACTATTTCCCATGTGAACATCATCGTATTTTACCGGATAAATCCACAATCTCAAGTAAATAGACACATTCAAAATTCATGATTTGTTTGATGATGAAAATTATTTTTTTTTTCTACACTTTCATGGATATATGCTTTGGATGTGCGGTTGCTACATTAAATCTTCATGTCTATACAAATAATTTAAACCGAACGAGGAATTGAGTAAACTATTGGCTTTCGTATTTATGCCTTGAGAATAATTCTCATATAGAATGTAAACTGAGCTTTACTATTAAAATTTAAAATTAATTCCAGTTGAAGATTTTTGTGTTGCTTCTTGTTAAATTTCAATTTTAGCAAAGTGGATATAAAAGTTTTGCAGATTTTTGAGGGAGATTGAGAAAGTTTTAGTGAACATGATATTGCTATTTATTTTGATAGTCATGAAGGAATTAAATTCTTGATAATTTTGGAAATTTTAAATTATATAATATGAGGATGAAGATTTTGGATATAAAGTTACAGTTTTTGTGGATTTGGATAAAGGCTTTTGAGTTTTTGACTTGATATCCAACTATAAGGGCATTCTTACTCTTCTATGCCACATATTCTTGTTATATTCTCTGAATGTTTAATATTACTAGAGATTAAAAGAGGTTGTAAGTCATAGGGAAGCAGTTCTTCAAGTGAATTTACAATTAGGTATAAGATTTATGTAACTTTTGTTAACTATGTAGACATTAACTGAATAATAACTTGAACTAATTAGTTATGACGTATTTGTGTCCATTTTTATATATTTTTGAACACATAGGTACAGGTTAACAGTACTTATGACTAGGTTTGTCTGGATATAGGCTAGGAGATGGGTCTTTACTTATTACATTGATGCAAGTTGTCCTAACAGACAAGAAGCATGCTTTCATGACACAATAATGTCTCTACGGTACCTAAAAGTCTTATTTACCTCATTGTTTGATGCGTAACTGGGATGGAATCAAACCAACCTCCCCCCATCCCTAAGACCGTTACATAATCAGTGAGCAGCTCCATTCCAAATAATAAACAAAAACCATTTCAAAATAATTTTATTCAGCATAAAACCATAAAAAAAATTTACAAAACCAAAAAAATAAACTCTTTCAACCTATTCATATTAACCGAATTGAAGCCTTCTAAAAAATTTAAGACTAAATTGCTGTAAAAAAGGCATTTCCTTCATCTCATTTCAGAAGCCAAATTAAATTGAAAGCATCTATGCTCCTTTAAGCTAACATTTAATTTAATACCGGATGATATGAGAATGTTGAGGAAGTTTAAGCCCATGCAAACATATGAGCATAGATGGAATATGTACATGCACACAAAATTTGTTAGTCTTGATTTTGCGGCTATGAAAAAAAAGATTAAATGAATTAAAAATTTGCTAGGAAAAAAAGAAGATTTTTCATGCAGAAAATTGTTCAGTTTGGGGAATCAGAAATTTATTAAAATTTGTTGGGGAAGATTTTTTAGTGGATATGATTTGAGTTTTGAGGTTAGGGGCAAAAAAATTGAAGAAAATTAACATTAATATCGCAATTCTACCACCCTACAGTATGTACACAGATATTAATTGATATTCTCATCACATTTCAACCACCTCCCATTTTTCAGATGATACTCATTAAATTTATACATTCCGAGACACTGAAATGGAATCATCATCAAAAAAAAAGTTGAAATTTTACCACAGAAAAAATTCCTTAAATTACAATTACAATTTACATAAAAATTTCTTCTCATTTTTCGCTCGTTGAATTTTAATTAAATCATAAAAAAATATTTCTTCAATTTCCTCCCATTTCTCCCCATCCAGTGAAATTCAAGTATATTTATATCATGAAATGTAATCAATTATTTATGTTGTTGGTGATCGAATGGACCGAAAAAAATATCAGAAATTTATAATTGATATGATTGTAATTATTATATATATTTTTTTCATTCTGTACATTATCAATTATGGAAACATTATTGCTTTTTGTGGGAACACAATTCTGAGAGTTTTTGAGTTGGTAGGAGTGGGTAAGGAGTTTGTAGGCGGATTGTATGGGTGGGGTTCATTGTTTTTTAAAACTTTAATAATTCCAATAATTAATTGAGTAATTAAAGTATCTTGATAGCCATAAGGGGTCATTCACTTATAACGTAGCACACTTAAGGGTAGGGGTCGAGATTTTGTTACGGAGGGGAGTGGGGTGCTGTACTCAGAAAATCAAATTTTCCCATTAGAAAATAAGTGGGATCCTTATCTGTTGAGTGAAAAATCGATTTGAGTCAACTGTACTCCTCAATGTTGACAGGACGCTATGTTGAGATACCTTCACTAAAGTCCTTGATTTTAGTTCTGTGAGTCCTTCACTTGAGTCTTTAGAGTCCTTCACTAAAGTACTTAACCCTCTGAATTTCTAGCGACCTTTTAGTCATCTGTAGTTCGAACTATTAAAGAACTGCGAACTCTGTGACAAACTCCTTTGATACTTGATACAATAATTTGCAAGACAGCTCTCCTTTATGGATATAAGTGCACCAGATGTCAATAAGTACAATAAAGCAAAGAAATGCGTTTTTGATTCCATGAGTCATCCCACAAGATCTTTTACATTTTTCCCAAATTGCTCAACACTCACTTCCATTCAATTAATCATGTGTGAATCAGTGTTGGTGTTTTTGTGTACGAAAAAAATCGAGGTCATCAATATTATTGACATTTCAACGATCCCTTTATTATGATTTCTCTCTTTATATATGAGCATTGTCTATAGAGAAGTCAATTAATTGCTTTTCCTTTTATTCATCCATTATAAAATATTCAATGATGAGCAAATGAAAAATTTTCATTTAAACAATATTTTTTAATGTATAGTAATGAATATGAAAATGTATTATAATTAACTTTTCATTAAATTCTCTCTCTGCATTGTTTTTGTTTGTTCTTGAAATTGTTCTGAAAAATAAATTTTCCCATTATTTATTGAAAACAAATGAATTTTCATTTACTTTATGTATTTTTTTAATATTGAATTATGTGCTTCATTGTTGGCATGAAAAATTGTCGAAGCTTTTTTTAAAGCTGTTGCTATGATCATTGTCCTCTCTTTTTTATGTAGGCGTTACTTTTTTGTCCTATTGTGTGAAAGTCAGTACAAATTGATTCTGCTCATTGTAGTCTTTGTATTGTTTTATTAAATAGAGACGTATTGAACATTATTTTGTTACTTAGTGGATAGATTGATCAGCTAGTTTGAAATTGAAGCTAATTGAAACTTATATACAATTAATCTGATTAATAAAGCTAGTATTAAGCTCCTGAATCTAGTTCTTAGCTGCTAAAGCTAGTCCTTATGTGCTAAAGCTAGTACTTAACTGTTAAAGCTAGTAATTAACTGCTAAAGCTAGTCCTTAACTGCTAAAGCTAGTCTTTAACTGCTAAAGCTAGTCCTAAACTGTTAAAGCTAGTCCTTAACTTTTAAAGCTAGTCTATCACTACTAAAGCTAGTCCATAACTGTTAAAGCTAGTCCTTAACTTTTAAAGCTAGTCTATCACTACTAAAGCTAGTCCATAACCGTTAAAGCTAGTCCATAACTGTTAAAGCTAGTCTTTCACTACTAAATATAGTCCATAACCTTAATTATCTACATTTGCTCCTTTTATCCATTAATTCCAATTTTCCATATCCAAAACTCCCTTTTTACAATCATGTCAACCTTTCCGTCCATTTCTTGCAAAAAACATTCCCACACTGATCCAATTTCACCAATAAAATAAGTCATTACTGCCTCACCTACATCGTAAACTAAATATTTTCTACCTAAACAACAACACCTCCATCAATAAATCAATCATGAATTAATCTAAATTTCAACATGCCATTAACATTCTATCTACAAAATAATCCATAGACATGATATGAAACGCAACGCAACGGACAGAGCTTCATGTTATCTGAAATGCGAGTTAATTGAATACAATTTTCACTCACACACATGTATGGACATACATTGATTCAATATCCCCGTGCGTTGTGAAGTTGTTATAACGTCATAGGAGTTCACAGTTGTCCGAGTGAGGAAAAAAAAGAAGTTTCAAGCCTGACTGTTTACCAAATGTTTTTACATGAAAGTAATATAATGTCGAGTTTATTTATGTTGATATCAATATAAGTATATGCTTAATATACTTTAAGGATGTAAAAAAATTTGTTTTATTGCTTTCATGCAACGAGTGAGTCAGGGGTGGAGCTGGATACTTTTTGAGGTTATGTTGAATGGATCTAGAAGGAGTTTGAATTTAGATTTACATTTTCTAAGATATTTTGATGCAATTTTCAATTCTGAGTGGGTTTAAACCCCCAAAACCCTTCATAGACTGCACCTAACCCCTCTTCCGTCATTCCTGTTTCTCACAGTTCCATTTCTATCCACCCCAACCTATTCATTTTTGAAGAATTCCTTTAATTCATGTTTAACACGCGACAATGTAATTTACTATTGTGGCATGTAGACATTTATGCGGTAACATAATCATAGTACGCGGCAGCAACTTGTTTGCTTTTTTTCCTTTTCTTGCCGAGTCACAAGACGAAGGAAAAAAAGGAATTTTGTGATTGAAAAATTTTTCAACGTCATTTTACTGCTGCTCAAAATTCCATGGCTGAGTTTTATTAACAATCAAAATTTATGACATTGTATAAGGGAGCCAGTTTTTACAACTGCCAGTTTTACCTCCAACTACTATCGCCTTAGCACACACAGCGTGAATGAGGTAAAAGTTAATCAGATGAAAATTCAACAACCAATGTTGTCATAATATCCATGTCAGATGACTGAGAACAAAAATTAATTTTTTTGTCGATGTTATTAGGAAGCTTGTATCGTGGCTGAATGGATTCTCTGCTGGTTTTTTTTTTGGCTACAGCTGTAGTTTAAACATTAAAATACACATGGAATCAATATTTAATGTCATCAATATTAAAGTGCCTCTGCCTCCTCTGTGGATAAATGTTTACCTTTATGTCTCGGCATCATATAATTGTGCATATGCTGCCAGGCTTGAGTAAAATATTAGCAGAATTTTTAAGGGGGAAGTGCTGTTGGATGGGATGATTATGGTTGAGATGACGCATCTGGTCGGGTTTTACAAGGTAAAAATATTGCCAAAAAAGTGAACAAAAAATCAATTTTGACAAGCGACAAGTATTATACTGAATATATTTATTGAGAATTGAACTCAGTACTGAATTAAGTTTTTAAACTTTGATCAATTTGCTGATCATAACTCTTAATTATTTAGTGATATTAGTAGTACTAGTCATAAGATCCTAAAAAATTCACAAACTTCCTAAATGCGTTCAAAATCTCCCAACAAATCCAGTAACTCTTCATACTCAATTCTCCCATTCATATATTTCATGCATTTATTCATTCATTCATTTTCATTAAATTATTTTAGTTTTTTCACTATTTCATGTCTGCGACTTTTTCTCTTTCAATATATGAATGCACACATAGAGATATAAAGAAGCTCCTCGAGATAGATGAGGGAGAAAAATGAGAGATTGATATCAGAAAATATTTCTCTTCAAGAAATGCACAATTTTGAGACGAAAAAACTAGAATATATTGAATTTGCATATTAATTAAATTATATGAAAAGAACGAAACGGAGAGGAAATATTTTAGTGATCATCATCATCATCGTTTGCCATAGACATCGTCGTTGTCATGATTCTGCACCTGTCCAAAAAAGCAACCTTCATTCCGAAAGATATAAAAATTACCTCCCCTTCATATTCAAAAATTATACCCAGAAACAGGAGACTCACAAGTGCTATTGAATGTCTCTCTCGAAGGGAATTTAATGAGTTTTAAAAATAATTTTATTTTATGGAACCATCCACAAGGTAGACATGGTTAGAAAATATGTTCATGGTTGCATGAAAATAAAGGCTGATAGGCAATGTAGATACATAGAATGGAATTTAAATAAATACTTCTAATATCAAATGATAAAGTTTTACTCTTTATACTCTTGGTGATGTTGCAACTTCGACTATTGCTGCTGCTGTCTCCCTATAGAAAGTGAATGAGAAGTTTTATTAATGAAAAGATGTGGTTAGTTTGTTTGAGGGATATAAAAAATATATTAAAAATATTTTTTTATGCTGTAATGTAACATAAAGAGTTTGTGCTGTTTTAACTAACAAACACATAAGGTGAGTTGGGAAGGTGCTTTGGGTGATTGAAATAGTTGAGCGCATATTAGGGTGTAAGTCAGTGTTTTCCAGACTGTTTTGCGTCACAGTATGCGGTTCATGGCACTAGTGTACCGTTGCACATAGTTTGGACAACACTATTGTAAGTATAGCAAAAATTAGGGGTCGAAGTCAGCTTAATTGAGTATATCTTTGAGTAAGCTCAAAAATAGCACAGAATAGTCCTATTAGGTGTTACTGCAGTGTCTAACAGGATACAATTTAACCTATTTTCATACCAAACTGTGCTTTAGTGTGCTACTTCCTTAATAACGTCATTGTTCATCAGAGAAATCCCTAATAATACTTCCCAGATTAAAAATCCATCCATTCCTGTTAAAATTTATTTAAAAATATATCCATAAGTCTTCAAAGGAGTACTTGCAAAATTTTACCGCATTATATGCACCATAAAATACTTCACAGTTTGCCAAATTCGTCAAAATGTCATCTTACAATTTACCAGAAGTAAAAGAAGTAAAAAAAATAATTTCCATTTACCTTACTGCCAAAATGTAGCGAAAAGTATAAAGACACATATTCATAAAATAAAAGGGTTTTCTTTATACTCAGTTCCATATCATAGCGAGTAAAGATGGCATTTTATGAATGAGAAAAGACGATGAAAATGTGGGTGTATATAAATGGGAGTCGATGTTATCGTTAGTACAATGGAACGAATATAAGCAGGTGTTTGAAAATGTTTAAGCTCTTCACTTAAGTGTCTTTTTCTCACCTCGATTGGCTCTCATACCACCAAAAATTATATAAATATCGTCTTATGCCATTCAATGACTTAAGAGTTTTTAACCCATCTCTCTATGGAGTCTTGTCTAACCGCATCTATTCAATATTATCTCATATAAAAATGAATGTATTCTAGTCTTAAAATGTGAAATGATTTCATACATATTACCCATGTGGATAGATAGACACACACTACATATTGAATACGGACGAAAATGCATTCATAAGAAAAATTTCTTTTCTGCTTTTCATTTTTCTTTTCACAAAATGAAGAATAAAGTTGGAAATTTGACAGATCAGATGGCTATACTGTTGGTGCTTAAGGCGTCTTTTAGTTTGAAAAGGAGGTTTTTGGATATTTGTCTCGAATCATCCTTGTAAAATAGGGAAAAGCCCTTCAAAAAAAGGAAAGTTAGTTTGGTAGGTAAACATGCTCTTCCCCTTCATGAATACGCAATTGACAGTTTATGGCTTTATCCGACTTAACAATCTAGCTTAGTCAATTAAGGTCAGGTTCCCTACATAGTGCCATATCTAAAGGATTCATGAGTTTATCACAGAAAGGTGTATCTAAGGGATCAAACCTTAGATTCCATCTATCATCAGCAAACAGACAACTGCTGCTCCATTGTCCATACAACTTCATCCACCTGACTTAATCAACAAACCAGGCAGTCACTTAAGTTACAATACCCCGAAAAAAAAACTCATTCACCTTCTGAAAATTGGTTAAGAAAAAAAAAAATAAAAGAATTGGAAAAGAAAGAAAGGTGAAATATAGCACGAATGGATGCGGTATGTGTCAAGAAGCGGTTGTGCTTGAAATTTGTGGCATTCAATATTTCAAAATGAAATTCTATGTATTGAATGCTGATGCTTTTTGGAAGCTTTTAATGGAATTGGGAGGTAACAGTATTGTGGGTGGTTGGGTATTATTAGGAATGAGAATAAAAGGTAGATGATGTGAGAAATTGAAATCTACAGTAACAGAAGTGCTTGGTAAAAAAAATCTTGATGTGAAGACTTTGTTTATCAGTAATGGAAGAAGATTAGATGTTATCATGGCGATAAGACGATAAATAGCTTGAAAAGCTTTCAATTTTGAGGAGATATGTTGTTCCTGCATGCGTGTGGATATGAATGCCTATGAAATTTTTTGAAGTCTTTTCAATTCATTTTGATACAGATTTAAGATTCTTTTTTTGTATGCTCTTAATACGGTAAACATGTAGTTTCTTTCTAGGAAGGAGTATTTTGAAGATTAAATGAAGGATGTGATTTCTTAGAGCTATTAAATGAATTGGAATAGATAACATAGTAGCACGTAGAAGGTATTTAAAGTGGAATCAAAATTTTGTGAATTTAAGTTGATAGATTCAATTGGAATTGGCATAAAAGCAGGTTAAATGCTCTAGATTTGTGGATCATTCCCAATTGTTTGAAGATCTTTCTTAGAGTTGTTGATTTCTTCATTCTGACTCAATCTTGAACAATCTTAGACAACTGTTCCGATTGGACAACAAGATGGTTTATCTATTCATTGTCTAGTTACAGAGATGAACTACCATATCCGATTAATCGATTAAAAGTCCGTCCCATGTCGTCGTAACTCTGACTTGACGCCGAATTAGATTTAAACCTTTCACCATACCAGAGTTACCTCTTCCTGGTGCTGATTTTGCACCGACTTGTGCTACATATTTTGGTAAACTTCTCATCTATCCTAAACAAAAGCATAAACAATTTTTCACTGTACCCTAAAAAACACAGAAAAAAATGAACAAAAATAAAGAAAGAAGGAAGCATAAAAAATAGAAACGACCACCAAAATAGAAATTTATTTTATAGGTGGGAAAAGAGAAATGAAAACTTAAAGCTTCCTATACCTACGCACATATGAGCATTCACATGAAATTTATGTATGCCTACATATCTATGAACATGCCTATATTATTACTATTATTATTACAACCATCATCATCGTCAGTCGTTTAATGCCGTTGTGTGTGAAACTTTGCGCTTTCGTAATCTATTATAAGGCGTCGGCAGTATTAATATCTTCAGGCATTCCACTTCCGTGATTCATACACTTATGTGTACGTATTTGTCTCTATGTTAAGCTATTTAAAATTTTAATATCTAGCCATATATATTCTCAGCTATGTACTTAGCTCTCAAAAAACAGCACACCTAGGATTTTCGATAAGAATAATAAGAAGGAATAGAAATTTTTTGTGTTTCCTCATGATTTAATGCTCGCCCTTGTGATACTTTCAGTTGAACTTCCTTATTGAGCTCATTTATGCTTTAACTGGTTTTTTTTTTAAATGAGGAATCAGGGTGAGATGAGGAATGTGGGAATTTGAGGCTTAATGTGATGAGCTTTATGTTTTTGGAAAGTATTGTGCGTTGTGCTTCATGTTCAGTCTACAGAGCTTTAAGAAATATCGATGACTTGATCCCATGCTTAGATCTTTCAATAATATAGAGAGAACCTGCAAATCATTCGAAACTTTCTCATTGTTTCTTGAACCAAAAGCATATTCATGGGTGTCTTTGGAGTCCAAACTCCTCCTGCTCCTTCAATTTCCCCAATTTGTTAGGATTTGACTTAAAAAAATTCCAAAAGTTTCTGGCAATGTTTCTCTCTCTCAAACCCTTAACAATGAGGTCAATACAAGAGCTTTTAAGGAACTGCAGATCTAGATTACAATGCCATTAAGCAATTCCTTTACAATAAAATATTTGGCATCAACCATTTGCATTTAGTTTCAAGTCTTTTAAAGTTTCAAACTCAATTTAACTTCCTCAAAAAAAAAAAAAAATCCATAAAAAAATTTCTTTTGCTTTTCTTCTTTCCGTTTTTCATTTGTTTGTTTCATATTTACGAGCTCATAATCGCTGCGAGCATGTCGTTAAAGGAAAAGCTTTTCTTTGCTATTGAAACAAAAATATATATCATGTCATGCCTGTAATATACACAGAGTAAAATGTGAAAACAACGAGAAAGCAGTGTAAAAAAAGGGAGGAAAATTTTCCATAAATTGAGATGCGATATATGAGCGCATAATGGATTTGCTTACACACAGCATATATTCATGATACTCAGCACTTTTTAAAAAGTTTAATGGAAAGTTTCAATTTTTCTGATATGTAAATAAATTTTTGCTACTCATCAACACAGTTCACTCTTATGCTGCGAAACATTTTTGGTAAGGTTTACTTTATTGAAAGCTTTTCATTGTCAAATATTTGCCTATATTTCAAAAGTTTTAGCTCGTTCGCTGTTCTGTTCTGTTTTTGATTTTGTTATGATGAAAATGGATTTTCTTGAATGAAATTTTTAAGTGGTTCTGACTGGATTTGATTGTTTTGACTTCGATGTTTCATAATTTTGAGTTTTATGGAAGCTACATTCACTTGATATTTACTAAAGCTGCTATTCTGGGCTCACATGGATCATGTTAAAGCTTGGAGTCAACTTTAATTTTTATTGAAATTAAGTTGACTTTTAACGGCTATTCAATTCTATAATCCAGAATTAAATACGATACAATTAAAAATTGTGAAAAATTGACTACCATACACCAAATTTTTAATAGAAATTCAATGAATTTAGTTCAATCAGCGACAAAACGGATAGTTTGATCAGAACTCATCAGCATACTGGGATATTCCTAATTATATTGAACATTTAGCTGCCGTGTGAACGAAACTTTGACATGTGTCGGTCGGAAATACACTCAATATCACAATAAAAAATTCTTCAAATAAAAAAATATCTGAACAACTCAATTTAAATAGATGTTCATTATTAAGGACTTTATTACATATATAGCATGTAAGCAAGAATTGAAAAAAAAAAGATTTTAGCTAGTTAATGTCCAGTTGATGACAAGTTCAGGGGAATGGATTAATTGTCAAAGCACCTGAACTAGTTCTAATGTATCTGTGTCCAATCAGGATGATCACCGATGCTGAGGCTATTCTACTAAATCTTTGTGGTTACACTGCTCGACCAATGACTATTACAATGTAATTTGTCGGAAAACCTGTCATAAAATCTCATTTTCATCATATAAAAATAGACTTCGTCAAGCGTATATTTATAACATCCATGCAAAAAAAAAGACTAAAGCTTGTAGCTATGTAAAGAACATAAAGAGATTTCAGCGTGCTTTTTTTACTCTTCAATAGACAAAAAAGTATGCTTTTAATGCATGTTCATCAATAAAAGTGAACATATGTATGTACAAAGCACTGCGAGCAGCGAAAAGCTTTTTTTATGTCCATTAATCATTTTATGTTCTTGGAACAGTTTGCAGTGTCTCTGTGTCGTACTTATACCTGTATGAATCCATCAGCTATTTGATTTTTTTTCTGCTCAAACATGTTGAAAAAATTTGATTAAGCTTCAGAGTTTGTCGACAAACATCAGCGAGATTATGCACAAAGCGTCAATTGAAACTCTCATTACATTTGTTGCTCGCTCCTATTTGTCATGTCTCGTTCCGTTTCTTATTTCAAATGCTTTTTATTGAATCAACCTTTTTTGGCAAATAAAACGTGAATCAAATGAGTTTTTCGTGTCATTTAAGGTTTTTAAATTAAAAATGAGAAACTCAGTGACAGAACGTGTGTGTATGTGTATATGTGTGGGACGTGGAAGGGTAATACAGTTGATTGTGCTTTTTCCAGCACTTTAGATATTTTTAGATTATTTTTTCGGTATAATTTGGTATGACTGTGATGGATGTAATGGGTTTTTGATGACAGTTGAGACTATTTTGAGTCACATATTAAATTTAGATTAAATCTTTATAGGAAATAACTCAATTTTTCTTCTACAAGCTAGACTTTAAAATGCTTTAATTTTAAAATTTTATACAAAAACGAACCGTCATCTTAAAAGCACAATGCCCAAGCAAATAAAGAAAATTCGATTAAAGAAGAACATGAAAAATGACAGAAGCATAAGCATTGTGCACGTACAGAGAACAAAATTTATACGACCTATGATGATAATTTTAAAAAGAGGCTTTTTGTCATTTGAATAATTGAAAGCAACCGCAAAATTGAAAATTTAAATTTTCTTCTTATCCTTCTTTTTTTGTTATCTTTTGTGCTTTAGTTGATGCTTTTAGAGAGAAAATGGGAGGATTGGCATTTTTATATTATTTTGAGGTTTTCATCATGAAGAATTTCGATAAGATAGTAAAGGATGATGTTATGGGTTGGATGATTGCTATTAGTGGTACTTTATGAGGTTGACTTCATTAGATCGATCCAAAAGATTAAAGTGACGTCATTGGACGACTTTATAGAGGATTGAGTTCATTTGTTTGGAGGTTCCTAGTTCAAACCTGAGTTTCGATTGATTTAAAGGATTCTTTAGGAATTGTACTGTTAAATTCTAGTCTTGCTAATTTATTTACATATATTTCTTGACCGTACAGGTCAATTGTGACCCATGAACACCCTTAGATGTCACTTGAAATTGGTCTTTATCGCTTGCTCTCGATTGTCCATTTCCAATAACAAATGCCATACAGTTTATGCCAATAGCTTCCTTATGAGATCCAAGTCCTCAAATCAATTTCAGGTGGACAATTAACAAGCAGATTTGACTTGTTGATGCCTTACTCAATGCCTAGTTACAAGAACTAATTATATGCCAACCAACCCTATCTTACATCCCAATAAGCTTCAATCAAGCAAAAATAAAAATCAAATAAATCTTCACAGACTCAAAATTCTAAAATCATCTCTAAAAAATATCCATCTCCTCATCCTCCCAATCAGCACCTCAATTTCTTCATCAAAGAATTTCAAATACTTATCACACCCCTAAAAAGCAGCAAGTGAACTGGTTAATGTCCCTTAATGTTCAGTGGCTTTGAATGATGATTAAATTTTCTTAACAGTAGCAAAAAAAGGCAAAGGAACTCCTGCAATGAGGCTTTTGCCTTTTTCACTTCACTCCTTTTCTCCCTTTTATTTTTCGTACCATCTTTCTATCGAGCCAATTCATCTATCCACTATGCAAATTTTCTAAATGTTTGTGGCTTTTGTGTGCTCGTAGACATTGATCGATATTTTAAAGTGTAGAACTTTGACTTTGGTCGTATGATGCAGCACTAAAGAATCCAGACGTCTTTACGGACGATCTCATTTCTTCTTCTTTTATCTTAATTATAGTCAATTTATATGTGAGTTGTAAGGTCAATGGATGTATTTATCTATTCATATATTCATATTATGTTCCAATGACCATTATTATGATTATAGCTCATAATCAATAATTTTATTATGCTATACACGGTATATGGAATGGATATCTTTGTATGCTTATACGCATCCAACATCATTATCGTTTAGTATCTCTGTTAGCCTACCCGACGGCCATCCAGACACACACATATTGTGTATTATCGTCATGAATGGCTTGTCGAGGGAGGGAATTTAGAGATAGAAGGAAGAAAATGGGCAAGAGATGAAAAGAATTGTATTTATGTGAATTTTCACATGCATGTGAAATGAAGTCAGTGGGAGAGTTAGGCTGAATAGGATAAGGAAAAAATACTGAAGTATGAAAGTCGAGTTTTTGGGAATTGTTGAATTGAAGAGCATTTAAAGATTGCTGAATTGGTTGTATTGGCGTTAGGCATACTTTATGCAGCTGGGTGGCTAGTGTCAACCAGATTCTAGTCTTTGCTTAAGGATCTAGGTTATATCTTCAAATTTAGATCATTTAAGGTAGCTAGGCTCACCTTCAATGGCAATCATAACCAAATTTTCATTAATATGTGCCTCATTCTCACATATACCTCACTTTGACCCCATACAATCCACAATATTCAGCTAACAGAAGCTTTTCAATAAAACACATACAACGGCATATAAACTAACTACATGAAAATCAATTGAATAAAGCCTCTGAATGTGAATGAGCTTAGAATTGTAATATCAAGCCATTTTCCTCATGACTTCTGATCTCTGTCTAAAGAGCGAGAGCAAGAACATGTAGTAATGTTTTCATATGTATAGAAATGGTTAAATCAACAGAATTATTGAATAATTTTTATATTCTACACATCCCCATACACATGCACAAGCATATGGAGTAGCTAAAGTTAATATTTGAAAATGAATTGAATTTTCTTTGAAAATTTCAATACTTGGTGCGCTTAAAGCATCAATAACATCACGGTTGAGATATTACAATATTTGTTTATTTGCCTTTCGTCCTTACAAAACTTTTCTGTATGTTCTCAAGAAAGGAAACAGGAACTGCTGTATTTGTGCCATACAATTGAGGAAATTCGAGAATTTTCTATTGCAGCTTTACATATAATCTACATAATGCATGATGATTGTTGACTTTTCGGTCGTGCATTTTCATGTTGATGCAGTCATTTTCCTTTCGATGTTTTATAAACGCTCGATTGGCAATCATTTCATGTGGTATGGATTACATCATGTATAAATGCTGTGATTCGATTGTTGGGATGTTGATTGAATCGTAAAATTGGAAATACACAATTGTATGCAAGAGTTTTAATTATTAATTGTTGAAGAATTTCTATCATCGACGCTCTAGCTTCCATTTTGGAACTGTATTTTTGGTAACAGCTTATGTGGTAGATTGAATTGAATAATATTAAATGTAAATGCTTGATTTGAATCAAAAAAGGTCCATAAAATTGATCCAAAATATTTAATCTCTATCCTATTCTATTTTCGAACTTATTTTTTTGCTGTTTCATCCAAAACGTGTTATAATGCTGGCTACACTTTCTAATCTTCCTAGAATTTAGGCTTCATTTCTCATGGGGATTCTGAAAATCAATTTTATTGAAGCGAAAAGATTTATTTTTTTATGGAAGTTGTGTGCTATTGTGATGGAAGTCAATAAGTGAATTTTCGTTTCTATTATTACTAATATTATGATTGAGATCTTTATGACTGAGATTAAGATTTCTTGGAACTGATACTTAGTAATAATAATAATTTATTGAGTTGAAATATTAAAGGTATAGTAAGGAAGGAAATGAAGCAGGCATCAATATATTGTGGCATACTTCATGTAATTTGAAGTTATTGTAGCTTGAGGAGATTTGACAGTAATAGGATTTGATCGTATCCATGCTTTATTGACTATATTGTGTAATATAAGTTCCAGGAATTGCTTAAATTGTTATTTACACATGTAGTTTAGCAGGAAACCTTAATTGAACAAAATCAGGCTTCAGATTTGCTTCAGATCGTATTAAAGCCTGACTCGGTATAATTTAAAGTGGTTCCAAGTTATGTTGACTTACCTACGAATGTCACAAAGAAGGTATGAGGTGTTACATCAAATACACTTCATCGACACTTCATACAGCCTTCATTACTTCACAAAATCAATTCAATCAGACTCAAATGTCATCAACTTTGAACTATTTACTATGAAAAGGTGCTATTGAATCAACAACAATACTAAACTTATAGTCTCTACAGTAAACATTCATTCTCTCCACCCAAAACACCAATTTTATTTCTACATGCTTCATTTCATTCATCCAGCATAAGAAAATCTACTTTTCTTCTACGTATACAAAAGCTCATTCCCAATAAATCCAATTACATCTTCTATATGAGCACTAAATGTAAGAAATTAGTTTCGATTCATTCAATCTCGTTCAAATAATAATATTTACATAAAATTCATTAATTCATTTCGACTTTCCTCAAATATTTGCATGTCAATGCTTGACTAAATCTACATACTTACCTACTTGTCTTTCATCGTATTTATCTAAATATAAGTGCATACAATCGAAGAAAGGTACAATACGATAGATATAGAGAGAAAATTTGTTCGTTCAATCAACAATAGTGTTCGGTTTTGGGTGTTTCGATTGGATAGATGGACACTGATCCATTGACGTCATTGAGTTAATTTTGTATGGTTTAGTATGATGAGGATTTATATTTGAATTGAGTTTCATTTAATTTGGGGATTATGGAGCTTTGACTTTTGGAATGTGGTTACATTTTGAATGATGCTTTTAAGATATGAGTTTGCTTAATATTTTCTAGTTATAAGAGGAGCATTAACAAGTTAGTTTGTAAGAATAAAATACAGAATGGCAATAAGCTTGCTCAAAATTAACTCGAATGACACAATGTGGATCAAAATCAGCCTTCATGAGGTACCGTCATGGTAACCTCGATTTTCTACCCATATGGCGGCGTAGCGATGCCTGTAGAAACTCTTTGAGCTTTACGAGTAACTTTTTAAAAGCCCGGATACTTTGGATTGGGAACTATCAATCCATACCCCATCATATTCACTTGATATTGGCAATTCTAATTAGAAAACGATAGCCAGCAACAGAGTCAGATTCAGACATCATCTAACGAAGACAATGAATCACAATTGAACATTCTTTTCAAATAACTCCAAGTTATCCACACCTAGACACAACAGTTAGTATCCAGTAGCTAAAAATAATTCCAATAGTTTACATTATTGGATCATGTTGTATATCACATCTCCTTGATTTTCCATTTTCAATTTACTATTGAGTGGATAACATGATTTTTATTGGAATGAGAGATGCATGAACAACAATAAGTCAACATATATCCTAAAAATAAGAAAGAAAAGCTTATTGTACATTGTACATGTGTGTACATCGGAAATGGAAATTAGTTACATATTTTCATTGTCGTTTACATACGAAAATACACAATTTTGGCTTCTTTGTGCTGTGTTCATCCTAAATCTACTCGCACTGAATGCTAAGCACTTTTGACATCAGCAATGCCTCAGTTTGTAGATAAATAGAATTGATGAAGAAGTGTGAGTGTTTTTATTGATATGAAGGAAGGCCCAATGTTGTTTATTCAGCTTGTTAAACACTCTCCATGCTCTAGTTCTATTGTTGAGGATACTGACCGGTCGCATCGGGACATTGTTTGCACTTTCGACCTTTTTAACTTAGTTTTTCTTTCATGCTTGTAAGCAGAAAATTGAAATTTTGTCGGCATCAAGTGTTAATGACGTGACTGATATTGCTGTGACCTTTGCTGTTGATGGAAATGTTTTATTTTTTGAATTTTTTTCCTACTTCCTTATGCTACAGTTTGTTCATTTATTTTTTGCATATTTTTACACTGTTGCTTTTTGATGGAAATTATGTGGGGTAGTTGGTTTTGTGGATATAATTTTTGTAACAGTTGTTTTTAGAAAATTTATTTTAATCGGAACTGCTGGAGGGAAATTGAGAAATTTTGTTTGGGTGCTGATTTGTGATGTCAGTGGTGGGCAACTTTTAGGCTCGAGCGAAGCTTCACTCTTCACGATTCATGGCATTTTCAAAAATGTTTTTCAAAAACTAGGGTGCCGCGACACACAGGTTTTCCATCACTGTGTTAAAGCATTGAATTTAGCAGAGATGGTCGTCAGGGTTCCGCCACGTCTCCATATTGACGGCAATCAGTTAAAATGACGCAACCAAACAGATAAAGAGGTTTTTCTCGTATATAGCTGTAAATTCTTCTTATTTCAATTATATTTAAAAACCTTCCCACACGAATGTATATACACAAAACGTTTTCATCATTTTAAATTTCATGACAATATATTTTTATACATCAACAATATTTTTTATGTACACGTCCCTCTCATTCAGCAAGTAAATTTCATTCTTATTTTGCCTTTTGCTGTATATACTATGTTACTCAAGGGATGATAAAAAAAAGTATCTCAATATGACAAAATATTTTCAAAACACAATTATTTTTTCTCAACCTTTTCTTCTTGCTCACTTGGTTGTTTGATAAGTATATCGTTGCTGTTTATATATTTTATGTGCCGATTTTGAAGAAGAAGAGGCTGCTGTTTATGTATTGGCTTAAGAAGATTGAAATATAAGAATTTTTTATTGTAAAATTGCGTTGCAGCAAATGAAGAGGATTTATTGAGCAGCACTGGCCTAGGTTATGCCTAGTCAATGATAAAAGCTACTAATACACATCTAGTCCCCTATCCGACAACTCTGCTTCTTCTAAATGCGCCACTAAACATTCAAACCTCTCAATTCCTCATCAACTTCCTCCACATGTATCTTAGCACACAGAGAATCTTCTACAAAAGTGAAATTTTTCTTCATTCTTTTCTTATGTGTTGAATTTCGAATGTGACAACGATGATGACGAGAAAAGTGATATGCTATATGTCATATATGAAAAGAATTATTTTCCTACTCACTTTATAAGAATGAAATTATTTTGTAAAGTTTCTTATTTCTCCCACCTACTTATTCTTGATTCGAATCCTATTCAGGAAGTTTAAGAAATTTCTGTCAAAATTTATTTTAGCTTCTTTTTAAAAAAAAATTCGACAAAAAATATTGACTTACATTATTAGCTGGAGGCAATTTTGTTATGTTCAGGGAATGTTTTTTCAATAACTTGTTTGGTTTGGTTGTATGACATACGGAGAATCTGAAGATTTGATTTATAAAAATTAAGGACTCATTCCTGACAATCTGGAAAGACATATTTTGATATTCCTAGAATTTAAACTTACTAACATGCCGCATTAGACTGCCTATATGAAAAATTACAAGGAATGAATTTAAATTCCTAGAAATTTCCAAGCAATATCATCCTTTTACTACCCTAAAGCTTACAAGCAACATTGTAAACACAAAACTGGAACATTTAAGTAAAGTATACAAAATGATGAACACATTACCCCAATGATACTTCAAAAAGAATGACCACATCTTCCTCAGTTACCAATCTAATGATGAATGAATGACTAACTGAATGGATATACATCAATACATAAAGTCATATACTCACAACAACATCAATAAGCATCAGTAAAAGAATAAATAACATTTCTACTTACACCGGAAAGAATGAAATAGAATGATGTATAGAATGAGACTTGGGTGAAGTTAGTGTTGGAATTTTAGCCACAATGGTCGGCTGATTGCCAGTCTACAATCGTCAGTATTTAATTTTTTAGGGTATATAGACTTTAAAAGACGCCAAATATCGGCCGACCATTGTGGCTGAAATTCCGTGGCTAACTCCACACGGGTTTGAATGAAAATAATGTATATCTTAGTACAATATGTGAGTAAGTGTACTGATCCGAGTGTTCCACTCACGTGAATGGATTTTTATAAGAATCCTTGAGTGTGGTTTCTATGAAATTAGTCTAAAAGTATCGAACTTAACTCGAGTCGACAACTTTTCCATATAAAATGGTAGCTGATTTCGAGCTCTTCAACTAAGTATAGCACTAGAATAATACGTTCCTCGGGTTCAAGGCAGTAAGATGGAACGAAAATGATACACAAGTGTTATAGTTACATGGTAAAGAAGTGAAGGAGACACTTAGTAATAGATTTATTTTCTTATTTTCTCTTTTCTGGTGAATATGAGTTGGGGTTCTTGGAAATGGGTGCTTTTAGGTAGGAAATGAGAATTTTTTTGTTGAGAATTTAAAATAAATTTAAGAAGTAAAATGGATGTGGTATATTTTAGGTAGAATCTTTTAAAGTTAAGAGGTCAGACATTTTGTGGTTTCTTAGAATAAAATTGAGTTGTTGATGTTGATGAAGGCATTTGGCTATGCTCTGCAGAATATTTGATTGATTATTGCTGGCTATACAGATCTATTGTGATGAATGCCATTTCGAAGAAGGTTCGGATACCTTCTAGTCTAATTGTAGCTATGTCGTTAATCCTGTATGGATCCTTGCAATTGTTATAAATCCTCAAAACCATGCACAACCGACTTGATCCTCTAAAAAAAGTCAAGTAAAAATACATAAAAAAGAAATTTCTCTCCGTGTCATTGTGTGATACGCCTAAAGACATTGAATATCATGACATTGACGTTGTGAAAAGTGGAAAAAATTCATCCACCATTCCCAACACAGCCTCCTCTTAATATTTGATGATGGTGTACTTTCAATGTACAATATACACATAATAAAAATTCAATTTAGTCTCTCACTCTTCCATTCCATTTTTCTTTCTTTATTTTCTTGTGTTCATGTTACACATTGACAATGTTTGTTGCTTGCTAATGCTTCAGTCACAAGCCTGAAAATTGCCATTCCAGACAATATATGGTTGTCGCATGCATATGGATACGTAATGTAATGTATCGATGTTGTTCCTTTTGTTCGGCAAAAAAAAATTGAAAAGACTTGCAAGGAAGAAAAAAATTTAAATTTTCTCATATGCGATAGAATTCCTCCGTACCTTTATGATGATAAAAATATATTTACTCATCTTTTTCTAGTCACAGAAGACATAAAGAACTGAAATGGATGAAACCCCAATTTCATGCTTTTTATGTAATCTCAATAGAATAGGGAAGAAAATTGCTGGAGAAGAATGAAAAAAAAAAAAAAAAAAATTCTTATGGATTCAATATCATCCATATCGTGTTTGTGTGTACATGTGTGATATTTGTCTCTTTTGTATAATGGAAAACTCATGTGGATGTTTGAATGATCGAAGTGAAACACTTCTTCAACCATTGCGTTGGATATTTTTTGTTGCTGTAGATGATATGGATTGAAGGTTGGGTTTTGGGGAGCTGGTGTGTAGGAGGTAACTTTCATTAACATTTGGACATGATTTGGACATACTTTAGGACATACTGTACCACGTTTTGTGAATGATATCAAACCTAAAACGTAAAACCAATCCATTCACCCTTCCCTGCATTGCACAGGTTCTAAAAGTAAATTTCAATGGATGAATAGGAAAAAAAGCATGAGTAGAAGAAGAGCAGCATCAAAAATGCTTATTCTCATTCAACAAAAGAGATATTGTCGTATTATTAAATTTATGAAATGTTATAGCTTTTGCTCTTGACAATACTTTTTACATCCTCATCTTTTCCTCCACCATAAAGTAGAAAAATCCATCGAAATTTTCAATTCAACATCCTGAGCATCCTCTTCATTGATTTCCGGGCTGATGGATAAGAATTTATTTTTTTATCTTTTTTCGCTCATGCGAACTTAAAAATGTAATTTTGGAGATGCTAGAAAAATTCCTCATTTTTTGACAATTCTGTGACTGTCAACGGAAAGAATTCATGGTGCGATGGCTGCTTAAGCTGAAAAGGAATAAAAAATTCAATTTCACTTTCTGCTCCTCTGAATTTTCTTTCACTTTTCACTACAAAAGGAAATTCTTCTTCGTCACTTTTTTTTTGGAATTTTCCTCGTTACTTTTTTCCTTGTCGATGACACATTTTTTGAGGGTAAATTCAAAAGATGAAATAAAAGAATCAAACAGAATGACAGAGAAACTCAATGGGATGTGGTTGATTGATGGATCGGTGATGAATGAAATTTTTGTGGAAGTCGAAACAATTTTTGTGCACATGTTGACTGGAAGAGTTATTGAAATTCGAAGGAATGTGGCAACAAGTTTGTAGTTTGGAGGATATGGTGATGCAGACTTAAGGATATTCTATAGAACTTGGGTTTGAAGGTCAAAATTGAGATAGAATAAATGCACAAGCGGCCTCAGCCAAGCTGAAAGCTAAAGCTTCTACAATGAAATAGCTGAAGTCAAATTAAGTGTCATTTTAAAGACGTCACATGCCCCAAACCCTCCAAAAACATCAAACCCAAATCAAACCTTAATTTTTAGTTCCAATACCAAACCACAAAGCCCATCACAATCAAGCTAAAAAAGAATTTTTAATTATCACCCAAAAAAGAACCGACCAGAAAATTCCAAATTTTAATTTTCTTCTCAATCAGCAGCAGCTGTTTGGTTTCAATAGCTTTTAATTATCATAATATCAATACAGCTCTAAAATAATTGAACACACTCCCCATAATTATTCCATTAATTTCATATATCTGAGGCAAATTTCCATTAATTTCCATCATAAATATTCAAATCTACACAAAATTGATTTTTATGATAATTGAAATCAGCCAAAAAAAGTGCTGTATTTATTTCCAAATCATATAATTCACTCTCATAAGTGGAACTTAAAGCTTACTAAATATATATGGACATAAAATCCATTTTGTATACGAGAAAAGAAAAATTACATCCAATTAAGTAAATTAATGCTCCGGCAATTACAGTCATAAACAGAAAATTGAAGGAGCTCAGATTTATTGACTACAAAACAAAAAACTAGAAGCATAAATTTCACACAGAAATATGTCGAGACATAAATGATAATATGCTTATTTAAATTAGTCTTGTTATCGTGATTCTGTGTGGACTCAGATGTTTCAATAAAGCGATAACTTTAATAAAGGAACTAAAAATTTAATTAAATGAGATCGGAAAATTGAATTGCAAGGTTATGCTTAATACTGGTAAATATTTACATTATTTTTAATGTGTTAATATTTGTATTTTTCTGATTATTAAAAAAAGTTTAATGGCTTGTTCACTATTTTGTATGTGTAAAAATGAAGGGAATTCTAGGGATGGCCACTTAGTTACTTTGTTTCATAGGCATAGCACGTGCAGGAACATTTTTGCATTGTCTAAAGCTTACTCCATACTTCAAAATCTGCTTAAAGGTCTGAGTCTTCAAGATTGGAGCTAATGAAGGATTTTTTCAATCTATGCCAATTGGGAACAATCAATTAATTCATGATTATACTCGAAAAGCCTTGTTACTTACTCTAATTACGTTGCCATCGAGAGTTAAGGTTAGAAACTGCTGTTTGCCATTGTTGCTAACTCTGTCATGGACCATGACTCATGGAATGGCTAATATTGACGATCGGCAAGTTATCTCCTTAGAATTATTCAGGTATAACATTGACCTCATGCCAAAGCTCCATATCTTCAAATGTATCACTCATCAGCTAGAAAATGCCTACATTAATTGCCGATTTTGCATTGTCTTGGGATTACATTTACAATTTGACATTCGATTCGTGTCAGTCCTATGTAGCAACAACTGTATACATGATAACATAGCATCAAATCAAATCTAGGTCATCCTTTAAGTTTAAAAGTTTAAAAATATTTTCAATTTACAAATTTTCCATACCAAATCCCACTAAAATCAATAAATATTTCCAACATCAATCCAAAGCCACAGAACTTGTTGAGCCATAAAAAAAGCCTCAGCGGCCACAACTTTTTTAAAGCATATAATTCATTCACGTGAGTGAGATAGAGAGAGAAAAATGAATAAAATTTCTACTTTATATTGCAGATTGTAAATTTCCCCGGCGGCTAATTTTAAAAGTATACAGTAGGAATGAGAGAGGCTTGCCAAATATTTTGACAGTCAACTTTTTTTAAGCTTAAACTTTTCCATTAGCTTTTCATTAGTCAATAGAGAGTCGAATAAAAAAATGAATGAAAAGTTCAAATTCAACGGACAGAAGTTGGATGTTGTTAATATTTTTTGTGTGTGAGTCGTTGAACTTTGAATGAATGTTTGGGAATTGGGCATTTTTTGAAATTTTATGGTTGGGAACTGACGGAGTGATTGATGATTGGGGTCGAAGAAAGGCTCAGGCACTCGTCAGAAGATTGTAAAGAATTTTTGGGCCATAAATGCTTTATTTCCATAAATTGTCCATCCCTTGGTAATTTAATTAGCAAATGTTGTTCACGGCAATAAGCTCAACTGCATTTACATGATAATATCAGTCAGAATCAATCTGCTAATTAGTGCTAATTGGGTCAGTAAAATCATTTTTGTTTGTAGAACTTCCGAGGTAATTTGAGATCAAATTTGTTTAATTTTTCCGAGTTCGATTTACAATGTAATAAATCATTAACTTTTAAGCTGCTTAGTGGTTAAAGCTGGTCACCAGAATGTCAAATTGATGCTAGTGACTTTAAATTCAAATTCAAAGCTGGTCAAACTTTAAATTTCAATTTTTATGTAAATATTGAGAAAAAACTTTACAAAAATCCAGCATCTGCATAAAACATACAGCATCCCAAACTTTTAATTGAAAGTTTATATTCGAGACACTCATAAATAAATTTAAAATTTCCACAAAAAAATTATAAAAATTAACAACACTCCATACCTTCTTCATTTTCTCATATTTGGTTCATTAATGTGTGCATATTAAGCAAATAAAAATAATTTTTTTTTCAAAGGTACAAAATACGCAAAAGTTCTTCATTTTTAAGCTTCAGGCTACAACGACAGGGAAAAAAAACTTAATTAAAAGTTTCTTCTTTCTCATTTGCATATGAAACTTTCATTCAAAAGACCACAAATTTTCATGAAAATTAAATTGAATTTATTTGTGTTTCTTGTTGGCACTGTTGTAAATGAGAGAGAAAAAATGGCAAA
The DNA here is from genome assembly GCF_022539635.2 of Chironomus tepperi. Lineage (NCBI taxonomy): Eukaryota > Metazoa > Arthropoda > Insecta > Diptera > Chironomidae > Chironomus > Chironomus tepperi. Next base: position 2,435,078 of record NW_027226207.1, read on the forward strand.
TATAACTTTTTTATGGACATTATTGTTTTTGATTCATATTTCCTTATTTTAAAAGTTTTGGTAAGAATTTTTGAAGTATCTAAATTATTAGAGAGGATGCTGAAGATTTATGGACATTTAGAAGTAATTTTTAGATTTTGTATGAATTTTGCAATCTTAGAGAGGATTTTTAACGAGGAAGCAGTTCCTAATTTGAGTTTTATCAATTATCACTTTTATGTTTATAAGCTGAAGATTTTTTGAGGATGGTGTTGATAGGACATTGTAGCGCTTGGTACTGGCAATTAGCAAAGGATAGCCATCCAAAGAGCTAGTTTTAGACTTCTAATAAGAGAAGACACGGAGCTGATCTGTATGTGCCGTGAAGTAATGAAAGTTAGTTCCCTTCACAGATACGTTTAATTTGGTTTTGATCTTCATTCAATAAAGTTGTTCACAACATTAAAGCATCTTAATTTGTTGTTCATATCAAAATCTTGTTAATTTTCAATCTAATCAAGTCACAATTTTGATAATTAATTCACTTAAAGCTTCCAATTTTCCAAATTGTGTTAATCAATTAAAGGCTAGCCTAATTGAATCAATTCTTTAGGTATTTACTATAATTCTTCAATCAGACATCTAGTAACTTAGCACCTGATTTTAATTTATCACTTTAATTGCATCCTTCACACCCTCTTTACTATCTATGACCATGATTCAGACCTTAGTTTACAATGAAGACAAATACAACGAAGAAAACTTTTTGTATATCTTTTTTAATTTTCAATTCCATCTTTATCTATTGAATTTCCTTTCAATGTATATGTTTGAATATAAAATAGACTGTTTTGGACAAATAATGCCTTAGTTCCGTGAATTTCCTCTTCCCCGATCGTTTGGCATAGAAAATAAAATATTTTTTAGAAGAAAAAATTCATTTTTTTGTGCATCTAATTTAATCTACATAAAATGATTGAATTCTCTTGCTGAAGAGATGAGCCCAATGCTCTGTGAAACTACAAGAAAAAACTTGCAAATGAATTGAAAAAGATAAAATAAAATATATAAATTTTTATGCAATTTTGACTGATGAAAAACTTAGAAAGTGAGTTGAATTTATTCAAAAAAAATTATTTTGATGAATTTTTGTGTGTGTTTGTGAATGTGTGCGAATGCAGTGCCGTTGGAATAAAAAATAGAAGGGAATTGAAAAAGTTTTGCTTGCCAATGAAGAAGAGGAAGAAGAAAGGAGGAAGTTTTCTTTTATAAAATAAATTTCTCTAATTTGAAATATGAAATGAAATGAAATAGAAAAGAAAACTTTGTTTTGTGAATGGAATCAAGGATTATGAGCTAAAATTGTGGAGGTTATTGTGTGGGTTGAGCTCAATCCTACCAGGGGAATAGACATGGAAAGGTTTTTAGGATCAATTTAATTTGAAAGTGAAGTGTTTTCTCATAAGTTTGGAAATGTGTAGACTTGATCTAAAATCACCATCGTGCCTAGTAGTTGCCAGTTTTATCGGACCTGACTGGATGCTCAAACCGACTTGAGACTCCATTTAGTGTCACCATATTCGAATAACTTGTAATTTCCTGTGTTTATATTGGCAAGATGTACTTAATTGAATATGAGTCAACTTAGGTCTTTTGTAACATGAGACGACCCCCTCAGCCCTCCTTAAGAGCATGAGAACGTAACAAGTGAACAAAACTTGCCCCCATGTCTGCTAAATACATAGCCATAGTGTCCAATCCATCGCACTCTTATCTATTTCCAAACTTTTGATATTCATTGAATTGAAAAATTTAAATTCATTAAATCAATTTGTTTTATGCATGCATATCAATTTAAATAATTTTTTTTTCATCATTTTCAATTTAGAATGCAATCAAAAAATGTGTTTGTGCGATCACAAATAGACAAAAAAATTGAGAGAATTTTCGAGCCAGTGTGAGAATTTTAATTGCGATGAGATGAGCATAGTCGGGTCTATTATTAATTGATAAGTTGAAACTATTTGTCTACATTAAAGCGAGATAAGAATTTTTATTATAAATTGTCAGTCTCGCGTGTGCCTTTCACATTTTCTCATTTATTGTGCCTGTAAATAAAAGTTTGTAAATTTTTATTTCATTCAAGTGACTTCCAGCATAAGAATGGCCACAAAAGGTTGATTTTTTAACAAAAGTTCTACCTCAATACAATGTCTTTATTGTGCAAAAGTGATGGAAGAAGAAGTTAAATAAAAAATGAATGGGAAAAAAGTGCGGTGGAAAAAAATGGAATATTATTTATGCTTGTAGACGAAAATAATGCTTATTGTTGGCAATATTAAAGCATTTTTGTTAATTTTTTGATATTTAATGGGGTTGTTGATGCTTGACATTTTAATTTCAAGGGGTTCGAACTTTGTTGATCCACAATGGCTTTATGATATGTTGTAGAGTTTGTAATCGCATCAGAGCTCGAAGTTGAGGATTTTGACGTATATATTCGCCACATTGTGCATTTCTTGTCTATCAGATTCAAAGTGGTTTTCAAGTAGTTTTTTGAACAGCACTTCTGCTCTTATCATCTCAAAATTATCAATTATATCTAGATTAAGATTTAAGGTGACATTGCTCCCAATTAAATAAAAATGAACAGTAATTATTGATCAAAATTACACTAATTAGTGTCATAAAGTTCTTCAAATATAATGGTTGCTAATTGCTTATAGACAATTTAATGATAAGACAAGATTGTTCATGCACATCTGCTTTAATTGAGGTAATTCAGTTTAGTTCAATTTCTACACTCAGAGGAAAAATATTGGAAGTATTTTGACTGATTTTTCAATACAGTGAATCAAATTGTGAGTGAGTTTAAACTGTCATTAAGGTGGCTATCGTGATAATCTATGATAGTCAGCATCAATAAGCAACAGTGCCAAATTTCATATATTTCCCACAAGTGCCCATTCCTCATTTAGTTTTTTTTAAATAAAAACCATGAACAAGAAGAGCATAAAAGTGAAACAGGACAAAATAAAATGGAACTTCTACTCATTGTGTCATAAATAAACATTTTTTTTACAACTTCATGGACGAAAATTTGCAACAAAAAAAAAACTTTTAATAACCGAAATACACAAAGCAATACTCAAAACTTTTCTCTTTCCTCATTCTTCGGACATTTGTTGGGATTCTTTTTTGTAGCTGCACTTTTTTACAGTGGATGAAACATTCCGCTATGGGACATTGCGGTATGTTGAAAAAATGTATCAGTGATGAAGAGAGAAGGTCATAGGATGAAATTTAATGGAATTTTTGGATGAAGATTTGGGGGGTTATAATGAAGATGCCTTAATTTACTGGCTTATTGTGGATGATAGGGTTGATATCTAGTTTGTATAGTATTGGAATGAGATTAGATGATTGTGATTATCTGTAATCTGATCTGAATTGAGCATTAGTTTCTTAATGTGGTGTCAAAGTAGAGTGGAATCTGGGGTGCAGAGTTAGAAGTAGGAGAAATCGTCAGTTCGAGAGCAAGGCTTCTGTGGTCGAATGTTGAAGCAGAAAACCGGAAGTCTGTCTTTTTTGAGGACGTGGGTTCGATTTCCAACCGATTTGATGATTCACATAATATGCTTAAGAATGAACAGTTCCAAATTCTTAGACTGAGCTAGACTCTAACTTCCTCCATTCAAATATCCCCCTAAAATCATCACAAGGGCAGAAAGCTCGAAACTAAATCGAAGCTTAATGCAATTTTATAACAAAAAACAAACTTTTTTTTCTGCTTCTTTGCTCTCTTTTTGCTGCTCTCTCGTGCCCACCTACGAACAATGAATAATTTCACAATAAATTTTTATATTACTTTACATTTTATTTCCCACCATGGCTTTATTTGTGATTTCTTTATTTTCTTCAATGGATAAAATTGTTAAATGGAAAAATTTACAATTATTCGAATTGAAATTTGTGAATGCAGAGAGAAATAAGGAATTGAAAAAAAAGGAAAAAGTTTTCTTGAAAGGGTGAAGAAAATTATTTTATATTTTTGGTAGATGGAAAATTTTTCTCATGCAGCAAAGCTTTTCTTATTTTTTGTTGCATCATAAATTGGACTTTGCACGTTGTTTCGAGTACAAAAGGGGATGACAGGGGGGCTTAGAGTATTTTTTATGATTTTTTAGCGCTTTTTTTTCGGTGTCATTAATTTAAGTTGTTGAAATAAAAGTTTTTCAATATTTCTTGGGGGGTAGAATGTGGGGATGTGGTAAGGATTCTTATTGAAATTCTAGATTCTTTTACTTATTGAATTATTTTAAAAGTAATTTGCTTGAAGGTCCTGCTGGCTGGCTCGAACATAACTTAACTGAGCAAGCACTTAGAGCAGTGTTGTTCAAACTGTATGCCGCGGCACACTATTGTTCCATGTATGCCATGAGCCACAGGTCGCTCATCCCTCACCACCAGAGGTTCACGCATGAGCTGCAAAATCAATCTACAAGGATACCACAAGACATCCACATACCTCATAAGCATAACAAGCAGTGATCTCCATAATTCTTTCTTTAATCATCTCATATCACATCCTATATTCCTTCAACTCTCATTATTATTATCTCATTCGTTATTTCGTCTTTCTCATAAAATCAAGAAGTAGAAGCAGAAACAGAAACTTCCTCGCATATTTTTTTTCTCCATCTTCATAAATTTTATTCCTCTTTCATCTTGTTCCTTTCCCTCCTCTACAACTCTGATCTCATTTCAACTTAATTTAAAAAATATCTTTATAAAACCTCACTTCCAACTAATGATATTTAATAATCTTCATAAAACAACATGAGAAGAAAAGTTTAAAATAAAAAATTGCTGACAGTGAAAAAATGCATAAAAGCCATACTGACAAGATCAAAATTTCATCATTCTTCCTCGGTTTTGGCTTTAGCGGGGTTTTTTATGAGTGAAATTTAGGTTTTGATGTGTAGGTTTTTGGCAAGTGATAAAGAAAGATGAGATAGATTGTTTAATTATACGATGTAGATCAGTTTGTAGGATGTCATAAGTATACTGATTAATTCAGTAATTGACATTTTGCGTTATGATGCTGTGCTTTTGTCAGTTTTTTTGCTTTGTTGAGGAAAGGAAGTGTTAGCTGAATTTGGATAATTATTGTGTTGAGACACTTTGGTATCCTAATCAAGACTCTAAGATAGTAAGGCACAAAAATATTCAGGCAACCAAGAAATAACATGACACAAAGACACTAAAGACACCAAGACACCAAGACTCCAAGACTTCAAGACACCATGCCACCAAAACACCACTAGACACTAAGACACCAAGACACCATGACACCATGACACCAAGACACCACCAAGACACCAAGACACTAAGACACCAAGACATGGTACAAAGATACCATACAAAGGTTGACGTAAACAAAAGCACCTCCATTGATTCAAAAGCACAAAACCATAATCATACTCTTCCTTACTTGCTTCCATATTTCTTGAACTATTTTTTATCTTTCCCGTTTAACTTTATTTTTTTTTTCCGCTGCATGAAAAACGACTAAGAAGATGAAAAAAAAAAGCGAATCTTCAACACACATCCATACATAGTGTATAACGCGATAAAAAATTGTTTTCATTTTCTTATCATTTCTTTCCTCATTCTCTCTCTGGAAACCAAACATTCAAGGCAATGACAATGAAATAGGGTTATAGTGTATCTGCGCTTGATTCATGTGTGTTTCTGGTGCAGTCATAAATAGCGAAATAGTGTGAAGAACAGAAGAAAAAAAAATGAGAAATGACAATAAATGTCTTCAATATGAAAGTTGATGAAGCTGTGAAAATATAGAGCACAATGAGAGATGGGTTTGGGGTTATGGATATGGAAGTAGATAATAAAAATGATAAACTTTTTGTTTGAGTTGAAATTCAATACAGAATCTCATTTTAGCAATAATAACAAATTGATAAAAATTTGTTATTTTCTTCATCTTATTTATCACGTACATCCGTAGCTGGATACGTATACATTATTATACACATGCTAGGTGATGACAAAAATATAATAAGGAATAAGAATCTTTTCCTCAAGTTTCAAAACTCAAATTAAAAGTTTTTTTTTTGTCGTTTTTGGATCAAAAAGAAATCTTATTTTTCGTACACGAGAAGGGGGGATGTGGAACAGCATGAAGCTTTATGAAGCTAACTTTCTTTATATTTATTTATTTTGTTGATTCTGAAGTTCTTTATTGAGAAAGAAAATTTTTCGTGTGTTTTTCTTTCTCTCTCTCTTTTTTATTTATTTTTTCCATAAGTAAATCATTATGGATGGGGATTCAACTTCTTATTTCGTGCAGTAATGAGATGTGTTACTTTTGAATTTAAATGAGCTGGTGGATATCATTAGCGATTTGTTGAGAGAAAATAAGAAAAACATCAAAAGTATGAGAAATGGAAGAAGATTGAGTTTTGTAATTGAATATTTTTAACTTTTATGAAGGATGACGATGATGCTCAAGGGGTTGTTGATTTGATATTGCAAATAAGTTGAGTTATTAAGAGATCTTAAATTGGTTATCTGTTGAGAAATCGCAATAATTAACCCTAACAGGCATAGAGCATTATTTAATGATACAGAAAGACCACTACGGTACATAAAGGTGTTTGTTTGCCTGTTAGGGTAGGTTGTATGACTTTATTACTTACTTTACTGGTCTTAAAGACCATCTGTGATCCATGGCTCTAAATTGGCGTCTAAAGTTTGATATATGCCTAATAGACAAAGAACATAATTTCATGGTACATAAATACCACTAAGGTACCTGAAAGTGATCTCTTTGCCTGTTAGGGTAGGTTGTATGACTTTATTACTTACTTTACTGGCCTTTTAGACTGTCTGTAATATTCATGGCCTCTTTCAGTTGGCGTTTATAGCTGTCTCTATTCCTATCAGGCAAAGATTATGCTCTCATGGAACAGAAATACCACAAAAATCCCTAATCGCGGTCTCTTTGCCAGTTAGGGTCGCTATTTGCTCTATGCCCATTACCAACACCAAATGCTTCACTGTCTCTAAGCTACATGACTAAATTGACTAAATTAAAGCAAAAAAATGAAGATTTTGCAAAAATAAATTACAAAATAATTCACAAATCTTTTAAATGACATACAATTCCCCAAAAAAGAATATACTCAACAAACTCATGTCTTACAAAACTTCACAAATTTTCTTCATGGTTCATCAAATTTAAATCAACTTTCTCTTCTACTTCTTCCAAAAATAAATTCACAATACTTGTTAAATTTTCAAAACCATTTCCATTGCTCCACAATCACTTAATCTCCTTTTTCTTTCCTTGTGTAAGCCCATTTGACATTGAGATGCCAAGAAGCCACCCCAACAAAATAAAAAAAGTTCATCTGCCAATACAGAAAAATAAAACACAAACATTTCACATTTCAATAATTTAATTTCATTTTAAGAAGAAGAACAAGAACATGACAAGGAAGAAAAATGTTTGTGAATGTGTGTGAGACACAATAAATGGATTCATTTCAATCCTTCCGATATATATTATAGCACATAACAAAAAAAAGAGAGAAGAATATCATTGTAGTAAGGAAGATCATAAAGAAAACTTTTTTCCATTCTTTTTTTGTTCTTTCATTCTTTTCTATGCCTGTCGCCTTTTGCACATATGAGAGCAGCAGCTTTTTTTCAATGCTATATGCCATCCAGATATAAGTATCTGTATGTAGACATATATACATGTGACATGCATTAGAAGTGTGTATAAGAATGAGATGATGATGATGATGATTCAAGTAGGAAGTGGAAATGATAAGGAGGCACGTGGTGGTTGACGCATCTTAATGGTGGTGATTATTGGGAATTGAGCTTTTTTGAGGCTTTATGGACAGTGCTATTTGATAAGAAATACTCGTACGAAGATATGATCTTGAAACTTGGAATTAATTCAATATATTTGAGGATTTTAGACTTGATTTTGAATGTATGTCCTTCATACTACCTATTGATCTCTCAACTGATCGCTAGCTAATACCAAAGTCAAGCATGATGAAGGCTCATTCAGTTACATTTAAAAAGGATCTTCAAATGATCAACTCGAATCTCACAACTAAGCATCAATAAATCAAAAATTAATCAACAACAGCAGCAAATAATCTACAGACAAATATCAAAAGCTCACCTCTTTTCAGCACCTCAAAAGCTCTCAAATAAAAAAAAACCCCGAACAAAAGGAGAGCAAAAAAAGCGCATAAGTTTCCAACCGAATAGTGGATGCTGAATGAATCATATTATATTAAGGTATTAAGGATGGAAGCATAATTTATATAACGACTTCCGTGTTCCTTCAACTTTGTTTCTTCTTATTCACTCCGTGTGTGTCTCACAAGTATGTTGCCAGTTTCCTGTTTCACACATACATTTATAGAGAGCTTAAGCATGCATGGATGCCAGAATACTTTTTGAACAGCATATGAATATATGAGGAAGGAAAGAAAGGGTTTGGAAGATATTCAGGGGTGGGATATGCAGCACACTAGTAATTCTCAGTTGGTGTCAGATTCAGTTTAGTCATGCCGAAGTCATGGTGATGGTTTTTGAGTAGTTTAACCAATTTGTGCTATTTGGGGATGTTCAAATGGAAGGATCTGATCATTTTCAATGGGATTCGAACCTTATTCTATAAGACTATACCATTTAAAATCTTGACTTGTTATCTACGCTTTCTGCAATCTCTAACTCAATTGTCAGCTTAACAAATTTCAATATAAAATCAGTCAGCAGTGAGATTAATGTTCATTCCTATTTACCTGCAATATTCCACTTAAACCAGATTCATACTGTCTTCAATAATCAACATTATTATCAAGAACCCAATCTCTTGTATAAAATCACAACTTATTTCCAAACAATTGCCAGTATCTTTTAAATAATTCATAAGAATACAGCATGTATATGCACATCTCACAGGTGCAAATTCATAAAAAACTACTTTAAATACAAAATACATGAAAAAAAGAGGAAACTCAGATGATGTCAAAACTAATGAAAATTGATAAGTTCCCACCCCTAATACTCTCTCTAAAGACATAGTAGTCTAACTAAGAAGAGAAATGAATAGATATTATATGCGACAAGACAGATTTTGTGCATACATAAGTGCATGAAGAAGATTCTTTTTTTTCCATACAGCATACGGTGATGGCAGCGGTAGATATGAGGAAACAAAGATAGAAAGAGACATTTTTCTAGTCGAAGAATATGAAAAAAAAAAGTTGCAGAAATGGCGGAAGACGTTGGAAAGTTTTTCATCTTGACTGAATGCAAAAAAAACTTCTTCTTCCAAAACTTTTGTTTCTCATCATCATGAGAGATCTCTCTTGCGGCATGTTCATTCATATTTGATATTATTTTCTTTCCACTTACTTTGTATCACTTTTTTTTACTCCTCTCCAGTTTTGAGCGTAAGACGTAAGAATTTTGATACTTTTGACTCTGTCATTCATTTTTTTTTACGTCTTTCGCTCTTTTGACTTTTTTTTTCTTCTTCTTCCTTTTTTCGTCGTAAAAAACTTTTCATGCTTCCTTTCATGCTAGTTTTGTGTCTTATGAGATTTAAGTTATTACTTAAATGAAGATGGAGATGTAGAAGAAGAAGGAATAACAGAAAATTGAGCACTAAGCAAATTGATTGTTTCAAACTTTTAAGTAGTTTCATTTTTTCCTAACTTTATTATGGGATATCGGGAGAGAGGCTCGCTGTTGGTGGTCTTGATGATGCGGGGATATCAAATGATTTAGTGTCACAGGTGTCGTAAACGGATGAGAGGTTAGAGAAAGTTTTTTCTGTGTTGTTTCATTTAGTTTCGAGTGTGAAATTTAATGGAGGGATTTTGTGATGTCATTTTAATGGTTAGATGTTGTCTTTTGGATGAGAATCTATATCCTGTCGTGATGACTTTTTATGATTATTAATTTCATGTTTTGAAAAAAGATTCGACATTTTTGATTTCGAAGACAGCATTCTCAATTTTAGGTGTCGAAAATTCAAAAAATGTCAAAATTTTACCGTTGATATAAATGCAAACAACGAAAATTGGACATTTTACAATATTTGTTGAATTATACCAATTCTTGATCATGATTTTCCATGGATACTAAGATTCAAATGATCATTGTCATAACATTGCTTATTTAAAAGAAAACATGCTTCCATTCATCAGTTCTTTAAATAAATTTTGACTTTTTGTTTGACTAACAAATTATTTTTTAGATTTTACTAAATATTTCAACGGTCATTTCGGGGATTTTTAGGTCAAAAACATAGTTTTTATCCCCGTTTTTTCATTCAAATAATAACGGTCAATTTTTGATAATGGCGCTAGTCTGTGATGACTTTTTATGATTATTAAGGATTATGGAATGTTTTGAAATATTTTTAATGTTTGAGAATTTTCGTGGGTTTTTAAGACAGCATAGAGCCTCTCATAGGTGGTCTGAGGTCTGTCAAAATTTAGATGTTGTTCTTTAGCTCTTTGAGTGCTCAAAATTGGACTTCCTTTCAATCTTCGTTGATCGTACGTATCAAATATGATCCATCCTCTTCAACTTTTCTTGAATCTGGGACACTTTATATAATACTTGATTACCGATTGTCATATGCTACTTTTAATAATGCCATACATTATTTATCAATAGGTTCCTTTAATGAAATCTGTATACTTGATTACCACGTCTTGGACTCAAATTCTTTCAAGACATAGTACTACTAATATTTCATAGTCTTCTTACTCATCCAGATCGATAACCTCAATTCTACTGATTCTCGTATCCATAAAATTCCCATAATATCCATCAGTCCACTGTTTTAACAACACAAATTAGTAAAATATCATGAAATTTTTTAAATATCTCCCAAGTCATTCATTCATTCAAACCAATTAGCATCAAATCTGTGAAATAATATGACAGTTAACATCAACTGTCTCACAGAAAAGTCCAAATCAAAAGGCTTTTTTCCGAGTCAATTAAATGAAAAAAAAAGAGCAAGAAGAAAAGTTTTTCCTTTAAGTGCATCATCCACTTAAGAGCTGAGAAAAGGCAGAGCTAAAAATAAGAGAGAAGACGATGTGAATAGAAAAGCAAAATTGAATGAGAGGAAAACAAATTAATTAATTAATTAATTAATTAGCAAACAAGTGATGTCAAATTAGCACCTCATCACAGACAGTTTTTTTCCCTTCTACTTTTGTACTTTTTTGTGTGCTTTTTTCTTCGTCTTTTTTTTCTGTTATTTGTTTACTAATGAAATATACACACCTATATTCATCTAGACAGTTTTACATACGTAACATAACATAATAAAGAGAAATGAGTTGGCAAACAGTGTTGAAAGGAAATTAATGGAAGAAAACTTTCTTTTTGCTACATAAATTCTACGTACTATAAGTGTATGGACGCTCTTTTATTGCCTTGATTATGACAGTGATGTGTTGGTGATATGTTGGCGATTATTGCTGTCTTTTTAGAGTGTTGGGAAGTTTACTGTTGATAGTTTGTTGGATGTTGATTTGAAAAATAGTTTTTATTAGCAGTCAAGCCTCATTAGGTGTCTGTTTGATCGGAAGATAAGTTCAGATTAAGGGAAAATTATTTGGGATCAGAGCTTAATGCTGACTCGAATTTGGTATTGAGTTGAATCAATTTTGATCCACTTTTCAGGACCATATCTTAATTTTCTTTAAGTTTTTACCAGAAAGTATGTCATGCACTGTCACCTACGCATCTGAACTAGAAATTAACGTTGGATGGATATCATAACTGTACAAGTCCCTATATTACATCCTATATATTTGATTTTAAGCTTTTGTCATACTGTGAATAATTAAATGATAATTTATTCATAAGAAGATATCCTTGTATTATTCAGTAATGCCTTTTCATGAAACTAAATTGCTACTTACAATCTTTCTGCATTTCCAGTCGTATTTTCAGCATAAACTCCTAAACCGCACTTAATTTATTCAACTCAAAATGACACTCACAACTCGTAAACAAAATCTTTTTCCTATTAAAGATTCAGAATTCGGAAGAAATTTACTTCAATGTCATTTACATTTACACAAGTTGAATATATTTGAATATTTGATATCGAGGTATTAACACTATAATGTATAAATTGAAATGGGAGATGTGAATGTCATGAAATCATATGATCGATAAATTGACATTAAAAGCTATTCTATTAAAATCAATTTAGGTTATTATGGACAGGGGAATGACTAGTGCAATAGATTATAAGCAGCTCGATGATATGCCTTTGGTGTCATAATTTACATCTGCACCTCAATTAACTCTAAGCAATTCCTAATAATTCTAATCAAAATTTCAATTTTTCAAAATATTTCCAGCTCTCCACCCTCACCATACAAATCATCATCATCATCATCACCATTCTCACAATCATCACCATCCACCAACAGAACACGATCAAAGTCAACAATCAACGATACCTTCAATCGACTTGGAAATGTCGAGAATACAGGACGTCGAGGAGGGACAGAAGATTGTATCTCAAGTACAAAATAGCAATCATGTGAATCACAACGAGACACATGGAAGCAACAGTGCACCAAAAATGTAAGAGAAGGAATAAAAAAAATTTTTTAGTGGCTTTTTAAATTAAACTCCATTGTGGCATTTAAAAACAGAATGAACACATATTCTATGTCTTTTGTGAATTGTTTGGGTGTTATTTGGAAATGAAGAGAGTTAAGGGATGAACTTGTGCTGCAGTCAGTTTTGGTTTTGAGGGGATTTTGATGGAATTTAAGTTATAACTTATGTGTTCTTCTTATGCAATGTTTAGGGGTTGTTGCTGTCATGAGTATGGGTGTAAACTAGTGACTAAGTCACTGATACTTGTTACAACCTAGTGACTGTCATAAGGTACGCGATAAAATCTCAATTAAATACAGTTTAGCATCCTAAAGCACTGTAGATTAACCTGAGTGATGTATTGTAGAATCAGAGCTATCCAAAGCTCAAAAAGCTGTTGTAACTACTAAACTGAAGAATCTAATGAGATATAAGTCACTAATTGAGCTATTGTCACCTTAAAATACCCTCCAAATTCATTCCAACAATAAATTGTTGCTGACTGCACAACAAATATTTTAATCAAAATAATTTGAAACCACTTCCAACAACAACAAGTTTTGAAAACTTTAACATTCTCCATTCAACCCTCAGAAACAGCAAAAAGTTCACAAAACTATTTTTTACTATAGTTATAAAATTAAAAATGTTCAATTTTTTTATCTTATTTTCTCTTCCTCTAGATGGCTTTATCTAATAAAGCACTGGCCAGTTGCATCGCAACCGATTGCATTGGTGATAATTTTCTTCTTAAGCTGGGGCATTGCTTCATCCGTATTTCCGGGTCAGGTTTATGTTGACTCAACCATAATGCGAATAATCTTTCTTTTCATCGGTGGACAAGCATGCGGATATTTGGTTAGTTTTGTTGGGCTACCAGGTAAGAGATTCGTGTCTTAATTTTTACTGCTATAGCAACCTCCTTTTTCTGTCGTTATCCTAAAATATCGTTATAGTTATTGTTTGTCATTATTATTTTCTCTCAGCAACTATCTGTCGCATTCACAACTTTCTTTTTTATTTTCTCTTTCCATTACGGATGGGATGCAATAAAGGTTTTTTTTTATGGGGATCAATGAAAGGGATCAGTTAGCTGGTTTTTGTAGGAGGTTAGATACTATTTGATTGGTTTGGTGATTTTGCGGATGTTTCTTAGTTTCGAGAAAGGTTTAGATTTAAGAGACCTAAATTGGATTTAGGCTGGCATTCTGCCTGTCTAGGTTTAGTTCATTTGTCACTGAGTTATTCAAATTAGGCTGAATAGCTTCATTTCAAGTCTTCATCTATGATATTAACCTGAAAACTAAGAACATTTGTAAAAAGCCTAGTAAATATGGAAGGATGTAGTCTGCATGGCATATGAGTCGTCTTATTCCATACCCATAATCCGAGTCGACTTTGAGCTTTGGTCTCTAGTCCAGTGGTAATCTACCAGTCAGAATTCAAAAATGTAGTCTACCATCTAGTTTATCATATTCTAATCTCTCTCTGAATCAGTCTGTCTAAATACAAAGCTCCCTCAAAAAATGCGCAACTAATCTCATTCCCATCACCTCCTTTCTAACCTTCTTGTTTCTATTTTTTGGATAACGCAAAACTTTTTCTATCAAACAGATTTTCATGAATTTACACATAAATATACAACCCACACCTCTAGTTCTCATTTGAATCCAGCAACATAGAAATAAAGAACTTTTAACTTATTTATTTTATCGCATTCATCCTCGTTTTTTTCACTTTTTTTTACTCTCTCCAAAACAGATATGCTTGGAATGATTGGATTCGGTGGTAAAATGAATTTAGCGTTTTGTGGCTTTTTTGTTCGGTGATGAACAAGATTTTTTTTTTTTGTATTTTGCAGTTCTTTATAAAAACATTGGTGTCGGATACTTTGATGGTTATGAGAAGCTTGAAGCGGCTTTGCGGTGAGTGTTGGAAAAGTTTGTTTTCTTATATTCAATTGATGATGATGATGCAAGCAATGTGAATGGGTTTTTATGCGCTTTTGAGTGGGATGGAAATACAAAGTGCAAGAATGTTGCGGATTGTGGTTGTTCATTGTAAATGCAGAGGTTTGCTTTTGATAACATATACATTCTCGAAATGATTTACGTAATCCAATGCTAGTGATGATGTAGGAAGAGCTGAGGTTTCTAGCAATTTACTTTGTAGTTCTGCAACTTGTTAAAATTCTTTTAAAATCAAAATAAAAAGGATTTGGCATATAAGCTGAAATTATCACAGAAATGGTATTTTCATGAATTTTGACTATGCAATTTGAATTACTTTGAAGGTTTTTTTGATACTTAATGCACTTAATTAAGCTTTTTGAAGATTCTTAATCATCATGTATGACATAACATAAAGACAATTAAGCTTTGAGACATACTGAGTATTTTTATGCAATTTCATGAATTTTATAAGATTGAGAATGATAACTAATGTCGTTTAGTTCCACATTTTTAAACTTTAAGGAAATTAGTTGATTGAGGCATAATATCATTTGTCGTAAAACCTAAAAAATGTGAAAGACTCTTCGACAATTGACAAACTCGAGTAACACGTCGCTCTATGCACTTTATAGCATGAATCAGTCAAAAATTCCTATTTTCTCGAGGACTTTTTTAAGATAAATTTAAATTTTGATGTCCAAATATACCAAAAGCAGCCGTAATGGACAATATCCGCAAATTAGGCGATATAACAGTGCCACCCAGCTTGTGCTACTTAAGAAACCAAAAAGCATTGAAAGCAGCTTTTTAACTTCCAAATTGTCTTCAACATTTTCTTCATAATTTGATTCAAATTAATTTTTTTCACTTATCTTTTTAACTTCTCATAATTGCATATCCTTTATCACATACCTCTCAATTACACTTCATAAGTGTCAAGATTTATATCACCTTTTGTGCCTACAATTAAAGAAATTCAAAGTGTAAATCCACAAAGAATTTTTAATGAATCACTTCTTTACGCTCCTCAACTTTATGTGACGATGATGATGATGATGAATGTCGAATAAAAGAACTGTAAACTTCAAGCAAAAAAATAAAAGTAGAAAGAAGGCACACAAGTGCGAGCGACATAAAAGGGATGAAATTAAATCATAGCTAGATATTTTCTCATCCACAGGCTTCTTTTGTCGTATCATTGAAATGATATAAAAATAAAAAAATGAGATCTCACAGGATATTCAGTCAAAAAGGTCCAATTTAAATGAGATTATTTTTATCGTTTGTCGCATTTTTCCTCCATTCCTCATTTTCTCGGTTCCTCTAAAGTCTCTCGAGTGAAATGAGCTTTTTTCTGTTTCTTTGGCTGGCATTTGACTTTTTGTTGTTGCTCTGCCTCTTACTCTATCTCCTATTCGCATAACTGATGATGCTTCGTTTAGATTAAAATGATAGCACAAGCCATACAGACACTCTACAGCGACCAAAACCTAATTTTTCATTCTTTGCCTTCTTTTTTTTCCTCTCATTTTTTATGACTTTATTATTCTCACTTGAGGTTGTGTCGAAGAGCCTTTTAAAGGCTTTTAAAAATAAACAAAGATTATGCGAGAATATATTTTTGTATTATGAAAGAAGATGGGATTTTTGTTTGGAAAAGGGATGAATATTGCATTAAGCATGCTGTATTGTCTTGGTTGTGGTAAAAGCCACATTTATTTATGGCTGCTTTGGCTTGTTGTTTGGATGGAGGCTTTTGGAAGTGGAAAAATTAAATCAAAATGATGCTAAATTGTGAGGAATTTGGCTAAGGGCAAGGAATTGATCTGAATGGTCTAAGCTGACCAAAAGGGATGCAAATGACCTGATCCGTTCCTATAAAAATGTCAGTGCGTATTAGCATCAGCTTCATGCCATGCTTGACTATACATCAACCTGACGACAGCTTGATTGTTACTATGTATGACCAATATGTGTTCTGAGTCAGAACTTCCCATGAGAGTCAAGTTGAACAAGTTTCAATTTCAACAGAATTTCATCAATAATTGAATTTGTTGCCACGAAGGTTCCGACCATAAGAAATAAAAGTTTAAAAATTTTCTCCTCTTTGACTTTAAGACACAAGCTGCAAACTTGTAAAAGTTTCAATGTCAACAGTCCTTTTTCGTTCAAAAAGCCGGTCAAAGTCTCCAATGAATTCTTCAAGTATCCTTTCCTCATGCTTCGTTCTCTAAAATCGATCTTCAAATTTTTTTTTTTGTCTAGACACAAGATATTCAATGATTCATATTTGCTGCGTACAGTTTGTGTCATAAAAGGAAAAAGGACGTCGCAAACAATCTCTCAATTGCCACAATCATAAATCACAGACTAAGAAGATTAAAAAAATTTTTCTCTTTTGTCGAGAAACAATGTCAATTTTTTAACATGCCTTCAGTTCTGTATTGTTCATTCATCAAAGAATGGGAAAATTTTTTATGATGAGAAATAAAGAAGGAAAAATTTTTTAATGAAAAAGAAAATTTTATAGCAGCGAAAGAAGATGTAAAACTTATTGGAACCGAGAAAAGATGATGAAAATTTTTGAGAAGATAAAGAAAAACTGAATAATTTTCAATAACTGAATTTATGGAAAAGTTTTAAGGGTAATGAATATTCATTTGTGTAACTAGCTTTGTTGTGAAGTTGTTGATACGATTATTGGAAATATTTTTGGGGATTGTTCAAATGTTAGGTTTTATTTTTGGTTAGAGAGGGTTAGAAGGTTTTTGATAATTCATGGAATTGCCCATTTTGTACACAAATGGGCAAGGCTTCGTCACTGAGCTTTTATTGCTCTGTTAATGCTCTTTTATCATCACCAAATGGCCGCCTCTGTGTGGCCTTGCATGGTTCTATGTGGCAACTATCCATATGACATTGTTAGAGAAGCTTAAAAGCTCCGTGATGAACATTTCTCCATTCATGCCTTTCGGGAAATTGTCAAATCACACTTAGTCTCTAAGTCGAGTTAACTGTGATTTCGTAAGATTCATAAACTTCCAGTTTCCTATACACATCATTTATGAACCATCCCTTATTGATTTACTCGTGATTAAGCTGTTTTGAAAGAAAACTTTGCAACACTGTGTAAGCTTTTTGGTGTTGAATTATAATTTTTATGCAGTTTTCCAACAAAATTTCACATTCAACATAGCTCGTCATCATCATCATTCCATCACACTATGCTAAACCCCAATCCTCTAACCAATTAACAAACATTTCACAATATTTATTCAAAATTGTCATCAAAAATTTTCAATTATTGATATTTTCTCTTCCCACAAAAATAAACATACAGTGAGATGGCATTAGTCAATATTATGCTGCTGGCAGGTCTGGGCCTCGATCTCGATGCATTGAAGGCACTATTTGGTATTATAATGAGATTAACACTCATTCCAACGATAACAGAAGTTGCAGTCATTGCTGTATGTGTACATTATTTATTAAATTTTCCATGGCTGTGGGGTATAATGTTGGGGTAAGTCGCATGCAATTTTCATATTACTTTACTTTTTAAAATTACATAAAAGCTATCCTGGAGCTGTGTGGATGTGTGCATCGGATTGTACACAATCGAGCTATTATTGCTTTATATACGATTTTTGCTATGCTATAAGGTGGTTGTTTGGTGTGATTACGGTAATTTTGTCAGGTTTAGGAACAGTTTCGAAGGATTTATTGCTTATGATGTAAAGCATAGAAGATTTAAGTAGCTGAAAATTGGCATGCTTAGGATGGACATCACTTTCACACGACTCAATAAGCCAAATTTGATAAAGTCTCAAAAGCACAACTACCGAAAAAAAATCAAATCCTGACAAAATTTACATAATTTTCACCCAAAAACACTAACAACTGCTATTATACATACTGGAATATGAGAAGAGAGTTGTAAACATGCAGTGTTAAGCTTTTCATGCTTTTACAAGCAAATACAAAAAGCTTACATCACCACACACTCGCACACCAACCTCACTTGTTTCATTTTCTCGCTCAAGCATCGTTTCCATATTTGAAATACGAGCTGGTTCTCTTACCGGTACTGCTGTTGCCTTGTTTAGTATTTTGAATGCACTTTTATATAATTTTTTTTCTCTGTGCTCTTACGAGCTGGATAAAAAGATGAAAGAGGAGAGAAAAAAATTCTGAAGCGACACAAAAAAAAAAAATGCAAATTATTTTTCATTTTTGGAATGTATGGGGTGGACTGTGTTTAATATTGGGAGGATATGGGAACTTTTGAGTGAACTGCTTTGGTTTTATTGAATGTTGAGGCATAATTTGGGTGTTAAAGACTCAGTGATGAGGTTTTGAGGTAGAAAATGTAAAAAAATGTAGTAATTCTAGATCTGGCCCTGGGAAATCAGAGGGTCATCCCAAATATCCAATATCAGATTCAGTACCAACTTCCAGTTAAATCCATAAAAAATCAGATCGAAATAAAAGCGCAATACGAAACCGAGGGGTTTATTAAAATGAAATCTTAATTAAAAATTGCTCTGCATATACACAACTTTATGCTGCATAATGATTCTTTTCTTCTCGTATCGCTATTTGTTGCTATGTATGTGGTTTACTTTCTCTCGATTATATAATATTTTTTAAAATTTAAAAAAAAGTATGAAATGAGGGTGCATTGTGTACATCAAGGTAAATATGAAGTACTTTAAGTTAAATTGGAATGGATAAAGAGGGAAATGGCTGATATGATGACAAAGTGGTAATAGTTTGTTTGGATGAGAATTGAGTTACGGGGGAAGCGTCTATACACAGAACCCACGTCAGTAGATTAAAGTGGGAAAGCTCAATAATTCTCAATTTCATTTAAAGTTCAAAAATAGAAATTTGAGCTTTAATTTATTAAACATAGTAGATTGGCATTCGTGCCTCTGGCTCATCATATCATGTTCATCAGATATCATTGACTATTTTATATGTTAACCCAATTTTTTGACCTCCACGCTCTAATGACATTTGAATATTTTTAATTAGATTTTCAGCACAGTTTTTAAACCACTAGAAGAACTAGAATAAAATTTCAATAGTTCTCAACCAGTTTGTTTGATGTTTACAGACTATGCAATGCATTTACATAATTCACACATAACCGTACGATGTGAGCATTTACAATAAGCTACTTAAAAAAAGTAGGAAGAAAATTCCTCGCGTTGAGAATGACACTTAAATATGCATATAGAAATGCAGCCAATTATGACTAAACAACTTCCTTTAGTAAATCTTTTACAAAAGTTTAGTGAGTGGAGTAAATTACCATGTATGCATTTTTTGCGGATGAAAAAGTTCTGTACGACTAAAGTGTTCGCATTTATAAAACTTGAATAATCCGCCTGTATTTTGAGTACGTGCAGATTTATATGATTTAACTCAAATGACGAAGGTTGCGTATTTTTTGGAGCGTAAACTCTTGATTTTGTTTACAAAATGCTGTTTTTGTGTTAATTATGGTTGGTTTTTGCCATGTTTGAAGTATATCAATTAGCATTTGTGGAAATACTCTGAAAAGTTCTGAATATTTGAAGAATTCAGGATCAGACTCAACATGAACATTAGAATCCATATGATTCTATTAGAAATGACCTATCTCCTGATATAATCTAGTAAAGCAGCTGTATTTGTCTATGATTTATCCATATAACATAATATCCATACACAAATTTCCATGAATTACCTAAACATTCATAAAGCATAAGCACGATTTTAATTAAATTATTTTCATCCTTAATCTACCGTAAATCCTATTTATATGTAATGTCTCTCCATTGCCATCATTAACCATCTACAACGTATTTATAATGTTTTAATTAAAGGAAATCAAGCATTTTAATTGCGCATCTACAAAATTTTTTCACATCCAACTGAACAAAAAGCAAAAAAATTTCCAAAAAACATTTGGCATAAATAAAGAAGAAATTTAAATTTTTGGAGCTATTTTTTATAGCGAAAAATGAGAGAAATTTTCTTCATCCATCAGTAAGAAGCCACAAGTGTTTGATAATAAAAATTAGTCTTCTTTTGGTTTTTCTTTCATCCTCATTTCAATTCTTTATGGTTAATTTAATTTTCATAAAATAGAATCTTTGAATTTTAAAATATGAAATAATTCTGTGTAGAGTAATAAGGGGAAAAATCTCTGTCGATGAATTAAGGAAGTTGGATAATTTGAAGTGAATTTGTTGGGAGTTTTGAGGCAGTTTGGGATTTTGGATGATATTTTTAAGGGCAATTGAGTTTAATTAGTAGCTTGAACAGCACAAGTTGGGTAATGGATCAGAAATCCAGCATCAAAGAGGCATAAGTTTGGCATGGTGCTGGATTAGAATCTAGTCTGACATCAAACCTTAGTTATGCTAACTTAGGACTTTTAAAAGGCTAGAAACTTTAAAGTAGTTGTGCTGAGATTTCAGGTGGCAGTTTAAGAGCATGTCTACAGTTAAGTATCAGTATTCAATGGAACCAGGTACTAGGAAGTCACGTCAAAGCTGACAAGACAATTTTAAAGCAAGACACGACTCATATCCCTTCAAAATCACACAATACTTCCTCAATTCCTTTCAACTCCCGAATAAAAAACTCCAATTCTCAGGAAAGGCGCCTTCATCCATCCTTATCCATCTTAAACGACTATCGCAACACTAATTCCAGTGTGATTCTCAAAAAAAGGAAAAACTTTTCAACACAGCGTACGAAAAAAAATAATTAAAAGCAGCTGGCGAGAAGCTAAAAATATGTTATAATTTTTTTTTCAAAAGCACATACACACATAGCGAGGCAATGGCATATAGCAACTGAAAAGGAAAGAAATTTTCTTTTACCCTCCCTACTACTCGCACCATCCAGCATAATGTACTTTTAAATGTCATTTCATTTTAATTTTTTTTCTCTCTTTCTTGTTTCTTTTACCGTCCTTTTTAAACAAAACCTCTACCATAGCCTGGTAGTGACGGCAATTTCACCTAATGTTGTCGTTACTATTTTATTAAAACTGAAAGAGGAACGTTTAGGTAAGGACTTTTGTGCATGTAGATGAAAGGCACATGAGATTAATTTGAAATGCAAATCATTAAATTCTCATTTTGCATCGTTTCCGGGATTGCGTTCCAAACTATGATGATGATGATTATTATGGCATTCACGATACAATTCGGATATTAGGCTTAAATAAAGGAATTCATACAGTCATTATAGGTAAATTATTAAATTGTTTCACATCTTTCAATTTTCTATTACAATTTCTCCTTCCACTAGCCGTAACCAGTTGCAATGATGTCATCGCAATTTTTCTATTTGGCGTTCTACTCGGAATCGCATTCTCAACGGGCAATTTAACTCACCAATTATTGCAAGGACCAGTTGGCATTGTTATGGGCTGCGTATTTGGTGCTGTGTCTGGCTTGATGATTCTCAAATTTCCATCTGATAAATCGGTATGTACATTCATTTCATCTCTCTCTTAGTCGGGTACAGGAGAACACAATATAATGCAATATTTCGTATCACTACCACAGGGGGTGTTTTATGAAAAAAAAGAAGAGGAAAAAAAATTGTTTCCAATTTAAAATGCAAAATGCTTCGCTGTTCCTTTATCTGATGATGATTCGTTTTTGCATTTTTTTTCTCGTGCTATACTTTATAGCTATTGTTTTGAGTATGCTGATGAGGATTGTTGACAATTTGCATGAAGTTTTGTGAGAGTTTTGGACTTTTGAGTAGGGAATCCGTTCTTGATTCTATTTAATCAGTTTCGGCAACTTAAGTAACGGACATCCATCAGTTGGTTATAAATCTAGCCAATGGTTGGTTGTCTCGGTCTTAATTTAGAATAAAGCACTTAGAGACCATTCCCAAAAGAAACTAAGCTATTAAATTAGAATGAAATTAGTTCCGATCTAAGCCATACAATACTGTCTATAATATCTAATTTCCTATCTAGACGTCATTCTTAAATTCCACCCAAATACTTAAATTATTCAAAAACATCCAACGACTCTCTTCTACCTTAAGCGCTTCTATGTCCATCAACAGCAACTCAAAATCACACTTATTTCATTGTTAAAAGCTTTTCATGCTTTTGCCTTTGTCTACATTTTTCATCTCCCTATATATATATATCTACATGCATCTATTCTCCACTCATTTTCCTCCCTATGTGTATCATAGCACTATTTAGTTTGCATTTCATGAAACGTATACATTTATATGCACATTTGTATGTATGTAGCAATGGCAAAAGAATAATTTGTTTTATGATTGACATGAATGTACTTTAGGTTGTTATCGTTGATGGCTCTGAATTTAAAATATGAACCGAAATAATGAAATAAAAGAGAAAGTTTTAATAGTTTTATTTTTTATATTTTTTTTGCTGTATATGCAGCAACTTAATGGGTTTGGAAATAATAACAAGTTTTGATCCGTCCTTTGTTCAATTTTGATTATGACTTTTTTTGGCGTTCTGAATTTATTTAAATAAATTTTTTTGTGGCTGTCATTTTTTTTGTACAATTTGTTGTGCGAATTTTGATTGAATCAGTAAATCAGCGGTGCTTGATTTCGATATGAGATTCTAGAGCATTCAATCTAAGGATTCATTTGCTTATGATGTCCAATAGCTATTGGGGTCAATCACAAGGTGCAATCCATTGAAGTCGTCTAAACTCAAATTTGAGGCTACTCAAGACATCCTTACTGTTAGCAAGTCGAATTTTCTAGTTGACTCGACTTCCAGCCTCTCGGAAAGGTCTTCGTCTACTTACATAGCCAGTATTACGTAACCCAGTCTCCTCAGCCAACACATTAAAGCTCAATGTCCTTCATATATTCTTAGACATAGCTTGTACACAATTCCCAAAATCAAATTGGATACAAAAAGTTTCTAGTCAGTTAAACAAAATCTAAGGATTTCATTTTATACCTCGTTAGATGTAAAAAAAAATCTCAGAATCATCCCACAACAAAATCATATTTTTTATCCACAAGCAACAAGAATCTTTTCAATGCAGAACCATAACACAAAACTTTATGAAATGTCTGTCCATATTTCAAAGAACTTACCCCCAACTATCTAACAAACAACATTCAGCTTTAACTTTAATGCGACCCATTTTCACTAACGTTGCTTATTAAAGAAGCTAGATGCAAAATCTCACCTCATTTTCATCATCCACAGAAATATGCAAATGGCTTACGCTTTACAACGATCGTCCTTTGTGGTGCTTTATCAGTGATGGGAAGTAAATATCTTGAATATCCAAGTGCAGGAGCTCTCGGTTGTATAACATCAAGCTTTGTCGCCGGTACGGGATGGAGACGTCGTCAACTAAAAGATCCAACATTTACAACAGAAGTTGGAACTTATTTAGATTTATTATGGAAGTTCTTGAAGCCAGTGTCATTTAGTTTAATCGGAAAGGAAGTTGACTTTAAAGTGTTGGATGGCAGCATCGTTTTATATGGTATGATAGCACTCCTTGCTGGTGTTATCATTCGTCTTGTGTCCGGTTATTTTTCATTTTGTGGTGGTAATATGAACAGTAAGGAGAAAGCTTACATTACTTTGTCTGGCTTCCCAAAGGCAACAGGTATGAATAAAAAATATTTTCTTGTCATCTACTGAATGTGCACTTTATCTAATTGTAAAGATGAAAATTATCACAATTTTTTTTCTGTATCTTTTTGCAGTTCAAGCTGCTTTAGGTCCCGTTGCATTAGATTTGGCACGACACCAAAAATCAGACGATGAAACTTATTCGCTGGCACACAGTGTACTTGTCATATCGGTCTTGGCAATCATTTCAACTGCTCCATTAGGTAAATGTGACAGTCTTTTGTGTGAACAGGCAGGGATGGGAACTTGAATTGGGAAGTCATAGGGGTCATTGGGGTTCAATATCTGTTTTTCTGTAATATCTGAGAAATTCATCCTAGCCATCATCCAGCAATACCTCAGATTAAAGCAGATAAATTGATTCCTGTCTATATCCCTAATGTCCCCATCCCTGCTCATGTTCATACATATTAATGTCTACACAAACTGAAAGAATTGAAATGAAAAATTTTCGGTGTCTTTTTAATTTTTCATTTCATCACCCAACAGGAGCTTTGTTGATGACAAAATTAGCACCAAAGTGGCTGAAGAAGGGAAACGCCAACGATGAGGAATTATAACATGTTTAATTTAATTTAATGAGAAATTTTTTTTTGATGCTTCCCCCACTCTTGCTGTTTTTAATTAAGTTTTCTTGTTCTTTATCCTGCTAAATGATGTTGATGATCACATTCATCTCGTGATTTGGTGCTGAGATGAAATATGCTATGGATAAATTCATGTGGGGTGCTTAAGCTCTTGAGACTTATATATTTATGGAATTCTTATGAAATGGATTGCGAGAAGTTAAATTTATTATTTTTTATTAATTAAAGTTTTTTGATCTTTTTGGAATCTTGTTGTAGCTTGATTAAAGACATGGATTAGATTTGCACAAATGTTGCAATTGTCCAGATAGGATCTGACCCTTGATTAATGATCAATTTTTAATTTTAAATTGATTTTAAAATTTTAATTATGAATAGTTTTATGAGTACTTATATATTGAGAAAGTGCATTTAAGTGGCTTATAATATACATATTAATTTTGTGACTTTAAAGACACTTGCTTTTATTTAAACTTATATATAAAAAATTAAAAAATAATCATATTTAAAACTGTTTTGATTAGAGTTGTGCAGGACTTTGGGAGTCTGTATTTCAAAAGTCCATAAAAGCGTCTTCCTGCTAACTCTGACTTGTAAATTGAAAAATACTTACCAGCTCGAAGTTGACTTGCATTTTATTTGAATTCAAGACTTTTTCATACAATATTCAAGTCGACATCAAGTTCTAATAAAAACAACAAAACTTGCAATTTTTACGATAAATAATGTAAGAAAAACTTAGCCAATCAATAATTATAATCAAGGATTAAAATCTCTGGGTACTTAAACCTCTTATTTACAATCAAAACGAGGAAATATTTTACTTAATAAAACTTAATTGAAATATTTAAAGTGAGAATTTTTAGATAAATTTATAGAATTCAAATCAATAAATTATGGAAAGTTGTATGCATTTAAAAGTCGAATTTTTTCATTTTTCAATAGCTTTTTTAAGTTTTCAGGGATATGACTAAGAACTAAAGTTTAATGTTAGAGACATATCTCTTAAATTCAATCCCTGTGTCTCAGTCTTGAACTAAATTGAATTAAATTGAAATAAGGTAATTACACTAGCCCACTGGCTGTACAAGAAAAAAAAGCTCAAAAAATACAAATAAGCAACATTTAATTTACGAAAATCAGCTTACAGAAGATTCACACTAAACACCAAAAAGTCAATTCTCATTAAATTGTCTTAAAAATTAAATTCTGCTTCTTTATTCAGTTTAGCATGTAAACATGTTTATTAAAGTCTTTATTAAGTAATTCTTGAAATTTATTTGTTTCTTGATACACGTGGATCATTTTACGCCAACATCTTAACTTTGTCATAAACATCAACTTTTTAAAAAACAAGATTTAACAAGCATTATAGCCAACAAGACATACATTGAGGTTTGTCAAATTAAAAATTAATCGAGTATAATTTGTGTCCTTCAGGTTTAGAGCATGACATGAACAATAAAATATCTGCGGAGATATTTTTTAAGCAGCTACAGCATTTTTGAAAGGAATACAGTAACATTGATAAAGATCGAGGAATTTCAAGACAAATTTTTGTAAGAAGGACAACGAAAAATAATAAATCATATCTCAAGAAAGCAGTTTAATGCCTAAAGGTATACACAATGACGACGACGATGATGATTTTCGTGGAATAAAGCGACAAGCTAAAGTATCTCATATTTTTTTCATCCAAGTCTCTTTCACTTAACTGCTTGCATTGTGCGTTTAAATGAGTAACAAGAGGAAAAAGGTTCAAATCGAAACCTTTTTTTTGTGCTGCTTTCATTCAATGATGATCTCCATCGGAAGGGATATTGTGCGAAAAATTGATTTTCTTTCCATCTCCTTTTCTTCTTTTTTCAGCTTTTCATTTATGGACAGGAAAATAAGAAGGCAGCATAGCATAAAATACCGAACTTATGTTATAAATTTTCTTTGCTCTTGTGATTTGATGCTGTTGGATGTTCATGTGTGCATGATTTTAAGTTCATGGTCGGAATGTGTTTATGTTTTCTGATTATTTTTTGTGCGTGAAGATGAAGCTCGTGACTATACCCGAAGGTAATGGGTATTAATCTTTGTGATAATATGTTTAAGGTTGTTATTGTTGAGTGATAATTTTTATGAATTGATATTATGAAGTGTTCTGCTTAGTTTATGACATTAAAGTTGACATTAGGCTTTATAAAGTGTTGAAGATATAGCTTGTGATGGCTAGAATCTATCCATTGAATCCAAATATCCATTAAATTGGATTTCTTTTGAGGCGACTCCATTTTCCACTTTTTTTGGGTATCGACACCATTCAGAAGCGCAGCTTTGCTTTCTTGGAGTCCAGACTGCCAAATCCCTGTACCTATAGACTAGGTCTTCTGGACCAACCTCAGTGGTTTCCCTTAAAAACTCTAATTCCTAAGAAATTCACAATACAATTCAATTTAGATCATATTTCACATTTCCATTGATGCAACCAACCCCATTCAGTCCTAAATTTATCTCACATGATGTATCACTTTAGGTATTCACATCCTTCATAACAAAATACTTCCATGTAATTTATTTTTTTCCATTTTTAAATAAGAAATCTTCTTCCTTACCTTCCTAACAATCAAAATTTCGTTGTGTAAATTGAAAAGGAATTGCATATAAAAGCAGAGAGATTGATGTGTTATTGAAAGGAGAAAATCTGTGGCATTCAAAAAAAAAAAAAGGGAAGCAAAAAAAAAGAGGATATTTGGGATTTGTTTATTAAAGATATTTCGCACGGAATAAAGAGTAAAAAAGGATGAGCCTTGGAGTTATTGAGGCACTTTGGATTTGTGCTTTTGAAGACTTTTTTTATGGTTTATCAAAATGTAAGTGCTTAATAAATCTCAGATTGGGATTTTTATTGGCTTGAATTTGGGTCAGCTTTGATGATTTCTTTTCTCTTGAAAGCTTTCTGGCTTGAATCGGATTTTTTTGATGGAATTTAAGGTGAATTTTATGGATTTATTGATGGGGGAATGAAAGAAGGAAGGAGTTGGATTTTGATTACATTTCTTCATAAATTCTCATATCCATCGAGTCAAAGTTTAACTCAAACAAATTCAAATGAAATAATTAAGTAAAATATACCCGAATGCATCTATCTCTCAATTAAACTCAAAAAGAACTTCTCTGATATGCAAGTAAATTCCACGAAGTTCTCTATATCATCAGTAATTTCCGTCCGTACAAAGCAAATTTAATACCATTGATATTCAATATTCATTTCGTTCGCTTTGCTATCCTCATTCCTCATTTAGCAAACGCTATCCACTACCTGCTTGCCCCTCCGCACTGCTTATCTATCTATGCTACCTTCATTTTCATGCTTCATCAATTTATTTGTACTATATTATACAACATGATGTTGGATATAATATAATATAGAGACAGAGAATGAGAGGAGGATGGGAGGTGAACAGAGAGATAGAAAAGAGATATGAAGTAAATGAAAAAAAGCTTTCAATCTGATGGACAGCGAAAAAACACATAAATAAATCACTGTTCATGTTTTATCGAGCAGAGGCCTTTGTTTGTGAATGTAAGAGTGAACCTTTGTATGTGTGTATGAATTTTACATTGAGAGCTTTGCTCTTTGTAACTGAAATTTATAGCGAAAATGTTATTTTGGAATTTTATTTCGATTCTGACCGGCTGAGAGGATTAATGATGAATAGAATTTTCTGATTTTCATGTAATTTTGTTTCATGGTTACAGAATAAAAACCTCATTTGAATAGTCGATAAGTGAATTTTTGAATAAATTGTCAATCAGTTGAATTTTATTGAATGGTCTATTTATATGGACTAGTTGAATATTATGATCCTACTCAATTCAATAATGATTTTAAGATGAATTTTGGATTTGGGACAGTGGACGGGAAAGTAAATTCTGTAAATTAATTGCAATCAGTTATACATGCGATGACATTGACAAAAGCTTCAATCTGGATTTTCAGAGAAATAAATCGGGTTAGATTTGTCATACTTTAATGGATCATGGAACAGACATTGCGGATCAGATGCTATTTTAGGATGTTAAAGATAGATGGAGTTTTGGAAGAATCTTAATAATTTTTAGAGAAGAAGACCAAAGCCAACAAAATAAACCTATTCAACGGCTTCAGTAATGACCAACAGTTCATAGTGGACCAATGGGAACTGGTCATGGATTCAAATATTCGTTTGTTAATGCACTATAACAGCCTAATTAAACCAAATCCATTTAATAATTGAATCCAAAACCGCATCCCCAAAATGCGCTTATTACCACCTCAATCCCCTCACATTTCCAACTTTTTACTGCTCACTTTTCGAGTATTGATGCTATTATCACTGCCTTTGCTGTTCCATATCATCATCGTCGTCATCGTCATGCCTTTAAAAGTAATTGAAGCTTTTGAAATGAATGAATTAGATGAGATGAATGAATAGAAAGCTATTGAATACCTTTGTCCTATGTTTATGTGCCCTACATCATGCTGTAAATTTTCATTTTTCCAATACATAAAGGCGAGGTGAGAGAAACAAATAATGAACGATAAAAGAAAAATGTGAAAAAATAAATTTACAACAAATATATATATTTGTGTATACACAAAAGGAGGCAGGCATGAATAACAAGATTACAGCTTCGAGCACTCTTTTCATATCGAATTCTGTGCTGGAATGTTCAAACGTAAAAAGGAAGCAGATTTTTCGGTGAATTGAGTTTTAATAAAAAAAATAACACTGATTTTTTTTTGTAACACTTCTGATTAAACATTATCTCAGTTCAACCAGTAATAGCAGTGGCTGGAGAAATGCTTGTATTTTACTAAATATAAAAGGATGAATAAACCGTAAATGTCCATGGGGATAATGGAAGTGTTGGATATCAAATAAGAGTGAGCCGAAAAAAAAAAGAATATTTTAAAAACATTTCAGTTCATCGCTCTGGGGAAGGATTTCTTTATTAGGTAAAATTTGTTCTGCTGATGGATGGTAAGCACAAATGAATAATAAGACTGAATAGTACACAAAAGGTTTTGTGTGGGGGTGAAGATGAATGGGAGAGATTAATGAATTAAAGGTAGATAGAGGCTTTAAATTTAGCAAGTTTTTAAAGCCTACTTAATGTTTTTAGGCATTGGAATCGTAATTCCTGCTGAAAATGGTAGTTGGTGCTATATACAGGTCATATACAGCCATCAGTTACCATATAAGTAAGGATACTGGTCACAATGGATCAGCACAGCCATGCTCCTTTATCCCCACCAGAAAAACTTTTAATCTCAGATCCTCAAATTATGTGTTTCATTAGTCTATAAAATTAAGGTCCAATCATTTGAGACTTCACATTCTCTTTATAATCGCCTTTATCTTTTGTCTATCCCTTTTCTCGTTCCTTTTTCAATGTATGCTCAATTTGTATTAATGAACTAATCAGGACATTTGCACATCTTTTATGAGTGCTTCAATTCGATTGAGAGCCTTTTTAATGAAGTCCTTTTTTGTGTGCATGTTATAGGCTTCAATTGATGTTTGCGAATGTTGATTGGAGATGGAGATTAGGCAATTGAATGCAGTGATTTTGGAGAGGTTTTTGATGGGGGGATTTAAATTGAGGATTTGAATTTAATTTGTCAATTTATGTTTATGTCTGAAATTTGTGCATCTATATAAGGCAACTATGTACGCTAATAGAGACACAATGATACTTTGTATTGGGATTAAGCAAGCGATAGTAGAAGATTCGTGCGATATTAGGAGTCTGGACTGCACTAAACGTAAGAAAATGCTTTAAAAGACAAAGAGTTTGATTCCAGGATTTAGCTGAGATAAGAGTCTCGTGGGTCTTAGTCCCCTTGTCTAGTCCGTGTATCTTCAGATGAATAATAGCTCTAATTGCTGTAAATCTCTCAAAAAGTCTAATCTCATCCAAATTTCAAAACAGTAATCCCCAAACCAAAACGATTCATTACCAGCATTATCACCGTCATATCCATTCCCATTGTCATCAATTTATTTCAATATTCTCACTCATATTTTGGTTTTTATAGCTCCTATAGCATTCCTTCCGTTTTCTAGATCAAAGCAAGGAAAAGAAAAAAATATGAAGGCAATAAAGAGAAACTCACACACCTCAAAAATAATCTCAAAGGCGTCTGAAGACCTTAAAAAAATTCCTTTTCATTCGACTTATTTTCTGCTTCTTTTGCTTTCCTTTCCACTTCATCCTAATAATTTATTTATACGTAAAAGCTTATATATTATTCCTTAACGGATAAGAAGGAGAGAAAAAAAATCATAAACCTTAAAATATTTCTTTTTCAGCCTTATAAAATACACAGAAAAAGCATTTTTTTTTCGACTCGTTCTTCATCATTGCTTCAATTTAGATGACACATATCTACGCACAAGAGAGAGAAAATGTTTTGAGGGTGGCGGAAAAGGATCAGAAAAAAAGATACAAAAATATTCTTTTGATGAAAGCTTTCATGATATTTTCTTTTTTTCTGAGAGCTTTATGTTTTATACATAAATAAGCATAAACATATATTTGATTGATGAGAGTTGAAAAGTTCGTAAAAAAATATTCTTATTCAACACTTATGCATAATTTTAGATGGATTTTATGGGAAGAAAGATGTAAATTTTGCTGAATAACTGGAATCTTTGATATTTTGAATGTTTTTGGGAGCTTGAAGTTGCTCGAAGCGAATTTGTTACTTTTAGGGACGTTTTCGGACGATTTTACATTAATATCTATTTAAAATTGAATTGGTAATTGGCAAGCAGTAGCCAACGATAGAGCCAGCTTCAGAAACCGACTGAGGGAGGTAATGGATCACACTTGATCTGTACGCCCAGAAATAAGAAAGTATCTATTTAAATCCTATTTCCAATCTGTATAAATTATTCATGGCAGCCAAGTGTCTGTCTAATGACATCAAAGTGGCAATTACCATGTTAACTGCCATCAGCATTGCCACTTACAGAGTTGACAGGTCTCCATAAAGGCCGTATTTCACAAGAAAAGGTAGAGGCCGCTTCCAGGTGGAAACATGTCATCTCTGGCCACTTGGATGTCATGTGACCTCCATTCTCTATAATGTCCTTATCTTTACACTTTTCAATAACTTCTGCTGACACCATTTATTCATTAAATCTCCAAAACGAGTTCATTTAAAGTCACTGATTGCATTAATATCAGCAATAATTAAATTATCACTTTACCGTTTCAAAATGACACGAAATAAAAATCTGAGCTTTAAATGATTGAACAATTTAAACAGTCATTGTATCAATCATCATCAACATCATCAATATAGACTTTAAATTAATTTTTTCAGCTCTTATTTCTTTTGACAAATGAACAAAAAAAAATGTTGAAAATCAGATTTAATTTCAATTAATTTCTTTTCCTGTCTATTTTTTTTAAATGCTATCAAAATCAATCAATGCAGAGCTGAATGGCAAATGATTTAAAACAATTTTAAATGGAAAATTGAGTTGATTGAATGCAGAAATCCTTTCGATGTCGTTGAAATTAATTCAGAATCGATTAAGTTTGAATCAAATTTTCATGAAGTTATTTCAATGACTTTTTGAATTAATTGATGTTGAAGTTCTGAAATCAACAAAATAATTTAAATTGACAGAAAAAGTCAAATTGATTACAAAATTTTTGCAAATAGCCGAAAGGGATTTACTTTTGCAGTCAACTGCGCAATTGAGATCTAAAAGTTTTAGTATAGGGGTTGTTTGGATGTTATGTGATGTCCTAGAAATTAGTGATGTTGAGACAAGATTATGAATTTTGGGGTACTAAAAAATTATCCCATTGGTCGGAATAAATATTTTTGGGATTTTTGGGGTACTAAAAGATTATCCCTTGGTCGGGATAAACGTAATTTATGAACAGCTGCTAGCCAAACATTGAAGCATCAATAAAAAATATTATTTACAATTTCACCATCAATAATTTCAATAGAAAAAGCTATGAAACTTTAATATCTGTTAATAAATCTCACAAGGACCATAAAGTCACCACACTTGTTCCATTCTTTTAATTATTGTCATTTCAACTATATCACGGACTTTCATTATTACCCATAATATGAACCAACACCAAAAAAGAAAAAAAGCCGAGCAAGATAAAGCTTTATGCCGAGATACCACATCCCTAACATCATTAACTTGATCAAAAATTCACATCATGCATTGGAAAGAAGATGAAAGAAGAAAAAGATGAAATTTTTTTGCCATCTCTTCATGTACACGCTTGTATCTGGTGCTTTGGTGGCGTGTACACACAGGCAAAAGCGAGTATGCCAGCAAATGTCGACAAAACATGACACTTTCTGTTCATTATCAAAAGCGAGAGCATATTAATGAACCTTATCGCTCTATCAAACTTAATAAATTATATGGCTAAGGAAATTCAAAAAAGAGCACTGTGGAAGCGGCAGCGAGAGACACACAGCAATGAGCAGCAAGGAGAAAAAAAATTATAATGTTGATGCATGAAGAACGAGACGTGGAGCAAGTAGGAAAGTGCTAATGGGATTTTGGACTAATGGAAAAAATCTTTCGTTATCGACTTTTGGTACTGAAATATGAAAAATTGAGTAATTTGAGGTATTGGAAGGTTGAGTATCGATTGGCAATATTGATAATGCATACATGATGGTGGCATGAATATTTTTTTAATGTAAATCCAATTTTTGAGCTACTTTGAATGTAGGTCATCCTATGCAGTCATTCATCTGAAGCATCACTGTCACATTTGAAGGGCATCTCTTTCTAAAATTATCAATCCCTTCAATTTCCCCTAAGACAGCCACAAAGAATCTCTAAATTTCAGTCTATTCTTCAAACAAATCTGGCTAAAATGTTGAAACTAGAAAAGCACAAAGATAAAAGAACCAAAACGAATTTATCAGTGATAAGTTGGTAGCTGACTTGCCTGTATCGTCTACAGTTATAAAATGTAATTTATATGATTTTTTTTTCTTGATACTGTAAAGCAAAGAAACAATTTTTGTATTGTATTTGTGTGGGTACAGGTCTGTTGGTTTGCTGGAGGATAAATAATGTCTTTTTGTGAAGAATATAAAGAAATTGAGAATAAATTGAAATAAAATGGTTCAGATGCTTATGGGCTTTTTAAATCAGCAATAATTTAATAATTTGTGAATACTGAAAATCGTACGTAAATGATGATTTGAAGGAATATTAAATTATTGGATCAAATTGAGTTAAGTTGTCAACATGTTGGGGATTTTGAGGTATTTTGTCTCATTCTGATCGAGGACTTGCTCTTTAAATTGCTTAAAGATGTTAAAACAGGGCTATATGCTGTGTTTCAGACCTATGGTCATGTAATATATTAAATAGCTCTCTTTAATGCATTGAGTGTTACTCTGTCTATCTATGATGAACTCATAACTCAGTGTTCATATACGCAATTATCAATCTGAATCTACATCACAATCTGTCAAAAGGGCTGAAATCTCTGTTTAAATTCAAAATTAACCCAGAACATTCATTTAGAAATAAAACGACACTGATAAGGAACTAGACAGGTCATCGTAAAATTATCAGCATTATAATGTGATCTTGTGTATCACATGCTTCATCTCTGAATCATTTAAATTACGCAGTTTTAAATAAAAAATCTCAAAAAACGAGAAAAAAAATCCATTTTTAGCCGAACAACAATTTCACGCACGTGAAAGCTCTTATGAGCATCTTTAGTCTCTAGATATATCTTCTTTGTGATCTATTTTCACATTCTTCCTACTTCTCTCATTTTTATTTATGAAAATAATAATAAAAATAATAAATAATGTGATGAGATAATAAATCTTGAAATGTTTCATCAGCTCAATAGCAGCAGCAGAAGCAGGCACTGATATGAGTATAGAAAAGTAAACAATTCACATGAGAATATGAGTGAGTAGAGGTGGGGGATGATGAAGATAAAAGACAGATAAGCATAAATGTATGAAGGCAAAAGGAAGCAGAAAAAATACGCAAGGTAGTAAATTATGATTAAGCTCTTATACATATTGATGATTCTCGATTGCGTTTCCAATTATATGAAGATTATTATACAGACCTATTTAATATTTTGCAGGCAGTTATGGAAGTGAATAAAAATTTGTTGAAAACTGTAAGTGCTGCGCCGTGGAATTCGCCCCTGTACTGCACGGAACTCCCTTAACCTTTCCTTACGTTCTATCGCTGCACGAAACTCCTTAAGTCCTTCTTTATGTCCTGTCACTGCCGTATTGCCAACACCATTTGTGTCCACTGCTGGTTCAACTGATACTGCTGACTGTTGCCCATCACCCTGATGCGATGCTGATTACTTTTGTCCACTGTCCTTGAACCGTACTGCTGATGCTGGTCCACTTTGCTTTAACTGTTCTGATGACTCTGGTCCACTGTCTATTGACTGTACTGTTGACTCTGGTCCGCTGTCTGTTGACTGTATCGCTGACTCTGGTCTACTGCCCTTAGACTGTACTGTTGATTCTAGTCTACTGTCCTTTGACTGAATTGCTGACTCTGGACCACTTTCCTTAAACTGTACCGTTGACTCTGGCCTATCTTCCTGATGTGACTCTGGTCCACTGCTCTTAAGCTGTATTGTTGACTCCGATCCACTTTCCTTTAACCTTATTGTTGTCTCTGGTCCACTCTCCTTAAGCGATGCTTCTTCCGTATGCTGGACACGACTACTGTCCAATAATCCCTTAACTGATACTATACTTCGTATCACTATATTGCCCATAGTGGCGATGAACTGTACACTCTAGTACTGATAAGTACTCTTTGAGTAACCTTTAATGATTCCTTTGTACTGAAAAGTACACCTTAATTAAGCAATCGCTAATAGTACTGAAAAGTACTCCGTAAACCACGTGCTATATTTAGCCTTATTTAAACCTTACTATGGTTTACTCCTTAGTTTTATCCTTATCCTTTATCCTTTAGTTGTTACCTTAATGAGTTCTCCAACTCGACTGACTTTTCCTCCAAAAAATTTCTCCTTTTATACCAAAAAGTTCGCGCCAAAAAATTCCCGCCAAAATCCCGAAGTTCAATTTTGAACTTCACTTTGAATTTTGAACAACCGTTATCTTTTAAATCCTGTATGACCGTTATTTTCTTTTGCCTTAAATCTGACTTCTCAACAAAATTTCATTACCAGGAAAACTTTTAAGCTTGTGGGGATGTTTTTGGTATTTGCACGAAATTAAAAATTTGATTTCTTGGAAGTAAAGCGATATGAGTTGGAAATGAATGTCACAGAGCCTTTAACCATTAAATTTTAAGGAAGATAAAATGTCAAATGAGGAAATAAAATCGGGAAGTTCTCGGACTTTGAATAAATTATTTAATATTTTTTGCTGTATGTAACTTAATAGCAAAAGCAGCCTGATTTAATAAAGATCTTGGTCTGTTTTAACAGTTTAATTGGAAGAACTCCCTTGGAGTCTCAGGCCCGGTCTCAGTGTCAGTTCCGGTATCAGTCTCGGTTCCTGTCACAGTCTCGGCCACTGACTCAGTCTTTGTCCCTGTCACAATCTCGGTCCAGGTCTTAGTCTCGGTCCCAGTCTCAGTTTCGGTTCCGGTCCCGGTCTCAGTCTCGGTCTCAGTCTCGGTCTCGACCAATAAAGTTCGTCATATTTTCATAGCTGTAGGATAGATTCAATTAAGAGCTACATAACATAAGAACAATCCCTAGCTTAAAGTTGTTTTCTCTCAGGATGAATAACGAAAATTACAAAAACAGCAGTTGAGTGAAACAAACAGAATTCCAGCTAAAAAATATTACAGGAAATTAAATCAGTGATTCCTAAATACATAAAAGCCTTCCAAGAATAATTATTTCTTCCATTTTTATTTTAATTATGTTTATTTCAATGCACACGCGTATCTTAGAAATGAGCAGAAGTTGAGTTAGGAATGCAGATGAATAAAGTTGATCAATGTGGTCTGAAGGAGTCTGATGGAGACTGACAATGCCAACTCTACTTCTATATGATCCATAAGTGAAGCTTGTACTTTAATCCCTAACCAATAAAGAACAAGATCTGTGCTTAATATATGATTTAAAGGAAATCATTTTGATTCTACGAAAATAAATTTTAGGAACCAAAAATAAGAAGACATGCAACAAATATTGTAAGAGATTTTTCACATATGATGTTTTCGATAGCAGCCTTAAGCTCGATACAAGTTCTTGGATGTCTTGTAACAAAACATAATTTCAATTACATACATCCATTGCATATACGCTCATTCACCTTTTATATTTAGAAGAAAAACCAAAAAAAAAAAACAGATTTGAAGAAAAAAAGGAAGCGTAAAGGAAACATCTCACTGAGTTATTTATGAGAGCAACAGCAACAGCAGTAGTAGCAATTAAAAAGAAAGGAGAAGAATGGAAACTTAACTTCTTCGTATTTAAAAAAAGGAATAAAAAAAAGCAAATAATGAAATAAAAAGGAGATCCCAAAAAAAACTTCATTCCATTTGCCTCACTTACTTATTTCATTTTCAAAAGTAATACAGCAGCAGCTGAATAAAAGTGAAAAAGAAGTGTGTAGAATCCATTGTGTATGGGTGTGGGTAATTTATTATGATGATCACCCAACATTTTTCTTCCATTTTTTTTTGTTGCTTTCATTTCGTGAGAGGTTTTCCTGTTGAAAATATCGGATGATACACTTGAAAAGAGAGGATGAAAAGGCAAAATGAATGAAATTTCCTCGATTTTTTCCGATCCAGAAATTTTTTTGAAAGTGCTTTTTATTGTGAGCATCTTTTAATATGGATTGAATTGGAAATTGTTTGTGTATTTTGACTGGATTTAGATTATGAGAGTAAATTGATGTATTTTTGGAGTTTCTGAAGATTTCTAAGTGCTTGTGTTGTCGTTTGCTTGCTTTATTATACATTTCTACATAGATTTTTATTTATTCTTGGATTTTTGAGTGGCTATGCTTCTTAAAAGCAAGTAACTTTGATATTTGAGTTTAAATTGCTTTGTGTGTTCAGGAAAAGGCGCTTTATAGCGATTTCTTGATTTCTCAATCCTAAGAAGGAGGTTCGGATTGTCCGATAGGGCTTTCAGACTCCTCAGAGCAGCAATTACCATTCCTTTCTCCTCAGAGTACTATTAAAAGTCTATATAGTCGGTGTTAAAAATCCCGAATAGCCCCCTGATGATTACGTCCCTGTAAACTCTCATTAAAGCTGATATCAATTGCCAAGTCCAATACAGAACTTGATGAAAAATTCCCAAAACTGAAATCCTCCTCCTTCTGTGTATAAATTTGTTAATATTTAAAAAATGTATTTACAAGTCCAAGTTAGATTCTTGATAATTTTCCCGAATGAGCAGTTTTCTAGCTTTTGGGCCTTACTGTGGAGTACACAAAGCATGAAAAAGGGTCAATTTTATGACATTTCACATGATTATAATGATTTATTAATGTTTTTATTCTGTTTATTTTTTTCTCCCTTTTTCTCTGAATCCTCATGTTCATTTCAACTGATTATATGTTTTATTTTCTGCTTATGCCATTGTTATTCTTGCTTTTGTTACCATTGTGTATAATTTGTAATGATTTTGTATGAGACCGTCCTTCCATGTTTCGCTCCTTTTTTGCTGTGTTCATTTAAAAAAAAATTTTTTCTCTCTTTTGTTCAAATTGTTGGAATATTATTCAATTGTTTACAGCTTTTTTACACATAGGCTGTGCTTTTGTGGGAACAATTTTCAGATTTTTGAGGGTTTCGACATGGGGATTGGCATTGTTTGGTGGATAATTGATTTTGGTTTAAATTTACTAAAATAATTTCAATTTTCTTCTCTCGTTGTATTCCTTTATTGTCCAATTATCTCAAGTATAATGGAAATTCTGACAAAATCCCCCTTAAGGCATCAACTTACTTAATTCATATTTCTTTTCATTATCCAAAGTTGTAAAAATTTTATTCATCAGTCTGAATTGGAAAATAATGAATGCTTTAAAGGTTCGCGTGAGTCGTTGATTCTTATGGAGACATACGGTCAGACAACGGGGGACGATTATTTGTATTACTTCAACACTAAGTATTAATTATTTTTATGGAGTCTCGGGTGTGCTTTTAATAAATGTCATACAAATTGAATGTTTTTGAACTTTTGCATGACATTTGAGTTAGGTGTGAATTAATTATATGATAAGTTTGGTTTGAAAATGGATTGATAATTACAGTAGGAGGTTCTGGAATCGCAATCATCAATGTAAAGTAGAATTTTGCATTTTTGAATCTCATTTAATCATGCAACTAAGATGATGGTGTCTGGACAGCTTAAAAAGGATTTAATTATACAAAATAAGTTATTATAGTATCTCTATGGATGTATAGCATGCTATTATGATCTATAATAATGTTCAAAGCTAGCGGCATTCTTCATTAAAGCATCTACAGTCTCTAAAGTTGAATGACCTCTTAATACAATTTAATGTTCACTACGACAACACAGCACTAGACCATTAAGTCTTAATCTTAATTGAAAAGTAATGAGAACGAGTAATGTTCTCAGAACCCATAAAATAATACACTATTCCCAAATCATTCACTAGAAGCTTCATCCTCACATTTTCTTATTATCATGAAAAGAACTTCATTATTCTCAATTGTACACGTATTTGTGCAGCATTCAGTAGATGGAAAATTAAAAGAAAAATCAAGCCAGTTATGACTTGAAAGGTACTTGATTATAGCTTTTCTTTATTCCTATTTCCCTCGATTTTTCTCCTATGTTTTTAATGTACTCATGAAAACAGGAATGAGAATCATGGCATGAAAACAACAACAATGAAATGAGTGAACAAAGAAATGTAGTCAGAACAAAGATTGGAGGAAAAAAAAGCAGCGGCAGCAATAGAACAAGCAAGAAATGAGAGCGAGACTAGCTGAAGCATAATCGGAAATTTACGGTAGACTGCAGATGGTTTCAAATAAAAAATGAAAGGAATAAGTTTGTAAGACACTGAAAAGTGGGTGACTTATGTCATGTAATGTGGGACTAAGAGTAATTGTTATGACTTTGTCTAGGATCAAATTAATTTAAAATCTCTCAGAAATGAAGAAGATAAGGATGAAGTCAGAGGATATTGGCATCCTTATCATGAAATTTAAAGCCAAAGTGATTCATATTGAAGCTTAATTGACATCATTTGCTAGAAAATTGTTCAAAAGTTAAAGAACAAAAAGACATGTAGGAAGAAAACAACAAGCCTTTTAATGTGGAATTGTACACAGCAATTTTTATGTCGATAGCAGCAACAGCATCGAAGTGAAAATGAGACAAGTGGATAAGAATTTTAAAATATAATTCAAGGGGATGTTGACTGTTGTGAAGCTTAAATCACCTTGCTTCAGTCATTCGATGCAAGAGCTAGCTCAAGTGGTCCTCAAACTCTATTCCAAAGCATACAAAGTCACTATTATAGTTAGGCTATAAATCAGAAATAATAATAAACCAACCTTAGTTTATAGCAATTAAAAAGTATATCCATCGTTTCATTTCGCCTTTTTTCTCTCGTTCCGCGCTTTCCGCTTCTGGCATCGACATTCCACGAAAGAGTAAGAGGAAAAATTTTGATGTGCTTTTAGTTTTCTACATAAATGTAATGGTACATCGACAATCTAACGGAAACGATGGCAACACTTGGTGATTGAACGTAATTAAAACATTAATTGGCAAGTTGAATGAGAGCAATTATGAGAATTGAAAGTGCTATTTCATTTTGTTAGCCGCACTTTATGTTGTGTTATGATTTTCATTATTATTTTTGTGCTTTTGTAATGACCTGGGAAGTTGAGTGATTATTTTGAGGTTAAATGTTGTAATTGATTTTTCGACTGGTGTTCGATGTTCATGTATGATTTCAATTGTGATTCTTATGTGCTCCAATTAGATGTAAAAGATTCTGAAAAAAGGAAATTAAAATATGGAATGATGAAATAAATAATGAGGTTTGAAAACGTGAAGTGGATGGTCGATGAAAAACAAAGATTATAATCTATAGTCAATCATGTATTTTTTGTTAAATCTTGAGAATCAACAATTAATCATGACTATTTGTTAAGAAATAACTCAATTTTATCAAGCAGTTTCCTCAAAAGTTCTAGAATTCTTCATTGCAATATCCTTATTACAATTACTCCCTTAAATACATGTCAAGACAAAAAAAAAATTGAAAGAATACCGTGCATACAAGTGTTGGGTGTGGTTGACTCGATAGTAAGTGATGAAGGGTCTTTCATGAACATATTATAATATTGCACATTGTAATAGAGTAATTAAAAATTATTGAGCTGAAAAGACCAACTTCTGTGAGCTATAATGTGTATTGTATGCGAAAATAAATTTTCCATGAATTTTTATGGACTTTTTTTCATGTGGTTGGAAAATTTTCATTAAAACTTTGTGTGAGAAAATTGATGGGATTCGCATTTTAAAGGTTGTTTTCAATGAGAAAATTATTATGTCGAAGATTTTTAATTACAATTTATGGTTATGGGGTTAAAATTTTCAATATTTAATGGATTTAAATTATTTTTGAGGAAGAGGTTGTTCACATATATTTTGTAACTTAAAGGGAATGTTCAGAAGAATTTCTGAAAACATAATTTAAGAATATTAATGCAAAGGATTTACTCAGAAAGATGAAAATCTAAACATCCAAAAAAATATGCCTAAAAACTGCTTTAAATCTCATTTTGAAATGATTTTTATCCCCACGAAATAGCCTTGGTAATGTTTACGGTTATTGCCTTGAATTATCCTTATTTTTTGTTGCTTAAAGAAGCTTAAAGTCATTCCAAATGGTGATTTAGGATGTTTTTGCGAATATTATACTGTTAAATGGATGGGTTTGAAGAAGAAATTTAGAGTTGTGTATAGTATTGGATGTAATGGTGATTGTAGGGCAAATTTTCTCTTTAAATCATAAAATGGAAGTGAATCCGACTGTTGAAGATATGGTAAAGGCTAAACCTGAATCGAATTCAAGTCAAACCTCAGTACTTTGTGGTCTATAAGCAATAAAGCACAACTCTTTAGAACTCAACTCTCACAGTTAATCAAGCAATTTTGATAAATACTCAGCTTCCGGTGCAACTTCCAGTTCCATTCATATGCAATTCCTTTATTCTCCATTCATTACATTTTCACTCCTTCCTAGAGTCTTTTCATTTGAGCCAAGAGTGACTTAACATCCACTTAATCACCATTAAGCTCCATTTCTCCATCTTCTATCCATTTATCGTACAAAAGAGCAAGCAAAAAATTTTTTAAGATGCACAAGAAAGTTTTCTGTACAAAAAAATATTAAAACACCTTACTTTGATCATTCATAAAAGCCGTTGCTGGTACTAGTCGTGTCATTATGCTTACCATCTTACTTTATTTTTTTTATATAAGTGAAAAGAAATTTCATTTAATCTCCTTCAAGCATAAAATGAAAGGCGTAAAGGTAAGAGAATTTATGTACATAAAGAAGAAACAATGACAAAGTTTACATAATTTATTATTCTCGATTAAGACGAGGCCGGTGGATGTAGAGGGATGTTGGGAAATAAGAAAGTTGCATGCAAACGATTTAGACATCTTTTATGCTCTTGCGGTGATTTTAGAATAATTTGTTGGAGAGAATTTGTGGATTTTTGAGCTTTTTTGGGATTTTTTGCGACATTTTGGAATTCTTTCCAGAAATTATCCAGAAAATTCGAATTT
The DNA here is from genome assembly GCF_022539635.2 of Chironomus tepperi. NCBI lineage: Eukaryota > Metazoa > Arthropoda > Insecta > Diptera > Chironomidae > Chironomus > Chironomus tepperi. The sequence goes on from NW_027226207.1 coordinate 2,477,791, forward strand.
TACAGCATCTGATGCTCAAAAAGTCTCAAAAGTATTCCTGAAATTCAGCACAAGGACATTCTTAAACTCTCAAGTTGTTGCTGTTCACTTTTTTGCCCCATTGCACTAAAGGATATAATTATAGTTAAATATAAATGAATGTAATGAATAGCAGCATCCATTTAAGCAAATGAAAATGGAAGAGAATTACTCGTTAATTCAAAATAAATTTATTACTTCTAAGTGAGCAACATGAAATCTTACAAATAATTGCTGGTAAGATAAAATGTCAACTTTAAGATATTTCTAGGAATCACTTTCAGATGATTTGATACAAGTTATATTTATCATGGTAAATATTCAATGTTGTTTATTTGTAAACATCACTTCCGGATGTTTTTTTTGATGAAAACTTATTGGTAGTTAACAGAAATGAAAATTGATTAGTTCCAAGAATTATTGTGACTTGTTAAAGTAATTGATTCTTTTTAATTGCTTGAGGTATGCGAAATATGTACCTTGAGGTCAAGGTGAAGTGATAAGTAGTTTTAGCTGTATTTTAGAATAGTTGTGCTTGATTGTCATTAAGAGCTCAAGTGGGAAATATCAGAAGGTACAAAGCCCTAACGTATGACATAAAATTGCTAAATTCTAGGATGACCAGAGGATTTTCACACATTTTGAGGCTTTGTCAGGACAGATTGCCGCCCATCAAAAGTCCTAACAAAGTGCATTCCCTAATATAGTCATTAGAATCATTATGCTCAAGAATGACTCCTCTCCCTAAAAAGCTCCCAATTAGAACCACAATTGAGCCGAATAACCCCTCAACGTATCATAATCTCTTCAAATCATCAATCATTACTTACAATTAAATTTCATAACAACAAAAGATTCAGTAACAATAACATTCAAACCTAAATCGACACTCATGGAAACAAAAGAAAATTTCCACATCGAAAATTCTTCAAAAAAAACTCGAGGTTCTTCCTTCTTTAGAAACAAATTAAAAGTTTTAAGTTGAAAATGAAATTTTAATTTAATTCTTCTCAGCATTTAAAGAAAACTCACTCCTTCATCATGGCGGTAATGGAAATAAAAAGACGAGAAAAGAAAATTTCCATTTAACCCTCTCATTCCCCCATACTTCCCATGAATATAAGAATTAAATTCTTTTTGTGTGTCGTTTAGTAATCAAAAAATGAAAATGAAAAGGAATGAAGAAGAATGAGTAGCTTTTATTACTCGTGTGCTTTATTCACAACATGCACGTATAATTAAAAATCCATTAAGATACTTCAGGGAAGTGAGGAGTCGAATGAGAAAAAAAAGGCAATGAATAGCAAGCAAAAAGGAGAGAAAAATGTGTACATTTCGTAAGAAAATTGTTATTTAAGAATAATGATTTGTTAGCAAGCACAAGTCATATGTTCCTTGGGAAGTGTTGTATAAAAAAATAAACATTTTTAAATTAACAAAACGAGTTTGGAATGACACTTGTGCTGATTATGGTTGAAGCGATGAATTTTGAGAATTATACTGGAAAAGCTGGTCATTTGGCTGTAACCTTGATCTGGGAAATTTCGGACTTAGACCGATGTGACTCGCCTTGACCCAGTTTCGATGAAATCATGAATCAGACCAGACGTACGCCCTCCTAGGGCCAGATTTATCACGTTTTCTATCCTATCGTTCTTACCTGGTCCCATTTTGTCTAGCTTGGTGGGAGTCGAACCTATATCTCCGAAAAGAGAATATTACAAATATTCGATCGGTTGCCTTTCCTCTCGGTCACAGAAGCTTTATTTTTATACTAGCAGATTCGTTACCATAGATCTCACTCTACTGCATCATTGTTCCTAGTTAATGAGTTCAACACAGGTAATTTGTAAGCTCCGCACAATTAACTCTAGTAAGAACTACCTCAAAGCCACCAAAAAAGACAAAATGCCAGCTACATTCTCCAAAAAACCACCTGCTTTTCAAACAACAATCATAAAAAAATTGTTACGTGGCTGCAAATGTGAAAGGAAATTAGTTATAGCACTCGCACATACTCATGAATAAAATTTATTCAAATGAACATTTAATTTCATCGTCATTAATTGAAAAAAAGTCAGCAAAGGCACAAAAATTGATTTAAATTTAAATTAAATTTCTTTCTTCCGTTCTCAATTTTATTTTATTCCTTCATCAATTTCCGCTTGTGCTTTTTTTTTTCAAATCACGCAAATTTTCTCTTATTCGTCATGTCCAATGTACAAATGTTGTTCTCACGCACCACGTTTTGCTTCAATGAGCGATTGAATTCGTAGGTCCTATCTTGATTCGCATCAATGAATCCTGAATAATATCCTTCACGAATAAATTTCTTGACGACATTCTCGACATTTGTTTTCTCGTGAAAAATCTACAGCAAAAAAGAAATGTTTTTAATGGAATTCAATTTATTGTTTCTATGTTTTGGCTCGATTGGCCTTTAGAATTTCAAAATTGATTTTTTTGTGGATCTGAATATAAAGTTTATTGGCAGTGTTGTTTTTAAAAGTTTTGGTAACAGCGACAATAGAGCATTGATTGGATATTCCAGCATGATGTCCAAGTTTGTCATCAATCTCAAATTGTCTCTTGGGATATAGTCTTGAAAATCGGCGTATGTGATTCATGACAGCACAGAAATTGTGGCTAGATTGTGTCAATATTCTGGATTAAGCAATTATGCATTGATTCCTATGGATTCCTATTTACTAGACAGACCACCCACATGTCTTGTCGACCTAATCTTATTTTAACCAATGCCAAGCATAACCCAGATCAGTAGTCACAATAACGACCTATAACCCTGACAACAGCCCCAAATGTTGAGTTAAGTTACTTTTTAACAAATTCAATGACATTTTTCATTCTCAGAATTCTTATAACATTTGAAATTTTCAATCAGAATCATCACAATGACTTTGAGCAAATAAATGTGAAAAGGCTCGAAAGTCATGACAACAGCAAATTTGCAACAAAATGAAGCTCACCTCACCCAGTACAATAATTCAGAAGCACATAAAACAAAAAAATTATAAAAAATTTACATTGAAATCACAGCAAATTTTTTCAGTAATTGTTTCAGTCGTGGCAGGCTCAACCTCCAGCAATGTTTGAATAATAATTTTGCCATTTCGACGCTGTGTCCGATGAATTGATTCCATGACAATATCAATGATTCCAATTGTGTGTAATTTATACACGCTTTTTTTTTTACTTCCACTCCCTTTTGACCGTTGTCGTTTGTCGTCTACACTTTACGTTTTGCGTATCACAATGAAACTCAGCAGAAAATTTAATTTTGATTTACAACAATTTGTTCTTTTTTCTCACGGCTTACTGAGAAATTTTATTCTATGAATGCTTTGACTTTGGAATTTTATTCAAATTAAGTTTGTTGGTTTGTGATAAAAATTGAGAGATTCCTCGTCGGTAAAGTTATGATGAGTTTTGCGTGTGGATGTACAAATGATGTATACAATGGAATTGTCTGGAAAATATTTAGATTGAATAAAATTGCCGGGATTTTAGCAAGTTTTTGGTCATTTACTTATGATAGTTGATGTTTAGATGCTACTTCGGGAATTTGATGCTGTACATTTGGCATGTTTGGCGTTGGACATTACATAAACGGACTGTTAGTTCAATGAGTCCTTAATGACAAGCCAAACCTGTGTAATGCTTATTATGTCTCTATTAAGCCTTTCCTCGTCACCATATCATCTACTTGAACCACTTTATCACACGATATTAAGATGCTTTTTAAGAATTTCATGCCAAATTATTTTTAAAAGTCAAGCCAAATAAATGCAAAGTCAAAATACTCAAAATTCACCAAATAAATGCCATCATTTCATGCCACATATCATACACATCATCAGCATAATTTTATTTTTTTCTATCTAAAAACATAATACATGACAATTTTATATCCAAAAACAACGTCCCTTGAGGATCAACAGAAGAATAAGAAGTGCCTTAAAAAAAGTTCTCGACACAACATTTTCATTTCTTCATCTTTCCTCCGGTTCGAGATGTGAAATATTTTCCAAATTTGGCATACTGCTTGTCTCCAAACCTTTCGGTATCATACGAGGTAGATTGATTGGAACCGTACGATGAATTCTCAGGTGACGATAAATTGGAATCTATGAAAAAGCATGGAAAAAGAAGAAAGAAAATTGTCAAAAATTGGAAATTGAATAAAGGAATAAGAAACACTGACATGTGGAAGTGAAATGTCAAGCGAAGGTTTTTCGTACAGCAGTCGTTCCTTCTTCTTCTCCTCATCTTCTTTCTTCACAACCGGTCGACTTAAGATTCTATCATATTGACTTGATTCCATGGATTCAACACTAAATTGACTACTTGGCTGTTTAACAATTTCTTCCTCTTCCTTCTCTAATTCATTGATATTGCGTGTCATGAGAGTCGGTATGTTGCCACCTTCAAGGACTTTTAACGTTGTATAGCTAACGACGCTTTTAAGATCAGCAGGAAAATTAAATGTAAAATCAGGTGGCAGTGGTTTGTTTGGTGATAACATTTGCCATTTTACGTGACTACCTATTGTGTTTATGTACTGGAAATATAATGAGAAATGAAATTTGAAGGTCATTTTTATTCTGATAAGGAAAATCATAATTAGAGAAGCTGTGCGGAATCGATTATAGGAATAGAAAATGAGTTTTGGATTTGATTGTGGATATAAAAGTGGATTTACGGTAATTACGTGAAGTAGCTGCTTAGGAATCTGCTAATTTGAGTAGGAATTTTGAGGGTCAACATTAGTTGCTGTGATGGAATTAGGAACGGATTAAGAGTTCCATCAACAAATAACATGCATATCAAGCAACAGAAGCTTTTCAACTCCATAACAGAACAAAGCAGTCGATAGTTGAACTACACAAAATCACCAATCACTAAGCAACGTCTAGTAGTATATCCACCTGTAGTTATTTGAACTGGAAAAAAATGTCAACAAATAAATTCCACAACATTGTATTTCAAAGACGATTTAAACAGTTATAGAATGAAACGAGACAGTCAATGTTTATCGATTTCATTTTCTTTTCTATCCTTTATGTGCTTACTCATGAATAAAAGAATGAATGAAAAGCTAGAGACACGACATGTACATGCTTATGCAAAAAAGAAAGAAACTAAACAAAGAAGAATCTAGAACTCAACTTGTTAGCTGAGCAAATGATGATGATAAAGAGAAAAAAAAGAGTAAACTTAGTACTAAACTTTCCTTTTTGCTGTTCACGACCTTATTATCATGTCATGTGATTTTAGTATGTATGTATTTTTATACACATTGGGAGCTTATAAAGGTATAGATGTAGCAAGTAAAGAGCAAAAAAGTATCTAAAGCCAAACATATTCATGCGTTTCACGAAAAAAAGAGAAATGAAAATGGCACAAGGTCTATATGGAGCAAATAAATAGGTGAGCGATAAAAAGAGAAGTTTGGTTTAAGGAGGAGACGATTTGACGACTTGAGCTGGTTTGTGTGATCATGAAAATTTTTGGGATGTGACTAATAAGTCTTGGGATTTAACAAATCTAGTGGCATGGCTAGAACAGCGAGAAAGCATCCAGATTCAACTAGCTATTATGTGGAATCAGATCCAGGTCATATTTGCCATCTTACCCTTTCATTCTTTAGATTCATGCTGAATTAGACGTCTAGCTGACTACATTATTGTCAATTAACTACGAGTCGACTTGATCAGACTACAATTTTGTTGATTTCAAGCTCTGAGTTCGAGATATTGCTTCAAAAAACAAAGCAGCATATTTTAGTTCCAAAGCATAATAAGCAAAAATTTCCAGTATCCAAACCTGCTCAAAAAAAGCCCAAAATTGAACAAAACAGAGACAGAATGTACGAGAATAAGAAAAATTAACATTTTAATGGAATTTTTAGGCAGAAAAAGAATGAACAAAAAGGAAACATAAAAAGGTCTATCGGGAGTGGAACAGCAAAAAGTTGTGAGAAACTATCTGTTATCTATATTCATGTCCAACAACAACAACAACAAGGATGAGCTTTTGAAGCTAAAACATCAGTTACGAATGATAATAAAAAGAAGGAAGCAGCAAAAAAAAGGTTTAAATAAATTTACATTCATACCTGTCCACTAAGGTTCCATAAACGTACAGTCTTATCTACACTCGAGCTTATCAATATCTGATTTTTTTCTGAATATATTAAACTTGTTATTGATGCTCCCTTATGTCCTTTATATGAGTTTAACAACAATGGATGCAATTGATTTCTGACCGCTCGCTTTGCACGTCCTTCAATCTCGTCACGCAATAAAAATGGAAAGCGCAAATTTAATATTTGGCGAGATGGTGCTGCTTCGATTGACGTCGAATGACTATTTGGAATGGAGAGAGAAAAAAAAATATTTTGTTGTGTACTGCGGTTGTTTAGAAATACTTTTACATGGTTGGAGTCATGTTAATTTTTTTGTGGTTGGCAGAGTTGGAAATGCAGGTTTTAGGGTAAATTGTATGTGTGATTGGGAAGAGGCATTGAAAAATTGAGAATATTTCAAATTCTGAGCGCATCTCAAGTCCGAGAAAGTTCGTTTCTTAATACCAGAATGGGAGTCTCTAGTTCAAAAACAGACTTAACTTAAAGACACCGAATGCCGCCATAATTGCAAGCAGCAACACTGTCTATAATTTTTTCCATCAATAAACAACCTTGCATTGACTTGTTGTATGTTTTGTAAATTTCGTTTCTCTCTGTGCCGTTATTTTTTCCCTTTCATCGATGTCACAGCAGAACATAAAGAAACCAAGGAAATAAATAGATAAAAGCAACCGAAATTTCAATGAACTAAACGATTACCAGGTTGATTGGATTGAAAATATGTACGGAATAAGGGTTGAGTGGCGCCATGACTTGATGACAAAGGATTAAGATGTGCATAAGCCTGCAGGACAAGTCCTGTCTTGTAATGTCTAGTTTCATGCTTTCTCAAATTGAGTGACTAAATTAAGACTAATTTAAGACCCCTCAAAATTTCTGTTGACTAGCATCTAAAGCCTCCCTCTTATCTATACCACCTGTCAACCAAAAACACAATTTCATGATAATCATGCATCAAAAAAAGGAAACAAATGAAAATGAAAAAGGGGAAATGAAGAAGAAGGTTAAGGAGCAAAAAAAAAAGTCGATACTCTACAGACATTCATTATTATTGTCATACACTATATTTTCCGCTGTTTCACAATAATACATGAAATATGAAGAGAATTAAAGAAAATAGACATATAAAGTAAAAATTATGATTTCCTCCCCCCAACGACAGGTTTCTTTTTGTGCTTCCCCACATATATTTTTTTATATACTTTATGTTGTTTTTGTTCCATTGTTCGTCTTTTTTTTTGCAAACATCGTCACGATATGAATGTGAGGACGATGAAAAATTGAAAAACAGTAACTGTGACATGAAAAAGAATGTAAAAATTAGCTACGAATGTTTCCATAACAAAAAGATTCCATTCTTAATGATTTGGTATTTAGCTGCTTTTCTTGGACATTGGCGTGCATGATATAGTCATTTTGGTGGGTATTGTTAGACAAGTTGGTAATCTAGTTGGATTTTAAATTGATATAGTCTTGCAAGATACTCGGGTGATGTCTCTATAGAGTAACAGTGCGGCAACAGATCAAGGAGGATGCAGTTTCGTCCTAGTAAGTGATGGTCGACTAAAGAACTAACTTTAGGTGCAATTTAGAAGAGAGAATTGATCATAATTGATCTGTAAGGTCAGTGAAGTCTATTTCCTGTTCAGAAAGTCATGTCATAGTCCTGAACATCCCTAACTAACGTACCAAAGGAATTAAGTGTGCCTTAATCAAAATGCGTTCCCAAACTCCCACAAAACACTTCCTAACTTGCTTTTTCTTCACTCTATTGTACTGAGCTTGTTGACATTCTATAAATAAATACAAGAACTCACGATATGTTATGCTGCTCATTTATGAAATGCTTACGCCTTTTCATGTTCATTTACATTTTGTGCGCCGTAAATATTTTTTTTTCTCTCATTCCGTTCGTTTGTAAGTGTGTCAATACGGCAACGAAGAAAATAATAATAAAAAAATAAAATAACAAAAATTTCTGCCTGCCTTGACTCCCGCTGTTTCTGGTCGCATAGCAATGCAACTAATTAAAATCATCCATGATCATGAGTTTTTGTTATTGTTGAACGGAATGGAAAATTAACTCGGAATTACATAAAATATTTTTCTAGTTGTATTATTTGCATTTGCAGCATATTTTCATCTATTGGGTTGGTGACTTAATTCTTGGACACTTTCAGATGAAATTTTGAAACTTTAATATCTTTGTAATGGAAATAGATTTAGGAATGAAACAAAAGGCAGTTTATAGATCAAAATAGAAATATGTTTTCTGATGAGTTTAAATTTTCCATATGTCAAAGGAAAACTTTGTGGAAATTCGGGAAATCAAACTAAAGTCAAAAAAGATACGTCGATTTAGTTCAAACTCGCTTTTCTCTAAATTTTTCCACTGAGTAATACTGAATCTTTATCTTAAAATTTAGTACTTACATTAAACTTAAAAGTTCCGTAACTTTTAAAATTTTTCCTTGGAAAACTATCATGTGACGTAATTTTGAATTTTCCTTGTTCAACATTTGAAAAAAATGGAAAATCTCAATTTTCTCTTAAACTAACTATTGAATTGAAAAACTGGATATGCAGTTTTATGCAGCATAACTGTAAGTAAATTTTGGCATATAAAGAGTTCCCTAATTTAAACTTGTCCTCGGGGCCTGTACGGAGGGTCCGAAAAAAGTATCGTGTTTTCAAAAGCTTTATATGCCAAAATTTACTTACAGTTATGCTGCATAAAACTGCATATCCAGTTTTTCAATTCAATAGTTAGTTTAAGAGAAAATTGAGATTTTCCATTTTTTTCAAATGTTGAACAAGGAAAATTCAAAATTACGTCACATGATAGTTTTCCAAGGAAAAATTTTAAAAGTTACGGAACTTTTAAGTTTAATGTAAGTACTAAATTTTAAGATAAAGATTCAGTATTACTCAGTGGAAAAATTTAGAGAAAAGCGAGTTTGAACTAAATCGACGTATCTTTTTTGATTTTAGTTTGATTTGAATTTCCACAAAGTTTTCCTTTGACATATGGAAAATTTAAACTCATCAGAAAACATATTTCTATTTTGATCTATAAACTGTCTTTTGTTTCATTCTGAAATTTATTTCCATTACAAAGATATTAAAGTTTCAAAATTTTATCTGAAAGTGTCCAAAAATTAGATCACCTACCCAATATTTTGTTATTTTTGTTGCTTTTAGCACAACATAAAATGTATTGAGAGATGAGAAGGAAAAAAAAGGTTCAAATTTTTGTGCTAATTAGAGAGCACTGTGAGCAATGAAATTTAATTATTTACATTGTATTAGACTGAAAATTTTTGTTATGATTGAGCTTTTTACAGCAATACTGCAGCAATGACTGTTATTTTTACAACCTAATGAATCAACATGTTCTGATGAGCAGGCATATTGGAGGTGTTTATGCATTTTAATCTAATTTACATATATTCTAGTTGGAATAATTTTTGGAAATTATAGGAAAGGATTATGTTGAAAATTAGTTAATTAATTTTTGTTGTTAAATGTGTAAATGCGAGATTATTGTTGTTGTTATTTACAATTGTTTGCCATAGCATTAGTAAGTCATGGATGTAAATAATAGATCCAAAACAGACAACCCTAAATCAAGTTTTGACTCTACAGAGCTTGATTAAGATTATAGCTTTATATTGAATCGATTCAGCATTTCCATACAAAATCCGTGTTGACTACGGACACTAGTTGACTAGTTGAGTTCTAAACTTTATTTAATAGCTAGATGGAGCCGGATGCTGTCTAGAACGCGTTCAAACTTTGAATTATGTACACTTCTTAAGTACAAATTTACAATTAGTAGAATAAAGTTTTTCAAATTTAATAAACAAATTCTTTTAAAATTATCTAAAATCTTTGTTAAACACTGTTGATGAACTTGCTAACAAGTATTAAGAAAAATGTAGAAAAACTTGAATTTTCTTAGGAAGTACTTCAATGAAATTGTTTAAACTTAGAAACTTAATTCAATCATCTCAATTTCTTCAGAGTATCAAATTATTTAATTAATTTGGATATTAAATTTCCTTCCTGTCTTAGTATCATTTTGTTGGCCGAGCAATAATACTTTAGAGCTTTAGATCTCCTCAGAAGTACTGTCTCAAAATCAGTGCTCGAAGACGACTTGGATTTTGTATGGAATTCGACTCAACTTTAAGCTCTTGTAAGGAAAGAGAGAGTGTCACTCAGCTTTAGAAATCGTCAAGTATGACCTCAGAAGGAGAATCCCCAAAATTCCTGTTCATCCCGGGCTCCTTAAAACGAAAACTTTGTAATAAGCTTTAAACACTTCCTTAATGTTATTTACAAAATTGTTGATGCTTCTTTTGCTGCAGTTCAATATATTCTATGTTCGTATTTTATGAACGTCTGCAATGTTGATATGAAAGTTTATTTAAAGCTGTTCATTTCTTTAATTATCTTAATGTTGTTAAACTTTGCTCTCTCAGAATTTGAAACGATACAAGAAGCTTGAGGGGATGTTTTTGACTAAACGAAGAGATTGGTAAATGTAGAAAAATATATAGTTACTGAACAGAATCGCAAGCAGGAAGTATTTTCGAAGAATTTTCAAAATGATCTCCTTAATATAATTTCTAACTACGTTACTGTTCTTAGAAAAAGTTTGATTTTACGTCATAAAAATTTTTGTAAATTTTTTGTCTAATTAATTTCATGTCCTGAGGAATTTCCAAATTGTGTTTAAATTATCTGAGTTGTATATTTTGTAGTCCTGACAAAAATGTTGTATGAGTAATGATTCATTATTAATAGAAATTTGGAGGAATTGTTTGCTTATGATGTAGGCAGCTGTTATGATTTGGAAATGGGGTGCTCAAGCCAGGGGTGAATCAAGAAGCAGGAGGGAGAAAAGGGGTTATTTTAAGATTTTTGACCTCGATCTTTTTTGACAAAATGTCTTTAATTTGCATTGATCTCAAAACCTTATTAAACTGCACTCATATTTCCAAGGAGGTACTAAACTCATTCGTGTGAACATTTTGGCCTTTAAATGATGCATTATATCAAAAATTAGAATTCAAAATTTATCGTCATTTCCAAACTCCTCCCCTATTCCTAAAACTCAAACAGAAATACACATTTCTTTTAAATTTCCTCATCATAATTCAATTAGAGTTAATTAATTGAATACACCAACACACGTGCATATCATATTCCAGAAATAATCATTCATCATCATTATAAAAGTTTCCATATTTGCATTTCAGGAAATAAAAAACAATTTTATTTCCTTTCGTACACAGGAAAAGTAAGAGAAAAAAAAGAAATCAAAAGCATGAAATTTCTTCATCTCCAACCTATCATCTTCTCAGTCATGTACTTAAATATTTATCCATATTTTCTTTTCATACATCTTTCATGCACGAATTACATTTTTTTTTGTAAAATAGAAACCATAACAAGCTTTTAGCTCACGTACGTAAAACATTTTTTCATCTTTTTCAATTGGAAATATTTCTTTGAAATTTTTTTTGGGGTGAGTTTGGGATACTTTGGTACTTTAAAATTGGGGATTATTCAGGAATTGATTTGGAATAAGGATTTGCCTATTCTTATTAAATTAATGAACCTTAACATTATAATACAATCATAATGTGGAATGATAAACATAATTTAATGATATTGAGCATGCACCTATGTATAGCCCCTACTTCTAGTCAAAATTTCACCCCCAAAAAAACATTTCTACATGAGTGAATTTGTAAGTGAAATTTATACACGAAAGGAAAGTACAAGCACAACATGTGTATATGCTGTAAGTGCATGTATGCACGTTCAATGATATATAATCGTAATTTCCGTCAGAATCGTTTCTTTGATTTCTAATATCCGATATTGAAGATGGAAATTTATTGAATGACACTGAAAAAGTGATTTTTACCTAGAGAATTCATGTTGGTTTGGTTCATGCTGCTGTAGGAAATGGTTGGATTGCTCAGAAAAAATTGATTTTTTAAATGTAATTTTCTGAATTTTTATAGTTTTTTACTAGTCATTAACAAGTTATAACGTATTTTGTCGAATCGGCTATGTTTTAAAGCCAAAAAGTATACAGACAACTCAAGTACTTCCACTTATTAAAACTTTTTTACATCTTCCTATGTCGGCACTAGTCTCTGTGATATTATTATTTATCCTCAGTCGTCACATGAAATTTTAACGAATTTTATGACTTTTTAGTAATAAAAACTCTTTGTAGAAATGTTGATTTTAGGTAGTCAGTTTGGACTTTTTTCAGCAATGCTTCAGCAGCGATAGCTGAAGATTGAAGTGGTTCATTTCTACATCTCATGCAAATTATGGATTGAAGTATGAAATTCTACTCAAAGTTAGAGTTACTATCAGCCTTAGTCCTAGGAGATATAAAAACAATTTTTAACATTTCAGCCCTTCAAGTGTGCCATATTAGCATGCTGTTCGAGACATAGTTGCATGATACATGAGGTACAAAACTAACGACAGTTTAATCACTGAGGCTCACAAGAATTTGATTAATGCTCCCTATCCCATCCTTTAAATGCGCTTAATACTCCTACCCAAGATCACATAATCAACTTTCAATCAAATTCATTTTTATCATACATACTTCTACCAAAAAAAAGTCATATAAAAACAGTCTGAATAGTTAAACAACGAGCATTCCATGTGAAGCCATACAGGATAAATGTTTCTCAACTCAAAATCATCTACAGAATTGAACATTGAAAACATACCAAAAGTTGACAATCATCCATGCTTTTATGTATCCCAACGATGAGCCGGTGAATAAATAACAATTTTCACTGTCTGTTGCCATTGCCGTGACTGATGTATTTTTCATATATTTTGTTTATGTCCAGTGTATCGATGTGTTGATATTTTTTTTGTTGTACAGCACCCAAAAAAAAGGAATGTTTGTAAAAAATTTTTTGCATAAATTTTTATGGCATGAAAAATGTATTCAGCAGTGTGAAGTTGTGCATGCATAAAAGTCAGGAAGAAAAAAAAAATACAGTCAGAAAGAGTCATCATATCAATAGAATCAGTATATGAAAAAAAAAGAATTTGGTAGAATGAACATCAATTAACCACTTACTGACATCGTCAGCCACATGAATTGCATTGAAATCAGTGATATAACATTTGGTATTGTCATGATGCGACCATACTTGAATTCGTCCATTCGACAATGATACTAGCAATGTTCCATTTGATACATTTAATGGTCTTTTGTTTAGCGATATCATGCAATGTGATGTGATGTTGAATCCGTTGCTTGATGATGATCTGCAGAAAAAAATTATATTGGAATTCATGATAAGGTTTTGTTGGTAAAGGCTTTTGTGGATATGTGGAATTAAGGAGAAAAGGATTAAGTTTGGATTACGATATATAAGATTTGGCCTTGGAACTCATAAGCTATTGATTTGAAGAAATGATGATACATGCATGGATGATGGCAAATCCAATTCCTTGAAGTAGCCTACAACCCAAAGCCGAATGAATCAGCTCAGTGTCACTCAACCTCATATAATTAATCTTACATTTTTTAAAAATTCACTGAATTTAACACTGATTTCCATTTTCTACATACATCACCTCCCTACCTCACCCATAAAACACCAACCACAAACACTCATTTCTCCACTAAATTAAATTCAATCCTTGAAATATATCGAAGCTTTTTTTATGCACTCAATAATGAATATTTACAGTACATTGAGTCTCTTGTGCATTTAAAAAATACAATAAAGTTAATAAATCATCGAATTAAATTTTATGAAAGTTGCTATGTGAATAAAAAATTTATGCTTTAAAGCTGTGCTGTGGATTCATGGATATGCAGTGATTTGTATGTGATTGGATATTTTGATAGGAAAATAATGGGAATCGAGAATAATTGACCATAAGAAGAACATTCTTTGTCTATTTACTGCTCAAAATGTTGAATCTCTTAAAACAGACCTGGAAATGCTCCTTAAAATATCCAAAAACTCAATTTTGATGGAAATCCTCCTTAAACATCCCCAAAATTACAATCCAAAATCCACCATTAATCTCACATAAATTCAAAACTTCATTTAAAAGGAAATCCATCTTAAGACAAAGAATTGCAGCAAATAACTCATAAATCTTCATAACCAACAAATATTGTGGCTGTAATACGCATCATATGTTACAATCATATCAAATATTACAGTCATTTACCATTGTTACTATATGCCATTGCATTATTTATCGAAACAACAATGTGTATGTCATGTGTATTTATAAAATTTTACGATTGCTAGTGCTACACACTCTATAGCAGTACATAAATAAAATTACAATATGCAAATTGCTTCTCAATATGCATATTGTACATATGGTAGACATAAAGTCGACATTGAGATTACGAACTAATCGTTGTGGGTTTTATGTGTGTCATTGGGAATCACTAAATGTGCTTAAAGTGGTTTAAAATCGTAAAAATTTTAAAAGCATCAATTTTGAAATTCACTAAAATTGTTGTTGCTTTAAGGATCCTTCAACATTTCAAAATGGCTCATGATTGATTTACAATATTTTCCAATAATTTTGAAGTATATCCTAAATAAATAATATAATTCAAGTGCTCGAAGGAATAACTCGTGCTCCCTGTTGATCTCAACAACACTATAGTTACATATCCTCCAATTTCACTCATTCCTTACAATCAAAATATTGTTTACGACTAAAAAATCCCCAGCAGATACTCATAAAAATTCGAAACGAAACAGCGAAATTCGATATGTGATAAACAGTCATCGACAAGAAAACATTTTAACTTTCTCAATTTTCTTGTGAATTTTTAAAAAGCGACTGAATATTTCCTCTTGTTGTTGTTTTCACGACATTTTCATCAGTTAGAAAAAAAAAGGAATCTGCTTTATGTGCTTGTGCTTGTGTGTTTGTTTTCTGCCTAAACAACTTCGTTTTTGTTGATATTTTTTTCGGAAAAGAGCAAAATATAAAAAAGTAAAAAAAGCTTTTCAAGGTTCTTTCGATGAAGACAGAAAGGAGGAAAAGTGAATTTTGGTATGAAGGATTAAGGATGTCATGATTGAGGAGCGCATTTTAGTGATGTCGTGATTCTAGGTTTGAAATTTTTTAATGGCAATGAAATTGAAGTTGGACATCCATACCAACTTTACTTCAATGTCTAATCCATATCCAAAATCACAGCCCATTGATCCACACATTCCAACCAAACCATCACAAGCCCAAACTAAGCTGCCAGACAAACCATCAGCACCAAACCCAATATACCTTAAAATCCCAACCAATTTCTTCTTCCAACACACAAAAATACATACGAAGAGAAAGCAAAACAAGCAACACAAATCCTTCATCATATTTCATCACATTCTTCATCTCTTCCACCATCATAACTCTTTTCCCATACTCATGTTTATGTTTAACATTCAAAAATGTCTTAAGGCACTTACGTTTTCATGTTTTTATTTTTTTGATAAACAATTTGCAGTCGTTGTGTAGGCATTCCCATATTAAATCTCATGTATGGTTGACCATTTTCGTAATTCCAAAAAATCAAATCACCATGAGAGCAGGCAGTAACAAGAGCATCGGGATAATGTAATGATGCACATGTAATATCACCAGCATGAAAACCTAACCATGTTTTACCAATATTAATCTGCTGTTTGTAGTCGTTGTTGTCATTGAACTCAGTTACAACGTCACTAATTGCAAATATTCGATCATTAGTCCAGAAAATATTCCTAACGAAGGAATTAACATGTAGTGACCGAACACAAAGGCCTTCATTCATATTCCATATTTTTATTGATCCATCCTCGCCGCCCGTCACTAAATATTGATGTTTAGTGTCAAAGCACCCAGCAGAAATTTTAATTGGTATGACTTCACCATGCTTTAAGACTGTATGTGCTCGAAATATCCAGTTCACCTTTCGACCTCGCCACAAATCCCATACAATAATAGTGCTGTCGGTGCCGCAACTAGCTAGAAATTGATAGAGTTCATTGAACAGTATTAATGTAACAGGCGTTGTATGTGTTATGCCATCGGATGTGTCTGGATTTATGCGTGGATTACATTTCAGTGTAGCTATTTTCTTTCCAGCTGCAATCAATTCCCTTTTTGCATCATTGTAGAATGTAATTATTGGTAAATCTTTCGGAAAAATTGGCTTAAGGCCCGCAAATGTTTGCTGTAAGCTTTGCAGCTCAACGTCCCAGATTTTTACGAACTAGATTTTTGAGAAGAGAAGAGAGTAAGGAAATGAATTGAGTGGAACAAGAAGTTTTAATTCAAAAGACGGAAAGTAATTAGCATCATCTTTCCGAAAATTTTATTTTTTAGTTATCTGAGCTTATTTAGAGCTTCCGAATGAAAGTAATGTATGCTCGCGTGGGATGTACTAAAAACTTTTTTGTTTTTGATTCACTCTTAATGATGGGAAATCGCATGTCATTGAGATTTTTATCAAATGGATTTTATGAATTACGTCAGCATGATTTTATGGTAAAATTTTACAATTAATGAGCTTGTGAATATTTATGATAAATGTCATTTGGAAATTGAGTAAGCTTAATTATTTTTGGGGTATTATTGCGCAATATTTGGTATTTGAATTTTTGGCAATTTTTAAAATGTGCCTTAAATGTGTTTATGGTATAATTGAGCCTTGAAACTAATTTTGGGCTCAACTTAATCCACTAGACTCATTTCCATGCAAATTTGAATTTTTTGAACTTAAATTGATCATTTCAAACCTATTTCGACTTCTTCGTTTCTTAATCAACTTCTTCATACTTCTTTAATGCTAGTTTGACTCCTTAAACAGTGTTTTAATTCATCCTTAACTAGTTTGACCCCAGAGAACCTAGTTGCACAATTTTAAACTAATTTTGATCTTTAAAGCCTGAAATTATTGAATAATTTGACATCATAATAATCCTTATCCTCAATTTCTAGCCATATCTCAATCTTAACCCTTTTCTGAATGAACAGAAAATTCTCCATTTTAAGCACCCTTACAATAACCTGCACTTCAGTAAATTGGATTGAAAATCACTGATTCAATTACCGATAATCGATTACCATTTAATTCCATTCAGTACGCAAGTTACGAACGGAACAAAAAAAAAAGCAGCATTGCAGCTGTCATAAATCTATTACACTTTCCATTCACATTTAAATCTCGGAATCACGTTCAGTCAACCAAAAAGAGTAATCTTTTAAACCCCATCATCATTCTCACCTTTAGCTTATCAATCGTGTATAATTTTTCATCATCTTGAAAGAAAATGTTGACAATGCCGGCCGTGTGTCCAATTAAAATAGCCTTTGGTATGGATGGTTGCTTGATATCCCATAATCTTAAAATTGTATCGGGTCCACCTGTTGAAAGAAGATGAGAGAGTTTTATTACCGCTCGCTGAGTTTTTTTTGAAAGTAAATGTGAGAAGGCTCAATGCGATAATTATAAATGATGTTCCTTTTTTTTCTTGGAAGTGGAAAGTTTCCTCATCTTCGTCGTCAAAAAAAGGGACTTATGAATTAATTAAATGAAGAAAAAGGAAAGAAAAAAGTGTGACGATGGATATAATAATTTTCTTGAAGAGGGTAGACGATACTGCCTTTCGTTTTACCGGCATGAAACGGTTAATGCTTATGAAAATTATTTGAGGAGATGTGCAAATTTCTGGTCGCTATGGTGGGCTGATTAGGCTGGAAATTAAATTGTTTGAGATGAATTTTCAAAGAATGTCTTTACAATTAGAATAGGAAGGCAGTCACAAGGGGTATAATGATGATTTCGTGTGTATATTTAAGCTAATCTTAGGAATATTGCAATTGTCAATGCTAGCATAAGCCTGTAAGGCACACGGAGTAGAAAAGACTCAAAATCTAATGCTAGTCCAGCTTGACTCTCGCCTTAGGCTAAATTTGATGAAATATGGCCTCAGGCTGATTGAGTATCATCAAAACAGCGTCATAACTAATTCCTCATTCAAACATTTCCATCAATATCCTCGCTTTACTTAGAACCTCCTAATTTCAAGTAAAATATAAAAAAAGGTCAAACAACCCCAGACTCCCTCCTAAGCTATCATATAAAAATTAATTAACTAGAAACTGTGAGATTGATGATCATCATGAAGTAAATTTATAAATTTCTACGTCTACCAACAACGATAGAAAATTGGTCAAGTGGTGAGGCTCAAATCAAGAAGGAGAAATATGAAAGTTTTGGCATCCAAAGCAAGTCAAATGAAGAAAGGTATAAAAGCTTCTAAAAACAAAATTTTAGTTCTCTCACCTGTTGCCAAAGTTTGTGAACTTTTGTTAAGAGCAAAACATGTCGTGCCCTGTTTGTTGTTGTGTACATTAATTTTGAAGACATGATAGGCAGCGACGATGGAAAATGAAAAAGTTTTAAGTGATATGAAAAAAAATTTCGCTAAAATTTACTTACGTTGTTCATCTTGAAGACAGTTTGAGAATTTGGAATGTCAATTTTGGTAATTATGACGCCGGGTAGGTAAGGATCTGGTGTCAATGAACTCTCAGATGCTGATATTATGCTAGTAAGGCTGCTTGAATAGTAAACTTGACGAATTATGTCGCTATGTAGATTCATAAATTCAAAGCATTTCATCGTATCAAATTGTCCCTGGATACAAAATGAGAAAGTTTGTACAAGTTTAGACAGAAACATTTTTTTTTTTCATTTCCTTCCTGTCATGAAAATATTTTTGTGCTAACGAAAATGAGGAATTTCATCTAATTGAAATAAATTGAAATTCTTCACTTTTCGAGGCAGTTTTGGCTTATTTGATGAAAATTTGCTGGTAACAATTTCCCAGAAAATGAACAGAGGAAAATTTTATTGCGGAATTTCTTATACACGAGCATATTGAACTCAACCGTTTGCACAAATTTCTGCGAATTTACTCGCCATACTGGAATATGAAAATACGACGTAGGTACTTATCAGTGATGCAATTTATGTGGAATTTTGTTCTGGGAACATGAAATTAATTTCAAAATAATTGGACAAATTACAACAAAATAAAATGAAACAGCATTTTAGTCACTGAAGAATGTTCGTATTAATGTTTTAGGGGCTATTTATAGATGATGTACATATTTAGAGGAAAACAGGTCAAGGTAGGAGATGCAGTTAGCCTTTGGAAAATGACATAAATAAGTTCCATTTAATAGACATATGGTACTAGTTAAAGTCCTTAATACATCGAAATTATTTTGGAAAAAGTAGCTGCCATAAAAAATTTTCGCAAAAGTCGCTAGAAAACATTGTTTATAAATGTATTAAAAAAATGTTCACTCCTAGGTCCATTTAGTTTCACACAAATTTCTATTTGTAATTTCCTTCTTGTGAAGTATATGGTTTCACACAAATTTACATCATATGGCTAGTTGAATGGTGTAAATGACCCATCAACATAATTTGCTCTAGCCATTCAAAAATACCATCAAAGGAAATAAAATAACTGAAATGTAGTGGGAAAATTCAACATAATACGTTGGCTGACAATGAGTGGGTCTATTAATGGCGACATGACTCCACGACACTTTCAAAATCATTTTATGAATGAATATTGAGTCTGTACGTGTCACCTACCGTGTCATTGTCGCCCACCATTCTCTTTTTAGTCAAATCTGAAGTCATAAAAATTAGCTAATGATTTGATGGACTGACGGATTGACGGACTGAAGGATAGACGGTCTATCAGAAGAGCTAACATTCTAAGGATAATTCAGACGGAAGAAAACAATCACCAAGGGTACTAAAAAGCTGCTAACCTCAAAAATTTATGTACATACTAAGTTTACATACAAAATAAAGCACAAAAATCCACAAGAACAAAATAAACAAACGAAAAAAAAAATCAATGCACGATCCAAGTTCAGCACGTGCAAGTCCAACAATTAACAGAAAGCTCAAATTGAGTATTCATATGAAATCATGTCGAAATCATATTAAATAAAGTTGCAAAAGAAAAAAAAAACTTAATTCGCACATCTCACAAGACACCCACGTGTCCGTATCAAACCAGACAGAAAAATACGCTTTTCATGAAGACTAAAATTGTATGAAGCATGCGAGAAAAACATTTGCTAAATTATTGATTTTTCTGTCCGATAGAATTTAATGTTGTTCGATTTTTTTTCTCCTCATTCATGTACCTTTAAGCTTCTTTCTTTATACCATCTGCGGAATAACCAAAGTCCTTTTTATCTCGATGAACATTAATTCCGTAAAAGTATTTTTTTGCTGTTCTTCTTCTTTGTGCTTTTCACGTGTCATGCTAGAAACGAACAGAAAAACGTAGGAAGCACAAAAAACATGCAGAAATAGACATTCGAGGAAAGGTACGAGAGAGAAAGAAAGACAGAATAGGAAAAAAAAGTAGCAAACAAAAAGATCAAGAAGAAGAAATGGTTTTGGGCTAAAACTATCGAACAATAAACTAAATAACTGTCAATAGCAACAAATATCAAACAGCAGTTGGAACAGCAACAAACTAGAAAGGAACATTAATCTCTTTCTGTCGATATTTTCATCCATCAATCTAATTTGGATGTTGCTCATTTGGTGAACAAGAAGAATAAGAGACAAGTTTGGAAAGTTTTGGGGATGGAGAGACACTGTTGAGGTGGACCTGAAGGTTAATGGTATTTATAAATAGTTTGTAGCTATGTCCGGACCTTAATGAGTGAATTTTCCCTTTTGATGATTTATTCTTTAATAATAATTACTGGATCAAGTCGAAGAGGTCCGCAGCTCTTATGTTATAGTCCAGATCTAACTCCTTGTTATAGCTAGAGTCAGGGACTAGAAGGAAGAGGTAAGGGCTTGAATTAGGGTCCAAACTTCCCTTTGACTCGGGTTTTTCCGAAAAATAATCAAAAAAATTTAAAAATTCTATATTTTTGCCATGTTCCTCTATAGAATGATCCCTATACGTACATTGCCCGTAAATTAATGCCCAGCTCATCATTAAGTGGACATTAAGCAACATTTAGTGCACCTAGTCCATACAACATTTACTATACGTAACAAATTCAGTCAATATATTGTAATTTAGCCTCAAGAACATAAGTAATAATCTCAATGCTTAATTTAATAATAGCCGCTTGAAAAGACGTCATTTAAAAACAACGCCTTCAAAAGAGCCTTTTTTTACTCCTTTAGCAATTCTCCCATCAATTTTATTTCACTCTCACTTACCTCCATTAAATCTTGGTATGAAATTTGTCGAATCATTGCGCCCATACGAAAATTCGATTTGAAATTCTTTTTGAAATCAATCATTCGTACGCTGCCCACAAAATCACCGAAAATGAGACGAGAAATTTTTTCGTCCATGTCATCATTGTCATCATCGTCGTTGTTGTTAATCAATTCTTCATAATAGTAAAAAGTATTTAATGGACTGGGAAAATTCCTAATATACAATCTCAAATCGCATTTGCCAGCAATCGATATATCGTAGAATCGTAAATCACAGCATACAGACGATATGCAAATGATGTTCATGCTTGTCATCACAATTGCATCGAGAATGAGAAGTTTGGGATTCTTTTTAATGCCTTCCATATCGGACATTTCAATCGTTGAAGAATATGTAGCCGGAACTGTATCTGTAAATTAAAATGAAGAGAAATGAACTTTTTTTTTATCATGTTTGCTGAATTGACGGGTTCATTGTTTTGTTGGATTGATGAGTGGGTGTTGATTGAAAAGTACTTTTGTTCAAGGTCTGTTCGACTGATTATAGTGAATTGAATGATAATAGTATTCATGTCGTGATGTCTTTAGGGATATATCAGATGAATTTAGCAAATTAAAATGAGCTTGGAACTTAAGGGATGGGATAGAGGGGTGGCTACTCGGTGAACACTGAAACATTGCCTAATCTATGAATTTATGCATGCTTAATGTGTTGTCGTACTTGTCAATACAAACATGAGAACGTGACGGTAGCTGACGTATCAGTGTATTGCGAAGGATAGTTTAAGTAGCACTGAACTAGTTGAGCCACGGACAATCCATAGTTGTTCCCATATATGTTAATACTACCCAAAATCCATCCCTAAACTCAACATCCTCACACAAAAACTGCAAACTAACAAAATTATAATCAAACAATGTCTAAACATCCATGCTAATTTTCAAACACACAGCTAATTGAGTAAATAAATGAAAAATTTACCAGCATAGATGACTTGCTCTAATTTCCAGTCAAATGACCAAACATATATATCGCCGGAGCATCGAATCAATAGATAACATCCATCTGAAATTATTTTGCTTTTTTCCTCTATCGTAGTCATCATTGACGTTGGCAACGGTGATGCTAAAGATGCTAATGATGGTGAGAGAATTTTCGTCACTTCCTGTTCTATAATCGCTTGAATTGGCGCTGGTATATAAAATATTCGTATAGCTTCAGTCTCTTGTTTTGTCGATATAACATTTGCCGACTCTGCAATTGGTAGTGTTATTGCCAACTGTTCAGCTTCGTTATCATCATTTTGCAATTCCGTTATAAAGTAACTGATAAATTCATTAAATTTGACTCGACAATCACGATCCATGTCAATTTTAAGGCACAAAATCTCAAAGTCTTTGTCATCATATTCCATTCCGAACTTTTTAAGATATTTACGTAAATTCTCATAGCTAAGTCCATCATTGCCAAAGAATTTTTTCGAGTCATCAATGTCTTTTACTGATAAGAAATTGTACAATTTCGGGATTAAACTTAAAGATTCTTCTGACATTTCTCCTTGTTTGACTT
This sequence comes from Chironomus tepperi, assembly GCF_022539635.2. Lineage (NCBI taxonomy): Eukaryota > Metazoa > Arthropoda > Insecta > Diptera > Chironomidae > Chironomus > Chironomus tepperi. The sequence continues at coordinate 2,500,849 of NW_027226207.1, forward strand.
TTTCTATCTGTTGAACGAGAAAATCCTCTGCTTTTTTTGCGTTTGCTGAATGAGCTGGCACTGAGTGTAGGAAATAATTAATTTGGACTTGACTTGGCTTTTTTGTGCTGTTTTCAAAAATAATTCGAATTTCGTGTTTTTTTTGGAAAATAGAAAAAATATGAAAGATTGCTGTGATTTTTTGAGTAAATAATGTAAGCTTTTTGGTACAATTTGTCTTATTTTAGGGGAATTTGAGGAATTTTCCAACAGAATCAATTTTAATTGGAGTTGTAGGGAATAAATTGAAATTTATGGAGATTGGCTGATTCCAACTATGGATGGAGTTAGACTCAGCATGTAATACAAACTTTTCAATTCTAGATCAATCCCTGCTCCCATAAATTTCAATAAATCATCGATTCCATTCCGAGCAAAAACTTCGAAGCATATAAAATTAAATTAAACCAATTTTTCAACATCAAAGCTAAAACTTTCCATGCTCTTTTCGACTTTTCACAGGAATCAAATTAGGAACTTTCCAACCAACCATCGACATCTCACCTATTCAACCTAATTTAATGTACATTAAATCTATCTCAATACATCTCCTCGGTTAAATGATTTGTAAGAAAAAATCAACAGATACTTTAACATTTTTTTTGCAATGGCAAAGCATAGAAAATACCATCAATTTTCATTTATTCCTATAAAATAGGAGAAAAAAAGGGAAGTGCTGGAGATTTTATATGTATAAAAGTAACATCAAATGAAAAGTTTTTTGGTTTAATGTGTGTGCGGTGAAGAAATGAGGAAGAAGATTGATAACAGCAAACAACATGGAACATTAAGGAATGTAAAATGATTTTTGTTGTTATTTTTACAGGATTTTGTGAAAGACTTTATGGATGGGGGTTTGGGTCATTTGGAAGCTAAAGCGCAGTTTTTTGAGGTTCTAAGACTTTGTGGTACTTAGAAGTTGGGAATGATAGGATTTGAGTCGTGGACTTACATATACAGACGTAGTTTCAAGCTAGGCAGACACACAAACTAGAAGAAGCACAAAGTTCGATGCAAGGACGACGTGTATCTAGTCTGAACCCAAATTTTGCGAACTTCGGTCTCAAAACAGACTTACACTTGCTTAAAGCTTGATATCTCGTCTTTCAACGTCGCATGCCTTCCAGGTATCAGCCATTAGAGCCTACAAATAATAAATAAGCAAAATTCATCAACAATTCAATATCGAATGTTTTTGATAAACAGATATGACGTAATCGTCTTCTTGTATCATATTTTATCGATTTTCTTGAACATTCTATAGACAAATTATCTTGTCTTCTACTTTCATCATCAACTGATGACTAACTTTATCACCTTGAAAACATTTTTCATTAAGAAAACCTTGAATAAAATATGAGTGGAACTATACTTGAGAATTTTAGCAGAAACCCTTTTTTCATGTTTACAGGCAAGCTTCTAAGAATTTTTCTTTACTTCCACCCCATAACGACTTTTAAAACTTCTCAAATTTCATGAAAACTTTGCTGCTTTATAAATAAAAAGAGAGAAGACATAAAAAAGGGAGACAAGGCAGCTTCATGTTTACAATTTTCTTCATCTTCCTCACTTAATTGGCGTAATGAAGTCACAAAGTAAATGTGAACTTAAATGCCTCTCCCCATTAGGGCCACTATAACATTTAAGCACAATATAATGAAACAATTTTTTGTCATTCCTCTTCCTCTATACTGCCTCTCTCTTTTTTTGTTTGGAATGTTAACGACTCGCTTTCGGTCGGTCGAGCTCCGCTTTCTCACTTACTCATGTCATTCAGTCCCTCAGTCATTTATTCATTTGTTCACTCTATGCTCATTCCATTGTATCGCATGTGCTTCTTCAAAAAAAAAATCCAAGTCAAATAATGTTGATGTGGAGGATGATGAGTGGAATGAGATGAAAATACAACATCAGAATGAGAAAATGAGAGGCAACAGAAGCAAATAAATTTGCAGCAATTAGTTGAGAAAAAAGCCTTTTTAGTCATTCATTGAGCGGATGGGAAGACAGTGGTGGTTGGAGGATGTTTCTTCTTTTCATTATGTATGGCAATTTAAGACGAATGTATGAGACGAAAAACAACAACAACAATGACAATAAGCTGTTTGATTTATGCTATGACTTTTGCTACTACTGCTGATGCTTCCGCTGCCGACTTTTTTTTTTGTTGTAGCTGCTTTGGAAGACGAATGCTTGAATGTATGCGTTTGTTTGTTCGCTTAAGCATGAAATTATTTATATTTTGGGTGTTGTTGCTTTATGTATTGATACAGGGGTGCTGCTTCGATTTTGGAGCTGTTTTAAAGTTTTAGAATAGTTTGGGATGGATTTATCGGTTGTTTTAGTCAGTAAATATGTGCCTATCCTTAGCAATGGCTTTAAAACTCAATATCGAGCTCTAGCTGTCAATATGAAGGTCTAATGAAGCAAGAACATCCAAAGAATAGCAGAAAATACACTAAGAATCACAAAAATTAAGCCAAATATCAACTCTGCAACCAACTATGTTGAAGATGTGTCAAACAGTTCTCCAACTCACTCTTTATAACAATTCTCCATCCATCTCTGTTCTCCAGTGATGCGAATACTTTCTTGGAAGCAAGAGCAAGAAGAGAAAGTGAAAAAAAACTTTCTTCCGATGTGTGGAATTTTATTCTATATTGTTGGGGGGGGGATTCTTCAATGTCAACATTGTTTTGTATATTTTCTTCCTCAATTTTCATTATTTGAAAAATATTTTGAAGACTTTTTATGGGGTTTTTAGCTTTAAAATTTATGCGTTGGTTTATTGTTTATGTCGGTTTTTAGAATGAATTTAATTTGGGGTTAATGATGGAAAATTTTTCCGCCTATGCTACATAAATTAATTTTTGTTGCTTTATTAATTGGAAATTGTGGATTTGGAGTTCCTAACAGGCACAGAAGATGCTTTTATAGGACAAAAAACTAGGACGGTACCTAAAGTGGTATTTTTACCTATTAGGGCAACAGTCTCAAGAGGCCCTAAATATGGGTCAGCATCAGCCATCATGGTGCCATTAGGACCCCTTTCCTTTTTGTTTTTAATACGAAGATGACGTAGTTCTCTAGCAAACACATTTTAATGTTCAGAATCAATGACAAACATTGTTTTTTCAAGGATTTTGTGCATTATTAGGAAGGAAATATGATGCTCATTTCAAGATCGTATCATTAAGCTCCTGCAAGGTAATAATAGTTGTAAAAGTATTAAATTATATTAAGCATAGCAACTCGTGGGAATCTGCTGATTTCATTGAGGAAGATAAGTTAAGCTTTTGTCTACAGTCAAAATATTTTACAATTTTATGAATGAATCTTGTCAGCATTTGAAATTTAAATGAAATTAATAACCATATTTAAACCATAATTTACCTTATATTTAATATGGGTGGAAAGAGCTTTTAATGCCACCTTAAATTGCTTATTTTCGTAATTATTCCCACATCATATCCATAAAAATAAAGTACTTAATCGTCATCATGATTTAAAATTCATTTGCATTTCTTAATTTAAAAATGTCCACTCATTGGCACTGCAGGAAGTCAGCACAGCAATAATCCATCCCCATCACAATCATCATCATCCTACAATATTGTGTTATTATCATTTAAAGTTCCCCTTGAAAATCATCAAATTTCATTTTCTTCAAGTCCAAACACTTAAGAATGTTTGAGGCAATAAGCATTCTCAAGTAACATAAAAAACCCCTTTTCATTGCTCCTCTTGATCCTCCTTCCTCCAGAGAAAACAAAAAAACAATAAGAATAAGAAGCCCAAAAAAATCGTTAATAAAAGATTGTAGACATAAAAAAAAATCAATAAAAGTTTGATAGCGCTTATCAAGTTGTGTATCATTGTGTGCTGTGTATCTCCATTCACATATTTTTGTGTTGCATGAAAAGAAGGATATAAAAGAAGATGTAATCATGTTTGGGCGGGTGATGCCAATTTTTTTTTTTCCTTTTGTTTTTTCTCATTTTTCCACCTTTTTTTCTATCTCATTTCATGTTCAATTCAATCAAACATGTCAAAAACAAATGCCAATAAATATAGCAACTATAGACTTGCAGAATGACAGTTGATGTATAGGAAGATGAAATTCATCAATGAAACTTACTTTTTGTTGTTATTATTATTGGCATGTCTGTATAAGTTTTGAAGTAAATTGTTTTCTAGCTCGACGGCTGCCTTTGAGATAATCACATACAAGAATGAAGTTTTTTTCAGTTCCTTTACAGCGAGCAGTTACGTACGTATCGTTGACGGAGGGGAAGGATACCTGATTGTGCGCAAAAGCGACCTAGATTTTTTCACGATTAAGGATGACTCTCAATATTCCTAGATTCACTCTCTTTTAGATTTTTGAGACTAAATTGTACTAAAAATAATTTAACTGTGAGAAAATTTTCTTTATTTTGTCACAGAGTTACCGGGTGGAAATTTTCCCATGATGATTTATAAGGAAATTGTTGCATAATATTGTACACAAAGAGGTGGAATGTGCATTGTTGTTGAGGATAGAATTTTTCAATGGAAATCGGATTTTCTTTTTGTGTTTAAGTTTCTGCTTTTTTGAGAATTAGATGTTTTGTTGGAAATGTGTGGATTTAGATGAGAAAGGGTTCTTAGTTGTGAGGTGGTTGCTGTGGATATTTTAGTTCTTTGAATCTTATGAAATTTTGCTTGGATTTGACCATTTGAAACATTTTTGACTTTAGTTTAAACTTTTAGGTCGCATTTTGATGATGATTGGTTGATCAGAACTGTGTGCTTTAAGAAAAGGATACTTAATATCATTCAGTTTAATGATGCAAATGCGATCAATACGAAATCCACTTTAACATTGAATTCTACGAAACTTCTAAATGACTTCCACGTGGAACAGGGATGTATCCATGAAATTGACATCAATCTCTCCTTCCTTAGGTTCGACAAAATTCTTCCAGGACAATAACAACGCTTGTAAGTGCTAAAGTCTTCAGTTTGTCCTTGAGCAACAAAAATTTCTTAGAAAACCCTAATCCAGGATCAAATTAGACGGAAAATTCTTTTCAAATTTTTATTTATTTCTAACCCTAAAATGTCGTAAGTTAGCAACACAGAAGAAGCTATGTAACCAGAATAATGTGTCGCTTAGCAATTTAAATTCAAACGATTCTCAATTCTTAACAAAAAGAAAATTTTTTAAAACATCAAACAAAAAACTTTTTTCAAAGCTTTATCTTAAAAATTTTCTCAAAACTCCCATTTTTTCCAATTCAAAGAATTTTTAAATTGAAAATTTTTATTTTTCTCACTTTACTTCTTTCTTTCCAGATCTGATTCAGTGAAAAAATCACAAAAAATTCTTTCAATTGTCGCATATGAATGGAGAATAAAACAAATTCTAAAATTCACATTTTGAATCTTCAAATGTTTATATTTATTACAATCTCTTCCTTCTTATACCTGAAAAAAATATATATAAAATAAAACGTAATAAAAATAAATGCAGACATGAATAAAAAATATTTTTTTCTGTGCTTTGATATTTGATGAATAAAAATGTCAAAAAATTCTTATTTTGGTTGTGTGAGTGGGTGGAATGGAGTCAGTGGAGAGGAAAAAAGGTGTTTTGGAATTTTTAAGGATGTTTAAGGATGAGACGCAGTTTATTTAAGGGATGAAGAAGAATATATTTGTAGATCAGGTGTTTATTGATAAATTCAGGCAATTCTAGGTACTTTGGGCTGTCAAAATGGGTTAGACACAGTTATAAAGCTGCATTTGTGGCATCTTTATGTCAATCTAATGTTTTAACATCAACTAGGTAACTATAATGGACTGCTCTGAATAATAACTGAGTTATATCCAAGATAAAACAAAGAAACATTGACAGCCTTCTAAAAAACCAGTCAGATAGCTAGCCTACAAGCAGCTGGACCTCAAAAAATCAACCAACCCACAAAATCACTTTCCTGACCACCCAAAATTGCGCAAAATAACATCAAAAGTCTTTCGATTTCATTCAATTTTTCATCAAAATTCACAAGGAAAAAAAATATTCCGAAATAAAAAATAATGTTTGAGCAGATGTCGGAAGCAAAGTGCGACATTTCTTCTTCATACTCTTTAATGCTTCTTCTACCTTCCAATTCTCAATTTTTCTTTTTTTTTATTTCATGAAACGTTTTCTAATTTTCTGCTCGATTGTTCAATGATGGAACAACAGCAACAAAAACACAAATTCTTGTGAAATGAAAATAAAATTGAGAAAATTGAAAAAAAGAAGGAATCAATATGTAGCAAGCACGATAATCGATAAGATGCTTAAAGCTTCGTTTTTATGTTTCATAAAAAAAAAGTCTTTAGCATTTCAACTAGCATTGACACTTAAAGCGAAGCTAAATACCAGCAACAAAAAACTTTTAATTATGTTTTTTCTATTGTCGATGTTCTTAACAGCTGAAAATCTATGAAAATAAAAAATTGGATTACTAAAATGCGACTACAAGCCAATTAGGATTAATGTTGCGAGATTTATTGTTTGTCAATCCGAGAACTAAGCGATTTTTATGTTTGTTGTTCCTTTTTTGCTGCTGTTGTTGTTTGCTATTGTTTTTCTGTTAATGTGGATGGCGTGCATGGATGGAGGAATGAGTTTGGATCTGAGCTGTTATTGTGGAATTGAAAATCGGGTTGGTGTCCTTCTGGATTTACTGATTTAATTTAATTTTAGGGAATACAGATTTTCAGGTTAATTTAAAAACAGGTTTCAGATCATTACCCTATCCTTACCTAGCACCTACTATTACTAAATCGATTGCTAGATACCTCAGATCCTGTACAATCCTTATTACAATCTATTTGTGCTCAATAACAGTAAATGCGCTCTCTACACCTAACTCATGTAACTACCTTACTTTCTTCTTCTTCATCATTCACTTTTTCCAGCTATTTGTAGTGCCTTAGTCAACATTACAAGCTCCGAATAATAATAGTACAAATAATAACTTGAAAAGAGTATAGAAAAGAGCAAATAGCTATAAAAGTCAAGATTATAAGGCACTGCTGAAAGAATTCATGCAATAAATTCAATACATCAAATTAATAATCTTTTTATTATGAGACATAAAAATGTTACGAAAGAAAAATTACAAATAACATTTTCACATATTTCATTTTTTCAGCATTTTCATTTTCCATTTTCAGCATTTATATGAAACTTTATTATTAATAAAGTGACATGGATGTAAAGGATATCGATGATGTTTTGGGGATTAGGGCGCTGTTATAGGTGGAAGTGGGACTTGATTGGTGGTTAACATACTTACTCGAGCGAAATAAATCAAGTAGGTTCAGCCACGGAGCTGTAAAGGGTCCGCTTAACCTCTTTTACTATCACTAACTAGAAGCTGCCTCTCCATTTGTGTCGCTTCGGATAATGCATCTATATTATGCTAGTTTGACCCTTTTTGCTAAATTTTGGGAACCTATGACCTAATACAACCACTGGTAGACTGAAACAACCCTTACGCTCCCCCTAGTTGGTCGTATTCTAAGCATCAGACACTTAGTCACTCGCAAATGCTCTTTGGCACTCAAGTTGACACTCATAAACATCTCCAAGTCAATCAGTCAGACCTAATCGAATCAACCCATCAAAAAATCAGTTAAAAACTTTTTCTTCTTCCAATTCATCTTAATGACATTTTCTTCATTCTACTAACTTGTTTGCTGTAATTTTGTTGTAGCACAAAAAGGCAGAAGGAAAGAGTATTTTTATGTAAAACCATAAAATTGATTATGAAAATGGCAAATTTCCTTTCACATGAAAATTGAATAAATGAATGTTAAAGTGATTAATTTAAGTGCAAATTTTATTGATTTGACTTTTTCATGTCTTAATTAATTTTTGTTCTTTTATGACATTTTGTTAATAAAATAATTTAAAGTTTTTTTTTTATTGTCGTGTGTAGTCACATGCAATTATCAAGTTGTAAAGTGCAATAAAATGACTTTTTATGACGCAGTTGAGTTTGGAATGGAAGTTTTAAGGTTGTTATGACAGTAATTTGAGTTTGAATTGTTGTGTAATTACAGGAATTGTTATGAGATGATAAAATAATATTTATGCTTATTGTAGAGTCGTTATGGTTATGAAAAATTGGTTTAAGATTGTTGAATGGAATTTGCTTTTATGAATTAATGATTATAAAGCTACTTACAGTTTGTACAAGTGAATCAACTGCACTTGAGACGGGGTATAGGGCTTATAGTGAGTAAATAAAGTCCTTGATCCTTTGTTTTGAGTTCAAACTACCTGTAGAGCTACAAAATTGCCATTTCTAAGTCAATATTGCTCCTAAATGATATAAACTGTCCCATAATGCCCACACTGCTCCTCAATCCTTGAAAATCATGTTCCTACTCTTAATCTTACAACATTCTTAATTATAGCTTTGATATCTTATAATCATTGACCTATTAAAAAATACAAAACAAAATAAAAATTCAAATCTGTCCATTTGACACGCAACATAAATTTTTAATTCAAATAAATATGAAAAATTCTTTCAATTGCCGTACCTTATCCAGAGATCTGTAAAACACGACAAAATAAACTTCAAAAATTTTCATATTTTTCCAATAAAACTTATGCTAAAAAATTGAAGTAATAACAATAATAATCAAAAAAGCTTTACGTGTATGTGGCATAATAGTATGTAGCAAACCACAATAAAACTACCAACAACAGCAATAATCCAATTGCAAATAATGCAGAAGCATAAAAATGAGTTTATTCACTTCAGATTTTTTTTCTCCTTTCTCCTTCTCGTCCTCCAGCATTTTTATAAACCCGCTTTTATTAAGTCATGCCATTTATTTTCATAAATAAAATTTAATAACTTTGGTTATTTCACAATTATAATTTATAGTGTTGATACACATTAGCAAAACGCAGAGAGCCATAAAATCAAGAAATGGCGAGTGATATGAGAAGGGGTGAGTTTTTTTATTTAAAAACATAATAAAAGTTATTACATGCAAGAATGAGGGGAAAGTTTCCTGGAAAAGTTGGAGATGGAATGTTACTGGAGTTAGAACAGAATCGAAAATTAAGGCGCACTTTTTCCAAAAAAATCAAACAATTAAAAAATTTGAATTTTTTAAAATCTTTTAAATTTTAAAAATTTGAAAAAATAAATTTGCAAATTTTAAAAAAATGTAAAATTTTGAAAAATAGGAAATTTAAAAAAAAATAAAATTTTCAAAAATATAAAATTTATGGAAAATTTCAAATTTAAATTCAAAATTTTAAAAGTTTAAAAAAATTAAAAAAAGAAATAGTTTTTTGAAAAACTAAAAAAATGCTGAAAATTTCAATAAAAATAATAAAATTGATTAACATTTTAAATTCTATAAAATCAAAAATTTTGAAAATTTTTTAAATTGAAAAAAAATATTTAAATTAAAATGAAAGATTTTAAAAACCAATTTTAGAATTTCTTAAATTTTAAAATTGTTTCAAATTTGAATTTTTTCAATTTTGAATTAAATTTAAAAACTTAACTAAAAAATTTAAATCAGCAATTTAACCTCAAAACGCCTTGCATCAACTTCCATTAACATTAAAAGTGTTTGTTTGTCATAAAAATATGTGTAAGGAGGACGTACGAGGTTGCAATAATAAAGTGCAAATACACATGTACGACAGAGGCAAGAAATAGTTACTTGTAAATCATGTCTAATGATTATTTTGTGCACGTCTTATCGAATATCATAAATTATGCTGTTCATTTTACTTTTTTTTCATTCCTTGCTAACTTTCATGGTTCAGTTGTTCCTCACCAAAGGACATTTATGCATGTTATTAAAACTTATTATTTTTCATTTACTTTTGTTGCACTTTCATTATTACCAGACATGTAGTATGTACTTATGTGTTTAAGTTGAAGGCTTATGCATGTAAAATTTTCATATTTGTTTGATACACTTTATGCTTGTAAATTTAAACTTCAATGCACAAACGGCAGAAAAAAAGAAAAATTTTTTTGTGGCATTTAAAAAAAGTTCAAAAGAAAGAAAAATTTTTTTTGTTCCTGGAATTTTTTACTCTTGAGGATTATTAAGGAGTTTTGCATTTGACAACTTTTTATGGAAGAATAAAAGCACATAATTCATGAACATTGACATTAAATTTTTTAGTAATTCATTATAAATTTATGACATTTATGAGTGGAAGTTGCTTTAAAGTTTCCTGGTAGAAAATTAGACATGACTTTGATGTTGTTGGTTTAAATGACGTAGGTTTGGTGATATATGTTGGATTATTTGAGCATTGTGGGTGTTTTGGTAATGAAAAATTGCTTATGTTGGGGATTAAGATGACAATACGTGTTGGCTTATGAAAGGAGATGACAGTGTGTATAGCAGATATGACAAGGTATGACAATCTTGTATGATGGGATATTTTTAGCATATAGTAGTTTTCAAATGAGTTTATTAAAAGATATACCTTGGGTTTTTATGAGGTATAAAAGGTTGTGTTGACAAAAAAGTATCTTAGGGCTTCTTAAAAAGCTTTGTACTCTTATTCACTTAGTGTCAATCATTCAGAATAGTTGATATCTAAGGTATTCCTTGAATGATGCTTCAATCTGGCTTTATTGTTTGATACTGCTTGCAAATTACTAATACAAGTAGTATGATGTCTCTATCAATAGTATTCAAATAATCCAAGACCATTGAAGGTAAATTCTATTGAATTTAGACGCTAATAATGATTTCCAATATTTATGCCTATCTACAGCTGCATAATTAGTCAAAATTTCTTTCCAAACTTTAAATCAGAGCTCAAAATCAACTAAAATTCCATAGAAAATCAAGTCGACTTTAGTCAACTAATCTTAGCTCCCTTTGAGCACTTCTACATCCCCACCTCCATTACCCCCCATAAATGAACATTAAAATCCATTAAAAAAATTCCTTCACATATCAAAGTGGAAAGAAAAAAATTTGCATGTAGAAATAATAAGAAACACCTGAAATTCATTCATTGCAGAACGAAAATTTCCTTTAAGTCGATTAGCTTCAACACATTCTGTTGTATATTGTTCCTTCCTACCCACTCTCTCCCTCTTTATTTCTCCACTAATGTGCTCTACATTTATCCTGCCTCGAATTTGATGAAAATGTATTTAAGTGTAATTAACAAAATACACGACTGTCTTATCTGTCATGCTATTTACATAAATTTATCAAAAATAAAAAGGTTGAAAGGAATTTTTATTCATTTTTTTGTAGTTTATTTTTTCGCAGAAAAGCAGGAAGTGTAATTAGTATGGAAAGTGCTTTAGGTAAGTACCTGTGACGCACTTTTCATTCAAAATATTTTTTGTAAATATGTGCTGAAAATACGTGTAGGTGGAAGTAATGCTTGTTAATGTCATGATTTGATTATCATTAAGATTTGTAAGTTTCAAGTCGTTTCAAGGTTTTACGTTTCGTTGGTATGGAAAATATTTGTTTAAAATTATGAAAATGTTTCGAAATGGAAAATTTAATTAGAGATTCTGAGAAAATTATGAGTTTTTGGATAGGATGAATGAAATAAATAAGTAGAGATGTTTGTTGCGATGTTACTATTTTTAGACACAAGAGGAGTTGCTACGTCATACTTAAGATACTGTTCTATCATTAGATGTGAGCAATTAGAGCACTGTTGGGTAACCTGTAAGCCGTGGAACACTAATTTGCTGTTAAAATTGAATTGGAATGAACCCTCTGCTGCATGTGGCTTACTACCAGAGGATGGAGTCTGAAAAGTCTTGATTTCACATAGAAAATCAACAAGAAGACCAGAAATTCTAGAAAAAAATCCACAATTTTCATAAAAATCAGCTAAAAATTATGATACATAAAGTTTCCTCCCTTCAAAGGAATTCCGATAATAAAGAACAACAGCAGCTTCATCAGCATATATTATAAAAATATTGAACAGCACCTCACCTGAGAGGAGAAGTGAAAAAAAAAATTCTTTACAAGTATCAAGAATTGTGTTATTATTAATACATATAAATCATTAAGACATTAAAGCGCAAAATGTGTTTTTACTTCCCGTGCAATATCGGAAACCATCGAAAATGTTGTTATTATTATTTCATCGCTCGTCGTGAAACAGCAAAAAAAAGAACTTTTCTTTTCATAAATACTGAGTATACCTCATACTCGCAAAAAAACCTTTTCTCATTCGTATCGCACTCGACAACATTTTGTTTCCTTTATATAAATTCTTTTTTTTTGTTCTTCATTGGAAGTGAAACGAGAGAAGGAATAAGAGTCCCGTACGTTAACGATTACCATAAATCATATCAAAAACCGGAGGAATAAATCGTTCTTGCAAACATTTTTACTCTTATGTATATATGTGTATACATAAGTGTATGACTTGTATGCCTTCTGCACATGTTGTGAGGTGCGATGGAAATAATCACAAATTCTACTTCTTGCCTTTGCTTTTCAAAAACTTTTTTCCTTCAAGAAATTTTCCTTTTTTGTTTAGCATGAAAATTATGGAACAGAAATTTTGTGACGTTTTGGGACGGAGGATAATTGCTGTAATTTTTTTTTAAAGAGACTTTATTTTGGGTAATATTTCAATGTCCTTAGCAAAATATGGAATATATCAGGATAGATGGATGTTGAAAAGTTCTGGGGAGTGTCGAACGTGATGCAAAATTTATAGGAAATTTTAGTCAAAATTGATTTAAATATTTGTCAATTTTTCACAAGGGTCTTTAAGTTTATGTTGAATTGACAATGTTTTTCATGTTTTTAAGATCAACATACAGTCTAATGTTGACGACATCAGGTTGTGTAGCTAGGCAGATCCCTTAGAAACCAGGTCAATTTGAAATATCTATGAAATTATGACAATTAATTAGAATTTTAAAGAAAAGTCAGAAACTCGAATTGAGTTCTGAGTGTAAATTAAGTAAACAGCTAACTTAGTGTTAAGAATACCTAAAACATTCAATATTATAGCAAATTAAATTGCTAAAGCAGCAATAAATCATCTGATAAACAAAACACTTTAACACTTTTTCTACTTTTTGTTTCGATTATCTTTAAAATCCTTCTTGGAAGTAACATTTTTGAAAATACTTTTGATTCGTTATCTGAAAAAACAATCAAGGAACATATATTATTTATAGACGTGGTTAATTGATGATCTCATCTTCATGGAAGGCTTTTTTAATTGAAAATTCTCGATTGAATATTTTTGTAAATTTTAAATGCGCTTAATTCAAGAATTATAGACTTAAAAGTATCTCAAGTAGCTTTCTTGATGTATTTTTATTTATTCACACGATTACAAATCATTCATTTTTGTTCCTGCGTTATGCATTCGTAACTTATGATGATGGGAATCATGATGATAATGCGGAAAGGTATTTGAAGAATTTATGGTTGAATTTAAATTACCTGCTCATGCTTTATTGATTAAATAGCTTATTTCAAATTGAAAATCTCAAAAAATGTTGAAATTTAATCAATTTCAAAATTAATTCACTAATTTTACATGCACAAATTTAGCTTAAAAATATTCCAACATTCACATCTAGTATATTACAATTTTATTTAAATTAATTTAAAATTTTCCACTTGATTGTTTAATTTTCATGAAAATTGAATATTCCTGTAGATTTTATGTACATCGGGATTGCATTAATTCATTTAAATTACTTTTTACGATTGGAAAATGTGTAAAATTGTATTAAAATTTTACATTGTATTGGAAGTCAAACATGCAAAATGATGCACGAAGGCTTAACATTTATTTGCTCTCATTAGTATTATATAGGCAAATCAATGTAATGGATGTTATGGATATTGATGTTTTTAATTACGCACTGTCAAGGGGTAATGGATGGGTTTAAAAAAAAATTGAAAAATGTGCGAATATGAATTTTCATGGTCGATTTCAGCACTTCCATAACTAGACATCCATAAAAATTAGCATCTAATTTTACGGTACACGAAGTCTCCTCTAATTCAGTGAATAATAAATATTAAAATTCACTCCAAGCATATCTATGCATAGCTATGCTCGGAATAGCAATTCACTTACTTATGCCTCATCGAACTACAATACCTAATTAAAATCCAGCCAGAAATCTCCATTTCAAATGGATTACAATAGTCTTCTAATTATCCTGCTCATACATATTGATACGAATGAAAGCTAACCACAATAGCCATAATACATAGCAATAGCATAATCATATTATTAATTAATGTTCTGCTCCTTACACTACGCCTACAGAAATAATAACAAGTAGGTGTTCTAAGAAATTGTAATTACTGAAATTGATATTATTAATCGGCAATATGGATGTGAAGCTGGTTATGCTTTATTTATAGAAACGTGTTCCGTGATTGATAACAAAAATTGTTGTGAGATGTCTGTGAACCATAATAGGATCAAATTGTATCATAAATACATTCAAGCGTTTTGTGTTTTGTGAGTAAAATTGGAGATTACTTCTGAAAAAATACACTTACGTCTTATAACACAGTTCGTGTCTATTAATAGATGAATTGTATCTTCAATGATTGAAGATTTGCTTTACTTGTTTGAATTTCGAGGCATTCGAGCTTGATCTTCGTATGATTGTGGTTTATTAAGTCTTGATTGAGGATTTGAAAGTCCTAAGCAATTCATGAATTTCATAAATTTAGTATAATACTCAAATGGATTTAGGCCTACACAAAACCGCAATTTTCAAATTAATTTAATCACTCGAAGCTATTTTCTTACAGCAAGAATTTGAGTGATGTCATGGATCACAATTGAAATGTATGGCCAGAGAAGTAAGCAAGTGGGTATGGTGCAAGAATTACTATTTACATGAGCTCTAAGTTGACTCAAACTTTACATGGAGTCTAGTCGACTTGAGTCGATTTTTTCATGCTAGATCCGAGTTGACTTCAAGCTCTGCTATTAACCCTTCTCCCATTACTTAAATTCCAAATCTCAGACCTTCTCCTTCCTCAAAAAAACAATCCCAATTACTGAACGATCCCTTAAAAACAATCCTCATCCGTACAAGTAAAAAACTATTAAAACTACACACCCACGTACTCCATCATTCCAAAATGTCATAATTTTTCATTCAAAGCAGGCAAACGAGTCAGCGTCATCATCATTTTAAGCAGATATTGTATGCTTTATTTTCTTCATCTTATTCTCTCAACGCCAAACTTTATCCTCTTACATTTTCTTATTCTGTTATATTAAATAAGGTTCATGTTGATTAAAAAGGAGGGGATGGAGTAAGAAAGATACTTTGTCAATTTTTAGTTGATTTACTTCATTGTAGACGAAGTGTCTGTATAGAAATTCCCAGCAAAACGGTTTTGCTGCATATAAAATTCCCAGCAAAACGGTTTTGCTGCATATAAAATTCTCAGCAAAACGGATTTGCCCCAAACTATATTTAGCGCCGTACCCGTAAAGTGAACCTAGAAGTCAAATCACTCTCAATCCTACTTAACCCCCACAAAATTAAGATTGACTTTTCATCATGTCTCTAAATTATTTTTACTTTTTTTTTTCTCAGAAATATTCATACACTCAAAATATATGTATAATGCATAATAAGTACGCTCATTCATCTCTTAAGAGCATTAAATAAGAAGCTGCTGTCTTCTTCGTTTTTCTCCTGCTTATGATGAGTTTAAATCAATTTAATCGAAAGACTTTTCCTTGCTACGATTCACATGTCTGCCTGTGTATATATTTATGGGTATGACTTGATATTTATCAGCACATAAGGTAGGTGTTTATTACAATAATTTCATCTCTGACACCTTCTCTTTATACAACCAACGACACAACATTTATGATGATGGTAATCATAATCATAATAATGATTGAATGGATTTGGAAGCATCATTGTTTTTTCGGGGTGAGAAATAATGTGAATGAAATTATTGAAAATCACTTGTTTTTCATGTTGTGCATGCAATTGTGCGGCAAAAAAGTTTCAAATTGATTTTCTGATTTTATAGTGAAATAAGGGGTTGAAATTGAAAAATAATAAAATAATAAAAAAAAAAGTTTTCAGCAAAAATAGCGCGAACAAAATTTAATGAAAGTGATGGAAAATTGTGAGTTTTGGACTTCCAGGTGGGAATGGTGGTGAACTATTCATAAAGTCTCAGTTATTCAGACATTCTACATTGTTAGATTGGTATGTCTATCGAATTTGACTTAGCTCAAGTTTGTCATAGACTTACAAAGCATTAGACAGGCTTGGATGCTCCATTAAGTACTCAAACAGCAACTAAAGTTGGAATTTAATTCTAATATGCTTCAAAAGAAATTTATTAAAATTTATTTGTAAGCAAATTTGCACACAAAATTGAAAAATTCCGATTCCATCGAATCCATTTGGAATCCAAGCAACAAAAAAGTATTTCATAAAAAACAGCCATTATTGGTATACAAAATTTGTACCAAAATTTTCCAAGAAACATTTCCTACACAGAAGTTCAAACAAACGAGTTGAATACCATAGATATGAAGCAGAGAGTGAAAAAAATATGAAATTGGCTTGAAATTATGCTGTCAGAAATATAAATCAATTTCATTAAAATTGCACAACATGAAAAACCTGTGCTTTTCACTTTTGAATTATTTGTTTTTCGTTCTTTCCTTTTTCGATACCTCGCAGGTTGAGATTCTTTCTCAATTCTCTCACACTATATGTCAGCTATATATTTTTTTGTATTAGTTCAGTTTTGATTATGTAGTTTATTTTTGTAAGTCACTTTGGGTTGATTGATTGATGGATTTGTTAGATATTTTGGGGTTTGATTTAGATATGGATGGGGTTGTGTTAGATTTTTCTAACTGATGTATGGTTATTGACTAGAATTTGATTATTGTATGATGTCGATGTGTCACGCATCCTTGAATTCGTATAGAGTTTTGATTGATATTCTCAAAAAATAGTTAAATATTTTGAACCTTTTAATCGAATTCCTGAAGTTTTGCAGTAAAATCGGAGTTGATCTAGCTACTTGAGCTAGTGAGCGCTGCCATTCTGTGTGTAAACTACACTCGAATCCAAAATTCGACTTCACCAACTTGCTCGCCTTAGTGAATTGGTCAATTTAATGTATTAACTAGACTAGGATCCAAAATCGTACTTAATCTTGCTAGTAAACCTATTGACCGCGTCCATTCGATGTGTACTTTGTACTTGATTCCGAAAATCTGCGCTAAAACCCACTAAACCTCTAAATTTACACAAAATTCCCATTCTCTCCTCGAATAGTTTTTGAATATGCAATGCACATTCTGTGAAATATATTAAAACTATATATATATTGAGTAGATAGAGTGAGAATAAAAATGGTAAAAAAATAAAGGAATTAAATAACATTGCTGTCTTTTCGCATTAAAATTCTGACACCAAACTATTCAATTTAAAAAAAATTGAAATAAAATAAAAGTTGCCGCTTGCCATTTTTTTCTGGTTGTTGAGGTGCATCAACTTGAGGGATGGCAATGAGTGGTAAGGAGTTGGGGTAGAGACAGTCATATACTGTAGATAAAATTATTTGATTAATTTTTCATTCTGTTGTTTATTGTAGGTGATTTTTCACATGCACCGACAGTAAAATGTTCCTTTTTTATGCTAACGCGTCAAGAACTTGACGCTCGAACGGATGGTCTTGGCACTTTTTGTTTCGATTGTTGTTAGTAAAATGTATTTTGCTTGCTCTGGATGTGAAGTGATAAGTTTAAAAAAATGAAAAATTTGAAGTAAATTCAATAAAATTTATTCCAAAAAGGGGAGACTTTTTGCGATTCGTTTCCGGAGTTTTTTTAAACTTTATGAAAAATATTGTTTTGTCAAATTTTTTGTACATAAAGAGAATGACGTCAATAAATTGAAAAAATTTGCATATTTTTGAGATTTATTGCTTTTTTTAAATAAATGAACTTACTCACATTGTTGAATGTGAGTTTGTCACAAGTTACATGTGTTTGGTAAAATTTGGAATTTTGAAAATAAAATAGAGAGGCTAAGGAGGGGTTCGAGTGATTATTGGGAGCTGTAGGTTGAATTTAAGGGGTCTATAAAGCGTTTATGGAGCCAAAGTTTAGTTTTGTGGGGCTAGGGTTCTTGTGAAGGGTTACAAGGTGATTATAGTATAACTTAAGAGAGCACAAGGCATTCTAAAGCTGGACAGAGTACTAAAGTGCAAGTATGCGTTAAGTAAAGTGACCTGCAAGCTATAATGTAAGGACTTTTAAAGCTTAATAGAATAAATCCAAAAATTTCAATGTTTCTAAATTTCGAACGTCAATTTTCCACTAATAATTCAATTAAGCGATCCAATTTCTCTAATGACATCTTAAACTGTCCTCAATATTTCAATCAACCCATCAATCAATCCACAAATCCTTAGACAAACATCACATACTGATAAACACAACATAAAAGAAATTTAATTATGATATCTTTAACATTAAGATTGACAGAGTAATTTAGGGAAAAATAGCGTTAAACTATTAAAGTCAGAATAATACAATAAAAACAACAATAAACAGGAGAGGAATTTATAAAAGCGTTTAAGCCTCCCGAACAAAAGCAAAATAAAAATGTGAAAATTAAAAAATAAAAAACTTTTTTTGCTTCTTTTTTTGTCGGTGAGAAATTAAAGTCGTTGGGAATTGTCTGTGATTTTGTGGATTTGGAGCCAAAGGCGCATATTTTAAGAAGTATTGGTCAACATAAGGCTCTAATTTTAAAGATTTAAAGGGCCAATTACGCACTAGTTGACACTATTAGCGAACCTTAACCAGTCACGGGCCTTTCATTTTGTACTTTATGTACTAATGAAAATTTAACCAGTGATTTGTAAATCTTGGCTAGTACAAGCGATAATCCCCCAAACTGCATACCCAAAACTTCATCTTTCTTCAACATTCAAGTCACGAAAATATTGCTTCATGCAGCGTAAAAACAAAAAAATGAAAAGGCAGACGAGAAAGAGAGGAAATTTTCACATTTCACATTGTCGACATTTAAATTTGTCTTCATGTCTTTAATTTCAATATTCACAAAAGCATTAAAAAGGCATTTAAATAAATGCTCAATTAAGGTATGAAATAAATTTTGTATATGAATATTCTCTCTCTTCTCCTATTTTTCTCCCATTGTGGATTGAGAAGTTGTGATGGCAAAGTATGCTTCACAATCACAGCGTGTGCATGAATAACAAGCTTAATTGCATTTATTGTAGTTTTTGAAAATAAAATTATTCCATAAAGTGCTTCTTGTTGTTGCCATTTTGTTGATGCTTCTTTTCTTCTTTCAATTATGAAAAAATATGTATCTGGTAAGACTGAATTTGCTTCTTTAAGTTGGAGTAAAGGCTATGCATATTGTCTAGGATGTTGCTGATGGGTAGCTGTCCTTGAAAGTTAATAGAGTATTTTAACGAACGGGTCAATCCTAGTCTCAATTCATTGTTGGACTAGTCATACATCAGTCCATTTATGGAGCAATAAAGCAAATCTCAGCTACCGACATGCGTTCCCAAAATTTTCTTAATATTCCCATCACAACTTTTAATCTTTTATCATTTTCTCTTAATTTCCAAAAATTATTCCATTCAACATTGTACAAAGATGAAATAATTTCTGGTCAACAAATGATTTTTGGACATTCGAGAGACATGCCGAGAGAGAACAAGTAAGGAGCATTAACATTGGCCTGTAATCAATTCAAATCAATTGAGAGGCATAAGGGAAAATATGCACTTGTGGGTTATTTATTCATTATGTGTCTTGACTATAGTGCTTTAGCATGTCATAGGCTATTAGACATTAGACATATTGTATATGTTCTAAAAATATTCAACAATACATTTTGAATTCGTCCCCTAATGGCAATTCACATATGACTCATTTCATCTCATCTCAATTCATTTATTCCAACTATTGCCACTATGTATATGATGTGACTGATAAATTTTGATAACATTCTGTGTGTGAATTTGAGGAAAAGGAACTTCAACAACAAAATATATTCAATATGAATATCATTCAGCTTAAATATAGTGGAAAGTTGAGAGAAAATGAGATTTTTAGATAGTTCAATTCAAGATGAATATACATAGAGATGAATATTGTTGTTATTACTATTATTGTCTTGATCGCATGCTACTAGGGAGTTTGGTTGACTGGAAAGACATTGGTATTGAATTGTGATCAGTTTTGATTGGATTTACTGAAGAGTATGAGTTGTATAAGAAGTAGAATGTCAGTGTAATATTTTGAAGTTCTTGGTTCGATGCCTAGTAAGGCATATTATCATTTGCATCAGATTATGGACTCTAATCGACAATATCCTTCGCAACAGAGCCCTTATCATCACCAAACCAATAATGAGAATTATAAAACCAAACACTAGAACAAAAAGATACAAAACATACAAAACAGACAGTATGAAGTACAAAATCTCAATTAAGATGAACATGATATGGCTAGGATAATTGCCACGTTCATTTAAATTTTAATTAGAAATGAAATGTTTCGTTTGTGATAATGAAATTGAAGCCAATTAATTAAGAATTTGCAAAAGGAAAATGTTAGAGAGCGCACAGATGAGGAGAACATTTTGGGTATGGGGAGATGATTTAGATAGTCACATATAGTAGGATAAAAACCCCTTAGATACTGTATATAAGGATGTGCATGATGTGATGTACACATTTATTTTGTATGCAGACATGCATCAGGCTAATTTGTGTTAATTGCAGAATTGATTGAGGGAAAATACATTTTATGCATGCGAATGGAGAAAATTAACAAAAATTCAATTTTCGTAATATCTCTAAATTTTATGATTCAAAAGAGTCCTTTAGCTTCTTGAATAAAATATGATGACATTAAAGAATAAGTTGGAAGTGAGAATTTCCTTGAGGATATTTACTGTAAAATGTCAAGATTGAAGGAAATTTACATTCTATGAAATATGTTTGATTTTTGGTGCTAGACGTCGGTTTCCTGAGGTTGGTGCATCTTTTACATTAACCTTAGATGAACTTCAATAGAATAGTCAAGTGACATTAGTGGATGAAATGGTAGAATCGTTGATTTGTGTGTTTTGCGTCTGGAATGAATAAAATGATGTGGTCATTCACTTATACAGTCGTTTAAGCGAAAAGTGGAACTAAATGGGGTAAGATGATGTCGGACGATGAATTAGAAGATGTATGATGCATTATAAATCTAAATTGGAGACAAGAGTTCATCTTTATCATTGTAAACTAAGCGTGTCGCTGAGTTTTAAGATGCACACTTACAATCACGTAATTTTGAGTGGCACTGATGAAGAAGTCCTTTAAAATCTAAAATTCACAGTTACCAAAATAAATTGAGAAATCTCCTGTCGTCACCAAAACTTGTACACCAATTCCTCCACAAATTTCAATAATCATTTTTAATCTCAATTTCTTCTATTATTCCACAAAACCCAATAAATCACCCTGCATGCATCATAGCATAAGCATCTTCAATTACATGGACATAATGGATGAAAAGAAAGTAAATCTATCCATCTATTAAATGAAAACAACACTAAAAAGTAGAATCAGAACAGAAAATTTTCTCCTTTTTTTCAATAAAAAATATACTGTAGCACTTATCGCTATTTCCAACATTTCAAACCATTGAACTCGAACCCCTCTAATTTGTAAAATTTTCATCATACAATACAGTCGTAGATAGATGCCGATTTCTGGAGAAAGGAAAAATTGGTCGTAAATGCTCCGACTACATTCACAGAATTAAATAAATCCCATGGAGATCATAAAAAAGTGCTTTATATTGTACATACAATTTTTTAGGTACAGAACGGACGCACTTGAAGCATAATGCATTTCACATTAACAGATAATTTCATAGCATACGTAGGTGCTCTTTTGTTGTCTGTGATAAATATAATGTACGTGCACATAAAATATGATTACAAATTGTTTTGGAATGCCGTCGCCACATTTGTTACTACTAGTGATAGAGATTGCACGCAACTGGTGGAGTTGCGAGTGAATGAATAAAAAATTTGGATATGCAAAGGGTCAGAAGATTGAGGGATGATATAAAATTAGAGGATTTATGGGTTGTTGAGGGGTTTTTTGAATAAAAACGCAATTTGAGATAAATTTAGATTTCATCTGAATTTTTCTTATAGACAATTATCAGCTAAAGGGAATTGGACATAAATGGACAATTTCTACATCCCTGTATATTTATAAAACACAAAACAATTCAACTAATCAGAGCTCATGAAACAACTATACACTAATTAACACCAAAACGCTCATAAATTGAAATTCAATCTGCTTTAACTACCACTGAGAGTATGGGACAACCGAACAGACATGTCTGCACTCCGCACCCTCAAACACAATTTTTCAAACACACTCCACATCATAAAAAAGTGTTGTAATGGAATGAGTAAAAAGAATTAAATTTAATCAAAAATTGAAAAATATGAGCACATAAAGAACCATAAAATTGGAATAGATTGCTCATGAGATCATCAGCACGTGTGAAACTTTTTACTTACTAATTTTGGTTGTTATCATGCATAAATTTTAGATTGATTTGAATTTCAATTTGTAATCTTTTTTTGTGCAAGTAAAAATGTTTGTTTTTTGGGAATTTTAATTTACAAATTTCTAGATCCATCGATGTACATTGGAGATATAAAAACAGTAAGTTTACTTCCAAAAAAAATTAAAATTCAATTTAGATACGAAAATAAACAATTTTTTTTACTTGCTTGTTTTCATTGAGAACTGAATTGGAAATTGATGTAAGAAATTGAAATTGAATTTACATGATTTAATTGGGCGAATTTCATTTGCAATTGAGATTGAATTTGACCCTTGGAAATACTTTTTTTTTGTGTCTTTCACTTGTTTGTATCTAAGTCAATTTTATATTTGTCTGGGGAAAATTTGTTGAATTTTTAGAAAATGAATTTTCATGGAAAATATTCTGAAGCCTTCATTGAAAATTTTGTATTTGAATTTTTTGATCGGATATGACATTTGCAGATTGATTTTGGTAATTTTTTTTAAAGATTTGATTGAATTTTTCGAAAAGTTTTTCAATTTAAATGTTGATGTGTAGACAGACAAAAGTAGCTGGGTGATGTGTTGCTTTGGTTTAAAATTGATGAGGCATTGAAACAGTTGTATTGAGTTTGAGAATCATGTAAATATTGATGATTTGAATCTAAACAATATTGATCAATGCAGCGTTTCACTTATTATGGGAGGTTGGGTTTGGGTTCGTCATGAGTCTGAATTAGTTGTTGTATCCCTGAATAGCCGTAAAATGCCTCAACACATCCAATACTGTCCCGATTATTAACTAAAAACCTCAAATCATCCTATAAATAATTCAATGAATAATTAACATGATGTAAGTCTTAAAACGTAACCACGAAATCTCAAAAAAGCTCAAATACTTAGCATGCCTTTTACTTCCTTCCCGATTGTACAAAACAAATAATTACCTTCAATTAAGTGTTCGAAAATTTTAATTAAAACATTACTAAAATTTTGAAATTATGAAAGGAAGAACTTTTTTTGTGTGGGCCGCAAGGCTTCTCCAAAAAAATTTACTTTTAAAATGTCTTCTATTTCCGTTCCTTGCGTCAGATGTGTTTAATTAAAGATTTTTTTTAAACAGAGACTGTGAATGACGGTGAAGAATTGCCTTCATCAAATTTACACAAAAAATATTGTCTGTAAAGTTCAAAAAACTTTTATGACATTTGTGTGCTTATGAAGGTTCAAAAAAACAAGAAAACTTCAAAATTCAATCAGTCATTAAGGACAGCTTTTTATTTAAATTGAGTAAAATGGACGAGAAAAGTTGTCAGCTTCAAGAAAAGGAGAAATTCAAATTTTACAAAATCAAATCCACAATTTTGCATCCCAAGTAACTTTTTCATCTCTCAAATGTGAGTTTTGGAATAGTTTTAAAGATGAAGACAAACCAAACGACAACTTTATGGAATCCTTCAAAATGATTATCGATTGACAATGAATAGAAAAGAAGAAGATGAAACTGAATTTACAAAGAATAGCATCGATAAGCTGTTGATATCATGCCACGAAGAAAACTCAATTTTCAAAGAGTTTGACTGAATCCGTAAATTGAGCTTGTAAAGCTGATGTTTTGGATGTGTTTTGTGTGATTCGAAGAAATTTCTGTGATGTTCACAAGACGTGAAATTCTCTTTGAATCTAATTTAGTGAATTGATGGTGATTTTGGTTAGCTGCTCGGATGTTAAGGTATTAAGCAAATATTAAGTAACAGCACAATGGTTCTTTAAGAATTTTGTCGCCTAAAATATCGCACAAACCAACTGGATCTGCACAAATTTTTCATGAAAGCCATATGGCGTCAATAAGACATCTAAGCGACAGTTGAACGCCCCAGACACCAACTTGGCTGGCTAATATTAAACCATGAAACAGCTAAAACTCCAAACATACCAAATAGTTGAACAAAATTCGCTTAATCCTCTCATCTCATCAAAAATTCAATTCCCAACTTCTATCCATTCCAAAATGTTATCAATATAAGTGAATGAGATTTTGATGCCATTGACTGAAAGATGTTCAACTTCTTCTTACTATCTTTTTTTTATTTTATTTTCCATAATGTCCTTTTTCGATCTTTAAATATATCTGTTCCATCGGTATCTATATGCTTCCATAAATAGCACATTCGTCTATCAGTAGTTTTTTATGTCGATTCATTCACTCACTCCAATACCTTTTTATGTTTTTATCATGTGATGAAAATTTCATTTAACTCATTCATGGCGAGATTACGTGCGATGGTCGAGTTAAATGAAAAGATTGAAAAAGTCTCACTCATCACTTTTCAGTTACCGGTGATGTACTTTGAATATTTCTTTATAAATAAATCATGAATTACATTTTAAATGCTACTTTATGTCTGTACATATTTATGTAATCTGATTTCATTAATTACTGTTTTTCATGTACATACACTTTTTTCTCGCATTCATATTCATAATTTTTTCATGAATCATTATCACATTGCTGATAACGAGGCTTAAAGGCAGGACGAAAAGGAGTGAATGTATAAAATGGTAAGTTAAGTATATTGGAGGGAAATATATGCTTCATAGAATTGTAAACGCACAATTTACAGTGATATGAGCTAAACTTTATGTATATCATTACATATTACTAATCCAAAATGGGGCTCGATTCCCCGTCCACTCTTAGATATCCCCAAAAATTCAGAAACCGGTTAAAGGCAATAGTGTTCCCAGATAAGCGTGAAAACTACTAATTTTTTTAGCCTAATGTTTGAAAACCACCACTTACTAAGCTGGCCGTAGAGATCAATTGTGATCCATGGTATCCCTAAGATGCCGCCTAAAACAGGCCCTATCTCTGGCTTCTGCTTGTCAATTTCCAATACCAAAAGGAATAATGTCTCTGTCAACAGTTTTCTTCCATTTCGTATGTATCCTTCCACGAATTCTTTGGTCTATGGTGACACATTAGTATCTTGCAAAGTATAGCTTGAGAATTACTACATTAGACCCTCATCAAATTGTATTTCTGGCCATATCATTATTTAGCCTACTGACAATTTAAGCTAAGTGCATCTATTTTTAGTTTACTAATGTCCTACATTAATCAAGCAAAACCTTACAGACATTTAATGCACATAACATCAAAAATGTTTTTTCTCATACATTGTTCATCAACATTCTACTCATTAATTAATCATTGATGTATTCGCATTCAATGTTAGTCCATAACCATGACATTTTTTTCATCCCTTTACTTACCAATCTCAATGGCTCCACGTAGCCCCTTATTAATTATTTATGATCAACAAAAGGTCACCAATATTGTCAGTAAATAAACATTATCTTTGTTAATAGAACTGAATTGATTGATTTTGATTAGAATCTTATACAAATATTTATTCCAAAAATTCAATAAATTTGAACCTTTTATGATAGTATCATGAAATGATTTTAACGTATGTTAATCAAAACAATATCCAAGGACATTTTAACATTTAATTTTACTCATAAACAAGCATAACAATGTGATAGACAACATCATATTACTATTAATAAATAATAAGTTCGTGAAAAAACGGTAAACATGAGTAAGTTAGAAATACTAAAATAAGCGGGGTATGTAAATTATTGTTTACATTGTGTCAATGAATTATATTATTCTAAGGAAATCCGTTGAACCATCACTATGATAATGAGTAGACATAGTAAAATTCTTTGGAAGTGATTTGATATTTGATGAATTATAGCTTAGTTTGGGATATTACATACAATATTTAGTTGGTTGTTACGAAGAAATGGTTAAATTAGAGATTATCTATAAGATCAAAGACCTAGCAGTGTCCTTGTTAAATTTGTATTGATTTTTTCAGTAAAAATTAGTAAATTTAGTCAACCAATTAAGGTGCAAGGCTGAGTAGTTGTCATTAAAGCTTTATTTATTAATACTTGTAATTACTAGCATTTTTGGGAATATGTGAATCACCGTTCTTGTTTGGAAGTTTAATCCTGATGTCGGCAACTTTAGGTTGTTCGCGGTACACATTAGTGGTAAGCTTCGACCGAAACCGCACACTAGTATGCCGCGTTACACAGCTTGCCAACCACTGGTCTAACCTTAAACATTATGTCCCATTTTCTCAAAATTCACACTAACTCAGACAAAAATATCACCTGCCAACATGCTTCACACAATTCTATGTCACAATCAAAAAGAGGTAAACTGAAAATAATAATCAACAACTACTCGGAAAAAGAGGAAAGAGGAGGAACACACAGTTCATACACAAAAAAACATATTAATGAATGATTTGCATGTTGTGTATTTAATAACTGTAAAACTTCTACTCAGTTATTGAAATTCTCAGTCATCATCAGAACCGAAAAAAGAACTTTCAACCTCCAACCTCCATGGTTCCACAAGTACGCATACGAATGGATATGAAAGTATAATTGAAAAGGCAATTTTTATATTTAAATGTACGTATATTATTACTGATGTAAGTTGTTGAAAGCTTGTATGTTGATTAATTATTATTGCCCCATATATATATACTCCACATCCATAGAATATGTATGTTAATGTTGAAACATGTAAATCAAAATCCGAGGGGGATTTAAATCAATCTTAATGGTTCTTTTAATTTGAAATAAATGTTGATGTAATTTATGAAAATCTGAAAATTATTATTTTTCAAGTGTTTTAATGGAGGTGGATATGGGCGGTGCATACTGTGTATTATGTACCTGTCAGTCATGGATAGAATTGTTGCTAGTTTTGGTATTTTGAGTGGAATTTTCATGATTTTAGTGGTTATTTTTGGTGTATAGTAGAATATGGAGAATTGAGGCACACGATTCAGAACCTCAAGATCAATTCACATAAACCTTGACTGCAACAAACTAGAAGTAAGCTCTAAAACCAAGAAAAATCATGAATAATTTACTAAATCCGCTACTAATTCACCTGCCACTTCTTAATTCATTTTTATCCATTTCATCCACAATAATCTCCACAGGAAATTCATTACCCTTTTCCCATGGCTAAATTAATTAAATTGCAATCATCCTACATTTAAATTGCAATTTATTAGAAAAACTTTTCATCACAGAAATTGAATTTTAAATGCTTTAGAAATGAAAACACTTGAAAAAAAAAATTAATTTTCTCAATTTTCAATCTCATCAAGCTCTTTCAATAATTTTCCACGGTCTTGTTTCTCAACTTTTCTATTAAAATGAGACGAAGAAGAAGCAAAAGATTTTCATTTCTTTATAACCAGCAGCTGACTAATGATTATATTTTTCCATTATGGCTCGAGAGGATTTGGTGATTAATTATAGCGAGTAAAATTGAATGAAAAGTTTTATGTTGAAAGAATTTTCTTTTTTTGAATGGAAAAAAGGAAAAACTTTTTTTTTTTGTAGGATTGAATAAAAGAAGAGTTCCTTTACTGTGGGAAAATTTCAGCTTGATTGAAATAAATTTATTTTTGGAAGGCTAATAAAAGCCCATTGAAATTATTGATATTGATACTTGATGATGCGTGAATCCATTTGCGTCATGTTTTTTTTTGGTGGACAGAAATGGTAATTCCCTTGAAATGGCTGGTATAAGCAGGCTTTAGTCATTATGATTGGCTGTTGACTGAACATAATTTTGAGATTTTTTCATAAAAATTCTTAAGCTTTTGCTTCAAAATTGAGAATTCTTGCTCAACATTTGCATATATATCATACCTAAGGGTGAAACACACCCATACTGATCCTCAGGATCTGATGATTAATACAAGTTCTACGAAGTGCATTACAATTTTATCAACGACCTTTTTTAAATGCCAAAATATACCCACGTGTCACTCATTATTTCTTGCATCAGTACCAGAGGTTAATCCTGGTCTTATCAAATTACCGATGCTCATTTGCGAAAATGTTCAAAAAATTGCAAAATACCCCTCACACTTCCTACATATTTGTTATTAGGATTATCATTTATTTTTCCGCACAATCGGAATTGCAGAATTTTTTCAATTTTTCTATCCATTTATTTATCTACAAAAAAAAATGTTTCCATCCGCATGATGTTGCAATTTTTGTGACCATTCAATATTAATTTTGTACACACTTCACCTTCTACCCTTACTATTAGAAAGACTTTATCCTCATTTATCATGCAATAAAAATTTATTTTTGAAAATAATTCATCTTGAAATAATGTTCTTATAAAATCATAAAAGAATGAAATAAAACATCAAAGTGATGTACAATTGACAATGAGGAAGATGAACATAAACCACTTTAAATCCTTTTCATATTTCTGCGATCGCAACAGTTCCAGCAATGTCATCACGATTTTATCAATTTTTCAATAAAAAAAACTTTTTTACATTCGAGCAATTGTGAATGGATTTTTGATCCCTTCATCGACAGAGAGTCATTCGATTCGGCAGTATAATAATAATATGGAAAAAATAGGGGCGTAAATGCAATGTCAAATTTATAAAATTTATGATAGGGTGAGAATCTCGACGATTCCCTTACAAATATTTGAGTATTCATGACCCAATCTTGATTGCATGTGCGAACAATAATAGCGTATAGGGGACGACATTCGATGACATTCTTTCTCATTTTTTCCCTTCCGTATGTGCCACGTTCCTAACATTCATTCATTCATTTCACAATCACTTTCTTTCTCGTTCCGATAAATTTAATTTTCATTGAGTTTGATGCTCGACGATGGAATAAATTTAATATTTTTTTTTGTTCCTTACTCTACACTTTTTATTATTATTTTTTAGTATTATTTCCATTACCATTGTACTGTCGCTATGGATTTTAATGGATTTAAATTTGTATAAAGATATTTCACAATGACATTTATTTGAATATTGGAATATTGTCCTTTTACTTGTTCATCTCCTTTTATTTGCTTACTTTTTATAGCATGATTATGTTTTTTTGTAAGGTGGGGAGTGGCTGGAACTTGGCTGATTAGCTGTTGTTGATGTTTGGATGATTTTTGAGCTGAATTTATGAGATTTGAGAAACTTGAGGTCATTGATAAGGAAATTTATGGTTTGAGATGAGGAATATGACAAAAGTTGACTAAATACACCTAAAAAGCGCCTTATAACCTCAACTTCTCCCTTCTACCTTCAAGTTATTTCCACGTTATATTGAAATTTATTCAAATTAGTTTTTTTCTTCCTCTCCATTCTCAATATTGTCTCTTTTTATTACCTTTTTGTGTTTGATTTAAGCAATAATGTCATTTCATGTTAACATTTTATTTCTTCAGGACTTTTTTTTTTGCTTGCTTCTCTTTTGTTCATTTTTCTTCCTTTTGACGATTGTTGGAACATAGTAAAGGAAAATTTACATCATGAATTGATACGAAATTGCTTTTGATCAATTCTGACAACAGGAAATTTCAATAGAGAATGTAATGAAATTGAAAAGGAATTGAAGAGTTTGTTGAGATTTATTGGGGATGTCTGTTGATAAAAGAGAGATTTTTTGGGAAGGATTAGCTATGATTTGGAGTTTATTGACTGAAAATGAGGTTTTAGAATGAAATTTCAATTGAGGAAGACTCAAGGGAATTGGTTAAGTATTGGGATGTATATCGTTCAAAAATAGATATTTGGGGATGCATGCCCGGCCCCTGGCAACAACTCAAGACAGGAAATTTTCAAAAATTAAGAAAATTACCCATCTGCTTCCCAATCTTCCATGAAAAATCAAGTCTTTGATCATCATTTTCATCGTCCATACAAAATTTTCTGCAACATCATCTAAAAGATGTCCATACTCACAACAAACATGATGAAATTAAATTATTTTGACACGCACATTACGTAATGAAAATATGAAAATTACAAGTGTGAAAAACATACAAAAATATTTTCAGGACATTATAAATAGCAGCTAGGGTGACTCGCCAAATTAAATTATTTCATGCCCTCATTAAAACTTACTTCAAATATGTTAATAATCGCTGCAAGTGTTCATGTAAATGGAATATTTTTTTTGCCGTTAGAATGACACATGTAGGACTGATTTTTTATTGTGATGATTACAAATTTGTTGTATGATTGGATTTTTTTTAATGATTTTGATGTTTTCATCAGCTAAGGCTAGAAATTTAATTTTAATAGAAATCTACATAATGACTTACAAATTTGCATTATAATAAAATTACTTTTTGACTGTGCGATAGAATTGAAATTTAAAAGTGAAGCTATCCGTTGCCAAGCTAGAATCTGAATGAAAATGGCATCAAATGGCCATAAAAAATTGCTGTTCTAGCAATAAATTAATCACCCATTTTCCCCGAACTCAACCTGCAAAACGTGTACCAAATCAGATACGATTTATTAAACATTCATTGCCTTTAAGTACTCATCTTCTACCTAATTTACAGCAATCTTACAATTCTACATAAATAGCATCACAATGTGCCAGACTTGACTATTACAATTAATTCATATAATTACGTATTATGTAAATTTTTCAACAAAAAAAACCGCAAAATTTCTGTTTAAAAAAGCCAGCACGAGCTCCCAACAATCTATTGCTTTACACCCCCCAAACTTTGGTGTTCACAAATGGTTACCGATTAATCAAAGAACAATAGAATAATAAGAAATGGAAGAATCAGCTGTTACCAAATTGTAAAACTTCAACTTACTCACAATTGAAAGAATTTTGTCGCCTTTTGTTTTTGATTCTTTTGAGATCTTTTTTTGTGTTCAGTGCGAAAAGTTTTGTGAACGGAGTTTTGAATGTGAATGAATTTTATGTAGAGTAGAAAAATGTTATAATTTGGGTACCGCAAGGATGGGAAGATAGGGCTGTGTAATATATTGAGTAAATTTGAAGGTATGTGGGTTTTTGGACCATATTTAAGATTATCTTTAAGATCTTTGTTGTTGGATTGTCAAACAATAGATTGGAGTGCTGTATATTACTCAAGAACCATAGACAGCTCTCGTAACCTTCAGCGCCACCTTCACTTATCGTAAAAATAGTCTAATTTCAACTCCTGCCATCAGCTTCCAATCTCTCCCCTCCAATGACTTTAAAAATATCCTTCAAAACTTTTTTAACGTGTAAAAAACTGAGCAGCACAAAAACCATCCAAACTTGACTCCATTCATAAGCATGAAAAGGAGAAAAAAATAAAATTACAAGAAAAATCAATTTTAATATTCTTGTAATGTCTGTGGATTTGTTGCAATAAATCAGAGGTTGAATTGTCATCGCAGAAATGATTAATGGCAAAAATGACAAGCGAGACCCTCGAGCCATCAAACAATCATTATGAAACTGAGCAAAAAGAGTTTCTTTTTTTTATGACTAGAGATGAGATGAAATTTTACATCCTAGTGCATTCTTTAAATTTATTCAGTCGTGCAGAAATTTAATGAATTTTTTTTATGCCTTAATCCTTGGAATTTATTAAAAAAATGTGCATGAAAATGATGAGCTATTGTTGAAATGTTTTACAAACAAGCTAATAAATGTAAAAAATTTAGATAAATGATTATTTTTTGAGATTAATGATAATTTGATATAAGTGTAAAGAAAGTTTTTAAGGCTGCATGTGGTGAGTTTGAAGAGCTGATTGCGCATTTTTGAAGGAATGTGGGTTTAAATTGAGGGATACAAGAACCAGACCTAGGTTTTATTATGCTTTTAAGTCTACATCGACTATATTTGAACTAATCGAGTTCTAATAAAAACTAAGTACGAGGCTCAATGCTTCTCTGTACCTTGATTGCTAGTATATACGGAATGTATGCAACAGAGACCACAGGTCGAGTAAGCAAATCTAATGAGAGTAATGCTCTCTCTCATAAAATTTGAGCATTAATATGCTAACTAACTAAGCTCTTTTAATGTAATATAACTCATCAAAATTATCAGAACATCATTAAATAAATCCTACTCTCCCTTGTATGCCCAAACAACTGCAAAAAATTCAGCAAATTTCATAAATTTGTAATCCTATTTTCCAGACAAAATGCCCAAAAAAAATCCATTAAACTTCATCAAAAAATCATTTTTCTCTATAAACTACAAAGCCTTTTTTCTGCTACTTTAATAAAAATATATTTACATCGTATCACAGTCAACATATGATGATAAATGATATAAAATACACGCTCAGATGAATTCATTCAATACCAAAAAAATATATATTTGTTGCTATTAAAATCTTATACAATTTTCATTTGTCCATTTGCTAGCAAATATATAGAGAGAATCCCTTCTATAAACATTTTAATGTTTTTTCAAAGAATAAAGGATGTATCATTAATAAATATCATCATCGTCAATGCATTCAATGTATTTTATTCATGTTGTTGTGCATGAGTGGGTTGGAATGAAAATGTAATGAATGAATTCAAACAGAGTTGGTGTACCTACGGTCAACTTGAAGATATCGAATGTTGTAGTAACATTGGAGCCATAAGTAAAATTCAATTTCGAGGGACAAAAGCTATTACCTTTCAATTCTTGCTTACTTTGATGGCTGTGCAGCTCATTTGTGAGCTATGACGCTTGAAACTGGACCTTTCGATGTCTACAGCTTGCTAATTGTCAATCTTAAGTTCAATTCTGTCTCTATCTCACAAAACCTAATAAATACACCAACATCCAACAGGGTTGCAACCCTGAATTCAACAGAGACAGTCACAAAAAAATCGGAGACTTGTTCGCATCAAAAGTATCATTTCACATTTCGACGGGAAAAAAATGAAAGAAAAACATAAAAACATAGACATATCTATGTACCATTAAAAATCTTATCTCTGATTCATCAACATTTTTATTTCTACTTACTTTTATGCTTCCTTTCCTTCCTACAAATGCGATCATGTTTTATTCATCCATTACCCTATTCCATTTATTATTATTATTTTTTTTTTTTGTTACTGTTTCTTTTCATCTTTTCAAACTAATGTGACATCTCAAATCGAAATTAATTTGAAAACATCGTCATAAATAAGGATATTTTTTTTGAGGGGATGTTAATGATACAAATTTGAAAGATTTGTCTGATGAATATTAAAAATTTATAAGTTTTGATATTAAACAGAGTGCTATTTACGTCAAGCATCCGTTGGGACATTCTGGATGGAGGCTTTTGATAAGTAGTGTCAATATTCGCAGTTGATAAGCGGTAGAAAGTGAAAAAGCTGCTTGATTTGAAATCTAAATAAGGTCAGCTTATTTACTTACTTCGCTGGCCTACAGATCAAGTGTGATCCAGCGCCTGAAGCTGGCTACCGCTTGCCAATTACCAATTCCAAGTGTTATACTATCTTCATTGACAGCTTCTCTCCATGAGTTCTTTGGTCAGCTACGAAATTGCTACGAAAGTAAATAAGTTGGTTTTGTATATGATAAGGATTATTTCATAATAACGATTTTTGGATTCTTTCCGAATATTTTTAATGCAGTCGAATTTGAATAAAACAGATAAGGAAATCTACTCTATTTAAAATCACATTCGCATTCAGTATAACAAAGTATATAGACCATCCAAAAACGTTTTAAAGCAAATTGATAACAACATGCGATTGTAAGTATGACTTTTGTGATTTACTAACTAATATAATGTTAATGATCTGCATATATTCAAAGGATATCTATGCTAAAACTGCTATTGCTACTAAGCATTGCAAAAGTAAATGTTTGCGATGAAGTCGTATTGGGTGCACCAAAAGAGACCTTGTGGACTTCACTTGACATGTATCTGTGGACGTTTATAGTGGAACCAGATCAAAATATCTTCGATGAAGATGTTCTTATTTTTGAGGACAAAACTGAGTGCGTTAAAGGATTATACTTCAGGCCTAATGAAAACATCAAATATCTTCCTATTAAGGTTAATGAAACTTTCCCAAATTTGGTTGTGTACGTTGCAAACGAATGCTCTCTAAACAGTTTAAAATATGATTATTTTGCTGGTCTAAGCAAACTTCAAATTATGAGTTTTGGAAGGAACCAAATATCATCCATAGATTCAGACACATTTAAGGATTTAACATATTTAAAATTTCTACATTTAAATCACAATGAGTTAACATCTATTGCCGATCATACATTCGATTCTCTTTTCAATTTGAGAATACTTACTCTTTATAACAATCAGCTAAGCTCTCTGCCTGAAAATGTCTTTATCAATTTGTCGGAATTGCGCAATATTTCATTAGCTGATAACAACCTTCAATCTTTGAATGACAATCACTTTAGGAACAATAAGAATCTTGAATGGATTTGGTTATTAAACAACAAATTTGACGTATTAAGTTCTACAATGTTTGATGGAATGGGAAATTTAAATTTTGTTGACTTAAAAGGAAACTTGTGCATTGATGACTATTTTTACACTGATAGACTATCAGAAATGAAGGACAATATTAAGACTTCTTGTGAAATAGATTGGGAAAGGAAATAAAATATCGTTAAAAGCAATTTGTGTAATTTTGTTCTGGAAAAATAAAATGATTTTTATTAAAAATATTATGATTATGACTTAAATTTTAATGATTTCAGTTAATTATCATTTTTCCTCGTAATCTTTTAAAAATACACATTGAATGCGAATTGAATTCGTTGATCGCAAATTTCATAAATAATGAAACAGAAGTGATAAGAAAGATGCGAGATGACTATTCGTAATGTCTAAAATTTGATTTTATTTTAAATATATTTATGCCCAATATTGGTAAATTATTGGTCAAAAATCATGATTTTCAGTCCTACCTCCTTGAAAATTTCACAAATGCATTCTTAAATGTCCATCTAGTCATTTGCAGCATTCTTTATGACCTGGTTTCATTTACCTTTTTCAAATCTAGTTCAATACTTGTCAATAAAATCCATCAAGCTTTTTAAAGTCATCATCAGTTTGCATGAACCCAGTGAATACAAAGAAAATAGAAAGTCAAGTGATAACAACATGCGGATGTTAGTTAAGCTGAAATTAAAATTACTATGATTAAAAATGTTACTTTTTATTTTTATAGTGCTACATTTTTGATTTTCAATGATCATGGTCACATTAATTGAAGATCATTTGTTTGCAGGGTTTAGAAATTAAATTTTGATGTAATTTTATTTAAAGTAATATTGAATGTGTAGCATGTCAATTCTTGTTCGAAAAATAAATGACATTACATTACTAGAATCCACTATGAAGAATCTCAATTGGAAATGCCAACACAGTTTTAATGGATGCAAGACAAGATCGAGGCATCTCGGATTTTTCTTGTATCAGGATTTTTTTATGAATGTGAATATATTACAATTATTCTG
The DNA here is from genome assembly GCF_022539635.2 of Chironomus tepperi. Taxonomy (NCBI): domain Eukaryota; kingdom Metazoa; phylum Arthropoda; class Insecta; order Diptera; family Chironomidae; genus Chironomus; species Chironomus tepperi. The sequence continues at coordinate 2,536,903 of NW_027226207.1, forward strand.
CAAATTGAAATCGAGCAAAATGTCAAGTGATAAGAAATAATGTATAACATTAAAAATAAAATTGTCGGATGATTTTCGGATTTTTGAGTATTGTTCAGATTGTGAATTTAACTTCTCTTGCTTTAAAAACTGTAAATGAATTTTTATTTAACAGTAATCAGTTAGTTCAGAGGATTAAAGCAGTAAAGTTAAAGTGAATCATTTGATTTAAAAAATTGGAGCATAATGGAACAGTAACTTTAAAAAGATGAATTTATATTATTTCTTAAAATTAAGTTCTATCTTATTTTGCCTACAGAAGAGTCTTATTTTTGGCCTTTTTGATTATAGCATCAATCAATATTTATGCATGAAGAAGTTTTTGGACTGTTGAATACATTTGTTGTTAAACGGATATATTTGATAAATGGTCAAAATTAAAGCATTAAAATAATACCTTCCTATAAATTTTACCAAAAGCAAATATACATCCATTGCTCTTTACGAGAAATCAGAAAAACTTCAAAGGACTTCAGTATAATGTAGCGAGTATTCCATCTGATGCATTCAAAGATTTAACAAATTTAAAACTTATGAGTTATAATCTTTTACAAAAACGGGAAACATCAATTTCTCTCACACGTATGTGTCTGAAAATGCTTTCATAGAGAATATTACATTACATGACAATGCCATTGAGAAGTCAGTTGCGTTATTAAGTTCCCCACTAAGAACCTCATACTTCCTGAAGCATTCTCAACTACAACATCACTACTTTTCAGACAAAACATATTTTAAGTCGAATTAGTATTTTAGGAGCAACAAACAAAAGGCACGTACATAGAGAGTCAGTCTCCCCTCTCATTTCCTCATTCTCTACAACATCACACAAAACTAATGAATAGGGAGAAATAAAATAGCAAAAGAGAATCGTACAGATAAATATTGTAAACAAAACCTCAGCAAAGTAATGTAACATGTCTAAATGGAATTTATAGATTCACCCTCCTCCGTCATACGACAATCATTTCTGTAATAATGTGACTAGATCACAGCATGAGTCATGAAAAATATCCATTTATGTCAATTTCAACCTACAAAAATGCAATTTTTTTCTTCATTCGACATTTAAGTGATTTCGTGTGAATTTTTTTTTTGGCTGTTGTCTGTTTTGCTGTATAGTGGTGATTTGGGATTTTTTGGACAGTTTGTCTGTAGGTGACATAGAAGAGTCATCGTTTTTGACTCGATTCAAACTATCGTACCGTCAAGAATCTTAAGGGATGAAGACTTCCAAACGTTTTTCTACAAATTAATTCAAAACTTGATGCTGACTCGAGTAAACTTATGTCCAACATACCAATTAAATGCACTCTAACCACCCAAAATATCCTCAACTATTTCCAACTCACATCCATTGCCTGTTTCAATTTTGTATCATTTTTTTGTGTCATTTGGTGGAAAAATGGAATAGAGGAGGTACACAACTAATGATTAGAGACGTGAATGTTCGCTTTGATGTATCGACGTAAAAGTGAACAAATGTTTACGTGATAATGAAATATTTTGTCGTAATCTTCAGTTATGCATTTACTTATGTCCTTATTTATTCTGCATCGGTAATGAGATTTATTTCTCGTTCATGTTTACGAATGTTCTTAATGATGAGTTTGCTGGAAACAGACACAAAATTTATTATTTGTTATTTTGATAAGAGATTATCGCAAAAGATTGGGTGTGGAAGTGCTGTTATGAGATTTTATTTTGTTTTAATTACACAAAAGTATGTTACAATTGAATTATAGGAGATAAAAGCATCCCTAAATTTCGTTGATGGCTTATGGATTGCATAAGATAAATGTATGTTTTGAGAGTTTTGTTTGTTATTAATTTAGTGTCTGTTGGCTGTTTCAGCTGTAATTCGTAAGAGCAATTTATTTATTTAATTTAATCGGAAGGATGTGACTGATGTTTAGATGAGTTTGTTGATATTTTTCGTGGATTCTTCTTTTATTTTCTGTTGATTTTCAAAACAGGTTTAAGTTACTAGTAAATACTCAGAAGCCGGCACATGGCCGACACATATTGTTCAACCTAACCGGCATATAGACTGCTTTTAGGTACGCAGTGGTCTTTCTGTACCATGAAATCATACCCTTTGCCTGCTAGGGTCAATTTTGTAGGTCTCGTCATGTCCTAACCTACAAAATGTTAGTCATGCACTACAAATTTGAGGAAACAGGCCTAAATATGGCTACAGTGCCTTCCAAATCGACTGCCGGATTTTTTAAATATCACTGATTCTACAATGAATAATTCCAGCTCGATGGCCTTCAAACAATCAATGCTAAATACACAAAGCGCCTCATTGAGCTTTATTTTTATGCCATAGACCAATTTCAAGCTGTTATTTCAACAAATAATGAACTCATCGTCATCATCAATCTTCTTTCGTCAAACAAAGAAATCGCAAAAAAAAACCACAAATTCGTCGCGCTGTTCGCCAAAAAATTCTCCATGGAAGGATTTCTTGGAAATCCATTCGATTAGCTTGAACATATTTTTTTTTTGGTGATCATCTAACAAATGAATACAAATTTACTGTATGGAAATTAGGTCGGCACTGTGAACGACAGCTATTAAATTATATTTCAGAAATTGTTCAGTCGCATTAAAGTTTCAAATATAATTTAGTACGCACAAAACGCAGTACAAAAAAAATCTGAAGTTAAAGAGGAGAAAAATTAAGGACGCAAACAGCAGAGCGTGACAAAAATTCAAAACGAAGTCTTAGTAATTTATGTGGGAAAAATACAAATATTTTAGAAATAAAAATGTATTGAAAATAAGAATAAGAAAATAAAAAACTTTTTGCATCGCAAATTAAGGACAAAAAAATTAAAAACAATTCCATCTGTCCATGCAAATTTCAGCAAAACTCATCAACTCAATAAACAAACAAAATTTCTTCTTCTTCATCGTAAATGTTGAAATAAATAGAATCTAATGACGATCTGTTTTCATTGAAATATTGAAAATTATGAGAAATTTTTTCTTGTTGTTCTCGAGCAAATAGCTCCATGATATTTTTATTTTCATCTCGAGAATCATCGTAAAATCAAAATAGCGTTAGAAAAAATGAAATGGAAAAAAGATATTCATTTTCAATGCTTTATTTTGATGTACCTAGAAGACAACAAGGCAGTGTTGATTTGAGTGGGATTTTGTGAGGAAATACAGCAAAATTTTTTTACTTGAGTTGCGTTAGATGCCGTTCACTTATTTGTTCCCGCGAAAATTCGACTTTTTGATTTGCGGCATCCTCTGTCACCCAAGAGGTTACATGATAAGCTAACGACCCCTTACTAAAGTGACACAAAAATGCAAATCCTCAATTGTCGACCTTAAAAAGTATTCTAATAGCATCAATCTTCTAATCGATCAAATATCCAGTTCAAGGCTCGGATTTGATGCCAGATTCGATTTAAATTTAGCACCATTCCAGTGTTATCCCATCCTGGTCCTTGCTTGTAAATAGATTACTCAATTTTTGCCATTCAAGGTTCACCAAGCTATTAGCAATAGACTATAAACATAAATCCAACAAAAAATTCACCAATCACCATCCCTGTTAAAAATATACAAAAAAGCTCCATCCACAAAGAACATCGAAAACGCGAGCGACAATCTCATTTGAATAATTTTCATTCTTTTTTTCTTTCTCCTTTATTTTCTCATCCAACAATAAATATTGCAAAAAAAAAAATTTCCTTTTACTTTTGTTTCTATATGTATTGTGCTTATTCCGTACATTTTTTTCCAAATGTAAGCATCATGTCTCGATGAGATGAAAAGTCACGTAATTTTGAAATAAAAAACTGATATGAAAACCATTGTAATAAATTTAAATCTTTTTTTTTTTTCTCATTCGGTGTGTCTCTCTGACTTAGCGATAAGTTGTGGGAAATACAGTTTTGGATGGGGAAGGACGATGAATGGGTTGGGATTTTTTAAGATTTTTAATGGAAATTTAACGATTTTTTTTTAAATATTTTAAGGTTTATATTCTAATTTACCTATTAAAACCTATAAATAGAGTATTGGACTTGGTATTGGAAATTGGTAGACGAAAACCAGCGACAGAGCCTGCTCTAGATGTCATCTGAGGTAGGTTATGGATCACAATTGATCTGTATGGTCAACAGTGTAAATAAGTTAGTATACCCCAAGTTAACCTTATCAATGCTACTGAACTTTGAGCTATTTGCTAACTGACTTGAACCTACATCTCAATTGTCAACTATGGTCTCCTTTAAGTGCGTGGTCGTAGCTAGGATTAAGCTTTTGAAGTCAACATTTCCTTAAACACGAAAAATTGATTCATTCCAGAGTCAACTACTAAAAAATTGAACAACCCTTATTTATAGACATGCTTCTTTATACATAACACCTGATCCCGACTACTTCTTCCGAATTACCAACACCAAGTTCAAAACTCAAAGTCAAGATGAGCCTTAAAATTAAAATCCAATTTTTTTCACATCAACCCTTCATACCTCGACTCATCTCTCACATTTCACATTATAAATGTGTATCAAATAACTTTTTTTTGTGTGCAAAAATGAAGGGCTGTGAGTGCATGATTTATTTATGTTTATTTTTCTGTAATCTCTTTTCACTCTTGCCGCTCTTTACATATTCATAAAAAAGTATTTTTTCTCATTTCTTTTACTCTTTTATATCGAAATGAATGGCATAAAGTAAGCACGGCAAAGGCAAAAGAAACGAAATAAAAAAAAAAATTATAATTTCCTCTTATCATATGCCACAGTCATTTAATGAATAAAAATTGCTGGCGTGTGCAGTGTAGCTTGCGAGTTGATTACAACGAAATAAAAAAAGGGGTTTTCTTGACTCTTAGTTCTCTCACTGTATGACTTTTGTCCTCATTTCACAGGCATATCAGTTACACTTTGTTTTCCAATTATTGTTTGCTATTTGTATATAACCATGCATGTACAAATTACGATTAGAATTGCTATTGCTTCATGCTTATGGTTGTTGTTCTGGCTGTTGATGGAAAAAAGATTTATGGAAATGCTTTTTCTTGTATTAAATTAATTACTGTTATTAATACTTTTGTGTTTTTTATATTATTTGTTTGATGGAAAAATGGACGAAAATTATGTGTACAAGTAGGCAGTGCCAAATTGTTTCTTATCTCTACTCAGGCGGTATATTTTGATGTGGGATAATTTCGTCAGATTTCCTCAAGGACGTCGAATGTTTTGGAATTGTTTGAGGTGAATTTGGTGCAGCCCTGGACGCGGCATTAGCAGCATACTTGAATATACTGAGTCTCCGTGTGGTTCCGTCTATAGAATACCTTTCATCACAACTAACAATATCTACTGAGGCCCTGATTAAGTCCAAGTCTAAGACCTACAAGCTATTGTCATTCAAAGTGTCAACACAATTTATCGATGTCAAGATATATCCAGCTTCATAGTGAACCTTCTGCTTTCCTCAACACATAAAACCACCCACTATACAAAATTCAACCTAAACTTACTCCAAGGACTTGTCCTACTCTTGTCATTAGAGTTATAATTACTCATTCATTCGTTCATTTATTCACTAAATGTTGGCGGATACTTTCCTTTTAGATTTCCATCAATCCGCTCTGCTGTTCATTCTTTTTCTCTTTTTTCGAGGACGGAAGCTTATTTGGTTTTAGTTCAATTTTTGTGCTCCAAAAATTAATTTTCTATGCATGACTAAAAGAGTAGCAAATTGATTGATTTGTTGATCAGTGAATGTTGTCAGAAATTAGTAGGTTGGACTGAAATTTAAGAAGGATTTACGAGAAATTTGCGGAAATGATGTCCTGGCATTTAGGACATTAAAGGATTAGGTCACTTATGCTTGCGGGATATCTTAAAATTGCTATAAGCACGTCACATAATTTTAAAGTCGTGATGTCCTTAAATTCCTGAACCGAGTCTCATTCTTACAAACCATTCATAAAATAATTCAAGAGTAGATCCGAAAATAAATTTTACGTGCACAAAATCCATCCGAAAAATTCAATAAACCCACTTCTTTTCTCTCCATCTTTACCTTTCATAAATTTCTCACCTTAAAAAGAATAAATTTCAATCAAGTACGAAAAAGTTTTTCATTTCCCTTTTCTGGTTCTCGACATCATGAATGAATCAACTTTATCGTCTTAATGCTATAAATAGGCAAGATGGATCATAAAAATATGAAATTTATAATAACTTTAATAATATTCATCTTGTAGTTGAAGCTAAAATATCCTCGACATATTTCTTTTCCTTGATAGATGGGTGAGATGTCGAGGAAGAACTCAGTAAATTTTAGAATGGAATTTACCTTAATTCAGTTTCATCATCACGATTTATCATAAGACAGTCGTCAAATTTACATCAATTTATTTTCATAAAAATTCTCGGAAAATTAAAGTGTGTAAGTTTATTATTTCGCAAAGGAACTGGATCAAGTGGATGAAAAAAAGTTTTTTCCTTATTCCTCGCAATTTATTTTTCCTCGGCTGTTTTCTCCCCATTCGATATCTGTCAGCGAAGATTCATCTGTCTATCCATTCATGCATCTATCATGACGATGTATAAATATTATGGATGTGAATTTATTTTGAGACTTGTTCGTTCCCTCTAAAAGAATGTTTTGGGGATGAAAATGTATTTGAGTGAGAATTTGCTGAGTTTTGGGGAATTGTTGGATGAAATCAACAGGATTCGGTCAATTAAATGATTTTGTATCTCAATTCTTGGAAGCTTTATATTCTAGTTACACTTGTGTCACTGTTTAATGGCCTAAGTAGCAGAACAATAAGTTCAACAAATCTAGGTTCTGCTAGAAGTTAAATTTGGTACTTTAGGACCTTGGTAGGGTTTGTTCAGAAACAACTATGTAGTCCCGAGCTAGAATCTAATACGCATCTTCCCACTGAACTACATAGAAGCTTGATACATTGTATCATGTAAGTGCGCTCATTATCTGTTAGAATAATGCCATAAAACCTAGTATATGGCAGTATATGGTAGACATCAACAGTATCGTAGACAATATATATTCTAATAATTCACAGATCCTCAAAACCTACCCATCCACACCAAAACAGTTCCAAAAACACACATCAAGTTACTTACATTTATTTATTATTTTTCAACATATAAAAATAGCAATATAAAAAAAACTTTTTATTTATGCTCGATGTCACTGATAATATATTGTGTCTTTAGTCTTTCGACTCTCTTCCTATTCATTCAAAATAAGACGGATTTACGGGAATTTTAGTTTTTCGCATCATATAAAGTTTATGAGCATGAAAATATAATGAATGGAAAAAAGAAGGCAAAGGAAACTGTGAAGAAGGATATATTTGAAAAGGGAGATGATGTAGAGAGGAAGACATGATAATAATTCAAAATGAAAAGAATATGCATGAGATCAGATCAACTGCGAGGATGTAAAAGAAAAGTATTCAAATACGATTTTATTTCTTTTCTTGTTTTGTGGATTAAAGGGCAATATTGATGTTCATGCTTGATGGAATTCTCGCAATATTGACATGTTCGGTTGCGATAAAAATGTGAGGGGTTGTGGGATTATGTGGAGCTGAGGGTATTGAACTTTTGTTGATAAATAAAAATATCAAAAAAATTCGAAAAAAATTTAAAATCTCACAAATTTCAACCCTATTAAAATTGATTAAATCCAATTTAATCCGCTCAAATTTGATGACCTACACTCCCTTATAAAGTTTTCAATTTCCACAAATATTATCCTAACGACGTGCAGCCTCTTTATGCTCATAAATGTGCGTATGCTTATCGTCGTTTTTTTACAAATAAAATTTATTTATTTATTTATTTACGATTTGAATGAAAACTAGCTCTGTTGACTTTAATTTACATCTTTAAAATTGAAATAAATCGTAGGATTATAAATTTTTAACGATCCTTGGCTATTATTACTGCAATAATGGGATGACAAAAAAGGGGTTGCAATAGAATACTTCACAACTTTTTTTTGTGTCGTAAATTTTATTAAATGCGAAGCGATGGGACAGTCGATGAATGGTGTTTTTTAGAAGATGAGTAAAAGTTGTTAATTTTGTCAAAAATTTCAAACTTTTGAAAAAATTAAAAATTTTCTAATTTTTTAAAATTTTCTATTTTTTCTAATTTTTTCAATTTTCAAAAATTTTGATTTTTTTTATATTTTCAAATTTTTAAAATTTTTTAAATTTTTTAAAACGTTCTAAAATTTTTGAATTTCTTAAAATTTCTAAAATTTTTAAATTTTTTTCAATTTTTAAACTTAAGCCAATTGCTTTTAAAATCCAAAAATTTTATACAATTATAGTTTAGAAATTCAAATGCGCTCACAAAACCCAACAAAATTCCCAACTTTCCCATACCCAATTTAAAGATACCTAAACAGCGATAAGTCCGTGAACGACTTCAGCTTTAAAATTAAAGATTATTTTAATGAAGTTTATTTTATTTATTGTATATTTATTTGGGATGCTAAGCTACTTTTTATTGCACACAAAGAAGTTGCAGCACTCATAAAACAACTTTTTCTATGAGGTTCGTTGAACTAGTTTTCAACACACAGCAAGAGATACAAGGATTAAAAAAATTGTCAATAAAAAAAGTTATTTATGTGGTTTAATAAAATTCAATTAAAAATTTTTCATGACTGGATGGTCGGATGATAATGTGGTGAATTTCGTCAGAATTTAGTGAGCATCCTTTTGTAAAATCAAGGACGAATGTCCTTCTGGAAAATAATTATTTTTCATTCAGAGAGTCCTTTAAATGAGTTTTCGGAAGGATTTAAAAAATGTTCATAGTAGATTTACCCACTTTAAAACTTCTGAGAATTCAATTAAGCTATTCGAAGAAGGAAGCCCATTAGAGTTTCTTAAAAATAAGGCTTGAAACATCTTGAGAGACATTTTCATTGAAGGAACTGGATTCAGATGTTAAATTTGTCTTTTATTGGTTTTCCCGAGTCACACACATGAATAAGGGTCCGCCAAATGATAGCCGACTCTACTTGACAGCCAAATGAATGCCATTTGAGTCACTCTAGTTGACGGACTCCAAATCTAAGGAACTAAATGGTGTAACACATCGAGAAATCAAAATATCACTCAAAATTCGTCCCAAGGGGACGCACAGGATGAAAAAAAAATTCTAATTTAAAAACTCAAATATTTATCGAACATTAAACACAAAATTGTTTGATAGTTGAGTAAATAGAGAACTTTAATGGGCATTTCATTATTATTTTTTGTTGTTTCATCCCTTCCTATGATTAAAAAACATTTTTTAATACTGCTTCCTCTTTTTGTTTGAGTTTAGCTTTGGATTTCGGTAATGTTTTTATTTTATGTACCATAAATAGATAGGGGATGAATATTAGAAAATTTAATAATTACGAGAATATTAAAAAATATTGAAGCGGAAGTTGATGATGAAATTAAAATATGATTTTATGAAGTCTTAAAAGTTTTTTTATTTGCTAATTAAATTTTTTTCTAACTTTTCGACTAGATGATTTGCAAATTAAATGAATTAATATGAAGGAAAACACGTGTTTGATGAATTTTAAGTGATTCATTGCATAGGAACAGCTGAAATAAATGATTATTAATTCTGACATTTTTGCATATGCTTAGCCAGAAATCAACCACAATGCTTAAGATCTGAGGTGTATTTGAGAAGGTTTTAGGAGGCCTAACCAAAGAAACACAAAGAAGTCAGAAGAATGAATCGAATTAAAGTCCATACAGAGTACCAAGAGCATATTCAGAGGAGAGATTTAAGGGTCAAGCTTCCCACTTTTTAAAATTAGTGTCCAATTTAGTAGAGCTCCTCAAATCTGACTACGTCCTTACGGATTCATAGTAAACTGCCAATTCAATGAGTTCCTGAGGAACTGTCGTCCGGGAAATCATATCCCCGATTAATATTCCCTTTAAATTGCTACAATTATTTTGAGAAAGAAATCCCAACCTTCTCCAAATTTCATCATTTAAGACAAAAATTCCCAATTTAAACTGTCAATCACTCCATCTCAAAGATACATCACATAGACATAAATCTCATCAAGCATGGAACAAACATTTATTCCAATTAAAGATCAAAAAAACCTTAAAGAGCTAAGAAAATCGCAGAAAATTTGTTGATCAATATTGACAACAAGGAAAGTCACTCGCGTATTTAAAAACAAAATCAGATTAGATCAAAAGAAAATGGAAATTGCCGCCTAGAGAATTTTTTCTGCTTTAAATCTAGAATAAGTAAATTTTGAGAACAGAATTTTTGAAAGAAGTAAGGAAGTGGGGAGCTTAGGTGAAGTTGAGATGGGTATGATAAGTTAAGGATAAGACGCATTACTAATATTTTTGATCAAAGTAATCATTAAAATTGATTTAAAATTCTGAAAAATTCAAAAATTATTTTTGTGCTTCAATTAATTGAGTTTAAGTTTCCTAATATCAAATCATCAAAAATCAATCAATACCCAACTCAAAACATCCAATTCCACTCTTCAACTATCAACAATCAACCCCCAAATAACACAAAACAAGGTAGGTTAACAAAATTACATGTTTTGAAAATTACAAGATAGTTTTGCGCAGTTATTCGACCATAATAAAGGAATACAATCTGATTCCACGTAATTTACGATCATCTATGGGAAAATATTCGACCTTCCTGAATAATTAATTACCTAAAGAACAGCGTAATGTAATTAACAAACAGGTTGTCATTATAGTTTCGATATTGTAGGTCAAGGCTGAACTGATACTTTGTAAGTGTCTGTTAGGGATTATTGTGGATATAATATTGTAGTTTAGAATGTTATGCAATAGGTTAATTACAAATTGATGTCCTGGACTGCATATATTCTTGTCAATTATGTAATGATACATGACTGATTATAAATTAGGTCAAGATTCCCGAACGACATAAATGAAGAAGGCCCGGTAACGGCGCTTTTAAGGCTCCCCTATATGGAGAAGAGTCGTCAATATTGCTGCCAAGAATGGTTTGGCGCAGTCTTAAAAACTCAATGGCATAGACTTCTTCATATGCGTCGCTCGGGATATTCATCCGAATCGACTTCCTCAAAGACATCAGGTCAAATTGAACCCACAAAAACTCACCACTCAACCTCAGAAAATCTAAATAAAATCACAGTTCATACGTTTAAACAAGGAAAAGAAGATGCTATGAATTTAATTGATTATAATCTTTATAAATGAGATTTTGTTATAGGATGAATACATTGGCTATGGGAATATGAATTTTACCTTTGAGAATTTTATTCGTCTTCCTCTCTGAGAAGAAAATCAGTTTTCAGAAATTGAAATTCGTTTTGCTGAATAATATGAAAGATTTTAGATACTTACTCTGTTGTTAAGTAATCTTGTTTGTGAGACAATGAAATTGATACAATTGAATTTATTTGTAGATTTTTTAAATTTTACATCAGATGTGTTCAGCTTTAAAAGCATCATATCAACAGCTTAACACTTCTGTTATCAATATCGAGTCGATGTCTAGCCATGATAAAATGCGTTAAATGAAATAAATTTGTCCATTCGATTCAGTGCATAAATAAGTAAAATTGGCATCATTAATAAATTAAATCAATAAGACTCATTACTGCATATATTCACATATATTCCAATTTTGATCGAAGTTCATTGATATTATTAATTAAATGATTTACAAGTAGGATAACAACATGCTTATTAATTAATTACAATATTGAAATGTGAAATCAATAAGCATTAAAAGGAGGTAGGAGGTATTGTATGCTGAACATCTATCATTTTTAATCTCATAATGAGATCATTTTATATGTGCAGTCAATAAGTAGATGATTATGTGAATTGTAAGTAAGTTTTCGTTTCTGTTATTGGCTTTTCAATCTAATTGAAATTGAACTAAATCTTATTGAAATTGTGGTTGATATTTGAAGATGTAGGAACAATTTTGAGGTTATTTAATTATATTTTATGGAATTCTTTTTAAAATTATAAATTCAAATTTAGCCTTAGTTTTCAATTTATTCATTTATATCCAAAACAAACTCTCAATTATTCATTTAATTTGCATTAATTAACATTCAATTTATTGAATTGATTATAAATATCGAAGTTTTTTTTTATTTTATCCTGAAATAGGCCATTTTTAATTACAATGGAAATTTGATGCTGATAATGGATAACTAATGACTGATAATATTCATCATAATTAACTAAATGATACAAAATTGACATACAATTATGATAATAATTCAGCAGCATATTAATATTTTTGTAAATTTTTTCGGGAAATCAATGATGTAAAATTGGTCAATTGAATTAGTGACTATGGAGATATAAGATTTCAATAAACAACATTTATTATGATTAATGTTTATTGATTATTGACTTTTTATCAGAGGTTACCTGCGTCATTGTTGGCTTTCAACAAGTAAATTACCATTTTTGGTTCCTGTGGATTCATAAAATTAATTGCCTTAATTCTTTAATTTTTCATTTTTTTTAAAAAATTAAGTCAGCAATTCCTCATTATTGATTTGCTTATTTCGCTGGCTTTGTGATCATCTGTGATCTATTGCCTCTCTCAGCTGGCGTCTAAAACTGGCTCTTTCACAAGCAGCCATTTGCCAATTATCAACACCAAATGGCTTACTGTCTCTATCAACAGCTTCTCTCCAAGAGTTCTTTGACCACCCTCGTGCTCTTTGGCCATCCAAAAATCAGACTTAAAGACCTTATTAACAGGAGCTTCACTAGGTCTCCTAACAATATGCCCTACCCATCTAAGTCTATTGACATTCATCCTTCGCTTAATATCAGCTTCCTTTAAAAATCCTCATTAAAGATTTTAAACAAAAATTCAATCCAACATTAAAGCATCTCCCCTAAATTCTTATCTAAAATAATTTAATTCCCTTCCGTTTTAAATTTGACAGGTAGATTCACGACTAGATAAAGCGATGGAAAAAATTTCTGTAAGCTAATTTGAAAGATTTATTTGATATGAGATAAGGAAATTAAAATTCTTAGCGATGGGTTAAAAAAAGGGGAGAAGAATCACGACTTGAACGCATTTTTTAGGGTTTAATGAATTTTTATCGTTTAGATTCTTTTCATTGATTTAAAATTTCTGATGTGGAAAATAATTTTTGGGGCAGGTGGATTAGGAATGTTGGGAGACATGATGATAATGATAGCAAGATTCTTAGATGGATGAGAAGGTTAATTTTAGAATTTTTTCGAGGGAACTTGAAAATTGATTTCTAAATTTAGAACAAAAGACACTTCCAAATACATTTTTAATTACATCAATAGACTTCCAATACCAAAATTAAACAAAACATTTTCTTAAAAAAGTTAAAAATTGCTGCACAAAATAAATTCAATTTAAAACTTTTCGTCATTTTATTGTTTCTCTTCTGAATGCTCAACATCCTTCTTTGTCTTCTTGTACTGTGGATCATCCCACGGCTGTTTGTCCGCAGATCCCCAAATGACGTAAATTATATTTGTCACTACCAGAAAGCCACATGAAATGTAAAATACATTTCGCCATTCCAATATTGTTCGGTTTGGTGTGAGGACGCCAATCATGTAGGGCTAAAGAACACAATGGACATTTAGAATCGATAAATTAAAAGTCACACTTAATCTCACCGTAATAATTCCAATAACTGCACCCCATCCATTAGTCAATGCCATAATAGCACCTGCAAAATTTGGACTCAAATCTAAATTGTTAGCCTTAATTCCTGAGTAAAAAGCACTCATAAAGCCCATAGCAATTGTAAACATAATCACAGCCATTATTCGATTACATCCACTGAATGATGCAATGATCAAGAATATTCCAGGAATTGTGAATGCAATCGATGTAAACAACTTTCTCGAGGCAGTCAAGCTGATGAATTTCTTTGCAAGCATCCAATCACTAAGTGTCGCAAACACTATTGACATAACCCACATTGAAATGTATGGGAGTGTTGAGTACAAGCCATTCTCTTTTATGTCAAATTTAAGTACATCAGCCATGTATTTTGGGAGGTCGGTAACAACGACAAAGTAGCCCACCGAATGTCCAATTTGTGCGATGATTCTAAAATGGAAATGATGTGATTTTCTTCTTCAATAATTACTTCTTAATTGCTTACAATGTAATCATTGGTATACTGGTACAAATTTCCCACCATGGTGTCTTGTTGATGTTTTTGTCTCTAGATAATTGATTCAGTTCTGCTTGGAGATACTCTTTCTCACTGTTTGTGATAAATGGATGTGACTCTGGGTCATTGTAGCATAAGAATTCCTAGAAAAAATTGATGATGTGTAATTTTGGATTTTATTGGTAATTTAGGCTAGATAGTACTGTCATATACCCTAGTAAAGTTAGGATATATCTGAGTAAACGACCAGACCATGAATCATTTATGAACTTACAAAAACAATAAACCAAATCACAGCCGCACCTCCAAAGAAATAAAATGGAGCTGACCATCCATCGAAATATCCAAGTAACAGACCAGATACTGAGTTTGTAATGATATTGCCCATCTAGAATAATATTTTAGAGATGTATGGAGTTTCATACAGTTTACAAAAGAATCAACTATACCTGAGCTCCTCCAAATACAATGGCTGTTGCTTTGGCACGCTCTAAAATCATAAAATTAAGGAATATAGTTTAGTTTCTTAGATGTGAGATCTTAGATACCTTTCTCTGGAATCCAAGCTGACAACAGTGTATTTAGAGCCGGAAAAGTAGTTCCTTCACCAAAACCTTCTAAGATTCTAAGTGCAATTAGCCAGTAGGCTCCACCTGAAATAAAAAGGATTTTTAAGTAAGTTTACCCTAATCTACAAAGATCTAGATCTCATATTGATAATTTCTAGCATAGATCTATCTCTTTGCTGTTATTAGTACCATATTCAATAGTGATTGGTGTTAGTAAGGTCAAAATAGCTGTTGATAAAATTCCAATAGATAATGTGTATTTTCCACCATACTTAGCAGCTAATATTGCACCAGGTATATGAAGTATCGTGTATCCTAAAATGCAGCATTTAATAAAATTGTCAGTTCTTCATGGTCATAACTTTTTGGCAGAGAATTTTACCACATCACATTCAATTTTCACATATTTCACACAAATTTTATATCATAAAAGGTTTCATACCCCAATAAAAAGCTCCTAAAATGACTCCTTGCAACTGTTCCGACCACACATATCCATCTCGTCCTTTTGTATAACTTTCACTGGTTGCAGGACATGTGTTGTCATAAATTTTTGTACCATTTTCGGCCGCTCGATAAGTCATTTCAGTTATGGCGATACTCAAAACATTTCTCATCGTGTACTTTTGTTGTTTTGTGAGTAAATTAGGAATGTGATTGAGGTAAAGCATTAGCGAAATTATTTTATATCTGCTGTAAAATACTTACGGCATTAATCAGTGCAAACCCTCCCATTATGATTAATATGTAACGCACTGGAATGTTGCAGAAACCTTAAATTTCGAGAATTTTAGAATTCAAGTTCCGATTCCAAAATGTATTCATCACTTACACCTTCCTATAGTCTTGATCATGTTTCTTATCTCTTAGTTCACCTTATTTCTAGACAATAATTTCCTAATCTTTAAAAATTATTATAATGCGATTCACAAAAGTACTTTAAACTTTAAAGAACAAGCAATAATTTCAACAAAATTTCTATTTTAAACCTTTCTATCGTCAATAAATCAAAACAAATTGCACAATAAAGAATAAAATAAAATTTATTATTTTGGATCTAAACAGCAGCTGACACACATCTAGGAGGTAAAATTGTCAACTGATAATGTATTAATAATTAGAGTTGATTGTACGATGCTTTTAACTTTCAAGTGGAATCTTATCAACAAAAATTAGTGTAAATTCAGGTCTACTCAACAGCGTTTAATCCACTTGAGGGGTTATGAGAGATTAGATTTAAGTTAATCAGGTGTAGTTATAGGATTTGGTAGAAGTACTTTTGTAATTTTGTGATTAAGAGTTTAAACTGCTTTAAAATTCAATTTCTGACGGAATTAGAATTGGAAAGTAATTGCGACTCTAAGTTCATCAGGATTGCAATGCCTGCCTCCGACTGTTCGCATCATGTAGGAGCATCTTGCAACGCCTGAACTCATTCTTGAATTTTATTTCGACGTAAATCTGAAATCATTTATTTTGAAGAACTAAAGTTCATTAATTGTGAATGACCATGAACACGGACGTAGTCTCATTATCTCTAACCCTTCAATCTCTCATCTGAAATAACAAAGACTAGAGCATGACCTTCTCATTCATTTTATAATTCAGATTAGTAATCTGATCATCAAAAAGAAATCTGCTTAATTTGATAATCCCATGAAATTCGTTTTACACCAAAAATTTCATTCATCCTCACGACCGATAAAACAGCTGTTTGTTTATTATTTCATTGAAAGAGCGCCACACAAACATAGAAGTACAAAAGTGCAACCGAAACCTTTAAAAGAGAGAGAAAAAAATTGCTGTTCTAAAAATCCGCACACAAAAATTGAATCAAAAAACTTCTCGTAGAGATTTTTTTCGACTCTCTTCCTTGTTCATGCGCACGTCTCTCATTCTCTCATTCATCCCTTGCCGCGTCCGCTGTGTTTGAATCTCACATGAAACCCGAGCGTACGTACGTAAAATTATAATTTCG
The DNA here is from genome assembly GCF_022539635.2 of Chironomus tepperi. Lineage (NCBI taxonomy): Eukaryota > Metazoa > Arthropoda > Insecta > Diptera > Chironomidae > Chironomus > Chironomus tepperi. The sequence continues at coordinate 2,553,709 of NW_027226207.1, forward strand.
GTACTGTGTACACATTTATTGAATTATTTTGAGTCTGCGATAGTAATTCGTGATATGCTGACGGAATAACACGTACTTTGCACGATCGGTCGCAAAAAAAAAACTTACTGGAAAAATTATTGTGTAAAGAAAAATAATTTTAAAGGAAGTGAACAGGATAATTTTTGTGAAAATTTTGTGAGAAACTTGAGAGGACGTCAATAGATATGAATTGTGGATATACCGAAAAATTCTGATAAGAAATAAAAATTGTGTGCAAAAATTTTATTTTGTGTCAAAAAAAAAGAATAAAAAAAATTTTACGAGAGAAAAAAGTTTGTGGAGATTCCAAAAATATATTTGGATTGTCTAATAAGGATTACCGAGATAGACCGGACATAAAGGAACTTTGATTAGCATTTAATTAAGGTAGAATAATAGAAAATAAATTGGATTCCTTTTTGCTATTCCCACACAACAATACAATGTCCATTCAAATATCGACTGGACATTCAAGTGTATATAAAATAATTCGTTGTGCTGCTTGTTGTCTTGCTTAAAGGATTTTTAATAGCTATGGAATTTATGATGAGCATTTGTGTTATTTTGTGAGCTATTTCTCATTCAACGATGATAACAACGATGATGAAGATGAAGAGGAAATGAAAATCATAAATAAATGAAAAGCATGGGAAAATTTTAAGAATTCTAGTGAAAATGAGGAAAAATGAAAAGTTTTAATGAATTTAGAAAATTTATTTAAAACAAAATTTTTGAGTTTTTAAAGCATTTTCTTTGATGTGAATTTATAAAATTTTAAAAGTTTCAAGTTTAAGGACTATGTTAGTGGACGAATTTCAAAAGAAATGATGAATAAAATTTGATTTAATTGTTGACCTGGAACTTGAAATTTATCAATTTTTCAAGGCAACAAAAATGAGGAAATTCACCGAAAAAAATTTAAAATTGAAATTTTAATTGAAAAGTTTCTAAGAATAAAATCACATGAAATATGAATTAAGCTATCAAATATAATTGCTTTATTTGAAGCACTTAAATCAATCGGATTTTTAAATAAATTCTGAAAAATAGAATCCGAGGAAATTGACGAATCAAAATCGAAGGAATTGAAAAGTAATTTAAATTTTTATTCCTGAATGGACAAATTTTAATTGACCGGTTGTATACCTAGCTATAGAGTCATTTGTTGTTTCTAAAATTAGAATAGTTACTAGTCAAATTAAAACCGATTAAAGCTTGAACTTTTGTTATATTTTCTAAGAATTTGAGTCAATCTATTTATATCCAAGTAGACAAAAATACATTTAACTAGTTTTAAATAAATTAGTATCTAATTGACGACAAGCTCTAACGATTGGTTGCCCACTAGGGTTACACAAATTTATTTAATTTCAAATTCCGAAAAATATCAAAATTTCAAAAATCACAACAAACTGTCTAAAAATCAAAATATTAAAGAAAATTTCTTATAGAAACTTATCCAAAATTTCAAATTCTCCACCCTAAATGCTCCATTCTCAGACAATATCCACTAAAATTCACAAAATCATGCTTCAAAAAAAAAAATTGCTACAAATTTCTCCACACACTTTTCAACAAATTTCCCATAATTTACAACATCAATATAATGTTAATGCTTTTATACATGCTTCGAAGGTATGCTCGACTTGAGCAGCAAGTTACGATTTTGACTTTTGCATGTAGCCAGGTAATTTAAGTTAATATTGGTCAGCAGCTTAACTCATGCAATTATCTGAATATAAATCCATAACTTTCACAAATTATTTTATATGTTCCTGGGTTCGGGTTGATTTTTTTATGTCATGAGATATTTTAGGGCGTAGAAAATCGTGCGAATTTGCGATTGGAAATTGTGGGTTGTTGGAAAATTGAAATTGTTTGAGGAAATTACGATAATTTTGTAAAAAAAAATATGAAGCTTTAAAGTATCGATTTACACGATGAATTGACCTAAAAAATCCAACCAAAATTATAGATTTGAAATTGCTTAAATTATTAATCAACCAAGACAATGTAAAAAATCCCATTTTGTTTATAAATTTTTAACCCTTGAATTACTACCTTCGTCGATTTGTTTACTGCTTCCATACAATTTACTTCCTTTCTATCAAACCAACAATTACATAAATCAACAATCTAAAAAATCAATGTATATTCATTAAAAATCTACAATCTGATTTTACTCAGACCTGATAATTAAATTGATATGCAATGATAATTATCAGCTACATGTTTTTTTAATTGCATCTTTCCGTCCATAATTGTCGGTAACAAATGAGTTTATGTTCATGAGAATTGAAACAAGCAATGACTTGGTGAAATCGAATACTTTTGTCATTGTGGCAGTTACATTGTTTCTGTGTGGGACGAAGTCATGTCAGATGATTTTTTTATGTCAGCCTTGGGGACTTTTTGGAAAAGGATTTGTTTGGAAACGATGAAATTTGAGAAGATTTTATGGGTTTTTTGTCAGTTAGGAGAAGTGATAGAATGTTCAAGATGGTCATCATTTACCTACACATTTAGGATTTGTAATAAAAGGGTTTATTTGAATTTTAAAGACTAATATGTCCAGTTCTAAGTATACAAAGTCTCTTTATGAAGACCATCGTCGTCTTTGGAGCTAGATATGCAATAAGTTAAATAAAGACCTATCCACTTGAGCTATGACAGCCAGTCATCTCCAAATAAGCATGCAAATTAGAAAAACACCTCAGATACTCAAGTTAGTCTTCAAAACAGTGCTTATAGCCTAATCACTTAATTTTCAAGCCATTTGACACCTAAAGCTCATCAACTTCCATCTCTCCATCAAAAATTAATTCACATGCCTCTCAAAACATCTAAATTATCCGTAAAAATTCGTCAAAAGTTTGACACATACCACAACAATCCCTCCACACCCTCCCGACCGGCTACAAACAAAACTGCTCTCAACAACTGATACTCATGAACAGCACAACATCAAGAGTGACTTTATGTAAACAACTGTGACTGAACATTAAACAAACTTTTTTTATGAACTTGACATTAGGACCTTGCTTCATTTCAGCCAAACCCACACACATTTATGTCTTTATTAATTTTTTTTTCCAACGAAAATAAAATGACAACATCCAAAAAAGTTTTGACACTTTAAGCTCTCCTCAGTGGAAAAAAATGAGCTATTAAATTTCATTCACTTTTATGGGATACACCTGAGCGATCATCCTTCATTGTCATTCATGATTTGTGTATTAAAAATGTGTAGAATTCAATGTAAAATCAATTATTTTTGAGGCACAAGAGACAGACTGAAATTTGATTAAGAGGAAAATTGAAGTGTTTTGTTTTATTTAATGTTTTGGATTCAGCTATGGAATGAGAATTGGGAGGTATTTTCCAAAGTAATTTAACTAAAATGAAGAATGGAATGAAATGAAAATTTTAATTAAAATAATTTGTTTTGAGAAATAGCTAGTTGGCTTGTTAAGACATTGTTAGGAATTGAGCACAATCTTTTATACTTGGAATTTCAGGGACTTTTTTGATGGTTTTTGATACAAATTTTTGAATAGAATGTTTTAATTAAAAATGGTTAGTATTGAAGAAACTTCTCAAATTTTTAAATAATTTCAAATTGTTATAAAATTAACAAAATTTCAAGAATTTCAAATTATTCTGCATCTTTTAAAGAATTTTAAGTTTAATTCTGCATTTTAATTAATTTCAACTTTAAATCAAATTTCAAAGAAAATTCAAACTCACTTTGAGTTTCAAAAATAGCAATTAATTTTTTATAAACTTAAAACCATAATTTGAGCTTTTCTAAACAAAGTTTACCCATCATCACTCATTCCTAAAACTTGAGAAGTTGCCAATTACCCAACAACAACCCATAAATAAATAAAGAAAAATTTTAAAGTTTCAAAAAACATAATAAATTTTTAAATGGAGAAAAAATGTCAGTATCTCAAATTTCTGACATCTTCTAGGAGCTACTCAGTCGAAAAAATTAATTTTCTTCTTATCCATCGAGCAACAACAACAGCTAAAAAAAATATCAAATTTATGTTGCTACAATTCAATGTCCTTGAAAAAGATTATGTTTCAAGATACAGCGTAAAATTAATGGCTTTCTGTCTCCAAAAAATATTTTCCTTATCGATTATTGGAATTAAATTCCGAATTGAATTGCTGAGGCGATGCTGGATAGATATTTTGTAGTTGAAGATTGTACATTTTATTTATGAGATTCTTGCCTAACATGACTTGAATTTTTGAATCTTATTATCTTTGTTGGGATGTCGGATTTGATAATAAATTTTCGGATTGAGAAGAATTATTGGAAATGTGGGTTAAAGGTGAAGTATTTAGGGCATTCTCATCATTTTTAGGCAGATTTGGAGCAAAATCTTTGAATAAAATATTTAAATTTAAATTCAAAGCTTTAAGTCGATTAAGATATTAAATATGTAATATCAGTAAAGTTCAAGCTTTTGTTAGAATATTGTCGAATTCTTGACAACTTGGACTGTAGATCCAGGGCATCCGAAGTACTGTATTGATTTCTTAATCATCTTTGAATTTTAATATTCATTAACCATTGTTGCTCTTAAGAAAAAAAGAACCTTTAACGATAGAATTAATCATGAAATAATCGACACGTTTCGGATAAATTTACTGTAGCTTGTTTTATTGCTACAAGCTATATTGCGATGCTAAATTTAGATAAGCTGATGGATTAAATGACAAAATTTCATGATGATGAATTGAAATTTGAAGTCAATCAGACACGTTTTGTCCATAAATACATTTTTTGAAGTTCTTCATATTCGAAGATTAATTGACATTTAAATTTCAAGGAGAAAAACTTTGTTGAATTTTATCGACATTTGAGAGGTAGTTAATTGGTTTGAACTTTAATAAGTCCATGAAAATTCAACTACTTTGAAAACTTTTAAAGTTTTTCTTTGTTTTATGATATTTAAATAATTCTTGTTTTATGGCATTTGAGCTGATTGTCTAGAAATATGAACACTTTCCAACAACTAAATCCACTCCAAAAAGCACAAAAAGTCAATAAACTTTTTTCCTGCTTCTAACTTAATTTTTCCTTAATTCCTTAATTCAGTTCTAAAAATAATTAAGTGGACATTCCATTATCTGTCTCTGCATTTCTTTCAACGTCACAAAACATTTTTTTACGTGTTTTTCAAAGCTCTACATTGCTCGAAAAATTCAGCTTTTTTCTAAAAACAGACTTGACATTCATCTTAATTCAAATAAATTAGAGTGGATAAAACAAGAAGAGACAAATAAAAAAAAATGAATTGAAATTGAAGAGACAGCTTGAGTTAAGGAAGAAAAATATTTTTGCAGAGATAGAACAAGACTTTAAGGATTTTTGCACAATTTGACGTCGATTAGGATATTGTGAGAAATTTTGTCTAGACTTGATGAAAAGTTTGAGTCAATTTTGTTGAAATTTCTAGTTAATTTTGTTCAAATTTCGAATTAATTTTGAGGTCTGGATTTAAGTTTTGCAGACATATTTAAGTGCTTTTTATGAACCTTAAGGAAAATTTACAAAAAATTGGATGAAAATTCAAATTAGTTTTGGAATAGAATTCTCAATAATTGTTGAAATTTTTAAAATTCATCTTAAGATGGAAAAAAAGAAAATTTCTATTTTTCGAACAGTAACATTGCTTTAGAGCTTATCTAAGCAAATTATATTCAATGATGACCTAAATATAAGCAATTTATCATAGAAATGTCATTTCAATCCTTGAAAAGTAACCTCAACTAGTGTTATAGTTTATAAAATATTCACCCAAAACCCCAAAATGCTCCCAAATCAGATCAGATTCATCATAAAAAATAGACTTTTTATGTAAATTTTAAATTATTATCTCAAGAAAAGAAGTTTAGTTCAAAAAGGCAAAATTGTCAGCGACTGAAAAGTTTAAAAAAAAATTAAGAGCAGCTTTTGAGCCTGACGTTGCGTAATGAAATGCTTTTAGGACTTTCTTCTTTTCATCTGTTTAAAAATTATGTTAATATTGAAGACACTGAAGAATAATGAGTTTTTTTTTGTGAAAAGATGGAAAAAGAAAATCTCTTCAGTTGTCTTATTTAAGGATGTGGAAATGCAAATAATTCACAATGTTCATTATGATGAAAAATTTTTCCTTTGTTTTAAAACAGAAGAGAAGAAGAGCTTGTTGAATAAAGAATGAGAGTGTTTGGAGTATTTAATTTGATGAGCTCTTTGATGCTGAAGTTCAAGTGTGCTGTTCTGTTTTTAAAAGGTTTTTAAATTGAAGAGAATTTTAGTTGGAAATTTTATTTGCATTTATAAACTTAATAGGTAGCTAAATTCAAGCTTTTTAGAAGCTAAATTCAAATTTTTATTGAAATTGTTGATTAATGGACCAATTTAGACAAAATTAAATTTTTTTGGAAGGGATTAAAGATTTTACATCCAAGTTTCAATATATTAAGGTAGAATTGGCTAGGTTTAATCTTAATTGACAATTTCTATGCCTTAAAATATTTGAAATAAAATTTAAACTAAGTTTTAAATTCTTAAATTGATCACAAAAATTGGTTGAAGTCGAGACATCAGAAATCACGACTTTATTGCCCTTTTAACTGCTTCCATAAATTTATTTCCATATTTGACTACCCTCAGTAACGAATTTGTAAAGCCACTCACAAAAATTACAACAAAAATTCTTCAATATTTAATACAAATCAATTTTAAAATAAATTTAAATCTCAAATTATTCAGCTTTTGCATTAAAATTCATAAATTCAACAAATTCCAAAATAAATTCTACACATTTTTCCATAAATAAATTCCACAACCGCCGTAAAACCTTCACGATAGAATAAAAAGAGAAAAATATTCACAACCTTTAATAAAAATTCAAAAAGCTTATGTTGTCATGAATGAATCCGATAGAATTGAATATTATTTTCCCCTTTCATATCAAGCGAGACGCGTTGAAATTGATAACAAAATTGTTATGAAATTTCATCCCCAAAAATCTCCTCCCAAAGAATTAAATTCAACCACGATTCTCATTCTATTCCACAATAATTCCCAAATTAGAAGGTAAACAAACAAGAATATGTTTTAAATTTGATCATTGTTAATTCCCATTCACGTACGAATCCATTTACATAAAACCCACACAATGCACATTATTGACATGTGATATTCATAACGGTGTATACGCTTGTACAAATCTCAATTCAAAGATATTCTGAGGGTTCTTAAGGAAAAATATCACGTGTTGTTACAGTTTTGTCAACTTTCAATTCTTATTCTTATTTGTGTCATAAGAATACACGCGTGAGTTTGTTGTGGATACAAATTCGATCCCCAAAACGATTTTTGACAAGCTCACGAAAAATAAATTGCCAGAAATCTTTGATGTTGATGGAAGTTTTCAGCGGGGAGTTTTCGAGTTTTATGGAAGAGTTATGAATATGTGTAAATGTATTGATTGATTTATTGGCTATTTGCTTACCTTATTGCTGATTTTTTGGTGAATTTTGGTTATTTATTTGTTGGGGAATTTTACTGGTGAAATATTTATTTGTGTGATGATGAGGTTTGATGTAAGTTTTTGTGACATAATTCATTTAATGCACAACTGTTCAATATTCATGTATTATCGTGCTATGTGGCACAATATGTCGTGGTTTCGCAGGAATAATCTAAGAAATATGCATTCAAAAATATTAGAAATAGTTCAAAAATTGCCCAATTTTCTGCAAGCATTTGCGTATTCCTTCTACCTTTTCCTCCCTCATTCCCTTATCAATTAAATAAACAGCATTGAGGATTTTCCGCCAATAATGCGGACTTTGCATACAGCAGCAGAAATAAGGAAATTCAAACCTGTCCATTTCCCCGAAAAAATGCTGAATTTCACAAATTTTTATTATCATTCCATTTAAATCTTCATGCCATATCATTTGCTAATCTGATTTGACATAATGAAAACGGAATGAACAATAATAAGCAGGCCGTCTCACATAGGAAAAAATGAATTCATTCCATTGCTGTATTAAATTCATAGAAACTGCTCCTTTTTTTATAAAACGAAATTGCGATAAAGCAATTTAAATAATCCTAAATTCGCGTGTTGGCGATAAGGAAGAAGAACAAAAGGAGCTAAATAAAAAAAAAATTCTCTTTTTTCCCTTCACTTCCCTCGCTTCTTTTACTTGTTCAGAAAACAAAGTTGTCTTTCTTCACGGTCAGAGAAAAAGGCGGGCAAGCAAAGCAAACAAGAAAGCAAGCGACAAAAATAGGAAAGGAAAGAAATATGAAATGACACAATCGCATGAAGAAGAGACAAGGAGATGAAGAAGGCGAGGATGGAAAAGTTGGAATGAAGGTGGATAAATTTTTCTGTAGTCGAAAAAGTGTCTGAAAATGAAATGAAAAAGCGCAATTTAATTTTGGATTATTTTGAGTGGTTTATAGAGTTTAAAGAGGAGATGTGGCTAGGTGACGGAGTTGTTTTGTGTCTTTTATATTGCTGTACTGAATTAATGATAATCCTAATTGGACGAAAGTACGTTTTACTTAATTAATGGCAAGTTAAGGTCTCGTTGATGTCAAATTCTAACGTCTTAGTGTCCACTTGGGAATAAGTTCGAACCTCGAGTTCCAAAACAGCTAGTATGTCGCTATTTCTAATGAAATTTAAAAGAAATGAGTTTCAAAGCCTTAATTTGTCGACTATATGCAATAATGTCATCAAAATAAATCTTTGAACAAGAAAAAAGCATGAAATCTGTTGGAACCTGATTTTTGATGAACCCTTAGTCTTACATATCACTTGCCATAGTCTATAAACTTTAGTAAATCTCATCATGCAATTTCCTACAAAAATCCCAAACTTACTAGCCAATTGTCCCACAATATGCTCACAATTCGAATCTCACAGTTCACCACCCACCTTAATATAGATATCAAGCCAAGAAAATGACAAGAGACATCCCTCACCGTGCAAGTCTAAGCGTCGGAAAACAATGAGCAAAGCAATTTTTTAATGTTCCGACAACATGAAAATGAGAATGAAAAGTAAAAAAAATGATAATTTTTAATTTTCACTGGGAAAAAAGAATTTTTGTTCCTTATTTTCTTTTGTTAGTTGATTATCATTGCTGCTGTCATGAAATGGAAAAAGTTATGATTATTTTTATTATTATTGCTCTATTTATACCCCCGAATATCCAAGGAATTACTTTAAGGAAGCAATTTTTGTATGGTGGCAATTGAGGAAACTATTCAGTGACCATCTGGGTGTCTATCTCCTCCAGATTATTACAAAATTTGTATATTTCTTGCGTCCTCAAATGTAATAATAATAATAGTCACTACCAAAAATTTTGTTTAGTCTTTCAACTGCTGAGTTGACACAAATAAAAACTCATTGAAATCTGAAAATGGAACAGAAATCTATTGAAATTATATTCGGTCCCTTTTATTGACACGTGTTTATTGTTTGAATATGCTATAGAACGTGATACTGGTACTCAATAAACTTTATATTGGCATTGGATTTTATTCACTTTAAGTTTTATTTGTAATTTTTATGATGGTTGTGTTGAAGTGACTTTGAAGGACTTTTGGATAGTTTAATTGGAATTAATTTGATTAAATTTGGTTAAGTGGGGTAATTTTTGATTAAATATTGGAATTTCGAGTAGTTTTGATAGTTTCGTGGGAATTTAATTAAGTGCTGTTGTGGACTAGATGGAATTATATCTTTTAAGTTGCTATATTCAATGGTTTTACCCAAACTAGTGTCTCCCTAGCTGTAGATGACCTAAAACCCTAGCTAAACCTTATAAATCATAATATACCTTAAAGTTTACAATCTCTAACCATCCACAACCAAAAAAAGAAACATTCATAGCAAAAGAAGCTCCATTTCCTGCCTGATATTCAACAAAAAATTATCGAAATTTCTCCAAAAGGAACTAACCAAAGAAACTCATATGTACCAGGAAAGAAAAATTTGTACAATCCATCACGTGAATATTGTGTCTATGTATCCCATATTGACTATTTATTCCAATATTTCTGAGGTAAACTTTACGCATCGTTTCATTTCAACGTCAAAAAAAGTAGAAACCTTTTCAAGCTCATGCCATTGAGCATATCCATCAGATTTACCTTTTTTTGTTCATATATGCTGGAATTTCTCTGGTTGTGCGTCTGCATTTACCTTTGAGCAACAGAAAAAAAAAAATCTCTTTTCCGTCTTTACTTCCTCATCGGAAGTGAAATTGAAAAAGCACAAGTCTAAAAAGAAGCAGTATTGTGAATTTTATGTACACATGGAAAACGATAAATCGTAAATAACAACTTATTTCATTTATTGATCCTAAGTGGCACTCTCTCTCTTTCCTTTCTCCTTTCCCAACATGTTTCTTCTTATTTCCTGCTGTTTTCTTTTTCATTCTGCTCATACTTTTCCTTCTTGTTATTTATTTCTGGTCCAATTTATCAATGCTGCAAAGCTTCTCGTTTGGGTTATGAAAAATAATAAAAAGAGCAAACTGAATAATTTTTTTTTGAAGGGCCAGAGGATTTTTTGTTATAGAAAAATGAAATTTGTTATTCATTTAAGAATGGACCATTGATGAGAAAATTGATGATATCAATTTGTTGAAGTGAAGTGATTTTTTTCTGTAATTTAATGGGTATTTTGAGGTGGAAATGGCTTGTGAGTTGAGTAATATGAGGATGGAATTTAATACATGATATGATAATGGATGAATATTTAGCAGATCATCACATGATCTTCACGTGATGTTTTAGAGTCGATTGAATATTTTTGGATTCGTAGTGCGGTATGTGGACTCTTAAACCTACAGATTTGTTTAGTTGGGTGATGTTCTAGTTGATTTTAACTGATCAGACTGGAAAAGAACCTAATCAAAGTCTTATTGATTCAATAAAATTAAGAAACTACTCGCGGCTCTAATAATGTCGTCATAGTTACTGTCGACTAGACCAGACTTCGAGCTTTAGAATTTAAAATTCAAAAATTCTACCTATCTAAAGTTAATTCAGTAAAAAACCTCCAAAATAAAACACCCCATTTGCCAACTTCTTCCATATTTCCACTCACAATTCATTCTAAATCTCTTAAAGTTCTCAACACATCCTCATACACACGACCAAAAAAAAACTGAAGCTCAATGGCCCCCAAGAGTTACACAACGAGAGACTAAAAGCGACAGAATCGCAATACATAACAGACAAAAAAAATTGAGTGAAGAAAAATTAAGGCTAATAAATCACTCAGACTAATAATTGCTACCAATGCTGGCGAAAGTGCTGCATGGCTTTTGCTTCGTCTCCTCCTCACGATCATCATCATCTATTTATTTGATGCTTCAGTACAAAAAAGAATTTCGGAGGCAAAATCCTCGGTTTTTATGCGTGCAGGAGAATGTCAAATGCGTCAGAGCCATTAAGAGGATGTGTGGAAGGGATGGGTAGAAAGGAGTCGAGAATAAAAAGGCTTAAACATCGTCTGTTGATTTTGGCAGATTCGCATAATTCAAAAATAGATACACCGAGGAAAAAAAGGCAAAAAAGGAAGCAAATACACAAAAAAATCATAAAATAGAAAAAGAAAATGAATGGGAAAAATGGGAGGCGCGTAATTGGCAGCTACTCGCTCATCGGGCGCCATAAAATCTCATAAAACGCTTTTCTGGGTTGCTGATTAATTTTGTGGAAATAAATTTTGTGTTTGAGCTTCTGGCTTTTTTTACGTGTTGTTGCTTTCCTTCGAGAAAGAAAGTTGAACAGGTTTTAAATACAAATAAGCGATGAACATTTGCAAAAAAAGAATTTTTTTTGTTATGCATGAATTATTGAATCGAGTACTTGAAAATGGAAATGGAGAGGTTTTTATGGGAGGGAAAAGAAAAATATTTGAAAATGGAAAATTGTGTTGCTGCTACTTTTTTTTTGGTGAATTGAAAGCTTCTTTTTTGTCGAAAGGGGAGAGGAAAAAAATGTGGATTTAATTCCACTTCAAGCTTTTTATGAGATTTTGCTGTGAGATGAAATGTTTTGTAGCGATGTTGGGAAGAAGAAAATCTGTGAAAAGCTGTTTTGAATTTTTCATGAATTTCTATAGTAAGTGGCTCTTTTGAACGGAAATTCATTTTTGATGTGGAAATACTGGTGACCTGGATGTTTTTAAAATAGAACGACAGATTTTAAATAGAATTGAATTTGAGAGAATTTTGCGTTGCTTTACAGATGATGTAGGTAATTCTATGTGATACGGACTGATTGTAGTGTGTATCAAACATCTAAATATTGCTCGATTCTTCGAACCCTAATCTGTAAATTTGCAATATTGGAAAGGAAATGATGACGTCTAAAGCTTACTGCAGATTCTTAAAAATTCTAATTGAACCCATGCGTCATAAAAACCAACAACGCAGTAAATTACTCAAATTTTATCGATTCCACTTTCTTCAAAATTATCAAATTTACATCAATTAATAATAAACTCCATCATTGATAATTTAAGCTCATATTTCAAGCTAACAAAAGAATCAACTCTTCATAACTAAAACAGAAGTATGAAGAAAAGAAGTCCAAGTTTTATGTGACATGTGTCAACACAAAACAATGCCTTTAAATTTTCATCAGTTTTTGTAACAAAGAAAAAATTCCCACAAAACAACATTAATTACAAATTACATACCCAGGTGCTTTGAAATTCAATAAATTCCACGACATCTACAATTTTAAGCATGTCTGAGAAAAGCTTTAATTTATTTTGAAATAAAGCCGAGCTTAAATTTTACAATTTTGTTTGTGAAAATATGGAGGATTAGATAAGAGCAGCATGAAACGTAATTTGTGTCTGTGAGAATCTGTACATGTGTACGCAGTCAGTATACAGAACCAAGGGTGATGAAAGGAAGCATAATTTACCTCGCTTTGACTCATAAAGTTCGAGCAATGCTTTTGATAAAAAATTTAATTTTCCCTTCCATTTTCTCTTCCGTGTTCAAAATTTTCCTTGCGTATTTTTTCTGCGTTTGCAAAAATTAACTTTCGAAAAAGTCAAAAGCTTTTTAGGCCAATTAATTAAGTTGATTCGATGTTTGAGCTGAATGTGAATTTGATAGAAAAATGCGTGCTTCAAATTCTATTCACGTATGAGGTGGCTTCATATTAATATTGAACTGGATTCCATGAATTTTTGAGAGCATTTGACTTTATTGTAAGGTATGGAGTCTTTAAAAATAGTGTGATCAGTTTCTCTATCCCTCTATCCCCTCTATTCCCTTTATCCCCTCTATCCCCTCTATCCAATCTATCCCCTCTATCCCTCTTTATCCCTCTCTATCCCTTCAATCCCCTCTATCGTTTTGTCCTGTTGACCCTTAAACATTAAGAATTTGCTGATCTTTTGGTACAAATGACCTGTTTATTACACCATAAAATCGACTAAGATCATTAAGTGATATAAATTACGTCTTAACTCTACAGTACTTACTTGAATCTCAAACCAATCTTAAGAAACAAAGATAAAAACACATATTTGGGTACCCATCAAATAAATTTCCTCTCTCGCACTCATAGCTTTTAATCTATTCTCAAGTGCCACAGCAACATCAAAGACAAAAGGAAAATAATTTCCGAGAAAGCTTCATTAACCCCCAAGATTCTCTTTCTTTGAGACAGCGACTTCATCTATTTTTATAAAAAAACAAAGTCAAGACAATAAACTTCAATACCCCAAAATTTACTACATAAAATGTCTTGAAAAATAATAAAAATTCAGTAAGAGAAGCCAAATGAGGAGTAAGAAGCAAAAAGGGTAAATTTTGAAAACAAGAAAGGAAATTGAACTAATCAGACGATACTTATCGATTTTCACACGCCTCACGTGATAAGAAAATTTAATCGAATCCTTTTTTTTGCCTTCTTCCCATCCACACCACCTCAACGATAAGCTCATCTGTTATATTATGAGAATTGGTATGGGGTATAAATATCAAAGCATCAAGGGGTCTGGTCCCTATTCACATGCACAGAGAAAATGAGAGAACATATAACATGATACTAAATTTATAATGAAATGAGAAGATTGAGGAAGCATTGATACAACATTCTCATTTCCTAACCCGCCAAAAAGTCGTGATTTGTGTTTTAAGGATTCATTCAAGTAAACTCACATGGAAAAAAAAGGCACACAAGAGTCGACTGTACATTTAATTTACGCTCAACATTTTCCTAAGCCTTGAAAATTTAAACATCTTTTTACGATGGAATCGGAGTAAAAAATGAGGATGAAAAAAAGGCAAAGAAATTTACGAGAAATTCATTATTGAAGATGGCACGGAATTTCTGTTTTCATGTTCGTGCGTTTGCTCAGGTCGAGGAACCGATAATCAAATCATTTTCCATGACGAGAAATTATGATTTAATTTTATTGAAGACAGGCATGTGGGGTCGTTCATAAGTGATGAAAATCTCCTAGAAATGAAGAAAAATAGATAAAAATCCATGAAATTGAAGCTTTAACTACCAATCATTGTCTGCAGCTCTAAAAATAGCTACTCAGCACTTAATAGCTTCACCCTAAACTAATAAACATAATTCACAACCGACCCCAAACAACAGTATTGATTTTAATTCCTTTCCTTTTCTTTGTTTCTTTTTTTCGGAAGGCTTTTATTGAAGAAGGTTCAAAAAAATCGATATTTTCAGTTCCTTCTTGAATGCTTAAGTTGAAAAAGAGGAGGAAAAGAATTTCTCATTTTACTTTTGTGAAGCTTTAGGGAGCTTTGCGTTGCGACATAAGATTTCACTAAAGAAAATTTTCTTTATTATGAAGATTCAAGATGAAAATTCTTGAGGTAGCTTTGAAGTGCCTTTTTTGTTCGTTTTATTGGAGGAAGCAAATTTTAAACACGAATAATTTTTTTATGGAATTTAAAAAGCTTTCAAAAGTTGAAGGTTGTTGGAAATTGTGAGTTTAGTGCTTGACATCAACTCTAGGGTATGTGGGCATGTATGAGGTTCTAGCTTATGGCCAGCAAGACCTGCTAGTATTGTCCATTGTTTGACCACTTTCGGTATTGTCAACTATCTGTGTGTCTAGTTCTAGGGACGAAAAATCGCATCTAGGCAGCATTAGTCTTCTCTAAAACAATTCGACTAGACAAGCAAGAGTATGTCCCTTCTAGTAGATTATCAACCGTATTAATCATTCTCTAAGGGATGGCATGCATGACTATATATTCCATTAAGTAATATTTTGTTCCAGCTTAGTAATAAAACTCATTTATGAGCTTCATAATTCCTCAGTAAAATTCCAAAAATCCTCATATTTGACTATTAAATTACAAACTTTATTAAAAGCTATTATTTACGAAAAAGATCAGGAATTAAGTTGACCAAAATTATAGCCAAACTTGATCATTAAATAACTTCCATCGTCATTTCCACTCCAACTTCATTCAAACAATAACAACTAACCCCTTTTAAGCTTTAACCATTAAAAGTTTTCAGACGCGCCATAATAAAATCCCATTGAATATTTAAAAAAATTTCACCTCGTTCACAAAAAGCTCAAGGAACCAAAAGTTTCGTGTAAATTATAAAAAATTACGTGGAAGAATTTCCGTCTGTTCAGTACTTGCCATTAGAATTAATGTTTAACAGGTTTTTCCTTCTTTTGTGCCAAAAATTTTTGAGCTTTTTTTTCGACGGTGTCTCAATGTCACTTCCACTTAATGTCATTTGTTTGGTAAGACGTTGTCTTGTTAAATTAATTTCCACAACTTTATCTACATCTACTAAATTGTAAGTATTAAGTGCCAAATGAGCAAAACATCTTTGTCATTTTATTTATTTGTTATGTGATTTACATAAGTAATTATGTGTCACGTAAAATCTTCTTGTCTTATCATGTTGATGGCGGAAAAAGTTTTTGGTTAAAATTGGATTAATCAAAATTTTATGTTTAGAAAATTTTAAGTTTGATGGATTCTATCATCGAGTAAAGGAATGGAACAAGTTGATAAGTAGAGCAGAATGTAATGAGATATTTAATGGCTGGATGAATAGATGATGAGAAAGTTTTGATGACTTAAAATTGGCATCATTATTGAGATTGAAAGATTCTTTAAGTGAATCTGTTTTAATTTTGACATTTTCTATGGGAAAAGTTGAAGGATTTACCTTGTTGGAATTAATGTTATAGGGTTTATGTCAGAGCTTGAAGTCGATACACTTGATGTCGAATTGAGTCGATTCAACTCGACTTCGAGCTCTGGTTTATGCTTGTTTAAAGCGAGGCATAGGCAATTCCATGCTCTTAATAAACAAATTGACATGATTTCTAGTTAATTACTAGACCTAAGTTCGACCAATGGCAAATTTTGCGGACCGTTCCGTAATAAATGTCATAAATCGTCCTTAGGCCTAGTTAATAACTGGACATTAATTCAAGTTGTCCGCCTGGGTGTGATATTTGAAGATCTCGTGAAAATTAAATTCAAGCCCTAAAATAAAGGACATTGGCTTCCAGTTTATTGTCTTTCCTGAAAATGACTGCTTTGTATATCTTTTAGCATACAAGAAGCAATCACATAAGGTATGACATAGAGTGGGATATGAGCTACATATCTAGGTCATACCCTAGGAAAAAATTATAGCTAATTTAAGATGAATACTGAATATTTCACTAGATTCAATGACTATACTTTAAGAAGTAACCATCCTGCATAGCATGACATGACATGATTTCCTTAATTATCGAACGTATCATATTCCTATGTATCAAAATCACAGAAAATTAAACATAAATTTTTTTCTAGTTTTTCTATCCAAAAAAATAAATATAAAAAAAAATTCATCATTCATAAAAACATCATCGGATGAAGAACAAAAGAGCATATAGCCAAAAAAAAAATCATTTTTCTGATTCATCTGACCGCACACACAAAAGAATAACATGATAAAATTTATGATGCAGCAAAAAAAAAAAAATAGCAGACAACAGCGGCATCAGCACAGACAATAAAGTCAGAATAGCAAGAAGACATAACATCACAAAAAAAAAAAATAATAATATAATATTAAATTTTCATTTATTCTAGGATCAAAATTATGTGTATGTGATTTAGGATCATGTTATCATAAAACAAGCGAGCGAGAGAGGAGCTGAATAGGCGGAGAAGGCGTTGATTTTTTTTTTGCAACATCTGAATTGTATGTACATGGTGGCGTAGATGATATAAAAAAATATAAAAAGCAGTGAATAAAATGTGTGAAAAATGAGAAAAATTTAATTAAAAACGGAGAGTAAGAGAGTGGATGAACAGATATACACACATACACACACAGTATAGAAAAAAAAAGCTGAGAGACCAGAATTTCTGCATGATGAACAAAAATAATGTCATTTTTTTCCGTGTGTCAACTTTATGTATATGATATGACAATGCAACGAGAATGATTTCATAAATCATCATCAACAGACCAAAATTTTTATCATTTTTGCTCGGGCATAATTTTTATATGTCTGTGTGTGGATGTATTAGTGACTAAAAAGACAGCAACAAAAAAATAAATTATTTAAAAAAAATTTCCAAAAAATAAATTTTTTGGTGTAAAAACAGTGATAAGAAGACAGGCAGCTTCAGAAGAGGAAAAAAAGGCATCATCATGTGCTCAAACAAACTAATTAGATTAAGCATATGCCGGAAGGCTTATACAGTACTGTTTATTTTACTTTATGGATTAACCGCACACATTACACATGCCGCCATATCAAACAGAAGTAAATCATTAGGTGAGTCATGACGTGAATTTATTTTATGAATAATTTATGGCACTTCCTCACTTTCATGAGACTCTTTTATGTAATTTTAATGTAAACATCATTTTTTTGTTGAGTACCTTGAGTTGAGCTTTTTTTTGAGAATAAACTGTGCCTTTTCACTGTCCAAACAGATATCCGTCCACATAAATTCAATAATTTTTTAAAAAACAGGATGAAATTCCATTCACTACATGATTAATATTTGATTATTTATTATCATGATCAGAAAAAAGTTTACAGCTTGTTATGAATATGTAATGAAATGTCGAACAATAGCGATGAATTTTTAATTCGATGAGCTTTTTAGCTACGAAAATCATCCGTGAATTTCATTCATTAAAGTTTAAGTAAATGGTAGCTTTTATGGGTGTTATGATAACTTTTGGGGTGTTGATATTTATGGAATAATTTTTGGTATTTGTGTAAAGAATTAAGGTATGCATATGTTAAAGTCAAGAGTTTAAAGGGTTGTCAGATTTTTGTATATACTTAACTAGTGATATAGCAAGGGTTTCCATCAGTTAGGATTTGACATTGAAGACTACATCATAGACTCAGAGTTGATTCAAAATCAATTAGGTCGAATAATTTGGTTTTAATAAAAGAGGTTTAGCAGATCCTTAAAAGTCCATGGCAGAGACTTCTTCGTTTGTGTCGCTCTGGCAAGTCGGCATGAGTCGGCTCGAAAACAGTGAAATCGACCAAAATCGACTAAGAATCTAGAATACGCAACTTCTAGTCACACTGATTTGACAAGCCTTCAAGTCGTGCTGTTAACAGCAATCCCATATGTTTCCATACAAAACACCCTCAAGGCTACGTCTCCATTTACGATGAATTCCCCGTCTCACTTCAAAAATCCCGCAAAAACAAATTTGAGCTTTAAACTCACAGCCTTAACCTTAATTAAATTAATTTATACAAAAACACTTTACATTATGACTTCAAAGAAGTCATCTCCTAACTCAATATGACATTCAATCAACCCGCGAATTCAATTATATACATCATCACATATTCAAGCACATCACATCCATGTCACCTTCAAAAATTGGAGTAAACAATTATTTTCATGATTTTAAGTGAATTTAAAAACTTTTTCAATTTAATTCTACTTCAAAGAATCTACTTCCATCATCTGTTATTTACGAATATTTTTTAAATGCGGTCTACCACATTATTAAAATTCTACTGAGCTTCCTAAATAAACTTCTCGTCGTTCAAGTGCCTTGAAAAATTAAAACGTTTTGTGGTTTTTTTCTTTTGTGAAATGTCAGGGAATGTTTAATTAAAAAGCTGTGTGGTGTATAAGAAAGCTCAAGTGAGACTTTTTTCCGCGGGTCTTGTTTTTCGTAATTTTAATTTTTTCTGTGTTTGATATGACATTGTGTTCTATGGGGCATGAATGCTTAGGAATTTTAATGAATTTTATCAAGGTTCTTGAGAATTTATGGAGAAGTTGAGTTATTAATCGGAGAGAATTGGAGTAGAATTATGGGGATTAATTATGAATTTCGCTTTTCCTGTGATGTATAGCATATGATGTATAGCTCAAGCTACCTTCTGCAATATGTTGCTACATCTTCGTGTCATTGCAGTTTCTTCTTAAAATCCTTTCAAAAATTCAGTAACGACGCATAAAAACTCATTTAAAAATAAACTCATTCTCAAAGGAAGTCTCACACGTTCCACAATATTTCCATCCAAATTTACATTCTATTTTCAACATGATTAAATAAAAAGCATTCAAAATTCTTTTAAAAATAATCATAGAATTCCATTTAGATGTCAAATATTTCATCAAATTTAATACCTACCTTCATTTTTAATGAGTAGACGAAGACATTCACATAAATAGCAACAATATGATATAATTTTAAACAGCTGTATATTTGATATTCACATTGCAGCACTGTAACACGAGGAGAAAATTTTTTTTTTCATGAAGATATTTCTTGTAAAATCTTTCAGGCTTCAAAAAGAAAGCATCCCACTCGCAAAAATGCCAAATACGAGCTCTTCTTGGTATTTAAAATCAAGTGCCACCCATATTTGCATGATATTGCTATGGTGATATGAACAAGACATTATTTGAGCCACTTAAAAGTCGTCATTAACGTTGTTGATGCGAAAAATTTACCGAGTGCCACGAGGAAATGAAATTTCGAGCATTGTTCTTATTGAAATATTTCTTTTATTCTTTCAATTACTGCCTTGTTTTGTAGAATTAATTTTCAAACTTTCTGCCTTTATTTCTATTGTTTTAAGAAGTTTCTGTGCTTTATATTAGCTTTTGTTGCTATACACAAAATTAAATCATTCAAATGAATTGAAATGGAAGTGATGAAAAATGAAAATCATGAACAATTCTAACTAATTCATTATTAGTAATTTGTTGCTTAGTTTGTTAATTAATTTGCAAACTTATGGATAAGATGTTGTTTACTACTAAATTTTTACGTTGTAACGATTAAGATTTCAATTGTTTGTGACTATTGTCGTGTAAAGTAAACAATGGGACATGTACATATGTGTAGTCTAGATTTTGAATTTAAAGTCTTAAATAATTTTTAAATAATTAGGAAAATTTAAGTCGAGACTCATTAAGGTCTCTTAAGCTTGTGTCGTCAAAAGAATCTTTTTTTTATCTTTTTTAATCCAACTCACACTAATTCAATTTACGTCATGAAAAAGGGGTTCATTGCACTGTCCCGCTCAACCAAGCTTTAAACGCCTCCACAAGCTCATATTTAAATCCTTTATATACTGTTACGAAGTCATACAATTTATTTTACCAAGCTTCCTCAAGTTCATCCTCATAAACTCAAGAAATGATGAGTAAAATTTCCAAACAAGCTCAGAATTTGTAGAGTACTATTATGCAAAGCAGGAAGTTTAAAAGGTCGAAGCATAAAAATGTTAAATTATTTCAACCCCGAGCGACATAAATAAGAAGAGTCAGCATTAGCTTTAAGAGTAGGCTCTACCAAGAAGCTTTTTAGGTTAATACGAAGAATTGTTCATTTGTATCGTTCGGAGCCTCACTTTCTCCTTCCACCTACATGAAGATATAAAGAAAAAATAAATAGCAATTAAGTTGCAGGTAGAAAGAAGATGCTAAAAATATTTTTTTGCTAAAAATCTACAGCCTTGAGTGAAGCTTTGCATTAAGTTGTTTGTGTATGCAAAATTTGAATTTTCGATTGGAACTTGACATTACCTCAAAGCAGCAACTTCCTGGATCTATTGTCTAAATCAGTTGTTTCCAAGCATTTCAGTATGCAGAGTCTAAAGTAGCTTTAAATTCCGAAATAATTCATTCAAAAATTCAATCAGTTCCCGCTCAAAATCTGATAAATGCCTTTAATTACCACAAAAAAATTTCCACAACCCGCAATAAAATTTTAAAGCGATTCCCAGATAAAAATCCTCCCTTTTTCGCCAAATATTTTTAAGCGACTGCCAAACAACCCAAGAAATGAGGCACAAAAAATATTTATTTTCATTATAAATTTTGTGGCATTGATAGCTATTAAATAAGCAGCAGCTGTTTGGCGGTAATTATTTCAGTCGCTCCTAAAATACAGCTAGAAACAAAAAATTAATTTTTTCTACGAAATGAAGAAGGGAAAAAAATTTTGCTAGCAAACAAGTTCAATAAATTAATTAAAAACGGAAGCAGAAGGAAGAAGCAAAAAAATCTCATTTTTGTGCCAAGAGAAATAAATGAGACTGATAAGGATGAAAATAACAATGACTGAGATAAGCGTATTTCATGTGTAAGGAAGTGAAATCGATAGAGCTTCAGGGAATAATTCAGAATAAACATACACACTTATTTCCATCAATATTCACACTCTGATGCACATAGTCATAGATATATATGTACATACTTTTGAGAAATAAAAAAAGAGAGAGTATTGAAAGGATTTTATGAAGAAGAAAAGAAATAAAAATAAACTTTTTCTCATTTTCTGCTTTTTTTCTTTCACGAGTTTCCGTCTTCATGGTGTGTGATTGAGTGTGTGCTGGATTTAGTGATTCTGGAGATGAATCTGGTTGAGTCGTGGTTGAGCTTGTGGGAAATTATCGATTTTTTGTGTCAATTGTTTAGGATCAGTGTCTCTAAATGAATATAAATAATTTTTTTATGACTTTTTATCATTTGAGGTAGTATATCATGGTCAGTTCCAGTCTGTCCCTTTATTATGGCCGGCTTCTAGTTAATATTAACGATAAAGAGGTTTAAATTCTTTGATTCAGATACTTAAGGCAAGTTGACGTGTGTAGGACCTATTTGAAGATGTTTTTAGCTTAGTTCCTAGTCATGACATTTCCATAGCATTTCCTCAAATCCAGACATCACAGTAAATCGCGTCATAATAATATTTTTTATTCCTAGAACTCAGCTTGGATTTTTACATAAAAATAATTTTCTTCTTTGAGTCTATGACTCCCACTCACATTTACTCATGCATATATAATTTCACACAAGACATTCCGAGACATTGGAATCACCAAATAAAAAAATAAAAGAAGCTGTATGCTGAATAATGTTTGATATTTGTTTCCATCTTCGTCTTATTTCACATCTTTTCCTTCAATTTCTTTATTTCCTTACTTTCATGCTTCTTTTTCTCACTTCTCGCCTATATGTGATGTAGCGGAAGGAACTCAATAAAAGACAGATGAAACGTGATGCATGTTGACATATCGTTTGTTGTATATTTATTCTATATACATCATGTTATATGCGATCTATGCGAGGAAGTATTTTGATATGAATGTGGAATTGAGTTCATCCTTTTTGATGTTTATTTAGTTTTAAAAGTTTCCCCTCTACTCTACTTTTTCATGCATTGTACGGATCATTTTGATGATGATGATAATAATATTGATTGCTAAACACATTTTTGAGTATCGATGGTGTGGAATTGTTGGCATTTATCTGGGGATATGGGAAAATTGATTTTTCCTCGAATGTTTATTTTGGGAGAATTTGACATTGAAGATGAATTTTTGGGTTTTTAGGCTATATTGCTGAGATAGACTAGGTTGACTAGATTAGGGGTGCCTCCTTTAAGAAAGCTTAAAAATTGAAGCAAAAAGCACACAAAAATTAAAAAGAAATTGCTCTATCCTCAAAACTACCGAAGAATTCCAAACAACTTCAACTCAAATTAGAGGTCTACAAAATAAAGTCATTAAGGTATGCAAATTTTGTTGTGTTTTTTCTCTCTTTACCATTCGAAATAAATATTCATGAGATAACCCTCATAATTATAATGGGGATGCTGCTAAAATATAAATGAGAAGCAACGCGCAAACTTTTTTTTTTGTGTCTGTGGAATATCAACTATTAATGAGATATGCTTAATGTACAAACAACCGAGCAACGCTAACATCAATAATGAAGTGGAAATTCAATCAAATGGATGCAATTTTCAATTTATTTTTCGGGAAATGAATTGCATTTTGATGCAGATGCTTTTTAGGGACGTGATAAAGTTTTGTTGGGTAAATAGAATCTAAATATATCCGGTTAATTTAACCGCAGACATGTACGAGTCTTCAAACTTTATAATCTTACGTATCAATTCAACATAATTACCCTTCTCATACTCTACGTTTTTACCTTACACAATATCAATTTAAATCTCATTATATACTCTGACTTATCACAATTTTGCATCTACAATCGTCACCACGCACATAAATAAAATGTGTAAATTAATTCATCCAATCACTTCAACTGCATTTCATTTGTAAAATTAAAATTAAAGGTAAATAGACATGAAGCTCAATTAGATTCATATTTAGATAGTGAATTGATAAATAGCTAAATTGATTTTAATTAAATGCGAATTGACATTGACGATAGCTTAGTCGTGATTGTGTGTACAGGTGGATGGATTATAAATAAAAAAGATAATTAATGCAGTTGTTTTGGATGTTGATATTTTGTACATACTGCAATCCTGAGGGGTGTGGTTGGGTATGAAGCTACGGAGGATTCATAGACATCAAGGGAATTCGATAGCATCATGTGGGCTCATTCGCAATGATGACAAATACTTACATGCTTACTGGAACAAATATAAGGTATCAGTCTAGCTTCAAACTCTCTTTAATGACTTTTTGGAGTGATTCTGACCTAAATTTCCTAGCTCGGTGTCTGATCGACTGCTCCTTATTCCCAACATACTTTAACAATCCATTTTAGATTCCATTAGGCATGTCATCACCGGGTGCGATATTTACTTTATGCTGGCACGTGTGTGCTTCCCAGAAATGGATATGAGAGCATATTATGACAAAACTGAACTTAATGGAGTCATAAAACGGATAGAGTTAAAAAATTTAGAGTCGGGATCATAAAATGTCCTTACAAAAAAGGGGAAATATGCCACAAAAAGAGCAGGAAGCGATAAAAAGACGCAAATAAACCTAAACTAATCCAAGTACTTATACAACTTTCCCATTTTAGTACCCCTCGACTGCGACATCACTTGATTAATTTACTGATGCTAGAAAACTTTGCGTGCCTCATAATGATAATAAAAGTACGACAATATTCTCTCCTCTCCTCTTTAGCACAGCTAAATTTAATTCAATAAGGAACAATTTTCTTCCATTTTGCAATAAAAAGAATTTTTTGAAATAAAAATTTTTTTTATGATGCCTCAAACATATGATAATCCCATATCGTAAACATGCAGACATAAAACAAACTTTTCCTATAAATTTTAAAAGCGAAAATCACAAAGTTTTTCTTATGACGGAAAGATATTCAAGTTTCCATATAGTTTTTGAGTGCTTTGTAGGATGTTTTACTATAATCGATTTCCTCTCAATAAAATTTATAGTTTAAAAAAAGTGGAATAGATAGTTTGCTGCATGTACAGATAAAGTTTTTTCTCTCTTTTATTCGAGTGGGTAAGGCAAAAGTAGCTAAATTTTAAATTTATGAGCGCTTTTATTAGAAGTTTTTAATTGGATAATGGACGCAAATTTTTGGGATTTAGTTGAAATTAATGAAAAATTATTGCCGAATGAAAACTAAATTGCGTTAGATTTATTATCAATTATCTGCAAGAATCTGTCTTTAAATTGATAATAATGGAGTGTCCTGGCAAAAAGGATGCACTTTGCAGGGACATTTATTTGAATTGGCAGGCTTATATTTGGGTCAACCGTCTTGCTAGATTCAATAAGATAGCTAAGGTTAAGGATAGGTTACAAAAATAGACTAGAATCTGAAGCCAACATTGTTAGTGTACTTAAGGTTGAGTCTACTTGAAGTTGAGTCGAATTCAAGTCCAAATGAGGTCAATTTGGAACTGACTGAAACAAATAATCTAGCTTAAGCCGAACAGAATTCAATTAATAAACCGAGATTCGATTCCACATCGAACACATCATAAAAATTCACCTATACATCAACCAGACAAATTGCAGTCACAACATCGATTTTTCATCCTCAATAAACTGTTCAAAGGATGATAAATATGAAAAAAAATAAATAATAAGAGGATGAATAAAATAAAGTTTTTGATAGTTTTGTAGGTGTTTATATATTTATGACTACACACATCAACTGCTCCTTCATAACCATCAGCAAACATAAGATAAGACTTTAATGAAATTTCTCAGAAAAAGCACTCATAAATCTCAGTCAGTAGTAAAAGTTTATAATATTATGGAAATTCACACAACATGTTAGATGAGGTAATTATCATATTAATTGACAAACTATTAATGGGATTTTTGTGTATCATGATGAGATGATAGATTAGATAAGAGTGGATGGAGGAGATGATGTTGCATAAATTTATGAGAAATTAAATTCAAGGTTGTTTCAGGTGGACTGATGGGATGGGGTTACTGCTAATTTTGAAGGCATAGTCGAGTTGTAGATCCTTCCTTAAATTACACAAGAAATCAATTTATTTCATTCATTCAGAATTGCCATCAACCCTTAAATCTTAGAAATCTTCTGTCCCATTTCTTTGTCAAAAAGGTGTCCAAAGGAATTTCATGAAATAACCTTTCTGTCCATAAATATAATACAATTCACTGCCCAATCCCACATAAATAATTCATTAATGTTACCCATTCAAATAGACGTAATCATCATAATTATTATTGTTGTAAAAAAAATCACTAAACAAATAAATTTCGAGTGGGCAATAAATGACTTTCACTTGTTTATGTTTGTTCTTTTGCCAACTAAACTGAACAACGATTAAAAAAACAAACCTTAATTATTTATTTATTAAAAGTAATAGCACAATGAATTTACGGTTTACTACTTGAATGAAATGAAAATGAATGGGATCATTAAGTACGAAGAAGATTGTTAGATTGACGGCAAGCGAAATCGACGATTGGGTTGAAAAAAAGAGACTTGATTGAAAAGTAATTTTGTGTTAGGCGTGGGTACGTAATTTACGTTGGAATGTTTAAAGGTTATTATGTCAATCATATGTGCATTTAAAGAATAAGAAGAAGTTAAGCTACTAAATTTGTTGGATTGTGGGTTGTGCTTAGTAACCTGGTGTATTTTTGTGAGTTATACTGACTTAGTTACTGCAGAATCGATGCTCAGAAGGTCATGAATTGAATCATATGGTCCATTAGCTCAATTGTGAATCTATGCAGATCTGAAAATACAAAAATACAGCTTCACAACCCTAAAATGTTAGACAACCCCTAACAATCCCTGAAAACATTTTAACAATACACAACTTTCAAATTTGAATATACAGCATTCCATAAATAGCCTCTAACTCTCCACAAAAATCCATTTCCTATTCCCAATAGCTGCCAATTCAAATAATCATTCCCATCACCCCAACCCCTCTTTTTCAGCTGTTTATTACGTATTGATTTTCACATCCATTCAATATTGTGTATTTTACGTCAACACGGCAGTGAAAATGTTCCAAAAAATCACAATAAGTAAATTAAAGTTCTACTTTTTCTTCTTAATTTCCCTATTGTTGAACATTGTTGTCATAAAATTCGTGCCTTCAATTTTGATGTAATTGAGAGTACAGCAACAATGAAAAAAATATGTATAGAACATTAATAATAGAATATAAAAGCGGTCTATGACCTTTTTTACATACTTTTGCTAGGAAATATTTTTTGACCCCCTAAAGGCATGCTTCATCAACTCGTAATGGATTTCTCGGTCATGTTGTTGTTATTTGTTTGTTTTTAGTCCTAACATTGATTCTTGTTGAGGAAATTGTGTTGCATAATAAGCAATATCGGTATGAATTCATATCCTGAGGTGGAAATTTCAATTTAATTTCAAATCCACTTGAGGAAGAGAAAGGCATGAATCAATTGAGGGGGGATGGTGCAGGAGTTGAGTACATTGTATGAATGGAATATTTGTGAATGAAATTTAAAAAATTTGCATATTTGAGTAGAAAATTGCAAAAAAATTCAATTTGACGCAGAATATTCACAAAAAATATTCAATTTGACGCAGAATATTTCGAAAGAATTCGAACCGTAAATTCTTCAACTCAATTAAATATTTGCTGTAAAATAGCTTCATTTGTCAATGTACATACTCAACCCCTGCTCACACCAATCATCTAAACTCATATATATTCACTGTGAAGGGGACCGAAAAACCGATCTGGATGTTTGCATTTAACAATCTTTCATTTTTTTCCTACTCGCCTCTTCGAGGCATGTTTTCGTATTTTTTTTCGAGGAAAAACTGTCAACATAATGATGGGTTTCAACATAATAGCTATATAAATATTTTTCATGCACTTTCACTCTATAAACGTGCGTATAAAATTCATTCTGTCGCTACCTCCTACTACTCTACATTTTTTATACTCCCTCGAAAAATATTATTTTACTGATGTGGGGTAAATAAATATTAAAAAAATTCCTCGTGTGTATGGAACAATTTAATCTGAAAATAAAAGGAGAAAAACAGGAAGAAATTTTCTTGTTTCTATTTTTACAACGAAAAACTTTTTTAGCAGCGAGTGAGCAAAAATTTTATTTCATCTCTGCTAGTGGATGACTGATGATAAGCTGCTTGTCACACGCTCGCATATGTGAAAAAATATACAATAAACTCAATATGAGAGAAGGTTCATTGTTTCGCAATTTTATGAGGAATTTTCATCAAAAAATAATGCTATTTCCTCAATTTGTCTAGATGTTGATTTCCTCGAGGGTAAAAATAACTTGTTTTGGAATGCTGTTGAATATCTTACGGATTTCCTTGAAAATATTTTTTTGCATGATAATTTGTGATGTGGAAATGATGACATGAGGACTTCCTGCGAATTTATGATGGATTATTCAGTAATATTCTTCGAGGAGAAATCAATTTGGTATCTAGGTGATAACATCTGGTCTTTTCTTCTGTCTATACTGTTATGTAAATACTCTTTAAATGATAATAAAGAAGTCGTCTTGGATTTTGTCCGAAAAGTCGACTCGTGTTCATACAAAATTCAAGTAGACTTCTTGTTCTGTTTTTTCGATACTATCCTTACACTAAAGGCATGCCTTAGGTTATACCTTAGTGAAGAGACAAGGGTTTGTGGATGTTTATATCTTTGTCAGAAGTAGGTGTATGAATAGGCTTCAGAAATTCGAAGTTCAATGACCTTATGTCGAGTTATTAATTTCCATTCCAAAATTGACTAAACCAAATCGACTAAGCACCCCATATCCCCCTTAAAGTCCAATTAAATCCAAATTTTCTCTAAAATATTCCATCAACCTAGATTTACTATAAATTTATTTTTTTACGACATTCATACAAAAAAGTGTGACAAAAAGCACATGAAGCGTGGATTGACAATACATCTTAGAACAATTCATGTGATTTTTATGAGTTATCATCAGAAGGAATTTTTATGCGACGCTTTATTATAGTATAGGAAAAAAAAGTATAAATTTTAATGCTCGTCACATAAAAATGAAAATTTACTTCCTTTTTTTCTTCTCCTCAGCACAACAACAACATGTGTATATGCACGAAAAAAGGATGGAAATTACTTTGTTTCTCCCTCAAGACGAAAAAAATTCGTTTTTGATGTGAAATTATTATGATGATTCTATTTGAATGGAAAAATTTGATTTAAAGACTTTATGATCATTAATGTTGAGTTGAATTTATTGTTCTGATATAAATTTGGATTTCTTCTATCACATAAAGTAATTTTTACTTGTATTTTTTGACGAAATAACTTTATTTTGGAATAATTTTTTGATGGGAATTGTTTTGTGAGGGAGTTTATAAAAATATATATTAAAGTGGAGTAGATCTGTTTATTTTTATGGTAATTTAAGAGAGATTCTCATCTTAAACATTAAAGTTTTTGTAGGATAGACATGTTTCTGAATGGAACAATTGAGTCATAAACCTATTTACGTGTCGTAAAGTTTGTAGGAATTAAAGCGTATTCATATGAAGTTGTTGAGATGTAATAATTTTTATTACTTAAAGCAATCTGCAGTCTGAGGTATAACATTTGTTTAAACAAATTTTGGGGGAGTTATGCTGCTGTAAAAAATTTTCATAGTTGGTATTTGACTGTGATTTTGTCTACTTAAGCTGATTTTGATTTTGTATGAAATTCTAGTTGGTATTAAACTAAATTTAGAGCTTTTTTGAGAAAAAATTACACAGACAACATACAACGGCATAGAATTCTATTCAAATTTGTTAAATGGCAGCGATGCAAGCTTTTTAACGACTCTGCATCAGCGATTGATACTTGATCGGTCTTCTATCACTAGCTTTGTGTATAATTCATAAACACTATAGAATAACTAGAGTATTAAGTGTTGAGAACAAAAAAAGTCACTATTCCTGCTCTCTACTGCTGCATAGCTCAGTGTAAATCAACATAATACATCTAGTCCTTAAAAACATCACAAAATTGACTCAAAATCAACTAAAATTCAAATCATCTCCCATCTCTGAAGCTACAGAATCAACTTTTTAAATAAAATTTCTCAAATGATCTCGAAAAACATCCTGAAGCTATTTAAAGTAACTTCACAGTCATATTGAGTAGAAACAGAGTCATTGAATAACTTTTTAACTCAATAATTAAATCAAATTAAATTAAACTTTTTCGAAAAAAACTTTTTAATTAATTTTCCAGATTCAAATTTTCATAAAGAATTTCCTATTTCCTATCACAAAAATGTCTCCCAATTAAAAGCTTTTATTTCTTGGAATAAAATCCACAATTCGTTGAACTTTCTTCAAAATTAAGGCGTAAATTTATGAGGAGGTAGAAAAGTCTTTGAAAATTATCACCGGAAAATTAAGTTCAATAAGTTTTTTCTCTATTTCTGGCTCGGATACATCCCCAAAAATTTCCGGCCCTTCAACATTGTTACTAAGTTTTATTTGAAAATGAGACAACTTGATAACAACTTTGAGGAACTTTTTTCCATTCAAATTCTCAAATACCGAAGATTTTACTTTTTTACTGTTCAAAAACTATGAAAATAAATCTTCTTTTGTGCATGCCTTCTCTCCCTTATTTAACATTCGACATCGGTCTCAATGGTCAATTCCCTTATCATTTATGTGTATCACATAATATTATATAAATTTATCTCCTTTCTGTTGTGGTTCCATTATTATTATCATTTTTAAAAAAAAGAGAAATACATATTTATAGTGGTACGAAGGATTTGTGGTTGATTTGTTGAATCAGATGTGGGTCAATAGAGCGCATTTTTGGATAAAATAGCGGTAAAGTCATGTTTTTGGAGTAAATAAGGTTAAGAGTTGTTTGAACTATGGTCGTATTGTTATTATTACCCTAACAAACAAAGAGCATGCTTTCATGGTCTTGATAGTCCACCCACGTTACCTAAAAGCAGTCTCTTGTCTGTCATGAAGAAACCTGCATGAAATAAAGTCAAATCTAAAGCCTAGGCATTAATCTCTGTATAATGCTTAGACTCAATTCAAGAAGTCTCAAAAATCCTTAAATTCTTGACTAAATATGCACGATTTTTTAGAAAATCCGACAAATTCTTACAGCATCAGTCAAAAAATTTTGGAATTTAGTTCATTTAACAAAGGATTTTCTCGGGGGTTCCCGGGATTAATTCTAAATTTATCATTATTTGACCTCGACACCTAAATGTTCTTCTTTGGTTAAAACAAGATTTTCACTGCAACTTGGGCTGCTTTATCCGTGTTCAAAAAACTTTAAAAAGGTTAATACCTCCAACATTGACCATATAGGGTCAAAACTATTCAAACTAATCAATTTAGTAAGCCCGATAAATTAAAACCAAAGCGATATATCACCCCATATATTCTCTATCAGAAAAATTCATCAAAACCATAAAGGCAAACCAAAAAAATTTATTTTTTTTTTTTCATTTCCCTTAAACGCACAAACTCACATCCATAATACATAAAACTGTTCTCATCTATTTTGTGGACAATTTATCGATGAAAATGAGATTTAAATTTCCTGTGCTATTTTTTTTTTCCTTCATTCTTATTTCTACTAACTTTTCATCTATGTCTTTTATATATTTTTCGTAGGTAATAAATCACTAGCAACGACATCATCAACATCACAAGCCAGATTTATCACACAAGGACACACATATAGAGCAGTTGTAGGAGAAACTTTAACGTTGCCTTGCGAAGTAGAAAATTTAGGTAAGTACACGCAAGCCACACTCACACACATGTGTGTTTGCTGTTTTTTCATATTATATAGCATGAGATATAAATGGAAATGGAATGTATTAGTAATAACTTAATTGACATTAAGATTGACGTGATCAAGAAAAGAAAATAAAAAAAAAGCCGAAAATTGGAAGAGACGAGAACATAACAACGGCAGCTGGTAGCATCTTGAAAATGAAGATATATTGATAAGCTTTACGACTGTCTCATTCAGTCATGAATTCTCTCGGTTATTTCGTTCTTATTGACTCATGTGATGTTTACCTTACATGATAACCTCGATTTTTTTTTTTGCTGCTGCTACTGCTGGTGCTGTTGTAGTTGCTTTTGGTTATGGTAATAAATTGAGCTTTTCTTCTTTTGTCACTTAATGTCGATGAAATTAAAATGTATGGAAAGGTACAGCTGGGGGATATTGATTTTTATGGATGGAAAATTACGAAAATTTTGTGGAGTGTTCATCTTACTGGTTGCTTTTGAACGTCTGTGAATATTGAGACGTTAGATGGCAGCAAGTGTTTCCAAAATGTGGCCGGATGTGAGAAAATGAAGCTTTTGTATGAAAATCGCCCTTAAAATATTGTAAAATCCACAACACTTGAAACGGCACTTCCAAAAAATTCGAGCGCAATAAATCCCCAAATGATTAATTTGAGCATTTATTTTAAGCCTATAATGATCTCAGAGTTACAAATTAAAACACAGTTACAAATACTAGAATAGAATTATCCTTTCTCAAAATTCATCCTTGACTTCATAGAAATTTAGTTCAAAATAAAGTACATTATATCCCCAACCCTCATCATAATCAGACAATAGACAAGAAATCCGTTTTTAAAACCTCTTTTACACCCAATTTTCCTACTATAACTTCCCCAACTGACCCATAAAAATCATCAATTCAGCCATCCAACATGACCCATTGACCGACATTACAAATTCAAAACGTTGCTAAAAATGTTAAAAGTGAGATATTCGTATAGACATTACATGCTATGCTTTATAACACATACATATTATGCATAACAAAATTATGTACGTAAAACCCAGGGTATGTGAAAAAATATATTTCCCATTTGGGGAAAATTTAATGTCATTTCTGGTATTATGATTTTCATGTATTTTTTTATATCTATTCAACCTTAAGTTGCTCCCTACCCTCTGTGTCCTCTTGTCTATTGTGTGTATGAGTATATGTGTGTATACAGACTCTTGTTATTATAAAACATTATCAACTGCAAATTATTCTCTAGAGTATTTAAACTCGTATTTAAAATTATAAAAACAGCAAAAATAAGCAAAAAATAGAAAAAATGAAAATGAGAAAATAATAAAATTTTATCTCTCACAAAAAATGTGTCTTTAGAGTTGTTCTTTGCTGTCCTTGAGGATATTTTGGGGGGAATTTGATGGGAAAAATGGGAATTACAAAATGTCTTGGGGTTTGAAATTGTTATATAGACAATATTGAGGGTATTTAGAGAAATTGGGAACTTATGGAACAAAGCTGTTGATAGAGACACTTGGTATAGGGAAACAAGAAACGGTAGACAGCGATAAAGCTAACTTCAGGTGGCAACTATAAAAGTCCATGCATGAAAATGATTTGTACTCCGTAAGGTGAACCTAGTATAAAAGTTGGACCATTTAGATACAAATTAAGGACTGTTTCTTGTTCAAATCGTCAAATTCGGAAAGCAACAAAATTTACCTAAATTTGCAAAACATCCAACACAGTTTAGTTGAGATTCTTGTAAACAAAGTTAAGTTTTGCAAACAATTATCAACAATTGAGATTTTATTGCAAAACTTTTACTTAATTCAACCTGAACCATGAGTATAAATTGTCCAAATTTTACTCTTATGTCATCAATCATTGTTCACTTTTAGTAAACACAACTTTCCAATTGGACAACAGTTTCAAAAAATCTAAAATTTGTGAAAAAACATTATCAAGCAATTTTTAAAAAATTATTAAAAATTTAAATAATATCAATTTCAAAAGTACAAAAATCATCAAAATTCAAAAATGATTCTCAACTGCGAATACTTCAACTTCACATCCGTGGCCACCGACGAAACTACTTATATTTGTAGAATCACCGAAGCTCATCAATTCTTACCACGTATCTACAGCATCAATGGAACTCATCTAGAAGGCAAATCGAATGCTGATGTCCACACATTCATAATTGCTGCTCAACAAATTAATCAATTTCCAAGAAATTTGCACCTATACTTTCCAAATTTAAAGGAAATTTCAGTAATTAAATGTGGATTGAAAACATTAGCAAAAGAGGATTTGGTTGGATGTGAAGGTCT
This sequence comes from Chironomus tepperi, assembly GCF_022539635.2. NCBI lineage: Eukaryota > Metazoa > Arthropoda > Insecta > Diptera > Chironomidae > Chironomus > Chironomus tepperi. The sequence continues at coordinate 2,587,663 of NW_027226207.1, forward strand.
TCAAACATTGAAGCTAAATGGAAATTTAATCGAATCATTCAATTCAGATGTCTTTGATCATGCTCCGAATCTTGAGACACTCTCATTTTACAAGAATCAAATAACATATTTACCTAAAGATGTTTTTGATAATCTCAATAAGCTAAAGAGTATCAATTTGGAGAACAATACGAATATCGATTGGTGCTGTCGTAAAGCCAAACGTGGAAGAACAATGTTGGACGAAATCCAGATCAACTTAAGAGATCATTTAATTGCGGGATATGTTGGATATATTCAAAGACCTTGTATGGCTTTTGAATTTGTGTATCGTTATTGTAATACTTTCTTACCTACTGGAATCATGCTCCGATGTGGAGCCTAGGTTTCTACAAAAGACTCTGGTGCTGCCTTTAATTATTGTGTTGAACTTTATTTAAAAATTTAATAAAATTAAATCAAAAACTTAAAATTTGTATGTTTTATCCTTATCCAATCCTTAGTTTGTCAACTGTTGGCTATTAGCTCTAAAAAACTAAATTTTACAGTCCTCAACATTATAATTCTCTCCCAAAATCACCACAAGAGCATCCGAATATCCAAAACAGAGCAAAAAAAGCAGTCACATGGGACATGATTGTGATAATTGTTCCAAAATTGTCTTTCAAGAAGGGATGGGGTCGAGAATTTGAAATGGATACGAAATAAAAAAAAAAGCTGTAGAGAGTAAAAAACATTTTTATGGCTATCTCATTAAAGTCGTGATTTATTTTAATTTCTTCAGCGATAGTTGTGATTTAGGGCTGTAAAATTAATATTTATTGCTGTCATGAGAATAGTTTTTTTTATTCTTATTTTGTTATAGCTCTGGGGCTATTTTTTAATCTGTGGGGTTAATTGGGACTAACAGCTTTGAGTGTGGATTTAATAGCTTTTATTATGTAGTTTGAATCATAAAGGATTTTATTGTAGATGTGGATGTGTATTAAGGACTTTTATCCTGACTTTAAGGATTGTTCTAATTTGATTGCAATTTTAACTGATTCCTATAATATCTCATGCTAATTCTTAACTTAAATTCCACAAACTGTATCTAATGCACTACCATTTCCTCCACAGGATCACTCGTTCTTCTTTGGCGACGAGGTGTAAATGTATTATCAGCAAAAGACATGAAGGTGACACAAGATGATCGAATAAATTTAGTGAATGGCTATAATTTAGAAATATCTGAGCTCGAGCCGCAAGATGCAGGTAAGACATGAAAAGCAGTCCCCCATCAAAAAAATTGACCTCGAAAATATAAAAATTACCATATTTATTTACAGGCGACTATGTATGTCAAATAGTTGATAAAGTCAACAAGGATCAAGTTCATACTGTTGAAATACTCGGTGAGTTTATCATAGAAAATAAAAAAGTAAACAAAACAGGACGTAAATGACATTAAAAATATTTGTAATCATGGTATTATAACGAAAAACTGTAAAAAGCAAGTCGTAACATGAGGAGAAATTTGGCAGTGAAGCGATAAGAATGAAATAAAATAAAAAATCACCTCCATCCCTGTAACGACCGTTCAGCACAAATCACGCAATGTTCATTGAACCGTTAACTGGCCCTGATATTTCTTTTCTTTTATTCCTTTCACACTAGCTTCGGAATCTCTATTTCATTCCCTCATTATGACCCCCCTCATCTACTCATGAACTTAACCATATCTACCTTTCACTCTTGTTTGTTGTGCTGGCCATCGTGTGGAACTGTGATTTTTCTTTTTTGGGTTGTTTTTCGAAAATGTGGATAGTTAATCATTGTATGGAGTTGTTCTACAACTTTCTAAGGTAGAGACAGAAATTAAAGACCTGTTCATGTACAAATGACTGATTCAAAATTCATAAAATCGATCTGTGGACCAACTAACCCTAAAAGGCAAGGGTAGCATGCTCTCACGGGCATAGCAAGCTCTCTGTTAAGACTATTCATACCATTTGGTTTCAAACCTCTTTTTCCTCATCTGCTGGACACACTAAATATGGTCAAGCTCATAAGACTTAACCTAGCCATTAGATTACACGAACAAATCCCCAAAATATGTCTTCAACCACCCAAAAGTCGACAAAAACAATAAAAACTATACATGAGACTACAAGCAGTCGTATAATTTATACGACAAACCAAACGAAACAACACACAAAAAAATGAGCTTGAAATTCCATCCAGATATTTTTGTCGTGTGAACTGAAATCGGTCTTGGGGCGGTGAAAAGAAGTTAAAAAAACACAAAGAAAAAACCAAGCAAAAGAAAATTTCTTGTAAAACTAAAGCGAAACTTTCTGTTACATTTTTGTGTATTTTTTTCTTCTTCTTCATTCCCTACACTTATCAATGAATGAAAATCAAGCAAAAAGAATGTTTGCTGTAAATGAAACATGATAGAATGGGAAAGAAAGTTTGTTGTGCTTTTTTTTTCACTCGCTCTGGTCGGTGTTGATTGTTTCTATGAGGGTTAATTAACAGTAAAAAGAAGTAAGTGAGAGGGAAATAAAATGAAATTAAAAATAAAAATCGTAAATAATAATAGATCGTCAGCTGCTTGTGCAAAAAAAATTTGTAATGAGATGAATAGATTAGTTTGTTCTTTTATTTAACTTTTTTATTTGATGAAAGAAGAAATTTTTTTTATAGTTTCGATGTTAAGCGAAAGTTTTATTACTGATAAAACGGATTGTATTGAAAGTTATTGCTAGATTGGATAGAACAAAATTGTTGTGGGAAAAAAGTTTATAGCAAAAAAATTGATAAGGGTGGGAAAAAAGTTGTGAGCTGAAAACTGAAGAATTGAAAGAATTTTAAAAGCTGATGTTTAAGTTGGACAATTAAAGACATAGATACATATTTCCGTAGAAGGTAAAGAACATGCCCTGAGCTGATCAATCCACCGAGTGGACAAAACTATGTTTTAACTAGTTTATGACTGGATATTTATGAAATTTATCTTTTGGGGTCATTCAATTGCTCATGAAGATTAAGTGTCTAACTCCATTGATTAATCGATTGAAGTTCCGGCTCCAGCAGTCGATTTCTCGATATACATCTACCCTATTTAAGGTATACACTTACATCTAATCTTAAGGTATATTTGAGTGTATCAAACAAGGATGGGTGTATCGAGAAACCGGCGTGATTCTGGAATAATGAATTTGGGTCCAGATTTAAGCCAAATCCGGCACCAGGTCAAAGTCACACTAGCTTTTTACTGATTTTAACTATTCGAGTAATTAAGAGTAAGTTCAAAGAAGGCTTTCAGGATCAAACCCACTAGACGCACAGTTTTATGATGGAGTTTCTGTTAAAAATAGCTCGAAAATCTCAAATTATGACTGACAACGTCCTTGAATATTCAATAAGTCTTGATTGAATAATCTCGTGTCATTGCTTTTCAAAACGACACTTTAATGCCATACTAAAATGTTTGAGCCATCTATATCAGCCCTCGTTCAATTGATACATATCAATTTTCACAACTTTAACTCATTGAACTATAAGTATTGCCACCTGAGTTTTCTATGAAAATGGTTGAGTCTAGAAAAAGGTTAAGTTGACATATTTAGTCTCGCAACTCTACAAGTCAACAAAGAAAAAGTCTCAAGGCAACAATTCAATGTAAAATTCACACCTTTTTAAACTTAAACATTTATTTTTGGAATTCCGCAGCGAAATTTCTTCATTCAGTACCCAAAAAAAAAAAAGAAAGTTGACGCCAACACAGAAATATCTCAATTTAAAACCCAACCCTACCTAAAATACTCCATTCACAAGCTGAAGCCGGCTTTAAACGCTCAATTATGTATTTAATGCGTTGGAATTTCACGCACTGAAAATTCCTTTCCACTCTTTATGGCTTATTGCCATGGTAGATTTAAAATTAAATGTGTGTATTGCTTATTCATAAATATATTTTGATATGCATCAGTAATATTGTGCTTAATGAAAAATAAATTTTTATCCTTGTCCATTGCGATTATTGTTCAGACTGGACCTGGTTATAAATTTTATGTCGACTGGAATTGAATTACCAATATAATACGTACTGTAATCTTCTTCGAATTATAACGTATAAATTAATATAATATTTTATAAAACTCATTCCAATTATTTCTCATTTTCAGTTCCACCATCGGTGAGAGCGGTGCCATCAAGCGGTCAAATAACAGCACGAAAAGGTGGTGCTGTGACGTTGGAGTGTAAGGCATCGGGTAATCCCGTTCCACAAGTTTCATGGGTAAGGCAATATGCACAGCACACACATTGAAATTGCATTTTAATTCATTTATTCCTGTCTCATTTCCGTATTTTCTACAATTTCCGTGGACTCTTTTTCGTTAACAAAAAAATTTTTCATCCTCGATGCCCTCGGCCAAAACTTTTTTTTGTGCATATAAATTAATAATGGCAGATGAAAAAGGTAAAAATTTGATGCATTAAATTAAATTACACTTTGATGATGTCGGTTCATGATGGAAAATTGTTCTGTAAAAAGCTTCATGCTGGTGTAATTTTTTGTGGATAATAAAATTTCTTTTTGAAAAATTGTTAATCGATTTTTTGGAGCTTGCTGCTTTAAAGAGAGGATTGTGATTAAAATTTTTGGAAATTGCTCTACGGAGCTTTAAGCTTTAAGTCGTGAAGTAATTAAGCAATTAAAATGTAATTAGACTTTATTTTTTGAAAAATTGAGTCATTAGTCAAAGCTTTTCGGGGAAATTGGAAATTAATTTTGATTGAAGGACTTTCAATTGGCATTAATTTAATGTTTCTTTCAAGTTTCTTGAGAATTAATGCTCGATTTAGTATTGAGAAGTGGCTAAATTCATTGAAGTTTTGAATTGTTGATGATAATTGAAGGACAAGCCACTAATATCATGAAAAGTTAGCCAAAAAGCTTTGAAATGACACTTGTTGTAGATATGAAGACTCAAAACACCCCTGAGGATCAGCTGCTAAGGTATACACTACGTCAATACCCTTAGTGTACCGAGCATCTGTCCCTAATCACAAATCTTGTCTAAATACTTCAAAAAAGTGAAAAAATCAGCAGAATCTGTAAATTTTCATCAAGTTAAAACAACCTTCAATCAGCACATCTCCATTCATACCCATTCACACCTCCCAATAAATCAAGAATCAAGATAGCATCAAGAAAAATCCACAAAATTAATTCAAGCAATTTCTCTCAAAAGCTTTTTTCATTTCATTCAAAATGTCCATTGAAGCAGACTCAAATAAAATCAATTTTCCGAACAGAACCACATTTATCAATCAATACAAATCAAGTATGTGACTGTAACATTATGGAACTAAAATTTCATTTCTCATTTTCCATCCACTTATGAACACATGAAAATTACTTCGACCACGACCACGACAACGACAATCAACAATGATGAAAATAATAGAGTGGAACAGGAAAATCACTTTCACGTATCGGTGAAGGACCGATTTTAACTCTCGAGCGTGTTGAGAGACAACAATCGGGCGTCTATCAATGCACAGCGGACAACAGTGTTGGGGAGGCGGCTACTGTTGATATGAGACTGGATGTTTTGTGTAAGTTTGTGAATTATTATCTTGATTTTAAATTTGGAAAGGGGTGGACAGCCTTGAAGCTTTTGGGAAGTGATATGTCATAGCTATACAAAGTTTATGTCAAGTCTTGTCACAGTAAGACTTCATAAATTGAATTATATTTCTGTAAATCGTTCCATCCCTTGACATCCTGTATACACCTCAATATACACCTTTAAAAACTGTCCATGCATAACAACGTTGATAATAACAATAATAGTTACCGGTAGCCACAAGAGCCTCAGTTCATTATAGTTGAATTTGCTATTAGCATTTGATTTTCAATCATTTGTGTGGCTTTTCGGCAGTTTATCGTTTCAATTTTGTACTCATTGTCGGAGATGAATGTGGATTTTATAGAACAATCTACATTATACATTCATTTGAGAGCAAATAAATTGTTTAACAATAAAATGCAATGGAATAATAATAACATCAAAAATTGGATGGTTTTTGGTGCAACGAGCTGCTAAAATATTCAGTATAGCCACAAAAATCAATTTTTGTAAAATAATTTTGTTGGTCATGGCAAGCAGAATGAAAATTAATTTGTTGAATGGACGTGGAACATGTAGGATAAAAATATCCATGTCCCAATTTTTTTTAAAGCTTCCGTGACTGTCCTTGAGGGAAATTCCAAATGATATTTGTGAAAATCTGGAGGAACTACAGAATCTAATTATTCTTATTCATTCTTATCCACAGATCCACCAGATATTGTGACAGAAAAATCATGGATACATTCGGGTGAAGGTTTTGAAGCAACTTTAGTATGTATTGTTCATGCTGACCCACAGCCAACGGTAAGTTATTGTTTTCAATAAGCTTGCAAAGAGAAAACAAAAAAAAAGTTTCATTTTAATTACGTAGCAAATGTGTTGGACTGACTAAGAGAGAAAAAATATAAAAATAAAATCAAGTTATTGCGTGTTTTTGACAACGCTTTAATAGAATTTCATGTTTGTCTAATCACGTTAGTTTCCTGTTCACTCGTTTGCATGACTTGAATGAGTTTGTTGGAGGCAGAAATGGGGAATATTGTTTATTTTGGGAATGAAACTTCCTTTTGCAGTATAATTGTGACGTAATTGGTGTTTCAGTATACATCCATGACTAGACGTCATTAATGGATGACTCTTGACTGAAAAAATGCAAAAATTAGTCAAAATTGCCCATCATTTTTAATGTTATCGCTTAAAAACCAACAGAATCATTCCTAACTCCACTCCATCCCAAAAAAGGACCCCAAAAGACAATAATTTCACCACATGGATTAGCAAAATGGACAATAAATTGCAAAATAGATAAGGTATTCAATTTCTGTGGGTTTCACATAAAGCATTTTTAAGGCATTTTCATTCTTTCTTCTTATTATTGCCATATTATTTGGCTCTTTAATAAACTATTGTTTGGTTTTTCTTAATAGTGTAAACGAGAGCCATTAGTGCGGCATTTATGGATATTTATGATGGCAAATGGGCAAGAAATGTTATTATGTACATGAGGATGTATTGCTCGTGTGTCTTTTCATTTTATTTCTTTTCTGCCTTGAGTTATTTATTTTTTAAGTCTTTATGGATTCTTTAGAAATTTTATTTGAATGAAAGTCATGGGAGGTCAGACTAGTTGGAATATTTAGTGTTGTTGGGAGGAGCCAGGGGGTTTTCTGGGAATCTATACAAAAAGTAAGTGTGCTGCTTTAATTTGGAACACACTTGAGAGAATCTCATTTATTGACGTCAAAATAGACGTCAAGAATTGTTGTCACGTAATTTTGATGAAGTCACAGCCACGTTATGATGTACATTAAGAGTAATTGTGCAGTTAAAGACCAAATTTGCGAACATTATGCATTAAATGTCTAGAGTTGTCCTTCATTTTGCTATGGCATTGATCCGGTCCTTTTGTAGTAAAGATCTCAAGCAATTAAAAGCTCCTCACTTCTGCTTCAACCCTGAACAAAGACATGTCCTACCAAAACACTCCATATTCACCACTTCAGCATCTCATTCAAGCTCAATGCTTTTGTATTCTTATGGCGCCAGCAGCATATTTAAACCAACTCCTAAGCATTCCTACACATTTATCCAAACATAATAATATTCATTTAATTACATTACCGAAAAAAAAATTCATTTCCATTTTCATTTGAAATTTATGAGGCTTTTTCTGGTAGCAATAAGGAAGAAAATATTCATTTTATCTCTTCCGGTTTTATAGTCATAAAATTATGTCGATGAGATATTATGAGTATGCCTTAGAAGGAGGAGATGGAAACATAAACATATATTATTAAGGTTCTGTGGTCATAATAGTACACTATAAATAGATAGATGAATGTGAAAGCTCATAAGCCTATGGTAATAATTTTTTTTTCGTAATCTATTTAATCTTTGCATTGAAATGGAATGAGAGGAGGTGGGTCTGGATGCTCTGTAAATTTTTTATTTGCTGGTCATATTATATATGTTTTAATGAGGAATTTTTGAGGAGGTAGAGAGGATGTCTTATGGGAAATAGAAAGCTATTTCTATGGCATTAAAAATTCTTTTTGAAATAATTTAAATAATTTAGTAGTCAATTTAGATTTGACTACTTCTTGTGAGATATGATTCCTTTTAAATGACCAAGTGGGTATGTAGCTTCTAGCTTCAAATCTACATACTAAATAATAGTTTTTCTAACCTAATTTTCATCTTAATACCTCAATCATTTCACTATTGTTCATGACTCTATTATGGACACATAGAATCCACTCAAATCTCAATTAATGTCTAATTAAGGACGTCCATACAGTAGCATTTATTTAATCCTTTACATTCTCATCACTAATCCATCAATGGCTTCAAAAATTTCTTTTTACTCACCTGAAATCCTTCAAATTTAATTTCAAATCTCAAATCCTATCATGACTCTATTATTTCAAATGAAAATTCCAACTTAATCACACATCAACGAGAAAATATATAAAAATGGAAGAGATTTTTTTTTTAATTATAAAAAAATCTGAAAATCTGCAATCGTAATGAAATGAAAATAAAATTGAATGAGATGGTCTTCACAGCTCTAAATTAGAAAATGGAATAAAGGAGGATTAAGAACTGATGTATGAGTAAGCATTTTCAAGCTGAATTTTATTCACCGGTAGAAAAATTAATTTTGATCTTCGTTCTCTTACTTTAATCTTTTATTTCTGTGGACATGAACATGTAAGTCAAAATGTTAAGAATAAGGGTTAAGGTCATGTGAAGCGCATCTTAGGACATACATAATGATGATCTATCATGACGACAAAAAGGCGAATGACATGCTGAGAAGAAATCCTACAAAATTGAGATAATTCTACAATTTTCCTTCACATAACCTCCAAAAACAAGAGCAATAAATCAAAGAAAAAGCCGACAATCTGTCAAACTTACTGTCTTACACAGGCTTTCAAAAATCATCTTGTCTTGTTCCCATCAAAACCAATGCACAAAGAAATGAATGAATAAAATGTCATTTGTGGAGATTTCTTTACAACTTGACCATATGAAACATGCAAAAACTGTTAAAATTAATCCTCAGAAAACACTATAAGTGATTACAAAGCATTCAGTGCACTCAAGTTAAGAGGATTAAAAGAGAAAAATCTTTTTCATATGTTGGACAATTCCAGCATGTCCCTTACTGTCTGTAAGTGGGAAAAAAGCTTTATGGGATTCCGCATTCTCATTCATCCCATATGAAGATTTTTTTTGTACTGCATAACTGGAGTGTCTACATGTAGCAAGAATTACAAAAGAGGAAGTGAGAGAATATGTGAGAAATGAAAGAAAAATCTACAATTATGCTGTCGTGTAGCAAATATTAACTACATATTTTAAATGTAATTTATTCATGCATTTTGTTTCACTCTTTACCATTTTTGCTTCTTTTGTTTGTTCAGGATGTTTGGGAATGAGGAATTTCCGGTTATAAATTGGATATGTGTTTTTATTTGGTTCATTGGACTGAACTTTTTTTCCTGTAAATAAAGTTTGTTTTAGTAAAATATTTGGAGAAAATTCGACAAGTTTGCTGAGTAATTGAGCCTGGAAATTTCATATTCAATAAGGATATGCAAAGCTAGTTTATATGGGCTATATGTTGATTTATGAAGAATGAAAGGTCTTGAAGGATATGCTCTGAAATCAATTGATATTCTTCATTTTTAATGAAATTTGAACTTTATCTATCTGTAATTCAAGTATAGTTGTGTACATAGACATGAAAATCAGTGCTGATCCTCGATAGTTCATCAGCCAAACACTCAGCAGAATATGAAGTTCCTTTCCTACAAAAAAACATCCAAAATGAACAGTTTAAGCCGGATGGCTATCAAATTTTGCTTTCGCACACTGCTACATTTTCCGGTTGTGCTTTTTGATTTCCTACTATGCTGGATTTTTGAGTTTTTGATCCCACGCGTGTACACAATATTTCTTTGATCTCGGCATTTAAAGGCTTAAAGCCTATGCTGTCATATTTGTTCCATAACAAACAATTCACTGGAAATCCCACAATACGCTTCCATTCATATTTTTTCGCTTTAAAGTATCTGGATATATTTACTTCAAACAATTTCTAAGAAACTCCTATCCAAGTTTCCCGCATCTTTTATAGTTCAAATACGTAAAAAATTGCTTTTCGGAATATTTTTCTCGGAAAATGTCACTTCCATTGATAAGCAATACTGTTATTGAAAAAAATATAGCAATAATGTTGAATCAAATTCCTGAATGACAATATATTTGTGAATCGACTCAAGGATTCTTTGAGCATATGTATAAAAATAAATTATGGCAACCTTCAAAGTTTGATTTTCTTTATCAATGTTATCAATATCCAACAGTCTTTATTTGTACATATATATTACTTATATCCAATATTCTAGAAGTTCATGCTACCTTCAACCATTTTAAGATACCAAGAAAATCATTTCCAAATCATGTTATTGCAACGTTATTGATCTCATGACATTTAACGTGATGTAAGGAAAATAATCTATAAGAGTCGCCCTTCTGGGAAGGTCAAGACATGATACATGTCTTGAATTATTCTTCCTTTTACATCAACATGGACGGATTATTTCTACTGATTTGATTTTAGACTTCAGGGTCGTTGGCTTGTGATGTCCAGCATTACAGCAGCCAGAACCCTGAAAATACTAGAATTTGCTACCATACAGGATATAAGATTTAAAAATCTCCATCATTTCATAAATTCCCCGCATGTAGACCAAAAGTATCATGTTGTACTGCTCAAAACTTTTTTAAACCCCATTTTACATCCAACAAATTATCAATTTGCATAACACTTATGGCTTCTCAGTTCTTTTTTTTCCATTGCATTATTCATGCAACAGCAGAAAAAGTTTAAATGCCATACAAAATGGAAGAACATACAGAGTGAAATGAAAAACCGAAAAAAAAATTATCATGCATATATGTAAATTATTCTCTGTGCTGTATGAATTACGAATGTATGACTGTAAGTCCAACCAACCAGCTCAGTAATTAAAGATAATTGCAAGCTACTGCATCTGATTTCTCATTCTTTTTCAACCACCCAATTGTAATTTATTTTATTGTGCTATTTGTCCACAGGTTTCATGGTTCCAGAACTCATTTCCACTACAACCGACAGACAGGCGTATCATGTCATCACGTGGCAATCGTCATCAATTAACAATTCGTCATGTCATGCAAGAGGATTTTGGAAATTACAGGTGAGTGAAGATTGTTAATTATTGATGTAAATTCAGGCTGCAATTAAGGAACGAGCAGCATTTTGTATGAATGCTCAACCACAAATCTCACATACTGAATATTTTCCGTTTTTAATCTACAACAGCTGCGTTGCCGACAACTCATTGGGTCGTTCAAAGAAATACATGGAACTCAGTGGTCGTCCTGGTCCAGCAGAATTTCATTCAGCACCATGGAGCAAATCACCGGATAGTTATAATCTGACATGGAAAGTTGACAGCTATCCACCACTACAGGAAGTGAGATTACTATACAGAAAGCTGATGGTAATGATGATGATAACAGAAATAGAATAGAATATAAAAAAAAGTCCTTCTTGTGAAAAATTGCTTTCTTCCTTCCTTACAGATGAATGAAACATTTCAACAACCAGCACGTTGGCATGATGGTAAGTCGTCTTGATATTTATCTTTTGTTCACATGGTGTCTATTTGATATGTGTGGGTTGATGTGTATAAGGATAGTAATTGCTAGATGGACTTATTAATGACATTTTTTGACGTGAATTGACTTTGATAGAACTGGTACAAAATGAAGCTAATGGAACTGATCGGAATTTATCAGAATTAGCCGAAAGCTAACGGAACTGACTGAGAACTAGTACAACTTACTAAAAACAAGCAAAACTGGTCGTAACTGACTAAAAACTAGCAAAGCTGACCAAAAACTGCAATAGCTGACCTGATCCTAATTTAAAATGTCAAAGACCTTAACAAATTGATCGAAATTTAAATAAAATTTAAACAAATTTACAAAAATCAACAGAAATGACCATCTAGCATTAAGCAAACCTTCAGTCATCTCACAATATCAACCAGACATCCTAAAACTTACACAAAAGTTCAACCCCAATTCACATACATATGTATATATTTCGAAATATAAATATGTATCTATTTCTACTTTTGTTAAGTAAATATTAACTTTTTATGGAGGTTTTCTCACAATGTACATCCTTTTTTTCTTCTCGTTGCTGCTGCTATAATTTATTTTACTTTTCTATATGTCAGTTCAAACATCCATCTCTCATTTCACATCTATTAAAAACTTTTTCTTCATACATGGACGGCATGTATGTACATAACTTGGCTTGCTATCCAATTTCAAATTTATATTTCATCTTCATCATCAAAATTCATAATGTTGTCCACTTTATGGTTCACCCGTATACATTTTATGTGAATAGTGTGGATGTTTAAACAATCTCGTCTATATTTTTTTTGCTCATCTAAGTTTGGAATTTTTATTTTATTTTATGATGAACTTTAAATGTTGTGGACGATGAGAATGTGTTGTGGATATGCTCATAGTTATGTCTACATTTGATCATGAAAGGGCAAGCCATGTATACTCATTTTTTTGTGGGGAATTGAAAAGAGCAAAGTATTGAAAAGTTCAAATTGATGGAAGGATAGATAAGTGAAAAATTGGAATTGTTGATGGATGTTTCAGGGGATGGAATGTTTTGACTTACTTCGCTGACTTTACAGATCAATTTGAGCCATGGTTTCGCAGGGATATCTCCTTAAACTAGCTCTATTGTTGGTTACCGCATGTCAATTCCAAGTGCATTAACAGCTTGTTTATTGGATGCCCACATGATCTTTTGCCATCCACAAAATCAGACTAGATAACCTTACTTGGATAATAAGCTTATAAAGTGATGGCAATAAGACAAAGACCAACACAATGTTCATGACTCTACAACTTAACTACATTCAGTAAATACAAATTTGCATCCCCAGAAAATCAAGATAAAATTGAAAAAAAAAATCCACTGAAAAGTTTTATAGCATTCAGTATAAAGCAGCATCAACGATGAACAAGAAGACAAAGCGCACTAAAAACTTTGACTTTTTTATTCAATCTATCTTCTACATAAATTAAAATTTATTTTTTCACAGTTATTCTGACGCCATCATCTCGTCCAGCAAATGAACCATTGACACATGCTATGTCCTTCACGCTAAGAGGTCTCCAATCGGGATCAGTTTATGAAGCGATTGTACAAGCTAAGAATCGATATGGATGGAATGAAGTAAGTAATTTTTTGTATATGCAGCTAAGCTGCAAATGAATTTAAAATTTATTCAACTTTTATCTTCTTCTTCTTCTTTCTATTCTTTTTAAAAATGCAAATTAGGTCAGTGATATATTCCAATTTTATACCCAACGAAGTCCTTCGGATCCGCGTGTTGAGGAAATGGAATTTGTTGCAAGTTCTACATCACGCAATAAATCCCATAATCAGATATCTTCATTTCGACCAATTCTTTTACTATTTCCGTTCCTTTTAATTTTGCAATTACATTTGCATAAATGGCACTAGTGTTTTTTTATATTATTTTACTTCCAACTTTTTCCTTCCATTTTAATTTCTCCTCACTTCTTGAATAAAGTTTCCATAAATTACCGTCACCCAACCAACCGTTTAAAATATCTAAAGTGAGAATTTAGGAAGACACAAAAAAAGTAATGCATGAACAGCCATAAAAATTGTAAATTTTATTTTTACACACGATAATGAACAAGAGAAACGAAGACAAATGGCATAAAAAAAAGTTCTTTTTCTCACTTTAAGTCAAAGTTCTTTTTCATGTAGTTTCATTGCATTTTGGCCTGAGTGACATGGGAAATTGGAAGTGGAAATGAAAATGCATTCGAAATATTTAATGAAATTAAAAGACTGTTGAGGATGTAAATTTAATTTTGTTAATGAGAAATTGAGGTCGTGAGGTGGAGTTGTTGGGAGGCTACGCTTACCATCCTCCTTTATTTCCTGGTTTCTTATTAAGGAATACTTTGGAATTTGAATACAGAAATACAATTCATCCTCGTTTACTCATTTGTTGTCGGATAATCTAGTTATATCCAACTTTGAGGAACTAATATGAGTCACCAGGTAATCTTAAAATACCTGAAAATTAAGAAATCATCCCCTACCTGAGCAGTTTACAATTCGAACATCCCCGAATTTATTTACCAGAATTTCTCGAAAAAACAAGTCAAAAACCCTCAAATCTCATGCATTTCCAACTCCAATTATTCTCAAAATCCCACTCAGCCTATTCCACACCTTACCACTCTTCTCCTCATCATAGTTATAATCTTGTACCCACTAAAACACACAAAACAAAAGAAACTTATTGTTGATAGAATACAATTGCATTTTAATGTGAGTGAGAAATGAAATTAAAGAATGAAATGGACGAAAAAAGAGAAAAAAATGATGAAAAAATCTTTTTTAATTTGTTATTATCGTACTGCGATTTATGATATAAATAAGTAAATAAGTAGGCTATTTTAAGGTAAAGTAATTAAATAATAAAGACAAAAAAATTTTAATATTAAAAAAATAGACAAAAAAAAAATCAGTAATATTAAAAAATTGAAAGGTGCATGGACTGTGAAATGTGTAAAATGAAGCATTTGGAACTGGTTGATTGGACAAAGTTTAGTAATCTAAGGATGTGGAGCTGATCAATCTGATTTGAACGTTTTTGATGAAAAATGGTCAAGAAAATCATCAAAATATTGTCACTAAATGGAAACATCACACAGAATCAAAGAAGACTGAAAACAATTGATTACTTCTACAACCTTGCTAGTCATACTAACCTATATCCAACAAACCATTCCTTAAAGCTTGAAAATCGCAGATTTGAGTAACAACTAAAAGAATATAGATGAAAATTTGTCTAAAGATATGCACAGAGGCTCAAAATGTTGAGATATAAAATTTATAGAATTTTTGGGGAGATCTTTGCACTTATTCTTGTAAAAAATTCAACCAGCAGCAAGGTTCAGACATTTCAGAATTTTTTTTTATAAAATTTTAGAATTTTTTATACTGAAAAATGCTTAAAAAATCTTAAACTTCTTTTAAAGAACTCAGAAGTGTCTGAACTTTGACCAACATGTCAAACTATAAAAGAAAAAAACTAAAAAAAAAATCAAAAAAGAAACAAGTTCTGTACATACATCTTTAAATCAATGATAAGTCAAGTAAGAAAAAAGAATGAAAAGCTCCTTTTTTCATTTCCATTGTACCACCACGTCTCTCTTATTCTTTATTTTGTATCTTGTACATAACATAACTAACAAAAATCGAACAAATAAAAACAAAATTTATATAGAAAAGAACTAGCAAAACAGAACATGAAAACTGATAAGATAAATCACAATGTGAAGCAAAACACATGAATAGAATAAGAACGAAAGGGATGTGAATCGAAAACGACGAAGGAAAAACTTTCTTTTTATTTTTATTCATTCCTGAGAAGCTCCTCTGATATCTGAGAAACTTAAAGATGAGAATAATGTTGCTGTGAAAAAGGAAGGAAAATTTGCTGCTTAAAATGAAAACTACAGACGACGACGAGAAAAAAAAGGTTCAGAATGCGATGACATTTTTCTTTTTAAAATATTTTTTACACTTAAATGTAAAGGAAGATGAGGAAGAAAAGTTTGTGACATACAAAAGTAAGTAAAAGTTGTGATTATTATTCAGGATAAGGTGAAGATTTTGGCGCCTTTTGTTGGAGTCTGAGACTGTGGGATGAAATGTTCTATCTTTAGGTTTGCTTTAAAGTTGGGGTACGTATGGGAGCTTTAAGGAGGCACTGAGGATTTTTCATCGGAGTTAGGTACAAAAAAAGGAAAATTTCTTTGATTTTCAAGAGTTTTGGTCTATTCTAAGGACGAAAATTCAGGAATTTCAGCTCAAATGCTCAAGATTCAAGTAAATTCGACAAAGTCTAGCTATAACCTAATTCCCATCCACCACATAAATGCCTGAAACTCTCTAAATACCATTGATCCCCTTCTTAACTCTCTTTATTCCTCAAATGACCTCACATCACCCCTTCAAATTTTTTATAAATCACAAAATAAAGTTGTAGACAAAAGGATCTTTCAGACAGAAGAAACCCATCACGCCCATCGATTTTCATCCTCAAAAACAAAACAGCAGCAACAAAAAAATTTCTTTAAAGCAAAGCACAAAAAAAAAGTTTTTCTTTATGATTAATGTGACCACTTTCCTTTTGTGTGTCTCCTACTTACTTATTTAAGCTGCTGTAACAAAAAAAATGAAAAACTTTTCCGTAGTTAGGTTCTCCTCAGTTTTTCTTTTTATTTATTAAAAAAAGGTTTCCCATCCACTGTTTGTTTATGGTCAAATAAATTTTTTATTCTTCTTTATGCTTCCTCATTCACGACTAAAATTGTGAACAATGAGGGCTGTGAATTAAAGCTCTTTTTTTATTCGAGTGTGAAGCGATATTGTCTGACGGTTGCTGAGTGATAGGTGCTTGACAACCATATCTACGCAACGAAATTTTCTTTTCGCATATTACAATCGAATGATATTGTAAGTCATACGTGTATGACTGTTGCTATATGACAACAATTGACTCGTCTACTGGAAATTTTTATTCTTAATTAACAAGCTCAGACTTGACTCTTTTTTTTTTTGTACTTAAATAAAAATTAATTAATTAATTAAAATTATTTTATTGTGAAAATGTTTTTGAAGTGGAATGGCTCTGAACAACCGGTTGAAGGAAGTTCACTGGAAATGATTTTTTGTGTAATCTTAGGTCTGTTGATTTAGCAACAATATTGCGCTAAGTGCTCAAATTAAAGTCTAAATTAAATTGAAATGCGATCGCTTTATCTCATTAAGGCTATATTCATCTATTGACACTGTAGAATGATCCTGTCAAAATCAGTTATGAATCCAGTCAATGCAGTTATGAAGTTGGAGTTTTGCCATCTAGACACTTACAAATTAAGTTTAAAAGTTTGCGTCTAGCCAAATGCAATTGCATAACTTAATCGCAAACATAAAGTTACAAAAGTCTGGATAAAGTTAGTCTGGTTGTATTTAGAGTCTATTCTTACCTAGAAAGTCTCAGATCACCTTTAATTGGATGGCAATTTGCAGTATATCTTCCAACCTTTGACCGTCTCCAAGAGTATCCTTTCTCAAATCTTAAGTAGAAAAGTCCGCAAAATCCTCTTAAACTTCTTCTTTTAAATGCTGAATAAGAAATTAAATTACAGCAGTTTTTTCCTTAATCTCATTACTTTACAAAACTTTATTTACAAAATTGTAAAAGCTTTAAGCTCATTTTGTGGATAGTTTCATTTAATAATTCATCTTGATAGCTCTTTCTAAATGAGAAGTTTTCTTCAGTCCTCCTCTTACGCTTCTTATTACTATTCACATATTTTTCATCCATCTTTCTCTGTTCCGTTCTTGTCGTTCTCATATTTTTTTTTCTCTTCCTCAACATCATCATCATGATTTCATTTCCTTTTCTTTATTATACAATTTTATTTTTTTTTTTTTTTGCTCCTTAAATGGAGTGGGAGTGGTCGCAAAACTAGTAAGTGGAACGAGATGAATACATGAAAGATAGATAAATTGGGTTTCTGCTCTTATCAGTAGACTGAGAAATGAATGGCAGCGACTAATAATGGAATTGCATTTGTTATGCAAATGCCATGAGAAAGATTATTTTTCTTCTGTCGATAGTTTTATGGAAGTTGATCCTTGAGGGAGTTTTGATGTGATTTTATTGTGGAGTTTATGTGATGGAATCCCGAGTGGACAACTTGACATAATGTCTTGTTGATTGACTTGACCTATGGTCGACTAATGACGGATTCTCATAAAATATATTGGTCAACTAACTTCTGGTTTTTAACTGAACGGTATACCGAAGACATTCAAGGATATTCCAGGATTTCCCATTTTTTACAGCTCCAAACCTCCAAATTCTAACAAATATACCCAAAGGGCTTCATCATATCATCCCAAAAAGCACTTCAATTTCCATTTTCCGCTGCTCCACTCATCTCATTTTTCCTCAATTCTTTCCGTCTGTTTCTCATATTAACTGCTCCTTCTCTAGTTCATGAGGACAATGATATTGAAAAAAATTATATGCGCGATTGAAGTTAATATTATGAATGTATAAATTGAATGAGTGAATGAATGGAAGAGGTCTATAAAGAGGCAAATTATGATGCTGTATAAAAAGGAAAGCATAAAGATTTATGAGTTATGATAATTGATTCGCTGACATTTACTTTATGGTTTTCGCAATATCTTCTTTTCTATTGCCGACGTTTACGTTATATGTCATTTTCTGTAATCTTCAGACTCGACTTAATATGAAATTCATTTCACTTTTTATGTTGTTCAATAGTTAAGATGAGCTATTCTTTTTTATATCCCAGTCTATTCTAAGAATGGATATTGAAGCTGAATTGATTGCTTATGGTGAAGAAATGTGATCAGAATTGATATTGAAATATTTTTTATTATTTTCTGATTCTATTTCGAGGAACTTTTATTAATTATGAAACTGCTTATGAAAATAATTAATAGACTCGTGTCGCTTTAATGAACAGAAAAGCTCATCTTGCTAATAGCTTCTCATTTGTATTCATGAATTTTGAAGAGATTAATTGGCCTCAGGTCATCAAGTGAGGTATCTTGAATGAGATAAAGTGATTCGTGTGTATACGGTTATGAAGGGAGTAGGATACATCTTTAAAAATGCATAGAGCTGTACTGATTGTGGAATTCTGATTTTTTTAGTAATTTTCTGCCGATATTCTTGATTCTAGTGTTAAATTAGATGATTTAAGCTGAGTTTTTGATGCATATGGTGTAAGAAGAATTACTTTGTTACATGACGGAGATTTCTCCCCAAAACAGACATCGGTTTAAAGCTTTAAATTAGACTAATGGCATTTTTATAGAGTCATAAGCTCTATAGCTTGTTTTTAAGTTAGAATTAAAGTAACTCTTTCAAAATTCAAGCCATTCTGGTACAAATATCAACTAAATGATTCCTAATACCTTTAATATCACTTTATATGCATACTGCCATCATCAAAAAACTACACAAAATTTCCATCTTGTAGTTCCGCCCCCGAAAAAAAATATACAACAAATTAAATTCCATTACATTTAAAGAACAAAAAAAGAAGAACAAGACAAGACAAAAAAAAGAATATTAAATGTTTTCTGTAGCATAATAAAATGATAATGCACAAGACAACTCTCTCATAGTGCTGTTATGATTTTCCATAATGGCATTTCAAGTATGCTCTTCTCATCCATTCAATTTTCGTACATTAACATTTCATTTTGTTCTTAGAAACTTTCACTTTATGACAAAGACCGAAGAAGATGAAAAAACGAAGATCAACTCGGCCTCCTTTTTCTTGCTTTGTTGGCTCTTTAAGTGACTTTGTACATTTATTTTTTTTTCTGACTCGATAGGAAAATTTCTTGGGGATAAAAGGAAAATTTCTGAACCAAAAAAATAAGTTTAAGGAGAAAATTTAACAATTTTTTTTTTCGGAACTCATGCATGACAAGTCAGGGCATAATTTATTCAAATTGAATACAAGATTGTTGAAGAAAATAATGGGAACGAAGTACATATGTATGGAAATTGTGAATATTTTCCATCATAGCTTGTCTTTTTTCTTCCTTTATATTCATTGTGGCTCCCTTTCTTGTCTTTCTACTTTTATGCATTGTATGATGAAGCTTTCTTGACTTTAAATTACATTAAAGAGGAATTTTTTCGAAATGTGGAAATGAGGAATTTTTTTTGTGGACGTTGGGGTAATTTTATTTGGATTTTTAAGCTCCTGTAAGCTTCTTATGGACTTATGAGCTTTAAAAGTTAAAGTTTTGAGAAAATTTGTTTGAGGTTTTGATTCAAAGAGCTAGTTAGAAGAACTTCTGTGTAAGTTGGTGTATTTAAAGTGATGTCTTGGCTTTAAAGTTGGAAACTGAAGCATTGGCATTGGAATTGAGTATTATACAACTTTCTAGAAGTCACAAAAACTATGATAAATCAGAATCAGTCTCATTCACACCTTTCTGATTCATTTCAAAGTCACAATACTTTACTGAACTTTCAATTTATGTGTCAAAGCTGGAAAAATTCATATTAAGTCAAGAAACATTAAAAACTGACTAATAAGCTACAATAAAAATCACACCAAACCTCTACAAACCTAAAACTACCCAAAGATCATTCAGCAGATAGAAAAACCATCCACAAGAGCTTTACACCTCCATCCATTAGCATAGACATCGTGAGTGGGATATTGTGAAATCCTCTTGGGCATTCATATGATGCTCATTTAGTCTTACATGGAATCTGCATGTTATTCCTTAACAATCTTTCTGAAGTGTAAAATTGCTCTAGACACTTGCTAATGTTGCACTTTCTTCAGTCTATCGTGTCTCATAAAAAATGCATACTAGTTATTCTCTCTTAATTCGAGTATTTTAGACACACACTTGAGATTTTTTGCAGAAAAGCATTTGCAGAAAAAAGTGCTGCATTTATATTTTTGTTGAGATGGAATTGAGGAAGATAGAAATGACTCAATTAGTGAAATTTAAATGGTTTGAAACATTAAATGCTTATTTTGAGCAGGATATAATTATTATTGTTTTAAGGGTGCAATGATCTATGGTTTATAGAATTGTAAGAGAGCATAAGCATCCAGAGACTAATTGCTGGTAACGCAATCTGAACCTTTAATCTCGTCCGCAATTTCCCTTACCTCAGCAATATAAATCTCTTTCATTTTATTTTACAAATATCTGTCAGAATTGTGCTAGTTTGCAGCTTACTACTGTCGGCATTCTCATGATTTCTCATTAAAATCAATCTGAATGCGCGAGGGATGATCATAAATAAGTGATATTAATTAGATATATTTTAAGTTTTATTATAGCTTTTGCTTTCCTACATTAATCTGATCTGAGAACCGGTTACTATAGCAATGAATGAACTCACATGAGGTTGTAATTTAATAGTCAGCAAATAAGTTGTTTAGACTGCAATGGTGTAAATAAGCTTCTTATTATTGTATGAGAAATATCAACCTGAGATTGTGATTCAGTTAATTATTATGAAATTAACAACTTAATTGTTAGTAACATGATCTTAATAGCCATTTAGATCAATATGTGCAAATCATTTAATCATTTAATATACAATAATTTTCTATTTGCAATCTCAATTCACGCTTAGCAAACGTGAATGTAATAACATCATATAATGTAATCTGGTGTAATAAGATTGTTATTGTGAAAAAGTTCTCCGACGTCCGCATGCTCGCATATTTTTGTTATTAATATTTTTAAGCTGAGTAATGATTAATTTTATGAACTTTTCTGCATTTTCTTGTCATGACCACCTGGAAAGGTTCATTTAAAGTTGATGATTGTTTGAACTTTATTTTGTAAGGTTGGTCTAGGGATGGTGACCTTACTTGGATGGATTTCAATGATTCTTACGAATTTCAATAGTTATGAAATTCAGTTGCAAAGATCAGAAATCAACTAGGATGACTACCCTTAATGATACAACCACTAATTGCCATCCCTAGACATACCAACCCAATTTAGTTCCTTCATTTTCTGTAAATTAACAACAAAATACAAATTGGTTTTTAACGGGGGGAAAACTGATGAAAAAAAAAATGTAAAAAAATCGAAAAAAAAAATTTTGCTACAAAAAAACAAAAAGTTTTTAAGGAAGAAAAGGAAGAAGAAGAAAAAAAACTTAATGAGACTTTTTTTATATATGAATGTACCTTAAAAATAAGTGTTGTATAATATTATTTTTAAGTAAAAAAAAAAATACAAAGCTGTAATAATGTGGTAAAGTATGTGAATAATGGAGCGAAACTCGAGCGCTGTTTGGTGAAATTTGTTCTGATTTTTGTAGATTATTGAGGGTTTTATTGGACTAAGTGTTATTTTATTAGCAGTAGTTGGAGTAATGAAATTTTATTGGTTATTTTTACTAATGTTTTACTAACTTATTTTATGACTTTAGTAAAAGTTTTTGAATTTTGGGTATTTAAGGATTGATTAGAATCAGACAGAACTCGAAGTAGAGTCGAGTCGGCTCAAGACGAGTTTATTATTTTAAGTGAACTTTGAAGCAACTTAACTATAGTAATATCGAATATAGTAAGTGTGTCTATTTCGAGCTCTGAAAAAGTTTAAAATTTTAATATAATTTTAATAAGTTCCTACCTAGGTAAGCCTTCAAATTTCTACAAAAATCCAACGAATTTCACTTTTAAAACCTTGAAAAAAGTTAAAAAATTGAAGCTTTGGCCATCATTTAATAAAATTTCACAAGAAAAATGTTAACTGACTGCCAAGCGACAACCACTTAATTTTAAGCATCGCTCGGGGAGGATAAACGATGAAGAAAAAAGAAGAAGAAGCAGTAAATAAATGATAATGATGATAAAGTAAATTTAATTAAGAGAATGAGAGGAACATAATGGCAAAGAGATGAAATTAGATATTAAGTTTTATTTGAGCTAATTAATGGAATAGAATATTAAGAGAATAAATGAATAAAAAATTATTAAGAAGATGTAGAAAAAAATTTTAAGGAACATGAAGAACAAAATCGAGAATGAAAAAAAAAATGTAAAAAATAAAGTGAAATTATAATTAAGGAAAAACAGTTTTGTTTTATTGTGAGTATCATATTGCGAATTATTTCCATTTTCAGCTGAAGATACAGCCTTAGAGCTAATTACTGGTACTATAAGATTGGTGAGATTTTAATTGCAGTCTTTGTGCGTCTTAGTCGCTCATGTACCTTCATTCCACCCGCAAGTAATGCAAAATAAATCTTAAAACCAAACATGAAAACTTTTTCAGGCTTACAAGCTTTTCTGTGCAAATTTTTCACGTTACATCAGGAACAAAAACATTTTTTTTAATGTAAAGAACAAGCAAAACTTTAAATTAATTTTCTCAATATTTCCTACAAAATAAAAATAAGCATTTATAAACATGTGCCATTAAGAATGTTTACTAAAAATTTGTCATAAATTTCAAAGTAAAAAGTTTGGAACAAATTTTTAATTGGAAAAATATCGCATATGTATATAGAAGAAGGTTGTGCGAGGGTTGGATACTTCGACAATTGATTATTAGGTATATAAGGCATCATTATACATTCTGGAATCTATCAGTGGACTTAATCCTGTCTCATGTTCTCCTAGGCAATTTCTTATTCCTATAGAAGCGGTTTGGCATTAAAATACTGCAATTTTAGCATCAATTAGCCTCAACAAGCATAAAAACGGTGCCTTTTGCATCACTAGTTTGGATCAAGTCGACATGCATTTTAATATGCTGAAGAAAAATTGAATTAAAAAGATATTTATTTGCTTATTCACTTTCTTCGTGGGTCGGACTGATTTGTGGCTTCATTCAAATGGTGCCTAAATCTGGCTTCCGTTTGAAAATTTCCAATAGAAGGTGGGTGCTGTCTATATCGACAACTCCCTCCCAAAAGCTTCCAACCCTTAAAATCTATGAAAATAAAATTTAACCCATAAAAATTGTTTCACATGAACAAAAAGCTGCTCACTTACAAGCTCGCTAAAAAGTCTTTTCTCATTACAAAGCAATAAAAGAAAAATTATCAACACAGTGAACAACATAATGCTGTATAAATTACAGATTTTCTTTCTTTCTTACTTAACAACATTAATATCACATCTACAAACTTTTCTTATTCTATTGTAACATAATTTATGAACAAACGCACATTAACATGTGACAAATTGCAAAAGTTTGAATTGTGAAATGTCTTGAAGTCTTTTTAACATGCCTCACCATGTAAGATATGCCTCCATATGCTCATAACAGCAAAAGTTTCTTTTCATGCTATTATTATTATTATACAGACATTAATTCATTTCTAGTACTTATTTTGAATGTTTTTGACAGCAAATTGGAGCGACAAGATTAATTATTGTGGCACTTTTGGTGACTGACTGAATGTTGGGGATAGATTAGACTCTGGGGACTATTAGGAGTGTTTGAAAAGTGTTTGAATTTTAGCAAATTGTTATTAAAATTGAAAGAAGCTTTTAATGCTTTGAAGAAATATTCCTTGATTATTTGTTAAGGAAATGAGTTCGAAACTCAATTTGAAGACATTCAATCACTCACCTGGTTTGAAAACTCCTTTTTGCTCTGTGAGTTTCTCACAACCTTTCCTTACTTATCAAATTTTTCATTCCTATTTTATTTCATTTTCAGAAAAAAATAAAACGAAAAAACCAGGAAACCGTAAGAAATGATTAAGCGGCAACTTCCTCATACAGCTCATAGCACCATATTATATTTTATAATTGAAAGAACACAGGAAAAAAAGTGTGTATAAAAGCAGAACTGAGAAAGGTAAGAACAAGTAGATCATTATCGAAACAAAGGCAGAATTCAATTCGCAATGGTATCAGCAATGAGCACGCAAAGCATTAATTAAGCAGATTTTTGCTTAATGAGTCGAGAAAGTAAAAAAGAATCGATGGAGGAAAAATGAATTTTTTTCTTCTTCTTCTTCCTATTTACTTCTTTTTTGTTCTTCTTGGCTAGATTCCGTGGGGATAAAGGGATGGAAACATGCAAGGGAATGCCAATTAATCCAATTCAAAACTATTTTATCCCGTTCAAAAACAATTGACTTGGTTCAAACTATTGATCCGGTTCAAACTATTGATGCGGTTCAAAATTATTGATCCGGTTCAATTTATTTACTTGTCTCCAAGCATTAGCAGCTTCATTAATGCAACAAAATAACCAAATCCAAACTCAAGTTCCTTCACCTCGTCCAATTTTTTTCTCAGAATATTTCCTCACTCCACAAAGCTCAATACAGTATTCCATGTTCAATAGAGGTAACAAAGCATGTCGAGTGAGGTAATCAAGAATCCCTGCTGTTTGCATAAGCGCCCTATGTGAATTTCACACACAATTTTTCATTCCACTTATGCTTTCGCTTCTCATTGTGATAAAAAATAATATATAATACACAAAAATGTACACGAAGATGCTTTTTCATTCAACATAACGAGGAAGGAGAGAAAAAAAGGAAGCAAAAAAATCTTTAAAGCAATTACATTAATTGAATATTGATTATTGTGTAAGTAGAATGAAATTCGCTCTTATTTTGATCAAGGGACAATCCATTGTTTTAAAAATTCCATTCCAAAAAAATTAAAGGCACTTTTAAGGCTGTCAACTCAATAATTGTTATTGTTATTGATTGTACAGCTGATGAAAAATGAGCTTCATTGGTTGATTTGGGTTGAATGTTTGAGAGAATTATTCATTAAAGGTGATTGATGGTGGATGGCTAGATTCGGGTTTTGGGTGAAGGTTTTGCCAATTTGCTGGTATTTTGAGACTTTATGTCTTGAGTCTCTTTAGATAATACGCATTATATTTAATAGCAGGCTTTAATAGGTATCTGGATACAATCAGTTTTACTTGACGCAATAAATCGGATACACTGTGCACTTAGTTGAATCACAGTGCTTCTGGCTAGGGCTCTAGGGTGATCTATGGCCTCCCTCAAGTGGAGTCTAAAGCTAGCGATCTTCTTCCAATTTCCAATACCATGTGCCATACTTCCGAGAGTTCTTTGGTCGTCCACAAGCTCTTTACTTCTGTCATTAGCTCATATGATAGCCTCTAAACTTAGTCATCTAGTTAAGTATGTCTCCTAAAGCTATCATTAATATTCTTCATATAGCCAGTCAAGCTACAAAGATGTTCATTAAAGATTGCTTTAAGAAAAAGACACAAAATATTTTTTCATAAATAAAGAAATCATAAATGTTGCCACGTGACTAAGCAACTTAGCCTACCCCCTTAAAAAAAGTTCAGAAAATTCAATAAAATTCCATCAAAAATTTCTCAAACCCACATCAATGTCTGAGACAACAAAAAAAAAGTACCTCAAGCAAACAGAGGCAATAAAAAAAATTCTCATGACAGAAATTACACTTTGTGTTTTACAAAATTAAACATCTCTATCACTTACCATCATTTAAATTATTATAATATACACAAAAAAACAAAATTTTTATATATTTTATTTCATTAACTCAAACACAACAGAACAAGAGAAAAAGCAGTCCCAAAAACTTTCTAATTTACTCATTCATCAAGTTAAATATGATTTTTTTTTTGGTAGGAACACGCATGTTGGTTTAACATATAACACAGGATATAACCCTTCTCGAAAAAAATTTGTTTAGTAATAATACACAAAAAAAAAACTTTTTTTTTTTATTCTACATTAAAAATCATTAACTGTATTTTGAGTGAGAAACTGAAAGGTGTGTTATGCATGCATGATGTAGAGACGTTGAGACATGTAAAAAAAGAAATATTCACTTACCTTTTGTTGTCGAGAGATAATTTTTAATATGTGGAAAGGCACTTTAGATTAATTTATGTGAACTTTAGGGTGGATATGTTGTTTTGAGTAAATTAGGATTTTGTATCTGAATTGTCAGTCTTGAGGTATATGCTTATAGTGTCTGTTTACGTGTAAAATGAGTGCAATCCTGTCAAGAGAAGGATCCTAAAGTTCATTTATTTGGTGAAGTTAAATTGGAGTGTATGATTAAGGTTCCCGGAAAGCACACGGATTATTAATGACCGAAAGTCCTATTTCACTCCTTGGATTTATTCTGAGGCTAGATTTCATGGATCTAGAGTAATGCTGGACTAGGATCGGATTTTCACCTACTACTCATAGAAAATGCTGTCATTTTAAGCTCAAAGATCAGAAATTTCATTAAATTGTTCAGTCTAACCCCTAAGCCAGATTCTATCTGATTAGTCCTAAATAAGAATCCAGCACCATTTGCCATTATGACCTTTCCTACTCCATTTTCAGTTCTAGCATTATATTCTCTAAAGTAGACATTCTAACTTCCAAATGAAACACAAAAAGTAGTTTTGCCTTCCTTTAAAGTCTCTGTACAGCAATGATCAATATGAAAAATATCCCAATCTTCTTATTTCATGAAAGTTTAAAAACAAAATGAAATTACGAACCTTTGGAATCTCCATTGAATCATATCTGCATAAACTCACAATATTACTAACAATAATAATTCCATACACTTCATTCCGTACATGCTTATCATCTACACTTATTATGAGTAACAAAATGAATGAGTAAGTGAGACAGGCACACATGAGAGAAAAGCCACATATGAGACTCCAAAAAACAAAAAAAAAAGTGTTATCAAATGTTTATGAAAGTGTTTATATTCTCAGGATATATACAGTACAGTTCAAAAGGTCATTTTCATGGCGAGTGTTTATCGAATGAAAGTTTTATGAATAATTCATGAGCAGCTATAGCTTTTTTTTACCATATCCTAAAAAGAAAAACATACGTACTCATACAGTTTCTGTTCCCTTTTTTTCCCTCTGTTTAAGGTATTTATATTCAAGACTTTGCTTTGTTTGTTCTTTTACTAAGAGGCTTGCCTGCCTGCCTCACTGCTCTCACAGAAAAACTACAAAATACAGCAAAATTTTTATCTGACGATGCATGAGGTATGAGAAGACAAAATATCAGAGAAACTGTATGAGAATGTCAAGTTGATGCTGCTTAAAGGTTTTTATATGGGAGGATTTTGTGGTTGAATTTAAGGCTTGTGAAATCGATAGGCTTGTTATGCTTTTTAGGGTTGAAATAAAGATTCGATGCTATTAAATTTAAAGTGAGATATTTTATGGATTTTATGTGGTTTTTTGGAATTTAAGGCAAAATATTATCGATATGTGAGGTTATTGCAGACACCATACATGATTCCTTACTATTAATTTTGAGTATAATAAGTCCCACACCCACCAATTCCTATTATATTCATGAACTATTCAATTTTTCATCATCTAATTCACATCGTATTAAGCAATTTCCATAATTCCACAACTCATAACCCGCAAACATTGTAAATCCCCTTAATCGGGAACCATCAATTCAATTTTACACTTCTCATCGCGTTCATCTGTTGATGAAGATGAAGATAAAGACGTTTTAATAATTCAATAAATTGAACCGATAAGCTATTGAATTTTCTTCCACAGACTCAATACTTTCTCAATCGATTATAAAATTGAATTAAATTATTTTCATCTACAGATGCTCTGGGAATGAAGAAGAAAAGCTCTCCATTTTTGTGTGTGTGTTGCGGTGATGCTAATAATTTAATTTCAATCATTTATGTTGTGAATATTTTATGTATATAATTTTGGATTTTTTATGGGGAGGCATGTGATTGAGTAGAGCTTATGGAATGAGATAGATATGGAAAGGATGGATACTGGAGGTGCATAGGAAAGGATCCTTGCTCCCACAGGCTCATAGATGCTTGATTATTTCTGATTTTTAGATAGAATAATATTTATGCTTTGTATAGATATACATATGCCAGTATCAAGTTAAGGTACCCTAGGATCAAGACATCTTCCATCCCCATACATCCAGATCATCCTTAACAGATGGCTTAAGCAAAAAACTTAACGAGTACAATCATCTAATAAGCTCGATATTAATAATCACATCAATATATGCATAATGTTCCACACTGTCATTTCCAATAAATTTCATTTAATAAATTACGTATTTAGGTGTCCTTTGAAAAGCTGTAAATTTTATTCCATTAGCAATATTCTTTATTATGTGTTTCGAGAGCATTAACATCGTTGAAAACGTACTCGCATAAATCACATTCTACATTTTTCAACCGCAGATTTATGGGTGCTCTATAAAGCGACACCCTCAAGTACGTACACATATACACTTGTACTATGCTGCCTGCATGAGGATAGAGAAAATGAAAATTCACACCGCAAAAAAGAACAAAATATTTAATTCGTAAATTTTTCAATTATTTTCGTTGAGGTTTTGGAGCGTGTGGCTTAATTCTTTAAGACTATTATAATGTTTTAATTCTATATTGATGTATAAAGCTATGGAATTTTTGAGTGACTGTAAAACTTGTATTTTTGAGTTTGCATGTTTGGGGAGTTGACTAAGAGTGACGCACAGTCATAATTAAGAACTGACCTATATAAGTAATGCACAGCATTAAGACTATAAATTTCCAATGATAATGCGAATAAATGTGGTGTGTCACAGGAAATGCAATCATAATCGTCGATATAGTCATAGTTTTACACAACTCTATGCATCTTTTGTGTTCAGTCCACTTCAAGGTCACCTCCATTTGTAGCTAAACATATACCGTAAATAAATTCATACTTGTTGTAGAATGATCGAAAGCTTGGTAAACACAATACTTTTTAGAAAAAAATCGAACTCGTAGGCATATCCTCCCCAATCTAGATCCATCTATTCTTGTTTGTAGACACGTGTCTGTATCAATTATTATTCAATTGCAATTTTCTTGGTGTTTATAAATTTACCTAAAATAAGAAATTGTTTAGCGTAGGATGTGAAAAATTGATTCAATATTTGAGTTTTGTTTATCTTTAAAAATGAAATGTTACAATCCTAATCTAAGCATTTCTAAATTTGGGTGGATGGTTCATATGTATTTGAATAGATTGAGTATATTAAAGGAATATCTAGCTTGATTTCTACTATGAATAAGCTTTTAAGACACAATTTTAAAGTTATTCGCTTGACATAGAGATCAATTGTGACTTAAGGCCTCCTGAAGCAGGTTCTATAGCTGATTACTGCTTATCAATCATTCGAAAAAAATAAGTTAGAACTTGTCATCAACTGGACATTACATCATCACTCGGGAATACTGTCAACAGATCCAAAAAGATTTATATTACAGTCTACATTCAGCTAGTGATGAAAAACCAACCATCAGCTTTACTATGTATTGACTAAATGGAATTTTAATGAGGCAATAAAAGTCTCACGTTTGCATTTTATGACTTAAAATCTTTATTTTTACAAAATGTAATGTCTTAAAAGTAAATATTGAGTTGTTGTTAATGTAATGGGGAATTTATAAATGCGATCAGTTTTGAGTTAAAAGCACGATGTGGCTAATTTACATGCTTTTATGGATTAATGTTTTAGTCTCCTATAAACCTTAATATTAGGCTTTGATAAAAATTGTTCTAAGTTTTATAAATCAGCATTGTTCAGAATCCATTGCAGATATCGATGAACATTTGTATATACACCTGGACCTTTTCCACAGTCACCTTTTGGACCATACGATACAATTCCATACTGAACTGCTCTTATCTTCTCGTCAAGGTAACGAAGTTGTGTAAGTGGACCACCTGAATCACCTGTTGAATCAGAAATGAAATTTAGTATATTTGTAAGTAAGCAGTAAATGATTAATTTACCTCTACAACTATCACTGCCATCTTCGCTGCCAGCGCAGATGTGTCCTTTAGTTAATGTTGAACTTATTGACTTTCTGCAATCCTCGTGTGTAACATAATCAACATAGGTCCCCAAAAGTACATTCGAAAATGTATTATTGTTGTCAATTCTTCCCCATCCAGTAATGTAAAAGACATCATCAACACTGACATTGTCTTGAGCAAATGGCAGGCAAATTGTATTGATATTTTCCTGATGCAATTTAGCCGGTTCATTCAATTTTATTAATGCAATATCCTCAAATACTTGTCGCCAATGATGTTCGTGTCTTTTAAGTGTAAAATTGGTAATTTCTTGTACTTTTTCAGCACATTCAATCTTATTATCATTATTTGTAACACAATCGGGATCGGATGCTAAATTGTAATCGCCGAGTCTTACTGCAATGCTGTGTGAATGAGAAATAAAAAAGAGGTAAGAAGAAGGAAAAGGCAAAAATTTGTGTTTGGGGATTTTCAAGATGAGTGCTTTAATTTTTGCGATAAGAACGGAAGCAAATTTGTGTAGCTTATGAGGTTTTGTGAATGTAATCAATATGGAAATTATCGGAATTGAAATTTTGTGGGAAGTATTTGGTCTCTTTTATGTGAATAATAAAAGGCTTTTGTGAATTTTAATGTTGTGGATTTGTGTGAAATTTGTAAGGATTTTAAAGTACATGTATAGTATTATGGCTTTATATTATGCAGCCTTAGGATCATTGTAATATATTTGATAATTATTTTGGATTTATTTGGGACTTTGTAAGACTTTTAATGATAATTGTTAGAATAGTTTACTTACGGTGTTTTTGACTGTAGGCAATGTGCTGCTGTGAGAACTAGATTTTCTATAAAAAATAAAAACAAATTAGTTTGATATTTAAATTAACAGAAAATTCCCCGGCATCTTCATATTGTTTAGGAAATCGATTGAATTGCTTTATAGGAAGAAGAAATTCAAACTATTAATGTCATCGGAATTAAATAGTTGACGTCTTTGAAGCTCATTTTAATTTAATTAGGAATTTTTTTTTGCAAAATTAAAGTTAAAAGAAGGGAAATTTGATGACTATTTACTGGAATGACAATTATGCAGAAGTAAAATCCCCCAAAAATTGATGATATAATTTAGATTTAGACAAAATTAACGTCATTGCATGTTCATTCTATTCAACCTACTATGGTTACTGTTTCATGAGTAATAAATGCCCATAAGACATTTTGAGATTCTATGCTGACTGAACCGATGAATCATCAAGGAATTCCATTAAAATTCATTCAGGTTTACAGTTCAAATTATATTTTAAAACATATACTATTTGCGTCATGGTAGTAATTATTTTACATGTTTCATATGGTTTTTATCCCATGAATGCATTTATATTACACCATGATCAACTTTCTGCATTGGAATGACGCAGATTCACGAGTCGTCAGATGTATTGAGTTGATATTACCTTGATTAACTTTCACTATTTTGTTGCGTTTTTAATATTTTACAAATATCGTCTATTAAGTGTTTATAGGCTACTAGTATTTGCGGAGATTGTTATTATGTGGATATTGTTTAAGCAAATGATGAGACACACGTTTGACGTGACTAATGCTTTAAAATATTCAATTAGACCAGCTTTGAGAATAAGAATTCAAAACAAAACACAGTCATACTCAAAATATTGATGCCAATCTTGTGTCCACGAGTAAATGTGCTGATTTTAACAGATTTGATTAATAATTGAATTGTACTTCTGTATGGTCATAGAAACTTATTAATATTAAATCCATATCTCAGTATTACTGTTATTATTATGACTTGCGAGTATGTCTAATCAAATAAAGCATTATCAATGAATTTGTCAAGTGGATGAAACAGTTTCTGCACAATTAATAACTTTTTAATTATTCTCTTGAAACCCGAATCATATTTTGTGTTAGAAATGAAATAAAACTGATTAAGCTATTCTTATGATTGGGTGCGGCTTGAAATTCGCATTCAATCTTAAATTAGTCACTCAAAACAGCAGATAAGTTGTGATGTCAATGTGCTTATTGTCAACTTTATTAATTTTTTTTGCATTTGCATAATGAAAGTTAAACAAAGAGTTTTATTAGCACCTTATTCGTGCGTTATGGACATATAACAACATATTACCTCAATGCCAGCTAGATGATAATTTTGCTAACTGCATGAGCTCATCGCACGTGAATCCATTGTTCAATAAAATCGTTAATCTTTTCTTTATTAACTACAGATCCCATTTCTATGAATCATAACCGCAATAATTTCCATCCCATAACTTTTAACGCATGAAAAACGAGGATCGCACTTACCACTGATTAATGTACCGGCACAATCAACCGATGTTGTATTTGTCTTTTCATTGAAATAAACTATCGCAACCATCCAAGGATTTGCCTTTAATTCTGTTTCCTTTCCATTGTGAATTTTGTGTACTCCGGTATGTACTCCACATCGTTCATTATTAAATAATTTGAAGTTTTTATGCATCTTTAAACTTTCTGGACTATCGGCAGGTCGTTTTGTTGTTTCCATAACTCCTTGTGAATTTTCATTGAAATTATTTATAAATTTTGATTTGAGGGCCTCATTTTGTACATGAGACTCATTAACTTTAAGAGCAATATCCTTCGGATGTTCATGTTCAAAATTATTCACTTTTGAGATTAAAAAATATACTAAAACTATTGCAAAACACGCACTTATCACAGCTATGAGAATTTTCACTATTTGATTCATGATTAATACTTGATTATTGTAACTTAAACTTGATTATTAAATTATAAATAATTATTCTCTAATTGACTTGTTCACTGTTTGAAGTTCTGTTTAATATTAAGCCACAATCGAGCAATACTGGGAGATTATAAACACAAACATCTTCCTTACAACGATTGTGAAATTTTCTTCTTACATTCAAGGCACATTTATGACGTCAAATGAGAAATTCATTCACACGCAGACTGACTTACGTTGTTCGGAATTACCACGATTATTTATTATTTTATTAAGCTCAGCAATTGAGCGATGTGAGCGAGATACTGAATATGAAAAATGTAGCGAAAAAATATCCACATGGTAAACGAGTTATAAATATTTACAGTTGTGATCATGAGAGAGTTAAGAGAGTAAAAAATGCACAAAACAAGTTAATCATCAATGTTTTTGTTTACACCGGCATAAAGGCAGACTAGCGGGGTTTTGATGTATCGGAATGCAATTAAACAGTTGTGATTAATAATTCATGACCTATACTGTAGTATTAACATTATTAATGTGTTTAAAATTAGATTTTATTGTTTTGGGAATAGGTGTCAAGTTTGATGTGAATTAATATGTAAAATCCCAGTGAGGAAATGTTGTCTACGAGTGTAGGAATTTTTCTAGGAAGATGCATTTAATTAGAATGATTACGTAACGACTAGGTGTCTGGAAACTCTCAGGGGTCGTTAATAACATCTCAGGGGTTTGATGGAAGATTGAGGAGTTCGTCTATGAACATGTTAGGTGTCATTTTTGAAGTTATTCTGGCTGAAATTTAATTGGTGTTAAATATATACTTTTAAATGTTGAGTATTAAGTACAATATAGTCAGTGTGGCACTGCTACGTCATTTTACGACGATAAATTAAATTTGAGGCCGCTTGTCTTTCGGATGACTAATTGTCAACATTTGTGTATCAATACATTTTTGCTATTTTTTGTCAACATACGGTTTGAGCAATTTATTGGGAAGATAAGATAAAAAGTCATAAAGTTTCGACTGTAGATTACTGTAGGGATTTTGAGGTTTGACACTATATCTAAATTTTTCTTATATCCCCAAAAATTAGAGCCTTTATTTAAATATCATTTATTAATAAAAACTAAAATAAGCTAAAAATCATCCTTTATTAGGAACTTTATAGAACTTTTCTCCAGCATTACATAAAATCCAATGAAGGTATGGATAAATATTTGTGAAAATTTGTGGTGATGATCCATCCTTATTAGATTTAGTTCCAACTGATATTATACCATAAGCTATTGGTCCATTGTCGTCCATTGATTGAATCGGCATGCCACTGTCGCCTTGTTTGATTCTTGTGTCTTAAAAAAATTGAGATTATTTTTAATAATTTTTTATTAAGCTCATAAAATTTTTGATCCTACCTATGTCACCTCCACAAAACTTTAAAGACATTTTTGTACCGGTAAAAACTTCAATTAAAACCTTGTCCTCAATAGTTTTGTTTATTCTATATTCACATTGTCGCACTGGAATCGTTGGAATCAGTCTTTCTCTAAGCTTTGGAAATATATGTGGATTACTACTATTCCATCCAGTTAGTGTTAAATTTTGAGGAACATCAAAATTGTTGAATGATAATCTAATTGGATGAATAGTTTCTGAGAATGTTACTGGCTTGTTGAGTTTTATTAAAGCTATGTCATTCTTCACTAAACTGTGATTATATTCTGGATGAACAAATAGTTCATACTGATTGTTTTTGACTCGTATTGCATCACTATAGTTTTTGGCAGGTGTGCCACCCAGATGGATATCGTATGCCTCATCCAGGAAGAAACAATGACCAGCTGTAAGTATGTCGCGATCTGAAAGAGTTGAGATCGAGTTAAATTGCATTAATCATCATCATCTAGACTCTAGACTATAACAAGCAGCTAAATGGTAGGATAAATAATTGAAAAGACTACAAACCATTGATAAGAAATCCTGAGCACATGAAGTTAGTGGAATTTTGTTCTGATAATGTAAATCTAACCATCCATGGATATTTATACAAATTAGTTTTATTGTCTGGATTATAATATTGTCCATAGTCAAAACTAAATCTATCGTAGTATCTATGCCAATTTAATAATAATACAATTGAGTCACCAAAAAGTCCATCGCAATATTTGAACGATTGGAACAGTGAATATACTGCTAAGATGATAATGATTCCGAATATAATTGAGAGACTTGTAATCATTGCCACATGCCTTATTTTTAGAAGTTTTCGGAGAGTATGCTGTGCTCCTAATGCTTCAATTTTAGGAACTCTTGTTGGAGCTTTCCTAATGTAGGTTTGAATAGCATTTTCAAGAGCAACTTTGTTGTTTAAAGCAAAATTTGGCGAGTATCCTTGTTGTCGCACTTTAGACAGAACTTTTTCAAAAAGTTCTTTTTGACATAGCTGATAATCTTCCATTGTTAATAATTTGCTTTAGTAGAGTATTTGAAATTTAAATATCAAAACTTTTGATTAATAATTATGCTTATTTCATAATTTAATTAGTTTATCCTTTAAAAGTATTATAGTTGAATCACATTTTGTATAGTCACTGAGATAATAAATCCAAAATTTAAACTATTTTAAGTTGTAGATAATCTGAGGTTTTGCTGTGTCATCGAACATGTTTTGATAACTTCTCCAACGTAGCTAACTTCATTGTCATTTTAAAGTTGCGTGCCAAAAAAATTGTTTTGATATCTGTAACACAATGTATTGATATGCTTATTTCACTGATTAGAGGAGATTATTTATATTTTTGTCAGGGGTGTAGCAAGGTCTGTGAGAATTCAGTCAAAAAAAGTTCAAAAAACACAAAGTATTATTTTTCTATGATCTCAGCTTACAACATCAAGCTAACTTAAAACCCATGAGGCACAATCCACAAAATCAACCGCGGTCACGGTGCTATTAGGACAACTTCACGTCTAACTGTTTAACACGCTGTGCTATTCGGAAAACTCTTTAAAAATTTATTTACTAAACCACTTGACTTAGGTCTTAAAAGCATTATTATTATTTTGTGTATTTTTATTCATTTCGATAAAGTCACTGACTTTTGATACACCCCCGTATTTCGTAATAACACATTTTATTTTATTGATAAATACTAACAACAGCAATTATGATTTTAACTATTTTATTTTGTACACATTCAATTGTTTTTATTTAAGTTTTATTGATATGATCTTCAACTGTATTTGATCAGCTTTTTGTTTATGTTGTAAGATTATGAGCAATTTGTTTCGTCATCTAGGTTTTTACACGTTTAATACTTTTTTCAATTTTAATAATCAAAAAGTTTGTTTTATTAAATATAAATATTATTATTAATGACACAACAAAATCACAAGAAACAAGTCACATCTTAATTCAACGGGAAACTAGACAATACTGCCGACTAATTGAAAAATTTCTATTCTTATCTTTATTGTGGGGGTCATTCTTTAATTTCGTCACATAAAAATCAATCGTCATAATTTTCCGTAAAAATATTTAAATTTTGCTGTGAAATTTAATTTCAAAAAATATTTTTAACTTAGCTTAATTTTGAGCATGTGACATTACTAATCAATGAATCCTATATTTCTACTATTCACACTTTTCGTGTATCACAAAAATAAATGGATTTGTCATAAATAAACGAATGACTGTTCTGTTCTCAATTTAAATTTATGATGTGACTGCATATTTCCTATCATAGAGAAATATGCGATGACTTATTACGCAAAAATACGAATTTATAGACCCACCTCAAACAAAATCGTAGAGATCATAGGGTCAGAAACATAATAAAATTGGATTTTTTTTTAATTTTTTTTTTTAACAATATAATCAATATAAAAACTTAGTCTTATCAATTCTTATTATCTAATATCGATGATCACTTGGCAAGGCTGCTTTCAATGGACGGCATATTTTTTTTAAAAGGATCTAAAAACTTAATAAAATAAAGAATTTATTTCTTTTGAGTTTGATATCACATCAAATACTGGGTCAATTAAGCATTATCTAGAATCCATTCAAGATTTGCATGTGTTGTCAAATACAAATCAGGGAATTTAAAATATTGGTTTCCTCCTGATATTAAAATTCCATAAACAACTGGACCGGTTTGATAATATTTTATTGCTGGTGATCCACTCTCACCTTTTACAGACTCGGCATCTGAAATGGTAAAATCAAAATTGGAAGGGATATATTAAGGTAAATGAAAAACCAAGCTTACAATTATAATCTGCACAAAATATAACTTGATCGTTGTCTTTGAAAAATGTTATGTCTTTTTCATCTCTGTATTTTCCTTGACATACGTCAGGACTCATTACTTCAATATCCGTTTGTTTTACTTCTGTTTCATCAAGATCTTGATTCTGCCATCGAATGAGAGATAAATTTTGAGGTAGTTCTGGACTGTCAAATGGCAAGTATAATGGATAAAATGATCTCGAAAAATTCAATGGTTGTGATATTTTTATCAATCCAATATCAGCTGTTTCATCGACATCCTGATCATCATCCTTTAAATATCCTTCATTAGATTTGAATGTCAAATGCTGTCTTGAAATCTTTCCATTGAAGTTATCGTCAAAGAATTCTCGATTGAGAAGGATTCCTGTGCTGTTGAACAGATTCAATAACTTTATTAAGAAAAATTTAAAAACAAAAATTATTTTAAACTTACATGGCAGAGTTTTCATATAAGCAATGTGCTGCCGTTAATATTAAATTATCTACAAAAAGTATAAAGTAAATATTTTAAGTTAAAAAATTTCATTTTTAGAAAATTTAAAACGCGAGTCAAATTTCTTATAAAAATGATTAGCTCAAACAGACTGTATGACCTTTTGGACATTCAATTGTTGAATTATGGACAAAAAACAATTTTTAATACCCCTTTCGTCCATGTACATTCAAAACTTGAAATTTCTTCTTAAATGTCAATCGAAATAACTTGTTAACATAGCATCAACATCACATATTAGCATTTTACAGGTGTGATCGAGTATTTTTGCATGTATCTATTTCTGAAATTTTTTCAAGCATAACATAACAAGCGGTGTGAAGTGTACCACATCAGAAGATGTGGATGACTCACTGGTTTTGCACTATCACACGTTCACGTTTTTATTGTTTTACTCTTGATTTCTACGTTTATATGGCTGAATATTAATTGTGGGTAAAATCTCGAGCGGATAACATTTACTTTGTGACTCATGGTTTTCATTCATGGATCAGTTATACTATATCAATAACATATGTATCTAGATTTCATTTCATTTCATTTCAATATCCTCATACCTCAAATGCAGGTATAGGATTGAATGGAACAGATTGAATGGAATATTATTAAATATTTCACAAAATAGAAACATCTGATAAAAATTATGATTTTATGTCCAAAAATAAATGGATAATAAAGTGAAGAAAATGAAATTCTGCAGAAATTGTATTTCCTGTGATCTATTAACTTAGAGAATGTGTTCAGTAAATTACTTACTAGCTATTATAAATCCTGTGCATGAGTGCTGTTCAGTAATATTTTTCCTTAATATTCTCACAAGCCAAGGAGCTTCAGGTAAGTTATATGCGTAATAGTCATTCATAAAGTCCGTGAGATTATTTATTGTATAGTTGTTTATGAATTTTGGATAATTTTTATGATTTTTCAACTGAGTTTCAACTCTTGGCCAAAAAATATATAAAGCAAATCCACTTCCAAGCACAATAAAAACTATAACAAGCACTAAACACCATATTAATATATATTTTTTATATTTTTCCCAATTTGACTTGTCTTTAGTTTCATCAGGAATTATAACTGAAACTGCACTGTTTCCAAATGCCTGTTTATTCAATTCTACTGTTGATTTACTCGTTTCAATGTAATTTTGAGACATTTTTGAAAATTATTAATTTAAAAACGTAAAAAGCAAATTTAATTAAAGACGTCTTCACGATCGAGATGCTGATGTTAAATTAAAAGATTTTCTCTGCAGCATTCGATTGTATAAACACAGGAACACAACAATGTTATAAATATTTCTGGGAAATTTTGAAACATGTAAATGCGGTTTTATATAGTGTGATGTCATTTCATATAAAGGAAATTTCAATTAAGAAAACGATCGTTTATGATGTAAATCAGATTTAATTGTTCGATCAGATCATAAATAAAAACACCCAATGTATTAAAGTTATGGAATATCAAGACTGATCTGTTATCATAAATCCAGATCATTCAAAATATGATTTATTTTTAAATAAACTATTAATGCTTACCATTCAAAGATATTTATATCTATTTCACTATTTGGTTCGAAACTATATTTTCTTACATTTAACATGCTTTAGAACTGAATGTATATTAACAAAAGTCTAAATATTTTAGTGTTTTTAAACTATCACTTTAATAAACTCTTTTGAATTCATTAACATCTCAATTGAAATTTCTGAATTAATTACAAAGAAAGTACATAATTTTAAGCTATAAAAATCATCATTTGAAGTATTATGAATGACATTTGTGACATTAACATTT
Source organism: Chironomus tepperi (assembly GCF_022539635.2). Lineage (NCBI taxonomy): Eukaryota > Metazoa > Arthropoda > Insecta > Diptera > Chironomidae > Chironomus > Chironomus tepperi. The sequence goes on from NW_027226207.1 coordinate 2,627,660, forward strand.
GTTTTTATTTTTAACACATTTGACATTGAATTCATAAATATTAGTAAACAAGCTAATATCTTTATATTCTCTTTTTCGTGATGCTCATTTTGGAGCTGATCACTTAATAAATTACATAAAATTATTCAAAATATAATATCGCAAATTAGAAACACGTGGCAATGTTCTAATGTTTTTCAATGAGTAAAATGGAACAGTGAAACTGGAAAAATTCTGTTATTCGGTATTAATGGCACTTCTTTGAGCTATTAATACCTAAACAAAGAATTGATAAATAAATTAGGGAAATGATCTCAGATGGGCAAAAATACGTTATAGCTTGTTTATGGCAAGTTATTTTTCAGTTCTACTACATGTGTGTCCACTCAAAGATCAAATTTAAAGTAACGATGAAGTATTATCCAAAATCCAGGTAATAAATGCTCCATTATTCATATACACGTCAGTCAAATTTTTGCCTTCGGAGCCTCCCATCGACAATAATCCATAACTAGTAAGTTTATGTCCATTGCTAACTAATAATGGCGAGCCACTGATCCCAGTTTGCGTATAATTGCCTGTAAATTGAAGAAAACTTATATGAGTCTAGTGACTTTTGCATATGCAGCTATTTGAGGTGTCCATAAAAGTGATAATGCATACTATAGATGGACAATAAATCTGTAAATGCCAATTACCTCCATTAGATCCACAAATTATTATTTGCAATGATATCCAATCCAAGTTATTATCAACTTTGTTTTCGTAAAACCTTAATCTTTTATTTTCCATTTCATACTGCTTTTTACAGTCATTTACGTCTACCACTGATATTGGTACCTCCTTAATTTTTGTACGATAAACACTTCCATCGTCGATGAACTCAAGACTCGTAAAAGCATTTGGTAAGGATGTCTCATTTATTGGTAAACATAATGTATGAACTGGAACTGAATTTTTTAATTTAATCTGTGCTAAATCATAATTTTTTTCAAAATTATTCAATTCAAATTTAGGATGTCGAATGAATTGAAATTGATCACTTGTTAATATTGTCATGCTATTAGTTAGGGAATTATAGAAGTAGATTTCAGATCTGTAAAAAATTTGCATAATTAGGAGGACATTGGTAGGGTATATTAGAATTTAGAAGAGTTTAAATGTTGAAAAAAGCTTTTAGAACATTAAAGCAGTCATACTTTAATTTGAATTTAACACTTACATGGAAATGTTGTTTTCAGGCTGTTCGCAGTGTGCAGCTGTCAGAATCATATCATCTGCAATGAAAATATTAAATTAAGAATTGGTAAGCATCTTTAAGTTCAACAATAACTGACATTACTATAAGTCGAAATTAATATGTCACAAAACAAAACAATAAAAACAAATTTAGAGACACACAACATCTGTATCATACTTTAAATATCACCAGAAGCGATAAGATTAAATTTTGAAAACAAATCAATAAAGTTGACTGTTAGAAATTGTTGGCCAATCGTGTAGTTAACAATTACACAATTTCCCGTAAAATTTTATAACATTACTTAAATTAACGTCATTGGTTATAACAGTTGAGGTTTTTGTCAAAGAAAAAAATGAATTTTTATCTAACTAATTAAGGTAAAAAATCGAAAGTTGCATTACGAGTCGTTTACTAATGAAGCAACGCCTTCTCCCCATTTTGTAACAAAATTTCCTAAGATAACGCCCCAGAAGTCAACGGGGTTGGTAATAAGTGAACGCACCCTTATATAATCTAATCTAACTGAAAACCTAATCCATAAAAAATTAATTAATTTACTTACTTTGAATAAATGATCCGATACATCCAAATAAAGTTTCATTAAACTGCTTTAGGACTATACCAACTAGAAATGGATAGTTCTTGATAGTTGGTTCCATTTCAAGATCACAATCATAGTCAAGCGAATAACATTTTTTCTCAATGAATTTTTCATAATTAATATGATTGAAAATTGACTCATATGACTCAAATTCCTGAATAGTAATATTGCAGGGTATATCCTCCAAAGTCTCTTCTAAAGTTGAAGTTGGAATGGGATTGAGAGTTGCTTCATTTTCAGTCTTGATGGAAAAGCACATTATTAAAGTTAAAATAAGAGCTATAAGAGCGCACAAGCTTAAAATGCTGATTTTAGGATGATCTTGTATGAAGTTCCATGCTCTGTCAACTAATTTTTTTGGAATGGGCTTGCGAATATGTCTTGTTTCAGATGAATAACTCATTTTTAATCCTTTTAAAAAAGAGAATTTTAATGTTTAAATAACTGTTAAAAAATCCTTTTCAATTCCTTTTTTTTAAGATTTTTCACTTTTTTAAATATTTTTTCCTATTACGTAATGATGACTAATAGTTATATTAAATAATTTTATTATAGGACTGTTCCTTATTAATGTAAGATTTATTTCAACTAACTAGAAATCTGGTGATCTGCTTTATAGCAATCTTCTGTTATACCATGTTATAACTACTTGATTTTCATATAAAGGTACAAAGATTACATTATCAGTTAAAACAAGTCGATTATGAATGAAAATTGTCAATATTTCTTACATTAAACAATTTAACAAAACTCTAAATCGCTTCTATTCATTTTTAATCCAATTTTTAGAAGAATTTCAGCAGGTAACTGGCTTTTTTCAAAAATCGAATACATTATTTTCAGTTTTGTTCAAATATTAACTTTAATTTGAAAAATAAAAAACCGTTAACAAAATTTCAATTTAATTTTGGTTCATATTTCAAAATTTTCAATTTCCTTAAATCAATCAAGAATATTTAAGTGCCGTCCATCTTTAAGGAGGAAATATAAAATATCCCCCCACGACCCACATCACAGTTCATGCATATTTAAAAGCAGCCCCTTCAGATTCCACCGCGTTTCAAATTCTTTAGTTTAATAAGCATTACATAAGATCCAGTGACGATAATCGTAAATTTTTGTAAAGACAGTAGGTACATTCGATCCGAAGCCTTCTTTTACTCCAAATGATACAAATCCAAAAATAGTCGGTGCTCCTGTTATCAGATCATTGCCATAAACTGGCATTCCACTGTTTCCTTGTTTCACAGCTGCAAAAATTTGATTAAATACTTAAAATTTGTCAAAAATTTTAAATACTTACTTTCATTGCCTGCACAAAATTGTTCATAATTTACTTCTTTTGTGCCTTTAATTTCTATCGCTTCATTTGATATTTGACTGCTACGTGACCGTTGCACAACTTCGACAAGATTATAGAGTTCTTGACCGCATTCGACATTATTAATTCCATTAACAGTAGTTTCTAATATTCTCGGATAATTTAGGTCTATATCTTTTGTATTCCATTCACCCATTGTCAGATTTTTACGGATATTTTTTTCATCAAATGGTATGCAAAGTGTAGAAGTTGTTGATGATGGATCGACTGTTCTGTTCAATTTTATGAGTGCAATATCATTTGAATATTTTTCATTGTGATACTTTTTGTGGATTTTTATGTCCTTCTTTTCAAAATTTGTGAATATTTCTATATTTGGTGGGTTGCCAATATTGACCTCTAGGCTATTAAGAATAGATTAATATGACATTTTAAGGATAGGAATTTTTGCAACTTACTCGGCCAAATTTATATTATTTACACAATGTGCTGCTGTTATAACAATATCATCTAGAGACAAGGAAAACAAATTCGAATTCGGTTAACAGGTTTTGAAAAATAATAATATTTAAATAAATTGCGTCTTTAACTTCTTCACATCAAATGAAGTTTCTATTTATATCGACTTAATGTGACAAACTTACCAGCTATTAGCGTCCCAGCACAAATGGCTTCTCTTTTTGTTTCAGTTTTTTTAAGTATTAATCTTGCAATAAATGACAATTTATTAATTTTCACTCCATTATTATGACCTTCTGTGCATTTTCCTTTCATAAACTTATCATAATTAGTATGCCAACTTAAGTCTACATGATTACTATCACCGAACGGACCAGAACAATAATAAAATGACTGATGTACAAATGCAAGAATCAGGAAAACAATCAACGCTAGAAAAAATATCACTAACAACCATTTTCTTATTGTCCACCGGTTTTCTCGTTGTATACAGCCCGGATTAAATAATCTAAAACTCATTTTGATGTTTTTGTTAGCTTGTGCAGGTTATGACTGAGGACTTTTAAGCAACTTTATTTTTAATATTTTTTCTCTCTTTTTTCAACTCATCACATGAGATAATTTGTTAAAAATTTGAGAGAATCAGATGATTCACCCTTTCTTAATGATTGGCTATCTGTATGTAAAGTAACTTAATGTTATCGATTTGAGCAAGTATTCATTCATGTGATGTGTGGGCGGTAAATGAATTTGTAGAAATCGATATGATATTATTTACTGAACTTTGATCCATTATATTTTATTAAGCATTGATTCTTATGTGATATCTTTATGTATTTAAAATAGAATTTAGATTGATAAATTATGGTAAACTTGAACTCGATCATAGAACATAGCTTGGTTGAGAGGAAGTCATGAAAAATCTATTTTTGTTCCTTGCGTCATCAGATATTATAGTTCAGTAGAAAATGGATAGAAAAACTTGTCTAAAATACCACAAAAAACGATGAATTTCAACGCATGGCTAAAACGGTAAAATGTAGTTCAGATGTTGAGGTAGGAAGCTTATTTACTTAAGACATTTAGCACATGATAAATAAATGTGTTAAAATTTTATTTTGTGGAATTTATATCATTGGAATTCAGAATTTACATATTTTGGATTTATAAACTTATTTAAAATTATATTCAAAATTTGGTTCGACTGGTGTGACTTAAACATCAATACAAATATTACTTATATTAACCACGAAGAGGCCAACGTATATTAATCTCCGTATAACATAGTTATACTGTATTCTTTCCTTTGTTTTCAAAGAATTGAGTTGCTAACTTGATGCATTGCAGAGAATCCAATGGATATAACTATGAACTTTTGTAAAAACTGTTGGAAATGCATTTGAGTCATTCATTTTTGTGCCATAGGAAGTGATTCCAAAAATGGTAAACGGCTTATTTTGATGATCTTTCACATATGCTGGCAATCCGCTATTGCCTTGTGGAAGAGCTGTAATTATAGTTAAAAGTTACATATTATTGCTGATTTAAATTATTAAAAATACTCACTTTCATTTCCAGCACAAAACTGATTAAGTGGATCGATAGGTCTGTAAAATATATTGTCCGTATCTTCACGCTTTCCATGCTCAAAAAATTGCAAACTGCAATTATATTTATCAAATCCTTCCATAAAATTTTCAGACAATCTACTATCAACAAGTGATAAGCTGTCATACAGACTTAATGTTAAGTTTACAAGAATATTCGGTTCATCAAATGGCAAGCAAATTGTGTTTACTTTTGGTGACAGTGCGACAGAATTTACAAACTTTAACAATGCAATATCATTTGCATAAGTTTCACTGTTATATTTTGGATGGATTATGATTTCAAATTTGACGACCATTCTCAATTCTGCCAAGTTTTTTTCATCCCCCAGGTATATTGTCATGCTGGAAATAACAAAGAATATTTGGAGTTAGATAGCACATTAATGGATGAGTTGACTGTTAGGCTTGTAAGTAGGAAAATCCATAATCACTTAAATAAATTGATTCTTGGTAATTCGGACATCCATTTCTTAGAATTTACTTACGATTCATTTGATCTTCCCTGCACACAATGAGCCGCTGTGAGAACAAGTTTTTCTAGAAATCATGAAGAACATCAAATTTTGTTAATTTTTTTTTGTTATATAATTTTGAATGGACAGAAAATTTAATTAATTTAGTGGATACAACTTACTAGATATCAGTGAGCCCCCACAAATGACTTGTGTTGTTCTTTTCTTTACTAATCGTGCAACAAATGGAAATTTATGATCATCATCATTTTCATAGCGTTCTATGAATTTACCGCTACACATTCCTTGTGTAAAATATTCATAATTTTTGTGTTTTTTTGGATCAAACGTAAATGTGTCTCCAAATGGACCAGCACAATCTTCAAACGATTCATTCATAAAATATCTTATGGCAAAAACTATTGTGATTATTAATGAAATTAAGCCAAGAATTTCACATAATATAATCAATTGTCTTCGTTCAAATGCACCCCAATTGATACACATTTTTTGTGGCCTTTTTTCTAAACGTTCTGAAATAAACTAAAATATTTTGAAGAGTTTCAACTTGAAACTTGTTTGGTCTTCATTCTCTCATTTTTGCGCTTTTGTCTCTGAAATGAGAAGATTTGAGAAACACTGATCATGTACCATAGTTTGTGATGTTTAAATTATGACTCAAAATATCATTATTGAATATATTTATTAAATTTGGACGGAAACGGAATAAGGTGAAGATAATGTCAACTTCAATTGATAATGACGGGAATTTTCAATGCTTAATCTTTTGTGTAAGATTTGAGAGTTTGGCCTTGAAAAAGAGTTAAAATATAACTTGTTATCCATTTGATTTTGTCATTGTATAACAAAAGGTTCAATTTTACAGGCACGTGTATGTCAAAATGTATGAATATTAAGACGATTACGCTTATTGTATGTTAGTGTTATTCATGCTTTGTAAAATATGTCCAGTAAAAATAATTAATTAAGATTTTAACAAATTTAAAGATTTTATTTCTAATTTGAACATTATTCACAATATTATTATTAATTTGTTCCTGCCTTAATCATTGACTTTTCATTAATAATTAATTAAAATAAATTCTCAACTATGCATTACATAATATCCAATGTCTGTACTCATATATTTTGGTGAAAACTGTCGGCATTTCATGATTTTCATTCGTTCCATAAGAGAGCACTCCATAAATTGTATAAGGTCCATTAGAAGAGCTTCGAAAACTTCCTGGCATTCCACTATTGCCTCTTTTGCGAGCTGTGTAATGTAAATGAAAGCTTTATTGATTATTTGCTCATATAAAAATACAAAAATATTATGGATAAGGCAATGCACATTTTATGACTGCAAACCGTTATTCTCAAGACATTTATGCATCCAATGCCTGGTTGTTGTACATAAGCAAATGCGTAATTTAATCAATACTTACTTTTCTCCCCAGCACAAAACTGATTGATTGTTATCGGGATGTAATTAACAGTTAGATTGTAAGGTTTGTCTTCTATTGGCAAATTGTTAAGGCTCAGTGCCGGATTTATTTTCTTCCATGCTTTAAATTCCAATAAATTATAGAAACTTTGGCTACAATTCAATAAATCGACACCCGACAGGAACATTTCTTGAATTTTAGGATGTTCGACTGTATTTTCTTCAGCCCACTCAGGTAATGTTAAGTTAGTTGGAACTGCGGAATCTTGTAATGGTATGCAAATTCTATTGATTGTTTTTGTTGGTCTGATTATGTGTTTGATTTTGACGAGAGCTATGTCATTGACCATTTTTATATCATCATATTTTGGATGTAAAATTATATTAAAATGTTCTTTGGTGATCACTAATGTGTCATTAAAATTCACTTCTGCTGATCCACCTAAATGGATTTCTCTGAAAAATAAAATGTTTCCTATTACATCATTGATACTTAGAATTTCTCTAGTGATCTTACATATTGTTATTTTCCATACCATGTAGACAATGTGCAGCAGTTACAATAAGCGTTTCTATAAGAACAATTTAAAATTCAATCAATTTTTTTGTTTGCGTCTACACTCTAAAGAAAAGTATGAATGAATTTAAAAATAGAAATCTTCTTCTTTCTCTTGTTGTTGTCTTTCAAATTAATCTACAAATTGTATAGTGACTCATACGCTTTGGTAGTGTATTGGTAAGTCAATTGATGTCAGATTGAGTGATCTTAAGAGTCAATTAACGAGATCATCTACCCAAAGCTCGAAATTAATTCAAATATTGTATAAAATCGAGCCGGCTAATTAATTAAATCCAGTTTATCCTCATAATAACAACACATCAATATCAATAATTCACTCAAAATCTTAGTCGACTTCAAGCTCTGTATTCATTTCTAAAAATATTCTTGAAATGTTTTTCATTTTAAAAAAAGATCGTAAATACAACCAAAATTTACGCTACGAACAAAAACGTAAAATTTACTCGACTAGACAGGAATAAATAATTGATAACATCGCATAACATTTGAAAAACAGAATCTCGTAATCGGGAATTTGCATCAATAAACTCTAATTTATTAACTTGCCAAATATATGTGATTTTGGATGTGCTAACTAATTGAATGGATCAAAAAACTCACCGCTTATCATTGATCCAGAACAAAAAATAGATTTTCTTGTCTCATTTAAATAAACAAATCGAGCAATAAATGGAAATTTATGATCTTCTTCTCCATGATATTCCTTAATACATTTTCCATGATAAAGTTTCTCATAATTTGGATGATCATTTAAATTTAAATGCACTGTGTCACCGAATGGACCTTCACACTTATGAAATGATTTGTTGATATAATAAATAATTGGTATAAGAACTAAAGATATAACTAAAATCACAAAGAGTGCTTTAAGAATTTCTACTCTAGTTGCTCTTCGAACGGCATTAAAGTTAAAAATTGTTGGCATTTTTTTGCACATTTTTAAATGATAGTTTCTTAGAGCTTGTTTACTACAAGACGATAAAATAACTACTGAGAATATTTTCAGAATTTTGTATGTGTGTATATACATAGGCAAGACTATAAAGAAGAAAATAAAAAAAATAAACAAGCTCTCTCAAAAAAATTCTGTGTGACGAAGGCGCAAAAAAAAACAAAATTGGTTTTTTCAAAAATTTGTGTTCTTCTTTATATTAATTTGAATTTATAATCTTACAACAAATGAGTTTATGTAAATTTTATTATGGAAACTATTGGATATTTTGGACTATTGGACTATTTCGAATAGAATTCTAAAATGTGATATTCCCGTGTAGCTCAATCCCTAACAGGAAAAGATATCGCTTTAAGGTACCGTACGTTCGGTATCATGAATTCATGATATTTGACTTTTAGGGAACGTAGTCGCCAAGACTACGTCGCCTAAGGATGATAGCATTCAAAGCAATAAATTTGTTTATTTTACTTTAAGTTATGAAGAAAATGATTGTATTGTGAAGTAATTTGTAGCGATTTACGCCAGTATTGTCTCTTTATTCTCGGTCTCGAACATAAATTCATGAGCAACAATTCATAAATTTTTGCAAATTTTGTGAGCCAAAATCGTTGGTTTTATAGATGGATCTAGAATTAAATAACCGATTTCACCATCTTTAAGTTCAGCATTTTTCACGGAATATTCAAGTCCACCATGTTTGCTAGATAAGTAGAAAAATTATTTCACCATTTATGTCTCAATCACTATTTAATATAAAAACTTACATTTTCATGCCTGATACATTTTTTGCTATACATTTTTTATCCGTCATGACTCTATCATCTTTTAATAAATAAGGTTGTTAAAAAAGATCTAATTTCTTAAATAATAAAATTCATTTACCAGCAATTAGATATCCTGAGCAGAATAGCCCATTAGAAGTAAGAAGTCCCACAATCCATGGCTTCTTTACGTATTCGTTTGGAGTTCTTGCAGAGAAGTTTAATTTTTTGTCACAATTGACTTCTTCAAATTCAAATTCTTCTATTTTACGTAAATTTTGTAGTGACTCAAAATCGAAGTCTGTTAACCAAAGAGTTAATCCAATTACTCCGATAATTAAACCAAAACAGATTATACGAAATAAAACTTTTGCCCTGGTCGATTCGATCCCGAGTAGATCAAAAACTCTGTGCATCTTAGGCTATAAATATTAATTTGATCTTTATAATGGTTAAAATGAAACTGATGCTGTCTTCGTCGAATATCTAGCTTTTATAGATTACAAAATTTTACATAAAACTTGATTTTTCGAAGCATAAAAATTAAAGTCGTCATTAAAAGAAGATTCCTGTTTGACTGATTACAGGTATTATTAGATTTTTCTTATAGCACGTGGTTTTGAGTTAATGTTGATACTAAAACTGAGTTCACATCCTAAGTTGACACTCAATTTCATCGATACATACATTTTAGGCTTTAAGACTTTACACAGGCAATTTTATAGATTTAAAAATCATTTTCTGTAAATTAATTTTCAATAATAATTAAAAATAAATATTAATTTTTTATAGAAATCAAAAGAATTTATTTAATTTATTTATAATTTAATTATGAATATGAGCTTCAGTAATGATATTTAAATTTAGTTACGAACACAAGTTGTAGCACTAGATTGAATACTCATTATTAAAAACTAAGTAATTAATCCCATCAACTTCGTCATCAAGGTATGCCAGATAGTATGAAATCGCTCCATAACTTGCAATCCATGGATTTCTTCCATATTCGTATTGATTAATTGAAGAAATTACACAATTAACTTCTTCTAATTCGTATCTATTTTTGACACTTCTTGTTGTTGTTGATGATGATGCAGACTTTTTAGACATTATTTTACTACGTTCATGCACTTCCTTTTGTTTTTGAATTATAAGGAAAATAAAGATGTAGAGGTATATTTACTTGAATCCCTGTGACTTTTAGTAACCAAACACATCCCACAAAAGCAATAATTATTAAAATAAAACTGATCATCACAAACAAAGCCTTTCCCAAAGTAGACTCGATTCCAAGTTCATCAAAAATTTCCTGCATCTTGAATATTTTTTTTTTTTTTTTGATTTGATCCTTAAATGGTTGAAATTGAACTGATGCTCTATTCATTTTAAATTTTTCTTTTATACATAAAAGAAATTCTACTTCAAACTTGTTTTGTTATGAGAATGGCTTGAATTTGCATTTTTCAAAAATCTTTATATTTTTCCCAAACATAAAATTTTATACGTCACATACGAGAGCATTGTATTCTAGTTTGACGCATCAGGTTTGATATTTCTTCAAATTTTTATCATTTTTAAATCGTCATCAATTTAAAGTAGCGAATAGGATAGATGCGTATTGGTGTATTGAAAAGGAGGTTTTAGGGGTCAGACCATATATTTCTCTTGTGAAAGACACGGCAATTTTTTGAAATTTTGCTATGACGTAAATGAATTATGATATGAATTTTGATAAGGAGGTAAGCAGTTGGGTATATTCAAAAAGTCGACTTTTCACATTACGTAATAAGTGAACAGACTCTTAACAATTCATTAAAGTTTATTCATTTAAAAAAGCTGCATATACATGAATATACACTAGAAATGTTTAAATACTGCAATAAATTGAGATTTAATTTTTTAAATAATTTAAAAATATAACTTGATTTTTAATGTTTTTCATTAATATATAAAACATAATTTTTATTAAATTTCCATTTTTTAACATTCACAGAATGAGTATCAATTTATAAAGCAATAAATTAGCTTTTTTAAAGAAATTATTGTTCAATATTATCAAAGATCCAGCGAAGATATTTGCGAACATTGGTGTAAATAATTGGCAGTTCACATGATGAGTAATCGATTGATAAGATTCCATGCTGAGTCCAAATAGTATTTCCTCTAAAAGTTGATAGTGACTGAAGCGGCATTCCATGTTCATCTTGACAATTTGAATCCAAACCTTTAATATTAAAGAAATAAAATATATTAAATTTTGCAACATTAATTTAAATTTCTAAAGGATCTGCTTACTGTCTTTATAAACACATATTTGATTTTCAGTAAGATGCAAATCCACTTTGATGATTTCACCCGATTTATTACCAAAATTAGCAGCACCTTTTAATTCATTAAGTGTTTTAGCGCATTCGTGATTATTTACTTGAGTTACTAAAAGTCTTGGACGTCTTCTAGAACTTCGTGATTTTTTACCGATTGCAATCAATTCGTGTTGAATTTTATCTTCTTTTTCCAATGGCAAGCATACCGGCGTTATTTTATAAGACTCAAAATCTATCTCAGTATCCAATTTGATCAGTGCAATATCATTTTTAAGATTTATTGGATCAAATCTCGAATGTGGAATTATTTTAAATTCTTTTATATCTAAATGCCGGTCTTCTTCGTGTTTTGAGCTTCTGCTGTGTTTCAATCGTATTACTGACCTACGAAAAATATCAACATTTTAATATTCGTTTAGAAATCTTTCGGGAATTCCGAATATCTGCAAGCTTTGTGCAGGTCGGAAATTTTTTGAAAAAATTATTCAAATGTGCTAAAAATTATCATTTGGAATTCCCACAATAAAATGATAATAATAATTAGCAGAGAACAAAATCAACTCGAATCGAGTCTAAGTGCATCGATGCAGTCTATATTCAAACTTACAATTTAAATTCCGGTTCCAACGGCATCACACTTTGAGCAGTTGTAAGAATATATTTCTCACTTATCATTGAGCCTCCACACGTGAATTTTAAATGTAAATGATTATTTATGTGACCTAATGACACAATCCATGGAAACTCTGAATCATGAGTTTGACGGTCTGCATGGTGATTGTATCTATGCACGATTCCACACTTCTTATTTCTAAAGTGATTAAAATTCTCGTGGATTTCAAAGTCTTTTATTCCTTCAGGAAGAATATGCTCTTGTAAGCAACATGTTAAGTCACTTGAGCCACCACAGTCATCTCCAATATACAGTCCAGTGAACTTTTCTCGAACATAACATTTGGAATTTTGAACACAAATTCCTGTTGTTCCATTTCTAAATCTGCATTTTTGACGTGTATCAATTTCTGGTTGTGAACTTATTAAAATAATTGTGACAATTAAAGCCACAACTAAAGTAAATATTAGTGAAGAATATGCAATATCTGAATTTGATTTGCAGATCATTTTGTTTTTCTCTCCAACCGGTATCGCAGTTCAAAAGAAACTGAGGTTTGTTTTGAAAAAATCTCGAATTGTTTTCTTTTGGTCAACCACGCTTGAGATGTAGTGTATAGTACTATATGAATGATACTTGTGTTTGTGAACAGATGGAATTGAAATGAAAGAAAAGAAAAAATCGTCAGCATGGTTTTCTAATATGAATGTACGTATTGCAATTTTACTGTCAGTTTTATTGTGGATGAAACTATATCATGACGTATTCACACATCTACTAAAAATTTAACGTCATCAAGTAACAGCTTCTCGTCAATTTGATTTTTATTGTGTCGGATTATTTACTTTATGAGCTACTTTAGCTTTTATGAGCTGAAGATGAGTTTTGTGACTTCAGTCATACTGTATAGATGTATGACGTATGGTGATGTGTGGTTAAACCGTATCGTACCGGCGAAATTGGTCATTTGAATGACTCGGTGGCGACTCAAAACTTGGCAAGTTGCAAATGAGCTCGAATAGGCTAGGTCAGTGGTAGACAACCTTTTATTTTTTAAAACATACCTTGATGGTAAGCCTCGACCGGAACCGAACACGACATAAAGTTTAATGTATTACCAAAAAAATGTTTGCGATACATAGGTCGCCTACCAGTGGTCTGAGCAATTGCAATTCTGAATTTAAACTTAATATTTCATCAAAAATTGACATTAAAAACCATTTTATTTACAATATTCATTAATAACAATTTAAATAACACCTTTAATATTAAAATTCAAATATTATGAATCAACATTATCGAGTATCCAAATTAGGTAGTTATTAATTTTTGTGTAAATCTGTGGTAATTCGCAGAATTGTAATTTATCTGATAGAATTCCATATTGAACTATTCGGTTCTGTCCTCTGATTATGCTCGAGGCTTCAAGTGATGATCCTAGGGTATCTCCATTTTTTTCAAAATTTCAACGGAAAAAAATAATCAAAAACAGAACTATTATGTTAATTAAACTAATTTAAAGCATATTAGATTAATGTCATTTTTATTATGAAAATTTTTAAAAAATGGAACAAAAATTCACACTCAGTAATTGAAATACATTAATTTCTAGCAAATTGTATGCCAAAATGTTGGTTTTATGAATTTCTACAATTATAACTATCAAAAGTGATCCTAAAAAGTCCAACTAAGGAGAAAAATGCCTTTAACTTCAAATTACTGAGAGTTTAAATAAAACTCGGAACTCGGAACTCTATGTTGCTTCCAAAATAAGCATTGTGTAGCACAGAAATTGATTCAAAGCAACTATAATTCCAATAACTTACCACTGCAATTAATGTTTACGCCTGTATTAAAAAAAGAAATGCAAATTGATTAATAATAAGCAGGCGTTGCAGCAACAATAATATTATTACCTCTTGCTTGTGCACAAAATTGATTGTCTTCATACAATGGCTTTAATTTTACTTTTGATGAATTATTTAGTCTATTGAAATTTTTGAGTGTTGAGTAAAATTCAGGTAGACTAATGAAATGTGACATTAAATTGGAATTGACTGCATTCATAATATTTGGAACTTTTTCGATGCCAAATGGCAGGCAGATTGGAGTTATCGCATAATTTTGAAGATCTAAAGGTTGAGCTAGCTTGACCAGCGCAATGTCATTGGTTAAATTCTCTGGATCAAATTCTTGATGTGGAATTATTTTAAAGTCACTGATCGTTTCACAGTCATTATTCTCACAACCTTCCTTATGCCTTAGTCTGATCATCGACCTACAAATATTAAAAGAATCAAAAAAAAGTTTGCGGAAATACCGATTCTGCAATATTTTGGAAATTTTCGCAAAAAATCTTCGGAATTCCCAGAAAAAGTTTCCTTTCTAAAGCTATAAAAGAAGTGCAAAAAAAAACCGCAAAAATTATTAACTCACAGATTAAAACCTGATTCGAGCGGCAAAACACATTTCACTGTTGTGAGAACAAAAAATTCATTGATCAGCGATCCACTACACGTAAAATTCACTTCTCCGCTTTCAGTTTCTTTTCCAAGGTCAACAAGATAACTGAAAACGCCATCTGTGTTGTTATTGCTGCTTATTTGAGATTCATTATTTAATCCACAACGAGATGTACTTAAAAATTTATAATTCTTATGCTTTATAAACTTCTTTTCATTTTCAGGAATGACGTCACCAAATGAACAGCACATGAAGCCATCAGAACTGCCACATTCATCTTCATTGAAATACATATTATCAGATATACAGTCAGACGTTTTGACACAAACACCGAAAGAATTTTTATCTAATTTACACTGCGGTCTCTTCAATGAACTTGGTTGGATGAAAATTAGAACTAAAAGAATTCCAAGAATGACGAGTAGAACTGAAATTATTATACCAAAAACTAAATTTCGACTATAATTAAAACACATTTTGTTTTTATAAAATTTGATCTTTTCAGCAACACAGTCGACAAATGAATAGACAAACGTGTCATTAAATAAAAATTGGGAGAGAATTGAGTAAAAAAAATAGTCATACTAATGAATTTGAATGTTAAGTAATATTGGATGTATTAATATTTGTTTTGTATTATTGTCAAGTTTGATGGAAATTAGCTATTATATTTCATCAAGTCATTATACTAGTCAATTTGTAAAAGAGTCTTTAAGTCTGATTTTGTAGATATCAAAAGTGCAAGTGGGTGACTAAAGATCTTTTGTGGAGAGGCTGTTGATAGAGACAGTCAAGCTTTTGATATTGGTAATTGACAAAGTGCAGTCAACGATAGAGCCAGTTTTAGATGCCAGCTGAGAGAAGCCATGGATCACAATTGATCTGTACGGCCTGCAGAGTAAGTTGATACAATTAACCTAATCTAATATAACCAATTTAAAAACATTTAATGACTTAACCTACAATGGATGCATTTTATTTAACAAAAATTTGAAAATTAAAACCTCGATAGAATGCTTTCTCGATATCGGAACCGAGACCAAGAATTCCCAAAAAAGTCCCGTCCAATTTCCATACCGAAAGCCGGGATTTTGAAAAAACCATACGCGATAGATTCATTGAAAGATTTAAATTGATATAACAAATATAACAAAATGTTATCTGTGAACTGACTTCTGAATTTCACAATATCGCAATTTGTTGACTAAATCAAGTGATTTTTTTTCTAATACGCCTTAAAAATTTTGATGCCCCAACTAAATGAGGACACTTGGATTGAAGTGTGTGAATTTCTTGGACCTTTGGATATTCTAAACTTGCTGTTGTCAATAAGCACGTAAGTATTCTTCATTTAATTTTCAAGGTTAAATCTATTATTAATTAATTTTTTCTCTATTTTGACTAGTTTTTTTGCAATTTTCTCCAATTCCTTGACACTACTAAGAAAATTCACGTTAATTGTCGACAAAGACAGTTTCCCTATTATTTCTAGTTGTCAGAAACTATTGGATACGAAGATTAGAAATATTTGTATTAATTGCTATCAATTCGACACTAAAATTGTGCCCCAATTCCTTAAAAATTACGAAAAATCGGTTGAAAAATTGATTTTGATTAATATTGATAATGGTGGCATCATTTTCAATTATCTTCATGACTTACGTACTTTACAATCGCTTATTCTTGAAAATTGCTATTTCGACAAACACAATGTTATCATTTTGCCCTTCATGATGTCTCTAAAGTCAATTTCCTTTCACAATTGCAACGAAAATTGCTTCAAAATGTTCAAAAATCAGAAAAATATTGAAAAAGTTACGATTTGTTGCTATACATACACTTTTACTGGCTTTGCACATGAAGAATTCAATGATTTGGTTGAAAATTTTCCAAATTTTTACCATTTGGTACTTGACGGTGATGCGACATCCAGTTACTTTGATATTTATGAATTCCCATTTAAAATCAAAATTTTGGAAACGACATCAATAACTTTTCATTGGTATGTTGGCTTAAGAACACCAAGGATTGACTTTTTAAACAGTCAATTAGGTTCCTTGAAGGAACTGACGATCCATAAGCTTCCCAATGACTTTGATGGCGACCAAGTTTTGAAATTTATCATTGAAGAAATGCAATTAATAAAATTTTTCTACGGGAAAATTCCATTAATACTAAACGGAACTAAACAAGATGTACAGTACTTTTCAGCAACTGAAATCCAAATTAAGAGTTCATTTGAAATGTTTAGGCAATTCAGATCCATCAAGAAATTCCGTTTAATCCTCAATAACACTGATATATGCAGTGACGCAGTTGAAAATGTTGTAAATCCAAAAACAGACCTTTTTGCAAACCTTAATGAGTTTGAACTTGTTGATAAAAGTAAATTCAGAGGACTTCTAGGAGTCTTTTTAGGATTTTATAAAAATCTGACTAATATCAAGAAGCTTACATTAGATACACTGGACAGAAACATCAATGTAATCCTTGAGGAATGTCTCCCATACATGAGGAAACTGGAAGAAATTACCTTAACATCCACACAACCTAATGCAGAATCTAGATTCGAGGTAATTAAGAGATTTGCCAAAGGATTGAAGAAATTGGTAGTTCCGGCAAATTTTGTACCAATTGCCAAAAGTATTTTTGATTGTCGAGTATCAATTGAAGGAATTAAGATATTGTAAATACTGTCAAAATAAAAGTGTTTTAATTGATTTATTGATGCATAGCTTAATTGCAACCTTGACTGTCTTTGGTACTTGAATCAGTTGCCATGCAGATAAACTAGTCTATAACTGACTTTTATTTTCAAATTTAGCTGCCAATTCGGAATAAAAGATTTATTACGCCTTAATTTTGTTCAGTTCAAACATTTTAATGTTTTCTAATTCGTCATATGCGTTGTTATACAGCTGTAGATGTACGTCACTCTTTCGATGACTTCTTGATAATCTAAGAAGTTTTATTTGATTTAAATTGAAATTTTATGCTTATTAAATTCTAAAAATACATCCAAAAAGCTTAACACTTTTGATTCATCTCTCATGTAACCTTAAACTTTTTCATGTCTACATGCTTTAAATTATGAACAAGTTCTTTAACAAAAAGTACAACATCAACTGTCGGTCAACTTCGTATGGTTTCAATAGGAACAGACTCATCCAGAAGTAACAAAAAAAAATCTTTTAAAAAGCTTCCACAACGAAACTTTCTAATGAAATTCTATCCATAAACATCATGTATCCCTTCATCTCTGACTTTTCATTCATTTCTCTTAGTTTAAAAAAATTACCATCATAAAGTTTTGTGTGCTAAACATTTCTGGTCTTGTGCATTTCATAAACAATTTTACAGTAACTTTGAACATTTTATTTTACTTTTTTTTTGGATATCTGTGAACGATGATGTTTATGTCTGTTTCTAACAATATATTTTTTTTTGTTCATCTTACACACAATCTTCTTTTTTTGTAGACCTAAACAAGTTGAAATAGCTCTCAAATGCATCCTGAGCTATAATGTGATAATTTTATTGCTATCCATTATATGAAGATTATACTTCCGACAAATTTATGTTTACATTTTCCTGGGTTATGTACATATATATACACACAATTTTTGTTCACTTAACTCGTTTCTATCTTTAGGTTGTTTTGCTTGCTTTCTTTGATTTGATATGGAACTGGATAGCTTAGATGTTTGGAGATTGAGAGGCATTTTGTTGATATATTTTGTAAAGTTTAGGGTTGTGTACCTCAATGAAGGTTTGGATGAATAGGCAAGCTATCCTTTATTCAGTTCTGTGACTAAATTGGTAGAAAATGGTTTCTCAAAGCTGGGACAGATGATCAAGTTTACTACACCTGCCATGGTTAGGATCCGTCAGGAAAAATCATCCTGTAGCTACAAAAGCTTCATGGCGCAGAGCAGTGATGAAAGAATGTCAGCTCAACCTGCTAACAGAGAATTTGTTCAAACTAGATGGCAGAACTAGCAACAGAGTCAGATGGAAAGCATTTTGTTGCACCCTGAGTTCCACATTCGAGCATAGCTATAGTAAATAAGTAAGCAACAGCGTCACTGTAACTTCACAACAAAATTGACACTTCCATACTCATTTTTGCAATATAACTTCCATTTCACTTTCATGTTATAATGTTAGTGTCGAATAACATAAATAAACAACATTTTTATTCGAATATATTCGTATGAAATAAGTATAGGATAATATAAAGATGAATAAAAAAAAAATAAGGAAGATGCTCTGGCATATATGAAAATTTTTATTTCATAAATTTTCATTCTCATCCTGTTGGATTGCTAAATAGAATCGTATTTTATACGAGAATGTACTAGATGTTGTTGAGCAATTTATGCATATTGCTGTAGTTATTTGAGCAACATACAAAACATTTTATACATGGATATATATATTTTTTTTGTGCTCTTCTAGATTGTATACATAATTCGGTCAAATTCATTCTAATCCTTTGGCATTTGAAAACAAAATTGCATTTTCCTTCTTATTTGATTTTTTCTTTTACTGTATCCTTTTCAGAATGCATGAACGACTTTATTTGATGAAATAACAAGAGATATAATAACAACAATAGCCATTTTTTGGGAGAGAAAATATTTTCAAGATTAAATTTCACTCTAAATTATGACAATTGCAATATGCTTTTTCGGTATTTTGCTTCTTGTTACTTTTTGGAATATTTTAAGCAGATTATGTAAAACTTTTGTTGTAGGTGCGTTGAACTTTTTAAGTTTTACTTGATATTACTGCAAATTAGAGGATTGAAAATTGATTTTTAGGAATTTTTTGAGATTTTCATTTTAAATTGTAACTATAGTCGATCTTGCTAACCTCCAACTAGTGCCCAAAATCCCTACAGTCCCTAAAATCCAAAGTTCATTAACCCAAAATCCACTAAACTCCCAAACCAATCAATGCAATTGACTACCACTATTTGTCATCATTAATTATGTCTTATCATTTAATATCCCAACATTAATTCAATCATGTCACATGATTTTTCAATTAATGGCATCAAACGACGAAAAATGTGATTTCTTTACAGTTCTCATGATACACATCAAACTAGTTCAATTCAACCAACAATTGTGTGACTAATGGTGATACAATCTACAATATCATTTCACTTATATTCAATGAACTTGCATTAAAAACTTTTTCTTTTCCTAGACAGTTTGAGCTGCTTTGAAGTGAGTGTTTTGTGTTGTTGAGAGTGATTGGGAGGGCTTTGTTGGATGTTTGACTGTGAGTCCGGCTTTGGTGAGAATGGGACTGTAGTGCGTTAGATGTTGTCCAAAATATTGAGACCAAAGTTTAGTTTAAAGTTAAATCAGGATGATATACTAAAGTAATAGACTATTTTTGGACTATATAATATGCAGGCTTCCGATTTCGGGACTATAACAGAAACATACAATTAACATAACCACAAAACTCTCCCCAAAAAACCACGCTTTGTGCCAAAAACCCAAAAAATCCACCAAACTTCCTCAGCATTTACTCCCTGCTAGAAGTAGAAAAAAAAGCATTTCATTATGTAATGGAAAGTAAAATAAATATTGAATTTTTTTCCATCGCTCTTCTCTTTTATTCTATTTATGTTCTGTTCCATACAGAAAGAAAATCGTAAATTGAATTGCATTGGACTTTCAAAAACGTCGAGGAAAAAAAAGAGCACAAAGAAAGGAAAGAAATCTTTTCTGTTGCCATTTCCTGTTTCATGTACATTAAGTCGAAAAGAAAGGAAAGACTGAATTGACTGGATTGAATGTTTATTTTAAAGCAGCAGCACTTTTAGTGCTCTTTGACTTCAATTGTATCATTGCAGACGATAAATCTTGTTTCGATTTTTTTCTCCCTTCTTCTTCAAATTTATACAGAAAGGAGGAAAAAGTTTTGTTTAAAGCTTTGGCCAATGCTTTGGCACTGAATGATATTAAATTACATTGTGAGCTTTTGGAATGGAAAATGTGAATTTTTTAAGGGAAATTGATTTTAGTCGTTGAGGTATCACATCTATGTGGGTCAATATTGTGCTTTGTAATTTCCTGAAATTTTAGAATTTTCAAGGGTTAAGGACTGCTTCTCAGATTAGACATCAAAAACTATGATATATGGCCACACTTCACTCTGGAATTTTCAAGGAATAATCCTGAATATTTAAACTGACCTCCGAAACACACAGGACATGGAGAAAGCGAAAAATTTGGCATCAAACTGAAGTGACACTAGATTCTACCTGGCTCGGCTCTATGCAAGATTCACGTAGATCTAAGGCCTTCCGGAGAGGGGCTGAGCCAGAAATTTTGTATATATCGACGAAAAATATAAGAAAATTGATGAATTTTTCCAAAAAAGAAAGTATTTTGACCCACATACCTCTCTTCCCTGGACACCCTCTGCTTCTGAGTAACACAACAGTTACAGATTTTTAAATATTCCTACAACCTTGCAGCAACAACAGAAAATTTCAATAAAATTATTAAAATTAAATCTCACCCTAAAAATTCCACATTCATCATTCAATATGACACTCAAAATAAGCAACGTATACAATTAATCAGAATCATAATTTGTATGCAGCATAAAATTTAAATTCCTATTTCAGTACTCATAAGCCATCATAAAAAGCAATTATTCCAAATTTGTGTCAATAATTCTCACATAATTTCAAACTTTTCAAATGAAAATAAATCAAAAAATATAAAGTATAAAACTCTTTATGTAGCTTGTTATAACTTTTTGAGCTCATAAAATTCTCATACAAAAACAGATGAAAAAGCATTGACAGCTTCAAATTTCAATTTTCTCATCAGGTTGTGTTTTTTTTTATTCTGTTCCTTGTCAAGTACATAATCTACTTAGCACAAAAAACTTTTTCATCATCAACGTTGGAAAAATATTTTTCCATTTATTTTGCGTTGTTGCGAATTTATTTTATTTCATCTCTTTCAAGTTCCTTACATTCATGTTCGGATGCTTGCTGAAATTTGATAACTGAAAGTGAATCTTTGATTTATCACAGAGGAATAAAAGGAAGTGTGGGAGGAAGAAAAGAAGAGGAAAATTTTTCATTTAATGAGAATTTTTCTTCCCTTTTTTTTGCACGGCTCATGGATGGGCTTCATTCAGCTTGTTTGCAAATAAATTACATAAAGATAATTTGAAGCAGGATGAAATGCGAGAAAAGTTTTCTTTGAAATGAATTTACATTTTTTTATGATGATGTAAGGTGGGATTAATGTTAAAGTTCATGACCTTTGGTGAGGCATCCATATTAGAGGTGATCTGAAGGAACTTGCTGATAATAAGAAGAATCTAGTAATAAAAATGCTTTAAAATTATGAATGCACTGATCTCAGTTTAGATCATAAACTCTAACTTCACTGTATTCTTAGAATACTCGACTTAACATTCATGTCTTCCGTCCTCCATTCAGATCAATTGACCTTATTTTCCTTCTCCGAACTTCCCCATCTTGATCTGCATCGAAATCCAAAATAATTCTTCATATTTTTACGTTCAATTTCAAAATTCACGAGAAATATAAAGAATAAAGCTGTACGAGGATTGAAAATGGCATTGGAACGAAGAAGCTCGAAAAGCCAGAAGAAATTCATTTACAAGCATTTTTCATCAAATTTATCGGAATCGGAAAATCTTTTTTCGTATTTCACATTTTTCATATTCCTTTTTTTTTTTGTTGCTGTGCTGCTCCACACTCTTCATGGAACATAATTTTTTATACTCCAGCAAATGTGAATCCACACAGTACATCCATAGCAATTTCGCTTCGAGGTTTGTTTTTTGCCATCGCTTTTCTCCTCTCTGTGCTGTTCGTAAATATAAAGCAAAAACAAAAAAATGATTTCCGTTCATGATGAAAAATTCATCATAACATCTCATCTATCTATCTATCTATATTTCCATGCTCGTTGTATATCAGAATCATCCATCAGCATGTAATGCAGTTTTGCTATGGAATTGAAAGATTTTTTATCCAGGACTATAGTTTTGGAAAGCGATGGAGACATTTATGAGGCATTTTGTCTATGTAAATCCTTATATGTAGTTCTAGACTCTCAAAACCAGCTCTAGACCCTCAAATACAGTTGTTTACCCTCAAGAGCATATCTTAACCCTCAAATGCAGTTCAAGAAACTCAAATAAAAATCAAGACCCTAAAATGCAGACCAAGACCCTCAAATGCAGACTGAGACCCTCAAATGCAGTTCTAGACCTTCAATTTGGAACGACTGAGTGCTTCAAGTACAGTGTCAACATTCTTAAGATTGTATCCTTCACAACAAGTAAGTTTCATAAAAACAAGCGCTCCAAAACTCAAAACCTTACTCATATCACTCCCATAACTTCCTCCATACTGCATAACACCGAATTTTTTCAATAAATAAACAGAAATAAACGAAATAAGTGATTAATAGGAGCAGGAAATTAGGAACGAGTGGGCGAATCTCTTGTTTGAAAGCAATGGAATTGAAAAAAAATTTTAATTAACGTAAAAACATTTTTTATCATCTTCAAATTGAAGCCAATAATTTAAAAAATTTATGCATTTTTGCGCTGTGAGTATTGCTTCTCTTTTTTCGCTTCCTAGAAACTTAATTAGCAAATGCTTTTTTATTCATCCATTGTTGAGCTTCTAAAAATTGAAAAAAAATTGTGAAGCAACGAGTGAGAAAATTAATCTGCAAGTGATCTATCTGTAAACAGCAACGATATGAGAGGATTGTTTTAAACTCAGTTTTTTCTTATTTGTGCAGCTAAATGCTTCCTTTCTTTCTTTATTTTTTAAATCATTTCTTCTTCTTGTTCTTCAGTTCTGTTTATCCGCCTTCATCTCTATCTTCCTTCGACTTCTTCTTTTTCAGTCAATCTTTTGCAATGTTTTTCTTCATTGTGGTGCTATTATTAAGTACACTGAGGAGATGATGTTTGTCTCGCTGAGAAACTAAAGGGTTACCAAGGTTGTCGTTCTTGCCGAGAGCTTTAATTAACCCAAGATATTTATATTCTGATTATATTTTTATAATTGCTTCATCTTGACTGTCAAGATTTATCAATAGTTTTCCATGACCACATACCCTTAATTGATGTCTGATGGAAGCTCTGTATCTGACCATTACTCTTACTCACTTAACTTCGCTGGCCGTACAGATCAATTGTATTCTTCAGATGGCACCTAAAGCAAGCTCTACTACTTGCTTCCGTTCTTCCAGGAGAACTTTTGTCGTCCATTCCTTACTATTACATCTATTTTTAGTTCCTCACTAACCAAGCCATCATAGAACAAATTTGTAGCCAGAGCTCGAATTCAACTCGAATCCAATACAAAATTCATTTTGAATCCAGTTCTGGTTATAGGATACCCAACAGGGTATCAAGAAAAATCATCAAAGATTCCTTAAAATCTCTCAGTAATCCCTTAAAAAATTCCAAGTACCAAAATATCTCTCAAATCTCTTTTAAACATATTCTTTTATCATAAATTGACGAATTATTTATAGGGGGCTTTCAATGTTTGACGATGAATGTTTAGTATGATGGAACGAATTAAGAACAATTTTTCTTCCTTTTTTCAATTTTCTTTTTAAACGATAAAATTGAAAAGCGAAAAAGTTCAAAAGTTGAACCCGCAAAATGCTGATTAAAACAACATTTTTATAACTTCACAGTCTTCACATTCAAACAAGATTTTTTTCATCTTTATTTGCATAGCTGAGCATGAAAGATAGTGGCGTATTCAGGAAGGAGCGAAGTTTTAGGGGTTAAAATCTTCTTTTTTTTTGAATTTTCCTAAATTTTTGCAATCCATTCAAAACACTCCCTTAAAAATTCTTGGCTACACCTCTCGTTGAGAATAATATTAGAATGAGGAAAAGGAAGTAGTAGAAATGTCAATATCAATTATATGAAATCTTCTGAGGCTGGTAAATGTTATTTTTTTTCGAGCATTGAGCTGATTTGATGTATGATGATGATGAAAGTGTTTTAAATCTGTTCTTGGAAGATGTTGGAATAATATAGACTGCATGTCTGCAAATATTTTCGTGGGACGAATTTGTTTTCCGATCATTTTGAATTTTGAGCTTATGGAGTGATTCTGAGGATAAAAGATTATTTTTAACTATTTTATTTTAAGCTAGAATTGAAATTATTATAGAAAAATTATTTATTTACCTGCCATTGCTATGCATTTAGCACCATTATAATTTTAGCATTAAATGTCCACCCACAAAAATCAGAAAGCAGCTCCATTCTTCTGTTCATTAACAAAATTTATAAATCATCAAACAATTAAAAAGGCGCTTATATTAATAATGTAAAACAAAATCACATAAAATGAACAAATTCTCTGTATTTCCACAGGACATCAAACAGTCGATAGAATTATAATTAATTTCCATAATGTCCATTTGAATTTTGAATTTTCATAATGATTTTTCTGTGAATTTTAGGAATGTTTTCATTGATGTTGTGGGATTTCCTTTGACGCTATCGGTTAAGAATTGTTCTAGCATGAATGAATGCATAATGTGTTAGTAACTTTTTAATTCTGACTTATTAGATGGTTTATGAACGTGTAAGCAACTTAAGAACAGATTTTCAAAATAATGCTGTTAATACAGACAGTGTTGGTGATTATTGATCGGTCTTAACAGTAGAGTCAGCCTCATTTGTAATATAAGAATGGTCAGGGATTACAACTAATATGTACAAAGACTAATTAATTGCTTAAATGCTGTGAAATTATATAAAAATGTCATTCAAAACTTCAAAACTTCCCCAACAAAATCAACAAAGGAATCCTCATTCATATCCATAAAAATAACCCATTTTCAAATTCATTCGTCGCCGAAACGAAAACTGCAAGCGGCCACTGATAGTAATGTCATATTGCAGTAATATAAAATTAAGCCACATAAAGAGCTTTGAAATTAACACAAACATATGCACACAAGCAGCACACATGAAAGAAAATATTCATTTTTCAATTTTCCATAAATTAGCTCCATACATTATTCTATCAGCGAAAAATTATCGAGTTCTACGAACTAGAAAGCCTCAGAAATGAAATATAATTTTTGCGAGGACTATAGTAGTTGGAGGATAGAACCAAAAAATATGAAACACACAAAACAGCAAAATTGCAGTACGGAGTGAGAAATGAAAATTTATAATCTAGTTGTAGCTTATTGATGAGATTTTCGCGGAATATTCTGCATGCATGTGTATGAGTGTATGTAGGGATATTTCTACATTCATATATACATGCCAACAAAGCAATGCCATTTATGTGCGAAATTATTTTCATGAATATAAAAATAATGCAGCATAATGTAAAAATTTAATATTTATGAACGTCGAAATGTGTGAGCAGGAGCGTATGCTATTTGCGGTGTATCCTCGATTCCTTTTCGTTGGTGGCGCTATAAAAATATTATTATTATTTTCTATATTTTATATATTTTTGTGTGTGCCATTGTGGGTGTGTTTTATTAAACCTTAAATATCTAATTTACTCATGTATTTCTATGCTGGTTGGATTAATTCCGGAAGTTATGGTTTTCTTAATTTTGAAAAATTATTCTTGTGCTTCCTTTTTAGATTTTTAATTAAAAATTGCATAATATTCAAATAAATATTCTAATTCCAAAAGGGGGTAGGGATATGCTGACCATTTTATTTGCAATCTATAATCTATTTCAATATACCTAGAATAATAAATGGTTCCAATATTTAGTAAAATATAAAAAAAAATTTATTTGACATTTTCATCCAGCTTTTAGTTCTATAAACAATACATCAAATTCCCACTCATCTCTGTTCCGATGAAAGATTGAAAGAATCCCAAGCACTCTATCAATAAATCTCAGCAAGCACAAAAAATTGCGATACACACAAAAAAGTGTGAACATTTTCATTTGAAAAAAAAGTTTCACTTCCTCATTCATCGTGCACGTAAAGGAAAATGAAAAGAGCAATGAAATTCCTGTGTGTAGAGCGATGATAAAAAAAAAATCAACGAACTTTACTCTTTGAATTTTTGTGTGTGCTTCCATTTCCTCCTTTTTGTGTGTCGGACTTTTAAAAATATTTTTTTCCCCCTACATTCCAGCATTGTCATTGCTATGACTAGTGCAGCCTAAAATAAATATCCGGTATGTGTTATATTTACATTCTAGTAGGCACACAAAAGTGGGAATATATCTGTGTATTTATAAGAATGAAAATTGTATCGTAAAAATAAAAATAATGGTTGGGTGTTTGGATGAGAAAATGTGGATTTGGACTAGCTTTGAATATTTCAATTCTATATCCAACATGAGAAGCTCAAATGATTTTAAAGGGAATAATTATAGTACTCTTATGACTGTTAGTAGCCTAGTTTGCATTTACATAGCATTACTGACTTACTAACTGGAACCATGCTGCGATGTGGAGCTTTGACTACTACAAAAGGTTTTCCATCTGACTCTTAGGCTGACCTTAGCACAAATTATCCATTTTTACATCTAACTGACGTTCTCTTTGCATAGAATTTCTAAGTTAAGTTGTAAGGTCCTATCCTGCATTGCAGCTAGCTCAGATACCATCTGAGACACGTCATAGATCACAATTGATCTAAAAGGTCAGCGAAGAAAGTAAGTAAGCAGTGACCTGAAACTAAACGGCTAATAACTTCCTATATCTTCAACAAAAAAACTCATTTTTCATCCATTGACCCAAAAAAATCTAAATTCTATAGCTTTAAAACAAAAGAGCTTTCATTTCATTTACATTGACTCTACACACTCATGAGAAGCAGAAAAAAAACGTAAAATTCACAGAATAAAAAAACTTCCGGACTAGAAATAAACAACAAAATAGAAAGAGGAAAAGTGGCAGCAGAAAAGGGAAAAAAGCAGCACAAATCAATTTATTTCAATCAATTTGTCAAGCACTTGCCTTTCCATTTTCGACATTCAATGTGTGCTGCTCCGTGTTTTCATGCTTGTGCTTTTATTTTTATATTGAACATTGATGTCCTATTTTTTTTTTTCATTTTTATATATATCGTCAATGTGTACATTTGTGTACCTTTATAATCAATTTTCTCGAGTCCCTGTCACAATACACAGCACTATGATTCCTTTGATAAAAATTGAACAGGATGAACATGAGTGTGTAGATTTGTTTGTTTTATGTCAATATTGATTGAATTTTTTTTTTCAATTTGGTCTTGTGGGTGTTGAAAGACATCTTATGAGATTGATGCTTTATCTACTTTTTAACTGTTTTGTTATGGGATTATTTTTGAGAGAATTTGTCGATAGTTTATGATTAAAGGCGATATTATAAGCTGTGCAGCTATAGTGATTGAATTTTTAAAAATCATGAATCAGAGCCTATCAAAAGTCTTCGAAGTCTACAGACTTGTTCAATGACAATGGCTTTTAAGTGGCTACTGAGTGATGACAAAGTGATTGCCAATGACAAGCATGTCTCATTATACTAACGACTTGACTGTTAAGTAAACAACATTTTAGTGTAGCCTAACGGATCAGTTTTATGATCAGTATTGAATCTGAAACCACAGGTAAATTCCCAAGATTACACTCAGAACCTAAATAAGTAAGTAAAAATATTTATTAAACCGTACTGGCTGGAAGAGATTACAATTTACAATATTCTTTAATTTTGCTTTTCATATCCGAAAATTTAAGAGAACAATCACTATTAGCACAAAAGTTACTGTCAATGCAGTCATTTCCTTTCAGGTACACAATCTTTAACTTATCCAGATCGTCAAATATCGTCGAACTCAAAATTTTTAAGTTATTTCCATCCAGCCAAATAGTTTCAAGTTTCTTATTTTTAATAAAATAGTCGCCATCAAGTTCCTGGAGTTTATTGTCTGATAATGAAATTTCTTGGATTTCTGGCATGTTTTGGAATATCTCCTTTGGTAAAAAGTTGATTTGGTTCCTGTCAAGGTTAATGTGCCTCAAATTTCCTAAACTCTTAAATACATCTTCGTCGATGAAATTCAATTGATTTGATTGTAAATAAAGGTACTTTAATTTGGTCAGATCCTTAAATACATCAGTGGACATGTAAGATATTTGATTATCTTTCAATGTTAAGTACTGCAACTCCACAAGATTCTCGAAATTTTGGTATTTTATTCCTTTTAATGCTAAACTAGCTCCGTCATAAGCAACAAGATTTGGAAACTTTTCATGAACTTTTATAGGCAGATACTCGATATGCTTGTTAACTTCAAAGTAAAATCCTTTGACACATTTGCTTTCTTTAGCTAGAACTTCCGTGTTTTTTGTTGAAATCACTTCATCTGATTTTATAGTAAAAGTTGTAAGATCGATGTCTAGTTTTGCCCATTTTGTCTCTTTGTTATATCCTTCGATTGGCTTGTCAGCTGTTATTCTGTTGATATTTGTAGATAGTAGGATTATAGCAATGATGTGAAGAATCCTAAAAGTATAGAAATTATTAATAAAATTATATGCCCTCAAGTATCCAAAATAAGCAGCTTTTTAGATGATTAGTTATAAGTCTAGTATTAGGATCAACCATTATGACATTAGACGTCCTTAGAACTACTAGACATGCAGATAGTCAATTAGCCTGTCTATTCAGCATTCCAGCCATTTCTGTTGATCAAAATCTCATTAAATCTATGATTATTCTACTCACGATTTCATCGTTGATTTTTAATATAAAGTCATTAACAATATTCAATGTTGTCTTCAATGATCTTCACTAACAACTGAATAAATAATTTAAGTATAGAAGTTTTTGTTTAGATCGTGTTAAAAACTTGTTTATATTCATTTAAAATAAGTAAGATGAGCACGCTGATAACTTCACTTTGTCAACTTAATATTCACAATTTCTCTTTATTTCTTTTTTTAATTCTAAAATTTTTGGAGTACATAAATCATATTCAGTAACCTCGAAAAGCCTATCAATACAATTATTGCCAGTAAAATTAGCTACAACAAGGTACTTAAGCTGATCAAACATTGTTGGACTTAAGATATGAATTTTATTATTTTGCAGCCAAATTCGTTCAAGCTTAAAGTTGTTTGCAAAATGTCCATCTTCAAGTGACTGCAAAACATTATCTGACATTGATATGTTTCGAAGTTCCTTCAAATTTTCAAACGATGTCGGTGAAATATATGAAATTTCATTATATCCAATGTTAAGGTATCTTAAACTGACAAGATTTTGAAAAGTCAAATCATTTATAGCTTGAACTTTATTCATCCGCAGTTCCAAATGTTTAAGATTCGATAAATCCTTGAAAGTATCTTTTGGAATGTGCGATATCTCGTTAGATGCCAATGACACTAGTTGAAGTTCCACAAGATGTTGAAAATTCTCATATTTTATCTCTTTCACAGCACAACTAAACGCTTGAAAAACATTCAAATTTGGTAACTTTTTATAAATTTTTATCGGCAAAAATTCGATGTTTTTATTATTTCGGAAGTTGATTCCTTTAATAAATTCACTTGGTTTTGCAGAAATTTCAGTATTTTTTGATGAAATTTCAACATTTTTGTTGATCCACCAAGTCCACAGTTTAATATCTAATGGGTACCAGTAAGTATCATCAAAATCACCATCAATTAAATTTCCACAAGTGACTTCTTTAAGTGTTAAGGCAAAAAGAATGGTGACTATAAAAATTGCAGATCTATCAATCAAAAAAATCTTGTTAATTTTGAAAAAACTTGACAAAATATTCAACTTACCTCTTCATTTTGCTGCTCAACATCTGACTATCAATCTGTGTTTTCTATGTCTATTGACTGATTGAGAATCAGAGAGCAGGTCTCATAATTTGAGATGATAAGAGATTTGAATAAATTATCGTCAATAAAATTAACATTTTTGAGAGTTTAATATTCATTTTATACTTAGTTACGGGACATACTAGAGACAAGTGATGTGCAACCTTTTAGTTTTTGCGGCATTTCGGTGGTAAGCTTTGATCAATGCGGGAAAGAGTGCCGCGGCACACATGATCTCCACTACTAGACTATAAATAGAAAGGAATGATGCGTTGCTTTAAATCTGAAATTTGACCATTGTCTGTCAAGTTAGATACACGGTTGACCAATTACAGTCTATTCTCCTCAGATTATCAAAAATTAAACAGTATTTCTCATAATTTCAACATGAAGTTCTGATTTTATTCTTCAATTCTGCAAACTTACTAGTATGATAATATCCATCAATACATATATTATGCTGAACATCAACATATTTCAAACTTTGAATATTGTCAAACATTGTCGAGCTCAAAAATTTAATTTTATTGCTTTTCAGCCATATTTCCTCCAGTTTTTGATTATTGCTGAAAGTATTGGCATCCAAAGTTGAAAGAGAATTTCCACTCAAGTAGATTTTTTCAAGTTGGGTCAATTTTTCAAATGCATTTTTTGATATGGAAGTTATTTCATTTTTGTCGAGATCGAGTTTCTTTAAGCTTTGCAGATTTCTAAAAACACGATCGTCAATCGTCTTGATTTGATTGTTGTCCATAAGCAAAAATTTCAAATTTAATAAATTCTTGAATGAATCTTTTGGAATATCCGAGATTTTATTACTTTGCAGCACAAGGATTTGAAGTTTGAATAAATTTTCAAAATTTTCATATCTAATTTCTTTAATAGCTGAGTTATATGCACTGTATCCTACCAAATTTGGGAATTTTTCATACACTTTCACTGGTAAATATTCTATGTTCTTAATATGCGTAATCTCCAATGCTTTAATGCATGTTCCTTTTGCAAATATTTCGGCATACGGAGTTGACACTTCTGAATAAGAATTTGCCTTAAATGTCCATAATCGCATGTCAATATCTCCCCAGTTCGAATCATAATAATATCCAGTAATGACTTCAGAAGATGATGTCAAGTCACATAGTGCAGTCAAAAGTATCAAGCTGGAATGACAAATATGAGTTAAAGCATAACAATTGAATTTTTTTAAAAATTGTCTTACTTTATTATTGTTTTAATCATTTTGGATATTTAATCACCAATATTTTGAACATTTTGTCTTCAATCCTCTCCAAATACTAATGAAGTCTCAGAGAGTTAGTTAAGATTTGAGAATAATTTTGAATATGGAACAGGTTTTAAGTCTATGAATATTTGATTTATTTTTATAACAAGTTGGATACTATTTCTAATAGTTTAAGACCAAAAAAGCATGTAAGGGTCGTTCACTTATTATGTTACGTATGCTTTTACAAAATTGAAGACCCTCTTCCTAATAAAAGCAAACGAAATAAGTGAAGAACCTCTGCATTAGTTCATAAATTGAGTTTATCTCAAGTCGACGCAAAGTCGATTAGGTTTGAGTCAAGTCGAGTCGACCTCTTTTAAGCTGTCCTGATTTGAGTCTAGCCGGCTTCAAGTGTGTCGACTATGAGCTCTGATAAATTTTATTTTAACTTATAATACTGTAAGTAGTCGAAGAAATATACCTTGATTTTCATTATGTTGCCTCACTTATCCCAGCAACATATCTGTGCCACCAACAAATATTACAGCACTTCAAAAAGCCTTTTAATCAAGATGAAGATACCAGACATACAAAATCATATTAAAGAAATGTTTTAAAAATTATTAAAATTTATTTATTTCCTCGAAAATTCTTTGTTGATGCCAAAAGCAATCAAAATGAAATAAAATAACAAAAAAAAGTAACAAAAACTGAATGAAAAAGACACAAAATAAAGGTTTTTTTCGTGAATGAATACCACGCGCACGGCAAGAACCTCATGAATAAAAAAATCCCTAAAGTGAAAGCCACAATCGCAAGAATATAAAAAATAAAACTTTACGGGTGATGCTGGGGAGAAGAAGAGCAAGAGAGGAGGAAAAAAAAAGTCAAGAGCAGTAAAAGCTTTTATAGCAATTGCCTTTATCATTTAACCATTGAATTTAAGCAGCTCCAGCTGAATGTAAAAAAGCACTTTTTGCCAACGGCTTTTCGTTTCGAGGGGTAGATAAACATAAATAAAATGCGAATTTATTTTGCAGCTATTGTCAGTGAATTCTATAGCTAACATTCATAATAAAAAAAAATGTACTGAACACATAGAATTTGTGATGTTTTCAACAGAGGACATGAATGGAGGATGGTAAGGTAAGAGAAAAGTTTACAACAAAAAACAAAAGCAAAAAAATGAGGGAAACAAAGAAGAACAGCAAATAAAGATAGACAGGAGTACACAGAGTCGTGGATAGTATCATCATTTATTTTTTATTTGCTCTGCTTTCATGGATTTTTGGAGCTATTGAAGTATTTGCTTCACTTTGACTGGTATAGCTGGCTTTCAATTTTGACTAGGACAACAGGCTGAAGTGAACACGATTCTATGGGAAGGACATGTTATTCGAAGACCTGAAGTGACAAAAGATCACGTGAGCATCTCAAGGACTCATGGAACATAGAGACAGTATTGGAATTAGAATCTGGAATTAGCAATCGATGCTCAGTGATAGAGCTAGTTTTAGGCACCATATAATGGTGGCCGTGGATCTCAATTGATCTGTGCTAGTTATGGAAGCATTAGGACAATCTAGAACACCAGATTTTATTGGTAATTTGCTTCAACAGCCAATTAAGAGCATCAAATGTCAAGCAATCATAAAATGCTCTTTAAATTTCATAAAAGCGCTTCCAAATCTCCACATCTCTAATTTCCTACTTCCATTTATTTATCATCATACATAAAATTTTCACGATAAATTCATTGTCACTTTGAAATCATTGAAATGGGTTTTATGTGTCCATATATATAGGTAATATAAAGAATTTATAGAACCACACTTAACATTTTTTTACGACACACAATCAAATGATTTATCTCTGATTTTTCACTATAAAATGTCAATGAGACTAGAAGTGCAGAGTAGAACGCGTGTGTGTGTAAAAAGGAATGAAGAGGATCGTAGGAAGAAGCAACATACGGTCATTGTGATCAATCAATCAATCAAACAGATTGATTTGATCCTGGATCAATAGATTCCCTTCACTTCTTATTGTTCCCTTTCTCCCTACACTTTAATAATTTTGTTTGACTATAAATATCATATTTTATTTATAAAAATAATTTAATGATGCTATTTATGACAATATTTTTATGATTGATAATCCATGAAGTTCTCAATCACTCAATGACAATAGATAGTGATGAATTTTTGTACAGATGTTGTTGATGCTTCATTAATTTTTAATAATTTATGAGCTGATTAAATTATGTCTGTTTTCCATTATAACTACATTAATGAGAACATTTTAAGAGGATTTTATTTGAATTTTTGGTAATTTATTATCAGAAATTTCAGACTTTTATGTTTACTGTTCTATTTTTAGAGATAAAATATAATTATTTGATGATGACTTTTTCTGTTAATATTTTATTCTAAATAAAAGGCATACAATTCTGGATTCTGACTGTTTTTTCTGGAATTATTAGGAAAATCATCTTCATTTGTAATTTGACTTAATGACGCTATACAGTTTTAAGTAGTTTTTAATACTTACTTACCTTGCTAGCCGTACATATCAATTGTAATCCATGCCCTCCCATAGATGTCCCTTAAAACTTGCTCTATCACTAACTACCGCTTGCCAATTCTTAATTCCAAAAGCAATATTGTGTCGATCGACAGTTTTCTACTATGAGTCCTTTGAACATCCACTTATAGCGCTCCTTAGAACTTATCAACTAGTAAGATCCCAAAAATATTTTTAAAAATCTTCGAAACGCATACCAGAAAATGTGACTTTCACTTATTTCATTACAAATTAACATTACTCAAAAGTGAACATCACTTAGCTAATTCTTTTCTTTAAATCGACCTCCCTTCCTCTCGCTTTGAACGTAATGA
The DNA here is from genome assembly GCF_022539635.2 of Chironomus tepperi. Taxonomy (NCBI): domain Eukaryota; kingdom Metazoa; phylum Arthropoda; class Insecta; order Diptera; family Chironomidae; genus Chironomus; species Chironomus tepperi. The sequence continues at coordinate 2,662,456 of NW_027226207.1, forward strand.
ACGAATGACTCCAAAGAAATCTAAAGAAAACTTAAATATATGTCATACTTTAATATAATACCAGAAAAAGAAGTCTTTAATCTTGATTTATTCTTATTTACTTCAATGGGATTCCCCGTGATTCACCATATCTCCATAACATTGATATGCGACTGTACACAACTTTAAAAGTATATTTCAAAGAGAATCTTGTTTTGCAGTGAGAAAATGTTAACAAGTTATGAAACTAATATTTCTTTCTTTATATACTTATAGTCTCTGCATAGAAAATGTAAACAACCAGTTTTTTTTATGAGAAATTAATTGAGTAAACTATAGAAAAAATAGAGAAAATACTCAACTCTATGATAAGTATCAGATTCTCTTCTAAGACACTGAGAAAATGAGTTAGGAAGAATTTTGAGAAGTTGGGAACAGAAAGCATTTTCTTGAATTTTTTGAAGTTATGCCTTTAAAGTGAGACATGGTCGAAATTAAGGAATAAACGAGTATCAAAATCTCATAAAAATCGACTCATGAGTATTACAGCTTTATCACAGCTCAGACACTCATCTCAACAGTTATCAATCGAGTATCTAAACCTTGAACTTTATCTCCTAAGAATGATTTACTTTCCATCTGGTTCATTGTCCAAAAACTGCATTTTTAGAAACATTCTGACTTTTCATATCAACAATCTTTACCAACTGCTGCGTCTCTACACAACCAATCCATTAACACTATGGTCTTCCTCAATATATCAAGCCATTCTTTATATACCAAAAGATTATAAATTATCAAATACCAAACAATCCACAAGATACAAAATGTGTCAAAGAAAATTAAATTTAAAAATAAATCACGTTCAATTCCAAGAAATACTAAGTAGTATCACTAAAACTTGTACGTATTAGCATCAATCAGAGCATTTGATACCAGAGAGAGAGAGTGAGAGACGTTTTGAATGTATATGCTGTTACAAGCTTTATAACTGGTTTCCAATTTGCACTTTATTGTCTCTCGATATTCCGATACTTTTTTAGTGAGTTTCTTTTTAAGAACTTATTCTCAGTTTGGACTGTTAAGGTGTTAGAAGTAAATATTAACAAAAATGCTGTGCTGGAGAGAATTTCTTGGGATGTTGATACTGTTTGATATCGGATGGATAAGTTCTGGTAAGAATGGAATTTTTTTGTGAAGAATATTGATAAACAGTTGTAGATTTTACGCGCAAAAAGTTATATTAATGTCCATTTAATTAATAGTCGTAGATACTTTTCCGTATATTTTTGTTCCTACTCACATGACACTTAAATATTCTAATAATTTCTTAATTTTCAGCTCCAACACTTTGTCTTCTCCCCGACTCATTTAACAAAGGTCATTGCGTAGCTACAAAAGAGTGCACTTCCGTAAATTTAACAGATAGTATAATTTCACCAGATGTATTTGAAGACTTCACAAAACGAAGAGAAAGTTGTGCTGCATTTGGACCGAAATTAGTTTGCTGTGAATTACAAAAATACATCACTCATCTCGATCCTGTAACAATGAAGAGCCCAATGCCTGTTCAAACGTCAGCCAGTACTGTATCGATTACAACCCCGACCACAATCATTCAAACAACAGCAGAAAGTACGACACAAAGAATAGAAACACCAGAAGTGCTTGAACAAAAAATTGAGCTAGATGATATTACAAAACATAAAAATTTTAAACTTTTTGATCCTAAAAGTTGTGGAAAGTCGTTTTTAAAAAGAGTTGCTAATGGTAAGTAAACTAATCGAATTTTAAGGCAGTTGAAATTTAGCTAAAACCTAAAGCGTCATCTAAGTAAAGAGAATTACCACACGTCAAGCATATCATACGTGATTAGTAAAAGCATAAGCTTAGAGTTCAACGTCAATTCGGATTTTCCCATATTTAACTTAGAAAAGCCATGTGGAGTTCAAAGACTTATTAGAAAAAGTTAACTGATCATGTGTTTTAAGTTTTGATGTAATGCTGCTGTCCGAATTGTATGCCATGGCTTACAGTTTATATTCTATTATATCCAATCTTATATTTAAAACAGCTCAAAATTGTATTTTACAGGAGACGATGCTGAAGTACTTGAATTTCCTTGGATTGTTCGTTTCAAGTATCAAGGAAAACGAAGACCCCATTATGGATGTGCAGGCACACTAATTTCAGGTAAGTTAACAGTTCAAAGTCTCATTAAAGTTCATGAAAATCATATTTATGCTTTATTTCAGAATATTATGTACTTACAGCTGCTCATTGTATTTTAACAAATGATAATATGTAAATATTTCATACAAGACTTCAAGCTCTGATTCACTAGATTTTAATTCTTCATTTTCAGAACAATGATTCGTCTCGGTGAATACAACGAGACATCTATTGTGGATTGTAATGAAGATATGCAATGTGCAGATCCTGTACAAGATGTAGAAGTTGCATCCATGATGACACATCCGAATTGTAACTATAAACTACATTACTCATGTTCCTTTAATTGTGTTCCAACTTTGAATTCCAGATGATCCAGTTAAAGTTATGAATGACATCGGATTAGTTCGTTTAGCAAAGCCTGCAAAACTTAGTCAAAATAACATCAATACAATCTGTTTACCATTAGAAGAAGTGTCTACAAAAAAATTAGGTCCAAATTATCAAGTGATTGGATGGGGAGCAACAGAAAATACCACATCGTATCCAATCCTACAAAAAGCTTATGTTCCACCAGTATCCATAAGTGAATGCGAGCAAAAGTTTGCTGCAATCAAGAAATTAAGTTTAAGTGATAATCAGATATGTGCAGGAGGTGTAGGTAAGCATATGAAGTGAACAGAATGGATAAAAATACGGTTTAACTAGTTGTGGGTCAGTTGATGTCTAGCTCTAATGTATTTTTGTCCATTCGGGTATTGATGACATGAGATAAGTCAAAAAGGGATCTGTGAGGTTTACATCACAGGTCCAAAAATTGAAAATACTGAATATATCAAATATTTTCTTCAATTTCAGCTCTAATTGATGCATGCAGAGGTAAATACTCTCAATTCTATAAATCACTCATAGTCTCTTAATTTCCTAAAATTCAACAGGTGACTCCGGAGGTCCACTTCAAGCTCCAGGCAAAGTAAATAAAATGATTCGAGTTGTACAATACGGAATTGTTTCATACGGAGTCAAAACATGCGGTGAAGAAAGTTATCCTGGAATTTATACAAATGTACAAAGTTATCTGACCTGGATACTTGACAACATGTCCTGAATTTACTTCAAATGACATTATAGAGCAGATTAGATAAGAAAATTTTTTATTGTTGAATCTAAAATAAAAATTGGAACTAAAAAACCTTTAAATTTGATGTCTGTCCACTTATCTGGAAATAGAGAATTTTTCCAATATCGTTTATGGCATTTTTATGGCTATTTTTAAGGATTCAAGGAAGAAAAAGGGGAGAAAATCGTTTATTTCTGCGGGAATTTATCCAATTCAAATGAGAAGAAAATTTTCATGAACAAAGGCTATTCATAAATATCATATTTTTGGTTCCTTCTTCTTATTTCGAATATCTGATAAGGATCATAAATTCAATAAAATGACATCCCATGGCTCCATATTTTTCTCATCTTTATATCTCTTTATCGTTTATGTGCAAGCATTAAAACGAATAAAAACTTTTCTTGTTCGATTCTAAAGACTAAATTTGAGAGAAATCGGAAGAAAGAATAAGGAACGAATAATATTTCAATCATATGTAGAACGTAGAAGGATGATTGTTGGGTAATTGAGTAAAATTGAGGATAAAACGCATTTCTGAGACTTAACTGCCCTATCTGGAAAAGCAACCGCTTTAAGGTATTGAAGCAGTCTTTCTGTACCATTAAAACATACTTTTTGCCTGTCAGGGCAGACTGTATAGAACTGACCTAAAGCAAAATGTTAGTTTTTCGGATATATTTTGAGATTTCTCTCGAATTTCTGATAGAAGATGATTGGAACTCTGAGATGTTAAGGCTATTACGCTTTATGTTGGTCTTAACTTATTTTGTAGCATTATTTTCATCGTCAGACAAGATAGTTGTGTTCCTACAAACGACAGACCGCTATTTTTCATAAAGTAGGATAAAATTCTAGTGAATCTTGAGTATTATCCCTAGCAGGTGCCTTTAAAGCCCATTCACATCTTGTTATTGACATGATGAAGTATTATGGCTCAGTCTATCTACTAAATTGTACAGCAGAGTCAGTCAAAATGCTCCTAAACCATAACATCCTTATAAATCTCTCACCAAAAATTTGACTGTCAGATTTCATCGAAAATATTCCATTTTAATGAAGACTTTCCTCGTCGTCTTCCTTTTTCCTTTTCCTTCCATTCTCTTCTCTTCATCTCTTTTGTATATTTGTGTGATTTAGGATCGTTTTATAAAGGAAACGATTTAAGGGGATATTACATATCAATGATGTGTAAAATTCTTTTTATTTATTTTTTAATAAAAAAATATGATGAAAAAAATGGATTTTGTTTGTTATTAAATGCTTATTATTTCGTCAATATCATTTGCAGTTGGTGATTTTTTATATATTGAGAAATACTTGACTGACATTTTTGACATAGTCTGAGCTGAATTGTTAATGAAATTGTTTGTTTTTTGAGGATTTTCACACTAAATTTGGGGATAATGGAACTAATATTTTGGAATGACAGACGTTGAGAGTCATTGAACTTTGTTATCGATATTGATGTTGGATGAATCAAATCCTCAGGTAAACAACTCAATCCACAAACAAAAATACCAAAAAACGCACAAAAAAAAAATTAATAATCGATTTATTTACATTTTCTATAGCACCATTGTGATTGCAATATAATAGAATAAAGGATAATACAAAATCAATAAATGATTTTCGAAGGACGAAGGGCCGTGCAAGTGGAAGTGAAAAAAAATAAGAAGTAAAAAGGTCTGTGTCTATTAATTGTACAAAAATGCCAACACAAATCGCAGTGAATTTGATTCAATATTGACTTAAGTGATGCTATTAAATTAGGGATTAATATCATGAAAAAATGAATTGAGAAAATAATTGAAATTGAGGAAGAATTTGTAACACAAATAAGGAAAGGGGATTTGTAATCAGCTTAAGATTTACAGCTCGACATAAATAATCTTCACTCATGCATGATGCTACTCAGTACCCTAATTGAAATTGATTATAGTTTTTTTAGTAAATGAAAAAAAAAAGGAATTAATTTCAAAATGTAGATTGAGGGACAATTAGACTTGAATTTCATTTTAATGATATTTTTGTTGGGCTCATTAATTTAAGATGTCCAGTATTTAATTATAGTCTAGAGTTGTCTTGAAATTTAGGCAAAATTCAAGAAATTTCTGCAAATGTAGATGAATATTTGGAACACAAAGACATATAGATAGTTCAGATCTATTGTGATCCATCGTTTGCGCCTGCAGCTGGCCCTACCGCTTTAACCTTTTGCTAATTACCGATCCATCGGTGACATAAATGCCCAAATTGGAAGAGAAAAGACATTTAAACCAACGATTGGATCCTTTAGTCTTCACCCTAAGTCAAATGAAAACGGACTGAGACTTATCACATTCGCCGCCGCAATGAACATGAGAATAAGCTCAACATATTTCCAACGGAGAAGTTCCCGTAAAGCAACCTGGAGTCCACCTGGAGGAGGAAAAAAGTGCCAGATCGATCATATATTGATCGACAACCGTCATGCATCAAACATTCTGAATGTAAGAAGCTTCAGATACACACAAGCGGACATCGAACACCATGATTCTGATCATTATGCTGTTGGAGCTAAAATTCGATTTAGGTTGAGCAACATTGGACGAATAAGGAGCACAAAACAAAAGAAGTATGATGTGACAAAGCTCAAGAACAACAGAGTTAAGGAAAATTTCAATGCTCGAGTGGAACAACAACTGAAGGAGAGAAATGGCGAACTGACGATATGGCAGGATTGTCATATTGCAATGAAGCAAGCTGCTGAAGAATGCCTTGGGTACCACCAACCAGAAAAGAAAGAGTGGTTTGATGACGAGTGCAAGCAAGCTGTTCAGAGACTGATTGAGGCAAAAAATATGAGAACAACGAGAGCGCGAACTGAAGAAATAAAGCAACTTCAACGTAACAAAAAAGAACTCTTTAGAAGTAAGAAAAGAAAATTTGACAGACAGTGTCTTGATGATATTGAGGAGCTCCAGTCAATGAATGAGTCGAGGAAATTCTTCAATGCTGTCAAATTCGCAAGGAAAAAGTTCCATCCAAGAGTAGCTATCTGTAAATCAAAGAATGGTGAACTGCTTTGCAGTCAAACTAAAGTATTGGACAGATGGAAGGAACACTTTCAAGAGGTCTTAAATGTCGGTGAAGCTTGTCAAGAAAGCAGAACAACAAGACTGTACGAGAGGAATGATGGCAAGGAATGTCCTGAACCCACATTGAGTGAGGTACGTGAAGCAATTGCTAGACTAAAGAACAACAAGGCTCCAGGTGAGGACAGTTTACCAGCTGAGCTGTTTAAGACTGGATGTTCTATGTTAGAGGAGAAGATGCATGAAATCATCGTACAAGTCTGGAATGAGGAGAAAATGCCAGATGAATGGACAGTTGGAGTCATATGCCCGCTCCATAAGAAAGGGTGTAAGTTGACATGTAGCAACTTTCGCGGCATTACACTGTTAAGTTCAGCGTATAAAATATTTTCAAAAATTCTCTCGTCAAGGCTAGAGCCTCTCTACGAAGACTTTCTGCACGAGTTTCAGGCGGGTTTTAGGAAGAGCCGGTCGACAATTGACCAAATACATTGCGTGAGACAAATCATTCAGAAGAGTAGTGACAAGAACACGGAAACGCTGCATCTGCTCATCGACTTTAAAGCAGCTTATGATTCCGTTGATAGAGAAGGTTTGTGGAATCTCATGACCGAGTTTCAATTTCCTCATAAGATGATTCGACTACTTAGAACAACACTGTGTAAGGTCCAGAGTCGTGTTAAGGTCCAAGGGCAGTTATCCGACAGCTTTGAGACATTAACTGGACTTAAGCAGGGGGATGAGTTGTCGACTAAGCTTTTTAATATTGCGCTGGAAGGTGTGTGTAGGAAGGCACGGTTGGAACTTAGTGGATCGATATTCAACAAATCGACTCAATTACTGGCATACGCAGATGATATTGACATCGTCGGAAGGAATTTACGATCTATCACGGATGCGTACTCGAAGCTGGAACGTGAAGCTGAACGCATTGGACTAAAGGTAAATGAGGAGAAGACTAAGCTTCTAATGGTCGCTGCATCAGACAGAACAAAGCAGAAAGTAGGCAGTCATCTTAGTGTCAATGGCAGAAGATTCGAAGTGGTGCAAGACTTCAAGTACCTCGGATCCTTTATTAACACCACAGCAGATGTCAGCATGGAGGTACGCAAACGAATCCACTCAGCTTATGGTGCATACTACAGCTTAAAGCACCTTTTTACGTCCAAGAGTCTGTCTAGAGGCACAAAGGTGATGCTATACAAGACGCTCATTCGGGTCATTGCATTGTACGGCTCGGAAACCTGGAATTCTACACAAGCAGATGAGGAAGCACTTGGTGTCTTTGAGAGACGAATACTGCGAGCGATTTATGGACCTGCAAAAGAAGGTGAAGTATACCGATGTAGACATAATCATGAACTTTATCAGCTTTTCCAGGATGCTGATATTGTCACTGTTCTTCGTGTGAATCGGTTGAGATGGGCAGGGCATTTGAACAGACGACCACAGGATGCCCCAGTATATAGAGTAACCTTTGCAGACTTTGTGGATGGCAAAAGATCAAGAGGAAGACCGAAAATGTCCTGGATTGATTGTGTGGATAAGGACGCTAGAGTTCTCAATATCCCTAATTGGCAGAGGTTATCGAAAGATAGAGCTGTCTACAGACATTCTTTAAACGCGGCAATGGGCCCCCGTGCGCCCCAGCCAAGGAAGTAAGAAGTAAGTAAGTAATTACCGATGCCAAGTGCATTACCGTCTCTATCGACAGCGTCTTGCCATGGTACAACGATATTTAGGACAGATTTCATCCGAAAAATGTACAATAATCCAAAATAGTTCGAGAAAACAGTAGCAAATCAGCTTATCAAAGTCTGATAATTTATAAAAATTTCATCATTGTTTTCCTACAAAAATTCATTTCTAAACTTCCTCAGATTACTTTTTCCCTATTCTTCATTCAATTAATCTTATCGGAGATAATTCATTGTTATCAAGACCATTCGACAATGTTGGAATTATTTGATAAGAGTTAAAGTTCTTCTTCCTGCAATAACAAATAACAAAAAGTAAAAATTAAATTAAACTTAATGATTAATTTTGTTGTTGATGATAATTTATTGGGTAATTATTGAGCAATGATTGAGGGGGAATTTGAGGGGAGATTTCATTAGTCGGATAATTGACATCATTAGAAAGTTAATTGCTTGAAGTAGTTTTAGTAAGGGTAGAATGACCATTTACTTACTGACTTTCTTTAGTTTGTTTAAAAAAATGATTCAAAATTGTGGAATTTGCCATTATTGTGAATGTGTCAATGCCAGAACTCGATTTGGTATGGAAAAGTCAACTCGACTCCATATAAAATTTAAATAGATTTCGAACTTGGATCTATACTTTGGATAAGGTTGATGTTATTGATCAGCCTGACTGAATTTCCTTGTTGCATTTTGTATTGGTAAAGAGCAACTAGAAGCAAACGATGGAGTTAGCTTCAGGTTGCATCTTCTGGAGGTTTTGGATAACAATTGATCTGTACAATCGCGAAGTAAGCGATTAAATTAACTTAATACTAGAAATTGGTGTAAAATGTCCATATTCATGATATTTGAGTTAAATTTCCTGAATATTATGATGTAATCAGGTATTATTTTACATTTATTTAGCATGTTTATTCAATATGCAATAAATCTTTCAATTTACACAATATTTCACCCATATGAAATCAAGTCGTCACAACAAGTCATCAAATTACTAGAATTTACAGTCAATGAGAATAAATTTTTTCCTACAAAACTCTCTTTCTTGTTATTTATTGTCAGTAGCAACAGCATTAATAAAACATAATGTTTGTAAACAGAAACAAGAGCTGAATAAGAGCTTTGTATCGAAAAAAATTACAGAAACTTTTTCCCATATTAATTTTCATCTCCATTCCTTCTTACTCCATCGTCTAGACTAGCTGAAATGTTTTTAATAACTAATACAAAATATTGATTGTGCAGACATTAGTTCTGATAACATGAATTTTTTATATAATGCACCATAAAAGCGATTACCGAGTGTAACTGACTTGAGAAGGAAGCGATAGAAAGAAAATTAATTGAAGAATAAGAAATTGATAAGATTAAAAAATACGATACGATACGCTATTGGAAATGAGTATACGTGTATGTGAAGTGTAATATGTTCAAGTGCTGAAATCGCTTCAATAATGTCTAAGAATTACAGATTAGCTTTGTTAGAGATGTGATTTGTGAGATTTTCTTTTTGTCTGATTTTTTATGGGTTCAATGGATTTTAAGGAATTTAAAGAATTGTCCGAGCAGCACAATACAGCGAGCTGCAATTTTCTTTGTATAAATTGGTCCAAATTCATCTTAATGGTGCTGTTGAGGCAACATTGTGTTTTATCGTTATTACGGCTAGGTAGCGGTGTCCCAGAGATCATGTTGTGCTGCTCGTGTTATTTAATCTTGCTAGTTTTATTGCAATAAATTGAAATAAAAGGATTTTTTGAATTTAAAGACATTTTTATTTATTAAACTTATGATCATATTACAAATTTCAATATATTGTTCTTAAAACTAAGATGATTAGTGATTTTTTATAAATAGAACATTGAGTAGGAAGCAAACAACCCAGACAAGTATGAATGCACTGCCAATATAGTTAAATCCGAGATAAAATTGAGCTCCAAACACAATTCCAATTAGAGAGCCAAAAACTATTAGGTAAAATTGGTAATCATCCCTGAAATGATAGTTGGATATGTTAGAAAAGTAGAAAACCACATAACAAGCTCCACCAGCTATAATCAAATAATAACTGAACCAAGCCAAAAATAGTGTAGCTGAATAGTCAACGTAATGTTTAGTTTGTTTTTTATCAGTATTATCACATGGAATTTGTGATGACACAAACTGAATATTCTCAGTAGTTTCGTGAATTTTAACAATTAAATTTTTGACAAATTTCATGGCTGGTGTTGATACTTGATCAGCATATTCCCATAAAAATATGACTTCATTAGCTTTAAATGACGAAAAGAAGAGTTGCTTCTCAAATTCACTGTGTAAAGTCAAATCTAAAAGTTCAAGAAGAACCTTCTCAATATCACTTTCAGTCTCTAACTGCTTAAGTGCTCCTGCTTTTTCTATTAAGTCAACATGTGTAATCCATTTATTTGGAAATTTTTTCTTCAACCTTTTTATGGCTTTTTTGTCGAATCCCAAAATTTTCTCTTTCATAATTTCTAAGGTCAATACGAAAAGTCTAATCTCAGAATCCCTGGATTCAGAACAAATGTCAATCATGTCATCATTTCCAACTAGGCCATGATTATCATTTAAAGTGTCTATGCTTCTTATTTGACTTAAGAATGAATTTTTGGAGCAAACCTTTTCCATTAACAATGCTGTAGATACATCTTTGATTTTGTGTCTATAGATTTCTGTATTATCGACTAAACTTCCAATTTTTAGTGCCTTCCGTTCAAGCATTTTAACAATTTGACTAGAAGTTAAGGCTGTAAAGGCTTGTGGATGAGATAACTCGAGAGTTTTAGCCGTTATAATTTCATTTTGGTAACTAATTTTAGAATCAAGCACTTTTAGTTTCAGATTTGGATCTAAAGCCTTCCAATTAAGAACGACTAAATTGACCAAATATTCATACTGAGGATCATAAAAGTCTAGAACTTCATCATTAATCATTTGAAAGATGTGATATGGAGATAATTGATTATAAGCCTCGGAATTTTCTGGAAATAAATCCATAAACCTAACTTCAATGTCTTTAAAGATAACTCTTGAAGTTTTGACTGTTCTTTGGTCTTTAAAGGACAATTTGTCATATGAGAGATAAAATGACACAAACTGAATATTTCCAGTATTTTTATGAATAAAACTCATCATTTTAAGGATGGATTCTGTATATTTTGGAGCAATTTCATCATATCCATCCCAGAATAAAATAACTTTGCCTGAATTATAAGATGATGAAAAGATTTGCTCCTCAAAAGCCTTTCTTGAACTCAAATTTAGGATGCTTTCTAAAATATATGGAACTGAATCCAAATATCCATCGTCATAAAAATGTACTGCATTTTGTCTTAGGTCAATGAAGGATATCCAATATTTTGGATACTTATTCTTTAGATTTGCCATCATATTTTGATCAAATGACAAGATACTTCCATTGACTATTGCTTGATTTAAGAAAAAGAATCTAGTGTCATGTTCAATGACTTCCTCTATCTCTTCATTTCCCACAAATGCATAGTCATGTTTTGAAAATTTCAGTCTATTTGTGAAGTATTTTGAGGAACTAACTTGAATAGCACTTAAATTTACTGGAACTGGAAAGTCCATTTCCTTTCCAACAGTTAGCAACTTATCATCTAAAATTTCAATTATTTGCTTAGATTTTAGTGCTAAAAATGCTTCAGGATGAAGGCTATGAATGGATTTAAACTTTAAACCTTCATTTTGAAAAATAAACTGCGAATTTAAAATCTTTTGCTTGAGACTCTTTTCTAATTTGTTCCAGTCATGATTAATATATCTCCGAAGATATTTCAAGTCTGGATTATTCAAGTTCAATACTTTGTCATCAAGCATGTCAGAAATGTGATTAGGGGTTAATTTGGCATATGCTGGTGAATTGTCATAAAATAATTCATTAAATGTCATTTTAAAATTCTTATAAATTACTTGAGCATCTTTAAGCTTCATTTGGTCTTGATCTGATAAATAATCTAATGCATTTACTTCATTTTCACTGCATGGAAGTTGTGAGGACACAAGTTGAATGTTTTTTGTAGATTTATGAATATTTTGGATTAAATTTAAAGCAATCTCTTTATGAGATGTTGGAATTTCATCAGAATTGTCCCATAAGAAGATGACTTTATTGGACTTGTAGAACGACAGAAAAATTTGCTTCTCAAAATTACTTTTGGAATTAAGGTTTAAAATCTTAAACAAAAGTTTTTCAGTATTGTCGAAATGATCAATCATTTTCAGGTCTTTTGAATGTTCCAGGAAGTTGAAGTAAACGATCCAATGATCTGGATATTTACGATTTAAATTACTAACTAGTAACTTGTCAAATCCTAGCAATTTCCCTCTCAAATTTTCTAAATTTACAACAAATAAACGTGAATTTTGGGTATCAAGTAATTCCTTAATGTCAAATAATTCATTATTATTGACCAAAATGTACTCTTCATTGACATTTTTGATGTAATTTAGAATTGAATCTAAGGAACAAACTTTTTCGTTCAATGACTTTTCAGGCAAACTGTTGACAATTTGCTCTAATTTAGAATCAGATGGATATTCGACATTTTCTCCTATTTTAAATGGATTCTTATCAAGAAGCTTTAAAATTTCATCGGATGTTAGTGATTCAAAGGGTTTTGGATATGCTTTGTATAAATTTTTGACTTTGAAATTTTCATTTTGAAAGATAATTTCAGAATTTAAAGCTTTCTTTTTCAAGTCATTGTTTAAATTTCGCCATGTTAAGTTAACAAATTTGATTAAATAGTCAAATTCTGGATTGTTAAAATTTATAGCTTCATCTTCCAAAATTAATGAAATGTGCTCAGACGTCAACTGGTTGTAAACTTCCGTATTATCATCAAATAAATCTTGGATCCTTAAAAGGACATTTTTGTAGCCAATTACTGTATTCCTTACTAAGTTTTGTTCTTCGCTTGATAACGAATCATATTTATATGATTTGTTGTAAAGAGGGGAATATGCTGCAAAAATTGATATAACTATTATGGCGATGCTAATAAAAAAGCAGCTATTGAAGATTTTGTTGTTAGTATTTCCGATTGAGTTGTTGTTGGAATCATCGTTCTTATCAAAATTCACAATAATGCTATCTAAAAGAGAAGAAAAGTCATAAAGAATAAAGGGTTAGAATAACATTTATTTAGAATTATTTGCAAAATACGTGACATGAAGGGGCGTAGCCAGAGAGGTGGGGAAAGAGAGGGTTTGAATTTTTGTATGGAAATTTAGAGAGGGTTTGAATTTTTGTATGGAAATTTAGAAGAATTTGGGTATTTATTTACGAAAAATCCTAGGAAGTATACTCCCTCTGAATACGCCTGTAATGACTTGCATTTAAAAATGTCAACACTTACTGAATATATTTCTAGCATCTTTCACATTTCTCTCATCTTTAAACAGATTCCCAATTGTTTTGTAGAATTCAGGCACAACTATTGAACAATTCGATAATTTCATAACTTTTCGACACACTCTGTCTGCTTTCACTTTGTTATATTCCGATGCACATTCGACCAAATCTCCTGAATTATCCATCGTCCATTTTAATGCGACTAATTCTACACCTTGTTCCTCAGTGAACTCAACTAGTCCATCAATATTGAGTAGTTTTTGCAAATTTTCCAGATCACTTTGTGTTGTTATCCATAGCTGATTTCCATTGGTGTGTAGAAATGTCTGGATGATGTCACTAATAAATTTTTTTCTGATTTCCTGAACATAGTCAATTCCATCTATTATAAAAATGACCTCTCCATTATTATAACGTTCATTGAAGCTCTTTTCTTTACTGTGATTTAATTTTAGAACAGTGTGAATAATGAAAGAAAGAAAGTCGCGATTTGATGACTCATGTGCATTAAAATTTTTCTCAAGGTCAATTATAACAAACGATTTATTGGCACATGCTTTACGAAGAAAACTTTTATGATCTTCAATTGATGATGTGCAGTTGATGTCACTAGTTCCAGATATTAGAAATGTTCTCTTTGTGGATGTCATCTCAGCATGCACTAAACATCAATAAATTGTGAAATTTCACAATTTTGTTGAACTTATGCTGAATTTCGTAAATTTTTTCACTTAGTTTAATCCAAAAGCAGGAACAAACTTTGATAAAATGATTAAATTTAAATTCACAGTGAAGAAGTTATTGTACAAATTGCGAATTATCACTTTAAACTGAATAGTTCTTCATGCTCGTGCATGGTTTAAATAATTTAAGTCGCGTCTTATCTTGGTTATCGAGTCAGTGTTGTATCTAAAGTGTATTTCATGAGGAAATATGCTCACACAATATCAAAAATTTGAATATTTTATGTTCCTTTACTAACTTCACTTAATATTTTAATCCTTCAATATATGACAACTTTAAGTCAATGAATCTAAAACTTAACCAATGTAGCTCAGACCAAAATTCAGACTGGATTGACCAACATCAAAATATTAACTAAATCTTCACTGTGTTCTAATTACAATAAATTTGCAACTCTGCTTTTATAACTCATGATTATCTGTTGTTATATTGTCGAATTATTTGATATATAACTTCGAGGTATAACAAAAGTTATAAATAATGTAGTTGAGTCATAAGCGTATGTTCCGAGAAAATTCTCAAATATGAGTCACTTATCAGACAACGGAACTGAAAATTAAAGCGTTTATAAAGAACAAAATTGTCTATACTTCAATATTTTTACATACATTGATAGTAGATTTCAAACTGTACAATAATTTTTGCACTAAAACTTTTAAAGTCATGTTATATACATGCTGCTGTCGATTTAGTATTTTTGAGTCAAAAGTTGCATTTTGTGAAAATTTTTATAGGGGAATCAATAATACATTAATTTGCTTATTCTTCAGTCATGAAATGCATATGAGTTGCATAGTTTTTGATATCATATTTATGCCGATTCTCCGAACGTCAACTTTTGGTCACAAAGCACCTTTTTCAAACTTTTTCTCCTAATCCATGAGAAAATTACAAAATTTTGAAAACGAAAAAGTAAAATTCTTCATTTGTGCTTAAGTTTTACACAGAGTTTTAATATATTATGCAAAGTATAATTAATTTTATAGTTTTTATCAGTTTTCTACTTTGAAATTATGAAAATTCGAACAGTTATTGATAAAATTTTTTTTTTTTGATCAATAAACAAATAACCTTGGATTAAAAAAGCTCATTTTTTAAAATGCAACCGTTCGGGAGAATCACCCACAAACTGTACAATAATTTTTGAAGTTATGTTATATACATGCTGCTGTCGATTTAGTATTTTTGAGTCAATTAAATTGAAAATATTTATAGAATAATTTAAAATTTGCAAAATGATTTGCAATTGATAATTTCTGTGCCTTTGTAGCTTTTGATACTATAAATGAATTGAATATTTAATTTATTCTATTTTTAAGCTATTTATACCCAAATTTCTAACATTTTCAAATGAATAAATTGCAAAAAATGTAAATTTCCAAAAATTAATTTCCACTTGCACATTTTCATCAAATGGATATCCCAAAAAATTTTATCTGCTATGAGAATTTTTAAATTTCAGTTCCTGATCCTGTCAATACTCTTTGTTTGATATCATTTAATTAACATTTAACTTAGTTATACTTCATGAGTTATGAGGGGAGAGGGATATAAAGGCAAGCCCCGCTGGTGGTTGGGTGGTTGGCTGTCTTAATCCAAAAAATCTTCTCCGCCTCCCCCGTAAAATGTTTGTACTCCATAAAAAATTTTGGTGTTGTTTAATAATAGCCTAAATGCAATAACAGTCAAACATTGCCTGAAAGTATATATCATCATTCACACTCTTGAAAAGTATTGTTTACATCACAAATGTTGCATAATATTAAATTATTTGATAAGGGCTTTATATTGAAGGTTGAATTCCATTGAAACTTTTATTAACAAACTATTAGGTCATAAAGTTTTAAGCATATGTATGAAACTATATGAAATACTTTCGACCTTATTGCATATATTCTGAGAATTTTTCATTTACTTATTGCATAATCAAAGGATGATTTATGCAATTATCTGATGACCTAGATAGACCAATGTCGTGAGCGGGATTTTCCCCTGAGATCAGAGTGGACAGGACTCCAATGTAAAAGCGCCTCCTGTGGAGTCCGGACTGCAGTTGAGGCATCTTTTTAGACTTTTGAAGCCCAGACTCACAAAATCCTACCAAGTCTGCCTGAAATAAACATTTTGATTGCACATATCCTATATCAGTTGTAAATATTGTAAGTTCTTGATGTCTGGTTTGAACAATTTCACAAATAAATTTGTTATTTAATCGTACAACTATTGTTGCCTCATACAACAGTTTTAAAAATAAAAGTAATCTACATTTTTGATAGCTTATCTATATGTGCAACCTACGATTGAGTCTAATAAATTACAATTTAAAGTCTGACGAAGATAACAGCATTGGAAATGTTTTGAGGGTTTGCGATTAGCTTGTTGAATTGAAAAATTCTCATTTCTTTGACAATAAATTATTCAATTAGTAAGCTTGAATTGTCCTCATTTAAGGTTTTACACTTTGACACCTCCAAATCAGAACAAAAATTAGTTTGAATTTTAATTAAAAAACATTTTATTTAATTTCATGAAAAACTCCACAATTTAGAGACTATCACGCATATATTTGCTATTCTTAATATTTGCTAATTTTTCCTTAATTGATTGAATTTGCATTTTACGCTTCTCATCCATATCAAGTGGATATTTACTTGGTGCGGCATCAACTTCGTTCACAAGTTCATCAAAGTCAATTTCACGTTTAAGGAATCTCTTCATTAAATCCTTACGTTGCTCTCTGTCAAGATGAATCTGTTCACTGAGAAATCTTACAGCATCTTCCATGGCATCTTTTGATTCACGTCTGGCATATTCTTTTGATTTTGTTGCTTCAATCACTGATGCTAATACAATTACAGCAAAAACTGTCAAGATGATATTTCTCATTTTGCACTTCTTTTTATTTCCTTTCGTTCCAAATCACAAGAAATTTTAAGTCAGACTAAAATTGATTATTGATTTTCGTTTACTCATATAGAGTGAATTTTTATCGTGTGAGGAAGTGATAAATGCCGCGTAGAAGAAGAAAAGCAGTATTGATAAGATTAAGACATAATCGGAAAGGTTTTCGTAAGTGTTTTGGTTTATTAATGGTGATTTTTTGGGGGTTTGTAACTTTAGTGGAATTGAGTAAGTTATTTTATTGTTGGAACGGCTATTATGTCGTCGTTGACTAGGCTCGGAAGACACACGACACGGAAATGGACAAAAATTCGGATTCAGGCCAGTGTAACTCTAGGTTTATGCCAGATTGGATAAAATCCGGCCTTATGCCATCCTAGGGACTAGCTGTACTATGTAGAAGGATGAAGAGTGCTATGATGAATCAGCCCTAGTAATATTATGCTGCTAGAAAGAGTAAACCAGAGATATAATGAAAATGTCAGTTCAAGTTGGCTTTAATGCGATCCAACTCAACCCCAAAGCTCCCTCAACTAATATTTGCATGACCTATCCCCTTAACACCTCAATTTCCACAACCTATACAGACATTTAACATTGAATATTTTATGAAAGGTCAAAAAAATCATGTCTGTGTAAATCGATTCAATGATTTACGAAATTTTGTTCACGTACGTGGACAAATAAATAAATATATGCTATAGTCGGCTATAACATACACACAACAAGCATGAAAAATTAATAAAAGTTAATGATTCATTTCATCATATTTTAGTAATTAATAGGATATTGACTTATCTGTGGGAAATAGAATAATAATAGAAAATTCTGGTGAATCATTGATGTGAGGTGGTTCTGTTTATAGGTGGGAAACATGTCGATCATAATCATTGTGATTTACGTGATTAGTTGAGCTTTAGTAATAAATTTTACGATTGAGACTGAAATTTTTGAAATTTTCGGGTATCTGGTTCAAAAACGCCCCTACGGTACCAAAAATCGTTCTCATTGCCTGTTAGTCCAAACCTCTACGGCATATGCCATAAAATTGAGTTTTTAGACCCCATCCACAGAAACAAAACACAGAAAATTCTCATACATTTCAATTCAGTTCAAGAATCTTCTCTTTTAATCTCCCACATACAGCTTATCCTACTTACATCACCCCATGATTTCCTTTGCTTCCATTTTCTTTTCTTGAAAATGAACTGTAAGATTATTATTATTATTTTTTTTTTTGTGCTACATCAAATATTTACTCTAATACCATACAAACATATTGCATGCATGATACGCTAATTGAAATGTCAGGTTCATGTCTGAATGAGGCAAGAAGAAATGGGATATCTTTATTATGTTATCTATTGCTACCTTTTTTTGCACGAAAATAAATCATTAAAACTTATTTGCTTTCTAATTTTACCTACGGTGATTTGATTGCTCATTGTGCTGACATAAAATATGGCTCTGGTGTTGTTTTTAAATGGATGATGAGGAATAATTGGTATCATTTGGAAGTCTATAGCTGTAATTTGTTAGTGGCCGTGCTTTGGTAGTCTTTTGACAGCAATTTGACAAAATAAAGCTGTATGCTAGACAGACATTAGACAAAATTAATGCTTTATTGCTCTTAAGACTGCAAAATTCTCTTTCGGTCCTATGAATCACAGTCCTCAAATGTACTAAGTACTCAAAATAGGTGAATATCCAGAGATAAGTCTTTGGAGGTCATTCATCCTTTTGGGAAGAATATTTTCAATTTGCTAGAGGCTCTAAGATAAGAATCCAAAAACCCGCACTCAAAAAATTGTTGGCTACGTTCCTGATGCAAAACTTCATACAATAGATCTATATTCAATCTATAAATCGACTCTTATCCTCAAAAACTAATAACATTATACAACAAAACTCGATTAAATCTATTGGAAATAATATCTTGAAATTTGTTTGCCCAAGGAAAAGGATTTGCATGTAAAGTCAATCCAAAGAAAACTTTACCTCTCAATTGTATAAAGCTTTTTGCCCTCAAATTGTTTGCACAGAAATCCTTTTCTCATTTTTTCATCATTGTAAATCTTTCATTTATTTATTTCCTTATAAGATCATTCAAAATGTGCATCATTGAAACTTACATGATAGTCAATTTCTGTACATCAACAGTCAACAATGGATGCATTCATCTCAACAATAAAATATCCAATTTCATCAATATTTCTCCATGAGCAACGAAATATCAGTAAAAAAAAGGAATGGTAAGAACACTCATCGAGTTGTTGCTGAAGTTTTATCCATTATTTGCCATTATGCAATGTTTATATGTGAGATGAGAACAGATAAAAGATCGTAAAGTTCCTCTCGAGAAACTCTCATCGACTATCAATTCAATAAAAATAGTTTAGTTATGAGCATTTCTATGCTTTTCATCGTTAAGTGAACATCAATTCACAATTTCACCTGAAAACATGGGTGGAAAATAATATTTAGTTTGTGGAGGTACATGCCAGATGAGGATGGTGAAAAGGATTGGATTAAATGAGAAAACACTGATGCTGAAGGAAGTTCTTTTCAAGGGAATGAAATTTGATGCTTTTATGTAGATTGAAATATTGGGAGTCTCATATTACATGCAAATTTACTTGTCTGATGCTTATAAGGATGATTTTATCATGGAGATTTTGATGAATACATCACATGTGGCTTATTGCTTAATTTGCATGATTTTGAGTGGCTTTACTTTGATTTTTTGAACATTTCATGATCGGTGAGCCTCAAAAGTTAGTCAAAATCAGCCCTAATGGTAGCATCATGAGTATTTTGCGACTGTTTAGCGACTTATCATGAATATGGCGACGTAGAAGTGCCCTACCGAGGATGATGTGCTCTTCGGGTTTGTCCACATAATTTAAAGAACAAAATTGAAGGAATGAACCTTTAATAAACTCAAAATTGACTTAATATCCATCCTTTTAATTAAAAGTTACCACCCCTTTATCCCTCCTCGCCCGAACCTCAATTTTCCCTGAATAGTTTAGAGTCGACTAGAACACAAAGGAATGTATCCATAACATTGATTTTGATTTCCATTATTTTCAATTTTTATTTCATTGTGTGCAAAGTGAAGCATAAAATTGAAAAAAAAAGAAAGGCGACATACACAGTGAAAATGAGAGAGATAGTCGAGAAGTAAGTGAGATGGAAAGAATAAAAAGAAAATGTCAAAGATGGAAAAAAAGTTATTTTTTTTTTCAATAATAAATTTTTACAATTTTCTTCCTTCTTTTCATTTCCACATTGATGCTTCCTTTGTTGTTGATCACAAAAGATACCAAAGTGAAGAAATATGATGAGCGAAGGAAGAAAGAGAGAGTGAGATGAAGCGACAAATGGTGATAATAAGGAAAAAACATGGATGGAATTTTTCACTTGATTCAACAACTATTTGGTGCTACACTTTACTTATGCTTTGGGATTTTATATCAATTGCTAGCAAATTTTTAATCTTTGCTGTTACAGGATGGGATTTTAAAAATATTCTTTGTCATAAAATGCTATTCTTTATCTTGCCTGATAAGCAGCACATACCTTGAAAATCCATACCCGCTATCATTTCCCCATTTTTTTCTTATTTTTAAACACAAAACATTTAACATGAATAAAGTGAGTGAGAGACTATAAAGAATAGAATAGAAGAACATGAGTAATTTAATTTATCCAGTGACACTGCAAAATGGCACGGAAAGCAATAAAAAAAATTTAAAAGAATTTCTTCTTATTTTCCTCCTTTTTTTAAGCATCCGGCAATCGCCTGATTTATTGCACTTTTTATTGTTATTAAACTTTTAGATAAAATTGAAAACTTGCTCGAAGGCACAGCGAAAAGGATGAATGGAAAATGTAGGTGAAGGTGGATGCAAGGGTTGGGAATTGATTGAATTTAATTGAATTTTATTGAAATTTTGATAAAATTTTTAAAAAGTTTCAATAAATTTTTAGATTTTTTGAATTCTCCTAAATTGCTTTTAAAAATTAAATTTTTACAAACTTTAAATTTTGAATTTTAAGTTTTCAAACTTTGAAATTTAAATTCTTAAACTTTGAAATTCAAATTTTTTAAATTTTTAATTAAAATTTCTAAACTAGGAAATTTGAATTTTAAAACTTTGAAATTTCAAGTTTTAAACTATAAAATTTAAGTTTTTAAACCTTAAAATTTAAATTTTAAAGTTTGAAATTTAAATTTTGAACATTTTAAACTTTAATATAGAAATTAAAGTTTTCCCTCACATTCCCACACCTTGCAAAGGCATAAGAAGCATAAAAAGACAAACGAGTTAAGGAAATCGTTACACGTAAGTATCATTGACAATTATTAATTGCTTAAAGTCAATTACTTATCGTAAAACCCCTCCATTAAGTGATTTAAGAATAGAAAATCTTGTGAATTGAGAATTATTTAATGGTATATGAAGATTTTATTCGAAAATTTATAGCAACAAATTGTATTGAACTGTAAAAAAACAGAAAAGAAAGTCAGAGAAATTGAAAGAAAAGGGATAAAAGAAAATCGAAGAAGCTCTAAGGAATAAATATTCAATTTTGTATTGATGATAATTTCATTAAAAGAAAAACTTTTTGTGTTTCTTGAATTTTAAGATGAAAATGGAAAATTGAATTAAAAATTTATGGAAAGTTTTAATGTTTTTATTGAGAAAATGCAAGAACAAAAACTTTGAAGAATTGTTTATAAATATTCAATGAATGGAAATTGATACAGTTTGTGTTATTTTGTTATACACACACTTTAATTGTGTTAAGGGACGCTCAGTTGATTATTTTTGTGTTTTATTAGATCTTCTTGCTGAAGATTTTGAAGACTTTTGTCTAAGAAATGATTTTTTGAGTCATTTCAAGGCAATTATCCAGATGAGGGGTGGATTGAGGCTTTAACAGCGTATCCATTGCATTCTTTCACTTTCCAGCCATCCTCTAAACTCTCTAACATCCAAAAATTTATAGAAACAACAATTTTCACCTCAAAACTACTCAATATCATCATACAAATCATTTTCTCCCTATCAATCAGTCAATCATAACTAAGCACGCGATATTCAAACACATCCTATTCAATGACCTCATTAGTCACTTCATCTACCTCCATACAATACAATAAACAAACAAAAATCCTCAATATCAATTAAAATTCTAATCACAAATGCATAACAAAGTCAATTAATATTAACTCAGTCAAAAAAATAATCATATTTTTCATACAAGTTGCAATATGTTAGTCTGTGTGTTGGGAAGCTTGGTTTAGCATTCATATTTGCGTTTTGGAATTTAGATATCTATTATTTAGCAATCAATATATTCACATATAAATTACTATTATCGTATATGATTATAATGATAATCATTTTCATGGTTTATGAAATTGCAATTAAAATTGTCAATGAGTATTGATATGGATATTTGTGTCTCATGCTCGATTGATTAGCTTGAAATCCTTTGGAGTAAATTTTTTTGTCATTTTCAGCTTCTTTACAGAATTTTATTTCAAAATTTCTCAATTTTTTTAAAAAAATTATCAAATTTATAAGCTGCAAGTTATGAACAAAAAAAGCTTCAAATCCTTAACATACAGAAGCATGTCATCAGCATGTATACCATTATGGCTTTTATCGTAATGTCATCACGGTACCATTAATGCTCTGTATATGCAAAAACTTCTCAAATTTCGTGTAGCTTGAATTGAATGTTATCCTTTCATCTTCCCAAACCTTAAAACATATAAAACTTTCCTTCATCATCCTACTCACAATAAACTTTAAGACACACCACATAAAAACCCATTTCAAATTCGCATCAAACTTCAAAAAACTCTCCCGAAAAAAAAAGTCCATAAAAATAAGCAATTGAACACCACGAATAATAAATTGGGTCAGAAGACTTCAAAGGAGAAACTAAAGTAAAAACTTTGTTAAGTAAAGCGGAAGCAGCAAAAATGTTGAAAATCGATAAAAACACAAAATGACTTTTCTTTTCTCGCTTCGATTCGCATTTTCACCGAACAATAGTCAAGCCAATGGAATGAGGAAGGAAGAAGCATAAAAAAAAACTTCAAAAAACATCGTCAGCATTTTCCTCATGAGGATTTTTTTGTTGTTCTTCTTCGATTTCATCAACATTGTATTTATCATTAACACATCATAGTTATGATTATTATAAATGCTCCGATGATTGTTGTTACAGTTATCGTATCACACTTATCTATATGATGATGCTTGTACAATAACTGTAAATATGTCGAAAAATATTCTTCTTTAATTTGGGAAACTCAATTTTTTGGGCAGTGTAGTGAAGGAATTGATGCAGAATGAGACAGGTTGGTGGATGATTCTAGTTTGTTAGGTTTTTGACTTCATCTGAAGTTTGCCAGTTATATTTCCATCATTTTTGTGGTCATGGATTCTCAGATACCTCAAAATTGACCCAAATTTTGGATGTACTGATACAATTTTGCTCTACTCGGCTAGTTTAATTAGCTTCTAATCAAATCCTGCCATAAATGTTTCATAATGGCATAATAGTGTCGACCAATCGGCATACTTATTCATTTCATTCAGTTTCTATCACTTGGCTAGTTGTGTTGTTAATATCTGAGTGCTCTGATGTAAGTCGTCTTACCAGCAACTCTTAAAACTACAGCAGTCATTCTTACTTCCTTTATATCAATGATTCTCAAGGGCCAGACTATCGTTATAGTTACAAATTCATCCTTTTTAAATTTTGAATCTTAAAAACCAATTTTTCAAATTGTAAAAATCAACAATTTAGATAATTTATGAATGAAAAGCTAGTGTCTGATCCTTAACATTTCTTTTCTCATATTACAATATTTTCTACTATTTCTATTTAACAATGCCATATCTACGTACGTATATACTAAACAATAATATAATATGTAACAACGACAAGCATAGAGAAAAATGATAATGATGATTATTGTAGCTGTTGCCATATTAAACTTTACGTTACATAGACATTTCATAAATATTTGTTAAGTATAACCCACAAGGGAAGATTGCTGATGTATAATATTTCATACCGTAAACAATCTCTATTGCCATTTAATAGTCATTTTGCGGTTCCTATTTGTTTCATTTCTCATGTTTATATGATTATATGTAATAGTTCTATCTGTACTTTTCATTCCATTTGCTGTTGAAATTGCATTATAGAGAATAGAAGTTTGGCTCTTTGGGGAATGCTTAGGGGGGCTTGAGTACGCAAGATGAAGGAAATGAAGGAATTTCTTTACTGTCCAGCGGGGATTAAATGATACAGGAAATGATAAATTTTTGTTTCATCTATAATACGGGTAATTTATGGAGTTTTTTTTTTAAATATAGAGTATGGATTTTGTTGAATGAAGAAAATTAGGTCAAATTGCCGGGAGTGAATGGACTAGATTCACTTTTTCTTGATTAATTTGCTTGTTTTTCTGTGTATTAATATTAATTTTGCTGTTTAGATTCAGATTTAGGATATTTCATTCAAAATTTCAAGAGATACGCACGGATACTCGAAAGCCACAAAATGTACAAAGAATTGTCAACTCGGTGTCGATTTTGAATCTGACTGTATAGATGTCTTTGAATCATTCGGATAAAATTGATTATTAAATGAATTGGGCTGCAATTAGTCGACCTGGTTAACCTGGTATGCCTATTTATCTTTAACAGACAAAGAGCATGATCTCGAGAGCTTGCTCACTTTAAATATACTAGATGAGCATCTTCGTGAGCACAGCTTTTATGACAAGCAAGAGTTTAGCATTATATGACTAGTTACAAAAATGCCAAGCTTAAAACTACACATATGGTCGACTAATCCCCGTCTGTTCTCCTCGGACTTAATAATTTGACCGTTAAAAGGCTAATGTTGTGCAACAACATATAAAAACTATACATCATCCCACTTTACTACTAAAAATTCATCCCCTCTATCTTAATTTTTATCATTCATCCAATTAAACATGAAGTACATCTAAATTCATACAACACATAATACCATACATAATTTAATTAAAATTAAACTCATTTATACACAATTGTCTATTAAAAGACCCAACCAAAAAAGTGATTCCAAATTAAGATAAAATATGAAAACTACTTGAAATGGAAATAAAAATTTTTATCAAGGAAATACAAATTCATAAAACGCACAAAAAAAATTTCTTTATTGTTTGCTATAAAAATATCTGTCACATAATTCAGATTCCAATTTCATCTCCCCTAAAAAGTATTCTAGGATGTAAAGTCATACGTGTGGGTAGCAAACAGAAATCTGTAAATTCTCCTTAAGTCTGCGATATAATTCATGATAAAAGAACTTCTCTATTGCAAGTTTTATCTGTAGTTGTCCATCCATGTGTGGCTTGTGACATGAGGGAAGTTTTGAAGGGAAGTTAGGTATAAAATTAAGAATTTTATTTAGTTTGAAGATTTTTCTGTTGAAATGACTTGAAGATGTTCTGGTTGCCTACTTTGTAATTATAGCCAATAAATTGTATTTATTTTGAACAGACCTCCCAAATAATCAGGCTCTATTTGAAATTCACCCCAAAGTATCCAAGTGTCCCCAAATGGTCAACCTTTACCCTCTTAAAATATCCCAAGCAATGCTGTAAATCTTCAAGATTTTCCTTTCATTCATCCCATCCTCATTTTTAATACAGAACAAAAATATTTTATTATTTTCAGTCATGCACAATGTACAACAATAAAGACATGAGCATATGAAAGAGAGGAAGCAGAATGAGTGAAAGTTTAATGGCACATTGACTTCCAGCGACCCGATCATTAGGAACAAATTAAATTAACATAAATGCCACATACGCTTTTAACATTTGCTCACATTTTTATGCAATGAGTGTTCTTTTTCATACATGTCGCATATAGATTTGATCATGTAGATGAGTACTGTAATGCTTACTGTCCGGCTTATTTTTGTAATATTAAAACAGGAATAAATTTTGATTGAGGATGGAGAGAAGTGGAATTTTAGTAAATATGGTAAATTCAAATTTTGATGACTTGCTGTCCAGTTGACTGAGGAGGCTAGAGGATACAACAAATGCAATGCCATAAAGTCGCTAGGACATTTTCAAGGCAATACGCAAAAATTGCTCTTACAGAAATATGATGGCTGATTTTGGGCCATTTTAAGCTGTTTGGTGTTACCCAGACAATACATTGACAGGACAAAGACATGCACAACTCAGGTTTAAGTCTTTTGGTCATCAAAAATTGAAATGACCAACATCATGCAAATTTATTTCATTATTTAAAAATATTTAATTAAAAATGCGTCAAATTTTACCTTTTAAATCTTCATCCGCTTCCTCAAAACACTTCAACTTGCCAGTGGCACTCAGCATAAATGAAAGCAACATTTTATGAAAATAAAAGGGTACAAAATAGCCAGAAAGAGCAAAAATGAAAAAGAGAACAGCACGAAAAAAATGAATATGAAGTGCAGCATTTCATTATATGCTTCTGATGGTGCCGTCCCTATTATTGTTGTTGTTGTTGTTCTATGTCAATAAAACATTTCTTCCTCTTCTCAATCTTGTAATCATCGAAATAATAATACTATATGATTTGAACACTAATGACCATTTTACATGTACAAATAATAAAAAAAATGTATTTTTATGTTCTCAATTTTAATGCCATTGCTGCCTTGAAGGTTCCTTTTAATTTAAATATTCATGTTCGGCCCTCACACTTTCAATTCCGTTTGTATTTCGTCATTCTCTCACACTCGCTCGTTATGCCCAATTTAAATTGCCATACTTTAAATGAAAAATCGTCCCCTTCATCTGCCATGCAATTTTTCTTCCACTGTGCCTGTTTCACTTCGAGAGAAAATGTGTGCATAATGTGAGGGTGTGGATTCATCTCATTCATTTAACAGCGATGGTCTTTTCTAGCGCATTTCATTGAACCCTCAATCTACGTCTTGCTTATGTAGACAATTTCCATATCGACAAATTAATGGTCCTAGCATCAATATTCAATTTTATTATTATTATGTGACTAAAACAATCTTGAAAAAAAGTCTTCTTATGTGCAATTTTAAAATTAAATTCCGTAAATTAATTGTCGAACATTATGCAAAAGAATTTTTTAATTAAATTCTCATTTAATGGCACGTGTGTACGTGTATGAGTGTATTTACTTTATTTAAATTATTGCTATTGTAAAGTGGCTTCTCTTATGGAGTTAGTGATGCAGAATTAATAAGATTAGTTTGGACTAGTTTGAATTGCAGGAAAGAATTCGATGAGAAGAATGGGGTTAAGTTTGTGAAATGTGGAAGTGAAATTTTGAGACGCATTTGGGGAATGAATTGAATCTTGGAAGATTTCGATTGGTTTTTGGGAAAATTTACATCAAACTTAATAGTCTGGTTCAGAGTCTGGCTATGATATATTCAACAAATTGGCCCTAGAAGTGCGGATTTGATCAAAGATCTTGTCAGATCTAGAAATTTAGGCCAGAACTATCTCGCTCTAATTTTGATTCTCTTCGACTATATGGAGTCGAGTCGAATTTAAGCTCTCGTCAGAACACTCCACTTAAGGTTTGATGCCCTCCAGATTCCTGCTCCTAGGTTTTAAACTCTGATTTTAATCAATAAATGTTTCTGAACTTTACTACCCCAAAGATTTCAGAACTTTACCTCAAATTCCTGCCAAATTCCATTATCATCACCGAATTCCCACTCATTACAATCAGCATCTTCAGCCAGGCAGTCACTAAATAAACTTTTCCCATCACATCACCCCATTCAAGCATCAAATTATTTACTGAACTAAAAATTAGTAAGTAAGATAAATTTACCAGACTCAATTGTTATAAAACAATATAAATTTGCTCATTGAGCCTCTTCACATCCATTAAATCCTGCTCATTCAAATAGAGAAAAAGGGAATAAATTGAAAACTTTTTCCGTCTTCTTTTCAATTCTTCATTATTGAATGAAAAAAATAAATTTTCCTTTTATTTTGAGAATAAGGCACTTAAAATGCGTTCGATATTGCCAAGATAAGCGGAAAATAGGAAACTGCATAATGAAAATCAGGAACAATGTAATGAATAAAATTGAAATTTTTCCAATTAAAGTGTAATTAAAATAATCGAAAATCATTCATGTTTGAAAATAAGTTCATAGATTGATGGAAAAATTATATTATTTGAATTAATTAATTTATGTATCAAGGCACACATGCATGAAATCGAGGAAAGATAAAGAAAAGTAATTTCTCTCGTGGTTTTACTTCTTCTTGAATGTTTTATGGTCAAAAATTTGTAATCAAAATCAATCGACATGAAAAATGGGAGGTTTTTGAGTTTGTGGGATGTAAAAAGAGTTTTAAAAATTATTCAGTTCGTTGATTTTATGGAATTATTACCTAATAAATTATAGATAGGAATGGATTTTGATAGAAAAATAATATTTTATGGGAAAAGTTTTGATAAAGGTAGATGATGAATATTTTTGGGGTTTGAATTTAATTTTCTGGAACTGATTGTATTAAATTACATAAAAATTTTTACAGAAAGTTCAGCAATTAAGCTTAAATGCCTTTAACATCCTTTCTCCATTTCCCCAGACAACACCTTCGAATTCACAATTAAATTTACAAATCATGTAATTCCTAATCCAAAAATACTCATTACAAACATTAATTCCATTCATTAAACATTACATCTGACTCCACGATTATTTAATATTTCTATCGTTATTACTTTTGTCCTCTTAATCCTAAATAATGAAAACATCAGCATTAATAACGGTAAAATGGCACAAGCATAATCAAAATATGAAATTTCACGTGGCACAAAAAAAATGTATAAAAGCTAATTAAATATTGTTCCATTATCTGCTTGTGACATGGAGTTTGTGTGCAAATATAAATATATGTCTCATTACATACCATATGAAATGAGAATATGTGCTGGATATTGTAATGTAAATTGTGAGGATGCAGTGGTAAATTTTATGGATTAGATGCTAGTTTTCAATATGGAAAATTAGTATATTGAATAATTGTAATAGGGAAATTCTCTCGTGTAAGTGTTAAAATTAAGGTGAAATTAAAATATTAAAATTTAAATGTTGAAAAAAATATGCTAAATGTTAAAAGCTAAATTTAAAATTTTAAAAAAATAAAATTAAAAAAAAAATTAAAATTCAAAAACTTAATATTTTAAAAAAGTTTAAAAATTAAAATCTCAGAAATTTTTAAAGTTAAAAATTAAAAAATTTCAAAACGTTAAATTTTTCTAAAATATTAATTTTTAATAAGTTTTTATATCTATAAATTTTGAAGTTTAACTTAAATTAAAATTTGTTTTTTAAGTTTTAATTGTTTTAAATTGCTTGTTACTCTAATTATTGAAAATTTTGATAAATGTGAAATTTCCATTATTTAACTATTCTTAAAAAAATGAATCTAAAATTTAATTAAAATATTTGTTTTTAACTAATTCCTAAACAAAAACAGCATCCCTATAAATACTTCCTTTTCAAATTTTTTTAATAAAATTCTACATCACGACGAAATGAAAAATTTAAAGCAATTTAATTCAATTAGTTTGACAATCATTGAAATCCATTCCGGAGCAGAAGAAATAAACATAAAAAGCCAGTTTTGCTCATTTCTCAACCATTTATTTATTGTTATTTTTATTTTTATTTTTATTTGCTTTTTCTCTTCCTGGCATGACTGAATGAGGAACCAAAAGTAATTTTTTACACTTAACATTGAAATTTATGATGTGGTCGTTTCGTTTATTTTTCGGTAACAGAAATCTAGGCATTAATTTTAGGCAAAATAACAAAACAAAAGGAACAGAAAAAAATGTCAAGATCTCATTCCCCACAAAATCTCTCATTCCTCATGCCCACCCCTTTTTTTCTTGCATGGCAGCATAACTGGAAGAAAAATATGAAAAGGAGGAGGGCAAAAATTTTCTGACGTTGGTTTCAGTGGCCTGTAACCCTCATGAGAATTAATTGCAACAAACACGACATTTCAAATGCTTATGGGCTGTTTGTTTCTTCCTTTTGTTATTTTTTTTTTCTTCATTTATTTTCCTTTTTTCGCTACTTTTTATACTTTTTGGTTTTGCAAAAAAAATAGCAAGAGTACCCGAAGGACATATGAATGGTTTGGGTATGTGAAATGGTGATGTTGGCATTTTGCAAAATTTTTTATTAACTTATGATATTTATTCGAATGAAATTCAAATATTTAAGTTTTAAATTTAAAATCCTAAGATTTTTAGTTTAAAAATTTTTAATTTAAAAAATTCAAATTTTTTCGATTTTTTAATTTTTTGAATTTTAAATTTGAATATTTTGATTCAAAATTTGATTATTTTAATATAAAATTTTCATTTTTTAATTTCAAAATTTAGTTTTTTTTCAAATTCAAATTTAAGTTTTTTAAATTCAAAATTTAAAGTTTTCAAATTCAAATTTTAAATTTTTGAATTCAAAAGTTCTTTAAATTCAAAAAATTTAAATTCTTATTATTGAAACTTTAAAGCTATTAAAACATCGATTCCGCTTATTATTTTCAAAAATATTCCGCACACCATCTCCCGTTTTTCATCTCCTCGGGCTTAACATTAAACAATATAATAATAATTCTTCCATCTTCTTTCCTTTCATATTTCTCGCTCATTCCTCGCTGTGCTCGCCGTTATTTCACTTCTTCTCTTGCGTGAAAATGAAATGTTTTTCAGAAGCAACGGGTGGCAGTTAAACATAATATTTTTTTGCTTGCTTTATGCCATTCTAATCTCAGATTTACAAACAAACACAAACATTTATGAAAAATAAAAAATCATAAAGAATTGGAGAAATATAAAATGAAATGTGAAGAAAATGCGATAAGAAATTGTTGTTTTGTGAAAATGCGTAATTTTTTAATGATTGAAAGTTTCATTTTCCGAAGAAAAAAAAGTTCGAGGGAGGGAAAGCTGTTGGAATTATTATTAATTATTGGTGGATAGACTGGCAAAAAATGTTGTTTTTGAGTGAGTTCGTTGGTTTTGAGTGATGTAGGTTATGTGAAATACTTTTATAACTTTTCAAATTTTTAAACAAATTTTCAATTTTTCAAATTTTCAAAATTTCAAATTTTCAAATTTTTAATTTTTCAAATTTTCAAACTTTCAAATTTTCAAATTTTCAAATTTTTTCAAATTTTCAAATTTTTTCAAATTTTCAAATTTTCAAATTTTTTACAAATTTCTAAATAATTTAATTTTTAAAGTTTTTAAAAAACTTTCAAATTTAACAACACAAATTGAATCCTCAAACTTTTCTTAATTTAATAATCCCAACCATTGTTTCATTTTCTTTACAAATTTTTATCTTCATTTTCTTTTACCACACGACTAATTTCCAATATTCCAACAAAAATTTTTCCTCATTTTCAATTGAATAAAAGAAGGAAAAACTTTTTAATTAAAACCAATTGTTAATTCAATTTGTTTGTCACCTCATGAGGAACATTAAATAAAATCGCAAGCAATTATAGCGACGCAAAAAAAAATCGTATAGAATAAAAATCAGGAATAAGGTGAGAAGGAAGTGACACAAAAAATCAATGAGTGTGTGTGCTGTGTTTTGAGTGAAAATTATAGTTATGTGCTTAACAGTCTTTTTTAATTTGTTTTGTAAAGGAAAATTGTTGTGAATTTAATAAAGTTTCGAGGTGACATTCGCTAATTAGATAATGCATGTGAGGGGGGCTTAGGGGATACCTGGATGTCAGGGCTAGTAGAGGTAGTTTTGTTTAGAATCACCAGATGAGTTTAAAGTCCCCTCAAGTGCCCCTGTATTTAGAAAATTACAATACTTTTAATTACATGCGTGCTGTTTACAATTACAATTTACAACAATCCCCGAGTGACACAAGATAGCCATCAAAACTAGTATGAATGTCAATAGTAGCTTTGTGTCGCCTGGGATCTCAGCAATGTTTAATCTTTGGTAATAACAGCATAAAAGTATTAAATCCAATCAATTTTAATTTTTGTCGTGAAAATATTGTTGCTGCCTCTTTTTCCCCTCTATGAGTGAATATAATTCGTGTCATAATTTTCTGTTTATTGTTCAAACAATATTTTTAATAAAAACTTGCCATTATGACTCGTGTTAACGATCGCTTTACTGATTTTACTCTCAGATTTTTTTATTATTATTCGCATAAAGCTGTTTGTTGGAAATGCCTAACCATGCAAAACTTTTTACATATCTTCTTCTTTTTTTTTGGCATTTTGAATATTGAGGATGTGAATCATGTTGAATTGGAAGTTTATTTACGTTTTAATGTATACATAGTTCCGGAATATTTTGAGTTGAAATTCAATTTTTGAATTTTGAATATGAACATTGATTTCTGAAGCTGATCAAATGTCAAGTGTGTAAATTTTGTTAAATTGAAAATATTCAGTTAAAATAAGAATTATCCATAAAATTCATGAAAATTTACTTAATCCTTCAAAAAATATCAAAACATAAAAATCACACCATAATGACAATAATGAACAGTTTTAATCATCATTGCCCCAGGCAATAACAAATTTATTGTCATCAATTTTATTTGTATATTTTTATATCTCTAACAAAAAACACACTAAGCAGACGTAGCAGCGAAGAAAAAAAACATGAAATTGTAATCATCAATTTTATTGCTTCGAGGCAAAAGTAATTGTTTAGAGATCTCTCATTATTCCATTTTTTCAGAATTACTTAATGCGCATTATTTTATATTATTGAAACTTGTGAGGAATGGAAATGGCTTTTTGTAGATTCATAATGCAAGGAGGTTCTGAAGAGATTCAATTAGGTTCAAGGATGAATAGAATTTAGAACAGATACATAGAGTCAGAATAGGCATCCTAATTCAATAAACAGACTTAAAATTTTTAACAAATCCAACAAATTTACCCCAAAAAACTGTGCTTATCACCGTTCCTAATCAGCAGTAGTTTCCCTCACAGCCTCACATCTCTGTTATTCCACGATGATTGTTTGAAGGGTGAAGGATATAATAAATCTATTTAAATAAGAGAAAGAGCGTGAATATGAGGATGTACGTCTGTATATTTGCTGAGGTTTTGTTTACTTTAATTGTTATGATTCCTCATTCCCCCAGTACGCGCGTTTGAATCTCTCACTTACATATTCATTCATTCTATCTTATTTTTACTTTCTCTATTCAGCACCGCTCACTGTGCATGTATTTTATTGTACAAAAGAGGAATTAATCTCTGTTTGATGTCACATTAGAGCAAGAAATTTATCTTTTTTTTTGTCTTAGTCGCTTCTTAAAATTGAGAAAATTGTATTGTAATGGTAAGCATGGAGCATACTAGGCAAGATGAATATTGAATATGTGAGGGTGGGAATGAAAATGTTATAAATTTATTTATATGATGATATGTAACTAACTAACTAAGATTCATATTAGAGAATGTATATGGCGTCTAAGCATAGGATATAGATTTGTTTTGGATGGAAAGACGAGGGATGCATGGCAAGATTGTGGATATTTGAGATTGTGTATATATTAAGCGCATTTTTATGAAGATTTCATCTTATTTTTGATACCAATATGAGAATTAGTGACGTAGCTTAAGATTACGATGTAGGTAATCTCATTAGCTGCAGTCTTAACCTCTTTTGTTGAAGAAATTGGTCAAATTATTAACGAAATTGACATACAATACAATTTACGACACAGCATAGCCTAAGAACCACTGAGCCATCCATCCAAACTGCATCAAATTTAATTCCTTTTTATCCAAATTTCAGTATGAAAAATAAATATCCAAAATAATGGGAGGATATCATTAAATAAATAAATCAAATTGAAACTAAGGAAAATTTTCATAAAAATTCTTTCAATGTTGGCAATTTTTCTTTCAATTTCCACTTTTCCTCACTTCGTTCCTTGCTTTTTTCCTCCTGTGTCTGTGATTCTTGCACACCCACTATTCATGCAGTCATTTTAATATGTGATTGAGTTTATTTCATTTATATGACTGAGTAGATTGATGTAGGGATACTGTAGATTTTAGGACAATCAAATTAGGACTTTGGTGATGTATTTGGAGGATATATTCCAAATTAGATGACCCTTAGGGAGCTTAGGACATCATGAGATTAATATTATACTCAAATAATTTACATTCATAATCATTTGATAATCATTCAATTCAATGGCAAAATTCTCCAGCCTAACCTCGCTGTACTTCATCTTGACCTTCAATGCATCTCATTAAACAAGAAAACGTATTGACAATAACAAAAAATCATCTAAAATGACTACAAAATCAGGACCCGGTCATGAAAATTTAATGAGCGAGCGTCAAAAATGACAAGAAATAAGAAAAACAATAAAAGTCGCGTAAAGGTCATTCCTTTAAATTTCAAACAGCACAAAATGCGACAATCAAAAAAACGACATCCATAAAAATTTTATTCAAGGTCGAACCGAAAAAAAAAGAAACAAATTTGGACATTTTATTTCACATATTGATTTTTGATTATTGCTATCCTCACACTCAGCATAGGGAGGCATCAGCAGTAATGCCAATTTAAGTGACAATCATTTTATCCTATTAATCATTTTAGCCATTCAATCTTCCTTATTTTTATGGCAATTTTATGTATCCAAAAACAAAATCTTTTCTTTTCTTAAATTTAATGTTCGTGCGGGTTCTTTTGACAATAAAAGGAATTTACCCCCTCACATGCGTTGACAATTTCGTCTTCCCTACGTCACCCCGAACAACTCATTTATTGCATTTTCGAATCAGCAGAAAATAAAAATTGGAAAATTATACAAGACGCACAATAATGTTTTCTTGTGTAAATGTCGACGTGAGTTATTTTATGTCATTTTACTTCTATTGCTTCTATTTGTCGATTGTTGTTGTTATCAATGTTTTTTGGAAATGAGGAAATCTTTTATTTCTTCTTTATTGGCTGTTGATGATGATAGAATGAGAACGTGGAAGGAATAAGAGGGTATTTAGAAAAGGTTTGAGACCCTAACAAGCAAAGAGACCGCTTTTAGGTACCGTAGTGGTATTTCTGTACAAAGGCACTGTTCTTAAATAAATGAATTTAAAAAATTAATGAACGACCACACACGACTCAGCATAAAGCCATACGTCTCAAATGATGCATCAAAAAATGCAGTTGTAATTCTCAATTTCTTCTGAGCTGTCATGATGATCATAATATAATCTCTGTCCAGCGCATAAGCCTCATCACAAATTTGCTCAGAAGAGTCCATAATTTTCTGACTTGTAAATGAGTGACATGCCACATCAGCTAATGCTCCAGAAATATGAAAGAATGGTTGTAAACATTCTAATATAGTTTGAGCAGCCATAAGTCTTAGACCTAGTACAACGAAGAGAGTTGTTTCAATGAAAAATTGTGTGAAAATCATTGGACTGTAGATAGAGTTGAGTCGCTTAGTTATGCTTATTATTTTTAGATGATATTTAACAAATTCATCAACTTTTAGGTAATTTACAGAGCCACGCAGAACTTCAAGGTGAGCACTGATGTTGAGCGTAAAGGTACAAAAATTTAAGGACATCACATACTGAAAAAAAGACATGCTATGCTGAAGCTTAATCAAAACAAATCTAATACTCACAACAATGGTGCCAACCACAGTTGTTGCATAGCATTGATATAAATATGTCAATTCATATTTTGGTGATGAAGTCACATCGTATAGAAATTTAGTCTGTAGGATTAGTTCACGAGACGGTTGAATATTATAGAAAAAATAATAAAATAAATCAGTAATTAAAGGTTTCGATACATAAATCAAAACCGGAGCTATACATCCCCACTTTAATGGAGTTGTTATTTTTATGGTAAGTTTGTTGGCTCTTGATATGATTTCATTTGCATTAGGAAGAGATTTATCTGTAAAGATTAATATGGATAGTTTTGGTATTTTATAGGATTTTAGTAAAATGTCTTACACTCTTCACTGAGCTTCTCAATATCATCCATAATTTTGAAAATCTCCTCATCTCGAATGCAAAAAATTACATACTTAATGAGCATAACAAATGCTGTAAAGCCTGGAGCCATACTTTCAGCTATTTCACGCAGGTCATTTGTCGCACATGCAATTGAAGCTGCTGCGACGACACCATAAATCATGGCAAGACAGTTCCAAATTTTTAGACCAACAAAAAATGTTTTCATCCGCTGTGATGGATATCTTTCAATTCCACAATACCTAAATATAATTTTTTGTTCCTTAAAAGCTTCCATTATGAATTTTGGACCTTGTTTGAAGAGCTTTAAATGAAGACTAAACTATGACTTAAGCAGTAATTAAGCAGCTTTAATTAAAACGTTCAAAAAATCATTTGAATTTTGTTTTAAAACGAATTCAATTATTATTATTCAAATGTGGACATATGGTTCCGAATTTGTTTAATCCTTCCTAGTAATGTATATCAATAAATCACCAATATTGGATGTGTTTAACTATGTCCTTGATTGATATTTAATGTAAATGAAATTTAGATATTCATCAATGCTTTTTGCTACCTTTACGTTCTTAAATAAACGAATTCAAAAAAGTAACAAATGACCACGAACGACTCAACTTAAAGCTGAATGTCTCAAATGAAGCATCAAAAAATGGAGTTGTAATTCTCAATTTCTTCTGAGCTGTCATGATGATCATTATATAATCTTTGTCAATAGCATAAGCTTCATCACAAATTTGTTCAGAAGAGTCCATAATTTTTTGACTTGTAAATGAGAAGCATGTCATAGCAAACATTGCTCCACAAATGTGGGAAAATGGTTGTAGTGTCTCAAGAAAATTACCAGCAGTAATAATTCTTAAGCCCAATACAATAAACAGAGTTGTTTCAATGAAAAATTGTGTGAATATCATTGGACTGTAGATCGAGTTAAGTCGCTTAGTTAAGTCAATTATTTTTAGGTGATACTTAACAAATTCATCAATTTTTAGGTCATTTATTGAGTTACGTAGAATTTCAAGATGAGCACTTATGTTAAGTGTAAAGGTGAAATATGTTACGGACATCACATACTGAAAAAATACATGCTTTGTTAAAGCATAGCCAAAGATTATTTCTATACTCACAACAACCGTGCCAATCATCATTGTGGCATAGACTTGATATAAATATGTCAATTCATAATTTGGCGACTTTTTTACATCATACAGTAAATTTGTATGTATTATCAACACCCGAGACGAAGGAATGCCATGAAAAAAATTGAGCACGTCAGTAATCAAAGGTTTGAATACATAGTTAACAATCAGCAAATAGCTTGACCACCTTATCGGAGCTGCTATCTTCATTATAAGTTTTTGGAGTTTTGACATGATTTCACTGGCATTAGAATGGAATTTATCTGAAAATCCTAAAATTAATAAGACAAGATCAAAAAATTCAGTACAATGCCTTACACTCTTCATTCAGTTCCTCAATATCATCCATAACCTTAAGAATATCCTCATCATGAATACAAAAAACTACATATTTAATCAGCATGAGAAATGACGAAAAACCTGGATCCATACTTTCAGCCATTTTTCGGATGTCATCAGTTGCAAATGCAATTGAAGCTGCTCCAATGACACCGTAAAACATTGCTAATGCATTCCAAATTTTTAGTGCTAGAAAAAGACTTTTCAAACGCAACGATTGAAATCTTCCGATTCCACAATACTTATAAATTATTCTTTGTCTTTCAAATATTCCCATTGTGATTTTTGAACCTTCTCTGATGAATTATCAGTAAAAACTAAATTGATGCTTCATTTAATTTCTTTAGACAGAAGTTGTTCACATAATTAAATCACATAATTATTGATTATTTTATTTTAATTGATGTTCAAAGAATCA
The DNA here is from genome assembly GCF_022539635.2 of Chironomus tepperi. Taxonomy (NCBI): domain Eukaryota; kingdom Metazoa; phylum Arthropoda; class Insecta; order Diptera; family Chironomidae; genus Chironomus; species Chironomus tepperi. The sequence goes on from NW_027226207.1 coordinate 2,700,567, forward strand.
AGTAGATAGAGCCGATCAAGCCTTCTTACACAAATTATTCAGAGAAGCCGATCGATTGTCATATGGCATCCAGATGGCAATGTACTCAATGTAAGCCAGGTTTACGTTTTACTTGTTTATTATTAATATTATAATTTGTTGCTAACTCCTGCTTAGAACTTTAATCAATGTCTTTATCTAAATATTTCAGTAACACAATTAAACCTGATTTAACATTTTATAGTACAGAATTTAAGGCACTTCTCACAAATATGTTGATCAGTGGCAGGGATCGGAAACCTTTTATTTTTGGGACGTTTAAGCCTTGATCGAAACCGCACAAAACACATGGTTCATGGCAATTTTTTTGCTGCACACTAGTGTATCGCAGAACACAAGCAGTCCACCACTGATGTAGTGTAGTGATTATAATTAATTAATTTTAACAGATTATAAACACACTTTTTTAAAAGCCTGTTCTCGCGCACATTTAATTCTCTCAACTGATTTCGAGATTGCTTAAGTGAATTAAAGTTTCATGAAACTTTCGAACAACAATTATTGAATTTCAGTAAAATTTAGCTTCAAATCAATCTCAGTAGATCAGTATCAACAAGACTTAATTTGTAGTTTTTAAGTTCTTTATTTAACATTTATCCCCAATTTTTTTCTTCATTTCAGAAAATCTGCGACCACAATATTTATTATTAATACAATATCCATCATTGATACATTGATTATTCCTCAAGTCAACAAGCAGTAAATGTTTCATGCCATCAAACATTGATGGACTTAGATATTGAATTTCGTTGTTATTTAGCCAAATCTTCTCAAGTTTTAAGTTATTTTTAAAATACTCGTCATCTAAAAGTTTTAGATTATTGTTGGATATGGAAATATTTTTTAGTTCCGTTAGTGAATCGAATGCATTTTTTGACAGTAAAGAGATTTGATTGCTTTCAAGGTTTAGGTTGATTAAGCTTCCAAGAGTTATGAAAATATGCTCATCAATTGACTGGATCTGATTGTCGTATAAATACAAGAATTTAAGCTTTGTTAAATCTCTAAATGTATCTGCTAAAATTGATGATATCTGGTTATATCCAAGATTCAACAGCTGCAGTTCCTTCAGATTCTCAAAATTCTCATATCTGATCAGCTTTATAAAGTTGTTAAATGCACTATATCCAATTAAATTTTCAAACACATTATGGACATTTATAGGCAAATATTCAATGTTTTTGTTATGCTGAATATTCAGCCCTTTGATACTTTCACTTTTTGTAGCTAATAATTCAACATTTTCTGTGGAAATTTCCTCATTTGAGTAGACAATGAATGTCCATAGATTCATGTCAAATTGATGCCAATAGTCTTCACTTAGTGTTCCTTCAATTGTTTCTTGACATGAGTAGACTTTGAAGAGTTGAAGGATGGTCAACAATAATGCAGCTTTAGATGCTCTAAAATATTTTATGATTTATATTTCAATTTTTGAAGAATTTTGAGACTCAACTTACAGTTTCATGCTGTTTATTTTTAAAATAAATTGTGAAGCATATGAGTATCAACACAGAACTGATAAAACATGAGAAACAATAAGTTCTGTGTATTTTTTATCGCAATTCTCTCAATTTTAGAATTCAGATTTTTTAAAAAAAAATATGAGCACTTCCGGAATTTTAATCATAGATGCATACATTATATAATAATTTGTCAAATTAAACGATTCATGTACGATCCCGGTTGGGAGTAAATATGACGCCAATCCTATACCCCAACAGCCTCATATCCATGTCTAGCTAGCATTGTTCTAGATTATTCTTAATTAAATAGTTTTAATTACATTTAAACAAGTAAATGTGCAATTTTTAATTTCTCATCCAACATTATAAAATAATAGATATTTGTGCTTATTTAATATATCCATGACATGCTCTACATTACACTTTAGGTCACAATCATGTCCTTGTGCTTACATATACACCTTTTACAATAATTATTATTATTATTATCATTATTATCATTGCATTTGATGTTCCTCACACAACATCATGTGAATGTCCATGTACAGATAAACAAGAATCGATGTTTGTTTAATTCAGGAACCAGTAAGGCAATTGATGTAATTCGCATGCACAAAATAACAATTTATTTACTTATTTTTACTGCTGTAAGGAACATACATGCATCTACAGATTCGCATGACCAGATAAAATAGAAAACATCATGTTGTAACTCAAATATTAGCTCATTGTGACATAAATCTATTTATGTTTGACTAAATTACATCTTCTCACTCACTCACTCGATATATAAATTTATTGTGCATGTTAAGTTTTATGTGTTCATGTTTATTGTGTTGTTCTACGAACATTTACAGAATGAATGGAATAAAATAGGAAATTAGTTTAATTTTGTGTTGATTCTTTAAGGTTGAAATGATTTTTTGGCAGTAGATTTTGAAGGTTAGGTGCTATATATCCCAGAATTGATAATTCTCTTTGTAACAGTTATGTTCATTGCTATGTTAGGATTAGTATCAAAGAGTATTCTCGAAAAACTAGCATATGGCATAATTTAGTCTAGGCAGCTTTAACATCCAGGTTAGCAACTCCATACCTTCCCAAAAATAGATACTTAAATCCTTAAATCGATTCTCAAATAAAGATCCATTAAAAAAGCCATCAAAAACCCACGAAAATATTCCAATCTCTTAACACCTACATCCTCATCCATATTCACACACTAAAAATAAAATGAGATATAAATTTATGCATGGATATAAAAGGAGAAGGAATGAAAAAAACACGCAAATCTTAAAAATGTGTTTTTTTCCTCTCGCAAATATTGCTTTACCGCTATTTAAATTGCCACCATATTTTACCATTTATTTACTTCAACAATAAACCAAAACCAAGTCAGTTATTCACTTTCTGTCTCTGTCGCTCTTTTTTCGCTATGCTCATTCACGCATATTCATGAATATCAATAACAATGTTGGCTGAGATGAGAAAGTTTTTCTATCAATTCGAATTTTAGGGGGTCTAGAGTGATATGTTGGGAAGTTTATTGAGGGTTATTGAGTGATATTCGGCAATCGATGAAACTAATCAGAATAATTCATCCAGGAGACCAGTTAATAGTAGGAATCAGAACCAATCCTTTGATGATGACACTATTATCAGTTTATTTCTATAGCTTATTTAGCCTAAAAAGGGAGTCTGTGAGCTGCAATTTCACTGCTTATGATTGGTGAAAAAGTTTCTTCTGTCGAGTCTCGAACCCATGAACGCTTGATCGGTATCACAATAATTAGGTACCGAAGTACGCAACCATTCAGCCACCGAGCCATCTAGCAAACTATTTGATAACGCATCTCAAAATAGACGTGGAAATGGACCTTGATCATGTCAACTATTTTCAACCTATTTGACATCATATAATGAGATTTACAGCACGGCAGAAAAAGTCAAATGATTTTTCATAATTTTTTTTCGCAAAAATACCAAAAAAGCCTCATTCAAAAAGCTTGAATCTCCCAAAAAAAAATCTAGCACCGCTATTCACACCCATCCAACCATATTTTTTTACGGTGGCTGGTAAAAAGTCGTAAAAAATATAATACGAGTAAAAGAAAATAAAAATATATAACATAGAATAAATATGCGAATGGATATTTAAAATGAAAATGAGGAATAAAAAAGAAGGCAAACCAAGCACAGAAAAGGCAATGAAAGGAACAAAAAAAAATCATTTCGAATTGAAATGAAAAGCTTGCAATAAAAAGGATGGAGAAGGAGAAAATTCTTTGTAAAGTTTTCATTCATGCAAATAATATTATTGCAATGGATCATGCATAAATGTCATTATGGAAATTATGAAATTTTTATGGCGACAGATTATATATTTTTATATGTTTTAATAATTTTAGCAGGTTTTTATATTGTTTTTTATTCTGAGAATTTTTACTTCTGTGGGGTTGTGAAATTTATTTGATTGTTTTGAATATGACATAATTCTTCAGATTATATAAGGTTTAATCCAGTGATGGACAACCTATGTGACACGGTACACCAGATTGCAGCTTAATATTATAGAACTGTTATGAAGAGTAGGCGGTTTCGGTCAAGGCTTACTATCAAGATGTATCGCGAAAAATAAAAGGTTGAGCACCACTGGTTTAGCTCCAATGGATTTTTTTGAACAAAATTTGCAAATGCTTTGAATTTTAAGACAAAATTGACAAATAAAAATTGAATAGAATAGAATTGAATAGAATTGTCAAAATTCTAAGTTTTCAAAATAGGAAAAGCACAATAAACTTCATCAATTAACTACAAAACTTCCAAAAAACCTCAAGAGCTTCAAAAACTTTCTACAAACTGCAACAAAAGCTCTAAAATCATTCAAAGAACTCACAAAACTTTATTTTATTGCACATCCCATTCTCATCAGTGCAATATCAAAAGAGCAGCAATATCATAACCACAGCAATCACCACAGCATTAAAAAGTACACAAACAAATTTTATTTGAATTTAAAATGACCGTTAAAGTCTCTTTGCACTTAGAAAAATCATTCGGTCAAGTGACAACATTTATTTTGTTGCTTTAAACTGAAATAAATGAGGTAAACCACTCACACTTATAGCTCATTATAATGAACAATAAAAAGCTCTACAGCTGTAACAATGATAATGATAATAATAATAATTTCGTCACATAAAATTGATAAGAATGTGAATATTGTGAATATTTTTTTTTTTGTTCATCAAAAAGATTCATTTTTTTTGTTGTTGCTTTGTTCCAAATGAGAGAGTTTGTTGAAAGGAAACTTAACGAGAAGGATAGGATAACATTTTATTTCTTTGGATTGCTACAAAAACCGTGGCAATAAAATCATCTTTATTGCTTGAGTTTACAGCTGACAAAAATATATATAAATTTTTTTTTTTCACTTCTTCATCGTTTTTATGACTCTGTGTGCCAGTTTTAATGCTGTTTAAGCAGGCAACAAGGAGAAATTGAGAGGAAATCAAGAGGATGTTAAGATAGTGACGCACTTTGATTTGGCATATGAAATGATATTTTTTTTAGGCTCTATTTTAAAATTTTGACAGTTATAATAACTCATCTCCCTATGGCAGAACTATGGCTCATCTCCCAGAAGTCATCAAAAGATTGCAAACTGTAGTCCTATCTCTAGTATCGAACCAATGATCAATAAGTGTAATATCGTGCGCTTTGTGTGAATTTAAGGTCTGTTACCTAACCCCAACGAACTTAGGCTCAAATTTTGGAGTCAAGTCGACGAAGTCGGACCTTTTGCCAAGTACTAACACCTCTTCTCTCACTGGCACATTAGTAGAAATATAGCTCGATATCTCAAACTCCATTATTCTCCGTCCACACACTGATCAGGGTGCTATTGAATTCATGGCTCATATTATTTTCAAAATATCCCAATTTTCAAAATAGCAATTGAGTCTCCCTGACTGTTAAAATCTAATAATCCTTCAAAATAATCAAATTAATCTCAAACTGCTCACAATTCCCAAACCAACTCCTCCAAAATTTCAGTTCGAAAGGTTTTTCATTTCTTTTCCATCCTCTTCTTGTTTCTTCCAGAACATTACATTGTGTGAGCATTGATATAAATTTTGAAATAGCTCTGTTGTAGCTCTAACTGCCTTCTATCTTTTTCCATTCACTCCCACCATTTTTCTTGTTCCCTTTTGTTTCTTATGGCACACTCAACCTCGTTTATGAATGTGTTTATATGCCGAAGGATAGTTTGAGAATGTCATTTACGTGATGTGAATTGCTTATAATTTTTCAAAGTCATGACATTCATTCATATCAATGCATATACGCTCATGTAAGCTTTTCGCGTATGCTTGGAGTTATGGCCTTTTTTTGGGGATGGATAAGAAGGTCGGATACCCGATCTGGAGATTTATTTGATCCTTGAAATAATATTTGGATCAATAATTTTGAGAGTGTGGAAGGATATTGAGGAGAAGTTGAGGAAAATCTAGTCTTTGTCGCTCGGGACATCAAATACCTCCTAAATGTCCTTGCTTATTCCTAGAACACAACGAATAAAAGGCAGATGGCCAGCAACAAAAAAGGCGTTTATTAAAATTATTGCAGATGAAGAATTTGAGTCATCGTCATTTTTTTCGTCCCAGCAACAGCAGCTAGACATACACATTAAGTCATGGGAAAATTGTTAACGGTCAAATTGGTTAGAATAAAAATAAATTTTTTGCTGATTTATGTTTCAACATTTTTTTATGATTCCTATTTAATGATTTATTGAGCATAAAAACACTTATTTTACTCTATGAAGCCCTCCTTCGTTTGACAGGGCAATTAAAAAATAAATTTTGTTTCCACTTGTGTTCCTCACTCAATAGCTTGGAACAGGCAGCAATTTGTCGGTGGTTTAAATTAAGAATGTCATTTTGAATGGCATTTGGAAAATTATGTGTAGGAGCAAAAAAGTGAAAAACATAGAATAGCCACAATATCCACATTGAATAGGAATGGGAAGAGCCAAAGTCTTTAGAGATGTGCATTAAGTTGACAGTATTTTTTTGCATGGAAAAAGTATTTTTGGCACATTAAGACTTTTTCTTTATGGAGCAAGGTTACGTTCAATGAACATGAATTAAAACCATTACTGCAATATTCCAGTCGATTATGCTTAATTTGTTACTTGATTGAACAAACTTGCTCTAAATTCATTTATGTATGTAATAATTAAATCAAATTGAATCAAAATTAATTGATTTTGACAAATGTTACTAGTTATGGTCAGATTTAAACCGATTCAGCCAGATGTTAACCGATTCAGCCAGATGTTAACTGATTCAGCCAGAAATGTCTGTTTTCGATCACTAACCCTTAAAAAATCAATTAATATTTCTTTATTGACTACTCGTTTACACATCAATTCCTGGTATTCACATATGAACTTCTCTATCAAAGAGAATCAAGTTAAAAAAATTTCCTTCAGCTTTTCCTTTCCATTTAAAATTTTAATTAATTTTCCTTCACAAAATGTACGTAATTCAATTTACCTTACTTTTCATCATCATTTCCTCTCCACTCTTTTCATTTGATCCACTACAGTCTCATGCACCGTCTGCATTATATTTTATGTTTTTAAACTAACAAGTCAGCAACAAATTCTAGGCACTGGCAATAGCAAACATGACATAATGCATGTGGATAAGCGAAAAGAACGAGCAACACAAAAAAACTGAGAGAGAAAAAAATTAATTAATTGAAAAATCTCAGGCACATACAAACATGGAATAGAAGCTGTTACATAATTTCATACTGACTTTGCAGCTTAACGATGAAAGGTTGCAGTGAATGTGTAACATGGCAAGAATATTACTAAATGGAATATTTTACAGATTGTAAAATTTTTAAGGTATGGAAGGAACTTTTTATGGATATAATGTTATTATTGGTGCACCAAATGTGGACAATTGATTGTGAATTTTTTGTCGGTTAGGTTCTTCATTGAGTAGAAGTGATTTTAAAACTTTTAATGGAATTTGTTTCTCAAATTTTGAATGACATAAATCAATGGAACTACGTATGAAAATTCAATTAAAAGTTGGACTTAGTTTGAAATAAAATATTGAAAAATTTAAATAAAAATCAAATTTTATTAAATAAAAAATTCAAAAATTTTTTTAAATTTACACAAAACTTTTTGAAGCATTTTACTTAAGATTAACAAATCGACTATCGATGAATAAAGAGTCAATGCGGGGATATTTTGTGAATAAAATCATTAATTTTGTCTCTAATCGTCTTTGTTCTGTTGTCGCAATTGTCGGTGATCTCTTCAGAATCAAGAACTTCATACGAATCATAGTTATTAATTTCCTCAACTGAATTTTCTTCGTCCGCACTCACAAAGTTTAAGAAGATTGATGAAATCAGCACAAAAAGTAATCTGAAATGAATTTTTATTAAAATTACTCTCAAAATAGTCTTTAAGCAGAGCTAGAGGTCGACTCGACTTCATACAAAATTGGAATCGACTTTAAGCTACGCTTTAAGGAATCAGGAACCAGAAAAGTTAGTCAAGTATTTAATTCTAGCTATAAACAAATTAAAAGCTACTCACAATCGCATTCTGCTTTATTTGTTTTGTTTATTTCTGAATTATTTTCGTTGGAAATCCTCCTTCTGATCTCTAAAGTTGTTTACAACTGACTGAATCATAAACATAACTCAGATTGTTACACTCAAAAAAATTCTGTTCATCATTCATCAAAATATTCCTTTTGTAAGCCAATTTAAGTTCCAAAACAAGCTATCGTAAAAATTATCCACGTGTTTTCAATTTATTAAGGTATGAATGGCATCAATTGAGAGAATTTACGATTTATTTTTTGAGAGTAAAATTAATTCTACATCCCATTCTTCATCCCTGAATCGACCACACCATACAATTCCAACTTTCTTGAATTTTTCTTGTATTTCCTTAACCTGTCACAAAACTTTTGGTTTGCTAACTTTTCCTTGACTTTTCTCTAATATTCAGCACATCACATTCGAGCATTGCAATGCTCAGGTGTGAATGGCAAGCGTATTGGAATCGAATATTGTTTCACTTTTGTGATTAATATTCGTTAAAGTAGGAGAAATCTTGAAGCTGTTTTAATGGGGATATAGAGTCATTGAGATCATTTTGTCTGAGAATCTTGAATTTTTTGGAACTGGCCAGATCCTTCTGTCTCATCCCCTAAGTAGGATGTCTAAAATATTGACCATATGCTCGCTATTAACTCAAATCTTTGATCAGTCTTCAAACTTAATCCGTTTCACTATTTCCAAACCCTTCTTCCCTCTTGCTGTCATCACATACTGAGCGAGTCGAACGAGAAAAGCTTCAAGAAGGATTTTCTTTTTTTTTTCGTACAACGAACACCATAAGTGATGATTTTTCGTAAGAATTCATTGTTGTGAAACACCTGCGATTCCATTCCGAACAATTTTTCTCTCTTTTTGCACCCGCAAGTAATTTCACCGCAATTCAATTTTCTATTGAATATAAATCATTTTGTAACATTTCTCCTTCAATTTATGTAATATGTATATGCAGTAACTATAGGTGAGCTAGCTCTTTGCTCCCCATGAGATTCTTGATTTGTGATAACATGAAAAAAATTCTCTCCTAAATTCTGTAATTTGAGAGGTTTGTGGAAAATTACGTTGATCAAGAATCCATAAGGGACTTAATTGAATGGAAGCTGGTTATGAAGTTATGGATTGAATTTTGGTGTTTTGAATGTTCCTCTATTATTTGAATGAATTCGGCAATTAAATTGATGCATTTGAAATAGTTTTGAGGTAGTCCGGATCTTATAGATCTTCTGGATCTCTGGATCCGTCGTGACTAATGTAATGCACGGAGGACCGACGTAAAACTGCAAAATTCCAAGTCGACATTGTTAAAAAGTCTATTCAAGACGACTCGACTCACGCACTGATTTGGACCAATTCAGACTCCCTTATGCCTACACTTCTAGCATTTAATCAAAAAAATCATCAAAATTATAGATTCCCTAACAAGCATCGATTCCTGAACAAGCTTTTCAATTAAATTTTAATTTATTTCTACACACAAAACAGACACATTTAATTTTAATTTTTATGTTCCTAACAATCTAAAAAATCCTTTTAAATTGGAATAAAATTTAATTATTTTCCTAAAATTTTACTATACAAAAAAAAAACAAATCACGACTCCAATGAAAAAAAAAAAGCACAAAAGTACACAAAAAGAAACTGAATATAAAGTCACAATTCTGAATTCAACCTCTTTTTGTTTCCAACGAGCATTTTTGTTTGCTTTTTTCGCTTCCTTTTTTATATGCGCCACGTCAAAGACGGCTGATATAATTCATTTTTAATTAAGGCACCATAAAAAAGGTATGTACCATCATCATCATAGTCGTCGTCGTTTGCCGTTTGTCGCATACAACATACCATTTTCAAATGTTCATTTCCATAAAAATGTAATTATAATTATATGTTTTTAAATTGCGAAGGAGAAATTAAAATAAATTAAATGTGAAAAAATTGCTTTTTTGAATGAGGAAAATGAAAAAATGAGCAAAAGTCAAATTATATGGGAAAAAATTCTTGATGATGACAATTCACCTTTTTTTAGGGAACATTGAGAAGCTTTGTAGAACTTAAAGCACAAATTTATATAAAGTATAATAAAAAAAAAATATTTAAATTTTCATAAATTTTAAAATATCTAATTAAACATTTTAAAAATTAATATTTAAGCTATATTTTATTAAAATTAATTATTTGATTTTGATTTACAATTTTATTAAATCTATAATTAAATTTTATAGATTTTAAAATTTGATTAAAAATTAATTTTCAATTTTACAAAATTTATATTATAAATTTTTAAAAAAGTTATAATTTTTTTTTAATTTGAAAAATTTAAAAAATTCAAATTAAAAGCTTTTATTGAATTAGGTATGTAAAAATTTAAAAAAGTTAATTTAATTTAAATTTTTAAGTTTTAAAATAATTTTTATTGCCAAAAAAAAATTAAATTGAAAAACTTTTAAAAATTCTCAATTTATGTCACAAAATCCCATAAAAATCCATCACATCAATAACATTTTTGCATATATTTTTAAAAATAAATTCAAAAAAAAAAAATCATATCCATATTTTTCATCATCACAACAATATCATTAAAATAATAAAAGTGCAGGATCACTAGTAGAATCATAACTTATATCGGTGTCATTTAACATAAAAAGCAATTTATGAACATAAAAAAAAATTGTAAAAATGGAAAACAATTGAGAAAATTCTATAAAATGAGCGACACGTGGTGTGAGTACAAAAATAAATTCACAATTTTGCTGGTTTTGCTTAAAATAAATAAATGAGATTTTTTTTTCGGATGCCCCCCACCTCGATGTTTAACGTTCAATGAAAACTGACCCCGGAAGAGCCTAATTTCATTATTTCATGACAACAAAAAATTAATAATAGGCAATAGGTTGTTGTTTTTTTTTGTGAGAGAATAATAATGTTAGAGTTCAGCTTTTGCAGGCTGTGTGCATGCAAGATTTGTCCTTAGTTTGAAATTTAACAATATTTTCATTATTTTTTCATTAGTAAAATATTCGAGTCAGTTCCTAATGCTATAGGACATTATATTCTGTGATTATGATTGGTTCTTATCCAGTTCCTATTGATCAATTATAAGGCAGGATTAAAACATTATAACAGCTATTTCTTTGACAGAGACGTGCGTCTCAATTTATTGCTGCTCATAAGGTAAGGTTGAAGATTGAAACCATCTTAAGTGAAGCTCAGTTTTAAGAATTGAGCTTCAACTATGCCAAGTTGACGTCAAGTAGCTCTCTTTTTACTCCCCAGCAAGCATAAAGCACGTTCTCGAGAGCAAACTCACTCGAAATACATTAGATGAGTATACTCGTGAGCGTAGCTCTCAGCTTACTATTCTCTTGCGACCAACTAGCTTTGCCTGAAATTCAATTTCACATAATTCTCCCAAATTTCACCGCATCATTTATTGAACAAAAAGAGTACCAACAATAACAAGAACAAGTGAGTCTTTTGCTCTGTGGAAATAATTTCATTCGTTTCTCACTGATAGAAACTGATTAATGGCTGAACATTGTTTCGCCAATAATTTTTTTTCGGGCTTCACGCACTCACGCGACTTTTACACAGCAAACCACAGAGAGCAATGCTTTATGAAAGGGATTTTTCTATGGAAATAAATTGGATTTAAGGGAGTCTGAGTTGCTTGTTGTGGTTCTTTTTCCAGAGTAAGAACAAAAACTGAAGTGTTGTATGGTGATGAGTCGACCATAGTTCTTACAAAGCCTTTTAACTCTATGTCAGGCTCTATTACAATCTTCAAAAATCACTATTGAGGCCATAGGACCATAAATGAATCAGGGATCTAGATAATATAGATAATCAGCATAAATAAGGTAGTTCATCGATCCACTAAACCCAAACTAGAACGGAACTTCAATTTTCAATAAATGCGCCTTATCCACAACACTTCAAACATTCCTTACTCATTTTTCATGACCAAAAAAACGAAACAAAGTATTTCCACAATATTCTGCAATATTGTTGTTGTTGCTCATGATACCTTACATCCTCATAATATGGATTAAATAAAAATATATTCGTTCATACCAAAAAATTTTCTGTTCTTTCTTTTAATAAAAATAAATAAATACCATTTTCTTGTTCACTGACCATACCATGCGATGCCTTTCACATAATACCGTTACGTATATGGCATCCTGTTGATTTATTTATGGTGTTTTTTGCTGTCTATTAAGTGCCACGTGAAATATTGTTAACATTTAAGGCAATTTTTACTTTTTTGTTTAATAAATAGACGTACACACATTCGTGGATTTACACAAACGTACCTTAAATGTCTTTTATTAAGATATAAGAAATTTTTGTTCGGTAAAGACGCAATATTTCGTTTTAATCGCTCGAAGGATATGAGACGACATCAGATGTGTCTTTGGCATCTAATGATGCTTTTAAATTTCAATATTCCTTCTCCTTTCTGTGCCTTCTTTTTTCAGCTTCCTGTCGTCTTCAAGATGATGCTAAAATTTACTTTTATAACGATAGAAAATAGCTTCAATATTTTATCATTTAATTTTTTATTAAAATATTTGGAATTTTTTTTACTGTCTTCAGACAGTTAAGTGGATGTAGGGATGGATTTTCGGAATTTTTTAGGCAGAGCTTGAAGTTGACACAGTTGAAATTGACTTGAGTGGACTCGACTCGACTTTGAACTCTGTTATTATTTAGGAATTCAACTTTTCCTTACAAATGGACTTTAACAGAGTACTTTAATGATGTCATGGTACACAAAGACCCCTAAGGAACCTAAAAGCAGACCCCTTGTCTGATAAATGATTCTATAAATTAAAAAAATATGACAAATCAATTTCAACTTAAATTTTAATGCCCAATCCTCAAAAGGTAATTTAAAGCCATCAAAACATATTAAACTCATCAACAGACAACTTGACATAACTTTTCATTCATATTTCAAATCATAAATGAGCTTATCACCTCAAAGCACCCAATTTCCATTTTCATATCTGAGATTAATAATGCTTCAAACATATAAATTCATAACACATTTAAATTATATATTTCATAATCATTTTGAGAGCATTTGTAGCCTTAAGTGCTGATTATTTTGTATTTAATGCATCTTATTGCTTAGATTTTAGATAGGATTGTAACAGAAGTTTGACAAATTTTGAGTGGATTTTAATTTAGTATTAAATTTTGAGAGGCTGATATTGGTAGAATATAGGAATTATTGCAGTTTAATCATCAAGTTACTCAATATTAAGTAGTTCTTAAATAGCCAAAAATTCACAAAATTAACATTGTAATGAAGCATCTACTCGACAACATGAGATAGTCGTCCTAACAATTTTCGTACATCAGCGCAGCTATTGAATCATTTACTGAAATATTGCAAAAATCTAATTAAAAACCATGTCGAGGAGCACATATAGGTCAACAATTTTATTGAAAAGTTTAATAATTCAGCTATATTTAATGTATGCTATTTTGTGATGTAAAACTGTTGTTTTGTATAGGAACTGTTAGTTACTTCAGCTATTGTGTTTGTCTTTTAAATTAAATTTCAATTAAATTTTAGATTTTATAAATTTAAGAACCTTAAAAATTTCAAATTGATTTTTATACCAAAATTCTTTCAGATATCCCAGTAAAATCTCCAAAATTCAGAAAATTACGGTCATAAATCCTCAATTTTCGAACAATAAAAAATTTAATAAATCCACAAAAAAGATTTTATAGCAAATAAATTGCTCACCGTCTAACTCCAAGCGCAATAACCAAATATTGATGCATAAATGCTTGAAAATAAACATTTGATATTAAATATTGATTTTTTGTTGCTACTTTTTTCAGTGTTTAATGCTGAATCTTCTCGATTGATTTCAATTTTCCATTATTGACATACAAAACGGCATCAGTACATAGCTACAATAACAATATTTCCGATTCACTATGTTTCCTTCTCTTATTTCAATCTACTCCCTGGAAAAAAGGAAGAAGTAAGCCGCAAACAATCATCGAAGGATTTCAAATCATCTTTTTTTGTTCCTTTGCACGCATTGTCTTTAAGCACTTTCGTGAATCCTCAATGGATCTGTTTAAATTTACGATTCTTCTTTCTTTTGTTACTTTATTCCTTTTTTGCGCATTTTCACTTTTTATAACTGAATTTTCAGGAAGAAATGATTTGAAATTTAAGGTGGTTTTGAATTGTGTGCAGTATTTGCGATTCTGAGCATTGGTTAACTCAGGATATATCGATGCGGTGTTCTAGCAACTGTTTGTGTATCGCGAATCACAAAAACCGAGTTGATGGGGCTAGAACAGGGAAAAAGCACTCAAATCCGATTAGGCTTTAACAAGGATCGAATTTGTATTATTAGATTGAATACTTACTTATTTCGCTGTTCAGACTGAGCAATTGGGACCCATGGTCTCACTTAGTTTGAGTCTGAATCTGGCTCTATCGCAGGCTATTGCATGCCAACTACCGAAGCCATTAATTAATCTCTATTGATCAGTACGCTACTGATGCTCTAAGAATCAACAATATCATATTATAATATCATCATAAACCTCCAATAACTTACTAACTTCCAAACTTTACAACTTCCTCATAACGCATTTCTTGCATAAGAAACAAGAAATTTGAAAATTCTTCTGAATAAGTATGAGAAAAAATTTATTTTCATGCCATTTCCTCCTGTTTATTTCCATAATATTAGAATTTTTATGGACATGAGGAAGAATTTCCATCTCCCGTATATGTTTTATTTATAACATTATTAGAGTCTCTCGACGAGCATCCATAACGATTTAAAGTGGCGCCCATTTGAACTTTTTTTTTTGAAAATCGATAGAAGTGTAAGTGCCTACTGATAGATATGGAGTGAGAATTTTTTTTTCAGGGTCCAGCAGAGTTCCATTCCATTAAACTTTATTTCCAATTGATATGAGATGGAAAATAGAACATTTTTGAGCGATAAATTTGATCTTTTTTTTGGAACGTGACGATGATGAGGAAAGGGATTTGAGATACTTTGAAGTGGAAATTTTATTCCTTTTTTTTCTTTCTCAATTGTATGACTTGATGCTGTATTTCTTTATGCCTACTTGGTGAGAAATCAATTTGAAGAATAAATAAAGAATGATGATGATATTGTTTGTGAATATTATTGTAAGGGGATGAATAGGATATTTATTATTGATTTTGGATGCATTAGCACTTTTGTATCCTGATCGTGATGAATGTTTGTTTATGTGCCTTATGAAGTTTGGAGGATTCTTGCAATTTTTAGGTCTTAAAATAGTTTTTCTTTCTCAGACCTTAATAGCTAGGTAGGGCTTAGTAGAATTGGAAGGAGTTCATTATTGAGGCGCTTCCACTAGGCTCTGTGGATACACAAGTTGCCCTTCACTGGAATAGAACAATCATTTTCGTCAAGAAATATTAGACACCTTATTTTGCTTAGTCTTGTTCATCTTCATTGATATTGTATGTCAACATCTTCTTGTTGTACTATGAACATGTCAAACCTGTTTCTAAAAAAAAACTTAGAATTTTTGCGTTTTTGATTATTGTATAGCATACAGTAGTATAGTTTCAAAAATCAAACACTAAACATGCGACTGTGAGTCAATTTTAAAAGAGAATTTAAACAAAAATTAATGCCTTAATTTTATTTCCAGCTTGGAATATTCAATAACTCTCCTATTTTGTATTGCATCTATAAAACCAACTGTATCAGATGAAAAAGTAAGTGGATATTTCACAGACATTACTTGGTTTCGATTCCAAATGGACTTATGGACTTACTTCATTTACTCAAATGAAAAAGTTACAACAAAAAATGTCGAGCTTGATCAATCAACAAAAGTCGACTATGGGAAGGCACTGCTGATGAAAAACAACAAAAATATTGAATATTTACCTGTAAATGTGGCTCAAATACTTCCAAAAATAATAGCTTTTGATGCCTACAATTGTTCTATTAAGGAAATCAGATATGAGAATTTTGAAGACTTAAATGAGCTTCAACTTGTTAGCTTACAGTATGGGCAAATTTCTCATGTCCCTAAAGATATTTTTAAGGATTTACATAAACTAAAATTTCTGTTCCTAAATGACAATCAGCTACAGTACATCGATGAGCGAGTATTCCAAAATCTCGGCCGATTAATTTACCTCAATCTCGATGAAAATCAAATCACTTCCATTACTAGAGGAACTCTAGAGAACTTGACAGAACTGCGTAATTTAACAATCACTGGAAACAAGCTACAAGCATTGGATGATGGACATTTTAAGAACAACAAAAAAATCGAGTGGTTGTGGTTGGACAAAAACAGGATTCAAGAGTTAAAGCCAGCAATGTTTAACAATATGAGGAACTTGTTATTTATTGATTTATCCAGCAATCAGTGTATTGACAAAATTTATAGAGTTGATTCTGATGACTGCTCAACAAAACTTACAAAATTTCAAAATTTAAAGGAAAAGATTGAAAATGATTGTGAATTTTGAGTGTGCTTGTTGTAAGAGACTGTAACTACTCGTCATACCTAGCCTTGCCATTCTTTGTAGTTCCACTATGCCTCGAATGGCACATCATGATGATGATGCTGTAAATGCATTCGTCAAGACTTTTTAATAATCTTCATAAAGTATGCAAAACATTCAAATTGTATTTACAATGTCATCGTTATCATGTGCCGCTCGGGCAAGTTAAGCTACCTACTTTGTTATCATTAAACATTATTTACAAATTAAAAATATTTTTTGTTTAACTTTTTATTAAATTTCAAAGCTAAAACTCAATTTCCATGATTAATTAATTCACGAGATCTTGTTTTTGGCAAGCGGATCTGACGATGAAGGTTGTTTGTTTTTCATCATTGATGTTTGACAGAAAAAAAATAAAGATGAATTTCGTGGAATTGCTACATCGCCCTTTTTTTACGTTTCCTAATTTTCACTTTCAAATTTTTGTGCTGCTTTTTTTGTTGTGTTCATCATCATCGAAACAAATTTCACGGCTCCGTGATGAATTAATTATATAAAAGCGCGCCAAGATGAGCTGTTGGGTTCCTTTATCTTGTTATTATATAAGGAGGTTTTGAGAAGATGGTGGGGTGCTGTTGATATTGTGTCTAGGTGTCATGGTAATCAGGGGGGTCAACCCCTCACCCTACATAAGGGTCTTCAATCTTAGGATTGAATTGTATGTAATCTCGAGACCAATCCCAGGATTCAGTACATTACAATACCTAGATTGACAACCCTATCCTATATATTTGGAAAAAATCCTCAATTTTCTAGGGATTCTCGACCCAGAAACCCCCAAAGCCCCCTCAATGTTCATACTTGGATTATTTTCCATCAGTTCCCTTTATATGCTAAATTCCTATATCATTCCTTACTTGCTGAATTCACCTTTATAAACAAAACAACAACGATCTCATAAAACACCCTAAAAAGCAGGTTGAATGAGAAGACGACGGCACCCTTCATATAAACATTGGAATTATTTTCCATCCAATTTTATGCCTCCCATTCATCCATCTCTCCATTCATATAGCTATCTATATTTATTCACTTTATGTGTATACTCACTATCCAAAAAAATTACAACGAGAAGATGAAGAAGAAGAAAAAAATCATCTCGTCTAACCGTCGTAATTCAATAAGTGTGTTTAATATTCTAAGGGGATGTTCAAATGATAATGCTATTTTATGTAGTTAAACACAGTCTTTATCGTAAGCGAGGGGATGTGCTTCTCAAAATTCTCGTATCGTTATGGCCTAATTTTTAATTATAATGATGAAATTTATAGCAAACTAAAAGCATTTTAATGAGGTTTTTTTTTGTGACTTGAAATGTCTTGTTGCTTCTGTTTTAAAATGATTTTTGAGTGCTTGTACAACCAACAGTTCCATATTTATGAACGGTATTCTGAATAAATTCCGAGTACAATACAAAATCCTTTTCAATACAAAAATCTAGTCGACTTCGAGCTCTGAAAATACCTATTCACAGTTTAATCAAATTTTCTATTTAAACAAGCAAGTCAATGTATCTTGGTAAATATCGTCTATATTACACATGTGAACTCCAAATTCCGAAGACACATTTTTTATTTACAATAAATTTACACGTGTTTTACAAAAAAGTATTTTTAAACTTACTAAAAAATTTGTTTCCTACTTTAAACACTAATCCAAGTGTTTTGTTCTCTTGACTTTTAAAAAACAGTTTTTGAGTACATTCACCTAGTAACAAATGTCTAGTATTGGATGTAAGTTTGATGATTACAGTGCCTTTGAGTGAATTTTCCTTTTACAATGAATAGTGTTCAAGTGATAAGTGCAAATAAAAGTTACGGATATAAGCATGATCAAGTGTATGTCCTGAATAATTGCAACTTGTCAGTTCCTTATGGTAAAATGTAAGAAAAATCCATAATTTATTTCAAAAAAATTAATAAAAAATTAAATTTTGAGTTACTGCCTCCTCGGTGCTTCTGGATGTGGCAAAACAACATTGATTTCATGCATTTTGGGTGTAAAGAAGTTAGACTCTGGTGTCATAACTGTCCTACAGGAGAGAGTGTCACACAAACGACCACATAACTGCATAAATTCGATTGGTTACATGCCTCAAGAAATATCACTTCCAATGGCTATGTCAATTAAAGAAACTGTAACATTTTTTGCAAATATTAGTCAAATGGATATGACAATTTTTAAAGAACGATATGAAATGTTAATGGGCATGTTGGAATTAAAATCAGAAAATACACTGATTGATGACTTATCAGGTGGTGAAAAGAGACGAGTTTCTTTTATTGTTGCTTTAATTCACAACCCACAATTGCTGATTCTTGACGAACCAAGTGCTGGACTTGACGTAGTAATTGTTCAAAAAATTTGGGATTTCATGAGAGAATCAGTAAAGTTAGATTCAAATTTGACAATTCTGATGACAACTCACTATCCACATGAAGCAGAAAAGGCAGACATTTGTGGATTTATGAGAAATGGAAAGCTGTTGGCTGCAAATTCACCGAAGAAAATTATGGAAATTTTAAATGTTCAAAATCTTGATGAAGCTTCTTTAAGGTTGTGCTATAATAGAAATGTAGATTCTGATGTCTGCACACAAACTGGATACAATGTCACTGATAAGTTGGATGGTGACAATCAAATTTACGATTCAAAAAGAAATGTTCTGGAACTAAGAACAATCAAGGCTTTGATCAGGAAGAAAGTATTATGGACTAATCAATCAAAATCGTATGTTGAGCTATAAAAAAATATTTCAAAGCTTCAACCTTAAAATTCCTTTTTATTTCAGAATCCTTTTAGCCACTTTACTTCCACCATTTTATCTGTTCATCCTATTAATATTCACTATTGGAAGACCACCTCAGGATTTGAAACTTGGAATTGTTAATGACGAAAATATAGATTGCAACAACCTTAATATTGATTATAACTGCCAAAATGAAGGAATTTCATGCTTCTTTATCAACACAATCCCTGACAACAAAGCTCAAAAAATAACCTACAAGTCCTTCCATAAAGCATCAAATGATTCACAAAAAGGAATAATTGGAGGTTTTGTGCACATACCGTCAAACTATTCAACGGAACTTCTAAAAATTCAAAATATTCTCGATTTTGGTGAATCCAACAACAGTCACATTAGTGTCTATCTTGATCATTCCGATATTCACAGATATAAATTTGCAAATATGCTGATCTATAAAGCTTATGAAGACTTTATTGATAAATTGATGCCAAAATGCGATAAGAAGCCTGCCTTATTTAAGAGTAATGTAATCTTTAGAAGTTACAAAAATGATTCAGAACAACTGAATTTTGAAATCGATAGATCGACTATGCCTGCTGTATATTTGCTGTAAGATCTAATTGAGTGATTGTAAATAGATTTTCAATTCAATTATATTTTCAGATTTACTGTAGCAAGTGGAATAAATATTTTAGTTTTTTCACTTTACCAATACAAGCATGAAGAAGTTTGGGACCGAATATTACTTTGCGGCGTAAATATTCATCAGCTATTAACAATTGAAGTGGCAATTAGCTTTATTGTAGCTTTCTGTCATGTACTTTTAACATTTTTAATCAAAATAATTTTTTGGAACTTTATTCAAATTGAAGACTATGCTGCACTATCAATTATAGTGGGATGTATAAGCTTGATTGGATGCATGAATGGATTGATTGTTGCATCAATCATTGACAATTATTTTGCTATATCGTCCCTTTGCTTCTCATTTATGATGGTTTATGCATTTTCTGGTGGTGCTCTATTGTAAGTTCTTTAACTTAAATTTAGTGAAAAATTTCAGTTGAGTTTTTATTATTTTTAGCTCATATGAAGGAATGCAAAGGCATCTTAAAATGCTACTCAAATATTTTCCAACTGGAAAACCGTCTGTTGCATTTAATAACGTTATTTTCAAAGGGCATGGCTTAGCTCATCCACATGTCTACAATAGTATTTTCTTATTAGTTTTGTGGATTGTAGGACTGTTTTTAATAAGCTATTTATATTTAATAAAGAAGAAATTTAGAAAATCTTAAATAAATTCTTTGGCTATGCACATGATCTCGAAACTCTATTTTCGAATTCACCGTTTTAGCTACAAAGCTCAGTTTGTGTGTTGAGTGCAGCTTTGAGGTATTTGACACCATCCCTAATTTACAAAAATACGTTAGACGTTTCTAAATGATTCTAAATGCTTAACTTGTCCTAAACACAAATTTTTATTGAATGAGCAATTTAAATTTCCATTCCAAAAAGAAAATCTTTAAAATTTTCCTTCATTTTCCTCGAAAAAAAACTTTTATAAAAAAATAAGAAGAACAAAATTTTACAATCAATAACGCCTTCATAGCAACGCTTAATAGTCTTTTACCATAAACATTAACTAAATTTCTAACGCCATTACATTTTATGGTGTGAGACTTACTCTCGTTTTCATTTCATCGTCATCTAAGTACGACCATCTCCCCATATCGAATCTACTTTAAAAAAAGTAAGAATACTTTAAAACATTATCCGTAAAGAGAAAATTGCGTTCATAAATCTTACTTTTGTAATATTTTTAATGCATCAACGATGATGATGATGGCGGACAGAGTAAAGTATGGAGAAGAATGTGAGGAAGCTGAAGGAATAAGCGGAAGGAGATCGTTAAGGATGTTTGGCAAATAAATTTATTGTAACGATGATATATCAATAACCCTTTTGGCTTCCTCTTCTTCATCGTACAGTAATAATAGACGCAGCATGTGGATGAATGCGTTGGAACTAAAGGGTTATCGACTTTTGCAGTTATGGTGATTTGGGATGAATTTTTAGGACTTTTGAGGTTGCTGACCCACAGCTGACCACTTATACTGTAATAATCATATAAAAATTCCAAATTAAGCTATGACAATCCTGATTAAACGAGGCATTTGAGGCATTTAGAGGCATTTTATCCTTACATCACACTCTGCCCTAATTCTTTCCTCAATAATCCCCAAAAGTCCCCATTTAAACAAAATTTTCTACAATTTAAGGAATTCAGAGGTTATTGGCTCCCAGTCCACCTCCATCCTTCCATCCTATCCCCAAAAATTCCTCCTCAATCACACTAAAATTCCTCCCAAAAACAATCCAATTTCTTATCAAAAGCAATAGTCAGCAAATTGATAACCCTATAATAGTCTTTCATATGTCTATGTCTGCAAAACTTTACTATTTTATTTTCATCACCCTTTTTAAATTTTGTTTATTGGATGAAATTTATTCTCAATTTTGCTATTTTGCCTCCTTTTTTTATGACCATGCAAACAACGGAGATGAATAAAATTTTTGTTTTAAATTTTCTTGAGCAATAAAAAAATATAAAAGGGGTAAGATTGTAAAAGAAAGAAGGATGCAGAGCTGCATATAGAAAATTGATTGAAATATTTTTGTAGTTTTTTTTTTGGGAGTGATTCATGGTGGAATGTCCTTGTAATGATTGAAGTTTGAAATATTGCGAATTGAGGTTGAGTCAAAGCAGAATCGAGGCTGAGTTGAGGTTGAGTCGAGGTTGAGTCGAGATTGAGTCGAGGTTGAGTCGAGGTTGAGTCGAGGTTGAGTCGAGGTTGAGTCGAGGTTGAGTCGAGGTTGAGCCAAATTGAGTCGAATTGAGCTAAATTGAATCGAGGTTGAGTCGAGAGTTGTCGAGAGTTGAGTCGAGTTGGAACGAGTCTATAAAATGCAAATAGCTGTCAAATATAACCCTTTATCACTCAAACGCTTAACAAACCCACCACGAACTCCAAAAAAAAAAGAATAAAATTAATCCCAAAAAATAAATTTAAAACCACAGCAAGGGAGACCTTGGAGACCTTTTTGGAACCCCAAAAAAGGAGTTTCTTGAAAAATGAAAATTCTTAAAAGATTAGAAATGAATTAAATTGTATTTCGTCAACATAAACAACATCAAAATCCCCTACGACAATATTCATTTCCTCCTTTGTTTACATTAAATAAGTGAATCTAATAAATTTGTTCGGCATCTACTATGTTAAGTCTTTTTTAGAAATTGGGTAGTGCAAGATGAATTTCACTCAAAAAAGACGATAGCACTTAAGACTGATAAATTTTGTGCTTATTTTTCACTTTATTTGATGTTCAATTTGAGGAAAATTCAATCGCATTAAAATGAAATTTTTAAGGGAAGAAAAATTGACGAGAAAATAAATTTGAAGGCTTAAGTTGAAGAAATTTGACAGAACTGATAACGATGCTGCAATAAATCGACTGTGATTAGTCAATGATCTTAATTGGATGATGAGGGTTGATGGGAGCACTTTCTAGCTATTTTTCAGATATTTAAGTCATGATTATTTTTAGAAAATTCAGCACAACCGAATCCTAACAAAATGCAACCGAAACTTTTATTTTTAATAAAAATTCATTCAATTCGAAATTGAATTTAATTAGCTAAATTAATTTAACTGATGAGCTGATGATTTTTAATTGAAATTCGATTAATTTGATAGGTTTGATGGCTAATTTGTGTGATGCGATGATAATTAAATTCGCATGAAAATTGAAAATTGATTTTTTTTTCGCCAATTTGTCTAAAACGGGGAATCTGAATTATAATTTAATTTTATTTTAAATTTTTGTGATGAATTTAGGTTCGAAATAGAAGAAAATTTGGGGTTGATTTGAAAAATTTCAGTGAATTTTGTGAAATTTTAAAAGTTTGAGAATCGAATTTGAAGATTTTTAAAATTCAAAAATTCAACATTGTGTGACTCTACAAACGGAAGTCACTTGCAAGTCACCAGACATGTTAATGTGTCAATTAACAATTTGCTACTTTATATGATATACCACGACTGTATGGCAGCTTCTAAATCAAATCCAACTAAACCTACAAAATAAAATCTACAAGTATAAGTTCCACAGCTAAAACGGTCACCTGCGGTTGAAACTGTCCATCCAAAAACTATCCAGCATAGATAAATTTCACTGTCAAGAAATCACGATTCCATTTTCACTGAAAAAATCATGAAAACCCAAAATGTCACACACGCAAAAAAAATCATTTTCATCCAAAAAAGAAGAGATATTAAAAAAAGTCACAAAAGTACGAGCATTAACACTGAGGCATTGAAGCATTCGCCAACAATTTTATCGTCGAATTTGCAAAAATAAAAATGAAAAGGGCAGCAGCAGCAGTGAGGAAAAAGTGTATTAATATTTTAATTTATGGCCGGAATGAAAATGGAAATGAATTCAGTGAGAAAAATGGTATATAGGCAGCAACTTTGGGGGTTGTGTGGATATATTGGATTTTTTCAAATTTGGGCATTAAATTTTGAATTTTGTGGAGATTAGGAACTCATGGACAGCCTAATAGAGTCACACAAATGTAGAAGGATTCACCAAAACTCATTCATTAATACCAATTAGAAGCCGCTGCGGTGTAGCTGTCATATGCCTCCCATATGTCATATATCAGTCTATGGTAAAGCCTTCTCCATCTGTGCCACTCGGGCTAAGAACATAAAAATTAAATTTAATACCAATTCACACCCGCAAAATTACTTAATCCTCATCAAAAATTCACAATTCCTGCATATTCAGCTAATAACTTTTTTAATGGACAATGTTAACAAATGTTAGCTCAAATAATGATTATGACTTACATGATTCTTTTATGTGAGCAAGTCTAATATGAAGTTCAAACAAAAGCTTTTTCCCTCAAAATGGCATAAAAAATTTCTCAATTATGAAGTAAGTCATTAAAACGATGCTAATGGATATTCAACAATGAATTATACAAATTTAATAACTTATTCAAGAGGTGTGGATTTTTGAATGTTAAATGAGTGTTTTTCTTGGTGTACTTGTGGATGAGTTAATGTACTTGTAATTTAATTTATGCTTTAATTGTATGGATGGAGTAGTGGTGATGAGAATTATGAATATGGATGAGGATTTATGGGGTAAGATGATGAATTGCTGTGGATTTTATGGATTTTAAATGTTTTAAGGGTTCTAGTGTTAAGACAGACCCCCTTGGACCCTCCTACCTCCTCCCACTCCTCATTTTGACCAAATTCTTCAAATTTCAAGACAAAAATCTAGGATTAATCCAAAATTGAGGGCCTGTAGCTCAGGACGAACTATGAGGTATTACCAAAAGCTACAGGAAATGCGGACCTTCCTCTCCAAACCCTACAAAAGATTTGAAAAAAATCCAATTTAAATAAACTTTAAATTTAAAATTCAAAATCCCTTTCAAAAAATATTATTACTTATTCCAACAAAAATATCCTCCTTTATTCACTCTCAGTTCCCGTTGTTTTCCACTTAATCTTCTTCTCTTGTTTTCCGGTAGCGTAATGCCAGCATAATATAATAATAAAATTGAGGGCAGAAGGGATTTCTCTTTCACTATTCCACCGGGATAATGGCTGGCGTAAAAACAACAAACGAACAAAAGCGAAGAAAAACAGAGAAAAAGGCGGTTAAAGCAGTTTTGCTAGTAGCTGCAGCAGTTGCTGTTTTTAAAATTTATATAAAAGCGTTAAACCGGAAGTTTTGTTATTCAAATTTCATACTGCCATAAAATCATGTGTAAATAAACATGAACAGCTCGTGAATTGTGAGGAGTCAGGATTTTTTTAATGATTTTTGCAGGCATTGACATTTTGTGGAGATTGAAAGGTTGTGGATTATTAAATGCTATTGTTTTTCTTGTTTAAAAGCTGTGAAAACAGCTGACAAATTGAATAAATTTTCTATAATTGTTTTTTTAATACTGCTATGGCAGTGGCTATTGGATTGACTTGAAATTAAGCATTAAAACACTTGGAATGGAATCTGAGGCGCAAAATTTAAACTGGAAATCAGCATGACACATGTCTTCATGATCATCTTCATCCGGTGTCATAGAATCAAGCAAATACACCAGAGATTATTCACAGATTACGTAACGTTAGACATTACATGAAGATGACCCATATGACTAATAAAAAAAGTAAAGTCTGTGCATAAGGTAAATACTGTCTATATTAACAAACATTAAGGACGTAAGCGTCTTCCTTTTCAGCACTGAATCCTCGTATATTTGCATCATTTCTAGAGAAAGCATGCAAACAGAATTATGTAAGAAAAAATCTCTCGAATGATGATACAGAATGTGCAAATCCGTGCATTATATCTGTAGACTTTATATCGCATGGATGCATATAACTACCAGTAAGTAGTTTGCATAACTGCTAACGATTGCATAAAGAATTTACAGTGACTATGTTACCCAAAAAAAGCGAAATGGAAATGCCAGAAAATTACAATTTTTCTTCCATTCCTCTCATTCACTTAAATGTACAATTTAACATACATACACTGTGTAATGTTTTATTATGTTAGCATTACAAATCGATTTGCTATGCTGAATGTTTTATTCTGTGTTCTATTTGGTGTGTATTCACATTCAAATGAAAGTCGTCACTAGCTTGAAAAATGAAAATTGCTTGTCGAGGTAAAATAAGCGAAAAATCTCTTAAATAAATATACTTACACATAGATGCATGCAGATATGCACAATTCATGAGAATTTACATGTAATTTTGGGGAATGTCAGGGGTGGAAAAATTGGATTTTCAGAATTTTAAAGCTTCCAAATTTCTTCAAATTTTTAAAGTCCTACATTTCATTCAAATTCCAAATTTTCCTTTTATTTACCCTCGATTTCCACCCCTGGTTCATCCATAATATACTCACTATTTTGGTTGAGCAAAGCTGATAAATTTTTTAAAATTCCCATTTTTGTCATTCTTTACTTTCTCCGAGATTATGCAAGTCAAATAGAATAAATGATGGAATGGATGTTGACGTTGGAATTGGATGAAAATGGAAATTTTTTCCTCCACAGTTTGCTGAATGTCAAAAAAAATTTTTCTACAGTCTCGTCAGCACTGTTGCATTGGAATACAAATTTTGTGCCCATCGTGTGATATTTTGCATAAATATTATTTTAAAGGTAGTTTAGGGATGATTTTAGGGATGTTGTGGATAAGGCGCATGTGGTACACAAAAATTCCAAATTCGATGTACAGCAATTATGTCCAAGACCCAAATCTCATCAAAATCTAACTCAAAACAGACCCACCCCCAATAGCACCCAACTTCATCAACAACTGAGTATTATAAAACATTTACAATGTATATTTGCATGTGTATGACTACGTGTTTGTTATCCAATGTTGTCGATTTGCATAAGCTATAAACGACTTTTTGTTCTGTCAACTAGTTTTTTTTAAAACCATGTTTACTTGATGAGTTTTATATAAATATGTGCAGATTTGTTGCACTTTTGTATACGCATTTATTTTATGGTGAAAAATGTAGATTTGTTTGATAAATTCAAAGTATTTAGACAGTTTACTTGTATCTGCTGACAATTTGGTTAATTGGTTTTGTAAAAAAGGTTTGAAATGGAATATTGTGATGGAAAAAAGGTGTAAAATTGTAGAAAAATGTAATTTAGATTGTTTTAAACATTGTAAATGAGCATTTTGGAGTTTATCACTCTGTAGTAAAGGTTGAGACGGGTTGTTGCAGTCAATCTGCAACTGAGAAGCAGTTTAGTATTAGAAATCAGAAGAATCATCAATCCTAACTCAAAATCATTGAAAATTCAATAATTTCGAGGCACTAAAGACTATTTCCAAAATTAAACAACTTTCAAGGACATAAATCACCAAACGATAATACCAATTTCCAATTATTACACCACAATTCAAAAGATATCACCAATATTTCCAAGAGAAATTCCTCATTCATTAAAAGCTTATCAGTGCACAAAACCCATTCATCCTACAATCCAAGAAAAGAAAAAGAGTAAACCGAAAATAAAATATCAAATGAAGTAGAACAAGACAGATGTGAAACATAAGAAGATGAGTGAAGGAAGAGGAATTGAATAATAAGCTCCTGAAGCATGGAACCATAAATTAACTCAATTGAACGTATAAAAATACGGCATGTAATGATGATGAGGGGATAATTTTGTGAAAATGAATGAAAAAAAATTATTTCGAGAAGGGTAAAGGGGATGGGGGACTTAGAGTAAGGTGTATTTTGAGGATGATTGTAAGGGTCATTCGTGATTGAGGACTTGAGTGTGTAAAAGATGTGCTGTATTGTGATGCTAACTAAAAGATATTGAACAAAGATTAACTGCAAACTTAGCAGACACTATTTTGAAAGTTGGACCTGATTATTGGACAAAAAGTAGGTCAGCATTATTAAGGTATGCACCTTTATTGTCTACTTGATATTTTGAGAATCAATAATCTTAAAGACCTAATCCACATGTTTTTACTTACTAAACTGACATCAGGTGTCATTGTGATCCAATAAAGTCATCCTTCCATGATGTCATTAACGTCCAAAACTCCAAAAATACATCAAACCTACTCACCAATCAAATTATTCCAAAAATAATTCATTTTATTTATATTTAAAAACATTACATGCCTGTATATCTGTGCGTAAATGCGTCAATGTTGAAATATCCATTCTCATTCCATCACATCCAACATTCTAGCTGCTGTTGATGATGATAAAAAAATCCAATGATGATGATGAGTAAAAATAGTAAAGAATCATTCATTCTATGGGGATTTTCATGTGAATCGAATCGAAAAAATTTCAGGAACTGGACAGAGAAGGAAGAACCAGAAAAAAATGGTTAATGGTTGATTTGGAGATTATTCGTTGCGTAAAAACGATGAAGTGGTCAAACACAATAAATCTTTCGCTCATTCATCCGAGATTGGAAGTAAATAAATAGAAACAGCCTTCTCTCTTCCTTCATCATTTCGTTTCCCTCCATCGCCTTTTTGAAAATAAAAGTTGATCAAATTAACATGGGTTCGCTTAACGGAATCGAAACCAGCAATCTATATCAAGCCTTTTTGAGATTTTCATTATTTTTTTTGCTTTATTATTAATTTTGTTCTAGTTTAAAAAGATATAAAGTAAGAGTTACGGACATTGAGACTTTAAAGAGCGCATTTGCAGAACGCATGGATCTAACGTATTACTGTCCTCTCGGGAGTCTGTTGTCAGATTTTGGATCGATCAACCGAATTGGGTTATTCAGGATTAAAGTTCATCTAGTCACGTAATGTAAGCATAATCCTTTATTACTTTATTAAGAATTGCTGCAAATTAAAGCCATGAATTTAAGAATTTTCTAAACCCTTATTTCAGCATAACCCAAACAGCCACAACCCACTCATACAACCTTCCAAAAAAAATCAGCTGTTAATATAAAAGGACGAAAAAAAGAGCAAGAGAAAATTTAAAAAGCGTGTAAAGTGATGGACTGCTTAAGGGATTGATTCCGTTCTTCATCATCATTTTCTTCTTCTTCATTCATTCATCTTCGGTTTTATAAAGAAGGAAAAAGTTTGTGTTTTTGGGTTTAAATTTTTTTTTTCTTATTTTATAATCACTGCGAGGATTTTTATTCTCTTTTTTTGTGCTGGGGACTACTTAAAGATATTTTAATTTTTATTGGTCTTTAGGATGATTTTGGGAGAATTTTATAGGCATAGTTAGGTTCGTCTTTGTTAATCCAGTCCTGTTTGCCCCTTGTAGATTTCTTTGTACAATTTGTTTCAGTTATTGCACGTTGTACTTTTCTGTTTGTGGAGCTGCTACCCTACAGGTGCTTTTAACGATAAAAGAGAGTACCACGTGAAGGTTGCGTGAAGGTAAATATTTGACATTTAGTCTATGAACGGATCAGATTGTTAGCATCCCAAATTCCACAGTTTAAAGCTTGAATGTGGATTGCAAGGGAATTTCCCTAAGTCTCAGTCTCGGCATTGCGAAATTTTAAACCATGCTGATAGTCAATTCGATTTTGAACAGAGTCGAGTCGACTTTTGCGTAGGAAATTCAATAGAATATGCAATATATGTGTCTAAAAAGTGAATCTAAGCCTCATCTGACTCCACTTTCTTCAGATCCACAACAGCCAATAATCCCACAAATTCATAACAAGGAACAATTTTCTTTTTAAAGAAACCTAAAAAATGAATTAATCTCCATTAAATTTTTTTAGATTTTTTTTTCTTCAATATCCTCTATATCTGCTTAATTTAACAGCACGCGCACTTACACAACTAAAATTTTCATCCATTGAACATTTTAAGAAAAGTTCCCAAAACTTTTTTTAATTCAACTTTATTTTTCGATGCTCATCGCGAGTAGGAGGAACCATAAAAACTGCTTTAATTTATGCAAAAATAATCAATGTGCCATAAAAGAAGTAAGAAAAATCAAATCAAAAGGGTAAAATTTTCGCCTTATTTAATATTCAAATTAAAGGAGAGAAAAAAGCTATTAAGTTGTGAAAATTAATTCTGGATTGAGTTTGAATTAGAATTCTTTTTCGGAGAAGACAATTTGTGTGACGCAAATTGGGATTTTAAGTACTTTAATGGAGATGATTTTGTGAAATTCGATTTTAAGGTGATTATAATGGAAGTTTCGGATGTGATTTTAGAGAATTATCATCAATCAATCAAAATTATGTTTAAAGCCAATAGTTTGAACTTTGCATGATGCACATTACCATCCAATCATCAACTCCTAGACCACATTCCCAACATAATTCAAAACCTAATGCATCTGACTTACAAACCTTACATTTTACCATCAATTTTCCTCAAATTGACAAAATATTTTCGAATTGCAAACAAATAATCATTTTTAAATATAAACCAATGCAGCATACTGACTTCTCCGGAAGTATTTTCATTCATTTTTATATTTTTTCATCTCAAATTGTTTACAGTTCTGTCAGCAAAAGTTGAATAATTCCCATGAAGCTCATTCAATTTTCAAATCACCTTGGTTTGCTTGTGTGGGGATAAAAAATGGGGGATTGTTTGGATGTTATGTAGCTCCAAGGACTTTGTTGTAGTTGACCCTAACAGGCTAAAAGCATGACTTCAAGAGCTTACTCTCCTTAAATATTTATACTGCTCACAAATGTGATCCCAGCTAATTTTGTTCTTGAGAGAATGTTCTATGTCTGCTAGGAAGACTTGCTTGACATACATATGCTTAGCATAGTTCCTGGACACGATTCTTCTTTGGTTGGGGGATACCCGCTCTCTTCATTTTGGAAAGAATTCTTCAATTTGTCCTAGCAAATTGCTAAGTTGTACTGATTTAAAGCTACATCATAAGCAAATGACCACCAAAGTCATTTTCAAATGTATTTACGTACCTTTTTCAATATTGAAATACTTTTTTGCTGTTACTAAATTCAAAAGTGCTTTGTAGTTCAAATAACTAGATTGTTATTCTACAGAAAAACACTTCTGTTGGCGGAAGATTGATCAGTCTTGAAAAATTATCTGGAAAATGTTCAATTGGCAGCAGGAAGAGTAAACTTCAATTTCCTTAGTAAATACCTTAGAATTTGTTAACAAATTTAAACAATTCAAATAATCAATTACTTAAGTTTCCAACTTACTAAATTCAATAATAATTCCATTAAATCCCAACTACAACATCATACCTCAAACCTCACAATTTCCATATACTCAACTCCATCCAAGATAAAATTAGCTATCAACTAATAATTATTAATTAAAATTCCAATGAATAACCCCTTAAATTCTTCATTCTTTATAAATAACCCCCAGTATTAATATTCATTCATAGTCATTGAGCTGAACGATAAATTTATTATTAAATTTATGTTACATTACATCAAATGTCTATTATCATGGTGATTATTTATGAATAGGGGAGAATGGAAAAATTTAATTCACTCAACGATGATATTTTCTAACCCTTCTATGTGATTGAAGGAGGAATTAAGACAGGTTGTGTTTGGAAGGGAAGTTAGAATGATTTTTTATATTCACACCGTTTTCACGTGTGAATGTATTGAATTTGTTCAGATTGAAAAACCAGTTTTTTGGATTTTCCAGCAAAACTAAGCATAATGACAAGTTGCATTCTATTGCAATAAGTTTGTGCCTGGATTTTCACATCATAATCAAAAAACAGATTTGGAATTGGTTGAGGCATTGCTGAGAAAATCCAAAAATTCGCTTTCTGTAAGCAAGCAAGCATGCAAGCAAGTTAATGTACACGATAACTCAAAAACGAGACATCGTAGAGACTTCTAGTTTTTTGCATTTGATCGGTGTTATTCCAAGGAAGAACTGATTAGATTTTGGGCATGGCAGGAACAGCCGTTGCTTCAGAAAAAGCAAAAAACTTTTGTTTCATATAAAATTTCAAAGCCAATGGTTATTACGATTTTTGAAACTTTGAACATTGTATGAAAATTGATTCTGCAAACATTTGCCAAGCGAAGCTTGACCTACCCGCTGGAGCCTGATCCCTCAAACATTTGCCAAGCGAAGCTTGGCCTACCCGCTGGAGCCTGATTCCTCAATCATTTGCCAAGCGAAGCTTGGCCTACTCGCTGGAGCCTGATTCCTCAAACATTTGCCAAGCGAAGCTTGGCCTACCCGCTGGAACCTGATTCCTCAAACATTTGCCAAGCGAACCTTGGCCTATCCACTGGAGCCTGATTCCTCAATTATTTGCCAAGCGAAGCTTGGCCTACCCGCTGAAGCCTGATCCCTCAAACATTTGCCAAGCGAAGCTTGGCCTACCCGCTGGAGCCTGATCCCTCAAACATTTGCCAAGCGAAGCTTGGCCTATCCACTGGAGCCTAATCCCTCAAACATTTGCCAAGCGAAGCTTGGCCTACCCGCTGGAGCCTGATTCCTCAAACATTTGCCAAGCGAAGCTTGGCCTACCCGCTGGAGCCTGATCCCTCAAACATTTGCCAAGCGAAGCTTGGCCTACCCGCTGAAGCCTGATCCCTCAAACATTTGCCAAGCGAAGCTTGGCCTACCCGCTGGAGCCTGATTCCTCAAACATTTGCCAAGCGAAGCTTGGCCTACCCGCTGGAGCCTGATTCCTCAAACATTTGCCAAGCGAAGCTTGGCCTACCCGCGAGACTTTTTATGGAACGGTGTGAATATATCCGCATTGGGTTTCTACCCGATACACTAGTTTGAAGTTGACTGTCTTACAGTAGAGATCAGAGGTCGAAGCTCATTCATTTTTAATGGCCTTTAGTTGACTAAAATCGAAATTTTGAAATTTTTTAGTCGACAAAAGCCATATTTAGTCTATAGTCGACTAAGGTCAGCTTTGACCTTTACCAGAGACTTTGAATTTCGTTGAGGACTCCGAGGGTTCATACCAAAGCTAGTGGGCTTCTTCTTGGGAACCAATCCCTTTCCACTGATTAAAAATGAGGATTTAAGACAGCATCATGCTAAATTGGTTCCAATTTTATGGCATATTCAAATTTCAAACAGATATGCTGCTAACTTCCATCAAGTCACAATTTTCTATCATTTTAAAAATTAATTTCCACCACTACTTGACTTTTTCAACCTCGAGGCACTAATTCCTCAACTCCCCATCCACATTTTCATCTCTCACAATTTTCCCTTAAAAATATTTCATAGCCATAAATTGAAATAAAGTTAAATTTTGAGAAAGATGTGGAAGCAATTTCAATTTATTCACAACCATGTGAGTGATGTATTTACCAATCAAAATCATTAATATCAAAATAATGTGCCTGCTTACTGTTTACATGACGGGGGGGGGGGGTCCAATGTCAAGATTTATATTGCAATTGCTTCATAAATTACAAAACAAAATATACATTACATTATGGATAAATATTTATTTGACGTGAAATAGCTAACGGGCAATAAATATAGAAATGAAGTACACAAATTCTAAAGGGGTTAAAGATTCGGCACATAAGATGGAAAAACTTGTAATGATGAACTTGTGTACATGACTTGAAGATTTTTTTTTTATACTTTTTTATTACTTTTGAATTTTTAATTTATGCTGATTTTTATAGCCACGTGAATGGAGTTGAAAATCACTTTTTTCTGTGGCTCTAAAGTAAAAGGATTATTGAGGGGAAACTAAATGTGATTTTGATGTTTTTGGCAGCTGAATGGGTATATAAAGTTAATTAGGCGGGAATATTATAGGGGAAGTAAATAGAAAGGTAGACATTAAGAAGTCATTTGTGGATAGAATCATCGTTTCTAATTAAAGGTGTCTAAAACATGCAAAGCATTTTGAATTAATTTGATTGCTCAATAAATTCTGGTTAGTGCTGTTTGGCATGATATGATAGACATCATGGGGACGTCCAGTTGAAGGGTTTTAAGGTTGATTTTTGAGGGATCACAATTGTAAACTTTTAAAAAAATTTTGAAGTACTTTTCATGAAATATTGATGAAGACCACCGACTGGCACTAATGCTAACGACTCAATGATGGTCTGTGCCAATAGCATGCTCCAGCACCTCCATTCACACTTACCCCATCAAATCACCTTTAAATTATTCATAAACGAAGATCTCAACAAATAAAAATGTACATAAAAATCCATTAAATCTCCACGACCGGATTCAAATGCAAAAAGAACAAAGAAAGGCATCAAAGATATTTACACAAAAATAAAAGAAAAGTAAATCAACATCAGAGCCTTTTTTGCACCTTTTCTATTTATTCATCTTTATTTAAATGAAAAAAAAAATTGAACAGAACAAAAATATCCTTTTTGAATTCAATCTCTGCATTGCAATTTCCGCTTCCGCAGAAACACACAAAACCAAGCATGAAATATGAAAATGAAGGAATAAATAATTAATTTCTCTGTTGCCCCCTTGTTTTTTTTTTTCATTCATTCATTTCTACCTCATTCATAAGGTTGTTTATTCTTTATTTTCCTATTTAGTCATGTTTATGTGCAAAACAGTGGAAACAGAACAGAAATGAAATTTTGATTTGATAGGCTTTAATGCTTAGAAAGCGCATTTTAAGTTGTTGGATGGAAATTCAGATTTGGTATCGGCTGGATTAGCTCAATCCTTCAATAATGTGGCCTTAAGAGTCCTAAGTTAGGACAGCATCGCACTTACTTGGTGTCAGATCTACAAACTAGGCTTTACATTGACCTAACGATGTCTTGTGCCAGTTACTTAAGACTGGAATGTAGAAGATGTATCATGAAGGGCATGAATTGTGCTGCAGATATTTTTACAGAATCATTCAGACTTCCAATGAAAACATCCAATAAAAGCATCCAAAGCCCAAAACCACCACTGCTTCTAACCTTATCACTAACATTAAAATCTCACCTCACCAAACTACATCCATAACAACGATAAAAAAAGACAGCCGGAAAGCACACTTTTTATGTCCAACGTAGATTTGCAATGTTGACATCTGTTTTGCAATAAAAGCAATTTAAAATGGCCTTTCATTTGCAAATGTTTCACCATCTATTTCTATTTCTTCGTCTGCATCCTCCCCCGTTCCACCACCACCAACACAGTCAGTTCCTCTTTTGCATGGTCAAAGGACTTTGGCTCTATAATAGCTTTTAGTTTCTGCATGAATACATTTTAATTTTCTTTCTATCTCCTCACCAAAAAGCTCTTATTTCTCTTCTTTCTTTGCTCCTTTCAGCCTTTTTGCCTTTCCCAGTAGTCAAAGTGTGTCAAAGGCGAAGACATTTTATTTCTTTCTTATTCTTTTATGCTTTTTTTGCAATGTCGATGTCGACAGAGGAAGATTCGAGGAATTAAAATAGGATATTTGTCATGTCTTTTCCTTTTCACGTTGTAGAATGAGACGGACGAACAATAAAAGGAAGAAGAATGGAAATTTTGTTCTATTTCAATGCACTTCCTGTCGCAAGGAGTGCAAATTGCAGGAATTAGTGACAAATAGGAATTTTAGAGGGCAGATTGGTCTATAATGTCCTATTGTGGACCATACAATCCCTACAACAACCGTTAGAGGGGGTCTGAATCAAGCGGCCAATACCTCATATACCAACCCTACTCTAATACTAATGCTAGCATATATCAAGCAACTAGGCCCTGCTGAGATTGTAAAAGCATGCCAGAGCACGATCGGCAACACCAATCCCACGCCTTATCGTCAGCTTGTTCACACAGCATTTTCCCACATTTCTAGCCTCCCCACAAAGAGATTCCACCCATTTACTTCTAATATCTACAGTTACTTCCACTTCTGATGAATGAATTTTATTTCCTATGTTAAAAAGTGGAAAGAAAAGATAACGGAAGAGAAAGTTTGTGATGATTGAAGATTTTTCTTCTTTTCTAGTATTCTTCTCATTCTTGTGCCTTTAACATTTTATTCTCTTATCAATGTGAATGAATTTAAGTCGAAAAAGTTTCTTATGAAAAAGTTTTATTAGCTTTTTTACTTCTCTTAATTTTTTCCTTTTTTTGTCTTCGTCGCTTTGAGAGGAATGATTGTGTATGGCAAATATGTTGGTATATGGGACAAAAGATTGTGCTTTATTATTCTTTTGTGTGACTGTATTATGTTGATCTTGAAATTCTGGTTATTTTGACTGAGTATTTGTTGAGAAGTTGAGAGCTTTGCTTCAGATTTTGAGTTTCGCATCACTTATTGCTTCACTTCATTTTTGAGTTTCGCATCACTTTTTGCCTCTCTTCATATTCTAATTTTGCATCAATTTTCTGTCGTTTCTGTTTGAATTTTACGTCGATTTTGGATTTTTCCAGCTTCGCATCACTTTTTGCATCAATTTCGCATCACATTTTGCTTCAATCAAGCTTCAATTCAATTAATTTACACTCAGATCTACTCCAAACATGCTTCAATCACTGCCTTCCCATCGTTATTCCAACAAAAACTCCTTTAGCAAGTCCAAGAGCTTATTAATTTGAATTATCATGTCGGTTATCGTACACAACTACCCTACAAATATCCAAACACAACATACTATCCACAGACTGATAATTAAGAGCACTCAAAGCCACACAATAAGAAAATGATAAAGCTGAGTAAAAAAGGAGCATCGTCTAGTGTTCCGACTCCCACAAAGAATATATTTCATATTAATTTGCATGCAGTTATGGTTGCGCATCTCTAGTCAGACAAATGACTCATCAAAATTAATTATGAGGAAAAAATGGAAATGTTCTCGCTTGTTTAATGCTTGGGAAAATGAACTTACATTTCTACATCTCAATGTGCAAAACTATCTCTTTTTCACTTCCTTCTTATAACTATCGTTTCTCATGTTTACGATAAAAATTATATAAATATAATAATCATACACTGAATGGATGCTCATGTTTCCCTAGCGAGTGTTTGACAGTAAAATATTTCATTAGAAAATATGTGCAGTGCGAGTGGATGTCCTTGTGGATAAATTAGGTAATTTTTGGTGTACAAAATCATAGACTCAGTAGTAAAAGCTTTACTTTGCTTGACTAAAAGCTATGAATTAAGAGCCTAACTTTAATTTCAGATAATATTGCATATTGAGTCACACGAGATGTATTCAATAGGTTTGTTCTGAGTTTACCTTACCTAAAGTCTACTTAGAGTTTATAGCATGATAGTGATGCTCCCGAGTGGACAAAATATGTTCGAACTAGTCATCAACTGGACATTAGCTTGTCATAAACTAGTTATAACGTATTTTTGTCCATTCGGAACTAAATCTTGACCCAGCAACAAGTTAAAATGTCGCTTCATAAGTAAATATATCAGGGAAGTTCTTGTAACATATTCGATCAAATAGACTGGGCTTACTGTCCATTACTACATCCCAACTGTAATAGAATGTGTCAGTTAGATGCAGAAACGGACAATTTGTACAATTTTTGTGATAAGACCAGCAATAGAGTCAAATGGAAAGCTTTCTGGAGTAACCTAGGCTCCACATCGGAGTCATTGTGATAAGACCAGCAATAGAGTCCCATTAGAAGCCTTTTATATTAATCTAGTGTCCACATTAGAGTATGGTTCCAACAAGTAAGTAAGCAGTCCAGTCCAACTCTAATTCCTTCAATAAATATTCACCCTAAGGGTCTATATGATAATAAAAAACAGCAGAAAAAAAAAATATTTCCTCATGTAAAATAAACAGAAAAAGCGAGTTGAGGAAGAAGAAAAAATATTGCAGTGAATTATGAAAGTGCCTTTGGAATGTAACAGAATGAAGATAAAAATGATAGATGCAACACTTCAGCAAATCTCTCATGAGAAATGATGAAATAAAAACTCGCATTTTTAAATTGTTGTAAAAAGTATTCGCGTAGATGTTGGCAGGGATTGTGGGAGATTTAAGATACAAAAGGATGAAAAATCAGCATGATTTAGTGCTTTATTCTGTAAAATTGTTGAATTTTGCAACAATGATTCATCATTTCTTGAGCAAACTTGCACGCCTTAATGAAATAATCCCAACACCAATTCCTCAAAAACTCCAATAAGAGCAACATTAAGCACATCAAGCAAATGCAAATATTTGAAGCAAAATCTGCCTCAACCACATATTTAGTTTAACTTTTCATCTCTAAAAATTCCAAAAAAATTAAATAAATTTACGCCTTACTCATTTCTGCCATATATACTTAATGATGTAAAATTTTCAATTCTTGAATCAACAAATAAATCTCTTCTTAAAGTTTCATCAGATTTGAAATTTAAATTTTGCTTTTTTTTTCACTCCCGCTCTTGCATATTTCAATTCAAATGAATGAGAGATGACGGGAGATATATACACACTCATGTATGTAGATCCTCTTATGTACACAATTTACTTACTTCCCTTTTTACTATCAGTATTGGATGGTTGGATATTTTGAGGGAGACTTTTAGAAGATTGAGCTGAAATTTGGGTTGTTGCTGTTTAATTAATTCAGTGGTGGACAACCTGGGTGACGTGGCACACTGGTGGGACGTGGTACACTGATGTGTCACTAAAAATGCTTTTAAACACCATGAACCTATGCGGTTTCGAACGAGGCTTACCACATTATGGCCCGCGAAAAAAAAGGTTGTCCATCTCTGACTTAATCATTAGATAAGAATGTATCCAAGAGAGAAGGTCAGTTGATTTTGAGGTCAAACTGTCCGCTTTTTTGAACAAAATTCTTCAATTTACTAGAGCATTCATAAGCTAATACAAGCCAGACAGAATGAAGTGAAACTCTAAAGACAAAGTCTTCTTTCCCTAACAAACAATGAGCATACTCGCCAAATTGAGCATGGTCATGACTCATGAGTATACTCAATCAGTATAATTGAGCATGCTCAATTCTATGAGCACACTCATTAGTCTGTTCGGGTCTAAAGACAATGAGAGCTATACTTCTCATAATTGTTCAGCCCAACGCACCAACAACCTCACCCAATCACAACCAACCCATTAAATCCTCAAAATACATACGCGAAATGTGAAAAAGAAAGACGAAATGAAAGCATTAAGTTAAATATTATGCTTAGCGCAATATTTCACAAAACTGATCTCAGTAATTTGAATAAGTATTTTGTAATTTCATCATCAACTTTCTCATAAGCATCGAAGCTCAACGCTCTTTACGTTTTCTTTAGTCTTATTCATTCTGTGCTTCCTTCCTTCTATCAGCTTGCATGTACGATGATTTTCATTCATTCCACTTCTTCTTCTTTATTTTTGGAATTCTCACACCAATGTGTAAGCCAACCCCAACCCCATACTCGCATATTATTCAAAATGAAATGAAATGATGACTGAGGATGAATCTTTATATATTATATGTACATACATATGTAGACGAATGTATGAACAGATGATATAGAGATGGTGGAAGAAATGATGATGAACAAGTTATACATTTGGGGATGAAGAAGTAACAGAAGTGAGAGACGATGAGAAAAATTTAATTCATGGAAATATAAAAATTATTTTTTACAAGCTTTTCAAATTGTGCCAAAGAAGGAAGAAATTAGAGATTGAAATTAAGGGTGAAAAATTAATGCAGGTGGTGGACAGGCTAGGTGACAAGTTACAAAAAGTAAGTATGTTGCAAAAGCAATAAAATTTGATGCAAAATAAATGAAAATGTTCTTTTTGTCACCAAATTTTATGTTCGAATCCTGAAAATACAAAAAAACATTTTTTTTTACCCAAAAGTTCTTGGTTTGAATCCTGTCAAATCTCAAAATAATTTTTTTTTCATGCTGCTTTAAAATCATTTTTATAAGAGGATGGGTTTGAATTAGACTCTCCCTGAATTACCCCACAGCCTTTAAACATGCGTTCAAAATCACTACTAACCCTCAAACAACATGAAATTAAAATACAATAACAAACGCATCCCATAATTTTCGTGTAAATTTAATTATTTTACCTCCACAAAATGCACATCAAAAAGTCTCTCATTATTCATCAACCTCAATTTAAGAATGCTCAAGGTGTACATGTGTGGCTTTGCATCAAAATGAGAAGACGTAATATTGAAGTAAAGCGACTTAAATTGTTAAATGAGAAAAGACACTTTCGCGTATAATGGAAATAAAAGGATGGAGGAAGCTGAAGGGCGAATTTAAGGTAATTTTTAGAATGAGAAAAAAGAATGGATAAGTAAGAACGTTATGAGATTTTGGAGTTAAAGGCGCATTTTTTGGATTGTTTATTAATTAAAGGGATGTATTGGGTTCAGTGGCGTAGTGGCTGTGATTTGTTGGATTACTCACGATCGATGACTCTACATCCATAAGATTTCCCGGAACTAAGGTCAGTAATGTCATCAAAATGCAGTTTAAAATCAAATACAAGCTATGGGTCTTGGTTTAGCTTTGGTGTAGTTTGTTGATATCATTTGCTGGACATACTTACTTATTTTCTGGAACCAAGCTCCAATTGAGAACCTAAATTACTACAAAAGGCCTTCCACCTGACTCTTTTGCTATCCGAATCGCAAAGCTTGTACAAATTCTCAGTTCTGACATATAACTGTCATTCTTTCATTAACGTCCCTACGCCATGTTGATGGACATAATGATAACCCAATTTTTTTACAAAAAAGCATTCAAAAGCGCATTAAAATTATTTTATTTATCTCCATATAACCCCCTCATATAAAAGGAATTAAAAGCTCAGAAAAGAATAAGAAGTAAATGTCAAATAAAACAGCCGTGATTTAACTTCTTATCATCTCCATTCTTTTCGTCTTCTTCCTTACCCAAAAAAAAATATAATTCCTTTTTCTGTGGCAGCGTCTTGTAAGACATCTTCCGTATGACTCAGTGCTACATATATACATAAACTTCATATCAGTCATGACAGAGAGTGTATTAAAGAAAATTGGCATGATAAAAGGAATAAAATGACTTAAATGAATGTTGATGTAGAGCAGGCTGTGCTTTGGTACTTAAAACGAAATAGATGAGCGTGTATGTGGATGTATATAAGTAATACAAGCTTCAAGACAAATATTTCATTATTATTTTTGCTGGATTTATCGACAGACGTGAGTTGTTACAGATAACACAATTTATACGCTTTCCTTTCTTTCCATCCACATCCACATCAACTCCTGTTCCAATTATACAAAGCGGAAGCAAAAGAATGAGAAGAATAGACAACGCACAGCATAGAAAAGTTAATAGCGTAACTTTATTGTTGTTTTTTGTAGCTGACGACTGACTTAAGATGATGATGAAGTTCCTGACAGTTTTGCTAATTTGTAGCGGCGCCTTTTTTGTGCATTTCAGATTTTGTGGCCGCTAGTCCTGTTTAGATTAGAAATAACAATATTGGGGATATAACTTCGATAAAGATCGACGTCAATGAGCGAGATTCACAATGTTGTTGATTTGGTAAGGATAAAATTTATGGACGGAAAATTTTGTGGTAGCTTTTGGTGATTGACTTGAATGGATGTTGTTAATTAGAAATTGGAAATATTTTGCGTGACATGATTTTGGATGGGAAATGAAGATTGAGCTTTTTTGATGGGAATTTTTATCGGAAGTGGAAATTTATTGATAATTTGGATATAAAATCTACGAAATTAGAATTTTTAAGGCTTCATTGCCAATATTTTTTATGTCATAACCTAAAATCACCCGGAATTCCTCGAAAAAGCAATTAATTCATACCCAAGTATCATCCTTAAGACTGAATAAATAACCATTAAGCTTGAGCTCCTTTAGCATTCAATCTAGCACTCATTATAGCAATCTAGCCTCGATTAAGAAAAAGTTCAAGTCGAATTCTAGGAAGGTGAGCATTTAAGTAGCTACAAATTGCCTCTCAGTGCGAGCTAATTGATTTTCCAAGTATTCAATCGAATACCTGTAGAGATTTACTGTCCTTTCTTAATTATTTTGTTGTATATGGGAAGTAAATCTGGGTTTGTAGGATGAACTTTGAATTATAGCTAATTAACTCAAATCTCAGCATTGAAAGAAATTGGATGCATAGGTTTGCGTATTTGCATGGGAATCAGAGAAAAAAACAAATCTTCAGATTATAGCAAGTCTGAAGTACACTGCAGATATTGTCTGGACCCTATTTCCTTTAATGAAGTGGTAGGCAACCCTTTATTTTTCAGCGCAAAATTTGGTGGCAAGCTTCGACCCAAACAGTATATGTCATACAGTCCATGGCATTTCCAAAATTTTTTGATGGCACACAGGTTGCCTACCATTTAATGACCAACGAAATTTAATATAAATCAATGATATCAGCAACTGATAAAATATATCAGACAATATCAGATATAATCAGTAATTGTCATTAATTGATAACACATCACATACTGACAAACAGCAATCTAATCTGTTAACAAGAGCTCAGACAGTGTTTTGTCAAATATTTTTTTAAGTGATTCTTATCAGTACAAGTTGTTGATTTATAGCCAATAATTAATGAAAGGGGTTACATATGAAGTGATTTGGAAATTATATGAATCCACATTCAAGCAGGCAAAGAGGGTGCTCACAAGAGCATAGTAAGCTGATAGTAATGCTCACAAGCATGCTCATCAAGTATATTTCAGATGAGCAAGCTTTCGATAGCATGTTCTTTGTTTATAAGTGGCTCAAACTCGAATTGCACAAATCGGTTACTCGACTCTGAATTGGTGTTGAATTCGGTTTAAATTGCCTTGCCAGAGTAACGTCGATCTAGTCCAAGGTTGTGGATTTATTGACCGACTTCTCTAATTGTCTCATTAATTCTTAAGTATGAAGAACACCTTAAGGACAAACTCAAGTTAATCCCCTAAATTACGATATCATCAGTCATTTTAGAGACTTCAGGATTAAGGCA
Source organism: Chironomus tepperi (assembly GCF_022539635.2). Lineage (NCBI taxonomy): Eukaryota > Metazoa > Arthropoda > Insecta > Diptera > Chironomidae > Chironomus > Chironomus tepperi. The sequence goes on from NW_027226207.1 coordinate 2,743,529, forward strand.
TACAAATTATCCATAAAAAATTCAAAGTTTCATTCTATTTCCAACAAAAAAATTCTAAATTTCCATCATCGACTTAGACAATAATCAACACTATTGTTGCAAGAGACCGGAAGAATGCCTCCAACACTTCCCAATCATCCCTATATTCCACGCCTAAATGAATTGATTCATCATATAAAAAATTCACGACAGTAAACCCCAAAACAATAATCTAAAAAAAAATGATATTCCATCGATGTCATGACAAATGAAATTTAATTTGAATACCGGAGGTTCCAATTTTTTTTATTCTCTATCCGGTTCTGTTGTTACTATTAGATAATAAAAAGCGTGGAATTATTATTTTATTTGTGATTTTATTTTTTATTAAAGGAATCAACTTGGGGGCAAAAAATATTGAAAAAGTTTCCGCAAACTTCGTGATAAAGTTTTCAATATTTTTCAGGGAATTTAATATTGATGGAAAGTTTTGTGCATTTCTTGGAGGATTTTTGTTGTGCAATTGAGGAATTTGTTTGGGATTCAGATGGGAACCCATGTTCAGAGGGGTACGGGGGATTTTTCGACGATTTTTGACCAAATTTCAATTGATTGTCCAAAATTTCGCAAATTTTAGTAACTTTTACCCCAAAAACCACGAAAATAATCCCCAGCTACCCCTCAATCCCTCACCAACCTCAACAGCATAAAAAAGTTCCATTCTCATTTGAATGTGCAGCATGAAGTAATGTAAAATAAATGCCGGAAGGTAACAGAAGAAGAAAAAAAATTATTGAAAATTTTTCATCCTTTTGTTCCTTTACAATCTCCCGAGATTTTTATAGTGTCGGTTGCTTCTGCTTGATTTTTTTTTCTTCTCCGTTGCTTGTGCCATACAACTGATGAAATGGATGCTAAACTATTCGTGAAATGCAAAAGTAAACGGAAGAAATCGCAAAGTTTTATTCTTTTTATCATGCAAATTGAGTTTGTGCAAAAGATGAAAAAGTTTTGTGTGGAGATGCTTTTTGATGGTGAGAACTTTGGTTTGGTAGTTGAGACCCATGGGGCAGAGGGGTCATTTGGGGTTGTGGAATATTGGAATTAATCATTTGTGCACTTTAGATGGTTTGATTTTGAGGAATTAAATGTGAATGCATAAATCAGTCGACTTGAAGCAGCATTACATCCTTTGACATCTAGATTTGACCAAAAACACAAAAGACATCCTTCAATCTCGACCACAATCTGCATCAAAACAACAAATGTTCTCAAAAAATCCACATTAAACCCCAACAATTCTCAAAATATTCAACCCAAAAATTAATTCCACAAAATTATTGCAATTCCCACGACATCCAGCTCCATCAACAAACAATAAACTATTCCATTCCCAAAGAGCATAAAAAAAGTAATTTTCATCGTTAATTTGTTGAATTAGGACAATGAAAATTTATTGTTTATAAATATTGCAGCCAACAGCAGCCACATAATAACTTAATATCAACAAGAGATTTTCACTTACAACATCGTTGGCTGATTGCTACCACAATGACATTAATTATTGTGCATTCGACTCACTAACAATGCATAAAACCAGCCACAATAAATTACTGTAAATTAATTTTCATCCATTTCTTTCACTGCTTCCTGACTTTATATTTTTTTCCTGCTTGTGTCGATATTAATACACCTGTAAGCCATTGGCTAGCACATACTGTTGATTTCTCATACGGGTTCATGTCTGGTATAATTTTTTTTTTGCTGACCATTTGTTGAGGAGAATGAAAAATTGATGATTTATTGAAGGATATGGAATGGGTGAGTGCTTTTGATTGTTTTAATTAAGTCAAGAGATGGATGTGTCCAGGATATTGTAGATTGACTAATTTCTGAAATTTAAAGGACTTCATGAAGTTTGAGTAGTTTGACTAAATTCTAAAAAATTCATTAAAATCTCTTACAAGACTTAAATTAATCTTTAAGCTCCACGCAGCTTTAAAACGTGCCCATGATGACAGAATACAGCAAGATAAAGACTGCAAAAAATGTCCTAATTAGCCTTTAATGTATTAATGACTTAAATTTGAATTATAAAGTACTTAACGTGCTGAACATGAATCGAAATACAATAAATTTTATTGAATTGTATAGATAAGAAATGGAACGTTCAGTTTTGGCGTAAAGTAGATAAGAGGAATGGAAATTATGTCTGAAAATTATTTAATTTTGGTTTGGGAATTTTTGGGAGGTTTTGGGAAGCTGGTGATGGAGTTGATTTGAGAGACTAGTAAGATTGATGCTTTTTGGATGGGATTTTGGGTACCTTAGCTTTTTGGAAAGTTTTGTTAAAGGATTCTACCCTGCAGCACTGGCTACCGATCTGTTTTAAGCCGTGACACTATGGTCTACCTTCCACGTCCACTACAAACATGCCCATGAGATGATTTGCACCTGCTCGCCCCAAACTTCCCAGAATTCTCCATATTCAATTGCAAACTTTCTCCTTATTCCCAGAAAAAATCATCGGTCTTCCCTATCCACATCCACATCCTGTTTATCTGAAAGATTAAAGATCCTCTACAAACATTATCCCATGAGACATGATGGCTAAAAGTACAACATTAATTATCATCGGATTGATATCATTATCAATGTACTCCACATTCTATATCCCATGAAAAAAAGAAGAAGTAACAACAAGTAAAGTAACAAGTATATTCAAAAAGCACATTTAAATCCCTCGACAACGATAGCCTTGAAATGGCAGATGAGCGATGTTTTTTCTCATCTTCCTTAATTTTCCATTTCTCTGTCTTTTCTCACTCATTTTGCTTCCGTTTTCTCAGTAAAAGGAAAATCGGACCGCTATCATAATAAAGTGCCAGGTGATGTTAATGAAAGAACCGCTTTCGAATACTTAAAATGACACTTGCTTGCTTACTTTCGTCTTGTATCTCTTCTGTGTCGTGAAGGTAAGGCAAAATGAGGAGGCATTAAATTAAGACATAAATTTTTCTCTTTTTTGAATATTTTTCTTGTTCATTATTATTTTGGAGTTTTTGGGAAGGTAGGGAGGTGATGTTGATGCTTTGTCTGATTTTCTGGTCTATCTTGAGTCTTATTATCTGTAACTTGAAGGACTATTTTAGTGTAAGTGATCTAAATTACTGGGGAATTCAGGAAACCGAAATCTTAATCCTTAGCTGACCAAATGTCAAATATGTGCCTACTCGTGGTAACTTCTGATATTTAGTATATCACTTGCAGCATATGACTTCGAGTAGACTACAGACACACATTTTAAACAGACATAACTAAGAATAATTACATTAAAATGCGCTCTAGTCACTCACATCCCCAAATACCTTTTAAACTTGTTCCTTTTCCGTATTTCAATGAGGAAAATTAGAGAGAGTATTAATGGAATTTCAGATGATGTGCGTGGGATAATTTGAAGTGTTATTTTGTTCACTTCAAGGAAAAAGTTCTTCCTCTTCGTCTTCTTCAATTTTAATGACATTTGAAGGACCCAAAGGAGATACAAAAAGGAGGAAGAAAGCTCAAATAAATTGGGAATTGAAAAATTTCCAAGTTTTTTTTGCTGAAAATTTCTTGTCAAACAAAAACGTCACGTCTCCTAATTACAGTCGTATAAATGAGTAATGCTGCAAAATTTACAAACTTCATCAGCACAACGTACAGCTAATCAGAATTTATTGAAGTGGAAATGTGAAATTAATTAGGAATGATGTAAATTTCTCATATCATCAACTAAATGATAGGATCAATAAAAATTCATTGCAGCACTGTTCATTCTGTGGCAAAAAATAAAGTAGACTGTTTGCTTCAATTATTCATTCTATGATCCTCCTATCTGTATCCATCTATTCAATCGTGAAAATAATGTATGTAGATGGAACATTCACATACATACATATACGGGAAAAATAAAACTTGCCTTATCATCGCCTTCATGCCTTTATACGCTTAATCAAACATTAAATCTCAAACTGCTTTCTACACTCGATTAAGTCGTGTAGATGTGTGGATATGTTATGAGTATTTGTAGAAATGGTGGTGATAGGAAGGATTAGTTTGGTGGCATTTTAGGGCTTTTTTGAAATGTTGAGCAGCATGAGCAGCTTCGAATTTGGGCTTTTAAATTTGTGTACCTAAATTAAGCATTATTAGATCCTATAAACCTCTAAGTACCCAAAGTGGAGTGTACTTTGTCGAGAGCATCGACATATAGACTAGCCATGAATGTAACTAGGGATTGATCCCAAAATCTCCGTCTAGGTGCACTAATATTGCTAACATACTGAAAGATTCCCTTATGCACTGTAAAATATCAAACAAATTGAAGGAACATTGCCATCGAGTAAAGGTTTAGACCCCAAACCCCAGCTCTAATTACGCCCTTTCCTAAAACCCACTGCTTACCATCGAACGGCTGATTTTGACTCGTTATAATGAGAACACATAAAATTCGCAGCAACATGCCGCACTGATTTTGATTCTAATACAACAAAACTTTCCTTTCTGTGTCGCTTTATCTAGCACTGAATGAAGAAAAATGACTCAAACATGACGAATGCAGAAAAAGGCAGACCAAAAAACAAAAAATCATAATCTCAAAAAAAGATTGAATTGAATCCATACAGTCACAGTCGATTGATCAAACAACAGAATCAAATTTCAATGTTTGCTGCTAATTGAATGCGACAGGATTTTGGATTTTTCAGATGAGGATTCAAAGGACTTATAGTTAGGAGTAGATTATCTGTGAAGCATCAAGTTTTACCGATTGAAAATTAAAATTTACCATCCAACAAGATACAATCAATATGTACTATACATCATGATCAATATCACTGATATAAAAGTTGATAACGAGTATAGCCATAAGACACAGACACACAATCGTGTAGTAAATCTTATCTCAATGGTTAACAGATGTTCCTTCATATTGTGTTGTGGACATAAAAGTGATAATAATAATGTGAAAATTGTGTTCTGAATTGGATAATGTAATAATACTATGATGAGATTCATTCAGTTGGACGATTCTTGGCTGTTTTTATGCTTTATTGTTTTTGAGAATTGAATTAAGGCTGAGATTGTCGTGTAAACGACAGAAATGATTGGAATGTAATGGGTATATTAACGTGGAATTTTATTGATGGTTGTGGTGTAATGAGGTTGTAAATTGACGATTATTTTGGTATGTGGAGGGATTGGAGATGAGTTAGGAAGGTTTTAGGATGGATATTGAGGCTTATTTGGTTCATAGCTTGAAGTAGACCCGAATTTAGTCGACTTTAGTCAAATTTTCATTCAATATTTGAGTCGACTTCGGGTTTTGACTCCATTTCTTGGTTCTAGGTATCTATAAGTAGAACAGTCATCAACTAATCCTTATTCCCGAGTAACTTGATACCGAGATACGCAGTTTTCGCCATTTAAACGAGTCCATAAGCTATCATGCTCTCATCAGAGCAACTCTTTGCCTTGTTAACACACCAGTTAGTCCCCATCAGCCTCTAATTCCTGAAATAATCGATTATTCCAACAACAATACTTTAAAGAATCCACAAAAGCTCATTTATTGTTATAAAAATTCATGACATAATTTGGTTATTTTATTTCCACTTGAATTCGTTTACAATTTCATACAAAAAAAAATCCTAATAATCGAAACTGTTTTGATAACTATTAATATTGGTGGGGGGGCCTGTCCTACATAAGAATTTGTTACCTATATTCTATCTATTGACGTTATATCATTTTTTTTTAAAGTCACTACAATCAATCGTCCATTCAATCAAAATCCAAAGTATATCATCCATTAGTCAGTCATGAATTTCTCTCATAATGAAAGAAATTTATTCGCATTCAGCTTCTTCTGGATCGGCACAAGCGCGGAGCTCTCTTGAGAAGTGGAGACCATCTGGGCATTCGAGTGTAGCAACTTCATCACCTTCAATGCACAAGATGTATTTCTCGCAGTTTTCTGGGTGACTAATGAATTTGATTCCTTCTTCTGGACATTCTTCAATATCTTCATCTTCATCATCACCTTCATCATCATCTTCATCATCCTCATCTTCCTCATCATCATCATCTCCATTCAAGTCAAAGTCTCCGTTCATGATTTGAGCAATAATTGTAATAATATCAGATGACATCTTGTTATGTAATTCGCCCTCAAAGTTCACTGTTGATTAAATAGTTATTGTAAAGTCACCCTAGAGTCCAATTAAGCCATAATACATACCTTTCACATTATTTATATCACCGACATTATTATTGTTCAATTGCATAGCAGATGCAAATAATCTTGGATCCCAGCTCTCTTCCTCATCCTCATACTCTTCTTCCTCATCCTCTTCCTCATCTTCAGCTCGGGTGATAACAGCCATAAAGACAACGCAGAATGCCAACACAACAATAAATTTTTTCATCTTGCTTATGGGTGATGCTGATGTTGTTGATTTATTGAAGCGACAGATATACAGTGAGAGAAAAAAAAAAGATGAAGTTTAGACAATATTTTTTTGTGCTGTTCCTTTTCACTTCACAGTGAATTTAATTATGTTGAGAATAATTTTATGCTTTTGTGGAGATGATGGAAAATTTAAAGGCAACTGTTGGGGCTTGGTGATGCCGAATTTGGAATTTTGAAGGAAGATTAGTCAATTTTGGATGTCTAAAGCTAGAGCTTTAAGTGTAGGGACTGCTAAATTCCCTAAAAACTTAAGATATCCTCAAGATACCCTCAAGATGACTATAATGGAACATCAAGGCACCTCTAAGATGCTTAAACTAGACTAATAGCTGATGAATCCAACAAAGTATAAGCTCAATTTCCTCAAATTTTCCACTCAATTCTCCAATTCGATCCAAAAGATTCTCTTCTAAATTTCTTCATCACCATCCACAAAATTTTCCACTGAATTTGCACTAAAAGATTCATCTCACTTACCACTTAATGTAATCCTTCAAAAAAGAGATGAATGAACCGACTCAACTAAAATGTCAGATGCAAAAAAAATGTCGAGAGACTGAAAGACACCGGAGTGAGAAGTGTGCGAAAAATACTGTAACTGTGCACGACTTGAAATGATGATGACAGTCGTAAAGTTGAAGCCATTTATACTCGATAGAACGCCAGTTCTGACTGTCAAATTTAGAATGAGTTATGGGACAAATTATGCAATCAACATTCAATGATAAGAAAAAGTCAAACTTTTTTTCAATGTGCAAAAAAAGAATTATTTTGCGTTGAATGATTGATGGCGATTTATCATAATTAATGTGCATTATCTGGTGCATAATTTTCATATTCTCTACGCGACTGTGGTGATGTCTATTTTTATCGGGAATTTCCAATGTTGATTGAGGCTCGAGTTCTTCTTGTTGCTATTTTAAGTTAAATGATAAGCAAAAGGTAGTCTGAATCGACTTGGAAACAGTTTATATAACAGCACATGTGCAGCCTTAATTGAATATTTCGTAATTTTTCACTTCGACCTACAAAAAATCTCCGGTCCATGTGAACATAACCTAAAAAATTCATCTTAATCCTAAAATATTCTCAGTTTCCATTCATTCCAGCACATGAATAACATCCTACATATAGTGGAGATTTTAGTACAATTAATTATGAACATTTGTCGATGGTTAACCGCACGGCCGCCACAGCTCATAATGAACAGTCCCACATTTATGTGTGAAAAGTATTCATCATATGACCGCACACATACACACATATTTATGGATGTAATATATCTCTAGATTTTCTAGTTGACACAACTTTTCCTTCAACAGGATTTTTTAGGAACCGACAATATTTTTTTTTCGCTCTACCGCCAATGTTCAGGATAATAAATTCTCTTGCATGGCTTGAACTTCATTCAGGATGAAAAACAATTGAGGAGATTAATAGATGAATGTTGCTTTGAAGGTAGATCATGTGAAGTTTGACTGATTTTGTTTTTTTACTTGCTACTTATTAACTGGTCATATAGATGGTCAGATAATGGAAGCTCCTAAGCAAACTAGCGTCTTATACATGACTAGTTTAAACTTTGTACTTTATACTAGGCAAATCTGAAAAATTGCTTACAAAATGGACAAAGTTGTGGACTGAATTCATGTCTGCACGGGTCATCTGCAGAAGACTGTGGATGATGGACTAGAAAGCGTCCAACCCGGCTTTTACCATCTCTGCTCATGTATTTTTGATAATAGTGTCCTATAATAATTCATATCAGTAAGTTGACCATAGAATGAGAACATTTCAACATTAAAATTAAATTCAACAAGTCTTATCAGCCAAATATGACCAGAAAAAAGCTGCTGTCCTCCAGACATCCATTCACATTTCCATCAACAATCCTATATTTCCCAACCCAACCCAACCCAAACAAAGCTTTCAGATCATCTAAAAATAAATCATCTTTAAATATTTCCTTTATTTTTCACATTCGCAAGCACGTGAAGCGTTAAAAAAAAGTTTCCCGTACCCGACTGACAGCAAAAATCTACATGTTGACACACACACACGCACACGTGCTCATTCTAAAAAAGACAATTTTTTACCTTTCACTTTCAAGTGCTTCCTTCCTTTTAAGAAGTCTTCAAAAATTTATTTTTATAGAAAATTTATGAAAATATTTTTTTCATGATCAAATGCCACGGATGGGGGATGAGGATGATGATGGATGTTGAATTATCTTTATGTGACTTATTTGCTACCTGTAATTTTTGGTGGATTTGAAGATTTTATTTCTTTGCAAGTGGGATTATATGGATGCAATATTGAGTTTACAGACCACAACGGCATTTTCGGAATCATCACAAACTTGTCCATTAGACAAAAAGTTCATCTTCTCCACAAATCCTTAAAAAGTCTTCCTTGCCTTCCATTTTCTCTATTCATTCAGCCTCTTAAGTATAAAAAGAGTCACATATGTGTGCTATATCTCGTTTGATTGTACACAGACAGCAAGAAAATTAAGTTGGTGACAGGAAAGATTTTTTTTCCTTTTCCCTTCTTTTACTTTTATGCTGACTTTTTATAAAAATGAGGTTTTTATATTTCAAGAAAATTAGAATGAAGGTAAGGAAATGAAAAAGGAAGAAAAATCAAAGGCTTTCATTATTAAGTTCTATATTAGAACATGATTCTTGAAATACTTTATTCTGAATGAAGCAGGAAGTAGCCTCTTCGAAAAGGAAAAAGAATCAATGATTAAGCAATTTTAATAAGGAATTGGGTAGGATGTAGAGATGCAGATAAATGTGAGAGGATTCGATGAAATTAATGAAAGATTTTAAGATGGAAAAATATGTTGAATATTGTCGGACATAGTCATTGAAATGTCGGGGCTTAGGAGAATCAGGAGCTTAATTAGGGTATTTTTGGCAGCCTTGTCGACGTTATATGCCAAACCGGGCCTTTAAATCGCCATGTCAGAGCCTTCTTAATTTGTGTCGCTCTTGGTCCTTCTTCAAAATTCCTAGTCAAGCGCCCGAGTCTAGTGGTTCTAACAAGATAGAGAAAGACACGACAATGAGGTCAAGATAGGGAATTTGGGGTTCCTCATCCACTTAACCTCATTTGTATCATCACCAATCGTTAAACAAAATCAAATCAAACTCAACTTCATAAGTCCAACTGACCCAGTTCCATCAAACATAAAATCAACTTCGTGAGCAAATTAGAGCATGTGAAAATCCATCGATTTTTCCCCTTTTGCCAAAAAAAGCCCCAACATGAGCACGTGAAGCGTTCCATCAAATAAACCATACGCTTCATTGACTCTCTTAAAAATCTGCTGAAATCATCAAAAAAACTTAATTATTTCAATTGAAAGCTTGTAAGTAAGTCCAAAAAAAGGAAGAAAAACAGTGAAATAAATCTTTGCTCGAAAGTCATGATAAGCAAGTCGACATTTTACAGACGTTTAAAGTGAAAAAGAAGAATACAAAAATTGTGAAACATAAGAGATATTCATCTTCCTTTCCACATCCTCCACTCACTTTTGATATGGAAAAAAGGAAAAGAAAGATCAAGGCAGGAGGAAAAAGAAAAAAATTGAAATTCATAAGGATATAATATCGCTGACATGCCGTAAAAAGAAATTAACGAACCTAAACATAATTCGATAATGCCAACCATACCTAAAATAAAGCAAAAAGAAGTGGAAAGGAGACCGAAGAAGAACAAAAAATCATCATGCGGAAAGTTCACGGTAGTCACCATAAATTTAAGCGCCTCTGTAGAAATAATTTCCTTTTTCTCGGTGCTTTATGTCGCTTTTTTCGGGACACTTCACTTCACTCTTTTACTTTTTTTTGGTTCCATTTTCAATGTAGGTGGGAAGGATGAATGAAAAAATTAATGAAATTTTTGGATAGAATTTGTCAAAAATTTTAGGTTTGAGGAAGATAATTATGACTTTTAATAGACAGTCTAATTTATAGAATTAATAATAGGAACAATAAAGAGCTCAATTCCAATTAAGGTCAATCAACTTTTAGTGCGACCTCTGCAAAAAGTGGATTGATTCTCGAGACGGAATTAAGAACAAGACATCTTAAGATGTCTGCGTATTGAGGATCAGTCGAGTTTGAAGCAATTTCCGAATAATTCAGTATTAGAAGCATGATATATGAATATGAAACAATCACGTGTCTTTCTGGGGAAATTAGTAAGATGCTTGGATCAAATTGGATATAGTAACTTCAAATGTCGTCGCTATGAATCACAGATATTTCCAAATTCTGTTCTTTTTAGCGCACTTTTCAACAAGTTTAGATACTTTTAGTGCTCAATGTACGATATGAGAAAATCTACTAGATTACTTAATGATTGGATCATTTATACCAAAGCTCGAAGTCGACTCCTAACAGGCATAGAACATCTCTCAAGGTACAGAAATACCACTAAGGTACCTGAAATAGGTCGCATTGCCTGAAAGGAGACTCATTGTAAATTCCATTCGGCTTCTAGCTCTTATTGACAGTACTGACAAGAAAGTATCCAAACCAACCAACAGCCATTGGCATCGTATCCCATCTCAAATTCAAACTAATTTACTCGCCTTTGTCCCATTAAGGAAGTCCATAATAAAGTTAGTTATTTAATTATTTGTCAATTTCCACATCTACAAATCCACAATCTATTAAAAACAAAACAATCACAAAAGAAGGTGAAATCCAAGCATATCCAGCAAGCAAATATCATCACTACAAAATCTCCAGTGTGCCATAACCATCGCCATTCACGTCATCACATTACAATAACGACCATGAGTGGCACATATAGAGAAAATGCACAACTTACATCTACGTACTCTCATTTAGTGTTCGATAAAAATTTTCGAGAACAGAAAAAAAATGTAATTAAAGTACCAAAGATAAAACAATAGGAATATTGTAGACATGGATGGGCGAGAGAGTGAAATGGAAAGAAACTTCATTAAATCGACTTTTTTATTACTTCGACATGAAATTTATGATCAAAAGTTTCCTTAATGACTCTCTATCGATATATTTTTCCGATGAAGCCTCCACTTCCTATACGGATGTATATCCAATGATATAATTGTAGTTTTATGGAAACGAAGACTGTGCCAAATTACAACATCCTAGCTTTCTTTTTTTTTCTTGCTCTCGTGTTTGTATTTGATGAGAAAGTTTTGCGAAAGAGGTCTTGTGGGAATTTTGTGAGATTTCTATGGAAAGCTGTTGAGTTTCTTTATTTGATCTGACTTTTATATGCTCTATTTTTGTTGCTTTTTCTTGTTATATCCAAGGGCGATTTCTATGAAATGGAAAGAGATAGTCCACGTGTCCACCAAGTCTCATATCAATGATCGAACTGTTGGGGTGTAGCTTAATATTCCTCTTGGTTTTGCTAGTATTGAAGCTAAGTATTAAGCTGCCATAACAGACAATTTTATCCATAAATGGATGCTGTTTGAGCATGAAGTTGATTTAAACTAGCTTATTCATGACCTGGTTACTTTGGACCTATACCGAGCGACACATCATGTCAACTGTCATACGACAGTCAGTTGAACATCCTTTGAAGACTATGTGCTTATAAGACTAATTTACAAGCATTAGTCATCAATAGAGGTAGCTTCAGGTGTCAACTGAGGGAGGCACTGGATCACACTTGATTTGTACGGCCAGCGAAGTAAGTAAGTAAGTAAGTTGATGACCATGTGTCATCGGATACAGACATTTGCTTTCTAATCCTCATCTACAAATTCCAAAAAAACCTACAAATCTGCCAAAATTCCCACAACATCTAATAATCATCTACATCGATGTAAGTCCAAACTCATTCATAAAATACAAACTACTGATTATCCTCGCTGTGACAGTTTGTTGTTTTTTTTTTATTTTTGTCCTAGTTACGAGCATAATATAACTAACTTTTACGCCCTTCTATGTCCGATGATTTATTCTTAAATTAATTAAACGAGAAAAGCAAGAAAAAAAGCATAACCTCAATAGGAAAATTATTATTATTTTTTTGGTGTGTGCTTTTTTTGCTGTGGGGGAGAAATAGATGAATGAGATAATGGAATTAATTTGTCTGGGGTTGATTGACGGAATGATTTCTAATTATTAAAGTTTTGGGAATGGAGACGTATCGAGTTCGAATTCCTGTGAAGGACTTAATGAGAGTTTGGAACTTTTGTAAGAGTGTGTTAGGGTGGAGTGAAGGTGTGAAATGGAGACATAGGCGTTAATAGATGCTTGATAGGGAAGCAACTTAGTTTTTTAGTATCTTATGCTTACAGCACTCTACATAGATGGTAAAATATCAAGTGCTTGACGAAAAACTCAAGGTTTCAGGAGAAGCAGAGGATGTTCACCCCTGTATACCCTCCTGCATAGTTCTAACGAGCTTCATTAAGACTTTCTGATCAAAATTTCCATAAAACTTACTTCCACCCTTAACACCATTAAAATAATTTCCTGATTTGTCCTAAAATTCATATAAACTTCCTCTAAAGTTCCATTCCAAAAGCGCAAAGTCTCCAAACACCAAAGCAGTAACAGAAAACTTTTGAAAAGTCATAAAAATTTCGACATTACTCTCCGTACTTAAAGCTTTCAGCAAATGCATTCAACATGCACTTTCAAATGTCTTTCTTCATCTACATTTAAAGTCATTTTAAATTTTCAATGCATTTTGAGAAAATTGCAGCACCCAAAAATAAGAAAAGAACTGGATATAAAATAAAATTGGTCTGTGGAGCATTCAAAGTTCCATTTTGTTAAATAGATATTTTATTTGATTCTCAATGAGCGTATTGGGAATATCCTGAGCATAATAAAAAAAATATTTCCACATCTTTTTCATTTTCATCTCCCTCACTTCTCCTCAATAATTTAATATTTATTGAATATTTATAAAGCTCTGGCTGTGTGGCTATAAAAATGAATTTTAAGGTTTTTCTATGCTTTTTTTTATTTTTTTCGATTCCTTTTCATGCATTTCAATTTTCTTAAATGCCAGACGATGGATGGATGTTGATTGTTGGAGATAAGGGATGGTAAGTCATAGCTCTGTCTGGTAAATTAATGTAGATTTTGTTCTGGAATGTCAATTGCTGATATTTGATGAGATTTTATGACTGTAGGGACTGAAGTTTGAGACAGTTTTGAGACACCTTGCTTATATGGCACTGGACTGGGCATTACATGTGTACCTAAGCAACTGGACAGTCGTCAATTACTTGACCGTCTCAAAATCCTTGCAAATTAATACATTTTTTAAACCAAGCCATTGACTGCCCATCCCTAGATCCCTCTATACTCCGTGACTACACACGAAAACAGATCGGATTCACCCACGATGCACAAAAAAGCAAATAAAATCGAGCGGAACATGACTTTCCCCTTAACCCTTAAATATTTTATAGAAGTACTTAAATATTTTATGGACATAGATTTAAAGCTCGTCTTCCATACTTTTATGTAGATTGAGAGCGAATGTTGGGAAGATTTTTGCATGCATCAGCAATGTGAAGTGAATCGGAGGAATTTATTTCTTCTTCTTTTTATTTTCTCACATAGACATGGGAATTTTCATAGTTATATGCATGTATTATATTCGAGGCATTGCTGTCTGCTATCAATGAGAACAAAAATTCAAATTGAATAAGAAAAGATGAGAGAAATTGGAAAGAAATACGGCAGATTCTGAATGGAATTTAATATAATTCTTCCTTCCTACTATTTCAGCTTTTTATTTAGAAAATTGGAAATAAAAAAAGTGCAAGGAAGAATGTGTGGAATGCAAAGTTTTGGTGAAATTGTTGCGCATTTGATCTAGATTTTGTGGAAATTTAGCTTTTAATCGAGAATATGGAATCGGAAGCCTCTGCTGGATAGTTATCTGTTTTTTAAAAGAAAGCTGCTTTAACAGCCTTAGTCTGGACGTCACACAGCTCAAAAGAGACATTTGTTCATACAAATAGATCGTAGTTTGCGCATTTGATGCTCCCGTCCACATTTTCGAAGTTCAAAAGAAGTATGACTGCTTTTATGACTTTCAACTAACATAAAACCCAAAAACCAACTGCAATAACCCCCAAAAAAACAAACCACATGAGAAAAACTTCATCGTCATTTACCAAAATGTGACTTCAAACCAGCAAGAAAGCATTCGAAGATGCTATTGCATTTCCATGCAAGCAATATCATTATTGGCACAAATCTTTATTAAATAAAAAAGAAGTTTACACTCAAGTGAATTTCACACACTCCCAAGATAGATATCATGAAGATATGCGACTACATAAAACAGAGAACAGATACACAGCATGGATGTATCGGAATTTATTGAAGAAAAAAAAAAGGAGCAAAATTCATAAATTCATTCATTCATCTCTCAATGCACGACTCACGAATTGATTTCAGTTTATGAGGATGAGTACACGTGACATGAAGACTGTACATTGATGCATCAGATGAGTCAAGAATAACATTTCAATTATGTTAACTTTATTCTCGAATATCGATGACGATGAACATGAAAAATTCTTCCTGACTGAACAGAAAATATAAAATTTTTTTGTTCGTCTCACAAAATTGATATCAATAACTCTCAAATGCAGAAGTTGAACTCAATTCAATTGGAAGTCTTCCAAGTCATTGATTCAAAGTGTTTGTAAATGTTTGGGAAATAATAGACGAATGTTCCGTGTATGAATGGAGGAAAAAGGAAGAGAATGGAAGAATTGTTTGAAGATTCGGGATTGTTTTGTCAGGAATAATTAAAAATTGATAGTAAGTTCTTCTTAGAATTCGGGTTTGAGTCGTTTACTTACCACGTAACGCGAAGAATCGATATTTTGATAAAAGGTCACGTGGACTGCCAAAGAACTCATGGAAAGAAGCTGTCGATAGAGACTTTTTTGCATTTGGTATTGGTAATTGACAGACGCCATCTGCGATAAAGCGAAGTTTTAGTGCGACATCTAACCACAAGGTCTTGGATCGCAATTGATCTGTACATTTAAGTGGCTAGAACAGTGAAAAAACTCCCAAATTAAACTAGACTTTCCCGGATTCAATTAAAACCAACCCATAACCCCTCCTTGAACGTCCCCATAAAAATTCAATTTTTCTGTCCTTCCTTAATAATTCATCTTGCAACTTTTTTTTAACAATGTAATAAAAAATTTAAAAGGAAAGACCAAAACATCCATTATCGCTCATCCACTCGGGACATTATAAATCATGAACTATTAAGTTCCTCCTTTTATGTTCACAAAAAAAAATGTTTAAAACACGAATGAGAGCCAATTGACCTCATTATGCTCGTGGTTTATGAATTCATGGATATGGGTTTTGCTGGCTTGATGATCTTTAAGGAGATGATTGAGATTAATTTTTTTAATTTGAATTTTTGTAGGAAATTAATTCAGGACAACTAGAGTTGAAGTTGAGTCAAAGTCGAGTCAGAGTCGAGTAGTCGAGTCAAAGTCAAGTCGAGTCAAGTCGAGTCAAAGTCGAGTTCGAGTCAAAGTCGAGTCAAGTCGAAGTCGAAGTCAAGTCTACTGCAGCATTAGAGAACTATAATAAGGAAATTGCAGGTTTGCGCATCTAAAGTGCAGCAAATGCAGACCTGGAATTCTTGGCCAAACATTTAAATCAAAATTCTAACAAAATTTAAATTTTATCTTACTTTTTTCATATCCAAGCTTCTCTCAAAGGTGCGAGATAAAAAATCACAAAGAGGAATTTCAAGTAAATTAATTTTGTGCTGCATCGTTGCTTCATAAAAAAAAATGTAAAAAAGGAGCAAAAATTATCTCAACAAAGTGATTTTAATTGCCCGCTCATTAAATTAAATTTCTCATTTTTTTTCCTCTCACTCATTCATTTCAAACTCAAGAAGCAAGCTGAAAAAAAAGCAGAAAAGCTGTAAAATGATTGAAGAATTTTAAAAGTTATGCCAGAATGATTATGATGGTGGAAATGCAACTCATTATTGTTAAGTGGAATTTTTCCCTTTCATTTTCTTCTTTTAATGAGTAATGGAATCTTTTTTTAGTGCATTTAACTGCTGAGAGTTGATGGAAGTTGCTGAAGAGCTTTTAAGGAATAGTATTTGAAGTAAATTATTAAATTTTTTCATTTCATTACAACACTTTTATGATTCTTTAAGCCACGAAAGGACATGGTCGAAAAATGGATGAAAATCCAGCTCTAGGCCAGCGTGACTCTATTTTTAGGACAGATTCGATGAAGTCCAACCTCAAGGCAGTGTTAAATCAACCGGAGGTTGGAATTTCAGACATTACTACGCCGTGTACATTCTGGAATGTCTGCAAATAGAAAGTAAAGCCTTTTTCGTAAAAAAGATGAGCAACTCCTTAAGGTCCCCTCTAAATACGCCTCAAATCGACTAATTTCGGTCTGCACGACAATCCTAACTCTCATCCTTTTCATTTCTCGTCCCTTTTTTATAGATTTTAATAAAAAATAGTCCAAATTCCAATAAATACTCTGCATACAAGCTAGGCTAGGCTTTAAACAAATTTCATTTTAAGTCACGTTTTCCCACAGACTTTTCTCCCTATATTCCTTATTTTGCATCAATTTCCAGCCTCCTCCAACCCAGTTTATTCACCCCAGACTCCACTTGAAGAACAACAAAGAAGAAGAAACAAGGAACAAAAAAAATCCTGCACGAAATGAGCTTTTAATCATCGACAGTGTGAAGAAAATTTTCACTAATTGAATTTCGATTCTTGTTCTACTGGATGGAGTTCAGGAGGAATGATGAGAAAGCAGAAAAAAAGTTTATTTTTTCGCCACAAAAAAGGCATGAAAAATTTTTTCTTGCTTTTCATTGTCTGATAAATCTCAGTCTCTTTCTTCCTCGTTTGCTTGGTCAATTAAAAAAGTTTGTGAATTTTTTTTTTCTTCCTTGTTTTTCCGCATTTTCACATTTTTTTTACTTGTTCTTCCTTTTTTCTGTGAAACAAAAACAGAATTAAAATTGTGAAATTACTTTATGACAAGTTGGGAGAATTTTGGGGATCAGATGTGGGGGTTTAAAGTGCATTTGTGAAAGGATTCATTATTTATTAAGGATAAAGTTTAATTTATTATGACTAATTTTGTTTTTTCAGGATAAAGTTCCGTTGCAGGCATAAAACAAGCTCTCAAGAACAGAATAAAACTAGTGTATCGGGTAGAAACCCAATGCGGATATATTCACACCGTCCATAAAAAGTCTCGCGGGTAAGCCAAGCTTCGCTTGGCACATGTTTGAGGAATCAGGCTCCAGCGGGTAGGCCAAGCTTCGCTTGGCACATGTTTGAGGAATCAAGCTCCAGCGGGTAGGCCAAGCTTCGCTTGGCACATGTTTGAGGAATCAGGCTCCAGCGGGTAGGCCAAGCTTCGCTTGGCAAATGTTTGAGGAATCAGGCTCAAGCGGGTAGGCCAAGCTTCGCTTGGCACATGTTTGAGGAATCAGGCTCCAAGGAGCTTCGCTTGGCAAATGTTTGAGGAATCAGGTTCCAGCGGGTAGAAGCTTCGCTTGGCAAATGTTTGAGGAATCAGGCTCCAGCGGGTAGGCCAAGCTTCGCTTGGCACATGTTTGAGGAATCAGGCTCCAGCGGGTAGGCCAAGCTTCGCTTGGCAAATGTTTGAGGAATCAGGCTTTGGTTTTGCTTCGCTTGGCACATGTTTGAGGAATCAGGTTCCAGCGGGTATTGCTTCGCTTGGCAAATGTTTGAGGAATCAGGCTCCAGCGGGTGGGCCAAGCTTCGCTTGGCAAATGTTTGAGGAATCAGGCTCCAGCGGGTAGGCCAAGCTTCGCTTGGTACATGTTTGAGAGATCAAGCTCCAGCGGGTAGGCCAAGCTTCGCTTGGCACATGTTTGATAATTTTCATACAATGTTCAATGTTTCAAAAATCATAATAACCATTGAAATTTTTTTGAAATTTTATATGAAAACGAAGGTTTTTTGCTTTTTTAGAAGCAACGGCTGTTCCTGCCATGCCCAAAAACTAATCAGCTCTTCTATAGAGCAACACGGATCGTTTGCAAAAAACTAGAAGTCTCTACGATGTCTCGTTATTGAGATTTCTTGCTGATTAACTTGTTTGTTTGCTTGCTTACAGAAAGCGAATTTTTCGATTTTCTCAGCAATGCCTCAACCAATTTCAAATCTGTTTTTTGATTATGATGTGAAATTCCAGGCACAAACTTTTTGAGATAGAACATAACTTGCCATTATGCTTAGTTTGGCTGAAAAATCCAAAAAACTGGTTTTTCAATCTGAACAAATTCAATACATTCACACGTGAAAACGGTGTGAATATAATAAGAAAATTTACGCGACCCAGCAAAGTTGGTATATTTAACTAGAATAAGCTCTTGAAAGAACCTGTCTGTTGTGTTTACGAATGATTAAGGCAGTGAAGAGAAGTAAGTTACAGTTCAGGAACCAATAAGCTGTTCGCAACCATGTTCTTATATGGAGCTTAGGTTGTAAAAAAGGCTTTCAATCTGACTCTGTTGCTGGCTCTGTCACCCAGTTAATACAAACTCTCTGTCCACTCGTTGAGCAGACATTTTTTCATCACTGTTCTGCTTCAAGCAGCTTTTGGAGCTCCTGGAAGCCTTTTTTCGAGGGTGGTGCTAACAAACTTTTTATTCTGTTCCAGCAGAATTAAATTTTCTCTGACATTCCTTCCCTAGCCCGAGTGAACAGTAATACGTTAGAACAAGGCATCAACTGGACATCAACTTGCCATCAATTAGTTATAACGTATTTTGATCTACTCGGATAGAGTTTAGGAGTCGATCACTTATTACATAAAGTTCTTTGGGAAAGGGCGATCGAGATTTTGTTACACCTCAATAAGATACATCACGCATAATATGGGATATCGCTAAGAAGAGAAAACCAGACAATATACAGCCATTCATCCCATTTTCCATATCCCCAGCTTTAAATAAAATTCCTCCAAAGTGACGAAGCATTTCAGTGAAAGAAAATGAAGAACAAAAAAATAAATTATTACATTGTAATTTTATTGTAATGCAGAATGGCTGCATAAACTGTTTATAACAATAATTAAAGTTCTATGCAAAAATTTGTTTCCTTTTTTGTTGTGTATGAAAAATTTGTGAAGGACGATAAAAAAGTTTTTGTTTGATGAAATAAATTACTTAGTTTTGTCATTCTCGGAGTGAATATGAGGAGATGCAAATGAGATAATGAGAACTTGTGACTTGAATTATTAATTGAAGTTTCATAATCGACCTTGAATGATAATTAAAAAAGACTGAAGGAATTCCAAGAATGTTGAACCTTAAAAAATTGAATTAAAAACCTTATCTTTTTTTCTTGTTGCCAATTCCGATTTTTGACGTCTTTTTAAAAACCAAAATTCAAATAAATCATCACAAAAAATTCAATTATATGCAATTTAATTAGCAACAAAACGACCTTCAATATTTTTGATAAATTTCATAGTCGAACGGCTTGATTGATTGATTCTTATCAGCAATGGCGAAATAGAAACTGCACAGGTAAAATTTGATGATGATAACCCATTTCTCATTTTGAAAATTGCCAGGAATAGCAACAAAGTTGCAAAATTATGCTTAAAATAAATTCTTTCCGTTTCCTGCATGCAACAGAATTTCATTTTACGACACGGATGTAAATAGTTCTAACTGTGATGATGATGATGATGTGATGACACGTGGGTCCATCTATGAGGGAATGGAGGAAATTGAGCTAATCTCTGTCAATCCTTATCTGAAATTGTTTTGTTGGATTTTATGGATTAATGAAGTTTTTAATAACAATTTTGATAAAATTCTGTTTTAAATTAAATTTTTGATATTTTTTATTGTAATTTGTGACAAAATATGTTGAATCCTTGATGTCCTTGGAGATTCGGTAATTTTTCATTGGAACTGTCCTGAGATGAATGTTCGATATTCGAAAAGACCGACCTTGAACTTCCTTTCATCTCAATGACTTGACCTATAATTTCATTGTCATGAATATGAAGGATAATGTTGATGTTTGAGGTGAAATTTAGAGATGTTGCTACTGGGGAGGTAGGTAGAATAAAGCTTTGATCATGATCTGTTTCTATAAATTGCTGAAATAATACAGATGCCATGCTTTTGCTTTCATCAAATTAGACTTCATTTCTAAATATAGCAAAATATGCAACTAGAACCCGAAGTCGACCGTATTATATGCCAAAGTCAGCTAAAGTCGACTCGACTCCATACAAAGTCTGAGTCGACTTTAAGCTCTGTATACAATTAGCAGCCATCATCACAAGAATTTCTGATCAAAAATCCTTCAAAATGTGCTTCAGAATTAATTTTATTGCACATAATTATCAAAAGACACTTAAGAATACTTAAAAAAATGATTCAGTGGATTAACAACTGTGATTCACAACCACTTGATAAGATTAAAATTTACAGAGGATTTATTGAATATTTCTTATCAAATGTGAGTAATGTTCATAGACTCAAAAGGAACAACATATGTTTTTCTATTTCTTAATTGATGCAGAAGTGATTATATCGTGTACGTGAGGTGTTGTTTGGGCATTTTTTTGTCGCGAATTTCACCACTTTTTAATACGATGGAAACACATTTCCAAATTGACAATACTGAAATGAAGGCTTTTTGATGGGTATTTTTGGAATAAAGGCTCTTAATGCTAGAATCATGGCAAATGGCTCTATAAGACAGAAATTTGGAAACCGCACTGAGTTCAGAATTCATGTAGACTCCATCGTCTCCCTTGTGTTGCTCGGATAAAGTCTACAATCTCCAGTTCCTTCATTTACCACATCAAAAACCCCGGATCGTCCCATAATGACAACCATTCTCTTACCAAAACCACCAAACAACTACCCACTTACTCATAGAGCTTACTAAGCTAAACCTTATCAAATAATGGAATTACTCACATTTATTGCATATTACAGCACACCGCAGTATCAGCAAAAAAGGTGTTATTAACACATGAATGATATCACAAAGCCTAGATTTTGCCGGATTGATAATTAATTACGACCGTTGAAATAAAGATATGCTAGATAAGAATACCTTTTTATTGTCTTATGAGCATTAAAGAGATTTCGTTTGGGAAATATTGTGTTGCGTCAGTTTTATGGATCTGATTAAGGTTGTTGAAGGTTGAAGGGGTATATTGAGGAAATCATTTTGATTTTAAAATGGGATTTGAGCTTTTTAAGGAAGTTGTAAGTGATTGTATTTAAATAAAGCTGTTTAAGTTACAAAATTGAAGGTGATTGTATTTAAATAGGATTTGTGAGCGCTATGCTCCATTTGATAGTCCTATAGAAGACACATGCACAATTTATATTACTATGGACTACATTGCATAGGATCAACATGGGTCAATACTGACCTTTTAAGACTGAATTTAGCTCAAATTGGTGATCTACCGTCAAAATCACTTAAAAAATCATCAATCTCGCCCCAAAATATCAACAAAAATCATCACGTCGTGACTAGTAGGTCACATAAAAATATTAACGTAAATACACAATAAATCCATTTACAAGACAAACAATAATTTTATTTCCAAAAAATTTAATAAAAAAAAATTTCCATCAAAATTCAATCAATCCCCATAAAAAGTCAATAAAACAATCGATCTCAATAAAAAAAGCTTTTGTGTTCTTTATTTTTAATCTTTTACGTCTTATTCCCCACCGCAAAAAAGAATGATAAAAGTTTTTTTTCCTAGTCACACACAAAAATGATGTTCCTTGCTGCCTACAATTTCACTTCTTCTCCCTTGACGTATTGATTAAGAAGATCCTTGGCTTTTGCTTGCAAATCCGATGTTTCGAGTGAAGGTTTGTCCTCAGATTTTACACGATTTGTTAATGCTTCCTGAATTTTACTTGCAAGTCCTTCAAGATTCATGCTTTGTCCCATTGAGCTAGCTGGAACGGCAATATCGACATCCTTGGATTTTGATTTTTCCGCTAATGCCATTAATTTATCCTTAAGTGTCATTCCATCGGCAACATCAGTACTTTGTTGGTTTAAGAGACCAACTAAGATTGTAATTATGTCCTGTTCAATATTATTGCTAAAAACTCCATTAATGTATATGTTTATGTTGAAAATGTTTTCAATATTATTGTCACTAATTTTCATGGGCCCAGCTGGAATGGATGTAAAGAAAAATCTCATTATAATTTTGACATAATAAGATGTTTTAATATTGATGCTATTGGGTATGATGTATTGCATTTTATGGAGTAGAAGATTTGCTTGAACGATAGCTTGTAATAGCTTGACAAGTATGGGACGGTTCACTTATCCACTACTACCTTCCTCTGCCCCTTCCTCACCTCCCATAACTTCCCCTTCATCCTTCACCTCCAATCCCTTACTCCTAAAAAGCGAACGTAATAAGTGAACGACCCTTAATACATATGAAATGTTTTTCCTCATATTCAGGTCCATTTATGTCGGATGCTGTCTAATGGAAGCTACAATCTGAATGCATATTGCACAATATTCACTAGAAAATCTTGGAATTAGAGCCAATATTGCAGAAATTAATTGTAAAAACCACAAACCATAATTGAAAATCATATGGAATTTAAGA
The DNA here is from genome assembly GCF_022539635.2 of Chironomus tepperi. Classification (NCBI taxonomy): domain Eukaryota; kingdom Metazoa; phylum Arthropoda; class Insecta; order Diptera; family Chironomidae; genus Chironomus; species Chironomus tepperi. The sequence goes on from NW_027226207.1 coordinate 2,766,698, forward strand.
GTCATATTGACTATGAATGACTGCCTTTGCATCGTTTCTATCACTAGAATGAGTATCGATGTATTCAATCAGGTATGCAGCATTACACATTACAGTCACTATAGGTTAATGAACGTTACAATCAATCAGAAATGTAAATAAGCTATCAACATTAAGCATCTATTTCAACACTCAAAATCGAAACTGATTATCAGACACATGCAGCTGCATTATTTAAATTAAATCCCAAATCACAATTGTAAAATGAATCCACATACGCAGTAATTGTAAAATCTCTCACATAATTAAACTTATGCTAATTAAAATCAATCCACATTCCAACACACAATTTTCCAATTTATCCATAAAATGCATTTTCCCCAAAAAATAAACTATTTTCCCCAATCAACATCAATCACACTCGACTAAGCAATTCAATTACATCAACTCACATGGAACTGGAGCAGCCAAAGTGACTGCAAACAGTCCAAAAACTAATAAAAATTCACGCATAGTCCAACGACAGTAACGGCCAACTGAGTACTGCAAATGGTTGAAAAATTTCCCGTCTCTTATTCGTTTATCACAACTGACAAGGTAAATTCCACTCTAAGCCGTTTGACACTCATTTTCGATAAGATTGTACTGATAATATTTTCTTTTATTTTGCTGATATGAAGCAAGTGAGTAATTAATAATCAGCACCCGAATAAAAAATTGATAGCAACTGTTTTTGTGACACATTTACAAGATTTTTCAGTGACTTTATGGACACAATTATTGATGACTTTAATTTGTCAATTTATATTCATGCCTGTTGCCAGTTGATGCACATTTTCTTGTTAATGCACTAACATTGTACATGAAATCTGATAATAAAATGAACATTTGTCATTGAACTTGTATGCTACTGTGTAGTATGATAATGAATTGAATGTAATATTAAGTAATGAAATTTGATAAGGATGACAAGCTTGTAATTGATGAAATTGGAACATTTGGCATCATTTGATGAACCTTAATGCAAATTAGTTAATTACAATGTTGCTGCTAATTATCTTATGCTGCCCATATGACATAATCCTTAAGCTGGTCACCATAAAGTTTCTAATTTGCAAAATCCAGCATGGACAGTGAAATTGCAACTGATAGCAGCTCGTGATGGACATATAAAAATAAGCTTAAAGATTTAATTAATAAAGGAAGGATGAACTTTTAAATTGGTAGCGTGGGAATGCGAAAATGAGGATAAAAATAACGGAACATTGTGGATTTATGCTGTTAATTTAATGTCATGAACTGTGATGAGTATCAACAGTGGATATCAGCGATGTAGTTAGACTATGTTTCGATGAGAGGTTTTCGCTAAAAGGCAAAGAACATGCTCTCATATTGTCGAAAGATCACTACGATACCTAAAAGCTGTTATCTTTGCCTGTTAGGGTTGGGGATTTTTGTCTCGAAAACCCCGAGCAAAATGTAAATTTGACCCCTAAATCTCTCCTGAATACACTCCTGGAGGATATAATACATATAAAGACCGCAGCAAGACCGCAGAGATAAATTAATAATGCGACTATTTATATTTAAATTGTGTGAATTGAATATAGTCAAATGTGATGACTGGACATTCATTTTAATGTTGCACAGTCAAAAATTTAACAGAAGGCAGTTATTGCATATTTTTGAGTGCTCGAAAAGCCGTCAAATAGCTGCCAAAGTGCCCTCACGTATTGCCGTCATCGGCGACATAACAACAATTAACGACAGCATAAAGCTGCTCGAAATACATAGAATGGTCAACATTCAAGGTTACAGATGTGCTTCACCATTACTCTGATGACAAAATTTATCACTTTTGACACATTTTGTCACTTATCACATGAATTGTTCATCCCCTGACCATATTTCATCTCATCCATTGCTCTTTAAAATAGAAAAAAATCAATCAAGTCTTTAAATTGTTTTGACATGACACATCTACTCAGTTTTAATTTACTTTAGTCCTCAATTATTCTTCTATTTCAGACCTTAACCCTTAAAAGTCTATCAATTTATTCAAACTTTTTTTGTTTTCGACCGTTGTCATGAACAGTTTTTCCTTTTGTATTATCCGTAAAATTCATCTCTTAAATCAAATTATAATAAATGCTTTGAGGGCAGAAACTCGATGAAATTTCACAGCTTTTTTCATATTTTAAAAATGAAATTTAAGATTCAAATTTTACACAACACTTTTAAAGGAATTCATGAATATTTTTCAAAGTGATTCTCATTCATTTAGTGCAAAGCGAATAAACCTTTTGTAGGACACTCAATTATGGAAGCAAAGTAAGTAAATAAAAAAATGCAAATAAAGCAGTAAAAGTGAAAGACCGCAGAAAGAACGAGACACGATATTTTACTCTAAAGCAGTGGTGGGCAACCTTTTTTGTGGCATGGCACATCCACAAAAAGGTCTTGTCTAGCCTCTAATAATACAAAAATCTAGGTCCAAAATTGAAGATTTAGTGTTCCGCGTCACACAGATTACTATTAAAATATTGAAAATTGCGCAAATTTAAATCCGACTAAAAGGTAACAGCACGTTATCCTATCATCTTAAAAAAATCCTCTTCGTCAGCACACCTGTGCCTTTTTTCCTGAAATTATAGAAACAATATTTTTTTAGGCTATCAGTGGAAACGACGACGGAGTTTAATAAGCTGTTAAAGGTATTTTAAAGTGTTTGAAAAGGTTTAAAGGATAACAGATAAAATTCTGAATTTTTGGTTCTGAGTATTGGAAGTAAATTTAAGTTTTTAAAGTGGCTCGTGATTGATTTTGCAGCATGAGCAGGTTGCTCATTGAATGAGTTGAATTTTGGGGTCATGTTCGTTCTAATTATTAAGTTGGTTACATTCTCGATCGGCATATATTTAAATGTTGCAATCACAGTGAATAGGCAGCATTTTATTTAATATCAAGTAGCAGCCGCAGCAATTATCGTTACCTATACCCTGAAAAATGGACTTTAGAGCCACTTTTCCTTCATCAAACTAGATTTATTAGCTACCTTTCGATACACTCCTTTAGAAACTAGACAAACAGACATACACTCTACACTCAAGCACCCTTCTTCCTCTTCCTCAACAATTTCTAAATAAAGCTTCAATCATTGCCTTCCTTTCGTTTCATTTCCTGATCTCAATTTTCCTCCGAACATCGATCAACCTTGATTTTCATTACCCTTTTATCCTTAGAAATTATGTAAAGTGAAAATCATCACTCAAGCATCGCAGCAGGAAGTTCACTTGCTTACTATGATGATGAAAAATTCACGCCTTATTACTCCATCCGTGAAAGAATTTAATGGTAGGAATAAATCGCAAAATAATTTAAGATTGAAAAGTTAAACACATGTGCTGGATGTTGTAAGGATCTTATGATTTTATTATTTTAAAATTTTTGATGTAAAATTTATAATTCATTAGCATGTAGAGCTAGCAACCTAAAGAATGGCCAATGGCATGAACCTTTGTGACCTCGAGTGGACAATTTGAGATAAAGTCTAATTAATAGCTAATCTTACAGCCAACTACTGACATTTTCGTCGTGAAATTCCAAAAAATCCGGCATTTGTCGATCGTAGGTCTAGTTATTAACTGGACATTGTGTCTAATTGTCCACTCTAGTTGAAAAAGTCCAAGTCCTTCAATTCTTTTAAGTAAAGAGTTTCTTATTATTCTTAAAGTGCTCTTCCTTCCAAATTTTGTCATTATTGTTAGCTAATGTCAAATTTCTCAATTCAGTCAATGACTCGAATGCATTATCAGCTATGTAAGTGATTCTATTATTATCCAAAGAAAGCTGTAGTAAATTGCTTAGTCGACTAAAAATCATCCCGTCGATGGAAGTCAAATGATTCTTATGCAGATACAAATGTTGTAAGTCATATAAATCCTTGAATGAGTTTGAATCAATATGCATAATCCTATTGTCGTATAATTTAAGGATCTGAATATTTCTAAGATTCTCAAAATTTTTGTAAGTGATGTAGCCTATTGAGCTTCGAGATCCATCATACAATATCAAAAATGGAAAGCTTTTGTAGACGTTAATAGGCAAAGTAAAAATATTCTTGTTCTCTTTAAGGGTGAAGCCTCTTACGACAATGGAATCGCTAAACATGATGAATAATTTAGTGAAAAATCCAAACGAAATTTCATATTCATTATCAAAAATGACTTTGTCGCTTGGAATATACACAAAAATTATTTTTTGATCTAATTGACCGATTATTCCTTCTGCTGGATCAACGCTGATGCTTTTGATGCATAATGCTGCTCCAAATGACGCCAAGATGATCATCAAAATTGTTAATCTAGGATTTATAGAGTTAAAAATTATTGAAATGCGTAAAATGTTTGAAGTCGACTCGACTTGAGTCCATACAAAATCGGAATCGACTTCGAGCTCTGAGACAGAACATGAATATATCCATATGAGCAATCAAACTCATTGTCTGCTACAGAATCTTACTTACTTTTGCATTTTGATGGCTTCTAATTTTTGTTAAAATTTCAAAAATATTTGTTCCTTTCTGTTCAACAACTCAACAAGAACTACCAAAAATAGAATGAGGATATTGATAAATTTACCTGAGAAAATTCGTTTTGGAAGAATTTTATGATTTTATTGACATGTTACATAAACATAAAATTTGTTATCATAAATAAACATTATGATGCATTTTAGATCTTATTAGGGGCTGTTCACTTATTACGTAACATGAAAATATGGCTCCTCCTACGTAATGAAACCTGTTAAGTAAGCATTTGGAAAAATGTCAACCACAAGGAGTCAACCCTAACCACGAAATAGCGTTACATAATAAGTGAATGGTCCCTTAGATGAATAAACGGAAATACATTGATAACCTACTAAGGTTGTTCACTTATACATAGAATCTGTAAATAAATGTTAAATAAATTTAATCACTTTTGGAATAAACCAGCCATTGATGATCACAGAATTGCATTTGGCATTAGCAAAGGGGATCCAGAGAATTGAATTACAATTGATCTTGAATGGCCAGACAAAATAAAATTAAAGTCTGGTAAATTAATCCAGAGACGTAGCCACTTTTTTGAGAGCAAAGGGTTTGACCCCTGAATAGGATATGAATCCCCCTCTGTATACGTCCCTAAATCAACCATTTTATTCTTAAGCTCCATAAAATATTCAACAATCCTTTTTAATTTTCTCTTTCAGTTCCGAAAATCTAGTTATACAGTGCTCAAAATCGATATAAAATTCACCATTAATGCACAAATTATCCTTCAAATTGACACCAACCAGAAACTTCATATTATCAAACATGTTCGGACTCAACGACCTAATTTTATTGTGATTCAGGAATATCTTCTCAAGTTTTGTGTTGTTCTTAAAATGCTCATCCGTCAAGTATTCGATTCTGTTGTCAGCCATTGAAATATTCCTTAATTCTGTAAGATCATCGAATGCTGTTCTTGAGATGAAATTGATGTTATTGTCATTAAGGAAGAGTTCCTTTAAATTTCTCAAATTCTCAAACATGTGTCCATCGATGCTTTGTAGCTGATTGCCTTGTAGACTCAAAAACTTCAATTTTGGTAAGTCTATGAAAGTATCAGACGGAATATGAGTAATCAAATTATATCCTAAATAAACAGCTTGAATTTCACTCAAATGTTCAAAATTCTTATGCTTCACATCCTTCACCGAGCAATTGTATATCTGATATGCAACCAAATTTGGAAACTTTTCATGAACTTTAATTGGTGGAAATTTAATATTTTTATTATTATTAAATGTTAAGGCTTTGACTGCTTCATTTTTGGTCGTCATAATTTCTCCATTTTCAACAAGAATTGCGTCATTTGAGTTGATTCTGAAGGTCCATAATCGCATGTTGAATCTGAACCAGAGGGAATCTGTGACGTGTCCTTCGACAATTCGCTGGCAGTCGATGCATTCGAGGGATGTTGTGATTATGGTTATGAATACGTAAAATGATGAGCTGGAATGAGATTATTTACAGAACATCTTGTTATATTGGTTCGTCTAATTAAGCCTGAAGGCATGAAGCATAGAATAGACAAAACAATGCCGTCGGGCCAGATTTTATCGAATTATATCCAATGATACAGTCATACTAGGATGAGAACGCTACTTTTTGTCTATTTTATGACGTGAGCTGTTTATTTGAGGTTTCCTTAACTTCATACTGAACAGCACCTTAACTTACATTCTCATGATTCCTCCCAGTCAATCCAAAAACAAGTTTCAATCCACTCAGTCAGACTTCTCGTTAAAGACTGAATGATATCAGTAGTTTTTTGCTCCATTAATTGAATTTAACTTCATTCAGCCACTTTAAAGAGTCATATGTCTCTGGCATGAATGGACTATAAAAGCTGAATGGATGTGAATGACACAATAGTTGTCAAACAATTTAATATAAAGATACAAAATGAGATTAAATTTATTTTGATTTGTGTTGATTGTTATGTATTTTATGATAAAAAGGTTCTTGGAATTGTGTTCTATTTTTAGTGACTTTATGTCATATGACTAGTTAAAAACACGTGCTGGTCTGGAATATCTGGATAGTAACAAGGGTGATTGGGTTATTTGAATAAAGCAATAATTTCACAATTTTTCAGTAAAATTTATGAATTTTTGCAAATTATCAGAAGGTCTGAGCCTTATATGAGAATTGAACTTGCTCAACCTTCATTGTGATCCATGACTTTACATCCTTAGTCTTCTCCCTCTAACTTCAAATATGGATTTAAAAACAGAACCTCCTCCGCTATTTTTCATCCTTAAATGAAGCTAAAATATCAGCTCTGAAACATCATAATCTGCACACACACCTACATACTACCCACAACTTCCTTTGCTAAACCAGATCGCATCTTATTCCTCAAATTTTTCTGCAAAAAAATCATAAAAATATAAAAAAGTCGAGAATTTCTCATGCTGCAGGCATTGAGGACCTTATCCTCATTGTTCATCTTCTAAAGAAGTTCAAAAGTATATGAATTATCTTGAAATGTACCACAAGAATAACTAAAATTTTTTGATAGGAAAAAGTTAGTCGCTTTTGTTTGTAAATTAAATTAAATTTCATTTAAAATTTAATAATTTGTTTGGGAAGTCATTTAAAGTTTTAATGCGGGAATATTAATGTTTACATAACAGTCTACCTCATAAAGACCTCATATAAACTAGCTTAATGGTACTGGTACCGACATGCGTTATGCGATCAGCAAGATAATGATCATTTGGTAGCCGCGTAGTTGATACATCGATCTAAGATCCGGCACAAGACCGACGTGACTCTGACTTGCCCTAACAGTCAAAGAGTTCGGTTTAAGGTAGCGTAATGGTGTTTCTGTTCCATTAAAGTCTACTCTTTGTCTGTTTGAGCCGGTGTAGGACTCGACTTATATCATTTAGCTCGGTCATGTCTTAATTATATTGGCCAGGGACCAGATTTTGATAGATTAACCGATTTGTCCTATCCGAAAACAGAAGCATTCGCAAATAAAAATAGTACTTCTGGGATTTTTAAAAAAATATGAAAATTAACAATCAATGTGATAGCCTTCGACTGATTTGATGATGTAGCTTAACATCGAATGGATTCCCAAAGCATTCACAAAACCCACACACAATAACAGTCATCTCATAATTTGCAAATGGTGAAATTAAAATCAGTGCGTCTTCAAATTTATTGCCAACCTGAAATTCCTAAAGTCAGCATAAGAAAGAAATCCAATAAAATATCGATAACCTGTTTGATTTTTATAAAAAATAACTTAAACTTTTATTTCCACAAAATATTTCAATCTACAATTATTAAAATACATCAAAAGAATTTTCAATCCTTTATTACAAATAAGCTTATTACTTTTTCTCATGTTCTTATCTCATCTCCTGTGAGTTTGTAAATTTTGTTATCTCATGTGAGCTTATTTCCATCAGATGTATGTATCTTGAGTGGAATTTTTATTGAAATTGAAAAATGCGTTTATAAAAGACATTTTTTGGTGACATTTTGATTACTTATGGAAATACGCAAGGCTTTATACTGTTGGATAGAGACAGAATTGCATTTAATTTTAGGCTACGGTAACCTGCGATAGAGTCTGTTTGAGCAGCAATGTAAGTTAGGTCATGGGTCATGGGTCATTTTTAGGTTTGAATGTTTGAGGTCTGTAGAACTAAGAGCACAAAATTGACTTAAAATTTGTATGTAAAAGTCAATTGAACGTCATTTATATGTCATTCGTTCCTTGCTGTGCCACTGCTTCTAAAAATCAGCTTTAATTCTGGACATTGACTCTGACCCTAGTGGACTCTGACTTAATCCCAGATTCAATTCAAATCCAACACCATGTCAGACTAATACCGAGCTGATGCCGGATTTTAGAACGATTATTCGGCTCATGTTTACAAGAATCGACCTGTGCCTTCTAAATGCCAAAAGAATTTCACCATCATGAAACGTCTAAGCAACACATAATTTGCGGAATTAAGGACAAAATCTGATAAAATTCATCAAAGGACTTTACAATAAGAAGAAAATAAAAACGTTCTAAGAACAGCATTCTGTATGTTCTGCGTGTTTTTCGTTTCTGATGGAGCGTGTAGGTTAGAAAGGCAGGAAGAAAATGATGAAGTATGGAAATTGAAACTTTTGCCTTTATATTTCTGCGAATGCTACTCAGAAAGAAAAGTTGACAAAATGTTCTTATTCTAATACTTCCAACCTGGTTGTGACTGACTGTGTATTTCTTTCATTTTATCACAGCATCTTTCAGCTGTTTCTCAATGAAGCGCATTATAAGGTGCCTTATTCATGAAAAAACTCTTTTGTCCTTATCATCCATTCACAAATATCAAAGCACAGCATTTATCTTGCAGCACACGGTAAATATGAAACCTCTGACTTTAAGAAAGGTAGCTTTTGATATTTTTTAGCATCATAAATTTTCTTCATTTCCGTGCACGTGCTTACGAAATAAAGTAAGTCATGTGCGTCAGGATTTAATGTTTTAATGGGATTTTAAAGATGTTTCAGCTTGTAATTTTAAGATGAAGTGCCTTTGCAGCAATTTGGAATAAATTTGAAGGAATTTGTGAGGAATTCAGGCCTAAAATTCACATCCATCAAAATTTTTCAAGAATTTTCTATTATTGTGCATTTGAAGGCTATTTCTGGCATATTTTCCTCACAAATTCCTGCAAAATTCATTCCAAATTTCTGTGTAGGTAGAGCTTGAAGTCGACTTCATAAATGCTCATCTCTTTGATCTTCATAAATCCTTAATTGCCTTAATTTCATTAACTTTTTAAAGTCAATATTTACAGCTGTCAAATTTAATTTGCAATCTCGACATCAGTAAATGTTCAATCATTAAGACGATGAACGACAAAGTTGTCATCCGAAAAACTTTTCATTCATAATGACTTCTTTTTACTTTCAATGACTTTTGTGTTATGGCAACGTGATAAGAATTACGAAAGCTTTAGGTAAGATTTTGCACCTTTTTTTAATGTTGATTCATCTTGGGAGGGACAGAGATTTTGAAGAGGATGGTCATTAAATTTGGACACTAAATGCTCATTTAGTGGTGTAAAAAAATGAAGTTGAGGCTAGATTTTCGGTTTATATTGTGATTTTGAGAGCCAAAGAACCGGATCAGTCTGCATTTGAGTTGAATCTGGATTAATACTGATCTAACGTAAAAGTATCAGACTCATAAAATGCAAAATTCACCAAACCTCAATAGCCGTCACTCAAAAATGATTGTGAAACCCAAATTCTAACTTTAAAGGTCAGCCTAGATGACATCCTACAGAAAACTTTATTGTTAGCTACAAAAGCAAGCCAAAAATCCATTTCCTAATTTTAAATCATTGAATCAGATTCAAATTGATTATGTGTTAAAAAGTTCACGGTCCCGGTAGAGTACCCTTACGTCTTAATGTCAACATGGTAGTAAACGACTTCATTGTTATGCTCTTCAAATCCTTCTTTAAATTTCATCAATTTTTGAACAAATTCTGTTTACTTTAAATGATTTTGACAAATCTTCTTCGCTAATATCAACAATAAGAAAGCTGAAAAGCCTTGTAAATCTTCTTATCAATCTCAAATGTTTTCTTTTCACTGAAAGAACAATCAAAAGAAATTTTTGTTTGAGCATCTTTGAGCTTCGATTTGAAAAATTATATTTCTCATCATTGTTAAGTGGAGTTCCTTCATTGACATTTTTTGAGTGATTGGATTGCGTTGCTATGGAGGTGTATTAAGATTGAATATTGTGGATTTAAGATTGTGGTGGAATCTGGAGGCGGAGTTTGGATTTAAAGGCAACCTGTACAGTATTGGTTAAGGCTTAAGCCTAAGGTATGCCTCAAAATGCATAAAATTGCCAACCCCTTAACAGACAATGACCATACTCACCTAAACGAGCGTGCGCATGAGTATACTCAATCAATATAGTTGAGCATGCTTAATTTTGTGAGCATACTCATAAGCATGCTCCTTGTCTGTTCGGAACAACTGCTTTAACGTGCAAATTGTGAGCTTGAAGGACATTTCATGAGAAAAATTTTCAATTCCATGCATAGCATGTCATTAGCTTGCCTAACTTCACTCATGCATATCCTTCAATATCAAGCTATGAATACAAAATGGCTGTACATTTTTTTCATAAAATTTTATTTTAAAGAAATTTAAAAACAATGTAAATCACATAAGAAGTATGTTTATGTCACTTTACAAACTCATTTTCCATAAACAAATGACATGAAGTAAGCTGACATGATTTTGTTACTGACATCGAAACTTATTCATACATTTAATGAAAATAATGTGTGCTCGCATGCGTTGTATTTATTACCAAAAGGACTTGAACAATAATGTATGTAAAGAATGTAAAGATATACAGATCTGGAAATGATATTCATCCTCATATCTCTATTTATTTATTATTTTAGACAATTAACCTACAGTCACGTTTCAGCACAGTTTTCATTTTTTTTTTATTCCTGCTACACTCTCTCAATTTCCGTTTGTTGACTTGAAATATTGGTCTCAAGGACCGATGGTCTATTAAATCGACGTCTGCTACTGCCACGTCTCATAATGCTTTGCGCTCGTTCCAATTCTTCAGCTGATGGGCAACATAATGATCGAAATACGCAAATGTAGCAAACAATGAGTGATGTCATCAACGTCGTTCCAATAACGACTGTTATAATTAATAAAATATTTATTCCACCTTCTGTGTCGTCGTCATGTGACATATTTTATATTGTTGGATGTCCTATATCCGTTGTTCACGATTAATGATCTTACTGACTTGCCTCAATAGCAGCTTAATGATGTTTATGATTTCAGCTTCAAAATTGCGGATGGATGAATGAATGAATTGTGATGGTCGTTAAATTGATGTCAAATAGATGGTGTGTTATGTGCCAAATCAACTCAATTTGTTAGAAAAACTTTGTATCTGACGAGCAAAGAACTCGGCTAAAATTGGACAGAAAAAAATGAGGGAAAGTAAACAAGAAAAGAAATAAGATAAGAATCAGCAAAATTTTACGTAAATAGTTCTATAGATTAATGAAAATTTTATGTTTGATGACGGCTTTTTATCTATAATTGGAAGTAAAAAAAATATTCATATTCTATAGACGTTTAATTTGGTTGGTGAATATTGGCAGAATATTATGATTGGAATGTCAACATCTTTGAAGTTATTTTGTGAGTTTTTGTTCATTAAAGGTCATGATTTGCTGACGTTCGAGGCTATTCAAAAACACTTAATTAATTTTATGTAAATTGTGAGAAATTGACATTTAAAGGTTTGATCAACAAAAATTTGACCTAAATATCTTAAGCCTCTCTTTGTTATGCTTCTGCATAGCGACAAACGTGATTTAGTTGAGAATGGAACAGGCTATGAGAATTTGACCATAATTTTTTTTTATTAATTGCGAGTTCATAGCTAGACATTTCGTCGACAAGTCGCAGTCTGTTCTACTCTTAAGTATATTTGAGCATTTAATTGTTAAAACAGTGATGAACAAGCAATGAGACGCTAATATGACAATGTTCACTGATTTGACGCAGAACACTGATGTGACGCGATACACTTATGTGACAGAGAACGCTAGTGTGACGTGGTAGAGAGTAAGACGCTGTACACTAGTATGTCGTCAAAAATATACGGACTTTAGCAAAATTCCCCCAAAAAATCTGACACCAAGTCGAGGTCAAATCTATACAACGTACAACTGACATCAAGTCGACACAACTCTATGTCTGCTCTTAATTTGTATAATTTTACTACCTTTATCCTATCTACATAAGCTAGGCTCTCATTTTATTCAATATAAACCATTCAATTATAATCCTTCAATTGATATATGAAGCTACACATCAAATGAACAATTCAAATTTCATTAAGCAAGCAACAGTTCCAGCTCATCACCACAATAACACAAATACACTTCTTTTCAATATAACGAGTCATTTATATTCTATTGAAGCTTTTCCACTCTTTTTAAAATTGAATCATGCTTCAACAGATCTGCTAATGATGCAATAGCTATGCGTGGTTTCATCTCTCTTTTATGTTACAAAAACTCTAACGTGAAAAGAGCAGTCTACAAAAGAATGTCCGTTGGCAAAATGAAAAATACTTTTAACCAGTGGTGAAGAACCTTTTAAATCCCAGAGACAATCTTGCATTTAGCATTGGTTATTGGCAGACGGAAGTCAGATGTAGAACCAGCTTTAGGCGTCATCTAAAAGAGGCCATGGATCACAGTTGATCTTAACGGCCTTAAAAACTGTTCACTGCATAAGGTTCAAGTCATTTGTAAGATGTCGCGGCACATAGGTTGCTCACCACTGCTTTTACCCATCAAACTCGGATGGGATTTAGAAGTGATGTGTTTTTAGGGTTGTGTCTGTATTTGTTTTGGTAAGTTCAAAGTACTTGTTTGAGGAAAAATGAGATCGTTCACTTAATAAACTCGCTTTTGAGGGAAGAGGATAGAAGGAATTAATTTATCTTATGGATGTTTGTAACTAGAGAAGAAGCTGGCTGGGGATGAAAGCCATTTGTTACGGAACACAATGAGTGAATGAAAGGAATCCCAAACGGAAATACTAGGAAAGAGTTGTTTTGATTAATAGAAGCAAAATAGTATGGATGAATTGAAGGTTTAATGCATGTAAATGTGAATAATGGAATCAACAGGTATTGAAATTGCGGATCGCTATTCAACTTTAAATTGGTGAAGGCCGTGAACAAATGAGAATTCAGAAAAGTGTATTTATTGGATCAATGAGTCACCCTCCAACCCCCACTGTCCTTTATTGTGATATTATTGGGCATATAGTTTCAAAAACCCCTTCTCTCCTTCCCTGACTATACCTAGGATTTTGAAAAAGGAACTTGAAATAGGAACGTCAAAAGCTGTATAGAACTATAGCAACATTTGAAAATCAATCAATTCCTAGATTTATTGCTCAATTTAATCCACAATCCCCAATTTATTTACTTGATATCATCTCAATTCAAAATAATCAATAATCAGTAATCAATCCTTTGAAAATTAATTTGATCCAATTTATCAAAACAAATAAAACTTACTCTAAAGCCCCTTTGGTTCCAATTTTCTTCAATATATTAGTTCATCCACAAACATCAATTTTTCAAAGTCAATCTTTAACCCAGGTCATGGTAGTTCACTGTAATGTGAAGGACATCCTTTTATGTCAAAGAATGAATGAATAATAAAATATGTCTGCACATAATTTTCATTGAAATGCCAACCCTTACCACGATGTCATTTGTACCATGAAGATATTTCATGAAAATGTCACTTAAATGAGCATTTCTGGGAAGTCGAGCATACTTTTGGAATTTTTGAATTAATTTGGATGAATTTTTGGTCGCTGACTGCACATAAGTCAACCGACAAATACTCCGAGGCTGTAAAAATACATCACATAACTTTCATTGTTATCTCAAATATAGCACTAAGGAGCCCAGAAGCTATTGATAAATGAGATCTCAATTTTCAGACACTTCTAGGAAGATAAATGAGTAGCAATTCTGTCAATCATCCCCAAGTAATAGAAAATTGTCTTCTTGTATTTCAACATGTCGGTGAACTTGCCTTTTTATGGAATTTAATTTCTGTGGTAAAGGAACAATTTAATAATGTTTTAAGGATCTGTGGTAAATTTGATGAGATTTTAATGGAAAGGAATTTTAAATTAAAATTATCAAACAAGAAATTTCATTAAAATCTTGAGTAAATTGCTTGGTTTTGTGTGCACGTGCATAAGAGTACGGTGATGCAAGCTTATTGTTTATTCCTTTGCCAAAATGTTGAAAAATTGGAGAAAAAGAAATTCAAAATTGGTACGCCTCGGCAAATCAAAAGTCCAAAAAACAGCTGTCATGACAACATCTTGGTAGTTTGACGTCATATTGACGCTTTGTTGCTAATTCAGCTCTTGATCCGTGAACTAGAGACTATCGCAGAGTTCACACTGTTTAGAACTAGCGAAAAATCCGATTGGCCAGCGTGACTCTAAATGGATGTCATATTCGAATTTAATCCAGACTCACGGTAGCCTGGGACCTGATTCAACTCCGTGTGCCTCTTTAAACCTTTAAATTTTCCACGTAGACTATCTCAGAATATACACGATGTATTAATGACAGGGTAACTCTAATCTGGTTTCAGATTCGATTAAACCTGGCTTTAAACTAGACTCAAGCTAGCCCGGGAACAAATTTCATGACTTTTCTATGTCATATCTATTCTATGTACTTTAACTCACACACATTTCTTCCACACCCACCTTCAGCACTCCCCCAACACCTTGAACTTCTCAACATAATTCCCCCCTTCACATTTTTCCATCAAAAGATAATAAAACTTCACATAATAACAATAAACAGAATCAATGCTAAGCGAGAGGAGATGAAAATGAAAAAAACTTCAGCTCCGATAATCTAAACTATTTAATTTTAAAGACGATAGAATGTTTATTATTCATTCATGTGTGATAAATTCCATTTTCTTTCACAATTTACAATTTAATTAGAGTAGAAATAAAGTTTGTTTCTTCTTCTTGTAGCTGTATGTGTATTTTTGAATTGATTTTAAATTGCAATATTGATCAATCTCATTCTTCGACTGAAAGACGTCAAATAAAATTAGTTGATTATGGATCTATTGAGATTGCATCTTCATTTTGATTGGTTTATTGAGCAGGCGTACACATACTGTTGGAATTGAAGTTGATGAAATTTAATAACATCTGTTAATCCAGTGCGTTCCTAAATTTGAATGGACGAGCCCTGAAGTAAAATCTCACGGAACCAAACCAGAAACTGGTTTTACGCACAGCATCTGCAGCTTCATGTCAACCCCAATTATTACTGTTAGTTCAAATCAGTCAACTTCCTCCGTCACGTCCCCAAAAAACAAACGTTGTAGACACAACGTAAAATCCGACTCCAGTCAAACGCGACTCTGATCTGGCGCCAGATCTCATGGAATCCAGTCAAGAATTAATTTTAAATTATTACACTTTTAGACTCCATTTATTCATAACTCCATAAATTTATTAGGCGAACACGTTAAAATTAGGAGCATCACTTCATCTACAACAAAAGCTCCATTTTAATCAAACCATTGTCCTCCTCCCATCTATATCTTCTTCATTCACACATTATCTAATATAATCTCAAAAGTCCCTTTCCCTTTCATTCAGTTATTTCTATTCTTTTATTTTATTTAAATTTAATCACAGTGTATTACCAGTGGTGAGCAACCTTTTGTTCATCACGGAACACTTTGGTGGTAAGTCTCGACAGAAACATCGCAAGTTGTACTGTTAATTTTCAAGCATTTTCAGCGACACCCTAGTGTGCCTCAGCACACAGATCGCCCACCACTGATGAACACATTCATAAGTCGTATATGTGTACATGATGTATTACCATATCAACAACGTATGCATTGCTATGGCAAAAATATTTATAAATATGTCAAGCAGATTCTTTTTTATCAATTCCGATAATGTCTAATTAGTGTGATGAAATAACATCAATAAAAATTTTTATGACATCCTTCATGATGTAGGAATTTGCAATAACATTAAATGAGTTAAAGCGAAGCATTTAGATGTGATAATTGAAATTTTCAACTTGAAAGAGTTCAGTAAGCATTGAAAAATTTTCTTTTTTTCATCTTTGATTATTTTTAGATTTTTTTTTTTGGATATAACAAGTGAAATGTTTAAAATCAAGAGAATTTACAGTTATGTTGATAGTTCATAAATTTAATTAATTACTTCAAGTGTTGGAAACGTTAATATCTACAAGTTGAATGAATTTGATATTGAATCTAGTGCAGATCAAGTTAAAATTAGATTTTTATTTTAATATTTATATCAATAGTAAGTGAAAGTCATGCTGGCGAACGTCATGAACATATGGCAGAGTTACTAGGTATGTATTTTGATTTAGTTTTTGAACAAGCTAGATGTCGAACTGAGATTTTGAAGAACTAATTGAGTAAAGATTATTTCTTTTTCTTGAATCTAGTAGTTAAGAGTTAATCAATCCAAAATCCAGTACCAGGTCGACGTGATTCTGATATGTTGCTGAATCGGCACGAAGTCAGATTAAGGCTGGCTTGTAGCTGGATTTTGGATCGATTAACTGAGTTGTGCTATTCAGAATAGTTATTGTCTTAAATGCTGTCACGTGACAAGAAATGTGAATAAGCGACACTTAGCGAGCCCGAGCGATACAAAGCATACTCAAATGACTCTATCAATGCAGACATAGTCGCATCACATGGTCTCAAGTGACCGCCATTTGACACTAATTAAAGCAACTCTGATAAAGTCATAAGTGACCCATTTTCCATTTTTGTCGCTTTGGATACACCATATCTAATAATTGTCGTTGTCAACTACCGAAAAAAAGCGTGCTTCTACCTTCCAATCATTCCGACATTTTTAACTAGTTATGCGTGTTTTGCCTACCAGCATGACATTTTACTCTGTTTTCCATCAAAGCATTCAATAAAAGAAAAATTAACAAACTCTAATTCCAGTTCCATTAATTCCATATAAAGTTCAATGACTGTATACATTACAGAACATTCTTGTTCCCAAAAAAAGCTTTCATTAAGTTACAATAAACATACATAAGTCATATAAATCCCTTATGTTATTTACACAAGATTTCGTATTTCCCTTAAAGCACATGTATTGCCTAAACTCATTCTGATCACTGACAAAAGGCTTGAAAGATTTACATGAGATGCTTTATATATGAAAGCTTTCAATTTGTGCCTCATAGCTCTTATCAGTACTATTGTTATGGCAAACACTTATTTATGGCACACAACACAAAGCTCAATGGGCTTTGTACATAGAATGGAATCAACATTGTATAGAATTTTGGATGAATTCTAAATATTTGTTTTGGAGGAAATGAGATAAAACTTTCAAGAGCTTTGTTATTGTTTTCTGGATTCTAATTAATGAATTCACTTCATTTGTCGTTATATTGTGTTTTATTGATTATTGATGGATGTTGGGTCTATTCCAGAATATGTAGCACAAGCCGGTATATCAATTCAAAATCTGGAATCAGGCTGGCGTGACTCTGTTACGGAGCCAGATTCAAAATCAAATTTGGCACCAGTCACGCTGGCTAAGAGGGCACCTACATACCTAAACGGACTCTAACTCCTAGTGTATGTCCTACAGTAGGCGCCAAGTATAAGGTAGGAGTAGGCCTATACGAAGTAACCGGTCCCGAGCCAGCGGTAATAAATCCTACACTTACACTTACACAGCTGGATGCTGTTCGACATACAATAGGATTAAGAGTAGGTTAAAGGGTACGTACATCAAGACACCAACCCCTTTGGCCTGATTTCCAATCGATTAATCGACCTATGTTATTTTAGATTATACAGTGATAAGATTCGAACCGATTTCAATCCCTGCATTAATGAACGACTCCCAATATCTTCCCAATATAAACTTCATAAAAGTTTCCATAGTCACAACTACAATATTACAAAGAAATCTAACATAAGATTATCATTTATGTGGAAAAACTTTTCTTTATTAATGTCAAACAATAAAGTTGTTGCAAAACATTAAATCCATTGTTTGTTCCAATATAAAAAAAAGTTTAATTTGTCTTATATTACTTTAATTCTCAATGTCCATTAAAGTTGATAATAATTTTTATATCTATGTCATTTGTTTAGTTCAGTTGTGGGGAATCTGTGTGCTGTAGTGCACTAGCATGAGCCTTAAATATTTGGAATTGCCATGAAATGTATCTCGAGTGGACCAAAATACGTTATAACAACTTGTGGCTACTTAATGTCCAGTTAATGCCTAATTCTAACTTTTTTTTTCACTCGGGTATGGCTTGTACTGTTTCGGTTCGATGCTTACTAGCATGATGTGTCGCAAAAACTATAAGGTTGCCCACCAGTGGATCTTTGTCATTGTTTAGCTCAAGAATGAAATCGACGAGGATTAAGTCGTGAAATATTTTTATTGATGGAGACATTGTTTAAATGTTGTATTGGATGCTGTTGTGCAATGTCATGTATTTTAATAGATTTTCTGTGGTATTGAAGAGAGAAATGTGCTATCGGAATGTAGAGCAAGTATGGATATTCAATTGGTTCTAGTTTAAAATAGTTAACAAGTTTGGGGAAATCCAATTAAAATTTTTTGTGAATGTTGACAATTTGACTTTTAATTAAAAGTTTTTGGTACATTTGTAATCACAGTCATACCTCAAAATATCGGATTTACTCACTATAACAAATATGCAGGAATCAAACTTCAACCTTAATATCAAAAAACGTAAAAACTTTCTCTTATTATTTTTCTATTTTTAACACATTCTCATTAATGTTGCAATCAAATTAATTTTTATTGCTCAAACTTCATTGTTCCTTAATGAGTTGGAAGGACAGCTGGAAGTAATTAAATTTTTGTACTGTTTATTGTCAAAAGTTTATTGTTGCTAGTTGCAAATTATTGTGAACTTTAGTTTGAATTTGTGAAATTGAAATGGATCACCGAGCGACAAAATTGATGAAGGCTCTGCAATGGAGCTTATAAGATTCTGACAAAGCTCTTCTATTAACACTAAATCGAAACCGTGATGCACCCATATAGCTGCAAAATACAGACGAATTCTTGAAAGGAGGCTATTTATAGAAACAGTTAAGCTCTTGGGAAAGGATAACCAGTGAAAGAGCCAATTTTAGACATCAACCGAGAGAAGCCATAGAGCTCCCACAGTTGATCTGTATGACCACCGAAGTAATCAATACAGACTATTTCCAGAATGTATAGCATCTGAAAGATTCAAAGTTTTTAATATTCCGCACTAATGTATCTTGAAATGTGAATCATGACGTCACAAAACAGACCTTAAAGTTTCAGATAAACTCAAAACCATCACCTGACCGCATTTTTCATGTTTACATCTACATCGTCATCCTATGATGTCGTTATCAATTAAAACTGCTTTAAATAATGACCGAAAAATCAATGAAATGCGTAAAATACTTTTTTTTTGCCTAATTGTCCGTGAAAGTTTTCTTTGAGAAATCGTTTGAGCACTTTTAAAAACCTCTTTCCTTACACAACTTGAAGGCTCCAATATTTTTTGTTGAAAAGTTTCAAATTTTCCGAGAATTCCACGTGATGTCGCAAAACAATATTTTTTGAAGAGTTTTTCCTTTGTTTTTCACTCAAAATATTCCACATTCAATAAAAATCATTTAAGAATCAAAAACTTTTAAAAACTTCCTTGTAAGAAGCTTAAGCTTAACTTGAAACTTTTCATTGACAACCAAAACACTTGATGCTGTAAATGGAATTAAATTTCCTTGAAGCTAACTTTGTCGTACGACAGATTTTACTAATTTATGGTACATAACAATTATTGACAGATTTATTATCTGCTTACTTATTATAATTAAAAAAGTTTTTAAAAACTTATCGCTGAAAAAGTTAAAGTTTTTTACTTCAATGAGCATTGTTGTGTCGCTGTGGTGGAGAAACTGTGTCGCAACACAGCGACAAATACAAAAACTGTGCTTGTTAAAAGAGGAATTTCTTTTTAGACAGAGTCATTAGTTTCAAGAAGCTTTTTTCGAGCAATAAAGCAGCAAGAAATTTAATTAATTGGAAAATCCTTTGTTCATTAATCACTTCATTTAATTTAATTATGTTAAATATCATTAAACTTTCATTCATTGTGAGATTCTTTATTAAATTAAGAGTTGATAACTAGTGATTTTAAATAGGAAGCGAAGATTTGTTTGATGTATGTTATGGAGCAGGGGGTGTAGATTGAGGATGTTTGGCGGAAGTGGAAGGTGGTGGATTGTAAAAATTTAGGGGAAAGGGCTGGAATTTTTATCTTAAAAATCCTGACGCTTTGAAGAGCTTTGTTCCTATGAGGTTAAAAATTCAAAAGGAATTCTTCCCTTCCCAAGCGACTTAAATGAAGAATGCTTCGCAATGAAGCTTTAAGGGCTCCCCTAAACCTCATTTGTTTCACCAAATGGAAGCCGTCTACGTTTTGCGTCCATATGATTGTCAAAACTAAGCAGATTTCATTTGGTGTTAATAGAAGAGGTTTAGCGGAGCCTTAACAGGTTCTTGGTGAATTCTTCTTGATTTGTGCCACTTGGGGTATTATATAGGGTCAATACACTAAGTATGTAACCTCCAAAACATTGGTAACTTCCAAAAATTGAAGAAATATCCAATAAAACATTGAAATTTAGAATATTTCGACATAAATTTTAAAAATACTTCCTATTCCTTAACATTTACCCATTTATCAACTATATATCATGTAATACGTACTCTAGGGACTTCACGAGCTGATAAGAAACAAAAACTTTCCAAGAATGTCACCAAGAAAAGAAGAATATGTGAATTATGCATACAAAAAGTTCTCCCTGTTGTCATATTTTCTGGATGAACGCACAAACATATGTGTCAATGTTAAGAATTTTGAATATTTATTTGCATAATATGTAGAACATACGAAACTTCAAGAAATAAGGAAATTGATTGTCATATTCATCTTTTGATGATCCCAATCGGATATGTAAGATATTACATTATTTACATGACTGAACTTTTCATCATTATGTCCTCAAAAAAATCAATCAATTTGTATCAACAAGTCTTGAACATTTACGACAGAAATTTTCCCATTGACCTTTCAAACATATATTAAAGGAAATTGATACATGTCTTACCCTTAAAAATTCTAGAATAAATTCATCCATTAAAGCAGCAACAAAAAAAAATGTTGGAAACGAAGCATTTTAATGTCAAAATCGTAAAATTTTATGACTGCGAGGTAACACACTCAATTTACAATCGAACGTTCGTTATTATCATGGGTATTAAGTTAATGGAAAATATGTTAATGTATTACTCTTATTTCTTTTGACGATGAACTTTTTTTTTTCGTCAACTTTCACGTCTACTGAGGTTTATCTCATGAGATTCTAGGGTAAATACATTACTTTCAGTTCATTTAGTTTATGACGAAGATCATTGATGTTGGGAGTGTCGTAGGTCCTGGCAGATTTTTATATAATTTTTTGTCTTATGAGTATTAGATTGAGATAATATGTTAAGATGGAGTTTTGGATGTTAGGAATAAAAGGGATGTCGGAATGTCTCTCTAACTCATTTTGATGGCATACCTTAGATAATAAATAATTCGATAAAAGTCAGTTGTATGCAATCAACCACTTCCCAAACACCATCCACGCCCCAGTTCTGACTCTCAAAAATACACCATTGTCGGAAAGTGACCAAACGTCTTAAGAAACCTTCTCAAAGCTTTCGATCAATGGAGAAATGGATATATAATAAAATTCTAAGCAAACCTCTTTGTCTGTAGGGTGGCAGCCAACAACCACAGTAAAGTAAAGTTAGCAACTATCTTAAATCAACTTAAACCAAGAAAAGACAGCACACAAGCTTGTTCAAAACGAATTTTCCAGAAGTCTAGTTACCAGGGTAAATCTTCATCCTCCATAACTTCCAATAAAATATCAAGTTTTTTCTCCAAACATACATAATATTTACATCATCAAATTTCCAATTAAAACTTTTATTTTTTACAATTTTTGTTAAAGTTTTTCAACATTTCCGGAATGCAAATCTTTAACAAAACTTTTTAATATTAAATTCTTACAGGTTGCCATCACTACGTTAAAAACTTAAACAGAAAAAGATGATTTATCATCTAAAAATATAAAATTATGAAACTTTTTTTCATATCATACGCAATTCTGACGTTAAACAAGCATCGACATCAGCACATCTAAAAGTGGTTTTTGTTTACTTGCCACTAAATTAAGTTAAAATATAGAGAATTTCTCAGAAATGCCAAGTTATAATGATTTAATGAAGTAGCTTTGATGATTAAGAAGTTTATTAGTTTTAAGTGGGTTAAAAGCTTCGATGAAAATGGGAAGTTCAAGATTTTCTTCAATTTTCAATTAAAGCTGTTCACTTTAAGTCTTTGGTGGGGAAGCTTTTGTATTTTGGGGCATATATTGACGGCTAGCCTCGAATGAAGCTGCACACGGTGTAGGGTTCATGGCATTTTATCGGATATAGTGTGCCGTAACTCCAAAGAGCTCATTAGATTACTGTGTGAGCATAGATGCAAAAGTGCTGGAATTAGAAACAGACAGAAGTTATCTAAAGACAGAACCAGCTCTTGAAAAACTCTAAATGCGGCAATGGGCCTTCGTACACCTTCGCCAAGTAAGAAGTGTGTCGTAGCCCACAGATTACCCACAACTGCCTTAAATGCATCAACAGTCTACATCATACTATAAATATAATTTGTTCCAATTTTTTATTGAAGAACTTGAATGGTTTTCTAAGATAATTATTTATGGTTTCCTATTGTTGTGTCTCCTTGAGATGATGAACACTTAAAATATTGTTCTGTTCATAAAATATAAATCTGAAAGAGCTTAAATGAGCTTTATGGCATGGAAAATTCTAATATATAGTTACACAATTTTCCAATTATTCTTTAGTATAAGCTTCTTCTCAAATACTTCAAAAAAGTTTAAGACAATAAAAAACTTTCTCATCAATAAATTTCCATAAAAATTGAGCAAATTTTTCAATCAACATCCCTCAGATCCCACAACATCCTTTCCAATAAATTCCAATAATATTAAATTTCAATCGACAAAATGTATCAAATTGCTGCAAGCAAGAAAATGTGGCATTGAGTCTATCAATTAAGTTTACCAACTCAACCCATAACATTCCATCACTCAGCACATCTTTTTCTACGTGTTGTCAATGCTTAATGGAAGCAATTTTATCGTTAATTTCACTTTGAAAATCATTATGGTAAAAATGATTGGGTTTGTTTGGTTATGATGTGCAATGCCTAAGGATGACTGAGGAGTGCTGTGACTAGGAAGCAGTTTTAAGCTCCTAGTTCATTCGTTGGGTATGTTATTGCATGATAAAGCAGGAATTCACTGATATTATCTATCGAAATGGGATTTTCAGACACTATCCGACCCAAGCAACTGCCAAGCGATGCAAAAAAGGCGAAGATATCCGTACGGACACCATATGCAGTTCTTACGAACTTCAAACTCAGTATGACTTATTAATCGAGTCCAAATAAATTCTTTTGTCACCCTTGAAATCACCATTCAGCATAAATGACCCCAAAAAAAGTCTAGAAAGAATCATCGAGAAGGATTCAGAAATTATAGACGTCAATTACGAAGAAGAACTCAATCCTAAATGGAAAAAAATCTCCTAAAAGTTTGTCGGGTCTAAAAGTGCCTTCCAGGAATTTTTGCGACATAATCTAAAGTGGATAAATGGATCATTAATATTTGGTGTCATATGTAAGTGTCGCACGTTCTAGATATAAAAATATCGATGACATAAAGTTGTTGAAAAGATATCCAATTGTAAAGAATCTCAAATTTATGAAGGTGAAAAGCTTTTAGGATGATTTATTGGAATTTGGAAAAAGGATGAGAAGTTGTCATTTTTGGTGACTAACCGATCTGCATATGAAGTGTGAAATGTGACTCATACTGTTGCCAAGAGGATGGTCCTAGTCCAACACAGACTAACTGAAGGCTTTATCATCAAGTTCTTCTCCAAAATAATAATAAAAACCCAGAACCATCCATATTCAGCCCAAACAATTCATCAACATGAGACAAATAAATCTCTTTAAAATTCTCAAATATTTTATTTTACTTCCTTCTTCCTTGAAACTTTTTTGACGACTCAACATAAAATAAATTACATGCATTATTTTCATTTGTCTCTGAAAAATTCCTTCATTCATGGAAATGAAATGTATATGCGTATATGATGAAGATATTATCTTTTACAAGCTGTGCTAGATGTGCTTTAAGCTTTTATTTACTTTAATAAATCTACATTTTACTGTGATGGCTGAATTACTCTGCGTTAATAATAAATGGAAATGTGGCAACAGAATAATAAAGCTCTTTGAACGGTTGGATGATTTACATTATGGAATTGGTGTCTTGAGGATTGTTTTATGTTCTGATAGGAGAGATTTGAGAAAGTGCTTTTATGTTGTAGGTATTCGGGAAGACAGGTCCGAATGGCACAAGTTTTTCATAGTAGCTAGGCGGCCAAATGGAACTTAAGTGGCCAATAACATGAAAATTGTCATTTAATTGCCATCTAGCAGCCAAGTGTCGGTCATGAGCAATTTGTGCCGATTGGGAGAGGTAAATGCTTTAATTTCCCAACCCATGCCATACCCCTGAACTCCACAAATAAGAATTTATCCAAAAATACCCACACATTCATCAAATTTTCTCAATAATTTGCATTAACCTCCTTTAACCCCCAAAACACTCGTCAAGCTAAATTTTAATGCAAATTACAAATTCATCGTATAATTTAAATTTAAAGGGAAATCCTTAGATATTTAAATTCACAAAGCTTTTAATGGAATATAAAATAAAATTCTTAATACTCGACAATTTAAGTCTCAGACATGTTTGCGTCTTATATGGTATTTACTTCTATCTCATGGTTTTGTTTAATCAACATAAATTTAATGGTTTTGTGCATGATACTGTAATTTATCTTATCGATTTTCACTTAAATTTGAATTTAATGCAGAGTAATTGAATTAAATTTTTTGGTGGTTTTAGTTTGAGGCATGCTGTGAGTGGCTGGTTTTGATATTATGTGAATAAAAAGTCCTTTATAGTCTCAAAAAAGTAATTAAATGGATATAATGGAAATTAAATTAATTAAATTTTTCAAATTTTCCTGATCAAAAGCTATCATTAGCTATGATGTCAACAAATTGAGAACAAAATACGTCAATACCAGGAAATAATTATCGCATGCGACCTTTTTGATCATTCATCTGTGAACTAATCGATCCCTTTTATCACTCTTGATACAATGAACTTTTCACATTTAATTGAGGTTATGTGTAAGAAATGTGCTGGCATCAAGGCTTGAGTACTAAAATAAATGTCAAAACTCCTACTGATACAGCATATAATTAGCTTAAGCTTGAGCATAAGCATATCCAAAAACATTTCTAAAATCATGTCATGAAGTTTGATTTCCCAAAATCCGGAGCCGAGAATATCCCGGGATTTTTCGGTTCCGGTCCCGACATCGAGAAAGCATATCATGAAGTGCTAAAATTTATTTGGAATTTAAGGAAGCTTCCATACCTCGGCAAGCATGGATTCTGTTTGACGATGAAGATTATTCACAAAATGTGACGTCTGTTTGGAAACTTGAAGCCAGATGGCATCATGAAATCTTCATTAGAATCGGACCATCTGTGCTTCAAGCTTCACACCTGTCTTCCCAGACATCCTTACTATTGTAACCTTCAATACCCACTTACAATAAAATTTTTTTTTCATTCTTCTTTACATTCTCGCATTTAATTTTGCTATCTTACAGAGATAGATTTAATTAACTATTTGTCACTTGCTGCCATTTCCAATGTTTTTTACGTTTCTCTTGTTTAGTGATAATTTATATGAATTGCTTTGTCACCTGCTCAGCTACTACAGGTGAACAGACACTATAGAAATTAAAATCTATTGTGATGTTTTGGATATAAAAATAGAGACAAATAGAGAGGCATTAATTACATCTGAAGAACTAGTCTGGAGTGGCTTCCTTTAATTGCCTTTCAACGATGCATCATTGGAAGTGCAGTACAAAGGATCATACAGAAAATGTGTAATTTATATATGGCACTTTGTCATATATTCGAGAAACTCCAGACAACTCAGTGGTAGGAGCATGCAGCCGGAAATTGTCGGACGTGAGTTCGATTCTCAATTGGGATCCGCAGCAAAAATGAGCCTAAATATCATCATATCGATGCTTTCAGACGTCTTTCAAGACATTTCAGGATGTTGCTGTGTCCAACCGACAATATGCTGTACATCCTCCAATAAGTAATGACAATGGTTCAAATCGCTAACAATTCTTAATCCTCAAAAACATAGCGCCAACCTTAATCCTCACCAAATTAATAGATTTTCTTTCACTAAACAAATTTATCAATTTTTCAACACAATTAACTTAATCTCTTTAATTCATGTCCATCTGCCTATATAAAAAGCTACAAAAAAAGAGTTCAATATGAAGCTTCTGTCAATTTGTATTACTTTTCTTCCTGTTTGTCATAAGCTATCGTGTCACAATCTTTTTTTATTCATCAGTTATGTGTTTATATTACAATATCCAAATCTATATATAAGAGGATTAATTTCTTACGAAGGTCATGTAGTCATGATAACAAAGTCTTTTGGAAAAAGGGGGATTGTTGCTGTATGTAATTGATGATTTGGGGATTTTGAGGATTTTATTAAAGTTCAATAGAACTATAAGGAGCTTTTTTGGGGAATTTGCTATGAGTTATGCTTGATGGTGCAGTATAGTTAGTTACTAATAGGCAGGTATGAGGATTTTGGGGTTAAAGAAGGTTTCGAAGGATAGGACTGGCCATAAGCGTCCTTCACTCACGTCAAAAGACTTATGGATGGACTTAGAGCCTCAGTTACTCAACAACTGCTCCCCCATCCTTAAACCTTAACTTCCATTTTTCATATTAAACTACCAAACTCAAAAGCATGAGCTCAAAAAGACAAGTCAAGCACAAAATCCAACTTTGGTCATTTCTAAACATCCTAAGGATATTTTACAAACGAAATGTTGAAAACACATTTCAAAGAAGCCTTTTGAGTTTCAAAAAAAAAGAAAAACTTTTACACAAGTTGTTGCTCCCTCTAGGCTTTATTGTATCTTAGTATTGAAATTACAGAATCAACAGTCATTCTACATAAATTGCTTTTGTCATTAAATGTAAAGAAGAGGGGCTAATTTTATTCAGAAGTGGAACGTAATTTAGTGAAAAGCTTACGCACGTATTCGTCTGATGAGGTGGAAGGCAGGATGAAAATGTCACGGATCTTCGAAGATGTCAATAATTTAGTTTAATATTCTCGGAAGGATCTTGAACATTGTGAATTTTATGTAAAGTTAGTTTATGCTAAATATTCATTGACTAATGACATGTGAACTTAACTTTCAATGCCAATTGACAGCCACTAGCTATGACTTCAATCCAGCATAAAGTGTGAGCCAGTATGACTACTTAATGGCATTGAATTTAAATTATTTTGGGAATATAAACTTTCATTGAACTATTTCTGTTTTGGTCGTCGTTCCTGTGTCACTTGAAATGGATCAATCACTTATGCATATTCGAACAAGGCAAAAAGTTTCTTTTTTTAAAACCAGCACAAAAGCTCTCGAGCACATCCGCAATTTATAAATAAATTTATGATATTGAAAAACTAACAACTTAATACCTAACAAACTTTTTATAATACTTCGTGCCTGAAAGCATCAGAAAAATATTATTATTTTCCCCTCTTGTTAAGGTTCACACTTCAGAGTCATGCTTGAATTTACATAAATAATTGAATCGTTAACAGCTTTTTATAGTCAAGTATTTAACTTTGTTTAGGTTTTGAAATTATTGTAATTGCAGTTCCTGTTGTCCTTAACTAGAATTAACACTAGTTCGCACATAACTTTCCCGAACGGCACAAACTAAGAAGGCTCGGTCATGGAACTTTACAGGTTCTGTTCAACCTCTTTAATTGATAACAAATGGAAACCGCCTCCGTTTGGCGTATATATGGCTGCCTTACCTTAATAGGCAAATAGCATGCTGTCACAGTACAAAAATCCACGACTGCCTTCTTCATTTCTATCGCTCGGGTTTCATTAAACAGTTGCGACACATTTTCCCAAATTTTTCCCAAAATCACAAATCTCAAAATAACTTTCAATCCATAACATAAACAGCACGTCCAGAGATTTGAAATTCTCAAAAAGCATCTAATCTCTTCATGCAATTTAGTTCTTTCGTCATATTGCGTAGATTTATCCAATTTTGTTTCTCATCTCAGCTGAGTTGAGCTCTATGGGATTGTGTAAAAAGGCATAAACAACATACATACATATGTGTTATGTTTGAGATGAATTACAGATTATTGATATCATTTATTTAAGTTAATGTGTTTGTGCTTACATCTAATCTTATTTTTAGCGTGAATATTACATGTTTTCTTAGGAACGGAAGGTTATTAGATTTATGATTGGTGATGAGGAAGTACATAGTTTTGTGTTTTGGAAAAATTAGGTCAAAAAGTAGATTTTTTGGTGATGGCTGGATTGAATCGTGAGGAACTGATCGAAATGATCAAACAGGTAACTGACCCGACCAGCACGATGCGGAGAACCGCCTTTCTCATCGCATTGTCGACAGGGCTACTTCGCGACTTGCCGTTGACACGTTGACATACTGAATGTTGGGCTGCTCGTATAATTGACTCGAATTCTCGAACCTTCAAGTTAGTGGAGCACAATCGACGAATTCCTGTCCATGCATCCTTACATTTCTTGACGTCAATAAGTTAACAAGGCTACTATAAAATGTCCAAATGACTATGCTGTACAAAAGAGCTTTTAAGCATCAAATCTAACTCTAAATCATACCCCTCAATTGCAATATCCCATCTCAAATTTATAGTCATACGTCAAAAAGCTTAACAAATTATGTAAGAACTATAAAGAGGTAAATACCCTACATTAATCATGACTAGATGAGCTTTAAAACATACATTTTTTCCTTATCTCATTTCATGCCGCATCTTGACAGGTGGTTAAAAAATGAAGATGGAGATTTTTTGGGGATTTTTCTTCGTTAAGAATTCGGAATCGTAAAAAAAATGTACTCAAAGGAATTTCAGCCTCAATATAAAGTTGGAAATCTGTAAGATTTACAGAGTTGAATACAAATATCGCAAAAAAGTATTCATTTTACGAGTCATTCAATTTTTATGGAACAACAGCAACAAATGTTTTTAATCCATCCGTCTTCCTTGCTACATACTGTTCATTTGATGTATCATGCAGCTTCAAAACTGACCTGAATTTAGACTAACTTTAACTTAAAGAAATGTAATGTTGCATGACTTCTTGGTGTCTGAGGTGAAATTAATCATTTGAAGCTACTTATAGCTATTCATACAACCCTAACAGGGAATGAGCATGCTTTCATCGTACAAAAATATTATTAAAGTATATAAAAGCGGTATCTTTGTCTATTAGGGCAAACTTTTAAGTGAGTTAACCAAACCTTCTGTCTTGACTGTGTTTCTAGCTGCTTCAGGTCGGATAGGTGTTACTATATCAAAGCATGCTCTTAGTCTGTTAGGGTACGTAGTTGCTTGGGAAATTCGAATTTTTTAGCTTTCAGATGCTTGGTTTGTAGTTTTATAAGTACAGCAATTCAATATAGTCGATAGAACACCGCTTGATTGACATATTGACAAATAAATACATATATTGAGTGTAGGTGGTCCTGAAAGCTCCATGACCGCTTCTTGATCCATTTTTCCGACGAGAAATGAGATTTTCCCTAGCATATAAGGTTGTATAGCCTACCCAAGTAGATCAGGATGCATTTAGTCGACCGTATGTCTAGTAACAAACTTGACAGCACATGGCAAGTTCCACAAATGTTTTTAGCTAAACATAAGGTCGACAAATTGCAGAATTTAATAAAAAAAATCGAAATATGATCCTAACAAATTCATATAACCTTATTCAACCAGCACCAGACAACAGCACTGTTGTCACAATTACTGCAGATCCTTATAAGAGCCCTTAGTAATACTAACTATAATACACATCATTATTAAAGCTTTTACGTACAATAAAAAAATTTATTACTCAAACCTTTTTTCTTCGAAGAAAAATGATCCGAATATCTTATATGCTGCTTATGCTATAAATATTATCAAAAATGCCAAAATATTATTTTCACCCGACAACATTGAATAGAGAAAATATCGAATGTTATTGCCTGTAACTTTAAGCGCCAAACAAACAGCCTTTTCAATATTTTTTGGAAGTTAATCATAAAAAAAAAGTTTTTTGTGGATGTACAAAAAAATGATTTTCCATTGCCATTAACACATTTATCTTTTCATCGACAAAAATATTCGAGGGGGATATAGATAATAAAAATTGATTGATTATTCTCAATTGGGTAGAATCAGTGCTTCAAAAGTGTTTACATTTTCTCATATTACATTAACTGTTCGTTGGAATTTCACCATGTGTGTGCGGACTTTTATAATAAACAGACTCTCTTTTTTTGTGCTCTATGGCGGATATGAAAAATGATTTTTAATATTTTTTTCGTGCTGCTTTGCGATTTGTTTTGGTTTTGAGGGTAGACAGTGAATTTATTGAAAGAAAATTGTGTTAATTTTGTGATGTCAGCATTTATATTGAAGTCAGTAGGGCACGATAAAGTCATATTTGATGTTCAGTAGTCTGGATAATGTTTATGGAAGCAAAAGCGTTGTCTGGAGCAGAACTCGAAGTCAACTCCAATAATTCATTCAAAATCTGACTAGAAATCGAGCTTTAATCAGCATAAAGCTTCATACCAGCTTCATGCCATATCCAATCCGTTTCCAACCTGATACCAGCATGACGTCTACCCAGTACAACACTTTCCAAATTGCATTTTCCAGGAAGTACAGCAATACATTTTCACATCCCACATCAAGCCATCCAACGACCTTAAACAACCTTGTGTCTAGAAAATTCTTACATTTCCAAGCACAAAGCTGAATTTTTGATCAAATTCTTTGCAAATGACATCTCTATCCAAAAAGCATGAATAAATTCCAAATTGGATGGTACTCTTTGTTCATATATGCATTGCATAAAGATAGGCCATTCCCATGCTCTTGTTGATAGGCACAAAAAAGTGAATGTGTTCTTGATTTGTATTCATGCATACGCAAATATTCTTTGTTTTTTGCGTATGCTGTACAGAACAAAAAGATTTTACAAGTGCAAATAAAAATTGATTTTTTCAGAAGGACAGAATGGAAGAATCTGATTATCGGTTCTTAATAGATCTATTCAAGGCATGAAGCATAATTGAACTGCTGGGATTGTACGACAGTCAACATTCGTCAAATTTCATATAATGTGCTTCTTACAGACTCTCCCATGCTACATCCAAGAAACCATAATTCCAACTCTGACTCTCCAATCTAATAACAACACACAGCAATCTAATCCCCATCGATATTAAAGGAAAGGATTAAATACCCATAAATTCAATCCATCGATCAGACTTTTTATTTCGCATAAGCCCTTTATTGCCCATAAATTTAATACCTTTCAATCTATTCCAAATCGAGGAAACCAGCAACCTTTTAGCTGACCTCTGCAAGAAAGAGTATTTGTGCTGTATAAGTTCCAAAATTATCTCCAAGACACCATCTCTATGCAAATTTCATTTCAACCCATTTTAATATTTTAGCAATATTATTTCCGCAACAACCGAACTAAGAAGCTGAAAATATTCAATTTTGTGGGAGTCGTGAATGATATGACGTCTATGGATGGAGAAAGAGAGTGTTGTAGAAGAAAAGTTGAGAAGTGGCTTGGATCATTGGATATGCTGAATTTTTGGTCGATATGTCAGAATCGACATTCGGCCATAAACGACAGGCTTGTATTTCCTGAGTTTTAGTTGTGCAAGTCTGCAGCTTTCGGCTGAGCTTTATACTTCGTCCAATGCTATAGGCAAGCTACAGACCTATATTTTCTATCTGTAGTAGAGTTAGAAGTCGACTTGGTTTTAACAGGAGTCGAGTCGTCTTGAGTCAACCATTCCATACAAATTCGGAGTCAACTTCGAGCTATGGTCTGTTGGAGTGCAGTTTTGGATGAATCCTAATTATTACATATATAAAAATTGTCTGTGACACTCTTACTCAGTGGTGGACAACCTTTATGACTTTTCTGACAGCACACATGTTGCCCATCACTGTTCTAATTGATACCATTAAGTGAATGTCGTCAATTACGACTAACCCCATCTTAGATCATTTCATTTGTTGCTAGACGAAAAAAAAGGTCCATTTATTATATTTTACATCCCACACAATAGCCATTCATAAGCAATTTCCACCTTGATTGAAACGAAATATTTACAATTTTTCATTTGAGCATAGAAAAGAATTTTACGTCTTTAAAACAATCATATTGACTACATAGAGCGTGTATTAATTTGTTTACAATTACTTCTCACACATTTCAGTTCCTCCTCGAGCTTGAAAATTATATTTTTAGTCCAGTGATGTTGATGTGCGTACATACATAAATTGGCTCTATCGACAAGTTAAACAATAACAATGAAATATCAAATAACACTCGATTTAATCGATTCCTATATTTTTTTATTTCAACTGGTTCCATTTCTCGTCACATATATTGAATGATATTGGCACCAACCAAAATAAAACAATAAAAATTGAATATCATTTTCAATTATAGATTCGTGGATATTTATGAAATGAAATCATTTTTTGATGATAATTTATGGCCATTTTCAAATACATTTTCTACCTCACTCAGCACTCTTTATATCCTATATATATTATTTTTTTGCTGCTATAAATCACTCGATTCACTTTACACGATGCATTATTCTACTTTTATTTTCCGGAACACAACAATGATATTGAATTTATCGCTTATAAGTTCTGTTACACGTTCGACTCGATGGAAATTTCAATGCGGACTGAAAATGTAAAAAATTATTTTCTTCTTTTGTGTGCAACAAGTGAAAATTTGTGGTGCGATACATGAGTGAAACATTCGTGTGACATTTGATGTTTTGAATGTTGAATGTTTTTCGAATGTTTTATTGAGTTCTTTGATGTTGTTTGATGTGATCTTATTGGATTTTTTGAAGGAATTTTAATAAATGTTATGAGAAATATGCAATAAGTTGAGGTATTGATATTTTTGAAATGTCATTTGATGATGTGTGTTTGATATTGACGAATTTATATATTAAAATGATTACAAAGTGGATGGAAGCTGTTGTTTGAGACAATAATGCAGTTATTGGTTAATGGCATTCTGTAGCTGGATGTAGCAGTGGATTTAGACACAATCTCGAATATCTTCAAACTTTGAGGAATTCAATATTGTCGACTTGACATGATTGCATACCAAACTCACATCAGCTTCATTCGCATTGATCTAAAAATCTTGAAAATTCTTAAAATTTCTGAAAAATTGATTAAAAATTCAACTCATTTAACTGGTTCAATAAGAAAATTTTATTCCATTTTTTTCGCATAAAATCTTCAACAGACACTGGCATGTTTGACAATTTCTTTCTTTTCAATTTACAATTTCTTTCTTTTTTTCATGATCATCTATTTGAAAACATAAAATAAATTAAAATAACTAACTTCGTAATGTACAATGTGAATTTAATTAAGGTTCTTCATTTCATTTAAATAAATTATTAAAATTCATTAATTAAACTAAGGTTTTTTTTACACATATATTGATGAATGTTGAAAAGTCAAGAAGTTATGATTGAGGAAATTTGTAAATTGAATTTAAAATTTGAATTGTTGAATTTAAGAATTTAAAATTTTAAAAAAGTTAAAAAAATTAAATTTTAAAATTAAAAAAAAATCTAAATTTGAAATTTTAGAAAATTGAAAATTCAGATTCAGATCTAAAATTTTAGAAAAATAAGATTTTAAAATCAAATTTTAAAAATAATTTTGTAAGAAATTCAAAATTTTTAAAAATTTAAAAAGACTTTGATAAAATTTAAAACTTTCAAAATTTAAAGAGTTTCAAAACTTAAAGAATTTTTTAACTTAAATTTTTAAAATTTTGAAAGTTATTGATTTGTTTTAAAATTGAAATTAACATTTTTAAATTGAACAATTTTTAATGTTTTTTTAAAAAAAATTCATATTTAAAATTCAGAATTTAAAAAAATTAAATTTAAAATCATTAAATTTTCTAAATTCAATTTTTTTAAATTTTTTGCAACTTAATTCCTCAAAAAATCACAAATTTCCAAATCACTCTTATTGCCTAATTTCATTCATCAATTTTAATTCATTATTTTTTTTTGTTCAAAATCTTATTCTTGAGAAACATTTCATATTTAATTTTTTTAAATCCTAATAGAGTCTATCTACATTACACATTTTTTTAATTAGATACACCTAAATAATTTACATATCACTGTCATCTTAAATGTCTAAAGACTTTTTCACTGGCCGAATTTCTTTCATTTTTTTTTTCTTACTTTTTTACAACAAAATTTATTCATTTGAGCACATTAATCATTGATGGAATGCTTCTAAACTTTATATTTGATAGCATTTTTTTTTGTTTTATGGATGGACTTACTTTTTTGTGAGGTTTTTGTCGTGATTTTAATCTTACATGAATTGATTTATTTCTTAACAAATTCGAACATCTTTTTAGTTAATGGATGGCACATTTTTTGTCTCAAGTTATAGACAATAAGTCCAAAAATTTTTTCTTATTCAAGACAACGACACCTGAATTAAATATTATTATATTTTTCTGTATCGTTGTCTTGAATGGCTTTTTTTGATATTTTTTAGGTTATGTTGATGCTTGAGAAATCTTAAGTAAATTTTATTGAATTATTGGAATTGAATATTCAAGATTAGATTCGTATTTAATGTAATTTTGATGTCCCGAGAGGCATATTGGCTTCTTTCATGCTTCGGACTATGAATCAAGTCACTATCAAAGGTATATCTTTAAGTATATCATGCCTAAAGTCATTTACACTCAAATGTGACAATAAAGTCACTTCAGTAGACAACAAAAGTCCCTACAAGCCTAATAAACACCCAGCACATGACATCATGTCACTCAGATATACAAAAAATCCTCCTATGTACCAACAGTCTCAAGCATCTCTCAATAATCCTCTCAAATAATAATAAAATTTACATTAAATTTTCTCAGCACAATTTGTTCATATTGATCCTATTTGCTGCCATATTTTACCTCTCATAAATTATGAAAAAAATATTTACAAGCACAAAAATTGAATTTGTATCAATTTTTCTTGAATATTTCATCATCCTTGCCTACATATTGACATAAAATAATATTTAATAATTTACATGTACAGAAAATATGAAGATTATTTTTCAATAAATTCACTTTCGTCGTTTATAATAAAGGTA
This sequence comes from Chironomus tepperi, assembly GCF_022539635.2. Classification (NCBI taxonomy): domain Eukaryota; kingdom Metazoa; phylum Arthropoda; class Insecta; order Diptera; family Chironomidae; genus Chironomus; species Chironomus tepperi. Next base: position 2,802,527 of record NW_027226207.1, read on the forward strand.
ATGATCAGGCAATAGATAGTCTTTAACTTTATACAGTGCCTTAGCATACCAATGAATGCCATTTTGCTTACTTGCTATACTATTTACATCATTATCATTACTAAACCAATTTTTAATTGTTTTTATTGTCCTAAATGGCATAAAACTAATATGTGCTAATGATTGACTATCAACTAATGCATAACATGATGCAGCTACAGAATTAACTACAACCGTTCCTTCCCGTGTCAACGGTGCAATGAAGCCCTTCGATAATACCGCTCTCACATCCGTCACACGTTGCGGCTCTAAATTATTATTAACATTGACTAAAAGGAAATCATTCTCTTCCACTTGATCAGCAAAGAGATATTTGGTTTCATGTGTATGCGGCTTCCATACCGGCAATAAATGTGCAGGTGTTACGCGCAATGTTGCACCGCCATTTGTTCTTATTTGTACAAATTCTCGTGTTTGATTGACTTCACGATCCAAAAACATTATGACTTCACTAAACACCGTCTCGCCATTACTATTGATACTTTGAATGCGATCGCCAATTTTGACATCGCTGATGACTTTTTGTCCATCTTTTTCAGTCTGTACGATGCTGTCTAGTGAGAAACAGCCACTCGAATGTGATGCTTGTGAGGAATCTAAAAGAAGAAGGATAAGAAGATAATTTTAAGCTCATTTGTTTGTTTGTAGCTACAGCCAAAAATTCAATTTTAGAGTTAATTAAAGATGCATTAGATTATCCCATGACCATATCTCTTTTCATGCGCAAGAAAATTAATGATCTGACCATCCTTAATCTTCTTTTTGTATTCCATGTGCCAAAAAAAGGGATATTTAAGACTGAACTAGTCAAACAATGTAATTTATTTATTTTGCATGGACAGATAAATGTTTTTTTGGGCAGGTAAAATTGGGAATCTCATGAGAGAATCTATTCTGATGATGAGAAGTAACACAAAAAAGGTCTTTTGCCTACTTAAACAACACAAAAATGACTTAAAGACCCGAACAAATAAAAATATTTTGGCTTATTGCCTTCCTCCTTCTTTTTTTATATTTTATATTTTGATGCATGAACTGCTTTTGGTCTTTTTAAGGCAATAATTTCAAGTTGAAAAAATAGACAAGAATTGATGTAGAATGAAATTAATGAGAGGTTGTCATATGGACATATGGATAAGGATTTTTAAATTGGACATGATTAATATTAATCCTAAAATAGACTTTGTAGTACATTGAGTCACCAACTGTTGGGAATTAATTGTTGTGCGTCATAATCTGGAGACACATTAATGTTTTCCTCGAATATGACGCATAAAAGTGTCATTGTACTCTATTCTTAGGTATTCCCAGAATATGACTCATAAAATTGTAATTTCCAGTCAACATGCGCTAATTTCAAGGAAACACATTAATGTCTTCCTAAATTATGACGCACACTTAAAAAATTTTCATTCATAACATGCAAAATTTCATTAAAAAAATTCCAAAAATTCTTCACAGATGATTTACGTCAATATTTACGATATCCCCATAAAGAACAACATCAACAGCTTCAATTTTCAATACACAAAAAATCCTCAACAATCAACGTCACTGAAACCCAAACGATTACAAATCTAAATAATAAGAGGAAAATTCTTTCTAATAAGAAGCACAACAATGAATGGAATTTATGGATGTTTTGTAAGCGATGAGAAGTAAGCATAAACACATCATCATGATTCAAAACCATAAAATGTTATTGGTGCTGCTTATATTTCAAACAACAAAGTACAAGAAGTTTGCATAATTCAGGAACAGAAAAAAAAAAATCTGCTGATTTATGCACAGTGTGAAGAAATTTGCATTTGTGATGCATAGTTTAACATGACCTGTATTCTCAAATGTGAACTGACCACATTGTACGTACAACTCATTTCTTTTTTTTTTTTGACCGCATGATTGCACAACGTCATGTCAAACATGCACACTTAATTCTGTTGAGCATAAGAAATTTTTTGAGAAATTTACAGGTTTTGTTTCAGTGTGTATCAAATTTACGTCAACGGTGGAAGTAATCAAAACATGATTTACTGGCAGTCGATGTTATAATTAATTTCGCTATTTTTAGTGTTGGAACTTGATTATTTATGGGGTGTCCTTGTGGGGATTTTGACAGATTTTTTAGGAATTTTATGTGTCATATTTGGGGGAGACATTACTGTTTTCCCTGATTATGACGCACAGCTTGGTTTATTAGGCTCATATTGTCTTGCAAAGCCTTGCCAAAGCCACTATCAATCCTCTTCATCACTATCAAGAATACCCCACCACTACAACATCAAAACCCAACAAAGAAATAATCATATTTTGAATTTCAAGCACTGCAAGCATTGTTACACGGCCAATTATGTATTACATGCATATGACCCTGGATACAAATCAATTCATGAGGCAATTTGTTCCCTTTTTTCTCATTTTTTTAACTTTTAAGTTGATTTGAAATATAATAAACGAAGAAATGTGCATTTATATATATTTGTACATGAAGGAATAAAGGCAAAAGAATTGAGATAAATAATTCCATTATGTCTTCAATATCGAAGCACATGGGATTGAATTGGGTAAGGAAGTTATTGGAAGTTGATGGGAATTGTGAAGCATTTGTTGGGAATTTTTTAAGGAAATTTTGAAATTTTGTGCAGCATATTTGAGGAAAACAGTAATGTATTCCCTGAATATGGCGCACAAGACACCATTTAAGTAGCCATCCCACCCACTAAGCCTGCAAACATCAAAAAACACTAGAAATAGACCATACAACGCAATTCTACCCACAAACCGCATATCTTGCTGTGAAATGCACATATGAACTTTAAGTCTCTCTTTTTTTCTTCTCATTCTGTTATTACATACAATACATAAATATATCGATTCGGTAAACATGAAAACGAATACGCATTCAAAAGATATCTCGAGACACAAAAAAAAAAAAGTAAAAATCAGTCAAAGAAGAAAGGGAATGAAAACGAGGTATTATTGAGGTAAACAAGATTGCTGCAGAAATTATTAAATGAACCATGGCTTCAAGAGTAAGAAGATAAAGTTACGATTTTTTTTTGTTGTATGTGAATAAAAATAAGTTGTTGTGATTTCTTTTGATGTGATAGAAATTTGGTATGAAAAGTTAAAGAGATTGGAAAGTTAAAGGAACTTTTGTGTAGAGAAAGTAGACACTGAGTGCTAAGTCAGTAGGAAAAAATCTTCAATGAATCAAAAGGAATTGGAAATTTGAGGATTTTACTACAAACAGATTCAAGTCAGCAAAGCTACAGTGTAGGCCAACTTAAGTGGGATTTACCACCAAACCATCCAGTCCAGAACATTGAATTCCTCAGCACAAGATGCCCTGCCAACCCCTCAAAGCAGAATCATTCCAAATCAAACTTCATTAAGCATCTCCAGAACATACACCAAGCATAATAAAATATTCATAAAATACCGTTCAATATTCCATTAAAGCATCATCAATAAACGTACATATACGTAATGTATATATTCAATAGACACAACAGATTCATCCATTCGTTCACAATCTTACTCAATTCATACAATAAGAAATGATGAAAATTATTGAATGAAGCATAAAAGCATTCAATTTTGTTGGTAGTATATAAAGAAAGTAAAGTCCATACAAAATGAAATTCATGAATACATCTTCTCCAATTCCTTCATCTTCCTCATCTATTATGTATTTTTTTTTTAATGTAACCATTTAGTTTCGATTTTATTACAACAACAACATTTAGTCTTCATTCATAGGCAATACATAACATAAAAATGTTCATTTTAAAGATCCACGGCATCTTCAGCCATTTTCATTCCTCAAAAAATCTGCCTTTTTCGCCTCTCCACACACAAAAAAAACTTAAATCAAGAAGATGAAATAAAAAAAAAAAACTTTTTTTTTCGTTTCGTTTGAAAAGCACAAAAAGATTATGAAAGCAGAAGTAATTGAGTGGATCATAATGATCTTTTTGTGCGGAGGATTAAAAAGGAACCTCTGAGGTTGTGAAAAAAATAAAATTGGAATGAATGAGATTTGTTGAAAGGAAGTGTACGAGAATTGGATTTGGGACATTTGGGTTTGTGAGAAAAGTCATTGATTGTAGCTTTGGGGATTGAAGGTGGGGTGAGGTGTTAAAGGTATAGAGAATCTTAAGTAGTTCAATGGAGTAATCAAGTTGTGAGAAGATTGCTAATTTTAGGCTTATGTGCGTCATATTTGGGGTAAACAGTATTGTGTTTTTTTAAATATGGCACACAAAGCTTGAAGGATGGCGCAAAAGCGGGAATTTTAAATTTCAATTGAATTTCGGAAGTTGAATTCAAATTGTGCATCATATTCAGAAAAACACATTACTGTCTTCTTCAAGTATAACGCACAAAATCCCAAATATGGACAACAGAATCCTAAAATTCAGAAATATTTACACAAAATTACAATTTCGTTACAAAATTTGAAACTGTGCGTCATATTCAGGAAATACATTACTGTCGTCACCCAAATATGATGCACAGAACCTCAAAACTCAAAAATATTCACCCAGAATCCTTCACACAGCTTTAGAAACCCAAAATACGTGCGTCATCCTTCTTAGTCATTCCACCATATTCCCAAAATAGCAAAATCCATCCGTAAAACCAAAATAAAAAATCAATTCTTATTCTATCCAACCGGAACAGAATCAACTAGAGATGTCAATACAAATACCCAAATACCCAAATATTTGGGGTATTTTGCACTATTTGGGGTACCCCAAATATTTGGGTGTAAACCCAAATTTATTTGGGTCTGCTTAAAATCTTCATTTTTAGGAAATTTTTCATAAAATTTCTGATTTTCATAGAAACTTTTAGTGTCAATTTTTTGACAATTTGAATTTAATCTCACATTTATGTTGAATATAAGTTATATTCTGGTTATATAATTGAACTTAGAAGAAAGTATAGTGAAGTTGCATAAATTTAGAATTATCATTACCAAAATCCTAACCAAAAATCATACTGATTACATCAGATCTACTGCAAATTTGTGGAAAAATTGCAGACATAATATGCGACCTTCAGAGAGATAATTATATTCTTGTATGCAGAGATGCTGGGTTTTAATCCCAGAAATAATAGAAAATTAAATCTGCGAAAAGGTAGTTTTGTTGATCTGCTCAAGAAAAAATGTTCCTGAAGAATTAAAACTTCATTTAAATCAATTTTTAAATCTTTAAAGAAAAAAAATTATTCAAGAATCTGGTGTCATCGGGTTTAGGAAAAAAATATTTACCAGATTGACTTTTTTAGTTCGTTATTTTAATTAAACTAAGCGGTAAACGACTTACGCAATGTAGTAAAAAATGCTCAGCAGTTATTTGAGACAACTTTTAAAAGAATTATTTTGCAAAATGGTCCTTAGGCCTATTTTTAAGACCAAAATTATTTCAAAAATATTTGTACAAATATTTGGGGTTTAATATTTGGGTATTTGGGTATTTGTACAAATATTAAAAACCCAAATAATTGACATCTCAAGAATCAACCTTTCACTACAAATCTTCCATCAGACACATCAAAATCCCCCCATTTATTGATCATCTATTTTGCAATCGAAAAGGATGTTTAACAGTTATCTATTTTTGAAGCTTTAAAAAAAAACAAGAAGCATCATCAGCAGCAGCAGCAGAGTCGATAAAAATACCATAGGGGATTATCATAGGTAAGCATCATTTGTTGAAAATATAAAAATAAATGTGTGATAACAAAAACTTTGCATCTTTTTAAGTCGAGTCATAAATTATTTATGCTAATTTTCAATCATTCCATCTCACTCACACGATTGTCTCGTTTGTTGCTTGTACCATACTATTTAATAACATAACGTGCATTGGACATACACAAATTATAGTAATTATTTGAAGTTTTTAACACCCATTTTGCCAGTTAAGAAACTTTATTTTATTTTTGTGTATTGCGTATGCTGTGAGACTTCTTGCACATTCATTATCATCATCTTCATCATCATCAACAGCATCAGTCCAAGAGATATGTTGTGTGTTACATCGCAATTTGTGTAAGCACTTTCTGAGCAATCATATTTTGAACAGCATAAAAATAACACAGCAGTATGAAAATTATTACTTTAAATGTAACAAGATGTGGATGGGTTTCTTTTAGTTTACTGTTCTGGGGGCTGTATGGGGGTTGTGTCACTGGAGATATTGATCCTCAATGTAATCTCAGACCAGTTTTGGGAAAACTGTAGACTTTTAGGTCAATTTTAGTCTCACGAACTATCAGATCAAGTCTTGTATAGAGACTAGTCTATTAGACAGTCTGTATGGGATTCGAACTCATTCCTAGCTTCATTTACAATGTGGTGACGATGAAATGCTGACTATTTGGTTGAATATTGGACAATATACTTAAAATCATGGGACAGTTGCTTAAAATATCTTCGGAAAGTGCTAATCAAGGATCTTATTTGGAACGGCAAAGTATTCCATGACTAGTGGAACAGTATCCACCTTAGTTGTTCCTAGAATGCTACACCCGAAGTGCTTAAGAGTCCCAAAAGCTTTCCTTATGCTTAAGGTGTCATCCCCGTCACATTACATCCAATTCAACCCCTATCCTGACAATTTCAACACAACAAGAAGTGAACAAAAATAAAAAAATATTGAAATTTCTCTCTGCCTGATGGAAAAGTGAGACCTCAGGCCATAGCTCATTATTTTTCATTACTTAAATTGCGAATAAAATGGTTCAGAGATAAATGATGGAAGAAGAAGACAATTCTTGTAAATTGAATGGAAGTTCAATGGAATTATGCTTTTTAATTTTGCTGATTGGATTGTGGGATGACTTCTTTTGATGATGAGTTTCTCAAGGATGTCTTGTGGGGATGTTGATGGTATTCTTTTTGAGAATTATATGGAAGTTTGAGTTGGGAATTTTTTGGAAATTTATAAGGAAGTAATTAATTAAATGAGGCTATTGAGAGAGACTGTGGTACATCATGGAAGTGATAGAGGCTGCTTCAGGTGCTATAAAAGGAACAAGGCATAATAATCCACAAAACCACAAGACTTAAAATCAAAATAACACCAAAAATCCCTTCAAAATTTCATAAGCTTATCTATCGTCCTTCAATAAGCTATTCCAAACACAATCAATTCAGCAACTCCATGGAGATACCGAAAAAAGATATATTAATCGAATATCCGTTTTAACTCATAAATTGCACTCAAAAAAGCAACACAAAAACATATTTTAATTCCATCATAACAATTCATTCTCATTATTTTGACGGAATGACTATAAAAGACCTTTTTATTTCGAATGCCCATTTTACTTCAATGCCTCTTAATGGTTACACCGACTCTCGTAAGATATGTTGCCTATATCTCATTCTACGTACAGAGCAGTTATGTATCACATTTCCATCTTCTCATTCTCGGATTCGATTTCTACAATCAAAAAAAATGCTGTATATATATATATATATATAGCTTTTGATGTATATAAATGTGCTCTGACTCCGTATGTTGTGGATATACATACTGCCCGTAAGATAAAATAAGAAGAAAAAAACAGAAATAAAATATCGCTCTGTTGTACAACAAAACATGGCTTCTTTCTGTTAGGTTCGAAATATATAAAATACAATTTTTTTTCTTCTTATTCGTTCCTCGATGTCTATAAAAGAGGAAGGAGAGAAAGATTCTTTTTTTTTGTGTTGTTTGTTGGCTGCTCATTCTTAATTTTTAATTTTTTTTACTGTCGGAATTTTTTTTAGAGAGAAAAAAATTTTAATGCGTTTTTTTGTTGGCTGTTTTGGAAACGATTTGGTTTAGGGTCAATAATTGGTTGAGTGGCTAATGAATATTGATGGAGTTTTGTTGTTGCTTTTTAGGAATTTGAGATGATCATAGTTTCCTGTATTATTACGTTTTTAATCATTTTTGATATGATTTAGTTGGAATTTAATGAAAAAAAGGTTTTTGTGCTCTATATTTAGGGGAGACATTAATGTTGATCTCGAAAATGATGCACAAACCCAGAACATTATCAAATTTTATCGAAATTCTTTCAAAATGTCATTTCTGCTCCATATTTAAAGGAGACAGTAATGTTGCTCTCGAATATGACGCATGTCGTCAAATTTTCACCACTTTTCTTGATTTACAGTCCAAAATTCAATTTCAAACTCAAAAAATTCATGAATTTCAATCAATATCCTCCTCAAAAATCCCACAATCCCATCCACCAACCCTATTGACCTTTTGAGAATCTTTAAACTCACCAAACACAACAAAAAACACAATCTTGTTATGCTTTTCATCCGTGAACAGCGAAACAAAAACACAGAAAAACCCAAAACATACAAAAAGTTAAAATGAACATTCATCCATGCAAGCTTGAAAGAGATCTTGCGTGAGAAGATCATTAAATGAAGGAAGACTTAAGCATGGACTTTACATCGCGAAAGTTTGAATCTAATGCATTTAATTAACTTTAATTTTAACAATTTCTTACCTGATTTCACAGAGCAGTGGATATGCGCTCGACTTTCATAGTACACCCAGTCAAAACCCGCTTCGACTGCAAGACGAGCAAGCATTCCATATTTTGTACGATCACGATCTGATGTTGTTATATCGACAGCTCTACCTTCATAGTGCAGCGAATCAACTGAATGAAAATCATCTTCATCCCATCCTTCCGTGACTCTAAGTTTTACACTTGGCCACTGATTCATTACTGATATTGCTAAAATGTTGAGTTTCTCTTTGAGACGCTGGAATTAAAAAATGGAAGAAGAAATAAAAATTAGTTTAATGGATATTACTTTTAAATTGAAAGAATGAAAGAGGAACTACAAAATTTGCTGAACAAAAGGAACTAAAAACTGGTTTTTGACAAAATGGCACAAAAAGTCGGAACTTTTTGGATTGTTTTGAGAGTCAATAGGATGGAAAATAATAGATGTCAAAATATTTTGACATTTTTTGAGGATATACACAATTATTTTGGGTAAATTTGTTTCATTTTTCAATTTTTCTTAACAATGAGGATCGGAAGTGCTGGATATTTATGTTTAAAAGTCAAACTTTTAAGTTAAAATGGCAAAAATCCAATTAAAATTAATGAAAAAGTCAAAAAAGAATTAAATTTAATAAAAAGAAAGCTGCCTAAGACGAGGATCGAACCAATGACCTTCAGGTCAGAGTTCAAAAAATTAAAAATTATACTTTAATTAACATAATTAAGATTTTTCCACTAAAAAAAGGCAAAAAAAGCAAAAAAAGAACATTTCTTATTTTCGATCTTGGCAGGACTCGAACCTGCAATCTTCTGATCCGTAGTCAGACGCGTTATCCAATTGCGCCACAAGACCTCACTATTTGATGAAAACGATCTGGCAAAAATACATTTTTAAATCACACAGCATTTTTTCATATGTAGCTAAAAATAACCGAAAATGTGTTTTTAGCTGAAACATGTGAAAATCATGAAAATCACGCATAACTGTTCTAAGAAAACGTGATATTCAGTGATCTTCGTGGGATAAATTGGAAAATGAAACTGAAATGATTGAGACAATTTTACTGATAAGGAATTTGATTAGCTATGTTTGTGATTGATGAATTGAAGGTTTCGTATGGGAAATGATGAATTTATAGAATTTTTGGAATAAGGTTGACTTGATCGCGGACATGTGTGATCATATGTTGACTTGATCGCGGTCATGTGAGATGATGTGCTGCTCGGGGTGAATGTAAGGAATTCGATTAAATTCAGAGTTTTTAAGTGTTTTTTCACAAATTTGTGAAAGTAAATTTGAGTTTTTTGTTGAAAAACCCGCCAAAAATTCCCAAACAAAACGATTTTAATTACAGTAAGATTTCAAGGCAACAAGACTAATTTCCCTCAAAACGACAAAAGAAATAAATCTCAAAAGAAGGAAACATTTTCGCATCCTTTTCAATTTTACAAAAAGTAAACAAGACAATATTTTTAAATTTCTCAAAAATAAAATTTGCTTCGCCATTAAGGTCTAATTGCATAGCAAAAAAACTAAAAAAAAAGCTAACAAATATGAAGTAATGCAGAGAAGATTCATGAGTTTGCGTGAAGAAATAAAAGAAAATGAAATAAAAGAAAGGTAAAGAGGCATATCCGTAACAAATAAAACAAGAAGAATTGGAAAGAAAGGCGAAACATAGCATAAAGCATAAAAATATAACAAACAAATATTTCTGTCTTGTTATTGTCACATAAAAGGCAATTGATCAGCAGGAGATTGTCATTGAACAAAATGCGACAAGGGTGAGTACAAAACATAAATGTTACATCCACATAAATGCCTATGTTTATAGGCATAAATTGTCTTATAAATGCATTTTATGTAATGAGCTTAAAGCGATCTCACATGGAGCGTGAAGAGATGAACAACGTAAAAATATATATTCATTTTAAAATCAATTTACTTCACCTATTTTTTTATTGGTCGGTTCCTCACTTTATCTTTATTTATGTCTGACATTTGACTTTGCAATTTTTGCTGATCTTGTCAATAATTTTTGGGTGATCGAGGATGAACAATGGAGAAATTAGATAAAAATTGCAAAATATCCTTGACTAGGGACGAATTTTCAAGTGGATAGATTGTAAAGGTAATTAAAGTCTATTGTTAAAGGTGCAAGAGTTATTGTAAAATAATTATTTATGGACTTTTAGATCATAAATGTTTGTAGAAATTGACTCTAATAAAAGTTTATTGAGTATGTGGCATGGAATGGTATGGATGTATAGGCAGACGTAATTGTAACTGCATGTATAAGCACACATGTTTGTAACTGGATGTATTGTTGTGCTTACAAAAAGTTTTGATACATATTGTCGTTTATATAGATGAAATATTTAATATGCTTTATAGTCATATTATGAAGATATTCTCAATAATAGATAAATTTCTAAGTTCGAATCCTAAAATTCTAAACTAAATATATAAGTGTTTAATTGACCCCCGCAATTGTCACAGTAACTTTTTTAGTGAAAATTGCATTTTTTTTAGATAAAGTTCCAAACCTTCAAACTAATTCTGTATCAAATCCATCCTCAACAACCTCCCCAAAAAAGCATCATCAACTTTGAAATCAATCTAGGTAATCTATCCCACCTATCTTTGCAATCGATATCCAATCTAAGAACAAAATTGCCCATCTCAATATCCATTTCTAGCCTTTAAAAAGAGACCATCAAAACAGTAACAACAATAGATCTTCCTCAGTTCCATCCAGACAAAAGAGCCCAAGACAAGTAAAAAGAAAGAAAAAAGGAAGAGGAGAAAGAGAGGCCACAAAAAAATGTGCGCGGCATAATAACAAAGCACAAAAGCCAACCACAAAACCCATCCCGAGATGCGTCTAAATATTTTTCCAGTCCTTCTTTTTTTTTTGTTCTCATTTTTGAAAAATGATATTTTGACTTTCTGGTACACAACAATCGACAATGGCAATTATAGTAGGAGAGAAGCTAGACAATTGAGGAAAAAGTTCCTTTATAGAAGAATAAATTTTAATAAATGTAAATACTTCTTTTTTTTGTGGTCAATTCCAGGTGACATCTCCCTTGACGATGTCACTATTCTCCCAAATGAGTAGCAAATTTTCAGTAGTTTTTTATTCATGCCATGTCCATCTGTGTCAATGAATCATTTTAGTCTTCATCTTCTTGGAAATTTATACAATTTTTGGGAATATGAAGCTCATTTGTATGTGGGAATAAGAAATAAATTGAAGGCAGTTAAGGTGGATAATTAATTAATATCTGCCATAGCTTTATGCTGTTGTAAATAAATAATCCATAACGAATTGTCATCATTTTAAAGCGTTACAAAGAAGCTCAGTGATACTTTTTTTGTGTACATTTGTGGAAGTATCAAATGAGTAATGAGTTTTGACTTGTATGGATGATATTTAGCTTGTTGAATGTCAGTTTTCTTTACTTCAGTAGTTGATGGATGTCAGAAATTTGATTTAAATTATTTTTTAAGCAGTTTTAAGTAAGAATCTATGGAATTTGGCGCTAAAATTGAATATTTACTGCTGGAATTTGTAGAATTTCAGTGCAAATATTTGAACATGGTACATAAATGGATGTACGATGTGTATTGATCAGGAATAACTCAAATATAATGAGTAATGTACTTAATGACTTGAGCAGCATTAGTGGTCTCATAGCGAAAATACCTTACCAGAAATTGGAATCAATTTCAAAGTTATGGGTTCAAATCCAAAATGAATTATGAATCTCTAATAATTAGAGAGAATACCCCGAGAATATAACCTTAGACCTCCTTAGCAACAATGACTCAGTGGCAACATTTGGTTGTGAGGTCTGATCCGGATCCAATCCCTCAAAAGACTCATCCGTCACAATCACCTCATCAATCCTTAATCAATTAAACCCCAAAATACCCATCCGGCATCTCAAAAACCTCATCAATTCCCAATCAACACAAATAAATCACCTGATAATTATCGACAAATCCATTAAAAAAATCCACCCGAAAAAAATAAAGATCAAAATTACTCACTCATGTCCAACAAACATCGACCAATTAATCATGTGACAATTCGTCATTAGATCGTCATTTATTATTAAGAAGCCCAAACAGTTCAGTGATGGCCCAAAAAGATGTCAAAATATTTTCAGGATTTCATTTATTTATTTACATCCAGAAGAATCAAAAGAGATGAAAAAAGATTGATTCAAGAATGGCTATAACAAATTATCGACACAAAAAACCCGAAAGAAGAAGTAAAAAAAAAAATCTTCTTTGTCTTAATGTAGTGGAATTCATTGTGCCGTGACTGTGTTTTAAGCTTCTCAGCTCAGATTATGATTAAAATAACACTTTATGGATGAATTAATTGAATGTATTGAGATAGAGTCGAAAGGTCTGCTTGGGAATGTCTTTTTGATGAGATCTTGAGCGGCTGCATTGATGATTTTATGGACAGATTAAGGTGTAGCATAGGAATTCATAATTGTTGATGATCTAACCTATAAAATGGTGATCCTAACCTCAAAAAGCTTCAACATAACCTCAAAAATTCCAATGTACTCTAATTACTCGTGACGATCAAAATCCAATCCATAATTCGATGTCATACGTAACAAAAAACAAGTCCAAACAAACAACAAATCATACAGAAGCTTTTCAAGTCAGACAGTAATCATTCAAGATTGTAATCTTTCATTTGATGCTTCATTCCATCTCCAAATGCAATTCATTCTTTATGTGCTGTTCATGTTCCACTCACAATTGTTGAATGAATAAAAAAGAAAACATAAATCTACAAATTTATCTGCCGCTGTTGCTGCTGTTGTGTTTTTTCTACTTGGAACTGTTCGATAAATCAGACTTCAAATGTCATTTTAATGGAGGTAAACTGGCTATTTAATGGTTTTAACTATCTATCTAATAAATTAAGGTTCGTGGATGTATGGAATGCTATTTGCTTTGAGATGTGCTTCTTATGGATGGTGGAATTTTGATTATAGGAAATGGTATGAGATGGTTTAATTTATTGACTATCCACCTACCTCAACCTTCATAAAATTATATATCTATTAACACAATTTTCGCACAACCCGTTTCCACTCGTACTCATCTTTCCATCAATTTTTATACTTGTCACTATTATTACACCCATTCATGTAAATTTAATTTCCTTAATAGATTGAAAAAGTCTTCGTACGCGCACGTATAAAACTGGTGTTATTAATTCTCAATAGACAAGATAATTGCCATATTATATTACAAATAATGAAAATGAGCAATAATAAAATAATAATAATAATTATGGGATGTATTGTTGTGAATTAAATTGTGCACGTGCATGAACTTGTTCAATTTATTTTTATTTCAGTGTGTTAAAACGATGGTGGCAAGTGGATGGTGTCGTTTAAGTGAAGAGCTACTCCCTTATGTTGATATTGTGTTTATTTTGGTGAAAATTTGGATTATAACCTCAAAAGTTGGAACATAACCTTAAAATTCTTTATTCTAACCTCGAAATGCGCACTGTAATCTCAAAATTCCTAATTCTAACCTCAAATTGTGCAGTAAAACGTTAAAGTTATTCATTCTAACTTCATAATATCCACAAAATGTTTGTCATAACCTCAAAATTCGTTACACATTGTTAATGAGCATAGAAACATCAAAATTATTTATTCTAACCTCAATATATGTGCAATAAACACAAAATTCTTAATTCTAACCTCAAAATATGTACAATAACCTCAAAATTCCCGGTTATAACCTCAAAGAGTGCACAATAACCTCAAAACTTGCAATATAACCTCAAAATTTTACATTACGACCTCGAAATTCCATATTTTGACCTCAAAATGTGCATCATAACCTCAAAATGTACATTATAACCTCTAAATGTATAACATAACCTAAAATGACGATACACAGGTTAAAGAACAAACTAAAAGTCTGCTCAACATTCATCCTGTATATCCACACTGTAATCCACACAAAAGAACTACACTTTTAATCCACTTGCACTTGACACATTCTCAAATTTACTTTCATCAGTCTAAAGGACTTGACTGAGCACGGTCAAAGGATTTATTTAAACTCGAAACCGAAGGTCTTATCTTATCTCATTTTTTTTAAGACTTCTTACTTGCTTACTTACTTATTACTTATTTCTTCTTTTATTTACTCTTTTTTCCCTTCCTTCTTTTTCGACTTCATTCTCGTGATTATAATTTTTTTTACTTTCTGTGTTTCTGTTTCTTGTTGCTGCTCTGTGTTCATGTTTATTTATATATTTACAAAATCCTTTTATTTCATTTTAGAGTGTTTGAGATTAAAAGCGTGAGAAAGATTTCTTGTTGAACGAAAAATGCAAACGAAATCATGACGAAGAAGAATGAATTGGATTTTTATGAGCATGCGAAAGGGACTGAGGGGGTATGGAGATGAATTTTAAAGGATATGGTGGATTTTATGGAAGACTGTCTTAATTTTTTTTTTTTTTTTTGGCAAGAAAAACTTCCATTTTGAATCTCGAAGAGACAATAAAAAAGTTTTTTATGACATTTTTCATGTCTGCATCATCGATTCGCTATATCCATTGATTTCAGATCGAACAATAAGAGCATCTATAAGCAGATAATTTTTATTGCATTTCTTAATGAATGAATTTAAAGAAGAAATCATTTTATGTGAGTCTGGCCGCAATTTTCTTGTTGTTCGTGCATAGCCAAAAAAAAAATTGAAATTGCATTTTAGTGGATGTCATAAAAATTTTGTCTTAAAAGCATTTTTCTGTAAGTTTTTAAAAGCGAAAATTGCTTTTGCGTCGTCTTTAAAAGCCGCAAGGAATTCCAAAAAAAACCATGCCGAATTTCTGTTTTTAATGAAGAAAAAAAAAAATTCTATCATAAAAATATTTCTGAACATTCATTAAATACCAATTAATTACTAACTTCCTGCATTCAAAAAGCCATTCATGCAATCGATATCCATACCACCTTGCATGCCTTCTATACCCTTCTAACGTCCAAACCCACACAAAATGATATTTTTCATATCTTGTTGACTTGAGAACCATTATCATCGTCATCAATTTTATCTTCGATTAACGATCACAATTATGTGGTGGATTAAATTTCATCATCCTTAACCTGACGTATAAAAAATGTGTTCATGTTCATGCTTCCCTTTAGGGAGTTAGATTTCCATCGAGTTTTTTGAAGGTAGTCGGATTGACGTTGGGCACTGAACACACTCTATTGATCATATCATGTGTGTCTCCGATGATATTTTATGATGGAATTTTTGGGATTGGATACTAAAAAATTTAAAAAAAGTTACAAAATTTAAATTTCGAAATTGAAATTTAACATTCGAATTTTAAACCTTATCTTTCGAAATTGAAATTTTAACTTTCGAAATTGAAAATTCAACTTTCAAAATTGGAAGCTCAAAATTTAAATTTGAGATTTCATTTTCGAAATTAAGATTCCACTTTCGATATTGAAATTTAACTTTCGAAATTAAAATTTTAACTTTCGAAATTGAATTTTACTCTTTTAAATTGAATTTTCGAAACTAGACTTCAATTTTTGAAATTGAAAATTCGTTTTCGAAATTGAAATTTAACTTTCGAAATTCAACATTTTAGTTAAGTTTAAGATGCCTTAAAAGCTTAATACAAATTCCAATCTCTAGTATCCAATCCCAGTTTCTAATAGTAATTTAATACGATTCACTATCTTGATCGTTTGTCATCGCCAAAAGAGAACTCAAAGCCAAAACAAAAGACAAACAAAGGAACGAGCCCATGAATGAGAAACGGGAATTTAAACGGCTTCACATGAATAATAATCTCATGTCTCATGTATGTTGAGCTATGAACTTTTTTTCTCTCCTGTATATGCATCATTTCTGTGAAAATCTCTCATAAATCCCATTCATCTTCATTAGTATGCATAAATTACATTAATTATCATGTCGTGCACAAGAAAGTCAGATACAGTAATTCTTCCTGCCATATAAATTACATCGATAACGATCAAAATTAATTACTCGACTGCATAAAATGACTTGAAACAGTGTGTGACATCTGAGTGTCATTTACTGTCATTATTAATTAAATATTAATTTGTTTTATTCAACTCGGCCACCAGGTATGACGATGATGATGGTAAAGGTGATGCCATTCATGTGGAATTTATGCACATTTTACTTTATAATAATTATTAATGATTGTATTGTTGTTGAAAAATTGATATGTTAACTTTCAGAATCGAAATCATCACTCAAACTTGTTTGCTCACTCATCCAAAATCCTCTCGAATGGAAATCCCTCAAGTTTTTTTTCTAATAAAAAATTCAACGGTATGTGGACGTCGACTCGAGATGTGAAATAAGAGATATAATAAGTAATGTAAGACAAAATGATGATGGTTTAGAAAAATTCTTATTGTTTGTGAGAATAGACAAGACACACAAATTTGACATCATCAGCACTATTTGAGGGATTTGATTGAGATCAATCTGATGTTTTGAGATTATTTGGACAAAAAGTTATGGATTGTAAATACAAAAATACCAAAAAATTAAAATATAATGGTCTTAAGGCAGCAATAATATCTACGTGAACATTTTATAAGGATTCGAACCTTTCAAAATTACGAAAATTGAACTTTCTTGATTTGACACTGAAATTTTAATTGACAAAAGCACATTTTTGAATTTAAACTTCATTTTCAATTCCAAAAACTCTTCAAAATCCACAATCTATTGCCATCCAACAGTAATTCCTCGTAAGAATACCTAATAGTAAGCAATGATAGATCAAGAATTAATCATCAGCCAGTGAATAAGTCAGTTTAAATAACTTTATGGATTGTTGCGTTTTCTCTCAACATAGTCACAAGAACTATGTGAATCTGATACTTTTTGGAATGGTGTGGTTTAGATTTTTGATCTTATAATTAATAATTCTTGAATTTTTATGTCAAATAGTTTTGTGAGAAACTAGAAAAAAATTCGAAAAATTCTCAAACATTCGCAATATTTCCATCAAGTTCTTCCAATTTCGTAAACAGCAATAAGGAAAGAAATTAATCTAAGAATAAATATTTTGAGTATTTATTTACACAACATTCTCAGGTTTCGGAATTTCATTCATTAATGAAGAACATTTATGACGCAAATTTTTTTTTATTGGCTTCTTAACCCTAATTTTTTATGTTAATATTTTAGTAGCTTTTTAAAGGTGGAAATAAAATTAGTTTGATGGGAAATATCGTTGGGAGCTTTAATTGTTTAATTTTGAAAAGGTTTTGATTTCAAAATTTTGAATTTCATCAATTTTCAAAGAGTTTTTAAATTTTTGATTCCAAAATTTTAATTTTTTGAATTTTCTAAATTTTTGAAATTTCAACTTCTTTGAATTTTTCAAACTTCAATTTTGTCAAAATTTTCAATTTTCAATTTTCTTAAATTAACTTTTCAGACAGTTCCCATCCCCAGACAGTCCACCACAACCCGAAAAAAAATTAATCAATTAATGTGTCACATGTCCTCAGCTCAACCAAAAAACAAAAAAAAAAAAAATAGGGAACAAAATTGACAATTTCATTGGAAGCTCTACAACTTCACTCTAAAAAGATCCCATTTCACTCATCCGACATAAACAGAACATTCATGAATGTTCATAATAATGCAAAAATTCAATTCCAATCTCAAAACACTTCAGCTTGATAAATTTTCTGGTTCATCAACCTCAAACATCACAACACAAGATAAAATTCTAAAACATATTATAGTGCTATTTTATATATTTTTAGAAGTCCAAATGTCGATTTCGATTTCAATCAATCAAAAATAAAAGTTTCTCGTGACGATAAAATAACTTTTTTTTTTGTGTTCTGATATATCACATTTCATAATTTCAGTTCTTCTTCTTTCACCTTGAAACTTATACGATTCGATTACTTGGAATTTGTTATAGTTAAACAGAATAGAAATATGTTGTTGATGGTTATTTTAGTGATCTTCTTATTCGCTTCATTCTTGTTATTGTTACTCTAATGTATTCAACAAAGAGATCTTTTGGATCATTGAAAAATATTTTATTGGATTTATTATGAGTAGCTCTTTTTCCTGGCCGTTTAACAACAGTTAAATATGTTTCTTAATAGATGATTTTTGGTGGAATAATAAATAAATGGAACAGCATGATGTTGTGGATGTTTCAAGGGTAAATTTGTAAATTGGTTAATTTTGTGGATTTTAATTGTTAAGGTGTTTAGCTGTTGTGAAGCAATATTTAGCCTTAAAAGCCACAATTGTGAGTTTCTACTAGATTTTGAAATCGAAAATTGAAAAAATTTGGAATTTTGATCCAAAAATCATTCCAAATTCAATTTTAATGAGCAATTATAAACAATGAATTCAAATTCCATATGATCTCATTCCATAGCAACAGCAAGTTTATCAAATAGGTCATTCAAGTCCATCCGTTCATGAAATTTCACACTCTTCTTACTCATCAAAGTCTAGACTTACATCATGATACATAAACAAATTCAATTTATACAAAACTCATATTCAATTGCTGTAAACAAGTCAACTGATAAGGGATGAGAACAGATGCTGAGTCTACTTATTGAGAGTTTGATTCAGGTTGTGACATAAAATTTGAAAGATTCTCAATTTCTTCAATTTTTATATGAAAAATCAAGAAGAGCTCTTAGGGCTTGATTGCTTGACTAGTCTGGGCTATCAGAATTCATTTAGGCGTTAGATTACAGTCTTAAATGATAGTTACTTATAGAAATAAGATGCAAACATTTAAACTAAGAAATGAAATCAAAAATTGACATTTTTGGGAGCAAATCTACTTAAATAACCACAAATTCCTTCCAAAAATCCCGAAATTCCACATTCTTTCACTTTTTTACAGTAATCATGACTTTTACCCACTTTCATGCCCCCTCAGCCGTGTGTACACACATCAAGTAATCGACATCATCACCACATTACAGTCATCATCTTGATAATAAAATAAGAAGAAAAATCCTACAGACGAATTTCATACGAAACCACTTCTCCAAAGCTGAATGTGAGTTGGAGTCTCGATCGACACAAGATGAGTTACTTGTAAAAATTTCTTTCATTTCCAAATAATTCAAAAAAAAATATACAATATATGTTAATGTTTATATTAAACTAAATAAAATAAAATAACAAAAGCCCGAAAAGAAACATTAAATAAACACTAGAATGAATGTATACACAACATTATAGTGTGAGAGAGTCTCTGTCAATTATTATAATATAGTCAAAATAAACATTCTACCCCCTTCAAGTTGTAATAATCGAAAGAAATCATTAAAAGATCTTCTTTTTTTTCGAACCATCACTATTTTATTGCTATGATGATTGTTTGATCAAGTGATGCATTAAGTGCCTTTTCACATGCCATGTACATAGGCATTGTTGCGAGTCTATGCCATTTTTTACACCTTTTGCGTAAGGGATTGGAGCTCGAACTGTAGCTCGCTATTTTTGTAATTTTGAGGGACTAGATAGCATTGCTTAAGGTACATTAAGCTTCTTGTAGGCTTTGTGGACCTGTATTATCAATTCTTAGATACAAAATCAATTTTAGGACTTCAAAGTGGCTATATGAACTATCAGAATCCTAAGTAGATCCCTCAGAGCCTAACCAATATCCCTATAACCCTCAATATAACTCCTAACCCCTTCCAGAGCCTCAACCCCTTCAGCTCCCCATTCATCCATTAAAAAACTCATATTTGCTTGTGAATTACTTGCCAAAAAAATATCTCATAACTGTGGATTTTTAACAGCAATAAAGAAAGATAAAAATCATTTCCTTAAAGTGTAAAAATTATGTAAACAATCCCTATTCTTCTACCTCCACAAGATTTCGGTTGTGGCTAATATTGACCAAATTTTTTACATTGTATGCTATCCTTTTCTTGGTGCCTTATCTGCAATAAAAACAATAATATTCACTTCCGCAATAAAATCCTAGAGAAGAACAACATTGATAATCTAAAACTGAATGGGATTTTACGTTGATGCTGTGCAAAGTGCCTGCAACAAGTTGTGTGAGAAAGGTGCAAAATGGTTTTGGACGTTTTGGAAGGAAGAAAGCTGTTTATTGGATAAACATTAAGAGAAATAACAGAAGAGTTGTGCAAAAGATTAGGGATTGTTGTTGTATGGGACTTAAGGATATCCTTAGTTGATGCAATATGTAAGGAATTAGCTAGAACTCAGAAATTTTAAAGACAAAATAGTAATATTGATGAAAAAAATGTAACGGAAATAAAAAATTTGAATTTTCGCATCAGTTGAAGTAAACAATTTTCACGTGTTTTTACAAAAAGGTAAATTTAATTGTTTTTAGTTCCTTCAAAAGCTGTAAAACCTAATCAACTGCTAGCTAGGCTATCAAAACAACACTCAAACGCAAAACAACGTTTGTTCTAAGAGGATTAACGCAAATCATCCGTAAAATAACAAAGCAATGGAATTAATTGAATGGTAAATTCAATAAAAAGAGGAGTGAACCATTATCAGAGCTGAATAGAATAGCTTCAGGGAATATTTCTGATAGGATTACAATGTACTCAACCTTAACATTCTATTTTAGATAAAAATATAGACTTTATAATTGAAAAAATTCTCAAATTCTTCAACTTTGTATTCTGTCTAGAGTTATATCCAATAATCCAGCTATAATCATTAAAAACCTCGAAGGGAAATTTATATTCCTGACTTAAACAACATTTCACGCTATATAAATTGATTTGATTAAACTACAATGAAATTTCTGTTGTGCAAATTCAAGATCCAAACGAATCCGAATCTCAAGACACTAAAGCCTCATTAAAGTCCTCAACATCTCTCATAAAACATCAAATTAGCATTTTTTTAATTAAAATTAATTAATATCTCCACTCTACACAAAGTTGCATGTAAAATAAACAATTTCTTCTTCTTTTCACACTCGCGTGTATTTTATAGAAAGACTAAAGGAACTGCAAAGAGAAACTAATGATGATGATGAACACCATAAACCTCAAAACATCATATTTGTTTATATATCACACAATGATGAATGCTTCTAATTGCAACTATCGAACTGACGAGATTGCTGGATGAACGACAACTTAAAGTGCTGTAAAATTTGAATTATGACTGTCTTTGGCGGTTCCTTAAACAATAATATTGCCTAGACATTCTGTATCTTCGATATTCAATTAGATTCTTTTTTGCGCATATATTTAATTCCGTTTCATCCGTAAGCTGATTCGTGTGCGCAAAGCGGTGTCGGTTAGACACAAATTGCTAATAAAATATCTACTTTTTGAGGCACTCATCATCATTTTTTATTGTCTTGAAAATGGAAAGGAATTAAAGATGCTTTGTGTTGACTAATGAGCCACAGTAGATGGGCTTATGGTGAAAAAATTATCATTAAACGATTCTATTCATTGATTTAAAATCTTTCTTCTTATTGTTTTAAGCTTTTTCTTCCTCTATGAGGCTCTTTTTTGGTTTGTTTTGATGATATAGCTTAGTATTTTGTGAATGTAGGCTGGTAAAATTAATTGTTAATTGAATTTAGTTCCCTTGTGATTATTTATAGTAGATTTAGCCATATATCTCCATAGTTCTATAGGAACAAAGTTGTATGATCAGTAAGTACAGACTTTACAACTTTCGATCAAGGGTTCAAATCCCTAACAATTGATAAACAAACATTTCATTAAGAAAAATTCGTTTTTTTTTTTTACATTGAAATTTAGAAATTCTGACAAAATCCACACAACATCTCCACCAATTCCTCAAATACCTCCGTTAAACTGTGCGTGAGTGTCCATTTCAATATCTCATACACTTCAAAATTTTTCATCTCAACTCTTAATCTTCATCAATTTCACCGTCCACAATTAATCATTTCAGTTGGATCTTACTCTTTTTTTTTGAAGATTTTGTTTTTTTACGCGCGACACTTTGTAATTTATTAATAATGGAATTATATTTCTGAGATAGTTGAAAAGAGATTATGTTCCCATAAATCCCGCTCCGCTTAAAGCATACCGTGCGCATACTGGAATGATCATCTCTCATCTCCATGAATTCATGTGGGCGTTATATTAAATTATTATCGTTGTGAATTTTGTACAGTGGGAATGCAAAGCAAGGGAATGTTTGGATATGATAAAGAGCAGTTTTTGGAGGTTAGGTATGAAAAATTGATCAATATAACCTCAAAATATGGACTTAAAATTCCAGAAAACATCCAAAATAACCTCGGAATTCTAAAAATCTCCAAAATAGCCTCAAAATCCCCAAAATAAACTCAAAATTCTCGAAATAACCTATAAATTCCAAAAATAACCTCAAAATTGCTAAAACAACCTCAAAATCTATAAAACTAACCTAGAAATCTCAAGAAATAACCTTAAAAAATCTCCAAAACAAATTTCAAATTTCTAACCTCAATTCAAGTCAAATCGCACAAAAACATAACCTCATTTCAGCCACAAAATATGCTTACCTTTACAAAAATGCTTAACAACCAACAATTTTTCTTCTTTTCTCGTGTTTTTTTGCCTCAACAAAAAAATATAAAAAAAAAATTAATTTTTTCGAGTTGCAAAACATGAACAACATTTTAAATGCCACATGGCGATAAGTCAACAAAACTGAAGATTAATCAAAAATCCACTTTGCATATACAGCACTTTTAATATCCTTTATTTAGATGCATTTAAGTGAGTAAGTCATGCACTTAGCATTTATGTGTGAGAGGCGGCAAACTTTACTCTTTTTTTTTTTATAAATAATATTTAATCTTTCAATAATCGAATAAACATGAGGCACTGACTGACTGACTAACTGCTTGTATATGGTACAATGGGGATGCACAAAAAGGCTTGCTCGATGCATTCACGGGCTCGAAATATAATGAAGGAATTTTTTTTTTATTATTTACATACTGAGGTAGTAATTTCTCATCTCTTTCGACTTGCATTGGCATTTTGTTTGTTTATTTGTACTTCATAATGTTCAAACCTTTTGTGTTATTAACAATGAAAAGAAGATTATTATTATTATGTGTGTATACATATATTAATGTTATATTCATCACTATCAACACTGTAGACTCGGCTTTTGTTAGACGATGTAATGTGAAAATTAAATTGAGAAAAAAATTAGCGGCTGTGTGCGGTAGCCGAAGAGGTTGAAGGTGCAATTGGTTGAGTTTTGTGAGTAAGCATGAGTTTTGTCGGAACTGACGGGTTCCGCACTTTTTTTTGTTCACTGAAGCCCAAAACTATACTGATTTACTGTCACGTCAATTCTTGGTGTTGACCCCAAACTAAAACCACATACAGCATGTGGTTTATGGAATTTCGAAGGTACATTGGTGTGTCGCGACACAAATGTTGCCCACCACTGACGTGGTTGCTCAGTTTTTCAAAATTCCGGCCAAAAAATCCCCAAATCCAAAAATTTACGATTTAAAATAATTCACCGACTTTACTTCATTGACATCCAGCCATAATAATTAATACAATAATTTATAGCTCTATGAAATCAAGGATTGGCACAATGTCACATATTAAAGCATTAAAGCTTCTCAGCATAGCAAAAAATATCACGTAACAATCATCGCAACCAAAGTCCCCATAAATAATTCAAACTGCAACAGCAAAAACAGCGAGAACTTCTTGAAATGCAAATTTCTTATTCAAGTTACACAGACATGAGTGTGAAATAAATTGGACAGTGAACAGAGCTTGAACAAGCCATTGTCATAAAACATCAACTAATTTAATCAAATTAAGATAAAAAATTAAAGTTAAAGAGATACATGAGAAGGGAAGAAAAGTAGTTTTGCCATGCATTGCTGTCTCTCTTTTCGTGTGTCATTTCGTGATGTAAGAAGTTTTCTTTGGCCTCACTTTGGCGAGGAGCATAATTTAAAATTGAAATTTGATATTTTTGTTCCTTCTCTTCTTTTATGTACATGGCTTTTTTTTAATGTGTCTTTGCTCGTGGGGAGTTGGATGTGTGACGATGTGATAGGGGTTTGGGTGCATTTTGTCGGATTGAGTTTGATATTGTGTGAAATTTGGCAGAAAGCTGTACATAAAGTTTCATAAATTAGCCAAAACAAGCAAAACTGAGCAAAATGAGCAACTATTAAGCAAATTGAGCAACTGATAAGCATGTGTACCAACTAGAAAGCAAATTTGACAAAGTTTAGCAAAACTGAGCAATTAGTGAGCAAAACTGAGCAACTTATAAACATACTGAGCAACTATAAAACAAATTGAGTCCGGAAAAAAGTAAATTTGAGTAAAACTAAGCAAAAAATGAGCAAATTATCAGTAATACTGAGCAACAAGTATGAAAAATGCGCTTAAACACCTCAAAATTCCCAACTTCCTTCCTCATAAAATTTCATGTCACATAATTCCACGTCTCCTTACTTCTGCGTACTTACATGTACGCAATTAAATACCCAGCAATGTTGGATAAACTGCATATAAAAAAGGCCCAAAAAATATATAAGACAAAGAATGACCAAGAAATGAGACAGAAAGGAAAGAATGTCAAAAAAAATATTTTTATGGATGAAAATTCCATCATGAGCAGAACAGAAACAAAAAAAAATTATAATTATCATGAGACACAACCATCATCACCTGCCATAGTCGCATAAATTAAGAACCAAAAAAAAAATTCATTCTCAAAATGGAGATGAGAAACTTTTTGGAAATCACTTTTTCTGGTTCTTCTGTCCATGATTAGCAGAAACGCATTTTGTAAAAGCGCCATGCTGCGAACTCTTTTTTATTTTCAATTTCTATCGCAACAATAATGATGAATAAAATATTGAAAATTGAAAAAAATGAAATGAGATGAGAGTGACGCCATGAAATAAATTTAAAATTTAAATTAGGATTGTGTTAATGGCTGATTTTTAATCGATAAAATTAAGTGAATTCATTGACTTTTTTTTTGTTGGAATTAAAATTATATAAATAGGAGTTTTGGAGTTGATGGAATTTTGATATTTGATGAGTTTTCTTTTTTGGATTGAATTTGAATTTCAACTTAATTTTTAAAAACTTAAATCAGAAATTTTTAGAAAATTGAATTTTAAACTCTTTTAAAAGTTTAAACTTTGAAATATAAGAAAATTAAATTTAGTAATTTTGGAATTTCAAGAAATTAAATTTAAAAAATTTGAAAAGAATTTAAATTGAAATTCAAATTCAAATAAGATTGTATTATTAAAGAGCTAATTTTAAATAATTTTCATTTTAAAAGTCAAATTTAGTTACAATTTAATAATTACAGAATCTTAAAATTTCAAATTTAAAAACAAAAGATTTTTAAATATTAAATTTTGAAAACTAATTTCAAATTTTGAAAATTAATTTCATTATTTTTGAATTTAAAATGTTTTGAAAATATTCCAAAAAACCTCCACATTAACCCAGAAAAACCACACTTACAAATTTCAAATCTCCAAACAAAAACTAATTCTTTTTTAAACTCTTTAAAAAAAATTTGTTTATTTTATGACTGCGTCTAAAATTTTAAACAGACGTGAAATAACAGCAAAACTCAATGTGTTGTTTTCACGGAGATGAGTAAAAATCTTGGCATGTGAAACTATTAAGTAATTTATGATTAGTCAAAAATTAAGTGTTAATTGCTTCTCTTAATTAATAAGTTTGTTCAACTTTACAGGTTTTTGGGCAGTTTTTGTAAATATTTTTGTAAAATTTAAATTGAGAAGCTTCAAGTGTAATTCAATTTAAGCTACAATTTTAAAATTTTAAAATTCAAATTTTATCAAATTATTCAAATTAAATTGAAAATGTTGAATAAAATTGCAAATGACAAACTCAATTCAAATTCTCAATAATCAACAAATTCTGACTAACCAAAAATCTCCAGAAACTCAATTCACATGACAGCCTAGTCATCAGCTTAGAACCAGAAAACGTGTAAATTGATGATTCAAAACAATCTTTTTGTCACCAAATTAGTCGAAGTATTATGCGCAAGCTTTCAATTAAGCGCAGCTGTAAATCCACAATAGCAATATATTTGAATTCATAAATATCACTGAAGCTTATCAGTCAGATGTTACTGTTCACATGAATTCACGGTTGTTATTGATGTGTTATTGTTTTTGTGGCTTATTTGGTCGTAAATAAGTGGAAAATGTCATGGAAAATTATAGAAAAATTTGGAATTGAGTTGGGAATTTTAGAGAAATTTTTGACAAGTTCCAAAGTTCAGCAAACTTAAAAAAATCAAATAAAAAGTCAAAACTCACCAAAGTCATCAATCGATCAGCTCCAGTACCTTCCTCGTCTTTGAAAATAATATCCTTATTATAATTCGGTATCAGATCCTTAAAGCGTGGATCTTCACGCGATATTTTACCCTCATGCAGTCCCGACGCACCGAGCGTATTCTCTAATACATTTGGTACATGTTGCTTGAATACTAATGGTGTCAATTTTCGACTTCGTCTCGATCCCATGCCACGAATGGGACTGCATGTGAGAGCGGAATTGACAGTTAATATAAGTATGAGAAATATTGACTTCATTATTCTATTATTCACTAATGGATTTGTGATTTTTTTGTTGCACATTTTGAGAATTTTCAGTCAAAAATTCTCGAAATAAATTTCAAAATTCAGTCAAAATAATTTCACTTTTTGTCAGTTCACTTCCAGCACAAAATCTGATAAATTGTAATTTAAATGCTGTCAACATAAATCATTTATTTTAGGTGTGTAATCCCTTATTCAAATGGTTCACTAATTAACCACACTTATTTAATCATATTAAACACATCCACCAATCCTACAGTCGTTAAATTGTCGAATTAATTCCATCATTTTTCACTTTTTTTTATTTTATTTTAAATCCTCGAAATTAATTTTTCACTGTATTGTTTCGATTTATTTTAAATGATTTCTTGATGAGGGTCTATGGTTCATATTTAATGGTTGGATTGGAACTGATTTGTAAAAATTTAATTTTTCACTTTTTAGCAAAGGTTTCTATGATTTTTTTTTCAATTTTTTTCACTGATTTATTGATTAAAATTCACCAAATTTTCAAATTAATCTCCAAATAATCCACAAAAATTCAATTTTTCTCTTCTTTTTCTTCACTTTTTGAGCATCCAAAAAAATTTCAAAATTTTTCTTCACTTTTTTTTAAAAAAAAAAATAAATTATTTTTTTTTCTCAGCTCCCTGTCCGAGAGTCACGATCAGTTTTTGTCTAATAACCAAATGAAACTAAAATGGGGGAAACAATTTTTTGTGTGTCGAAGGCAGAGGAAGAGAAGAGCGAAAAAAATGAAGAAGAAGAACTTCTTTTTTATTGAATTTCTCCACACTTTTTTTACTGTGTTGTGTTTATTGTTCGTTGTGACACCGGTCTGTGGATGAAGGTGTGTTGTTGTGATTGTTTCACCCATACATGGACATGTAGTGATCATATTGGTAGGTAGACATGTAGAGATGTAGAAAATTTATAGCTGTAGATGTAAAAAAGTAACGAATCAACTAGTAAATACAAGAAACATCGAGTTGAGGATCGATTGAGCTTTTCTCGTGAATAAATTTTTGAGCTTTTCATGTTTATTCCGATTTCACAATTACTTCTTTTTTAAATTGAAAACTTCCTGCTTTCGAAGGTTGTAGAATGATTTTGTGTCTGGAATAGTCTGGTGAGTTAAATGGCGTGTGAAAAACGTCTGGAAAATATTTGTAAATTTGTGATTTGTTTAGTGATGTTGTGGATTATTTTGGGCTACTGGATGAAGCTCACGTAGGCAGGTGGTTGATAATCGGTGCAGTAAATGAATATTGGTTTGGAAAGTAGTGACTTGTTGGATTGATGTGTAGTATAGAGCTGTAAATCAGGTAAATTCTGTTCATGCTAATGAAAATGGCATCATAGAGCTCAGCACTCATATTTGACTAAGATTGTGGATGTTAAAGTCTACTAATGTCGTTATTACTAGATAATACTGGTTGACTACCGGGTGAGTCTTGTGGACATGACCGATATAGCTAGAATCAAGGAGTATATGCTAATTTAGAACCATAATTCTCTAGCCAACATAAAGCGTACTCTCAAGAGCAAAGGAGCCTGACAGCAACATTCAAGATTATGGTCCTGTTAAGGAATTACAAGCTAAATTGAATTTTAAAGCATATTCCAATCACGTGGCCGCAAATACTCCATTTTTTCCACACAAATCTCATCATAAGTATCACAAATGAGCCCCTAATTAACCATACCTTCTCTATAATTTCCAAAAATTCTCAAGAAAAACCTTTCTCCATTACAAAAATTACCCGACAAAAAAAAAATCCCTGACTCATTCTCACAGCTTCCAAAAATAAAAATGATCGTCTTGAAATAAATTCTCATCACAACAATAAAATATTCAATTCTTTCCCATAATCAACTGCACAAGACATGAAAATAAAATGTAATTTATGAATGACTTCACAGAAAAAGATATACACATGCAAAAAGGCATCATCCAGCAGTCAGCAAAACTTCTCCTTTTGATCTTTTTTACCCATCTTTTCAGCTTTTGTTCATTTTATTAGATTAAATCCATCTTGGATGTTTTGCCGGCATGCGGTTCAAAAAAGCAAATCTCTTGAGATGCTCACATAAAAAAAAAACTCAAATTTCCAGTTCAGATCCATTCACAGTTAGATGTCTATTGTCGAGAATTCAATGAATTAAAAAATGAATGAATAAGAAGAAACGAAAATTCATAAATCGGTAATTTGGCACAAAAATAAGGCATGCAAAAGGTGAATCTTGATCATTGTCACTAACACAGTCATACATTGCGTATGTGTGCATCATTTTCCCCTTCTTTTTGATCCCATACACAATCCAGAACATGAACAAATTGGATAATCTAATGATGCTACATTAATTTTTGTCTGTATGCGTTAAGTGGGCGTGGAGATCGTCCGAGAGCAGCAACAAAATAAAGGCTTGAAGGCATCAAGAATAAGAAATTCAATTTCAATTTTGGACATAAAATTGACTTTTAGATTTCAAAAAAAAATGCATGGACGGTGATGATGATGATGATGAGAGGAAATACATATTTCATTAAATAATTCTTAATGATAATGATCGTCGTTGATGATCATACTGCTGGATGATGCCCTTAGTCGGCATTTATCTCTCTGTGTGCCTTTTTTATTTTTATTTACGTCTACATATATTTAGCATTTTTATAAGCTGAAAAAGAGAAACGCTATACATATGAATAGATGGATGGATAGATAGAATGTGATATTGATGGAGTAATGGAGGTTGGGGAGGTAAATGCGCATTTTTATGGATATTGTAACTTAATGTAAAGATTCCCAAACCCAAAAATTATCGAAAGATTCGAAATTTTGTTGATCTAGAAGCTTTACTTCCATAATACTAGTTAAAGAGTATCTCAAAATGCTCATATAGTACACCGAAGTACTAATATAGTACCCCATAGTAAAACTTTAAGAACTCAATATACTAGCAATAGTATAGTGCGTATTACTCAATATACTATTTTAGTTGCATATACTATTTTAGTACTTCAACGTACTATTTTAGTACTTCAATGTACTATTTTAGAACTCATAATACTATTTGCATCCAAAGTTCTAGTATATTACTGAATATACTATTTTGTAGTTGGACATAGTACTATTTTAGTAGTACATGGAACTATTTTAGTACTTCATACTACTATATTAGTATCATATAGTACTATTTTAGGACTAAGTACTTTTTTAGTACAGTAATATTTTGTGACTCTGTAGTACTATTAAGTGACTGCATAATACTACTATAGTACATTTTAAATAGAACCTAGAGCTAGTTCTGATGACGTAGTATACTACAATCGGCTATCCTTTATAAGACTAATTTCATATTCTTCAGATCGTATGTATGTAGCCCTTCATTGACTATCTATACAAATTCAAACTCAATCCGTATAAGTTTGTCAGTCAACCATCTTATACTTTAATCCCCAACAATCTCTTCCAAAATTCTCGCTAATAAAGAATTTTAAAAAAAAATATTTTGTTTTCTTCTCTGTTATTTGAATGGTTTTTAATGGCCTGATGATCAAAAATGGTTCTTCTCTCTTTCACTTTTCTTGTTTCGTGGCTTCTTCTTCCACAAACTCGATTATTATTGCTTTAGCTTCCTTTTATGATATTTTTTTTCTCTGTTTCAATAATTTTTTTATGAATGAACTTCTGTTGCTCATCGTAGCAGCTAGAAAGATCTGGTTTGATTTCATTTTCTTATTTATTTGTTTCCTCTTTTTTCTGACTTTAATTTAAATGAAATTATTTATGCATGCAAGAATTAGAATGGAGATTTATCATGTGATACTTAAATTTAAAAGTTGATTATTTAGGAATTTTTATGACTTTTTAGACACAAAATTTCAATAGAATTGATTCGATAATCCTTTTGGTTATAAATGGACATCGATTTTATTTAAAATAGATAAACAGACGAGTAGCTTTGAGAGGATCCGAATGAATAAACAATTTAAAATGGAAATTTGTTGATTTCTAGGTGAAAACAGTTTGTTATGTTCTTTTTTAAGCCTTTAACATGTGCGATATGTAGAGTTAAAGTGATTTATTTCAGGATTAGTGGTCGAATTTTTAAGGGAATTAAGATTTTTTAATGAATTTTTGTTAGATTAATGATGAATTGAGGATTTTAGAGGTTTAGTGGTCATTTAAAGGTATTTTGGAGCTTGCTGCAGAAGAATAGGGCCGTATTTAAGAGCTAGGCTATCCTAGAATCTACAAAACCGTTAAAAACACTAAATTCCACCCTAAAAACCATTAAAAATCATAAATTTCAATTTAATCTTGTCCATCT
Source organism: Chironomus tepperi (assembly GCF_022539635.2). Classification (NCBI taxonomy): domain Eukaryota; kingdom Metazoa; phylum Arthropoda; class Insecta; order Diptera; family Chironomidae; genus Chironomus; species Chironomus tepperi. The sequence goes on from NW_027226207.1 coordinate 2,834,131, forward strand.
AGCTCATAAAACATCCATGATTGATTCCCTATTAAATAAAATTTATAGCAACTACCCAACAACCAATCGCAACCCAACCCATCAATATAAAGTGCATTAATGCATGTAAAAACTCACCTGAAGGCTCATTTACTTTAAATTATCATCATTTCCAATTCAAATTTATGAACTGCAATAAAAATAGTGGAACTACAAGCAAAAGAAGTCAACACTTGTCAGTTCATATTTCAAAGTCGTAATAGAATATCATAGGATAATTTACATAAATAAGCCATTTTCGATCGAAAAAAGCTTTTTAATGGAAGCAGCAAAGAAATTTTTTGTTTCTTTTCATTGAAGCGTCACCGAAAGAAGAACAGAAATGATATTAATGAGAAGCATATGGCGTGGATATTGTGAAGATGATCATCACCATTTTCATATCATTATATTGTATTGATACTTTCTCTTATTTATTATCAGCATGGTGTAAATCAATGGTTAAATGCATTTATGAAAGAATGGGAATTAGAAGGAATTTGGAGGTTAGGTTTTAGGGATTGATATTTTTGTTTATATCCAATTATTGAGTTTTAATCCTTGGTTGTGACTGGGAAGTGTCAGGATACTATTGTGCGCAATCAAGATTGCTAATCTATACTTCATATTGGTGTCCTTAAGTCTAGTTGTGAATTGGTATTCAAGAGACATTGTGGCATATGGCAAGGTATCGACCAACACCCTACTAATGGAAATCGAATCCGTCTCATACCCACAAAGTTAGGACACAGATTTCCATTCTGTCGCTTAACCACTCAGCCACAAAGGGTTACTCTCAAACTAACAGATTCTCCTATATATGGCACACTACTACTCCAGATTCCACTCTGCTCAGACACAACATCCCCATAAGCCATTCTACCAGTCAACATATAATAACAGACCTATAGCTTTATAAGGCAACCCCAATATGCCTCGATCTTCATTTTATTTTCAATTCCATATAAAATAAAAAATATCTTCTTTTTTCCTCTCTTTATTTGTGCTTTGTACTGTATTGTTCTCCACAATGACATGATGGATTTGTGTTTTGACTTGTGTCTTATAAAGTGGCGCTTATTTATGTTAATTTATGAAGCTTTTATTCTCTTCTTTTGTGTCTGTCAATTATTTTTATATTATTTGAGTATCTTGTCGTGTGTACTTTTGTGATTTACTTGGAACTGGAATGGATTTATGTGATTGATCTGGGTTGAAACAGCTTTTTGGAGGTTAAAAGATGAGATTTAGGACTTAGACAAGGATAGAAGGCAGGAAAATTAGTAAAAATCTACAATTTACTTCAAAATCCAGCAAGCGCCATGCCAACAATCCAAAAACATCATCTGCCATAACTTCCATTTAAAAATCCAATAATGGTAGCCAAAAATTCTAAGAATCAACAATCCAAAATGTGTATAATGGTAGCAGCAAGCATACAAGAGACAACAACTGCGGTCATCCTTTCATTTTCATCCATTTCATTAACAAAAATGTCTTATGAATTAAAAAACAAACCCGAGTGCCTCCTGTAAAAATAAATTTTTGTCCATTGTTTCATTCATCACCTGCATGAGAATATTCACTGTCGCATCCATATGCTACTTAAAGACAATTTCCAAGGAAACTTTCAAGTGTGACAGTTGAATTCCTCGAGGAATTTTGTCGTTCCTCTCTTTTTTTACTCACAATCGCCGCATCAAATTGGGAATTTATGAATTTTTTCCTTCGGTACATACATAAAGTCTCACAGGATGTAAAAGAGCTTCTCTTAACTTAATAACCACAAATTCAATCGCAATGTGAGACATTTTTTTTTGTTGTGTATTCTCAGTTCTTTTATTGTCACCTTTCATCTTTTGCCTTCTTGCGATGCACATTTGAGTGTGTTTTGGATGTTCTGTGTGTAGATGTGCATGTGTGTTTGACTGCTTACATAATTGTGGACTGGAATAAAAATGTCACTTTTTTGGAATCTTTTTGTTAAAAGTTGGATTTTTGGTTAAGATTGAGATTTTGCGAGATGTTTTGGTATCCAGACTTGATTGGGGCATGTTTAAGTGCTGGATATACGGTAATCAAGTGGACAGGATGATTAAGACTAATGGGGACTTAAGAATTCGTTGAAATCCAACGTTGAACTAGGATCAAATTGTTCCAACTATTCTAACTGTTTCACCGTCATTTTGGCATCTTCTAAGTGTGTCTTGATCAAGTACACTACTGATTTTCAGTAAAGGTTCTCGATGCCGATACCAACAGTTCGATCAAACCCTGCATACTCTCAAGAATACACTAAGATCCCAGTTATTTAAGCAACTACCCCGAAAAACCCATAAATCCTGCGTCAATGTCCATCATAAGCTCCCTGACCATACCATAAGCACAGTATATTCCTCGTTCTTTACTTTAGTACCTTGATATTTATTTCTCTGGTTCCATAAATGTTTAAACAGCGCTACATTCTGTTGTGTGTACAAATTTTTGTTTTGTGTGTTATTTTTTTCATCTCTCGGTGCGTCAGAGATCAAAGGAAACTGAGCAGCATCTTTTGGACTATGGTAAAGAAATGAAAGAAAGGAAGAGAGAGAGAAAGAGAGAGATGGGAGCATATAAGAGGGCAATCGAAGTAAACAGCAAATGATCATCACCACACACGATGATTACCCAAAATATTTTGACTTCTTTTGATGTTTTACCTTTTTACCATTATTATTATTATATCCATAGATACAAATAAATGTCCTTTTTTCATCCATTCCTATTCTTCTTATCTTTCGCTCTTTTTGTTCTCGTGGCATTTTATAGAAAATTTATTAGATCCTTTTTATCCTACATTTCATTCATTTCTTCTCACACTCAAGCCTAAACAGCTAACCTAAACCTATACTAAGTGATTGACTGAATGACTTTTTAATGCTAATGGTTAACAAATAGTGACAACAACAACAGCAGCAGAGTGAGAACGATTAAATCATGCTTGTGTGAGTAAATAAATGGAATTTGTCTTTTTTTTTGGAAGAGATAAGAAGAAATTTTGTAAATTGATTGAAATTTTATTGATTTTTCTGTTATGGAAGCTTCTCCTTTATAGATACAAGAAGTAGATATTAAAAGCTGTTGGTGATTTAATTTGATGTGATCGGCGCCATGACGATGAGTTTGTCACTATATTTGTTGGGGGTATTTGATGGTGTTTTGAGGTAGTATTGTATGGGGAAATTTGTTAGGATAGGTATGAGTCACTCATGATCAGTAATCGAGGACGACTCGAATTTTATAGGAAGTCGACTATACCATACAAAATTTGAGGCAACTTCGAGCTTTCTGATTTCTGGATGTTTTTAATTTTTGGAAAGTCCATGGCTTAGAAAATGTGAAAAATTCAGATCCAGGTTCGATCTGATGCCAAAATTTACTGAATCTGTCCCCAAGCTAGAAACACTCAGGCTTAGTGCCGGATTTTTCACTATTTTTACACCGTGTGCTCTTAGAACTAGTTTATCGTATACAACGACTTAACCAAGTGTCACAAAAGTGTTTAACCTGTCAGATAGCCAGCTCAAGGCATTATCCTAGTCCTTTCTGGTATTCCTAAGCAGCCAAACCTCAAAATCCCTCCAAAACACAACAATACATCCACCATCCACCTAAATACATTTCACCATTTAAATCCAATGATCACAATTTACACAACCATATAATCAAACAACATCAGACAGTACAGATAGGTCAGTGCTGTTCGCAGAAACAGTAATGTTAACTGCTATTAAAAATTCATTAAATTTATTGCCATTTAAAAACAGAAATCTTAAATAATCAATACTCGGTGAATTTTTTTCCCATTAAAGCAACAAACCATGAATAGTTCATTAGCAATAGTCATGAAAATATCCACAGAATCTACAATTTACAGACACTAAATTATTCGTTTCAAATAAAGCATCCATGGTTGATGTACATTATGATTTTGTGAGTCAATAGTCATCAGTTCTCGTCGTATTCATCTTATGTGTGTTGCACGCTTTACTGCTTACATCAAACAAATTTGTCGACTAATAATCAACAATGCAAGACAAATGTGTTGTGCGAGCAAGCGCGATTCTGTTAACAAAATGCAAATAGTTCCCATGGGAGTCATCATTAAATTACAAATTGTACATGAATGTACACATTAAATATACTTTTTTTTTTTCATCTTGTTTTCTTTCTGTTTCATTCCATTAAAGGCACTTTTTTGACTTGTTGTTGTATTACTGCGGTAAAAATTTAAGGATGAAAAGAAGTAAAAAAAAATCAAAAAGCATTAACATACAAATATTGTGCTTTAATATAGTCAAATATATTTGAAAATGATAAATATTTTTCTTTTGGTGAGTTTGAGAGTTGATATTGAGATTGTAGAGTGGATTGAGCGCATAATTCTTGTAGAATGAATACGATTTTTACAATTTTATGTGAACCATACAGCAGATACTCTAGAATATCCTTTTAGAGCACTTAATTCCATTTTGGCAGTCAAATGGCTTGAAAATACTTGAAACTTAGGAGTTAAGAAGGCCTACCTGTCCTATGTGGAGCTTAGGTTACAACAGAAGGCTTTTTATCTTACTCTGTTGCTAGCTCTGTCACCTAGATTGTACAAATTCTCTGTTCGCACGTTGAGCAGACATGCTTTTATTATTGTTCTGCGCCAAGTAGTTTTTTAGTCGGGCATCAAGTTACCAGTGGTGGGTTATGGGAGTAGATGATTTGAATGTCCATAGTATGGAACGCAAAAATTTGGTATGGGTATATACTGGTATATGTTTCGAAAAACCCTTAAAAAATGTAGAATATCTTCGAAATAATGGGTGGATTTGACCCCTAAACCGCCCTCATCCCTGAATACTCCTCGCTTAAAGATTTGTAACAAACCATTTAAGTTCAATGAATTTTTATCAAAAATCAACCTAGACAGCCACCATCTCAATCCGATCCAATCCAATATATCATATCGTCCCATTTAAAACCTCCATTCAACACCAAAATGTAAATATTAAACTCATCGAAGTGTTAAAAATTTTAAATACCTCATTTGTACGAAAGCACGAAAAATCAAGAAGAACGAAGAAGAAATAAAGTAAGTAAAATAAGTTGAGCTCACAAAATTGTTCATTATTTGATCAATATTAATTTCTTTGAGGTAAACATAAAGTAATGAACATAACGCGGTTAAATGATAAAAGAGAGTAAAGAAAAGATGAGAGGAGCTTGAGAAGAAATGTTTCTGCTGCTGCTGCTGCAGTCTTTGTTGTTGATGATTTTAAGTAGTTACTTGTGTGAAGTTGGTGCATTTGGGAGTTAGAGTTGAATTTTATTAAAAGTGAATTTTCAAGTCTTTAGACGAAGTTTTTTGGGTATAAGCACCAAACCTGGATGAAGAACCCAAGGGTGGGATAAAACTGGAGCACTACGAGGCCTGGCTGCACCTTTGAGTAAATAGCACTGGATGTAGAAAGAAGGTTTAAGTATGCTTTGTGCCACGCTCCCTAACAACCTAAGTAGCTCAGTAGTAGCAGCATGCGACCGAAGATCGTAGGACGTCGGTTCAATTCCTACTCGAGCTATATTGAGGACAAGTGTTCTCCTTCTCTAGAATATTAGATTTAGTAAGGTTCCGAACACTAAGCACCTGAAATAACGAAAAATTAGAATCCATTAAGACTTAAAACTGCTTAAAAACCACAAAAAATGAATCTTCTACCAACTGCTCAGAGGCTAACTTCCCTCAAATCCACATTAAACTCTCAACAATCTTCTCCATGCTTCATCTCCAAAAAGCATCATTTAATGGACTTTTAAATAAATCTTCTTAACATAACGCGTTAAAAATGGAATGTTTTGCTTTCTTTATTTATTACTTCTTTTCATTATATCTGTGTATTTAAGAACATTTTCATTCAGATTCAATTAAGTCCAAAAAAGAAGAAGCCTCAAATTTCATCGGAAAGAAGTCAATGAACATTTTGTTGACTTCTGATTGCAGCTAATCAATTGATTTATTATTTTACTAACTGTAAGTAATCGTCATGACACAAGAAAAAAAAGAGGAAGGAGAAGAATGTTCCATCCTTCGCAGTAGAAGTTAATAAATATTTTATGAAATGTCTATTATGCTTTTATGCCTTATTTCATGTCCTTCGTTTCGTCAATAAAAGTTTTTATTGAGCTAGCAATAGAACAAGATCTGAAGATGCTCAAAAGGACCTTTTACCTTCACAAATTCAAATTTTAACGGTAGCCTCAAAAAGAAGACTCAAAACAATAACCCGGGAACAAGAACTGCAGGAACTGCAACAAAATATAAATTCTTTATGGCATTGAGCGCATTTTCATTCAATGTGGATTTTAAACCATTAACCTTGCATGGAGCTGTTGGACGTACAACATTGTTTTTGTTACTGCCACATTAAAGTGTGAAGTGCAAAGTACCCATTAAGATTCTCTTTTCTTTATCTTCCTTTTGCCTTCCTTTTTTTTCACAAAAAAAAAACTAAGTCTTAACTCAATACAATCGAAAAAAAATTGACTATGACTGACTTTCAAGCTGTTGTCATAAAATCTTTGCGGTTTTGTGTTTGTGATGATAATGCTTTCCAATAAACTGATGATATGAATATTTTTTGGCTCTGTTGTGTGCCTTGATGCTGTAAATTTTGGAATTCTTGGAATTTTGGAATTGCTTGGAGTTATGTGCTGCTGAGGGTGTTGAAGGTGAATGTGAATTGACTGCTTTTGACCGGGAATGTCATGAATTTAAAGCTGCAACTCTGACAATCCTTCAAAAATTCTGAATTCCTTTACTGCCGCTCACCCTTTTTGATCCCAATTTGAGATCACCTTTCATGTTTGTTATGACAATTGTTGACCACAACATGATACAAATTCTCTCAATTCTTGTGTCTCTAGACAAAAAGTGACTTCAAAAAGGATCCGAAATTCTGCTTTTTTGAGATTTGAATAAATAGACACAAATGGACAGGAATTGTTAAGGATTTCTTCATTGTGAAGTGTCTTTTATGTCTATCGGCGAAAAAATAGTCATAAAGATTTTCTTTTTTGAGAGCAGGGCAATAAGGATGTTTATTTATACTAAAAAAGTATTTGTAAATAATAAAAGTTGGCTGTTTGATCCTTTAAAAGTTGAAGTATTATTGGATATTATAAAACTTGAATTTGGGTTATTGTAAAAATTACTATGAGGTTTGTGTTCGAATCCTTACTCATACTAAAGGCTCTCGAAAGGATAAATTGACTTTCCAACAAACTATATCACGAGATATATTCGAGTCCACACCATTACATACTTACTTTGCTGATCATACAAATCAATTGTGATTCATGGCCTCTCTTAGATTGCGTCTGAAGTTGGAACTATCATTGGCATCCTATTGCTAATTAACGATATCATCTCTTCTGACATTGTCTTTCCATACAAACCCATGCCCTCTCGACTAAATATCAAATTATCCTACCTATCTACCTACTGATTAACCAAGGGTTGTTAAGGAGTCTAGCACAAACTCCACTTAAGCCTTCTTCTCAATTCAGTGTTCATTTCAAATTCAATCTGCACATTTTCTTCATGGTAGCCAAATGACAATCACATGGCATCCGAGTGACAACTTTTATTGCAGTTAACAAGCATTAAGGCAACCAATAGGCTTCCAAGAATAGTTTGTACCGACCAGGAAAGTTTATATCGTTGTTGAATAAAAACGTAATTCCAACAATCTCCAAAAAATTGAAATTTAGATACTTATTCCTTAAGAATATACTTACCAGACAATCAAATTGACTCTAAGCCAAGCCTCATGTCTTTCTCATAACAACGACCGTACACATACACATTAAATTATTTACGGCTAATTAAAAAGAATGTTTTATGTTAGGTACGTACTACGTAGCTTGTACACATCCATTGAGAATATATCAATATTTACAGTCCATTTTTTTGCCAACAAACAAGACAAGAGATGTTTCTATTTCTGAGAATGTCTTTAAAAGCCTTAAAGGCGTGAAAAATAATTTATTTATGCTTATTAAGTTCAAATAGAATGAAAATTTCCTGTTTTTGTTGCAGAATGTATCTTAGCCGTTACTGCATCTGCAAATGATATTTCTAAGAAATTTTTCGTCTTCTTACCTAAATGAAATGATATTTTTGAGGATGTAATTTAAGTTGTTTATACAATAGGATGTTTACTATTTTTATGGTAATGCTATTTAGTGCTCTATTGTTGTTTTGTTGCAAATTATATTTAACAGGAAAAGAAATGGAAATGATACAAAAAAAAGTTAACGAGATTTACAGGTTTTGTTATTGTTTCGTTTTTATGGAACTAGAATGTGATTTGTGCAGACTTATTTTCTCCAAAAAAAAGGAAAAACAACTAATGATTAGATTTCAATATTGAAAATATTTGAGAATTGAACTCAGAATATTAACTTAATTTTCATTTACTTCCATAATCTCTCTACTAATTCTGATTTAATTCTGAACTTTAAACAAATTTGAATTAAACAATAAAAAGCCTCAATTTCAATTAACCGAAAAACAAATCCAGACACAAAAAAAAAATCGACAACTCATGAATTTCACCTTATTTTTCATACCCGAATCCAATCTCTTTCTCTCCATCGTGCTATTTATTTGTAATAAATTCCACGGTAATACCGTAGCCGTGAATAATATTTAAACTAAAAAAAATAACAAAAACAACAAAAAGTATTCAACTTTAACGCTCAATTAATTAAAATCAATAAAATGAAATGAGAAGAGGGAAAAAGTTGATGATGACGATGACGATACAAACATACACGGTTGGATGGAAAAAGAAAGATAAATTATGTAGATTTTAACTTTAAACAATCACAATAAGCACACTTTCTAGATAGGGTATTGTATCAGGAAGATTAAAAAGTTTTATTCAAATTTTAACGGTTTTGTACAATTCAAAATTTAGCGGCTTTGCCAACTCAAATTATAACGATTTTGTAAAAATCAAAATTTAATCGATTTTTTAATATTTAAATTTAAAAGATTTTGTAAAGTTCAAATTTTAACGGTTTTGTAAAATTCAAAATCTGACAACATAGTAAAATTCAAATTGTAACGATTTTGTAAAATTTCAATTTTAGCAGTATTGTAAGATTCAAATTTTAACGGCTTTGTAAAATTTAAATTTGTATAGTTTTGTAAAATTTAAATTTTAACGGTTTTGTAAAATTTAAATTAAAGTTAATAAACAAATTACACCATCACTAACTACATAATTCAAGTTTCCATCCACTCCAACTGTTGATGTCTTTTGAATATTTCTTCATATCCACGGATATAATCTTAAATCCAAAAATGTCTCCATATAAGCACAACATTAATCTCAATCTTATAGTGTTAAATGATCACAAATTTGCTGCCTTTTTTTTCTTCATCGTCATCCAAAAAATGTGATCTGACTGTATGTCTGAATGGAATGTGATGAGAGAATATTTTGCATATAAAAAAAATTCTTCTGGAACCGCAGAAAGAAATGAGATGGAAAAAAGAAAACAAAGCAAAAAGGCAAAAAAAGAAAGAAGAAGATGAAAAGTCGTAAAAGAAGCAGCAATCTTGAGTCTTATTTTTTCTGTTCCATAAATTTTTATTTTATTACATCCATCGAGGAAAGAAAAGGTCAAAGAAAATGACAGCATTACCTGCTGTATACAAATTATAATCGATAGATATTTAGAATGTGCCCCGTCGATGTCTCAACAGATTCTTTCTAATAGTCATTATCATCATCATCGTCAAAAGAAGAAGGAGGCTCATAAAAATGAGTCTTTAACTGATTAATAAATCTGCAGAGTTGGGTGCTGTGGTATCGGGAAATAATGATTGAAATTTAAGTTAAATTTGCAATTTATTTGAATAACTTTAAATTTAATATTTCTAAATTTTCCGATTTTATTAAATTAAATTTTTGGAATTTTACTTTTTAAATTTTAAAATTTCAAATTTTTGAATTTGAGTTGCTTCAAATTTAAATTTTCAAATTTAAATTTAAATTTTGAATTTCAAAATTTAGACATTTTAACTTTTATGATTTAGAAACTCTTGAAATTTCAACTAAATCTCTTTTTTAAGGTTTTGAAATTTAAATTTTTATCATTTTCTTAGATTTTAAATTTAAAAGTTATTCAAATTTTCAATTTTCAAGTTTTTCAACATTATTATTTTAAGTTTTGCAATTTTAGAATTTAATTTCAAAAGATTTGGCAATTTCAATGTTTTAAAATCTTTAAAATAAAATTTTATTTTTTTTCAATATAAAGATTTAGAAAATTATTCAATTTAAATTTTTAATTTTTTTAAAAAAAATTTAAAATTTTTCAAATTTGAAAATTTTTTAAAATTCTAACATTCAAAAATTTAAAATTTCAAATTTTTTAAAATTTCAAATTTTTTCTTTCTTTAAGTTTAAAATCTTTTTTCAAATTTCAATTTTCTTGAAATTTTAAATTTTCCAATTTCCAAATTTATTTGTATTCTAAATTTTTAAAATCTTTTAATTTCAAATTTGTGAATTTTCAATTTTATAAATTGTCTATATTTTTAAAAAAAATTTAAAATTTCAAATTTTTAAGATTTTATTTTTAAAAAACCTAAACTTTTTCAACATCTTACAAATTATCCTAGTTATCCCCACTCATATCAACCCAAAGTATCCATCTCTCTAATAAAATCACATTAACTTTTAATTTCCAACTGTTAAACTGTTAAATAGAAGGCGAAGACAGGCGCAAAGAGACGAGAAAGAATTTTTTCAGACCACACACAAAATTTTCACACGCATTCTCGCCGAAGAGACTTCTTTTTTGGCTTATAAAATATCGTATTTTTTTTTTTTTTTTTTTTTCATTTCTTTTTTGGTTGTATCTCTAACAGCTCGTTAAAAAATCACTTTCTGAGCTCAAACTCTCGGGTAAGTTCTTCTTATTTTCCTCTGTCTTTCTTCATTTCTCTTTTCATATCATCTTCGTTGTGTGCCTTTTTTTTTATTTTGATGTTCCTTCTCGAATTCAATTTTTCTTCTCTTTTGATTCCCTTGTACTTTTTGTATTTCATCTTGTCGTCGTGACTTCTCATTTCTGCTGTTGTTGTTTTTTCGGTTCTCTTCTTTGGCACCTTTTTTGGGATAAATAGTTTAATGTTGTGGATATATTAGACACTATAATCGTGCGATATAGATTTGGGAGGAAGTGTTGTCCCTTGTGGTAAGAAGCATCTGCAAAAAATTGTTTCGTGCGATATTTAATTGATGAGTCATTGCGATGGGGGGATGGAATGGTCTATTGGGGATTTCTGAATGACATCGGAGGAAGTTGTTTGGGATTTTAGTGAAATTAAGCTTGTAAATGGATGTAATACGTCTTAAACTGTCTTAAGGATTTGCTTTAGGGAATCATAGGATGGATGGTCTGCCTGTAGACTGTATCTTGTCGAGATTCGAACCTAAGACTGCAGAGTCGGTGTTACAATAATTTAGTACCGAAATATTCAACCATTTCACCTCCAAGCCACTTTGACGCCCTGTTAAACTTACGTATTAGCCCAATATATACCATTTAATTCCATTCTTACTCTAATCCCTCAAACTAGCTTCACATTATTCTAATAAATTCAAATTACACTTCGATACATCATTAATATGAAGTGGAATGATAAAAGTGCATTATTGGATATAAATCGAGCTACAATAAAAAAAACAGTCAATAATCCTCAGCCACTTCACTTTCTTGCTCTTTTATATTTCATTCTTACCTTGTCTTGTTCATGTCTCACAATTGGGCATCCATTAATAAAATGCTTCTTTCCTTTATTTTCTATTAAACAAATCTGTGGGTATAAATCTAATATAAGACATAATATGCCTAAATATACGTCCATAAAGAGATGGTTTATGATGCAGGGTTGGTGCTATATTTAGGAGATGCTGGAATATTGGCGTAAGTGACTCAATTTGATGAGCTAGAATCAAAGGATCAAGTGGAGTCAATTCAAACAGCCAAAATGACAAATTTGCAAACTTCAACCCCAAAAACCCCTTCTGAGTCTACTCCATATTTCAATCGATCACATCAGCAACATCCAACCCTGCAGCACAGAACAAGAAGAACGAAACAAAAAAATCAATTTAAACTGATATGAAATTGTAAAAGAAAAGAAGGCAACAGAACATGAATACAAATAGAAATGAGATTTTTATAGTCAGATATGATGCACATTTAGTGAGTCTAATTCAATGTTTGGATGTTTAGTGTTGGTAATGCGACGAGAAGAGATGAGAGGAGCAATAAAAGGCGCATTAAATTTAGATAAGCCTCCGGTTGTGGCTTGTTTTGCTTGTTACTGTTTCTCTGTCTTTTGTTTTTATTCCTGTCGGAAACCTTAGAATTGATTTGAATTTTACTTTTTGTTGCTGCTTAAAGCGCACATAAGAATTTTTTTATTTTTAAATGCTCTTGAGTGCATTTCTTGTGTTAAACCGGATTTAATTCTTGTATTTGTTTTTATTTTTTGTTGGATTTTCGCAAATGTAATTTTATCAAATGAAATTCTTTAAGAGTTTATTTGGTTAATTAGTTTTTAACAAGAATTCTTAAATGCGATAAATTATTTGTGTGAATTTTTTGAAATTTAAATTTAAAGTTGAAACTCAGAATTTGAATTGAAGAATTTGATTAAATTTGTTAAAATTTGAAATTCTTTAAAATTTAAAAATATTTAAAATTTTAAGGATTTAAATTTGTCAAATTCAATTAAATAGTTTAAAGTTAAAAATAAATTCAAATTTCGAATTCAAAATTTCGAAATTTTTAAACTTTTGAAATTCAAAGTTTAATAATAAAATAATTTTAAAATTTAAAATTAAAATCAAAAATAAGGATTTAAATTTTTCAAATTCAAATTTCAAATTTAAAACTTTTAACTTTTCAAAATAAAAAAGAAATTTAAAATTTAAACTTTTTAAATTCAAATTTCGAATTCAAAATTTCGAAATTTTTAAACTTTTGAAATTCAAAGTTTGAGTTCAAAATTCGTAAATTTCCAAAATAAAAATGAAATCTAAACTTTTTAAAATTCAAATTTTGAATTTAAAATTCTTAAAATTTCAAATTCAGATTTAAAATTCAAAATTTAAAACATTTCAAAATTTTTTAACATTCTCAAATCAAAATCCCTAAATACACCTGTAAGTCCAAAAATCAAATTAACAATCCTCATAAAATCAGCCAAAAAAATCCATCCAACACGTGATGGATTTTCTGTGTTTTAAGCCACAAACCAATTAATTAATTTAAAGCCTTTTTGGTTGAGATTAATTGGCTGACTTTGCTAATGACTTCACTTAAAATTAATTTTCAGCAATAAATCTCTAAGTTTCTCTTTGATGTTAACTCTTATATTTTTTTGTATGTGCTGTGAATTTATTTACGATTTGATGGAATAAAAGCAATTATGGGTTTTTGGTTTGAGTCACAAATGTTTGTGTCTAAAGACAAATGTGATTGACTTTTTGCAAGGAGAGTCTTTTTGATGTCTTGCGAGACGGCATGGAAAGGAAAGTAAGTTTGGACTTTTTTGTCATTGCATTTGATGGAGTTTTTTGAGTCATAATGATGCCTTGTCGTTTATTGAGCTTCATACTCCATTACTTATCTTGCTATGCTTCTAATGCTCTAAATCACATCAAATTGGCTCCTTATTCACTGCAAATGAAGATTATAATGTTCATATCCTAATGACCATGCCAATCTACATCAGCAACACCCAAAAATCATCCAAAATCTCGCAATATTCGCATCAAAATTCCTAAAATACATCTCACCTCCTAATGACAGCTTTAAGACAAAAAAGGCTCGATTAAATTAATTTTAAGCATAAAAATTTCAATGGAATTTCCGTTCTTTGTTTGCCCACTGGTTATTATAATTAACTAATAAGCTTCGTCTACTTTATGATAAATATGGCTGGCTAAATATTTTCTGATGAACACAAAAAAAAACTAATCATAAATTTAATTTTAATGGTGTGATATAGTCACAATTATGGAATTCTTTGCAGACCATCCATTTTGATGGAAATTAGGAAAGGAATTGTGCTGTGCAAATATTTGAGTATTGATGGAAATTAAGAATGTGTCAGAAGTGATTCATAAAATTTAGTAAATAGATTTCAGCACTAAGCTGGTATATATGAATTCAGAATGGCTTTTAACTTCCTTAAAGTCAGTTTAGGTCCTAAATAATGAAATACAGGACACATGAACTGTATTATTAAACAAGATTGCGGTTCTTCCAGGACTTATTTTCGTGTAAGAACACACCACGACGCTGAAAATCTTCTTCATAATTAAAAGCAATTAGTCATAGGACATAATTTTAGAAGTTTACAATCTTTATTTTACTATACCTCAATATTCTCAACTTCAGATCTAGTTCTTTACAGATTAGGAATCAGCATTTTCATACTGATCATTACAATTTCGTTCTGCAACATGCAACTCAAGTTGCATAACTTTAAGGAGCATTTCTGCAATACTTGCAAACTTGATTAGCAGCATCAATTCCACTTTGAACAGCACCTTGAACAGTTCCTGGATACATTCCATCAGTAGCTTCTCCCGCAAAAATCAAAATTGGCTCATTTTTTCTATTGTAGATGGATTCAGCAAGATGCTCGTGATATACACCAGCTTTCTCTGCATCCATTGAAGGATATGAATAAGTTCCTAAAAAGTTATCATTACTGAGCCATTTACTTCTTGTCATAGCTTTTGGTTTAATTAAGGATTTTCCAAGGAATTTCTCTAAAGCCCACATGCAGTCATTGATAATTTTTTCATCACTCGATGCCTCAAATTGATCAATTTTTGGTCCAGCTATATATACTTCAAGCATATTCGGGAATTCGTCGACCATAAAAAATGCGGAAATTCCAAGCATCCATTCACGATTTGTGGCTTTTGCTTCATCTTTGTCGGCATCTAACCACAAGAGTTCATATGCTAAAAATTCATTCTCTTCTTTTGTCCAAAATGGCTCATCAAATTCCAAAAATATTTTTCCAGCAGCTCCAAAACCCATAGTTTTTATTGCTAAAATATTATTCTCAGGCAGTGCAGGTGTAAAGAGTGTTTCATGATATTTTTTCAAAACACCGAGACTCGCTGTGAAAATGACATATGTTGCTTCGTAAGATGTTCCATCAGCGCATGTGACAAGAACTTTACTGTTTACATCACTTGCATTGTATTTGATATTCGTGACCTTCTTATTAAGATGAACTTTGCTTTCTATGTCGATGTATTCCGATGGTTTAGGCAGCTTTCTCTATAAGGAGATTGATTAATTTGATCAGTTTAGTATTTAATCCAGGAAGACGCAAAATAATGAAATACGGCCACAAGCCGGTATGTCTCTGGTCTGACTACCCATTTGACCAGATCAGATACCTGACCAGTGTCATGGCAGAATGAGGCCAAAGATATGTCGTGTCCCTTCCTAGAACACTTTGTCAAGGAACTACACGACATGGACCTTAATGTTAATCATTACTTACCGAAATAAAGTCAAATACAGTCTTATATCCTTGCTTCTTCCAAGTATTATATAGATTTCCATAAATTTTGGCTTCTGCAGCACTAAGCTCCGCTGACATATCAAACCATGATTTTAAAGCACAATATCCATTGATGTTCCTTTCTGCATCTTCCTTCATTATTTCAATGATTTTCGGATCAAGGTCTTTAAATACTGGAAAACTGTCATTTGTTGTAACTTCTCTTAGAGTTTCTAAGAACATTTCCCCAAAAGATCCAGAAAAGTTTTTAGCTTCTTCAATTCCAGTGTAAATGTCATGATTAATTTGAGAAATATTCGTAAAAAGCTCTTGATCTGGCTTAGTTCCATTAGAAAATACAAACGTTAAAGACCGTTCATTGAATGGAGTTGTTCCCAAATCAAAATGTTTATGAACCATTTTATAAACGATGTTACCATCTTGTCCATGAACCCACTGTGCACCTAAGTCTATATATCCATCACTAAATGGAATTGAGTTGATTCTACCGCCAATTCTATCCTCAGCTTCCAAAATTACAATATCATCGATATTTCTTGACATCAATCTAACAGCTGCTGAATATCCACTAGCTCCTGCTCCAATAATGATGACTGACTCATTTATTTTGGCCATCGTTAAAGAAAAGAGAACTAGAATTATTGCTATGCGCAACATGATGTGCTATAACAACTTTACAACTCTGTATCTAAATCACAAATAAATTCAAATTATTTAATTGAGCTTCTTTTATAATCCACGAACAACACAATTTTATAAATGTTTGTGCTATTTTAATAAATGTGATGTTGTTATCAGCTCAATAAAGTGATAATCAGTTCAGCCGGTGAGAGAACATTTCACCGATTGAGCAACACTAATCAGTAGATGTCATTGAATATGACAAAATGCACAACAAGAAACAAAAATATTCATCCAGGAGTGTATTCATCTCAAGATATGGCAAAATTATCAAGACGCTCATCCGACCTATAGTGCTTTATGGCGCTGAGTCATGGAACATGACTGCTGCAGATGAACATGCAATTGGAATATTTGAGGTGACCAATACAAATGTAGAAGCAATGCAGTACTGTAGCAGCTATATGATGAGACTGATATTACAAAAAGAGTCAAGGTAAATAGGCTCCGATGGGCTGGAAATGTTCTTAGAAGACCTGTAGAAGCTCGACTAAATAAAATCTTTAGATCAGACTTTGTGGATGATAAGAGAGCTCGTGGTAGACCGAAGAACTCCTGTAAGGAAGCTGACGATAGATACAGCATTGCATTTTGTATTGGCAATTGGTCTGTTCGGCCATTGAAGTAAGTAAGTAAGGGTGTATTCAGGTATTCAAGAAGTTCTGAAATCTGAATTCTTCAATTTTGGAGCTAGGGTTTTTGGTGACAAAAATCTTGAAATTACTCCTCCATTAGGCTCTTGATCAAGTCGTTCAAGAGTTGACCTAGAACTAAAATATTAAGAAAAATTTTAAAACTTTAATTTGATTTTTTTCATATTTTTTTATTAGAAATATTAAAATGATTACATATTTGACCGATTTTGTAAAGACAGCATCGACGACTAATCTATTGATCTACGTTCTTGGAAACTACTGTATCAAAATTTCTTGTTCATTCAGTTTCTCATAAGATCACTTTAATCTGGAAATTCCTTTTGTTTCTTGTGTTTTATGAGCAGTTTGATAGTTTGTTACACAATACGAAAGTAATTTCCAGTTTACAATTACTTGGTTCGTTAAATTGGAGAAATTAGCTTTAGTGCATGTAGTATCGTGAGCATCATTGTAGGAATCCTTGTCATATCGAGAGTATTACATATAACGATTGAGAGATTGGTCTTTGATAGGAATCGAATTCAGGTACTCACAAAAGAGTGATGCCGATTCCTGGTCGGCCACAGAGGCCTTACACTCGCATTGGCAGATTCGCATATATACATACAGCTTGATACTTCAGATTCCCATACGCTCAGACACTACAGTCGGCTTATAAAATGAATTACAATTACAATTTGCCTAATATTTAATAAAATTCATATTATTTGAAAAATGACAAGCGAATTTTAAAGAATATTGCAATATTATAATGATTTTAAATGTTTCATTTCAAGCAATGTTTGGCTTTAAATGTTAAAAAAAGACTTGTTAAAATAGGATTAATTTAGAAGGCAAATGTGAAGTCCTGTTTTTCTGGAAATTATAATTTAAAAAAAAAAAATATAATTTTTCAGAAATTGTTATTAGGATTGACTACTTTCAGGATGAAATACGAAAGGTATTTTGCTGCACATCCACGTTTTTCTACATATTACTAACAAATACTAAACTAAAAGACCTTAACTATTAAACTGATAAGAAAATTCAAAAATTTATAAATCAGAGCTCGAAGTTGATTCGAACTTAATGTGAAAAAGTCGATTAAAATCGACTCGATTCCATATAAAATTCAATTTCGAGCTATGATATAATTGCATCTTTTTATTTTTCAATTCATTTATTAGTTTCACAAAATTATAAAAAATACAAAACTGTAAAAATTGAAATAATATTAAAGAGTAAATAATAAATTTGTGATAAAATAAAAATATAAGTGTAAATCTTTGCTTGCAAAAAATGCCTGGCTATTGAAATAAAATAAAATATCACATTCATCATGGTGGTTTCAAATTGAATCCCGCAGCTATTCATTCTAGCATTCTTTATTGAATATTTAAAAAAAAAATATTGTTTATTGATTTATTTTCTGTGTTTTATGGTTAGTGATGATGATGAAAATTGAAGAGGATGTTTGGAAAAATGGTTATTTTAGATTTGATGACGAAAGTTGTAGTCCAATGTCTTGAGGCGACAGGCTTTTTAGTCATAGTTCTAAATGAATATTAATAATTTTATGTGAGCATGTTTGGTCGATTTGAGCTTGTTTGAACTTTTTATGACAAACTTTCATGGCTCATAAAATGACAGACACAGATTTTAGTGCATTAACCGAGATTTAAGGCATAATAGTCATTAAATATACAATTTTTTGTTGTCAGAAAATTTTAACCCCCACTTATTCCTGATTTTTGAGACAATACTTAAAACAAAAATTAAGGAAGCATTTTCAAGCCAAAAAAAATTTCATATTTGCTTCCTCAATCTTGTAAATCTACAATATTTTTCATTATTTCATTATTATTTGAGTCAACAATTAATTTGATACAAATTTGTTATAGCTCATTTAATCCTTTGAAGTCCTCTTAAATCAATCAAAATGAGACTTTGTTTATGCTATTCATTCATATTAATCTGGCAAAGAATTCATTCAAAGGAATTTTAATAAACAAAGAAAATGTCGTAAATTAATATCCAAATAAATTTTATGAATTTTAGAATACAATTTTCAATTTGATTTGAGAAAAATTTCAAGGAAATTCCTTTACATCTCAAAAATTTGATTTTTACCAGAGGTCATTTGCAAAAAATGTTCACTAATCCTGGAGACGAGTTTAAAAACCCTTTACATACCTATTTGGGTATCTTGAATAAAATTTGATTTTTACCAGAGTGTAGGTTGTGTATCATAAGTCATTTGCGGTAGAGTAGTGTGTTAAAATGTTCACTAACTTCCTCCTGGAGTGACATAAACCAATAGGAATAGTTTAAAAACACCATTTTCATTAAAAATACAGTTTTAATAATCTCAATAAATTTTTCATCTCATCAATTTTTATGCCTGAATACTAAAAAGCTCATAAACTGGCATTGATAGCAATCAATCACGACCAAGAAATGAGAAAACTTAGAAGCGCAGTTGAAATTGCTGACGTAAATTGCAACGTCATTTCTCCGCATTTCTCTTTTCACGGCAATTAAAATCAGAATCAAATTGAATGAAGGAAAGCCGAATGTAAACAGAAAACGTAATTTTATGTCTGACCTTGAACTTAATTCCTTCTTTCTATCTGTGAATGCGATCAAAATAATTGAAATTCTTATTTTTAACAGAGTGAATAAATTAAATTTTGTACACAAATCGAGCTATTTTGAGATGTTTTATGTGCTCTTGTTAAATCGACAGTATTTGTGAGTCATGAATGTGTCATCAAGTAATGCATCTGAATTTATCGATACACTTAATGTGTTCTTAATTAACGTCCATTTATCAGTTGACATGATTTCCTTCAAGTGACAGATGACAAGTTGGAAAGTCATTTGAGTGCATTGAAGGATGTGGGTTATGAACAAAGGGATTTGAGACTGGAATGAGTTTTTTAAGTTTTTGACTTAATGAGGGTGGAGGTGAATGGGTTGAGTGTTGGTATTAGAATGTAGTTAAAGATGAGGAACAGAGCTTGAAGTTGACTTAAATATCACATGGATTCGGGATGTAAACCGATCTCATGTTCCACACTTCTAACACCAGAATGATTAAGTCAACTGATTCCTATAAATCCGGTTCAAACTCAGGAAAATTTCAAGTACCAGAGCTTGAAGTCGACTTCAATTTTGTAAGGACTCGAGTCGACATGAGTTAATTTCTCCGTACAAAATACGAGCCAACTTCGAGCTACGCCAAGTACCATAGAAATCTATTTCAAACTCAATAACTTACTCTAATTTCAATTTAATAGTCAATAGAAATGACTGACTCAATTTTTATAAAATAACAATTTTCTCAGATGAAAATGAAAATGGAATGACATGAATTAATGAGTGACATTGAGCAATGATCATTTTATGGAAAAATCAACAAACATGTTCATAATTTGGTATTTAAAAAAGTTTTCATTTATTTTCTAAATTCATCATATAATTGATATATAAACGTATATAAAAATCACGATTCTTTCAGTAGTCATTTCATTTTCAATCTTTTGATAATTTTTTCGGTTTTTATTATTCTGGCAATAAGATTAGTTATGATAGAGTTATTATTTGCAAGCAGGGATGCACTTTGGGATTTTTAAAGTTTTTTTTGAATTTTCAGAATTTTTTCAAATTTGAACAATCTTTAGAATCTCACTTTTAAATTTTAAAAATCCCTAAATACAACTCTGTTTGCAATAATTCCTGTTTTGATTAGAGATAATTGTTTTCTACTAAGATAGTATAGACACTAAGTTAGAATTTCTACTAAAAAAGCTATAAAACTATAAAATTTAAAAACAAATGCAAATTTCGATTTTAATAAAATCAGAGCTCGAAGTCGGGTTGAAAAAGTCGAATATAATCCTAAATCTATCCAAAATTCAAGTTGAATTCAAGCTCTAAATTGAATCAGACCTCAAATGAAAATTCGACTAAGAATTTTGAATTGAAATGTCAACTTCAAGCTCTGAATAAAACTGATGAATATGAAATACAAAATAATTTATCTTTTAAAATTGTCTGGTTTACATAATTTGATTAAGTCATTTACGACGTTAAAATCTCAAGTTTATCTTGCTCTTGATTCAGCTATGCATGAAATATGATCACAAAATATTTATTCGATATTCTCACATATTAAATTTTCTTGTTGCAAAATTGAAATTCTAAACTCTGTTAAATAAAGTCACGCGAGTGAATTTGAATCTGAAATCTGATTATCTGAGCTATTGTGTGTCAGTACAGCAATTGATATATATAAGTACCATAAAGTAGAATTTTGTAAATGTTATCAAATTTGAGAATTGAACTTTTCGTTGATTTAGATTCATTTAAATTGCAATAAATTGAAATTGATACCCGAAAGCAATGCTGAAATCATAAAGTTTTGTCTAATTTCCAATTCTACGCTGCAGGCGTTGATCCTTTATCAGCTAAAATTTTTAAACTTTTCCAAATATCCTCATTTAATTTTAAATCATCACTTATTATTATGCACTTATTTCCTATTTTCCTTAATTTAAATATTATGTTGTGAATCAAAGCTTTTTGGTCATGATGAAAATTGAATTAAAATTGATGATACTAACCCTAATCCACTCAAAATCATTGGATGTTGCTGGTTAGAGTTAATGTTCATTTTGATAAAAATTTGAATTTGAAATTTTAATTTTCTTCCAAATTCCAATTTATAAATCCAAAAAAGTCTGACTCAAAATTGTCAATTTCAATCAAAAACTATCAAACTCGACAAAATCTGATCAAAATCAACCTCCATGACCAACAAGTTCCAACCCCCTTAGAATATTATTCTCGTTAAATTTTCATACTTTTTTAAGATAAAAAAATTATTTTGAAAATCTATTTGTATTAATTTAATTTAAAAAAAATTGTTTATGTGTGTATAAAAAATTTTTCATCCTGTTTTGCACAGCAAGTCGTCATCCATCATATTTACTCGATTGCCAAACGAGTAAAGATGAAACCGCGTTTCGATAGCCAGACGCTAAAAATAAAGAAGCGAGAAATATTTACATTAATATAAAAATAATTAAGATTAAATTTATAGCATCCAATTTACCCAATTCCAGCGCCAATTAATATGGATAGAACATTTGTGATGACAAGCGAATAAAGGACTTCCTTTGAGAAGAGTGAATTTCCACCGACACGTGCAAGACGCATTGAGTAAGTCATTGAACGATTATCCTTAATTATTGATGGCGGTATTGGCGATGAAACATTTGAGTGACTGTGTTCAGGATGTTCAAACTTAAAATCTCTGTAATTACAAAGAAAATAATTCAATTTGAGGTCACACTTCTAATTGACGAGAATTGTTCATTCACACGTTCTGGATAATTAATATAGATTTCATGGAAGATTGGTTAGTTCTAGCATGACTAACTATCATGCTATGTAATTTGAAATACTTTATGTGGATGTCACGCATATTGCTATTTATACAGTAGTGGATTTGTTTATTTTAGTGGATATTTTAGATACTCACTTTGGTGGAAATTTGTCAACTCCACTGTTCCATTGCCAAAGCCAGTCTTTGTCATCCTTCTCCTTTTCTTGCTCCTGAAATGAATTAGGGATTTAGGAATTAAGCTGTATTCTAGATTTGAGTTGAGTTTGGGGTTATGAAATGGTATTGGAGTACCGAAATTCGGTTGGTTCGGTTTCTGATTGAATATCGGATCAGTGTGATCCAATATCAGTTTGAAAGTTGACTCTATCACAGTGTCCCTGCTAACACGTCAGTTGTCAATTTCGGAAATAAAATTTATTAACGATTCAATAAAACTAAATTACCCATCATCAAAATAAATTACCCCTATTAATCCACAAAGCCTACATTAAACATGCAAATTACAGCGTTAAATTGCCATAAAACAAGAAATTTTTTTAATTAATTTATGATCAGTCTATAAAACTCTCACATCTCTAAAATAGACGTGTTATATTGTTTTAAATTGAAGCTTTTTTCACTTCCTCCCACATGCTTGCTGTTATCTCTTCCATACTGCATAGACACTTGAACGCAATGTTAGGAATTATCAGCAACACAAGCAGAATAAGTATAAATTCGCAATTTAATTTAAAAATATAACGTGTCAGCGCGTGAAAGCTAATTACAAAGTATCAGGCATGAAAAAATTACTTTTTAACGTCATGATGACGAGACTATGTGATTGTAATAGACTACATACTTGTAACAACACTGACCCAGACAGCGAAAATAAAATGGTTTGTTTTTGTTTTGAGGCTTTAAATGTGCTTTTGAGTATTTTTATAAAAATAGAATTGAAATTGATAGCGAGCACAAAATGTGTTTCGTTCCAGTGGATATAAATGCTACAAAAAAATTTAGAGCAACAAATGAAATACGAGTAATCAAGTTTAGAGCGCTCTTTGAGGACTACGTTGAAAGTTGAATAGCGAATTTCAACATGTCTTCGTCGCGAAATTCGAATAAACCACAACATAAATTAAAGCAAAACAATTGTATAAAATCTTTAATAAGTGATGAAGGCTATAAGCCAGAATCCTTTAAAAATTTAAATACAAATAAAATGTATCCAAACTTTGTACATAATTAAGTTAAAAATTTAATGAATAAAAAGTTTATTTAAAAAAAAAAAAAAAGATAGCGAGCAAAAAATGTGTTTCGTTCCAGTGGATATATATGCTGTTCAAAAATTTAGAGCAAGTATGAAATTCGAGTAATCAAGTTTAGAGCGCATTTTGAAATACGTCACAATTGTTCATGCCGAGCCCTAAAAATTCTTCGTCAAGGATTCGTATTGGACAAAATGACATTGTATGCTCAACTGAATTCATTCACAATGATAGCTTCAAAATCCGGTCTTATCATCTTCTGACTCACTTAATCCACACATCAAGAATCGTCAGTCAGCGTAAAAATATTTCAAGTTTATCGAACATGAATAAAAATTAAAAACGTCAAAAACAAGAAAAAAAATTGTGTTTCAATTTTTAAAATATTCACTTCTGATTTTCATTGAGAAGCACAAGAGATCCGGCTTAACATGAATTATTTACACATCAAGAATGATGACATGAACATTTTTTCATCATCCGTGAGTCAAAAGAATTCAAAAACTACGACGAAATTGTTGATAATGAAAAAAAATTCCCAACTGATGTAGACTGGATAACAACTTTTTTTTATTTCTATACTAGATCAAGTTCATTGACACAATCTCGCCCACACAATGCGCACGACTAACGAGAATAAATCAATGAAAAATTAGAGTGCAATGCTCACAACTTACCTTGGCCGCATAATTAATAAAAATGCCCTTCAATTCATCTTCATTTGTTGCTGGCTCTGGATTTGGACTGTTTGGTGGACTTTTTGGACTAAAATTTTTTGGTGTATCACGCCGTGAACTCATTCGACTCGATTGATTTGATTCCTTTTGTGCTTCATTTAACAGTCTCAAGTATTCCTCGCCTGATGAGAATGGAAGTGGTGGTGTAACGCGATCTGAGCAGCTTTGAATTAAGTTATTTGTTAGTTCCACCCATGATTCTGAAATGAAATAAGAGGAATTGGAATGTAAGTTGTATGTTTGTTGAGAATTGAGGAGGATTATTGTAATTTGATATGTTCGGGTAGGTTAGACGCAATTTTTGAATCATTTTATGCACAACTAGGCTGATTTGTAGCTTTGGCGATTCTATTTTATGGTATCTAAGTTGTGTTACCCTATCAGAGCCTAGTTATGTCAGATAGAATGCTATAGAGTCCTGAATCTCTCTTAACCAAGTCATATGAAGTCCATAGCCCCAAAAAACTAGAACTAGACGCTCACCCCAAATTCATCTAATAAGTATATCCAAAAACTCATTCATAACCTCAAAAAACCACACATAATCCATCCCTTGCATCCATCCAGCAATCAAAATTCATCCACCATACAATACATATTATTCAACACTGTATGCATTTATATGGTGTGATTTTTCCATTTACGCAGCAGTTTCAATATCATATTTATTTCTGGTATGAATAATATCAGCTGTGTTAATTGAAACGTAAAAGTTGGAAATGTGTTAATTGATTTAGAATGTGAATTGATCACTGCAAATTGTGAAAAGAGATTCAAAAACGCAATAGAATGGTGTTTTACTAGAAATGGAATTAAGTTGTTTAGCGAAAGATATTGTGGAATATGAGAAAATAAAGTTGTTGTATGATGCCAAAAATGGATGGATATTGGGAACAGAATTGATTTTTAAAGCATCTGGAGCTTAATAGAGTCAACATATGGTCTTTAAAATCAGATTTAGCTCATATCTGACAGTTCCAATTAAACTACAATTCATGGACATCTCCAAGATTTTGGACACCTAATCACCCCCTCCACCAGATATGTCATTGCTACAAAATGATACCAAGAGCTCAGAATCATGACAAATATTACAAAATCTTTTTTAAAAAACAAAACAAATGAATGATTCAAGCATCATTTAAATAGCATTTTAGATAAAAATAAACGGACAACACCCAAAAATACTTAAGTCGTATTGTTTAAAAGAATGTCAAGGCACTATCTTCCGTGCTTCCGTCAAAATCTCTCTCAGGTGTGAAGTAATGTCGGCAAATGTCTTTTTTGCTTTGTGCAAAAATTAACGTTTAGATAAGTGGTGAGCAACTTGTTTGCCGCGGCACCAGGATGCTGCCAAATAATTTTGGAAATGCCATGAAACATATGCAGTTCCATTAGATGTTTATCACCACAGTGTGCCTCGAAAAACAATCGATTGCCCACCACTGTATTAGATAAAGCATGTGGAACTAAGTAAGTGATATAAACAAAGTAAATGGAACTAAGTAGGTGATAATGGGAATATTGAGTTAAATTCTGATTGTGTAGATCAATAAACTTGAATTTGTATTATTTTAATGAACAAACAGGAGCTGATAAGATGTTCTAATATTTGTTCTATAACTTTTTTGGGTATGACTAGGTTAATTGTTTGGGGCCGTTCACTTATTACGTTTTTTTGGGTAGGATTTTGTAACAGTCTTAACCAAAAAATTTTTTGTAACGACATTTTGTAGGTTAATTAACGTAATAAATGAACGGCCCCATTAATAATTTGTTGAATTTGTACTGTTAAGGCTGATAACATATGATTACATTTGGACTTTATGATATTCAGAATTTGTTAATTTTTTTAGGAATCTGAGAATTTGTTGGAACTTGAAATTTGAACTCATAAAGCCATGGACTGTAAAAAGTTACATATGTTTACTGAACCTTCTCCGTGACTCAATAAATTGTATTTAATCTACATAAATTCTCATTACAGACACAAAAATTAATCTAAACTTAGCACATCATTCGACTATCTTCTAATTTCCCTTCCATGCTTGTTTCTAACTCTATCTATATGTAGAATATGATTAAATAAACAAAAATTAGAACCAGACTCATCAATTCGCATCAAGTCTCAAGTAATTTCGGAGCAATTTGTTTCATGTCTTCTTACTACTTGAACTGATGCCACTTCATGCTTCAATTTAAAACGTTTAGAAAGCAATAAATCATAAATTCTATTTCTAAATTGAAGTTAAGTGATGGGCAAAAGTATGAAGAAGAAAGCTTGGGAAATTTGGACTGTTTATTGATTAAAGATTTGATTGACTGGAAGTGATCTTGGTCATTGTACACTTAGTAACATATCGCTCGACTCTCTATATCCGAGCCAAAGAATTGAACTAAAGAACATCAAATACCGTATTATGAACTGTACTTCTTCAATTCATCCAAAAAGCTTACAAATTGAGTCGCAAATCTATTTGATTATGTTCACATTCATACCTAATTATAAAACATACTCTTGAAAGAGATAAATCATCTCCAAATAAGCCGTAAATAATTCATTAGATTCTCATTCACAATTCTCATGCTTCTTTTACATTTTATTATGTCCATCAATAGATCCTCCTTTAAATGACTAATTAAAGTACTGCGAATATAAAAACTTTGTTATTTTGCTACTTCTTTACGCGCAAACCTTCACGTACTTCAAATACTCAACACATAAAGAACATTGATTACTGAGTATGAAGTTATTTCATTTTTTCATCCGTTCTTTTGAAGAATTCTAAACAATTAATTTTAGAATTCGAAGGTTAGATGGATTCTTTGTGTATCAAAAGTCTGACGATGTTGTATTCTGTCAAATCTGTTCTTCTTTAGAAGTGAAATTGGAATTTTATGAATCATGCTGCAATTTATTGAAGGTTTCCTTTGTTCAATGGAAAGTATTTCAGTTCTTGAATGTGTGAAATGGTTTCAATTTGAGCTTGTCAATCCATCATGAAATATGTTTCACAATCTATATCTGAGTATGACATCTTCTCAAATTATTAGCACAGATTTCTTTGTTTTCTAAAGGTTCAAGTCATTCGATTGAAAAAAAGTGATAAATCAAGAACAAATAAATTCATGAGCAACCGAATGGCCTTCCTATATCAATTTCATAGCACTTAGACTGCTCATTATATCTACATGAACAATGTATCTTTTTCTGACCAGAAAACAACAAAAGTAATCAATATTGCTTTTAGGAAAGATATTTGTTGACTATAGAATGAATCCCGACTGATATATATGTTTCCAGATTAAAAAAATGTCAACACACTAAGCCAGATTCCCGCAAATTCTTCAAGACAATCCCTGAATATTCTAATTTCGATCCTATCTAGAGAATCCAACGTGAGAGATTGCTTCCTGGGAAAACATTTTGTTTACGAAGCGTGGCACCAAAATTCAAGAAGAAGAACCGCAATGCACAGCTGACTCTTCTTTAATGATATTCTATAAATAGAATATTAAAAACGAAAATATGTGTCACGAAACAAGATACAGGAAAGAATTCAAAACAGACCAAAAATGCAAAATGCTACCTTGTTTTAGAATATTGATTGCATGTTTCATGTCCGGTTTGAGTAAGTATCTGTATTATTAATAAAACATTTGTTTTTGACGGTAGGAAACAAAATCAAAATTGCTTGGGTTTATTGAAGTTTATTTCATTAACCCCTTAGGTCTAGTAATTGTAATTAAGGTTGGGATTGAAACAATGGAAGGATTAACTAGATTTATTTAAGTAATTAGCACAGGTTGGATTAAGTTTTGTGGATTAAAAAGAAGTTTTTTGACATTTTCTTTGTGACTTGTTGGATTGGAAGTAAGGAAGGTTGATTCCTTTGTGGTTTTCTATTGAAGACATAGAATTTTTAATACTGTGAATGAACATCCCATTTATTTATCTTATTACGTCTCTGTCTAAGCCAGTGGTGGGCAACCTATTATTTATCGCGGCTCTAATTGATGGTAAGCCCCGACCAAAACCTCAAACAGCATACGGTTCATAGAAATTCCAAAAATTTTCCCACTAATGTATCGCAGCACACATGTTCCTCACCACTGGATTCTAACGTTTATCTCAGATTGCTCCATATTAATCTTAATATCTAGACAGATATATCATATCCCAGTCATAATCCCATTAATTTGTATTACCGCCCATACATACAAATAATTGTTATTAATTCAATTTTTAATTGCGTTGTAGCTACTCAAAATATTTGCAATATTGTAGGATTTAAAACATTTCAATTACATATGCAGGAATAATTACTTTAATTATATTATCACAGTTCATTCTGTTTAAGCTTTATGGCCAGCGGTCTTGTCAACTTTTATATTTATTTTGAATGATAATTTATGTGTATTAATTGCGACTGCAATAAGTCAAACATTTTAATGACTTTTCGTTCCTCTTTGGCAACAAAGGAACAAAATTGAAATATGACAATGAACTTAATCTCTTTTTTATTTAATTTAATATATTATTTTATGTAATTATTGTCATTATGACATTTCGTATGTATATTTACAAGTCATACAGAAGGTAAACAAGAAGATTGACAGTCAAAACAAAGATAAATGTGAGGAAATTCTGAAGAATTTACGGCTGCATTTTCAGGAGTCGGAAAGCGTTTTTGTGTGCTAATTTATTGAGGAATGATGTATTTTATTACGGATATTTGATGCAGCAGATTTTTGCAGTGATTACAACATTTTATTGTTCCCAAAGTTCAATAAGGAACTAAATCTTTATTCAGCTAGATTATTTATTGACCTAATTTGTTTATTTTTAGAATATTAATACTCGACACTCTCATTTATGAGCAGCACAATGGGGTGATTTATGGAAAAAAGGTCAAAATCCATAATCAAGGTGCTGCCAGGGTAGCTTTTGGTCTAATCGTTAATACGACAACGTAACGTTGTCCTGGTGATCACGATGTTCTCTTCGGAATCATTTTAGTTCCAGTTCAAACACTTAAAATCATCAAATTTCAGTTCAATTTCCTCAATATTTCTCAAAAACTCAATAAAATTCTATCAGTACCACAGACAGTTTATCTACATCCCTAATTATAAAACGTGACAATGACAACGATGATTGCAAAAAAATTGACGTGGCATTGTTTTGAGCATTGTTTACAATAGGAAATTTTTCCTCTTTTTATCATCAATAAACAAACTGTCGTGGTGATAAAGAGAATTGAGTCTATAGCCGATAAACAGTATTCTACAATGTAATCGATCTTTATCTAGATTAGTATAGTTTCCTGTCGATGACAATGGTTATGGAAAGTTGTTATCACATTTTAAATGAGGAACTTTTTCTTTGGATTTTAAAAATTAAATTGCGTAGTTGAAATGGAAAGTTTTAGTAATCCAATAAGTATCCTTAGCGACACAATACGATGAACCGCATTTTTCACGGAGATAGGGTTGGTTGTCAGGAATAGTCGTCAGGGAAACCTCGCACTCAGATACGAAAGGAACAAAATATCAATGTTTTAACTTTAAATGAAGTCTTAATTTCTTCTTTTGTCGCAAATCAAACATAGCAATCTATTCCTAAATACTCAAAAAACTACAAAGACCTCAATTAACAACAGAATAGATTACAAACTTCTCGATCTTATCAAATATCAAACATCAAACCAAGATTAGTAAATAATTACAAAATGTAAACGAAAATCATTCGATCAATTGTAAACTTAATTATGTCATAATTGACTCTAGTTATTTATTGATTTTTTACGACTAAAGTTTTCAATTCAAAAAGTCGTATTGAGTTTTGTTCCTTATTGAATTGTTGTTTATGTGTCCATAAATAAACACGTTCCAAAGCTATTGTTGTGATGTGTGGAGTCAATTTGTCTTTCCATATTGAATATAGACAGCTATTCTAATAAATCCTTAAGGGCTTTGCATTACATCCAGGTGGTGATTTTACATCGACAGATAGGATTGATTGTTCGAGGAAAATCTGCTTTTGTTGATTAGATTTGTGACTCAATGAACTTGATAAGATTATGAATGATGCACAATTGGGATTAGTTTTGCTTGTTTGACCCCAATTAAGGCTAATGAAGTTAAATAATTGAGCTTTTGGAAGGATTAAGATTATTAAATTTACATAATTTAGACGTTTATGATTGTGTAAAAGATGTACGTCGCTAAGAGAGTCTGGATAGGGACAATCTAGGATAAAATACTTCAAAATTACAATTGTCAAGATTTTCTTAGAATTGACTAAATTTTGGTTGAATTCTGGATGGATATGCACAATCAAGATACAGTAAATTGCTATCCTGGATCTAACAAGTCAAAATATTGCTTAGTTGAGATCAAATCTCTTTTAATAACTACAATGTAAGCATTCAAGCGTCAAGATCAACTCTAATTACACAAAAGAATTCGCATTCCAGATTCCAGAGTTTCCACACAATCGCTTGTAATCAGATTTAAGTGTGCATTCCTACTTAATTGCATTACACTCAAAACTTATTGTTATTAATTCATGAATGCAAAACGTCATTTCTTTTCTAAATCTCATTTTACATAAACACAATCTCGAATGTAAGCTTTTATCTTTTATTTGTTTTGTAAACAACTTGATAGGATTATAAAGGGTTTGATTTTATATAAACCGGCTATAGCAGCTTTATTATTATTGTTTATCTAAAGTTTGTCCTGACCTTTTTCGTATATTCATAAAAGTTATTGAATTGAGATAATCTTTGGAGATTTGAAGGTGATATGGAAAGTCATTAGGAAAGGTTGGGAAAGCTCAATAAGATCTGGGAAAGGAAACCAGATCAATCATGTGAATATTCAGATTGTTTACATTAGGAAACTTAGATATTGCGTAGTAAGAAAACAAAAGTAAACAAAAAAGCTCAAAAACTTTAAAATCCCAAAGCTACAAACTAAAAATTCTCATGAATTTTAATGAACCAGATCACAATAAATTCAAGAATCCATAAAAGGAATCAACAAGTCTTTTTTGAATCTAAAGCACAATATAACGATCTTTAATGACTATACTTGATATCTCAATAAAACGCCATACTCGTTGTTTCTATAAAAGCGAAATTACGCGACAAACGTGCAATTTTTATAGATGTATATACAAGCTGTGCAGAAGTTTTATGGCTTGGTTTATCAACAATGAGTAAATTTTCTTTTATCAGGGGTTGTAAAAGCTGCATTTTTTGAACATTTGTTATGCTTTCTATTATTGAGGGGAATTAAAAGGAATTTTGTAGGTCAAAAGAGATTACATTTACTGAGTTATTTCTGGATAATTGTTTGAGTATTCATAACTTTTTATAATTAATAGGAATATTATGTATACAAATTATGATAACAAGTCATGAAAATTCATAGATATCAAAATAACATGCCGTCGTCATAAGGTGGGAATAAACATTACAATTGATTACAATGTCCATATACCACTCCCTAAGTGCACGCTTTTTGATTAGAGAAGAAGCTATAAATAGTCAAGTACGCAAGGAAATACGAGACATTTTGGAAAATTAAATTTAAACTTACGGTAATTTAAAGTATTATTTTACGTATTTGTTAATTCAGTGGTGAACAACTCTTAGGCTGCAGTGGCGTAGTGGTTAGAGTGTCGGCTTACCGACCCTAACGACTCGGGTTCAATCCCAGAGAAATTCTAATCTAATTCGAGTGATTTTTTGCTGTTTGTAGTCAAACAAACTCAGTTTGTGAATTCAGGAAATTGAAGAACTATTTCCGAAAAGAGAAGTAAGGATTGAACCCCAAATTGTCCCTGGATATACCCTTAAATCCTTCTCAAGCCATAAATATGAACTTTTTCTTAGACAATAACCTCTTGTCCTCATGAATTTGAGATAAAAAATAAACTTTTATGACTTTTCCATTTCACTTTATTTGAGTTTCGAAAGAGAAAAGCTGTGAAATAAGACTTGTAAAATGAATTTACTTGCATATACTGCATATGCATGAATACTTTTTTATGAGTTTGTTTTTCCTAGAATGAGTTTTTGCAGATAAAAGAAATGTCATAAAATATTTTAAATATTTTAATATAATTTCTATTATTCATAATGAGATTTTGAAGATGTGCTTGACAAATTTAGAAAATCTTTAAGATTCGATGGATATTTTGTGAAAATATTCAGAAAATCCTTGCAAACTGGCTTCCTAAATAACTGAAATCTATTACATGTAGATCAGTGGTGTGCAACCTTTGTGCCGTGACCCTCTAGTGTGCCGCTAAATCTTCTTGGAAATGCCATGAACTGCATGCGGTCATGATTTGCTCTAAGGTGTGAAGTGACACAAAATAAATGACTATTAGTAGATTAGACTAGCTAAACTAAATTCAATGACCCCAAAAATCTCCCCCATCTAACCCAATTCCTATCCCCTCTACCTTCCAATTTCGCAATTTACGTCAATAAATAAAGAATTTTTATCACCGATTTCAATTATCATCACGCAGAAAAAACTCATCAAATACAGGAAACAAAAATTGTCAAAAATTAATAATCAAGTCTTGTTTACTGACGTAAAGTCAAAAAAAGGGGGAACTAATAAAATGACATCAGAAGTATATTATTATTTTGTATTTATTTACTTTCTCGAATCTAGTTTGAACTGATTATATTGCAAATGGACTATCAATCATTTATTATCATTTAGTAGTCTGTTGTTCCTTATAATTGAGTTCTCAGTAATTCACATATTTGTTTTGAGTATTTTAATTGATGAAAAGAATCAAACAGTTCAAAAATTCAATAAACTGATAAATGCGGATGATTAATGAATGTTCGCACTCGGTTTAAGAAGTGCATGAAGGATGATAGGGAAGACAAGAGTGTTAATGCGGAAATTTTGATGATCTTTTGGGTTTGAAGATTTAATTTTTTTTAATTTAATTTTGTGAGAAGAATTTAAGGAGTTTTAGGTTAGAGTTTAAAACTAAAGATTAATTCTTTGGAAATAGTCAATTCTAAACTGGATCTTGAAAGTAGAATTGCTTAACATTCAAATAAATAATTGGAACTTCATTTTACATGAGAAAACCCATCTGAACTTGGAAGTAATTAGTAAATTTTAGAATTTAAATGAAATCCAGAAAATTGTAAAAATCATGAAAATTCTCAAGAAATTTTTCATTAATGAAAATTGTTGGCTGTTTTTAATTTATATTCTTTTCCTCTCCACAGCATGTAAACCACAGCATGTAAACATTCAGAAATTGTTCCTCAATAAGATTTTTTAATATTTTATAAGACATTAAATGTTTCCGCAAAAATTTAATTTTATGGTTTTGGAATTCAAAGGAATAATTCAGAAAGAAAACAGATCTTTAATGAGTTATTAATTTTTCAGAACGAATATGAGTCAGGCATTATTATAAGAGTCGTAAAAAAGACATCAGTTACTTAAACTTTCAATTTTAAAAACTTCAATTTTAAAAATTTCGATTTTTCAAATCTTAAGCAAAAAAAATCTATTAATTTAGATTCTAAGGATTGTATATATCAGTTCCTTTAGGATAAACGATAAAATGTCCACAATATGGTCAAAAACTTCTTCCAGAGAACTTAAACCCCTTAAAACTTAATTTAATAATCATCACGACATCCACACAATTACAGATTAATTAATAAATTACTTGATAACAGCATTTCAATCTCACAAAATTAAGTCACGTAATTCCCATGTGATACGTATTCTGAACTTAATTCTGAACTGTAATACAGCAGCAATATTTTATAAACAAAAAATGTATTTTTAAACACAAAAAAATCAAATTTCCAAATAAAAACTTGTGCTTCATATCCAAAAAGGCAATAATTCTCTGAGTAAATCTGACCTCAAATTTCATCATCAATTTTTCGAATCAATAGGTCTGTTAATATTGTAAATAAAGGTGAAAAATATTGCACTTCTTTGTGCTGCAGTAACTGCACATTTTCTTCTCCATACGGAGAGCAGTTTTCTTTGTTTCCCATTGTTCGCACTCTAATTCATCGCTCACGATCGCGCAAAAAAGGTAAATTGATATGGACGTGATTAAATTGCAGTGAAATTGATCGAAATCTTGAGGACATTGTTGAAAAATTAAAATAACGGTCAAATTAGATTTGAAAAATAACGGTCAAATGAGATTTGAAAAATATTTTTCAAAAATTTTTGAAATTAGCCGTCAATTAAAAATTGAAAACTTTACTTTTAACCCATTCCATATACGTAAAGATCCAGAGACAGCAAATCAAATCGCATTCAATTCAAATTTTTAATTTTAGAAAATCACAATAAATTAGAAAACATACGTGGTATGAAAAACCATAACACAAAGTACCATCAGCTGTAATTTTTTTGCTTATTAATGCTTTTAATAAATACAATACAACAAAAATCACGTACGAGTCACTCTAGGCAATACATATGCAAAGTATCCAACGAGACGTATTGCGCCGTATCATAATTTTCATTTGAAATTCATTTTTTACTACGTAGAATTTTTAACTAGGATAGTCATCGTCTTACCTGCCAAAAGTCCTAATGAGTCACACGATCTTATCATAAGTGGTGGTGTTTGAGGTTGAGAATGAGACATTTTTGATTTTTTTATTGAAAATATATTGGAACTAAACTTTTTCTTGTTGCTTCTTTTTTTTTTTTGTTTGGACTCTTCTTTGTTTACTTTCCAAACTGCTGTTTATTGTTTTTAAATTTTTTACAATTATTTCACAATCTTCCTCACAAAATTCACTCTTTATTCTACAACAGTTCAATTTGTGTGATGATTTTGATATGATTTCTGCGTATATACTGAGCAGCTGAGAGGTATTCAATGAAATTTACAGGAAAAAATTTGAACGCAGTTTACGATTTTATTTGTTGTTCGAGTCGAGGTGGAATTACTAATGATTCTCTTTGTGAAATGAATGGGATATGCGAGAGTTGTAAGCTTTTGGAGATGTATAAATGTTTTGTTGTTGTTGCGTTGCTTTTGTTGTGTTGCGGTGGTTTGAAATTGATGTCACAAAGCCGTTTCCAAATTTTCCAAAAGATTGATGTTGTATTTCAGTTTAATTTCAATTCCTGCTTGTGTTGTTTCAGTCATTATTCTGATCAATCTTCGTTTATCAACTTAGATCCATAATTAAATTCATTTTGAAAGTTGTTGCAATTTTTTTACAATTTTACTGAATTTTGACAAATTTCAATACTGATATGATTAAAATTTGAATCTTTAAGCAATATTTTATCTTCAGAATCAAGCAAATCATGAAATGAGTCTTTAAAAGTGTTCAAAATCAATAAAATTTGATGGATCACAATAATTTCCATCAACAAAGCTACATGCCACATTGAAACACAACAACATGCAACACCACAGACACCTGCAACACTGTTGATTTTAAAGAGGTTTTCAAATCATAGCAGGTTGTACTGTTTTGTTTATGTTTACAATTGTTTACTTTTCATTCAGTAAAGTTTTATCGATAATTTATATTAAAAATACCCTAAAAGTCGCAATAAAATGACAAGCGAAGAGGAATCGTCTTGCAGGATTTGTGCTGATGATGCGCATTACAATATTTTTCAAGATGAGCTCGTGGTTGAGAACAGAAATATGAAGATTTACATCGTACTTAATAATTTTATTTTTGAGAAGGTATGTTGCTGTCAATTTGATTAATTAAGTGCTATTGACTTCTTAAAAATCCTTCAACTCTTGAATCATCACTCAGTTAATTGACTACATGCTCTAAATATATTTCTGGATCTTTTCAGCTTTACGGACCGGACGAATTCTCAGACATGGTTTGCATGACATGCTGTGACGCATTATTCAATTCCTACAAATTTATGTTGCAAGTAAGAGAAGCCGAACAGAAATTAAGAACAGAAGGACCACCACAAAAGAAAATGAAAATCCAAATCCAGAATGTGCGAAAAGTTGACATCCAGCAAGTACAAAAGATAGATGAATTAGCAGCAATTGCAGATGCACAGGATGATTTAATGAGTGATAATAATATAAATGAGGATATTATGGATCCAGAATATTCAGATGAAGAAATTGTTGTTCCACATATTAAGGAAGAAAAGAAAGAGCCAATCAGTCCAGAGAAAAGAATCGAACCAGCTAGAAAGAAACCGAAATTATCAACAGGCACAGATTTCACAGAATCATTTACTATAACTAGTTATTCATTAGTATATAAGAATGAAAGTGAGCAGACTATAGCGAATATCCACATCGACAACGGCATCATCAAAAATGTTGGTGACGGAAATTACGAACTAGACAAATGGCTGGAAAATACCTCAGATACAGCAATCTACTCATGTACATATTGTGTAAAAGGCTTTGTAAATTCAGATTTTCTTCTCAAACACATTACAGCATGTCATATCTGTCTGACTTGCTTTAAAATCTGTGACACGAATAAGCAACTGAATCAGCATGTAAAGACTCACAACGAAGAAAAGCTAGTCTGTCCATTTTGTGGGAAAGTCTGCACTTACAATGTATTTAGACAGCATATAAGAAAGCAACATGTTTTGAATCTGCCATATTATGTTGGTGTCCTTCCGCAAAATATAAATGCAAGGAATTACGAGTAGCGATGGCTTTTCGAGGAAATTTTAAACAAATTTCTGAAACTTATAGTATTTTAAATATGTAAATAAAGGATTGTATGTTGTATTGTGCTAAATTCAAAAAGCTAAGCATGTCAAGGTCTTTGAAATTAGGTCAGTCAAAAGATCCAATCAACTGGATCCAATATAAATCAAAAATTGAGAATGCTGCCCACTAGATGTCGCGCAACATCCAACCGTCAAAATATTTTCAAATTTCCTTGCAGCATAACCGATTGTTTCGTAACAACTGAATTTATTTACAACAACAAAGACAAAAAGTTCACTTGAATCCATCTTGAATAATACAGAAATTATTTTCAATTTTTCACAACCAAAACGTCGATATTAATTCATAGAACAACAATAGTCGTTAAATTTACAATCAATAGTGTGGAATTAAGTTAAATGTGACAATTGGAATACTCAATTTTAGTGAATAATTTGACAAAACATTTTGAACGCCCTACATTTCCAGAAGAAAATTTTCTAAGAATTAATCATGGTTGAAAATAATCCATTAATGGGGTCAATTGCTGCCCGATGGTGAGTAATCGCTAACATAATGCGAATTTAATGGATTTTAACATCTTTTATACTTTAGGGATCCAAAAAATCTCGAAATTCGCACAATGTCAGTTGAGAAGACACTTGAACCTTTAGTTCATCAAGTTACGACACTTGTTAATAGTAAATCCACCTTGAAAAAGAAAAAAGGTATGTTTATCTGTCAATAAAAATGAATCCAGCTTATCAAAATGTTCAACAAATAAGGAGAAAAGAATTTCTTATAGGATTTATTGTCCTTCCTTCTTTTCTTTTCTTTTCATTTCGCATTCCAAACGATGACTCATCGTCGTCTCATTTGAATTATTTGCTGTTTTGACTTTTGTGTAAATTATCCATGTACGTGACATTTACTTTTTAAAATTGAAACATTTTAGGTAAATCAAAGCGTGCATCGGCTCTTGTGGCTGCTGTTGAAAAGGCAACAGAGAATTTTATTGAGCGTGGAGAACAAATAGCATATGAGAATCCGGACATTACACAGGAAATGCTCACAGCAGTCGAGGAAGTACGAAAAACTGGACTTTCAATGAGCGTTGCTGCTCGTGAATTTGCTGAAGATCCATGCAGCTCATTAAAAAGAGGAAATATGGTTCGTGCAGCTAGAAATTTACTTTCAGCCGTTACACGACTTCTTATTCTTGCCGACATGGTCGATGTTCATTTACTTCTTAAGTCATTGCATGTCGTTGAAGATGATTTGGATAAATTGCGTGATGCTTCAAGTCAAGATGAATTAATGAGTAATATGCGTCAATTTGGTAGAAATGCAAATGAGCTCATTAAGCAAGCAGCTAAGCGTCAACAAGAATTAAAGGATCCACAATTACGTGATGATTTAGCAGCAGCTCGTGCTATACTTAAAAAGCACTCAACAATGTTGCTTACTGCATCTAAAGTTTATGTTCGTCATCCAGAATTGGACTTGGCAAAGATCAATCGTGATTATGTCTTGAAGCAGGTCTGCGAGGCAGTTAATACAATAAGTGATGTTGCACAAGGAAAAGCATCAGTTCCACAAGATACTTATAATGGTGCTGGTGAATTGGCAGCTGCTTTAGATGACTTCGATGAAGGTATCATTATGGATCCATTGGTATATAATGAAGTACGTTCACGACCATCATTAGAAGAACGTTTGGAAAGTATTATCAGTGCAGCTGCTTTAATGGCTGATGCTGATTGTACAAGAGATGAAAGACGTGAACGAATTGTTGCTGAATGTAATGCTGTACGTCAAGCATTACAAGATTTGTTAACCGAATATATGTCAAATATGGGAACTAAGGATCGCACACCAGAATTGGAACGTGCTATTGGTCAAATGTATCGAAAGACAAAAGATTTACGTCGTCAATTAAGAAAAGCTGTTGTTGATCATGTGTCTGACTCATTTTTGGAGACAAATATGCCACTTT
This sequence comes from Chironomus tepperi, assembly GCF_022539635.2. Classification (NCBI taxonomy): domain Eukaryota; kingdom Metazoa; phylum Arthropoda; class Insecta; order Diptera; family Chironomidae; genus Chironomus; species Chironomus tepperi. The sequence continues at coordinate 2,873,228 of NW_027226207.1, forward strand.
TAGATCTTATCGAGGCAGCACGCTCCGGACAAGAAAAGAAAGTTCATGAACGTGCTGAAGTTTTCACAAAGCATGCTGAAAAATTGGTTGAGGTCGCAAATCTCGTTTGCAGTATGTCAAATAATGAAGATGGCGTTAAAATGGTCAGATATGCAGCTGGACAAATTGAAACTTTATGTCCACAAGTTATCAATGCAGCTCTCATTCTTGCAGCACGACCAAACTCAAAAGTCGCACAAGAAAATATGGATTCATATCGTTTGGCATGGGAGAATCAAGTTCGTATTCTCACAGAAGCTGTTGATGATATTACAACAATTGATGACTTCCTTGCCGTCTCTGAAAATCATATCCTCGAAGATGTCAATAAATGTGTTTTAGCACTTCAAGAAGGCGATGCAATGGATCTTCGTAATACTGCCGGTGCTATACAAGGACGTTCAGCTCGTGTCTGTCACGTTGTTGAAGCTGAAATGGACAATTATGAGCCATGCATTTATACAAAACGTGTCTTGGAAGCTGTAAAGGTTTTACGCGATCAAGTTATGTCAAAGTTCGCACAACGTGTTGATGTTGCTGTAAATGCACTGTCAAGCAACTCACCGAAGGATGTCGATGAAAATGACTTTATTGATGCATCACGATTAGTTTACGACGGTGTACGTGAAATTAGACGTGCTGTTTTGATGAATCGCGTAAGTAGATTTGTTTATGTGCTTAATTTAATGCTATGAAATTCTTAGGGGGAAATAAGAGGGATTTTATGGAGGATCTTAAGGGTTGGGAATTTTTGTTGCGTGTCTATGTGACAGAAACTGTTGCAATGTGTGACAGATGTGGGATGCAACATTTTCATATGTGATACCAATATTGATTTCTGAAAGTACTTGTGAAGTATATAAAAATAAATTTAATTTCCATTTCCTTGCTGCATAATAATCATCGACAACAACAAATTTTCAAATCTATAATATAAATCCTCTCACATAAAACAGAACGAAGAAGAGTTAGATCCAGAAGACATTGAGGATGAACAGTATACGCTAGAGACGAGGAGCAAGTGTAAGCAATGAGGATATTACCTTTTTATATAGACCAACATATGTGCACATTTATTTATTTATTTTATCTGTTGTTGTGAGATGCTCGGTATTTACGCCCCACAGTTTATAGCTTCTTTCTAGTTATTCACATGATTTATTTTGAACATTATTTTTGAGTTTTATTATTTATCAATTTTTTTGGATACTATTTTTATTTTTTATGTTGTGTTGATGCTGTTTTGTGAATGTGTGACGAATTTTAGAGCTCAGAAGAGTTGGACACAGACACTGAATTTGAACCAGTTGAAGATATGACAATTGAAACTCGTAGTCGCTGTAAGATTTTTTTTTTGGTTTTATGTAGTTAGATTTTGTAGTTATTAGTAGAGTCTTAGTGGATATTGAGGAAAAGTGGAAATGATTTCCTCTATATCCATCGCATCTCAAACCATTAGACATTTGTGCACAAATCGTTATATCCAAAAACCTTTAAAATCTTAATTTTAACATAAATCTTTCCAATTATAATTATTCAGCATCTGCCCATACTGGAGATACTGGTATCGATGAGTATCCTGACATTAGTGGTATAACAACAGCAAGGGTAAGTTGATATCATTGATCAGCCAATCGACCATCAATAACATTTTATTTCATTTCACTTATCACCTCCATCTACGTCCTTAAACAATTTACGTACAATAGGAAGCTATGCGTAAAATGAACGAAGAAGACAAGCAAAAGATTATGCAACAGGTCGAGCTCTTCCGTCGTGAAAAATTGACATTTGACTCAGAAGTTGCCAAATGGGACGATACAGGCAACGATATTATTTATCTTGCTAAGCACATGTGCATGATAATGATGGAAATGACAGATTTTACACGCGGACGTGGACCATTAAAGACAACAATGGATGTTATCAATGCTGCTAAAAAGATCTCTGAAGCTGGTACGAAATTGGATAAATTGACGAGAGAAATTGCTGAACAATGTCCAGAATCATCGACAAAGAAAGATTTATTGGCCTATCTACAAAGAATTGCCCTTTATTGCCATCAAATTCAGATTACATCAAAGGTTAAAGCAGACGTACAAAATATATCTGGTGAATTGATCGTATCTGGGGTAAGAGATTGATTTTGATGATTCATAGCTTGATTCTAAATTCTTATTATTTTTACAGTTGGATAGTGCAACATCATTGATTCAGGCTGCCAAAAATTTAATGAATGCTGTCGTCTATACTGTCAAATATTCATATGTTGCATCTACGAAATATACTCGACAAGGAACTGTATCTGTAAGTTAAAATTCATAATTATCATGAGTCATGAATCAGTTGCTTTATATCACAAGATATATGTATACTACAAGATTCTAGTGTTTCCATAGAAATTTATCATTAAATCCATTCCATTCTATTCATTTCCATTCACAGTCACCAATCGTCGTATGGAAGATGAAAGCTCCAGAGAAGAAACCACTCGTACGACCCGAAAAACCCGAAGAAGTACGCGCAAAAGTACGACGAGCATCACAGAAAAAGACACAAAATCCAGTACATGCACTGTCAGAATTCCAGAGTCCTGCTGATAATATATAAATTAATTAATATTTTTATGGACTTTTAAAAAAAGAATAATATAAAAAAAATTCCTAAAGAGATGAGGATTGAGGGTTTGGTGAGTGATTGGGATGAGGACGTGGAGGTGCTGCACAATAAAAAGACTTGGAGATCAGTTTTGGATGGAACTAAGACAGGATCGGAGGATTATAAAACTAAAACTGCATTTACAGCTATCTGCGAATAAGGCATCTAAGGAACAGATCCAAAGACACCAATAATCACATAATCTTCAATTCCTCAACCACAATCAGCACCAGTCCTCAATCTAGATGATAAAAAAAAATTAATTAAGTAAATTATCGAATAGAAAATTTTTAATCAATTCAATTCCTGACGATGACAAAAATTCTCCATTAGTTCATGTCCATCTATGTCATACAATAAACAATTTTATATGCTGAACCTTCACATCGACTATTCGCAAAAAAAAATCCATTCAAGATGGACAAGATTTGTTGGAGGAACTTGCATCGTGTAAAAATAAGAAAGCAAAAATCATTATGAACAATCTGCACGTCGCATAATAATCATTCGATGCACTTTCTTACTTAGAATTATTTATATTTTTTACTTCCAAGTATCTATGTATTTTATGTTGGATGTCTTCTAAAAAGTTTTTTAATTTGTTTTTTGTGAAAAAAATTCTCTATTTTTTCTTTGTTTTATTCTAATTAAAGTTGGGGTTTGTTTGAAAATGACGTGAATTGGAAGTTGGACTGATTGGCAGCTTTGACATCTATATAGAGTAGCTTTTTCTTGATATTTAGGAGTTTGTACAGGTAAATCTCAATAATAAACACATTTTATAATGTGGAACTGTATAAGATACGACACACCAATTGTGGCTAGGTACGTTGCATTGATATACACTGTGTCATGCAGCGTGTAGATTTGGAGAAAGCAAAAACGTCGATTGGACAAAAAACCGCCATCACGAAAGCAAAAGCACTTTATAAGGTACATGTACGAATCATATGGAGTCGAGTTGACTTGAGTCAACTTTTCCATAAAAGATCCAAGTAGCCTTCGAACTCTGTCTCTAATTTCTTATGGACGTCATTTTCAAACAACCCCTAAGTAAGACAACCCCCATTTGTGCTTAGTGATCAATTTAGGTCAGTCAATAATCTCCATCAATCACTAAGCATCATGATGAGCCTAAATATATATCAAATCTATATGACAAAGTATTAATTTATCAAAAAAAAAAAAAAACATTTATGAGAAATCTGCAATCAAAAACCAATTAGTTATGTTAAGTAACCTAGAATCTTGCATTATACATTAAATCTTTTTTACTGATTAAGTACTAACAAATTTCACTTTGAAATCGACATTACTTTTCATCTCTTCTAATTATTTGAAAAAATGACAAAAAAAGGAACTCTTCAAAATTAAACATTTATATATATGACGAAAATATGAAAAATTGTAGCTGATTAGAGATTTAATTGTGAAAAAAAAAAATTAAATAAGCTGGAAAAATTATTGAAAAATTTTAAATAAACAATTGAAGAATTTATTGAATGAATCATACAGTAGAACTTTGTGTCTTAATGACTACACACAATTTGGTATAGCATATAGCAAATTACTGAGTTTTCCTAAACTCGAAACAGAAGTATTAGAAGTAAAAGACTGAATAGAGCGAAGACTTTCTACACCAATGACAGGTACAGCAGTTTAAGATGTAAAACTAAGAATTGGTCAAATTGAGAAATTGGGGACGGATCATGAATGATGTAGTTAATAGACGAGAAAGCTAAGACTGATGTAAATTCGATATGTAAGAACTTTTACTACCTTAGTAGAGAGGCTGTTAAAAGAGGCCTGAGGTATTTGGTGTTGATAATTTCCAAAGGACAGCTAGCGATAGAATCAGTTTTAGATGCCAACTGAGTGAGGTCATGATCTGATTGGCTAGCGAATTAAGTAATTAAGGACTTTTACTGGAACGGACCTTATTACGTTGAAACTGACTGATAAATTGAATCAAGGCTTTACATGGACACAATATCAAAAACCTGGATTTTTTAATTAGCTGTTGAATACCCAAAAACTCTGACGAAGATTGTGCTCTGTATATCTAGGATTTAACATCTCCAGATACACAAATAAATGACTGTTACCAAATGCTCATTCAATCGTCATATCCTACATCATTTATTTATGCACCGTCGTTTAAAAATTACCATAACTTACATCATCTCCTATTGAACCACTTAACGTCCTTGAGTGTTTGTTAAGTCAGCGACTGATAACAAAAGAAATAACTTACCTCACTATTAACAATATATCGTCAATAAGACATTTGTAAGCAGCTTTTCATAACATGTTCTTTAAATTGCAAAATTTCAATATTATTCATAGCAGTTGCTGGATGAACAGCATGCAAAAAGTATATAAAGATGGAATATGGAGCAAAATATTCAATAAAGTTTTTCGTTTATTGAGTTATAGGTCTAAAAGAACGCTAAAAAGATGCAATTTATGAAATTATTTATCTTTAATCTCCTAATCATTGCCTTGACATCAGTTAAAGGAGGAAAAAGTTTGTATTTGGCGCTTGTCGGGTGACCACATCTAATAATGTAGTGATTTAATTTTTCCTTATCTACTTTTAGGTATTCAAGAATTCGTACCTGTGATGCAGAGAATCGCATGTGAATATTTTCAGGATGATACGCCATGTGCTGTATTCTGTAGAGCGACAGGTTATTCAGATGGAAGTTGCAACACTGATAACACTTCTTGCTCTTGTACGTCGTGATTCATATTTTATTAAACTAACAATTTAAATAAATTAATTTATTATTTTTGAAAATTAAGTACTGGTCACTAACTTATATTGTTTTCAATAATTTGGATGTTTGTTCCTAATTCGTCTGATTCAAGACGTCAAATATTAAGCATCTGTATGTTAAAATCAACTTCATTGCCCTTACTGTAATATTCTGTTTTCAATACAATTGGATTTATCTACTTCCACTTGTAGACCAAACATTTTCCCAAAGCCCGCAACTGATTCGGATCAGTCAGCTTGGGTCGACTTGACTTCATACAAAAATCGAGTCGATTTCGAGTTCTGCATTTCCTTATCGTGAGTCACTCGAGATATTTGTGTATTTTGCTGAAATTTCAGTTCATCCATTCCTAAAGCTTGCGATCTTTTTCATTGTCGATTGAACATTACTTCCTCCTTTTTATGTTCATTTTCTAGTTCAAAGAATTCGCCATTTCTTAAATTAGTACATGATCAGCTCCAATAAGCAGTTATTAGAAAAAGATGTTGAACTGTAAAAAATGAAAAATTGAGATTCTAGAAGCTTAGATCTAGATGGAAATGGAAAAAGGCATGAAATCTCAAGATGAAGAATTCATACAGACTCTAATATCTGAGGAACAAAATACATAACTGTAAAAAAATTCGATGAAATTAAGAGAGGAAGTAAATGATCTTGAAGCACAAAGGTGAATTAAAAGTAACTGCAACGGCAATAAAGTATTCAATTAGGAAGTCAGCTTTTAGCAACAACTTTTTTAAAATTAATCGATAAAAATTTTTATTCATTTTAAAATTTAAGCTTTAAAAAACAAATTGTTTAAATTTCTTGGAATGGCTACAAATTTGACAAACAGTTTGTTATCTAAAAATATACAATTAAATTGTTTTCAGTAGATCCATTCAAGTCCAACGAGCCACTAACATCGTTTTTCTGCAAAAAATAATAGAAATAATTACAATAAAAAATATCAAAACAATTGATTAGTGAAGCATACCTGAAAATCATCATGCTGCCAACTAAGTTTCTTATTTCTCTGATGATCAATTCGATTTAAAATATTTAAATCTTTCGTAGTGTCTGTGGAATTAGTTATTGAATCTTTCTCAATATCATCGTTATTAGTCTGTTGAGTATTGTACAATCGCCCTCTGTAATTTGTACGTGAAAGTGCCCCCAATGTGCTTTTATTGTCCGCATGATGATGAATATGATGATTTTGTGCATCATACGTTGACGCCATTATACTTGAAGCACCAGGTGAAAGATTTCCACCCGAATTGATATAGTTATGTTGCTCTTGATTTGCCTCGCGCATGTGGCTGTTCATTAAACGCTTTTCTTGACTAACGAGACCAGCTGATGATTGCATTGATGGTAAATTACTGTGAATTTGATTCGATTTTCTAATTTAAATTGGATTAAATGAAAGTTTTAATTTTTTGGCATTCAAATTTTTAATATGGAAGTAGTCACTCACCTCTTATATACATAGAATGATATGAGCATAACAATAATGATGAATGCTATGAATAATACACCAAATATACTTAAAAATGAAGGAAGTTTTGCTTGTGATGATGCTTCAGGATCCATAACAAAAGTTATAGGTACAGAAGTTGATCTTTGTCCTGAATCGGTGGCAGTTGCAATAAGACTTATTTCCGATTTCTTTAAATTATGTAATGGCTCTTTCAAGTATATCTTTCCATTTGAATCAATCTTAAAATATGATGAATGTTGTCCACGTAGAAAGAAACTGATTTTATCGCCAACGTCACCGTCCGCTGCTTCTACCCGCCCAACTTCCATTGGAATACTGTAGGTATCATTTAATGGTAATCGGAATCGATAATATGGTTGACGGAATCTTGGATCCCAATCATTTACATTGATAACATCAATTGTAACTTGACATGTAGCATTATTCAGCTGATCGTCAATTACCATAACATGAAAGATATGCTTGACGATTTTCTCAAAGTCTAGTTGTTTCCTAAGTATGACATCACCATACTGTCCAATTTCAAAGAAATCTGTTTGATCTCTTTCAAGTATTGAATATCGTAGATTACTTCGATCACCAGGACGATTTGTTGGAAGTGACAATAAACGAGACCCAATTGGCGTATTCTCACGAACTGAAATCTGATGTTTTGGTTGAATGAATTGCAATTTTGTTGTATATTGCCGATTGTCATTTGTATTACTTGTTTCAGGTATTAAGTCGTGTCTGAATTTATCAGAACGCATTATATTCACAGTCGCTAGAGTATAGCGATCTTTATTATCAATTTGTGTTGCTCGAACGACTAATGTCGACTTTTGACTTTCATAGACTGTGATTAGCTCGATTTCACCAGATTTTGGATTAATTGAAAAATATTTGGCATCGGGTGATGATGAAGATGATATCGAGTAAATAATGTCAGCTTGAATGCCATCATCTTGATCCCATGCTCTAATTGCTTTTGGGTAGATTTTAAGTTTTCCCGTTTTTCCGTCTTCTGGAAACTCAGCTGTGTATGATTCATACTCAAAACGTGGATTTTGATCGTCGGCATCGATGATGAATACACGAAGGAATGTGTCTGAGAATTTTGGTGGACTTCCTTGATCTTGAGCGCGAAGCTTCACAGTGAAATTTTTCAATTGCTCATAGTCTAATGCCTTTTTAAGTTGTAAAGTTCCTTCAAGTGGATTAACAAAATCTACAAAATCAGAGTATTGACCAGGTAATACACTATATTCAACAGTACTGAAAGGACCAGGCTGATCAGCATCAACAGCACGTGCACCTTGTAATATTCGTGTGCCAACTACAGTCGTTTCTGATAAACTTATAGAATACGGTGCTCCCTTCCATTGCGGTGCATTATCATTAACATCAGTTATTCTTATATTTACAGGAATCACAAAACTTGGAATTGCTTCCGAATGAAGACGATCACATACAACATTAACATAAACTGAAGCTGGGCCTCTTTCGCCTTCCTTATCAAGTGCTGAAGTTAAAATTAAATCTTTTGTGCCTGCCTCAATCTGTACAGGCGCATCGCGGTCACGTTCATGAAGCTTTAACCTTATATTACCATTGACTCCAGTATTTCCGATTATTTTAAGTTTGCCAATTATGGCACCGACCGCGATATCTTCACTAACAATAAAATTTTCAGTTGAGCCACCGCTCTCGAGATAGCATCTAGAATCTGAATGTCCTTGACCAGATGCTAATACTGCATTTATTATGACAAATACAATTGTTCGCATTCCATACATTTTCACATTAAAATTCATGATTTATTTTGAAGCTCGTATATTTTTTACGTTTCACTTTGCACCATAACATCATTAATATGAAGTTTGTTATTTTTATTTACGTGAAATAAAAAAAACGCACTAAAATTTTTGACGGTGTCGAAAGTTTTTTTTAGTCAGTATTTTCACAATTTTCCATCAATTTGTTTTCAAAATACCACGGTTGTGTCTGTCTAAAGCAATTTTCGCGCTCATTTCACTCTGAAGTAATTTTTCTCAGTAAGGTGCTGGTGGATTTAACTGTTTATTTAGTCACTGGATGATCTTGGATTAGTATTTTTTGTATATAGTTCACTTAAGGTTAAGTTTTTGCACTTTGCTGGATGTTTTCACTGAATTGTATTATATAATTAAGTTATCTATGTTTCAAGCCATTGATTTTATCACTTCCAGTAACATAAATTAGTTTTTCTCGATAATTCCATTATAATTTATGTAATTTTCATTGCAATATTTTTAATTTTGGTCTTCATGGCTTTTAAACTTCTAACAAAATCACAAGTCAAGTTTAATTCACAACAGTAAATATTACACTTAAATCAATTATTCAGCAAAAGGTTCAATGCTGACCGGTCTTGTGTAAAAGAAAGTTTTTTGCAATGATTTCTTTTTCATCAGAAATAAGATCTTCACTATTAGCAGCAACATCAGCAGTACATCATGTGGAATGTTTTAATAATACTTTACTTTTTACATATGATCACCGTTGAACTCAACAAAAAATAACTCCGATGATATTTCCGTGCAATAGCGTAGAAGAAAGAGAAAAACTGAGTCAATTGGAGCTCCGTTCATTTCATGCTCATACACCGAGACCAAGTGACTTCTTTATTGTTTCTTCGTAAGGCTTTTTTTTATATTATTTCTCTTTTAATTGTTTTCTATTCGGTTTTGGAAGTAAAAAGTACTTTTGATTTCTAAAAGAAATGAAATCGCAAAATGTGAATTATTGTTCTTCTTCAGTCATTTTTAACGTATATGTGCACACCCTTGGATTGAGCTTTGTTAGATTTTTATCGGGAAGTTTTCTATTTATTTACGTAAAGTTTGTCGAACTATGTGACAATGTGGTGGTTATGTGGTAATATAGTCGATTGAAATCAGATTTGTCATGTTGGGTTTGGGTTGAACATCCTGTTAATGTCTGGGGAAGCTCTTTCTAACAAGTAATGAGCATGCTTTAATGATACAAAAAGACCACTTTGGTGCCTAAATGCGGTTTCTTTGCCTAATATGATTTGGGAGTTCATCCTATAGTATGACCAACCCTAGTATATCCTTAGTCATCCTAAACTGTAGAATACATTTGACTGAATCGAAATACCCAAGTAAATGACTAACATTGACTTAATAGTACGAAAAGTACTCAAAAACTACCCCAAAAATCTGACTAATCATCATAAAAACCTGACAAAACCATTCCAAGGGAACTGAAGTATTTCATCGCACATCACAAAATAATCTAGTTTTCTAATCTTAATCGACAATCGTTTATGAAACTTTGTTGCACATTTAATTCAATTTATTAACAATTATCGCAATATTTGTCACAAACACGATCATCATGTAGCATGCACTAAACTTTATGAAATCACAATTTTGTGCAACTCTATTTTTACATAAGTGAGCCAATTTTCCTTCCTTTAAATGACGATAGGTATGGTAAATGCATAATAGACACACGAAACGTACTTGTTGGACTATATATTTCGTTCTGGTTCCATGCCAATGCGTGTCATAGACAACGACAATAAAAATGCAGCATAGAGCATCGATAGAATAATGACTATCTCACTGTGTATTTACTACTAAGTACAAAAGAAGATGTGATATTTACGGAACTAAAAAAAATGAGATTAAACTGGAACAATTTCATAACTGAAATAAAACTAACATTCTTGTTAAGCATTTCAGTAACGCTCGATGATGAATGAACTGTTATGTACTGTATGAAAATTGCAATGTAAAGCACGAATTTTGATTACTATTCTTATGATTTTTATAGTAAAGAGTGGAAAATATGAAATTTGTAGGTATAGTGGAACTCTTTTTTTGGATCGTGAATGTGTTTCGAATTACTTTTGGTCAATTAGATGAGAAATTTATTAGTTTCCTTATTGCTTTCCCGAGTGGTGAGGTACGGAAAGTCTCTATTGTTGGGGTCGAATGTACTGGGAATTATAGTCAGGCGAGGTTAGTACTTTTATGTTGACGCATTGGAAGGTATCTAGAAATTTCTGAGAATTTTATTCTTATTGGCCATAAGAATTTTGAGATCATTTCTGGAAAAATCCTATCCAATTTTATTAAATAGTTCATGAAGGATCATCCCTGGATACTATCATACCTAGAGGTGCCTGAACTAATATATTGTGTTTCTCAGGAAAAGAATGCTTTCATTTGATTAAGAAGAAATAGAGAAGAAGTTGGTAAGGAACTATGGAATAATTTTCCAATTAACAGCACGAATTGTTATTCTCATTCCTTAGCATTTCTTTTCGGAATTCGAGAATGATTAGAACTATTAATATCTTGGAATAATGAGAAATTTGAACTTTCAAGCATTAATTGAACAGTTTTTGTAGTGTGGGATATGAAAAATGCGTAAGATGTTGTTGATCCTGACCCGACCTTTAAGAAATGGGGCCAGTTTCTTGAACAACACTGCTTGTTCGCTAGATACCCCTTTGTCGCTTTGTTAACGGTATGACGTCAGAGCTTGTGGGTTTATTACAAAACTACCCTTCATTTAGGAAAATTGAAAATTGAGTTTAAGCATCCCTAAACTATCTATCCTTAATTAGAAAATTTCAATTCGGAAAGCGGTTGTTGTTCCTTTTATCATCCTTCGTCTGTGTTCCTGCAAATCTATAGAGTTAATGAAAGACTTAGGTGATATCCTTTTGAGAAATTAAGCCTCGAAAGAGATTTCCCATGAACTTATGATGACTAAATTTCCAATTGTTCCACACCACAATTCAAAGATCAATTGATCATTTTCCTTAATGTTTCTTTTCTTAAAGTATTCCAACTGATTTTTTTCAAAACAGCATTACGCGAACCAATAAAAGTCACCGTCCACTCAACACAATTTCCATTTAAATGTCAAAAATATTCATTATAAGTCCTCAACATGATCACACCTCAAGCACATTTTATGATTAATTCATCATCATCGCACAGAAATATTTCCCACAATCTTCAATATTTTTGGAAAAGAACATCTTTTTTGAACCATAACAGAATAAACAGCGGTGAATTTTTAATGAGATTTACCACACTGCTATCATTATTACAAGAATTGGATATAATATAAAACATAATTTTCAATATTGATCGCTAAACCATTAATTTAACAGCAGCAATATTGAAAGAAAATTGGCTCTTCTTTTACGTAAATCTTCTTCACTTGTTGTTACTCTATTGAATCACCAAAATATAACATTGAGCATGGAATAATAAAAAAAAATCACCATGTGTATCCAACGATTCGTTACGCTTTAGTAATTATTCAAAAAACAAGATATGTATGTACACAAAACTCATGTGTCCATTTCATTAAAATTCAAAATGATTCAACAACCGAAAATTTCAGACAGAACTGTGAGAAAAACTTACAACCGATGTTAACGAGCGTAATTTAGAGACTGAAAAAGAAGTAATTTTTTTAGTATTTCATTTCCAAACTCGAAAAAAACGCCGGGCGGGAGGGAAAAACATTAAATTCGCTCAGATTGAAAAACTCTTCGTTTTTTTTGTGTTGTCGAGACTTCTTTTTATTTGTGGTTGATTTTCGCTTTGCTATAACAACCATTTTGACAGTGGCGCTTTTATTTCATATAATTTTTGGTTTAATAACATGCTATTATTTATTTATTTGATATAAGGTACTAATTCTAGGATTTAACAATGCGCTTGTACTTTTAACAAGATGTAATTATTGAATTTGATTGCTTTTTAGGTCATTCTGTTAAGGCAGGTGATAAATGCTAATTTATTTTAAGTTATAAATATTCCCGCAAAATTCAGCTTTAGTTGTAAACAAATATATTATTTTTCAATATTTTGCACTTTTAAGGTAGATTTGTAGAAGGATTCATGACTAGTTGTTTTTGCTCACACATTATTAGGCATTAAAAACTGTTTAAATGACTGTATAACAGTTAACAATATCAAATTTCCTTAATAAAATCTCTAAGTGAGAATGTAAACAAATACACGTGTTTCTTTCTTTTTCTCATATTACTTCCCAAGCCTACTTTCAAAACCGTTTGAATTCAATATTACATCCATAAAAGTATCAAGCACATCACCAGGATACAACATTCATTAGAATTATAAGGATGGACAATGATATTGATATGATTCAAAAAATTTATACTTTTTACCGCCACTGACTTTTGCTTGTTACCAATTTATAACTCGTCTTTTTACTAAAAAAAATAAAAAGCACACACTCGAAGCATTTTTTTACGGAAATGCACTGAAGCGGAAACAACAAAGAAAAAAAGAACACCACACCAGAGAGAAGAAACAAAAGTGAGTCAAGCCAAAACATTCGTTAAATTCAAAGAAGCATACACTGAAGTAAGGCATAAGACATTTTGGCGGTTAAAAAGGAAGTTGATTCATTGAATAATGTAAGAGAACAAAATAGCAAGACATAAAGAACTAAACTATAAGCATAAATGTGCTCTAGAAGGGTGATTCACCTCTCACGGTATAAGCGTTATGCAAAACGTGTCCATCGATCGTCCAGAGTGTCCTGATTTCTTTCTCCCCTTCTGCTTTATTTCGTTTATTTTTACATTGCATGATTTTAGGAAATAAATGTTGTTTTTGTTTACGATATGTCTAGTCTTGTTTAGATTTGTTGTATTTAAGCGACATTATGTCTTTGATTACAGTTTAGAATTTATGTTTATTTTTAGAACATGCTTGATTATGTCAGATACGCAATGTTTACTGTGATTGCATGACTATTTTGTTTACAGATCAGGTTTTTGCACTTTTAAATTAAACTTTAGAATGTTATTCCTCAAGGGGATTCAAATCAGGATATTCTCAAGTTATGGGACAGCAATTCCTAATTTTCAATTAAATGCGTCTTCCTACTCTACTTCCTAACTCTCAAAACACTTGTCCCAGTCACCCTCATTTTTATGCTCAAGCATTTTAATGGCAAGTGGTTTTTTGGTCAGGAACCACGCAATGATCTAATTAACATACTAGTCGGTCAGAAGTTAAGAATTCAAGGCCTTTGTTGACGTTGAAAATTTACATAAAATTTCATCCGTATAAAGTTATTTAAGGCAACAAAAATTCCTCCGTCGCAAGAAGTGAATCATGAGCATGAAAAATAAGTGTCTAAAGGAAGTTGTGGTTACTCACCTAAAAAGAAACTCATAAAAAATCGCACACACATAACGTCACAGAAACACACAAATATGATACTTTAGAATTTATCTCATTAATTGTACCGAGACAGATTCCTGCATTTTAATTATTTAAATTTACTCTATATTCTATGAAAAATAGGTAATAAAAAATATAAAAAAATAAAATAATTAGATTTTATCAAATTTGGATTACTATTGCGCACTTTGCAAAAGCCGATCAGTAAATTTGGCTTTACATTCACCAGATTATTAAAATTCAAAATTTAACGTACTTTTAAGATTTGAATTTTAACGGATATTTAGATTTTGAATTATAACGGATTTTAAAGAATTGAATTTTTAAACTGAACAGAAATGAACTATGACTTTCTGAACGATTTTCAAAAATTGTCCGTTAAAGAAAATTCAAATCAATTGCAATACGGAAGACTCAAAAGTTCACGAAAGAGACTTTCCATCAATTAACTCTTTAACATCCATTCAAAGTGAATATAAAAGCCAATTTGTATTCTAAAAAATGCACAAAAAAAAGAAACAAAGAATCACAAAAAGAATAGCAACAAAAATAAATTGGTTTAATTAACCGATTTGACTTCGGCCTCAGTTGCCGGTGTGATTTTCTGCAATAGATTGAAACTTCCAAATTTCGTATGCTTATATGACACAAAAGGTATATAAAATGCCCGATAAATTGGATGTGATGCTTGTGGATTTAAGAATGGCACTTCTCGAATCTTTTTCCATTCATCCGTTCTCAATGAATAATTTGGTTCCAGCGGTGAATTAGCCTTCTTTGTTTTGAGATCAAAATCAATTAAAAAGTCACAATAGTCGTATTTAAAGTACATCAGTGGATTCTCCTGATTTAAGTCGTTGAAATAATCATGTGTAATTTGTGTAGCATTATCCTCATGACTATAATATGCTGGCAACATACCACGGAAGTCCGATTTAAGGAATCTAATAGAATATTTTGTTGATGGGAAGAAGAAGCTACTCGGATATCGATACCAATCCTTTCCAATACAGACGTCAATCTTCTTATCATTTGGATCCTCTAAAATATCCCGACTTGTACTAAACTCCATAAATATATCCATTGGTGCATGATAATTACGATATAGTGCCAAAATCCTTGATAAATTCAATATAACGGAAATTATGACCACAATGACTGTTATGAAAGTGGTGTGATTTAAGTAGTGTGTTGGTGTGGTGAATTTCACAAGCGAACTTTTTATACGGAAAAATATTCGCTGACATACATCAATCGTTATTGCACCACATAAACTCACGAGAGGATATACAGGAAATAGGAAACGTTCTTCTTTATGAGGTTGTATCATCATGACAGCAAGCCACAAATAATATGGTGATAAACTCACATAATAAGGAAGGGTTAGTGTCGGTTGTTTGGTCTTTGCTGGAACAATTAGATAGCCAAAAAGGAGAGCGACTGGTGTTAGAAGTGACAAGATCCATATTATATTGTAATTAAGGAAGCCATTGAATATATAGAAGGAAAATGGTTCGGTTCCATAAAGTTCAGGTCCTTTGGATGAGAAAACATTATACAGGACAATATTAATCGGTGCCATAACTCTACTTCCATAATATGAGGAATCTAAGAGAATCATTGGCATTAATACTGTAACACCTGATATTATAGACCAGAAAATGAATGTCCTCATCTTTCTACGTCTTATCACGATGTCATAAACTATTGGCAATGAGATTAGTCCAACAAATGGCCATCCTAAGAGCACAGATATTGCCGTGAAGAAAATTGCCAACTTGTATTTTTGATGCCACCAAGCAGAAAGTGCCGCCATTGTGAAATACATCGAAAATGAGCTTGGAAGTAATGCTGCGGAAGATATAAACATACCAGCACTAAACAGCTGAAAGACTAACCATGCTCTGCCAATATGTACGCCAAATTCTCGACAAACTCCCCTGAAAAGGCAAGGATGGAAATCATTAGAATCCAATAAGAATGTTAAGATCCAGTAAACTGGATCTCGACAAATTAAAAAAAAATCTTACTTATAGAAATAGACTTCAGCAACAGCACATCCAAGACCTAGAAGTAGCCTCACAAAGTAGAATATCAGCATTGGATTTGGCTCGAAGACTTGCTTATACAAATAAGCTGGAACACCGTGAATTAATAAATAAGTATACGATCTCAGTGCAAATTCTGGACTGTATTCCCATGTTTGAAGTCCTACAATAAATAATGGTATTAAAATAGATTCATAATGTCAACTGGATATGTCAATATTCACCTTTATTGTATAGCAAATAATGCAAAGGCTCCCAGTAATTATAAGTCTCATCACAGTCTGATATTTGTGACCAGATAGCTGCACATATTCTCGCTGATAAGAGCGTCTTAAAAGCCACATCAGCTGAAGGAAAAATTGGAGGTCGAACGACAGTTGTGGAAGTGGAACTTCTAAAATTATTTTTAGCCGAATGGAAAATTTTCTATGAAATTTATCACATTTCACTTCCAGATCTACTTACGGTCGTCTAAAGCTTGAAGATCCACCAAGTTTCCCTCCTCTAACACTATCTTTTCGCTTAGTCATCACAGTACTTCTGGATTATTTTTAAAATAAAATATTTCCATACAATTTATTAGTACATACTCGAGGATAATATTGTTTATGGAAAAGTGCTGTTGCTCTTATTATGTCTTGCTGTCTGTAATTGCTTATGTTTGCTATTTATTGCTGTATTCGAAGTTATTTTATGACAATTCTTACTCAACTTGGAAAAAATTGATCAAAATAGAAAACAATAAAATTTAACGGTTATTTCATTTTTAAAACATTTTCAAAGCGTTTGCGTTTTTAACGTAATCAAAATAAAATCCAATATTCGCTTTAAATGCTTAACTTTGCTAAAATATCTATGCTCAGTTGCAAAGTGTTTAAAAACATACATCTGATTTAGCGATTAGATTTATATTCACAATGGAAATTTAAAGAGAAAATTCGATTAGAAAAAAATTGACAAACCAAAAAGTTGACAATCCCCTTAAATGGATTTTACCCTAACAACCTTTGAAATTTAAATTCATTTTAAAATTTTAGGTAAAATTAAAAATAAAAATTTTATTAATTTAGGTACTGGAAAAGCGCTATACAGAACAAATTCATGGCAAACTTGATGTATCTGGAGTTCTACGTTTACGTAGCATACGTAAGAAGAAAATCGCACGTTATATAGTAGAAGAATACGTGAAAAAAGAAAATAATAAAATTATTTCTCACTAATAATTGAGTGGATAAACATGTGAAAATAATCTCCAGCGTAGAAAAACGACGTATTACTAATAAATGTCAAGAGCATTAAAACATCGATCGATTTTCGGAGAGTTAAATTATAATTAAAAATCAGATAATTGCAAGAAAAAAGTATCATCATGTTATTAACTGTTTTTTATCTGACAACGACTAGTTTTCAATCTTGGAGACTTCGTGCGATACATCAGAAGATATCCAGAGCAATTGACACGAAAAACTCGGTTGTTTTTGTCAAGAAATCCGATGGAAACAGAGAATGCAAGTGTTATTTTAAATGATCCATTAATTTATTTAATTTTTCAGGAAATTAATCCACAATCAATATTGATTGCATAAAATTTTCATTCGTAGGCATGGTAACGGCATTAGCATCTTCAGATATTTGCGTGAATTCGTCCGAAGCCACTGTACAAGACTGTTTTTGGTCTAATGACATTTCTCAAGGAATCTCCATATCACCAAAACAGATTCTATACATAAATCCATTTATCACATTCCCAACACCACCGAGTTTAATTCCATTCAGCTACAGTGTCAAGAGTGTTCCCGAAATCACTAAAAATGATGTCATACATGCATTAATCGAAGCTGAACTAGTTCCTGAGACTAATCTATCATTACCCGTACTTGAAGTAAGAGCTTATTTTGTGGATTTCGCACGTTCACATATCATTTTATGTCATCATTTATAAATACCATATAAAAAATATATCTTTATTTACCTTATATGATAATCTCATTAACACAACTCTATTTTTCCTTTCAGATTGAAGCATTTACTCACATGTTAGCATGGAAAATTGACACAAAATTATCTGTTCTAGTCAAGACGAGTTCAAAGCATTTGTCACAACTAATATTTGCAACATTTGCTCAGAATCAGTATGTTATTAATGACCACTTAATTTTATCACGCATTCAGACAGTGAATGTTGAAGGAAATCCACAGGATTATGATCAAATTGTGACTCATTCAAAGCATCATGGAGTCAGAAGATTCAGTGAATTATTATCCCCTATTGATTGGGATAAGCATTTGGAAGAGATTAGAAATTTGGGAGTTTTGGCTAATCAAGCTAGTGAATTTGAGTATAAGAAGAATTTAACTGAAGGAAAAACTGGAATTGTTCAGCCTGATTTAATTTCATCTAAGAATATTGAGGAAAGTCTGAATCGTAAGCCAATTTTATCACCAACTACACCGAAAAGAAGTTTTGTGTCGATGGAGAAAACTGATGAAAAATTACGGGAACTAAAGCAGGAATTAAAGAAACAAAAGGATACCTCAAATTTACCGAATTCATCTTATGATCATAAAAAGATAGAGGAAGTTGTCACACCCGATTCACCTAAATTTCCTGTTTCACCAGCTAAATCAATTAATCATGCAAGCAAGTCAAAAGTCATTAGTGATTCTGTCTCGCCCAAATTCCCACTCAGTTCTCCAGCTAAAAATTCTTTCTTTGGAGAAAAAGTTGCACATAAAGCTGCTCCAATTGATCTTCCAGAAACTAATAATGTCGTTAAAAATCTTACAGAAACTGTCACTGACACTACAAAATCATACATAGAAACTCAAAAGCCAATTGAAGCTGTCAAAGACACAAAAATCGACTTGAACGATAAAATTAAGGAAGATCCAGTGAAGTTAATTAGTGATAAAATTACTACTGACTTGACAAATAAAAGTGAAGGTGCAAAAGCTGAAAGTGCTAAAATTATTGAATCTGAAAAGTCGAATAGTTTATTAAAGGAATCAAGTGTTAAAGATGGTGCTGGAAGTGAGAAATCAAGTGATAGTGCTAAAACTGTTACAGGAAGTGATCTGACAAGTGTAGAAAGTGATAAATCAAAAGTAATAACAACGGGAACTGAAACTGACAAAAAAATCGACGAATCAATTAACAAAACTGCAACTGGAACTGATGAAAATAATAAGTCAAAAGAATTTACTGTGACAGCAGTAAAAGAAGCCGAAAAGGCTAATGAAAAGAATGAACCAATATTAAAAGAGGCTGAGCCGGTCAAGGATACTGAAATTCTTAGTGATAATGCCAAGAAATCGGAAGTAAAACAACCAAACTTGAAGGAAATTGGAAAAATATCGAGTGTGAAGGATACAGACGCTGTTGATGGAACTAAAGAGGCAGTTTTGAAGGAAGTAGTCAAGGACGTCAAATCGAAGGAGCCAAATCTTAAAGATTCTACAAAATCCTTCCTTGCAAATGAACAGAAAGCCACAATAGTTCAAGATGTTCCGAAAAAAGTCGAGGAACCAACAAAGACAGCTGAAGACATTAAACCAGTCGAAGTCACTAAACCAGTTGAAGTTAAAAAGCCAGAAGAAGCTCCAAAGCCTGAATTAAAACCAGAAAAAAAGCCTACTGAAGCCAATAAAGTTCCACAAAAGGACGAAAAAGTTCCAGAAGTCGTCATAAGTGAGCCAAATGTCATTAAGCCAGCACCCGAAGCTCCATCATCATCAACTGAAACAAAGCCAACTTTACAACGAAGCCGTAAGAAGTTAATGGAAGCAAAACCTCCAAATGTTCTAGTCTATTCCGATAGTACAACAACAAGAGATAATGTAATTAAAACGCTTGGTGGAATTTTGAAGGAAAGCATGTACACGATTTATCCATTGTCCATTCAACAAGTGAGAGAAAGAATATGGCTGGATAACACGACATTGCTTGTTGTTTGTGGAGGAATTAATGGTTCCGATATCAGTCAAATATTTTTAGAATATTTCTTTAAAGGCGGAAAAATTTTATGCTTATGTTCAGACTTGCTACGACAAGTTTTGCCAACTTATCATACTGCCGAGGTAAAATTAGATTAAATTTTTTATGCATAAATCGATATTGTGACATTTATTGGCAGTTTTGATAAATTCTCAATATGTTTTTATGTCGATGTCTTTAAATGTAGGTACGTGAGCATGAACTCGTTCAATTTTCATACGGACAATGGAAGAATATAAAAATGATGCATCACATTTTCTGCTATCAGCCATCACCTATCCGTAAACACTTTTCTCAGGACAGCGATGACCCACCGAAAGAGAAAGCAAATGGAAATCCGTAAGTATTAATCATATTCTTTCCAGTTCAAACCTTTTATATATTGCTAATAATATTGGTGCATGTTTTTTAATCATAAATTATATTTTTTATGAATACTTTTTCATCTTTTATGTCAATTTTGTTTTTCAATATATATATATATATATATGCTGTATGGCACTTATCAAGCAATAGCTAGCCAATCAATGAAGCTTTTTTTATTGCATAAATCAGCGCGGCTACAAAATTGGCTATATCCACACATATGCACTTGCACCAATTTACACTCCTGAATAATGTGGATTTAATTCTGTTTGAAGAATAGTTCAGAAAGGAATGAAATTGTTTCGGGAATTTAATGCACTGATTGAGGAGATGTTACGCTTTGCTTGTGGAGTTTTGTTGATTATGCTTAACAAGACGTCAAATGAGGGGGCAGAGAAGCTTAATTTGTCTGGTCAATGGCAAGAAGTTTCAAATGGATTATTCATCAATGAGAAGTAGTAATGAGCTATAGAAATAAGCTAGAATATTTAGCAACCAATGACCAGAAAAGGATGTCAAGAACAAGAATCGAACCCATCTTAAAACATTTTCAAGAGCATTCAATTGCCATTAACCTAAAACTTTAAATCAATAGATTTTGATACCTTAATTTAATTATTAGCAACTTTGTGAAAGGAAAAAGCAAATGAAACTATATCCTTGTATGTAAATCTAAAAACTCAATTAGATTAGTCGACAACAATGTTTCACCAGTTTTTCTCACGATTTAAAGTTTTGAAATCAATTACAGATTTTATGAATTATTCAAGGTTTTTAATACATTCTGCTATAGTTAATAGACGTAAACGAGACCGTTTCACTTTTTGCTGAACTATTCTTAAATCACGCTATCGTGCAACAGATACTTTTACTTTCTGCAAATTTTATGATGAAGAGAATCCACTTATGACACCCAATGCAAACTCTTTCCCTACCTTTCATTAGACGAAATCGAATTTCATTGCCGTTTTTGATTGTGTGTTTCTTTCCTTTTTTCTTTGTTTCTTACAATTCTTTTTTGAAAAATAAATATTTTTTCCAAAAAAAATCTCAAAAATTTTGTGGCGAAAACTTTTTTTTTGTCTAAAAAATTTTCATATTTAAAACTATGAAAAAAAAAAAATAAACTTTTGTAAAATATAACAAATGAGCTCAGACTAATAGTATTACCAAGGTCCATCGAGCTGAAGGATGATCTGGGCATGAATCACAATGTGCATGTGCAAATCTTGGGAACCGAAGACACGTGGAAGACGCCAAGTTTATTGATGGTCTACACGGACAACGGCGGAAAGATAATTTTCTCACAAGTATGTATATATGCTTCCAGCTTCTCACTCATACGAATGAGGAAAGCTTTTTTTCTGTTTTTAATTGTATTCCTATTTTTGAGAAGATTCATTTGGAAATCGATCCATCATTTTATGAGAATGACGAACAAAAATATCAGATTTTAATGAAGAATGATAATCTGAGACATGAAATATTTGGTGATGTCTTGAGCACTCATCTTGGCTTAGCTACTTCAGACATGAAAGTAAGGAAGAAGGAAGGAGATGTTCAGTTTTCAAAGGGATACTTTTTGGGACGTCATGAGGTTAGTATGGACATTTTTAATCTAAATTACACATTTATAGCATCCTTGGATTCAAATAGGCGTCATTCCTAAAGGATACACATCCACTCAGCCTTCTTTTGCAAATATTCATGATACGCTCTTTTCTTCCCCACTCCGCTTTAATCTATTAAGCCTCCCCTAAAATACTCATTTATCAATACAAAACATCCTTTACGTCTTACGTACACGCAAGCGAAAGCTCATGCTGTTATGAAAATGTTTCGAAAACATCTGCACGTATATTTACGAAAAAGGTCAAATCATGCGACCTTCAACACGTGGAAATATAAATGATGAGAAAATGTCCTTGAGTATATCCTTGATGATGATGATTATGACGCTCGTAATGTGTAAAATTCTTCTTGATCCCTACTTCTTGTTCCTTTAAGGATTGTTTGATGCGCCATGAAAAAATTTTCGTTTAATTAATTGAGAAATTCATTCCAAAACTTTTTTTATGCTTTCCACAGCTGAAATTCGAAATCCTTGAGAATCTGAAGCCTTTTATGGAAGACAATACATTGAAGGTCGATGGACTTTCGATTAAATTCTGCGGTAAGAATGTTGATCCACCATCACCCGAATCATACTGTTTGCCTGTTATGATCCACTCGTGCCCTGACGACTTCTCAACATTGGACTACTTTGATGTAATATTGATGAATTTATATGCTTGGAATTGAATTTGAAGTTCTTTTATGATTTTTATAGACTCTTAAAACATCGAGTATCGGACGAGCTTTAATATATTCACATATCCTTACAAGCTCTATGAGTATGATCAATAAAATGAACTATTGTCATGGATTGGCAATTGTCTCGAGAGTTTTGACACAAGCAACAGGCAGAGCAAAGAATACGGTAAGTTTAAGGATTTTTATGTAAATGTCCTTGAAGACTTTATGGGATTTAAGGATTGTAATAGAATCATGTTACTAAACTCCTTGAAATATAGTTTTTAAACATTTTGTATTGCCTAAGTTCATGGCCATATGCATACATTGTCAGAGTGTCCTTGAGTAGATGGATTTTTATTTGATTAGTATCAAGGACGATGTACTCGATGTTAATGTCGTCTAGATGCGTCCTAACAATTAGTTAAATAGAAATCTATCCAAGATTGTATTCCTGAGTTCTTATTGAAATGTTCTCCTTCATTAAATAGTGGCTGAGCCCAGAAGGATGCTTAATGTTCACCATCCAACTCCACATTCCACTAAAATCTCCACTCGGACAACGACTTCCACTCGTTCAACATCTCATTGCTACAGCTGCTGTAATGGGAATCAAAAATATTCCTGGATATGAGGTAAGTGAGAAGCAATAAAGCAAAATTTTGTTTATTTTAACTAACATTTTATTTCTTGATCATCATTTGATTCATCATATAATATTTTTAAATTGTGTTTTATTTTTATTTCTTCTGTTTTTTTTTATATCAACATTCCATAAATTTTTTTAATTCAGTTTTTTAATCCTTTTCATAATAATTATTTATTTATTCATATAAGGGAGGAATTTGATTTGATTCTAATTACAGAGTCAAATGGATATTCTCAGTTTTATTTTTTATTTTTATTGGCATGCTCACTTAAACATGACTGGATTTTTCATGGAAATTTACTTTTTTATTTTTTCTCTTTTAACTTATAATTTTAAAATGAATGGAATGGGTAAATTTGGAGATCTTTCATTTTTTTTATTTTTAATCAACAAGACCTCATTATACTTCCTGAATTACTCATCATCTATGATTTTTTTAGTTTCTTATTTATATCACTCACAGTATTTAACGTTTCTCGTCCTTCATTCAATTGAATTGTTTTCCACTTTTAAAAATATTTAAGATAGTTAGTTTATCATACATTGTCACATTTTGTGTGAAAAATCGT
This sequence comes from Chironomus tepperi, assembly GCF_022539635.2. Classification (NCBI taxonomy): domain Eukaryota; kingdom Metazoa; phylum Arthropoda; class Insecta; order Diptera; family Chironomidae; genus Chironomus; species Chironomus tepperi. The sequence goes on from NW_027226207.1 coordinate 2,897,335, forward strand.
CTTTAATTCTTATTTTGTTTTGTTGAAAAATCACTGTGCAAGTATGATAAATTTATGTATTTTAAAAATGACATTTGATTTCTTTTTTGGGGTATGAGTTGATGGTCTGATTGCCTAAGATGTTGATATCAATTCTTTAACTAAATTTTGAATTTTATTCTATATTTTGAATGTCTTTTGAGAACTACTTCAAAATCTCATTCATGTCAAATCATGATCCTAGACTTGAAATTTGTGGATTTTGCAGTGAAATCCTAAATTATTGAATAATGTTCAATATTTTGAAATAAAAGTTTTCAAATTTTATTTGATTTTTAATTTTTAAAATTTCTAAATTCGGAATAGTTTGACTTTTGTAGTCTATTTTGAACTCAAATACTGAACCTTAACATCTTAAGCTAAAACCAGACCACATCAAAATACCAACAATAATTCCTTTTCTTGAAATTTCTACATTATTATGTAATTTTTTTGAAACTTAAATATCTGAAATGACTAGAAAAAGGTTTCATATTTTTACACAGTGCTTAAATAATTTCGTTCCCCATACTTTGACTGTCGTTCCGAAAATAAACAAATTCTTTTTTGCATTTGATTTGAAATTTAGATTATTATGATAATGATCAACATATTTTTGTTATAAAATATTTTTCATCTATTCTATTATGTTCATTTCTTCAAAGTTTCAAACTGAATTAACATTTTTTTTGACCAATTTAATTCTATTTTTTGCAATTAGTGCGCCAAAAAATTAATTTTTTATATTTTTCTTCTAATTTTTTTTTTTATTTTAAATTTTTTAATTTTTCTTTATTTTTTGATGAGGAAAATCACATTTAATAAATTTCAATAAAGTTTTAAGAATTTCAGAATATTTTCTAAAGTAACGAAAATTTTCAGTTAAAATTTTGTAGATATTGTTTATGTTTTTGAAAATTTTACACATATTTACATGCATTTTTAAGTATCCGTTATTAAATTTAAATTTGAAATTCTTAAAGCTTTATTATTTTGGTTGAATTAGAAAATGGCGAGCAAATTTTTAGCAGTGCAGCTTTATATGTAGAAGAAGTATGAAACTAGGCTTTATAAACTCTGATTGAATTTCAGAGATGGCAAATTTTGGATAAAGTTTATGAAATTTTTTTGAAATTATAAGGATTTAATTGATTTTCTTTCTTGATAAGGAGTTTTAAATGGGATGATTTGTTGTGCTTGCAATTCTTAAATTAGATATTATTTTAAATTCTGAAGAATAAACAAAACAGTCAAATTTGATATCTCTTAGGAATTTGTTGATAATTCCTGATAAAATGCTTATCATCAGCTACCATAATTCTACTCCAAAAACTTAGTCATTTAAATTAAAAATTTCAACAAAACTAATAAATTTGCTGCCAAAATTGTCAGTTAACAAGTAAACAATAGAATCTTTAAAATAATGTCTAACTTGTTGAAATCTCCTTTCAAAAAATGTTTTAAACACCCCAAATCATCGCATGAAAAACAGAAAATTCAGATTTTATTCATAAAAGATCGCCTCATTTTTATGTCTTCAACTTTTTTATTATTATTATTATATCATATGAGTTTATTTTTATTTTTCTTTTTTGGCACATCAAAAAATCAAAAAAATTTGTTACTTCATTTCCAAGAATGAATGTGTGTGTCGCTATTATTAATTGTGATCATTCCTTTTTTGCACTGCTCAAAATTTCTTTTTTTTCTTTTCCGCGTATAAGAAAAGGAATTTTTTTAATTTTTTATTATTTTTAATATTTTCTGAATTTCTCCCATATTTTTCTTCTATTTATAAATATTAATTTTCCAACGTCAATCGTCATTTCTTTTCTATTTTTTCATTCAATTGAATTTTTTTCATCTTTTATATTTACATTAAAAATTATCTGACATCACATCACATCACGGTTTATGTGATGGAACCAAAGCTAATAATTCTGTTTTTTAAGTGAAATATTTTTTTTTTTTTGACAATACATTATGTTCAATTCAATTACAATGTATGCACTAATTTGTATGCATACTTTCAAAAAAATTAAGAAGCTTAATATTCTCTTCTCTTTGTTCATCTCCACTGACTTTTTATTATTATTATCATTATTATGTTTTCATCAATAATTGGTTTTTCTTCACAAAATATTCAATTTTTTTCAATTCTTTTCTAACTTACAAATGTTCTTATATGTCCCACACCAAATTTGATGCTTCAGTGGCAGCTGATACATTTTCCAGCACACTGCCACGGTCCTTCTTCTAGAAAACAGATTCGGCTGAACGAGATAATTGAATTGGATGTGATGGCGATCGTGCCAATCGTTTCTTTGGCAATCGTTCCAATGTTGTAAATAATTGATTAAAATCAGGCCTATCGTCTGCTTGAAATGACCAGCACATCATTAGAATGTCTTTAACGTCACGCGATGCTTGCAAATTTGCTAATGATTGTTTCATACCACGTCCAACTTGCCATATTACTGATTCTGGTGGTTGTGATTTGAATGGGAATTCACCGCATAATAATTCATACCAAATTGTTCCGAATGCATAAGTATCTGATGATTTTGTGAATGGTAAATCCTCATTCGTTGGTCGACAAGGTTTTAAATTTCGTATTAATTCACATGCTAAATAGCAAAGCCATCCATATGGAATGCCGAGTCCTAAGTCACCATCATACACCAATTTTGTTACACTAAACAATCCAAAATCCGTAATTATGACTTTCTCATTTTCGAGGAATATATTTTTTGATTTGAGATCCTTATGTACAATGCCACGACGATGCAGATAACCCATTCCTTGTGCTATTTGCTGAGCAATTAATGTTGTCTTATTGAGATTAAATTTGTCACGTCTCAAGTGAATGTGTGTATAGAGTGTATTTCCTTTACACATTGATGTAACAATGGCAAGTCTTGGTGGCTTCATGCAAGCTCCCATAAACAAGACTAGATTTTCGTGTCGTGTATTTTTGAAAATTGCCACTTCCAATTTAAATGCCTCGATTGCATGTTCATCGTCCAAGAAGTCTTCTTTGAGAAGTTTAACAGCAACATCACCATGCCAATTACCACGATAAACTGTACCAAATCGTCCCTTACCAATCATTGCACCCAAATTTAAGTCATCATATGGAATGTCCCATTCTTTTAATGATAAGCTATTCTGTCTTGGCCAAATGTTGTCACGCTCCTCAACTGACTCGAGTCGCGGTGTCATACGATCTGATTCTGTACTCATTGTCTTATCACTTTCAATACTTTGTATTGTACCTGCAAAATTTTATAAAAAATCATTAATGATTGATTCTGTGAATATAGTACTTTATGTGAAACTTACCACTACTGTCTATGATACTTCCATTAAGCTTAATTTGATTTTCAATATTATTCGGTGATGTCAAAGAATGTTGATAATTATTTCTTAAATACATTGCCGAGGATGACGAATTGTCACTCAATTTGGAATGTCCTGAATGTTCATGTTCTGCATCTTCAATGATTGTATTATGATAGGATGTAAAGTTATTAATATGATGTGAAGTTTGATGATTTTGATTAGGAGTCGATGATGAGACTTCGGGAAAATTGAATTGTGATTTGTTAGCAGGCGTTTGTGGCGGTATTGTAAGTAATGCTGGACTTGATGGCGATGAGCTATTGCAACTGGAACCGGCCGAGCTGCTGTCAGCTCCATGATGAAATGGAATTGTATGCATATGCTGTGCACGATGTTGTCTATCATTTCGCTTGCCAGGCATTAAGCCAGCTCGTGGCAAGTTTGGTGAGGCATTTAAGCCATCCGAATACAATGTCTTCTTAAATTCATCAACAAATTCTTTCGGCAAGCCACACGATGGTGGTACATTTGATTTACAATCCTTATGGCATCGATATTTACATTCGGTACATTTAAAGCCGAAAAACATTTGCTTATTACACAGATCACAGGTACTGCTCGTAAATTTAAACTTCTTAGAGAAGCGATGCTGTATCATATGTCCCATGCCTCGAACAGGCGTACAAGGTGAACGCGGCGGTGCCGATGTATCACTAACAATAATTGGCGTCACAATGCTATGACTTCCAATACTATCGACTGTCGTATTGATACTGCTACTCTCATTATAATCAAAATGATGATGATTATTAGTTATTGATGATGTAATTGGATATTTTGTTCTTGGTGCTGGAATTGGCGGTGCCTCACTTGATATATCAGAACTGCTCATCATTGCTGATCCATTTTGCCATTGCTTAGTGCTACCATTTATCGATAATTGTGACTCATTTGACTTTGATTTACTCATTCCATCAGATTCACAACTTGCCAAATCCGTTGATGTCGATGTCATCATTTCAAAATCATTATTATTGTTATAGTTATTTAAATTATTTGATGTTGTCGATGTACCAATACTGCTAACACTACTCTGCATATCCCTGTTACCAGCACATCCATTATTATTGAAATTCAATGTATTATTGTTTATATTATTGTGATGATGGTGCGGATGATGATGATGAAATTTCTGATGTGAATGAGTTGCCAGCCTCTTATTGCTTCCTAAACTTGACGATGACTGTGATGTTGTTGTATTATTCTGTACAGATGGACTTTGTGGTGGACTTGGTGATGGTGACAAATTACTAACTCCAGAACCTTCTTCTGGTGAGATCATGTTGAGAAGTTTATCTGATGATGACGTTAATGTTCCCGTTGTCATCAGACTCGATGTTGATATTTGGGTTTCGGGTGGTGATAATTCAATCGGCGATTGTATTAATTCATCCTGCTGATTGCCATCATTGTTTACGATCACAGTTTCTGAAAATTGTCGGCATGAACCTATAATTAGACAAAAGGTCAGGGACTTTCTTAGTAACATTGAGGACTCTTTTCACAGGACATTTTAGTCCAGAATAATTGGGAAGTAGTTGATACTTACGGTTATTAGTAATTTTTGGTGATGATCCCAAGCATCGAATATTGTTCCGACGGTCCCATGAATCCCAAAACATGTCAGATGGCTCGGTTCCAGCTTTCAAGCATTGCTGATATCGCTTTAGATTATTTATGGCACATATTAAGCGACGAGCATCCTCACTTGTTTGATTGCTGTTTGTTAATATTGCACAAATATCCTCATCATTCATTTTTAGCAATGTTTCTAATGAATTAACATTCTCAATCACAGCATTGATTGTTTGTTGACTTAGTCCAACGACACGCAACCATTGACGCAAATCATCATTGCTAGTTGTTGAAATTTCAAACCCATCTGACGACATATTTTGTCGATTTAAAAGAAGTTCGCAGAACATTCGGACAAGTTTTGACTCCAATGTTCGGGTCTCTTGTTGAGTCAATACACTTGTCGCGCATTGTGTCCTCAATCGATCCAAATGATCAGCCGATATATCAATTACTTCTCGTATCGACTGAATCACCTCTAACCCTTCATCTGCCATCTTCGAAAAATTTTCTTTGCTTGCGTTTTCTTCTTCGCAAGTGTAGAAAAGGAGAGAGAGAAAAAAATCTCTTCCCTTTTTTATCTTTTCCGTTTTATGGCTTTTTGCACAAAACTGGTAAATTTGAAAGATTATTTAGTAGCTTTTACGCACTATTTTTAATTCATCTACGTATATTTAAAGCATTATTTTAACTTTTAATGGTGACTTATTGAAACAGAAAAAAAAAATTTCACTGATTTTTTTTCCTCATATATATACTATGTACTATATGGAGAGTGAGTGAGAGAGGATGAAAAAAAGGAGATAAGAACAGCAATAATAGAACAAAAAATTTTTTCTTTAACTTTTTTTTTTCGATGCAAAATTTAACGTCTCATTTAATGAAATAATAAATAATTTCCTATCAATTATATAGTGAATTACTTTATGAACAGTATTAGATTACTTTCAATTTAGTTTAATAACATAACAAACACATTTTTCATTAAATCTTCATTTTTTTCACTTCGTTCTAAATTTATTTTTCTCACTGTTCTAATTTTTTTCATCTTCTTTACGTTCGTCGCAAATACTAAAAAAGTTTCTCATGTATTAGTGTCGAAAAAGCTATATTATGGTCGATAAATGGAGGTTTTGTGTGAACTAAAATTTTTTTATTTATGAAATGATTTTCAATTTTAATTTCTCAATCTCATTTTTAACGTTTTTTGAGAATGTTTCTAATAGTTTATGAAATTTTTCATTAGTTCCTTAATGTTATGAAAATAAGTTTACCAAATCTTGTATTACAATTCTTCTTTAACTTGAGAGTGTCGACATGTCTGAGGTGAAAATGGTGTAAAATATTCACCACTGTCTGCGTGACTGTTGTTCTGCAATCATAATTCATTTAAAATTCATTACCTGACTTTTTTGTTTTAAAGTTTTTTATTTATTTGAAATATGATAAATTATAAACTTTAATTTAAAATTCTCAATATTAAGGTTCTTTTTGGTTCGCAATAATAATCAATAAATTTGAAACTTAATTATTGATGAAAAAATTTTGAAATTGAAATTAATCGGAAACTAAAAATTTTTTAGTGAAATTATTTTTAAAATATAAATGAACTTCCATTAATAAATATTTGCAATATTTCTAAAAAATTGCTTCAAAAGTAAATTTCTCAGAAAAATCCATCAAAATTTCTAATTTTTATTTCCGTTTTTATTCAACTTCAAATAACTTGTTCTGTAAATATTCAATTTCTGTGTTGAATTGGGGTTGAACTTTTCCGTTTTTGTTTATTTTTATGCTCGAACCAACAAATGCTTGATTATTTTCCACGAAAACTATATTTAATTATTTTTGAAACATTAGACCTCAAAGTGTCCACAGAAGTTCGCAAATAGTATTCTAAAACTAAATGTTTACAAACCAAGAAGCATGTATACATTTCAACCGCATTTCTTGAAATAGTTTTAATAAAGTTTAACCGAAAATTACCTGAGCCACAACTTAAAATTTCAAAGTCATTAAATACTTGCAAAAAAATAAAAAAAAATCCTGAATTATTCAAACATATAAATCTCTCCCAAGTTCTTCGGACGTATGCAAAATTTTCATTATCTTACCCGCCTCATTTTAAGACTTGGCATCATGTTTTATTCAACATAATAAACGCCTTATAAAATATTTTTTATCACAAAATGTGACGCAAAACTTTACAAGTTTTCAGGACAAAAAAAAAAAACTTTTAAAGCACTTAAATTATTTTGTTCCATTTCTATGCCATGCTATAATCTCTGAATGAAAAGGACATTATCATCATTAAACAATTTACATACAAACTACGCACACATGCCACAAAGTGTCATCAATTTTACTTTTCTTTTAATTGAATTTTCTTACTATGGTTGTGTGAACTTGCATGACCGACACTGAAATGATAATAAGAAGTAATGAAATTTTTGTGCAGAATCATTATTGAATTTTATATACAAAATAAATGGTTTGAGCTTCTTGAAATATCAAGGGCGAATATCAGCCAAGCGTGCACTTCAACCCCAGTGTGAATAAAGCCTTGAAATGGACCCTTTTTTGGGCATTGCTCTATGCTTGTTAATAAGAAGCATGTAAATTTTATTTAATTACTGTTTGAATGTGATGACATTGACCGAGTAGTAAGAATTTGAGAATGCTCACCACTAGACTACCGAGGATATGAAAACAAAGCATTGAAATGCGGTTTAAAACATCCGTAAGAACTGATAATCTCTAGTAACTCTAGAATTACAGTCCAACCACATTTTCCTATTTTTCTCTTTTTTTATGTCATCGATTTTTTTTTATTTGATTCTTCATCTGTGTTTTATTTTCATTCAAAAAAGTCACTTATTCCATCTGTTATTACTTTTTCCTATATAAATACTCTATTGTTCTCTGATATATATTTTTTTATTTACAGGGTTTGGACATAAATGTAAAGTGGCCTAACGACATATATGCAAATGGAGAGAGAAAAATTGGTGGCTTAATTGTCAACTCAACCATCGAAGCTGACCAAGCTATTTGCAATATTGGTAATGATGGAAAGCTTTTATGTCATTTGATTTATGGTTGAAGCATTTTATATGAGACATTTTATGTGAAATGGGTTAAAAAAATAGACAATGGGTATGCTGTGGTGATTTGTTTTTCATCCTTTGATGGAATTTAAATAGGAAATGCTTCGATGCTTTTCGAGTTTTTTTCTTTCTTGGAAAACTTTTGTGTGATTTCTTTGGGTCAAATTGGAAAATTCTTTTAAAGCTGCTGTATAAAAATTATAAATTTTTAAAGTAGTTCAGTAAATATTAAAACTTGAAAACTGATCTTTGTAGTGAGTTGCTAAGTGACTCCTTATTTGCTTACCAACTTTTTTTCGTTCCTATGTTACAAAATCTTCACAGAAAAATCTGAATGTTCTTCAGCATATCTTCAATTCCAACTTTAAAATCAAATCAAATTTGTACAGCAAAGATTACATATTTTTTAATCCCATTGAAAAATAAATAAAATGTTTTTTGTCTATTTTTTTCTAAATTTATCTTTCTCTTTCTTTTAGGTTTGGGACTCAATCTATCAAATTCAATTCCGACTACATGCATCAATGATATGATATTGGAATACAATAAGAAACATTCAAAGAACCTTAAGCCATTGACATTAGAGAAGACATTGGCTATCATATTCAATGAAATTGAAAATATTTTAAATCGCATTCAAGCTGATGATATCGATTATCTTTACAATCTATATTATTCATGCTGGTTGCACACGTAAGTATTTCAATCAAATTTCAATTTACATTGCAAATTGCAACAATAATCATTATTTCTTTATTACATTCTTTTTTATTGATAGTGATACTTCTGTAAAAGTTTTATCGTCAAGTGGACAGGAGAAGAATGGAAAAATTTTAGGTCTTGACGAGTACGGATTTCTCAAGATACGTCTTGACAACAATCAAATTGAATCCGTTCAACCAGACGGAAACTCATTCGATATGCTGCGCGGATTGATTGTTCCAAAAGCTCATTGAATAACTTAAAAAAAATCAAGGCGTAGTAATGAAATTGTTTTTTTTTTTCAGAGAAAAAAGTACTTAAATTAAAATGCCATGATATTTAAATGTCGAGAAGATTTATTGTTGCTGTCATGTGATGGTGTGAAATTAAAAAGAAATCAAGCTAACTGATTTTAGGCAAAAATACAAATGTGATTTTAAAAGAAGCAAAAACGGATGTAACTTTCACTTCTGAAACTCCTAAGAATATTTTGAGATTCGAACTCTATCAATTTTGCATTTACTAGCAAATTTAAATCTTACACATTGGTTACAACTTAACAAATGCCATCATTTAAACACCATCAAATTTAAGCTTGCCATTTTTAAATCACTGACAATTTTGTTAGTCAAAATAAATTTTCGGAACTAAAATTGTACTTAGAAATTATAGGAAAAAGGAATTCCAAAAGATTGGCGTATATTGGCTTTAAAAATTCAATTGTTATATTTAAACCTTAGCGCACAAAGGCGTAAAAGTGGTTACATTGGTTATTTAAAATTCCACAAATAGAAACAAAATTTTAAAACGATTCCAAAAATAATTATTAGGCATGATTTAACAAATTATAATGAAAAACGACACAAAAAAATTTATTAAATGTTAACATATAAAAATACAAAAAGCGAGTAAGAATTAAGCATAAAACGAGAAAACAAGAAGGAATGAGTGAATAGAAATGAAAAGAATGAACTTTATGAATATGAGATGAGAAAGGAAGCAACATTTTCATAAGAAAAGCAAGAGAGAGAGAAAAGTAGAAATATTCTAACAATTCAGCGGGTATGAGTGAGAAAGATGAGAAAGAACGAAGAGATTGTTTATGTCTACAAGCCATTGTTCCTTGTTGCTTTTCTCACAAGATTTTATGATTCATAAAATATTTAAAGAATTTCATTCAATTTACATTCAGATTGAATGTTTTTTCGTCGAGTGTTCTGTATGTACCTATGAGCTAAGAAATATGAAAAACATACTTAAAGCGCTTTTAAAACTCAATAATATTCATGTTATGAAGTTTACAAAATAGATAAAATATAAACAGAATTAACGAAATTGGTTCAAATGTAGCGCGGTCAATTCTTTGATGTAGATGGAATTTAATTTAAATTTTTGAAAACCATCTTCCTTGCTTTCTGAGAATTGAGAATGGAATTTTGGCGAATGAAAGTTAATTTAATATCGGTGTGGAATTTTCTGGAAATATGTACATCCTTCATTTGAAGACGTACGAAGCTTTTAACAAATATTAATATTTCAAACATGCTGAATAAGATTTCCATTGTTCAAAGGATTATGAAGTTTCTAAATCTTTAATAGACATCTTATTGTGCAAAGATTTACTTATGCAAAAAATGCTTCATTCTTCATAAAATTTACTGCCTTCAATCTGTGCAGTGCTATAAAGTGTTCGAGATATTCCAAAAATAATTCCATTCTGCATCCTCAAATTGAAAAACTATAAAAGCGAGATTTGTTTTCGAATTTATGCTGTTTGAATCGAGCAAAAAAAAATATGATGAAGAGACTAAAAAGCTGCTACATTTTCACCAATTTCAAGCTGAAAAAATATTTATGGATATACCATTGTTGCTATCATTTTATCTACATCCCTAAAAACAAACAAATATTTATCTAACTCAGAAATTTTGTGTCTGTTTTATTTACATCAATATTCAGTGCAATATCGAGATGTTATATGAAAATTTTATTCATTCAATTGTGAATTATTTAAAAAAAAATCTGAAAATAAAGTGAAAGAGAAATCCGGAAATAAAGTAAAATTGCAGTTGTTTAACTTTTTTGAAATCATTTTTTCATCCTTTTTATTATGTGAGTTTTTTTTATAAATTCATTTTTTATATAATGGTTGTTTTGCCTTTTCATATTTTCGAACTTTTGCCTGCTTTTTTTTCGCGTCCATTGAACTTTCATGATGATTTTGCAGTCAATCAAATTGTTACGAGCTCTCCAGTTAGAGCTTCTCAAATATAAATTTTTTACCATCTGAACACTCAAGCACTTGACATCATTGAAATATTTATATAGGTACAATAAGTACCAGATCTGAAAAATCATCATAGAAAAAAATATTTGCTACATATGGATGCAGAAAAAAATGGCAAAAGAGTGTGTATGGGAACATCCGAATAACCGATGGAATTTCCATACATCCTCGTCCATTGTCAAAAATATTTCATTATATTTTTTATATTTTTTTCTGTTATATTTTTATCATACACATTAAAAACATCCTGAAATTCATGTCAAACATGTAAATTGCATTTTGTTTTTTCATTTATTCCATGCAAATCAGCTCACTCGATTCATTAGTGAGTATCCAACAATTTTTATATGTTTTTTATGCAATTTCTTTTGTTCTGGGTTTTATTTTTCATATTTAAAATAGATAACAACATTTTTGTCCTTTTTTCTTCTTTCTTATGCTGAACATCATCCTTTTTTTGTCGTCATAGAGGTTCCAATGATGTTTGACGTTACGATCGATGTTTAGAAAATTAAATGAATTATTTTTAGAATCTTAAAACTAAATTTTTTTATATTTTTAGCAAATTCTACAAGTACAAAAATGGATACAGGATCATGAATATTCAATTTATACAGACCACATAGCTCCAATTAATAATCAAACAATCTGTTGGAACCTCTACATCGAACAACAGTCAAATGCATGTACATGTGTCCTTGTGGTTTTTTTATCATCTAATGCTTTGAATATTTGGAATATTTTAGGTGGATGTCGGGGAGATTTTAGGCGATAAGGATGGGAAGAAAAATGTTCCGTTCATGCAATTTTGCTCATCTCGGCGCAATCATTATGACAAAAAGGACTGTGAGTGAATATTTATAACAATTTTATACAATCATAATTTTTGTTTCCTTTGCCTTTCCTCATTCCATTCAATTAAACTAACCTTGTTTTGCTTTATATTAAAAATGTTTATTTTACCGATTTTTCGTCAAATTTATTTTTTTTTGATTCATTAACCTTTATTCATAGTTTTGTTGATTATTTACAATACATTGATACACATGGCATCATTTAGAGCATAAAATTTACTTCTTTTGTTTCTCAGTTTTTATTTTTTAAATATATTTAAATATATTCATTTTTTTAGTTAATTGAATCATAATTCATAATTTTATTTTATTCTTCACTTATTCACCAAAAATCGTATTTTTAACATTTTTATTTTTGTTCATTTTTGTTACCCATAATTTAATAATTTTTCTATTCATTTTTTTTTTGTTAACTTGCTGTTTTATTTCCTAGAAAATGAGAAACTGAAACATCAACCAAGATAAAGTTTGTTTTTTAAAATCATAATAATTATTATTGAATAACCCAACATCGCGTGGATAAATCATGTTCTGTTTCTAGCGCATATTTGGTAGTGCTACATGCACTTTTGACCTAATTTAGCAACACTGAACTGTGCAATTTTTAAACAATTTCAGTGTTTTCATACAATTCAGCAATGCTGAATTCAGCTTTTGTTCACCCAATTCAGCAGTGCTGAATTCAGCTGTTCTTCACCCAATTCAACAGTGCTGGATTCAGCGTTTCTTCATACAATTTAGTAATGCTGAATTCAGCAATTCTTCATATTATTCATTAATGCTGAATTCAGCGTTTAAACATACAAATCAGCATTGCTGAATTAAACAGTTTCCACCAAATATGCGCTATCAATTCTACTCTATTATAATTCCTTCTTTCCAACATTCCTATCCATTTAAAATATAATTTTTCATTCTTTCAGTAAAATGGACGACATAAATTCATAATGTCATGCTCTGTCTATGCTTGACTGATTTTAGATTCCTGTTTTATTTCTCATCTTGTTCCATCAGCTAAATATACTCTGCAGTTGGCCAGATTTCAATAATTTCTGTCTTTTTCTTTCTTTTTTTGGAAGTTCTTCTACTATTTATAGAGATAAATTTTCATTTAATATCGTTTTTTTTTCTTTGTTCATCTGTGAAGTTTTTTTGGCACCATGTTTCATGCTAGACATCATCATACATGAGTTTATATTTTTCTCTGCACAAAATTTGTTTTGTCAATATTTTTTAATATGTAAATTGAATTTCAATAACTACGAAAATAAAAGACATAAATTGATAAATTTACATTAGGCAACTTTCCTCGTCGTTCCTTTATTTTTGTGAATTTGGAGGAGGTATGTTGGTGGAAAATTTGAAAATATCCTGCTGAAATTGAGATTTTCATTCATAAAATCAACAAATTTATTGAAGAGCTTTTGAGAATAAAATAAAATATATGCTCGGGATTTGAATCTGGCAGTAGATTATCATACGAATGTAAAATATGGAACTATTTTTAGAGACAAAAAAGCTTTTAGGGGATTTTCAAGTTTAATGCAAATTCTCAAATTTCATTGAATTTTCCACACGATTTTCACCTCAAAATTCAATCCAAAAAATTGATTTTCTAAATAAAATTCTCAATTTTCTCTTCCTGTTCTTTCTAATTGCATCAATCAATGTTAATCAGAACTTTTTTTTTGATGGATGGCTCAATTGTAATAATTTCATTTCATAAAAAGTTAACTGTCACATAAACATCTCTCCATAATTACTCAACAATTTTTTAAATTATTTTTTCTTTTCTATATTTTCTTTCATTTCCATTTTTATTCCGCTCTGTAATGAGTTTTTTTATGCTGTCAGATTTTTTTAGGGAGAGATTTTCGGGATATAATGGGAATTTATGGTAGATTTAGTAATTTAACTTAATTATATGGGATATTTTCGAGAATTTTGTTGTGGTTTTTAATTTAGTTTGAGGATTTTTATGGAAAATTTGCTGAAATTACCATGATATTGAACAATTTAAGCTACAATTAGCTCTTAATTGTTATTAAAATTGAGGATAGCTTCATAATACCTTCAAAATAACCAGAGATCTCATTATCGAAGAGTTTTTCATAACGTTTCCATATTCCCTAAACAGATAATGAGTATACTCACACAAATAAGCATGCATTAATCAATATAATTGAGTATGCTTAATTTTGTGAGGATAGATCTTAGTTAAGATCAAAAATTGAAGTTTTAGACAACTTTATGTGAGATTTGAACCTAAATTTAAAGATTTTCTGTTGAATTGTGCTTCAACCTACTTCTTAAGTTCAAACCTCCATGTACAGTCTAAATCCTTTACACGTGAAGCATGTTTTCTGATTTCTCAACTCACTAATAAGTCTATTAATTCATCTAGACTCATAAATATCTTCCTAAACTCATTTTTCAACGTAAATGTCAGTAAAAAAAGCCACGAAAATTGTCTCTAAGAAACTCTGACAACCTCATCACAAGCACAGTTCATCCTATTCTAAGATAAATGTCTTCTCACATCCGCTTCATTACAAATTTTTTTTAATAAAAAATTATATACCAAAAAGAGAAACACAGAATTTGAAATTTGTAATAAAGTTTGAATGAACATACACGTTTTGCTTGTGTTTATTAAAGATAATTCGTCTAATTTTTCATTAAATCCTGTTTCCAGCCCTTCATCCTATAATTACACACTCATTAGCTTTCAGCTAAATAAAAAAAGAATTTTCTCGATTTTTCTTTTTCCTCTAATTATGTTCATTAAATTTCACACATTGTGAATATGATAATTTTCAAATAGCAAAACAACATAACAACAAATCAGATGAGCTTTCGTTAGCTTTTAATTTATTTATTTTTTTTTCTTAGAGCAATTCATAAAAAATTCTTTTTTTTTTACTTGTAAAAATTAATAAATTAAATATTGTCATACGTTTTTAATTCTTTTTTTTTTGTTTTTTAGCATTTAAATTAGTTTAATTTAATTATTTGTGGAGGAATTTTGAGATTTTGAAGGATTTGAATTTTTGAGATTTGTTGAAAATTTCTTATAAATGTGAAAAATTTTGTTTAAATTTTTAATGGTTTTTTAAATTTATTAATTTTAAAAGTAAAAAGTTTCGTTGAATTTTGCAATTTTCCTAACCTACAAATTTTCTTGAGCAAAACTTATTGAAATTCGAGCATTTGTATCAAATTTGTCCTAGCTTTTTCAGAATTTTTGTAAGCATTAAGCATATTTGGATTTTCCCCAATTTTATTTCATCAGAATCTCTAACTCAAGTCCAACAAAATCATCCCTAAATTCCTCCACAATACCTTCCTTTATCAATATTAAAACTTTCAATTTTACTGTCATTTCCTTTCCATTTCTCACGTTCAATTAATCAATTTCAAATTAATGAACATGCTGCATACTACTTGGAAGTACTTTCATTTTTATTTATTTATTCTCAAATGAAAATTAATGAGTTCACGTATTAAAAACCCTTTTTTAGATAAATTACCATTTGTGAAATTAATTACGTAACAATTTAACGGCAAAGGGTTTCACTTGCTTCCTTTTTTCCAACAATTTTCTATTAATAAGAATGCACAGGTGATGAAATAAGAAGTGTTGAGTGTCAATTTAGACTTTGCCATCATTAACGGGGACTTATCGAGATGCTCCACAAATCAAACAGCCACGACTTGAGATGTGGTTCTTCATCTCCTCCACAAATGACGTCGGTTTTTTATTTTGAGAAGAAATTAATTGATTTTTATCATAAATATGATTTATGAAATTAAAGATTAACAGTTTCGTTCTCAGTAGACTTAAGGCATGGAAAGTATATCTGGAATAATTGGGTCACGTATTGTTACTTGAGAGAAACGAAATGAAGAACTTCTGTTATCTTTTTGTTTCATTAACTTCCTTTTTTTGGTTCCTTTTATCCCTTTTGTTTCATTTTGAGCGCATTTTTTAAGGAAGTTTGGGGTTGGGTTATGGCAGTTTGTCAGATTGGCGATCTGAAAAGTTGGAATTTGGTTGTTTTATTGATGCTAATAAGGGGATATGTCAGATAATATGAATAGAATTGAGTTTAAACTGAACAAAATTATTAAGTGCTGAATTCAGCTTTCTACAGGCTGAATTCAGCATTAACTGGTTAATTTGGTATTTCACTAGCTGAATTCAGCAGTATATCCGCTGGATTCAGCATTATTCTATCTGAATTCAGCAATTTAATAGAACTGAATTATGCATTAAATTGACTGAATTCTTTTTTCATGTCCAAAAATGCGCTCAAAACCCAAAACCAAACCAACTCATCTTCACTTAACATTCCCAAAACTAAACTTTTACATTTCATTCGTTGTTCACATCTCCATGAGACTCAATAAAACAAAAGAAGATTATTACAAAGGCAATAAGATAGAAAAGTAAAATAAAAAAAGGAAGGAAGCAACTAATTCTAATCAGTAACAAATCGAAAAACAATAACTTTTTGTTCCTTGCCAAAAAAAAAAGGAAATTTGATTGAATTCCAATGTTTCTTAAAATGGCCACAACAAATGAAGTTCCTTCCTTATTCCAGATAAATATAGAACCACAACTTACTGGTTGACCACAATAAGTAATTTGCGAAAGACGTAATTTGGGGTAGGTTGAATGGATAATAGTGGATCGTCTAGTTTCGGATGGATATATGGGTGTATTTTGACATTAGATTGCTCATAAAAATTGTAAGTTTTTCTGTGGTATTTCCGTATATATTCTGATAAAACGGTAAAGGGATCGAGTATGGTCAAAAGTTTCATTTTCTCCCTCATAAGTTTTATCATTAGACATATAGAGATTATTAACATTATTATCATTAGTACTTTTATGCTATTTTTCTATTATTATTTTTTTTTTTTGTTTCTCATCTGAATTTTTCCGTTAACTTGAGAATTATCTACGTATTTTTTTTATCTCCCTTGTATGTGTCCGTAAACATTTGTGTGTGTTTGTGAATTTATTTTGTTTCTAAAAATAAAAGTTAAAAACTTTCCAAGGGGATCATTAACATGAAAAATGTTTTGCCAATTTTTTTTATCTCTCAAAAGGTTTTACTTCCGCATCAAAAAAAGGTCTTTGTGTTTGTGAATGTGTACTGGTCAGTTTTTGGAACTTAAGATAAGAGAATATTTGGAGATAAATAATCGGATCGGATCGTTTGTTGTATTTTGAAATATGTAGAACGAATCCAATTAATACTTTTGAGATTTGGAATGTCTAATTTATGGGTCATTCACTTATGATTTTTAAGGTTTGACGTCATATATAAATAATAAATTGAACAATCAAACAATTAACGGTCAATTAAAATTTAAACTTTCAAAACCTCACAAATTATTAGGTGAGATTTTCGAAACCTCACAAATTCTGTGGTAAAATTTTCAGAACCATACAAATTGTAAAGTTCTAAAATTCAAAATTGAAACTCTGGAAATTTAAATTTAAAATCAAATTATTTAAATATTCCGACAGTACAAGCCAAATTCGAACAGCTAAAGGCATCACTCGATGTAAACTAAAAAGTAATCAATGCAAAGAAACCTTTAAACAATTACAAAGTTCAACAATTGCTAATTAAAAATCAATTTACCAAAAACCCCAAAGTCTCAAATTTCCTCAACATATTCTACTTAAAGCTTCCTTTCATCCCATAATAATATCCCCCAATCATTGCCAAACCCGTAAGAAAAATTCTCATGGTAACCAGCACGTGGAAAGCCATAAAAAAATTTCTCTCTTTTGCAAAAATTTCATAACTAACGAAACAGAAAGGAGTATCAATGTTGGTTAATGTGTTGTTTTTTTTGTATATTAATTAATTATTATATCCACTTTTATGTAAAACTTTCCTTGTCCCCTATTTAACTTGTTCAAGTGGTTTAATATATTTTTTATATCCCCCTTATTTTTTTGTTTTGGTTTCGTTTATTAAAATGGCAGTTTAATAAGTTTTTTTTTTTGTTCATACATTTCTCATGTTCCATAAATGAAAATTTATTATAAATTTTTTACACATTTTTTTGATTTTATGCATATTTATTTAATTTTTTTCACGTTTAGTTTTTTTTTATTTATTTATGAGTAAATTTTAGTTAATTTTTTTATAGTTTTTTTTTTTGTTTCATTTTTAAAAATTGCCATAGTTAGAATCATTTAATTTTAGACGTGTGTGTGTTTTTTTTTATTTTGTGAACAATCGAAATGTATAATTAATTATTTTATTTATATACGAATCTACACTCATTCATTAAGTTTGGTGGGGTCACTTGGGGAATAGTGAATGGTGACCTTTTGAGAGTTGAATTGATTGATTTTGTTGATTTTTGTGCTTGACATAAATTATTGCATGAAAATTTTGACAGATTACTATTAATTTTAAAATTGAAAATAATTCTAAATTGACAAAAATTTAAATTTTTCAATTTAAAAAAAACTTTATTCTTGAAAACTCAAAAGTTATCATTTAAAATTCAAATTTTTAATTTTTAAAATTCAAGTTTTAAATTTTGAAAATTTCGAACTTTATAATTATAAAACTACAAAATCTTTAATTAGTAAAAATTTTGAATTTGACAAAAACTCAAAATTTGAAACTTTAAAAATTCAAATTCTTGATTCTTGAAATATTTTAAAAGTTTTAAATTCCAATTTTCAAAGTTTTAAGAAAATTGCAAGCAAAATTTGCAAAATTTCTTAAAAAACTCCAAATTCAAATTTAAATTTTTAAACTTTTCAAATATTTTTTAAATCAAAGCTTCTAAAAAATTTTAAGTTTGATAAAGTTTTGATAAAAAAACTAAAATTTTTCTTTCAAAACGCAATCAAAATCTAAAATTCTAATCTCAAGAGCCCAAACCCTCACAACCCCAGTACCCCAACCATAGAGCACTCTATAGAAAAATTTATTTTAATATTTCTTTCTCTTGTTAAAATATAATTCATCTAATCTCTTCTATTCCTCAATTAAACATCATTTTGTAGTCACTTCGTTTGTGAAAATTCAACAAGAAGAATAAGAAAATTTTCCATTTATTTATTTATTTTTTGTTTCGTTCATAGCGCGCGCAACATTTCATGTCCCCTAAAGTTTTCCACTAAATTTTCCCTAATTTTTTGAGCTTTTTTCAACTTTAACTTTGCCTAGTCATTTTATAAATTTTTTAACAATTCTTCATGAATTTCCAATTTTTCCCAGATTTTAACTTGAATTTTCCTTTAAATTTTCCCAGATTTTATTTTGAATTTTCCTAGATTTTTCCTCAATTTTCCCAGGTTTTTCCTTAATTCTCCCAGATTTTAATTTGAATTTTTTTAATTTTTCGACCCAATTTTACTTCATTTTTAAAAAAAATTTAACCTAATTTTAAGTAACTTATTTTACCCCATTTTGCTATTTACCCGCTTTACTATTCATAATCCCCACTTTTAATTTCAATTTTAATTAAATATTTCCATATTAACATTTTTATTAACACTAATTATTTTCTTGTTTTTTCATATAAAGTTTTTGTTATTTTTTTCACATAATTTTTAATTAATTTAATTCGAGTACAATTTTTATCAAACTTTAAACAACCAAATGAGAGACATCAGATGCATATGTCGGTATCGGTGGTTTCTTCGGTGGCTTTTTATGTCGATTATTATAAATATTATACTGTATATCATCCCCATTCAGTCGTTGTCGACCCGATAAATCTTGGGCGGAAAGGGCTCCTGTATTCCATGCCCGTTCGGGTCCACGATGAGTCAATGTTGGATATCTATTCTTATCAACCACCTGACTAATTGATTTCGTGACGGAATTAAGTCCGACATGATACTGTCTCTGCATTGCTAGCGATTGACGAAGGTGTTTTCGTTTCTGTGAATTGAAAAGAAATTGTAGGTATGATTTTTGGTGATTGAATTTTTGACTT
Organism: Chironomus tepperi; assembly: GCF_022539635.2. NCBI lineage: Eukaryota > Metazoa > Arthropoda > Insecta > Diptera > Chironomidae > Chironomus > Chironomus tepperi. Next base: position 2,917,266 of record NW_027226207.1, read on the forward strand.
CTTTTCTGAAGTAGATTTAAAAGGTTATGCTGGAAAATTAATTTTGTTGACCCTTCGATGATGACATTGACACCAAGTTTTGGAAGGTAGTTATATCGATGTTTGCTAAGTTTAATGGAAAACTTTGATGGGATGACAAGATTCAAAAATTTAGGAATCGAATTTCGAAATCGATTTTCGAAAATCACAAAATTCGAAGTTGATTTTCGAAAATCACAAATTTCGAAATCGAATTTTGACATTCGAAAATTTCAAAATTGGTTTTCGATATTTACAAATTTTGATGACGAATTTCGAAATCGAATTTCAAGATTCACAAATTTCATAATCGAATTTCGAAAATTGCTAAGTTCAAAATCTAGACACCCAATTGGCCCAATAGATACATTACTTCATACTCCGTAACTGTTACAAAAAACAGAAGAAATGACAATAAATGATGAAAAAAGAACCAAAACCTTCCTAAATTGATTCAGCTAGTCTCTCGACTTCCATATTCCTACCAAACTTTATCGTCAAACCCAAATTAATTAGGACTAGTAAAGATTTAGCACAGTGATAACACTACATAATGTCATCATTGTCCTCATTGATGTTCATCATTTATTTACATCTTCTCATGTTCCTTAAACCTTCATTCTCATCTTAATACATGAACTAGACCTTTTACCAACAAATTTGATGACAACCAGAACCATTTCCTTTAATTTAAGTCTTACTACAAAGCAAACAATCCGAAAATTAATTTTTATCGATGTTTGTGGAATCAGCAATTAATTTTTATGATTATATCTCGATTCCTATAGCAGAGATACTCATTAAAATCCATATTTTTCTTCTTACTATTTTATGTCCATCCCAAACAAAAGATCACATTATTATTACTCTTTGATTGAATAAAGTCCACATTATGTCTATATTCTAATTAATTCTGTCCTTCCCCTATTCTTTGACTTTTTGATGCTGATGACGATAATATTAATTTTTTGTATGTACACTTACCTCAATTGTTCCTCTCCACTTGTCTGCCGCATGTCTGGCAATTTCCATTCTCTTTTGTTTCTTTATTTGATGTTTCTTATATACAACTTCAATTATGATTAGGCCAATACCTAAACGTTGAGCATGAACGCAAATGAGATTAATAAAAATGAATTAGAATGAGACAAAATATGGAGGAAATGGGAGTCATGAACGAAAATTAATGGATATTTATTCAAGATTGCTATTCATTCAAATTGCTGCTTTTGTCCTGTTCTACTCATTAGTGTGGTTTAGATTTTTAAAGATGCAAATGAGTAGATGCTTTGTAGATCATTTTGTGGCAATGTTTGATGTTTACTTGATGATTTGATTAACAATTCCTAACAGACACAGAGCATGCTTTTATGGTACGGAAATACCTTTACAGTACCTAAAAGTGGCTTCTTTGCCTGATAGGGAGTCATTCTTCCCAAAATGGTTATGTCCTAATTAAAAGAATGGTCCAAAATGAGAGGAATTAGGTCAAACCGATTGCCACATAGTGAATTTTCGGTGACTAAGTAACTTCCATCGATAGATGCAAAATGAGGAAGGCAGTTGATCGCAGATGATATGTACGGCCAGCGAAATGAGTGATTAGGTAATAGAACACCCAATTGCATCAAAACAGCATGTTTATAGCAAATTCCTGAATAAATCCATCAAAATCCATCCAAAATTAAAGTCAACTTACCTCCAATGATACCCGCACCAACAAGTATAAACACCCCAGCCATATTCTTTAATCCTAACGTGTTTGGTGTTTTCTCAAATTGTTCACATTGCTGGATATTCCCATGGAAAATCCATTCTTTATCTAGTGCTTCCATAAAGCCACCTTGAAATTGATAAATTATTTAAAATTAATTGATTTGTTTTCAATGACTCAATTAAATGTTCTATAGTAATTAAAAAGAGATTTTTTTTTATTATTGTGACTGAATTGAGATTTTAACTTAATGAATGGCGTACGTGATAGATTCAAGCTATTAGTTTATGGAAGTTCGTGAGACATTTTTATCGCCTTGTTTTATTGAAAAATGTTGGAATTATTGATTAAGAGATTTGAGCGTAGAAATTAAAATCAGATGACAATGAGTCTACTGGATGACAGACACAATGGATGGGGATAATTTATGGTTTATAGGCAAAATCTCTGACATTGTAGCTTGTAATTTAACTGAAAAATTGAATTACTTACTTTCGTGAAAATCTAATATAGCTAATGTAACAGCATCCGTCCACGGACTTCCTTTTTGAAGTCCAATCCCGTATCCACTACGTCCAAACAGCTCTCCTGCAGTAACCAGCTCGCAATCTTTTGCAGCTTCATATTCTAATCTTGACGAGTCCCAAATGAATGCCATCAGTTTACTTTATGATGATGATCGAGGATACACAAAGAGAACGGAAGAGATGAAAAAGATTAAATTAAATATTCAGTTCTTCAGTCTTTTTTTATTTATTTAAGGATCTATTCAATTGAGTAAATAAAATTGAGAACAGAATAGATTGATAGATAAATAGATAGAAGGATCGATAGATAAGCTGATAGATGGATAGATAAAGAACTTCTAAGCTGTCACAATGGATCGAATTATTGGTTCTAATTCTTTTGTTCAACTCAAAAACCACAAATTGTCAAAGTAAAACTAGTAAATTTGTGGATTTTGGTTTAGTGACTTTAGTGTTTGGTTCTCATTTAGATTCAGAGGATTCACGAGTATCGAGTCTTATATCAGGAGATATACCAGTTCATCTGTTCCTGATATCATGCTTAAACACTGCAATCCTCACATTTATGTGGGTTCGATTCCCAATATAAGCAATTCTCAAATATTATATAAAATACTGTTAATACAGCACTAACAAATCGTTATTAACTAAGGATGTATCGAAAATGGGGGCTCCAAAATGGAGGCTAAACTACTCAGTTGGAACCTATACCTTCCACCCGAATCCCCAGACTAGCACCAAAATATCCACGAACCCTTGACATTATTAACAAAAAGTCATATGAACTCACCCATCTTTAACATCCTGAATGGCCTGCTCTGCTGTTTCATAATTGTTTGCCTCCATTGTTCTGTACATATTTGATAATTCTACTTGCCGTCTAAAGTACATGTCTACAGCTGATCCCTTAACAGTTGCACATGTAAGATTCTCCATAGTATTACGTAAACGTGCATCGTTGATACCGGATAATTTCGTTTTTGGACGTTCCAAGACGAGAAAGGCGGCCAAGTTGGCAGTGTATGAAGCAACAATGATCATTGCAAAACCAGCCCATACCATTCCGAGGACACGAGCTGAGAAGCTTCTTGGTGTACCTTCACCAATTCCACTATTTAACAGTACACCCCATGCAAACCATATTGCTGAGCTGAGATTGAGTGCATCCTCCTCCGTTCCATCGTTATTTGTCAGCTTAAAGCGACCAAATGGTGAAAATCTGTTGAAAGTTTCGATTTTTGTTTTTTTCGTGTCGAGAGAAAGAGAATGAGAGGAAAAAACGAGAAGAAAGAAAAAGAAGCTCAAGCGTCAGACTACTACTTAATCTACGCAGAAAGCAACATATATACATGTTATGAATGACATACACATAAAAAAATTATAGAGATGACGGTTTTTTGGTGAAGTAAAAATATAAAGCATAAGATTAAAAGCATGAATGACATCATGACGATGGTGATGACTTTTATGAAGCTGCGAGATTCACTTATTTGAGATGATTGAAATTTAATATAAATCCCAATGTAAGCAAAATGATCTGTCGTCGTCCTTGGAGAGAGTATATTCAAAATATATGATTTGGCATATGTACACATTGATTTTGATGTGAAGGAAGTGACATGAATTTTGTTATGCATTAATGGCAGTCTTTAACCTGAATTTAACTTTAATGTGGGAATTTGTGGTGAATTTTTCTAGAACTTGACTGGATATGGATAATTTTGAGTATTCTGGACCACAATGGGTCACAAGTAAGACCGAGGATGTGTAGATAAAGACACTAAAGTCCATACTCCAAAACATACGCAAACAAGCAGATAACATGCTTTGGAGAGCTTGCTAATCTTAAATATACTAGATCAGAGCTAACTCTACTCTTGAGAGCATGTTCCTTTCTTGCTAAGGATACCCTGGAAGTCAAATCCATAAAATTGAACCCACATAGTCGAATGAGTCTTTCAGTTCATATTAAGTCACAGAATCACGTCAATATGTCTCATACTCTATTAAATTCCTTGAATATCACAACATTATCCTCAGTCTGTCTCTTATCTACATCCAGTCTATTCATAATTGTATAATCTGCTTCACAGTCTGTCTCTATAGTCTGCTACCATTAAGATCAGTGTCCTAAGAGACACAAAAATTAAAAGACACCCAGCTATGAAGTTTACATAGAAAATAATATCTTAGCGCCCACAAGCACTAAGAAGATGCTTCTGAACTTTTGTGTCTCTCAAGTTTTGCTTACATCGTAATGAATGAATGAAGAAAATCATAAAATTTATGAATAAAAAAATTCCAAAAAAGACATTATTATATAAATTTTTTGAATGATGCTAACCTATCCAGCAGATAGAGAACGAGAGCGACAACATGAACAGAAACCATAACGAGAATCCACAAGGTATTGCTGAATGGTTGCAAGAAACTCACTAGAGTTGAACTCCGTGATGGTTTCTTTTCCAAAATAGTAATGCCTTGGTATTTAAATGGTTTCGAAAATTCAATGAATTCGGCTCTTTCCGGATTAATTGTAAGCGGTGCAACAATTAGATCGGCTCGCTCCGTCACGAGCTCACCGATCAATCCTGTCCATTCTTTTTTCACTCCCATTGTGCTGGACAAGTTTTTAATTATGTAATGACCAAATTGACCATCAGGCGATAGTGCTAAGTCGTATGTAAAATTAATGCGATGTGATAATGCTTTAAGCAAATCTATGCAATATCCACGACAGCAATAATCCTTTTCTGTGAATATTTTATTATATAATGAGCATTTTTGTGATGAAATGGAACGAAAAAAATGGGAGAAAAAGAGAAGAAAGAAGAAAATGGATAAAAATTTAATTAGATTTATATAGAACAAAAAAATATAAAGTTCATGTCTACAATGAGGAAGCTTTTTAAATGGGAACTGCACAAGTGTACTGTACATAAATTGCTGCATTTTATGTGTGTGTATTTATGCTTTTGAAATGCACTTTTGTGTGTCTTTGAATGGCTTGCTGATAAGCTGAACAATTTTTCAAGATTTTTTATATTTTTCTCTCTCTCTCGTTTTAAAAACCGGAAGCTGGGAAAGATTAATAGCCTTTGTGCTTAACTTTTACCGTGCTAGAGATTAATTGTTATATTGGGAAGTTGAACGAAATTAAATGACATGGGGAATTAAATCCGAGCAACATAAATGAGCAAGGTTCTGTTAAGAAGCTTTTATGACTCTATTAAAGCTATTTGATTAGCGTCAAAGCTCAAAATCCACTCGAATTTTATATCCAGTCTTCTCAAGTCGCCTTTTCCATACAAGATTCCAGCTCTGATTAACATCAAAGGGAAAGCTGTCGAAATTTGGAAACCATATGGACGTCACACGGAGTCTTTTTCAATTGTGTCACTCGGAAAATAATCTAAATGGTTCTGGCAGGTACAATAGAAAGTTATTACCACATATTTCCTGAAAATTCATACAATTTGACAATTTTTCTGATAGAATTTCGTGTTTTAAATGACAATATAAGCTAAGAAAGCACATAGCGTAAAAATAGTTGAAAATCTGGTTTCAAGCTGACTTGATTCTGATCAAAGGATGGACTTTATCGAATCTGAGCTAGGACTAAAGCTCGAAATTGACTTGATACGAAGTCGAGTCGACTTTTCATACGAAATCCAAGTCGACTTCGAGCTTTGGTCATGCTGATCTCAACTGTTTCTATGGATATTCGTCCATTTCTACATCGTGTGCCTTTCGGATTGATTCAGTAAATTCAAAAGTTTGAACATATTTAAAAAATTGTAAGTTGAAATTTGAAGTTAAAAGTACTGATTTTATACAATATGTAGGTCTTTTAATTAATTGAGGACATTGCTAAAGATTTAAAAAAGTCGTAAGTTCGAATCTTACAATTTCACCAAGAAATTGTTAATAGATGTATCTATGTCTTTTTTTTAATTTAATAAGATCAAAGGCTTTTAGAGCACCACCAATCGTTTTAAATAATTTCCTTCCTTAAACTTCCATTTAAATTTTTTAAAACCACTCCAAACTTAAATTCACGTACTTTCAAGGATCACCAACAAGAACTTAAATTATAATCCTCTCAAAAGCACACAAAAAATTTTTCTTCTATTCTTTCCTGACATCCAAAGCAAAAATTTTAAAACTCCGGCCATTTGTCTATCTGTGACCTCTTTTCTGTGTCTGCATAATATCCAGCATGCAGATGAACACTGAATCTAAATTCACAAAAAAAATAACGGACTTGTGCAATTTCCATTATAAAAATATCATCACGCTCTCAAATTGAATTAAATTTTCATCGTTTATGTACACATTTACAAAAAAAAAAATCGAGTATATATACACAATGTAAGGATGAATATAATAATGTTAAACTTATACATTTGATGTAGCTCTATTATTTTGTATCGTATATCAGAGAGTCGTAGCAAGATGGATGGATGGATGAATGGATGAAGGATAATCGAAAATAATAAAAGAAAACTGCATCGCGTTCATTCATCCATTTAACATGCTCATGAAAACTTTTTCATTTTTACTCATACTATTTTTTACTTTGATAAAGTTAGCTTTTAAGTTAGAAATTCTGAGACTGGAGGGGTTTGGAAGTGGTGTAACGTAAATATATTGTGATTTAAGATCTTTAATTGAGAAACCAAAAGATTCAGTCACAAAATTTTAATGAATCATTTTTATTTCCATCCTTTGGGTTCCTTACTAGGGTTCATGTATTTTATGGGTTATTAGTACTTTCAATGGACGCTCTTAAGCTACTCGTGATTCATGTTGCTGTTCAATTTGTGCTTGCTCCTCGCGCCAATTTCTATTTCACCTCCATCTTGTAATTGCGAGGACAATAGATTAAAAAGCACGTGGTCGTCCAAAGATCTCATTGAAGGAAGTTGCCGACCGAGACAGAATTACACTTGGAATCGAGAATTGGCAAGCGGTAAGCAGCGAGAGAGCGGGGGGGATCTATGGGAGGCCATGGTAGAAGTAAGTATGTAGATTATAGAATTATTTGGAATTGAACCTGTGTTGTCAACGTTGGAAGCCCATGCTTAAGCAACTACACCACCGCTGCTTTGCAATAATCTTCACAAAATAATTTTTTGAATGAAATCGAAGAGAAATTGAGTCTTGAAAATCCCTTGACGAGTTGAGGCTTTAATGTACGTCACTTGTGATTGATCCCCTTTGGTATTTCACAATATCCCCATTTTTCCTGATTGAAAACCTTCTTTGTGAAACTTTTTAATTAATTTTCAGTAGAATTTCCATCAATATGATTCAATTAATAGATTTCAAGCTAACTTTATCAAAGTAAATTTTTTTTCCATATTGCTGTATCAAAAGCAATTTCTAGGAATAATATTCGTTTATTATTCATCATGCGATGCTTAACTTTTCTCTAGACTTTTCATATCTACATATATGAAGAATAAATTGTGAAGATTATGTCAGTCCAATTTCTTTTAATGCTTTTTAAAAAATTGTTATTGTCATTTCTAACAGTTCAATTCCTTAAAGATATTATGATATAGCATTTGGGACAGAACAGTAAAATTAAATAAATTATTTTGTCAATATTACTGTCGATACATTTTGACAATTGTCATTAAATCAATGCCATTGATATGGCAGATCGTACTAAAAAAGTCATTTATCATGAAATCACAATATGTCAAGCATGTGACAATCATTTTTCACAAAAGTGTCCAAGCCTTAACATCCTCAAATGCATGTCCATTTTTAATATAAAAGTCAAACTAAAATCGCAATCTTTCAACTCATTTTTGAGCCTTCATCAGCCACACAAAAGAAGATGAAGGAAATGTAAAGGAAGGAGGAAGAAATGGAATGGTCGATGTCCATCAATCAAATAAAATAACTTTACTAAAAATAGCACGTGATCTCTTTAACGAGGATGAAGAAGAAGAAGAGAGAAATTTTGTGGAAGGTTTTGAATTAATTGTGGCATATTAGCGCAATTTATTTAAGGGTTGTGACCCTCGGGCTGGAAAGGTAATGAGATTTTTGAAGGTTAGAACTTTTTCTATGGATGTTGTAGATCGTTTGAATGTTATGTAGACATCACAGAAGCTTTTTGACTTGAATTGAGATTTGTACAAGTCAAGAGTCGAAGATTCAGGCTCTTTAAGCTACTGGATTAGCATTTAAGCTGTATGATTGGAGTAAATCCGCTTTTGGGGTTATGGAATATCTGAAAGATTGTTTAAGGACTGTCTTAAATGCCTGCTCGATCGGAACACATAGACTTGTTATCCCAAAGTTAATTATCAGCCGTTAGTTGACAATAGCTAGCCTTCAGTTAGTAAATTAAAAGTCATGTTTACTAGCCCGTGTGATCAACTTGACATAATGTCTAATTAATAACTAGACCCATGGTCAACTAATGACATTTTCTCAGAAATGTTCCATAAAACGGATATTAGTCGACCGTGGGTCTTGCTATTAACTAGATACTATGTCAAATAACAGACAATGATACCTGAGGGACGCCATGGATCACAATTGATCTGTACGGTGAAGTAAGTAAGTGAGTATACTGGGCTAGGAATTATAAAGTCTAATCCAGCTACAATATTATGCAAGTATCAATCTCAGATAGACTCTTTTGAATTAAGGATTGTCATTTAGACAGGAGCAGTATGAACACCCAAAATGCCTACGAAATCAACACCCATTCTTTAATAATTCATCATCCAGCAACAAAGAGCCTGAAGAATAAAACATATAGCGTTGATGGATACGAATGAAAAAAGAAGCAAAAATTATGGGATTCCTCATCTTCTTATTTTGTTGCCATTCATTTTATTCGACCGAAAGTATTAAAGAAAAATAGCCCCAAAAAAAAAACCTTTCATCAAGGCACAGTAAAACGGAAATCAACGTGAGACAGTCGAGAAGAATTTATAGGTTTTAAGGGAGGAAGGAGGTTAAGGTAGGATGTGCGTGTATGTATGTGTCTGTAAAAAGGAATAAATTTTCACAAATTTTTCTTTATTTTATGCTCTTTCCTCATTCCAATGTCTGAATATTTTTGGATTATTTAAAGATTTCTCACCATTTCCATTTGTTACGTTAAAATGCGGACATGGTATCTCGTCCTCCTCACATTCAATTTCTTCTTCTGTTAATTTTCTCACATAAACAAATGGCTTCTCCTCAATTGTTAGTACCTTCAGATGTGTCGGTATGAAGAAGCCTTCCGGTTTCTTTTTTATTCTACCCGGCCATACAATTTCACTGTCGTTGATTTTCAGGCGCATCTTTTCCCTCTCCTGTAAATCAGAAAAAGAACGAAATGAGAATAATAAATAGAAAAATATTTAATTTAATTAGCTTTTTATATTTTGTGAATCTCAGCTAAGAGATGGAATCAACTTATATATTTTTTTTTCATTCAATTTCCTGCTGTATTTAATTAACTAAGAAGAACTTTACTTCTTCTTCTTCATTGCTTCACATAATTGAACCAATTTTATGATGCTGCTGACTTTAATTAAGTGAATGTAATTAAGAAATTTTAACGTCGCTGATGTTTACATACTTCATTTCTCCGTATGCATCCCTTGTGAAGAATTTATGACCTATTAATTGTTGGAAGGAGGAGTTACACAATTACAGCAGTTAGGAATACATAGAATAAGTAAGTTGTTAGTCTTTCTAGATTTTAGACTGGTGCATACTCGGAAGCGACCGTTAAGTTCGAATTTTTGAATAAGAATCGTTGAAAATTTAAAAAAAAATGACCGTTGGAATATTTGAAATTAAAATTACCGTTAATATTACATATTTTGTACCTGATCAACTCCCGAGCGACAAAAATGAACAAGGCCGCCTCTTTTATTAACACCAAATGGAAGCCACTTAACTTGTTCAACCACATGGTAGAACCTTCTTCATTTGTGTCGCTCAGACTTAAAAAATGGAAAAACGGACTTTTACTTTTTGAATTTATTCATATTTTCGGAGTATTCGAAGTTAATTTCGAAATTTTCGAACCAAAATATCAAAATTATAAATTTTCCCAATTTAAACTCTTCTAAAATGCTACAAATGAGTCAGCCAGTGGTGATAGCACTCTTAATTATTAGACTAGAAGGAATTTAAGCCAAGAAGTCTTTTAAAATATGAAGTTATCAAATCAAGCACAAACTTTTTGAATTCAAACTTCAACAAACAGCTTACCAAACATTTTCATTTCATGGCACACTAAACGTAATTCCAAAGCTCCAACCAAAGCTTTTTTTAAAAGAAAAAATTCAAATTTTCTCAAGTTTCCATTTCTATTATGTAAAAAAATTCAAGTTTTTTGTGTCTACAAATCCATTTTAAAACACTATAAAAGGAATTTAAATTTCAAATGACTTCCTTAAAATTTATTCAAATATTCTCTTAGTATTGTTGAAAATTCATAACAATAGATATGTACCCTTTCACATTATACACAAGTTGTAGTCGAACTGTAAATGCATTATTTAGTTCCACTACCTTGGAGCAAAGAAGCACCCACGAATTTGTAAGCAATGGTTGCTAAATAAAGCATAAATTTTGTTTGTCTTGACAACAGAGAGCATTTCCACTTTAAACACAACCTTTAAAGTCAGTAAGTTTGTTCATTTTAGGAAATTGGACGACCTTTATTAATTAAATGAAATAAAAATTGTTGAAGCAGATTTAGAAAGGTATTGGTAGGAACTATAGCTGACAAGTGGACCGTCGGCCTCATTTTTTACTAAATTTATTTTAAAAAGTCAACAGAAAATTATTTCTGTAAATTAAGTCAAAGACATTTTTGGGACCTAAAATTAAAATTAGATTGCCATTATGCAGCATGACTCATTTTCATCATTGGAAGTGAAAATGCTGAATGAAATCACAACAAGGACTATTGATTTTATGAGTGTAATGAAGAATTTAATATTATGGTAATTAACATTGATTATAAATGCGAGCAAGTCTAAATTTAATTGAATTAATGCTGTATGTATGCTATCGTACAGAGTGTATCTTGGTGATAAATTACATCGTGACCTTGAAAATTTTCTTAATTATAAAATTGAAAAGATGAAAATTATAAGGAAGTTTGTGTGTTTTTTAAGGTTTTTTTAAGTTCTCGCTTAAATGCTCGTGAATTTTGTGCTTGAAAACATTTCGGGGAATTTTTGGTGATAAGGATGGATGGAGAAGCTTGTGCAAATGGTTTGAATTAAGTGATTTTCAATGAGATAACTGTAAAGTGCTTTATAAAGCAGTAAATTTGGATCTCCAAATGATTAACACACTAGCTGATGGCAGCATGCTTCTAAGTTTTAGCTATAGCTTGTCCTACTTAAATGTACTAGTTGTGCATGCTTCTAAGCATTACTTTCAGCTTGTTTAGCTCTTAAGAACAGTCTGTTTGCTTGCTGGGGACTAGGGTCAGTTCAAAATTGCAGGTTTGCATACAAAAAACGCAGGTCTGCAGCCTTGGACGAATTATAAGGTACAGTTTAAAACCACTGGTTCGCGGATCTAAGGGACATATATATTGCAGGTTTGACTACAATGTAAACCGAATGGCGACAAGTGGAAGCGATAGAGGCAGCATCAGACATCTCTTATGGAAGACCATGAATCACAATTGATCTTACGATACAACATATCTCCTAGAACATTCCCACACCGTTTTCTTGACCGTAAATGAAGTGTAGCTACCTTGGCAACGTCGTGTCTGCTGTCTGCCGTCCAATTTTCACAATAAAAATTGAGATTTACCTCAATATGTCCTAAAGGCAATTTGACACATAAAAATTCAACCTTAAAATTTTAACACAGCAATATCAAACATTTGATCCCTTTTTCCTCCTTAATCAGCCTGTCCATCAGCAATAAAAAATCAAATTTTATTCGCCCAAAATCCAATTCTTCTATTGCATCCATAAAATGCAAAAATATGCGTCCATGCCCTCATAACTTACGCACGATAATTTTATTATGCAATTCTTTTTATTACAGTTCAAAAAGAAATAAAGTGATAGCAATGGTAGAAGAAGGAATCGTTATCAGTTATTATAACAGCCTCATACATAACATAAAGAATCATATAAAAAAATCGAAATAAATTGGCATTTACTTACATCATCAAAGAAAAATTTTCCAACAACTTTCAATCCATTCTTTTTGCCGATATTGATTACATCATATTCAGCATATATTCTATCGCCGGAATCGTCGAAGGCCTAGGTAACGTCATAGATATGCGAAGCAAAAAAAAATATAAATATTGAAGATGATGGCAATGGCGGTAATGAAAAATTATGATATACATGAACCATGTGGGGATGGAAATGACGATGATGATGATGATGATGATAACGATAATTGTAATTGCGAATGGAAAAGAAGTAGAGAAAAAAGAAGGTTAAAATAATTAAATAGGAGATAAATATTTTTTTAATAAATAAATGTTCGTGTTCTATTAATAATTGTGCATTATAATTGATATCGATAAGTCCCATACCACTCGTCCTGTTCTTCCTTTTATATTACGTGATTTTAAATAGTGAAAGAGCTTCTTTCCCGTCTCCCAAAATACACCCGAGTCGTCACAATCTTTCGGTGCTTCTGTTATTGTTTCATTCACCATCATCTCTTTTAATGCATGCGCTAGAACGTAGACACTATCCTGTTTAGAGAAGAATAAAAAGAAGAGAACGGGGAAAAAATGTAAGAAGAACATAATGGAAAATTATTACTATAGAAAGTGTTCAAGTTGGAGGGTATATACTGGTCGCTGAGGAAGTAAAAGCATAATTTATGATTTAGCCCAATTCAGCTAAGTCAGCGCAACTCAGGGCGCAACTGACCACAAATTGAATCCTTAGTCATTTTAGTGTTTCTCGACTAATTCAGCGTAATTTAAAAAAGTTAATTAATTCATCACAATTTAGCTGAATTAGTTTCATTCAACTAATTCATTACTATTCAGGGAATTCAGCACATTACAGCTAGTTAAATGACATTAAAATAATTACTCGAAATTTGACTAATTCAATTCAACTAGTTTAGCCTAATTCAGTGAATTCAGCCATATTCAGCTAGCTCTGTGAAATTAAGCTTAGCTCATCTAATCCCGTAATATTCAACTAGTTCAGTGCTATTCAGCTAATCATTTTTAATTTGACTAAATCTATGCACTTCAGTTGGTTGTGAACATTCATCCAACTCAGTACAATTCAGCATATTTCAGGTAATTCAACAATATACAGCTACTTTACTGTTAGTCAACTAATCTAGCGCATTTCAACTAAATCAGTGTACTTTAGTTAATTCAGAACTATTCATCTTATTCAGCACAATTCAGCAAAGCTCAACTAATTCAGCACTAATTAGCACACTTCAGCTGAATTCAATGCAAAACAGTTCACTACTCAATCAGTTCAATATGCTCCACTACCTTGCTCTTATTTCCTAAAAACATCACCCCATAAATTTAATAAAATGAAGAAGGACGACGATTTGAAGATTGAAAGGAAGAAAAACCATTTTAAATGGAAGTGGTAATATTGAAAATTATTCACGCTCCATTATTTCTACAAACAAGTAATTTCATTACGACATTCTATATTTATACTGGCTGTATGTCTATATAATATATAATATCTGCGTGGAATGTATGTCGCTTTACTAAAAAGATGTATAAGAAGCAGCAAAAAGAGCATCAATCGTTATATTCTAAAAAGCAGCACATATTTAGCTAGATATTCTTGTGTACATAGATTTACACAAATACGTGTATATTATATAAACGCACACGCAAGAACTGACAAAATCTATAGTGATGATGATCAACATAATATTTATCATCGTCATTTAAATAATCTTTTATGTAAATGTGCGAGGAATAAATTTTGATGAACGTAATATTTTTACTGTTGGATTTCCATCACACAAATTGGGCTTCATCACATTAATGTGGTTCATAAGAACTATTGATTGAGGTGCTACAAATTTTTTAAAAATATTTTGATGAAATCAATTTCATTAACAGGTTTTTGGTATCGATTATGTGGGTTGAAATTAATTGATAAAATATTTGGTCTATTGAACAAGAAAAAAGGTTGAAGGAATGCTTTTGACGTAATCATTTAAGCTCATACCTTTGAAATATTTTTCAAATTAAATTTGTCCTTTACGGTGAGCTTTAAAGTGCTTTTTATGAGTTCTCAATTGTGTTGTTGGGTATTTGACGAATTATTGGTAATTTTGAAATGCAGTTGGCTATTATAGTGCTGAATTCTGCTTAATGAGATAGTTAAGTATGCGATGAACTCAGTAGAACTGAATTCAGCTTAGTCAAAGGGTTCTGAATTGAGCTATGCTGAATAGTGTTGAATCTAGCTTAGCTAAATAATGCTGAATATTGTTATGCTGGATAATGCTGAAAACAATACTAAATTCAGCTTAGCTGAATAATACTGAATTCAGCAACGCTGAGTAGTGCTGAATTCAGCAATGCTGAATTAAGTTGAATAAAGCTTTGTTGAATAATACTGATTTTAGTTATGCTGAGTGTTGCTGAATTCACCAATACTAAATAGTCCTGAACTAAGCTAAGCTAAATAGTGCTGAATTCAGCAATGCTGAATTGTTCTGAATTCAGCAATGCTGAATAAATGAAAATTGTAAACAAATTTCTTCTTCAGAAATCAAATTTACTGAATAATCAATACAAATGACATTCCTAAGCAACTCCCTTCCAATATTTCATAATATTTTTTATTCAAAATTAATGTCACGTAAAAATCAAAACTCCTGAAATTTGATTCAAATTAAATTGTGACAAACAATTCCAAGAATTTTCTCGGCCATTAACTTTGTTGTCTAAAATATCTAAAATATTTATGAAAAAAAAATACCCAAACAAATCAGAACAATAACAAATTATATGCTTCCTCATATTTCAATTTCAACTTACTCTGATATGCTCCGTCTCGTTATCATTATTCAATTTAAGGCCCAATGTTCCAATGGGTGTATTGTTTGCTAACAACGCCTGTTCAGTTACAATCCAGACATGGCCTGCTTCTGTCATATTGTACATTGCAGCATCCCGAAATATTACAAAGGCATCATCTTTGCTATAATTTATAAATGTGGATGTATGTATGTTGTTATTGTCGTTTTGTAATTTGACATGGAGATGACGTTGGAAGACAATTGAGGAAGCGTGAAGTAAAATGAGGAAGAAAAGAAAAATGACAAAATTTATTATAATGAAATTTTATTGAAAGCTTTTTTGTCATGATGATATTTATGAATACCACATGACATGAGTAACAGTCACACACACACACACACACACACACACTCAAACAAAATAATTTAAAGAATTTCACTATAAAACCATCAACATATATACATACTTTTATGGAATTCAGTAAATGGAGTGAGAGCCTGAAATGGATGAGATAAGGCAGCAACAGTGCCAACAACATCACAAGAGAGGAGATGAAAGCCACATAAGTTGCGGGAGGAATGAAAGACGGAAATCACTAAACAACAAATTTTTTAGCACATCTACATTATGACTTTAATGTAAAATGTTCATTCATTGTCACTTCTTTAATGTACTTATGCAATCGTTAGGAACGGAAATTGTTCGGTTATAATAATCAGTCATTTGGAAAGTTGATTTCTTTTTCAACTTCGCAGCTCGTTTTGTTGCTAGCGAAATTTAAGTCATCAATAAAATTGCTCAAATGTGACTGATTTTATCGTGTATTTATTGAATTTTTTCTTCAACAATATTCTTTTTCGTTGACTTTTTAAATTATTTGATGACGCGGATTCAAGATATCTAAATTATTATTTAATAAAGGATTGGTGGCGTCAATTTAGATAAGTTGAAAAGTTCAAGGGGATTCAGCACTCTTTAACTTGGTTGAATTCAGAAATATTCACCTTTGAACTGTTCAGCTTAGCAGAATTCAGTACTATTCAGCAGGACTATTGAGCTCAGTTGGACTCAGGACTATTCAACTCAGCTTAGCTGAATTCACCACTAACCAACTCTGCTAAATTCAGCATTGTTCAGTTCTTCTGAATTAAGAATTGTTCAGATAGCTGAATTCGGAATTGTTCAGCTCCGCTGAACTCAGCATTATTAAGCTAAACATTGTTCAGTTCCAATCTGTTCAGCTCTGATGAATTCAGATTCGTTCAGCTTAGCTGAATTCAGCACTGTTCAGTTCAGCTGAGTTCAGGACTTTTCAGTTCAGCTGAATTCAGTACTGTTCAGTTCAGCTTAATTCAGCATTTTTTAACTCTATTGAACTCAGCACTATTTAGCTATGTTCAATTCAGAACTGTTCAGCTCATCTGGATCTACTGAATTCATCACTGTTCAGCTAAGCTTAATTTTGCATTCTACAACTCAGCTGAATTCAGCAATACTCAACTCTGATAAATTCAACACTGTTCAGCTTTAATTTCAAATTTCAAGAGCTTTCCACAAAAGTCTGTATCTCTTAAACAAGATTTTGGATTTCTTAGAAAGTAAACTCTCAAAAACAATTTAATTTCGAAACCTTCAAGCTCCATACTCCATGACTCTGGCAACCAAATCATTAATCAACTTAAAAGCTTTGGATATATATCTTTTCATCAACATCCAAATGCATTTACTTGTTTTCCTTTCTGTAGCGTTCTTCATTCAACATTTTTTTTTTCTTCCATTTAATGCATTTATATTTATTTATTTATTTGTTTATTCATACATAAGTCATGTGTACACCGCAAGCTCATGTGAATGAATCGTTAGTCTGTTGAACAGATTCCTTTGCATTCATACTTATAGAATACATAGATTGAAGTGTTTATTGCTCTTATGATAATAAAAATGTATTTAAAGGAAAATTTAATGGTGTCGAGACAGAAGCAAGAACATTAGCATCGGTCGGTCGTCATCATAGTCATTGGATGAAAGATAGTTGTGTACAGAGAAAGAAAAGAAGCATGATAGTGGCAACAAAACAAAGAAAACCATTAAGGAAAGAAGAAAATTTATGATAGCGCTCATATTTTCCACTACAATGAGCTTTTAGCGCTTTTACGCTTCAGATGCAATGCAATCTATATCAATAACAATCACTTATTCATCACTACTGCTCATTTCATTTTATTTCTCATACATCTCCATCCTGACGTAACATTTCCCATGCCATTCCTTCTTAATACTAAATTGATAAAGTTCATTCTCATAATTTTATGTATTTATGCTCGTGTATTGGGACTATCAGCCTATCATTTCTGGTACATAACATTCCTCCTTTTCGAGTATAAACATTATCATTATCCTTCTCCCTTCCACTATGGGGCAAAATGAAAAAAAAAGGGACATTCACTTTGATTTTTGGACTTTTTGGAATCAAGACTTGAGAGTATTTTTTTCTTATAATAAATATAGCAATAGACTTGCATGCAAAATTTCAGCTCATTTGGTGCTGTTTGGTCGGTTCTGGAGCTGTTTGAAGTTGAAAAATGGTAAAAAAATGGTTTTTTTCATGTCTTGTTTGACTTGAAAAGTTTCATATTTAATTAAAAGATATTGAAAAACGGTTTTCGGTTCCTAATTCTACTATATAAAGCTTTAATTTGACATAGGACAAGGTTTATATATATTGGATTTTAGTGGCAGGACTTGAGAAAATGTATGATACCAGAAAAAAGCTTCAAGCGTCCGGAAAATATGCTAGTTCTCAAAAGTTTCTCATATAGACCTATTTTTTCGTAAAGTACTTACGTTCTACTTTACAAAACTGAAAAAATATCAAAAATCGGTTGGTACGAACAAAAGTTATTGCATTTTTAGTTTTGTACGAATTTTTTTCTCAAAACTAATATTTCTGAGATGAATTTGGAAGATATCATTTGGAAAAAGTTTTTTGATGTTTTTTAATGTATTTAATCATTGTAAGAATTTGTGAAGAAATTTTTTGAAAAATTCAAAATTCGCCGAGTTAAAGGTACATATGCTATTTAACGACTTGACTCTTTTTTTCATCACTAAATCAGCTATAACTTTTACATAGGTAAATATTTTTCAGTTCTGTTTTCTGTTTCTAGTAGCTTATTGTAATACCTTTCCAACAATATATAATACTTAATAGTTGGAAGTAGACTTGGTCATGAAAACGGACCCTGTTTGTGACTGATTCAAAGAAATTTTCAAAAATGTCATTTGCAAAACTACCGCTTAGAAATTAAATAATGCAATGTTTTTGTGTTTTTTGGGTCAAAATATGATAGTTATGAATCTTCTCATTTTGTAAACTTTCTGTAAATTTATGGGCCTTCATATGTAATACTCAGGTAGTCCAACAATTCTCAGATATGAAGCTTTTTTATTGACTTTTTTTGATTGATATTCAATATTCAAACTTATTTTGTGCAAAATATATCAATTTTAAAAAGTTTGGGTCGAAAAAAAGTGATTTTTGTCTATTTTGTTAAAAACAGGCTTAGGGAGACCACTTTTAAGGCACTCCAGTAGCCACTATGATTAAGTTCTATACATGTATTATACATAATAATAAAGGTTTAGTAACTAGCAATAACAGAAAACAGAATGCAAAAATATTTTTTTAAAAAAAGTTATAAGTGACCAAAAAAGTGTCGAGGAGAGCAACCAGCATAGGCAAAAACACAAAAATTTAAAATTTTACGTTTATTTTGACAAAAAACGTAATAATTTGAATTATTACAACATAAAAATAGTTTTTATTAAAAAAACTTCAAGAATATCATTAAAATTTTGAATTTTTGAGTTTTTGCCTATGCTGGTTGCTCTCCTCGACACTTTTTTGGTCACTCAAATGACTATAACTTTTTTTAGAAAAAATATTTTTGCAGTTTTCTGTTATTGCTAGATGTATAATACATGTATAGAACTTAATCATATACTGGAGTGCCTTAAAAGTGTCTCCTAAGCCTGTTTTTAACAAAATAGTCAAAAATCACTTTTTTTCGACCCAAACTTTATAAAATTGATATATTTTGCACAAAATAAATGTAAATATTTAATATCAATCAAAAAAAGTCAATAAAAAAGCTTCATATCTGAGAATTGTTGGACTACCTGAGTATTACATATGAAGGCCCATAAATTTACAGAAACTACAAAATGAGATTTTTTGTGTTTTGAGATTCATAACTATCATATTTTGACCCAAAAAACACAAAAACATTGCATTATTTAATTTCTAAGCGGTAGTTTTGCAAATGACATTTTTGAAAATTTCTTTGAAAAGGGTCAGTCACAAACAGGGTCCGTTTTCATGACCAAGTCTACTTCCAACTATTAAGTATTATATATTGTTGGAAAGGTATTACAATAAGCTACTAGAAACAGAAAACAGAACTGAAAAATATTTACCTATGTAAAAGTTATAGCTGATTTAGTGATATAAAAAGAGTCAAGTCGTTAAATAGCATATGTACCTTTAACTCGGCGAATTTTGAATTTTTTCAAAAATTTCCCGCTTCTTACAATGATTAAATACATTAAAAAACATCAAAAAACTTTTTCCAAATGATATCTTCCAAATTCATCTGAAAATTAGTTTTGAGAAAAAAATTCGTACAAAACTAAAAATGCAACTTTTGTTCGTACCAACCGATTTTTGATATTTTTTAAGTTTTGTAAAGTAGAACGAGTACTTTCTGCTATATGAAACTTTTGAGAACTAGCATATTTTCCGGACGCTTGAAGCTTTTTTTCCTGGTATTTTCATACATTTTCTCAAGTCCTGCCACTAAAATCCAATATTATAAACCTTGTCCTATGTCAAATTAAAGCTCTTATATAGTAGAATTAGGAACCGAAAAGTTTTTCAATATCTTGTAATTAAATATGAAACTTTTCAAGTCAAACAAACATGAAAAAAACCATTTTTTTACCATTTTTCAACTTCAAACAGCTCCAGAACCGACCAAACAGCACCAAATGAGCTGAAATTTTGCATGCAAGTCTATTGCTATATTTATTATAAGAAAAAAATACTCTCAAGTCTTGATTCCAAAAAGTCCAAAAATCAAAGTGAATGTCCCTTTTTTTTTCATTTTGCCCCTTAGTGCCTTCTCCCACTCCACTATCGATTTAAACCCGAGATATGAATGAATTTTTAATGATTAGTGAAATTTTGGTTCTAAATTCAAGTTGACTTTTGATTAAGTTTGAGTATTTCTGCTGAATTCAGCGCATTTTGCTTAGTTCAGAGCTTTTAGCTGAATTCAGCAATTTGTGAAGTTGCAGCTTTCAACAGATTTTAAAGCTTTTCATTGAATTTGAATATTTTTAATGAATTCATAGCTTTTTGGTGAATTCGAAGCTTTCTGCTCACTTTAAAGCATCTTTTTGAATTCGGAGAATTTTGTTGATTTTTTAGTTTTTGACGCTTTGTGATGAAGATGCAGCATTTAACAGAGTTTCACTCTATTCAAAGTTTTTTGCTGATTTCAAAGTTTAACTCAGAATTTGAAGCTTTTTGCTCAATATAAAACATTCATTCGAATTCGGAGAATTGTAGTTTTTGATGGAATTTTTAGCTTTTTGCTGATTTTTTAAAATATAGCTGAATTCAACACTTTGTGACAAAATTCCAACATGTAACTGATTTTAGAGCTTTTCATTGAATTCAAAGCTTTTTGCTGAATTCGGTACTTAACTCTGAATTCGAAGCTTTTTGCTGAATCTTCAACATGTTTACATTTCCACATAAGTCGGAAACTGCCTCAAATTAAAGTCTATTATGTCTTCCCCGGGACTCTTCTTACATGAACGTATGTAATGCAATATAAAAGATAATCTGCTGACAAAATATATATATTCACATGAAAATTAGGACTATATGGAAACAGCAAATAATGTAAATACGACTAAAATTCACTTCAATAATAAAAACAAAAAATAAAATCTGTGAGCATCAGACAGAAAATGAATAAGACGAGATAAACAAGTGAGGAAAATAAAAGAGGAAATTTTATTAATTTCCTGATTGTGCATGAATAATATCAACGAAAATTGATGTAAATGGAATTTCTGGATGTGTTATGTTTGCTTGTTCGGATATATTATATAATTATGAGAGATTTATTCCATATTTTGAATATGTTGTGGAAATTGAATATTTTACGACGTAATTTAAAGATTGAGGAAATTGTTTTGTGTTCTTGGAAGGGATTTAATTGAATTTTGTCAAGGATTAAACTTGGTTTTGGAATAAATTAGCTTAATTTTAGGGATCTTAACATCATAAATTTTGAATTTTAACGTATTTTTGAAATTTGAATTTTAAATTGATTTTCCATGAAATTTTAACGTATTTTTGAAATTTGAATTTTTAAAGTAATTTTTCAACGAATTTTTAAAATTTAAAATTCATTTTCTCGATGGAATCAATCAATGAATTGGATCAAAGTAAACAAAGCAATTTGTTTCAGCATTTCAATTTAAATCTCAATAAACTAATCCAATAAATTACAGAAAATAGTAGTAAACAATCTTTTAAAGCTTTATACAATCTCACAAATGAAATGTAATCAAGTAACTTCTTATTTAAATCTTCTTTTCATCCAAAACATATCAAACGGAATGGAATTTTTTTTTTTACAGCAATCACGTTCATAAAATGCGTAGCTATAACCAAGCAAAATTAAGCAATTCATTGATACGAAGAAATTTCAACAATATTGATTGCGTTTAACACACACATTTGCCATCATGTAGAAATGCCTATAATGACAAAAAATACAAACTCACTGAAATTTTTCGCAAAAACATCTAAAAATCATCGATTTTGATTAAATAAACAAGTATGTAGTCTGTCAATAGCAACATCAGCTATATCAGTATCATATCAAAGCCTATTTATGTTAGCATTAACGTCATTCATCAAAGTTGCAGATTAATTGATGTGCTTCTTGTTCATTAAGCTCAAATGATTTTTCCAACTCTATCAAACTTTATCTCTTCCCTCAAAAAATATCCAATTTATTCGGAATCGATTGATTCTGATAAAAAAAGAGTAAAAAACTTCGATCTTTAAATTTTTAATTAAAATTTCAATCATGTTGAATGTCAGGATGCCTTTGTTTTCCACACATACGCGCTTTAAAATTAATCAGCCTTTATGTTCCGACACGTGTAACTTGTTTGGTGAAAATTCAATAAAACATTAAATAATGTGGAAAATTTGATTTTAAGGAAAGTGGAAAATGGATAAACATCAAGCTTGAAACATTCAGATTATGTAAGCTAGAGGAGCTTATAATGGAATTTGGAACCAATCATTTGACGACATTACTACATGTGCCCTATAAAGGGAGGGGCTGTGAGCTGCGTTTTCAGTGCATTCAATTCGAAAAAGGACAAGTAAAAAATTTCTCCTGCCGAGTTTCGAACCCATGACCTTTATGTCGGTGTGCAAAGATTTAGTCATGAAGAACTAAACCACTACGCCACCAAGTCACTTCGACTCACAATAGAATCTTGAATAAAATGGATTATTATCGGAAGTATTAGCACTAGAAACTTCAAAGATATCCAAAAACTTTCACAAATACTTTAGAAAGCATCAAAACTTTCCAATAGAAAGTGAAAAATTCACAAACTAATAAAAAGAAAGCTTCAAAAGGAATTTAAAACGTTCAAGCTGTTCAAGAACCGCAATCATGATCAACAGGTAATTGAAAATTGTATATCAACAAGCCACAACCTTCATCCAGCAAGCAGCTTTTCAACCTCAAAAAATCACCAAGGTCACATATTAAAAATCAAGGTAGAAGGAAGCAGAAATAAAATCTCAAAAATAAGTCGACTTGTTTTGCTTCACTTCCTTCACTGCCCTACCTTCTCCAAAAAGCAATAATAATAAAGTTGTTGGAAATAAAGATTCAGCTGATGGTTACACATAAGCGGCTTAACGGAAAGAGAGAGAGTGAGGAACGGAAAAAAGAAACCGGAACGTCAATAGAAAAAATAATCTTCTTTTAAATATTTTTGTAGATGCACGAAATGAGATGAAAATGAGCAAGAGATGTTCTGTTGAAAATGAAGAGGACGTTTTGAAAAGGAAATGAAATTGGGAAGGTTTGAAGGTTTGTTTAAAGAGAATTCAGATTTAAAGAGAATTTGAAGAGAGGTTCGGATGAATATTAGTAGATTAATAGGAGGATTTGGAATTAAATGCTAGACAGATTAGCTGGAAATTAGCGGATTGACCTGCGAATTGGCAGTTATCTAATTTGTCAAATTAACTAATGATGAGGCAGTCTCTTAATTTAAGAGATAACGTCTAAAATCTAAACTAAGACCTGCACCAAATTTAAAAAAAAAATGGAACCAGGTTGACATGATTATTGTCTGCAACTAGAAACAGCTTAGAATGGATACCAAACAAGCATGAAGCTAGATTTGAGACTATCTACTCGAGCAACACACGCGAATCGCATTTTTGTTAATGCGGGGACGTTTCGGTGTCCAAGCGAACACGCTTTGCTGCTCAGACTCACTACTATGCAACATCCATCTTAGCTTTTAGCAGCTCCTTGAATCGTCAGTTTCAAACAGAATACGATTAGTAAGAGTAAAGCCAAATTAGAATGAAACTGGTTCCAAATAGGTACAGCGCTGTCTTCAAGCCTTGTTGACAATCTGAATATTTCAAATAATTTACTGATTTGCTTGCAATAACATCATTCAATAACAGCATAACAACAAATCCTGATTGATCATTTCCCAGCACAATACATTCACGCAGCATTCATAAATTTCACTCAACAACAATCATAACCAAATCTCATTTCAGGCACGATTTAATTCCTCTTAAAAAAATATATTAAATCTTATCTTTATCTCATTTTTTTACTTACTTTGCATACAGAAGATAAACCCGTGACTGTGCTGATCTCAGCTCCGATAAATGCTCAGTAAAGCTCTCTAATTTTGGTTCAAATTCAACAATTGACTCGACATTAGCTCTCACATCAATATCATCGTAATTTGTTTGTGATGTTGTTTGAAATCGTCCCAATATAGCACGACCATCCGTATCTGAGCTGTGTATAATAATCACCTGTGCGTGTTGATTGTTGTATTAGGAAATTTTTTGGGTAAGGCGTGAAAAGGAAAAGAGAAACAAAAAAGTTACTTTTTTGAGTAGAATCCTTATGTTTACTTAAAAACTAATGAAATATAAGAAATGGGGAGAACATGATGAGGATGATGATGATAATAACATTAAATTCGTGATTTTTTTCGATTTTTAATTCCAATTTAAGGATAATTTGAATGTTAAGTGGTGTTTTCATATTCTTAAATATTCACAAATAGCACAAGGAAGTTAATTGATCCAAAATCCAGCACAATACCGACGTTACTGTCTGCATGTAACTGTCGTTACTGTGACATGTTGCCGAAGCAACACTGGCATGTTGCTGATGTCACTCTGACGTGTTACCAATGTGACACTGACATGCTGCTGATGTGACTCTGGCATGTTGTCGACGTGACTCTGACAAGTTGCCGATGTGACTCTGACATGCTGCCGATGTGACTCTGCCATGTTATCGGTGTGACTGACATGTTGCCAATGTGACCCTGGCATGTTGTCTACGTGACTCTGACATGTTACCGGTTTGACTCTGGCATGTTGTCGACGTGACTCTGACATGTTGCCCATGTGACTCTGACATGTTATCGGCGTGACTCTGACATGCTACTGATGTGGCACTGACTTAGTGCAAGATTTCCTTTAAAGCCGGTAACATGCGAGAAACAAGCCGTGTTGGTGCTGGATATTGGATCAATTAACCGATTTGTGCTATTCGGAAAACAAGAACTTTAAAATTTTATCAAGCTTAATATGTATGGACTTTCCACATGAACAGACAATCAGGTCAAGAATGTAACATAACATCCAATCGACCCCAAAGGACTTTTTATGTACTTGTTTATTTAAAACGAGAAAAAAATAAATAAAAAGTTCTGCTTACGATGTTCCTCAGCAAAGCTTCTGTAAACAAATTAGCCATTTTGGCTATGTAGTCAAAATGTTTTTGCAGATAACAGAAATGGAATTTCAATAATAAATAAATTTCCTTCTTCTTCTTCATCTTCCTTCATGTGAAACTGTAATATAGAGCAGTGATGTTCGTGACAGTATTTATGTCCTGATCAAATACATAACGCCCTCGTACAAAAAGAGTATAAAAAAATGCTTTCATATATAATTCTCAGAACTTTGTGGAAGTGTCAGTCGCAGTGGGTTTTTTGGTGCCATATTTTTAAGATTTTATGGTTTTTTTGGTCTATTTTTACTTGGAAGACAAATGGAAGTTGAAATGTTAGTGAAAGGCTTGTTTTCCCGAGGCATTTAACCTTCTGGTGATGTTTTATGGCTTAATACAAATTAAACTTACGCCGAACTTTAATTTAGTGACTGTACTAAATTATTGTCACTTTAACCTTGAGGGGATTAGAAAGAAGATTGAAGCTATGTTCTGTAACTTTAAGGTATAGTTGGATAATCCATTGAGATATAAGGAACACTCGTGGATCTTCTTGCTATTGATCAAAGAAGAAAAACTCAATGCAATAGGAATTGAACTATTGACCACTTAGCTGATCACTTTGTCAAACCATGAACTTCATTCCACTAAACCAATCAGTTCCAAATGCCATAAAATGCTTCCATAACATTCAATCATCCTTATTCACTACTTCATACTAGTTTCCTTCATTCCATTACTACATTCATGAATAAGAAATCTATCGTTGTTGCTTTGACGACATTTCTCGTCGTCGCTTTTGTAATGAAGAAGGAAAGGAGGAAGGTATTCATCGTAGGAAAAGCAAGAAGAAATGGAAATCTAAAGGCAACAAAAATGTAAATGATGATAAAGGAAATAGGCAGGATGATTGAAAAGCGAGAGAGGATATGTATCGCTGGTATAATATATTTACACATTTACCTTCGTGTAGCCAAAATGACTAAGCATCTCGAGCCAAACGTCCGCTTGATGGTAATAAGGTGGCACGGTTCGTAGGAATGAAACATGAATATTTTTATCAGAGAATGCTGCGTCACGCGATGAAACGCCTATGACTGGTATCTGGTAGAAGCCACTCGTGTAACTTACAGCTGCTGGTGATAAATCATGTCCAGATGAGTCGTCATGCGACACTACAACCGCATATACTCTCTTCGATATAAGATGCTTGCAAACATTTAAAGCTGTTTTTATGGGATTCTTATCTATTCGTATTGTTTTATCGTAATAAGTTGTTCCTCTTGGCACATACGTCTGTACATAGTTTAATGTCTTTGTGATGAAGGAAAAAAAAGGAAGCAGAAAAAAAGGTATGATTATTAATATGAATTTTGATTCTCTTTATTATTTCCATTTCATTACTAATAATGTTCTCATATTTTATGGAATATAAATTACATTACTCAGGTATGCGTGAACCTTATCTCATAATAAATATAGTCATGTTGTATTGCATGATAGGAACAGATGAGAGTCATCGTATTAACGATTCTCTCAGATTCAAAATTAAATATTCATGTCTTGGGAAGGGAAATGATTTGATTGAGTGATGTAATGATTGTTCGATCGAATTACAACTTTGAGGTTAGGAACAAAAGTTTGAGATTCAACACTAAATATTAGAGAAATGAACCAAAATGAAGTTCAGAACTGCTGAATTCAGCTAGTTTAGCACTACTGAATTTAGCAAATTCAGCCCTGTTTAATTCAACAAGTTCAGCAATATTGAATTCAGCAAGTTGAACAATGTTGAATTCAGCAAGTTCAGCACTGTTGAATTCAGCAAGTTCAGCACTGTTGAATTCAGCAAGTTTAGCACTGTTGTTCTCAGCAAGTTCAGCACTGTTGAATCCAACAAGTTCAGCACAGTTGAACTCAGCAAGTTCAGCAATACTGAATTCAGATATATTGAATTCAGCAAGTTCAGCACTGTTGTATTCAGCAAGTTCAATGCCATCTAACATGATTAGCAACACTTACTCATCTCCAAAAAATTTAATGTTTGCTTCAAAACAGGTCTTTGATCTCAAACTCATACTCGTGAGATTTCAATAAAGTATTTCCATGAATTTTTCATCTCTAAATTAATTTGAGAGGAAACCTCATTCAATTTCATATTAAGTCGTTTTCCCCAAAAAATCTCATCAAAATCATTTCAAATTTCGAATGGAAATCAATTTATCTAGAACTCATCAAGATGAAAAAGCTACATCGACTTTTTTTAACCTAAACAAAAATAATCTCCCTTTTCAGCCTATCAAGACATGGAAAAGAAGAAATGTTTTGCTTATGGGAATACATAAATAAATAAATAACGTAAATAACTCAGTGCATACAGTCGTATGACGATTCGGAGTGAATAAAACAAGAAATATTGGATATAACTTTAAATAGATGTGATTGAAAAACATAAATTGGCAAGATTTCGATTAATTAAGTTGATAGCCAGTTTAAATTCAAAGAAGTCTATATAAATTAGGTTAATTGAACTGAGCTACACTACTTTGAGGTTGAGTTGCATTTTTTTTTTTTTTTTTAAAAATAAACTTTTTATTCATTAAATTTTTAACTTAATTATGTACAAAGTTTGGATACATTTTATTTGTATTTAAATTTTTAAAGGATTCTGGCATATCGCCTTCATCACTTAGTTTTTGATTTTATTTTGAAATTGTTTTGCTTTAAATTATGTTGTGGTTTATTCGGTGTTTCGCGACGCAAGACGAGTGTTGAAATTCGCTTGCAACTTTCCGACGTAGTCCTCAATAGAGGGTATTTTTGCTTCAGTATGTAGATCTGATATTCTTTCATATCTTGTTTTGTTGAGAACAATTCTCAAGAATTTGTTTTGTAGTACTTGTAGTTTTTGTAGATGTGTTTTTGCCATCCGTTCAAATGCTGGACAGCCGTATGTGAAGATGGGTCTCACGGCTAGCTTGTAGATGAGAAGTTTGTTTCGAATGTCGAGATGTGAGTTCCTGCTGATGAGGGGATAAAGTAGTCTTAGTGCAGTGTGAGCTCTGTTGGCCACATATTCTACATGCTGCTTTAATGTCACTCTCTTGTCGATTATCATTCCCAGATATTTAGCTTCGGTTTCCCATTTGATGTTTTCGTTGAGGAATTTGATGTTGTCTCTTGGAAGTTGCCTGGAGTACCTATTTGTGATGAATAAGGCTTGAGTCTTCTGTTTGTTGAGATTTATTTTCCATTTGTTCATGTATTGTTGTACTTTTCTTCCAGTGTGTTGTAGATGTGTTACAATATCGGCTGAGTTTTCTGCAGAATGATACAATGCAGTATCATCTGCGAAGAGTGCGATATTGTTAGTTGTTTCTCTTACAATATCATATGTGTAGATGTTGTAGAGAGTTGGTGAAAGCACTGCTCCTTGTGGTACTCCGAATTTGATTTCATTGGTTTCTGAGAACTGACCTTTAATAAAAACTGAGAAAGTTCTTTCACTTAGGAAAGATCTTACAGTTTTTATAAGTGGTAGTGGAAACCCTAATTTGATCATTTTAAACAAGAGTCCGTTATGCCAGACTCTGTCAAATGCTTTCTCCACATCTAGGAAGATCGTTCCTGTTGATTTCTTCCTGCTTATGTTTTCCTTCGCTGTTTTGATTACTTTGATGAGTTGGTGAGATGTTGATCGTCCTGTGCGAAAGCCACACTGTTGAGTCGGAATGATGTTGTTATCCTCCAGATGCTCGTTTATTCTATTCAGCAATACTCTCTCCAATATTTTGCTTAGGGAACTAAGCAAGCTTATTGGCCTATAACTGCTCACTTCGTTTGCTGGTTTGCCAGGTTTTGGGATCGGGATTACTTTAGCTTTTTTCCAAACTTTCGGAAAATAGTTAAGTTTGAGACACGTGTTGATGATGAACTTCAAATATTCGAAGCCTTTTGGTGGAAGATTTTTGAGGAGTATGTTGTTGACATCGTCTAATCCTGGTGCTTTAGGATTTTTCAGATTTCTTACAATGTATGAGATTTCCTCTACATTTGTAAGTTCTGTGCAGTCACTATTTTCTCCTTCCAATGTTTCCTTCACTGCGTTGTCTACTTCCTGGGTATGTACTGGGTTGTTGTCCTCAAGTGGATTTTCGTGAGCTTTACGAAAATAGTCACTGAGAACGCTGGCTTTTTCCTTATTAGTGATGAATGTTCTATCTGCATCAATCAACGGTGGCATCGATTTTGAACCTTTCTTGCAATGCTTTGCAATCCTCCAGACTGTTTGGTTTGATGGTTGGATTTCTGAAAGCCGCTTATTCCAGTTTGTATTTTTGAGTTCCTTAATTTTGTCTTTGATGACTTTCTGTAGAATGTTTAATTCAGTTTTGATTTGATTATCTCTGCTACGTTGCCATCTTCGTCGAAGACTTCTTTTCGTCCTGATTAAGTCTTTGATTTCTGGTGTGAGCTTTGTCGATTCAAAGTTGATCTTTTCTTCTTCACAGTTTTGTTTCTGGAATCCATGATGAGTTCTGAGAATACTTTGATATGATGTTCTATCTCCTCTACTGTGTTGCATGGGTTTTCCAGAGTGCTGTCTTCGATGCGACGAGTTATATACGATTTGAATTTTTTCCAGTTGGCATTTCTGTAGTCATATCTGTAAACTGTGTTGTCTGTTCTGTCAACTTTGGATGTCCTGATTTGAAAATACACAGCGCAATGGTCACTCATTGCCTCTGTGCATTTTAGTTCTGTAGTGTTCAGACTGGAATTTGAGAGCATTAGGTCGATTGTTGATACAGATTTCGTCGGATCTTCTGGATAATACGTTGGTGAATCGGGGTAGTAGATCATGAACTCCCCGGACATATCCTGTAGTATTGTCCCGGCTTTGTTTGCTACGTTGCAATTCCACTCTCGATGTTTTGCATTGAAGTCTCCGCAGATGTAGTAGTTTCCTCTGATGTTTGTTATTTTGTTGATGTCATCTCTTAGATGATCGTCTATTTCCCTTCCTTTGCTTCCTCCTGGAAGATAGACGGAGAGGATGTGGCAGCTTATTGATTCGTTGATGAAGACTTTTATTCCGATGCATTCTATTAGTTTTGTGTTGTAGCTTGGTTGAAGCTGATGTTTTAGATTTCTTTTGACAATGATCGCAACACCACCTTTTGGTCTATCAATGCGATCAAATCGATGAATTACGTAGTCAGGATGCGAGTCTACTTTGGAGTTTGGTTTTAGGAATGTTTCCGATATGCACGCAACATCAACATTTTGCATGCTGAGGTAGTCGAGAAATGCTAACATCTTATCTGCAAGGCTGTTAGCATTCCAGTAAATTACGTTGATTCTTTGGTGACTACAATCCATGTTGACTCATGTAGATTTTGGCAACTTTTTGGCCGATGGCTTGTTGTACCTGTTCCTCTTTTAGGTACTCTGGCTTTTTGGTGATGATTTCGATGAATGAGTTGATGAAGAACATGCATTCATCGATTGTGCCTTGGGCTGGTGAAATTTGTTCCTTTGTATTACCACTGGATGAAGGTTCAGGATCGACCTTGTTTGTTTCCAAGGTTAGTGAATTGAAGTCTAGGTCCATAATTTCTACAACCTGCGTTGAGTTCTGTTGATGATTATTATTGGTCTTTGGCTTTGACCTGTTGTTATTTCCATTCCTTCCCCTTCTCCTGTTTCTTCGTGTTTTGTTTTGATTTCCCTGATTTGAGGGTTTCTGTTGTGGATGATTATTTTGCGATTTTATGGTGACTGGTGCGGAGGTTTCAGAAGCTGGTTTTCTAGATGTTGTTGGTACCGGTTCTGGGATACTCCTAGCTGGTCTTTGTGATGTAAATTGATCAGATCCGCCTGATCGTTCACCTGCTTTTGAAGTTGGTGGAGCATTCCTTTGTCCAGCAGGATTTCGTGGAATCCTTTGTTGTTCACCTGATGGTCTGTTTTGATTTCGGTTGTTGTCGTTCGTTGATTTAGCTTTCCACTTCTCTATTATTTGTTTCCTGATGTTGCATTCTTGTGAGATTGCTGTATGTTTCTCGCCGCAGAAGTGACACTTTAGTTTTTCGATTGGGGCCTTGTTGGTTTCAATCGAAATGTAAGGACAGGTTTTTGAATCATGCTGTTCAGAGCATCTGAAACAGATTAGTGGTTTGTTACAACCACGTTGTCCATGACCAAACTGCAAACATTTCGAACAGAAAGAAGGTCCGTTACGCTTGTTGTTGTATTTAGCCCATTTTACTTTGAAGCCGTAGACACAGTTAACCTTTCGAAGGTTTTCCAAAATGTTACCTTCCTGTACTTTATTAAAATACAGAAGGTAGTTCTGGTCGTCGTCGTTTTCGTGTCTCCTTTGTTTCATTGTCATTTTGACAATTTTAACTGGTGATATGTTTTCCGTTTTCAACTCCTTTTCCAAGTCTACGATCTCCATCATTGGAAGTCCGTAGAGCACGAATTTCATCTGTGGTTCCTGGTTTGCATAGGTGTGAAAGTGGTGTTGTTTTTCTCTGAGGAGTTTGATGAATCTGTCGTAGTCATCCCAACTCTCCGTTGATACAACTTTTGTTTTGAGTTTATCCTTTTTGACGTTGATCATAAAACTCCTGGGTTGGTTGTTGATCTGGTTCATCAACCTTCTGATCTCCTGTCCTCCACCACTAGTTATATGGATCGGTGGTGGTTTTGGTTTCTGCTGTGATGTTACGTTGTTGTCTTTCGATGATGATGATATTTCACTTTGTTTTGGTTGTTCTGGTGCTTTGCTGTTATCTCCGCTGAAGTTGAACAATCTGTCATCGTACAGATTCGTCCTGGCATTTGAGAAGTCAAATTGTTTTTTGTTGTCATCTTTCTTTTTGCTAGCACTAGATATCTTTTTGGCTGGCGCACTGAAGATTTCAAGTTGGCTGCGACGTTTTTCTGCCCTTAATGGTTGGACGAATTGATCCATTGTTGTCTGTTTTGTTTTGAGATTTTCCATCTCAATGTCATGTTGCTTTTCGTTGTTTATATCCTCGGTGATGAGAGTTGTCACGGGTGCTGAATCTTGTTGTTGAGATTCAGGTTGTTTTTCCGAAAGTTTTTGGTTACTTTCCTCGTTGTTGAGATTTGTTGTTGTTTCTACCATTTTGCCGAACAAGTCAAAACACGTCTGAACAAGTTGAACTGAGATTCGAAACTTTAATCTCTGTTGTTGTTATCTGGAGCTTTTGAGAATTTTGAATTAATTGCGGAGCGAATCAAAAACACGTCTGTTCCCTTTGACGGACCGATGTGAACTGGTTGAGTTGCATTGAAATCAGCTGAATTCATCCAAAACGAGTTAAATTGCAGTGAATTCAACCGAATCAGACTCAATAATTGGGCAAATTTGAGCAGAAGTCATCGAACTTTAGATGAACTGTACTCAGTTGAATTAAAATGAACAGAACTTAATTCTATAGCATTAATTGAATTAAATTTAACTGCTTTAAATAAAATTGGAAGCAATTCAGTCAATGAAAATTCCAATTCCAACAGTTCAGCATCGAAAGCTATTCAAAGAACAAGAAAACAGTTCTTCTTTCTGACCTTCCTCATCATCTTCCTCTTGATTTTATTGAAATACTTATTCATTTGATATCGATATGTACCCAGTAAGAGATATAAAGAGGAAGTGAAATGGAAAGACAGCAAAAAAAGCCATGTCTTCATGATGAACATAAATTATTATTGTTAAAATGGAAAGGAAACAACATAACTTTATGTTTTTCTCGATGTTTTCTTTATCCTCTCACATTAACAATAAGCAATGATGAGAAGTACAGACAAAAAAAGATAAGGGGAAGAAGCTGCTTTAAGGTATTTGCATAACTCAGCGCGCCGTTTTTGTTGATGAGTGAATATTTCTGTATTTGGAATCTTCTTTACTATTTAGAGGTACAGTGGTGGGCAATCTGTATGCCGCGGCACATCTTGGAGGTTAGCCTCGACCGGAACCGTACAAAGCATATGGTTTATGACATTTGCAATACTTTTTGGAGGCGCACTAATGTGTCGCAGCTCCCAGGTTGCCAACCACTGATTTAAGACTAGTGATGGGTAACTTATGTGCTGCCAAAATTGTTTGAAAATGCCATAAACCTTATGCAGTGTGAGGTTTCGTTCGTAGCTTACCATCAAGGTGTGCTCCGAATAGTCCACCACTGACTTTAGCCATTTCATCTACTGTGGAATGTACACATGTTGGATAGAGCTTGTTTATGAGTTTTGAGGTAGTTTCCAAGTACTTCCAACAAGCTTTAACTCTAAAAACATATAAAAACCACATGCATAATCCTAATTGATCCCCAAAAAACTACAATTCAACTTCAGAAAACCCAAAAGAACTTAACCCTAACTTAGAATAGCCACCATAAGTTATGAATAGCCTAACTTTAGCAGTTTTCATCAAGTAAATTTCTCAATTAGACAAAAGTCATTCAAACTACACTTACATGTGATAACATGGGTGAGCCTTGTCAGAGCATATACAGAAAGTCTTAATGAAAACAAGAAGCAAAAGAAGCAAAAAGCATGTAGTAAGGATGCTCTAAAAAAATATTCCTTATAAGAATTAATGTCGCATATTTGTAAATGTACAAGTTAGTAGAGAGGAAAAATACTTTTTGGGGGAGCAAGCTATTTAAGAAGAACAACAAGAAGCAAAGAAGGCAAAAAAGGCATTTTATTCCATGACTTTTATATCATAAAGCGCCTAACATTCATTTACCATCGCATCGACATAAACGACGGCATTTAGAAGAAGGAAGTGAAATGAAAATAAAAAGGAGAGAATTTAAGAGATGAGAGGAGACGTAAATGGCAAAGTTATTGAGATTAAGATCTATGAAACAAAAATATGTGTGTGTATGTGTGCCTTACACATGTGTAAGAACACACAAACAACAGCAAACACAGAACAAAGATACAATATGTGCTTCTTAAAGTGTTTTGATGCTGTTGTGGAATTAAAAGGATTTAAGTGGGTTGCACATAAGCTTTGGATTTTAAAAATAATTTTTCTGGATTTCATTTGAGAGCATTTAAGTGCTTAAATCTAGAAAAATGGTTGTGCATATATGGATTCAAGTAAAATTGTAAATGAGGGCAATTGTGGGAGTTTTCAAGTTTAATTGGTCGTATTATTAAGAATAAAGACATTTGAGATGCGAAAACTTCTGCTTCAAAAGTGCGTTCAGTAAAATTTGAGATGCGAAAACTTCTGCTTCAAAAGTGCGTTCAGTAACATTTGAGATGCGAAAACTTCTGCTTCAAAAGGGCATTCAGTGAAATTATGATGCAAAAATTTCTGCTTCAATAGTGCATTCAGTAAAATTGGAGATGCGAAACTTCTGCTTCATAAGTGCGTTCAGTAAAATTAAGATGCGAAAATTTCTTCGCTTC
Source organism: Chironomus tepperi (assembly GCF_022539635.2). Lineage (NCBI taxonomy): Eukaryota > Metazoa > Arthropoda > Insecta > Diptera > Chironomidae > Chironomus > Chironomus tepperi. The sequence continues at coordinate 2,952,081 of NW_027226207.1, forward strand.
AAAAGTGCGTTCAGTAAAATTTGAGATGCGAAAAATTTCTGCTTAAAAAGTGCGTTCAATAAAATTTAGGATGCAAAAACTTTTGTACCCAAAATCTTCATTTTCACCTTAAGTACTTCTACCCATAAGTCTCAAATTAGAGCATTCATTAATAAAACATCCCACAAATTGATTGCAGATTGTTAAACTACTGAACCTTCGCATAAAGAAATTAAGAACTTATAATAACAAAATAGACAAAACCTTTCACTCCACATCATGTACTGTTATCATAAAAACTAACAAAAGAAGGAAAAGCTTAAAAATTATTTTCTCATAAAAAGTCATAAAATATGGGCCCTTTAAGTAAGTACGTAATTAAAATGAGGTCAAATGTGGAAAAGGCAAAGGTTAAAAAAAATTCTTGTTTTGCTTAAACCTTTCCAAAAAAGCTTTTGCTACTTCCATCTCCCTTTTCACTCCCTGAACATCCCCGCTCTTTGTATTAATTTTAACTTTTATCTTCAACATTCATGAAAAATGCCTTTTGGCAATGCTAACAAAAAAAAAAAAAAGATTCAAGGGAGTAGATTCAAAGGAAAAAAAGAGGGGAAAGAAATGTTTATGGTAAATGAGAGCATCCAACAATCAACCCATACAGTAGTTTATGAGTAATTTATAGAAGGTAAAGAGCTTAATCTAAGCACTAGTATGTGCAACAAGAGTAATTTTTGTAAGTGTATATGAGACAATAATCTTTCATGTTTAGTGTAGCTCAGTATGTATGGATTTGATCCTTAAACTAGGGATTATGATGCGAAAAGTAAGTCAAACCATCCAGAAACATTTTAGAGATGAAATGACCTTAAAAACTTCCTCTATCCCTCTTCTTAAGCTAATAAGTCGTTACTAATATGCATATTAGTTCTCTTATCAACTCATCCGTTAAATGCCTCATATTAGGCTCACAAATTGAGCATAATCAATCCAAACTTCCCATCAAATATACGCCAATCTAATCATTCAGTGCCTATATCCATTGTACAGCAAAGAAACCTTTTACCTTAAATTAATGAAGTGAATGAAATTTGAATTGAACTGGATAAGTAGCATAAAGCTTAGTCTGTCTGTGTCTGCTTCACCGACCGTCTAAAGATGCCCATAAATTTTCGCTTCATTCACAAAATATTTTTTTTTCCCTATCTTTACGTATTCTCGGGATACCTTTGCAGTTTTTTACAACGCACACATTGTAAAGCCATTTTAAGCCATAACATAGTTTCATGTTACACAATCAGTCTCTCTATTGTGCTTCTCACATGAGTCCCATTTATTTCCGATTCAATGAATTTTATAGTATTATCAGGCTCTTTTGAGGCATATCACAATATAAAAAAAGATGTAAGTTAGGCATGGGAGAGCAACAGAAGAATCGAAATCAGGAAGCTAGAAATTGTAACAATGGAAATTGAGAATTTTTCGGTATAGACGATGCAGAAACAATTATAAATTGCTGACTAATGAGGAAGCAAGCTATCGCATATATGATTATGTGATGTTGGAAAGTTCAATGATTACCTGAAGCTATGGATAGTATTCTATGGGAGAAGCAGAGTTGCTGTAGAGCTTGTCTAAGTGAAATATCACATGGAAATTGTAGGGAAACTTAGATATTGACTAATGTCATTTGGGTGAGATTGTCGTTCTTACTAGTCGAGTATTCAAAGTCAGAGCTAGCGTTAATCCCAAGGCTCAGCAACTTGGCAACATCAGTAGAGTCTATGAGTTATAAATCTCTGGATCCCGGGGTTGAATCCAGAATTACATCCAATTCAATCCCGTAATTGATAACCCTAATAAAGTCCAATTACAAGAGATATTGCTGTATGTACAAGGGTCACCCCAACCACTACCATTACGCAACATCTGAGCAACCCATACGACAAGGGTAGATACATGTAGATATATCTAGATTATCCAATTGACAGCAATATATCACTTAATTAATTTATTTCTGGACTGTAATTAAAATTAAGATAAACCTTAATTAAAAGCTACCGCAGTTATTTACTTTTATTTTGGGGGATGACTATCATTTCTACCATGACAACAACAGACTCTTAGAACTGCTCAATGCTACTTCTAGATTAATCAAAATACAAAAATTGTTCGCCGCATTATTTTGATTCACAGGAAATGTGAAACAAAAAAAAGTTAGGAAAGCAATTCGAGTTGCTTGTTATCATGAAATTAAATGTTATGAGTTTTTCCCATAGATACATGCTTCACATTGTTGCTAAGTGAACCATACTGAGGTTCTATGACTGTTGCCAGGTTGCTTTATCTACCCTTCTAATATGTTCAGAATTAAATCTCAAAAACATTTCATTTCGTGATTCAAAAAAGAGCTTATAGCTTCCTGGAAATAAATACTCATTGCTATCCACACATTCATTCTTATCGAAAAGTCATTCTCATGAAAAAATAAAGCAAGAAAACTATGCCAACGGGAATTTGACACTAGTCACTTTGTATTTTTATTCCTTTCACATTTTCTGATATGCTCACAGTTGTCAACAGTCGTTTTTTTTTGTGATAGTAAAAAAAAGTAAATGATATGCTTTTTAAATTGAAATGCAGAGTGATGGTTGGATTTGAAAATGAGAGAATGAAACGAGCTGGAAAAAATGAGGACAAGAAATATAAGTCATGAACGGAAAAGCTTTTTTATCTTCTCGAAATGGGGAAAATGGGTCAAGGTTGTGAGTTTTCTGAGCAGCTATGCCGGAGGATGAAAAATGAAAAAAAGATTATTTGGAATGCAATCTGGTAAAAAATTCGGAGAAGGAGCAAATAGAAACTAATCTAACAATATTTAGAGCATTACTGGACAGTTGGACAATCTCTTGCTGTTTCCTCACAATAGTTGTGCGTTATATAAAATTATTCCCAAACAACAGCTGAGCATCACATAAAATTATTCCTGAACAACAGTTGCACATCATTGAAAATTGATCTCAAGCAACAGTTGCACGTTATATAAAATTATTCCCGAACAACAGTTGTGTGCCATATTCGCAAAAAACAGCTCCACGTCATATATGGTTATTTTCAAGAAGCAGTTACGCGCCATATAAATTAAGTACATCCGAACAAAAGTTGCGTTTCATATAAAATTCCGAGCAACAGTTGCAAGTCATATGAAAATTATTCTCAAACAACAGTTGTGTGCCATATGTGACTATTTCCATGCAACAGTTGCACGCCATATAAAATTATACCCAAACAACAGTTGCTTGCCATATAAAATCACTCCCAATCAGCAAATAAAAGCATAATTTTTCATAATGAAGCTAGTACCACAACAATGAACAACACTACGATAATTAACCGCACTCAGAAATTTTCACGGTTCAATAAAACTTTGAATATTAATAACTAAAATTTACAATTTAATTCTGTGATTAACCACAGTACAACTAACTACTTTATTTTAGTAATTAATTTAAATTCCATGAAATATTTTCACACCCAAAAATTCCTTGCAAAACCGCGGTCTCTGACTGTAATAATCACCATGATGATATTAATTATTTAATATGCACGTAATAAGTACAGCACAGAGATAATTTGCGGATATAATTAAATCATAAATTTATATATACTTACAGCTATTGTCTCTGAAAAATTTTTCTCGCTTTCAGTATTGCTTAATACACCACCAATGTTAAAGAATGCTGGATTATCGCCGCTACCTGGCTTTTGCAGTTGGACATAATTGTTGAATGTAAACAATATTAATGTCCATAAATAGAATTTGATAAGCTTGTGCCACATTGTTGCTATTTTTTTTTTTTTTTGACCAATTATTTCAATCCAGAAACAGAAGTAAACAAACAATTTGTTTTAATTATACTCTATTGAACGCGTATTGTGTGATATTTGTTACTATTATTATATCCACTATAATACTAAATTTTAATGTTTTTGTTTGCAAAACGATTATATATTTAACGTATATAATATATTATAATAGTTGACTAGACTTAACGTATAGTTTGCAGTATCTGTTATGTCCTTTTCCTTCTGTTATGTCTATAAATATTTATTCGTTAAAGCTATTACACATTTGTTTAGTTTTTCCTCAATGTTTGTCTATTATACTAGTGAGAACTTTAATAGATGCCATAGTTGACATGTGAATCATACATGAATCATTCACAAACTTGTCCTACTCCGTCTATTTCTTCTTCTTGATGCTTTATATGTTGTTCCTTATTGTTCTTTTTGCTTCTTGTTTCTGTAAAAAGAATAAAATAAAAGTTTATAGCTTTTAGCATATTTTGTTGAAAATTCAGATAAATTTATGCTGTCTGGTTGCATTAAAATTTTGAGTTTTGTTGTTGACTAGTAGTTTGAAATATGGGAATACATTGTTGATGTGGTTAATGATCCTTTTTTAAAGATAGTTCATTGGAATTTTGAGTATTGAAATATGGAGTTGGCTTGAAGTTATTTAGTGGGAATCTGGGAGATCTGCTAATGGACTTGGAGTTAGTTTGAAGGATTTTGGAGTGTTATGGATTCGTAGAATTGTATCTAGGGTAGAACATGCTGTGATTTGTAAATGAATGTCTAGTTCAGTGTTGTCTTAACTTTTTTGTACTACGGTATACCTTGTTGGGGAGTTAGTGAAGCTGTGGATCTAACTCGGTGGCTGAACAAACTTCAAGTGTTTTACCTTCTCGTGGCACACCTTGATAGTAAGCCTCGACCAAAATCTCGGCTCATAGTTGAGACAACACTGTTATAGTTATAAACTAAACATTTAATGGTAAGTTGCCCAAATATCCAGGTAAAAACTGGAACTTAGGTCGACTAACCGCACCCTTCTCTACTATGGCTTGGAATGAATCACATTAAGTAATCCAATATGAGGAAAATCTACAAATAATATGAACTTTCAGAAAATACCCAAAAGCTGTAAATCCCTTAAAAATCCACAAAACTTTCCAAGCATTTTTATGCAGTTTCCATTTCATAAATTGTTATAATTTTAACAATATAATCCAACTCAACAGTTTAATGATGGAATCAAATTCAAAAACTTAGTTTTTAAAACTTTTATACAGCTTCAGTTCCTCAATTTTCTACCTAAATGCGTTTAAATTTTTGCATTATAGCAATCATTGCTCTACAAATTTTTCCAATCTCCCAGATGTGACTTCACTCCATGCAGTCTTCTTTTGATTAATTTACTCTTAATTCCCATAGCAACCATCCCCAACCCCTCTTTAATCCAACCACATAGCCTCACACATAAAACTTACATATATCCTCCTATCTCGTCGCCATAGTCATGTAAAATAATTGTTTTTTATATTTTGGAAGCCACTGACAATGATAACAGCAACAATTAGTTGATACACATATAAAACACAGATAGTTTCCTTCCTTAATGCCTTTTTGCTTTCCCAATCTTCCTATTTGATGCTTACAAATAATTGTCAAAAATTCTCTCTTTTGTTTGGATAAATTCAATTGAATGACATGGAAGGATGTCGAGTGACGAAGAAAGATTTCTTTTGTGTTATGAGATTCACTCACTTGATGTGTTCCTTATCGTGTAGAATTGATTATTAAATTTGAAATCCGTCTGCGTTATGAAGCCAATAAAATGTCTTCTTGTTCTTTGCCTGTATTTTTTGCTCAATCGTCTCGCTTTATTATGTATGAAATGTACTGACAGGATGTTGGAGAAAATAATGATTTCATCATTTCCTTCCGGAGTTCATCAAGCCTTCTTTTTTTATCTACATAACAACATTTACTTTTACTTTTTTTTGTATCCACTTCTTACTCAATGTCTCAATGTTTATGGTCGTTCCTCCGATTTATTGTTGTAATATTTTACGATGATTTATTTCCATGCATATATCATGTATGTATGCGAATGAGAGACATATACATAAATTGAGATATTATTGTGGATGATGATGATGATGATGATAGTAAGTAGAGCTTGTCGGGAGGATGAGTTTGAAAGGAAGAGAATGAAAAATTTCCTATCACACGCACTTAGCTTCCATTCAGATGTTAATGATAAGGTATGCTCGGATTTTTGGACTGTCTAATTCTTTATATGCTGTTAAATTTCAAGATTCATCTTATGGATTTGCTTATTATCCTTAGTTGCTGCTAATTAATTTTTATGAAGTCTATTATGCCTTACAATTTTGAAATTTTTACAGTCGTTGTGGTCTTGATAATAAACAGTATAGCACAAGATAAATGTAAATGACTACAATCTATTGTTGTGCTGGATATAACAAATACCAGATACACAGTTCAATGCCACTTTTGTTTCTAGCTTGAGTGCTGTGACTGATCTCGTTTAGATTCTAAACACTTTCGTGATGCTGAAACAAAGCCTCCCAGACGTCTGTATCGTTGATCTGATCCAAAAACACCTTCAATTACTGTATACACGAGATGATCCAACCCCTTTTTTTCTATTTTTTGTATATGCCGATGTTGTTGAGGGAAAAAAAATGAACGAACGAGCCTTAAAATGTCTTCTATGTAGGCTGAATTGTTATGACTTTTTATGTCTGGATGTTTAAACAGCAGTCAAATGTACTTGTAGAATATGAAGTAGAATAAGAATCCTTGTGACTTTGTTGTATGTACTAAATGTTAATGTGAGATATTTTTGTAGACAATGCTATGACATATCATTCCTCCTTTGTGTGGCTTGCTTGGTTATTTTTTTCGAAAGTTTCAAATATATTATATACGAGTTAAGAGCTTGTAAACCCTCGTGGTTTTGCTGCTAATTTTATTTTGTCGTCGTCTTAATTCAACAACATCATAACCATATTCAGGAAGGTATTCTTGTGAAAAAAGAGATCGTTATCGGTGGAATTTATGCTGTTTTCTTCTTCTATTTGTTGATGCTTTTATGTTCTGTCTAATTAACTTTCTCCCTTACTCTGTTTAGGTTTTAATGAGCTCTTAATTATGCAATGTGTATGCTGGTTTTTAAGTTTAACTTTTTTATATTCCTTTGGATTTCTTCGTCAAGTTTTCACTCCTCAAACTTTGCTTTTGCTTGGCTTGTGTTGTGCTTTTTAAAATTAATAAGGTAAACTTTATGTTAACTTTAGATTAAAAATTAATTTGTTTTTTACTCCTTTTTTGGTTCCTTTATACTGTCTTGCTGTCCTTTATTAGTGAGTCTAATTACAGATCATGTACTGGACTTAATTATTCATTAAATCAGTTGTTTATTTAGCGAGAAACAGAAGTTGTTGATCCTTTTTGGATTTGATTTATTTGGGTTAAACTGGATCTGCTCAATAATTCTTTCTCACACCTTAAACTATCCAATACAGCACATAAATGTTCACATTCAACAATTTAATTGATATCAATCTTGTCAATGCCGATAACATTATTGAATTACATCAATATTGGATATTCATTATAATTGAATTAATTTGAATGCCTTTTGAGTTGCAACAAGCCTGTCGTATCAGATTCCACAACGGAATTATCAATTAAATGATTTCAAATGGAACCAAATTAGAATTTGATGGTTTTTGTGTGTGTCTGCCTTTTGTTCCTACAAAAAGCTGCTGTCAATTTCAATCACTGACCGTTGAACGATGAGAACAAAAGAAGAGTTTTTTTTGTTTCTGGGCGTAGAGTTTTTGCCTTCGTCTTTCAACTCGATGTACAATCCTATTGTGCGAATCTCTGAAATGAAAGGAAATGAAAACAATGAAATTAGTGAAAAAACAATGCCAACTTTTTTTTTTCTTCAAAAAGTTTTTTATTCTCGTTCCTTTTTCAATTTTGTTGTAATGAAAAAGTTCGAAGGCTTCTCGAGTATAATTCGAGTAAAAATGTGAAAGTTACGGTCGAGGATGAAAGTTTTTGTGTGTTAAAAATGTGTAAATAATTATAGAAATTAAGTTAAAAGTTTACTTTTTTGATGATGAACTAATGTACGACCTTCTGTGAATCTAAAAGCTTACTGAGATAAAAAAAATCTCTTTTTTTTGTTTTTTTCGTTGAAAATTTAAAGAAAAAGTAGAAAAAGTCTTGTTTTTGTTGATTTAGACGCATTTTCGTAGTAAAATTGTAATGTTCTCATTGTTTCTTTGACTAATTTACTCAATAGTCTTCATATTACAGTGTATAATTACTGCAAAATCATAGAAAAACTCGTAATATTAGCAATTTCAACTTTTATTGGTCTTTTAACAGATTTTGTCATTTAACGGAATTTTGGAATTCAAATTCTAATCGTTTTTACATTTGAGATGTAAAATTCTTTTGTTTTATTTACAAAATTGAAAATTGTTTTATTTAGAGCAAAGCAATAGCTTAATACTTCTTATTTGATATATTTTACGTTCTGTAACACAATTCATTCAGTTTTACGCTCAAAATAGAAACAAATTGTAAAATTATACCAAAAATATGGTTGAAATCTAAAATTGAATTTTCCTTTTTCATTCTTCTACCTTTAACTCTGCACATCTCTTATCTCAATGACTTTCAAACTAATTTCAACAATTAAATCCAAATTGCCTCTTAACTTCAGAGTCTAAGCAATTAAAGTTCCTTTCAACATCCAGCACTTAACCAAAATCTGAATGACTCTTCCGTCTCTTCCATTCTAAGGTGAATTCATCAAAATATTGCGCAAAAATCGTGAAGAACATCTTCAGCATGTCAAATATCGGATTAAGTTTTCGTGTACCGTTTTTAATACCCTTTTTCCTCATTCTTATGCTGTACAAAATTATATTTTGAATGTCAAGAGTATATTCTGTATTTTATGGAAGGATCTTTCGCACAGCTTTATCGGTGATGATACTTTTATAATATTTTAAAGAGATTATAATCATATTTGTAAAGATATTTATAGGATTCAAGGGTAGTAATAGGAATTTTACAGGAATTAACTCAAATTGAGCACTTATATGCTTATATGAGCAAATTTCAACAATATTATGCAAATGCCGCGACCACATATGAGACTTAACAGATGCAACTAGTCGAAAACTGCTAAATTTCACTAAAAAACTTTGTCAATTTAATTAAATTCCAATTTTCCATCTCCTATTCTAACCAAAATCATCAATTATGCAGGATCATAATATCATGGAACGGAATGTGAATCCTTATTATGCAAATTTATTCAGGATAAGGCTTCTAGCTACATCAATAATATCGCAAAATGTTCATATCAAAAACTATAAAACAAAAGTTAATTCGAGGAAAATTTTCAGTCAAAATTCAATTATTTAACTTTTACAATATTCAATTAAATTGGTTAATTAGCGTTTTTTCGTCAATTATGAGCCGTTTGAAAATCAATAATTAAGTCAATTTTTTTCAGGAAGCAAGTTTGACTCATAATTAGACAGATTTTAGATGAAAGAAATCGGAAAAATAAGGGCAAGCGAGAAAGTTTTTCAATTTCCGACAATTTTCTCCCTCTTTTCTTCGGATGCTATTTTTATCGTTTCAATTGTTTACTGAAATTGCTTTACTCTGATGATTGTAAGTTGTTGAGCTTGATCGTTTATGGATTTATTTTCTGTTTTTCTCAAGAAATTTTCGACTTATTGAATTTATTTCTGTGAAAATAGTAGAAAAATTGTATTTCAAATGAGAATTGATGCTGCCAACAACTGAAGAATGTTGAAATATCATATAAATTCCATTTGGAAGGAGCTTAATTTAGTGAAAATTCGTTTTTTGAAAATATGAAGTTTTGTTTATAATTTTAAGCTTCAAAAATTCTTAGAAAAAATTCGATTAACTAAAAACCGTTAAAATTCAAATTTTCAAACAGCCGTTAATATTTAAATTTCAAAAAACCCTTACTATTCCAATTTCCATTAACCGTTAAACCAACTTTCGGAAATCATCATTAAAACTTAGCAAAGCTTCCATTAAAGCTTCAAAAAGCTCTCATTAAAGCTCTATAATTCTTCAAATATTCGCTCATAAAATCCCAGGCTCTAAATTTCTTTATGAAAATTAATTTATTCACCTACTTAGTATTCAACTACATCTTCATAACCCTTAAAAGATGATTATAAGCTAAACATTGATAGGAGGACGTACGCTGCCAAAGGGTCCAAAATCAAAAAAGAGAGAAATCCTTACATTCTATAATAAACTGAAATTTAATTCACTTGATATAAATTAACATTAATTATCAAAAGGCAAGAGAGGCTTAAAGCTCAAATATCAACCAAAAATTCAATTTTGAAAGATCCAATTTTTCATTCGTTTTATTCAAGGTTTAAAAGATGTTTATCTTTGTTATAGGATGTTTGGCTAGGTAGTCTGTATATTATCTTATTTTGCATATATTTTATTCAAGGAATAGGAATCTTGAGATGTAGGAACAAAATGAAAATGAAATTAAGTTGATGAAGTTGCAGTCGGTTAAGAGTTGCATAGCTTTAGCTCAGCTTCAATCCAACTTCAGCTTAGTTTGCACAGCTTCAGCTTAGCAATGCACAACTTAAGCCAGTTTGCACAACTTTGCAAAGCCTCAGCTCAGCTTAGCATAGCTTCAGCTCAGCTTTGCATAGCTTCAGCTCAGCTTAGCATAGCTTCAGCTCAGCTTAACATAGCTTCAGCTCAGCTTAGCATGGCCTCAGCTCAGTTTTGTCTAGCTTCAACTCAGCTTAGCGTAGCTTCAACTCAGCTTAGCTCAGCTTAACATAGCCTAAGCTCAGCTCAGCTTAGCATAGCTTCAGCTCAGCTTAGCATAGCTTCAGCTCAGCTTAGCATAGCTTCAGCTCAGCTTAGCATGAATTCTATTCAGCACAATTCGACACATTTAAAGTTCAAACTCAATATTAGCTGACGTTAAGCTCCAGCTGAGCATAAAAATGCGTTTAATTCGTTCACAAACAATAAATTTCTCTCAATTCTTATTTTTTCTCTTTCTCTTTAAACTTTTTCTATTATGAGGATTTGCAATTTCTTTTTTTCCGCCTTTTTGAATAAATGCCTATTGCTGCTTTGTTAATCTTTACAAATAATCCCTCTTTAGAAGGTTTTCCATTCTCTTTTTTCCCTCCTCCTTCCGTTTTTGTGGATTTTTTTTTTCTTTCTTTTTTGCTGCGAATGTTATGCAATACGGGACTGAATTGTTCCATTTATAGCATGCTGCTTTTTTCCAAGAATGAAAAACTACAATAACTCATAATCTCTTCCATCTGTCTTTTGACGAATGGCGTTGCGAGATTTTCAGTTTTTATTTTAATAGAATGCCTCGGGTATGAAGCACTACAAGAGCTTCCGAGAAGGACTGGAGAAATTTTTTGACATGCAGAAAATTAAATAGTTTCAAAACTCGATCTTATGGATGTTCTGAAATAGGCCAACTATGGAATTTGTTGTTGGTAAGCTTCAAAGGAATTAATTTAGGTAATTTTTGCAAGTTGAGTTGAGCTGTTGCTTACTATTAGCTTTGAATTTGCAGGAACAAACTCATTCATCTCTTTGTGCTTTATGTTTTGATGTGCTGTAATTGGAAACTCTCTTTGATTTTGTGTACTAGGCTTTAATGTTTACATGTTTGATGCAGTTTTGTGATGAATTAAGGGAAATTTTAAATTAATGTGAATTGAGGCCTTTGATCTTGCAATATTAACTGTGTTTTGTGACTTTTTGAAAGCATTTTTTGATGATTGTTTTTAAATTATTTTGAAATTTTTATAGACCTTGTGGGAAATTATTTGAATTGAGTCAGTTGAAATGTGCTGAATTAGTAAATTTTGCTATAAGAGCATAGCTGAATAAGCTTAAGTTACTGATTTAGCTGAATTGTGCTAAATCTGTTGAATTTTGCTGAATTAGCTGAATTGCGCTAGATCTGCTAAATTGTGTTGAACTAGCTAAACTGCACGGAATCAGTTGAATTATGCTGAATTAGCTGATTTTACTGAATTTTATTGTAGTATCTGATTTGTGCTGAATCAGTTAAATTAGCTGGATTATGCTTAGTTAGCTGAATAGCACTAAATCAGTTGCATTGCACTGAATTAGCTGAATTGCTTGAATTTGGTAAAATTAGTTAGAATGCTCTAAATTAGCTGAAATGTGCTGAATCAATTGAATTGCTTTGAATTAGCTGAATAAAGTGAATTGTTCTGAATCGAATCAAACTTGCTGAACTGAGCTGAATTTCAAATAATCATCTGAACTTACTGAATTTATCAAATTATACTGAATAATTGAAATTTACTGATTTAAAATGAACAATCAGAACATATTGAATATAAATTATGCAGATTATTTAAGGAAATCGTGACAATTTATCAAAATAATGCAAATATAAAATCAAAACTATGATAAAACATTTAATTTTAATTCGGAATTTCAATGCAAATTTTCGATTAAATTGGAACTGATAATATTGACTAACCAGACCATTAAAATAATTTTTAGCCATATTTTAGTTACAAAATTGATTCCATTAAAAATTTATTTCCAACATCACTGAGTTTCTATAAACTTAATTAACATCTAATGAAATTACTCGACATACAAGTCCGCAATATGTTCGAGGTTATACGTGTATGATGTAATCAACATCATTTATTTATTTCCACTTAATAGAACTAACTTGAATGACTAAATCTGAGCTTTATTTTTTTTATTTCTCGTTTGAAATTTATTGCCGTCATTACCATTTGCATCATTAAACTTCTCCACAATGTTTTGCACATTTCAAGTCCTCGCTTGACAATAGCTCATAGCTTTTAATTTGCGGCACATAACAAGTTTAAAGTTCGCTTCTGTGCATCGTAAATTATTCTGACTTTCTTCCTTCATTTAATTTTATTTTATTTTCTCTTTTATTTCCATTTTTCATTTCCATTTTGTACCCATTCCATCCACGCGATGTTGTCTTTTTTTGTTATAAGATAAAGTAATTAATTGACCATATTAAATGTTTCATTCGACATGTCACTTCTTTCATTTAAGTCTCATTTCTTTTTGACATCAAAATAATTTCTCTTCTTACTTATTTTTCACATTTTTATCGGACATACATGAATACACTCGCTGTGTTGTTATTGTAATTGCCTTTTTGGTCCATTGTGAATTGTTGATGGAAATGTATTGCTGTTGGGAATTTGAGGGAGTTGTCCTAGTAAATATGATGGGAAATGAGTATTAATTTGTGTGATTACATTCTTTGTGAGTTTGAGTGATTTAAGTCATTATTTTCTGGATGCTGGAGATGTTGTGGAATTTGAGGTACGCTTTTACGTCATTGGTATATTGCATCATTTGAAGCAAACTCTCTTGGTTCATTATTTGAAGCAAAGCTTTCGCATCATTTATATAATTTGTTTGCATCACTTAAGGATTTGTTTTGGATCAGTTAAAGCACTGCTTTGCATCATTTATATAATTTCATGTCGTCTAAAGCATTGCATTGCATCATCTAAGGCACTACTTTGCATCAATTAAACCACTACTTTGCATCATTTAAATCATTGCTTTGCATCATTTAAAGCAATGCTTTGCATCTTCTTTAGCATTGCTTTGCATCAACTAAAGCACTGCTATGCATCTTATAAAGCATTGCTTTTTTATCATTTAAAATACTGCTTTGCATCATTTAAAGAATTGCTTTTCATGATCTAAAGCGCTGATTTACATAATTAAAACACTGCTTTGCATCATTTAAAGCACTGCTTTCTAACTTAAAATTGAAAATATTCAAAAACCTCAAATCTTTTAAAACATAAGCAAAATCCATTAAGAACCAAATTTAATTAATTTCCTGTATACAAAACTTGTAGAATTATAATTAAAACTATTTCTAAAGAACTAAGCATATCTATCATATGTAGACCATCTGCAATTTAAAGACAAACTATTTCCATTTATTTTATTTTGGCATAGTGATATATCATGTAATAAAAAAGTTTCTTATGACAGTTCCTCCTGTGCTTTATATCCATTTTGTTTCGCTTCATTTCATTTTTGATAGCGAATCCCGGTGAATTTTTTATCAACAATTGAGGGAATAAATTTATTATAACAACAGGCAGACATGAGGAAAATCCCAAATGCTTAATTGAACTGCTTTTATTGTGTCTATATTTACTCAACATTCGAATGTGTTCGATATAAAATATTTTTTTTATTGAATTATATCCACAATGGGACTTGTGAGTATGTTGTAGCATAGTTTTTATGTAGCAGCTGCCATTGTCTTGACTGGGATTGTTCAAATGACCTTAAATTATTATTATTTTGGGATATAAAGTTCAAGTTAAGCTTTAATTCAATAATAATTGTTGCTGGATAAAGTTTCAATATTTTAGACATGACTGGTAAGCTTTTAAGTCTCAAATCGCCAGCATGCGCGATAACCACATCTCTATCTCTGCACAGACATAATCATTTACTCTCTGGTGCCCACGCATGGATGTATGTGAGAATGAAATATGAAAATTGAATAATAAAATAAAAAATTCAATTATCAATAATTAATTACATTTCGTGGCATGTGTAAAGTATTTTCTGGCAAATGAATAAAACTTTTATTTTATCGTACGTGAACTATACATAGATTCATGTAGTCGAAAACAACACAATAGATGCCATTTAATTAATCGTGATCCATAAATAAGTTATGTGTACATATATAAACAGCCATGTATGTATATTATGGTATCAAGTGTTTTAAGACTACCTTGAGACTTAATATCATGAGATGACTATAATTCCTAAAGACATTAAGCTAATGATTCGAATATAAAGAGCTATAAATGGGGTGTATGTGAAGGGATACAAGAGCATTTTCTGTCAAATTTAGCTTGCTTGCCGTACTTAAGGATCTTAAAAATGAAAGCATGAAAGCTTTACCAACATCAACTGCCTCTTCTCAATTTGAATACGCCCAATGAATTTTGGTATTGAGACTCAATGCAAGAGAGATGAATAAGCTTTATTTTTATTGTTAGCGTGTTTTTGCAAAACACGTGTAAAAGCTTATTGTTAATATAACTTAGGATATTGGCATTATTAGGCTTGTATTTATATTTTAAATGGTTTTTGCCACTTTTTTGGTGATGCTTACATAAATTGGATTTCATAAGAAGTCATATTAGAAGTGAAATTGGCAATTTAATTTTCGAAGTGGAGAAATTTTGTCTAAGAATTCAAAATTTTGAATTTTGTAATCAATTCAGCACTAACAGTTTTAGTAATAAAAGGCTAAGTAAAGAAAGTATAAAAATTCAGTTAAAATTTGCCACATTGTAAAATGCGCTCTAAATCATCTCCCAAAAAGTGACTTTCTTACTTGCAAAAAAAGCAGCTCTCGAGGAGAAAAATTGATCCGAATTGTTTCATGCTCAGACTAATTTTTATTTTATTTCCTTGAATAATAAATTCATTTGACGGGAAAAGAAAGCGAAACTTTTTAAAATTCACAACATTTTCTCACTGCCGATGTCGTGCTCATAAATCGTTCGTTAGTTACATAATTGGCATCGTTCTTGTTATAACGGAGCGTTAATATTTCTTCTTTTTCATTGTTTTTCCACTGACGTGCTTATAACAAGTAATAGAAGTACAAGCAAAATAGCTCAAAAGTTTTGGAAGTTGATGCGACATATTTTGTTGATCTTTCTGAGAGCAGTTCTCTTTTTGTTTTACATCAATATTCGGTTTATTGATTAAAAAAATGTGCGTCAGTATGAGTATTTTGAGAATATTCGAAAGATTCATCAAAGAAATCCCTTGGGTAATCCAAAACATGATATAAGATATTAGAGAGCTTCTTTGATATTCCATTCTTCAGCTTTTAAGATGGAAAAATTCGATGAAACTTTTTTTTGTGTAGATTTTTAGGATTTGATTTCTGCATCATTATTAAATTTGTAAGCTTTATTGACGTTTGAGATTCATAAGTTGGGCACTATGCTGAAGTGAATTAAGTTTTTCAATATAGAAGGATTGTTGAGACTCTTGACTAACTACTTTATTCGTAACGATGGCGAGATTCGTACGAGGTGGTGCTTGAGAGTTTTGTACTTATCCTGAGCAAAACAATTTCCTTAAAAATGAGTCGAAACTAGCCGTCATGTTGTAGTCAGAGCAACAAGCAAAGAAACCACTTTTAGGTACCGTAGTGGTCTTTCTGTACTCTGAAAGCATGCTCATTGCTTGTTCGGGTTTGCATCTTATCGTTAATGTGCCGACATAGCGGTATCCTAGTGAACGCACTGTGTTGTTCGGACTTAAGACAATTCGAATAGTTTAACTAATATAAAATCATCAGATCTCAGTACTTTATGATCAACAGCAGTGGTGGATAACCTGTGTGCCGCCAAAAATATTTAGAAATGCCATGAATCCTACGCCGTGTGTGGTTTCAATCGAGACCTACTATCAAAAAAATGAAAGGTTGCTCACCACTGATCTGCAGTATAAAACAGGATCAAAACCACTAAAACATGTTTCATAGTCTAAATAGAACAATTGACAAGATGAAAGGAAGTATGACTGCATCACCTATCCATTCCGGTAAATGACTTCCTATTTCCTTTTATCCCTTCAAAATCTACAAACTTCAATTTCACAAATTAATGCTCAAAAACTACACAAAGAATGCAAATTAAGCTTAGAATACCGTCAAGTACCTGTGGGATACATTACAGAAATGATAGATAAGGAGATAAAAAGTGAACGTTTATGAATTATAAATACGATAAATTAAATGCGTAAAACAAAAGCATTAAAAAGTTGAAATTCATTGTGGAATAGCTTGAGAGTCAAGAGAATTCCTCTTTTTATCTCATTCTGAGTAATTAAGGAAAGCTTTTATTTCCAGAATTAAGGTGAGAAAAGTTTATAAAGATATAAATTTATTACAAATTCCCTAAAGCTATCTCAACGTCTTCATCTCATCCACTGCGGAGCATTCTGTGGATTAATTTTCAGCAACATTTCAATAAAAGTTTATTTTTTTGAAAGAAATCTACTCAGGAATTTGAAGAATAAAGCAAACATATTTATAACAAAAGTTAAACCAGCTTTTTTTGTCGATTGTTAGAACTTTTTAATCCCTTGATGTTTCTAAATTATTTCATGTTATTTCTGTGCAGTTTAAAATTACTTTTGACTAGATAGATTAAAAATGAATGAATGTTTTTTTTTCCTACAGTTTTGCAATGATGACTGAGTTGTCTGTTTCAAATAAATGAAAATAGCATGCAATTCATGAATAATTTTGCAAATATTTACTGTTGCTACTTTTTTGAATGATATTTTCAAAATAGAACGTCTGATGGCTTACTCTAGTTAAAGTTATTTAAGGAAACTTTTCTGAAGTGAGAGTGAATTCAGTGAAAAAAAAATATTTTTTTTCGTTCCATGTGTTTTTCAATGCATTCTGTGTTAAAATGTCGTTTAAAGTGTATTCAGTAACAAAAGTGTATTTAGTTCGTTTATCCAGTGCATTCAGTAACAAAATTTCATTTGGTCCATTCCAAGCGTTCAGTTCCAAAAGTTTGTTCAGTTCATTCAGTGTATTCAGTAACAAAATTTCGTTCAGTTCATTCTCTTCGTTCAGTACCAAAAATGTGTTCAGTTCATCCAGTGTATTCCGTTACAAAAACTCTCCCAATGGGTTCAGTTCCCTAAAGTTTGTTCATTAAATAAATAAATGTAAAATATTCAAATTTCATGCCAAAAAAAAGAAAGGCGCTACAATAAACCCATCAGCCCATAACATGTAACAAATTTGTCACTCAGATCGTTAAGAAAAATTTATATGTAATGTGAGAATTCAGGCCAAAAGTTGAAAGAAACTTTTCTTGTCATTGTTCAAGGAAATATGTAGCAGAAGAGAATAAAACATAACAATGAAGGGGAAAAAGGAGGAAGAAAGAAAAAGATGAAAAACTAATTTACATTTAAAAGAAGAACAGAAGCAGTGTAAGGAAAAGTTTTACTCGCTCATGTCTGTGTCATTGAAGTGCACATTGTTGTAGTTCATTTCAATTAAGAAGTTCAAACATTTGTTTTAAATACATTTTATGTACTCATATAAGACATGAGTTTTGACTGATGAGATTACTTTATCGTACAATATAGTAATAGAAATATGGATACAATTATAATAGAATTTAGTATAAAAAAGGAACATCTCGTTAGCAGCATGATATAAGCTAATCAAGCTTCCTCATTTAAATTTTCATTTTTCATCATTGTTAAACATCTTAAAAGCTAACTGAGATGAATATTTTACAATATTTTGCTTGCGGTTTCAAAGCATATGAAAAGTTGTGTTTATTCATGAAAGCCTCAAAAGCTGATTTTATCTACTTTTACATTTTACTTTTGAGAATATGCTCAAAAAAGTCTTATAATTTGAGTGGAAATATTAAACAGTAACGAGCTCTATAGAAGTAGTGATTGTGGCAAAATGATAAAAGTTTTTGCATTACTTGAAATGATTTTTAATTGAAAAGTTTTAAGAAACTTTAATTGAGAATATTCAGGAATTCGGAAAGTTAAATTAGCTCTGCAGAAAATCAGGAGCATAACAGTTTCAGCTAATTAAACAGTTCAGATAAATCAGCAAGAGTTCGAGAAACTCATCAGTTTTGTACTTCAAATTCAGCAATGTAAACAATCTTACTGTTCAGCAAGTTCAGCAGCTCAGCAAATTCAACAGTTCAGCTTATTTAGTTAATTCCGCAGTTTAACTTATTCAGAAATTCAACTTATTCAGCAGTTCAACTAATTAAGTTTAGCAAATTCAGCAGTCCTGCAAATTCAGCAGTTCAGCAAATTCAACCGCTCTGCATATTCAGCAGTTCAGCTTATTCAGTCAATTCAGCAGTTCAGTGAATTCAGCAGTTCAGCGAAATCAGTAATTCAGCAAATTCAGCAATTTGTCGATCTCAGTAGTCTCTCATCGAATTCAGCACATCACAAATTATTCTTATCCAAATCAATATTTTACAACCAAATCATTCAGCATGACTTGTCACCAATCAAGTGATAAATTTCTAATCTTATAAATCTGATTGTTCTGAATTTGTATTGTAAGGATGTAAATTTTCAAATCCAGCTGATGAATTGTAATCCATCACATGATAAGCCACACTTTTCACCTTCAAATTTCAATTTATTTCATCAAATATGGAAGCAACAAGAAACAAATTTTTGAATTTTCCCAAAATAAAATAAAAAAATACACGACAAGCTTAATAATTTAATTCAAAAATGTCTCATTCTGATGAGTAAATAACATCACAATTTATTATTTGAAGATATCAGAGCGTACAATGATATAATCCGACTTGTATTGCATACATTTCATACATTAAAATTTGACAGATGAACATTTATGTGAATTTCTATGCTGAAAAATTTTCTTTATTACATATTCACGACTGTTTTTAGTAATTTGATGCTGTGTATGTGAGTGAAAGCACAGGAAGTATGAGAAAGTTTACTGTAAATTTGATGGATTTTGATGAGTTTTCGAGGGTGTCATAGCAAACTGTGTTTTGTAAAATTATTTTAAATTTAGTATTAATGATGATGATTGATATGATTGTGTGATGGATACATCCTTGATGGAACCGTCGGTTTGTATGATTAATTTGCTTTAAGACTGGAATTTTAGAAGCTAGAAGCGTCACTGAGGGTTGAAATTGAAGTTTGAAAAAGCAGAAAAGTTTAGAATCTGAAGTTTGAACGATCAGAAAAGTCAAGAATCTGAAGCTTATTAGGTATTACTGGCTGGATAATGACTTGGATTAGCAGAAAGGGCAAAAATATGAGTCATATTGGACATTACTGGCTAGACTATGACTATAAGTTAGTTGAGGATTGAACAAGTGAAATAGACAAGAATATGAAGCACATTGGACACAACTGTCAGATCAACATAATATTGACTTTTAGATTCAACTAGCAATTAGCCAAAATGTCATGAAGTTATCTTGATGTGGCTGCATTGACTATTTTTGGACAAACTTGACAATAACAAGTGAGATTTGCATCGCGTTCTACTCAAACCATCCGATTGCTACCAATTGATAAGAACAATTCCTACTCAAAGTTCTAAAAGATATCAAATTTTGATACCGTAGCTTCAATTTCCATCAAAATTCAATTTATTTATTGATCTACATAAATATCAACTGCAGTGAACATAAAAAACAAATTACTGATGATGCAACTTCCAACAAAATCAATAAATTGACATAAGATTCCATCTCTTGCATCATCAACTTCTTTTCAGTTCATTGACTACATCCATCCCTCAAAATTACTCAGTAGTTATTTTGCGTATTTTCACAAAATAATTTCAAATATTTCAAACAATAAATAGAACATAAAAGGAACAATGTCTTCATGAAATATGAGAAAGTTTCTAGCAATTTACAAAAAGCAGTTTCTTATCAGTCAACAACCAAGAAAACTTTTCCTAACATGAAAAAAGAAGAGAGAACTTCCAATTCAATTTTTCTCTTTCTAAAAATACAAATTACATTGAATGAATCATAAAATTCACACAAACATTTGTTGTCTTCAACGTGCCGTGGAAGATTTATGACGTAATTTACAAACGTCTTTGTTTTACATCTATTTTTTGCTTTCAATTCATTTCCATTTCCATTTCTCCCTCTCCAACTCCTGAGACTTCTTTTGCGTGATTTTGAATCAGTAAGTTCGACATTTTATGACTGTTCGGGGTGGTTCTGTGGTGACGTAGCTTGGAGAATCTGATTTTGGAGATGACATTAGAGTACGAGCGAGGCTATAGAATCCTTGGGAGGAGGCTGTGGACAGAGACAGAGCTAAGTTAGTATTAGCAATTGGCAAAGAGCAGCCAACTGAGTGACGCAAACTTTAGATGCTAGCGGAGAGAACCTCTGGATCACAGATGAGCTCTACGGCCAACAATGTAAGTAAGATCCAATCTTACTTAGAATTTCAATTTTAAGAAACATTGTTGGATGTCTCTTATGTTATTTTGACAGAAAAAGTAAAGTTTTGTATAAGGGATCTCGAGTGGGATTCGATCCCATTTCCTACAATTTACTGTCGCATGCTCCTGCCACTGAGCTATCTGGGGTTACTCGACTAAATGACAAAGTGCCATATATAAGTTGTACATATCTGTTCTTATTACTGCACTCTTAATGATACATATACCATAGAAATTAAAATCCACTTCCAATAGCTTAGCTCGATATGCATTGACGTCATTTATGGACAATTAATATTACCAAAATTAATTTCGCTGTGACTTCTTGAAATATTAGTCTCCAAACCCCCAACCTCCCATGCTCCCCAGCCAAAAAACCATCATTTATTACTTCCACTTCTCCAGCAACTAATTCAACAATCCAGTTAACTGCCATCCATTTTTAATTTATTTCTGTTGATGAGTCAAGCTTAAATGAGCGTGCAAGAACCAATGAAACTGATTTCATTTCTTTATTATGCCATTTCTTTCCATTTTTTATATCTTTCTCTATTTGCCTTCATTCTCAAATTCACTGCCACAATCAATTTTATTGTAACAATAATTCGTCTTGTGTGGAACCAATGGCTTGAGCATTAACGCAATTATATATTGGATTGTATAGTGAAGTGATAAAAACGATTGACTGCTGAGATTACTATTGTTTGAGTTTATCAACTTTTTACTGTTGTGAATGCGAAGCTGTGGGTCATAATTTCTGAGAAAATGGGGAAAATGTTACAACGCATTTTACTTAACAGAATTCTTGGAACTGAACTTCAGTTGAGATTTCTTCTTGTTTTGTTGTCGAGTGTCTGTAACAGTGAAAATTGTTTCTGAGATGGAATTTAATGGAGAGTCTATTAATAGATTGTAATTTTTGATTAAAAGTAGAATTAAGAAGACGATCACTGTGCTGTTATGACTTAAATTAAGAAGGAATCTTAGAGTGTGTTCATTCATGAGTTGGTCTATATGTGGGAGCTGCAAAAGCTTCTTGGCGAAGAATAGTGATGAAGGAATGTCATTTAAACGTGTGGACAGAGAATTTGTACAATCTAGGTGACAGACTCAGCAACAGATTCAGATAGATAGCCTATTGTTGTAAGCTAAGCTCCGCAAAGAAACATGGGTTTAGTAAGTCAGTAAGTATAGGTTACGTGGACTTCCAAAGAATTCATGGAAGACAGCTGTCGATAAGTCGATATTGCACTTGGAAGCAAGCGGTAGCCAGCAATAGAGCATGTTTTAGACGACATCTATGGAAGGTAATGGATCACAATTGATCTATATGGCCAGCGAAGTAAGTAAGTAAGTATAAGTGATGTAAGTAGGCATGTCTAAGTTCATAAATGCGGCATCGGCACTTTGTGAGCAAAATTTCAATGCGGAATATGATTTTCCTTAATTCTTTACACTATACATTGCTAACATAATGACCAGATACTCAATAGTTATCGAATAAATCCATTATTGCCTCAAATTCAATAATTTTCAAGAAAAAAGCTTCCAAAATTCCTAAAAATTGCTCAATAATTCTAAAATAAATTGAATATAAGCATCAATTAAGCCTTCTTTTACCCTCTCCTTAACAAATCCCTAGTTACTGCTGTTATGCCTGTACTCTATGAGATGAGTTTAAATCAATTATGCCATGAAAATTTAATTATTTACAATCTTTGTTGGCAACTTTCTTAGAAAAACAACAAATTTTGTGTCTGTTGCTAACGAATTGGTTTCTAAGTAGAACGGAAGTAGACTTCCAGGAGAGAAAAAATCTAGAACTTAATACATTTTGTAATTTTAAATTCTTCCAGGAATTGTAAATCTTATTAAGTATAAAGATCATGTAGAACCTAGAGAATTACTAAATTTGAGCCAATTAAGTGGAAATTTAAAAACATTTTTATTCTGGATTTTCATCTTCAATTTTTGTGCTGCATATTTCTGAGGAATTTTGAAAATCATGTTTAAAAATAAAATTCAGATTCAGATGAATATGAAGGCTGTCAAAAGAACGAAAAATATCGAACTTTTATATCCACATTTTTTTATCATGAAAAGCTCTCAAACATGATATTCGAAATGTATACAAGCTTTTTTTTTTGTATCCTAAAGCAACTTGATTCACGCCTGATATGTACGCGACATAAAAATGACTTGCGTAAATATGTGCGCTGTCTTGTATTTGAAAATATATTATCAATATTGAAGATATTTCAGTTCTTTTTTATCATGATACATTGAAAAGGTAGATAAAGTTTTTGTGAGTTTATGTAAGCTGCAGTGTCTGATGTTGACAATTTTTCCTGCTACTCAATTTAGTGAGTACAATGTAAAAACTTTTGCAGCTTCATTAAATTCTTTATTCAAACAGTGACACTTCAATATTGAAGAAATATTGCTTGTGTAAATTTGCTGTCCTTGTGAAGATTTTGTGAGAAATTTTCATGAAAACTTAAATTTTCAAGATCTTTAAATTTTCAAGATCTTTAAATTTTCAAAATTCAAAATTTTTCAATTTTTGAAATTTAAAATTTTTAAGCTTTCAAAATCTTTAAACTTTCAAAATCTTTTAAATTCTCAAAATTCAAAATTTTTAAATTTTAAAATTCAAAATCTTTATATTTACAAAATTCAAGTTCCCTTCAAGGAACCCAAAAATTTCTCCGAACTTGCTTAAAGTTTTTCCGTATTCGAAACTTGCCTAACTGCCTCTTACACTCAAACAGTATTGGGTGTTTTTAATATCATCTCGGGTTCATTTTTCCATTTTTTTCCACGAAAGCACTGAGAAGAAATTTCAATTATTTTTATCGGTACTAGGAATTAAATTAGCAGCTACTTAACATTCAATGAAAATTTTGTCCCAACTGAGCTCGTGGATTTCACTAAATGAATTACAAATTTGTGTTGATGGTAATTAAAATTATTTTTAAAGCTTCAACATCTCAAATTATACGTTCATTAAATATTTTTTATATCATTAGCCAGAATGATTGCAGTGTAATATAGGAAGCTCACATTACTTTTTAATTGGAATTATGAGTATATTGTCCCTAATAAATAAAATTACTGAACGAATGTATTTGATGCATCAACAAGAAATATAAATCATGTCATTTTGAGATGAACAAGATTTTATGGAAAATTTGTAAGGTTATGTTCAAAATAACATGAACAAGAGGAAACAGTAATGTTGATGTTCATGTTTAATTAAAGTTTTACACTAATTGACCATGTTCTTCTGATGAAATTAAAGCTTCATTCAAGTAATTCAATTATGAACGAATGAAAGCGTGTTAAAAAATAAAATGGAGGATTTTTTCCACTTCAAAAAGTTTTTTTGAGTTTATTCAGACTCAGTAACGAATCTGGTATTGATTTAAGATTGAAGTTGTAGAAAAAAGTGGCAAGCATATGATGCAATCAAAAAAAATGGATCCTAACCTCTAATTTATGAGAAAGTTACAATTTTCATATAAAATTGATCCAAAATGGCAGATTTTTCTAACAAAAACTTGAATTTATTATTTAATTGAATAATTTTAAGAATTATTTGACAGAAACTCAACTGAAAGTAGCTGAAATTCTAGTAATTCCAACAAAAACAAACTAAATATTCCAACCAGACGTGATTATCCATGAATGTAAACGCGAATAATCATCCCAATATTCACATAAATCTACATCAAAAGTGGATTACATTACTTCCATAAAACCCTCTCCACCATCTTATACTCAATTTATTTTGCATCAACATCTCATATCAAAATGTTATAAATTAGAATCAATTCATCTTATCCACACATTTCATTTCCAATACATATTTTGTTGTATTTCTATAAATTCTCGTAAATAACAACCATTCATAAAATGATGGACCATAAATGTGACTTTATTCTGAAAACAAAAATTATGAATTTTATGCCGTTAAGTAAAATGGAGAAAAATATTTACGCACATGTAGGTCGTCAATCAAATAAATTGTCAGCACAAGCACAGAAAAAAATCGCTTTCAACAAACAAACGTGCTTTTCTAGTGCTGCTATTAATAACATTTCATTCGATGTTTGATGAATATTATATTCACATGAAATGTAATTGATGTCTAGTTTGGAAAATATAGTGTATACTGTAGGCTATGCACTGAGAACATTGAGCTTCTTGTAAAATTGCTTTTATTGAGTTCTCTATAAGAATTGGTTTTTTTGCTTCTATATCTTGTTTACTTTTTGAGGATTCAGTTGTATTTTGTTGAGTCTGGGGAAGATTATCGACAACATAAGAAGCTTTTTTATTGATGGGGAAATAATCTTGATCGAAATACAATTTAGTATTGGATTGTATTGAGTACTGTTTAGGTCAGTAATATTCTTTTTGCTAAATTTGCTGTATGATTCCAGTTGATCAAGTTTTGTCAATTCAGCATTGCTGAATTTGTTCAAATTTTGTTGAATTCAGCTCAACTGAATTGAAAAAAACTTTACTTTATTCAGCTTAGCTGAATTGAAATGAAGTTTGCTATATTCAGCTCAGCTGAATTAAAATGAAGCTTACTTAATTCAGCTCAGCTGAATTGAAATGAAGTATGCTTAATTTAGCTCAGTTGAATTTAAATGAAGTTTGCTCAGCTGAATTGAATTAAAATTTTTCTTAATTCAGCTTAGCTGAATTGCAATGAAGCTTGCTTTATTCAGCTTAGCTGAATTGAATCAAAATTCATCTCAGATACCCATAAAATTAATTCAATGTCGTTTGAATAAAACCTTGACAATCTTCATCACCATCATCATTACCAAAAAGTCAATTCCCTCGTCCATTATCAAGGTTAATATTCAGCACGTGCCACAATGTCGTAAAATACAATCAAAAAAATCTGACACTTTTTTAAAATAATTAAAATTTATTGCACTGGAAAAAATTTACAATCCAAACAGAGAAGACGATGGCATGGAGACAAAAAAAAAGCATCAAAGTCAATCACATGACAAGGAGGGGAAAAAAAGGCGAATGAAGAATAATGAAATGTCAATAAATCATTTCGATGAATAGGACGCATTTTAGAAGCGCCATAAAGCGATAAATTGTTTCCTTTCGAGGAGTAAAATGTACATAAATTGTATATTTACGATGAAAAGTGTGAAAGATATTGAAAAAGGCTGATTATGCTAAGCACATGGTGATATTGTGTGTGCCTACATATATGTACACATAACACAAAAGGAAATAAATTTCGTTACGTAATTCAAAATTTCCCAGAACTGCTGAATTATCGCATAAAAAAAAATTGTTAAACAAAGGAAGACTTGAGGCTTCAGCAAAATGTCAAATATGTATGGAATCACATAAATTACGCGAGAAATAAATCCTTTATGTAATCACCGTCATCATCATTATTCTCACACTGAGCGTACAAGCCCACACATATTAATCTACATTCATTCCAAACTTAATTATGTCTATAAAATTGAAGTTAAAATGTCTCAGTGTGAAATAAAGTCCTCGGAATATTATACACATTCCAGCATGCACTTGTGGATGCTTGTTGTCTGCTGAATGCTACTGCATACATACATACATTTCAATAACATAGAAGGTTAAAATGTCATGACCGAACGGAAAACATGAAAATTGTCGACACTCTTTTTTTTCTACTTCTTCTTCATTATTCTCATTCAGCATGTACATTCATTTTGTGTTCAAGGAATGACATTTTGATGGGATGGGATATGGTGCAGGGGATGCAAGGCTGCAATAGGAGATGCAAATTTCATGTAAGAGATGCAAAATTTGTAAGAATGAAGCAGAAATGATGCAATAGTTCTGAAAAATAAAGCAGATAAGATGCTGAGTTTCTGAGTAGTGATGCAAAACTTCGGAGGAGAGATGCAGAAATGATGCAAAACTTCCAAGTAGAGAAGCAGAAGAGGTGCAAAACTTTTGAGTAGAGAAGCAGAAAAAATGCAAAACCTCTGAGTAGAGATGCAGAAAAGATGCAAAATTTCTGAGTAGAGAAGCTAAAAAGATGCAAAACTTCTGAATTGAGAAACAGAAAAGTTGCCAATTTTCCAAGGAGTGAAGCAGAAGAGATGCAAAACTTTTGAGTAGAGAAGCAGATAAGATGAAAAATTTCTGAATAGAGAAGCTAAAATGATGCAAAAATGCTCAGTAGAGAAGCAGAAAACATGCAAAATTTCTGAGTCGAGAAGCAGAAATTATGCGAAAATTGTGAATAGTGAAGCAGAAGAGATGCAAACCCAGCTGACGAATAATCTTTCCATCCCTTGAACATCTTGTACATCCCCACATGAACGCCATCGGATGGAGAGAATTGAATGGGAATGAAAATGTCTCAAGTGACAATTTTCTAATAAATTATGATCTATCGTCGGATAACAAGCTTTTATTACGTTCACACAACCGCATTCAATATGTACTCATACACATATCTACAATATCTATAAATGAGACATGATGAAGTGCTTTCCTTTCCTTTTTTCTGAAACTAATTCACGTTCAGCCATCCATGAAAGATGAAATGAAACAATATATTATTGAGAAATAAGGTTTGAAGGCTGAGGATGAACAATTGCTACGCATTTTTTACATTCAACTACAAATTAAACAACAATTAACAGGGTTAAATGTTTATTGCAGCCTGAAAAATTTAATTAAAGTTTTTCAATTAAACTTGAACGGAAATTAAGGCAAACAAAAAGGGTCCAAAAACAATTAGGAAGATTTATTTACGAATTACAATTGTTTTGGGAAGGGAAAAAAAAATTTATGCTGTAAAAAAATGAGTTGGTTTTTGAGGCTATAATTGCCTTCTGTTATGGGATTTTTAAGAAGGTTGTGTACATGTGGGATGTCCGACAGAATTCTTAATGGTCTAAGGCAGTGGTGGGGAACCTTTTTTTTGTGGTACACCTAGATGGGAAGCTTTGACCGAAACTGTACACGGCATACTTATTTTCTTACTTAACTGACCGTACAGATCAATTGAGATTCATGGAATCCCTTAGCTTGCGTCTGAAGCTGGCTCTATCACTGACAACCGTTTGCTAGTTTCCGATGCCAAGGACATTGCCATCTCTACCGACAGGATTTTCCATGAACGGCATTCGGATAAATTTGTGGCATTTCCGGAAAATTTTGCTTTACTAATGTGCCGCGCCCTGCTATTGGTCAAAGCCAGTGGTGGGCAACCATATGAAGCGTACACCATTCAGTCGAGGCTTACAATCAATATATGCCATGTATAATACAAAGTTGCCAACCACTGATCTGAAGCATTGAATATTCAATAGTATCGACTATTAATAGTCCTGTTAATGGCATTTAGGAAGTGAAATTGAATGCCTTTCAGAACTTAGAGTGATTTCCATAGGAACTGTCGTTTGTCCTTGCTAAATTTAGTACCTAAATTCTGTGAATTTATGACCAAAATCACATTGATTTACTATTGACCATCCTGACTTCCTGCGATGCCTCCTACTATGCCTATTAATAGCCAATACCCTTTTAAGAACAATAGAAACCACAATCAACAGAACGACAAGCACAATACAGAACATAAATTGGCTAATGACATAAAAGGTGTCCAAAACCGATAAAAGAAGATTTAATTTAATTTATTGTGTCGCATAGCAGCTTATTGCGTTAGCTAAATGTTATTAAGTTTAGCTTGGATATGACAAGATACAATAAATTTGCCACTATCTAACTAATGGGGCAGTCAGACAATTTGTAGCAAAAAATATATTTTTTTGTTCTAATCCAATTTTGGATGTGATGTTAAAAATAAAAAAGCTATTGAAATTTATGGACGCATGTCTTTATGCTATTTTTTTGTGTGTGTTGTTGGTCTCTTTTTTTGTGGGAATAAATAGGTCGGTTTGGGGTTGAGATGTTACAATGTACTAACAAGCTAGATGGAATTAAAATTACAGTTTACTTTATCATGCAATGGGAAAAGTTTAAGGGCGAATAAATTTGTAACTTTTTGTGTATGTTTGAATAGTTTTGAATGTAAATTGAAGCTGTTGAATCTCATCGTTTGAATATTCAGTAGTTTGCTTAACATCTCGCAATTTTAAGTGAATTTGTGGCTCTGCAGTGTAATTTTATGTCTGCAGATCCGTAAACGTCGTTTAAAAATGCGTCATGCACTGTTCATCATGTCTTTCAGTTGATGTAGCCTGAAGCTGGTTTAATCGCTGGTCAACATCAACTGCAATGCAGACTCTTTCAACAGCTTCACATCTACTGACCTAAATAATCACTTTTAGCACTTTTTACAAACTATATTCCTAACCCTTTGTAAGCAAACACTCAAAATAATAAATTTTGTCTAATAAACAACAAAAAAGAACTAAAAAGTCAAACATTCATGCATAATAGCCGCAATAACATAGACTAAACTTGCCTCTCTTCCTTTTATTACAGCCATCAAAATACTTTATAAAGCTTTTTATAGTGTATACGATTCTAAAGTATGAGGCTTTCAACCTTAACTTCCTCATATTTCGTACGCTTGCCATTTGATGCGAAATATCAAATTGGGGAAAAAGAAAATGAAACCACAAAAAAAGGACATAAAAAAGTCACTGTAAATTATCGTACGTATAATGAGAAAGAAGAGAAAGTGGACTAAAATCTGTAAGATTGTAAGGACATGAAAGGATTAAGCGCATAATATGATTTAACGGACTTTTAGAATTCAAATTTTAACGAACTTTTGAAATTCAAATATAATTTTAGTTACTCTCACTTCGAAAAATATTTTCAAAATATTAAGCTTATTCTAATATCAATCCACAAAGTTCAATACCCAAAACATCGACAACCTTGGCAAGCATCGATTTAAATCAATCCCAAACTCCATTGACCTTCCTCGTTTTATAAAATCCTCAATTATGATTCAGCTTCCATCACAAACTGTCAACCTAACCTCATTTCTCACATCAAAATATGCTCCGTCTAAAAAAAATAAGCATCAACACACATCTAAAGTTTCATAATGGCTGTGGCTGGTAGAAAGAAATGGTATGGAAGTGAATTAATGGATAAAAGCAGTAAAGTAACCTAATACTTTCTAGTAAATGAAACAAACCTTTTTTTTCGGACGACAACGATAATTTACAATGCAAGCAATATTTATAAAAAGGAGAGTGAAAAGATCTTTTGATTTATATCAGTGGGATCAATGTTAGCGTTACATTGTCAAATAAAAAAAGCATAGCATCATCGTATCCGTACCGTATGAAACTAATTGAGGTGGACCTGTAGATAAATGGATTGTACAAATAAAATGATAAATTTAGTTGCAATCCCTCGAAAAACAAGCAAGCACAGTGAGTAAAGTGAAAAAAATTCTATTAAAACCGATGATGCGTGAGAATGACGACGGTGAGATAAGGTGAAATACGGGAATGAGATATGGAACAGCTGGATTAGGTTGGATGGTAGGCAGATGAGAACTCAAGCATGCTTTTTTATAGCAAGGATTTTGTTTGCAAATTTAATTATCGCTATAGCAGCTAAGCTTACTTATATTGCCCGTGAGGTGATGAACATAAGGAAAATGAAAAGGTAAATGGCTGGTTGGAGAGAATACTGGAATTGGATCTCTTTAAAAATTGTAGGAGGATGTGCTTGCCACTTTTTTCTATGAAATTAATTCAGTTATTTGCTCATTTTCTCACATTTAATGTCCAAAAATGATGAAAAAACTTTTTGAAGTGAGAGGCCGCTCAGTGAAAAAATTTAAGTAAGCAAAGCCATTTTAAACATGAAAAAAACCGTTAAATATTTGCACAAATGATTAAATTTAAATATGAAAACAGATTTTATAGCTCATAAAATGTAAATCCACTTATGCCTCAATGACTTATCAACTTTACTCTCCGTTTAATGTTTTATAAGCTCCCTTAAATTCGTCCACTTAATATTTACATAAGTAAATTTAATACATCAAGTAATTTTGTTACATTCTTTTTTATACACCGAGTTGGAAGCTGTGAAGTTTGTCGAACAAATTAAATCAATGGCTTTATTAAGAAATGATTTAGAAGGGATGAGAATGTACATGAAAATTTGTGAAGTAATGAATAATTCAAAATGAACATCTACCTTTGCCGTATCAACTTACGTAGGTAATAAAGAAAATTTATCTTTTTTTCATCATTGCCTCCGCTTCTTTCCATTTCCATTTTTAGCTTTCTTCTTATTCATTTTTGGTATTTTTATTAGCTTTTAAGAATTTAGATCTATCTATGTGTCTTTGAGCAAAAAAGGGCCTGTTTTTTTGTTCTTATCTCTTATTCCTTTACACGTATTCTTCTTCCCATTCTCGCATACGATCTAGAAATCAAATCAAATGTTCATACGCTCCAGTTCTTGCGTATCATTTTCCATTTTCTTTCTTTTTCTCGTACATACTTTATGTTTTCTTTTTTTCAATTTTACTTCTTCATTCTGTTCCTTGATATCTCTTTGCTTCTTGCTTTTTTGATTCCCTTTTTTGTTTGTTGACGCTTGTTTTTGTTTTGTTACGAATTTATTGGAATTTTAGACATTTATGATAAAACTTTGGAGAGAAGTGGCTAATATTATGTAATTTATGACTTATGGGATAAGCAGGAGCTAAAAGTAGAGCTTCCGTACCAATATCCAGTTTATAAAACATCAAAACAGCATAAAAGTCGAGTGATACATCAAATGTTCGCCATTTTGGATTTTTTAAAAGAGCTCTAACTAAGAAATTAAATTAATTTTGATTCTATTGCTTTTTGTAGATTAATCTTGCCATTTTTTTAAATGTTTAAGTCCAATTACCTAAGCAAAATCAGTAATTCTGACCAAATTATAACCAAAAAACTTTTTGAGGTGAGAGCAGATTTTCAAAATTTTTATTGAAGCTTTGCATAAACAGAGGCATTTGCATCCTTACTGAAGACCATTACCAAAGTCCAAAAATCATAATACTCAAGTTTAACAATAAAAATTTATTAAAACTTCCCTTGAATCTCAACTTTTTTCATTTCTATTCTTACTGCTGGATATCCGGTGAAATGATTCGCTTTGGAAAATTAGACACTTGACAGTTGAATGTGCGGACAGAGAATTTGTACAAAGCAGATTACAGAGTCAAATAGAAAGCCTTTTGCTGTAACCTAAGTTCCACATAGGAACACGATTACAGTAAGTAAGTGAATAAGTTTGTCGTGTTGTAGCTTTTATAGCTTAAATTTAAGTTGATCAATTAAAAAAGTATAAAAATATCTGTAAACTCTTAATTGGAAGCAATAATTTTTATCAACCAGATGTGTGCTGTAAGTTTAAGGCACTCTGTCATTCAATCCTCTACTAAATAAAAGTCTTAAAAAGCTGTACAAAAAAAATTTTCCATGTTTTTTATCTTAAGACAACTTTTTTGTTATGTAAAGGAATCTCTTGTTTCTGGTAGATAAGTTTCATCCTTCAAGCTATAAATTCCAATAAAGCAAAGTCACATCTACTATTTGTATTTAATTGAAATTCCATAGACATTCGTTGGATAATCCTTTTATTACGAATATAAAAAATATTGCAGTTCCATGAAAAATTCTCATCTCTTGTATATTGGATTGAACATCTGCATACATAAAACTTTTTATAGATAGTAACAAATAAGTCTTAGTGACTTTGATTGGATTTTTGCGAAGAGTTCAATTTTTTCGAAGCTTCCAGAGAATTTTGTAATGTTAAAAGTGGTAATGTCTTTTTTTATGAAAACAAGGAGACCACCGCCACTGTACTTTGATTTTCTACAGCATTTTATTAATTTGTATCCATTAATGTTGTATATATTGATTGGAAAATTTGTTTTGAGTTTTGTTTCGCCAAGAACAATTATGTCGCATTTATGGTCGATTTTTGAGAGAATGACTTTGATTCTGTCGAACTTTCTGATGTTATTGATGCCTCCGGTATTGAGTTGGAAGATCGAGAGGCCCTTTTGTGTTGTTTGTTTTGAGAATGCATGGACATTATGGTAGAAGAGATTCTTTGAAATTCGTGAGTTGTCCATGGAATTTTGTGTAATTGGAGGAATGAAACTTGATGAGGTTGTATTGTTTGGGTTAGACATTGATTGCTATGCTTGCTGTTGACTTGTGGATGCTGTTTCAGCAGGTTCATTTGATTCTAAATCAGCGGAGCGTTTGTTCGGCTCCCAGTTTTTGATTGCCTCGATGTCATTGATGTCATTAATAACGATTTTCGTTTGTTCATCCTTTTTAACATGGATTTGGTCGCCACTCAAAAAGACGCGAAAGAACTTTTCTTTAGCAACTTCCCTGGATTTGTACATTAAAAATCTGTTTAATGGCGTGAGACAGTTGTTAAAATGGATGTTGCTCGAATTTTGCACGTTTCTATTGGCTCTAAGGGCGATTATTTTTGTTTCGATGTTTGAAAATTCAACGACGACGATATTCGATCCGCTGTGCTTGCTTGGACGTTGATAGCATTGCAAGATGTCTTGTTCACATAAGGCGATATTGAGAGACTCAAATAATTGCTTGACTTTTGCTGTCAGATCTTTTCCTTGAAGCGATTTGTCGAAATTTCCACCAACGATTTCGATTTTGTTTTTGAGCTTATTTTGGTAGAGTCTATTAATGTCTGCTTTGTTTTGCTTAGCTATCATTAGTGACTCGTCTGCTTTCTTGTTACTTTGCTGGATTTTGGTGTCCATGTCTCCAACACGCTCTTGAATTTCCGATAGTGAAGATTGGATCGTTGAGATTTTAGAACTCAGATCCCTGTTGAGGGACTCGATGACTTGTATATTTTCAGCTCTCATTTTCTCAAATAGTTCCAAGTTGCTAATGTCTTTATGTTCTTCATCATCCTTAGATGTATCAGGGGCTTTCCTTTTGGACGGAGGTTGTTTAGGAATGGTACTATGTTTTGTCATTGTCGTGACGAGACTCCCGCTTAATATTTTTGCTGGAAAAGAATGAGCAGAACGAGCAACGGGAAGAAGAGTTCGAATAAAAATTATAGTCGCTCACCGTGAAGCAATAGATGATCTGATCTAGCGGGAGTCAGATAGATCTGCCTAATAAGACGATTTGATGATTCCTTGAATTAAATATTGAGAAAAAAAAATTTTTTTTTTTGTTGTTTTTGTTTTTTTTTTTCGTGGCAGCTTTTTGACAAGATGTATGTACGGTGTACTGCTATTATTAACAGAATATGCACTACTTATTGACTTATTAGTCTTGATTTGATTGCACGATTCACAGTAAGATATAATTAACTGAATTTAAGAATATTTTTACAATTTGGATTTTAAGTTTTCTTTTTTAAAATTTTAAAATAATTCGCGAGATAGAGGATTCTTTCATATATCCTTATGTTTTATGAGTATAAGAGCACTAATTACAGCAAAATATAACAAATGGAGTGACTAATTCAACACAGAACCAAATAAATAACATTAAAATAAATAAAAGCACAATTTCACTCGAATGTAAACAAACGGAATGTACAAATCATTCAATTTTTTCCACAACCTCATTGAAAGTCATAGAGTGTAAACTACTTTTCTATCCTCTATTGACCCTAAAAAAATGTTAAAATCTTATAATGGTGACATTGAAGAAAAGGGATATGGATAAAAGGTAGCGGAATGAGATGAAGAAATCCTTACAAAGAAATGTTTTTTTGAACTGAATGACGAAGCCACATAATTGGAAGATTTAAGCAAACATCGTACACAAGAAAGAAAAAAAAGGAACCTGTGAAGGATCTCAAATACAAGTCGAGATATGATAACCTCATAAATACCCACTGGTAAATCTGCATGCATACATTTACCATTATTTTGAACGCCCAATTCTGATGTTTACATGATTTTTATGTATGAATATTTGTTGGGTAACTTCTTGCATTCTAAATGAGCCAACAGAAATTTTTTATAGCCTAAAAATAAACTTTTTTTTTTATTTAGAGACAAGCTGGATTACGAAGTTCTTTTTTTTCTCTTCGTCAATACTATTCATGTGATTCTTTATTTGATTTGACTGTATTCATTGATGCTACTGATGCAGATTAAAATTTCAACAGAGTTTGGCGAGAAAAGAGGATTTATTCTGCATTTTGGATTTTTTTCCGCCATTTTGAAATTTTTGAAAGAGCTATAACTTAACGATTTAGTGAGATATGATGTTTTTGACTATTGTAGCTGATTCTTGCCACTTTTTTGAATATTTTGGTATAATTGACAAAGCATTAGCAACATTTTTGAGCAAATTATAACCAAAAAACTTTTCGAGGTGAGAGCAAAAGATTTTAAAATTTTAAAAACCGTTGAAATTTTTAATTTTTGATCAAAACTTGAAGCTAAGATAAGAATTGTTGTTGTCAATTTTACATGTCATAAAGAAGCTTTCAATGGATTTTATGGCGTCTCGAGTCATATGTGATGTTGATTGAAATGCAAATAACATAGATTACATAATGTATTTATTTAAATCCAAACCAACTACGTCTTAAACATTTTATTATTTAAAATAAGATCCCAAAAATTCGATTTTTTTTTTTCATCATCTCATGTTTATTTACATGATATACGGTCACGTCAAGGGAGATAACAATGTCACAAAAAGCCGAAATTAAAATTCCTCAGATGTTACTTTTTATCGATTTTCAACGAATTAGTTACTATCATGATAGATGTTGGCATGAAAATGAAATTTATAGGAAATTTTGTGGAAATACGTGCCTTACTATAGAATGTTTAATTTAATGTCTTTCAGTGGGCGGAAGACTTGAACGAAGAATGTGTGTCTTTACGACTTTCACGCAACTAATATTGACATTCAATAAACAGCTTGGCGTGTATTTTTATCACTTGGTTATCCGTGGATTCTGAGAGATATTGGATGAAAGCTTTTTGGTGTGAGCTTTAAGGGGATTTTTGTTCATTTTTGAGGAATTTATTTGGTTTTGTAAAGTGACGAGGCGGTGCTGCAATTCCGATCGACACAATCTATTCGTGGCACCTGACATGACATGGATGCCATGTGGCAGCCATCAAAAACTTGTGGCGATCGGGAATGGATTTTAATCATTAAAATTTTGAGCATTTGGGACTTGAACCCAATTTAGTGCTCAAAATTTTAAAGCTTTTAGGCAAGCTTTCTATAAAAATTAAACAATTTTCTATCATTTAATTGAATTTGTCTAAAACAATTAAATCCGTCAAAACTTTCAAGTGCCTCCGAGTTGTTTCCTAAAGCTTTGCGCTGCTCACATTTAATTTACGTTACGAAAAACTAATTTTCACTCTCCAGCAACAAATTACCTTAAATTGAAAATAAATTGAATCCATCAACAGTTAAACAAAGTTTTTTTTTTTTGTTTTGTCTTATCTTCTTATCCCATTTGTCACAATAATTTAGTGACTATAAAATTATGCAACACAAAAAAAGACCGCTCATAGTGCTATTAGCAAAGGAAAATAATAAGAAAATTGTGTCAAATAAAAGCCTCAAAAAGTCATGTCATTTCCTAGAGCCATAATGTGGAGAGAAAAAATTGTTTTTATACATTCTTCTTGGATTTTTAACGCTTCTTCTTGTGCCTTATTTTGTTCTCATTTCATGCAACTTTTTCTTCATATTGAAATACAGCGCGCAAAATAAAAGGAAAAAAATCGTTTTTGATAAAGAGGGAAAAATGAGAAAGAAAACAAGCAAACAAGATGAATTCTTATTCTTTCTTGTCACTTTTTCGCGAGAAATAAGAGAAGAGAAAAAAGTTTAAAGTAGAAAGGGAAAAATTATATGGTACAAGACACGAGATAAAGGCGATGGTGAGAAGCTTCGATTTTGGATTGAGGTTGGCATAAGCGCATTATATTCAGCAATGCCTTCCTTTCTTCATTTCATAGCATTAAACATTGAATTCTAACCGTTAAGAGAATCATTTGAATATTTCATAAATGCAGCCAACTTCAAGTAGTACAAAAATATTTGTTTACATTCAATTTTGTTAAATTTTTCCAAATTTGTGGAATTAAAGCATTTAAACAGCTTTAAATGTATTTAGTACATTTCATACGTGGCTTAACTAAGTAAACTGCAAAATAAGCTAAAATTTTCAATTTATTCAATCAATATATCAAAGAATTACAACATAAAGGTAAATTTGCTTTAAAATTCATAAATTTTCACATTTTTCTTCATTTCAGAACAATCAAAACATTAATCAAAGGCTTACATCCACAATTAATAACAAGATCAACCACAAATGCGACAAAGAAACCATAAATTTGCTATAATTACAACACGATAGCTAAAAAATTATTGAAATTCAGCGTTCGAAGGAAAAATGATGGAAAATTTTTTACGTGTCTAGATCACATCTTACTGAAAATTTTTCATCTCATGCATGAGAAATTGAGAATTAATGGTAAAAATGTTGAATGGCAAAGAACTTTAGCTGAGCTCTTTTATGTGCCTTCTTCTTATTCCAAACCGTTCATTTTTCTTGCTTTATACAACGTAATGCCACAGTTTTATGAAAAGAAAGGTAGCTGCGAACAACACAGAAGAAGAAAAAATAGAAAATCAGGTTGACGAAAGGAAATCTTTACATAGCTACGCAATATAATGTCAAAATGACGATACAGCAAAATAAAAATTTATATACGTGCATTAATACATATCAACCTGCGGCAAATTGGAGGAATGCTTTGGTGACAATTATTTTAATCTCGTAAACATTATGGGTTACATATGCGTGTATAAGAGTGTAGTAGCGACTACATATGGTGAGAAAAAAGGCATAACGAGAGAACGTGCGTGGTAAAAAACAACGCATTTTTGCAAGCATAAGGCAATATTTAGCCACAATTGTTATGATGCCTCAATTCATAACCAACAGCACAAAAAAAATTCACCCATTTAATCCATAAATCTCTCTTTTTTTCATCCAGTCAGCCAGACTCGTCTCAATCAGCACATCAGATTTGAACAAAAACAAGCCAGTAAACTGGTGATGTTGATTATGAAGGACGATGAGATGTAAAATGGCAAAAAATTCTCGTTTTCCTCTGTTGATGTAGCATGTTTGCATACATATGTGTATTACATGGAACATTCGTATCATTATAATATCCTCGTAGAAAGCAACACATAGCATGTACACGATTGAAAGGGGAGAATGGAGTAAAATGTTGTGTACATGGAGATGAGATATGTGTGGATTTATTAGCGGTTGCTGCTTAATAGATCTATTAGTGAATATTCTCGGAATTCAATTTTACATACTCAAAACTTCAATTTCTAACCTCAAAATTATTGAAAAATCAAAATTGACAAATATGTCACTTGACATTCAATTCCCCGTTCCTCTAGAATCCCCAAAACGAAATTTACGCAGATTCACATTCGCATCTTGTCACATGTCAAAGCGAGTTGGCACCATCATAGTTTTCATTTGAATAAATATAACGAATATAATAAAAGTGAGTCACATACAGAAGTAGAATATAAAAATAGCTTAGACAAGCAGCCTCACATGCGGGACGTATAAATGATACGTAAAGCATCATCCGTTAAATAATCAGGTTAATAGCAGGAAAGAAAAGTAAAGGTCATAAAAACATGAAAATCTTTATTGGTATTTGACATGAGAGGCAAGTGAGGAAGAAAGGTCGGGCACCTTTTTATTAGGATTATTTGGATTCTGTATTGTTGTTGTTGCTGTAATAATAACGTCATATCCATTTTACTTTTTGTTTTTCTTGTATGGATTATCGACGGTGCTGCGGGGTTCTTATACATGTGTGGAATATTTTCAGTTTTGATTGTTGGTTTATTTTATTAAGCGGTATATAGCTTGATAGCTTGATCTCGATTAAAGGTTGTCTTTTGGAGTAAATGGGACATGATGTAAATTTAGTGATTATGAACCTTTTAAGGACATGTAAACGTCAATAATCTTGCTAAACTCTTAACTAGCTTGAACTTTCTGAACAATAATACCCAGAACATTAATTACAGAAGCAATCAAATCAAATAAAGAAGCTTCTTACTGTTAAAACTTAAGAATAGAAATCAGCACCTGGAATTATCCTCAAAGCGGTTAATACTTTTCTATCGAAGGCACTGACATCATTTCATAAACTTATAATCTTCAAACTTATCTCTAGCCATTCATTTATAACATTTAGATAGCAAAGGATCCAACAACAAATCAATAAATCCGACCAAAAGTCAACTCATTAAGCACATTTAATCATCTTCCACAAAACTTTTTTAATTACTGATCAAGTTAAACGAGAGAAGTCATAATGGATATAAGTGATTCTTGAACGGTTCAATAAAATGTAACATGACGTCATTATTATCGTGATTTGTCCAGCATGAGTATCATTGGGAGTTTGTTGGAACGATAAAAATATGTTTTTTTTTTTCGATGATGTGCTTAAAAACATGTGTGTATATGTGTAAATGAGATGAACCAGAGAGTATGATGAAATATTATTGGAAGTCATAAAAGCCATAAGTTCCTTGCGGTCGCACAGTAATATCGGATTTGACTTTTGATTTTTATGAGGTTGATGATTCAAATGAGGATTGGCATCATGAGACTGTAAGGTTGAGTATAGAGGTGTGAGGCATGATGTCTTGGACAGAGACTAAGTCCTGCGGATATCAAATTTGACTAAAATCGTCAATTCTCAATTAAATGATCCAGAAAAATCTAAATTCAATGCCTTAAAGCCATCAATTATTCATGAATTTTATACAAAAGCTAGTCACTCCAATAGCATTGAAAGGTTGAACCCCATTAAAGTCAATAACAAACTCAGCACAATAGGAATAATAATACAGGACATGATCATCATTCCGCGTACATAAAATTCTGATTGAAGGTAATTTCCATTCAAGATGAATAAAATTTACATAAAGCTTAAAAAAGGCGCTATATATCCATTCCAATAATGCCAATCGAGCTTAATTTTATGGAATGTCATAAAATATTCCTTCCGTTTTCATTTTTTTATTCCATTCTCATTTTCATCTTTTTCCGCTTAAATATTTGCGGCCATTAAAAATTTATATGCTTAATCTTTCTTGTAAATATTGAGGAAATGCTTAATGTTTGGACATCATTATATGCATTAAAACATATGAAAATTGGGAGTTAATGTTCCATTGGATGTGAACAGGGAGGGATAGGAAATAAGGAAATCTCAGCAATAAGCTGCCAGTAAATAATTTTTTTTTTGTCGACACAGACACGACTGTGATGACTGTAAAGGCGTTTTATGGAATCTTGTTACGATCAATTTTAATAAATGGTGCTCATGGTGTGAAAGCGTTCTTTGAGTGAAATGAGATGCTTTGAGGGCAATATTTTGAGTAGCAGTGATAAGTTGTAGGACATTTTGGGTGTGTATTGGACTGGGAGCTCGGTGATTCATGTCCAAACTATAACTGAGGACGAGTTAGCTGATTGAGACCTAATTGAGGGCTGGAAATGCGAATAGACGTCCACAGGATGCCCCTGGATAACACTAACTGACTTTGACAAGAGAAGAAATTCGAAGAAGACCGGAGAATTCTTGGATTGGAAGTAGAGAAGGACACTAAAGTCCTTAACATTCTGAACTGCCAGAAGTTCTCGAAGGATAAATCCGGCTTTAGACGTACTTTTCGTGCAGTAAAAGGCCCATGTGCGCTCCAGCCAAGGAAGTTAGAAAGCATGTCTCGACCCAAACCTTAAGTTTCCAGTCATCAATCCAACAAGAAGACACCAAACAATGTCGCACAATTTAAAAAAAAGAATAAATTAATAAATTTTTGTCTCTGTGAAATCTACAAAGTTCAACCTGCCGTCCTCAACCCAACTCAATGTCCGAATCACTACCTTTTTTTTACAAAGTTGCTCTATTCCATCAAACAGTACATTCGCTCCAACGATTATACCTTTTAAATTTTGATACTTCATACCTACTCTTTTACTTCTTATGAAAAAAAAAGTATAAAAAGAAATTCGGGGGTGTAAAAAGAGGAACAGAAATGATGATGAAAATTATTACAACTTTTATGTCGCTTCGCTCCTTCTTCTCGCCAACATCAATAACGTAGACAAGACTTTCGGCAGAATGGCAGAAAATTTACATAAAATCACTTTGAATGCTCCCAATGTCGTCATCGACCCAATGAGACAGAAAAATAGAAGTGAATGGAATTGGTAAAGAAAAAGAACAAACACAAAAAGATATAATAATAATAATGAAAAATAAAACCGTAATCTCGATGACTCGTCATCATTGGGACATGAAATTTGATTAGGATAAAGCATCGCATCGTATAAAATGTCCGAGAATTATACAGACAGAAGGAAATTTATCATCACTCTGGATTCTTATTTCGCATTTCCTTATTTGCTCGTGCATGGCAAAAATTTAAGCAAAGTACAGATCGGGAGGAGCTGATGAGTAATTTTCTATAGCGAAGATGTGGTGAAAGCTTATGACCTTGAAAAATTGAAAAGTTTACTCGCTTCAAGCTTTTCTTCGTGCCTACATTTTCGGAAAAGAAAAAAAAATTATACAAATTTATTATTCATTCGGTATTTCTGTTGGTGTTTGGGAGAACTAGCTGAAGTATAAAACTTGAAGAAAATTTAAATTAATTTTTAATTGAAATAATATTAAATAATGAAGACAAGAATCATTAATGGCTTAGTTAATATTTTAAACTCAGTCGTATCATTAAATATGTATTCTTAAGTATATTTTAAGGTTTTACTCCTACCCAAATCCGTTTCCTGGGATCATCAATATTTATTAGATTAACTTCAATCACTTCCTTGAATTAGTTTTGATTTTTCGAGTCTAACCTTATTTTAAGGATGACTAAGGGGATTGTTTAAGGCTCAAGACGATTGATAAAGTGTAGATATTAGTAAAATCTTCATTAGAGTGCTTAGAATTGGCTTAGACCCAGACGTGAGTCGTGTACACAATATAATGCAATCTAATGAATATTCAAGGCTTGATTCCGCTCAAAATGAGCCATTCTAGCTTCTATAGAAGAAAGAACACATTCTGACAACTCAACTCAACTGAGACTCGAACCCACACCCTTGATTTCCGGTTAATGCTCCTACCACTGAGCAATCAAGGGTTGTTAAGAGTCATGCCAAAAAGCACACTTAAACCTTCAATTTCTATCCATTTCTCATTACACACCTTTTATTGTTAAACCACATCACAAATCCAACAAATATCTGTAACTAAATACCAAGAAGTATCAATTTATTACCATCAGCAATTCTGTCCTACATCTGACTAGATGAGACATCCCACTAGTATATTGTCTGCAGATTACTTTCATAATCTATTTTTATGAGGAGAGAAAAAAGAGAAACTATCAAAATCAAAGTTTCCATGTGAATAATTCAAAAGCGATCTATTTCAACCATCAGCATGACAAGAGGATTGTTTCGGAATCTATGTGGATAAATGACCACAACATGACAGCTTCATTATTGCAGCTGTGGCAAGAGATATTCTATTG
The DNA here is from genome assembly GCF_022539635.2 of Chironomus tepperi. NCBI lineage: Eukaryota > Metazoa > Arthropoda > Insecta > Diptera > Chironomidae > Chironomus > Chironomus tepperi. The sequence goes on from NW_027226207.1 coordinate 2,994,714, forward strand.
GAAAAATGAATTATTGTTATTTTCTAAGAATTATTAGATTGTTATAGATTGTCATTGATACTGGCATTTAAAGTTGATATTGTGGGTTAATTAAGGTATGCCAACTTGCAGTTGTTCTGAATGAAGCTTCTGGTGTACTCTACATTGTACAATGGGATTCAAACGTATGATTTTGAAACTACATTAACCTCTTCATGACTCAATATTCGTCTTTACATAATACCCACATAATACCAAAGATAAAGTGTCAAAAACTCTTATAAAAGATTGACCCATATAGTAATGCTAGTGACAATATCAGACTTCAAAAAGGATTATTCCTCTATATTTATATAACAAGACCCTTTTTCTAATGATATCCAATAAATAAATCTCGTCAATTTAATATAAACGCACCGAAATGCTGCTTCCTCACCATAGCAATTCAATCATCAATATAAAACAGTAATTCGATAACTCAGAATCTCTAATATCAAGTAAGAAGATGAAGACAGCAAAGAGAAAGAAAAAAAAACCTTTCAGCGAAAGAAAAACAAAAACTAAACAAAATTAGAAATGAAAGCATGCTGAAATACAGCATCAGAATAAGTCTAAAAATATGAAAATAAGCGAGTTCGAGAGAGAAGTAAAATGAGAGTGGAATTGGAAATTATTAAGAAGAAGTAAAACGCAGATGAAGAAAATATCAGCACATAAATATGAGTTTTATTAAAGCAAAAAAAAAGAACGTCTAAAAAGTGATGAGAATATTGCGCTTTTGCGCATTTTGTTGAAGCTTTCCTCATTCCAATAATTTCCTTTTTTTTCTATCTTATCTCATCGAGGCAACAAAAACGGCAGCTAGAATAAATGAATTTCATTTTAATCTAATTTTTTTCGTATTTAAAAAAAGTTCTTTTTACCATCACAGAATATCTCTTTTTCTATTATTCTCACTTGTTCTGTATTCAATGCAATTGCTTTTACATTAGCAAATGAATTGAATAACAAAGAAGATGGAAATGGAACAGCAATTGTAAATTTTCTTATTTAAATGTACACACACAAAAATCTGCAGATGGAAAAAAATATTTCGATGATGTAATGAGAGCATTGAACATTGTAAGGATATGTTTGGATAAGCGTTGAAAACATTCAAGAGCGAAGGTCAAATTTGGACAATTTTTACTGTGAGAATGCTGGAGAATTTTTGATGCTGAAATATTTTTCATATTGAGAAAAAAAGACTTTTTTCAAAAATAATGGAGGTAAACATTGAAAAAATTGTCAAATATAGAAATGTTGAGCATAAAACATTGAAAGTTCTTCATAAAGCATCTAAAACACAATATAACACCCTTAAAACATCCATGAAACATAATTTCTATTGTTTTCTGGATGTTTTTGTAATTTTTTCTCTCAAAAACATTCAATTCCAATGTTTTTATGTTACAAAAAGCTATTTTGAATCTTAAACCCTCAAAAAGGTTTTCTTTTGAATTAACTTTTATGTCAGGAATGTGAAATTTTACTTTTTAGCTTATATAATGGCAATTGATGAAGATTTTCCAAAGTTTTAGGATGTTTTTGTTGAGTTTTCAGTTATTTTTGTGTTTGAAAGTTGAATTACAAGTTAATTTAGGAGCGTTGAGATGATTTTGATGAATTATTCTTCAAACTTAATGGCAACTAAGCTAGCTATCTCAAAAACATTAATTTTTCTGGCTTCTCTACAGTCTTAAATGGTCTAGTCTCGTGTAGCCTTATAGAATAAATGTTGTAACTTGATATTTTGAAGCTAGGAAGTCTAAAATTCCAATATCAATATTAATATTTACTTTTTTACAGAAAAGCAAACTAAAAAAAGTCGAGAAAAATTTAAAGCAGCACAAAAAGTTTCAGAAAATCCAACAAAACAAGAAAAATAAGAAAACATCCTCACATACTAGCAATTCTCAATCCACAAAATGCAGATAAGTAATTTGTATCCAAATGTTACGACGTTAAGCTATGACACAATAAATGGAACATCCATAAGTCTGTGTAGCTGGTAAGAAGAGAAATAGAGAAAAATTGGGACATCATCTTTTTTTCTTCTTCGACATTTTTTTTCCATCTAGTTCCATTCAATATATGCTTTGTCACATGCAAGCTGCAAAGTTAGCAATTTAGTTAGTCAGTTCCCCCCAAAACTTAATTATGTTGCCTCATTTTCCTATTTTTTATGTTCTTCCTATTTTCTTTCTTTATTCTTTCCTTCTTTGCCTTTATTTTGTTAACATAATAATAACTGATATACACATATGTATGGAGATTTTCGGTGTGTATGCCTCTATGCATATGTGTATGAATTTAGATGAAAGAAAATGTGTTGTTGCTGCTTGTGAAGGAATCATATTAATTTTTATTTGAACTCTTGTTTTAGATAAGGACATTTATGCTCTATGTTTAGACAATTTTGATGCTTGGATGACAGTAATAATATGATATGGATTAAGTTATGAGACTAAAGCTATTAAAACTCTGGCGCCGGATTATTAATGCAGTTACTGACTTTGGAGCTTTTAATTGATATAATCTTTGTGTTCTTTGATTAAACTTTTGCTGAATTCAGCTCAGCTGAAATAAAATGTACTGAATTCAGCTCAGCTGAATAAAAGCACAATTTGCTGAATTCAGCATAGTTAAGTACAGTTGTGCTGAATTCAGTATAGTTGAGTACAATTGTGCTGAATTCAGCATAGTTGAGTACAGTCGTACTGAATTCAGCTAAGTCAAATATAGTTGTGCTGAATTCAGCAAACATTAAGGTAATTTAATTTATTCAACTACAAAAAACACAATCAAAAAGGCGCTTTACATATTTCCAAACCTCATAACAACATCATCCCTAACAACCATACTCTCTTTATTTTATTTTGATGAAATAAAAGAAGAGAAAAAAAGGCAGAAAATCGAGAAAAACAGAGAGAAAGATAAAAGAAGCCGTGTCTTCTTCTTTTTTTTTTCCATGACGCAATTGCGAAAATCGTCTTTAGATCATAGATAAAGTCATTAAAGGGAAGCCATTTCGCTTAATTCATCTTATATGGAGATAGAAGGTAATTTAATGGATGGTATACATTTAATGAAAAGAAGGTTGTATGGAAATTTACTATTATTTTTGTCGCCCCTAAGACTAGGATGAGCAATTTGGTTTAAGTTATTAGATTTTGGGATTTGTTACGCATATGAATCCAGCCTCAGGGTCAAGCTGAGTTTACTGAGTGCTGAATTCAGTAAAGTTAAATTTGCTGTGCTTAACTTGCTGAATTCAGTTAGGCTGAGTTTGTTGAATTCAGTAGAGCTGAACTTGCTTAATTCAGCTGAACTGAACTTGCTGAATTCAGCTAAGCTGAACTTGCAGAATTCGGCTAAACTGAGTAATGCTGAATTCAGTTAAGCTGAGTAGTGCTGAATTCAGCTGAGCTGAGTTGTGCTGAATTCAGCTGAGCTGAATAGTGCTGAATTCAGCTATAATTGCTAATCTTATAGAACTAAGTTCAAACAAATTATTTTTTAAAAACATCCATTAAAAAAACAATAAATTCTTATCCTAACAAATAAATTAACTTCCGAAACTAACCTTGTTTTCCAATAAAATCTCAACAAAGTAAGCAAAGCGAACAATACATCCACAAAACCTCACCATATCTTTTCATTCGCCAAATCACCCCTGCTAATTAATCTTTTTGCCCAAAAGCCAAACTGACTCCTTCTGTTATCTCCTTCTCCCCAACTGCTGCTTGCATACCAAGAAAATAATAATAATAAATTTACAGAATAAGATGAAAGCATTTGTCGGACACACAAACAGTAGCATAAAACAGCAGTGACACTTAATTACTTAAACCAAAAAAACCACTATTTTACGCAATCATAAAGATTAGATCACTGCCGGTACGATTAAGAGCATTTATGACTTGCTGACTTCTTATCAACAATTGCTGATGTCTTTTAATGTCGCTACACGTAAACATAAAATTCACTTTTTGTGACTTTTTTTTCGGCATTAAAATTCTGTGTACGATCTTAATGCTGTTAATTATTCTCTTACTGAATGTAGACAACATGCATGTAAGATGTGAACATAAAAATATATTTGAGTAGGTAGATGAAAGGGCTAATGGACATAAGTTGACATTTTACTTGATAAAATATTAAAATCGAATGAATGAATTTCCATCACGTAGCTTGACAAAAGGAATTGAAAATTAAGTTAGACTTGGATAGAATTTTAACGACATTTTAAAATTTGAAATACGTAAATTAAATTTTTGAATTTCAAAAATCCGTTAAATTTTGAATTCAAAAAGTCCGTTAAAAAGTTTTCATTCAAAACTGTAACTTCTTGAACTTCCTCAGGATATTTGACAACATAACAAATACATTATCAAATTTCACGATCCATTTGAACTGAAAATAATAAAAATAAATTCTTTTTCATATAAAAATTGCCAGAAGTTACGTTTACGTTCCAGCAAGGACATAAAAAATATTTCTAATAAAAAAAAAAAAACTCTTTTATTTGCATGAATTTTGTATTAAAGATTCATTCCAAGAACATGAACAATGACTACATATGTACTTTTTTTCCCTCCTCTTTTGTTTATACTTTGCATGCAGACTGGTCGAGTCATTGTGCTATCAAGTGATCATCAGTGAAACAATGGGGATATAGAATAACAAATCGTCTGATAAATCTCTTACAATTGACGTAACTAAACGACTTTGAAGGATTATACTAAGTTGTTATCTAGTTTGTTATTGTGGGATAGTGTTGAGTTGCAGGTGTTGGACATTGAACAATGAATGTTGGATTGAGGAATTTTGATCCTTGAAAATTGAATTTTTGAATGTTAGAAGTTGCAAATTCGAATTTCGAAAATTAAATTTTCGAATTTCGAAAGTTAAATTTTCGATTTTCGAAGTCGAATTTCGAAAGTCAAATTTCGAAAGTTAAATTTTCAATTTCGAAAGTGAAATTTCCAATTTCGAAAGTGAAATTTTTAATTTCGAAAGTGAAATTTTCAATTTCGAAAGTGAAATTTTTGAATTTCGAAAGTTAATTTTTTTAAAACGATCACTGATTCAATTTAAGTTTGGAATCTCATAAGTTTAGAATTCCTCTCCTTATCGTCCTTGAGTTCAACATCCTCTCAATCGCCCTCATTCCTCAAGCTCCCACATCAAGCGAATTTCCACAGCAGCTCAACAATACCCAATCATAGCAGATTATTAAAACAGTATTAATTATCTTTCCTTCCAACCAATTCCACCATAGTAAGTAATTACATAATCAACTTTGTGATTTATCCTGACAATCCCAATTATTTCAAGTAAGGGTTTTTTACATCCACGACATAAAAAAAAAAACTTTACAAATGAAAAGTTTTCATGTTTTTGTATCTTCTATGCTCTTGAATGATTAATGGCTTTTCTTTGAATTGAAATAAATTGAGCTTAAATTTATTACAAATGTTTTTTCATATGATTCTGCACAATGCTCAAGGAGTTAGACAGCTCAACAACTGAATAATAAATTTACTTTTCTTGTATCGATGGAGTAAAAATTTTTAACATAAATATTTATTGAGAATGGGATATGGAGCTTGATGATTCATTTGAGAGTGTAGTAAGGATTATGTACCGAGCAACAAATGCTAAGTGCTAAGAACTTGGATTGAGTGATGGCATTGACTACAATGCTTTTTGAAGCAGTGGTGGCAACCTATGTGGTGAGCAACATCCAAACCGGATATGGTATACGATTCATGTTCTGTATTTAGGACACTCAAGTGTAACGCGGCACATAGTTTGGACAACACTGGAATTTGCTAGAAAGCTCTAAAGCATGATCAATTCCATTCGGGCCAAGTCCATGAATTTCTAGCCTTTAAGCCAGTGTTGTCCAAACTTTTTGGTGCGGCACTGGTATTGACTACAAAGCTCTAAAGCAAGGTCAATCACAATCGATCAAATCCATGACTTTCTATTCTCTAGACTAGTGTTGTCCAAACTATGTGTCGCGGCGATGCACCATGACTTTCTTTTCTCTAAGCCAGTGCTGTCCAAACTTTGTGTCGCGGTACACTAGTGCGTCGTCAAAATCATGAGTAAACTGAATCAATATACTTGAGAATACTCATTTTAGCAAGAATACTCATGAATATGCTCCTTGTCTGCTCCATGTGAGGTTTCTGTCGAGACTTACCACAGTAACCCACAGTACGGCAACACACAAGATGCCCACCACTGCTTTAGAATCCTGACTACACACCCACACTAAAGGGTTTAAGTACACACATCCTTGAGTTGTATACCAAAATTAGGTTATTAGATGTTATTGAAGTATCCATAAATGTTTGACTTTGGAATTTTTAACGATCGATTCCTTTCATTGCCATTTAAAGGAATATTAAATGGCAAAAAGTACCATTAGAATTTATTTGAGTGAGTACTCAATTTTATGGAAATATCGAGGATGTTGAAAAATATTTAAATAAATGATTAAGAAATTCAAACATTTTGACGGCTCACTCTAGACAATTTCAAGACTTAATATTTATTTATTTTTGGGTCTAGAGGAATTGGAAGTAAATAAGCAAATACGGTTCAGAAGATAAAGTTTCCAATAATTTGTAATGAAACATTTTCAATCCTTTATATCCAGAACTCAATTTTTATCCAACAGTAAATTTCCTTTGAAGTTGTTCCTCCCCCAAAAAATATATCGAAACTGAATTCGCAAATTCTCTATTTCTTTATTTATTTGTTCGCAAATTTTTATGCTTCCCCTCCGTACCCAATCTCATTTATTTTGCTATAAATTCTACTTAAATTGAATTGTTTTTTGTTCCTTTTCTTGGAAAATTTAATCAATAAAAAAAAAGCTTGATATTGAGAACAAAAAATACTAATGCTTTCGATACAATTGTTGAAAATTTGCTATTTTATTAAAGTTGAGTAAATAAATCATGAAGGATGCTTGAGAGCTTTGCAAAGTTTTTTGAAATAGTACAGCGACGAGTAATGATCTGAAAATTGCTGGGTAGACAGAGTATTGACGATCAAGAACTAGTTCTGAACGATACGAGCACGTCAAATCACCTTCACGTGTTTCCATCATCCTGGGGATGTAGTGGCGTTCCAAAGGCTACGTTGTGCTACTCTGGGTACTTAACAATACAAATAAATCAGTCAACTATTGAATTAAGTCAGAAATTGTGTATAATTCATATAGAACATCATCAACGTTAAAATCAGGGATGTATTCAGTAGTCAAACCCGTCCCCTTTCTGTCCTTTTTAGGATCATTTCTTCAATTTGTTAAGGTTCATCGTGAAATTGTAGCCAAATTCTTCAAAGAGACCTTATTTGTCATAAACCGAGTTGGTATGACTAGAAACAGCGAAAAAGCATTCGATTCTGTCTTTACTTTAGCTAGAATCGAACTCAGGTCGTTAGAGCGTTAAGCCAACACTCTAACCACTGCGCCACTGCTGATTTTTTACTCTGTCTACTTTTGAGGCAACATTTGTAACTTAAATTCCAAATTTATCTACAATTATAAGCACTACAAATGTTAATGACTCCATACTAACAATTAAGTAAATCAAATGTCCTCAAAATAATTACAATAACCCAACCGACAGACTGGATAATAATTAAATGGAGACATTCAGACGTAAAAAAAATATATTTTACACAGAGGGGTTAGTCGTCGTACTAAACGAATTAATTTTCAACACAATTGGGAGCTCTCAAGATTTTTTGAGGATACAAATAATAATTTTATGCCAACAACAAATTTATGTGAAATTAAGCACGAAGGTAAAAAAACAAAAATATTTTTTTTCCTCTCCTTTTCAGTTCCTGACAGTGCTCGACGTGATGCCAAGAAAAAAAAATGAAAATGTTTGTCAGTTTGTTCTTTTTTGCCTTTGTTGTTGTGAATGCGTGTTAGGCATTAATGTTGTTTTTTTAAGATTCTGTGAGAGTTGTGATAAAGTCTTATGGAAATGATCAATGTCGTGAGCTTCGTTACTTGAAAGGTGATTAATACAAATGTCGTCCGTACACATCAATCATATTAATGCTGTGTGAATGATTTATTAAAATATTATTTTTCTAGTTGGGGTCCGTTTACTTGTTACGTCCAGGTAAGTTGGGGTTGACATCAAAAGTGCGTTCAATGACAATTTTTTGCGTCAAAAGTGCGATCAGTGACAATTTTTCGCATCAAAAGTGCATTCAGTGACAATTTTCGCATCAAAAGTGCATTCAGTGACATTTTTTGCATCAAAAGTGCGTTCAGTGACTATTTTTGCTTCAAAAGTGCGTTCTTTGGCATTTTTTGCATCAAAAGTGCATTCAGTGACAATATTCGCATCCAAAGATCAAAAAAGTCCTTCGCAATCCTTTTACAGTACAAGCATTTACAATTCTTTCCACACAACATTTACTCTACATCCCATAAGTCATGACATAAGCTGAATAAGTGCTTTAAAGAAAAATATTCAACACAAAACCCCTCTTTAGTTCATAAAAATTCGCCTAATAGCAACTCTGAGTATATTATATATTATGTAAGGTACTAAAATTATCCAGCAAGTACAGCGACATGTACGGTACAATAAAAATATTTAATTCCATCAAGGATCCCCTTTTCATAAAAGCTTCACTTCAATTACGGGGCCTCTTTTTATGTCTCAAAAAAAAAGGATAAAAAAAGTAATAAAAGCATATCCAAACTATACACTTAGCGACTCTAAAGTCATTTGACATAGCAATCGCATGAGAAATAAAGCAAATTGTAGAAATAGTCAAGTTGTTCCATTCAACAAACAATCCCCATAACGATGTTACTTTCCATCTCTCTCTCTATTGTACCACTGTTCCTCTAAAAGGGGACTTCTCACGTCATAAGAACGGTAAAAAAGAGGGAAAGGCAGCAGCATAAGAAAAAAACGTTTAAATGTATGATTCTAAATGGATGAGATCTTTCAGCATTCATTCGGTATGCAGCACAGCACGAGTTTGTATTTTATTCTTCCTTTCTCATTCACTCTACAACTTACTTACTGAATCACACATATATATGGATATGAATGGATGTGCATGATGTTCAAATGGAGAGATGAAAATGCTTTACGTAACTATCGCTGGATGATGGTACTGAATGGTGGTTTTGAATTTTTCTAGATGAACTTTTATGAATTTAATGATCAAAAGATTAAGAGAACGAAGAAGAAAAAAGAGAATCTGGAGGGTTGTGTCTGAAATTTTATTACTTATTTTATAGCTCCTTTATCGATTGGACCTTTTTGATAATTTTTGAATTAAAGCGAATGAAACTAGCTTTATGATGGTGAACTTTAAGTTTGTAGCTGCAGAGAATTTAATATGAATTGAGAGCTGGCAAGTTGAATAATGCTGGATGTGCTGAATTCAGCAGAGTCTAATATTTATGATTGTCGCTGAATTTAGCATTGCTCAATAGTTTAAAAAATGCTGAATTCATGCATAATGAGTTTTGTTAAAATAACTGAATTTAGAAAAGGAGAATGATACTGAATTCAGCAGTGCTTAATTCAGTTTTGCTGAACAGGTTAGAATCCCCTGAATTTAGCTGAACTCAATAATGCTGAATTCAGCTAAACAAAATATTGTTCAATTCAACTGTATTAAAAAGCACTGAATTAACTGAACTGAATAGTACTGAATTCAACTGAGCTGAATAGAATTGAGTTCAGCTGAATTAAATACAGTTGAGATTGGCTGAAAACTGATGAGTTAAGTTGAACTAAAAAGTGTTGTACTTAATTGTGCTAAATTTAACAGACCTAGATAGTTCTAAATTCATTAAAGTTAAACAGTACTGAATATTCTGAATTCACCTGAGCTGAATATTGTGAACTAAGTGGAGCTGAATTTGTGGATTCAGCAGAGCTGAATTTTGTGGATTCAGCAGAGCTGAATTCAGTTAGCTAAATAGTTTGAAAGCTCTAAACTTAAATTTTCTCATGATTTATATCACAATTCTTATATTTCATTATATCAATCCCTCCAACCACCGTTGTCTACTGAGACTACCTCAATTCACAGCTCATTACATCATCGATTCCAAAAAAAAACGAGAATTTTGACTGATAACAGCTTCAGTTGAGCAAAATGTCTCTGATTGTTCTATTCAGATGGGGCTTGAAACTTTTCAAGAGTAAAATTATTTTCACATTTCTTTTTTTCTAGGACAAAATGAGCTAAAAGTTCCTGTCAAGTGTTTGCCGAGAAAATTAAAAAAAAGAGAATCTCCTCAAACAACTTTCAATTTCCGAAGTAAAGCGAGAAAGAAAAAAAAGTTTGAAATCCTTTCAAGAGTTTTAAAAAACTTTAATAATTTCCGAGCTCTTTGTCCCTTTTTTTTCTCTTTTTTTCCATCCATTCCAACCCTCCGCTGCCATCGTTATCGTCGTTCATTTTTATTATGGATATACATACACATGTACAGCGAATGATATGGAATTGAAATAAAAAGACAGCAATGTATAATAGAATCCCTCAAGGCGCCTATTCAAGTGGCTTTCCTACTATTTTTTTTCTTTGTAATTCCTATTTCTTCAATTCTCGTCGTTGCTATACAATTCTAAAATGGAATGTAACATAATAGCACAAGAAATTATGAAACGATATGCATTGAAATAGAAAGCATGACATTTATTCATATAGAAATTGGCTAAATGTAAAAAAGAAAATATTGAGGCAGGCATAGAATAATGTATGTGACTCAGAACTTGACCTAAATTTAACGACGATATAATTAAAATCAATTAACCTAGAAAGTGCTGATGGTAAATTTATATACATTTTTTGTATTGTGATGCAGTTGAATGGAAATGTTTACGCTCTTTTTCGATACTTTTTTTTCAGTGGAAATGATGTGAAAATTTTTTGAACCATTTTATGGGTCCTCTGATCGTTTGTATTATATTCAGCTCAACCATAGTGCATAAAATTTATTTTTATGGATGGAAAATTTGTTTGGATGAATTTTTGATTGGTTGTTGTTGTTTTAATGCGGTTTGTCCTTCGGGATGTAATTTTAATTGGTTGATGTTTATTCGTTAAATTCGAGTTTGTGACTTGTTTTGTTCTGATTGGTCCATATTTGCATAGTTTTAAGTAAATTCGCTTAGTTTCGTTCACTTTTGTCTAATTTTATTAAATTGTCGCTCAGTTTTTTACAATGTTGCTCAATTTTGTTTTAATTTTTGCTAAATTAAGATCAATTTTGCTCAATTTAATTAAAATTGCTCAGTTTTTAAATTGTTCGCTCAGTTTATTAAATTTTTAACTCAATTTTGATCACATAAAATTTTGCTCAATTTTATTCAATTTTGCTCAGTTTCATAAATTTAGTTGCTCAATTTTGATATTATTGCTCAATTTTATTCAAGTTTAAGTTCAATTTTGCTCAGTTTAGTAAATTGTTGCTCAGTTAACTAAATTGTTGCTCAGTTTTTCCTAATTTTTCATCAAATTTGCTCAATTTTAATTAAGTTTCTAAGTATCTTAAAGCATTCATCAATAGATAAACACCAAAAAGTCATTGAATCTACAAATTTTCAAATTACATCACTTCCAGTCCTAAAGACACCGTCTTCCAATAAATTTCTTACTTCCATCTCCAATAATACAGAAAAATAGCATCCATAAAATGAGGAATATTTAACAGTTAAATAATTTTTCTCTCTTATGCCTTATTTTTTACAAATTTCTCTCTCAAATTTCCCTTTTCAGTAACGGAGTAAAGCATCAATATAAGTATCATAAATATCCAATTTATAGCATAGGTCGTTTCACTTTCCAAAAAGGATATTGATTACTTCCACCGACATCGGCATCGGTTGCTACTTCTGCTGTTGTTTATACGAGAAATTTGATACAGATGTGCATGATTCACTACATTACACATTACTTTTACTTTTCTTCTTTTGGCTTATTTTAAAAACAGAATTTTAAAGGAGCTGTTTTTTCGTGTGCTTGCGAACTACGGTGGGTGGATGATAGGCGTTTAATAGAAAAAACAATTTTGATTTGGGTTGTTTTATGACATGTGGTGAAGGAAATGGATTGTAAAGGTTGAATTTGAATTTGAAGTTATTTTTAGGGAAAATGAGAAATTGTGAATTGCAGAATTATTTCTGGGCAGTACAGGATGTTCACTAAGGCAACGCTAAGTGGCCATATTAACGATTAGACTAGTTGTTGGAAACTTTTTTGTGTTACAGGATATCTTGGTGGGACCAAAACTATACGTAGTATCCTGAAACTACCAGTAAAACTCCGAGACTACCCGTAAAATACCGAGACTACCCGTAAGATCCCGATACTACCCGTGAAATACTAAAACTACCCGTAAAATCCCGAAACTATCAGTAAAATCCCGAGACTACCCGTAAAATCCCGAGACTACCCATGAGATCCTGAGATTACCCGTCAAGTCTCGGTCTCGGACTTACTCACATGGCATGCGGTTCATGGCATTTCCCCATAAAATTGGCATCATACAGGTTGCCCACCATTGAGTTAGACGCAAAAGTTGCTCTAAGTTTCTCTGACAACTCCATGACGACTGATCTTGACCCAATTTACATCGAAATATGCGGTTAGTCGCATTTCACTGCTTAAGATTGATGCCATGGGTACTTTGAACAGCTGTAGAGTGTATATTCAGTGTTCAGCTCTATTCTATCAAGTTTGTTAGACTATATTTGAGAATATTGGCACATAATCCATCAAAATCAACCAAATGTAACACATGAACTCAATTCAGCACACCTTTAATCCTTTGATACACATTTCTTAATGATAATGCGGTAAATATCTCTTAAAATCCCTAAACTTTTAAGAAAATTATCCTCATATCCTCCTTTGACAACAGAGAAATTTGCAAAAAGATTAAAGAAAAGTTTACACAATAATGCAATATAAATGCTAAAAAAACATAAATTGAGGATGAAAAAGCAGAACGGTTCTTGAGCTCTAAACCTAATTGTATTGAGGCGGATTTTGTTGCGAAAACTTTCAAGTACTTTCCAAACATTTCAACTCATTAGCATTTATACGAAGATGTATGCATTGGGATTTGAAGGGTCTCGAAAGTTTTTCCTCTCTCGCATTTTTTTTTTTCAAAAAGGTACATGCCGTGTGAATCTGCATAAATATTGGAATTTTACATACAGATCAAACGCAGACACGTAATCACTTTTAATATCTCAATATTACTGTATACCTATATTGAATAAAATTTGTGATGATAATTCACTTATTGCTTTATTGAATCTCATTTCATTTTCAATTTCATTACACGTGATTTTTTGTTTTTGGCAGGGTTGATCAGTCATGGAAATGCTCAATTAAGAGTGGTATGAAGTCACATATTAAGCTGCGATCATCCACTTTATTGGCCATTTAGGAGACTCCTCTGGATCCCTTCTGATTATGCTACTGAAGGCTAGCCTACACTGGATGTCAGTTTCTCCCCTGATGCTGGATCCTACTAGAGTCTTGTTTCTGGTCTAGAAGTGACCTGGATCCTACTGGATCTTGTTTTGTGGGTCTGATGCTCCCTGGATCCTACTAGATCAGTTTCTCCCCTGGATGCTACCCTACACTAAGTCTTGTTTCTCCCCTGATGCTGACCTACACTAAAGTCAGTTTCTCCCCTGATGCTACTCCTACATTAGAGTCAGTTTTGTTTTTTTTGTACATGCCGTGTGAATCTGCATAAATATTGAATTTTACCACAGATCAAACGCAGACACGTAATCACTTTTAATATCTCAATATTACTGTATACCTATATTGAATAAAATTTGTGATGATAATTCACTTATTGCTTTATTGAATCTCATTTCATTTTCAATTTCATTACACGTGATTTTTTGTTTTTGGCAGGGTTGATAAGTCATATGAGTAGTTCAGCAGAAAGTGGTATGAAGTCACATATTAAGCGCGATCATTCACTTTATAGGAATATTTAGGAGACTCCTCTTCCCCTCCTGATTATGCTACTAAGGCTAGCCTACACTGATGTCTGTTTTGTTCCTGATTCTCCCCTACATTAGAGTCAGTTTCTCCCCTGATGCTCCCCAACACTAGAGTCAGTTTCTCACCTGATGCTTCCCTACACTAGAGTCAGTTTCTCCCCTAATACTTCCCTTCACTAGAGTCAGTTTCTCCCCTGATGCTCCCCTACACTAGAGTCAGATTCTCCCCTTATACTTGGCTGCAATAGAGTCAGTTTCAGTCTCTGATACACAATCCAACACCAACCACACCTGTTCATTCCACCTTCCCAAAAATCCACTTCTGTTCATCATTCAACATCACAATCATTATTGAAATTGAAATCAATTAAGTATTTATAACAAGCATTTCATCCCGCAATGACAGAGCCAATAATAATTCTGGAATTTTATTTTCATTTCATTTCATGATGTTTTAATTTCATTTGATACAATTTATTATGTGCTTATTGATGCTGTTATTCTTGGTAAATTAATGATCTTGAAATTATAATACCCAATTGTGTTCGTATACTGTAAAAAGTTTTTAAGCTCATTGTGCATTTAAAATTTGAAATTTAAATTGATTTATTTAAGGTTTTGACATTGTTTTCATGGCAGTCAGATGGCGTGCGCATAGAGTATGGCAGTTAGCATATACTTGGGTGTTACTTGGGTGTCAGTAATAGTTTGTGCTGATCGGGATTGACTCGAAATGAGAGTTTGATGATTTGGAAGCTTCAGTAATGAACCCCTTCCCTTTGGATATGCTCCAAATTGGATTCGAGTTGTTCAAGCTACAAATTCCATTGTTATGTTATCGGACGGCTTAAACTCTATACAATCAATGGTAGGCAAGTTTGGTTGGACACTTTGATGATTAGCTTCGATCGATACCGAATATGACATACGGTTCATGACTTTTCCTGAACATTCTGTCGACATACTAATGCAGTGGTTGACAACATGTGTGCAATGGTAAAAAGACGAGTTGCCCACTACTGCACTTGTGTCCCACAGCACACAAGTAACCCACAACTGCATTCTATATTGTTTTGTCATTAAAAACATAAAGTCAGTATACCCTAGCAACCAAATGACATCTGTTTCTGAGAAAAGATTGTATAAATCCGGACACCCACAGCATATCTCAAGCTACACTTCTAGACAACGCAAGTGAATGAACTCATTTAAGTAGTTTACAAGTTTGTCACCATCCTTTTCATGAGACAAAAATCCAATTTTAAAATAATTCTATCCACTCCAATTAATTCCAACAAAGTTTTTCCAGCATCTAGACACTTAATGCTCATTTAGATCTTAATATTAAATAGTAAACAGAATTAAGTTCCAGCTAAAAATTTCCAAATTAAAACAATTACAAATGTGAAAAAGTTTTGTGAATCAAATCAAGCATCAAATTAAGCATGAAAAAGTTTTTTGTCTTCATCCTCCATCCATCCGCCATCATCCAAAAAAATATTTATTTTAGATCTGTTTAAGCAAGAAATTCTTGTGCTCAACAGTGTTGCATAAGCCACTTGTCTTGATAAATTCATACTAATACACACTCAAGCATTGACTTCAAGTGCTTAGTGTAAATAAATACTCTTCAAAAAGGAACACAGCAGCTCGTAATTCGCAAAGTTCGGTAAACAACACAAATTTTTTTGCGCCTTCTTATTTTTCCAATTTTTTTTTTCCTCTCGTCTCGATTGAAAATTGAGAATGTCATTTTTGTCTCCTCTTTCCATTCCTCGAACTGCTCCTGCTGCTGTTGCTGTGTGTGTGCTTTTCATTTCATGACATTTGGAAAAAACAATTCGTCTATAAAAGTTTTTTAATGAAATTTTATTCCTTTTTCAATATCGAAGATATATCCACAAATGTGATGACGATGACTGACATGAATGATGTGCTAAGATTGGGTTTTTTTTTGAGCTTTAGGAATTTTATTTGACGAGACTTGGAAGTTTTTCAGGTGTCAGATAATTTGGATGATATGATGGGGAGGAAATAATGGAATTTTCTTGTTGTTTTGTGATTTTCCTTGAATTTTGAGAGTTTTTTGACATGTTTTCTTGAACTTTAAAGGTTTTGCTAAACGTCTTCTATTGATTTGATATGAGAAATTAAAGATCTGTGGCTGAACCTTTATCATTTGTGTCGCTCGATAAAACACTTTGTCCAGTCGGTCTATCGGCTATCGTCAAAAATCCTTTAACCAGACGTCATAGAATGCTACCTAAGCTTTGTTAGATCAGTTCAATTTGAATAATTTTTGCATCAAATTGTCTTAAATCTAGTAATCATTTTAAATTCGATAATTCATGCTACGGACATGTCGAAATAATCCGTTATTTTTCGTTTGAATTTCAAAATAACCGTCAAATTTTCACTAATTTTAGTTAATTTTCACTGAATAACAAGGTTTAATTGATCAATTCTTGTAGATCAATCTTTAGCTAAAATAGATGATTAATAATGTTGAAATTAGACAAAAATATGCAAAAAATTCCAAATTCGACACAAGGTCGACTTTTTTCAAAAATGTCGACTTTTTTCGACACTGGAATGTCCGTAGTATGCGATAATTAATGATCTAAATTCCATTTGAGTACATGCTTGAAGTTGGCTTTGAATGAAAAATTTTTACTCGAAATTTTTACAGAAACTTTTCAAATTCTTCAAAGCCGTTAGAAAATTTGAATTGCAAAAACAAGTTAATTGATCAATTCTGGGACGTAAACTGTAAGTTTGCAGTTTTGGACGAACTATAAGTTACAGTCGAACTATAAGTTACTTTACAAAAGCAATTTGTCTATTATAAAATCAAAAAGTTGCAATAAAATTGGCATAAAAATTAATATTGAAGAATCATCAAGGTTCGAATCCTTAAAATTGTAATGATTTCCGAATCAAACATAATCGCTAGTTATTGACTTTTTTGTTATTTTTTCATCCCTTATCCTCTTCTTCCTGAAAATCGAACAAATCAAGTGAACAATCCCTAACTAGGTCAATGATCCCTTTTAATTACATAAAAATTTCTACCAAACCGTTCTAATTCTCAACACAAAAACTTCCCTTCCAAACCCTCTTTTTACACTCTTATCTTCCTTAATTCCTCCTCGAAAAACGACAAAAAGACATTGAAGTTAAAAATGAGAATTTTTTGTTCATTTTAATTGGATTTCTTTATCGGATGATGTCCAATGAGTTGCACTTTACAAGAGCAAAAGAAAGAGACAACGATGAGGAACGAGTATGTACAATAAAAATTAAGTAGATCACTAAAATAAGTTAAAATTACCTTTCTTTTTATGCTGTATAATTTGACTCGAAACGAGAAAGTTTTCTTCTTCTTTATTTTATTTTTTACAAGTATTAGGACTTATTCCTTCTTTTTTATGTACATAATCCTTTTTCAAATGCGTTGAAGTTTCACTTAATTAGGTCTGCACACTTCCAACACCGTCTTTTTAATTTTTATTTCTCACTTTTCTGGATTAAAAAAATTTCACATTTTTATTGACACATTTTCAGCAGGAATTTAAGCATTTTTTGGATTGAATTAATGGATCCAATGAAATTCCATTCACGTAGCTTGATAGTCCAAACAATGAATCTCGTTAAAATCATATTCATTGATGTCTATCAGCTTTCATTAATTAAAAATTTTACTATGCAAATGGAAATTCTCGGAAATTAATGCTGCATCATAATTAATTATAAATGCATTATTACGAATAAAGCATCGCATGATGGAATGCTCACTGGTAAGTATGTGACTCAATTAAAAGCTTTGATATATATGGACGAGGTAATGAAGCTGCATAAAGAGTTTATAATTTATTTTGGGAGGTGAATTTATGTATTAAAGGAATTTACTATAAGGGGTCGTTCACATGTTACGTAATGCTCTTGGAAGTGAGCTGTTTGCTACTCGGAGTCATGAAATATGACTGTCGCAGTTAAGCATGGAGTTGATGTCTTTTAAAAGAGAATCTTAAGAATCATATTTGAACCTAACAAGGAGTAAATGTAGGAACAATGCGAAAATCTATCTGATATCTAGAGAGGCTGACACTGTAAAACGTATTGAAGTGAACATGCTACAGTGGGTTTTACTAACACTGGATATGCTATTAGTAGTCCTGAATGAGCTTGTCTAAATATTGGTTCTTGAAATCGACAAGCTGTAGTCTGCAATAGAGCAAGATTCAAGTAACATTTGAGCCCGATCGATACACATTGGAGAGTTGCCTTCATGGCGACTCAGAACCAAGTAGCAGCTTTTTAGCAAATTTGATGGTTTATGCCTTATAAGGGCAACATTTCAATATGTCCAGATTAAGGAATGAGACCATGGATTACAATTAATCTGTATTGAAAAGTAAGTAAGTAAGTAAGTCAGCTGTTAACTAAGATTTAGAGATGATCAATAACAACTAATCATCATCACAGTCACTTCTACCCTACCAAAATATTGCAAATATTGTTCCAAAATCACTAATTTTTGAATCAAAATAAATCAACCAAAATATCATCACAAAAGCTTCCAACAATCTCTTCCCCTTTTTTCATAAACACTATACATTATAATTGAATGATCCCATGAGAAATTATGGTATTTTTTATCATCAGCTTTCATAGCATCATAATAAATATAAATGTAAGACAAACTAATTATCATAATTTTGCTAGATAAAAATACACAAAATTTCCATAAATGCCTAAAATAATATCTTAAAAATAACAAATAATTTTCTGGCTGGATTGAATGTAAATATTATGTCATGCATTATTGGCATGAATGATTTCATGGAATATTTAAAACTTTTTTAAACCTTTTTATCGGAGGTTTGGTTTTGCATGGAAAAGTTGGCTCAACCTGATAATTCAATAATTTTACATTAAACTTTTTTTTTTTAAAAAAATTCACTTAGTTGCACAAAATTCATTTACTTGCTAATTAGCTGCTAACTGCAGCTATCTACTCAGATTTTTTTAGAGATTTACATTCAATCATAAAGTTTGTCATAAACTTTTCAAAATTAAATTAAGTTTAAAAAACAATTTTTTTAATTAACCTGAATGAAACTTTATCCGGGATGTTCATAAATGATGTCTGTTGATAAATAACAGCCTATTTTGTGCCACAAAAGTTTTATGAAAATATTGATAAAGATATTGTTTTGTTCACTTATTACGTAACTTGAAAACAAGTTTTTTAGGAAGAGTTTCAGAAGCTGTTGTATTAACTGTATTTTCATTTTGCGGTGTAATGTTAGCTGTGTGTCTAAAATGAGTTTCTTGGAACTTCACAAGATTGCGAAATTTTCAAAATTGCCAAAATTATTCATTTCTACATTTGAAAAGTCAAAAATTCTTAATTTTAAATAATTTTTTGATAAAACTTTTGCCAAATATTTTTATCGTGTTGAAGTTTGAAGCTTCAATGAAAATCAAAAAGATAATTATTGAATTTGATCATTTTTTTAATTTTAAGATTTTTTTGAATTTTTTGAAATTTTTGATTTTTTGAATTTATGAATTTTACAAGTTTTCTAATTTTGAACTGGTGAATTAATTTTAAAATCTGTTGTTAAGAACGAAGAACTTGAAATTTGCTTGCACAGCCCGAATTAAATTTAAATTTCATATGGAATCAAGTAGATTCTTTTCGATTTTTTCATACAAAATAAGAATCAATTTCAAACTCTGCAAATTTTATAATCAAAACAAACAAAGAATCGCTCTTAAGTAATCTGCTGGTTTTTTTGCAATATTAAACTATATTCTCTGCCTGTTGGTTTTTTATGCAAAATCTCGGCTCAATTCTATTTGACTCCATATAAAATTCGAGTCAACTTCAAGCTCTGGAGTAAATGATTCCATTGTGACATATATTAACAAGTCTAAACATCTACAAAAATAAATCCAACCACAAAATGCTTTATTATCCTCAAAATAATATCAACAGCTTCTCATTATTATCAAAAGTCATCATTTATTAATTTTTTCATAATAAATTTCCATCATCAATCCACAAAATTCATCATAAAAAAACAATCAACAATAGCAAAAATTCCTGCTAGAAAAAAATGCGCTCTAGCCACAACACTTACATCCGAAAAAAAAACAAGAAAAACTTTTTCACAGTTTCTTTTTTTTATGTAACAGTCAGTATATATTCGAGTTCGCGCTGAGAAAATAAAAAATCCAAGTTTTGAGTTCTGTTCTATAAACTATTCCACCACACAAAAAGAATATAAATTGTTAATGTTGCTTACACAAATGGATAATTAATGTGCTTTTTTAAGATTCACTGAAAATTCGTCTCTTGGGTTGGGTTAAAATTTTCTTTTCAATTATCAATCATTTTTCTTCTTTTCCATTCCTTCCACAAATTTTGTTTTCACTTTTATTGAGTATGAATATTTTTTCCGAGCTTATTTTCCTTCAATTCCGAACCGAATCAATCGAATTTAACAAATTTTTCCGAACTTTTCAATCCTTTTCACTTACAAAAAAAAACATTTTTTTTTTCATCAAATTTTTCTTCTTTTTGTTATTTTTTTGACTCTTTGTTCACAAAAAAAACTACGAGAGACAGGACAGAACACAAAAAGCTCCCGCATTCATTCCACTTCTTTAGTCGAATGATGGAAAAATCTCGAGAATGAGATGAAAATTTTTAGCTCTCAAATGTTTTTCTCACAGGGGTGGGGCGAAAGCATTGAGCTGATGCTTAACATGAGAGAAAGTTTTTAAGGTTTTGTTTATGTGATGATGCTGTGAACAAGTTTTGTGTCAATTTTGAGATGAAAACTGTTATAAAACATTGAATGTTTTGAATTTGATGTTTTTTGTTTTGTTTTTAATGTTTTATGATGAATGTTTTGGATTATTTCAAGGATTTTCAATGCTCATGAATTTACAATGTTTTTGTAAAGTTGTAAAGCTTTTTTCGATGTTTTCAAACTTTTTTCAAAGTTTTAAAGCTTTTTTTCATTGTTCTACAATGTTTTCAATGACATTCTCAATGTTTTACACATCTATCCAATGTTTTACATCTTTTTTCTCAATTTATCTCAAGAATTTTCCAAAATTCTCACATCATTCCCAATAACCTCGAAAAATTCTCCAGCATCACACGAAGGTTTGCTTAAACTTCCAAATTCTCTCTCAGAAAAAGCTCTTCCAATTTTTCTTTTTGCTCAGAGCAATTTTTACGAATTTTATTTTGACTAACTTTTACTAATGCACATCAATTCATCTTGATTTTCATTTTAAATGGGTTTTACTTATTTCCAACTCTGATAATGTATAAAGAAAACAAAAACGATGGATAAAGAAGAGAAGTAAGAGTTATTTTTGGGGTTGTTGAGGCATGAATACGGAGCTTTAAATTCATGCTGTTTTCAGTTTTGAAATTCCGATACTTTGTGTCAATAGATCAAAATGGTGAGAAATATTTACAGAACTCTTTTAAAATATCATTCAAATTGATTTGATTTAAAAAAGCCTCAAACATTTTGCATGCTGTGATTGTTGCTAAAAAAGGCAACGTTAACCTTTTATTGCGATATTCAACCTTTATTGAGTGATACAATATTGAATAAAATAAAAACATGTAAACTTCGCTTCGGTTTCTATGGTGTTAATTGGAATCAATCAAAGTCACCATGGCATATTTTAATATTGTTCATTAAAGAACACAGTGTCGGTGCCAGAGATAATCAATCATAGTCGAGACTAGCAATAGCTTAAGAGTGCATATTATCATGAAAATGCTTGCCAATGCTACGCCACTGACTATTTAAAATAATAAAACACAGATTGATTTAACAAATAATTGAAATTAAAAATCATAGTTTAACTATAGTTATGGGATTCCTGTGAATTAATTTTTGTAACCAAATATCACCCACAAATGTGGGTTTTTCAAAAGCTTTTCATCATCATCATTTATGGCATCGATTGGTATTAGTCAAATATTAAATTTCCAATCAGTCTATGGATTGCAGTTATATATGGCAATGCAGGCAGTATATTATAAAATTTAAATTAATTCTTTAGAATCTCTAAAAGCCTTACAATAGTTTACAGCAGTGTTGTTTTGCTGCGGCGCACTAGTGTGTGCAAGTCGTTTTCATCGCTGCTTACCTCCAAGATATGTCGTGGCACAAAACCTTCTAATGGAAGGGTTTTAATAAAGTTTTGAACCACCAACTCACTTCAAACACAGATCCACAGCATATAACAATACTTAATGTAACTATGTTTCTATTTGGAGCATTGGTTTCAACAAAAGGCTTCAGATTTGAATCTATGGCTGGCTCTGTAATCTAGTTTGTACAAATTCCCTGTGCGCACGTTGAGCTGACTTTCATTTTTCACTTTTCTGCGCCAAAAAGCTTTTAAAACTCCTGGTCGCCGTTTCCCTTGCAGATTTCAACCAAGGGCGGTGGAACAAACTTGTGATTCTGTCCCAGCAATGACATTCTCTATTCAGCAATACTTCCTCATCTAAATCTCCTTATTGTTGTCTTGTTGACCTGATATTTAAATTTTCCAGATTCCCAGTCCATTTCCCTTTTACCATACCCTTAAATCCATACGACAACACCCTCCTTTAAATTCCATTTACCTTGAACAACCCACAAAGATAAAAGCGTCTGCAACCAGCATTCGTTACCATCAAAGCCTTATCTATGTAGATCACAGCACAGACAAATGATTTATTCAACTTGAAAGTAGCTGATGATATCTCGACACTTAAGCAAAGTGAACACGTAGATGTATTCTTTTTGCCAGCTAAAAATGCTCTTAAAAGGGTTCATAGATGTACGACAACGATATTGTGTGTGTGTGTGTGTGCGGGTGAGTGAAGGAGGATGAAGAAGAATGAGTTAATGTAAAAAAATGGAAAAAAAATGACTGCTTCTTCTTAAAATGCTCTTTTCTTTTTTATGCATTAGAAATGTCAGTGTAGTTCAACGTTGAATTATTGCTTTTACGTTCCAAT
The DNA here is from genome assembly GCF_022539635.2 of Chironomus tepperi. NCBI lineage: Eukaryota > Metazoa > Arthropoda > Insecta > Diptera > Chironomidae > Chironomus > Chironomus tepperi. Next base: position 3,017,835 of record NW_027226207.1, read on the forward strand.
GTTAACTGATATTGTTCTACATTTAAAGATGCAGAATACTTCCAACAATTTTTCATTGATTTTTATTCTTATTTTTTTCATTTTTCATGCCAAGAAGACACAGACTTTAAGAATGTTGTACATTATCTATTCAGACATATTGATAGGAGAGATGGCATAAAGAAATTCAATAATCAGCATAAAAGCACATTAGGACGCCTTCGTTTCCTATCGGGAGTTCTTCAATATTTTAATAAAATATGAAATTTATGTGACTTTATCGTTCACAGCATGACATACGCCTTTAAAATTGCATGTTTTCCTTAAAGAGTTGGTCTCTATTAAGGATGAATGGCTGACTTATTAAATGGTATTTATTGACAGTTTTTGTGGTTGCAAAATTGTTATGTTGATTAGTACCTAACCATAATGTGTAGTAATCATAATATAATTGGCTTCTGATTTGTCATTTAACTTTAAAGTACCACAGGAGCTTTATTAATGATTATTGATGGCTAAATACTGAGGTTTATGAGGTAAAATAGTTTATATGTGTGAATATTGTGTATGTTTGCATGATTTGTATGTTTAGAGTTAATTTCTGTAGAGCAGTTGGTTCTGAGAAACTGAATAATCAAGCCTCAAGCTGGTGAGGTGTTGATATCATGCTGGATATGCTGGTGTTACTCTGTTTAATAGAGTTTCAAATCACAATATTACTTCTATGATTCTGAGTGGATTAGTTTTAATGTGAGTAGGTATATGTCGTGTTCCAGGCACGACTAGGCACGCATCTAGACAGAGGCGTATTCAGGAGAAGTCTAGGAGTCAACTGTTGTGACTCCCCTCCTTTTTTTGGAATTTTTTCAAATTTTCTGTGGATTTCAAAAAATCCTGAATACCCTCCTGAGTACGCCATTGCATCTGGACGATTTTAGCAATCTTAACGACCAGAGCTCAAAGTCGAACTAAATTTTGAATGGAATAGTTGACTCAAGTCGACTCGACTCCATATAAAATTTGAGTCGACTTCGAGCTCTGGTTAACCTTAGAACTAGACATGCATCTACACCGATAACATCCTGTCCACTCAGGAATGCTTCTCTCTCTTTGATACTTTACTTAATAACATATTCCTCGGTAGTATAGTGGTGAGTATCTCAACTTACCATACCTGCAGTACCCACCTGTCCATTTAACATCGCCTCTATGATTGATGGTCCATATGCATCCTTCAACTTACCAAACCTTTAACACACAAAAAGCATCCATTTATTTATTGCAATGCTAAATGGGATAATAAAATTTGTTCCTTTCTCTTCTTCCTTGTATGCTGTCTATTCAGCATAGACAAAAGTTCAGGAGATTTTTTGTTTTGAGCCTTCTTTTTCATACTCTTACATTAAGAATGTTGTGGATTGTGCGGTATGTAAATTTTTCGTACTTTCTAATAAAGGTAAAGCAACCTCTATCCATTCATCTTTCTCATCTGAGATATCCACGTGCTTTTGTAGTTATAGAGCAGTTCAAATTGTCCAAACTTTTAAGCTATTAATTTTTACAGCTCGTTAAGTCACAAAGAAATTATGAAAAGTTCTCATAAATTGTAAATCCAGTCATAACTCATTTGTCACTAAAATGCGTTCAGCACATCCATCTCTCCGTGATTTATCTAACCGTTCTTCTTTCTGGTTTTTATATTAGAAGCATTTGCTATCTCTTATCTCATCTAGTCTCAATCACAATACATTGCGTCATTATAACATTTCCATTTTCATGAGATTCCTCTCACTCTGTCTTCTGTTTCTACATAGAAACGATGATAATGCTCTCGAACAAGATTCTTTTGGTTATAATCAGATTCTTTTTTTTCTTTTCGTTCGGCATTTTCCTTCTTTTTACTTCTTTTTTTGTCTCTAATTCAATAAAAGTTATTTCGTTGTTTTTGAAAAGATTTGTTAGGAACGACATTTATTTGCTATAAATTTCTGTGAACTCGTGTGTGTGTGCTCTTGAGTGTCTGCTATTTTTGGGGTAAAATAAATTTTTAACGACTTTTCAACATTGTGTATAAAATAAGCTTTAAAATGTGGGTTGAAGGATGTTTTCATACCTAAAATTGCTATAAGAAGAAGAAATTATTTTTGAATATTTTTATACTTACTCGTGTATCATACAACCTACAATTAATATAAAATTTGAAGTATTTTTTTTTTTTTGGGAGTAATCTGAGCTTTTTAAACACAAGAGATTTCCTTTCGTTTGAAACGATTAAACTTTTGTGAACTTTGACGTTGACTTTAAATTTAACTTAATTAGGTAGTTTTTTGCTTTAAAATTTGTAAGTTTTAATTTGATTAAGAACTTAAAAATTCAAATTTAAAGCAGCACTCTGATGGGCAAGAGACATTACTAATAGATTTAGTAATGCTCCCATAAATGAAGTCTTTAAGTCTGACAAAAGACCACGAGGGCGATAAAAGAATTCTTGGAAGGAGACTATTGAGACTACAGAGACAAAAAGTATCACTTGATATTGGCAATTGATAAAGTACAGCCAGCGATAGAACCAATTTTAGACGCCAATTCAAAAAGGTCAGGCTGATCTGTCTGGCTAGCGAAGAAAGTAATTTTACGAAAGAGATTCGAACTTTAAAATCTATAATGCACATGTAGTATTGGAAATTGTCAAGCGGTAACCAGCGATAAGCCAGTTTTAGGCGACATGTCAGGGAAGCCATGAATCACAATTCATCGGATCTATTAGTGAAGTAAGTAATAAAGTGCACTGATCGAGTCAAGGTTCTGAATACTGTGTAGATCCAATCCTTATATAAATAAGGGTTCCGAATTAAGAATTTGTCGAGACAAAGGCCAAAGACCAATACTTCGGTAAGTAGAAAATATTTTTACATTTTTTGACTACTTGATAGCAGTCACTTGGCAAATTAGGTTGTTTTTACAAGCTTTTATTTATCAAGTGGCTGTTATTTGATTCAAAGTATACCAGACAAGCCGGCAGTCGTCATTGTGGCATCATTTGAATATGTGCCGATCGGTAGAGACTTCCGGAAACCTTATTGAATGATAAAAAGGCGAGTATTACCAACCTGGTGTTGGTGGTTTTTGATAAAGTCCAAATTTAGCATTTAGTCCATATTTTTCATGTCTCAATATGAATTATTTGCCATCTAAGCACAAAGTGCTTCTAGAGTTCGGCAAATGGCCTGTTCCTCTCATATTTTGTTTGAAAACTCCAGAATTTATGATCATTGACATGTTGAACGCATATCGCAGCCTATAAAATTGGTCCTATCTTTATAGCATACAGACATTCAATTCATAATTCAAAACGACATGCCTTACCTGAACAATATGACACAAAAATATTAAATGCTCCTATTTTAACCTGTCCCCTCTTATGACATAATTTTACATACACGCTGATATCGTAGCTCTTTATCGTAACTGAAAGTAATGAAAAAACAAACTTTTTCCGATCGTGATAATTTTACATAAAAAAATCTTTATTTTTTTGAGAGAAACGCTCGTAATTTTTTTGTATTTTTTCCATAAAATCTTCTCTTTTTTATTTTTAGAAAATATGATAAAAATTATAATAATAATAATATGATTGAGACACATACACAGAATATATTCTGACATAAAATCTAATTTTAAACTTTCATACTTTCTTTCTTTCTTGTCTCTATTTAATTTATATTATTAAATACTATATATATATATATTTTTTTTTCATCTTAGCTACTCCTTGATTGGAACTAGAGATGTCAATACAAATACCCAAATACCCAAATATTTGGGTTATTTCGTACTATTTGGGGTACCCGAAATATTTGGGTATAAACCCAAATATATTTGGATCTGCTTTAAATTATCACTTTTTAGGTACTTAAATAAAAAATTTCATTAAATTTTTGATTTTACCAGTGAAATTTATCGTGAATTTTTTTCACCAATTTGATTTTAACCTCATATTTTGAAACATTAAGCCTAATAAGCTTACATTTAAAAAATTTGTGAATCATAGATATTTATATTGATTTTAAGTTATATTTTAGTGTTTTTTGATACATAATCTAGGCCGAAAGTAAAGAAAAGTTGCATAAATTCAGCCTTTTAGACACAAAAGGCTATCTACAAGGAGATAATTTTTTAAAAAAAACTTCTTGAAATTGTCCATTTTTCTACTTTTTTGACCAAATTTTCTTTAAAAATATTTGTACAAATATTTGGGGTTTACTATTTGGGTATTTGGGTATTTGTACAAATAGTAAAAACCCAAATAATTGACATCTCTAATTGGAACATAAAACATTACTCGTGCAGCATACAATAAGCGACAAAATAATACAATAAAAAATATATATATATTATGAAGAAAAGTTTAATACCCAAGGGATGGGAACTTTTCTTCAATATATACTCATTTCTTGAGTTATGGGATTTTCTTATTAATGGATATGCCTTTAATGTATGGTGGGAAGAACTTCTAGCTTTAATAAATTAGGAGATTTGGTATTTAGAATTGAACAGAACTTGAAGTTGACTTTGATTTTGTATGGAGTCGAGTCGACCTTTCCATAGTCAGGTTGACTTGAGTCAGCCTTTCCACAGTCGAGTTGACTTATGTTCAATTTTCTATACAAAATCCTTCATCAACTTCAAGTTCTGTAATTGAAATTTAATTGCATTTTTTTCATTTTATCACTTTTTTTCCTCTTAACTAATGCACAATAGCTTCATTCCAAATATTGATTTGAGATTCCTCAAAGTAAATAATATAATTAAGCTTTCCTACCCCATTTGGACTGAAATTGCTATTTGAAATATTTTTTACTCTTACAATAAAACATTGTAGATTTGATATAGCAAGATTGCTACTGCTAGCTGTATGCATTTTATATATAAAAAGAAACATAATTGATATTGTATTTATTTCTCCTTTCGGTTCGATTGTTTCTTTATTGCTTTCTTTAATCAGGTTTAGACTATACGAGTAAATGGAATAATATAGTTATGGGTATCTACTGAATAATATGTCTGGCACTGAATAACCATGTCTGGCACAACTATCAATCAATTCACTTAATGTTCGTGACATAATATCCAGTTAATAACTAGAGGTGGTAGGTCTAGTAATTAACTAGACTTTATGTCAAGTTGTCCTCTGGGGATTTTCTAGGTTTTGTCCAAAAGTACAAGCCTGCAACCTTAGATGAACTGTAAGGTACAGTCGAATACTGCAGGCCTGCAATTCTAAAACGCAGGAAAAGCAAGCTTTCGGTTCTTGGCCATAGTCTGAGTTTTCCGTTACATCCAGCTCTTCCCACCTTCTTGACTACCAACTTGAACTGTTCCCCTGGTACATATGCAAGTACCAAAAAGTACAAAACTAAGCAATTCTATGTTAAAATGCTAGAGAGTCAGTGATATTTGGATTCTAGTTATAAGTACAATTTCTACATATTGGAACTATTTATGGATATTTGAAGCTTTAAGAGACGAACAAAATCCTTCGACTACAACTTTTTTAAGTCCATCAAACCAAAAAACTTCAATAAAATATTTAAACAAAAATATACACAACAAAAACATCAACCATCAAGGAATCAATGTCTAAACCTTTTGCAGACACTTTATCGACTTCCTCTTATGTGTTCACTGGAAAAATGAAGAAAATTTTATTATTAATTATTATTTATTTTTATTCAATATTTATTCTATGGAATAGACATAACAGCAATAAGCAGGATAAATAAACTTTTTATGAATTTTATAAGCAACTGCACTTTAATGTTCTCAGCGATTATTTTTAACTTTGGATGAATTGTTTTTTATTATTTTTTAATTTTTTTCTAAAAAAATACAACAAAACCTTTATTATCTCTGTGTCTACATATCTTACTTTATATATGTGTTTATTAAAAAATATTGTACATGCATTATAACACAACAACAATCATAAAGATGAGAGAGAATATTTAGGATAAATCATCATTATTTACATTCCCATAGAGGCGAAAATACAAAAAAATAAAATTAAAAGCTCAGCATTTACTGCCAAAAAATTTGTCGAAAAGTACTCTCGTGAGAGATGGAAAAGGAAGGCAAGAAGAAGAAAAGAGAATCAAAAAATTCATTAAAAATTTAATATTGTTGTGATAAGCATAAAGCTTTGTTGTTGTTTTTTTACGGAGGTGGATGACTTTGGACAGCTTTCGTTTGACGAAGGCGGAGACACTGGAGGATATTTTCAAAACAATTTTGAATTTTTTTTGGTAAGGTAATGAAATTGAATAATATTTTGAAGAATTGTCAGGTTGTTTGATGAGTTTTAACAAGTTACGTTGAAAATGTTGTTTTACGGTTGTGTAAGTACTTAATTTGAGGGTTTATGGTTCAATTTGTTTGGATTAGTTGGCAATTTTCATTAATTTTGTAGATATTTAGTGTAATAGGAGCAGAGTTTGTGAGAAAGGATGATCAGGAGTTCCATCGTGGCTCTGTATCCTCTGTATGGATTTGAGCTGGAAGACACATAGGATGAAACTCTTTCTGTTGTATCTCCGACGTGAATCTCAAATTTGACGTGAATTTAGCATAAAATTGACCGACACTCATTCATAATCTTCAGTGTATTTGGTTACAACCCGTATGATACACTCATAGGTCAATCTGTTCATGAGATCAATCAACTACAGCTCGAAGTCGTCTTGAATGTCGATGGAGTTGAGTAGACTAAAGTCAGCATTTCAGTGCAATATTTGAGTCGACTTCAAGCTTTGTCATCAAGTCTTACCAACAAATCCCACTCTGTACATAGTTTCCTTAAAATGCGTCATCACAAGCATATAGCACACGCAACGACAAACCTAATCACAAAGTATCTTCTTCCCAGTATTTTCAGCTATCATCACCAAAACATCATGTTCTTGTGGATTTTTGTATTATTTTTATATCTCTTATTTGTGTGTATTTTTAGAAATCTCTTCAAATAGTGTCGAATAAAGCTTTATTTGTTGTCTAAGATTTCTTATTTTCAGTTATATAAGACACTTAAAAACTGGATTCATAATAATCATTTTCATTTTCAACATTCGATTTAAAAGACGAAGAAATGTGTACACAAAGAAATCCTCAATCGAGAGGATTTAGACAGCACTTCATTCAAATAATCGCTTTCGATTATTGAAGATGCTTCTTTTTTTGGATATACACAGACAGACGAAAAAAAATTGAGAAATTTTCTTTTTACGATCACTCAAAGAAATAAAAATAAGAAAAGATGTAATTCTCATATCAACTGTCAATAGTTATAATTTATTGCCATCGATTCCCATAAAAAAGAAGTTTATTTCTGTTCCTTTATATTTTTTCGATAGCTGGCAGAATGAAAATGTGCATTTTTCATGATAAATGCTTTGTATGATAATATCGACGACTGTGTACTCAAATAAAAAGCAAAATTCTGCTCTGCAGACACACAAACATGTCAGATGACGCATGAAAAGTAATATAAATCATGGAAGAAGTCGAAAGAATCAAAAAAAAGTCTTGATAATTTGAGAAAGTTTGTTGCAATCATAATAAAAACAAAATTTATTCTGAATGGAACACAAGTTTTACATCACAACTGCAGAATCAAGTCCTCATTCATCCTTATTATCATTGAATTTGTCCTTGTCAAATGTCTTTGATTACAAAATTAATTTCTATCCATAAGTATGCATTAAGTCCTGCTGATTCTTTCACTTTATCCACTCCCACAAGCTATCCAATCAATAATTCATCTCTCATTCCATTCTATATCCCCTAAATCTTCAACTTCTTTTTCTTCTTCTCTGATTACATTTCTTATTTCTTTTTTTTTTTTTTGCCACTCTCACGACGAACAACAAACACAAAAAAAAAAGCTACACACTAAAAGCATAAAAAAAAATCATGTCAATCACACGCACGAAAACTTGATTCCTTCCTCATTTGAAAAGCAGTTAGCGCAATGAAGCCTAGAATTTCTCACTCGAACATCAGTTCCGTGAATGTTTCCATCAGCTATTTGCGTTTGACATACAGTACATTTAAAGCAATCGATGTGATAGAAAAGTCCTAAATTTTCTATTATCATTGCAGCTCCACTGCCAAGTTCTCGATTACAATATGAGCAAATCTTTTTACTCGACACACTTAAAACATCCAATTGCGGAAGCATTGGTACCTGCGGTGATTGCGGTGTGATTTGTTGATGGTGATGTTGTTGTTGTTGCAAGGGATTATGCATGATTATTTGACCAGAATTTGGCATAGGACTTATATTGGTTGTAGGTTGCTGCTGCTGTTGTTGTTGTTGTTGTTGCTGTGACATCATAAGTAATGGTGGAGCGTGTGATGGTGCTTGAGTGATTTGCGGCATCTGTTTTGAATCGAATACCGTATATCTGTAATGTGACATATAAAAAATAGTTAAAACGGATGAGAAAATCGTGTTTGATGTATAAAAAAATGTGAGAATATGTTTATGGACGTGATATAAAATAGAGAAGGTGGTCGACTATGGCGCACTTTTCGGATCATATTTCTGAATTCAGTTCACCTGAATATGCCTGAATTCAGCTCTGCTGAATCCGCCAGAATTTTTCAGCTGAATGTGTCTGAAGTCAGCTCTGCTGAATATGTCTGAATTCAACTCAACTGAACATGTCTGAATTCAGCTCAGCTGAATATGTCTGAATTCAGCTCAGCTGAATATATTTGGATTCAGTAATGTTGAATAATTAAAGATTGAAAGTGCTAAGTCAGCTTAGCTGAAAAGAGCTGAATTCAGCTAAACTAAATCACTAAGCTGAACTAAATTGCTGAATAAGCTTAAAAGTAACTTTTTGCAAGTCACACAGCCAAAAAAAAATGTATCAATCCACATCCTCATACCCAAATACACATAAAATTTCATTTTCATGTTACAATTGATGACTTTTGGAAGTAAGCTACAAGAATAAAATGAGTGTATAAGTTGATGGTGATTGGATCAGATCGATAATCGATGTTAGATAGTTTTTATGTTCAGTATAATAAAATTTCATTAATCATGTTACACACATATAAATCGATAATGCCTTCTTATTTTTTTTTTTTGTCTGAAGATGAATTGTGTTGATATATTTATTCTCCATCCTTCCTCTATGTCTACTTCATTCTTCCTCAAAATGTATGAAATATTTCTTGATAGGCTTTTGATTTCTGCTCTACTGGATCTTCTTATGCCTTTTTCAACATACTCCTTCCCTATATATTTTATGTCGAACATTCATTTACAGTATCTTATAAAGGATGTTCGACATGATTTCTCTCTTTTTTTTGGACAAATATCATCCTTTTTGTCGATAATATAAAAGCTTCTTACCATATACGAAAGGAGGAAGAAAGCAGCAACAACAACAAAGAGGAAAGAAACATGTACCGAAAATAATATCCCCACATCCTTATTGCTAATTTCATGAAAAATGGACATTAAGTAAAAGAAATCTCTCGTTTTGGATCATAAAAGCCATTATCATAATGACGAATGAAATTGAGGGACTAAATACTTTATGATAAGGTTATAGGAAGTCAAGTATTGAACAAAAAAAAAATGTCGAATATTTTGACAGTCATCAATATCAATTTTCATGCTGAATATTTAAAATGGTAACAAAAATTTTTATATTCATGACATAAATTCACAATATATCTCTTATTCCACTAGCAATTCACTGTGAAAAAGGATCAAGTGGTTGTATTATGTCGGATTATACTTGAGCTTATATGGAAATTCTTTCGGATGAGCTAGTTCGATGGAATTAGTGACATTTAGCCGATACAATTGATATTTGTTAGAGAATTGGATGGATTTTAATGAAATGAATGGAATTAAGGATTAGTCAATACAAATTAAGACAATAAAGCTGTGGATGCGACATAGAGTTAGACATATGATTAAAGATTCTTATGTATGCAGATTTGAGCTGAATATTCTCAAAAGTAATGATGAATTACTGCAGATTTTCAGATGATCCAATTCATTTGTAATCCTTTGCTTGCCAAAAGGTAGAAAATTTGGCGATATTCCATTGAATGCGCCATACCCAGTCACATTTCCTACCAAAAAAAAAATCCTTCAATCCTCTTACCTTTTATTCACATTCGTTCCAATTCCCAAGTCGACAACACGTTGCGTTATTGTTTGTATAATAGACTCTGGTAGTGGCTTTTTACTGCTACAACTGCCTGCATTTGATCGTACATTGTTCAACTGCTCAATTCGACGTTGCTCTGCCTCTTGTATAAGCCAATGTGAATTAAGTGATGGCTTCGCAGGCTCCGATTTTCGATATTGAACCCAATCATTTGTTAATTTTGGTTTTGGTACGGCACTTATTTGCATTAATGCATGTCGTGTCATATTACCGTATATGTTATTGTTGCTATTGCTATTATTATTACTACTACTATTGCTACTATTATTTGAAATGTTATTTAAACTATTTCGATGCAAATGTTGTTGTTGTTGCTGTTGGTCAGATGACGATGATGATGATGATGCTGGCGCTTGATATGGCTTTGGTGCATGTAAATGCATTTCTGATCGACTTGATGTCGTTGCCATATTACCATAATGAAATGCCGATGATTGTGATGCTGAACTATTATACAATGATTGATGATATTCCAAATCGCTCATATTTGAATTGGAATTCCATGTTGCAGCATTAAACTCCTGCAAATTAGGCATAGATTTTCGATATTCATTTATATGATTATGTTGATGTGAATGAGAGTTGTGTATGTGACGATATGACACATTATTATTGCTACTATTATTGCTATTATTATCATATTGTGAACTTCCATTTGTCATAATATTGGAAGCATCTAAATCCTGTAGGGATGAACTTGTTGGATTGTTAGTCATAAGCATTTTAACGCCCTCGTCAAGCTCTCGACGCGCAAGATTTTTTCGCATTATTAAATTCTCACGTTGACGTTTCAGCTCCTGCTGTTCAATTTGAAGAAGTAATTGCTCGACACGTAGTACTTCCTGGAATATTTTTTTGTTTTTCACACAAAGAAAACGACACAAAAAAAAGAAAAGAAAAAAAAGCGTGATTTTATGTGCAAAATAAAACTTAATAAAATATCAACTTTTTTTACATCAAACATAAAATAAAATCAAACAGAAATAAATTACAAAAGGAAGGAAATTTGCTGGAGATCAACATGCCATGCCATGAGGTTTCTTAAAACAACATTTATGCTATTTTATTTCTAGTCATGATGCTCTTTTAAGACTTTTAAAACATTTTGTAGACCAACGGAAAGAAAAAAAAAACTTTTTCAATTCTTACGATTTTTTTTTCTAACGGAAGTCCTTGAAGTGAAGCTTACTGTACCCAAAATAATTATTTAAAAGATTGCAAAGTTTGATGACATGGGCTTGATGTCGAAATAATTTATGGAATTGGTGAAATCTTATCTGATGATGAAAAAAAACTTTATTTGATGACCTGCTGCTTAGAATAAATTGCCATAAGCTATGAATTAAGCTATAACTAGTGCAATAAAATGCTATCAATAATTCTGAATTTATTGCAGGACGCCCAGAAGTAAGCAGTTTATAAAATTTATTGTTGAGGATAAATCAAAGTGCTTTGAGATACATTAAAGTGTGTTATTGTTGAAATTGAGAGAGTAAAACTTGAAGCGTAGCAAAATCTCTACCCCAAACCCCTCTCCTACCCTTCTAAGAATGTTAAACATAATAAAGGAACGGCCACGAAGGGTCTTATTTGAAATTAGCTTTTGCAATTCTCCAATAAATGGACCATATCTGATGGCATAGACAATAAGGAAAGTAGTGGACGCCTGTAGATATATAACACGACTAGCAGTTTCCAGGAACCTGCCAGAATGATGATAGACTTAGTCCTACTTAGTAATCGTTCATTTGTAAAGGACTAGCTCAACAGGGCAATCAACTTCTTAGAAAGGTCATTATTATTATTATCAACTCTTTAATGACCCTTTTTCTCAGGACATGAGTTTGATTCCTAATAAACTTATGCGTTCTCGTGACGTGATTGTCTTGAGCCTTCTTGGGATTGTTTCGAATCTGAGAATTAGTCAAAGTCAAGAAACCATGCTCAATCGGATCGAGAAACAGGGATTTCTTAGATAGATGTTGTCTAAAATTCGTGTCGCGGCACACCAAGATGTGCCATAGCACAAAAAAGTTTGGACAATACTGCCTTAGATAAATCCTTATCTCTCAATAATGTATTACGGTAGAGGATGTTCATTAATAATCCAGTACTTGATAGTCTGATGCTGTATGATACAAACATAGAAAAGCACTTTCTGTATAAAAATCTAGAAAACAATCGTCTTTTAAAAACTATTTTTAGAGTGCTGTCGACATCACAACTTCAATCAAATCCCCGTTTTCACAGAATCAAAACAAAACTATCCCATTCAAAATCTTACTTAAAACTTTTTCAACTTTAAACTTTGACATTTTACTATCAAACCCCAAAGAATCTCTTAAAGGATTGTTTATTTTAGTATAAAAATCTTTCTTTGTTAGCAAGTAAGACGTAAAACTTCCAAGAAAATTGAAAACGTTGAATATCTTCAGTTTTTTCCATCGATTTTTTTGTCGACAATTTCACCTTTCGAAAATAAAAAGGAACAAAAAAAAGAATTGAAAAGCATTTCTCAACAAGCACTTTGTAATCTAATTTTATTCCACTTTATAGCATCTTTATGCTACTGAGTATCAGCACATAGAAAAAAGAAGGAAAAATAAAAATTCCAAGAAACTTCATCGCATGACGAATATTTTTTAAGGATTCACCCGACACCATTTATGGCATGTTTCAAATAAAATAAAAAAAGGTGACATTATACAAATGATGTGTGATAAGGAACAGATATAAAGCAACAGAAAGTTTTTTTTTCTCTCATGCTTGATGACAAAAAGAAAAGAAAAGTTTAAGCACACGATGAGAAGAGAAGCGATTTTCATTGAACAAATTTCAAGCTTAACATAGTTGAGGAAACTTTCTTTTATGTCATATGATGGATAAATTCTTTATTTGATGATATGGATTGATAAGTATTGAGGAGTTTTGGTCTATTTAAGAGGATTTGAGGAATTTTGTGATGGAATTGGGAAAGGATTGAGGGAAAATTGTTCAGTCGTGACAGGCAAAGAGGATGTTCACCTAGATGAGCGAGTTCTTGAGTATACTCAACTAAATGAGCGTATCCATGAGTATGATCACCCATAACAGGCAAATAGCAATCTTTCATGGTTCAGAAAGACTACCACGGTACCTAAAAGCGTTCTCTTTACCTATTATGGCATCTAAATGAGCAAGTCAATGAACAAACTCAATCGATATTAATTAAGCATACTCGATTTTATACTCATGGATATCCTGCTTGACTGTTCGAGCAGAAGGATAACTTATGAACGATTTACCTAACATAATAGATTATAATTCTATTAAAATGCACTTTAGTTATCAATTGAAAAATTGACGACTGAATGGAACTAAATGGCATTATAAAGGACAATTTAAGAAAATTCTGAATTGATCTTAACAATATTCAATGGAAAAATAGCAAGGAAAATTCAATTCTTATTGTCATTATTTGTATAAAAACCTACAATATGGAAATTCCTCAAGATAACAGCATCTTAAATTATAATACTTAAAAAATTGATGTGCATAAAATGAAAATCTATATACAAAAGAGAATATTTCACTTTAATCCATATGAACTAGCAATCTATGTACATATAAAACTCAAATACAATAAGAATGTTTTCAGCTAGTCGAATGTGAATGAGAAGGAAGTATTGTAGAAAAAAGAAATTTGCAACGGAATCGAGGCATGAAGGGATTAAAAGAAGAAGAAAACTTATTCATTCTATAGCTATAAGATAGAATCAAATCAGGAAGAAAGAACGTGCTTTCTTATGCTTGAGATGCTGTACATATCTATTGTTGTAGCATCATCAAAAGAGTGTTATAATAAAGTTCTTCATGACATCACTGACTAATAAATATACATTTTAAGTTTTTAAAACTTTCTCCGTCATTTTTAAAAGAAAAAAAACTTTCTCATTTAAGCTTGATTGTACAGTGTAAGACAAAAAAAAGAGTTTTTTAAGAACCATGCAACGAACATCATAAACGCCATCACCAAATGTTTCTTGAATGAAGAGGAATTAGAGCGGAATCAAATCAAGTCGCAGTATTTTAATTTATTTTTTTCTATATTCTAAATTGAGTTTTTTAATGCTTTTAAATAAGCTTTTATGAAAGCTTAAAGAGGAAAGTTTGATGAGAAAAGTTAGAAAAGAATAATTGAACAGTCGCTGCAGACATAAATTTGTCTACAAATCCTTTCAAAGTCCCTAACATGTGAAACAAATCCACTTTAAACTGGAAACATGCAAAAAAGCCAAAAACTCAATTTAAATTAAAATATTCTGACATTTTATAGTCCACAACTAATTCCACCATCCATCACCCGTCAACTACCATGCATTATTATTATTATTAAGAAGACTACTAATTTGGTCATGCATTATGTCAAAAATAAATATTAAACACGAAATGCTTTTTTTAATAATATTAATATTCATTATTAATACCTGATGGTCATCATCGAACGAATCGTCATGTTGATGATGACAATAATTAGAATAAGTCTGGAAGTACACAAAATAGGAAATGGAGAAACATATATTGTTTAATGCTTTTTAATGGATTATTGCAGCATTTTTATGTATTTTCATTTAGAACTACTGATTTCAATTTCTAATTACATTTCTTTGAAGAGTCTTACAAGTCTTATTATTCAACTAATTGAATTTTTTCATCATTTAAGCTGATAAATCGAATTGTTCTGTAATTATTGAATTGCAAATTCAATTTAAGTTGAATGAGTTTGAAATTGAATTTAAATTAATTTTAGCTAGAGTTAATTGCAATTATTTATCTTTGATTTATTGATAAGAATATAAAATCATGATGGAATTCTGGTTTTTACAGAAATTAAATTCAGCTAAATTCCATAATGTTGGATTCTATCAATCCTAAAATCTGAGCTGAATACAATCTGAACTTCACAATTAATCAAAGTTGAAAAGTGCTGAATTCAGCTGAGCTGAACAATATTGAATGTGCTGAATTCAACTAAGCTGAATAATATTGAATGTGCTAAATTCAGCTTTGCTCAATATTTTTGAAAATGCCGAATTCAGCTAAGATGAACAGTATTCAAGAAGCTGAATTCAGTTGAGCTGAATAGTACTAACTACAGCTGAGCTAAATGATTTCGAATTAAGCTAAATTAAGTTGTTTTGAAATATTTTTCTGAATTGCATAAACAAGCAAAACAACTTTTAATTGAAAAATTCATTCCAATCTAGAATTAAGCACAATTTAATTATAAAACTCATAACTGATTCTTACGTAAAGCTTTATGAAAGCTCATTTTAACTCAATTTTAATTGGAACACTTAATTATCATCTTACTGCATGAAAATACATAATTATACTGCAATTGTGGTTAAAAAATTAATTGAAAATAACATTAAATTCCTCCAAAATAGAATTATTATAAAGAGATGAGAATTTCAATTATTTTTAAGTTTTTCATTTGAAATATTTTCTCATTTAGTAAGGTAATTAAAAGGTAAATTAGAGAAAAGTGAATAAATAAGAATTGTAAAGTCATGAAAATTGAAATATATATTAAAAGGTAGTCAAGTTTCCAAACGAATAAATAAGAATATTTTTTTTGTTTCCAAAAGATGTGAAAATTTTCCAGTCATAATAAAGTAAGTAATTTTCGTAGAAGATGAGAATGATGATATTCAAATTAGTCACAAGTCGCATTAGCAGATAGCGATAAAAAAAAATTATGAGAAGGAGTAGAGTGATAGAGAAAGAGTAGTGAATTATAAAAGAAGATAATGAGACGAGATATTAATATAAAAAAAAAATAATTTGCATAAATAATTAGCACAGCAACTCACTTCTTGTTGACTTATTTGCTCCTCCAGTGATTTTATTCTATTGTCATCCCCGTTTACTGTATAACTTGTAAAATTTCCACGACGTTCACTAAGAAGTATTCCACTACCATCAACTTCTTCCGTATTTTCACCATGTCCTTCTGATGTTGATGATTCAGATGATGGTTCACTACCTTGTCGGGAGTGATTATCAAGTCCTGAATCACGACTTTCGCCTGATGAGCGACACAAAAAAAATTTTTTCATTGTAATTAAAATTATAATTTGATGTTAAATTGCTTAAAAGAAGCTTTTGCGCACAGTTATTATTATCATCATGATTATCATCATTTGTCCGCTTGTTTGACACGGTTAAGTTCATGGCTTTTAGAAGACAATGAAGTAACATTTTTTTACAGCAACAAGGAGCTTTGCAGATTTTAGCAAGAAATTTTAAGTCGCTGTGAAGATAATTTACAGACTAAAAGGATTACATAGAAGAAGTGACTAAATCTATTAAGCATTGTATGAATAAAAGCAGAAGGTGGCTAGAAAAAGAAGACCATAACAATACTTGTAGCTTTGGGATGTAATTAATGGGTTTTGTTATACATAGATTTGATGCTGTTATGCTCAGCAACGAAAGTCAAAACAATTGTACATTATGGATGGATACATCATTACATTGAAATCCACAGGAAGTTAATGTTTATGTACGCAGTCTGCATCAATATTGTAGCCTGAAGCCAATTGAATGTTCTAAACAGGAACGTTTGCAAAAAGGTTAACCGTATCCAGACAATGATGAATATAACGTACTAGAAATCAACCTAAAGCTTTTCAACCTGAAAATTCACAACATTTACCATTGACAGCATTCTCATACAGCCCAACTTTTTGATACATCTGCTTTTCCAACCTCTTTTCCTCTTGAAAAATAGATTTAATGTTTGGCGGTGGTGCCACAGACATCTTCAATGTGTTCTCATCATCAAACTCTTGCCCATCAATACCAAGAAAGCTTGATCTCTTATTTCGTATTTCCTTCTTTATTCGTTTCGTTGAATTTATTCGTTTAAAATTGTCGATTTGTTCTTGACAGTCGTGACCTGACATATCTTCCGTTTGCATGGGAATTGGCGGCGGTGGTGGTTTTTCTTTTGGTGGCATTTGATTTAAATATTTTGATTGATCAATCGGGAATATCATCTCAGTTCCATCGTCAATACCAAAGCTTTCATTGCTTTCAGCCATTGAGAATCTTGAACTATCAGATGATGCTGGAAACATTAATTCAACATTCTCATACAATGGAATCGGTACGGTCTTTTTTGGCGATTCATAATATGGCTCACGAGATCTCGGCACTTGATAATGCGGTTCCATTTCAATTTCTTCCATAATCGAATTTTTCTTTATATTTTCCTTTTTCGTCATCTCATCATCGACAACATTCTGATAAATTGGCTCCATAATCGATTCCCCAATGTGATTATTATTATTATTGTCATTGCCTTTATTCATTGACAATTGACGATTTGGCATTGAATCAACATTTTCACTATCGATAAGCTCAAATGCCATATCTAAAGCTTCTTCAATACGATCATCCTAAAAATACACAATAAGCATAAAAATGTTGAATAGGCACAGACATATAGGCAAGACTCAGTAGAATGAATTATTAATATACTCTTCCCATTATTGTTGGATATACGTTATTGAGTTGAGAAATCAAATTACCAATATTTACATGTGTAGATAGGATAAAAGAAAAGATAAATAAGAGCAGCAGTGTGTAGATAGATAGCAGCAGTTCTTGATGAAAGGCATATAAGAGATAATTGTTAATCTAATAATTTTTATTTTGCTTCCTACAAGCATATTCATATAATTTCATATAAAGACATGTAGACCTTCTTATTCATGCGAAAATTATCTAGTTTTTCTTAATTACACTTTGGACTAATCATTTCCTATGAAATGGATAGATAGATAGGTTGTGAGCTTTGTTGTTCCATTAGCTGTAAATTTGTTTATGATACGTCTATTTAAAGTAAGAATTTGAAAGGTTGAACAAAGTATTCAAAAGGTAGACAGCAATACAAAGGTTACAGTAATCGTTGTGTAAATAATTCGCGAAAATATTTAATTGTACATTCAATCAAGTTTGTGTTCAATTAAAAAATTATGCAAACAGTATTTGAATAGTTAATTGGATGTTAAAGACTTCCTGGAGTTGTGAGAGACTTTTGGAGCCGGATGAAAGGTTTGTTAGCAGTGTGAACTTAGAACCGACTGTTGGCAACAGCATTGGACACTGGCACGGTCTAGACAACAGACAGGAAGCTTGAGACTCTCTCGTATATTGAGATTTCATCGTAGATCTCACTGAGCAGAGCGACTAGGCATCAAACTTTAAGAAAGTCGAAATAACTGTAGTGAGAACGTCCAAATTCGGGATTATAAGCACAATTAACTATCCAAAGCCCCTCTCATAAATTCACATCATTCTTTATATCTGAATTACGGCTATCGTCTCTCCATAAAGAGCTCTTTCATCCATAACCATCCATAAATACCTCAAACTCTTGATTCTACAAAAAAATCTGCAACATCATCCGTCTATATGAAATTATATGCATGATTATATCCATGGTTAACCACAAGATTTCACCAGTAATGTTCTAAATTACATTTTAGTCCATCAAACTTACCTATAACCATTTTCTTTTATTAGCTGACGTAATTGTGCCAAAAATTATGAGTAAGTAAGCATTAGATATTAAGATTATTGTTATTACGGTTACTCATTCTCAAGTCTGCTTCAGAAAACAACGACCACCAGTGTACAATATAAATATTACATAATAATATAATAAGAAGTAAAAATTTATCTTTTAATTCTACAACCCACTCAAATATCTACATATCATTCATAGCAATCAAGTGTTATGTGCAGAAAAAAAGGAAAAGAATAAAAAGTAAAACTTTCTACGTTTTTGCAAAAGAAACGTGCTCATGATTATTGTTAAGCATTAATAAAAATATGTTCAATAGGAGTAGTACGAGGGTTCTGGGATTTTTACGGTTCTATGACTACAAAACATGAGAATAAAAAAGGAAAAGAAATCATAAAACTTCTCATTACCAAATAAAAATTTACGAAAAAAATTAAAACCAACACCATTCCAACTGAAAGAACTTTTCATATATTTTTTTTTTCATACTTCCTTCAAGCTATATTATTTCTCATTCAATTTTAACATAGTCCTTTTTTAGCATATTTACATACATCATAAATTTTTGCTTCTTCATTTTTGGTTCTTTCCATTCACAACTACATATACATATACTAAATTTTGACCGAGCGGCTAGTTTCATTGCGACTGAGTAGTTTGAAGGCTCTGCGATAATACAGAGTCGTGGCAGCGTACAGGACATGTCAGAATAGCGTAAATCGTTTAATCTTTCCAAAATTCGGCGTCGTTCCAGTGTGTCTCCGGCAAAGTACTAGATCTGAATCAATTCCGACACCAACTAAGAGTCAAGTCTGTCTGGGGTCGGATTTTTGATTAAAAAACCAATTTATGCTATTCGGGTTGGTTTCTCGGGTAAATCCACGCCAGTCTCATGAATATACACGATAATCCAGTCCCGTAAGACTACATTGCACCGCTCGGGTTAAGCTCTCTCAAATAGAAAATTTAGAACGGAGTTTAACATTTCACCATTGTGCAACATTGAACTGGAAAATTCTTGTCCTGTGAAATATATATTTCCTGCACTATTTGAGAGAACTATAATGTTAAATAATCTAGCATAAAATACTTTATATATATCTCGGAAAAATTTTCAACATTATTTTAATAAAATATTTTTTTTTTAATTATTTGCACATCTTTTTCCTTTTCATAATTGAAAATTTTGATTCATTTTAACAGCTTTTATGGGGAAGTAACACATTTCATCGTAAGGTTGTGTGCTGACTTGAGTGAACGAACAGCAAGAACTAGAGAAAAGTTCACTCGAACAATTGTGTAAAAATGCAAATCTAATAAAATTTAAGTAATGAGAAAAATGTGTAAAAAGCAGTAGGTAAGTTGAATTCCTACAGTAGCATTTTTCCGTTTCAATGCACAAGAGAATTTTTTATCGTGATACTGGAATTTTTTTTGTGGGCTGGGTTAATGAAGTGTGAGCAGTTTGGTTAATTTGCTGAGGCTTTTTATGAAATTTCAATTTTCATGATTTACTGTTTTCAAGATTCAGGGGAATTTGGATAAGCAGTTGTCTTGTAAGGCATAAAAAAAGAAGGTTTGGATCTTAATGTCTCAATTATTAGCTTATGAAATATCAATTCGTGATATGATGACTCAAAACATTCAGAAGAACAGTATGACTAACATTAACCCTAATTGACATAACCATTGTCAGGTAGAATTTAGATTTTCGTATAGAAACTATAGAAAATCAACCCGGGACGCAAGAATTGGTCGAAATCAGCCGTGACAAAGTCGTTAAAACAATTTCACGTCTAACCGTTAGTACAGCGACGTAGTGACGCTTAGCGAACACATTATCCGGTTTAGGATATCATGAAAAATACTCGGTAGTCTAGTGGTAAGTATCACTGAAATTCCCTAAAATAATTCCTTAGAAAAATGCTTCCTTGTCTCATCAACTTCCAACAACTTTCAACAACTTTGTTTCCTCACTAAATTACTTCTCTTTTCCTTGCATTTATTGCATCATTCTACATCTATAACTTTTTTCCCAAAGAACGAAACTTTTTTCCACAATTTTACTTCTCAAGCATAAAAGTGAATTAAAATTTTTTTTTGTGTCTCGCGTAAAATTAAAGATTTGTTTTGTTTTTTTTAGTTGCTTCAAGACATATATGTAATTGGAATTTTTGTTTAACAATATCTTATGCAAGTAATAAGATTACATTGTTATTTTCATTATTATTATTATTATTAAGACCACAAATTTGTTTGTAACATTTTTTAGGGAGTGTTCACAACTCCATTAAAATTGCATACATGTATGATTCTTTTTTTTTATTCCCAAGTATATAGAGGTGAAGAATAGGAAATCAAGTTTGTTTAATAGTAAGCAGTTTTACTATGTAGCGCAATTTTCATTAAGAATGGTCACGATTTTGAGAGGTTTTATTGCTGTAAAACAATTTAGAAAAACGGTGTAAAAATATTAAATTATGAGTTTTTTAAAATGTCATGAGAACTTTGGCAATAACATATGGACAGTAAAAAAAAGTTTATCGAATATCGCGAATCACTACCGAAGATTGCGCTAAAGTTAATTAATTAATAGATAATAGATAAGCCTTAAGCCCAGAAAATATGTAAATAAATTCTTACAAAAATTTTGATTCTATTTTTTGTTAATTTTGATTAAAATAGTAAGCATAATAGAAACTAATGTCTAATAAATCACATCAAATCTGCCAATTAATTCAAATTCAAAATAAGTTGCAATTTAATGATGAATTTTCTCATCATAATCATCCATTAAACTTGTACCATCAGATGAAGAGCAAAGTGACAAAGCAGTATCAACAGAATTACTCTTTTCCAATCCATTACTCTTCAACTGACTACCGTTTGTGGACGATTGATTTATAATGCAATTGTAAACATAATCGTTATCAATATGTTCATCATCATCATCATCATTAATTATTTGTTGTTGATGACTTTTCTCATTAATTAAATTAGATTGTATAAAGTTTAACATGGCAGCATTTGAAGTTTTTAAGCTATTAGATTTAGTTGTAGCATTTACAGCTGTAATGTTAGTATTTATACTTGGCACCAATACCGACTGATTTTGTTCATCATCTGAGCAACTTACACTTGATTCATCATCATTTCCATCATTTATATCCTCTTCATCATCATCGTCGTCTTCTATGTCCGTATTTTTATCATCATGTAACTCACTCATGTTAACATGCTCAATCACGTCTGGTTGCTGCTTTAATTTCTCACTTACATTTAATTTTGTAAATTTCTCCTGTATAACACGTTGAAATTCCTCAATTCTCTCCGTTGGCTGCTGTTCATCAGCTTGTGAAACTGAACATGATATGTCGGTTGTATGAATGCCGCTGTCTTCACGGTCTGTTGATTCTAAGGATTCATTGTCGTCTGCTGATTTAACTGACAATTGAAGATTATTCATATTCATATTATTATTTGACTGTTGATGCTGAACATGTTGCTTCATCTCAAATTCATTTCGTGCCTCAGCAATATTCTTAAATGGCGTGTCGAATATTCGTTTTGGTTCATCGACGGGCGATGAAATTTGCTGATGTAAACTAGATAATCGATCTTTCAATTTTGTCTGTACGGGAACTTCCAATTTCTTTGTCGGCGTTGTTGTAACGGTACTCGTTGCCAAATTACTACGCAAACTTGATATTCTATCCTTAATGCTGACTATTTCTGTTCCCAATTTTGCAGCAGCTGTGCTTATGTTGCCATTTACATTATTAGTTTCTTCCTTTGATTCTTGCTGTTGCTGCTGTTGCTGTTCCTTCTCAAATAACTCTCGTCTCTTTGTGATGTTTACTTTTGGTAAATCCAATTTTACTGCTGTCTTTGCAACACGACTTTTATAATCCTCAATTGCATTATCGTACGTGTAATCACGTTCGCGTGAATCTAATGATCGATTCGTTTTAACTGCTGACGTTGTTGTTGTAGTGGTTGTTTGCTGTTTTGCTGTCACTGACATCGTATAGACGTTTGTCGTTAAGTCAGTCGTCATTCTTTGCTCGATTTCGATTTTCTCCTCTTTCGCAACTTCCGGATGCACTATTGGATTCTTATGAATGATATCTTTAATGAGTGCTGTCGAATGAAAATTACTTTTACTGCTGCCGTCGTTATTGTTATTATTAAAAGCATCATCTGTTGCTTTTGTATCATTTGGTTGATTCTTATCTGAATGATTATCACTCTAAATATTTTAAACATTAAGAAAAAAGAGAAAGAAATAATTAGAAAGAGTTATTGCATCTTAGATAAGTAGCGCTTTTTGGATGTAAGTGAGATGATAGTGATTTAACTGCATGGGTTATTGAGTTTGGAAATTTTGAAAGATCTTGCAGCTACCTTTAAGGTGGAGCTTTGAATGTCGATACTTATGAGAAAATCTTCATACAAGCTTTAATTGGAATTGACTGAACAGTGTTTGGTAAGATTTTTTTTAATAGATAAAATCACTTTTGTGCCAGTCAACCTATTTTCAATCAGTTAACAATAAGACAGACAGACTAAATAAATCATCGTCAACAATACCGTCCCTAGTAAAATAATGCACTTTTTAAAATACAAAGAGGAAATACAGTGAAATCGGCTTTAGTCTCACTAATTGGCGCTTTCATTTCGTTTCTACAATAATATTGTGAAAGAAAATACAAAAAAAAAAAGACAAGAGCAGCAGAAGAAAAAGTTTACTCACATTTGTTTCCATTTTATCACTTGAATCGTTTACATCCGACACGACTGGTGTGAGATCGCTCATATCAAATTTGGAATCGTCTTCCGTATAAATGGCTAATGATGATAATTTACGGCGTGATCCACTATGAAATGGACAAAAAACAAAAAGGTGAATTGCAAAATATATAAATTACCATAAGTCGCGTGCTAATTGGTAAATCTTTAATGAATTAATCAGCTTACCGTTCCTCCATTAATTCCGAAAATGTTTTGATAGAACGTCGATTACGATCATGTTCTTCCTCTTCCAATTTCTTGACTTCAACAACACGATCAATAATATGTTCAACTCTTTTTCTCCGCGATGATTTCCAATTGTCTAAGTTCTGCATTTTTACCAAATCGTGTTTATGTTAAGGCATTCATGTGGTTAAAATATATATAATTTTATTATTATTTTTTTTTGTGGTTGCCCCGTTTTAATTCCATATTCAATCGATTTAGTTGGTTGAATTCAATTCATGAATAAAGTATTTAATAATACCAAAATCGAACAGTAAACAGTAAACAGTCAGCAGTGCAAAAAAAAGCATAATCAAATTGAATAAACAGGAAGAAAAAGATAAAGAACCAATTAAGATGTGTTCATAAATAGAAGAGATAAATAGCCTTTCATGCCACAAATTCAATTCAGTTAGTTTGTATATGGAGCTTGCTGCTATCGATTGGGTGCTTTTATGGGAAATTATCTAATTTTCAATATTTTTGGTTAAGAATTTTACGGTTATCTTTTTTAAAGTCTAATTTTTTTCAATTTATGATTTCAAATCATTTGTTAACATACTTTTGCCACTTTTTTGAATAATATTTCCGAAGAATCTCTAAAAATAAGCAACCAATGCTTAAATTAAATCCAAAAAACAATTCGAAGAGACAAAGTCCGCCATTTTGTTTTTATAATCTATTCAAACCAAAAATTCAAGACATTCCCAATCGACATTAACCGACAACAAAATATCAATCGATTCTCCTTTCATAACTGATTCAAAAAAGTAGCACGAAAGAAGAAATTATTTAATAAAAAATCATGTTCCCATACATTTTGCCAATCCTCTGGATCTTCCTTTCGTGTAACCTCCTTGACTTTTTTAATCTCTTCAGCTTTCTTCAATTGCTCTTGTGCAGATTGACACAAATTACTTGGTTTTATTTGCACAAATTGCATTGGATTATATGCTGGCTTTGGTGGCTCTTTTCTTGTTACTCTCTCTTTAACTATATAATCTGTATGTTCTGCCGAAATCTGTAACAATTAAATTCAAATGAATTGAAACTTTTTTCCACTTTTATCACTTTACCTTTCTGCCTCTTGAATTTCCATTCACTTCATTTTTCTCATCACATTCACTGGATCTGTAGCTGTCTAATGTTTCACACGATGAATATTGACTGTTGGTCTCCATGTCCGATGGTGATGGCATTATTCTTCTTACAAATTTCTTTCTTTATCACTTCCTGCCTTCGTTTTTTTTTGTTCAATGCTGAATAAATTCTTTTTTTTTTGTTATTATTTCTCTTTCTTGTTACTTAATTCTCCTTTTCACATGAGAATGTGAAGTACATTATAATTCATTTCAAATGAGATATTTGCTTTTGTTGTTAGAACCTTATTTATTATAATAACTATGCTGCCTTAACACAATCGAACCAACCAGCCTGAAGGAAGTTGAAATTATATCTGAAATAATACAGAAAAATATTGAAATGTTAAAAAAAATAGTAATATCGAAAAAAAAAAATCAATTAAAATGTCAAATTTTTTCAGTTCATGTTTCATTAATGTCAGCGTAATACCCCACGAAAGTCAAGTTAATCAATCTTACGCTTCTTATACTTGCGAATTGCGTTTTTCATCACGCTTGTTTTTATGGGAAAAAAATATTTATGTGATTTGATTGATTTTATTTGCTATTTTGGTCATTTTTATTTTGTGCGTGATGAATTTTAAGCATATTGCAATTTTTTTGTGGGAAACTACTAAAGTTGAGTTTCCTTAGAAATTGGTTATTATTTGATTGTTTGATAATCGAAGCTAAATACAGTTGAGTTGAAGTTATTCAATATTAACTAAGAAGTATGTCTTAATTGAATATGACTATGAACAGGTTTTGTGGACAAAATATGACAAAATTATGAAATTGAGACATGAAACTTAGGTGTGGCAAAGATTGTTTACTATGACTGTAGAACAGTGTCCGAACTATGTGTCGTGGCACACTTGTATCACAAATGAGCCGCATGTCGTGTGCAGTTTCATTCATGGCTTACCAACAAGTAAGTTTGATAGATTCAATTCCTATTAAAATTGGCAAATTTATGTCTAATTTTGATAAAAGCCACCAATTGCAGTACAAGACTGTCCATAAAGCAGATCATAATTCAATTAGTTAACTACAATCTAATCCAAAGCCTAGCCTTCATCCATCACTAATCTGCAGTCCATCAACCCCGCCATCTGCCAACTAAATGCGCCAAAAACCAATGATGCAAAGCCAATTTTTGCCTAACCAACTTTCATATTTATGCTATGACTTAATTTTTCATTCATTTCTTTATTATCATAGAATTCATAACAAAATTAAAGCCTAAGATCGATCATTCACTTTACTACAAATTTCGTA
Organism: Chironomus tepperi; assembly: GCF_022539635.2. Lineage (NCBI taxonomy): Eukaryota > Metazoa > Arthropoda > Insecta > Diptera > Chironomidae > Chironomus > Chironomus tepperi. The sequence continues at coordinate 3,044,057 of NW_027226207.1, forward strand.
CATTTGCATTCATTTCTCTATTTCACGCGTGCGCGCTAAAAATTGCAAGATCTAGCTAATTTCTTCGTTTAGTTTTCTACTCTTCACTTCGAATTGAATTATTACAGAAACGTGAATAGCAAGAGAAACAATGAAAATTATTATTATTATTTGCAGACTTCTTTTCCTCATCGTCGTATCGCTCAGTTCATTTACTTTCACTTCACTTTTTTTTTTTTTTTTTGATTATTGTTTTGTTGTTACATTTATTGTTATAATATTTTTATAACGTACCATAAAAATCGCTCACAAACAATGTCTTGAATGTTGATTTTTTTTTTGTGTAATTTGTAGACGCGCAGACCGACTGGAGATCTTATAAATATGAAACCAACTTGCATAATATATCTACTTTTTTTTTGTGTTGTCTGTATCAGTAGACAACAGTGAAGATCTTAAAAAATTAAATTATTGAACTCATGATAATCTTTAATGGACATAATGAAGTCATTACATGTTCTTTGAATCAATAGCAACTAAAAACTTTGTATTGTCATAATTTGATTATGGGTTGAGGCCGATTATGGTTATTATTTTCATTGTTGACAGTGAGTCAAAGCTCTTTTAAGTACGAAATATGTGTATCTATAGATATGGGACGGTACGATTGAATTTATTTGTTTATTTTGTCTCTGTTATGGTTATTTTAGCTATAAACTATCCATGTAAAACAATATAAGATACTAAATATAGAAATTTAGTTATTTTTATGGTTGATAAAGAGCAACTATTTGCCGTTATTTATGGATGCATAGATAGAGGAATCGCATTACAACACTTTGTTAAGATTTTTAAAATTCTAATAGGAATTTTTTGTGGCTTTTTTAATAGCCGATGACTATGCATTTTTGTGGGTGTCATCCAAGCGTATTTCACTTAACCATGGATGTATTTAGGGGGATTAGGTAGAGATTTTAAGGGGTTATAAGGGATTTTAGATGGGTTGTAAGGGATTTTAGGAGGTTAAGTAGAGATTTTGGGATTTTTTTGGATAAATCCTCTAGCAAATAGCGAAAATGACGTGTATAGATGTCAAGCTATCTTCAATACGTCTCAGCACTTGCCGAATGACCCAGTAAGAATCGACGACTACGCAAAAAAAAATTAAGAAATTACCGTAAAAAAGAATTTTGAGGTCTTCATTCAGACACAGATTTTTTTGTCGCTATAATTGTTCATTTTATTACATTAATAAGAATAATAAAGAATGAAGAATAAAGAACTGTGAATAAAGCACACTCAACACGCTATTTAACTTTTTTTTTCATACCCATTCAAAAGAATTAAATTTTTTACACGTAAATTGTCATTTAAAAATGAAATAAAGAATATAAGATAACGGTAATGAGTGTATGAAAAATGAAGAAAATGAAATGAGATGGGAGTAGAGATGTCAATTATTTGGGTTTTTACTATTTGTACAAATACCCAAATACCCAAATATTAAACCCCAAATATTTGTACAAATATTTTAAAAAAAAAATTGGTCTTAAAAGTAGGCCTAAGGACCATTTTGCAGAATATTTCTTGTAAAAGTTGTCTCAAATAACTGCTGAGCATTTTTTACAACATTGTAAAAGCCATTTCCTGCTTAGTTTAATTAAAATAACGAGCTAAAAAAGTGAACCTGGTAAATGTTTTTATTCTTAAACCCACTGAAAATGTAACCGTTTTGGACCAAATTGCCACCCACAAGAGCTGAGACAATGACAACAGATTCTTGAATATTTTTTTTTTCTTTATAAGTTTTAATTCTTCAGGAACATTTTTGTCTTGTGCAGATAAACAAAACCACTTTGACGCAGATTTAACTTTCTATTATCTGCATACAGGAATATAGTTATCTCTCTGAAGGTCGCATATTGTATCTGCAATTTTTCCACAAATTTACAGTAGATCTGATATAATCAGTATGATTTTTGGTTAGAATTTTGTCTATACTTTCTTCTAAGTTCCATTATATAACCAAAATATAACTTATATTCAATAAAGATGTGAGATTAAATTCATATTGGCAAAAAATTGACACTAAAAATTTCAATCTGCTGTCTTCAGACATTCCCTACGCGCGACAATGGGCCCTCGTGCGCCCCAGCCAAGGAAACAAACAAACAAACAAACGAAAATTTCAATGAAAATCAGAAATTTTATGAAAAATTTCCTAAAAAGTCAAGATTTTAAGCAGACCCAAATAAATTTGGGTTTACACCCAAATATTTGGGGTACCCCAAATAGTGCAAAATACCCCAAATATTTGGGTATTTGGGTATTTGTATTGACATCTCTAGATGGGAGGCAATTGTTATCATTAGCGTAAGAATACTCTTAATTATATTTAAAAGTGTGACTCATTCAATTAAACATCCTACATTCGGTAAGATTGGCAAGCTGTGAAAATAAACAATTTTTTTAAAAGATCTGTTTGCTCATGAAGTGCAACGTACAATGTCATGCTTTTACTGCTTTATTTTTATTGACGTGCTGTTCACTCTCATCTTAAACAAAATTACTCAGTCAATATACATACTTAAGTGCGGCCTTTTTATCTCGTTGCAAAAAAATATTGTTTATGTTACAGTTTATTTTCTTTAATGACTACCTTTTGTTATGTTTTGGATTAATCTGCCTTGAACGTTAAATTGTGGAAGGTCCATTTAACTCACAATCTCTGTATGCATGTGATGAAGTATTTCTTTTATATTTTTGAACTTCATCCATGCAACTCGACATATTTGGAATTTTAATAATAATCAATACCAATTGCCTTTCTACCGACTTAATTCACATTTAATTCTTTCGTGTTTTTATATTTTTTTACATAATTTGTATTAACTAAAGGTAGTTAAACCGTAGAAAAACAAAAAAACGTGACACAAAAAAAAAACTTTCCGTAATGCCATTCACATACAACTTATAAAATAACTACAGACTCAACTTAAATGGCATGTTGGCCACAAGACTCTAACCACCATGCGATATAAGTGACCAAAAAGTTTATGTACATATACAATTTCTTTAGAAATAATAAACCGTAAATGCCAAATTCACGCGTAGTTCAAAGAAGCTAAAGGTAAGGAAAAATATAAATTTTTAATGGACATTTTATGATGCATGAGGAGGAAGAGAAAGATGGAAAAATTATTTTTCCGAAAATCATAAAGATTAATATTATTTAAGTAAGTCAATGAAGTCTCTTTCATTTGAACTTCAATTTTTCATTTCAAAAAGATTTCATTTTATCTTTATTCGCATCTTTTTCATCATAATCGACTTCTTGTTCACAAAAAATAAAAATTTTGTTACTTTGTTATTTATTACATCGAAGCGATTCCAATGATTGAAGTATATTCTCTATGTTAAACCATTGGCCGCACGACTTGCTCATGCAATGATTGAGAATCAACAACAATTTTGTTGGTATTGCTTAATATGCATAACTAGAGCTGCCATACTTCAGGTATGACAATTAGTGATATGGCATTGGCATGAGACTTTCCTGCTAGCACTTTGCTCCGGGTAAAAATGTAATTAACCCATTGAAGTCAACCTAATGTATATTCATGTGTTTTTGAAGAGATACGCATGGTGAAATGCACAATTTTGAAAAAGCACCATAGGCAGGCAAAATTCTTTGATAGTTTTGTTGGTGAAGTATTTTGATCAAACACAAACAAGCTGTAATTTGGCTGTTTTGATTTGCATTAATGACGAGAAGCAATCAAGTTGTGTTAAAAAAATGGTAATTTTATTGCAGATTGGCTCCATCAAAAGAATTAAGTTTTTGGAAAGCATCTGTGAGGTCAGTGTGTCCTGTTCATTCAAGTTTAAAGTGATTTTTTATTGAAATGAATGAAAATTAGGTTCGCTCGGAATGTTTTTCAATTATTTACTAACCAATGTAATTAATGCTAAAAGCATTTTGGTTTTTAAAAAAATTTTCGCTTGTCTTTTGTAAAACCCACAAGTTCTCAAGAAAAACTCAACGTCAAAAAATTTATACGAATACTATGTTAAGGTTATGATGTTGTTTGTCTATATTAGGCAAGCCGTATCAACAAAAAAAAAAAAAACAACAAGAACAGGCACAACACATTGAATATCAATTTGTGATGAAGAGGTTGAGGTAAATCATAGTAATAATAAAAAGATATATCTATATCATGTTATGAATATTAATGTGAATAAATCATTATCGCAGGCAGAAATTTCTTCTGACATTTATAGCATCATTTTGAGATAAAGGAGAAAAAAAACGATCATCGTATCGCTTAAGATGTAAAAGAAATTTAGACTAATTAATTATGAAAATGATGAGATCCCCGTCAACCTGGAACCGATTAAATGATTTTTTCTATCTTTATTGATTTTGTTTTTCCTTCCATTTCTCGTTTAATTTTATATTTATTTATAAACTCGTTGATGATGGAATGTTTGAAAAAAGTTTATTCAATGAATCCACTTCAAAGATAATATCAAACTATTCTGCTGTTTTACTTATTCAGTTTTCTCATAGAATGTAGATATTTCAGTCACAAGTTTAATCGTATTCAATGGGATAGAGAAATCATAAAAAATAAAATACTGTAGAACTTTGTTGCAAAGTAGTTTATAATGCTTAAGTAGTGGAAAACAACATCATGAGGAGTAAATAGAATATTTACAATAAATACAGTTGGGTATAAATATACAAACGTCCATAGAATAAACAAGTAAGGTCAATAAAGATATTATGATGTTAATTTATTCGAAACTTGGTGTCTAAAGCGCATTTTTCAGAGAAAAACTGAGAGCGACCCAGTAGATAATACTGATGTAAGAAACAACTTAAAAAGTATAATCCTCGGTAGTCTAGTGGTAAGTATTTCACGTATATGCAAAAATGTCAACTTATCAATCAAACTCAACAAGTAGCCAGTCAATCTGTCTCGAAATCATGATCATTTTAATCAATTATTTAAATCGCGCTAAGTAAAATCGGAGAGTAAGAAAAAAGAGACAGAACAAGCAAGAGAAAAAAGGGGAAAATACCAAAATGTAACGGGAAACCTCAAAGAGTCACTCGAGCGTACCATCAGAGAATGAAAGAATGAATGAGTTTAGTGAGAAAAGAAAGAGTGTAAAGAATCTTTTTTCACTCTTCAGTCGAGAAGAAAGAACCCATGAAATAGAAAATCAGAAGAAAAAATATAAATAAAGGAATAAAAGAGAAACCCAGCAAGCAAAAGGGGCTATAAAAGAAGAAGCGAGAACGTAAAAATATCAAATGGCACACATTTCCATCAGACTTATTTACTACAACACGATTTCTATTTTCATCGACCGTGCATTAAGTTTGAAATGGAGATATTCTAGTCTTACTAAGATCATTTTTTTTTCGTGTACTGTTTTTTGTTTTCTATTTTCAACAAACACAAAAAGAATTTCTTGTGCTGTCTAGCTGTCTATAATTTCTCAAAAGTATTTCTCCTCTTCGTTTTCTGTTATTTAACACACAGGTTATACTTTTTTGTTGAAGAATGAACAGTTTTGATGGAATTTCATTAATCAAATTTTTTAGCAGTAAGTGTATGTGTTCTAATAACTTATCCATTTATAATAATGGACGTGGATAGATTAGAGTGTCTGAATTTGATAGTAAAAGCACCAGAAAACAGTTGCAGGCTGAAGCTTTTGTATTAAGAAAATAATCGATACGTGAATTCCCATAATTTTATATTCATAAGATACTTTGATGAAAAATTGATCAGTAGGGGGAATGTTTGAGATTCTCTAGTCACAGGAAATAATACTGTTAAATATTTTATTATCTAGATTATGAGATGAATTTTAGAGATTATAGAAAGAGATTTATTAATGAGCAAATGCCACTGAAGAATCATGAATTTCAAATGTCTAAATGGCATATGTGTTATGCAAATCACTACATGAATTAGTGATCACGAGTTCGAATCTCAATTTATAAAACATAGTTACTTTGTATTTATTCAATTTTTTTTTTGCTTTTTTCAACAATCTGCCTAGAACCCAAATCTGATGTAGACATGCAATCACTGCAAAGAATCACAATCGTTTCAGCAGAATGAATACAAACGAGAGTGAAAACTTCTCATGAATATCTTCCTGATTATCATCAAAACAAACTATCAAAATTTATTTTAATTCGCAAAAGTTAAAATCTCAGTAATTTATCCTAAAGTAGCCTTCAACGCGGCTAATTAAACTAAATTAATTACTTGAAACCGCAAAAATTAACGAATCAGCTGAGCAAAAATTTTCTCAGAATTTCTTAATTTGGAAGTAAACTTTTTCTGAAGGCCTTTTTTATGGATTTAATTATTTTGTTTTCTTGCTAATGAAAAAGTTACAATAGCAGCAAAAAATTTCTTTCTCTAATTGATGCGAAAGTAAAAATATTTTTTATGAAGAAGACAAATTTTTTTGTTAGAATTTCTTTGTCATAGCTATTTGGTGATTGTTAAAAGGCAATTCTTTCACCATGAAAATGTTTCTCACATTATGCATAGAACAATGGAGCACAATGATTAATTTTTATGAGGAAAATTATGAATTTACAACAAAAAAAATTTAATTAAACTTGCTGCTGATGATCTAAAGCACTTTTCCATAATAAATGATTTTCAACGATATTATAATTCGATGTATCAAGTGTTATTAGCATAAATAAGGTTGTGTAACTACGTGAGATTTTGAACTAGTTTTTCGGGTCTTCATTGTAAGTCAATTTTCATGTCATTAGACGTGAGATCATGTAAAGATTAATTTCAACTTTTTTTCTTATGCATCACAGCATTTACATCCGATAGAGTCAAAAAAATTACAAAATTTTTACACGATGATACATGAGAAACAGTGCCATTAAAAGACTTTTGATTTTCTTGACACATTTTCTTTTTTTTTACTTTGATCACGTGCCGTTTCCGTCAATTTTAATTTCATGACATGTCCTTCAGTACGTCAATAGATCTGTTTAGGAAATTACGTTGCAAATTTTTTTATGGAGTAATTTTCGATCATGCAAAGAAATTACCGAATTGGGTGTGCATGTGATGGGTGCAAGAAAAGGTTCATTAATATTCATGTTTAAATATTCGGAAGTTCAACTGTGTAGCGCTGAAATGGTCGACTATTGTCCTTGAATGTCGGTTATTATAGGATTTGATCAATCTAAGAATATAGAATCAATTCATCAAAATTGAGTCTTGCAATATGCGATAATTTTTACGGCTCCTTATGTGGAGTCGATATTTGATCTTCCTTGACAATTTTTAAGGCACACGAAACAGGAACCTTAATATTATGACAATTATCTCAAACTTATAATAGCACGAAGATTTTATCGCTAAAATAACAAATCTTTCAAGTCATTCTGATGCCATAAACTTTAAAAATAGGCACTTTAATTTGCCCAAAATTAAACTTAATTTTGCATAACCATTTCAAGATCATATCCATATATAATTTTGCTAATTCGACACCTTAACATACAATAAAGATGACACAATGAAACTACATTTAAACCATTCATTTATGAATCAAAACTTGAAGGCTAATAGCATACAACTTAAATCCATTACTAATTCAACAAAATTCAATTTTAAAACACCTTATTGTAAAATTAAATTAGAATTTTAAATTAAAAACTCTAATAAAATTGAAATTTTAAATTAAAACTGACCGTTATAATCCAATAAAGCTTTTATTTATTACCCATTGACGTGCCGTTAAAATTAGCTTTTAATAGTCTTATCTTGAATGCAAAGTACAAATTAAATGATTTAGTTATTTAGACTTTTATTTCTTCCTTTAAAAGCTAATAATTTATAAAGTTTTATTATTGTTAGTATTTTCTCTATTTGAGGTAATTAGAAAACATGAAAAGAAAAAAGAGAAAACATGATCACTAGCTAATTTTCCAATTATCATTATACTTGAAAGAAAACTTACGTTTAACTATTTTTTTAAGGAAAAGAAAATAAATATAGAAGCAGTCATAATTGAATATCTGTTGCAGTCCATTTTTTTCATCATTCAATTCTTGTACAATGTAAAAATTGAATTCATCATCATTATAAGCAAACAATATAAATTGATGTGCTTGATGAGATTTTATTTGATTATTACTTGGGTTTGAGTGGGATTTATATTTATATTTTGCAAATTTTAAATTAAGGTTCTATTTGCGATATTGGTTTAAACATTTATGCAATTGAAAAATATTTAGAAAAATTTTCATTTTCGGATTTAGGTTCAAATCCTATAGATGAAATTAAAGATAATTTGTAGACGAGTAAATTGAAAATTGAAGTTTTTTTTATGACTTTTTACGACTTTTATGTCACATCAAGCAAATCAAATTGCATCAAAAGTGAAAACTCTCCAAAGATTAACAACCAGTAAACACAATTGAGCGATCACAGAGAAAAGAAAATAACCAATTAGGTTAGTTGTGACAAGAAATAATTTTTTTCATTTAATTCAATCCCATACAAACATTAAATCAAGAGCTTGATGTGTGTAAATATGGCATTATGAGTGTGAAATGTGTCTAATCATGAGGATTCTTTAATTATTGAGAAACGGTTTATATGTTTTCATGCTTGATCAGTTCCATCTATCTTCTTCTTAAACAATTTCCATCTATCAACAGATCGTTAGAGTCAATTCATCTAAATATTACGATGGACATAAAAGAAATGGTCAAAAAAAAGTGGATCCGACTCGAATTAGTTTTAAACGCTTCAAATGATGAAAAAAATAATTTTTAATGACTAAATTTTTCAGAATGAGTGGACATAAATTCAATGAAATTAAATTGTTATTATCTCAAATAATGGACGTACATATGATGCATTGCATTAAAGTCAAAATTAGACCCATCAACAAAAAAAATGACTCGTTTTAGATTTTAGAAAGTTCAGTTCTTTTATTTTTTGTTACCTCGCTGGTTCGCTTGCTGCTCTAAAAGCCGTGAATGTTCAATGACAAAGAAAAAATTAGAGCACAATAAACATGTCCATCGACATTATATCACACACATCATCCGATTGCTGTTGGCTGTGTCTTAGAGTACACCGATTGAGATTAATTTTAATTACAAACGACATAAAAAGCTCTAGTTTTTTGCAATTGCAAGCAGATTAGCATTAAATTGTACACAACGAGTTTAGTCTGTTGACAAATTTCACCTTTTTATACACGTCGGAGTTACTCGATATCACATTTAATTTCACATCTATGTCTGTTAATGCTTGTTTACATACATAACAATAATGCAAAATTACAGACAATTTGTATACAACATTGTTGTTGTATGTATACCCATTTTAAAATTTAATTTGACATTTTTTGTCTTTTATTTCTTCCATCTTTCACTCAATTGCTGTTGCTGTTGCTGTTACTGCTGTTCATTTTCATTTAATTTACATTAGAATGAGCTTTTGTGTGTGAATTGTTGTTATTTTAATCAGGATTTATAAAGAAGACTATCTATGGACATAATCTGTCTAAATTTGATATATGTAAAGATTTTTTTTGTAATCAGTCTATAAGATTTTTGTGTGTCTCGACATCAAATTTGAGTTGACATTTTCATACAAAATGTAATCAACAGAAGCTTATTTATGATTTGCATAATAATATTATTGTCAATGATGGTGAGATTAAGTGAATTTATATATTTTTGGACATATCATGGTAAAATGCTTAAAGCGAGAAGCTTCAGAAAGTTTATTCCTATCAAAAGAGACACAACCACAAAAGATCACCAAACAAAAAGTCAAAACCAATTAATTTTCCAATTGATCCATTTAATGAAAATTCAACAAGCAATTCCAAGAGCTGTCAGCTTACAAGATTGATATTTCATTAAATCAAAAGCGTCACAAACTACTTTTTTGCTGATTGGTCGTGTTAAATTCATTCTCAAAACAATAAAGTAGGAAGCAAAATTTTTATTTACTTTAAATTTGGGATGAAATTAATTTTCTATAATAAAAAATTTAAACTTAATTCCCACTGATATCTAATGTCAGTCAGTCCATTAACACTTGAATGATAAATGAACATATATAAAAAAAGATTTTTCAATACAACACACAGATTATCCCAATTATAGTTTTATGACCTTAAAAAGCTTTTTCCTATTTGATGAGTTTGATAATGATGATGATGCTCGTTGGATGAATTTAATTCTATTCCATCATACGAATGAAATGTATAAAAAATTATTATATTAAATCGGCATAGCATTGAAATTTAATATCCGAAAAAAATATATATGAAAACCGGTAGCAACGTCAGACTGTTGAAATAGCTGGGCAATTACTTATGGGTGGAGACTGGACGATAGGTTGACTGACTGACTGACTTCTTTCATTCTCAAAAATAAATAAAAAAAAAATATTTAATTTAGACAAGCTCCACGAGTGAGAAAGTAATTTGTAACAGTTATGAATGTGGCAATAAGGAGGAGGAATAATAAGAAGATGTAAATTGAAAATGAATTTGAGTCTCAAAAGGTCTTTAAAAATAAATTAGCGAAACAGATTTTTCTGATTGTTATGACGGTTGTTTGAACTTCTTCTCTTTTTGTCTCTATTTCGTTATGTTTTCTATGAGTAAGAAGATGAAATATTGGACAGAATGTGAACATCGATTTATCTTTATATTTCGGGTTATTTTAAAGGAGAATAGCAGAGACATGATGTTAATATCAAGTGTATTGCTCTTTTATTTCGATATTAAATATTGACTTAATTTTCTTAAAAGTTTTTCAATTTTTAGAATTTTTATTCTATTTTGTTAATAAAAACAGGAAGACAGCTGGTTTTATTGTAGATCAATTTGTGTATCAATCAATAAGACTTAAGGCAAAACATTAAAGCTACAAAATAATATAGAGCAACAATGTTATTGACTTTCGTGAGAACATCCTTTGTAAATTTTATCTAAATCCTACAAATTGTATCTTCATTTACTGCAAATCACAGCTTTTCATCCCACCAGCAATGCAAGTAGCACATCTATTTCACTTATAAGCTGTCATAACCATTTCTATTTACTGTCACAACAATGTTGTTATTCAAGAGATTAAAGTTGTTTGCCATTAAATTGCCATAGATATTAAATATTTTATTGCGTCTATTGCTTTTTTTAATTTCATTAAAATCTTCTTAATATGTAATTTATACGGAGTAAATCTACATATTTCAAAACATTTTAAATATTGAAGTTTCAATTTCGCTGTTAATTCTCATTTTTCCAGTGTAAATACTATTTTATGTAAACTTAATATGTATGTACAGGTGCTGAGTCGTAAATTTATGGATCACAATTCGTACGTAATATCGCACAGAGTGGATTGAATTACAAAACTTTTTTTTTTTTTGTTAATGCTTACAATTTTTATCAAGAACCGTAAAATCTACATTTTCAGTTCTTTTTTGCTTCTGTCAATTGTTTTCATTATATGTATATTAATATTTCTGTGAAATCTAGGTAGCACATTCTGTCACTATTCAGTGGACATGACTAAAATTTACAATGAAAAGTGCTCTCATTTTTATATTCTATGCAATTTCGTGTGTTTATTATTATTCACTATGAGTTGAGTGAAAAGTTTTTATAATTTGATGAATTTCAGAATTATTCATTCAATTTAAATTTGGCTAGTAAAAACATTGTCTGTCTCATGCTGTGAGCGGTTACTTTTAATAAAATAGTCAAGTGAATAATGCATGAATAGAGCTTTCATTACACGACTTGTTACTGAAGTCGTGTTTTGTACACAATTTTCAGGCACACATTTGTTCGTCCGCAATTTTAAACAAAAAAATAATTCGACATACGCTTAAATATTTTTGCGCAAATTTTTTACAGTTTCCGAGTATCATGAAATTCTCATTTTTTATTTTGTTTACAATAATCGTTAGCGGTTATGCGGTTTTATTATAAATTTCAATAATAATGAACATTTTGCGAATCTTATCGTACATGTTGAACAATTTCCATTTCAATTGCAGAATGTGGCATAATATATTATGCAATTTTTAATATTTTATTACATTTAGTTTATAGTTTTTTGTACATAACGAGAAAGTTTCTCGTTATAAATTCTAAATAAAAAATAGTTTTAGTACCGAAAAAAAACTTTCCATTCCGTGGACCTTCTCGCTTGGAACCCCTTGAATATAAAACAGTCAAATATTTATGCCATAGACCATCATCATCATTTGGCATAAAACACGAAAAGATTTCAAAATCTTGCATTTAATTAACAAGATGAAGAGTGAAAAGAATTTAAAGGAATCACGCTTTTGGCGTGTCTGGGTCATTGTATTATTATTGATATCCGACGAGTTTCATAAAAAAACACAACAAGCATCCAAATATGAAATATACAGCAGACGAGAGAATTGTTTTATGACCTCATAATCATGAAATTCTTCAATGTCGAAGTGTCGATATGAATAATTTAAAAGTGCAAATGAACCTATTCAGATTTTTGTTTTGTTTTCTGTACTTGCTACTATTGTGTAACAGAATAATATCGTTATAATTAGAATGGAAATTCCATTGCATACCACACAATGGTAGATCATTATCGTAAAGTAAATTTTTGTTCACATATTGACGTAATTTACTGTCATTTCATGATAAGAACTTATTTCCCTCTTTTTTTGACATCGATCGTTATCAAAAGTCAAACAATGAACTTGAAAAACTTTCAAAAAGAGACAATTTTGCGGTGACTCGATGTTTGCTATTTCTGAAAGTCACACCACAAAATACGACCGACAGTAAATAATTGTAATTGTTTTCTATTGAATATGCTAATTTATTCCAAATAAAATAAGTGCTTAACTTTACTCATTTCAATTGTTGTGAACTTTAATTCATCGAATACAAGTCGATGTGAAAAAACTTATGGAAATATAGAAGAAATGCGAGTTTAAAGCGCATTTTGTAGAAGCAAAATCTGAAACTAGTTGTCAGTATAGCGTTAAAAGATTAAGTTGCAAACTAGTCATAACATCGTGAATATCTGTTATTAAGAACAGAGTGGATTAACAATGGAAACAACATCTTAATAGCTCCACTTCAAGACAGAAGACTTATGAATAAGAGCTTGTAAAAATGTTAATAAATCTAGTCTTAAATAACGACATCCACGCTTCCTAGAAAGGATTACAGTAACTCACACAATATGAATTACCGTATTTTACACTCTTTTAAATCTTCACCATTTTCAATTCATAAATATTCCTTAGTTAGTCAGTCAAAGAAACCAGATACAATAATTTAGCGCAATAATGAATCATTTTACATTCAGTACGAATTTAAAAGCACCTTTTTTTTAAAGAGCCAATTTTCACTCAATATTGAATTAAATATTCGAAAGAGTAATCACAAACATTTAATGAATATTTCACTATAAATTTAATTTCACATGCAAAAATATTTTTCAACTAATAAAGAAGAAAAATGTCTTTGCTAAGCAAAAAAGGGAGAGAAATAAGAAACATTGCTATTTGCCATTTATTTTTACAAGGAAATTGCGTAACTTATTTTTTTTTTGTCTCTACAAGACACAGTTATGGCACAGAAAAAAATAAGTTGAGAAAAAAAAAATATTGCAAGCAATAAAACATGTTACAAAAGCACTTTAATATTGCTGTACATCACTGGAGGCCCATTTGACGAAGTATTAAGGAAATGACGGATAATGCCCATGTGACTCATCAATACATCACGCGTCCGCCGAAAAAGCATTCAATACACTTTATCTCTGTCTCGCTCTTCCATCCTTCACTTACATCGAGCATCTGTTATTTTTCTTAAAAAAAACTTCTTTTATTGCTATACACAAAACGATAAGAAGAGTAAAAAATTTATTTGGGACTGGAATTTTTGTTTGCTCTTGAAATTCTTTCTTTGTCGCAAATTTATATTCGCATGCACAGGGTTACAGATAGTGTTGAGCACTTGAGTAAAAAAAAAAGGGAGAAAAAAAAACATTCCTCATTTATGACATTTACACTCTAGAGGAAAATAACAAATGAGAATTCCTTTGATTAAGTTTTAAATTGCTGTAGCTACTGACAGAGCCAGACAAATGACAGCTTCAAGTTAGTGTATGGAATAAATTATAAAAAAATAATATTATATATGAAAAAAAGAGAACTAAGCATCGCACATTTGAGATGATGATGATACATGATGAGAATTAATTGAATATTGTAAGGAATCTGGCACTGATATGGCAGTCATTTCTGTTTTTAGCAAAAGTTTGCGAAGATATTTTAATTGTTTATTTTGGATTGCTATCTTTTGGCAGTAGTTTTACTAATAATTTGTAGTGTGGGCTTCTGGAATTTTAAAAGCTTCATCTAATTAGCGCGATTCTATTCTTAATTTAAGTCTGACTAAATCGTATATTTTGATTTAATTCTACGTTAAACAAAGGAGTCTCGATGATGCAGATTAATCATGACTTCTAACAAGCCATAAAACAATCATCAAATGCGTCGTACTCACAAAAATTCCCAAGAATATCAACATTCACATTCATTACTTTTATCTTGTTAAGTGATGTGTTCATTTTTAATTGTGGAGTCGGCACAAATTTCATTTAAAAATAAATTAGTGGGCATAGCATAAGTAGTGAGTAAACAAGTTTCATCTGGGTGTAATGATGCGTCTGTGCCAAAATATTTAAAGAATTTATGTGTAAGAAAGAAGAAAAATAATGAAAACCCAGCAAAATCGCTTATGATGAAAGCAAACTGCAATATTTTGTTATTTTTAAGCAATGTGTGAAAAGTGCATCGAATAAAATAACTTTTGAGATGTGCTGAATGAATTTAAGCAAGAAGTCGTAATAGCCATATCATGTAGACGACGACAATGCTTATGATGATACTCTCAAAAAATGCTTTTAGTGTCACAACTTTTGTTGATATCCACTTAAAGAACTGATTCGTATTTATTTTAAGCAACGTTGTTCCAAGAAATCTGTTACATGCTCTCGATTTGTCAACAAAACAAACGCATTATATTCTTTCATTCTATCCGTGACATCTCATGGTAAACTTTACAAAAAAATTTCAAGTATGTTAAATACATGCAGCAGGTGAATGTTGTAATTTGAAGGTAGAATAAGTGAGGAAAAAGTTGTTCTACCTAAAATTGGTTTCATTAAAAGTTAAACAATGTTCACGGAAAATTTTTTTATGCTAAACTTTGTCATTTATTAATCGAAAGACTTTAAAAAAAGGCGTGAAAACTGGCACTGAATGGAATTTAGCATGGATGTAGAATTTAGCAAGCTAAACAGGTTGAAATTCTCTCGAGTCAGCAAATAACAAAAAATGCAAAAATCACAAACTCGAAAATTACTATTTCTATGCTCGTAATCTGCAGTTAAGCTCTTGTGCTGTACGATATTTTTAAGTATCATTCGAAAAAAAAAGTGTCCACCTGTACTCGCATGAAAAATATATCAAAATATTGAACTTTAAAACCACTTTACGTTAACTGGTTGCTTTTTGTACTCGTATTACTCATCTATACTCATATACGTAATGCTTTATTGCACTGAAAATTTATATTCATTATATCATAGAGTGGCATTTCTTCTTTTTTTTACTACCGTTGGCAAAAAAAAAGACTGAATATATATTGTGAGATATTTTTTTGCTATAAATCATTTGCGTATACATTGAAGCGTGTAATTCTCATTTCGCATAATATATTGTTAGACTGATATGAATATAGTGGATATACATATAGCAATTTCCGAATAATTTATTTGGTATGAACATTTTATGCACTACTTGCACGAATAATGTTTAATGAAAGTATTAAAAATGAATAATTTTTCTTTATGGACCACAAGAAATTATGGGAAAAAAGATCTTAATGGAGTTCGTAATGAATATTCAATATGTTCTAATACCTCTTATAGATTAAAAACTTTTACATAAGCTTCAGATGAATTGTGTCGATTATATGCACAATAAATCTAATAATTTGAATGTCTGTATAACAATTGTTATTTGATTTTAAATATGTAATTGTTCTATTGTAATTCGATTTAAGTCATTGACATTGTGAAGAGGGTATTGCTGTATAGAATTGGAAATAAAAAATTTTTTTAGCTTCATTCTACGGTACAATGGCTTTTGTTCAAAGCAATTTTTTTGATAGTCGGATTCAGATTCTAAATTTATAGAAACATCGTCAGGTTGCTAAATGACGTGAGTAATATTGTTACTTAAATAAACATGACAGGCTTTTTAACACCCATAAATTGTCAACTGAAAAATTTAACGTTATTTAATGTTAGACAGCGGATTTGTTAACAAAATTATAAATATTCATACATTCATCTCTTAATGAATAAGAATTTTTTTAAATAAAACGAAAGATTTAGCGATTCAGGGATTTACAATTTGTAATATGGGACATGATGAATTCTAAAATTGGCAAAATTTATTGACTTCATAAAGAATCTTACGTAATAACATGACAGTTTTATTAAAGAAAAATTCCGAGACGTCTTAATCATTTTTTTACCTATTATGGAACCCCACACTGAGTTAAAAAGTGAGACGAATTTTTGGACACAGAAAAATTACAAAAAAAAATCCAATCGCAGAAATAATTTGGCAATTGAAAATGATGAGATTGGAATTTCATCGATAATATTCGATATAACGTGAATGATGACTGTGAAGATCCAGGAATTTCAAAATGAAATGAAATAACAGATTACCTCATTCAATGACCTTCGCAAGAAAAAAAATTACTTCTTGCTCATATATATTCAGCATTTTTTCTGTAATTTTTGCCATCCTCATCATCATCGAGCATCAATTCGCCTACGTTCTTGTTTTTAACTGAAGTAGACTTATTCATCGCTGGGACATCTTAGTTCGATCAATCGAGGACATTTTTTCTGTAATTTTTGTTCACCATATGATTATCATTGTATTCTTTTCTCTCTTGCTTTTTTTCGCATGCACAAAAGTTTGCATTTTACAACTCATCCATATGCTGGTTTGGTCATTTCTGTTATAAACACTGGTTAAATACAATGAATGTGTCGCATTTTATTCAAAAAAAGTTAATTTAATCTGATTAATGGCTGTAGTTATGCACATTCCACAAATATTTATTCGCCTTCTCTGTCCCTTATGGAAGTTTCTTGGGAATTTATTGAAAATTAACATAAATCTCATAAGATGCTTATCGGTTCTAATTTTGGAATTATTCGCTACATTTCAAAATTTTCGTGAGTCACGAAACAATTTTTTAAGAACTTGAAATAAATCTGACAAAATCAGCACATGAATCGCATTTTTATTTCTTGTACATTTTTATGATTTGGCAGCAACGAGAGACATAAGAGAGAGAAAATAAAGTTGAGAATGAAAAGAAAGACTTTTAATTAATTTAAATTACGAAAATGAATCAGAATTGAAACAAACTGAGACTGTGGAAAAAAAGTGCATTAATAAATTGAGTTTTAAGAGTTATTCGACGGATAATATAAAACCGCATTCATTATTTTAATGAGCATTAGAGCATGAGTAAATAGCGACAGTGTCGTCATTTTGTTTGGCATTAAACAAGCATGAGATGAATGACCGAAATGCAAGTTAGAACTTTAATTCATTTGGCATGAAAAATTCGCATTTTTTGGGTACGAAATGTTGAAAACTGAGATAAATCATCAAATTACATTACCAAAATAATAAATGAGATTTGATTGTTAGAGATTCTTCAAATAAACATTACCAAAATTCCTAATTAAATTATTAAAATCCAACTTCAAATGACTCAATTTCAAATAGTCATTAAAACAAAATTAAGTCAATATTTTTTGACTCATACTCAAAAATAAATTAAGATGACCCTTCCGCGATTCACAACGCAAAACTGCAACCAACACACAGCTGTCTTCACCATAGTCATCTAACTTAAATTAAGTGATGACTGTGAGAAGCAAGAAAAATATTTTTGCGGATACTTTAATATGAAATTTTTCAAATAATTTTGCGCTTCATTCCGTACTAAATAAAGAAGACTCCGTAATGGTTTAGTGACATGAAACATACATACGTTGCATGAATCTTAAGAGTGACACATTCAAGGGCAAAATTTCTATTTTAAATATATAAATAAAAAAGATTGAAACATTCCATCACAAACATTACAGTTGATCTCATTAGCGAATTGGAGCTTAAAATTCTCTTTAAATTGTGCTCTTTATAATTTGACGCCACACACGCCAAGCCCATGCATTTACCGCTGTAATTTATTACTTTCAATTGCATTCTTTTTTGTTTTCTTTTCTATCACTTTAGTTATAACATAAATATAATTTTATTTAATTTTTTTCATGAAAGAAATGAAAAACATCCGAGACTTGAAGAAATGATTGTGCATTTAATGTAATTAATTTATGCAGAAATATTCTAGTTTTATACCTCAGCAGGCTAGCCAATATGTTTTCTTATTATTCCTATTTATTGAACATATTCGCTGCCTCTATATTATGTAGGCCAAGTTCTTCTGCAATTTTCTCTTTCTTCTATTTCTCCGACCATATTCCGTGTAAATCGAACTGAACAACATAAAGTACAAATTGAATATGAAATGTAAAGTATATGAGATGAAATGCAAGTATGAATGTCAACATACATTATGAATTTTTTATAATCCATTGTCTGTGGTACTGTGAAAGAGGTTTGAAATACTTTTGAGTCTAAAGTGGTTTGAATGTTAATTTTATTGGAAAATTTTCACTTAATTTGATATTATGGATTGGAATTTAAATGACAGTTCTTCATAGATAATAAGATGTGGTAGGTAGATTACTAGATACATGCATAATTGATTAATTGTTGACCCAAAATAACAATCTCATAAAAGCAGCATTTTTCGCGAAGCTAATGTTAAGGAAAAGAATAAAAGGAAATTATGAACTGCAACAATTGTCTCAAATAAAAAAGAAAATATGTCGCGCGACATAAGCACGAGCATAAGCATATTCGCCCAAGCATTCATAATAATTCACCCAGACATATTTACTCCAATATTTTTTTATCCATTTTTGGCGGCATACAACCCACTAAATAAAAAGACATCATATCTCTTTTGCTGTCGCAGTTCATTCTTTCCTCATAATGTTTACTTTTAATTCCTATAATAGTAACTTTCTATTATTCTTTTTAGCGCGTTCATTCGCCCACAAAAGAAACATTTGTTTGCCATGTGTGATTCTATTTTATTTTTTTTATAATTTTCCATTATTTATTTAATCTTTTTTGCCGTTTTTGTAATGTCAGATATTAATAGATTTTCAATGGTTACATTACATTTTCCTTCACAAATTGCTAGACATTTTCAGCTCATTATTTTATTATTAAGCTGGACGCCAAGCACAATTCACTACGAATCTGATGTGTCATCAAAAATTGTTGTCTCCAAATAGATGAATGAAACATCTTTTTAGATTTAATCAATTTCAATTTATTTATTTTTCATCACATTGACTTTAAAAAACCCGCGGCCTCTCTTTACTTCATGTCCATTTGACATTTTCACTTCTGTGTTCTTTTCATTCACACATTAAGAGTCATTAGATGAGATATTGTATATCTTAAGTAGATATATATATTGTATGTCTTAAGTAGATTTACAAATGCGGAAGAACAACTACACTAAGTAGCTTGTGACGATCTACACGGCCAATTAATAAAGCAGAAAGAAAATGAAATGTAATGAAAGATGAGTTCATGAAAAAAACAATAAATTTTGAGTGAGGAAACTTTTCATCATGTTATTCAAGAACAATTACATAAAATCATACTTTTTGGATGACATACTGAGTAGATAAATGAATGATTGAATCGAAAAAAAATTTCGAAAGCTTGATATTGGAAATATATCGACTTCATGGCGATTGATTCTTGCCATTTTAAAGATTAATCACTGTCAAAGAAATCATCAAAACACATCAACTTAATGTTGATAAATTGCAGAAGCAGTTTGAAACAGGAGAATGTTTGGAGATTTTCGTTTGACCTGTGATATGATGAAAGCTTACGGTTGTGGATAGTCGTGAAGTTTTGAAATCGATTTTACTGTTTTGTAGATGCAAAATTGATTTTAATCTCAAGTTTAGAAATGATTAAATGAGAAAAAAATTGAATCCTACAGTCTAACTTGATATTACAGCCTCCAAAAATACGCTTAGGCTGTCTGCCTTTAGATGTCAATTCTACTGCTGTTTCTGACTCTAATGGGACATTTTTTGAGATGGAACAATTTTGTTTTTGTCTCTCCTATTAATGACAATTTTATGTAAATAATTTTTCTCATTCCATCTTGCTCAGTTCATTGAGTTTTCGTGGGTATTTCCTCTTCATCCATTGTTTCTTCTTCTTATTCACTTAATTTTTCGTAAAAATTTTTCTCTTTATTCAGCAATAAGTATTTCGTCGTACTTTAATCGGTTCTCCTCTTTCGCTTTTAAGCCCATCATAATAATTTAAAATCTCGCGAACCTACAATTTTTTATTTGAATTGCACCAATCATCACATTTTCACAAAGTTGATTTTTTTTTTTATTTGTATTTTTGACATTTCTCAAATTGCTGGTTTCACAGTTAATTGCTCAAAAAAAATTCATTTCCGATTGCCTTCACCTCTTTTTACGCCTCTTTTCTGCCTTTGAAAATTCAATTTTAAATTGAGCAACCAGATCTCCCTTTTTTGATTGCACCTCTAATGTGCCTACACACAAATTTTTTTTTTAGACACTAAATTAATAAATAAAAGAGAAGCATTTGGTGTTATCTCATTGAAAGTGAAGGCGAACACTCATATATTGAATAAAGCCTATTGTAATTGAGTTATTAAGTAATTTTTATGAAAGAAAAAGTCAATAATAAGTCTTTTAATTTTCAAATGGAATTAAAAAGTTCACTGACCGTTTTGTGTAGCTCTCAACGCTTTCGCTTTATGTTTCATGTAAGTAGCCAAGACAGAAAGTGTTTTATTCACCCTTCTTAATAATTGAACTTTATGGAAGTGTAACAAGTAAGTTTATTTTGTTATCCATAAAGTGTAATAAAAACTTTATGAAAAGTGAAAATTTTTTTCGCATAAGCCATTAAAAATTTATAAATTCGACACTTTAAATCAATTGTCTGTAGCTGGCAGCTTAAAGATTAAATTGTTAAACAAGCATATTTTTATGGAATTTATTAAAAATCGTGACTGTATGATTAATTTTGAAGTCTGGTGCGTGTTGTGGTGTCTTAATTAACACTTAGTTTTGGTAGATGATTGAAGTGTCAAGAGACTTTTCTCAAAACATTCTATTGTCAAAATTATTGAAGCTCAGAATATAGAAATTCACACATTCTAACTTTCCACGACCTAGTTTCTTAGATAATAACAAAAAAATTAACAGTCCGAAAATATTTCCTAAAATATGAGAGCTTATATCATTCAAGAAATTAAAAAAGTTTTATGTGTCCGGCAATCAATCTAGAGAGTCTGTCAAAATGGATAATAAAGCACCAGACAAAATATGCGCTAAAAAATTTCTTTATTTTCACTCTTGCGACGTCATAATTCAAGCAGTTAAAATTAAAGCAAATATAAAAAGCACAGAGAGAAAGATTCATTGTGTCAAAAAATTTTATGAGCCGTAAGTTAAAAACGTCTAGGAAATTTCGCAGACTTAAAATTTCATTAAAACATCTATAAATTAAAAATAAAGTATGAATGAAGAAAATTTCCCCTCAAACTGAAAAATTAGCTTTTAACGCATTGAGGCTTTTTATGAGCAAATTTTCATTCATTTTCATCTACGCTACATTTTGCAAATTTCTTGGTCGACAGTAAAAAATGAAATTATTATTAGAATTTTTATTGGAAAGTACCCTTGAGATAATTTTATAGCCATTTATTTAGATTTTTCAATTCAGATTTGTTAGGAATTTGAGAACGATAGTTAATCTGGGGAAATTTTATTTACATTCGCGGAACTAAATACTTAAATCTCTATCTTGATCAATTGAATTTTTACATGAAATTCCTATAAATTTTTCACAGATTAAATATCAATTAAACTCATTCGAAGGGCATAAAAAATAATTTTATTACAAAGTTACAAAATAATTTAATGGAATAAAGTGCGTGAAAAAGAAATTTTTATACGCATCTTCAAATATGAATCTCAGAAATGTTATAAACAATTAACTGAGAAATAAAAGTTATAATCAAGAAAAGATTGAAATTTTTTAACATCTTTCGTCTTCATATTTTCCATTTTTTTTATTATTATTATTTTGTTTCTTCTGAATTGTGAGTCGCATTTTATATACATATTGTGTTGATGTTGAGGTACTTCAAACCTATCATCAAACATGATCATCATCATGCCTTTTTGTGTTGTTTCGTTTGTAAAAGAATCTTTCTTTTATTTTACAAAGCAAAACCATAATCGCTTCTTTTTGTTTTAACAGTTATAATTTTTCTCTTTCTTTCTTCTTTTATTAATATTTATTTATTTTGGTTTTTTTTTGCATTTTGCAGCATCTGCAGTGTGTTTTTCATCTCATTTCTCTTTCATTTTCATCTCTTTCATAGACATAAGTATATTTATGAGCTTAATAATGAAAAGCCTCTTTATTCATTTCCATTGTGCATATGTTTTGATTATAAACAATTATTTTTTCTTATTTCTTTTACAAGACATGCACATAAACGAAAGCCAATAACATTTTGCAAAGACTATATCGAATTTGAAATAATGAGTATAACAAATTAAATCAACATTTTTTTACATTTTTCTTTGTGTATACAATATAAACACGCTAATTAATAATTCTTCTTCATCTTTCATACCATTCATCAACTCATTCATAACTTTTATGTGTTGAATTAACATCTTTCTTTTATATTTTTTAAATATTAATCAAATCGACTGTATTCATTGCAATTCAATGTTAATTCTCTCATTCGCGGTTGCTCTTTTAGTTTTTTTTTTCTTTTAACAAAATGATCATGTTAAGATTTATGAAATTGTAAGCAGTTAGCTACAACAGCAGCAGCATCCATTGATCTTTAGACATCAAAATATTTATAATAGATGAATAATAAATTTATTCATTTAATTAACGGCCACGAAAAGTTCAATGTATCAATAAATTTTATTCGTGAAAAGAGATTGGAATCAGAAAGGAAATGCTTTTGTGTGAATTGGTGGATAAAGAGCAGTTTTTTTGTTTGTTAAATTCGAAGGTTCTGTTTGATTCAAGGATTTTGTGTTGCAAGGTTAAGCAGAACAAAAAAATATTCTAAGCAAAAAAAAACTCTCAAAAAGACCTCGCATGCTAATTAATGTTTTAAAGACTTTTTTGTATACAAAATTATCAATAATATTTATCTTAAAGGCGATGAACTGAACTGTAAATTCGTATTTTCTCCTGAATATTTAACTCATTATTAATACGAAGAAGCTTCAAAAATTTATTCTAATCCTACAATCTATTAATTTGTCAGCACATAAATTTTACATGTTTACTACATTCGTAAAATTTATTCAAGAAATTTAATGCTAAAACCTATAACATGTCAGCATACCTCAGTTTACACTCATTTTGAGTCAATCAAACCAGCAGGACAAATTGTAAACATTAACACATTTGCCATTACAAGTAAGGCTTATGAACTTTTTTTTTTTATTATGCCAAACAATGTTGCTGAGATTTAGTATGAATGGAATATCGCACCCAAAAAAAAATCGCAACTCAGGAGAATAAAATGAATGTCTACACACGACACAGGTATTTTTAACTGAATTTGAAATGAGCCAAGCGATGAATAATAATAAAGAGAAAAAAAAATCATGAATTTTTATCCATTTTTTCCACTCAAATATTTAATCAACATAAAGACAACAGAATAAAAATTTACTTTCAGAATTTTTTGTGTTCATAAATCGATTCACATGAAGACATTTAGTCGTTCATTTTCAAAACGAGGAAAAAAAGGTAAAAAGTATGTACATTCATTTATGTATGAACAATGATTATTGAAAAATCATCAAGATCATTTCGAGTAAGAGAAAAATAACAGAGAATGCCAGTGGAAAAGAGAAAGATGTAAAGAAATTCAAGGCAAATGTCGACAAATGAATTGCCTAAAAGGTGTAAACTGAAAAAAGCAACATGAGAATTGCGTCTAAGATGTAAGAAAGAATCTCTTGAACAAAAAAAAAAAGTTTAAACAAATGTGGCAACAGCGGAATCTAAAAAACTTTTTCTTACTTTTCATTCTCTACACTCTTCATCTAACATTCAGTGTGAATGCGCTGGAAATTAAATTAGACAAGTATATCGGGAATCAAGAATCGAGAGAAAGAAACACTCGAGTATGTGTAAGAGAAAAGAAAACATAGATATTGTAAAGAAGAGCATGAAAAAGTTTATTTTGTGGATAGAAAAAAATCTTGATAAGTCTAAAGCGAGAAATTGGATTTTCATAGCTACTGGTTGTTGAGCTGTTACTATAATACTACTCTTATGATTACGGGATTTGTCAAATAATGATGTGGAATTTTAATTGATCAACTTCCATGAAATGGAAAACGATATTCAAGATAAGAATTGTCAACAGTATTTACCGCTTGAGAAAATTCTATCAGATTTCTTGGAAATACTTGAAGTTTATCTGAGATTTCTTCAGAACATTAATTTTGTCATTAACCCAGAAAGTTATTCATATGAAAAAAAGTAATAATAACTCAAGTGGTAAAGTGTTGGACTCAAATTATGGAGTTGATATAGGTTCGAATCCTAAATAAAATTTAAAATAATTCTCTTCTCTTTCTGATCTATTCCTTTTTTATTTTACATCAAAATTGCTCAATTAATAAAGAAAACCAGATGCAAAGCTTAGAATGTACTATGAGATCATATCCATTATTAATTTATATCCAATTTGACTAACGTAATCGATGACTTTTGCCAAGATGACTAACTCTCGAAACGACAAAGATCATATGCGCAAAAAATAACTCTGGAAATCATTAGGATGAAATTCATATAAATTCTTTAGCTTTACAGCAAGAGATTCTTTCAAGGGAATGTGCTGTACAGAAAATCTATGATCGCATAGAAAAAAATATGAGAAAGAGGAGAAAGACAAAGTTTCAATAATTTATAGATACTTATGTCCATAAATATCCATCATAAAGCATTACTTGATTTTTCCAATCTTGACAAAACAACAATAAAAAAAAATACATATAGACATTGGAAACAGTAAATAAATGAACGTTCAGCAACAATGTGAAGAGATGAAGAAAAAAAAGTATTTTACGGAGAACAATAATTATCATAGTAACTATTTATCTATGCTTTTTATTGCTCATAAACATTTACTTTCCTCCATCTATCCACCAATATGCTATTCGAATTCATTACTTAAATATATTCGGAATCACAAAAGTCGTAATTAATTATAAATTGTTGATGATTATCAGCATAGAAAAGAAAGAAATAACTTTTCATTTCGTTCAAAGTATTGAGTAACGTAATACTAGGAAATTAAGTATGCTTGATAACTTTAAGCTTACATAAGAAGTTTTCTATAGCTTTTTATTTTTGGGCAGCATTAGAGTTTCATGCCGAAAACAAAAATGTCTTGATACACCAAGATTATTGTGTGGCAATATTAATTACCTAAAATTATTAGCTACAGATTTGGCAAATATTGAACTATTTTGATATGGATTAAAATTATTAGAAATCAACAAATCGTATTGATTGTGTACATGTACAAGATCGGATTGCAAATAATGAAATGTGCGCCACATGCAATCTGTATGATTAATGAGGTTATTACAGAAATCGATTCGAAGATGCAATTATTGCGATTTCACAAAGTGACATTCAGTGTTTATGTCATATAAAAAAAAAAGTATCACGCCTAGCAATAAGCGATTTATAAAAATTTCAAAACTCCCGGATTCCTTGTCAAACGTAGACTACCTAAACCCCTATTCAGAATCAACAAAGAAAATAAAACAAAAACAATTTGTTGAAAGTAAATTCGTGAAATCAATTATTGAATCGTCAAGCCATATGTTTTTCGGCATATATACCCACTTCTATATATGCATGTAGTTTTTTTTATTTCGGTTAAGAACATGTTTCTGATTAATTGCAATGAAAATGGAAAGAAATTAAATAAATAATTTTAACATATATAAAAAACTTGTTTGCTCTCAATTTCAATATTCCGACTGTTATGTTTACGTTTAAGTCCAAAGAAGCAAAGAAAAAGGTATCTTTACGATTTCTCTATCTTATTTACACTTATTCGTCCTTGAAGATATGTTGGAAGCGTCCTTGCCGCTCGCTTATTCACATATATACATGTTTTTTTTTCTCATTCACTTTTCTGTTGTTGTACTATTGAATATAATAAAGCATTTGTGTAATATTCTCATGCATACTGCTCGCTGTATTAGCTTATCATATGGAATGTGTTTCTTTTTCTCATAACAACTTAACTTAGCGAATATTTTGCTTTAATTACCGCTTGTAATGTTTGAATGCAACCATCAATTATTTACACAAATAATTTTAAAGGAAAAAAATATAGAAATAAACGTGAAGCCATTCATTCAAGCATTTTGCACAATATTCTCCGCATTATTTCCACCTTTTCTGTCTCACTTACTCGCAGATTTTTTTTCCCTTTCTATCATGTTCTGCGGAAAAAAAAATATTTCTTGCAACAATTTTATGACCATAAATAAAGAGTAGATTAAATGTGACTCTATTTAATTCCTATATTCGCTTGAATGGACGATTGTTGAATGAAGAAGAAAAAAATAAATTGCTGAAAAATTAATAATTTCACGTCAACAATTTTCTTTCTCTCTATTTCATTTCATGCAATGTTTAAAAGAATTAAATTTCTTGATAATTGGACGTAAGGAAGTTTATTCAGGTATTTTTGTTTACGAAGAGCATTTTGTCATGCTGAACTAAATCAACCTAGTAGCACAGTAATTAAGAGCATATTTCTATAAATATAATTGAATTAGACAATGCAAAGGTTCAAGTTCTAAGACTTCATGAGGAAATTTTAATACATATTTTTACTCTTTTTGTAATTTTGCAGCATTTTAAAATCGATTTAAGAAAAACAAAACTTTGTCATTGAATTTGATGAAATTAGAAAGCTTCAGGTAATTGTAAAATAAAACCCTACTGAGTCTAAAATTAAGCATCCTCCATTAAGACAATAATATATTTCACAAATCTCTAAATTTCACAACGATGTCAGTATGCAATCGGATACCTCTATCAAAATTAGGTGCTTTGCTACTTTAGCAATTTTAATGATGACAATTTCGAGTTTCAAAATTCAAAATGCAAATGGCAATATTTTCTCAAAAGTTATATTCATGTCAAAAACACTATAAAATGATCCCCAAGTGGTTTGTCTAAAATGATCTTTTATGATTCAGAAGAGCCAAATTTTCAGAACATAATGAATACAGTTTAATATTCTCTGGCAAAAGTATGCTAAAAGGCCTACATTCCACACATTTAACTTTTTTTATGGTGATGATCTAAGAATAAGCGATAGAATGAAAAAGAGAAGAATTAGAAAGAGAGAAAATACCGAAAAGAAACTTCTTTTAATTAATTTTAATTCACTTTTAGAAAAGAAAATTTCTTCATTTCAATATGTCTCTCGGTTTTGTCTCAGCACTGTGAGTGCTTTTCATTCACTAACATAGTTTTTAACATATTTTTATAGCATTCCTTTAATTTAATTAGATGGTATCATAAATGCTGCTCGTCTTGAATGACTGAAGGGCCATAAAAAAACTTGGTCTTTTTTACCGAAGTAATAGCATGTGTTTGTGACATAGAACAACCGAAACGATTTGTCTTTTGTTGTACAATTTTTTTTTTCTCAAGAATTATCATTTTTTTACCTTTTAAACTAGTTCCTTTGTGTGGCGTTTTCCGAAATGTATTTTTTTTGTGTTAACAAAAATCCTTCTTGTGCAAGTCCTTCCACTTTACTTTATACTATTATGTACACATATATCCGTGCGTGAGAATATTTCTATTTTTTATGCTCCTTCCAGAAAATAATATATATTATCTTATGCTTCCTACCGTTAATTCACTTTCAACAACACAATTATAATTATTTTTTAAAAAACAGGCATCAGAACGAAATAAAGTAAGAATAAGGTACAATAATAAGCAACGATTATAATGAAAATCCTTTATAATCATACATGTAATATTTTCTTTAATCTCCCACAAAAACCTTTATTTTCTCACATCACTCTTCATATTTTTTTTGATATTCTTATGTTTTTTATATCTTATGATTCCAATCACCGCCACTTTAATAATTTATTCTTCTTTCGTTCTCCTCTTTTATGTTAATTTTCATATAATATAGTGAGAGAGAGCGAAAAATTAATGTTGAAAGAAATAAAAAAAAAATTGTTAAGAAAAACCGACCCGAAATGATCTTTTCAAAACTCGTCTGTATTGAATGACGATCAAAACTAAACTGAGAACTGACGCACAGAAGAAAAACAAAAATAAAATGATCGGTGAGAGAGAACAAAATAGGCAGTGAATATAAGAAATGCTTGAATGAAGGTGTGTGTGTTAAAAAATAATAATAATACTGCTGATGTTGTTTGTGCAATGTTTTTTGATGAAAAGGGCGAGCATTTTGACTGATAGGTGAGAATGATCTTAGAATTTTTTAATTAAAGCTCTAAAATATTTTTATTTCAATTTATATTGTCAGTGCCACTTTTTTAAACAACATCAACTAATTATTCTGTAAAAATTAATTTATTGAGCATTAAAAATGTTTAAAAAACTTTTTGAAGTGAGAAATTTCCGCCAAATTTTAAACATAACTAGGATTTTAGGTTATATCACACAAAAACATTATTTCTCTAATAGGCAACAGCACACATCATACTAGGCAATCAATAAATCAATATAAATGCGCTACGATCACCTGATCATACCTTTCATACTGAATACGTGCATACTAGATACACTTGAGAAACTGACGTATTCAAAACTCATACATAAAGCGGTAATGAATGCAATGTATTAGAGAGAAGCATAAATAGTTCTTCTGATTTAGATTGTTACCTATATTATGTTTACATCGTCATAATAATAATTTGAATCTATCTATCAGGTGGATTTTAGAAGTGAGTGGGTAGCTATTAGTTAATGAACTCTAATCTGACACCCAAGGTCTCTATTAAGAAGTGAACGTAGTCAATCGATTTGTTTTGCAATCAATAATAGTGAATAAATGGATTTCACACACGCCTAACATAAAAAAATGTTAGTTATATCCAGAGATTATAAGTTAGATTTTTCTGTATACTTTTTGTAAAATTCCCATGCAGCCATAAAATCAGATTTTAATTATATCAACTGGTTTTGTGCAATTTGAATGCTACTTTTTTGCGAACTCAACGTTATGACTAATCAAGCGATGTGGGATTAAACATTTGACGGTTGTAAATCATTTAATTAATGCGATTTTTCTTCTTTTTCACTGTATTTTTGTGTTTCGCAATTAAAGTTAATTTTTACTAATATTTTTACCACTCACCTTTTATCACTTGATAAATGTCACCTTGTTAAACAAACGAAAAATCACGATAAATGTATTAGCACTTTGATAACCGTAAAAGATAGCTGCAAAAATTTATTAATTATTCTTTCTTGTATTCTTGAAATTTTAGTTTGTTTTTCCTTTGGTTTACATTTTATTCCATTAGATGGCGTATACAGCAAAAGGGGAACACACCTCAACAATTTCCAAACACTAGCCGGCTCAAAAGTTTGTTAATTTAATTAAAATCTCATAAATAAAATTCATTCACTTCACTCAAAGTTTATCAAATTTTAAGTTTGCACAGCCAACTGAAAACTTTTGAATTTTTAGCGCGTTTTTCTCAAAACAAAAAGTTTCCAAAACAAATTTAGAAGTATTTTTTTGTTGCTGATTTATTATTATTAATTAACATGTCAAAGAACGAGGAAGCTGTAAAAACAGAAAAGGAATTGGACTGTGGAAATGCCAGTCGTGGAGTGTGGCTAGTTAAGGTTCCAAAATATATAGCAAAGAAATGGGAAAAAGGTAAAATTATGAAATTTAGATCAATTGACGTATCTAAATCTGTTGAATTTTGTTGATTTTATAGCACCAGGAGATATTGAGGTCGGAAAGCTGAAAATCGTGAAATATCCAGGACAGAAGTCACAAGTCTCATTATCACTTTCAGAAGCGACATTAAAAATAGATCCAGAACAAGGTAAATAAAAGATTTATTGAATATTTAGGTCAATTCTGATCATGCCTTTATCCAGATATTCCAAAAGACCACCGATTCGATGTTTTGGCTGTGAAACAAGTAAGTTACCAGAACCAATTCAAGTTTATTGCATTTATTAATTCAATCTTAAACTTCCAGCAAGCTCTTGGAGTATTTAGTCAGCATGTAGATAGTGATAGATCCGATAAGATTTATATGGAAGGAACGATAGTCGAGAAGCTTGAATGCCGGCCATACGCTGATCAAACATACATGACAATGAAGGCAAATTCGATTAAAAATGCATCAATGCCTAAACGACGAGTTGAACAACTTGACAGTGTTGTGACTACATTCAAGCCCATTTCTGATCATAAACACAATGTAAGGCTTTATTTTAATTGCTTAATGAATTTAATTTAATTAATGAAATTTACAGATCGAATACGAGAAGAAAAAGAAGAGCGATGGAAAGAAATCAAGAACGGACAAACAAGCTGTTATGGATATGCTGTTTAATGCCTTTGAGAAGCATCAATTTTACAATATTCGAGATCTTGTTCAGCTTACAAACCAGCCCATATCATACCTCAAAGAGATTCTCAAGGAAATCTGCGAATATAGCGTTAAGAATCCTCACAAAAATACATGGCACTTAAAGCCAGAATACAGGCATTATTCAGAGGATAAGAAAGACAAGGCAGAAGCGAAGTCTACAAATAATGATGATAAAATGAGTGATAGTGACGATGATGATTTTTAGTGGAATTAAAAAAATGTTTGTTTAATCATCAGACTGAATGATTTTATTTAATTTTGTTTACCTTAAATAAAATTCTTGATACTACAAAAACTGGACTGTAACTCTATTTTTTACCACATTGCTCTTTGAACACCTGATAGCTTATTATAGTCAGCAAAGTGTCTAAACATAATTCTACTAAGGCGGAATTTCATTAAATTTCCTCGAGGACGACTTGTCACCATACATCTGTACACAACACGATTAAGGTTTGAGTCTCTCGGGAAGTTGTTATGTATTTCTGTTGATGCCGCCTCTCTTATTTCTATTGGCAAAATATCATTCTTTCTCAATGTATTCACTCTTATTCTATCAACAGCATGTTGTTTAACTGTCATACGCTTCTTATAATCCTTGATCATACGCCAATCTGTCCATCCAGCTCCGGATCTTTTTTGTGTAAACTGGAAGTTTATTTTTTTGTAGATTATTTCGTTTTTCTAGGTAGATTTCCTGAATTTGATGTACTTACACCGAATATTTTTGATGTTCCTGAGGTGATTAAAGAATCAGTGGCTGCTGATAAGGCTTTTATTAAGGACATTTTGAAGATTTTTTTAATTCAACAAAAATTTCATATGGAGCCCGAAAATACCACTGACGTTGGATTGTTGGAATTTGTTAAGGAAATTTATAGAAATCTAAGTAATTCGGACATTTCTTAAAAGTGATAAGAAAGAGGAGCATTTCCAAGCAGAACTAATGATATTGTCGCTGCTTTTAAGTCAGCTTTTAATGAAAAATTGATTCTGAAAATTCTGTATTTTTTCACGGAAATCTGCAAAATTTAAATAAAATTTGAAGCATATTTACTGACTTTTTCAGATTTCTTAATTAACGGAACGTTCATTCTCTATGAATTATACCATTTTCACATTTAATCATAGCATGTCAGTGTCATGAAAATTGAAAATTGATTATCAAAACAAATTTCTGAACGCACCAATATATTTTGCACATTATTGGAAGTAATTTCACAACATAGAGTATAAATTGACGATAAAATGGAACTTTTTGTATACAAAGGAGAATTTACACTGCCGTCTATAGATCTTGACTGTTTAAGAGTCTTGGTGAGTATATTGTCATTCTGAATTAATTAAGTTATGTAAAGAAAATTTAATTTTTTAGATGTACATAAAATTGGCTGATGTAAAAGGCATTAAAATTAGGCAAAATTTCTCACCATTTAAATCAGACAATGGATTTCTTCCATACCTAATAGACACGACTGATAACAAAAAGTATTGTGGATATGAGAAAATTGTCAACTTCTTAAAAAGCTGTGGATATGTGTTGGATGCATCAGAGAAGAACGAGGCATGCTTGTCATTCATTAGACAAAATCTCTATCCATACTTTATGTACACGTTGTTTGGAAGTCCACAAAATTTAGATGAAACACGAGCACTTTATGCAACAAGAACTCCATTTCCATTCAACTTTTATTATCCATCAAAATATGTAAGAAAAACTGATGAAGTATGTCAAGCACTAGCTAATTTCTCTTTAGAAGATCCAATCGATCATCATGATACAGCAGAAATGGAAGCAAAAGCAAAGAAATGTCTAAATTGGTTTAGTGAAAAGTTAGGAACCAATGAATTTTTCCTCAATGGAACTCAAAGTGAAGTCGATGCTACAGTTTATGCTTATTTAGCTGTTATCCTTAAATTTCAATTACCAAATAATCAGCTCCAAGCACATGCTAAGCAATGTGAGAACCTTGTAAGATATGTAAATAATTTAACTAAGAAATACTTTGACGAGTCTGAATGCTTTGAAAGTGAGAAAGTCAAGGAACAGAATCAGAAAAAGGAACAAAAAGTTTTTACTGGACAGGAAGAAGATGGATCACCAGCTGAAATTAGAAAACGATATATTGTATCCGGACTTTTTGCCACTACTGCCATGATTGTGTACGGCTATCTACATGGAATTTTCTCTGTAAATCCTATTAAAATTAACTCGCTTGACTAATAATCCTCATGAATTTCATATTTTACTAACTTTTTAGATAACATTAGCTGAAAAACTGAATGAAGACAGGACAACATTCAGTGATTATGATAGAGAGTATGTCGGCGATGACGATGATTAGAAAGTAGACACGATACGCACACTTCATATACATTTCATTCAGGATTTTTGTTTCAGTGTAACAGAGAATATAATGATAATAAAGGCTAGTTTTGAAAATTTGAGTGAATAGCTAACAAATTAATGCATAATTTAACGCATTTTTGGAATTTAAAATCTAACGGTTTTTTAAATTTTGAATTTTATGTCCATTCAAATTTCAATTTTCCGTTAAAACAGTAATGTTTAAATATTAGCGATAAATAAATTTATTATTATATTCACACGACTTTTACAGTAAGAATAGTAATAGGATAACATCTATCTATGTAGGAAGCTATTAGCTTATAGTAGAACAAATTTCTTGCGACTTTATACCATGCAAGAAATATTTATTAAATAAAATATAATGCCGGATTAATAAATAATTTAAGCATGTGATGCACTGTGGAATGCTTGAAGAGATCTTGAATGTTTAAATGGAGCTCCATTTGTGGCAGCAACGACTTCGTCAAGGAAACTTTCAGAATTGTGAATCGTAGTTCCACCCAAAATTACCCGATATCCCAATTGATTTAGTTGATGTACGGCCATTGCTTCTTCGTATGTAGCACCGCCAATAATGAAAGCAACAATTTCTTTTGGTGGTCTTCTATAAGCCGGTACGTCATTAATAAATGGATAATGCTGGTCAACTGATCGTCCTTTGAAAATTTCTTCTAAAATCTCTTTTAATGCACAGACATGCTGTGTATAGACATTCTCAACACCTTTCATCCCCTTAATCAATTGTCTTGTTAACTTTACAGCATCAGTAATCTTAACTGTACTAAATAATTCAGTTCTTGCATATTGACTTATGTATTCAAGCATTTTTGGTACTAAATGTGTTCGTCCATTACGTGTTTTTAGTGCATTTAATAAGCCAACAGTTCCGCAATTTGCATGTCTTTCATATCTCATTGAATAAAGTAGAATTAAGCGCAATGCATCGTCAATATTAACTCGTTCATCAGCTATAAGTTTCTTGACTTTTTGAAGCTGTGCTGAATGATCAGCTCTGCAAACCATATCCTGTTCCAATTCTGACAATTCAAGGAGTGCCTTTTTGCTAATTTGCATTGACAGTTCACTGATAACGACTAAATGTTTATTAACAGTTCCTGACATTTTCTTAAACTGTGGATAAGATTCAACAAAGTTCTTCATGTCCGCAATTGTCTCAATTTTCTTTTGTTCCTTTGCTTTCAGCTGGAATGACTCAATAAGATCACGAATTGTAGTGGCAATTTCTCCAAAATTAGCATAAAGATTCTTCTCATAAAACTCATCTTGTTCTGCTGACAATACAACTTCTTTTAACTCAGATGGAACTCCAACAACTGATGACAAATCTACACGATTATTTTTAATCGTTAAAAGTTGATGAACCATTGCTTGATATGTCCATTGTGTCAATAATGGAGTCACTGGATCATCTCGTCTGTCAAGAATTAAGAGTAATGGTGGGGCATCTCCATTTTCAGGTGGTCTAAAGCTAAATAGTGAGCTTTCCTTGTTCATTGTATCGAAAACTTTCTTTGCTAGTTGCTGTGCTACATTACTTCCGCTTTTATAACGAATTGCTGGACGTATTTTTAATGACAATAGTGCACCAATAATCCCACTAACACTTCTATCTAGAGCATCTTGATACCAATTTAGAGCATGAAGACATGTTGGGATGTTTAACGAGAACAAATTAGCATTAATGCTCAGAAAGTCAGCATAAACTTCCTTCACTTCTCTAACTGATTCACTTTCGTCACATTCTGCTAGTATTTTGATATCAGTTCTAGGAATTACATTACTGAAATATATGAAATATGATCCGTACTTTGGTGATTTTAATTCATTGGATAATCTCAAAATGTTTTCTCTTGTTGGACGTATGAAGACGATGCATTTTAAATACTTTAATCTCTCATTGGATCTTCCGGAGTCAATTCGTTCAAAGAGATAGACTTCCTTTTGTAGCATCTCAGTTTGCGAAAATGCCATCGACACTATTGATGTCTATAAAAATTAAATTAATTAATTCAAAACAAACAGCAAACATATTTATTATTCATTATGACACTTACAGTCTCTCTATCCATCAGTAATATCTTCATACCGACACCTGCTTCCTCAATCATCTTGTCTATATACAATTGCACTGATTTAATTACGTTCATTATGATGTTTTAAATTAAATTTTATTTTTATTGACTGAAAAAATAATTCAGGGGAGGTCAACTACACTTAAGTATGATTAGAAAAAAAAGTTGTTGTTCCCCTAGTTGACTTTCCCCTGCCTCGTTCTTTTCTTTTCGAAAACTCATAAAACATGGGTACGGTTCTGAAAAAATAATTATTTTAAGTGTTTAAAACCATATTTCCACACTTGAATTTATTAAATATGTCTAACCAAGTGTGGATTTAGTTGGATAAACATCAAGTTCAGTGGAAAAACGATGAATTAATGGACAAATCTTTAATTTTATTGCAGGTATTTCTCGTGATTCATTTCATAAGCGCCGCGCCACTGGTGGTAAAAAGGCCCAGATTCGCAAGAAGCGAAAGTACGAATTAGGACGTCCACCAACCAACACCAAGGTAAAAGATTAATTAAAGTAGTGAAATTTGTCATATAAACAAATTTTTCTATGGTTTAGTGCTATAACCTCAATTTTTTATTTACTGTGAACTAATTATTTTTTGTGATTTATAGATTGGTGTTAACCGAGTCCACTTTGTCAGAACTCGTGGTGGAAATAGAAAATTCCGTGCCCTTCGTATTGAAGGTGGAAATTTCGCCTGGGCTTCACAAGCAACAGCACGCAAAACGAGAATTCTTGATGTCGTTTATAACGCATCAAACAATGAACTTGTTCGTACCAAGACTTTGGTAAAGAACTGCATTATCACAATTGATGCTACTCCATTCAAGCAGTACTACGAATCCCACTACTTGCTTCCACTCGGTCGCAAGAAGGATTCAAAGCAAGCAGCCACAACTGAGGAAGAAGATCCAATCACAAAGAAACGCGGCAAGGAAGCAATGAAGAAATACGAGGAACGTCAAAAGTATGCTACAGTCGAACCTGCATTAGAAGAACAATTCTTACAAGGACGTCTCTTAGGTATTTATCATCTTTTAGCACATATAATGTTGGATTATCAAGTGATGAACAACCTAAAGCGATCTGTCAAACTTTTACAGAATACAAACTCGTTTTGAGCGTTGAATTCTAATCGACAGAAATGATAGCGCTTGTCATAGTTACTCTGATTCTACATTATCTGCCTAAATTTATAAAACTTTCCTTTAAGTTCAATTACTAATGAGTTTATTTCCTTTACAGCTGCTATCTCAAGTCGACCAGGTCAATGCGGTCGTGCTGATGGATATATTTTGGAAGGCAAAGAACTCGAGTTCTACATTAAGAAAATCAAGTCTAAGAAATCGAAGTAAATTAATTCGATTTGTGCTGTAAGTGAAATGTATGCATTCATAAGAAGACAACATCAAATAAAATCCAATTTTTGAAATCTAAGCATAATTTGTTATTATTCATAACTGCTTTTTGAATTTTAAACTTACAGAATTGCGAAAATATAATTTTGCTTTCAGGGGGAAGCGATGAATGTAAATTTCTCGATTGGAGGTGAATATTGTTCATAATCAAATATGCTCAAATATACTTTTTGACAGTAAATCATAGAAATTAATTCAATAAATTTAACGGCTATGCAGAACTCAAATTGTAACGGTCAATAAAAATTTGAAAATGAATTGAACAGAAATGAACTTCAATTTTTCCCAGTTTATCCTATCCACTAAAAAGTCACAGACTTGATGACACTGACTTGCCCATCAGAGAATCGTATCTCACATTTCAAGTTAATCTCAAGCTATTCATATCGGTAAAAAGCTGTCAAATTTATTAAATCTAAGATGGGGAAAATCGACGAAAAAAAGCAATTAGAAACAGTTGATAAACTAACTAGAAAGTTCGGTCAACTTCTAACTGACGAAGATGCAATTTTTGATGTTATAACTAAGCTAATCGAAGCACTAAAACCATTGGCAGAAAAGCATAAAGAAATATATTACCAATATGGACAAATCTGTAATATTGCTGAAGAAATAGTTGATTCCACCAGTGGATTTGCTTCAAAGACAGGCACAAGTGAAAAGCAAAAAGCTAAATTGAAAAAATCTTTAAATGCTATCATTAATATTAAAAATTTTTTGGTTTGTTCGTTAAATGTTTCTCTTGAAACAGATTATCTGCCTCAAAGTCTTATTGGAGAAGAAGAGACAACAGATGAGATGGAGTCTTGTGAAAATGTGAAATAAAATTTTTGTTTAGTTTTAACCTTAAAATGACTTTTTTTATTAATTAATCTTTTACAGCTTGCACAACATACATATCCGTGTTAGAATTAGTCAAAATATGCGTTAGAATCGATTAAAAATGGCTATAAGATATAATTAATTTTAAACGATCTTTTTAATTTCAAATTTACTCAAATGTTTAATCCATGGCAATAACGTTCAGAATTTTGGCGCCAAAAATCATTATTCAAGTCCTCGTCAAACGTGATAGTTCATTAATTATTTTATTCAGGAAATAAAAGCAATTAACAATACAAATATGGCAAAAGTCGATGCTTTCAAGCAATTAGAGAAGGCAGAAGGATTCGTTAATCGATTAGATGATGTTGTGACCGATGAAAATGCATTTGCAGAAACTTTGACTAATTTAGTCGATGTGCTCAAACCAATTGGCACTGAAAGTCTTAATAATAAGATATTGTGTGCTGCTATTAGTGAAATTGTTAGCTATAATGATGGATATCCGGTGGATACAGGCGCAAGGAAGAAGAAATCCTCAAAAATCGGAGCTATTGTGGACTTCTTTCAGTCACTTAAACTAAATTCGTCATATGATCGTAATAGTAAAGATATGTCAAATTCTTCCAGCAAGGATAATATTGAAGAAAAGGAATCGAGTGATAAAAGTAATGAAGAGAAGATAGAAGTAAGCCCAAAAAAGGGAAACGTAAAATCTGATGAACCTGAAGAAGAAAAGAATGATTTGAAGCTTGAAAAGAAGAAATTGGCTGTTCAGACACTTGCTTATTTGTTTACTTGTCTTAAGGCTGAATTTGATTTCAAGAATAAAATTGATAGCCAACCTCAAATTGTCATAACATCAGAAGAACCAGAAGATCAGAAACCGACTGAAAAGGGACCGAAATTTTCTGAAATCGTTCAAAAATCGTTAGAATCAGATTAATTAGTTTATTTTATTATGTGGTTTTGTTACCCAAATGTTGTTTTTTAGTCTGTATTTTGTGGAAATAAAGTTTCGTTTATTATTTTATTGTTTACCTCAAATTGTCTTTTATAATTTAACGGTCATTTCACATTCAAATAAACCGAATTAGTGAATGACTTCATTTTGTTTCAGTTCAATGTAAGCCTTTTAAATCAGCTAAAAATCTAACCACAAAAGCTTTCCACAACAATCTTGTTTAAGCAAATAATTAGTTATAAATATGGCAGAAATCAATATCGCTGAACGGATGAAATTAGCAGAAAGCTATATTCATCAATTAGAAGCACTAGAAGGGAATGAAAAAGCAGCTTTAAAAATCCTGAAAGAACTAATCATTACAATTGAACCAATTGGCGAATCAAATCCAAACTATGTTAAATTGCGTGATGCTGCTCATGAACTAATTGAGTTTTACAAAAGATCTGCATTTAGAGCAACTGAAAGTACAGAACAAGCAGAAAACAAAAGAAGATCCTTGAGAGCTGTTATTGAATTTTTTAATTGTTTCAAGATTGACATCAATTATCAAGAAGATTTTGGGCCTTCAAAGCTTATAACTGTTTCAAAGGAATAGGATATATTGTCTAAAATTTGTGTGTTCCTGTCAATTTTATCAATGTTTACTAAGACTGATTAAATTCAAAATTTGAAAATACGTTAAATTTTCGGCAAGATCGAGTCATTTTTAGTCAAATTTAAATCAAAATAAATTAAAATTTAAGAAATATCTGGTGTTTTTGTGCTTAATTCTAGTTATATTAATATTATAACTAATCAATTCATTTGTTTCATGTCACATTGTTACATAATTCCACTTTATTTACGCAAAAATAATAATTCTTCATTTGAAAGATCCGGAAATCTCTCAAAATATACAGAAACAGCGTTTTGTGGTAAGTTTCACAATAAAATTATGCATTTCACCATACAGCGACTCTTCCTCAAACAGTACGTCCCCCAAAAGACGTATATATATACATCTTTATATAATTTTTTCTTTCTTTCCATTGTATTTTTGTTCTTTGAGAAAATCAAAAGTGAAATTTTGCTAGGAAAAAAAAATTAAGCTGATAAGTGTTAATTACTGCTATTAAAATGTTTGCAAAAAAGTATCGTCCATCGATATCGTCTTTGGACACTCATTCAAATCTAGAGGATGATGATGAAATGTATTTGAGGAAAAGAATTAGAGATCAGTCGCCAATAGATAGACTTGATAACGACGAACTTTCTGATGCACTTTCAGAAGAAGAAGATATTCCAGGTTGTCCACTTCCCTCAACACCAGAGGATAATCAGCTGTTGGAAGCTGAGGTAAGAAAAAATATATTGCAAAATTTTCATATTATGAAATTAATTTTTTTCTCCATTTAACATCAATGGAAACTGAACATTGACCTAAAAAAACTATTATGTATCTCATATCTCTGTAACAAAACGCAATTTTTGTTTATGCCATGTGTATTCCTAATCTAAATTCATATTTTTGTTCCTTTACATTATCGCGATAAGATGACGGAAGTTTTAAAGGCAGGTGTACTATCTGATGAAATCGATTTGGGTGCTTTAGCTCATAATGCTGCTGAACAAGCTGAGGTTTTCGTCCGTAAAGTATGGGAAGCATCATGGAAAGTCGTTCATTTCAAGAATTTACCAAAGTGGCTTCAAGATAACGACTATTTACATAAAGGACATCGTCCTCCATTACAATCATTCGGAGCTTGCTTCAAATCTATCTTTAGACTTCACACGGAAACAGGAAATATCTGGTATGTAAATTGGAGACAGTTTGACCTTTATTGATATTTTGAGTGTGACATTTGATCTAAATCTGGACTAATAATTATTTAGTTTTTTCTAAAAGCTTACCCAAAACCATATAAATTACCGAAAACCGTTCAAATGTAAGATTAAAGTGCTTGAAAACCATTCAACCGTTTAAAATTATATCTAAAACCATACAAATGTTTTAAAAATCGAACCATATTAATGTAATTTTTATGAGGCATATCTAGCTACAAATTGACTCACTCTGAATAATTTAGTGACTCTTTGTTTAAATAATTCTCTATTGTCACATACTAATAATGCAAATCTAAATACATAGGACACATTTGCTTGGATGTATTATGTTTATCGGCGCAACAATCTATTTCTTATGGAGGCCTTCATGGCAACTCAATCTAGAAGAAAAGTTCATATTCTTGGCATTCTTCGTCGGTGCAATCGTTTGCTTAGGATTCTCATTCGCTTTCCATACGGTTTCATGTCATTCGGAAATGATAGGAAAATTGTTCAGCAAGTAAGTTAATATTTGAGTTTAAAACAGTGATTACTCACGTCAATATAAATAATTAATTATGTTTTTATAGATTAGATTATTGTGGCATAGCACTGTTGATTATGGGCAGTTTCGTGCCGTGGCTGTATTATGGATTTTACTGTCACTATCAACCTAAAATTATCTACTTAACTGTAGTTATTATATTAGGTTTCTTCTCAATCGTGACATCACTTTGGGACAAGTTCTCTACACCGCAATTACGGCCTGTCAGGTGTGTATTATTATTATTGTAATTGACAATGACATTACATTCCTAATATATCTCATTTATCACGATATCCAGAGCAAGCGTATTTATGGCATTTGGTTTATCTGGAGTCATTCCTGCAATTCACTATGTCTACATGGAAGGATGGTTCAATGACATCAGTCGAAAATCTCTTGGATGGTTAATTTTGATGGGATTCCTATACATCTTAGGTGCAATGTTTTATGCATTGCGCATACCGGAAAGGTGGTTTCCTGGAAAATTCGATCTCTGGGTAAGTTTGCTTATCGTTTCTATGGTAATTACTGACTGTGAATATTGTTTCGTGCTGAATTATTAAATGCAACGTGTAATTTCTGTTAATTTCACATAACTTGCAATAATTCGTCATGAATATTTGATACCAAAAGAGCATTAATCTTTTTTTGCTGTAAACATTCAATTTGTCATAGACTTTGGTATAGAACGTAAAGACTAATGGGAATTTGTTATCAAGAATCACTTAAAAATAAGATTAGAAATGTTTTGCAGTCGACACGGATATGTAAACTATTGATATGGTCGTGTAAAGGTTGTTGTTTTTGGACTATTCTTTCAATATGTCAAGGTCATGGTTGCAATCTTACAGAAAATTCCAGATTTTCAAGTATTGATCGCGTTGCGTTACATTGGATGATTTTCTTATCGAATGTGTACGGATGTAAACATTTTTAATGGATTTGTTGTTTGTTCGTGAGCAATAAGCGTGAGTTCCTGTGGAAAATTTTATGCTTGAAATAACGATTAAAAAATATTTGAAATATAACGGTTGAAAAATTTTTGAATATAACGGTTTCATATTTTTAAAAAATAACGGTCAAAACTGGAAATTTTTAATCCGATCATTTAATCTCAGGATTTATTTCACTATTAAATGAGCTCATCGCATTTCCATATTTATGACTTAGTCATGCAATCGACCACATAAAACAAATAGAAAGTTATGCTATAGCATGGAAAAATACGGAAAAGCAACAAAACTTTGAATGTGTCAGCAACAAAGATGCACTCTTCATATATGCATGTCGATAAGCGGAATTGGAACTGAAATTTAAAACCTTTTTTTTCTCTCTTTTTCAGGGTCAATCTCATCAAATATTTCACGTTTTAGTGATTGTAGCTGCATTAGTTCACTATCATGGAATCTCGGGTAGGTTTTGGTTATTTACATCCATTAATATGCATGATTAACATTAATTTTCTCTACTTTCTCTAGAAATGGCGATGCACAGGGTATCATTGGGAGAATGTGATATGACACATACTGCTATAGTCTTATAATTGCTTTAAAAAAGGCAAAATATCAGCAAAAGATTGATGAAAATGACAGCAAAATATAATTTAAAAGTGTAAAATTGATAGCAAAAATTCTTTATGTATTTTCTTGGAGAGCATGAAAAATTTAATTGTGATAGTACTTCAATGATTAAATGATGAAAGTCTTGTTATATCTCTAATTATTAAAAAAAAATAATACGATCAATTCCTTAACCCATATATATTTTCGTAGCACTTAAAAGAAGCTTAAAAATTCAGATGATTAAATTCATTGTTTTGGAAACGAAGCAATTAGTTGTGTACATTCTTTGGAATAAATTATAGCATATGGAAATTTTAGCCTAATTTTATTTAATATTATTTTTTTACCTCTGGACTTGGTAGTTGCTGGAAACGTTTGGGGTTTTACGTGTTATTTTCAATAATTTATCTGATTAGGTTAACGGTTTTCAAAAATTCAAAATGTAACGACTTTCAAAAATTTGAAATTCATGAATTTTCAAAAATTCAAAATTTAACGGTTTTCCGAAGTTCAAAAATTCCGACTTTCAAAAATTCCAAACTTTTTGACATTCAAAAATCATTAATTTAAACTGAAAATTTACGTTAAAAATAGTGCAATAATTTAGAGGCTTATTGAAGCATTTGCTGGCATTTACCAGCAACCATCAAGTCTAGCAAAGCTTTAAAAACATAGAAGGATCCAGAATTTTATGTAAATATATTTTAAAGTACATACATACAATATTTATGTTTAAATCCACAAAAAAACAATTCCACGATTAGAAACTATTGAATTAAATAAAAAATTATCTATGGAGGATCTCAAATTTAGAC
Organism: Chironomus tepperi; assembly: GCF_022539635.2. NCBI lineage: Eukaryota > Metazoa > Arthropoda > Insecta > Diptera > Chironomidae > Chironomus > Chironomus tepperi. The sequence goes on from NW_027226207.1 coordinate 3,087,497, forward strand.
AATTTTTGAGGTTGAATCAAAATAACGAAATGAATCACCAAAATATCAATGCAAAAATAATTGAGAATACCTGTAAATTATGAGATAAAAAAAGCCCTTAAAATGAATGGAAATCCTGAATAAATTTATTCTAAAATAAGAAAAGGCAAACTTATGACTTCTTATTCCTGTCTATTTTCAGCCGTATGCAGCAAAGTATCCAAATTTAAGTATAGAATCGTAAATATCAAGTCACATTGAATTACATCTCGTATATCGTTTTTCAAGGTCATGTGCAGCTTGTTTGAAAACAAATTGATGCATTCGATGTGAGAATTAATGATCAGTTGCCAACTCAGTCAACAAGTGTGCTAAAAACGTGATTCCAATTTCAAGAGCTTGTTATTTGATAAATGAAAGTTAAGCTTAATACTCTCTTATTAGTAATAATTTGGTATCTATGGAACTATGTCAATATTGTGTACTTTGAACATTTTCTGAGTCGCAGTTCTGTTGACGTCATTTCTGTTGTTTTTTTTCTCATGCTGATGATTCCTATATTTTTTCATTAATTTGTTTTTATGTCGTTTACTAAGCAGATCCTTAGAATGATCACATCAGACAAACAAGTTCACAAAAATCATTCATATAAAGTAGATCAAAAGCATTAATTTGCTTACATTTTTATTATCTTTTATGCTTCATATGAGTGACATTCTTTTATGAAAAAATTATGCAAAAAATTAAACTAATTTTCAGTTTTGAAATCCTTAACAAAAAAATATATGCATAATGATAAACCTGCTTACATTAAATTCTTTAAATTTTTGATTGATTTATCTCGGTTCTTATTTTTCTTCATGATTGCTTGCATCTTATGATCCACAACTGCAGACTTGGATGGCTTCTGAGCGGAAAATATAACAACTTTGGCTTTTGAGGCAGCATCAGCTCCGAAATTTACAGCTTTATACTCGGTTGTCTTGAATGTATATGGCGCTAGTGGTTCCTCAATAAACATTCCAGCTGATGTCCAAACTGGTCGCTTAATTGGCTTCTTCTCTTCAACAACTTTTTGCTTCTTCTTTACCACTTGCTTAACCTCATTTCCGAGTCCTTTTGGAATTACTTTATTCAATTTTGATGTTAAAGTCGATGTCGGCTTGAATGTGTCGGCATTCTTATTATTTGATTTCTTAAAGCTTGAACCATTTGACGAATGTTCGACTTCCTTTAAAATGCTGAGCTTTTTCTTGGCCTTTGGTTTCTCAACAACTTCTGTGTCATTTTCGTCGACAATTTCAGTAATTGGACGTTTCTTTGCCTTCTTTTTGTCATTAACTGGAGCAGTTTCTTGTTGAATTGGAATTTCTACTCGTTCAGCGTGCTTCTTTGATTTCTATTCAAAATAATTTAAATATTAACGGTTTAAAATTATTCAAAAATTTAATTATTATATTTACCTTGACTTTGACTTCTGGCTGAACTTCTTCCACGACTTCCTCTACAATCTTGTGCTTTTTAGATTTTTTCTTTGTTTTTTCAACTTCCACAACTTCCTCAACAATTTCTTCTTGGACTTTAGCAGCTTTTTCCTTCTTCTTTACTGATTTTGATGGAACTTCCTGCTGTACTGCGACCTTTTGTGGCTTCTATTAAGAAATTTTATGAGTTAATAAACATTTTAATTGCTTAATTATTTCATAAAAACTTACCTCAATCTTCTTTTCGACAGGCTTCACGGACTGTTCAGGTTGAGCAGCTTGCTCAGCCAATTTAGCGAGTTTCTTTTCCTTCTTGCGTTGTCTTTTAAGTTCCAGTTTTTGCTGTAATTTGTCCAATCGTTGACTGATGTCTTCTTTCTTGCCATCATCAAATTCTAGAGGATTAAAATAATTTGAAATTGTAACGGTTTTAATAAATTTGAAATTTTAACGGATTTAAGAGGAAGTGATTTAAACACAGTTTCTGAATAGATCAATTTATTGCATTATTGCGGGTAGTTCCCAAGGTTTTCAAACTTAAACTCACCTTCAACAAGCTTTTGCTTCTTCTTCTTGTTCTTCTTCTTTTTAACTTTCTCAGCATTTTCCTTATTTTCACCAGTCGACGAGTCCAATTTCTCTTCAGTTGGTAATGCTCCTTCTTTTTCCAATCTCTTCTTTTCAAGTTTTTTGGCCTTTCGTTCCTTCTTTAGAGCCATTTTTGCCTTCTTTTCTTCTTTTGTCTGTTCCATGTATTCGTTGCATCGATTAAGAATTGCACTAAAATCAATTTCCTTGGTGGCATTTTTGTTCTTCTTAACTTTCTTTGCCGGTTCAGTGTCAACGACTTTTTGCTTCTTCTTCTTCTTTTTGATTGGTTCCTCTTCTGACTCATCTGAACTTGATGAGGCATTTTTACTGACCAGATCTGAATGGTTATCCATGTGTAAAGCTTCCGATTCATTTGCGGACATTTTTCGAAGTCGTTTTGAGGCTGAAGTTTCATCGTCATTATCACGTTTACGCTTCTTTCCAATACTTATCTCATCCTGGCTGGATTCCTTGGTCGTTGTATCAGATTTATCTAAAGAACTATTTTGGGCACTTGACAAATCAGAAGATTCCTGAGCTTGTTCTTCTTGAACATTTGATTTTCTATTTTTTTTGGCAGACCTTTCGAGAGCTTTCAATGGACTTTGAAGCTTTTCAGGCTGAGGTGATTCAACATCTAGACTTGAAAGTGTTTTGCGAGCTTTTTTGTCTGATTTTGGAATTTTTTCACTTTCATCCATTATTGGCAATGATTTACGATCTTTTTTGTCCAGTTTTGAAGCTTTTTCTGACGATTCTTGAGCTGTTTCGTCTTCATTTGGAATATTTGACTTACGATTCTTTTTGGCAGATTTATTTAGTGCCGTAATCACACGTTCAGCATTTTCGGCATCACTCAAAGCTTTTTCAGCATCACTAATTGCCTTTTCTGCGTCACTAAGAGCCTTTTCAGCTTCAACTAAGCTCATCGACTTGCGCTTCTTCTTGCTTGATTTTGGTGGACTTTGAGCTTTTTCGGCTTCACTTAACGACTTTTCAGCATCACTCATTGCCTTTTCTGCGTCACTTAAAGCTTTTTCCGCTTCTTCCTGAATATTTGACTTTCTGCTCTTTTTAGCTGACTTATCAAGAGCTTTTGGACTTTCAGACACTTCACTAAGGTTTGATAATGATTTGCGAGCTTTTTTGTCCAATTTTGATTTTGTTGGGCTTTGAGCTTTTTCGGCATCACTTAACGACTTCTCTGCATCACTCATAGCCTTTTCTGCTTCTTCCTGAACATTTGATTTTCTGCTCTTTTTAGCTGATTTATCAAGAGCTTTTGGACTTTCAGACACTTCATTAAGGTTTGACATTGATTTGCGAGCTTTTTTGTCCAATTTTTCGGTGTTCTCATTATCGTCCAAATTTGGCAATGACTTACGGCCTTTTTTGTCTGATTTTGGAGTTTTAATAGGCGTTTTTTCTGGAGCTTTAGCAGGAGACTTTTGAGTACTTTTTGGAGCTTCCTCTTCGCTTTCAGAACTTGATTGCACAATGATTCTAGATTTGCGCTTAGTTTTTGATTTATTTAATTCCTCTTCTTCTTCTTCGAGTAATTTATCATCACTGTCCATTGAGTATCTATCATCAATATCCTCATCCTTATCAATAAATGAATCATCGTCTTCTTCTTCCTCATCCTCTAAATCCTCTTCTAATTCATTTGAGTCTTGAGAACCTAATGACTCGCCATCTTCTACAATTTCGTTCTCTTCCAAATAATCTCGTTCACTTTTTGTCATCGATTCCTCCTCATCGCTTGCAACTTCTGCTTCATCGTCAATAAATGAATTTTTTTCTTCCTCACTTTCGCCTTCGTCTTCAGATTCATCACTTGAAATGACTTTTTTCTTCTTGATAGATGTTTCATGAATAACTTCAGTTTCTGGCTTTTTCAAGCTGTCAATTTGTGATGAAGATCCAGTAACTGATTGATTCCAAGTATTGCTCTTATTCTTTCTACCAGGTGATTTATTACTGACAACTGTTGTTATTTCCATGTCTACATCTTGCTTATTTGTCTCATTAAGTTCTGATTGTTCTTCTTCACTTCCAATATCCATATCAACTGTATTCATTTGTGTCTTATTGAATAGCGATGGAGTCTTTTTCAGTTTCTTTTCAACTGGTTTTTGAGTAGGAACAAAGTCTTCCATCATTTCCGACACAATTTCTTCACTTTCCTTCCTTATACTTTCATCTTTAGAAAATCCACTGTCTTTAGATATTAATGACTGATCTTTTTCATTACCTACATCAGATGAAGTATTTTTAGCAGACTCGGTTTCAGTTGGAATTACATCAGCTTCAGCACTTTCAACTTTTTGTTGTGTATAATCTTTAGGTCTGAACAAAAGCTTTTCCTTTTCATAATATTCTACTAAATCCTGAACTTTTTGTAATGGTAAAGAATCCCTTCCATTTTGCTTTTCTTGGCTACTTTTTTCAGGCGATTTTGAGACTTGAATAACTAAATTGGAGCTTTCAGAATCACTTGCTAATAAATCATCCTCGTTAACTGATTTATTTGGTTCAATGACATTTTTGCGATAATTTGTTAATCCTTTTTGTGGCGATACTGATTTTTGTGAATCTGAGCTAAATGATTTCGAAACATTAAGCATTAATTCATCGGAAATTGTCTCTGCAATCGATGTTATGCTCTTCTTAGAACTTCGTCGTCGTGTGAGAGAATCATCCTCCAAATCAGGCTGAGTTGAAATGTCTGCAGTACTTCCATTCGTAATATTTTGTGAACTCGACTTCTTTCTAGGCGATTTCGATGGGCTAACTGATTTTTCTTTTTCTTGAACTGTATCCTTGTTAATCGAAGTATTTTGGCTGTTTGTGTCTTTATTTAAATCCATTGATTTCTTCTTGGGAGTTTTTGTTGGACTTGCTGATTTTACTGGACTTAAATTAGTTTCCATAGAATTATCGTCACTTTTCATTGATTCATTAGTAGTTTCTTGTGTTGAATTCTTGCTTACGTCTTGTACTGAACTAACATCATTAGATGAAATGGAATTTCTTTGAATTATTAAAGGAGACTTGGAAATTGAGCGGTTTCGGAGTTCTAAATCATGTAACTCAGCAGACTTATTCAGATCACCAGATTTATTTAGTTCGATAGACTTATTCACATCATTAGATTTATTTAGTTCTGCTGATTTATTTAAGTCGCTGGATTTGTCATTATTCGGTTTTTCATCAATTGTTTCAATTTCGGGTTGCTCTTCTTCAGCAACTTCCTCAAGTTTAACAACATTGACGCTCAAACGTTTCATAACAGATTTTGTACGAGGAGTAATTGGCATTTCATTAACAAATATCACATCGTCATCTTCACTTTCAGTCACAGTTCGTCTATTTGGAGCTCGAGTTAATCGAGGACTTGGAACAACTTCTGCATTATCGTTAGACATACGTCGTGTAACACGACGAAGAGGACTAGCTGGTGTTGTTGATTCTGTTGCTATTGTCCGTTGTATTGAACCTGCTCTTGTTCGTCTAGTTGGTGTTGTTGCTAAAAATAATAATTTTATCAATAAATTGATAAGGATTTAAAATATTTTGTAAACTTACCCGTTTCGTCGATTGATTCAAGCTTTTTGGTAGCTCTTAATCTCCCAGTCGGCGTTTCCGGTCGCTCATTATCTTGATTTAGCGAGTCTGAAGAATTCATTCGTCGCATTGATCGAGTAACTGAAATTTAAATATCGAAGAGGTTATTTTAACCGTTTTCTGGATCATTCTAAACATTTTCACTTTAACTAACAAACTACATGCTTAGATTAGAGTAATCTAGCTAAACTTTTTGTTTATATTCAATTTTCAAGTTAAAAAACGTGTTCGAATTTCAAAATTTTGCACAAAATTTTTTTTCCCATTAATCTCCAATTTACCTCGAGGTAGCGAATCGCTTTTCTCCAAATTAGCAGACATCTTAGTTTTATCTATCTTTTAATGCACTTATTTCGTTAAATTAACTTGTTAATCACTCAATAATTAAATATTTTATTGTCGAGAAAAAAATTGAACTTGCTTGAATGGTTTCAAATTTAAAATTGACCGTTGGTTGTAGAAAAGTCACAGTAGACTTGTTGAGTTTGTGTCAAAAGCGCATTTTTCGAAAATAAATAATTTTAATAATAATATGACTTAATGTATGTTCTGTGACAAAAGTCATAACGGGAATATCTTCAAAGGGACTAAACAATGAATGAAAAGTGAAATAAATTAAATTTTCCCGAAATATTTAACGGTCAAAAGAACTTCAAACAAGAAATCATTTAAATGTTTCAAAACCTTTCAAATGTTATAAAACCGTACAACAACGTAAAGAAAACAGTATAAATCCCACATCATTTGAATAAAAACCGTTAATTAATTAAATTTGATCTGATCGGCCAAAGTGATCATAATTAGCTACTTGTGTAACAAATTCTACTGTAAAGGAATGAAAATGCATCGGCATTTCTTATTTGACAAAATCGAATAAAAATCTAATGATTCTGTTTATTAATTATTTTACACTTTCTTTCATAATTTCTCAGGTTTTAGTGTTTAATGATGATAATAAATTGTAATAATAGGATAGAAGAAAAAAATAAATGAGTTGTTTTTTGCAAAAAAAAAAAGAAGTATAAAGAAAGTTTCAGTTGATGATAATGTTGTGCTTCATTATGTCTGTGTCCCTAACATTCCATCATCGCAAGGGAATTTGAGTTTTCATTTGCTGCACCCAACAGCTGTAAACTGTTACCTTCCTGCGATCCATCATTCATTTCTAATTCTTCATTCCACTCCATACCATTTTGTTGTGGATTGCTCTCTCCATTCGTGCCATTCTCAACCTGCTCTTCTGTATTATTTGTATCATCCCAATTTATCTTAAATCGAGTCACGCGAGGTTTTGAGGCGAGAATATTTCTAGTCATTTTGTCAAATTGTGGCTTCGCAGGTGGATTTTCACGCAATTCAGGATCACTATATTCATTATTAATAAAATATCCGACACGTACAAATTCTTGTCCTTTATATGAACATGTAAGGAGGACAATTGTAACGCCGAGAGCATCTTGTTCAGGGATTTTTGTTGTGTCTGGGGGGTCAGCTTGAAATACGAAAATGTGTCTACCTTCAGGAATTGGACCTACATAAATCTAATAAAATAAATATTTTTAACATAATTGTACACAAATTTTAATAAATACAAACTTACTGTATCTAAAACTTGATCATGTTCTTCAGATTCAGCACTTCCGACATAAATCATTTTCCATTCTAAATCCTCTTTCAGTTCTTCAATGCACTCAAAAGTAAGTTCAAATTGGAAAGGATTAAAAAAGCTGCTGGGATTATCTAAAACTACTACGTTTGTAATGTGCACTTTAGCCATGTCTGTTTGCTGTAACTTTGGATTATTGCTTCGTTAGTAATTGATGGATTTAACTCGTTTCTATAAATTGCGAAAACAAAAGGCGAAAACTTAATTTTACAATTATTCAGCTTTTTATGATGATTAGAAACTTACTTTTACTGTCAATTCTGTCTTAAGTCGCTTATCTTCTAGATTCGACCAAGATTGCTAATTAAAAGTCTCAATAAGCTTGGAAATTAATTAAATTTTTTAAAATAAACAAAATTTTTTTAGCGCCAAATCGACAGTCAGTCAGAAATTGTTATTAGCTTGCTTTATTTTTCAAATATTTTTTGACCGTTAAAAGTTTTCAAATCTTTTAAAATTCGAGTCATAAAATATCATTAATAACGGTACATTTTCTTCCAAAACAGTCATTAGCTATCTAGATTTTGATTAAATCAAAGGTCATTTTCTGAGCTCGAGAGTTAAAATGTCTGGAATTAAGCTGTATTATCATATTATTTCTCCACCAAGTCGTTTTGCTTTATTGACATGCAAAATGCTGGGATTGGACGTTGAAGAAATGTAAGGTGTGCCTGAATATCAACTATATCCATTTTATTAATAAATTGTTTTATATCCACAGAGAAATTGATTTACTTGCTGGAAAGCAATACACGCAAGAATTCCGTGACATAAATCCAACGCAAGCAGTTCCAGCACTTGTCGATGGAGACATTAAGATCTTTGATTCCAGTGCCATTTCAATCTATTTGGTCGAGAAGTATGCAAAGGATGATTCATTATATCCAAAAGATCTGGAATTAAGAACGAAAGTCAATGAAAGACTTTTCTATACCTCGAGCTATATTTTCCCTCGTGGATATGCCATTATTGTAGGCAGCATAAAAGGAACATTGACGGAAATTCCTCAAGACAAAATCAATGAAGTTTTGAGAGGATATGAATGCATCGAGTACTTCCTGAAAGATAGTGAATATTTAGCTGGATCTACTTTCACTTTGTGTGATTTGTTCTTATGGTGTCTTATGGAATCAGCAAATCAAATCGTTCCAATTGATGAGAAAAGGTTCCCAAAATTTTTGGGATGGTTCAATAAAGTTCGCAGTGAGAATGAATTCTTTGAATTAAATAAGAAAGGGGCTGATCTTCATATTGACATTTTCAATAAGTGTCTTGAAAGGAACCGCCAACAATCCGAGAAGAAAGAGTAAGTTAATTGAATTAACATCAATTAAAATGGCAATTTAGATCATCAATTAAAGTTGAATAAAGGGCAGTCTGGAAATTGAAAATTAAAGAGTCTGTGATATTATTAAATAATTCACTTTATTGATTCACTTCAGCTCTCCACATGAATATATCGTAACTTTTTGTGTCGGTGCCCCTGATTTGCTTCCACATTTCTCCATCTTTTTAACAACTTCAGCACCGGCAATTACTTTTCCAAACACAACATGCTTGCCATCTAGCCAATCTGTTTTTGTTGTGCATACGAAGAACTGACTTCCGTTTGAATTCGCACCAGAGTTAGCCATTGACAATGTTCCAAATCCTGTATGCTTAAGTTTAAAGTTTTCGTCAGCAAATTTAGCTCCGTAAATACTTTTTCCGCCAGTTCCGTTATTTTTTGTAAAGTCACCGCCTTGACACATAAATTCTGGAATAATTCGATGAAAACTACTTCCTTTGAAGCCATATCCTTGTTCGCCGGTACACAATTGTCTAAAGTTCTCTGCTGTTTTTGGAACAATATCAGCTCTAAGCAGCATAACGATTCTACCAACATCAGAATTGCCAATTTTGATATCGAAATATACTTGTGGATTAGGATTCTTCTTTTCTTCAGGCTCTGGTGCACTTACTGTAACACTTTCAACATTAGTTTCTTTTGATTCCTCTTCATCATCCAGTGTCTTTCCTGCATATTTCTGTAACCATGTGTCTTCAGCCCATACTGGTTTTATTGAGTTCTCTTTCATTCTTTGTGGTTTGGCTACATTCACTCTTATCGTTCGTCCTCTGAAAACATCAATGATTACTTAGTTAAGTTAATTATTAATAAAAATTTTGGTCGTTTAGGTACTCACGCAATTTCACTGTCATTCATATTATCTACAGCATGAGCAGCATCCTCACTGGTTTCATAACAGACAAATGCAAATCCTCTATGCTTTTGTGTCTCATAATCTAGTAAATTTAATTAAATAATTTTAGTTTATTTTAATCGTTTAAGAAAATTAAGAACAAACCTGTCGGCATTTGAATTTCTACGATATCTCCAAAGACTATGAATATGTCGTTTAGTAGTTTCTCTGTCACTTCGTCAGCTAATCCACCGACATATATTGTATTCTTCTCATTTGCCATGTTGTAGCTTAATTAAATATTGTTCTGAAATTTGTTTGAAAAAATGTAAACATGAAAGGAAGTAAACAATGCAAGGGGCAGGAAATAATCGAAGTTCAAAAATATTCAAATTTGAAAAGACCGTTATTTCTAGTAAATAAAATAATTCTTTATTATCAAAAATTCATTTTAAAAATGTATCACCAAGTAGCCTCATGACTTAATGTCTATTACGAAAAGAGTTTGAACTATCACGGTCAATTTCTTCATATTTAGCCTTCAATTCTGTATGCTTAACGGTAATTAAATGGTTCTTTAATTCAACTAATGTTTCTATGCGTTCGTTGCATGCTAAGCATTCAATGTCTTCATCTCTGCAGTTGAACTTTTCCTTCTGTTCAAGATTTTTGAGATGATTAATCATTTTTCTGGCTGATTCGCGAGATATTTTGTTAAGTTTGAATGGTTTTAGTGATGTAAACATCTTCAAATGTTCACAAAGTTCACTTTTAGTCAAGTCAGTCCAATCGAAGTTGTCAGAATAGACTTCACCAAGCTGCAATCGTTCCTTTTTGATAATTTTAAGTAGCAATGAACAGGCACGTGTACGAGATTCATTAATAACATTCATCGGATTAATTTGGAAGTCAAAATGTTCAGTTAAATTCTGCTGCATTAAAAGTGACATTTCCTTCCGCAAATTATTAATCCATGTGATATCTTCATTATCCAATTCAACATCTGTTTTTACTAAGCAGTCATGCTCGCCATAATATGATTTTCCATTAAAATCACATCCAAGACCTGCGAGAATGCTTGTGTATCGAGTCATTTCCTTGTTATGTCTTACTTCAGCAAATGGACTGAATATTAATGTCAAAATCGATGTCATTCCTTTCATTTGTGGCATTATTGTTGTTTGCTTGAGGTTTATTACTCCTCGATTGCTCTTTGACTTGGATGATGCAACGAGAACCTTTTTGATTCCATTATATGGATATGGATCCAATAAAACAGAATTAATTGATGAATTTTCAACAATAATGTTGCGTTCTTGTGCTCGATTAATCTTGTCTAGTCTTCCAGTGTTTTCTAATGGCGTAAAAGGTCCCAATAGTTGACACTCAACATCCAGTAGTCTTTCTGGAAATTCGACATCTTTAGTTTCTTTGTGGATTGCATATTTCATGCCTTGAGAATTGTCATTTAATGTTTTTGAGATCACTGCAACATAAGATTCGTTAGAATTGATTGCAAATCCTTGATGAACTAACTTTGAATTAATATTAATCGACGGCGATGTTGGACTAGCTTTGGCATAAACCTGGACAGATGCCACCTTATCATAAGCATTAAATGCATATAAATCTAATTGAATAATCTTATTGTTGACCATTTCCTTAAATACATCAATTGCCTTTTTACTCCATCCATATTGTTGAGTAGCCGTTGGTTGTACTTCCGCTAACTTACATTCATAACACAAAGGTGGCAATTTGAAGAATGCACGAGTTAAGTCCTGTCTAAGAGCTCTTGATACTGCTATTCCAGTAAAAAAGCTATAAACTGTACATTCAATAATGTTTCCATAATCAATCAAAAGAACTTTGTACATATTCTCATTTTCTTCTGGATATTCCAAAATTTGTCCACGTTTATAAATGCTTTCATTGCATACCATAACTTTGTTGCCATCTAGAATTTCATCAATTCCATCAAAATCGGTGATTGGCTTTAGATTCGTTCCAATGACTTTCTTCATTTTTTCAATTGATGCGATAGCTTTCTTTGGTTGGAAGTAGAATTTGCTTGGTGATTGTATCTGTTGAATGAAAGAGAATATTTAACGGCTTTTTTAAAATTAAAAAATTAACGGTTATTTAAATTTTGAAAATTGTAAAAAATTCAAATTTATAACCGTAATTTACAGACATGAATTTCCAAAGTACTTACACATGTAATATCACCAGTTAAATACTGTCCTCTGTCATTCAGTTTGATTGAGAGATTCGGAAAGATGCTGAATTTTGCTTTCAACTTCAATTCTTTTCCAACAGAATCATCATTGAACAAGTCAACTTGTTCCTCATATGGCGAATAAATCTCTTCATTTTGAGGACTCATCATGTATAAAGTCATCTCATTACCACGTCTTAGATTATTTCGGTATTTAAGTCCTCGATAAACTTCCAATTTCACTTCTCCAGGCATTTTAACTTCACAATCGTTCCTTAAATTGTTAAATTGGACATAAACTTTTTGTGAATTGCTGTCGAAAGTGACGCAAGCATCGTCAGCGCAATTAATGATTTCATTATTGAAGAGAAGCTCTCGAAGCTGTTGTTCATACAAATGGCCATTCTTAGTTGATGTCTTCGTTTGGAAATAGACAGTAGATAGCAAGCTTTTGTTGAAGACATGCTTAAATTCTTCTCGTTTAGGAATTTCGCCACCAAATGTGTAAAAATTAGGATAAAAGGCACCAGCAATGCACATTTTTATGGCAAAAAGTTTTTCTTCAGTCGTGTATCGAAAATTATCATTAATAATGTTAAATTGCTTCAGTCTGTGCTTTATGTCCGTGATTTGCTTCATCATTTCCCTAATATTCTTGTAGCTTAACATTTGTCTCTTACACCATTCTTCTTGGACATGAGGCTTTACTTCATTATTATTATTTTTAATCCATTCCGTGTACTTTAAGTAAGCATTCAAAATTGCTATTAAGTCACTCGTCGAGTCATGATTCAATTTCGTTTCATAGCTGTTCATGCTGCTTTCTTGGATGAAAATTGTTCCAACACTTAAACCAGCAGCTATGATTATACATTCATTAAGTACACTAAAAACATATCCGAGAACTACAAGCTTAGATAATCGTACATCCATTGGAAGATGACTCATAATAGCTCCAGTAAATGTCAAATTTCCATCAAGGAAGTCAAATTCTTTCTGCTTCTTATTGAATCTTGTCAATGCTCCATTTTCTTTAAGCATCAAAATTGCATCAATAATTCCTGATCTTGTTGGTGGATCTAGTGCTATAGCTAGAATATCTGAAGGCTTTCCCATCTGTAGCTTCTTAATTTTCAAAATTACACTTTCTAAGGATGTCCTTTGCATTTCAGCTTTAGCTTCATTTGGAAGTAGCTCATATTGTTCCTTGTACATCATTCTTATTACCTGACCGATACTTGTTCTTCCTGTACGTCCGGCACGTTGTTCACAATTCATTTTTGATGCCCAAGCTAATTTTAATTGTGTTAAGCTTGATGCAGTATCAACTTCAAGATATTTAGTCAAGCAAAAGTCGATTATGATTCGAATTCCAGGAATTGTGATTGAACTTTCTGCAATGTTTGTGGCTAGAATTATTTTATTCTTTAGCGATGTGTCGTACAAGCTTTTGAAGTTAGTTAATGGAATCGATGAATGTAGAATAAAGACTTGATAATTACGGATATCGAACTTTTCTCGTTTAATACTTAATTCACGATGAAAGCTTTCAATTTCATAAATTCCAGGCAGGAAGACGAGAAATGAGTCAGCACCTTTCTGGGTGAAGAAGTCAATGATATCAACCCCATGCCGCATAACATTTCTGTGTATTCCTGCATTATTTAAATCAATACATTCTTTCACATCTCCTAAATGTTCCAATTCGTCTAGATAATGGATCTTCACAGGATATGGCTTTGGTACATTTAAATTAATTATCGGTGGACGTTGCAAGATTCGGAAATAATCAGCAATTTTATCACAGTTTAATGTTGCAGACATAAGAATTATTTTTGTTTTAGATTTTGTTGCGACCATCAATCGTCGAATGATCAATAAGACCATATCCATGTCCAAGTCTCTTTCGTGTATCTCATCTGATGAATAAATAAATTAAATTATTTAAAAATTTAACGGTTTTCAAAAATTTAAAAAAATTTCCAGCATTTTTGAAAATTCAAAATGTTAACGATTTTACAGCCGAATAAAAAATATACAGCATAGATTATCTCGAGAGCTATTTGTGAATCATGTATCATCATCAAAGATCATTTTACACTCTATGACACATTAAATGTTTGAAAAACAAAACTATGCAACATTTTATAGCAGCTAACTGCTGATTCAGCATAAAGAAAAAATAAACTACTTACCAATGATAATATGAGTCCATTTCTGCAAACTTTTGTAATGAACTAGTTTTTGCAAGAAAACACCTGTTGTACAATATAAAATTCGTGTATCTGCAGCATCCATCCTTTTATCCAAGCCTACTTGATATCCAACTAGACTTCCGACTTCACATTTTCGTTCAAATGCAACACGTGTAGCTAGACTTTCGGCACTGATTTTCTTTGGCTGAGTTACAACAATATTACAAGGAATGTTGCGTCTATGGCAATCTTCTAGAATGTATTGTGGAACTTGAGAACTCTTTCCACATCCTGTATCAGCTTTTAATATAGTAATTTTATTCATTCTAATAGTTTGAAGAATTTCCTTATGTTTCGACTCAATTGGAAGTGCCTGCCGTGGAATACAAAATACATATTTATCGTAAATTATCTTATATTCAGGCTTGCCATCAGGAATTTCTTCAACTTCAGCGATTCCTAGTGAATCATCAATTTCCTCAATTGGTGCATTCAGGAATTCAGTCAATATCTTTCTTTCCTCCGCGACTCTATTTGGTGTTAAATCATCAATAACTTCTCGTTTCCAATCGACATTTTCATTTTTCACGGAAACGTTCTTAACTATCGTTAAATTTGGTGCTGGTTTCTTTTTATACTTCTTTGGCATCTCACCTCTGAAGAATGCATCTATCATATCATCTTCGTCGCTTGATTCCATTATTTTTTAATTAAATTAATAAGCATTGAAATTGCACTTTGAAGAAATGAAAAATAAACAGAATTGAAAATTGCGGGAAAATTCAAATTTTAAAAATATAACGTTTATTCTTCTCTTGTTCTTACATTCATAATATTCGTAAATTAATTAAATATAATAAAAAAAGGTAAAAGGCATAGGTGATTAAATTTATTCCTTAGCATCATTAATACCGTCGGCTGATATTGAGAACATTGCTTCTGCTTCAGGCAAGCATGGAGAATCATAAATTTTACATACACGATTTTCACCTCGTCCTTTTCTTAAATAAAGTCTAGTCGTTGATGCATGAGCTATAATATTACCACCGATTGGCTTCTTGTTCTCTCCTTGAAACATTGACGTATTGTCAACATTAGCAACAACTTGATTTGTTATCAAAATTGCTACACCAAATTCATCAGCCATTCGTAACAAGTGACGTAAAAATCGAGCTAAATGCATTTGTCGGGCAGCTAATTCACCACGTCCACAATAATCAGTTCTGTAAAGGCCAGTTGCACTGTCAATTATCATTAAGGCAAAACGTGTTTCAGACATTAATGCTGATGCTTGAATCAGCAAGTTCAATTGGTGATCTGTATTGTATGCTCTAGCACATGCTACATTGTCAAGAACTTGTTGTGCATCCATATTAAATCGCTTAGCAATTGCAATCAGTCGTTCTGGTCGAAAAGTTCCTTCTGTGTCAATATATAAGCACTTTCCTTCACCACCTCCCATATTTGTTGGAAGTTGGCAAGTCACAGCCAATGTATGTGCTATTTGAGTTTTTCCAGTTCTAAATTCTCCAAAAACTTCCGTAATTGATCCAGTTTCAAGTCCACCACCTAATAATTTATCTAATTCACGTGATCCAGTTGTAATTGATATCAAATCAGCTCGTTGTTTTAAAACAATTGATGCTGTTGTTATGCCCACACCGACTGGAATTAAACATTTTATTAAGTCTAACTGTAAGAAAATTTTCACTTTTCATCTTACCTAGTTTTCCCGCCTCTGCAATTAATTTTTCAGCCTTTTGATCTGATATTCCTTTAATTAACATTAAATTCTTTTTTAATGCATATGCAATTGATTCTACTGTATAGTAGCCACTCTCCATCAACTTCTTAAGATCTCCTGATGTAATGCCATTTATTGACTGGAAGATTTAAAAAATTTTTATTGTGAAATTCTCAGAAAATTTATGTTAATTCTATTTTACCTCCAATTTTGATATAGGAGAGAATGCTGACACTTCTTGATCTTCTTCCTGAACATTATCGACAGCTGTCGTGGATTTTGAAGCAGATGCTGCTGCCATTTTAAGGATTAATGAGGTAGATTTATTTTATTATTAACCGATGAAAACAAACTAAAGTAAAAAAGTCTCAGTAGTCATTCGAGTACACAATGCGCATTTTTGGCGCAAAATTCCACGAAAAAATGAGAAAAATAAAACTCTGAAAACAACAACTTTTTGCTTTAATTAATGCGTATCTAACTAAAGAACGAGCTTTTTATTTAAGATGGCTGTTCACATTTTTATTACGGTTTAATCCTTACACTTTCAAACTTAATTAAATCGAAGTATCAGTAATTTCAGTATCAGAACTAATTTACTTTTGCTTCTTAGGTTTAAGGATGTTGTAGGCAATTATAAGACCCATGACTGCATATGTAGCCTTTGCAACCTGAAATGAACAACATCCAGTTAACATTTAACAAGTGGGAAAAATAAAAATTGCTAAAATTACATTGGCACGTCCTGTGTATGTTACAGCATTGAAGTGCTTGGAAAGTCCAGTTAATTTTTCAGCTTCTCCGGCCATTCTAATATGACAAAGTTGAGGATTGATTAATCATCGTTATAGCTATTTAATTAAGAACAGTTTATACTCACTCAAATGGAATTTAATTATTTATTTTAAAGAATCGACTGACCGAAAAAAACTTATGCAATGAGCCAATATTAATCCAACTCACTGATGGTTCTGCTGCCTACAATCCACAATAGTGCTAACCGTCATGAAATATTTGAAAAAAGTCAACAGAAAGTTTCAGTCCTCAATCTGGATAGTTTTGGCGCGAAATAAACAAGAAAAATTGAACAAAATAAATTAAATTAATAAATAAATTGTTTTGAAGCTATGAGTGACGATAATGATGATACTGGTGAGTTCCATATCCAAAAACCTAAGAACCAAGTTGTAATTAAAGGTATTTGCAGGCTTAACAGCGTCAAGAACAAAGAGACGAAAAGTTGAGAAAAGAAGTGCTACAGCATTTGAACGGCTGAGAGAGTTAAAGCAATCAGGAAGCAAGAACAAGTGGGTAAATGATGACGATTCAAAAGTATATGATGAAGTGGATGAGGATGAATACACAAAAATCGTTTCAAATAGAGCTAGTGACTGGATAGTTGATGATGGTAAACAAATTCTGTTCTGGATGTCCTTTAAAGATTGATATTACCATTTTTATCTTTTTTACAGATGGTAATGGATATGTAGAAGATGGACGAGAGATCTTTGATGATGTTGATGATGATTATGAGGCTCAACCAAATTCGAATAAGCGCAAAAGCATGCCAAAGAAAAAAGGCAAACTTCCTGAGGAGCCGGCAACAAAAAAGAAGTCCTTAAAGAATTTTTTCAATACAAAAGATGTCAAAGAGAAGGAAGCATCAAGCATAACTGAAGATAATTTACTGAAAAATATATTAGGTGAATTAGATGGAGCAAGTACATCAACAGCTGACAATTCATCTAATAATGTTGCACCAAAGCCACTTAAAGTCATCCGCAAACAAGCAACAGAATCGGAAATTGAAATGAAAAAGTATATGGAACAATTTGGGAAGAAGATTGCTGACAAAAAGAAGCATGATGTGGACGGAGATGTAAGTGGCTTAAAAAATATTTACTTTTCGAATTTTATTAATGAAGTCGCTTCATTGTTTATTCAGGAAATTTTAGACTCGCTACTGAAAACTGAACGAGTTAAGGAAGCAAAGGAGAAAATTGCCGTAAAAGAAGAGCCAGTCATTCATGATGAAGAACCAGTCAAAATTATCAAAACAGAACCGACACCTTTAACAGCAAAGCAATTACAGGAACAAGAAGAGGCTCGTGAAATTATGGAAGTTTCAATGATTGATGATGATTTACTTATGGATGATGAAGAAGTAGTTCCGAAAAAAGTTGAACAACCAAAAGTCACAGAAGTGAAATTAGAAGTTCAAGACAACAACAAAACTCAAACAAATGGCACACAAGTCAAATCTATTTCCACAAAGTCTGCTAATATTGATTCTACAATATTTGATGAATTAAAGGACATCGATTTTAATGCAGAGATGTTTGATGAAGCCATTGGAAACATTGATTTTAATACTGTGAGTACTTTTGGAAAACCGTTTATTTTGGATTTGAAAAATGCCATGAAATTTGAAGTTCAAATTTTGAACTTAAAAAAGTCGATAAAATTCAAATTTTAAAATTTCGTTAAAAATGCTTAATTTTCTGTTCCACAGGAAACAATGAAATTCTACTATCTTGATGCTTGGACAGACATGAATAATCGGCCTGGTGAGATTTATCTTTTCGGTAAAGTCGAAGTTCCTGGTAAAATCATTACATACAATTCAATTTGCGTAAAAGTCGAAAATGTTAATCGGCATTTATTCCTTCTGCCAAGAACTCATGTCTATGACTTAAAGCAAAAGAAAATGACTGACCAGGAAGTAAGCATTGCGGATGTCTATGAAGAATTTGATGAAAAAATATCAAAAGAATTAAAACTTAGTTCATTCAATAGCCGAAAAGTTTGTAAATCTTTTGCATTTACACTGCCTGAAGTTGATGTGCCAATTGAAAGTGAATATTTGGAAGTCGTTTATCCTGGAAAGTTTCCAACACCAAATCCGAAAAATAAATACTCGACAATAGCTCATATTTTTGGCATAAATACATCTCCAATTGAGACATTCATTCTCGAACGCAAAATTAAAGGTCCATGCTGGCTAGAAATAAAAAAATTTAAAGTAATTGACGCTCCATCAAGTTGGACAAAGAATCAAATATCATGTCCAGACATTAATTGCGTCAGCGTCGCAACCGATTGTCAACAAAAGTCACCGCCAACATTAGCAGTCATAACGATGAATGTCAAATGCATTTTAAATCCATCTACAAATAAAAATGAAGTCGTTCAAATCTCATGTCTTGTAAATGACAGATTTAGTCTTGATAGACCAAATAAGCAATTAGTTACGCGACAATATTGTGGCATTTCACGTCCATCAAATAAAAATTGGCCATTTGACATTAATAATCATACAGCAAGATTTAAGAAGTTTAAAATCTTTAAATTTGACAATGAACGTGCCTTGCTGACGTGGTTTTTGAGCATTTATCAAAGTATTGATCCTGATTTAGTTGTCACATTTGATTCTAATGATTGTCAATTGGATATAATCTGCAATAGAATTACATTCCTGAAAATTCCCAATTGGTCACGAATTGGTCGACTAAAGATGAGTCAAATACCTGGCAAGAAAGTTATGGAATTTTTCATCGGACGACTTGTCTGTGATGTGAAATTATCAGCACAAGAATTAATTCGTAGTCGTAGTTACGATTTGAGTTCACTTTGTCAAAAAATTCTTAAAATTGGCGAGGATGAACGCCAAGAAATTCTTTATGACAATATTCCTTATGTATATGATGCAAGCACATCAATTATTGACTTTATGGAAATAAATGTTCAAGACTGCATCTACATAAGTAAATTAATGGTCGAATTAAATATTTTACCGCTCGCATTACAAATCACAAATATTGCTGGAAATTTAATGTCAAGAACATTGCAAGGAGGTCGCTCAGAGAGAAATGAATTTTTATTAATGCATGCATTTTATGAGAAGCAATACATCATACCAGATAAGAAGATGTGGAAAGACTCAAATAATAAGAATGAAGATGAAGATGAAGGACATAATACTACACAAATGACACAAGCTGCTACTCAAGCTAATACGACGCAAGCAGCACAGACACAAGGAAAGAAAAAGGCAGCATATACTGGCGGTCTCGTTCTTGATCCAATTAAAGGATTCTATGAAAGTTTTATTCTTCTCATGGACTTTAATTCTCTTTATCCATCAATTATACAAGAATATAACATCTGCTACACGACCATTTCTGCACCCAGCGATCCAAATGAACTTCCCATAGTTCCAGATTCGAATGTTGAACCGGGCATCTTGCCTGTACAGATTCGTACGCTTGTTGAAAGTCGTAGAAATGTCAAAGCACTCATGTCCAAACCAAAAATCACACCTGAGCTTAAAATGCAGTACAATATTCGACAAATGGCTCTTAAATTGACCGCAAACTCCATGTATGGATGTCTTGGATTCTCTCATTCACGCTTCTATGCGCCACATTTGGCAGCTCTCGTTACATTTAAAGGTGAGTGGTTTTTATAGTTATTTAATTAAATTTATTAAGATACGAATGTCATTGACAAAGTAATTTGAATTTTCGTTGGCAATTTTGAACTTCAAAAGTTCAAAAATTTTAAATTTCAAATTACCGTTGAATATTTTGAATTTCAAAAAATCGTTAAAATTGTTCCTCAATGCATACATTTAATATTTAATCATTTCCTTTCCCGCTTAGGCCGTGACATCTTAATGGCAACAAAGACACTCGTTGAGAAGCTTAATCACAGTGTAATTTATGGAGATACAGATTCTATAATGATCAATACAAGATCTCAAGACTACGATGAAGTCAACAAGATTGGATTGAACATCAAAAAGGCTGTAAATGCAATTTATAAGCATGTTGAACTTGATATTGACGGAGTTTACCAGAAATTGTTATTGCTTAAGAAGAAAAAATATGCGGCAGTCGGCGTGAGTCAAAAAGAAGGTGGCGTACTCGATTATAGTTATGAATTTAAAGGTCTCGACATTGTTCGTCGTGATTGGTCTAAAATAGCAAGTAATACAGGCAAAATTATCCTTAATACACTTCTTGCTGTTGACAGTAAGAAAGAAATGGACGAACGTGTTGAGGAAATTTTTGATATTTTGACAACACTCGCGAAAGATTTAAGCGATGATAAAATTCCACTTTCAATGCTGGAAATCACGAAACAATTAACAAAAGCACCATCAGATTACGCTGACATGTCATCACTTCCACACGTTCAAGTTGCCGATCGCATGAATGTACAGAAAAATCGTCGATTTAAGAAAGGTGATATGATTGATTACATAATTTGCGAAGACGGAACTGACAATCCAGCACCAAAGCGTGGCTATCATATTGATGAAATTAAGTCTGATAATGAGAATGACGTGAAAAAGTTAAAAGTCGATAAATTTTATTACTTATCACAGCAAATTCATCCAGTCATTTGTCGTCTTTTGGAACCGATTGAGGGAATTGATAGTGCTGTAATTGCTGAGAAATTAGGCTTAGATCCAAAAGATTTCCGAAGTAAAACGAAACCAGTGAGAAGTGACGAGAATGACAATGATCAAATGATTAAGACAAATGAGAAGAAATACGGTCAATGTGAGAAATTCATGTTCCCATGTGCTGGATGTAAGCAAATGAATTTTATTGCTGCACCACTTAAAAAAGAAAATGGAAAGCTTGTGACTGTGTTTGATAGATGCATCAATACTGATTGCAAAGTTCGACCTATTGAATATTTACCATTAATTAAGAATCACTTACGTGCCAGTATAGCTAAAGCCATCAATCGATTCTACGAGAATTGGTTCGTTTGTGACAATCCAATGTGTAATAATAGCACACAGAATTATGCATGGGTAAGTTAAAATATTCATTTGATTCCGATTTTGTTTTATTTTGGGTTTGTTTGGGGGTTATTGAGTTGGAAACTGCTCGTAAATAATGATTTGATGAACATATCATTTGCTTGGTATCATGTGCTTATTTTTGGTATACAATAATTATATTCAACTTATGCCATAAAGTAGTGGACATCGTACGATTTATGTACATTTAGATATTATCAACCTATTTGTAAGATTAAATGATAAAATCAAAATCGAACAAAAGTAGCGCACAGCGTACGATTCTTGTGAATCACTCATCATAACCCCCAAGGCATTCCGTTCGCAAAACCAATCAGGAATCTCTAGATAAACATAATTAACACATTTATTTCTCATCTTCTCATTCATTAGTCAATTGATGGAACAAACTTGTTATGTCTCGGATGTATGGAAGGAAATTTGCAGCGTAGCTACACAAATGAGGATCTTAATATGCAAATCGATTATTATAATTTCATGTTTAATATTCGCACATATGAATCTGAAGGTAGAATTTCTCAGTATTATGCTAATAATTATGCAAATAATTACCAAATGTATTCTCTCAATCTTTTACAGTATCTAATCTTGGTGGAGATATATATGCAGGATATAATATGATGTTAGAAACTGTATCAGAATATTTGGATAATTCAAATTACTTTACTATTGAGCTGAAAGATAAACTTGTCGATTATGAGTATAAGCAGATTAATGAAAATGAGAAGAAAATGAGCTGGAAGCACTTCTTCCTTGATACATATGCTGAAGAGTAAATTAAGCTGTAAAAAAGTTAGAAAAAATAGAAAAGTTTAGTTTTTTTATTTAAATTTTTTTTTATATACGGATTTTCTTTTTATTTCTCAAATATACATTTACATCATCATATATAAAGACAGCTTATTATAATTAAAACTTCATTTTAGCATTTTTCTGCCTTTTAGCAACAAAGGGGGATGTAATTTATTATCCATTATTATTTCATACTGAATGAAAAAATAAAAGTTTTTTGGGAATATTCATAAAGGTGTAAAATTAAGGATTTACTGTGTGTTAATTAATTACTTTTCAACTATAAATTTTTTTTGGGGACTTTAATTACTTACAGTTTTATAGGTTATAAGAAAAGGTGCCAAAAGTGGAACAATTTTCGTGAATTTTAGAGTTATGAAACCACATTGAGGTAGGTATAATTAACTTTTTTGGAGATTTATTTATCGTTGGCGTGAGGCTTTACGATCTGCAAAGTTATCTAGATTTCTACCATATAAAACAAAATACAGTTGATATAAGAACTGCAATTGCTGAATTTTTAAAAGGAGCATTGCTTGAGGTTATTTAGACCACTGCAAAGAGTGATTATGGATTTTTTTAAAGCTTTTTGGGCTACTAATTATCCATAATTTACATTTTACTAAGATAAGACTACTTAGATTCTGTTTAATAGAATCTTCTGTACTGTATCCATTAGAACTAGGCTTTACAACCCAGTGTTTCATTCCATTAAGAACTGATTTTTAGAATAGGAATTTTAATTAGAGCTTGAAGTTGACTCTGATTTTGTATGGAAAACTCGAAATGCGTGGACCTGACAGACTACAAAATTCGAATCGACTTCGAGCTTAATCACTATTTGTTTGCCTAAATATCCAAAAATACAGATGTGTCAATATAAGAATTGCTGTGCTATATAATGGAATTATATAGGAATTCTTGTGGTTACTTAGTTACTCTATTAGTCGGGCAGATCAATTGTGATTCATGATCTAATTCTTGTGGTTAATAACTCATATTAAGGCTGGTATCCTTAGTCCATAAAGATCTATACATGATATCTAGTCAAAATATTAGCACAGATCAATCTTTTTATTGGTAAGCCAACTTTGATCAATTTGGTATAAATTGCTTATCTCCTACCTCAATGAGCTTCATTGTAGCAAACTTCAAAAAGACCATTCCACCTTCCCACCGCAGAAATCAGACAGAAAAAATGAAGTATCAACAAAAATAATTCAATTTCTATACATAAATAATTTTGTTTTTCTCTTTATTTTTTAATATTTTTTTTCGTCCATAATCGATTAAGTTCCATTTTTTTTTATTATTTATTACAGACTACCATCGACTTGATTCTTTCAATATAAACAAATTTATTTTTTTTTAGCTTGTAAAATTGGTAGAACATATATTTATATAGAGAGAAAGGATATAAAATATAAAATAATTAAAAATAAATATACAGAAATATACGACACTGAAATGATACTATAATATATTATGCTTTATACTTCTCTTTTTTAAAATACATGCAGAGATTATTCTTTTGAATTGCGTAAAAAAACGAAAAAATTATTTTGCCATTTCTTTCTTTAAATTCGGTTAAAAGCAGGTGACGGCAGTGAGTGAGAGAGAGTGAGTTTAGTGAAAAATTCAATTCGACGGATTGGTGCTCTATTGTCTATTGGTTTTCTTTATCGTGTTAAACTTATAATGAAAATTAAAATATCGCACAAAATTAATTTTGGAGCTTATTGGATGTTGACGTGGAGTGATAGAAAATTTGTGAATTTTCTGAGGTTATGTTTTTGTTTACTTATGGAAATTGACTTGGAATTGAGCATTTTTGTGTAATTTATAATGTTTTTATGACTGAGTTGCTAACTAGGACCCTAAGAATAGCAACATGCTGCTGCAAATAGTTGACAGCGACATTTTGGCATACCTGTGTCATAATGATGATCTGAACTTAATAAAGCAACTTGACAGTGCTCTAGAAGCTCTAATTCTGAGTACAGTAACTGCTTATACCAGAGCTCAAAGTCGATTCCATTTTTATACCGAATTGAGTCAACCCAAGTCGACTTTTCCATACAAAACCGAAATCGACTTTGATCTCAGGCTTAAGAAGATGCACATTCTTGCCTTGTAAGCTCTTAGAATAAGGCTTGATCCAAGCAAGTTCATTTATCACTGTCTGGTTGTTTCCTTAACTTAGTTTCTTTCTGTTCCTTGTCAAGCTCTAACAGGCAACTCTGATTTTTGCAATATTTCTCTATTTTTGGAACTAAATTCTTATTATTTAAGTAGTGAACAATAACCTAACCTCAAATATAGAAGCTTTGTATCTTGCCTTTAAAATCATAACCTAACCTCAAAATCTTCACAAATTGAGCTCGCTAAACCTCACTCAACAGTCCAAACTCACATTAAACTTATAAAAACCTGCTTCCATCCTGTACAAAATAATAAAATAAAAAAAATCTATTGCGACTTTTATAAATAACTAAAAAAAAATGTTAAAAAAGTTCCTCCTTTGTTAATTTTTTATAATTTGTTCTTCCTCTTGTTTATACTTTCCATTTCGTATTACTTCCCACAATTGGATTTTTTAAATCCAATAAAAAATTTTCTATTATCTAAAAAATTTACAACAAAATAATAAAAGAAAATGATTTGTGTTCTTTTTTCTTATATCTTCATCAATATATATAAAAAGACAAAATCATAAACTGAATGCGCGCGCGACTACCCTAATAACTATTTGTTTTTGTATCAATTTGTTCATTTTAGAAAATTATTCTCTTTTTTTTCTAAAATTATTAATTTCATTCTTTTTTAATGATGGTGAATTTTAAACGGTAATTTCATTTTTTGGATGTATGGATGATCATGTTACTTTTGATGTTTTTCATTTGACTCAACATAAGTTTTTCGTTTTTTTCCTTTCTTAAGACATAAGATAGCAATATGACTTGAATATTTGGATTTTATACTTTTTTTTATGTATAAGAAAAGGTAATAGAAGACTAACAACATATTTATCTCATTTATTAGATAGATCTGAGGATGAATAGCTTGAGATTCATGGATCTAGAATATTTTTGTGACAGCTGTATGTCTAATTAGAACCGTACCGTAGTTAACTAATAGAATATGCGTCCACAAATACATTCGTCTACAATCAAAGGAAGGGTGTAGCATGAACAGTTCCTGAGCAGCACATTACAGTCACAATCTGGACTAATTGACCTAAATTGCTTTATCAGAGTACAACCTGCTTAGCTGTACTCCAATAACTATACTGTCCCGCTCAGACTAGCTTAACCTTTAGCATTCAAGTACCTAACCCTACTCAGCGTCATATCCATCAAGTTTCCCAGCAAACAACAACAATCTTATTTTTATTCATATAAAAATTCCTCTCATTGCATTTAATCCTTAATTGAGCAATGGCAAGAAGACTTCCTATCTAAAAATAAGCAATTTTAAAGCTTGTGACTGTATAACAAAGTTGACATTTGTGTAGCAGCAATAGTAGTGTAGATAATAATTGATGAGAATCGACAATAATAGCAATGACTATAGTGGCGTAGGTTCTTGTACTTCCTCTCGATTTCGATCATTTTTCGGCACAAATAGTCACCAATGAAGTATGCGAATTTGATTCACAATATTGTTTCTATAGTAAGCACCCAATACCCCAAATATTGTACATGCACATGCAATTGCAATCATCACTTGCATAGCACAATGAATTGATGAAATTGCTCCACTTGTGTTGGGGATTTCATTTGTCCTCTCATTCATGTTACGATTCATATTGTCACGGCTCTTGCCAAACAATCGCTCTTCGAGTTCTGAATCGAAACGTGGAATCACAGCTATATTTATTTTTTCTGGACTTTCTAGATCAAATTCTTCAGTTGTTGTTGTTGTCGTAGTTGTTATTGTTGTTGTACTACTTTGTGTCGATGACGTTTTATGAGCTGTATTAGTTCTACGATTCTCATTTGACTGTCGGATATAAGGAATTTCTGTAGGTGTTGTATGCATTGGATCGTGTGGATGATGATAATGTGTCTTCTTTGGAAGTCCAAGTACTTCAGAAAGTGGACGATTGATGAGTAAAAGGTCCTTACCAACCTTATCATCCTCATCAACAAGTGCTTCCATTGTTGTCGTTGTTGTTGTCATTGGATCAACTTGGAAGCTTTCATCATCACTGTCCTCTATTTTATCACGACCGTCATTACTGTCGTCATCTAAATCAATACCTAACTTTTGTTCAAGCTCTTCTTCTATATGTTTTACCTTATTTGTAACTGACGCGAAAAACTCATCAAGTCGATTAATGAGTCGATTCTGTTCTTGGATTGACTTCAATTCGACATTTGTGTCACTTACATTAATACTGTCATTATGCTTATTAAAATTATTATTGTCATTATTACTATTAAGTGCCGTAATGATCGATGTAAGATTTGTTATAGGCTCATACTTTTTCGAATTAATACTATTGCCACTTCCATTATTTTGACTCTCATCAAAGTATCGACTAGTGTCTCCACGTACAACTAGTGCAATCTTACCATCTGATGTCAATACTGGCAATATCTTTTTATTGCTAGTATCATCAGATGGAATTAATTTAACATCATTGGCATTACGATTAACAAAATGATTGTTACTGTATGGATCATCCCAATTGTTGGTATTACTTTCTTTGATTGATGTACTTATGGGAGAATCTTGATTATTAGCATTACTGTTAATGCTACTACTACTACTAGCACTATTACTGCTGGTGCCACTTTGATAAACAAATCCCGCTCGACCACTTGGCGTATCGATTACTTTGACGGCATCATTCTTCCTCAATTTATTATAAATTTTACCCGTTCGATTAAATGCTGAAATTACATTAATGGGATTGTTATCATCAAATGATGTTCCATCATTTTGATTGTTGCTGTTACGATTTCGATTTCTCTGTTGTTGATTATTATTTTGTCTTCTATTACCTTTTCTTTGTCTCTTATTACTATTACTATTATTATTTACTACATCTAACATTTGATTAGTTGAATTTGTTATAATAACATCATCATCACCTAATCCACTCTGTTCCATTAATATTTTTTCGGTACTAATTAATGGTGCAGTAAGTGATTCTGGAGGTGATAAGTAGACTGATGGGTCATCTCCCATCATATATAGTTCATCCATCATAATAGATTCATCATTAATAATTTTATTACCGTTTAATATAGTTGAATCATTATTATTATTATTATTATTATTATCATCCTTATTACTACTAGAAATTATATTATTAATTATTATATCATTTTGTTGGGTAGTCGCGTCTTGCAGTCAGTAGCACTTCTTTGTACAATGGCATTTTCGAACTATTTCTAAAGTCTTAACGTAATCCTTTTTGTTTTTGCATTCCATGCGAACTTTACGCTGTCGTGTGGTCTTTGCAGTACAACATTGACTGCCGCAACCACCAGCACATCTACCCATCTTTACCTGCTGCTTCGATCGGCAGCCATTCTCTGTATAAAACTCTTTTGTTTGTATTTTGCGACATCGTGGAGCAGCTATGATTTTTTTTGGGAGGAAGAAAAGAAAAGGAAAATTTAGCAATTAGTTAATGACATTCATTAATAATAAATAATAATAAATGTTGTGCTTTGCTCATTAAGTAATTTTTTTTTTTTTTTGTGGAAGAACAAAAGGAGAATAAATTATACAATAAGAAATTCTCGGAATATAAGAATGTCTGAGAATTTGGTCGATTATGTAATAAATTACTCGTGAATAAGTCACAATTTTGTGCTGATTTATGGCGTCTTTGCCGTGTAATTAATGAAATTTTAATGATTTATTTGAATTTAATTTAAAATTTTGCAAACAATTTGATCCTTAGTCAATGATGTGATAGTGAATCGAGATTTGAACCTTCATAAGCACATTTAGTTAATATTTTACATCAATAATAGAATGAGAACTGATAGAAACAATGATTTGATAGGCTTAAAGGAATTTAAAGCTTTAAAAGTTCATAAATTTGGAAATTCGGTAATTTTTCCATAAATTCAGAAAAATTCAAATTAAAAATTTCCGTTGAATCAATTTTCAAGGTCAGTAAAGAACAACATTAAGCACAAAATAAAAATTCGCGACTGAGTGCCACTAATAATTTCAGCAGAACAAATAAAATTGCGTGACGATGTCAAATAACGAATAATAAAAAATTATTTAAGGCAAATTAGTAAGCAATCGGGCGTGTATTTAAGATGAATTAAGTTAAGCAGTAATGAATTTGATTGATAAAGATACAGATGGAAATAAGAGAGAGAGATGGATAGTTCATAGCCATGCAATGGACATAAATATGTGTCAAGAATTTAATGATTTTTAATATATTTTATTACAAATAGGAATGACTTTGACTGCCTTTGACTTAAATACACGTCAGATGATAAATTTTGAGGTTAGTGAATTAGTAATATGAAATTAGCATTATACCGTTAGTGGCTTTCTCGTAAGGTTCGTCGTATGCCTCCACCATTTTTTGCGACATTAAGGTAGTGACCTCACCTTGCTCACAGTACCGTCCTCTATAGCCTTTAGGACATTTACAACTATATGAGCCTTTATTATTGGGTATGCATTTACCGCCTCTTTTACACTGATGATTATCACATGGATTTGATATCTATATTGGATATAAAGTGGTCATTAAATACCAAATAATCATTTTTTTCCTATAGCCACACTTACCTCCTCTTGAGAATCATCTTCAGGCGGCTCTTGTATGAATTGATCTTGAACACTCTCACCATTATCATCGCCATCAAAATGTGAGTCTAATAATGCACATCCGGGACTAACTTTTTGCTGACGTGCAGCATTTACAAAATCAACTTGCTTATGATTTATCCACACTTCCTTCATACATCCAGTAAAGCTTGTAATGTTTCTTAAATGATAATGATTATATGCTTGCTGTGCTGCTTCGGGTGAAACGCCACCAATAAACATTGCCGATGAGAATTTAACATACTCCTTAGTGCCTTCATTTATCACCGAACGTGCTTGTTCGCCATCAACACGAAGGGTTATATTCTTCTTGTAAGCATACAATTCAACTTTGTGGTATCTAAAGGAAAGGATTGATAAAAAAAAAAGTTACATTTTCGAGAACATGATGAAGGCAAAATCTTAAGGAATACTTACTTTCCGTCTGTTACCTCCTCGAAACTATACATTGTAGAAGTTGGCTGATTTCCAACATCATAGCTCACACGAATGCGTTTGTTGAAAAGCTCAACAGCAAAATGCTCATTGTTATTATTTCCATTGTACACAAGAACGCCATTTTTCTCTTTTGTGCTGAATATTATGGTAACATTGGCTTCCGGCTTCATTCTTAACGGCTCCATTTCGACGAAGCTGTTATTATGCAGGAAAGTCAAAGACGTTAAATATTCGCAACGTTTTCCGGTGTAGCCAGGATTGCATTTACAAATGTAGTCAGACGATGTTGGTTTGGGTTGGAAGCAGACACCAAATTTACATTCATGATTTTGACATGGTGATGTTTGTGGATACATCATTGAGACCATTGGAGTTCCTTCACAGAATTTACCAGTAAATTCACTTGGACATTGACAATAATAGGAATCGATTCCATCAACACATGTACCGCCATTTTGACACATGTGATTCTCACAATCATCAATATTCTCAGTACAATTGACTCCGCGGAATCCGGCCAAGCATTCGCATGTATAATGTGTGTAATGGTCAACGCATTTGGCACCGTTTGAACATGGATTAAAATCACTTCCGCAAAATTGTATTTTCGTTTCGCAATATTCGCCCGTAAAACCAGCCAGACAACTGCATGAGTACGATTGAACGCCATCGACACATGTGCCATTATTTTGACATTTGTGTTCCTCACAATCGTCAATATTGATCTCACATCTGGCTCCTTTGTAGCCGGCTGCACATTCACAACTAAAACGTCCTTCCTCTAAAACGCTACATTTTCCACCATGTCTACATGGATTTCCATAGCATGCATCAATCATATTTTCACAATGTACACCATGATAGCCTGGAGCACAGCGACATTCATACTGTCTTTCTGGCTTAACAACACATTCCGCATTATTTTTACATGGGAATGTATAGCATGCATCACATTTCGACAATATCTCATTGCTTACTTTCTCTTTGCAAATGAATTGATTTGCTGGTGTCGATAGAATAAGTTTGTCTTTCATTCGTTCTGGTTCAGCACATCGTGCAATACCCGGCTCGACATAATCCAATTTAACCCATTCGGAAAGCCATTTTAGTGAACAATCGCAATATAATGGATTACTTCCCAATGCACTGTGCATATTTTTTTTTTGGTGGCAATGCATGTAACATGTATAAAACATTTCGGAGGTAGACATAAAGAGAGAATGGAATAAAAATGCATTAGCGGATATGAAAATACGATTAATAACAGAAAAGAGGTATCAGTATCGATTTCGAATGATACATGGATAGAGGCAATATCAGGGATTGGGAAACTTTTATAGATGAACTTTCTTCATAGAACCCAAAATCGTATGTTGCACACGATTATTGACAACTCGTCTAAGACCCTTAAAGGTCAATGTTAAAATTCCCAAAACCGTGTGAAACATACGACTTTACACAATTTTATGAAAAAATTAATTTAAAAATTCCAACATCCATATCTGATATTCCCAATCACAAAGCTACTCTAATCGCCTCTTAATCCATGAACATAAAATAAAATAATAGTGAGATATAACTTACATATGAGTTATCGATTGTAGATCATTGAATGCACCCTCTGGTATCATAGAAATTTGATTGCCGTGTAGCGATAAGACACGTAAGTTCTTCAAGCCAGTCAATGCATGTCGTTGAACACATTGGAGATTATTGAAGCTTATTATCCTATTTATTAGTAGGAAGAGAAAATGGTTATGATTGTGTTAATGAATATTTCTCATTTTTTACTGCCACAAAATGCATGTTATCATGCCTTTATGTTAATATTAAGTACGACTTTAGTCAATGTACTATATAATATATATGTCTACTTACAGTGTTGAGAGCTTTGTGAGATTTGTGAATGTATAGTTGGATAGAATACTAATGCGATTGTTGCTCAAGTCCAAGCGTGTCAATGATTTTAAGTGCTTCAAGCGATCAGAATGAATCATTGAGATATTATTTGATTCCAAATACAATTCAGTTGTCTCGGATGGAATATTTCGTGGAATTTCATTCAATGAGTTTCTTGAGCATCTCACAACAGTTCCCGTACATGTACATGATGCAGGACAATAATCATCACCAAGACATCCTTGATCGCCATCAGCAGTACACTTGAATTCATGATGAGGCATTTCTTTGATAGCTACATCCTTCACCTTCGCTGGTGATGCACAACGTGCTGGCGTCCCGCCCAATTGCTTCTTTCTCAGCCAGTCCGAGAACCATGCCAAGTGGCAATTACATGAGAATGGATTTGATGCCAAATTGAGTTGCGATAATGATGTCAATTGGTCAAAACTGCCAGGCATTACACACGAAATCACGTTATCAAACAGTGATCTGTCATGAAATGAGTGGATAAAAATAAGGAGAAATGGAAATGAGAATAAATGTAAATAGTTTCACGCGATAAGTGTTGGTATGGTTACGTAAGAATGTGTTAAACTTGTTATAATTTGCTGAGCTGTTTATAAAGAATTGAGGTGGCTTGTGCATGTTCTGACGGTGAGTCAGCAAGGTTTTGAAAGTTTGAATTTTAGTCAAGTCACCTTAGTATCCAGGTCATTCAAAAAATTGATAGAAATTTAACGGAAGTTTAAAATTCAAAAAATTCAAAGTTCAAAAATTTATGAACAAAACAAAATTCTGAATTTATTAAAATTCAAAGAAATCAGCTAAATGCTCAACTGGATGTGCTACCTGCAAAGCTCACAAGTCATCCACCATCAGCTTTATCGACACCAAACTTTTATTGCACTTTCGTGTGACGTGAAAAGGCAGGAAAATGAAAAACAATTTTCGTTTGAAAATTGCTGATGAAAGGAAACAACACTAGAAGCGCGGAAATTCAACGGTTGAAGAGTGAATGGTAAAAAGGTCTATACAATTAGACTAATTGTGACTTTGCCATAATATAGCGTGCTGACACTTTTTGTCGCCTTTTTTTAGGTCGTAATTAAAATGAATTTTATGGTATTGCATTCACCACCTTTTAAATGAAATGTTAAGGCTTTATAAAAGCTTTGCTATTCAATTTTTATGATCGTTATATTTGAAATAGAAAAAAGGCAGTCATGAGTGATGCCTCAAAGTATACTTACAAAGTTTTCAAGTTATGAAGACCGAAAAACATCTTGTTATGCACTTCCGACATCTTGTTTTCACTTATCAACATTTCCTGAATTTTAAATGCACCCTCAAATGCTCGCGGCTCAATTCCAGTAATTTGATTACGACGTAAATCCAATTTGACAAGATTTGGCAGACGACCAAACAGTCCATCGGATTTAATGCGGCCTAACTGGTTGTCATTCAGTAAACTGTAATTGAAAATCGAAAATAAAGTCAGTCAATGACGAAAAACAACACACGTTGATTGATGTCCATTTCACTTACAGTTCTGTCGTATATAACGGAATGTCGCGCGGTATTTCCTTTAATCCACGTCCGGAACAATCAACAGTGGTTCGTTCACAGTGACAAACAGCAGGACACTCAAGCGGTTCAGCACGACAATCTGCTGCATATTTACTCCTCAAATCCTCCGTACCTAAATGTGACATATTCGTAAATTAATTTTTAATTGGAACTTCCATCAAAATGAGGAAAAACTAATTAAACTCACATTTCAGCTTTTCCTCTCTCAATGACTCAATTTTCCTGCGATGCATCTTCTTCGGTGCCTCACACTTGGCGCCACTCGTTTCGATTGGATTTTTGTGCAAGTAGTCTGCTAACCATTTCAGATTACAATCACATATAAATGGATTACGTGCCAAATGTCTGTGGGTAGAGGAGGAATAAAGTTTATGTAATTAGTGCACCTAGATATTGGGGATATTTATGGCGCATATAATTGGCATATCAATGATTTTTTGAGTTTTGGTGTTGGATGGACTATTCGCATTGTTTTGTATCAAAGAATTCTGGAATTGACCG
This sequence comes from Chironomus tepperi, assembly GCF_022539635.2. Classification (NCBI taxonomy): domain Eukaryota; kingdom Metazoa; phylum Arthropoda; class Insecta; order Diptera; family Chironomidae; genus Chironomus; species Chironomus tepperi. The sequence goes on from NW_027226207.1 coordinate 3,121,056, forward strand.
TTTCATAGGAATTGAATTCTCACATTAAAGAAGGCTTTGGAATCAGTTAGACGGCAATCCACTCGTCCATAAAGGAATCTCGATTCCCTCTGGCATATTCGTCTCCATAAAGCCTTAATGCCCTAAATCTAGCATCCTACGGCATCCCATAATCAATGGACAAAATGCATCCAATTCAAATAACTAATTCAGCAACTTCCAATCAAAAACCATCCATAACTCAAAAGCTCAGTGATTTATGCCAAACTGAAAAGAAAGTAAACAACTTACAGCGTCTGAATCTGCTTCAGTGACTCGAATGTTCCATTTGAAAGCGATTGAATATTGTTGTCATAGAGTGATAACAAGCTCAAGCTTGTTAAGTCCTTAAACGAATCCTTACGAATGCACGATATTTCATTTGCATTCAACAGCAACAATTGCAATGATGTTAATCCTTTGAAGACTCCCGCTGGAAGCTCCTTTATTTTGTTGCCATAGAGTACGAGCGAGTTGAGAGATTTTAATCCAGAAAAAGCATCGTAAGCGATACGTGAAATGTTGTTGTTGGACAAATCTATTCGTCTTAATCGGCGATGGTTTGTGAATGCTTTCGGTGGGATTTCTGTGATGTAATTTTGCTCCAGGCGTCTGTGAATAGATAGAATTTATTAGTAAGCATTGAGTATCTAAAGGGATGTCAACATTGACTGCTAATCTCATAAATATTGCAAAGGTTCCTGAGGAACACAATTTTAGATTCTATTGTTCAAGGTAATCCAGAGGGTCGTGCTGCTTCGGTTCCTCAGGAGTTGAACATCCTAGTAATAAGAATCATAGACAATACTTACATTTCAGTCGTATCCTCCGGTAGAGTCAATGGAACATTTGCCAAACTTTTCTCACGACAATCAACAATTCCTTCAGCACAACGACATGGATGTGGACATAAGCTTCGTCCACCACATTCAATCGGTGCATGTTCAGTCAATCCTACACAAAATGTATCACAAAAATGCAAGTAGCAGTCATGATATGGGTAATATGGGAAGGAAAAGAAAACAAAGAAATGTCATAAAAATAAATTATTGACTATAGGAACTGAACAAATGAGATATTTATGTAAATTTCGTTCATTGTTGGAGATATTGGATATTGAGGGGAGATTTGAAAATGCCGAAAATATATATATGCACGGAAGATGTAAAGCGACAATTGGCCTCACAAATGTTTATTGCTATTTTATGCATGAAATGAACGAAACGATACACAAATATAAAATGAAAAAAGAAAGACACTGTGGGATGTTGCATGTTATTGAAAACTAAATAGTCATCATCATAGTCATCATCATCATTACATACCTGAACATTTGAACTCTTGATCGTGCAAATCAGCCACGTTTTGTCCTTTCAACTGACTCGGTGAATGACATCGTGTATATGGTGCTAATCGCGGTGCACTTCGTAGAAATTTTGAAAGCCACGACAAATGGCAATCGCATGCAAATGGATTATCGGATAGTCTTAATGCTCGAAGTCGTGGCATGTTTGAGAACATTTCACGCGGCATTGTCGTTATATTGTTGTTATTTAATGTGAGAATTTCCAATTCATGTAGATTCTTGAATGCCTGCTCATCAATACAAACAATCTGATTGTGGTCTAATTGAAGACTTCGAAGTGCTGTAACGCCTTTAAACATTCTCTTTGATATAGCTGCGATCTCATTATTTGATAAGTCACTGGATAAGAGTAATAAAGAATGAATAATGTTTAATTGAGGACGGGATGTGTATGGAGGGGATGTATATATACTTACACTCGCACTAGACTGGTCATGCTCGCCAACAAATTATCGGGAAGTGCTTTAATTTTATTGTTGTTTAATCGCCTGCAAAAATAAAAATTTTTTTTTAGGTACGGAAAGTTGGAGATTACAAGACAAAGTTTTAATAGCTCAGTAAAGTTCATAAAAAAAAAATTTATTTCCCATTCCCGTGCATGTGTTTCTCTCATTCTTTTTTGGCACACAATTGACGGCAGTTAATTTATTGCAATTTGCTTTCATTCTTGTTTAAATAAATGGAAATAAAGGAGACGACAATGAGGCAAGTTAATTAATTCACACAAGATTGGAATTTCAATTAAATTAAAAATTTTATTTCACAGATTCTGGATGTGCATTTGAAAGTCGAACATTATAAAAGTGGAAATAAAGGAAATGAATTTAACAGAGTGATTTTATTTTACATTCCGGCTGTGGTTTGAGGATTGGATGGATACGTTTGGATGAGATGTAGGCAGTTTGAGGATTGAATGTGACATTTTGGATGAGTTGCTGTGAAGTATAGTCACGCAGAATGGCTATGATGAACATGGAATTACTGAAACTTGAGGTAGATGAGGACTGTGGATATGCAGTTGAGTCGACTGTTTTCTGGGAGGTTTGAAGACATCTGATTTAAATTTTAACTACTTTTCATAAAAAAAAAATAATACACTATCTCAATACTAAAAAACTTACTGAATTATTTAGGATTCGAACCTAAAAATCTTCAAGATCTTACTAATTTTGTTGATAAATCTATCATATTACTATTAATAATTAACTTAAACTACTTCTTAAATTTAGTAAATGCATCTCCGATTAACATAGATGCAAATATAGCTATAACTACACCTAGGCGCCTGTATACTTAAAGCCTTGAGTCAGAGTGTAGCCGAGTTCGACATTAGATTGTCGAAAAATTCAAACTATACTTATTTTAAATTAAAAATTTACGTTACGAAGAAAATTAGAAAATTAAAATTAACGGTCAAAAAAAATTTGAATATTAACAAAAACAATTTTTTTTTTTGAAAAAATTTAACGGTAGCTTTTGAGAAGGATGGTAAATTCTCAAATTTGCTATCTCATCGCGTTAAGTTTCCTTGCCGTCCTTCTGTCACACTCGCAACTTGATGTCAATCGTGCTGAAAATCCACATCAATCCCAGCAAGTTCCATTAAATGCCAATGTATCATCACCATTGCCCATTTCCATTCAAACCTTCCCAAAAAAATCACTTCACAGCAAATAAATAATGCTATTAACAATTGCCTGCCAAAAAAGAATATGCCCTATAATTTTAAAAAAAAAAAAAAATTGTTTATTGCATTATAAATACTTACAGCCTCTCCAATCCAGTGAGATCTGCAAATGCATCCTTCTCGATTGTGTGCAGTTGATTATCTGTTAATTGTCTGTTGTTATAATTGCATCGAAATATGGAAATGAAATGGAAGAATAAAAGGAATTGTGAGAAATGAACATCGAATAATAATTTAATGAGTAATTTTACAAATAATAAAAAATTATTATTATCTCAACATGTGCCTGATTCGCAGTGTATGTTTATCTTCCCATTCTTTTAATGCTGTTATTAAAATTGAATTTATGCATTCATAAATATTTACATGTATGATTGTTGGCGGCATTATTTTATACTTTTTTTTGGTCATTTTCGTGTTATTATGTCTTGTGCCTGCTTAATGATGATTATTATGGAAGAAGAGTCATTTTGATAACAGATGTGTTTTTGTGATCAAATTATACATTAATTTTGATTGAGTTTTTTGATGAATTTTCGGAATTCGCAAGAAGATTGACTTAAGAAGTCTCAAGTTTGAGGGATCTAAGAAGTTACATGGACGACCAAGGAAATCTTGGATGGATGCTGTTGAGTACAAATGAAAGCCACGGATAAAGCCAGCTTTAGGAGACATCTATGGGAGATCATGGATCACAACTGATCCATACAAGAAATGAGCCTTGAAAGCTGTTTGCGGAACCTTCTTCATTTATGTCGTTCGAGTAAGTCGTTAAGAACTCTTGAATTGCTTAATAGTCCAAGTTTCAAATCATCAGAAGAACGGAAGTTGTCAGAAAGTTATGAGCCCTATTAATGCCTGACTATTGAGGTTACCGACTTTAAATATCATAAAAATCACTTTATATTTTCCATAATTTAATTAATTTGACTAATTATTTTTAAAATTCAGAGCCAACTGCCATCATCTTAAAGCACCATAAACATCAATTCCCGAAAAATTTACGTCATTCTACAGCAGTTGACTCCCAATAAATTCTCAACTCCGAAAATTGAAATAAAATTCTCAAACGAATTAAATCCGCAATAAAAAAACATCCAGCATGTCAAAGAAATTATCGAAATTAGAACTGATCTAAAGTCCGCAAACTCAAATCTCATCGCCTTTTCCATTAACGCAACAACTTTATTACTTGTTTTCATTCTTTTTTATATCCATTTCTGTTTCTCATCCCATTCGTTTATTTTAAGTACCATATTTCAGCTCATTTCTCATTATAGTTATCTCAATGACCATTGCGACATTCAATGTTCGCTGCTTCTGCGACCGCCACCGCATATACTTTTTTTTTATATTCACTTTTTATGTTTTATATATGCTTTTTTTTCCATAGCTGAAGGAGATGAGGAAAAAAAAAAATAATCTCAAAACTCTTTAATTTAATTGCATCAACTTTCCTCTCCTCTACGTTCTGTGTTCTTTTCCATCGTCGTCGACGATGTCCACAATTTCTCTAATTAAGCCATAAAACAAAAAAAAGTTTTTATAGGCTACACTTTTTTTTATTATGCTCTTCACATTTTTTTTTTATTTATTCAAGAGAATTTTTTATGAGAAAAATACGTAAAAGCCTGCTGGAAATTATTTATGGGAGATTCTGAATAGGGAATCAAATGATGGTCCATTGTGTATTTCGCAGGAAATGAGCCAGAATGTGAGTAATGCGCGGAAATGTGGGATTTTCTATGATTTTAATTGAGTTAAATGGATTGCTGGAATTTGGATGTCAACGCATTGGAACTGATGACTAGTGTCTACAATATGGGATGAGGATGGGTGTGGATGGGTCAGTTATGTGACATAATACAGAAAAGTCTGATAAGAAGCAATGATAGTAAGAAAACTGTTGCTAAACCTATAACCCTTCCTTAGATATCCCGAATAATACGGCATGTCTAGCTAGAACACCGGTACGTCACAGTATTAATGGTAAGATGCCCTAAAGTCACCATGACACCAAATTCCGACCTTTTTCTACCGCGAAAAATGCGGTTCGTCACATTGTACTTCTAAGAATCTCTCATTGACTTCATTGAGAATCGAACTAACATCCAAAGTACTTCTACTGCACCTGACAACAGTCTAAATCCCCTACCAACCCAAACAGCTGCAATAATTTATTCACAACCCATCAAAATTACGATCAACAATAATGAATTCAAAGGGCGTCACGTTGTGACATGAATCCCTACATTCAAATGCATCCATAAATGCTCATCTTCAAAAAAAGCATAAAACTCGAGTGATTTTCATAATGACTTTTAATGACAATCACAACGACACACATCAATTGGTGTTCAATCAGCGTGGACGAAATGAGTTGATGATGATGAACAAAAAAAAGGAATTAAAATTCAAATTAAATGTCGGTCGATGACAGATAAAAGAAGATACATAAATAACTTGATAATTAGATCGATTTGTAACTTTTTTGGATGTGATTTTTTGGATGAATTGGAACTGACTGAATGGCGAGAAATCATAAAAAGTCTATCACGAGAGTATAGAGCAACAGTTTACAGTTTATTAGTGTCAGAGAATTTGCGAAATCATTAATAATTTTTATTATCGCACCCTTGTATTGAGTGCCAGACTCATCATCAACAGCACATTGAATATATCCGTAATAAAATGATAAATCGCATATAATTGAGATGTCCATCAATATAATAATTTTGTGAATTTATTCTTTTTGGGTATGTTTAAGTTCTGTGAAGTCACTGGGGTGCCATGACTCTAAATAAGAAGGAATTTCATATTTTTTTCGTTATTGACCTCGAAAACTAAAGTCAAAAACCGAAAATAAAAGAAATCATCAATACTAAATGGATATTCCTCGATATTAAAGATCATTAATCTTTCGGTCTTACTAATGCCTAACTGCATATACATATAAATTGTAGAAAAAGAAATTGAAGGGCAAAATGCATTAGAAACAACGGTAAATTAAGATAACGAGTAAATAGAATCTAACGGATGCAAGTCTCATTGTTGGAATCTTATCTATTCAATAGACTCCAACCTCCTATCTATTCAATTAACTGACACTGAAATTAAAACTTCTCAAAACGTTTCGACATTTATTTGTCAATTTCATTAATCAATCAATCATGGCAATCATGGAATTTTACACACTAGAAATCAAATAAAATAACTCAATTTTCTAAGTGACTAAATTTGATCTGGAGGCGATCCCGCATGACGATATCAAATTTGTTTAGTTTCAGAAATGAAACTATGCATAAAAAAATCTTACGATCGCGCTCATGTTGCGCATATCAAAGTCAAATAGACTTCATATGAAATCAATGAAGAAGAATAAAGTGGAAATGAAAGAAGAAGTGGAGATACAAAAAAAAAGTTGAATAATCATTTCAATTTCTCGCCTTGACGTGATCTCTGATCGATTATGGTGAATTTCAATCTTATGGACACTCCAATCATGCATTTGTTTGTGGGTCTTCTTGTTGCAGCGCGTTGGTGTTGTGGAAAGTGAGTTTCTAGTCGTATTTTGTCTTGTCTTGTATGTTGATTGATCGACTTGGTGTCAATATGTTAAATTCAATTGGTTTTGTTGGAAGAATTGGACGTAATTTGCTGTTATGAGTAGTAATTGCTTGTGCTGTTGATCTTAATTGTTCGAAAACATTGAAAGAACAATGATGAATGGCTAATAATTAAATTAAAGTATTTTTTTTTCAATGTTTACTGTTTGAATTGTGAAAATTCTGAAATATTTGAGAGGGGCTTGCAACTAAGATTTGTTGATTAAATTTGAATTATTTTTGACAGTTCAGAATCATTTTTGATCAAAATTGCTTAAATAATCACAAAACCAATTCCAAATGCGCATCAAGCTTCATCATAAAGCAATCCCAAACTAATTCTATTCATCGTCATGTTTCAATTGAATTATGGAGAAAGATTTGTTTATGGAAATTGATTAAATTTCATTTGATTTCTCTATAATAAATTTCCCTATAGTTCTAAAGAATCAACATCGCATCAGTCACATGAGACTTCATCTAATGGCCTTTTGGATTGTCTATTATAATTTTTATTTTCAATTTTCACATAATCAAATCTATTCAAAATAGATGATCATCATACCCATCCTCGATTATTACGAAATGAGATTGAAATATCGCCAAACTTAAGATCCATAAATGGATTTCCGAGTGACTCTATGGAAATCATCATCATCATCGGATTGAACAAATATTATTAATGAAAATCGATAAAGTTAGAGATTTGTTTACTCTATTGGACAACAAATTCCCCAAAATTATTTATCGCTATAATTAAGTCTATGTTAAATATTCAACAAATTACTTGTTGAGGAGGATAGACCCAAAAAAAGATCGATAGATTCAATATATTAAAAGATTGAAAAATCAGTTGATGAGAGGCGTGGAAACAAATAAAATCAGTAAGAAAAAGCGAGGAAGAATCTTGTCGGTTATGCAAAATACCTGTAGCATCTACAAATAATATGTAAATGAGCGTGTGTGTGCGTGGTCAGAGAATCTTTAATCTGGCGTTGATATGAAAAGTGTTTGTAATTAATTTCATCTCTGATTATTCATTTTCATCATGTAAGGGCCTTTAAAGAGGTTCCAATTTATTAATAAAAAAGGTTTATTTTTTTGGATTTATTAAAAATTCAATCTTATACAGCATATGAATATTTATAAACCTGATCACCAAATGCATCGTTATAACTCATTTAACAAGCATATTAAGCCACGCTATGCGGTTTTTATGTGCCTTTTTTTTATCGAATCCATTTTCAATATCATTAATTATAGTGCCACAAGAGAATTATCAGCACGAGATCTGTTCCGTTGGCTTCTTCGTCGTCGATGGTACCGAGCTGTACCTTGTGGATGAGTCAGTCATAAGGTTACGTCATAAGGTGGGACACTGTTCCAGGATGAATAGGATTCCGAAAATTGATACCATAATGACACTAATCGTTTTTAGATCTAGATATACAGCTAGTCAAGTAAGAATCTGTCCATTAGAGATGTGATATGCTGTAAAGAACTCATATTGCGTCCTGAGCGATACACATAGAACCATTGGCTAAGCATTTGAAAGCCATACAGAGTTCATTTGATTGGTTTATGCTATATATCTACGTTATGTCTTTCAATCATGATGTACTGCTCGGGATTCAGTTTTTTTCTTCGAACCAAAGTAAATAAATAAATATCAAACTATTCAGCCCCAATTAATTTCGAATTTGTATAAGAAGTAACACAAAATCGATATTTTAATCTGACTTTTCAGGTTTATTTAGTGATTTTGGCTTGCTGTTCTTATTTTGTCTTTTATGGACATTTGAGCGAAATCAGACATAATTAGTTAATCTGAATAAGATTCGAACCTTTGGTCACAAGCTTCTCGGAACGAAAACCGACGAGATACGACCAAAAAGCCACTAACTTCATAATGACTATCCTTAATAGACATTCAATTTCTAACCCTCAATTCTATCTACATACTTGATGCTCTACAGTCAAACATACTCCTCAATATGAATTCAAACTAATTTTTTTCCCCCAGCACAACAAATTGATTCCGGAATGCTGTATATTTTCTCATTAGTGAGTTGGGTTTTCTGTTGCATTTTCCAAATAAAAAGGAACAGACCAGAGAATAAAATTATCTTTTTGTCCATTCTCAATTTTCCATTTTATCAAAGTCCAAAATTGGAGACTGAAAAATTGCGAAGCCATCAATAAGCTATCACGAATAAGAGATGTGCCTATGTGAATGAAGAAAAAGTTTATTGATTGGAGTCATTTGTTATCCATTGCCAATGGTCTTATGTCCGCAACAAAAAAAAAAAAAGTTTTGTATACAGATACAGTCACATCCGACGACTCATTGATTATCAATTTGTGTCATAGATCCGACAAAAAGGCACAAACTGATTTTGATGTACCGACCGCACTTTGTGTGCTGTTTTCAATATTTCATTATGAACCTCCACCTCCTCCTCATCATACAGTGCCAATAAGAGACAAGAATTTACTAAGGATGGATGAGTCAGACAATGGAATTATAGATTGGCATACTTATTTGAATCCTCATTTCATGTCCTTTATCTCATAGAATTATTATGGATGCTTATGTATGTATGTGTGTGTGTGGCAACAAATAATAACAATCCATGATGAATATTTTTCCATTTTTCATTTCACATGACGACTTTTTCCTTCCTTTTCTCGTCTCTCATATCCAAAACTTCTTAGGACATTCATGTGAGTAGCAACCAATGAGTCGGAGGGGATAAGACGAAGAATCATTGTATGGCGGAACTCTATCTCGATCCTTTTCATTCCATTCAATGTATATACTGTTGGGTACTTCGCAATAATCATATATATTTCATCTATAGTGTATGCTATAATGCATGTTATGTCACCCTTCTTCATATATCTATATATCTTCCTGTAAAATATTTTTTTTCCGGTTTTTAAAATTTGAAAATTATAAGAGATTTTATCGAAAAATGATATGGTTGAAAAAAAGCTTCGTCCTTTTATCCTCATGAAAATGTCTTTTATGCCAACACCAGCAAGAAAAATTGGATATTCTTATACAATTTATCCTTCATCAGAGCGAATAAAGGATGAGAAATAAGTGCGTTTATGAAATATGTAGTAAGGCAAGTTGGGTATTTTTGGGGGCATGAAGCGCATTTATTGGTATATTTTGGGTAATTATGGTGTCTGAGTGGAATCTGAAGTATCTTGAGTAGACAGGCTATTGTTTGACTTGTTGTAGGATGACTAATGTCGTACAGATGCGATTTGGGAGTGCTTAGAACCAGACATACAGCTAGTCGAGTAACAACTTCTCTGCTTGGGTATCGATCTATATGAAGGTAAATCAGTCAGTACGAGATTAAGGCCTCAGTGGCCTAGTTGATAGACTTCAGATCACTTTTGTGAGGGAGTCGGTTCGATTCCCAATAGAGGCTTCCTCTCACCCAATAAATCTCTTAATCATTACATGAGAGTGTAGCCTAATAATTTGAAGGATTCGTACGCTTATCCACTGTATTTACAAGTGTATAGCCCTAGCATGCTAAGAGTAATTTACTAGAGAACATGCTCATCTAGAATATTTAAATTGAATTATCCTTGACTGTTAGAATAGCTTAGCTATAGCAACATCTACACATGCTATCCACTCTGACCTTCAATACCAACTTCAAGGAGTGTTAGGTACTAAATTACAGTCACATAATCCAATTCTCCAATTCCAAGCAATATCGAAACCATTCTCATCCAATTTCATCTTTCATTCTGCACTCCATATCCAATAACACACCAATTCCAACTCAAGAGTCAACAATGTAATAAGAAAAATATTTCGCACGAACGAAACAAGCATTTATAGACACAAAAAAAAAGGGATAAGAAGTGGAAGAAAGAAATATAATTCGATGAAAAATTGTGTCTATAGATTTCGTTATTCGTTTTATTGTCGAAAGTCACATAGGAAGAAGTTAGTCCAGTGGTGCACAACCTTTTATTCTTTGCGGCACACCTTGGTGGTAAGGCTGGAATTAAGTCGCATAGCTCACTTGGTTCATGGCAATTTGAAGAATTTTGTGTACCGCGGCACACAGGTTGCCCATCACTGATCTAGAAACTTTTCTATAACATCATTCCAATATTTTCTCCTTAACATCCAAAATAGACTTTTCCGAAGGGACACTTTTCCTTCTTCCTTTATTGTTTGTTTGTCTCTTGAGTGTACGAAAAAAAAAAATTCATTTTTGACAATAAAAAAAAATTGCGTGCTGTATAAAAAAAGTACATGGGGTGATCCATATCCACACACAATCATACATGTGATGATAATAATAATAAAATACGAATGAATGAATGGAATAAAAAGAGTATGTAAGGAAAAGGCCAATTTCTATGGCAGTGGAAAATTGATATTACGAAGAAGCCACACAGAAACGTTAAGTGAGGAAGATGAGAAATATTTTATTAACATCTCAACCTTAATCTTACAAAGTTCACCCCTATAAGGGAAAATTGCTGGTAACCGTAGTGTCGTGGGAGGTGTTGCGTGGGATGAAGGAAAGAACGCATTTTAAAGAAGTTTGAATAATTTGAAAATTTGTAACGGATTTTTAGAGTTTGAAATTTTGAAAAATTCAACGAATTTTTTAAATTTGAAAATTTAATGAAGTTTTGTAATTCAAAGTTAACTACAATTGAAAAAGTCATAATTTAAGGTTATGTATTAAGCTACATATTTGTGACTGGATGTACAAATCTACTATCTAGGATGTATAGAGCAATCAGCTATTAAATTCTTAATTCTCATAACTAACCTATCAAATTTCAAAATTAACCATTAAAGCCATCAAAACAAGACAAAATGTCAACATAACCTCAAAATTTCCATCCCAAAGGCTACCTTAAACACCGAAGAAAACAACAGCAACAGTAGTCTTGGGTTTATGAAAATGAAATGATATTACCGTGGATATGACTGGTGTAAGACACTGTACACGTAAATTCATACACGCGTAATAGCATGCAATGCAATAAGAAGAAATGTAAAAGGGCGCCTGACTTAATGGTAAGCCATCAAAAAAGTTTATAATTTTTTTTTTTCACTTTTCCGTCTGTAAATGCTCATGGTGGATATACATTTTTTTGTGTGTACTTTATTTATAAAAATATGCGGTAACAGGAATGCCCATAAAAAATAATGTAATAGGCATTTTTGCGTCCCCTTGAGATGTATTTTTCTTGTTCTTCCTCATCCTTCTTATTTCATGCCTTCCTTGCAAGTTACACACTATAAATTTTACTATACGTATTGCAAGTGAATGAATGCGTACGCGTACATGAACTGAAATACGGTAATGTTTTGTTGCTACTGCTGGTGGTGGCGTGGAGGGATTTATCTTGGAATGAAAATTTATTAGAGCGATAATATTGGAATGGGTAGGTAGAATTGCTGGTTGAGTATCAGAAAATCGAAATTCCTTAACATTAAATTCTCCCTTTTTTGATGCTGACGTTGAAGGCATTAATGGTTAGAATCAAGGGGTGGTGATGTGGTTTTAGGGGAGTTGAGGCGCATTTAGTGGCCTCCAGAGGGTTCGAATCCTCGATTATTAAATTTGAAATTCAGCATTTTATGCGTTTTTAAAGTAGGAACAGCAAGAAACATTCCTATTTGAATCTTAAACCAATACACATCCAGAGCTGAGTCAGATGGTTACAGTAAGTAAGTAAGACATCCAGTATACCAAAACTGAACAAGCCATCCCAAACTGAATCCCCAAAACTCATCCATCTCCCAAAACTAGTTCATTTCCCTAACAAAACTGCGTTAAAATTACTAAATAAGATAAAAAATAACGACGGAAATAATTAAAATGTGGGTAAATTCTTCTTTTTTTCGTCTCTCCTGCCTCTCATCCATTGGCATTTGTTGTGCAATAAATTTTCCACATTCTCACTTCTTCGATTACTTTGCTGCCGTTTTCCCCTATGTGTGTATCATGATAAAAAGATTATACTTGCCGCCGACAATTTTAATGTATTATTCATTCATTGCAAAAACCACAAGAAGATTTTCTTCTTCTTCATCCATCCCTAACCAGCTTTGTTTTTAACACAGTAGCTGGTGCGATTATTTTTTGTTTTTTTGTTCTTATTCTTTTGCGGTTCAGTTGAGATAACAGATTTAATAATAAAGAATAATTTTCAATTTAAGGTGTGCCAATGGAAGATATTTGAGATTCTTTTGCATCAATTTATTCGCGTCTTTAAATTGCATCTTCAATATTTGAAGCAAGATTTTCAATTTAAACCATTTGTTCAAAGTCAACTTAGATGAAATGTGTAAATTATGTGAAAAAGACGCAAAAAAGAATTGATAAGAAAGACGCAATATGTTAAAAGATGCAAAAAAAATCAAATGATGCTTAAAAAGACGCGATTTAATTTTTTGCATCTTTAAATTTTGCATCAGTTTCAGCAATTCTTAATGATGCATCAAATTTTCACTTCACTAGTTACGCATCTCTGCATTCTTCCATGGCACACTTTCCCTTAAAAAATTGTTTAAAATACTTACAAAATCCTAAGTTTCGATAAGTTTATAAAATCTGTTTCGTAAATAATTGTTATGTTGTTTCCTTGGAGATCCCTGAAAAGATAGAAATAAAAAATAAAGTTAGTTAATCTTCTTAAAACACATCAATTAAATTAAATAGCAAAATACATATGAGAGGAAGTCGATTGATTGAACCGGCAGGCAGGTGTTCGTACCTCAAACTCCAAGTTGTGAACGAAAATTACTTAATACCTCAGAGATAATTATCGAAAAACTAACTCCATTATTTGCCAATATATATTATGTAATTATTTAATTCAATATTATGTTTATGCTGCATGCGATGCCCTCATATCATATCGTATCATCATTACGCAGGGCATGAGTAAAGAACGAATTAAGGAAATAGCTAGCAATTAATAACAATTTTTTTTTGTTTTTGGAAATTGATGAGGGAAGAAATGAACATCAATGGCAGTAGCTTTGTTCTTGTCATTTTCCATTTTGTAACTTGCACGAGTTTTTGGGGAGGAAGTCAACAAGATTGATAAATGAATCTACCTGAACATACGAGTAACAGCAACAAAAACTTCATTTAGCGTCGCCCCTCCTGAATTTTTTTGAGAAAATTTCAACACATCGTTGATATCTTAGCTGTAAAGGGAGTGGAAGTGGAATGTAGCGAAGAAAGGATCTCATTAATTGCCTTTCACGTGCTTCTCTATAGTAACATGGAATTTCTATTTTCGCTTTCCTCCTTCCTTGACTTTCACTTCTTGGTTTTATGTCTTATATTTATACTTACAATGTAAGGTATACACATGTATCTAAGATGGAAATTTATTGCCTACAATCTTACACATATCTTTTATGTAGTAAGAAATAAAGTAAGCAATGTCCGTGTAGAAGAAAAATGCGATTAGGGGATACAATGTGGAACGCGGACGGGATTTGAACATTGGAATTTGGTAGAAAAACAAAAAAAGAACCTAAAAGTGTTAAAAATGCGTATGATTTTCATATTGAAATGGTTGGGATTCGAACCGAAGACTTTTTGTGAAGAATAGAATTTTTGCAATGAACTTTGCACTCTGAGCCATCAAAGCACAATCATTTTGAATTAAAGTTCGGCATTTTTCTAATATAAACCTCAATTAATTGCCAAAGAATCCCTAAAACCAGCTAGTAAGAAGAAAAATAAATGCAGAAGCTCCATGGAGCAAAAAAAGGGTCCATTTCCTTACTTATAAATTTTTCATAATGTCTTAATTAATTTTTCTTTTCTTTTTTATTCCATTTCTTCCTTTAACTAACAACAACATCGCAAATTTTCCCATTTTTCCTTCATCACCACAAACTGATTCCGCCCAGTAAACTAACTATAATATGCTCCTTTCCCATGTGCCTTTCATTCTCGATCTCTTTTCGCTTTTGCGTTTAATTTATTGCATAAGTTTTCTTTTACAAATTCCTTTTTTTTTCTGTTCTATGTGCGCATCTATGGCTATCGCATTAAGTACATTATATTATGTGTTCTTTGCTGTGTGTGAAGCTAGATGGTTGGATTCACTAGAGTATAATTAATTTAATATTCTCTGACATTTTTCTTTAGCTTTTAGTTTTGTGTGTTTTATTTTCTTTTTATTTATGTGCATGCACATTTAGTACGAAAAAAAAAATAAAAATTAATAGCATTTGGATATAGTTTGTTGCATGTTTGTTTGTTCTATTGGATCGTGTATATGCTTCTTTATTTGTTTTAAGTCCGTTTGTTTCTTCAATTTTAAATGCTTTTGGCAGCTTTCTTGTAGTTTCTTGGAGATGAACACGAAATTTACGATGCAGTTGGATTGGAGTCAATGTAATTAAAGATATTTAATTTTTTTTTAGGTTAGGATAATTGTTTTTGGTGATTTTCAGCTTCTTTTGATGTTTTTTGAGGTTATTTTGGGTTTTTTGTGCTTATTCTAGTTTAAAGTTAGAGTGAAGTGCTCGAAATCATCAATTGATGATGTATAATCTCTCCATTTATCCCTTAAACATCGAAATACACGAGTGAACTCCACAGACTAGCTTAAATCAGCCATGCATATTGACAAACCACAAAGCACTACCAAGCATCAATTAAGTCACAATAATTGTGCCAAAAAATAATTAAAACTCCAAAATCCAATTAAATGCTGAGTAATTTCCAAAAATTCCCATCAAAAATAATCTCATCAAGCCTCCATCCTCAAACTACACAAAACAATATCCAATAAATAATTCCATAAAATATTTTAAAATACACAAATATGAAGCCACCCCCATCAATTTTTTGTTGATTCAACAAAATACCTTAAAATAACAGCAATTAGAATAGAATGGAAGTAGGCATGTCTGATTGGTATCGGAATTCCGGAAGTCATAACATTATTAATGCAGGTCGTAATTTCTAAATGATAATGGCATGGAATTTTTTGGTGATGTCGACATGATTCTACAATTATGAGATAGGAAGTTGAGGATGGACTTTTAATTGATGAGTTGGATGGTGCGCATTTAATGTAGGATTTGGTGGAAGGTGTTTGGGATTTTGGACAATTGGCCTAAAAGACGTAAAGGTGCCCTGACGGCACCTCGACGGCTGTTTTTACCCATTTGACCAAAATATGTTGTTCGGATTGAATTTAACTTGAATATCCACAACTCAAATAAGGACAATTTGATAACCCATCCACAAAATCCCTCATAAAATTCAGCAGTTAAAACAGTTAATGGATGGATGAGCATTATCATCCAATTCAATGAAATATGAAAATCAAATTGATTGCTTAATGAATTACAGCCGCTGTAGTTGATGGAGTAAAAATGAAATTTTTCAGCACCATTGGGGTTGAGCATTATTGCCATTGTTCATTGCTTACAATTTTTTATTACTTATTGTTATCACAACGGTGCTTGATAAATTTATGTAAATTAGTTCACGGATAAGTCATAACTTATAAAATTGACTAATCTAATTAACCCCTTGAAGATGAAGAATAATGACAAGGAAGACCCTTTTATCATTCTTTAACCCACCCACAGCTTCCTTCTTAACACCCAAAAAATCTGATTAAATTCATAAATCCTTTCCGCCACAAAAATCATTAATAAAGACTGTATGCTGTATATGGGGATGATGCCATGTAACTTGAGGGAGATGATTTTCCACTTTATGGAGTGTGGAATGAATTTTTGGGGAGCATAAAAAATATAAATAAATAAACAGAAATGCTAGACAGCGTGAATAAGTTCACATAACTGAAATGATAAATCTTTTTTGTTGCTGCTTTTTTATTCATTTTTAACCACAAACATTTTTGTATTATTTTCATCTTTTTCATTTCATTTTTGCTACTTTTTTTAGTCTTTCTTGTTGCTGGTTATGATGATGAGTCTTGAAACAGAAGTTATGACTATGAAAAATGAATATTGGGTTGGAAATTTGAAATTGTTTTAGATTTGAAACATATTTTTTGAATTTGAGGATTTAACGGCCATTTTAAATTTGAAAAGGGTTGGGAAAATCAAAATTTTCTCAACGGTCAATTTAAATTTGAATTTTTAACAGTTTAACGGATTTTTTTAACCGAAAATTTTGAAAAATTCGTTATTTAAGTCGTCGCTTCAAATTCAAATAAACTGTAAATTTCAAATAATTTTGTAACGGTAATTTTTTTGCTCAGTTCCAAAAAAGCTCATTTTTCACCACAAAAATCTGTAAATCCAGCAATAATTCTTAAATCTTTAAATCCGCATCTACCTTTAAGTCATTCCAACATCCATCTTGAGCGAAAATCACTAAGAAATGTGCACATTTTCTCAGTAATAAAATATGAATGAATAAATGAATATGAAGACGTAGAAAATTTTTCTTTTTTTCAATTTTCTCAACCACATTTTCTGCCAATTTTCTTTTCAGCATTTTCCTGTTAATACAGCAAGGTATAATTCCTCATATCTTACAATGTCGGTAGAAATGTATACAGTCATGAAAAAATGATAAATTCCATAACGTCTATTTTATTACTACACAACTAACTGTTGTTACCACATTTTCATCCCTTTCCTCCGCTTTATACATCTCTTATAGACATACTCACGAGTATGGAAAGCTAATGCATTTTCTTATAATGTTTCTTCTTACTATCAGAGATTTTTCACTTACTTACATCAAATGTATGTATACACACACTATGTGGATCCCTTGTGGTTGATTTTGGAAGGATATGAACTTGGGTAAGTGCTGAGTTTTTATAGAAGCTTAAAATATTAGAAATTGTCAAACAAAATTATCTATGAATTGTGAGATATTGACCGATAGTGCTAAGTGCATTTATTTTTCTGAAAGTTGTGGGTTCGAATCCCCCACTTGATCTTTAATTACAAGTCTGGAGTAGACTTTTACAAATTTTTTTTTTTTAAATCAACTGAAAAATCTGACAATTTCCACCTACTTTTTATTCTTTTTTGAAAAATGGAAACACGAGAAAATTCCAGCAGTGATTCAATTTGTTTTGTCTTCTTCTTTTATATTCCATAAAAAGCATATAAGGCAGAACAGTCATATAGAACAATATTCATTTTATCCCCACATTTAATGTCATCTTTCGCCATTTCTTTTTCTACCGCCACATCCATGAGAAGGATCATAAATTTTAATGTCCACAAAAAAAAATGGGTGTCCATAGAGTCGACGAAAAATAGAGACCGAAGCGAGTGCTTATATGCGGTGACAGGACAGAATAAAAATTTCTATTCCCAACTGGGATGATGATCTTCTATGTATGGTATGTGGAGTTAATGGACATTTTGGACATAAGTAATCTCTTTGTTGTGGTCATTATGCTTCATTCGGCATACATTTTAAGCTACACATCATTTAATACGTGCTAGATGTGTGTCCTTAGCTAGTCTCTCGATAAAGATTTAGTCGTCATATGAAAGGATAAATGTTATATCCAAAGCAGCAACAAAAAATTTGTGTATGAGAGAAAAGAACTTCAAGCCAAAGCAATTGATCTTAATTATGTGCTGACACAGGTCCATTAATATTATACACATCTCTCATTCCATCATTAGTTTCAACAAAATATTCTCGGATTTTTTTTTATGCTGGCTTGTTTGTTGCCATACATGAAATGAGTGAGGGAGTGTGGCAGCAAAAAAAGACGAGATTGTAACATTAACTTCCTGCTTTGCATTTTTTTTTCGTTCTGATTTGAGACTCGTGTGAGAACTAGAAGATTTGGCACATTCAGTTCTAAGCTTAACATGTGAAAATTTAGAAAACGGTCAAAATTGAAACTTAGAAGCTTAACGAAGAAGCCGATAAAATTTATTTCAAATTTTTTAACGAAAAAGCCGTTGAAAAAAATTTGAATTTTTGTCAAAGTTTGTCATTTTGAACTAAAAAAGCCGTTGAAGTTCAAATTTTGAATTCAAATTTCAAAATTCCGTTAAAGTCATAATCAAAATCACCAACAGATGAGCATAATTATACAAACAACAGAAGCAACTTTGCCACATCCATAAAAAAAAGAAGGAAGGAACAAAAGTGAAAAGACTGAGTGATGGTTAATGTGTCTAATTAAGCCAAATTTATGATTTGTTTTTTCTTTTCTCTTTCTCGTCTTACTCGCCTCATTTCTGTATTTTATTTCCATTTCATATTCAGACAAAAACAGTAAAACATAAAGGCATGAGCATAAATGTGAAAAGAAGAAGTCTTCAACATAAATTGCTGACATATTCGTCAAACAGATGTTTTTTTTATGTGCCAAGTCTTTCCTTACTTCTTCTTCCTAATGTAACATTTTATGTCTCTCATATGTATGATATATGTATGCACTTTTGTGAAATTAGAGACAAGCACAACACAAAATGATGATGATGATGATGAAGATGAGAAAATTTTCAATCTCAAGTCTATTTACCAATCAATTATTAAAGAAGATTGTCTGTTGTTGTTACTGTTTATCTCATCATATTATGTTTGTATACGTATGCACTCATATGTGTCGATCAAATATAGGACAAAAGGATATACACAGTGATGATGTGTGTCCATATGTTCTTGTGGTTTGGGGATTATGTTTAGATGTTAATGGCATAAACACTATGAGGACATATCATCATTATA
The DNA here is from genome assembly GCF_022539635.2 of Chironomus tepperi. NCBI lineage: Eukaryota > Metazoa > Arthropoda > Insecta > Diptera > Chironomidae > Chironomus > Chironomus tepperi. The sequence goes on from NW_027226207.1 coordinate 3,140,460, forward strand.
AGTATTATTATTACTTCTATTGAAGTGCATTGACGAAGAGATTTGAGGAAAATGTTTGACAATATCTGAATGGTAGAAGTATTGAATATCCTTAAAACAAATAATATACAATATGATTGTGATGATGTTGATGATGAGACACAACCGCAAATATTTAAACTATACTGAATTGAGGCTTAAATTTTTGATAATGTTACATAAAAGCATCTGTCTTTTTGGAATAGTAAATCTATCATCATTATGACATCTGAGTAATTATTCTGGTAACATGCAAGGAAATTGCTCTCTTTTTGTGATAAACGGTTGAAATTTGTTTGAATTTTCATGAACTATTTGAAATTTTAATCATAGTAAACCGCTCAATTTTCAATTCAAAAGATGGTCGTTTGAATTCAAATATAAAAAGCCGTTAAAATTCAAACTTTAAAAACCATTGAAGTTCAAATTTCAAAAGACCGTTAAAATTCAAATTTCAAAAGACCGTTAAAATTCAAATTCCAAGAAATCGTTAAAATTCAAATCCCAAAAGACCGTTAAAACTTCATCTCAAAATTTCTTTATTGAGAGATCAAAGCATAAGCTTCAACTATCCCCCCACAATTAATCCTTCCAAGAAAATTGCCTAATGAATATTAATGAAATTTTCTAATGAATAAAATGAAAATTATCAACAACCCTTCTTTGAGCAATTTCTAATTTTCTAATTTTCCTTAAGACACATGAGAACTTATATATATCAGCATATATCCTTGTGCATGTCAAAATTCATAATTTATGAAGGTTGTGTCTCATATTATGTGAAATCTTTGGAAATGATATTATGAGGATGTCTCTGAATTGATGTTTATCCAATGTCTGTTTACATCACTATTTTCTATCTTAATCTTTTTATTTTTCCCATATGTACAAGTGAGACTTTGAGAATTTAAGGAAGATTCTTTTGGGAATCCTGATGAATGCTGAATGAATTTCATGTAGTTGAAATGATGAAAATTCATAGCATGCAAAATGAGATAAGAAATTGAGGAATAGAATCAGTTGATTCTTATTTTGGGGGTAGTTCAATAGTGACGTCACCAAAAATTGGATTTTCTAGGTTATCGCTTACTATTTGCAGATCAGCCAAAAATACCATAACCTCAAAATACATCCAAAATACTGGACAGCAAGCCTAAATGCCCCAAACATCCATTCCAATTCTCTAATAATATTTACCGATGGAATCACGTTTTTCGTTTTCAGCACGATTTGTTATTTTCATTCCTATCTATTGTTTGCCAAACCTCCTATCCATCTCCCATCATAAAAGAATCATGTGTGTGCATGGGAAAAAAAAGTATTGACTATGTGCACATTTGAGTGGTTATTGACTGATAATAATATTCAACTAACGTTATCTTTTCGCTTATTACACAATTTTTCATTCGCAGCCAGTTTTTCATGGGAAAATTCCTTTGCATTCTCAAAATGTTTATTGGATTGGAATGGAAAATGAAATGAGATTTATCGTGGATTATTGAATTGAGAATGAAAATAAATACATGTATATGGATTGAATATACATATGAAAATTGCATTTTGACGATTGCAATCACATTATCTGCACATGATGTGATGCGCTGCTTCTTTGTGCTCATTTCATGTACAAATCTCATTTTCGATCATTTTTGTCCTCTGTTTTTCAATGGAATGCTTTTGTTTTTGTTTCATCCTACTGACTAATTAGGTCAATAATTTGAAATTCAATGATTTCTGAGTTCCATTGGCATATTGAATCTGCTTTTGCCACTTTTTTGGACAAGAATCAGCTGAAAAGACTGCAAGTTAGGCTTTAGTTTTGATAAAATTAACAAAAAACTTTTCGAGGTGGAGAAAAATTTACCAAACTTTATTTGAATTTTAAAAAACCGTTAAATTTGAAAATTAAAACATGCGTTCAATTCTCAATCTCTCATCACCTCTTTAACTTAATCTACGACTGTTCTGCTCGTGAATAAAGTCAATATGCCAGTGAGATTCATGTCGACTACAGATAACGATGATTGTTGGAGCATGTTATGAATTCCTGCTGCTTTTCAATTGAATTTTAAACATTTTTCACGGTAGGTGTCCTTTTTTGGTGAATAGAACATTGAAGCTTAGTTCCAAACGAATGAAAGAGATGGAATATCAAGAGAACAAGTTTCAAATAATGTTTATGAATGATCAGCACAGAATTTTTCATTTCTGTGAAAGTTTTTTGCTTATAATTGAAATGATGAATATTTCCCATGTTATTGAGAATGAGCAGCATCAACAGAAGCAAAAAGTGGATTAGATAAAGTGGATTTATTTGAATCTCCAGGTAGATAAAATCAGTTTTTAGATTCATAGCTATTTCGTGATGTTCTTTGGTTCTAGCTGGGCATGACGGTTTTAAATTCTGGGAATATTTTGGAACTGTTTACCTTATAAGTATGTAATTCATGTTGGCACACCTTAGGATATAACGGTTTACAGCTTATCAGCATCCAATGATCCCAATTTATTATAATTGTCATAAAATTTCAGTACATAACCTCAATTCCATGAAAATAATTACTTTAATTCCTCATAATTGCCTTGAAGCCATCAACTGCTTTATTTTATTCCAAATTATTGGCCATTATCACAAATCACATTCCAAAATCCCACCCATCCCATCTCCAAAATCGGATTTTCTATAATAAAAATCCACAGCACAAGCTGTATACAGTCAAAAGGAAAGGAACAAAGTTTTTAATAATAAAATGCTGAGATATTGAGTTGATGTCGAGACAAATAATTGAATTGCTGGAAGCAACGTAATCACTAAAGTGTCATTTTTATTAAATCCTCAAATCTCGTGATGCAAATATGATACGACATCCGTGCCATGAGGTTGGAATGAACTGGACTAGATGTTTTTTTTATAAATGTATAAAGTCGGAAGAAAATGTCAGACTTGAAACTAAACAAAAATAAAGCACAGAACAGGAAAAAAAATTTCTTCATTCCGACATCTCGATGCAGCCAGTGAGAGAGACAGAGTCAGTAGTGGATATATAAAAAAAAAGTTAATTAGTTTTCCACGAATGAAACAGACAACTTTGAGCGTTTCTGTTTATTTTGTGTGCTCCACAGTGTCAGCAAGCATCCAACATCCAAAATCTTCCATGTAGGAATTGTACATGAATGCCATGCGGATGAAATGTTTTGGAATTTATTGCGTTTGTTTGTCGCCGCAAGGCATTATCACCTCACCGCGTCCATTGGAGGTATTACGTGCCAGTAAGAGAAGGAAATAAATTTATGAAAAAAAAGGAGCAAGTGAAATAAAAGTGAAGTTGGGATTTGCAGGGGTAAAATGTGGATGGAGCGCTGTTCTTCCTTTGGCTTGAATGACGCACATAGAAAGATCAGAGAAATGCATAGCTCAGCTCAGAATGACGCACAGATTGAGAAATGCTCAGCTTGAATGACGCATAGCCAAAGAAATGCTCAGCTTGCATGACGCATAATCAGAGAAACGCTCAGCTTGAATGACGTATGTACAGAGAAATGCTCAGCTTGAATGCCGCATAGCCAGAAAAATGCTCAGCTAGAATGACGCATGGACATAGAAATGTTCAGCTTGAATGATCCACAGCCAAAGAAACGCTCAGCTTCAATGACGCATAGCCAGAGAATAGCTCAGCTTGAATAATGCATAGCTAGAGAAATGCTCAGCTTGAATGATTCATGGGCAGAAAAATGCTCAGCTTAAATGATTCATGGACATAGAAATGCTCAGCTTGAATGATGCATAGCCGGAGAATTTCTCAGTTTGAATGACGAATAGCTAGAGAAATGCTCAGCTAGAATGACGCATGGACAAAGAAACGCTCAGCTTTAATGACGCACAGCAAGAGAAATGTTCAGCTTGAATGACGCATGAACAGAAAAATGCTCAGCTTGAATGACGCATAGCCAGAGAAATGCTCAGCTTGAATGACGCATAGCCAGAGAAATGCTCAGCTTGAATGACGCATGAACAGAAAAATGCTCAGCTTGAATGACGCATAGCCAGAGAAACGCTCAGCTTGAATGACGCATAGCCAGAGAAACGCTCAGCTTGAATGATGCTCAGCCCGAGAAACGCTCAGCATAAATGGTCCATGAAAAAAGAAACACTCAGCTTGAATAACTGAAGCATGTCTTTCTGGCCAGCCACCCAAAATTCAATTCATCGTATCTGCTGTCTCAATCTATCCCAAAACCCACAAAAAAAGTAGCCAAAAAAAACTTTTTCTCGAGATTTTTTTTCCAGATTTTTAATTAAATTGTCTCATTGTTTTTGCCATTTCCCAGCTTCTTGTGATGTAGCAAAAGGGCATCCATTTATGTATGAAAAGACGAGATTTGAAAATGAAATGAAATGAATTTATGGAAATTGTGACGGAAGGAAGCGTGTCTTTTATTCTCACTGCATGATATGATTTTCATTTTCAGGATATGCAAATTATGATTATTTCTGTTTTTTACTGTGTTTTGTTACATCCAAACAAAGGAGCAATGGAAAGAACAAGAGAAGCATAATTTAGTATGATGGAAAGACACAGGAAGAAGGTAAACATCATTGTATGTGCGAACATCCATGAGATACAACAACGTGATATGTATGCATGTTAAAAAGAATCATTTCCCATTATCTGATGTGAATTTAGTGTGTTTGTGCATTAGATTATGAGTTTTAACATTGTATATCCAGTTGAACGTGATTTTAAAGGAGTTTCAGGCATTAAAAACCTTTCCTCTTTTCAATTACCTCATACGCATCATCGGATATGATTCTTTGTTGTATTTATATATATAACAGAAGCTTGTTACTGCTAGTCTTACATGCTTACTTATTTACTGATGCCGTTGCTGCACGTTTTCATTTTTTTTATGAATGAACTACATGCTATACAGCACTGTTTTTTTAATATTTATTTATGCAAACAACTTTCAACTCAAATCGAATTAAAATCCTATTTGTATAATGATCAATTTTAATGCCCCTCATTCCTACCTCCTCCTTTTCATCTCGCTCGCTTGACTCGATACGGTCTCATAGCAGATATAAACAATTTTTTTTTTATTTTTTTAAGTGCGACTTTCTCGATTGAGAATGAGCTGGAAATGAGGCTGGTTTGACCAGTAGATTATTTAGGTGTGAAATAAATTAGATTTTACTACTTATTTTACTGAATGGTGCATTCAAAGAGATGCGAAATGATTTCATCATTTAATTTCCTTATATTAATTGGAAGTAACACTTATATTGATGGCTATATCTACTTTGAAATATGTTAGCTTAATTAATTGATATCATTGAAATTCAAAAGTGGGATGATGGTTTTTGCATCTTTTTTTACTGAATACACTAGAGACGCAGAAAATTTTTGCATCTTTTTTACTGAATACACTTGAGACGCAGAAAGTTTTTGCATCTTTTTTGCTGAATTCACTCAAAATTCAAAGAAAACCTTTGAAAGTTTTTGTATTGATGATTCTTAAGATGTAAAACATTTTCGCATCTTTTTTCACTGAATACACTTGAGATGCAGAAAATATTTGCATCTTTTTTTGCTGAATTCAATTAAAATGAAAATTAAATATTTTTGTATTGGAGTTGCATAAGATTCGGAACATTTTCGCATCTTTTTTTACTGAAGTCACTTATGATGCAAAACAGTTTCGCATCTTTTGTCCTGAATTCACTTAAAATCAAAGTAATTTTTGGATCTTATTTTACTTAAGTCACTCAAGATGCAAAAAATTTTCGCATCATTTTTTACTAAAATCATTTGAGATGCAAATTATTTTCGCATCTTTTTTTACTGAAGTTACTTGAGATGCAAATCACTTTCATAAACTTTGCATCTCTTTCATAAACTTCCTATTTTGCAAATGCGCCTCATCACAATAATAAACAGCTTCAATTTCCTACTCAACTTTGTCCACATTTTGAATGCACGACGCGAACAAATAGAACAGCATCGGCAGCGGTAGTTGAGTTGGATATTGTCCAATGAATATTAATTCTATAAATCATATTTTCACATTATATGAATGGTGAATCATTGCTCCCACTCTTTTATTATTATTATTTTATAGTGCATCTGTGGACAGTAGCTGTGCGGTTCTCTTAGACTAGGAACAGCAAAAAAATAAAAAAAAAAATAAATGTAAATTATGAACTTTTGACTTTGGAAATGAATTTTATGGCTGAGGAGAGAGTGAAAAAAATTATTTAAATTTTTGCCTGAATTTATTAAATTTAAATTGTTTTAATAGCCTGAAGTTTAGAGCAGTGGAACAATGGGAAATTATAGCTTTTTGTTTGATTGTCGATTAGAGGTTATGGAATTTGTTGGAGGCTTAATTTACAACTTCCTGAATGGAACTAGTTAATTAGCATAAAATAATATTAAATTTTTATGTTTTGGCGGGAAAAATCTTGAATTTTGGCGGGAAACTGTCAATTTTTTGAATTTTTGGCGGGAAATCCTCAATTTTTGGCGGGAAAATTCTGAAAATTTTGAATTTTTTAGCGGGAGTTTATATAAAATTTGCCAAAAATGCTGCAGCTCTCACATCCAGCAATGCATCAATTCTTCCCTTTAAAAAATTACCATTTTTCGTTCCCTCATCTTTAATAAATTTCATCTGCAGACATTACCATCAACTATAAAACTAAATTACACTTTATCTACAAAAGACCTCTCCTGAACATAAACGATGAATGAACAGTAGCAGGAATAGGCTGCAATAACGTTAGCGTCAGTTCAAAGTAAGCACACATGCACAAAAGATAGGTAAAAGTAATTTATTTATCTGATTGTTTACAGAATTATTATCTCTCACATTGTTTAATCAAGTGCTTCATATGCATGCACAACAAATACTCGATGCAAAATAGCAATTTTCATGCGATATAAATTTATATTGACATTTTATTTACTTTATATGATGTCTAATATGTTCACAACAGTATGAATTATTAGTGTGTTCATCAGTACTCAATATGAGGATGAGTTATATAGTTTTAAGGTGATTGTTTGCATGCTTGTTGTGGTTTGAGGTTAGTTTAAAGATTTTTGGTTTAAAATTTGTCGGATTAAAATTAATCCTAGAATTAAAAATTTGTATGGGAATTTAAATCCTAGGATTTAAATTAAATCCGAAGGTTTAAAGTTTCAAAATAGCTAATTATGGCCATGTCAATCCTAACGAATCCTTAAACTAGTAAAAACATATCAACATTTTGTGAATGAAGTAACTTGCTTTATTATTATGCATACAAAATATAAAAGGGAGCAGAACCTCGAGGGAGATGGATAGACACATTCGGAAAAATTTTAAAATATTTCATTTGCGTGTGCTTCAATGTTGTACAGTAAATGAAAAAAGTGCATGAATATTAACACACATTTCTGGTACTGACATAATGTATTTATATCAACATAGTGCGGTGTCTATGGAAAGTCATGAAAATTGCCATTAAAAAATCTTTTTGTGTATGTTTCCCCCAAACGAATACATTTTCCACGGATGTGCTGAATTATAATTATGTATAATAATATTCATCCTAGCAATGGTAAATTTAATATTCATATTTGAATCCCCAACGACTCGTCATTTGAGGAAAAGTCATCCCTTGTTACACACTTGCTAAGGAATCATCTCATGTATATAGCAATAATTATGGATGATGGGAATAGGAACTTGAAAGAAATTAATATAATGATGTAAAAGTATGAGAATTGCATTTAATGATGATGTTCGGATGTGATTTAATGAGGAAGTTTGTTGGATGTCTTTCGGGGTTGTCAGGAGCTTGGTGGTTCTGATGATGAATTTTTAAGTTGAAGTTCATGTTCGAATCCTAAGGAAAATTTGACGAGGCATTTTAAAGTAAATCCGCATTTGAATCCCAATTTTCTACTGTAAATTGACATACAGAAGGCAAGTTCGAATCCCAAGACGCCAAAACTTTCCATAAATCCTAAAAAATGCTTTAAATCCAGCAAGCCACCCCCAAGAGAGCAACAAAGCCAAGAAAATTGCCAACTCTTGCGGAATGCATTATTACTACTTGTTATTATCATTTACTCCAATGATGATGACTATGATGATAATATATGAATAATTTAGTTCCAAAAAGTGAGGAATAAAATTATAAAAATGCTAAACAACAACAAATATGTCGCGCGGAATCATTTGTAAATGCTTGTCATGTTTAATATGAATTTTAACTCAATTTTATATTCCATTCACAGTCATGTCTTTCCCTCAGTCGTCTACAGCAGTAAAAGAAGGTGAAATAAAATTTAGAACGTGTCTCATTGTGCATTGATATGACGACTATACAGTCGTGTTTTATGTTATATGCCGTGTGCTGCTCGCTTTATTATTAGACTACAAAATGACAGTGGGAAATTTTTTTGTTGATGGCTGTAAAAAGCTCTTTTTTTTGTATTTTTTGCGACGCACACCTTCCTTCTTTCCGGAGCTTATGCCTGGCTATTAAAGTTAATTTTCAATTTACTAAATTACTAAGTGCAGGCGAGCCCATCATCATCATCATAAGACTGTAAAATGATTGTTATTGCTAGTTCCAATGGATAATAGTTTAAATAGTCAAGCCACCCACAACGACCGAGGTTTTATCGGTTATTAATTAATATTATGGGTTTGGGGTAGGTATAAAAAAAAGAAGCAAAAATTGTCCATGCGATTGTCGGCACCTGTTTGTTATTATTAATCGATTGAACACCGAGACACTTTCATGTCGATATTAATAAAATAAATTCACTGTCCATATCTCGTTCCTTTATTTTTTTTTATTCCTCCAACTTCGATCGACATGTCCATTCATAATATTTTTTTTTTATATCTTTATGTAAGCATCATGCGATGCATATGTGTACATTGCAATTATTGTAGTCTCTTCATATGCATATACTCATCGTAAATTTTTTGGTGTCTGCCTTCAATTTTATTTTATTTAAACGTTATGCAAAAATACTAAACACAATTTTGGCAATTTTAGGCAATTTGTTATGGATATTTCCTTTGCATATTTTTTGGGCTGTATGAATTACAGTATTGAACGTAATATTTAATGCAATAAATAATAATTGCTCAAGCTGATGATAAAGTAAGATCTGAATGCTATGGTTGAGTTGTTGCTGTGGTAATTGAGGGGTAAAGAACGATGTTTTGCAACAATGTATTCAATTTATAAAGTTAAAAATTTTAACGGTCAAAATTAATTTGAATTCTATTACGAGAAATGAAATTTTTTCAAATCTCAAAAAACCGTTAAAAAATTATTTTTACATAGAAATTCCAATTTTAGCCATCCCAAACCGACTTCATATCCAACACAGACTGCACCTCAAGAAAGATGCTCCAATAAATAATAAAACACGTAATTGATAATGGCAAATTTGCATGCAGTACAAAAGAGCAACAGAGAGAAAACTTAAAATGAAATAAATTGATCGCCTCAGACAGTCTTCATTGTTCTCCTTTGTACCTTTATCAATTCATGCTGAAACCAACTTGATTGTCTTCTTTCCTCCTCTCTCGCATTGTTCCTCGTCTCTGTCTTTACGTGAAATTCCAATACGTTATTTTTTTTTCGGGGGGTTGATAAATCATACGAATGAATGAAGCGGGCTGTGATATTGATAAAAAACTGTCGATAACAGAATCGGGGGAGAGACTTGAAACTCATTTAGTTTACGTACTCAAAACGCCTTCAGGATATCGACCTTTAAGTTAACTTCCCTTTTTCGAAGAGAAAATATCAGAAATGATTGTGGAAGTTACAGCATATTCGTTATTGTATCAAGAAAAAAATTTTTGCGTTCCTTTTTTGGGACTTGTTGGAAGTTGGACTGAGATTTTTGTTTCTAACCTAAAAATGAATCAAGAAGTCTTCCTTATATGCTCTAATCTAAAAATACTGGACAGCCTGTACAATCTCAAGCATTGACTCTATATCCAACATCCCGTCCCCAAACCACACCTGCTGCTCAACAGTTCAAATACCAAAAAATAAATTTTTTGAGGTTAGAATCCGAAATTTCCTCCTAACTTCCTACAAGTTCTTTCTTACTTGATTCTTATAATTTTTCATTGTTTCGTTATCGTGTTTTTAACTTCTTCTATTGTACTTATGGATGTTATACATAGGTCGTACTGTAAATATTTGATTTATACATTTTCCGATATTAAAACTTTTCCACCATCTTCTTCCACCTTGTTCCTTCTTTTTTTTCATTTAACTTTATTATTTGTCTTTCTCAGTGTATTGTACTGGTTAACTCGACTTGTCGATCGACATCGGAAGCGGAACAAGTTTCAATTTCGAATATATATATATAGTCATATAAAATTGAAAGCATGAATAAATTGCGGAAACTAATAGAAGTTCAACTAAGGAAATTAAAATTCGAGAACAATGAAAATTGTTAAGTTGGAAGGAGGAGGAAAAAAATGTTCCTTTCTGGCAGCTTGCAGCTATTTGTATTCCATGAATATCAGTCAAGATGGAATAATTTTTCCTAGCTATAAGAGTTTGGAAGGAGAAACTTCTTGATAGAATGATGAATGTGTGCAGTAGTATGACGAAGTTTTCTCATTCCTTTCAATTTTATCTGCCAGTGCTCGCTTATTTGTTAGATTTTGATGATGAAAAATAAGATAGATGAGATAAGGATAAGGGGTGACACTAAGATGTTAAGAAGTTTTGTTACAGTTCAGCTTATGTTGGCTGATTCGGCTCAATTTGACTGATTTGGAGAGAAATTGCCTTTTTCATTCTATTTTGGGTATAACAGGAAATTCAGCTGATTCTGATCAATTAAGGTTATTAAGGATAATTTAGATTATTAGATATAAATCAGCTTGTTTAGCATGATTCAGCTTAATTTGCACGATTTAGCTTATCCAGTCTAATTTAGCTTATTAAGAATAATTCAGCATATAAAGTCTGATTCAACATTTTTAGAACAATTTAGTTTATTTAGCAAAATTCAACCTATTCAGCTAAATTTAGCTAATTCAGTTTCATTCAGCATATTCACCACAATCTAGTTTATTCAGCTCAGTTCATCATATTTAAGTCAATTTAACTGATTTACTACAATTCAGCTTATTCAACACAGATTAGGTTATTCAGTGAAATCCATTGAATTAGCTTCAATCAGCTTATTTACCACAATTCAGCTAATTTCCCGAAATTAACTTATTCGCTTCAATTCATCTTATTTAGTCCAATTCAACATATTCACCACAATTCAGAATGTACAGCTCAATTAAAATTATTCAAATCAATGCAGCTAATTCACAACAATTCAATATATTTCCTACAATTTAACTCATTCACCACAATTAAGCTTATTCACTACAATTAAGCTTATTGACCACAATTCAGCGTATTCACCACAATTCAGAATATATAGCTCAATTCTAATTATTCACCTCAATTCAGTAAATTCACCACAATTCAGCCCAATTCAGCTAATTCAGCGAAAATCATCTTATTTATGAAAACTATTTTATTCAGCCAAACTGAACATCATAGTCCAGTGCATCAGCCTTAACATTATACACACAAATTTTCTACAAAAGAAAATGATTGCAAATTTCATTTGATAAAAATATTTTTTTTTTACTTCTATTTTTCTTTCGTTCCTCTTTTTGTGAACAATATTTGAATAAATTGTGCTGTTCTTTTCCCAGCTTTAAAGCAATTTTGTAATGCAAAAGGCAATTTGTATTAAATTTCTTCCTTCTCAATCCTTTCTTATTTGAAGCAACGAAATAGAATTATTCTATCAAAATGCTATTCCAAATGTTGATTATTTGATAAGAAACTTAAGAAAGTCGTGATTCTCAACTTTTTTACGAATAAGAATTGAAAAGAGGAAAAATTCAAATATTTACTTTATAATCTTCTTTCACATAAAGAGAAGTGGAAACAAGAAGTAAGCATAAGGAATAAGAACAGAAAAAGTTTTGGAAGTGGAGAGATCGTGAGAAGATAGAAGTTCATGTTCCTTTTTTTCTGTATGAAGTAAGTTAAATAAAATTTTTATTTCTTATTCCAAAATAAGAATATTTGAATATTTCAATATATATGCAGACGTACATGAGGTCTAGTAAGGGAGTAATGAGGGTTGGCTTTGGGTGATGAGCGACTTTTTGGGGATTTTGAGGTTAGTTTTTGTAAAAAATCTTTGAATTTAGGTCCTGTTGTTGCCAAACAACGAGATAATTGGAGACAATTTCATTTGCATCTTCATTTTGAGGTTATGCTGGAAATTTTGATTTTATGCTGCAATCTTTGAGGTTGTAATGCAATTTTTGAGGTTATGTTGCTTGTACTATACACATTCAAAAATTACAATGCAAATTTTGAGGTTATCTGACAAATTTTGAGGCTATATGTCGAATTTTGAGGTTATGTGGTGAATTTTGAGGTCAAATGGCAATAATCATGATCAATTTGTCAACAGTATGAGATAAAATTCCGAAAAAATCTTTCTAAATACAGTAATTATCACCCAATTACTAATCTAAGCCAGCCAATCGATCAACATCAATTACCAATTTCTTCATAATTTCTCGTTCGTGACAATCCAATTTCTCACTTATTTAACGAAACAACTAATTTACTAATATCTAAAATCAACATGTAAGCAGTAAGCATTTAACAAGTCCAACTAATCCAGTAGATAACTACTTAATTATCAACATCAGCAACCAGTTGATCTGTCAATTATTCATAGCGTAAATTATGCAATTAAGAAAATTGCTCTGTAAACCAGCTACCCGGATTGAGCCAACAGCGCAGACAGAATAATATCATAAAGACATTTTGGCTTCATAAAAAATTTACACATAAAAATTCAATTCAATAATATGAAAAAAAAAGGCAACAGCATATTCTTAAAATAAGGAAGAAAAAGAGAAAGGATTATATAATCCATTGAGAGTGAAATGTACACAATTTAAAATAAAATTTTTATGTCTGTTATCATTTGAATCTTGTGCTATAAACGGGTTCATTAGTGATGTCAAGGAGATTTTGGTGACTTGATTGAATAATCAGAGCAGAACAGAACTAGTTATTCAACGCTGTTTGAAGTTCTTTTACCCCGTGCGGATCATAGTAGGCTGAGAAATCCATATTTAGCCGATACAGTGTCTTAATTGAGTCTAATCTCTGTTGGACATCAAAATTCAACTCACTTCCCGTCCCGCTAACTCTTGGACATCATTTACGAACAAATCTCCAAAGATTTTCCCCCGTGCGGCACAAAGTAGGCTGAGAAATCCACGTGGAGTCAATACAGAGTCTTAATTGACTCTGAACTGTGTTAGACTTCCGAATGTCTCACAAATCATACCATGCATCAATCTGAATCAACCTGCTCTTCCTCTAACTCTTGTACGTCATTTCTCCACAAGGTTTACCCCTTGCGACACAAAGTAGGCTAAGAAATCTACATGAGGTCAATGCAAACTCTAAATTGACTCTGCGCTATGTTGAACTTCAGACTACCTCACAACCATCGTCCTGTCCCCACCTGCTCTCCCCCTACTCTCCTGCCCGTCATTTACAAACAAACCCCCCTCACAGGCTTCACATGCTTAAAGCAATATCTAACTAAAATTCAATGTGTCAATATTTGCTTTGAAAGTAATTTTTTTTCTTCTTTGTACAACGAGAGCGTTGCGAGGGAATTGTGTGGCATATACATACACGAGATCATCAGTAAAATTGACATTGTCCGAATGGATATAGATAAACTAAACTAACGAACGAAAAAAGAGATATTTTTTTTTACTGCAGTATGCTATAATATTTATGTAATGTACACACTATATTGAGTGTTTGCTCGACAAAGTTCAGCGCGTATGGATATACGATATCAAAGTTTTCAGAATGGGCCTTTGAACAATTTTTTTCAAATTAAAGTGTCGATAAATATTTGGTGATTTTATTGAAGTAGTTTGTTTGAGTTTGGAATTTCACTGATGATAGTTTTTTTTATTATGAGAGACGTGCTTGATAAATTTTTAATTGCATTGCGAACATGCTGCGTGAGCTTTTATTGGAAGTTTGTAGATGCAGGAGAGTTTTTGATGAGTATTGAGATAAAGCTGTTGAATTATTGAATTTAGTGAGTCCAGCTAGTTCAGCACATTCGGATAAATTCAGCTAGTCTTCAGCCAATTCAGCATTATTCAGAGAATTCAGCACTTTTCAGCAAAATTGATTCAATTCAGCCAATTTACTACAATTCAGTAAATTCAACTAGTTCAGCAAAATAAGCATAATTCAGCAATTTTAGCTCAACTCAGCAAACTTAGTTGAATTCAGACAATTCAGCACTAAAGTCAAATTATTGCAATTCAGTCAATTTATGACTACTTAGCCACTTAATCTTAATTCTTCAAAATTTAGTCAATTCAGCATATTCAGCAATTTCCACACGAGACAGCTTATTCAGCTCACATTAAGCTATATCAGCATTAATGTCATCTCACTACTATTCAGCCAAGTCAGTACTATTCACCAATTTCTCATCAATTCAGCTTATTCAGCTCACATTTACCTAATTTGCCATCACTGTGAATTGAATGCTATTCACCCAATCCAGAGCATTTCTACATATTCTCAGAATACTTCTTTCATCAGCATATTCAGTTCAATCAACCCAATTCGGCAGAAATAGCATAAAACCCATAAAATCCAGCCAATATAAATATCCAATAAAAAAAAGTTGTCACTCATCCATACCAACTGAGTGCACCGCATTTCACAAAATTACTCTATTTTATATATTCAGCTTATATGTAGAAAGAAATATCAAGTCGCACGCCATAAACTATTGGTGCTATTGACATAAAACGATCTTCAGTACTCGACAAGGTCTTGTTTACATTATCCGATATTTTCTACCACATTTCCTCTCTCTCACTTAAATGTGCATTTATAAACACGTATAGTGTGTTTTATGCTTCATTGTTTGCATTCATATGGCATCAGCTGGCTGCAATTGTGTGATGTTAATTGCTGGCAAAACTTTAATTCCATCATAATTTTAAAAATTGCTTATTTTTTTCTCATTTCAAGTCTAAATAAAAAAAAGTCAGCAAGATTATCTTGAGATGTTGTTTTAATTAAAAAACAAACAGCATGACGACTATGCTTGTTGTAGTCCATTCACACCCAATCGTTTGTTCTCTTCCTTTCCACACCACACGATTTCATGAACATGAATATAAATAAAAAAAAATGCAATGAGAATGAGAAGAAATAAAAAAATCTAAGCAAAAGTCTAGTAAATATTTCATCGTCGCTATCGCTTAACATGTGTTTCCTCACCAAAAAAATAAAATGAAATTATCAGACAGTTATAACACATGTACCTTTCGTTGTTCTACGGTTGTAATTTTCTTTCCAACATTCTCTTTTATTTTTATTTTGATTGAATGGGTTATTGGACGGGAACAAGTTGGAAGTTGTGATTTGGCACAGTTTTGAGGCTGTTGAAGCGTCTTTTGGGACGAATTTGGCAAAAAAAAGTTCAAAAAAGATTATGTCACAAAAATTTGCATTCAGTGAAATTCTTAAGATTCGAACTTGGACAATTGAAGTCCCCACAATCAATTTAAATATTTCATCTTATTCAGAATAAACTAAAGCAGTTATACATGCCTAAATTGAAAAAGTTAGAAAAGCCATCAAATTCCCAGCCAGACACCCTGCTCCAACCACAAAACTCCAACAAACCTTCCCAAAATCTTCACAACTAGTTGCTTTAAAGAAATATCCGTCTTTATAGCTCAACGTAGTCCAAAAAAGAGAAGAATGAGTAAAAATAAATCAGAACATGAGTTATGAGGGAATGAATTGTTGATGTCTGTAATCATTTGAACACATGGCACAACACAGACCCAATAACACAGAAAAAAGTAAAATAAGCAACTTCTGCTAATGTAGTCAATACTTTTCTTTACACATATGTTCCGTTTATATATTTTGTATTGTTGTGGGAGCCACAAAATTGGCATCAATCAGTCATGCAGTTTTATGCGATAAGAAAGCAGTAAATGCAATTTTTTGTGGAGTTAAGATCGTGATTCATCTTCATACAACTCATGGTGAGTGAGATATTGTTAGCAAGAAACGGAAATCAGTTGGATACGCGATTTGAAATCTGTGTATGCATTCTATCTTCTATTCATAATTTTATTTCTTTTTTCTTGCTCTTAACTTCATGTCGTGGGTGGCGAAAAAGCATAAATTTTATTATAAACTCTTCCTTTACAAAAAAAATATGAGAATAAAAGAATAAAGTATCATTTTTATGCTAATGCATTAAATTGCCATTTAGCAAAGCGCACAATTTACATTTTCTCTTTTTTGTTTTGCCTTATTTTTTTTTGTTGTTGAATGCATCATAAATTTAAAGACCATTTCAAGAAGTGGTAGTAGGAGCAGCGGAATGAATTTTTAAAAAAAGTTAATTTTGTTAAAGGTTTTACCGGGAAATCATTAGATGTGTATTATTAGGTTTGATGGCTGGCTTGAAGTTGGTGATATTTCATTCATGATCAGTTGGATCCAGCTGGTCAGTCTATATATCTACTTTATCTCATTTTACATCAAAAATGCTTTTTTTTTTTTGCAAATTTAAGAATTTTTTTCTCAGTTCGAATCCTAAATTCTTTAAAATTAATCAAAATTTTCACGAATTTTATTCCTTTTTGCTCAATTTCAATCCAATAGCTCCAATAAATGCGCTCTAACCCACCACAATCCCCATCCCTTCAACCATCCTCAATGACTTCACAACTAATTTATTTAAAAAGCGAAATCGCTCAAATGTAGACGAGATGTGTTTTTGCGAAAACAAACCGTAAGAAATTGAAGTTATTCTTCTTGTTCCTTCCATCGACTCATTGTTTAAGAAAGTTTACTTCTTATTCGATCTCGTTTCTTTATTCAGCTCTTTATTCTTATTTGTTCTCAAAATATATATATAAAATAAAATACGACAATTTCGTGGTCTGCGGATTTTTTTTTGTTGGTACTTCTTTTGCAAAGTCTATAAAGTTACTTTTTTTTCGGCTATTTTATTATTGTGATTAAGTTTTTGTTTCTTTTGTGTTGTTTTGTTAAGTAGATTTGGTCTTTGTTTTGACTTTTAAGTATATTATTGAGAAAAGGAGTAATAAGAAGAGTTAAAATAATTGTGTCATAAATGTTGATGGAAGTGGGTTGATTTGAAGGGATTTTGAGATAGAGAAAGTTATTTAGAGGTTTTAAAAAATAAGTTATTTGTTGTCTTAAAATATGTATTGAAAAATGTAACTTTAGTTTTATAACATGATTTAAATATTACTAAGAATGATTTATCTATGCAGGTTCGAATCCTTAAAATATAATTGTAAAAAACTTTTTCGTATTCCGGTTATTTTGATTAGATGGTTTTTTTTTTTCAAAATTCACTAATTATTTTTTTGTTATTTCTACTTAACTAAGTGACTAATTGATCCACAGTCACAAAACACACATCTCTTCATCCCCAATTTTCAATAAATTCCAAAAAATCCATTCGCATCATCACACAACCACATCAAATATCTTTACTACTTAATTGACTCAAATTAAGGCAATTAGCCATAAATTTGTAACAGAAGAAATTATAAATAAATTTACATTCGATAAACATCAAACGGAATTTCTCAATTCGAACCAATAAAAATCAGTGAAATAACTTTATTAATATTCATTTCGTTTGTATATATGATAAAATAATAAATCACTCAATTAAGTTGAAAGAGAGACAAAAAATTATTCAAGTCACATAATTTGTCCACATGTGACATGTCTCAAATTTTTTATTTTTTTTTGTTGTGTCTAGTGTGGCTATTTTGAAAGCGAATTGTGTGATTTAGTGATTTGGCTTTGACGGATTTGTCATATTATTTTGAATTGGATTGAATAATAAGGTTGGAGGTTTTAAAGTTTGAGCAAAAAAAATTGAGTTAATAAGAATTTATTCAAAAAATATTAAAAAAAGCCCATGATGCATAAATCGAGTATTTCTCTTGGATTCGAACTCACAGCGTATAACTGTTTTAATAAAATTTACAAATTTTAACTTTTGTTAATATAGCTAAATTGATACTTAAAGTTCGATTGTTTAAAAATTCGCTTTAAATTCAAGTCCTCAAAACAACAAACTTCAATTCAGTCCCCAAATTCCAATTCTCATCTCATCAAATTAGACTCTTTTTTCTCCTCCCCGCAATCAATTTGTCAATCACCAATTCATCATTTTCTATAACAAACTAATTTTTCTACATGACGAAACAATTTTTAATTCCATATTCTGTATGCAAACATGAATTTCAAATTGCTAAAGAATTTTTGAGAATTGTTATACATCGCGTCATTTCTATAGTGCCGAAGAGAATCTGAAAAAATAATTGATTGATGGAACTTTTTTTTCATCTCCGTCGACATCCAATGCGATGATTTATGATTCTTGGTATTTAATATGCATGTTGATTGACTGGAATTTTTTACTACATCGCGAATGACAAAACAGAAAATTTCATAATTGTGTAGCATGTGCGAGAAACTTTTTTTTTGTGGTTGTAATTTGAATTTCAGCTCAGGTTTTTTCACTGTTCTTTGAAGTGTAAGCTGGAACTTTTACTTTCGATACTTTCATTTGTGTAGGGGGTCTATCAATAGTGATGTTGTTAAAGTATTTGAGGCTCTGAATCGTTTATAGGCCGTAATAAAACTCAAAAAAAAAAAAATTCTGAACCGTTAAAAAAATTCAGAGCAGAAAACGAAAAGTACTTTGTATGGGAATCGAACTCATACCTCTTTATTTGTTAATTATTATAAGAAATTACCAATTAGACCACCGGACCATCAAAAAGATGGATGATACTATGGCAGTTTGTCAATATATATAAATTTTGGTCCCTCTTCATGCTTAGATCCTCATACAGAACTTGTATTCTTTCCATTTGCCATCATATCCAAACTTCCCCCATTATTTCCAAACATTATCCCAAAATTGCACCCTATAAAAAAATTTTTCAATAAAAATAATTGAGAAATTTGGCAGCAATGGCAATATTTGATTAACAGGATGTGAGACAGCAACTGAATATATAACAGAACCTTCAAGCAATTTTAAGGGACTGTTTGCTTGTATACTTAATGCAGTTAAAGACAAATAAAATGAAAATCGATAAAAACTTATCAATCAATATAAAAACATGAATGAAACATTTGATATGTGGAACTTCCGAAGCGGAGCTGGAAAAAATTGAATTTCCTGTTTACATTCTTTTTGTAGATTTATGTCCTGGTGGATGGAATTGTTTGTTGTGTACGTTTGAGGGAATTGAACTGTATGAGGGAGTCATTTAAGGGACTTGAATTGTTAGAGGGTGTGATTATATGTTTCTAAGGTACCTAAAGTGGTGCACAGTACACGACTAAATGTACTTTTCTTTAAATGTCTTTATGTCAGTAGCTTCTGCGGTGACAAGGTATTACACGCGCTCGTCACCTATACAAAAATTTCTTAAGTTGACTTTCCAATATTATGAACAACAGGGTTCCTTAGAACGGTTCGTTATGAACACTCCTGCTTTCCTGTTCATATGAAAAGAGCAAGATAAGTAAAATGTGTTCAATAGTACGTCACGTTGCTTATATAAGGAACTTGTGTTGTGATTTGTATTGGACATATTAAGTCAAGACAATTAATTTGTTACTGTTTGAATTAGATTTATGAATATGTAATTTCTGCTTTTGCTTGTGAAGTATAAGGATTCATAGAAAAATTTTGATTTTTACTTTTTTTTAGTTTGTGAAGTATAAAGATTTCATACAAAAGTGTTTACTTTTACTTTTTTTGGTAATTTGTAAAGAATTTTACTTTTTTGTGGTGATTTTTGGTTGAAATTTAATTAATTATGTATGAAATGTGACAAAATAGATCTTAGTAGAATCCAGAACAGCTTAATTAGATGCAAAAATAAAGCAAAAAACGAATTCACCATGTTAGAAAAATAAAAACTCTATTTGTAGGATTTGAACCCAAAAATTTCTCTTCGAAATTGTTATTTAAATAAAAATTAAAAAATTATTGATGAAAATGGAAGTTTAAACGATAATCAATGTATTTAAGCTGTAGACCATCCTAAAATACCCTATGTCTAGCTTAATAAAGGACCCCTAATTTAATTAAACAAAATTAACTATTTTTTTTTCTCACATTTTTTTCCACCTTACAAAAAACAGCCATGAACTAAATGTAGAGACAATGACTGTTGTCCCCTATCACAATTATTGTTTCCACGTCTTGTTTACACAGAAATAAAAATTGACAGCATAACAAGAAACTCAATTTTATTCTGTTGAACTGTCCGGAATTTATTTACTAGCCATCATTATCTTTCCGCTATAGAGGATACAAAAACATAAAAATATAACAAAATGTCCAATTATTGTTATACACATAGTGAGAGGGGTAACGAAGATAGTGAAATTGTCGTGTTGTTATCTTGATCGTAAGGAATATATATAGCATTAAACATCATCGCATATCGTGTGCTCACATATTGTCGCTTAAGGCAGCAATTTATTGTGAAAAACGTAAGAAGAGGAAGAAAAAAATATAATTTAATCTATATCGCATCAACTCACTTACTTACACACATTCTATGAGCTGTTTATATCGAAAAAAATGTATCAAGTATATTCCGATGATGGTTTTTTGATATTTTTAAGCGGATTTTTGTGAAATTGATGAGAAGGTGTGGTCTGCAGATTGTCCTGATGTGGTAATTTGAATAGATTTTATCAATTTAAGCTACTTTATGGCCTCATTTACTGAATTATATTCAAAATTGTCAAAAAATGTTAAAATAACGGTCAAATTTCAAAATTTTTGTCGATTTTCCCCTAAAGAAAAATTCAAATTTCAAAAAACCGTTAAAATTCAAAATCTTAAAAGCCGTTAAAATCTAATTTTCAAAATTCCAACTTTTCTTCTTAATTTCCAAGATCACAAATTAATGACCCAAAAACTCGCCTTATTCACTCCCATCACCCATCATCAAGTGCCTTTTCAACAAACTCTTTATCGTTCCACATTACAAACTTCAATCATTGCCTTATTCATGTGCTGTATCGTGATATTATTAAATTGTATGAAGAGTATAAAAAGAGATTTCATTGAAAAGATATCGAGGTGCTACTGGATAATGATGAAAAGGCTATTGCTGATATCTTTCAATCTCAATCTTTAATTTTAAAGAGGGGAAAACAATTTTTTTGCTTTTGGGAATTTTTCGATAGTAATTTGAGAATTATTATAGGGCTTAGACGAAAAAAAAGTTCCATTTACTAAAATCACTCAAAACTTTAAAAAACGACTTCTGTTAAATAATCTGAGTACCACAACACAAAAAGGCAACATAAATACAGCCTCTAGTTCTATTCTAGGCTATTAATTTTAATTTTTTCGAATTTTTGTGAATATTTTTGTTGTTGTAAACTCCGAAAAATTTGTATGAAAAAATTCAAAATTTTCTTAACGTTTTTACAAAAAATCATTAATTTAACTACTTTAAACCAGTTTTTGACTAACTTTTGAATGCATTGTTTTGAACAAGTACGACTAAGAATTCATTATTCATAAAATTAAAAGCATTTTTGTCCAAAAACTCAGATTAAGTAACAAATTTTCAGTGTCAGAAATCGAGTTTGTAAATTTCGGCTTAATTATAGTATTTTATTTAACATATTATACATCAAAATGTTCGTTTTTTAGAACTATACAAGATAGACTATTTATATATTACCCTAAATATCCAGGAAAAGAGAAAAAAGCAAATTACATCACATTTCTGACACTGAATTTTCGAACGACTAAGCCCTATAATGATTTTAAGTCATCAATGGATGTATATTTAGATCAAAAAGATCTTTTATCCTTTAAGTGGAACAATTTAATGATTTAATGAAAATGTAATAAGCTGTTGTTAAGATCTTAAGGAGGATAATCATGGAATTGAGGGGATTAAGATTGAAGTGAAGGTGCTAAGAGTGTAATTTGCAGTTTTTTGGCATAATGAGGTATATTATTGATGAATTTATGAAATATTCAGATTTAACGGTTTTATAATTTTTGAAAATTTTATAGGAACTATTTATTAAATTTTTAAATCTCAGATGACTGTTATAATTTGAATTTCAAAAGACCGTTATTTTTCAAATTTTAATTGACCGTTAATTTATGATTTTTCAATTATTCCTTAATTAAAAGCAAACAATGAGACTATACAGCACTAAAACAAGCTCATTGCATAGTCATCACTCTAAATTATTAAAAAAATCTCATTACTATTATGAATCTATTCCATCTAACACTCATTCATGCATTTTTGATAAGATCATCCACATTCATCCTCCCCATCATAACAATGAGATATCCTTATCATTCACATATGCTTTCAATATTAAAAATATAAATGTCAAAATGAAATGCAAAGACATTTTTACAGTCAAAACAATATTTTTTCTTCTTACTGAGGAATTGAACAAAAGACTGTAAGTGAGCTATGAGTACATAGATGCATTTTCCATATTGTATACGATACATCTCTTTTGTTAAATCTTTCCTTTCTCTATGCTGTTCATGTAATAAAAGAGAGAACTTCTACAATGCCACTTTTATATGGAAAATAAAAAAAGTTTTTTTTTAAGGTTGGGGTGTTTTTTGGGGGGACTGGATGGATGGAAATATGTGAGATGTTATGGATTTATGGTAAGGTTTGCCTACTTTAATGTACATTTTTTAATGAAAAGTGTTACTTTGCAACAACAAATTGTCCTTAAAAAGAATGAAAATTAATTGATTTTAACGGTTAGTTCAAATTTGAATTTTACCGGTTCATCAAAATTTGAACTTTAACGGTTTTTTTAAATTTGAATTTTGAAAATTTAAGTTTCTTTAAGGAGCAATTTAAAACCGACTGGACAGCTTAAAATTGATTCCAAACCTTCAAATCCAAAGTCAATGTAAACTGCGCCTTATTCCTAACCTCCAAATCCATTCCTAAACCAGCATTTTTTTGTTTTGTTTTAAACTCTTTGTAAGATTGCATCATCAATAGTGTATAGAGACAACGGAAAACTAGAGACAGAATAAAAAAAAGTATATGAGGAACTACCAAAGACAATATAAACTAGAGCAGTAGTCGAGTGGATTTAAAGTTTCTCTTATGCTATACATGATAAGATATAGAAAAATAAAGGAAGTTAAATAAACTCACAAGATCTTTTAAGCAGACACAATATGTTACTGGATATGTCGTTAAAGTATCTCCTCTTAATATTCCATAAAAGTTGCCAATTTTAATTTCTTTTTCATCCTTTTAGAACCCACTTGGATGTCTAGATTAGCTAGTAAAGGGATGATTAATACACTTTGTAGTAAGTTCCTTACAATCTACATAAATCATCAACATTTACGATTATTAGACCTCAAACTCTACATAGAGACATTAATGCGTAATCAAAAAATGGAATTATGCCATTTATAAATATTAAAATTAATCTCCGTAGGATGATGGCAGCAGCTAACCCTTTTTTGTAAAAATAACTCCATTTTCAAAGCTGAAATAATAAATAAACTCGAATGTCATGAATTTAATCATAAAGTTCTGTATTTTTGCCTTATTCAGGAGAAGAATCGTTGTCCACAACAACAAGCAACAGACTGTACAGTCGAAAAAGTTTATGGCGAATTGAGAAAAATAAACATTACGGTCGTCTGACAGATTGCTATTTTAACCATATAAATCAAACTTGCACAAGTAATAAATTGTAAGTTTTAATGTACACAGCATCAGTATTGTCGTGGCTGTATCTATATTATTTATTCTATACGCTTTTATTAAGCTTTATTCTTTTGATTCTTTTGTTTTGTTTCACGTTCTTTTATGGAAGTTGGCGTGTGAAACTTTTATTTGAAATTTCGACTTCCTTTTAAAAGCTGTGCTGAGTATGCTGTATAAAATTGGTTTTACTCCATGCTAAGCTATAGAAATCGATCAATAAGTTGTTAATTAATGCAATTGTTGCAGAAATATTTACATCTAAACTTATGAGGTGGGAAGTCTGTGAGAAAATGGAATTAATCCGACGTCAATGACAGAATTTTAAACTTTTTTGTTCTTTTAAGTACTTAAAATCTTCTAAAGAAGCAAATCAAAGCATAAAATGATAAAAACGTCCTTCCAAAAAATCCCAGATTTATCAAATCACAAACATTACTGCCGAAAAAGGCAAAAGAAAAGAACTGAATAATAAAGAATTTTATTATTTTCACTTAATGCACCCACAATATCGTGCCATGTCCATCTCTCATTCTACCATCTCATTTACCTCATTCTGCAGATGGATTTCTTTTGTTTGCGGATTTGCAGAGCGTACATTTTCATGTGCTTGGCTTTTTTTTTGTTGTTTATATTTATTTTTATGCCCAGGAGAAGAGCAAAATGATGATGATGATATGATTTTTTTTTTTTTCGGGACATAATATTGTGCTTGCTGTTTACTTTTCCACTCACTCCTCGACGACTTTGTCTTGACATCACATAAAATTATTTCTTTTTTTGTTGTTGCTCATTTTTTTTGGGTATCTATTTGAGGTTTGTTTTGTTTTCTTGTGGATGAAGGCATTTACTGAGTGAGTGGTTGGGATTTTTGGGTAGTGGGGATGGGTTGGGTATGAGGATAATGAGTTTTGGTTCTTTAGAATTACTAAATAGTAAGGAGAATGTGACTTTAACTGAGCTAATGTCTAAGCTCAGTGCTAAGTCTAAGCGGCAATTTACCCTCGTGTGCTACAGCCATGGAAGTAAGTAATTAAGAAGTAATATCTAAACTACAACAGAGCCTACTTTATTCAAACCGAGGACCCCATTCACAATTCAATCTATTGTATTCAAACCGAAGACCCCCCATCAATATTCTAATCTACTCTACAGTTTCCTCAGAACTTCGAATCATCCTTTTAATTTTTCATGAGTCCCAGAACTAATACATAAAGGCAGCATTAATCCCTCCATAAAATAGATATCATCATCATCATAATCACTCAAAATTCAATAAATAAAGGCAAGAAAGAAGACTTTTCCATCAACATCAAAAGAGAAAAATTCATTCATTAATGTATTAAATGAGGAGGAGATACGAAATTAGTTAAATGCCAACGCAACTATTACGCAAAAGACTCCTTAAGCAATATTAATAACTTAAGAGTTTATATGAAAATATAAAATGGATGAGTTCGTGTAGTGCGGGATTCAATGATTAATAACATTTACCATGTTCGGAAGCTAGATATTTAAAAAAACATTCACTCCATCATTGTGGAAAGTCTCCCAGAATAATGGCAATATCTATACCCAAAGTCATTTCGTATATATTGCCATAAATCAAATTGGATGAGGCTTCATGTGTCATTTTTCATCATCATGAAGGAGAAAAATATTTTTAAAAGCAATTTTATGAGTGATTTGATGCGATTGTGCTGTGGTTTGTCTGAGAAAATTCAGTTTGGATGAAATGTGTTTTTAACGGTCAAAAATTATTTGAATTTTTTTTTTCAGATTTGAGGAGCAATTTTTGAATTTAAAATGACCGTTATTTTTCAGGTTTCGTTGTTTTGCACTAATTTAGTGCTTTTAAATACAGAACTTCAAAGTTACCTCCTTAGTTCCTAAAATCTACCCAAAGACCTTCATAAACCTTCAACAATGCGTCTCAAAACCACAAAACTCCCAACCTATCTCAACTCATTTCCATTTTATTACAGCATCATCGAAACTAGAGAAGTTTATACAGTACGAGACATTTAGAGCTGCTCCTGAGATCATCATCGCGCGATACATTTAAATCCAGTGCAATTAATCATAATTGTTTTGCCTTCATTTCATTTCTCCCCCTTCTTCGTGCCTTTCCATCTCATTTTTCTTTATTTGCGTTGTCTTTTGAATGAGAAAAAAAAATAATTTCATTTTGTTGTCTTTTCTTTTTTTGGTTAATTCCATTCAACATTTCACGTGTCATTTAATATTTTGGATGCTATTTAGCGCATTCAGTAATTGCTATATGTCAGGGGCGTTTCCCTTGATGAACGTAGTGCGATTGCAATGATTTAACGTTGGATTATAGTTGGAGATTGCGACTTAGGGATTCTTAAGTGATGGGAAGTGTCAGTTCTCATAACTGACTAAATTCAAAATTAACGGTCATTTTAAGTTTGAAAATTAACGATTAATTAAAATTTGAAAATTAACGGTCATTCTAAATTTAAATTTCAAACAATCATAATTTTCCCGCCAAAAACCACGTGTATGTCATCCAATCCCTTGAATTCCCTATTCATAAAATAACCTAAAGAGCAACAGTCATCACAACAGAAAGTAGCAAGATCATAAGAATAAGATTATGAATTATGAGGATTGTTGTCAGATGAAAGTTGTTGAACAAACAAACAGTTTTGTAGTCTTCATATATATATCTTCTCATATATTAATAATAACACTATAGTATGAGCACTGGCAGTTAGCATTTCATACATGATATACGGAGTAATGTGTGAGAAATGAAATGAAGTGAGAGTGGCAGACTGCCTAAAGGATTAATATCACATCTTACATACACTCTTTTTTTCATTTTATTGCGACTACTTAAATGAGAATTGCAAAATGCAAGTTGTAAATAATAAATTTTAAGTCATGCTTCTCGTTTGTTTTATGCAAAAGTAAATAAATTAAAAAATATGTTTTAAGAGTAAAAATGTTAATTGTTTATTGGATGAAAATGGGATTGAATGTTTGAACACGGATGTAGTTTAATGGGTAATTTATGCATTGATTGGAATAATAGTTTGCTTTGGGGCTGGCTATACAAATGATATATTTAGTGCTTTATGGCTGGTATTATTAAAATTAATGCATTTTTTTATGGATTTGTTGGATTTATTACCGTTTTTTGAGGTTCTTTATTGTCGGAAAAGGATCATTGTTTGATGAGATTCGAACCCACGCTCTCCAATATCCAATAAGACTCCACATTGTCACTATTTGCTTTACCAATCCGGCAATAACGCGCTAACCCTATAATGACATTTATGCTTACATATGACATAATTTTCCAGACTTCTACTCTACCCAAGTCCAGCACAGCTCATAAGTCATTAAAATCCACTCAAATCCCATCAAAATAATCAACTCAATCTTCACAAATCATAAAAATTTCACTCAATTCTCAACAAATTTATTTATTTTTATTCCAAGTATTTAATTAATGATGCTGAAATTAAATCACATCAATTTGGCATTCTTAAGCCAAACAATCCACTCAGCACAAAAAAAATATTAAATTCCACTCAGAATTAATAAAAAAAATTATTTAATTTGCACATTTCGCTAATTAAATAAATCATATGACCGCTTGAGAATAAAGAAAAACATTATGAAATGTTTGTGGGTGTTTTTGTGTGCTGTGCTGTACTGTGTATGGAGTGAGAGAGTGAGTGCGAGAATTTAATTTAATATTTTAATGTGCGTTATTTGATTGCAATTACCATTAATTAGAAAATCTTGTTTTGCGAGACATTTACGACACTATAATCTAGAGAGATGATGTAAACTTTTACATTATGTAAAGATGTAATAAGGATGAGGTTGGTTGGGGGAAGATTTGAGTGGGAAAATGGATTTTTTGGTTCCAGGAATATTTAACGGTTATTTAGAACTTGAATTTTAAATTCAACGAACAATTTGAATGAATCTACAAAATAACGGTCATTTGGAATTTGAATCTTCAATTTGGTTCGAAACTTAACGGAAAATATGATTCAATTTGAAAGTTAACGGTCATTTTAGATTTGAATTCAAAACTCAACGAAAATTGAACGAAAAAATATTCAAAATTTAACGGAAATTTCAACAAAAGTAAATCATTTACAGCACACAACCCCCTGAGCATGAAGAAAATGATGAGGTTTCCATGCATGTGATTAAAGCGAGTAAGTAAGAAAACCGAATGTGTCGTATCGGGGGTGGGAAAAAAGGAAATTTGCGGCTTGTGTTTTTGATGCATTAAAGTAAATTTAAAATCAAGACTATATGACAAGATGAGCATTTTGGAAAGGGAAAGGAACCAAAAAAAAAATCGATACTTAATTGCTCCATGCACACACCATCACTTGAGTGTATTTTCTTCATTATTAAATGAAAAATGTTGATGGGTAAGAAGGGTGTGCTGCACACTTTCCTTAACATACAACACATTATGGATGGTGCTATATTATTTTCAGAATAAGCACGAAGAAGTTTTTAATGCATTTTGCGCGTTCAAGTGGAATTTTATTATAAGTGCTCTTCAATACACAGATTTACTTACTTTTTAATGCTATTTCTGTTAGTTTCATTGTTCCTTTTTAATGAATTCCATTTACGCCTTTAATTTATTTAATTTTTCATGTGCATTTTTGTGTACTCGATAAATATTCATTGATTGTACTCAGCATCAGCAGTTTTAAAATGTACGGCTGTTGCTGTTTCGAGTACACAACCCTTTAGTAATCCATGATTCTTGAGAATTGAATTGGATTTACTTCCACAACTGCCAAACACAACAATTCGATTGCGTGATTATTTCAAATTACAAGCCTTTGCGCATTAATATAAATAAAGACTCCCTTCCCAGCTTGATAATAAACTTGTATATACTTTAATTCTATAAAATTGCAACATTTTTATTATTCCTTTTCATCCATAAAATAGATGAGGTGAAATAAAATGTAAAGTAGATTCTTTTTGAGCATTATACATATTCATAATAATCATATAATCTATCTAGAATAATATTTACATGCCATTGTATATATACATACACTGTTGGGTGGTCTCAAACTGATCCCAATGCGAATGAGGTGGAAGAAGAAGAGAAATTATGATGTGAATATTAAAAGTACGTAAAAGACTACGTAGTGAGTCGATTATAAACATTTGAGAGTTTATATTTGATAGTTTTGAATTATTGTTTGTTTTAAAAGTTTGGAAATTGAGATGAATTATTTGATATTGGAAGCTAAACATTATTTGGAAACTGGGTTAAGAATATAGTCCAAATTATGATGATTATATTGGGAATCTGGTACAATTAATGGGCATAATATTAAGAATCTAGTACAATTTTGACTATATCGGGAAAATCTAGTACAATTTTGACTATATTGGGGAAAATCTAGTACAATTTGACTAGAATATTGAGAACCTAGTACAATTTTGGCTATTTTTTGAGAATCTGGTACAATTTGGACTATACTTTTAAGAATCCAGTACAATTTTGAATATATTATTAAAAATCTAGCACAATTCTTTACTAGTTATTGCAAATCTAGTCCAAATTTTGGCTATATTGTAGGAGTCTAGTACATTTCTGACTATAATGTTGAAAATCTAGTACAATGTCGACTTTATTGTGAAAATCTAGTACAATTCTTTATTAAATTATTGAATTCTAGCGTTAAAAATCTACTCCAAACTTCCAAATTCAACATTTTTGAAGGACCACCAATTTCTCTAATAAAATCCAAAATCCTATCCAGTAGGTGGAAAAATTCCAATAGACATAAAAAAATATGATTTTGAGTAACTAAAGTGTCAGAATTGTTGAGAAAAATGATTAATTTCATCCATCACAAGCCATTCTCAATAATTCTACATACGTCGATATGTTTGCCTATCGACTATCATATAAACAAACATACAGACTTGAAAATGTAGTCCAACCAAATCTCCTTGAAATTGATCTCTCAATTCGAATTAACTTGAAATCTCCGAGATTGATGGAAATCTAATCAGAAAATGTTTGCTTCACAATAAATCATAAATCTAGTCGGTCGTGTAATATATTTTTTGTGTATGTA
This sequence comes from Chironomus tepperi, assembly GCF_022539635.2. Classification (NCBI taxonomy): domain Eukaryota; kingdom Metazoa; phylum Arthropoda; class Insecta; order Diptera; family Chironomidae; genus Chironomus; species Chironomus tepperi. The sequence continues at coordinate 3,170,564 of NW_027226207.1, forward strand.
TGGATATTTTCAGACTCATTCAATGAATTTATGTAGAGTGAGTTTGAAATCTGATTATTTTCAATTTCTGCCTTTATTGTTGGATATCATGCAATCGAATATGATGAATTTTTTTGTTTCGAGTGCTTTGAATTTTTCTTTTTTTGAAAATGTGGAGAGGCTTTTGGGAATTGGTTGGAGGATTTTTGTAGAATTTGATATTTAGAAAAGGAATATTTATAGCTTTATTTTGTGAATTTTTTTAGGTTATATGAGATTTTTTTTTAGGTTATGTGGGAATTGTTTTTGGTATAGAATGTTTTAATGAAATACAATTGGATCGAATATCAAAAGAAAATGCTTAGATACAGTTTTAGAGTTAAATCCAATTTTAACGGTTAAATGAAATTTGAATTCCACAATAAAAGTTCAAAAATTGACCTTTATAAATTTAACGGCCATAAAAAATTTGAATTTGCAATATTTTACCAAAAAGTTCAAAAATTTAATTTAAATTTAACGGCCGAAAAATATTTAAAATTCAATTTTTTAGCAGTTAAAATTCAAAAATTGACCGTTACAACTTTAACGGTCATAAAATATTTAAAATTTCAAAATTTATAAGTAAATTAAACTCAATAATTCTCAAATATCCCAACAACCCCATCCCATCTACAACTTCCAATAAATCACAATTGCCAATTTATTTAGGGCATCAAAATTCACTTCCATGATATCTTCATTAAAATCCTTGATATTTTCCAGCCTACCCAATTTACATCGTTTCTTCCTATCCCATCCTCTTTCACCCTATATTCTCTGATTGCACACGACAGTTTTACACCCGGAATTTGATACAAAATCATTACCTTCCTTACCATGCCTGCCAAAATAAACCTCTCATACCTAAACCGCAAATTGAGTGAGAGAGATGGAGAGATGAAAAGGACCCCATAATGAAAAAAAGAGTTGGTCGTACTTCCTCTCGGTTACATTATAACATTATTTTAGGTTGACATTCCTTTTTTTTGCAATAATGATGTTGCCATAGTTATGTCTACATTATGTGATATTGAATAACTTACCTAGAAAGAGAAAAAGAGAGAAAAAAAGTAATTTTAATTAAAATTTATGGTATTGGCATTGCGTTTGACAATATTTTGTTTTTAAAAAGTGGCTTTTTTTCATTCTCAAGCACAGAAAAACAACACAGCAGCAGCCAGCATCGGAACCAATGCCAGATGTAGATGTTGTTTTTCTGGTCTTGTATATAATATTGAACATTTTTTTTAAGGATGTTTAGATGGAAATAAATTTTTTTTTTGCCTTACAGCTACCAAACCCAAGTTCCAAATATGCAACAGCAGTAAAGTGGCAAAAACAGCAGAAACTTTATTTTCTAGGCGAAAGCATTAAATTTATCGGTTCATGACTTTCTACTAGTTTTTATACTTTTTTTTTTGCCATTCTGCCATCTCATTCAAAAGAAGGGAAAGAAAAACTTGTTGCGCAACCCGAAAAAAAACAAAAACAAGCAGCACAACTAGAATGTGTGGATAAATTTTGTGGAAATGCTCGTGTATGATGAGTGAAGTTGAAAGCACTTTTATAACTTTTTTCTGGTCTTGTTGTTGTTGCTTGTGTTTCTTTATGTGTTGATGCTTGTTTTTCAGAGGATTCGTACTTGAGATTTTTTGGGGGTTTTATGGAAATTTCTATCAAAAATTGTTCGAATTTTGGGGTTATAGTTGAAGGTTAGAATTGAGGAGCTAAGTATGGAAGGATGAATTGTTGAAGGGTTTAATCAATCCATTGAATATCGACTTGTTATGCCTTCAAGATCAAAATAAAAAAAAAATTAATGAAGTTATAAAAGCAGTGACAATATTAAATAATTCTGTAGGATTCGAACTTCTCAAGCTTTCCAACATTTTCAATATTTTCAATTCTCACATATCCCAAAATTTCAACAATTCCTTTACTTAAGTGACGCACTCGAACAGTCAACAAAACTACACAGTAGCTATCAAAACTAAAATCGTGATCAGAAAGTTTCTTTATGTCTCATTATCGTCTCCATCGACATAAACTAAATTGATTGAGATTCTGTTAAGTGGAAATTGTACATAATTGCTCTGAATGTACAAGAAAAATAAAGTACGCAAGTTAGTTAAAGTGTTGTGTGTTTTGAGTAAAACTAGTAGGAATGTGGAGATGATTAGGTGGTTGATAAGGCGCAGGGAATGGAAGACGTTGAAGAGAATTTGCAAAAAAAAAATTTTTTAGGATTGAAATTCACTAAATGATTTAAATTTTGAAAAAAAAGGATCCTACAAATGGGATATTTTTCAAGATTTAAGCTGAAGAATAGTGAGATTCGAACTCTTGACTATAACAGTTTTTATACAAAATCTAATTTTAATGTTTATTTTTATGAAATAAATTTCGGCTAAATTCATGTATAAGCGACCAAATTTTCATCCCAAGTGCCATTCCGCACCAAATAAATCCCTCAATCATCCACATACAAAATCCAGCTCAAGAAAAGTATAAACTTTGATAATTACTGGAATGTAATAAACTTTATTTTTATCTACACAAATATCTATCTCAACTTCTCAAGGCAAAATTGATGGAAGTAAAGGAAGGATTTTTATTTTTTTGATGTGAAACGAGAAAGTTTTTTATTGATTGAGTTGATCTTTCACTCGTAAAACTCATCACATTGAACTTTTTATTTCTCTTTCCTCTATCTCTCTATTTTTTGTTCGATTAATCTGATACGTCATATTAATGATGTGAGGCATCAATTAATTGAATTTAGCTCTCTATCGTCACACTTCAATAACTTCACTTTCACGGTGATTGCCATTTGCAAAAATCGTGTGTGACTTAATTAAATTTGAAACGATATGAGAACAACTAGCGATGCGAGTGTTAATAATATCGAGAACAGCAATCGCGGTAAATGTGGCGTCACTTCATTGTGAATTATGTCACATTATTGCATGTGATGGGCTTTTTAATTATTCTCACGATTTTATTTTTTTGTATTTCTCATTCTACTTGATGTTGCTGCATCTCTATGGATAAATGCACTTTACATTAAAAATACATTTTTTTTTTCGCTGCCTGTCAAATGACATTTCGTGCGGTAATCCGCAGTATTTAAATTTAAATATACACGCAATAAAATGTTCAAAGGAAATGTGAGATGATGATCAACTCAATTGCATATGTACGCGATATATGCTGCAAATAAGAATGAACAAGGTATTGAAATGGAAGAAATATGTGCGGAAAGGTGCGAGTTGGAATGTTATGGTTGGGATATTTTGAGGTTAGGACGCAGAAATGTTGACATTCTACAGTGTTGTTTGGATTTATGGATGTATGTTAAGGTATGTTTAGCTATAGTGTCAATTGCATGTGATTTGATGTTATGAGGTCAGAAATTCTTACACGTAGGGTCAGAGTTTGACTTTTGAGGTTATGTTGCACAAGTGGACAAAATCTAGCACCAAGCTGTAGCTGGGTAAGCTAATTATGCTATTAGACTATAAAACCAACAAAATCAGAACTAACCTACCTAAAACCCCTACCCAGCCAACCAAACATCCATATAAACCATCAATTCACATCCATAACCCCATCAATTTCCTCCAATGCTAATAACCATCGCTTTACGCAATGAAATGAAATGCAATGAGACATCAGCAAGTTTCATTTTAATTGCACACGTGGGCGCAGAATTGTCGGTGAATTTTTTTAAGATTATAAATAAATTCAGATAAATAACGATAATCGAGCGGATGAAAGAAATATCAGTGCGGTCTCACTTTACATACGTCCAGAGTATTTTTTTTTTAAATTTAAAAATTTATTGTTTGTGCGAGAATTCATCGCGTTTCTCCCAAAAAAGAGAAGAGATTGCGGCAATAACGATGAAGAAGAAGGAGCAGAAAGATTTAATGGATTAGTTTATTCTGCCGACCCGCCGTGACTAATTTCACTTTTCCGGTCAGTATTATCGTGTTGAGAGGATTTCGACTTTAAAAATTCTACAGGTATGAATGATTTGCGATCTCAATTTGCCATAAATTCTTCCTTCATATCAAACGTCGTATGAATTTATTGATGTTTATTCCCCCTTTATTATTCCTTTTTTTTGCAATATGCCATACAGTCATTCAATATGCATTGTACACACATGTGTATATGCCATTCTAAAAAAGGTAAGTTTGGATGTGAAAACATATGTGAATTTGAAAATTCGAAGCAATCAAAATAATTCTTTTGCCATTCAGTCAACCTCAAATGCTCGTTTTCAACAAACTAATTCTGTTTTTCTGAATGTGTGCTAAATTTTTAAAGAGATTGGGTTTGAGGATGAGTCAAGCTGTTTTTGGTGAAATGTAGATTGAAAATGTTCGATAGGATGTAGATTCAGATGTGATTTTTGATATTTGATTTTCGAAAATTTCAGTTTCAAAATTCGAAAAATTCAGTTTCGAAATTCGAAAAATTCATTTTCGAAATTTGAAAATTCAACTTTCGAAATTGACAAACATTAATTTTGAAATTTGAAGATTTAAATTCGAAGTTCGAAAATTTTACTTTCGATATTCGAAAATCTCACTTTTGAAATTCGAAATTTTAACTTTCGAAATTCGAAAATTTAAAATTTCAAAATTATTATGAAATGTGTTTTATGCCTCACTACTCTAGCATACAGTAGACTCAATTTCCAACTTTATCCATTCTTCATGCCACCCGATAATCAAATTGAAAAGGACATCACGTCGTAAATGTCGACAAGTATAACACAATGCACACATAAAAATGGAAATTTTTAATGATTGTTTATTGTTCGGATTCCTTTCTGTTTAACAATATTTTCCCAAAATATATCTATGTATGTCTATCAACAACAAAAAAGTATTTCCATTTTACTGTGCCTGAGAGTGTGGCCCAGTCTTATTGTTTTATTATTATTATATTTTCGGTAGTTCAATACAATATAATGCGAATAGAAACTGACATGTTTGCCATAGCGCTTAAGTGTCTGACAAATTCTTTTTTATCGTAAATATTTGTCATTTTCCTTTTGGGATATTGGCACAATATGTCGAACTATAGAAAATTTCAATTGGAATGTCAAATGAGAAATTTTGTTATTAAAAAGGAAAAAACAATACGAATATGAAATGTAGACCGATGCAGTAGTTCCAAAAATAACAATCTTCTGAACTTGTTCACTTCCATTTTCGGGACGGACATTCATTAATTGCTGGCGCTTTCCGTGTTTATTCTCAAAACATTAAATATTGGAATTTGTTTGTATAATTCATTCTCTCACACTTCACAAGCAGTCTCACTGCAGTCAGTCAGTCAGTCACTCAGTCGGGTATACACAACTTTAGCCAGCAGCATATTAATGTAAACTTTATGAATCACCGCGCGCTCATGAAAATGATGTGAAGTGATTTTTTAAGCAGGAAAGAATCCAACTTTTTGCTGCTGCTTCTAGATTTATGTTTTCCTATTAAAAGTTTTCTTTTTAAATATTTTTCTTTCGCATTCTGGAGCAATTCCAGTTTACTAAATTACTCATTCATACTTTTTGTTCTCTCTTTTTTTTCGTAATTTTTTGTACAAATATAAAAAGTTTGATGGAAAGAATTTACTTTTCAAGTTAACTAGAATGTGAAAATGATGAGGAATTGAGATTTTTACATTTTTTTTTTGTTTTAATAGCATTCATTGTTAAAGAAAGTTCTTGTTTTTGCAGTGTTTTACTTTGAGTCTGGTTGGGTGAACACTGAGGATTTTTGAATGTTAGTTTAACTTTTTTTTTGTATAATTCCTGTTTGAAAACTCTAAGCTGTTCTTTGAGATTTGGGAATTGAATTTAAAGACCATTTAATTTTTAAAAAGTTCGACATTTTAATTCCGAAATTTGAAATTTGACTTTCGAAATTCGAAAATTTTACTTTCGAAATTCAAGAATGCCATTTTTAAAATTCAAAATTTAAATATTTCACTTTCGAGATTTAAAATTATATTTTCGAAATTCGAAAAATTCACTTTCGATATTCGAAAAATTCACTTTCGAAATTCGAACATTTTACTTTTGAAAGTTTGATTTTTCATTTTCAAAATTAAAAAAATTTCGCTTCTGATGTTCGAAAATTTAACTTTCGAATTTCGAAATTCAAAAATTTTACTTTTGAAGATTCGATTTTTCACTTTCGAAATTAGAAAAGTTCTTTTCAGAAGTTTGAAAATTTTACTTTCGAATTTAGAAAATTTCACTTTCGAATTTCGAAATTAGAAAATTTCACTTATAAGATTAGATTTAATTGGATTTACATTACCTCCAAAAGTATCACAACATTCACATCAAAAATCCAATTCAAAATCAAACAAGATCCATAAAACATTATCATTTAATGTAGATATTTCACATTTTACAACCATGTTAAATTTATCCATTTATCATACAACAATAATCGGCAATTTCCATTTATTCTCATTCATAAAAATCAAATCAAAATTTATTTAAATGTCTACATAAAAAAACAGAATTTCTAATTCACAAGACATCCATGAAGAACTAAACTGTGAATTTTATGATATTTTCTTGTTCCTCAAAATAATGACTCTGTCCGATAGTGATTGAAGTTTATGTTGTTATGTACCACGTGAGTTCAAAAAACTGTTATCACAGCATGAACACAAAGAAATTCGATTTTTCTGTCTTAAAGTTTTTTGCCTCATTCATAGATTTGTCGGCGGCGATGTTTATATACAAATTTATAGACAAAATATATACAAAATATATGAACATAAACATTTCAACCGAATTTTCTAATTTTACAATATTTTTTGTTAATGAATTTGTGGATTCTCTTTTTTTCTTTTGAATTGCTAATTTAGTTCCTTCACAATGTTTATTCAAAATGTATATTCATTAATGAATATATGGGAATATTTGTTATGACTGTAAATTTTAATGAAATTTTTTTTGGGATATTTGGCAAATTAAAAAAAAATCTTTTGTCGGAAGCGCTTTATGCGACTTTTTATTGATTTTTTAATCGTTTTGACATGTTAGTCATTAGAAGTCGATAAATTTTACCTTAAAATAAATTAGTAACTGAGCATTTCTGGTGGAATTTATTGGACATTTTAGATTAGGATATGGAAATTGGATGAGTCAGGCTTAATGAATAGAATAGAAGAATTTTATGAGGAACGGTAGTTTTAGAGAGAACTATTGGATATGCGGACTTAAAAATTAAAGAATTCTCATTCCGGACTGCACAAACAAGCTTCAAAAATCAACAGTTATTTCCAAGAAATCAGCACAAAACTTTTGCTTATTAAAACTTAACCGAATTGTAATTTTATATCCACAAAAATAAGCCACAATCACATAAAAGGCATTTTTTAATATTTAATTCCATAAACTCCATCAATGTTCTCCATATTGGATTATAGTCAGGCTTAAACTTCCGACTAATTAAAATTTCTTTGTGTAAAAATGTTTAAGTTTCTTTTTGTTTGAGACAGAGTTGGTGTGGATATGGGGAGCTGACTTATTACTTTGGGGACTTAATTTGTGAAGAATTTATTTGGGTATTCTGAGGCTGAAACTGAAGTAATATTTGGGATCTTAAGCAGTTTTGAAGTTAATTAAGGTCATCTGAATTGGATTTTGAGGTTATAAGGCTCATTTTCAGTACCAATGAGAGATAATATGACAAATTGTCAAAATTGAGACTTGAACTTAGGACAGCTGTATCACAAACTCCTTAAACTCTTTAACCATCGACTCATTTCGGACCTGAAATCACATTTAACCAGTGTTGCTACTTAAGAGTCGAACAATATCAAATATGATCGAATGAGACTCGAACCCAGATTAGTTGAGTTTTGCTTCTGTTTTGTTCTGTTCTGAGTTTTGTTCTGAGCCATCAACGCTTTATGACTCCCAAATCACACCCAACTATCCATCAATAACCTCAAATTCCCCATCACATCCCTGCATCTTATTTCTTAATTAATTTCCTTTCATCTCTTTGAAACACCAAAGTCATCGGCCTTCATCAGCTAATGATTAATAGTGTCTTACTTTCAGTTAAATTAAAGGTTTTTTAACAACTATTTTTTGGATGTATATTATGCGCTGACATGTGTACAGCAACTACAAAACGCCAACTCTTATGTTATATATATTTTAGATGTTTTTTTCTCGTTGTGATTTTAATTGGATTTGTCAAGTTGATAATTTGACATCAAAAATGAAGGTTTTTTATTTTATGAATATTGGAAGTGGAAGTGAAATTTATACCAATTAAAAATTAATGATTTTATGAAGTTTTTTGGCGTGTGCAGGTGGAGGATATTGATTTTTGGAGTTTAGTTAATTTATTTTTGGTAGTTTGGGGATTTTTCGGGAAGATTCAAGGAATTGAAGCCATGGTTTTAATGGGATTTGTAACTTAGAATTTAAGTGCTTAGTGACTTCAAAGAAATGCTTGATATTTTTGGCGGGAAACTCAATTTTCAAAGCTTAAAATCCCTAAATTGCCATTTAATAAAGTTCAAAGTCGAATTCCTCATCATTAGAGATTAAATGGCTTTAGATCAGTGGTGGACAACCTTTTATCTTTGGCGGCACACCTTGCTGGTAAGCTTCAACATAAACTGCACACTACACATGGTTCATGACCTTTTCAAATTATTTTGGGAGTACATTAGTGTGCCGCGGTACACAGGTTGTGAAACCCTGGATTAAACACTAAGTTCATGCCTCCAAAAACACCTCAAACAATCAAACTAATATCAATTCAACAAGATAATTTACCAAACAATATAATTCATAATTCAATATTCGCCTCCTAAACAAACAATAAGGCACACATAAAAACTATACATCCAAAAAGGAGGATTTGCGCCTCTCTAATTTTTCTTTCATATTCATTTATCTTTCAATAAATCAAAATTTAATTAATTTCACAATGAATGGATCATTATTGTTACTTTGGGATATTATCACTAAATGATCAAATGATGTGTGTTTTATTTGAATTATTGAATGAATAATTGTGTATGCCTTTCTCAAATATACTCGTTTACTTCTTCTTACTTGGCTAACTTGATTGTATCTACGGGATTATTTAACTGACAATTAACATTTATTTGTTATTAATTTTGCAAGTTTTTTTATGTGTTTATTTGGCAAGAAGTTGTTATTTTTTTTTTGTCATGTAGAGGTGATGAAATTAAGGAGAATATGGACATGAATAATTTTAATTTGGGTTTTTTTGAGGTTATGTGTGAGATTTTTTGAGGTTATGTTTGATTTTTTTTTGGGTTATGTTTTCTAAATTTCTTTAAAATTGTTAGCTGTAATGCTAGATAGTGAAGCCAATGTCTTGATTAACTGAGTTTCGAACTTAAGACTGCTAGATATTTTGAGGTTATGTTTGATTTTTTTTGAGGTTAGGGTTCATAAATTCTTCAAAATTGCTAGCTTTAGTGCTAGATAGTGAGGAACTTAATCTACTGAGATTCGAGCCTAAGGTTGCTGGAGATTTTTGAGGTTATGTTTGTTTTTTTAAGGTTATGTTTTCTAAATTCTTCAAAATTGCTAGTTTTAGAGCTAGATAGTGACGGAACTTGATTTACTGAGATTTGAACCTAATAGATAGAGATTTTTAGGGTTATGTTTGATTTTTTTTCAGGTTATGTTCCTTAAATTCTTCAAAATCGTTAGCTTTGGTACTAGAAAGTGAAACTGCTAGCTCGATGTTTTCAAGTTAAGTAACTACCACTTGACCATCACTCCACCATCCCACTTCTGCATCAATTAAAACTCTCCAAAAAAATCCCCAATTCACAACTTGCCAATCCGCCCAATCAATCCAAAAAACGCACTGATGAAGAAAACAAGCTCAACAAACATAACACAAAAAAAAAAAATCAAAAAAGGCAAGTGAGATGGAACGAGAAAACATGTTGATTGAGCAATCGATAAGGCGCTGTTGAATGTACATTAAAGCAGAGAAACAAAAAATAAATAATAATCGATAAAAATACGAACAGAAAATACTTAAAATAAACTTCAATTTGGCAAAGTCATTGAATTGTGGTGCTTTAAGTCACTTGGCTTGGTGGCATACGAAAGACGGGATTTTAATCATATGAAGCACTACAAGTGAACATAAAGTATTACAATACTCAATATTTATATTAAACTCATGTTCATTTTTATAATCTTGCACGTTTTGCAATAGCTGAAAACACAAAAAATCGATACTTTATGTGTGTGCCTATATGCTGCACTCACTCAGCAGCTGCAATATTAATTCATTTGAAAAAGCCGGAAAATTTTCTCATTTTTGCTACTCGATTTTTTTCTTTGATTTTCCATTTGACTGGCGAGTATGAACAAATTTCATTTTATATCCTACATCATTCAACATTATGTTCCACCAAAGGCTAAATATTTTTCGTCGTCTAACGCGCGGCATTTAAAGTGATTTTCATGTTGTTGACTTTAATATTGGATATGATTTTTTGTTTTGCGATAAAGAAATTATTGTTGTTAGCTAAATTATATTTTTGAAGGGTGGTGGAGTGGATTTTGGATTTTGGGGAGGACGGGTGTTGTTAAATTAGAGTTTATCAAGATACTGTTGGAGTGGAATGTAAATATTGTTACTGTGTTTTTGTTATGATACTTAAAATGGATATCCTTGTTTTGGAGATATGGTAATGGGAAATTTGGAGATGTTTTAGGTAAGATTATTTTACTGAACGTACTTTGGAGGCAGAAAATTGTTACTGAATACACTTTGGAGGCAGAAAATTGTTACTGAACGCACTTTTGAGGCAAAAAATGTTACTGAACGCACTTTGGAGGCAGAATGTTGTTACTGAATGCACTTTTGAGGCAGAAAAATGTTACTGAACGCACTTTTGAGGCAGAAAATTGTTACTGAACACATTTTGGATGCAGAAAATTGTTACTGAATGCACTTTGGAGGCAGAAAATTGTTACTGAATGCACTTTTGAGGCAGAAAAATGTTACTGAACGCACTTTGGAGGCAGAAAATTGTAACTGAACGCACTTTTGAGGCAGAAAATGTCACTGAAAGACTTTTGAGGCAGAAAATATTACTAAAGTCACTTTTGAGGCAGAAATCTAGTTATTACTGCTTAAACTAATGTTGTAGATTAACATAGCTGTACCCCATAACCCTAACAATATCCATGTCCTAAATTCCCAAACCATTCAACCACAAATCGATTTACACTCCACAAAACTTCAAATACACCAAATCGAATCCAATTGAGGTCAGAATATTTCAAAAAATAGCGCCTTAATCATACATAATCGCTGACCATTACATTTTACCACTTTTTTTTTCTATACTTTTCATGCCTGAATATAATTTTCGCCAGCCACAGAAGTGAGAAGAAAAAATTATGAGAAATTAGCATGAGTAAAATGCGACATTGCGAGTCTAATGTGTGTAATTACTGAAATACAATTCTAAATAATTTCTGCGAGCATATTTTTTATGGCTTTAAAAAACAATCTTAATTCTTACAGCGATAACACGAATGAGGGACTTCCATATAATACAGAAATTAATCACTTCTTCCGAATATTTATTTCTGTTGTAATTACGAGAGTACGAAATGAAAATAAATATGAAATATATACAGTAATTAACATTTTTTTACTCTGGATATTTTCATTATGTATGCATACACGCTATACGCAATTTACACTGTATATTTGTTTATAATAATCTAAAGTGGATTCATGATAATGATAAATTTATCGATTGACAGCAATAATTGCACAAATAAATCATAAAAAGCTCATTTTTCGAATGCTGAATAATTAATGGATATAATTATCATCGCAGCATGCTGTAAAATCGCATTTAAAGTCGATCTTATCGTTCCTTTATATTTTTAAATAATGTTGTAAATTTATTTAAATATTCGGGAAACATGATGACATATCAATAACAGTCACAGGAGATGGAGTTAAAATTTACACATGACATAAATCATTCAAATAATTGGATACATGTGAATTACTTCTTCAATACCTTCAATTGTTGATTGTTATGATGCAACAACAAAATATCATGCTGATAAGCTATGGCAACTGATGATGCTTATAACATTGAGAATGTGATTTGATGCATAAAAAATTTCTAGAGAATTTTCGAGATTCAGTTTGGGTGAATGGGGATTGAACTAGATATTGGATTTCGATGGAAATTTAGATCCAACTATGTTATGAACATTTCTAGGAAGATAGGTATTGTTTGTATTGGCTACTGTGTTGACTGTAGTTGTTGATTAGAATATTCTCAGAAATTTTAATTGAATAAATTTCCGACTAAGGATTTATGTCATGGAATAAAGGTCAATTGTGATTGATTTACATATATTGAGGAATATTATAATTGATATTCAGGACATAGTTAATTAATGTCTTTTAGCAGATGCTAATTGAAATTAAATTTGAAATTGAGGTTATGTGTTGGGATTAGGTATGACACATTCAAGGATGGACTGGATTGATTTTCAGAAAATGCTAATGAAGAAGATTATTGCGAAAAATCAGTCTTCGGTGGGAATCGAACCCAAGACTACATAAATTCGGTTTTACCCTGTCTATCTGTTGTCGAGTCATTCGGCCATCAGACACTTCAGTCTCATTCCTGCAGACTCATTAACATAAATATTCTATTATATCTTACAATAGTAAGGTATAGCTCGAAGTCGAGTCCACTGGAAGTCGACTAGTTTTTGAGTCGAGTCAACTCAAGTCGTCTTCAAGTGTGTAGACTACGAGCTCTACAATAAGGTACATGTTCTAAATCCAGTAATCTTTCAGTCATTCATCATAAAATCGATCCATTAGTTTCATGCAAGCTTGCATTTTAGATGGACAGGTATGCTATTTTGGGATGTATCTTATAGTTCGTCCAAGATTCCAGACCTGCAGTCTTGTCTTGAAGCATGCAATTTTGGTCGGACCTTAGTTCCCTCTAAACTAATATTTATGTGACTCTATACTCTAGTAAGCACCCAATAAGACACTACAACCTAAAATCCATATAATTGTCAACTGCGCTTAATCCTATCCAGCAACAACTCTCAACTTTCCCTTCGTCAATGAAATAAAAATTCTGCACATTGTATGAAAAAAAATTTAAATCCTCGAAAAAATTTCCATTCTGCTTCACCTAACAATAATCTCTTTAACATCATATATGAATATGAATGAATGATGCAATAAAGCAGACATTGGATCTGATATGAGGTACAAAATACTTGGAAATACACGATAATGAATTGGCTTCGCTTTTCAATTTAAAAAAAATATTATTAACAATAAACATATAAGCAATAAGTCATGTAAATGATTGTTAGGGATTGGAAACTGACAGCTTTGGTTGTGTTTGATGCATTGCTGATAGATGTAAAGTTTTTAGATAATGAAATTTTGTTGATTTCAAGTTAATGGTTTATGTAATAAATGCAATTACGTGATGATGACTTTTCGAGTCTATTGGAATCGTGTATGAAAAATCGGAAATGATTGTCTAATGAGCTTTTGGTTTCTAAAGATTTTGTGCATTCCTGTTGCTTAGCAGCTTGCCAGTAGCGAAAGCTTATTTGTGAGAAATTAAGTGGATATTTTACATAATTTTTAAAATGTAATGGATGATTGATTTGTACCTGTATAAAGATTATGTGCAAATATATGCAATTGTAGCTTATGCAATATTTACTGTTGGCATTAAAGTATTTCATGACAGTAATTTATGGGATTTTAAATGGAATTGGAATGTTATTGGATTTAATTTTTTGTTTATTTTGTGGATTATTGGTGGAAAAATTGAGTTTTTTGAATTTTTTTACTGAACGGAATTGATTTTTTTAACTGAATACACTTGAAGTTTACTGAATACACTGGATAAATTGTTATTTTTGTTACTGAATGCACTCATTTTGACTGAATTTTCTAGTTTTTTACTGAATGCACTTAAGTATCACTCAATAAACTTAATTTTTTAACAGAACGAACCTTTTTTCACTGAATGTATTCTCTTTTTTACTGAATGCACTCATTTTGTACAAAATTTCTGATTTTTTACTGAATGCATCTAAAAATTGAAATTTCTAATTTTTTAAAACTGAAATTTCAAAAACTTCAAAATTCAAATTAGATTTGTTCTACTTCACTTACTCAAATAAAATCAGTTCCATCAATAGAATCTTACGCAATTTACCATTATTCATACCCTCAAATAACCCCTTAAGTACTCATTTCTTTTCTACATATTCCTCAATATTCAATTTAACTGAACAATTGAAACCTTTAAAGAACTTCCATTTAAGTCATCAACCCTTAGCACTTCATTCACCTCATTCATTCACAAAAAAATTTACCCAAACTTCATTTCCCATAAGAAATTTATGAAAGGAATTCAAATCAACACAGAATAAAAAAAATTTAAATAACAATTTTTTATTTGTTATAAAATTGAATTTGAAGAGCATCAAACAAACAAACAATGAGAGTTGAGATTGAAAAGTTAAAGGAACTAAAAGAAGGGAAAATTTTTTTTAGTGATAAATAATTATTCATATCAATCACAATGCAAATATTAACATTTCGTGCTTTTTTGTTGCATCATTCATACTTCGGATTATTTTTCTGTGCTCTGGCAGTTAGCAGAGATTGATTGGGTTGGAAATAGTGCTGCTATATTGTCTATATGAGCATATTTTGAGCAAAATAAGCCTAAAATTGAATTTTTGAAAAATAACGGTCATTTCAGATTTGAAAATTTCATTCAAAATTTTTGATCAAATTTTGAATTCTAAATGACCGGTAAAATTGAACTTTCAAAAATAACGGTCAATTTAGATTTGAAAATTTTATTCAAAATTCTCGATCAAATTTCAAATTCTAAATGACCGTTGAACATTAAAAGTGCGTTTAAAGTACTGAATTCCAACTTTTTAATTATTTTCATAATTCTGGCATGCATTACATTTGTATGTACAGCTCATATAAGCGTAAAAAATGTATGTAAATGGGATAAAGATGGGAATTGTTGTGCAAACAAAAGAAAAGAATAAAAATTTTTAATCCTTTTTTTGTACAAAAAAAAAAAAAAAATCTTTTCTTTGTTGCTGGAACGCCGCTCATCTTTGCATCTCTCATATTTCGTCTTACATAAAGAAAAAAATTCCATAGAATTAATGCTCTCTGTGTCTACAAATTGTGATATTTAATATTATTGTTATATGTTTATGTGTATTTTTTCCTTCTTTATCACATCACAATAGAGAAGAGATTATTCATATTCTATCTGGTGAATATGAGACTTTTTTTAATGAGACTAGAAAGAAAAAAAAATTTGGAATTTGACTCTCTCCTTTCATTCTCTCATATATTGATATTCAGTTCCTTCTTAGTGTTGCATTTAAGTTTTTAAGCTGATGAAGAGCTTATCATAACATGCAGCAAGATCTTAATCATCGTCATTGTCATTCTTGGGGATCTTTGAAAGACTTTCTTAAGTTTGGTGAGAAGGAACGAGTAAGAAAGTGATTTATGCTCAGGAAATATGCATTTAAACTAGATTTGTTCAGTTAAGGTGCCTTTACAATGAAGATTTTTGAGTTAAGGTCCCTTCACGTTAAGAATACATAGTTAAGGTGTCTTCACACTAGAGTTACTAAGGTTAAGGTGGCTTTAAATTAGAGATAGTAAGGTTAAGGTGTCTTCACACTAGAGTTACTAAGGTTAAGGTGCCTTCACACTAGAGTTACTAAGTTAAGGTGCCTTTACACTTTAAGGTTGAGCTGCTTAAAACCCATCACAACCCCAGAATCTCAAAGTTCCCCTTACAGCCAATTTCCTCAAGCAAGACAATCAAACTCCACACAGGCTAGCTCCCAGCAATAAAACTCTGAAATTTATAATAATCTTCTTCTCATTTATCATTATTTCTTCTTTTCTTTTGAATATTTTACACTCTTTAGTGAGATTAAATCTTACTATGCTTATTATTGTAACAGCTATCTCACTCACACTTGCTGTACTCGCCTATAATATGTAGGTACTTTATACTATAAAAAATGTAAATTGAATTTGATATTTCAAAGTGAAATGAAAAGAAAGGAAAAAAAGACTTTAAACTATTTATTCAGAAGCACGTCCATATGCGCATGATAATTATCGTTTATTCGCCCCCTTTTATACAAAGCTTAACATTTGTGAGTCTTCTTACTTCCCGCATTTTTTCGCTACTCTTTTGTTGAAAAAAAACTTAGACGTGGAATTTCTATGAAGAAGATAAATTATGAAATTTGAGCTACGCTTTGTCTTCCAATTGGGTGCTTCTGGATGGATATTTTCTTATTATTATGGGAGTAAAGCCAGTTATTTAATATCTTTTCAATTACTCGATCAATTTAGTTCTAGATTGGGACGACGATCTGCTGGTTAATTTAAGAATCTAATGTGGTTTTGAGTTACTTGAGGATATTAGGCTAGTTGCAGTTGATTCTGGAGGATTCGAACTTGGATTGTTTCGTGATATTAAGCTAGTTGAGGAGATTCTGAGGGGTTATGTGGGTACTAAGACATATCTAAGCCAGTCATAGTAACTCACTTACGTACAGGATTCGAACTTGGATTTCTTAGAGTCACTAAGCTAGTTTAGAAGATTCTTTGGTACCAAATGGCTGCCAAGGCTTATCTAATCCAGCAATAGTAACTTAATAATTTGTAGGATTCGAACTAGGATTTCCTAGTGGTATTTAGCTAGTTTGGTAGGTTCTGAACTGTCAGGTGGGTGTCAACGCACACCAAACTCAGCAACAGTAACTCACTAATGCGTAGGATTCGAACTTGTATTTCGTAACAATTTCATAACTTTTGGCAAATTCCAATCCCCAAGCAAGCAACATTAACGAGCCCATAAAAATGAACAAGTCACGAGTATTCACACTTCCAAGAAGAAATCAGGTTTACTGAACATTTTTTATGGCTTTTAAATATAAATCAATGAATATAAATTGATGCTTCTGAGAACATTTAATTTTATGCAATTTTTTTTTTCCTTTATTTAATCAAGAAATCTGAAGCGTAAAAAATGTTTTCGCGATAAGTTTTGTGCAAATATCGATGGATGGAATGTTGAGATGAATTTTTTAAAGTGTTTACAGATTTTGGGGAATTTTGTTGGAATCAGACATTACTTTAAAAATTTTAAAGAACTGCGCATAAATTCATTTAAAGTTACTTGTCCATTCCATGAAATATTTGTTAAAGAAGAAGCAACAACAACAAGCTGTATTAATCTATTTCATTCTCTTTTCTTATTCATTCCAGCTCTTATGTTTTTCTTCTTATTCTTCTTCATCTTTTGCTGATTATTATTATAAATATTAAATATCCATTAAAGAAGATGCTTTTAAGACGATTTGAGCCATCACTCACATAATTAGGGTTAAGATTATATTTCATATATTAAATGTGGGGATATTTGAAGTTTTTTTTTATTCATCTAACTTGATCTGGTATTTCCCTTGTGGAGAAATTGCTAGAATTTTGGATTTTAATGGCTTAAGCAATTTAACGGATTTTTAAAATTTGAATTTTGATGAGATTTTCAAACAAAAATTTAACGGATTTTCTAAATTTAATTTTTTTAGGTCATAAAAATTTCGCATCTTAAGTGTATTCAGTGGCATTTTTGCATCACTTTTCGCATCTCAATTGTATTCAGTGACATTTTCGCATCTAAAGTGCATTCAGTGACATTTCAGCCTCACTTTTTTTGCATCTCAAGTGTATTCAATGACATTTCTGCATCCCAAGTGTATTCAGTGACATTTTTGCCTCACTTTTTTGCATCATTTTAAGTTCAATCTCTCAACGACATCTTAACCCAATTCCCATCATCATCTCAGACACCATTAACCCCAAGGGAATCTGCATTATACATCAAACAGACACATCAAACACAGAGCACTTTAAGGCACTATGTCAAGACATTCAATTATGATTGTTAATAATATTGTATAACAGCGATGGAGAGAATATGATTAAGTGGACGATCTCGAATCATCATCATTAAGTTGTATAGGCTCATTCAATAAGCTTTTCATGGTCGATACGATTGAAAATTATTCAATTATATGATCTCTTTCGGACCCCGTCTATAAATGGAAGTAAATGCAATTTTAAATCTTATATGGAATGGAATAATCCAAAGATGACCATTTACGATGCAATTGTCGTCACTCTTTCATTTTTTTGGGATGGGAACGATGATCAATGTTCTTAAAGAAGATTATCGTAAATGGAGGAAGAACTTTTCACTTTGCTGCGGTCATAAAAAGTCTTAATTTAGTTAAATCCTTCAATAATAATAACAATAACATTCATCGTCACTGGACGGTAAATTGACTGTCGGATGTGCCTTATAAATTATAAAACAGACAATAAGAATGCATCTGCAAGTCATGGCACGTCTGTGTGGCTCTCAAATTATTATAAAACATTAAGAATATGACTGCGATTGGAATCTCGTCTCGTTTATTATTCACTAAACAATGTAAGTATTTTGACTGGCACTTTACCTTCACTTTGTTAATAGCCGTTGCTGCACTTCAGACTCTTTCATCTCATTTAACAATCTTCGATTTGAGATGGGATTCTGTCTTGTATCAATTTGTTCGGATTGGAATGTTTTGATAACTTTTGAAGATTTTGATTTTCAATGGTTGCTGTGATTTCAGTTAGAATTATTCATTTTGAAGATTTGAATTGAGTAGACTAGTCTGAGTAGGCATTTTTTAATGAAAAGTGAATTCTTTTGAGTTTTCGCATCTTTTTCTGCATCTAAAGTGCATTTAGTGAAAGTTTTGCATCTTTTTCTGCATCTAAAGTGTATTCAGTAAATGTTTTGCATCTTTTTCTGCATCTAAAGTGCATTCAGTGAAAGTTTGCATCTTTTTCTGCATCTAAAGTGTATTCAGTAAATGTTTTGCATCTTTTTTTCGCCTCCTAAGTGCATTCAGTAACGTTTTCGCATCTCAAAAATCAAAATCAACCCATTTTAAGCATGACTTCCAAATTTTCAACCAACAAACCAGCCTCCTTAAAACAAAAATAAATACAACAAGAAGCGCCTTAACCTTAACCTCTTAAGACAACTCCCCATAATAATCTCAATGTTTCTTATTCATTTTGCTCTTTATCAATCACGACCAGAACGACTTTCTCATTCCAATTTACTTTGCAATGTATCATAAAGTATGATTAAAGTTCATTCATATTTTTTTTCTTAAATTCATGTTTCAATTATGATCCACATAAGGAGAATCTCTTTAGTGCATTAAACAGTTTCCACTCACTTCTCATCCAAGACAAGACAAGTGAGTTGGACTCTCGGAAAAGGAAATGTTGAAAAGATTAATTTAAGATATTGGGTAGCATTTTAAGCTGATTTGCTGAATATTTTTATGTTTCTTATTCAACAGTGAGTTTGGATCATAATTTTATTTCTTATTTTTCATGAGTAGGGGAGGTTGTGAGATGGAATGGGAAGATCCACAGTAGATGTGTTTTTGGAGTGGTAAGTTGGGAGGAAGTAAGGAGATTTATTGGGGTTTTGGGCGCTTTTTTGGCGGGAAATTGTCTTCTGATTGAAATTTGAGGTTGTAGCTCAGCTGGATCTACATTTATGAGTAGGTATGAGATATTAGGCTTCCTGGAACTAGTCAGATTACCTAAGAATCCATAACTAGTTGATATTATAGCTATAAACCAGCCAAATACCTAAAAACCTCCATTTCCCCTTAATACAGTCCACATCCCTGCAACATCCCATCCAAATCCCTCAAAGATAACAAGACTAAAATGAAAAAATACTAACTTTATGGAATCAGCAGCATTAAGTTTCTTTATCTCCTTTAAAGCAACAAAACCAAAATGTTTATGTTGCGATTTCATAATTTTCATGTACTTATTGCTGTTATTTTTGCTTCTGCCTTTTTTCAAACATTGTGATGGAAGTAAATTGAATTTCTTTTGACGTCCAGTAAAAGGTTTCTCATCCTTCCATCTGTACATTTGTGCGCTTTAAAATCCATTTTAAGTCGGTTTTTATGTGAAATGTAAAAATATTCTTTGCTGCTGCTGCTGCAATGTTCATTGAGAAAAATTATCCCCATGAGACTTTATACTTTATGTGGATGTAGAGAGATGAGGATAGTAAATGGAGAGAAAATAATATCAGTCAGTATAATAAAATGAAGCATTTCATTTCAAAGGAAAATTTTCGCGTTGCTTTCATCTTAAAATAGCCTGAATATCCTCTTTCCTTCCTAAGGAAAATGCCCAAGATTTCATTTATACTCTTATATTTCTTATAATAGAAGATATATCTATAAATAATATTGGTTATGCTATATGAAATAAATTTCTTTATTGACTCGCATTTTATATCAATTTTCTTTCATTTTATAGTCGATATAGGCCCTATGGGGAATTCCTTTGATGAATAAATTGATTGAGGCTTAATAACTTAAGGATTTGCCTGATTGTTCAGGAAATGGGAATGAAGATGAAGAATATTTAAGAACAAATTGATGCAAATCACTTAATATGTCAAATACTTTCAATTTAGCTTAGCTGAATATGCTGAATAACTCAATTCAGCTGTGTTGAACAAACCAATTCAGTTGTGTTGAACAACTCAATTCAGCTGTCCAGAACAACTTAATTCAACTGTTCAGAACAACTCTTTTCAACTGTGCTGAGCAACTCAATTCAGCTGTGCTGAACTATTCAAATCAGCTATACTGAACATTCTGAACAACTCAATTCAGCTGTGCTGAAAAACTCAATTCAGCTATGCTGAATATCTCAAGTCAGCTATGCTGAATATCTATATTCAGTTTAACCAATTCCCCAAAATTTATCATCATTGCAATTCCTCAAATCCACAACATGCCACAGTTCATTGCCCTCACTGGGCATCACACCATACCACAACATAACTCCACATTTATATCTCAATACCATCCATTCTTCACGTCATTCCATGAACAAAAATTCCTCTACCTTGCTTCACTTTCCATCTCATCATTTTTTCATCATGCCATGAAGACTAAGACTTGCAGTAAAGGATGTAAAAACGCATGAAAAGGAAATGTTACACTTTATATATGCTCGCTCGATATATTTACGTGATAAGAAAGAAATTTTCTCGTCCCACTCCTTTTATGGCTTGATGTTAATGGTATGAATGAACATTGATACAGTACATGTTATATACAAATTGCTTCAATGCATTTCTACCGTGAATATTAAAATCTCTACATATGTACATGCAGAGATGAAGGAAAGAACATATTATAAAGTGTATTGTACGTGTTCGTAACCCCTCAAAAGTAGAAGTTTTTTTTTTAAAAAAGAGAAATGAAATTGATGATGGTGTGGTGTAGATGGAAGTAAAAGACGTAACGAAAGTGCAATAAAAGGGATATATGAAGGATTTTCTTTTAATATACAAAAACTTTGTGTGTGCTGGGAGCGGAGGTTGAAGAAGAAGAAAAAAAATCAATTTTCTTTCCATTTTTCTGGTTCATCATGCTATTATATGGCTTACTTATATGCGAGAGTGAATGTGTCTATCCATCTGCATGCACTAGAAACCAATGAATTTGATATGAGAAGGTGGCTTTGGGGTATATAGTTGCTGATGATGGTCTGTTTGGGAAAATTTGAAGAAGGATTGATAGGATTTGAAAACTTTTTGGCGCAAGGAATTGCTGAATAGAGGATGGAAGTACCAATACTCAAGTATATTGCCAACAAATGTCAAGAAACAGCAAAAAACCATCCAAAATCTCACGAAACATTCTCTGAGAATCGAACCTAAGTCGATAACGTAAGAAACCATAAAAGACATCCCATAGCCTCAATGTCACAGTTCAAAATAGGATTCGAACCTACAATTCATGAGACTTAAGCTTCGAAATCCACACCTGCATCACCATTCCTACCGAGCAGTTCTCCTATTTCCTGAATAATCCAAGTACAACATTTAAATTGAAAAATATTTTAAAAAAATATAAAAAATTCCTTAGGATATCTCAACGTAATGTTTGTCGGCTGCAAGACGGAATAAAAGAAGAGATTTAATGCAAATATTTGCCTTCAAACAAATCGATTCATTCCTTTATACTTTATATAAAAAAAATTGCAATTGAGAATGAAAATTTCTTGCGGTTTCTTCCAAATGATTTGTCAATCTCATCTCATTCTGCATCCTCTCATCATCTACCTTCTATTCTTTCGTCTATCTAACCAAATGAAGATTGAAAAATGAATGAATGAATTGTCACGAATGAGTGACGATCGATGGATGATTAAAATATCTGAAAAATCTCTTCCTTGAAATGAAAATTTGTTCATTCATGTTTCAATTTTTCATTTCTCATTGCTTTTCATGTTTTTTTTTTCTTTATCGGTATATATATTATTTTATATCTATGCAATCACGACGACGACGACGTTAAAGGAAGGAAGTCAGAGAAAAGAAAAACAACAAAATTGAAACATTTTAAAATTGATTTTTTCTTTTTATTTGTGATATCTGAGGAGCGCTTTCATCTGTCAATGATTTGAACATGGAAGTTGGATGACGTGGAGGATGGGGAGACATAGAAGTTGTGATTTTTGAAAAAATAAATCACGTGAAAATCAAAAAAATGTTTAAAAAAAATAAACGAAATTTAAATATTGAAAAACTCAGTTCATTTTTGTGGGATTTGAACCACTGATGTTAAGCTAATTTTTGACTTTTAACAAATTTTATTATTTAATAATTTTGCAAAATTCATTATAAATCCTATTCATAAAACAAATCCTTCACAGACACAATTCCCAACTTCACAATTCATTTCTCCTTCATTAAACACCAAAACTTAAAGTCTCAGACATACGTGAGTAGCCACAAAATACATTCAAGTTCATTAATTTTCAAAACAATGAATAAATAAATATTTTTTTTTTCTTCCTTTGTGTCTCTTTGCATTACGTTTCAATTTCAAGATTTGTCCGTCAAGGAGCATTCGGCTCAAAAATCGTTGACAAGTTCAATGAGCAAGTTTATTGAATCGTTAATTTTTTGTATTACTAATTTACTTTTTGTGTTCGTCTGTACATTAAAATGCTATTTTTTATTTGTGTTGTGTTGACAAAAGTCACTGGAGGTCAGTTCTGATTAATTATGTCCATTATGGAAAATCATAAAGTGAAAAGGAAGCCTTTTTGTTGGTGACTTTTGACATTTTAAAGTGAGTTCTTATTCAATGAGTATTATTAAGTAAGTTAGGGGAAGTTGAGGTTGTGCATGATGTTTGCTGTTATGTATTTAAGAAATGTGTAATTTGAATTTTAAAAGTTCGTTAAAATTTGAATTTTTAAAAGTTCGTTAAAATTTGAACTTCAAAAGTTCGTTAAAATTTGAATCTCCAAAATCCGTTAAGATTTGAATTTTTGAGTTTGACACTTAAAGTCAACTAAATCGCAAAATATGCTGTTCATTCAAATAGACTCACTTCCTTCACCCTTTATTCACCTATTTTCTTCCTTTTTTATCCCTTTCAAGCCTGAAGACATTCAATCCTTTACCATTTTACAATAAACATCTACATTGAAAATTCATAAAAGACATGAGTACTGCCTTCAACTTGCTCTACTCTTTATATTTAGTTTAGAAAGCGTACATGAACTGACATGGAAAAATGGAAATGATTTATTGAAACAAAGCAGATTTGCCTGCCTCGCAATCTAGAAAGAAGAAAAAAGCTTCAAAGGCAAAATAGCAAAAATTGCTTCTTTATTTATAACTTTTTTTTTTCTTTCCTGATCGTATTCATATATTCTTGCTCTGTGTTCTTTCTTGGATTTTATACTTTACTTTTTTATTTTTCATAAAAAAAGATGAAAGGAGAAATTTTTATACACACGGCATATAGGTACGCACATGATTTTACGTGGAAAAAAAAAGTTGAGAAATTGAATTACGGTGTGTAACGATGGAAAAAAGGCGCCAAAAATGTGGGGTAAGGGATTATGTTTGATTAAAAGAGTTCAAAATATAAAAAGTAAAAACAAATTTTTTAGTCGACTTAGAAAGATTTAAAGTAGCAAATTAAGGTGTATTTGAATAAAAAATCAATTTTAATGAGGAAGAACAATTTAAGCTCTTAGTTCCAACAATTCAAAAAAAAATTAAACTTTTTTAAATTGTAAAATTTTGAAATGTTTAAAAATTAAAAAAAAATTTCGGAAAATGATAAGTTGATTTTATTCATTAGGATTTGAACCTTCAACTTTCTAGATATTTTACTATTGTAACATTTCAACTTTGTGTTTGATTTGACAACACAGTGATTTAAATTGTTATTTAAATTTTTATGCTTCAAAATAATTTATTGAATTTAAAAAATAATTTAAAATCCTAGAACAATTCATTCAATCTTTAAAAATGGCTTAAAATAATTCATTGTATTTTAAAAATATTTTAAAAATGTTTAAAAATTTTTTAAATAAAATAAAAAGAATTTTTAAAAAAATAATTAAATTTTAATTCAATTTTCCATTTCTTTCAAAACCATAAAATTTGTCTCCGTCATAAAATCCCTAAAACAATATGCCAAAACATCTTCACATCGTGAATTATGTAGCATAAAATTCAAACTCGACATCAAGCAGATGAGAATGTTTTATAAAGCAAATAATGAGGCATCACATGAGTTATAAAAAAAAGCGTACATGTTTATAAACAAAACAAAAGAAATAAAATAAAATAAAATAATAAAAAAAGGCGAGAATCAAGAGACACCACAAGATAATTAGCTTGAATTTCAATTAACATTTTTTTATTTCATTACATTTTGCGGTTGGATGTTAGATGCTTCGCATCAATCTACAAATGTCTACATAAATTTCTCTATCATCATGTATGATACGATACATAAAAATATCATCATCATGATACATCCATGTTGTGCATGTGGATGTCTATTAATTCATTTTTAGATCTAAAAAAATTGAAAAGAAGAGCAGCAACAACAAAAAGAAGGAAATTACAACATAATTAGTTGGTGTAATGAGATGAAAATATATAAAGTATAAAAAATGTCTACAGCATAGAAATCGCATGGGCGTAAATGCAATACAAGTCAATCAAAGTCACAAAATGATGAAAGATTTTCCGGCATCAATAATTAAATGTGATGTCATTTATCTCGTGATGATAATTAATGAAGGATGGATGAATAGAAAGAGAGCAAAAAAATGAGTAAAGAGAAAGTAGGAACATAAAGGAAATTATAATCGGGTTAATGAGATTGATATGTAGTGAAGCTAAAATGAGGATGGAGCATGAAATGTTGATTGGGTTTTGATTCGAACTCATGGATTTGAATCTTTTGGTAAAAAATCAAAAAAATGAATGGACTATATAGATAAAATCAATTACTTATCTGAAGTACAAAGAATAGGATTTGAACCCACAACATTACATCAAAATTCATTAACAATTCAATTTCAACTTAACTGTGATTTGACATTATCCTAACATTAATAATGAAAAATCCCAACTTCCTGTACAACCAGCGCATGTACAACATCAATGCCTTCCCATATCATTCATCAACATAAATTAGAAAATGAATAAAAATAAATTAAAATTTTTATATTTATAAATCACATCACAGAAGAAAATAAATTTTCATGCTCACTTAAGAACATGAAGAAGATCAAGCCATTCAGCCTATGTGTGTGTCCCCGGTTGGAAATTAATTTAATTTTCAATTTATGAAATTTTTCATTTTTCAATTCCTTTTTGAATCAAAACAATTTTTTTAAAAATAAAATAAAATCAATTTCCACATGCTGGCTATTGTCTACGTCCCATGTATGTAGGTGGAACAAATTGCATTTACGAAAGCCAATTGAAAATGAATCTCAATTGGACAGTGATTACGACGAAGAGACATCAAAATAAAGAAGAGAATTTAAATTAAATTGATTTCTCCTTTTTATTTTAATTGAATTCAATCACTAAATTAGACGTATCGAATTGACATCAGCCATCGCCTGATCGGAGCATATCTTGCGGTTTGGAAAATAAAATTACTCTATCAAATAAATGAAAGAAGAGTTTCTCCCGTTTTCGACCTCAATTCGTTTCGAGTAATTGAATTTGTATGAGCTTTAGCAACAAAAAAATATAAAATAAAATAAAAAGCTAAAAATTGAATTAAATTGAAAGGAATTTTGAAATTCTGTTGATGATAAAGTGTGCATGTACACATGTACAAAGTTCATTCGTTGCATGCAGAAATTGGAAAAAAATTATCATGATTGTGGAAACTTTTTTGGCTATTCAGGCTGATAGAACATTGTTAAAGCTAGTCTAGTTGGGAAAATTGCGGGAAAAATCCATCAGTTTGGGTTAGGATTGTATCTTTTTGTGCTGAAAGGTTTGAAAATTTGATTCAGCTATAGAGCTAGAATCACGTATCATCAAAGAGGGGTCATGGATCACAATTCAGAAAATTTACTCAAAGATTGAGGTTATGTAACCTTAATAATGACTACAACGTGTCTAACGTACCATCTTCAATTGATTCTTAAATTTTTCGAATTTTGCCTTCAAAATCAAACTAAAAAGCTTCAATTCCACCATAATATAGTCAAAAATTGAGGTTATGTACCCACAAAATGCCTATAATGAGCCTAACTCACTAGCTTCAACATTTTGTTAAACCTTGCGAATTTCGCCATTAAAATCAAACTCAAAAGCTTCAATTCCACAACATAATAGCCTATTTAGCCACGCTATCTCAAAGATCATCGATCTCATCTCCTTGATCACAGCTTCTTGACCTTTTCAATGTCGATGCCTCCTCCAAAACTGATTTTTTTTCATTCATAAAAAACTTTGTTGTCTGATTTCTTTCGACCGTTCTACCATTCATTCATTCTGCTTATTGTATAGTCGAGTGACTTGGCTTTTTAATTTTTCAACTGCATACAAAAAAAGAATTTTTTTAAAATCATCGCAAAAAAAAGTTTCTTTCATTAAATTCTTGAAAAAAAGTTCTTCCTAAACGAAGTGGAACATGACAATTATTTTCCAAAGGCATTTCTTTATCATCCATCGTCATCATCTCTCATTCTACTTGGTTATTGTTGTCATGAAATTAATAAGAAAAGCGGAAAAATGGATGATAAGAATAAAAACTTTTTAATTGTCATTATATTCCGAAACGAGAGTCATGATTCATCAATTTTTATGAAATTTAATACCATTTGGAGGCTCTTAAAGTTTACAAACACAACAGCTGAATTCCTAGAATTAAAAATGCCACCTAGCGTGCGAGCTCTTATTTATTACCAACAATTTATGTTTCAAATGATTCTAGGCATTAGATCATCCCTCGATGTATTTTAAATATTATAATTTTTATGTCATTGGGTTAACAAATTTCCACGCTCGAGAAATTGTTTTTTAAATGATTTAAAACCACAGAAATATAATGTGGAGGAGAATAAGAAGGAAAATAAGAATTAACGAGCAAGCACAAGTATAATGGTAATAAATGTTGTAAGGCAGCACACAAACCTTTTAGAACATAAATTTTCGTAGTGTAAAAAGCAAAAAGAGAAAGTAAGAAGGTTTTATGTTTGTTTGTGGATGGGAATTTTGAGGTTAGAACGCATTTTTAAAGAGACTTTCAATTTTCAAGTCAAAATTTTCAATAATTCCAATAATTTTGATAGAAACTTCCAATATTCTAGTCAAAATTTCTAATAATTCCAAGAAATTCCAAAGAAACTTCCAATATTTCAGTTAAAATTTTCAATAATTCCAAGAAATACAACACAAACTTCCAATATTCTAGTCAAAATTTCCAATAATTCCAAGAAATTTAACACAAACTTCCAACATTCCAGTCAAAATTTCCAACAATTCCAAGAAATTCAACACAAACTTCCGACATTCCAGTCAAAATTTCCAAGATTCTTCCAGAAATCCCCAAAATCATCTCCAAGCCACTCAACATTCCCAAGTCACCCAGACACAATACCATTACCTCACCATCCTCCACCAAAAAAATGACCCAAAACAAAAAGGAAAGAAATCGTTATCAAAATCATAAAATCACAAGCCATTCCCTTCTCTTTCTCTTTGTTCCTTCTCAATTCTATTTCATGTTTTTTTTTCTATTTTGTATGTTTTCTTATTTTTCAATTCTCTGTCTTTCAGGGTCGTGGTCTTGTTAAGTGGAATGAATGCCATTTCATCATCAACAATAACATATTTTTAAGACATAAATGCACCTGCCATAAACTGTAATTTGTTACAACGATGCGTAATGTGTTTTTGTTGGTTAGATAAAGTAGAGTCTAGTTCTGTATACAGTCATGCAATTCATGTATATATGCATAAAATATCAATGTTTATGCTTAGTTATATTTACAAATATTTTTAGAGTCTCATTTAAAGGCACGGCAGTGAGTAAACAAAATATCAACAAGGCATTCAAAAAAATTATAATAAGTGATGTTAGGCTTCAAATATATATATTTTCAAAATGAGGCATGAACATATCAAGTTTCAAGTCTAAAGGTAGAACAATATTTTTAAAACAAAAAAGTTATGTTGGGGTTGTTTATGATAACAAAAAAAAAGTATATTTTTGTGAGAAAAAGGATTGAATTTCAAGCATTTTAAAATTTGCATAAATTACATGAGATGCTGGTTGTTGACTAGGTTGGGTATTGAGTTGTTGAGTGAAACAAGACTTGATGATTTTGGGTTAAAATAATATTTGAGAATTGAACTTTGAAGAAAATGAAATTTGAAAGTGAAATTTTTGGGATTTGAACTTTGGATGGGTTGGTATGGCGGAGATTCTTGCGTTCAAGCCATTACAGCAAATAAGTTGAAAATTTTCATTTGAATTTTTGTCTAATTTAAATTATTAATAGTTTAACAACCTTTAAATTGAATTCTAAACTGTCAAAATTACTCAATAATCCTTAAGCTTACTTAAAACGTTTTAAAATCCCATTTTAAATTGAAAATTGTATTAAAATTTAATCTTTAATTAAACATAACCTAAAAGCTCCCAAATCTTCTTACTACCCCTCCTCCTACTCCTTCAAAGTTATTCAAAACTCGAAAGATTCTTCACAGAAAAATTCCTAACAAACTCTGTCAAAAACAAGCAACAGCAAAAAAAAAATCTTACAAAATTATTTTAATAAACCAAAAGAAAAATCCTTCTACACCTCTCTCCATCCTACTCACTTACTTTACAGCTTTAATGACACAAAAAGAATGTCAAGCATTTGCGCAAGGTAAAAAAAATTCCTTCTTTATCTTTATTTATTTATTTATATATTTATTTTTATAAAAATAAAGTAAATGAATGGCATAAATTACGAATATGCGCATGTAAATTAAGGAATGTTGGCAACCGAGCCACATTACAAAAAACGTTAAGTTTTTCAAAAGAATCCATAGAATTCTTCTTAAAACAACAGAGCAAGAATGTGCTCATGGGCTCAATGACAGTCTGCCTGAAGTTAACTACCTGTCATGATGTTGTGATATGTGTGCCTATTCTTATATAGGCATAAGCATAATGAAATCTTAGAAAATTTTTTTGCAACAAAAAAGGAGGATATAATTGTAATGGAATTGGAAGGAAATCCCCATGTGGCCCATATACACGAATACATGTTAATGTTTTTTACATGCACTGACTGTGGTTAGAATTGTTTCTAGAACTTATAGTCGTGTGCTGTTTAAATATCTATCCCTGAAGAGAATGTTTGTAATTTTAGTTGCTTTTTTTAACGTTCCTTGTGGTGATTTTGAGAGGATTTAGACTAATTTGAGGCTGAAATGTTTAATTTTGATTTTTAACGGTTTTTTAAAATTCAAATAAATTTTCAACGGTTTTCTAAAATTCAAATTATTTTTCAACGTTTTCTCAAAAATTCAAATTTAGTTTTTAACGGCTTTTTGAAATTTCCTGAATATTTCAAATTTAACTTCAGTTGCTTCTTCAATAGTGACAACTTTTAATGATTTAAAGTCTGTTATATCAAAAACTCAACACAACAAACCCAACACAGCACAGAATCTACCCAAAATCCACTCCAAGGGACTTCACTTGAATGAAAAAAAAAAAAAAATCTCAACTAAAGGAATGTTTTTGTGTCTTAAAGATAAGCCACGGCAGTAAAAGAACTTAAACCTTTTTCTCTATTTGTTTGTAATGCGTCTCCCCTTACAAGCACTAACAAACAAATACAAAAAATGCAATGACAATGGACAGAAAAGTCATAACAATAAAATTTTTCTGTTTCTGTTTTGTTATCAGCACTAAGAATGGCTTAAAGGTTTCTATTTGATTTTTTTTTGTTTACATGAATGGTCTAAAGACGTCGAGCTGCCTGATAATGGAAGTGTAGACACATGAACACATAGAAACGTTAAACTTCCGTTTGGATGATCAATCACATGTGAAAAAAAATATCTATTTCGTCAATGACTTGGCAATAATCAGACGAAATGAATTGCGTACATAATTTCTATTATTCAACATTTCATTTTGAGTAAACGACTGACTGGCCTGTAATGAACCTTTCTTCATTAATTTTTCAAAAAAAAAAGTACGAGAGAGATGAGTTTCGTCCATAAACACTAAACACAAAAATGTGTAGCAATTACAATAACAATAGGAGTTTCCATATACAGAGAAACAATTTCTCGGCTAAAAGGAGCGAATATTGCAATGTCATGGCTGTTTCGGTTGCTAGAGTTAATGGATTTTTTCTTTCCGTTTCTCACTGCTCTTATTTGACCATAATTTTTGGAGTCTTTTGTACTCAGTTTGACTTTAATGTGAGAGATTTTTTTTGGATATGAATCTTTTTAAGGATTATCGTGGATTTAATTTTTTTAATTTGGATTATTGTGGATTTAGCTGAAAGGTGAATTGATGCTTTTTTGGGGTTTGGATGATTATTGAGTTGAAAAATGGCAATAAAAAATTATTTTTTGTGCATTAATTGAGTTATGAAATTTAAATTGCTTCATTATTGTTGCAAATATTAATGTCAGGCTTTGATAATGAAGCGTTGCTTTAAGCATTATATAATTTTGAGTATTTTATTTAAATTGCCGCTTTATTATACATCATTACTTCTAAAATAAGTCTTTCAGATGACGCAACGCTTTGAAATTTCCACGAAATAATTATATTGTTTTTAAGCTACGATTTATAATAAAGTAAAGCTTTAAATCATTGAATTTGAATTGAAATGAAGCTATGATTTTGAAGCTGAGACTTAAAATAAAGCGAGGCCTTAAAGCGTTGACTCAAATGCTTCTAATGCTTGAATTGCAATGAAGCTAAGCTTTGAAGCGTCGACTTTAGATAAAGAATACGCTTCAAAGCGATGACTCATATTGAAGCTAAGCTTCAAATATCGATTAGTATCTTGATATGCGCCTCAATCACCTACAAACCCAAATAACCCCCCAAACTTCCAGCACATCCCAATAGTGTGAAAATTTTCCATCAACACAAATCCTCAATTATTTCGATTAATCAGCCATTAGTTTGCCATTTTTCCCATAAACTTTCAATTTTCTTTCGTCTGCCTTCTCATCTCCATAATGACCATTCATTCACATTTCCATCAAATCTCCATGAAAATTCAGAAGCATTAAATTTTATTTTGTTTATAACACGAAACCTGCTAATATATATTTCGAAGGTTCTTTATGAGAATTTTGGACTGTGATGCAACGAGAATTGAAGTTGAAGAAGATGAAGAAAAAATCTTTTTCACCGTCCATTAAATGTTTATGATTTTGAACGTTTTAAAATGATTATGGGCATGGAAATCTGTGCTTGTGAATAAATCTGTTTATTATACGTCATTACTTCCATTCTCAGACTATGTTATTCGTTCTCATGGGTTGTTATTGTGGATGGTGAAGGGAAGTTATGGATAGAATGTCTGGAAGGTAGGCATGAGTGATGAGGAAGGGGTCAATGGGTGGGAATGTTCAAATTGATGCATAGTGAGCCTTAAAATCGTTGATATACTCAATTCAGTTCAGTAATATGTCAATAATATTCACAAATAGAATAACCTATAATCCTCAAAAAATGCGCCCTAAACTCACCAAAACCCTTATTACTTCCCAACTTGTTTTCTCAACTTTTTCTTTCATTTGAATTTGTTTTTATTTTATTTCATATTCAGTCTGTTTTTTAACTGGAAACTTGTTCTCTCATTTATCCATCCACGTTCGACGTTCGCAATAAAAAATTATGTTAAACACTTCAAGCATAATATTCATTTGAAGTGCACTTTTTTCTACGAAAAAAAGGAATTTAAAAATATATTTTTTTTCACTCTCCTCTCACTTGAAACTTCAATGTCGATTAAAATGGAAATAAGAAAAGCCAGATGCAAGATTTCTACTAAAAATTGAGTTTGTTAGCTTTTTTGAAAATTTTAGAGCAATTCCGTTTAATTTACATATTCATTTTCATGCAAGTAGCAGTCGGAGTCTTCACAAAAATTATGGAAATTTCTGCTGTTTTGTGTGTTGAACACGCGAGTCAAATGAGAGGTTGCTGCTGTGCGGGACCCTTGGAGTGATTTTTTGGGGGTATTTTGAAAGACTTTACAATAAATTCAGAATAAAATTTTCAAAAATGTTGAATAATCTCAAAATTATAGGGGTTCCATAAGTTTGATTCCTAAAATCTTAGATACATCTTTAGGTCAACTATTCTGTTTCTTGCTAGCCTGGGAAAACTAGGGTCGGTCTAATTTTCGTATTTAACTCCAACCTTGGTTCCAACCTTCAATCCCATCCTATCCTCAACCCCCCAAAATCACCACAAAGGAAGGCATTCCTGCTTCATTCAAATGTGTTAAAAATTAATTTCTTTTTTCCGTGAAACGCTTATGAATTGAAAAATGAAGTAAAATGTCTTGCAATTTTTTCACGCACGACGATCTCTTTTCTGTCAATGCCTTAGACACAAAAATACTAGGAATAAGAGGATGGAAAGAAAGTAAAATTAAATTACCTATGAAAATATCGCGTAGCAGCAAAAAGAAAAATAAATGGGAAGCATTGGCGACATTTTTTGAATATTAAAATGATGAGAGATGAAAAATGATGCAAACGGAAGTTGGTGCTGTTTATATTTATGTACATATAGTACGATAAATGCGGCATACACGCGCCATAATATTATGAATTGAGCATTCTCATTCCATCGTTTGAACTTATATTTTTTTTTATACATCTTGTTCTTATTGCTGTTGCTTCTGTCCCTTTTTTATGTACTCGCATTCTTACGGGATACAATGACATGAAAAAAAATGAATTTTTTAATAACTTCCTTCGTTGCGTACGTGAAGGTAGAATTTAAAATGCGAGATGTATTCAATATTCCTACGGATTATGGCATTGTTGCTTGGAATTTACATTGATATGTGGCTTTGAAATATGCCTTAGGATGTTATTGGATTTTTACTTGAAGAATATGTTGGAATTTTTGCATAAAAAAATGTTATTGAAAGTTGAATTTTTTACTTTTTTGCAAAAAGTCGTGGGTTCGAATCTAAAACATAATTCTTTTTTTGGACCAAATTTATTCAACATTTTCCAGACCCCATCAAAAATCCGATGATTAATTTGAAAATTTCCATTAAATTAAATTATATATAAATCACATGTGAATCTCCACATTCGACTTTCAATATTTTTTTTCCTTCACGTTCATCGTAATTTATAATAATGGAAAAGTCTATTAACCCACTTTTGTATGTTGATAAATTTTCCTCTTAATTAACCCATTACGAGTAATGTGAATGAATTCGTATTTACTTTAATAATAATGATACATGCTGTCTATCCACTTAAAGTGATAAAAATACATCATTTTAATGAAAATGAGTAAAAGAGGATTAACGAGAAGAAAATCATTTTCCAATTGGATAAAGTTTTGTTAGTCATTATTAATTGACTGGAGTGATGTTAAGTAGTTTTTGAGAAGACGGCTGGTGATGTATGCAAAATGTTATGGAATTTTTTATTTTATGGACTTTAAATAGCAAAAAAAAAAAAAGAAAAATAATATCACGCAATAACCGAAATTTTCTGAGATTCGAACTCAAGAATTAAATGAAGATTGTCTATTTTTTAATAATTGTCTCAAATCACAATTAAATAATTCACAAAATACTAATTTAAATCATGAAAAATCCTCAAAAATTCTACAATATTCAAATTTCTCCAAAAAGCGAGTCCAAAGCTTTATAACAACATCCATAGTTAAACTCGCTACATTTTAATAAATTTTCCTGTAAAAATATTCCATTCTTTATCTTTATGTCTCCTCAACAAAGCATAAAGTTATAAAAATAATATTAAAAATGTACGTAAAAAAGTAGCAGAAATTCAGGTCAACCAATAAAACTCACATATTAAGTTGTAAAGACACAGAATAAAAAAAAGTTGTTCATAACTAGACATTAGGGAGAAATTACAAATTTTGAAGAACTTTAGAGTCATTCAAAGCATATTTATAATACAACAAAATGTAAAAAAATGGCATAAAGATGAACATGAAGACGCCGAAAAATGACAGGCAAAAAAAAAGTTTCTGTCGTGTCCCAACGTGAAAACAGAGGTTGGAGTAGAAAAAGGAATTTCCCTCACAGCAAGTCATAAAATGTTTTGAATTTTTTTTCCGTCATTCGCAACCCACCTCCAAAATTGTTAAATGTTCAACCTTTTCTACGTTGAAAAAAATGAGAATTTAAGGAGCATATCGCATTGCAAATAGTGATCCCAAAGAGAGAAAAATGGTTGTGGAACGTGAAAAATGTGTCTCGTGCTTGTTTAACATCGAAATAAAGCGTGCTGCTTGAAGGAAGTGAAGATGGATAGCGCGTACACAAAAAAAAAAGATGACAAATTGAATAATTTACTTTGTATGCTTATGATGACTTTATTTCTTTTTTTTCATTCCTTTAAATTTTTTGCCCTTTTTTTTCACTGTATATCACATCAAATTGTCATTAAGGGGCCACTGAATGAAGAAATAAATGTAATTAGATGCGAGAACATCATTAGAGTACTTCTTTTAATCTCCGATTCTCTAATTCATTTAAAATGTGAGCGCGCACGCTTGGGCAGCTGGAAGGCAGATTCAATTACGGTTATTTCCGTTCGACATATCTATTCCTATCGTTCGCTTTAGCACTGCTTTTGATAGAATTAACTTACATCATAGTTTCATTTTGGACTGACTAGAAATTGTCATTATATTTTGATTGTAATTTGAGAAGGGTATAAAGGATGGAATTTTGGTTAATTTGAGGATGTTCCTGCAACTTTTTTGTATCAAAATTGATCAGTTTGGATTGATTTCATTCATTATGTCACTAATTATTCCAGTAAAACTTTTTGAAGTGAGATTTTACCGTCGCCATTTTGAATTTTCGGCCACGTGTTTTTGAATTTGTTTAAATCTCTTTGTTAACTATTTTAAGATGATTTTCAATATTTAAAAGCATTTAGTTAAACTTTTGCCATGTTTTTCTTCAAAATGTCAAGGTTTTCGTGGATTTTCAATAGCTAAATCCAAAATTATTTGAATACTTTTCAAAGTGACAAATTTTCCCCGCCATTTTAGTTTTCCTTTCATTTAATATCAAATTTCCTAAAACTGCGCCTCAAAGCATCTTCTCACTAAAATTTCTATCTAATATTAATTTTTTCAAACAACTCGCGAAACATGACACTGAATTGATACTCATTTTAATTAATAAAAGCCATGGAGATTGCCATTAAATGGCAACTTTCTGTGATGGAGCAAGGAAAAAAAAAAGTTTCTTAATGAAAATTGCTTTGTAAATTTTTTTGTGATTCGGTGACGTGAGTGAGATGGAAAGATACATTTTTATTATTATTGTCATTATTAGTACAATTTAATTATATTGAAATGGTAAAAAGCTTTTAAGCGACATCTTCGGAAAATAAAAAAATTCTTTTATGCTTCCCAATTATCGAGAGTTGGTTTTTTGGGTTGGAAAATTTCATTAAATTGTGCTTCTTTTCCTCCTTCCATGCTCGAATATTTTTAATTTAATTATTTTTTCTCTTCTCATATTATGATTATTATTATATCTCGAAAATTAATTCAATATTGGCATCAATGGAATTGCTGGCTTTTATTGAGTGCTACTTTGAAATTTAATAAACAGCAGAGACTAAATTTTTTGGGTGGTCCCGCAAGCGTAGAGGAACTTTGCGTTAACCTTTTGAATTTATATTCAAAATCTAGATTCATTTATATACATTCGAATATTAAGCATTCACCACCAGCGTTGTTGCATATCGCATGGCTATTAATTATGCAATTCTCTCTCGCACTCCCTTTGTTCAATATTTTATGTATAAAATTTTATTTTTTATTTCATCCTCTGAATTATACAAAAGAAATAACAATGATGAAGATCAACAGCAACAGCAGAGAAAAAAAGCAGCACCAGTTTTTTTAATGAATTGCATTTGTACATATCGATGCTGCATAAATTCTTTGTTTTCCTCTCTATAACACATGCATTCTCATATTCCAATTTGAACAGACGCGAAAAAAAAAATTTATGCGAAATGAATAATCTCTCAAACCATCATCATCATCTGAAAGCACTTAAACAATAACAACAACGCCAGCCGTTTTGCTTGCATTTAGAATAGCACTGCTGTAAAAAAAAAAATTGTGAAGAGTGTAAAAAAGAGTTTTGCTGCTGTTAAATGCTTTTCGATATTAGCATATTTATGCAGATGCATTCATCATCATGGTTTTCATCAAATATATGCTATTTGTAAGTGATGGGTTGTGAAACGGATGAGGGCGACTTGAGTAGCAGATTTACATTTCAGTTAGAGAGCTTAAAGGTTATTTGCAATAGACTTTGGAGAAGGAGAACTGATTGAATTTAATTTGATTTGAATGCTGGTAAGTTTAAGTAGTGATTTGATGGATTATGTGTGGAATGCTTAAGCGTGGATATTAAAGATGTTGATTTTTCTGCTTGAATGATAGTAATTATGCATTAAACTGTGTTTTGTCTATCTTTTGCCACTTTTTTGCATAAAAAACTGAAGAAATCACTTTAATTGAGCAATTAAGATGAGAGAAAATTGCAAAAAACTTTTCGAAGTGGAGAAAAGTCCGCCATTTTGGATTTTCTAACTCGTCATTTTGAGGAAAATGAAATTTCAGGTTCGATTCCCAAAATCACGCAACATCAAAAAATATTTCATCAACAACACCAAATCCGCATCAATATTCAGAAATTTATTCATAAAATAACAGTAATTAACCATTAAAATTTTACAGCCACATTAAAAAATTTCACAATTAGGATTCACAAGGATCATTTTCCGCAATTTGAACAGCACACAGAAATTTAATATCACAAAAATTTCATAATAATAATAAACTCCAATAAGCATAATTCATAAATTAATAGTTAATCAATGTAATATAAAATATTTACCATCAATCATCAATTAATTGTACAGATACCCGCTGATTCATATCACGATTGAGCCTTGACAATTGAAGTGTCAATAACTAAGTAAGTACTATCATTAAATAATAAATAATCACACATTTATGCGAAAAAATAAGTTGTTTGGCATTTTACAAGCTCGATGATGCAAACTGACTCAACTAATAATAATTCCTATATATCGCCTGTCATTCCAATTGACTATAAATGTATTCAATATGCAGCATGTTAATTGAAATTATACACAGCAAAAAAAAAATGGCAATATTTTTTGATCGTTAAAATCCACTTTTTATCTCTGTTGCAGCATGCAGCTTGTGCAAAATTGTGTGTATTTGTTTGTTATTTGCGAGCACAAATCGATTGGGAATGGGATAGAAAAAAAAACCGTTTTGTAGATCAATTTTTTATGCAAAATGTGATTTAATGGCTATTTTGACTAAATGGTCAGGAGATTCGGTCGTTGACACAATTGTGCCATGTGAAATTTTTAGTTTTGGTGAGAATTTTGTGGATTTATGCTGTAGATTTGGAAAAATCAGCGAAAAAATGTTAAATATGAGAAAAAATGGTGCTCGCCATTTTAGGGGAAAGTCAACTGTAAAATTCAAATGTAAAATGACCGTTACAAAATTATATGTATTATTTTAGTCTAAAATACCAGAATTTGAGTCATAAAATTTGTAATTGCCAATAAATGCGCCACAATTCAGCATAAACCATGACTACCCCAAACAAATTTCAATCCGTTTTCCATAAATCCATTTATTAGTAGCATTTGTAATGCTGCAAAAAATTGCATTTCAATTTGATATACAAAATAGTTGGATATTGATAAAGTGAAGCATAAAAAAATATTAAAATTTGTAGTTGTCGTTCCTGCCGCCGCTGCGCCTTGTTTCATTTTCATAATCCAGACAACAAAAAACACTAATAATTTTAGCAATTTAAATGATACATTAATAAGTGTTACAATGCAAATGTTTAGTGCGAAAAAAGCACATTTGTGGTTAATTTCCTTTACCGCAGTCGTAAAAAGTCTGCAATAAAAAATAATATTTTGTAAGTGTGTCCAACAAGAGATGTGCCTGCACACGACCTGAGAGTAAATAAGTCAACATTAAACACACCTGTTTCACTGCCGCATCTCGTTAAATGAGAATGAACAGCAACAAAAAAAGTAAAGTTTGAATAGATAATTTATGCTCTGATAAATGAACAGCATTCAACAACATCGGGGATAATTGACTGTTAATTTGCAAATATACAAATTGACTTTTTTTTTCCTTCTAAAACTTCTTCTTATTCTCCTTCCAGTTTAATAATTGATTGAAAATAGAGACAAGATTTATGCTCATATGTGTGAGCACAGCCACGATTATACTTATGTGAAAAATGGAAACAAGTTTATGCAGAAAATATATAAATTATTTTAAATGCTCAATTGTGGCTCAATGTTAATAATTTATGTATAATTTAACTTTACCGCGCCGATATGACTTTAACTTATGTTATTATTATTTTTATTTTAAATGTTTCATTCCTAGCTAGCTATTTTTTGCATTATTTTCTTTGTTGTTCGATGGATATATATTAATAATAAAGTTAAGCAAAATATTGAGACAGATGACATGGAGCGGAATTAATTCCTTTTTAAAGGTTACTTGAAGTGGGCTTTGAGTGTAACAATGAGGACGGATATTGAGACTAGATGTAGTCAATTGAGGGTAATAAGCTTATTAAATGATTTAAAGGGTGTGCAACTATGATTTTTGATAAAGGGGGTACACAACTACGCTTATTAAATAAAGGGGAGTCAATCTTATGTTCTCTAAATAGTCTAGCACAGAACTAACTTTAAATGCTCCAAAGGGTGCTAAACTAAGCATCTAATTGAAAAGGGGTGCTAAACTAAGTATGTAGACTTGAAAAGGGGTACGCAACTACATGTATAATGATTTTAGTGATGGAATATACTCTTTAAGTAACAGGAAGAGGACTTGATCCAGAAACTTTGCGATTCTGCGCTTACTGCGATTCCTACTAGCTTACTGAGTTGTATGCCCCGCTATAGTAGTTCTTTATGAAACAAGACTTGTCAAGGAACTAAAAATTACTTCCAAGAACTCTCTCCATTCTACCTTGTCCCCTATATCCCATGCTTAAATAATAACTGTGTGGAAATATCGAAAAAAAGACTCTAAAGAAATAGTATATAAATATACAGCAATTTCAATATCGTACTGAGAGTGCTGAAAGAACATAAAAAAGTATGAAATTTATTTCCGTCGCTATTCGCACACAGTTCATTTCTTTAACTCTATCGATTACTCATAATGCCATTGCATATAAATTTTATGATTAGCGCTTTCCTTCTCTCTCATTTTCTCTTTTAATGCCATTTTTTTCTCCATCGTCGAGCTAATAAAAAATATGGATAACGAGTCATTTTAACACATCAGGAATGAATAAATGGAAATGCTACGAAAAAAAAATGTCTTAATAGATTGCGCAATAATCTTCTCATTTAAATAACTTCTTTTCAGCTCCCTTTATATTCATAATTTTTCCTCATGAAAAACTGGTTCCATTCATCTTTCAGCAAAGCTAATTGCTACGCAGTTATATTTCCCTCATATTATATTTTGGAGGAACAATGAACATTTTATGGAGTTGTTCTCTTGTTCTTACATCATTTATTGTTGTTATGCGGTAGGGTGAGTCAGGATGTGGCCAAAATGTTTCTTTTGAGACGTAAAGTGCAATTATAAGACGGAAATTCGGTACTGAACGCATCATTGAAGCAGAAAATGTTACTGAACGCACTTTTGAGGCAGAAAATTGTTACTGAACGCACTTTTGAAGCAGAAAAAGTTACTGAGTGCACTTTTGAGGCAGAAAATGTAACTGAATGCACTTTTGAGGCAGAAAATGTTACTGAATGCACTTTTGAGGCAGAAAATGTTTCTGAATGCACTTTTGAAGCAAAAAATGTACTGAACGCACTTTAGAGGCAGAAAATGTTACTTAACGCACTTTTGAGACAGAAAATGATACTGAACGTACTTTTGAGGCAGAAAATCAACTAAGTAGCCCTTACACTGAGTCCATTGGCAAACCCTTTACAAAATGATTAATATTTCGTTGCTTCATTGTTGCATGTTGTCTTTTTAAATGTAAAATAATTAGTTCCTTCATTTCTAAAAAAGAAATTTTTTATACATTTCTTAATGACATTCATTAAATTTGTAGCTGTAGATCGGCAATCAAGCTTGTTTCTTTATATGACACACGGAATTGAAAGGAAAAAAAAGGCTAATTTAACATTTTATTAGTTCACACATAGCATTCAATTAAAATGACTTCGTAGTAGTCGTTTACTATTGCCGCTGTGCTACTATAATTAAATAATATAAGTATTCCTGTATGTCACACACATTTTACTTCACTTTATAAATTTTTATGAAGCTTTTTTGCTTCTTCTTCTTTTTTTTCGAGTTTCGTTTCACATGTTTTCATAAAGGAAGATAATTATAGTTCCTTTTTACTTTTCTTTATTGGTTGAGTGATGGAATAGAAGGAGTCGATGGAAGGGTTGGGTGCAAAAAAGTTTTCTTTTCCTCTTTGTTGTGAAAATTGTCACAAACATGCATGATTTAAGGGGATGTAACTAGTTTGATTGATGGATTGTGGTAGGTTTTATGATATAGGATTGCTAGTAATTATGGTCAATTTAATTTGCATAAGCGAGGAAGTGGGCTATGGAAGTATGAAAGCTTTGATGATGATTGTGCTGAATTCAGCTATTTGGACTGAATTCAGCTGATTGTGCTGAATTCAACTGATTTTGATTGAACTGAATTCATCTGAATGTGCTGAATATTGCTGTTTGAACTGAATTCAGCTGAATTTGCTGATTGTGCTTAATTCAGTTGACTGTGCTGAATCCAGCTAATTGTATCGATTTCAATAATTTTGCTGAATTCAGCTGATTGAGTTGAATTCAGCTGATTGAGTTGAATTCAGCTGATTGAGTTGAATTCAGGTTAATGTCTTCAGATTGTGCTGATTGTGCTATATTCAGCAAAATATTAATAATTCAATTAAATATGCTGAATTCAGCTTAGAAGCCTATAATGTACTAAAACCAGATCCTTCCTCTAGTAAACAACATTTCCACATTTTTAAATCAAAATGCTGCATTAGTCAGCAACTATCATCTTTACATTCTTTCCCTTGAACTTTCCATCCAACTCAATCTTACCAATTTTCTTTCCTGACATTTTCAGCATGCAAAATTTTGACATTTTATTAACCTTCTCAAAAATAACACAACATTCTTGCTCCAAATTTATTACTAAGTGACTTCCAATCCTTGTCATAAACACGTGTATAGTCATGACTACATATTACACATCCTTACAAAAATATTCACTTTTACAATAAAACTAGTGTTGCTTTAACATACATTATAGGCAAATGGTGAAGGGATAAAAAGAAGGAAAGAAAGAGAACATAAGAACTTATAGCCCATGGCATGAAAAATAAAAGTTTTGTCTCTACTCTTTATAATAGTTCATGGAAAACTTTCTGCACACACATTCATATAAAGGAAACGAGCAAGCACAAAAAGGTTCGTCTTTGGATATTCATTTCATTTTCCTTTCATTTGACAATTTTTCCTCTCTCTTTTCGTCTTCATCCATAGATTGCCTTTTGCATGATATAGATGAACGTTCTTATATACTTAAAATAAAATAGCTATCATGTTGTGGTCAAGGGATGGAGAAAGTTCTACAACGGTAAAAATTGTATTTGGATTTTGAATGTGCGTGAGTGTAAAACTTTGTGCCTGAAAATGTGCCTTTGAGACATTTTTTGTAGATGACAAAAATGAAGAAAAATTGGATGTTGAAAAGGTGACTTTGGAGATAGAGAGAAGAATAAATTGAAAGATAATCAGCTTGTATCAAAGAGTATCAAAGGTTTATACCTGAAGTATAAACTAATGAATGGATTAAGAAGAAAAATTCAAGTGTGGTTAAAGTTGCTGATAGGATTATCGAGTTTAACTTTAGTTTTAGTTGAGGAGAGTTTTATTGGGGGATTTTTGGGGCTTGAAATGTTTTGAAGTGTGTTAAGTTTTGGATGATTTTGGTGAAATTTGTACAAATTTGCTAGATTTGACTATTTATGACTAGATTGTGCCATCTATGGTTAGATTGAGCCATTTTTCGCTAA
Organism: Chironomus tepperi; assembly: GCF_022539635.2. Classification (NCBI taxonomy): domain Eukaryota; kingdom Metazoa; phylum Arthropoda; class Insecta; order Diptera; family Chironomidae; genus Chironomus; species Chironomus tepperi. The sequence continues at coordinate 3,213,580 of NW_027226207.1, forward strand.
ATTGAGCCAGATATTGCTGAATTGATCCAGAATTAGTTGAATTCATCGAAATTGACTCCAATATTGCTTAATTTAAGCCACATGTTATTGACTTGTGCCAGAATATGCTAAATTCAGCCAAAACCAGCTAAATTTGAGCCAGATTTTGCTGAATTGAACTCCAAATCGCTAAAATGAGGCAACAATATGCATCTTTAAAATTCAAATCATAAAAATTAATTAAAGTTCAAAACGATTTGTATTCAAAATCCCCTAAAGTCAATCCTTTCCAATCCTTATCCCCCAATTTTAAATCCAATTACTTCCCTCAATTTTCGTCACTCTTATTTGACTTTTAACTAAAAAAATATTCCCCAATTTTTTTTTTGTATTCTTGATCCTTGACTCATCCCCATCTATTATTTCCCACAAAATTCTCTATTTATTGGAAAGTGATGAAAAAACTATAGGCCGTATGTGCTAAAGGTCTCCGATGTAACATGCCGTAAAAAAAAGTATCACTAACCCTTAGAGAGTGGAAAGAAATGAAAAAGAAAAAGTCAATTTTCTTTGGTCGTTTTGAAACATTTTTATTCATGCTACGTAAATGTTTGTCGAGCAAAAGGACCAAAGTGACTATGAATGGCAAAGCAATTTTCATTTTTATTCTTATTGGAAAATTTTCCTTTAAAGAGAAAAAAAGCAAATCCCCACTACAAATTATCATCATCTTACTTCTATTGTTATAAGAGACGGAAAATCCTCAACTCAGCAAATTGTCGCTCAAGTAGCTGATTAGATTGTGCGAGACAATAATGCGATAACGTGACGATTTATTCCATGCAAACACAAGTGAAATTCTCTATTTTTTTTTGTTGCTTTCTATATCTCAATATTCTCATCTCTTCTAACAATTACATTTTCACCATTCAACAAACGACTTTGCTATGACGACATGATGCGATAGATGGATAAATATATACAAAAAAGTACACTTTCTATGGTGTTTAAGGAGACGAGAAGAAATTTTCTTTTTCGCCGAAAATGAGACCGAGGAGTACATGGATGTACATGGCTGCAGAAGTAGTGACAAGTCATGGACTTGGAAAAATAAAAAAAAAATCTTAGCTGGATACACATCAAAAAAGGTTAGAATTTGTAAAGGTAACAAAAGTTCACAAATCAGATTTATGAGAATCGAACTCTTACAATTTGCAAATTATTCAAGATCTAAATTTTCACTCAATTAAGATTTTGGCTAGAATTTAATATCCTTATTCTAATTTTCTTATCCTTTGCAAAACCAAAGCTAGTTCAAAATTAAATCAAAAATCATTTCTGTTAGCTCTTGTGAAGTATATAATTTCAGAATTTTTTCCGGCAACTTTTTCACACAAAATTTGATAAAATTTTACAATTTTTTAGCGCCAATTCAGTAATTTATGTGCACAGCACATCCAATCATCTACTCCCCGGGAACAGTATCAAGAAAAAAATGTAATTTTATTGTGCTCACTTTCTTTCCATTCATTCATTTCATTTTTTTACTGATAAGAAAGTTTCGTTTCCTTCGTTTCCTCTGCTGATGATGATTTTTTTTTTGCCATCCCCACGCTCCTTTCTTATTCTTACAAGCAGCTATGACTATTCATAGTCTATACATCTTGCGTGTGTGTGTGTGTATCTATGCGCATTTTCGGGGTGTGTATTTGTGGATTCTTTAAATGTTGTTAAAAATTTTTTTCGTTCCTTCTACTTGTTATTTTTCCTTCTTTTATGTACGTATAATAAAGAAAATTATCACCCTTAAGGTATTACACGCTTTTCCATTTTCTTCTTCGTTTTTACTTCTCTTATTTCGCTACATTCATATTTATTTACTCATTTAGAGGGAAAATTAGAATAGATGAATTAAGGAACGGTGGAAGATAATAAGGAGAATTTTTTAATGATTATAGAAATTTTTTGTGTTCTTTTTTTATGAGAGCATAATAGATGGATTTGAAAATGGAAATTGTAGATTAAGATTGGACTTTATGGAGTAGATTGGGAGTTTTGGGGAGTTGGATGAAAAATATGGAGTTTTATGAGAGTTTTTAGGATTTTAAAAAATATAATGACAAAATTCATTATAAAAAATGTTAAAAAAAAAATTCAAAAAAATATCATAGTTTGTTATTGCTTACTCGAATATTGAAAATTAAGATTCGAATTTAGTAAAATTGGGTTAAGCCAAAAAATATTAAAATTTCCCTTAAAAAATCTAAAATTCTCCAAAACTTCCTTTAAAATTCAATTTCTCTCCTAAAAATCTCCAAATCCAAAAACAAACATCAATCATCATTCTTAATTCGATTACAATTGAAAAAAATTTTAAATCCCCTCTCATTACAATATGAAAAAGATGCAAGAAAAGACATTCAATTTACATCCATAAACGTACAACAATGAATGGATGAAAAAATGAGCGAAGGAATTAAAATTTCTACTTCATCTTCACATTTCATCTTCTCTTTACAAATCAATGGTGAATAATCAATGGCGCGATTATGTCTGATTTGTACGGCACATTGCACATTCTTTCGCATTTTCGTTTTTTCTTTCTTTTGTGTTACGAGTAATGTTGAGATATTGAGGAGATTTACGTAATTTTGATTTGTTGAGGAGTATAGGCGCATTTTTAGAGGGGTTTAGTGTTCCTTTTGAGGAGTTGGTCAAAGAAACTTGTCATTTTTAGCTAAATTTTTCCCTATAATCAGCTTAAGCTTGAAGAACAATGTTCAATTGATGATTTTTTGGCATTTTTTGAAGAAATTGGAAGCAAATTGAAGTTTAACGGACTTTCAAAATTTGAAATTTTCTAGAAACTTAACGAAACTTTAACGACTTTTTTGAATATTTTTCTAACGGTTTTTTGCCTTTATTAATGCAAACTTTCTCGTTTAATTACATTGAACAATTCCCTTGAATTTTATGAATGTTCAGACCAATTAACATGCTACATGTCGACCTCACGTCTTAGAAAACTAATTAAAATATCAAGTAGCTTTCATACCTCAATCACCCACCTATCCAAACTGAACATCTAAAATCTCAATCATTTTTACACAAAATAACTGCATAACAGATATAGAAGATAATACGCGATGATGAATACGAGGAAATGTGTAAAAGAAAAGTAAACGGTTTTTTGTAGCTAATTGCTAATTGGCATTTCAAGCACTGCTAATAATTTTTCAGTCTGTGATATTTCGCACTTTAATTAATTTCTTATTTTTTCTTCTTCACTTAATAATTTTTTTTTTGGTGAGTGGAAGGCAAAAATTCCAGAAAAGTTGTGTTTTGTGCTTTATTATGCTGTGCTGTTGCTGCCGATGTTTTTTTTTTATTGCCTTGCTCGCGTCAAGCTAATGCAAATTTTATGTCGCACGAGAGCGGCAGCTAATAAACGTAAATCATTATAATATTAATGAGTAGTGGGGGGTCATAATATCTAAGATTGCTTAAGACTGATAAGGTTTGGTAGTGGGAGTCGTGAGTAGGTGATGTCACCCCAGTCAGTGATGTATCATACCCTCATTAAGAGTGTAGATTCAATTATTCAGAAATAGACGATTAGGATTAAGTTCGAAACCTAAAAATGCATTGACATCACATCCGTACGACTCCCATTGTAAGACTCATAATATTTCGCAAGGTTATCAGAAGTGTATTTAAAAAGAATTAAAGTTTAAGCTCATAATACTCACAATCTTTCGGTCTCTAATGGAATTTTCCTTGGCACCGATGACAATCCACGATGTGAGCAGTCAACAGTATGGCCATTACACGTACATAGACGAGGACATTTTGGTGATAATGTGTCACTGTTGCTACTGGCAGTACTTCCACTGCCGCCACCATTGACATTTAAACTTGATCCATAATAGCCGCCAAAGGGTTCAGCACTTGCAATTATGGTCGTTATCAATAATATTGTAGCTATTAATAACATCTTGTTGTGGTTATAAAATAGCATTCGATACATTTTGTGAATTACTCATTTACACACATACGATGAATATATTGACGCGGGTCACAACACGCAAACTTGTATAAATGCTTCTTCTTGCTTGCTGTTTTTTATGACAACATCAACTTGAGAACCTGACTAATTCTTTTGAGGCAAGAAATTAGGAATTGTTATTGTTATTGTTATTACTTTTTATGATGTTTATGCTAATTTTTCACTTTTTTTTCAGGTAAAATTTCTGTTCTCCGTCTGATGATAATGAGGCGATGATGGAGAACGAACAGTATCGACTACTTTCGGACGTTCTTCTTTGAACAGAAGCAATAATTAAATTAAATTAAATTTTGTCGATGAAATATTTAATTAAAAAATTATAAATGAGAAGAAATTGCTGCCGAGTTTCGCTATTAGCTGTTGACAAGCTCTCTTTTTTATATGCGGTATCGTTAACACTGATGTCGGATTATCTCGGGACTTTTTTTATTTCTCATTCAATATTTCGCTGCCGTTGAAATCACTTATTGAAGTCTGAAATGACATGAAACAAGATAGAAAATATGTATGAATAAATTAAATTGTATATATGAGGGTTAAAATATATATTATCAGAGTGTGGCCATCTCAAATTCGAGTTTTTCGGTATTAGAGATTGTCGAAAAATTCGAACTTAACTTATTTTAAAATAAAAATTTACGTTACGAAGAAAAGTTAAAGTAACGGTCAAAAAAAATTTGAATTTTAACTACAATTTTTTTTTTGAAAAAATTTAACGGTCGTTCTTGAGACAGCCACACTCTGATATTAATGTGGTGTGTGATTGAGATTTAAATCAATATATTTCTCTTAAAAAATATTATTAAATTAATTTTTTTAATTATCACAAGCTGTTGTGCACGCTTATTAAATTCATATTAATTGGTTCAGTGGCTATTTGTCTTATTTTATTCACATTTCATACGAATTTTAATTACTGCTGGTTGTGAATTTTTTTTATGGTCTTTGAGGTTTGAGTTGAGTTAAAGGCTTGAATTTTATAGCTATTGGTGATTTTTATGTGCCTTAAAATTACAATTTGTAAATTTAATGGAGATTCTTGGAAGGATGCTGTTGATAGAGACAGGGTAGCACTTGGTATTGGACGTCATATGACCTGTACAGACAGCGAAGACAGTAAGTAATGGAAATAGAAAAAAAAATAAAAAACATTTAGCCCAAATAAAATAAATTGTCAAAATTTTCCGTTAGGATTTGAACCTTAGCTTCACTGACTAGAATAATATACATCATTATTATTATTAATCCCTTTTAAATCTAGTTGCGCTAATTCCTTAATGTATACAACAAGTCTATTAAATTCATATATTATGATACTTTACGCACTTAATTTAATTAAACTGCAATTCCTAAGCAAATTATCATAATTGACATTTAAAAGAATTTAAATTAAAAACAACCGTTAAAAACTTAATATCGAGTTATGATTAAAAATCCATCCCATTCCAACATCGGACTGTAAATAAAGGCTATTAATAGTAATATAGATTTAAATTATTCGGTCTATAGCTATTGCTTGCAAAACTTGATTATATAATGCTAATTTATATATATGTATAATAATCGCTATCCTCATGAGAAGTAGGTAAGATAAATACATAACATTTTATCACTGTAGCTGGAAAAAAATTAGCAAGACATGAGAGGAAAAGAAGAAATAATCACAAAAACCGGCCCCAAGACGATTTCTACAAATCAGCCTCCTGTAATCGATAAATTTTGTTATCGACAAAAGAAGGAATAAATGACCAGAAATAAAATTTATTAACACGATGAAAAATCGAAATTAGCTGGAAGTCATCGACTGTATTTGGCTCGGCTTCTTATTTAAATTATCCATTTACGCTTGTTTGTCTCTCTCGGTTATATTTTTGTGGCCTTTATGGCTTCTTCTTGACTTCTTATCTCAGACATTAAATCACAGTTTTATTCACGAGTATAATGTGCTTAATGTGATAGATGATGGGCCATAAGTTGATTTATTATTTGTGTATACTTTTTTTCTCATATGAGCGCAGAATTTATAATTTTTTTGTTCCTTCTTTTTGTCTGAATTCTCTCATTTTAATTTTAATTAAATTCTTCATCACAATGCTGCATATAGGATTTCTTTGAGTTGACTTTCCTCATTCTTATTGTGTGACTTTTGGTTTTGGGCTAGATTTGACTTTTGAATGGGAATTGTTGGGGATTTATGGATTTTCTTGGGACAAAGGGGACTTGTAGCTTGGGTTCTGGCTATTGAGTCTTATCATTGGATATGATTTGAAGGCTCATATAAACTTGAAATGACTAGAACAGCAAAAAAGGGCCAAATTTAACTAGACTGACACTGGGATCGAGCCTGGGACCTTTCCGTCGAATACCTGACTTCCAAACCAATCAGACCATTGCCGCTTAGACAAAATTATCAGTTTTGTCTAATTTTGATTCAAGCCTAACCTCAAAATCCCAAAAACCTAATTTAAATCCAACCTCAAAATGCGTCTCAAAACAACCAAACAACCTCATCTCCCCAAGCATCTCCTCACTTTCATTCTTAAATTGTCGTCGTCGTATTTATTAAAATACTTAAAATTCCATGTGCGGCTTTTTGAGGAGCAAAAATAAATTAAATTATAAATAAAAAAAAAATATTTCTGTATTTCTGATTTTAAATTGCATTCTTGTTCCTGTATATAAAGACATTCCAACATGAACATGCGGTTGGTCTTTAATTATTACTCTTCCTGAGATTTCAGAAAAAATTAAAGTAGTCAAAAAAACAACTTTACGCATCGGTGGACACACTAAGCACCGGGTTATGTCAATGAACACAAATGATAATATTATTAAAAATTATGTAGACATAGACATACATGATGTAAAAGGGGTGCAATCATAATTGTAGATGCGACGCATACTGTATGGAACCCTACCGTATATGAGCACAACACGACCATACCCACACATTTATTGTGCATAGTTCCGGCTTAAAAATTTGAAATTCAATTACTCTATGCTTTGTAGTTTGTTCGTGGCATATTCAGGTAAATGAGTAAAGCGATCTTATTATTAAATAATTTTTTATGATGCCATCCTCTCTCCCCCTTTGCAGTATAAAAATGTAAATTTACAAAATGAATTCTCTTTCAAGTCAGGTAATTTTCTGTAAGTACCATAAACCATCATTCCGCATAATTGCATTCAATTGCAATTTACTTTAAGAATCGTTCTTTTTTTTCTTCTCTGAGGGTTGTAAAGGAAATAACTAAACATTCTTAAAAAGAGGGGAGAGTTCGTGAGTGATGGCTTGGGATAGCTGATCTTGGTTATGCCCTAGTCATGATTTAGAGAGTATGCTAGTCATACCTTAGTCATAATCTAGGTTGTTATATCTGTTTGTCTCTTGCCCTAACTATTGTCATAATTTAGGACGTATGCAAGTTGTACCCAAGTTCTGATCTAGGTTATACTATGGGCTAGGCTCCTGCCCTACTCTAGAGACACTCTAGTCGTAATATAGGTTATTTACTAGTCATAATGTGGTTTATATTCTAGCAATTGCTCTTAGTCATACTCTAGGTTAAACCCTAGCCAATCTGTAGGTCATACCTTAGTCATACTGAAGTCCATACCCTAAACATCAACCAATACTCAAGAAATAACCCCAAAAAACCTCAAAAGACCCTTCAAACTCATCAAATTTTCACGTCACCACTAAAAACTCCATAAACTGCATCAAGCACATGTCAATAAAAAATATAGTTCTGCATGTCTGCATCATCATCAACATTTAAAGTATAAAAAAATTTACCGCAAAATGTGAGTGATTCCTGAAGCAATACAAAATAGAAAAAAAGTAGCAAAAACTGGATTTTCGGCATTATAAAAAATATCTTTTTATCTTCTCATTCAAGACGACATAAGGAATAGATATGAGTGTATAAATGTGTATATACATGGAAGAGGCAACAGAAATGTGCTCTGAATATCTAATTGCCAATTGCTACAATTCATTTTATTTACCTCTAGTCTAAGACGAGAGGAAAAAAAGTTCATCGTGTATAACTTTTATGTGTTATTTGCCATGTAAGCGTATTCAGGCTGCTTCACTGGATGGAACATTTAGTGATGCTACAATGCGTCTATAATTTTTTGACTGCCACCTTTACATACTAGCATAAAAACGCTGTCAAGTATAACGGGAACAGTCGAACTAATGACTATAACGAATGAGGAATTCATTGATTCCATCGTATATCTTGCAATAAATTTCCATATGAAAAGATGGAAGCGAAAATGTGCGAATTGATGGAATATAAAGTAATAATCATGGAGAGTGTGAATTGATGGCACAAAAGATGAAATTTCTTAATGAACGTAAATAAATAGAAGAAAATTTGCATGCCGAGGTGTGTTTGGGTTTATTAATAGGTAGATCAAAGAAATTAATGTGTTCATCTTACTGGATATTGTGGATTTTATAGTCAAAATGTTGGAATTTGATGTTTATTGCGTTTTAAACATATTAAGCAATATCCTGAAATATATTGTCTCTAAGACGTCATTTAGGCTATCCCATGGACCACAATCAGCTTGTCCACCTAGTGAAGCATCCACAAACCCATCATATCCAATAAATTTCATCATCAACACCCATCTTACGCACTATTTACTAGTTCATTTACTTCAATTTACTAATCAATAAAATAACATTTTTCACACCTATTACAAAGCCGTCTTACACCTTCTGCTTTGTAAGATCTAGTCTACATATGGTTTATTTTACATATAGTTCACACATTGATGATTAAATTCTCTTAGTAGCTCTAATCAATGTTGGTAATATGTGAAGAATTCTTTGAGGCGCCAAAGATAATCAAAAATTCGATTGAACTAGTTTGTAACAGAACTGAAGCTAGCCTGTAGAATTTCCAGATATCCATGTGATTAAAATTAGTTAGAACTCAATGATTCCAGCGATAAATCACTCATTCATACCTCAAATCAATGCCAGAATCCCCATAAATCCACAAAATAAGCAATCTTATTAACCTTTCTGCCAAAAAAAAGTATATCCAACAAAAAAAAGTAGAAATTTTTTGACAGCAACAAACACAAGCCGTCATAACTTCCGTAGTCCCGCAGTCAATTAACAAACAAAACCCTATAGGAAATAATTTTTATACTTCCTCCTCAATATTCATAGTGAGAAATCCTTTCGCATACGTCGTGTTCTGCATGTAATACATTACTATGTATGTCTATGGGTCGAATAACAAAAAAAAAAAGAAATGAAAAAAGATAGACAAGAATAAGAGACGAGATGAATGTTACACACGGGACCCTTTTCTCAGTTAGTCAGTAACACATAGGAATAAAAGAAGTAAGTAAGAGATTCTTCATCATTTGGGGGGTTGTGCATGGATGATGTTTGGGTAATGAGTTTCTAGTGATGACTTGAGATCAATTCCTTGGCTTTTTGGGTTTTGGGAGACAAGTAATAATTTGGGATGCACCCGGGATGCATCCTTACTCAGCACGCTAACAAGTAATGAGCATACTTGCTTAAATGCGCGTATTCATGGGTATACTCAATTAATATAATTGAGCACGCTCTATATTGTGAGCATATTCCCCTTGAGTTGCACAAATCGATTAAACGATCAAATACTCAGCTTCAAGGCAGATGTGACTTGGACTTGATGCTGTTTTCGGCTAAAATCAGTAACTATTCCAGCGTCACAGCGACCTGATGCCAGGTGTATCAATAGATCGATTAATAGACTTGCTATTCGTATCCATGAGCGTGTCTCTTGCCTGTCCAAGGAAGTAAGTAAGCATACCCATCGTCATCATAGAGTCTAACAGACGTCATTGCCAATCAACTCCATAAATGTGCAGAATAGAAAATTTTTTCACATTTCAAAAAAAAAGTTTCTTAATATAACACGTATTGACAGATATTGGCAGGCAGTGGAAAGTAGAGATGGGAATTGAGGGGGGAAATGAAATGAAGAGATAACAATAAACTGTAATTTTCATCACCCAAAAAACAAATTCTTTTATTATTTATAACAATACAGTATTTTCTATAAATCTACATCTTTGCAATTATCTGTTACCAAACAGAAACAAATTGACAATTGAGGACGAAATTCAATTTACTCGAAAAAGTGAATCCCATCCCCATCTATATAAAAATGAGAAAATTAATGGCATCACACCAGTAGGAAAATTAGAATTTATAGTCACATACCAGAAATGAATGTCTTTATTAATTATTCAATGACCAAAAAGCGACCCATGTGACACATTTTGTTCCTAAATTGTTATTTACTGTATCTTATGGAATTGTAAGGGCCTGTCGGTTAATGCCAATAAATTTTCACGTTGTCTTGAAATCCTTTCTTTTTTTTACTGGCATTTACGTGCCACATGAGAAATGCTGAAGATGCTTGAAACTAACCAAATTGATCTATATATTTATGTCTTGAATGATCCCATCCCGGATGTTGTAGATTAATAAGCTCTTGAAATTTTTTTTTATGTAGCATAAAAATAGTAAAGATGAAGAAGAATTTTAGTTTCGGAATTAAATTGAATTGAATTAGATTAAATGCAGAATAGAGCACATGTCATGTTCTTGATGGATATTTTGAGATATGCTGTTTAGGGTATTGTTGGTGTGCAGCTTGTTACTAACGGGAATTGGCGATTTAAACTAGTTCAAATTATAAAAATTGGTCAAATTTTGAAATTTAAAAGAATTTTGAAATTTAAAGGAATTTTGAAATTTAAAAGATTTTTGAAATTCGAAAGAATTTTGAAATTTTAAAAGATTTTTGAAATTCGAAAGAATTTTGAAATTTAAAAGAATTTTGAAATTTAAAAGATTTTTGAAATTCGAAAGAATTTTGAAATTTAAAAGATTTTTGAAATTCGAAAGAATTTTGAAATTTAAAAGAATTTTGAAATTTAAAGTTTTTGAAATTTAAAATAATTTTGAAATTAAAAAGAATTTTAAAATTTAAAAGATTTTTGAAATTCAAAAGAATTTTGAAATTTAGAACAATTTTAATTTTAAAAGAATTTTAAAATTTAAAAGAGTTTTGAAATTAAAAAGATTTTTGAATTGAAAATTAAATTTCAATTTTTTCTCGATTCAATTTCTTAAGTCTCCCTAAAACCATCCAAAATCCGGAAGATGAGATTACCGAATATTTGTTTTTACTCTAATTGTAACCAATTTCTATCTTCTTATTTCATCTGCAACCCTTCCAGCAAATGTATTAAAATAAAACAAAATCAATGCCAGTAACTATCCAATAAATATTTCATTCAAGTCTCTTTTTATCTTCTTTTATGTTTCTAATTATGGATTAAATTACAAAAATAATCGACATTTACTAGCAATGCACAGATTGAATTTCTATTCTATATTCGTTAGCGTCACTCACTTAGCAGTACGGGATATGTACTTGAGGGAATTAGAGAAAAATATACAGTTTCAAAAATAAAATGTTAAGTTTTATTAGTTTTTATTAACAAGAGAAATATGGATGGATGGAAGTGTGAGGAGACGTGAATGAGAGTGTGATTTGGTGATTATTGAGGAACTGAGCGAAGTGGAAATTAAAATTTAATGGCGGGTATTTTATGTTTTGAAGTTAGGTGAGGTTTACTGCATTTTTCTCACGGTTTAATGGTTTTTGTGGAATTTTAACAATTTATGTGTAAATTTGAAGAATTTTAAGAATTTTTAAAACAAATTTTAATTTTGTAAAAATTTGAAATAATTAAAAATTGAATTTTGGTTTTTTTTTAAAGAAAATTATAAAAAAATCAAAAACTATTTTAAATATGTTTTTAAATTTTGAAAATTAAAATATAAACTCTTTTTTTAAATTTTAAAAAATAAAAAAATTCAATTAAAATTCACTAAATTAAAATTTGAATATTAAAATTAAAAAAAAAAAATTTGAATTTTTAAATACAAATAAATCAAAAAATTTAAAAAAATTTCAATAATAATCCTCTAACAGCAATAACAAATCTCCAAAAACTACACAATAGCACCCAAAATTATACACAATAACCGTTACAATAATACCCAAAGAATATTACATAAATCATTCGCCATTAATAAAGTCTAATTAAATTCATAAATCACATTCAAATTAATAATTTTCCAATATTTATTACTCTAATCTTTTCCGTACTTATTAAAAATAATCCACAATTGTTGTCGAATTTTAAAAACTTTTTTCAATTAAATTTTATATTTTTCTAAAATTTATATTCCATCTGTAAATCGATATCCAACAGCTATTGATCACCCCTAAAGAACATTATATTATTTTTCAGCTCTAATAGCTTCTGTTGTTTTGTTGCACTGCTGCTTTATCGAGCGGAATTAAATTAAATCCCATTTAGAAATGAGCAGACGTTTGAAGAAAATGATCGGAAAGTTATTTTGATTAATTAAATGCTTAGTCAATAAATATTAATAAATAAGCCATTATTATGGCCTCTAATTGAGTTCTCCCCGAAACGGAATGAAGAGAAACATCCATCAATCGAGCGATTTTGTAGTTAATAATCATCGTTAATATATGTATGTTAAAAAATAAATTAATCGACCTAAGGAGATGTTCCATGCTGTTGTCTTCTTGCTTTTAATTTTCGTCTTGGGTATGTTTATATTTGAATTCAATATTGGATAGGCGTTTTGGATTGATTGGGTCAAATATGATGATTTTGTAGACTTTTTAAAAAATTAATTAATTATTTTGAAGTTTTTGATTTTTTTGATTTTTTTGAAAAATTTTTGAATTTTTTTGAAATAAATTTGATTTTATTTTTTAGAATTTTTTGATCTTTTTTTTTTGAAATTTTTGATTCTTTTAAAATTTTTTGGATTTTTTTTTAACTTTTCGAATTTTTGGAATTTTTAAATTTTTTTTGAAACTTTTGAATTCTTTTAAATTTATTTTGGAGTTTTTATTTTTTTAAATTTTTGAATTTTTATGCAATTTTTTTTTGAAATTTTGAATTTTGTTTGAAATTTTGAATTTTTGAATTTTGAGATTTTTTAATTTTATAAATTTTGATTTTTTTTTGAATTTTTGAACTTTTAATTTTTTTCTGACAATTTTGAATTTTTTGAAATTTTAAAAATTTATTTAAAATTCAATTGTTTGTGCTAAAATGCGCTCTAGACCTCCAAGTCTTCTCTATTATCCTCAAAAGATTTTCCTCCGACAATTCTTCTCATTTTTTAACTTCATCGTTGATGCGCTCTTTTATTAACATACGAAAAAAAAAACATGAAATCATATCATTACCGTTGTTATAATATGTGCATGTTAGGGTATTTTTAGACACATAAACATGTTGAATTTTTTTCTTATTTCTTCTATGCATTTTGTATACCATACACACATGATATATGTAAGGCTGTTGTGTATGCTTAGCATAAATAACAGATTTTTTATTATTATTTCGTAAATATACCTCTTAATTAACTTTAATCAAGTTCTCGGCTTTACTAAGTCGTACACACATTTTATGTATACATGCATGAATATATGTTTAATATTATGTGTTGAAAAACTAGACCTCGTGTAAAAAACTTTGTATTTTTCTTTTTGAGCACAATAATATTATGCTTTTGTACATGCATAAGGAAGCATGTCTAAATTGAAGTACATGTAGTCTACGAAATGTTGATTCTTTCCTCTGTGTACTTATGCTCGTGTAATTGAAGTTTTATTGGGGCGAAAACAAAAATTGGAGTTTTATGAAGGAAATTTTAATGAATTATGTAGGGATAAATTGGTAGAAATATGTCGAAGCGAAACAAGCAACAAAAAAACCATGTTGCAGACAGTACAAACTAATACACACGGACGTTGACAGAACTATAAAAGAAAAGATTAAGGATAAGTGGCAGTCAGAATGGAATTTGGAAATAGGCAGCCAAAACAAGCTAGGAATCATTAAAAAGACTATTGACAAATGGAAAACAATCAACTCTCTGGATAGGAAGGACCAAACTGTAATTACTAGACTTAGACTTGGACATACAAGACTGACACACGGACACTTAATGGAACGGACGAGCATGCCGACTTGCAACTGTGGAGAGACGATCACAGTGCAACACATATTCAACTGTAGTCTGAATAAACAAATACTGGACAAGCATAAAATAAATTTTGACGCACTTAAGGCAGACGATAAGAAAAAATTGCAAAGAGTGATCGACTTCGTAAAAGAAATAGATATCTTCGATAAAATTTAATCCACACTAGCTATGTTACAACTGGAACGTAAGAAAATTAAAAAGCACTGTACATAAAAAATGAATTGAAAAAAAAAGGTTTTTTATGCCGTTTGAAACAGTTTAAGTACTTTTCAGACGGCTTTTTCCTTGAAATATGTAAAAATTGGATGAAAAGTAAAGGTCTTTAAATTTAAATACGGACCATAATAAATATAAATATAATAATAATAAAAATAATTGGTAGAAATATGGAACTGAATTACAAAGGGGGACTATTTTTAACGAGGACTTCTCTTACGTTTGGAGTAGAATTTCAGAGAAAAATCATGAAAAGCTGGAATTGGAGGAGGCTCTTAAAATGCAAATATTGTACAGAATGAGTAAGTATGAAGTTTATGTAGCTTTGTTTGTTAAATTATTGCAGATGTAAGAATGAAATTTGTTAGAAAAATTTAAAAATAATCAAAGTTATGAAGTTCGAATCTCAAAATTTGATGTGAATTTCAACGCGGTTTAAGTTTTTTTTAATTTTTTTTGATCGAAAATTACTAAATTCCAATGTTCGATTCTCAAAAAACTCTCAACACCAAATAACACCTAACCATGAATGGAAGCAACAATTTCAAAAAATTCCTTAAATTCCCAAACACCTTACAAAACCAAAAAACATCATCCAACTTTTATGGCATTTATCGACATTTTCACAAAAAAATAAGATTCAATTTGGTAAAAAGTAAAGGAATTCTCAGAAAACAAGAATTTTGCTTTTGTCCTTTCACGTAAGATGCCATTGAAACAAAAAAAAAAGAAATATATATTCCCGCTCACTTCTGTTGACTCAACGTGAGTTTTGCACTTTTGCAGTATTTTTATGTATTTGTTAATTTCCTAATTTATTGCAGGTTCTCATCTCAACCGAAACTGAAAAAAAATTATTTTTTTGTTATTCATAAAATCACGTTTCTGTACCGATAAAAAAAGGCACAAGCAGAGGCAGAGAAACATTTTTTTTATTGGGGTCGGCATTTAGTGATGTTTTTGGGATTTGGGACTTTTTGAATCTGAAGAGACAAAGAGTATGCTGTCGATAGCTTGACTATCTTAAGGATACTAGGTGAGCATGGTCATGAGCGATGCTCGCAGCTGAATCTGGTCTTGAGAGCATGCTTTTTGCCTAATACGGAGTATCTCTTGTTCTGCATTCTCATACGCTTCACAACCTCCAAATTAAGGACTATACCTCATCAACAATCAACTCCCTTACTAAGCCTTACGATGCCGATTTTGAGGGCATGCAAAAGTAAATAGAAAATCAAAAAGAGAAGCAAAAAATATTTTTTTTTATTCCTTTTGAATTTTTTTTAAGATTTAAAATCGTATTTTATGAGAAATAAAAGATTTTTTGTGTTTCAAATCATCTTTTCCTCCTTAAGCTATTTGCGAATGCTTTATGTCGCTTTGCTTCTCTTTCAACATATACACAAAAAAAGTCTTTTCATTTCTCTTTTTTTTTCATTTGAAATGAAATGAAATAATAAAACAAACGCCGTGTCAGTTTGAAAAAGATGAGGAATAAGAAGTAGAATTTGAGATTTTTCAATAGAAAAGAAGCAGATTTCGTGTTGATGACTTTATTACGTGGATTTAAAAAAAAAAAAAACTTCACAGGAAGGAGAAACAAAACAAAATAAAAAAATATGTAAACTTCATTCTTTATGTTTCTTTTATTGGACATAGCACAAAATGATCAGCAGCTACCTCTACTTCAGCATGAATGTTAAGCAAATAAGAGCTGAATATTTTTTCTTTTATTAAAATCGCCAGAGTTCATCAATCAATGACATGATTCTCTTTTTCTTTCTCTTTCCTTTCAACTCGTTTACTTTTTCCAAACAATAACAATAACATTCATATAAAGACTCGTTTTTCGGGTTCCTACTTAAGTCATTAACGCTATTTACTGAGAAAAACTACTTTTGATTAGTAAGTTACGCAGTTTGGATTTCTAATTATGAAGTATCTTGGAAGTTGTTAAGTGATTTTAAGGGAATTTGAGGCTTTTTGCTCAATTCAGCACTAATTACGTAAGATTCAGCATAACTTCAGTACAATTCAGCTTAATTTAGAACAAATTCAGCTCAAATCAGAACAAATTCAGTTCAATTAAGCACAAATTCAGTTCAATTCAGGACAAATTCAGTACAATTCAGCTTAATTTAGAAAAAATTCAGCTCAAATCAGCACAAATTCAGTTCAATTCAGGACAAATCAGGACAATTCAGTACAATTCAGCTTAATTTAAAACAAATTCAGCTCAAATCAGCACAAATTCAGTTCAATTCAGCTTAATTTAGAACAAATTCAGCTCAAATCAGCACAAATTCAGTTCAATTCAGCTTAATTTAGAACAAATTCAGCTCAAATCAGCACAAATTCAGTTCAATTCAGCTTAATTTAGAACAAATTCAGCTCAAATCAGCACAAATTCAGTTCAATTCAGCTTAATTTAGAACAAATTCAGCTCAAATCAGCACAAATTCAACACAAATTCAGCACAAATTCACCACAATTTACAAACTGCTCCAACACCTCTGACTTGACATCTCATAACTAATTCGCACTAAGTAACTAAGGAATTCTCCCATTACTTCTCACCCAAGTCATACACAGTTTCTCTTTCCAAATCATTTAGCAGCAAAAAAACACAAATAAATAACTTGAAAAAAAAAAATATGAAAATATTCAGCATTTATTTGTTTTTGATACATCGACGCACCTTAAATTGGTAAGACGTCATAAATAAATAATTAAGTAGTAGACTTGATAATTTATAGGAGGAAAGAAATTTGATAGATTTTTATTGCTGAATACGCTTAGATCCGAGTCTCTTATTTTTGACAATCAATTTACATTTCAAAATTAATGGAAATTGATGTGGAATAAATTTAGAGTTTTTTGGAGGAAAATGTCAAGAATTTCTCGTGTGATTAAGCTTTTGGAACAATAATAATGTGTGAGGCTAAACAAGCATGAGATATTATTTGATATTTATTGGTGTCGTATATAAGGTGGAATTTTATAAGCGATCAATATATGATTATAGTTAATAATAGAATTGGAATTTAAATGGTTATAGTCAAGTATGTGATCTTTTGGGTTTTGTTGATGGGGATTTAACTTTGTTGGAATGTCTTAATAGAACTGTTTGAATCATTTAAAAGCTTTGGTTAAGGATCAAATGTGCTGGGAATTAGAGACTGGCAGAAGTTGTCTAAAAGAAGTTCCAGCTTTCGACGAACTTTAAGTCCGGCAATGAGCCTGCTTGTGGTATCGCCAAGTAAGTAAGTAATTAAGTATTTAAGGATTCGATATTCTGGAATATTTTAGCAAAAAAAATCGGAATAGAATCAAAAAAACAACATGTACAACAAAGTTTATAATGGGATTCGAACCCATGACCTCTTTATATTTCAACATCACGTATTTCTTAACAATACATCTGTCAACCTCTTTTACTAATAATTTATAAAGTTGCAAAACATGAATCATTAAGTAATAAATGCAATAATATTAATTACCCCACAAAATTCTACATTAAAGTGTCATAAAGTGTCTCGATTTTTGCGGTTTTAGATACCATTCGACTTATGGTATTAAAAAGTGTTGAAAGACAGTTGAAAGTCTCGAATAACATGTGGTTCATAATATGCTTGAAATGAGGACAAATTTTTAAATTGAAAATGTCTTCTTTTTGTGCTGTTTTGACAGAATTGCTGTTGAGGCATTAAGAAATCTGTCAACAAATTCTCTCAACTCTTCACTGTCGTTAGACAAATTCTTGTGAAAAATTTTAGGTAATTAAGAAATCCATTAAACCGTTAAAAGAATTCTTTATGCCTTCATATAATCTTCTTTTTGGTAATTCATCGAATCATGAAATCTTTTGGCGTTGAGTCACAATTTTTTGTATGAAATTTAATCTTCCGACACGCGAAGAATTTTTGACAAAAAAAAACTTAATGATTTCATTCTCGCTCTATCGCCATCTATCCATCGTGATGGACCAAAAAAAAAAAATTATTTGCTTCTCAAGCCAAAAATTGCTTTTTTATTTCTCAATCATCACATGGAATATGCTTGAACTTCAACAATTATTAATTTGACATGGGTTTTTTTGTGTACTTGTTCATCTACATGATATATCCACACCAAAAAAAAAATTTTATATCTTCTTGACTCAAGCATCACATGAAGATGGAAAGAGAATTAAAAAAAATACTTTTTTATATTTGGACATCCGCTAACATTACATTACATTACATGTACCAAAAGGTAAGAAGAGTTAATTGAATTTTTTGGGGTTTTTTAACTTTTACAGAAGGAACTTAAAATGTTTTGAGGGTCTAAGGCGCATTTTTTTGGGGGTATTCAACTTTTATATAAGGAATTCAGAAATTTTTGGTAAATTTTGGCACTTTAATAGAAAATATCATAATCTTCTATGTTGAGGTACCACAACTGGAGCCTGGAATTCATAGTGGAGACGTCTTTTTGGACTTTTGGAGCCCCGGACTCCCAAAGTTATGCCAAATCTGGAATATATTCAATACTTCAATATTCTTATATACTAGTTTTGCCAAAATTATGTGCCGAAGCACTTAGTATACCTTTAAAAGCTTATGGACACGCCATGAACCAAATGCTGATTGTTGTTTCAATTGAGGCTTACCACCAAGGTGCTCTGTAACCCAAAATGATTGGAAAACAATGATTTAAACTTATGACTAGATTGTCAGCATCATTATTGCATTTTCCGGTCTGAAGTGACTCTTAGAAGCTCTAATGCACAATTTTAGTGATTAAGAAATGAACAACAAGCTATAATGTACCACAGTAAATGAACAATTCCTTCAAATTGACCATTAACTCAGTCAAAATGACTTCATTACCCCACCTCTCATCTCCAGCACCATTCGGTCAATATCAATCCCTCATAATGTAAGTACAAAAAAAACTAAATACAAATATGTACATCGTGGCAATCAAACATTAACTTAAAGAAATATTTTACAAAGAATAAGAAAACATTCCAAAATTATTGCGATTGCTCATGAGGCAGCAGAAAAAAAGGCAGCGGCATAAAGAAGAAGGAAAAAAAATTAAATTATTCCTCGTCACGTACTCGTAATTATTTTATTTTCTGGCAAATTAAATCATAAAAAAAATTCTTAAACGAAACATATTTTTTGCTTGAAAATTTTTAGAGACTCTAACGCCATTCGGCATCAAATTTAGCGTCACATATCTCATGGCATATAGAAAATGATCACTTAGTGAGCTAATTGATGCCTGCTGGTTTCATCTCATGTCACGAATGGTGCAAAGAATGGACTAAGTGATGCCATCGTCATTGTCGTGTGAGAAGTTCATTAGATCAACAAGGAAGCTTAATGCTGAATAATCTCACGTTCTTTAAGCAAAAATCGAAGGTCAAATGAGAAGCTTTACAAAAATTTATTAATTAACAAACATTTCCGAGAAAAAAAGAGTAAAGTCTTGTCAAATGCCATGCGATATATCCCGTCCTCATGTTTGCAATAAACAACATCAAGAATTTCGACTTTTGGGTGCGAACTCACACTGTCGGTGATTTATGTACTGACTTTTCACAATAATTTTACTCAGTCAAACATGAATGAATATGAGTAATACTCAGATGTATGATATAATCGCATGAACAGCCAAACAAACAAAAAAAAGTGAAATAATCTCGGCAAACGGCATGCTGCCATGTGAATAAGATTTAGTACACATGATATACATATTTTTAAAAAAGTGTCATGAAACGCCACTATATGGAGATATGTTCAATGTAAACACTCGCAGGTTTCTCACACATCGCAATTATTCCATTAAAGATATAATAAATTTCCTTAATTTTAAATTACTGTCAATTGCGCTTGGTGTGTAAGTACATGTATGGTGCTGTGGCAGGGATTGAAAATGGATTGTTACTTTGTGGGTGGATTGAATCATAATTTATGGATTATGGGTGTGGAGTTGGTGACAAATTATTGAGATTAATTGGAGTTATGTAGAAATTAAGAAAATTTCCGTTAAATTTTGAATTTTTCCGTTAAATTTTGAATTTTTTTCGTTGAGTTTTTCGTCAAAATTTGAATTTTGTCCGTTAAATTCTGATTTTTTCAATCAAAGTTTGAATTTTTTCCGTTAAATTCATGACTTTCTTCGTTAAGTTTCAAAAAACTCGTTAAATTTTTCAAAAATTTGAATTCATTTTGACCGTTACAAAGCTTTTCAACAGCAAACTTAATTGACAGCATAAATATCATGCCCTTCCCAACCCATGACATCAAAAAAGGGAGAAATAAATTCATGTACACAATCAATGTATGTTTGTTTATATTTCTCTCAATTCTTTTTTTCCATTTCTGCTCCATCTCCAATCTCTTTGCATTTCCAATTTTGTTGTCTCTACTTTGGAATTCACTCACAATTTCTCGTTTTACTCAAAACTGTCTCATTAATTCTTGAACAAAAAAACAACATTTTATTACATTTAATTTAAGAAAATAAAAAAAATGAATAAATGTTGTCCGCATTTTACTTGTCTTGCTTATAGTTTATGGCCGAAATGACATTTTCTTTCTCCTTCCTTTTTTTAATTTTAATTTCTTTTCATTCTCATCGCTTTGGGGCTCATTTGGTATGATTATTTTCCATACATTCAATGTTTATGTATTGATGATGCCAGATGCGATGAAAGAATTATTCAATTATTATATTAATGATGTGAGTATGAAGTTACAATGTTTTTCTCAACAGCAGTAGCTGGTTTGTTGTTTTGGGGTCAATTGTGTGTGATGTCAATTGGATATTTGGATTTTTGTGCTGTATATTCTTATCTTTAGTGATTAATCGATGTTCTTAGTCCAGAAGCATGTTCAGGAATTTAGAAAGTTTGGTCCAATGGAGGGTTTGACTTAGCCCTTCTCAAAAAATACAACACATCATCACCAACCAGCCCCAAACCAGCAACTAGTGAAATGATTTTTTTTAAAATAAATGACCATAAGCTGATTATCGTATTTATGATATTCTAGTAAGTCCATAAAAAATGTGTGTGGAGGGACTCAAATACCCATTGATTTATCATCTCAACTAAAGCTCATTGGATTCATTTAGATTCTCTTTAAAAAGGCAGGCACGTCAAATGACTGAAAAACACCAAAAAAAATCCGATTTTTATCACATAAGAGACAGAATATTTTCATCATTAATGTCGATCATGTCATTCATGCCTTACTCTTTTTCTTCATCATCCAGAAGATTTCGATCTTATTATGAATTTTGACATAGCCGTGACACATCTCAACACATAGAGCCTTCATCATTTTCATTTAATGAAATTTGAGAATTTATCGTAATGTCAAGAGATGTTCTCATCATGAGGGACTTAAGGCTCAGTTTGTATAATGATCGGTTAAGTGCACAAGAAATATGTTGATATTGAAGGAATTTTCAGTCATGGGATATGATATCGATACTTTTAGGCAATTCTATACTTTTTGCATTCTTTGTTTGAATGCTGTCAAGAATGTTGATGTCTTAGTCTTCAAACATAAACAGCAGGGTTTGACACTATCTGATATATTCTATCTGATTTCTTTGTTTTTAATTAAATAACCTTGAAGGTATGATGGATAGATTGCTGTTGAGAATGGGAAGGAGAAATAGACTTGAATGATGAAATTAGTCTGGATTGAAGTTCGAATCCTAAATTGTCTTCATTGTATGTCTTGAAACCCGAAAGGTCTAGTCAATTTTTTGATTTTTTTTTTTTAAAATTCTTTCAAATTTCGAATTTCCGTTACATTTTTAGCAATTCTCAAGTAAGCTTCGTACAATTTTTCATGTCCTCAATCACCTTGCCCAATTTCTTTACGCTTCATCCACCATAAATGACACATTTTCTTACTTATTATCTTCTCTCTCGATATTACGTCGTGATTATATTTTCTGGACATAAATATGTCGATCAAAGTTGAATTTACTCCTCATCTCAACATGTCATGACTACTTATCATAAAGACTCAACGTAATACCCTCCTAAATCTCTAATGAGTTGTCAAAATGTTTCTTTTTCAATTTTAGTCCATCTAAAAGACATAAAAATGGAGGTGCACTTTTATGATGAAGACATAAAAATATTAGATAAATGTAAGGAGATATAAAAGACATCCATAACAAAATAAAGATGCTTTTTGATGGCTTAAGTGAAAATGAGAGAGGATTTTTTTTTGGTGAGCAGCTCGACAAGCTTGTAAAGAGCATGGATTTGTAGTATTATCGAGTTATTGGCTTGACAGCTTGTAAAAGTCGCTCAATGCCTTTTCAAAAATTTAAATATTTTTTAACCGTTAAATTTTCAAAAAAAATTTGACTGTTAGTTTTTCAAAAAAAATTTCATACAATTTTTAGTTTCTTGTATAGACAAATTTGAATTTTTCAAAGCCGTTGTGAAAATTGAATTGCTCAAAACCTTCAAATGATAAAACCACATTTTCCGAAGCACGAAGTCTCGCGAGACTTAAAAACAAGTTTTCAAATCACGTTTTTTCTCTGAGATTTATTTTTGTATTTTCGTGAGATTTTGAACATACTCATGAGCCAAAAAAATTCATCATCATCATTGAGCATAGTAGTTCCGAGATAGAGGAAATCACAAAAAAAAGTGTAAGGTCAAAAATAATATGTTTAGTAGATTGCGTTGTATTATTTCTAGCGTAAAGACAAAAATTGACGTAAAAATTTAATTATTTTAAGTAAATCTGTTAATTAACGTGATTTGTGTTGACTAAAAGCAGTAACAAGAAGATGAGGTATTTACTTATTGACTTAAATTATGTTGGAAGTGTTTTTAATTCATTTAGTTCCAAAAAATGTGATTTTAGTTTACAATAAGCACAAAAAAGATGAATTTAATAGTTGTATTGCTGATTATCATCAAGCCTGTATTATTAACACATTATGTCTTGGAAGAACATCCATGTAATTCGATTATAGTAATTACATATGATGAATTTGATCAGCTTAACAACTGCACTGTGGTATTTGGCTATGTTTTAATTGCATATCCGCCAGATTACGAGCCAGACTATGAGAAGGAATTAGTGCGAAATCTAACATTTCCACTGAGGTAACATGCTGCTTACTGTCAATAATCTTCAATTGTATCTAATGACTTTTATCAAATTTAGGGAAGTTACGGGCTTTTTGATGTTTCATGACATTTACGGCATTCTTTCACCTGGAAGTCTTTTCCCGAATTTAACAATCATACGTGGAACCAGACTGTTTCATAACTATGCACTTTTGATGGATGAAACGGGATTTCAAGAGGTAATTCTGATTCTATTTATTGATGTCAAAATGCTCAGAACTGTTCCTCTTTTCCAGCTTAATTTTAAGAATTTATTAAGAATCAGTCGCGGCTCAGTCAGTCTTTCCGGATACAATGGGAATCTATGTATGCCAAAGGTAATTATGACAGCAATAGTGACTTTGAATGCTCTTTTGACAATGTTATGCTTCAGATTGACTGGGACAGTATTATTATGAACGGACATGTCGTCATAAATATGAAAAATAGTCTCAAATCAGACTGTGACAGTCAGGACAGCCATTGTCATTCCTGTAAAAGTGGATTCTGTTGGAATAATCAGACATGCCAGCGGTTTGATAAAATCAATACAGTTAGTGGATCAAAAAAGATCAAGTGCCATCCACTATGTTTAGGAAAATGTGTAAATAGAACAGCTAAAGGATGCTTTACATGCCGTGACATATCAGAATTAGGTGAATGTGTCCAGCAGTGCTCTGAATTCAGGTAATTGGTAGTTCGTTGAGCCTTAACTTTCTCATGTATTTTCAAAACTTAACTTTAGGTACCTTAATGTAGACACAAGAAGATGCATCACAAGTGATGAATGCGCCGAGGCTGGAAGACTCATTCATGGTAAAGAATGTGTCCGAAGATGTCCAGCACATTATATGCCCAAAATGAAAAAGGTCGAAACGATTCCATCAGACAATTATTGTGTACCGTGTGTCGGAGTATGTCCTAGAACTTGCTCAATTTTTCGAGACATCCGTAAGTCATTCTTCTTGATTTGATTCCAATTTATACATAATGAAATTTCTCAGGTTCAGTTGGCGATTTAGAAAAATTAGGCAGTGGATGTACTATAATCGATGGAGATTTGGAGATCAATTTCAAAGACGATCATCGAAATTTGACTGCTGAACTGGAAGCTTATCTAGGGCATGTTGAAGAAATTCGTGGAGCACTAATAATCCACAGGTATACAGTGAATGTGAGTATGAGACTATGACTAACGATTAATGTGTGTGCTTACAGATCGACACCAATAACGACCCTGTCCTTCCTCAACAAATTACGTCTAGTGTATGGTCTGGAAAGCGACAAGATGACCTTCTCAATTCGTATATTTGAGAATCAGAATCTTCAATCAATTTTCGACTGGAGACTTAGAAATGGCACGACACTAGAAGTAAGGCATGGTGATATTCAAATCTATAGCAATAATATGCTGTGTGAAAGTGAAATTGAACAGTTTAAGAAGATTCTGATACAAAAAAATCCAAGAGATATGGCAATGCATTTGTCAAATAATGGAAATCTTCTCTCATGCCGTTCAGAAAATATTAAAGTTTATGAAAGAGTTCTTTCGTCCGATACAGTCGAAATTGCTTGGTTTGATAGGGTAAAAGAAGAAAATAAGGATGAAGGCTATAAGTATATCCTGAAGTACTTGATTATTGATGCAGATGAAGAGAAAGAATTTGAGGAACATATTCTGTTTGAAAGAGACACTTGTTCATCTTATACATGGACAAGCAAGATCTTAGAAGACCATAAGATAATCAAGCCTAATAAGACTCACTTCCCTAACGCAACCAAGTCCTATATCTTATCAAATTTGAAGCAATTCACAACGTATGTATATACTATCCACCGATCACCATATTACTTCTTTAACACTATCATAACAGAGGGAAACAGCTCTGTCAGTGGAATATCGGAACCAAGACGATTTAAAACCTTAATGAATATCCCATCCAGGGTGAGTAAGTTCTCGGTACCTAATAAAACATCAACTTCAATTACTCTCAGCTGGAATGTTTTAAAAAGTGAAGAAGCAGCAATCAATAGATATTTGCTGTATTTTTGGGAAGTTCCAGTGATCCAAAGTCAACTTAGCATTCGAGACTATTGCCTTGAACCAATAGAATATGAAGTGCCTTCAATAAGGGTAAAAAGGGATTTGGTACAAAAATCTAATAGCAGTTGCTGCACGAAATGTTGTGAAGGAACAAAACATCAAACAACTGAAATAGAGCATGAAGATGATTTTGCTCAATCAATTATCAAGTTTAGCGAAACAACTCAAAGATCAGATCCAGAAAGGCACACAACTGAGATCAGAAATAACAAAAGTTTTCAGCAATATAGATCAATTAGTGAAGAAATCAGGACATATACAGTCACTAATTTGAAACCTTACACATCATATGCCTTTCAACTTTATGTCTGTGCTGAACATTGTGGAGAATATGAGTTGCTGTACATGAGAACTGCTTATGATGAGAATTACGATCAACTTAACTTATTAAAACAGGAATATGAAGGAATTGACTTTAGAATAAAATTTGATGAACCGAAGTTGAAGAATGTAGCAATTACAAGCTATATTATTGAAATTCAGGAAGTCAATGATCTATTCCGTAAAACTGAATGCTTTTCATGTCAACACTTCATTGGAAACTCATCTGTGTAAGTAAAGACCTAATCAGGGGTTCGTCCGAAACTGCAGGGCTGTAGACTTGGACTATAAGGTTAATGCAGGTCTGCGGTTCTTGGTCGAATCATTGGACCTAATCTTGTTCCTTAAAATTAGAATTGAGGTTAGAAATCTATTTACAGATACGCTACAAAAGATCTTCAGCCTGGAGACTACATATTTCGAATTAGAGCAGTGTCTCTAGCACAAAGAGGAGCCTTCACATCCTGGCATCGATACAAAGTCATCGATCCATATGAGAAATTTAAAATTGAACTGACAGTGTCAATTTTGAGTATTTTTTTATTAGCAGTAGTTATTGTAGTAGCAGTTAAGTTATATTATAGGCATAGAAATAGGATGTTATTTAGACATCGGGAAAATGATGATATGCTGATGCATGAAATGGATGTGTTTGATTTAAATGATTCGATAGATCAACGCAATAGTAGTCATTTAGATCCATTAGAAGTCATTTATGAGCATGAGGATGAATAGCTTTAATTTACTCAGGTTAGGAATCTAAGGCTTAGTTTTAAGTTAAGGATAGTAAGTCAGATAGTGACCTTTCTATTGATATATAGACATTCGCTCATAAAAGTTGAATAAGACATCAGAAATGCGCTTAAGTCACTCGATAGGAACGATCAATTTTCTATTTTTTTGTGCCATCATCATCATCAAGCATCCATTCATGGATGTCAATGAGAGTGCTATCAAAATATAAGTAGATGGAGATGAGAAAGAAATAAAAAATAATAAAAGAAGAAACCAAGCTTCTTATGGATTTTTATTTTATGATATGTGAATAGAATGTTTGTGGAACTGAAGTTTAATATTTGTAATTTTTATTTATCTTCTTTGGTATGTTATATCCAAACGAATAGTGTCTTTCTTATTATGACCTTGACGTAATCTTCAAGTGGTCGTGAATTGCTAGAAAAAATTTTTATATTGAAGTGTCTTTGGATATTTCGGCTGCTTTTTGATGAATAATTGTTGAAACTGTTTGAATTGTAAGGAATTATTGTGGAGATAATTGTACATTCTTATGAGATTTTGAGGATCATGATGAAATGTTGTTGTCTTGTGGGAATTAGAAGCTGGGAAACAAATTGATTGTCTAATGATCTTTGTAGGAATTGAAAATGTCGATTGAGGTAGTTCGATGGCACAGTGGCTTAAGAGTTCGACATTGAAGTTCAATCCTAAAGTTCGAATCCTAAGGAAATGTGATTGTGGCTTCAAGCTAGAAACTAATGAACTAAAAGTTAAAGTTCGAAAGCTGGACACGAAAATATTGTTAATTAAGGTGTTTGAATCCTAATTTAGCTACATGAGTAAGTTCAGCTTCTGAGAGGACGAACATTGTCTGCTAGGATAGACCATCAACGATGTACTCATGAGAGTGTCTTAACTAAGAAAGTAAGGCTGTAACCGATGCCTTATAGTTTACTCTATAGCTACACCTCCATCAAAAACTGATAAAAAACTATCCAATATCACATAACATAATCCATCTCATCCAAAAACCCTCCCCAAAATTGCTTTTTCATTACCAAAACTCAATCCATTAAGTTCAAGCATCGTCTATAAACATTTTCATATCCAATTGTGTCATAAATTTTTTTTCATAATATGCTATCAAAAAAGCTCACATTATGATAACAAAATAGAGAGCCATCATAATGACACGACATAAAGCCATAACAACAACAATGACAATAATAATAATCATGAAATTGAAATCGTCGTCAAAAAATACTGTATGACTGTTGCTGTTGCTAGTTTTGTGCTTGTCTTGAGAAAAACAACATTTTCCTTTTTTTGTGCTATAATAATATTGGCAATGCCATAAATTCTGATAAAAAAAGCTAAATATGATCATAAAACTTTGTTAGCATAGATGAAAAAGTTTTTATTTTCTTTTTCCTTATTTCTGTTCCTTTTATGCAGCATTGAGTAATGTGTATGTAGATGGCTTCTTTATGACATGTAATTGCATTTTGTGCACACATACGGAATATTATTGCATATACTAAATCACAATAAAGACAGTCTGCTTCTTGTTACTTTACGAGCTAGAAATGGTCAATAAAAAAAATGGCAGATCCTCAAAAGGCTATAAAAATTATGTTCAACATCTGAAATTTCTTCTTCTTATGTCACTTGCTTGTTGCTTGTTTGTCTTTCACTGTCGACTACTTTTTTTTAAGTTGTGCCTGTTAATATACTAATTTACATACTCATATGTCTGTTAGTAAATCGTTTCTTTAAAACCATCATCATCATTTCATTTTTGATAATTTATAAGCAATGAACTTGTTGTGTTTTGTGTCTTTTTTTGCTTCTTCTCTTTGATCTTGTCATCTCATTAAATTCTCTTTCGGTACGGACTTCTTCTTTTTTGGGCAAAATAGAATGAATGAGATTAGTTTGGGTTCACTTTGATCTCGTGTTAAGAATAATGTTTGGAAAAAGGTATGGGTGATGGATTGGCTGGGAATTGATTTATGAATTGAGAACTGGTAATTTTGGATTTGTTTTGAATCTAGTTTTTAAAATTCTTAATATTTTAAAATTCTCAAAATTTAAAATTCTTAAAATTTGAAAATCTAAAAAATTTGAAATTCTTAAAATTTAAAATTCTTGAAATTTGAAAATCTTAAAATTTGAAATTCTTGAAATTTGAAATTCTTAAAATTTGAAATTCTTGAAATTTGAAACTCTTAAAATTTAAAATTCTTAAAATTTGAAATTCTTTAAATTTGAAAATCTTTAAATTTGAAAATCTTAAAATTTGAAAATCTTAAAATTTGAAATTATTGAAATTTGAAAATCTTTAAATTTGAAATTCTTAAAATTTGAAATTCTTAAAATTTGAAATTCTTAAAATTTGAAAATCTTAAAATTTAAAATTTTTAAAGTTTGAAATTCTTAAAGTTTGAAATTCTTGAAATTTGAAATTCTTTAAAATTTGAAATTCTTAAAATTTGAAAATTTGAAATTCTTTAAAATTTGAAGTTCTTAAAAGTTGAAATTCTTAAAATTTGAAATTTCTTAAATTCAAAATTCTCTAAATTCAAAAAATCTTCAATCAAAATTGTTATTTAATCATTACCAAAAAAGCGCCCTAATCCCCAACCAATCCCACACCTGACTTATCTCCATCATCCCATATATACACACCGGTTCAATATTTATTGTATTATAGCATTAAAAGAAATATTTAGTATGAATATGTGTGTTTATAAGAAGCTTAAATTAATGCTAATGAAATTAATAAAACAGTCATCATTAAACTTTGATCGCGTTCTTTCTCAACATCCACCTTATATTCCATATCATTATTCAAGGAAATTAGAGAGCATGAATAAAAACAAAAAAGTTTCTTGCTGTAAATGTGACAAGCATAACATAAATTGAAATTATATATTTTTTCTTCCATCCATCTCTGTTATTTTTGTTCTTTCAATGTTTGTCTTGTCTTGATTCCTTAATGATTATTTTTACTGAAACGTTAATTATCATAAATATAGAACAAGAAGAAGAAGAAGAGAAGAAAACAAGCAACATGATTTTGATGACTTTCAAAAACAAAATACAGCATTTTTAAGAAGTAAAAAAAAAATGTTAACGAAGGTAAGAAATGGAAATAAAGAAGAAATGGAATTAAATATGAGAAGCACAAGGATAAAGAATGAAATCGAATTTATTAAATATTTAGAAAGACACGAGATTCAGTCTCATATTTATTTGTTGTTCTTCATCCGAGGATTTTTTCACGGCTTGGTAATTAAAGAAATTGTTGAGTAACTTGAAGCTTTAACGAGAAGCTGGGTGGATTTGTTGTTGATTTATGAGAGGAATTTTTGGTATTAATTTTTGGTAAAAGGAGACTTTTGAGGATTGATGAAATGATGGAAAGGCATTAGTACCGGTGAATGAGTTTTGGAATGCCTTTAGATTGGCTTTTTAAGGTAATTTGTTTTTGTGCGTAAAATATTTGATCTTATTTTTGGGATGCTTAGTATCTAGTTAAGTTTTGGTGTCTAGATTATTGATATCATATGGTCTGATTTGTTGGAAATAGGATGGAATTGTGGGAAAGTTTTAATGATCAATTTCAACTGAGAAGATTGGAATTTTGAGTATCAAGTCATATATAGGTGAATCTGCCAGTGCGAGAGTGTGGACGAGTGATTGGGAAATAGACCGGATATCTGCACCACTCCTTGGGATAATTATGTGGGTTCGATTCCCACCAAAGATTTCTCATTCATCATATGAAATATCAAGAAAGAACTAGATTTTTCTGAAGGAACTTTGAATTATTTAGAGACATCAGATGTCCTAGTTACTATATTGAGTTCCTCAAGTCATACAAGTCATACCATGACAATCTCTAGACATATCGCCTACAGCAATATGTTCCCAATCCCATCAAATTAAAACTTCAATCCACTCCACAGTTACCGCAACAAGCTAATTATTTGACATAAATTTCAAACTGTAAACCCAAAAGCCCCTCAAGAACTCATTGAAATTTCCATGCCTTGCGGTTGTCATTTCTTATTCAATAATATAAAATATAATAAAAAATCCAATTATTTTATGATAAAATTTATTTCTTACTAAACACAAAAGAAATGAAAATAAGATGAATTATGACATGTTCTAGTGATTCTCAATAAATTTTTTGAAGCCACAAAAAAAAAGTAATTCGATTTTTTTTTTCCTCATTTTCCATTCGAATGTATCTCTCGATTCTGTTCCAATTCGTTGTTCATTCTACATTTTTCAGTTCTTTTTTTTTGGTCAAAGTCAATGGGAATCGATTATTTTCCACATGACAGCATTCCTTTTTTTTTGAATTTTATTTCGTTTTTAATTTTTAATGGCCATTGACTGACTGCCTTTAGTTCTATTTTGTTTCTATAAAATGCCCAAACAATTACGTCTGTGCGTTCTTTAATGCTCTTTTAATGTACTCGAAATAAATAGAAGACAATTTCTCTGTGTGTATTTTGATAAATTTTTAATGACAGTTGACACAAAAAGGAAATGGGAAAAAATTGCGTCATGTGTGTCAGGGACGATGTTGTTGTGTTCTTGGAATCTTTTATGTTTGTATATTTAAAAGGTCCTTTTTTGAATGTATTGAGTTAAGGCTGAGTAAAATCTGGGATATTGAGGAATAAGTAGGAAAATCTGTGAATGTGAGGGTGAGGCTTCTGTGGGTGAGATGGTAGATAAATGGCAACAAAGCTATGAAGCTGGATATTGTGAAGATTTGGGTTCGATTCTCATCAAGATTCATGAAACATGAAGTTATAAGGAATTAAGTCGATTTTTGGGGGAAATCAAGACATGTCCTCTAGTTTAGCTACTAGATACCCCAAATCCCCAACATACCCCATGATTCCCATCAACACACCCCTTGCATCACAAGATTTACAGCAAATTACCTTTAAATCAACTCACATATGCGTCTAAAATCCTTGTGAAATTTACAACCTCAAAAAGTAAATTAAAAACTCAATTTTTATGCCTTTATATGTGTAAGGCTCAGCAATATTGATGCACCATGACAAAAAAAAGATAATTTAATCATCCCATAGAGGATGAACATAATGAAAAATTTATAGGCTTAAAATTCCTTTTTTATTTGAAAGTCTTTGCAGACTTTAGACATTGCATTGTTGTGTTCGGTAGATGATGAAAGGAAACAAGCAGGCAGGCACATAAAAATGTGTTTTATGTTATTCTGCAACATTTATTCAACATAACATAAATAAGAGAAAAATATGGTGCATTATATAGTATTGTATTGCCTACCAATGCCAATTTTGCTGAGGATCATGGGCGCTTTAATATTATATACAAAATAAATTTTGGTTTGAAAGGAACACAAAAGAATCTCTTAAAGTATCCAGAAAAAAAGGATCATGGGCGCTTTAATATTATATACAAAATAAATTTTGGTTTGAAAGGAACACAAAAGAATCTCTTAAAGTATCCAGAAAAAAAGGAATTATTATTAATTGTGTTTATGGAGCATAAAGGAGAATTCTATCCCGAGAATTTCTTCTTTTGTGTTGCTATCTGGTGAATAGCCACTTGCTTGATTATTTCATCGTTTTATTGAAATATTTTTTTTTAATTTCTTTTTTTTGAATATGGAACGTTAAGGCACTCGAAATAGAGCAAAGTTTAAATCAAAATACTACTTAAGAATCAATAAATTCAGAATAGTTCGTTTAGATCACTATGCGAATTTAAACGCTGTAATCTACCCAAGTCGGGCGAGCGAAGCTCAGCCCGGCTCGTATAGTGATCTATATAAGTACTGTAATCTGCCCAAGTCGGGCGAGCGAAGCTAAGCCCGGCTCGTATAGTGATCTATATAAGTACTGTAATCTGCCCAAGTCGGGCGAGCGAAGCTAAGCCCGGCTCGTATAGTGATCTATATAAGTACTGTAATCTGCCCAAGTCGGGCGAGCGAAGCTAAGCCCGGCTCGTATAGTGATCTATATAAGTACTGTAATCTGCCCAAGTCGGGCGAGCGAAGCTAAGCCCGGCTCGTATAGTGATCTATATAAGTACTGTAATCTACCCAAATCGGGCGAGCGAAGCTCAGCCCGGCTCGTATAGTGATCTATGAAAGTACTGTAATCTACAGTGTGAGTAGAAAAATAGTTCGAGCAAAGCTCGAACATCAATAGTTCGAGCAAAGCTCGAACATCAATAGTTCGAACGTAGTTCGGACTTGGTTGAGCGAAGCTCATAAATTTTTGCGACCTGAACGGAGCGAAGCGAGTGAAGGCGTGAAAATTTTCCCAAGCATTAGAGATTGCACTTGTATCAAAATATGTTGCCACGACAAGAAGAATAGTTCGAGCGAAGCTCGAACTTAAGCAGTTTGAACGTAGCACCCAAGCATTAGAAACTGCGTCCAAGCGAGGCTCGAATTATCACATTTATTTGATAAATCTATTATTTTGTTTAAGTGATTTTTTTAATTCTTACTTTTCTGTACAGTTATCTGATCTACGTATGGTGTGAATATTCCATGAAGCGTGATCCGCTTCATTACTAGTTATTAATTGTGTTTATGGAGCATAAAGGAGAATTTTATCCCGAGAATTTCTTCTTTTGTGTTACTATCTTGTGAATAGCCACTTGCTTGATTATTTCATCGTTTTATTGAAATATTTTAGATGAGCAGGAGGTTAAGGCACTCGAAATAGAGCAAAGTTTCTATTCAAAATTGTTGAAATATTGAATTTTTTGGGGATATTTCTAAATGATGCCTGAAAAATTTGAAAATTCTAGAATTTAGTTCCTTATCTTCCTAAAAATTAAACCTTATTTATGAAATTGCCCTCGACCATCCAACCATCTCATAATATCTCATCATTGACCACTCAAAAGTTGTTAAAAAATACACAAGCAAAAAGTAAAGTCAATGAGGGGTTGAAATGTGAAATCTGATCCACATAAAACATAACATTTATGAGAAAAATCTACCAAAAAAGAACAGAAGTAGGAGGATAATTATGAGGATTATTGTAAGAGTTAGTCAGAAGATAAATAGAGAAAGAAGCAATTTGAAGTGCTGTGGTAAAAATCCATAAAGCATGAAGAATTTTATTTTCGTTTCCTTTCCATTTCTTGACTTTCACTTCAACAAAAATATATAAAGGGATACAAGGAGAAATTCTTCGAAGAACCTGAAAGAAATTCTTGTAAAAGAAATCACGGTTAAGGAGGAAAAAAAGGAGATTTTTCTAATCTTTAGGTCATGGAATCGACACTTGGAGGAGAAATGTTTGAGGCTGTTCTATTAACTTCATTTAAAATATCAAAACTAAGCTGAAAAGTCACAAAAGTTCAAAATTTTATCGTAAAATTCAAATTTTAATTATCAAGTTCAAAGTTTGAACTTCAAGTTCAAATTTTGATCAAAAAAAATTCAAATTCAGTCGAGAAAGATCAAAATTTAATCAAAAAAGATCAAAATTCGATCTTTAAGTTCACAATTTGATCTTCAAGTTCAAAATTTGATCTTCAAGCTCAAAAATTGATCTTCAAATTCAAAATTTGGCAAAAAAAGTTCAAAATTTGACAAATGTTTTAAAATTTGTTTCCAAAATCTTTCCTCAGTGTCGCTTCACATCCCTTCCAACTTCAAAGCAATGCCATTCATCCAAAAAGAAGAAAAAAACAAAATCTGATACAAATTTTTTCTTCCGACAGTGAAAAGAAAAACCGCAAAAAAGGAGAAATTTATCTTCAGAAAAAGAAAATCAAAAAAAAGGAACAGCAAGAAAGATTAAAGAGAATAAAAAGAACCATCAGCCTTTTCATTTAATTGCTTTTGCCTTATTTTGTTGTTGAACGACTGCTGCCATTTCTCACTTGCCCCAACTACTTGATAAGAGCATAAATACATGTAGTCAGATTGAAATTGTGTTTAGGAATTGAATGAAGGAAATACACATATTTTCACTAAGCCTGTCCGAATCCTTATCATGCCTTCTTTATCCTATCTAATTAGTATTTTCTAACTTCATTGAGGGGATTGCCCATGTTATATGCTGCACATTCCGATAAACATTCTCTCATCTCTGAGACAAGAACCAAAAAAAAAAGCACTTAAAATGTTTCATTTTCTCTCAATTTTACTCGACAGACATTGAAGGCCCAATTTTCTTTCCATTTTCATGCTCCTCAATGACTTCCAATCGATTTCATCTTAATTGACAAACAATTGAGAATGATTGTCGATTGTCGTTGTGCGTAAGCAACAAGGAAATTTTCTAAAGCAGTGGCGTGGGCTGATTCAGTAAGATTCATGGAAGGGATTGGAAAGGTTAGAAGGAAATGAGGATGAGGATGAGGTTCTCAAGCTTAATTGTTCATTGAGACTGTATTCCTGTTTGAAGGCTTATGTCTTCAATGAAAATTTCGAAATTATTCCAAAAAATTCGAAATTATGTTCGAAAATTTTGAAATCGATTTGGAAAAATTCGAAATTGTGTTCGAAAAATTCGAAATTAATTTCGAAAAACTTCGAAAATTCGAAAATAATTTTAAAAAAATCCTTTACATTAGTGAAATATTTTCCCAAACTGATCGATTTTTGCGATTCAGGCCACCTCCGATTCCATTACTAGCTCCCCTCCTCCATCGGAAATTCTATTTTATCGTGAAGCATTCGGAAACTTCTTTTTTTAATGGAAACAAAAACAAAACAAGCGTAAAAATAAATAAATTAAGTGAGATCCCTCGCCACAGTTATTGTAATGTCTCTTCTATTGTTTTCTCCTTTATGGCCAATCCATTTTTGTTGTTTCCAATTTGTTTGTTATTTTTATTGTTAATTTCTATTCTTCTTATTGTTTTCTTTTTCTAACTTTTTTTTAAGGAGAATAATAGGAACGACTACAAAGCAAACCCATGAAATTCTGAAGTGTTTGGAATGAAAAAATTAATAAAATTGCAATTACAAAGCATTTTTTTTTTCATATTTTTCTTCCACAAAAAAACATTTCAATTGCCGAGTTGCTGAATATAAAGAAACTTAAAGTCAACAAATGGAGAATGAGAGAAATATTTTCTTCAAGTCATAACTTCCAATTGTTGCAATTTATTCGTCATGTTATGACTTCTTGGGGCTTGTTTTCTTAATTTATCCCGCGAATAAATTAACATTTTACATGCTGGCTGTGTTTATACTTGATGTGTATTTATTTATGCTCAGTATTGCTGTTGCCATTTGAGAGATTGTGGGAAAGTTTGGTCAAAGACATTTAGAAATGATGCGAGCATTTTAATGAAGATGCGGAGATTTTTAAAATGATGCAAATATTTTGAAAATGATGCGAACATTCTGAAAAAGATGCAGGAAATTTGATACAGATGCAAATATGTTATAGAAGATGCAAACTTACTAAAAAAGATGCAAAACTATTCAAAAAAATTCAAAAAATTGAAAATTGATGCGAAAATTTGAAATAAATGCAAAAAATGATTCCGTCTTCCTTGACGAGCAATCCCTTCTAGTCATCAATTCCTCATATTCCTCTGAACTTTCCTCCATAATAAAAAATATGCACCAACTAATTGCAAATTAGACACATGAATGATAGATCATTTTGCAGGCACACACAGAAGGAAGGGCACTCAGAATTGGCAGCAACAGCAACAAAGAAAAATGTTAATTGCAGAACTGGTTTCATACATTTCACATACTTTATCATCTACAACTTCCACTACATTCAATTATTTCCATTCGTATAGCTTGGGAAATTTTATATTTTTTTTTTCTTTACTGTATGCTTGCATGAATAATCAAATTATGGGCATCGGCATGAAAATGAGAAAAAAAGGAGAAGAATGAAAAACCTGCAGTTTCCGTAAAAATCCATTAAAAATTTAATTTTAATTTAATTCCTTATACATTTTACTCTTTCATACTCTACAGTACACATACATGCATGAACTTCATTAAATTAAATTAGAAGATTTTTTTTGTGTTGCAGAGAGCAGCCACACGTCTCGTCTATCCATCTATCCAATTCTTTTTTGTGCCTTCATTTATTCATTTCTTGTTGTGGGAAGGTGAAGGGAATATTAAATTATTGCTACTGTAAAAAGTGGAGGTGGTAGTGCTGCTGCTGCTGGGGTTAAAAGTTGTCTAGAATAAATTTCTCTTTGATTGGCTTAATTCTATTTTTGGGTTTTTTTGAGCTATGTGAGCAAGTTTGGGATGGTTTATGGGTGAAAGATGCAAATTTTGGACATTATCCTATGGACATTAAGTGTAAGGAATGAATCATAATTTAAGAATGTCCAAAATTGATGCAGAAATCCTTAAATTGATGCAAAAACTTTGAAAATTGATGCAAAAGTTCAAAAACTGATGCAATATTTCAAAATTGATGCAAATACTCCAAATCTCATTAAATCATGTCTCTTAAACTTCCCTCACTTCCATCTCCTCCAACACCAAAGAGCACTCAACTCATATCCGCATTGCAACACTCAAGACTGAAAGAAAATCCATAATAAACTCGAAAAAAAAAAATTAAAAATTTGCTCAATTTACACTTCTATCTATGCTGCACTAGACATACATAATGAAAACTAGGCCTGCCTCTCTCATTATGATGGTTGCATGAGTTATAATCAACAGCAGCACCACGGACTTTCATCGTCACATTAATTCTCATGTATTTACGAAGTTTAAAAAAAAATAGTGAGAAATGCTCGACACAATGCAATGTGATGTATGTGCTTATGGGTATATATGCGTTATTTTAGCGCATAAAAAAAAGTAATGCGATAATGAAGAAGAAGAGGAGAAATGAAGCATGAAAGTAACAACAAAAAATCATAATTACGCTTAATGTAATAAATTAAATTGTTGGGAGAGATAGAATGGAATGGGAGAGAGCCTGGCCCATGATTATGTATTGCACAGTGCTGGTAATTTATGAGGTCATGGAAAAAAATTGCCTCTCGCTATATTATCCATTCTTCCTTCTCGCTCTCTTCTTTAACAAAATATGTATATATACATAAATATCTTGTGTATGTAAAGTGCAAATCTATCAATATTAATGGATCATCGTGATGAGCATGATTGGAGGATGAGAAATCAATATTCACACGAGAAATATTTTCGTTCCTATAAAAATGTTGCCTGTAATGCATTGTAAATTCACAAAAAAAAAAACAACTCAAAAAGGGCAATGAGAGGAACAAGATGTAGATCGTGAAATCGTAAATTTCGACCAATACGAAAAATGAAATTATTTTTTCGTTCTGCTGTATATACTTTATTTATTTATTTTCAATGGATTCATTCTTCTTATTTTAGTTTCCTTTTTTGAAACGATGTAATTTGTAAATTTATTTAAGTATGAAATAATGTATCAGCTTGAAGGCAATGAAACTTTTGATTTCGATGCCCTTTTTAATGCGTTTGTGAATGAAATATGTTTGTGATTGGAATTGATTGAGGGACTGATTGGGGAGATGTTGATGTTTTATTGGATGTTGGAAGTAGTTAAGGCAGAGTTTGGACCAGAGGTCGACGTTGAATCGAACTTTGTATGGAGTTGAGTCGACTCAAGGCAATATTTTCTTACAAAGTTCGAGTCGATCGAGAATTGAGATCAATATGTTCCGGAATTGTCTCGATCTGGTTTGAAGACATTATTCCTCTAAGTTCATGATTGTAATAGTCATTTTTGAAAGAATACCTCCTTAGTTCTTATATAAGGCATTTTGCTTTACTCTTTATATAAGAAATTTGAATAAATTTTAAGAATTCTGGAATTCCTTGGGTTCAAATCCCAAATAATATTACCAGTTGGATAGATATGTATGTCTCTTTTTTTTTAATGCTTTTTCATCAAGCAATTCAAGTTCAAATCCCATTTTTTTCCTCTACTATTCAAAACAACTTCATGTCTGTACCCAACAAGATCCAACTAATGTTTAAATGCCATAAAAATTTCTTTTTCCTTAATAAATTTTCCACATTTAACGAAAATTATTTTCCTCGTCGCTTTCTCCCGTTTCCATTCATGAAATGTATCTTCTTACCATCCTTAAATAAATTTATCATCATTATGCATTCTGCAGTTATCCCCAATTTTATTTTTTATGACTCTTAAATATCTTATTTTTTTTGCGCGAGGAGCTTCATCAATGAAAGAGAAAATGTTCTTTACAATTTTAAAATGTATCTATAGAAACGTAATACACACGATACGGACATTAACATCATTGGAAATGAAAAAAAAAGTCGATAAATTTTCAAACAATTTTCTTAATAAAAAAAATATAAATTTTATCAGAATCTCGCATAAATTTCTATTTTATGAGATGAAACCTTCAATAAATAGACTTTGAATGCAATAAATTCTATCATCAGACAGCTTTAACGGCTTTCACTAATTTTCCTTAGTGCAATCGATTTAAGACGTGCTTGAAATTTTTTTCTCTTTCTTCCCATTCCTAACAACATTTAACATTGAGTCGGACAATTTTCAATATATATGATAGTGAGTTAAATTCACATAAGATTCTCACATCCGGATATGCTGCGATGTATCTTTATAACTTTTACTGCTGCTTCATTCATTTTAATCTATCTGCAACTCTGTGTGTGTGTCTCTGTCTGTTCTGCAATCTCATAAAATTCTTATGGGAAATTTAATGAAAATTAGAGGAAAAACTGAAGATAAAAAAAATTAAAGAAAATTTGAAAAATGAAGAAAATTAGCTTGAAACTATGTGGATGAAATTTTAATGGACGAGGAAAAATTCATGGAATGGAAAATTTATGATTGTCGGGAAATTTATGATGAAAAGTTTGTAAAGGTTTGTTATGAAAATTGATATAAATTTGAAAGTTTTGGACATTGAAAACTTTATGGATCATTTTCACAAATTTTATCCAGTTCTACACTTTGAGACATGTGCTGTTATGGGAAGCATGGATGTAGATCAAGATATTTGAGATTTACAAAAGCTATTATTGGAAATTTTGCTCAAAATTCAACTAAGTTGACAAAAAATTCTTAATGTTTTCATTAAACTTGCATTAAACTGATGCGTTCGATTCCTAACACATTTATGATAAATCTTTTGATTTTCGTTATCTTATATCTTTATTTTTTGATTTTTTTTTATTAAATTCTACAATTGATCTACATGACTGCCTAAATATCCAAAAGCTGATCAATAAATATCTTGCATCCTTGCAAAAAACATACCTTCCATAAATCTACAACCTACCTAATATTTCTCATGTTTAATTAAATCAATCTCATACCTCAAAATTCTCACATGAGATCCATAAATCACAACATCAACCAACTCAATTAAAATCATCTATCACATTCATAATATACGAATGTCTTCATTTATGTTTAGATTCAAGCTTAAAATTCATTCGAAAAAATTCTCAAACATCCCAAACAAGATGCTCTAATTCAATTTTCAATTTATTTTAATTTACAAATCAAACAGAAAAGTTTTTGGAGCTGAATATTTGGAAGTGTGGGTGGAAGGGAATGTTCAGTTTGTCCTGGATGATGTTCAAATTCTTTGAATTTTGTTAGGAATTTTGGAATTCATGTTTGGTTCTGTTCCAGGAGGTACAAGATCAATTGACAGTCACTTGCAAGTCATACGAAGTTTGGAGCCCATTATGACTAGTTATGGCTACAATTTGGAACTTATTAAATCAAAATCCTTTCCAAAAGTCCTCAAACAGTCAGTCAGAACATAAAATATGCTTCACAATTCATAAATCCTAAAGAATTCTATAATATCCATCCATAACTTAAATTCCATACCCAAAAAAACTCCCAAAAGATGAATAATCGAGAAACTGCATCAGAAATCCAATGGATTTTTCAAAGCATAATTCAATAGAAATAAAGATATTGTTTATTGGATCAAGTATGAGTGAGTTCACTTAAGTACGAAAGAGGAAAGAAAGAAAGAAGAAGAGAAATATTGACATAATATCACATCAGACATGATATATAGGCACATACAGTCATATTGTTCACATTGTGAATGCCTTGTTAATTCAATCTCTTTTTCCTTTTTTCTCCTTTTCTTATTATCTTGTGGAGATGAACAGAACGAATATAGCTGGGCAAAGACGAAGAAGAAGAATGATCGACAATATGAAACGCATACAGCACATTTGAGAAGGAAGGAATTCCATTTTTGTCATTTTGTTCTCTGTTAATCTCTTAAAATAAGATTTATGGGTTTCACGCTTCGAGCAAGACACAAAAAAAGAGCTGCACAATAATGGAACTGCATAAAAATGTCGCGAATATGATAAAATGTTTGATCAGATGGTGCGCCAATGGGCTGTTTTGGAGAATTTTGTAGTTTCATGATTTATATTGTAGATTTTGATGGTTTTTATAGATCTAAGCTGTGTGCCTATCCAAAAGACATTCTAGATAACATTTATGACTGTATATGACCATTAGCTCACCCCAAAAACCACAAAAACTTTATATTCAACTTTAGTTATGTTTCTGTCGTCTCTTTATTTTTGTGTACGCAAAATGCAAAGGAAGTCTCTTTTATATTCTGATTGATTGTCAACAAACAATAATCATAATAAACTTTTTTTTTTCACACACATTTATGGCTTCATGTGTCTTCTTGTTTTAATTAATGAAACTTGATGATTTGTAAAGGAATTGCCATGGGATGACACTTGTATGGTTGTTGGGTGAACAATATGTGGGACGTAGAATATGAATGAATTATTACATAACTTTTTTATGAATTTATGGGAGGTAGACTGTGTGGGGTGCGATAAGATCGAATTCTTAATGGTAATTGGATTATTGATTTATTTTTGAAGTTGCTACCTGTCGGATGGGAAAGGAAATGTTATAGTTTCTTTGTTGAGTCGAATAAAGAGCTATTGAGATGGATAGATTTGCCAAAAATATTATTTCCGATGTGTAAACTGCTTTAGTGCCAAAAAAAATCCTAAAATTGACCCAAAAGTTCATCAGATTGTATCAATTTATTGAGGAAGTAAACAATCCATTGTATCAATTACAGGAAATGACGAAACATTAGCTACTTGTATGAAGCCTTCACCTAGCAGTGCCATATCCTTGATACAAACTCTATTTCAATTAAAAAGTCCGTTCGATATTGTTTCAAGCACCATTCACAATGCTACGTGTCTTACCTATTGCATAAAAAATGTTAAATCAAATTGACATGACATGTTGGAGATCTCTGTCGTTTTCTATATATATATATATATAAAGTGTATGTAAGCTGTATTATTGTACGTATATCGGAAATGTCAATTTACTTCTTTTTGACCTTAATAGTTTGAGTGAAATAAGAGGAGGAAGAAGAAGATTGGCGATAAAAGAAATGCGAAATTTTTTTGATTCATGAAATGTGATGGATGTGAAGAGTTGGTGACAAATGTCTGAATTGTGGATATTGACATGAATGTATGAGTTTATGGATGACAAGTCGGTTGAGCTGATTTAAAGACTATTAATGGCATGTTAAGGAATTTTTAAAATTTATTGGCACATCAGGTCATTAAGTTCAAGCCACAAGTATCTCTCATAGTTAATCCGTGCCTTAATATCGCTCCTATACCCGATAATTAAAAGAATTTATCACTTAAATCTATTAATTGCGTCACATATTCACTTATTGAATACTAAATCACTTTAAAGCTATTAAACAATGTTGCGAACAGTGATGTAGCCATAAAAATGTAGAAACGTTAATAACTTGGAAGTGATTTAATACTCAATATTAATTATTATTGAATATCATAAACTTGTAAAATTATATGCGAAGTAAATGATATCCATTATTGAGGTTGTGTATGGGTATGTACGGTAATTATATGGAAATGTATATTAATTTATTTTTTTAATTGGATGTACTGCACTTTTATGCTGCTTATAGAATCGTGGTATGATTGAGAGACACGTGCATGAAAATGAGGAGCTTATGAGATGTGATTTGGTATGAATTCTTATGGTTTTGCTTGGTGGTTTGGGAATTGACTTCATACTTTGTGTCATAACTTCCTATTAGCATGACTATAAACCAATTCACGACATCATAGCCCAAAAATTCCATCCTAAAATATAAAAATTCATTAAAACTTCAACAACATCTATCCAACGCAATTCTCTCACACTTCCAAAAATTCCACAAAAAAATCTCTTATCAATGTTATCAGATCGTAATCTTAATGTCTTATTTGCTCCCACACAACATCAACTTATTGCTGCCTATTTTTAGGCAAACAGCAATAAGAGAGCAAAAGATATTGAATCAACCTTGAACTGCTTTGTCGTTTCCATTTCACATTAATTGAAATAATTTCTTTCTCTTTTTTCCGAACTAATTTAAGCCATCTTATACACAATAAATTGATAAACAAATGCCGATGATGAGAATGAAGAGAAGAAGAAGATGGGGTTCGTGCGGAAGTGATGTCACTCTTGTGGAAGAGATAGAGATGGGGCCGATGGCTTTGAGACAGTCAATGCTGAAATTGATTAGGACAATTACAGCATTTAAATGTTAAATTATTAATTATTGAGTAACGTCACTTGCAATTGACCCCAAAGAGAACTTTTTTGTTTGCAAAAAAATAAATTAATCATTCATTCTCGAGAGTCGAATCAAATTGTCTGCATCTCCCTCACAACTCATGCAATGTAGTTTATTATTCACGTCACTGAACGCGAAAAGCTAAACACTATACTTGCCAATAGTTTCCTCAAGACAACATGTCAGGAGATTGTTAAGAGATGTGAGAAAAACGAAGGGGGAATGAGAAAGATGAAAAGAAAAGCCAGAACCACCAAAGAATATATAGTATAAAAATACACAAAACATTCATTTGTGCTCGATTTCTTCTTTTTGATGCTATTATTATTCTTGTTGCAGCTCTCGCGCTATTCACTATATCGATATAAAAATTAATGAACATGAAAATCTTTAGATGTACGTTCAAAGAATCGAAGAATTAGCGGACTCAGAATGAATCTTTTACTTCTTTCTTTTTGTGTTATGGCTGAGACGAATGGGATGATTTTATGGATCGTTTTTTATTTTGAGTATATGCTGTATGGAAATTCAATCTGCAGTAAAATGAATGTTTGACAAATTTTTATGTAGGGGATTCGCGTGATTTTTATGGACTTGCTGGATGACTCATGAGAGTGAAGAATTTTAGGCATTTACCCCAACCTACTTTGAGATGCCTAGTGACCCTCATTCTCGTTATTTTGTTGAATAAAGGCACATGGGAAACATTATATGTTTCTAAGAAGGTTGCCCACCCAAATAACTCGCAAATATTTTTACGACAAATTTTTTATGCTTTCCCAAACCTCCAAAAAAGTCATCGATTAACGCTTCCAACAAGGTGCTAAGTTTCTCTTTCAATTTCAATTCTTTACACATAAACTTTTTTTTATTATTATTCTTATTCTTTTTTATTGAAATTCAATATTATTTTGTGTGTGTCG
Source organism: Chironomus tepperi (assembly GCF_022539635.2). Taxonomy (NCBI): domain Eukaryota; kingdom Metazoa; phylum Arthropoda; class Insecta; order Diptera; family Chironomidae; genus Chironomus; species Chironomus tepperi. The sequence continues at coordinate 3,257,866 of NW_027226207.1, forward strand.
ATTCCATCGTTCGTGTTCTGATTCTTTCATCCCATTACAATTTTTGGATGCAATAAAAAAAAAAAAATCAACATGAGAAATAAAATTCCAAAATGAGCCTTTTTTATGTTCTCTCAATTTTCGAAAGACATAGTCCCATGTTATGTAGAGTTTACAACCTCAGAACTGCCAAAAAAATGTCGTTTGTGACCTCCTTTCTTCATTCTTCTCTTTCGTATCGTCTCAAATCAATTTTTATGTAAATTTTTCTTTCCATTCCTTATTTATTCAACAAAATAATTTCTTTTGTTGGCATAAGACATTCTCATCCCGTCCATATCACAACATACAACAAACATCTACATGACAAGATTAATTATCTGCCATTTGAAATCAGCCACAAAAAAAAATTAAGTAATAAAGACTGTAAAAAGATGTGGAAAAATTGAGTATGATGAAAAAATCAACATCAAGGGGAATTGGAACTCAGTTGAGAATGCAAAAGTTGTGCACAAAATTTCAACGGTTTTTTTTGGATTTAAAAAAAAAAACTTCTAAAATTTTTCCTCACTTCGAAAAGTTTTTTGATGATATTTTCTTATTTAAACATTATTATGACTCAAAGTATCATTAAAATTGTAGAAAAAAATGGCAACAACAGCTTAAATTTGAATTAAGACCGAGAAAACTCTCTAAAATGCCAAAAATTACAATTTAATACTTTAAAAAAACCACGTGTTTTTCAAAAAATGAAAAATCCACAATTTCTACACAAATTACGTTTACAGAAGACAAAAAAGCTGTTTACAACTTAAGCTGCAGTTCCCCTGACAACATCTTTACATCTTCATCAGAAAAATAAGCAAAGGCGATGACACAAAAAGAAGAGCCAAGCCAAAGAAGAAGACAATAAGCAATTTAGTAAAATTTAATTTGCACAAAATGCAGAAAAAATGAGATGAAAGGAAGAAGAAAAATGCGAGATTAATGGAGAGTGGCATAAAGCAGCCACCCGAAAATATATACATTTTTTTATGGACACACAACGACATCAAACGACAAGAATTTTTTTTTCCAGGACAAGTATGAACAGTTCCATGCGATTATCTTAATGGATAGATTATTGCCTCTCACTGACAAACATAAATTTCTCCCTTTTAAGCACATAAATTTCATCACCGAAAAAATGTATATAAATTGTAGCTGAATCAGCACGAATAGAATGTGGAAAAAACAAAAGAAGGACGAATTTTTTTTTGTACGAGGCAAGTCTCTCGCCTTTGTTGTTCCTGTTCCGATATGTAATTCATTACATTACATTATATTACTTTATTATGTGCAGAACTCACATAAAATGAGTTTTTTTTTTCTTTCTTCTTCCACCGTCTTGTATTACTTCTATACAATGTTTTTTTGTGTGTACGGAAACATCGATGACATGTCGACAATCACTTTTTTTTTGTCGATAATAGACCTACCGCGTTGAGTCGACAGCTCTCGCATAGCACGGCAAACACATTAGTCGTGAATTTTTTTTTTGTCTTCATTCAACGCGCCGACTGATGCTCGATGAAAGTAAAAATAAAGATTTTTTTAGGATTGAAATAATTGCAAGGGATGGGTAGTTGATGGATTGGATTAATCATTGTTTTTGGACAAGATGGTATTGAGTTTCCATAATTATGAAACATAATTGAGTTAATGACTTAATTATAGATAGATTGACCTCATTTAGATTATATTAAGGACATAAGACGCCATTTGTAGGCCGCAAGGTGTTTGCAGGCTATTTAAAATCCTTATGAACTCCATATGGTCTTCAACTGGACATTAACTTGTCCTCAACTAGTTAACATGTATTTTTGTTCACTTGAGTTCCTAATTTTTGCCGCTAAGCCTATGTAGTCCCTTACCAACCCTCTTAAATCTCTCCAACAACCCACCCCTAGCCAACAACAACAACAAAAATGTCAACTTTCAATATTTTTTTCATATATTTATTTTTTTAAACCAATCAATTGAATGACCGCATGATGTTGCAATTCGGTGACAACAAAGAAAGGCAATTGCGTTGTTTTATCTTTCTGATTTTGTTATTTTTTTCATTTTTTATCTTTCTCACTGAGTCTACAATTGATATTGAATCAATGACAGCGAGATTGGAGACAATTGATATTGGAGTGAATATTTTTTTTATATGAATTGATTTGAAACTTTTTAACTTTTTTTAGTTGGTGATGATAGTTTTTTGGAGTGGATGTGGAGGAGATGGCTATGGTAGACTGCTGCTATGTGACTACGGCAGGTTTTTAGGAGTGATTTAATTTTTGAAAAAAAAAAAAACGAACTAGTAATAGAAAAACTATAATAAATTTGTATTGGAATATTAAATAGGAATTGAACCCATGTTTATTGATCTAAAACGACTATATCTCGTATTTTAGCTATCTCATTATGAATTATTAAATAAAAAATCTCTAACTTAAGCTACAAAACTGCTCTATAAACATATTTAAATATATCTTCAATCAATCCATACTTTAATCCTCCTACAATCTCAAAAAAACTTTTAATTATTAATACTCAATTCCAAATAAAAAATGATATTTCCAGCCATTAAAACTTTCCATGACAGACGATCAATTTTCATCAATTTTTCAGAAGCAATTTCAACACTAATTGACAATTTATTGAAAAAAATCTCGTCCAAAACGAAAACTTTTCTTCGAGTCATTTCCAATAAATTCTTCTTTTTACATCCAAAAAAGGAAATTTCCTTTTTTCCTACACAAAAGGGCAGATAAAATCCGCTCTGGGTCTTCAAAAAAAAAAGTTCAAATCTCTCATGAGGAAAATACAAAAAAATTAATTTTTTTAGTTCCTCCACACTTCCATAAATCACCGACATGTGAAAGTCAATCATTGAACTTTTTATTTGTGTCTCCGAATCTGAAAACGATAAATTTTTCCAATAATACACAAAAAAAAACTAAATAAAAGCATTTAAAAGTTCAAATTTTATGAGTCAACAGATTTTTCAGCCTCTGGCATTCTTTTTTTTCTGTCGAAGCTTCTGAATTGTATTTTTCCACTTTTACGATTCCAGTCGTCGTCATAAAAGTTTATCTTTCTGTTTTCAGAGCATTTTAGTGATTGTTTGACTTCTTTTTTTATACTTTTTCGAATTCCCAATACGCGCCTACCGTCCATCTATTCGACGGGTCGTAAAATAATTGCTTGCTAATGGATTTTTCATTCCTTTATTGTTACTGAAAAAGGTCTTTCTTTCCTATCGCTCAGTCGAGTGCTAAAGAATAGAGACGAGCTTGTTGATAAGCGACTGTTGCCACACATATAGACAGTTATGGAACAATAAGAAATAATATCGTAGCTTATTGTTCACATCTCACAAGACTTAATGCTTGCTGTTAAAGTTCAACTTGAGAAATGAGAATTTTTTTTCTTCATTTTATCTTTATCAATTGACTTCCAAGCATGACTCGAAAGAGGAATAATGGCACATGTTGTTATGCTACCTTTAATCGAATGTGAATGCAGTCCAGGGATGGATTTGGGAATTCATTTGTTAAGAAGTTCAATCTGGTACTGTACTAAGTTCAATCTAGTACTTCATAAAGTTCAATTTAGATCAATAATTAGTTCAATCTAGTACTGTACTGAGTTCAATCTAGGACTAGACTAAGTTCAATCTAGTACTATGCTAAGCTCAATCTAAGACTGACTGCATTAAGTTCAATCTGGTACTTCAAAAACTCTAGCATAGTACTCAAAACACCCAAATACACTCCTGTATACAGCCATACAAGTTGGTGTTTATCAAAGTAAATTATCATATTCCGCATATTATTTTTAAATCCTTCGTTCTGCTGTGACTTCAAATTATTTCTCGCTTATTTCTTTTTCCATGCTTCCGTAATCCCTCTCATTGCGCATAAATTTATGTCTACAATTTCCATCTTCCTTATTTGTATAGAGACTATATACAAATAGACATTCAGAAAATAAAAAAAAAAAATCAACTTTTTTAACCCCCCAATTTCTTTTTTTTTTTGGCATCATCCCCTATGTAAAGTCTCAAGATGTGTCAATGCCGCGTTATGATTTCACTTTCTTATGCAAAAAAAGTTATTTTTTGTTGGCATTTATTTTCTTTTGGATGTAAAAAAATCGTGGCATTGAAAAAAACATGCAGGAAAATGAAGAGATTGAAAAAATATTTTTTATGTGGATGAATGAGTAATAACAAGACTGTTTTGGTAGGGTTGATTTGAGATGTTTTGTTTTGATTGGGGGTCGGGGGTGTGCAATATTGAATTTTTTACTTTTTTGCAATATTTCGCGTTTCTAAGGAATTTCTAATTGAAATTTTGAGGTTAGGGATTTTAAATTGAGGTTAGGTATCAAAATTTTGAGGTTATGCATAAAAATTTTGAGGTTATGTATCGAAATTTTGAGATAAGAGTTTCATTTAAACCACAAAACACACCCACACCACAGCCCAACAACCCCATCACTAAAAACGATCATAAACTCATCAATTATAGTCGATTGAGAACAGTGACAACTGTAAAAGAATGTTAGAGTCATTACTATTATTGACTATATTGTCCTTCGGTAATTTCCATCATTATACGAAATAGTTTTTTATTGTTTCTGGAAATAAATTAATTAATTATTGAAACGGTGTGAAACATTTCCTGACAAATGGAATTTTCGGAGCTATTAATCGACTAATTCTTTTACATCTGAATCAATTAATCATTTAACTTTTTTTTTTTTATTATTTCGATGGAATTCAATTAATACTAAGTAAATTTATTGGATTTGTAATGGCTGATATGATGACATAGTTTCATGTCTGTTTTATTGAATATTGTAGCAGTTTTTTGAGTGTTCAGGAAACTAACGGAATTTTTGAATTCAAATCTTGTTAAAATGACTTAGAAAATTCAAATTTTTGATGAACGTTATTTTCTGAATTTCAAAAAACCGTTAAATTTATGAAACCATAAATTCTCTTTTAAAATTCACAAAATTAATTCAGAAGTTAGTTCAACATTCAAAAACATCTAGTATCCATGTCACCATCCATAAATCATGCATAATTTTCAAAACATCTCATAAGAATCTTTCATTTAAGCCCTACATAAAGTAATCTGTCATTTCTACATCACTTCATCTCTATAGCTCAATTTTTAAACATCTAATAATTTAAACTCATCATTTAATTTTCACTAAATCCCGTAATTTTTCAATCATGATGATGAATTTCCACAGCAAGAATTTTTCATTAATCCAACATAAAATTATCGTTATTAATATGACACAAAAATATTTTATTATTAATATCTGTGAAATCTCTCATTACAAATAATAATTTTTTTCCTTTCCTCATATAATTTGAAGAAATGCGCCGTCATATATCACAACAAGAAAATTTTGCTTGTTTATATCCAACATAATAATTTATCCATCATGGTAAAATCATAACATTGAGTTACATGGGGGGGATGTGCGCTAATGATGGCAACGTATGTGGCTAGGAAGTGCATTTTTACAGCTCAACGGTCAAAATATTATTTTTTAAAAATTTAACGATCAAAAAATATTTGAAAATTTAACGGCTTTGAAAAATTTGAAAAATTTAACGGTTTTGAAAATTTTGAAAAATTAACTTTGATGAACATCATTTACAGTCGACCCCACATACCATTTTATCCTCATTTTTATTCGTATATAACGAATATATTTAAGAAAATGTCGATATCATTATGTTTATGATTATTTTATTATTATAGGACAGAGGAGCTAAGGAAGGGAAGAAAAAAAAAATGTCAAAAAATATAATCAGCAACGAGCAATGAGCTTTTGTGACAAACAAATCATGATTTTACTTTCATTTTAATGCTAAACCGAGGGGGGATAAAGAATGAATGAAATTTGTGTGTAATATATATGAACCCCACGCACATAATTCCTTCATGCTAGTGAAAATGTAGATTTTTTTTATGTGTAAAAAAAAGAAGGAAAATGTGAGGAAAAATCAATAAAATAAACGCAGCAATAGAGTCATAGACCGAAATATGACAAATAATAATAATATTTAATTAAAATATATATGATATTGACTATAATAATGATACAATCAAATCGGGACACTTGCTCACTTATTCATGTGGTTAAATGATTTCCTTTCCCCTTTCAGCCATTCCATATGATTTCTTTTTTCAATTTTTTTTTCTAAGGAAAATTTATTATTTTGAGGGGTTCTTGAGCTGCTCAAAAATTGTTATTAAATTTTTAAAAATTCCACAACTTCAATTTTACTGAAAAAACGCAACGCGTGCAGAATTAACTCTGAGGGAAGTACACAAAGAAATATGAAATATTTAGCGTAAAATTGATTTTTTTCAAGCAATTTTAAAATTAATTGACTTCTACTTCGACTAGATGTAGGATTGTAGGGCAACCGCATGATCAAATAAACAACACGGATATTCTTATTTCTTATAAATAAGAAGTCATTCAGAAGAAACAAATTAAAGTGGATTGAATTTTTTTTTATATTTTTCAGCTGATGCAGGCATAGGGTGGAGATTTATTATGTTTAAGATTCTTTTTGAGATGAAGGAAAATTGAGTCAAATTTGAGGATTTTGAGAATGAAGAGAGATTTTCCCGAATAGTACGATGCAGTGACTTTATATTCGTCTTAAAATTAACCGAAATCTACCTACATGTTGTCTTCAGGACACCAGAACGTCTTGTTGTCAACATGGCAACTTAACGGCGTCCCAGAAACTAGATTTTACTGCTTAGGGCAGTAATTGTGATTTGATGTTTAACAAAAAGGTTTAAAAGCAGTGATGGGCAACCTGTGTGCTACGGAACGCTAGTGTGCCACTAAAATTATTTAGAAATGCGAGAGGCTTACCACAAAGGCTGCACAGTGCTACACTTAGTATTGATAATCAACCAACAGTACTAAGCTGTAAAACCAGCTTCAAATACTCCCAAAGAGCCCCCAATAATCACAATTGATCTTCAAATTCAGCACAACCAATTCTACAGCACAGATACATCCAAAATAAAATGAAATATTCTCAAATAGTCCCACAATACCCCCTCAAAAGAGTATTTATAAAACCCTTAATAAAATGATTCTACACAATTTCTCAGTACTAAGGCTTATCAAAAATTGAAAGTCAAATAAGTAGAAGCCACATGCTTCAACTAAAGAAAAGCAATTTCCATTCTTTATATTTTCAAGAACATTGAATGAAAAATAAAAAAAATAAAAAAAATCAATAAAAAAATATTCTCGAGAACATTTTCATTCACCTTTGGGCATTTCATAAATAGCTTTTAAAAGAAAAATTTTGGATGTTTTAAAAAGCAAAAAGTTAAGGAAATAATACTTTGAAAAACAATATCAAATAACTTTTTAGAGGATTGAGCGTTTTAGGCGTAATGTTGAGAAATTAAAATGTCGAAATTTTTTTTGTTTTAAAAGTTTTGAAATGAAAAGCGAATTTGTTTTTGAGAAGTGTTTACAAGATGTTGAAGGAACAATTTTCAAGGATATCAAATTTGATATCGTTTTGATAAAGTCGTGGGTTTTATTTTGTCGAGGAATATTTTTAATATAATGAGAAATTTAAGGTTTTGTGAACATTTTTTGAAATATTTCTTTTGTTTAAAGATTTTATAAATTGATAATTTTCCAAGTTTATTCTTGACTTTTATAAATTTTTAAAGATTTTTGAATTTTAAAAAATTTGGAAAACTGAATTTGAATATTTTAAAATTTCAAACTTTAAAGTAAGAAAACATTTAAAAAAATTTAAATTAAATTTTTGTTACGAAATTTAAAAATTGGCAAACTTAAAAATTAAAGAAAAAAAAATTAAAAAATTAATAAAATTAAAATTTGATTTTTGTTTAAAAAAAAAAAATAAAAAATATTTACAATTTAAATTTCAAGAAAAGAATTCAAAATTTCATTCAAGAATTCAAACTCAAAAATCTTCACATCTCTTAACATAAACTGTTTTCACCTCAAAACTTCGTTCAATTGCTAATGTTTATAGAGTTTTTAAGCCACAATTTGGGTTTTTCATTTTTGAAATTTTACGTCAAGATAAAAAACTTTTCCAAAAACTTTTACGTTATTTCACTTCAAACTTTTGATTGCGGTGAACTTAAATTTGCAATTCTTGTCATGCAAAAAAAAAAAAGGAACTTGAATGAATTGCTAAATATTTAATGGAATATTGCATGAATAAAAGGGAAATTTGTTGATAGTTGAGGGAGTTTAAATTGTTGATTTTGAATGGATTTTAAATTATTTAGATGGAATTTTTATTGGTGTTTGTTTGAAAATTATGTCAAATTGATAAAAATTGTCTTTTTTCAAACTTGATTCATTCATTTTTAAATTTTAAAAAGTATAAAATTTTTTAATTTTTAAAAAGATTTTTAAAATTTTGATTTTTTTTTAATTTTAAAATAAATTTTGAATTTTTTAAAAACAATTTTTTGAATTTTGAAATGAATTTTAAATTTTTTAAAAACAATTTTTTGAATTTTTTTAAAAGTTTCAAATTTTTTTTAAATTATTTTTATATTTTTTTAACAATTTTAAAATTTATTAAAATATTAAATTTTGGTTAAGTCTATTCAATTCTCAAATTCTTAGTAATTTCTATCAGAAACTTGATTTAATAATAATTAAAAATATTTTTAAACAATTCTAGAGAATTTCACTTCATTTCTTTCCAAGAACTTCTCAAATCTCATTCAAAATTCCTCCCAAATCTCATAAAATTTCATCATTATTAAATCACAATTTTCCGCAAAATCATTAAGCATATGAAGCCACTCAATCCAAATCATGAAAAATCTCGATATTATTTCCAAAACTTTCTTCTTCTTATTCATTTCTGTTTATTTTTTTTTATATCCAAAACACAGTGAAAAGAAGGAATGAAAACTTTTTCAATTTCACCAGCACATAAATTAATTTTTTTTTATGATTAATTCAATTTAATTAAATCCATGACTTTTAAATTAGCAAAAATTTCCATGTTTTTTCATTCTCACTGCCTTTCTTTCTTTTTTTGTTCGGAAACATCAAGAACAGCAGCAGCAGCAGCAGTGGTAGATGAGGAGCAGAAGGAATTTAATTTATGTACACGACACAGAATGGGAAAAGTCACCCTCACTTTTTATTTGTACTGTGTCATCAGTAAAGAAAGTTAAAATAATAATAATAATAAGGAATTACAGATTAAATATGAAGAACTGTCAACGTTATCAACTACAATTTTTTCATTCCTTGATTCAATCAAAATTGATATTCTTATAACCATAATACAAGATACTTGTGTGACAAGTGGGATAAATCTCGCCTATAAAAATCAGACGCACAATGAAATCGTGTTGTAAATGGCAATTTAAGAAATCACACACAATTTATGAGAACGCCTATAATCATAATATAAATCGAGTAGTTTGCCGAGTAGTATATGAGATTTGGTGACTGTTGGGAATGATGTTTAATTTTAAGGTCCTTTTGAGGAGGTTCAGCACTGATTTTTGTACAATTTTCAATACTTTTATGAGGTTTTGGGGTCTTATTGTAATACATGGTTAAGAACCAGGCCCTAGTCATCTAGTCATAGCTACGTCACTGATTCTATGTATCACTAAGTCCCTATCAGACTCTAAGCCGATGGTATAATTAGGAATAATTCTCTAAGCTTCTCCTTTATGACTTAATATGAGGTTTTTATGGGTTATCTTCAAGACATACCCAAACGAACCTTAGTATTCAATGGTCACAAATAATTGCACTTTCACTAAAACCTTTAAATCCAATAAATATGCTAAAGTCTCAAAAAATCTCAAAAATCCAAAAAATCATGTCAATTTGATCCAGAACAGTCCAAAAACCGCTCAAATCCTCAAATTAAAATTTATCACTATGTCACTCGGGCAGATGAGCTCATTCTGCTCTAAATTGACAGAAATTCTTTTTTATCATTCCCACCTCAGTAGGAACAAAACAAAACAGAGAAGAATAAAAAAATTCTTTCTTTCCATACTTGACATGTGGAGAGTGAACAAAATTTGTTATTTGATTGGCACTTGAAGGACTCTCAAAATAATTTTTTTATATGTACAATTTTCTCCAATATCGTTATCGAGTATGACAACGAAAAAGAAAGGGAACTACTTAATATGACACTAACAGTACTCGTTGTGCATTCAACTCTGACCTTTTTCTATTTCCGCTTTTACTTTTAATTTTCTGGCGACATACAAAAAAAATTCACTTTTTAAGAGAAAAATTTCCTTTTTTATTTGATAACATAAAGATATTTCAAGTGGAGTCACTTACCAGGCTTTTTATGTTGAATTATTTAAAAATAAATCCAATATCAAGTGAGTATATCCGAACGATATCTTTTATAAAATTTCTCTCTGTTAATTTTTAATCCGTCTACGATCCTTACTGAATAATTGAAAATATTCCACCTTTTTATTTTATTTTTTGCTTGCTGTTGTTCTACACAAAACTCACTTTTCACTCTTTTCTTGCCTTTTTTTTATTTTCTAAATTTTTAATAATTTATTATTTTATTTTCTTCACAATGGAATTTCTTTCACCTTTTTAAATATTTAATTCACTTTATTTTTTGCCTTTTTCCTTTTAATGGACTTTTTATTTTCACAAAAAATTATTTTTTTCACAGCTTACTTCAATGTAAAAATTTTTAAAATTCACAAATTCACTCAAAAAACCGATAAAAATAAAATTCACTTCACAATTTGGAAATCCTTTATTTTCGATATAACACAACAAAGTTTTTTTTGGTTCTCACAAATGTCTTGTCTTGTATTTTTACGATTATGCGAGCGTAAAATTTCCTTTACCTACCGATTCGAATCACCGAACTCGACTAAATGAGTAAATTGAGGATCTCTCTTCTCACTGTGGATATTAAAACATTGAATGAAACATTGAAACATTGTGATATATGAAGAATGTTGAATGGATTTTGGATATAAAACATTCAATATTCTTCAACAAAACATTGAATCATATGATTTTGAATGTTTTTCAACATATTTCAATGTTTACTGCTAAAGACTCAAACATTAAACATAAAAGAGAGTCAAAATGAGAGCCAGCATAACTTTATGCTAAAAATTTATGCTCCGATGTTTCCAATTGTTTTATTGCTTATAACTGTTGGTTTTATGACTACGTTTAACGTGTGAGAGATGGAATGAACACTATTGTGATGTAAATTAAAGATGCAGTTCAAAAGGAAATGCAGAAGTAGCTCTTTTGTTTGAGCATTTATTTTTTTATGTATTTTCCGGACTAATTTCAAAGAGGAGTGAACTTTTGTTGAATAAATTTTGAGATTAAAAACTGGTTAAGTATTGTCGTTTAGTTCTTATTGTGGAAGTTCCTTGAATAATTGGGTAATTATAGGGGTCGTATGCTGCAATGTGAAGCTTAAACTCATGTTACCAAGTTAGTAGATGGATTCGAACCCATATAGTAAGTATAGAGCTACCTCGCAGGTTCTAGAATAGTGTACACTACCTTAACAGCTGGATGCACACAATTTCAATGTACGTAGATCACTACTAATTGAGTATTGTTCACAAACATCCATCTAACATCTAAATTCATTAAAAAATTATCCAGAACTAAAACTGCAATTTGTAACAAATAAAATAAACCGGGTCAATGAATTCATGCCACAAACTATGTATGCCAACCCAATCCCTCATCAAAATTACATAATATATTGAAAAAAACAAGTTCTATCTATCCGAATATTCAATTTTATTCAAATTAAACTTTAATGCTACTGGACATGACCAGAAAAATTCATCTTCACCCCTTTCTAAATTACTAAAAACTTCCATTTTCATTACTGACACTGCAATCAACATCATCCATTTAAAAAATTCATCTAAATTATTCAAAATGCATAAAAAGGTTACATAAAATTTGCTTTAATCCAATTTGGGAAAAAAGCAGCCGTGCCAAACAAACAAGATTTTTTTTATTTTTTTCAAAAATTTGTCATTATTTCACGTCCAAAAACTGCAACATGTCAACTGCATTAAAAATCCACACATTTCCTTTTCTCTTTGATTAATGAAAATCCCTGTCACATTCATTTTATCAGGAACAAGTTTTTTTTGCCAGTTCATTCATGATTTTTTTGTCGATTATATTCCCTTTTACCTTTAGTGTAGGTAGGGGGTCGTTTAAAAATGATGGAAGGAAATATAAAATTGAATTTGATTAATTAAGTTACTTACTTCACTGGCTGTACTGATCAATTGTGAGCCAAGGCCTACATTAATTTACGTCTGCAGCTGGCTCTATCGCTGACTGCCGCTTGTCAATTACTAAAGCCAAGAGGACTGCCATCTCTATCGAGCCATCTCAGCGTCTTTCCATGAGTTATTGATTCATTAAAGGACTTCTTAATAATCAAGAAGCGTCCATGCAAGTGGTTTTTCCACTTTGATTGTTTTCGAAGACCTTACGCCAGTGGTGACCGGTCTTTGTGCCGCGGCCCATCTGAATGACAAGCAACTTCCGAAAACGAACGAGGTTCATGACTTTGGACAAAAAAGATTGACGGCAAGCTAGTGAGCACATTACTGGGTTGCCTGCACCAGGTTGCCCACATTAGGCTATCCATACTGCCCCCACAGGCTGCTCACCACTGCCCTAAACATATGTACATAGTACAAAAATTTATCTCCTCAAAACGGTTTTGCTGCCAATAAAAAACCCTTGATACTCCGCAAATTCAGACATCATTTCCGATCGACCCTCAAAGGAACAGCCTCAATGGTCATTAGCCATTCAACAGAGAAGAACATTTTATTTTTTTATAATTTTATTATTCATTGATCCAAATCCTTTTAAATTTGACACGACTAAATGTCATTAAGATTGAAATCTCATAAAATAAAGTTTTTTGTGTATTAAGCCTCCGGTGTGTTGATCATTTTGTCACCGTAAGGCACACACAATTATAGAAATCTTTTTAGAAAAAAAGAGACTCTTTTGTCGTTGGAATACAAAATTTTTAAACAGCTGTTCGGGATTAAAAAAATACACACGGACAATTCTTATTGCTCTTTATTGCCTCTCTCTTCACTACGTGAATGCTTCAATGAATGGAAGGATTTGCATTAAATTAATTTTCAATAAAATTTTATTATTTTTTTTTTCTTTTTTCATCTATTCGACAACAAATAACACAAAAAGTATGGAATCGACAATTCGTGTGGAAACAATTTCGTTTTTCAAACAAAAAGTCAATTTTTCTAGGGATTAATTGTTGTTGTTACATCCATTGTTATTGTGACTAATATGAGGGGTGTTAATTGTTTAAAGACTGACAAATGTGATAATTGATCATGCGGTCAGATGTGATTGAACGGATTTCCATTTTCTAGTTTTGCAGAATTTTTCTTTTGTTTATTTCCTATGGAAGTAGCAGCAGTACTGCATATACATGCACACACCTGTTGTTTGATGTGTTTTTGTATTAATAAGGTAAAAATATTTGTCTGCAGTAGAGGATGTATGTGTTGAAATGGCAAATGATGATGCTGTTTTGAGGCTATTCTCATTTAAATTATTGTGGTTATTCTTCATGGGCGCCAACTGTTCTGCAGTTGACTTTCATTTGATGAATATTTGTATGACGTTTGAGGATCTTGTTTGGATTGTGTTGGCTGTAATGTTTGAGAAGATGCGACTTTTTGGATTCAGGTTATTGAGTGACTTTATATAAATTTGATGGTAAATTTGCCATTTGACTAAAGTACAATTGAATATGCTTGATAGTGCAGAGATCTTGCATTCTGTATCATCTTGCAATTATAGTACTGCTTAATTATCAAGCAGTCTTGAGTTCAAATCTCACAATTTGTAATTTTGAATAAAAAATTCTTAACGCTCTATTTTGAAATAATTTGGTAAATTTACTTTTTTTTCTGTTCGAATCTCAAATTTTGCCTTCAAATTCCAAAATTGTCATCCCTGGCCATTTCTTTTTAACGACTCCAAAATTAAATATTCTCATTAACGACAGTCCATAACCATATTCCACATCCATAAACCAAATTTGATTTTATAAGCTACCAAAATCGATCAAAAACTACTAAAATATTCCTCTATAAAGTTTCAAATTTAATCGATTTATTTCCTATTTTATTATCAATTCCCGCAGTGCAGAAAGTTGTGCGAAATAGATAACTAGCTACGCTAATAAATCTGTTGATCAAAATTGATTAAATTTCTGATTTATATAAATTATTAGGAGTTAATGATGAAAGCAGGAAACTCAACGGGTCTTAATTGGATTTTATGTAATAATTTTGATTAGGAATAATAAATTTTATTGGAACTACCAACAGGTCATAGGATCTGCAGTCGTAAAAATGTTTTTAGATTTGCGAAAATTAGACATGGGATTTTAATGGATAGATATGGAGGATGGGCAATAAAGCCTAATATGTGATTGAGTTACAGATTATTTTTGGGTTGTGGAAATGAGATTTTATTGTTTTTGGACATCTAATGTTCATTGGATGGAGTTAATCAAGTTGCCAAAACAAAAAATTAATTTTTGGAAATTTCAATTAAAAAATAACGATCAAAATATTTTTGAAAAATAACGGTCAAAATAATTTCAAATTTAATGGATGAATAGGAAATTTTAATTGAAGCCATATTTCATGTCTATCAAGTCCCCTTCAATCTCAACATCTACCATCCCATCCAAATCAAATACTCACTTATCCCTCAAAATAATAATTAAATTCTCTTAGCAGCAACCGTCCAAAAATCATTCAAAGGAGTTCAAGTTCAAATTATCTCCCGCCTGTATAGTTTTTTGCATGTGCGTGTCTAAAATCCATGAAAATTGTTAATAATGGATTTTAATTAAGCAGTTACATAAACAATCAATAAAACACATCTGAAGCCACAGAATAAACATTGATGTCATCTTAAAGATTTTCGACATAAATCACCGTCTATTGATTCATCAATTTGAATTTTGTCATCAGCTTGTTAATTATTCGGTAATACCCTTTAATAAATTTGCAGTAAATCGATGCCTTCCATTTATTTTTATGAATACAAATCAGTATGGCTTAACAGAAATAAGAAGCGACGCTAATAAATCAAAATTTTTTATGATTTTTTTTTTCAAACGCATGACTGAATGACTGAATTTGAAGACGTAAGTGGAGGCAAACAACATCTCTAATAGATTTGGAGACAAAAAGTTTAGCTTTATGTCTAGTCATTTTGCTTCATTGCCTTAAAAAATTTGCGAATTATTGCACAATAAAACGTCTTCAATTCTTCACTTCCGATTCTGTTGTTCTCAACAATTCCCAGTCATTTACGTTGTTAAATTGGTTAAGTAAGAAGCTTAAATTGATAAAATTTATGGCATACATAGAGAATGAATTGC
The DNA here is from genome assembly GCF_022539635.2 of Chironomus tepperi. Classification (NCBI taxonomy): domain Eukaryota; kingdom Metazoa; phylum Arthropoda; class Insecta; order Diptera; family Chironomidae; genus Chironomus; species Chironomus tepperi. The sequence continues at coordinate 3,273,404 of NW_027226207.1, forward strand.
TGGCTTAATTCAATTAATTTTCGGGTGCTGTCTATGAATGAGGAATGTTGTGAGTCATTTGAGAAATATTTTGACTGATTTTCTACGCCACTTGTGGATTTTTGATGAGATTTTATTGGATTTACAATAGTTTGTGACTTTTCCTGTGATTTTATGAGAATTGTTCAAAGTATTGTCATAACGACATGTAAGGATTTCAATTGTGGGAATCGAACATACAAAGCATCCGAAAAAGACACAATTATGCCAACAATTCTGCAAGATTTGTGCGTCACTTCCTAAAATTGCAGTCATTATAAAATCGGAAATTCAATAATTGTAGGAATTGAACTTCCGACTCTCAAATAAAAACACACGTTTCCAGTCAAATGTACAAGTGATTATGTGCTTTATTGAAGCATTTATCTGTTATTAAGATGTTCAATTTAATCCTTAACTTGACCTTCATTCCAACAAACCATGAAATAATTTGCAGTATTGCTATACATCTTAATCCGACTATGAAATTCAATCCGAAAATCTTGAAGCTATAAATCGCTTTTTTTTAGAACTTAACAAATTTTATTCAATTTTTACCACTAACAGCAGTGTTGTCAAAACTATGTGCCGCGGCTCGCTAGGGTGTACCCGACATTTTTTGAGAAAGTCTTGAACAGATTCTTAATGCAGTTTTGGTTGTACCTTACCAATAATGGTGTGCCATGACCCAAAAAAGGTTGGACATCACTGTCTTGCAGCATCTTTAGTACAAAAAGCAATTTACCTCAACATCTAAGATCTGAAAAATTACCATTCAAAAAGCATAAATCTCTAATGTCAAAAATTTGGCTACACAATGTCGATCACCTTGCAAACTTCGAAATATTATAGCTTAAGTTTATTTATATGAAAGGTGTGACATCCTCAAAGCTGTCTGTTAATGATCGCGAAAATGTTCTTTGGAATTGAACTGGAATTCTTCAGAGCGTGCCTAATTTTCAAATAATAAACATTTTTTATAGGATTATTATGATCATTAACATCATATGTTTTAGATTCAAAAAAGGTAAATTATGAAATATTGTGGGCGCCAGTTGATATAGTTAACATCTGTTGGTGTGTAAATATCTACATTAATGATTATCGTTTAAAATATTGTTTTTGGTAGATTTATAAGATTGGATAAAATGGACTGGACTGGACTAAGGAATCGTTCATTTCAGGATTTTATTAATTTTTGAAATTTGAAATTTTTTAAGTTTTTTCAATTTTTTTTTAAATTCTCTTTAATTTATTTAAATTTAATATTTTAAATTCTAATAAATTATACAATTTTCAAAATAATTTTTTTTAAATTTTTCAATTTTTTTTTTTTTTTAATTTTTAAATTTTCAATTTTTCAAATTTTTCAAATTTTTCAAATTTTTTTCAATTTTAATTTTACAATTTTTCCATTTTTTTCATTTTAAATTTTTTTAAAAATTTGAAAATTTTTCATTATTCCGAACGGAACCAAAATTCAACGACCAAATCGTTTCCCATTCAAAATCACCTAAATAAATCGCTTCAATCAACGACTTCGCATGTTTATCGATAATTTTGTATCATATTCGTATCACCATAAATGGATCCGATACTCATTGAGCTGATTGAGAATGTGATACAGAAAAAAATAAGTCAATAAAGCCATTATCACCTCTTGATCAGGTATTGTATAGAGCAAATACCCAAAAAAAAAATTGTATACTCAAATTCGCTTAATGAATGCGAAAAGGCACATAAATTTCCTATTAATCAAGACATCCATCTACGTGTTGCCAAAAAATATATTTCTTTTGAGTAAATACTCGCTCAAAACTGGGTGCCGATTAAGCATTTTATATTTGTCCATTTATCACCATAAATAAATTATAATGAAGCGCTAATAGATTTTTACTTTTTAAACAAGCTAGTGACAAAATATCATTTGGAAAGGTCATTTGTGTGGTTTATTGTTGGACATATTGATTGAATTTTTTTATTTTCTCAAACTTTCCATTTTTGATAGCAAATTTGAGGTTGGTTTTTGGAATGATAATCACTTCATCTTCGCTGAGTGCTTGTTGAATTTAGTGACATAGCATGGAATCTCTTTACTCACATACTTACTTACTTCGTTGGTCGTACAGATCAATTGTGATCCATGACATTTCTCAGATGTCACCTGAAACTGATCCTATCGCTGGTTATCGCTTGCCAATTTCATATACCAAATGCATTATTGTTTCTATTAACAGCATCTTTAAACGAGTTATTTTTGCCATTCTCGGGATCTTTTACCATCTACAAAGACAGGCTTGAAGAACTGATCTCTTTATTCGATGCTATATTTTAGGTTTAGACTTCATAAATAAAATTGAGAGCTTCCATTATTTGGTTTATTCAGTTTTAAGATGGATTCATGATTTTGTAACTTCTTGGTTTGGCACTAGCTAAGATCTATGCGAAGTTTGCTTAAATTGCAAACAGTTTGTACAGCTAAGCATCAAAATTTTAGATCCTTATTCTATATCTCTATCTTTTCAATGCATCGAATCCTATAATTTTTAATAATTTATTTCATTCTTAAACCCCTTAAATATATGCTAACCCTCCCTTAAATATGAATATAAACATTCAAAGAGTTCCTAACTTTTGTACAGTTCTGACTAAAGAGAGGGTTTATTTTAAGGAATGATTTGTGAAGGTTGATAATATTTTTTGTATAAATGTAGATGGAATCTAGTTTTGCATACATTTTAGGGGGCAAAATCAGTAGCAATATAATCAGCCCAATGAGGTTCACCCCAAAAAAATTGAATTAGATATAAAAGCTCTAATTGAATCGAATTTTTTGTGAAGAAGAAGACTTGAGTCGACTTGATGCTTCATGTAATTCTAGACGACTTCGAACTCTGCTGGAAATCAACTAGACATTAATCGAATAGCACAAATCGGTTAATCGATTGAAAATACGACATCATGTCAAAGTCACGCTGATCAGCTTGTGTTATTGGCGAAAAAAATATTTTCTATTCATCTATTCATTCACTACGTCACAGATCCAAAAATGCTATCTTTTTTGCAACGACTAGACTTAGAGTAGCTTGTATGATATAGTATAACAAACAGTAAACAAACAAGTTTACAGCACGTGTTGTTCTCTCAATTTATGGACGAAAAAATGAGACGACCACAAACATACTCAAAAATTCTTCTTAAGCTTAAAGGTGAAAACATTTTAATCGAAATCATCTTCATTCTAACGTTAGACGTCGCAGTGAAAGTGTCTGAAAAATCTGCGATGGAGTTTTATTAATTTGTGCAATAAATTTAAAAATATTATTAAGTACAGCAGCTTCAAAACTAATTATAATGGATGCTATTCGCAAGCATTTTACTAGAATAGCAAGTCGTGTAGGATTTCAGAGTCAGGATGTCAGGGGTAGTAAGAGGAAGTTCAGAAGAAGTCGAGAAGGTAAGTTTTAGGATTTGTTAGATTGTCAATTAAGTTGATCCTTACTTGAAGCTTTGAAATGAAGTAACTTAGGTCTGTAAATAAGTTCACTAAAGTAGCTTCTAGTGATATTTAATGAAGTATAACTATAGTTAGAATCACTGATAATTTGAAGACTTGCAAATCTTATGACGGTCCAAACAGGTTCTATCAATAACAAAAAAGGAATGACACGCAAAAAATTAAAAAAGCATGCAAAAAAAACAGACAACGATATGCAAATTTTGTAGATTATAAAGACTTTTGTTTTGGTTCCTGTTTTCGATATTCCATATTGGATATCGTCTGGTTAAAAATAGCAAAATCATCATTTTTCCCCGAAAGACATTATGCGATAAATGACCTAACGGCATTAAAAAGGGTCGAAGTCTGTCTCACGTCTTCCTATTATTACGGCAACTTACAGGTGCCCTACGAATACGCAGTGCTGTTCGTCATATTAAAATCCGCATTTTACGCATATTCAGCCACTATGACGCACGGAATAAATTACCAAAAATAATAGTCACCATTTACAAATTATTTACAGGTTTCCAGAATGAACTTTCTATAGATCTACAAGATTTCCCGATTGCCAATCAAAGAAATGACATAAGAGAAATGTCAATCTTAAACTGCAAGAATCTTCCAACTGCCATTGAGTTCTTCGAGTCACCAAGTGTGAAATCTGAGCTTCAATCTAAAGACAGCATCTTATTCATCCAGTTTCAAGTTGAAGAGGATTTTGGAGAACTTACGTCAGCACATCTGTCAAATTTAATACAGATTAGTCAGGATAAAGCAGTTGTGATCTACATTAGATCTACAAATGACGACAACTTCTTAGTTTATTGGAAATCGAAGGATTTTCAGCATTTCTTGATGTTTAAAGCATACGATGAAACATCTTTGAGTGACGAGAAGAAAATTTGTGGATTTATTGCCAACTTTGTGGCTGATTCCTTAAGTAGAGGAGAACTAGGTGAGATTTTTGAATGTTTTATGGCTGTATATTGTCCATTCCTAAATATGATCTATTTCAGGAATTATCAAGGACCTCACAATAACCCCAGAAGCCAACAAAATCGAACTTCATTCTCTAGCTGATGATCGAGGATATAACATCCTTCTAATCGCAGCCGAGTCAGGCAAAGCTGACGTTGTTCAAATTCTACTTGAAATGGGCATCAGTTCTGAATCTTCAGATGATTCTGTAAAGGCACAGGATCTTGCATGGAATAATAATCACAGTGATGTAATTTTGACGTTACTGAATGCTAATCTGCCATTTCCATGTGGAATTGATCCTGAATTATGCTCAAATGATTTGAAGAAGTTCATTAGAACTAATGAGGAAATGCACAGTGCAATTTTATATCGATATAAGGAAAAAATTGAAGACATTCGTGTACAAAACCCAAACCAGCGGTATTTTTATAACATTGACAATGTGTCAGCTGCTAAAGCTGCAATTATGAATAAGTCACTGGAAGTTTACGAGCTTCTTATTACTCACAAAGTATTCTTCGCACATCATGAAGATGAAGAGGAATTTTGGGACGAACTGGAAGAACATGAACGTAAATTGGTCCGAGAAATTCACTTCCGTCATTTAAAGGACTTACCAGAAAAGCACATCAATATCCTCATGGCGCATTCATTTGTTGGACATGATGTTCAAAATGCTCCAGAAAAGCGCGAGCATGTCCTTAAAGCCTACAAATTTCTCAACTCTAATCCATTACTCAGTGTTCTATTGATGGTTGTCGTAGCTTGCAAGAAGCTCCGAAGTGTCTTTGACTTTAACCGCGATTCCGTTTACTTTACTGACCCAACGACTGATTCAACCACAAATGGAATGTTTTATTTGTCTGGACGAGTCTACGTTGGTGCCAAGCAGCTCCTTGATCAAACCACACATTATGAAACATATGCAGTTATAGCACATGAATTTTGTCATTATGCGATCAACTTGACTTATGGAAACAATGCCAAACCATATTGCAGGAATGACAACCAAACAATGCAGGAATTTGAGAAAATATCTGAAAAATGTCAACAGCGTCGAAATGTGGAGAGAATCATCGACATTGTGTATGACTCATACCCACCAGACATGCATCATGCTGAATTAATCGTTCGAGTTCCACATTTGATTGTTCTGTATCATGATCAACCTGAGAGATTGAAGAAGGTCCGAGGAGTTTTCATTGAGCTTTTTGAGTTTTATGAGAAAAAAATTGTGCCTGAAATGATGAGTTCATTGCCGGAAATTGAAAGACGTGACGAAAAGGAAATTGAGAAAAAAGACAGGAAAATATCGAACCTTAAGAGTATTATCTTCTGGTCTGCAATACTCTCAGCTCTGGCAATCATTTTCGCAATTATTTTGGGCCGAATGATATCGCAGAAGCCTAACTATATGTACAGTGAACTGTCAATGGATCAAATATTAAAAGTCCAGCATAGCATTGTGAGCTACAAAAATGTACTACTCAAATTTGAAGATTTATTTCCTGAAAACTCAACAGCATACAACAAGTTAACTTCCGACCACATGATGCAGATGTTTGATGACAAACCATTGGATTTAAGTGACCCATACCTGAATTATTTGAATGGTTACATTCATCATGATTGGAGTACCATGGCGGCAAGTTTGAAGCTGAAGTTCCTGCAATCCAACTTTACCTTCCAGAATGAAAGTTTAAAGTTTGAGAAATTAATTGACATTTGTCCAGAAGTCTTCAATTCCTTAACATCCTCAGAAATAATTGATGGACTGGATGGAAAGACCATAACTGTTGGAAGGATGATTCCTAATAACACTGAATTTTTCATAGAAAGACACTTCATTTTTGAAAATTCCGGGGACTGCATTGACTTTGAGAATTATTCGAACACAAAGGATGGATTTGAAGACACAATAGAAAGAACAAAGAGAACCAGGATGTTTATTCTATCATCTGAAGCAGGTGCTGGTAAGACAGTGACATTTAAGCAGCTCACAATGAGAATCAAGAAGAGATTCCCGACCCGATGGGTTTCGTACATTGATCTTAAGGAACACTCGAAAAAGTACAATAGTAGTGGAAATTTAACGGACATTAACAAGCTTATGACTGAATTATTTGATTTAAATTCCAAAACTGAATTTGAAAAAGCAATTTTCAAAGAATCTTTCAAGTCTGGAAATGTGGTTCTGTTATGGAATGGATTTGATGAAATTTCACCAACTTACAATAAGTTTATTGAGAATGTATTAAGCTACATCCATCAAAATACCACAAATATCCAATATGTAAGCACCAGACCTTTATACTCTAAGCAACTTCAGGAAAAATTCCATTTGAAGGCATATCAACTAGTTCCATTCAATAAAGATGAACAGATTGAATTTTTGACAAAGTTGTTCAAGTCACAGAACATAACGCAGGAAAATTTGGATGATAATATCAGGAATATCACTTTAAACTTGAACTTTAATACACCATTGATGCTCAAATTAATTGCTGAAATTTTTGAAGCGGACAGCGAACTTGTAAAGTCACAAAATCATTACTATATTTTTGAAAAGCTTGTCCAACATAAGGTAACTGTTTGGCAAAATAAGGGAGATCATGCTCAAAACATTACAAATAAACTTTTATCTGGCAGTAACTTTGAAATTATCAAATTATATCAGAAGTATGCCCTTCAAAATGAACTTGAGTACCTTAACATTAGAAAATTGAAAATTATGGATATGAAAATTCCAAAATCTTTGAATTTTGAGGAAATAACAAGGATTGGAATTTTGTTCATCAATAACGAGAATGATTTTTCATTTGCCCATAAGACCTTTGCTGACTTCTTCCATGCTAAATATTTCATTGAGAATATTTATGATTTTAAGGATGATTTGAATGTTGAAGAAGCTGAACTGAGACTTCAAACGTTCTTTTATGCTTTTAAAAGTTATAGCGATATGCGGACAGTTGCCAAATTTATGGGAGACTATATTGATGCTCAGGAATCTAACGGCAATCAATCATTCCATCCAGTCATTTCACAGCTGCTGAAAACAAAATTTAAGAAATTTTTCTTTGAATTTTTGGACCATAAGGATCCTGAAATCTTTGCCTGTATGTTCAAATTTTTCAAAAAGGATTATGATGTTTTCGTGGATATGCTGCAAGTAAATGAAGACGAAACACTGTGTACAGCAACTTATAGTACATTCTATCGACCAAAATATGTTCAATATTCTGATATTAAGAAATTTGTAAGGAACGAACTTAAGGATAAAGATTTTCAAAAATTCATCAGCGGAAGGAACCAGAAGGGAATAATTCTATTCGGAATGACATTTTACAATCATTTGAAGTTTCCAAAATCGCATGATGAGTATGACATTGGAACTGAAAAAATTGCTGACGATTACTTGTTTAGCTTTATGGATAAGGTCAAGGACAACTTAACAGAACCAGAACAGAAAGAACTTTTCATTTACCTCACAAGTCCGCGAATTTATAAGAGCTTCAACACCTTCACAATCACTTATTATGAGTCATTATGGACCAATTATGGACATTTAGTATCAACAGAGGAAACAAAATCGATAATTGGAAGTGCTATTTATTGGTACCTTCGATTTTATTACTATGCAAAATATCCAGAGTATGAAAATATTTTACCCGTATTGATCAACAAAAGTAAAGAAATTATGACTGATGTTGAGATAAATGACATGTTTATTAGAGAAAATATCCTACATCGTGCTGCATTTCATAAACGCACATTTGAACAAATATGGCAGTTCTTTGTTGAACATTCAACTAATGAGCAACAAGTTCACATGCTTTTAAGGAGCGACACATCTGGACACTTCTTCTACTATAACAATGAAAAAATCATAAGTTACCTTTTTGATTCCTCTCATTTCAATGCCTTCCATTTGAGCTTAATTTATGCTGAAAGAGACAGAAGATTCTTTAACTCCGTTAAGGAAAATTATACATCCATACTTAATCAAACTGAAATGCAAAATATGATTCTAAGTTCAAATGACTTTATGCTGTATGTTGCTTACTATGGCAATGAGTATACGTGCAAGGAATTCGCTTTATACTTAGAGACTTTATTCGATGGAAATAAGGAAGCATTACGTGAATTTCTAGAAAGGAACATAAAGCCAACAAATTGGAATATTTTTGAGTATTTCACGGGATTCAGGATCGATCTATCTGGAGTGCTTAATGTTTTTGCTAAATTATTAGGGAGGATTAAAGATGTTAATTAATTGTAATTATTTTATGCTTTTAAATGTCGTTACCATGGCATTCTGATCAATTTCGTCAAATTCACCAAGCATTTGCAACTTGGACCTAACTAAACTGCCGTGATACTAACATTTCATAAAGGAAATGTAAAAAATTAATTTTTCACAAATAAAACAGTCATAATATTTTCAAAATAAGTTAATGTAAAGCTCTGTGATGTGAAAATTGACATGAAACATTAAAAAACATTGAACCTTTGAATTGATTTTTGTCAAGACTAAATATATCGAAAACCTTACATTTAAACTTAGTGGAGACAAAAACATCTTGAATATTCCTTCAAATGATTCATTTAGCCGAGACACATTAACTGACCGAAATTCAATGTTTGAATGTTTTTAATAACTCTAATGTTTTTTGCTAAGTAATGTTTTTTTTATTGTTCATGCATAATACATAAAATTGGCTAATTAAGAACTTAATCCTCATCTTCAAGCAGCATCGCTACAAGATCAGCATCAGCAACTTGTGATCCATCCAGCCGTTGAGGAGCTTTCCAGCGCAATAATGTCGGAAGGAAAACCAAATGTGTCCTTGTATCTTTCCTAAATGGATTCTCCTGATTCCTCCAGAATGGCTTATCAATCTCGCAAGTTATAAAGTGTGAATCCTCAGGTGCTGAATTTTTCAATGCCTCTTCAACGACTGGCTTAGCACGAGTACAATAAGGGCACCATGATTCACCAGATTCATCTTTGTCGCCAGTGAAAAACACATTGATCGGTAATTTGTCTTTTTCCAGCTGTACGACAAGCTTCTCGAACTCGTCCCAATTTTTTACAAAATGTCTCTTAACCATCCTTAGACCACCTTTCAACATTAATCACTTAAATACTTTTTAATGAATGATTTCTGTACTTAGAATTCTATTTTATCTAAAGTCAATAACATTAAAAAAATTATGAAAACAACACGTAAATTTAAATTTCAAAAATCCGTTAATCTTAATACACAAAAAAACCACCTGTTTTTGATGCTTAGTTGCTTATCTTTAGTTTTGAAGATCTTGAATTAGAACCAAAGCAGCGCGTCAACTCAATACAATTTATAGATTAACGTTATTGTCTTTTTCACAATACTCAAATCTAGGTATACAGTTTGAAATGGGAGGCAATTGTCGTCTACAAATGGAGACAGTCGAGCTCAAGAAAGTTGGATCAGTTTGCAGCAGACAAAGATGATAATTTCCTAACAGACAAAGAGCAAACTTTCTAGAACTAGCTTATCTCAAATGAACTATATGAGTATGCTCATGTGCGGTGCTCTCAGCTTCCTTTGCTCTTGACAGCATGCTCTTTGCCTGCTAAGACAGTCTCGAGGAACACCACACTATAATCAAAAATCATGTCTATAATTCTTTAACAATTTATTAAATGTCTTTATTAATTAGGTTTCACAGAAGAAAAAGAACAAGGTAGATATCATCAAACAGACAGAAGTGACAAGTAACAAACAAAATGAAATAAAATAAAAAAACATAAAAATAAATTTGACTTTTTTGAGGAAATTTATCTTCCGATTTGAATGTTTTCATCAGCCATTCCTAGCTCTTCAGTAGCTGCTTTGTCACCCTTCTTCTTTTTAGAATACCAGAAGAACGTTATGCATGAGATGAGATTGATTGCCGCAACAAGACATCCAAAGAAGAATCCATAGCCAGTTCTGCAAATATTTGACAGTTATTAATATTCAATTAAAGGAATCAATCAACTTACGTATAAGTCGCATCACCAGGAAAAGCAAATTTTAAATGTTCCTCAGCATGCTGAACTGACGCATGTAAAGCGCGACAAACACTTACACAGCAGATACCCGAAATAAAATGAACACCACCTGCTAGTCGCTTAAACATATAACGAGGATTTAAAAATGTATAAACAGTGAAGAACACTCCCAAAACCATTATGAATAATGCGATAATTGAAAATGTTGCAGCTGTTCTGCTGAGATCAAGCATATCTTCGTCAACTGCTGGATCAGCGGCTATTTCTGCTTCATCGGCGAAGAGGTTGTAGTATGTGCATTTTTCTGGAAATATGGAGGTTTCATGGCATTAGTGCTTATATTTTGTGAAATTCAGGCTTTAGGCAAAGTTCAAAGTCGATTCGTGTCAACTTTGAGCTCAGGAGCCTTAGCGTCGGTATGGATACATTTTTTGATACCAAATGGAAGTCTAGTCTATATGGCAGCCATTAGACTTATTCACGGAGACGCTTCCATTTAGTATTATCAAATGTACCAATGTCTGAGACGTAAAGCATCCGTGGAGGAGGCTTCCTCTCTTGGTATGTCGCATAGTTCTTGTCAATGCTTAACTTACGATTTTTATGATAAAGAAATCCATTGACCGGCTTTTTCAGACTCTTTGGTGGAAATGGTGGTTGAAACACAAATCTGTTGTCTCCTATTTGAATTGTTGGATTGATTTCAAGGCTGTTTGCTGAAATTTAAGATTATTTCGGTCAATCATTAGTTACTGCTGCTCAATAACCCATTTCTTACCATAATGATACAGTAGTTTCAGCATTTTCATTCCATGATCATTCCATCCCTCAAATAAAGCATCTTTAAGCATTTCTGGTATTACAACATACATAGTGTCTGTCTTGTTGAATTGTAGAGGAAATACTAAGCCTTCCAACCTCTTCTTGACAATCTCGTGCGCTCCAGGATTTAAATAAATGACATTCATGACTTTCTGCTTCTTATGAAAGCTTTGGAATTTACTCTTCATTTCCGCAAAGTCACTTTTGTCTTTATCAAACCATTCAGCAAATAAATGCTTCCTGAATTCCTCACTATTCTCTGTGATATTCGCTATGTCTGGCAAGTCAACATTCTGTAGAGTTTTGAAGAATTCTTCATTTTCTATCGCCGCTTTGGCATCTTTAAGTCCATCATATGAAGTTGAAAATGTTGTGAAATTCCGCACAACAGATGATGAAACTATTTGTGGCTGTATCCAGTACCTACAATGTCTGTTTATTCAAGAAAATAATATTTTATTACGATGAAATATTTTAAATATTTATAAACATTAAAGAACGGTAATCATAAACCATATGTGAATATTTTCATCAACACTGGTCGCTTTATACGCATATGTTGATGTCATTTCTAGCCGCTTACCTCCAAATGCCTGTTTTATGTGAAAGAGAAAAAAAATTAAAAATTTGCAAGTTAAAATTAGCAAAAATGAGATTTGAGATTTTTGTCGCTGCTGATTTATCAAAGGCTGATTTTCTCTGTTGGATCTAAAAATCAGCTTAGACAGGCAATTAAGATGATAAATTAAATTTGATCTAAATTATATTCTCATAATGCTCAGTGGTCTGTTGAAGAATTAAAATTAATTAATGATGAAGTTTTATGGTCAGTTAAACATATATCTAATGGAAAATTAACAAAGGAAGTGCTGAAAGATCACATGATTAACATGGTGATAAAAAATTAGAAAAAGACAATTTTAGAGGATTTTGACACCAAGCATCAACAGATATTTAACATTGTGAAATATCAAAGGATATGACTTAATATTTAATAGTCATGTGAACAATTTCTAGCTTGTTTGATGCTTGATATACAGATGTACAGAATGAAGCCAAAGAAAAGATTAACTTTCTTTAGTGTTTATGAATCGGATCAACTTCAATCTACAAAACTTTGTTTAATCTTACAATAATTGTGTGCCAATGCATAACAGAGACAAAGCTATTTTTGAGAGGGGACCCGAACCTACCTCACCCTCTCTCCAGAACAGAGCAAGTCGAAACAACTCATGTGAGTCGAAATGGCTTTGTGGTTTGGTTATTTGTTATTAAATTTTTGAAGACAAAGCTATCAAGAGGTCATGAGTTCGGGACTCGACAAAGGAAACTTTTCACTTCCTCTTCACAGTGTAAAATGAATGTTTCATGCAAATACTGCTGTATTTTACACATATAGCGTCATTACCACCTAGCTTCCACAGCCTTATTAAGATCAATGTCACAAAATTTCTTACACTGACTGAACTAAACGTACTCTATACTTGTCAGGAATTGCAAACACTCTCCAGTTAATCAGTACTAACTATACAATATATCAACTATCTTCTCAGAAAAACTGTAACAAGCAGCATCTTCTCTTCCCTTTACGAAACTATCTTATTGCATCTAATAATATTATTTACACTTTGTAAGCTCTGACAGCATTTCAACTTAATTCTCGGAATCAAAACAGACACCTTCCTTAATTAGTGATCTTATTAGACATGCAATAAGCTTTATTTTACTACATTTCCCTTATATTCTCATTTTGTTACGTTACGATAGGTTGAAGACAGCAAATTAATCATTTGGCATTGAATAAAAGTGAAGCAAAACAGATGGACGATAAATTGCAGAATTGAGTCACAAAGCTTTAAACAAAAAAATTGACAAATTGAAGAAGAATTTTGCAACCAGCTGAAGACAAATCATCTCTCATATCTCATTTGTGTCAATTGATGGATATTTTCAACTCAAATTATCAAAATATATCATTTGAGTAGTCTCACCTGTATGCGATGATTTGAAATATCGTCGATGACTCTCAACAAAAATTCCTGTAAAAAAAAAGAGAGAAAATAAATAAATTGTAAATGTATATCAACAGCAGTAAAAGTGGCATTGGCACTGAAAGATGTCAAAACATTTCAAGTATCTCGTGAATTTTATTTCACTGATTACTGCAATGATTTTTATTATTACAAAGCCGTTAGGGATGCACAAACAACAACAAGCATACACAATTCATTAAATGAGGAATGAATGAGGCGTAAACAGCTGTAAATGATGAGCAGCAGCAACAGTGTGATTATTTCAAGATTAATCTATGTTCTCACATCTTTTTGAGATGATTGTTGGATGTTTTGGTCTGTGTCTTGAAATTTTTGAATGGGTATTTTGAAATGTTGCTTAATTTTGTGGGAGATGGACCAGTGCTACTTAAATTATGTTCTGTGGGACAATGCTGTGACGCCAAGTAATTTTAAGTGTATTGTGAGCAGTTTAGATGCAAACGACACACCCAATAGGAGTTAGTATTAGTTTTAGTGTTTTGTATACTAATAAGCTTGAGCACTACTAAGACAGACTGTTAATTTGAGGATGCAAATGTTGGTACGGATGAATAATCTTTAGATGATTCATGAATCAAATGATTTGTAGTGGAAACCTGTCTCACAACTTTTTTTCAGGAAACAGGCATAGATGTCATCAAACGAGTGATTCTGATACCACTATACACTGTAGGTGCCGAAGTCTGGCGCATCCTATTTCGTTAAACAGTAATTAGCCGTGAATTGCCTGGCGCAACCGTCTGGCGCAGCTCATCAGTGATCTGAATAGCTAATGGTTTAAGCAAGTAAATTTGATATTTCCAAGTATACAACCTATATAGGTACGCACTTACTTAGAATTTGAAATATTCGAAAAAATTATGTGAATTTTCTGAAATTTCTTTTAATAACTTTAAACTCAATTTCTAGTCAATTTTACGTAGGAGTTGCTTTATTCAGCACATATAGAAACTTTCCCGAATTTGCAAATTTTCACATTCGTGTGATGCGGAAATGTGAATGCGTAAATAGAAAATAAAAATAAAAACATCTGCATGAGTTATTAAAAGTTGTAGCTGAATACGCCCACATTTTTGAGATCTTTCTCACACATAAATTGAGCTGCTAATTTTACGGAATGAAGCAAAAAAGTTATAAAATTTTGAATTTATTTTTGTTCCTGAAATACCTTCATTCCACAGACTAAACAAAAACATGGATTTTTCATCCGGTCTAATGCAGCCGGTTCAATTTGAATTCCAATTTTACATCATTTGCTGATTGTTGGCACCAGTCGAAAGTCTATCTTATTAAGTGTAATGAAATGCTTAAATGCTTTTTATTTCATTTTTCTTCTTTTCACATTAAAATAAACAAGCCATAAGCAATAAAATCAGTTTTTGTTGCTTTTCATCTTTCACTGATGTCCAACAGCATGTTTGAAGATTTTATATCATTTTTTACTCCACTTGATGTTGGTAATTTGGGGAATATATTTGACTGGGCTTAAAAAATGATGCATTTTACAAAAAAGTTCGAGAATCAAAAAGTGAATATCGTGAAAGAGTGAAATGTATGATGAAAATAGGTGGAACTAAATTGGTCATGATGAGGTTTAGCTCAAATGCAGCTCTTTATCTTGAACCAGACCAAAGAGCTCATGGGTGAGCAACGATATAAAAGTGCTGGGAATTAGAAACTGGCAGAAGACATCAAAAGACGGACTCAGCTATCGATTAACTCTAAATGCAGCACTGGCCCTCATTCGCCTTCGCCAAGGAAGTAAATATGTAAGTATCTTGAAAGGGAACTTGGAATATTTAAGGAGCTGACCAAAACTTCCATATGCCCTCCTACCCCTCCTCCTTCTTCCCCTCTTCTCCTTGATTCACCTCCATTCAGAAAATATCTCTAAAGTATGAGACATCAAGTTTCCAAACTAGACTCAACACATTCCATTTATACATTCATCCTACCGCTTATTTACTCAAAGTACACAAAGTAGACACAATTATTATCCATGACGTATGTTATTTTTAAAATGCATGTAAATTCCGATACAAATTCCTGAGAAAGTAGTAAATTTACATTGCATACATCTACATGCCGCACTCAATAAATCTCCTTACACTAATTAACTTTTCACATGTGCATAACATTTTAATTTGTCTACAGTTGAACATGAATATGCGTAAATTAATCAATGACATGGGGAGCATTAGCGGTGCATTAAAGGAAAAGAAGAAAAAAAGCATGCATAGGAATATTTATGATGAGAATTATTAGTACAGCAACATGAAAGCTATTTAGTCAATTTAATATGAAAATTTGAATGAGTTGGCTTTATAGGAAATTAGTAAAAATAGAGTAATGGGTAGGATATGGACCATCTAGGCATGACTTCATTTATTTGTGTGTCACGTTAGGGAATTTTGGTGACTTTTGAATGAAATACTTCATAAAATATGAATGAACACCAAAAAATCAAGCAACCTAACAAATTTACACAACATCATGTACTCACCATCACCTCCGCTGCACAGAAGACACATAAAAATTAAGTAAGAAAATTAAAAAGTTAATTAATTGTGCGAACAAAAAATTCAAAAAATTTATAAATTAAATTAATCTGTGAATGCGAGTTTGATGAAAAATATGTGAATTCATTCAACTTTGTCTTGTGCTACATTGTTGACTTCTATTTTTTGTTCCTTAGTTTCTTATTGTTTTGAGGAAAATTTTCTTACAGCAAGTTATTGTAGGTAGAAGTCAAAATAAATGTTTTTGTCATTTTGCTTGATTTTTAATGCATACTTGCTGATGTATAAAGACATCTATTATTATGACTATGTAGAAGAGTTCATTAAGTGGATTATAAGAAAATATTTGTTGCGCTGGTATAGGATTTGTAGTCATTTAGAGGTTATTTACCCATTGCGTGTGACTCATATTAGGGTCAGTTCAGCTTCAAATTCTTTCGATCAGCACACATCTGTATGTTACCACTATGAAGCTGAGACGGCAGTATTATTCAAAACTAAGTGACACTGAAACGGTGAATTTGGTCATTTTTGACAATTAGCTGTCACTTAGCATAGAGTATACCGCTTGCTTAACGACATGGAAGAAGCATTCTAATCTATGCTGATCGGGACTACTTTAATCAGACTGAATTTACAGATCAACTTAGAGTTTTCCTTATTGTAATGTCTAAAACATTCAGTGAATTCTGGCATATCGACAATGCTTCATTTAATGTCAGATGGATCAGGTGTCGAACTCACGTACTCACAATGAGTAACATACGGATATCTAGCTTGCTGCTTAACCTCCTGGCCATAAAGGCCATATTATTGCACTGGCAGAATAGCCTATAAATGACTAAATACTCCAAGATTCTTCGTGGCCATATTCAAGCCTTATTCTATCCAAAATCGCTTATAATGTCTAAATCTTCCAGATTCCACTTTGCTCAGATATAAATTTGCTAATAACTTGAAATGGCAATATCTTAACTTATAAATTAAATCAATTCACACCCACTTTTATTCCTTCATAGATTCCAATCAAAAATAAAAAATTCCTGCATTTAAATCACAATGTTAAAAATTTTTTAATTAAAACTTATGCACGAAAGCAATTCTTGGTAGACACAATGACGACCTTAATAAATTGCACATAATTTTCTTTCTCACATTTTCATTTCCACTTCTTCTACTTTTAATCTCAATTGTCAATCCAAATCACATTGTATTTTATAGTGGAAAATTTCTTTAAAATTCTTATTTGTCCCTTCCACTGTCTATAGAGGATGTGTCGACAATTATCGGGTTATTAAGATTTTTACGCCTGTCTGTCTCCACTAGAGACTATTTATAGGACAGTAAATCCCATTTTTACGATTATTCAAGATTAATTTTTAATCAAATTGTATCCTTATGGATTTAAATTAAGGTCATCTGTTGGATATTGATGGGGTTGCTACTTTGTACGCATGTTTATAATTATTTTAATTATAGAGTTATTGTCAGTGTTGCAGAATAGGCAGTTATTTTGCAGGAAACTTTATAGCACGACATACATTTTTGTTTTTTAAATTATAGACAGGCTTTGTGAAATTTAAAACATAAAATGACATATTTTGTGCACAATAAAATGAGTTTTATTGTGTCTGTTTGTTAAAAACTGTTTTGCATGCTCAAATGACACTTGAATGTAAAGAGTTATGACTTGAACAATTTATGTCATTGTTGAAAGATTAAATTAATTTAATATTTGCAAATTTATGTATAAAATTAACTGGGGCTTGTCCAAAAATTGCAGACCTGGTCATCTATGATGTAGGAAATGCAGGCCTACTGTTCATGAACCCTAAGACTAAGCCATGCTGCACATGTCATGAGAAAGTCTTCAAAAAGTGTCCTCAGGGTAACTTGACTCTTACGTGTGGTCGGATTTCACTTCATCAGATATGAAGCCAAAATCACTGTGGACACCAAATCAAATCGAGCATCAAATTGAAGCTTCTTATCGCCAAAAACTCAAAAATATTTACATTCTTTCACATTTCCTAAATACCTCCAACAGCTCATCAACAACTTTTTGACAAATGATTTATTGAAATTATATTTTTAAGCAACTAATGCCGGTGCGTGTTGACAAACACAATTTAAGGGTCCTATAGCTTCATTTTCAAAACAAAAAAACTTTTTGATTTTGGCACACTTCAAAATCTATTTTCATTCTTGATTTCGATGAGAAATTTTATATCTATGTATCTCATATGATTGTTGTTGAGTCAAATTGACAAAAGAGAAGAGAGATGGGAGAAGGAATGTCAAGAACAACATTTACGAGTTTTAGATTGAATGTTTTTAGGGATTGGAGACTGTTATGTTGTGAGTATTATGCTGTGATTGAAGGTTCGGGTTCTTGTGAGAATGGAACCCACATGCTCAAACTAAGTGTGATGCACAAACTCGGTATGTTGCAATATACACTTGGACACAGAAGCCTTACATTCGGACTTACAAAATTGCCTATGTAGGGGTAAGTTCAACAGATTCCAATCTGCTCACTAAGAATCAAGACTATTTTAGACATTAATGCAATTAGAGTGTTCAAAAGGATATTCTTTAGAGTCTCCTGACAGGCAAAGGCAAAGGAAAAGTTTCATGGTAAAAAAATAATAGTTTGGTACCTAAAAGCGGTGTCATTGCTTGTTTGAGGTCATGATTGACCCTAAGAAGGAAAAAAGAAACAAATTTAAATGTAGCGACAATGAGAAAATATATCAGCATCTTATGGAGTCTAGAACTGTAAAACGAGTTAAAGTGAACAGTCTTCGATGGACAAGACATGTTATTAAGAGACCTGATAGTTAAAATGACCATGCTTCTTATAGTATAGTCTTCAAGAGTCTCAATTCCTTTGTCTCAAATTGTAACTTTAAAGAAATAATTATTTCCTCACATAGTAAGTTTCAGGAAAGGAACGTGACAAATAAGAAATAGTGCAGATTTGTAAGAAAATTGAAATTTTTTCTTCCTCACATTCACGTAGTCGTATGAATGAATAAATAACGATAGAATGTCACTTACCTAACAATAAACCATCGATTTGTTGATATTGCAACAATCCACAATATAAGTCCAACAAATAATCCAATTGTACATCCAAAGAGAATCTTACGTTGAAAGTAAAAACTTTCAAGCTTAACTTTACGCTCGGGTTCGTCAATAGTCGATGTGTCTGACATTTTTCACAGCACTATAAATTTATTTCCGTATCGAATTTTCGTTTCACACATTCATAAACGTTTATGCCTGAAATGTTTATGGTCAGGTCAAAATAAATTTTCACGTGTTTATTTTTATCACGAAAATATTTTTTTTTTTATCCAGGTTTGCTTCCTTCACTACAAAAAAATTTAAAAATGAATCTTGAAAAAAAATAAGAAAAATTTGCAGCAAAATTTTTCACCTCAAAGGCTGAAATTTTTCATTATTTTTAGCTTCATTTCGACATTTCTTT
Organism: Chironomus tepperi; assembly: GCF_022539635.2. Lineage (NCBI taxonomy): Eukaryota > Metazoa > Arthropoda > Insecta > Diptera > Chironomidae > Chironomus > Chironomus tepperi. The sequence goes on from NW_027226207.1 coordinate 3,292,830, forward strand.
TCTTATTTTAATAATAAAACAGTTTTTATTTTTTCCTCGTTCCTCATTTGATGAGATAGAATGAAAAAAAAAAATTTGTCGGCTTTAGTTTGTGCTTTAACAAAAAAAATATATCTGATCACATTTCACACGAATAAGATGAAGACAAAATTTTTTTTCACAATTGTGAAATTCTTTACAGTCACTGGGGAATTTTTCTTCTTTTCTCTTTTTTTTGATCCATAAAACACACAAAAATTGTCACCAAATTTATCACTTCATGTCAAGACAATTGAAAATCTATAAATTTTTTTATTTTGAAAGCAAGTTCAATGAATCAATGAACTGACGAAGATAGTCACACATTTGAAGAGACAGCACGAGTTAAATTATTCAATGTCTCCGTCCGAGAAGCAACTGCTGAACTGCTCAGTTTTAAAAAAGAAAAACAAGATGAAAATTTTATTTTTTTTTCCTTCATTCGACACTAACAGCTTCAATTTACTGCTCTTGTTTCTACTCTTGTTGGCCTTTTTGTCGTTCATACTTTACTTGTGAGTTCGTGACACAATCAACTCTCAATGTATGTACATATACAACAAGTCGATGCGCGGTGGATTTTTTGTTTTGTGCGGATGATGAACGCATTTTTGCTCGAGTTACTTAATTGCTATTGGTTGTCATTCGCTTTTGGTCCCTTGGATCTAATTTCCAAAACATATTCAATATATGCAAAATACCGTAATTTGAATTCCTCGATGATTTCGACCAGATCGGCATTTATTAAAATTCGAAATCGACATAACTTTCCAAATTGTCGACATTTCGATCTTTGCATGCAACTGCTGGAGGACTCAACATTTGAGTATGTGCTGATCGGGCAAGTTTATATGAAATTGAGTCAACAAACAAATCAACTTCAAACTCTGAATTTTAATGACGAATGCACAAAGGGGTATTCAGGGAGTACGGAGGTTGTAGGTCAGCCTTCACCCTCCTTTTCACATCCCTTCCACCTCACTATTTTGTGGAAAGAAGGATTTTCATTTGCTAGGGTTTTTAGCAGTGCTTGCAGTCGACTTGGATCTTGTATGGGAAAATCAACTCGATTCCGTATAAAATTCAAATTGACTTCAAGCTCTGAGTTGAGAAAAATCCTATAAATTCCTTAAATTTCCTTCTTTTCAAAAAAATTTGTAGCTTCCTCCCTGACAATGCAACAATAAAATTATATTAAGAATCATCACCACACTTTCCCATCCAAATTTATGCGATGATTCAAGATTATTTTGGCAAATTGATGATTATTTGCTGATACACTTTAAAATCCAATATTTTATAGTCAAGCTTCCTTGCATGAGTGAAATTGTGGACTGTTTATTATGAAATAAATGACTTTATCAAGCTAAATGCGTACGCAAAATAATGACATATGTTGAATATTCATTTTGGCTTTGACATGTTAAAATATGTAAATACGATTTTTGAGTACGTGAACAATGTGCTGAAAATGAGAAAAAAATCGTCCTTGAATTTTAGGGGTTCTGTTTTTGAGTGCGGATTTATTCCAGTTGACTCAACTCGAAGAAATTTGGGTTGAGTTGAATTTGAATCGTCTCAAATTCCTTTTTGCATTTTTCGATGGACTTTTAGTTTGAAGCTAGGTCGTTGGGTGCTGCATCCTAATTCTTATGTACCGTAACAGCACAACATGTTCGCTAGGACACAGCTACGTCGCCATATTAACGGCAAGACGTGAAGTTGTCCTAACGGTCACATGACGGCCATATCTATGAACATTACCTTCTTCCTTGGCAGTTCTCTTGTCAAAATACATTAGTTACTGATCAGAACAGGAAGCATACTCACCTAATTACCATTATGTCCAAAATACAATTCAAAATTGACTTTTACGACTGAAGTTTCCGTAACAAAAGTAAAAGTAGCTCACAGACTCACAAACATTGAAAGACATTGATTTATCTTATGAGATAACAGTGCCTTAAAATAGAGTTTGTTTACATAGTCTGAGATACAAAAATTCACTTTCATGTAATCTTGTTTAATCCACTCCAATATACACAAATATCCGAAATACAAATTAAAATGCGTACGTATGTCTATGAGCAATAAATCTCATCAAAAGTCAATCACCCACTACATTATCATTCAATAAACAATCTCCAGATGTTTGTCTTAGACCTGACAATCGACAACTACCCCAGATGGTCTAAATTTTTATTTGTTTATAAACATCAATTTGTTAGGCATGAATCGTGATTTATTATGCGAAAATGTGTCATTGATAAAGGCATGAATGGAGAACGACAATGTATTGATGGACATAAATCAAGTTGCAAAAGGATCGCTAAATATTCTCAAATTTCACGAAAAATAACGAATGAGTAAGCCAAGCCAGACAAATTGACACAATCGACGGAATACACGTACGTCTCTAAAGATAGCAGCTGTGAAAATCACTACGAGCGCTGAAAAGTGAGGAATAAAATTTTTTTTTCTTGAAAATTGAGCAGCCTGAGTGAGTTAGAAAGTGCAAAATGAAACCGAAAGCCAGTTAATTAATTGAAAATAAACAATAGAAATACGAGATTTGTTGTACATGCACAAACACAAAAGAGCGAATAAGACACGACAAGCTACTTTCTTCTATCTCATTTTTCTGTATTTTTTTTATTGTCGCGGTGGTTTTTTCCGAGGAAAATTATTTTCGGGAATTTCCACTGCCGACAAAAAAAAAGTCTATTTAATGTTTTTATAAACCGGCTAGAGCAACCACATGTTTTATTTACTGGCTGCTTGTTCGACATTCGTTTTATTAGAAATAAAATGTTGATTTCTAAGAAGATGTTGAGTCTAGAAGCAGTCAATTTAGATGATTAATATAAACACTGACTACTGGGGGTCTGTTGGTTGGTATATTTTACAGTATGGACGAGAGCTACTTTAATTTCATATGGAGTCGAGTCGAGTCGATTCAAATCTATTTTTCTTGCCCAGGTCGCTCGAGTCAGTCAGTTCGCTCAGGTTGATCAGGTTGTTCATGCCGATCAAGTCGCTTATATCGATCAGGTCGCTCATGTCGATCTGGTCGCTCATGTCGATTTGGTCGCTTAGGTCGATTGGGTCGCTCAGGTCAATTAGATCGCTCTGGTCGATTAGGCCGCTCGGTTCGCTCATGTCGATCGAACCGCTCATGTCGATCGAGCCGCTCAGATCAATCTAGTAGCTCAGGTCTCCCGGTTCGCTCTTGTCGATCAAATCACTCGTATCGATTTTGTCGATCTGGTCGTTCATGTTAATCGAGTCACTCAGGTCGCTCAGGTCAATCGGGTCGCTCATGTCGATCGGGTCAATCGAGTCGCTAGGGTCGAAATTGTTGCTAAATCGAAATTGCACCCTAAATGCTAAATCTAGGAACTTTTCAAACCTTATTTTAGCCTTTGCTATCTATACATATAAATTTATTTAAAAAAATTTCATTTACATTATCACAACAACCATTGACATTTCTTTATTTTCATTTAAATTGAAATTTAATTTAAGTTTACATTAACAATAGTTTGTTCGATCAATTAGTGCATGAAGAGTAGATAATTAAGTTTAACTCACAATATAAGTGCAAATGAGATGAGAACATAAGTGATTTCTACTAAAATGTGTATAAATATTATTTTATTGGCAATGATCCAAACATCATCATCAGCAAAATAATATAGCAAGCAGCAAAACATCATCAGACAGTTGATACAAATTTCCGATGCAAATCTGCAATTTAATTCACATTTTTCAACTACAATTTATTGAGTCATTTAGTAAAATTTTCATACCAGCCATTATGCGGTGAGTCAATTAATAATTCAGTAAAAAAAAGTCTGCTGTAGTGACAAATTATTTTGATAAATTTGCTAATTTGCTAATTATTAGTGAATAAATTATGTATAATTATTAATGATAGCTTATGATCATGAGGAATTAGAAGATTAATTTATGCGATTTGTCAGATAACATTGTTAACTGAAGTCTAATTCTGTTGTTAAAGGTGAATCTGAGATTTTGATCGCTTTACTTAAGGAGGTCTAGTAAGGGAGATAGATGTAGATATGTTGGTAGACAGTAAGCTAGACACACCAATCCCTTTCCGTTAAGGTTTTTACAGGAATTTTTGATATTTTGTGTATTATTACTTAGTATTGGCAATCGATAAAGGGTTGCCATGGGTAGAGCCAGTTTTAGGTGCCAATCACAGATCACAGTTGATCTGTACGGTCAGGATAATATTCTAGTTCTCGTTCCTTTTTCCTGTTACAATCCATGTTCCTGATTCGTTTCTTAAAGCAACGTTTCCTCCGGCGTCTTGCCAATTATTCCATATATTTTGAGTTAACTGCTTATATTTGAATGTCTAAGACATCATATACATTTATAACATTCAACATTCATATGAATATATAGGAATTTTAAGTGACGATCAACAACTGATTAAACACTATCATAATCAGATCCAGATGTATTTCCTTCAACTGGTTCAATTGGAACAGCAATTGTAGTTAGATGTTCACTATACAAAAGTTCGAATCCCTCAAAAATTGTCAAAATATCATTATATCTTGAGTTCTCCAAACTATTAGTCCAACTGTATATGACAGATTTTGTAACTAAATTTATCACCAATGTTTGATTATCGAAGGATAGTTCCAGCGTTTTCAGAGTTCTGCTGTTCTTTAAGTGCTCAAAAATAATAGATATAGAGATTGGAAATGGCATATCATCAATTTTTGTCTCATTTAAATTTTTTAAGCTTATATGCTCAATGATCTCAAGACCAGATGCGAATTCTATCCAATTTTCTGCACTAAAACCGTCTATGAATCCAGCTTTTAAACAGTTTAAATTTGGGAATCTAGCAGTTTTGGCTTCATTTAAATCAAGGAATGAAACGTCAATTGAATATAAATTTATTGTCAACAATTGAGCATTAATTAACGTTCTGATGCCTTCAATTTTAAGATTATTAAAAATTTTGTTGCCACACCTTTCCACATCAACTGATAATAACTGCCTTCCAATAAAGGTATCAAGATTTGGAAATAAACGAGTTAATTTGTCCAAATAAATAGTATATCCATAACTTTGTTTATAAAATTTCAAATTTGGCAGTTCCCATTCAGGATGGACATTTGTTAAAAAATCAAAATTTCTTTCACTTTTCAATGTTAATTTTGTTAATTTTTTAAATTTCGTAAAAATTATGTCAAATTCTCGCTCATTCAGCGGCAGATTGAGATTCATTTCCTCAACATCTCCTGCTTGAGTTTCCAGAAACTTTTCGAAATTGTTATTTCCTATCCTTTTACTAAATGACAACTCAATTCTTCTTAGTCTGCATTGAACGATGTTCTGGTAATCTCGATTTGGAAACCTAAACTGTAAATTTCCAGCTAGTAATAGTTCCTTCAAATGTTCCAATTGACAGAAGAAGTCAACAAAAAGTGCGAAGCATTGATAACGTGCATTAAAAGTCACTGAAAGTTTTGTTAAATTTTCTACCTTTAGAGACTTGACTGATGCTTTCAACTGATTGGATATTGATAAACTTTGAAGACTTGATAGATTTATAATAGGAGATATAGTGACATTGGCATACCTTTCGTCTGATTCATAGTCACTTTCAGTCAAAATAGATCCATCATCAGAATAACTTTCAAAACATGTATCAGTTTCATCATAAGTAAAGGAATGTCGGGATCTGCCTATATCAACTAAAATTAAATCTTCGACATTTGGTGTTAATTTTAAGGATGGCAAAAAATGTCTTCTATCTTCTTTAAAGCATGACAGAACTAATCGTCTTATGTATTTTCCTTTACATTTGAGAATTTTTCTATCATCTATTATGTTCAATTTAAATTGAACTTTCCTCATTATGTCCGGTGTCTTGTGCATCAACTTATATATTTCCTTTGACAGACAAAAGCATTTGATCAAATCTTCATTGTTGCTGATGTGTGATATGATTTTTAATATCATTTCTATTGGTAAAACGATGGATGCATTAAGTTCCTTGTCCTGTTTCAAGGAATAAAATAAGAGGAAGTTTAAGATGAGCTTTAAAAGCTTTCTTCTATATTCTTGATATAAAACTCTTCTTTACCTTAAGATCGATTTTTGAGAAGTCACTTCCCTCAGTTTGATCCAAATTTTCCATTCGAGTGTCTTCTTCATTTTGTTTAGTGTTTTCAGGATCATTTTCATTTGATATTTTAATTTTTTTGCTAGTTCCCGGCAATAAATCTTTAGAGTCCTCCATTTTATTAACTTTTAACCTGTTTTAAACTGTCTATGATTTTAAAAGTTAATTATTTTAATTTTTCTTATGAAAAAAATGCAGATTGAAATATTGCAATAAAATTTTGTTGATACTATTTCACCATTTCAGGCAATATTTGATAGATTTTTTTTTTCACAATTGTTGTACTGATTTATTATGCTTGTAGATTTGAATGGTGATAAAGTCGTTATGCTCAAAAACGAGCAACATTAGAGAGAATATCATAAGTAGTCTTCGGTTTCACGTATAAATGCGACTCAATGACCACCTTTGCCAAACATTGCAACAAGTTTCGTCATTTTTATGATTCTAGCTAATTCAACTCTTGTACTGTTTCCATCACTAGTAATTTATCATTTAAATCTTATTTCAACTTTTTCAAAACTTAATTACGAAATTTAAAAATTTCAATTCTTCTTATAGCGAAATGCAGTTTGAAACTTCTTGCCCTGAAAATTGCAATTTAAAACTATTTCACCATAATCAGAAGCAATGCAATAACAACTTTATGACTTGATGCACTAGTTTAAATGATAAAAATGTCGTTATGTTTAAAAGATGCTGAAGGATTAATAAAAAATTTGTTTTTAAATGCTGTAAAGCTATATATTATTAAAAATCTCGTTTTTCTACTAAATTGTTTGATTCTTGCCAAAAATTGTAGAAACATCAGAATAATAACGATTTAAGCTTTTAAGTTGCTTCAACTCTATTGACTAACACTAAAATCAGCTGATGATCACATATTTTGAATTTTCCTGTAAATTAAAATTTTTAAATTCATTAACGCATTTTAAAAATTTTTAAAAGATGAATATCAATTAATTAAAATCCAACATTCCAATTAAATGCCTCATCTGAAATGAAATTGATCATAAAAAAGTGAAAAAAAATTGAATTTTTTTTTGTAAATTCGACAAAAAAATATTTTCCAACTTTGGCGCGTCGACAAAAAATTTCTTCATATTACAGCACAAGTGTTTATAGCTGAATGGATAATTGTCTAATTAAAAGAGATCTCGTTTGGCCTTTAAATTTTTAATTAAACAAGTTTGGGTTAAAAACATTCCTGAAAATTAATGAAAAAAAAAAATATTTAAACAAAAGAATTTTCCGAGATGAAAATGATGGAAATGAAGGAACAAGTGAAGCATTTGTTTTAAATTAAACACAGCTTTTATTGTTTTTTTTTTGTGTTTTTTAATATGTGTATTGTTTTACATGTTGATCATCATTCTTCATTTACTTCTTCAAAACTTTACAAATTTTTCTTTTAATTTCCTCATTTCACTGATATTAAGTTTTTTTTTTTCATTCTTTAATTTTAAATTTTTTTTTATACGCAAATAATAATTTAAGATCAACTTAAAAACTTAAATAAGTATTGATTTTTTTTTGTTTCTTATCTTACGTTTTATAGATTTAGTTTTAGATTTTTTTTTGTTAGACAATAATAATAATTTAGGGAATTAAAAATATCAGTTTGATTTCTTTTATGACTTAAAATGATGCCGAGAAGTTGAAATTAGCATTTGTAGCATTGCTGAAAGTTCTTTTTAAAAGATGTCGAGGGAAATTTTTAAGCTATTCAAATGAAAATTATTTAATTTAAAAGTCTGAAATTTTCAAAAAAAAGTTTTAAATTTGTTTGAAAAGTTCTTCTCAAAAGTTTAAAAATTTCAAAATCTTTCAAAAATTTCAAATTCTTTTCAAAAATTTATATTAATTTTTAAAAACTTAAATTTCTATTTAAGAATTTTAAACTTTTTTTTAAAATTTAAATTCTTTTGAGAAATTTAAATCTTTAAAAATTGAACTTTACTTTTCTATTTTTAAACAAAATTAATAACTTTTTAAACTTCAAATATTTCAAACTCAAAAAAAAACAAAAATTTCATTTCCTTTCACTTTAAAAACTTTTCTTTGTTTTTTGTCATCATTTTCCTCAATTTTAAAAAAGTGAAAGATCTATAGAGGAAAATTTAATTTGTTGGAGGGATTAAAATAGCTAAAAAAAAATTTCCTCGTGGCATTTTCAGCATCAATTAGCGAGCAATAGCAGATGAAAATTGAAATTTGAATGAAAAAAGGTTGAAAAATAAATGAAATTTTCTTTTTTGTGTTTTTTGGGTCTTCACAATAAAAAGGGATGAATATTTTGGGTATTCTGATTTATTTGCTGGGATGATGGACGTTTTTGAGGGTTTTAAGGTATGACTGAATTTGAAAATGTCGACAATTTATGATTTCTAGAATAATTTGAGTTTTTTTCAAAATATTTTGAAATCTTTTGCATGATTTACTTAAATTAAATTCAGTTAACCTCAAAATTCTCAAAAATATCGTCATCAGGAAGGTGAAATCAGAGCTTTTTGACATGTTTAGTTGGAGTTGCTTATGAAAGATCTTACTTGTACATCAAATACTTTAATATCTTACAATTCTGTCTTTAGTTACACTATTTGGATGAATAAAGGAGTAACTAAGAAGGTATATTGAAGAAAGTTAAGTTGACTTGCACAAGTGAGGTTCCAACTTGAGTAAATTAATCTCCTAAACTATTCATGAGTCCATTTTTCAACTATATCCTAATCATATTCAACACCCGAAAAGCATAAATTGAGTAATCGACCGAAAACCCAGCCTGATGCCGGAATATAGATCGATTACTCAACTAATGCTATTTAAGTCAATGAGTAGAGTGTACCTGAAAAACAGACCCAAAACTCTCAACAACCTTCCACCCCAGAATTCAAGAATTGTCAATTTCCTCTCAATACTTTTTACATGCGTGTATGTGTATAGTTCTGTGTGTATGTGTATGTTTGTGAGTTCACCATTTACTAAAATTTCACCTCGAAATTTCTCAATAAATGAACATTTTTCTTTTTATTAAGTAAGTTTTTTCTTTTGATAAAACAATTTTTTTTTTTCTTTATTTTACATTACACACATTAAGGTTCTAGTAAATCCTTATAAGATAGAAATGTTCATCATCATTTTTGTTTTTCTTATTAAATTGTAGCAAGAGTGACACACATTTTGGATTTGATTGATGAAAAAATGTGCTCATCCCTTTTTTTCATTTTTTTTAAATTTTTCTTTCTTTTCTGCTCAAAAAAAAAGTTTTTTTTTTCCTTTCACAAAATTAAAAATTTCTTCATTCACCAATTTTTTCTCTTTTTTTTAAAAAGGTTTTTCTTACTTTTCAATTTTCTTTGATATCTTTGGAATGATTTTTCTTTAAATTTCTTAACACAAGCAGTAGTTAATCATAATAAGGTTAATTTAATCTAATAATAAATATATCTCTGAGTAAACAGAATGTTCTGAACTTCTTTTTTTAATACAGATTCGAGTTTGTTTTGCTTTTGTCAATTTTTGTTTATGAGCATTTTGAGTTTCTTCTATCGACTTTTCGGGATTTTTTTTGGGTTGGACATTTGCAATAATATCGACTTTTTGAGATTGTTTTGATCGATGTTGTTTTGGGGATGATGATGAGATTTTAGTGGTTATTTGATGATATGTTTAAATTATTTGAATATTTCGTGAATTTAGTAAAGAATTACTATTGAATTGAGCTGAATGGAGTTGAATTCAGCTAAGTATTGTTGATTTTTGCTGAATAATAGTAAGTTCAGATGAATAGTTCTGAACTTAGCTGAGAAATGCTGAACTTAGTTGAGAATTGTTTGATTCAGCTTAAAACTGTTGAATTCAGCTTAAGATTGCTGAATTCAACTTAAGATTGCTAAATTCATATTAGAAGTGCTAATTTCATCTCAATTGTGCTAAATTCAGGTTGGAAGTGCTGAATTCAACTGAAAATTGTTGAATTACTTTGAATAAAATTGAATCTAGCAATCAGATTCTTAATTTATTCAAGAATGATAGATTGCACTGAATTTTCATGAACTTGTAGTAAATTTAATGAAATTAATTCAGATTTTTTATTTTAATAATGTAGAATTTAGCTCAATTAAATTATCTTGTGGTGAATTGAGCAAAACTTTATTTAAATAGTTCAAAATTGAACTATTTTATGCAATGATATAGCTGAACTGCATCGTTGTATTATGCTAATATCAGATATCTACTCGAGTTTAGCTAATTTAATCAATATTAAGTAAAATTCCTTAGAATTCAGATCAAGTTGATGTGAACTTTATAGAGCAAATTTGCATTATATTCTTCTGCATTTTATGCTCTCTAAAACTTGCGAATATTTCATTTCCTTGATGAAAAGCACTATGAACTTCAGCAATCTTCATTAACTTCTCAAAATTCTCTTGCACATCATCAAATTCCCGCCAAAAATCAGCATCATTTAACCTCCAAATTATTCTCATCTTTTTTGATTAATTTTCCTCATTGATTTTCATTTAGAGCATTTTATAGTAAAGAAATAAAGTCGTGAGTGTGTGTTTGTGGTGGTTGTTGTCATGTGGTACAAAATGAACTCAAGCGTGGCGAAAAATTTTTTTTTCCATAATAATTATCATTATTATTATTATTTTTATTATTTATTATTATTTTTTTTTGGTAGCTCTATATTTTCATCATAACATAAGCTTCTCTGTCTCTAATGTATTGTGTATATTCATTCATATATAAATATTTGTTTTCAGCTATATATAACTTTCATCCTTTTTTGTGTTATTTTATTCATTTTTCATTTTCATCCTTAATAAAAAGCGTAGAGAGCAGATTAAATACAAAAAATATATGTTCATTATACGTTTATAAATTTTTAATATCCATTTTTTTTTTGTTTCTTTTTTCACATTTTTTTATTTCATCATTTTTTAAAAAAATGTTTTCTTCCCTTTTTTTCCATCCACTCGTGTTTGCTGTTCATTTTTTTTTAAAAGTAACTCTTCTCAACATTCTCTTTTTTTTGGATGTCAAAACTAAATTCATTCTTCATCATCATCATCTTCATGATCTCGATTTGCATTGGAAATATTTGTCGTATAGTAAAAATTTTGTGGGAAAATGTTCAATCAATCAAGTTCCGCCTTACTTTATACTTTTTTTTTACACCCACCCATAAAAAGACGTTAGGAAGTCAAGCTCTACACAAACGAGAGGAGTTAAAACCTTTACGAGGAAAGAGTATTTTTTTATATTTTTTCTTTATGATGATGACGAGTGACTCATATCATTTGAAATGTGAAGCAAGTTGTAACTAAGTAAGCGATTGGTTGGTGGGGGAAGTAAGGCGATGTTCTTTGCATGTACTTTGGTTGATTGATTTGAGAATTATTTTTTGGATATTTTTAAGGAATGGTTTAGTGGGAATTGAGGAATAGTATTGACTAGGGGTTGAAATTTCAATGGATTCTGATATTTTTGAGCTTATTATTTAGCTTTGAAAGCCTCAATTGATCATGACTAGATCTTTAATTTTAAAATACATAATGAACAACCCAATAAAGTCCTTTTATTGAATATAGACTAGAAATCTTCAATATTTGTGTCCATTGGAGGGTATCCTGAATGACACATGTCGGTAAATCGGGAATCAGATGGTATAAGGACAGCTTAATGCTTAATCTTCATCAAATTCTGCTAAACAGCGAGCTGATACCGACTTGGTGCTCGAACAGCTGTTTTTGGCTAGATTTAATTACGTAAAATGAAATTTACTGCACCATGTCGCTATGAAGTCATACTCAGTGCAATACTGAGTAGACAGCTTGGCTATACAAGCCAAAAAAAGCCTTTTCAAAGCATTTTACTCATAAAATTTGAGTAAAGTCTAAAATCCATCTTAAAATACCAATTATACAGTCAACATTCTACCTCATAACCCCACATAACCCACTCCACAATTCCCTTTCCCGTCAGCAATTTCCAATGCATTTAACAATCCTATTAGCTCCTATTCTTGATTTTAAATTTTAATTATCTTCATAATCACTTTGCAATTAGCTTTGCAATGCATCATAGCTTTTTTCCTCATTTAAACTACCGCGCGTAAAGCACGATAGCACTTGCATTGTATGTTCTGTGAGATGGTGACATAGACATAGGAAAATGAACACTAGAAGAGAATTATTTCTTATTATTCCACAGTTATTTTGACGATTTTGCATGTTTTTTTTTTCACAAAAAATATTTTCTTATTTCATCGAAAATAAAAGAAAAAATTTAAAGAAACTTTTATTTCTTACGTTTACAAATCTAACATTTTTTTCTTTAAATTTAATTTCCTCATTTTTTGTTTTTTTATTCTTAGATTTTATTTTTTTTTTTCTTATTCCACCTTAGCGCTAGTGTTCTTCTCTTCTAAATCCTTATGAGCTATCTAGTGTGATGAGAAACTGGGAAATTAAAAACGAATTTAAGTATTTTTTTTTTTGTATGAATTCTTCGATTTTTTTTATGGACATGAAGAACTTTTTTTTGTTTAATTTCCACTGGAAAAATGTGGGGTGTGAACTTTTTTTATATTTTCTTAATGTGACGGAAAAGAATGATGAAGTTGTTTGAAGTTTGGGGTAGATTGGGGTAGATTGGAATGGGTTGGAGATGAATTGTCAAATTTTTTTGAGTATTTTTGAAATTTTGAACATATTTGAATTTTTTTGAATTTTTTGAAATTTTAAAAATTATTTTGAAAGGATTTTAAAAATTTTAAAATTTTTTTGAAATTTTAAATTTTATGAATTTTTAATTAAACTTTTTTAAAAGTTTTTCATTAATTTTTTTTAAAAGTTTTTAAACATTTTTAAAAACATTTTAAATTTTGTTAAACATTTTTAAAATTTTTTTAAATTTTTTCAAATTTAAATTTGAATTTTTGAAGCAATTTTTAAAATTTTTTTGGAAATTTTGAGAAATCCTTTTTTTTAATTTGAAAATTCAAAATTTATATTTAACTCTTTCATCTCCAAAACTTCAATGCAACCCACCACAATCTCACCAACTTTTTCCTTCCCAATAATATCATGTTTTTTGCTTATGTGTCAATTTTTTTATCATCTTAATTTACTTTTTTTTTTCTTTCATTTTTTCAACAAACAAAAAAAGTGATTTAATTTACTTTCATGGGACCAGCAGCAGACACTTATATATAAATCCATTTAATAATCATTATTATTACTTTTTTTTTAATTCATTATCATTATTTTTTTCTTATTATTTCTTTTCTCATTTTTTTTCTTTAATTTTAAGTGTGTGTTTGTGGCTTAATGTTTAAGTGTGTAAATGTGTTTTTTGTATGGATGTGTGTGGAACGTGTAAATGTCGTCAAATAAAAAAGCATTCAATTATTATTTTTTCTCATTTTTTTTTTGTTTCTGCCTTGAAAAATCAACAAAAAAAGATTAAATGAACTTTTTTTGCTTTGCTTTAAGTACTCCATTTTCTAACATTTACAGCTACAACTTATATATCATGGTTTCAGTATCTTCTCATACAAAAAGAGACTCTTATTTATTTTCTTCACATTTGTGATTTCTTAGCAATTTTTTACTTCTTTTTTCTTGACTACATAACAAAATTAATTCACTTTCAATTTATTTATAAACTTCACTTTTTTTACCTTCACTTTTGAGTTCATTCATTATTAATTTAATTAGCTTATTGGGTTTTGATGCTGTTTTTAGTATTGTCGCTGTATTTGCTGTTATTAATCTATTTGAATGTTGATAGGATCTTATTAAGCATGAGAAACTCGCTGTAGAGTTGAATTTCTAGCTATTTATCTATTAGAGCTCGATGTCGAGTCGGATTTCGCATGAAAAAGTCCAATTTAGACGATTAGAGCTCGAGTTTCCATTCTAAGGACGTGGCTAAAACATTTGTACTTGAAATAAAATCTTCAAAGCATTTTCAAATCCCTCAAGACAAATTTTGTTATAAAATATTCAATATGAAAGAGTAGAAAGCATGTCAAGGACTTTTCTGTGACTAGATTTGCATCTATATTTTGTAAGTACTACGGGGGATTTAATAAAATTAGATGCAATTTTCATCCTTGAATGGATCTTATTTGAATTGAACTTTTAGTTTAAGCTTTGAAGTACTTTAAATAGATTAGACATGATCCGTGGATGTCTGCTGATTTATAGGTAAGCGCATTTATTGCATTTTGATGACATTTATTATGATTTGATGCTTTTAGTACTCAATGAGCTGCAGAATTTGATGATTTTTTAAAAGGACTCATCTTTGTGACTTTAGTGACATGTTCTAGTGACTTGACTTGACTTTTAAGCATCAAAATAAGATTTAGAGACAAATTTTGGTCACTAGAGTACAGCTACATCATCTATAAACGTAACGAAAGTCGTAATGATGCTTTGATTGCTGTTGAGGAGCTTGCATACCTAATTGTACAATATTAGTCATAGCCAATAATGAATCATTCAAGATCCATGAGCTAGATCATCCAAAAAGGTATCAAAGCTTCAAATTTAGCATAAATATCAAAGCCTCCTGACTGTATAGCCCCTCAAAATCTATAAATATCCACAAAATGCCTCTTGGAGCTTTCAAAACAATAAAAGTGGATGCATACCTGCTGCTTTTGTTCTTCACTACCGAAATTCGCAAAAAAACCAATTTACAGATCCAGCAGCATTCCTTCCCAATCTAATTAAATATGCCCACGTCCATTACAATAAAATAAATAGCAGCAATTACAGCAACAATAACAACAGCAATTCATAATTATGTCGGAGAATTATTGTTGATGTCGTGGGTGGAATTTAAAAATTTCAATTTATTATTTTTTATTTTTTTCACTTTATATTCTCATAGTTTATCAATTTTGTCCTCAATTAAGTGAATTAATAATGCATAAAAAAATAATAAATAATGTAATAAAGTATTGACTTAGACAAACACATGACTAACGCATAAATATATATAAATATCTATTTATATTTATAAGGAGATGTGTTGGGGGGAGTTGGTGGATGTATGTATATATATAAATATTCTCATTTTATCTTCAGAAAAACGAGGGACCAAAAAAGGAGTTAACACAATTTTCTTCGGAGAATGAAAATGAGAAAATTTTACACTTCAAAGGAATTTTTTTTTTACATTTACAAAGTTTTTTTTCATGCAACATTTTTTAATTAATTTTTTTTTTTCATGTCTAAAGAGGTTGTTGCTTGGGCTCGGTTCTTGAGATTTCTATTAGAAAAAAAAAGTTTATGACTTTTTTTTAAATTAATTTTTTTCATCAACTTAAATGATCTATTCCGTGAAGTATTTGTATGTTGGATTCTCGTATCCATTTATTTGCATATTGGCTACATGTCGCTCTTCAGGCGTAACTGGAACGGCGACCGTCTGTAAAATTAAGATTATTAAGAATAAGATATTAATATTTGATGATTTATGTTAGTTAGTTTAGATGCAGTGTGAATCTATGAAGTCGTCCACAAATGACGTTTGACATTTGAGCAGTTGGAATTGTGTTTTGCATCCTTAAATTACAAGTCAAGGATGAAACTTGCCAAGAAATGTGAAAAAGCACTTAAATCCAAGTTGAACATTCCTGGGATCGAACTCGGGTTGTTAAGATCGGTTGTCCGACACTCTAACCACTACGCCACAGCTGCTAATTCACTGCTCTCAAAAATTCCCAACAAACTCTAAACTTAAACTTCAAACGTCATAAGTGAACAACCCCTAAATCCAATTACTATCCAATCAATTCTCTATTATTCATCCAGACAGACTCAAACTTCCAATCACTCATAAAAATGTCATTAGCAACTCACCTGATCGACTTCAACAAATCCTTGAGCATGTGGCGAACGTGATGCTCGATATTTTGCAACGGCTACACCAACAAAAACGGCTGCCATTAATGCAACACCGGCAAATGCTACTGTGAAATAGACATTGCGTCCCTCGCGACCGCCTGGTCCATAAATTTCACGACGAACTGAGAAGCTCTGCGAGATGAACAAAAAAAAAAGATTTATTGTAATGATGAAAAATGTAATGGAAGCACAGCATGACAACTTACTGCTTCTCCATGTCCAATATCATGTAAATGAACATGATTCATTTGTGGCTCGGTTTCTTGATGGGCGACAGCTGCTGCAACCTCCTCGACTGCTCGTTGAACTGCTGCATCATCAACAGTTGGTAATGATGTTGGGGATGTACTGTGGATGTGTGTGGGAGTGAAAAAATGGACAATTTTAAGTTTTGCAAAATTTTCGGACAGTCTTGAGGCAAAATGGTTCTTATGACAAAGTCATTTGACTTACATATAAACAGACTCTTCGGTATATTCAACAGTTGTTTCTTTGACATCAATTGCAGCTTCACTTGTCTGTTCCTTTGATGATTGTTGAGCTGTTTCTGTCTTTACTTCTTGTTCTATTTGTTCTTTCTCCTTTAACTGTTGTGCACGATATGCCTTCTCAGCATTCTTTGCCTGAAGACGCATTTTCTCTTCACGAATCTTCTCACGTTCCTGTGCACGTTGCTCCTTTCGTTGCTTCTCAGCAACACGCTGTCGCTCTCTCTCATTAACTTTACGTTCAATATCAATACGATACTTATCCAAAATTGATGATTCAGCATCTTCGGTCATTGCAAGTAATAATCCAGGTGTATCGTCCTTTGAGCGTAATGCCTGAATATAATCTTCCATTAACTGAGACAATTTCTTTGATAGTGATGGATATCTCTTCAACATTGTCATTGATTGATTTACAGCTCGGTCGATGTCAATCAATCGTTCGAGTGTACGTGGACGTTCTTGTGCGGCTGCTTCAAGTCCTCCGGTACCGCCTGAACTCAATAAGTGACGATAATGAGCTAATGCATGAGCACGATCTTTATGGAGAGCACGGAGAAGCTTCTGTAAGCATTTTTCTACTCGGTGACCCTAAAATTGAAGATTAAATTCGTTAAAAATTCAAATTTTAAAAATTCGTTGAAAATTTAAATTTTAAAAGTTCGTTAAAAAAATGGAAATAACTTTAAAAATCAATTAAAGCTTCTGGAGACTTAATAAAAGCACTGAAAAACAGAAGCTTATGATCCGTGACATCCAACCACTTATTTTCAACCAAATCAAACAAAAATTTATGTGCAAAAATATGAAAAAGTTTTCATCTCACATTTGGTGGCATTTCGGTTAATGCTTGTGTATAGCATGTCATAGCCTCACGTTTACGTTGATTGATGTGTGCCAGTACACGTTGTTGATGCATTGCGGCCAATTGATGCTTTTCAGCATTACCCTCTTCCTCTAATGCTTGAACCGATGTCTAAAATGTAAAAATATTAAAATTAGTTTTTTTCTTAACAGTTCGAGGTATAACAAGGTTGGGCATAATATACTACTTGGAATCGGGCTGTCATCTTCTGCTTAAAGCTTTGGGCTGATTTTGGATCGGCTAAACGCATATCTTGGTAGCGCTCCTCCAAATCAGACCAATCTTTCATGACGCGTGTCACCTTTTCACGATGTGCTTCTTCCAAACGTTGTTGTGCCTCCTGGAGTGTTTGATTTATTTGGAATGAAAAAAATTTAAAATTTCAATTTCCGTTTATTTTTTTGCACACCAAATATAAAAAAAAAAAAAAAAAAATAATAAAAAATAAAAAAATAAAAAAAAAAAAAGTGTGAGTGAGAAAAAATTTTTAAAAATACTATTTGCAAAATTTTTACATCTAGTCCTACTTTATAGCTTTGATGTTCGTTTCTTGGATCGAAATGTGTAAAGTATGGATCAGGTGTTGGAATTGATGTGCTTTGTCCGTCATTGGATGGCGGTGAAATTGGAATTTCTGATGGCTTTTCCGGTACTTGCGATGTTGTTTGTGGATTAACATAATCATTAATTGGAATAGCCTGAGTTGATGTACTCGTTACGGATGAAGCTGTGAATCCTAAACATGATTAAGAAAATTTATAAATTACAATATTTATGATTTTTATACCATCATTAATAAAATCTGAGTCTAAAGCTGGTGTTTCTTCGTCAGATTCGTAGTCATCATCATCATCCTCTTCCTCTAATGTTTCGAGTGGCTCATCAGCGACCATTTCATCTTGATCATCTAAATCTTCATCGTCATCTAAATCATCAGAGAAATTATCTTCGGAATCGTCAAGTGATGGCAAAATTTCTGATTCTGGTGGCATGACTGGAAGGTCGGTCTTCTTTACTTTTGTTGAAACTGGTATTGGAGAAATTATGGAAAAGGTTAGAAAAATGTATGAAATGTTGATAGTTAGAATGGATGAATTTAATCAGTCGAAATAGTTTGTGAATATTTAACCGGTTCAAAAAATTGAACCGGATCAAAAAAATTTGAACCGGGTCAAAAATTTAATCGCTTTAAATTGAACCGGTTTAAAACTTAAATCAGTTCAAACTAAGCTTGAATCGATTCAAAAATTGATCCGGTTCAAAAAATTGGACCGGTTCAAAATCAAAAAGATCGTTTTAAACTTTTACAAAATAAGCATTTTTTTGCCAGCAATATTTCTAATAAACTATGAAATCTCTTCAAAAATGGAACACAAATTAAATAGGATTTCCTCTCCAAATTGTCTCCAGGTCAAATTCACCGAACCAAAATAATTAAAAACCTTCCCTTATTAATATTTAAAGCTCATTTTCCTATAAAAATTTTCTTTCCTTTTTATATTTTTTCCTGTTTTCATTGCCCATAAAATTTTATACAGTCACAAATCTCTCCCGTATTGAAAAAATATAAAAGTGAATGAATTTAAACAAAAAAACATTAAAAATTTAACCAGAAATTAATTATTTAAGGACCACATAGCGACCACATTTGCTTTATGAACGACTATAATTTTTATCGTGGCGACAATTAATTAAAGCTTATTGTATTTCATAAAGCGACGATGAAGTTTTCCTTTATTCTGAAAAATAATAACAAATGCGGGACGGACGAGCGAAACGTGATGGAATTGACGTAAAATTGTGTACAGAAAATTAAGTCCGTGGGATTATTTAAAAGGCTTAAGTTGCCCCAAAAAAAGAGAGAGAGTCTAAAAGTCTAGTAAGGCACGAGTAAAATTGATGGCACTATAATTAATCAATTCCTCCAAATAGCAGGCAGACATTCTTGCAAGGCTTAAGTTATATCAATTTGTTGTCATGTCAAAATATACTAAAAACTTTGCTATCCCCAATATCCAATTTTGCATACAGATTGGAGAGATGCCAGATATCGATAAAAATTATTTTTCATGTATATGCAGCACCGGTGCTGCGAGTAAGGAACAGAAACATTCATTCATTTTCATTTACAATTTAATTTATTAAAATGCCTTTTGTGAGAGAAAAATAAAAAAAAAAAAATTAAAAACTGATTCAATTATTGAAAATTAAAATGTTGAAATCGGAATGGGAAAATGTGTAACTTTATTGATTGTAACCCGATTAACAAGTTTTTGTTTTCACTAATTTTTATACGGTAAAAGCTTTGATTCATTGTAAAAGCTTTAATTGGATATGATTGAGTGGCTATTTGTAGAAAATTTGATCAATAAAGAGCTTTGTAATTTTATAAATCAAATAATTGATTACAAGTTTTGAAAATGATGAATTATCAACAGCATTTAGTCACACAAATGTATTGCAAAATAATAATGAAAATTTTTTGAATGAAAAGAACTTAATTACATTTTTAATGGAATTATAGCTTTACATTGTTGTTATTTTTGTTTGCTTTATTAATGAATTGTCAATATTGATTGAAAGCTTCATTACAGGTAATTGTTAGCATGAATAACTTCAAAATTAAAATTCAATATTTAATTTTTCAATTATGGGAGGTTTGTGGACTAGAGCTAGTGATAAGTTAAGGCTTGTAGAGTTAGGGATGTAACTAGAGTTGGATTTGTGCTTTGGTAGTCCAATACAATGATGAGAGGTGTGTAATGAGTACTGGATGGAGAAAAAAGGTTTATGAGTGCTTTCTGTCACACACCCTAACAACCTTCGGTAGCTTAGTAGATAAAGCATTTGACATGCAATCGAGAGGGAGTGGGTTTGAGTCCTACTCGGGTTTTATCAAGAAAAAGCGAGCTTTTTCCTTAGAACCTTAGAAATAGTAAGGTTTTGAGCAATTACTGAATAAGCGAGCAGCAAACAGCACATTATTAACATGTAATTGAAAGTTCGTGGGCCCAAATCCCATTCGGGCTATGACATGGGAAAATGTGTTATATTCTATATGGGAAAGAGTGCTCTAGAACCTTAGAAGTAGGTAATATCCGTACAACTAGTGAATGAGTATACGTTGTAGACTCTTTTATGGATTAGAACTTCACAATCTTCACTTCCTTTATGGCCAACAAGCTTCAATCTAATTAAGAGAGCTTCAAAATTGAGTTCAACAAACTACTGCAGTCGACACTGCAGCCGACACTACAGCATATAAACACAATTAATCTTAATACAACAGAGCCACTCATTTATCAGCTCACAAAAACTTTGTATAAAATCTTAATCCAGCAAATCACCATTGAACTGTGAAAATATTTCACAGAAACTTCTTTAAGGAAATTTCTGTTCCTCTTAATTATTCTCATCTCACAGTTGAATGACCAAAAATTCCTTGCAAAACTTTTTAATTAAAATCCCATTAAATATTGTACTTGTGCCTGCAAAAAGAAAGGAGAGGAACAAAAAAAAATCTCCAAGTTAACTTAAAAATGCTCGAAAATTTTTCCTTCCTTTTCTATTTGATAAAAATAGCAGCTCCAACTTCCTCTAGACTAAATAAAAAGAAAAGTTCATGAATGAATAAATAAAATAAAGTACGAGAAGGATGTATTTAAAAAATAATTAAAAATTAATCCATTGGGATTTGTGCTTTAAATTATTTTTTTTTTTGCCTAGCTTTAGATTTTTTTCGGGGTGTTTACTTCCCGGAAAGTCAATGACGAAAAGTTTCATTTTTTCTGTATGAAGCACTTTATCATCATTAATGTTATTTTATGTACATCCATAACTACTTACAGTAGAGAGACATTAACAAATGAATACGAGATATCCAAAAAATTAAATGATGGACACAGTCATGGATTTATCTCAAACAGCAGCATTTCTGGCGCGCATATTGCCAACACATTTATCACAAACGAGTGGAAATTTAATTTAGCGCAATGTTAACATTTTTTTTGCTGTGTGCCAGCTTCACTTATCATTCGAGTATGAATTTTGTTTGTAGGGCTGATAGTAAAAGAAATGGCATAAAAAATGGTTGAGGATAAAAGGAAATGAAAAATGAATGATGCGCCTTTTTTTAAGTATAATTGTGTGAATTTTGAAGGCGTAAAAAAGCCATTTTAATGTTTGCCACAAAGGGAAACAAATAAATTTTATGCATTGTAAAAATTATTTAATGATAAATGTAAAGAGCTGGTCTAGAAAGCTAGGTTATGATAGGAAAAAGTTTAAAATAAAGAGATGAACTCTTTGCATTGCTCTGAATAATGTTAAGTTGAGCTGAATTACTTTAAATTACATAAAATATGCTGAATTGTGAATAATATCACTTGATGAAGCTTAATAACTCTGAATGTTCTCAAACTACGCTTAAAATAGCTAGATAATGCTGAATTGTGCTCAATTACGCTGAGTAGTGTTTTGAAATGCTGAATTGTACTTAATGAAGCTGAATTGCATTGACTGATGCTGAATTACATTGACTAATGTTGAATACTCTCAAACAATGCTTAATACAGCTGAAGAATACTGAATTGGGCTGAATTACGCTAAGTAGAGATTTAGAATGCTGAATTGTGCTTAATGAAGCTTAATTACATTGACTGATGCTGAATAACACTAAATACTGTCATACAAAGCTTAATAGTGCTTAATATAGCTGAATATTTCAGAAAAGCTCTAAATAGTCGTTCATGGGATAATATAATTGAGCTTACGTGACATTATCTAACCATATAGCACTTAGATAAGCTTAATAGCCAAAATAAGCCTAAATTCCATTAACCTTTGTCAATTATTTTTTGAAATATTTCAAAATATAACAAAGCTTGATCTCTAACCCTAAAAGTTAATTACTCATCATAAATCCCTTATTACCCATTGCGCAAAAAAAATGATTCCTACACCACCCATAATGTCTATGCCCACATCTAAACATCATTTTCCATTTACATAATTTCATCAAGCTATTAATAATGGCTATTAATAATTAAATTCTCATTACATATGGACAAGGCCTGTACAATCGTGTGCGTGTAATTGTAAATTTACAAATTTTTCATGACTACAACATATTGTGAAAAAGAGCACCAGATGTCTAATTGTTCTAATTACAAACTTTATACAACATTGTTGTATTTTAAAATTTCCCATAAAAAAACACATTTTTCCTGTTTCACTGTTTACGGTTAAAAGACTTTAATGTCAATAAAACAACATAAATTTTTAAGCTTTCATCTTCATACGAAAACAATTTTTTGTAATTTATTGAACTGAATCGATTTATTAGCTGAGGAGATTTTCTGTTATAAACAATTATTGTGAATTTTATGACTCGTTTGTTTAGCTGTTTGTCTCGCATGAGTGATTGTATGACTTCTGTCTGAGACACTAGACTCGATGTCTGCGTCTTTATGAGAATTTGTTTGTAGAAAAAGTTATTGAAATTTTATTCGGATTATTGACGGTATTTATTAGTCAATAGAAAAGTCATTTTGTGTCTTGTTTTATGTGGTCGTGCATTGAAAATTGTTGTAGAGAACAGAACGAAAGAGTTGAAATGGATTTGGAATATTCAGCATTATGGCAGGAACAATAAATATCTGTTTTATGTAGTTGAGATTTGAGGTTGATGAACTTTTTTGGATTTTTTGCTAGGTGAAATCTGAGGTTTGGAATATTAAGGAAGGAATACTCTTGTTTATTGACTGTAGGTACCATACCAGTCATCCAGAAGTTGGTGTATTCTTGAATACTAAGCAAAGACAGCAATACTACAGCTGAGCACATGAATCGAGTTTATTGATTAAATAGATAACATGAACAGTAAGTTTTCGAACTAAACGTGACCTAGGATTGAACTAAAGACCTTCAGACACGTGAGGCCAGGACTCGACCACTGACGCCAGTTAAAAAATCACAATCGGTGACTAATCTACCACAAATTTTAGTGTCATTAATTCAAATCTCCAAATGAGAACTTTTTGATACAAAATACCATAAGAATCAATTATGAGCTCATCACTCATCGTTTGAAATTTACTGATCTAGTAGAAATTGAACTCAAATCTTCTCAAAACAGGGAGTTTAGAATATCAAGCTTGTTGACCAATCAATCACAAAGCCATTGCTCTTATTTAAACAGATTTAACAATTTGTCTAGATTCACTTTTCCTAGACACTTCAAATGATTCCCTCATAAAGAAACCTCATTAACCTTTACAATAGCTACAAACATCTTTTCAAACTAGCTTATTTCATTCCCAATAATCACACAATATAAAAATTCCTCATCCAATCTCACTGCAGAGAATTGAAAAATTCCCCAATTTTCTCATGAATAAAAATAAAAATAAATTGAAAAAGTGTCAATGAATAAATGAAACTGTCAGAAAGTAGATTTCATTTGCTCACAAATCTATTTGACTGAGTGATAAATTAGAGAATGTGCTGAAAAAAGAATTAATTCATCTCACCTTTAAAGTGTTTTGGACAGCAGACAAATTCGACGCCAGAGAAGAGTGAAATGCCGCATGGTAGGAGCATAGCAAAGCTTCTCATTTGCATATTACGTTCTTGACATGCAGCAGCGCCTGTTTGATTCCATCTCACAAAAGGCCAGCAGCGTGATGCATTATGAATATGATCGAATAAGCATCCTTCCGGCACCAACAATGCGTCTGATTGGAATGGTCCTTCTGTTAATGAAAAAAGAGATAAGACAAAGTCATTAGATTTAATGTACAAAGGGATATACAGCATAGAACATAAAAATAATCATGATTATGATGATGATGAAAGAAAAGTTACGGATATACATGGAATATATATTTAATTAATTTAATAAGCTCGCATTTTATTATTGAATTAATTAAAAAAAATTAAATTAATGTTTCTTAATTAGACGACAAAGGCGAACTTTCTCTCATCTCGTCCTCACTCACTCATTCCGAGTGCTCGTTGAAATTCATAAATTTCTTTTTTTTCTCCTTTTTTCCCTCATTTATTCAATTATTTTCGCTGTTGTGTTGCTTTCTGTACTCTGTTGCTCCAAAACTCATTTTTCTTTCGTTCACAAATTTTTATTTTCTTTGTGTGACTTTTGATGGGAAATTTTGATGGAATTGGAACTTTTGAGTCAGTTTGTCTAGGTATGAATATGATTAATTTTATGGTGCATGACTTGGCTTATAAAACCCTCAGAACCTTAACTTGACCTTTAAAGTCATTGAGCTTTAATCATTTATTTAATAAGTAGTTCTTAATTTCCCTCAATTAACTGCTGTGCTTTGAGAAATTGAATTATCTCAAATACTAACAATTTTTTTGCTAGCAGCGGGACTCGAACCAAGGAATTCAAATTAGAAGTCAGCTTTTGTGATCCTCACTCTGCCAACTGAGCTACTGAGGCTATTAACCTTAAGTCATATTCTACCACAAATTGTGTTATATCTTAGATGTCCTAGAATGTCAACAACTTTGCTCAATGCCATCAGCAATGCAGCATAACTTTCCTATTCTTGTAGTCGCCTTTAACCTCTTAAACCCATACTTCAACTCCATACTTTCCTGTTTTCTCATCTCAATGTGCTTCTCATCGTTCACATCGTCGTCTGCACACCTTTATGCACAAGCAAACACCTTAATTATAATTATGATTCTTTCAACCCCTTTTCTTTTCTCTTCTTTTTTTTCGTACCTAGTGCCAGTACGCATATTTCTTTCTCATCAACAACGCCAAAAGGAAATTCCGTTTTTATTTTATTTATTTCAATTTTTTTTTTTGTGACATTTTCGTCTCGTTTTTATTTTTTTGTTAATGAATGAATCAAATAGAATGAAAATGATAAATTATGTTTTGCACAAAAAAGCAATAAACATGAAAGTAAAAAAAAGGAAATGAAGGCAAGAGCAGAGAAGAAATGGCAATAAAGCTCTTCTCGCAGCAAATTGCTATAAAGCTAAAAGCTTTTTTTGAGAATCGTTGACAACTTTGTTTTATTGTTTATTTGTCAGTTGTTCTGGAAAGGGTTGAGGGTGATTTTGGTGGTACTTGTGAATTGTAATGGCAAGTGGACTGGATTTTAGTGCAAATAAGATGAATTTGTATTGAAAATAATTAAATTATTGATTAATTTATGCTGAACTCAGCTGAATTGAGCTGATTAAAGCTGAATTTGTTCAAGTATTGAACTGAAATTTTGCAATATAGCTGAATTAGAGCTAAATGGGCCTAAAGATGTCTGAACTAAATTCTTACTTAATTGTGCTGAATTGAGCTCAAATGTGCTAATCTTTTGCAGAATTAAACTAAAATAGCACTGAATTCAGTCAAATTAGAGTTGAAATGCGCTGAATTTAGTCCAATTTGTGCTGAATAGCGCTGAATTGGTCTAGATTTTTAGAATTTGTGCTAAAATTAGTTGAAATACGCTGATTTGGATTAAAATTTGAGGTAAAATGGGCTGAATCGTGTTGTAGTTCTGTTGAATATGCAGAACTTGAGTTAAATTGCGCTGAATCAGCACTGAATTTAATTCAAATTTATCCTAAATCAAATTAAGTTTCAAAATAAATTACCAAATCTGTCAAAAAGTCTCCATCTATACCAACTTCCCACAAAAACCACATTTCTCCTTAAAAAACTTATTTTTCCGTCGTTTTTTTCCTTCAACAATTGCCAAGCATTAATGCCACTACAAAAAGCTACAACCACTTACAGTATTTCATGGGAACACATTCTCACCCCGATTTGTTAACGTTAAAAACAGGAAGAATCTATGGCATTTCTCTTCTTCGTGGCAATATCAATGCAGTTTTAATGCTAAAAAAAACTTTCCAAACTCGCATTTGTGCTTAAAAAGCTTTCGAGATTCTTCTTTAGCACCCACACTTGCCACTATTAGAAAAGTTTCACAAGTGCTTTATTTAACTATTTGAACAATTTTTTGCACTTCTCCGTGTTTTTATTTTCTCACTCAGCAGTTGTCGATATTTGTGCCATAGAATAAGCATTTTAAATGGCAGTAGAAAAACAATAAATGACAAGTAAGAATTCAATGGAAATTCAATTCCTTTTCTATTGTTGGATGTTGAAAAATATGAATGCGATGTGCGTGAAATATGCATAATGTACAATACATGCTGCATAATGTCAAAATAAAACGATAAAAGCTATTGTTGTAGTTGAATGGGATAGATAGGAGGGAATGGGAATGGATAAAGTGTTTTAAATGCTGTGGATTAACGCGTGTGGATGGACATGGGCTGGAAGATTTGAGCATTTATGAGCAATTTTCTCAAAAGTTCCAAATTTATGTTCATGGCGTCAGTTTGGTAATTTTCCTCAAAAACCGATTTCCCATCCGAGAAAATCGCGCTAAATAAATTTATGCTTTAAAATTTCTGCAATTTATGACTTTTACAAATAATAATAAAAATATTATTTCCATTCTTTCAGACTTTATGAGCTCCAAGCTCATTTGTAATTTAGATATGACACAAAATAAATATATGCATGCATTATGTCTATGTAATAGAATATATTGTGAACATTAATCTCTATCTCTGTGACTCGACATAATAAATATCTGTTGTCTATGTAAATATAATATTGATTTTATGACACATGACGCAGTTTCTGCTTTTCTAGAGCATTTAATTTAGGAAAGTTGATGATCTGGATAGTTTATTCATTGGATGCGAGTAATTAAGTACAAACATGAAAAGGCCATTTGGAATTTTCAGAAATTTTATTGATTTGAGAGAAAGAATTGTCGAAAATTTGAATTTTACAAAACCGTTATAATTTGAATTTTACAAAACTGTTAAAAATTTGAATTTTACAAAACCGGAAAAATTCAAATTCTTCAAAACTGTTGAAATTCAAATTCTAAAAAACAGTTGAAATTCAAATTCTACAAAACCGTTGAAATTCAAATTCTACAAAACCGTTAAAATTTGAATATTACAAATACGTTACAATATGAAATTTGAATTTCCATTAAATTTCAATTCAACTCTACCATTTTGTGTTATTCTAAGCTGCTCATTTGACAAAACAATTAAAATTTCATGCATTACAATATCGATTAAAAATCTAAATTTATTCATCACGTTTTCTATTATACAATTCTCAATTACAAA
Organism: Chironomus tepperi; assembly: GCF_022539635.2. Classification (NCBI taxonomy): domain Eukaryota; kingdom Metazoa; phylum Arthropoda; class Insecta; order Diptera; family Chironomidae; genus Chironomus; species Chironomus tepperi. The sequence goes on from NW_027226207.1 coordinate 3,320,502, forward strand.
TTTTCGTCCCCCGTATCGCCAAAAATTATTTCACAAGCGCCACATTGACAGGCTCATGCATGAATACATAAATAGGATCTCAATGTTTGTGCATGTATTAGTATAGGAAATGTAATTAAAGCCCCCTTTTTACATTCATTGCATTGATCGCATAGATATGCACATACATGAATGCATGAAAATGCGATTACATTCTAAAGTAGCATCATCATCATGCACACGAGAATATGCAGATGAGAGTGGTAGCAAAAAACTAAAAGTTTTGTGCCTAGAGCTTTTTTAAACTTTTATTTTTTGATGTAATTTTATTTTCTGAGAAAACAGCATGACATGATGCCTTTTTTGAATTAATATTTTTATATTCCAGCTACTTAGTCATGTGATTGTAATGGATGTTAAACACATGATCATTTGATAATAGTTAAAGGATTTAATTATGCTTTTTTGAGGACATGGCATGCATGTGTCATTGATATTTGAATGTTGATAGGAAATTTGATACTTGGAAGTTCTACAGATCACATTTTAGGTTAGGAAATTGAGAATATACTGCACGTGGATGAGAAATGATTCCAAAAGTATCAAATTCCAACATTGTTTTGAAGTTAAGGATTTTCAATGTATTTGCAGTCTTGAAATGTTACCTGGCCATAAACGCACTCATATGGCACCGAGTCATATCGCAGGACCACGTGGGCACGTTTACTGCCCCACTCACTCACATGGTGACATGATGTGATTACGACTTGAACTCATTTCCAGTCTAGAACAATGTTGTTCCTACCAATACACATACATTCAGAATCTGACAAAAATGTTCCAATTTCCCCTGCAGAATCCTGCAGATATAATTATTTTTTATCGATCCTAAGCTTGAAATTAATCCTTCCTTTCCAATAAATCCTAATCCTCATATTTCCGTAATAACAACAAAAATTTAACAGCCTCAAACTGTAATGTAGTCATAGTATCGATCCCTCAAGCTATACATTCCAGCACATGTCAATATCTATCAACTCAGATCTCCATAACAAGAAATCTATCGTATAACATGTAATGAGAATCATATTCAGCTCATAATCCTCGAATCAGATTAAATAAATGAAAATATTTTTACTTCTACTTCTTTATGATTATGCTTCATTGCGTCTATAGCTGTTTTTTCACACGCTATAGGAAATGAGCTTAATGAGGAAATTTTACATTTGAAAGGAAATGAAAAAGTAAATATTTGAGGATGATAAATTGGAGATCCAAAAGTTGCGATAAATAAAAATAAGTTGGAATTAAATAAATTTCCTTTCCTTTTTTGAGCTAACAGATTGAAGCATAAAATCAATAAAATTTTATTACTGACTAAAAATGTCTGAATTGAAGTCATGCAAGCTTTTTTTGCTCTGATTCACAGTATGTGACAGTAAGTGATTGACGGGGTTGTAATTTTTCAAGTGAATGGCCTTCGATTTAACTTTTTTTTGGAATGGTTTTATGGAGGATTTTTGTGAAAATGTCCATGGATTTATTGGGTTTAAATGAGTATGACACTCTGAAACTTAAAAGTTACTACAAAAAAGTTGCGAATTTGTAAAAAAAAATTGTTTATACTGGATCCAGAACACAAAGGCATCAGGAAATCATTAAGGATTTGAACCTTTGACTTCATATTTTTAATTTTTTTTTAACTTAATTTTTCAGATATAATTTGTGATTTTTGACAAAAATATATTTTAAAGTATGAAAAAGTTGACAAATCTTAAAATTTTAAATAAATTTTTAAAATTTCTTAATCAATTTAAAATTTAAACGAATTTTAAAATATCCTAAATTAAAAAAAAATTTAAAATTTCAATTCAAAAACAATTTTTAAAAAATGAGTTGAATTTTCATTTTAATTTCGTATCCATAAATGTTGTGAGCATGAAATTTGTTCTATCTATCCTCGACATACATTGATATTCATGCATGTATGAATATTTTGTATGATAATGACGATGATTTCGTTTTCACATGAACTACTCAGCTGTATATATGTAGATGTATGTGCATTTAATGAAAACATTATTATTATTGAATTAAAATGGTAGGAAAATTTTTGTCATTTGTTGTTCATGATTGGTAGGTAGGGAAGTTGAAGAATTTGAAGAATTGAACAATTTGGAATTTTTTCAAATTTTTCAAATTTGAAACTTTAAAAGTCAAAGATTTTGAAATTTTTGTAAAATTTGCAGAAAACATAAATGTGCAGGAAAAAGAAGAATTAAATTTGAGTATGCATAAAAGCTTCAGCTGCCACACACTCACACATATAGCACCAAAATGCACTCTTTATCCTTAATAAATGAACATGTATTCAACTGTACATAGATTGGCAAATAAGCAAGCCATTCATATATAAAATAAATTACTTATCGGCATTAAAAGTCATAGATTGCAATCACACATACATTTCAATTAATAATAGACTACACATGCCACATGACTCCTTCTTATTTTCAATTTCTCCCTTTTTTTTATTCCATAAAAATTTATTTTATATCAAAACTAAATGTGAATGCATGTGAAACAACTTTATGGAAAATATTTGCTTTTTGTGTTCATTTTTATGTATTTTTTTTGTTCATGAGTTGGCGACAATAGAAAATGCATGTCGGCATTGGGTGGGAGAATGAGCATGAAAAAGGCACTTTTAAATCACACGCTGAGTTGTTTATTCGGTTTTATTGAAAATATGAATGGAAGTGAATTTTATTAATATTTCTTTGGGATATTTTTACTTTATGTGCAGCAGTTGCTAAATGCTGTGTGGAGATAACGTTTGGACTAGAGTTGATTTAAGATATAGCTACATGGGATACTGTATGGAGGGTTTTAAGGGAAATTTATTGGTTAAGTAAGTAGAACGGAAGCTGTTGACGTAGCAAACTGAACTGAAGGACTGAAGCTTTTGGGAACTTGAACATTTGGGTATTTTTAAGAAACAAGCTTGAACTTTGCTCTTGCTTAATTGCTTCGCTGGTCTTACAGATCAATTGTGATCCATGACCTTCCACTGGTGTCACCTGAAGTTGGTTCTATTGCTGACTTCCACTATTGATGGGCAATTTCTAATACTAAGCTAAGCACTATTTCAAACTAGAACCTAATAACTTCAAAATTTAAGTTGTGCCTCCTCAATTCGATTTATTCATATAAAATCCGAGTCAAGTTTGTGTCTGGGTTTCAGAGTCTAGCGGACTCTGGGATATCAAGCCATATGCCGGCAAATCTATCAATACTAGAGTTAGGCGTTTGTAACCGAGCTGTAAGACCAACGGACTTTAAATCTGAAAAGGTTTCTGTAGTAAGGACATGAGTTCGATTCTCTCCAGGAGCCAAGAAAGTGGTCAGCCTGTTGTCAACCCACTCAACTATAGACATCATGCTTCTCTGACGACAATACTGCCCTTCACTTGACTCAAAAACTCTAGATTCAATTCAACTCCTACATACTACAGACTCAAATTCCATTCAAAAACCCCCATTATTCACATAAATATATTCATGAATGAATCCAGAAAACAAATTTCCATTCAACAATTTTTCCCTCTTAAAAAGAATGAGAAGAACAAATTCAAAGTCCAGCCATCTATCACAAAATGCTCACAAGTTCCATCTTTTATCGCATCACACCCCCTCCCAGGCTCCATCACACAAACAAAAGCAAAGGAAATGAAGATTTTTTTGTGTGTATTCAAATAACTCTTTTTCTCACTCAATATCTCCCATTCACTTCCTCACTCATTTATTATACTCTTATTTTTTCACTGTGCCTTGTTGTTTTTTTTTCTGCTGATAATAAATGAGCATACTGATGACTTGAACAACGAACAGACGATAAATTTATTAGATCATCATTTATGAGGCACAAAAAAAGGAGGGCATTATATGTACGTAAATGTACAATGCTCATATATGCGAAGTTATAGATAAAAAGCAATTCAGAGTATAAAGAGTCATATAGACATACAGTATAGTGAGAAAGACTAGATAACATTTGTTTCATATAATAAATAAAGCCAACTTTTGGATCTGAGAAATGTGAGATAGATGCTCATTGATGTATGATATGCTATCAAATCCAATTTGATGTACATCTGTTGTGGAATGGATGTTTCTTTTATTATTTTTTTTGTTATCTCGCATAAATACCTAACAACGTGGAAAAATCATTTATGTTGCGATTGTTTTGTGGTATAGATTGTAAATATGGAGGTTGAAAAATCAGGAATACTTGATATGGTATTATCTGTACATGCTGATGCTGATTGAGCTGTTTCAATGATTCGTGTGTGGATTTTATGTGAGTAAATTTTAATTTTTATATTTATAGAGTTGTGAAGTTGATGGAAATGAGGTTTGAGGATGATGTTTGAATTGTTGGGGCAATGACTGAATAACAATCATAGAACATGCTATCGAGAGATTGCTAACCTTAAATATACTTGATGAGCATGCTTCTGAGTGTTGCTTTCGGCTCACTCTGCTTTTGAGAGTACGCCAGCCTTGAGAAGCTAAATATTGACTTCAATACACTTTACCAGCCAAGTATTGACTTAGAATTTAATGAAATTTGACTCTTAAATCCTCCGTTCCCTTACTAGACTAATCTTTAATCATTAACAATCAAATTCTAATGCCAAACTCTATTTCCATTCAATTTACTCCAGTCGATACCCAAACCCTCCCATCTCACCCCCAAAATCACTTGTTCCAACTCAGTTCCCAACAATAATAAGCCCACCCCATCATGCATATCACATACATTAAGTATGAGTACCAAATCTCTTACTATTGTCATTAATAATAATAGTTTTTCATATCCATATAGACGAAGGCGCTCATAAACATGCAAAGTCACTAATTCTAATTGAGATTTGTAGTTTCTTCATTTTTTATTTGTGTCCAAAAATGTTCTTTTTGTTCTTTTCTTCATCATCATCATCACATCATTATGTAAGACAACAGTATAAGGGTTGATATATGAATACAAAAGAAAGAAAAATCGATGGAGCATGATATCCATAAAATCATATACAGCATTATGCTAATAAAACTAGAAAATATGTACTTACCCAAGCATCGGAATGGCTTGATCCATCTCTGTGCGCCTTTGCATTTTCCTAAACTCGATACACCTTGTCTACACCATCCACCAATTTTCTGATAGTGTGATGACTCAACAATATTCGTAATATCACGTCCTGGATAAACCTGTGGATGAGGAAATGCAGATATTATTTGTTAGTGCACAAACATAAAATCTAGATTTATTTTCATGACGAGAGAGGAAATTTATTTTCAGCAGGTGGAACAGAATTTTTTTTTTTTTATTAAAATTTATGTTTTCGCATCAACGACAGTAGCAGCAGCAGCAGTAGAGCAATGGCGGCAGAGAAGCGCGAAAAAATGGATTGTGTGTAATTATTACATAAAACTTGACTTTATGCTTCTCGCTTGTTGTTTTTATTGATTTTTTTTCTTTTCCTATTCGATGTAATGGTATTTTTCACGAGGTGATTGCTGTTTTATAGGTAGTGCGACTAATTGACTTGTATGACTTTGTAGGTTTGAAATTATATTCGATCTAAATGCTAAAACTAATTAGTGAGTCGTAATTTATGTTGATTTACACGCGTAACTGAATTCACATGCATATTTAATAATGGTTATGGTAATAATTACTACTTGATGTAAGGCTTGAGTAGGAATTTTGTTGAAATTAGAGCTTACTTTGAAGAGTTCTTTAATTGAATTTAAGTTTGAGGTTAGAAAGTTTCAATGCAATTTTGTAGTATTGAGTTTAATTTAGTTCAATTCTATTCAGTTTAGATCAGCTCCTGTCATTACAGTTCAGTTCTATTCAGTTCAATTCAGTTCTATTTAGTTCAATTCAGTTCAATTTAGTTCATTTCTGTTCTATTCAGTTCTATTCAGTTCAATTCAGTTTAATTCAGTTCAGTTTAGCTCAATTTAGTTCAAATTCAGTGCAATTCAGTTCAGTATAGTTCAATTCAGTTAAATTCAACTGAATTCAGTTAAATTCCGTTCAAATTTAGTTCAATTCCAAATAAGCAACAGAAATGCTTCCCAAATCGAGTTCTGACAGCAATAGAGCACACAAACTTGTTTCCATGACACAATATGAAGCTGGAAAAATTCCACTCATAATTAGAGTACACTCATTGTAATCTGAACTTGAAATCATCTCGAAATACATATTATTGACTATTATATTGGAGGAAGTACAAAATTCAAATTCAACTACATGAAAAAAATATAGCATAAATATCATATTTGCATTATTTACACTCAATTGAACTCATGCATCCATATTGTGTTGATTGACATACAACAATAGATAAAAATAAAATATGAAAAAAACATATTGGTCGATAATTTAAACTGATATCGCTTGTGGTGCTGTGAAAATGCAAATATACAGCACAAAAAAAGCACTTCTCGATTGTTTGTGAATGAATTTTTTTATGTCATCATCTGTTGATTACTATGGGAAGCAAATTCATGTTTCAGTCCTAAAAATATTTTTATTGATATTGAATAAATCTTATTAGATTCAACTAATGCACACATAGTCAGTGTGACGCCTAAAAATAGCAATTAAATGCAAAATTGATAGCGAAGAAGATCCAATATGTGGAAAAATTTCGAGTATGTATACACAATACTCCTATAAGATAGAAATCGAGGCATTTCTACTAGAAGTGTATGTGAGAATTCCAATTTTAATGGATTTAATTTGTGGGTTTTTATGTACAGAACGTGATATATTGGAATCATCATAAAATGAACGAAATGTATTTCGGTGGAAGTAGAATTTTTGGTGAATGTGAGTAGAAAGTGGTGTATTTGCATGGAATAGGCTTTAAAATGTTGGTGGTTAAGGAATTGTTCATGTCAGAAGTTATATGTAGGGCATGTTCATTAAACTGAAGGATACTAGTGAATATTGTGAAGGATATTGAAGCTTTAAGTCTGTTTTGCTTAATTTGCTTGCTTTAAAGATCAACAAAGCTTCATCCTAAATTGAGGCGAGAGTTGGCTCTAAGACAGTCCATATACCAGAAATGTATATAAAATAGGTGGCACAGCCAACAAAGTCAGATGACACAGCTAGCAGAGTCTGGTGAAAGGCCTCTTATTGAAGTATATCCGATTAGCACCAATCAGTTAATCCATGTGACTCTGACTTGGTGCCAGATTCGAGATGAATCCGACATCACGCCGGCCTGATTCTGGATTTTAAAGTCAATTGACCAACTTCTTTTAATCTGGGTAGCTACAGCAACAGCAACTAAACAACCCTGAATCATTCTCAAATATTCACCGACCCTTGAACTTTAAAACAAACCTCCAAAAATAAAAATCCAATATCATTAATCCATAATTCAGCAGTAAACTTGTTTCACAGAACTTAATAAATTATTGGATGATAAACGCTGCTGCACACGAGTTTACTGATCGCGTGTTTGAGTCTCATCGGAGTCATAAATAAAAATCTTCTTTATACTTTATTTTATTTTTAAAACTGGATATTAATGGTTTTTGAAGAGCTTATTGTACATATTGTACATATTTTCATACTTTTATGTAGGAACAAATAAAATTGCATTTTTAAATGCTAAAAATAGATTGTGAAAAGTGATGGAAATTTATGGAAGATGCTTTTGCGTCATCATGATAAGCATAGGGCTTGCTGGGCTGTTTGCTTGTTATAGAATGTTTTTAGGAAGGAGGACGTGACTTAAGGGTGTATAAAAATTCTAAATATTGCTGTATGTGATATGAAAATTCAATAATTCATATCTATACTCCCTAATAGCTACGCAGCTACAATTTTAAGTAAAATGAATATTAATCTGGAAAGAATCAGTCAGCATCCAGCTAAGAAGAGTTCACCTTGCCTCTAAATTTTCCTATAAATAAATCTTCACCAACACGTAGGTGCATCGATTTTTGCGTAAGCACACATTCCATAAAGACTGCAAAGAAGATTCTCCACAAAAATAAATAATTCAAAAGAATTGCGTTAATTATAATCTCCAAAACATCTTGACATTGTCTTTGCCAATTTATATTTATAAATGTCTCCGAAAATGCTGGAAAGCCCACGCACTTATGAAAATGAAAAAACTTCAAGGAACGCCCAAATGATTCGTAAATTAATAATGAAATATTCACTGATATCATCAACATGATCTTTTTTGATAATTTTCTAGCATTACTGAATGAAATGGTCCATAAAGTAGGCGAAGTATTTATTATAATAAAATTCATCAAATTACTTAGGCGCTGTAAAAATAAAATTTATGAGATTGAAGGAAATTGATAGCTTTGTTTCTATATTTTCATCTAAAAGTGATTGAAAAATAGAAACTTTTAATGAATGGATGGAAAGATGAGGCTTTTGTGGGATTGAGTTTATTGTTAGAGATGTATTTTTAAGGTTTAGAGACGAATGAGAGCTTGAAAACGTTGAAGGAAAATCTATAAAATTCATGAATACTAGGGGGAGTCATGTGTCAGTGTAGGATCATTTTCAGAGACTCTCATCATAGTCTAAGGCACTAGTTGGTGATTGAGTGGAATCTGGGGTATCAAGATATACAAAAGCGATTTTGCTTGTGCTAAAGTAAAGCCTCTATGGCCGATAGATCAGACAACAGACCATATATCTGTATTGCTCCCTCTGTGAGTAAGTGGGTTCGATTCCTCATCAGAAGACACCGTGAAAATGACGAAGAATCAGGTTTCAGATCGGCATAACTCTAGTTTAAGGCCAGATTCGATAAAATTCAAGCTCAAGCTAGGCTTACATTTGCATTAGGACAGATTTTCAAGGAGAAAAACTTTCTCAAGAGTTCCATCAATATGACAAGGATTCCTGGAATCCTCTAGAGTCTAGACATCATAGTACATAGTGAACATAAAATAAGATTCAAGAACTTCTAATTTCTACAGCCATCATTGATGAACGACCCACCAAACTGAAAATCACTTCATATTGATTCAATTTTCCAACTCTAAATGCTCATTTTCAGATACTAAAAACTCGAATATTTCATTTTATCATAAAAACCACAATAAACATCTAAATATTCATATCCAATAAAATAAAATAACAATAATAATTCTGTTTCAGTAGTTCAGCCTTGATTGTGTTATGTTGTATTTCCCTCGTTCTGCACGTGATAATCGAGACAAGCGAGTGAAATAATTTCATAACAAAAGGAACTAGAAGCTATAGTACCATTAAATCCAAAAAAAAAAAAACATTTAAAATAAACACATTTGTGTACATGAACTGTACTTCAATAATGCTCACTGCTTTCACTGTGATTCCTAAAATAAAAAAAACTAACAAATACAAATGAATTTGATTCCGAATTTTATGTGCTTGATGAAAATCGATGAATCTAATATTGGACGTGGTTTTTCCACTTATTTTATATTCCACATCCATTTATTTGTGTTTCACTTGTTATTTTTTATATATTTATTTGGAATACAAACTGACTGAATATATGTACATGTGTAGTCATTGAATGGGAAAAACTAGGTCGATTGTCGGACCGAAAAAGATTTAATTTTTTTTTTTGAATTTTTTTCACATATTAAGCAATTAGTTTATTTTATGCACAAAAAACCATTCCCAATCCTCACAACAATAAAAGTTCTTAATGGCAATACAGCAATGCACCCCTAAATTTCCCATAAAAAAAGAATTGCAGCAATTCAGGTTGAAAGATAAATCACTAACCGAAAAAACTTGAACAGGTGCCATTTATTTAAAGAAAGAATGCATTATGTGCTTTTTAGTGCAGCTCAATAACTAATGGGTGAATTGAAGTGAAAAAGAAGGAAATGTTGATGATGATGACTCTATAGGAACTTATACTTGACGCAGAAGAGACTTAGATAAGAGATGAGATTTTTTGTTGAGGTGAAATGTAAAGATTTGAATTTTGGGTTTTTTGAGGATGAATGTATTGGTGCATTGTGCATTTGGACTACAGAATTCAATGATTCATGTCAATTTAAATTGTTTTGATTCAAATGTTTGGATGATGTGGAGTAATTTGACTGTTTTAAAGGATTTAAAGTTGATTTTGTAGATTTACATCATTTGGAGTCCTGTAATTAGGCATTACTGTCGATTTTGAGACACTAGGGGCTTATTTTGAGGAGTGGGTTATCATGAGAGGACACATAAATGGCAGGACATTCTGTCGGTTCCATGAATGTTGAACAAGTCATGAACAAGTCAATTAATTATTCCAAAATCCGGCACTAAGCCGGTGTGACTCTGGCATGGTGTCGAATCCTGAACCAAGTCAGCGTTATGTCGGCCTGGGACCAGATTTTGAATCTATTGACCGATTTGAGCTATTTAGGTAGGCTTGAATCCTGGCTTTGAGTTCAATTAGTATGCTAGAATCAGTCATGTTACTTAATACACTATCTACATCATGGTAAAAGATTCATCAATTCATTCAAAGTCTCTAGCTGTGATTCATCCTTCAAAAATACTGAACATCATCTCCAAAACTGAAACTGTCGTACATCAAACCCACACAAGCTATTCACAATCCCATGAAAATTTGCTATAATTGCTGTATCCATCCTTTACCAATCATTCACAACCAGTAAATTTTTCAATCCATCCTCCAAAAAAAAAATCCCCTAAAATTAACTCCAAATCCTTCAATTCATCTCTTTCAAAGTTGCTCTAAATTTTCCTCGCACCTAAATCCAACCTGCTAAAAAAAGGAATAAATTACGGGAATTTTTTTTTATTCGTCGCTCTCGAACAACGATCATTGAACGCGAGCAACTAGAAAACTGTACACAAAAAAGCTATAAACATAAATCCTTGATGTCATAAAAAATTAGGCACGCACTCTATCAAAATCTGTCAATAAATGAACATTTATTCTTCTTATACAGTATATAATAAAAAAATAAATATGAAAAACCCCGTCATCGTCAATATCATAATGTGCTTTACTATTATGATTGTTATATGCATGCATGTGTGTCTATACAACACATTGAAAGAATTTAATCAGGACAAATGTAATGATGTTGATGACAGCAAGAAAAAATTGGTAGAATTTGCCTCTAATGACACACAAAAAGTACAAAATAGACGATAAAGGTACCTCGGGACTAATGGAAAATCTATAATGTCATTACAAACTTCTTATTCGTAATCTTATGCTCTACATTGCTGTTTTTTTTTTTCATCGTCATTCCTCCAAAAGCTGATTTCTTTTTTGGCACCATGTCAATGCTATAAATATTTTAAATATCGCAATTTTCATGTATTTTAATACGTTTTTGTTTAGATAAAAATGTATAGATGTGGATGGTTGATAAGGAATGAAATGGCATTGAATTTCGAGAAAATTGGTAAATTATGTTAAAGGAAATTGAGAGTCATTGAAATATGATCTAATTTTAAAATCATGTACGGTATCATGAGCATTTGTGCTACCTTAAGTGCTTTATTTTAGAATGCTGCTCGATTTTTATGTCAATGGAGCTTTGTTGGAATTGAATTTTTTTATTTGGGGAAATGGTGATGCAATTTTATGGGAAGAAATTGATTTTGGGAGAATGTCTTTTGTGTAGTTTATGGTTTTGTAATGGATATAAGTAATGTTTTTGATCAATTGAGCATGATCAATTAATGCCATATATTTGATAGAGGCATTACTTAGTGCTATCCTGCTCATTTCGAAGAGTATTGCACAATTCATAGGAATGCCGCACTATTTAGCTATATTCAGCACTAATCTGCATTATTCAGCATACCTCAGCACTGCAATTCATTGAAATTAAGCATTTCTCAACTAAATCGAGCATTACTCAACATTACTCAGCACTATCCAGTTTGACACTTCAGAACGTAGCTCCTATTTATAATATTAAGTGTTTTTCAATGTCGTGTTCCACAATCTAGCTCTAGTCAGCAATTTCTAATATCCTCAACCTAACATTGTATTGATCAATCGAGTCAATCATCAAGATATCAACCCTGAATGAATCCCTTTAAAATTGCCCCACAAAAGCCAAATAGTCGCAAAAAATCAGAACAGTCTTCTTCCATTATTCATTATTATCGAGTCGTGGAAGCCAATAAAAGTTTTTATTTTATGAACTATCGATTATATGCGTATATTGCATAACTTGATACGAATAATGCCCGTTACGTCGTCAATTTATCCCTCCATCATACAAGTAGAGCATAAAATATGAAAACCATCGACAAACGGAAAGCCACTTTATTTCCATAAATGGTAATTTACTTTCATTTCAAATGCGTAGGAATCATGACACAACGATTATTTTATATGATATAATAATCCTGACAAATGAATCGAAATGAGCGGGGGCATGGAGAGTGCGAAAGAAAAATGCATAAACAGCAGGTAGAAGTTCTCGTTCCTTTTTTTCCAGCAACTTACCTTGCTTGTTTCAGCATATACAATCCCCCAACTGACGACAAAACACGTAATTTTCTATCGATTTTCTGTCATAATTTTCTGACTCGTGAAATGAAAAAAAGGAGAAGTGAAATAATACAAAAAGGACGAGTCGTATATCAAAAAAAAATATGATTTTTGCTTTTTTTTTCAACACAGTTGGGAAATGGCGAACATGACTTTGCTCTTGATCGATTTATGGCACAAAAAGGTCCATTTTTTTTAAACAAGAGAATGTGTAGAAGAAGAACTTAATTGCGGGTTGATTAGAGTCTGCTAATCGCTATTGAATTAAAGTATAACGATGATTTGATGTTGTCATGTTTTGGTGTTTGCATGTGACTCACTCACACTCGTTTATTGTCTCTTTATCTTGATTAATGTCTTAAAAATTGATATGCTCTCCAAAAAATAGCAGTTCTGTCAATTTACGTCGAAATATGTTCAGTCTTTATGAAAATGAAAGGAATAAAACAAATGATGAGAAAAAGCAGCGTGGATGAATCGCTTGGGGAATTGTTGTTTTCTGGATATTTTCCTACTCACAGACATGCAATTGCTTGAACGGGTTTTTTGTGGATGTTTTATTGATTTGGTTTTTGGTATGGCGTATTTGTTTCAATGTCAATAATTCGGTTTTGATAGAGTTGTGATTGTAGTTTCGGTAGATTTGTGGATAAAGGCTATACTAAGGTCAAATTTAGCTTAGCTTGGTAACAATCAATTTAGTTCGACATGAATTCAGCTCGCACATTTAGCAAAGATTCAGCAATATTCAGTACGAGTTCAGTGCGATCTGATTTCAAATCAGCACAGTTTCAGTTTCAGTCAATAATTCGGTTTTGATAGAGTTGTGATTGTAGTTTTGGTAGATTTGAGGATAAAGGCTATACTAAGGCCGATTTAGCTTAGCTTGGTGACATTCAATATAGTTCGACATGAATTCAGCTCGCACATTTAGCAAAGATTCAGCAATATTCAGTACGAGTTCAGTGCGATCTGATTTCAAATCAGCACAGTTTCAGTTTGATTCAGCTCAAATTCAGCATGATTACAATTCAAATCTGTAAAAATTGAGCTCAAATTCACATAGATTCAGTAAGAATTCAGCGCAACGCAAGTTCAATTCAGCGCAAATTCAGCCTGATTCAACACAAAACAAGTTCAATTTATCACGAATTCACAACAAATTCCAATTCTTTTCATCACAAATTCAATACAGCTTCAGTTCATTTAAAATTATCAAATTATTGGTAACAATTCACCGTTATCCAATTCAATTCAATTAAAAAATCAACGAAAGAAAATAATAATTTACAAATTGAAATTATAATTGAATAATCTGTATTATTGAAAATAAAAAAGTATTTTCTTGATCAATCCTTCAATCATACTGACAACAAAGCTGTCCACAACAGTCCTCATTATTCACAAAGCCTTTACATGTTTTCAAATTAAAATAAAATTATTATTATTATTAAAAAAATCCTCATTTTTCTTCCACAATTGACACCTGACAGTTTCATAATTTTCCGTCACATTCAGCTTACCAAAAAAAAAATGGAAATGAAAATTTGATTAATGCAGCAAAAATTTTCCAAGCTATAATCAAACCTTTTCCACCCTTCCAAGAAGAACTTTGTTTCATATTTATTATTTTGCATGCAAATTCTGTCAGAAATCCAATCAAGAAATAAAAGGAAGAATATAAATTGATCCAATAACAACAAAAATGGATATGCCAAAACAAGAGTAGAAATAGGAAATGCGAAAGAATATTGGCAAAAGATATTCATAAATTCATAAGAAATTCTTCATTCTAATCTTGTTTGAGCACTTTCTTTCATTTCTTCTTATTTTTTACTTCCCTCCTTTATGACTTGGTTCCATTTTCTTCCTTTTTTCCGGATACAAAAGCGTGAATGATTGTGTACGAGAATTTATTCCTTTCCGAGAAGGACACATCATACATATAGTCATGTGGGGACAGTCTGTTAAGGATGACTGTCTTATTCATAATCTCATCTGCATATCATCGTCCCAACCCTCTACAGTTCATCAGTATAAAGCTCTAGAAACCAAAATATTGCACATCATTGCCATACAATCCCCTATGTAGATGTGAATCATTCCAAATGTTGCAAAAGAGCACATACAAATGTTAAAAAAAAGAAGATAGTCCTTAATCCAAGCACATACATTGTTTTAACACCCATCATAGACACTCAAAATGACAATTGTGAATGCTTTTGGATTTTATTCGATTATGTAGGACTTTTTTGCGAATTTATGAATGAATTTTACGAAAGAGGGAGGTTATCGGTTATGCATTGTTGCAGTTTCAACTCTAACATTTCGGAAGGGATAAAGATGGAAATTTTTTTAGCAAAAAAACCACATTTGCAATGTGCACGACTTAGTCAAATGAATGGAAATAACTTTTCATTCTCATTCAACTAGTTGCTTTGGTACTTAAAATGTTAATTAGAATTTCTCGTTGAATGGGACATCTGGGAAAATTAATTTGGGGTAATGACTATTATGGTGGTTATTTTAGACTGAATGGTGGATGGTCTTGAAGCATCTGTTGATGTTCTACTTGAAGAAGCTTCAGAAATTTTTTAAAACCACTCCAAAAAGTTTTTCATCATCAGCATCTTCAACTACAGTAATTTCATCAAGAAACCTCTCAATTCCACAGCCCTGATTGTGAGAATTGTAGATACATTTACACAATAACATTCAGGCGCAAACACATTCACGCATAAAGAACAAATCGAGAGAGATATAAAGGAATAATAAAAAAATAAAAATCCTCAAACGGGCAATCAAAAACATATGACGCTGATTCTTATGTGCTGTATGTACGGATGGAACAAAAAAAAAGCTAATGTCGTTTCCAATGTGGAAGAACAGAAAAATCATAAAAAAAATTATTCCGTGATGATGAAAGGCTGAAATTGCTAAGAATAAAAATGATAATGGTAATATTCATATTTTATTTAAAAAAGGGTGTGCCAATAGACAGTTAGTGTTATTGGAAATGAAATATGTTAAATGGCACATGGTGAGGGTAGAGGCTGGACAGTTTAGAGAATGTAATTAAATCTATAAATTTTGAAAATTACACTTAGATCAGAGTTGGTCAAACTATGGTTTATGGTACACTGATGCAGGGGTACTCAAACTTTATAGATTGCGAGTCATTGAGAAACTTATTGAGAGAATATCAAGGATATCGCCATAAATTCGACGAATCGCTAATGTATCATGGAGCATATTTTAAGCAGCGCTATGCTAGGTATCCCAAAGAACACGTATGGTGCTAACACGTATAGCAACTCCCCTCCCAAACTGTACAAGCTCTAATCAACATTTGAAATTCAGATTAACTAAAAACACAGCTAATTAATCGTGTAGCGTAAATTGACAGCATTAATGTTGGATTACACCTGACATGTACCAAAAACTTTACTACTATTCGTTAAGAGCCAACCCCTACCTAAAAGCTGTCCCCTTCATTACATCCATTTAACTTGATTAATGAGCAAAAAGGATTTACATGCTTAAACTTTTTTTCAACAACAAGGATAAAAACAAGCACTAACATAGTCAAAGAAAAAGAAGTCCGATTCTATTCTGTTAGATGCAAGGTCTCCACGTGTAGATAAGCAAATTATATGTATATCCAAAGTATTCTGTAGAAGACACTCTAATTATCCTTAGGACGATATCAATTTTACGTAAATAATCTCATTGGATGCTCTTGTGTCACGTAAGGTAAACATTTTTCTATTTTACTCTAATATTATCGCTTTATATAACATACAAAAAAATGTACGAGATATTCAAGTCATCATCGTCTAGAAGTCTCCATTGTAAGCCACACGAATTGTCCTTGATTTTCAATTTTACGAATGAGGAGACGAAATTGAGCTCATGCTGTTGCCTTGTTTTGGTAATTTTTGAAGTGGAAAATTTTCTTGAATGAACCACTTTTGGCATTTAAGATATTGAAAATGGTACAAGCTGGTACTGGATATACACAAAATAAACATTTTAATGATACTCTTATATAAAATTTTTGTTTGTGTTTCGACTACACTGTGAGTTTATTATGATGATAAAATGATATTCACGGTATAATTGAGTTTTTATTGTGAGACTTAAAGCTGTTTATCATTAAACATCATCATTTGCTCTCGAATTGAGTGAAATTTTGAATAATTTGTCTCTTTGTGTATTTTTGCTATTGTTTATTGACAAATTTTAGTTGAAAAGTTAATGAATTAGCTTCATTCTTATCTAAGTAGCTTGAAATTAAGTTTGTAAGTGAAAAACAAAATGGCGGACAAGCATGGTTTTAGTAAAATGCTGTTTTTGCTAATCTAACCTAAAATCTAAGCTTCAAATTAGTTTGAATCAACTCTTGCCACTTTTTTAATAACATTCAAATTTAAAAATCCATTAAAAAATCGATAAACTTTCTAAAATCTCAAAATAACTTTTCGAAGTGATCAAAAATACAAAATGGCTGATTTGAAAATAATCGGTTATTCAGAACTATTAATAAATCAAGTTAACTTTTCTACATGCCTTTCCCAGGCTATAATATTTCAAAAAGCTCATTTAAATTTCATTCAAATTTCTCAGTAAATCCATAATGGCTTTTCCATTATTTTCTCGAAACATAGAAAATTATGTACATTAATTTTTTTTTATTCATTGTTTTAAATTCTCCGCATACAGTATAAACATTTTGCAAGCATGTGCCTACATTACAAATTACAAATCTTATCGCCTTAATTTCTTTCGTAGGAAGAGAGAACCATTTATGGCAAAATTGCGTATTATCTCAATGTTAGTTACGTGCCATAATTCAGAGAGACAGAGAACGAGAGAGAATCAAGCAGGAAAACAAAAAAACGAAAGGAGGAAGAAGAAGAAGGCGAGAATGTTGAATAGCAACAAAGGATCATAAGGTTCGACAGAAAATTTATGATTATGTTATGTATTGCAGAGAAGGCTAAAGGTTTTCATTTCCATGCACATCTTTAGATTCACCTCATTTTATCTTTGTCGGATGTATTTTCTATCTAGGAATTTCACCCATTCTCTCATTCTGTAAATGGTCAAAGTCAGAAAACAATTCAAAGATTTATAGCATCAACATAAATCAAGAATTTAAGATGAAAATGGGATGAGAAATTCTTGTAACACAATCGTGACTGCAATTTTGTTAAAATTGAATTTTGCTTCCTTTGCTTTTTGTCAAAATACTTGATTTGATTCTGGATATTAAATGTATTTCAGGGGATTGTCTGGATATTAAGTAACAAGGTTGATTTCCGCCATTTTGAAAATTTTTTCTCACTTGAAAAAGTTTTTTCAATATAAAATTACAGAATTAAAGGTTTTTAATGATTTTTTGGCTGAAATGATTGTAAAAAAATGGCAAAAATTCAATTCCAGCAATCTGTGTTTGGAAGATTAAGTGACTTCCTTGAAAATTAAATTTTAATAAAAAATCATCCGCCATTTTGTTTTTTTAAACAATCATCAAAAAGTGTGAAAAATCTCATTTATTTTTACACCAGGAAACATTTCATCACCAGGGATACGGAAGATGAAATTGTGTGTGTATATCCATGGCAAGCATTTGAATCCTTGACAGAAGCAAACGAAGAGAAATTCATTTTCAATTTTCTCATTTTTCAATTTTCAACTTTTTTTTCATTCTTCCTACTTATCTTCAAGTTAAATGAAAACTTTTTAGTTTGAAAAATACATTTTGTGGTACTTTTTTTACATTTTATATCAAATTGAAATGAAAATGGAAAAGAAAAGAATAAAAAAATTTCATTGAAAGCTTTATAAAAAATTTTCTTTGAAACTTTAAGCTGAGCAAAGAAAGTTTTTCTTATTCTTTTTGTAAATACTAAGATTATAATGAAATGAGTATTGACTTGAAGTCAACGATTCTAAGCTTAAAGGCAAATTTAAACAGTTGGAGATTTGATTGTGGAAGAATAGGTTGAGTGATTTTGAAGGATTAAAAGGTTTTGTCTTGAGATTTTCAATTATTTCTCAAGATTTCCGATTAATTTGAGAGGATTTCTTTCAAAATTAACGAAAATTTTATAGAAATTAACAAATTTGATATTTACAAAGGTCATTAACTTATTACGTAAGTCACAGCTCCGAATTTTCAACAAATCATAAAAGTAATAAGTGAGCAAGCCCCAAAAAGTCATAAACCAAACCGAATATCCAGCAATACATCATCATATTACTTAGTCATGTCTCAATTCCCCAATCATAAATCAACCATCCCCGATTATTTCACCATTCATTCACATTGACATTTATCAACCTTCAAAAGCGACACAAATCGCACTGCTGAATGTCGCATGATAATAAACTAATCTCGATTATAACAAAATCATCATAATTGACGACCAAAAGCTTCTCTTTATTCTGCAAAATGCTCGGGATTTATATTGAGGAGTAAAAAAAGCTTCATCACCCGTTGTCATTAAACAGATAGAACGAAGAACATTTTTTATGTATGCTATACTCGTACAACTTAATTCTCCTCGTGTAAAATTTTAAGCTGATTAAAGGGATTAAAAACACAAGCCTCAGAAGAAATTAAACAATAAAGGAGAGAAAGCGACAATTTTTTCGGTTGGGAATATTTGAATGAATTTTAATAAATTTATTTTTGGGGAGGTGGCTGAAATGTTGTGAAATTAGAAGAATCAGATGGGAATGAAATTTGCATAAATCGGTCATGAAATGTATAATTTTTGGAGATTTAATAAAAAGTGGGACTAAGGCTTTACTTTAAATTAAGCATAATTCTAAATGTTGAGGTAGATGACTTAGTTACTCGGTGGTCAACTGGATGTCCATTTGAGCATACCTTTGTATTTTCAGAAACTTTTTCTTTCCAGGGTTCGAATCTTATCAGAATTTAGCAAAAATTCTCGAACAGCACAGCACTAGGGATACCGATTCGTCACATTATTAATGGTACTGCATGAAGTTCCCTTGACTGCACTGTGACGACTGATTTTGACTCAGTTTAACTGAGAAAAATGGGGTTCGATGCATCATGCTACTCGCACAACTCATTAAAATTATTGGAAGCTACCAATAGGAGACATTATTGCTCTTGGTACTCTTAATTGACAAGAGCTCAGATGTTATCTAAGAAAGCCCATGAAACACGCTAATTTACACGACTAACGAAGTAAGTAAGACTAATATACCATCACTACTCAAACTATGCTCAGCAATAAATTACCGTGTCCCCACATCATCTCAGGTGTTGAATTCTAGATTATTTAATCAATAAATTCCATTCACGTAATTAAAATCCATCAAAATTCATCACAGTCAACCCAAAGAAACACCAGCTTGTCAACCACTTTAAAGGATTAATTCAAAAGGATCATCAAGCACATAAAATCACAAGGAACAGCATAAAGAAATGAATAGTAAAGTGAAAATAAGTAAAATGAGGACCAAGAAGGAAGTGAAATGATGAAGAAGCAAAGCCCCTTGACAGGTAATTTCTCAAAAAAGATTTTCCAATTTTTATTATTAATGCCGTCTTTTTCCTACTTATCTCCACAGCCGTTTCATTCACCATTTGCCGAGGATTTCAACTTAAATAATATTCTTAAACTCAAAATCCACATTTCGAGAAGATGAGAAGCTTTCTTAATCACTAATGGACCCAAGCCACAATACTACACACAACTTTGCTATATAATCTGCCTTCTGTCTGTCCAGCAATAGCAGCAGCAGTAGCAAGACAGCAACAATCCGCCTCGCATATTTATTTTCATTTTCCTCTTCCTTTTTATTCTGAACATTCAGCAAATTTTCACTTTGTGGATGGGAAAAGGAAGGATAAAATATGATGGTTGATTCCAGTGGCGATTCCCATGGCGCAGAATTAAAAAAAGTAATATTTGAGTACGTATTTCAATGAGAAGGAAAGTCGGAAATGAAATGAAGAATCTGATGACTTAATAAATAATAATGTACACAATCCAGTATATCCAGTTGGACGGAGAGATGTGCCAATTACAAATTACTTCAATTACAGTCTCATTAATTTTTGAAATATTCTCTGCCTCATTAAATTTAATCTCCAGAATCGGATTGGATTATAAATTTTTTTTGTTGGTATGCTGTATGCCGCGTGTACACACAATTTTGTGGTTTTAAGCAGTCGCAACAAGCAACAATAATGAATTATTGAAAGAAAGTTTCTCTCGTCTGTCTCACACATTTCAACATCTGCACGACATCAACATGATTTTTTGGGGAATGAAATTAATGCCTCATCTCCTACACATACATCCATTCTCATATGTATGATTAATAATTGAGAAGGTCATGAGGACGAGGATAGCAGAGCAAAAAAAAAGGTGGTACTTAAATTTTTATGTGTCAACGAGCAAGCATAGCCAACAGGCATTGAAAGCCACCGCAAAAAGTGCTCCCAAATGTCTTGCAGGTGGGAAAAAGGAGGAAATAAGATGAAAAATCAATTTTCTTTTTATTTAAGACTCTTCTGTGTATTTTAAATGATGTTTATTTATAGAAAAATGTCCATCATCCTTAGCTGATGACACTTGAGATGTGAAATTTATTTTTCCTTCATGTTCCTTATGCTGTTGCTTATTTGAAAGTTTTTATTCTGTTTGCTATGGTGTTGATTGCTGTGAATGGATGAATTTATCTGTTTTGGGGATGTTTAGGTACTGTTTTTAAATTCATAGCTATGCGGATTGATGTCATTAAGTCAGTATTTCATGGCTTTAGCTGCATTTAGTATGGATTATAGTGTTTTGTGAGTTTTAATGCTTAAAACTGCATTCAAAGTTAAGTTAGACAGAATTGTTGAGTATTGAGCTATATAAAGACGTTTTGAGAGCAATTAATCTATGGCTGAGTTGCTAGACAAGATGTCGTAAATCTGTACAACCATTTTCGCCAGTTCCAATCCTACCAAAGTTGATTCTACAAGCAAATTATCCCCTATAGTACTGAAAACATCAAATATCCTTTCAAATTTCAAATTCATATCCAACAAACATCCAAAATCAACTAACCATTCCCGCAACAATCCTCAATTTCATCATCTCCCTACACAGCCTCTCACCTACAAAAATACATTTTCATCCCTCATCCCACACCTAAAAATAGAATTTCAATTATCATGCCGAACAAAACTTGACTAGATGATGTAAGGGGCGGGATGGAAAGGAGAGAATGAGAGCTAATATTTGTCCATTGAGAACACATCATCATCATCATCGTCATCATCATCATCACAGTCCATAATCAACTTGTCATCAAGTTTATAATTTATTTCTCTGTCCCGAAGAAACCTTTTGCAGAGTTGTTAATTGATTCGGAAATTAAAATACAAATTGGCATAATCTATATTTATGGCTATATAGAATGCTGGCTGTGAGAGTCCAATTATGATTCCTACAGAATTATAAATGGAAAAACACCTTCAAGCTTTCGGGCTGTACTGGAGGGAGAAATAAAAAGGCTGAGAATTTTTGCGGAGGTGAAAATTATTTACTTGCTGTTATGGGCTTCAAAGAGCCTCAGCATGACATTCATTCATTCCTTTGTATAAAATTTAATTAAATTTTCCACTAAAAATTCAAATTTTTTTCAAATTATCGTCTACAAAAAAATATATATTTTCTTCATCATTAAAATGCTCATTAAATTACGCATTAGATAGGACAGAGGCACTAAAATGAAAAGAAGACTTCAGCAAAGTTTACAGCAACAAAAAGCAGCAATGAGGACAAGAAAGGAGGAGAAAGTTTAATTACATTTTCATCAATGTAACCTCCATTCTCCTAAAACCTTTTTTTCATCTGTTCTGTTTTTTTTGTGCTTAATCTTTATAGATTCCTCTCACCTTTTTTGTTTTTCTCATTGATTATGGATGATAGAGAACTTTTGTCCGCATAGTTTGCTGCTCGTGCAAATTATTTGCAGATAATTGCATTTTTTTAGATCGAATTGGGTAAGTAGGTACTTAAAATTTAATTGAAATTGGGAAAAGCATAAAAATAAGTTAAATTTGAAAATAAATTAATAATTTCGGTTTTTTGTTAGTTTTCAATTTGAATGTTTGAATTTTAATTTTTTTTTTTTTAAATTTTGAAATGTTTGAAACTCAAAATTAGACATTTGAAAATTCGAACTTAAATTTTGAACTAATAATTTAAATTTCAAATTTTGATCATTAATCTAAGAATTTTGAAATTTCATTTTTAATTTCAAATTTAAATTAGAATTCTTAAATTTAGAAATTTAAATCAAATTTTTATTGAAAACTAGAATTTAAATTTCAAATTTCAAAAGTCTTTTCTTTTAAATTTCAAATTTTCAACAACTTTTGGCAATAAAGTAAGAAACTCCCAGATAAATGCGCTCTATCCACTCCTCATCCTCATAATTCTCTTTATTTCCAATAAATAAACTTTTTTTCCCTTAAATCTCATTCATTAGAAAAATGTCGAAACGATAATCAAGGAAATAGATTCGTTTCGTTCAGCACTTTCCTTCTTCTTCCAAGTAAATTAATTACATTTTTAGATGAAAGCTTTCTCTCTGCTCGAGACTGAGCAAAAGAAACTTTGAGCAAGATAAAAGGAAACTAATTTACAATTTAAAAAAGATTCCTTTTTTTGTTCTCCTTGAAATTGTTTGCATGAGAAACATATTTGAATTTTGTTAGCATTTTTTTGTATTGTAATTAAATTTTGTTGAATTTTCGTTTAGCATAAATTAAATTTTAATAGTTGTTAAATTTGATTGTTTTTTGAGGAGTTTGTTTTAAGTGGATTTAGATGTTGAACTTATATAGATGAATTGAAGATGTTTCTAAATTTACTCATTGTTATTTCATACTTAAGAAAGCATACAGTACCAAGAATGAAGCTTAAAGACATCATCCTGCCTACTTGGTGCTTGTTCTACAACGTATCTAACTTTAGATGCTTGAATTCTACAGAATCTCCGTGAATTAGCTCACTCGAATAGTAAAACAAACATTTAGCATTAAAGCATAGCAAACATCAATTCCCAAAGCACATAAAGCTAACAAAAGCCACCTTGACATCTTCCTTCTTTCGCCTTACATCACATAATCCCCCAAAGCATTCCAATTTCCAACAATTACACATCTTTAATC
The DNA here is from genome assembly GCF_022539635.2 of Chironomus tepperi. Lineage (NCBI taxonomy): Eukaryota > Metazoa > Arthropoda > Insecta > Diptera > Chironomidae > Chironomus > Chironomus tepperi. The sequence goes on from NW_027226207.1 coordinate 3,344,292, forward strand.
TAAAATCCAATTGACCTCAATGATTCTCATTCTCGAAAAGTACCTTAATCCACGAATGACAGAAATATCCAACATCAGCTCTTTTAATTTACAATAAATTTGAACTCAAACCCCACTTGTAATCTAATTATGGATCTCATGTTGGTACGTGCATATCAAAAACAGCTCAAAATCATCCAAAAAGAATCTACAATCTGCTATAATCATCATCATCATTACCATCTACATGACATACTTTCCATGTCATTTTCAGAATCTCGACTTTCTGAAAAAATACTTCAAGTTTTTTAAAAAATTCTTAAACTTTGCAAGTCAGCACAAAGGAAGCGAGAGGGAAAAAAAGTTTAATAGAAACTGCAATCTTCATAATGAACGCCACATCTGTGCAATAAATTTCGATGGTTTATTGCTATGAAGCAACAAAAAACACGAGAATTTTTATGATCGGAAAATATTTCCGACTTTTTTTTTAACATTAAATTTATTTGTAGGTAAGCTCGGAATTACATTTTAAAAAAGAGATATTGTGTAAAAACAGAAATATTGGTCGTAGCAAAGTCGATGGATTGGAGATTGTTGGGTTGGTTGGATGGGAAGCATTATTTGAAGGATTATCAGCAATGGTTAAGAGATTAAATGATAGTTGGTCAATAGTCCTGCAGTTTAGAGCCCTTCAATTGTTCTGAAGCAGCAGAATGAAGTCGCTAGAATGCCATAACCTACCGCATCCACGGCAAGACGTGAGGTTGCCCTCATAGGAACTCAAAGACTCAATTTAAATGACGAAAAATTGAAATTCGCAGAGTTGTGCTGTTCGGGCTTGTTTCACAGCAACTTCAAAAAACTCGTTGCCCCAAGCAGGTAGAGTATAAGTCTCAAACAATGCCTAAAAATACACCGAAAACTCATCTCATCCCTAGCGACACAAAGTAAATGTAGGATGGTAAAGAATCTAGTAAAATTCATATCTGAAAATGTCAATCTTTTGTTACATCAACTTCAGAACATAACTTCAATTTACATCACTAAACTTTAATACAATTACAGCATCACCTAAGCCAAACGTCCCACCTAGTCTGTCATAACAATTAACATCTAGCACAATTCAATTCAAACAATGCGTCAGAGAGGAGAAAGAATAAAACTTCTCGTCGCATTATGTACGCTATGTGGGCGTCATCAGTACACATATAAATGAGAGACAGCGGAATCAAATGCAGACGCTGTGAGATTTTTATGTCGTGTATGGCTTTTTTTTTGGAATTTTTTCTGTACTTTTTTGTTCGGAAGAATGAAGATTAAAATTTAATGTCTCCAAGGGGCATGAAACATAAAAAATTCCCTTTTTTAATACATTTCGATCTGATGCTGTGTATGGAAATTAACCTTGTATGTTCATCATATACTATGTACATTCCACGCCACTATGTTCTACCTCATTTGCATATTAATATAGACATCACTCACAATTTTATGATGATAACAACAATAACAGGAATAAATATACAGCATACATTAATGATGAGATAAGAATATTCAATTTTAAAATTAATTTAAAGTATTGGATTGGGATGATGTGGGTGGATAGAAGACATAATAAAAAAAATAAGATCGCTGAACTTTTGTTTTTTATGACTCAACAGAAGCTAGAACTATCAACACACAAAGATAATATTATTATATTTTCCGCTGCATTTAAATAAGAGGAAAAAAAATTATTCAGCATAAAAAATCAAACTTTACGATGCTTAAATAATGTAGCAATTCGGAATGACTGCAAAAAGAAAACTTTTTTTTTACGATGCAAACTTTTCTGTTCTCAATTTTTTCGGTCGAATTAATGAGCAAAAATTTTTCATTCAAAAGTCCCTTGTGAGGAGCTTCTTTTTTTTGGAAAATTTTTATGTGCATTTATATTGAAGCTGGAAAAAGTTTGATTACTGTTATAGGGATTATGATTTTTAGTTTGAGTTGGAACCAGTGTTGGAGCTCAAAGTCGACTTGGGTTTTGTATGAAAAAGTCTACAAAAGTCAACTCGACTGCATTCTATATTCGAATCGACTTTGGGATCTGGTTTGAGTTGACTGGGGATTGTAGTCTTCTTATGCTAGTTTGTGATATTAATGACTCTAGTGTCCATAGTAGAGTAACAACAGAAGACTTTGTGGATAACATGCGATTACGAGGAAGACCAAAATGTTTCTAGATTAGCGGAAGGTTTTAAAGACTTTAGATGATCTTCCACGCGGAAAAGGGTCAACTTGCATCCTAGACCTCAAGAAACATTCATCCTCAAAACCAATTTGTCCTTAAAATTAGACAACTTTAGACATTCTTTCCATACATCAATTATTTCCCAGTCAAGGAACTAACAAGTAATCCGTCATGTCCTATTTTACATTCCTCATTCATCATTCAAAAGTTATCTCCTCATTCACCATCAGACGAGACAGGAAATAATGAATAAGAATGACTAAAGACAGATAAAGACTTTCATCACAGGGAGTAAAAAAAGCGAGTCTGAATTAACTTTACAGTCTATGAAATCTCAAGCATAAACAAAATACTTAAATGAAGGAAATGGCCGAAAGCAATGGATATGCAAATTTCATTACATCTAGGAAGGAACAAAAAATTCCTCATTGAAAGCTTATAAGGATGAATTTTTTACTCCTAATTGGAGAATATAAAGAGCTTTTTGGAAGGAATTACAAATTCCATAAATCTAACCTACATGTTCCTTTAAAAAGTTTCATTTCCGAAGATGTTATTAAAATTAATCGGAATTTGACTCTGTGGAATTATGTGGATGAATAATTTATTGAATTAAAATAAATAGAGTGAATATTCACTTGGAAGATATCCGATAATTGAATTTAATTTAGATGCTTAATTATTTTGCTATTTTGAAATAGTCGGGATATCGTTTATTTGAGGATTTGAGGGAGGATGAATAGAGTATAAGGTATGGTATGTGGATAGTAATCCTACTGAATAGATTAGTAATCTTAAATTCGGATTATTCTATACAAAATGTTGTATTAGGTGTGTCTATTGACCGCGATACATTAAACTACCTACCTAGTGCCCACAAATCTTGTTTTAATTTTTGAGTCGCAGCACTCATCGTGACAAACTTGAAGGTTTTGATGACACTCTAGTGTGTCGAGGATCATACATTGAGAAAACTGGTTTATTGGCATTCCCCTACGAGAACCAAGTGTTAGGCATCCTGTTAAACCTTTCTGAAACAGATTTAGATCTTTATAGCCGAATGTGTAGTCATCAGACTACCAGTTCGAACACTTAAACGCCTTTTTCTCCACAAGACGTAAGTTTGAATCCTACTGTAGAGTAATTGGCTCATTTAATTCATTTACTTCAGAATACTTAAGCTCCAGAAGTCAATTGGGGATGACTTACAGTCCAATTCTAATCATTGCTATCCATTACGTCCATAACATCAACGTTACCAACAATGTAATGATACAAAGTAAATCCAACCCGAAAATCTGATTAAAATTTTACTGCTCAATAATTCATAATAATGAGACTTTATGGAAACAATAACTGCAACATTGTCCTCATCATTTGCATATCCTCTTGCATCTGTAGTAGTGACTGCAGAAGAGACGTCCATTCATTTACAAAATGCTTTATTCTCTCTATCAACATCTTTCAATTCATTAAATAAATATGAAATAAATAGTAATCGTAGTCAATTTTCTTCTCAATTTCACCCATCTATCACACAAATGCCATCCTCCATCCTTCCTTCATTTCTCTTCTTTTCCCTCTTGTTTCTCTTCTGCATCGACACGACTTAATTTCATTGAGTGAGCTTCAGTTGCTGTTCATTATTATCATCATCATTCGTTCATTTTCAAGCACTTGCTTGATGCTATTTCATTCTAATGTCAATTAAGGAACAAAAAAAAGAGGAGAATCTGAGTGTTACGCGCACACCAAACGACCGTGAAAATGTAATAAATTTCATACCGCAATATACAAGGCACAACACGGATGGAAAGCGGGAAAAAAGTAAACTGTAATTTTTAATTATTACAGTCAACAGTTTTTCATTCATTCCAATGGCAATTGTGTATGGGATAATAAAAAAAAGCTCAAAATAGAGACAGCGAGAAAGCTTTCAAGCATAATGAAGGTGATTAGGCATCAAGATGGTTTTTTATGAAATTTATTGCGGTGAACGTTATATAAGATGCTTAATAAAGTTATATATGGGAAAATGGGTTTCAATATACCTGTGCAGGCATTGAAGATGAGGGAAGTGAATGACGATGGCTTCCTTTTTTCGGATGAAACGAGGAGAAAAATTTAATTTTTTTCCTTTATTCTTTTGTTATAAGGTTTTCTCTTTTTAAATGTTAAAGAGTGGGTTGTGCATTGTTTGATGGCTTTTGATGTAGATTTTGTGGATTTGTTATAGATGCTCACTTAGAATATTGACAATATAAGCTTGAAATTTGTCTAAAATCTCTTAAAATGAGGAAAAAAAATTTGTAACGGTCAAAATTAATTCGAAATTAAATTTGAGTTCGTTAAGTTTATCGTAAATCAAAGGAGCCAACTTCAAACCAATTGTGAAAATTAAATATTTTCGGTTTTTTTCACGTTTTCCATCAAATTTCACTGGATATAAGCTGAAAAGTCAACAATAAAGGTAAGTACACAGCCATTACATTCAACTTCATCAACCGCGGACTAACAAAACCCGAATATAAACAAATTCACGTTCCTTTTCGTGCCAAAACAAATTAAACTCCCGAAAATACAATATAAAATTTAATTCAATTATTCTACCGTCCTATTTCGTCCATTAAAAATCAAAGCAACCGATTTCTTGCCTGATCATTCTCAATACAAAGGGACCGTCTATTTTACAAAGTATCAAAAGGAAGAATAAAGAGATAAAAGGGAGCAAAATTTACACGAAATCTTAGAATGTAGGAAGAAAGGCTAAAGAAAATTAATCATGTTTGCTCACTAATACAGAACGATGGCTTCATACCTATCTTTTCCCTTTTTCATTATTCATATACAATGCGCCATCATGTAATAAAGTTTCTTCTTGATTCTCTTTTTTTTTTTCTCTTCATTCTGTCTTATGCCATCATAAAGCCTCCCCTTATACACCTCTCCCTTTCCCCATGCCAGTTCCTCTCTTCATCATCATCATTATATCTCTTACCTCTTCTGCCATCATAAATTAACACACAGCCATGAAGTGAAGAGAAAGTTTTTTCGTTTCTTGTGAGCAAGCAAGCAGCAGAAGCAACGACTGATGGTAGCAACAGTAGAATCATGATAGGGAATAAAAAAACAGCCTTGATTGCAAAAAGGAGAGGCAGAGAGGAATGAACACACAAAAAAAAATTGAAGAAAAGAAATTAAATTTTTCTCATTGCGCGCAAGGAAATTTTCGCTTTCGATATTCGTCAAGCACCGCGACACTTTTTCTGTGTTGCTTCTCTCCTAAATATCAAATTACAGTCGAGCAGCTGAATGGAACGAGAGGAAAAACTTTCACTTCTCATTCATTGTCATTTCTTGTTGCTGGTGCTGCCGTATTTAAATATGCTATGTGTTTCTATGTATGTATATAGAGTAGATCCTATGAATATTTCCATCTGCTTTGGCAGTTAGAAGAAATAAAGGATTTTCATAGCGTGAAAAATTTAATTACGATTTAACAATTTTACTTCTTTTTTCGCTCATTTGAATATAACATTGACATTCTTATGTGTATATGGAGGAGGATGAAGGAGCTTAAAGAGGAGCGAGGGGGTGATGTATAGAGGCTTTTACTCTTTACGATCACAGAATTTTCGATGAAAAATTCTAAGAATTTGTAATGTTCAGTCATCCTCACGTCTATTGTATAAGAAGATTTGATAGAGATGTAGCATGCCGATGTGTAGGATGGATTTTAAGTAAATGGCTTTTGAGTTTTCTTGGAAATTTCGGAAGCTGTAAATGGTTTTGGAAGACATTTTAGCTCATTGAAATTCAAGATATTTGCTTATTTACATTGAGGATTGTGACTGATGGGAAACTTGATTATTGATTCTTTTGGGCGATTTGTCCTGAATGAGAATCGAACCAGTGCTCATTAAGCTTAGAGTAGTATAGCACATTGTGCTATCATAATGACTGAATTCGAAGCTTGGCAGAATATCAACTTGTAACTATCAATCTATTATCGACAGATCATTAGATCCAACTGTATTTTGGAATCTGAAGCAGAACGTGGGATAGGATGAAATAAAAACGACGCATTTCTAAATTAAATGTCTGTAAACATCAAGTACTTTAATGTTATTTCAACCATACAGCCTTCGTACTTAAAATCGTCATGACAATCTCAATTCGCAGAAAATCTACGACATTCCATCAGCACATTTAGCTCCAAAACATTCCATAAAATTTCATTTTGAATCATGTTACAGCAATAAATAGATAAAAGCTTCTGGGAATTATTGGTTGTCAATATTATGGGAACTTTAGCTAATTTAAAAACCTGAAATTTAATCTTGTTTTGCTCATGTCTTAAGAAATTCACAACAATCACAGCCACAAGCTACTACCACGATAAATCAAAATTTCCATAAGCTCCACATGCCTCCACAATCTATCGAAAAAAAAAGCAACAGCTCATAACAAATCGAATTATCATTCACCTCGATATTCCTAGAAATCCATTCAAGTGTGAAAAAAATCCTCAAACCTACATCTCCACAGTAAGTTATATCATGCGCACGTTTACCAATGATGCGACTGACTGTTTCAACTTTAATTTCATTATTATAACAATAGAAAAATATTTCATTTAATGTCAATAAATGGCAAAAGCACCACTGCATATGTGAATATAAAAATCACTCCCTGATGGCTTATAAATGCGTGGGTGGGAATGGAATGATAAACAATAGCAAGGAAGAGGCACAAAAAAGGGAAAAGAAGGAAAATTTAATTTATTTATTTGCCGCGTTTTGTTGTTGCCTCAAATAAATTATGGCTTATTGAATGTCGATTGTCTATACATGCTCATGTATATCGTATAGGTCGTGAACATTCTGTTGTTTATAAAGGAAAAAAAGGATTTAATTTAGTATTTTCTTTTTTTTTGCACATCAACCTCTGGCATTATTTGTATCTTCTGCGAACGTTCAAACACGCGCGTATTATGTATTATATAATGGAGAGGAATTATTGATCCTTGTGATGAAAATGGATGATTTGTTGAGAGTGGATGTAATGGTGATCGATGAGATTTCAATGGAATTATTGAAAGTTTTTTGGGATTGACTTTTAAGCAATCGAAGAAGGTTTAAAAATAATAAAATCAATCAAATTTCAGAAAACTGGGCAACTGGTCAAAAATGATTCAATTCAAAGAAAATTGAGCGTTAATTGAGCAAATTTGAAGAAAAGTGAGCAAAAACCACCAAATTTGAAGGCAACCGAGCAACAAATTGGCAGAAAACTGAGCAAATTTGATCAAAATTGACCAGAAACTTAGCAATCTTGAAGAAAATTGGGCAACAACTGAGCAAATTTGAAGAAAATTGAGCAACAACTGAACAAACTTGAAGAAAATTGAGCAAATTTAAAGAAAAACGAATTTTTAAATTGAAAATTTGCAACAAACTGTAAGTAAACGCAAATTCACACAGTTCCTTCACCTCAATCCTCAACATTACAGCCCAAAATCACCACAAGAGACCCACATTTTTCAGCATTCATTGACGTAACACAAAAAAATATATTCTTGCGCTGATTTTTCTTCTTTTCCTCACTCTTTTCTTCCTTTTCTCGCTCAATCTAAAAGTATCAAACCGTATAATTTTTCCCCGATCAAGCACACACAATTGATGAAGGACTAGAAAGAGCGAAAAGATGTGAAAAAGGCAGGATAACCAGTTTCCTACTTTTTTTTCTTTCCTTGCTCATTCACTTCTTATTCATTTGTGCTTTGTCATCGAGATTCTCATTTCTCTTCCTTGTGTGTGAATATAATATGAATGTGAGCAACAGCAATGGTGTAAAAATTGCTATAAGATGGTTGTGCATGATAGCTTTTGTGCAGAATGAAATGAAAGGAAATTGCTTTTCTTCGTGGAATTTTTATATGTTTGTCTCTTGATATGTGTTGATGTGGGTGGGTTTAGGGGTTCAAAGAAATTTCTATTGCATTTGTGAGAGCTCATGTAAGATTTGAAAATTCAAAAATTAACAGTTTTTAAAGTTCAAAAATTAACGGCTTTTTAAAATTCAAATATTAACGGCTCATAAAAATTCAAATTTGAATTTAAACCAATTTATTCAAAAAAAATCATAACGGTTTTTTAACCCCATTTATTTTTGACAAAGAAAAACTCAACATTGAATCCCCTAAAGCCCTTCATTTCCTTCATGAACTTTCGCAATAGAAATATTTTTCACCTTTCTTTGACTCATTTTGTTGAACTTATTGCATGAAAGCAGCGAAAAATAAAAATTGTAAACGATAAAAAGAAGCAAGTAACATTCACTCAAAGTCAAAATGTTTTATTCATTCTTCTTGATCATTTTTTTTTTCATTTCTTTATTTCGTTATGACATTCGATGTAAAAATGAAACTGATGTTAAAATAGAACATGTAACGATGGTAATGGTATGAATGTTGGTTAAAGTACAACCGTTCATGGAAAAACATATGCAAAAAGTGATTGACATTTATGATGTCAAATTTGACTCATTCGTTACTCTAGAAAAATTCGTGAGGGTTTTTCTGTGGTGAATAAAAGGTTTTTTTTTATGAATGTATGCGGTAGGATGATTCTGGATATCCTGCAGATTAGCTTAATTCTCATGCCTTACCTTTTTTTTCTACGTCGCACAATGAAGGTTGAAATATGATTTTTCGAAAATAAAATGCTGAAGATGAAGAAGTAAGGGGAGTTTGATACGACGATAAGGGTCATTTAATCCTTAGTCGATGTGTAGGATGACAAAGAATTTGACCTTTGAGCAATTTTCTTATTGAATTAAAATCAATTTTTTTTGTGTCATGCTTTTGAGTGGATTGTTAATTGCTGTGATGAAAGGCTCGGTTTTTTGGACAAATGGATTAATTTGCGGGACAGTACGGCGTGGGAAGTTTTGGATTGAGAGTGTATTGTGGGTGATTTTAAAGCAAAAATAAAACCATTAAAAATAAATTAGTAATTTAATTCAATTTAATTTTGGGATTCGAACCCAGACTCAATATACTTAGAGTCGGTACTACTTCCAATTAAGCCAACTCAGCATTTTCACTCAATTGTACTTCTTTGCATAAAGCACTTTTAATTGCAACATTAAAAATTTCCAACTTCCGACTTCCTCATCCACAATTCCCATCAATTTTAAAAATTCATCCATCATTTTTTATTTCACAAACCGTCGCGGAACGCAAAACTTCTCAAATTTATCATCAAATAGCTTAAAGTCATTTTCAATTTTTTATCTTCCTTTCTCGTCCTTTGAATTATTAAATTTTTATGAATATTTCTCAAGATCTTTTTGCATATTCTCGTTAGAAGTACGTTCTTCATCTCTTTACATACTTGGTAAGCAAGTTGTGAAGTAGAAATATAAAGAAATCTCTTGAAACTTATCACCTTGAAATATTTACATCAAGCACGTTATAAAAAAATCTCAATGCCTTTTTTTTGTTGTTGTTCCACCCATTGCTGCATAATGTAACTGATGCGAAATGTAGATTCCCTTTTATATGAAACAATAAAGGGATGCCCGCTGGCACACATCTAAGGTAGAAAGTAGATAGACACTTACCTTTTTGCAGTAATCAAGTAAATCCATTTTGTCGCGTAAACATGATACACCGGGCACTTTTACACTCAATTCCGACGTCCATCTACCATCTTCCGAAAGATATTGTGGCAAATATTGCTGTCCTGCTTCACATAAAACCGATATTTGTGGCTCCCAACGCGATGATGAGCACTAAAATGAAAGAATGATAACAAAAAATTGGGAAATTAATTTTTTTTTTCTTCTTAATTGTTCATTTTATATATTTTTATACGAATCATTTGAAAGCTATAGAAGTGGAAAAAGAATTGAGAGAAATAGAAAGAAATACAGAGCGAGTCCATGACTGTCGACGTATTAAATTTCACAGCTTATATTTAATTCAGTTTTTCAACATATTTTTTTATTGTTGTTGCTCTTTCAGCAATGATGAGTTTTAAGGAGCTTATTCTAGATTTGAATAGATTTAACACAGTTTCATGATCTTATTTATTAAATTTAACGGATTTTAGTAATTTGAATTGCCACCATTTTGAATTTTTTTCACCTCGAAAAGTTTTTTGTAATTTTAAGGAATTTAATACTCAAAATATTTATAATTGTTTGTTTTTTCTGCATTAAAACGATGCAAGCTATAGTTCCAACATAATTTGACAAAATTAGTTGCATTATTTATGAATTTTTTTGCACATTCATTTAAATTACCCTCAAGGCACAGACAAAATTAGTCTGAATTATAATTTTTGAGCATAAGCTTTGCTTTTTAAAAACTTTCTTATTATCTTAAAGAATTTATTCATTTATTCTCGTTAAACGCAGATTTTTTTCCTTCTGTTTGTTCTTATTGTTGGATGTCTACACAAAGAGATTGTTGAAATAAAGAACCACGGAAGGAAAAATGTTGTTTTTATGCAAGAAGGAAAGAACGACCAGAACAATCTCCGCTTCTTCCTTGAACTGTGTTCTTTAATGAGACATTCTTTAGTGAGAATAGCAAAGACACGCTGTGCAAAATGAAAGACCAACTTGTGTTCTTCATTGCTTGTACAAACAGCGTTGATTCCTTACTCTTTTTTTATCGAATAAGCCGGGAACACGTTGGCATCATAAAATAAATATTATAAAATCCAGACTTTCTTCTTTCAATATTCCTCGACTGTCATTCATTCTCATCAGCTTACGATACTTGTGCAGGATGAATGGAAAGAAGATTCATTTTGGTAAATATTTTCATAGCACTCTTTGCAGTTTTTGTCTTCTTTGTTACATCGTCATAACGAGGATGTGATGATTGTGTGAAGTTATACAATATTTTTCTTCGTGTTTCTTCATAACAACTTGCTTCTTTTGATAAATTGTATTTTTATCTGTATGTGTATTTTCTTTATACTAGAATCTCATTAAAATGTGAAATTACTATGAAGTAATAGAAGAAATGTAAACAGTCGTGATGTAGTGAAGTAGAAAGCAGAAAGACACACGTGGATATGAAAGTTTATACGGAAATCGATTGTATTTTTGAAAAAGGTTAAAATTCAGAGAAGTAAACAAACGAAATCATTGCTGATTTTAAATTTAAGGTTTGAAGATTGAACTGTTGTGCTGTAAATTCAATTTAAAGCCTTAAGTTTAACTTTAGGTTCGAAAATTGAACTTAACGTTCAAATATTGAACTCAACGTTCAAATATTGAACTCAACGTTCAAATATTGAACTTAAAGTTAAAAGTTTGAACTTAGAGATCATATTTTGAACTTTATTGTGTAATATTTCAGTTCAAATTTTGAACTTTAAGTTCAAAAAGTTAAATTTCAATGCAATTTCAAACTTCGAGCTAATTTCCATAACAAAAAATTCATTTACTGCATCTAAATTTTGATTCTAACATATTTTAACTGAATTTTACCAACAATGTGCTCATTCATGTTCATGACCAAAAATAATCGTGTAATATCTCGTCTGAAAGGTTTCAAGAAACGTCATAAACATTTAAAGTAAACAATACTGACTTTTTCATGTTCAAGTCACATCCATTAAAGTGGAAAAAAAAATACAAAATAAGCTTCTAGAGACACAAAACATTTTCGTAACGACAAAATATTGTGAAATTTTCATAAAAAAAGACACAAACAAATCCGTAGAAAAAATCAATAGTCTCCCCATTTTTAAAGTTAAAAATAATTCAACGTGTCTGTATTTGTATTTTTTCCACCAGAATTCATTTACATCAACAACCCCGAAATAGTTAAATGAACCAACAACCAAGTCTGCATAATGATACCGATCTAAAGTACAAAATGACTTGGAATTTTACTTCACCAATGGAAAAATTCTAATTTTTTTAATGAACATACAAAGAACAACTTTTCATGCAAAGTAACTACATGTGCAGAACAGAAAATTTAAATATAGAATGGGGGGATGACAAATTCACAATTAAGTTCAAGCAATTCAGGATGTCGTGTAAATGGACGTTTCTGGCATATTAATCAGTATTAACGTACCATAATTCCTCCAGCACATGAAACCGCACAAAAAGGAATTTTTTCGTTCATTCACCGTATCTCCCCCTTTTGTAACATGTCAAGTAAGCACCAACATGAATGTTATGAATCATCCACCGCACAAAATGTTCTCTTTTACACATTTTTTTAAAGTTAAAAAAATCCCTTAAGAATTTCTTTCAAGTTGAAGGAAAAATTTTTTAATTTCTGTTTATGAAAAAAGCCATTAAAAGTTATTCCTGTAAACTTCAACATCTCTTCGTCGCTCTTTCCTCAATTTTTATTGGCGACGAACTTCCTTATTATGTTTATGACTTTATGAGTTATAATAATTGGAATTTTTTTATTTCATTTTTACTTGCTCACTTGCCAGGTTAAAGGCTTCGCAGGGAAATTAAAATAGTTAAGGTAAATGGGTTGATATTAACCGAGGGATTGTAGATGGAAGTTTTAATAAGAAATGAAGTTTGTAATGTTTATGGGTTTAGTGTAATTAGATTGGATTGTGAAAATTGCAAGACTTTTATGCAGCTGAAATAGGATCTTGAGCATTTAGTTTAAAAACTGGAGCTTCAAATTCAAAATTTGATTTTTAAGTTCAAAAATTGAACTTCAGGTTCAAAAATTGAACTTCTAGCTCAAAACTTGGATTTTGAGTTCAAAGATATGCTTCAAATTCAAAAGTTGAGCTTCAAATTCAAAAATTGAATCTCAAGTTGAAAAACAGAAAGCGCTGACTTTCAATGCAGATGCATTATAACCACAACTTCAACTTTTCCAATGACAAACTTACTTCCACCCCAAAACCTCCCAATAGAAGACAAACTTTTCATCATATGACAATCTACAAAGTATTTTTCCTCCACATGTATATGCTCTAATTAAATTACAAAAGTACTTTAAATTGAATTATCAAAGCAGCGAAAGTAATTTCATTAAGTTCCATAAAAAATCTTGAAAAAAAAAGAATCATAAATTAAATAATTAAATTAAAGACAAAAAATTCCAGAATTTAATTTAATTCCCGACTTTTCTCCTTATCTCGGCTGCTTCTTATGCTGCTAAAAAAATCCTGAACAACATAAAAAGAAATTTTTCTATAAAAAATCATGATAATCTTTTACAAACACAAAAAATTTCAAGTACAAGAAACGAGAAAGTAAGAAAAAATTTATTATCCATGCATTTTACGACAACGATACTCATAAAAAATAAAGAGAGGATATGGAATGTGCGTTGGCATCATCTTAAGGATGGAACAAAGGCAAGAAAAATGAATTGTTTCGCTCGATCCTTTCTGTCGTGCCCATTTTTATCATTATTTATACGACATATCTTTCTCCATTTAAAAATGAAAACGAGAGCCATTCCATAAATGGGAAGATATGTTAGTGAGAGAAAGGACATTTAATTACATCCAATCCAATGGGATGCCTGTATGAATCTTGTCATTTGCTACGCATGATAAAATTTTTCATACTTTTTCATATTTATTTCTTATCTTTTTCTCAACTTTTAAGACTAAGTCATTGTGTGTGCTTATGAATGAAAAGTCATATGTAGGAGGATGTATGGAAGATAAGAATTGAATAAAAAGTGATAAGTGGATTGAAGAAAGTTGGTAATGGAAAGGGACGGAAGTTTGAAATATTGAGATACATTACGAAAAGTAAAGAAGTTTTTCACGTTCAAAAATTGAACTTTAGGTTCAAAAACTGAACTTAAGGTTCAATAATTAAACTTTAGAATCAATATTTGAATTTTAAGTTCCAAAATTGAATTTTAAAATCAAATTATTGAGCTTTAAGTTCAAAAATTGAACTTCAAGTTCAAAAATTCAATTTCAAATAAAATGCCAAACCGACAAAATCACAAAAATTCTCAAAAATTCACAAATTATGCTCAAAATCCATTTCTGACAGTGGGAGACGATGAGTAGCAACCCTAGAAATGTATAATACGATCCTTTTCGCTCTATATATATATTATTACGCACATATATATTCTTTTCACGTGTAATATCCTTATTATGTTATCCATGTCTCAGAGATTTATGTTAAAAGACAGAAAATAATGTCGCATGGTAAAAAAAACAGCAAAATAGGCAGAATTTAAATAGAACAGTATAAAAGTAATTTTTAAGGCAGAACAGTAGCAATGAAAGGTATAAAAAAATAATTAGCTTTTAGTTCTCTTCCATGTAAATGTTGTCATGTGCTTCATATTGTAATTTTAAAGGATTTCATGCTGTTTGCTTAAAGTATAATACTTCCATTCCCTTTGAAGCACATGAAGATGCATACATATATTTTATTCGTTTGTTCCTGCAACACAGCACAAAGCTTAACTTACACAAAGATTTCTTTCTTGTGTACAAAAGTATCAAGACAAAAGCTTTTTGTGGATGCTTAGTGATAGAGAAACTGTAGGACTTTATTGTTACACAAAAAAGTTATTTGAGACTCTTGATGTTCTTTAGTCAATATGTCAAAATTTCATAAACATATTTAATAGAAAGTTTTTCAATATGCAATCAACTGCAAACAGGAATATGCATATGAGTCTTTGAAGTAGATATTCCCCTTGTGGGAATTTTGAGGTTATGTTTTGGGAAGTATAAGAGGATGTTTTGGTTTTTTGGTTAGAATAGATAGTTTACTGTGCAATAAGTCAGAGTTTGCAGGGATCCGATGAGTATGTGGACTAAACAAGTCGGAAAATTCGACTTTAATGTGGTCAATCCAACAGTACAGTCGATTTAAACATCAATTAAGATCGAAGCCTCTCTGGATGAATAGTACACAATTTAGATAATTTGGTCTTCAATCAAGCTTCTTAGTATATCAATTTAGGATATCGATACACTTTTAGACATCCTCAATGACCCCACAAGCAACAGACAACAATACATGATCAAAATTGCTAAATTCTCGACTAGATATCCAATAAAATGACACAATTTCATCATCATCCGATCTAACATTGAACATAAAATGTCCCTACGAAGCAATCAGCATCATTGCCAAGTATACAACTCTAATATCCGAAAACATCTTCTCATAAATTTCTATCAAGGTTGTAAAAAAATGCAATGGTTGAAAATTTTCGTTCAAAAACCTCCTCATACTCATCAAATGGCTGCTGATGTAACCATTTTTTATGAGCCCCACAAACGTCATCGTCATCATCATGAAGACATAAAGAGTTGTTCATGTACAATTTCATTATGAAAGCATCAGCATAAAATGTCTTCATATCACAAGAAATGAGAAAAAAAATCTCCTTCTGTCATTCTTTTCTTTTCGTTCTCGGCTCATAAAAGATGCCACAGCACAAGCATATGAAAATTCCATCACAAAATTCATTTATGCCATATTTTCAGCAAAAGCAAAAAAAAAGACTGAAGAATAAGAAACGAGTGAAGTTAGGGAAAATTATGTGTGCATGTCAAAAGTTTGTAAATACCGTTGTGTTGTGTCTTAATTCTTGAGTGAACCTTAAAACCTCTTCGTAAATATGGTGCTACATATTCATGTACATATGTATACCTCTATGCTAACATACCACCATCATTATTATTATCGTCGTCGTCGTCACACACACAAAAACCTCCTATTTCCATGCTTCAACTGCCTAACAGCACAAAATGAAATTTTTTTTTGAAAAAAAGTTCTTCTTGTGCTCATTTTTATCAACAAAGCGCAAACTTTGTTATCAACCGTCAGTTCATCCCGTTTTGATTCATGTTGGATGTAGAAACACCGAGTTGAAGCGAGTGAAAGGAAAAAGACATGAATGATATAAATTTTTTTAATTACATTTCAAATCTGTTGATGAATTTCCTTCATTTTGCGGGTTTTGGATGGTGGTTCTAGTTTTGGAGGAAAGTTAAGGATATGTTGGAAATGAGATTTTTTTATGTGTTTGGAAGTTTGGTGGATCTGTTAACTTTTTACTTCGTTTGGTGACTGCGTTTTAGTTTTATTTCATGGAAAGAAGCTGTTGATTGAGGCAGTTTTGCTAAATTGATATTGAATAATTTAAGCTATGGACCGTCCTATAGTCATTTGATCCAGTTTAGTAAAAAGATGAAAAAAAGCAATTTTTCAAATTCTTTCACAAAAATCTCTACAAATTCAAGCATTTTTCAACGAAACACAAATTCACTTCCTAATCCTCCACTAGTTAGTGCCTGCAACTAAGGATAAACTTTCTTTGTATCTCAAAATTTAATAAACTTCACACCTTAAAAATTACTTCTTCTTTTTCCTTAAAAAAACTTTCAAATGTTCATCTCTAATAATTTTAAGTGAAAAATCGTGTCACTTCCTACAAGAACTTTATTCAACATCCGTTTTCAACATGAACATTCTATTTTGTTTCCCCTAGAATAAATTGAACACAAATATTGCTCTAAGAATTCAAAACAGGAATTTAATCCCACATTATTGTAAATTTATCGAAGAATAAAACTTCAGAACCACCAAAAAACGCAAGTTTGTTGATGAAGGAAAGGAAGCAATAGGGTACTTTATTTAAAATGTTTGCATTAACGAAATTCATATCAAAACAGTATCGCAAGTTCTTCTTCTTCCCTTTTTTGAGCTAAATATAATTCCCATAATTTAAATGAGATGATGTTAAATGAGCAAGGCAGCGGTTGGGGATGGCATGAAGGAACAAGCATGAATTGAGAAAGCAAAAATGAAAATGTTCAAAGTAACATCTGCGTAACTCCATCCACATTGGCAACTATGTTGAATGTTTTTTGTGTTCCTTTTCTTGTGTATGCTGTATATACTTTTTTGGAATCAAAAAGCTGAAAATTTTACATCTTCTTCTCCTTTTGTTGTTTTCGTTTCTCCATCCAATCGACAATTTTTTGGGGAAAGGCTGTTTAAACTTTCATCATCAAGAAATTCTTACACATTTTTGGTGAATTTTGATTAGTTTTACTTTAGGGAAATTGAAAAATCCTCAATATGGTGAGGATTATGGCTGTAGATAATGATTTTTTTATTCTCAGAATATATAACTACAATTAGTAAATGATACGTAATTAAATTAAATTCAATTATACTCATCAAGTGTGTCAAGTCGGTAAATAAATTATGAATAGAAACCTATCTAACCAAAATATGGTTTAAATTTAGTTTAAAAATTGAATTAATGGGGAATGAATTTTTAATGTTGGATAATATTACGGATGAACCGCAGGATGTTGGATATTCTGTGGAATTGTGATGTTTGAGGATTGAATTGAAGTGAAATTTATGTCATGAACAGTGAGTATAGATCTAGAAGATCTTTTTGGTGGCTAGAGTAGCTCATGTTCTTTGTTGGTTTAGTAAATTAGAGTTTGTTGTTGCTAAGGACATTAACTCTGATAATCCGTCAACTACAATGCTAATTCAAGTATAGAATAAGCAAGTCAACTTAAATTACGACGCAGAAGCTCAGAAAAAGGACAAGACTTCAAAATTTGTCATTATTGAACCTCGAACCTATGCATAGCCATGCCCACTAGATCAATGCATAGTAATTTAGGCTCTAAAAATGAAACCAATGTGTTATTTGAATCATCAAGACTCTTATTCTCAGAACATTCAGAATATCTTGAGAATCCCTAACAAAATCTTAATTAGAATTACAAAATGAGCAGCACAGACTCAAAAATAACCCAAAATTCCTCCCACCTTAAAAATTAATCAATCCCAAATGAGCACAGAACCCATCAACTTCCACTCATCCACAGAATAAATCAATAAATTTTGAAAATCTACATTTTAAAATATTCCAAACACATCAATCAACTTTTTAATTAAGGTTTCGAATTTTTCCTATAGCGTAAAATTTCGCAGAATGAAACTCGAAACTATAGCTCGAAGAAAAAGGCCCCTTAACAGCACCAAAAAAATCAAATTTAATTAAAGCTATTCAATTTTCAAGCTCATAAAATTTCACCATCGACCATAAAAAAAATATCAAATTTAGTAGATAGCGTATGTGGATGTAATATTAATTAAATAGGAAAAACGAGAAAGATGAAACCAATTATGTTGAGAAAACTTCACGAAACATATGAAATGACAAAAAAAGGTATTTACGAATGTGAATGAATAACAATAACATAGAGAATCCGACAAAAAACCTCTAGTCGTTGATTCTCGGAAGGCATTATAAGCTATTATGAGTCTGTGTTTCTCATTATAAGCCATAATGAGTCTCTGTAAGCCATTATGAGCTGCTGTGTAGTCTCATAAATTTTAGGCAAAAGCATATCTATTGATAAGGATCCGCCTCAAAATCTTTTTCGCATTTTTGTTCCACTTCTTCCTAGAATTCTTTAATTTCATTCCCTCGTCAAGAATTAATTCCTCATTCAGTAATTGCTTTTTGATATATGAATCTTTATCTCTTGTTCGAACCCTTTTGTCCAGAAATGATGCTTTGAAGTTTGGTGAAGAGGTTTGTGTTGCTTGGAGCGAATTTTCTTTTCAGGATGTTGAGTGATGAGTGAAAAGTTAAAGATTTGAGCATTGAATGTGGATTAAGCGAAGTTGGGATGTAAATTTGTTGGGAGTGAAGTTATAAGGTTGTCAGGAAGGTTGTGAAATTATCGATTTGGCTGAGAATTTCTAGGTTCAAGTCTTATAATAATCTAATAGTCTAAGGCTTGAAACCGCAAGATTGTCAGAAATGTTGTAAAACAATTGGTTTTGACTGAACATTCCTTGGTTCGAATCCTACAAGAATCTTATATCAAATTATGAGTTTTAAGGCCTTAACTAGAATTGAGTTGAACAAATTGCAAGCAAACGATCAATTGGAACCAATGTTGACACATTAAAGACTATTAAAGACTTGTTCCTAAGATGTTAAGCTCTTAATTAGATGGTAGATACACAAATCCTTAGAGAAAGATCTCCGTTCTATATCCTAAGCCTTCTGAACATTTAGATTTAGACTCTCCCGTCGTCCTTAAAATTGGATATATAACTAGACACATGCACGTCTGTTGACTCGGGAAAGCAATCACATCATCACACACCCAAACTGATCACTAACTCCTCAACAGTTTCCTCAATTAGATCCCTCCAAAAAGCGAATCATATCACCCCACACAACACAACAAAATTGTTTTGGACAAGAAAAGAAAAAAGATTTTCTTCCGGAATAATTAAGGAATTTTTGTTAATGAGATATGAAAAGCGGTAGGAAAGGAAAACTTTTTGGACTCTTTTTTTTCTCATCTCTTTCTTGATTGTTCTTTTTTTTAGATGAAGGCAAGAAAAAAAAAGTTTCTCGTTAGCTTCTCGTTTCCATATATAAACATTCTGCATGCATATAATTCTTATGCTACCCAAAAAAAACTATTTTCTTAGTTTTCAGCTTCCCCCATCATAAGATAGACAATAGAAGATAAAATTTTCGAGTAAGGAGAAGAAAAAAGAAACTATTTAATTGCCACAAATGTTAACAATAATTTAAACAATTTTTTTTCCCTCAGATTATCCTTTCGAGAATGGAACAAGGAGAAAAAGAAACTTTTATAGTTGCTCCTTGTTAGTCGACACTAATATTTTTGTGATATGTGTGTATTTTCATGCATATGTGGAAATGAAAATGGAATTGGTTTATAAGTCCCGTAAGATATTTTCATTTCTATATTCTCTTTTTACTAGCAAATTGGGGTTAAGGAAAGTGTTAAGAAGAAGATGTGTCTTCATCACTTAATAGTGCTTCAAGCTGGTTAAGGTACAACTTTTTTGGGAAACTAAAGTTTAAATTTCTTAATGGAAGATTTTCGTGATTTTAAGTTTGGAGATTTTAAAAGAAAATATTAATTTTAATTTAAATTGTTAAGATTTTGCCATAAAATCCAATTGGCACAACGAGTCACTAGAGCATGATAGAGTATGATTCCGTATTGTCGTAAAGATGGCGTTCAGGATAGGTTAGCTTATCATATTTACATCTTAAGTACCAAAATATCATTAAATTGATTAATCGATCCTAAATCTAGCTCAATTTGCAGCTTTGAATTTAACTCAGTGCCTAATTCGATTTATATCTACTACCATGCCTGAGTCACATCGACCTGGAGTCAGATTTTAGAACAATTAACCGATTTGATGCTATTCAGATGAAAATATGATAAGCATGCATTTCCTGAACGCCATTATACGGCAATACGGTTACATAGCAATACTTTAGTGAATCGGGGTAGTTTCGCGTACTCGTGAACTTAGCAACTAGTCACATCTATCGAGAATTATAGAAATAATCGAACGTAACCCTTTTAAAACTATCATATATCATCCCACTATATATATTCATACAATTTAAAGGATTAAATATACATTGAAAGAGAGAGTGGAACAAGAGAAATGGAGAATTATAGGGCGATATGCGACATATGTGTGCACCAGGAGTAGCAAGCAGACATGACAATTATTACCATTTTCATATAAATGGAAAATTTATTTTATTTTACTAAAAGAAGATAAAGAATTATTTTTAGATGTTATTCAATATATAAAATGGGAAATATGTATATGTTTAGCTGTTCTATATACGTAAAAAGGGATTATTGGAAATTCATTATTCAATCTTTCAAGATTTATCTCAATTTAAAATTTAATTTATTGTCTGTATTCTACTTTTTAGGATGGGGGCTGTTTGTAAGTGATGCTAAAGATTAGGCATTGGCTGACTGTGAGCAGCAGGTTGATAAAGAGCTAGCTTGATGGCATAAAATGGAACTCACGGTTTACATGATTCTGACTTGATGCTGGATTCGATGGGAATTCGCTAACATCAAAGACTCCCGCAATCTAGTTCAGAATACTAAATCTAGTCACTAGCAAACATCACCGCCAATCTAACCCCCAACAAAAAGGAAGTTGATTTATTAAATTTTCATACAAAATTACCCCCAATTTAAAGTCTGGATGTCTGTAGTTGACATGATTTTAGGTAAGCAATAATCTCCTTTAATATAATGCCATTATCATCTAAACTTTTATGCTGCTCATCTCATTTTACAAAAATAATGATAATTTTCATTTTACAACCTATTCAACGATCCCATCCGTTCCTTTTCATATGCCATTTTGCCAATTTTATTATTTGGATGTGCAAAATTCCCCTTTTTTTACTGCCTGCTCACAACAAACTCTCTCGCTTAATTTCAAATAATGGAAGATCACTGTTATTTTTTTCGGATGAGGATAAATGCAGGGAATGAAATACATATCAGCGGTTGCCTGCAGCCAGTCGACATTATCATTTAAATGCAACAATTTTTTTTTTATCCAAATGAAAACCGCCATTGCTCTTTTTTTTGTGTCTGTTAATGTTACATGGAAATGCTGAAAAACTTTTTTGTATTTCGCTGCTATTCCTGTCATTTCTCTTTGAACACACATAAAAAAAGCTGTGGCAATTTTTTCTCCATTGACCTGGAAATTAGAAAATAAAAAAAAAAAACAGCTCAAAGGAGAGAGAAAATTGCCATTTTTTACATTGCTGTTTGTCGAGGTATTTTTGGTATTTTATTTTTGTTTTTTATTATTGCATTGTATAAATATTTTAAATTAAACATCCGGAATGATTTTCAACGGTACAGCGAGTGGAATGGGATGAAAATTGATATTAAAAAACATAAAAATTCTTTCTTTAAGCTCTTCCTACTTTTCATTTTGCTTTATTAGCACGTTTTTATGGAGCTAAATGCTATTTATTTTTTGTGCTGCTGCTGTTGATGATGAATGGATGGAGAGGTGAGGAGCACAATAGAACATTTAGCTTTTGCTGTACTGAATAGAGGTGAATTTTGATAAATGTTTAGACATTTTTGCCTGAATTTGTAGTTAAGGGAGTGAGGATGCTGTAATTTTAATTAATTTGGGAATCCAGTTCAGGGGTGGGGAACTTGTGTGGTGCGGCACGCTTGTAAACTGTATGTCGTGTACGGTTTCAGTCGAGGCAAGAGGTCTAGTTCAACTTTTAGGAGGCAAAGTTTGAAATTCAAAAACCTAACCTAAAAACTTCTAACCTAAAATTCTAACCTCAAAAAGCCTTTACATTCTAATTGTGCGAATAAAATTGAGCTTGTTTCAGATATTATTAATTCCTACTCTAGAATTGCCACTCCAAACACACGACATTTCCAACATAACCTAAAACATTCAGCACATAAAAAGCCACATAAAATTCCAACAATAATAACAAATTCCCTGAATTGCAAAGCGCAACGATTATTCACCAATATTCATGGAATCACAATTAATTCAACAAAACATGTGTAGTCTTCCATAACTATAAAATCCACATTATATCGTGGTTGTGATATAAACTGCATACTTGACCACAAAATATCAGACTTTGTCGCATATTACCACTCGTTTAATTAGAGGTTATAAATTGTATAGTAATATGCTTAATTAAACTCATGAATTTTAAGCTGTTGATGGGGTTAGAATGGGGATTGTTTTGATGGTTTTAAGATGGAGGGTAGATGAGGGATTGGTGTATTGAATTAGAATTCGATTCTACATTTTGAGGTTAAATTTTTTGGTTTTAAGTTATATTTGAACAAAAAAAAATCTATATTTTGAGGTTAGGTTTCATTATTTTAGATTATTTTGCATTTTTCAATAATTTTGAGGATAGATTCTCTGATTTTAGGTTATTTTGCAATTTTAAAGGCTATTTCGGAAGCTAATTTTGAGGTTAGAATGCATCTCATGTCCGAATCTTCCACAAATTCGAAGATTTTCTTGAAATCACAAGCACATCCCCCCCAACATTGACCTACTCAGCAACAAATTCAACTATTTTCAAATTCTATTTTTAATCCCCAACAATTCATCTTCTTCATCACGTTAAAGTTAAATTGCATGCAAATGAAAAAGTGGATCACATCACGCATAATTTAAGGACAATGGAGAGGAAGTGAAGTGCTCCATTCTTATTCTTTCCATCGTTCTTTTCTTTTTCTTTTATAAAGTGGAAAATATTTTTATTCTGTTGTGAGAGTTGAATGAGATGAATGCTAAAGATTGGATGATGGTAGGGGGGGAGGTTGGGTAGGTGAAAGGGATATCATGACATATATAAAGAGTAAGAAAAAAAAAGAACAAAAGAATGGCTTTGGAAAAAGATTCATTGTACATCGCTTCCATTATTCGCTACCGACACTTTATTTTTGTGTGCTTTTATGGCATTTGCCGCGCTTTATCTCATTTACTTCATCACATAGAGTCAGTGTCTGTTTATATCGAAAATGTAGGGTGGAATTGAGAAAAAATTTGCTTCCATCTCCCCTTCATCGTAAAAACCTTCTTGATCCAAATTTCTTTGTTCCGTTTACTCTTTTTTTTTATTGTTTGCATTGTTTTATATCGTCCTTGGTTTTGTATCTCCTTTCAGTTCCTATTGTTTGTTATTCTCTCTATTCTATGTGAATCAACACGATATGTACACGATTAACCTGCTTTCGGGTGCTGGGGAGTATGAGAAGGTGAAAAGCATTTGTAAATGTAAGAAAATGGCTTGTATTTGTTTTCACATCCGCAAATTTTCTCGTACTTATTTTTTATGTCGTATATCTCTTTTTTTTCTGCATATTCCTTAAAAGGAAGGAAGAATTTAAAAGGAAGACATTGCATGAGCTTTTTTTCCTTCTTCCTACTTCGAATATCATCACATAAGAAATGTACAAAATGTACTCGCTTAGGAATGCTGCAACTTCCTACAAGCATTGAATTTTTGCTCCTTTTTTTGTTGTGCTTACAAGAAATTTTTTAGGTATGAAAGACTTTTTTTGCTTCCTTTTGAAAGGTTTTCAATCCAACGCATTAGAAATTAAATATTTAAAATGGATTTGGGTTAAATTAATTTCATTTCCGAGAAATATTGAGTTTGTAGGTTGGAGGAAGGAAATTGGATGAAGCCATTTTTGGAGTGTATTAAGGTGATGTCTGGGTTAAAAATTCTGCGAGTTTGATAATTTTAGGGCTCAAAGTTCGTGTAAATACAATATTGAATGTTAGAAACTTGAAAATTTTGAAAAATCTCTTAAAGTTGAGGTTATGGATTGACTTTGCTTGTCTTGGAGTCAACGAGCATGCTTACATGTTACAGAAAGACAATTGTGGTACCTAAAAGCTATCTTTTTGCCAGAAAGAGCTTCATATTCCTTAATTCTTAATGTATTGAATCAATAATTGTAAATCAGGCTGTCGTGAAGCTGGATTTCATTGAATCTGATTTGGTCACCACGGGGCTACATCATGTGAGTTCTGGGTAAGTCAACAAGTTATCGATAGAGCATCAAGAGGTATTAAAGATGCCTTTGGATGAAATCTAGTTAAAACAGCAACCCACAACTGCTCAAAAGTGCTTAAATCAGACAAAGTCTAATGCTTCTGATATTGAACATTCATAAAGACATAAGTTCTTCTCTACGTGATTCGAAAATCAGTCTATAAATTTCTAAGAACTTCCTACTACACATTATGTTGATTAAATTCTATCGAAACCCTTTGAACATCCCAATTTCATTCATAAATCCGATTCAAATGTAATGAAAAATATTATTCCAACCTAGTTCCAACTCAGAATTGACATTCATGTCACAAAACCTACACAAACTATTAAATTACAAATAAAATGCCGAAAAAACAAATCAAAATTTTTTTTATAGAATTTTAATAAGCTTAAAGCAATGAAAGTAAATAGCCGAAAGATATTCAATTTTTGAAATGCTAATTTAATTCTATTTTCATTTTGTGTTTTGTATTCGTTTTGAATACTTTTTAACTTCTTTTCTTCTCAAAAGAATTTCATTTTTTTATTATTCAATTCTTATTTTTTTGAATTAAAATTCAATTGAATTTCTTCCATCTCACATTTCAATATGATTGAGTATTTCTTGCATATATGTAAATATCAAAGAAAATAAGCAAAAAAATAAAATTCGTTCCTACATATTGGCATATTATAGAGGCATACATAACTTAAGCCTCAAGTTTCGAATACAATTTATTCCAATAAAGAATAAGAAAACAGAACAAAAAATAATAATAATGCCATCATATTGAAAAGAATCTCAAGAGTAAAATTTTCAATTTTTTTTTATGTGGTGTATTGTGAAAGAATGACTTAATGGAAGTGAAGCACACATGTACAAATCGACTTTATTTTGTGTCAATGTGATAAATCTTTTGTATTTACTCTGTCATTATTTTGAGAAGAATTCATTCTGCATGTTCTGCCTTCTATTTCATTACTTGTTAAGTGAAATAAGTCATAATGATGAAGATAGGGAGCTATAAAGTAGTAATTTGTTTAGGAAAATGATCGATGGAATGCTTATGTAACAGAATTTATGTCAAAATATCAAGTTATTGTGAATAACGACTATTGAGAATTTAAATTGATGGATTTAAAGTAATTTCCAAAATGGCGGAACAACGTGTTCTCACTTCAGAAAGTTTTTCACTGTTTACAGTAAAACTAAAGCAAATATTTGTTGGATATAAATTGTAATTTGTTGAAAAATATGGAGCAAGCCAGAAAAATACGTTTCCTACCTCCCCAATGATAAATTATTTCCCCAAAATGAAAATTAAACAGCCATTTTGTTTGCATAAATATGCTACAAAGTCTTGCACGGTACAATTTCATGCATCCTTAAGTTGCATAAATTTTCATACACAGCAATGCCGCCATTCACTATTCATTTCTACTTCTTTTCCTGCATGTGCGATGAAAAGTCATAAAAATGCTCGAAAAAAAAAACTTTTTATATAAAAAAAATACTTGAATTTATTTGCTCTATGGCAATTCCCATGATTACGCTATTCCACTCTGCAACATCATGGGTTTTTTTTCTCTCCTTTATTTGCCTTCCTCTTTCTCACTCACTTCTTCATCCTCGACTGATATTTTGGCAGCAGCGTGTTTGTAAATATTGATCCATAGTTTGCCATTCATTTTTCCTTGCGAAATGCTTTTTTATTAGTTTTTCACTCTTCTTTCGGCATCTTCGCTCACCGCTTTTTGCTTGCCTTCGCCTGATTACGTGGTTGAAATTCTAAGCATCTCATGAATTTCATTTCATTTCGAAATCAATAGAACAAGAAGGAGAGGAAGCAACGAAAATTTTCTTTTTTGTGTTTTTTTTTTTGCAAACTTTTTTATTCGTTCTTGAAAATTGGGGCTTGTTTGTCAATGACGTCAAGGGTTTGAGGAAGTAAGAGATAAGGGAGTAAGCGGTAGCCAGCTATAGGGCCAGTTTTAGGGGAAACCTGAGCAATTTCATGGCTCACAATTGATATGTTGGGTCAGCAAAGTTAGTATTTAACATACATGAGGTCATGTGCAGCGTGACACTTCATACAACAGAACCTGACACCTAAAACCCTAAATTTCAATTGACGTTACTCATTATTATCCCCGATAAGAAGAAGAGCGTGAAAGAACTAAGAAAATAAAAAGAAGGAACTTTTACGTGTGTTGCAAAAAAAAAAAATAAAGTAAAAAGAAAGTCAAGTGATAAGAAAGGGATATTGAAGTGAGATATAGTGTGCAATTGAGGTGAGGTCTCAGGAGACACATAAAGTAATAAATAAGGATATACTTGAAGGCCCTTTTCACTTTATATTTCCAAACATTTCGATTTTCTCTCTTTTCTTTTTTTGTTTATTTATTCACAAGAACCAATTGAAGTTGATTGAGTGGGAGGTCTACTGGTCGTTAGTGATGCTGATGGTCTTTTTTGTCATACGTGTGAAGTAAAAAGTTCTAAAAAACTTTCCTTCTTTTTTTTTTGAAGGAATGAAAACAAATAAGTTGTGAGTAAATAATGAGACACATTTCAAATACAGACTAGTAACTAAGAGAACATTTTTCTTATGGTTGGGGGGATGGAAAGAAAATTGTTGCAACTTTTTTTGTGCTGTCAAGGTGAGCAGTAAAGGGAGGAATAAGAAGAGATTGAAGTTTGTTGGATGGCTGGTCGAATTGAGAGGAATGCTGATGTTTCTGTGCTGAATTGGAGTAAGCACTTTTTATAAATTGTGAAAAACAAAAACATTAAAGAAGCTATAGATCATTAGAGTGTCATTTTATGACTACTTTATGTTATTCTTATGGATTATCGGGAATTTGATAATTCAGCAAAATCTTATCTTTAATCCTTGTTACTCAGCATCTTATACTGTTCCTGCAAGCCACAAACCCAATACTAGCACTTAATGCTGTTTCCAAGAAGATATGACTAGGCAGGACTCAATCGAATCCAGCAATAATCTTCACAATATTCACTGTTCCTCTGTTCATTGTCTAGTATGTTTGATTGTCCATTCCAGTCAATTGTGATTCATGACCTCCATTAGATGTCCTCTAAATCTACCTCTATCACTGACACCTGCCCAATACAATCCTCTCATTAGCCTTTCTTTCACCCTAAACTTCCTATCTTAACCATGAAACATTTTGGAGAATGAGATCTGTTATTATATTGTACATAAAGCCCCGGAATTTCAACTTCAGATGCTCCAAAACAATCATCCAACATCCACTTATAACAACATGCCACTAGGGCATTAAGAATAATTTTTATATTGATGAACTCTACCAAGTCAAACATTACGAATTTATGTACCCCATTAATTTTAAGTACAGGTTTGAGACTTGAACATTTCTATTAATGTTCTTTGCAACTTTAATCTTGAATTTTGATTTAGAAATGCTACAATGAACTTCTGGGAAGTTTTATCTTCAATGTTGCTTGCTGTATTCTATAAATAAGTTAATTAATTCATCGATAATGTTGAACCTTTTTAGAATTTTTAATTCAGCTATTTTTAAAACGCTCACGGTTTTTGACCATAAATTCTCATACAGCAACAGTCAATGAGAAATAGAGAAGTTTACTTTATTATTCTAGACTTATGCAGCATGCTTATTAGCAAGAATATTGTTTATAATTAAATCAAGTGCTATACTTTATATATTAAGATCACTTCGTAAGTTGAAATCCTTCACTATTAATTAAATCTTTTGAGTAAATAGAAATCTTCATTATTCATTCAAGAATATTCCATTGAGCGCTATTTAAAGTTGAAGTATTTTCCATAATTTATGCTTTTTATAAAACTTTTCTGAATATTATATTTCCATATTTTTTAAGACATAAAAAAATAGAGTTTCTCCATTCAATAACATCCACTTATGCTCTACTAATTCTTCATTGGCATACATTTCTGTATCAAATTATGCTATCATACATCAATATGCCAAAAGTATATTAAGAAGATTGAAAATGTATTTCATATTTCCTCTCATATTGATTGAGTATTTTATAGAAAATTGAAATATTGAACATTGCAATATTGATGTGGTTTTTGGTTCAATTTTTGTTAAAAATTTATTGCAAAAAATATGTATATCCATACAAGATGATGCAACTTTTGTTTGAAGTGGGAATTCATAGTTAATTTATGGAAAATATTTTGATGGAATGAAGTCTCTGTAGAATGTTTAATTAATTCACATCAATCCATTTACCCCTATTTGCTGGATATCCATTAGAGACTAGTCTCATTATAATACAAGAATATGTAATTATTATGGGTAAACATGGTCATGTGTTCATTGGAATGTAAGTATGTTACTGTATGCTGTTCCAAATATGTTGATGAATTACAGTTTATAGAATTAATTTTGATTATTGTTTCGAAGGAAAATAGCTTAATTATTGAATTTTTGGAACATTTTATGCTAAAAGGCCATTCACTTAGTACTTATTGACTCTCCCGCACTTATAGCGTCCTTAACAATTGAACAACCCCTAACAGAATCTCCGAGTAGTACAAATCTGTCAATTGGACAACGCTATGTTGCAGTATTAAAGACATTAAGCATCGACTAATCCCACCCTATCTCACTCAGTAGCTCTTACCCATAACCCCATATCCTTTAAGCTCCACCACAATCTTCAAATTGCTAGAAAATTCAATAATTTATCAAATCGCACGACTCATTAAAAGCCTGATTCAAAATTTATTCAAATTAACGGCTTTAAATTCCTCCATTTATATTATTTTAACCATTAATCTCATCCGATATTCCCACTCTCTTTCATTTCATCCTCAACACATAAATAAAGTGGAGACACAGCATAAGCTCAGCACAAACTTTTATCTCAAAAATTCCAAAAATGTCACGAAAGCACAAAATCGCTGAAAAATTCTTCTTCTTCCTTGCCATTTCATCAATTTCCAAAAAAAAAAATATATATGAATGTTTTTCCATCAATTTTGTAGCAAAAAAAAAATAGAACGTCGTGCCTTACTCAATTCCTCTCTCATAAATAACTCATTTCTCTTCCATCGTCTTTAATATCAATCAAAGAAATAAACAAAATGAAAGAGGCATCAAAGTGAAGATGAGCAAAAATTTTTGTATTATGCCTTCTTATTATGAGTCATTTATTACATTATTTCGCTAAACAACAGCGACAAACACAATTTATTCGCGATTTTTTTTATTTTCTAGAAGAAAAAGGCAGAAGCTGTGAGTCATCCATGAATGACGGTTATTGTAAAATTGAGATTTTGGGGAGATTTCTGTTTTTTGTCACAGCGACATAAGTGCGACACAGTGACATAACCATACTACATAACTATGGACCCTTAACTTAAGCATGCATTTCATAAAGTAGACGTAACTTTTGACCAAACCCCACAGAAAATGAAGGGAGCAGTTAGGTTCATCCATGAATGACGTCTTTTGAAAACATGAGGTTTTCTGTTTTCTGTCAAAGTAACATAAGCGTGTCACAGTGACATGACTGTGACACAACGTGTTTGAACCCTGAACCTCCTTCACCTCTAATAAAACAGACGTCATTTACATACTATACCCCACAGAAAAAAAGGAACTAAAACGAATTTTCTACATTTTTTTTCCATCGCATCATTTCGAACAACGAAAAAAGTGAGCGACATTCTGCGCAAAATCATGTACACAGTTGCGACTGCTGTTATTGTTGTAGTAGGAGAAAAAAGAAATAAAAAATAATTTTTACGAAGGGAAGAATATTCCACAGTCTATCAAGGAATAGAAACGAGAAAGAAAGAGAACATTTTATGAATGTATAAGCTATAGATTCAACTTTACATGTGGAGCAGATAGAATAATCTGTTTTTGGAAAAAAAAAAGAAGTAGAAAAATAGGAAATTACGGAGATACAATTTTTACGTTACTTTTCATCCCCCTTCACATATATCGTAACATACAATGTTCATCTCTCCTGTATGGATGTAAAATAATAAGAATAATAATATTAACAGCTATACAAAAAAAGAAGTCTGGCGAGGAGGAAAAAAGATTGTGTAAAAAAAAAGGGAATCTTCTTCTATTGCATGGATCTTATGGCATAACATTGTTGCTAGGATTCCCTTCTTTTATACTTCATCTGTTTGCATCTATTTTGAAGATAATAGAGGAAAAGTAGCTCGGAAGTTGAAAATTTAAGATGGGGTTGTGTAACGCTGTTTTTTTATGTGCTTCGGTGTTTGAAGAGTTTTTGAAGTTGAAATTTTGTGGTTTTGCATTTTATGCATCGTAATTTATTATTGAGTGCTGAGTATTTTTGATATTAGGGAATATAGAGGTTACTGTTACTGCAGTTGCTATTTTGGTAAATTTATGTTTTCTCCAAAGGATATTTCATTGGTTTCGATATACTCCCGAATATCACAAATCCGTTAATCTATCAAAAATTCGACCTCATGCTGATGTGGTTCTGACTTGATGCCAGAGTCTCGCTGACCTTATATCGGATTCTGGATCGCTTGAATGACTTGTGGTACACAACTTTCTGTATGACTAGTTCTTTTTGAATAGGTGTTTGAAGATGGGAATCGAACCCTTATTTTGATACTAGCAAGTCCTCCAATTATTGATTCGCTACCCTAACTCCTTGACCAAAGAGCTCGTACAAACAAGCTATTGATGAAGTCAATATTTCAATTATTATTGGTAAATATAAAGTGATAACCAGCGATAAACCAAGCATCAAGCATTATCTAATGGAAGAGCATGTATCACAATTAATCTTTACAGCTAGTAAAGTAAGCAAGTAACCTTAACTAATCGATTATCTGACTAATTGAATCACAATAACTTTTATACATGTACAATATGCATCACTTTATTGATTACCCATTTCCAACCATTCTGACTTGTACAGTAACGCTTCAAACAACATATCACTTGTTCATTAGTATTACATGTACAAAGTTACACATTAGATGATAAATTTTCATCCGAAACCCCTTCAAAAAGTCTCCCAAAAACTAGACAATTCAAATCCAAAACCACCCCAATCCATGTTCACCAGTAAAGTACAAAAAATAAATAAATCTGAATGGCATTGTGAACAAACTAGAGAACGAAAAGCAATTTGTACACCCATACACATACAGGATACTTTATTATTAGAATATCCATTAGATTCATTTTCATTGTAAACAACACAAAAAAAACCGTCTTCTTTGTTTGTATGTTCATTCCAAGTCATCGAGGAGTAAGTGAAATTGTCGTTCATTTCATGTGACACACAGAAAGTGGAGAAAATGGATTTTTTTTTCCTTGCTGCCATCTATTTCATTATGTTACTCCGCACACTCGACTTACTTGAGAGCATCCGATTATGCGATACATAATGTAAACACATATCAACATTTTTATCCATCCATGAACGAATGGGAATAAAGAATAAAATATAGCAACATTTTCAAGTGCTTTCCCTCATTTTTTCAAATAATTTCCTGTTGATACAAGAATATTGGATTTTTGTCAATTAGGGTATATTGGAATAATATGAAATTAAGATTCATGGACATGTAGATAGACTGTACTATAAAAATAGAAAAGGTCAACATTATGTGATATTTTGTCAAGAATGTGTGACTGTCGGTCTAACAAAAGCGACTATCCTAAAAATACAAATATTTTTCCGTCGATGAAAATGTCAATGTTACAGCCAAAAATCAATGAAATATTCAAACGACTTGGATGAGCTTGACGTGGAATGAGACGTAAAGTAAAAGTTTTTGTTTAGTAGGTGAGAATTTTCGGGGCTGAAAATTGATCAAAGAGAGGAAGTATTTTTGGATTTGTGTAGGTTACGAAGTTGTGCTTTGATTGAATCGGATGGAATTTAATGAAAAATTTTATAATGGATTAAATGCTTTGAAATAACTTGATTTTTTGGCTGGTTGGAGTTTAATCGAAATTACTCGGAGCACTTTTGAAGATATTGAGTAGGCTTGATGCTAATTTTGGTGGAAGGCATGTTTGTTGAGTCTTATAATTGCTTACTTGCATACTTTGTTGGCTGTACTGATTAATTGAGAGTCTTAGCCTTTCTTAAGTAATGTTAGGAGCTAATTAATTACATAGCAGCCCTCCATAGCTCAGTGGTAGAAGTATGTGAGTGGTAAATGTAGGAATACAGCTCGTGTTCGATTCCCACTCAACACCAATTGCCATAATCTACCCAACCAAGCATCTACCAACTGTCTAAACCTCCATTTCCTCTCTCCATACTAAAAACTTTCATTAAAGATCGAAAATTAATATTTCCATTATATTAGCCTCCTTATTTCCTCATCCCCATTCACACCCCTCATCAATCCACTTAACACAAAAACAAAACTTTCTTCTATGTGTCATTCGGGTGAGAAAAAGTAATTAAAAGAAATTTTACTGCCAGATACTATAAAACACTTTACTAATCGCATTGACGTCAAGAAAGCAATAAAGTAATTTTGATGCATAAACATGTCTATGTTGATGCTCATAAAGCTCATGCCATCAAAATATTCATAAACTTTTTTAAAAAAAAAAGACAAAATGTAGGTTATGGTTTTATGGCTGTACATTAATTTGATGATCGATGGTGACGAGGAATCATCTGGTGACTGAAAATTTAAGCTTAAACTTGAAGGACAGCATTATGTTGAGTGCTTTGAAGTGTCTTTTAATTTTAGAGCTGGCAACAAGCAGAAATGCTCTCAAATATAGGATGTTATAGCTATATAGGATGTCACTGCCAGACAACCCCCAAAATTGACTAAATTAATTAAATTTTTTACATCCCCAAGCAATTTATTGAACCACAAACTCAACAAATCTATTTATAGCTACATATATCATCATCAAACATAAAATTCCATCCATGCTTACCATATTTAATAATTCACCACATCCAAAACCAACAGTACAACATAAAAATATATTCCTCATATTCATCATAATTCAAGTACACTCGACAAGTCTTGTACACCCCTCAGCATACACATCTATTTATATACGATACATGATCCACAAAAAATTTGTTTCTACCATCCATCCATCCATCCTCCCCCCTTTTACCTCATCAATGATTTATGATTTATTTGTCTGACTGTCATATTTGCCGATATTGCTTATGACATGATATTGACATAATATAGTGAAAATTGATGCGTTCAAAAACAGTCAATTTGCTAAGCAACGCATCGTTCCTCTTATCAACACACGCAGCCAAACAGCGCAATATATATAAATATAGAAGACTTTAAATGTTACAGGCACTAAGGCATGGGAGAAATTTATGATATCGAACACAAAAAAAAGCATCTACCGAGAAGATAATAAGCCTGCACACTTGAATGACTTCTGTATTAATCGAACAACTCGAAACAGATCTGCTGACTGTGTCGATAGATAGTCAGTATATCCATTGAGGATGAAAATAATCGATATCGATTGAAGGATCAAGAAAAAATATTGAAAAGGAAGCAAAATCAACGAATTTTTTTTTTTTGCTTCCTAATTTTCCTTTCAATTGTGAATCGAAAAGAATATCCGGTTGTGATAAAATAAATAAGAAAGAGAAGTGACCTATCGAAATGTTTCTCTCTTTTTATATTCTGTTTCCATTCAAACCAACATTTTTTTTTTGGGACTGAAAAGATTGAATAAGAAGTAACAAAAAATTTATGCTCAATTGAATTGAAGATGCTGTGATAAAATATTGTGTGGATATATGTAACCGAAATTCAATTCTTCATATTCTTTTGGGTGGGCTGATGGTTGTCTGGTTGACAGTGGGTATCAATGGTCGATAAGCAGACAGCATGAAATGAGGCTGCTGATATACGCAGAATTACACTTTGTATTAGTAATTGGCTAGCTGTGGTTAGTTCCAATCCATTTATATCCTGCTTAATAACAAGCACCAAGTTAACAACTCTGATAATCTAAGCTACACTGCTGTTTTCATTTTATCCATCAAATTTGAATATTTCCTTGATATTGAAATTTTATATGAGGTCTGTTGGCTCACCCTCATCAAATACATCACAGATCCACATCGCATTACATAAGCTGATCAATTTTAATGTAGAATATATTCATTGTAAAAAGGAAAAATTCTATCCATGCATAATACTCAAAAAAGCTAAAATAAGCTCCATGATAGTCATAAACAAATGTATGGAAGTTATTCCGTCCATAAATAGACGTTAAAAATGGAAATGAAAAAAATGCTTCCAGGTAGAATAAAATCAAGCTTTTTTTATACCTTCCTACTTTTTTTTTGATTATACTTTATTTTATGGATATGACATACGAGAGTACTCGTGCATGGATTGATGTGAAGGTTATTTGAAGAATTTTTGATTGTTTCATGTTCGATGATGTTACTTTGATGGACATTTTCGATAGGTTGGGGAGAAATACTTTTGTAAATTTTACTATTGGAGCTGAATATGGAATTTTTTTGAAATTTTTAGGAATTTCAATAGAAAATTAAGGAAAAAATGTTTAAAGAATTTTGAAATGGTTTGTGACTAGATGTGCTTGCTGGAAACTGTGCCCGGACAGCATAGCTTGTTCATTAGAGCATCATTCCCTAGTAGATGAAGAGGGTACCCTCTACAGCAGAGTCTGGTGTGAGTTTAGTACACTGGCATGCCCATGTAGTATATTTAGAGTATGCTCTTTGACTGTTAGGGACTATAATGTCATATTAATCGTTAAATGCGTAGTTGTCCTGGCAGCACTTTGACTGTTTAATGACCTCGACCACTCAATTTCTGCAAAATCCCAAAAAATGCTATTTTCCGTCCAGTGCCGCTCGGACTTGTATTTGGAAAATTTTTGAACAATTTTTGAACAATTCAGAACTTTTTCTTCAGCATTTTGTATGGCTCAACATGCCCATTCACTGAAATTTCCATTCCACATCCCATTCTAAATTGAGAACTTAACAAAAGTATATCACAGCAACAAAATCCTGTCTCTAATGACCACATCTTGACAAATCAACCTTTCACTAATGGAAAAAGAACAGGAAAATTGTGTCCTCTCCATCCCAAAGCTACTTCTTCATTCTCTCTCAACTTCCGTTTATAAACGAAAGAGGATCAAAAATAACAAATGGTTAAATTTTCCTGTGCCTGTTTCTAAAACATTCAAGGAGACATAGAAATGTCTATTTCATACACTCAACTCATTTTACATTTTTGTGATGAGTAGATATGGGGATTGAATGGGATATATGTGTGGTAGGCATATAGTTTGACATTTAGAGACAAAAAAAGGTAGATAAGAAACAATAGAATTTTTGCTGAACAATCAACAACTGAATATGTCAAGTTGGATGGAAGGGTAGTTTTTTGAATTGTTCAAGTTATGATGGGAAATTTTGTGGAAATGGAATGAATAGTTTGGATTATTATTGAGGATGTGAAGCTGGGAGTTAATCTGAATATGAGGAAGAATTGATTTTTAGGGAGTTTTGATTGAAAGAAGCAATATTTTGAATGAATTTGAAGTTGGGTCACCCTTCAGTTTTGACTGTAAAGGCTGACATCACCAAAAGTCAGATTCAAACCCTCTGAAAGTCCTCAAACTGAACTTTCCGGAACTCATGATTGAAGTAAGCAATTTGAGGTTGAGTCACCCTTTATGCTCATTTCTCATCCATATCCAACTTATATCCCTAAATTCCTAAATCCTCAAAACTAAACCTTTAGTCAATGTCCACCCCTCCTCATCCATTTGGTCACTAAAAATTCATTTAAACTCATTCATCCAGTCTTAAATTTTTA
The DNA here is from genome assembly GCF_022539635.2 of Chironomus tepperi. Taxonomy (NCBI): domain Eukaryota; kingdom Metazoa; phylum Arthropoda; class Insecta; order Diptera; family Chironomidae; genus Chironomus; species Chironomus tepperi. The sequence goes on from NW_027226207.1 coordinate 3,380,797, forward strand.
CTTATTTTACATAACAAAATCCCATTCCAATTCCGAAAATAAAATGAAATCAGGTACGAGAAAAAAAGGGTGGAAAAACTACAAACAAAACGAATGTTGTTGTCATTTGTGTGTCTCAACTGTTTTTTTTGTATTGTGTCAGTATCCCATGAAAATGCCTGTTAAAAAGCACATTTCTCATCTATAATGCTCCTTGACATTCCATTTGTTGTATTTTTATGTACAAAAAATTTTATCCTCTCTTTTTTTTTTTGTCATTTCATTCCATTCCATTCTTTCGTTTGCTTGATAGTGCTCCCTTGATACTAACTGTGGCTTGGACGATATTCACAGATGCGGATAACAATGAATTTTTTGGTATGCAAGTTTTTTTTTTATTCCTATCCAATGTCCTACTCATTCCCAAATGCCTTAAAAAACCTTTTTTTCTTTTCATCCTCGTCGTTCCCTTCATTCTTATGCAATCAGCATAATAAGGATAGTATCAGCATTAAGGGAATATTTCGGAATGAAGATTTCATTTCAATTTTCATTTTTCATCAATTTCTATAGGAACGAGCAGCTATTGGAATGGGAAAATTAAATTTTCTCATCATCATCAGCATCAGCATGATCGTCAATACATAAAAAAAAGCTTCGATTTTTTCCTTCTCTTTTTATTGCAAATTGAGCAATTACCATTACATCCAGAGGTGCCATATCACTTTTTATCATTTAAGTGCCTTTCAATTGACTCCAAAAAAAAAAGTTAGAAATGAGGGGAGATCAATTTCAAGGCAAGAAGATTCTCACTGTAAAAAAAGGAATCGTCTCATAGTTTATCACAACGGTACTCAATTTTACTCTTTCCAGTTCATAAATCCCGAAATACGATATCAAAATAAATGCTATAAAATTTTTCTTCTCCTTTCTTTTTAGTGTTGGTGGAACTGTTACGACTCTTCCTTGTATTTTATTATATATGGATATAACAAATAACACAAAAAAGGAAGAAAAAAGTAAAGTCTTTCAATCGGAGGTCGGAGGGGCAATGTGATAAAGTATCGTAAAAATTCCGACACAATGGAGAGAAGTTTGAAGGTTTAGAGGAAGTAGAGGACTTTGTGACGCATTGAGGAAGTAAAGCTTTAGTGGTTAGAGCTACTTGCTCAACTTAAGTCAGGGTATTCAGCGTATTCAGCTCATATTATTGAATTCAGCTCAATTAATCATATTTAGCTCTTTTAAACGAATTTAGCTCAAACTAGCATATTCAGCACAATTAAGCGAATTCTCCTTAATTCTACCTATTCGGCATATTCAACTCAACTCAGCTTATTCAGCTCAATTAAGCGTATTCAGCTCGAAAAACCAACTTCAGTTTGATTCATTATTTTCAGTACAATTCTGACAATTCAGCAATTTCTGCTCAAATCCACATATTCAGTTCGATTCTGTTTATTCAGATCAATTAAGCATATTCAGCACAACTCAGCATATTCAGTCTAGTCAGCTAAATTCAGCATGTTCAGCATAAATCACTCGATAAGTCATCGATGATACAAAATGAAACTTAAAACCCAATTTTCTTTACAAAATCAGTTCTAATAAAAATAAAATAAGTTGTACCCCCATCACGAATCCCATCTCATTCCGTATAATAAATGCGAGCAGTGTGAAATCCTTGAACATAAGAAACAAGAGAAAACGTACGAGAAATAAAATAAAAAGCTCATATCAGATATCTCAAATTCAGATTGGATTTGAATTTATTGTATTTGCGAAGAAAGTTCATTTTTCAACAGGATCTAGCAATGTGCATGTATACACCAAGTATTGAATTTTTATATCGAACAGATATTGCTAGTCTTGTTGAATGGAAGCGCATGATGAAAATCCAAATGGGCAGGCAAGGGTAAGCTTTAAATTGGAAATACTATAAAATATTGGATTCTTCAACAGCTTTTGGATAAAAAAAAAACTTTTGCTGCAATTTTACTCTTTATTCAAGTATTAAATGATAGACATGCTGATGATACTTCTGAATCTGCTACTGATACTATCCAATGAGATATTGAGATTGAAAAGAGATTTTTGATGAAAATGTTTTATGTATCGGATTGATATTGTTTTTTTGTGTTTTTTTGGTTGTTGAAGTTGAAATATAAAACTTTTTTGCTTGTTGTTGTTCCTACTGCTGTCTGTGAGGTTGTGGAATAAATCTTCAATTGAAATGGCTTTAGGATTTATGTTTGCGATGATTTTGATGAATTGGAAATTGCTGGGATGCCTTAAAAATCGAGAATTGGAATCTAAATTGATATGAAATTTGAAAATGGATTTTCATGTATAATTGGGATTAAGAGGTTGAGTGGAAGTAGATGGGAGACTTTATTTATTTTGAAGGAGTTATTGTGGGTTGGAAATGAGTTTATTTATGTATTTTGTGGTGTCTGAGTTGCTTGTGTTTCAGAAATTCTAAAAATTTCTGCTTTGTTCCCTTAAAAATATTCAATATTTAGCATAATTGCAGAAAATGCGCTTTAGACACTCAATAGTAGTAACTTTCTTACTTGAAAAATTGTAATACATACGCTTTTAACTCTAAAATGTTCATCAATCTTATTTAATTCTTACAATTATTTTCAAATTTGATCAGAAATTACGTTACTCTGTGAAAATGCGCTTTAACCACTCAACACCCATGCCTTCATTACTTGATAAATTTTCCAAACTTTTCCTTTTCGAAAATACTCCAAAATCCCCCATCTTACATCGACATCACAACCTTTCACTCTAAAAATATCTCAAAAACAAGCTAAACAAAGAAGAAGAATATCCATTAAAATTATTACCCAAACTTCCTACTTGCCATTCACAAAAGGATGTCCAAATATCATGAAGACGTCTCTAATATCCCTCAATACAGTATTAAAATACTTCACAAAAATGAAAGCTTTAATAAATTCCTCATTGTGTTTTTATAATAAAAAGAAATCTCTTTTAATACCTTTTGTAACGACTCTCAAGCTTTTGTGTCTATTGCTTACAGACTCTGGCTATAAATATTCAAATTTTTTAAGACATTTTCCATGGAAAAGTCTCATAAAAAATTTTTTCTTTTTTTTTCTTGTACGTAAGCAAAAGTTCAGAAAACAATTTTCCAGTTCCCCCCTTTTTTCGATCTTGTGTCTCAAAGTTTTATGCTTTATGTGGTATTGTGATTTTTTGGTATATGGCAAAAAGATAGTTGCTGAGAATAAGATTTTCGAAAGGTCAGAGGTTGATTTTTGTTGAAGGTTGAAACTTGTCATATGGAATTAGGGCTTTGGATTTTTGATTGAAAGACTTTTTGGATGTAAGAAGTTGACATTGCACTTTGAGGATGTCACAGCAATTTGTTTAATGTTCTTTATTGGTGTCAAATTGATGGAGATAAGGCACTTTAATCTTGGTAATGAATATTTTTTTGTGCTTATTGGACGATAAGTTGACATTCTTTGGTTATTGGTGGTTTGGGAGTGGATGTGATAATTTGATAAGACAGTGGACATGGAAATGTGATTGGATGTCACTAATTCTAGTTGTATAAGTCAAATGATTCCGGGAACTAATAGATTATATTGCAGAAAATACGGGGAACTTAAGGAAAACTAGTAAAAACACAAAGACTGGACATAAACACTCAAAATGCTTCCAATCAAAGCATTTCCAGTTCTGTGACAACTTATGGCACTGACATACCATACATGATCTATGAAACAGTTGCTGGACTTACTCTTAGTCACCTAAATTGCACTTCAAAATCGAATTTAGTTCAGAACCGATAAGTTCCGCAAAATATTCCGTCGGTCTCATGCACCAACTATCAATTTCATCAAGAGTCCATTCAACTTCATCCTCATCAATACAAACTTTCCACTTAAAATCCCTCATAAAACTCACACATCTTCTCAGCTATTCATCATCTTCCTCAAAACTCAAAAGCTATTAATTATTAATCTTGACCTTTTCATATAAATTTTTTTTCAAGCTATTTATAGGAACGTCTTATAATAGAAAACAGCAGAAAGAGTTTTCTCTTCTCTCTAATTAGATGCAAGCACTTGATTGAAATGTTATTTTGGGTCAGATTGTTATTGTTATTTGAAGCATTGTTGTTGAGATTTAATAAAATATTTATGAATTTTGTGGGGTAATGAAGATGTTTGAGATAGTGACTTAATTAATTTTTTAGTGCTTTTGTAGTTTTTGGCTGGTTTTTTTACTAAATGATTGGAAGTTCAGATAGATCAGGGTTTATACAGCTCGACCGCTCGACCGCTCGACTGCTCGACAGCTTGACTGCTCGACTGCTCGATAGCTTGACTGCTCGACCGCTCGACCCGACTCCATGATTGAGATTTCATTACATCAAGTCTAAATATGTCCAATTTATTGACTGTATACGTCATTTAAGCTTAGTCCATTCCAAAAAATTCAGGAAATTAAAGCTTTTTTCCTAAAAATTTCTCATTTTTTCCACGGAAAGTCCCTTAAGAATTAAATCCATTTTCTGTTTATTCCATTGAAAGCTTCTGATCACGAGATTTATATGATTGTCATGAGAATTGAATTAATCTCATAGCAACATTTTAACAAAGTACCATAAAGTATGCCTAAAGGACTTATCGAAAAAAAAAATACAAAGGTAGTTTAAGCACCTTTATTTCCTCATCCTTTTGTGTCATCAAACAGTTCCATGAATTTTTGTCATAAAAGTAGGCTTTTTGGACATGATTTTACTTTTCTGTATATGTGTGTATCGTCTCTATGGATTGATTTCGTTTCTATAGCTAGGTATCGATTGATTGGACAATGCGTAAAATGCGGACTTTTTTTTATGTCAATGTGCATAAAGCTTATAATGTTGATACATTTTTGGGAGAATTATGACAGCTTATGTGTCCATTATTGAGGCTCAAATATTAAAATAATGGCATGAAATATGCGATAAATATTTAAAATTGGTAATTTAATTTTTTAGGGAGTATGTGTTAAGTTTGTTGGCTGTAAAAATTTTGGCTTTTTGTGACAAAATTTTTATTGATTTGTAAAATTTTAAAAATTGGTTTTTAGATTTGAAACTTTTTTAAAAATTTGATTTTTTTAATTGATTTCTTTCTCAGAAAAATATTTGATTTAATTTGAAAAATTTAAAATTCTCAAAAATTCATCTTAAAAATTCAAAAGAAATTGAATTTTAAAATTTCAATGAAACTCTTTTTAACTTACAAGAGTAAAATTTAAATTTAACTTTCCAAATTTGAATATAATTTTCTAAATTTGAATTTAATTTTCTAATTTCAAATTTAAATTTCTAAATGTTATTTTAAATATTGAGTTTCAAATTTCTAAATTTTAAAATTTAAAATTCAATTTTCTAGACTTCAGATTTAGTTTCTAAATTTTAAATTTGAATTCAAAATTTTAAATTTGAATTTAATAATTAAGATTTTAAAACTTTTAAATTTAGAAATTCATACAATTCAATTCGGTATTTGAAATTAAATGTTTACATATGATATTTTAGATTTTAATTTGAAAATTTCAAAATTTTCGAAAATTCATAGATTTGAAGAAAAAAAAATCTTTTAAATTTTTAAAAAACAATTTTGTAAAGAAGTTTGAAATTCAAAAGAAACTCAATCTTCCAATCTCAAAATAATAATCTTAAATCGCAATAAATTTCCTGAAAAAATCGATTTAAAAAAATCGAATTCATTCTTTATCAATTCTTCCCCAAAAATATGTGACTTTCCAGCCTGATTTCTCGTATTTCCATAAAAAAATATATATCATTGAAAATTTTCCCTTCTCTTATATCCTGACATTTTAATTAAAAAGCCGCACATACACTAAAAATTTCAATGTGAATAATATAGTTTATCATTTTGAAGAGAGCAAATAACAGAAAATTTAATTGAGATATTTTTGACCTTTTAGCTACCCACACTGCCATATCTGCTATGCGGATAATATAGACAAAAAGACTATAAATCAACAAGCTTCATGGAAAATAATAATGCTGCAAAAAAATATTGCATCGATTCAAGAAGAAAATATGAAAAAAGAAATTGTGGCAGCAGCATAAAGCATGAGAAGGAAAATTAGTAGCCTGATGAATTATTCAGGCGGGTATCATGCGCGAGGTCATAATTATAATATTATTTTTTCCTGTTTCTTTTCATGACACTCTCGAGAATGTTAAAGGAATGAAATTTGAGTGCTGTTGCTACTGCCGTTCACATGCAAACATGTCAGTCGTACTTCCTTTTTACTCTTTTCCTGCTGCGCATTATTTTGAATTGAATTAGGATTTCTTTTTTCGATATAATTATTGTTTTTGGTTTGGGAGGAAGTGGGGATTGTTGGAGGCATTGTTGTCACAAATTGTCAATAATTTACTAGTCTATTTTGGAGTATGAGTCATTGTCATGTCCTTGAATATGAATAAATGGAAAGCTATATGGAAATTGAAATTTGAAGCTTAAACCTACAATTTTATGGAAATTATGGGTGATATATTTAACTAGTTATATTAATGTTGAGGCTCAAAATTTCGACAAATATAAAAACTTATAAAATTCTCGAAAATCTTGTCAAAAAATTTAAAAATTTAGAAATTTTTGATAAAATTGAATTTTAAAATTAAGAAAATTTCGAAAATTTCGAGAAAATTGTTTTAAAAATTCAAATTTTATTAGGTAAATAATTTGAATTAAATCCAATTTATTAACAATATTTTAAACAATATTGATCTTCAAAATCTACTTTTATCCAATTTAAACTACAAATTTTTAAATTCTTTATCAATTAAAATAATTGCTTTTAATTCATTAAATAATACTTTTTATATCAATTATTCCTTTTGTTATATCTAGTAATCCATAAGAGCAACTGTAAGAGCATATAATAATCCTATCAGTTTTTGTATAACTGAGCTGAGTTGTAACTCAATCAAGTCCTTTAACCCTTTTATATAATTTAATCGTAACGACGAAGCAATTATGAGTAATTGGAACGTTTTGAATTTTTAAATATTGCTAATTAAATGAAAAAAATGAAAGAAAGCAATTTAAAATGTCAGTGATACTAAAGAGAGTTTTAAGTTTCATATATTCAGGAGTTGAAATGTTTAATTGAGAATTTCTTTTTGAATTATTATTATAGATGACTTAATTGAAGCGTGACTTTTTAATTTTAACAAAATATCGAGATAATTTTGGAAAAATCAGGACACTTTTGAAAAAAAAAAAAATATCGATAATTGTATATGAAATAAGCAAAGTTTCAAATCATTTCTTCAAATTAAAGGAAATTTCGATTACATTTATTTTTAGATTCATAAATTTAAATCTTAGAAATGCATTAAAATGGTTTGATCAAAGCAAAAAAGTTATTTTAAGTTTTTACGACTTTTTCCATTTTTATAAATTTTATGATCTTCGCCAAAGAAACGTCATTATCATTATGTAGCATCCTAGGCTCCAAGTCTGAGCATGGTTCTAATAAGTAATGCGTCATTACGCAAAAATATTGAATTTTCAAAAATTCCTCAATTTTCTAGAATTTAATATACAATTCCTAATTAATTAGTGCTATATCTTAGCAAACTCCAAAAGTTGGTCGAACTTTAATGTGAATGGGTCTCCATTGGAGTCCGGTTCAAAAAAATGGATTGTCGAATCCATTGAACTACACTGGACTCAAGTCGGGACTCTAGTAAAGTCCTCAGTTTTGGACTTCTAGAATCCGAACCTTTCAAAGACTTGCCAACTCTGCAAACATCAAATTCAAGTCAAAAACTCACGAAATACACTCAATCAAGCTCAATACTCCCAAATCATAAAGTAAAGTACATTCAACAAATTATTACAAATCCAATTCATTAATATTCACTTAAATAAGTCAAGAAACCCCACCGAAAATTACGCTCTCATGTTTACAAAAAATAAAATAAAAATTCCCAACACCAACAGTCCTTCATAAAACTTATTTTTCTACATTTTACATGTATACAAGAACAAAAAGGAACGGAAAAAATCATTCTTACAAGAAATCGATTTTTTTTTTCGTTTCGCTTGTGCGAAGCAAAGCAATTCAATTGTATTAGAAGAATTCTTCACTTTGCGGATGAGTGTGGATTTGTTGGGGGGGAAAGTGAGTCTCATTTCTGTTCAAGAATCATTCTCAAAATGGTATTAGTATCGGTTCTGTTTTTCATTTCTTCTCGCTCATGCAGTAAGTCCAGATGACTTCCATACACACAAAAGTAGTCAGTCAGTAAAGTTAATTATAATTTTATTTACATTTACGTACAACTGATATCGATTTTTTTGTATGTCATGTCCTCGCTAGTTTCTTTCTTTTTTTTTATTCTTCATGCATAATGTATTTTTCATTTGTTATACAAAAGGTGAGTCATCGGGCTCTCATATTCCTTTTTCGCAAAAGTTCTATGTAGAAGAAAAGGAGCCAGACAAGGACGGAAAATATCCTTATTGGAAATTTCTTTTTTTCTGATTCCATTTTTTTGTAGATAAAAAAAAGTATAAAATTTCATAAATACCTGCACGTATGATGAGTATCCTAATACAGTGATGACGAAAATTGACACCAAATTTGAGGGTGTCATTTTGATCGACTTTATTCCACAAGAAAAATCCAAATTAATAAAAATTTTCTTTATTTTTTTCCTTTTTTTTTTACTTTCCACTACTTCTGACTTATTCAGCTACGAAAAAAATTTGAAATTCCACTGCGGAAAATTTTTCAAGTTTTCACTAATTTTCACAACTTTATATGACTTTTCAAATGATTTTCTCTTCAAATTTAGCACAATGCTAGTCACAAATGAATAATTGATTGTTTTTCAATCACAATTATGCACAATTAATCCAGAAAAATCAATTTTTATATATCAATTAGATTCACACACGCCGAATAGAATTGAACTTATCGGATTGAATGTTTTCCATCGAATGATGAAATTTCTTTACTACTGATGTTGTGAGAGCGCACGGCTGATGCGAATGGAATATTATGGAAAATGATGCAGACTTAGTTGGTCGCCCCCGCTGAATTTTATTATGGTCGATTATGATGAAATGGGAAAAATTTTAAGGGATGTAAAAAATTTTGGAAAATTTCAAAATTTCATGAATTTTTAAGAATTTCTTCAATTTCTAACATCAATTCTAGTTCCAATAAGACTCAAAAAATCCAATAAGAAATGAAAAAAATCCATCAAAAAAATCATTCTCTCGATGCAACAGAACTGAAAATGAAACGCGCGCATACACAAAGAGAGTAAAATTTATTCCTTTACATTCTCACTCGCTTGTTACATTAACCCTCTTATGCTGACTCATTTCTATGTTATGGCTGGAATAGAATTTAATTATAGCTAATTTAAAATTTTTATACATACACACAAATGTAGTCAGCAGTGGAAAAACTCAAAGAGAGGGAAACACAAAAAGTTTTTTCATATTTATTTGTACTAGGTAGGATGAAAGTAAATGAATTTATGATATAGCAAATATATTTACTGTTTAGGAAGTTTTTTTTTTAAAAATTTTCATTTTATTCTCAAAAAAAGGAAGTCAGTAGAAAAGGTTTAAAACAGGGTTCATAGATTCGGGGTAACTTTTTTTGGATAATAATTGCATAAACTTGATAGTTTTAGGAAATAAAATTTAATTGCTTATTAAAAGAGTTTTTAATGTTCTGAAAAATTTTGGATTAATCTAGATAAATCCTTATAGCTACTTGGGTGAAGGAACGAGATTTTTTAGTAAATATTTTTTAGTGAATTATGTCTAAAGAGGTTCAGTTTGACCCCAAAAGCTACCCTTATTCCCACCTTTTGTCATATTTCTATGAAGTTGCCAGTTACTCACTTACTTCCATGACCGAACAGACCAACTCATCTAGAAGGTTTCTGAAGAACTAGCTTTTTCACTGGTTACTGCTTGCCAGTTACCAATATTGAGTAGTCACCCGAGTAGCACAATGTATTCAGTAGGGCACTGTTAAGTGGTCATGTTAACGGCAAGATGTGTTTAAATCCTGACGGCTACGAGACAGCTAATGTTCAAAAGCCAGTTTCTAATTTAACCTAGGGCATTCTATCCAACTTACTTATTTACTGAATCCATTGTCCGTCTTGAAGCCTAGGTTATGAAAAAAGGCTTTCCATCTGACTCTATTGCTTTTCATGTCTCTTTTGAAGCACCAGAGCGCCTTTTACTTGTGGAAACATGTGCATCCTATCCAAGTAACAATTTAATTTCATATCCAGAATTAAATACGTCGACTTTTGGTTCATGAGTAGAGCTCTCTAAATTGTTCAAAAACAGGACTCAACATATCCAAAGTCACTCACATGTTCAACGCAACTAAGACAAAATAAGCCCTAAAGTCCAACTACCCTAAAAATCAAGCTTCCAATAGGCAAAAAAAAAAAAACTTTAACAAACAAATTAAAATTTGACTATGCAATGAAAAGTTTTTGTAACGGTAGACATTATTATATGAGCATATACATTAAAATAAAAATGTTTTTCCCGTCTGCCTGAAAAAAGAATCTGAAAATAACTAAGCGACAAATTTTGCTTCATTTTAATTAATTAAAAAATGAGAAAAAAAATATATTTTTTTAATGTTTACCCGATAACTTTTAATATGAATATTTCCTGAATGGATATAAAAGTTTTATAAAGTTTTCAATGATTATAAAAAGCTTTTGGATATGACTCAACTAAAAACTAGTAGTTTAATAAAATTTCATTTTCCGAGAAATTTTCATCCATGTTAACGATATGTTTGTGATATAATTCGTAGAATTAAAATATGAAGCTACATGCTTTATGCAAGAAATATTGTTGGAAGTCATGCTTTTGTCAAGGTTCTAAGAAATGAATTTTTGTAAAATAATTGAAATTTTTTCATAGGATTCTTGACTCAGTTTGTCTTTATAGCTCTGTACTGATAATCAGACTTTCTTCACTGGCCATACACATCCATGATGATCCATAGCCTCCTTAAATTGTCATCTGAGACTGGTCCTATCTCCAACTACTGCTTACCAATTGCAATGCTGTCAATAGCTTCATTCCATGAATTTTTTGTTCGTCATCTTGACTCTATTGCTATACTAGCCAATCAGAACAGTCTCTGAGCGAATCTTTCAATAAGAGGATTCGAACCTTCACCGAATATCGTTCTATCTACATTTCTGCTTCTAACTGTAATCTGCTTCTCTCAACATTAGCATAACATCAATGGATATTATTGAACATTTTTTCAGTTGAATCCAACAACATCAGCTTTTGTGCTATTTACGTTACATGCAAAGAAAAATTAATTCCAGTTATTTGTGATATCAATAACATTGCCGTGACTGCTTTTGAAATAAAATGTCAATTTAATTGCATTTTTCTTTGTATTTTTAGCAATTACTTTTCCTTTTATTTTTAACATTTTATTGGATTCTTTAAAATTAATAAAGAATTTTATTGATTCGTTAGCATTGATTAAACTGTAACTGAATTTTATTGAATATATTGAATCATTTCAACTGCATTTATTGAATCATATTTTACTGATTTAATTTTTTTAAAAAAATATATATAATGGCCTTGGAGTCATGTCAATATGGATGATATGGAAATGCAGGATGATTAAAAAATTGATATTTTAATGGTTTCTCACAAATGGAATTCTGTTTGGTTAATCAACACTTTTTTGTGAATTTCACTAATTGAAGCATTTTGTTTGTCTGTCTGGATTACTGATAAGATCATGCTGAACACTATTTGACCAAGACTTGATTGAGCTAAATTCAAATTTTATTGGATTAAATCTCGGCTTGATTGGATTGAATCTCGGCTTAATTGGATTGAATTCCTAGCTAAATCGGATTGAATCTTGGCTTAATTGGATTGAATCTTGGCTGATTTGGATTGAACATCTTAATTTGTTTGATTCTCGGCTTAATTGGGTTGGACTTTGGATTCCATCTAGGCATGATTGGATTGAATTTGGATAAATTGGATTGAGTCTTGGCTTAATTGGGTTGAATTTCGATTTGAATGGATTAAGTCTTGACTTAATTGGATTTTGATCCAATTATATTGAATCTTAGCTTATTTGGATTGAATCTTGTCTTTTTTGGAATAAATCTAGGCTAATTTGGATTAAATACTAAGATGGTGTTTGGTTTGAATCTTGACTTAATTGGATTGAATCCAGGCTGAATTGAATATTTGTCCAATTTGATAGAATCTTAGATGAATTGAATTGAATCAAGGATTAAATTAATTGAATCTTTACTTAAATGGATTGAATTTGTATTAAAAATTTAATTAAATACTTTCATTTATCTTCATACGTACCGAAAAAATAATAAAAAAAAAGTATTCATAATTTTATACACCCGATAAAAATTTCATCATCATTATTTCCATAACATTATAAATTCAGTATGATAATAAAGTTTTAATAACAAATTGAGATAAAGCTTAATAGCTTAATTAGTAAATTTAATTAATATATATTCATGATTAATGTTTGATAAATTGCACTTTTGTGATAACAATCCTTCCACATTTTGGGAATTAAATTTCAAGGTTTTTCAGATATGAGGAAAATGTTTGACAATATTAATTAATTCTTATTGATATGAAAGACCATAAAAGATGTAGATACTGTAAGATGCTACATAAAATTTCTCGAAAATTTTTATTGTTTATCTTAAGACAAGCCTCAAAAACTGAATAAATTTACCATGTCAGGATGATTATCACATAACATTATTCGTACAACATAAAATCGAATGAAATTTTCTGTTGTTGTACATGACTCAAACATAAATGTTGTATGTATGCTACTGCCTGAATTTGTATTGTAATCATCCATTTACACAAGTCGAGTATCACAGGTTATAATACAGTACACAACACAGCACAAACTTATATTATCGAATGTTTAACAAACGAAAATTAATTTCATACAGTTAATTAATTTATATGATGACAATTGCTTCATTACATTCACAGTTCCCCATATCACGTTCATTATTAACCCGCTAATGAATTTTTCAACTCAATTTGTGATACTTTTTTTTGCCTTTATTAATGTCAAAAAAGTTATAATTAATAAAAAAGCATAAATATATATGTACACGAATATTTACATTGCTTGTATCATTTTTTGTGTAGTGTATGACAGCTTAATTTTAAATGGATGTGGGTAAATATGGATTATTGCCAGGCAGTGGTTCATTGAATTGGTTTGGTGGATAAGAAATTATGAGATTTTATTGAAAAAAAGACTTTAAGCAGCTTCTAGAATAAGTTACTATGTCTTTTATGTGATTGAGTGACACTTGGGGTACCGAACCATATATAGGTGATTCTGTCAATGCGACAGTAGGACAATTGTGGCCGAGAGGCTAGGCAACAGAGCTGATATCTCTATCACTTTTAGTATGAGGGTGTGGGTTCAATTCCTATCAAAATCCTAGCTTTCAATTTACTGCATAGATACATATTTACTTCGATGACGGTACAGATGAACTGTAATTCATGACATCCCTCAGATGACGCTTAAATCTGGTTCTATCGTCAGCTTCTGCCTGTCAATTGCCAATACCAAATGCAATACTGTCTCTATCGACAGCTTTCTTCTAGGAGTTCTTTGATTTACCACGAGCATAGATGATAATGTCGATATGACTAAGATTGGTACCAAACCTCACGATTCTACAAGCATTATGCCTTAAGTTCCTTAATAAATGATATATTTTAGTAATAAAAAGCATTACTAAAAGTTTCCAGCTCCCCCTTTCAAACACAACAACTCAAAACCCATTAAATCCTCAATATTGTCATCAAAAAGACACTTCCAACTTCTCCTTCCAAACCCCAAACTTCTCCTCCTCATCGCCAACATAATTTAATTAATTCCCATCTATTCAAACAAAAGAACAATAAAATCACTTTAAATTGAGTCTGAAACATTAAAACAAAAAAAAAATTCCCTTTTTTGTCTCAGTCCTGAGTTTTATAGCACAACCAGAAGCAAAAAAAAAGAACCCAAAGGCAAACAAAGTTATTCATGACAGAAAAAAAATTGCACCAACAACAATGTCCACACATAAATATAAAAAAATTAAAAATTCTCCATCAATCCATAAAATCTGTGCAATAAAAATTGCATTAAGCTTCATCATGACGCAAAGAGCTTTTACATGTAATTGTTTACAGTATAAAAGAAATTAAAAAATTCAAAAAGAAATAAATTTTCTAAAGGAAAAAGAATGGGAATTTGTGATGGCTGGAGTGGATGGGAGGGTGCACTGGGTGGGTGACTTGATTTGTGGATAGTTGAAGGAAATACTTAGGAGCTTTGCTTATTTCGTTAATTTTCCACAAAAAAGGAATGATCATAGACACCATTTATACTCATTTCTTGTAGTTACTTAAGGAATTGAACCCTAGTTTCTTAGAAATAAAATTCTTAATGCTTTTCTAATTGCTTCAATTTTGAATAATTTATGGGTAAAAATGGCTTTGATTCCTAGAGCTTTCAATTGTGACAAATTCTAATTATTCCTGACAGTCGTGACTCGTATATGGACACGAGGAAGTCCAAAGAATTCATGGAAGGAAGCAATTGCAGACAATATTGTGTTTGATATTGAAAATTGGTTTTAGGATGCATTTGAGGGAGGCCATGGATCACCATTGATCTAAACAGCTAGTGAATCAAGTAAGTAAGTATGCCTGACAATCATGCAGAATATGGACCATGACTCTCTTAGTTATACTTCAAGAGTAGAACCAAGAAATCTGAAAGAATGTCAGAACAACGTGTAGACAGAGAATTTGTACAATCTAGGTGGAATAGCCAACAACAGAGTCAGATGGAAAGACTTTTGTTGTAACCTAAGCCCCACATAAGGACATGGATACAGTTCGTAGAAAGTAAGCAATTAAGGACCAAGAAATTACCAATATTAGTCCCAATCCCATAAGTATCCAACAAACTGGCAGCAAACTCTCAACATTCATCCATAACAGCACCAACCCAAAAAATAAGATGCATGCTTATGAAGTACAAATGAATAAAAAATGGGCGAGCAAAACTTCTTCACAATGCGATAAAAACAACTGTAACTAAATGTAAATGATGATAAAGAATGTAAAAAACTTTTTAACTTGATGTCATTTTTCGCAATTTTCTTGCTACTTCTTAACACTTGAGCTTTCTTTTTCTCTCGTTTAGTTCAAAAATTCCACAAAGCTTCCAAACAGCATAAGCAAGAAAAAAAAACAAAAATTTATAAATGAATGAAAAAAAAAAACAAAGAAGAAAAAGTGACAGGATCCATTTATTCTCAAGTGCTTCTTGCTCATGTCTTTCATTTGCATGTTGTGTAAACAGTTATGAGCTCGTTATGTGATTCTTTCAACTCGTTTGTTTCCCTCATCCACACCCATGCACAATGCAAAAAAAAGCAATTAATTTTACAAAAAAATGCAAATTTTCTTTTGCCACTCAAAATTTTTAGTTCCTTTTTGGATGGGAGTTGTTTAGAAATGACGGGAATTAATGGAATTTTGGATTGCATTAGCTTTTTGCTGCTGGAAGTGACAATTGATGTTAGTTCATGACATGTTTAGATCAGTTTTAGTTACTTTCTAAATTCATCATGTTTAATGAGTATTGTATGTTATTTTTTGGGGATTTTGACACTCTAAACTAAACAATAATCTCATCCTGTTACATTCGTGATCGTAACTTGCTACATTCTTGCTTATCCCTCTTCGCTAAGCACTCTCTAGGTGTTAAAATGGGATTTTATTTCAGGTCATGAATGATACAAATAGGATAGAGTAGTAAGGCTTCTACATTTCCTTATCGACCTTACTACTGTACTTCTACCTGCTTATACATATAGGTAGAAGCAAGGCTGATACTAGGGGTTTCAATCCCGGGACAAAATTTCAATCCCGGGATTACGGGATTTGAAATCTCAATCCCGGGATCCCGGGATTAATCCCGGGATTGGACGATGAAAAAAATATCAAGTTTTTAGTCGAATTCAAGTGCAAATGTAATACTAATAGTTTTATTAGAAATTTTGAGGATGAAAAAAATCATTTCCAGTACACAAAAATGTGTTCTAAATAGTTAACAAAACAAATTAATGACAAAAAATTGCTAAGATTTGTGATTTCAAAGCCGAAATCAAGATGTCAATATCATGCTTTCTCAAAATCCCAATTTCGATAGATTTTTGGGATCGGGAATAGAAAGATTTTTCGGGATTCCCGGAAATCCCGATATCAAGAAAGCATAATTAACACAGAATTTGCCTAAATTTTTGAGATCTTTGGTACGCCTTAACAGAATTTTAAGAAATTACAAACAAATAAATTTAATTTCTGGCCTTTCAAAATATTAAAAATTTAATATGAATTTTTAAAAAAAGTTTCAATCAATTTTTGTTATTTGATACTGTAAAGCCTCATTTTTAACTTTAACTTCAAAAATTGTGGATGAAATTACTATATTATATTATTAGACATGATTTTCAAACGTGGGTTCTTAATTTTTTTAAAATTTTAGACTTTAAACCCACTCCTAGGATCCATTTGTGTTATTCAAAATTATCCTTTTTCTGTTACATCAACAGCATTAACCTATATGCATGTCATTTACAAATGATCCTATTCATGCTGATTGTCGACAAAAAGCTGAAAATAAAGTTTTTCATGCTCACTAAAGCCACACAAAAAAAAAAAAGCTTTCAACTTACTTTTCAACTTTTTTTCTTCTGTGTGCCACTTTTCCACTCTCTCTCATTTGAACAGCGGTGCTGCATTTAAAGTGATATTCAAATTTATCAGCGTATAAATTTCTCTATTCTAGATTTCATTTCTTCTTTTTTTCTACGTTTTTGCATCTTCAATTCCATTTCTTCAGCACGTCACACAAAATTTCCTTCTTCTTCTTTTTTTTCCCTCCGTTTGCTTGCTCTCGAGTTGGAGTGTTGGAAAGATAAAAAAGGAACGGAAAAAAATGGTTGGTCGTCTAGGAAATATAAAACCATAAATTCGCTGTGTCATTTTTTATAATTGAGATTCTCGAGTGACTGCAAAATGAAGCTTTATTTTTTCCTTCTTCTTCCTCATCGCTTGATATTGCGGCTAGCTGAGAAATAAAAAGAGTAAATGCTTTCATGAATAGATGATGAGAGATTAAATTCGATTTCTTGACGCAGTTTTTTGTGAATGAGATGGGTACGGACTTACTTTATTGAACTTTATTGCTTCTGATTTTAAATCTGTTTAAATAGTTCTTTTGGAAGTTTTAAATTGCAAGTTGATGAACTTAGTATTGAGCATTTTTATCGAACTGATTTGACTAAATGAATTTATATTCATAAGGAACGGGGATGCAGACTGAACTTTTTCGCAATTTTACTCTGACAACTTGTCAATTAACTAACACTTTGTTGCAGCTATTGAACAATGAGGAAAAGAAAAAAAATGTTTAAATAATTCAAATTGTTGGCAAACTTTATACTCCAGACTATCCACAATCTAAGTTGATCATAGTTGACTGTAAAGCTAGTCAAAGCGGGACGATTTGAAAAACCAGATTTTTGACTGAATAGATCCACAGATAACAGCAGACACGGTGCTTTCAGGCAACTTCACATCACAACTTCATCATGGCGACACAGTTGTGACCAAGCAACGACATTGTGGAACTCATGCATTCATAGCAGTCAAATAGCAACAATTCCTTAATTTTAGGAGCACAAACTAGAAGAACATGAACGATGACCGAACTCTAAAACTTTAAATGCATGCTCACTTATTTTGCTGGCCTAAGAGATCAATTGTGAATCGTGACTTGAATTTCCGAATAGCACAAGTTGATCGATCCTACATCCGGCATCAAGCTGACATGACTCTGGCATGTTGTCGAATTTGAACTGAATCCAGCATTAAGTCAGAGTCACGATGTCCTGATAATAAATTTTTGATGGATTAACCAACTTGTGCCTTTTGATTTTAGATGTCACCTAAACCATGCTTTGACCCTAGTTAGCACTTAAACAATAAAAATTCAGCAGCTTAATTCAGACTTAGCAACCTAAAATATCGTTCCTCTGCTGATTCTCGACTCAGTTCCAGCCTTAATTTTTCTCAATTTCACCCAAAACCACTCATTTAAACTTAATTTCCCAGCAACAACAACAAAAAAATCACTAAAACCAGCAAACTGCGTACTTTAATCCTAATTTATATTAAAATTGTATCCAAATCTCTTCTATTTCTTCCACCAACTTCCTCTATATTGCGAAAAAAAAGGAGATAGATACAGAAAGAAATTAAAATGAAGGAAAAGCAAAGCAGAGCAAAAAAAAAGAATGTTTCAACCCTTATCAACACCATATTTATAACAAATGACACATCCATATTATCATACCACAATCGGGTAGTTGAAGAGAGGATAAATAAAAAAAAATGGATATAAATTTAAGTGTATAAATAAAAATGGAAATTAAAAATTTGTTACTGTGGTTGAGTATGTGAAAATTAAATGCGGAAGCTTTAAACAAGTCCTCCTTTATATGCTGCCATTTCCATTAAGTTATTTTAATGTCACATATTTACACATGCACACAGCTTTTTATTATACGATTGTAAATAATCGAATTCTCGCACTTTAACTGATTGGAAAATGTGAATTCGATGGATTGAGTAAACATTGAGGACGGAGATGTTGTAAAAAAAATAATAAATAAATAGGCATTGATGCGAATGAACGGCAATAGCTGTAGATGGAAAAAAAAGTCAATCTTTCACAGACACATGTGCTCCATTCATTAATAGCTGCCATTGCTGATGCTATTGCTTTTGTGACTGTTCGTCTCATAGTTTTTTAATGGTATAGAGGAACTAGAGTAGTTGCTGTTGTGACGCATATTGTGAAAATTCGAAATTCTATTTTTAAACGATTTTTTGAAATTCAAAGTTTTAACGTCTTTTTAAAATTCAAATATTCAACGAAGAAATTGCAGCTCATATATAATAAATTCAAATTTATTTCATCCGTTACAACATCAAAAAGCCATTAAATTCCGTTCAATGCTTTAAAATTGATATAAAAATGCACTTTAAATCACTCGAATCCATAACTCACTGCCATAAACAGTACACACAAAAGTGTCATACATCCAATCGTACACAAGAGAATGCTTTTACTCAAACACACATGCGACAAACGATTTTTCTTCTATCGCCTCCTTCTTTTATTCGCATGATTTAATTATTCAATGAGTTGTGATAATTTTCACAGATGCTATACAAGAATCTCGGTTCTTTCCTTTTCATTAGAAAGTTTTTCATTTTCTTTCATCCGAGTGAGAAGTTGGGGTTGAGGAGAAAAAAGGAAATAAAGAAAAACATTTTACGTTTCATTTAGTTCTTCAATTTTTCTCACTTTTTATGAAATCTATTACTGCTTTTTGGTAGAATTTCTTTATTATGAAGCTTCATATTGATGCTTTCATCTTTATTTATTTTTCTAATGAAATACTTTTTTTTTCCTTTTGTTATCATAAAAAGTGATGAGTTATGAAGAAGTTTAATGATGAAAATGCTTTAAAGTTGAGGCTATTGTTGTAGAAAGTTAGGATAGAGTTGAATTGCGTCTGGGGAATCGAGAGATGTATAGGCGCATTGGTCAGTATGAGAATAAGACTGCTGTAGACAGAAAGGTAACACGGTAAGACTGTTGAACACCAAACTACTCGATATGCTCACTGATAATGCAAGGGTTCGATTCCTACTAGAATTTGTTCAGATTCTATGATAAAATACTGAGTGAACGGCTCCTTAGGATCAAGCATATCAATGTGTTTCAATCTGCTGACCTGGACTAGGGCAATTAATCCCGAGATCAGTTTTTCCAATCCTGGATTCTCGGGATTAAGATTTGGTCCTAGGATATAAATCCCTGGCTTAAGGTACATATATGCCCAAAACAAATACCATATCCAGTGTCCTCTTTCTTGTCATTGACTTAGTAGCTAATCACATAGAAGCCACATCCAAGTCGATGCTGCTTCATTTCAGTCATACTGTGTCGGCTTAGTCGTCGTTTAAAAAGAATTTCAATGAATGTCGACCAGAAAAGGACCTAAATTTTGGATAGATAATCCTTCACTAATTTAAGCTTCTCTGTTTCGAAAGAGACCTTTCCTTCCTTCATATAAGTCTCTAGCAATGCTCCCGCAAGTCAAAGTAGCAATGCTCTCCAAGTCAAAACCACATGTTACTGCAGTATTTTTGACTTTAACTCATATTACTGTAAATCCTTACATTATGCAAAATAAAACTTTTAATATTTTTTTCAATCCACCTTAGTTACCAACTTTGTAGCTTACTATACAAAAAATTGAAAATCACAAACTTTTACTTCATGTCATGTTGATTAGAAAAATTCAGGTCATGCAGAAACTAGGAGCAATTAAGAGTTGATTTTAACTTCGTCACTGCATAAAGTTGTAAGTAAAAAATTTTTCATATGGAAATAAAAGTTTAAAAAAAGTTATCAGAATGTAGACATGGAAAATTATAAAAAGTAGCAAGCACTTGCCTCATATTTCACTACTTACAATTTTATTATCTTTTTTTGCCCCCCAACATTTATGCTGTTTTTTGTACTTTTTTCTATGAAAATATTTTTCAACAAAAGAAATTTAATTTTTATTTTATTTCATTCTATCCTCTTCAAGCTGAACAGTAGAAAGTCATAAATATTGGAAGCAAAAAGGATCTTGTTCAACATTCCACACATTTTGCCATTCCTAAAATCCCAAATAAATATGTTTTTTTTTCATTCATTCTGCCGTTGTAAAAAGTTCAGTTACAAATGAATAGCATAATGGATGATGGAAATGCTTATGAAATGGACTGTTTGATGCGGAATTTACTGAATGAATAGAAGCAAAAGAATGTCACTGAACGCACCTTTGAGGCAGAAATTGTCACTGATATCACTTTTGAGGCAGAAAATGTCACTGAACGCACCTTTGAAGCAGAAAATGTCACTGAACGCACTTTTGAAGCAGAAAATGTTACTGAACGCACTTTTGAAGCGAAAAATGTCACTGAATTCACTTTTGAAGCTGAAAATTGTCACTGAACGCACTTTTGAAGCAGAAAAAGTCACTGAATGCACTTTTGAATTAGAATACATCAGTAAATACACTTCATAAAGCTAACTGCTAAAACTCCCACGCCAAAAATCAGCATAACCTAAAATAATATTGTAAAATGCGTTTTAATATCTTCCTGACCGCCAATCCACCTATTATCTATTATTATATAAATTTCCCTTTTCACATTTAACATAACAATCAACCATAAGAGCAGTTATGTTAAAGAAGAAAAGCAGGAAAAAATGTTTCGGGAAGGAAACACAAAACATAGCAAAAATAAACATTTTTTCTGACCTTTTCGATTCGTAGAGGAATATATAAATTGTAAGGCAAAGAAGAAGAGGAAACTTTTGGAATTAAAAAAATATTAGATTAGATATTGTCGGTAGACAGTAGGTAGAGGTAATATGAAAATTATCAGCTTTTAGCTACTTTATGGTATGTTTTGATGAGCCTTAAACTTTATTGCCTGTGCTTTAACAAATCAAATTTTATGATGAGGATGGTAAAATTATATGAAGTTACTTCGGATAATTTAAATATAGCTTGTTAAGTGGAATATTATATAATGTTGAGTTCTGAACGTGACTGATGGCTAATTATATGGTATATTATGTAAAGAGAAGACTACTAAATGAACATTGTTATTATGGATATAAATTCATGAGGATATAATTAAAGCTTTATGAACTTTGAGGTTTTTAATTGAAAACTTGCTACTCAATGCACTTTTGAGTCAGTAAATGTCACTGGAATCACTTTTGAAACTGGAAATTGTCACTGAACGCACTTTTGAAGCAAAAAATGTCACTGAACGCACTTTATAAGCAGAATATTGTCACTGAATACACTTTTGAAGCAAAAAATTGTCAATTGAAGCTGAAATTTCAAAGAAAAAAATTGTAAGCACAAATTCAACTCCAAAGCAAAACACAAGGTCATGAACACTTAACCTCAATATAAACAGACCTGAAACGTAATATTTCCATAGCTTTAATATTATAATGACGATAAAGCTCTCTGATCATTGAACATCAAACAATTTAAAGCTCATTTAATATTCAATAAATGATTCCTTGTAATAAAGCTTACCATGCCTCTATGACAAATATTTTTTTCATGCTTACCTTACCAAAGATTCAACAAATATCAAAATAGAGAGAAAATTCATTAATTTAATAAATGAGGAACAACTCAACAAACTCATAAGAAAATTATTTTCCAAGACTTTTACCAAAGTTTTTCTGCATGAAAGAGCCTCAATACACAAAACAATATGCAAATGTATGTGAATCAACATAAAACCACATTATAGTTGCTTATCAAAACTTTCAATTATGCAACAATGTGTTTTGATATGAATACACATAGACATACACAAAGACATTTTGATATAAAAGCACACAATATTTTTATTTCATGTGAATATCAACATGAATGATCAAAAGAAAAACTCTTTGAAATTCATCCTCACCGTAGGAAGTATGTTAAAAAAAAGAAGCCTACAATAACTTATATATATGTGTGCATGTATCGTATGGAAAGTAAGAGATAAAAAAAGTGGATGATAAAAATAAAGAAGAAAGCAGGGGAAATTTACAAAAGAAATTACCGCTCATTGCGGCATCAGAATATATGTAGATGTATATATGCTTAGGAAATAATATGATGTGATATGAAAAAGAATACAAGTGAGTGAGTGAGGAAACCACATTGAATTCCTTTTGTCTTTTAAGACATAAAAAACATGTAATTATGGAATGTACTGTATATGTCACAAAAACATACACAAATGATATCGCATTTAAATTTTAGAGAGCAACAAAACTTCGTTTTAAGTGATGGGAAATTGGTTTTATTGCGCAATTTATGAGCTTTTGGCAGGGGAGATGCATTTTTTCTTTTACTGCCTTAACTCAAATATTGCAGATTGCAATAGATTTTAGTATGTGTCACTCAGAATGTGACACCAACAATTAAGTGTCTCTAAACATTAAATGACAATTTGAAAGTCGATGGTTCAAATCTTACCGCAGTTAAGTGCTTCCGTATGGTACACGGTTAGGCGCTTTGCTCAAATTTGGAATGGTTTTCGAAGGTCATCAGTTCGAATCCCATCATGTCCAAATTTGATTTTTCAAAAGTTCATAAACACTTCAACTGCTTAATGTACGAGATAAAGGCTAGATTTGAAGTTCTGGGCAAAGTTGGAAGGCATGGACGAGTCAGAAACTTGAAGTTTAGTGGGAAAATAGGAATAGGAACTATAAGATTACTTTGTCAACAGAAGATTGACAGACAAGACCGAAAATATTAAGTTGTGTCAATAGAAGATTGAAAATACAACCAAAATCAGACATAAAACTTGAATCTTTGATCTCCTACATCCTCAATAGTCAGTATTAAACAAAATGAACTATCTCACCTACAGAACAGTCGACAAGTCCAATAATAACACTCTTTTAAAAAATGTAGACATTACACCAAAATCCCCATAATTCCCAAAACATCCAATAAATCCAAAAGTGCATTACAGCACACGAAATTGCAACATAAATATAAGCACAAAAAAATAGCACATTAAATTAAAAGCTATAAAAAGAATAATCCAAATGGACAAAACGACAATGGTATCAGATGAATTTCCCATGAGAAATTCCACTAAAAAGCTTGTACTCCAAAAATATATAAAAAGCTCTTGTGCTGATTAAAAATCCCTTGAGATGCATTATCATTGACAGTGTAATGAGATTTTTTTTTTGACTCTTTGTGCTGTAACAGAGCAGCACCAAACATCAGTGGCAATATCAGTAGCAAAGAATATGTTCTTTTTTTATGTAACAGGAAGTGTTTATGCAGGCAATAGAGGAAGAAGTCTCTCATGCGAAAGTCACCTTTCACTAATAAAAATGAAGATGAGCTTAAAAAGCCATAAAGACACAACGAAAAGAGAAAAAAAGAAAAAGGAAAAAATAATCAATAGGACAGATGGGAGGCAGGCGGGTATGGGATGAAGAATTTCTTGTGCCAAAGCAATTTCCAAAAATAAATTCTCAGCTATTGTCTTTTTTTTTCTTGTGCCTCTCGTTAGCTCATCGGCAATTCGAATTTTCTTTCCTTGCTATTTTTGTGAGGCAAAAGAAAAGTAAAAGAAAATTCTTTTTTTCAACAACTGCGCATAATCTTTCCTTTTTTTCTGCGAACCTTTATGTAGGTTCTGTTCTTCTTCTTTTCTATTTATTTGAATTTCTCATCGTTCCTCTACCAACTCATTCCATATTAAATTTTATTTCGCAATTTTTTTATTTTTCGCTCTCGCTTTACATCGTGGGAAAAAAGAATGTTGTGTCGCTGCTTGATACACATCGAATTGGAATTTCAAAAGGAATTTCTTTTTGGATGTTGGATAGAAAAAGAATTTTTCTTTTTTATTTCACATGGAAATTTTTTGTTTAGATTTCTTGACGGCGTGTTTAAATTTTTGTTTCAACATCTTGACTTTTTTGGCTGTGGTGAGAACGACTTGAGGACTAAGTCAATATGAATTCGTTGTCAAAGTCATGGATTTCTTTTTCGTTTTTAATTCTAATGCTGGACTAATTTTGTGCTTTTTGAATGCCTCTAAATTGTTTTTACGAATGTTCCAAGCGTATGATGTCGAGAGATCAAACATTTAAGTGTGTAGCTTTGATCTTTTCGTGATGAATTCAGTTGGGAGATTTGGGAAGCCGAAGTCTGATTCCGAAGCTGACCAACGTGGTTTCTCCTGTTACCCCCAAACAAACCGCTGACGACCGAAGCTATGCCGGGATATGTACTTACCCAACCTGAACGAAGAAGACTTTGGTGGGCTCAATTCACTAGTTTGAACTGTCTCTGATGTCAACTCTAAATTAAAGTGGTGTCTAGAAGAACTTTAGACTTGTTTCAATAACAATGCGCTCGCTCATAACGCCACCAGCATTGTGTTGTTCAACTACATCCGGATAAAGCAACACATACAATTCACCAACTTTACAACTTTTCTATCCTGCAGTCATTTAAGAACTCTTCCGAATTTAAAACTGGCGTTCATATCAACTCTGATTCCAATTTTTCGGAAGGTTGCAACGCATTCCCTGAAGGTACATGGCATAGAAAGTGTGAAAATTGTGACTTCAGACCTTCGTGACACTCATGTGACAATCTTGTGTGAGATCGGATTCCACCTAATTTTGGCTGCATGTCAGAATCATGCTGATCTGGTGCCATACTTTTTGGATATTCTGCGTCTTTTTCTTTACAATGCTGTGAGCATTCCTCTCCTATAATTTAATGTTCATAGCATTCTTCTAGTGCAGTGGTGGGCAACCTTTTATTTTTCACGTCAAGCCTTAGTGGAAATCCTTGACCAAACAACATATGGTTCATGGCATTTCCAAACATTTTTGGTGTTGGATATAGATTGTCCACCACTGCTCTACAGTAATCTAAAGCTCAAAGCTATACAACAGTACTGTACACAAATTAGAATAAGAACAAATTCGTCTACAACTTAACTGTTTGTAAACATCTTAAATGTTGATCCAATCTGGGAATCAATTATTTTCGTCTCCAACTTACAGCACCAAACGACACAACAAATCATATTTGCTTCATAATCAGAAAAAGTATAAACGTTATCATCAGAATCCTGAATGTCCTTAAGTAAATGCTTTTACTTTCATGCTAAAAGTAGTTCAATCTGATTATAGCCAAAATCCTAGCATAAAAACTGATTAAATAAGAAGTATATTCTGTGTCAAAAAAGAATTGATGCCATTACAAAAAAATCTACCTTTTTTATATCCTATATTGTCCTCAAAACGATTGTGACAATAAATTTTATTGCTTAAACTAAGAAGAACTAAAATTACCAAGATCAATATGCGCCATTGTTATCAATGTTGAATTTCTCCCATTGCACACATTCCATCGACGAACGAACACAACAAAAAAAAAAGATAAAAGCAAAAGCCATCGGAAGGAAGGATATAAAAGCGATTTTTCCATCAACACTAACAATTTAATAATCCTTTTTTGTCAAACTCAATTATAGAGAAAATTCCATTCAAACAGAATAGAACGTCATATACAGAAC
This sequence comes from Chironomus tepperi, assembly GCF_022539635.2. NCBI lineage: Eukaryota > Metazoa > Arthropoda > Insecta > Diptera > Chironomidae > Chironomus > Chironomus tepperi. Next base: position 3,407,187 of record NW_027226207.1, read on the forward strand.
AGCAGACACGACAGAGGATGAAAAAACAACATTAATAACTAATTTATGGCATTATGATAAATGACAGAGCAACGAATAAGTCACACACATACAAAGTATTACATTGAATTTATATTATTATTGACAATAACAACAACAGCAACAATAATCACAGCCTTTGTTACTACTACAATACCTTTTTCGACACGTTTGCCTCTTCTTTCAATGCCTACGATCAGAACTTAGTTGTTCCCTTATTTTTTTCTGTAGATGAAAATTTTCATTCTTGTTCGACACTTTCTTCACTGATGATAATTAATCAAAATCAGATTCTTTGGGATGCGAATGTTTTTGCTGTTTTATCAGAAAATTTTGCAAATTGGGAACTAGCTGAGGGTTGGAATCACTTAGTACGCATTTCTATGAATAATGCATAGATGTTGGGTAGATAAAGAATGGAAAATTGCATATGATTAGAATGAGTTAAGCAATTTTTTATAAGAAGCACAATGTGGAGAACCGCATTTTTTGTCATAAAAATGGATCAGCCGCCATAGGACAGTCGGGGCAACTTCTGAGGTTCTCGTTAATACGATTTAGTAACTACTTATTTTAATGTTAGCAAATGTGGTTGTTTTTGCCAAGTATTTAGCTACTTGTTACCAGATCGGCACATTTTGAAATGTTGCCAACGGGCCGACGCGGTAGCAGTATACTTATAAAACAAATTCTAAGTGGCTGTCATTTGGTTCTATGTATACTGCCAGTTGACGAAAACAACCAAGAAATACCAAGTGGCTGTCACTGCCAGTTCCAGGAGAATATTAAGGTTTGGGGGAGGGGCTGATTAAGATGTCATTTCTAGCTAGTAGCCACGCACCTAAGCGATATTCTAACGAACACTGTGTAATGTTCTAGTTTAAGGTGCGATGACCACAACCTCAGACACCTAAAGTACCAATAAGCATTCACCCCTCAAAAATCAGCTAAAAAGGTTCGTATAGAGAACTTTTATGTTCACATCTTTTCGATTCATTCGATGATGAGAAAAAAGTTGCTACCATCATCATTAGCTTCATTTCTTCTTCTTTTTTTATTTCCTTCTCCTCTCATTTTTTTTCAGATTGTCGATTTCATTATTTCACTTTTTTTTTTTCTTTTTAAATGAAATGAAGTCAATTTTAAAGTATTAATGAGGTTTCATTGAATTGAAATGATAAGAACTTAGTGGAAGTGGACGAAAATTTGCTGGATGAAGCATATCAATGATGATACTGATGGAAAATCATTACTAAATAATATTGAGGGGGATATCGTTAATGACATCTTTCGTTTCAATATGGATTGGGGATTTGATAGGTTTGCAGTACGGATTATCATTCATTCATAATCGACAGTCAGCAAATCCATAAATTGTATTGAAAGTGAGGATTTGTGTGTCTTATAAATATTTTTATTTTCTACTTGCTTATTTATCTTGCAGATGGATATTCAATATTATTTATTCATAATTAAATGGTTTAATTATACTTATTGATACTTAATACTAAGTGAGCGTTTGGGTGTAGCTTGTCGATGTTGATAAATATTTTTAATGAAGAAAGTGTTGAGCATACTGAATTAATTTAGACGCAATTAAATTGTGATGTTTATTCAAGACAATTAAATGTTGATTTTCAGTTGATTTAATTATATAGGCATTTAATTTGGTTGGAACTCATCATCAGATACAGAAAATCGATTGAAATTATATTCAATTCAGAGATGTATTAAGGGATCAAATCCCAAAAACGGTGATCACATTCCAAAAAGGTATCAATTCCCAAAAAACGAGCTCAAACCCCAAAAAGAGATCCAACCCCAAAATGAAGCAAACCCTAACAAAATTTCATGACCCAAATAGGGATCTAAACCCAATAAAGAGGATCAAACCCCAAAAAAGGACAAATCCAAAAAAGAAGATCAAACCCCAAATGAGGGGATCAAATCTCAAAAATGGATTTAACCTCAAAAATGGATCTAACCTCAAAAATTAATCAAACTCCAATAGGGGGACCAAACCTCAAAAAAAGGAACTTTCATCATTAAAAAGGAGCAAGGGAGATAATTCTTCAATTTGTTATGGTTTATCGTGAAAAAATCCCAAAACCCACCCTAAATTCAGGCGATTCAACCTCCGCTCCTCATAAATGCCCCTTTTCATGGTTCCCCTTCATGGTTCCCACCCCTGACTAAATACTATTCAGCACACCACAATTATGCCGGCCTTCAATTGCTTTCTACTCACATTTCATTTGCTTTTAGAGGTTAACGAAACCTTTTAAATATTCCAACAATCTAAACTAAGCTGATATTTCAGTCAAACTTCTTTTTCTTCGTAATAAACCAGAGTTTCAAATTAAAAGCAGAATCTTAAGTTTTGAAAAGTCATTAAAATATTCTACAAATCAACGAATTCCAAGAAAAGCATCTTCTTGTTATTCCTGAACTAAATAAAACTTATTTGAAATGAATAATTTCACTTGAAAAAAGAATCCACCGTCTCATTCTCTATTTATTCACATTCCGAAGAAATTCTATTCCTTAGCTGAGCTTTTCATATCTCAGAAAATGAATTCTGTTCGTACAACGTTTATTGATCTCCATTAATCTTCACTAATTTACATTACATTTGAAATTTTCTTCTTCCTTCTCGTTTTTTGAGCACAAAAAGGAACTAAGGAGAAGAATGAAAAGTTTTATTTTTATTCATGAGTTATTTGCTTTTGTTTCATAAAAATTCAAATTTTTTTCTCCTCTTTTCAGCTTTTTCATCTCTTTTTTTTTCTTTCCGTTCGATTCCTTTTGAAGATCCTTTTGACTTAAAAACAATATTCAATTTTCTTTTCTGTACTTCTTCTTATTTTACATACATTGAGCAATTTTTAATGACGCATAAAATAAATGATGATAAAACGGACTAAGGAAATTGAGAAAGAGTAATTGGAGTAGGAGTTGTGGGGTTCAAAATAAGTTATGGCTTTTTCAGAAGAAGGAAGACTATTGTGTCGCTTTTAGACTGCAAACTAGTTTCATGATAGTTGAGAGTTATTAAAGAGGAGTTGCTTCAACAAGTTGACTTATTGTTGAGTGCATTCATTTCTATAATTGATAGCTTATACGCAGAGTTGACTATCGTCGGTGTCTAAAGGTAATGTAATGTCTGAACAGAGTAAAATCTGGAAAATCTAGCCATATAAAGGTAAATATACCAACACGAGACCAAGGCCTTTGTAGTCGAGTGACTAAGCAACAGTCTACAAATCTAAAAATTCTTTTGTGAGTGCAACGGCATAATTCTCACTAGAGCAATTGAAGTTTAGATAAGTTAGGTAGTTACCAACATGACAACTGTGTTTTAAAGACGATAAGTTGTCAATGACTACTTTCTAAGTAAGCAACAAATTTATATCCTCGGTAGGATAGTGGTGAGTATCTCACTTTGTTCTATAATATTATATAGACTTACCTTTAATTTCAAAATCTCAGCAGCTCTTTGAATTCCACTATTTTGATGAGTACAGGACCCGAATAGCACAAGTCAGTGAATTGGTCCAAATTTCAGTACCATGCCGCCGTTACTCTTATTATTCAAATCGAATCCAGAATCAAGTCAGGGTAACATTGGCTTTAAGTCGGATACTTGATCGATCAAGCGACTTGTGCTGTTCAGGAAATTTACATCCTATTCGAGATTTAAGCATTGCAAACCAATATTTTAATGTAAAAAATATATATTTCAGTTTATTCAAAAAGTTTATCTTGCACTTTATGTGGATTAATACAATTCACAAAAATTATTATATTTTAAGTTGAAATTGCTACTTAAATCTAGAATCCATTGATTCATAAAAACGATATCCCGAAAAAAGAGTATAAAAATATTTTGATATTGAAATGCCATCGTGATGATTAATATAGTTTTTTGCCAATTCCTCAAATAGCCCAAATCCTGCAAAAAAATAAATTAAAAAAAATTTTGTTAGACTAAACTTTTCAATTTTCCAAAAAATCACATTTCAGCAATAAATTTTCATAAACTACACAGCAGATTTTTCCCATCAACATCCGTACCAAATATCATACATGATATGGATTCACATTCATTTATATCCTATCATATCATAATCTTTTTCTCATGTAATATCATATTTGATGCATGCATACATATTTTAAACTATTTAATAATTCTGATAGCATAAAATCATCCATTACACTCATAACATATTTGATTCTACTTATTGGTATAGTTTCAACAGACAGAAACACGTAGATGTATGCATACAATAAATTGTTAGGATTTTTATTCATCTATATAACAAGAAGAAAAGGATAAGAACAATTGATATTCACATGTGAAAAGCTCATTTGTATCATAAGCTTCACACAGATGAGAACCGAGTAAATTACTATGCAGTGTTGAGGTTAATGCACTTTTCGACGCATTTGTCTATGAAATGGAAGTTGAATTGCATGTTTTCTAACTACAGTCTGCATATGCAGTTTGCCGAAGACTTCCAAAGCTAGTGACTGCCAAAAAGCTTAAATTATATCAAAAAAAAACTCAAAATTTGCTAGTTCCGAGCTTATGCAAACCAAAATCCCAAATTTCAACTACATTTGTCAAAACTGACAACAAATTCACAAAACATACAGCAAATAATCCACCAGAATCCCTCAAATTCAATCTACCGTCGACCTTCACACCAGGACAACATTTAATTAATCAATAAACAAGTACTAGGTGTCGAGAAAAAGGTCAGAGCTCATTAATAACATAGTACTATGCACTAATGAAACTGACCTAATGCAATATGATTAATTAATGCTAATTATTCTGAGAATCATTTATTCAACCGTGTAGTGTATATAAATGCAATTTTGCAGCACATATGAACATGCTCTCAACATAAGCAGACAAATACTTGAATAAAAAAAAAGTACGCTCATTTGCTCATTCCGACAGCAAAATATGCACTCAAGAATGCTTTTGCATTAATACTTGTTTTAAAACGGAATCAACATTTCTTAGATTATGCAATATTTTCACATCCACATACAGATGTATAATGATAATGACGATGAGGATGAAAGTTTCCTTTAGAAAAAAAAAAAAACTTTTGCGCATTTAAATGAATGAATAAGTTAAAGTACTTTAATTTGATGGGATTTGAAGAGATAAAAATAAGGAATAAAAAAATGTTGTTTCTCTTCCTTTTATCTCACTCTTTACTTGTTCTTCTCACCAGCGTCTGAACACTTAATAGATTGAGTTTTAGAAAACAAACCGCTTTTGCCGCTATTACTAACTTTTTTGCTTCTTCTAAAAATCTGAGATGAATAATTTTATGGAAATTAAATGGATTATAGTATTGGATGAACAGTAAAGAGCTGGCCATAGTTTGGCAATTCTGAAAAATACTTTTGGCTATTTCGATGAGCTTGTAATCATCTCTTAATTTGAGTTTTGTTGTTGCTGGATCATAGCAACATGGATCAAAGCATTTTATCGTATTTTCATCAATTTCCTTAGCTAATTATCTCTTTACTGCTGAATATTTGCGTTGTTGCTGCTTAACAACTTTCTATTAATCCAAATTTGTATCAAAATCTATTTTAATAACACTAAAAACTAGAAAAAAATCAATGTTTACTTTAATGTTTGAACTAACTAATCCAACCGACTTGAAGTTGACTGCAAATCTTGGATGAACCAGCAAAATTTAGTTCAAAATTAGAATAACCGTTATTGACTTCTTTAGAGCTTATATCATATTTTCTTCTACATGTCTGTTGCTATCAAGCATTCCAGCTAACAAAAAAAGTCAATCAAGCACATTTCAAACTCAGTTCTATTATTAACTGCAGACAATAGCAATAACTTCAATCTAGATAAAAATAAACCAACCATATTGAGCATAAAAGTCATTCAGTCTGCACGATCACGCAAAAAAACGCCCAATTTCATTACAGCTTCTACAAACACACATTTCATGTCTACATTCATTCACAAAATAAAATAAAATCAACTGTCCTAGACATGAAAAGGATAATATAAAATGAAACTTTTTCATTCCACTTGTTGTCATTCTATTCATTTTTGCAGACATCAAAAATCCTGTTAGATATTCGTCTTAATTACATTATGTGGCTATGGACATGAAGAAGAAATGAACACAAAGCTGAAAAACAAACAAAAAATTCCCCATTTTTTTCATCTTATCAGTCACTCAGTTACACACACAAATAGTAATGCCAAATAATAAGAATAATGGCATAGCAAAAAACTTTTCATATTTTAACTCAACAGAAAGTAAATGGAAGGTTCATTTAAGGAGAGAAGAGAAAAAAAACCTCCCGGGAAATTTATAATAGAAATAACAGTCAGTAAGCTAGAAGTTGGTAGCTATAAGCTAAAGGAAATGTCGGCATATAATCATCATTCATATTTTATGTAACTGAGGGAATATTAATGTGATTCTTATCACCAAATGCTACGAATGGATGAATTCGAAATGGAAACGAAAAAAAATAAGAATAAAAAGAAAATTTCCATTAATGTTCGAGGACTTACTTTTTGAGGGGAGAGTAGCGCGGTAGCAGACATGGAATTGGAAAAAACAGAGAAGGAAGGAATAAGAAAAACTTTTTTGAAGCATTTCTAAACATTTATTAGGAGAATGGCCATAAGAAAAAGTTTCCTCTTCCTTCCTTTCGACTGAATGTTGCTTTGCTTCTTCAACTTTCGTTCATAACGGCAATTAGTGAGAAAAACGTTCCTTATCATCTTGTTGGTAATCTTTTTAGCGCATTCGGAGGAAATCTTACATTAATATTGTTGGAGGACAATTTAATTTGGATTCTAAGGTCGACACTTTTTAAAGTTAATGTGGATAAATTGTGTGTTTTTCTTAAAACATTATCTTAAAGTTGGTTGTTTGGATGTTCTTTACTACTTGAATTAAGAAATAAATAAGTTTTGAGGAATTAGTCATGGATACGATTAGTTTTTTTAATGATAAGGCTAGTTTTAAAACAGAAAAATGTGTGCAAATGAGAAATTTATTTTAAAAAGTCAATTTTTAAGCTCAATTCAAAGAATAAGTTCAGTTATGTTTAGTTCCAAGATTACTTTTACATCTAAGAATAAATTCAGTTCAAACAATATGTTCAGTTCTCAGGATAAGTTCAGTTCTAATAATACGTTCAAATTTAAGAACAAGTTCAGTTCTAAGGATAAGTTCAGTTCTAAGGATAATTTCAGTTTTAAGGATAAGTTCAGTTCTAAGGATGAGCTTAGTTGTAAATACAATGAAATTTTTATTTTTAGAATAAGTTCAGCTCTCAGGATAAGTTCAGTTCTAAGGATAAGTTCATTTTTAAGGATATGTCTAGTTTCAAATATAATTTCAAATCGAAGACCATCAAAGATAAATTTAATGAAACTGACTTATATTCAGTTCCAAAAATACATTCAATTAAGGAATTGATTTCATTTTTCGATAAAAATATTCACATTCAAGTAACAACTAAATAATTCAACACAATCCTAGTGTTTAACCAATCCTCAGTCTATAAATAAACCAAAAGCCTCTATCTTTGTTCCCATTTTCCCAATTAACCTACTTTTCAAGCTTGCTGAATTACATTATCTCGTGAAGCCTACTTGAACATAATATTTGACTTTGCTCTTATGAATATTCTCACAAAGTCCTCAATAACTGCATGTACAGGCATAATTTTACTCATATTCAAGGTCGTAAATCTCATTTTCTCTCCATTTCTTTTCTATTTATTAGATTTTTTTTCCTTTTTATTCTCATGAATATTTATTATGATATTAGGCACTTTAAAGAAAAAGAATATCCAACATAAATGAGCCTCATTCAGTTGCTATCATTTTTGTTGAGATGATAAAATCATTCAATGTATGCTTCTATAGAAATTTAAGATCAATAGAAAATTAAATCAAATGCTTTTCATCGACATTCTTATCATGAGCATATTCATATCATATCAAGGATGTACATCTATATGTTTATTTTTTTTTTTGTGTATATTGAGTTGAATATCATTATGTTGTGCTTCATCAGACACACGAGACATCAATTTTATCATTGACAATCGAAAAATAATAAAACGTGCGTATGGATGGAGATATAGCATAGAATATGAACACACAGATACATGAATGGGATATATGTGCCTTAAACATACATATGAACGAACATTGAAGATCAAATGCTACACATATAGCATTAGTCATCATCATTATCATTTGACAGAAGTGCTCCTTCATTTCAATGTGTATGCCTCTTTGCCATACAAATACGCACTTGAGAATCTCCTCATTCTTGTTATAAAAAAAGAGAACTTTTTTTTTCTCTTCCTTAATTTCCTTCATCATCATCTTCCCCTTCTTCCTCCATCAGCATATTTCTTTAGGATGAAATTCATTATGCTGAATGTAAGAAAGTCATAAAAACGTATTTAATGACATTTCAAAATGAATGTTATTTAAATTGATAAAATCAAATGAAATTCATATTCGCACATCCAGGCGTTACTGCTTATTTCTGTATATTCAAGAGGTTATCATTGTCGGAATCATTGTGTAAAGTGTTTTTTGTACAAATAACCTTTTGAGTTGAGTAAATTGTTAATTAGAACAGTCCTTAAGGTGGAAAAATAGCTGTAACCTGTGCATATTTTAGAGCCAAAGAAGGATGAAGAGCTTTATGGTTAGGGAACGGTCAAAAAAAGTCAATTCAATTCGACTAGACTCCTTATTAAATTCGAGTCGACTTCAAACTCTGTCAATTCTTAGTTCTTGTGTCTCAAACAAAAGTTCAAACCTCCTAACATCTCTTGCAACACAATATATCCCCCTTAGAACCCATCAAGCTACTAAATCAAGATTCTTTATAACATTACTTGACATTTTAATGTCTGATAATTGATTCGAGTCTTCAAAATTTCTATATATAAAGTTTGTTGTGTAGGCAGTGAAGAAATATGACAAAAATTTCATGTTATTTGCTCTTGTCAACAGAAATCAATGATAAATCTTCGATTTTGACAGTTATTAAATAAAAAGCTGTCGTATCTCCGCGATACATTCACAACAAATCAGCTTTAATGAATCTCAGTACTCGAAAAATTTAAAAATAACTAAAACTTTAAAAGCTATGATCATAAATTACTGTGGAAATTTGTTTTTCGAAACTTTTCCTAGCCAAAAGCATTAAAAAATTTTTTTTTCGTGGCCAAAAAAGCATAAAATATTACAATGAAACTCAAGTGGAATGCATGGATGAATTCATTCAACCGAAAAAACTTTCTCAACGTGTTCTCAAAAAATTTTGTTGTTTTAATGCTTCCACCCCAAAAACCCCCACTTCCCCCCCAAAAAATTGTACTTTAAAAAATGAACGACTTAATTTACAATGTTAAAGTTGATAATATATTAGAATATTTAGTTTAATTCCTTGTTATTGCTCCGGGTAAGTGCCTGAGTAAGTGGAACAATCGCATTATTCACTGCTATGTAATTTCCCTTCCATTTTTCTCTCTATTCTTGACTTTTTTCTGCATAGACAAACAGAAAAAAGAAAGCCATAAGACAATAAAATACCGATTGACTCATTTCCAATGAATAAGAAACTAAATGGTTTTCCCCAACATTTTTAAGGATTCATTCCATTAATTTCAGCTGACTCAGCAATATTGATAATTGAAATTTATTAGCTCTTAATTTAAGAATATGTAGTTTCCTCGTTATAGCTAGATTGAAATTTATCGTTTAATTTTAAAATTTATTGAAATAGTTATGTTGGCGGCAAGTCGTAGGATGCTGAATTTGTAAGGGTGTGAAAATGTTGTTGAGAAAGTTGGCAAGAGGTAGTTTTAAGTTACTTGATATCTTGAGTGGTACTGCAAGGTAAAAGTTGAATAGAATTGGTCCAACCTCCTTCTAATCTTACAGGACCCCCTCAATCTCCTTTTTGTCTTCCAGCTACCCTCAATCTCTTTTCTAGTCAAGGACTTGGTCACGTTCTTTACACAAAATGGCAATGAAAACATCAGCTAAACAACATTCCATGGAGACAGTATTGCACTTGTTTTTGGTAATTGGCAGACGAAAGCCAGCAATAAAGCCAACTTTAGGAGCTATCTGAGGCAGGTCATCTCTAACAGGCAAAGATTATGCTTTTGAGAGAATGACTCTCAGTTTATTCTGAGCACGCACATTGCCTGCTAGGTCATGGATCACAATTGATCTGTACGGATGTGTATGGAAGTAAGTCTCTTCAATCAATTTCCATACAACAAATTCCAAATCAATCTTAAAGTTCCTAAAACAAATTCATCTTTAAATTTAATTAAGTTGCACATGTTTCAAATAAATTTGCAAATTTAAAATCAAATTTTCATCAAAGCATTCGAATCATTCGATATAAATCGAATCATATCATGTCATGAATTAATGATGCATGCATCAATTCATACATACATACATACACACACACTCAATAAGGAATAGGAAATTTTTAAAATTATTCATCAGAATGTTACTCAATCTTATACAATAAATAATTCAATAAATTTTCGTCGTTCGCTTTTAATTTTTAATTTCAATAACTCACAACTCATTCCATAGGCACTTGAAGGATTCGACGAGAACAACCAAAAAACAAAAATTTCTTTCGATTCTTTTTAATTCTGATTCTTTTCATGTAACCTTAAGTATTCATAATTTCCTTCTCATTCTTCCTCACAATTTAGCATTTATTTTTCCTTTCCTCTGCCTCCATTCTTCATCCTTCACATTTATACATATTTTTTTCTTAAGAACAAACTTTTAATGCAATTTGTTTGCAAACACAAGAAGGGGAAAAAAAGGAATTGGAGTTGGGTTTTTTAGCTGATTCAAAAGAATGAGTAAGTGGAGTAGAAAGCAAAAAAAAAATCTCATTACACAAATATCAGACGCAAGTAGGTTGAGGGATGGGGAAATATAAAAAAGTTTGCCTCGTGCTTAATGTTACCCAAAAGAAGAAAAACAGAAGAAATAATGAAAAATAAAAACAAGAAGAAGGGGTTGCTAGTATGAAAATTTTCGACAGCAAATGATACAATCATGACGCATAATAAGCAGTGTTAAGACATACTTTCAAAAACTATTTGTCATAAAGCCTTGTGATGTTAAATGGGAAAATCCCTGTTGTACCGTCATTAATTTTCAATATTTGGTAAAAGATTTACTGAGGTTTGTTATGCTTTGACTGACTGTTGACAGGCGTTATTGCAATCATTGATTTTAATTGACATTTATTCCCACATATATCACATAATTAATATGGCAAATGGAAGGAGGAAATTACTATTAGATGGAAGTATGGAAGGCAAAGCTACTTAGTATGTTCGATTTTCACCCTTATTGAGTTTACCGCATATAAATTCGTTTGTAATTGCGAATCATGCCTAATTAGTCATTTACTACATTTGTGGCAGTTACAATTTGAGGTGAAATAGGAATTGTGGTCAAAGTATGAAGCTGCAATGAAGGACTTCAATTAGTATGCTTATGGGATTGGAGAAATTCGTCTGTACTCAAAATTGCAAGCTTTTGGGATGGATTTTAGGATACGCTACTCAATGACGTATAAAGCAACCACGTATATTGCAAATATGATCTGGTAGACATCTTGGCTGGATTATAGGAAACAGCACTCAATGACGTACAACCACGCTACTTGGCAACTCTAATCTAGCAGACATCCTGTTCCATAGATAGAAATGACAGCTTAAACCATAAACAACCATGACTTCTCGTCATTACTCCAACATTATTCATCCGTTCCAACAAGCAAATTGAAAATCATCAAATCAACAAGAATCATGACTAATCTTAATGAACAGACAGACAGCAAACATGAGCTCATTTCCGTTTTAATCAGGAAATGTACTCGAAATCGAGTGATGAAGAAAATGAAGGGAAGAAAAAACAATTGCCAAGAAATTGAGGAAGACTGTATTCCATACATGACTGTACAATGAACGGAGGAAGAAAAAAAGTTTTTAATATTCCGCCATCGGTTTATGGCAGACACATTCCATACATGATGCATGATTATTTACGAGATGAAAACTTTTTTTTTCATGATTCTATTTTTATTTCTTTCGAGACTAATAAATGAGGAATCGTTATATGCTTTTGTTGCTGTATTATGGATGTCGTTTTGAGCGGATAAACAAATTCTTTTCCTTGGAAGAAAAAAAGCTCTCATGAGTCCACATGTTGGCTTTATGACAATGTGATTTTGAGTCAAATTACATTTTAAAAGCTTTTTTTCCTCCTTTTTTTTTGTATGTGCTGTGAGCAGCATGAGGAGAAAAAAAATTATGAAAAATGTTTCAGTGGGATTTCCCATCATTCTAAATATAAAATTTTCTTCTTGTTATCCATCCAGTGACACATGGTCATATAAAGGAATGGCCATTATCGGTCGTACTGCTTTTTTTGTCCTTGTTAATTTTATTTTTTGTTGTGAATATGAATGTCTCCCTCTCTGTACATACATACTTAGGACACATAATTTATTACTTTTTAAACAATTTTTTTTTTGTTGGTCCTCAACGGCATTCTCTCTCTTCTCCCATCCATGAGACGGAGAGAAATGGCAAAAATGTGTTTCATTGCCTTTTTTTCTGCTCTATGTTGTGTGTTATAGTCTCATGCCATGCATTTTTTCCCTAGCCAGAAGAAAAAGAAAAGTGAAAAAAAAAGATATTTTTGCGTTGTTTTTCGACAAAAGTTTAAAAGTCGCGTCGTCCTCGTGTCAGGCTTTAGTTTTTATCATCCCATTAGCAGCAGCCAAGTTTTTTTTTGCTCATTTCCACTTTACTTTTAACTCATAAAAATTGTTTTATATTTTATACATATGGCGTAAATTTCCATTGAATTCGTTAGGGCAGGGGAGTCGCCAGGGAGGCATTGTGGGCATCGACCCTTTTACGAGTATTGAAAAACCGTATATTTTGTAACGTCTTTTTAATTTTTAAATTTTTAGATCACTATAGCTCGAGCCGGAACTGAGCTTCGCTCATTTAAATAATTTTAGTTAATGTTTGCTTTTTGTTAAAAAAATCAGAAAACTTAGTAAAATATTCTGGCTGAGCCCCTGCGTTAGGAGAAGGATGGATGTTGTTTTTGTATCTTTTTTTGTTTTATGAAAAAGGATCAAAACCAGAAGAATAAATTTTCTAAGGAACACTCCGTAAATCTGCTAAGACGCAAAACCAAAACAAAACAAAAAAAAACCTTGAATTTTATGTCAATCGTTTATTTTAAGGATTGAAACAATCTGTGGTATTCATGAATGATTAATTTCCTTTTCTGAAAGTGTCGTGGCTTTATACAATCTAGTTTTTATAGGAGAAATGTAGATATAAAAAAAGTTAAATTAGTCAATTCAATTTTACTACGCAATTGAGTGAAATTCTATAGAAAAAAGTCATTGAATTTGCTCATTCAATGTCTGATGCCAATGATTTATTTGTAAACGGAAATTGAAGCACTTGGAATTTTTCAAATAAATTTGATATCGTGTCTGCATACTTGAGAGCTATTGGTTTAACAACCTTTGACAATCATCACTTTGAAAACTTTAACATCTATTGAAAAAAATTGCAGACGTTATAGCCATTTTGGTCTGTCAGTGGAAAATTTTAAATCTCTTTTGGATACAAGTTTACTTTAAAGGAAGTCAAAGAGATAATTTGAGTGAGATTTTTACTCAAAAATTCTGACAATTGAAGCTTTAAATCTTCATTCCTGCATTTTTTAAAGAATTCTAAATTTATATCCTTCCTAGAGGGATTATACTCAATCGGACCCTTATCGTAACCCCGTCCTTGCTTCTATCGTAACCATTGGCTACGCACCTGTTTAAATAAGACTTTTAACAAATTTCCAAGAACTGAGCCTTTTACAGCATGAAAATAAAAAAAAATACAAAATGGTAGATTGATCTCGCTGTGTTTATACAACACTGAAAGGATTGCTCAAATGGAAAATATTCAATAACGATAAGGTTTTTAAAAAATAATTTCGTTTAAAGAAAAAGGACCGCGAATACCGTTTTCTAGCAAAGGATTTACACAAAAAGTATTTTCAAAGAAAATTATTCCAAAATTATTTTGTTCCTTTTCTTCCAAATCAGTGATTTATAATGTTTAAGAATTTACTATGGAAAAGCTTTAAGACGAGGCTTTTCAAAGAGGCTTTTGAATTGTAAATCAATGTCTTGAAAGACGTAACTTCAACATTCTATGAGAAACGTAAAATTGAAGGTTTAAAGCAGTGATGAGCAACCTGTGTGGCGCGACACACTCTTGTGTCGGTATAAACTGTATGCTGAGTGCGGTTTTTGTCGATGCTTACCACAAAGGTGTGCCACAAAGAATAAAAGGTTATCCAGCACTGCTTTAATGCGTACAGCAACTCAAAAACTAGGTTACACACTTTAAAGCATTTAATCGTCAGTTTCCCCTTTAATTTCATTCACTGTTCATTAAATAAAATTGCGTAACTTGCCAGAATTCCTCGAATTAAATATTCGCAACCTTTATTTACACAAACTTCTGCTGTATCCATAAATTTCATATCCGACACGTGCAAAAGCCTCAACACAAAGTAAATCGAGCATAAAAGCAAAATATTCGACCATTACCGAGAAGTACAGCAGAACCCAAAGGTCAAATAACAACTTTAAAGGAAATAAAAATCATTTGAAATAGAAAAATTTACTTCCATTCGATATAAAAGAGTGAGTCTAGAATGTCCTACATTATTTTTAATTAAATTTCCTTCAGTCTTTTCACTCATCTCACATTGCTTCCTCACTTGTATACAATAATGACTCAGATTTTCATCCCAAATGTCCACTTTTTTTTATTCTTCCTTTTCTCCACTTTCATACATTGTTGACAAATGGGAAAGAAATAGAACTGCTCTGTCGCTTTTCAATTTACAGCAATGAAATAGCTTTTTTCATGCTGCCTCTCCACATTTTTTTACTTCACTTTATTTTTATCTATTCCCTTTTTTTCCTACACTCCTCTTAACACTGCATTGACATCATTAAGAAGAGGAAAGAAAAAAAAGGATGTTGGAGATTTCATGCATATCACAGTAATTGGATTTAATTGAATTGAAAATTAATTAAAATTCTTTAAACTTACTCATGCATTTTACTTTAAGTAGCATAAATGTTGCATATCTCATTACTGCTGTTGATCGGGAATATCAAAGACGCCACACTCACGATTTGCTGGCAATGCTTTGTCTGGAATGAACAAAAAAGAATGGATATGGATGAAATAAATTGAAAAAATTTGTAAAAAGGATAAAACCAGCGTATGCGTGGTCACACGTGCCCGACGAAAGCGCACTTTCCGGCATAGAGTCGAAAAATTAGAAGTTTTGATTTATGAACACAATTCAGTCATAAAACACCACAAATTACATAAAAGCAACAGAAAAAAAGTTGGAAAATTTGAGATTTGAACCCATGACCGGAGAGATTTTCCAAAAGTCACCTTTTTAAGGACTACGTAAAAATACGTACGTGAAACGTAAGGGAATTTTTAAAAAGTTAAATTAATTAACCTTCTACTGCACTAATCGACAAAAGTTCGTGGGTAAACAGACGGACGGACAAAGTACGGACAATAGCGTCTTTTCCTTTAAGGAATATACACTAAAAAATGTTCTATGTTTAAAGTAAGTTTAATGTTCTATGTACAAATGATGTTGAATAAATATAGCAGGCAAAGTCCAACGTTAAAATGGAATTTCTCATCATTTTCCATCCTGAATGTATTATGAAAATGTGAAGTACACAGAGAAAGGAGATATATGGAAGAGAAAATGAGTAAATATTTGATAATTTCATTCAATATTCAGCATAAGTTTTTCCTCCTTTAGGGTATCATCATTATCGTCGAATGATGTCCCACTGGAATCATTTTAACAATGAACAATCGACATTCTCATTTTATATACAAAATTAGCTCCATGAACATGCAAGTACACCCGAACTGAACCTTTT
This sequence comes from Chironomus tepperi, assembly GCF_022539635.2. Lineage (NCBI taxonomy): Eukaryota > Metazoa > Arthropoda > Insecta > Diptera > Chironomidae > Chironomus > Chironomus tepperi. The sequence continues at coordinate 3,423,320 of NW_027226207.1, forward strand.
ATGTCTGTTGAGTCGATGTGTCCATTACCCTCTTGTATAAACTTTTTTTTTTCTATATTCCCGAATGGCCACTGCCCTTTCAAACAGCTTTGATATTGTATATTGTATATTCACATATGTGGATTTTGTGCAGGCAGCAAAAAAAGCATTCACATCCTTCACACAAAAAAAAAAAAGTTTGAAGCTCTCAACAAATTGAAAAAAGTTTGTTTTTTTTGTGAGGATGGAGAATATTGAGGACAGGTTTGGATGCATTTTGTCCTTGACAATTTATCACAGTCATGCTGATAAAAGCAATTAGGGATGCTACATTTTAAATAGAATTAGTTGGTTAATCCTGATGTGATATGCAGCTTAGATGTACTAAGCATTTTGTAAGCTTGCAAGAATAACCTTAAAGTAATCCATTAATATGCACTTTAATCACTCAACGACCATCGTGTTCCATTTTCTCGCATGAATAGTACGAATCATTTCAGCTCCAGCAACAGAATGTATATATATATAAAAAAATCGATCATAACGAGTTGGTGAAGAATGGATAACACAACAAATAACAATAAAATGCAGTTAGACACTCTCATTCTCACTTCTCTTCCTTATGCCGTATTAATTTGCTATTGCCACATTCACTATTAATAATGCTATTTTTTTGTGTTGCTGTTGCTGGCATCGAGTAGTGTTGAGAAGAAAAATGAAGAGAAATAAAATTTATGAACTTTTTATGTTCTCAATACAATACTTTATTCCTATGAGGTTGTTCATTAATGATGTCTGACATTTGTGATGATCCCATGCACTTGATGATTGTGGATCAAAAGCTGTACAGCAACTTAATAGTTTGAAAATGTCATAGCATTTTAATTGACGTTATTTACGTACAATCCCTATGTTGTGTGTTATGTTGTTGAGAAAACAAATACCATCATAAGAGAACGTGGAAGTTAGGACAATAAACTTCAATGTGACTTTAAAGATTTAATTTTTTTTTTTATTCCTTCTCTCATTCTGCTTTCAACATGAACATTTCTTTTCATACCATGTTTTTCATGTTTTCATTGTAAAATTTTCTCACATCCTGTTCATAATTCTCATACACAACCTACATGCATTCACTCAGTTATTAATTCAGTAGGAAAGATAGGATGTAAAGTAAGCACAACAGAATAACAAAGTCAAGTGTATGAATGAATGTTATGTACATTTCATAATTATAATCCAAACCACATAATACTTAAAAAAAAAAGAAATGTTGAGGCAAGTGAATGAGATATCCTTGTGATTAATTTAGAGGAAATTTATGGATTATGTACTTGAAAATTTTGAAGCTTAGGGGCATCAGTTGATGTATGTGGGTTTGAATATATTGAAGTTTTAAGCACTAAATATATTGTGTGGATGATTGTATTCATGCTGTAGGCAGTTAGCTGGTTTGGAGTATTAATCATGCTATCTCTGTAAGTAGACAGTCTAAAGGAAAGTTGAGAGAACTTTGGGATCCGGAATCCAAGAGTCCAAAAAGGCGACTTACTACGGAGTCCGGACATTGATGGAGGCGACTCAACTTTTTTTTGGAGGCGCATCCACATTGTAGTTCAACTAACTCTGATGCCAACAAAGAAACAAATGCACATCATTCATAACTATCCCAAAATTCCCTAAAAAGCAGCCACCCAAACCAATCATCAAAATTTCATCGTGGGAATCCCGACAGCAGCAATTTAGAATATTCCCACCGATTCAGTCCATTGCAAATCCAAAAAAGCAATTTGAAATATTCAATAAACTTTTATATTCAATCATTCTAAATTTTTTAGATACTCAAGAAGATTTTGGAACAACACAAAAAATGTTTATAGCATTAACCCTGGCATTCACCCACTCTCAATGCTCTGATTTAGCAAACAAATCAAATATGCTCACTGCCATTTACAGAGAATATAAAATTTTACAACATTCGAGATGTTAAGCTTTAAAACTTTTAAGACGAAAGTGAATCAAAAATGAGTAAATTCCCATGCGAGTCTCGTATGATTTTTAAAAAATATATTACAAGGGTAAGTACATGCAATAATAGTAAATAAACATAATGAGTGAAATGGCAACGAGAGTTGGAGGAGTTATGAAAATGTAAGGGATAACGTAATATACGAAAATTATACATAACTGATATGAATCACGAAAATTATTTACCCAAGCTATTTTTTTCCCAACAAATAATAAAAAAAGCTCTTTCCATTTTCATCACTTACACTTACACTCATTTAGTAGATTGTGAGGGTTTTTAATCAGTGGCAGAGTATATGAAAATTGAAGGGCGCCCTTTCGTAACACGAGAAGCACTTAGCGACATTAATTTCAGGCATACAACATCAAGGCCCTTTGCGAATACAAATAGATATATATATACATATAGAATCTCTCTGTGCTGGAAATGAGAGACACAAAATTGAAATTTATGCTTATCGCTTTCAATTACAAATGGAAAATGTCGACGCAGTTGAATCAAAATGAATATTTTTTTTTTTGTAATTGTGGCAGAGTGAAAATCAATCTCATTTTTATATGTGTCGATGTATTATGCTGAGTTATGTTGATATACATAAGAGAATATTTTTTTTGCGTTATGTCAATTTATGTTTGCAATAATATTAAAATAAATATCAATTCAGCATTTTTAAGGTTGAAACTGACATTATGAGGTTTTCATTTGACTCTTTTTTTCCACGTATTTGCATTGGATATGATATGAGGTAGAGTCAGGTGTGCTTAACTATGTGATGTGGAGCAAAAGTGGTGTAAAAGTGGTGAATTAAGAGCCTAGGCATTAATATTGTGTATGCTAAATTTTAGATGTTTTAAGAATCTCGTGGATGACCAAAGAACTCTTGAAAGGAAGCTGAGGTTGACACAGATAGTGCTGCATTTGGTATTATGAAAACCAGCGATAGAGCCAGGTTCAGACATTCATAGATCACAATTGCTCTATACGACCAGCGAAGTAAGTAAGGAGAAATTTCAAAATTTTTGGAAAGCATCACTTCGGCTTCCAACCTCAAAATTGTAAGGACGGCTCTGATATGTCCCGATAAGCAGTATAGTCTAGCAGTATAAGAAAAAATCTTTATTCCAATAAAACAGTCCAATACCTCAACAAAAAATATGATTCATAAAAATTTCCCTATTTTTATTTTTATATTTCTGACACCAATGCTTAACAATAATTGTTATTGCAATTTTGAGGCTCCAACATAGCTGCTTACTCATTCATTCTATGTCACGAAGAACAAAAAATGTGAAAAGAATTTCCCTACTTATTATTTTTCATTTTAAAATGTTAATGTACATTTCATTTATGTATTCAATTTTTCATTATTTCTCAACATAGTCAACTACATGTCTAGTAAAGTCTGAAAATGTAAAGTTTTTTAAAAGGAAAATTCCATTTACATGAGAATTATTGATTTGACTTGCTTCAAAAAGGGTCGTTGGATCTCATTATAAATTCCAATAAACGCTATAGTGTTCGTTATAACTTCAACATAGCAGACATAAGCAGTTGAAGCGAGAATGAGGATGATTTGATGGAAGAAGAAATAATGGAAAGAGGAAAAACTTTATGGCACGTATTGTACACATCTTTCTCTTTATTCTGCACCATATCGTCTATTTTTCGCAAAACGTAATCGTTATTACTTGCAAGCAAGCTACTTTATGACCATCAATTTCTTGCCAACTCAAATTTTCCATAATGAAAATTGAGTTTAATATTTTTTAAACATTTTTTCCCTTATTGTCTTCCAGTTCCTCTTCCGATTTATTTTGGTCTATTGACGGAAGACTGAGTATAGGAAGAGGCAAGGGACGACGATTGGAATAAATTAAGTTTTATGTGATAAAATCTACACAAAATAGATGAAGACGAGAAATAAATGAAATTCGAGGAATGAATGAAAACAATGGACATTAATTGTGTAACATCAACATCTCAATATCATCATCATCATCATCATCAGCACCAATCGAAGTGAATCTCTCTTACTCATTTTATGTGTATATAAATGAATACAAAGCACATATCTCCCATCCACCCAAACCCATCGTCCTTCAATAATCTCTAAAGAATAATACAACAGAGAACTAAGCTGACATGGATGTGATTCATACAAAATAGAACTTCTCAATAATGATCATGAAATGAACAGAAAATTATGTCAATTATTTTTCATTTTTTTTATCATTGACTTGGGCGAAATGGAGAACAAGTATCGTGTTTCGTTGAAATTGGATCCATGTAAAGCAATTTCTCATGAGGGGATTGATTCGTTTATGTACAATGCACAATTTGTTTAATTTTGATTCAAAATCGGGAATAATCTGAATCAACAGGAGCGGATTGCAACGTGGGGAATCAAAAAATTAATTAGGATTTACGTGGATTAATCTCTACAGAGCGTCTCGATCACCAGAAGGCAAAGATCGCCTAATTCAAATCCATACCAAAGAATGGTTCGATTCCTATACCCAAAATCCAAACTAAATTTACAAGGATCACCAATCTTAATCACTAAAAAGTATCGAGTTTAATTCCAAATTTAATAAAACCAATTGACAATAAAATTCTATCGGAATCACATAAAGCACAAGAACCCAATCATAACAGAATCAACCAATCAAAAAAGGCACTAAATTCATCAATAACAGACAATATCAACATTCAATTTCAAATCACTTTAAGGCTTTTAAATTTAGAAACGTAGCCAATAAGACAGTCAATCAAACTAAAGATAACATCTCAATACCTAAAAAAAGACCTAAAAACGAGACATGAGATAATACCGAGGCATACAGAAATATCATAAATGAGGCATAAATTCAGTCTTTTTACCGCTTCTTTTGCCAATAAAAAAATTTTCTCCCTTGTTATTGATTTTTTATGACATGATTTTCTATATCTCCTTCACAATTTTCATTTTACTTGCTTGACTTGCCAGTCATACATACGACAGGACAAGAAAAAAAAAGCAATGACCGATGACTCGTCTTGCATTGACGATGGATATTGTTATGGACTTTTTTTCCAGCAAGGAAGCACTTGAAAATTAAAAATAAGAATGAATGTGTACACTTAACTGCATGTTCATGTTTATGCTAAAGTGAATGCTATGAAAACTCAATAAGGCATTTTGTCAAAAAAAAAAAAAAGGCCGACTTGGAGTGAGTAAGCATAAAAAAATTGTCATCACGCCAAGAAATTGAATTCACATTTTTATGTCGTAGCATGTATTGTAGGTAATGGTATGAAGAGGAGTATATTGACCTTCCGTTTTACTACCCCAATTCATCAATCCCCCACCTAATCCACCTTCTTTTATTACTCATACTGACATCCAGCCTGTCTCATATGATTTCTTCGGAAGTGAAAAAAGGGAATTCTCTCGATCAAATCGATTTTTTATTTGCTAACAGAAAATGATTATCTCTTAAATAACTGAATCCTCCACGCACCAGCATGTGGATGGAGAGATATTCTTCCATTTAATTCTCTATACAATACATACAATTTAGTATCTACCGATTTCAATTCAATGGTAGCTTTTTACTGATAAATAAGAATGAAAAGGAAGGCACACAGAACAGAGAATTCTTATTCCTTCATGACAATCTACATTGGATGAACGGAGAGTCATTGATGTATAGGCTACAAAAAAAATCTTTAAAATGAAAAGAATAATCGAAATTCAATACGTTAACGTAGCATTTTTTTTTTTTCATTCAGGTTTTTCCCGTCCCTTTATTCTAAAGCATGACATGTTCTCGAACGGATATAGATGAGATGTAGAAGAAAGAAAGGACGAAAGGACTTTTTTATGAATGTCGATATTTTTCTTTTTTTATTCCATCGTACTTGAAAAAAAAAGCCCTTTTCAAATGAGAAATGAGGTGTAGTTCGTGTTATGATGATTAGCATTTGAAAGATTCCTATTCATTTTTTAAGGGGCTTTCAATGTGAAAAAAAGAAAGAGAAAAGGATTTAGTTCATCCATCAATTGACATTTTTTATATAGAATCTAGAAGGGTCAGTCACATTATACATAAAAAAGTCGTATGATATGCAGGAAGTGCTTTAGAAATAAGTTTCAAGTATAAAAAAGTTAATGGACATATTCCTTTAAATATTCATGATAACTTTTTATAGATGCTAATGAAATTGATACTAATTTTATTAGTGAGAACAGCATATGGTAAGGGACACTCGTTTGTGACGTTGGACATGGAATTTTCTTTGAATTTTCAATTTTTGATGGACATGAACTTGCTATTTATTATTCATGGAACCAATTTAATAGGCTTTTGTTATGGTTAGCTCAGTGTTGTTCAAACTGTGTGCTATGAAGCACTAAAAAACGTCATGAATAGCTTGTCGTGTTCGGTTTCGGTCGTGGCTGACCGCTAAATTATGCATTGACTCAAAAAGGTTTGACAACACTGAACCAGCTTGAAACTATGAAGCCTTAAACAGAATAATTATAGTAATTCCAGTTTTGAAATACCAAAGACTATTCTTACATCCAAGTTAAGTATTGAGTTTACTACCTTTTTATATCCAAGAATAATTTTCAAAACTAGCTTCACAAACATAAACTATAACCATTAAGAAAAGGACATAAAACCGCGTAAGAAACTAATTGTCATGCTCATTAATGAATCCTTTTGATAACTTTTCTATGTAAAAACGTAATTCATACTTCAAATATCCATAAAGCTTCGAATACCATTCATTATATCTACTCAAATATTTACGAACGAAATGGATTTTAATCCAACATCATCCAACACGCGCAGCTATTGAAAAATAAATATTACTTCAGTTTTACATTTGGATTATTGTATCAAATGATATCAGGGTCAATTAGGAGCTTATCAGGTTGAAGTGATAAGATATTAAGCACAAAAGTCGCAAGTTCACATTTATTCAACTTAAACCTCTGTTGCCAGGAATAAATAGAAATTAACTCTTCACATATATCTCTCTGCTGATAAAGTCAAACACATGCGTAGCATAAAGCATCGCATAGTTCGATTGCGTAAAAAACGAAACATTTTCAGTTTCTCGTGACTACCAAGAAAGCAAAACAAAAGTCGATTCCGAAAGAAAAATGACCTCGACATTGACGGACAAATATCTATGATTATTAGACACGTTTTTGTGGACAGCGAAGACATAAACATTAATTAGAGCATTAATACTCACCAATTTGAGATGGGTAAGGCAGATTCAAATTGTTCATGATGTCAACAAATTCAGTGACTGTTTTCGTTAATCTTGGATTGTATTTCTTCTCTTCAGCGACGGTTGTTTCCATTCTACCTCTACACGCACATAGGAAAATTTAAGATAATTTATTATTCGACCTTGCCGAATGACTAATTAAATTTGTCTATTTATACTTACTTGTAATCGTGTGCGGGATAAAGTGTAAAGTTATCAGGCAGTGACAAAATTTTACCGTGAACATTCTCATATAAAAGTTTTGGATCACCTTCTTGGAAGTCGGTTCTTCCGCAACCACGAATCAACAAAGCATCACCGGTAAATGCAATGCCTTGTTCATGAATGATGAAAGTCATGCAACCGTTACTATTGTTTGAGAATAATATGAAGAATCAGCCATTAGAATCAGCGTAAGATGTGCAAATAACACACATACAGACATAAATTAATTCAACATACAATCACCGAAAATTTCTGGTTCAACAACTCACGTGTGTCCAGGAGTTTCAACAGCTAAAATCTTATGTCTTCCAAATTCAACTTCTTCATTTTCTGAGAGGAAACGATCAGCATTTGCACCTGAATTCTTGCCAATTACACTCAATGTTCCTGGCAATAACTTCTTCAACCATCCTGATCCAGTAATGTGATCGGCATGGCAATGAGTATTCAAAGTCCACTTTAATTTCAGTCCCAATTCTTCAACGATTTTGGCATCGCGAGGTGCTTGCTCCAAAACTGTAGATAAAAGAGAAGAGAAATGAGATGAAAATCTCAAAAATTGAGAGTAAAAAATTGTTTGGTAAATAAATCAGGGTTTAAGAATATTTGGCGATGCGAATAAGAATTTCACAAGATGTTCGATGATTGCGTGGAAATTGAGCCTTTTGCTGTTATGCAACTCATGAAACGATCGCCAAATCTGAGAGTAAATATCGAAAAATGACCTTTTTTGGGCGGTATAAGGTGAACAAAGTGTTTATTTATATCAGTCAAATGCAAAGATAACGCCAATTGCTACATTTATCAATAAGGTTCATTCTTCTTCTTATCTATGACATAAGAAGCAAGTATTTATTTTTATATCGGAAAAAATAGTAAACATCTTATGACATAAATGGAATCTCACCTGGATCAATGATAACAGCTTCTTTCGAATTTTTATCAGCTAACAAATATGAATATGTCCATGACTTTTCGTCAAACAATTGACGGAAGTAGAAGTCATTGCTATATTGAACTCTATCCAACATGTTTTTAGCACAAAAATACGTACAGAGTCTTTTTTGATTTAAATTACGAAAAATTGCCTGTCTTTCCTTGCTTAATATCGCGGACCGACTGACGAGTGTAGTCAAACAACGTCTTGCTATTACTCCGTTCATTTTTATATGATTCTTTTATCGATTCTCCAAACTGTAATTCATGTACAAATACAAATGAAAAATATTTATTAATAATTAGGCATGTAATCTTATCGTTCAAAAGTTTAGGCTTGGGGTGTAATGATATCAGGTCAGATAGCTTATGAACTGTGACTTTTAGCACGTATAGTATTAAAGGATTAACAAGATTTAGATTTGAAAAACATTTGACATTGAAATAACACCGGTAAGAACGATCACAAAACTGAACAACACTACACTTTTTTCCAACAAGTGATTTTTCTTTTTGTTTTTGTTTTGGTTCCGCAATTAGATTTTAATTTATTTTCAATTCACCTCTGATAACTTCAAATTCTGCCAGTGATATGATTCGGGCGAAAGTAAAATCGTTTAATAATATACGAAAAAAATTATATCGATAAAAGATTACTTTTTTTGGCGGACGAAGAAGAACTTGCTTATGAAATGATACACGTGATGGGTGACTAGGCGATTGTGCGTATTTATAGGAATTTCTTTCAGTTTTATTTAAATTTGAATAATTTTTTTGAATATTTTTTAATAAGAATTCTTCTTAAGTTCCAAAATTTATAGCCAATACGCAGTTAAATCAGCTTTTCACCTTATTTCTCACCGTCTTATTTGACTATTCAACATAAAGTTTTATTTCTCCTAATCTACCATAATAATGCAACGTTGCCATATTTTATTATTATTTCACATCTGTTTCGTTACATCCATCGGACAACACTACAATTCATGTGACGTCAGTCGTCTACATTATATTGAATATAGTGATTTAACAATAAATTCCCAGAAATTATTTAAATTTGTACAAACTATTCCATTTTACCATATTACCATCTAAGTTAAAATCAGTAGTAATCTCAAGAGATATTAATAAAGTGAGTTGACATCATTTTAGTGGTGTTTTTAGAGCAAATTTAATAATCGTCTCTCCATATAATTAGATAGGAAAAAAGAAAAAAAAAAATAGTTGTTTCTTGTGTGGTGTAATTTAAGTGAATAAAAAAATATAAAGAAATGCTTAGAGCAATTGGTAAAACTACTCCACTACTAATGGAATCAATCCTAAAGAAGACATTATCACTATCAGCGTGCAGTCCAAAAAGTTTTGTCATCAAAGATCACTTTGATTTCGATAAAAAAGTAAATTTATCCTTGAAATTTTATAATTATATGATGATTAATCCTTCAATTGAAATCATTTTCTATGTAGGTGATTAACTCTGATCTTCCGATCGTTGTAAATTTCCATGTAAGTATAGGAAATAAGAAGAGCATCGTTCAGTGAAAATAATTTCTTTTTTCTTTATATTTTTTGTTTTCACTTTTTTTTAGGCTGAGTGGTTAGTATTGTCGTTAGTTCTAATGCACTAATGCTTCAATGTTGAAATAATTGATGCTAAAAATAGAATTCTAACTTGTTAATTTAACTTTGTTGTTAAGGTGTGAGCCATGCAAACTCTTAACGCCAAAACTTACAGAACTCTTAGATGAGAATCCTGACATTGACCTAGCAATTGTTGATGTTGACACGAACATCGAGTGAGTAGTTTTAGTTATTCTCATTTCCTACTCGTAACACACTTTTCAAGGAATTCACGTAATCAACATATTTATTGTATTTTTTTGCATTTTCTTTTTAGCTTGGTGCATTTGTTTGAAGTAAAAGCTGTGCCAGCCGTATTAGCGTTTAGGTTGATGAGAATTTTTATTTTACTTTTATTTCACTTTCTTATGTTCATTTTGTTGATAATCATGTTCTTCTTTCCTTTGTTTGCTTTTCTATACTATATTTTTAGGAATGGTGTTGTAGTCGATAAGTTCATTGGTCTAGTAGGTAAGTTTTTGTTTACCTTTAAAGTAAAACTGTAAATTATTGACAAAAAAAAATTCTTTTTTTGGAAATTCTAAAGATGCCAACATGATCGAAGAACTGATTGAAAAATTACTTCGGAAAAAACGGTTATGAGGACTATGTAATTTGCTAGACGAAACTTTTTTTACGTTTATGTTAAAACAATAATTTTTTTTTTCCCGAGATATAAAACAATAAGTAAAATAAAAGTTTATTGCTATCATTTGTGATAAGGACGCCTTAATCTTAATGAAAAAAAAATAACAAATATATAAGAAGCACACACTAAGAATTGTTTAGGAATGTGGCAATAATTCCAATTTGTAATTGAATTTGATCAAAACTTTGCTATTTTTTGAATATTAGGACTGGTTATACATATTTTTTTTGAATGTGTCAAAGAATTCAGGGAATTCGAACCTAATGATTTTATACTCTTAATGAATTATGACGATTTTAGTTCTACGGTTCGGTTCCTATAATCATATAAAAAAACTATATTAAATAAAAAAACGATTATGAATAATTTAAAGGAAATGAATGATCATTGATTTGATCGTACGAAAGGAATGACGAAAAAGAATGTAAATTATGGAATAAAAATAATTTCCTCCTCTCTGTTCTTTGTATCCTTCTTTTTTTACATTGAGAATAAGATAGAAATACCTTATCACTCCTGTATTTTTGAAAACAAAACAAAAAAAAATTTAAAAGAAAAATTAAAAGACCCATTAAAATTAAAGTGAAAGTTTCTTAAAAGAATTGTTTTTCATTTATTGCGAATTAAAACTTTCAACTAGACTTTTTTTTTATTAAATTTTATTTATTTTTTTTTTTCTTTTCAGAGATGTAAAAACAAAACATTCCTTTCTAATCTGTAACGTTTTGCAAAGAGTAATTTAATTCTGTATTTTCATCTAATTGTAATTATCACAAAATAGTTAATCTTTTTTTTCAACTGTTCGGCAATTCATCTTCATTTTTTGTTTACACTTTTTTTTTATTCTTATTTCAAATCAAGTTTCAGTTTTGTCGTATTTTTTGTTTCCTTATTTAATTTAACGTTGGATTCAATATTGAAGAATCGTTTGTTGATTGAAAAAATCTGTTTCTTAGTTCTGGCATTGTATATTAGTTTTTTATGAGATGCAAAATTCTTAGTTTTAGAATAATTCCTTTATATTGGAGGAGGAAAAATTTGAAGGAGAAAGACTAGAAGTATTTCTGTGCAATAAATAAGTGCTTCTTGTTTTCATTTCGACTTTTCGAATATTATAAGGATTAAAATTCTTCTTATGCCAGATTAGTAAAAAAAAATTAATAATATTTACAATTTCTTTTAAATTTAAATTTTTTTAAGGTTTCCATGTTTGAATTTTACTCAAAGAGTTACTTGTTCATCATCATCATTATTATCATCATCTTTGGAATCCTGTTCTTGCTCATCTATACTTTGATTCTTTGGTGCAGTCGCTATCGTATGTCTTTGCAATGGCGGAGAAGTTATTGTCTTGTATTCTTTAACGCCTTTCTCACTTATTGGTATACACAACTCGTCGTCTACTTTCACGAGAAGAATATTATGAACATCACTAGATGCGGCAGCATGATTTGGTGAAAGACATCCAACGACAAAGCCAACCATACCAACTTGTGGCACACGATTTTTTCGCCAACTTGAGCGTAAACTCGCGTTTTGTAGTTTTTCATTAGGCCATATTAAATCAATTCGTTGATCATTCATACAGTCATAAATCTAAAAAAATGTATCACAATTATATCCGTTATTATGATTCACAATTTAAACGGTTACCTGACTAATATCTACAATTATGACTTTTTTATTCATCGCAATATTTGTCGGTTGAATTAATAATTTTTCTTCTGGTTCTCCGCCTTCGTCATCTTCTTCGTTATCTTCCTTTTTCTCTTTTTTCTCTTCACTTGTTCCCGCTGCTAATGAACTTTCTTCTTCATTAAAAGTATCATCAACCGTTTCTTGTTCTTTTGTTGTACTTGCTGTCGTTAAAGTTATTGATGGATTTAGAGATTCTCTAAAAGAATCCCGTTTACTTTTACAAATACTATTTGTACTTGGTGTTTTCTTTCCAATACTTCGTTCTCTTAGAGTAAATTCTCTCTCAGACATCTCAAGACGATCACGATTTAAGAGTCCTGCAAGTAACGTAGACGATGTTGGTTTATTGTTTATACTAGCTAGACTTCCTCTGTTTCCTGATCCCTCTCGTCCAGATATTGAGATACTTTGTGAGCCATATGATAATGTTCCTGCTGTCTGAGATAAATTCGTATTTGCCATTGTATTCAAATTTCCATAAACGCTTCCTGCTGTATTCACATTTTCCACTTCAATTCCACTGCTGCAACCTTCTCTACATCTTTTTCTTATTCGATGCCACGAGCTTAATATTTTATTTTGTAGTTTTTCTAACGTAATTTCTCCACCAATTATATCACATAATTGCTCATTCGTTTCAGCATATGATGTTGTTAAAGGTGAGACATAGATTGGATAACCAATTGGCTGATCACATGAACTATTTATAATATTTCTAAGTGCTTGTTTTGCATTTTGAATTGAACCTCTTTCAGGATTTCTATTTCTTAAATAAATCAATTCTTGTTGCTGTCCTGCCCATAAGCCTCTAACGCATTCACGATTTAATTTTATCACACGGAAATTCAGATATCTTTTTGTTAATCTTATCACTCGATATTCATCAGACCCATCTTCACACACATGTCGAAGTGCTAATAAGTTTGGTGTTCCTCTTAAGACTGCGTTACGCCATAAAGGATCTGCCTCATGTGATATCACTAATTCCCTTGTATTTTGTTCAATTGATTCATAGAGCGCACTGTAGTCATCATAATCATCAGGTGCTAAGAAATGATCTTGATGTAATTTTAATGACATACGAACACTTGGTGCCAACACACTATGAAGTAAGTCCATATCAGCAAAAACCCATTCATCTCGTACATGAGTTAAACGAAAATCACCCTTAAAGAGAGAATGTAATCCATGAAGAAAAAATTCAACTCCTAACGACGAAGCACTATGACTTGCAGTTGCTAAAGTTCTTCTAGCTAACAATGTTAATGCGAAACATAATGAAACAAGAATAGAATCTTTTGAAGAATTAATGGAGTTAGTTGTAACAGGCGATGAGTCTTCATTGTTTGATGATCCTGCATTCTTTTGATCTTTTGGTGATGGTCCAGATTTTCTTCCATCATTTTGCTTGCGCGTCTCTTGTTTCATTTGTTCTCTTTTCATTCTTTCTTCTTGCATTTGCTGTTGTCTTTTTCCAACACAAAACTGTATCCAATCTGAATAAACGTTCCAAAATGAATTTCTTGATATACCAGCGACTCGAAAATCATAGTCATCATCCAGATTATGGTTAAATATTGGATCAAGTTCAACAAAATTCTTCTCTAATGTTATCTCCAGTGCTTCTTGAATTGACGTTGAATCAAGCCATTGTTGAAGTTTCGGTGATTTTATTGCATAATAAATTATACTCTAAAATAATTACGAGACAAATTTATTTCAGTTCAATGTGAGTTTAAATGAGGGAGAATTACCTTGACATAATAAGAAATCAATACTTTTCTAAATTCGAATACTTGTAGAGTTGCGACAGCTGCATTATCTGAGATAGAATAGCCTTCAATGACATATTGTGAAGCAATCACTTGCCACGCTAGCCATCTAGTTGAAAACATTGCATTTACACTCAGCATGTGAGGTAAATGACCTGGACTACAACAACAACAGCCGTCATTATCTTCGACACCTTCAGATATTGCTTCTACTTCACGTTGTTGACAATAAGTTCCCCTAAACTCTAATCCCCGCATTTGAAATGTGCATAATCCATTACCCAGTTCGATAATATGAATTAAACAATTCAAATAGTCGGATGCGAGTACTAAAAGAAAAACACATTAAAGTTTTATGTTTGAAAAAAAAGCATGTGTAAAATTTACCAAAACAATCGCCTTGGCTGACATTTCCCCATCTTCCCATCAGTAAATCGCCACATAAAGAATGTTGCAATGATCGCGTTAAATGCTCGTAAAAAATACTATTCAAGTTGTTGTCATCTGCTCCTAAATCTCTCTCAAGTTGTGAACTCAAACGAGTGTTTGAGTGATCAATTCTTCTTGTATTGTAATCTCGTTCCCAGAATTTTATTGGTCTTGCATAAGATGTTATGAAAATGGCACTCCCTAGATGATGAAAACATTGAGCATAAATTTCTGTTAGCATAATAAAATCAATCGTAAAATTTCACCTAAGAAAGGATTAAGTGGTGTCGATAGAATGGCACTAATAGCAGTTTGCAAAAATAGCATTGCTGAGTGTGGAACCGAAAATGGTTGAGCAAAAGCATGAAATGCACTTCCCCATGTAATCTGCCATGGTGCAATGTACGTAACAACAAATTGAAGCTACAACGAATAAAAAATAAAATAATTATAGCATTTGAAGACTAAAATAATAAATCATTTCAAATAATTTACCTTCAATAACAAGTCTGATATTTTTCTATACAATATTGAAATGATAAAATAGTTTAGTAGAAAACTTTCTGTTGCATTTGCATAATCATAATGAAAGAATAAATCACTGAAGAGTAAAACTAAATATTGGCAGCTTATGTCCGAATATGCACTTCTTAATGCTGAAATGTGTAAAATGATATTATGTAAACATATGCATTTTTAACATAATAATTAGTGAGAATTATTTTTCATACCTTTTATACTGGCAATAACGATTAATGCACTTCCAAATCCATAGCCAAACTTGTCGGTAATTTTTGTAGCATCAGCCGTTAATGCACTTATGATAATCAATGGATAGAGTATATTCTTCTCAATAAAATTCAAATAAACGTAAACTTTCTCAAACCACATAACTTTTGATACCCTATTAACTTCAAATAATCCATACTCATGAGACTTTAAAATAGGAGCTGCAACACACAAACATGGTAAATGCTTTCTCATTTGTGGTACAATATAATGAAGAAATAGTCCAAGAATAATTGCAATAATGTGTAACACCAAATTCAAATTGGGTTGGAGCACTTTAAATATTGTGCTAATATGGAGTATGAAGAACACTAATCCTAAAAATGTGCAAACTACCAAATCATTTTTCAATCTTGCTGTAACAGTTCCTTGGAGCTTCTTCGGCAGCGGATCATCGAGTGATTGCGAGGTAATATTATGCTCTTTAGAACTGTTTGAAGCCTCTGAACTATCATTATCGTCTATTTTTGAAGATCCATTCTCCATATCAATACAGATATCTTCGTCACTATGTGAAACCAAAAGTGTTGATTTAATTAATTGAAACAGATGTGTGAAGTCACTACTTGATCTTGACAGATGATAACTCATAGGGATCAACATCCCACAAAACATTGATACAAGTATGTGTTGTGTGTTATTTGACTCCACCAGTCCTCCATATATTGGTCCATAAAGTATCAAACATCCAAGAATTGATCTTAAAACTGCTAAAAATCCGGCAACGAGATTACATACAGCATTTCCTCCAAATATATGCATATCAAATTGTTCACAGAAATACATCAGTCCTGTATTGATTTGTGGAAATAGTCCTATACTAAATGC
Source organism: Chironomus tepperi (assembly GCF_022539635.2). NCBI lineage: Eukaryota > Metazoa > Arthropoda > Insecta > Diptera > Chironomidae > Chironomus > Chironomus tepperi. The sequence continues at coordinate 3,439,539 of NW_027226207.1, forward strand.
AACTGGAAGACATAAAACCATCCAATGAAGAAAATTACTGACTGATGTGAACAGATCCTTCCATATTATCACAATTCCATATATTGTAGCCTTTCTGGTGTAGTCACTATCATCAAGCTGAGTTAAATATGGAGGAAATTCGGTAAAATTACCACCAACTCGATCAAAATGCTTCTTTAATTCCTCCTCTTCTTTCAAAGATTCAGCAGCGTAATGACATATTAACATTAATGAAGTTAATAAACAAAAATATATTGGGCGTGAATACGTAACAGTCTTATTGAAACCGTGAATCGGAGATGAAGCGTCTGGTTGTACGCTCTTGAGCAATGAGTACTGAGAACCAGCAATTGTAAAACAAAACAAAAAAGCAAAAATATCATTGTAAAATCCTCTGTGTAGCACCCAGCTTCCCAGAACAGCAACAAGTGTACACAGTACAATGGCAAGTAATATTTGATAAATATATTGATCTTTATCGAACAATGCTAACAGTTGTAAACGATTCATTGTAATTTTAATCGTTTTTCCGAGCGTTAGGCCACAGAGACGTATCGGAAATTTATACACCTTTGGACGGATTTGTGGCTCTATAAAGATGTTTCGCTGTTGCATAATGTCAACGGATTGGGCACTTGACAATGCTGAAAATTCGGTTGATTGTGCTGCGGTCATTATATGTCGATATGAACTTAAATTATTATTGTGGTGACTACTATTGTTATTATTATTATTGTATGCTGATGACAATAAATGCTGTTGTTGTATTTGGCTTATATTTGTCGATATTGTATGTCCGGGCTGTGCTTTCTGATCGTTCATTAAGTTTATCCAATTACCCTGCTCATCAATAAAACAATTGAAGTCTGAACTATCAATAAAAGCCGCATTTTGTTGACTTCCCGATGCAAGAATTAATCGTCCTGCATTTGAATTTGCCGATGATGTACTTGGCATTCCATCTGGAAGATCTAGGCACATGTCACAATCATTCGAGGGTGGAGATTTTGCGTCAACTATCACAAAATTTTGTTGTTTCTGCGGGTGCTGATTTGAAATAGAAAAATTGAGATCACTACTTCTTAAAAATCTTAACCGTCGATGGTTTTGTGCTGACTCGTTGAAGCCACACGGACGAAATGATGAAAACGATGTTTGAGTTTCATATCCGGGTAAAAATATCTGTGGTGCTATCATAGCGTGCTGCTCGATAGACGGATTATTTAAATATCGTATTAAAGATAAACCCGGAAGTGTGCTCGTAGACTGAATTGCATTGTTTTCTGGTATCCGATCTGATGTTGAGCGTTGTGATAATGTTCGCTGATACATTCTTGACGTTGGATATTGCTCTTCACCAAAACTAAGTTTTCTAATTGCGATTCCACTTCTATGATGGTGTCCATGTTGTTTAGGAATGGCACCTAAGCTTCTACCGCTAATTTGTGAGGCACTGATTGATGATGAAAGTATTCGATTTTCATCACTTTTTTGATTTTTATTATTTGTTTTATCTTGATTCGATTTAGTTTGTTCACATTCAGATTTATCAACAGAAATTTCACCAATACTTTCTGCTGTTGTATTAAAACTGAAATCAATACTATCAAACCACCTCGTTCTCTTTTCTTCACTAGCACTTCTTTCTTTAACAATTAATTGATCTTTTGAACTTGCACTAGTTTGTTCCCAATCACTAGAACCACTTTTGTTTATAGTACTGTTATTATTTTCATTATTATTACTATCATCTTCTTCTTTATTATCAATTTCTTCTATAATGTCCACTTTTTCTGACACTTCACTTTTGTCTCTTTCAATTTGATCAAGAGAACTTTTTGACGATTTTTTCATACTTGATTCCTGATGTTTATTTTGTTTTTCTATAATAGTTCCCTCTTTATGCTTTGTATCGAGTAATGGAGATCGAGATCCATTTCGATTTTGCTCCTCCTCCGATTCACTTATATTAATTTCTTCCTGATCTAAGCCACTATCTCCGTCATTTGATGTCATATCATCTTCATCAACTTCCATATCTTCTTGAGCATTTTGATCTAAATTATCCTCATCATCATCTTTCTCGTCGTCACTTTCATCATCAGATGTACAACTTGTTGATGTCTTTACATTTCTAATACAGTTTTCATCACCTTGCTCAGCAATTGGATAAACTAGATCACTTGCAACATGTTGCAATAAATTCATATCACTTATTGTTGTCGCAGATGAAGACGCTGTTGTAGATTGCACAGCCGCTGATGAATTTGGAAAGAGATTTAACGGTGCATTACGTGATAAAAATTTACTAGGTGGCGGAATTACAGTGTTTTCGGGATTTCTAATGGTTTTACCATCAATAACTTCTACACTAATTGGATGAGGCGTCAAATTCGAAACAGATGGACAACTAGTCTCTAAGGCTGCACTTTTAATTCTTCTCATTGAAGTAAGTGATCGTGGCATTTGTCGATTGCTTGATGAATGATTGGTGTTGGAATGTCGTCGACTTTTAGACAATCCGGAAGTACTAGGGGCACCACCTAAAGTGGGAAGTTGTAATGCAGACATTGTGGAATTCGAATCGCGTCTAATTGGTGTATTATGTTGTGCCTTATCACTTTGTGTTAAGCTTATAATATTTTGATCACCCGTCAATTGTAATGCTGATTTTGTTGTATAATCGCCTGTCGTCTCGCTCTCTAAATATAATTCAGAATCATTAATATTTTTCGGATGAATGACAGTTGATGCTGATGCAGAACTTTTATGAAAGTGATGATGGTGATGATGATGATGTGAAAAATGTCTTTGTTTGCGATTCTTGGGCATTTGATAATTGTTACCGTCAGTTAATAAAATTGAACCCATTCCAATTTTATCGGAATCTAAGGAAATTTGGCGATGAAGTTTTGACGATGATGGTTGTTGTAATTGAATATTTGATGTTGATCGCTTCTGTTTAAGTGATTTATACTGTTGACGTCGTGATGAGGCAGTATTATGAAGTTTAATCGACGTCCCAGGACCTTCACTTTTCATCGATGGTAAACCTTCATCAGACTTTTCAAGATCTATCGATTCACTTTTCGAAACATGTGATGCATCACATTCAATTTCGATGGAATTAACAGTATCAGGCACTATGCTGTTTAGTTTAATTTTATTATCACTCGACGAGCTTTTTGTTTGTTTCGCGTTATTATTGGCACTACTTCGACCTTTCGATGATGTCGATTTCTTAACTTGATAAACATCACTGTTATCACTTGATTCGGAACTATTTTTACGATGTACATCTACTTTTAAATCTAAAATTGATAAATAATAATAAACAATGACTTATTATTTGATTGTATACAAACGTATTCAAACACGCATATAATACAAATTCATAAATGATAATTCAAACAAAAATATTTGAATCATCATATTTAGCTGTGCTCTAGATCGTATGATTCACATTACACATTAACAACTATTAGTTAATAACATAAAATTAAATGTATTTAAATTACCAATTGTACTAGCTAATTGTTCTTGAAAATCTACGGAAACGGCACTGTTTGCACAACTCAGCTCATCACTTTGACTGTGAGGCTCGACAGATGTACGTGATGAATGATCTGGCATGCCTCCAGAAGCGATAACACCGTTCAATATTTGTAATTCAATTCCACCTTCCTCTTCACTAAAAATTTCAATAGAAAGATCACATCTTATTGTTATGTTTGTTTAATTCTTCTCACATTCAATCAAACTTACTTTGATGTTTCTCGTTGAATCTTGTTATTATTAGTTCCACTACCGCTTGTATTTCCATTGCTCATCTTTTTTAAGCTCGTCTCAGATAGAGTTCGAGCTTTATCATACATTTTGTGCAATGACAAATTGATTAGTTTCAGTGCAGTCATTACAATAAATATAACGAGAATATATACAATCCATATCGTAACTGTTGTGGGAAAGTACTGCATAAACATAAAGAAATATTACTTATTTTAGTTTTTTATGTCACTACATAAAAGAGATTTTAATTTTTGCTGGATTGGACAAGTTGAAATTTCAGTTCATGTTGATTTAAGTTTTTTTCTTTCTTTCTTCCACCTATTTCTCTTTCCTTCACTCACTCACTCGTTTATTCATTCATTTACAAATACGTAATTTTATGTCGTGAGATATCAAAACATTTCTTAGCAAATAAAGTAGATTGCATACACTGAATTAAATACAAAGGTCATATTCGGAAACTTCCTTATAAATATTAGAATAAGGTATCAGAATGAATAATTGTAGGATATTTTAAAATGTGTAAGTCGCGCGTGGAGGAGAGAGAAATGAAAGAGAAAGTGAGCAGATTTATGTGATGTAACGCAAATGATTCAATGGTTAATTAAACATGAGACCGTTTTAACAAAGTAGTTCACATTTTTCATTAATTTCACGACTAATATTTTCTCTTATAGGAAATTTGTCTCAAATTACTTACCATAAAAATGAAAAAAGGAAATATAAGAAGTAGTATGAAGATGTAGAGATGCACCGCATTTATGAAGAGATTTTGATCAAACAGCTCAAATCCACCACAAAAGGATGCGATTAATGAATGAAGGATTTCTTTATTCATAGTTGACTATTATAAACTATTATTAAATAACTCTCGACTTTTTCATTTTTTTTTTTCTTTCTTTTTCTTTTTCTTCAATTGATTTTCATTTTTTCTGTAATTTTATATTTTCCACATTTCCAACGTAATATGCTTATTTCCTATATGTACTTGACATTCTTTCGATTACTCCTTTACTATTACGACGAAATTTTTGTTAATTATACACATAAAGTTGATTATTCTCTCTTAAATTCTCAATTATCTTTAAAAACATTCAATTTTGCACTTTTTTATATGAAGGTTTCCAAGAAATAATCAGAATTATGAAAATATCCAATGCTTAGCATAATATCCACAAGACACTATCACCCAAAAAAGTCACTTGATGTTATATGCTTGTTATCACTTGTTTTCACAAACTTTAATTTTATATTAAATGATATGACTGATTATTTGTTAAATTCATATTTTAGCATAGATTTATGCTTGTTTATCATTATGCTGCAAAGTAAAAATGTATTTGAATCAAGTCTACAATGGCACTCAATGTGAAGCTTCTTGTAGATTTACATGAGTAAGTAAGAAACTATGTTAAATATGTGTCATAAACCAGTTCTTAAGCTGTTCTGATCATTAATAATTTACGATGAAAGTTTTATGCTGCATAAATTTATCTTAGCGAATTTTACATGATTTAGCATCAGCTTGACCTGTCTTTTGATAAATTTTAATTATAGAAATGAGACTCACCAATAATCCTTAATTATTGAGGCATCTAAAGCACTTTAAAACACTTAAATTAAATTAAACACAAATTTTCTTTAATATTTACACTGATTTACACAAAATATCACCCAAATTGTTTGAATTTTGGAAAACCGTTACAAAAATGGGATTTTTTCAAATAAATTAGTTTGATATTTCGCCAATATTTCATTATTATCTTTTGTAAGGAAATCACATTAATTTTTTAATTAGCTGTAAAATTGGTAAGAGAACATCATGATGAAAACAAATCCGTTAACATTTTTTGGGTGATTTCTGAAAATTTTTGGGTGATATTGCAACTTTACTTTAAAATGACATTTTGGTCTAACGGTTCAATCATATCATCAAAAATAAGCAATATTAAATCTATTTACCTACTTTACATATTTTAACACTTAAATGAGCAGGTATTTTTTTGTCTTAATTGCTTATTTTCGTTGATATTCATCAACACAACAAAACGGTCATTATATTTTTTGAATTTATTATGTCTACTGAGATCTACTCGAAGATTGCCAATTGTTTACAAAACAAATATATCTTTGAAAAATTTACACTGAATTTATCAGTGAAATTTAGTGATTTAGAACATAAATTATACAAAATGAATATAAAACAGGAAAAAGAAGTACCATCGAGTCCAGGAACTTCAAAATCTTCAGCTCCAAAACCAAAAAAATATTGTGATAGACAATTCAAAATACAATTAGCAAGAGCACTAAAAGCAAATTTTGGAGAAGCTGATAACTTTGATAAAATCAAGTGGTAAGTGGTGAACATCCAGAATAGTGGCAAATATGCATAATAAATTTGTTAATTCCACAGCAACAAACTCTTAAGTTGCTATGAAGACGACAAAATCATCGACAGTACAAATAATCTTGCTGAGGATATACAACAAAGTGTTGAGAATTCAATAGAATCACAGAGGACGAAAGAAATCATTAATTTAGCGAGGAATGTCGATGACCTTATTGATGTCAAAAAGCCACAAGAAATTCCACTACTAATAAAACTTAATTCTGTATCTCGATTCCCGTCTTCATTGGAAACAAAAGGAGTCAATTTTGAGTAAGTTAGGCTATAGAATGATTCATTGAACTTGTAAACTGATCTTTTTTCTTTCCACAGAGCTCTTAGTAAATTCCTTTATTCATCAGTATCTGGATCGTTAGACTTTGCAGACATGAATTATGAGACAAAGCTAGTGCTGCACGATACTTACAACATGCTAATGGAACAAGTCGAAAAGGACGCTCCAAAAGTTTTAGAAGATTTCAAATCGAAAATGACTGGTTCATCTGATATAAATCAGATAAGTAATACTGAAAATTTAACGGAAGCTTTACAGGATAGCTCAATAAATCCATTTAACATACCAATAGAATTTTTACTGCAAAGAAAGTCATCTGAATAATTTATTAAAGAATTTAAGTTAATAAATTAATGATAGTAAGTCACAGGATAGTTATAATTATTTAATTTCAATTCCTTTCCAGATCTAGCTATTGTGAAATGAGGAGTTGCGAAATGAGTATGATATTCTGTTTGGAATGGCAAATGTTGATGAGTATTAACATATTCTGAAGAAGCAATCGAATTTCCAACAATAAACTGTGAAGGGAACTGTTGCAGTGATAGTTCTCGACTCTTAACCATTTCAAAGTTTCCAAAATTCTGTAGCTGTGCTGGTAAACCAGAAAATGACTGGAAGCTTTGTGATTGCAATTCCGGATTTTGTATAGCATTCATGGGTTGAGTTGGCATAGAATCCATTGGCTGATTTGATGGACTATCCACTGAAGACATCGTTGGTTCAGTTGAATTCATAGGAGCTACAGACGTTGATTCCATAAGTCTAGAAAGCATTTCTTGTTGCATAGGAGGTTGCATCATGTCGGACATCCCTTGAGAATTCATCTGCATGCCCATGCCTTGTTGATTCATCTGCATAGACATTTCCTGTCCATTCATCTGCATTGGCATCCCTTGTTGATTCATCTGCATAGGCATTCCCTGTTGATTCATTTGCATGTCCATTCCTTGTTGATTTATCTGCATTGGCATCCCTTGACCATTCGCCTGCATAGGCATTCCTTGTTGATTCATTTGCACGCCCATACCTTGAGAATTCATTTGCATACCCATACCTTGAGAATTCATTTGCATCCCCATTCCTTGTTGATTCATCTGCATTGGCATTCCTTGAGGGTTCATTTGCATGGCAGGTGGCTGCATCATGTCCGAAACTTGTCCCATTTGTGATGGGGTCTGCATTGTTGGATCAGTCAATTTCTGTGACATCATATTAGGTATATCCATTGGTCTAATCAAGAACTCTGTTCCCTTCACTTTGTTAGGTTTCAAGGTCGTTTTCTTCATGTTATTTCTCACGTTCATGGGAGATCGCATAGTCGTAAAATTTATTTGAAACATCGAGTTAATTATGTCGGGTAATAGAGGATTGAATTTAGGAATTGATTGCGTAGTTTTTGCTTTTCTTGGCTTTTGAGTCGTTTCTTCCACATCGACTTTAATTGATGGTCTTTGTGTATTGATTCTTAAAGCCTTTGGATTGCGTGTCGATTCAGGAATGCTCTCCGTCACAAACTCAACATCATCAATCGGAATGATTCTATATCCAAAATATCTCAACAATGTATTGACTGTTCTTTTCGGACGATTATTTCCATCACACAGAACAGCCAATACTAAAAGAATGAACAGCACTTGAGCAAATAATTTCATTACTACTAATTTCTACCGTCTAGTTTGTCGTCATCGAATGAACTAAATTGTAAAACTTTGAGTAAGTAAATTAAAATGGCAAAAAAGTGAATTTTTATCCCCCAAAAATGATTGAGTAAGTGGCTTTATGAATATAGTCTAAGTCATGTACATATTGGCCGTACTTTACATAAATCAGATATATCAGAAAATTGTATCTACTTAGGAGTCATTTGAATATGATGTCTTGGTTATCAACGAGTTACTGGAGTTGGACGAGTCATCAGAGATATAGCAAGAAGCTGTACGAGAACAGAATCCGGACCGACAATGAATGTCTTTGTATTCAAGTAACATAACCTAGAAAGCAACTGTCAATAAACCTCATTCATGATCAACCCCATCCATATGAAGGCATTTATAGTTCAATAAGTATAAAAGTTTGTAAAGTCAACTTTTGCATGTTCCTACCTACTAGTCCAATATCAACTTTTTCAAACTATTTATTTTCATTCTCATTGAACAATAACGGCACGACATTAAAGACTTAAATATATCAACTATCGAAACTTTTAAGTCTGTGTACATAGAAGTTTTTCCTATATGGTAAGCGAAACATAAAATAAAATTGTTGGCACACAATAAAAATGGTAATTGTGTCTGTAATCATAAGCATTCTCAGTATTAATCAAATACAATTTAATGTTCATGGACGACCTTGACACAGAGGAAACATAATGGATGTGAATTTTTACTTTAAAGTTATTCATTACTTTCTTCTGGATGTATTATAAAGATATAAACATTCATGTTGATTAGGTTATTACCTTTAAATTGCTGCATGCTTAATATGATTCTCGTGATCAAGACACAAAGTATTCTCTAGATACTGTTATAATAACGTGACATGTGATGTTGGAAAACGAAATATATGGCATCGACAAAGGGTCAAGCGATCAGCTTCTGTTTATTCCCTTGTGGTATACTTAACTGTCTGTAAATACACTCAATTAAACACCTAACTCATGATGAAAAAGATTTGTTCATGGAAGAATAAGCAGTGAACTCAAGTCTTGCATTTCCTTTCTCTTTTTCTTGAGGTTCCGATAAATAATGATTGATAGCTACCTACTACCTTAGATGTAAATTTTTGGGTAAAGTAAAATTGTTATAGACGAGAAACTTAAGCTGAAACGCTTTTTTCTTAAGATACTAAGATCCAAGAGCTTTCAATTAGCTGCTACATAATATCATATTGAGATGATTATGTTGTGTATACCTTAGCTCAGTGGCGAGCAACCTTTTGTTTTTAATGCCACACTTTGGTGGTTAGCTTCGAACGAAACCTCGCACAGCATACGATTTATGGTATTACCAATAATTTTAGGCAGCATACTAAAGTGCCGCGACACACAGGTTATCCACCGCTGCATTAGTTTATGTATACATAATATAAATTTTACAATTATTGTTAACGAGCTGCAAAAGTTGCCTTGATATATCATGAGACTAATACTTATTGCATTTAAGACATAGATTTTCCAAGAATCTATTGTTCTTTATTGCAGAGTTTGTACTCGAATCGGATTTTGTATGGAAGACTACTCGACTCCATATAAAATTCAAATCGACTTTGAGCTCTGTATTTTTTGATCGTAGGACCCTTTGAATTCTTAAAAATCTGAAAATTCAATGTAAAGCCACACAATTTTCCAATATCTTAAATAACTTTATTTCATAAATTGAACAATTTGTCTAAAGTTACAATAAGTTTCATAAAATTGCTGCTTGAACTCTAACAATCTCCAAACAGCTAATTTAACAGTCAAAAGTTAGTATTTCACACACAAATACGGAAACGAAAATGTTTTAAAATAAATAAAATTTATGGTGAATATAAAGAGGTACAAAATGCTGGTAGTTAGCTACAAAAGTCATTAAAGAAGTAGGTAAAAATCGTAAAAATTAAAAATGATATTGCAAAATGGACAAATTATCATTTTTTGTCGAGTGATTGTATGTTAGAGTCTTGATATTTCCATAAATCTTTAAGGTCTATGGGTGGATATTGATTAATAATCTCTCGATTTGTGAGAGGTGATTCAACAGTGTTTGGGAATGATGTATATTCTTTAGATGGCAAGACTACCTCAAACGTTGGAGTATCTTGACTGTTGAAATTGAAATCTGATGATGTTGATGGAATGTAGCTTGGGAAACTTGGAATAGAATATTCTGTTCTGCATGTACAAAGGCGCTCCTCCGAATTCCTAATTATTGGTCTCTCAGGTGACTTGTGTAATCCAAAAATACTGTATGGACGAAGATATTGATTGAATGAATCAAACAATGGATGTTCTGTAAATTCAAATGGCTTTTCTGTCGTCACTGTTGGTTGTTCTTTAGCAAATAACTTTATAATTCTTTCAGCCGCATCTTTTGTACTGTTTTTAATTTTACTAAATTCCACAAGTGGTTGAGGATCACTTTCAACTACAACATCTGAAGATGTGCTTTTCACAGTGTCATTTAATTCACCGCAATGCACTAAAATTAATAATGAACAAAAAATAATCAACTTCATGTTTTCCTGCTTATCTACTTTAACCTCTGATCTGACTGAACTTTAAAACTCAATTGATGGAACTAATCCTTTGAAGAAACTGTAGCAAAATTAAATTGAAGATGATCCCCCACTTTCACACACTGAAATTAAGAGAAACGAGTAAGGTAAATTAATAATTATGAAGGATAAACAATTCATGAAATTAAAAGCAGTAATTAAAACCAGCATTTGTTAATATTTCAATGCAGGGTCGAAACAGTTAAGATATTTGTTGATAACTCGTTTAATTAAACGCAATTTCACGGAGCATAAAGTTCAGGTCTGCATATGAAATTCCACTAATGCAATCGACAGCAACAATACTCTAATAAAATGTATATATGTGTATCAAGACTTCAACCGTAAACTACGTTTTATGATTTTGATCTTATTTGAATCATACATAGCAACACCAACAACAACAATATGTTCATTTTTCATGAATTTCATTATTGTGGCTTGCGATATAATTAATTTTTTGCTCGTTTTGTTTGAAGTCTCACAAAGATCTATCGAGAAGCATACGAATTATAATGAGATTGATTGGATTGTTACTATAGTCTAATTCAGAATTGCTTGAAGCTTTTTTGACACAAAAGACATGAAGTTTTGAACATGCTGAGATGATCTATAGGAATTCTAATCTGGATGACATCAGCTGATTCTGTATCTTCTATTTAACTGAGAAACTCAAAATTTAATTATGTATCTTCTAGTTTCGAAACTTCTCCAGGAAGTTTGTAACAACGTAAGGTTATTTGAGGTCAATAAGAGGTGAATTAGCAACCATTGACCGAGTAATCATTGAAAATTAATTTAATCACTTAAAGAAATTAAAAGCATAAACTGAACAAAATGCTATAAAATTAAGATCTTCAGACCACCCATTAACTCCTTAAGTATAACCTTCAAAACATATCATCGACCAACTAGCCAATAAGTCAAAATTCTGCAAAGTCATCCTCGAATTTAGATTCTAAATATCGATAAGCAGCACTGTAACAAAACCTTAAAAGCTCTAATTTTTCTCGAACAACGAAGATTTCGTCAGTGACATGCCAAAGATTCATAATTGTGAAGGTCAGTGTAACAAAGTCATAAACCAATTAGTAAGTAATATTATAAGTATTGCAAAGTCTTCACTCGTTAGTGCATGTTTGGATATATTTCATAAACATTAGACTTTCATTATCTATTACCAAATTCAGAATGGCGTGAAACTTTTACTAGGCTTGAACTTTTTGTAAACAAATGAAAAGCTTTCTTGCTGCAATGCCGAAATGCATATGATATTTATAAATAACGTAATCAACTTTGGAAAGGTGCCTAAACTTAATCGATTGACTGAAAGATCCACAAAACGTGATCTGAATTATTTATTAAAAATGGAAATTTCCTTCCTGACTTATTTTGCACATTAATTTAAATGTTATGTAGTTGTAGTCAATAATATTTATTGTAGTTATTAATTCTTTGTGATTTTTATTAGGCAATTACAACTTTTGTGCTGCAACAATTATTTTTCCCATCAAATGTCAATTTTCGGTATTTTTAGACGCAGGGTATATAAATAAAATATTGTTTTGCATACAAACTAGAGTTACTCTTTCACATATGAGTGATTCATATAATATACAAAGCAGTGAAAGCATTTACTAAATGGACGAGACAGTGAACTAACATTCGAAGACTTATTGCTGATTGCTGTTCACTTTGTCCATTGTCAAATGGCAAAAATGTCAGAATTGGCTTTAATTGTCAAAGGTTATTTGGTTTATTAAGTTTGTCAGTCAAAATTGTCCTGCTTTTAATAGCATTGTATATAAAGCATCCAATAGCCAATGCATTAAATATATGGAAGCCTTCCAGTTACGAAAACATAGACACTACAGGCGAATCCCTCAATATTTGCAAAAACACCAAATTGCGCCAAAATCTCATGCCGAAAAATTCCAAAATTATGTTCAACATTTTAATTCCAATTCAACAATGCACAAGAAACAAGAAACTTTAAACTTAAGCAGCAGAAGCGCACATGGTGGATATTATGTGTAAATATGTAATGTTAAATTGGTGCTCAAAATAAAATTACGCTTATCGTTTGTTATGAATTTTAAGCAAGTTCCTACCTTAATTCACTGGACAATATTTGCTTTTTTTGCGACAAAAAGTATTGATTATAAATATGAGTCTACCCAGTTATTTAATAGTCAGTCTTGATTTAGTTTTCTTATCAATTTAATTGCAATGGTGCGGAAAAGTGTTTACGGAGTGTTCCTTATTGTTATTATTCTCATAAGTAATGGATACGCAGAAGATAAAGAGGAAGTAAAGGATGATAAAACCAAAAGTGATGATAAAACCATTTCAAAGAGAGGAATTTTACATTTTGGAATTCACGGACATCCGCATGTTCATGCTGTTCCATTTGTGCCAAAGATACCAGTAATTACAAAAGTCCCAACATTTGTTAAGCCGATAGTTCCAGCTGTTCTACCAGCACCTGTAATTCCGACTACGCCATACCATCTTACGCATGGTGGAGCTACTGTTACGTCTTTCAATGCCAATTATCCACGGGTACCAATTTATACAAAAACAGTTATTCCACCTGCATATCCTTTCTTGCCGGCAGTCCCACATCATCACCATCATGGATTAGTCCCACACCATCATCATCATGGATTAGTCCCACACCATCACCATCATGGATTAGTTCCACATCATCATCATCATCATGGAATTGATATTCATCATGGATACGATCATCATCATTTGGCTGGCTTGTTCCCTCATCACCATCATCATCATTCAGTCTTCCCATTCGATCACCATCATCATCATTCCTTCCTGCCTCATCACCATCATTCCCTCTTACCTCATCATCATCATTCCCTTTTACCCCATCATCATCATCATTCTTTGTTACCTCATGACCATCATCATCATCACCATCATTCAGAATTCCCACATGTCCATGTATCTAAACCAATCGTTCCAGTCGCTGTTCCAGTTCCTGAAATTCACCATCCAAAAATTCCAGTTTTCTATCCATCAAAACCGGTATTTTCAAAGCCTGATTTCAATCCTACTTTTGTACCAATTCCCGTTCCATCAAGTCCGCAATCAAATCCAACTGTTATCACAGTAAATCCAGGTAGTTCGTCGTCATCAAATCACAATAATAATCACATAAATTTATATCCAACAACACAACAAACACCCATAAAACCAATACAAAACCCTCATCATCATCATCATCACCATCATGAAAATTCGCAAGGAAATTGGCAACCAATATTAAAACCGACACAACCAACTGTCACTGAAAATTGCATAACGTACAATTATCATGCTGCACTAAAATCATCTTCGTCATCGACAACAAATAATGTTCCTCAAACTAATAATTTTGTTTCAGGTCAGGGGCCTTCTATAGCACAGCAACTAGCACATTATCAACAACAGCAAATTTTGCATGATCAACATAGTAAGTATTGTCATTTCGGATCTTATTGTGTTCTAACGGATGGATGTGTGAATTTTGTTTGGATTGAATTGCATGAATGGATTAATGCTGTTTCATTGAAAGACTTTATAGTCATGGTTGGAAAGTAATGTGTTGAGGGTAACTGACTTCCTAAAAGTCGGTATTGCAGTATTTCTGTGCATTTGGTTTGACTGCACTTGTTACCGTTAGCATTTTAACCTTTAGATCTTGTTACCGTTAGGTCGGGTTATAACAAAGGATGAGCGTCTGTGTTGCAACCATCCTTCTAGTATTCCTAATTATAATCCTTATCTATAATAAACTATAGATAAGCAGTCATATGCCAAAGGGTTAAAGCGATCAATTGAAGATATCAAGCAATTGATTCCTCCTTGAGTTGTTGTTTTGTGATGCTTACCCGGATGTATGTTTGTCCTGACGGGACTATTTATCCATTTGATACCAAAACATTAGATTTTTCGCAGCATGCTGTGATCAAACTGTGATCAGCAATAATGATTAACATGCTTATAAGCTCAAATATGCTTGACTTGTAATATAATTAGCCACTAGTTTATTAATCCAAGACACCTTGTCTTAAATCAATTAACTTTACTAAACCTTTGTATACATTTCAGACTCATACCCATACCCGGCCGCCGCTGAAACATTTTCACAAAATTATGAGGCACCATCTAACAATGGAAATTATCACGGTCTATCGTCTTATCAAGTGCCGCTAGGTGTTCAATAAAAATAAGTAATATACATGTTAAAGTATCTGTTAATTATGACATTATTAAGTAAAGCAATGTGCCAAAATAACCTTGTTATTTATGAGAAATAAAGCTAAAGTTTGAATATTATGCTATAAAAATACCATTGAGACTATTCTGTGAAGTAATTAGCTTAATTAATTCTAAAGTGTTTCTTTACAGTTCTCATGTCTTAAGTCTTCAATTGCCTTCTTGACGGCTGAAAGTGAAACAGCATTACAATAGCACCATAATATACTGTAGAAGAAATTTGATGGTTTAATTATGCTGTGCACATAGTCGTTTTCATAATTTTCATTTCTTTCCACACCATATTCATGCATATACACATCATGAAATGTGATATGAATACCAAGCATACGGGTTCACTGCTTCTCTTTTGTCAACTGCCGATCGTCGGCCATCGTCAAGAAATACTATTTAAAAAAGGTACAAGAAATTTTTTTAAGACCATCCCTCAAAAAAAAGTGAATTTCTTTAGCACTTCTGCTGTTCATGTATTCCTGTTACTATTTTTACACTTTTTAAATTAAGTTTCCCATGATCCCATCAACTTAAATTCTCACAGAATGGAAATTTAAAAAAACAGGCAGGAAACATTTCAAAGCGATGTAGTCAGGTAGAACGGAATGTTTATTCATTTATATGTAGCATGCCCGGGCACTTTTCCTTAAACGATTCTGTTGAGGACTGTGGGAAAATTTTTGGGATCACTTAAAAAATAGGCATTCAATCGATTTTTTATGTGAAATAATAAAAAAATGCTGAGATTTCTTCTTTTTCTTTGATGGGATTTTATGTAAGGATACAAATTTATTATCTTTTTTTTTATAAATTCTTTAAGGTATTACAAAAAAAGTATATATTTCATTTCTGGATAGAATAGATTTGATTGAAGGAAACGAGTTTTTTTTTTCATTGTCATGAGTATACACAAAATGATTTTTTTGGCTTTTCTCTTTGAGACCATCCAGGCAGTGCGTGGGAAAGTCAATATTTTTATCGAATTTTAATGACTTAGTATACTAGGCCACCATAAGGGTATGATCCGTAAAGTCCACTGTTGTAACCGCCATAGTTGCCGTAGTAAGTTGAGCTGTATGGGTATGATGAGTATGATTTGTAAACTGGATATGATGAGTAGCTGTATGGTGATGCATATCCATATGATCCAAGACCGCTGTATCCATAACCGCCATATGTGCTGCCGTATGTGCTACCATAATATGCTGGATGAGCTGAGACAGTTGAATATCCGCTATAAAGTGGTGATCCGAGTGTTGAATATCCATAAGCACTGCCATATCCTAATCCGGTTCCATATCCATAGCTGCTGCCATATCCTAATCCACCATATCCTAATCCATATGAAAGTCCACGTTTTTCCTTCTTTGAAACTTCTTCATCGGCAACAACAGCTGAGGCAACGAAGGCAATAACAAGAACTGCAACCTGTAGTCACAAAATAAAATATTTAGTCACTGATTAATAATTTTTTTAATCCTTTATTGTCACTTACGAATGATTTCATTTTTAATAGGATTGTTTAAAGAACACTTTTGGAACTTTGCAAATAATTCAGTAAGAAGATTGCTGAAGTTATGATACTCAATTGCTGCGATACCTCAGTATTTATACAATTTTTTGTTTTGTTTCTTCTCTTCTCAGCGTCCATCAATTACAATTGAAACTAAAATCATATGGCTCGCTTTGTCTTAGATAATTCAATTTTTTCTACTCTGTAGCTTGTTTTTCGGGGGGCTGAGAATTAAGTCAGCCAGAGATCAACAATGAGTTTGTGATTTTTTTTCTCTCAATTTTATTTTAATATTCAATTGTTTATTAAAAACATGTGGTTATTCATTCAAGCACATTAATTTATGCATATTAGATGCGCTATTTTGACAAATTGCAATATTCTCTTCTAACCGCCTAATTGATTATTTAATCATATGCTACATGCTACATACTTATTACATAAGAAATTCAATGCTTAAAAATGTTATGAAGAGTCATGAAAATTCCTTCGGATTTCTTCGCATTCCTCTCGGGAATTCTTCGCAACGTCTTCGCATTTGCATTAACCCTTTGAAATTATTCTTGGAATCAAAATTTCCAAGACGTTCTGAACAGGAGAACATGAAATTCAGGAGGGTTACTTTTTTTCTATTCCGCATTTCTTATTTCTTCGTTTTCTTCTTTTTTTGGGGTTCTTAACATAAGCATAAGTACTTTTCTGTGCACTTACACAGACATAAGAAAGTGGCAAACAGAAGGGAAAGAATAAAGAAGAAGCACAAAGTTCAGGTAAGCGATAAATTCTCATACATGACTTCATTCATGTTTTGAATGTTGAGCTGTACACAGTGTGTCGTTAGTTTGTTGGCCGGCAACCCTTGTCGAGGCTACAATAGCCGAAATTCACTGCTAATAAATTAATTAATGACGAATTTGCAAGAAATCAGTAATTAAAATTTAATTCATTGTTTATTTGTTCTTCACAGACTTATTAATGTCTTAATTTCAACTTGTTAATTATGTACGTGAGCATATGTGAGATATAATGTGATTAGATGTATGTTTAAGTGTTAAGGTCGATATAACATATTATTCGTGCGTGCGAAATTTGTCTTTATTGTCTTTTCCTTTATTCAATTAGTCTGGCTGGTGGCTGACGGCTGTAAATTTCACATCAGAATTAAAATCTAATGAATAATTTATGGATTTTGATTTGTTTAGTTCATATTTTGATGTAAAATTATTAAAATAGTTTGACTGGATGATTTGGATTCTAAGTCTGTGAGAAGCTGATTAAATCATGAATTTATTAACAATTCTTTGAAGTTGTCGCAATTCTTAGTCTTTGCTATTCAAGTTAATGTCCGATGGACGTCTAGCTCTAATGCATCTTTGTCCTCTTGACGTCATGACCTAACGACTTAAATGATTCATAAGACAACAAACGGAACTACTTATCCCAAAATCATCAATAATGAAATTACAAACATGGAAAAATCGCCACAAAAAATAGAACAAAAGATATAAGAATTAAGTTACAGGTGCTTTAGATCACGAAAATGCAACACGGAACCTTTTCATTCTTGTTCTCGCATAATATATCTTATTTTTTAAGCACCTTGAATTAACATTAGTTTTGCACAAAATCTAAAGTTCTTAAAAGTATAATAAGTGATTAGCCACTCGAATGATACATAAAGACAACCGAATGAAACAATTAGAATAACGATTGTAATAATTATTTCAGTGAGACCAATGTCAATGGCATCGACTAATTGTTTGTTTGTCTACAGATCGTTACTAAATCATAACTGCTGATGTCTTCATATCGAAAAAATTCATACTTTATTGTACTTTATCTTTTATTCGTGATGAAACAATCGTGATAGACATTTAAATGACAGATCAGATCTAAGGGTCAATGGGTGCGGAAGAACTTTGGTGTGAAGTGGACTGGCATAAAAATTGGAATCGATTTTATAGGCGTTACAAAAGAGAAGTATTACTAATGATTTATCTCCTTCTGAACGGCTAATTTTCATCAAATAAAAATTGGCTTTGAACGACCATGAAAAATTTTATAAAATTGTTTTGAGATGTGATTTTTCCTAAAACACTGGCATGCTATGTTCTTGTTGACTTGATGACTGAATTAAATTTTAAATTTTAGTTTGTCATTGAAAATGCTAAATTTTTTTTAATTTTCGAGATTTTAATGCTGTAACTAGTCAAAAATGAGTGGAAAGTCATCAACAAAGTTAGTTTAACAGCAACAATATGAAGAAAACTCCAAAAGTCACTGAAATTACTGAAAATTTGCAAATTTTCAAACATAACCTCATGGCAGACTTGTTTTTATGAGAATTGAGCGAAAATTCAATCAAATTCAATACAACAACTAACAAATCTTAAAACAACAAAACTAAAATACATCATAATTAACCACATCAATTCCATTACGCACAGGTAATCATTTTGTTCGCGAAAATAATAACAAACAAGTTGAAATCAGACATTTAACAGATTAACGATAACAGAAAGAAATATTCCAATTAAATTCACGGACACGACAGCCTTTAAACCCAGCCTAGTTAAATTTTATCACTTTATTAACAATAAAATCATAAAGCATGCAATGGATTATGAAAAAGCAAAAAAAAGATGTTTCAAATACTTGAATTACAGCGATTAATAAAAATTAATGAAGATTTTTTTTTTGGTAACATGATCCGGATATACTAAATGTAATTATTTATTGTATATATGGAGGCAGTTAGTCAATCTTGACTCAATTTTTTGAAGCGACATTGATGATTTAATTGTATATCATTAATAATGTTGTGATATAACATATAAATATATTTTTGAAGAGTTCAGCTTCTTGTTCTGAAAGAGACAAAGAGACATTGAGTCACGCAAAAGAATAAAATATGCCATTTTTCCACCATCAATCATTTATTTCGCATTGTATCAATTAGTGAAAAAATTATACATTTTTTAAATTCCATATTTCATCCATACAAGAAGTTTTATTTGTTTATGTTGTGCTCAATTGAGTCAATCGTTCGTTTAGCTGTAATTGTGTCTTAATCAATTGCGATAATGTGACTACCATAAGAAGATCCTTAACATTGGAATTGAACATTGTGGCAAATTGATCGTGAGTCATGTTTGGAACGGAATGAATAAGATCTAAGAGTGCTCGTCCGACTGCATTGTCTGGTTGTTGTTTTTCATTGAGGACATCTTCAACATATTGTAAAACATGATTCAAAAGACCCAATAATTTCTCACTTGCTTCAGAAATCTGAGCAAGATCCATCATTGGCTCAACTTGACGTGAACGGACTCCAATTGTTTTTTGTGACAATTTCAATGCAATAACTTCTGGTTCGTAGCAAACGGTATCAACTTTGATTGGTGTAAACATGCATCCTTGAACGCCATTTGGAATTCCCAATGAGATGCAAACGTAGGCTTTAAGACCCATTTTGCCTCCTTGAAGAGATGTATCCAAAGTCAAATGGATTGGATTGTTGCATTCTCTAGCATAATATTCGTGGATGACTGAGCTATGGTTTGTTACTTCATTTCCAGTTGCCCACCAACCTGATAACAAAAAGAAAGTTTTTGTTAAGATCCAGTGAATTGGATGTTTTGTTGTTGTTGTACTTACCGACAATGCTCTCCGATGAATTTACACGTCTATTTAAATCATATACATCTAATGCATAGCTAATTTCAGCTTCAACTTGATCATCGGTCTCTTTGTGTGGTACACAGAAGCAGTTTGTTACTTCAACGACTCCTTTCTCCACCGAACCTTTAATTTTAAGGAAAAATTTTTAGTCCAGAATTTATGCATCACATAAAATGCACTTTTATTACCTAATAAAGTTCCAATAACACGCTGCGAATCAGCATTTCGTCTTTCAAACGCATCAACGATTTGGAATAAGACGACGGGATGTACTTTAACTGTCAAATTCATTGTGATTTTCTTAAAAATACTTTAGAAAAATTTATAAATTTTTCGCGACACGTTGAAGAAAGTCTAGGGATGACTACTGTTAATGCTTTACTGATTTTTTGGTACTAATAGAAATTTTTGTTGATTTCTGAATGAACTCAGTGCCAATAACTTTATGAGCGTTATATTTTAGAAACTTCTTACTAGTTAAGGATGAAGACTTACTTATACCTCAGGTATTAATTAATTTTTGGATGTAAATATTCTCAGGTAGAAGTCATCATCCCTCGACTGCTTGCCCCTTTCGAAATCATGATACAAAAAGTTGTAAGACCCTCTCAAAAATATTCTCCTCGAGAAAATGGGAAGTTTTGTTAAATTATTTAATTCTTCGTTAAATATTATATCCAGACAGTTGACATTACCTGTTTCAAATGGAGTAAATCTCCAGTTTGTGAGGGCACTTCCTCATTTCGTGGATATTCCCAAACCAGGTATGATTTCAGTGATTTTAATTCCGCAACTTTGTTATTCAATAAAATTAAATATTTTAGGTGAAAAACATCGACAATACAGAAGAATAGTCCATTATCCAGAGGATGGAAAGTATACAGTTAAACCTTTAGACAATACGCATTTAGCCGGACGAGATCCAGTAACTGGACGAGTTGTTGCTAAAGGAATCGGCGGTGGAATTAAATTTAAGTGAGTTTTCATGCGATATTTATGTGCTGTAACAAAAATATAAAGTATATTCTTGTAGATATCACTGGATCAAGTTTGAAAGAGACGGTCCAACAGAAGATGTGCCACCAAAAGAAGAGAAAGTCCTTCAAATATTAAAATGTGGATGTAGAACAGCTGATGTTGCTCTCGTCGGAACTGGAAAGGAATTAAAATATATTTTGGCAACAGAAAATATGAAGCCAGGAGATATAATCAAAACATCAAAGTTTATTCCTAGAATTCCTGTAAGAGCTAATGAAGGTGATGCTTATCCACTTGGCGCGCTTCCAGTTGGAACAATTGTCCACAACATTGAAAAATATCCTGGATGCAATAGAAACTTTGTTTTAGCTGCTGGATGTTATGCTACAATCATCAGAAAGTTTGATGATCGTGTTGTCATTTTGATGCCCAATAAGCGTGAAATAGCTCTATTGCAGAAATGTATGGCTACTGTCGGTAGATTATCAAATATTGACCATTCAAAAACACCTATTGGATCACCAAATAGAAATCGTGAATTGGGTAACCGTCCAAGATCCGGTTTATGGCAAAGAAAAAGTGGTAGACATGGACGTAAAATTAAGAGACCACCTCCAATGCTTCTGCAAGGACCTCCAAAAGAGCAAAAAGCAGCACCAATGAAATTAAATATTAATAAAATTTCTTAAAATGTTTATTTCATGAAAATAATTTGTATAGGAAATTCAATAAAATTATATCTTAAGTAAATTAAACAACTTTTGCTTTCAATGTGTCTAAATCTCGTTTCTGGATCTGTCTCAAGTGCTTCTTCTTAATTCTCTTCAACTTTGCTGTATTTTTAATAATTTGAACTGTCTGTGATTTTAATTCATTTTCCTTCTTACGCTGTAAGTTCTCCTCACGTCGTTGCTTCTTTAATTCATTCTGTTGTTTCCTTTCATCCTTGATGGATTTTGACAATTCCTTGACTCGTTTCAGTTCAGCACGAATTTTTAAATGCTGTTCTTTTGATTTCTTTGGAATTGTCCTATGAATCTTCCTGAACTTTTCCTTCGGCGTTTTCCAAAACTTTCCTGACTTTGGCATGCCTCTTACTTCTGTTTTCTCTGTGTTATCTGCCATTATTTAATTAATTTTAAAATTCCACAATGTGTTTACAAAATCAAATTGAGAAGGGAAATCAACTATGCTTTGACTTTTTATTTATATTGCTATTATTTGGATATTTTTTCATTTAAGTATGCCGTTTGTTAATATACATAATATACAGTCATATAAGTTCCAGTTTTGTGCAATTAAACACAGTTTATTCAATAAAATTTTTCAAAATGTAACGGACTAAAAATATTCAAATTCGAGGGGGAGGCAAAAAGTCCAAGAAAAAAAATAACAACAAAAGATTTTTGTTGGAATAATTTATTAATTTTAAGTTTTTTGCATTATCCAGTGATCAAACTAATGTGATTTTGCTGCAGATTTGAAGAATTACCTCAAAATTGTCGCACGATATTAATCCGGTGTTCAAAAACGGCGTAATTTTCGAAATTTCACTTAAAATTAAAAATTTAGTCAAAAATGGAGTTAGAAAAAATCTGTAGATTATGTTTAACTATCAAAAAGGACATGAGAAACCTGTTTACCGAAAACATCATCGGTATGCTTGAGGAGTTTTGCAATGTAAAGGTAAGAATATATTTAAAAATTTAAATCCAGTGCTAATTTTGTGCAATCGTACAATTTTTCTTTTAATTTGCATAATATATAGATTTCAAAGGAAGCTGGATGGCCGAATTTAATCTGTTCCCAATGTGTACATCAAGTGTCTCGATGTCATTCGTTTAAGAAAAGAATCGAAAAGTCAGATGAACAATTAAAGCAGTACATAAAATCATTAACAGTGATAGTAGAAGAGCCGATAATTAAGGAAATAACACAACAAAGAATACCTGAAATGAAAACACAGCAGACTATGCAGCCTCATATTCAAGAGATACAAATTCAAAGGCCTGAACATCAACAGCAGATTCAACAAGCGCATCCTTTAATTATAACTAATTTAAATCCAGCAACGATGTTAAATGGACAACAATTAATTCAAACAGCGAATGGTCAATTTATTCAAGTACAAGGACAATTTGTGCAAGGACCCAATAATACAATACAAATGATTGCCACAAATTCAGCACCACATCCTCAACTCCTACAAATTTCACGTCCCGAACAAGACAATAGATTGACAGAACTTATCGTACAACCTACAGAAATGACAGAACCTCAATTTTATGAGGAAATTCCCGTAGTTTTACAATCAGCGAATGGTCAACAGACAATAGTTAATCTTCCTCATCATCAAGTACAAGCTCTTCAGCAACAAGTTCAACAACAAGTCTCACAAATGCAACAAGTTACCACAAGTAGTTCTGAGCAAGACGAAATTGAAATCCATGAAGTACAAAATTACGATGACGATGAATATGGATGTGATGATTTAGAGGAGGTGATTGAAGACGATACAGAACAAGAAATTGATGCTTCCAGTACAAACACAACTTACTACCTTCAACGTCATCAAAATATTGACGAGAATAGCTCAGAAATGGATCAGGATGTTGAGGAAAAGCAACTGCTTGCAGAATTCTTGTCTCAACATACCGTTTCTGAGAATCCTAATAAGCATGTCTGTAATCTTTGTCAACAAGAATTTAAGCATATGAAGTGGCTCGAGCAGCATATGAAAACAATTCATAGTAATTGGATTAAAGCGAATTGCAAGAAGCAACCTCAGTGTAATATTTGTCATAAAAGTTTTCGAGGGCCTGGAATGCTTAAAATGCATCAAAAGGTAAATTTCTTAAAATATCTAATTAATTTTAATGTTTTGAAATTTACGGAGCAATTTCCTTAATTAATATTTCTATAGACGCACGAACGTGAGAACAAGTTACCGACATGTAGTGTCTGTGGAAAAGAATTTAAATCAAAATCTATACTATATCGACATAGAGCGACTCATTTCGCTGATCAAAAGCCACACATATGCTCGATATGTAATAAAACCTTCAATTCAAACTATCAACTAAATGCTCATGTAGCGCGCCATCAAAAAAATCATCAATGTACTCAATGTGAAAAATGTTTTCCCAGCGCGAGTGACTTAAAGGTAATTAATTAATGTCAACTACATTTGAATTTTAATTATTAATACGAGTTTCTCACAATGTTTTAAAAACAGAATCACATACAGCAAGAACATAACGAAAAGAAGGTAACACTAAATACAAAAACAAGCTAAGTCAATTAACCCCTTTTAAATAAAAAGTTATTGAAGGGAAATGAAGAATTTATATCATCGCCAACAACTATTGGACATAATGGACAGGGTTTGATACTCTAATCTGACAAAAAAAATTTAAAATTGTGTTTAATTTTCAAATTTTGAAAGCTAGGATTCGAACTTATTATTTTCAGAGAAAAACTTTAATGCAATTTCAATGCTTTTATCATCTGTGAATAGATTTTGCAGAATGTTGATCATATTCTTTGAGAATTTAGTTTCAAGATTCATATTTTTATTAAATAAACTAACTAAAAGAGATCAAAGTCACGATTAGTTTATCAACCCCATACAATGATGACATCAGATTGTAATTAGAGGACGTAAGCGAGTGCAATTTAACTTTAACTGGTGTAAAGAAAAAAGAAAGTATAAATAAAATGAAGAAATTGTATATTTAGTTCCAAATTTTTCTTTAAAGAAAAAAAAATGGTCTTTTTGTATTCTTGCTATGAACAATCAGCATAACGATCGTTGTTAATGAATTTATGAATAAATAAAATTAGACTTAATTTCTATGAAGGAAGGAAAAGAAGAGAAAGAACAATGAACAAGTGTAAGAGAATCGGAAATGAAATGGGATCATTCATAGAAAGGTATTTTTCTAGCCGTAAACATGTGTTGCATTCCTTTTCGGTTGTCTTGTAACATCACAACTAAAACAATCCCATCACTATGGTGATGAATTCAACAAACAAATACAAAAGGTATCAGAAGAAGTAATTTTATTCAAAATATAAGTATTAGTATCAAACATGCAGAATAAAGGAACTGTCCCGAAAATTGTTTATAGAAAAACGTCTGCAGAAATAATAAAAGAAGCTCAAAATAGCTTAGTGTCGGGAAATGGAGCTAAGCTTGTATCGACTAAAAGACCCATAACACCAAATGTGAACAACAGACAGCTTTATGGAAATTCTTTTCCTTCGGGTCGACCACCAAGTGCATTTAATTTAAAATATCTGCAGTATGAAATGCGTGCACTTCCGTGTCTTGAGCCAATAAATCAATCACCAACTGGAAGTGAAGTGCAATTGAATACGAATAATACTACAAAAGTTCAAAGATCAAGTTCAATCGGAACAATACATGAATCAGGATTAAAGACAACAAAACTGCCTGCCCTTCTCGAACCACCAAATGCGATTTCATCAGCAACATCCTTAGACGAGTGTGAGTAATTAAATTATTATTCATTTAAAATACCACCGACGAGTAAAAGTTTAGAATTCACTTGAAAAGATCACGCGATGGAACCATTTACCTTCAAAAAAATTTATTCCTTACATTTTATTTACATTCGTTTGCATTGAGACATTCAAAAAATAGAGGATAATCGATAAAGCTCTTTTATTTTTATATGTATTTTTGTCCATTCCAATTTCCTCAACAAAAAAAAAATAACAAAACATAAAAAAGCTCATTCTGAAATATTTTCAGTACGCGATCCGATGCCTTTGTATAACAAAGCTACTTCCCTGTCGCTTCCACCAAGTCGAGGAGGTGATGAACAGAAACAACAAAATCCGCAACATCCATTAAAGCGTAAACAGCCAGTATCATTTGATGAAACTGTTACACCAAATGTTAGTGGAAGTAATAATAAGAATGATGGCATGTTGAACAAGGATTTATCTAAAAATCGATTGATTCGATCTAATGACCTCAATCCGCTTATTCAATCATCAACTGATACACTTTTGGATATGCTAAAGGCTTATGCAGGTATTAAAGAGTGCTCGGACGAAACTCAAGTTCATTTGAATATGGTAATGTATAAACTTGTATCAGAAAATTATATCCAACAAATGTATGTACAGTTGATAATCTAATTGTGACACATTTTCATTTAACATAGATTTTGTTGGAGCTTTATTCACGTGTCAAGGGAACGCAATGTAATAGGGGTGCTATCTTAGGCGTCTTGTATGGACTTGTCGAGTGTAATTCACCTAAAATTTTACTAGCTATCGCTCGTATCGTGTTATCAATGAACAATATCAGCGGAAGTAATCTAACAGGCGCATGCAAACTTGTCTTCAAAGTAGCACGAAATGAGGTAAACGATTCCCTCTTTATTGATTCAGACGTTCCTGAATTATTAGTAGATGCGTTGGGTAGAGTTAATCCAACAGCCGAAGGTAAGGAATGTAATTTCCATAATAATTATGCAATCATTAGAAATTATTTTATTTGTATAAATTACATCAAAGGCGAACCTGAAGCAGCAATTTACGGATATGGCGCAATTCGGTTCTTAGCTACAGCGAATTTGAATACACTGTCCAAGAAAACGGAAAATGTTGAAGGCAAAACTATAAAAATTTCGAAACAAAAGTCACTTGCATATCGACTAGTGAGGGTAAATATTTGTTCCAATGTTCTTTTTTTATTTTATTTTCAAAATTATCCATACAAAATTGTTTTGATTGCACATACATTAATGTAAGAAAAGAACATGTAGTTACATTGATTGATATGAAATTAGGCGCATTATTTTCAAAGTGATCAATAGTCAAAATGAGCCAAATAAGGTATACATTCATAAAAGCACAGCTAAAACTAATAACAAATTTTGTTGATCTTTTTGAACATGCCATAAAATAAACGATGACTAGTCATTCACATAGATAGACAAATTTACAAAACATAAAATCATTTGTTGACAAATTTAAGCTACAAATTATGTTCTTTTTATTTAAATAGCATGGTATAATTCAATTGATGATTGTTCATCTTCAAATAATAAATGAGCACGGATCAACAAACAAATTGTGTGGACAGCCATTGCATGCACTATATCAGTTATCAGGAGCTTTAAGAGTACTTTCGGGTTCGCCTGTATTTGCGCAAATAATTAACATGAAACATTCACGTGCATCGTCAATTGACGAGGAGGACACGCATTTGGAAATAGCTGGGAAACATTTAGTTAGGGCAGCAGAAATTTGTATGGATGAAATTGAAGTTCAAACAAATATAATTAGGACATTAAGTATTTTATCGGAAATAGAAACCTGTTGTGAGAATATGGCCGTAGATGCAGGTCGATTGGGTATATTGTTTGGACCGATTGCTTACAACTATTCATCCACATGCTCACCTGAGAAAGCATTAGGAGTCATATCAAGACTTGGATACATATTAGGAAACATACATGCAAAATATGATGAAGCAAGATTAGACTTCTTCAATAATGATGCAGCTATGGAATATCTACTCAACACCTTAGAATTTTTCTCAAATCAACGTTTTGATATCAAAAATACTAACGGAGATACAGTTATGGATGCTTTAATTAAACTCATAAGAGTTATTGCAAATATGAGTGTTAATGCTGAAGTTGGATATGGTCTTGGTTTAAGGCATCCGCTTGGCGTTGTCTTATTAAACATCTTATTAGAGGCAAAAGAAATTAAAACCGAAGAAGCATTAGAACTGGTTCTTGCAACACTTGCAGCCTTGCATAATCTATCATACTACCAATATAGCACTGAAGATATTAATGTTAATCATCCTGGTAGTATAATTGAGAGAATGAGAGACATAAGTGCAGCACTGTGTCAAATCTTAAGTACAGGTCCGGTTACAGCAAAGTCTGAGGCGGCTCGAGTGTTAGGAAATTTAACAAGAAATTCAACAGCAAGACAGTCATTTTGTACATCTAATGGATTAAAGATTCTCGTTAAATGTCTACAATCAGATGATACGGAACTCGTTACAGCATCATGCGGTGTTCTTGTCAATTTACTTGGCGATTGGGAAAGAAGAGCTTCATTCAAAGAGCTCAATGGAATTAAAATTCTTCGAGAAATTTTACAAAGCGCAGCATACAATGAAGATTGGTTGCTATCGGGGATGTGTTGTCAAGCTTTTTGGAATTTTTTGATCGATAGCAGCAATGTAGTTGAAACACTTGGTGAATCTGAGAGTGATTTATTAGGTGGTGAATTAGCTGAATATTTAGGTATAATTCATATAATATTTATTTGAAAAAAGTTGCATTAAATTTTTGCCAATGATTTATTACAGATGAGGAAAGAATTTTTCAAGGTAATCCGCCCGATCAAATATGGGAGCAATTTGCACAAGTGGCAACTGATCTCCTTGAGCGTCTTCAATCATGCATGAGTATTACAAATTCGCCAATCAATACATCTGACGACGATGAGGATTTAAACCCTAGTCCGATAAAAAATGACTCCTGGGGTGGCAATTATGAAAAATGGGTACAGGATTAAAATAATAAAATCCTTTCTGTTATTTTTGTTCTTTGTTTTAACCTTAAATTACAAATCAACAACACACTTTATGCTAAGGATTTATATTCTATGGCATTGCAAGAGAAAAATAAGAAACTTAATAACTTCAATCATTGAAATGAATTTAATCTGTCTATATGAATGTTATGAATAAAGTAAAAAGATATATACGAAAAAAAAGAAGAATGCTATAAGACTTGATGTATTATAAAAGTAAGACATTGTTTAAGCTTCCTGTCGATTGCAAATCATCAACTTATTCCAACACTATAGTCGATATACCAAACCACATATTCTAAATTGCAAAAAAGATATAAACGTTCGCTCGCTGAATTGAAGCATAAATTGTTTAACAAAATACAGTGAGAAACCACAAAATATATTTACACCCTAAAATATACACACGTAACATCTCAATTTAAATCTTTGAGGTTCTTTCTGTCGACCAATAAAGCTTAAAAACATGTCAAATGAATGACTTAGGAGGTAACTAAATTTATTTTGTGCTTTAGCGATAATTCTCAAATTGCACGTTTCTAATAAATTGGTTTGAGATATAGACGAGGGATTTGGGCAAGGGATGAACACCAATTTGTTTACTAAGTGGTATTGCGCAAGTATTGGACCAGAAGATCATCAAATCTACCAAAATTCGAATCCAAAGAATATACTAAGAATGAAGATCTCAGAAAGAATTCGGAACCAAACAGATGCATCAAGTCCTGTACATATTTTGACAAAAGTCAACTAAAATCTCAATCAAAAGTATTTTATGCTGAATAATTCCAGAAGAATTCTACCACCCAGCCAGTGAATTTCCATAGAAAAATAAAATAATATTCAAAAGAATTACACCAAGAGACGTATGCCTATATATGTATATGCAGCATATATCAGAAAAAAAATGCGAAAATGATGACTGAAAGATTTACGAGATAAGAAGTAAGTGAGAGAGAAGCACAAAAGTTGAGGAATTAAAAAAGCCCATAAAGATCAAAAGAAGCGAATGTGCATTGTGCTAAGGTCAGCATCATAATGCAAAAATTTTTATATTTTTTGGCTCCAATTCGTCTGCAAGTTTTTCAAAAAAAAAAAAATCTGCATTCAATAATGAAAATAAAATAAAAGGTACGTATAGAACATTTCATATGGGTTCGGTTATGAGGCTATCTATTTTAAAATTTTTCATGAATTACGAGCCGTGAAATGCAAGTCGTTCAATAATTCATCCACTAAAAATATAACATTTACTATCTGTAACGAAAGATTTTTTGAATTGTGGGTTGATGTGACTCATTCAAGACTTTGTCGTGATCATATGGTGACTTTTAGACATGCTTTATGCTACTTAATGTACATAAATATTTTTAGTTCGATATAAATTAAGAATTAACCTTTCTATTTATATTCCATGTAATCAAAATATTCGCGTATACTACTCGTATTTTCCTACATATATGGATGTATGAATGATCCTTATGAATTAAAAGAGAATAAAAATGTTTGGCAAACATGAAAAAAAAGCAGAGGAAAACAGAAATGAAGAAAATCATTAATTTATGAATTCTCTTCAACAATATAAAAGATCTCATAATGCACCGGAACTAAAAGCTACACTGGGCCGTTGAAGGTATACACTCATATTTCTTCATTACGATATGATTTTGATTCTACCCTGAAAGGCATATTCAAAATTCTTGCAGAAATGAGGTGGAGATGGAAGCAAGCATGTATTGCAATTCATTTCTCTCATCTTTTACCGCGTCATTGAACTGATAACGAAGAATGAACATATTCTTTTTTGGACTGAGAACATGCAACTGGTAAAGCCACACTCAAAAACTTTCAATGAATTCTATCAATATTGAGGCATCTCTGCCAGTTGTTGTTGGCGATCCTTGACTTTTTGTGTGTATGAAATCATTAAGAAATTAATGGTAACTTATTACATGCAGGCTTTACTTTTATGATCGACAGATAAATTTCATTTTGCGTCAAATCCATATACGAATATATATGGAGCATGCAAACGAAAATAAAAAAGAATCTGCACTAACAGACACTGTGTCTTCACTGATCATAACTGCATATAACAGAAACTGCACAAAAATAAGCAACATTTGGTTATGGTACCAAATCGATTACGTTCTTCTCTCGTGTGATCTGTTTCAACATGAAAGCCTTTGCCGCTCATTTTGCCCGACGGGGATCTCTTGCTGTTTTTTTTTTTGTGTTCATGTATCTCTATACCTCTTCATAAAACGATGATGAAAACATAATGTTTCAGGTGTGTCGAGTGATCGGCTGTGGTAAATATTTTCATGACACATCACATTTTTAGCTGTGCTCCCACAATTCGATATGGAGCAAAATCAAACAAATCTAATCGAAAATTCAATTAAACTATTTTTTTTTTTCTCTTTTTTTCATTCATCGACGCGGGTCGTAGTAATAATGGATTTATAGAGTAAGTCACAGATAAATAAAAAGAAATCAATTTGAATAAGAAAAGAGATTTTCAATTGATTGATTTTTTGTTGTTACAATTCATTGACAAAAGGCTTCCTGAGGAATCCGTTAGACAACAAAAATAGATAAATCATTATGATCATATTCATGACCACATCCAAAAACATTGATGGACCATAGATTCTTACACTTTCTTGATTATTATAATCAAGCATGCTACAGAAGATTAAGTAAGTAAGCAATTTCCGCACAATAATTCAAAAACATAACTACAACAACACATAGCATGTATAGGCGCTCATACATTCATGAAAAAAAAAATGCCCATTGTGAATCATTGACTTCAAATTCCTCTTTCATTCAAGACGAAAAATTTTCATCATGCTCCAAATAGAGAAAATCGGCTCAAATCAAATTTCGTTGATCCGGTCTATGGTCTCTCTAGATTTACGTGTGTGTCTGCCTGCCTGCTTCTTTATAGTCAACGTAAATCTAAATAATGTATATCTGCAATGCGATGATTAATTTCCGTCTAAATGAAAGAACAAAAAGGCTCCAAAAAAGTTTGCTATAGGAACAGCAAAAAAAAAACACAAGAATAAGCCAAAGCAGTAAGAATACTTAATCTCATGAGATGATTCAGGTGGAAAATTAATTACGCTATGGCTCATTTTCATGAAACTGCTTGAAATCTGGTTCACATGGAGGATTAAATGCTTTCGATGGATGATCAATTGGACAAAACCATAGTTCCCATAATTTTAAAAGATCAATTGCTCGCCATTCATCAAAATGAAAACAAGAACTTGATCTCATGCGGATTGACTTGCATCATATTTTGTTATTTCTCTTCGTAGCGCCTTTAATAAAAACAAATAAAAATTCCATTCGAATAAAGTGCGCAGACTAATTAATTCCTCCTCTTTTACTACCTTCTCTCTTTATATTTACTCATGTTAATATTATGATGTGATGCTGGAATTCAGTTAGAAAATTGATTGCCACCAATTAATAATAATAAAAATCAGATCCCATCCTCATCATTGTATAATTTTTCTTTACTTCTCCTCTCATTCTATCCTCTCCAGTTCCTCTTCTTATTCTCCTTCGTCTTCGTTCTGGCTTTTGTTTTATCCACCTCTTTTCTCAGCTTCTACAATAAGATTTAAAGTTAGAAAGGTCTAATTAAATCAATCTTAGAAAAGCGCACTAAAAGTTAGTGAAATTCCGATGTAAAATTCCTAACTATTAGGACTGAACAAATTGGTAGTTTTGTGTGACGAAATTGTGATAATAAGGAGAATGCTGCTGTTCATTTATAAATTATGAATGGATCTATTGTGTCTGTCATGAGAATTTTGGAGATAATAAAAGGGGTAATATAGGAAGTAAGCATTATGTAAATATAGATTTTTTGAAGTTGTATAACTTTAATTAGTTAAGGATTTTTGTAATAGTTTATGATCTTTTGGAAATCCAAGATGATGATTAGCAGATGAGTACGACAATCCCAAACTCTCAAAAATCTTGATCTTAAATAGATAATTACAAACATTTCTAGCAAAAAACTAGCTATTTGTAGGTTAGAAAACTAATTGACAACAATCCGTATCCTATGTGTCTAGACTGTGAACTAGATGTCCTTTCCATATCTACTATTCAAAATTAGGTCATGAAGTTCAATTTTTGATCAAAAATTCAAGAAAATGTTCTAAAAAAATTAATTAAAATTGTAATTAAAAGTCCATTGTGTAACTATGTCTAAATTACCTGCATTTCATTGATTTTAATGCCATTTAAATTTCTTATTTAATTTTCACAATTTGATATGAAAATCGAGCAATTTCCGTTTTTCTGAACAATTTCGAAAACTGTTTTGACAATGAATTATTAATTAAATTTTTTAGTATCTACCTAACAGTAATAAAAAAGTTTTATGGTCAATTTAAAAATGTAAAGACAAAAAATTAAGCACCCAAATTGCATAGCACGTTAAAGTTACTTGTGTTAATTATTTTACATTCACTTATCTCTTCTTACCTTATCCGTAAAAATGTTGTCATATATTGGCTTATGTCACAAGCAAACCTTAATAGTCCTCTTCATATTTATTTTCAAAAACCGCACAGACATTGTAGACATAAAAACCAACATTACAACACATAAAATAACAGGCTAAAAAATCCCCAAAGATCTCAGCTTAACTCATCTCATCAAACGATATATTTTTTTTCCCAAAATGAATCAAAAAAGTCGAAGAGTAAAAATTTGATCTCGCCATTCATCATTGCAGCATTTTCTTCTCTTGCTCTCATCTATCGACTGCTATAGTCTATAAGAATATCTTTTTTTTTCTATTTTGATTATTTTTTTTACGTTGGTTCCTTATGATTCAACAAAAATTGTAAATGACCAGCGATTATTCATCAAGCAACCTTTTCCTCTTAAGTAAATTAAATGTAGAGCTAATTAGTCGTACATCAATGTAAACTATTTTTCTGCTCCATTCTTGGATTAACGCCAATTAATCAATGCATAGAGAAGAAAAAGCCCTTTTTTTACTTTTTATTAAACACCATGGGAACTTTTTTAACTTTACTTCTTTCTCCTATAATTCATTATTACTTACTCTCTTTTGTTTTAATAGAGGATTCACGCATATAATATAAA
Organism: Chironomus tepperi; assembly: GCF_022539635.2. Classification (NCBI taxonomy): domain Eukaryota; kingdom Metazoa; phylum Arthropoda; class Insecta; order Diptera; family Chironomidae; genus Chironomus; species Chironomus tepperi. The sequence continues at coordinate 3,473,448 of NW_027226207.1, forward strand.
TATAAATACAATTTTTATTATCAATGGATCGTTTACTTAAAGTATAATATATTGTATTATCATTAAAAAAATATGTACACAATTTTTTTTTTATGTGCCTAAGGCGGAGTTTAACTTTTTTTCAACAACAACACTTCTTCTTGATCACTCTACTGATCATGTATCACTTATGTTAGAGTGAGGCAGACATAGTCACATCTCATTCAAATCTTCTCTCCATCTCATTCGTATCCACAGACTGAATTGAATGATTTTCAATTGGACATGAGTTCTCTATATTGTGCCGGTTTTGAGACCCTTTAACTGTGTAAACCAATCTGTGCACAGTTTATTGTTAGATTTCATTGAGATCGGCACGCGACGCGGAACGGAAAGAAGTTAAAAAATTGTGGAATAAGAATATTTATTTTTTTTTTAATATACTTTTGTGAATCATTAGATTCGCTTCTATAACAGAACTGTCGTGTGTTATATCCCACGCAAAATTCTTGTGATTATTTCTCATGCAAATAAGGAATATTGTACAAAAAAAGAGAAAAAAAAGAAAAATATACAAAGGAATACTATTTAATTAAAATTAATATATTTTATACCTATTATTAAGTGTGAACAAAGTGATAAGAGTGAATAGAAATTATGGATATATCAGGATCAATAAGCAATAGTAGCTCTCTCAACATGCGACCTCTCTTTGCTGGATATCCATTTCAAGGTATCATCTATCAAGATTCCTTTCAAGGTCCTAACAAATATGATTAAAACATGATCTAGGCGGCACATTACCGTCGTCAGATTACCGCTACGTCACTGTGCTTATAACAATGATTAAGAGGAAGTAGCGAGGATCTGACGGTTAAAAATAGAAGGTTGTCGCCATATGTCACTCGGATGAATTAGATTAACTTACCGACAGAATTGAAATTAATTCTAGTCAATGTTGTCAACTTTTCCTTTAAATTAACACCAAATGTCATCCATACTATAAAGAATAGGATGTAAATTTGATCAGATTGCCTCTAGAATCTCAAACTTGCATTCCCAATAATGATATTTCAATGTCAGGCGCCAAAAATATACTAAATTACACTTCAAAGTCAAAAGCGATCAGTATCTATTAACCAGCACCAAAGAAATCAATCAATTGCCCAAAAGAAATCTTGAAAAATGCATCAAATGCCATATGCACCATAACTAATACGAGACCGTTGATTTAAAAATTTGTGACTTTTAATTTTTTTGTTCCTCACTCTCTAAAATGCAACTGGCAAGGGAAATAGTTTCAATTTTTCACGCCATTCCAAAAAAAAGTTTTTATGTATGTATACACATACGCACAATACTATTTCCCAGACGCTCGTCGAGTGAACAAAACTCAACCCCTGTTCCAATAATTGAAACCAATTTACAACCTTTAAATAGCTGCTACTAGTGAAATATGGATCTAAAATTTCTGAATGCATCAAAAGATCCAGAACGAATCAATTTCATTGGCTAAGAATTTCCACGCATTTTTATATACATATGAGTCCCTTCTATTCTGTATTTATAAATCGGGGGTTACATTATTTGTTGTTGTCGTCTCATTGATGATGATGATGCAGCTGGTAGTCAAGTCAGCTGCCAAAGAATCTTTCTCTTACTGTTATTATCTTAATATTTTATTTATGACAAATAAAAAAAGTTTAATTAAAAATTTATTTGGCAATATAATCTTATATTTGAATATCAAAATGTGATAATTCTAGGACAGGGTCGTGTGAATCAATTAGGCGGTGTTTTTATAAATGGAAGGCCACTTCCAAATCATATACGATTAAAAATCGTTGAAATGGCAGCTAGCGGAGTTCGGCCCTGTGTAATATCTAGACAACTTCGAGTATCTCATGGATGTGTATCAAAAATATTAAATAGATATCAAGAAACCGGGAGTATTCGACCCGGCGTGATTGGTGGAAGTAAACGTAAGTTAAATGTGACTTTTGGGGTGGAGAATTCATGATATGGCTTAGATGTATTCAAAATCATGCAAATTAATGTGGAAAAGTCGATGAATTTTAAGTAAGGTAAAGTTTTTAAATTTTAGGTTAGAATTGAATATCCTTTGATAAGAAACAAAATACTTGATTGCTTGTCATTGAAAAACGTAAAATGGCTCATTTGACTATTTATACTTATGATATCAAAAAATATTTAGCCAAAACTAAAGTCGTAACTCGATTTCATATAAAATTCAATCCCTGATCAAATTGATTCTATTTAGAATCCAAAAATTGGATAAACAGTCATGCTCCTTAAGATAAGACTTCCTCACTTGTTCACTCATTGTTGTCACTTGCATTTTTGTATTCCAGTTAAATTAGACCGTAAAAAATCCAGATGGAAATATTAACTAAACAATTTACAGAACATTTGATTTTGTGCTCTATTAAAATCCAATTCATTAAGGTTAAGCTAGCAAGCTTCCAGGAAATACCATTTAAATTTTAATACCTCTAAATGAACGGATATCTCGTTAATAAAGATATTCTTCCTCCTAATTTTGAATTGGATTGAAAAATTGAACTATATGGATTTTTGAATTAAGTTGTTAGATTCGTGAAATGGCTGTTACGAATTTTAGAATCAATTAGTTTCTGACTTACTGTATCTAATTTAAAAGTGTACTGTATATTTTAGAGTTTTGTTCTACTCATTATGCAAAAACAATTTTCTGGTTCCTCAATTCAATATTTGCTATTGATTCGCATGCAAATTAAGCATCAACAAATAATTATAGACAGAAGTGCGATTGAAATTATTAAACAGAATTTACAATTGCGAAAAGTAAACACTATAAATCAATAAATCGTTTGATCAGGTTGTTCAAACTTAATAAATTTATTTCTACAGTAGCCTGCAGCTTAATTGATCAGGTTGAAGTTATAAAGGAAATATTTTTTGAGTAAACGGATTATTATTGTTCGAGGTACAAAATGACTTCTCATGGTAATTTAGAATTATTTTTTTAAGATAAAAAAATGGCTTAATTACTTATTTTGAGGAATTACTTAAATTATTAGGATGTACAAGTACTTAAATTTAATCTTTAAAATTCTGATGTTATTGATTTTAAAATTAACTTTTTCAACCCGAAACATTTTATTTTCATTATCCGTATGTCCTGTTACAGCTACATAACTAATTAAATCTACTTCCAATTAATAAACCGCACTCGAAATTTCGAACTTTCAAACCAATTTTTTTAAAAAAAAAATTAACTTTTAATCTCTAATGTTCGTTCATTGACAGCAATCAAAATATATCACTTTTAAAAGATCAATCATAAAAATCTATTGAAAATTAAATTCACAAGAAATCGACAGACTTGATAAAATATTTACGCTACTTAGATGGGATTTGTTAATTACTTAAGCTAAATACGTTTTTGAATACATCTAAAATTCATACCATGAATTTATGATAATAATCTCATAAAAAGTTTGAATATCATTAAACCATAGAAAACATTACAGCACGTGTTGCAACGCCTGAGATAGAAAATCGGATAGAGGATATGAAAAAGGAAAATCCGGGAATATTCAGTTGGGAAATTAGAGAAAGACTGATAAAGGTGTGTAAATGTTTTGAAATAATACATGAGTATTGGGACTTAATAGAACCTCTTAAATTGATACGACACAGCACACAATAAAATTATTTCCAGCTCTTATTGATTGTTTGTTAAGTACCATTGAGAGTTATGTTTGTGAATAAAGATTGATATATACATTTATCCAAGAATTCGATCACATAAAGATTAGTAACTAATTAAAGTAATGCAAAATCTAGAGTTCAAATCTCAAAAATCAAGAAAAATATGGGTCTAGTTATTGATGTTGCTTTTTTGTCTAAATTTTAATAATTTTTTTTTAATTTTACTTTAAAAATTAGTTTTATATCAATCCATAAGAGTACAGCTCTCAATCTTTTACTTAATAAATCTTTCAATAATAAATAAAAAAGTCCAATCAATCAATTTAAGAGGCATATTTGCTGTCAAAATGAGAGACTAAAGAAATGCTCTTGTGCTCTTAATTGACGAATTTAACTTTATATTAATAATATGACAAAACTCCTTCAACAATATAATAAAAATGAATTTTATAAATAATGCAGGAAGGCGTTGTAGATCCACCATCAGTTTCATCAATATCGAGATTACTTCGTGGAGGCATTGGAATCGATAGAAAAGATGATCGAAAGGACTACTCTATTCATGGAATTCTGGGTGGTAAGTAATCATATAAAATACTTAAAAGAATCTATTAGTGGATTGTACTCAGTACAATAATACCATTGTTGATTTTTGTCTGATGATGTCACATCATATGAAATTAAGAAACTTACTGAAACTGAGAAAAGCTGACAGTTTACACGTCCTTCAAAGAATTCCTTTTCAATCTGACACTTTCAGAATATCACCGACGCGTCGGTGATATTCAACAGTATTAATTTATCATTGCAATAGGATTGCGCTTCATAATACATGCTAATTTCCAACAACATGCTTTCATTAATGTGCTTAAATATGGAAAACATATTTATGATCAATTAATGTTTTCTTGTTTGCTAGTTTCTTTTTTGTTTATGTGACCACTCACGCTGTTCAGCCTCCCAAAAACTAGCTAATTAATTAATTGATTATAATCATCAAGAAGAAAGAGAAATGAGATAATCTATGCATTTTTTTTGTGGTAGTCACAAAAACGATAAAGGAACCTGTGAACAAATTGCTCGTCTTTTAATTCCATTCATTTGATGTTTTGTTATGTGTCAACGTTTTTGTTATTCACAGTTTGCCTTCACACATCGCATTCCTTTTTCGGCTTCGTTTGATGATCATTCTGTTGATACAGGGAAGGATCGGAGTCAAAGAAAGAGAAGGAAAAAGAATTATAATATTAAATATCACACATCTTTCGTGTTCAAATTAATATTTTTTCATATTCATCATTTATTTTTTTATAAATAAAGAATAAAAATGTAAATTTAAGAAGCAGCCCTGCTTGTTCAAAAATTCCATCCTTCTCTTTCACACTACGCTCACATATTTTTGAAATGGGAATAATTTCTTGCACAAAAGGGATTTGCATATGAAACAGTATTAATCACAATTCGGCGATGCTTATGAATGGACATATTCAGGTTCATAAACACCAACAACGGTCTTATATATAGTCATTTTTGGACTTACATGCGGTCTCATCAAAGGGCAATTAAGGCTATACTCTTTATGAATTCTTACTGTATGTGTGAATGGATATGTTCCTTAATATTATAACTTCCACGTGGTAATCCGAAGAAAAAGAAGAAAACTTTTCTGCTGCTTGCTGTCACGCAGTCTGATATGAAAAGCAAGCAAGTCTCACACTTGACGTTAAATATTATAATAATTCAGTTCCTTTGAGCATAATTCAAAATAAATGTTGAATTCGTACACAAAAAAATAAATTAATTAAAACTGCAAAATCATTTTGATTAGCAATATTTTTGTTGAAAATGTTTACTTTGATCTGTTCATATTGACAAATTTATGAGCAATTCTATTGAGCTGCAAATAGAAAATGTTATTTAAATGTCAAATAATGATTCTTACCATTTTGAGATGTTTATTTGTCAACGTCTGACAGAAAAATTAGCAAAAACCTTGAATTTCGTAGGAAATCAAAATAATGATGCAAATACAAAATGAAATGATGCAGAAACAAAATCAAATGATGCAAAATCATTTAAAATTACACAAATCGTTGAATATCAAATTAGAAGAACCCCGAGAAATCCTCAAATCATGATCTGATTTTATTACAAGCTACCAGACTAATAAATGCAGATTATAATGAGAATGTCTATCTTTTCTTTTTTTGCAAATCGATAGAACCTCACTTCACAGTAACCCACTGCGCGAGGACTTCTTAATTCATTTCATTTTTAGTCTCCCGTGCTCAGTGTATCCCAAAATTAGACGTTTTAGCATCAGAGAAACAGAAAGATTAAAAAAATAAATTAATCCGACAGATGATTTATTTTGTATAGTTCTAAAAAATCTTAAAATAAAAGAAATGAGAAGTCTCGCATCATAAAACGTCCTTGATAATATTTTTTTGTAGCTACGAGAAAGGTAGTGGCAATAAAAGGAAATATTTCTGTTGAATGAACAGATATTTTATGATAACAGTAGCAATATTGCATATATAGGCATTTTAAAGAGTGTTAAAAGAATTGATTTATTTATTTAGGAGCTTATTTATTTTTAACACTTTTTAATTAACGCCTGCTTTTTTTCGGCTATTTTCTATTGATAATGAGAAGAAAGAAATGTTAGGGAACAAATCAACTAACCAACCACACACATTTCTATAGTATTTCATTTGAAGAATATCTCAAAAGGTGTGAAAATCTAATTAAGTCGCATCTCTTTCGGTATGGAATAAGAAGCTGAGATCTATTAGCATAAATTATGATTGTTTATGATGATTATTTTCTCACCTCTCTCTCGCCTTGCGTTTATGCCTTTTTTTTTTTTTTTGTTCATTCTTTCTCTTTCGATTCATCCTCCCTTCTCTGTTAACCGGCGAAATTAGATGATGAAAAAAAAGAGACTTGCATTTCGGAAACTTCTTTCATCTTTAACATTTTTATGACTCTTTTGCTTTGTTTCTTCGGTGGGATATAAAATGTTATGAGAAATGATCAAGTCAAGAACTTGCCACACATAAATGAAAAGGAAGAATGGGAAGAATATTTTAACAAATTAAAAAGCGATCTTCATTTAAAAGATTTATTGATAACTTTTATACTCTTTATTACATAAAATATCTATAGGAAGAGGCTCAGACTCCGATAGCGAAACTGAATCAGAACCCGGTATTGTGCTTAAAAGAAAGCAAAGACGATCAAGAACAACTTTTTCGGGTGATCAACTTGAAGCATTAGAAAAGGCATTTGCAAGGACTCAATATCCTGATGTGTATACGAGAGAAGAATTAGCTCAAGGAACTGGGCTTACTGAAGGTAAAATTTCTTACTTCCTTTTATAATCATGTACTTAACTAATGAAAATTCTCTTTAAAATAGCTCGAATCCAAGTATGGTTCTCAAACCGCCGGGCTAGATTACGAAAGCATTCAGGAACTACCAACATGGGTCCACCTCTTAGCACAATTTCACAATATCATCATCATAGCTCATCAATGCCGAATGAATCATATCCAATGATGAACGGTTACGAATTTCTCAATTCTTCAGGACATCAAAGTTCCTTCCCATCTTCAACACTTGGAAGCTTTCAACATACTCCTTTCAGCAATCAAACTCAAAACTTTAACTCGAATGCAATGCATTTTAATCAAAATCAGGGTAAGTAATTTAAACTTTAAACTTTGTATCATGCTATAAACGACTTACTGCTATCCTCGTACATCAAAGCTTCTAGTAGCCTTTTATTTGGTAATTTTCTAATGTTGTTTTGAGGTTATGTTTTGAAATTTTGTGAATTTATCAATTTAGAGTGAATTCTGCAACGTTTTGAGTTTTCTCCATACTGTTCCTATTTGATTTAATTTATTGAAGACTTCCTATTAGTTAGTAACTAATTTTTATTCTGAGAAACTCAAAATTGACGTAAACTTAACATTTTAAATTGTTACAAATATTTATAAAACATTGCATAGCAACCATTGCAAATAAAATGCATGAAAATTTAAAAGAACCAAAAGAAGGCATAAAGAAACTCTCCACTTATTTCCATTCCCAACTTCTCCCTCAAATAACATACAATTTTATTTAAATTATATGTATTATCCACAGATTATTCATCAAAGCATTTAACTGAACCACAAGATGCAATTATCTCAAAACCATCAATAAGTCCCACATCATCTTCGCACGTAATTTCGTCGGAAGCACCGTACGCAAAGCATCATATCGAAACGACGGCCAACAGTTGGCCAACACAAAGCTACCAATCACAACAGTACTCATTACCAACGAATGTTCCATTAGATTATCATCAATCTTATACAAACTCAACAAGCAAATATTGGTCTTAAGAAAATGAAAAAAGAGACATAAATAAATTTTTTTTAAATATACTTTATACTTTTTTTTTACAACAATTGAATATATTGTGTTTCTTATTTACGTTCATAATACATTAATTATATCTTCCTTCATTGTGATTCATCGGAAATGTTAATATTCCTCATTTGTCTTATGGCTGCTATTAATTTATGATCAGCGCCAGTATTTACAGAACGATAATTTTGTGGTTTAACTTTAAGTAATTGAGCAATATGCTTCAATTGACTTGAGAGCACCAACCCAAGTTCTTCCAATACATTCTCAAGATACTCAATATCTGTGGCCAATTGTTTTGCCTCACCGTCACCGATCGAATTAATTTGTTTGATTTTACTTTGATACAATAAGCAAGTCTCATCCGCAATTATGGACAATAGAACATCAGCACTAGGAATATTTTCTTTGTAATTTTCATCACTCATTTCTAAAGCAATTTTTAATGGTTTCGATGGATGAAGAAGTAACGGTTCCAAATGTTGTGGTAAAGTCAATAAAAATTGGCCAATTTCCGTTATGTAGCTTAATGGTGACAAACTGAAATCAGGCAAATCTGGAGATGATGATGATGAATTTGAATCGCTGATTTCCAATGACTTAAAGTAAGTATCAATCGGAACAAAGACATTACGCAGCATCATTTCATGGGATTCTTTAGCAACTGTCTCAATTGGATTTAATAAATTTTCAAATATTATCAGTTGTTTTAGTTCATTAGACAAAAGGCGTGAAACGTATTTGGAAAAGTCATTAATGTCACGTTGACCAACAATCTTGTAGCAAAACTCTTCCTTTGCATTAATTTGCTTTGATTTGGCCAGAATTAACTTTCTAATTTTATCTTCTACTTCATCAAGTTTTGACTTAAAGATTCCGACATTTTGGAGCAAGGAAATACAGATTTGCAGTAAGTTCCAATCTTGTTGGTCTGAGCGACTTGCATCTAATTGAAGCTGAGCTTTCTTAAACTTTTCTAGATATTTCGTCTTGAAAAATGTATTAAGGATGTATATTATGGATATTATTGCACAATCTTGTGTTATTGAACTTTGACGATCGATAGATTGGTGAACCCATTCGAAAACTTTAGATATAGAATTTTCCAAGCATCTAACTGTTTCACTTCCGTTCGTCTGCATTATTTTCAGAGTCTCAAAATCGGAATCAAGATTCGATTGCTCCAATGTTGAATAAGTTACAATAAAGATATTAAAGTAGTTAAATATGGAATGTGATAAGGATGTCAATTTCTCATTTGGTACTGTAACTCCGGAATCTTCAATCTTTTCAAGAATCGCAGCCGAGAATTTAACATTTGATTGTGAAACTTCTAGCAACAGTTCCATTTTCTCATTAATCCTTTTCAGATAGCTACTTATTATGGATTCTCTCGATGGATGCAAGGACATAAGAGTCTCAGAAATTATTGAAACTGTCTCAACAACTCCGTCACAGGAAAATACTTCTCGATACCATCTAACATGTTTACTCCAATTGGTCAAAAATACCTCATAAAAATCTGATAAGAATCTAGGATTGTCTGAATTTTCAACCCCGCCACTAATTTCTATCCAGCTTCTTCTAAAGTTCTCTTGCTGAATTGTGGCATAATAGTTTTTCATTTGAGACAATCGCTCTATCTTACGGAACATTTCAACGAATCTCAGAGACTCTTGAATATTTCCTTCTTTTAAGACTCTTACTACGTCACTAGTTATTGTAGCTTCAAGTCTATTCTTAAATTCTTCCAATTTTAATTCACGGTCAGATTCGCCTGCTAATCCTTTTTGAGCTTCATATGACTTTTGTAATGCATGCAATTTTTCACAAGCGAGAGCTAAATCCTTTGGCTCACTCAAATCTTCCAGTAAGCCTTCAAGCTCAGACGTAAGCTTTGAGAATGAGTCATTTTGTTCCAAAAAGTTTTTAGCAGCTTCCAATTTAGTCTTCAAATTATCAAGTCTCTCTAAATTTGCCATACTGAAAGCTGTTTCTGTCTTTGAGATGTCCTTCTCTAGGTCATTCATTTTAGCCTTCAGTGTCACTGCTTGTTGCTTTAATCTTTTCGTCTCATTCGCCAAAATAGGCATACAGCTTACAATATTCGTAGATATTGTGTCAATTTCTGTGTTTGCATCGTGAACACTCTGTTGGAGTTTTGAAACTATCTCATCTACTTTCGTCTGTGGAGAATTAATGAATTAAGATCCAGCAAATATTGATTTCGTGGCCAAACTCACCTCTTTTTCATTTTTCTGTAAATCCTTCAATACTGAATTAATCCATTCGATCTCATCGAAGTCATTGTCACTAGAGAACGCCGAAAAGTCCTGTTGAATAAGAGATAATTAGTGATTTACTTAATTATCAAAATAATTCCAATACTTGCCATTTTTTTCAAAACAAAACAATATTTTCGGTAACAAGTGCATGCCCCGCTGAAATGTGAAAATTGTTAAAATTAAAATTTCTAAGCATTTTTCCAGCATAATTAAGCATAATCGGCTGTAATTATCTTTTATCCAATTTAAACTATTGATTGATACGATTTTCAATGTAAATATGGGCGCCGGAAAGTCAAAGGTAAGGCATAAATCAATTCAGAAGTTGTTAGATAACATTTATTTTCATATTTTCGTCATCCTTAAAAAATTGTGAAAGCTTAGTTAAATATTTTTGGAGATACTATATGATCTATCGTTTAATTATAGGAATCAAATACAAAAAGCTCAGCATCTGTGGATTTTACACGGTTCAAGGTGAGATAATTCAAGATACAGTAGTAAAACTGTGCATTAATATTTCCATAAATAGGCTCGAGTTGCAAAAATTAATATTAATGGACTGGATAGGACGAAAGATGATTATGTGCAACGTGCATGTAAGAAGCTGTTCTCAGCTAACACTTTCCAAGATGTTCTTTTGGAAACAAATCAGTAAGTCATACCCTGCACCTTTAAATTGAGCACAATTGCATGTTATAAATATTTCTGCATGATTTTATTTTTAGTGCATACGAAAATCTTATAGAACTAGGGATTTACAAGAACTTGAAAGCTTTTATTGATACTGATAAGTCACCGAATGCGTCACAGAATGGCTATGTCGTGTCATTTGATGGTGAAGAATTAACGAGGATAACTGGTACGATTGGAACTGAAATCGGCCAAAATGATGGAGCACTTACAGCTGAATTGGTGTCACCAAACATTTTTGGACGTGGTGAACGATTGAGTATTAATTATAGCTACAGTTACATCAAGGCAACTGAAATGAATCTAAAGTTTCTCAAGCCATTCTATCATACAGAATTCGGTGATTACAAACCAGAGTAAGTTGATGTTATATCCAGTTATAACTTGATTGACAATTTGAACTTATTTATTTTCAGGACATCGTTAACAATTTTCCGTCATTCAAATGTATTTCCTTGGTCACGCTTCAAGTCAGATCATTCAGGCTTTGTGCTGGACTTTTCTTTCCTTATGCCATTATCAATAACTCACAGTTTCCAATATGAATGCGGTATGAAGGAAATATTTGCAAGCAATAAGCAAACACCGTTCTTCATTCGTCAAGAATGTGGTCCAAGATTGGCATCAATATTTCGTCACATTGGAGCATTTGATACTCGAGATGATCGCGTATTTCCAAATCAAGGCATTTATGTACGTACTACAAGTGAACTTATTGGCGATAAACTATCAAATTACGGTGCTGTCAAGTGCGATTCTCATGTTGAAATGAATGTACCTTTATTCGCCGGCATGTCATTGCAATTGTGTGGACGTATTGGAAAATTGTTTGAAAATCAACGAGTTATGAAGCCACTTCCAATTGATAGCCTTTTCTTCCTCGGTGGTCCACTTTCCTTGCGTGGTTTTGATCCAGCGGGAGCTACACCTTCACAAGAAGGTTTACCGAAAGGAAGTCGCGTTTATTGGGCAACTGGATTGCATTTATGGGCACCGCTACCTTTTAGTCGTTATTTCGGTGATTTTGGTGATCTCTTCCGTACTCACTTCTTTTATAATTTCGGAAACTGTGACACATTATCACTAGGTATTTATGATTATATTTGACATTGAAACATGATTTTAATCTAGTTCCGTTTGTAGATAATTTGAGAATAGCTGCCGGCGTGGGACTTGCATTTCGAATTGGTGGACGTGCACGCATTGAGTTTAATTATTGCTATCCACTGAGGAAACAGAAAAATGATAGAGTTAGACCAGCTTTTCAATTTGGCATTGGATATGAGTTTTTGTAAAAATTCTGTTCATTATAAAGAGAATAAATTGTTAAAGCTTAAAATTTCATAGAATTATGCTTAACGGTTATTAAACATTTGAAAATTTTCAGAGGGGCAAAGAACTTTCTCAAAATCGAAACGATTTTAATCGGGAAGTAAAAATAAAACATAAAAGCCGCTTTTCATTAATTAAATAAATATCTCAGTAAAATGGACGCAGATCTGTATGATGAGTTTGGTAATTACATTGGACCGGATTTAGAAAGTGAATCAGAAGAAGAAGATTTTGAGGAACCAGATCAAGATGTAAGTTTTAAGATTTTCCTGAATTTTCAGCATGTTTATAAATTAAAATTTGTTTATATAGGACGATGGAATTGACGATGAAGCTGAAATGGATGTGGATGATGAGGACAAAACATCCAAAGCAATTGTATTGCATGAAGATAAGCGATATTATCAGACAGCATTAGAAGTTTATGGAAAGGATGTCGAAACAATTGTACAGGAAGAAGATGCACAGCCTCTAGACAAGCCATTGATTGAACCAGTCAGAAAAGTAAAGTTTCAGTTAAAGGAACAGGATTTGCCAGATACGACCTATTCCATGACGTTTTTAACTGATTTAATGGATACACCGGCATTAATCAGAAATGTTGCATTAATTGGACATTTACATCATGGAAAGACATCATTTATTGACTGTTTAGTTCGTCAGACACATCCTCAATTTAGAGATATGGAAGAACGTAATTTAAGATTCACAGATACACTGTTAACAGAGCAAGAAAGAGGAGTAAGCATAAAATCAACACCTGTAACTTTAGTACTTCAAGACGTTAGAGACAAAAGTTACTTAATGAATGTATTTGACACTCCTGGACATGTCAATTTCTCAGATGAAGTCACTGCTGGTATGAGATTAGTAGACGGAGTCGTATTATTTGTCGATGCTGCTGAAGGAGTCATGCTTAATACCGAAAGATTGTTAAAACATGCAATCCAAGAGAGACTTGCAGTTACTGTTTGCATCAACAAAATTGATCGTCTCATTTTGGAACTTAAACTGCCACCACAAGATGCATATTTCAAACTAAAGCACATAATTGATGAAATCAATGGATTAATCACGTATGCATAGCTTTGAATCTCGAAATACGTTAAATTTTAAAACAATTTTCTTTATATTTTATAGACTTTACGGCAACACAAATCCACAACTATCTCCAATCGTTGGAAATGTCTGTTTTGCAAGTTCATTGTATGGTTTTTGTTTTACACTTAAATCCTACGCAAAGCTTTATGCAGACACTTATCCTGGCGTATCAGCTACAGAATTTGCTAGACGGTTGTGGGGAGATATGTACTTTAATGCCAAAACTCGTAAATTCTCAAAGAAACCAGCTCATGGATCAGCACCAAGAAGTTTCGTCGAATTCATTTTGGAACCAATTTACAAACTTTTTGCACAAGTTGTTGGTGATGTTGATGGAACTCTTGCAGACACGTTAGCTGAGTTGAATATAAGAATAACGAAAGAGGAAATGAAGAGCAATATAAGACCATTATTGAGACTTATCTGCAATCGCTTCCTTGGTGATTTCACTGGATTTGCAGACATGTGTGTTGAACATATTCAGTCACCAGCAGACAATTCGAAAAATAAGATAGAGCACATCTACACTGGACCGAAAGAAGGAGTTATTTATGAGGACATGCTCGATTGTAATCAGGATGGAAATCTTGTTGTTCACAGCACTAAAATGTATCCAAGAGAAGATTGCACAATTTTTTTGGTACTCGCACGAGTTATGAGCGGAACTTTATATAAAGGACAAGAAGTTCGAATTCTCGGCGAAAATTATACACTGTTGGATGAAGAAGATTCACGTATTGTCCAAGTTGGACGCTTATGGGTTTATGAGGCACGCTATAAAGTTGAAGTAAATCGAGTTCCAGCAGGTAATTGGGTGTTAATTGAAAGTATCGATCAAAGTATTGTTAAAACATCCACAATTGTCGATGTGAATGTAAAAGAGGAACTATACATCTTCAGACCATTAAAATTCAATACACAGAGCATTATTAAGATTGCTGTCGAGCCTGTCAATCCATCAGAATTACCAAAAATGTTGGATGGATTAAGAAAAGTTAATAAATCATATCCATTACTTGGAACAAGAGTCGAAGAATCTGGTGAACATGTCATTTTAGGAACTGGAGAACTTTACCTCGATTGTGTCATGCATGACTTGAGAAAAATGTACTCAGAAATTGACATTAAAGTTGCTGATCCAGTTGTGTGCTTTACAGAAACAGTTGTCGAAACCAGTTCACTCAAATGTTTCTCGGAGACACCAAATAAGAAGAACAAAATCACAATGATTGCTGAACCTTTAGAGAAAGGCTTAGCTGAAGATATTGAGAACGAAGTAGTTTCAATAAATTGGACGAAGAAGAAAATTGGAGAATTTTTCCAGACACATTATGATTGGGATTTACTTGCAGCACGTTCAATTTGGGCTTTTGGACCTGATAATTGTGGAGCTAATATTTTAGTCGATGATACTTTGCCATCGGAAGTAGACAAATCACTCTTGGGATCTATCAAAGACTCAATTGTTCAAGGATTTCAATGGGGTAGTCGTGAAGGTCCATTATGTGAGGAACCGATTAGAAATGTCAAATTTAAGATACTTGATGCTGTTATAGCCAATGAACCAATTCATCGAGGTGGTGGTCAAATTATTCCAACATCCAGAAGAGTTTCATATTCTGCCTTTTTGATGGCAACCCCAAGATTAATGGAACCGTATTTATTCGTTGAAATTCAAGCACCTGCTGATTGTGTCTCATCTGTCTATACAGTATTGGCTAAAAGACGCGGTCATGTCACGCAAGGTAAGAAATTGTTTAATAATACTTTGTTCCTTTACTAATTTATGATTCATTTATAGACGCTCCAATTCCTGGATCACCACTGTACATCGTAAAAGCTTTCATTCCTGCAATTGACTCATTCGGTTTTGAGACAGATTTAAGAACGCATACACAAGGTCAAGCATTCTGTCAGTCAGTCTTTCATCATTGGCAGATTGTTCCTGGTGATCCCCTTGATAAGAGTATAATAATCAGACCATTGGAACCACAGCCTGCAACACATTTAGCAAGAGAATTCATGATCAAAACGAGAAGACGTAAAGGCTTATCCGAGGATGTATCAATTAACAAATTCTTCGACGATCCTATGTTGCTTGAATTGGCTAAACAGGATGTTCTCCTAAATGTTTAAAAATAATATTGTAAATTTAATAATTTCTCAGCTGAATAAAATAACGTATTTTAAAAATTTAAATGTTCAAAGGGGTTTGTGACTTATTCGATTTTTTGTCCAATTTCTTTCTTTTTCACTGAACATCTCAACGAGACAGAAGTGTTCTGCTTAATTATTTTTAATTATGTCGTAAGTTGAAGTTTTTAGTCAATTATTTACACCTAAAAAGATCCACAACAGTGATATTAAAGTGTGCAGCATGGAATTTTCATGAAAATCCTAGAATTTAATGGAAAATTTGTGAAAATGTTTATTCTAACCTCAAAAGTGTTACACATTTTAATATTATGAGCAACTACTAAGCCAAGAATTTAAAGATATAGAGTCCTCTTTTCTTTCTACGGAAAGTGTTGCAAAATTAGCAATTTGGTTTTCCGTATCATTCAATATATCAGCAATTAATTAGATAAATTGTCCACCAATGAAACCAAACATTTTATTCCTTCCAAAAATCACTCTGAATGTCCAGAAAAACATGTATTAATGTCTAACTTCTCACTATTTTCAGGTCGAAAGTATCGAAGGATATTTTATACGAGTGCGTCAACGAAGTGTTGACAAAATCTCAAGAAAAGAAACGTAAATTCTTGGAAACTGTTGAACTCCAAATCGGATTGAAGAACTACGATCCACAAAAGGACAAGCGTTTCAGCGGAACTGTTAAGTATGTATAATCTTGATTTAACCTTATTGGAAATTTGTGACAATAAGGAAGTTGTGCATTTACATGTGTACAACGGACCTTTACTCAGGGTCTTTAATAAACTGAGGAGGATAATTTTTGCGTCTTACTAATTAGTGAAAATTATCCGAAACCTACAGATTGAAGCACATCCCAAGACCAAAAATGCAAGTATGCATTTTGGGAGATCAACAACATTGTGACGAAGCTAAGGCTAACGATGTTCCATTCATGGATGCTGAAGCACTCAAAAAATTGAACAAGAACAAGAAGTTGGTCAAGAAACTCGCAAAGAAATACGATGCTTTCCTTGCTTCCGAATCATTGATTAAGCAAATTCCAAGATTGTTGGGTCCAGGTTTGAACAAAGCTGGTAAGTTCCCTGGTCTTTTGCAACACAATGAATCAATGACACAAAAGATTGATGAAGTCAAGGCTACAATCAAGTTCCAAATGAAGAAGGTAAACAATTCACACTACTTATATCCTTAAATTGTATATTAATCATATGATATTTACAGGTATTGTGCTTGTCAGTTGCCGTTGGACACGTTAACATGACCCCTGATGAATTGGCCCAAAACGTTCACTTGTCAGTCAATTTCATGGTTTCCTTGTTGAAGAAGCACTGGCAGAACGTTCGTTCCCTTCACATTAAGTCATCAATGGGACCACCACAACGTCTCTATTAAATGCTTTATACTTTTAATTAAAGTTCATAATGTGAAATTCCATGAGCTACTACGATTTCAAATAAAATCTGATTGAAATTGAAAATATGAAATTTATTTTAACGGCTTATTATTTTTTGAATTTTCAGGGGGAAACATTGAGATGAATTTTTTGAAAAAAAATCATTGTAGAAAAAATATTTTCGCTTGAAGAAAAAAAATAAAGTACAATTTTACGATTTTCTAGTCAATAAATGGATTCAAGTGAATTAAATGTAGTTGTTCCAGGAGCGGACGAAGAGAAAATAGGACAAGTATTGGAGGTCTTTTTGAAAAAGGTGGATATCATCGATTTTCCATAAAAATTGAATTTTCTCTGTGTGGAAAATTAAATTATCTGAAAATTGAATTATGTTTATGGATTTTTCTTACTTCCAGTTTGGCGATTCTTTCGATCTTTCAAGTTTAACAACATCAGGTCAATGGACATTATTGTGGAACAATCTTTTTGAAATTCTCAAAACACCAACAACTAGCATTACAATGCAATGTCTTAAATCTATTAGAATATTAAGTCGCGATAAGACATATCTCAATGAAACAATTAATGACGATCAATTTGACTGTTTACTCGAATTGGCTTCCATCGGAACTCAAAATCAACAATTTGAACCCGAAATACAGACAGAAGCTCTTAAAATATTGTGCAATCTCGTCTTTCAAAGTCCCAAATGTCAGGAACATTGTCTGAAAAATTCAGCTGTGGAAGGTAAGGCATTACATCTTGTTAATTCAATTAATGGAAGTTAATTCAATTAATTAAGGAATGTTTTCTAGAAATTGTAAACAAGGGGCAATTAACCTTTTTTATACAAATATATTTGAATATTTAAAGATCGTTAAATTTTAATTTCATTTACAGGAATCTTGAAAAGATTACGCACATGCAAGGAGAAATTTGTGGATTATGATATTAAATTCTTCGATATGAAACTTCTTTTTCTCATAACTGCTCTCACACCAAACGTACGAATAAAAGTAAGGGATTTTGATGGATTAGTGTATTTAGTTGAGACACTGGATCTAATGATGAAGAATGCAACAACAAAGGAATTTGAACAACAAGAGATCAATTTAATTAATGAGATTCTCAAAGTACTTTTTAACATTACTGTAAGTGGTCCGACAAACGTTGACAGCGACGACGACGATGATCAGCATTTACAAAGATTAGCAATAGTATTACATGACTTGTTGCTGTTTGAATCAAAATCAAAAGATGGACGAGAAGAGTATCACTCGAATATTGTCAATCTTTTAACAAACATTCCAATTCATTGTTATTCAGAGCTAGTTCCAATGTCAACAGATGATACACAAAGTGATGAGACTTTTGAAAATTATAATATTCATGCAATCAATGTTTTTCTTCAATTCCTCGAGATTAAGCTTAATAAAATTATTGGTCCAACTGCTTCAAGAGATTACGATCAACTTCCACCAATTTTAACAGTTCTAATTAAAAGTGTTCGATGTACAAGCCATATTCGACGTTATGCACGCGTGAAAATTTTGCCACCATTAAGGGATGTTAAGAAGAGACCCGAAGAAGGCACAACAATAAGAAACTATTTATGTCGATTGCTAACATATCCATCGACACAAATTTCGGATCTTGTTGCTGAGCTTCTATTTGTTCTATGTAAAGAAAATGTAGGGCGAATGATCAAATACACTGGATATGGCAATGCTGCTGGATTATTTGCAAAGAGAGGCTTGCTTGGAGGCAGAAGCAGTGAAAATCAACAACAGTATTCAAGTGATAGCGAAGATAGCGACACTGAAGAGTATAAGCAATTATTGCCCGGTATTAATCCCGTGATTGGATGTTATGAGCCGCCAAAAAGAAGTCCTTTTGAAGGAATGTCTGAGGAGCAAGTGAGTATTAAGCTATGCGATTAATGTTTTCTAAATTTAATTTATTATTTCCTCTTACAGAAAGAGTACGAAGCTGAAAAGCTGGTAAATCTGATTGATCAGCTTGATAAGCAAGGCATAATCAAACCATGTAAAATCGGCGAAGACGGCAAGCCAGTCGCAGTCGATCACATTCTCGAGCTTCAAACGGAAATACCTGAACAACAGCGTGACTTCAAAAAGAAAACTTAAAGATAGCAATAACAAAGCAAGTAGATTTAATGCAATGCTTGCTTACTGATGCCAAAAATATGAAGCATAAAAAAGCTTGCTGCTCATCAAAAAAACGAGTTTATGAATGAATACCTTTGAAATTTACCATGTATTTCGATGTTTTACTGAAATTTTATTCAATATATACCTTCAAGAAATAAGCAGTCTGTCTATTAATTGAGAATTTTAGTTTCAGAGTCAAAATTGTAACGATTTTGAATATTTCAAATTTTATGCTTCGTTTAAAAATTTGAAATACAAAAATCCGTTACAAATTTAAAATTAAAAAAACCGTTTAAAGATTCATTCATAAAAATATTAATTTATTTTACTTCCTCTTCTTCTCTAACACAATTTTCATTAATTTTACAAGTAAATGAACTGCCAGTATTTTTTCGTGCATATCTGTTGATTCTTTTAATGTTGTACATGTGAGATTGCGTGTCTTAATCTGTCGTTGCAAGCTTAATTTACTATTACTAGCACATAAAATTTTCAGAGCATAAATTGATCGCCGACAATCTTGATCAGTTCTCTGTTTTTCATAAAAAGTTTGTATTCTTCCGATGTCTTTTAAGTTCAAGGATACTGTGCATAATAATCTCGCTACTTTCTCGAGATTCTCGACTGGAACTTTATTATCAAGGAACATTTGCATTAATAATTTAATGTCTATTGGGAATAGGTCGCTTTCCTGGATATTCCAAAACTCCTCCGAACTTTTCGGTGACAATAGAAAATTAAGCAGCCTCTCATAAGTGTCTCGATCCTTGTGATTGTAGTTGAACCACCATTTAAGGAAATAAAAGTCCACAATAATGTTCACAGATCCTATAAACTTCGTGAGAATCGCTGATGAATTTTCTACGATCGAATTGCCATTGACTTTTATGTTCACATAATCTGACGTATAGATGTAGAACATCATTGATGCAATTCCTTTATCCATGACAATTTTGTTCATCCTAAAGCATTCGATGATAAATGCAACTTTGCACATCAATTTGCCCTTGGCTAATTTAATCTTGTTCCATTTTAACAGCACATAATATTTGAATATAAGGAACAGCATAGTTTCACGTGATAAATTTTTACATTCCTCATAACTTAAATTTTGTGGATCAATGTCACTTTTAAGGACTATTTTTAGGTACTTTTGTCTTAATTGGCTCAAACTATCATAGTCATCGTCGTCTACTTCCACAAAAAATTTCAAAAGATGCAGCATAACTTCAGAAATAGCTGCACGTGCTTTAAATTCAAGTAATTTGCCACTTGTTGATTCGTCTTGACTGTTGACAATAAATATGAGGAAATTCAGACCATTCAATGTGAGGAAATAGTTAAGGATCATGTGATGAACATTATTAAATACAATTGATGTAAAAATGTAATAAAATAAATTAAGGAAGATTTCATAACTGCTACTTGGCAGATCACGTGTCTCATCCACAACGAATCTAATCAAAATCATAAATTTTTCAGTAATTAAATTAACTAATATTTCATCATCAACTTCGTTCGTTGCAGGAAGGAAGTTAATTACAGTATGAAAGAGTCTTGCCACTAGTATGAAATATTCCACATCCAGTAAATCTTTTTTAGAAAAATTTAGGCATTTGAGGATTTCAATCAGCTTCTTTTCTTGATAAATCTTGTCATTAAAGCTGGTTTGCATTAAACGGAATATATCCAGTACTGTGTTAACAAATTCCAGTTTCTCAATTATTCTTGAATCTAGACATGTCAATGAAGTAGCTGTGATCATTAGACTGACTTTTGGTATTCTATCATCCTTGAAATTTACTTTGAATGCCTGTGCTCTGCAAGTGAAAAAGAATCAGTTGCTGGATGATACATTAATATAGTTAAACGAAATGCTTATACCTTCTTAGTATGATTGTATTAAAAGCAAGTATATTTCTCTTGTAATGAGCTTCTTCCAAGCTATTATCTGATACACAATCAGTGGAAAATGAATTAATTAATCTTAAACTCGATCTGATGTATCGAAAAAAATCATTTTTGAAGAATTCTGGCACTTCCGACAAATGACATATAATTTTGATCACTAGGCTAGTTGATGCTTTATGCTGATAAATTAGCATTTCACTCAGAAAGTAATTCAAATCTGAATTAATAAATTTAATATATTTTTTCTGGTCCAAATTATTTAATTGCATGACAATTTCTTCTAAAGTATCTATCTGCACTGACTTGTCCTTTGATTGTATGTCATCTCTCCACTGTGAAAGTATTCCTTCCTCCATTATGTGTAGATTATATTGCTTAATAAGACTAATAAATATTAACTTTAGCTGTTTTTACGAATTTTTGAGATTTTTAAATTTGAAAGGCATACAAAGGCTACTTGTGAAAACCATACAAATTACTTTTAATAATTTAAAACTGTACAACAGCTGTAGGGTTCTAGAGAAATTGTATTGATTTGTTGTTTTTGTAATCTTAAATTACCTCCAAAATTTAGTTATTATTCGAAAAATAATCTAAGTAATCTTATTTTAAATTCTTGTGTATCCCAAATTATTTCATTTGTGCATTTCAATAACGGCCAATTAAAATTTAAACATTTGCATTTGAAAGAACCTCCGCGTAGAAGTTTGTTATAGCCCAGAAGTCGAAGAAGTTGCGAAAAATATAATCACAAAAATGGATTTAGTAAGTAAAAATTTAAATTGTAGTGAAAATAGTACATAAATTAGCCATACTAATATATGTTAAGCTCAACCAGTAATAGACCTATAGAATAGTAAATAAATTAGCTACTTCCGAGCAGATTTAGTGACCTAATTTGTGTGAAAATTTTTACAATAACAAAAGTTCATAATTTGCTAAAAATAAATTAACTGTCATTTCAGGAAGTATTTACCTACATTAATCAGCTGACTAATCCTGAAACAAGAGAGAATGCATTATTGGAACTCAGTAAAAAAAGGGAATCTGTAGCTGATTTGGCTGTTATGTTATGGAACTCATTCGGTACAATTGCAGGTAATGAAAATAAATCCAGTTGTAATTGTGCAAACTTATCAATCTTTGATTTTACAGCACTTCTTCAAGAAATTGTAAACATATATCCATCAATTACACCACCGACATTAACGGCACAGCAATCAAATCGAGTTTGTAATGCCTTAGCCCTTTTACAGAATGTAGCATCACATCCAGAAACACGATCGGCATTTTTGCAAGCTCATATTCCACTCTTCTTATATCCATTTCTACACACATCATCAAAGACACGACCATTCGAATATTTAAGATTAACAAGCTTGGGGGTGATTGGGGCACTCGTCAAAACTGATGAACAAGAAGTCATTACGTTCTTGTTGACCACAGAAATTATTCCGTTATGTTTAAGGATTATGGAAAGTGGATCCGAATTGTCAAAAACAGTTGCTACCTTCATTCTACAAAAGATCTTACTCGATGACAGTGGACTATCGTACATTTGTCAAACTTATGACAGGTTCTCACACGTTGCAATTATTCTGGTAAGATCTTGGAGCTTTAAAGCAGTCTATGATCAAATTAATTGTAATTATTGGTATTACAGGGCAAAATGGTGATCGGATTAGCTAAGGAACCGTCCTCGAGGTTGTTGAAGCATGTAGTCAGGTGTTACTTACGACTTTCAGATAATTCTAGGGCACGAGAAGCTCTTCGCCGCTGTTTACCTGATCAACTCCGTGATGCGACATTCAATCAGTGCTTACAAGAAGATCGTTCCACAAAACATTGGTTAACATTGTTAATCAAGAATTTGGAATCAGGAAATAACGATTCAATGCAAATAGCTCCATTAGAATAATAAGAAGGCTGCTAAATATTAAGGAATTTTAAGAGCATGCTTCTCTAAGAATTTTACTATTTTGAGGTAAAAAAATGTAGATTTATTATTATAATTAATAATTTTTTTTTTAAATTTATGAGTTTGTCCAATATTAATTTGTACCTCAAGTCAAATAATAATATCATCTTATGTACATTAACAAAAAAACAATAAAGAATAATTTTAAATAATTTTTATTAAAAATGTCCTATCACTTGTTAATCAACAATTTTACAAAAAATATTATTAATAATTTATTTGTTCTATGCTGGAGAATTGAAAATAATTCGAATTGGTTCGTGCTTCAAAACTGTACAAATTATTTTTGTAGAAATTGTAATGTTTTCGATGAATTGTAAAGAAATTGTAAGGGTTTGAATTTAGAAACATTTGTACGGTCTCAAGGAAAGTAAAGAAATTCAAATCAAATTCAGTTCCAATTTACACAAGTCTTAGAGCTCTGTATGAGAATATTCTGTTGTTACTCTATTCTCACCGTCATTAAATCGTTGACAGTCTATTGGATATTTCTCTTGACAATCATATGGATCATTTACAGCACCAAATAACGTCCAGAAAGGCGTATGTGTCTTTTCACTGATGAACCATGCAGCTGCATAGCTTCCAAACTTAAGGAATCCTGATTTGAAACCACCCAAGCCGAGCTTCTCATTAGGATCATGTGAATTGATTTCACACAATACATAACGGTCACATTCTGAGTCTACATGTGTTGCATATCTATATGCTCTATGGATTTTAAGAACTGGCTCAATGATCTACAAGAATTATTATTTTTTATTATTTAGACAGTGAAGCGTTAATTAAAGATGCACGCAGTAGTTTCCTTACCTCTAAGTTAAGTGTGTCAGTTAGCTTATTACTAACATCAGTTGAATTCATCTTTTGTAAATATTCACGGTTCTTTCCTAATTTAAGAACATCTTTAACATAGCTGATAAATGGTTTAACGTATGGCATTGAATCAACATCGATCATTAAATGCTTCTTAACTGCATAATTTATGAGATTTGAAATTGTCTCACTTGGATGCTTGATATCGAATTGTGTCTTCTTTGGAAAGCCTTGTGCTTGCAAAAATCCGTTGAACATCATTTGACCGGTGGCAAAATAGCTGTAAATATTTGGAGATAATAGATTGAATTAGTGGAATTTGTGTTTTTGAAAGGAATGGGAGATGAAAAAGATTATTGGATGAAAATGTGATGCAAATGACTTGGCATCTATTTAAACCTTGCAAATTTTTGAATTTATGCCTTAGAACCTTTCAAATGATAATTTTGAAATGTGATTTGTAAGGTTTCTAAATTTGATTTTTAAAAAACCGTTAAATTTTCAATTATTTGTAGACAACTTAAATATCATAAAGATGCTAATTATGCTGCAGCATCCATGCACTGAATCTTCAGTCCAAAGCAATAACGGAAGCTATGATACCAACTTTTCCATAGATCACGCTAAATGCCTTAATTGTCTATTTTCATTTTCTATTGTGGATTTTTCATTTCTCTGCCGAATTACGCAAGGAAATGGAAACAAGAGCGATACAGTGAGTAATAATAACAACAAATATGATAAATTATAAAGAAAGAAAAGTTAAAACCAGAACATATTAAAGTAATTGTGAATTTACAGTTAAGTTAACTTTTCATCGTCATCGCGCATCGAATAAACGAAAAAAAGAAAGACTATAATGAAATAAACTGATGTTTCTTCCATTTAGTGCCATACATATGCATGAAAAGAAATGGCAAGCTATTGAAGTATCGGTTCTTCTTAATAATATTTTTTTGCTAATTTAGGTGATAAATGGACAGTTCTATCTATTTATCTTTTACGATGATCCGTTGTAACTTACGACTTCATTCTTGTCTTCTTAGTATGCCTTTACCCAAAATTAGGTCAACAAAATATCTTTTCACTCACCTTCTATAAACTTCTGGATTTGCGAGATAATTTGCCCATTCTGCAAGATACACAATGGCTTTTTGGATCCAACGCTTTCTGTATGACTGATTCTGAAGTGTCTCGAAGAGTTTATCATAATCGACTTTTCCGTCACGTCCAACAAATCCCTTAAATACCATATCAAGTCCAATTTTCTTATAGATTGCATCACTTAATTCTGAATTAGTAAAATGATCCCATGCTGTATGGATTTTCTCTAAGAATGGTGGCAAGACACCGCCATGATCATGCTTATGCTTTGCTTCAGTCTTTTCCATATCTGATCCACTGAATGAATTCAAGGTTTGCATGACTATTGGAAGTAAGTTCAACAAATTATCACCATTTAATCCAGGATGCTTTGGTTCTTCCTTTTGCTTCTTGTATGGATTTTGATTGTGTCGAATTTCATTAGTCTCAATTTCATCGTCAGTCTCTTGATTATTATAACTAGACAAGAAGGTTGATGCCAGCGATAAAACTGTTTCCAGTCCATTGCCTTCACTCGATCGTTTGTTACGCTGATCGCCGCCTGAATTAGCAGCTGCAAACATCTGAATAACGTTTCCAATAATTGATGGATCAAAGCCACCGCCTCCGCTATTACTGTTACCGGAACCACTATTTGCTGCTAATAAACTTCCAAGTCCAGCAATAATTTGTGCTGCACCTGATGGTTGTGATTTTCCAGTTTCTGATGATTGCATCATACTTCCAATCATTGAAGCAATTCCAGCAATTCCTTCAATCCCGGATCCACCATTTCCACCTTGTCCCTGACTAAAATTCTCTAAAAATGAAGCTGCCATGTCCAAAAATGGACTTCCTTCTGCTTCAGCATTTCTATTTGGTGGTCGTTGTGTGCTGTATGCGAATGCACAAAAGTGCATTGATATCATCACGATAACTAGTATTAATTTCATTTTATTATGTATCTGACTTCCTTCTCACTTCTATTGATCTGATCACGTTGACGTCTAAAGTAAAACTGCCAGCAATTCTTTCCACAACTTTTTCTCCTAAACCATCTGAAAGAATACTCAGGCATAAAATTTATGTGTAGCATGTGTATTGAGGTACAATTAACACAAATACTATTGTAAGTCATGAAGAACATTTTCATCAGATCGGAACCAAGGAAAATTTAAATAGGCGTTTATTACTGCTCGAAAAATCAAGTCTATATTTTGATAATTCAATACAAATGTTTTTCACGAAATGTTAACATAATAGAGTGGAAGAATTAATAGAAATCGTGGATTAATATCAGTTTCAATGCCTTACGCGCATTTTATGAATTTCAACGGAAATTTTAAATTCAAATTTTAACAAAGTAATCCATTGTCAATAATGAACATTTCTGTAAACTATTTTTACAGTTTAATTTAATGAAACTAATAATGTGCAATAAGTTTTATTCTACAAACGATCATATCATTAACTGTCAATCATATAATTTATGATGTACATTTATTTAATGATTCTGTATTGAATTATGAAAGAAATAAAATTAATGACAGAAAGTTCCATGAGAAAGTGACAAAAAAGCATAAAATTCAAATTTTCAAAACACGTTAAATTTCAAAAGCTTGTTAAAAAATAGAATTAAATAATTTTTCGGCTAAAGACCGTTGCAGACAAAGTGAAAATCAAGTATCTCATCCAATTACGCATAAAAGAGTTGAAAAGAAATGAGAATCCGATATAAATACATGTGAAATGTTACTATAAAGAGAGAAAATATGCATGATTTACTCACAACAGATATATACAGGTAGTAGATAGTAGGTAAAGAAAGAAGGAAAAATAGTAAGAGAATGAATAAGAAAGAAAAAAATTCCAATGATGACTACATGGCTTTTAACTGTAAAATTTCATAATTTTTACCTTACGTGTTCTCATATCGTAAATACACGACAACATCGTTATACAATTCGACTATAAGTCTTGCAGAAGCAATTAGCAGAAACTGAAAGGATATGTCTGCAAAATCCTTAAATTCACTTGACCTTGTTATCGTCATTAGAAAATCATTAAACCCAATTTTGTTGTCGCCATTCACAAGAATTCGTACAATACTCCCATGCATGTATTCAGGAATAACAGAACTTTCTATAACCGGTTCTGTCCACTTTTCTCCTTGACCTAATTAAGATCTTATTCATTGTCAATCGTTTTCCGCATAAAAAGTCCGTTAAATAAAAATTCAAATAATTTTTGCGATCACTGCGAACCACGTGGTCGGTCCGCAAAGTAAACAACTTAATTCTCTCTCTTGAAATATTTATTTCTATTCATCTCGCGCCTTTCTGGTGGAAATAAATTAACATCACAAGGCCTTATTGTAAATTTTCAACTCGAATATGTCTGAATTAAGGTGAGTTTAATTAAATAACTAGTATTAAGGAACATCCAGGAATGACTTTTGAAAACATGTGAGAAATGAAAAGAATCAAAACATATTGAAACTGTAATAATACACCGAGAGATTATCACTGCTTAGCATGATTTTCGAGCGATTATAATTTATGAAAGGTCAACAAAAGTTATCTATTATGTAAATTCCTGGACGTACTGATTTGTTTCTGCATAATTTGACATTTTGACAACAAAAACTTATTTTTATGCATAACAAGGAAGTAAATTCTTTTGTACTTTAACACTATTTTTTTATAGAGATGGCATGCTACTTGGTATGGGAAATCCCCTATTGGATATTTCAGCAGTAGTTGACAATGAATACTTAACTAAAAATGATTTGGGACCTGATAATGCAATTTTGGCTGAAGAAAAACACATGCACATGTAAGTTATGCCTTTATTTCTATTCATAGATACACATTTTCTTAATTTGTTGCAAAATCCATAATTTTTTTAGTTTTAAAGAGCTTCAAGATACATACAAGGCTGAATATATTGCCGGTGGTTCGGTACAAAATACTTTGAGAATCTGTCAATGGATTTTGAATCGTCCAAATGTAGCTACTTTCTTCGGATGTGTCGGCAAGGACAAGAATGCTGATATATTGGAAGAAAATGCTCGTTCCGATGGAGTTAATGTCGTATACGATAAATGTGATGAGTCAACTGGATGTTGTGCTGTTTTAATTACCGGTAGACATCGCTCTCTTATTGCTCATTTGGCAGCTGCTAATCATTTCTCGAAGGAACATGTCGTCAAGAATTTCAATTATGTTGAGAATGCTGAATTTTACTACATTTCTGGATTCTTCTTAACCGTCAGTCCACCATCAATTATGATGGTCGCACAAAAAGCAATGGAATCGAATAAAGTCCTAATGATGAATCTCTCTGCACCATTTATTTCAATATTTTTTAAGGATCCATTAATGCAAGTTATGCCTTATGTAGACATTTTATTTGGAAATGAATCCGAAGCTTTAACATTTGCAAAGGAGCAAAACTTTGGAACAGAGAATCTCAAAGAAATTGGCTTTAAAATGCTAAACTTACCAAAAGAGAATAAGAATAGGAAACGAGTTGTAATTTTGACACAAGGTCATCAACCTGTTATGTTGTTTGAGGATGAAACTGTAAGAGAATTCCCAGTTGTCGAATTACAGGAATCCGACATTGTTGACACAAATGGTGCTGGCGATGCCTTTGTTGGTGGATTTATAAGTCAATTGGTACAAGGAAAGTCGTATGATGTATGCATTAATACTGGAATCATTGCAGCTAGAGAAATCATCAAGAGATCTGGTTGTGCTACAGGCGGTGACTTTCCATGCCTAAACTAATATTTAGTGGAAATTTAGAAGCAATAAAGCAGGCTTTTTTGCACATTTTGTTATTGATGAAGCTTTTTATATTAGATTTTTTTGACAATTTTAAGGTAAAGACACTCAATGACAAGTTTGCAAGAAAATAATGTAATAAAAAATTGTGAACAATTTCTTCTGGATGTGTTAATGATGCATAAATTAATTAAGGGCTTTATTTCATTGCAGAAATAACAGATAATTGTTGTTGGAGTTTTCCTAAATTTTCCCGGTGTTTGTCTTGATCTTTCTCAGCATTTGTAAGACGATCATTGCACTTCTTCAATTCATTACTGATGTAATCGATACGCTTACTAACATTCTGTTTGCTTTCTGCTAAACTTTGTTTAACTAAAATCGGTCCAATTAATTTATAGACTGTATTCTTATCTTCAGCTAATAAATTCATCTCTTCTAACACATTTTGGTTTTCATTCAATTGTCCATCGAGTAGTTGTCTCTGCTGGACGAATTTTGAGTATTCTAAGGATAGAATTAATTTATTTATTAACATTTGGTCCCGTATTAACCTTAGAATTTCATTTTTATTACCTTTTTGAGTTGCTTTGAAGCTATCAAGCTCTATTTGCAGCTTCTTTTGGATTTGTGCAGCTTGCGTATCCATTATCTTGGCGGTATCAATCTTTAAAGCCCTTAATTCCACTGGTTTTAATGAAAAATTTAATCACAAAATTATTTTGTTCAGAAAAGAATTTTTTTTTTAAAAACAGTGGCGGCTTTGACTGACTGATTTTTGAATTTTAGAAGTTCGTTAATTATTTGTGTAAATGTTGATTTTTATGAGTCAACTTGTTGTTTATTTTGATAGATTTCTATTATTAGGAAATATATGTTACTCATTTTTGATCGGAAATTGGATAGAATGGTGAAATCATGTTTTGAAACTTTTTTAATGATTTCTTTGAATTTGAATAATTTGTTGCATAAAATTCAAATTTGAGTTGTCCGTTAAAATTTAAATTCGTTTTGATCGTTAAATTATGTATTTCAAAATCCAGCAGCATGATTGTTCTTGTAAGGGTATCATGGAAAAAACATTGTTTTTCAAAACTATATGTACTTGATAGATTAAAACAAAAATAGTAGCCTATAATCATCAATGAAAATCAATGAAAGCCGGTCGTGAACCAAAACTGTAGTCGTAATCCAGTTGCTAATCACGATGCATTTCAAATGAATAAGCAACTGATCGTTGAACTTTTTTATAAACATGAAACAAAGTATCACTTTCTCATTTTCAAAAATGAAACTCATTTGCTTCCTTAATGCGATTAAATGTAAAAATAAATAACAAGAAATCTTAAGCGTGTGTGAAGGAAACTACATACTTGCGTCATGCTTGTTATGACATTATTATCGATACTTTATTGATTAAATATGTTGCAGCAATATGTCGTGTACCTGAAAATAATGTTGTGAAATTACAATTGATAAGCACTTCCAGTTAGTTATGATATCCATAAAAAGTTTTTTTATTCATCATTTTATATTCCAGCATATGCAATTATGTATGTGTTAGCCCAATGCAAATTATATATATTATCGCATCATCAATTAAGACATAATTATGCTTGTTTTTTCTCTCACAAAACATGAAAAAAATATTTGCTTTAATTATAATTAATCAACATTCAACTTAGGCAACTAAAAGTACTTAAATTTCAAAAATATATTCATATTATAATCCATAATTCATAAGATTACGAAACATTAAAGAATTTTGTATCCTTACTTTTCAATTTAGGTAATATTTCCACATTTTTACTCAGTTTTGTTTCTTTAATTAAAGAAAGATTTGACTAAATACTAAAAGACATAAAATCAACAGATATCAATTATAGTTTTCTTTTCCTACAAATTATTACCGTAATTATTGTTATATATTACTTTATATAAAATCATTTGTGTTTTGGAAATGGTGTGTAAATTTCGACTTAAAAAGTTAAATTTAACGTTAATAGAAAGCTGGATCAGAGTTGGCAACTGAGAACTGAATAATCCGCGAAACTAAGATCATCAGAAATAATCATTAGTTAAAATTTAAATTTATAACGGATATTGTCATTTCAAATTTGAATCGGAAAATTAATTTTGAATAAGCTCCCGCAAAAATTTAAATTCCAAAAAACCGTTAAAATTTTTGAATCTATAAAAACCGTTAAATTAAGCTTCAATTTTTAAAAGCCGTAATCACGCGCATCAAGAAACTGCCAACCCTGACATGCTCGAAATAATTCACTTCATGCTGTTTTCTTGTATATTGCAATATAATTAAAAGAAAGGAAATGCAATTAACAATTAAATTTGTTAAAAAAATCAATTTAAAAGCAAAAATTTTCTTTCCTTTGTCTGATTTAGGACGAACTTGATTTCTGTAGTGCCGCAGTCGCTGCTAGATTAATTATATTCTGCACCAATATTCTATCAGATTCATTCAATACCTCATCACTCTTATTCAGCCCAAGATGATGTTTGGAGTCCAGTTCATATTCATGATTACTGCTGATGTCTGATAAAGAATCCGAGTAGTTACTGTCATCATAATGCGATCTTTTCTGTAGTTCCCATTCATTCATCGAGTCAATATCATAATCAATTAGCATTTTAGATCGTTTTGCTGGTGGTGGAGATGTATTATCATTTGATAGCTGTGACACATACTTGTAGACATTCTCAACGTAATCGTGCTCATTTGGAATATACATTAGCGGATCTGGTTCTAGATCCTCTAACTCTGATTTAAGGTCGAACAATAAGTTACGACGATTTTGCTGTTCACCAAATGCTGTAGCCAAATCTTTTGCGTTTATTGCACTCTGCTTATCCAATTTTAAATTTGGCACAGCTACAAGTGCCATTGAAAGCAGGAGAATCATTAGACATGTTGCCGGTTGTGCTGTTTTACCGGTCGTTTTAGTTAGCAGATTTTGCAATTTCTTCATTTTAGACATAAGATCATGATTCTGTGACTGCAATACTTTAATACGCTTAATTAATTGATGATTCTCTTCCGAACATTGCTTAACACGTTCCTCGAGTCCATCAATATATTCCTTCTTACGTTTACGGGAATCTTGTGCTGAAATCTTGTTGCGAATCTTACGTCTGATACGTTTTAATTCACGTTCTTCTTGTTTCGTCAGCGGATAACTTGTTGGCAAGGAAATTCCTTCTTTTGAAAGCAGGCGTTTCTCTTCATTTGTCAGCACTAATTTTGGATATCCCGATGAACAGCTCTCAGCTGATGATTCATCATCATCATCGTTATCTTCATCAACGTGTGCAGCAATCATTTCGTCAGTTTCCTGCATGATTTCATCGAAATTCAACATACTTGCATCATCCTCGAAGTCCTGTTTTGATATTAAAATGTTTTTCTGTAATAATCCTTGCTTTGATTTCTGTAATAAATTTGCTGCAACTGCCTTAATGTTTGCTGTCTTCAACTGTGCTGATCCTGAATTAACAATCTTAATTGAATGAAATTCCTTGTTGTTTTGTGAATTAACGGGTACGATAATCGAACGTGATTTATTACTTGCATTCTTGACATGTAGAATTTTCTGTTCGCCTAGAAAGGTAACAAAGGAAATTGAATGTTAATTACTTTTATCAATAAGTCTGTTTTCATGGTTATTACTAAAGGTATTATTGGTGTGAATTATGTTATGTAAAATTTACGTCGGTAGGCTTAGTCTTATGTAAAACATAAATTTCAAATATTATTTGACCGGTAAATTATTCAAAAATTTTGTGACCGGTAAATTTTTAAGCAAACTTTTGGATGTTTTAGAAGCCATTATTGAGGACATGCCTAACATATTCATTCTTGCTTAGTAAATCAAGTAATTTCTGTAGGTAAATTTCATAATAATTATGGAAAATTTTTCCAGTTAATCAATCAAAACTAATCAGTTAGTCAGCCATTAAAAAATTTTGATATGCTGGCATATAGTATGTAGAAATAATGCACGGAGCACATGAGAATTGACATTTAGAAAATAAAAGGAGAGCAAAATCGATTTTTTGCATACCTAAATCACTATTGAAAAATGAGTCACTTACCTTTCTTTACGTTGTTGTTGTTGCTGCTGGTGTTTTTCATGGTCGCTGACCCATATTTCATATTATTCCTGTTAGTTCGCGTGCTACGTTTTAAAATTGGTTGTACAATTTCTTGTCGTCGTGATTTTGCGGTTGATTTTGTGGGTGTTGTTTCAACATAGTGGTCATCACTTCCAGGCGATGGTAAGCACGAGCTCAGAAGGTCAAAATCATTATTTATGTCCCTATATTAAGCGATAAGGAATGAAAAATAAATCCACATGTTCATTTCGAGGTTTATAGGCAAAAATTGCTTACAAATCCAAATTGTCGCTGGATAATCCACTGTCTGAGGCTGCTGATGAATATATTGGTTCATTAAAAGTTTCGTCATTAAACATAGGTTGGTCCTCTAAACTGTTTGTAAAAACATCATCCATTAACAAGTCACTGCCTTGAGTCCCAAAATCAGCCACATTAAGCAATTCGTCCGACAATATCGAATCCAGCCAGTCATTATCGTTGTTCTAATAAGATAAAAATAAGAAAGGCATAAGTATTGGGATGGATACAAACGCATACAAAGAAATGTCATTAATATTTTATGATAATGAAATTCTGGTTAAGCACAAAAATTGAGTATTTTTTTCAGTCTGCTTCTTCTTTTATGATTCACTTGTTTAAACACTTTTATTTCCCAATACACACCCATTTCAAGATGTATTTATTCAATGCCATCATTCACACTACTCTTCCTTCCTTCCAATATAAATTTATTCTTCTTTAATTAAGAATTATTGGGAATTTTTATGCACAATATGTTGAGTGTCTAATTTTTTACTAGAGCAAATATAGCTGACGCAAGCAAAGTGCCTTTTTCTTCTCTCTACTCGACTTATGTGTATGAAATAACTCATAAAATCAGAAAAAAATTGAGCATGAATGTAAGAGAAGAAAGTATATTAAGAAGAAGAATTTAAAGTGAAGGTAATATACTTTAGTGCTGTAAAATGACGGAATGTATCACTGTAGCTTAATATTCATCATGTTTTCCTTTCATTTTTTCCCAATCACTTGAAAAAAAAAACAACAACAAAAATGCTCTAATAAATTAGTCGTAATTTGAACAATCCAGAAGCTCAAAGATTCAAAGGAATAAGAAAAACATGTGAAACAGACACTGAACGCACGTCCACTGATAAGAAAATAGCTCTTATCTACACAATTATTGAGAAAAATATTTAATTTGTATATACAAAGTTATTTACCATTAAATTCTCCATTTTCTTTTGTGCTGTACTTGCACTTTTTGGATTATGCAAATATTACACACCGTTAACTTAATATTTTTCACCTTACTTATATTCTCATTACTCTTGTTTATGCTCAAATAATGAAAATATTTTTAAAGAATTATGAAATTATGTGTCCGGATTATCCAACGAGACACGTATTTGATTAGTCCGAACGAAATTCCGTTAAAAAAGGACCGAACAAGTATGTAAGCTCGAAGGGTTTTAGCCATAAGCGCATTTTCCTTTGTATGAGGATTTTCAAAAATGCCGGTTACATTTTTAAGCATTTTCATGACTCAAACTCTTTACATATCACTTAATTCTGTTAGAATAGACAGTTATAGACTTGAAATAAGTATGAAATATAAATTCCTAACTAGTTTTAGACACTTGAAGGAATCCTGCTACCCTGCCTGTCACTTAAACGTAAGATCCAGTTAGGGAATTAAAAGATCCAACAGATCTTAGACAAAACTGCCTCAATCATACTGAAAATACAGTTATTAGATCAGTATGACAGTCGGACAAATTTTAAAATTACTCAACTTTTATAAGTGCCAAAAATTATGCTAAAAACAGCCATAAACGACCAGTGACCTAAGATTAACTGCACTAATATTTTCATTGAGAAAATTAATAATTTAACAGTAAATACGCTCAATTTAAGTAATTAAATAACTTTAAGCTGTTCTTTCAAAGTACATAAACTGATTGATCATAAAGTGGCGGAGTAAAACACAGTAAATATGGATAAACTTGGAAGTAAAAGTATGGCTTCAACTTCAAAGAAGCCTGCAGAAGATTTATCAAATGTTGAATTTGAGACCAGTGAGGATGTTGAGGTAGTTCCAACATTCCAGTCAATGAAATTAAGAGAAGAATTACTCAGAGGAATCTATGCTTATGGTGAGAAACATTAGTTTAATATAAAATTTACTTCTTATACTTAACCTCTGGATCTTTTTTTTATAGGCTTTGAAAAACCATCAGCAATCCAGCAAAGAAGTATTTTACCAATCGTCAAAGGACGTGACGTCATTGCACAAGCTCAATCTGGTACTGGTAAAACTGCGACCTTTTCGATTTCGATTTTAGAAAAATTGGACACATCTCTTCGTGAAACACAAGTGTTGTGCTTATCGCCGACTCGAGAATTGGCAGTACAGATTCAAAAAGTCATCTTGGCTCTTGGAGATTTCATGAATGTTCAATGTCATGCATGTATTGGAGGAACAAATCTCGGTGAAGATATTAGAAAGTTGGATTATGGACAGCACGTAGTAAGTGGAACGCCAGGACGAGTTTTTGACATGATTAAACGTCGTGTGTTAAGAACAAGAGCTATTAAGATGCTTGTTTTGGACGAAGCTGATGAGATGTTGAATAAGGGATTTAAGGAACAAATTTATGATGTCTACAGATACCTGCCACCAGCAACACAAGTATGCTTGATTTCAGCTACACTTCCTCACGAGATTCTCGAAATGACCAGCAAATTCATGACAGATCCAATTCGTATTTTGGTCAAACGTGATGAATTGACATTGGAAGGTATTAAGCAGTTCTTCGTTGCTGTTGAACGTGAGGAATGGAAGTTTGATACATTGTGTGATTTATACGATACACTTACCATCACACAAGCAGTCATTTTCTGTAATACAAAGAGGAAAGTCGATTGGTTGACAGAAAAAATGCGCGAGGCAAACTTTACAGTTAGTTCAATGCACGGTGACATGCCACAAAAGGAGAGAGATGAAATTATGAAGGAATTCCGTTCTGGACAAACTCGAGTACTTATCACAACTGATGTTTGGGCCAGAGGTATTGATGTCCAACAAGTCTCACTTGTCATTAATTATGATTTACCAAATAATCGTGAGTTGTACATTCATCGTATTGGACGTTCAGGTCGTTTTGGACGTAAAGGTGTTGGCATCAACTTTGTTAAATCCGATGACATCAGAATTCTCCGAGATATTGAACAATATTATTCAACACAAATCGATGAGATGCCTATGAATGTTGCAGATTTAGTCTAAATCCATTACTTTTGTGTGAGTTTGAAGCATCAAATCATTCTAATTTACTCCTTGGTCTAGAATTATTTAATCTGTAAGACATTTCTACTTTATGTAATTTAATGAAGAATATAATGTGAAATATTTGAATCCATACACTAATAAATCAGACTTTATTTGCAAATAACTCATCTCATGGTTAGAAATGCTTGACAATTGCTCCAATGACTTTTTAAATCCTTGTGCTTCTCAAACTTTTCAGATCGACAATATTCACATTCATAAAAGTTCATTTTGTGGCTAGAGATCATGTGCCTTATTAAAATATTTTTCTGTGTGAAATTCTGGTGGCATTGACTGCATTCGAAAGGTTTTATCTTCGTGTGGATCAGCATGTGATTGGTTAGTGCGAATTTCGTTCGGAACTTCTTCTCACATTCTGTACAATCAAATAGTCTAATATCACTGTGGATCAATAAATGCTTCTTAAGTGCTGATTTGGAACTGTACTCATTATGGCAGTGTTCACAGAGGAACTTCTCTGTTCCTTGATGACATTTTAAGTGAAAATTTAAATCTCGTTGGAAGAAAAACTCTCGTGGACATATATGGCATTTAAAGTTCCTGCCGTTTGAGTGACGAACTGAATGCCTTCTTAAGATGTCTTTTGTCTTAAAAGTATTATCACATTCCAAACATTTGTAACGTCCATCATCCATTTTCTCAAACTGAATCTTAATTTTTTGCTTTGGCATGTCATATTCCTCAGTTCTATTTGAATATTCATAGTCTTCCTGTATCACCGATTCTTCTATGATTTCTTGCTCTTCACTTTCTGGTTCCTCATGTTCCTCTATTAGAGCATCTTCATAATCAATATTATCATCGTACTCAATAATGTTGTAGTCATCAATTAAGCCATTTTCGCTCTCAAAGCTTTCTGACTTCACTGGATCATTCAGCAACAAGTTGATGGCTGTGATACAAGATTCTTGGAATGTATGAGCAATTATTGCATTTTCTTGACATTTGAAGCAAATTTCTTGCGAAAGTTCTTGACCTTCAGGCAGTTCAAATGAGATCCCACTCAGTTTTTCCTGGAAAATTAATGAAATTAAATTATTTTCACTGTTAAGAGTATTCAAACTCAAATTACTCACAATTATTGTAAGGAATGAAAAGTTGTCAGTTCCATTTTCTTGTATATTCCGAAGTGGACAACTGGATTTTTGACAAATAAAGCAAGGAACCGATGAAATATAGCTGTAATCCATTAATATTTGGCTTCTTATTTCTGTGATAAATAGTAAACAATGAAATCGATTTTAAAGATGGCGCAAAAATCAAAAAGAAGAAAGATTTAAATTTTTAAAAACCGTTAGTGTTTGAATGTCAAAAAACGTTACAGCATGACCACGTGATTGGAATATTCTTCATTCTGAACATATTTTACAGATGATATCTTAAGATTCTCACGAATTTGAGGAAATCGGATCCTCTTTGCTTGAATTGTACAAATGACTTTACATACTCTACATGACATGCTGCAAAAATATGAGTTTAGCACTTTTGTGTCGCAAATTTCGTTATCAAAAGACATAATAACAATTAATTAAAATAAAGAAAGTTAAATGTAATGAGTTGACAATGAGTTAATGTTGATGTAGTTATTTCAGGATATTAAAACTTGTACTCATACATGATGACAAGTCGTACGTCATTAAAAACGCCCAGATTGTATCTTAAGTTAAAAATATGAGATAATTACCATCGGCATCATGTTTACAGGATGAATCATTATTTGCAATACTTTCGATGCACAAAAAAAATTTTTGGTAAGAAATTTTCAATCAATGTGTCATCCTCGATGATGTTTACTGCAAGTAAAGTGAAAGCTGCAATTTTTATTTATTTCGGTGAAATTGATAAATTGAACAAGACTTAAATTCTCCTTCTTACTCACTTTTGTCATCAATCCATTGTTGCTGATTTATTGAAAGACCCATTTCTCTTTTTCAAATTAATCAAAATGTGGTAAAATTCACTAAATTTTGCCTATTATAGAAGTTGTTGGATGCTGGAAGTGTTAAGAAGCACGATTAGGAATAAGAAGATTGTTTGACATACAAAAGAGCTTTGCTGATTTGTTGTCAGTTAATTTGTGGATGTTTTCTTATTTATTGCTGTTGACGTCAATTGGAATTTTTGTTTTGTTGACATTGCGGATAGAAAATTTCCGTGAAAATTGCTTACTTTGATTAGTTGTTGAGTAAAAATAAGTTTACTGGATCTTTTCGAATCTTTTGTAAGATTTCAATTAAACAACTTAGTAAGCATTTGCAAAAGCTTCATTCGTTTAGGCAAAACAAGAATCAACCTCAAAATCCCAACAAAACTCTTCAAATTAATCATTACAGCAGATTTAACCTCAATTAACATTTTTCTATTGAGGCAAACTTGTCCTATTTACTTCAATTAACCGCACATTACAGTTCTTAGGTATGATTAATGACACATTCATTGATTCATTTAACAACAGAAGAAACCAAATAGTCTAAAGTCTACCCCACTAAGAACACCTTTATTATTATTTTGCTGACCTTAATTTGTTCTTTAATCATTTTGAGCTCAAATCCCACAAAAGTTACCATTTCCATTCTATATTCTTCATTGAGAAATAAAAAAGATTGAAGGATTTTTTTTTTGTTATACTATGACATGACACAATCAACCTACTTTCTTTCTTTCTCGCTTGCTTTCTCGCCAATTTTCAATTCCATGATTCTTTCAGTTCTGTTTTTTGTTATTTTGTAAAGAAAGAAGTTATACAATAATCGTGACCTACATCCATATACTATAAAAAAAACAGTCGTATGGAGACAGAAAGAGAGTGAGAGAGAGAGAGAGAGAATGTAATGTGAGAGAATCAGAGAATGCAGAAACCTTTCTTTCTCCAGTTGTATTGACCTACATGTATTACATGCAACAAATTGTTGTTACCAATCGCATTTTCTGTGTTGCTGCTTATTTTTTTTGGCCATGGTCTTGACTCTTGAAAATGTTCAACACGTTTTACAATTTCTTTGCATCATTGTATTGGGATGGAAATGCTTTTTTTTAATGTCGACTTTGACTTTACAAGCATGTTAAGCTATGGTAGCTCAGCATTTAGGCATGCTGTGAGAGATGTTTGTGGATTAGAAAGTTTTCCGCGATGTAGAGCATTATGCTTATTATTATTGCATTTTTAATCAGAAGCGTGAATTTAGGAGATAAAAACGTGATGCTGTAAAACGTTTGGTATGACTCACTCCTACTCATTTCCTCCTAGCTGGAATTATTCAACAATTATAATGAATAATGTAAAGAATAGAAATGCTGTTGCATCATGGAATGTTAATTCGGTTAATGATATATTTTTCATTAAATACTGCTTAAAATTTTACTATGAACGGAAATATTGGATTCACATGTGCTCAATATTATCGATAAATTATAATTAGTGGCATGCAAACAAAGCTTTAAATTTGCTTTTCTAAGATTAGCAGTAGTGATTATTGAGTATATACTTAATGACCGCCTTCCTTTTGATCTAGAAAGTTGTCTTCTTGCATATTTTTTGGATCTGATAGACATTTTAGGACCGGATAAGATCAGATCTTGAGAATTACAAGTTTAAGCTCTAAAAGCTCTGGATGCTGAGATCATTGAATACAATGTTGCAAATTACAGTAATGTATGGATGGCATACTGACATTTACTGTATTTAAACCGGCGCTGTTACTCGATAATTTACATGTTGGAGTAAGAAGAGAATTTCTCCTAATAAAGCAAAGGTTAGATTAGTAATCATAGATAGCTTAAGATTCATAAATCTCTTAACACTGTTGCTAATCATTGAACTGTACAAAGGAGTATAAGATGTAGGAGAATCAACTTCTGAAGACCTAATTGAATATCGATCCCACTCATATTATTCATACTTAATTAAGATCACAGCAATCATAGCTTAACCGACTAACTCTGATTTCTAATTGAACCCTTCTGTGTCCAATTCCCAAAAGTAAACATTAGAGTCAGAGAAATCTCTTACAAACACTTTTTTAAATGGCTAACCTAATTTCAATAGAATTTCCTCTATGAACGGCCCACTTACTAACCAAATGTTGATTCTAGAAAATCGTGCGATACACACATTTTTTCTTCCTCTTCTTACTCGGACTTACTTAGAGAATAAGTGTGTGATAAGTAAATCAAATATTTAAACTAAACAGTTAAGTAATGCTCTAAAATCTACTTTTTTGATAATACATCCAATTAACAGTTTGTTATGAAAATTACGTATAAACAACGTAATGATGATGATGTGGTTACAGTGCTCGCATATGCTGATGAATTATCAGTAAATGGTATCAGTTGCGGTTGTAATTTGTGGCCAGATGACTAAGGATGCATGACATGGATTTTAAGGAATTTTTAAAAATATTAATCACGTTGAAAGCCAGCTGTGATCCGCAAGTTCATGAAGCACATAAAAGCCATAATTTATAAATTAATGGCAAGGCTCAGTCCACACTTATTGCAAAAAAAGTGCATAGCATTATAGATTTGGAAATTTCCATTTTCTATTTATATCCAACTTGCTAATATCGTAAATTCAACCGTTTTCACGTGACTCTACTGCGGACATTTATATGAATTTAAAATCGGAATTAATTTTCTATCCTTGACATTCAATATGTACGCATATTGTATATTTTTTTTGTGAACACTTTCTTTTGACTCGTAGAGTTTATTGGCTTTTTGTGAATCAGGTGCATTGTGTGCATGCATAATTAACTTTTTAAAATTTTGCAGCCTACCTGGTTGAAATTTTAAATTTATTCAGCAAATGAAGTTGATTTAAAATAAATTGGAATATAATGAGTTGATGATGGTGACAATCTTGTCAATTCCAATGAGAATTTGAAATTTTAAATTGAAAACAGAAGTTTCTCGATCTTTTACAGCTTTCTAAAAAATTATTGGACTTTGGTATCTTGTATTTTCTGGAAATTATTAATTGCTGGAGAATCTATGACTGGATTTGTAAGTTTTTAATGAAATCAAGAGTTGAAATTGAAGTTTTTCTGCTTTGAAGGATTAATGATCTTTGATTTCTAATTAAAAACATCAAGAGTTGTAAGTTTTACGGTAAATTTAACAGAATTGCCTTTTGTAACCAAAAAATCTGATCATGACTTTGAATTTATTATCAAAGTAGTTGATTAATCAAAGCAACTATTGAAATCAATATCAGAATGTGTTACTCAATGTAAATTAGTTGAATAATGCCTCTCAATTAACAAAATGCAATGTTTACTCTTCAAAATTTAGTTGACAACTAAAAAATCTAAGGGAAAATTAACTATGATAGGGGAAATCAACTGGATCAAAATATTCAAATTTAAAATTTCCGTTATTAATAAAAATGAGGGAAATTCGACAAAAAATTAACTTCCTCGCAAATTTCCAAAGCAAAAGAAACTTAAACCGGTAAAAAAAAACTTAATCCCAGAAATATCATTAATTACAAATCGATTTAATGCTTCGCCAATAAAAGAATGAATACATAAACACAATTTGTCAAATAAGAGAGTGTCATAAAATCATAAAATTTTATAAATTTTTCATTTCTTTTATCTCGAATCAACTTAACCTCAATTTTTTTTTTATATTTTTCATTATTTTATTATTTTTTATTTCAATGCTTCTTGATCATGCACAAAATAATATTTATGACATTAAACGAATGAGAGTTTGCAACTTTCCAATTCCTCACATGAAAAAAATTATTTTGTTATTCATTTAAAGCTCACGTTTTCTCAAATAAAATATTCTGAGTGTCGATTATGTATAAAAATGCTCATGCATTTCATTCAATACAATACGGACATGCAGCGCTTGCCAATGATTTTGACATTGATTTTTTTTTTGTGTGCACAAGCAAAGCAAAATAAATAATATAGGCACACAAAAATGCAAATAAAGCGGAATCATTGTAAAAAAAATTACATAATGCTATATAAAATGAAAACAAGTAACGGTATAAAGCTAGCTAGCTAGCTCGTTACAGTGAAAGTCATTTAGCACACATAAAAAAGAGATTTAATAATAACATGGAAAAAAAGTAGGTAATCTTTTACGAATGCGACCCTCGTTAGTGTAGCTTCGCCCATAGCATTAAAAAAGAAGCTTGAAACAAAATGCAAAAAAGTGTGTCAAATGCACATGTGAAAGTTGTTCACATAATTTTCTCTCACTTCTTAATTCTTTCATTTGCTGCTTTTTTTTGCCTTCTTTCCATTTCTTTCTTTCTTATGTTACGCTCGTACTTACTTACATTTTGTAATTTCCTTTTTGTGTTGAATACTGTTCCCATTTTTGATGATATTTTATTTACACTTTTATTTCGGCAGAGATTACTTTCAGTTTTGCTTGCTTGCTTCTTACTTGTGACATAAATTCTTAATTTAGAATACACATTCACTCTTATTTGGTGAGCTTAAGTGGCTTTGTAGCTACTTTGTATTGAAGTTGAATGCTTTTACATCTTAAATGTACAATCCAGTGATAGTAGGCTTAGTAACATTAGATTGAACTACTTTATCTTGATCCAGATAGCCACAACATCGACTCATATTCCCATCTGACTCAATTCTGCATTCAAACCACAAATAAATTTGCACAAATGATTTATGACTCTATAAAACTCATCAAAAGCACCGAAAATACCACCGCTGTAGTTTCATCATTTCAAAGAAGGCACATTAAGTCATTTCTATTATTTGAAGTTCAAGGACACACTAAACAGCAAGCAGACAAACGCTACATTTGTTATTATAAATCACTTAAGTCGTGATCTGTTGGGTGAAATTTAAAAGTTGCTGACACATTGACGTGATGAAAAATGCGTTACGCAAAGATATTTACGGTGAAGGCGTAATGCCAAAAACAATTTCACCTGCCGAATGCCGGTATAAACATTGGAATTTATGAGTTTTTTAGTTTGATTGTAATTCGTAGGCGGTTTGACAGTTATTGTTTATTTATTGTGATTTAGGAACTACTTGACTATATGTGGGGACATGGTTAAGGAGGATTAGAGCAAGCTATATGTCGGTGATTCTAAAATGCGAGATTAAGGTTATCTCCATTAGAAATCGAATTAGAATTAGCGAATGCCGTGCCGAGATACATATCGTAAAGCTACACATGCATGCCTATAGGGTGACAGATCCACAATCAAGTAACTTCCACAATAATTTGAGTTTCATAGTTCGAAACCCAAGAGAACATAACTAAAATATTACTGCATCCTCCACATAACTACAACAGAAATGTTATTTAATTCAGAAATTTCCAGTAGCTTCATCGAATCCACGTGAGTCATGATACAACTGAACAACGAATTTGCTTGTCACATGGATGCCAAATAAGCGAGCTTTTGTGCGAAACCTAACGTTGGTCTTACGTTTGTTCTCAATTTAATTTCTTGATTTTTTACCGTCCATTCATGAAAAATTCTTCCTACTTTACTTCTGTTCTATGAATTACGGAAATATCAGGTAAGGCCATACAATTTGGATTAAAAGGGCAAAAAGATTATGTTATGCAAGCAAGGAAACATGTAATGTTTCCAAGACGAATATAGATATCAATGTGATCACATTGAGTAGTAAGGAATAAGCAGGATGACATCAGTTCTTAAATATAGATTATGTGCTGCACAGATGAAATATTGAGTCTAAAATATCAATTAAATAGTCATTTTCGAATGACCTACTGCTGCCAATAGGCACATATAAATCTAACAGCTGCTTCCTTCATCAAATTGCAATCTAAGGATATCTACATCACATTTAAAAATTCAAATCCTAACCTCATAATTCAAACTGAGAGGAAAACTCGATTAGTACACAATGTTGAGCATAAGTAGGTTACACAATTAATAAAAATGCGAAAATCGTGAGAGATTAAATAACGTGACAAATTATCTCAAAAAGCATTAATCGTGCCTCATTTTGCATCCACAAAAAAATCATGATAAATTAAATTAAAAAGATACGAAGATTAAAACTTCTTAAAAAGAAAATTGGGATTATAGGAATTGAGTGCGTATTAAGTTCAAGATCTTTGGATAATTCATGAAATTAATGAGGTCAATGGTATGTATGTACTGCTACTTCTCTGTCGCAAATGGTGTCATTAAGTCACAGTCAAAATTATTGTGTGTATTTATATCGAATGACATTTATGTAGAAGTTCACATGTGTCGTGATGTGAACCGAATTTCACTTCTATTTCTCCTACTCACTAATTGATTTCTCGTGCACAAAATAAAGCAAAAACTTTGTCAATTTATTCTATAACAAGCATGTGCATGCAAAAAAAAAGTTTATTTTGAGCTTAACAAGAAATGTTCTAAAATAGAAATTCAGCATATATGTAACTTTTGCAATTATATCCGAGTAGCAGAGTCTAAATTTGGGTTCGGAGACAGTTTTCAATTTGCTGGACATCATCCCGGCAAGCATTTTAATACCCAAAGC
The DNA here is from genome assembly GCF_022539635.2 of Chironomus tepperi. Lineage (NCBI taxonomy): Eukaryota > Metazoa > Arthropoda > Insecta > Diptera > Chironomidae > Chironomus > Chironomus tepperi. The sequence goes on from NW_027226207.1 coordinate 3,518,264, forward strand.
GACAAGAACCCTATTTAAACCAGTAGAAATGTGGTATGGTCACTCCAAGTGTCGCTGAAACATATGATGCAACTGTAATGCTGAGACATCCTGACCGAGTGTTGACAGTACTCTCAGACTTAATATACATGACTGAATTTAGTCAATCATTTAGAATAAATAAAATACTTAAAATTCAATCCTCAGCAACAGGAAATATACCAATGATTAATCCTTGATCGTGATAAATGTCATATGTGCAGTCCGGTTCAAATTTCTCGTCCAAAAAAGGTCGCTAAAAGTTACATTTGATATATTCCACGTGTAGTTAGCACGTTACATATTTCTCATTACCTGACTCAACTCATCAGCTTCTAAGCTACAACAAAGTATGTAATTAAAATTAATGCTTGAAAAAGTTCTAAATGAGTTTCCTCAGTAATTATATTGTTATCAGCACAACACGTTTCTAATCAATAGACAAAATATTGTGACACAAATTAATAACTTTGAGCTGTTTATTCCTCTCTCACTATCTCAATATTTTCCCGCACATGTGCATTGAATTCACATGCATATAATTCATCATATGAAATTTAATCAGTCACATTTTATGAGATTCTGAGTGCAATGATTTCCATCTGTCATGTAATCTCTCAGTCTAATGACGGAGAAGAATCGAAATCAACAACAAATGTCTAAACAATATTGTGCAATAGGTATCTAGGCGATAAATAATCACGTTAAAAAGAAATAAAGCTTCTATGTATTTATAGATAGATATTTTGCTCATGCAGCGGCTCTTTGAGAATCGCACGTGTTAGATCCACGTGACAGTGACGCTTCTCTCTTTCTCTCTTTTGATTTTTTTTTCGTTTTGCTTGTCATTTATTCATGAAATGAAAAACTGCATATGATATCTTTTAATTAAATGCTTGATGCCACTGTGTGGCTTGTGTAAGTATATAATTTCGCCATATTATTTATAGAAAATTTAATTTGTAATAAAATCCAACGAAATTTTAGAATGTAAACAACTATTAAGTACTTGTTGTAATTTTTGAATGAAAATTGGAGATTGATTTGACTTGTCGGTCGGATGTTGTGGCTATCATGACTTTGATGTTAATTGGTGACTTGTATTTCACGTTTTATGTACTTAATGATGAAACAATGTTGATCAAAAAGTTTGAACTCTATGTTTACTTCGATGAATTCTATTTTAGATCTCTGTATATTGTTTTGTTAATGATGACTAGATTTCTTCTTTAATTGTGTAATTATAGTTTTAGTAAACATCTTTAAATTGGATTAATTTATTTACAATTATGTTAATTGTTTAGAGTTCAAAAACAGACTGAAATTTCATAACAAAGGGGTTTTGAACTATGTAATTTATTTAAATAATTTGAATTACAAATGAACGTTAAATCAATTTCTTAAACTAGTGCTGATGAAATTGACTTTATAGCTTATTTAGAGCTTAATTGAATATTAGTTGCTATAAAGTTCTAGATAATCAACAACTGACTTCCACTTGTTTACAAAAATTTTCAATAATGCTCATTAAATAATTCAAAAATAGGCGCCAAACATAACCTTGGTTACATCAGGAAATGCGCTTCTATAATTCAAATGCGGATACTTTCTTTTTTCATTTTGTTTGCACATTCGATACAAATGCACATTATTTTTTAATATCAACAAAGCAAATAATAGTGAGCTATTCTACACGCTTATAGCTTTTATCTCACTTTAGCTCCCACAATTAATGCAAATAGAGATAAATAAATGACATCATTCGACACTATATTGTCAATAATTGTGCAACAATGTGTTCTTGATTTCTATTAAATAACAACGAAATAAAGCTTCACGAGCCTTTTTTTGTTGCAATGCTTACTAAGAAAGAAACAGCGCAAAACAGAGAAGAGATTTTTCGTTCACTACCACAAACGAAAATGTTTTGAGACAGGCAGCAACAGCAGAGCGTTGATAGAGTTCATGGTCAAATTGAAAGAGTTCATTCATATATCCAATGTAAAGAAGAGGGTCCGCTCGCGCGCGAGACGAGAATTGTCGGTCGATTGCATAATTTTTTTTTTCTTTTCTTTTCTCTCCTCAATCTCCCTTCTTCATATTTTCGTTCTATTCTCGCACTGCTATATATGCTATATGTGTATGAGCAGCAAAAAAATGATTCTTCTTCTTCATCTGTCTGGTTCTTATTTTTTTTATACATAAACATTTCTTAGTAATTATTTGTTGTTGGCATTATTATTTGCGTTCTTACAACTCCCCGAGAAACTATTCATGATCAGAACATAAAGTTATGTAAATCTCACGTGTATGCGTGAATATGCCACAATGTATGTCCAACCGCACTCATTTATTATTCAAGAATTCTTTTTTATCCATAAACATAAAGTACAGCTTTTTATTATTATTAAATGATGCAAGCGCAGATATACATAACTTGAGCATTTCCCTTTTCAAGGTGATTCTCAAGGCCAACACTCACAGTCTTTTGACAGTACATTCGTTTCTTTCCCTTCTTTTTCTATATATTTTTATATGTATTCATATACACTCTATACTTTTGCTGACAATGAACTCTTCAGTCTGTATACAAATATGCTGTCTATATATGCTCTCGATGGCTAGAACATAAACATAGAACACTTTTTTGTACGTTGCGCTGTACTCGCAAAAAAAATAAAATATTATAAAATGAATGGTTAAATGGTCATGATGAGGTTGATGACCGTTTTAAGCGCTTTTTTTTTGGCGAAAAGAAAGTTTATTGAATCTTTAATGGCATTGTCTGGATTTACCATTTTTATTGGGTTTTAATTGAAATCATCAGCTAATGCTTTAGTCATCAATGCAGTAATTTTCACTGTAAATAGCAACAAAGATGGTCTTTGTTGAGGTTCATTGGATGCAGATATGGATTGAGATGAATTGTCGATGTTAGGTATGTTCATTGGTTGCTGAGGAGTAGGGGTCGTTGACTGAAAGAATGGATATCGTCTGTTAAGCTGGTCCAAGTTCGATTCCTATAGAAACATATTTATATAAAGCTATAGAGCAGTCTAGTGTCATAGCACACTTTGGTCATAAGTCACTATCGAAACTGTACATTCATGGCCATTCATGGCATTTCCTTTTGGATACGACTGTCCTAAGGATAGGACCTAAATATTCCTGTCCTTCATACTACAGAGAACCCTTAGAGGAACCCTAAATTGAACTTTTGGATCTCCATATAGAATTAGCAATCACTAATCCAAGAATTTATTACTCAATGACATACATAAATAAACTCTGCCAACCTCAGTCTGTTACTTAACACCATATACATCCACACAGAATACAAATAATCATTCAATTCATTGACAGTATATCCAATTATTTACTCAGTAAAATCATTGAACTATTAATTGAATCATTTATTTACTTTAGCAATCATTCCATTCATCTATCCTGCCAGCCAATTTGTCTACCAACAAATCAACCGTCTATTGCATATTAAAACATGCTCAAAAATGTTCAAATTTCCATGTTTCTAAAAGGAGAATAGACTCGGTCTCTCACGAGAAGAATTCTTGTTATTATTTTTTATTTAGAATGTCTAGACTTTTGGAATCGAGACCCGAAGTGTGTGTGTTGCTGTGCAAATGCTTAATAAAAAAATATAAAAGGAAATAAAAAGAAGTCACAAACTATATAAAATGCTGCTGCTGCTTTTTTGACAAAAAAAAATCTTTCCTTCTTCTTACCTTTTTCCTCCGTCAAGACATTAAAATTAGCGCATGTTCAGAATTTTCTTTCTTTCTAGGGTTAAAGAACGCTTACGACGAACAAAAAAAAAAGGTTTTTTTATGTGTCTGCTGATGGATTGAATACAAGAGCACACAAAATTTATTTTATTTAGGGTATCGTTCGGAGATTACGTCATTTAGATGCACTTAGGATTCGCACACATTCAAATTGACGGACACGGTATCGAGGAGGCTGCCAATTGGTTTATTTGGTCATTATTGCCAATTGTCGGTAACTTGATTGATCAGCACGATGCGGCAAATTTAATATCACGCTATAAGAATGGGCCAAATCAACCGTCACGAAGTTGTCAGACCCCCTATATGTATTGCCGTCATTGAAGCGCCCTAGAGACCGCATGGTGATGCTCGGGTTGTCGTTATGAATCCTGTCAATCAGAATATATGCTCTATCTAATCAAGTGCGAGACATCCTTATCACAGGACATAACCATACAAAGTCTCATGCCCCTCCCAACTTCCAACTCTCCCAAAAGCTGGACATCATAGATAATCAATCCTCTATTGGCTAATGTATTAACAAAATATGCGAGAGAACGAGCAGTAAGATTAATGGTTTATATATGTCTGCATACAATGTTCTAGTTGCTAGTGCATTACCCTACACAATAATATCATTTCATTCTGCAGAATAACCTCGTTATTTTATTTTTTTATTTTATATATTTTGGAGGTTGTCTGGTACGGTGAAGTTCCTTAAACTCTGGGAAAATAAAATGCATAAAAAAAAATTTCGTGGAATTTCCGAATATTCTTTTGTGGTACGTTCTGAAAGTTAATTGATGGCCTTTTTTTTTGTCTATAACGGAAATTGCAGTCATCACACTATAAAATTACTTAATTTTTCCTAGTAATCCAATTGTTGTATAATTCAGTCGAAAATGTTATCGCAGGTTTTATAGTTTCTGTATTTGTTTAATTGTTATGTATTGTCTGTGTATTATTGTATATGATCAGTTTTAATTTAAAGATTCACACAAATGTGCAAATGACGACAGCGCATTTAATGTTACGTGTGTGATTCATTAAAGTTTTAATTTGGATATAAATAGGAAAGAGAACTTTTTTTGCTATTTATAAAGTCCTAGAAAGGCAATGTAATTTGAGTAGCTGAAAGTAAGGAGGAATGCATGCGCTTTGTAATGCTTATTATGGAAATGTAATTGTTGTATTAGGTCATGATGGATTTTAATTTGATTTTTATCGCGATTCTTGCCTTAAACAGGTTAAGAGGCAAGTTAAGCAGTATTGTAATCAGCATTTGTCAACTTTCCTACTCTTGGATCTAATTAGATATTTTTTGGAATCGAACCTGGACCATTAGAGACGATTGCCACCCTATCCACTCCCCCACTGTCATTATTTTAGCGGCTAGCTAAATGCAGCCTAAACAATTTAAAGAAACTTAAAGCTTCAAATAGATCTCAGACTCAACTTAAACAATAGGAATAATTTTAAAAATGCATCATAACATTTAAGGAATACAAAAAAATAATATGAGTCAAATTTATCACGAGTTGAGGAAGTGTCCGATTGCGCAGTAGTTTACTGTTTGTTTTGATACTTACTTCGAACTTTCTAGCTTATTATCTAAGTTTTGAGCCTTTTTGAGTTTTTAAAATACATCAAGAAGAGCATTATAAATTCTTAGAATGTCGGAGTAGAGTTGAATCTAGGGTATGGAGACATAAGTAGATGGATTTGCCATTGAGAGAGGTTGGAAGCTGTGGTCGAGTTGGGACTCAGTTAGACAACAAACCTCTCATTTGTGAAGACTATCTATATCTCAATAATTATTTATTAAGCCAAACATCTGAATTGTTCAAGCCACAACTAGCCTAGGGTCCAAAAGTCCTGTATTTCAATTATCTAAACTAAAAAAATGCAAAATACTGTTTCCTAATGTCCACCCTAAAATTTCACAACAAATCGTTAACAACTTTTTATCACCAGGATTAAAGGCTTTCAGGTTTAAGCACTTAAATCACAAATTAAATCATTAAAATTTTAAAATTCCATTAAATATTGCAGCAAAACAATAAGTTTTTGTCATGGTACTCATAAAAAATATTGTGAAAACGTTCCTAAAATCACGTTTCCTTCGCTATATCAATTAGGGTTGCTTCTTTCCTATCAATAAAATGTGATCACAAATCATCAAAAAACTCACGTTTGAAGTGAAAAATTTTGATTAAAAAAAGAAGCTCCTGACGTAAAGTTCAAATTAAATTTCATAATGCTTTCTAAGAAATTACAGCCTGAGATCATTTTGGCGGAATTTAATTTTCTATTGGCACGTGCACTTCATACTCTGATGATAACAACTGCATGTGTTTGACAAAACTCATTGCCATTTTTTGTGTCATTTTTAATATAAAATTTCATGAATTTTTGCACGTTTTCACATGCCGACAAAGTGCATTGCGTCACTGAACGAGGAAAATAAATACTTTGAGTGCCAGAGCTAATGAAATTTTCCTTGAGGAAAAAGCATGTGGGGGACAAAGTGAAAATTGTGCAAAAAAAACTACGTTAATGTATGCAGTAAATTAAAAATAGTAAATTATGTACTATTTCAGGGTTCTTGTGCTCAACATGACATTAACCTCGCTTGGCTATCGCTCGTAAAATGTTTTAATACATACATGCTAAATTGAAATAATAATCATTTTGAGTGGTCTCTTTTATGGATTATTTTCAAAATGGATAATTTTTGGCTTTGTTACTGATATTAACTTACATGACATGACATGTTGCGTTTTGAAATTAGATTAATAAAAGTTCGGACATTGCTATTACCATGTGCTTGCTAAATTGATTAAATTTGAACTTTTGCTCCATTTATAATTTCTAACCTAAAAAAAAAATTCTAACCTTAAAATTTCCGTGTTTAAGACTTGTGCAACCTTATTTCATAATCTCAGAACTAGCCATGTTTATAGATAAATCCACTTTATTTTGGTTAGAACCAAGTTTACGCGCGTAAATTTCCCCTCCCATACGATAACGTAACAACAGTTTTTGGAATAAAATTATTTATAGCTTAAAAATGAACAATATGTTTTCTGTAGACAATGTATAATGTACATGAAAAGAACTTTATAATGTGAGGCGAGGTCATGATTAAATTTTTGATAAGCGTCTTCATAGAAACGCATTACGAAATAATACGAAATATTATGTTATATGGTATGTAAGAAGCACATTTATTGCTCTATATTTTATATATATATTCTGAATAATTTTTGTTTGGTGACATAATCAACAAAATAGTATCGCGAGATTAAATAAAAGCACAGTATAGTAAATATAAAAATGTGTCGCTTGAAATGTGTTGTTATCATCATCTTGACTTTAAATGAAAAATTTATAATAAGCTAAGTTCAAAAAACTCTGACGCAAAAATACATAAAAAAATACAGCGAGCCATAAAATGTTCGTGAAATAAAGCAAAACCAGTTTTATCTTGCAAGAAAAATTAACCAAAAAAAATTTTATATACTAAAAGAATTCTTTGAGTTAGTTTAGAACTCTTAGAGGCTCGTGAAACAACAACAACAATGCCGAACCGAGCGGCAAAAAAAAAATTACATCTGACATCGTCCATGAATGCCCTCTCTTCGTTCAGAGATCATTTAACTTTGATCAATTTACGCGCGAAAATAAACATTTTTTGCTCTTCGCGTTCTTTTCACCATACATACATATCGGCTGGTGTCAATCACCTCTCTCAGCAAAACGCAAATCATAATATAAATGAACGACGCAGTAAGGTTTTTTGGCCATTTTAGTGTTTGTGAGAAAAAAGTAATAATAAAGAGAACAATGTACAATGTCAAGACTGGTAAATGCCCGAGGTGGTGGCATTTGGCGCGTGGTAAACTTATTATTAGATAAAGTTAAAGACAATTTCATCGGCTAGAGTAATCGAATAGGCTGTAATGTTCACACCGTGAGTCGTTGATTCATCTGTGTGGAATGTTTTCCTTGATTGATCGAGGAATTTAAAAAATGTTTCAATATTCTTTTTCGCGATACACGATGAGATAATATTTTGAGCAGGTTCAAGGAACGATTTATGTAAATGTCTCATTCATGTTCAGACTGTTGCTAATTATATCTTCATCTAAGTTTAAAATACCAATAACCTTCAAATGTTTTAGTTTTTTGACTTTTTGTTGTGTTTAAAAGCTGTTCTTAGAATTGTTGTGTTGTTCTTGCGCAACGGACAAGCTTTGTTGTTGTAACTTATCAATGGCTGCAGTCTAATAATTAAATTAAAGTAAATTTTGAATTTTAAAGTAAAGAATTTTACAATAAAAATTTCAAAGGGGCTTTCAACTAACCATTAATATTAAAAAGGGGCGTGACATTATGAAGTCACATTTTTAAGGTAAATTCAAATGTTGTCATATTCATGATTCAAACTGTCACATGTCAATCTTTTTCGTGATTCTAAGCTTACGTTTCAGTCTTGCGTCATGATCTGCAGATTTATTCTGCTGACGCAAGTTCTCTTAGCTTTTAAATGAAGAGACAACTTAATCTCAATTAGAAAGTCCTAATTAACTAATGAATGTCATACAAAAATAATATTCTAATTAGCCATTAACTATTTTAAAGAATTACGATTCAAAATTTCCCCTTGTGTCATTATAGCTTATGAAATATTTTGTAATACATTTTATTCATACATTCTGATGAAACAATTTTAGCTAATAATTCCCAATTATAAAATACTTCTACAGTGAGTCCCCATTAAAATCATTCGGATGATGTGTCTATAGCAAGCTATGAAACATTTGACGTCTAGAAAAATCAGCAAAAATGCGGTGCGAATACAGCTTTAATCATAAATTATTCTACACGACACACATGTGTGATCTATAAATAATATGTAAACATATGGGTATTTAATTTCATCATCATCCCATACTTACTCTACTTTCCATACACGTTGTATCATCCTGTCATGAAAAAAAAAATAATTTTCTTCACCTCTTCATCGAGCGTAAAAAAGAGAATATTCGCTGACTTTAATACGCAATAAAAACGAAATAAAATGCTTTGACACTGATTTTGTGATTAGTGTGGATCATAAAAAATTTTATAAATAAATGAAAATGTCGTTGATGGTCCGTGATTGAAATGTTTTAGGGATTAGTGCTAAGAACATGTGTTGTATAAATAGCGTAACTGTTTATTTTGACGGTTGAGAGGAATTTTTAGGGTTTGGCATGAAAATGATGACTTTAGATTGTAAGAATTGGATGATTATCTTGGGAAGTTGATGAATAGATATGGATTGCAGATGAATTGGTACGCAAGATATTTAAATATGCATTTAAGCAAGTGCTAATTAAAGTTAAAAACATCTTCAATGGCTTGACATAGAATTGACATGCTTTAAATATAAAGATCTGTCTTAGATAGTTGGATCAAAGGTTCGAATCCTTAAAGTTAGAGTTTAATTTGCGACAGCTAATAAAATTAATTTTTTTAGGTTTTTTTAATCAATTTTTTTACTTTTTACTTTTAAAAACCATCAATCGAGCTACAAAACATCAAAAATTCAATACCCAACTTCTATTGAACTCAATGACTAATTAAAATTAGTTACGCAAGATTGTCCCAAAATAATTAAAATTCTCAATCCAGACGTGGTCATAAAAACTGAAACAAAATGCCATAGAATTGAATTTTGTTTCTTTTTTTATTTCTCAATTCCCAGTAAAGTCATAAGCACAACCCCTCTGTTCCAAAATACATTCACAATTGTATTATGTAAATTATTTATGACAAATACCTTATCAAGACATAAAGTGTGAATTAAATGACAAAAAAAAAAAATTGACCTAAAAAAATATATTTTTTATTCTACCACAGAGCGAAGCCCCATCATGGGAAATGTACTACCTTAACCTCACCATAAGTGAGAAAGCCTCGACAGCGAGCGAGAGAATTAATTTGACATTATCACGACTTCTCTGTTGATTTACTTTTATTTCAACCGGCACAAAAAGTATATTTTTGATTAGAGGGCAACAACCTTTTCCGCAGTATCATTTGATTGCCTTTTGCTTTATAAACGAATGTGCCGTATACAATTAAATTATCGAAAATAAAACTGCAATCAACAACAAAATAAGCGAGTGCATCAACATCATCAATAAAGATTCTTTTATTTTGTATATATCGATTGTTAAGAGGCCCGGTGCAATTCGCTGTTATCTGCCTTTGCACTTTTCCTTCATTATTACAAAATGTGTATTTTTTTGCAGTTGCTTATTCATTTTTTTTGGAGGGTAATCACGTTGTGTAAGGATGAAAGAACCTGTATAAGCATGCAGACACATATACAAGTAATCATTCACATAATAGCAAACAATAAAAGAAGACGAGAGCTTTTTTTAGCGCATTTTTGAAATTTTTTTCAAAAAGGTAGCTTAATAAATCACTTTGTTCGGCTGTTCGGCTGACGATAAAAACTTTTTATCTAGACATCGTAGAGAGCTCGGAATGGTTTTAAAAGATCAGTTCCATAAAGTTATTGCGGCGCCGGGCATTTAAAAGTTTCAAATCAACGCATAAATGCTATAATTAACAATTTTTCATTTTCATATACAGCAAAAACAAAAACAAGAACACGTTTTTTCATTGTTTTACAGTGTTGTTCAATGTTTTTCGATGTTTTTACAGTGTTTACTTAACAATGTTTGAATTTTTTTTTGACCGTTATGAGGTTTGAATTATGAAAAACCGTTAAATGATGAAGTTCTTAAATTTGTGGAAGTTGTATATGGATCTTACTGGATCTTGGTTTTTAGGTCTGAAAGTGACCTGAATGCTACTGGATCTTGTTTTTGAAGTCTGGAAGTGACTTATTAATCAATTACTGATCGCTGGGACAAAAATGCGCTTAAGTCCCTCGATCAATAACACGAGGACTTTTGTAATTTTTTCATTACGAAATCTGTTTTCATCGGAAGTTCCTTAGAATTCTTCACATCATTAAACAATTTTTCTTTCGTGTGTTCTTTTTATGTCTCTTTCTTGATATACTCCGTCGTATTTTGTACAAAAGACCGAATATAGAATTCATTTTGTATATATTCCCTCACAGAGCTGTTTGTTGCTGATCGTGAAAAGGAAGAAATTAGTAGAAAAGGTTATCGTGGGGTAAATGATCAAAGCGAATGTTTGTCGCATGGGGTCAGTTGTAGACATCCTTGAAAATTTATTCAATGACTATTGTGTGCATGACAGTGGATTCACATTTTGATGAACTTTTAACGGAATGCCTCATGATATATGCAAATATTGCTGATCATACAGATCTGTTGTGATCAATACTCAGTCGGCAGACATTTAAATGCTGTTCACGGGGTAACCATGCGATGTCTACCCACTGGTTACTTAACTGGCTTGTGAAACACCTGCACAGCCTGTCTAGAAGTTATCTGGAAGCTGGCTTTTCCCTCTGAATAATGCTTAGACGAGCTTAGTTTGAAACATGGAATAAGGAAACAGTATTGCACTTGATACTGGAGATTGACAACCGGCAGCCATCGATAGAGCTAGCCTAAGGCGGTAGGGGACAGCAATTGATCTGTAAGGCTACCAAACCATAGCTCCTTAGCAAAAACAGCAATACCATAATCCAGAAAAGCAAACAAATCCTACCCCAACATTCAGACAAAGCTACGTCGTAAACCTCTTTTACCCAAAACAAATGCATCCCAAAAATGTTGTGTTTTAGTTCATGCAATCTCTCTAAATCGTATTTGATGATATGACTCACAAATATTTCGGCAAGAATCTTTATTTTTTTTTCATTTGTTTAAGAACGTAAAGTATAAACAACAGTGAGAAGAACACAGAAAAAATCTTGGTTGTTTTTTTTTTTTTAGCGAAATTTGCGAAGAGATAAATGTGAATAAAGTATAAAATGTAACAAGGCAGGCAATATGTATGTGATATACATATAAACGGCAAAGGCAATAATTTAGAGACAAAGAGAGAGCGTTGAACATTCGGTCACCTTGAAAATAATGGAACAGACCAATGTAAAGTATTCATATAGAACTTCTATACATCATCCATACAATCCATAGATGATGCTCCTTTAATTGTCGTTGTGTAATCCAACAATCAACGACTGTATGTATATTTTTTACTTACTTAATGGATTAATACTACACTATCATAACCATCAACTATATAGACTTGTTTGTTATTGTTAGTATTTCTCCCCATTCTTTCAAACCATTGTTGGATGGAAGAAGAACGAACTATTTTAATGTCGATGAAACGAAGAAAATTACGCAACGTCCAAAAAAATATAAAATTATATATACAACTTTATATACACAAAATGCTAAAGGCAAGGAGCAATGAACAGCAGAAGACGCTAGAAGTTTAGACGGTCGTTGTGTAATTGTTTTGATGCAGACAAAATAAAGTAATATTTTCGTATATACACATGACTGAGTCTGAAATTTGATGGCAAATATGCAAATATTAAAATGAGCTGTTGATTCTTGATAAATTTAAAATAAAATCACAATATTTTCTTAGAATTCCGTTGATGTTTATATTGTTGTTGAATTATTCAATGGCATTTCCTTCTGAATGAGCTTGATAAATAATATTTACATATTTTAAACCAATAATCCAGAACTTTCATAGTCAAATCAAATGTTTTTCCCACCACGAAACTGATGCATTTATTCAATTGCATCAGTCAGTTACAACTTAATTCATACTGTGACTTATGGAAATTGATGAATTTTGTAACATTGTATCTGATTTGAATTGTGATTTCATTCGAGAATTTTCTGGATCTTTTTTTGGATTTTCACTTTCAGAATACAGCTTACCTTTGATTCAGAAGGTTGATTGAGTCCTTTGAAGATTCTATTAGTGTATTTTGAGTCTTTATATGGTATAAATTGAATAAATTCTTTTAATTAATGAAATTTAAAACTTCAATGTTTACTGTTTATGAGAAAACTACACAACACAGTAAAATTTGAATTTTTAAAATACGTTGATGCATAAAATGAAAAAAATCCTTTTAAACTTGTTAAAAACTGAATATTATTGACATATAAAGCTCTCAAGTTCACTTCCAAGTATCAATTAATCACAAACCATACAATGTAAAGACATATCATGTCTGATTGACAATCAATTAATGAAAGTATTTACCTGATCAATTAAGATCAATATTTAAAATACCTAGAATCAATCTACAGAATCCATAAGTCTTAAAATAGAAATATATTCCAAGAATAAGCACTTCTTTGTCTCGATTGCAATTATATAAAAATAGAAGGAACTAGTCTAGTAAAATCCTTGAGTTTACAAAGTTCAAATCGTTATTAGGAAGACTGAATGAATATGTAAGTACTGTTGAACATTTATGGATGATGGAAAAAGTTCCTATTAATAACTATTCTAAATTAAATGTTATTTATTGAGTAAGTTTAAGGAATTTCTTTGTAGTTTGGATACAATCTAGGAAGTTAGTTCGATTAATGATTTCATTCTAATTGAGGTTAAAGATTGTAATATCGAGTTGAAGGAAGGTAAGGTGTAGTCTAATGCTAGGTTAGAATTCAGCAATAGACAGACACATTGACTGATTCTAATTCATGAACTTCCATAAGAAATTAGTGATGCACAACAAGAATAAATTGAATTTAGAACACATAACCTCAAAATTTTTAAAATATTCAAATTCAAAACAAAACATCCAAAAGATAAAAATCCAAAAACAAATATATCATGCATACATGACCTTAAAAATTAAAGGACTATCGTCATAAGACGGAATTAGGCTATGATGTTTACAAAATAATCGATAAAAAAATGAATTTGAATATTTTTTTCACATAATAAAAATTGAAATGTGCCTCATATACTCAGTGAAAATAATTGAACGAAAACAAAAATAAAGCTACACGTGTTAATGTGAAAAGCTGTTGATAATATTCAATATAATATTGAAAAACTAATTAAATATAAATCATGTGCTACTATAATAAAATAAAATTACTTATAGTAATCATACTTAATGCAGTATGACAATAAAATATTATTTTAATGCCACTTTTATTGTGGCTATATCCTTGGGAAGAATTTTGTAACGATAAAATTTCCATGTGACGAAATTCTAGACGTTGAAAAAACTCTCTAAACCCCATCTACATCCGAAACTTTTTTTTATGCTACTTCTTATTCATTCATTTCTGCATGATATAAATCTGTCTGCGATGAAGAAGCATTGACGAAGAAGAAGAATCGCCGACGAAACTATTCTATTGTATGTCTTTGATCGAAAAAGGGTAACGATATCCTTAAATATATACCATTCCATCATTTCCTCAATGAACAAGTCTGGAAATACGACTATAGCTTGTTTTTTGAGAATGGACACAGTCAATTAGGCATTTGAATTTGAAGGTTATGTTGCTTAATATTGAAAGAAAACTCAAAAATACGTTAAAATTTGAATTTTTACAGCAGTAAAATTTTGAATTTTTCAAAACCGTTAAATTTTGAAATTTTTAAAGCAGTAAGATTTTGAATTTTGAAAATTGTTGAATGTTAAACGTTTAAACATGAAAATTATCAAAACTTTTGAATCTGTTAAAATTTGAAATTTCAAATGTCGTTAAATTTTGATTTTTCTAAAGTCGTAGAATTTTGAATTTTTCAAATCCGTTAAATTTTCAGAAAAAATACAAATTTACTCTCAAAAACTGAAAAATGCGCTAAGCCAGTCCAACCTCCCCAAGTGCCTTCCTCACTGCAATTCGTATTCCTTCTCAATTCATTCTCCTGTGTCGTATAAATGCGACGCAACTAGTAAGTTATAAATAAATGAAAAATTGTATAATTTAATATATTCAATGTTTGATTCTTATTCGTACATCGACAGAGGAAATGAGAATCTGAGACACAAGATGCACAAGAGACACGCAAGAAGAAGAAAAACAAAAAATTTGGATAAATTATTTGTTGATGTTTTGTTTTCAAAAGAAAATAAAGGCATAACATTGACGAGGTCTTTTGTACATCATCATCATCATCTGCGCTTCTACTCTCATTCCTTTGAGCTTGATACTCACTCTCTATATACACACAAAACAACAAAAATTACATAAAACAAACGTACAGTATGAAAATTTTTGTGTGTGGATGTATTTGCGATAAATATTTTTGTTATTAAATACATATATGGCACACCAGCAAGAGAATTGCACACACATTTTTGAAAGAAATGGAAGTAAAAAAAAAGCTTTGTCGTTGACGAAGGTTACTTCGGTTAAAACACTTATTTTCATCAGTTCTCTTGATGTATTTAATATTATACATTTTTTTCGTACATACTCCGAAAGAGGTCAATACACTTTTTATACGAAAAAAAAAAATAACAACATACAGCTCTCTCGGGCTACTGCTGCTATGAATATACATACAGAAATGTATCGATAAAATATAAAATTGAGGATGTTTTGCTTGCTATTTTTTTATTGATGGTTTTATTTCTGTGATTTCATTTCTTTTATAGAAACTTTTTTGGTTATATTCAGTACTAAATAGCATAAAGACATCGTCATCGTCCTCATCATCGTCGTCGTAATGTTCTTCTTTCCTTTAAACTTTTCTATAATCGGAAAGTTGGCATGAGATTGCAAAAAACGCATTTTTGTTGGTTTTCAATGAATTTAAAATTTAACGGTTGTTTGGAATTTAAAATAGGAAATTCATTTTCTCTGATTCTCAAAAATTTAAATTTTTGAAAGTCGTTAAATTTGTAAATAACTCTTGAGATTTGAAAAAAATTCTAAAAATTCAAATCATAAAAAGCCGTTATGACATTCAACGGTTTTTTGAAATTTGAATCTACAAAAAATTCAAATCCCGAAAATCCGTTAAATCAGAAAATCTCTAAAATCATCTAAATTCTCACTTTCATCCAAACTGATCACCGCATCACAATCAAAAAACTTTCTAAGAACATTAATTCCAGACACGATGAACTTGTCTCTCAGTCTCTTACACTTCAAATCATTAAACTTCAGTCTCACATCTCAGCTTTTTATTGAATTTGATGTTGACGATTATTATCGTTATTATTAAGTCTTTAATGAGCTTTAACCTACAGTAATAAATGAAATGGAAGTGCGACAATGTTCTCAATTCTGCTTCACACACAACAATTGTACGTAGACGACACTGATGAAATAAAATGAGTGTCAATCACTTGCGTGTAACTGACCTAACAAAGGAATATTCACATTTAGCTCTGACTTTGTACATAGTTGAAGAGAATGAGAGGAACAAGTGCATGCATATATATAGAGCGAGACGGAGCAAAATTGGATGGGGGTGTAGTGCTTGAAAAAAAAAAGGCGACAATATGGGCAATGAAATTTGCACAATCTTTTAACGTGTTCGTCTCGATCTCTGCTATTTTGAATCTTCTTTTGTTATCATTTGACTGCTGTGTGTTCTGTATGTATATACAAAATGTGACTTTGACGTGGGATAGGGCAATGAAATTTTATACATACCGTAAATTTTCCATTCTACCTCGATACGATAGCAAAGGAATTGATAAATGCAATTATAAACATGCACATTTACCTTATCAATTAGACGCGCCTGTCATTCCTTTTTTTTGCACAAGGCACTGGCTGATTGTGTCATAGATTTATTAATTAACTTTTTTTTCATTTAATTTCCTTTGTTGTCGGCTGTCCCAATTTACTCGATTTATAATAACAACAGTGAAAATATGTACCACAGACAGTCAGACGATGATGATGACGACAATGATAAAAAGGTATGTCAATTACCAAGCGTTCATGTAATGTGTCATTAAGAATGAAAAGTAAAGACCTAAATGCGGTTGTGATTTAATGTAATTCACCGTTGTGCATTTGAAAAAAATAGAAAAACTTTCTTTTATTCCACATAGCATCATAGCCGTAAGAAGCAGCAACAACAGTAGATCTAGTAGGCTGTAAAGTAATATTATTTAAACAGTAATAAGGCGAATATTCATCACCAGCAGAAAAGAAAGTAGATAGTAATATAGTTACATAGTCAGAATGTAGCACACTATCTCTCTCTCATATTACGCTGTACTGTTGCTTATTTTTCATCATAAGATGTTATCCGTATACTGTAACCGACAAAAAAAAAGAAATTCCGAAATAGCAATCGTGCGTTCTACTTTCCTTCATTTCGATGAAAGCAAACAAGCTTTTTTAGCTTCTCTGTTCACTCTTTCCGTTCATATTTTTCATATATTACAAATAATATTGGGGAATCGATGAAAATATGATAGTTGGGAGTGATGTGGGAATTAATTCTTAATCTGATGACTAGATTGAGTATTTTAAAGCTTCAATGGATCTTATTGGAAGATTCTTATTTGCTTCAATTTTTATCCATGACTTTTCTTATCGTAAGAATCTAGGCATTTTAACGATTCATAGCATTTTAAGCATGTAAGCTAATCAAAGATAATTATATGATAACAACTTGGTCAGGAAACACTAAATTTTATAAAAATCATACTTCTCAGAATGTCAACAAAGAAGTAAACAAAGAATTTAAATAAATTTAAGCTTTTTTTACAGCTTTTTTAGCTAAACTGGTAAAAAGTTATGTATAAGGTAACTACAATCAAGTTAAGATTACTGAAATATGAACATATTTACCTTATTTTAGATAATTCCAGAATTAACTCTCAAGAAATAATTGCAAAATAGCTAAAATCAAAGCACCTAATCAGGTGATATGGAATTTTAAAAATCAAATCAAAAGGTCTTAAGGTTCCAATCCTGAATCAAATAAAATGAATAATTATATCGCGAGTGTATAAAACGAAAGACCCTTTTTTGAGAAAAATCTTGCAGAACCCCAATTTTTCCGGCCAACCCTTATTAGTGTTGTTTAAAATGAATTTGATTTGATCAACAATATAATATTTTTCCTACTTATTTAATTATTTACAAATCTCATAAATTATTATCATCATCATTTTAAGTAATCCTCTCCACCGACTACATATTTATTGAATAATCTCTACGACTCGAATGTGTTACTTTCGTCTACTTAGAAGGGAGAAAACTTATAAGTATGCAGGCACGTTTAAGTCAAGTATATTGACGATATGGCAGAATGATGATCGTCATTCAAAATCTGGGTCAATTTTGACTATTATTTTTGAAATGAAAAATAACTTTCTAATCAATTTTAATTTTATATTTCTTTACTTGATGTAACAATTTTCTCTCGTAATGATCATGAACATGATCGATATTTAAAAATAGACAGACAACAAACTCTCTTTCCGTAATACTTTTGTCAATTCTTCTTCTTTGCCTGCTTTTTCATTTTATTTTTAACTTACAGTATTTCTTCTTCAAACGACTAGCGATTGTTTAAATTGTCACTTTTTATAATGACAAATGTGACATTGAACGATGTCATTCAACTTAGGCTGTTGGCAGTTGGATATAAAGCAATTATTATTCAGTTTTGTAAATAATTCTCATTCTGTCTCTCCTTTTTTTTCGCTAGAATGTATTACTTTTTGGACAAATTTTCATCTGAACGGGTAAGCATTTGATTGAGGGGAATTTTGTAAGAATACAGGATTGCTATTTTGAGATGTTTATTGTTGGATATGGGGAAATTTGTTGCAGGTTAAAACGACGATTAGATTGCGATTAGATAATTTGCAATGTCATCTTCTATGGTTGAGTCCTTATGGTAGCTAAAACACCCTGTGTAATTGAGATTTGAACCTAAGTCCTCGAAAGAGAAGGTTGTAGGCTGCCGAATTATTTCCTAAGCTCTCTGCCATATACATCTAACTCTAAAACTGGCTTAATCCTCATAATACTGATTAATAACACTCTGATTTATTTCCAACTGAATTTTCCGGAAAACTCAATTTCAAAGCCTACTTTTAACATATTTTAGAGAAATATTGAAGATCAAATCTCATTCAACTAAAAATTTGTTTCATTTGCAATCCATAAGCAGCCAAACAAACCTTACATAGACTTTACATACATTGTAAGCTACTCCAAAATCAGATTTTTCTTTCAATTACATTTACAACATTCAACATTCACCAAATTGAGATCAACCTTTTGACACAATTTTCCTTAAGTAAACTCAATTCAATCCCCCGACATAACCAGACATTATCTCCACAAAATCAAGAACAATCCATTCCTGTTTCGTCTTTATGCCTATTTTAAGCACAGAAAATGCTTTATACATTTCACGTATTAATAAGGTCACTACAGAAACTCTGTATTTTCATTATCGGCATGTTTACTTTCACACAATATTATTCAATGCCTGAAAAATTACTGCAGTTTTATCTTAAATATTTGAATACTTTTAGCATTTTCATTCTGATATGAACTGTACACAAGATGATAATCTTATCTCATCATCTTGAATTTTAATGGTAATTTAAATATTAGGTAACTATTAGCTCATCTGTTTATGTACATTTGGGCGACGCAGGCGGTTGTTGTTCTGGAATTATATCATATATCATACTTGTCAGGATGATTCTTGAATTGGTGCTATATAGGCACCATGATAAGATTGAAGAAATGAGATTTGGTGCAGCCTATCCGTTCGCATTTGGTGCATTAGATATCATACTCCAAGGATCCAAGAAGCGCAAAAACACATTAATATCCAATTTACCAGGAATCGTTCCTTAACAGTAGCCACAAACTCAAACTCCACTTCAATCCACGCACAATTCAATCTTCAAATAGAGGTCAATTTACTTAAACACTACAATTTGAAAGAATTAACCTTCGGAGTATCATCAATTCCCCGATTTCAGCTTCCAGTCATTAAGTTCCTCCTTAATCAAAAAATCATTTCTTATATCAAAATTACATAGCAGATTAATTGATGAGATTCAATGGATACATCCATTAATTCATCCCTGAAACAGTAAAAAGATGTTAACCTTATAAGCAATCATTACAATAAGCATAAATAACACTTGTAAAGCTATAATCAATTCTTTTCTTGTAAAATATTTACCAAAAAAAGTTCGATTTTTTTGAAAAAGAAATGAAATAAGAAATGTGGAACAACTTTCTAAAAATCATGATGCAATTCTTCATTATTATAACAAGTAACGGAAAAATGAAAACAAGAGCAAGAAAATGTAAAGAAATGAGAATAATGCTTTTATGAAATGTAATAGAGTTGATGTGAATTTCTGCTTTTTTCAGTAGATGCTTTGTGGGTTATGGAGATCATGCGATTATCATTTTATAGGTGATGAGTGAGTTGTGAGCTGGATATGGAAGTATCTGGTATATATTGAGGTTTATGTGCGAGGAAATCTCATCAGGTTCTCTAAATTTGGATGCAATTAAGTTGATTGCTGTCAATTTGCGCCAAATTTGATTCTTCTATGTCTTCACTTCTTTTAGCAATAGAATTCAGTCATAAAATCATTAATAATTACTTAAGAACCTTTAGTTTACTCACCTACGCAATAAATCACTTCCATTAAGAGCATTTATTTTCCTTTCCAACTTCCTTCGACAATATTAATTCACATTAATGACTAAATTAGCAATGTCATCCTTCCCATTTCATTCATAGTGTTGCTCGTGATTGATTATGAATGAGAAATACGCAATTCCGCCCATTTGCCGAAAATAAAGACAATAAAGTTTCATAACAATTCGTCGGAAGATGATGTAATAATAAGATAAGGGAAAATTATTTGCAATGGCTGTCTAATCAAATGTCTAGATATCGTAGAACTGAATGTTATCACAGATATTTCTCGGAAATGAATTGTTTATTATGATTTTTGGTGGGTTTTTCCAGTGATGCTCTTTGTTGTTTTCTGGTTCTAAAATTTTCTCCTTGTTATTCCAGAAATGTTGATTATTTTTTGGTTGACGTAGGATGACTTTTAGATTTTCGGTGCTTCTGTTGTGCAGATAAAGTTGTTTATGTGCATTTCTTTTGTATCTTGCTTCCTAAACACTTGGTATTCCTGTTTAAATTAATAAATTCTTATTTTTACAATTTAATGTGCTTGATCCTTGTCACTAAAAAAAGTCCATGAGAAAATTTCAAAATTTAATAAAATTCAAATTTTTAAAATACGTTAGTAAGCTTTTGCAAAATTTTAATGCCTTTAATGCCACTTTATTTTCAACGAAGCCTATATCTTTATGACTATGACCCTTTTTTCTGGAAACAAAAGAACCAACTTGCTAATTGCTGTACTTTCCACAATCAGCTATCAAAAAATTACAAGTGCTTGTAATCACAACCTTATCTATCTATTTATATGCCAATCAATTAAGGTCCCTCTCTCTTTTTTTTGTATTTAATCAGCAATTATTACTAATTTACAGAATAAGTTCATTGACATGCCTTCTTTTTTGAGGGAATTGATAAAAATTTTATTTTACAGTCGATATGAAATCACAGAAAATCCCCAGAAGAGGAAGACTTAAGGGTTTATTGCCATTACAGCAGTTATAGTCGAAAATCATAAAATCGGCAATAAAATGGCTTTAATAGACGCACATTGCATTAATATCGGAATCAATTTCCATACCAATCTTCTTATATTCCATAAAATAACGAAATAAAGATTATTAATGAGTTCAAGGACTTCAAAAAGCACTTGAAATTCATTATTTTGATAATGCTACGTAATTTCATTCTACAAATATGGAAGAAAAAATAAATAAAAACCGTTCCTTTATATCAAGTCACCTTGTACAAATTGGAGTGATAACAAGAATATTGAAACGTCACTAAATGACGTATCCTGTACTTGAAAAAATAAAATACAAATTCAAGAGATAAAGAAAACAAATTTCGCAATACAAAATAGAGTTCAAGTTGCAATTGTCATGAACAAACAGCATGAAAGTATTATTATTGTATAGATGGTGAATGCGCATTTCTTGGAACAATCAAGTAAACTGTAGTTTTGATTAGTCAAATATATTAACAGTTATGCGTATGTAGCTAGTTATTCATGTCGTCATATAATTGTAGAACAAACAATTTTAGAAGAAATATCAATCAATCATTTCGGCATCTTGATACAGAAGCAATCTAGTATTTTGTGGAATTAAGTCAATTTAGAAGGGATGATGAATTAGTTTCGTTTTGATTTGAGCATGCTTTGAGTTAAGAAATAATCATTGTCAAAGAATTTGCTATGAATTCTAGTTTAAAGCTTGATTGTAGCAGTATAGCGAACCCCAACTCCTTATACTATCATCAAATCGCTCGTTTACTTCTTCAATGCTTCATATGAACAATAAATTTCATTAGAAGTTCTTCGATTGAGACTAAAGGTTAAATAACGATCATTAAAAATTCAAATTTTATTTCGTTAAGTTTATCGAAACTTAGAGGCAACTTCAAGTTGATCGGAGAGTCTTAATCCGTACATAAATTAATTGAAAACATTTTTTTGGAAAATTTAGTGATTTTTAGTTAAGGGTAAATCTCCGTAAGAAGGGAACTGCAAAAATTGACTAAAAATTTTCTAAATCGACTAAGAATTGTTTGTCATAGATCTAGGATTAAAATTTGATCTTTAAAAATACTATCTAATTAAATCTATTTTGTTTGCATACAAATTTTAACTGAAATTTATGTTTTAAACCACATTTTGTTTTGCAATAATGTGTCGAAAAGTTGACATTCTGACACGATTTTTGTAAATATCTCCTTAATTAAACATCTTTTTTACTAAATAAGGGCACATAACGAAAGCTTAGAGGAGCGAAAACCTTTTGTGTATCTTTTTTAAGCTTTAAAATTCATATTTGAAGAAAGAAATCGAAAATAAAAATATCGACTTTTGGTAAAGTTGACAATCAGACGCTCTTCAAATCGAAATAAATCACTAATTAAAGCATTTACAAAGCTGGATTATTCGAAAAACTATCTTAATTAACTTTTTCTACCATATAAGAGTATAAAAGGCTAGAAATATTAACCAGTTTTTGAGAATTTCACAAAAAACTTAGTTTTTTGATAGAAAATTCTTACGGAGATTTACCCTAAATTAAAGTCTAAAGGGGTGTAAAAGCTAAAAAGTGATATTAACATACAAAGTATAAAGTTGACGATCTTAAGATAATAGGAAAGAGTAAGTATAAAAGTGAATAAAGATGATGTTTGGTTGATTCTAAAACTTTTAACAATTTTGAGCCATTTAGTATCAAAAGCTACGTTTTTTAAGACAAATTGAATGAAGCAGATGAATAATTTAGTTTAGGACCGGCTTTAAGATGCAATCAGTATAATTCGCTTTTGTGTCATTTGAGTTTCTTCATAAAACCTCCGCCAGTAAGAAAACTGCACGTCTCATGCACATTTGTCGTAATCTTATCTCCAGCAATACAGCTTGCTAACAACAAAAAGCCTTACATGCACTTTTACTTTGATCAGGTGAAATTTGAAAAACAAAAAATTTTATCAGTTCTATTTTGAGGGCAAAAAAAGAAAGAAATTTCCAGGCTGCTTTGTTCTCCCCTACTGTTACCGAGAAAGTTTGTTTTTATTCGAGGAATTAAGAAATTTAGCATAATAATAATTATTATCAATAATACTTGGCTATTATCACAACATGCCGAGTTTATGGCTTTACAGCATGTCTATATAAATTGAAGGCACAAATTGTGTAGAAGTTAAAAAAGAAAGTTTTAGATCATGCTCGAAGCTAAAGTAGAAAATGAGAGCAAGCAATGTCAAGTCACAACTCACAACACGAATTTATTATAATTTCTCTTATGACTTGAAAGTGCATAATAGTGTTAATGGTACAAAATGTGTGTATTTTTAATACATTATGAAACCTTGATGCTTTTTTTCAAATTAACTTAGTTTAGTTGCAGTGCATTAAATTGACTGACATTTGACGACAATTCTTTGTCAGTGTTATAAATTGCAGTCACTAATGGGAACCATATTTATATTTTTTTGTTGATTTTCTTTTGCATTTTATCATGAATTGCTTTCTTCTTGTTATTGCTGCTCATGAGAGACTATAGGTTACAGTTAGTTCAATTTCTTATCGATTTTTACTTGTTTGTTTCTCTTTCTTTGATGTTGATAATTTTTGTTTTTTGCTGGTTACAACTGGAAATGTTTTTAATTTTTGATACAAGAGACTTGTGCTTTATGATCGATTGAACTTGGTTAATTAAACTGATGCATTGATCCATGAAATGTTCTTTTGAACTTCAACTTTGAGACAACTGTTTGAAATTTTGAGAATTGCAAAATTTTGAATTTTTGAAAATCGTTAAAATTTTAATTTTTGAAAACCGTTAAATTTTGAATTTTTGAAAACCGGTAAATTTAGAATTTTAAATAGAGTTTAATTTTGAATTTTTGAGGTAATTTCTCTGTCATATTTTCCTATTATGTATATCAACACATAATGTTGACAAATTACCTTCTAACCTCAAAAACTCTAAATAAATAATACATAACCTCAAAAAAATTCTTTAAATACCTAAACAAATCACAACAATGCATCATAATATCCAAGGGTAAACATTTCTAAAATCAACAATGTCAGTTAACTGTGCGCTTTTTTCAAATTATAACATCCACCCACACTAGACAGTTCATTTCGTTGTGAAATCAATTACATTAGTTTTGCTAATGACCTCACAGTCTAGCTCTTCAAATTGTGTACAGAAAAATATTTGTTTTTTCTTCTTTCATTTCAAAAAAAAATATAAGAAGTAAATCAGACGAAAAAGCGATAAAAAATTAAAATGAGATCATCGTCATTTGAGCCTTTTTTGCTCGTTTCTCTTTGGAATATAAACACTCCTTTTAGCTTCTTATTTTTATTTTATTTAATTTAAAATAATATAATATGTTTTGTCTCTCATGCATTTTATGGATGTTAAAACAAAATTCTTGGTAATATTTTTAGCTCAGATTTTGCATGATAAAATGTGTTTTTTTTGTATTTGATTTATTTTGATGGATGGAATGCCGGCGATAGCATGGAATATTCAGAGATTGTATGGAGATTTGGATGCTTTGGTATTTTAGAGATGCAGCATCACATCAAATTGAATTTAGTTTATAGTTAGTGACTAAAAATTCAAAATTGAAATGTTTACAAATTAACGAACTTTTTGAATTTGAATTTTGAAAAATCACACAATTCAAATTCAAAATACCCGTTAAACTCAAAGTTTAAAGCAAATTCAAATGTTCAAAAGCCGTTTAATTTTCAAATCTCAAAATAAGGTGCATGACATGCTCAGTTAACATCCACCCACCAATAACTCCCAAACTCAAATTCAATATCACATGCAAAAAAGATGAAATGAAGCAAAATTAAAATATTTATATTCTCACAATATATCTCCCCAGAATCAGTAATCTGCAATATATAAATTATAAATAGCATTTAAAGTAGAACGAAGTGAAATTTCCATTTCTTCAGTGTTGCTGCTGCCGTAATTATTGCAAAGCACAATATTACATTTCTGCAATAAATTAAGAATAAGCAAAAGAAGAGAAAGGAAAGAAAAAATTACAATATTAAATAATGACACAAAAAAAATAAGAAATAAGTCGAAGCATAAGTGAATTGAGTAGAGAGAATCGTTAACGTAATTGGAAAGTTTATCAATCATCAAATGCCTACTATTTCGTACTGAAACACTTTTCTTAAACTATTATAATGCAGCATAATACAAAAAAAATAAAGCTGGTGGAAAGAAGTAAAGAAAGAAAGAAAGAGAGAATGAAGCATCAAGAAGAATGATGTCTATTAGAAAATTTAACATTTCATAATGTTCCACTTTTACATCTCGCGTCTTTGCTTGCAGAGATTTTTCCCAGCTGGTGAGGCTGCTTTGGTTCGGAATTACAAGATTTCTTTGGACTTTTGTTTCAAAATTGCAAAATATGAATCTTAGAAGCCTTTGAATTTTGAATTTTTGGAGAAAGTTTCAATTTAAATTTTTGAAAACCGTTACGATTTAAATTTTTGAAAACCGTTAAAATTTGAATTTTTGAAAATTACTAAATTCAAGTCATCGGATTCCAACCTTGATTTCATCGTTATATCCTACAGCTTCTTCTTATCCTTCTCTTCAAAACCATCAGTAAAACTTAGAGAAACTTATCAGAATTTTTTTAGATTTTTATGATAAATCGTCATTAAAAAATGACGATGATAAAAAAAAAATGTCTTGTGATTCGTAAATGAACCTTGTCGAGGCTATTTCAATGTCGTTTCTTATCACTTAATTTGTTCATTCGATGGGTTACACTTTTTTTCGTTAAGGTGATTTAATTTTATTTCAAGGTTTTTGTTTGTAAATTTAGAGTACATAATGGAGTTTTTTGCTATCATTTAGAGTTTCCCGTTATGTCTGCTATGGTAAAATTAATAATTCTACATATGATTGTTCCAATTTTTAAAATTTCCAAAAATTCAAAATTTTAAAGTTTTCAAAAATTTAAATTTAACGGCTTTCAAAAATTCAAATTTAAGACCAATCCTTGATTCTAATCAAATACTTCAACTCAATGTTGCTTAATTCCTTAATCAATAGATTACACATTTATAGACATGATTAGGTTCTTCAATTTAAAATTATGTCACCCAAATAATGATTTAATTTTTATTTTTTTTGATAAGGTTATGTCATGTATTTCATTATTTTTACAGCTAATTTTGACAACTGATTTCGAAAAATGTTATAATTTAGGTAGTCATCAGTGAAGTGGCAATTTGCGAATGATTTGTAACTGGATTTTCCACCTAATTATCTATGAATTATTAGATTGTTAAAGTATTTCATTTGGATGTTTGTTTTGTGGTTTTTGTGGCTACTAAAAGGGGGTTTATGCTAAAAATTTTATTATTCTTCAAATTTGGATTCTTACTGACTCATTTGATACCAAAATTGCAATTTTAGGATGAATATACATGAAATAATACAAAAATATCGCGAATAACCTCAAAAAATTACTAAACTGTCAAATTATTGAATTATAGAGCAGTTCCAATTCTAAAAGCTCATCAACCTTGAAAATATCATACGCAATACCTCAAAAAACCCAATTTGTCAACAGCCATGTCACTTAAAAATATTAAATTTAATTTAAAATGTATTACCCAAAAACAAAAATTCTGTTCATGCCTTAACAGTCTTGAATTTCTCACTGGGATTAATATTTTCACATCATGAGCTAAATGCTGCATATTGGAAATCTTAAAGTGAAAGTAGGTACAAAAGAAGAAAGAAAAAAAAAATGAAGTTAATTACAAAATCAAGTCGAACACAAAGAAGCGGTAAAGAGACGAAATAATAAAAAAAATTGTTCTTCTTCGTCTTTTTTGCACATGAAGCAGTAAGTATGATTTAGTATGTACATTAAATACAATTGCATTGCCCTTGATATTGAAATATCACGTTCAATGTAGACTCGACATGACAAAAGATGCCGAGTAATGTTATTAAATTTTCTAGTCGTGTCCTTAAAACTTCTTTTTTTTTGTTGTTGCTCATGACACTTCGTCGGCAAATTTTTAAATGTGCAAACTATGTCAAATTGATAACGATATTTAATTAAGGGGTCATTTGGAAGTGATGTCTTCTAAGTTTTATATACATAAAGTCAGATCTTGAGCAGTCTGGAGCTCATTCCTTCTTTTATCCTAAAATAGAGCCTAACTCAAATATTTAGGGCAAGTGTTAAAATAAGAATAATCAGTTGAGTTCCTCGGAGGACTTGCGGCAAGTTACTTTGCTCAAATTATGTATTGCAACTCGAATGTCGAAGGTTCGAATCCTATCATTCCCAATTTGAGGTTTCTCGGTAGTTAAGATCTTTCAACTGCCTAATGTACAAGATCAAGTCTAAATTAAAGCTCTGGAGAGCGTTGGGCTAAGAAACATGTCTGGAACTTAAAGAATATCACGCAAAATTAGAACGAAAGCTACTAGGGTAAAACTTCGTGTCTAATATTGATTGAGTGGATCTAAGAGTATCAGGTTATGCAAATTCAGGATCAAAATTAGGGGTTTAGTTGTACTATTATGAGCACATGGAAAGACCCCTAATCGGATTCAAGGTCTCCATCTTGATTTTTTCCTTGAAAATGTTTACCTTAGAATATAACTAGATATTAATCATAATGGGTATCCCCGGCCCCTCAAGCATTTCATTATTTTTATCAAATATTTCTTCCTATATTCCACTGTACGTCAATAAAGAACAATTCCCAGACGTAACTCGCTCTTTGTGATTTAATATTAAATTGAACTCATTCCTGAATTGCTCAGAAAATGGTCTGAGTCATCAGATTTAAAGAATCATAAGACAAAATATCAAAAAAATGCCTGTTGAGTAATAATGTGAATTTTATAAACCTAACGGTCAGCAGAAAGCAACAAAACGAAAAGAGAAGATGAGAAAATAAAAAAAAAAATTTTTTTTGTTCATTGACCATGAGGAGTGATCTCATTGTGACTGTAAGGAAAGGAAAATGATCATCGTGGATGTATATAATAAGAATATGGGGAAAAAAATATTTAAAAAAATTATTTCGTCACAAAAACGAAGAAAAAAATTCGTCGCAATTAATTTATTGACAAAATAAGAGCTCAATTTCATTGGAAATAAAGTTTGTTTTTCGCTAATAGTAATAAACATGCTTGTTAGACGTAACTTTGATGAAATAATACATTCTTCCTGTGTACCGATACGCACATTATCGACTCACTTGACCCTGAAAGATTTGACAAAAATTGCAAACGGAAGTTTTATTTTCGAGGGAAAATATTTCATTGATAAAAGATATTGGAATATGAGGCGATGCTTGTTTTGGCGCAATTTAGATTCTGGTTGTAAACGCTAACTTTAAAGCCCTTCTTGATATATTCTTAGTTCCACACCCCTTTTATGCTTTTTTCACATTTTTCTACTGAGTTTTGCATTAATTTTGTGTAGTTTCGTACCCCTTAATGTAAAATTTCATACTATTCATAATGCTTAGTTTCACACCCTTCAGATGAATTTTTCATAGTTGCATACCCCTTGAAAACATATCTTTGATACAAATCTAAAGTTACATAGCCCTAAACTATATCAATCATAGTTTTTTACGTTTTTAACCTTCAAATTGAAATTCAAAGAAAAATCTATAAAAATTCTATAGTTCCACACCCCTTAAAATTTCCTAGAATTCAAGTTTCCTCTATCAATCAAAATCAGAATGTCATGCTCTAAATACCAGCATTAAAAAAAAATGTTATCGGCAAGAACACAAAAGAATGTGTAAATCAAGTTCTCATTGTACGTTGTACAAAAGGTCCAATTGATATTATGAAATATTATTTTTAAGGAAATGACGTAACAAGAAGACAACGTGTCTTACATGGAAACATGAGACAAAAAAATTAGTTGTTGCCATCTTATCATCATCATCATAGGAATAAAAATTATTATATTAATGGATTGAAATTCATCGGTTAAGTACTCACGAGGCACCGACATAGGACCCGAATAGACAATTAACGATTGCACAAGAGTCCCGGTTTTGCGTAATCATTTGCTTATGATTAAAAAAAACTTTATCAATGAAAGCTTGCTATGGGCACGCGGAAATTTTATTCAGCTGTCAACAATCTAGAATGATTTTCACGTGGATTCGTCATTTGTCACATGGATATAACATTCGGATATGTACGCAAATTGAGAAACTTATTGCAAAATTTTGTATAGAGTTTCATGTGATTTATTATTTTTATTAACTGTCGGTTGGGATACGCAATCGCTCATTATGTTATATCCCTCTGGAGAGTTGATCGTTAGTGATGTCTATTGGAAAATTGGAATTTCTTCAGTTTCTGTGTTCTTACTGTTTATGCTTTACTATTCTGACGGATTAGATTCCAGAATTGAGCATGTTTGAACCCCCCACCCCACCCCTCCTTTTGACTACTATTTCCCCTGAAGTAGTACTTCTTATTTGTTAAGAATTACCACATGCGGTTTAAAGGGGGAGAGACTCTATTATACCACCCACCCCTACCCCCTCATGTTCCATTTTGGATGTGGGGAAATCACTCAAATATGCACCCGCTTGACATAGTTACCCAATAATAGGCTAACCCTCTTTACACAAGTTCCCCCAAGTGGAATTTTGGTTAATCCTCCACTGTACTCCACAATCTTAATGCGGAGTGTCGGGTACCCTCTTGGACTTCAATCCACAAAAATACTCCGAATCCATCCACACCATACCCCACCCCCCGTAACTTCTGAACATCATTTGAATGACCCCATTTAATTTCTTATCAAAATGAGTCCAATTAATTACAATCAGTCTGTAATGTATGGGAAATATTGTGAAATCTTTGATAATTATTTTCATACAATAACATATTTGTGTATATAGATTCATGAGCTAACGTAATTCCACTTATATGTGTATTCAATAGAATTTTCTTATAGAGTACCGCGGATGTTTTTTTCTTTCAATGAACCTGATTTTTGTTTTTACTCTTTTTTGCGCCGTTTTTTTTTTTGTGTATTGTATTGTATGCCATAGTCTGGCTCTTCTTATTATTACCTCTGTTTCCATTCCATTCATACAAACGCTCGTATTTATTTATTTCTCATTCGGAAGGAGCTTTCGTGTGAGAAATTCAGTATACAAATGAAAATTGGTGCAACGTAATAGCTTAGCTGTGTGTATAGACACAGACGATGAGACATATATACAAATTCACAACTACATGCTCATGACTCTTTCGTATGATTTTTTATATTATTTTTTGAGAGAAGTAAAAACTTTTTTTTTTCATTCCCGACTGACTACGGCTGACGAAGAAAAATAAAACCACATTGTTATTTTGCACGCCGAAGTGATAGCACGTAGTTTTGCGAGACTTGTCGGTTTAAAGAACCTTATTTTTTATTGATATAAAAAAAATATTAAAAACATTTTTAAGTACGAAAAAAATTAAAAATTTTAGTGAAAAAAGTGACAATTTTTAAAAATTTGAAATTTGAAAATTTTAAATCAAAGCAACCCAAAAAGTGGATTTTTTAAAAATAAAGAACAAAACAAAAAAAGTAAATAAAAACAGAAGATTTCTGTACGGAAGTGAAAATTACATCAGTTTTGTGACTTAATCATCGAAGGTGACTAATCAAAAAAATACCCCGAAAAAATTATCAGTAAAATTAATTTCCAAGAAAAAAATTAAAAAAGAAGTGAAAGAAAGTGGAGAAATTTTTGCGCTGTAAAGATTGCAAAATTCGTGGAAAAGAAATTTTTTTAAAATATATATTTTGTTTATAAATATTACTCAGCACATTTTCTTGGTTGAGAAAAACACGAGGGAAAATTTTATACGTCATAGAAAAAAATAAGCTGAAAAAATTCTGTGTTATTGACTTGAACTTTACTAAAAACAAATTATATCTGAACTAGCCAACGACGCAAATTCCGGATTATAAAAAAATTTAGAGAGCAACATAATACAATGTAAGTACAAAATAGCTTTTCTATTTATATGATATGAAAAATGAAGGAAATTTTCTCATCGACAAGGTCGCTTAAAATTATCCACAATTTTGTAACTCTTAATAGATCACTTGGATGATGATTCTGTGAATATTTTAAATATTTTCCGAAAATTCCAAGATTTTTTTCCTAGATCTCAATTTTTTTTTCAAAAATTCAAATTTTTTTTGACCGTTAAATTTCAAATATTTTTTGACCGTTATATTGAAAAATTCCAATTTTTCACTTCCAACCGGCAATTTTAAAATCCCACATAAATTCACTCCAGTAACCAAAAGAATGTAAAATATTCAATCTTCAGCACAGCTGACACAAATCTTTTCACCTCAAAAAAGAGAGAAAAAAATTTCCAAAATGACCTCGAAAAAAATGCATTAACTGTAAAAAAATTTCATTTCCAAACGTGCAACGGCAGCAATGCATGTAAACTGTATAGTCCAAAACATTCCGACAGCCAGGCGAAACACGAAAAAGTTGTAAATAGAGAAAAAAAAGTAAGGCGCGAGAAATAAATAAAAAAAATAATGCACTTAATGCTATGCACGATTAGCTTGTGACAGAGACCTCTAAAACCGTTTAGATTCTCAATTTCCTATATGAATATGACTCTCGATCTCATAACAGATGTATTAATATTATTAAGTACACTTTGTTTCCTCACTAACGACACTTCCTCGTGTGTTTTTCTCAATGATATAAAAAAAGCTATTCATTTCTAGTGTTTACAGTGTCATGCGAAACGGAGAAAGAGAGAGAAATTTTGCAGCATGACGAGATTGTTTTGCTTTTTAGCTTAATTAAGGTTGTTTAATTGAAATTTTCATATTTTGCTTGATATTGTGATTTTTTTATTCTACTGGATGTTACTGGATCTTGATTATTCAAGGAATTATAAGCTATATAACAGTAATATCAATCGTAGATTACTAAAATGTTGATGATTTTCCGGAAAAACTCGTGAAATTGAGAATGACCAAGAGGAAATTTCAAATTCTTTGAAATCATCAAAAATTCATTATTTTTCGTCATTATTCAGCAACAAAACACATTCTATAATCCTGTATGAAGTGGATTTACCCAGAAAGAAGAAGATCACATAACAGAAAGACACATCATATCATAGCTATTTATATTCTATTACTTCATAATCTATTAAGTGCTCGGAATTACGCATTTTTTCGAAATTCCCACAGTCAGAACATTTCAATGCTTGACGAAATACTTGCCATTCTATATAACATACCAAAATTGACTCATAATTCTTAAAAAAATTCTCCATTAGTCAACCAGCAGTATAATTAACCTCAAAATCATAATATTTCCATCAACTGACAAAATCAATCCTCACATTTTCCATCCATACCTCACATGTCAATTGCCATAATCATAATTACACAACAATGTAAATCCTCACATTCCACATAGTGCAATAAGAAGGAAATTTTCCATTTCTATCCGAACGATAACATCGAACTTTGCGGCAATTATTGTATGTTATGTATTAGCAACTCGCGTCCATGGACGAGTCCTTTGACTCATCAAAAACGATTTGTATTTTTTTTTATTCTTTTTTCATCATGCATTCGTGTGTATGACTATGTATTTATACATTTACACAAACTGTAACGTGTGATGCCTTTGACTTCAGCTGGCAATTTGAATGGCAGAACATAAGAAGAAAAACAGAGCAATATAAAAAAAAATTAAAGCAGAATGAAGAAAAATATAAAAAAGTATGGCGAAGGCATGAGAAAAACGAAGAATGAGAAATTAAAGAACTTTGTATATACGTTCGCAAAAAGCCAAGTCCTTGAATTCGTTCAACGGCTCTCTGACTCTTCTGACTCTCTTATATCGTCGCGACTTGATATTTTTTTTTTCTTTTCTTATTTCTTCGCTCTAAGAATGAAAAACTTTTTTTTTTTGTGCTGAATTTTTCATCTCTTTGCCACGACTTTACTGTCAATGATGACTTTATTTTTTGTACACATTTAGACTCTCGTTGAGGCACATCAGTCAGTAAACACATGGAAGAATTTCTTTTCTCTCGCGCTATAAATGAAGAAGAAAAAGAAATTTTTTTTTTACATATGGGAATTGTATAAAGTATGAAGATGTAGGTCAATAATTTTTTTGGTCAAAGACTTCATATTCAGCTTTTATTTTCGCATGTGGATGATAAATTTTATGTGATGGATGATCATTTTTGAGGGAAATTTTAGTAACCGGTGATTTACAATTGAATTTTGTTAAGTCATCGATTGTTAAGTTGATTGCTTCAAAATTTTCAAAAATAAGTCATTGCTTTAAAAAAAAAAGTCGTTGCTTTAAATTTTCTGTACTAAAAATGAGTCATCGCTTTGTTTTATCTCAAAAATTGAGTCGACACTTTGGAAATAAAGCTTTGACTTATTCAAAAATTAACCACCAAATTCAAATTTTGAAAAACCGTTAAAATCTTAAAATCATCAAATGCACCAAAACTGCACTCAACTCAATTTACTATCTAACTTACTGCAACATTAATTTTTATTTATATCTGTTCAACCCTCACTTGTGCTATTTGCTTATGGTAAATATTTAATGTTATCTTCTTAAGCTGCTTAGTAGAGCGTGAAATAAACTATTTATTATTTATGTAACTGACTGTTGACTGCGAAATGTCCCTAGAAGAATTTAACACAGAAAATATTGAATAAGCATGACGACAAATGCACAATAATGAAAATTATTTATTGCCACAAACTCATGAATTTCCCTTGCAGATATTGGAATCAATAAAAAATTGCACACAAAAAATATAAAGCTCACGTGTAGCTTAATGTTGAAATATTTTTAGACTTTTGTACTTTACATTTATTTATAGCAAATTATTTATTATTTTCTTTAGAGATTACACAATGATCATTGAAAGAAAATAATTGATAAGTAATTATAAGGAGCATGCATGTTGTTTATTAATAATTCTAATGTCAGAACAGCACGCTTAATCGCCTTAATGACTATTTATAGAAATTTATTGAGAAGTAGTTTAGTATTTTTATGTGAATTGGGTAATGGGGTTGGACAGATTCTCGGAAGTAGAATTTTTACCTTTCTGGTTAAAAATTAATGTCTTATAACTTTATGCTGCTTAAAAAATTGAAATTTGAATATTTTATGAGGTTGGATGACTTGGAAGGACTTCAAGGAAGTGAGTTTTTGGGTAGTACTGATGATATTACAGGAATGTTGGCTAAATTATACAAATTGAAGTCCTGAGCTGTAAGTCAACTCTATCTGAGTAGACTAGACTCCACTCTATGATCTAGAATCAAGAGTCAATCAGATTAACTGACATTAAAGTCAATTCGATCGAATAACAGCTTAAAAGACACAAAATTCTACAGCAATAAACCGCAATGATTACATAAAAATTCCATCCATCCAGCACCAATCCAACGACATCTCACACTCCACCAACGTGTGACTTTTTTTCAAAAATAGAGAATTTTTGTAATTTGATCGGAGGAAGCGCATGTAAAAGTTTCTTATAACATCATGTTTCTCTCACACTTATGAGTCTCTCTACACGCTCACCTTAGTTTTAATGTCACCTATTCATCCATTTTGCATAGAAAACAGTCTGCCTTAATGATTAACGGTAAAAAATGAGAAAATAGTTCTATCCGTCTTTTGTTTTAAATTCGTTATATCCATATAAAGAATGTCTTAATTGGCAAACGAAAAAGTATAGGTTATGTAGAACGTGCTAATAAGTATGGTAAATAGAGATTGAAATGAGATAAATTTTTGAGGTTTATATTCAGTCATAAAAAATGGAAATTACAAACTGTGAACCTAATATTTATCATGTCTACAAATATTATTTCATCTATATAAATACAGTCGAGTAGACGTGATGCGTAAAGATAGTCAAGTACTTGTAGTAATAACTGTCAATCAAAAATTTCCTTGCTCACTACTTTTCCTTATTAATTTATCAAGAATGAATGAACAAATTTGAGTGTTATTGGAGGTTAATGATGCAGTCATGAAGGTTTTGGCCTTTTTTTGGTGGTGTGAATGAGGATGGGAAGGTGATGGGGTGTAATGATGCTTTCTAATGGATGTTATCAAGGAATTACTGTGGATTAATGATTAATAACCTCAAAATCAGCTTGAGAATGGACTTTAGACACTTAATCTTCCCGCAAATGCTAAATATAGTCACTTAGTAATTCAATAACCCTGCGGACCTGTCTGATAAAGTTCAACCTTACAATCTGTAACTTGCAAGCTTCCTAATCCTCTAAACAACAGAACGACAACTTTAATTGACTAAAATTCACTGATAACCCCACATGTAACCCGGCAAATAAAAAATTTACAAAAAAAATCCATGACTCATAGCACTTAAAAATCATCTGACCGTAATTTTCGCTGTATCACTAGCTGCTGACTTACTTTTTCGAAAAAAATCATTATTTTCACGGAAGAAATTATTCAAAATAAGCAGAAATGATGAGTAATTTGAGAAATTTGTTTCATCATCAAAATTCATCTCTTGGAATTGGGTGATCTGGATGTTATATGACATTTTTTTCATATCAGTTAGACCTTCCGTACAATCATCGTATGACATTGGATTAAAGTACAAATATCGATGGCTGATAAAAAACAATCTCAAGATCCATAAAAGGATATCTAAGCTGAAGTATAACAATTTTTCTGTTGATTCATGAAAAATTTTCCCCCCAACCATTTACGTGTTCTTAGAAATGTCCACGGTCAAGACACAGCAATGACAGAAATACCTTTTGTTCGTAATTGCTTGCCACATGTCCTTAATTTTTATGTACACACGAATAAGAATAAAATGTTCTCCTTCATGAATATTACTCAATATCATTACGACTCACTCCACTGCCTTACCACCTACGTTCGTCCACGTGAAAAAGGATTGAAAAAAATAATAATGTACGAATCACGAATTATTAATAAACTCCACGAGCAAGTTATTAAATAGAAAGGAAAGGAATATTTTTAATGTATTTATTATTGAATATTTTCTTTTTTATGTGATTTAATTAATTATTTAGGTATTAAGACACAAAATTGGATTCAAAGGTTCCTTTGAATTAGAACTATGTCAAATTTTCATGGTTTTTCAATAAGATTTTAAGATTTTAATGTAAAATTAGACTTACTTGTATCTTCAGATCAATGCAACACATGATGGATAGCTTAATTCACACTAAATACCACTATTTTAAGTATTTTTATCAGCACTTTGAATTATTTCATAAATTTTGATTGTTGACCTTCTGTACTAAATTTAGAACTAATTATTTGAATCTTTTTTGACCGTTAAATAATTTAAATTAAAAAAATACGTTAATTGATATCAATTATCAATCAATACTTAAATTTACATTACCAACCTTCATAATCCTAGCACATGTCCTCCCAATTCATGACTATACTCTCCTCCCACCCATATAACCTCAAATGTATTATAATGCAACATGACATTACAAAACTCAAATGAATAAAATAAAGTCATCAAAAGGTAAACATTTCTCATTAGAAATGACTTATTAAAATGAGGTCACGGGTACTGGAAGTAATGCAAAAGTAACATTATGAAGCACTAAAGCATAAAAGAAAAGAAAGCATGAAAGACCTAGAAACACAGATAAATTCCATCCAATAAAAAAAAAATATTTTTCTCTTCTTTTAAACTTGAATTAAATGGAAACGAATGGGAAGGTGAAGCAAGATAGAAAGAAGAAAGAGAGAAACCGGCCAGAAGAAAGAAAGAAAGAAAGAAAGAAAAAAAATTTCTTTGACCTTGTTTCATGAATGAAAATTTTCTCTCATACAATAATAAATCATGAAAGCTCTTTTGCATTTACTACACACAGACATACTTACATGCTACCTAGTTCCGAACCAAAACATAAATTGCAAACGTCTATCATGTACAATTGATAGATATTTGTGATCTGGAGAAAGTCTGATATATAAAAAAATATTAAACAAAATGTAGAGCACACAGTTGGTAGCTACAAGATAAATTCAGACCTACATTCATATTTTAGTCAGTAAATAAATGAAGATTATCAGAATAAATTTTCAAAAAACTAGTCATGTTATGTAATGCACCGAAAATAATAAATGTACAGACGTCTGCCAACTAATCATTTAGTTTATTCACTGCGTAAAATTCTTTATCTCAACTATCGTCATCATATGATATCATACATAAATAATACAATAGTAAGCCATCGTCAAGCGACTTGTGTCTTATGTCTGAGGAACATATGAGTTGTAAATCATGTTTTTGGCGCTCTTTTGACTTGATAGAATGAGGTTATCTTGATACAATTCCGAGGAATTGCTTTTGTAATGGCGAAAAATTGATAACAGATGAAAATAGTTTGAAATTGAATTTAAGATGCGAAAAGTGATGCGGGAATTGAAATATTGACAGTTAAGAAGCAAAAAAGATGCAATAATTCAAATTTTGTCAGTTAAAAAGCGAAAAAAAAGATGCGAAAAATCGCAAATTTAAAATTTGACCGTTTTTTGATCCTATCTGAAGATGCAAAACTCCAATGATATGATGATGCGAAAAAGATGCAAACAGAGATGCGATAATTCAAACTACGATCGTTATCTCAAAACTAAAATTTAAACTTCACACTTCTAATCAGCCACGCAACAACATCTATTTCGTTGTGTTCAGGACCAACTCAATGTTACGTATTTTATTATTTATTTTGTCGAGCATACATATAATCTACTTGGCCTATATTTTTCGAGAACGAGATACTCATTATTCTTTTTTTGAGTAAAAAAAAACATTTTTTTTTGTGATACTTGACGTAGAGTATGTGAATATTCAAATATTTATTGTATGTGATCACACGATTACTGTAATTTTTTTTATACTGCTGACTGCTTGATTAAGTCTATGGGCAATAAACTTACGTTCATGTATATAATAATTTATATTTATTGGCGTCATGTCACCCAGAACAATATTTTCAGCATTCAAACGTTCTATAAATACATATGTTATGTTATATACTTGAATCGTGTAAATATTGAAATGTGAGTGGCCTCTAAATGCTAACTAAATTAAGTAATATTTGAGTATGGAAATAAAAGGCTGCCGTTATGACATGACATATCACAATCATCACTTATGTCGGGGGAGTTTCATCATCATCACATGGTTCTTATCTTCCTTATTTATTCTTATCATTCATTCACTTACAACAACAACAATATAATGGTTAATTTTTATTTTTTTATTGCTGTCATCGTCATTATGTGGTCATATATATTTTGACTTTATCTCTCCTTTTTTCAACTCGATCTGCTTCTTTTTCTCTTCTTTCATTTTAAAAATATAAAAAAAAAACTTTTTCTTTTCACCAAGTGTTATTGACTCCGCGAGTTTTTTTTTATTTATTTTCGCGAAATTCCGCACATACATTTACACAATTTTTTATATATATATTTTATTTATTTGTTCATATATGAACCGTAATCATCACTGATTTCCCAAAAAAATTAAGTTACGCCATTTGATAACATTTATAATATCAACAAGTACGGCGTAATTTTTTAAATGTTATTTGTAATCATTGAAATTGAGTAAATAATAAATGTACAGTTATGACTGGATTGCTAGTGATAAAACTAGATTAATGGATGGTATAAACGTTATGTTTTTTGAGGTTTTAATTGCTGAGAATGTTTTAACGGTTTAATTTGATTAGAATAATTTGGTTTGTAATTAGTGACTCGCCCCTCTCAGTTTGTTTTGGTTTAAAAAGTAAAAATTACAGAAAAATGTATTTTAATTTAATTATTAGACTTACAGGTTTGTAGAATTGGCAAAACTACAAGTATCTGATGAACAATCAGTTGATTTATCAAAAAAACAACAAGAATCTGTAAATTATTCACAATTCATAGAAACTTTTGCAACTTTATGAAAAATTTGAAAGTTTTACACAATTTCTATGATTACTAAGATTACTATAATCATATTTGTCCAATTTCCATCAAAAGAAAGCATTTCTAAAGAATAAACCACTCTAATAAGATTATTCATGCTTTG
Source organism: Chironomus tepperi (assembly GCF_022539635.2). Lineage (NCBI taxonomy): Eukaryota > Metazoa > Arthropoda > Insecta > Diptera > Chironomidae > Chironomus > Chironomus tepperi. The sequence continues at coordinate 3,557,850 of NW_027226207.1, forward strand.
TTAAACCCTAAAGCATAATATTACATCAAAGTGTGACAATATTAGCATAAATACCACAACATTTAATTTCGTAATCCTTAAAATCCAAAAAAATCGATTTTTAACGAATGAACATGATCTTGGGCAATGTCATCGATCTTTCCTTCTTCTTTTATTCTCATTCGTAAAGAACATTTTTTATGAATGTGATAATCCAGCTTGGAATGTATGAGTATGTGCTAAAATTTATTGAAAAATTCTTCAATTTTTGAATATTAATTTATCATTTTGTGTCTGCAACAAGACAAATAAGAGATTCCGATTGTGTCATTATGAGATCATAATCATTAATTATTTGATGATCTCATTGCTTGTTAATGTCTATTGTTAAATATCAAACGTCAACAAACTTGAATGTAAAATACTCTCTCCATACGGAAAAACCGCCAATGGACATGATATCTTTAATCTTTATTTGAGGCCAATAAACTCTAAAAAAAAAAGTTTCTCAAACAAGTTCACTTTTGAGTGTGTTATTCAAATTATCAATTTTATACAGCCTCTGTGATATGATGTTTCTGGAATTGAAAATTCAAATTGGAATTTGAAGATTTTACAGTTGCCTAGGAAACTTAGTCAAATTTCTAGGTTTACTGCGATTGCCAATTTTCATTAACTTTCAAAGGTTTTCTAGGTCATCGTTTAATTTTGAACTTCAACTTCAACTTCCAACAAATGTTAAACTCAATAAAAGAGAAAATCCAACCGCGACTCTATTTCTCTTTCTCTAAATTAACAAAAAATCACATAAACCAACATCAGAAGTAGCACAAAGCAAAAAAAAAAAAAAAAATATTTTAATATTTAACGGTTAATAATTTTGTCATCACGACATGCTGTACAGCCATGATATTACTACCTATATTTAATTCAAATTTGATACAATGACTCAGACAGAAGCTGAATTGCTTGTATTGATTTAAAACAAAATGCTTAATGAATGTGAAAATAGCAGATATACCGTTATTTATGAAAAATATTCTCAATTAGTTGGCTTTATCTCACCCACATTGAAGTTGAAGCATTTTACTATTGAGTAGAATATAGTAAATTACGTAAAACTGACAAGATGATGACAATGCTGAGAATGATTATGGAAATGTAGAATTTTTGGTAATTAGGTGTGGGAACTGATAGAATGTTTGATTTTGAGGATGATGGTGGGATATGAGGATGAATTGTAGTTATTTAGAGCATCAGGGCATGGTAGTGGTATGGCAGGATGTAGGGGCATGCTTTGGATGTCTGACATCGTGATCCATGTCATCAGTAGCATGCTAGGATGTTTTGGCATACTATGCACATCTAACATTATGATCCATGGCATTAGGTCTGTAAGTTGGAGTCTCCTACCTTGTAACAGTAGTTCCAATGACTTCTGTCACATCTGCCACGTTATCTCCTCCTCAATAGCCCCCACCTCAACCTAAATAACATTCATATCCACAAATAAACCTTAATGTCGCGTAATAAAATTAAAATAGAATTTCACTGATGAAAATTAGACATAAATTCATTGCTACGCTTACTATTTCTGCAGATATATATATATTCAAATTCATATATAATCTCGCAACTAGCGCAAAAAAAAATAATATACATAAATTTACTTCCCTGAATGTAGGTCATCTCTCACTCACATTGAATTTTTATTATCAAAAATACGCTCATTAGCATCAAAGGCAAAAGAATTTCGAGGCAGTTGATATAAATTTTGCGTACATATAGCAAAGATGCTCTAAATTGTCACAGCTTATTTCGCATTTTCATTGATTTGTTCTTCTTATACCTTGTTATGACAATATTCATAGTATTTTCGATGACTGCGCATCTTTAAGTCCTAAACAAGAATTATTTTTTGTTACGCAAATTATACAGCATGTTTATTCTTCATTTTATTAAAAATATTTACAACTAAGTTGATCCTCAATACGTCGCAATACACTAAATGGCGATGTTATTCTCTTTCTTCGAAAGCTCCCATGCAGCTTTAACTTCCCCAATACATATTTTGATTAGATCATGACACTTTTACACTAAAGAAAGGAACATTCGAGATGATGCGTAATTGACTGACGATATTTATTTACTATTTTTTTGTTGTTGTGTCAACATCCAGTATATAATGTACGACATTTGATAACGAACAGCAAGCACAACAATATGTTTTTTAGAGATAAGATAAATACGTGTATATTTTTATTAGAGAACAAACAAAGGGCCTTGAATTTCATGATATAACGATATTGCGTCCATATATAGGTTAAGTTTAGCAGACATAAGAGGTAATAAGAAAAATTAGAAGTAGAAGAAAATGTCGCGGAATGCTTTTGTGTTGGGGATGGATTTTTTTGGGGAATTTTGTGTTGTTTTACGGTCGTATGACCTTAGCAGCTGTAGATTTATGATGGTGAAATTGATTTTGAGGTTAGAATTGAGATTTTGGGATTTGCTGAGGCATATTTGAGGGCTATCCAGTTGTTTCAAGGATGTATGAATATTGAAGGGTTAGAGGATTGTTAGGTAACAGTATTGTTGGGTATGGTACTGATTTTGAGGTTATATTTGTCATTTTGGGATTTCAAGTGATTTTTAAGAAGCTATTAAGTTATTAAAGAGCTTTACTGGATTATCTAGTCCAATCAAGTAGTCCTGGAGTTTCAGGCAGCTTCTAACCATCAGTAATGCATCAATTCTCAAACAAAATCAGAATCACAATAACAATGACTTCATATTGCTCACCCAATCCCCTCTAAAGCTCCTCCAAAATCCCTCCGAAAAAGCACAATAGCAATTTAATGAAAACAAAAATGGATATCAATACACGAGGCGAACCCATTATCGGCCATAATAAAATAATTTTCTACTTTTTTTCTGTTATTTTCATATGACATTCACTTACTCGTGTCCTCCAAAAAGGCATGAATATATGACATATGTAGAAATGAATTATAGAATAGTACATCGACTATGAACGGTTTAGTCATTCGATTAGGTAATAGTCTGATTGCTGGAAAATTATCACTATAATATTAATATTATCACGTGTAAGCAGGGCTTTCGTACGAAGGTCAAGCTCGTGTGTAGAGAAAATGTGCACACAATATAACAACTACATTGTCTTATGTTAATAATCACATTTGTATTGAATAATTAATGATCTAATATCAATTCCCCGCAAAAAAAATCATTGCACGCGTTCGATTATAACGATCAACGCCATTAATTGTGCATGACATCTGCCTATAATCAGATCCACAAAAAAGTTATTAGTAGGAAAAACAACAACAGCAGAGTAAGCGAGAAGGAAGAAGTAAAAAAACATTGATTCAAGTTTCACTACATGTGACTCATTGCTGTTTTGTATTCGCAATAATAACGTCAGCAAGCAATGGAAAAATAAGAAAAAAAAAAATTGTTTTTTGTACTTTCGTTGTTGCTTGTTGTTATGTCTTTCTTGACATTTTTTTTTCGAAGGGGTCGAAAAGAAAATCTGGGAAAGAGGCGGAAAAATCAAGTTCACGTGTTTTATTCGAAAGTCTCATTGCTAAGCTTATCCACATTACCTCACGGAACAGAGAAAATATTTTCGTTACATGTGTTATTATTTTAGGCTCTGCACGCGCATTATAAGGAGAAATCTTTTACTTGTTTGACCGATAAGGTGAATTTTATTTTATATTTTTGTTTGTTATTTGCTTTGGAGATTTGAATGGGAATTACTATCAAAAATTGTTCCTTGAGATTTCATGATGACGAAGATGTTTTGATTCTATTTTGATGAAATTGAACTTTGTTATGTGTGTCGACGCCTACTAGATTACATAAAAATATTATTCAATCAAAATTCAAATTTTGGAAATTTAACGAATCTCAAAAATTTAACGGCTTTCAAAAATTCAAATTTCGAATCTAAAAAATATAACGACTTTCAAAAATTTAACGGTTTTCAAAAATTCAAATTTAACGGCTTTCAAAAAATTCAAATTTCCAAAGCCAACTTCATGTTATTCAACAGTCACATTATCCGTTTATATTGATTTTCACCTCGAATAGACTAGAAATAGAAATTGCAAGTTCATAGAAGCTCACGTTTATGTTGTCGTGACTTTTTGCGTCATCTAATCAGAAAATACGCAAATTCACATGCCCGAACTATCCAAAAATAATCTTCCGAGATCTACAGCAAAATTTGACATAAATATTTTATCAAGATTAAGCACAAAAAATCGAGCCTCTCATTAGCTGATCAAGTAATAGGCTAGCGGCGCGTGTAAGCAATAAATATGTGAGATTCTCACTTTATATGACCTTTCGATTATAATAATAATATATAAAAAAATACATTTTGTAATTCCTCATAATAGAACAAGTGTTTCGAGCGCATTCCTGTTAAGTTTTTTTGCAAACAAAACAAATCACGTTGCATGATGATTTTGTTTACTTCCATACGTATCGTGTCATAATAAGCAAATGAAACAAATATTTTCTATTTCATCCCCTAATCCAAGTAAACTTACATAAACAAAAATATTGCTAAGGTGACGTCGATTCACAATTGTAAATTGAGGCTGAATCCGAAAAAAAAAAAAATTGTGACTACATAATCCAAAGTCATATGTTTCGTCCATGAAAACGTGGATCATGAAACGTGAAGAACGTGAAAACGAATTATGTGAACAGTAAATTCTGTGCTGTATCCTCCTCATTCCTTACTTTTTCTACCCATTCAACTGTTGTTATACAATCGGACTGAAAATAATAATAAATGTTTTCCAATTACATCAGCTCACATTCCAATCGCAACGTTCAACGCGCTACGACTTCATATCGAAAAAAATTGAATATTAAGAACCTTCCAATCAGTGTCATTACTGATTTCGGAGCAGGAAGATCTTGACGGAATTCAAAAAATTTTTTTCGTGTTTTGAATTATTTTATTTAATTTAAGTCACAAGTCTGAACCTTGTCGTGTAGATTCAATTAAAATTATTTTTACAAAATGTAAATTTTAATTAGCTTTTATGTAACATAAAAATTTAAATTAATTAACACAATTATTCTTTTTTTGTTCTATTTACAGAAATGTTCTTATCGGGATTTGGACTGTGTGTAATAGTTTATAGCACATAACACAAATTCATCAAAAAAAAGAGTATAATTAACATCAAACTAATTAGATACGCATGTTATGGTGATGGTGACTGAGCTTCATCATCTGGAAAGTGGATCACCTACACTCGGTGGAGCCATAAATAATAGAAATAATATCGATTCGAATCCGTTGATTAATTCGTGTCATTATACGAACGGTAAGTTCTTTTTAACACAATCTGGATTTGTGGATGTGGATGTTAAGTGCAATTATGGATTATTTCACATTGGAATGTTAAGTTAATTGGTGCATATTGGAGCTGAATTGTGCATTTGTTAATGGATTTAAATGGAAATGTAGTTCAGTGAAAAGCCGTTAAATTTAAATTCAAATCTTACTGAACCGTTTAAAATTTTGAATTCAAATTTTACAAAAACCGTTGAAATTTTAATTTAAAATTTACAAAATCGTTAGTATTTCAATTCAAATCTAACTAAACCGTTAAAATTTTGAATTCAAATCTTACAAAGCAGTTAAAACTAAATTCGAATTTTACAAAACCTTAACGGTTTTTTAACCTTAACTTTCAATTCAATTTTCTAAAGGAACTAATCAATTAATGTCAAAATTTTGACGCCAAAAGAAATTCCACAGTCAAATTCAACACCTCTATCCGGTAGAAATGCACTTTTTGACATAAATTTCCACCAACTTTCTTTTCGCTACGACATGCTTGTAGCTTAATGTGAAATTTTTCTTTCTCTGCATTCTTCCTGCCTATGTACAAAAATTGTCAATCAAAACTAATTTCGCAAATTTTACTTCCAATAGATTCACAATCATCAGTTTTAATGATGAGATCATCATCAATGAGTCCAACGATGATGAGCCCATCACAAATGAGTGACGATCAATCACATCACTCACCAAATTCACCCGGTCCATATGATATGCAAGGTATGAAGCGCAAAGACATTTTTACACAACGCAAACAGCGTGAATTCATACCAGATGCAAAGAAGGATGACAGTTATTGGGATAGACGTCGTCGCAACAATGAAGCAGCCAAGGTAATATAAATTAACATATTTAATGAAGTTCAAGAGTCTTATTGCCAATTTTTTTTTTTTTTTGCTGTTTATTCCTATAGAGATCACGTGAAAAGCGACGATTCAACGACATGGTACTCGAACAGAGGGTCATTGAATTGACAAAAGAGAATCACGTATTAAAAGCACAACTCGACGCTATAAAAGACAAATACAACATAAGTGGAGAGAATTTAGTGAGTGTAGATCAAATATTGGCAACACTCCCAACAAGCGAACAGGTCCTGAGTATTACAAAGCGTCTGAAACCCAATGCACATTCAAATGGCACAAATGGAAGTTATGATGGTAGTATGGAACGTGATATCACAACACCAAAACCATCAATAACACCAGTAAATTATGCACGCGAGCATCAATTTGATAATTCTCAGCCACAACATATTATGTATAGTCGGCAGAGTCAGAGTAGTCCATTTGATGGACATGGTGAACATGGATCACAATTGGCACCACCACAACCAACACCGCCAATTATTCGTGTCTCACCAAATCCACAATCATCCGTACCACAACAAGTTCCTTCAACTCCAGTGATTACAACTCTGTTTAAGCCATTGCACCAAACAACAACTGTACAACAGCAACAACCTTCACCTCAACAACCACATCATCAACCTCATGATTTACATAAATTTATTTTATTGAATAAGAATGGTGAATCACTTAATCTTAATAATAATACAAGTAATAATAATAATAATAATAATAATAATAATAATACATCAACAACTCCAACAACAATCATCGATAAGGATAAAATAGTTAAGCAAGTTACAAATGGTGTCACTGTGATGAATAATAATAATAGTAACATTAATAGCACTGAGAAGATGGTTGTTGATGATGAGGCAAATGTAATAATCAGCAGTAGTAAGCCACAACGTGAGACAGTCTTTCCACACATTCAATTGACAAAATTTTTAACAAGTTCAGTCAAATCAAGCTATATACCGCATCATACATTCAGTCATCATCATCTTACACACCTCAATCATCATAATACACATCATCTTAATCATCACCTTCATAATCATCATCATCATCATCTTAATCATCATGAGATGGAGACGAGTAGTGTACTCAATCTGTCACGACGAACGATAAGTAATGGAAGTGGAAGTGATATTGGAAATGATAATGAAGTAGAGCATTTCGGTACAAATGAGTATTATAATGATTATGCAAATCATGGTGGTGGAAGTAATGGAAATCAGAGTGATAGAAGTAGTACAGTTGATGATGGTGAACATGATCATGATATTGAACATACATCAAATGGAAGTGCTGCTAGTAATATTACAATTGATCATAATAGCTTGCCATTAAAGTTACGTCACAAGACACATTTCCTTGGTGAAAAGGAGTCGGCTGCAACAGCATTATTGGCTTTACATAATATTAAACAGGAGCCAAGTGCTGCATCACATTCACCTGTTTGGGATAATGAGAATTCGTCAGATGAACGTGACTCGGGTATTAGTATTGAGCATCGTGAAGTTAATCCTGAATGGTCAAATATTCAACGAAAGATTATTGTTAATGCAACGGCAGCTCCTGAGAATTTTGAACAGTTCAATACACTCATCGTAAGCAGTGATCAACGATCAAATACTGATAATAATATCCATTTAAAGTCACATCTTGCTAGATTAGAGTCTGAAATTGTTACAATTAAGAACATGATGATTCTTGGCAACAGCGGCAATAGTGCCCCAATTAATGCATAAATCACACACATCCTTAATTCTATGTTATTGTATAACTAAAAAAAATCCCTTCTTTATTTTATCACTGAATTATCTAAATTTGATAATAATCGATGTATTTTTTATGAAAATATTGTTTTCTATTTTGCGGTTAAACTGCAGTAAAATTCTATTATACTATTCTATGTATAACATAATTTTTTAGTTAGTTTATAAAATCAAATTGATCAGGAATGAATGATATAGGAATTTAATTAAAGAATGATGATATTTTTTGAAAATTTTCAAAATTTTGAACTTTAACGGCTTTTTTAAATTTGAAATTCAAGAGCTTGAGTTCAAAATTTGAGTTTTAACAGTTTTTGAATTCAGAATTTAAATTTCTGAACTTCAACGGTTTTTAGATTCAAATTTTGAACTTCAACAATTTTTTTGATCAAATTTTGAACTTTAATGAAAATTAAAGTTAAAATTTAACTGACTTTAAGGTTCAAATTTTGAACTTTAAAGATTTTTTTGATCAAATTTTGACCTTTAACGGTTCAAATTTTGAAAATTTTCAAAAATCTCAAGGACAATACTTTTAAAATATTAGGAAAAAATACTTGATTTGATTTTTAAAACTGATGAAATTCTAAAAGACTCAGTAGGCAAAACTTTTCAGAATGTTTCTAGGGAAATTATAGGACATATTTAGGGAATTTAGGCTATTATTTAAGGAAAATTTAGTTAGGAATGAAAGGAAATTTTCTGAAAATTGAATTTTTCTGCAACTAGTTAATACAATCGTTGTGTAAATTGCATTTTAATAGCAACTAGTAGCTTGAAAATTCACCTTTTGAGTCTCAAAAAATAAAATTAAAATTTTGTAACAAAGTTACTGAATGAATGAAAAAAACTTATCAATTAATGGGAAGCAAAGATGAAAAAAAATTTAAGAATTAAGCTCGAAAAAGAAAATTTTTTTAAGGATATTTGAGGATAAAGATGAGAAATTTTATAAATTATGAATGAATATATTATATATATACAAAAAACTATATATTTTTTATTAAGAAAGACTTTCAAAGGCATAACACTAATATAATTAATACTTTTTTCTGTTGATATAAGCCTTTAAAAAATATTTTATTACTTGTAAATTTTAAAAAAATAAAACTTTTTTGCAACAGAAATAAGCACTTTTAAGAGACACGTGGATAGAGATATACAATATACATATATTTTTATTTATTATGTAATTAAAATAAAATATAATAATAATTATTAAAAAAAAACATCAACTTGTTTTTCAAGAATGAACAGAAATATTAAGGATATATATTATATACTTGAATTGATGAATTATACAAGATTGATTGAGAAACATTTTGACTATTATTGACTTTTTTTGCTTTGATTTTAAGAGACACATGATAAAATTATGGAAAATAAATATGTTTTTATTGTAATAAGATTTGATGAAATTTGTAAGTTATGTTAAAAAAACAAAAAATGTCGAGTTTCAGTATCAATATTAAATGATTATTAAAAACTTCTGTAATTTTATTATGGAAACAAAACCATAAAAAATTAGTTCTTGTCTTTTTACTTTTTTGTCTTTTTGGAATTTCAGGATTGATTTATTTTCAGATTTTTTAGAATATTTTGATTTTTTGGAATCAACTTTAGGTGACATCAGAGTTGGCAGGACTTTGGTAATGAGAAGAACCAATGCAAGAGTTGGCTTTGTGTAGTCGGACTCAACTTCTTTTTGGAGTCCGGACTCCAGTGGAGGCGCATTCACATTGGAGTCCTGCCAGCTCTGGGTGACATTGTGATTTTTCCAAAACACAAATTCGACTCGAATAGTATAAGGAGTCGAGTTAACTCAATCCTTCAGATCAGAATAAAAGCTCAAATTGGCATTCTGCCAAACATTTCAAACAACTTCAATAGCTTAGTGGTATGAGCATACGACAGACAGGACATATTCACCCTAAAATATAGATTTACCTATAAGACATGGGTTCGATTCCCATTCGGGACAAGTTATTAAGAAAATGTTCTTTCGCCAGCTAGCCAAGACTATGTAGTCCAAGATCTCTATATTCTACTATTTAGAGTTAGATTCATAGTTTTCTTAATCATCCTGCACTTTTTCAGTGACTTAAAGAGGCATAATCAGTAACTCCTATTTCTTCTAGTTAGTTATCTCTAGCTCGAAAAGCTCACAGCAGAATCCAGACCTTACGTGACTCTGACGGGATGACGGATTTTTTCAAATCAGACTCATAATCAGAGTTACGGTTGCTTAGGGACACTATTTTCCGACTATATCTTGAAGTGTTCCTTTTCTGGTAGACAGAGTTGTCAGATAGGTGCCTGTGGATAGAAGCCTAGCAGTATCATGATAGCTTTGACTTTGTCTAGGCATTACCTATGAGAAGGCAAACATATTTACCTTCTTGTAGGCTTGTCTAGTCAGATTTTTGCCTTTGATAGCAAATCGATAGGCAACAACTCTGCTGGTAGATATTGCATTGAGTTGAATTAGATTTCCAATTTTGAAATCCAGAAATTCAATTTAAAATCACATTAAATGCACGTTTTTCACAAGCTTTTCTCATTGTTCAGCTCTAAATTTAGACAATGCATTACTAGAATTGTTGTCATAAAAGTGAAAATACAACAAATGCAATGTTCACAACTAATAAATTTGCCAAGATACTTTTACTTTTAGCGGTTAATGTAAAAAAGAAAGGAAAAATTCAGAACAGCTTAAACAAATTGAGAATGTAGGTGAAGAGTTTCACATTAATTTCATCTTACATCGACAATTATTATTATTTCGGATATTTTTCTGTCATTTCATCAATTTTATTCTGTTGTGTAAGCACAGTGAAAATTATTTCGTTTCATAAGATCAAGAACATGTCCTATAAATACATTTTTTTTGTGATTGTTACCGATAAAATCGTGAATTTTTTATGAACACGTGCCCAGTACTGAAAATGTTTATTTAACGGTAAAAAAAGTCACGTTTTCAAGTGCAAAGTCGACGTTGATTCATTCAAGGAATATTTTTGGATGTAAAAATAAAATTGAAAATTTTTACAGGAACTTGGATGGAAAGTTGGAATTCCGTTGTGATTCTTGAAAGGAATTTGAAATTTTGTAAATTTTTTTCAGCAAAGCTTACTGCGATTTGGAAATAAAAACTCGGGAAAATTAAAAAACTACGTTTTAAAATTGAAAACTTGTTTGTTTAGGAATTATCATGATGGAAATATAAATCCGGCTAAGGCAATCGTAAATATTAAGTAGAAATGGACTCTATAATCATTTTCTCGCGGAGAGCGATCTGTTCAAGTCAATTCTATCAATATGTGATTCGTAAGGTAATTTTGTAGATTAAGTTTCTGTTTTTCCCGTGTACCTGACTCGCTCATTAATCCGACGTTGCTCAAATGTCCAATTTCGCCTTGATCTCGTACATTTATAGCTTATCTACACAGATTTTCATGTTCGTTCCAAAATAATCGATCTAAGAGAAGTTAAGTGCTTTTGTGCAGTAGTAGCTACATACTTATTTCGCTGTACAGATCAATTGAGATGCATGTTCCCTCTCAGATGTCGCCTGAATGGCCCTATCGTTGTCTACCGCAGCGTAGCAGTTAGATACTTGGTTTAAATTTGGTTCGGTAACTCGAAGATCGTCGGTTCGAATTCAGTCTTTTCCAATTATTAACACCACAAGTAAATAACAATAATGAACGATTCAAAATTGATCCTTCGTATCATACATTGAACCTGACACAATCGTATCAAAAAGTCTAAGAATAGAAGCTTATTTATTAGACATTAGGAAGAGTTTTCGCGATTTCCTAGAAAAATTGTATTAAGTTATTAATAAAGAGGATATAAGCAACATTGTAGTTTCAATATTCTGTCTGAATATTTTTATTGCAAAGTATTTAACTATTTCATTTTCATATAAATATAGCTTTTAATAAGTTAGTTCAGATTCTGGTTGTCTTTGTTGAATTATCACTTATTTTAATTTTATTAATCGTGATTTATTGAAAATCGGAGTTGATGATTTGGTAATGAACGACATTTGGATGTGTTTTAATGAGTTTTCAAGTATTTAATAATAATATACAGAGTATGGCCAGATTATCCGAAATACTCAAGGGTATGTTTAAGAAAATTGTGAAAATTTGACTGAGCCCAAGTCTTTCCAGTCTCGGTTACAAGATTTGTCGAGATTGAGACTTTTAAGAGTAAACACGGCCTTAGTCCTGGTCATATTCTCGGTAAAACTCATCGAAACTGAGACTTCAGATACCTAACCTTAAACAGAGTCGACCTAAGTTAATTTTGATTCATCCAAATGGACTTCCCATACAAAAAGCATCTCCAAGTCATCTAGAAAACAATTTAATTAACTTAAAGTCCACTGAACTCAAATGTCAAGTTCTTAGAATTAATTTAAGGTTATTTAGAGCTTCAAGTCTAATTTCATTAATCTTAGTCTAATTTCCCGTGAATCAGCAATAAATCCCAACAAAGACACCATCTGATTAGAAAAATAAATAAATAGATTGGTAACGTAAGAGTTCAGATAAAAATAAATATAATTTAAATAACATAAATTATGTAAAATAAACTATAATGTGTCATACAACTTTAACAATTTCATTTGATAATCCTTCGACGACAATACTTTTACATTTCAAGCCTAAATTTCCATCAATACCACCATCGGGGAGTAGGAAAATGTCATTAGGATGCCATTCAGGTTGTGCAAATTCCGTCAAGTTACTGTTACTGTCGCTTAAGTTTTTTAGTGAAAACAGCCCGAGATTTTTTGTTTTTCCGTGGCGTGCAAAAACGTGGAACTAAAATTAGAACATACGAAAATACAATGAGACGTAATTCTCTTTTATATAATTTTCCTATTCATCTTCGTTAATTTCTATGACCTATTTATTTATAATTTTCTATGCTTGTATTTTAAGTTACTTTTGTGTATGAAAATGTGTAATAACTTTGCAAGGGATTTAAGTTTGTGTACTTACATCTCCTGAATCATCAATTAAATAGCCACAAATCAACGTCCAATGAGCTTTATGACCGTTCAGCATGCAAGGTGAATGATTTTTGTCAGCATCATAAGGCACTAACAGCATACAATGTTGTCTCAATTTCTCTTTAATAAAATCCGAATCTAAAGTTCCATCATAGATGTAGGAACGAATACGTTCAGGCAATTTCACACTTGCCGTACTCAAATTGTCTTTTAGAAGCTGCAGGAGCCAATTTGCTGAAAACATTTCACCATTATTTGAGTATTTGAGCTTTATTGCTTTCTGAAGTAATTCATCAGCTGTCGGATATCCACAATAGAGCATAGACAGTGCACACAATCCACAGGTTGGACCTAAAATTAAACATACATTTTTAGATTGCAATAAAATCACTTTCAAGTTCATAGAAATTTAATTTCCTTACCAGTCTGTAAAATTGGATTAACTTTCATATAACTGCACTCTTTTGGCGATGAATCGAGACATGTCCTTGCGAAGAAGCATGCACGTTGTAATTCAGGATCATTAATTGCCCATAAACACACTTTAAATTCGACTTTATTTGCAATAAATTTACTATTATTATTTTGATCAATCAAATTTGATTTAATAAAGCAGGAAATTGGAGGAAGCGGTGGCGCTGGGGGAATTGTTGGCATTTTAACTAATTGACTAACTAACTATTACTTAATAACTGTATCACTATTTTATCATATTTAAATTTAAATATCTATTGTCTAAAAAAAAATTCTTTATTTTGATTATCTACGTAAAAATGAAAATACGTACGTAAAACGTACTCCAATAAAAAGCTTTCAAATTTTTGAATTTTTAAAATACGTTAAACTAATTGCATAATCTTCTTATTATTTTTAATAGTACCTGATTTTCATATCAGTAAATTTTATTATCAATTGTATAAAAAGGAGGAAACATGAGGTCTAATATCAGTTTGTATAGTTGCACACTTTGTGAAGTAACAACTTCAAAATAATGATTTTGAAAATATTAATAATGGCATCAGCAGCACACAGCAAACCCTTAGCAAACTTTTGCAAACTCAATTAAATTTCGACCTCTGCTAATCTCTTTATGAAAATTAGAATTTTGAGCTACCATACTAGCCGTGTACCACGCGGAAGTTTATGTCTTCTGTTTATAAATAAGTCTATATTTTAATCATTTTTGCACATGTTTTTTTATTACCCGATAATGATTCAATATGAATGTTTTTAATTATTGAGAATTCCCAATTTCACCACTATTTGTATAAAAAGGAGGAATTATGAGATCTGTGATCAGTACTTTTTCAATTAGTGAAATCGAAACTTCAAAGAAATGTTCTTGAAACTTTTTATACTGGCTTCAGCAGCACTTTTGGTATCATCAGATGAAGACATTTCATTATCATCGGCTTATTTGCATACAAATACTCCAACTGTCGATGTTGCTTTTAAGAGAATCGGGCAATACTGTAAGACATTTAACTACAAAATTTATCGATAGATCTAAAGTATTTTATCAATTTCAGATGGATCGACTATAAAAGGAAAGAACTATTCGAAGACTTACTATATGTCCAAACACTTCAAATCCAACTTTCCAGAAGCTAAAGCCATTTGTAAAGCATTCGATCTAGAACTTGCAACATTTGAAACTCTACAGGAAGCACGAAATTTTGTTGACACATTACTAAAACCAGGTCACTTCTCATCTTTTAGTCCCTTTGCTATGATCGATGGTATGCAAACAATTCCAAAATCAACTACAGATTGGTATTGGACGAATTCAGGAGTAAAAATTCCATACAATTTATTTTTTGGTACCGGACAACCAGATAATGCACACGGTGGTGAATCTTGTTTAGCACTAGAAATGAGAGGTGATAAATTTTATTTTGATGACTACACTTGCTCCAGCTTTCCTACACAATTCATATGTCAGGAAACTAAGCAAGTTTACTAGATTAAAATTAAAAAAGATGAAATACAATGTAAAAGTACATTTGAATGCTGGAACTAAATAGAAAAAAAACAATAAAGATTTTTAAAACTTGTCCGACTGGCGCGATAACCATATACGAGTCCCTATTAAAATAACGAATTTTAAAAATTCGAAACTTCATTTTTGCAAAACTTCATTTTTTCAACCATATCATTTTTTCGAAAAATTCTTCATGCAAATCTCTTATAATTCTCAAATTTTAAAAAACCGTTAATTTTTTCAAGCATTTTATTTTTCTTGAAAATATATTTTACAGCTAAATTTTCTTCTTATATTGAAGAACTAAGCTAATTTAATTGTTTTTTACGTGAATAAACAGTTTTATTGTAGAAAACATTGGAAACTTGATGTATAAATGCATAGTAAATTCAACGGTTTTTTAAAATTTGAAAATTATAAGAGATTTGTATGAAGAATTTTTCGAAAAAATGATACGGTTGAAAAAATGAAGTGTTCGTAAAAATGAAGTTTCGAATTTTTAAAATTCGTTATTTTAATAGGGACTCCCATATACAGGTCATTAGAGTATTTATGGGTATTTGGTGTTTTATGGGATTTGATTTTTACGGATATTTAGCCCCGATATTATCTAAGTATCTGATCAACAGAGTTCACACTACGATTAAACTACTCTATCACCTTTCAACACCAGGAAGTCATACGCCGACGTTTGAAATAAAACTAGTAGCGGCTCCGCATTTTAAAGAAATCCAATAACTCAATATATCATCCACTTACAAGCTGCTTCTATCCTACGATAATTATTGCATCGACAATGTTGTTCTTCTCATTTGCATCACTCGAAATACAGCCCCGAGTGGCAAAAAAGCCTTACGTTGATCGGGAATTGTCATGGATATAAGCTGATGGTGAAATTCAGTTCTTTACGATGCACTTTCTAGTTTTTACAACGGTAAATGATGAAGATAGTCCAATATAATAGAAGTAGATCTTGGCACTTAAGGTTAGTTTACTCAAAGTCTTTGCTCGGTGATCATCTTACAAAATGGGGATGAAAATATTAATTTTTGCTTCTGTATTACTGTGGATGACATTAGAGGAATCAACGGCATTGCATATAAAAACACCTCATTTGGATGTGAATCTTGAGGAAATTGGACGTTACAGTAAGGAAAAGGAATGAAAATTTTAAATAATTTAATTAATTTTTTTGTATTTTTCATGTAAGGTGGACAAGATAGTACAGGAACAAGATACAGCAAATCATATTTCATCTCAAGAAACTATCAATCAAATTGGGAAGATGCTAAGGCAATTTGTAAACTATTCAATCTCGAATTAGCAACATTTGAAACTCTACATGAAGCTAATAGCTTCTTCAATTTGCCTAATGTCATTCAAGACTATGTTTTTGTGGACGGTACAACAACTGTACTCGGATCACCTACTGAATGGTATTGGACCAATAAAGGAGAAAGAAAAATAGCATATGCGCTGCCATGGGATCGGGGAGAGCCAAACAATGCTGGTATAGAGTCATGCTTAACAGTAATTAAGCATGGCAAAATTGGATTCAATGATTTATCTTGTTGGACTAATCCTAAATATTTTATATGTCAGAGAAATGATTAAAGTCCACCTAAGTAAGCTGTTGTAAAATAGTATATCCTCTAACCTTCCCAGACCAGTGGTGCGCAACCTATGTGACGTCAACATTTTTTTTGGATATGACATGAACCGTATATCGTATGCGGTTTTGGTCAAGGCTTATCACCAAGGTGTGCTGCGATAATAAGAGGTTGACCACCACTGCCTCAGACTAATTACTTTAATGAATAAAAATAAGGATTTGGACTATATTGTGTATCTTAAAACAATTGGAAGTTAAGGCTTTTCAGTTTCTAGGTATTAATGGTGGAACTAATTATTATACAATATGGAAGTATCACAACTCTGATATCAATAAACTTCATACCCGAGCAACACAATACACTAAACAGTCCTTTCCACTGTAAAAATGGATCATAACGGTGTAGTAACGTACGTTGTGCTGATCAGGACAATCTTCTTGTTACTTAAATAGATCACTTGAATTTCACCATCAGTTGTATAAAAATCATGAGTAATCATGAGATCTGTGATCAGTTAATATCAGTTCTTTACATATTAAACTCAATAAAATGTTCCTGAAAATATTTATACTAGCATCGGCAGCACTTTTGGTGTCATCAGATGAAGGCATAACAGTTTCATCAGCTTCTTTGCATACAAATTCTCCATCATTGGATGTTGCTTTTAGGACAATAGGAAAATACAGTAAGACGTTAAACTCCATAATCATCCATTAAGTCTAAAGTCTTTAGACAAAGTCTTTAGTAAAAGTTGATCCTTTCTCATCTTTCAGTAACTATGCTCATGTTGATGGTATGACAACAAATGTTGGATCAGCTACAGATTGGTATTGGACGAACTCAGGTGTAAAAATACCATACAATATGTCATGGACTCCCGGACAACCAAATAATGCCCAAGGTGATGAATTTTGTTTATCAGTTGTAAAATGGAAAGGAAAATTTGCATTAAATGACTACACTTGCACCGGAGGTCCCACTCAATTTATATGTCAAGACAATAAAATATATTACTAGTCTGGAATTTTGTACTGATATATGTATGGAGATGTGAAACGATGTGAATATGAAACATGATTTCTAGTCTGGTGATTATTATGAATTTGTAAGCGTTAACCCACATCCTCCCCAAATAAAATGTAAATTTTATGAAATTCTGTATTTTTTAGTGCTTTATTAATTAATTCTTTTGTCTTTATGACTACTTTGATCGATGGAAATCATTAGGATACGTGAATAATCGACTTTTTGACTCCCCCACACCGTAAGAAAATCTCGAACCCCCCCTCTCCCCTAAGAGCGTTACTTAATAATTGCGCCGAAGTTAATATGGCATTTAGTGTCATAAACCGTATGTTATATGCGGTTTCGGTCGTAGCTTGACGACCAAAGTATGTCTTATAAATTCATCATTTCTTTTAAATCGAGCGACAACGTTTCTAGAACTTATTATTAACAATAAATCCTTAATCTATATTGTGTACAGCAGGTGCACAGCGCATAATCATATTTCAGAGATTGCTACAATTGAAAATTGTAGTAGCCAATACAGAAAATGTTCAAATGATTTAAAGTTTGATAGGTCACTAGATTTCATCGAATTTTATCTCTAGGACTAGGTCTGATCCATTGGAACTTGTCACTTTCTAAATTCAATAAAGCAATTGACACTTGATTGATTCTTCTATATATGGTATTAAATATGAGTTTGATAAAATACTATCCTTGTTCCACGCGGAAGTTATGTCTATAAAAAGTTCTTTATTTTGATAATCTCAAATTCGCACACATTTTTTTGAGCACACGATAATGCCTAAATATAATTTTTTAGATTATTTGTAGTGAATTTCCAATTTCACCATCAGTTGTATAAAAAAAGGAGGAATCATGAATTGTGTGATCAGTTTGCATTACTACTTTCTTTAGTGAATTCATAACTTCAAAGAAAATGTTCTGGAAAATATTTATACTGGCTTCAGCAGCAATTTTGGTGTCATCAGATGAAGGCATTACAACATCATCGGCTTTTTTGCATACAAATAATCCAACTGTGGATGTTGCTTTTAAGACAATCGGAAAATACAGTAAGACATTAAACTACATAATTTATCAATAGATCTAAAGTATTTTATTATTTTCAGATGGAAAGACTATAAACGACAAGAATTATTCAAAGACTTATTATATGTCCAAGCACTTCAAATCCAACTTTCCAGAAGCTAAAGCCATCTGTAAAGCATTTGATCTCGAACTCGCGACATTTGAAACACTTCAGGAAATGCAAAATTTCTTTGGTACATTATTAAAGCCAGATCACTTCTCATCTTTCAGTATTTATGCTCATATCGATGGCATGACAACGCAATCTGCATCAACAACAGATTGGTACTGGACGAATTCAGGTGCAAAAATGTTTTACAGTTTATCATGGGCTCCAGGAGAACCAAATAATGGTGTAGATAAAGAAGGATGTTTAACAGTAGTAAAACTCACTGATAAATTTGCATTAAATGATTACCCTTGCGCTTCTAATCCTACGCAATTTATATGCCAGGAAACTAAACAAGTTTACTAGATTAATATTTGTTTTTGAATTGATCAAAATCAGTTATAATTTGTCACACAATAAAGATTATTTTCTTTAGAAAACAAATTATTTTTCTTTTATGGATTTATCTGTAATGTGCGAACGAGTTCTTATTTTCGGAATTTCAATTTCGAATGGTTCTTATTTTCGGAAACAAATTTAAATTTCAAATTAACGTTAATAATCTAAACGAAAAAAACTCTAAATTAGCGTTTAATTATTGATTTTAAAACAAGATTATGCTTAAACTAAACTAAATAATCGAAAAAAATTAAAGAAAAAGTCTCAAATAATGAAGAAAAGTTAATTAAAGACATTTAATTTTTTTATTGTTTTCTTAGAATGTTTGTAAGCAAACAATGAAAACAAAACCAAAAATTTGGAATAATTTTTGAAAAAACTAACTTTAAGCTGATAAGTTTAGCTTCAAACTTCGATTAAATGATTAAATAAGCTTTAATGAACATAGTTAAATCGTTTATCTTGATTTAAATGAAGCAACGAAGCTAAAAATCATGAAAAACTAAAAATTTTAAAAGTTTTGATGTTTTTCAAGATGGCGGATTTTTTCCGATAAAACATTCGAAATATGATTCAAATTTCTTCGAATCAACGTCCGCATCAACTGTTCGCACATTACAGGGATTTATAATTTTAGATTTAGTAGGAATCAGACTAACATCGTTACTTCATAAGTTAGTCGTTAAATTTTGAAAATTTTGTAAATAAAAATTTATAGTAGTGTTAGTGTAAAATTTGTTGAAAAATTATTTTGCAAAAAACTCTTCAAATTCTTAATATCTTTGATCGTTAAGCCTATTAGTCATCGTTAAATATACTAATATTCATTTATAAGTCTTCAAACATCAATAACTGTTGCTAAAAACAGTAAAATTTGTGAAATGAAATTTTGAAAATTTAATGTCAAATTTTTGAAATGAATTTCGAAGCTTTTTGAAATGAAATAGCGGAAGCCTGGTAATAATAACATAATTTAGGTCATTTGTCATTCATTCCATGACAATTCTATTTTTGGTCTTACTTACTTTCTTGGCACTTGGCTGACGCGCAAAGAACCTCTAACGCCGGCTCTATCCTTCTAGAAATTCTGCCAGTTCAGGATGATAAGCACTTAGACGTTCTTTTCTATACGTCCAACTCCCATCCCTTACCGTAAAACAATTTTCACTCCCTCCCAAAAGCGTTGCATAATAACTGAAGCCGTGTTCCACACGGAAGTTGGTTCTTATGAGAATCTTTATTTTGATCATTTTTGCTAAAAAATTACACATATTTTCAGCACCTGACAATGCCTAAATATAAATTTTTTAATTACCACTTTGCACTGAATTTGAAGTTTTGAATTTCACCATCAGTTGTATAAAAATAAAGAATCATTGAATTTTCGATTAGTTTGCATTATTCCTTAAACACATAAGTTCAAAGAAAATGTTCCTGAAAATATTTATACTGACGTCAGCCGCACTTTTGGTGTCATCAGATGAAGGCATTACAACTTCATCGGCTTTTTTGCATACAAATTCTCCGTCTTTCGATACTGCTTTTTGGATAATCGGGCAATATAGTAAGACATAGTTTAAAAACATAATTTATCAATAGATCTAAAGTATTTTATTATTTTCAGATGGAAAGACTATAAACGACAAGAATTATTCGAAGACTTACTATCTGTCCAAACACTTCAAATCTCACTGGGCTGAATCAAAAGCAATTTGTAAATCATTTGATCTCGAACTTGCAACATTTGAAACTCTTCAGGAACAGCAAAGTTTCTTTGATAAATTAGTTAAAGTAGATCACATCTCATCGACTGAAGCTCATATCGATGGTATGGCAACAGTATCTAAATCACAAACGGATTGGTACTGGACCAATTCAGGAGTAAAGATACCGTATCAATTGTTATGGAAGGCTGGAGAACCAAATAATGCTCGAGGTGATGAATTCTGTTTAGCAGTGAATAAGTTTGATGATAACAGTTTTGGTATGAATGACTATCCTTGCTCCGACCTTCCCGCTCGATTCATATGCCAGGAAACTAAAATTGCTTAAATTGATTGTAAATCTATTAATGCTAATAAAGTCATTGACTTAGTTACACTGGAAATAATGATTTTTAGTAATCTTATCTGCATGTCGTTCCTGGAAGTGACTGTCAAGAACTTGCGAAACCTTGTTTATTTCCAAGGTTTTAAATTGAAGTCTCGTAGATCCATAATTTCTGTATCCTGCGTTGAGTTCTGTTGATGATTGTTATTAGTCTTTGGTTTTGACCTGTTGTTACTTCCTTTTTTTCCCTTTCCCTTACTTTTTCGTTTCTTGTTTTGATTTCCCTGATTTGAGGGTTTGTGTTGTGGATGATTGTTTTGTGATTTTATGGTGACTGATGCGGAGGTTTGAGATTTCATTTTGTTTTGATTGTTCTGGTGCTTTGCTGTTTTCTCAGCTGAAGTTGAAAGATCTGTCTTCGAATAGATTTTTCCTGGCATTTCAGAAGTCAAATTGTTTTTAGTTGTCAGTATATGTCTTTCAGTCTTTTTGGCTGGTGCACAGAAGATTTCAAGTGGTCTGCGACGTTTTTATGTCCTTATTGGTTGGACAAATTGATCCATTGATGTCTGTTTTGTTTTGAGATTTTCTATCTCAATGTCATGTTGCTTTTCGTTTTTTATATCCTCGGTGATGAGATTCGTCACAGGTGTTGCATCTTGTTGTCGAGATTCAGGTTGTTTTTCAGAGTTTTTATTTACTTTCTTCGTTGTTGTTTCCGCCATTTTCAACTTATTGCTCAACAAGTCATAAAACGTCTGAACACGTTGACCTGGGTTTCGAAATTTTAATCTCTGGTGTTGTTACCTGGAGATTTTTCAGAAATTTTTAACAAATTGCGAAGCGAATCAGGAACACGTATTTATATAATTAAATTAACTTTTTAATTATTGGCACTAAGTTTGAAGTTTTAAATTTCCCCAACAGTTGTATAAAAAAAGGAGGAATCATTGGATTTTAGATTAGTTTGCATTATTTGTTATATCCATAAGTTCAAAGAAAATGTTCTTGAAATTATTAATACTGGCATCAGCCGCACTTTTGGTGTCATCATATGAAGCAATATCATCAGCTTCTTTGCACACCAATTTTCCATTACTGGATCTTGCTTTTAGGAGAATCGGGCAATTCAGTAAAACATTTAACTGCACAATTAATCAATAAGTCTTAAGTATTTTAACTATTTCAGGAGGATTAATTAACGGCAAAAATTATATCAAAACTTATTTTATCTCAAAGCACTTCAGATCCAACTGGGCTGAAGCTAAGGCAATTTGCAAATCATTTGGTCTTGAACTTGCAACATTTGAAACTCATCAAGAAGAGCACTATTTCCTTAATTCGTTAATTAATGCTGATCACTTCGCATCTTTCAGTGACCATGCCCTAGTCGATGGTATGACAACAAGACCTAAATCATCTACGGAATGGTATTGGACGAATTCAGGAGTAAAAATACCATATGCTTTGTCGTGGGCTCCAGGAGAACCAAGTAATTCTTACGATGGAGAGTCTTGTTTATCAATATCTAGAAAAGGTAGTCAATTTGATTTTAATGACTACAGTTGTTTTAGACATCCTACTCAATTCATATGCCAGAAAACTGATCTTGTTTTTTATTAGTAATTATGTTAGCAAATAAACAAGAGCTGCTTCTTCCATTGCGAAATACAAAAATTAATTAAAAATTGTCAATAGTACTATCATTTGCAGTTTCTTTATCTTTTTATACACAGTCTCGAACACACACTGCGGAAAATTTCATTTATTGACTTTAAGTGGACAAAAACTGCAAAAAACTTTTAAGTTCTGCATTAAAAACTGTTTAAAATATCTACGATTTTTTTTTCTGCTTGTACTTGTGAAGTATAAAAATTCAAAATTCATACAAATTTCAACCGGTTCTTAGCAAATTGTGGTGAACGCTATTTAGTTGATATCTGCCAATCCGTTTCTGAATACTAGAATTTTTAGCTACCATACTAGCCGTGTTCCACGCGGAAGTTTATTTTTTCTGTTTATAAAAAAGTCTATATTTTAATCATTTTTGCACATGTTTTTTATTACCCGATAATGATTAAATATGAATGTTTTTAATTATTGGGAGTAAATTTCTAATTTCACCACTATTTGTATAAAAAGGAGGAATTGTGAGATCTGTGATCAGTACTTCTTCAATTAGTGAAATCGTAACTTCAAAGAAAATGTTCTTGAAAATATTTATAGTGACTTCAGCAGCCCTTTTGGTGTCATCAGATGAAGGCATTTCATTATCATCAGCTTATTTGCATACAAATAATCCAACTGTGGATGTTGCTTTTAAGAGAATCGGGCAATACAGTAAGACATTAAACTACATAATTTATTAATTGATCTAAAGTATTTTATTATTTTCAGATGGAAAGACTATAAAAGGAAAGAACTATTCGAAGACTTACTATATGTCCAAACACTTCTAATCCAACTTTCCAGAAGCTAAAGCCATTTGTAAATCATTCGATCTCGAACTTGCAACATTTGAAACTCTTCAGGAACAGCAAAGTTTCTTTGATAAATTAGTTAAAGCAGCATTGGTACTGGACCAATTCAGGAGTAAAGATACCGTATCAATTGTTATGGTGGAATGAAGAACCAAATAATATTCGAGATGATGAATTCTGTTTAACAGTGATCACAAAACTTCTGGTTTAGTTGTTGATCTCGTTCATCAACCTTCTGATCTCCTGTCCGCTACCACTAGTTATGTAGATCGGCGGTGGTTTTGGTTTCTGCTGTGATGTTACGTTGTTGTCTTTCGATAATGATGAGATTTTTTTTGGTTGTTCTGGTGCTTTGCTGTTTTCTCAGCTGAAGTTGAAAGATCTGTCTTCGAATAGATTTTTCCTGGCATTTGAGAAGTCAAATTGTTTTTAGTTGTCAGTATATGTCTTTCAGTCTTTTTGGCTGGTGCACAGAAGATTTCAAGTGGTCTGCGACGTTTTTATGCCCTTATTGGTTGGACGATCATTGATGTCTGTTTTGTTTTGAGATTTTCCATCTCAATGTCATGTTGCTTTTCATTTTTATATCCTCGGTGATGAGATTTGTCACAGGTGTTGCATCTTGTTGTCGAGATTCAGGTTGTTTTTCAGAGTTTTTATTTACTTTCTTCGTTGTTGTTTCCGCCATTTTTTAACTTATTGCTCAACAAGTGAAAACACGTCTGAACACGTCGACCTGGGTTTCGAAATTTTAATCTCTGGTGTTGTTACCTGGAGATTTTTCAGAATTTTTGAACAAATTGCGGAGCGAATCAGGAACACGTATTTTTATAATTAAATTACCTTTTTAATTATTGGCACTAAATTTGAAGTTTTAAATTTCACCAACAGTTCTATAAAAATAGAAAATCATTGGATTTTAGATTAGTTTGCATTATTTGTTATATCCATAAGTTCAAAGAAAATGTTTTTGAAATTATTAATACTGGCATCAGCCGCACTTTTGGTGTCATCATATGAAGCATTATCATCAGCTTATTTGCATACAAATAATCCAAATGTCAATGTTGCTTTTAGGACAATCGGGCAATACAGTAAAACATTAAACTGCACAATTATCCAATAAATCTAAAGAATTTATCAATTTTAGGTGGATCCGTTAACGGCAAACTGTATTCAAAAACTTACTATATGTCCAAACACTTCAGATCTTACTGGGTAGAAGCAAAAGCAATTTGTAAAGCATTTAATCTCGAACTTGCAACATTTGAAACTCTTCAGGAAATGCGAAATTTCTGTGAAAACTTACTTGAAGCAGACCACATCGACCCGGTTGAAGCTTATATCGATGGTATGGCAACAGTATCTAAATCAAAAACGTCTTGGTACTGGACCAATTCAGGAGTAAAGATACCGTATCAATTGTTATGGAAGGCTGGAGAACCAAATAATGCTCGAAATGATGAATTCTGTTTAACAGTGATAAAGTCTGATAACAAGTTTGGTATGAATGACTTTCCTTGCTCCGACCTTCCCCGTCGATTCATATGCCAGGACACTAGAATTGCTTAAATTGATTGTAAATCTTTTAATGCTAATAAAGTCATGTACTAAATTACACTGAAAATAATGATTTTTAGTAATCTTATCTGCATGTCGTTCCTGGAAGTGACTGTCAAGAACTTGTGAAATTACCGGTTAAAGTACCTTTGCAGAGGTCTACTTTGATCATCATTAGTTCTCAGACTTTCTGGAATGGTTTGATATAAATCAGATCAGTTCCTGTCGCGTTGACCTTTCCATACAAAATCCGAATCGACTTCGGGCTATATATATGATAAACTATATACAGCAGCAGCAGTTTTAAAGTTATTATTGCTTATTATAGATAAACTTTATAAATATAGGTATTGACATTTCATAAACCAGACTTTTTAATAGATATGAAGGCAGTGCTGTAAATTTAGAATTTTGGATCTTGCCTAGCAATTCAATGACAATTAATCAGATAGCAACGCTGGACATGGAAACAACATTTAAATTTATTCATAGCTTTACATAAACAATAAAAAAGATCTTAGGCCTCATGTCATATCAGCATGTGTTAATTTCTTGAGAATTGTCCATGTTGATAATAAGCAAGCTCATTCAACATCGAAATCTTCAACAATTTGGACACAAAAAAAAAATGGAAACAAAAATATTTTTAGTGATTTTAGCACTCAATACAGTTCAAGTGCTTGGTAATATTAAAGCATATTTAACAGATTTAAGCAAA
This sequence comes from Chironomus tepperi, assembly GCF_022539635.2. NCBI lineage: Eukaryota > Metazoa > Arthropoda > Insecta > Diptera > Chironomidae > Chironomus > Chironomus tepperi. The sequence goes on from NW_027226207.1 coordinate 3,583,885, forward strand.
CTTAATGGATTAATTTTATTACAATTAGGAACATGCGATACAGCAAATTGCCCGTCAATTCCAGTTCATTATCATGAGCTTGGCTGTAAGCCTATTATAAAAGATGGTGAATGTTGCCCAAGCAGGTGAATTACATGCATACCTACACATAGATACACTTCAGTGATAAGCATGAATAACACATTAAAGACCTTGAAATTCAATTAACCTTTTTTGACTCTGATTTTCTTTATATTCTTCTGCAACAATTTAGCTTCGATTGTACACATTTGGATGCACGAGATGCTTCAAAGTGTCATTATAAGGGTACAACTATTAATGATGGCGAGACTGTTGATAAAAATTTGTTGAAATCAACTTGCATTGGAAGTGCATTCTGCAGTGAAGAAGGAAAATTTATTATTGCTCATAAAGATTGTGCTGAATTCTTCGGACCAAGATTACAGCCTGGATGTGTTCGACAATATGCAAAGGATAAGTGCTGTTCAGTTGGAACTGTTTGTGGTAATGTATAGATTCAATTTTGTCCGATAAAATTCAAATCTTTGTTTACAATCTTGTTTTCTTCAAAATTCAGCCTTTTTGGACATAATTGCTTGTCATGGTATCGATCTTTTGCTAGAATATAGCTCAAAGTTCTGTATTCAATATGTTCTGAGATTGTAAAATGTCCGAAAAGTACCTAAATTTAAAATTTTCTAAAATTTCCGAACTAATTTGATGTACTAAAATCTGGAGTTTGAAGATTACTTAGATTTGTACTAAAATAAGAAAAACCGTTACATCTCCAAAGTCATTAATCAGTATAAAATACTAGCTATTCAAATGTCCAAATTGCGCTTTAGTCGCTTTTCAAAATGTCGCCTTGCTTACTTGCGCCTGACTAAATCTGCAAATAATCATTAGAAAAGTACTTCTTTATTTATCAGGTGACGAAGCATTAAAATTAACAACTTGTGATTTTGAGGGAAAAACCTATAAAGAAGGAGAACGAATGTATTCAACAAGCCATATCTGCCACAAATGTTTATGTTCCAATGACTTTGAAAACAAGCCGGTCACACAAAATAAAGATTGTGAACGAATCGAATGCAGCTTGGAATTGAAGGAAACAAACAATATCAAAAATAAATGTGTACCTCTTTATCGTCCAGACTCTTGTTGTCCTTACAATTGGGCATGTCCAAAAAGTGATGATGCAATAATTCGTGGAAATAATCCAAATGGCAATTCAGGTCCAAAGTGTAAATTTGGAAGCTTAGAGTTTAATATTGGCGATGAGTTGTCTACAAAAGAGAATAATTGCTTCAAGTGCTCATGCAAAGTTCCACCGATGCTTGACTGTATTTTTACACCGGAGTGCTAATTCCTTGTTGATTTTCTTGCTTAATACGATGACTTACTGGCTTGCATTACATAACATTACGAAGAACTTATTAACATTGATGAATCTTCTTAAGTTCCAGATGATTTTTGTTGATAATTAAAATTTTGGTTTGGTTTGGGTTAATTGGGGTAAATAAAGATACTTATTCATTGCTTTACATGGTATTAATTAGTGTAATTACATTTGTTTATGTTCAATTTGATGAAGTCAATATCAAATCTGATTTAGGAACAATAATTAAATATAATCCTTGGTTAACTACTTAATTGGTATGTTCTAAAGGTATCAAGCCAATCCTCAACTTATATCATCAGATTTTCGAGATCCAGGTCGAATCTGCTTATTTTGGAATCTAAAAAATTCATCATTAAAAGCTTAAATCTCCAATTGTCAATAACTTCCTCAATTCCATTCATCCAGAAAACCATGCTTAACTCTTTCAGTTAACCTTGATTCCACTCAAAAGAGATTTGTTCCCATTATGAATCCCAAGCCATAATCGATCATCCAATTGTTGTGTACGTAACCAAAAAATTAATCAGAATTCGCAGCAAGTATGTAAAGAAAAGGTAAAGAAAGAACGGTAATGTTAATTTTTAGCAAGTCATTATCCATGCGAGAGATCCGAATAATATCAATAAATTTTCATCAATCTTCACATGAATTTACGTCATTCAACTTTCTTGAATATCATAATCAGAATAAATCTTTTCATAAAGCAGGCTCAGCACTCAATAGCAACAGCATCAAGAAGAAGATAAAAGTTGGAATTTCTCGAATAAAGAGAAGTAGCAAGTCAGCAGACTAACGTCATAAAAAAAGTAATTAAATTTTTATTTTGTTAATTGATTTGTTACATTCAATGGATGATTAAGCTATTCTTTATGGAAATTAATCTCAACAATAATTATTTTAGATGTGAGTTAAGGTGCTATGCTGGTTGACTTTGAGTTAATATAGCGCATTCGGGTTCCAATGAAATCATTTACATTTTAAAGTTGGAGATGTTTTCCTAGAAATTATGATTTTATTGAATGTTTTGAAAAGATTGAATAAATTATTGGAACTAGTTTAGTTGTTTTGATTTATTTATGAATCTATAAATAGGTTTGGATTATTATCTTGTTTAGTTCTGACGAGATTATTGTAAAATAAATAGATTTCAGATGAATTTTTTATGAATTATGGAAATCCCAATTAGAAGGGTGTTGATTACATATCAATTTGCACGGATGTTTAAATATTTTAAATCTTGATTAGAAGCGTAAGTTTGAAAAGCTAGTCAAAATGATCAAAAATGACAAAAAGTTCAAAAATTTTGACAAAAAGTTCAAATTTTTTGTTCAAAGTTCAAATTTTTTGACAAAAGTTCAAATTATTTGATAAAAGTTCAATTTTTTGACAAAAGTTCAAAAATTTTGAATTTGGTTAAAACATTTTGACAAAACATCAAATTCTTAAATGTAAGAGCAAATATAGTTTATAATTCCCAAAATGCCTTCCTTTCCATCCTCAAAACTTGCTAAAAAAACTAATCAAGCCTTAAAATTGTCCACAAGCTAACTCAATCAACGAATAACTGCACTATGATCTTGCAAGCTTATAATTCAAAGTTCATAATTGCAGTAAACAATCACATTAATAAATCTAATAAGCACAGTAAAGTGTAGGAAAATCACGGGTTAACATTAAAGTCTAATTTGCATTTGAAAGTAATCACTCATCAACTCCTCAATTCTTTATAATTTCATAGAAGAGATTTCACTAATGAACAAATAAAAAATAATTATTAATGACGCAAAATACACAACCAGACACTGGGTCATGCGTCATAGCAACCTTCAAAAAAATCATGTACATTGACTGTTTATTGACATCTTTTCGTTTTTTGTTTCTTATATTTTCGGCGAAATTGGTAGTCTAAGTATCTAATTGTAGGATATCCAAAACTAATTATGGGCCGTTCAACTTTGGTGAGTTTGATGTTACATCATTCTACTCGATATCTCAATGGAAAGATTAACGAAGCAAGCAGAACTTCCTGAGCCTCCACTCAACGGCCCTGAATTACAAATTTACTTGGTCGATCACACATATACGTGTATTAAGTATGCACTTGGGAGTATTTAGCATTAGAATTAATTACAATAACAGCAATTAGTCAATTTATTTTCCTCGATGCTTTAACAAAAAAAAAAAAAACACACAAAAATAAGTAGAATGAATAAAAAGAATTAAAATTGTTGATGTGCGTGAATGGAAAAATTCTAAATTCCCGTGAACTCTCATTCACTTTAATAATTCATTTGTATCATGGAATTCCCTACATAATACGCCTTCGCACTAAAGTGCTTTAATAATTAATTGATAAAAATGGTTCATAAATATTTGCAACGAGACTATTTTATGGGCTGTGAGATTTTCTAAGAGAATGAGGTTGAATAGCATTCATTTTGGGTGTATGAGTCATGATTGTATGTGATTGTTAATGAAATTCGTTAAAAAATATCAAATTTTTGAAATTTTCGAATTTTCGAAATCCTTTGAGAGTTTTAAATTTTTGAAATCCGTTGAAAGTTTCAATTTTTGAAATACGTTGTAAGCTTCAAATTTTTGAAATCCGTTGAAAGCTTCAAATTTTTGAAATCCGTTGAAAGCTTGAAATTTTTGAAATCCGTTAAAAGTTTCAAATTTTTGAAATCCGTTGAAAATTTAAAATTTTGAAATCCGTTGAAAGCTTCAAATTCTTGACGTCATTGAAGTTTCTCGCAATAAAATCTTTATTAAGTCTTAATTACCTCGCAAATTAACATGGATTTTTCCAAGAAGTCATAACAAAACAAACAATGATTCATCATTAATTTAACCGGCATAAATGCGCCCAATAATCCCACAAAACAAAGATATTGTTTTATCACATTATATTTTACGTAAACGATAACCCTTGTGAGCTTAATGTTCATACACACGAAAAAAACAAAACAAAAGAAGAAATAAAAAAAGCTGAGAAGGAGAGAAAAGAGCAAAGCATTTAATAAAATAATGATATGCCATGAATCACCTCTGTTAGCTGAATAAAGCTGAGAATCGGTCAGTTGAGTATATAAGTCGATGATTTTAGAGTTTTCACATCAGTTTCTTTCCATTCGCCGTTGTGTTAAAGCTGACAATAATTTTTATTTTCTTTTCATTTTTGAGGTAAATTTAATATTTATTTTAATTATCCCCACCACAATTGAGCTGTAAAATAAGTGCAAGACATAAACAGTGAGTGTGTGCCGAGTGAGAAAAAAAAAGTTAAAAATCGACATTTTATGTAACGCACAATAAGAAATTCATATTAGATAATCAACTGATAAAATTAAGACATTAAAATTGAGTCACAGACGTAGATATGAAAAAAGTGAGAGCTGACTTGATACATGCGATGTCTTGTTCACGCATTTAAGTTCTTTGTAGTGCTCTACAATTTCATTTTTGTTTGTTTTTCAATAGAAATTCAAAGTTCAAGTTTTTATTTCTGGGGGTCTTCGGTTTGAATAATTTGATTATTTCTGGAAATTATTAATTTAATCAGTTTTCATGATCATTAGTTCCTATTGATCCAATTTAAAAGTTGAAAATCACAAATTAAACGCTCAAAATCAAATTAATTCAAACCGAGGACCCCGATGACATTAAAAGCACGAGGAAATTTAATTGCTTTTTTATTAGCCTATATTATCTGTAATTAGCCGACTGACTTCATCGATAATCTTTAGAATCAAAAGTCTAATTGAAATTAGCACTGAACTCTCACAAATCACAATTGAATTGTAATTGCAGGCTAGAACTAGCAAATTATAGAAACAGTTATGATAATAATTGTTGTGCTTGCATTGATCATTGGAACTGATTGACTAGTCTGTAACTGAGATTTTAATAGATTATTTAATAGAAATTAAATGATTACTGCGATTGAACTTTGAGTTTCTGACCTCAAATGGAACTTTAAGCAATTTTCATACTCAAAAGCTGGTAAACATCAAAATCCGCATCTCTTTTCATTTATAAAACCCAATTTATGTAACTCGATGTGGAACATTTTATCAGTAACTGATACATCCTTGATGCTAACTCAAATTAGTGATAATTAAAAGAGCTTTCTTCTTCATCGCTGAATTACATCAGTGGTGAATATGATGAAGTGCTCCATATCGCTTTATATAATATAAAAGCTATACATCTGAGTTTACGACCTTTGTGTTCGGTAACATTAGCTATTAAAGAACGAACAGCTTTTGAATAATTCAGACAAAACATCATGTGCTACAGATAAATTAATTCCATTTCGATGCACAATAAGCAGCTTAAATTAGTATTCAAATCTGGTTCCTTTCCAAGAATTAAAAGTCATTGTTTCGAACTTAAAACTCCTTAATAGTCAATAATTCTTGCTTATTTTGAGAATTGTTGCTGGCACTGAATAAAAGCGAAACTTGATTTTGCTGCAATTTGTTAGGATTAACTACTTTGTAGTAGACTTTGACTTTAGATAGTCCTTCGTGTACTGTATATTAGAAAGATTGAGAATCAGGAAGCTAACTCAAAATGCATATAAAGTCCAAACTCCTTGTAGCTTTCAAATGACTTCCAAATACAACCGCGTACCACCCTGTCTAGTGTCAATCACAAAATCCAATGTTTGCTCATCTCAAACTGATAACAAGTTTGACTTACAAACACTAGAATTGCGTGCAAATAGAGGATTGCCTCTTGACAACACACCTACCTCAATGTCTAGTCTTCAATTTATCCGTAGATAATGTTTGAGTATTTTATTGCTTTTAACACTCGCTAAGTACGTGCTGATCATATTTTGGTGTTGAATCTTAAAGAGTTGTTGAAAATTTGAGTGAATCTAGTCATCTGGTTATGAAAAATTAGCTTTATTATCACTTATATGAAGAAGCCTACTTAGATCTCATTTGTAATTGACTGCTATGATCATCAAATAGATTCTAGCGTTGATTCTAGCTCAATTTACAGTAATAATTCCCAAATCGGATGTAAACTCCAAATTTAGTCTCCTAAAACATGAACATACAATTTCTCACACTTCAATGAATTCAAGTTCAATGCGGTGTAGAAAGTAATAAAAAATTGAATTGATAGTTGCACAACTTGAATGTCAAATAATCAAGTTCGTCAAGTCAAAACAAAACCTTCAAAGTTTAAGTTTGCGGAAAAAAAACCGCAATTGTTGTTAAATTGATAAATTTCAAAGTCAAAAGATCCAGAATGATAATCATTAGCTTGTCGTCAACATTTCTCACTCATGCGTCACATTCTTGACCTAAGAATCATCTAGAAAAATAAAAAAAAATATCATTTTGTTCAATTACAGATATTAAAAACTCTTAGTTCATCATGAAACTCGTACTTGCCGTTTGTTTAATTATTGGAGTCGTTGCTGCTCAAAAATACACAACTAAATATGACAACATCAACTTAGATGACATCTTGAAATCCGAAAGATTGTTGAACAACTACTTCAACTGTCTTATGGATAAGGGAAAGTGCACACCTGATGGCAATGAATTGAAACGTACATTGCCTGATGCCCTTAAGACCGATTGCTCAAAATGTAAGGATCTTTGTTTTTTAACGAATATTTTAGATTTGAATTGAATTTTCAATGGTTATTAAGAGTCAAATTTAGAATGATCATTATTTTTGACATTCAATTTCAAAATGACCGTTAATACTCAAATTGCGCAAAACTAAACAAACTTCCATTTTCTGAACTTCCAGGCAGTGAAAAGCAAAAGGCTGGCACAGAAAGAGTCCTCCGTTTCTTGATTGAAAAGAAGCCAAACCAATACGCTGAATTGCAAAAGAAGTACGATCCAGAGGGTATCTATTACTCAAAATACGAAAAGGAAGCTGAGGCTCGTGGCATCAAAGTCTAAATTCTCGTCAAGACTTCTTCAATGATGAGAAATCTTTTTTTTATTTTCATAACTTATTATTCATTGATCAATGAAAACAAAAACCTTATTGTGATTTTTTCTCCTTAATTTTTATACATAAATTATAGAAATAAACAGTGATTTGACTATTTTTTATGCGACTATAAGTTTCGAAACAAATAAAAAAAGCCACAAAGTATTTTTCTTTAAAAAACTTTAAAAAAATGCATTTTTTGTTGTTCCTCAAATGAAAGTGAAACTATGATTTAGATTACTATGCTGTATTATGCTGTTTTAGAAAGTCACTGGGCATGTCTTTCATCTATTTATGCCAGATTAATCATTTTCGAGTTAACTAAGACGTCAAGATTGGATTAGGAAGTGACGGATGACTGATTGTTTATGATTAGTCAGCAGCGGTTTATACTGGACACGTGATGTTGCTCTGCTTGATCGCACGTATCATGCCACAAAATGAACTGGATTGAAGCTGATTTGTTGCTGCTTTCTCGAAGCAAATAAATGACTTATTAACTTCTTATTCGCGACTATTAACCTCAATGCAGAATCTCAGATTTGGGATTTTGAATAAAATTTGTATTATAATCAGTATGTGGGCACTTTTGAGTCGTCGGGCGACTTTTTATTATGGTTTTAGATTGGATCGGCCTACTTAGAAAGTATCATTGAGAAATGTTGTAAGAAATAGACTACTTTGATCAAAAATTTTGAAAATGTCAAAAAACTCTTTTAAAATGTCAAAAAGATCAAAACTTTATGTCTTCGAAGTCTTTAAAAGTAAATTTAAGAATCTTAATTGCATTTCTGCAGCTAAAATTGCTCAACTGCAATTTAGCATGTTAACTATAAACAATTTATCCAAAATTTATCGTCCCTAGCAAATTTCACCATTTAAATTCATTCATGCAAATTCAAAAAATGCAAATAGGACACGAACGAACTGCAATAAAATCCATTTTTATGTCTCTTTTCTAATCTACATATTTATATTCACTTCTATCGCAATACCCAACTTTAACTGAGAATTGTTTATAAACAAACAGACACAAGACATTTCATATGCATGTATGTTTACCGGCCATGTCCACAATACATCGTCACACAAAACTCGATAAATGTTGCAATGGAAAGAAAAGAGAAGGAAAAAAAATATGTTATTGACTCATGCAGACGTTAATGATTGCGTAAAGTTTACATATTAGTGCAAACGAAAGTGCAAGTATTGCGAATACGAGGACAAGAAAGAAATAAAGAAAAGAAAGACATAAGTCAGTGTCTTATGCATAATTAAGAGGAATATCTTACCAAATGAGTCTAGATGGATCGAAATTTTTTGATGGTTCGTTTTATTGGCTCTTGATGAAAGCTAGACATGGTAGTGAGCTCGGGTTTATATTATAAGCTCAGTTCCATTGATTTCTTATATTCCTGAACATTTAAAAAGCTTTAATCACCGACTAAATACGATAATTAATGATTTTAGTATTTTAGTACAAAAAGTAAACAAATTTTATGATTAAAAATTTTAAAATTTTGAAAACCGTTAGGAATTTTGAATTTCAAAAGACCGTTATACGAACTTTTATTCTGATATTATAATTTGGTCTGATAACTCAGTATACAAACTAGCCTACCTAATAAAATTAATTACGCTAATTAAGATCATTATCAACCAATTTGTCACATTATACTGAATAACTTGATATCATCATTCAAATCTGTCAACAAACAAAGCATTTAAAGCCTTAGCATCAAAAACATTTTCGACATAGATCTTGAGTTTAGTTTTCTAGGTCTCCGGATTTTCCCAAATTTCATAACTTCGCATCTAGATTATTCAATGTTGAAGCTTTCGTGACTGCGCAAACATATAAAAGCGAAAACAAACTTTTTTTTTTTGCCGGGGACATTAAAAAGAAAATTAAATAAATATAGTCGTACACATAAGCCTGAAACTAAAGGTGATGATCAGCTTAGACTGAGTAGATAATTAACAGCTAATGCATTAAAATAAATAAATTGAAGGTTTGTAAACAACACCGCGTAAATTCAATTTTTATTTGTTGTATTTATCGACAATCATAAAATATAATGTCAATAAGATACATGAGGGAAGTTTATTATGGGTTTTTGCCTATTTATAGGTTTAAAAGCAGTAAAAAAGCAAGTTTTGAGGAAAAAACTGAAAAAAAGAATTTTTTTGGAATCTGATTAATTTTAAATTTTTGAAAATCGTTGAAATTTTGAATTTTTGAAAACCGTTAGTTTTTGAATTTTTGAAAACCGTTGTAATTTCAAAACATCCTGAACCGAATTCTCTTAAGTCTGCAAATCCATTACCAATATTCCTGCTTAAATCATTCATATCCGTGGACTTTGTCAACATTTCTTCAGTTCAATTGTTTACAAATACTAGAGAGACTTTTGCCAGCCATAAAAAATGTATGCTCACAAAAAAGACAGTATAAATATTTAACCTCAAAAGACATTAACGAGAAATGTGAGCGATTTGTTAAGGGCAAAAAGGAGGATCAATTTGCATTGAGTACTGTCACAAAGTAATCATCAATACATTCATCATGCTCATAAGGTGCGCGAAGTTCGTTTAGTGTCACATAAACTTTTTCAATTTTTTCTCATACGAAGGCTTAGCAACTATTTTATGAATTTGAACTTAGTTTCAATAAGGTTTAAAATCAATTAAAAGTAACTAGTAAACTGTTCTGCTTATATGAATTAATTAATTTTTTTAAGTGATTACAGCTACAAATTGAGAAATTTGTTTAGTGTAACTGTAGAAAATTTAAAATTTCAAGCTTCATACCATATTAATTGAGCTTACTCTTTTGTTTTGTTATTAAAGCGACAAAAATGAGTAAATATGGAAATTTTTTACAATTTTCCAAATTTTTTCCTACTTTAAATTCTTCAAACTTAAAGTTAAAGTGACACTAAACGAACTTCGCGCACCTTATTCTTATCATCTAAAGAGGCGTTGATCTGAAGAATTTATACTCTCTGATGTACTTGACGTTATCGTCACTTTTTTTTCCTTTTCTGTGCCATAAAGCTGCGATTTGCTCTCTTAAAAAAGTCGATCCGTTGACTTATGAATCTCAGTTTAGTTCGCATCGTTGCATTAATAAGTCGACTCTCAAAAAGTTTACAAAAAAATTAAATAAAATGATGGAAAAAATTTGCATAATTTTTGTGTTGGTGCAATTTGCATTTGTTGCAACAGCAAAAGACTGTGATAAAGCTAGATGTCCTATAATTCCCAAACATTATGAAGAAATGGGATGTGAAGCTGTTAAGGATGAAGATGGGTGCTGTGTTAAGAGGTAAATTATAATTTTATGTAAATTTATCTAGTTGGCCTTGACATAGATTTAAGTGATTTTCAAGTTTAAATACAAAATATTCAAATTTTTAATTCAATTTTAAGCCAGTCTTATCATTCAGAACTGTAAGATTCTCGTTTTAATTCGCGATAATTCGCTCGAGTTGACTTTAATGATGCTTTAATTTTTATGTGTTAATTGCCACTTTTTAATGGATTATTAAGTACCTCAGAGATTTAATTAAACAAATTCTAGAATTAAAAGTTATAAATCCGGTAATAATTATTCTACTTTATTGTTTACAAACAAAACGGAACAAATCTTTATATGAGTAATCGCTTTTGATTCGTACAGACGATGAGGTCAAAAGTTGAATTTAAATCGCTTGCGTAATCAAATTAATTTACAATTGTTTGCAAACATTGTGAGGATCATATGATTATTATGAGAATTAATTCAAATTCAAATACTAGACTAAATTTATCATAGCTAGTTAGCTACCTAAGTATTGATATTCCGGGATATTCCTATGAAAATTGACAGAATTTGATCTATCAGCAATTTAGTACTATTTAGTACAAACATCGACAACCCTAACCCTGACCAATACTAACCTATAAGCCAATACACTCTTAGATCACTATTCCAGCGTTAAAACGTCATAACGATATCGAGTTCCCACAATGTCCTCAAACAGCCAAAAATGAGATTTATCACAATACGCCACATAGTCAAGATCCAGCAATCAATCCAAAACACAGCTCCAAATTACAGAAACTTCAAGAAACTTGCCTAACTTAGACTTGTTATCTTGAACTTAACATAGACATCCATTTGACACATCGCATAGCCTACAAATTAATGAATTTATATTAATTTTTGCAATAGAAATTCCCATCATAGCTTGACATTGAATATCAAACAGATAGTAAACTTAAATGATTTATCTCTAACTACTAATTTATGCTAATTTTTAAGGCACATCATACTGAATTTTAATTTTTTTTTTCTTCTTTCTATTTATTCAGTTTTAAGTGTTTAGACATGAAGACGAGAGATGTCAATAAGTGTTATTATAAGGATGAAGTATATGAAATAAGAGAGGACCTTAAAGAGTCACAATTGGCTGGTATGTGCGATGGTAATTGTGTCTGTAGTGAACCGTGGGATGGTCGACCGGCTGAGTTTGTTTGCGCACATATTGAATGTCCAGAATTCTTCCATGGTCCTGATCCATCGAAGAAATGTATAAGACAGTATGATAATGAACATTGTTGTGCTGTTAATACTGTTTGCGGTAAGTATGCACTTGCTGTGCTTATTTAAATGACAATTATTGTCATATCTTCTATTCTGAATAGATGAAGAAACAGCAACATTAAGTAAGTGTGAGTTTGAAGGCAAAACTTACCACGAAGGTCAAAAAATGTATCCAAAGGATCTCTGCTACAGTTGTTTCTGCACAAAAGACTATAACAACACAATTCGCATTGAAGAGAATCCAAGTTGCAAAAGAATTGACTGTGGAATAACGTTAAGGAACACTGGTCGTCTATCAGAAGGATGTATTCCAGTATATTACAAGAAAGAGACTTGCTGCCCAATCGGTTGGCGTTGTCCAGGTGAAAAACATCAAATACCAAATGAAAACTTTAAGAATCTCAGCAACAGCGAACCAACGTGTAAATTCGGCAAGATGGAATTTAATATCGGCGATAAGCTACCATCACCCGATCAAAACTGTCAAGAATGCTTTTGCAGTGTACCACCAATGTTACATTGTATTGAGAAATGTTAGCAGTTCCCATGAATAATTTGAGACGACGTCAACTTGTCTAGTAGAGAAAGAATGACGAAGAAGAAGGAAAAAAAAGGATAACAAATTTAAGTTGTTAGGTAGAAAAGGTTAAGTTAACAATTTCTTAAGAAATATCATCTTTTGTTAAAAAGAACAAAAGAAGAAGCAGCAAAAAAAAGACTTAATTTATTGTGTAAGTTGAAGAAAGGACCTTACACGCCTTCATTCTTAAGAGATTCTTCGCATTCGATTAGGCTATTCACAATTTTTTTGTGCAGATATAAAATTTTTTTTTATAAAAAATTCAATGAAAGAAATTTTCATTCACACTTTGTACAAAAATTGAATTCTTGAAACCACAATGCCAATAAATTATCCTTTTTTTTTATATAAAACTGATATTTCTTATTGTTCCTACCATTTTTTTGACCATTCGATCGATCAAATGTAAGTGAAAGGCAGAAAGTCCTTTTTACGTAAAATTCACAATAAATTGAGAAAGATTCACCACCAAAGACGATTTAATTTCGCTATTGACAATTTTTCTGTGCAAAATTATGACTTAATAGATGTAGAGATGTTATCTGTCTTTGTATTTTGCTAGATTCTCATGAATTGGGATTGGCTGGAATTGATTTGTTTGAAAGAAGTGTCGAAAATGTTTACAATATCGAAGAACACAAAGTAGGCCTTGCTTTGCTCAAAAATGAATGTTTTGAATGATTATTACGATTATTTTAAATTTAAATCTGCTAAATTTCAAATAAATAACTTAAAACTGTATAAAAAGAATTCAATTGACGTAAAAAGCATCATTCTGTTGCATTTTGATTCAAAAATAAACAAAACAATTCCAATTTCAATTAATTTACATGTAAATCGAATCTAATACTGATTTATTGCTTCCTAATGCAATGTAGTTACGTCAAATAGCAACGATACAGTTCTAATAATTAAATTAAAGTAAATTTTTGTTTGTGTTTATTCTTCGAATTCTAAAATTAAACTGAAAATTAGAACAAAAACACGGGGCATGCAACTTATTTAAGTAACAAATTTCAAAATAAATTTAACCGTTGAAATTCAATTTAATTCAATTTATAGATCAAAATGTTAATAGCATTGCATAACATAACCTTCCCACTGCTTAACTGTCAATATCAAATAAATAAATCCCAAAATTCCCGTCGCATCCCAAATAATTCTCAAATTACAATAGAATTTTTCTGTAATAGCCAATTTTTTTTTTGGCAATAAATTTTTTTCACAAAGATTGTCATCTCTATATGAGTAGAGTACAATTTCATATTCTTATACCTTTTATATAGCTGCTATCCATTCACAAAAGGATGAATTGAAGAAAGAGGAGAAAAAAAGTCAACAAGAAAAGAATAAAAATTTCTTCTATTTGCAAAAAATAAAGTAAATATGAAAATTTAACAATGCAATTCCATGCAGGATAGATTTCATATAATTATTACTTGTGATGATCCATTTTAGAGCATCCAAATCTCTCTCTCTCTGTGGTCAGGTTAAATTGCAAATATTTAAACAAACAACAAACAAGAAAAGACACAGTTTTGATGCTCATGGGAAAATAATTTTTTCGTATATGGAATTGGGTTACGAATGCAAACATAATGTACAACAGTGAGTAATAGAACAAACACAACAAGGGGTATTTACTTAACAAATTTATTTCCTCATGCCACCCGTTGAGTGTTTTGCAGTTAGTGATTCTCAAATTGTATAATTCTAATTATCTACACTTAGATTTGAAGACAAATAAGCAAATATTTATGGGTACACAAGGAATACTTTAATTGCATCTAACTTTAAAATTTTAATATATTGCATGAGCTATTAGGTCAAATAAATGTGAATTTACTCAATTGAATAGCAATGTAAATAGAGTCGTCTATTGTCCAATTGAACTAAACGGTCAATATTGCAGTATAGGATATTTTAATGTTAAATTGGTGAGATAATGTGTGATGATACTTAGGTAATAGTTAGTATGCAATTAGTTCCACTGTTGATTGTTTAAAGAGCACGACAAATTTTTGGTGATGTGTTAATTAATTTTTGACTTTTTTTAGAGGGTTTGTTCAAGGTTTTGGTAAGGTTTGCACAGTTTTAAAGAAATTTCAAAGGTTACTAAGAGTATTAATTGACGTAATATAGTGTAAATACTCAGAATCTTACTCGATCGACGCATTTTGAGACGTTGTCCAAATGACAGACAAGAGAATAGAAAAGAGACAAGCAATGGTTGCTTGGTAAACGTTTGTTTTCATTCTTTACGAGGAAAACGCACTTCCGTCGATCTCGAGTGACCACCACTAAATTATGTTGACCTGACTTCAAGTGAAATGTGTATCAACTTCGAACTATTGCAACTGTAGCCACACAACATGATAGAACCATTTCTAGCCATCAATAGACAAGATATTCCTTCTAAAAGAAGACTGCCTCAATACAAACATCGCAGATGTGCAGCTATGATTCTTTATATCATTTCATTGAAAACTCCTATCCAACAACAAGATTACAAAAGATTTCAATTCAATAAATCACATCATCGTACAAAACTCTACCCATAATGCGCGTGGATGAAGGCTTTCCATTCTTTATATCAAAATTTCTGCAAAGATTCTTGTAATTCTGTGCAATTAAATGATTACTTCCTCTCGTCCTTTCAATATCTTCTCAATTGAGACTTTCAAGAATAGCCAAAAATATCTGCAATTGTCCAAGCTACTCAATTGTCACATCAACAACATTGATCAACAAATAAACAAGTTTATTGTCCATGAATTGGCAATAACTTAACAATCATGTACCCTGAATTTACGTTATAAGCCAGTGGCTTATCGGAAGAAAAAAGTTTTCAAAATCGTAAAAAAAGGCTTAATAACGAGTAATGGCTTAGTAGAAAATGTAAACAAATGAAGAAAAAACGAAAATTTTCATTAAAATCTTAAAAATTATTAATTTCTTCTAGTTCTTTTAGATTGTTCATAATGGAATATGTCATTTAAAATCAGAAAATTTATTTTATCTAGTTTAATTAATGACTTTTTGGTAGTGGCTTATTAACGGATACAAAATTTTTCCAGATTCAAATTTCTTTACTAAGCCAGTGGCTTAGTAACGAGTAGTGGCTTATAACGTAAATTCAGGGTAGGTTGCAAAAAAAAAGTTGCAATATTTTGATAAATAAGGAGGATATTAAGGCTAAGAAGCAACTTCCACAGGAAGAACGCCCAAGTTGCTGAATCGATCAATTAGCTTCAATTTCAATTCGACTAAAAAAAGTGCCTTTTTTAAGAATCTAGAAGTTCTTTATTGATTTATCAAAATTTCGAGTCGTGCTTCACATTCAATTGAGGAACAATAAGTATGTATGTATACAATTTTATGACTTCTTACTTCTTTTTTTCATGAAATTTTATTCCCAATTGTTGACTTCTTCATTGTTGCACAAGAATGTACATTCTATCCTACGGTACTTCCGTTCTGCCTGTTCCTTTTTCTATGGAATAAAAAAATAGTCTTTTTTGTCAACAAAAAGGATGTTTTGACAAGAAAAGTGGATCATTACATTCAGTTCCATTATATTTGTTGCTATATCTATTAGGACATTAAATTGAATGCTAAAGGTACAGAATAAATGATCTATCAATCAAAATTTACATCCTTTTTATAGCAAAATGAATCCTTGAGCAGTTTTTTATTATTGAATCTAATATTTGTCATCATAAGGGATGATTGATATCCGCGTAGAATGATGAGAGGAAGATTTAATTCCAATTAATTGAAGTTGTAAGGTATTTTGAGGGCTTCAATGTTGACTTTTCTCATTGAATGAATGGGAAATCTTTGTATTTACAGAAAATCTCAAAAAGAAATGAGGAAGTGACTAAAAAGAAGTTGTTTACTTGTTTTGTAACAATTCATTGACATTTTACCAATTTAACGGATTTTTAAGATTTAAATCTGGACAGTTTTTGAAAATTTGAAAGAAATTTGTGCATTTTACATCGTTCGTGTTTACAAAACTTAAATTCATCATTTCTCTAGGTAAGTGCGTGTTTTAAGGAATCTAGTTGATTTTTACAAGCTGTTAAGAAGTCAAAGAATGTAAAGATAGACATCACAAGTGAATAGCCATCCAGGAAGTCATCAAAATTTACTAAAATTCAATCTCAAACATCCATTTTGTGCACACAACCATAAAGAATCATAAATAATTCAATAAGCCACGAAATCATGTTGAGGTTTTTTTTACATCTGAATAAAAATTTTCTGCAACTGCACTCAACGAAACCGTAAAGACCATGTATCAAATTTTTCAGTTTTTATAAAGTGGGAAAGAAAACCTTCGAATAAAAAATTATTATATTTTCGGTCGAGGGAATGGCGAAGGGTAGTTTATGCTTTTATTGTTATTAATGGCTTCTCATTTCGTATACATAGAACGTATTGCAATGTGGATATTTCAAGTTCCTCTCTTCTCTATTGTTAGGATAAAAATATATAAAAATAAAATAAAATGCAGAAATAAAGAGAGGGAAAGTAAAGTGAAAACAAATGGCAGTTGATGCTCATATACATGATGAAGAGAAAACCATTAACATTCACAGCTATTGCGTTTGCATTTTATTGAATCAAATGCGCCCCTTTATTGAGATTATCATTTCTTGGATTAGTGATTGCCAGATATTTCGCTGGATCTTACTGGATGTTACTGGATCTCACATTTCAATTAATCTACGACACTTAATAAGTAGGAAAACCTAAGTAAACATCCAGAACTCACATATCAGACACTAGGTCGACGTTAGATTGATGCAATGCCACACTATGTCATCCACACTATCAACAAAATCTGGCAATACCACGAAAGTTAAAAATGACAACAACAGTAAGTCAAGCAGCAGCAGCAACCGCACTGATAGAGGAAAAACCACAAAGAACGAATTTCAATTTCATAAAGCATAATATTAAGAGGGTCGACTGGGTATGAATGACTTCGTCTATGAATTATTGAATTATTGCCATTTCATAGGCCACAAACAAAAGACATGATATACATTTGCTCATTTTTTTTTTATTTCACATATTTTATATTCTGGATGAGATGCGTTGAAAGACTAACTGAGGGATGACTTCATCCATACATCCAAAAAATGTTGATTCTTGTCTGTTGCAACAATCTCATATTGCGGCATTTAAATTGTGTGTTTAAGGCGAGATTGTGTGGAAGGGAAAAATCAAATGCTTGCGATGAGAAAAAAAAGGCCTGTGGAAAGGCATTGTCGAGGGTTTTCTTTGCCGTTACACATAAATATTCTTATGGATGAAGAGAGTAAAAATTCATGATTATGCGAAAAACGCAATTTCGCATGACAAGGGGTTGAAGGATTTCCTTTGTTGTGGGTTTTATTGAATTTTCCAAAAGAAATCTCATAAATATGGACGAGAAATTGTTCTGGGGGATGAAATTGTAGATGGAAAATTTATGACATTATTTGTTACTTTATGCTTATGTGTTTTGATTTGTGCATTTTTTTGGGAAACTAGGAGTTTAGTTATTAAAAAATGATGACTCAGCAGAGTTATTGAGTTATTAAATTGTATTTTTTTCAGATTTTATGAGCTTTTGTGATGATTTTGACTAATTCAGGTTAAGTCTAGTCATTTTGTAAACAATTTTTGAAGAGAAGTTCTAAAGGAGCACTGATTAACATTTATTTATGATTCCTAGGATAAAGAAACATTCAAAATGCATTAAAAAAGCACAAAGATTAATTATTACTATTTTAACGGTCATTTTGAATTTAAATATTATTGGAATTTAGTTGTTTTCCCTTCTTTCCTCAAAATTTCAGTCTTTTATTGAACTTTGAAGAATAAACATCAATTTATAGCAAATTTAGATGAATTTCGTACTCAAATCTTTGTTAACAACATTACAAAGGAGCTAATCATTCAAAAACTTACAAATTCAACACATTAATAGTATAACAAGCGTGAAATTCAAAGCAATCTTAGATCAAAATTAAAAATTCACAAAATTATTCTTCAAAACCATAAATTATTGCAGAAAAAATCCAATTCAAAACTCATTGAACTGATTTATATCCATAAATCAACTATCATCCCTTAAAAAATGCAATTTAAATTTTTTTCATCCACAAAAATTTTCTAAAACATTAAAAAATCTTTAATCTCAAATTAGAGAGAAAAAAAATGTTTCGCAATAAATTTTTGCCTCAAAATTCATCGTCTAGAAGACATAAAAGGATATTCCATAATATCGAAGTTCAGCTGCATACATCATGTATCAAAAACAAAGTAACATAACAAACACGATCGAGGATAACAATAGAGAGAAGAAGAAGCAGAGAGAATTCAAGAGGGAGGGTTGGCCTTTCGATTCTTTCATTTTTTTATTATTGTATAGGCTGAATGAGGGTTTCATCGAGGACAAAAAAAAAAGAAATAGAATTTCGTGCCACATACACACAACAACAATGATATTGTAGAGAAAGGGCACAGTGAGGGAAGAAACCTTAAAATAAGGGATGCAAGAACAGATTCTCATTCAGTTTGCAACAAGATATCAAAGTGAAAGGAAGCTTTGCATTAAAAAAATATTTTTTAGTTTTTGAAAAATTTTTTCTTTATTTTTTGTGAAAAAAAAAATTTTGTGGATATAAAAATGACAGCTAAAGCAGCACAACCACCTCAAACATACTCAAGAACAATTTTCAGACCATGGGATACAAAGGCTGAAAAATCACAAAGTGCTAAAATGGATAATAATGTTCAAGTGCCAATAGAAGTGAAAGAGGAACCAGTAAATCGAGCTATGTTTATGAATCCGCTAGTGAATCCAATGATACCTGATTACCTTTATATGCCACCAACACCTCCAGCAGAATATTTACCATTAACACCATTTGATGCTTATTCAATGAGTTTTATGGAACAGGAATATGCTAGAGTTATGGCTGAAGAAGCTCGTGCAAAAATGATGAGCACGAAGAAGCAACGACCAAAGAAATTCAAGTGCCCACATTGTGATGTTGCTAGATTCTCAAATAATGGACAATTGAAGTCACACATCCGAACTCATACTGGCGAACGTCCATTCAAATGTGACACATGCGATAAGACATTCACAAGAAACGAGGAACTCACCAGACATAAGAGAATTCACACAGGATTACGTCCATTCTCATGTCCAACATGCCAAAAGAAATTCGGCCGTCGCGATCATTTGAAAAAGCATATGAAGACACATATGGCATCAGAGAGATACAGCACCGTCTTACTTCCTGTCTATCCTTACGTTTATGGATATTAAGAATTTAGTTTAGATTTAAGGACATTTGTACAAAATAATTAATTAAGTTAACAAGTTGAGACTGTAAATTTTCTATGAACATAGTTAGGATAAATTTATTTTGATAAGAAAGAGAAACTTTATTAAAAATTTAATAAATTTTATATTTTTAAAATGAAAACTTTTGAAATTTCCTATTTTTATTCTTAAATTTTCAGCAAAATTTAAAATTATTGTTTTTAACTTTTCAGATGTTTATGTAATATTGACAATTTTCAAAATTTGGAAATCAACTAATAGCAATTTGTAGATTTATCAAATAAGGAATATATTGCGCCGGCTTGTTTAAGGATATAACTTCATATATTTTGGTGGATTTTTTGGTATTTTTGAAGTATTAACTAAAATTAAACCAATTATTAACGAAAAGTATTAAAAGTATTAAAACTTTAATCTTTGAAATTGAAATTAAAAATAAAAAAATAAAATTTTAAAGTTTAATTTTTAAAATTTCAAAAATGTTAATGTTTGATATTGAAATTTTACAAGTTTAAAAATATCAAATTAAAATTTCAAATATTAAAACTTGAAACTGAAATCTTAAAAATTTGAAAACTGAAATATTCAAAATAAATAATTTGAAGAAGTTCTTAAAAAAATTTGAAAATTTTCTTAAAAGCTATGAAGAATATTTTGTAGACAGAGTGTCGGAGACATGAAGTCTGGGTTTCAATCTTCATTTTCTTTTTGAAGTTGAATGAAATTTCAAAGAAAATTTTGAAAAATAATTCATAAACATTCAAAATAAAATTGAAATGAAAATTAAATTTTTCAATTTGAATTATAAAGAAGTTTTAAATATTTCATATAAGAATATATTTTTTAATGAAATTTCACATTTTTAAATTTAAAAACTAAAATAGCAATATTATTTTAAATTTTAAGCCATTTGGATTATGTTAAAAGAAAGTTATAAGTTTTAAATGCAGAATTTTATTGAATAAGTTGTAATAAAACCCTCAAATAATTGTAAAAATTAAAAATTTATAAGAAACTTTATTTTTAGTCATTAAAAACATTTTGAAAGCAATAATATTAGTTGAAACTTTATTTACAAATTAAAATTGCTAAATTTCTTTTTAAATCTTGATTTAAATTACTGCAAAGTATCAAATACAAAGATTCTATCCTTCACAATTTTCAATTAAATCTGCAAAAACAATAAAAATCCGTAAATTCACTAAAATATTTCTTTAGTGAGTCACAAAACTTTTCCAATTTAATTTAATTAAAACAGCACGAATCCATAATAAAACTAAAGCATTTCCTTCATCATGTCTCACATTGCTAAATAAATTGATTTAAAGAGTTATCCTAGAGGCGTGGTTAAGGATTTGAAGAAACCACGAGGGTTGCATGCATCTTCCATTGTTTATTTCTCGTGCATATTTCGATTCCATTCCCCTAATATAACTATTATGTGTGGTTTGATGCCATTGATTTTTCATTTTTATTTCCTTTTGTGCTGCTTCTTTTTTTGATCCAAAATTGAATTTCTTTTGAAAAGAAAATAGCATCTTTACGGGACCACGAGCTAATGACATTAGAAAGATGTGTCGACGACGACGTTTCTTTTTTCCTCAATTTTTATATCAAGCATGAAACATCTGCTGTCGTTGAATCGTTCCTGGAAATCATTACATTAAATTTTCATTGTCAGCCACAAAAACGATAAAGGAACGAAGCACGAATTAAATAAGCGAGTGGTTTTTGTGGCCTAGGACACAATGGAAAGTCATCAAACAATGGACTTGCTCCTTAAGACGCAACAAAAGACACAAATAAAAATTTTTAAGGACTTTTTCTTTATTTATTGTTAAAATTGTGATCGAGTGGCTTTTGCCATAATCGCGCAAAAATTCATTACACTAACCTAATATCAATCAAATGATACATACAATTGCCTTTTAATTGGAATCAAAATGCCACAAACAATGTCAAAAAAAAAGAAGAGAAATTGTGAAATTTTATGTTAAAAAAAATTGCGTGAAAAATAATAAAAGAAATTATTTTTCCCAAAAAAACTGTCACAAAAAATTTTTGTCCTCAAGATTGATCGATGTGCTGTAACAATTCATGTTAAAGTGTCTTCTCTATTGCTGCCTATTCACCAAAAAAAAAACAATGTTTAAAATAAGATAGAGAAAAATGAGGAAAAAAGGGACGAGGATCGCGATGAGAACAAAGGATAGATAGTTTTTGGATGGAAACAGGTTGAATGGAAATGGATTTTATGTAGCTTATGTTTGTCGGACTGACTGGGTTATGATTAAAAATTGCCAAAAACTGATTTGAGTCCCTTTAGTTACTCAATTCTTCGAGATCCTGTATACTTACAGTTTACAGTGGGGATCAGGAACCACTCCTTTAGTGACACTACTGTCTATAGACTACAAGTGAAGGCTGTTCGCCACATTTCTCTTCAATATAATTCGAAAAAGGACTAGTATTAAAATTCTCCTGCTGAGTCTCGAACCGATGATCGCAGGATCATGTGTATTGCAATAATTAGGTACCAAGGTACTAAACCATTCCACCATTGAGCCACATAGACTCACTAGATGAATTCTGCAATCCTTCTTTAACATAGCTAGATGCGCTTCATGTCCTAACTCAATACCTTCCATACCATCCATTCTATCCACTCGATTTATTAGGAAATTCTTGTAATGATGCACAATGGGATGATTTTGCTCTCTTTCACCTAAAACATTCCACTCATTGTTCCACATAAAAAATTTCACCCAAAAAAAAAATGGTTTGAGTAATAAATCAATTATAAAAGTTCTCAAATGATGCTCGCGTCCTTTTGTTCCTTATTTCATTGATGTTCATTGTGAAATGCAGTGAAAAAAGAGACACTAAAGGTGTGTCTCGTAACCGCGTGTAACATGATCAAAAAACTGATCGATTGAAATAAATTTCGATTCCTTTTTATTGTCGCTTCTTGTTTTGTGTTGTCGCGCGCGTCGATATCGCCTTACAATTTGTCATCATAAGGATTTTACTTTTTTATTCAGAACTTTTCAGATGAAATGTGGCAGTAAATTTTTGTGTCTTTTGAGCTTCTGCCGAACATTCATTTTAATGATTGATTTTCTGCTTCTTTGTAATGAACTTTGGTTTTTTGGCAAGCTATTGTGACTTGTAAATGGAATAATTTATGAATATTCATAACTATTGTCATGGCATTTTTCATGCATGCGAAAAAGGACAGACATGGTCACTTGCAGTTAATATTGTAAAAACGCATTTTTATTGGCACAAATCAAGCAGAAGCTAGCGATAAAGCCAGTTTCAGGCGGCATCTGAGGGAAGCTTTGGTTCACAATTGATCTGTACGGTCAGCAAAGTAAGTAAGAAGATTGATGATATAAAACAGCAATCACAAAATAACGGTCAAAAACCATTTGAAAATTAACGGCCAAAAATTATTTAAATTAGCTTCAATTTGCATTGTCTTCTAGACAGACAGACAAAGTTGCTTTCTCATTTTTACAAAATTAGCTAAAATTCACAAAATATGGTCAAATTGGCATAGCAAAATAAGTAAAAGGAATTGCTTGTCATCAAATGTGTGTGCATTGGTAAGTGTTAAAATTATATTTATCTACACAAACTTATATGCCCTATTATCCTATTATCCTTTCCATCCTCCATTCTTTCTCACCTCGACACAATTCCATTCACATTTCAATGAGCCGAAAGAAATGCTTTACATTCTATTCAAAAAAGTTATGCTGAATGCATGATATATTCTATTTATGTTGAACGAGATGAAAGGAAGAGCCTTAAGTGAATATGTACATAAATAATATTTTTCGGAGTTCCTTTCTGTTTTTGGTTAATAATAGGAGCAGAGGTAAGACGATTTGTAGGAAATTTCATGTCTTGGAATGGAATTAACTTGTGGATTAAGTGGCTTGTACTTATGAAGTTTTACGAGCTGAATCCTAGAATTTATTGGAATTAGTATGTATGTTAGATCATAATAAGTTTCAAAAATGGAGGGAAATGGCAAAAAGAGAAGTAGAGATATATAGAATATACAATTTTATTAATCAAAATTGAGAATCGAACTCACAACTTTCGGTTGTTGACTTTAGTGTCGTTCTTTATGCTTGATGATGACTATGGTGAGATTTGCAATTTGTTGCTTTGATGAGTACAAGCTGCAATTAGTCGACTATATGGCTATAAACTTGATGTTTGTGGAATTTGCAGTCTATACTATGAATAAGAACTGATGTTTCGATGAATATACTATTGTAGCCTGTTTCACTCGGATATTGATCAAATCATCATCTTATGCTCTTCCTTTAGGGCATCAATACTTATCTACTTACTTTACGGACCGTACAGATTAGCTGTGATTCATGACCATTCTCATAACATATCAATATTCATACCAAATCCTTGATTGATCCACAAAATGAGTATCGATATATACTGTGCCAATTGATCCAGAACAAATTCAATTTCTTCCATATTTACAGCTATGGACAGCTACAAATCTTACCGTTTTCCTATTAATCCTCACCTTTTGCGGATATTTTCCTTCAATGCTCTTACATCTCGTCATTGTCACAAGCTAACTAACCATTCACAATTGATTCCTTTAAACTGATTAATTCCCATTCACAGATTTTTGAAGTGTTAAAGAGCCTATTGACGAATCTAAACATGTTAATAAGTATTCAAAACATAAGTACATACATGCATGTGCTACAGTTAAGAGGATTAAAGCTTCTTTGTCATTCATTGATCTGTTTAATTTTTCAGGAGTT
Source organism: Chironomus tepperi (assembly GCF_022539635.2). NCBI lineage: Eukaryota > Metazoa > Arthropoda > Insecta > Diptera > Chironomidae > Chironomus > Chironomus tepperi. The sequence continues at coordinate 3,608,584 of NW_027226207.1, forward strand.
CAATTGTGCTTGATGCTTGTTGTTGTTATTCTAAGTTTTTGGATTCAATTGGTTCCATTGAATGGAAAAATGTTTCATTCTTGGCTACTTCAAAGGGGACTTTTTTGGAAGTACAGTCCAAATCGGCTTTAATTTCCATTACAAAATCTTGACCATTTCCACTTAACTTTAAATCTTTTTTATGAATTTCTTACCTTAAGTCTTTAAAATCCAATTTTATTTTCATGAATGACTTGAAAGTCTTCTTTCATTTGGAATTGAATTAATTAGTTCCATCGAACTTTATATCGATTTTAGATTCAAAATGATATTTTCATTACCTCATTTATGATAGACCGTGAAAATTGGCATTTGTGATGGATCCAAATGCTTAAAATTAATTTTCATGCTTCAATTCCTTTTAAGGATAGAAGAAAAAAATTTCAAACAAACAAAACCGAGTGCCTCCATTATTATTGTTGTCGTGTCTTCCTTTATTTCTGAAGAACTCAAAGAACTTCATATGTAATAAATATTTTTGACACTATAAAGGACGTCATAAAAGGTGTTGGCATGAAAAATTTTTATGAAATTCTATAGAAGGAATATAAAATATTGTTGGAATTGAGTTTTTTTGCCCATCCCAGACAATTTGGCTAGTTTTGGTTTAGAAATTAAATGTTCAATATCATTAAGGAGATTGGTAGGGATGTGCGGCTGATTTTGGTTTGTTTAATGGATTTGTGAATGATTATTTCAGTAACTAAGTATGGAATATGATCAAAATTAAGTTTAGTCACTTGAAAATGTATTTTAAGTATCATAGAAATTCTTGTCTTTCTTGTCTAAGCACCACAATGTCATTGAGGACTGTTATTAATATTATCAAACAATATAAACTGTCATTTAATATTCAAATTTTATTTGCATACAAAATTAGTTTTTTTCCCTTTTTAAAGTTGTTAGTCCCCTCGATAGAAAAGTTTACTTTGTTTTTAAACTTCAAAGAATAAACATAATGTCGAATGATTAAATCCTTTGGATCTTCTTTAATTAAGCTTATTATATTATATAAATAAACATTGTGTTATCAACGTCAACCTAAACAAATCACGCAGTAACCATAGAATCACCTATAATACCTAGTTTCGATATCATTACCAACTAAACATAACCTATACTCCACAATTAAAAGATCAAAGCCGTCATCCCTTCATTCAATTCAATAAATTTTCTATATTTCTCTTCATTTCATCATTGTTGTTTACTGCTTCGTATCATGCACGCTCAATCCAGAAGGGAAAATAAATGAACAGAATTTTTAGCAACAATAAATGTCAACGATCGACACATATATTTGTTACTGACTTGACGATTAATAATTGTTCTCATCTCTCTCATTCCCTTTCATTTCATACTGTGCTCGTCACCTATATCCATAAACCACAGAACATCATTATGACTTTAAATTTAGTAGTGCAAAATCATTATTAGAAGAATTTTTTTATGGTTCTAAAAAGAATCTTGTTTTGTTGCTTGCTGAAATGAAGACAAGTCAATTTATTGAATCTCTGTATGAAGTACAAAAGAGCCGAAACGAATTTTCTTTATTGTTGTCATAATGAAAAAGACAAAAGATACTTTTTTTTGCTCCTTCTTAAGCATTTATCGTAAAAAAGTCAATATCTTTGTTCTTCGTACTTTTGCGGCAAAGATAATAAAAATTTTAGAATAAAAGGAGAAATATTGGTAGCTAAGATCTTGTTTGTGATGTTCCCGAGGTGTAAATTTATTGCACTTACTAAACACAAAAGTCTTGAGAGAATTTGACAAATGATTTTCAAGAACTTTTTACAGTTCAATTCATTTTTAGTTTTTATTTTTGCGAGCCTTGATGTCTCTATTTGTTTTCGGTCTGTGGATTGGAAAATAATAGTCAAAAAGTCTGCTGATGTCTTCAACAACCAGTATGAGCCCATGTTTTTCTGACCAAAATTCTTTTAAGAATCAGCCAGAAGAATATTTAAGATTGACAATTCGGTAGACTTTTGGGTGAAGGTTACTAGATCAAAATCAGTTTAATTAGACATCAATGATGCATAAACTGCTGTTTCAGTCTGTCATATTCCTTTCCATCCCTTACGACCATTGCTAGTATGATTACCGTCGGTTACTTAGCTTCAATGTTAATTTTTTGTTTAATCTAGTATTCTTTGAAATAAAAACATTCAAAATTCTCAGATCAGATTCAAAATTATTAATTTAAAGAAGCAAACCATGAAACAATTGTTAAGCAATCATCAGATGAACTCAAAGAGATTGAGAATAAATTGAAAAGAATTCAAAAAGCTAGTTTTCAATTCTATTATAGAAGAATAATCTTGAACGTTCCATAAACAAATCTCGAAAAGCTAGTAAAATATGAATTATTGCCAAATATAGTCTTAAAACTCAATCTAAAACAGAAATATAAAGTATATCAGGCCTTTTTCATAGAATCAAACAAGCATAGTCACAATCGGAGTCAATGATTCTTTAAAATAAATTAATTCTATAATCGCTGGATTTTACAAACTAAACTCGATAGTCATTCTAATACCATAAATAGAAAAATCAGAAACAATGTATGTAAATGAAGAGTAACTGTTCATCTCAAATGAATGCTAAGCACTGAATATTAATTAAGAATCAAAAAACCCATCAGGGAATTTCCAATAAGAACCTCAATATTAAAAATATTTGTCTAATAAGAATGAATTCTAATGCGGAATTCGTTCTTTGCCTCCTCACTTATTTCTCTCTAGGGACATTACCAAATCTACCTAGCTTGCAGAATTTAATGACTTTATTTTCACACATAATACAATACAAAACAAACAAATTATTATTTATTTATTTCAGAAGTTAAAAAATTTGAGTCATTTTACTAGGCGAACATGAAACTCGAGAGCTACATGATTCATATAGGATATAAATGTGAGAAATAAATTTTCTTCTAATGTCCTTTTATTGTGTTGGTCTCTTAAAGAGAATGAGATGCTGAGAAATGAATAGGAAGAAGAAAGAGACGAAAAATAACAGGAGAATGAATTGCATTAGGATGCGTACCTGTACTGGATGAATACAATGCATTGTGAGACTGATTGGAACCGTAGATAATTTTTTCTAAAATGGAATGTGGTTTGAAGACTGCATGAGTGTCCTTGAACGAAATGGTACCGAAATTTTTAATGTCTTTTTTCAACAGGAACGCATGAAAATTTGCATAAGCATAGATTCTTCCTGTTTTTACAACCTTTTTTATGGGATATTCTGTGTTATTGTTGATTTTCATACTAAGCATCAGTGGATGTGGATAGTTAATGATGCCTAACACTTAAAGGATGTCTATTGAAGTTGGGAACTCTAAATTAATTGTATGGCAAGATCCAGTCGTTACTGCAACACTCCTCAATCCTTCATAGTCATAATAAAATCCTTAATTTATTTCATAATAATCAAATTTTGTACAAAATCCACTTATTCAACTGCTTATAATGATGCTGAACACCAAATATCTGTATAGTAGGTGGCATTTTAACGACATCAATCTCAACTCTTCCTACATCATAGATATTGTCACTTAATTTCTTCAAAATTTTGTAGAAACTTCCGAATCTGTTTACTAAAATTTTATCATCTGCGAATTGTTCCTTAATGTCATTAAAAGAGTTATTGCCGACAAAAATTTTGTCATTAAAACTTTGAAGTCGTTCATCGGAAATTTCAAGTAGTTTATCACCAGAATCATAATGATTGTGGTAACTTTCATCGTCACTTTTGAAGATAATCTCGTCATACTTGTAATAATTGTGTGAATTTTCATCGTAATGGACATGAACAGATGGAATGATGACCCTTAACGGCACACTCAAGTTTTCACTTTTCTCAAGCGACTCATCAACACGATTCTGATTATCAAGCAATGCCTCAATATTCTCAATGTCTTCTTCACCAAATTCATCTAACGTTGATGTTCTCGTGCCATCAGTTGTACTCGAATAACTTGTTGTAGTTGTTTTATCCGTTAGTTCTTTTAGATTATCGGCCAAAGAGTCACTCATTAAATAGATTGAGTCGATTTTATTTGAACTAAATTCCGATGCTGGACATTCACATGGTAAATCTATGATTGTCGATATGACAGCGGCTTTTACGTACGGATGTTGTGCTGAACTCCATGGTGGTACAATTATGTAAGCTAGTTTGCCTAGAAAATTAAATTGTATTTTAATTAATGGCTGAAAATTGACAATATGGTAATAATGAAGTTTGTGGTCAATAAGATTTGACCCGAGAGGCACAACATAATTTGTGAGCAGACCGGCTTGTTATTATGTAGTGCGGCAAATCATGATATAAGCTTAGTGTTGTTCTTTTAGCATTGACAACGGAAATTTGAAACTTTGTGCATCTCGGGATTATTTTTGCAAATTAATCAGTTGTTAGAGTAGGTCAGGTTTACATTTGTTTTGATTTATCAAGCATGCAAAAAATATTTAAAACGCTTGAAGGCATGAATGGAATTTTAGTCATTTCTGATGTCTTGATAAGGAAGTTCACAGGAATCTTTGATTTTTAACTCATACATCCTCACTGACTGTATTAGACTGACTGTAAGCAACTACTCACCGCATTGATCAACAACATACACGTGCATCTCATCTAGATCAATGACAAAACCCAAATCAGGATATTCATCTTCATCAATCACCACAATGTCGTGTGGATAATCTTTCTCGTAAATAAAGTCATACACAAGATCACTAGAGTTGTCCATGGTAAGAACAATGAATCTATGATCAGCAAAAACGGATGGAGCTTCTGCGAATCTCTTTGCTAAGTTAAGGAAGCTGAAATGAGATTTAATAAGCATTATCGGTGTGATTCCTGAAATTTTGTGAGAAAGGCAGGTAGTCTTAATTCTTAAAGACCAAATCCACACTTAGAACATCCAAAATAACTCACTAAAGTAGTTCCCGTTCATTTTCCGTAACATTAACTTTAAAAATGACCAAAACTGTATGCTCAACCTCAAATTTTGATAAAATGTCTGTGACATTTGATATGCTACACGTCACACCATCATCATTCTCATTCTCTGCCGTTTCTGAGGACTTTGATTGAGTCTGTTGCTCCAAATTCTTATAGCTTTGTGTCGTTGGACTTGTTTCTGGCGCTTTTGTGACTGTATTTACTTCGAAATAGTCAGGACTTCCATCATAGTCAGCATCCTGTGTTCTCTTTATAGACTTTAACTGAGCAACTTGATAAAATGAGAAAATTATAACGAAAATTATTAATACGTCTTTAATCAGCAACATGCTGAAGTAAACTAAATTCTAAAAAATGTGCAACGTTAGTAAGCAAAAAAATACTCTGCGGCTTATCAGTTTATAATGTTTGAGAGAATTTCCCTCATTTTTAGTGTTTTCATAGTACATTTATGAGAAACAGCTGATCTGTTATCAGGCAGCATGTAGTGTGAATGCGAGAGAAGTGGATATAAATGCTATTGAGATTGTTCAGCATGGATTGAAACTGTCAGTTTTATGCTCTCGATAAATGCAGTAATTTATGAGTATTTTATGCACTTGCTGTAAATTTTTACGTAGACGTAAGCCTTGACATTTTGATCTCCTTGAATGTATGCAACAGGCAGGAATGAGATTTAAATTTAAATGTAGCATTGAATCGTGGATTTAAATTGGTTGAAGGATATTTTACTGCAAGTAGTTTATGTGTTCAGTTTTCATCGAATTCCAAATTTTCAATTATTTTGCAAACTTTTTGAGTTTTCTCCATATTTCTTCTATTCCTTAATCTGTAATGTACATCTTTAACTGGTTTCTTCATGGCTCCTTGACTTCAATAATGAAAAATTTGGAAAATTAATATTTTTACTGCCTTCTTGATTAAAAAAAAAACGTTCAACTTAAAACCATACAACAGCTTTAAACCGTACAAATGCAAAAATTCAAAACCTTTCAAATTCAGACTTACCAGACCTAAGCATAAACCATTAAAACACGATAGTTCTTGAAATGTAATGACATTTTACTATGTACTTTAATAACTTTAATTAATTAATTAATTGTTCATTCAATTTAATTTACACATTCATCGTAATAATTTAGAACATTTTTATGTACTTTTTTCCAATATAACACGTTTACACAAATAGAAAAAAGAGAAAAAATGTTTTTCTCAATAAGAAAAATTATGGAACTTGACATTCTTCAAAATGCTCCCTTTCCTTGAAATTACTTTCATTCCTTACGAAAATTACCTTTCCTTTTTTATTTTATTTTAATCAATAATTTTAAAATGTTTTTCTTTTCTTGTTTAATTTAATTAAAAATATGACTGGATGAATATTATAGTGGCTTAATTATCTGATAATTAATATATAATTTAGTGGGGTATTGTTCGTTTGGGTGTAAGCGGTAAATTCATTGTTTTGCAGACCCATCCTGATACGTCTACGTCCGCCTCTTCTGCTAATCGTATCCAATCGTGGACCTAGAAGATATTTGTTAGTGGATATAAAATAAAGGAAGTAATTCGATGCTTACCATTAAAGTTTTTAAGTCAGCTCGCTCTTCTGGATTTTTCTTTAAACATTTATCTACAAAGTCTTTGAAATTTGGACTGAAACTTGGATGTTCCAATTTTGGTGGTGGTTCATTAACTATATAGTCTAATAGTTCAAAAATGGCCATTGATCGTGGTTCGATAATTGTCTGATTTGCCAATGATTGTCCATCACTTAATAAAATGGCATCAAGTGTTTGCATTTCAGGTGGTGGAATTGGATACATTCCAATTGCCATTTCAACTAATGATAATCCCAGAGACCAAATATCCGATTGAACAGAATAATGTGTTCCTTGTAATCGTTCCGGTGACATATAACTTCTTGTACCGACAAATGAATTCGCCATGGAATCAATCAATTGACCACTAACACCAAAATCACAAATTTTTATTTCACCACTACTATTGACGAGTATGTTTGAACTACGACGGAAAAGATAAATTAGACAAATTAAAAATATTTAAATTATTTGTCATACATTTGTAGATTATTAGCGTGTTAATACTTACGGTTTGACATCGCGATGAATAATTGCATGTTTATCACGCAAATACGATAGGCCTTTTAGAACAGCAACAGTTATTTTACCTAAAATATCTTCAGTGATACGCCCTGCTCGTTTCAATATTAAATCAAGTGATCCACCGTCCATATACTGTAATTAAATAAGGAAATTTTATAACATTATGAAATATGTAAAATAATTTAATTAAAGAAAAGCTTAAAGACCAGAAAATGTATAATTTACCTCCATACAAATGCTTATCTCTCCATCACTATAAAATGCTCCATAAAATCCAACAATATGTGGAAAATTACATTCATGCAAGACCTTAAGTTCACGAATAATCTGTTTCTTGATAGCTGGTTTTACTTCCAGATGTATCATTTTTCTGGCCATTATTAAAGACGTTGGCTTATGACGTACTTTCATTACAACACCGCCATTACCCGAACCAAGTTCACCAAGCTTTTCCAGATCCTGATCTGATAATTCGCCAATTTTCTCCTTTTGACTCAAGAATACTTTAATTCTTTTACGTGCATTTTCATCCATTTCTAATTCCTCTAATGTTTCTGTTAATTGATCAATACTGTTTTTTGTACCAAGTAATTCTTTTTTCCTGAAACGTTGAGTACTTTTTTGAATGGTAATAGGCACTAGATTGAATGATTAAGCTTGATACTTACTCTGCAGACGGTAAACCAGGTTGCGTTGCTGCTGAATCCATTGATGGAGGTGGTAATGTAAGATTTAGTTTATTTTTCGACATTTCTTCAGTTTTCTCCGTAACTTCTGATGGTTCTTTACAACTTAATTAGAGTAGAATAATTTAAAAAGATCTAAATATTACTTTTCTTTAAATTTTAAAATTTTTCTACAATTTTTTTCTCCTTTAAGTGCTAACTTTTAAGCAATTTCTGCTTGTTGTCGTCACTTTTGTCCGACTGTCATTGGAAAAATTTTAAAATATGAAAATTCGTTTACGATTCTTGATTTTTTAGACTAAAATGTCATAAATTTGAATATATATAGAAATAAGGTTTTTAATGATATGATTCATGCTGATGTTATAATTTATTTTAATTCATAACAACGGAAATAGGGGAAATGAGTGCGTTCAGACAGAACATGTTAAAAAGAAACCTGTTGATTTAAAAGTTAATTGTTAGGCATTTCTAATGATTCTATCTCGTTTAGTTATGCTATATTTTCATTCTTAATTATATATTTTAAGCTGTCAATAGCTTAAATATGAGAAAATAGCAAAACAAAGCCTTCTGTTTTTCTGACACCTTGAGCAAACTTGCTATGCTCACTATGATTCTAATTTTCATGACGCTTTTCACCGGTTCTATAAGCCATTCAAATAAATTTAATTCATAATATTAAAAAAGAAATAAATTTGAAAATTTAACGTCTTTCAAGAATTCAAATTGTAAACATTTATAAGGTTTTAAAATTATAGCGAACTTTTGAAATTTAAAATTTATGAAAATAAGTTATTTTTCATGTGTAAAAAAGTACACATCATTTGACAAAAATTTTTCTCAAAATTAATTTAATTAAAAAACAGTGAAAAAGTACAAGACAAAGTGATAATATTCAATTTGGTGACATCCTTAGCTTAATTGCTAAGAAATCAGGGGAAGGAATGTGTTAATGTACATTTCTTGAACTTCAAATTCATTCATTTGTGATTTTTCTCGTGAATTTTAATGTTGCTAGTACGATAAAAATTAAAAAAATTATTAAAAAAGCAGTATAAAGCAACAAATAACATATTGTGAGTGAATTCAGTGCAGAGAATAGTCAAATATTATGTTAATATAATAAAATTGTGAAATTTAAATTCTCTAAGAAAAAAAAATCCACAATTCATAAAAAAAGTTAAAATCAGTGATGAAAGTTCAAGAAAATTAACACATTGTGATAAAGTTATCAGTTATTAGGTTAGTATTAAGCGAATAAGTTGCACATATATGCAGTGAATAATATAAAAAATTAAGAGTGTGGAAAAATCAATAAAGAAAAATTGGGAATTTCATTTCTATGGACACAATAAGGCACAACAACAAAAATATAAACTTACAGGAAAGACTATTGAAGTAAATAATAGAACAAACGACGCAAAAAATCACTTACTTAAAGTAGATTGGAGGCTACTACATAAAGGAATCTCGTGTGTGAAATTTCAATTTGTTCATTTCTGTATGTCCAAGGTCTCGCGATTCATACAGCTTTTTATTTGTTATTTTTCGCAAAAAAAAATATAAGGCAGGCAGGCTAAAGAGAGAAGAAAATAAAAACAAAAAAAAAAGCGAAAAATCTATAAATATATATAGACTCAGACAGACAATATAAAAGTGAATCTGTTGTGTTATTGGATGTTCAAGTATATCCACTAATCTACAGGGGTTTTCTTCTTCCGTTTCGTAAGCAATAACTCACTAATTTATTCATATTCATGATAAATTCCATTACAGGAAGCTTCTCCAATTCAATTAAAGTCAAGATTTTTTTATGCTTCCAATTTCGGTCAATAATACACAGCATTGCCCTTTAATTGAATTTAAATATCAAATTACGAAGCCATTCTATCGTGTACGAAAGGAATTGATGCAAATCTCTCAATTTATATCTACTCGGGTACTTAAATGAAAATCACTGATGAGGTAGACTCTTAAATTTTTGAACCATATGACCTGATTCTGTTTTTCTTCATTTTTATTTTATTCTTCTGCTTTTCGTCGTGTCTCATCCAAAATTTCCTCTTGTTCTGTACATTCTCTTATTATATTATATTATTTCCCTTATGTGGGCATCACATAACTGGTTTTTATATATTTATATTAATATGAATTGGATGATATGTAGTCCTGCTGCCTCTCAACAGTTCAATGATTCTAAAAAAGAATTACAATTTCGAGACATGAAAAGCAAGTCAGCAACATGAATTTAAATTTAAATTGTATTGGCAATCATAATAGAGACCTTCGATAATCAGAATGTCAATTGAAATTGTATACGATTAATTGAGAGAAGCTAGTTCTAGTTACACTGGTACCACAATGAGTTCAATATAAATGAATGAGATTATAAATTATAAATCGATATTATTTTATGCTTTACTTTTATGCCTTTTTCGCTCCTTTCTGTTGCCTTTAGAATAAAAGTAAATGTAAAGTATACTAAATTATTCATTTCGAGTGAACAGCCTAGTGTCGTTTACTTATTCCGATGAACTCTCGTTGTTTATTAGCGTATTTTCACAATGGAAGAGCATTTTATCCATCTTGAAAACTCATTAAATTTAGTCGATTATAACGACTTTTGAAAATTTGAATTTCAACGGGTTTTCAAATTTTGAATCTTAGCATACTATTCAAATAATTTTTGGCCGTTATTTATCAAATAATATGTGTCCGTTATTAACCATTAATATTTCTGGACAATAAAGCATTTCACTGTATTAAATCCTCTTTGTGCTGATAAATGCGCTTACATTAGTCATAACTGACTGCCTCCCCACACTAGTCTGTTCTGAAAACAAGGAAAAAAGTGAAATTTAACACTGATCATCATCGAGTAAGCATCTCGTCATCCATGTAGTCGTGTCGGATTAATTATAGTTTCTTAACACTTTGTTTATTACAAATTTGACTTGTGTAATATGAATTTAATATGCACTACAGATTGATCTCATTATAAAATTTTGTAATTTTCATAGCGCTGCTGCGTGTTTGTAAGAAAAATAACAAAAATGATTATTGCTAATTATAGTGCCGCACAAACTGTACAGCAGTTGTCTAATTATGAATGAAATGTGAGGCATTTTTTTTTCGACGATGATTCTCTATTCGCGATTTTTACTACAAAGCAAATAAAGTTGTGAAGTCTATACTTATGAATGTGAATTGACATTGAGGAGTTCATTAGAAAGTGTGTGCTGGAAATAGAGGTGATGAAAACCCACATAAATAATTTGTGAATCATAACACCTTCCAATTTTACCATTACATTTTCATCTAGTTATCTTCGCTGTTGCACAAATTGACTTGCTTCTTCTTATTTTTGTGGTATACTGAACCATGTGCTTAATGTAAATTAATATAAGGTGTGCCAAATAATCATAATCTGAAAATTGAAGAGTCATTCACCCATGAAATCAGTATTTGTGTATTTAAATAGACGTCAGATATGGACTTTTGCCAGACTATATGCTGGATAAATCATGCAAATTAAATTGATCTACCAATATTTTAGTTTTTATGGGAAAATTAAGCTTATTTGCTTAGGGAGCAGTCACAGATTAGTGGATAGTCATCAACATAGTTGTTAGATCAGCAACAATATGAAGGAAACTCAAAACATGCAAATTTTCCAATATTACTTACTCGCTGACCGTTCAGATTAATTACGGTCCTTGAAACTTCCAAGATGATGGCTGAAGGTAGCACTATTACTAGTTCAGTTTCATCAAGATCAAAATTGCATCAATATATTAGAATTAGATACGATCCAGCACATACAACCCTGAACTTATGCTAATTATCAAAGTAAATTTTCAAAATATGGCAACAATGCTATATGCTGTGCTGTATATGAAAAAGTAATCATAAAGATAAATTTCATTATTATTTTTTTTTCTATAAACCATAATCTACCGGAAGTGAAGTCGATAAATTACCACATGTGATATAAAAACATATTGCCAGCTGTTTTGGTAATTTTCTTTCTTTTTCTTTACTTCTCCTTTTCTTGGGAAGGAAATTACAACGCGATTATGGCAACGTCATTCGATTGTGATTCAAATCACGAAGAAAATGATTCTTTTTCTGCTTTCGATTAATTTGATGACTCATAACACCTATATCTTTGAGTATAACTTGATATTTATGTGTGGTTCTATTTAAATTTGCATCTATAACATTTGAATATGGTGAAATTCTTGCTTGAGGGTCTCTATGGGTTATCTTGAATAATTGCGATGTATGTAAATTAAAAGTATTACGCTTTGAATTCTTGTAAATTAAGAGTACTTCACATGTTTGCCACAAAATCAATTTTAAAAGCGAAATAGCTATTTTAAAAATAACTGCCACGAAATATTTGAAAAATAACGGTCAAAATATATTTGAAAATAGTTGGACACTTTTTTTTTGAAAATATAACGGTCAAAATTAGAATTTTCAAAGTTTACTCCAAAAAAATCAAATTAATACTCAGTTCCTGCCTATCCTGTGTACAGGTCATAATTAATTTTAGCATAAAATTTAAATTTTGATTAACTTTTACTTGTTACAAACTTATGCTTAATTATCATTTAAAATAAGTTAACAGAACTCTAGTATTATGCGGTTAGTAGATCATGTCACGCTACCCAAGGTTCCCTCAGCAAAATGTTTCATGTGTCTCAATTTCGTTCATGTTAATCAAAGTTAGCCAGACTGTCACGAATATGAATTACTGTAGTTTATCAAAGTTATAACTGGATTTTCCAAATTTCCGTTCTTTTTCAACATTAAAGGCTTTCTTATCGCGATTTAATGCTTTAAATAATATAACATTGAGTATTCGAAGCTCTAGATTTATATTTGCAAGATCGCAGTATTAGCTTTGTGGGAGAGATGAGTCTATTTGCTATTTACAAATCGTACACAGCATTGATATCATGACAGCGTAATAAAAATAAGTTTATTGTCTAAGCAACTTCCTTTACAAATCGTGCGTGGAAGTCACAAAGTCGTAAAACATTAAGTAAATTAAAAATAATAAAATTTCGGTTTGTTCGACATAAAAGTAAAGATTGAAAAAATAAAATATCTATTGTTTTACGTTAGTAAATTGTTATCAGAAGACAGTAAATAACAATCAGTTAGACAGAGTCAATTAACCAGTTAAAAGTTTGTGTTTGTAGGTAGTTCTGTGATTAAAAGGGTTCTGTGCTGTTGATTTTAGGTATATACGGAAGTAATGGGTATTCTAGACTGTATTTTAAGGGTATAGACAGTACTGCCGTCAAAGCAGGGATTGATATTCCGATATAAACTGAAGGTCTAGGTTTGAGTACCAATAAACCGTTAAAAATAGTTTTAGTACAAAATTTTGAATTAAGACCTTTTAGTACTTCTTAGTTTAGTACCCAAAAGCTTTTAAGAAAGCTCTGGATCTTTATTGTCCTAGAACAATAATACTGGATCAAAACATCCATGACAACAACCCTGACAATGTCTACATACTAATGTCTTTAACATTGTGTATCGTATTAACCCTACACGATATCATATTATCATTAAAAAGCTCTATATTTCCATCTTAATGACAAATCAATTATGTATCGTGTAGGAAAGAACCTTGAAACATAATTGTGTCAATTTCCCATTAGCACATACTGTAAATCTGTTAGAAAAATGACTCTAGTAAAGCATTAAACTGATTCTAAGTAAACTTCCTTATTCAGTGCTGTTGGCAGTAAAATTTCTTTATTTAAAGAATAACGACAGTGTAGGAAATGAGAAATAATCCAAGACAGCACTTGCAATTATTTTTATAGCAGTCATTTCTTTTTTTCCAACAGTAGAAATTCATGAATAAGCGTCAAACTCATTTGTTCATCATGAATTTTAGAAATAATATTGTTTTAGTGCCTTTCTGTGGTTTAAGAATTCTGTAAATATTCATGAGCATTGAATGTCAGACAAGGTGTGGACACAGTTAATGACTTTTAAGTATAATTCATTAATTGCCAATCAATTGCCTGTCAATAACTCTACAGAAGCTCTTACAGAGTCAATAATAATCAGAATTAGTGTCCATGCCTTGATGCCCATGAAAAATAAATATTATTCTTAATAATCTCATCAAATCTTCATCTTATGTCTTACTTCTTGTATATTTTTAGTCACACACATAATCATGGAGGAGAAGAGAATAGCAGACTACTTTGTAGTCGCTGGAATGCCCGAGAATCCAAAGTTATTACAGGAAAATATATTTAGTGATTCATCGCATTTAAGGACTGTTGCAAATATTGATCCAATCACAGAAATTGGTGTATTCTTTCCGGCTTTGGATGAAAAGATTCCTGATGATCATGAAGTTTTAAGATTTACACCATCAGGATTGGATGCTGATTTAAATTATGGTTCTGTAAGAACGACAGCATGTTTTTTGTATTTCAAACGTGGACGAGATAAACCACCGTTAGTGGATATAGGTGTTATGTATGATGGATTTGAAAGAATCATGCCTGATGCTGAAATTGTTTTAAAAACACCTGGTGATCGTCTAGCAAATGTTAATAATTCATCGTCCAAAATATTCCTTACTTATCGTCGTGCTAAGCCTGACATGCCTATGAATGAGCTTGTTGTTACTGATTTATGTTTGCTAATACCTGGAAAGGGTGAAAAAGTACCGCATGCCTTTTGTCAAATTTACAAAACATTAAATAAAGGAATGGTTGGAAATGATGTATTTTTATGCTATAAAAAGTCAATGAACAGTCCAAAATGCATAAGTTATCAACCAGAGATTCTCCATCGATATCCAACAATTGATCATTTTGATTTCTCATTAAATTCATGCACGAGTGTTCCACTTTTCTGTTTACCCTTGGGAACGACACTTGAAATGTGGCCACATATACCAAGCGGTGAGAAACGTCAAGCACCGACACCAATTTTTAGTACTTTTGTATTGACGGCAAATGATGGAACTTATAAAGTTTATGGATCAGCATTGACATTTTATGAGAACTTTAATGAAAAGTATTTGACAGATCAACAAAAGGAATTCTTTGATTGGGATAATCCGGAAGTACATACATCAAATTCACTTCATGTAAATAAGTCCATTTGTATTTTATCAAATTATCCGTTCGGTGACACATTTGAGAAATGGCTTGCATATCTTCAAATGATGGCATCATGTAATACACCTCTGCCAGTTCCAATTGAACGATATATTACACATTTATTAGACGAAGTTCCATTTCCATCGCCAAGCATCTTATTGCAATTGTCATCAGCCAGTAATGATCGAATTTTATTGACACAACCTGAAGATTCACCTTTGCCAAGAAGCGGTGCTGGATTTCGTCATTTATTGTCTAATCTTGGAGCTGAAAATTGTTTACACGTCCTCGTTTTGGTGCTGACTGAACAAAAAATTCTAATTCATTCATTACGTCCATCGACATTAACTGCTGTTGCAGAAGCTGTCGCAACAATGTTATTTCCGTTCAAATGGCAATGTCCATACATTCCTCTATGTCCATTAGGTTTAGCTGAAGTTTTACACGCTCCTTTACCTTATTTAATTGGCGTAGATTCAAGATTTTTTGAAATTTATGAACCGCCTAATGATGTCACGTGCATAGATTTGGATACAAATAATATAAGCTTATGTGAGTCACAGAAACATTTATCAACGAAATTATTGCCGAAACGAGCAGGAAGAATTCTCAAGAATACACTTAGAAATATTGAGGATGAATTAAATTTACTTATTGCCTCAGAACAGCCAACAAACAGTTTGGATCGTGATTTTAAGCGAAAGAAACGTGAACAAAATTTAGAAATGAGAATCCAAGAAGCATTTCTAAGATTTATGGCATCAATTTTGCGTGGATATAAAGAATATCTTGTGCCTATCTCAAAAGCACCCACAATTGGAGCAACTGACACAGAAGCTTTGTTCCAAGTCAGTGCATTTTTACGGTCACGCGATAAGGCACATCATAAATTTTTTCAATTATTCATGAAGACTCAAATGTTTATAAGATTTATTGAGGAACGTTCATTTGTTTCGGACGGTGACCATAATTTAACATTTTTTGATGAATGTGCGGAGAGAGTTGGAGCTTATGATGACGAGACAGCTGAAATACATTTCGTTGATTACGATACAGGCCACAGCAGTGAACGTACAAAGTTCATTTTACCGCCAGAAATTGTTGGTGGAAATGAACAAACATATAAGTACATAAGTTTTGAATTAGATCCAAAACTGCTCAATCAAACGAGAAAGACATTGACATCGAATATACTTCAACAAGCTGGAATTACGCCTGGATCTCCGATATCACGTCGTACAAAGCATGAAATTAAATCAGCTCAGAAAATGGCACGCAAAATTCAAGGATTTCCTGAAGCTTGGGCTAAATATTTGCTTGGAACGTGCTACTCGATTTATTTCATTGTTCTTCCGAGCATTATTGCAGAAAATACAGGACTCGAGCACACGTGCTTGAGAAACGCTTATGGTGAGTGACACTGGTTGATTACTTTTTATTATTCTGTTTACATTTTAATTGAGATTGAACTTGTGATAGATCTGCTGTCAATTTGTTTGTTTTGAACATTTTCATTATCTCCTAAAGATTTTTAATTAAATCATTCTGTTCTAATTAAATGACGACTGTTTGAACATTTTGAAAACATTTGAATGGTTTTGAAAGTTGTAAAACATTTGTAGAGTTTTGAAACTTGTTCAATGGAATTGTATGGTTTTATTCATTTTTGAAAATTTGTATGATTTTAATATTCAGATTCTCACAAGCATTTATCAAATACATAACAATAACATAAATCTATTTATCCTTCACAGATCTTTTGGCGAAAGCAAGTAAATTTAAAATTCATGTTGACGAAGTATGTTTTCGTATAATGATGCAATTATGTGGCATGTATAATTTGCCAATACTCGCAGTAAGACTTCATCATTTAATGAAACGCTCTGGAATTCAGCCAAACGCCTTGACTTATGGTTTCTACAATAGATGTGTTCTAGAATCTGAATGGCCTTCAGAAACCGCCATATCAAGTCAAATGAGATGGAGTAAATTGAGAAATTTTGTCCTTGGTGCTGCACATTTTAGACGTGCTGGAAAAAAATATGCATCACGTAGACGACTCTCGATTTCTCATGAAAATAATTTAAGTACATTAGAGACAACAGACGGTACATCACGAACAAGCTTAGATTCAGGAACTGCATTGGAACCGCAACAACAAAATGGAATACTCGATTTTGCTGCCTTTGATAGAATTCGTGATCGTTTAGGATCAATTGTTAAAGCATCACTGCCACAAGAACAATCATCTGATGTATTGTCAAGTGCTGGACTTTTGATATCATCTGGTGATAGTGCCACTTCATTAGATTCCAAGCACATAAATGCTCATGATTTGAGTCCAAGAATGCTTGCACGTTCTGATAGCTTCGGTGGAGATGCAAAGTTCATTGATAAGCTACAAAAATTAAATATTGAGTCGAAGATGAAATGCCAAAAAGTATTGAAATTCAACGAAAGTGAGGAGCATGACGAGAACGGACATGGAATTGTTAATGGAAATCATGTTGATGACTTAAATGTACCAAAACTTAGTCCATCAAAGTAAGTATAAACAGTCCCAAAAATAACTTTATTGATGGCATGTGGCAAGATAAACACAAATAACCAGTTATAACATTTAATTATCATACCGTCAATCGATATGTTGATTATCATCTTCTGTAGTTTATTCATTAATGATTCTGTTAATTTTATGTAATTTATTCAGAGTATCACCACGAACTGTTGTGACTGAAAATGATCCACTAGGTGCCTTAGAAGACAACGAAACTGACGAAATAATTCAAGTACAACAATCTCAACCATTAACAGAAGAGCAAATGGAAAAAGCTCGAATACATGAAGCAATGTTTTCCGAACAGCCAGTCTTATTTAAAGGAATTCGAAGTCAAACATTTGAGAATGCATCGAATTTAAATAAAGGCATGCATCGATCTGATACAATGCCAACGCAATCGCTTACATCAAGCTTTGCAAGTATTGGATCGTCATTGAAATTTGGTTTTAGGTGAGTTTGATGGCCAATGTTATGTCTGTAGAAATTCGTAAATGTCCAAAAATTTACAATTGTTTTGATTGCTGCTAGAACTTTTAATTTAATTTATTTAATGCATGTAAAAATTAACTATTATTTATTTTTTTGAGACAAAAACTCATAATTCTTGTGTTCGTTTCTTGATCATAATTTTAATCGTTTAAAACATGTAGCCGCTACTCACCTGCACGGTTATCATTAGTTAAAAAAGACCTCAAAGATCTCAAATTGCCTTCGCAATTTATTGAGAACATATCGAATATGACTAATATGAGGTAAGTTTATTATTACTTAAGGCTTGTTATTATTAGCTTGTTCCTGTAATTAATTTGTCAGAATTAAAATAGTGCTGAATAACTGCTATTTAATAATCAAATTCAACGGTCATCTAATGTTCAAATTTTTAACGTATTTTGAAAATTCAAATTATTTGAATCTGAAATGAACCGGTTCATTTTGAATTTTGAAAAGCCGTTCGTTTTTAAATTTTATTTAGTCGTTATTCAGGACTTAATAAATTCTGTCAAACTTATTGCAAGAACAAATCGTCAATGTTTTTGTATGCTTAATGTTAATATTAATGGTAGCTCACATAAGTCAATAAATTTAATAGCTATGCAATAAACAATTCTCATTATCATTTCCCTCCCATTACAGTCCATCATTAGCTGGAAAAAAGAATGAAATCATTCAAGGTGGAATAAGTCAATTAAAATTTGCAGCAACGTCGGTTGCTAAAAAGTTTGATGAAATTAAGCAAACGATATCAAGCAATACGACACCAATCAAAACAAATGGCGGATCAAATAGCTCAACATTGGAACGTGAGAAGAATTTGCATTCATCGAATGATGACTTGCTCAATGACGAGAGAATGCCGGGACGTAGACGAGTGGCTAGTGATTTTGACCTTTGGGGTAGAATAAATGAGTCGAGAAAATCTAGTTATAACAATTTAACACGTTTAGGTGAAGCAGCATCAACAAATAGTCTTAATTCATATCCATCTACACTTCCTGAAAATTTATATGGAAATGAGAGCAATGGAACTTTAGATTATGACATAAAAATTCAAATCACATCATGCTCACAGTGTCACAATTGTCATGTTCTCATTTACGATGAGGAAATTATGTCAGGATGGTCAGCGGAAGATAGTAATTTAAATACATTTTGTCATGCATGTGAAAAGTCCACTGTGCCATGCTTAGACATCCAAATTATCATCGATGATCGTTTAAAAGATCAAATTAAAATATCGGATGCAACTGTACCGTACCTAAATCCATTAGTATTACGGAAAGAGCTAGAGAATATTTTAGTAGAGGAAGGAGATACAGCATTAAAACGAGCAACCTTCCCTGAAGAACATCCAATCATATACTACAATCTTTTATGGTTCATGGAACGAATTGATGTAAACACGCATTTGCCAAATTTGATTGTTCCTAAGAAGGTATGTTAATGCAAATAATTTAATTAATTTTCTATAATTATCAAGGAGTGGTTATAGATTGTCTAATTGGTGATAATTAAGCTTGCTTTGACAGTTTAATTAAAAAAATTAACGAATTTGTGAAATTTAAATTCTTGAACCATACAAATGTTTGAAACTTTTGTAGGGTTTTGTAGTATAATTTATGATGATCTGAAATTTACAATTCACAAAATCGTTAATTTTTTTCCAAATTACACCTCCTTGGCAATTCTATTGCTATTATTTGTGTACAAAGCAATTTTCATGGCTATTTTACTTCCAATATACTAATTCTTTTCAATTATCCACAGATCAACGACAGTGAAGCAGAAGATCCACTTCAAGCCTTAAGCAATAAAAAGTCTGTTTGCGTGCAGTGCTTATGGGACAATCCGAGATTCCATACAGATTCAACGTTCTTGTATATGCTCTGGAAACAAAGTACACCCTCGAGTCCATTGTTGAAGGCGTTGTTGACTGAACAAACATATCTCAATAGAGCGTAAGTAAATTAGTGTAGATAATTGGACAGTAATTAACTTTTGTTTCTTCCTTAATAACAGTGCAATTCAACAAATAATCTCATCGATACGATGTAATGACCTTATGACGCCAGTCAAACGATTAGCAAATGAGCGTCACAAACTTAGGAATCGTGGTGTCGAGAGAACTCATTCGATTTATCGTGATATACTCTTTCTTGCACTGGTGGCAATTGGACGTGAAAATATTGATGTTCAAGCATTTCATCGTGAATATGCGACTGTTTTTGAGAAACTGACAATGATTGAACACAAAGATAATTTATATCACAGTCAGGATTTACCGCCAACATCTTCGGCATTATTTTGTCGTGCATTCTTCAAACCACTTTTATTGATTCCTTGACAATGTGTCAATTATAATTTTCGAATTATGGCGAGATAGCGTCGATAGGGAAATGAAAATTATGATAAATATTCATCATAGCTTACTATAAAATAATCAAAAAATGGAAGTTTGGGAAGTAATGATGGATGTAAATGGCAAAATTGTAGGTGATAGACTTTTTTTGGATAGTAAACTATATTGGCCTTGCACAATTGATTGATGTCGGTCAAAATAACTGATATTGATGTATTGTAGTTCTAAATTATGATTAAAATTAAGATAATTGAAATTATCGATTTTCAACGGTTTTTTAGAATTTGAATTTTTTGCAGTTTTTTTTTTTTTAATTTGGGGTTTAGTACTAAAATTTCAAAATTAGAAAAGTCGTTAAAAATTTAAATTCAAAAAAGTCGTTAAGATTTCTTATGAAACATTTAATTCCATCAATAACTTTCTAACTTCCAATAAACTAAACACATTTCATTCTTTGTCACCGAGACCAGTGAAAAATTCTCTAGGCTTGATTATAAATTTAAATGATAATAAAAAAAAAACTAATTAATATCACTAAAATGTAATTAAACAAAAAAATACGAAGAAATTTTGCTTAAAAATATCAAACAAGACAACTTTTTTGCTCATTGAATAGTGAAAATAAAACAGAAAAATAATATTCTTTACTATGTGACGATAACAAGTGCATTAGAATTGACTTTAACTTCTTTTTTGGATGAAAACAAACTTTTTTGTATAAAAATGCGAAAGAAGAAATTTTTGCATTAAAAATAAATTTTTTATCAGCTTTTTGGAGCCTTTTTTTCATAAATAATTTGTGGAAAGAAGCATAAAACCTTATCTTACTAGATTATGCAATGAAATATAAAAAAAAAAAATGTAATTTTTCTAAAACAATGGTTTATTTTTCATGTGGAATGGTTGGTTCAAGCATAAGCTAGATAAGATATGGATATAGAGAAAATTATGGGAATTAGAAACATTAATTGTGATAATTAATAGATGCAAAAGACACACACATACATATGCTACGGACGTTTATTATGTTTTTAATTTTGATAAGTTTTAAAAAGTAAATCAATATATCTTTTTTGAAAAAAAATGGAATTGTGTACAGAAATGTGACGGAGAGGAAAAACAATAAAATTGAAAAAGTTTTTTTTAAGAAAAAGAACCTTTTGGAAATATTCAATCTCGATAATTGATTTCTAGGTATTTTACACCCAAATAAAGCTTTTCCACAATTTTTATAATTCAAAGCACAATGTGTAGGCCTCAATAATATCCAACGGTAACCATGCAGTCATGAAATTTAATAGACACAATCTGAACAAACACCTGCATGGATAAATATTCAACAGAAGCCGATATTGATTGATAGATAAAATTGCAATAATTTTCGCTATAAATAGAGGCGACGTCGTTCCTGTGAAGACCGATAAAAAGTAATCATGACGTTCATGCTTAAAAAAAATAAATGAAATTTTATTGCAATTGATATACAAAGTGAGTTATGCTGTATAGTAAAAATTTGTATCAAACAATCAATTTTGTTGAACAAAAATAGTTAAGGCACAGTTGTATATTAAAGCTAATCGTCCATACTCAAACAATGTTTAATCTCGTCAAGTTCCTCTTTGTCAAAATTCAACCTGCTACTTTCGTCTGACAGAATATCACAAAGTCTAAAAAAGAATAATTGAAAGCATGTCAAAGATCGTTAAGGAGCTACTTCAATAGCAAACATCTTACCTGTCACACTTTGCCGTAAATAAATTATCCTTTCTATCACAAATATTGACACGATTAATTTGGTGACACTCCCGAAATGCTTTGGCCCATTGTTCCTTATAGAAATTTTTCGACTGAGTTGCGGCATCGTATTTCTCCTTCAGCAATCTCTTAAATAGAACCAAGGAAAGAAAACATTGTTATAGAAATTTACGACAGTTTAAAGCATTTGGAACCATACAACAGTTTTGTGTTTGATGTAACTGTTGTATGGTTTAGTCACATAAAGACTCAATTTTAAAACTGTTGAATGGTTTTCAATTATATCAATTTTGAGCAATTTTACTGTTGTAAGGTTTTGCAATTCAGAATAAAAATCCATCAACTCACCATCTCCTGAATCAAATTCTCAACTTCTTGCTTCGGCACCATATTCAATTTCAAGTCCTCATATTTTGCATTCATACAATCAATTTTGCCCTTCAAATCGCAATTTTCATGGGTCAAGAAATTGACCTTCTCGTAGAGCTGTTTATTACTACATTCTAGCTCTTCAATCTTGATACTTTTCATATTGAGTTCCTGCATAAATTCTTGTTCCAATTGCTTTGTTCGCTCTTTTATCATCAGCAGCTTATCAGCATATGACTTTTCTAGTTCTTGTTTCATTTTTTGAACACTATCCTCATTTCTGACATGCTGAAGGTTCTTTTGTTTCAATGAATTATGAGCATCTTCGAGTGTCTTCGTTAGAACTTGTAATTCGTTATTTTTCGCCTCAAATTTATCTTCATAAGATGCTTTCATGTGATTAAAATCGTCCCTTAGCTTATCCAAATATTTCTCTTCCGTACGTTTCAATTCAAGCAAGAAATTCTTCTGTTGGTGCTCCTTCCAATTCTCCAGCTCATTAATCATTTTGAATGCGATACTTTCGTCGAAAAGTTCTTCCTTTTGAATTTCAAAGGTCTTTGCCAAATCGATTTTTGGATCCTCATCCAATTTTGGAAGATTTTCAACTCGTTTTGCATTAAAATTAAGTCCAACATCATCAATATATACAAAAATATCAGCCATAGCACTAACCGTCTCATTCTGATTGGTAAGCAAAATATTACCACAAGTTCTTTCTTTATTACTTATCAACAGGTTCTTGCAGTCTAAATATGCTTTGGCATGTGTATTATGCGGTCCACGAACGCATAATGTACACGAAACTGATGACTTTATTAAATCCATAATATTCTCCGAATGTGATGTAAAATATAATTTAAGTTCAAGATCTTTGAACGCAATCAAATTTCCGTCTATTTCATTTTCATTAATGTCACGGTTGACAATTGTACGTGGCGTGTCAGCAAATTCATGGAAGAAGCTTATTTGCCAGATTCCCTTGTGTGGCTTCTTATTGAATTTCATTGATTTGAGCTGTAAATTGTAGCTAAATAAGCGCGGAATTTCTGACGTTTTTCCACATTCATGAACTTTGAGTATTGAGTCGATGTCTGTCTTTTCTGACTGACTAACTATTTTCTCTAATTTTGGTTTTTCTGGAACTTTTTTCTTCCCAATTCCAACAGACTTAACTTCTATGGCACTTGACTTCTCAGATTCGCTATCTTCATGCTCAATATGTTCGACATTCGACTGTGTCTTCATGTTAGGAATGTAATCGCCGCCAGCTTTCACATCAATTTCCTTTTCTGCTGATACATAATTTTCAAAAATCTCAGATTGATGTAATTTTCTCGTTCCTTGATATATAATTAGCACTTTATATTCCAAAATTGGTCTATTTTGATTCTCGATATTGTTTTGTGTCTTTATTGTCTCCACACCGTCATAATCCTTTCCTTTTGGGAAATTGTCGATAAATTCTTGCAAACTGAAGTTAGTTATGAGCTGATCGAGTCGAATTTCTACAGATCCGATCATTCTGTTGTCTGAATAAATTTCTACAGGAACATAAAATATATTTTCGAAATAGTCATGCAATGACTTTAGTGAGGAACGAAAATTAATAGAAATTTTCTCCTGAATTTGATGAGTACGGTTAAACTTTCTGTCCAACTTCCGTGAATGGTTATTTCCTAATAAAATATAATTAATGAAAAAGTCACGATTTGACTGATTTTCAGCACTTTCGGTCACATTATCTAGATGTTTAATATTTTGAATTATTAGCCTAATATTAAAGATATCGCAGTCAGTATCAATGCTTCCGACTTGAAGTAGTCCTTCTTTTTGGAGCAATCGTATGAATATTCCTTTTTGTGACGTCATCATTGATGGATTCGGATTCTCCTCGAACATTATTGATTCTCTTGATTCGATCGTTTGAGCCTCAAGTATTTTATTCTTATCAATTGATAGGAACTCTTTATCTGTGATCATAATGTTCATTAATAGCTCTGGCTTATGAGGTCTGAAATCTCTTGACAGTCCAATAAGTTTCATCCATCGGCATTTAGCTTTAATAGCCTTTTGAACGGGAAGCATTGGAATTCCACGAACTGGCAGTAATACATATCCAATGTGCTCTTTCTGTGCCACATTTATATCGCCGTTATAATTTTTAATCTTGTACAAGTCAACTTTTACTGGAAGGTTTTCAATTTTCATTCGTTTTATTGACTTTCTGTCAGTTTCCCATATCAACGAGCACTCAAATGATGTTGTATGTCCTGTTTTTATCGGTTCCCTATCCAATTTATTTCCACTAAGCGACGCTTGTGCCCAAACCATGTCTGCTGCATTTAATCCAATTGCTAAAAGTTTTCAAAGAGTTATGAATGAAAATCATTAAGTAAACTAATGATTTTACCTTCAGAAATATGTAGTACTATAACTAAATCATCATGTAAAGATCCACTTGCTATTGATGCTATATCCATCGTAAATTTAATAATTTTATCTTCTTTATAAAATAAACAATTTCACTAAAATCCGTTAAGTCGAAATATTCCACAAAACTTTCATTAAATGTATTTCACAGCATACTTTGGTTAATTATTTTACTAGTTTTTTGTAAGTTGTCTTAATAATTGTGTAAAATATAATTAATTCATGAATACATTATGCTTGCTATGAATTTATGAATTTTGTTTTGAATTTCAGATTTGTTATTGTGTCGTCACTGGATTTTACTTCTTATTTAACGACCTTTTCAAATTTTAAAATTCGTTTTCCCAGTAAAAAGTTTTAGAACTGACTATTTAGAACTTATTTTGTATCCAAATACAGTTAATAAAATTTATTTATAGAATTCTAGTGATTTAAGCTTTATGGCGACATTTGTAGTACCTGCTAGAGCATCCAGAACAACAATGGACCTTAATTCTACACAAAATCTCGTAAATCCTGAATGGTAAGCATAAAGAATGAAAGATGTCTAAAAATCTTTTGTTGATTGTGAAATTTATTTCAAGGGAACTAAAAGATCCTGCACCAGACATCCACAATCTCTTCCGAAACTTTAATTTCAAATTTTTCAATGGAAATCTAGCTTGTGTGGAATTAGAATGGAGTAAGAGGATGTATCAATGTGCTGGAATTTGTTATTCTCGTCGAAGTCGTGGACAAATGTCATGTATTATACGCTTAAGTGAGCCACTTCTGAAACTCAGATCCCGAAAAGAACTAGTTGAAACTCTCCTGCACGAGATGATCCACGCATTCAATTTTATTCGAGGAATTTTGGAGGAAAACGGCGGTCATGGAAAGAATTTCTTAGCAAAAATGCACGAAATAAATCGTTTAGCAGGAACTAACATAACTGTGTATCATACTTTCCATGATGAAGTCGAACTATACAAGAAACATTGGTGGAGATGTGATGGACCCTGCCGTACACAAAAACCTTATTTTGGATATGTCAAACGAACATCCAATCGTGCACCCAGTAAAAACGATTTTTGGTGGAGTCAGCATATGCAAAAATGTGGCGGTACCTTTATCAAAGTTAAGGAACCAGAAAAGGTTGAAAAGAAAAAGACAAGAGAAGTTAAGCCAAAATCTGATGGACCAACCAAAAGAAAAGTTCCAGTAAAGGCAAAGGACCCGAATCCTAAAGATCAGAAACCAAAAGACAATGATATTCGAAAATTTTTCCCAAATATTTCACTCAATACCTCATCAGACTTTTCAGAACCTGATATCGATAAAATCATTCAAGGACCATCAACTTCCAAAGCAATTACTTCTGGTGAACCTGATAAAATTAAAATAATCCCAGACAGTCAAGGAACTAAACTTGGTGGCTCTGGAAGTGGACGAAGTCGTCTGTTAGACATGTTCAATACGAAGAAAGATCCTCCAGGAACATCAGCAGCAAAGAGACCAAAATTAGAAGTTATCGAAATAAAATCAGAAATTCCGGAGCATCAAATACATAAATCCATAAAAATTGAAGTTATGCACGAATTTGATGACGATGATGACATTATATTGATTGATGATCAGTTCGACGACTCAATTGCCATAGATTATAATCCTATTGACATTAAAGAGGAAGTAAAAATCAAGAACGAGGATGAGCCAACAACCTGTGAATGTCCAATTTGCAATAAGAAGATCAATGTAAATGAAGTTAATCAGCACTTGGACGAATGCCTTACTATTCAAATGTTGAAGGAATCACCTTAATGAGACTGATTAGTATCTGTTAATGCTGAAAGCCATACAATTCCATAAATTACTGTTGAAAACCTGTTTGGAATTGTACGGTTTTTAAACATTTAGACTAAATTTAAGTTTTTGTTCATAACGGTTTTCGATTCTCGTCACATGCTTATTATCCACTAGTAATTTTGTTAAAGCTGTGTACCCCTTGATTCCGTATATTTATTTACCTACATTCATATCTATTTTTAAAAAGTTCATTAATAAAGATTTAAAATTAAGGATGGAGTCAGCTAATTGCTGGAAACTTAGAGATCTGATTTGTGTTCTTGTATCTGTGCCTGTATCATTAATAATATGGATTTTAGGGAAAAGCTTCTCTACATTTTCCAATACTAACGGTAAATATTCAGTGATAAATCATTGACAATGTAATCTAATTAATCTTTGACATAACTCTAGACTTTTCATTGACACCTTTACGTTCGTTTCTATCGACGTTTTTTCCGTTCCTATTTATGATTTATGGATATAAGAAACGATCAGTTAATAGATCCGGAGCAATTTTTGGAATTATAGTGGCTTTATTGATGGCATTTGCATCGCCTGTCTATCTTATTGTACTAGCAACATTCTTCTTCAGCAGTTCCAAAGCGACAAAGTACAGGCAAGATTTTAAGAAAAAGATTGAAAAAGATTTTAAAGTTGGTGGTCAAAGGAACTGGGTGCAAGTTCTTTGTAATGGTAATAACTTAGTGCTTATTTATTGTAAACAAAATATATTTAAATGAATTTCTATTTTTAGGAGGTGTCGGAGGATTTATAGCTATTGCTCATTTGTTAGAACTCGGTGTCGGAGAGAGACCTATTGACTTTGTGAATAATTATAATGCATCTTTACTGGGTATTTCCTTTTTGGCATCAATTGCATGTGTGACAGGTGATACATGGTCATCGGAATTAGGCATTTTTTCAACATCAGATCCAGTGTTGATTACAAATATTAGAAGAAGGGTTCCAAAAGGAACTAATGGAGGAGTCTCAAAATGGGGCTTTTTTGTCAGTTTTCTTGGAGGACTTTTAATTGGCTTTTCTTATTATATTTCGACTATAATATTCATTGATCGTGACTTACTTATTGATAGTCCACCACAATATCCAATAATTCTTATGGGTGGTATTGCTGGACTTTTAGGGTCAGCTGTAGACTCATTTTTAGGTGCAACTTGTCAGTTTTCAGGCCAAACGCCTGAAGGATTCATTGTTGAGGAAATTGAAGAGAAAGTTATTAAAATTAGTGGACGTAAGATTCTCAATAATCACAGCGTTAATCTCCTCAGTTGCATATTCACTGCCATCGCAATACCAGTTATTGCGCATCCATTTTGGAACTTTTTTACACTTTTTTAATCGGGTCCTTTATAGTCTTTTAAATTTTGGAGAAGGGAACTAGTCTGATAAGCAGCGCTAATCAACTGGAATTCAATAGACATCCAGTGAAAACTCAGAAATCGAATAAATCCATTTTACTAATTCAAAACGTCCTATTAAATGCAAATATGCATAAACAACTATTTGTTTAGCGTACTCCAATTGTTATATCTGGTTAAATCAAGGATATTTGTCAAGATTTCCATTAATTTTAATAAAGTTTTTATATTTATTAACGAACTTTTTTTGAATTTTTCATTCATTTGTTTTGTTTATAAAAAATTTTCAGTGAAAACTCAAAAATTATTTAATTAAATGGAAAGTAAGCTATTTCAGGAAAATGACTCTTGGGAAGACGTTGGTGGTAACAGTAATGACCTCAGTTTTTCATTAAACAAGAATGCCAAAAGCAAGAAGAATAAGAAACGTAAAAGGAAACATGAAGAAATGCTAGATGATTCCGAAGCTGGAAAATGGGTTAGGTTCGTATCAAAAAATTGTCGGCAAACACTTAAATTAACTAATTGCGCACTATAACAATAGAGCACCAAAATATTATGGATTGGAAGAATCAGATGGACCAGAAGAATCACCAACAAAATCGAAAAAGAGGCGAGAACGAAAACGCAAAAAGGAAGCACTAGAAAGGGAAAAGGAAAAGGAAGTGATTCCTGAAAAAAGGAAAAAGAAACAACACATCGTAGAGACAGAAAAGAAAGAAAACAATGAAGAGGAAGAAAGCAGGCCATTGTCATATGAAGAAAAGCTCCGAGAGTCATTAAAAGGATCCAGATTTAGATATATTAATGAACAGCTGTACTCAAATCCATCAGCGGAAGCCATGAAAATTTTTGACGAAGACGAAAGCGCTTTCACAGCATACCATGAAGGATATAGACATCAAGTTAGTCAATGGCCAATGAATCCATTAGATCGATTGATTAAACAGATTAACAAGATGTAAGTTGGATATACTTTCATATTTTTAGGACATTCATTATTTCTATGGATTATTTATAGGCCAAAGAACTACGTAATCGTGGATATGGGATGTGGAGATGCTAGATTAGAGAAGTCAGTTCTTCAAAAAGTGTATTCAATTGATCTTGTTTCTAATGTTGAAGGAGTAATTAAGGCAGACATGTCAAAAGTTCCAATAGAATCAAACAGCATTAATGTCGTCACGTACTGCTTATCCTTAATGGGTACTAATCTTAAAGACTTTTTCATTGAGGCAAATCGCATTTTAAAGATGAATGGCTTGATAAAAATTGCGGAAGTATCTTCCAGATTTGATAAAGTTGGCGTTTTTGTAGATTTTGTGCAGAAATGTGGATTTGAGCTCATCAACAAGGATATCAATGACAAGCTCTTCTTCTTCTTTACATTTAAAAAGACTCATGATGTTAATAGTTTCAATAAGAAAGTACCGAACTTTAGTCTTAAGCCTTGTCTTTACAAGAAGCGTTAATTGATGTCTGAGACACTAAATAATTATTTTGAATAAATTTGATCATTTTCTTATTTTCTGTGAAACTTAATGACCAACTTTGGATATTTCTAGGAATTAATAGCACTTTTCATAATTAATTGAAGCTTAATTAAGTAATAACCAAACAACCTAATTCAGTAACCATCAAAATGTCAAACACATCGGTGCTCGATATAGCATGGACAACATCAAGCATCCTTAAAGTTTTTGGATACGCCACATTCAGCCTAAATAAGAAAGATGAAAGCAAAATCATAGTCACATTCAAGGATATCCTGTTATTTGCCATCAATCTATTAATTGCTGGATTCATGACTTATCGAGCATCAATTTACAATCCGGACTATATCACTGAAAAGACTCTAATGACTTATGTCGGTAAATTCACGATGGTAGCAGCTGGAATCACCTGCACGATTTCAATGATCTGTTGCTTTGCATTCAGCAATAAAGTTTGGAAGCTCATCAACATAATTCATGGAATTGATATAAAGTTTCATGAAGTCAACATTAATACTGAGTTTAAGCATGCGAAAAAGATTTATGGAACTTATTTTATAATTTTAATGCTGTTTATTGCCGTCGGTGCTTTTGTCATGCTATTTCACTTTAAATATTACAAAAAGCCAATTGTGGCTATACATTTTATCTATCTAGTGACTAGTTTTTGCTTTTGCTTGCTGTGGATGAAGCTTTTCCATGTAGCTTTATACAGGAGGTTCAAAATCATGAACAATGTGCTTTTGTAAGCTGTGTATTAATAATATAGGTAGATGTGCTTAATAGACAGATTAATTACAGGAATATTATGACATCCAGCAGAGTAACTACATTACCAAATGTAGAGACTTTAATTAATTCACTGCAATTGATCCATTCTTATCTCATCAAGTCCATCAAATTAATTAACGAAATTTTTGGCTTTCAAGCCATGCTTTGTGTTGGCATTTCCGATTTCTTCACATTCTTTACTTTCTTCTCGTCTTACAAGTCGACCAGCATTAAAACGTATGGACAAAGGAACGTGACTTTTATGAGCATTTATTGGTGCCTGTATCTCAATACAATTAAGACAATCGTACTTGTTTTATGCTGTATGACAGAAAAACAAAATTATGAGACATCAAGGATCATCAATAGATTAATAAGCCGGAATGTCTGTGATCCAGCAATATTAAAGTCTTTAGGGAATCAAGTCGTTGGACAGTCGTCAAAAAGCAGCTGTGGATTATTTTATTTTGACTCCCAGCTATTTGGAATGGTAAATTTTAGGTGATTAATATACGATATTCATTTGATGACTGTGGATCACTTCCAGATGTTTTCAACAATTGTCTACTACCTAATAATATTCGTACAGTTTGAAATGACACTGAGGAATTGATTATACTCAAAGGATATCCATAATGTAATTAATTTGAATTAATAATTAATCAAATCATTAGTTCCTCTTCCTGTATATGCTACATATTCATTAGTAGTGAAAATAATGTCATTCAGACACAACTTAATTTTAGCTTCAAAGTGGCTCAAACTATTTGGATATGGAACTTTTAGCGTCAAAAGCACTCAGGATGAGAAAGTTTCTGTCACATTGATAGATTTTCTATGTCTGACTGCTAATTTGACAGTTGGATGTATTTTGGCATACTATTCGGAAATCTTTACGTCTGAACATTTTCCTGGAAAGTTACTACTACACTATGTCATAAAAGTTGTGATCACTTCCATATCTCTTGTCAGTTTGACTTCTATGGTCTGTGTCTTTATGTTCCGCAACAAAATTTGGAAGTTTGCTAAGCTGATTGACATAATTGATGAAAGTTTTTGGCATATTGGAGTTAATTCAGGTGCTGATTACTTTTTGAAGCTTCTGTTATCCTTATTTGGTGCTGTTGTGGTAATGACACTTATTGGAATCATCTTAATGAACAGCTTTTTGGAATATGACAATGTGATTCAGGTCTTGATGCACTTTGTGTATTTATCGATAAATTTTAGCTTCTGTATGTTTTGGGCTATTCTGTTTCATGGGGCTATATATAGGAGATTCGGTGTACTTAATGATGTGATGAGGTAAATTGTTATCAAAATTTAATTAAGGCAGTCTAATCTGCTGTCTAAGTATTATAACCTCATAATTCTATTTTTAGCGGTCTGATCATCGATAAGGACAGGCTGTTTAATAATTCAGTAAGGCAGGTCGCATCACAATCAACCGAAAATTTATTGACAACATTACAATTCATTCACCTTAATTTAATTAAGTGTATTGAACTTGTCAACTTCACTTTCGGTTTTCAACTTATGCTGTGTACAGGAATTGTGTTCCTGTTTATATTTTTCACGATTCATTCGAATAAATAATTTAATTTCAAGTGTCATAGTAGTGTGAAACAACAGTAGATTGGAAGGAAAAGGACTGCAAAGTCCTCAAATCATCTGTGCCTATCGAGCATTTTTCTATGAAACTGATAATAATAAAAATTTAATATTCGTCAATTTATATTGGAGTGTCTACATTTACGGCACTAAAAGTTCTATTGATACTCATGTGTCATATGACTGAATGTGAGAACATTATAGTTAGATGGGAAAAACTCAAGAAGGTATCACGCAATGCTACAACTGTCAACAGTGGGGACACACTTCAAAGAACTGTGGCTTCGAATCCCGCTGTGTCAAATGCACAGAAAGTCATCCTCTACAAGTTGATGAATTGTAATGTCTGTTCACCAATTACACTGCAGCCATCAAAAAAGGACGAAGTTCAAGTTTTTGGGAATCAAACGAGAGGATTGTCTGCTCAAAGAGTTCTTGTGGATTGTTCGAGTTTGACATTTCGTTGATTGTTATGGTAAGCATGTACCTAACAAATTTATGATTCTTAATTACTGATACATTTAAAGCCGTCTAAGGCTAACATCGAGCAAATTTTAAGAAGCTCCGCCATTATGTCATTTTTGTTAAATAAAAAAGGATATTTCTCTCTCATTTTTTTATATTTTTCACACTATTCTGTGCCTATCGAGCATTTTTCTATGAAACTGATAATAATAGAAATTTAATATTCGTCAATTTATATTGGAGTGTCTACTTTACGGCACTAAAAGTTCTATTGATACTCATGTGTCATATGACTGAATGTGAGAACGATAGGACATCTAAATTAATCTACAAGTTGATGAATTGTAATGTATGTTCACCAATTACACTGCAGTTTTTTGGGAATCAAACGAGAGGATTGTCTGCTAAGAGTTCTTGTGGATTGTTCGAGTTTGACATTTCGTTGATTGTTATGGTAAGCATGGATACATTTTTAGGTTATGATGACTTTACAATTCCTTTCAGATGATATCCTCAATTGCCTATTATTTTGTAATATTCATACAATTTGACATCGCATTATCAAACAAATCTCAGTAAACATTTGCTGGAAAATTCAATGAAATTTTCGCATTTCAATTTGAAACGTTTTGGAATTCAAAGCATCAAAAATAAATTCTCAGTTCCTCAAATATGCAGTCAGCATCAAGAATTTTCACACAAAAGCTCACCCAGACATCATCGATTGTCAAAATGAGTACAAAATCAGCATTTACATACACAACAACCCCAAAAATTCGCAAAGGAATCTCAACCCATCATAGCAGCAAATCAAAGATGTCAAATGTTCGCGGATGTGTGCCAAACGAATGTCAGGAGATTAACAAGACGATAGTCAAAACTTTCACTAAATCAAGTGACTTCAAATCGCCAGAAGTGACCACCCAAGAATGTTCTGTTGTGTTAAATTTTTAAGATTCTTTCCTGTCTGAATAAAAAGTAAAATTTTGACCAGTTCTAACCATTCACGTTTATTATTTTCTTTTCAATTCCAATGACCCATATAATGCTGCAATTAGCACCTCTTCATTTCATCCAGTAATGATCAATTATTACTGTTTAGTGTAAATTGAATCGTCGTGGAGATAAGATGAATAAGTGTTTTTATCTTTTAAGTCTGATCTTGATCAATGAACTAGTTTTAGGAAGTGAAAATGTTCTGGAAAAGGGTTCAAAGAGGCAAAAGAAGTCTCTGCTATTTCCACAATATTCGGTGTTGCAGGTCAGTTTACTGTGATTTGTGAAATTCTAGTGTTGTGTTGTTTATGTCGTTAACACGTAGCGACTATGTTGCGTTGCTCTTTAAACATTAATAATCGATTATGAGTGTATTTACCGATTTACTTTTTCAGACATCAATGTGTCTCATCTCTCGAATATCCAGTTTAGACAGTCATCGTGTTGCCCTAAACCTTGGATTCCAAACTAATTATCAATTGCCTTATCAACTTCCTAGTTTTTACTCACCAATATTTTGGGCTAGAAAGCTCTCGCATGCTTCAAATCCTTTAGTGAATTTTTTTGAACGAATAGCTGAAAGTAATGATGAAAGTGAGGAAGTAGATGAACGTAATAATGATGCTTCAGATGAAACAAGTACAGAACTTACAACGACTACAGAAGCCTCAGAATTCGATGAGATGGAAACTACAGAGGCAGCATTCAAAAATCAAACTGTCGAGCATCATAGGCACAAAAGGATGATCTCTTTTGACTCGGATATAAGTGCTGGGCAGTTTTATTATGGAATTATTGACGTTTTGGGATAGTAAGAAACAGTAGCAAGGATCAATCGGAAATGATATCTAAAGCTTTTTAATATTTTTAGTGCTGGATATAATGAAGAGTGCCTCTTAAAAAGTGTTTGTGAGCTTGCAAAGCATCCTATACATTTTGACGAGAATGAAGATGTCGTTAAGGAGATCTTGCACTTTTTGCTAACGTAAGTCAAGTGACATCATCTCATTTTATCCTTTTACTAACAGTTTACCCTTACATTTCATAGACCATCAGCCCACCAATCGTTTGATGCTGAAAATGAAATTGAAGAGAAGGAATTATACGAGGAAGCTGAAAGAATCGGAAAAGAAGGAGGTGACTGTGAATTAATCTACAATGAGTGCAAAGTATCGCCGCTTTATTCAATATCAAATTTTATTCCAAATGATGATTAATAAAGATTATCGATCATGTCCTTCTGAGCACCAATGAAACGACTTGCAGTTTGATTTCAATTCAAAGCTTTTCATGTTCATCAGGTCTTTTGCGTCCGGCATCATTTCGCAATGTTCTTTACACATTTTATGCTTATTCGTGTCATTTTTTTCATCGCAGTCGTCTTCTTTTTCATTTTTTGTTTCTTGATCTTCAGGACATAAGCCACAAGGCGGTTTTGTTGTGTAAGTACGAAAACGTGCCATTCTAGCAATTGAGCCGTGTAATTTTGTCACTGATTGTCTCAACATTTTGTTAAAAAAATTTTAATTAACGAAAATACGTCTGAACTGCTTAACGAACAATTTTGAAATGAAAAT
Organism: Chironomus tepperi; assembly: GCF_022539635.2. Classification (NCBI taxonomy): domain Eukaryota; kingdom Metazoa; phylum Arthropoda; class Insecta; order Diptera; family Chironomidae; genus Chironomus; species Chironomus tepperi. The sequence continues at coordinate 3,643,653 of NW_027226207.1, forward strand.
TTTAGGATGAAAATTTTTCTCAGTGAAAACTTGATTGATTTTCTTTTAAATTTAATAATTAAATTTATTAACAGGTTTAAGTAAAAAAAGTTAGGTAGTTCTTAAATTAAAAAGTTCCTGATTTCTTAATCTTCTTTGATCAGCTTTCTTTTCTTAGTATAATGATCTATTCGTTCCTCTAAAGTCGAGCATTTTTGACGGTCACTAAGTTTGATGTAATCACGTCTGTTACAGTCACGATTTAAAGATTTCATTTGTTTAACGATTTTCGGCATTTCTGGATATCTTGTGCTATATTCATTGTTTAATACTCGCAGCATTTCAAATACCATAGCTGATTTTACGCTAGCATCACACCAATGTTCCTGAAGATCCGTAATTATATCTCTGAGATTTTCCTCACCGAATACCCATTTATTGGCCATGTCGATATTTCTAGGAATGTCATCCTCGGTCAGTGATTCTTCACGGAAGTTACAAAAGAACAAATTTAATGGAATTTCACTAGCTAAACTATATTGTGGCTTTTTCTCATTATTTTCAATATCTAATAGTTCCTTAATGACATCTGGACTTTCTTTTTTCTCTCCAATCAAAAATAAAACGGAAACGATGCACCTGATCATGTGCCATAGAAAGGCACTACCTTTAATCTCTAAGTAAAACATGTCATAATCCGGCGTTTCATGTTTCGGTCCTTCCTTAATTGTTGCTACATCTATTCGTCTGATATAATTGACAACGCCATTGCCAACATCCATTTTACACAAGTTCCTGAAGTCATGAGATCCAAGAAGATTTTTGCATGCTTCTTCTATTAAATTAATGTCCATGTCGCCTCGAGGAAAAAAGTAACGATATGTCCTGTCTGTACAATCAAATCTAGCACTGTAAGTTGATGAGATTAAAGGCATCCACGAAATAGCACGAATCTCTTTTGGAAGGACCTTGTTTAGTAATGAACAGTAATTAATTTCACCGTTAATTGCTTCTTCTGTCAATTGATCCTTAAATTCAAATTTGCTTCGAAGATCCAGTGAGACTACTTGATCAAATGCTGATACTCCTTTATCAGTTCGTCCACAACGATTATAATTGCTCGTTTCTCTGGAATCTATTAAGCAAACTTTCTTCAATGCTTTAAATAAATAATATTCAATAGTCTCGATTGTATCATCCTGAACAACATATCCACTATAATTCCATCCTAAGTAGCAGAATTTCAGTAAGACATGCCTCTTGTGGGACTTTGAAAAGTCAAATTTCCTCTTTCGTTCCTCATTTTCGTTTTCCGGATCTTTTGAATTTACCTTCTTTTCAATTATATGTTTTAATTGTTTATTATAAGCTTCCAACTTAATTATCCTCTCAACTAGGTCCTCCTTTGTTAATTCATTAAGTTCCTCAGGTGTCAAGTTCTTTTTCTTTTTATTAACTTTAATTTTATCCATTTTTACAGAGTCAATAATAATTTTGAAAATAAACGTAAACAAAGGGGGTAAGAAGATTTGAAATTTTTTAAAATTTTCAGGTTATGAGGGGTGTGAAAATATCTCGTTCTTTTCATGCCAATTCGGCTTGACAGTAGATCATTGAGGTAAATTTTATTTAATTAAAGTGCTTTAAATTGCATAAAATTAATATGTTTATGATGGAAATTGTGCATAAGACCATGGATCATGTTAATTTTATAATCGTGAAGCTTAATACTTAAATTAATCACATTTTTTCTTCATTTTAATTTTTTTCATGTCGTGCAGAGCAATTTGTCGAAATGGTAAGATGAAAAAATTAATTTTCATAAATTTCATCCTTATTAACCTGATTTATCAATTTCTATTGTAGACGAAAGGTACTACAAGTTTTGGTAAGCGTCATAATAAGACACATACGTTGTGCAGACGTTGTGGTCGATCCTCATATCACATCCAGAAATCAACATGTGCTCGATGTGGATATCCAGCAGCAAAAACCCGTTCATGTGAGTATTTCGATCATAATAAATCAGTGCTTTCAAGACATTTGTGAAGTTACAGTGGATTAAAGTGCTGTTTGCCATTTAAATTCAATTTGAGAATTTTGTTTACATGGTTAACATCCAAAGGTTACAATTATAAACAAAATTCGCAAACATAAAGTGAATTTTCGACTTACTCTAACTAACAACATTTTTAAATCATTTTAGACAACTGGTCCGTTAAAGCTAAGCGCCGACGAACCACCGGAACAGGACGTTGCCGTTATTTGAAAGTCGTTCGTCGCAAGTTCCGCAACGGATTCCGTGAAGGAACACAAGCTAAGCCACGCAAGACAAAGGCATAAGTTAATCGCTTAATAATCCAATGTGAAAATCCATCTTTATTGTAATAAAACAATAAATTCAAGATTATTGAATTAACTTTCTTTTAATATCCGCGAAAATTCAGTGTTGATATTTATTTAGAGATTCTTTACAGCTATTTATTTTCAGATAAGTTTATGGACCAAATTTTTAGTTGCCAAAAAAATATCTGATAATTCTAAATAAAATTCAAATAAATTAACCGAATTTCAAAATTTTTAAATCAACGACTTTTTTATTTTCCAAAAATTTGTACCAGAACAATTTTAAATTTAAGAAAACCGTTGAAATAACATGAACATTTAGTACAGTATAGAACGGTGCCAAAATTTAAATGCTCCTATTAATGCGTACCTAAAATAATCCTGGCATAGTGTGAAAGTCGAACAATGAACTCGAAACATGTCGTATGTTCTTAAAATGCAGCATTAAAGTACACATATTAAGCCAGGTCATGACCTGAATATTAAGTATTGATTTTTCATAGCTTAATGATTTTAATTAGCCTTCGTGCTCATGGCTGTTTCGAAGGAAACGAGAGCGCTGATCACTGTGACCATCATTGAATATATCATAATAAGTTAATCAAATTCCAGAAAAATTTAATTAAAATATTGAGTCACTTGGATGAATTTTGGAATGACTCACAATTTTCCTGTAAAATAAAAGTATCAAGGCACAAAGAGTTATTCAGAACAAAGGTGTTTTATGATGAATCTTTAACATCTGATTTTTTTCGATTTTTTATTCTCCTTTTTCAGTATTTCTAACCAAAACTTATAGCTATATTCATTCTTTAATGAGTTGTACAAAATCATAAATTATTCAATAATATGACCCATGATATGAAAATTAAGAACAACAAAAATATAATTAATATCTTAAATTTGGTTTAGAGCAAATGAAATCAAAGAAAAAGCGCTTATGAAATTTAAGTGAATTAAGGAATTTAAAGTTACTCGTGTTTTGTGTCAATTTGTTATGATTAAATAATTTAATCAACTTCCTCCATGTGTGAAGCATCTTCGGCATCATCGACTAATGGTGGCATATCCGATGAAGAGGCGGCAGGTGTTTCTTCAACAGTCATTGTATCATCTTCATCGATTCCTAAACCGAGTTTGATCATACGGTAAATGCGGGCAGCATGAACTTGTGGTTCGTCTAATGAGAATCCAGAGCTCAATAAAGATGTCTCATAGAGTAAAATGCATAAATCTTTAACAGCCTTATCATTCTTGTCAGCTTCAGCCTTTTGACGTAAAGTTTCAATGATTGAATGGTCTGGATTGATTTCAAGATGCTTCTTGCCAGCCATATAACCCATTGTGGTTGTATCGCGTAATGCTTGTGCCTTCATAATACGTTCCATATTTGCAGACCATCCATATTGAGATGTAACAATACAGCATGGAGATTCGACTAAACGGTTTGAAACAATAACCTTTTCTACTTTGCTGTCCAAGACTGATTTCATGACTTTGCAGAGATTTTCGAACTTGGCCTTATCTTCTTCACGCTTCTTCTTTTCATCTTCATCTTCTGGCAATTCAAGTCCTTCCTTGGTGACGCAGACGAGTTGCTTTCCTTGGTATTCTTTCAATTGCTGGATGACATATTCATCGATTGGTTCAGTCATGTATACAACTTCATATCCACGTTTCTTGACGCGTTCAACGAAAGCAGAGTTGCTAACTTGTTCCTTGCTTTCGCCAGTAATGAAGTAGATCGATTTTTGGTTCTCCTTCATGCGTCCAACATATTCACCTAATGAGCACATTTCATCTCCACTTGCAGATGTTTGGAATCTCAATAAATCAGCCAATTTAGCACGATTTGTTGAGTCTTCATGAACTCCCAATTTCAAGTTCTTGCTGAATTGAGCATAGAATTTCTTGAAACCTTCCTTGTCTTCTGTGAGTTCTTCGAACAATTCTAAGCATTTCTTGACAAGGTTCTTACGGATGACTTTCAAAATCTTGTTTTGTTGTAACATTTCACGAGAAATGTTCAATGGTAAATCTTCTGAATCAACAACTCCCTTCATGAAGTTCAAGTAATCAGGAATGAGATCTTCACAGTTGTCCATGATGAATACACGACGGACATACAATTTGATATTGTTCTTCTTCTTTTTGGCTTCGAATAAATCGAATGGGATACGACGTGGGACAAAGAGTAATGCACGGAATTCAAGTTGACCTTCAACACTGAAATGTTTAACGGCCAAATGATCTTCCCAGTCATTTGTCAAGCTCTTGTAGAATTCACCATATTCTTCAGTGGTGATATCATCTGGATTACGTGTCCAGATTGGCTTGGTCTTGTTAAGTTCTTCGTCTTCTGTGTACTTAACTTTAACGGTCTTCTTCTTCTTTTCTGAGCTCTTGTCGGCATCCTCATCATCACCAACATCTTCAATCTTTGGCTCATCTTCACCTTCCTTCTTTTCTTTTGGTTCTTCAACCTCAGCTTCATCGTCGCTAACTTCCTTCTCACGTTCCTTTTCACAGACCAACTTGATTGGATAGCCAATGAATTGGGAATGTTTTGTGACGATTGACTTGATCTTTGATTCTTCCAAATATTCAGTCTGATCTTCTTTGATGTGCAAGACAATCTTTGTACCACGGCCTAAATCTTCACCGTCATCAACAGCAATTGTGAAGCTACCACCAGCAGATGACTCCCAAATGTATTGTTCATCATCATTGTTCTTTGAGTGAACGGTGACTTTATCGGCAACCAAGTATGCTGAGTAGAAACCAACACCGAATTGACCAATCATAGAAATATCGGCACCAGCTTGGAGAGCTTCCATGAAAGCCTTAGTTCCTGAACGTGCGATTGTTCCGAGATTGTTGACTAAATCAGATTTGGTCATACCAATACCAGTATCGATGAGGGTCAAGGTGCGGGCTTCTTTGTTTGGAATAATCTTGATGTACAATTCCTTACCGGAGTCCAATTTCGATGGATCGGTAAGTGATTCATAACGGATCTTATCCAAAGCATCAGATGAATTTGAGATCAACTCACGCAAGAAAATTTCCTTGTTTGAATAGAAGGTGTTAATGATCAATGACATAAGCTGAGCAATTTCAGCTTGGAACTGGAAAACTTCAGCATCAGGCATCTAAAAGGGACAATATAAAATGGAGGAATTAAAATCGATTAACTTTAATGTGTTTTTCATAGAAAATTCTAGACTTTCGGAGCATTATGAAAAAGTAAGATTTATGCCAAATTATGAAATAATATAGGTTCTAAAGGCGTGACTCGCATTTTTAACGCCTTAATTAGTCATTCTAGGTAGCATAAATGAGATAAAATGGACGTAATGTGATACTTTTTCACAAGCCGAAAAAACGTGGTTCTTGAAAATCACGTAGCTCAAGTTTATGATAATTTTACTGGATTTTATGAATGATACATACCTTTCTTGATTTATATAGACTTCAAATACTATCAAAATATCCTTAATTAATTGTTTCAAATGGGTTTTAAGCACTTTCTTCAGTAATTCTCTTAATTTTCACAAATTTCGCTTTATCACTTCAAGTGTTTCTTCAATATTAAATTTTCTCGACCAACAGCCCCTTCTTTTATAGTACAAAGAATTTTCTAGAGAGTAAAGCTTGTTTGTGTGAGAGAAAAGCTCAATCATATGTGATGTCACACACTTTTCACCCTATAAAATCAACAAAAAATTAATTTTAAGATTAATTAACTTTATTTATGGAAATTTTTTCTGTGATTTTCAATGCATGCTATTATTAATTAATTTAATTTAGTGATTTTTGCAAATTTCCCTAACTTTATTATGCCGGCTTATAAAATTACTCTCAAATTCTCTCAAAATCCGTTTCCGTCTTCTAGAAGTTTCTAGAATTTTCCATAATTTATTTTAGGCATTTTCAACTTTCATTTAATACATTTTGTTAATTATGCTAAGGACATGATAAAAATCAATTTTGGTGGCATAATTCATACATTTTTCATTCATAATTTGTTAATTAAAGTGTTCTAGAAAGTGCACATGCTTCCGGTTAAGAGCTTTCTTGAGATTCTCTCAATTTCTCTCTCTCTACATTTGCTTTTTTTGAATATCTAAAAACCGTTATTTCTAGCACTATGGAACTTTCAAGAAAAGGAAATGCCGAGCTTTTCTAGAATTTCTGTGGTTACCTATACATTTTGTTATATTTATGAAGAAGACTTTTCTAGAAATTTCTGGAAGAATTATATTCAGGTAGTATAATTAAATTATGCTAAATTTTTATGTTTTTATGAAATAAACTGCTTTTTATGCTATCGAATGTTATCTATATTTATGTATTATATTCAAATTCTAAATTAAATCTTAATTTGGTCACATACATTGATGTTCCTAAAGATAATCAGCATGTCCACTTAATTTTTTGATATGCCTTATACATGCATATGCCAAGCCTCTATGTATGCCTAGCTTGGCACCATCTTTGCCTAAGCAACTTAATGAAAGATTCTTTAGACAACCTAGATCAATTATAAAGTAATTTTTAAGCATTTGAAGAATGTCCAATAAGGCTTAAGCAAGAAGCGATATAGAGGATAAATTGTTGGGGATAATCAACATCCTCCATCATTTCTTGAATAACGGCTTGATGGAATAAATCTTAAAAAATTGTTCATGATGAGAAGTTATGAGGCTTTGAGCTAGCTGGCTAGATGAGGCGCGAGATCTCAGCAGTCAGGCATCGTAGATAGATATCTCAGATTTGAAGCATTTGTTCCGTCTTTTTGAGTTCCTGTCTTATCGCTTGTTAAGGATACCTAGGCTAACATTACGTCATTATCGCTCTCAGGATGCTTCATGCCAATAATCATTCATAAAATCATAATTTTTAATTCAATTAAAGAAATCCAAATACATTCAATTTCATCATTCTTGGCATCAAGTAATACTTTTTTGTTAATTGTTATAACGGATTTTAAAAATTTGAAATCTAGAGTTTGTTCTATAAATAACGATCACAAAAATTTTAAATCTAGTAGCATGGCCCGTCCCGTTTGTTTACATTCAGAAAAATGTAAATAATTGCAAAATTACATCTTAATAAGCATTGATTTTTAAAAATAAATTAACTACAAAGAGGATTTAACTGAATTAACAGTCTAAAGTATCCAAAATTAATCAAAGTATGAACGACAAAATTTGAATTTTCCCGCACTTGAAAATGAGAGAAAATTGAGAATTAAGAGTAAAAAGTCAAAAAAATAATCGCTTTAGTTGTGTTTTAGTTCTTTAGGAGTTCGGACGTGTTTTTCTCGGTATTCGCGTCTAAATTTTTAATTTAATATACTTTTACACTAACAAATTGTGCAAATTAAACCATTCTTAATAGTGCGACTCACAGGAAACTAGTGAAACTTGTTGATATTAGAATTTTTCGCGAAAAACTGATTAAATTTGTTTTATTTTCAATGAAAACATAAAAAGAGTCGGCAAAAAGTTCTGTTTTTGGATTAACACACATATTACAAAGGAAAATAATAAGAAGAGGTGAGATATAGTGACTAATTTCATTGGAAATTCAACTGCGAACCAATAGCATATGGAAAGTATCAAGGACATGGAACTTAATGCTCGTTTATCATTAATCAGCTTTTTTGCACACAAAAATTTCTGATCTCTATTATGTCTGAATAATGTATGACTAACAAAAAATGGATTTTAATCGCTAGATGCCTACACCTTATCAGCAGAGAACTTCATTTATAGATAAGATATAAAACAAATGCCCTACTATATACTTCGATATTCTACTGTCGTGACGCTAAAGTTACAGTTTTTAAGCACTTTTAAACTAACATGAATGAGCACTTGTGTATCGATCTTTCTTATAAGGATTCAATTCATAACATATCGAGGTCAGAAAGTTTCCAAGTGCAAGACGATTTTCAACTTTCTTTTGCAATATTTTTCTATCTGTTCATGCTATGCTGTGTATATTTAGAACATGTTTTTCAACTATTGATCATATTATAAAAAAGTGATGCAGAAGCGACGAACGAGTAGAATGGAAAACTAAATATAATAAAAAAGATAAACCGTGCAAATGCTCATAGAGTGACACAACTCATAGACAGTTATAAAAAATTGTGCATTTCCTATTATCAATTGGGTGTTACTTTACATTTTTATTATTATGGCGATTTCTCAATTTTTTAGAAACAATGTGCATAGTAATGATTTTTAATTATTATTCATATTGCTATACTTTCAAATGTTTCCATAAATTAAACGGTACATTGTCCATCATTATGTACAAAAATAAGCTCCAAAAATTAAATCTCACTCTTCATTTTTTTATCTAATAATTATGCTTGTGCTTGCGTAAAAAAAGTTAGATGTGGTTGACTGAAAATTTCACTCTTTTTTCCACGGCGACTAGTGAAAATTGTATAAAATCATTAGAAAGAAAAGTGAAAATCACTCAATAATCGCTCATTCAGATTCAACCAAAACAATAATTGTATCATTTTCTTTTTCCACGGAAGTCTTCTAGCCACTGTTTACCTGCTTGCTGGCTACTCAAAATTGGTGTAAAACTTGCCGTAAAATTATATTTTTTTTGATCAATCGACTGCAGTGTATTTTCGCACGATCAGCAGTCTAGTTCCTTTCCAATTTACACTATAATTTACGATGATACAGCACATTGTAGCATTCTGTTTATATAAGATTCTTTCTATTAACTAATCGCCCAATCCACATAGAACAATAAACACTTTAGCATGCTAAAAACTCTTCCATCTGCCTACAATTTTCAATCAAGCGTGATCATTAGTGCTCCCCTCATTATACATTTACTTGCTTCTGTTGCTGTTTTGTAGAATCCATATATAGATATAGATTTTGGGTAGGAAATATTTTGAAATTAACAAAAAAAAGTAATCTTCATCTTACTTAATGAGTCTTTCTCCATGGGAAGAAGTGAAGTTAGGCTCGAAAAAAAAGTACATTATGGTATGTAAACTACTTAGAAATGCAACAAAAGGGAGAGAGAGAGAAGAAAAAGTAATGATTGTTACGGATCATGATTGTTACGTATTTATTCTCTATTCATACAATTTGCTACATATATATATTTCCTAGCGAGTAAAGTGATTTAGAGACTAAACAATATTTTTTTATTCATTATTATTCCATTTGACTTGCTGTTTTTTTTGTTTCTTTAGCTGAATTGAATTCATCCATCGTCTCGCTCGATGGATCATATGTTTGAGTGTAAATTGCATCTGATTTCCGGAAATCGCGGCTGGTTTTTAAAGAGAGCATTTGACTTGCATAAGTTATTTTTAAAATCTCCAAAATAACACAAGGGGTTACTCCCGCTAAGCATAAATTGTTGAGATTCTCTTCACCTTCTTCATGGCATGTCGAGACAAACAATTAATGCTCTTAATGCTTAGGATGGAAACAGTTAGGTCTTATTGAATTTCATTATTCACATTTAAATATGTTAAATAAAGCACCTCTTATTCTTGTATACGGAAAATTACACTAATTTATAAAATTGAAACAAGAAATGAAACGGGAACTTAATACTTCCATATATCTAATTTTTACGACATTATGGGAACAAATCGAACTCTAGTTTTTATTAAGCAAATTGTACCGATATGAAAGTATAGATTTTATCGCGCGTGTTTCTCAGTGTTTCTTAACAATTAGGAAATTATTTAAAAATCTTATTGTTCATTTTTGATGTTTGGTAAATAGGAAATTGAAGATATTTGCTGCCTTATTACCAATGAATTAGACACTGCTGTTCTGTTATTTTTTACTTTCTAATCTTTGTGTTCATATCATTTATTGTTGTGGTTTCCAGCGATGCAAGACACAAGTGTCAGGGGCTAGTCAAGGATATAGTTTGTTGCTTTTTACAGTTCAATTATGACACTGATTTATGGCAAATAAGTCATTTGACCAAAATGGAAGGAATCGACCGTTTAGAGTACTTTTCCATGAATACTTCCAATTAGACATCATTTGACTTCATATGTTATATCTCATTTCTAAGATCAGCACGACCAAAACATTTTGGAACTAATAAGTTGAAGTGGTAAAGAATCGACTAATGTCTTGATATTCTAATTTATTCCCATCTAGATCTGCCCCTGTTGTGTGTCTATCCATAAATTAAGAAATGCGCTATTATCATTGTCTCTTATTTTGGTTCTAATGTAATTTTGATTCACTATAATGGATTTTTTAATAAGCAGAACAGCAATCTTAACATTTTCGGTTTATGAGTGTCTGCGTTTTCCCGTCTGTAAATAATGTAATACACGCTCTCAAGAAATGGTAAAGAAATAATAATAAAGTGTATAATGCTCATATATTCCTTAATTGTCCATGTCATGTAACCCACGTGAACGTGAACAGAAATAACTTTTAGAACATGACGATCGATTGTCACATTTTTTGTTTGATTCTATTCTATTCTAATAATCGCGAATCGAATGTGTGTACATGAAAATTATGACAAATGAAATGAAAGGAAATACCACAAAAATTCCAAAAATAGTAAATTAAAAAATTGCTGATGTTTGTATGACGAAACGCTACTTACAGGCAATTCATCACTTTTCCAGCAAAAGTTTTTACCGTTTCCATTATTATTGTAGTGTAAGCGGCAGTAGAGGAAAAATGAAGACAACAATAATTGTAGCAAATTGGATAAAAATGCTCTTTAGCATTGTGAATGGAATGAAAAAGAAAAGAAGAAAATGTTAAAATAGGCAGAAATTTTTCCCAAGTTTAGAAAAGAAAGTTGTCGATCATCATTTTTACTCTCATTTGTTGCTGTTGCTACAAATAGATTATTTGTAAAAATCATTGTTTATAATCTAATGGAATGGAAAAATTGTGCATTACTTTTGCTTTCATTATGTTCAACAAACGGATCACGAATATTTATTAGAAGATGCAAAATAAGTGGGATTTAATTTGACTGAAGAAAATGTAGATCAACGCCTTTTATGGCTATTAAGAACGAGTTTTGAGTGAAATTTCTTAAACTTTCTTGAAATTAATATAATTTCTATATGTGCAGGAAGCTTAAGCGAATTTATAGCATTTTACTGGAAAGTTTTACAGCACTTAAATATTCTGTGTACTTTAATAACATTTTAATGTGTCAATAACCCACAATAAGCATGTGCCAATTAACAGAATAAATAATTATTTATTTACAGGTTGTTGAGAGATGTTAGATCTCGCGGATCTGGTGTGGGCTCGCGACCCAAATGATGGATATTTTCAAGGCAAAGTCACGGAACTTGGAGCTTTGGATTATGAAGTCACGCCGATCGACAAAGCCCGTCAAAAGCGAAATTATCCCATTGACGACATCTTTCCAGCTTGTGAGGCAAAATCAGATAATGATGATAATTGTAAGTATGATAAAAAAAAAGAAGTCTCATTCTTTGTCTTTATTGGGGTCGTTCATTTATGATGTTCAGCTCTTATCGATGGTAAACAAAGTATCAAAAGCTGTTTGCTTTAATTGCTAACGGAAAAATTGAATTCAAATTCCAAAACAATATAAATCCATATGAAAACCAAACAACAGTTTAGGAATCCAAAAAAAATAAATACCGTTAAATTTAGTTTTACTATGAACGTCATTTATGAACAACTCCTTGATATCAAAATTTGTTTGATGTATGAAATCATCATTCATTTGCGTTTTCCCTTACCTGACAGTATAACAATGTGACAATTTCTCATTATTAAAACTAATTTTCTTAGGTGAACTGATGTTCCTGAATGAAGCGACTTTGCTTGACAATATAAAAAATAGATATTACAAAGATAAAATCTATGTAAGTATCTGGTATATAATTTTTATCGTATGTCGTATGGGAAAATTACATGAATAAGTAAGTGACCAATCTAACTGTGATTTGATTGCCTTACTTTATAAATGAAACTTTAAATTGCTGATTGCTATGAAAAATATGCAGATTATTCATCCTTTGACGTTGACACAAATTAATACAATTTTACTTTGTTGATGACTATTTTTCCATTCATTCTTTTGTAGACATACGTCGCAAATATTTTGATCGCAGTCAATCCATACAAAGAAGTAAAGAACTTGTATTCTAAAGCGACAATAAAGAGTTATAATGGGAAATCGATTGGGGAAATGCCACCGCATGTCTATGCGATTGCTGATAAAGCTTTTCGGGACATGAGAGTACTTAAATTATCACAAAGTATAATCGTGAGTGGTGAATCAGGTGCTGGAAAGACAGAATCAACAAAATACTTGCTTCGTTACTTGTGTGACTCAATTGCTGCTGCTGGACAAATTGAGCAGAAGATTCTTGATTCAAATCCAATTCTTGAGGCTTTTGGAAATGCCAAAACAACTAGAAACAATAATTCATCAAGATTTGGGAAATTTATTGAAGTCCATTATGATAATAAATATCAAGTCGTTGGTGGCTTCATATCACATTATTTATTGGAAAAAAGTAGGATTTGTAATCAGAGTGCAGAAGAAAGAAATTATCACGTTTTCTATTTGCTCTGTGCTGGTGCTCCGCAAAATTTACGTGATAAATTACATATTGGAAAGCCTGATGATTATAGATATCTCGCTGGATGTACACAATATTTTGCATCCGCAACTACAGATAAATTAATTCAAAATAGTCATAAATCGAAAGCTCACATCACAAAAGGTCCAATACATGATCCAATTTTAGATGATCATAATGATTTTCAGGAATTAGATCAAGCACTTTCACGCATTGGATTGAATGAAAGTATGAGAGTTGAAATCTATAGCATCGTTGCTGCTGTATTACATTTAGGTAATATTGCTTTTGAGGAGAATCCTGAAGATAGTCGTGGCGGATGCCGAATTACTCAAGTCACAGAAAAGTCATTAGAAATTGGTGCTAAATTAATTGGATGTGATGGATATGAACTTCGTCAAGCCTTAACTTTTAGAGTTATGCAGTCAAAAGGTGGTGGAATTAAAGGAACAATTATTATGGTTCCACTTAAAATTTATGAAGCTAATAATGCAAGAGATGCACTCGCTAAAGCTCTTTATAGTCGTCTATTTGATTATGTTGTCTCACTCATCAATCAAAGTATTCCGTTCCAAAAATCAAGCTACTATATTGGTGTCCTGGATATTGCTGGATTTGAATATTTTCAAAAAAACAATTATGAACAATTTTGCATTAATTACTGTAATGAAAAGCTTCAGAAATTTTTCAATGACAATATCCTTGCTAATGAACAAGATTTATATAAGAAAGAAGGTCTTAATGTTCCTGAGATTAAATTTACTGATAATCAAGATATTATTGAACTGATTGAATCGAAAACAAATGGAATTTTTACCTTATTGGATGAGGAATCAAAATTACCAAAACCATCATTTTCTCACTTTACGACTGAAGTTCATAGCTCATGGAGTAATCACTTCCGAATTTCAGTTCCTCGTCTGTCAAAATTAAAGATTCATCGTAGTATTCGAGACGATGAAGGTTTTCTTATTAGACATTTTGCTGGTGCTGTTTGTTATACTACAAACCAATTTATTGAAAAGAATAATGATGCTCTGCATGCATCCTTAGAATGTCTCGTTCAAGAATCTGGAAATCCATTAATGAAGCAGATTTTTCAAAACAACTCAACATCAACAAAAGGAAAATTATCATTCATTTCTGTCGGTTCTAAATTCAAGTCACAGCTGCAAGAATTGATGAATAAGCTTGAAAAAAATGGAACTAATTTCATTCGTTGTATCAAACCTAACAGCCGTATGATTGATCATGAATTTGAAGGAGGCTTAGCACTTGCTCAACTCATTTGTTCAGGCACAACATCAGTTCTTGAACTTATGGCTTTCGGATATCCATCAAGAGTTCCTTTCGCAGAATTGTACAATATGTACAAGTCATTCTTGCCACCAGAACTTGTTAACTTACCACCGAGAACATTCTGTGAAGCTATGCTTCATTCATTGAATTTGTGCAGTAAAGACTTTAAATTTGGCATCACAAAAGTATTTTTCCGACCTGGAACTTTTGTTCAATTTGATAGAATCATGAAAAGTGATCCTGAAAATCTGCGCGTTATTGTGCAAAATGTCAAGAAATGGCTTGTTCGATCTCGTTGGAAGAAATCAGTACATTGTGCTATTTGCGTGATAAAAAGTAAGTTCATTACTTATTGATGAATCATATAAAATTAATAACGATGACCTTTCTTTATTTTCAAGTTAAAAATCGAATGATATACAAGAAGAAATGTGTTGTACAAGCACAGAAAATTGTTCGTGGATATCTTGCTCGTCGTCAACATCGGCCACGCTTTAAGGGTATTATAAAAATTAATGCCTTGAAGAGTAATGTTAAAGAAATGGAGACAATTGCAAATCAACTAAAACAAGATCGTGAATCGATGATGAAACAATTAAAGGATATTGAACTTCAGATTGATACGGCTATTAAAAAGATTAAGGTAATTGATTTCTTGTAATTTATTGCTCGTGCATGACAACTTCCATAATTGGAAATGTCACAAGAAACGGAAAAGCCTGTATACATTTCATCCATGATTAATTCAATGAGTATGAACTTTAACGGCCACAAAATATTTGAAATTTAAGTTGATTTAAATTTTAAAAGTCCGTTAAATTTTCAAATTCTAAGAATCTGTTAAATCTTGTGCTAAATTTTAAATATGTTTGTTTTTCAGTCTAACGAGAAGATAAAATCAAGTGAGATCGATGGATTCCTTTCACAATTAACAAACAAAGCGAATCAACAGATGAATACAATAAGAGTAAAATTGCAAGAACAGCGAAACGCGGAAGAGCAGGAACGTTTGAGACAAATTCAATTGAAAATGGAAGCAGAACGATTGGCAAAAGAGGAAGAAGAAAGACGACTTCGTGAGGAGGAAGAGAATCGTCGTAAGAAGGTATGATAAAGAGAACATTTAATGAATCAAATTGTGTGGATTTTTACATGAAAACAATTTTTCAATAATAGGCTGAGATGGAATTGCGTCGTAAACAAGAAGAAGCTGAACGATTGAGGATGGAAGAAGAGGATAGAAAGGCGGCATTAATGCTTCAAGCCCAACTTGAAAAAGAGGCACAAGAAGATTCAAAATATCGACAACAATTAGAACAAGAAAGACGTGATCATGAATTAGCCTTGCGTCTTGCTCAAGAATCAAATGGTCAACTCGACGAGAGTCCACAAATGAGCCGAAAGTATGTATTTAAGGCAATTTTGATAGTTCCTGTACAGTTATTTTCAGTACTGCTTCAGTTTATTGTATATAAAGAAATTCCCTATGCTGTTTAGTAATTTAATTAAACTATACAGCCAGTTTTTGGCATTAATTCCTTAAAATATTAAAGACAAAATTTTATCCTCTCTTCAGCGGAACTCCCGATATGGCTTTAAGCAATCACAATCGACTCATCAGGTTTGTTTTTAGTTAAAAACGTGTAGAAGTAGTTAACACCTTTGTATCTAACTTAAATTACAATTCTTTAGCTGAGTGACTAACTAATCTTGTGTCTGCTTAGTTTTCTCACGCTTTTATTTTCTAATGATTGCATGCAAACTATCAATTTAGCGACTTTCGAATTCTCATTCAATTCAATTGATAATATTTCTTTTTTTATTACCATTTAAAGATCTGAAGCTATAAGAGCCCAACAACAAATGGCTGGAAAACAAAAGTATGACTTGTCGAAGTGGAAATATTCAGAACTACGTGATGCGATCAATACAAGTTGTGATATTGAGTTACTTGAAGCATGTAGACACGAGTTCCATCGTCGTCTTAAGGTTTATCATGCTTGGAAGGCAAAGAATCGTAAGCGTACAACGATGGAGGAGAATGAAAGAGCACCGAAGAGTGTCATGGAAAATGGTAAGCAGTAATTTTCATTTGGATCGACCTTGACCTGAGAAAATTATGTAAATAAAAATGACCTTGGAATGAGACTTAAATGATACCTAATTTAATTCCGTCAAGGCCATGTTTGTTTACTATTTTGATGAAATCGAGGTCAACTGAAATAAAATGGACAATTTGTCAATTCTATTAAAACGTAAATAAACTTCATGACATCAAAGTTTCAATTCAGACAAAGATTCATCAATCTTCATTGAATTTAATATTTTGTATATCTTCTTCCTGACAGCTGCTAAAGTTCCATTAAGGAGTCAACCAGTAAAAAATCCAGATCCAGCTAGTGCATCAGTTCATCGTTACTTCCGCATACCATTTATGCGACCAAATGCTAATGTTAATGATAATACTAATCGTGGATGGTGGTATGCTCATTTTGATGGATCATATGTAGCACGTCAGATGGAGTTGCATGCTGAAAAGCCTCCAATTTTATTGATCGCTGGTGTCGATGACATGCAAATGTGTGAATTGAGTTTAGAGGAAACTGGATTGACGAGAAAGAGAGGTGCAGAGATTTTGGATCATGAATTTAATCGAGAATGGGAAAGACATGGAGGTAGCTTGTTAGATTTTTGCAGTTTTTTTATGCAAATTAATTTAAATCTATTTGTTTTTCATTCAGGAAAACCGTATAAAATGCAGAATGGAAAACACTAAAACCCGGATGTATATGATACACTCCAGCAGATATTTATTCAATTTTATGATTTTAATTTTCGGGCTAAATTCGTGTGTGCTTTTTTGGTGCCTTTAAGTACTTTTTGACCAAAATTTTTCATACATATTAACTTGAATTGAGAGATAAAAAAAACTATATTAAATAAAAATTTTATATTTTGAATGAATTTATGTTGTGTTACTAGATTTAGAGATGAATTTTTATTGGAACCGCTTTTCGATAAATTTTTTTCGTAAGACGTAAGATTAGATAAAGAAAATTTTAAAGTAATTATTTAAATGAAATGCCTTTGTTTGACCTGATTCTTTATTCTGTTTATAATTATTGTGAGAATTTGCAAAATAAGGAGTTACTACATTGTATAGACTTACTCAATGTTTTCAATATTACTACGCATCATCAATGTCCAAAAAGTATAAAAGCCGAAGATGTTAATGACATCATCCTTCCTTGAAATGTAATAAAACATTATTATCACCCCCAAGTGGGTTATCAGTTAATTAAAAACGGTGTAAAGAGTACACAGCACGAGAAATAGATTCATTATTTGACAAAAGAAAGTTCACTTGCACTTGTGAGTAAACAGTGTAGTGAAAAGCTTCACATCCGATCATAACAAATTCCGCGTTAATTATTTACGGAATAAAGATGAATTATGCGACATTATGAAATACGATAAAAAGCTGATTATAATCTATTATTATATCAAATCATGAAAGAAAAAGAAATTTTTATTAAAATCTAAGGATGCAGTATTATTCATTAATGATTTTGTTTATTACTTCTATTTTTTGCATTTTTTTTTCATGTCGTCAGTTTTACTTACTTTAATTCACTATGAATGACAATGGAATCAAAGTGTAAATCTGTCGTATTGAGAATGAAGGAGGAAAACACTTTGATTACAGTTCTACATGCTTCAAATTAAATTATTATTATTGTTTGTGACACATATTTCTCATCTTTGACTTAATAGCTATCGTTGTGGATGTTTAATTAAGGGTCAAAAATCAAAACATTCAAAAAGTTGTTGATATCAAGTCGATTTCATTGTGTAATTGTCGATAATTTATTTTGTATTGAAAATTGAGAGATTTTTTTACGTTTATTTTGTGAAATCATCTTACACATGACTTGTATTAATTACCTGAAGTTGTATTTCCCAATGTTTAATGTTCATCAATGTTTCACAATGTTGAATGTTTCATCTGAAAACATTGAAAAATTAAGCTTTAAAGACTAAAAGCTCTCGACGATAAATTAACTTCAATTCACATAAATTGTGTGCTGTCTACGACTTTGTGCATGTAAACCTTTCGTACAAATGAATGTGATATGAACGAATGTAGCAGCTGAATGTTTTATAAACATTCAAGTTAAGCATGTAGTATGAAATGAAAAATATTTTAGGAACGTGTGATTCACCATCAAGTTGTTGACGAGTGCAGACCGTTACTGATTTATTTCACATTTATGGATAAATATTTCTGTACATAGCATTATCGAGTTAATTTTAGACGATTTAAAAGATAATTAGTGACGAAGATAAAACCTGCAAAAAAAGAGGATTTATAAAATTTAATTAAAAATCAATTTGCAGACGAGAATACAGAATCGCGGATAGCTAGCGATACAGAACAAAAAAAAAAAAAGATTCTTTATAAAAAATTCAATAGAGTGATAAAAGATATTATCGAACATATATCGGAGATGAAGGTCAATAAATTCGGAATGTTAATCAAATTTGCGGCACTTTATTTGTGTATGAATTTAATTGGTAAGTGACTTAAATTTATGCACTAACTTATAAATTAATCAACAAAACGTGCTCAGTTCTTTCCATTCGAATGGAGAAACAATTGATAAAATTTACATTGAATTCTAATTGTCTGTGTGACTTTATGTCACATCTATCAGATTCTGTTTTGATCTTTTGACATTTTGAACTTCAAGACACGTTAGAAACCGACCGTACTCTTAAATGATTTCGATCACAATACAGATGAATATTATCATCTTATTCATATACTGAATTCTTTTAAGCCATTAATTACTTCTTATTTTTCATTTGTGTATCACAGTCATATCTACTGACTGCGTTATACGTGCTTACAAAGCTAATTATTTGTCAACCATGCAGAAATATCATTTATTTCTGATAAGGATTGATAACAGACTTAACAATAGAATTGATAAGAACTACCGATTTGGATTGTATGATTAAAGGGGGAAAATCAGAAGTGACGTCAATTGAAAAGTCACTCAAGCGTTTCTAAATCATCAGATCTATTCCTAATCTCTTCCCTGAATCTATGTGACAATCTAATGAATTATTAATATGACAGGGGTTCCAATTTTTTCTATGGACATCACTCATTAACAACCCTTTAAGACGCATTTAAGTAGGAAACTACTTTAACTCGAATTTTTCGATTGGATGTTATTGAGAATTGATTAAGCTTGTCATTAGCAACTACAAAATGCCATTACCTAGTGGCGACAATCAAAAAGCTCTAGAAGCTTTAATGAATAAATCATCAGAATTGAAAATATTTTCAAAAAATAATCAAGCATGAATTATTGACAGAACCACAAAATTAAAGTGGGGAATAAATTTTCATCTCTTGCGAATCTTTTGGGACATTTTATAGGAACATATTTTTTTTTTTTTCATTTTGTTCATAAAATTTTCATGTAAATTAAATATTTAAAATGTTGATTCCACATTTTTGAACATTGTCGCATAACACAAGCGTACATATGATATGCTGTAAGGTAGATACGATTGTAAACTAGGTGAATTTAATACAGATCACATGGTCGGTCAGTTCTTTTTTCGCACATGTTACGATGAAAAACATGCTTCTCTTTGTACTTTTTGTCTCCACATATATTTATGGTAATTTTTCTAGTATCTAAATTACTTTTTAATGCTCTAAGCAAATCCACATTCTTTTTTGAATTAATAATGCAATTGGGAGGAATTTCATGAAATTTATTTTTATCCGGATATTTGAAACATTTGTATTGTTTTCAACTAACATTTGTATGGTTTTCGGATGCTTTTAGAAGAATTTATATGGTTTTCAAACTTTTGAAATTTGAGTAACCGTTATAATTTAAATATTAATTGACAGTTAAAATTTAAAATAGAAATGTCCGTTAAAGATTCATTGAATTTATGCTAATTAAACATTGAAAACATTAAAAAATGCGTCTTAATCCCAATCAAAAAGCACGATGAGATTTAAAAATTCCCATGCATGCATATGCACATGCTTCTCTTATATATTAAAAAGTCGGTGTTTATACATGGACTAAAAATAGATTTGGTTATTGCACTTTTAGTGCCCAATGAATTATTAAATATGGAAAAAACAACAAAAATATGTACAGAAAAAGATAAGTGAAGAAAGAAAAATATAAAATACGAACGGGAAGTAGTGATGGTAAATAAGGTTGTTAAACAAGAGACTAGCTCTCTAGCAAAATATGTATTCATATTCTCTTGAAATTATTATGGAATTAAAAAATATTTGGATGATTTATAGACTATTTCATTTCTTTCATTTGAAAAAACGTCGAAAGTATATGACAAGTCTGATTACATGTGTGAATGAGCAAGTCTCAAGAGCTTTTTTTCCATTATTATCAGAAAATGATAAAAGTAAACAACAAAAAAATACTTTATATATACCTATAGCTTGATGATAATAAAGTTAATTGTATGTGTATCTTGCATCTTCTTCTTTATTTTCAGTTGTATCAGCCATACCCGTAAATGAAAAAAATTTAGATAACAAGCAAGCAGCGTCAGTGGAAGCAACTGATACTGATTACGATGCAATTTCGGTCGACAAGTCAACTGAGGCGTCAAATAGTGACACAAAGCCTCCACTAGTATTCCCCGTTGATGATAAAACAACATCGAAGAATGACACAGCTTTAGAAATTTTACAAAAGAACTCAAATACATCGATAATAAATGAGGTATATATTCTTTTGTGAGATTAATTATAATTATTATTATTTTCTCGAAGATGAATCTGCACGAAGGTCAATTTCATATCTTGTTTGCTTATTGGACGTGTATTCCTGCATTCATCGGCAAATGATCATTTTCAAGGCTGAAATAATAAATATACATTCTCTTTATGTCCATTTATTTTACAATTTTAGAACTCAACAGCTGAAAAGAAGGAAGAAAGCCATGAAAAAGTTAGTGATAAAGATTACGATGAGAAGGAAAGTACTGTAACTGACAAGACAACTGAAGATGTACAAAAGAAGGAACCAAAATCAGTAGAAACGACAGAACAGCCAAAAACTGAGGATGTCAAATCAAATGAGGAAACTACAGAGAAAGATTATGAGGAGGCATCAAATGAGAACAGTGGAGATGACAAAGCAGACACTGAAAACATTCAAGATAATCAGGATGATCAAGGAGACTTGGAAGAGAGATTTGGTGTCAACTCAACATCCATTAATGTTTTTGAGGAACCGACCTTAAAAGGAACTCACTATGCATTCATTTTTGCAACACTACTCGTCTTTTTGTCAGTTACAGCTTATGTGGGTTTAATTTTATGGCGAAAGTCCTTAGAATATCGTTACGGAATGAGACAACGCCTAGTTACCGAAGACGATTACTATAATAACAATGATGTTAGATTCTTTGGTTTGTGAATTGATAACAAAGAGCAATCAGAATTTCGAGTGCCATGAATGTTCCGATAAGTAGTCTTCTTATTTCCAACACATGTATTATACATACACAAATTGTATTTCCAAACCATTTCGTCTTCGTATCTGTGATAATGAAAAAATAAAGCTAGATGCCAATTACAAAACTTATCTTGAATTTGATTAGCAATATTAAGTTACAGGGATTTCGCGAGCTTTACGTCGTTCTAATTATATACGACACACATTTTGTGAGCATTGAAATCACTCAATTGCGAGCTATTTTTTATTCATAACTAAACTGTGTGTTATACATCCATTATAAAATTTCCCGTCACCAAAATTTCGTAATCACATTTCCACTGCCTTCGAAAAAGCAAAACTCTCATTTATTTTGCCAAATATCAACTTTATGGATGAATATCAACCTTTAAATTCATCTATTTCTGTTTTCTGGACACAACAACTGGTCCAAGATTATCATTACATTCCTTATTATGTTCTCCATGGGAACCATCACAGTATGGCCAGTTCTTTGATTTCCAGCATCTACAAAAAGCGGCCTTCTCAGAAATGTCTTCAATATCCATTAAGTCAACAACTTTAGCTTCATCCATACGGATCTTATTGTTTACACGCTTATTAACTATTTTCCTACGGCAAATTCCACCATTGCCAGCAGCTGGGCAGAATGCTACATAAGCAGTATAAATAGCACCGGCAGTTAAGAGGGTTGGTGGGATAAGTGAAACATAATCTTTGACTGAAATAAATTAAGAGAAAATCATTATTTTTATTGCATATTTTGTGAAAGCAAATTGCTCTACTTGTACTTATTATATCTTAAAATTTACTGTGAATGACCACATTGCGATCAGGAAATAAACTGTTTCTTTTCATGCTCGATTAATGCTATTTTGCTGCACGGGAATTTGGAAACAAATTAGCATCATTCTTAATAATAAATAACTAGTTTTTTTCATAAAATCACAATGACTAATGAATATCCAGTATCACTTGTGTGATCATCGCAATGTTATTAAATATTTTCAGTGTAAAATTCCACAAATGTATGTCATAATCATAACAAATTTTAAAATTAATAAAAATCATACTTACATCCAAGTTTAAACCATCCTCCGAAAGAGTTGGGAATTGGCAAGCCTGATAAGTAATTTGGAATAGTAGATTTAACAAATGACGAAAGGAAATCCATGATTTTTAATTAAAATCTCTAAATGCACCAAATTATATTGAAAATTATAAAAGTACTCGATTTTATTGAGTGCCTTCAGCGCATTTTTGTCCCAGCGATCAATAATTGGATAATAAATAAACGCGAATCAAATTGTGAAGCTTGGTAGTTATCCGATCTACAAAACAAGATCCAGGATCTAAGTCACTGTCACATCATACATAATAAGATCCAGTAAACTTCAAATCGTTTTTTAATAAATTTATTGACATTAAAAGCGAATTTTTTTGATTAACATGGCGGTTTTTAGATTTTAAATTTTCAAGCGCTTACTAAAAATTTTAAATTATTGAAAGCAACGCTTTAAATTTTCTTTGTTTATGAAATAAGCCAGTCAGTCAAACAAAGTGTATTGGCAAACACCATTTTTTCAAAATAAAGGCTAATGTTGTGTTAGTGCGTTGCTCAATTTTACACAGGGGAAAATCAACTGCGAAGTGAGCAATAAAGTCTCACAATTTTCAAAATGTGTCTGTTTTGATCAAAACAAAGCATTTTTATTAAATTTTTTAATCTTAACAATCTCTGTGATTGATGAGATCTGAAGTTTTTTTGAGTATTATTTTATTATATAATTAACAATTTAAATAGTTATTAATGGATTATTAAAAAGCCGTTAAAAGCATTTTCTTATGCTGTACGGGAAGAAAACTAGTTAAGTTGCTCAGTGACTGAAAGAAAAAACTAGTGTATAGATGGATCAGAAAAAATTGTTAATTAAGTTAAATAAAGATGAATATGGATCATTTGGATTCTCTTTGCTGGGCAAATTTGAAGGAATTCCACATGTTATATACGAAGTAATCGAGGATTCACCCGCAGCAGACGAAGTAAGTGGAAAAAAATTGCATAAAAAAAATTCTCAATTGTTGTTTTTTTCGGTATACCATTTTTAATTAAATAATGTTAATCAATAAGTGACCAAGAGAGACATGCTAAATATGCCTACGCTAATTTACTGTGAATGAACCATAAATTAATACAATTGTTGTGAAATATAATAGGATAAATTCCATAATTTGGACAATGTTTTCGACTTTCAATCCAATTGAATTTTATTTTTATGGAACTGAAGAGAAAAAAAAGTCAGTGAATGAAGATTTTTAGTGCTGTTTTTTATGTGAATACACATATTTCCAAGTGCAAGTAAGAAAAATTCTAAATTTAACATGTTCTCAAAAGTGAAAATGTCAATTAGTTGCAAGAAGTTTCTCATTTTGCTTCTAAATTTATTTTATTTTGTACACAAAAAAATAAAGAGTAGATAAACGGCACGGATTGAAACACAAGAGTCACACCCAAAAGAAGGGTATAATAGCTACGAGTAAAAGTTCCTTATGATTCCTAAATGAGTCATTTGGACGTATAGAATCAGGATCATTGACCAGAAATCAAGGGAATATGTCTATACAGTCGATGAACAGGATATTTTTAATATAATTACTACAAATATTATTAAAGTCTATGTACATATGGTGCGTAACATTGTGTATACGATAATTATAATTATACCATCCAAAAATGAACAACAATTTGCTGGCTAGTGGTTCTTTAACCTTTTGGAAAATAATCAGTTCGAAAATGGATATAGAATTGTCGAAACTGTTAAAAGCATAATTAATCAATACATAAAAATTATGTCGAATTTATTATAGCGGATAAACAACAGAAATAGTTAATGACTCTCAAAGCAGACAGATATATTTTTTTCGCAAATAGTAAAGTCTGTTGCTGTATCTTAAAGCTATTTTTTGTCTTTATGAAATAATTCTTCGTTTCCGTGTTATTTCCCGTGATTCAAAAAATATCTCTTTATACTCTTTATGATTTACGCATTTATTTGCTGTGGCTGGTGCTTATAATGACGTTTTAAAAAAAAGAATAGTGATTAAGCAAATTGCCTTCAATAATACACTAATAATCGTTATCAATTTATCTCTGATATCTCATATCGTATATCGCACTCGACCGTAATGATAGTGACACTAATGATTCCATTAAGCCCCTAAAAAAACACTTTTATGCAAAGTGAAAAGTGAAAAATGTTTTATTAAAAATATTTAATAAGAGATTCCAGCAACATTTTTATGTATGCTCGTGAATCATTCTTGTAGTTACATGACATTTAATTTTGGCACTAACTGTATCTCCAAGAGAGATGTCTTATATGTATACAAAAAAAAACAGTAAAAAAGGTTTTGCATAATTTTTTAATAATAGCACAATGAGTTCAAAAAAAGAAAGACAAAAGGAACCAAAATGTAAAGAAAATTGTAATTAAGCTTTAACATGTTAATGCTCATAGATAAACCTTATTTCCGAATTCCATAATGCATCTTTTAATTCCTTGTTGAGCTAAATTGTAACTACGAAAAGGCGGAACCATTGATTGATGAAGGATATCCAATACTTCAACATATTTAGATAGGGCATTTTTTGTATCCCCTTGCTCATGTAATCTCGTTCCCGTTTTAAACAGCATATCTGTATCTTGTACACGCTTTAAACCTTTCATAATGTTTGTAAATTCTCCACATTCGGTACATTTTAACATGAACTCATTCACATCTAATGGCACTTCCAAAACTCTTTTACATGTTCTGTTAAGTCCATCACAACGGAAACGAAGAATCGAATCATTCATTTCTTTAAATGTTGGCCAATTTTCCATGCACGGTACACACATGCATGTGAAATGATATTGCTTCTGTAATTGAGATTGTCGTTCCTCCTTTTTCATTTGGGTGAAAATTGGACCGTAATTTTCTGCAACCATTGACCCTTCCGATATATGCTTGATAGCACGAACCATAACAATATTGCCATTAAAGTATCTCACGACGCCAGGATCGCATGAATGATTAAAGAAGGCGACTGTTGGATATAGTCCACCACCAATAAATGTTGATGTTCCTGTGTCATTCTTTCCCTTATATTGAAGCTCTGATATTTCATGAGCATTAAACTGCATTACTTGTAGATTATGATAGATTAATGATCCAATGAAGTAATAGCTGGAAAGCAGTATAAGAGAATAATGATGAAATTATAAACACAATTATGTCGAGTGATGCATACTTATCCTCAGTTTCATCTCCTTCAAAAAATCCACCCAATTTCATACAATAGAGTAAAAAGCATGCCATAACCATACGATGAAAGACATCCTCAAATGTTCTCTCTTTCTCATGCGTAACAAGAATGAAGATTCGTCGATAATCATCAACACTTAAATTGTCAATTTTAGAATAGTCAACTTTATCTCGCAATTCCTGCATTTCTTGTTTCATGTTGACGAAATAATTTAGTGACTTTTGTGTGATTGCTCGTAATGCCATGTGACATGTAATTGATGTACCAGAACTCCACAAATGCTGCATTATACCACATTCGTTTTTGTGGAAAGTATTCCATGCTTTATCGCGGCAATTTTCGTTACAATAGATCTAAAAATGTGAAAACATGAAATTTTAATTTTGCTAACCAGAATGAATGTTTTTTTTTTTGTTACTTACAACATCTGCACAATTTGAGCATGAGATTGGCACATTTGTACGCTTAAAACAATATTGGCAGTGAGTTTGCGAATATGATTGTAACAGGCATGAAGCGTGCGGTTTCTCCTGTACTAAATATGTTCCTAATTTAATATCCTTAGCGGCTGTTGCAAATCGACCCTCATCGTCCGTATATTTAAATCCTAGGCAATCGCTAACAAAATGTTCAGTATTTTTATCATTTTTCAAGTCGTTGCTACCTTTGACATTTTTCGGCTTTTGTTTCTGTTTAATTTTCTCTTCCATCGCTTGATTCTTTTCTAGCATTTTTATCATAATTTGAGCATCTCTCTCAAGTTTTAATTTCTTATCAAGTGGTATTTTTGCATCATCTAATGCCTGAACGTCCTCTCGAAATGCCTTTAAAGCTTCACTATGTTCCTTTTTGGCTAAATAACAACGAGCCTTTCTTTCCTTTAACTTATACATCCATTCGTTTGGATAGCCAGCAGCTATTGCTCTCTCAATCTCTTTTAATGCTGCATCATATTGTTCCTGATGATAAAGAACGGCTGAACGATTTGCAAACAATATTGCTGTGTCTTTTGCTGTAATTTATTAATAAAAAATAATAAAAATTTAGTGCTGATGATCGGACTTGATTTGTTAATGTCCAGAGGATATTAGTGGGATATAACAGAACTTAGGACAGTTTAGGACAGATTAGACTCAAATGTGAGATCATGGCAACAACAAGTCATCGTATGGTCTCTAACACTATTCACCATCTAGTCTAGACATTGAGAAACAACAACTCAGACTAGAAGTTTCTCAATAAGACATTAAAGCTTAAAGAAAGTTTGTTAAATCTTTCATGAAATTTAATCATTTATAGATGGAAAGAAAGTAACAAAATTTTTACATAAGATTGAATGGTATGACGATGAGTGATCGTGTTTCCATCCATAACATATATATTAATATCTGTAGATTAATTAAAATCACACGCGATATATGGATTAATTTCTGATGTCAGAAATTCTACCTAAAATTAATTACAATTGAAGTATAAAGAATTAATTAACTTACATGATTCGGTTGGTATCATTAAGTAACTTTTATTATAGAAATTCAATGCTTCAACCCATTGTTGATTCTGAAAGAATTTATTTCCAACATTCTTCATACCCATAGCACAATTTAAGTCTTTATAAAAATATATTTCGTCATCATTTTTCAATCGATTCTTTTGCTCACGATCGTGACGTATAAGCCTTAATTTTTCGTCTATCTTGCTGATATTATGCACAAATTTAATGCGGTCGGTATTATTTGATAATTTTGCAAAAGCTTGAAGTTCATCACTTTTTAATCCATTCCTTAAATTCTGATAAAAGTTTATGAAAAATCCACTTTTAGCTCCGTCCATAATTAATTTTAATTTTTTTGTCACGCTGAAATGTGGAAAGTTGAAAAGTTTTAATGAAACTGTAAAGGAAAAACGAGAAAAATGCCGTCGAGAATGAGTAAATTTTTGAGAATGAGAGTCGGTGAACTTTATTTTTAGAAATTTTCTTTAATTTTCCTTCAATTTTTTTTTCTCATGTTTTGAAACGGGGAAAAATAGAAAAAAAAACTTGTTAGATTTTCATCTTTGCAAATCATCATTTTCCTTTTGTTAATCATTATCCACATGAGCATTATGTGCTGAGAAAAATTTTACTCCTCTCATGATTCTAGATCGATAAAAATATGACCTATTTTTTTCACTCTTAATGTTAGTAAAAGAAAGTAAAGTTTATTGCACTTGTGTTATGTTGCAATGAATTCTAAATGTATGCTATTATGACGTGAGAATATTCTTCATTCTTATCCTTTACTGCGGAAAGTTTTTTTTTTTTTATTTCAAGCATAAAAATGAGAGATAAGTAGCGTTGTATGTTTTGCAGACATCAACATCTGGTAAATTGGGCGCATAATCACACGCATAATGAGTTTCGTGAAGCTCATGCATGTTCATTCAATAAATAATGCTTATTGTGGAACATAAATCCATGAATGAATCTTCAATCAAAATCAACGGTTTTGTAAAATTCAAATTACTAACGGTTTTGTAAAATTTGAAATCAACCAATTTTGTGAAATTAATGAACTGAATTAAAACGAACTCAAGAATTACTGAACAGTTTTGCTTCAAAAATTGGAAATCAATGCACATGCCAATGTGCACACACGCAACGCATTTCCTATGCCACAAAAAAAAGCATAAACTACACTAAACACATAAACTCGAGCATGAAAAACAATCCATCTTCAAACTATTTTAAATGCATGGAAAAAAAAGTATTTTTCAAGCATAATTTTCTCAACAGCCTCGCTAAAATATTCAACAACATTACCATTCTCATACATAAACATATGATTATATCCTTTGAAATTTATGAAAAACGAGGAAGAGTGAGTCAGAGTGAGATATATTTATTCCCACAAATGCCAATAATAAATTAAATTAAAGCCGACTCATAATGCTTAATAGATTATCTGACACAAAACATATATACACATGTGTATTCCAAAAAAAAAATCAATGATTCCTCCATATACATAAATGTAATCTGCATGTGGGATTTTGAAGAAAAAAATCCAATTTATGCTTCATTGCTTCACTCGCAGCTTCCATCTTATCAAGAAGAAAATCTACCTACCAAATCACAAACCTTCCATAATGTCATTTCCGACCATAATAGTTATGTATTCAAAGTTAGTAAGTGCCGACATAGAAGAGAAATTAAAAATTCAAGTTTTATTTTATATCCACTTCACATACATAATAATAATAATAATGATAGTGAGAGTTGCTTTCGTATCATAAAAAAAAGCTGTTTGTGTAAAAAATGAGAGTGGAAATGATGAGATTTTATTACAAAATCCAATTGCTCCTATAAACAAGACGTGATAATATTACAATGATAAAAATAAATAGAATTAAATGTAATGTGAGAACATATTTTTAATTAAATAATGCACAAAATAGAAAATTTTATTGACTCGTGTCGGTTTTTTGATCTCACTTGATTATTGGGATACAGTTTCATAAACCCCTGTCACAATAATAGCTGTTAATGATCGCGTAAATTCTTAAAACAATTGAGTCGCCGATGCTAGATTTTTGTTTTTCATCATTTTGTCCTGTTTACATCTCTATCACAATTTTATTGATCTTTGTGCTGTCATCAGCATTATTCTATTGTTTTGTCATTAGGCAATCTTGTTGACAGTCACAAACGTGTTGACATATTTTGATATGACTGAGAATGAGGAGCTCAATTGTGATGCTTTTAGTTCTCAATAAAAATATAATAAATTTTTTCTTCTGAGAACATAAATTTTTAATGTGAATAAGATAGTTATTGCGGCAAAATATACATACAAAGTAGCAATGTGTAATATAAATTGAATAAAGTCCTTAATGTTTAAATAATAATGCAGTAAATGTCCTGATAATCGGTTTGTCGTTGGGAAGTAACAATGGGAGCAGTTGTCGGTGAAGATTAAAGTATGCTGAGGTGGCACAAGGGGATATAAGTCTAGTCCTTTAAAACGCAGTACTTACTGAAACCATCCTCCATGGAGCTTAGGTTGTTACATTCAGCATTCAGTCAATTTTAAACGACATGAATCAGCTATTGCTGTTAGTCTAGAAATAATTGAATTTAAAATCAAACAACTCACCAAATTTGTACAGCATTAAAAATAATGCAGCTTCATTTATTTCTAATGCCCGTATATAGTCAAAATAATTTTATTAATTATGTTCTCTCAACCGGCACGAGACAGTGGTCTAAATAGACGTCGCGTTGTCGTCATGACAGATTTGCGTCTTACAGTTAACACTACGTCATCAGTGTTGTCCTAGCGATTGCCTTGTGCTGAGCAACTAGGCTTGAGGGCTTGACTATAGTAAGCCTTGAGATTCTCAAAGATAGAAGACTTAACATTCAAAAAATCTTCAAAAAATGTAATTTATAAATAAATCTTTCACAATTTCTACAAGATCTCATTAAAAACTCCTTTAAAGACCGGCCACGTTACGCTCTAGACAATTCTCTCTTTCGGAACATTTCTCTACTCATTAATATGAAAATAAAGAAAACAATATTGTATATTTTATTATTACATTAGATTAGAAAATGAGAGAAAATTTAAATTTATATCTGAAAGTGCCGTGCCGCTCACAAAAAAATTTTTTTTTTTATTAATTTTTGACACTTGTTTCGGAATCGCGTGTTACTCATTACTTTCCTAATGATTGTGTGATTTACTATTTTTTTCCCTCAAATAAAAGCTTTCAATATTATAAAAAATTAAAATTTGTGATTAAAAATTTCCGAAACATGTGGTGCAAATTACTATATTTTTGTGAGAAAGCTCTCTTAACAATCCCTTAACACATTCTGATACGAAAATACACGACGAGAGTTGATTCAAACAAAAACAAGGCGGCAAGCAACAACAACAACAATCCGCTCGGTAGAAAAAAAAAAATAAAACACTTGTCTCGCAGTCTATCGAGAATAGTTGAGCCATAATAACGTGATTCCTCTCGTGTCTCGGTCTCGGGTATTGAGCTCCTTCAAAATAATATTCTCTAAATTTATACTGAATAAATATATTATTTCAAGAGTAATAAAAAATAATTTTCATGATTAAAAAAATATATAAAAAAAATATTTGAGAGAATCTTGTTTGAATTCAATTTTTTTGTGAATGAATACATTGTGAAGGATTATCGTTGAGTGCTTCAATAGTGAAATAAAATACTTCGTGACAACAAACATTAAATAAATCTCTTTTATTTCTTGTCACCAATTCGAACACAGATAGAAATCGCACAGATAGAAAAGTATAAAAAAATGTGAATTGAGTTTAACGGAATTAGAAAATGAAGAACAATTTACCTACCAAATAATAAAAATATGAAATATAATAATTTGAACTAGAAAATAAAAATCAAGAAAATAAAGAATGGTGAACAGAGTATCGTAAAAATTAGGACTACGAACCAAAACAAATATGAGTTGTGGAGTGAGTTTAAGTTAGAAGCAGCACAAAAAATACGTGAATGTGAAAAATAACAAAAAATAGATTTAATGGTGGAAGAATAAAGCGCATTTTTGTAACAATCGATCAGAAAATTGATCTAGAATCGAAATAGTATTGACGTCAACAATTGTCTACGTCAGTATTAGAATGCAGTAGTACATTTGTGTCAATTACAAGACAATTAGACTAGTTAGACATTTTCATTGTTAATTAATCGTCGAGTATTTTCGCTCATTGGAATTAAAAAGTTTGAAGATCTTTACTGTCAATCTGCTGACAGGATTTAGAAAGCTAAAATCAGCACTCTTCGAGCATGTGATTATATTTTTTTGCAATTCATTCTGATTGGTCGTGTACAAGTGACGTCCAAAAATAGACCTTTAGTCTTTCCACATGCTTCTAAGTCATACAATAGCTTTAATATATACATCACATGCACAAATGTATCTGACGTCATAAACGAACATCCCAAACGTACCATAAAGGGAACTGGCCAGTTATAGACACAAAAAAGTGATAACAATCAGTTACAAAAGTGCGCTAAATTTATCAAACTAATTTATTTATTTTTTTCTTATTCTGTACGGTGGCTGAATATTCCGAAAAAGATAGAAAATTTAATTAACAGATAAGAGATAAAAGTTACTCACTTGTAGTTTAAATTATTAACATCTGAACTAACATACGCGTATGTATGAAAATAGATCGATTGCTTAAAAGACGATATCGATGACTTTATAAAGGATATAAAGTATCATATTTAGCACAACATTGTTTTAGTTCTGCGTCATATAACAAAAAAAAAAGTCGTGTCAATAAACGTTGTATTTTTCGTGTATTTTTGTCCACACATTTCTTTTTATCAAAAAAACAGAATTGAAAGTAAGTCATAGACAAGAATCGATTTATCTGAGTGAAACTTAAGATAAATTGCTCTTAAAAGGGACACAAAAAGAAATTTAATCAATCAATTTTTCTCCTACATGCATCAGTGGTTTTTGACCTGTGTGTCGTGGTGCTCTGATATTGAGTTTGAGTTTGTGGTGTGAAACTAGTGGAACTGATGTTTTGTGTATATTTGACTGATTTTTAAAGCTCGAAGTAGAATCTTGTGTGGAGTCGAGTCGGCTTAAATTGACTTTTCTATACGAAATCTAAATCGGCTACGAGCGCTGCATTAATTCTCAACATGAAATCAAGTGCTTTGTGTGTATTGAGTTAGTTCCTTTGTAGCATACGGTATCTTAGACAATCCCTCTGAATATTCCCAACCTTCAAACCTCTAATCGAACACTAAACTCAAATACAAGCCTAGTGTACTATAAAAGTTGAAGAAGCACTGATTCTACACTACAGCTATCTGACGTAGATGATGAAATGAAAAACTTGTCCACATCCATATGAGTTAATATTAACTTAACTTGACAGCACTCAAGAGAGCGAGAAAGAAGAAAAGAAAATTTGAGTGATAAATTTCTTTCTAGATGCACTATAAATTACATTAATTGTGCAATGGTCGTTTGATGTAAACTAATGGTCTACAATGTAGGAGCTTTGCGGGACAATTTAATGAAATTTGACGGAGCGGTTTTTGTAATTTTGACTCAATTAAAGTCCATACAGTTACCGAAATTAATTTAGTAAGGAGAAAATTGCAGATTATTAGGAAAATTGATAGTCATACTGTTCACGCTATATGTATGTCCGTTATACTTATACTTGCTTTTTTTCTATCATAAATCATTAGATTTTATGTAAAAGCTTTCACTATGTGTCGAAAAAAAAGAACCTCATGTGCGAGATATGCAAAAACATGTTTAAGTAGTATTAAGGATTTATTTTGATGTATAATCATACCCCGAATACTTCACTGGTCAACAACATCCTTGAACAAATGTTTGTGCTTAAGGACAGTCCACTGACATACACCATTGTCCATATTTCATTCACATTTGCAAGCAAAGAAGAATTGACTCAAAATAAAAAATTTAAAAGCAGGGTTAAAAGCTTACAGATTTATACAAAAGTTTTTTTTTTTCATGTTTTACAAACAGCTGAACAACAATAAAGAATTCAGTAAATATGTACAATGCATTATCATTTCAAAAATGCACTAGAAATCGCAAGTAAAGCTTTAACTACAGGGAATGAGTAATAAATATTTCAAATTATAATCTTTCTAGTGTAATTAAAAAAATCTCTCTTTCAATACATTTTTAACATTATTAGTTGGAATGAGGATTGTGTGGAAATGACGTCAATTGTTTGGTCCAATACCCGGAATGACAAATTTCGTTTTTTGTCGTCAAAATGGGGAAAAAACCGTTGTCACAACGGTTTCAACGTCATTTTGTCGTCGTCACAGTGACGTAGCGACTAAATGACAAAAAAAAAAACCGTCACAACGGTGGCAACGTCATTTTGACATTATGTCGTCGTCACACTGACGTAGCGGCTTTGTTGTGCCACTCTAAGTGTCTCACTCACTTTCAATTACTGTACGCAATTAGTAAACAGCATCTACACAAGATATTTCCCTCGTATTAGCCCCCTACATGACAGTAAAAGAAAAATGCAATCAATTTTCAAAATATGCTCGTAAAAAAACCTGATCTCTATAATATTATTATGATTACGAAAGTTTCCAGCTAAATGCAACAATAACAATTTGTATTGACTGAAAAAAAAACTATAATTTTGATCATTTTGTTGTTTGTAAGTTTTACTCTCGTCTGTGCTGTGTAACAAACAGAAGCATTTTTATATAAATATATGTATAAGAAAACTTATCTCCAAACATGCTGTTATTGTTGTTGTAGACATAAAAAAAAAGAATAAATATTTCAAATACCTAGCTATAAAAACATTCTTTAATTATCTTTTTTGGCACTTGGAACGACATTGGGATGGGGAAAAGATAAGATTTGAAACACATGCGTTCAATTAGAGTGCATTGAATGTTGACAAAAAATCATGTCTCTCTTGTTTCCATTTCACATGCCGAAAAAGAATCAAAAATAGAAAACAAAATGATTATGTTTTGTTTGCCTGACTCTGTTTTTTTTTTTATGCAAAAATAAATTAATTTTTTGTTATTTTTGTTGCGGGAGTTACGTTATCGGATTAAATAGGCAGTAGTAAATGGGAATAATTTCTGGTGAATGCAAATGGGGATATTAAGAAAATTCACTTCCTTTCAACAGCCTTTAAATTGTAATTTTTATAAGGCACTAACTGCCATTAGCATAGAATTTGACTGCGTTCAGAATTTTAATGACTATTGGTCGGAAGCCGGTAATGAAAATGACGAATTAAGAACTTTTAGAACTTGATGTTTTAGTACAGCTGGAATTTTATAAAAAATCATGATTCTGATGTCATAAACTAGTTGCCAGATAATCTAAGAACCCTAAACTATGTACAAATCAATAACATGACAAAGAATAAACCGGTTAAAAGCTGGAATGTCGTAAAACTAAACTTCCCAAAATTCATTACAAAGTAAACAAAAAGCTTTTAAGCTTCCGTAAAGTCTGAACATGTGACATCCACAAGTGTTGGCTAAAAATAATACAGGAATTTTAGTATTCATGTCGAAATTATCATTAACATATTTCATCGTCACTTTTGCTTCCCCCACGACAAGCGATTAATATAATAATATTGTACATTTCTAATCACTCGAAAAGGTCATTAGATTATCGTTATTACACATGGGATTATGTATAAGGAAATTCAATTACGTTTGCAAATAGTATAGACATTATTTCCATAAATCAATTAACATTTTTGATCGTTTCTATTATTTGTATACCTGGAAGTCTATGTTGAGAACATAAAATTTCAATTTTGTCTTTTTTGTTATGTACAATCATTTCAGATTGAAGCTGGCGATGTGATTTTAAAAGTCAATGGAACAGACGTGCATCGTTACTCAACAAAAGAAGGTAAATATTTGATGCTATAGTGTAAATTTGCTGATTTTACTGAAAAAAATAATAAAATTATTTCATTTTGTCAATTCCACAGTATTGAAATGTCTTCGATTATCAGAAGATCCGGTCACATTAGAATTAAAACGAGATCCAAATATAAAGGATCATGTGAGAAAATATTTAGCAGCAACAAGTGCAGGACAAGAAATAGGAAATTCATCATCGATTCCATCATCGCCAGTAAATAATTCATCAAAAGGACATCGAATAAGTTCATCGGATTCGTCAGCAAGTCGAAAATCACGAATTCCGGTAAATAATGTTAGAATATCATCAATAAGTGCGCCACAATCACCACAAGCAATAAAGCCAAAATATCAGTCACAAATACCGACCGCAAACGGTATAACACAAAAGAAACAAACACCAAGGTTTGAGGCGTATATGATGACAGGAGACTTAATATTAAATTTATCTAGAACGCCTCAAAGTTCTAATCTGATACCAGCACAAGCAAAGAAATCAACAATGGATAGTTTAAGAGACTCGCCTGTAAGAAGTTTAAAACGAAAGAATGGTGTAGCACCAAAAGCTATATACGATTCATCACCATCAGAATCATCATCAGCGAGTATAAATGAATTAGGATCTTATGAAACGTCAGAGAATCACATCCATCAAAACAGTAGTAGTAAAGATGACAATCGTAAAGCGAGTAAACTTAGTCGATTTACGGCAAGTGATTCACATACGACAAATGAAAGTTTGGATGAAGAAGAGGAGCAACTAATAATGGAGAATTCTAATAATCCATCACCAGAAATATTTGGAGACGAGCGTAATAATAAGAAATATAATATAACAAATATAGGCTGTGCAAATAATACGTCGTCGTCTTCATCATCATCTCCAACAAATACAAATTCGTCTAATTCATCAACGAATAATAATTATGATGGTGGAGGAAGTAAAGATCATGAGAATGATGGCGATCAAGAGATTAACATCGATCGTCATTCGTCATCATCGCATGGACACAAAAATCAAAAATATAAAGTTTTATACAATGAAGAAAATCAACAACAGCAACAACAAAACAATTTAGATGTACGAAAAGAATTGAATGTGACGCCAAGTCTATCAATGTCATCTACAACGACTACTTCCTCAGCATCAACGACAATAAATCGAAGTGAAAATTTGCTTACGCCAACATTGGATGTAAACATTTCACATTCTGTGCCTACATCACCGACATCACTTTCTACGCCACTTTTAGATGCAGCTAAAAAACGAGACTTGGCTGTCAGTTCAGTCCCAACAAGTCCCGAATGCATTCAACAGGAAATTGTTGTACGGCGAAATAGTAGCAATATTCAAAATCAACAGAATGGTGTGCAACTTAGGAAATGTGACGTTAGTGGATTCCGAACTAGTCGATCTGAGGATCATCTTCAACATTCACAACGAGAAGGCACTTTAGGAAATGCCATTCCTATCGATATTGATGAGGACATCAATAGCTCATTAAATACACTTTTAGACACAAGACATGATTCAGAAGACTCACAGGTAATTTTTTTTTTTTTTGGGATATCAAGCAATGCTTTATGGATATTAAATGTGACTCATTTGATTTAGAATTCAAATCGTGACCTACGAGTAGTATGGACTTATAATGCACCAATTGCTCAAAATTCGACGAATATTCATGGCAGTAATAATACACAAGGCATAACGTCCCCCACATCACATTCAAGTTCAATTAGTACATCTCCACAACATACCGATAGTCCCGCATCTCCAACATCTGTGTCAAGTTCCGTAATGTCATCATCTGGATCAAAAGGAAATGGTCTCGGCAATTTATGCGGACAAAATATTATGTTTTTAAGTGGTGGCGATCAGAGTCATAGTGTGTCAGAGGCCATTTCCAACATTTCAAGTCCCGATTATCAAGGTAAATTTTTCATTGTTTTAAGCATAATAGATTGTCTTTTTACATAATTTTGTGGCTTACAGACGAGCACGATTTATTAAGCACACGAGATTTATCGGCAGCAATGGCAATAAGCGATCCAAGCGATTCCGATTCAACGTTAATCGTTGATCAAGTTAGAAAAGAGAAGGAACAAAGAGCTGTGATTCAAGTAATGACTAATGACGGTCTTAAATGCAATGCCAATGATTTAATATATACAGAAGACGAATTAGCAACACTTACCAATGAACCAATTATACTATCAGTATCAGAAAATCAGGAAAATCGTGGATCATCTCCAATTTCAGACGATGGATCAGACGTCGATTCACTTCATTCATTCCATTATTCTCCAAAAGCAGTTGATATACCAAGTGCTGTGGTAAGATTTCCCTATCATTTTTCTTTACTGCGAAGTCGTGGTAAGGCTCACAATAATCGATATTTTCAGCGACTTGCGAAGAGATTATACACATTAGATGGCTTTAAGAAAAGTGATGTTTCAAGACATTTGAGTAAAAAGTAAGTTGTACCAGTGTGTTCCTCATAAAAAATTTAATTCTATTCTATTAACTTTTTTTTTATTTTTTATTTTTTCATCCCTTAAAGTAATGAATTTAGTCGAGTTGTTGCCGATGAATATTTAAAATATTTTCAATTCGAGAAGTTGACATTGGATGAATCACTTCGACAATTTTTAAAGCAGTTCGCACTATCGGGTGAGACACAGGAGAGAGAAAGAGTTTTGGTACACTTTTCAAAACGCTATCTAGACTGTAATCCCAATACATTTAATTCACAAGATGCTGTGCATACGTTAACATGTGCGATTATGCTGGTAAGTGTGATGATAATTGCCTTGATTCTATAAATAGTTCAAAGGATGACGTAATCAAATCGTAGGAAATTTCCCTTATTTCTAATTTTAAATTTCAAAAAACCGTTATTTTTCAAATATTTCATGGCCGTTATTCTGTCAAGTGCGCATTTGTTTACGATGAATTTTATTAGAATTTAAAATGTCAGAAGATACTTAAAGTTTTATGACGTAATGAAACATGTCTCAGT
Organism: Chironomus tepperi; assembly: GCF_022539635.2. Lineage (NCBI taxonomy): Eukaryota > Metazoa > Arthropoda > Insecta > Diptera > Chironomidae > Chironomus > Chironomus tepperi. The sequence goes on from NW_027226207.1 coordinate 3,682,215, forward strand.
TTGATGAATCCAAGAGATTTTATATTTGATTTAATTTGACTCTGAATTGAGTTATTAAATTATAAACATAGTTTGAAATGTGAGATTTATACAAGATATTTTATAATAAATCTCATCAAGTCATCGTTCCTATATATTGTACTAATTTCATTTTCGTAGAAAAGCTTTTAAATGCTTGGCAACAAGCTGTTTTTATCATTTCCATCATCGAAAATGTCAAAGAGAATTTAATGTGTCTCTATATTAATATCCTGCGACACGCCAAAAAATAAATAAAACGGTTTACGGTACACCGATGCAGTGCGGTTGATGTTGTGGATGTCATTAATTTAATTAAATCAAAATTATAATTTTTTTTTTTATTTTTTGCAGTTAAACACGGACCTTCATGGACAGAATATCGGTAGAAAAATGACATGTTCTGAATTTATTGAAAATCTTAGCGAGCTCAACGACGGAGATAATTTTCCAAAGGACGTATTAAAACATTTATATCAAGCTATTAAAAGTAATCCATTGGAATGGGCACTGTAAGTAGAATCATTAATAATTCGGCAAATAATATTTTCATTAATTTTTATTTACATAATTTCTCACAGCGATGACGAGCCGGCTGATATTAATCAAAAGCAAAATCGTCATGAAAGCAGTTTACAAGGACCGCCTGTTGGTGCCAATCCATTTTTAGATATTCCACAAAATATTCCAGCAGTTGAATATAAGAAAGGATATGTGATGAGGAAATGTTGTTTTGACTCCAATAATAAGAAAAGTGAGTAATTAAATCCATCCATCTTTCCTTTTTATTATGGTAGTGGGAAAAGTTTGTTAAATGTCCACGACTTTGCATAACACATGACGTCTGCTTTATTGTGTGTCTAACAAAATTTTCATCTTGTTAAGAACCTTTGAGAATTATAAATTGTGCTTCAGAATGTTGTTTTTGTTTTCCATTTCCATCCATAGCGCCTTTTGGAAAGAGATCATGGAAGATGTTTTATTGTACATTAAGGGATCCACTTGTTATGTATCTTCATAAAGACGAGAGGGGATTTCACAAAAATCAGGTAAGCCTTTTCTTCATTACAAAAGGATTATTGTTGCGGAATGAAATGAACATACATTATGCCTTATCTCATTCCATTTCGTATATCCATAATCCAAATATAAGAATTTATAGGTCAAATAAGTTTTTTTTCTACGAAATTTATTTGGTCACAAGAATGGAAATAAATCGATTGACATAAAATCCTTAATTGCAGCTCTCTGATAACGTTCACAATGCAATAAGAATACATCATTCGTTAGCGACGAAGGCAACAGACTACACCAAAAAGCAGCATGTATTTAGACTTCAGACATCTGATCAATCAGAATATTTATTTCAAACGAGTGACTCTAAGGAACTTCAATCATGGATTGACACAATTAATTTCGTTTGTGCCTCTTTTTCAGCGCCACCTCTTGAAGGTTATTATCGAGTCTAACTTATTTAAATGTCATCTAATCAAAGATTTTTGACTATATTTTAGGCGGTGTTGGAAGCCAAAAACGTTTTCAACGTCCTCTTCTTCCTTGCTCACAGTCTAAGTTATTGTTGGTATGTATCTGATATTTTTGTGGACGTCACATATGACCAGACACAATTATCTCCTAATCGAATTGAATTGATTAACGAAAAACCCATTGTTATCTTATCTATAGCGGGATCAACTAGCATCACATGAGGAGCAAGTAACGAAACTAGAGAGCGAGATAACTGAACATAAACAAGGAACAGTGCCAACTAAAGGATTAGCTTTACAAAATTATCGAGAAAAAGAAGCATATTTACAATTTGAGGTAAGAATAGCATAGCTTCTTATTGGCAGCATCGATTTGCCATAAATTAACTGGATTCTTTCTTTCTTTTAGCTGAAACGATATAAAACATACGTCTATCTATTAAGTTCGCACTTGAACTCAAATCCAACAGATCTTATTAATATAATAATAAATAGTGGCGAAAATTCGACGCCAACAACACCAACAACAACAACATTAGGGGAAGAAGATGAGTTGAGAGCATTAAATCAACAACAAGGGACGAACAGGTATAGTTATCGAGCCGCAATATATCGATCCGAACAAGATATAGGATGACGCGTTATGGGAGTTTTCTCTGCTTGCGTGGTGTAGGGAATTTTCTTCTTTTTAATACGGTATATGGAAGTCATTTATTGAGGACATGTTTTTGTTACGTTTACCCATAGAAGGCTAGCATGATAATTAATAGCAAATTAATAATATACCTTCTATGTAGAGATGATAGAAGTTAACATGAAATAACAATTTTGTATAATTGTGTTTTTTTGAAAATTAATTTTGACTGATATGCAAAAAAATAATTATTTTATATTGATGGCATAACTCCCTGATGATATTAAAATTAAGGCTCCCATACTAATTGACTTACTCATCCCTTTTCTACTTATTTTTAATCATTTTCGCCTGTGTTTATTTTACTCGTCATTAAATCCTTAACACAGACTCTATACTCTGGAATGTGAAAATATATGAACAAAGGACTTTTTTCTATATTTTTGATTAATTATGAAAATTTTATTAATTACTACATTTCATGGTGCTTTGGTTTAATTATACAATTAATTATCCTTACAATAGGATCATATTTACGGTGCTTTTCTATTTATTATAATTTTAACGGATTTTATTATTTTAAAAACAGTATTTTTGAAAACCATACAAATTTTTCTTTAGAATTTGTAAGGTTTTAACATTTTAAATAATGTTAATTGGTGACAAATTCTCACTAAAATGAGTTAATTGTCCAAAACCGTATAAAGGTTTTGCAAAGAGAATTTATGAGGTTCTTAAACACAAGACGAATGTTTTCACATTCTGCATCACATTAACACGACTCACGGATCTTTTACACAAAATTCTTATCCCTTCATTTCTAAAAAACCTTATTTTTATTTATGTTCTTTATTTATTCACAGGAAGGAAAGCAAGAATATGTTTAAATCATAGCCAAACGATGACAGACAAAATATTTTAAACCATATTGAAATTTTATTTCTCTCTTCCATATGATTATTGGTAAAAAATAAAAAAAAAATAGCAAAACAACAGATAACACTCATTAAAGCATGCATTCGTACTACACACAATATCTTCCTACAAGTTCATCATTATCTCTGTGTAATTTCATTCATCATAGAATTTTAATTTGTATAAAAAAATTAATTATTTTAATCATCATCTGCTTTTGTCCATCTTATTGTGAACAATAAATTAAATATGATGAAAAAAAAAGTAAATTATTAGCAATACTATGGAGATATAAATGCTAATTTGAAGATATCTATTATTGAAAAGATAATGTTTAAATACATTTAAAATAAAAAATATTTTACTGAGTTTTTTCGAGGGTTGCAATAAAAATTAAAAACATTTTATTGATAGCGGAATACTTATTATCTATAAACAAAAAATTCCAAACTAATAATTACACATTTTGAAGAATATTTGACGTTTTTAAAAATGCAGAATGACATTTTTTGCTTCAAGCTGTTTTATATAATGAGAAATTACTGTGAATGAGAAACTTTTTATCATTATTTTACGATTTAATTAACGAATTTTTTTTGATCATTATTATTATTTTATACTACGAATCTAAAGGACTAAATTATTATTCTTGACAACGAATTTTTGTTTTATTTTTTTCATTTTCATTTCTTTTCTATGATAATGATAGGAATCTGCTTAATAATTTTATTTTCCTTTGTAATTTTTATTATGATTTAAGCTTAAAGAAAATCTTATTAATAAAAATGAAAAGTTGTTAAATTCACACATGAAAAAAAAATGAAGTTAAATTGTAACGATGAAATTATTAAATGTGAAATAAAAAAAACAAGCATTTACTATTTGACTAGACAAAACAACCTGCTTAATGTCTTTTGGTCTTTTTGCTTTTCAGACAATTATACTTTTTGTATGTGACAATCACGGTAATGAAATTGAGTACGTAAATTAGCACGCAAAATATGCAAACGTCTTGGATGATGTAGTATAGAACGTATGCAAGATATATACTTAGCCACGATGAGATTGATGCAAGGAACAATTGGATTTCCACTACTATAATGTTATCGGAAAGGCCTGTGGGAAGAACATTTATTAATTTTAAATTCTTATTGATTATCAATTATCAAAATTCTTACTGATTGCGATCATTATGATATAGAAGACAATTCCGTAAAGTGAATTAGACAATTGAAGACACTCCGGAAGGAATGTTAGACCGAATCCTACAGAATACTCCGAAGTCATAACTTTACTACATTTGTATTCATTAATATCACAAACTGGGATGTAATCCTTATCTTCGTGCATTTTATGCTTAACATATTCGGTATAAATTGACACTATCAGTGATAGAAATGACGATAATAATATAATTTTGGAATGCTTCGACATTTTGAATTAATTTTGTAAAATCAGAAAAAAATTTCGGCAATATCCTTTAGCACATAAGTTGATTATTGGAGCAGAATGCGTCATTTTGGCCGACAGAGATTTTAATTCTGATTATGACATGTGACATGGATCAATTTACTCTGATTTTCATTATTTTCTATCAATATTTAACTATGGATTTGAGAAGTTCAAGGATTCTTATCAGATAATAGTAAGAATGCGCTTAGCCGGTATTTTAGAAGTGCCTTTCTGTATCTTTTTTTTGGAAAATTCTCGCATCTTACGGATCAATGTTTATAAATAATTATTTTTGCGAAACATTGTATAATCACATTGGCTTTGCAATGAAAATCTCATAAAGAACAAGAGAAACTAAAATCTCATCAAATACTTTAATTAATTAATCAAAAATCGAAAAAAATTTATAAAAATTGTGTTCTAAAAATAACGGTTAAAATTAATTTCAAAAAGTAGCTAAAATAACGCGAAAAATTGGGTACTGTGACTAGGTATTGGTGTGATTTTCTTACAAAAAGAGAGTTCAGGTAATTTTTGTTTTTCACTAATTAATCTTTATTTTCCTAGCTTAAGGATAATTGCAATGTATAATTAACTATGTAATCTACGAAAGTATGCATAATGTGATGTGGAAAAGATATTAGTTTTCACGTAAAATCCAAACCAAAAATTTAACTTTGTTCGCGTCAAAAAGCAATGAAAAAATTCATCAAATCGAATGGAAGAAAATTACATAATAACAAGTTGAGATATTTTTGACGAAATAGATCAATTTAAGTGCTTAAGAAAATGTTGATTCCGCAAAAGCTAATCAATTTCTCATGCACTATCACCAAAAAATCCTGACATAAGCCTTAAATACTGAAAAAATGTTGTTTGCTGGTTCATGAAAATTATCGATCCGTTCTTCTTCAGAGTAATTAAACCTTCTACTCTTATTAAATTTTATACTTATAAATTCAGGTTTATTTTTTAGGTAGTCTCTTGCGTTTCTCAAGTCCAGAAAATTGTCATATTGGAATACATAATCATTGGATAATTAGTGGTTATCCGGTCCAGAAAGACATCTATAAATCGATTGGTAATATATTCAGTACATACAACTAACTCGAAACTATACTTTCCTTACTAACTACCTGCCCAACAAATAATTTGTATAAATATACTAAACTTTTCAATTCCAGATTTATTAATCTTCTAAACATGCCAAGGTCACGTAGTCGTGAACGTGATAATAGACGAAGAGATCGAAGCAGAAGTCGAGACCGAAAAAGTCGGTCAAAAAGCAGAGATCGTGATAGAAGACGTGATCGATCAAGAGATCGCGATTATAAGCGACGAGATAGAAGCCCAGATAAATACAGAGATAAACGAGACAAATATGAATCATATAGACGTCGGTCAAGAGACAGGTCGCAAGAAAGACACAAAAATCGTTCACCAGATAGAGATAGAGAAAGGGACAGAGACAGGAAAAGACGAGATTCTCGCGATAAACGGCGATCTACAAGTCGTTCTAAGAGGCTAAGAAGTGAGAGTTCAGAACATAAGCCATCACAAAGTTCCAAGACTCAATCAGATTCCGTAAAACCTATAGTTATAATAGCAAACACGAACAAAAAGAATAAGCACAAAAGTCAAGAAAATGGCAATAATGAAGGAGATCTTCGTGAATCTTTCGAAATTGCAAACGAATTTTCACAAGAAGGTTTCGAGCAATTTAGTCGTGATCATGGAATCGATTTTGATAAAGTTGAGACAGAAGAAGATCGAATTGCAGTTCATGAGAAAATGGAAGAGCTTTTAAAAGAGCATTTTGCAGCACAAGGAAAAGTTTATCCACCGCCTAAGCAAGAAAAGCCAATAATTAATGTCGCCACAGGATTCGCTAATGACGGATCATTTTTAGAACAATTTAAGAAAATGCAGGATGAATATAAGCAACAACAAGAAATGGAAAAGAAACGCCAAACATTGGAAAATAAGTTAAGAAATTTGCCATCAATTCGACGACGAGGTGCAAAAATTCTTAAAACTGGCTTAGTCGCAAAGACAATCGTTACGTCAGAAGGAACTATAACAACAAATTCTTACGAATCTTACTACAAGGAAGTTCAAAAATATAAAAACGCCTCATCATGTGATAATGATCCAAAAACTCGACCGCTCGTCAAATAATTTTAGAAAATTTCTACTCTTTTTATTATTTTTTCCTTTTTCTATACTTTCCATTACTATTTTTTCCCCTATTTGTGTCTGTATCACATTATGTATGCATATTTTCGTCTGATTATGATGGAAAATTTATGATTTTAAACTTATCTAGTTATCAGAAAAAAAAATTGTATTAACGTTTATTTATAGACAAAACATTCTCAAATCTTAAACCTTTAATCAGGCACGTAAATTTGAAAATCGCAATCAATTAAAATGGCCCCAAAGGAAATTAAACTTGAGACAGCTCCATTCGACCCACGATTCCCAAACACAAATCAGACACTCTACTGCTACCAGAGTTACATTGATTTCCACCGCTGTGAAAAGGTCAAGGGACAAGGAGCTGAGGTCTGCGCATACTTCAAGAAATGCTACACAGCCATGTGCCCAAATGCATGGGTTGAGAAATGGGACGGACAACGTGAGAATGGCAATTTCCCAGGTCGTATTTAAATAACTACAACTTCCTCAAAAAGTAAAATTTCATTCACAATAAATCTTAAAATTGAAAAATTGGAGGAGAAAATTTAGTTCCCATATGTAAAACAGATAAAAACTAAAAAAACTTAAATAAAATCAATGAAATTCAAAAGTTATAAAATATAGTAAGATAACTAATAGACTCTTAATAATAGAACCTGATTTTGTTATGATCTACTTGAAATATATTTAATGTCAATAAAATTCAAGTACTGGATGAGGTAATTTCAGTACAAATATTATTAGCTGTATGTCATTATCAACAACATAGGGGTCTGCTACTTGATCGAATAAAGTAGTTGAAAGCTAGTCGAAAGACCCGCAAGAAGCATTGCCGCACATATTCTGTTAGTCGTGTTAAGGCGGCGCTACAAAACAAATGTAGCTAGAAGAAATTAGAAAAAGTTAAATTAATTTATTTTGCTAATTTTTTACATCCAAATCGTGATATTTTCGTGCCTCTAATGAGTTAAACTATTATTTTAGCTATAGAAAGCACTTTAGTTATAAAAGTGGCAAGTTTTGTAGTGAAAAAGTATTAAAATTAAGAAATTACTGGAATTGGATATTGTGTAAAGAGAGTAGAATACTAAAAAAAATTTGCTACCTAATACCATAGTAGCCAGTTAATTGAACAAAACATACATATCAATAAAGCAATAAAAAAAAGAGTCTAGAGGGAGTTTCTAGATCGTCTGGATCTTTTTTTAATGAAAAAGTGTAATGTGTAGAGTTCTGCGGTCAAAATGTTACGATTTTTGAGCAGACGACATCGAAATCATCAAAATATTAATTCCAATAGTGACATAAAATCACAGAGAATTCCAATAAATAAAAATTTAATACAGTGTCGAGTTATTTTATTGGATAATAGTGATATTAGTATTGAATTATCGGTAAGTCGAATTGATTTCCACCTTTCCTTATTACACACGACTGGATAGTCCTAATATAATTTAATTAAATTAAAAAAGAAATAATATTGGTGTGTGGACATAAGAAATGAAAAAAAGAAAAACTTTCTTTCGCTGAGATTTGTTCATATTACCTATATAGGATAGAGTGTATGGCAGCATATATACACAATAATGGAAAGAAGCATAAAGAAAGAGTCAAGAATAAGTTAGAAGAAAAAGCTGAAAAAGCAATACGAAAAGAAAGAAAGACTTTTTTGTGTAATTATGTGTGTAGATCTCTTTCTCTCTGAATGTTACTGTTCCACTATTTTATTCAGACAGGCAGGCACAGTCTTTTATTTTTTATTCGTTTTGTGAACGAATACTTTTTAAGTAAGCACAGTACTCTCTATTCAAATTGTATAAATGTATTATATGCGGAAGAGAATGAGAGAAAGAAAAACTTAATTTTTCCCTTTTTAAGCCTCGCAATATTCTTTAAAATCATTAAATTAATGATAAACTTTTTTTATTTTCAATTATTTTCAACTGTAAAACCTTTACATCTATATATATGCTTCATTCTATTTATCGACAGAAAAAAGCTCTCGCCAACGATTTGTACGAGCAAGTATTTTATACGTTAGACTTGATTGAGAAAGATTACTTTGGTCTACAATTCACCGATGCCAATAATGTTAAGCACTGGCTTGATCCCACGAAGACTGTCAAGAAGCAAATTAAAATCGGTCCACCGTATACGTTACACTTAAAAGTGAAATTCTATTCATCTGAGCCGAATACGCTTCGTGAGGAATTAACGCGCTATCAATTCTTTTTGCAACTCAAACAAGACATCTTGACAGGTCGACTTGAAGTCCCCGAGCCGACAATCTTTGAACTTTGTGCATTAGCATTGCAATGTAAGCGATCATTAATTCAGGCGGTTCTTTAAGTAGCTCTTTATAGCATCTTCTTGCATAGTAATAATAATCATGAGTCATTCTACATGTTGCGTTATACATATATTTATTATGATAAGAACACATGAGGTTTCTGTTTACATTCTGCATTGCGTAATTTTTATTATATTTAACTACCCAAAAAGCTCACTTAAAGAACAGCCATAATTTCCATACTTAATTGACTCATTAAAATATCTAATAAAATAAAATTAATATAGCTGAACTTGGTGATTATGATGAGACGATTCATACTCCTGCGACTGTATCGGAGTTCCGTTTTACACCGAATCAAACGGAAGACATGGAGGAAGCAACGTTGGAGGAGTATCGTAAAATTAGAGGTTTGACACCTGCTCAAGCGGAGATGAATTACTTAAACAAGGCAAAATGGCTTGATATGTTTGGTGTTGATATGCATACAGTATTAGGAAAGGATGGTTGCGAATATCATTTAGGATTGACACCAACAGGAATTTTGGTCTTTGAAGGTGCTCAAAAAATTGGACTATTTTTCTGGCCTAAAATAGGAAAATTGGACTTTAAGAAGAAGAAATTGACACTTGTTGTTGTTGAGGACGATGACATGGGACGAGAACAGGAACATACATTCGTCTTTCGTCTACATAATGAGAAAGCTTGCAAGCATTTATGGAAATGTGCTATTGAACATCACGCATTCTTCCGCCTACGTGGTCCAGCAAAAGGACTTTCTGCAAGACAGAACTTCTTTAGAATGGGAAGTCGATTCCGTTATAGTGGCAAAACAGAGTTTCAAACAACACAACAAAATAGAGCACGTAGAACGGTTCAATTTGAAAGGCGTCCTTCACAAAGATTTGCAAGGCGACAAAGTCATGTTTTGCGTGACAGACAAAAGCAAATACAACAACAACATCAACCGCCTGCATCACAAGCACAATCATCATCATCCGAATTGCAATCTAACAATGATGATTCCCAAACTATTTCCGGTGCATCTACGTCATCTGTTAATACTGTAATACACAAAAGTGAACTTAATGATACTGCGTCATGCAACAAGTCAATATCGTCAAACGAGGATACAAATTATCAGCATGCGGCAATCCAAATGAAACTTTTAGAGATTGAGTCGTCAAGTCGTATTGATTCGGATGCACCGAAATCGCCATTCCTTCAACCGCAAGGATCTTTTGGTAAAGCATCCATAAAGAGCTTTAGGAGCAATGGCTCTTCCATTCCTGATAGTCAAATTGATAATTTGCTAAAACAAATAAGCAAAGAGTCACCAACGGTGCATTTAGAAGCTCTTAACGATGTAACAAATATTAAGGTCGGCATTAATAAAACATCAGAATTGGAAATGAATACAGACACGCTGAAAAAAATTTCAAATGATAAGCCGAATAATCAAATTAAATTAATTAGTAGTGCAGGCCAAGCGAAAATTCCGCCAAGTCAAATTAAATGTAACATTTTAAAAGGTAAGAGCTTAATTTTCCCAAAATAATTAACAATTTTTATATATTTATACTCATTGTGGCTAACAATGCTCTTTTTTTTATTACACGCAGCGCGTGCTGAAGAAGAACTAAATGCCCATTCAAAATTTACAAATCAATTGTTTGACGCTAATGACTCTCAACAGAATGGACCTACGTTTGTGGCTGTTGTAAGTGTTATTTACTTTTATTATTTAATTCTGCTGTACACATAATTATTTCCAAACATGTAAATTTTCTGTGTGTGCTCATTTATTGCCATTTATGCGCTATTTGAGGTTCTTTCCAGTTCTTTCATTCATTGTCTCGGAGAATTTGTTGTTGTCTTACCTTTTATGTCTTATGCTATTAATTATTTATTCAAAAGTCGTGTACATTTAACGATTATTGTAATTTACTTGTAAACTATTCTTGTCACTTGACAAAATTTTCCGAGACTTCCGGAATTATTGAGTTGTAAAAAGTCAATAAGCGGAAATTTATGATAAAAAATTGGAGCCTCAATATGCTATGCGCGTTTGTTTATCGCTTGATCATAATTATTTTTGTGTGCGTTCTCTATAATTGCCATTTATCACCGTCATGATCATCATTTCATTCATCGACTCGTAACATATGCGTATAAAATGCATGCATGTAGGGAGGAGACAAGTTAACATTGAATTTAAATGGTGGAATATCGACAGCACCAACAGTATCACAGCAATTGGCATCACCAACAACACCGAAATTATGCAATCTTCCATCCACAATACCGCTAATTCCAACGCCAATTGAGAAGAATATTAACAAGAATGAAAGTGTAACAGTCACACATTTCTCCGACCTTCATGGTGGTGTTGTTGAGAAAATAAGTGTACCCGTTACATCGGGAAGTTCATCGTTCATGGATACTGAACCAAAATCACCGAAAATGGAATTTACAACGACACGAACAAGTATTAGCAATAATCCATTTGCTGATGAAATTTTAAATACATCCAAGACAATTATATCGACAACGACATCATCAGCAACATCACCGACTGTTAAAATATCCACAAATAATCCCTTTCATAGTTCATTTAATGGAATTGAAACAAGCTCACCTGAAAAGTCGGTTAAAATATCATTTTCAATACTTGGAACTAAAAATCCATTTGACGAGAATATAAGTGAGGAATCAAATGGTATTGATGCTCAACTCAACAATAGTAATGATAGTAACAATAATAGAAGTAATGGCGATAATGATCAAAGCATTGATGATGTGGACAACAACGATATGACATCGATTTCATCGATTAATTTAAAGATAGACAAAAATAACGAAAATAACATTACAATGATTAAAATGGAATCTACTGATAAGAAGCAAGCGAATGGTGAAATTAATACTACCGCGAAGAAGGTAAACATTTCTTTATATCCAAAAATAAAAAAGTATCAAATCTCTTCATTAGCTGTGTCGATTATGTATCATTTTCATGTAGTTGTTCTGTTTGCCGATTAACACAATTTTTTCGTAGTGTGGTGTTTGTGCACTAAAAAATTATTACTTCCTTAATTAGCTTATAATAATATCATCTAATAATATTTTTTTATTATTATCTCCTTACAGGATATAAATGAGAATAATGGAACAAGGATAATGACAAATAACAATTATGAAGTATCGCCGTGGTTAGTGTCATCTGAAATTGTTCAAGCAACTATGACCAAGGATCCTCCAATTATTCGTAAGTCGGTTATTACGACCCAATTGTGAAGGAATAGATTTTTTCTTCTTCGATTTTTATTTTATTTTAAATGACTTGATTCAATTAAATATTTTTATGTAATATTTATCGATTTGAGTTTGCTATTTAGATCCAATAATAGTGTGGTAGGCTTCAGTCTTAGACTACATATTTGAGCAGAGAATATTTTATGAGTGAATCTTAAAAACGGGATTTTTATGTCAGATTTTTTTGTTGGGAAAATCTATGACGCATACAATAGATACGTAATTTATTAATTAATCTATTCGTAGAAAACCGTTAGGATTGATTTTAAAATGTGTAAATTAATTTTAGTACTTGACATTTAGAACAAGAAAAATTTGACAAAAATATTAGATTTTTTTGACTTTCCGTCTACTTTTGGAATTTGAAACTAGATTGATATTAATCTTTACACCATCTACTGTAAATAAATCGATCATATGACAAAGAAACGCTTGCTAAACGGCAAATATAACAGAAATTCCATTGTGTTCTAAAATTAGTAAACAAAAAGTTCAAGTTTGAAGTTTTACAATGTAGCATGTCTTTGTCCGTAAATTCGTTAGACAATCAATTGTATCCACAGTTCAAATGTCATATCTTAATATCCCAAAATTACAGCGTGTCGTCATTAATTTGAGGAAGCTCCAAAAAAACCGTTAAACTTTGATTTTAAGTTCAATGACTACAAAATTACTTCAATAATTGAAAGCCATTTGGCTAACAGAACTGACAAAATGCCTACATTGAGTCATCCACCTCCGGTAACTGCTTGACTAATTTGCTGTCTATAGGAATATTGTCAATTTATAATACCTTTAAAACGTTCATAAACATACATACTAGCAAAAATGCGTGTTATGGAAATCAAAATTGTCATTTAATAGTCGCCTATGAATAATGAATAAGCAGCAGCAACAGGCTTGTATAGACAATTTGTTTTGAATCTTTAAAGATGAAAAATCTGTTTACTTGGAAACCTGTGTGACAATATCGATTTGCTGACTTGACATATTCATGTTATATTTGCTGATTTACCTTCAGATAATGATATTCTTACTATCCGTTTTTATCATAAATATCTGGCGAGATTCCAATCAGAATAAGAATTGCTCATAAATATTCTCTCATCACCGGCAATTTAATTGAGTTAATGCCACTAAGACAAAAAATGATTCCAATTGGTTAGCATGTATGAAGGTCATGAATATCTGCATAAGAAATTATCAAATCCTACCTAATTTAAAAACTGAAAGTAAAATATGTGCTTAAAACTGTACGTTTGACGCCTTAATTTGTCAAACACCTTTTCGCTTATGGTACTTGCTTATATTTTTATATTATATTGATTATATTTTTATTAGGCTGTTATACTCTATATAAATATATTTTTCAACAAATTCATAATTATTAGTTAAGATCAGAAAAAAAAATCAATGTATTGCTGCTTACTTCTTTTTAGTACTTAAACTATGCTGTATTTTCCATACTTAAATTGATCTCGATTATATGGCATAATTTTTTTTGAAAATCAGAGTTGGCCATGTCTATGTGACATGAAGATTGTTGTATGACACAGATGTTGTGTCACAAGATAACATGTTTCATGTCACATTGTCATAAATGTGTCATAGATCAAGACTAGATGATTGCAGTTAATTGCCAACTCTGCATTTCGATTCATTCATGTTCGTTCCCTTGCTTGCTACTTTTTTGAATTACATTCGCACGTTTTGGCATAAAATAAAGAAAATATTCCGTTTTTTTGTGCTTTTTTTTTTGAAGAATTGAATCACGGTTGGAGTTTTATCTTTACATTCCATAATTATCATAATAAGCATAATAGATGAAAGACAAAACAAAAAGTTCCCAAGTCTAAAACTGTAAAACAAAAAAAATAATAATAAAAAGAGTATGAAAATTTTTTGTGCACTCTATAATTATAAACTGTGCCATGATGATGATGATGAGACCAATCTATTATTTTACTTCTTGCATTTTTTTCATGGAAAAAAAAATTGAATTGACTGAATTTATTAAGAGAATTAAACTAAAAAAATTAAAATTTCTTCTTCCAATATTCCAATTAATCCCGTCCAATTTTTCTGCTAAGGTGACTTACTGTATATGTTCTATTGAACGTAATCTTAATACATACCTAAATCGTAACGAGAAATGAAAGAGGATTAGATGATTTTTTTTTGATGATGAAATTGAAAAAATTTGAAAAGAAAATCCAGTTGTTAATTAGTATAACATAAAAGAAGTACAATAAACAGTTTTTTTACAACATTTAACAAAAAAAAGACAAAAGAGAAAAAAAACGTTTAAACGTCGACGATGATAGATCGGAAATGATAATCAAAAATATACAATATTATATTTATGAGAAGATGAAAATTATACGTTTTTAAAAATTTTACATACCTTAGAATGTATGGAAAAATGATAAAAAAAGAAATAAAGTTTATGTCTTATATGAAAAATAATAACAAGATGTGGAATTCCATTATTTCAGTGAACATTTAAATATTTTTTTCAGATAATACCTAGAAATGACAACAAAACAAAACCATAATGATTAAACACAATTGTCTGTCGGCAATATGCAGCACATTAACTGTTTTTAAATGTCTCATTCACAGTGACATGTCAACAATTTTAATCTATTCGATCGAGGCAGAAATTTTGCATCGCTTAGTGGGAATTAATCATCAGCATTGATATTGTTGAGTTGTAGATTGTCAGAAGTTAGGTGATTATGTGGGATTGCAATGAATGGCTGTATTGTGATCTTTTGTTGACGGATTTCAGTATGTCGATGATGCTGATTAGCTCCTATTGATTCCTTACACTGTGAATCGTAGGGCGTTAATATTTCGGGAACTGGTTTCTATTTCTGGCTACTTCTGCTAGTTTATTGTATTGTTTCCCAGCCTTCTTCTCTACGCCAAGTAATTTTCCTTTTGTCAATATGTTGTTGATACTCAGTAGCTATTTTTGAACTGATTCTGCAATATTTAGAGCTTATTTCCAGCTGTAGCTTTGTTAATGACTTTCATTTGATTCGACACTGGCTTTGAACTGCATGATCTTAGTCTTAACAAATTAATGGCTAGTTTTAACTGCTTCTCATCTGACCTTTAATCTTCATTAGAATTATGACCTAATCACAACTCAGAATATAACAAACAACCAGTTATATCCCATAAATCCTACATATTGACATAAACAATATTAATCTGCAATAAATTTCATAATCATCAATTTAAGTTAGAATCTAAAGACAGTCCATCATACTTTTTCATCTTGATTGTTTTCAAAGATTTTTCAGCATAATGTTTCATTTTTATTTACGATAATATTGATAAAGATATAAAAGGCCAAAGGAATACAAAAAATCACATTTAAATTTTTTTCTTTGCTTTCATTCTTTTTTTTTTCTTTCTTTTAATGATTTTCCATTAATAACATTCAGAGAGTTTTATTCCATTGACTTTTTTTTCAATAATCATAATAATAATAGAAAAGGAAATGAAATAGTTAAGGTAAATAGATGGAAACAAATAAAAAATATATTTTATTTAAATATATGCACTTAATAATATCTCTGTTTACAGTACTGAATTAAGATACTTTCTAAATTAAAATATATATATTCTTCTGCTGTTCCTTATGAATAACTAAATGATGGCATAAAAGATTTCTCAATATAAAAGAACAACCATCAGAGGATAAAAGGGTCAGATTGGATGATTTAAAGTCGAGTGAGATTTTTTTCATCAGAACCGTGCAATTGTTTCTTGAAACCGTACAAATGTATTCTATTTTGAAATGAGTTTGCTAGTCTAAAGCATTACAATTCCCATTCATTTCACCAAAAACCTTACAAATGTTTTCAAAAGTCGCTGTGTTCTAGAACCTTACAATGGAACATTTGTAAACCTTATAAATGCAAAATTTTGAAATGGTACGGTTTTCGAATACACATCAACTGCCTCAAAATTACATAAAAACGCTTACTAGACTAATAAGTTTACAACTATCATTGTCCTTAAGAACCAAAATCAGATATGATCTAAAACTTTTATCCTGTGATAATTATAACAATCAATTTGTCTCAAAAATTAATAAGATTTTTTTTTCGGAATTGCCAAAGAAAAGAAATTTTTTTTCAATAATTTCTTCTCACTTTAAAGGAGAAAATTTATCATCTAGCTACGTCTATCCATTTAATCAGTAAATGGATATAAAAAATTTTTGCTACTTTTCATATCATTTTTTGAACATTGTCCATTTTTTGTTGATGTCTTCAAATTGTCAAGTTTAATTAAAAATTGGTAAAAATTTTGTCATTGACAGAAAAATAAATCCTATTGTTAGTCATTGAACATGTGAGTGTTGTTTTCTTGTGTATGTGCGTTGAAAGGAAGGAAAGGGTTTTGTTTTTTAAAAAATAAATTTTCAAGTTTATCTGTAGTTAGAAACTTCATCTATTTCATCATCATCTTGTTTGCGAAAAAAAAAATTACTTGTCTTGCATTGATGAAGCTCGAAGGAACGACCAATTAAATGATAGAATATGACAAGACGGTAGTTCCTTCAAAGTACGATACAATTATAGCTTTTTTGCTCCTAATTTCATTGGACCTCGTGTAGCTCTCCTAGCTTCAAGCTCTCGTTGACGTTGAATTTTCTTCTCTTCTCGTTTCCTCCTTGCTTCGTCAAATTTAGACGTACCTAATGATCACTTTTCATTTAGCAAGCTATTACGTTATTAAAATAGTCATGTAATTTACCTGTACCAGTTTCCTCAATTGGCTCAAATTCATCATCATTCCACGCCGTCCCATAATTATCCCAGTTTGAATTAGCACTCGAGTTTATGTCACCATCTCCATTATTTTTTATTGGACTTATATTATTGACTGTATTATTATTGCAAACTCCACTTGACGAATGTGATTGAGAATTGGAATTGCTGCGTGACGCTGATGCATGATTTCCATCATGATTATTTGCTTTCTCTTCAAGCTCTTCATTAATTGGTTCTTCCTCTAAACTGCCCCAATCACAATCATTATCCCATCCATCACGGACTTCGTTAACTATTGAATTTGCATTGAGATTGGCACTCAATGTTGATGGACCAGCCATTGGTGATGATGGATCCTGTGATGTCTGTGGAAAGTATGACCTTTAGTATCAATTTATTGAATAATTCCTTTAATACTTACATCCATTTCACCCCAATTTTCTTGATCCCAATTTTCAGCACCATAATCAGAAGCAGAAACAGATGTGTCGTTGCTTTCATGTTCCAAAGAAGTCATTGACGTAACACTCGATGTTGTCGTTGAAATGCTACTACTTGACGGTTGTTCTGCATTAATTTTTTGGAAATGAAATTACGATTAATTAAGTGATATTAATAATGAAAATAGTTCTTAAAAAATTGATTGCAATCAATGGAAATAACTGAGTGACTTATGATATTTTAATTATTTCTCGTGCCTAATTAAGACTAAATGTTAGTTTATAGATTAGAGTCATGCATTCATGATAACTGATACTATTTTGAATCTCACGCAATGATAATGGATTCGAGAGCCAAAGGCTCAGACATGAGTCAGCAAGCAATAAAGTTAATTCCATTGAGTATATACCAAATTTTGAAAGAACTACCGATCCACAAAAAAATAATCTAACTAAAATTAGCGCGAAAATCTTGAGAAAGGTTTTGAAAGTAGATTTGCATATAATTACATAGCACTAAAAAGTAGTAGTAGCTTAAAGATAGCTCAAGTCAGTAAATCATAATGATTAGTGTTTAGTATTTGAAATATTTTTCATTACCATATGTCAAATGCATTTAAGTGTATTTCGTATTGTTATCAAATTAAGTATAGTATTTAAAAAAATTAAAGAAACAAAATAAACCTATCACAGGTCTTGATAGCTTCGTGAGTCTCATAAAAAAACAAATCACAGTCAAACTATCAAGACATAAAAACAATTTGAAATGAACGCGAGACACACACAACCATTAAACATACCCAAAGAAGCAGGTTTGCTCAAATTTTTACCCGTTAACGGCGGTCGAGGGCGAGTGTCACTCTGTGATCTATAGAATTTGGCAGAAACAGCTGAGACAGCCCAGCCAGCCCATGTTGCTGCCGCATTTCCAATTGTTGGTGTTGCTGTATGCACATCCGCTTCTAAAAATTTACTGTACTTAGTAAAATGCTTGATAAGAAAATGTATAGAACTTACCCATGCTTTCTCTTAATGTTGGATCTTCAGACACACGCTCTAATTTACCCAAAAATCCTCTAATAGTCTTGAATGCTGGATCCCGTACACTCTTTTCTGGATCAGCCGTTAATGGACAAAGTGCCGGCAAAATGCGATTTGCCACTTCGCTCAGCAAAAAGTATCTAGACAGAGAATTATGAGTTAATTAATGAAGTATTTTGAAATTATAATTAACTTACTGTTGAGTCGCAGCCAATGCTAAAATACCAGCAACACCTATAATATGGAATGTTTAAACAACATCATTAGTGATTAAGACAGGAATTAATATTAATGTATGACTTACGGCTTGGAGGAAATGGATCACGCATTGCTCGAATAAATGCCGACACAAGAACTCTTTGTCTGACTTGTGGATGTAAATGTTGAGCAATTTTACCTAAGCATACTGTCGTATTGGTTCGAATTCCACCCTGATCATCCCTTGATTGTAATCTGGCAAAATGTCTGAGCACCTCAACATTCAAATTATTATAATTTAATTTTGGAGCTAAATGAATAATAGCTTTAACAGTTTGCTCGCGAATCGTTGCATTCGTGTCGAGAAAACCGTGCGCGACATTTGGAAAAATCTGGTCATTTATAACAGCTGGCGTCAAATGATGAATAAACAGTTCTAACTGTTGCAATAATCTTGATCTCGTCACGCGGTCTGTTGACGAAAATAGTTTTACGACACACGGTACGATTTTCTTTTGGTACTCTCCCTCGTCTAATAATCGTCCTAATTTAAACATTGGAGCTAAAACTATTGAACCTATTCCTGAATATTCATATGCATTAATTAATTGTGGTAAAATTTTATAACGACAAACATTATCCGGAAAATTATCTAATTGTTGTGTTAAAGCATTGAAAAATCTATTCTTTTCAGCCTTATCTTTGATTTGAATCTCTTCCAAGAAGAGTAGAGTATCGACTAGTTCGTTTTTGAAAAATCCATTCGGCTTGCGACATCGCGTTATTATATCAGCTGGATTGGGACGATTTGATGGATTCGCGCCCACCAACTCACAATAGAGTGGAGCCAGTGTTTTTGGAATCTGCCGGAAGGAATTCACGAAAAATTATCACTACGAACTAATTTGATTATTTTAGAGTTCACTTACATTTTCTATATCTTTCAGATTGTTTCTCATTTTTAGTGGTCCATTGAATGATTCCCAAACTGTCGCAAAGAATAAGTTATTCACATTAGCACACATCACAAATTATTTCAAACATTAAAATTTAACGACTTTTCAAAATTTAAGTGAACTGAACTGACATGAACACTGAATTACTGAATGAATAAAAATTCAAAAATCAAATTTAACGGTCTTCACACAAAAAGTTAAGTTAACTTAAACAGCATGTCAGTGAGTCATTAAAAAGTGAACATCACGGCGCAGTTTGTTTTGGAAAAGTGCGATATTGCGTAAATAATTTTCACTTGAGAATTGTGAAAAATTGATGAGATTTACTTACTTAGACAACCCAAACCCCACATGTCGGTTGAACTGGAAGTAGAACAATTCCTTTATATATGAGAGATTTACCTAGCTCCTCTAGTAATGCCAACTCACCATTTTGTCGTGTTTTTCACTTTCGATGGATCACTCTTTTCTGGTGGATCGTAAATTTCTAACGTTGGTGGAATCTTCACTGGAATGATTACTTGATTGCTCTGGTTGTTCATGTCTATCGATTGCACATATTCAAGTCCACCTAATTTCCATTCTCCACTCGAATTTACAAAAACTGACCAAATTGATACATTATTATGTCGCATATTTCCATCATTATTAAGAAACGATAAAGCTCTCTGGAAAATCAATTAATCAAGTCGTTAGAAATGGATATAACGTGTGGATATGACGACTTACAGTAATTTGAAAGATTCCCCATGCAAGATAAAGATCCTTTTTGTTACCATCTAATTTATCTAAATGAAAACCCAGCGTTTCCACATATTCGGTTGCCACGTAAATCACTTTATCATTTTCAAAGCTGTCAAGAAATTGGAGAATCGAGGGATGTCGTAAGGTTTTTATTCTCTTGAGAGATGCTTTTGCTAGTTCCAACTTCGACTCTGTACCATTTTTAATCTCAAACGCAAAAATCGAAACCTGTTCGTCCGTGCCTTTTCTCTTGCCCTTCTTTAAGCTCCATATACTTTTCTCTTCAAATCCTACAAAGCAATTAAATTAATTAGAAAACTTGAGATCATCATTTTCTGATGGAAAACAATAAAAATATTGGAAAAATTTTTCACTATATTGAAATCAATTTCCTCAATATTTCTTATCCATAAATACCTGCGACATTCTCGACAATCTCATAAGGAAAATCTTTTGAAGTGTCTCGAGAAAAAAATGACCACATTATGACATTTAATCTATCTGTTTAAACTAAAAGAAATTAAAATTTTTTCTTCTATCTTTTTTATAAATTTTCTTAATGAAACCCCTTGTGCTGACTTCACACAAACTTCCAGTCACTGATTTTAATTGATGAAATTTTCAATCCTTTATAATCAGTGTTTAACCCTGAAAGAGAATTGATATTAATTTAGTTGATATATACTCTAATTAAGTGGTGGATGTGCTGTTAATAAGGAATAAGTTTCTGACGAAATCCGTACAGTAAAAGGAGTTGCTCACTAATTTGCTCAGTTTGAATTTCAAATTTATTTTTTCCGTTGAATAAAAATAATTCGAAAAATACATAAAGTACATAAATGGCAATTTAAATGCTTAAGATTCATTTAATTAATGTTTAAAACCATCACCAGTAAATAATAAAATAAGGAAGACACTATACTTCTTCAATGGACATAAAAAGTTGTGCATTTACTCTAATCTACCAGAATTCCTATTCCTCTCGTTTCGATTCAGTCTTTAATCATATGTACAAAAAGTATGTATGACTAGATGTCGATTAGACTGAAGCAATCGAAATAGAAAGGAACTGAAAATTATAAAAAAATGTTAAAAAAGATATGTGACATAAAACAAAATTTGATAATTTTTTCACACACACGTGATAAAACAAACATATAAAAGCAAAATAAAATGATAATAATGGTTTGTTAATACTGGTGTTCAGTTGTAACAAAAATTGCATGAAAAAATCATCAATTGGATATCTTTTTTTATTTTTTTATAATTTTGCATTCGGAACTCTGGTGGCTAATTGTCATAAGTTCGACTGCTTATCGAATCTCAAGGTCATTGAGTTGCTATTACCAGGTTCATCAAAGTATCCGATACTTCTATAGAACGGTATCAGTTTATCCTTACATTCGAGACTCATTTTATAACATCCAAGATGTTGAGCTAGTTGCGTTACAGTCACAACAATCAATTTGCCTAACTGCTTGCCACGGTAAGTATCATCAACGACGACATCCTCAAGATGCGCTCTATCTCCGCAAGAATGAATGAATTTTCTCTCAACCACTAGTGTGGCACTACCAATAATTTTGTTCTTCCTCAGATCTTCAATGACAGTCACATAATAATCTCCTTTTGCACGCATTTCCGCAAATCGATCTATGTGTGAAATAAAGCTTAATTAATGCTATATTTATTTTGAAATGATTTTTCTTTGTTTACTTACTTAGAAACTGCACCTCCGATATTTCACCAATACTGGTTAATTGGGAAAGACTTTGTAGAAAGCCACGACGATAATCGCCACTCTAAATTACGGCAATTAATTAATGGAATTCGTATTAGGAAATGATTTCGACTTACTTTTAGTGGACGAACTTTCAGCCATGGTTCACCAGGCGCTACGCATGTGATGGGTGGATTGAATTTTGCAGGTGACCGAAAAAAGTCAAGTTGAAGTAGCAAATTCGGGTCGTAAAGATAGATTTCTTGTTCCTATGAAAATGTCAAAAAGCCGGTTTTTAACAAAAGTGAAAAAAAAAATCAAGTTACGTATTCATGTTGGTAGAATGAATTTTTAATGGGACAATAATCTCTAAAATATGTGTCTCTGGGTCTTAAAAATTCAAGATTCAAAAGATCCAGTTAAAATATAAATATGAGACACTTTCAATTGTAATTCAGAGAAAGTCGATTTTTCATGCATGAAAAGATCAGGAAATAAGGAAAGCGCAATTGAACAATGAGTTATGTTGGCAGCATGAAGGAGAAAAAGTGAAAGGCACGGTTCTTTAATCCAATGCATTTAAAAATGTTTAAAAAATTATAGAGCAAGGTCATGGTTTATTTCGCACTATTTTTATAGAATCCGGAAATGTTTGAGTGTTTTGTTTAGATATACACAGAGAAACTTGAGATAAGGTCAACCAGTAAGGAGAATATTGTGCTGTATTTAAGGAATGTCTACGTATTCAAAATATACTTGCCTCTTTACTAGCCATATTATCAGATTCACTTATAACAGACAACTCAAATAAACCTAACACAGAATCCACTGTTAAATAGTTCTTTTACAACCAACAGACATATAAACACTGACTGATGGATTAAATTAGTTCGATTTATCTTCTGAGCGAACTTTTATTTATGTTTGTGGAGAAAATTGGTTGCTCAGTTTTGCTCACATTTTTTGCCAAGTTTTTGAACAATTTTCGTGGCGAATAAAAATATTGATTAAATAAAGAATTATGCAGCTGGAATTAACCGAACAAATATTAAATTACATTCAGGAGCATGAGAAAGCAGATACACTCGACTTAGCCGCTCATTTCAATGAGGATCATCAGAAAATTATCGGTCAGTAAAAACACATTTTATATGTCATCATCAAATTTAATATTATTCAAATTACAGGAGCTATCAAGAGTATTGATTCTCATGGTGAACTTTTGAATACTGAAACGACAGCGACGAAAGTTTGGGAAGTTACAGGCGAAGGAAATTATGTGATTGAGCATGGCTCACATGAAGTTACTGTATTTAATTCAATTCCGGCTGATGGAATTTCTCAACCCGATTTGATGAAGGTAATAATCTTGATTTAGTCTTTCGGGACATGAAATAATAAATGTTTTAATTTTAGACATCACCAAATGCAAAAGTAGGATTCAGTAAAGCAATGTCACAAGGATGGATATTGATTGACAAGTCAGGAAAAGCTCCACTAGTACGTCGTAAAGTTGAGTCTGTAGAAGATCTTGTGCAACAACATTTAATTGATATTGCAGCAGGAAAAGCAGCCAACATTCCCGACAATATTAAGAATGACTATAAAAAAAGAAAATTGGTCTCTGAAAATACCATTAAAAGCTTCATAATTTCAAAAGGACCTGATTTCAGCACCGTTTTAAAGAAGCTTGAAACTGATTTGACAACTGAAATGCTTTCGTCTGGATCTTGGAAAGATCTTAAATTCAAGGAATACAATTTTGAAGCATTAGGAGCTCCACCAAATGCTGGTTTCCAACATCCGTTGCTTAAAGTTCGATCAGAAGTTGCTGAAATATTTACTCAAATGGGTTTCGTAGAAATGCCAACGAACAATTATGTTGAAGCTTCTTTCTGGAACTTTGATGCTTTATTCCAGCCACAAATGCATCCTGCAAGAGATGCACAAGATACATTCTTCTTGTCAGTTCCTGAAAAAAGCAATAAATTTCCACTTGATTATCTCGAAAGAGTAAAAGCAGCACATGAAAATGGTGGAAATGGCTCAATTGGATATAGATATAATTGGAAAATTGAGGAAGCACAAAAGAATATTTTAAGAACACACACAACCGGTGTCAGTGCAAGAATGCTCTATAAGCTCGCTAATCAAGAAGGCGGTTTCAAGCCAGTCAAGTACTTTTCAATCGATAAAGTCTTCAGAAACGAGACACTTGATGCTACTCATTTAGCAGAATTTCATCAAGTTGAAGGTGTTTTAGCTGGTGTAGATATAAGTCTTGGTGGTCTTAAAGGAGTCATCTCTGAATTTTTCGCAAAGATGGGATTAACTGATTTACAATTCAAGCCAGCCTATAATCCATATACAGAACCATCAATGGAAATTTTCGCATATCACAAAGGTCTTGGCAAGTGGATTGAAATTGGTAATTCAGGTATGTTCAGAAGAGAAATGTTGGATCCAATGAATATTCCCCAAAATGTCAATGTCTACGGTTATGGATTGTCACTCGAAAGACCTACAATGATCAAGTATGGAATTAAAAATATTCGTGAATTGATTGGACCTAAAGTTGATCTTAAAATGGTACAGGAATCTGCTTTATGTCGACTCGATAAATAAATTTAAATGCTGTTCCTTATTTCTTCACTCTTTTAATTTAATGAAATAAAAAAAAATTTAAATATTTATTGAATAACTTTTAGTACAATATGAAATTACTTAGAGCATCATACAGGCATAATTTATTTTCTCTCTTCAGTTTTAATGACTTCAAAAGCGTATCCATTATTCTGCAAATCCTTCAATAAACTGGTATGTCTGAAAGCAGCAGCTGGAGCATAAACGCCACCATTTTGCGGCATATTATTCCTTTCCTTTAAAATATTCCTTGCGCACAAAACTAAAGCATCACAAGTGGCACCATATCCGGGATTCTTTATTGTAACTTTTGTGGTGATTTTTTTATTCATTGGAATATCAAATTGGTCAGTTGATTCACTAAGCTTTTCCTTCCATCCAAGACCAAGGAAATACATTGTCAAAATTGAATTTTCATTCTTTTCTTCCGATGGACCTTCATGACTTACAGCACCAAATGTAAAAATCTTTGGATAATTTAATAACAACTTTCTGCCAAATTCAGAACGTGCCAAAACGCCAAAGACAAATCCTAAAAGAAGGGTTGTAGACAATGCAAAAAAGCTTCCAAATGAGATGTAAGCATGCATTTGAACTGGTCGGTTCTTTTCTTCCTCAAAAAAGTATCTTTGTGAACGTGAAACAACTGATCTATCAGATCCCATGAATGGAATACACCACTTATTTCCAATGATTGGCTGTTTGTGTGCAAAACCTCTACTCTTAAGAGTTGGTTTGAATCTTGGGAGTTTTTCCTTGAACAATTGTCTTCTGATTCCTCCCAATTCATTAGCATGAGCAAATCCATAAACAGCTGACTCATAGGTTCCATAATGAATGCTTGCACCTGATGGCTTATATCCATCAGTATATCCCCATGTAATGAATGTCTCAACTGAATTGAGTGTACCTTTGAATTTGTCTTGTAAATAAACAATTCCCATATCTGCTGGAATGCTATCAAATCCACAAGCTGATACGATGTAAATGCCTTTTTCACGTGCAGCATCATTGTATTTTAATTGCATTGTTTCCATATATTGAGGCTCACCAGATACATCGACATGACTTGTAGAAGTTTCAACACATGCCTTAACGACTTGTTCCCCGAAGAATCTATATGGTCCGCAACAATTGACAACTACTTTAGCTTGTACTGTCATTTCCTTCAATGATTTTTCATCATTAACATCAGCGATAATTATTGGAATTTTTGAAAGATCCTGATTAGTTTTTGCTTCGACTTCCTTTAATGTTGCCTGTAACTTTTCCTTGTTTCTTCCTGCAACTGCCCATTTAAATCCTTTCAAAAGGTTGATCGAGCTGATTATGGCATACTTTCCTGTATAGCCACTAGCACCGAAAATGACGACATCTAATCTACCAGCCATTCTTTCTCTGTATTCTCTTTATTTCTGATGGATTAATCTGAAATCAAAGGATTTATATGGATTAATAAAAATTAATTATGAGATAGTATAGAATGACTAATTAACTACAGTTAAAGTATTTCCCTCATAAAACGACACCAATAATTTATTCATAAGAATTTAAGTTCACAAAAGTCACAACTTTGCCTTAATTTCACTATTATCGAGAACTTCGAAAGTAACTCCGTTATCATGTAATTGTTGGATTAATGATGTTTTTTTAAATGCTGCGGCGGGACTGAAAACACCACCAAAGTTAGGCATCTTATCACGTTCGTTTAAAATAGAAAGTGCTGATAACAAAACAGCCTTTGAAGCAACTCCATAAAGTGGATTTATGCACGTTATTTTACATCTCATTTTCTTGTTGACTGGAATGAGAATGGATAATGGATCATCAAATGTTTCTTGCCATCCTTCACCAATTAGAATTAGCTCAAATACTGTGTTGGCATTTTGTTCCTCAGATGGTCCTTCGCGACTTGTAAATCCAAATGAGAATAGTTTTGGATGATTTAGAAGAAGTTGCTTTCCACGATTGTACTTGATCATCTTATTAAGCAATATACCAGCACCAACCGTCTTCAAAGCAGTTGACAAGGAAGCAAAAGCCGTAAATGTTCTGATTTGAATTGGTCGTTGCCCATTATTTTCATAAAAGTATCTTTGTGACCGAGATATTACTGATCGATCTGATGAAGGAATCGACAGACACCATTTGTTGTCCAATTCTTTAGCTTTATGTAAACCTTTAACATCTTCAACAAATGGCTCTAGTTTTGGAAGTCGTGTATTGAATAATAATTCTCTTATAAATTTCAAATCATCAGCATGAGCCATTCCATGAATAGCAGATTCATATGTTGCATAATTAACAATTGGACCAAGTGCTTCATAATCATTCAAATAACGAGCTTGGACATATATTTTAATTGAGTTTACTGTCCCTTTAAACTTGTCTTGAAGATAAACAGTTCCCATATCAGCAGGCACACTGTCAAATCCACATCCAGTGACTATAAAAACCCCATTTTCTATTGCCTTTTCATGATACTTCAATTGCATTTTTTCCATATATTCTGGCTCGCCTGATACGTCTACATGATTTGTGAATGTTTCTATACAAGCTTCAACTACTTGTTCACCAAAAAATCTGTACGGTCCACAACAATTAACCACTACTTTGGTCTGCTTTGTCATATTTTTTAATGATTTCTCATCATTAACATCAGCTATGATAATTGGAATGTCTGACAAATTTTTATTACAGTAAATCTCAGCTTCCTTAATTGCTTCTTCTAATTTTGTTTGATTTCTTCCAGAAACTGCCCAATTGTAGCCATTTAATAAATTAACTGCTTCCCTTATTACATACTTTCCAGTATATCCACTTGCTCCAAATATTATAATATCGAACTTTCTATCCATTTTTAAAATATTTAATTTAATTGACTTTTTGTGGACTTTGGAACTTTTATGGTCGAGTTTCTTGGTTATCAAAAAGTGCCGTAAACAATAAATTTAATCAATGATTGTGCTTTTTAAAACATAAACAATAACCCAACGTCCTTACTGGAACTTTTTACTCACCTTAATGTTAATATATCAATTTAATATCACATAAATTAATGGAATAATGAAAAATAGATGTTGTTCAATCGGCAGAAAAAATTGAAGTGCAAAATCACGAAATTGCAACTACGCACGATACGTAGTCATGAAACACAACTTGTTATGCGACGACACTTGAGCAACATAAGTTTTTTCAAAATTTTAATTCAACGAAAGAAGTTAATCATTGTGTAATGATGTAAAGAATTCATGTTTAAAATATATGTTAGGTCACGGAGGTATTTTTGTAATGACACTTTTGCATTAATTAATTATAATTAATTATTATTTTTTGTTTTGACGTAGACTTTTCCAGTGATGCTTAAACTTTGTGTCGCAACACACACAACTTTACTTCATTTTTCACTAAGCAAGCATTGTATTTGAATTAGATTAAACACTGATTTTGAATGATTACACATGTGATTAAGTAAAGCAATTAATCAGAGTGTCGTGGAACAAGAAAAATTTGAGCAGAACTGTAGTAAACAAACCTTTTTCAGTCTACGTATTTACGTATTTTGAGCAAAAATGTTGCGGAATATTCGTAATTTAAATAAATTAATTAAACCACAGAAATTGACAGCTTTTCCAAGATGTGTCAATACAAAGACTGAGGATAACACAGAATATACTCATTTTGGGTACGAGACAGTGGAAGCAAATAAGAAACAAGAAAAAGGTAATATATTTTAAAATGATTGCTTTAATTAATTACATAAATCAATTTATTTTAGTTCACAAAGTATTTGAGGATGTAGCTGCAAAGTACGACATAATGAATGACGCTATGTCACTAGGAATTCATCGAGTTTGGAAGGACATTTTTGTTAATAATATGCATCCAACTTTAGGAACTGTAAGTTTACTGTTTTTATTTATTTAACAATCATCTGATGTCGATATTTATAATAGAAACTGTTGGATGTAGCCGGAGGAACTGGAGACATTGCATTCAGATATATAAATTATATCAATAAACTTGCAGCATCGAATTCAGAAACGCCAAAAAAGAGCGCAGTGACAATATTAGACATTAATCAACACATGCTTGATGTAGGAATGAGCAGAGCCGAGAATCTTGGATATACGTCAAACGATGTCATGGATGTTAACTGGGTCTGTGGAAATGCTGAGGAACTTCCCATTGAAGATAATCAATTTACAGTTTACACAATAGCTTTTGGAATAAGAAATGTCACACATATTGATAAGGCACTAAAAGAAGCATATCGAGTATTAAAACCTGGTGGACGATTTATGTGCTTAGAGTTCAGTCATATCGAGAATAGTCAGATGCTTCAATGGTAATTTACTTCATTGTTTCTAATTACTAAGGACTAACAAGCAATCATTTCAGGCTCTATGACCAATACTCATTTCAAGTTATTCCTCCAATGGGTCAAATTCTGGCTGCAAATTGGGATGCTTATCAGTACTTAGTGGAAAGTATAAGGAAATTTCCGAAACAAAACGATTTTAAGAAAATGATTGAAGAGGCCGGATTCAAATGTGTTACTTATGAGAACCTCACATTAGGTGTATGTGCTATACATTCAGGAATTAAGCTATAGGTACTTGAGTTGTAGAAAATGTTAATAAAATTTGTCATAACGGTCATTAAAATTTTGAAAAATTGAGCAACAGTCAATTATTTGATTTTTTCTTTAAATCATCTGAATTCCTTAGCTGGATCTTACTTTAAAGCTTTAATCAACCTATTTGCATCGTATAAATCACTTACAGAACAGTTAAATATTATTTTGGATAATTTCTCGAAGAAAACAGTATTCATCTGCGGAATTGACCAGTTGCTCACTTAATCATGATTGAAGGTAAATTTTTATAAAAATAAATTTCATGTTTATCTGATTAATTAACGTATTAACAACTTTCAGAGGTAAATGATTCGTCGACTAAGCTTCAAAATCATCTGAAATTGCTGAAGAATGAATACTCAAAGCTTCAGAAATCGCATACTGAATTGCAGAAAAAGTTTAATGAATTAGAGGCAACAAATGGAACATCTGGAAATGATAGTTCCTTTAATTCTAGACTTGTTGTAATCGTAGCATCACTTTATGGACGTAAAACATACTCAGATCTGAGTATTAAGTTGAAAGATAAGACAGTTCCAGCACATAAATTTGTATTAAATGCTCGGTAAAGAAATTTACTTCCAATTTCTTATCAGCCTAAATTCCAAGAAAAATATTTTAATTTCACCAGATCTGAGGAATGGCGTGAAGAGGTTTTAGCGAATGTCAATGAACTTGATTGGTCATTTTTAGACAGTAGTGCAGCCGATGCTCTTTTGAGATGGATTTATACAGACATAGTCGATTTGAATCAGCAAGACTCATTATCTATGAACTTGTTAAAAGCCGCACATAAGTTTAAACTAAATGGACTAATGGGTATGTATTACATGTGAAAAGAAAGTGTCTTAAAGTGTAAAATGTAATTTAAATTAATTAGGTTTATGTGAGAGGGCATTGATGGCAACAGCGAACGTTCGTTCATGTGTATCATTTTATTGTGTCGCTGAGGAAGTTGGTGCAACAAATTTAATTGAATATTGTTCATCACTCATCTCAATTCATTGGGATGAATTGCTTGCGAAAGATTTCGAGAACATGTCCGAGACATTGCTGTACAAAATGCTGAAATCCAAAACGAAATTCCCATTACATTCAGCAATTCGACTAAAGCGTGAAGATGTCGTGTTTTTGTGCTTGGTGGATAATGAAGGAACGGTAAGTGCCATTAAGAATTACAAACTATATAGTTTTATGATTTATGTTACGTACTCTTCGTAAAATGAATCAAACTTAACGTTTTTATTTAATATATCACAAAAATTTCTTCATACATTTAAAATGTTTGTTTTTGGGAGTATTCTTTTTTTGATTTGACGTATATCCATAAAATGATTTGCATACTTAAATAGGAAAAAATTTAATTAAATTATTTTTATATTTTTGGACTGAAACTGTAAAAAAACTTATAAATAATCCATACTACGAAAATATTTAACTAAATTATATACAACGATGATGCTCATAGTATCTATTCCACTAATAAGGTATGGATTTGATTCTATTTTTCCTATTGAATTACAAAGACTACCACGGCAGTGACAATATTCTGATCCTTCTTTTTGCTTTAAACAGCCTTCAGTGTACGGTTCTTCTACAGCTACTTCCTTCACCCATTTATTTTGTACATAATTCTAATGCAATTGGAAATGAAAGGAAATAATGTTTATAATTAAATTTCTGTTTAGTCATAAAGTCATAAAATGTAGACCAACCATATAATCGTATTTCTGCTGAGCACATCCTCTTTCCATAGTTTCTTGTATTGTTCCGTCTAGTAACTGTAGACGATATGTCTTCTTCATGCACATAGTTGAATATGGACAATCTACTTCAAAATTTCTAGACTCATCGAATTTCGTACATGGTTTGTCTATTGTTCTATTTGCGGTTCGTTTTGGTTGCACAAAACATTCGTAGCACTTGATTGCACCATTTGTTTTATCTGCAAGGGAATTGCATAATTATAATAAGTCATAAGTTAGTCATGAATTTCTAATAAATGATCAAACATGAGACAGAGAACTAGGGTTTTATAGATCAATGATATCAACAACTGCAAATCTGTCATACTGCACTTTTACGGTACTGATGCACTTAAGTTGTGTCTTGATGACGAATTATTAATGCTAATTTCTAAGGACTTAACGCCCACGAAAGAGCTAATTCAATACCAAAGAACAGTTATGAATCAATGACTCATTTAGCATAAATCAAAGCTTTCCCATTTCCGCAATTCCTTCCGCCATGTATAATCGAAGTGCATTCATGAGTATGCATTAATCATGTGCATGATAACGTGAGAGTATGAAAATCGTCTACGATAAAAAATCATTGTGCAATGACTAAAAAGCCATAGATAATGCAATATTAAGAGCATAACAGCACAAAGAGTTCAGAAAACAAAAAAACTAAAAAAAAAGAGTAGCGGAAATCACTTATCAGACCTATTCTAATAAGATTTTATTAAGTGCACTTGACGTTTACAATTTATTGGAATGTATGTAAAGATGAATGAATGCACAATGTAACAATAAACGCGCGCTTAAACGGTTTACTCGTAATTTTCAATAATCATCGCTTAAATTACGCCCATTTTACAAAATTTATTAAACAAAGATATTTAACGCTATGAATCTCGTATGCTCGTATTTTTTTCAATGATCCGTGGAACGGCATTACTGTTACTATTTGTTTTTTTTTTTTTTTTTTTTGAGGGAACACTTAAAAAATGCTCTCATTCATCTTCGATATATACATTATGAGTCATGTCTGTTGCTTGCGGTTTGAAATATAAGAAAAACATGTGTTGTGATCCATTCATCTCGCAAAAATGTGCGATTCTTAAAATTTCCATCCTCACAAAGGCATTTGCCTTAAAAAGTTTTTCATTTATTTCAGTTCAATGACCATCAACGCCCAGCTAGAACTTTTTGTTTCCTTCAATTCTATTTTTTTAATATTCTTAACGGGAAAGCTTTAAAGTGCATTGAAATTATTTAAATCAAGTGTGACAGCAATCAGCTTATGTTGTTTTTGGATGACGGAAAAACTTGAATGCAAATTATTATTGGATAGACGATAAATATTGATTTTTTATTGTAAATTGTCCCAAAGTGTTGAGGAAATGAGAGAAAAATTTTTGTTGACGATAACAACGTCAATGAAGAGATTAGAGCGAATGGGGTGGGAATCTGGGTAACAAGGTCGTTTGTCTTGCTGCACTTTCGATAAAATTGTATGCTTCATACTCCTTACTTTCAATTTAATTCATTTCAAATGAGAGCAAATAAAAATAACGCATAAACAGCTTTTTTTTCTTTAATCGCTTAAATCCGCTAAATCTGATTCACAGCTTTTTTCATGGAATAATCAACATGTCTAAGTAGCAACTTGAAAGAAAATGAATATGAGTGATATTTTTAATTTAACACAGAAGATGAAAGATGTGATCGAGTCTGACGTTTGTCTTTGAACACAAATATAAGTGATAATTAATTGAATGGCGACGATGAGCAACGCGCACAAGTATTTCATCATGATAAGCATTGATAAAAATTAATACATTTGCATTACTAAGAACTCATTGAATTTTTAGCGGTTTAATGAAATTTTTTGCGTCTTTTTTCAAGTTCAAAATTTAACGTACTTTTGAGGTTCAAAATTTTAGCGTCTTTTTTGATTTCCAATGAACGGAAATGAAATGAACTTTTGAATTACTGAACAGAATTATCTATAAAATCGATTTAGTGCTTAAAGTGGAAAATGATTCAAAGGTATTTAACGTGATTCAATCATCTTTTCGCACAAAATCTTATCACAATATGGCATGACTCAAGAAAATTTCACAAAACGTTGCCAAAAATGTACAGTATTTTCCTTAAATATCATTAAATCAGTCATGAAGTGATTTAAACTTTCTAAATACCAGACTCGATTCGATCTTAAACACTTCTTATTGGCATTGCAAAAAAAAAAAATTGTTTAAAAAAATCTGTGAAAAAATGTTAACAACTTATTTTTTTAAACTCAAAAGAGAAGGCATAGAGAGAGAATTGGATATACACTTTAACATACTTAAGTGCGTTTATATTGCGATTGAGATGAGCAGTATGTGGCTCTTTTTTCGTTAAAGAAATGTTGGCAGAATTGAACCATGAAAAAAAGAAGAAACGATCGCAAAGAAAATATTCAAGTTTAACGGGTCAACAGGTAGAAAGAAGCTTCAAAGTTTTGTAGATTTTTGTGTATATTTTGTCGGAAGTATAAAGCAATTCAATCCAATGACCGTCACTCGAATAAAAATAAAATCGAAGAACGTCTTCCTTTCCTATTTTGCACGACTCTGTCTGCTCTGTTTCGCATATATAATTTAATAAATATATTTTTTTACCTATTAAAATGACGATGAATGTTAACCATATCGATAAGTTTGTCAGTAACTTGTTCATTTTTATACACAATGTTGATACTCTTCGTGTATGACAAAAAATAAAGTATGAGGGGCGCCAAAAATCCTTTATTCTTTTTCTTCTCAGCCCTACTTGGATGGATGAATCATGTGTAATGTAATAAAATTTAGTCGAAAGTGCGGAGTGGCCCGTAACGCTTGTAGAAATACCAGTGTGTGTCACTGAGAAAAATATTTTCTATCACGCGAATATCACAAACTATTATAATTTATTCCTTTACGTCTGAATTCCTTCCTCGCTAATTTTTACTAATGAATTATTTTTTTCTATTAATTTTTTTACTTAATTGACTAACTTTGACTCTTTATCAGGTTGTACTGATAATAATATTCTCATAACGTAGTTTTGGAATTGAACAATAATATTGTGAAACACGATTTTGTTATCTTTGATGCCATTTAGGATTAATTACTTAAAAATTTAGTTAAAGCAACTTGCTCATGCACTGTCCGAAATACAACTGACTGGATGGATGAGAAAATTTTTATTTATTTACACAGAGATTCTCTCGCTTGCGGAATTTCGTCTCTGAGAAAATTGAAAAATGCGAGCATAAAAAAATTTTCATAACTTTATTTCTTGTTCTCTTTTCTTTTCTCGTATTATTTAGGATATCGTTAACAGCTTATCGCCGCAAGGTAAGAGCTACACATATTGAATGTCATGAGTTGCGTACAATTAGTTATAGCGCATTTTTTGACAGTATATTTAAAGATCACAAAAAAATATTAAGTTTTGAAAAATAACCTCTAAAAAATATTTGAAAAGTAACGGTCGAAATATATTTGAAAATTCCGTTGTCAGAAAATTTGAATTTTAAAATAACGGTCAATCGTTTAATTAATTAAAGCTATTGACTGTTATTGACACCAGACAAATTATGAATAATTTTCTCAATTTGTGCGCTGAAAATTATATGAAATATGAATACTTCGTGAAGTTAAAGTTATTTTTATCATTTATTGTATCTAGGTGTTCTACCGCTTCAGTTGGCATTGATCGAGCAAAACATAGGAATAGCGAATACATTAATCAACGGAAATGCCAACATAAATGCTGTTAATGCGGAGGGATCAACGCTTTTAATCGATGCTATAAAAAGAAGCGATGGATTTTCTGCAAAATTCCTTTTGGAACAAAATTGTGATGTCAATTTAACGACGAAAGATACTGGCGATATGGCTTTACATATAATTTGTACGTACTCAAAAGATTCAGCATCTAATTCCACATACAAAGAGATGCTTGATATTGGAAAGAAAATTTTAAATCAAAAGGATCTTGAAATTAATAAGCAGAATGCGCGAGGATATTCGCCGTTACATTTAGCAATCATTTCTGGACATCTCGATATGATTGATAAATTGATGAAGAATGAAAGAATTGACCTTAATTTGTTAACAAATGATGGCAAGTGTGCCTTACTTCTTGCACTTTTATCACATCAGTTTACTGACTTTACTGTTGCAAAGCGTCTTATTGACAATGGTGCACAGACAAACAATATCGACGAAAATGGGGACAATATTTTACAGTTTTTGATAAAAGCTGGCAAGGAAGATGTTGCAGTCTTCATATGCGAATATGTTGACTTAAATTATAAGAACTATGATAATTTATCAGCACTGCATTTAGCTGCGAAATATGGCTTAATTAATGTCGTCAAGAAACTCCTTTCATGCGGTGCTTCACCAAATATACAAACAGGAATTGAGGAAATGAAGACAGCACTTCATTATGCTATTGAATCTAATAACAT
The DNA here is from genome assembly GCF_022539635.2 of Chironomus tepperi. Lineage (NCBI taxonomy): Eukaryota > Metazoa > Arthropoda > Insecta > Diptera > Chironomidae > Chironomus > Chironomus tepperi. Next base: position 3,717,930 of record NW_027226207.1, read on the forward strand.
GGATATAGTCCAAGCGTTTGTTGACTTCAAAGCAGATGACAATGCTGAATCGCCTGATTTTAATATCCGAGATTTTAGTGGCGACACACCTTTGAGTCTTGCATTAAGCTTGAAGCACAACGATTTGGTTCCCGTTCTCATCAAAGGTAAATATTTAATATGCTTTTATTTATGCTTGTCAATCACATTTTGTTTAATTTTATTAATCGGTTGATGGCTTCCCAACGGGTTTTTATTTATATTAAAATTATGTTCAGTAATCTGAATTTCAATTCATTTCAGTTCATTTTGAATTATCAAAAGCCGTTAAATTTTAAATTCTAAAATACATTTTCTTCTTCCAACAATTTAGGTGGAAGTGACGTAAATGCTAGAAACGGTGAACTTACACTACTTCATCAAGCCATCCTAAAAGAATCAGCAGAGACAGCAATATTTTTGCTTGAACAAGGAGCTGATTTCAACGCATTAACAGGAGAACAAGAATGTCCATTAGAATTAGCAATTCACTGTAGATTAGAGTTAGTCGTTGAGGCATTATGTGCAAAAGGAGTTGCTTTATCATCACCGAATATTTTATGGTCAGCATTAGAAACTGAGCAGGAGAATATTGCAAGCACTTTAGTTAAACATGGAATTGATACAGACTGTTGGGCAATTGGAAATGATGGTATGCTGCAAACACTTTTACATCGTGCAATAGATGAACAAAATGAATATGCTGCAAATTTTTTGATAAGAAGTGGATGTGATTTAGATTCGCCACGTCAACCGCCGAATAGTGATGTTTCACCTACAACAAAAGAATCTCCATTACACATGTGCTGTATTCATGGCTTATCGAAAGTCGTCCAAACATTAATTGAACATGGTGCAAATATAAATTCATTAACTCATGAGAATAAGACCCCATTACATTTAGCCATAGAAAATCAGCACGAACAAATAATTACCATACTTTTGAGACATCCAAATATTGATATGAAGATACGAGACAAGCTCGGAAATACACCATTTGCGACAGCATTAACAGTTAGAAATCATAAGGCAGCAGAAAGGATTCTTGATCGTATGCCGACTGCTGCAGAACAAACTGATTCAAGAGGACGAAATTTCCTTCATTTAGCCATTATGAGAGAAGACTTAGAGTCTGTGCTGTTTTTATTGTCTATTCAAGTAGATGTAAATAGTCGAGTACATGATGTCAATCAAATTACGCCTTTAATGTTAGCATCTCAGTCTGAGAATGAGATGCTTATTAGAAATTTAATATTAGCTGGTGCTCGTTTAAATGATAAGGATTCGACACAAAAGACAGCACTTCATATTGCTGCAGAACGTGGACGATTATGTGCAGTTCAAGCATTAATACAAAATGGCTGCGATTATGATGTCGTTGATGCTGAAGGAAATAATGCTTTGCATATTGCAATGCGCGAATGCATGCTACCGATTGTTCGTGAGTTGTTGACAGAATCGAGAATTAATGCTGAAGTATTGAATATGAAAGGAAGAAATCCATTACATGAACTTTGTCGTTGTGGACGTGATGCTGTTGCTGCTTCAATTTGTGAACTATTTGTTGAATGTATGCCAAATTATCCAATCAATCAGCCTGATCTGCTTGGAAATACTCCATTATTGTTAGCCTATATGAGAGGCGAGACTCAATTATGTCGAGTATTAGTAAAGAGTGGCGCATGCTTAGGTGCTGAAAATAAAGATGGTGTATCAATCTTTAATTATAAATTGGCAACAAATCAGCTTTTGTATCGACTACTTGATGAGCTATCTGTCGAGTCACCTTGGTCCTCGTCTGACTTTTGTCAAGAATGTGCAACTAAATTCTCATTGACAATGAGGAAACATCATTGGTAAGTTACATGCTGTAATAATAATTGAATTAATTTATGATAATTTTATTTTATTCCTTAGTCGCCACTGCGGACGACAGATATGCTCGCAATGTAGTAACAATGATGTGCCCATAATAAAATTCGGAATTAATAAGCCTGTTCGTGTTTGCCGCATTTGCTTCGATGTCCTGCAAGTTGGAAGTAATTGATCATTCATGGATTAATGTAATTTTTTATCACAAATTCCTTCATTATATTATAATTATTATCTGATGAATATACGCTATTAGATGTGCTATTTTCTACATATTTGTAATGACTTTAAGAATTGATTTTATTCAATCATTTACTATGTGATTATTACAATATTTTATTGCATTACACAAGAAACTGGATATTGTTTTTTGTTGTTAGACGAGAAAAATAAAACTTATTAATTTTTTTGTTTTTAACACTAAACTGTATTTATTTAACCAATTGATTTGCAACTCCAAGAAGCTTCATATTTCTTATCGGAAATTAATTAGGGAATTTACTTTAAGTGATTCATGAGAGTCTTTGAGACGCAATGGTCAAGATGATGCAAGTAATCGAACAATTCTTCGACGCATGTTTCTGCAGTCTTGCTCTTAGAATTAACACGGCTATTACATTCTTGGTATCTCTTGTACAAGTTAGCTGTATGATGTTCTTGTTGGCATTTTTCCTAAAACAGACAAAATAATAAAATGATGAGAATCAGTCAGGTTTCTAGAACTTTTGGTTGGTTCCGAAATTGTTTACTGGATCTTTTGCAAATCACTTAGATCACATAACATATGCTTAAAGTATCCTCACTTGTTGTAATTAAGATCATTTCACAGCAAATCCTCAAGTATAAAGATCAGCAAAAAGGTTGTCATACTTTTTTATAAAAAAATTAAGGAACCAACTGAAAAACGACGATTTGCTACTTACTCTAAGGACAGTTTGTGGATCAATCAAATCCTCCTCTTGGGCGTTGACTTTAGGAATTAAAGACTTGAAGAAATTCAATGCCATTGCGTCTAAAAAGTTGATTTTTCAGAATTTTCCGATAAATAATTGTGTAACAATCCGAAAATGACAGTTCCGCAAAAAAATCACAAAGCAGTCTGAAATGTTTAAAATTTTAAAAAACCGTTAAAATTATTTTTTGTTAATGTTTTTTTATTTGTATTTTGAAAGCTTTAAACATGAGCTGAATTCCAGCCTAATAAATGAATAGTTGAGAAGTTGACTTCTTTTGTGTTCTGGCGGATGGTTTCAATGCTTTGGATGTACGAATACCATCTTGAAAGGTTGAGGTAAGATTCTTTTTCCAATGGGCTTAATTGAAGCATAATGTTGTTTAATGAGTAAAAGACGACCAAGTCAGCAAGTGATATTCTTTGACCGATAAGGTATGAACGACTTTCGAGGTATGAATTCAATTCCAGGCATGCAGCATCTAAAAAATCAATAGATTCAGTACAAATTTTGGTTAATAAAGGAAATTTCCTTACATTTATCTCTTTTGGATGTACTTCTGATGAACAAGTTGGCAAAATCAAAGAACTGCTTTGTCTGATAGAAGTCCTGAACACTTTGATTGTCCTTGTTTTGAACTTCATTGTGAAAATAGTTTAAAATCGACGAATATCCAACAATTTTTTCTTTTTCATTAATTTGCAGCTGAATTATGTTATCCTCAGTATAACTAAGCTTTCCTTTAATGGGATACTTTAGGTATTTAGCCACTCTAGTAATTTCCGTTTCCACCGTCATTTTTAAACCTTTTAATTAATTTATTTGCAATTTTTTCCAAAACTAAATTTTTTTCCTACACACGACAATATTTTTTATTAATAGGGTTCAGCAGGCTCCGAAACACCGGTTGAGTAGCGCATCCGAAAATCCAGTTCGGTAAAATCTCGACAAATACAGAATATACTCCGTGTAAGGTAAATTCCCGGGATAAAAATGTTTACTGGATCTTTGAATACGCTAGAAGAGAGGAAAGAGAGCATATTAAAAAGTCATTTGTTAATTTTTAATAGAAACAGTGAAGTTTATCACTAAACGAATTTAATTAAATATTTTATAAATGGGTTCCTGGGAAGATTTTTACGCAACTCACCTTCCACCTACTGATTTTGAGGATAACAGACAATTGTAAGATGAATAAAGTTTAATCGCAATACTGAGACCTTTTTTAAATTAATTAAATATTTAAACCGTATAGGTTGAAGCAGTTTTGCGAACATCATATAAAAAATGAGAATCAAAGTATCGTCCTTGTCACATCTGGAGGTAAGTGGACATAAGAACAATCATAAAAAAAATCAATTTACGTTTTTATAAGAAAATAAGCTGAAAGTCCATAGCAATAATAATCAATATTCTACACACTTTTGTTAAAATGATGATTCCGTCTCTAATGTGGAGGTTGTGCTGTGATATTCTGTGACTTGTGCAGTTCCGTGACGGGTTTAGCTACAGTTGTTTTGAAAGTGTGTTTGTTGTGTTGCTCTGTGACTGTTGTGTTGTTCTGTGACAGTGTGACAGGAATTTTCAAATATTTTATAACGTTTATTCCTTAATTTTAATCAATATCCTTCCATTCATCACCTTATAGGCACAATTGCACCGTTAGAGCATAACACGGTCAGATTTGTGGATAATTTTTCTGCAGGAAGTCGCGGAAGTAGTTCGGCCGAGTATTTCCTTCAAAATAATTATGCTGTCATATTTCTTTTCCGTACAAAATCCCTTGAACCATTTACAAGACACTTTAGTGGCCAACAATTTTTGGACATGCTCGAAATAAGCGATCATAACGAGAATTCCTCAATCAACGTGAGTTATTTTCTTTATTCCTCTTGTTCTGGATTTTCATGAATATTCTAATTTCACAGGTCCGACCTGATTCTGTTGACGTGCTCCTTCCGATTCTAACAAAATATAAAGCCGCACAAGAATCCAACCGTTTATTGTACATCAACTTTACAAGTGTTAGTGACTACTTATGGCTGCTTCGAGCAGCATGTGAAGCTTTAGCTCCATTCGAGAGACGTGCATTATTGTACTTAGCAGCTGCTGTATCAGACTTTTACGTGCCACAAGATGACATGCCAAAACACAAGATTCAGTCAGGGGCTACACCAAAAATATCTTTACAATTAGTACCAAAAATCTTAAAGCCATTAGTTTCCACTTGGGTAAGTCGAGACATTTTAATGGAAATTCCAAAACTAATTAATGACTCATGAAAAATTCTTTTCAGGTACCGAATGCATTTGTGGTTTCATTTAAATTAGAGACTGACGATTCGTTGCTCATTGCTAAATCGAGAGAGAGCCTAATGAAATACAATCATAAGCTGGTCATAGCAAATATTTTGCAGACCAGAAGACACCGAGTTGTTCTCGTTACACCAACCACATCTGAAGAAATAATTATGACAAAGGAACAAGCACATTCAGGTTTCGAAATTGAAGAACCGATTGTAAGTGAAGTCTGCAAGAGACATGAAGAATTTTTAGCTGGTGCTGAACAATGACAGTTTGATATGCGTCATCGACCTAGTTTCCAAGTAGATTGTCCAACACAAAAACCTCATTTTTGTAAATTATTAAATCCAAGGGGATTTTCGGGCCGTAAATATTCATAAGATGGAACTGATGTTGATTTAAAAATTAATTTTTGATTCATTCCAAAGCACAAGAATATGCTCATTGTACTTTGTATTTGTTTTTTATTATTTTTGGCATGACCGTATACTGAGTAGCTTATAATTAGTTCCAATACGAGATTCGTGTCTTCATAATGTCCTCCAAAGAATTAAAAAAAAAACGCAAATGTTAACATTTAGAAACAAAACCAAGAACAATAGATAAACATTGTAAAAGTATCGAGCTTGTTGTTAGATAACAATAGCACCTTATTTCCTGTTCTTAAATTTCTTGCCAATTTATATTGATACTCGACAAATTTAGACACCGGATTTTAGATGATATATATTGTGTAAAAGGCTTTCATCAATGAAAAACATTCTAAACTAGTACGAAAACTAACTATACAAAAAAAAGATTAACATATCCCATAAAGAATTATACATACTTATCTTTTGGACCAATAATAACAATTTGAAAGTATTTATGTAGTATAGAAAAGAAAATGACTCATTCTGTCTCTTATAATCTTAATGGTAGATGCTTTTAAAAAAACATTTTTGACATTTTAATCGTATTGTTACTTTTGTAGCGATTTGTATCCTTCTCAACTAAACTCTATTTCTTCTTATATATACTTAATAACTTTTTCACATTGAGTGACATTTAGCTTTATGCATTTTTAGCAGAAAGAAGAATTTTTTTGATGGAAATTGATAGTCTTATGGTAGGCTTTTATGGGAGTCATTAAAATTGATTGAAATTGGATGATTGATTATGTTGCAAATTGTTTATTAATTCATTTTTTGATTGGGTATTAAGCATAGTTTCTTATGGACCTTTGTAAAACATTTGTTCGGTTTTAGTAAACAACAAACATTTGAAATGATTTTGAAAACCTTACAACAGAATTTGTATGATTTAATTTTGGAAAAGATTTGAAAACCATACAAAAGCACAAAAAACATTTGCAATGTTTCAATGAATGTTGGAAGCATTGAATGTTTGGGAACCTCACAACAGTTTTGAAAATAAATTGTATGGTTTTAACAACAGACATACAGGAAAATTTCAGTCGATTCTTAAAGATTCCCATGAATAGTAAAAAGATATCGTGTGTATGATGGAAATACGTGCACAGAATTTAATAGTTTTAGTGACAAGACAAAAAAAAAATGCTGATATGACTTAATGATGGTACTCAAAAAAAGAAAAAAAAGAAGCTCAATGTTATGAAAAATTTTGAATGATTTGGGGAAACATATTTTTGTAATACTGTTGATGGTGATGGATATTTTCCATTTGGAGAAAACGTGGTTATTAAATATTTAATGGGGGTATGGAAAAGGAAAAATAGAATATTGATGTTATGTGCATAAAAAGCTTTATAGAGAAACGGTATATTTGAAACATAAATGCCAACGAAAACGGTGCTCACAACATAATATGATGAGTTATGAAGATTAATTAAACAATTTTGATCTATATGCATCTTATAAAAATATATATATTAAATATTATTTCATGTTATCTAGATATGTTACTGTAGAATTGGATTTAAAGAGAAAGTAAATGGAAATAAAAATGTAGAGGAAATGAATAACGTAATGTTTATTTATCTAAATTAATTTAAGTTGAGAAAGTGTTATGATTCAGTGTAATTAATATTTTGTGTTTTTTCAGAGATATTGTAAACTATGGTAAGGTATAGAATGGATAAACATATTTTAAATACATTATGCGAATAATTTGTTAGATCCTTAGCTTCATTACTTAATTACTTCTCCAAGTCGTTGTACGATGACTTTCCATCACATGCCACAATTTTAATTTTATCGACTTTGGCAAACTCGTGAACTTCTCGGAACTCGACATCGTTAAGCCTATAGATCAGGTAGAGATTATAAATTATTAACTAGCTTTTGACATGATTGATATAGACAATGGAATTTCAATCCTGAATCTATTGAGTCATAAATAAATTTGTGTTTGAATTATTAATGCAAATCTTCATTTTATAGACTTGACCAACTGGATCAATAGGAATGAGGATTGGAATTTCCCACTGTATGTTACTTACATTAATGTCCAAACGTTATCACAAAACCTATATGTATTTAATTTAGATGCTTTGAAGGAGATGCGTGACTTAACTTTATTTGATAGTGCTGAATTGATTGATTTGTCAAACTGAACTAAAACTATGGAGGATATACAGAATTTTATTAATTTAGCATTTTTTAAAAATGAGGGAATTTGAAAATTTTTGAAATTTACCTTTAAGAGCTAATTGTGGTGTGATTTGTCCATAAGATATCAGTTCATCTAAGCTTTCCTGCAATGTATTGCCGATTGTTGTGTTTCTATACAGCTGATAAGACATCTTTTTTTAATTTTATTATTTTCAATCTTAACTTGAATTTGTTTTGTCTAAAAATTGTTTTTTTTTCTTTTCTGTAAATTTTCAAATTTTTAAAAACCGTTACACATTTTTAACCGAATTTAACCCTGTTTGAAAAATTTACAAAATTTAATTAAATCTTCATGTATTTTGAACAATTCACTGAAGAGGATCAATTTATAGAATAAGTATAAGTCACTATCAAGATATTCTAATATATTGTAATTCATGAATTCATTTGATGAATATTCTTCATCCCTTGTAGATTATGAGTTCTTGTGTTCATCACCAAACAACAAACTTTTGAGCTTTTCTGTGACTAATTTATGATTTTATTCATGAATAAGGAGTTAATAAAGAAAAATCATCTAGGAATAAAAATGCTGTTTAATCTCTAAGTTTCTCGAGCATAAAAATAACGGTCGTTAAAAATTTAAATGTGTCGACATGAAGCGTTCGTGTGACAGTCAGACGCTTAGAAAATTGTATCGTTTTTTGTAAATTTTCAAATGTTTCACAAACAACTGCGCAAAAATAAATAATTATTATTATTCTAATGTTATTCACAAATATTTAAAAAACAATGAATCCTGACATAAAACTACAGACGCAAACAGAAAAACCAAATCATTATATGTAAGTAAATGATGGAATGCACGAGTTTTGAGCAGGAATTGACAGTGAAAATTGATAAAAATTGTTATTGTAGGTATTTGAAAGAATTTCGTGTCGAGCAATGTCTCTCCTTTTTGCAACATAAATGCAATCAACATAAGCCATTTGTATGTTTTAATTGGCATTTTGATAATCAACGACGAAGGCGTCCAGTTAGAAGACGCGATGGTACATTTAATTATTCGGCAGATAACTACTGCACAAAATACGATGAAACAAAAGGAAAATGCCCCGATGGAGACGAGTAAGTGTTTTGTGTCTATAATTATTGTTGTCAAAATCATTTTTATGATAATTAGTGAGTGAAAGAAAAGATCCAGTGACTGAAATAGTGAAAATTGAGAAAAGAAGTGAAATAACATCAGATTGAGTAAAAGTTGGTAAACGCGGGAAGTATAGCACTAAGAATATCCAAAATGGCGGGGCTTCGGGATAAGTCCTTCAATAATGGATAAATATCTTAATAATTTCCAATGAAAATGATAATAGTGAATTAATAACAACATTAAATGGATTTTTGAACGGAAATATGTGTGATAAGAGCATAAAAAGATGAACAGAAGCCATTAATTATGTGCTTGCTTGTGTAGTGTTTTTATTTGAACGCAATTTTTGCCAAACATCTTTATACACCGTTTCATTCAATCCGTACATTAACAAAAATGCTAAAGTTAATAATTTTAAATGCCACGTATATTTACGTTAAGCAGAAAATTGATAATACTTCCGAAATTTAACATCATATACACTCATAATTGTGATAATATTAACATAATATAAGTAATGATTCAGAGAAATTCCCCGTTTATCAATTTGAGTGTGTTCCTACATTCCATACATTCGAGCATATTACTTAATATTATTATTATTTTTTTCTTTCTTTCCTTGCGAAAAAGAAAAAGAATTCTAAGATTAACAACATCTTCGTAATATTATTATTATTATATTTCTCACGTATGTAATCGCGCGCGTACATACGTCTATACACATTTTCATACAAACAAGCAGTAGGCAAGCAAGCAAGCGTTTTTGAGAATGTATTGCATTGACAATGACCTTGAATGAATGAGAAACGAACATTATTGTGTGTTTATTCCTCTCTCTTGCTCGCTGTTTGTTCCTACTAAACGGCATACGGTATTTGTGGAAATACTAAGAATATCAACAGTCATCATCATCACAATCATCTTCTTAACCGAGCCGGTCACTTTTATTTTCATTTATTCATTCGTTTTGATGATAATGAAATCGCTTCTCTGTTCACCTATTTATTGAATGACTGACTGTACATATATATATTTATTTATTTATACTATACAACTCTCAATAACACAACTTAACTAACGCTCACTCTCTCTATTTGTGTATATTTTTTTGTGAATGAAAATAGGTGTCCATTTTTGCATAGAACAGCCGGTGACACTGAACGTCGTTATCATCTTAGATACTATAAAACATGTATGTGCGTACATGATACTGATTCACGCGGATTTTGCGTTAAAAATGGTCAACATTGTGCATTTGCACATGGCGTTCATGATCAACGTCCGCCAGTTTATGATATTAAAGAATTGGAAGCAATGCAAGCAGCTGAAAATGCAGTAGAAGCAGCAAATGGCGGTGGACCGAATGCATTAGATAAGGAAAGAAATTTAATGAATGAAGATCCAAAATGGCAAGATACAAATTATGTCCTAGCAAATTATAAGACGGAACCTTGTAAACGTCCTCCACGTTTATGCCGTCAAGGTTATGCATGTCCACAATATCATAATAGCAAAGATAAGAGACGTAGTCCTCGAAAATATAAATATCGTTCAACACCATGTCCGAATGTTAAGCACGGCGAAGAATGGGGTGAACCAGATAATTGCGAGCAAGGTGATAACTGCCAATACTGTCACACCAGAACAGAACAACAATTTCATCCAGAAATATACAAATCAACAAAATGCAATGATGTTCAACAACAAGGCTATTGCCCACGAAGTGTTTTTTGTGCTTTTGCTCATGTCCAATGTGAGTATGCCTTCCTTTTACTTTTAAGATGATTGAAATTAACCGTTTAGTTTTTGGTTTAGGTGACGAATTACAACAAATTAATCCAGATGGAAATCCATCAATATTATCAGACATGATCAACAACGCATTGCCTCCACCGATGGTAAAAGATGCGAAAACTAACGAATTAGCTGTAAGTCACGTACATAATTTCTATTCTTATAAGATTCTTAATGTTCATTCCTTTCATGTCTCGTCACAGTACTTTTCAAAAGTATTACAAAATGGTAGCGCTGAGAGTTCAGAATCAGCAAGTACAAGCAGTATAGGATCGAATAATAGCTCACATAATAAAGCGCCTGGTTCACAGTTGCAACCAAAGTCAATACATAGTTCATTGGCCCTTAGCAATACATTAAATTCCAATATTAACGGTAGCGCAATTAGTAGCTTACAATCAACTATAAATAGCAATTCGAACAATTCCAATTTATTATCAAATCCATTTCAAGAATTTTCGCCAGAAGTATCGAAACAAGTGAGTAACTTGAATACAATACCAACTCTTATATACTTTAATGAATGCTTTCCTTTTGTTTTAGATATTGGCCATTGAGAATGATCCGTCATTGAGTCCAATAGAGAAAGAAACTAGAAAGAGATTCTGTTTATTCGGTCAGTTATGTAAGTTTATATTTATTATCCCTGTACCCACTAAACTGTATGTTTCTTTTAATTACCTGTAGCTTCTCAATTCGATCTTGAAAATTCTATATCGGCTGGAATATCTTCAAGTATACTACATCCACAATCAGCTCCTGTCAACATTCCTAATTCACCATTGACGAATTCATTAGGTAATTATCGCAGTAAGTAAATTTCTCAATCAATATTGGCAATTATGTTTGAGATTTTTTAAAATTGCACATCTCGGTGTATCACTTTGTTGTTGGTGGATAATAATTCTATCTGTTCCTTAAATGCTATACTTGGTCAATGGATCTTTTGCTGTTATAAGGTTCTATATATTGAGAATTTTAACGTATTTTTGAAATTCAAATTTCGGCTAGAAAATATTCAAATTTTTAAAACCTTACAACAGCCAACGGTTTTTTACTTTTGACCAGCTATAGCTTAGGTGTCATTAATTTAACATATTCCAAATGTCTAACAGAATCAATTCTCGCAGGACTCTTACACGGTACTAACTCAAAGCCAGTGAATATTCCAGGAAATTATAGTCCATCATCTCATCCAAATATGTTTATGAGTGCAAATGATCCATTCATTCCTAATTTAAGCGGAAGTGCTGGGTCTCAGAAAATCAATAGTAATTCATTCGGTCATAATGAAAATATTTTATTTCAACCATCATCTCATTTGGTATCATCATTAAACGATGGATTAGGATCATCAATTAGCCCAGATTTAAGGTAGTAGTCTTATAAGATTCATTGGACATAGTAAACACGATTGTGTTTCTCTAGCGAAAATTTCAAATTACTTCACAGGATGAATTTTGAATCTAGAATATCGGAAATGAATCAGCTCAATAGTGATCAGCAATTACTCAATAATTCAACAAATCCATCAAATAGTTTATTCGATGCACACATTCAAAAATATCCATTATCTCCAATGATTAATTCCAACTATAATAATGTTCATGATGATGCAATGAGAAAGAATTTCGAATTATGGAAAATAGAACTTGATGAAAATAATAGAAAGGTAGATATCAAGATTAACAATTTAAGACAATTAATTATACTAACGTCTCTCAGTTTAATAATCGACAGGTTCTTATAGCAGAGAAACAACGAGATGAGGCATTAGGTACAGTTAAAGTCCTCACTGAAAAAGTAGAACAGCTAGCACTATCATCATTCAAATCCAATGAGCTACGCGGTATGCCGATACAAAAATTAAAAACATTACAGGTAAGTGATATAGTTTAAGTCTATGATGATCATATCCCCTCATTCTCATTATTGCTTATTTCATACAGTCAAAATTAAGAAGCGATTTAGAAGAAGTTGATAATGTCCTTTATTCATTAACTGCAACAAAATGTATGAAATGTGAAGAGAATAATCGTTCGGTAACATTAGCACCATGCAATCATTATGTGCTATGTGAAGTTTGTGTGACAACTCAACGTGAATGTCCTTATTGCCAAACTCCAATCGAACGAACGAGTGCAACATAAATAATTTGACGATAAGTAATAAAAGGCATCTTAGTTTATTACCTTTTTATTAAATTTAGATGGACACATAATGCATTTACAATTTAAGATTTCATAGACATATATAGACACGCAGAGGAAATAATATATTGAGAAAGAGGAAGACAAATCTGAACCCGTAACTAAGCAGGATTATCCCAAAAAAAGAATTTTTTTTTTGATTTGACATATTTATGAAGAATTTCTTTTGCATTTGTTTTTATTAAGAATAAATAACTTCATATAAAGCTTCACATTCGACTTTTACAGAATCTCTAATTTTTTTTAGACACAAAACAATTTTTTTTTGTTTTTTTTTTTAAGACTTTACTAATAACAATAAGATATTTAGTAAGAATAAAATTGGAGTACAAAAAGCACAATAAGCTCAAAAAAACAAACAAAAATCCAGAATAATGCATGTGTCCATCGACTATGTCCAATATTTATATGTGTGTGTCTTGACACTAATACTATCAAATAATTTTCACTAACACATTCAAAAGTATTCACAATTTGTGAAAATCTGTAATTGTGTTAGTGAATTTTTCAAAAAAATAATTTAACGGTTTAGACACACATAATTATGCATATTAGTGACATTAATCATTCAAGAAGGAATAAAAACTAGTAATACCTGTTGAATTCTCTCTCTCTTTCTCATACATTTATTAGTATTTAACAAATTTTTTCCTACAATCCAATGTGTTTTTCTTCGTAATAATAATATTAATAATAATTAAATGATTATAATAATATGTGTGAAACAAGAAAAAAAAGTAAAAATTGATGATAATTATATATTTGATGAAAATTGATTACAAAAAAAAAATTAATTAAACAAAAAAACTGAGCAAAAAAAAAAAATGTTTGAAGAAAAATTAATAAAAAAATCATTTTGAATAAAAAGATTTAGAGTAGAATACATTTATATAGGTAGAATAACAAATTATTGTGAGACATACAAGAAATTGCTATAGAACAGTTTAATTAATTAATTGATTTAGCACTGGATTGTGAAAAATCTGATAACTGACAGAAAGGAAGTAGACATTTTTTTTCAATATTTGATCAATCAATCGACCTGATAAACATTTAAAAAAGTAAAAAGTAAAAAAACCAGAAACACAAGAGAATGTACTTCTATATTATATTAAATATTAGAGGAGCCCAGTGCTGATTATATATTTCTAATTGAATTAAACGGGCATTAATAAATATACAATATAAAAAATGAAATTGATAACCTACCACCCGATAAATACCTCGATACGACTTTACAACATACTTATACTATTGTAATAGTTATGATAACGATGATAATTATACATTACATAGCTTCAACAAATTTAATTCCTTTAATATCCTTTTTCATCTTCCTCTCCATTCTTCTACTCCCCTCCCTTATTCTTATTCGGAATGGGAAATTTCTGCAAAGTTGCACGCTTTAGAACGTTTATAATCAGGTGCTAATCAGATTTGTATGATTTTTTTCTTGAGAAGTGAAATTAAACTTTTTAACGATTTTTTGAAATTCAAATGATCTGAAATGAAATGAACTTTTCAACGGTTTTTTGAAATTCTGATGATCTAAAATGAAATGAACTTTTCAACGGTTTTTTGACATTCAAATGATCTGAAATGAAATAAAGTTTGATTTACTAAACAAAAAATAATTTGAAAATTCCAAAAAAAAAAAACCGTTGAAATTCCATTTAATTTCAATTTAGTTCTACTTTTTACCAAGTTATTGCATAATTTCCTCGAAATCTCAATTTAAGCCAGCATGGATCAATAGAATATAGTCTAGGATATTAGTTTTATTTAAGTTCCTACACAGCACAATCCATAGAATAATAATTACAGCTTCCGAATTTAAGTTACGCCAGCATTTGCTATAGTTTATGCAAATTCACAGAATTACAGGCAATATCAATATACCTCCAAAATTATCAATAATATCTTCCAGATGAAGATCCATAAGTCTAGCTTAGTAAGTAACTTTGCTGATCCTTTAATTGTCCCTCATCCATCCCCCCGAAAAAAGAAAACTTCTCATTCACATTCCAGTAGAACTACCAAAAAAACTCTATGCCTACTTTCCGTATATACGTCATATACAATTACATAAGAAATACTTAGAATGCGATGCTTGGAAATTTCATTAGCAATCAATAATTTTTCATAATATTGTATGTGTTTAATTAGTTTATATTCAGCCAAAAAAACAAAGATATAATTTCATCTATGTCGCTGGATTGAAAATCACAATAATAATGAAGATGAAATTACTTACAAAAAAATAAAAAATTTAAAAATAAAAGTAAAAAGTTTGGTCGCATACATAGAAAACAAGAAGATAATACAGAAAAAGAAGCAAGCGAAGAGATTAATGTGTATAAAAAAGTTGCATGAAACAAAAATAGAAAACTAATTCAAAAATATATTTAATGAGAATGATAAAAATTGTGAGAATAATAATTGATAGCGTTTATATTATTGAAGATATTATATTTATTAGAAAACTTTTGAAAATTTTATTGTTCTTTTTTAAAAAAAATTATCATCAATTAAATGAAATTTCATCCCTAACTTTCGATTCCTTCATGTTCCAAAAAAATTTTAATAATGTGAACTGGGCAGCTCCAAAATTTTCAAAAACTATTTTTATTCCTACCCCATACAAATTATGGTCAATTTGCGTCACGTTGCGTCTACCCACATGCATACAGTAAGCTGATTTAATCCTTTTGCGAACTTTGAGAGCTTTCATAAATGATTGTGAAAAAATCCAAATTATTTTATGAGATAATTGGTTCCAAAAAAGCTGTTAATATCTCACAATATGTGAAATGTATAATGGCAATTGTTGAAAGGAAGTGAAATGAGATACTCACCACTATAATACCGAGGAATTTGTATGAAAAACGTCTATTGTGAATTGGCGCTGATTAATCGACGTCCCGTAACAATAAACTGTCTTTTTCATAGTGAACGTAACGCATAGATCAAAAAATGCTACCAATGTAGGTTTGTTAATGATGTCCATTTATTGATGGCATTCTTCATACAAATTACATTGCTAGGATTTCTTGATGTTAAGTTTTCTAAGAAAAGACAGTTTATTGTGGCCAGAAGTCGAAGAGTCAACAGTTGTGGCATAAAGTGAAAGAGCTTGAAGTTGACTTGAATTTTTTTCATACAAAATTCGAGTTAGCTTCGAGCTCTAATCAGTTTCAGTGTCAAAATTACCAATTTAGTGTTTTTGACACTCTGCCTACCAAAGCCACAAAACTATAGAACCGTACTTCTATTGGATATCCATTTGACCTTCGAAAGGATACAAATTCCTTGTCAATTTCATTAAACAAAGTCCGTGACATTCCATTGGACACGTGATAAAAGACTAGACAAATAGATGTAATCAAACGTCCAAATCGATGTCAGTTTTAGACTTCCAACAAACAAAAACAAAGTAATTTATTCACCCGCATAATAACAACTAGTTCCAATAATAATAAAAGTGATATACTCACCACTATACTACCGAGGAATTCCTGTGAAATCAAGGCTATGTACTTGCAATTTCTACTTTCAAGGTTAATTTTGTTTACAACTTATTTTGTATGGGACTCAGATCATGTGATTTGACCTGAAATGCAATAAAATGTAAATAAACGACAACCTTGAAGCCATCACTGCCATTACGTTACTAAAATATTTATAAATATATTTTCGCTATAAATGCCATTTATATAATTATACAATCTTAATTCCACGAAAAGCGTATCTTTTTTTTTGATACTTTATGTCAGAAAGCAATTGCTTGTGTGGGGTAGAACGTAAACTTTTTATTAAGAAAGTCAAGTAATCCTTTTTAGAAATTTTATACTCATGGCAACGAAACCCAGTTCCAAGAATTGATAATAAATATTGAAGATTTAAATTCTATGTCGTGAAAAACTTTTTCACTTAATTTTCCTTTAAAAAAATATTTAAAAAAAAACTATGAAAATTTATTAAAAAAAAGGAGAAGTTGTTAAACGAGAAAATAATGTTACGGATAGATGACTTTTTTATTTTTTTATGAGGACACTTAAAAAGAAAAGATGATAAAGCTATTTGGCATGATAAATTTATTATTATGGAAAATGGCGAGGAGAATGACGACAATTCTACAAGTATTTGACATTATTCGCATAAGAATTTCATTTCAATTCAGCATAATATTCAATAATTTTTATCCGTGTGTAGGTTGAATGTAGATTAATTCTGAAGTCAACAAGAATAGATAGATACGTCTGGGATGAATACATATATTTTATGATTCTTAATTCATTTACTTATTAAAATTTATTTTTAAACATACGCTTTGCTTGCTTATCTTGATACATATAGCAATTGCTGAATCATAGTAGACAGGATTATTGATATTTTCGGTATTTTTTTAGCCAATGAAATGGAAAAAAAATTTCAGTCACATTGGATTACTTTCTCATAATCTAATGCAGTGTTGTCCAAACTCTTTTGCGCCATGGCACACTTAGGTGGTAAGCCTCGATCGAAATATAGTTCATGGCATTTAAAAGAAATTCAGTTTGGAAAACACTGATCTAATGGAAAATTCAATTATGATAGAGAGAGTATACTTAAGTGTAGTTGGCATTACAATGGACTGAGACTGTCCTGAGCAATACGAATGAAGAAGGCTGCTTCACGGAGCTTTTAAGGATCTGCTAAACCTATTTTATCATTACCTAATGGAAGTTGTTCATGTTTAGCTTCAATATGGCTGTCCAAATTAGACAACTTCAATTTGGTATCAATGAAAGAGCTTTAGCGGAGCCTTTAAAGCTCCATGGCAGAGTCTTCTTCATCTGTGTCGCTCAGGCATTGACTTTATGAGACATAATTTATATTAAGCAACTTTCAAGGATTAAACCAAAATTTCTTTGAATTTCAAATGAGTTTCCTTCAAAGAAAGAACAAACAACTTCCCAAAAATAGTCTCTGCAGACACAAAAACAGTAAACAGTTTGACCCATTTCCATCAAAATCAAGATTGTTCATTTCTCACACACAAAACAAGTACCTAAATCTTCTTTGTTTTTCTTATTTTTTTTTTCACTATGGAAGCTAAATTTGACTTGATTTCTTCTTAATTTTTCAAATGCAAAGAATGATGAACAAAATAAAATAAAGTCGGAACTAGGTGGCAGAAAGACGGAATCTTTTTTATCAATGTTTTTAAAAAAGCAAAACAATTAAAATAAATTAGGAACAACAAATTCATTAAAAAGTAATAAAATAAAAAAATTATTATAAATTGAATATCTTCTTGATATGTTAATTGTAGACGTGATGAGACGTATGGCGAGCATTTTAGAAAATTTATATTTTCCGCTTTAATATTTAGCCATTGTTTGTAGGTATTTATCAAAAAAAAAAAGTATATTATGAAATTATTTAAAATATACATGACACGAATAGAATGAGAACAGTACATACCAGTAAAGGAAGTAATATTCTTCGACATGTCAGGATTTAATCAAAGCATATAAAGAGATTTGAGTGAAAGTTTAAGTAATAATGCGGCATTTATAAACAAAAAAAATAATAAATAATTAATAATTGCATTGTTGTGAATTTAAACATTGTCATCAACGCGCTATAATAAGTAGTGAAAAAAACAAAAAATATTAAATTTTTATTATGGACAACAAAAAAGAAAGGAGAGTTTTGCATCGCAAAAAAACATAATTCATCAACAGCATAAATAATATAAAAAAAAAAATGGAAAAAAATGAAGAACAAAATAATATATACATAATAAAAAATAATGAATAAAAAATGTGAAATAAATAAAAAAAAATTTTATTCTAAAATATACGAGAAAAATTATGCCTTAATTTCCAATATTTCAGTCTGTAATAGGATATTCAATTATTTTAGTCTAGAGTTGGATTCTTATAGGAATATTATAAGGATAAAAGATTTTTTTAAATTTAGAGAGCTAACTTCAGATTTTAGAATAAGTTAGACAATTACTATACTTCAAACTAGCTCGCAATCGTCTCATATTTTGTATGAAAATTCGAATCGACCACCAAATCTTGGTTAAGGTACTTTCAACGATCGAAAATCCAGAACCAGACTGACGTGACTCTGACTTGGTGACGTATTCGTCGAACCAAGCCAGAATCACGTCGGATGGATTTATGCCAGATTTAAACCGACCGGTCGGATTAATTCTGGCATTATGTCGGATTCAAGCCGACTGGTCGGTGTGTCTTTGGCATTATACCAAATTAAATTTGAATCCGGCACCAATTCGAAAATATCTTGTCTTAGCGTCGGATTATGGCTAGATGAACTGATTTGTGGTATCTGGGTTTGCTGTCCGTACAAATCAATTGCAATTCATACTCTTAAAAAGTAATTTAAGCTAGTAAATTTTAATAGCAAAGTTTAATACAATCATCAAACTACCAGTAACGATAATCCTAGACGCGTTGTCTAACGCCATACAGCACCAATATATCCAAGATACCCAACCACAATCCAAATTTTCATACACAACCTTCAATTTCCTTTATTTTATTACATCTGTTTATATGAGTCAGTACAAATGTATCTCTGTTAATTTTAATGAGCATGCTAGAGTCATAAAAACAGATGCATTTAAGAATAGGAAGAAAGAAGTAGAAGAAGAAGAACTGAACACTCGAGAGTGTTCTAAAGTATCCAAGAAACGTCACGTTTCAAAAAATAATAATTTTTACATTTAATCATAGAATTGCTGACTTTGACTAATAGTTGTATTCTATACTAAGTCCATGAGAATTAGCAGTTCCTTTTCATTTTTGCATTTATATTTCAAAATTAATGACTAATATGATCATGTATTATTGAACTGACTGTTCTATGCCTTGATGGATCTAGAACAATGATTCCTTGACTCATACACTTAAGAAATCAAGTTAATGCTTGGAGCTGGCCTCTCAGGATACTTTAGGGGACTGTAGAGATATATAGAGAGGATATGAACATGATGGCATGGATATAGACAGGTTATGGAAAACATGGAAAGGATATAGACAGGGTATGGATAAAGACGGAATATGGACTAAGGTATGACCCAGTGAAGTGTTCGGGTAAACCCAGATACATGCCTTAGATTAACACTTAGTCAATATGGAGATTAATACTATATAATTTACTAGCTATATCTAACCCATCGAGACACCAGTCATTGTGCTTGTACACGAAATATTCATCAAATCTCATCGAATATTTCATGAATTTGTGACAAATTAAAGCAGTAATTACAAAATTGTTCAATTAATGACAAACTAAAGTATTAAAATCTTAACAATCTTATAATGACACAGCAATGCTGCTCAAAAATGCCTCAAAATCAAAACGATTTGTCCTTGGTTGATTGAAAAGCCATAAATTATAAAATAAAAATTCTGACCATAAATCTTTCAGAAATATTCATTACATGCTTTTGTGTAACTTCTATGGATTCATGGCCAGAAGAAATTCAATATTCAAATGGTTTTTTTCGATTAATTGACTCCAATCGTTTTCAACTTTGTTTGTTTAAAAAAGAAAACATAAAGTGGAAAATTCTCTATTAATTCTGTGGAAAACTGGAAATTAAAATGTGAAAAAAATGATAAAATTTCTTTATCTGCATCTATCGAGTGCTTTTGTAGGATTTTATCTATAAATATCTATCGATAAATAAATTTGATTCCGATATGAGATCAAATTGTACGTGAGCCATATTCTGTGGAAATTTAATATCCAAAATTGATAAATCCTGCAAATGAAAAATAAGAGAGTATGTACAGCACAATCAGTAATTCAAGTGAAATCAATAAAAATCCTAATATTTAAATTTAAAGTGCAATAAACAAGATTCAATGAAATTGAAAAGTTCAATAAACTGACCCTCAAAGCTGCTAATTATCGATGTGATGTTGATGAAAGCTAAAGCAATAACAACAATAATTTCAAATGCAACAATTCCGCTTTAATTTGGGTGAGTAGTGTTTAACGTTTATTGTATTTATGAGACAAAGGGGGACCGATTTGTTAGTGACGTCATGCTTTATGGAGAGAAATTGAAGATTTTCAATGTTCAAAATTCAATTTTTTTTGACCGTTACTTTTTTTCGTAACGTACATTTTTATTTTGAATTAAGTTGATTTCGAAATGTTCGAATTTTTCGACAATTTAATGTCGAAAAACTCGAATTTGAGACGGACAAACTCTGGTTCTGTTATTGAAGTCTTGCGTCTAAAATGTGTCGGGACATTCTCTAGATCAGTGGTGGGCAACCTTTAATTCACGGCACACCTTGGTGATAAGCCTCGACCGAAACAGCACAAATCATACGGTTCATGGCATTTTCAACAAGTTTTAGTGCCACACTAGTGTGTCACGGTACACAGGTTGCCCACCATGGCTCTAGACTTTCTTATACACGTCACTGCTAAACGACCCCCATATATATGTATATATATATATATATATTTGCCATGCTAAAAACATTTAAGTCCCTGAATGATAAATATTCATAACACTTTAAAAATTTTTGTGCTGTTTGTTTACTCTGTTAAATACACATATGAAGTAATTCAATTGTAAAGTCATGTCTCATGTATTTTTAGAAATTTTTTTCTTAATGCATTCTTATCATCCATACAATTATTGTACATGATAAAAAAGGGAAATGTCAAAAAATATTTTTTATTTCCAACACTTTCTTATCATTTCTTAATGATATTAAAAAATTAATGAGACTCTTAGAGCTACTTACACAATTGTGTGTATTATTTTTTTTTTCGTTTGAATGTAAACACGTAGAGGAACAAGTGAGGATGATGTTATGATTCAGAGATGATTGTGGCGATTTTTTAAAATTGATAAGGGTAATGACCATTAAAATGGATGTAAACAGCATGTATCCTGTGTTTTTGATATCAACGGAAACTGGTTGAGACAAAAAAAAGTTAGATTCGGACTTTTTATGTGCTGCATGTGTTCATTTACTTATCAGTAATCACCTCATGTAGTCAATGTGACGTCGCCAGAGATTTCTTTTCGTCATGCCTTTTTAATTAGAATCACGAGTATTTTTTTTTATTTAATCTATTTAAGTTTGAGTTTGATGATTTTTCAAGTTTATGAGGTGAACGACTAAGACGAATGTGCTGAGATTGATAGTGATACGTGTAGTTTTAAATGATAGTTGATATTTATTTTAGTTTTTAATACTAAAAGCTCAAAATTGGTTTAAATAGTTCAAATTATATTAAAAATTTGATCTTAAAGCTTAAACCTTGTTCAAAAAGCTCAACATTGGTTAAAACATTCAAAATTTGATATGAAAGCTTAAAACTTGTTCAAATAGCTTATTTGAAAAGCTCAAAATTTTGTTCAAAAAGCTCAAAGTTTGTTCAAAAAGTTCAAATTTTGTTCAAAAAGCTCAAAAATTATTTTACAAAACTTGTCAAAAAAGCTCACAGTTTTGTTCAAAAATCTTGAAATCAGTTCAAAAAGCTCAATTTTAATTCAAAAAGCTCAACATTTTGTAAAAAAAATTCAAAGTTAGATCAAATAGCTCAAAACTGTTGAAAAAATTGAACTTTTTTTTCAAAAAGCTCTCAAATTGTATTCAAAAGTTTGTTAAAAAAGTTCATAATGATCAAATTTCGTTCAAAAACCTACAAATTTATTCAAAAAGCTCAAAACTTGACCAAAAAGCTTAAAAATTTATTTCAAAAAGTTCAAATTTTTGATACTTGAAGCTAAATTATCACTAAAATTCATCCCTAACAGCATCAAAAGAACAAGAACCATCCGTAACACCTTTCACCACTTCCATTTCATCTATCAAATTTCAATTATGTCTTCAACAAACAACTGTCCCCCCAAAAAAATACAGACTGAACTCTTATTGTTCACAATTCTCGTCCGAAAATAGCTATACATGCATTTTTCCCTCTTTTCTTATCAATTGTTGATTGTTCATGATGATTTATAGTTCAGGTTCTTTATTGTAATAACATCGTCATCATTTAGACTGTAATGGAAAATCCAGTTACAGATTGAGAAATGATTCCATCATCGATGTGTAAATTTCATAACGAATTTTTGAAGTGTCTTTGTGTTTACGATGTGAATGTAAAAACATGAACAAAGTGTGATTAACAATAGCTCAAAAACAGTAGAAACTGCGCATAAAATCGAGAGAGGAAGAAGAGAAATAAAGCATATAAAATTGAAAAATTTTAGCGATATGTATGTATGGACATGAAAAAAAATATATACAGCATACATTTAAAAAACTTGTTGTTATTGTCTCATTTATATATATTTTTTAGTGTTTATACTTTTTCGAGTAGCTATGTGATAATTTTCACGTGCCATTGATGCTTATTTAAAAGTAACGAAACGCATTCTTTTCGGCTCAGTTTCTTCGCCTATTTTTATATTTTTTATATATATTTTTGTAAATTTTTTTCATGTAAACAACAATACATTCCGACGCTACTTTTACTTCTGAGGTCGTTTTGCAAATTACGTGCTTAATGTCATATCGTCATACATATGTTTTAAGCAATAGATTGGGAATCGAACCCACGTCATCATATAAGACATTCTATTTACGGATATCTGTTGACATTTGGATACTGAGAATTTATGCTTGCAATGGCAATTTTCAGGGTATTAAATCTTGTCCGTTCAATTTTAAATGAACGGACCGCCATGAATACCCGGGATTTATCTAATACCAAGCAGGTATGACTACTCGGATCTCATCATATACCAAGCAGGCATGTCTACCCGGATTTCATCTAATACCAAACAGGTATGAATACTCCGATCTCATCTAATACAACCACTGATCAGCGCAGAGAGTGCCTTCTGGGTGAGCTTCACCTAGCAATACTCCATGCGTCACGTAACCTAACCTTGAACTAACACATGCCAGAAAGTCATCCTCATTAGTTCCAGTTCAAACCAGATAAACAAAACTAACCACAAGAAGGTTGTAGATAGGCCATTATGAACAAAAGACAATGCGTATATTATTGCATACAAAGCTAGTCATCAGAGATCAATCACCTCAAAACTAAATATTCTACGTCACTGACAAATCGTCCCCATTCTCTCTTTCTCCTTCGCCTATTGGCCAAATTCGGAAATCTTAATTGGATGTCACTTGTTTGTAATAAAAAATATAAGCTTCTAGCGTCGGGTAAATCAATCTCTTTGCCTTGTTCATGTTTTCTTCCTTTTCATTTCCAATGAAAAATAAAAGTAATCAAGCTTCTTTCTCCTCTCGCGTGATATCAACTTATTTAAATTTTCTATAACAACTGCATAAATACTTGTCGTCAGATGAGTGTAAATTATGAAAAAAAATATTTGTATTTAGCCTGCTATATAAACAATATGGTGACGATATATGTATGGTATAAATGTCATACAGAACAATTTATGAAAATGTTCATTTATTAATTTTTATTGTTATTATTCTTGTCTTAGACGTTGTGTGTGCCTTCTGGTGAGATGTAATGCAGGGATGGTATCTTGGGATTTCCTAACATACAAAGAGCATCCTTTCATAGTATCGGAATCGCATTACGGTACCATATGAGATTGCTCTTGCTAGTTAGGGATTTGTTTGGGTTAGATCCAAAATTAAAGGTATGGAACTGACTAAATGTCAAAGAAAAAGATTCAAAATTATCAAGGGTGTTTGATCAGTTTTGAAGCATTGGTCAGATTCGTGTGTGGATTCGATGCTAGTGCACCGAATGTAATGCTGCACGACACATTACTCACGTGTGACCAGAGCTCGAAGTCGACTCGGATTTTGTATGGAAAAGACGCCTCAAGCTGAATCGACTTGGAAAGCTGAATCGGTTCCCTACAAAATTCGAATCGATTTCGAGCTCTAGATGTGATACGATCTGAGTTCTTTTGCGAGAATTTTGGCTCGGATTCGACTCCGAGTGCTGTCCTTTGTCATTCTATAACGGGACTACTAATTGTATATTCCAGAGTTGGCAGGACTTTGGAGTCCGAATTCAAAAAGTCCAAAAAGTCCACATTGGAGTTCTGCCAACTCTGATATATTCTCAGGATTTAGTCAGCATAAGTTACAAATATCCCAATTCACAACCCTGGAGAGACGAACTTCTCAACTCCATTAATTCTCATTCTGTAATAATTTGATGATTCTCTCATTCTTGCTACATTTTAATTTTATGTGCTTGTTCTTCTTTCATGTTTGATTTTCTTAAATTTAATCTGTATAAAAGATCAAATTTAATGCCGAAAAAGATGAAATTTAATGCCTCTAAATTTAACCAATGTCTTCGATGTCGTTCAAAATCACATCTTCAAACCCGATACAGATGTAAACAAAGCTGACCTTGAAATCATCCTTGATGATAAATAAAATGTAGCTTCATATATATTGGGTTGGTGATCTAATTCTTGGACACTTTCAGGTGAGATTTTGAAACTTTAATATCTTTGCATTGGAAACAGATTTCGGAATGAAACAAAAAGCAGTTTATAGATCAAAATAGAAATATGTTTTCTAATGAGTTTAAATTTTCCATATGTCAAAGGAAAACTTTGTGGAAATTCGGGAAATCAAACTAAAGTCAAAAAAGATACGTCGATTTTGTTCAAACTCGCTTTTCTCTACATTTTTCCACTAAGTAATACAGAATCTTTATCTTAAAATTTAGTACTTACATTGAACTTAAAAGTTCCGTAACTTTTAAAATTTTTCCTTGGAAAACTATCATGTGACGTAATTTTGAATTTTCCTTGTTCAACATTTGGAAAAAATGGAAAATCTCAATTTTCTCTTAAACTAACTATTCAATTGAAAAACTGGATATGCAGTTTTATGCAGCATAACTTTAAGTAAATTTTGGCTTATAAAGAGTTCCCTAATTTGAACTTGCCCTCGGGGCCTATACGGAGGGTCCGGAAAAAGTATCGTGTTTTCAAAAACTTTATATGCCAAAATTTACTTACAATTATGCTGCATAAAACTGCATAGTTAGTTTTTCAATTGAATAGTTAGTTTAAGAGAAAATTGAGATTTTCCATTTTTTCCATATGTTGAACAAGGAAAATTCAAAATTACGTCACATGATAGTTTTCCAAGGAAAAATTTTAAAAGTTACGGAACTTTTAAGTTCAATGTAAGTACTAAATTTTAAGATAAAGGTTCAGTATTACTTAGTGGAAAAATGTAGAGAAAAGCGAGTTTGAACCAAATCGACGTATCTTTTTAGACTTTAGTTTGATTTCCCGAATTTCCACAAAGTTTTCCTTTGACATATGGAAAATTTAAACTCATTAGAAAACATATTTCTATTTTGATCTATAAACTGCTTTTTGTTTCATTCCGAAATCTGTTTCGAATGCAAAGATATTAAAGTTTCAAAATCTCACCTGAAAGTGTCCAAGAATTAAGTCACCAACCCAATATTTGACGACGGAGAGAGTTTCTTTTAAAATTATTTGTGACTAAGCAGGTTGAATGACAAAATGCTAAAGATGACATTTTTGTTGACTGTGCTATATTTTTCTCCAAGGACAGGTGTGCCTTTTATATGATTTATCTGTTCGTCTGACTGGATATGATATAAAGAAAGTCACGAGTGCAAAATTTCTCCTGTATTTATAGTGCAACAAAGTAAATGGATACATCCTACTTTAAGTCTAGGTTGCTAAGTGATACTAAGACTGTCTTGCATAATCCTCTTAAATGTCTGCGGGAGAGATTCCAGTTAGAAGCCATAAGCCGCCTTTACCTTCCATAATAAGCTACCTCATTAATTTAATATCCGAATGCATTTCACGACCCAAAACTTTAAAATCATTTAAATAATATTCCTAGAATTCAATCCCTAAGATCACTGACTCGGAAACAAAGTGTTCATCCATAAACTTGATCGACAGTGTAGGCTGTTGTATTATACCCTTAAGCAATCACTTCCAAGAAAAGAAATTTTTCGTATTTATAGAATTGAAAAATTGTCAGAATGGAAAAGGACACGTGTCAGATCACAGTATCTTATTTACCTGATGTACATGGAATGTCAAGGCTGGCTAGTAGATATTCAGGGTTGTCAACGACTAACTTTGAGGTTAGGTTTGGAAAACTATAATTTTTGACGGCATACTAGTGTGTCATGGAGTAGAAGATCAAATTCTGAATTCTAGGAACGACCATTGAGCACTTGACCCATCTAGACACTCAACCTCCACTCACATATCCATTAAAAAAAATCAATATCTTTAAAAAAATCAAATAAAAAGGTATCATTGATTAAAAAAAGAATGTAGCACATCATGAGTACTTTAAAAGCAACAACAACAACGAGTAGCTCATTTGAAGAGGGTATTCATCCTCAACAAGGCAACAGTAATTGAAATTTACAGTCTATTTAACTGAAAAACTTAGCAGAATCTGTTTTCTCCGAAAAACCATTCGCCTTCCTTCCCATTCATGTTTATCTCACTGTGAATAAAAAAAAGAAAGAAAAATTCTGCAAAATGTCACATAACGATAATGAAACGAAACGATGTTGTGTTCAAACAACATAATCTTCGGCATAAAGTAGAGGATTCTTTCTTTTTTTTGTGTACGTACGGTGGAAATGGGTAACACATGTGCATTAAATATTCATTCATGAAATAATTTTCTGACAGAAAATTTTTCAATCATTAAAGTGAAAAGTTTTATCCAAACTAATAATTTTTGACAGTTTATCAAACGCTGTTGGTTCTGAAAAATTGGCTCACAACAAACGTCATTTATAATTAAGCTTGATGGTGGTGGTGATTTAGCGATGATGTCTATCTAATCTCTGCCAATTACGTTAACGGTCAGATAAAATTCAAAACTTTAAGTCAATTTTAGATTTTAATTTTGAAATTTTCGAAATTAATTTCGAAATTTTCGATATTTTTTTCGATATTGCCCTATATGAAATGACAGTAGTCTGGTAAAAAATAGCTAATTTGTTCGAAATTTAAAACTCTAATTTCGAAAATTCGAAAACTTCAACTAAACTTTTCGAACATGCAAATGATAAACTTTTGAAAAATATATTAAATCTGCAGACTAATCTGTCAATATGCCTACGGTCGAGAGTTTGACATCAGATTCACTCTTTTGTAAGTATGTATGTTCGATTCCCACGAAGTACCAATCGTTTAATCCATTACATAGAAGACTAATTCTATTTTCGAAATTCATTGCCTTTCGAATTCCCAAAAATTCCACAGAAATAGAAATTCGCGAAATTAGTCAGACATCATTTATCAGAACTCCTTTATTTTCAGCTTTCCTCGCATTTTCCAAATAATTAAAACTTTTCTTTTCACTGTTTCCCTATTGCGACGTTGTCAACCGAAAATAAATAAACGCTTTTTATTTTATGTACAGTTTTATGCATGTATGTAGATGGTATTAATGTTGAATTAAAATGTTTTAAACATAGCTTCCATGTGATGATTTCAGTCTAATTTGCTTTAATTCTCATTTTTTTCCCTCTCAATGGTTCTTGTGGAAATGCTCATGAATGTTTAATAATATATTATGAGGAATTGGAATGGGGTATGCTTATCATTTTTTATTTACACGAGTGGGAGATGTGAACTTGAAATTTAGGATGTCTTAGAATTATGTACATGAGTTTGCCCTTGAAGATGTTCAACGAATTATTATGATAAGTAGCAAAGAGATTTTGATCTCAGATTATTTATGGATAAATATTGGATTCTTATATTTATATTATGGGGAAGGTTTTGATATTTATGGAAGGCTTTATGCTAATTTTCTCTCTTCTGGGAACAATCTGGGATTTATCTCGAAAAGATTAAATTATTCTTTACTGATTATCGTCTATTAGGTAGAAGGAGTGTGAATTTTGATCTTTTTAACCTCTTTAATATGAGTTTATACCTTTTTGGATTTATTTATTTGAATAATTTACATGATGATATTTATGTATGTTGATTGACTTTGACACTGTTTCTCGACTTATTCTTGCCATGTGCTTTTAGGGTTTTTCTGTTACACAATATAGAAACTGGACAATAGCCATATCTGAAGCGATTGGCATTTTCGAAAAATTCGAAATTAACTTCGAAGCAGTTTCGAAAAAATTTCGAACTTAACTTTCGAGCAATTTCGGAATTATGTTTAAAGCAATTTCGAAATTAGCTTCGAAGCAATTTCAAATTTCGAAAGTAACTTCCAAGCAATTTCGAACTTAACTTTCGTGCAATTTCGAAATTAAGTTCGAAGCAATTTCGAAATTAAGTTCGAATTATCCAAACTCACATGTCGATAGTCTGATAAGAACTCTGATTCATTCCCTTGGATATACAAGTCGCACAAAATAGTCGCTAAGGCTACGTTCCATCACCGAATCGACACAAAATCTCAAAATTACGTGAAAATGCGCTGTCGGTATCATAACAACTCTGTCCATTTTGTCATCAAAAACTCAGATTTGCCATTCGGGTTAGATAAAGAAGTCAAACTTTTATCCATGACAAGCTTAATATATTTTTATAGCTCATCAATATTTGAAAACAATCAAAGTTTCTTGAAAATAAAATAATATAAAAAAAAAATGTGTCAATAAAACTTTTCATAGCAACAAGCTTTAATAAATAATAAAGTTGAATATTTCCTTTTAACGCCATTTGGAAATTCCAGTTCCTCAAAAAATCGTTTCAATTTTCATAGATATTGAATGATGATTGATTACTCCTTTATCGACTTGTTCTTCTTCTTTTCTTGGGAATTCATATCCATACCTTTGGGTTTATTTTTTGTTGCCTATGAAAATGAGCCTGGGGAATTACGTATAGGAATGTTTGGATACTTAAAGTCACGAGTTTTTGAAAACGAAGTGTAAATGTATGTCATTAAGACTGACTAGATACTTTCTTAGACTTATTTGCAACTCTATTTATTGTAATTACTATGTAACTGTGTTGCTGCAGTGAAGTGGAATGTTGGATGTAGATGTGGATTTGCCAGGGAGTGAGGAAAGTGTCCGTGGTCGAGTGATTATGAATTAGACTTGGATATCTGTAATTTTCTCGTATTTTGAGGACGAAGGTTTGATTCCTGATGTTGCAATAATCTAACTTGAAGAGGTTGTCCATCTAGAGCAGTGGTGGACAACCTGTGTGCCGCGACGCATAGTGTACCGCCAAAATATTTTGGAAATTCCACGAACCCTATAAATTGTGCGGTTTTGGTCGAGGTGTGCCCCGGAAACAAAAGGTTGCTCACCACTAAACTAGAGTCCTGAGAAGATATTCAGACTTGATTTATACTTTCTTTGCACAGCTGTAATAAGTCAATTCTCATCAACATTTTCAGCTAATTAATACTACTTGTCAATTGCAAAAACGTGACAAATTAGCTTATACATATGAACTAATTTACAGTCAGTCACGAAGAGAATCAGACAAAATTCTGTACACGGGATATTAAAGCCTCAATTATGAATCGTAAAAGTTCGACTTATTTAAAGTTTGATTTGTTGCTCTCTTTATCTCTCTCGTTTCTTCTTTATTTCATATTTTATTAATAGCATCTTATAAATAAAAATAAAGCATTCATCGTGCATATATTAAAGATTCAATTCTCACTGGGAGATATATTATTTCTATATATTATTTAATTTCTACTGTCATTAATAATCAAGTACAGTCATCGCTCTATGACTAATTCACATGTTATTTATTTTTAAAGTGTCAAGGCTCAGATTTTTCATGATTTTCCTTTCGCTAACGTGATAAAAAATTTATTGAGATCCCTTCCGGAAGGATCAATTTCGTATATTATTATTGCCAATTTTTCAAACATCGAATTTATATATATTTTTATAAATTGACTGCAGAGGTGCTGCAAAGGTTACTAAGTGACGACGAAGCTTCAAATCTCGCTTTAAGAACGGTCGACTAACGTTTCATGCATAATAAATTCTTTTTTGAGGTGAGAATGCTTTAATAGACGACTGATTCATTCTCTTTATTGTCATTGTGGAGTTGTCTGACTGTGATGTTTATCATTTAGTTGGAAGGGATTTAAAATGAATTTTTATGAGGGTTATGTGATGAGATGGGGAGAATATGGCATGGATGTAGTCAGGGATGGGTTTTTGGAGTTGAATCAGACCTTCGGGGTGACTTCGCTCTAGCAGTCTAAATTTATTTTAGCTTGTAAACTGGAATTTCTTTGAATTTTAAGTAAGGCGTACTCTACTTACAGTAGCGGACAAAAAGATAGGGACACCATAAAAAATTTTAACTTTTGATGATTTTTGTTACTTTTATCAACTAATCTTGACTAAATTTAGTGTTGGTTTATGTAGTTAAGTGTATTTGATGATTTTATGTCCAAAAAACCATAATTATTGGAACTTAACATAATTAATTTTTCACTTAATTTTTTAAGGCTACGACAAAATGATAGGGACAATGAATTAAAAATTATTTTCTCGGTTCTCTTTCCAAGTAGAAGCTTAACTATTTTTGGATATGAATCTATACTAGTTTAAGAGTATTTTAAGGTATGGATAGTAAACATTCATTACTTCCTCCAAGAAAAATTTGGCTTCGAAAGTTTGTAGGTTAAAATAGGGTTGATTCCTTGAAAACTCATAATAGGTTCTCTTATCCTATAATCTAATAATTGATAATAATAGTGCATGAAAAGACCTTTCAAATGATATATAACATTAAATACTTTATTTAAAGATAGGTTGATATTAAATAAGAAATTCAATATTTCCCTATCAATTTTTCAGGTATGGCACTACTTATCAGCTGCTGGTTCCTTCCTCTCTAATGGATCTAAGTTTATTGCACCTAATTTGTATTCTACAAGTCATTGCAAACATTTTGATATATAATTTGTGTTTTTCAAATAGCTAGTAGGAAAGTTATAGGTCTAGAAACTTTGGCCGATGAATAAAATGAACATTTTGTATAGAAAACTAGTGGTTTGAAGCAAGTTTTAAGATTGTCACAAATGGATCTGAATAGTTCCCGATGGAAATTGATTAATGCTACATAAATTATATATCAAAATGTTTGCAATGACTTGTAGAATACAAATTAGGTGCAATAAACTTAGATCCATTAGAGAGGAAGGAACCAGCAGCTGATAAGTAGTGCCATACCTGAAAAATTGATAGGGAAATATTGAATTTCTTATTTAATATCAACCTATCTTTAAATAAAGTATTTAATGTTGTATATCATTTGAAAGGTCTTTTCATGCACTATTATTATCAATTATTAGATTATAGGATAAGAGAACCTATTATGAGTTTTCAAGGAATCAACCCTATTTTAACCTACAAACTTTCGAAGCCAAATTTTTCTTGGAGGAAGTAATGAATGTTTACTATCCATACCTTAAAATACTCTTAAACTAGTATAGATTCATATCCAAAAATAGTTAAGCTTCTACTTGGAAAGAGAACCGAGAAAATAATTTTTAATTCATTGTCCCTATCATTTTGTCGTAGCCTTAAAAAATTAAGTGAAAAATTAATTATGTTAAGTTCCAATAATTATGGTTTTTTGGACATAAAATCATCAAATACACTTAACTACATAAACCAACACTAAATTTAGTCAAGATTAGTTGATAAAAGTAACAAAAATCATCAAAAGTTAAAATTTTTTATGGTGTCCCTATCTTTTTTTCCGCTACTGTAGCTGGTCATACAGATCAAT
Source organism: Chironomus tepperi (assembly GCF_022539635.2). Lineage (NCBI taxonomy): Eukaryota > Metazoa > Arthropoda > Insecta > Diptera > Chironomidae > Chironomus > Chironomus tepperi. The sequence continues at coordinate 3,750,589 of NW_027226207.1, forward strand.
TGTGATTTTTGATCCACTAAACACTAAACTACAGATTGCCCACTAAAGCTCTAAATAACAGAAATCCAAAATCCAATGATTGTACACCCATCACTGCTTCACAATCCCACCAAAATAGGGTTCAATTTGACATGTAAAATTCATAAAAATCAAATAAGAAGCCGCACTATGTCAAAAGAAATGAAAGGAAAAAAAAAATCAATTTCTTGCTGCCTAAGAGTTCAAATTTCTTCTGTGTGATATTTTAGCTTAATATGAGCATGAAGAAAAACAAGAAAAAGTGAGAGAGAAAAAAAAAGTTTAATTTCAATTTCAGTGAATGAAAATCTCTTCATACCTCGATCATGTATTAGTTTTGAAAATAACTTTCAATCTATATTCAAAATAGCATCAGATGAAAATGAAAATTATAGGGAATATAAAAATTTATTCACAAAAGGATTCACATAAAAGAGTAGTCGAACAAGAATTTTAAATGAGCATGATGAATACAACAGAGTAAATACGAAGTGGTTTAGCGATGTTGCCAAGTTTTCTGTGTGCGAAATATCTACGTGGTTGCATGACTTTTTCCTTCTTTTTTTTATTCATCATCATCATCACTTTAACAGATTTAATAAACACTTTATTTCGTATTGGATGAATTAATGAATTAATCTATGACATGAATTTTCATATTTTCGTAAATATTTCGGCATTTCATTTTCCTCGTGACTCAGAACTATAGTCATGTAAAAGTGACTGCTAGGAAATTTTTTATTGTATATAAAACGCAGTAAAATCATTCTATACACATTTGACTCGCTCTCATTCACTCTCGCACGTTTCCCTGTTAGGAAAGGAAAAAAATTTCCTTCTGCGTATATAAAATGCGTTGTTTTTGTAGCAAATTCTCGAGTTTCTGGCTTTGAAATATTTTTCATTTTGACTATTTTGATGAGTTTAAGTGCTTATTGATGATTTATTTATTATTGAGAGTGAAATTCTTTTTATATTTTTAGATGCTTAAGTAGATTTCAATTGAATTAGGTTTGAACATTACGATTTGTATGAATGCTTCGCATCAATTTAGAATAATGATAGCAAGAGATGCAAAACTATTTCAGAGTTTTGCTTCAAAATCTTTTGTGTCAGTTATTTGTTTTAAATATTTCGCATCTTTTCTGATTCAAAAATTTCTAGCATCTTTTTAGTTTCATCGAATTTTGCATCCAATTTTCAAATTCGTAGATTATGTTCTTGCATCTTAAATTCATATTCTGCATCATTTGATGCAAAAAATTGATGCGAAATTCTAAAACTCAATTTTCAGCAACAATATATGTTGTAGACTTTGCACAATATTTCTAAATAAGCATCAATACTTCCGAATTCCATATTATCTCACATTGAATTGGAATTAGATCCCAAAATATGCGCACTAGACACTAACATCCGGAAAAACTTTCAAACATCCCGTTTTATTTTCGTTGTTGCTTCATAACACATCTATCTCCCTATTCCTCTCTCTCTATTTCGCTTTTATTTTTTTTTGTTCTGTTCTATGTTCAAGCATATCTACGCTCTATACACATATTTGAACATTTCATCCATATAAACATATAAAGAAAGAAAGAGGGATGTTGCGAAGGTTGGAATAATGTGAAATGCTTTATACATAATTTTTTTTTCTCGTTTTTCGAAGAGAATCAGAAATTTATGGAACAGTTTTATGTGGGTGATTGCATCGCATTATGAACTCCATTGATAATGATTTGCTATTTCCGACTTTTTTTTTTGTTGTTGTGAATTTTCCAACTGCTGTACAAATTGTAGTTTATACTCTTTCTGTTCCATTTTGGCATAACAATAAATTTGAAAAATTATTTTTAAAAGCATTTTAAGGCTCTATTATGGAATGACTATTATCCGAGGCATCCTTGTTTTTAAAGTTTATTTCTATTTCAAACAATTTTTTTTTGTTATTTATTTACATCTTTTCTTTTTTCAATACAAACTTGTTGTATCTTGTCGTGTTACGCTGTGTGTTTATAGTTACACACAGAAAAATGTTGAAGAAAAAAAGAAGAAATTGCGTTTTAACTCAAATATCTTTACCGTCTTTAACCGTAGACGTAGTGAATGGAAAACAAGTCTTACTGACTTCTCGTTGTGGGGTCGTTCACTTATTATGTAACAATAGATGTCTATTATGTGATGAATGTTGTGTCTAATAGGTTTTTAATTGCTTTATGAAATGAATTGCTTATTCAAATACTGAATAATTATGAATACCGGTCATTGTGAATTCAAATTATATTTCGTTAAGTTTATCGAAACTTGAAGTCAACTTCATGTTGATCGGATAGTTTTAATCCGTACAGTTTTCCAAGAGAAAGCATTTTTTAGTAATTTTAAGTGATTTTAATTAAATTAACAGCTAAAAAAGCTTTAAAGAAGTAAATCTAAGGCAGGTAACTAAAGCAGTGGTTAAATTCTAAGATCCAGTAAAGAATTAAAGCAATAAATTGCACAAGAATTTTCAAAATCGAACAAAATTTGATTTTAATTAAATTCTAAGTGAAAAATGGAGCATTTTTAACTTAGTAAGCAAGAAATCTATTCAACTAATTACATTATTGCATAAACCACACAAACATCATCAACAATCGACCCCAAAAAATATAAAAAAATTTTACGAACGAAAAAAAACAGCAAATGTACACTTTTGTATATTCTTCGGTGTAGACAAATGGTTATGACATATCAATATAATTGCATGTAATTTTTCCTCAAGCGTTTTTGTGTCTAACGATTTCAACATCTTTTACTTCCCTAATGCTCGTCAAGCTTATCACTAAAAGTAGTCAAAGAATTTCTTTTATGTCCCGGTACAAATAAAAACTAAAACTCAAACAGGTTCTAATGATAATAAATTATTGGGATATATTAACATTGGGGAAATGTCAAATTCATTATGTTTAGGAATTCTAAATGAATTGAATCAAATGTTAATGTCATACAATGGATGGAATGCTTCGTATTTGGACATGTTCATTTATTAAATTCTTGAGAATTTTTCAAGGTTATGCAAAAAAGGAATAAAGTTGGAATAATATAGATAAGCAATGAGCTTGGTAGTGCCTTTTTGCTGTATAATTTTTTTTAAATGCAGAATGAACTTTATCGACTTTTCATAAACAATGAAGGTTGCTTCAAACATTCTTGAAATTGCTATTTTCTATGATATTAAAGTCATTGACGCAATATGTTTTTTTGAACATTATTCAACTGTAAACTAGTATTGTTGTGATAGTCTGGGATTTATGCTTAGAGGGATTTGTGTCCTCAATTCTATATTATTACAAGCTTGGTTGTAGGAAGACCGTCAATATGGAGACTAAAGTATATTAGATTGTGAACTAGAAATGACATAATTTTGTTTTAGTACAAAGTTTTGTGTGTACTTCTAAAAGTATACGTTTTTGAGTATACATAATGTAGTATACGGATTAAAGCATACATCCTGAAGTATACTTTTTCGATATATAGTTTAGAGTATGCAAACTTGAGTGTACATTTTAGAGAATACATTAAAATTCATGATTTTAGTGCTGCTAAGCTCTTCTACATCCATGTATAAGCCCCATATAGATAAATACTGAACACAGAACATTATGTAAAATGCAAATGCACAGACCAACTCTATTTAAATCAATGCGTCGAATAAAAGAAACGAAGGCCAAGCAATCTTAAAGCCATAAAAGTCGATAATGAATTATTGAGATAATTTTGGGGGTACATAAAGCTGTTGTAATTGGGTGATATTTTCGAGCTAATTTTATAGCATATGAGTATAAATTTATATCTAATCAAGATCATTAATAATGGTACTTTTTTATGGAAAGTCCACAGCAGGTTGTTGACTTTAATTGCGTTTTTATTTTGGGTGATTTAAAGGAATGTAGACAGGTGATAAGGTCGGTAAATTTGACACCATAAACGTTTGGAATTTCGTCAATTAAAATAATTCTAAATTCCTTATTCAGCATGTAAAGAATTTTCCATTGAAGTACAAACTGCTGACAAAGTTACGACTTGCTTCTGAAAAATGTACACCGAGGTACAAAAATAATATTGATTTAAAATTTTCTTTCCTCTCAGCTGACAAAATTTTAAGCTCAAAATAACATTACGCTCCAAAAATACATCAATTTGTAAACACATTGGATGAGAAAATTAGGAACGGTTTGCAAAAAAAAAATAAATGACAAGATTTAAACAAAAAATATCCGTTATTCAAATTATATGATCCATCAACAATGAAAGAATAATGAGTGACAATAAAAATACCCCAAAAAAAAAAAAAAAATCCACAAATTTGCCAAATAATCGGAAAATGCGAAATGGGAAAAAATTTAAGTGAGCGGAAACAAAAGAAATTTGTTTTATTAAAAGCGTGACATCACGCGAAAAAATAAGAACATAAAGACTACTTTGGTATATTATATAGTAAGTAACATAGACTATCAATTTTTATTCTCTGTTAAATTAAGTCAATTTTTAAAGATATGGTGTAATTTGTTTCTATTTTGTCTGTCTGTCCGATCAACTGTCATTCAGACCAATTGAATTTAAATATTATTTGACCGTTATTTTTTCAAATATTTTTGAACCGTTATTTTTCAAATATTGTTTGAACGCTAAATTCTATCAGAATCTAAACTAGAAAATGCGCTTGTTCCAATCTAAAAATGACCGAATCTATACTAGTTTTTGTTTTTCTTCCTCCATTCCTACAACTTCTTCCCATTCACTTTTTATCTTCTTTTTTCTGGCTTTTTTCCTTCTTCTTATACTCCGTACATAAACTCACTTATTTCATATCAAAACAGTTATTTGTTTTGGGCAAAGTTTGAATACTTTGGGACTTGTACAGTGAATTTTTATTAGTCGTTTTATAATTCATTATAGGCTTCACGTATATAATTCTTATTTTATAACTTTCAAGGTCTCACACGATTCTCGTGTACAAAAAAATTTTTTTTTTTTATGGACTGTGAAATAAAAATGGATAGACGAGAGAATTATTGATGATGCTACACAGAGACATCATTGATTAATAAATTGTTTTGTCATATCTCAAAACAGCTGTTTCTACTCTCTTTTTTGCTCTATTTCAATATTACATTTACTCGTATCCATGCATTTTCATTCCCAAATGATAGTTTTTTTCTGTCTATTTAGGGGTTTTTTTTCTAGATGATTGGACGAAGATATCCGAGACTTTTGTATACAATTGAAATTGCATTATATGTCGTGATGACGATAAATAAGTTCATTTTTAGCACGTTATTTAGGCTATACTAGTAATGTCTAGGAAAATTTTATTGTTTAAAGTCATTAGCTATTTTATTTAGTTTTGAGCTAGGGCATTAAAATTTTGAAACTTTTTATTATTTTAATAAGATTTTTAAATATATTTGAATTTTTAAAATCCAAAGTAACAATTTGAAATTGCCGAAAAAATACCAAATATTTTAACGAACAGTAATTATTTAAATTTTTTGGTCCAAAATTATTCAAATTTTAACGGTCAAGCATTATTTAAATTTTAACGGTCAAAAATTATTTGAATTTCTACGGAAAAAAATCATTTGAAACTCAAAAATCAAAAAGAAGAAATTATTTGAAAATTAACGGTTAAAAACTATTTGAAAAATAACGGTCAAATTTTATTTGAATTCAATCAGAATTCATTAAAATTTCAAAGAAAAATCTTTTATATATCTTGTCAGAACCCACAAATTCCCGGCATCAGAATCCCCTAACCATTATCTCTGTTATAGTCACTTTATGAGGATACACAGTTTTTTTGTATACAACAGCTACATCCAATTAATGATAAAAAACTTAAACAATGAATCCAAAGCAATTAAATCGTCATTAAAGTTTATAGAGTAGTTGGAAAACAAAAAAAAAAAAACTTAAAGTTGAATGTCTATGCTCAATATATATCCAATTATTATTGATAAAAAGCAGTACATACAGTCAATTGTAAATACAATGCAATACATGTGGATTTTAAATTTAGCTCATTCATTGCACATATATATATATAAAAATACATGTGCATTAAATTTTATATAAAATAAAAAACTGGCAACAGTGTGACAATTTTTATAATCGTGAAAATGAGCGTGCATGTATATATGTATATACATATATTTTTATAAACAATCATATTCCGGTCAACTTTAATTAAATATGAGCAAAGAGGGGTTTGTGGTCGGTCGATGGTCGGACTTGTTGTTTCTTCTAATTTATCTAGACTTTCGTAACAATAATAAGGCCCATCTATTTTTATGAACTCTACGTTTATTACAGCCTAATGTACTTTGTGTATAACCAACAACACTGATTATGAATTAATAAAATTGTAAGACTTTCTGTTCATCAACATAAAGTTGTTACTTTATTCCCTGTTCGAGTGACAAAAGAAGAATATTGAAAGGCTGTCTGTGCCTGAACTTGCTTTTTTTGTTGCTGTTAAATATGAATTTTAATGAATTTGTTGCTTTATTGTTGGTGTGAGAATATTTTCAGGTAGATACTGTTAGTTAATTTTTTATCACCGAGATTGTTGATAAGTAAACTGTGGGATTTACTGGGGAGATTGGCAATGACAATTCTTTTTATTAAGGTGTCTTTTTTTGTTTACTTTTTTCGGTGCATTTTTGGTGTGTTTAAATGATTTGGTTTGAGATTTTCGATTGTCTTTTGTTCTACTGGGTATAGAATCTTGGTATGGACACTTTATCTAGACTGTCTTGAGTTCGTGTTGCTGAAGAACGTCAAGATAACGTCACGAATTGATACATTCACTGTAATCTAGTGGAAATATCGTGCAATTTTAGCAATCAATTCCACAATTGCGTAGAGGTTACTTTATGGAGTTACAGCAGCTCCATTGTGGATCTTTTGGTATTTTTGTGGATTAGGACCTTATGTCATCCAGGTTACTAATATTAACAGCTATCTTAGCCACTTCTGTACCATCCCTATAGTTAGTAATGTGTTTTCCAGTACAAATTATGTATTTGAGCAATTAAAGATTAAATATTTAGTAGAAAATGAGGATTTTTCAACAAATTGTCAAGAATAGGAATTGAGCCCGCGAAATACCAATTGTCAGAAACATACTCCTAATACTAAGCTATGGGAGCTTGATTACAAGATTTGCCGAATGACAACATAAATGAATTAACTGTTCATGTCTCAAAATTGTGGATTTTCTATCCCTAAATCCATTTAGAGCCACACCTGCCTTAAAAACACTCTTAAGCATCAAAATTATTGTAGATTCTTCAGATAAATTAGCTCATTTACCAGACTAGACTCAAAAAACTAATCATATCAAAATCTACTACGTATTACCAACTTTACCACACTTATAATTCTCAACAATCTGCTAACATGACCTTAAGCACACATTGTAGCCAGCCACGGATATGCATCACTTAACCCCAGTTTAATGCAATATTAATTCAATATAACTTTTATGCTGCAGAAAAAATATAAAAAAATGTTTTGCTTCATAGCTGCTTGTTCTCATTTTTTTTATCTCCCTAAAGCATAAGTTATTAACATTATTTATTGAAAAATTTGTATATTACATTCATTCGTAGTACGGACGTCGCTTCGAGGAAATTTATCTCCAAACATAAATTTGTTGATTTTAAAAATAAAAATTTCATTTCTCATTATGAGTCGGAAGTATTTTTACTTAATTTAGATTACTTGACTCTTTAGACAGAAATTTAAATTTAATTTAAAGATTTTCATTCCGTTGGTATAACTTCATATCTACCTTGGGAAGTCATCATCATCAAAAATACAATTGAAATTCCCAAAATATGTTTTTTTTTTCTTACCCATTTTATGTTACATTTATGTAAATCATTTTGATATAGTTCTTGTTCATGCTAGGCACAGATCTAATTATCTATTGAATTCAATTTTTTATTTTGTCAAGGTCGAATGGGCCCGAAAAAAAGAGAAGTTTACAACATTTCCGCTTATTCTTCCCCTCATCATCATCTTCCTCTGGTATTAAAAGTCATACCCTTGAAGCTTGGTAAAAAAAAAATATTATTAAGTTATTTATGGAAGTCAAGTGGCGGTTTCGGACGCAGTATAAATTAAAGTCTACTTTTTAAGTACTTTTTTTTGTGTCAGCATTAAATTACTTGTGTGGAATAAATTCGATAGAACTTTTATACTTACATAAAGTTGTGACCTTTTTTCGTGCTTGATTACGGCTATTCTGTAGGTTCTTTTTTTACTCTCTTTCGTTCATAAATTGTCTTGTCGTTGCTTTAAGATTACTTTAATAAATTCTTATGAGACAGAAAAATTCTTTGTTTACTTTAATTTGTTTGGAATTTTTCTTATCATTTTACTGCATTTTTTTGATAAAATGTAGCAGTTACTCTACGCGTAGCTTGGATTTGAAGCATTACCTCGGCGATTTTGAGCTGCTGACTTATCAAATGGCTTAAAAACTTAAGTAGAAGCTTAAAAATTGATATTTTTTCAACTGAAACGCGTGGAGAATGTTTTTTGCTCACTTTAGGTACTTTTGAATTTCAAAAAACCGTTAAAATTTTGATTTTTAAAAAGCCGTTGAACTTTAAATTCCAGAAAACCACTAGAAACTCTAAAGTTTAGGAATTTAGATTCACAGAGTTTATCAAGATTAAGACGGGTATTAAATTTCACTCCGCAGGGAAGATCCTATAACTATTCACAACATTCACATCCCTCAGTTTAATCTATTGATAACAGCACAAGCCTTCAGTTTATACCAAAAATAATCAATAAGAGTATTAAAAGTTATGGCAACTTTCGATCTTAAATATCTATGATAACAAATCCTCAAATATAAACACATTAAATGTATGAATACGAAGAAGTAAAAATACATACTCGAGAAGCCATATAGACCTACACACAATTTTCTGTTTGATTTCAAAGCCGATGTTTACCCATTTTTAGCTTCCATATTATTATTAGAGACATATTTTGTTTGTATTGAAATTAAATCATCTCAAATATCTTAAATAATGCGAATTGTTAAGACTCAAAGGAGCTGAAATTTGTTATTAAGCTTCTATTTTTTTTTCTTTCATATATCGTGACATAAGTCTAATAAGGAGCTTAAATGAAAAATAAATTATTTTATCAGGGAATCCTAAATACGTCTTTTAATAAGCTTGAAACCCTAGTTGTATATGATTTGAAATTAGATTTTAATTTTAACGTATTTTTCAAATTTAAAATTTTAACGAATTTTAGAAATTCAAATTTTCAACGTATTTCTAAAATTCAAATTTTCAAATTTTTTCAAAGTTCAAATTTTTTGTCAATTTAAATCTAAAATGACCGTTAAGTCACTCAACCAATTATTAAAAATCATTCAACCTTTAAAAATTGTAATTCAATCTCGATATCCATCACACATGGAATGTCATCTTCACAACATCAATATATTCCACTTAGGACGAATCCAATACTCCAATACTAAATAGCTAATACATATTTTTCTGTGTCATAAAAGGAATAATTAAGAGACACTCGTGTAACATGAAAGAGTTTTTTGATTGAATAAGCAAACAAGTTGCTAGAGGAAATAAGCTGAGTATTCATCTTGAAGAAAAGAATTCAATTGATTTTGTAAAGAGCATGTAATGATTACTGTCAATTCATGTGACGTGTCATGGCAGAGTTGGGTGGGTTGTGATTGACAGGTTTGATAAGAATTGAATGAATCGGGTGTTTTTTGGGGGATGACTTGGCAGATTTTTTTGGGATTTCAATATCTTGGAAGGTGTATATAAAGGGCAAGATCTGGTATATTTTAGATTACATCTACCTTATTGATCGTTTAGTATACTGAGTAGTATGCATCTCCGATATATACACCCTATATCATACTATACCACAGAATACCTTAGTAATCACATAGTACTGCTAGTAAACAGCTGGAACATCTAGTATACACCTAATACAGATAGTATACACCTAATGGAGCTAGTATACATCTAGTTAACCTCTTGGAACATCCAGTACAACTCAATAGCATGAAAAATTGCAACCAAACAATATTGTAGCCTCAACTTAATTTATATTCTATAAACCCTGAATTCCAGGAATCATCGTATCATAATTGACTTTATTACTGCATTAATATTGATTCAAAAATCGAATTTAGTACAGCAACAGCTATAAATGACAATGTATGTGCCATCGGCTATCAGTTGACATTCTTGTCGATTTTTATCAACTCTGATACGCTCAATATATATCAAACATTATTCAAAACAGTGTCGGTTGTGCTTTCGACGCAAACAAATTTAAAGTGTGATGATGAATAAATAAAAATTACTTTATGTATGCATGTATCCACATATAATAATTTAATAGCAAAAAAATGTTGAACCGAGAAAAAAAAAATAAACTCAATTTTCAATTTTATTTTTAGTAACAGATGACCACTGAATGACTGTTGGCAGAAATATGTGCCGAATTGAATCTCATTCTCAAAGGTGTGAACTCAGGCACGATTTATTCTTCTTCATACTTCACATATTTTACTTTTTTTATTTTCAATCTTTACAGCACCCCGATTCATTATTTTGATGAGTTTCGTTATTATTTATTTATTCAGCTAGTCTCGTTATGAGTCTCATACATAATTTCTTATATATGGAAGAATTTTTTTTTACAATCCCGGAGCAGCAGTAAATAAAATAATTTTCTATTTATGAAATCTGCGATGATAAAAAATTGAGAGAAGAGATTGAGTACACAAGAATGGAAAAAAATATATTGATTGACATTTACGTCCAACGAGATTTTTGAGTATTTAAGCTTTTTGGGTAAGCAGTTTGTCATGGAGATGAATTTTTAAATATTTTTGCGTCAGTATAGTGATTGTTGGTATTTTTGCTTCACAATTTGCATCTTTTTGATTCATAAATTTAGGTTTTTGCTTCAAAAATTAAAAATTGTTCAGAATTTTACATTTTAAGATTTTCTGCTTCAATATGTAAAACTTCTTGCTTCAAATGATGCAGAAAAGTGTCAAATTTTTTTGAAAAACGTATAAAAGTTGATGAATTTGATTAAAATTAAAGCTACAATTGAGTAAAAATTGCACAATTATTGAATAGAAATGCACTATTAGAGTTTGAATCAAGTCAAACAACTGTTAAAAGATTCAATTTGACACATTTCAAACGTAAACTAACATTTAAAGCAAAAAATTTCGAAGAAATTGATGCAAAAATATTTAAAGTGTCAACAAATAATTTTAATGATTCAAAATCTATTACAAATGTACTTTTTCATAGAAAAAATCAAGTACGAGAGCTGAATTAAGTCGAAGTTCTATGTAAAACATGCACCAAGTGATAATGACTCTGCTTAATTGCCATTATTTTGCAATTTTTAGTCGATTATTGACAGAATGATGAAAACCAGATCTCAAAGTCTACTCAGATTTTTAATGAAAGAGTGAACTCGACTCCATACAAAGTTATATTCGACTTCGAGCTCTGATTAGAGTTAACGAAACCTCTGATCCTAATATTTACATTATTTACATTACTTAATTCCAAATAGTAAAAAATTTGAATTTTCATAGCCTTAAATTTACAAGTTGAAATAGCCTGTGAAATAGGTATATTATTTAAATAAGAAATTTACAATCCATTAACGATCGTCATGCGCCTCAACTCACGATTCTCAGATAAATTTCTTATAAAAAATTTTTTTATTAACTTAATTCCATCAATGTCGTACAATAGAATTCATATATGCAGAGTGAGTGAGAAGCAGCATGAAAGAGGTACAACATGAATGTTTATTTGCTTGGTACATTGGTTTGGAAATTCAAAAAGTGCAAACCGGCTTTGATGGTTTTGCTGTCGTTAAACTTAGCCTTAAAATAGTTTTTTTTCTCATTCTCTCTTCTCTTTAGGTTATTTTATGTGTATAGTAAATAAGTAGAAATAAACATGAAAAGAAAGAACTGAAAAAAAAACACAGGCAATTCAATGCCTGAATTCAAATGTAGCAAAAAATGTATTATGAACTGTAGACGAGGCAAGAATAACAGTTGAATAACTTTTTTTTGTCTCTCTCTCCTTATTTCTTATGCAATATGATATTATAGAACTAACTTTTTATTGCGACAAAGGCATGTTGCTGAAGAAGTTAAGTTTATAGATTTTGACGGCAAGATTGAAATTAGATGAAATAGTTTTTTTACTTTTTAACTTTTAATTCTGCTCAGAGCTTATTAAAAAAGTTTGTTTTTTTCTTTTCAACAGACATGTAAGTTGCTTATTTACTTTATGTTTATGAACAAAAACAACAAGATGCAATTAAATGTAATAAATAATTTTTTTTTTCAATAACGCTGTTTAAGGCAGTACAAAGATTAAACTTCGCGTATCTCTATCCCGAGCGATACAAACGAGGAAGTCTCCACCATTGAGACAGGCAAAAACCGTACAAATTCTTGATAGTTGGTAAGAAAAACCTTACAAATTATTAGGAATTTGTACGGTTTTTGCCTGTCTCAAGTGTCTGTTTTGCAGCTCTACTCAACTTCTTTTATCAGTACCAAATCAAAGCCGTCTTCTTTTGACAGCCATAATGGACACCAAACACAGAATTCTTCATTTGTGTCACTCGGATATCCAGCACGAACTTATTTTCTTTTTATGTTCTTAAAAGTCAAAAAGTTTTGACAAATTTGCTGATATTATAGCTTAATACATTCACTGATTGAAATATAATTTATTGATTCATAAAGCTTGAGTTGAGAATTTAATGGATGTAAATTAATCACAACAAACTCATTTCGAACCGAAGCGTTTTTCTTCATACAATTGAGGTCAGAAAGATCAGAATCAAGTCAATTCGTGTTTTTTTCGCTTCAATAATAAAGTGACGCAAAAAGTTAACTTTATGTAAGATTTGATTTGAAAATTGAGATGCAGGAATTTGTTTTGAAGATGTAAAAGAAATTGGGAAGATGCGAAAAATTCAGAAGGATGCAGAAAATCCAAAAGACGCGAAAATTCAATTCAAATTAGACATACGAACTAGAAAGAAAATTTGAAAGACGCAAAAGGTTCTAAAGATGCAAAAGTCCAAAAGACGCAAAAATTCATTTTTAATTTGACATAGAAACTGGAAAAACACAAAATTAAAAGATGCGAAATTTCATTTTCAAAGAAACAAACAAATTTTAAAGATGCAGAGAATTCAAGAATCAAATTTCAATTTCTAAATTGTTTTAAATTGAAAAAAATCGTTAAAATTTCAACAGTCATTTCTTTTAAAGTCATTAAACTCGTCAAAAATTAATCTCTTAACTAATAAAACTAATAATTTTTAAATTAAAATCATAAAACTACCAATTTCAAAAGGACTGTTAAAATAAATCATTTAACAACAACTTAATTCATCAAATGTCCATTAATCTCAATTGAAAAGTAGAGAGAAGTACATTCACAGCACTTGTAACGGTGTAGCCATAACCAAAAAACCACACACAATAACAGAAACGGATATTAAGTCTTACACTGAACCTAAAATAATGTCAAAACTTTGACCTCGAACAAAAAAAAGCTTCTAGCTTAAAAATGTGACAACATATAATTATGTTCCATTTACGTTTTTCAGGACAAGGGATATAGATTTATAGTGCCAGCATTTTCACAGCATATACCTTAAATGTACATATACATTAGAGAAACAGTAAATATTCTGATCACAATAATCGTCTATTTCAATTGAAAATGAACATTGTATATGTGTTACAGTATGAAGAAATTTTCAGCTGTTCCACAAAAAACAGAGAGAAGTTTCATAAATTTCAAATACGATGTGCAAATATCAAAAAAATATATATTTGAAAATAAGGTGTAAGAAGACTGAATAATTTAAGAGGAAGCTTACGTGAAAAATCAGAGCTATCAACCTACGCATCAATGGAGATGAGAAAGAAAACAACATGTTTTGGTGCTGCAAACAGATATATGTGCTAAAAAGCTTGCCTTAATGAGGAAAAACTTGTCAGTCAATCAGACTATTAGAATCATTTAATAAATAACGGTTAAAAATATTTTAAATAATTTTAAATCAAAACGAATCGTTACAAAGAAATTTCTTAAATGCATTAAATTGCTCCGAGCATCAACATCATCATTATCGTTAAAATAACTACATAAAAATTCTCATAAAGCATTTTTTAAGCGTGATTTGTTCAAATCTAGGTAGGTTGAGGATTTAAAGCAGTTTGTCTGTATTTTTCAAATATTTTTTGACCGTTATTTTTTAAATATTTTTTGATTGTTATTTTCAAATATTTTTTGACTGTTAAATTTCAAATAAATTTTGACCGGTAATTTTGAATATCTTTTGACCGTTGATTTTCAAATATTTTTCGACCGTTATTTTTCAAATATCTTTTGACAGTTCAATTCAAATTGAATTCTAACCTTTAATTATGCGCATCCATCCATCACTCTAATCCACATTCAAAACTACCTCTCTTTCCCGAGATTTCACCTAAAAACAATTTCTTATGTTATTTCAAGTTTATCAGAGTAGCATCACTTCACATAAAAAGATCTTTTTTTTGCTTTAGCTCTCTTGTTCATATAAATTTCAATACATTATGAAGAAGATAAAAGCATTCGAAGGTGCAGTCAGGAAAAAGAAGAAATATGAAAAGAGAAGCAGAAAAGTAGAAAAAAAAAAGTTGAAACTTTTAGCGTTGCACACATTAAATTTTTTTTGTTTTTGTGTTTTGTGCAAATAAGAAGGAAAAAGAGAAACAAAATATTTCAAACAGCGATAATGAACTTTTGTACGACGAGCTGAAAATAAAAGCTTCCACCTTTATATGTACTTTACTCTCGTGCTTCAATTTTAAGCGTAGGAAATAACATTGTTTATATTTTAAAGAACACAAAAAACAACAATAAAGAATCAAATCGCGAAAATCACTTGACGAGTGCGATTGGAGAAACAGAGAGAGAAATAGATATAAATATAGAACGTGTAGAGTTTGTAAGTTAATTACTCAAGCGCACGATGATTATTTTACATTTTTTTTGTATCGTGTGTGACGAAAAGTGTGTGAGTTAAGTAATTTTAATCTCATTTTAATTTAAATATTACTCAATTACAACTTTTTTTTGTTAATTTTTTTTTCTGTCATTTTCTATTTTTCTCTAGTTTCGCTGTGAAAAATCTTCTTGTTGCCTACTATTGACTTGACTATATAGATGTAGGTATATGAGTGTATATGACTATTATGTATTTCTTTTGTTTCACTAGGTAAAAAAAATAAAATTCACAATAACAAATTGAAGCTTGATATTTCATGAGTAAATGAGGCTTTATGTACTCACTTTGGTCTGTTGGATGTTGGAAGTGCTTTGAAAAAATTTCTTTAGGCAGTCTTTTTTTTCTTCATTAAAAATACTTGACAGGAGTTCTAAAAAATTATTTTTACTGCTTTGTGATTGTTTCGAAAAATTTCAACGCCTACTATTTGAATTTGAGTTATTTTTGTCAAAACATCTTGTTTCTGGTTTATTATTGTTGAAAGTTGATCTTTTGACTGTAAAATAATTGAAAATTGTTAAATGTAGAATAATAAATTAAATTAACTATTATTTCTTGCCCAATAATAGTCTGTCTTTGTTGATGATTTGCTTAAAAATATTGATTTTAGGATTTTTTTGTCGCAATTTATTGACTCAACTACGAATTTGCCGCAAAGGGGAAAAACATCTTGAATTTGCTTCAATTTGAATTCAAAATTCTAAATTGTCGTTACAAAACTGTCTTTTCTGACTGTCGAAAGGAATCATATTATCATTTTGCAGCAGCTTACGTTAGGAATTAACATTTATTCCTTGAAAATTCATTAATATCATTCTTTTTATCGAATTAAATGATGAAATCACGATTATTAATTCAAATATTTCAAAATCTAGATCATCTTAGTAAACAAGTCAAAAAAAAATGTGCAAACAAGTTGTTCCGATCAAATCGAACTAATAATACGTGTATTAATAAAGACACTTGAGATTATAGATAAAGAAACAAAATATAGGCAAGTATGCGACTCGATTCTGGTGACATTGAAAATACATTTCCATAGAAAATGTTCCAAATATTATGAAATTGCATCTGCTTATCAGCTGATTGATACCAATCATAATTTTTTTGGCGATAGCTGTTCAGATATGACAATTACGTATTAAATTATTTGACAAGAAAAATGCTTGGTAATTTCGTAGATAACTTGATACTTTATTTATTAATTAATCAGAAATGCTTTTTAATTTCAAAGAATTTATGAATAGCAGCATCAAACGATGACCGTCACAGAATTCCATCTATTCAGAACATTTTTTCAATAGCACGAATATGCATTCAGAATAAATTTTCTATACAAACGTAGGGTATTGCCACTAGTTACTTTTATGACAGCTGATTTGTACAGATGTGTAAGTGTGAAATGCAGGAAATGTACCCAGAGATCTGTTATCAAAAAGTAAACAGTGTTTGTGTTAATTAGCATCCCAAAAATAAGAGAGATTGAGGTGCTCTGTTTTGTAGATTCTTATAAGATTACTGTGCTTCTTTTCAAGTTTCACATAAAATCCATTTACTTATGACGTAGAAGATTTTTTCATAAAATATGGGGGTCTTGTGCTCTTGTGTTGTAGTTGTAAAAGGAAGAGCAGTTGTTCATAGAACAAGGGATAGCTTATTGAAATTGATTAAATGGGCTTGGGTTGTGTTTGTAAATGATGTTGAATTTTTTGAGAGAACATGGAATTAAAAGTTATGACTAACACTATATAAGCACTAAAAACTGTAAACATTTTGTAGCAATGCAGACATATTACATCATTTATGAAAGATTTAAGGGGTATAGCATGTAATTTTGTTACAAGAAAATCTCTTCAAATTAAACAAAATTATTCATTAAGATAGTTTGGGCTGTTCCAGCTTCGGACGAACTCTAAATACGGCAGTAGGCTCTCGTGCACCTTTGTAAAGGAAGTAAGAAGTAAAGTATTTTGGGGCTGACAAGTTTTCTGAATGATTGAACAAAAATACGTTATAACTAGTTGATGACAAGTTAATGTCCAGTTGATGACTACTTCGAACGTATTTTTGTCCACTCGGGATTAGTGACATCCAGTTCAAGTTAGAGTTGTAGATTCAAATTCATAAATCTCTTTATGGAAAAGGTCAATAGTGAGTTGAGGTGGCTCTGTGGTGGAATGGTTTAGTTATTGGGTATTTAATCATTGCACACTGATGCAGCGGTCATAGGTTCGATTCTCGTAAACATAAATTTCTTATTATCACTTCTTCAAATCATTTCATGCAATTTCATCATCAATGCGATTGCTTTATCTAGCTTATAAAGACTACTGACAGTAATATCCATGGAACCCAAATATTCCAATATGTATTACAATTAACGTTTCAATGGAATATCAATGTAATACATTTGGATACATGGGAAGAGTTGTGGTTAAGCTATAGTCTCTGAGTTTGATGTCAATTTTAAAGAAATCAAGAGTTACAAGTATGATAGATATCGATAGATATGTTTACAATATTTACCAAAATAGTTTAAGTATTTGAATTTGAATGTGTGGATGAATAGTTACAATCGAAACGTAGTTTGAACTCTAAACATTCCCATAGTACTCATAAAATTGCATCACATTCAGAATGAATCATATCCCACTTACTTACATCGCTGTCATCGTCACTCGTTAAACTATCAATAGCCAAGAAGCGCATGTAACGCGTAGCTAACAAAAATACGTTAGAATTAGTCATTAACTTGACTTTAATTAGTTATAACGTATTATTGTCCATTCGACAATGCCTCCCTAAAAAAAATCATATCCAACATCGCATAGTATCAGTATCTACCCCATGACAACACAAAAAAGTCATCCAACCCTCAAAAGAAATGCGTCCCATCCCCAAAAAATGCGAACTTTTTCTAATTGAACTCATTTCTTTATTTTCATACAAAAAGGCCATGACTATACGGTAAATAAATAGAATAATATATTATTTTCTTTTTATGTCTTTTCTATGCTGCTCAAAAGAAAAACAACATAAATAAATTAATTAATGATTTTTTTTTGTCAAGTAAAGATTATTCCGTCCATAAAATAATTTTATTAAATTAAATTGTGTGTTCCAGAGTAACATGGAACTGAAAAAAAAAAATAAGAAGTAAGTTATTGGTCATGCATGCGGTTGATTTGTTTTTCAGCTTCTATCACATCACCCGAGTATGTATTAAATGCACCTCTTTTATACTATTATTTTTTTTTTTCATGTATAAACGTTTACGACTAAATGCGCATATCTTGATTATTCATTAATGCTCAATCATGACATGAAAAATTGGTAAATTGAGGATTTAAAGAAATTTAGAAAAAATTAAATAAAAATTTTGCCAAAGTGGAAATTTTTTCTATACGATATTAAAAGTTGATACATAAAGTTGTATATAATAATAACAAATAAAAAGTATATAAATAAGGCTTATGCAAAGCCTCGATATAATGAATTGGAAATTGGGAGAAATGAAGAAAATTGTTTAATTTTGTTAAATTCTTATATATTTCACATTTTGAGGTTATAATATAATTCAAAAAATACCCTTAATTACAGCATATCCATTTGAATCCATCAAAAAAGTCATAAAAATCCCAAAAAATTCAAAATTTTCACACAAAATTTAAGCAAAATTTTCTTATCGACATTCGAATTCAGCACTCATGCACAGCAATATTATGAAATAGCCCTAACACATAAGAAACTTTACAACAACAAAGAAGCCTCCGACAGTGCTGAATACAAATAAGTTCGTTATAAAGAAGCTCTATTGTCATCATGTATTCACATTATACACTTTATCAAGTCTTTCAAGTCAGTTCGTTCAGAAGCATTTTAACTTTCGTAGCGTTCAGATCGCAAAAAAACTCATTCGTAATCGAGAATTGAAAAAATATATTTTTTTTTTCGTCCCCTCAACACACATTATTCATCGTAAAGAGAAGTTTGTTGAGCTATAAAAATAAATAAAAAAAAAAATAAAAAAATTTCAAATTTATTTGAAATTCTTTGAAAAAGTTTGCAAAAGTTGCAGTGACATAAATTAATAAAAAAATTATTAAGGTGGAAGGCGAAAATTTTTGGAAATAAATTTTCCAAAAAAAAAAAAAATAAAGTTGTAAAAAAAATAAAATCCATTTCCTCATTGAGGACTAAAATGAATCAAAGTTTGAAAGTTGATGAAAAAATAATTGAAATAATTTTGAGAAATAATTTGAGAACGGACAATTATTGGCGAAAGTCATTTACTAAATAGTGTGTTAAGACTTCCATAAGTTAGTGCTTAATTGAAACATATAAAAAAAAAAAATAAAAGTATATATAATAAGAGAAAGAGAGAAAGAGCGATAAATAGAAAAAGAGAGAAAAATTTTGTTTTTTGAGAGAGTAAAAAAGAGAGAATCATGGAGGAAGAAAATAATATAAGTGAAAATCCATCGGCAAAAAAGAATATTAATGAAATAAAGAGTAGTGAGGAAGAAAGATATAATGAAAACATCGTAACATCTTCTTCGTTGTCAGTTAACGAAAAGTCGGAAGAGAAAAATGAAAATCAAATTAATGCAAATGTGAGTCCAAAATGTATGAATGCTAATCAATGTAAGAAAGCTAATCAGCAACAACAACAACAGCAGCAGCAGCAGCAGCAACAACATAAGAAGAACAACAACAGACGTCGTAAGCGCTCATATCGAACACGTAAAAACTCTGGAAACTTTAAATATAATCCAAAAGGCAAACGACGTGAAGTGCTAACACATCGTGATCAAGCTCTACGTCATCAACTCTTTTTCACTGACAGTCAACGACTTGTTCCATATAATACAAATGAATTTCTCATGGAGGATCATTATCCAAAAATATCACCAAATTTTAATTATCATCCATATAATCATGATTCATTCTCATCAAGCGATTGCGGTATGTCTGGATCATTAGATGAAGATGAATTTTTAACCAAAGAATTTCGTATGGATTATGAGAATTTGAGATCAGAGAGATTACATGAGATGTCAAAAGATCAATTAATACAAGAATATCTTAAATTGGAGAATCAAACGGAAATGAGCATGAAGTCCAAAGAGAATGAAATATCAGCATTGAATAATAAAATAAAAGGTAATATTAACGCATTAGTGAGGCGTATGGGATCTAATTTGTACATGAAATTTACTTTTCCATTATTTCTTACATCCATTACAGATTTAACACGACGTTTAGCCAAGAAAAATGGAAATGATGGAAGGGCGGAGAGTGAAGATTCAGAATCTGATTCCTCATCATCATCATCATCATCATCGTCGTGCAGTAGTTCTGAATCTGATTGTGAAATGGAACACAATCCAAATGATGAATATACAGCATCTGTGATAACTGAACCGCAAACCGTTTCATGCTAAATAATCACAGGTTTTCTTTACTGATAATTTATTTAACTTTACTTCTTATTTTTTACTTTTTTTTTGGATTATTATTATTATCATTTTATATCTCTTGTTCTGAATGCGAGTCATTTTACATTACTTTAATTTTACTTCTTTTTATACGGAAACAAAACACTTATTAATATAATCTGTAATGTACTTCCTTCCTTTTAACGTGAGGAACAACAAAAATTGTTATTTTTTCATCAATGAATATTCATGACAGTAAATCTACAGAAATAATAACAATCATCATAATAAATTTATTGCTGGATTTATTCTTGTCTTTTTTCTCCTCTCTATTCCTGCAAAAGGTCCACTTTCTTTCTTTTTATTCCATTTTCTCTGCTTTTTTTCAACTTAATGCGTTAATAAAAATTTTTTTTTTGTTTTCGCTACGCTGGTCAGACTAGAAATTTTCTTCGTTAAGCTTGTGCTTGTATTACTTTTTAAAATTGAGAAATTTTTAGATTATTGATGAAATTGTAAGAAATTATTTAAAAATATATGTAAAAAGTTTAATTTTGCAAATTATTTTAAAAAATATTGTAAATTTATTTTTCCTTTAAAAATTTCAAATTATTTTGAAATTTGCTTGTAAAATTGAATATTTCAATTAAAATTGAATCAAAATTTGACACTTGAAATAAAAAAAATGTTATTTAAATTGAAAACAAATTGTAAAGTTTTGCATCTATTGATGCGGGTTTTGAAAATTTTTCTGCTTTTTTATTGCATTTGCTTTATTTGAAAGTTTAAATGCAATTTATTCCTAATGATGCATAAACTTATCTTAAAAGTTTACATCAAGTTTAAATCGATTGCTTCTTTTGATGCAAAAAATTGTTATCTGGCTTTTTGCGTCTTTTGATCCTAACGCTTATATCATAAGACCTTTTGCATCTTTATGAAGAAATTTCAGTTTGAATTGTTGAGTTTAATTGACTGTTGGACAAATTTTTGAATTTCTGCATCTTTTATCTTTCAATTTCTATTAATTTTCGCATTATTTGATATATTATTTGACATTGAGAAATATTTGATTGTAACAAGACATTTTAAATCAACATTGATCAGATTACACCATCAAATGAAATGTATAAATTCAAATTTAATTTGAAAATACTTCGCATCTTTTTATTCAATTTTAAACTCTGTTTTACATAAGTTAATTTTCTTAAGATGCCAAACTTCGAAAAATTTATTTTTTCAATGATGCGAAATTTTGAGAAAATTTTAAATCAATGATGCAAAAGTTTGCATTCATTAGTATTTTGCGTTATGCGTTATGCTGTAACATTTATTATTTGAATGGTGCGAAAATTTAAATTCATTTAACTTCAAAGATGCGAAAGATTACTCTAATGATGCGAAAGTTTATAACGATTTTGTCTTTAGTGACGCAAAAACTTGCGTTAACAATAAAAGTCAGAATTAATTTGCATCAGTGATGCAAAAATTAACATCAATTTCACCTTATTGATGCGAAAATATTCATCAATTTTGTTTCAATGAAGCGAAAAATTTAATATCAATTTTAAAATTCTTCATTAAACTATTAAAGTCAAGGTTTTTGAAACCTTATTTAAAAATTAATTTTCAATTTTCAAAAATAAATGAAAAATTTATATTAATTTGCATAATTTCAAGCAAATGAAGCAAAATTAAAACTATTCTATTAAAAATACATTTAAAAACCTCAGCAAACTTCCAAACCATTCACAAATATAATTACGAAAATCTATTTTTAAAAAACCACAATAATTTGTAGCCAATTAAAAAAATATAAATTATCAATCAAAATTACTCAATTTAAATATTTTTTTGCAAAAATAGACTCCTATCCGCGACATCATCAAAAATTTTGTGATTTCAAAAATATGTGAAAGGAAAAAAAAAGAATTAACGCTGACGAGCAAACGAAGAAAATTGTACGAGTTTGACACATACGAATATACACGTATTACAGAGATTGTGGACGTTTAAAAACGAATTAATTCAGAAGAGATTCTACATTTAAAAATGTTGTATATAAAAAGAGCTAAAAAAGAGAATGAGAATAAAAAAAATTGAGAAAGAATTTTTTGGACACAGAGAATGAGAGAATAAAGTCGGCAAGTCGAGAACCGAGAGCGGAAAATCGTTTTTCGTGAAAAAATTTTCCGCATCCATTGAAGTAAGAAGGAGGAAAATGTTTTAAGGAATTTTCACTTTTTTCCACTTTAAAGAGTATAAAAAAACATAAAAGTATTTCTGTGAAAGGATACATCACGAGATTTATGCTATACAGTTACGAGACAAATGAGATTTAATAATTTTTATGAAATCTTCATCAAACGTTTTAAAGCAGAAAAGTCTTATTTTTATTAAATTTTATCATCATTTCCTTCCTTCTTCTTCTTCTTTAATGCAGTGTTGATTTAAGGATGTTTGGGTTTATTAAGGATCTAAGACTTAGTTAGAATTGGGCAGAGGTTGAGGTCGACTCGAATTTTATATGGAGCTAAGGAGTATTCAAGAGGAGGATGGGAAGGAGATTGAGGGTCAAACCCTCTTTTTTCAATACAAAATCTCCAATTTTGAAGGATTTTTCGTAAAAAAATCCCAAAATCCCTTGAATCCCTAAAAAAACTCAACCCCGCCCCCCTCTCAAGAAATTTGCAGTTACGCCCCTCTTATGGAGTTAAGTCGACCCTAGTTGAATTTTTTCATCCAAAATTCGAGTTGACTTTGAGTTCTGTAATGAATATTTAAGCAAATACGGCAAATGCGACACATCAAGTCAAAGCTTAGATTGCGCAGAGTTACGACATGTTTGTTCATGTATATACTTGAGCGTGACGTCATCTGACTAGTAGTCTACACTTTTGCGTCACTCGGGAAACTCAACAAATCTAAACGATTAAGTCAAAATCTTTAAAAATATTTAGGGTTCGTGAAAGGCTGCAAACCTGCATTTTTTGTCTGCAGTCATTTAGTTTTTTGACAAATCCTATGAACATCTAGTTCCTCTACATCCTGTTCAACAACTCTGTCCATTCATATCAACTGAATTCTCGCGTGAATGGATCCTCTCTCAATTACATCAACATCTTCCTATGAAATAATTTCATTAGTCAATCTGATGTAATTTTATTATGATGAATATTTGTTGACGTAATAATAATAATATATTTTTTTTTTGTTCCTTCATCTCCTCCAACGCACTTAATTCCTTTTATATTTCTTTGTCTCCATGTCATGAATATTTTCCCTAATTTTTTTCATTTTGAAAATTTTGTCAGAATTAAATCAGCATTTTATTTCTATAAGTATCGGGTACTTGATATAGCTCGTAAAATTACCAAAAGTCTGACAGAATTTTCGCAATGAATATCCAATAATTTTTTATATCTTTTGTTAATAATCGTTTCATTTTAGGAACAATTTTGATTTTATTTTGCATTAAATGATTAAAAGTTAGTTCTTAAGTGATGATGCTGATGATAAAAAACTTCTATGGAATAATAAGAATAATATTACATTAATTAATTAATTAATTACTCGTTTTTGGTCTCAATTGCCAATGAAAGTATAAAAGAAGAAAAATAAAAGTCATTTTTTGTAAGTAAAAATTAGTGGCCATTGATGCCATTTAATCTCTAATCGCGCGCGGGTAATTTGTGATTTTTTTCTTAATTTTTAAACTACTTTACTAAAGTAACAAAAAAATTAATCAAAAAAATGTTAAAAAAAATATAAAAAAAATTATTTTCATGTCTAAGCATCTTCAGTGAAGAATTGAATTGCGGGGGTGTCAATTCATTTGACTATATTGAGTCTGGCTGGAATATATATTGGAGATAAAAAAAATAATAATTTGAATAATGGAGAATAATTTTGGAATTTATTTAAAAAAGTGAATATTGTGAAACTTTTCAAGGGATGGACAATTTTTGAGGTTAATAAAGTAATTTGAAATAGAGAGACATAAAGGAAAACTCAAGTGACACAAATGAAACTCAAAACTCTTGGAAAAAATCCAACAATATAAACCTTTAAATCTCAAATAATCATGAAAATTGTGAAAAACTTCTCAATAGTGTCCAACCCTAGTAAATTTTCAAAATAAGTTCCACGAAAAAACTACTAAATAGAAACTAGAAATTCCAAAATAATCAAAAATTGTTGAAAATTAAAAGATTGCATTATATTTTTTTACAGACTTTTGTAAAAGATCTCACAAATTTTGAATGATCTAAAGCAAACTTGAGTGGTTTATTATGACAGTTGCAGTCACATAGCAACAATATTGATGCCACATGACTTAAACATGTCGTTTAGGTGTCATATGACTGTTGCATGACTGTCACATGAATATAAATTGTCATTTAACTGCCATACCGATGCTGAATATTTGTGAAATGGTTCTTGGCTGCCGTATGGCTTTCAAATGACATAAACATATAACTCAAGTGACGTTTAGCTTTCGCATGACTGTCACAAAGTAAAATACTTGTCATTTGGTTGCAGCTTAACTGCAACATAGCAATAAACTGTCATTTGGTTGCTACATATTTCTGTCACATGGTTGCTACATGTATATTACGTGTCATTTGGTTGCAGTATTACTGACACATAGTTGCCACATGACTATAATATGTCATTTCTAAGTCTTATTACTGCCACGTAACAACAACATATCGCATGACTGTAGTTTAGTTGTAGTTTAACTGCCTAATTTAGTGTCATTTGGTGCCACATTGTTATCACATCATTATGACTTGTCATTTCGAAGTCGCATTATTGCCACATTGTTGCCGCATCACAATAAGATGTAACTAAGCTACCATACGACTGCCACTGTCATAATAAAACACTCAAAACAGACATTCAAATTAAAACTCTTCAAAAATTGGATAATAAACATAAGAGACTATGAATTGTACAAATCAATTCAAATTAAAAATCAAAATTACAAAGAAAAAATTCAAAATTTTTGCATAACGGAAAATTGACAAAAAATGAGCAAACAAATCTAAAGTTGACATTAGTTGCCTAAAAAAATTTCATGAGATACACACCAAAAAATTTTATAACAAAGTTGACAACCCTCGAATTAAATTCTTGATAAATCTCTTTGGCAAAAGAATAATAAATAAAAGCAACAAAAAAAGGAAGTAAAATTTAAACGTTAAGTAACGCACAAACGTGATATTAATTTTTACGATGAAAAGAATGGCTTTTAAGAAAAATTTTTTTTTTGGATGGAAATATTTGAAAAGAAAAATAAAAAATAATAATGTATGTGAAAAAAAAACGGAAATAAGGAGCTAAAAGCAAATATTTTTCTTCTTCTTTTTCGTTCGATTTGAAAAGAAAATATTATTGAAAAAACTACTAATATATTATGAATATAATGGAAAATAGCAAGGAAATATTAATAATAAAAAATGCTTTGGAAAAAAGAGTTCATTTGTGGAATATTTTATTTAGTCTTGTCTCGAACACAAAAAGAAAATACTTTAAAGAACCTTCAATAACATTGTATTGTAAGGACGGTGAGAAGTTACGAGGATATTAATTATCGTGACGGTAATTAAAGGATAGTTTGACTTTTAAATTTTTCATTACTAACACAATTGTTATGAATTACTTATGGGAATTCATGTGATTGAGTAGGATTTATGCAGAAAAACATACATCGCGTGTGAAGAAAAACTTGTAGTTTTGAAGAAATTGAGGAATAGATTAAGGAACTTGTAATTTTGTTTACATTGAAGCATAGGAATTGAAGGAAGTGAGGCGTTAAGGCTCGAAAGTACTTAGTTCTTAAGTTTTTCTAAGTTTTTATTGAATGTTGCTCAGTTTTACGTAATTGTTGCTCAGTGCTACGTAACTGTTGCTCAGTTTTACGTAATTGTTGCTCAGAGCTACGTAACTGTTGCTGAGTGCTACGTAACAGTTGCTTATTGATACGTAACTGTTGTTCAGTGCAACGTGTTTGTTGTTTATTGATACTTAACTGTTGCTCAGTCAGTGTTACGAAACTGTTGTTCATATATACGTAATTATAGCTTAGTGCTACGCAATTGCTGCTCAGTGCTTAGAAACTGTTGCTTAGTTCTACGAAATTATTACTCAGCGCTATGTAACTGTGGCGCAGTGTTACGTAGTTGTTGCTAAGTTTTACGTAACTGTTGCTCAGTGCTATGTAACTGTCACTTAGTTTTACGTAGTTGTAGCTTAGTGCTACGTAAATGTTGCCACGTAATTATTGCACGTAATTATTGCTAAGTTTTACGTTAGTGATGCTCAGTTTTAAGCAAGCTTTACATAACTGTTGCTTAGATGTATGCAACAATTTCTCAGATTAACTTAAATTTTGCTACTTCTTCGTGAATTTTATAAGAGTTTAATTGCTTTATTGAACAACATTGTTTGAAGTGGTTTAAAAGTATCAATGACCACATGAAAAGCAACAAATTAATCAACACAACCACTTAAAAGTTATCTAAACTACACTTAGAAATCAATAATTGCACATAGCTATGCAGCATGTGTCAATAAAGTTTGAAGATATATCAAATTTCTCCTCACATGACCTTCTTAGTCTCCTCATTATCGATTATTTACACATCTATTTAAGAATTTCTATAATTGTGTTAGTAAATAATTCAATAAATTCGATAATAAATTTGCCTACGTGGAGCGAAATGCATGCGTGCTGTCTGTATGATGACACAAATAAAAAATTTAAATGAAAAGCTATCCAATAATTACGAGAAAAAGGCGAAATAGACCTTAATTAGAATTCTCATATGGGAATTTGAATTAATAAGCACCGAATGATTATTAAATCTTATTCGGATTATGAAGCCTTGAATCATTTACCGCAATACCGCAATGAAGAAGAAAATGTTTAATTTTCAATATAATTTGAAAATAAAATGAAGGTAGAAGACATATAAAGGAACAAAATAATAAAAAGAGATGAGAACTGCTAAAGCTTTATCTATTTCCTTTCGTACACAAATGAATATAGAGCAGAAGAAATGTAATTATTTGTTTATATACATTTATGATTGAATAAATTATTTCAGCTATAAATTCGTTAAAAATGAATTTTCATGAAAAATGTATTTACTTTAAGTAATTTTTATGTTTTTAATGCCATTTTCCTTATTTTAAAATTAAAAGTAAAATAAGACATAATTTAAGATTATTGAACTTTTAAGACTGCTTAATAACGTTTGATTTCACTTTTCTACTTTTATTCTTACTTAATTTATTAAGTTTATTGTCCTAAAATTGAAATATTGTTATTAAAGGCCGAAATTTTTGAGATTATTAAACTTTTAAAGTTTAACGGACTTTTTGGATTCAAATTTACTTCTGTTTAGAATAGTACTAGATTTTCTAATTTCTAACGACTTTTTTGAATTTAAATTAGTTTTAAGACAAAAAAAGTCTAAATGTTCATAATTACGAATGATCGGATCGGAACTGATCAGTTCTGCAAATTCAACGAACTTTCTTCAGAACTTAACGATTTATTTCAATTCAAATTTCATCAAAAAGTACTAGTTTTTCAATTTATAATTCAGATTCTACGAACAAATCTTCAACTTAATCATCATATCCTTACGCTTAATCTAGAAATTTTTTAGAACCTCATCGAATTTACACTAGAATCTTCAAGAACAACTTAATGCAATAATTGCTAGGCTTCGATTAGAATAATACGAATTATAAGTATTAATGTGATCATTGTTAAATTTAGAAGTAAGCTAGGCTATGCTAGATTAAAATTAATCTTAAATTGTTCTAAGAATCAAATATTAGAAGTGAAATCTAGTACTTCAAAGAAAACTTTAAATTGTACCAGATTAAAGAGCGATGTACTAGATTTTTGAGAGAAAAAAATCAAAATATCTTAAATTGTACTAGAATTTTTTGAATTTTAAAACATCGTTAATTTCTCTAAACATTTATCCTAGAATTCAAGACAGCGTACTAGATTAATTCAAAATTAAGTTACTAGATTAAATTATCAGTACAAATCTGGAAGTAAATTGATCTCGTTTGAAATTATACTAGATTATTTCTAAGCCGTACTAGATTTGGTAGATTATTTAACATTTAAGTACTAGATTCCTCAAAGAGTAATCATCCAAAAAAATAATAATAATGCCAAATAAAAATCAAATTATACTAGATTAATTTCATACATAAGATGCTTCCTAGATTGTAAATCTGAATCCAAATAAGCCTTTAGCCTTAACTAATAACATTTCAATTCCCCAAACGTATGCTTGTGAAGTATTTCATTGTAAACATGTATCTCGTATTATTATCCTATCAATTCTATTTTGTAATTGTGATTCTCAAGTACAATTTTATTTCTATCTAAGTATCTATGCCTATCTTTATCATTTTATCGATTTGTCTCTAAGTTCAATAAATCCATCTGCTGGCATCTAAAAAAAAAGTCAAAAAAATTAAATGTTCAATCTACAAAGTCTCCTTATTTATCCTTGCTATACATATATTTTGTAGTATGACTCAACCTACATATAAAAAGCTATGGAAGGAAGTAAAATCGATGAGAGAAAAAAAAATTCATTATTGCTTTAAAAACAAGTTTTTTGCTAAAATAAATAAAAAATAAAGGAAGAAAAAATCACAAGGAAAAAAAATAAAATTGTGATATTTTTTGTCAAATAATAAGTAATAATATGTTTATAAGTCATCACTTGTCGATGATATATAGGATTTAAACCTTTTTAGTTATATGTTAATGTTTTTTGATGATACAAAAATGAATTATTATAGATGTACAAAAACAAGAAATATGTGAAAAAAATAAGCATTAAAAAGTCTTTTTTCTTTTTTTAGAAAATAAATAAAAAATTGTTTTTCAATTTTGATTGCTTTTCAGGGCTTTAATTGTTCTTGTGGCTGAGTATCCGTACCTGAACAATCATTTTCCTTCATTTGGTAGACCATATTGATTTTGTTGATTCTATGACACTCCTGAGTAGGCATTGACACAAAGTAGGCATTGAATAATCCGTTAAGAATGCATTCGGTGTGCCTTACTGGACTCTGTACTCCGTGTGGCTTCCAATTGAACTTCATATTGATTGCATGTCATTAGTATCGTCGATTGCCATTTGTGTATCTAATATGTAGCTCTATCCTCCGTTACTCAACCTCCATGTCACCAAAAAAGAAAGTGGCACAACAGATCCTCAAAAGAATCGTTCCAAATCCTTTGCTATTCATGTCTCTAATGACTCCATCATCCGTTCCACAACCTACATGTCTCATAATAAATATTCAATAACTCTACACAAATTGAGTTGAGACAAGCACTTATTTTTCCTGCTATGATGATGATGATAATGCAATTGTAAAGTATCTAAGAATAAAATAGATTTCCTGGAAAATGTCAACAACAGGTTGATTCATACCTACACACAAAAGAGTCTCCTGCTTCTTACTACCTAATGTGCATTTTATTATAAAATTTTCAGCTGTAGAATGCATAAAATTGATCAAGGATGCATTGAAGGCATTTCAGATGAATTTTTCATTCAATGTTATTTTAATAGCATAGTCTACTGTATTTTTGAAGTCATTTTATTCCATGTAAGGGAGGTATGGGTGTATTGATAGAGGTTTTGGATGAATTTGGGCAAACCAGGCTTCATTAAGTTAGTTATGACAGCTTCACTATGTACCTATGCATCCTGAGTCATTCAATTGACCAAAGGTCACAATCCCAGAAAGCCTAAATGTCATGCAACAACATACAAATCCTTTACAACACACGACGAATGTGACGCAACCATGACACCAACTAAATTTTGTCACGCCACTCTAAAACCCGTCCAAAACTACCTAAACCTAAAGGCATTTTAGCCAATAGAACCGACATTCAACATCCGAAACAAAATGACCATCAAAATGTTCAGAACTTTGTACTTAAGCTTCTTAACAACATGATAAAACTGGTTGAATTGATCCATCAATATTTACAGACCATTTATATCCGACAATTCTACATGAAATGTTCAAAGTTGTCATCCCATTTTCCAAGAACTGAATTTTCAGCTAATCGATATGCTGAATGTGTTTGACTTCTATAACTTTTCATCGAAAGCCGTAGGACATAATTGTGAATGATTTGTGAATTAATAAAGTAACAGTGTGCAAATGAAATTAGTTTTCGGATGTGGCACTGATGTAGATTCAGTAATTTCATTTGGAGTTGATGTTTTGGGATGGGATCAGAATTTGGGTAGCATGTGATTGACGTCATTTGGTGCTGAAGTCTTTAATTGAGTTTTGGATGTAAAATAAGATTTTTAGGAAGTTACAGGCTGGTCAAATTAGTTAAGGCTAATCTATAGCTTCATAAGTACCAAACTTTAAGCCTATATCCAACAAAATAAGCAATTAATCAAACATCAATGTAGCAATTTTAAAGAATTGACCTTAATCGACATCTTTAATGTCCGATACTCAACTTTCCATCCATAATTCAATGCACACAGCACAAAATCAATAATATCATGTTTCAAAAGCTTCTTAATTTCATATTCAGTGTCCTCCCTTAAAATGAATATGCACAAATTGACACTATCCTCAAAAGGATTAAATATGAGTGATTTGCAAACCAAGCATGTATCACATTGTAAATTAACAGAGATTGTAGTTTTAAAGTTGAATTACAGTAATTAAAAACTTTTGAATAGGTTCAATTCCCAGTTAAGAGGGTTGTTGATGAATGATGTCAGTGGGAATATATAGCAACAATAGTATGTGTGGAATCAACAGTGCAAGCGACGTCATGGAATCAAATGAGTCATCCGTGCAGTCTACAATAGTCCGGGGCATCAATAAGACAAGCGACACCAAGCGACGTGGTGGGCAACTTGTGTGTCATGTCACACTAGTGTGTCGCCAAAAAATTGGAACTGCCATGAACCATTTGCCGTGTGCGCTTTTGGTTGTAGCTTACCATCAAAGTATGCCGTGAAGAATGCCTACTACTGTCTTAGAGCTTTTATGTCCTGCCAAATAAGTCATCCGTGTAGTCAGGATGTCTTGTCGTAAGGTAAAATGTATGTGGTATGACGTGAACACATGTTGTTGTTGTTGCGGTTTGAGTAGGACTTTATATCTCTATCAAAGCTTTAGCCTACGCAATACCAGACTAGCCCTCCTTCCCTCCAGTATACAGGACATCATTCACGTCCGATTCCTCAGTAATTATAATACAATTTTCATATTTTTCTATTCTCTTTATTTTAACATCAGTAAAATTTTATCATTACAGTCCATAAAAGAAGTCACAAAATACAAAATGAATCTTACAAATTAAACAAAAAAAAAGGAAAATGAGAAAAATGCTTGACTTTGTGAGGAACAAAAAGGAAAAATTTCTTTCCTCAAAAGGAATAATAAAATAAGTTAAAGAATGCCTTATCATGCCTATATAATGTGATAAGTTATGCATATGAGCGAGAATCATCATCAGGAGTGTATCCAGAATGGAATTGAAGCACTGGATACGCTCCTGATCATCACATAGGAAATAATCATAAGAACTAATGAGTGGATGTGAGATTTTTATTTTTTTTGCACCAAACGTTATGGATATGTAAAAATTTTTAAAATACTAAAGCAGAAATTCGTTCTCACTAGGCCATCCACTGTCAGTAGCATTTCAAGGCTATTAAGTCTTTTTCTTTCATGAAAAGTTAGCACCACCGCCATCGTAAATTGTGGGATCGATATCTAGCAGCTTTTTTCGAGTGGCATAATTGGGTCTGTCAGGAGTTTATGTCTTGAATATTGTTAGAGGTTTGTGTCTTGGATATTTGTCAGGGATTTGTGTCTTGGGAATTGTCAGGGGTTTGTGTCTTGGTAATTGCCAGGGATTTGTGTCTTGGGTATACTTAGAGTATACAATCTAGAGTATACAATCTAGAGTATACGATCTAAAGTATACGCTTTATAGTATACTTAGGATGTACGATCTCGAGTATACCAAGAATATGGAACACAAGACCACATTCTTAACGCCGCAGACACATAAGGTCTCCCCGCAACATCACAGCGACAGTTGCATGATCCCTTAATATGAGATTTGCCACATTATGCCACTCGAGCGTCGTTCCATTCTATATTTTTTATTTATATATTTGATTAATGATCGATGGGGAACAAAAAGGATTAAAAAGAAATGGTTTTATAGACATTAAAGTTTTTTTTTTCTTTTTTTGGCATTTCCTTTTCTCTTCTCAAATTTAATTTATCAATTTTTTTCTTTGTGTATATTTATTATTTGGTTGCTCGCATTTGCTTCTTCTCACTTGCCCGCCTTCTCGGGAGAGTGGAAGAAACTGACATTGACATATTATCACGACTCGACTTCTTACTACGTAATGCTAGTGATGCATTTGATGAGGTTCGAGATAATTCTGAACGTGATAGATCCATTGTTGATGAATAGCCAGAGCTTATGTCCTCAATTGATCGTACGTAGCTTAAAATGAAAATGAAAAGTGTGAAAAATAAAATTATTTAACAATAAATCAGTTTTGATGTTTGTGGGTTAAGTAAATGTTGGCAGGAGATGAAGTTAATTGAGAATAAACAAGGAGGCATCAATGCTGGTTATTTATTTACAGTAAAATTGTGTTTTGATGATTGAATTACGAGATTTTGTTTATGCTTCTGTAGAAGTAATTATTCGGGAGACTGAGAAGTGTAGTTGCGGTAAACAGATGATGAACTAATAGGGTTGTTGACATAGGTGAGTGTAGCAAATCTTGTTGCAGATTAGAGCAACACAGCATTGTTACTGCAACACGACACTGTCGCTGCAATACAACATGGTTGCTGCAATACAGAATTGTCGCTGCAACACAACACTGTCACTGCAACACAACTATGTCGCTGCAACGCAACACTATTATGTCACAGTGATGACGGAAAATTTTCAAAATAAGGATTACTATCCAGATGAAGTAAGGTACGTGGAGCAGCACAAAGTTTGATGTCTAACTGACTTTCATGAGGCTCTCTTTGTCTACTTTGTGTCGCTCAGACTAGTAAAATAACCCTTCCGAGCTGCACATCATAGTCACTAATGTGTCGCTTCGTCGCCGACACATGAAATTGTCTATCGACTACGAGTAGATTAATATCAGTACATTTTCACCTCAATAATCGCACTGTAATCCTGGATATATACTTCCACGAACTCAAAAAATTCACCATAAAATGAAGTCCATACCGCACTTAAATCCATTTTATCTATACTTTAGATTATAATTTCATGCAATCCATAATAAAAGCTGTAAAACTGCTTTTAATTTATTGCAACTTCTTTTACCGAGTGCTTTAACCTTATAAAAAGTCAAAATAATTCTCAATCAACTTCAACCCTTCCTTTTTCTATCTACTTACTTGTAATCACTCTGCGTTACTTTCGGTGAGTCTTTAATTTCAAGTTCCTGAAAATAAATTTCACTTGTTGGTCGCTTACTCAACGATGACGATCTCGTTATTGCAGTGTGCTTTGGCCTTGATGTTCTTTGTCGTATAGGAACATTTTGCATTTCATTACCACCGTCCGTTTCTGTTAAATCACTTAACGAATATGATTTTCTTATTGTTTGCGCACTCTGTAATGTAGAAATTGAATAACGGATATGTTCATTAATTTTCATTTCAAAACTGAGTAGTTTCTGAGATTCAGTTAGGGGAAAAGAATTAAAATAAGGTTAATTGTAAGTGATGTCAATCAAAAATGTGGGTTTTAATTAGAATCAAGTATATGGTGTGTATGTGTCCAAGACTATGGTATGCTATGGATGTGTTATCAGAGCAGAGTAGAATCTGTATCGAGTCACGTGAAATGAAATTATCCATTGCAAGGAGATGGTCCCAATGTCCAAATGGTTAGTTTTCTGAAAGTACTGAACCTATTTTGTGAAGATGAAGGTTCGATTCCTATCGGATACTTAGCTTAAAATTGGTTCTATAGTCAAATGTTCTAAGGCGTTGAATTGGCAGCAGTAGCGTAGTGGTTAGAGGTACGGCTAAGATTTGACCTACCGATCCTAACGACTTGGGTTCAATCCCAAGGAAACTCGAGTCGACTTTGGGTGATTTTTACAACTCGATTTGTTTGATTCGAGTCACAAAATTTGTAGTTGGGTACCTTGCAAAGATGTTGTCCTAAGTCATGCTATTAAGCAGATTTGGGAATCTATCGCCTTAAAAATGCATTCTAGTCCAAAACGACCCAAAGTATGAGACGGATTCTAAATGGACTTCAAACTCTTGGGTCTTCTAAGTAGACTTTTGTGTTTTGGTAGGTACTGACCACCAAGGACAAATTCGACCATGTTTATATAAATTGACATCATTTACAATCAATCCCCCCTCAATTTCATACTACCTACCAAACAATAAAAATACACTAATTTTTGCAAATATTTAATTAAAAAATAATTAAGAAGCTATTTTAATGTGGACCAAAAAAATCATAATTAAGTAATTAAAAAAGATATCCCATTAGTGGATCAGAAAAAGCACATAAAAAAGTTTTGTTAAAGTCACAAGAAATGCAAATTATAAATTTTATTTTGCATTAAAATATCAAGAAATCACAAAAAAAAATCATAAAATTAAGTTCTATGAAAATGTCAAGGAATGAAAAAAGTCTAAGAAAATGCGGAACTTCCAATTTTTTTTTGGAGAATTGTCTATTCAATGATATCATCATCAGAAATTGGCTCTTCTTTAAGTGGCCTACGTCGTCGAACTCGTTCTGTTTTCGTAGTCTTCTTGTTACGTTTAAGTGCCGTCGGCTTAGGCTCATCTGTAGGCGGTATTGATTTTTCTTTGGCTCTTGATTGACTGCGAGTCGTTCGAGTCATCGGAGGTTCATCAATATCACTAAATTCGAAATTATTATTGTCATGCATCAGTGGACTCTCTTGTTGCTGTTGTTGCTGCTGTTGCCCATCACTGAATTCATTATCGTCGTTAATATCATCAATTACGAAACTTGGCGTTACATTCCTTACTGGTATCGATTCTTCCATATCATGCACATGATCAACAACATCATACGTGTGCTTATTATTGTTATTTTTATTAGAATTTTTGTTGTTGTGTGTGGATGAAGGTAGTGTCAATTGTTGTGGATTAATGATCATCGAACCAGTGGCCTAAATGAGTGGTGTATGTAAAATTTTGTGGTTTTTTAGTCTTTTTTGCAAATTAAAAAAAATTAAATCTAAGCATGCATTAGGTGAGTTGGAAGTAAAAGTTATTAATTAGTGACAATAAAGTATATTAAAATAAAATTGAAAGGCACAATTAATCGAATGGAATTAAATTTCCATTTTTTTTTTCACATACAATTAAATGCCTGCGTAAATGGCGTGTATTGAAAAATTGTAAACATAGTATTCTATTAAAAGATTATATGCTTCGTACATTTGTAGAACATGAAAATATTTTTCAGTTTACACAAAAATTCTGGAAAAAAAAATGGCGAGCAATCATGACATGTAAGCTTTAATGTTTAGTTAAGAATTGAGTTTGATGGGAATTTAGAGGGTTAATTATGGTGTTTTTAATTCGATAATTTTGGCATTGGAATTCGGTTTTGAATTATAAATTTGAAAAAATGTAAAAAAAATTAACGGTTTTTTGAAATTCAAATTATAACTGCTTTTGAAAATTCGGTTTCTGGAATTTCTAATTTCAACGACTTTTGAAAATTCAAATTTTAACGGATTTTGGAAATTTTAGAATTCAAGTTATTTGCGATTTTTAAAATTTTAAAACTTAATGGTTTTTGAAAATTCAAATTTTAACGGCTCCTACAAATTCAAATTT
Organism: Chironomus tepperi; assembly: GCF_022539635.2. Taxonomy (NCBI): domain Eukaryota; kingdom Metazoa; phylum Arthropoda; class Insecta; order Diptera; family Chironomidae; genus Chironomus; species Chironomus tepperi. The sequence goes on from NW_027226207.1 coordinate 3,787,158, forward strand.
AAAAAATTCTCAGAAAGTCAAAATTGAAATTTCCTACAAATTGAAATTCCAGTTCCAAATCAATAACAAAAGTTAACAATCTTAGAAGCTTAAAAGCTTTTGAACTCAATTCTTTATCTTCAATTTGTCAAGTTTATACAAGCACATATATCTCAAAATAGAAACATACCAAATACCATTTTATCTATAACAAGTTTAAAACCTTTAATTTGTTACGTTTGCAAAACAGCAATCATTTCTTTTACACGCGAAAAAAAGAAGTAAAGTAACAAGTCAGTGAAAAAAATTTAAGTTGTGTACACACTAACCTTGATCGCAGTCTCAACGATAAATTTTGAAGCGTAATCGAAGCTTTTTGTGCCGAGTTGTATCACAGTTGAATAACCCTTAGTTTTCGCTTGATTGATATAATCATCAATCTCCTGCTCATGTCGTGATAACTTTGGATGAATAAATTTCTTATAAAGTATTGATGATCCTTTTGTCATCGGACTCAGCAGCCAAAAGACAATGCAAACTTTTGTCTCATAATAAAATGGAAACCAGCATAAAAATACATCACTAAATGTCTCAATTAGTTGAAATGCAGCCATCACAATCCAATGCATCATCCATCGTACATATTCTTTGACATTTTTTGTACGTATCGCTTTATAGCTACTGTACGCTGGATATAAAATACCAAATACCAAGCTATAGTCAAAAAAAGTCAAAAAGAGAAAATAATTGGAATTAGAAATATCATTAAATAAGTTTCTCAAGTGGGCATAAATGTTCAGTTTTTTTTTGATGAAATAATTCGCGCAAATCACATTACATCTACTTGCTGTCTATAACGGTAAGTTTTATTATTTTATTTTGAAAGAAAACAAAAATAGCAGAAAGACTACGAAAATATTAACACCTTAGACATAAATGCTAATGACAGGAGGAACAAATCACAAAGAAGCAATCAGAATAAGGAGAGAAATTTTTAGCGCTTTTGTGCGGAAGTCTTTGAGTCATTGTTTGTAAAACTTCGGTTTGTCATGCAATCGTGTCAAGCTTTTAAAGGAGTTTCATAGACACTAATCTGTTGCTTATTTTTTTGCAGACGACATCGATTTATTATTTTATTATGTCTTTTATGGGTGCATTGTTCCTTTTTGTATGTGGACAGGGTATGTGGTATAAAGTAAAAGTTATAGGTTTTGGTTATCTTTTAAATTAAATTTCAAATTTTAACGGTTTTTTGAATTTTAAATCATGTTTAAATTGATCAGAGATCGAAGTCGACTCGGAGTTTGCACGGAAAAGTGCAATTCGTCAAAATCCATATCTACAAAGTGACAATTGGAGACACGAGGAAGCTCGAAGAGCTCAACCCTCCCTAGAATGAACTCAACAATACCAAAAACGTGATCAACGTCAGTCAAACTGAGTAAATAAGCTTTTTTTGATCATGTCATACTTGCTTATCTCTAGTGCGAGATTCCGAATGTTTTATTTTGTTTGGTTCTGTGTATTTTATCATTTATCATGTCAGTCATAATTGCAATAATCATGAAGCTTAGTAATTTAGGAAAATTCTAGCGAAATGTGGATGAAGATATTGAACCAGATTAGGTAATATATGGTAGATTTTCAGAATAAACAGTTAGGTCATGTATGGAAGTAGAAATTATGAATTTTGAAACTGTTTAATCATTACGTAATTAATTGGAAATTTCATCAAGTTTCGACACAGTGGTGTATTAAGGAACATAGCATGACCCTAATAGTTCTAATAGAGACTAGATAGAGGCTTGCATCAGTAAAAAAGTAAGTTAATTCTATCAAAAATCAATTTTACATATTCTTCTTCCTACTTTCTATGTAAAAGCACTTGAAATTGATGAATTGATCTATTCTGTAATATTCCAGATGGATTTCATCAAATCAACAAGGCATTGTACTAGCTCTAACTCTCTAAAATGTTCAGGATTGCTCTATCAGCCACCCAACATCACTGCCATAAAGTCATGACTCAAAACCACATTAATAATCCACTAAAATTCCCAACATTATGAAATTCCATGCGCTATTTCACAAAAATGCCCAATAGAACCTCTCAACTTTACTCGTTCCACTCTACTTATTCTAAAAAACAGTTGAATAGGTGGATAGACATAACTTAATTGTTTCTAATGATAAACATCTCTATATGTATGATGTAGAATCAGAGGTGATCAACCTTCTATTTTTCGTGGTTCACCTTAGTGGTAAGCCTCGTCCAAGACTGTATGCAGCTTACAGTTCATGACATTTTATAGCACAATAGTGTGTCGTATCTCACAGGTTGCCAACCACTGATGTAGATAGTCAATATAAATACCAGAATGTCACCACAACTTTATATTCGATAAATTTGATTCATGTTTAGCCTTACATCCCCCATGTATGTCTAACAATTTAGTTTTTGAAATGATAAAACAAAGAAGAAGTAATAATAAAAGAGAAAATGACAAGTTACTGTATTATAATGGAAGAAGGAACAATAAACTTACGAGACATATATATTTTATTATAATAGAGATTTATGAATCATTTAAAAACCAATGAAACTATATAGACATAAGAAGAAGTTCAGCTACTTTATGATGTATATTAAAATTTGCAAATCAATGAATGTCTATATTAGAATTTATACAGATTTCCGGTTAATTAATAATTTGCAATTATATCTCGTCATGCAAAACGAGCACATTTTTTGTGTGTACTTAAGTACACGAAACAGAACTGATATTATTTTTCGGGTAAAAAATTTAAATGTGAGAAAAAAATATCACAGAACCAATTATCTTTAATTTGTTGCTCATTTCAATAGAATATCTAAGCAGCGAGTAAGTCAGTTAGCATATAGAATTGCCTTTGTTGTTGTTGCTTTTCCTCTTTGTTGTATATTTCACTCTGTCTCGCGTATTTCATAGAATTTGCTTGCCTTGAAGATGGCAAAAATCAGAAAATGTCTTTTGCTCCTTTTATGGAAAGCAAGTTAATTGTGATTCAACATCACGCAGACTGTCTGATCTCACTAATCGAATTTATGAACTCGACTTAACTTTCATACATTTTAAATATTAAATTATTCCAAAAAACAATAAAATTTCGTCACTATAGTGAAAAATCAATACGGAATGGAAAATTGATGTTTTTTTTTCACTTGCCATAAAACTTACATTAGTATTCTTGAAATTCCTGCAGTTATCATCATTGGTTAATATCTTTTTTACTAAAACACTATTATTCGATACTTGTCTTAATCTAATTTATACTATTTTGAGCATTTTAAAACTATGATTTGCAGAGAAATGATATAAATGTATTTCTGCTGCTGACTGCAAACTTCTTTTGTTTTGAACTGTACTGTTTCAAAAAATTTCTGTTACTATTTTGTTGAATTTGATGTCGATGATGCTTTGATGAATTTTATGTTGTTTATTTTTAAAATTAGTGCTTATTGGACTTAATTTTGATTGCTGAAGGTTGAATTTGGAAGATTAGAGAGTTTTAAGGCTGATGTCATTGATAGTTAGGCTGTAAATTGCTGATTTGATGAGAATTTTTGATATTTTCAATCAAAACTAAAAATCATGTCCATGCGAAAAATTTTCAATTCAAATTTTCAAAAACCGTTACGATTATTTGAAAATTTTGTCAAAATTTGACAATTTGAATTCAAAGTTTGATTAAAATTCATGAATAATTCAGAATTTCTGTCAAAAAATTGCATAAAAATCAAGAAAATCGCAATTTTTGAATCATAAACAGAATAACAACTTTAGCACACTTTAGCATCATCACCACTCAGTTACGTCTCCCGAATCTTTAGCATATTCACCGATTTTTTTTCTCATCTTCAAGTTAATTTCATTCATTTATTTATCGCTTGCAGTAGTATACAAGCAATTGAGGTTTAAAAATTACGGAATAATATTCTTATAAAATGGGTAAGTGAGTGCGGAAAGTGCAAATTACATCCACAAAAGTGCAATTACAAGACAAAATAGTAAAATTGAAAAATATAAAGTCAGGAAAAAATGGCGAAACATCAAAAAAAAAATTTCCCCGTACCTTCATTGAAATCTGCAATCTGACACATCACAAAAAAAAATTTCTGGACTCAATTGCAATCACCTTGACGGATCATAAATAATCGCCAACTAGATGTGAATTATAATTAACAAAAGTGTGCTTGTAAAATGGCAAAAATTAACGAGAATTGTAAATTCTTATTGGAGTGAGATTAAACTACGGTCGATAATAAAAAAACCTTCATTAAATGGGAAAATTTTATCTCGTGATATGATGTGTTATAGTCCGTGATTAAACATTGTTCAAATTTTATGACCTTTTACGTTCAGTGATTTTAATTAAATCAATATCTATGCAGCAAAATCTCAATCAAAATTAGTTTTTCATTCCTGCGTTCTCTTTGGGCGTTTTCGGATTTTTTTTTTTTCGAGTAAAAATGTGTGAGAGAAGAAATGTACATAAAAATATTTATTGAAGGAAAGGAAAGAAAAAAAAAAAATTATACCATATATATCTACACATGTATGCACATGACTACAATATTATGAAGAAATATTACCGCATTTTCATGTCGATTAGATAAAGTATAGAGAGGAACTGTATAGTTACAAAGTGAAGTAAGCAATTAAATATATAGACATTCTGTATACATTGAGTATTGAGAAGATTCTAATAAGAAGAGTACACAAAAAAAAAAAAATAAAATTATGTCATCATGCCCAATACATTCTAATTGGATTGTTGAAATGTTTTTTGGGTTCGTTCACTTGTGAGGTTCTAATGACCGTCCGAAATGAACTCTAATTCTTCAAACTAGTGAATAGTAGCTGAACAAGAATATGAATTATTGGATAGTTCACCAGATCAATGATCGCGTTGCATATTCAGACTGTATATTCTATTTTTAACAGTTCAGAACCTTAAAGAAAGGAGTAGACTAGAACCTTACAACAGTTAAACAATTGCAAAGACAGTTCGGCTATTTGTGGATCCTGTTAATATTCATAGCTTGAAACAGATAATAAAACAACAGAACAACCATCTCAGTGCTTATTTCTACATCAGCTAATTCTATTTTCAATTCTTACCAATCCAGAACCGTATGTAATGGACTAGATCAAAACCGTACAATAGATTAACGATCACAGAGCTAAATCGACTTTCTTACAATCGTATAATACATTCTTCCTAGTACATTACTTAAAACAAGGCATATAACAACTGATACACGAACACAGAGCTGATTCTGTTATCTTTGAAATCTGTAATACATTCTTGTTAGTTTAGAACATTATATAAGGAATTGTACAACAGATACAATTCTGTAATACATTCTATGCTACCCCAGAACTTGGAATAGTAATACTTAAACAGATCAACAATCATCAAGCCTATTTCCTCATCAGAATATAGTCTAGAACCGAAAATAAACACTCAACCCCTTCCGAAACACAAGAAATCATAACCAAACGATCCATAATAAGCCTCAAATTGCCATAAAAACAAGAATCTTATTGCATTTAGCCTCACACTCCAACAAACTCCAATAAGAATTAAATTAACCGCACCACGATAAACATAATAATGAATCCAATTCACTTATAAAAGAGAAGGCAAATAACCGAGAATGGTTTGTTGTTTTTTGTTTCGAGACACAAACACAGAACCCCGACAGCAGCATCAATTCCAAAAAAAAATGAATAAAATGAAAATAAAAAAAAAATGTTCAGCAGCAACAGTAAATGCCTTCTAAAAATAGAATATGATGTGTTCATACTTTACTACAAAAGCAGTAAGCGCGCTTCGACCAGAAGAGCAACAGCATTATGTTTTCATTATTATTATGATGATGACGATCATTATGTGTGCTTGTGTATATATGGCTAAAATGAAAAAATGACATCCACTTTAAAGTCGCACACACAAGTAATAAAGTAATTGATTTTGATACAAAATACCCGAAAATGAAGTTGTTCTCTACGCTTCCACGCGTCACAATTATTATTATTGTCTGTGCAGCACATAAACCTAAATAATTTTTGACTTCTTTTTGATCCACAAAAATAATATTCATCTCTTCTTACATCACTTTTTTGTTCTGTTTGTAGGTAAAACAAAAATTTACTGTGCAAAATGCCAGAAAAAATGTTCCGGTGAGGTATTACGGGTTACTGACAAATACTTCCACAAGACTTGCTTTCAATGTGTAACATGCAATAAAAGTTTGGCAGCAGGTGGATTCTTTGCAAAAGATAACATTTATTATTGTGTGGTAGATTATCAAAAACTATATGGTACAAAATGTGCCGTATGTCAGCAATATGTAGAAGGTGAGGTTGTATCCACAATGGGTAATACATACCATCAGAAATGTTTTACATGTACGAAATGTAATCAACCTTTTGAATCCGGCAGTAAGGTAATTATAAGAAACAATGTACTACTTTAATGTTAAAATATGCACTTATTATCACCCTAATTACCTCTCGTGGAATGCACAAACATGACATACTTAATGAATATTTTGTTTAACAACTAACGATTTTTCGAAAGGTCACAAACACCGGAAAGGAGATTTTATGCGAGAAATGTATTGATGGTGGTGCGCCAAAACAGAAGCAAATAACTCAACAGCATGCTAGTCCAACAAGAGCGACAGCACAACAACAACATAATGAAATATTGCAGAAAACAACAAGCCCAAAAGATATCGATCCAAATAATTGTGCTGGTTGTAATACAGAGCTAAAGGAGGGACAAGCTCTTATTGCATTAGATCGACAATGGCATATTTGGTGCTTCCGGTAAGATTCTTAATATCACATCCGTTAAACTCTTTTCTATTATTCTATATTCTATTTTAATCCATAGTTGCATGGTATGTGGTCAAGTATTAAGTGGCGAATATATGGGTAAAGATGGCCAGCCGTATTGTGAGAAAGATTATCAAAAGTCATTTGGTGTTAAGTGCGCTTATTGCGAACGTTATATAAGTGGAAAAGTTCTACAAGCTGGCGATAATCATCATTTTCATCCCACATGCGCTCGCTGTTCTAAATGCGGCGATCCATTTGGTGATGGCGAGGAAATGTATCTTCAAGGAACGGCAATCTGGGTGAGTTGGTGTTGTTTAATGTTTTTTGGGTGTGTCAATTGAGATGCAAAATGCTGTTGACATACCCAAATGTGTCTAGATGACTAGATTCTTACGTCAGGATGGTCGTTAATGACCTAATTTTATATTGTCATCCTATATTAGTGACTAAAGTGTATTTTAACAATTTATTTTAGCATCCACGATGTGGCCCAGGACCATCAGAGAATGGAATGATTTTCAATGGCAGCACAACTGCAGAAGTCGATAGAATAAGCAATAGCGCGAGCGAAATACAAGTGAGTAGTCTTACATCATCGTTATCAGTTGAGCAATACATTCGCAAACAATATTTCATTCGATAAGATTTCACCTTTTTTCTTGGTGCTAAACGATGGTGCTATTAAGTTTATTATGTTTTATTTTCCTGTAGACTCTTATCATTATTACACTGTTAAAAATTTGATTTTGTTATTATCGTTTTTCTTTTCTTTTTGGTATTATGCATATTTTTATATATTATTTTGTGACCATTCTGTACATCAACATATAGTTTTCATTACGTTCGCACACCCCGAGTATAAGCGGTTCAGTTTGTAGTCCATATTCTGGTAGAAAAGTGAGTTATTACTCTTATTATTTTCTATTTAGAGTAGACATTATTATCATTTATTTATTTTATGTTTGTTAATCCATAACAAAATAATCCAAAATAATTCAAGTGACTTAAGTGATTCACATTCCATTCTTGTTCTTCTATTTCTTCTCTATGTCGATAAATCTTTTGTAGTATCATCGTACAACAAGTCCTGGTCTAGTGCTACGAGAATATAATCAATCATCAACTTATGGCGAAGATATTTCCAGAATATACACATATAGCTATTTAACAGAAGAAGTAACTGGATTGAAGAAGCCAATTGACCCTTATGATAAGAAACCTGTGTCGCCTCATTTCCATCGACCAAATTATGCTGTGTCGTCGTCAGGACGACCACCATCGCGTCCACAATCGCGAAGTCGTTCGGCTATGAAGGTTTTAGTGGATAGCATTCGTGCTGAAACACCACGTCCAAAGAGTCCGGCTATGATGAATGAGGAACCAATTGAATTAAGTCACTATCCAGGTGCGAAAAAGCCGAATCCTAACGAAAAGCCAAAAATTGAACGAGATGATTTTCCGGCACCGCCGTATCCATATACGGATCCCGAACGACGACGACGTTATTCAGACTCATATAAGGGTGTTCATACCTCAGATGATGAGGATCAAGTCGATAAAGCAGAAAATGTTGAGAACATTGAACCTCAATTAAAGAAGGAAGAGGAGGAATTGAAGAAAATTAATTCCGGTATGAGTAAAGTTATTCTAAAGGATATAAAGGAACGTCAGAAATATAAAATATGGAAGCAAAATAATTTAGATCCACGTAATGCATCACGTTTTCCATCGGCTATGAAAGAGCCACAATACAAAATGAGGTGAGCTATTTGACCTATTAATAGAACTGCTATGCAGCACTGCTCTAATTTAAAGTTTGCTAATGAAATTCTTTCACTTTTTTCGCATGCTAGATATGAAAGTCCGATCGGTGCGAGTCCATCAAGAAATTTGGATCACTCACGTCCGTTTGAAGAAGAGATGTTTGATCGATCCATAAGCTATAGAGGTTCAGTTGGTCGTGCTATTGGCGCTGGTAATAGTTATAATGGTAAATAATTCCCTTCACTTTTCACCTCTTATTATTTTCCTTAATTTTTCTTATTATTTTGAAAAAAATTTAAAAAAAACTTCAAAAAATATTTTAAAAAACACGTTAAAAACCACTAGCAATAAATTCATATCGATCACCAAAGCCAGGAAGTGGCTATAAGCATTCAACTCTCCCAGCATCGATTCGTAATGGTTATAGTTCCGTAAGTTTTGAAAACAAAAACAATTCAGTGAGAATTGAAAATATAAACAAGTTTTAGTCATAATTGAAGATTAACACATCATTAATAATTGAAAAATTTTTTGTTTGGAGGAAGCTAATTTATCTAGCTAGTTGGTTATGGAATGTGTTTATGTTATGAAAGGAGAATTAAAATTCTTTGTTATCTCATCTTGTTATTCATTTAATACATAATTTAGCATTGAAAAAAGTAATTTTTTAGCGCATTTTCCTGAAGGAATTAGAGTTTGTGTTCCATGTATCCATCTGGATTGTCTGTTTGTCTGTCTGGATGTCTTTAACCACGTATTCATTGTCTCGGACCGAAGTTCGACATCGAAAGCTAAACTATCGATTCGCGAGGTTGTGATATCGACAGATGTTCAATCAAGAACTCTAAAATCCGTACTAAATAGTGCCTGACACAGAAAATTGTAAATTACCATCAAATCAAGTGCTAATTACTGTTAACAATATTGAGTATTAACTTTGACCTTGAGTTATTAGTGCAAGTGTAGTGACAAGTGATGATTCACATTGCGCAACTCTATTTCAAATATCTATTGGACTTAAAAAGTGTGAAGTGTTATCAATAGACGTCAAACAAATATTTAATCAAACGTCCATATAATTTGAAGCTTTTTTTGCGATGAGAAATTTGTGATAAAACAAAGTGATTTCATTTTAAAATGACTGGATTCGAATAGAAGGAATTTCTAGAAATAACTAACAAATTCTTTGAGTGTTGATGATAAGCTTCTGTGAAGATAAGGACTTGTTTTGATAAAAAATGAAATAAAGAAGATCTGAGTGTGATTGACAGTTTTGATTAGAGTGATTGTAACGGAATTCTTGACGATCTGATTCTAGTGATTGTAAAGGAGTTCTTGAATACTTTGTGATCTGAATAAGCAGTCTGTGAGCTGAAGTTCTTAATTACTACAACAATGTTTACTTACTTGATCACTGGAATCATGTTCCAATGTGGAGCCTAGGATACTCCAAAAGGCTTTCCATTTAGCCCTATTGCTGACCTTATCTGCTGACTTACATTTGTCCACAGCATAAGCTGACATTCTTCCTTAACTGTTCTACTCCATGTATGTAGCTTTTAAGAGTAAGTTCTAGTCATCCCAGTAAACTTCTCAATTGAAGAATCGTTAAAGCAGTCACTCAGTTTAATAAGTATGATCCAGTGTTTGATCACTCCCATTCAGATCGAATTAGTATCGAAATACCTAAAAATAAACAGAACAAACTAGTATCAAATTCTTAAGGAAAATGCGCTAACCTCATTAGCCTCATTAAGAGGACATTACTCTAATAGTTGACAATAAGTTAAGATTAATTGTGTTTTTTTTCTCTTTTCCCGTCCTTTTTTATCTTTAACTGCATCCGAAAATACTTCTAAATATATAAAAATACTTGTTGATGCCCATCACCACATTACTCACAAAATATATAACAAATTTATATATATCTTAAACATAAACATACACACATATAATATTCATAGCGGTGAGTTCGGTTAAGAAACGTCATGGATGTTTTGTTACTCCATCTCAAACTTTTAGTAGCTCGGCATCTGATCAACGTGCTCCTGTAAGCTTTGTTTGTGATATGACGTGAAAAACAAATGTCTTATGATTTTCGCCCCCTCTTATTATTTCATTATCGTTTTCGCCCCGTGTGCTTATTGTGCTTTCACTCATTATGAACATATTTGTTATCTTATAAATGACTTTTTATTATTATTTTACATTAACTCTTTTCTATAGCCAGAGTGATTATGTTCATTACTTAATGTATCTGTTATTTTTAAAATTCAGAGAAATGAGAAGTGCATTTGATCATGATAAAGAAGCCTGTAATGATATATCTAAGTAGTATTGATTTGCATGCAATGTGAATGCAATTTAGTAATTGATAGTTAATTATAATAATTGTCTATTAATGCTGTGATGATAATTATGATTGAATATGATTTATATGATTCATGACGTGTTTCTTTCATCGGCAGCAGTTTTTTGCTCTCTTTGCACGTTGAGGGGTAATTAATGATTAATGATTTGCAAGCACGTTTGACTTGTAAACATAATAAAATGCTAAAGTTAATTACTTACGTCATTTTTATTGAGATTATTGGAATTTTTTATGGATGTTTGATTTGTTTTTGTTGTTAAATGGATGTTGTTGGGGATTTCGATGTATTGAACAGATTAAATGACTCTGGGACTGTATAGGCTCTGAAATCAGTCCACACTTAATTATTGCTGGTTTTTTTGAATGTTTACTTTGATTAAACATTAGTTAAATCACTTTTAACTCACCTCAAAGACAATCTGTTGTCTAGAATTCTATTATTTCCATGATTTCATTACAATTAAGTTTAATAATCCTATTTTATAACAATAAACAGTATTAATTGGTTCAATTTGATCACAAAACACAATTTGTAAACAAATACTTGAGAAAAAGTGCGGGACAAATTCAAATATTTTGACAATTAACGAATTTTTGACTTAAAAGCCAACTTAGATTTGAAGATTCAGTAAACATCCAGCAAACTTCTACTATTCCGCAAAAATAAATCAAATCAACCTTGTTCCGAACACTCAACTTTAATGATCAAAACATAATATTAATTAAAGCATGTTTCCGTCCAAAAAATGCAAAATAAATCATTTCTCTGAATATCTAAATATTATTATTGAATTATTGCACGTTTTGTTTATTATAAAACCATAATTTTTAATAGCGTATGGTGTTGTTTTGGTATTTTAGTTATCGGTTAAGGTTTCATGAATGCAAATAGACTAATCATTATCATTCTTAGATATATTGATGTATATAAACATTAGAGTTTGAAAGAATGTGAATTTTTCGTCTTGTTTAGAAATTTAAAGCTTTGATGAGAAATGTTTCACTTCATTCCGAGACGTGTGAAGTGCACGAGTTTGATATCTAAGAAGAGTAAAAAAGGTATAAATAAATTCAATCATCACAAAGTATCTGTGAGTTCTCATTTGCTGTATTGTAATACAATATCATGTCTAGAATCGGAAGTGATTAATTATAATTCTAGTATTATTTATGAATTTTAGCTTAGAATCGTCTCAAATTATATATTTTGAGTATTCCTGCATTTAAAAATGTATTACTACATCCAAGGTCGACGAATCTTTTTAAAAATATTTTGACATTTTCTATAGATCTATTTATAAAGTCAAGTAGGCAAACAATCAACAACTTTTTGAACTCGAACTGATAATTTTTTCAAGTGTAATTCACGAATTGCAAATGTTTTGACATTGAGAATCTCAAACATTTTCGTTAACTGACTTAATATTTACAATCAAATCATGCACATCCAATTTCAAGCTCTAATGGAAAAATTTACTATTCATTTATTTACGTAATAAACAGCGAAAGTAAATAAAATCAATTTTATTTCATTTTCAACAGGACTTTTCCTTTGGACCATTAGTAGATAAAACGCACAGCACAGAGTTTTCGTGCGGAAAATCGGATAGTAAGTTTCTTACCAAAATTTGTTATTTTTGAACTTTAAAAGTTCGTTATTTTTCAAATTCTAAAAATCCGTTATTTTTTAATATCAAATAGTTTCCGTGGATGGATCAATTACGGACGGTGATAGACGAGCATTAGGTGCCGATATTCCAGCATCAAGTACATATTCAGGTGCAATTTACAATCAATATGGTGGACAATCGGGACTAGTTAGGAGATCCTTGCCAAACATGGCTCACTCGATACTTGTACACGAGCCAGCTAAAATCTATCCTTATCATTTGCTATTAATCACAAACTACAGATTGCCTGCTGATGTTGATCGTTGTAATTTAGAGCGTCACTTATCAGATACTGAATTTGAGGCGATTTGTGGGGTAAGATGAGCTTTTTTTGAATTTAAATGAATACTTATTGATTATTTTCACACATTCAAAACAGTGCACAAGGACCGAGTTTTATCGTATGCCACAATGGAAGCGAAATGATATCAAAAGGCGTGCGCGATTATTTTAAGGGAATTAGTATAGAAAATTATGTCTATGAAAATTATATTTGCTTATTGAAAAGGAAGCTTTTTTAGGATGAAAGTGTTTGCTAATTTTTTTTTTCTTTTAAATAATGAAAGCTGTTCGTGAGCTTTACTAACGTAAAAAAAAGAATTGAAAAATGAATGAGAAAAATTTTTGGAGGTTAAGGAAAAAAATTAAACTATTTATTCGAAAAGCTTTTCATAATATTGCTTTTTTTCCTTATAAGGACTAGGATAAATTATTAATTAAATTGGGTGGACATTGGGAGGTTCTTGTTGTGAGCTTTTGATGGATTATTTGATTATTTTTGGGGGTAGGAAGAGGGTACGGTATACTTTATCCTATTTATTACTTTACTACATCACATTTACTATTTATGAAAAAAAATATATAAGAAATCTTTTAAAGACAACATCCACTAAGTAATCAACTTAGGCAGCTTAGCTATGTACATATTTGATTTATAAAATCATTTTCTAGTAGGCAACTCAATTATTTATTCAGAATAGGAATTTTTAATGATATTACACATTTTTTAAAAATTTAAAAACGTAAAAGTAGAGTGAAGAAGAGATAGATTGATGCGCAATATTGCGCCTTTAAGATTGGCGCAGACTTGCGCAACTGTAAAGCTAGTCTTTGTACTATTGACATAGGAATTTGAAAGCTTATAAGTGTCAGAACTCTGCTTAAAATATATATTGTTAGCTTATTTTAAACCTAGTGCTGCTAATGACATTATGCACTAATGAATAAAGTGTATCAGCTAATAAGCATTAAAAACATCACAAATCAATAAAAAATTCCAAAAAAAATATATTAAGAATTCAAATATATTATCCTAAAAAACAATCAAAAGCTCACCACAAAAGCTCTTCGTCCACCAAAAAACACTAATGAAAGCTTTTATAATAAGACAAAGAAAAGGAGATAAAGCAGAAGAAGAAGATTGAAAAATGATAATACTATAGTTTCTCTGGAAAGAAGCTTGTTCAAACTTTAAAAAAAAAGTAATAATAAAGAAACAAATAAAAACATTTAAAAAAATATATTTTTGTTAATGAAGAATGAATAAAAGAAATTGCGAAAAAATTGCCTATACATAAAGAATTTTTTTGATGAAAGAAAAAAATAAATTGAAATTATGACTAAATTTAATACAAAAGAATGAAAAAGGAAATAAATAATTAAAGTCTTGACGAAAAAAGTTTTAAAATAGGGTAAAAAGTTTAAAAATAGAAAAAAAAAATCAGAACTTTGTTGCACCAATAAAAATGAAGTCTAACTCTCACAAATATGCTTTCATGAACTTTAAAATGAGAATAAGAAAGTTTTCTGTTGTTTTGTGTTTATTTTATGTTGTGAATTTGTTTTTCAGGTTGAGAATATTTTTATTTTCAGAATACAATTTTGACTTTTAACGGTTTTTTGAATTTTCAAAAATTTCAATCAATTTCAAAAATTTGAAATTTTTTCAACGGTTTTCAAAATTTTAATTTTTAACAGTTATTAGAATTTTAAATTTTTAACGATTTTCAAAAATTCAAATTTTTAACGAATTTTAAAATAAGGTTTACCTTTCAAAATATTTTATGAATTCAACATAAAACTGAATTCCATTCCTAAACAAATTATGACGTCAAGCATAAGTCAATCATAAGCTTCATCCATAACAAAAACTTTGAACGTCTAGACACGAATCTAGTGTAATAGACACACTAAAAAAGAATTTAATTCGACTTTAACAACATCTATTAAATCTATTCGTGTGGAATTTATAAAAATCAAAGAATTTAGCAAATAATTTAATTGACCTCATGACTTTAATTCAGCTACAACTATATACTCAATTAAGCTACTGCCCATATGATACTCAAAAATGATTATATTTTTATTACATCAAGAATTTTTTATTCTCGATTCTCATTGAGCGTATGCAAATAACGAATTAAGATCCCATTTACGCTTAATTTATTTTTATTACTTATGGTCGACGTGCATTTTAAGAAGACGTTCAATTTTTTCGTCTAAATGACTTTAGATTTGCTAAAAATAAATTTTTAATCATTTTAAGCATTATTTTATTGAGTTTTAAATTGTTAAAGGATCATTTACTTTTCAGCTGTGGTCTCTTTATCTCATTTCTTATCTCGTTATAGTGTCATTAGCATGGACGAAATCTTCTGTCGTAAAGAACAGGTGTGAGAAAACAGATAGATGTTAAAAATGAATAAATTAATTAGGAATGTTGAGAATTCAGTGATGGTGGTGCTTATGGTTGTTGAATAGGCAATAAAAAATGTCTGTTTTGTTTGAAATTGGCGCGAAAAGTTTAATGGAGTGTGAAGAATATTAAATAAATAAATAGTTCAGACTATTGCTATTTCGTAGGTTTTAACGATTTCCCGAAGTGTCTTATTACATGGCGTCGTTGCAGTGCCTCGCATGACGATGTCACAGTGACTTGCAACATGGCGACGTTGCAGTCCCTTGCAACATGGCGACGTAGCAGTGCCTTGCAACATGACGATGTCGCAGTGCCTTGCAACAATGCAATGTTGCAGTGCCTTGCAACATGGTTATGTTACAGTACCTTGCCACATAGAGACGTAACATTGCCTTGTCACATGGTGACATTGCAGTGTCTCGCAACATGACGGTGTCACAGGTCCTTGCTACATGGTGACATTGCAGTGTCTTGCAACATGGTGACGTTGCAATGACTTGCAACATGGTAACTTAGCATTGCAGTGCAGTACCTTGACGACAACATTTTGTTACTCAGGAATCATATTTTACTACCAGTGCATCCAAGAGAATCACTAATAACAATAAAATTCAATCTAAAACCCATAAATTAAAGAAGTCAGACGAATATTCATTAAGTTATGCAATAAATTCTGAAGAATATTTGAATAAATTATTCACTGCCAATTCATAGCTTGATTTTTCAATGTCATAAACTTCTTCTTTTTTTGTGCACAACCGGCTTAATAATAATAAAAATATCTTTGTCCTTCCTCCTTTTAAATATACAATAGCCAAGGAAATTCTATTTTTAACAGTAATTTTCGAGTCATAAAAAGACTAGACTGTTTAGTACAAGTTTGTCAAGTGATTAGCAACTAACTCGCTTCCAGTAAGACAGTAGAACCTGTAATTTTTATTCATCTATAGTGCGCCACGTGCATCAATGTCTCATCAGTGATGATCGTCAAGCTTTTGCTATAAAAAGTCGCATGCATTCTTTGTTGAAGAAGAACGAAAAAAACAACGAAAAAGAACAGAACTAAAGAATGTAAAGCAAGAAAACATTGAAGACAAAACAACATAAATGTCCACATGCATCTGCGAAGGTAAGTTGAACAAAAAATGCATGCGGTTCGGTTTTCTCCAATTTTTTTTTATTTTATTTTCTTCTTTCTGTTCTTCTTTGGTTTTGTGCTTCACGATGAGGTCAAAGAACCCACAATAGTAGACACATAAATATGCTAAATTATTTTTAATTCAAGATTATACAACTGTCTGGTCGAAAGACGTTAACGCGGCAGCAGCTTTCTTATTTGTTATGGGATATAAGAAGAAACAAAAGAAAAAAAAAAATTGTGGATATAAAAATAATTTATCATTATGAAGGTGTTTAATGGCTGAAAAATCGTACAGGAAAGTCAATAATGATGCACGGAAGATCCAATCCAGCATTCATTCTCTTTCTTTTATATAACGACAATGCTCAAATCCTTTACCTTATGAACTTTCACTTTCGATATATCTTTTTTTTTTTGCAGTCCCTTTTAGAAGCAGTCAGAAGATTTCTTCTTGTTGTTGCTTTATTGAACAACAAAAAAAAATCTTTTTTCGACTTCTTCTTCCTCAAAGTTTGCTGTTTCTGAGCAGTCAGATTTGCGTCGCTAAAAAAGAGAATATATACATGGTGGTGTCAGTTCTACGTGTGACCTTGGATTTGATTTGGATCTTTTTATAGTTTGTTCGGCTAAATCAAAATGTCTATAACGAGACGGCGGGATTTTGTTGAGAAAATCAAGGTGAGGATAATTTTGATGTGAGCTGAACTGATGTGGTGTTGTTGTTGTGTTCTGATAAAACAGTGTTGTCTGAATAGTGTGTCACGATACGTATGTCGTGTGTGGTTTTTGGTTATGGGTTGAGTTAGAAGTCGAAATCGACTCTAGTCGAGTTTTCCATACAAAATCCAAGTCGACTTGAAACTCTGGTCATGTCTTACCACCAAGTTGTACCACGACACACAGTTTGTCCAACACTGCTATACAATGTTTTCATGCACTTTGGTTTGCCTAATTTGTAACAATTAGACTCGATTCAATCTCTAGCACACTTACAAGAACCATCTTAAACAAATTCCCATCCATCGACTCATCCACCACCACAATAGAACATGTCAAGATTCTTATTTGAATGTTTTTGAATTAGTTTAATGACCTATTTATTAAAATAATAGGCAAGTCATGTTTTGCATACTATTTTTAGGTATATTTAAATGAGATTATAAAAATCGTAAGCTGTCATCTATTTTATAATTAATCGTCATTAAATTGATCTCTGTCATGGTTGTACACGACTATATTCTTTAAGGTGTGATTTGGGAATTTTTTTTTAGTTTTTGTTTCTCAAGAAATCTATGCTTATTTTGGTAGTGTCATGTTTGTTTATTAATTTGGAGTTTAGATCTTGGTGAGAATCGAACCCACGTCCTCAATATGGAGAGATTTTGTAGCTTGTTGTCTATCTGCTCGGTTATAGGCGCCGTCATTTACAGATTGATAGATTAGACTGTGTTTACATGACTAGATACTATAAATTCAGTTCTGATCCGATAATTCTCTATTCCTTAGTACAAAACTATTCATGAAAAGTCTAATGAACCATAATTCATTAAACCGTCATTGTTCATGTATAATGACGCACACCATCCTGGATATAATTTGTTCTAGAACATTCCATAAAAAAACTTTAAGAATTTAAATCCAATTTATCTTACAAATGCAATAATGAGTGTGGCATTTAAAAATTATAATAAATACAATGTCTAACATTCCCATGCAGCCGATACAAGTTGCTAAAAAAATATTTCCCAAAAACTGGATAGAAATCTTAAGCAATTTTTCACATATTTAATTTTTGTCTTTCAAATCACCCTTCCCGTGAGTTCCTTTTTTTCTTCAGAACGCCATTGAAAATTTATTCAATTCTTATTTTTTTGACAATAGCAACAAGAATCATCAACGGAATCACGATAAAAAAAATATTAAAGGAAAGAGCATGAGAATATGCAACAATGTCAAATATTTAAATCCAATTCTTTTCATATGCTTCAATCTCGCGCAAAAAAAAAGATTTTCATTTGATTGTTAGATATATCATATTTCATCTTGCTTTTTGGGTCATTGTCTTACAGTGGTCACAAATTAAATAAATAAATAAATGAGAAGCGAATGAGACGAGCGGCAAGAATAAGAAATAAAAAAAAATTGCTGGGAGTTCTTGAATTGGAAAATTCTAATGAAAATTGCGAAATTTACTTGATTTGAAAAATAACGGATTTTGAGGATTTGAAAATAGCTCAAGAAATTCTTCTAAAATATCAAATAAATAAATTTGAAATGTAACGGTCAAAAAATTTTCAAATGTGGCATTCAAAGGATATTTTTGAAAAACGGTCAAAGAATATTTGAAAAATAACGATCTTAAAATATTCAATAACGGTTTTCAAAAATTCAAAATCTAAACTTTTGACACCAAAATCTCTCAAAACCAACACAATTCAACTCGTAGACCTCCATCAAATTGGAACCACACAAAAAAAATTGCAATCAGTTGTGTTGTCGTGTTAAAATTCATTGTGATCATTAAATATCAATTAGATAATGTCTTGAATATATTCATTTATATTCTCGACATTCTCAAAATATAGCAGTGGTATTAGTTTTATAAATGCAGAACATCTTCATTCTTGCAAAAAAAAATTTCATTTCTTGTCTCAGCATTGAAATTACTTGATTTTTTTATATTTTCTGTGTGCATACTTGTGTGACAAGGAACTTTGTCGGACATATTCGATAACTCAAATGTGGATATATATACACAACAAAAAATATATAATTCTATTTCTCCAGATTGCATCATCTTGATTCTTAATTTCTTGAGAATATTTTGTTAGTTCTCAGTATTTTTTTGGTGTTTTGTGTTGATGAAAGAATCAAGCATGACAAATAGATTTTTATTATTATTTTTTCACATTCTTTCTTGAAAAATGTTTCACATCTTACCCTCAAAACACTTAATGAGGAACCCGATAAAAAATATGTGTAGAAATTCTACGGAAAAAAATGAAAAGAATGAAATGAGCGAAGGACAACGACCAAAAAATGTATTTTTTTATATTAAGTATAGAAAGAAATTCCAAGAAAAACATTTGGCTGTTCAATACAAGGTCAATCACCTTTTGCAATACGTTTCTCGACCCAAAATCATGTTCATACGAGTCCTTTTCAGTTATAAGCCATTATTGGGGCTCCTTTTGTCTAAATATTAGGAATGTACGTTATAGATAGAAATCTTTCAGGTAGTTATGTGCTTAAGACGCACACTTGATGTTACAAAATAATAATCTTTTTTGGGTGAAAATGGAAGAGCAATAGAACGGGCGTACGTGACTGTTCTCAGGAGGATTGTTAAAGTAAGCAATAAATAGATTTGTTGGAATTTGAATGCTTTGTTGTAAGAATAGGCAGTCTTTTAGTTTGTGTTCTGATTGGTTATTTTTGTTTTGGATGTAAAGATGGCATTTTGAGTTCTGGAACTTACAAATCGAAAGTATACCTTCTTGGAACAGACTATCAATATATCTACTGACATAAAGTGATATTCTTAATTCCATTCAATCAATATTCCATATAACTTAGTAGCTCTCGTCTCTTTGCCTCCTGCTTCATCGTTCAAGTTCTTGACTTACTCACTTACTTTGCTGGCTATACAGATCAATTGTGATTCATGGCCTCCCATAGATGTGACCTTAAACTAACTCAATCAACAGCTTCCTCTTAAGTTCCTGACACATCCCTTAAGCCAACGTTAAATCGTCCCAAAACTCCAAATTAGGTATGATCTCGTACAATTATGATTCCTTCTTGGATTCTTCATATTATGCTTCAAGTGACTGACTTGCTCCTGTTAATTAAAAGCTACCCAAATCTCAACCACATCTTGATCTTATACACAAAAGTCTATACCGTCAGAATAAAATCAAATTCCCCATCATCCTCAAATCGAAGTATATCTAATATAAGAAGGCAACAGATACAAAAGGAAGAGAAAACATCAGGCAGTTAACGTATCGATAAAAATGATGCCTACACATTTCAAGAACAATCTATCAATTATAATTCTACATAGATGAAAAGAATTCTTCAAAAAATGTTCTTAAAGGAGATACAGGCACGATTCTTATTAATGTCTGAGCATGCCAATAATTTCAAAATTCAGACAAAAAATCTTTTCTTAATTCTCTTTTAAGGAAATTTTCGTAAACAACTGTCCCGCGTGCGCAAAATTTCATGCAAAGACCTTAGTCCATTGAGAATTTATTTTATGTTCTACAGATGTCTTTTCACTATCTTTTTTTTCTGAGTCGGTTCAGGTGAAATCGTAAATATATCTAACTTACAACGCAGTTTCAACATGTGTCTTTTATGGAATTTCGTCATCATGTTTATTTTTAGAACATCCACAACATTTGTTTTTAATTCCTGTCATTTATTCTGGAATAAAATCGTCGTCTTGGGTGTTTTTCTTAAATTTAAAGTTTGTCAACATCATTACGACTTGCCTAACTTATGCAATTTTCTTCTGATCCGAATTCAAGGTCAAAAAATAGTCTTTTATAATCTTCTGATTAATTTTACTCTCGAAAAAGCGAAAATAATTCTTAGAAATTCTAAACAAATATGGAATGTGTCTAAATGATGGCGCCTTTTTCTTAAGAATGTCTTGTAGATTTATAGATTTGCTTGTTGCTCTGTCAACTAATTACATTATCTGATTATTGCTAGGCACAAAAATGTGGTATAATAATCAGAGATGGAGGAAATATTTTGAATAAATCCATGCCATGTGACTTGTTACTAGCCATAAATCATTTGGGCGGGTAATGACTGCTTTGATTGTCAAAAAATCATTTGGTTTAGCTATAAAATCAGTCATTTAAGTATCTTTATCTAGAATTGAGTGATTATTTGTAAATGACGTCTTTAAAATGGTGAATTTATGGATGTTCTCACATTTTATGTCATGTATATCTATAGATTTACATACAGAAGCAGTTAGCTACTCTCCTTAATTGTTTGGCATTATTTGTGAGCCGCAGGAGCAGACTATAGCCATTTTACTCCGAACTGGATTGCCTCTTGATAATTTACTATGGCTGACCACGTTTGACCCTTTTGGAAAGCCTAATCTTCTGCCTTTGACTTTTAGCAGCCTTATCTTACTGCTAAACAAACCACAGCATCAAAATTCTCACTAAAAATCGGAAATACCAGTGAATTTACATATTATTCCCCTAAATTCTAATTTTTGGATCCTGTGAATAAATTATTAACTGACCGGAATAGCGATCATCCGACATACAGTATGAATTCTTACGTAAGAACATTTTCTGGTCAGATTTGCGTCTTTACTTATTTTTCATAGAACATTGAAAAGTTCGATCAACCCTCGTTTTTCCATATTCTCGGTGATTTTCTGTGTGTTTTTGTCAACATGCGCGATCGCGTTCCTCAAAATGGAATGTGGATTTTTGCTATTCTGAATATAATACTTTTTTGTACGGTTGTGGTTTCAAATTTCGGATGGAATCCTTGATTATCTGATGTTTTTAATGATCATTGCACTTACCTTTAATTGTGTAGATAATCAGCGACAATCCACATCTAAGAGAAATGGCCTTCATTAACACACCCATCCTTTGATCCACCGATTGTACTCCATTTCCCATGCTCTGCATTTCTAACAGATTCTTAAAGTATAAGAATATTACATAAATTATTAAATGGCACGTAAACGTGTGTTATTTAATGAATAATTAACTGGAAAAATTATTAGAAGCAATTGAAAGAGTCTTTGTATATAAGCTACTTGTTGACCCATAAACCAGAATATTCCACTAGTTTC
Organism: Chironomus tepperi; assembly: GCF_022539635.2. Classification (NCBI taxonomy): domain Eukaryota; kingdom Metazoa; phylum Arthropoda; class Insecta; order Diptera; family Chironomidae; genus Chironomus; species Chironomus tepperi. The sequence continues at coordinate 3,809,513 of NW_027226207.1, forward strand.
TGTTAGACTTGTTAGATTGTAACTAAATCTTTTAAGTGCAGAGTCTCGACGTATGAATACAAAAATGTATTAAATGCATGAGTAATTTATTCATGACTTGTGGGTAGTTCCAAAAAATTGAATTTTTAATGTGAACAGGAACAATGTTGAACTCATTCGGCATTGTCCTCATTATTATTTTTTAATTGTTCGAAATGTTCTGGAAACTCTTTTATTGGAACCTTTATAAATTGCAGATCAACAGCCTTATCATCATCTAATTAGTCAAATGCAAATGCTGATCTTTAGCTTTACTACCCCTCAATCGAAATTAATGGACATCCAATGCGCTTTTTTTATCAGTTTATTATACAGATTTAATGATCATATAGCAACATCAATATCCTTAATGCATGCAAATTTTTGTATTTATTGATTCATCATTGCTAAAAAGCAGCATTCATTCATTTACTGCTTTTGTATTAAGTCTCTCAATAAATTTCTGCAGTCGTTTCTGTCTTTTCTTCGTGTTGGGTATTAGCAACAAGAACTTAGAAGTCACATAATAAATTTATTTGATCTACTTTCTACTGACAATATCTTTCTCATACACACAATTATATAATTCAATTCTATGCGGGGGTGATTGTTGCAGTTTTGTTTGTTACAAAGCAACAAAATAGTAGAAATTACAATTTACAATTTCTCTCTTTTTTACTTAATTACCGTTACAATAATAGAACAGCGATAGCAATTTGAGGCGCGTGCGAATAACTAAATCGTATGGGAGAGAGAATGATCATTGTAGAATTGCAGTAAGCAGACATGTACGACATGCTGAATGTTTTTATATTTTCTCTTCCCATACGAGCTGACTGTGAGGAAGCGCATTTAGTAGGAATTAAGTTGGTCATGAGATTTGTGGTTGACTTTTTAATGATTTGTACAATGAGATGGCTAACTAGGACAGGTGTTTGGGGTTAGAGACTCTAAAAATTTATTAGATGCAAGTTTAATGACTCTAGGTGTAAAGAAAATTGAAATTTAGAGTTTGAAGTGGCTTTTGTGATATCGATGCACCATACCTGCTCACCCCTTGGCTGGAGCGTACCTATGTTCATCATTGTGCTTAGGGAACGTCTAACACTGAATTTAGCTTTCCAAACCTACTTCAATTTCTCCTAAAACTGTTTGGATCTTACTAAAATTCTAGAGTAACCAATCATCCTAGTCTACATTTCCATCATTTCACTTTCCATTCAATAATACATCAACTCCAAGTCCCTAAATCACCAACAACTCCTATCAAACCTCAAATACACAAAAACAAGTCCAAAACTACTTGAGAAAAATTATTCATTCCATTTATCCCACTTTCATGCCACATCATTAACTCTCATTGTAAGTCTTATTGTCCGATTGCTCAAAGAATGACCCAGACCGATGCATTGGCTCACATATGAGCAATTACTGTAGGAAATTGAGCTAATAAAAGTATAAATTTATTATATAAGATCTTTCTCTTTAGCTTTTTTTTTTTTTTTTTGGGTCAAGAAATTCTTAAGGAAGATTTTTCATAGCATAAAGATATATTCTTAGTGCTCGTACAATGAAGAGAAAAGAAAGAAAAAAAAAATATGAAATGCTTGTTGTGCTACATTTTTATATCGCGATTGCATGTTCTCAGTCAGCATCATTTGTGGACAAGCCGGAGTCTCTGTGGAAGTTGTGGAAAATATATACCGAAATATTGAGAGCTGTAACATACAAATGCATGTATGTTCTTCTTTTACAATTTCATTCTTCTCTTAGGTACTTGGTAAGCTTTACAATACACAAGTAAATTCACGCGCTTCTATGTACCTTTATTACCTTTATATTTGGCTGACTGACTTTTCTTCCATTATGTAAAAAAAAAAAAAAAAAAAATAAATAAAGAGCTGACTATGCAACTCTTTTTTCGTGAACTACTTTTAATTTTTTTTTTTTCATATGTACAATCACCATACATGCGATTCTGCTTTTTTTCATACATAATTATTTTTGATTTCACATCGTGATGTAGAGGTCGATGAACGGGAAAAGGACGCGCGAAAAAAAATGGTTTCTTTGCCAAAATAATGTACATTCTCATGTCTATGCTTGCTGATGCAAATTGTTGACTCTAGATGATGACTTTTTTATGTATTTGACAAAGTCAGAGATTATTAAAATAATAAAAATATTAAAATGATGTGAGACATTCAGGTTTTTCATTTGATATAATTTAAAATGCAAACTAATTCGAATTCTAACTGGATGTCCTTGGGATATAGCTCTTTTTTTTCTAACACAAATTTCCAGTCACACCTTGTATTCTTAAAAGATATAATCGTATATTATAATAATAGTTGATTCTCATGATATTTTTCATCAAGCTTATTTTGATTTAGCCAAAAGTGAAGGTTTTTCCGTACGATACTCCACAATAGTCTGGCTATGCTGTCTGATAAGTCTTATAAAAATCTACAGTCAATGAACTTTTCTTCTTTTTTTGATGAGACATTTTATTTTCTCAATGATACTCGAGACGTGACCAGAGAACTTTCAGTTTATGCTTGCAATTGTAAGAGCATAGGTTGTTTAAAACTGCATTTATAAAATTTCGATGGAGAAGTTTTTAAAAATAAATGTTTTCGTGTGTTGCTGGAAGTCATCTTGGATTGTTTTTGTTGTGAATCTGATAGGCTGAGTGATATTAAGAGGTAATACTAGCTTAAATATTCAGCAATCTTAGGATTATCAATAATTTCAATGTTTTTTCTAATTATTTCAAGTAAGGATTAAAATTTCTAAAATAATGCACTATTTCACTGATTTTTCAATATCTTTTATTTACTTCTCGTTCTTTCAATACTTACAATGTAGTTGTAACTGCTTATTATCCTTAAACACACTTTAAACTACTAAAATCTTAAATTTTTCAATAAATTTAATTTCAATTTAAATTGTAAATAAAGTCAAAGCCAACTTCACTTTGTTCTGTCTCTTTCAATAAAATTCAAATCTTCAACCGCCGTTAGAATAGAAATTCAAATTGCAATTAGATCAAAGATCCGCGTTTGCAGTTTGAGAAGAAATACAAGTTTGTATTTGAAGGAAATTAGTTCAATAAATCTCACGACAGTAAAAACGTAAGCAGGTGATCAGAACAAACCCCCAGCTAATATTGTTACGATTCAATTATTAATATAGCTCCGACTAGGAGTCAAACGACTTCTATTTTAAGAAACAACTCGGTAATTCATAGACTTATTCAAATGATTTTCTATTACGTCAATAAACACCATTGATAAACTGGATATTTACAATGAACTTCATAAAAATGCAAGGATAAAAATCTAGAATCGAGCAAAAAAAAAGCTTCGCGCCATAAAATACAAATCAAAAGAGCCGATTTGTTTATGAATGCCATAAGCATTGAATTTCTAGTTTCGATGCAGATTTTGGTACCGGATGCTGTTAACAAAAGCATTATAATTTAGAAAAATTCAACCATTTTCAATTCAATGGGCATTTTTTGTGAGTGATCATACGATATTTTATCGTTATAGGCAATAATTGTCCCTTCTCAAACAATTTCATAATAGAACTAAATCTCCATGAAGTCCCTTTTTATATAAAAGAACTTTTTATTTCCACTTCTAGAATTTTTCATTATTTTAAAGGTTAATAAACTTTAACAATTCGTTATTTTCCGTCCTTGATAGTTTTTTTCATATATATTTATTAATAGTCATCCATCCATCCCTTTATGTGTACACACATGTGTAAAGCCATCTACATTATACACGTTTTTCATTAATACATGTTTTATTGTTGCGTAGAATAAAAAAATTTCATTCACATTCTTTGTATCTCAATAGTAATAATCAAATTTGCATAACGCGAGGTCCTTTACCCTCAAAAAAATTTTTTTTCCGTTCTTGTTTATTGACCTTGAATATGAAAAAGAATTCTAATTTTTTTATTGAGCGCATCATCATGAGAATAATTTGGTTTTTTTAATGATGCTTTGTCCATGTTGTTATGGATTCTCAATGTCAAATGTTTTGTTTTGGTAATAAATTGACTTTTAGGCTGGACAAATATTGAAAATTGAGATTTTAAATCCAAAATTGCTATTTTTCAATGTATTTACCAGTAATTATAATTCAACGGTTTTTGAAAGTTTAAATTTTTCGAAACAACTTGAAGTTGTCGTTGCTTTTATTTGTGAATTGAAAATATTAGAAAATGTAATTTTTATTAGTTTAATTAGTTTAAAGAGCGATTAAATAGGTAAGTATTGTTTATAACTGTCTACAAAATCATAACAAACTAGATTTAAATGCCCAAAACATCCTGAACAGCAAAATTTGTTGATTTTCAAGAATTTTCTACAATTTGAGTTTTTGAAAATTTTTGCAACATTAAAACTGCATAAATCTCTAAGATATGCATATCATAGTCAATACTTCAACATTCATTACATCCACAAATGCGTTACAACAGTTAAAGTCAAGAAAATGTGATTTTCCAACTCGATTTTCTTTCGAGAATCTGAGATCTGAGTAGTTCTAAAGAATTGTTTTTCTTTTTCTTGACATTTGGGATTCTTATCGTACATCGTTTACTATTCGTGAGAATTATAAATTATAGCATTAGTCGACTGAATGTGGTAAACAAATAGTATAATATCAATAGAAAAAAAAAATATCCGAAAAAATTCTTTCTCGTTGTGCGACTTTTCTAGAACAAGAAGAAAGACGAGAATTAAAACAAAATATTTTTACGATGCGCTATGGAATGCAAATTTTTATTCTATATTTTCACATGGAATATTTTTTTTTTTTGAAATGTTGATTAAACGTGCCTAAAGTATGAAAACCACAAAATCATCAACAAGCTGCATTCTAGAGTGTCATTAAACTTTTGAGATCGTCGAGGAAAAATAGTAACTATTTATAAATTAACTTGTCAAAATATTATCACTTGAACATTTGTGATTGATACATCTGATTACAATCGGCGTTACTGAGGAGAACAGAAGGTTCTTCATGACGTTAATCAATGTTTTGATTTCAATTATTTATAATAATTGATTAAATCATGTTAGACGTTAATGACATTCAGTGCCATTTGTAATCCTCATCAAGTACACTAGGAAACTGGCCGTGCAAAAGGGTAGGCAATTTAACGGCTTTTTATGGTTCAAATATCTTCAAAAAGTCTGTTTTGATTTGAAATAATAATAGTTTTTGAAACCTGATCCAAAAATGTCTCAAATTGCTTCAAGCTTGCACAACATATTTGCATGTGTAAGCTGTTTAAAGTAAGATCATATATTTCATCTAATCGCAGCCACTAGGCCAGGGCTTCTCAAACTGTTTTAAGCTTGATACACTGAATTGCATGTCTAGTGTAGATAAGGCTTGCTGTCATGGATCTTGCGACTTAGCAGGCCTTCAAACTACACATCTGTGCCGCAGAGCAAAGTTTGAGCAACACTGACCTAGATCGAGTTGAATAGTCGCCTAATGAGCACTTCAAATCAATAATCTCGCAAATCGGCTCCTTCTATCCCCATTCAGATGTTATTTTATACTATTTTGAGTTCATTACACTCATATTTTCACTTTTTTTCCTTGCTTAGGTTGCACTTAACTACAGAATTTTTCACACAAATTTCCTTATCTGAAAGCTGACTAATTGTAAATAATAATAAAGTAGAAAAAAGAAAAAACAATCACATATGCCTCGTAAAAAAGGTTATTTCAGATTAATAGCTTTAATTATTAGATTTATTGATTTTTAAATTAACTCTTTTTTGTGTGAATCACGGAAAAAAGGCATTATAAAGGAACTTCCACAAATTTTTTAGCGACCAAAATCCTTATCTAACCATTTCAAGCCTTGACACTTTCCTATTTTATTTGACAAAGATCAACATTTCGCAATGCGTATTTTTTCGGCAGTTAGTAACCTCGTAAAAGGGTAGAGTTACTGCTCAAACAACTTTTTAATTTTTATTTTTGTGACTTTTGTAACACACGCGAATGTAAGAGTTATGAAAATTACAATAACTAATAATCACGTGTATATTTGAAAGATTTCACGAAATATCCATCATTAAATAATGCTAATATTGGTGATTGCTATTCGGATATCAAGTGTGAGTCAGCAAATCAGCTGATTAATGCAAAAATATGGCTTTGAGATGAGCACAAAGTTTGCTCCGATTGACTTAATTTGGATATTTTTACAGTTTTTTTTGCAGGCTTGAGACATTGAAGATGATTCTACAGATACAAATGCACAGTTCACATCCAATAGAATCCACAACAAAGCATAACAAGCTACAAATCATCAAATAAATCAATTTCAACAAGAGAAACTCAACATCGACTAACACTTAGCAACAAAAAAGGTATTTGAAATTCAAAAAAAGAGTTATAATCAATTAGTCATTTGGATATAAAATAACAATTCAACAATCTAAAAAATCAACGACCTCTCCCTCGATAGAAAGTCGCGACAGAAACGCTAAAAACTTTGGAAATCATAGCAAACATAAAACTAAAAAAAAAATTGCAACAGCTTCCCTCTCTAAACAGAAAAGGCTACGCGTATATCTAAGCGATGAAAAAAAAAAATATATATTTCCACTTCACATCTTGTTGAATGGAACCGACATTACACAAAAAAAAAGATTGAAAGAGAAGAAAAGAAGAAGAAACATGTTCAAAAACTTTTTTTTTTATTTAATGCCGAATTTATGCGTATTCATAAAAAAAAGAAGTACGAATGCGTATATTATGTACAACGGGGCAAGAGTAACAGCAGAAATGAAAAAAAGGTGTATATACAAAAGTTAGAAATTGTTACGCACATTCAAGAAAGAGTCCGAAAAAAAAAATACCATCGGCTCGAGTGTCTTCAGTCGGTCGGCTGATTTGATTGAGTCATTCATTCACGAGTTAAGCAATTTTTTTTTAATATTTAAGATCGTATAATATAAAGTTACAGAAGGAATTTATATTTTAGTAAGATTCTTAAGAAGATGATGTCTATATGGATATATTATGCAAGGACAATAATCGTGGATAGTTTACGATCATATAAATCAGAAAAGCTTTCATGTTATATAGATATGTACAATATTATAGATATAAAAATACACACATTCACATATGTGGAAAAAAGCTTTTATTTTTTTGTAGGATCTCATATATTTCTCTGCCTCTCAACAGTCTCTCTCATTAACTTTACAACATCCACACATACATACAACAATGACCGTACGCGATATGTTCTCAATTTATTATTTACGATTGTTAAGTTGAGATTTTCTGCACGAAAATGCAAAAGTTGAGTACCGAACATTACGAATTATTGAAATTACACAAAATTTCAGTAAATCCTCACGACGAATTCTCGAAAAGAGACATTAAAGACAAGTTTGCGCGCTTCACTGTAGTGCATTTTCATTCAATCGCACACACTTGCATGAGACACGCTCTCTTTTGGCTCATTGAGTCTCCCCTCCTAATACAATTTTTTGCTTTTATGCCGGCTATATAAAAACAGGACAACAAAGTCTTGACATAGTCATTAGTTTTTCGTATTTCACCGAGAAAAGTGTCTTAAGATTCTTAAAACACACACAATAAAAATTTAAAAATATTTAAAAAATATTTTTTGACTTTACACAAAATTATAAAAAAAAAAAATTTAAAAAAAAGTGTAAAATTTTAAATTTGTGAAATTAATGAAAAAATTTTTGTGAATGACAAAAAAAGTGATAAATACAAAGATATTTTAATATTCTTAAGGCAGAGATTTATGCCTAGAAAAAGACTTGAAAAATAATAAACTTTGACAAATAAATTTAAAAAAAAAATAAATTCAAAATGTTACAAAATTCATATATTTTTAACATTCTTAAAAAAGAATTTGAGCATGATATACAAAAGTCATTAATAGTATTTTGTTGTGCATTACTTGTGGTATCAATCCTACAGTATGTTGTTAAAAATATTGTAGAGATATCAAAATTACCGCCCGGACCATTGGGCATATGGCCATTCGGTATATTAAGATTTATAGGCCATGAGAAACATAAATCATTGATGAATTTGGCTACGACTTATGGTCCATTGTTCAGTTGCAAATTAGGACAACAGTTGTATGTTGTGATAAGTGATTATAAATTGATTCGTGAGATTTTTAAAAAAGAGTCCATGACTGGAAGGCCAAAGACACCGCTTTATGAAGGTGAGACTGCAAAAAAAGCTTTTTTTAAATAAATTCATAAAAATAATTTTTTTTTTCTTTATTTTTTTCTTCTTTTTTCCCAAAAATATTTGATGATGATGATAATGATGTGCAGTGTTGAATGGAGCAGGTAAGACGAAGACTCATTTAATGCCATTGCATATATTTAATGTGTCTAAAGTGAGATGTGAATGATTAAGAGATATAGGAATATGAAATAAGAAGAAGTAAAAAATTTTCATTCAATCGTACCGGTAAAAAAAAAACTAAGATACAAGTTTTGTGTCTCTCTCGCTCACTCGCTATACTATATTCTCCGCATAGTACACCTTTGAAATTGTTGTATATATAAAATACATCAAAAAATGCCCTCAATTTTACACACTTTTTTATTTGCAAGTCTTGAGAAGAAAATATATAAATTCATATATATAACTTTTATATATATAAAAACTGTAGGTTACGAAATCTTTCTTCCATTCAACATTAATGATATTTCTTCTCTCTTCAACGAATGTCTTAGTGGATCATTTTTTTCTTTTTTTTTTTCTCTTAAATCTTCATCGTTTGCACGCATCACTTTATGACCGAAATATATATCATTTGAATGAATTTCAAAAGTCATTAACAAATTTTTTCTTCTTTTTTTATTCAAAAAAACTAGGTGTGATAAATGCTGAAGGACCTTTATGGAAGGATCAAAGACGTTTCTTGCATGAAAAGTTGAGACGCTTTGGAATGACACATTTCAGCAATACTAATAATAAGCTACAAAATATGATAACTGTAAGTTGATTTCTCTTTTGTTTTACCTTAAAAAGTGATTTCAAATTTTAACGGCTTATTAAATTTTGAATTTTATCGACTTTCAAAATTTAACGGCTTTCAAAATTTCAAATTATAACAGTTTTCAAAAATTTGAATCTCAAATTCATAAAACTAAACAAATATCCATCATTTTTCTCCCATCCAGAGTGAAATAAGCGATCTTCTCAGTCAATTAAAGAATGATACCAAAACACCACTCGATTTAGAGCCTTATTTTGCTGTGTCAGTTAGTAACGTCGTATGCAATCTTCTCATGTCTGTACGTTTCACACGTAATGATCCAAAATTCATCAGATTTAATACGATGATTGAAGAAGGCATGCGATTATTTGGAAAGATTCAATTTAGTGATTACATACCAATGACAAAATATTTGCCAACATTTCAAGCAGCTAAAAGTCAAATTGCCGATAATCGCAAAGAGATGTTTGAATTTTACCGTGAAGTTATTGATGAACACCGAAGGACATTTGATCGTAACAATATTCGTGATTTAGTTGATTTCTACTTGTTGGAAATTGAGATTGCAAAAGAAAGTGGCACTGAAGATAAACTGTTTAACGGACGTGAACATGATGAGCAAATTATGCAAGTTATGGGCGACTTATTCTCAGCTGGTATGGAAACAATTAAGACAACGCTTTTATGGTTGATTGTATATATGTTACGTAATCCCAATGCCAAAAAGCAAGTTCAAGATGAATTAGATAGTGTCATTGGACGTCAACGTATGCCAAAATATTCAGACTTACAGTATTTACCCCACACCGAAAGTACAATTTATGAGGTATTGAGAATTTCTTCAATTGTGCCGCTTGCAACGACTCACTCACCTTTAGTGTAAGTAAACATTTTATTTCATTGTATATACATGCGAATCTTATATATCACTAAATGCTAGTGCACATTTTTAATACATTTCTAATACACTCAAATATTCAAGGTTATTTCAACTTGAGCTTCGTATTTCGTTGCATGAACAAAAAAAGATTTGTTTCCTTTGTATAGATTGCAATGTTATATCAAATAACTTACGTCAAGTTCTTGTTCTTAGACACTTCTTTTTTTTTGTATTTTTCTCATGACTCATGACAATTGAGTCTTGTATTTTTTGTTAAGTTGAAATAATCCCCATGTAAAATGTTGAAGATATGCTTGCAAAATTTATTGCTTGCTTGGATAGAATTGCATGGGAATTTTTTGTGAGGTAAAGAATATTTTTGGGGGCTCTGAATTTTTGGTCATGGTTTCCAAAAACTTGAAATTTTTGACAAACGGTTTTCAAAAATTTGAATTTTTTACAAAATTTTGAATTTTTGATCAACAATTTTCAAAAATTCATTTCAAAACCAATTCAATTCGAAAGTTCTAATCCCTTGAAACTTGTTATCAAAAAATCCATCAAATTTTCGCCAACAACTCATAGTCTCGTCAACAGCCAGTACATAATGAACGATAAGGCATAATACACTCGTGCACGATTATCCACAACAAATTGCATAACGTACAGAACATTTGCTAACAATGCACTGCCAGTTCTAATCGTAAAAACAAAAAAAAAATCATTGACAAAAGCTTCCTATCTCATACACAATTCTAAGCAATTTCAAATTCAATAGGTGTATGGAAGAAATAAATTTACACATTAATATGTATCGAACGTGCAATTTGCAACGCGCTAAATATATGTGCCTTTACTCTCATGACTTTTTTTTTCTACTTTTTTTTTATTATTTAAAGTCGTAACGAATTGTGCACATATAATTTTTTTTTCCATCGTAAAGCTTTTATCGCTTTTTCTTCTTACGGCCGAGGGAAGTAACGGGAGTTTTTGTAAATATTCTTTGACATACAACGCAAAGATTCTTTTTTTTTTATTCTTCTTCGTATTCCTTCTTTTCTTATAAATGAAGGAAAGAAAAAAGAGTATATATTCATGAAAATAAAAGAAAGAAAGAAAAGAAACTGGTCAGTGAAAGTGAAAGCACTTTTAAAGTCTGGATGAGGTTTTTGAACATGAAGAAGACATCATTGGGACGTTGAACTCGGGTATCGAACATATGAGTTGTCGTTAGATTCTTTTTACATATTTTTTTATTTTTATCGCATTCTTAAAGTCTAAAAACCTGTAATATGAATAATGAAATGCTAGTCGCAATGTTCAACGACTTATTTGACTTTGAATATTTGTTTGGAAATGAACCGAAAAAAATTTGTTCTTTTTTTTCGTACATTCGCGCATTTAATTCTTTTGTAGATGCACGTACACGTTTCATTAATGATTCTCTTTTTCTTTACAGTGATGAGGAATTGAATGGATATAAAATACCGGCTGGTGCACATGTTGTTCCACTCATTAATAGGTAAGCTTTATTACTTTATGTTTGTTTTGATTTCGTCTGATTGACTTATTATAGCTGATTTAGCTGAATTTATAAGCACAATTTACTTACAATGCAATTTCTTCTTTTTCTTACTCAACAGTGTTCACATGAACCCAGAATTATGGAAGAATCCAAATGACTTTAATCCAACTCGATTCTTAAACCATGAAGGCAAAGTTCAAAAGCCTGACTTTTTCATTCCATTTGGTGTTGGACGACGAATGTGTCTCGGCGATGTTCTTGCACGTATGGAATTATTCTTATTCTTCTCATCGATTATGCATTGTTTCGACATTGCACTGCCGAAAGGAAGTGTTGAGCCGAGTCTTAATGGTAATCCAGGTGTAACAATTCATCCAGACAATTTTATGGTATGCTTAAAAGAGAGACCATTAGATCCAATTACGACAGACGATCAAACTCCATTGAGGCCGTTTGGATCAAATTAAACACAAGCACAACAAAGAAATATCACACAAAACATTCATATTTATGAAGTTCCTATGCTTCAGGAGCGCGGTTTTGCATACTTTATCCCACAAGAATTCAACATTTTTTTTAAAATTAATACATTTGTTTGTTAAGAATTAAGTCTTTGAAGCAAAAACCGTATTGTAAGTCATAAAAACATTTACAAATTATTCTAAAGATGAAAAAACGTACAAATTTAAAATATTAAGACACGCTGACCAAGTGAATAATTTAAAATTGATCTCTCAATTTTCTATACATTCAATACTTGGATTATGCTTTACAATTACTATAATTATTATTATATTTGTCTTATGATATTACTATAAACTCTGCTCTTGATAATTTTTCATTTCACCAAAAAATATTGTTATTAAAAGTCAGAATGCAAATTTTTCCCATACATAAAAAGCTGTGATGAAAATATTTTCGGATGTAATAAATTCGAATGAGAAATTATCAAGGTTAATCAATTGAGAAATTAAAGGATATTTTGTCACCTACTAGAATTTTGTCGAGATCTAAACGATAAATTGTAGTGATATTAGTGCATTTAATTATTAAAAATGTACTCACAAGTCAATAATTTGTAAGTTCATTGTGGTTTGAACTTGATTCGAAAAAAAAATAATACAAAAGTCAAGGAACTAGAATGTTAAAATTCTAATAAATAAATTTTGTCTCCAATGGAGTACCAGATAATAATATGACAGAATTAAAGTACAAGAATAGCTTTGTTATGCAAATTATGACTTTAGTTGTAGTAGATTGAGTTGGATGAGAATTTGGCACTAATATTTAAGTACTAAATTTTAAAGGTTCTAAATTACTACTAAGTACTAGATTTTTTAAAATTAATTAAATTGAAAATTTGGTCTTTAATTTTAAGAATAATTCAAAAATTTAAAATCTGGCACATTTTTGAAATGAAATACGAAATAACTTTTGATTTAGTTCTAAATTTTCTCAAAATTAAAATTAAACTATTCAAAATCTAGTACTAAATTTGTAAAAAGATTACTAAAATCTAAAGAGTACTAAATTCAATAACTTTTCAAAAATCTAGCAAATCTAGTATCTAAATTTTCATCCAAAAAAGTACTAGAATCGACAATTTATTACAATTTCTTGTTTATCAAATGAAAAGATCCGAAAAAATTAATTTAAAAAAGTTACAAAATAATTCTCAATTACGATTGAACTTAAAATTTAAGGAAATTACAAAGATATTAAATTTCTCATAAATTATAAATGGGAAATAAGAAGAAATGTGTAATTTTGAGGAGCCATAAAATAATTGAAAATGCAAAAAAGATTGCTTTCGATTTGCCTTTTAAAACTTTTCTGAATTTTCAGAAAAAATAGTAAAGATAACAAAAAAGACAAGTCGCATCCACCTTTAAAATGTGTTCATTCATTATTTTTTAATTATTTTCATTAATTCGTCTAATTTAAGATAATTCTTGCATTAAAAAAACTTAACTTTTCTGATTTAATTTAATGATTTTCTGTAATTACTACATGCTGCTTTATAAGAAAAATCTGTATTCATGATTATAATGATAATTAATTAATAATTTTAAGCTAAGATTAAAAAATAAAAAAAGTTATTTGTTCAAAATATTAAAAAATCAAATCGTAATTTAGTTTTTTAATTTGACACAATTCTTATTAATTACTTTATCTGATTTAATATTTCATATTCATCACATTACATATTATTAAAATACATTTCAGAATACTCGCATGTTAAACTCTAAACTTGCGAACGATCGCATTTATTACATTCGTCATTGGAGCTAATAAATACTTTTGTTCCTGTTTATAAAGTTTATTTATATTTCTTTGTGTAAATATTTAAATTGTGTAGAATTTTTATTTTATTTTGATTAGAACGCATTGATGAAATGATGATCTCGTGGAATTTGCATGCGAACAAAGTTCCTTCACACTTGCCTGATTGAAAGGGTTCAATAGATTTATTGTATTTAATTTGAATTGATGAGAAATTGATTTTTTTTATATTTCAATCTAAAAGGATGAATCGTAGTTTCTGCGAGGAGGGTTCATTGAAGCCTTATTCTTGAAATTCGGATTCAAATATGTTTTAGTGGTTTGGTTAGGCTGACTTCAAATGAAATTGGACAAACTTCTCAAAAAACTTATTTAAAATCACATTTTAGAAGAAGATTGTGCCTTAAAAATTCATCCTAACCTCAATATGATCAAGATTATTCATTAATAACAAAGGATCAACCCTTTCGACTCCTGGTAAATTGTAAAAGCTTTTTATTGCCATAATTATAGGTTTTAAATTCAGAACAGCACAAATTGATTGATCGTCCAAAAATCTGGCCTCAGGGCAACATGGCTATGCAAAGTTTTCAAATTTAAACCGAATTGTTTTTAACGTATTGAACTCAAATCGAGTTCGCCACCAAGTCATGGTCACGTCTGCCTAGAGTATTCATTTTGGAAAGATTAACAGACTTGTGTTATTCAGGATTTCTAAACTGCCATATGAATACTGAAATTTATCAAAAACATTTCAATTTCTTTAATTAAACTCATACTATTCATTGATGCTTCAAAAATATTAGATATTTCCGTTCTTAATCTTAAGAATCATCCTTAAATCCATAAAATTTCAATATTTCTCCAAATCAAATCTAAAATCTCAGACAAAATTCTAAAACCACAATTGAATCTAAACAAAAAGCTCATAAAAAAGCGCCAATAATTTAATTTTATTGCTCGATGAGAGTTCAGAATGTTCAGCACGCGCAACAGACACTATCGAACTATAATAATAAAAAATAAAAAAAATTCTCGTAAATGTAACGTAAAAAATGTCTGAATCATCCCAATCCCATGTCTTCTTCATTCTTTCCAGAATGTGATTTCACTTTTAAGATATTTATTTGAAATCGAAATTTGATTTAAAAAAATAAAAAACAGCAAAGCAAAAAAGCAATAACAAGAAAGAGACGGATGATTCACGATACTTAGAAAGAAATGAAGAAAAAATGGAAAAGAATCAGAAAGAAAATAAAAATTATTTTTGGTCTTATTGCTATGGCTACATGCGCACACATTTTTAGAATGCATGCAACATCTTCTTATCTTTAACCTTACCTCACTTCTTTTTCGTGCGAAATTCAAACAACCTTGGAATTTCCGTTCTCTCACAAATAATAAAATAAAGAAGGCAATAAAATATAAAAAATTCGATGAATGTTGGTGGAAGGTTAACTGGAAATTGGGAAGTAAATTAATTGCCCCGGCGAACCATTTGCAACTTTATCGCTTGTGTGGATTTATGTTCTGTTTTGAATGGAATAGAGTTCTGTGCCTTTTTAGAAATGCAACTTTAGAGATTGATACTTCATTTTTTTGCCATTGCTCTAAAATCAAGCTACTGAATCTTATGGACAAAGATATGGAATATTCAATCCTTGAACACTTGAAAAATTGGTCCTGCATACTGCTATATACAACTTTTATCATGAAATTCTACTGATGAGTCACTCATCACTAATGAGCTCTATCTTCTCAATCATCGCATAGGCATCTATATGGAATCGATTAGGAGACAACCAAGAAGATCCTCTTTCTGGATTACAATTTGTGTCTTGATGTGGACTCTGTTTAGAACGAGTCCGGATCATCTGGCAGAAACTATGGATTCCATGGATTTTGTTGAATTTATGGAATCCATGGAAAAATTTATGGAAATCATGGAATTTATGGATTTTTTGATGGAATCAATGGAATCCATGGAAATTATGGATTAGTTCGTAGAATCCATGGATTCTATGGATTTTTTCATGGAATCCATAGAATCTATGGATTAATTTATAGAATACGTTGATCCTATGGAATTTGAGGAATCCATTGAATCTATAGAATCCATGGATTGTGTCAAATATTGAACTAATCATTGAAAATACTCTAAAATAGAATCTTTAAATCATATTTACCCTTTTCTAATGATTTTTACTCATAGAATTTATAGAATTACTTTAAAATTTCTGCAAAATTCTGCGTTTACATTATCAAAAATGGAAAAATTACTATCTATTCTAATGTTGATCAAATTTTTCGGATTGTTTGTACAAGGAAAAATTATGGTGAGCGTTTTAAAATTTTATGCGCCCATCACTTATTTCGGACTTATTTGTAAAAGGAAAAATTACAGTAAAATATTTAAAAAAGCATGAAAAATTTAGAGTTTTTAGAAGATAGTTCCATTTATTCCATAATCCATGGATTCCATAGATTCAATGGATTCCATAAGATCAACAAATTCCATAAATTAATCCATAGATTCTATGGATTCCATGGAAAAATCCATAGAATCTATTGATTCCACGAATTAATCCATAATTTCCATGGAATCCATTGATTCCATCAAAAAATCCATAAATTCCATGATTTCCATAAATTTTTCCATGGATTCCACAAATTCAACAAAATCCATGGAATCCATAGTTTCTGCCAGATGATCCACTCCCGTTTAGAACTGAAATTGACTCTTAAGGACCATAAAGTGCACATTTAGCAGAACAAAGTTAACATACCAACATCTTGTCACGAATGGGAATCGAACCAGCGCCCTTATGATTTCCAATCACAAACTCTTATCACTAAGCCATCAAGGATTCCTCCAGGATTCTCCAAAGCTTGACAAAATGCCAAATTAAACCATTGCAGTGATCTAAAAAATATCTTCGTAGTTTCCAAAAAGAATCATAGAAGCAGCATTACATAGGAAACTCGAGCCTCCAACAGATTGTCAAAATGATTCATAATTTGAAGCTGATGAATGGCTCAGTTGAGAAGATCTTGTAGACATTTTGAATTCCCAAGCTTAAACAAATGCAAGCGCATAATATTTATATTAAGTTTCATTCATCTGTCTATTTATCTAGATTTAGCTGGAAACCCGAAGATGAAGAAGAAGAAGAAGAAAGGTAAATAAAACCGGTGAAAATGTTCAGAAATTCATTGAAATTTACATACATAGTTTATGATGGAAAGTCATGGGGGCTCGCCATCTAAAAATGTTATATATGCATACATGCTACATACAACATCCAATTATCTCAAACTGTAGATCAAGTAGTAAAATAATTAAGTTTTTGCAACATCAGCAAAAAATTTTATGAATATTAAGTGAAAAAAATCGCACCTGACTATGATCACGTCCTACCAAAATTCATATTCCTTTAGTTTCCAGCCCTTTTGTAATGAAATTAAATAAAAATGATTACGTTTCAGCAAATACATACGATTTGTATTCCATTTGAAATGTTAAATCCGTAGCCAGTTTTGCTGATATTTTTTTTATAGACCACCCGTCTAAATGGGTTTAATGAACGGAAAAAATTTACATTGAACAGCTTTTTTTTTTATATATTTAATGTATGCATGTCGTAGATATTTGATTTGAAATGCTGTATATAAATATTAATTTTCATAATCACACATCTAAGCGAATATTTCCATCTACACAGTTAGTAAGAGTTAGAGACAACACGTAAAATATTATGTGTTCATCATAGCTTCCATCCAAAATAGTCGAGAAAATTGTAGCAGTTGTTTAAGTCGTAATAGATGTTAGAGGTCTGGGGTTCAATTATTGGTCAGGCTTAATTGAAGTCACGTTGTTTACAGTCTTCAATTTAGATTGGTTTATGTGCAGGTGAAGCATTGAAGTCTTTAGTTAATGTATTACATGTGTATCTGTTGCAAGATACACTAGGACTAGAGCGACACAACATTACAGCGACACTAAATGACACCATAACGTTGTCGTGCGACACTAAAAACTTCAACATGACGAAAAAGCTCTCTAATGCCTAGTCATTAGTTGTTGACCTCCCTTGGGAGGTTTCCATACACAAAACAACTTCCTGTACACTTAATCTTGAATTAGCTTCTTAAGGGCGATTGCTTGTTAATCCTTAAGGCATGTGTTTTCCGAAAATATAGTCTCAGCAGTGCCTCGTTTCATCCATGTAGCACGATGTGCATGTCTAGTTCCAGTTTCATGGCTGATTCAGTTTTACAGTGGATTCCATTTCCACTGATGACATTGGATGAACCCTTTCTTAGGCCCCTTAAACGTTCTACATTTAGTATAAACAGGATTAAAGCTCACAATCAGCTCAAATTAAGCTCAAATCTCAAAGTTCCTTATTAAAAGCTGCATTCTCCCTGTTCATAGTTCAATATCTACATTCCCAGATCATTTGTAATTAGAACAAAGAATCCGCGTGAATTCCCTCCTTTATTCGTGACTTGCATAATTATTCAAAGTCTCATTAACAATACTTAAACAGATGTGATTTGCAATAAAGACATTCAAATTCTAACACCTACATTAAATATTTGCGTTAATAATGCAATGTAAAGTGCTTGTTACTCAATCAAATGAAAAAAAAAAGAGTAAAATAAGCAAATAGCTTCTGACAAAATAAGCATCAAACACTTCAGTTCCAACCTTTGTACCCAAAATTTACAAAAAAAAACGTTTAAGTCAATTCATCACGTGTTAATTGTTTTATTTTTAAATGAATGCATATTGAATATATATTTTCAATTTACTACAAGTAGTAGATTCGCCCGCTCACCTAATAATTTAAGTTGTTTTATATTTTTTTCTTTACAAATGATACAATTGTATAAAATTAAAAGAAACACGTGTTGATGATCAAAGCAAAAATGAAGCATAAATAATTTATTCGTATAACAACAGTGTTACAATATTTAATTACAAAATAATAAACTTTTTTTTTGTGTGTTTATTATTATTACTCTTTGAGGCATTCGCATGTACGAAAAAGTATGCATTTTGAGAATTCAAAATAAAAGAAAAAAATATATATATACATTCAGCATAATAATCGGGTCAAAAGACTCCCCAAGGCCACGATGCTGAACGAAACGACATTTAATTATACACTAAAGAAGTATTTTTTTTTTGTATTTTTCGGTGACTTTGCATCGTGTTAACGTCAGCAGATTGATTATTTTTAATTCTTTTAGTTACTTCAAATTAATTCCAAAGGAAATACGACATGATTCTCCAATTCACATTTACAAATGTATTTGATTTCCGCTTAATGGATTTTGTGATTTTTTTATTGCATTTTTTATGTTTATTTAAAATGAGCTTTTGGCTGAGAATTGACGGTGTTGTGGGTTGGATGATTTGGGTGCATTGCGGAATTTTTATGGCTTTAATTGATGTTTTTGAGGAGTTACTGGAGTAGAAATAATCAAAATATTCTTTATGAAGTCATTTTGAATTAAAAAATTGCTGTAACGGTCATTTTTTATCTGAAAATTCTAAGTGTTCATTTTTCTTAGCAAAGTTGATTTACCCTTAATAGTTGTTTACCCTTTTCACTGTAAACATTAACTTTTGAATTGAATTTCGAAGAATAAACATCATATCTGCTATTTCTATAGAAATTAATGAGTTAAATCATTTAAATTTGATAAAACAGCAATCAGAACAGCATCAAAGACAGAAGAAATGTCTGACAAATTTGCATTCAAATTTCCTTCAAAAACTTGCAAAATGTCAATAAACTTGTTCCTCACCGACACAACAAACAATTAATCCATTAAAAATGCGCCGCCATATGACATAAAAGCTGACATTTCATACTTATTTACTTCTTCAATGATCAGCGTCATCATCACGTTTTCAAGGAGTTTGTGTATTGCATAACATTTGCATTCATAATACAATATTTATTATCATTTATATCGATTATGCATTAAAGCTTTTTACTATTCTTTATTAATTGAAATGCCATAATTTCGAATAAACAGTAAACTATTCGTGGTGTTTGACGTACTTCTATGGTTGGACCACATTTTAAAGCTATTTAAGTTATTGCAAATCGCAATCGATTAGACTTTGTTCATTGCATCTTTGAATATAAATGATATTAAAATCATTTCCACGTGTATGTATGTATGGAATGAAGTCTGATGAAAATTTGATTTTTATGCTAATCAACTTCATGGACGGAAAGCTCAATGACCTCGGATGTTTAAATATATATATAAAAAAACTTTCAAAACAAATAGCGACAAAGAAATTTGAGAATATTTTTTGATAATTTTTTTGTTGCTTCATCCTTAAATAAACAAGATCATTTTAATTAACGAATAAATTAATGCCAGATTATACTCAAATTGTTTTTTTTTTTTTGTGTATCAAATTCAACTCTGTGGGTTCAAGTTCTCGCATAAAACCTCGGTATTTCAATATAAACAATGCCAAATTGGCTTCATCATATACCACTCAATGATATTGTATTCGCTTCTGGGCAAATGTCACGGAACTTCTCGCCAAGAGCTAACTTGTTTGACTGCCGTGACGTAAAGTTATCGTGCCTTAGAGATGGCGCCATGATGTCTCATTGGATTTTGTGAAAGCAATGCAATGAACTTTTTACTGTAAAATGATCAGGTTTGAAAATTGATCTGAGGAGGATTAGTTGTGGAGCGGTCAAATGCCTTTCATTTGAGATTTTGTAAAATATCAAGGACCTGGGATTAAAACGTTATTTTGGGAATGTAGACAATTGATCTGCAAAATGGCAGTTCTATTCACAGACTACACGAATCAAAAATCAAGATTTTACAGACATTCTCATCAAATTCAATCGCCGTGCCACATGCATGAGAATATTTTTACCCGTCGAGCAACGAACTCTAAAAATCAACAGCAATTCTTAACAAGCAGGTTCAAGAAACTTTGCACACGATTGAAATGCATTCATTTGAAAATTATAACAAGGAATTTGGGATCATAAAACTTAAAGACCTGTTAATTTGTCAGGACTAAGCAGTAAAAGAAGGTAATTAACAAGTCAAGTGATTTAAACATCAAGGCACACAAAATATGAGCCTTTAAAAATTGAGTTAAAACAACCATAAAACTAATGACATTTAAATTAATAAGCAAAACTAATTACTGCAAAAACTAGGCTATTTGAAACTAATTAAATTATAGAATTTCTGCGATACTAATTTCGGGAACGACATAAATTTAAAAGAACGAAAAAAATATTTCGACTGTATCGAAACAGAAGTAACAACAACACCATAATCGAAGTGCAACTGTACACTCAATAACATTTCTTTTCCGGACAATTGAACAAAAAGTTATTATTTATGCTGTTTTTGATAAGAATTAGGGGGACATAATAGAATCTTGCTCTTAATATTAGGGAGCTGTAGATATCCAAAAGGAGTTGTAGAGTTCCTGAAGATATCCAATGGGAACTAAAGTGATTCAAGGTGAGCTGAAGATATCCACAGGTATCTCTAGAGATTTCCAAGAGGAGTTATAGAGATCTAGGGAAAGCTGTAAAAATCCAAGGGGAGTTGTAGAGATCCTAGGAGAGTTGTAGAGATCCAAGGTGAGCTGTAGAGAACCAAGAGGAGCGATAGAGATCTAGGATAAGCTGTAGAGTTCCTAGAAGAGCTGTAGACATGCTAGAGATCGTGTAGGGATCTAAAAAGAGCTGTAGAGATCCTGGGAATTTCAAAAGGAGCTGCAGACATCCAAAGGAATTTAAATAGATCTAAAGGGAACTAAAGAGATCCAAGGGGAGCTGTTGGAATACAAGAGAAGCGGTAGAGATCTAATAGGAGCTGTAGAGATCCTAGAGGAAAGAAAAAGATCTAGAAGAACTTCCTGAAATCCAGATCTTCTCTAAATTGATCAGACCACCCCCTTCAATGTATCCAATAATTTCCAGCTACATCCCTGAAATTTGCAATAATAACAATTAAAGTCAATACGCATATTTCAAGTCGATGAAAGAAAAAAATAATAAAAATAAATAGACGACTCCAACAACAGATCACGTTTTCTTTATTTCTGGGCAGCGACATTTTGTGCAGGCTTAAAGCAGCTCTCTTTCTTGCTTTCGCACTTACAATCGAATAAAATAAAATAAAAAAAAAAATAGCTGAAATTTATATACATCAATGTGGAATGCAAATAGTTAAATGTCAATGAACTTTTAAAGTCAATTAATCTTTATTTACATTGTAGCTTAGTTGTACACATATTTTTTTTAGAGGTATAGGTAATATCAATGCGGTAGTACATTATATTATTACCGCAATGCTTGCAATAAGTTTCTAATTGCGATATATGAAAATGGGAAGAAACAACGATAGACATAAGTATGTAATATGATGCGACTCATGTCTCATTACATGTCAGCACATTTCCATTGAATTGGACCAACCAAAAAAAGTGCAGAACTTTTTTTTTGACTGCTGAGTTTGTGGAAAAAAAATTGTATTTACATAACTGCAAAAACGACAGCAAAGCAGTAAGTAGTCGGTGGTGGTGGTGGGAAATAAAGCACAAAGAACATTATTACACAACAAACCGTAAAAAATTATTTATTCATAGATAAAAAGTTTAAAGCTCTTTCGGGGAAAAGAATGGACGTGGAGGAGAGATATTGTGTGGGGAGGGGTACACAAGAAGAGAAGAAACGATAAAAATAATAAAAAAAATCTACACTCATACGGAAAAGAATTTATACATATATAAATGGCTATACATATGAGGCAGATAAAAGTCATCGACCTTTTTGAAAGTGAAAGTCAAAACATACAAAGGTAACTGTCGTATGCTTAATATATTTTAATATACGACGATGCTAGACAAGAAAAAATATACAACAAATACATTTACACTGGTCATTGCTAACAGTAAAAATGGCTTACTGTATCGGAGAATGTGCAAACGAGGCAGAAGTGAGTGAATTGTTTTTTTTTTTTTTTCTCGCTATTCCTTTTTCAAGGATCTTTTGCCGTTCTTTTCAATTTTTTTTTTTTTATTTCATTTTCTCGCTCTTCTTACTATTTTTTCGGCAAATTATCAACAATTTATGCTGAGCGGCACAACACAACCAGCGGATGCAATCAATTTAATATTATAGCCTTTACATCTCATAGTAATGGCAATAAAACAATGTAGTGAAAAAGTTATCGTAGATCGGATGATATAAAGTGCAGTTTCGGGGCATTCAAGTCAACATAAATTGTTTATTTTTCCATGAATTTTCTTTTTCATTTCGTACTTGATGAGTTCAATGACTTGTATTGTTTTTTTTCGATTGAATGCAGTTTTGGTTGTGAATGCTTCAAGGATATTGCTTGTTTAATTGCATTTGCTATTTTTAGATTGAGAAGTTTAACGGATTTTGGTAATTTGAGTTGTTTACGTAAGGATTTCCCTTTGAATTTTTAAAACTTCAACACAATATATATATATGTGGTCATACGGAAAAAAATCGCCCCAAAATCGCCCCAAACAAAACTAATACATTGACAAAAGATAAATTTGAATTTCAGATAACGGTTACAAAAAATGTAAACAAATAATTTTTTATATTGTCAGTAAGTCGATTTAAAGAACAGTCGACGTTTCCTTAACGTAACTCTCAGGATATTTCAAGACATTCGTCGCAATCAATGTAAACTTGTTGATAAATAAAAATTTTATAACCGTCATTTGAAATTCAATTTATTTACGTACTGTAAATTTTGTCATTGTGTTAGTGTCTTTCCAAAAAATAACCGTCATTTTTTTGTATGACCACATATATATATATTGCTTCAACACAATATATATATATGTGGTCATACAAAAAAATGACGGTTATTTTTTGGAAAGACACTAACACAATGACAAAATTTACAGTACGTAAATAAATTGAATTTCAAATGACGGTTATAAAATTTTTATTTATCAACAAGTTTACATTGATTGCGACGAATGTCTTGAAATATCCTGAGAGTTACGTTAAGGAAACGTCGACTGTTCTTTAAATCGACTTACTGACAATATAAAAAATTATTTGTTTACATTTTTTGTAACCGTTATCTGAAATTCAAATTTATCTTTTGTCAATGTATTAGTTTTGTTTGGGGCGATTTTGGGGCGATTTTTTTCCGTATGACCACATATATATATATTGCTTCAACATAATCGCAGTCCCCTTTGAAAAAATTCAGTTTTCATAAATTTTTCATAATAATTCAGTGAAATCAAGTAAATATTTGCAAAAATTCATCAAATACTTAACGACAGTACGTGACTAGACGTGATTATCAAACCGTAAAGGAAGTTGACTAACAGAAAAAAAATCGCAAAGACAGGAAAGAAATTCCAACCTTTTTCTTTAAAAATAAATTTCAAAACATCCTTTCCTGATGATATCAATGAACTTTACGTCTAAGAAGAAATTCAAGATTATTTCACAGTTCAATTCACTCTCGATGTTATCAAACAAGCAAAGTCGAATCATCATCAGGTCATTAAACCTTTTTCCATACGAAACTCAACTCTCGTACAACAAAACGGATTAGTTAGACAAACTGCCTGATTTGACCAAAAGCAACCGCTCCCTTTTGGAAAACACACGCAAAAAATCCTCTTTTATTGCTTACATAAAAAAATGCCTACTTCATGAGACATTTCACAAAAAAAAAAGAAAAATAATAATTTATTGTCTTTAACGCTGAAATTGACGATGAAAAAATGCTCAAGTGACGTAAAATGATGACGCTAATAAATTTTTTAATTGTCAATAACATGCGTATCGATGTTTAAGTGCTAATTCAATTTAATATTGTGCAAAAAACAACAACTTAAAAATCAATTTACCATTTTCAAAAAATAAACAAAAAAAGACGTTCGATGATTATGCAAATGTAAACTAACTGAATAGTAATGAAGTACTCAGCATATTGGGTAAGTTTGGAGCATTATCATTCAATTGGATATGCTCAAAATTTTTGAATGAGGAAGAAAAAAAAATGAAATTCTCGAGCTTTTGCTGATGTAAAGTTATGATAATATATTTGCGAATCATTTCAAGTGGAGATCCATTCATAATACGCACTATCCGTATACACAGTATTTACCTTTACATTTCGAATATTTTATGAATGAACGAACGGACTTGATAAATTGCATGTCATGTATATATCAAGCTATAAATAGAGAGGCACTTTAATTGCTGTTTTCTCAGAAAGCAATTATTTTTCATTCTCAGTAAAAATTGTATCCGAAATTGTGAGTTGCATTGTAAATAAGGAGCTTGTCCGAAGGAAGTAAACAAGTTTTATTACTTTTTTAATTCTAGTTAATATTTTAATTTAAATTTACTTTAAATGCCAAAACTATTAAGAATTTATTGAGTACACTGAGCTTCTGTAAATGCTTAAAATTTAAATTAATTGGGTATTAAATGGCATGCTGATGATGTAATAAAAGTTTCGATTATATCAGGTGTTGTGGAATATTAAGGGCTTCAGATACTTGCTTATGCTTAGTGAGTCATGTTCTGATTCGTCATGACAGACCTTCAGATTGTTTACATCTTTTTTAGTTGGAATTAAGCTTGATATGAGTTGAAATTTTTATTGAAATTGGCAAATCTCGAGTAGATTTAAATGTATTAAGCTTTCTCTGTGCCGGAAGTAGTAATGGCATTAAATGCAGCCATTTAAAGGACTAAAGCTCACCAATGTTCCTATAGTTAGTTATCAAATGGACTAATAGAATCAATATCCTTCATTTTCAGCCTTTCATCAATTTGATCACGTGGGCGTCTGATGAACTCATGGAAGGAAGCTGTCGATCGAGACAGTATTGCACTTGGTATCGGGAGTTGACAAGCGGTTGCCACCGATAGAGCTAGTCACAGGCGACATCTATAGAAGGCCATCAATCACAAATCATCCATACGGTCAGCTAAGCAAGTAAGTGTCAGTAATTTTAAATTTAGGGTCCAATCTGCCATAAAATGAGCTTTACACCTGCTTAGATAATTGCCATACACACACGTTCCCTTGCTCCACCACTAACCAGGAACTTAAAAATTTCCAAAATGTTAATTACACAACATAAGAAATTGAGACATCCTCAAAAAAAAGTATGTTAAAGTTATCATACCAACAAAGACTCAAAATTTTATTCATGAAAAATTTAAATTTATAATTTTAAGTAAACCAAAAGATATAATTTGCCATGCCAATGATTAAAAGTAGGTAACTGAAAAAGTCATAAAATGTTTATGTAAAGTTACTTAAAGAATTTTGGGAGGTTTTAAAACGGTTTTTCTGTCGATTTACATTTTATGGCTACTTTATGTTATTGGGGAATGAGCTGTAAAAAATTAATGAAAGAATCATAGCTTTAAGATAGTTGAAGGATAATTAAAAGTTTTGTGTCAAATGAAGTCACTTTACAAAAGCAGCTTACTTACTTTGTTCGCTGGCCATACAGATCATCTGTAATTGATTGCCTCTCTCTGTTGATGTCTTAAACTGCCTCTATTGCTGGCTGTCCTTTGCCAAAGTCAGCAGATCATCAAAATGATGAGGAATTACTTCTTAAAGTCAACAAACCTTCCATTTTGCTGGACATGAATGATTTACTTCTTATAATCAGCATCACGACACTACTGTAAGTTCAATAAACCATTTAAGTATCGTAAATCTCATCAAAACTTAAAAAGCACATCCAAAAAATCCAATTAGGGTTCCAAAATTTCCACAAAAAATTAAAAATGATAATGCACAAGTAATTTTCGATAAAAAGGTATCATTACAGTTGAAGCCTCGCAAAAGATTATTACTGTAATATTACATTTAATGACAATAATATCACAGAATAAATTACATCCAATAACTATAATTTCATTATGAGAAGTCAGAAAGTTTTATTAAAATTGCATAATCTTTTACTATAATCGTCCGATTAACACAATAAAGTCATATTAAATGGAGCTTATGCGATAAAAGCTTCAGGTCAATCTGAAAAGTATAAAATGCCAAAAAAAGTTATTCTGGTGCTTATGAAAAATTTATGAGAGAAATTTAATTTTTATCGAAAATAATGAAAGTTGATCCAATAATTGTCCAAGATTATACATTAAAGGTTTAATGCGATTGTCACTTATTAACATTGTTGGAACTGACAAATAAAATGTTTTGAAGTGTCAATTTTGCTACTTTGCAACTGTTTTTTGTAATTTGATAGAAATGTGGAGGATGTTGAGCCGTAAAATTGTTTATGTAATGATTATGAACGGGTAATTGAACCCACAAATGCATAAGTGTTCCTGTGACACTCCTTGTTGATATAGAAATCGGGAATGTTGCATGACTGAGATTCTTAACTGTTGCAATAAAGTCGTTGTATGAAAGGGTTGTTAAGACTGAAATGATGGCTTTCTAGTCTCTGTCTTGAGATTTGTCGGGTCCAAGATTTCGATGAATTCCATTTTAGTCTAGGACTCGACTTCAGTTCCAATCCCGGTCTCTATCTCATTCACATTCTCAGTTTTGATCTCAGATCCAGACTTGGTCTCGTTCTCATTCCCGGTCTAAGTTGTCATCTCAGTCCCAGACTCAATCCCGATCTCGTTAGACATCGATCTAGGTCTTGGTTACAATCTCACTCTCAATTTCGGTCTCAGTCCCAGTCACCGTCTAGATTTCGGCCTCAGCCCTTGTTTAGGTTAGTATCAGTCCTAACCTCGATCTCGTGTTGGGTCTCGATCTCGGTCTCAGTCCGAGTTACGATCTCGGTCTCGTTCGGATTTGTAAGCTGAAGATCCTTTAATAACACTTAATTCCGTCGACATTGCTGCATTTAACCCAAAATTCAACTTCAGACTTAAGTCTCCAAAAGAATGCACAGACGATCATGAGTATGATTACCTATAAGTTGACAAACATTCTCATCAGCACTTACATCATTTTCTCTTTGAAATCATACACAGACATACTTTTTTTGTCAAAAAAAAAGTCTCTTCAAAAATAAAAAAAATAAAAGATTTCGGTCAATGATCTGTGATTTCTAAAACACTAAACAATTACTAGAAAGACAGTCAGTCTCCAGCTTAAAATGCATGAGTTTATTTTTAGAAATAAAAAAAATAACGTAAAGAAGATTTAAATCGAAAGAAACTTTCTTCTGATATTGAGATAAGTGGACCATTCACAATCGAATCGATGATTGATTAAAACAATAGCTGGAGTTCTACAAAAGCTAAGCATTTTGGGAAATTCCCTTAAATCAAACAGAAAATGTTGATTCTATAGCACGTGCAAGTTACATAATCCTTGAATAATTTAACTTCATGAATAGTAATTAAAATTTATTCTTTTTTTTATATTATTTTTCAAGGAATTTCGTGACATCATTTCGGTTAAGAGGCTTTTGTGGTGTAAACTTTCATTTGATACTTTTTAATATGGAAATTGTTTGCATTTTTACAGCAAAGTTTATTTTGTGTTCATTCACCTTTTCGTGCACCTTTGTTTTTCCTGCTAAGTTTGTTTCCATTCAATAGCTTAAATACGCCTAGAGATGTTGTGGTGCTGCTATGTGTTAAGTCAATATGATTAATTTTTTATTTCTCTATTTAAGACTTTTTTTTTTGCCTACATATTTTTATTTTTATTGGATATTTATTGGCCTTTTGTATTGTAAGTGTCAGTTTTATGTTCATAATTGAGGGACATGGGCATGTTTATGATTGAATATGTTCATTGTCTGCTAGGGATTGAGGTGATTTGTTGAGATTAGATACTTTATTCTTAACGACTATTCATCCCTGCTCCATATTCACTTTATTTAAAAGATTCTTTCCTTTGACGTCATTTATGGACTGATCTCAAACAAATTATATCTTAAGAAGTCATTCAGGCAACATTTAGAAGGAATCGAACCTGGGTGTTCAAACTACGAACATGCATCTTCCCACTCAGTGCATGCTATGTCTTTAACAGCATTAAAGATTCCTGAATAAAGCTCACAAAATGGCAAGTTATATCTTATGCCTTTGGCCCTCTTATTAATGCAGCTGTTTGTTTGTAATCCCAAAAATGATAGGACCTGTTTATAAATGGGCCCTTGTAATAGTGTCAAAGCTATTATAAACTGAACTGAATATTTAAAAAAATGCCTTGGCATACTTAATCATAAGACATGCCGAATAAAATGTATAAAATGCCCATTTGAACACCCAAATGGATATAGTAAATGGTTTATTGTTTCATAATAATCTCAAATTAATGAAATTTGAATATCAGGAATGAATTATGAAGCTTCATCATCGTTCTAAAGTAAATATACACAATTTATGCGAAATTTAAATAAAGGACATTCTTGACTGCGGTATTAGGTTTCTGATGATTGGGGTGATGACATTACAAATTAAATTCTATTGTTATGGAAATCAACAAAGTAATTGCAGAATGAATTTAGCATTTTTAAATGTATTCAGCTATTCTGAATTCAGCACTATTCAGCAAAGCTGAATTCAGCACTTATAAACTCTGTTCAGAACAATTCAAAGTCCATAATTTAAATACAAGTTATTCAGTCTTTTTCCCACGATTCAATTAATGATACCAAAACAAAAAAAAATGTGATTCCCACTTTACTTCCTATCCTACAACTATTTGACAAGCAATTAACGGACACAATAATAATTCAATGCTACAAAGTACAACAAATTTATTACATTTTTATTCATCTAAAAGAGTCAGTTTTGCATGTTCGAAACATTCGCCTCCATAATCTGACTACGTTAACTTTTTAACCTGCTTTTTTTTCTCTTCTCTCATCCAACTGTTCCGTGAATATTAGAAAATTATGTCATCAACACTTAAGAACAAGAAAGTCACCAATAAATGAATATTTTTAGGCCTGACGATGCTTATCGGATATTTTAAATCGACTTCTTTTTAGACTTTCGAAAAGCTTTTTTTTATTTTTGCGATTCCCTTCTACATTTTTTATCGATTCTCTCATTCCTGCCGTGCGAGAAGCTTTTACTGTAAATTTTCAAGCATTCTTAGTCATGCTGCAATGTTCTAAACTTACACAATGAGTCAATTTATGTTCATCATCAATGAAATATTAAGTCTTAAAGCTTGAAAACATCAACAAATCGTAGTCGATAGTCATAAATTTACATGATTTAATATCTGTACAGTCCATTACATAAAGAAGAAAATCTCCTTGTAAATTTTTTTGAGGGGAGTTTGTGAGTGACGTCGGATCGTGGATGGAGCTTTGGGATTTTATTGTTTGGAATGGACTTCTTTGGATGGTTAGGAATCAGCGTAACCAAAATCCGTAATTAGTTACGGATGTGTTCCATTTCTTAACTGATTTTTAGCATGCAAATTTGAATGCTGATGGGGTTATTGACCTTCTGTCTTGGCACTTGCTTCATTCTTGAAAGCTGGGCATCATTCGAGTGGAAATCTGTCTCAGGACTTGTCTACGAACTAATATTAGTAGTGCTTAACAGTACTTATTACTTTATTAAGTACTAAACTGTATTTAGAACTATATTCAGTACTAAACTAAATACTCAATCATCAACATTGCTTATAGGTCGTTCCTAATTCTTAAATTAACATTCATCATTGAGGTTTGACTACCTTCTTTAGTGCCAATCGCAATTTTTTACCAATTTTACCTATCATATAGCTGTAGACCATTCATTAATCTTTCTATAACAGACTTCATTAGAATTTGGTCCGTTATTTAACGCGAATTTCAATATCCTATCGATTTAGCTTACTAAACATTCCCAGACTATCCCAAGACTATCTCTCCCAAGAAAAAAATTGACATAATTAGTGATCGACCTCCTCAAGTGTATTTATCAAGTGTCAATCACAATATTCTAAGCTTATAGCTCATTTGCAGCTTCAAACCCTTGAGCATAGCATACATCATTATCAATCGACCCCCTTATTTAGTGTTACACTTAATGTTCAATTGATTTACTAGAGAAACTCATGATATAATTAATTCTTAGAAGTATAATCTCTCTTTCTTTGCCTTAATTTAATTCAT
The DNA here is from genome assembly GCF_022539635.2 of Chironomus tepperi. Classification (NCBI taxonomy): domain Eukaryota; kingdom Metazoa; phylum Arthropoda; class Insecta; order Diptera; family Chironomidae; genus Chironomus; species Chironomus tepperi. The sequence goes on from NW_027226207.1 coordinate 3,840,416, forward strand.
TTGAAAGCAGTAAAAAAATAAGACTTTTTTTTTTAGATTATTTGAAGACGAGGAAGAAGAAGTAGTAAAAAATGTCAATATACTATCAGAAAGTTTATATATAAATTTTTTTTTCTTGCTTGCTAAACTGGCTCGCTAGTAAAGAAAACGTGACACCATTGAATCGAATCGATACACTTTGCCGTTGCCTCTCTTTTCTCTTGTGCCAGCTTACCCATAATTTTGCTGAATATCTTCATTCTAAATTTTTTCAAAATGTTGCGTCTGTACGAAAAAAAAAATTATATATATTTTTTATATATATACACAATCTGTGTTTCTTAAAGTTTATTGAACTCGAGAGACTTTCTCCATCAGCTGGTCGCACGTATAGCCAAAACGACATTACTTCTTTTTTTGGTGTTATGAGTTGAATTTTAAATAATATTAAAAGTATATGTCAAAATTTTATATTTAAAAAAGTAGATGTTGTCGTTGCAACATTTTTTTTTGGCAGCTCAACAAAAAAAACTCAAACTCGACTATCGATTCGATGACCTGACTTGGAGTAAAAATGATTGTACATACCTCAACTCATGATGGCAAATTGATTTATTAAAGCCGGGGGATTATTATTTTAAATGGCTTGTTTCGTCGAGATGAAGAGAAGTAAAAAAAAAAACTGTACTGGCTATTTCTATCATCTTGACATCGATCTCGCAATATATTAAACAACAAAATAATCTATTTGTACATACATATCCAGGAATAAGAGAGCGAGGCATTTAAATAGGTTAAGATGCAATTCACAATTGACTTCTGATGTTGACGGTAGTGAGAACATTTTTTTTTTTTGTAAGACAGACATGCATAATAGCAGATGCCAATTTGAAGAAAAAAAGAGAAAAAAAAATTAATTCATGCCAGCGTAAATCTCAACCAGTCCATTACCTAAGCGCTGTTAAAAATTATTGATCCAATGAGTGACAAATGCTGCTATTCCTTGACACGCCTATGAAAAAAATATAAATAATAATAAACAGCAACTTACTACATATATCGGTGGATATGTGTATTAATAATATTAAATAAAATTATTTTATTTAGAGAAAAAAAAATATGAATTTTGAAGTGTTAACATTTTCGAGTTTCTACATCGATTTGCATATTTATTTAATAAGTTTTTGTCTCATGAATATATTTCACTGGCTGTGTCTTTTATTTTTATTTTGGTGAGAAAAGTTGATGGGAAAATCTACAAAATATTTATTATTTACACAATATTTTTGAATCAATCCACTAAAATCCCATAAAGGAAGTTTTGCTTCTTTTAAACTCTGCATAGTTGCATAATCCAGGATGTATACCCCAATCCAATGTTCCTAGCCAAAATTTGTGTGTCACGAATACTCAAAACGGGTTGATGCGACTGGAAACGGCGAAAAAGCACCTAAATATATAAATATCTAACGACAACGACATTGCTATTTTTTCGCTACTTTAATCTTCTTTGTTAAAAGCGACTCCAAAAGTAAAGAATCAATATTAATTCATAATTTACAAAGCTTCTGCTTGCATAGTACAAATGTAAATGTTTAGGTTATTCTGAGATACTCCTAGGATTCAAATATTTATTGTAAATCTGTTAAGTATGTAAATCATCGTTGATATCACTGAAATTAAAAGTTTATTTGACCAATAAAGTTGTAAATGTTTGATTGCTGCATATTTTAAATATATGCTGAAAAATTCTTTGATATTATTTACCGTAACATTTGAAGATTTCGAACATCCTTGGATTCGCATATTTAAATCCGATCAATAATTCCATGACTCAGAAGCTTAAATTAGTCAGATCTATTATTAATATGTCTTTTATATGTTTTAACGTTCATTTGATATTTAAATAATATTTATTCTACATAGTTGAAGTCCCCTTTACAGGCAAAAGTTCAGTCTTGTTTTGAACTTCAAAGAATAAACATTTTTGTAAATAAAATAATATCCGTAATGAGTTCTTAATTACATTTACACGTAATCGTAACTAAAAACAATACAAAATATTCAAGCTATCAACTAACTTATCAGTTGTATGTCATTCTATAGAATTTCATAAGAATTTCTATTAATAACAAAACTTAAAGTCTAATCCGATTATTAGCCAAAAAATGAGGACGAAGTGTCGAAATTTCATTTTGTAAATGCCAGCTTCAGGCGCCATCTAAAAAAAGCCCATGAATCACAAAACATAATATTGATCAAGCGAAATAAGTAAATCATGTTTAAAGACTAAGTCCAAAACTTAATATTATCTATTCCAATATCATCCTTGAGGTTTATGACCGACCCAGACACCTGATTATCGATATTGTCCTATATAGCACATAAAATAAATTCAATAGCCACAAAGTTGAATTCAAAATCAATTCAAACCCAGCCAAAAAAAAATTTCTTTAAATTATTCCACGTCTGTAACGTTAAAAAATCACCCTAAACTCATTGATGAATCAGCAAATAGCTTATTTATGAGCTTTTATTGAATAACTCTGAAATCAAATTGTGGAACAAATTGAACAATTTTAAAAGTCTTTCGACAGAATTTGGATCAATTATCATGAAATTTGAATCTAATTTGACCGTTATTTTATGCAAACCTTATTAAAATAAATGAATTTCCAAAAATTATCATTCAGATGACTCAACTTGCACGTTTTTTTCTCACTTCTAGCTTCACATTGCCTAAAAAAAATTTAAAAAACTTCCTGTGAATTTAAATTTCAGCCCACTTATGCACGTTGAATTTAATAGAATTTAAAATTACGACAACAGAATAATTTCACCATGTAAGATTAAATTGGAGCTGTCCATAAGTGATGTGCTTAGTTGGATTGGATTCTTATGGCTTTCTCTGGCACACAAAAGAATCTTCTTTTGTTGATTGTCAGTCAATTCCAAGTTTAATCATCCAACTTTCTTCTTAGGGGTACAAAGCTGTTAAGAGAGGGTATACAGCAATTTATGGCGTGCAACTACTTAAAGATGGGTTTACAACTAATAAGAAGAGATACTGCTACTGATAAAAGGTTCATGGCTACTATAAGGACTTTTCAACAGCTGAAAATCCCCAAAATGGGTTAACTCCTCTACTAAGAGGAGGCAATCAGTTGATGTCAATGAAGCTTCTAAAAAAGGAGGTAAAGAACTACTGTAAAGGGGTACACAACTACAAATAGAAGGTGCAAAGCTTTTAAAAGGATTAAAACAGGCGTAAAAAAGGGGTGCAATGCTACACAAAGGGAAAAACAGCCACTTAAAGGAGAATGTAGCAACTTAAACGCTTAGGTAACTAGACAGCTAAGATGAACATCATTTATGAGATTTCCCTCCCAATTATACGTTGACGTAACGTTGAATCTGGATGTATAAGTGCTGATGTGATTTAACAATCTGTGGATTTTCATCTCAATCATTTTAGGGCCTTTGTCCAAAAAATAATGCATTCAAAAACTGATACATAATATTATTTTCAATGCCGAAAAGTCACCGACGAGAGCGAGAGAAAAGAGACGAAACGAAAAATTATTAATACGTAAAAAAAAAAATTAATAAATTGTTGAAGCAATTGCTAAGCTTTAATCTAAACTGCTAGCTTTGCTGCTTTTTGTGTGTTACGTACTCGTTTTCCTCTTTTATAAATAAATATATAAATATATATATATTTTTACACCATAGTAATGTATCTCTTATGCTTTTTTTTATACTTTAACTTCTTTTTTTTTCTCAATAGGTCATTGATCTTTTACACATCGATGTGGTTGTAAAAACGACTTTATGTACGACTTTTTTTTTCACAATACCTTTATAGAAATATATTGATGACCTATTTTCTTAGCGAATGTAGAATTGTAGGTGACAGAAAGACCGATCTTTTGTATTTTATGTATTTATATCTCTTCTTTTGCTTTCCGCTTCTTATTCACCATTGCTTCTTTTACTTCATCTCTGTCTTATGAGACTCTTTTCTTTCAATTTTAAAAAAAGACTCTCTGAAAAAAAGAGCATTGCGATTCCGGTAACGATGATCAGATCTTTTTTTTTATTTCTTTTGCCGTGTTTATATTTTTTTGTGTATAATATTTTTAGGTAATCGTCGGCTTTAGAGAAAGGCCTTTCTGTGCCTTTCATTCCTTCTCTTCTATTCTTCTTCTTGGCTAGCACAGATTTTTTTTTATATTATATATTTAAACTTTAACTTATATTTTCGCTCCTAAGTATAACACATAGCTTTTTTTTTTGAAACGAAATTGAATCACAACTCGACGTTGATGGAAGTGATCTGAGGTAGAGGTCAGTAACGCATTTTCGATGATGACTTGCAATTCTTGATGGGATTTTGGGGAATCTGTGGTTTATATTGGTATTCTGGATATGGTTTGGTGCAATACAGTTGAATTCTTGAGTTCTACTTTCTATATCTTAAGCAATGGATGTTCTGAGTTTCACATACCCATATTATACTAGATTGCTTGATTTATTTATATGTCAGTTACTTAAAATGTTAGTTATCAAAATCGGATGATCATGAAGCAACATGGTAGACTAGACATCAATTGGGTTCGAATCCCTACCTGAGTTGGTCAATACATAAGTTGGCTGACACTTGAGTTAGTTGACTCCTAAATGATAAGACACCTGAGTGTGTCGACACCCTACCTGAGTAACACAATGCGGCGAACCGGTAAAATATGTCCAAATCAGTAATCACAATGCCGTCAGAGCAATTTTGAATCTTACTAATAATACGGCGATACAACGGTGCCGCAGCTACTTGGACTAACCACTATGAACGCAAGGATTTACTTAACTTTATACCAAACTATTTTTAGACTTTGACTAATTATTCAATTATATTTATTTAGACATTACATTTTTACTTAGACCTTTTTAGACAGTAACTTGATATAAGTCATAACATACATGCTATCAAACCAGAATGAAATATGACTATTGCGAGTGATTAGTGGAAACTTCCAGTTATTAAAGCCGGGTAGTGCTTGTCAAACATTGATTGACTTTATTTACAATGCCAGACGCATGGCCTTTAGTTATATCTAAGTTTTAATATACGGAAATTATAAAACTAAGTTCAATGTGCTTTATGCATACCTTGAATATTTTGAAATATTGAAATTATTGGTAAATGACAAATTTTTTTCTGTTATCTGGAATAAATTGGAAATGTTGAAATAATCACGTACTACCTTAAGGTATAGAGCAATAACACATGAGTCATTGAATCATGATTTGAACTAATGACCAAATTACGAAATAAATCCAAAAGATCCCATACCTTACGATATGTGTGTCAAATTCTCAATCAACTCTACCATATGATACCATAAAAAAAATGTCTAGCTTCTCAGAAAATGGCAACAGACTGAAAGTTCTTCTCACAGACTTTCACAATCCCCAAAAAATCAACATGCAATCAGATTCTAAGAAACATTTGTGAAATATGACTTAATTTCCTACCTGAAGTCAGACACAAAATATCAAATTTCACTTCCATAACCCACCTGTTAAGTCATGTCAAAGAGATCCATCCAAAAGCTAGATTCATATCTTAAGTAGCTGCAGAAATTAAAAACTAAAAGCTCAAATAAAAACTGAACTTTTTTTGTGGATGTAGTAATCCAATTAAAATGCTACTTGATATTTCCACGAAGATAAGACGAGTTGCTTAATGACCTTAACAGATTAGTTAGAAAATAAGAGAGCTTTTACTGCTCACATAATCCAACCATAACATGATGGTAATAATACTTAATAATATTTAATAATTATCGTATAATTTTTTATGACATTACACATTCTGTTTAATGGATACAATTGGATGTGAGCTAAATCTTTCTAAGATTTCTGTATTATAATTACGACTATGGGGGATTTTAGACACGTTAGAATGTCTTGTTGATCATTATGAACAGTATGTCACCGGTTAATGATATTTTACGATCTTGTTTGGAGTTGTAAATGTGCACGTCCTTTTGGGGTCGGTTGCTGGTGATGTCTATTGTATTTGAGAGGTGGGGGTTAAGGGTATGATGGATAAGAGGTGCTTGAGAGGAGCAATGAGCTGCTCAGATGTTGTTGATTTGAAATCAAGAAGTAAAATTCTGAATTACGACTCCCGAGTGGGACTCGAACTCACGTCATACGATTTACAGTCGCATGTTCTACCCCTGAACTATCTGGGCTACTTGACTTTATGGCAAAGTGCTGTATATGTTGATATTCTACAGCAGAAATCGGATTTCCTATCAGACATCACTATCAAAATCCTCCCATCTTCTAACACAAACTTCAGTCGCACATGCCTATTCGACGTGCTTTTTTGATACTTTTAAAGGTATGAAATATGACATTCTTTACTAGTTTATTGCAGTTTCTGCAGTTTTTTTGAGCAATAATAATTACATTTGTCATAAATAAAGTTTCTTGCCCTTTTGCGAAAATTAAAATATGGGACAAGGTGAGAATTTTTTTTTTTATTTAATACTATAGTCAACTCGTGAGCATTACAAATTTTTTTTTAATTGCAAATATTTGCTGTCCTCATCAATCATGTAAAATATTTGCATTGTCAAAATTTACGTTTTTTTTAAAGCAATTGACCGAGTAAAACAGTTTTAATAAGGCGGAGAAACTATAAATCGATTTTTATTTTGATGACTGAATTGTTTGGAAGTGGCAATGGATGAATTGGAATTGAGTTTTTGAATGCTTGAAATTGAAGCAGAAAGCAATGGTCTCTTAGCAATCGGGCTCTTAAGATGACAACCGAGGTTTGATTCCTGAGAGTACCTCGAGTTGGATTCAAGTGCTTTCATCACTGCCTTATCTATGCAAATCGGTTTTTACGTCATTTGGGTTAGTTGCATTGAAAAACCATTCCTTAAGTCATACAATTGAACAAAATTAGGTAAAAATCAGATCAATTGGATGTCCACGCATCAAAATCTTCTAATTCCACTTAATAAATCAACTGGATGTCTTCAAATCTGGAACTCATATTGAGAATGTCAGAGGAGTGCTAATTCCAAACAGTTCACGATCTACAAGCTCAAGAACACGTCTCCACTGTGAAGACGCCTCAAAAAAAGAAGTAATCTACTTATTGTTACCTATAAGATTCACCTCTATCCTAATTCATACTCAAACTTAACATTAATGTGCTTATTCCTAATTCAATTCTTATGCCTTATTCAAAAGACAATAGAAGAATACAAATCATGTTCCCTAAAAAATTTTTTGCTACACAATATATGCCATAACCTAGTTAACTCAATAACATAATGACTATCTTATTCGCATCAATCATCCACAAAGAACTACGTGAATCACAGAACCTTTGTACTATTTGTGTCACTAGTTTCTTTTATTGCACTTTTTTGACGACTCGAAACACAAAAAAATAAATATTTTTACGATTGACTGTATAATAGCCGCAAAGCAAGAGAGGAATATATCGTAAGGAATTACAGGTCATTATCCTCATAAAGAAGAAAGAAAGAAAGTTGAGGAAGAGAAGTAATTTTAAGTAAAACAGTAAACAGAAAGTGCATACTGTAAAAAAAATATATGAATGAATCTGAATTTATCACCATCAGGTGAATGAGTCACAGAATGTGTAAAATTAATTATCATCAAGAGGCATAAGTTAAGTGAGCGAGAGAATAGAAGATCTATGTCACACGTACCATAAATAATGAAAGAAAATTCTAATATTTGTCGTTATCATAAATCAATTTGTATTGTGTTAATTTTTCAACAAGTTCTCATAATAATTTCTCTATTCTTAGATGGATTGTGGATTGTTTAGTGATGATGTCTAAAATAGCTTCTAAGTGAGAAACTTCTATTGATTTAATGTCTTATTTACTAAATCCGCTAAATCTGGCTCTATCAATGATAATTGGTAACTATCCTTCTAACTGATAAGCAAATATTGATTCCCTGATCGGCACACTGTGTTAAGCAATTGTGGTTGAGTGTAAATGTAATTAAGAACTCTTTACGGATCTTATTTTATTCGCAATGATGTTTATTCTTCGGAGTTCAAAAACAAAGTGAACTTTTGTATAAAAAAGGGTTTTCAACTATGTGCAATAAATATTATTCAAATCTCAAATGGCCGTTATAACACTTATTCTGTAGTTCACCAAATTACAGACAATTTGTGTAGATGACAGTTAGAATCAATGCTTCCAGTCTCGAATTTTTCCTCAAATCTCCCTTAAACCTCCCCAAAACTGGCACACATCATGTTCAAACGATCCCATATTAGAAGTGTAAATAAATCATAATAATAATGTTCATATTTTCTTATTATTATGCAAAGAGGAGAAAGAAGCACATGCATGAAGTAAGAAGAAGAAGAGAATAAATATTTTGAAGTGGCATTGAAAAATAAAAAAAAAAAAAGATCAAATAAGATCGAATAGAAAAGTGTTGTTACACATAAAGTAAGCAGCACCAGCAGCCATAAATAATAATAATAATACTAGTAAGTAGGTATGAAAGCATTAAACTTGACTTTTCACTTCTTGCTCAAATATGCAATAGAAGGAAAAAAAAATAAATGAATTGTTCGAAACATTTCAAGGTCTACATTACTCTTTATATATTTTTGTTGTTGTTGTTGTAATTCGCAATGTCGTGGAATTTACCTAGTTTTACTCTTACGTAGTGACTCTCTCTCGCTCTTTCGCATGCTTAATCCATATGATAGCTCTTCATCTCTTCTTTTCTCCCCATCAACTAATTTTAGGACAACGAACTTTTGATGAAAGCATCAATAAGGAAGGAAAGTTTTACTTCGACACTCTACTCTACTCACCGTCGCGATACATGCGACAATTATTCAATTCCGGGTTCATTATATTCATATTAAAATAAGCTAATATGAGACAGTGCTGAAGCTTACATCAACATAGTATTGAATAACTTTCAGAATTCTTTTTTACATTTTGCCTTTATGCTTTATTTATATTGAAAGTCAATTGCCTACAAAGAGACAACAATACTCACATGCTCACTCACAGTGTAATTTATTTCACGATCGAAAGCCACTCTTTTCTTTCTCTTTGCCTTCATCACTTCTTATATTCATTACAAAAGTATCTTTCTTCGGATATTATTATTATTTTTTTTATCGCATTTCTGCGAAATGATTGGGTTCATGTGTTTATTTTGTCTGTCTGAATCGGCTACGGTAGGTCATGTTAAGGCCATGTTGAGTCATACTTTTTCATCATGTCGTGCTGTTTCTTTCTGTTTTTGTTGTTGAAAGTATTTTTCTTTTTAAATTGCAATGAGATTACTCTTTTTTTTTTTGGTGGATTAAAATGTAAGTCAATGTGATATTTGTGAATGGCTTGGTTGGTGGACTTAAGTGAGAGTTTTAATGCTCTTGTGAATTTTGCTTTAAATTGGCAACAATACATACTTTAATTAGATTCTTCAATTTCAATGATGTATATTTTGATGGTTTGGTTATTTACTTCCTTCACTAGAACGTATTTGGCACATTACCGTGCTAAGGGAATGTCGAATACCGACTCTATCCGTTAATCTTTGTCAGACCTTATTATGGAGTCGAATTGCCTTGAGTCGGCTTTTCCATATCAAATCCGAGTCGACTTCTAGCTCTGCTAGCAACTATAGAGTTTAACTCTAAAACTTATTGATAATGCTTTATTCTAACTTATTAAATGATGAACGAACAATACGAAAGTTTACTATAAGTTTGCGTCACAATCAAGAGGCTTTACGTCATATTATCTTATCCGTTCTGAATCTTCTATACATAATTAATTACAAATGCAATAAATTAAACATTCTGTTTGTAATGTGTCAGATTTGTGTATTAATCCTTGTCATCTTGTTTGGGAAATTTTATTAGGACTTCTAATTTACGTGGAGACCGTCAACAAGGGTTCTTGGTGCTCTTTAGGAATTGAACTCACGCTTTATTACACTTTTTAACGATCTGACTCGTGTAGCTTTATGAAATCACTTTAAAAAGCAACCCAAATTCCTTTAAGTCTACTAGGATTTAATAAAACTTTTTTGAACCAAAACAAAAAGAAAGTAAACAAAAATGAATCAGCAACAACTTATTATTTACTAAAAATACTTGACTTGCATCCATCAACAATCAACAAACAGAACAGATGTTGATGCAAAAAGCTTAATCTTATCATCAATGTATGATTAATATCACGTACAATTCGAACGAGTTCAAAAATCAACAACAACATCGCAACTGTTTTGTGAGCCAATTTATTATGTTGCATATGCCATGAAATCAAATGCATCAGTCATCACCTTTTGGATTATAAACCGGAAAATGCGCTCGTATCATTCTCGTTGGACGTACATTAACTTAATTACTTGTTTTTATATCACATCTTTCATTACGTAAAACCTACTTTACTATAGAAGAGAAGTCCGACATACCCATTTTCTACATATCTATATATATATTTTATTTGAGGTCAGAATATCAGCAGTAATAAAGAGCAAATGCCTTATAGATACATTAGAGACGTAAATACAATAAAAAAAAAGCATTAAATTGGGACAAAACATGAGAAATTTTCTTTCATGAGAAAAAATTCTCGCAATTTGAGTCAGAATTTTTTAAATAGTGTGTCTTATGTTTTATTAATAAACTTTTTATTTCTACAGTATAGCTTCTTTTTTTTTGTTTGAAAAATAAGAAAAGAAAATGAGGAAGTGAGATGGATAGAGACTTACATCTATTTAACACAATCATCAATATTATGATATATTATTACAATTATGATCATTAATACATCTTTTTTTGCATAACTGACGGCTAATTATTATAAATATTACAATAACTATTAAGATTGTCACAACAGTTCTTGATATTCACGTATGTGATTTTCACTGATAAACATAGCTATGATAAACTTATTTATAGAAAACTATGAATGAGAAAAAGTTCTTCTTCTTCTTAACCTTAATTGAGTTGTAAAATCTTGAGAAAAATGTGTTACATTTTACATATCTTAATTAATTCTTTTTTTTTGCAATTTACATAAAGTTGAGCGTTTAGAAAATTGTAATAATTTAATTATAAATTCGATTATTATAGACTTTTTAGAGGATTTTGATTATTTTTGAGAAATTTAAGTATCTAATTTCAGATTCAAATTAAATTTTAGATTTTTCAAAATTAAATTGAGATTTTCAAATTTATATAGTGTTTTATGACTTGATTTATATTCTGTAGTCTTTTTTGTCGCTATTGTTAAAATCCTTAAGTGGAATAATAATCTCTCCAAGTTACTGTGATTTAGAAATTAAATCTCCAAAATTCAAATATTTCCCTAATTTTCAAATCAATTTCCACATCATTTTGCATTCTTTTATTTCGTCACTCTACTAAACAGCCTTGATAAGAAGGAAATATAACTTAAACGTTCACCGACTTCAAAATTATTTACTTTTTTTTTCAAATCATCTCGAATTTCACATTTAAATTGATGATAATTCTATTCAAAAAATTCAAAATAGATTCTCAAAAGTTTTAAAATCCGATTTGAATTCATTCAATAAATTCTGCATTGTGTCAATTCAACAATAGTCAGTATGAAGGTAAATATTAGTTCTTATTGCATTAGTTGTCTTAAATCACTTAATTTCACTCACTTATTTACAATTTGAGGATCATTCACAAGTTATGAATTTCTAAAATTCTCAATATTAGTTCTAAATCGATTTCAGCACTAGTGTTAAGTTGCAGCACTTGACTAGATTTAGTTTTCATACAAATGACTCATGACTGTCATTCTATGGTTGTTAAAAGTTCGAATTCCTCAATTTTCGACAGACGTCATTTATGAACATCCCCCAAAATATGATCAATAATTAATTCATTCCATTCACTTATCACCAACCTCATGGATATGATTGTTCTTATGATTTAAGTTATTATTATTATTATTGCTATTCGAGTAATCAAGTGCATACGAGTCAGACTGAACACGATTTGTCGTGACTAAATCAATTTCCGATTCTGATTCATCACTGTCTTCTGAATCCTTGTCGTCATGTGTCTTGTTCCTTAACATATTTTTACACACTGAATTATCATTCTCATTAAGTGACATCGCCTCTGATGCTTCCGTCTGTTGTTGATATTTTTGTGAATTTTTAATTACATTCTCACAAATAAATTTTTCATACTCAGATGGTGACTTTGGAATATCATTTATGGACATTGCTTTTGATGCTATTGTTTTTGTTATTTTAAGATTTATAATTCACATTAGATGAGAAGATATATTAGTTCCATTATAAAACTTACCTAAGGCGGCTGGATTAATTTCATTAAGTCGCATTCTCCATGCATCTTGAAGCAATTGAAGTCTCGTCTGTTTTCGCCACTTTGCTCTAGATTTTGAGAGTTTAAAGGAGTTATTAATTGATTTGATATAGCTTTGCTGTATTTATTTTCAAGTTTAATGCCGGAGATTTGAGTTTTGACTAATTTGTAACTTTTTAATTCTCGAAATGAATTGTAAATAAGAATCAGAATAGTTGTCGAACCCTTGGATCTAATTTCAAAATTTTAAAAGTCGTTATCATTTAATTAAATTTTGTTTGCACCACAAATTAATATCCATCACGATTAAGGTTAAAAAACACTAATAAAGTGAATTGAATTGTAACTTTATTTTATGGCCACAATGGAATTTATGTGTCAACTGACTTTAGAAGTTCTTTAACCTCCCTTTAGTCTCACCTGCATAATTTCGATTATTATTACTACTTTAAACTCACGAATTATTACATTGAACTCAAAAATTATGGGACGAGAACTTAAAAAAACCTCAAAAATTTGCAATAACCCTACCTGCGATTCTGGAACCTGCGGTGTAAAGTATTAAATTTAATTTTTTTTTTCAGTAAATTACTATTGTATGTGGTTTATCAATGAACTCACCAAACTTGAACACGAGCTTCACTTAAGCTTATTCTCAATGCTATTTCCTCACGTAAAAAGACACTGATGTGAGCATAGACAAATAAACAGTAATAAAAATAAATTTAGCTTAGATTTCAATGTGATAATGATGATTTGAATTTTTATTATCATTATACGATATTCAGTTAATGATCAAACTTGAGAAACTCTATATTAATTGATGTGATTGACATTTTGAGTGATTTGTTGAATATTTTTAAAAATTCTTTTTGAACCGTCAAATTCATTTTGAATTCTTAACTTCAAATATTGAACTTTTAATTCTAAAGAAAATTTCAAAATAAATTTAAACGTTAAAATTTTAATTTCACTAGATCAACTTCTTGAGTCAAAGATTCGCATACTCTTGGAATGGCTTCATGCCACTCACTATTAGTTCCATTTCCAATCCATATTTCCACAAATAAATTCAAAACTTACTCAGGATAATGTGTTTTTTGAAATAATCCTTCAAGTTCCTCAAGTTGTCTTGAATTAAACGTCGTTCGATTCCTCCTTTGACGTCGTCTCCCAAACATATAATCCGATATTAAATCACTTGGAATTGGTGTCAAAAAAGGACTTGCCATTATTTTAAGGTATTAAATTAAATCCTCACAATTCACTAACGATTATCACAATGAAACAATCATAACTGATGCTGTTGAAATATAATGCATTGTTATTTATAGGATAATGACATACTTTCCCCTAGAATTATATCCTTTTCGTCCTGCGCATGCTGCATTACCTTCCCCTTCCTACGCAACCTTAAAATATTAAATTGAAATGAAATTCTTCATTGTTGTTGGTGCGATTGAAATTGAATAATATGAAAAATATTGGAATCGATTAATATGAATTAAATTGGAGGTATGAGATGATTGTAGATATGAGTAGGTACTTAATACTAATTAATTAAATTGAATTTTAAAGTTCAAAAATTGTAAAAATTCAAAAAATTTAGAAAAATCCACAAAAAAATTCCATCACATGACTTTCATAATAGAATCATAAATCCTCAATAGTAAATTACATAAATATTATGATGCGCATGCATAATAAAATCATAAATGTATCATATACATAAAGAAAAGGGGGAAAATACAGACGCGATATCTAAATGATATTAATTGAAATAATAACCATGCTTCTATGAACATCACAAAGCGAATGAAAAAATTTCGTTACACAATGGAATATGCAGCACATAACAATGGGGATGAAGTAGAAAAAAAAGATGAGAGAGGAAAAAAATGGAAACAACACAAAGCACATAGATAATAATATTCAGAGGGAAAATTATATTAAGGGCGGGACAAAAATGAATTTAAAAACGCCAATGGAAATATTAGCAGCAAATGTGCCATTCCATTGTTTCATGTACTGTATAAAAAAATGTGAAAATTCTTATTGTTTGATATGTAAAAACTACATTATCAACTTTCATTACGATATGCTCTCAGTTCATTCATGTGAGGACTATGAATTTACAGGCAAAAATACAACATTTATTAACATCCTGAATTGAAAAGCGTAAAGTGTATGGGATTTTTGAATGAAACAAGTGAAGCAAGTTGAGAATGAATCCTTTACATCTTTGTAACGCATTTTTTAAAATTCGAAATTTTTGGTTTATTTTGAAAATATTTTTGAAATTTTTAGTTTTTGGATTATTTTTAAAAGCAATTAATCTAGTAACCATGCTGAGTAACTAGAAAATTTCATTAAAAACAGCTTTGCTCAGTTCAATAGCATCCTTTTCAGTCATTCTTATAGCATTCTAGTCTTTATTCAAGCTAAATTAAGCATTCAAAAACTCCATGTGAGAAAAAAAATTTGGCGCCAAATTGTACAAATTGTACATTAGCTCATTTTCAAATGATTCCAGTAAATACCGCTTCATTTAGCATCAATTTCCCAAAAAATATAATATTATTCATAATTTTTCAATAATATAATAGATCTTTATTAATATCCAATTCATTAGTTTTTGAAAAAATCAAACCGCACATCTGTGCATATAAAAAAACCATCCAACAAAATTTTCATTACTTAATTAATCGATGCTAAAATATAATTAACAAAAAAAAAATCCTCATTTACTCAAATTAATTAAAAAATTTGCTTAATCAATTTAATACACAGAATTTTTTTCCCACCCTACCAACTCACACCCCCCGTCATTTATCTAACCGTAATTATTTTTTGTTCTGATTCAATTCTCTCCTCCAAACAGTGTATTTTTTTTAATCAATCAAAAATTCTGTTCTGTTCTACATTGCAATGAAATTATAATCAAATGTCATCATCAACAATAGTCGCATGTAAAACATACACAACTTCAGCACCATTCATTATGCTAGGGTGAGGAAATTCGCAGTGTTTTTTGTTAAATGCTTGAGAGATTTTATCAGATATACTATGAACGACTACAAAGGATGTTTGGAATTTTTTGAAAGAATGTTGTAGGGTAGGTAAGTTGCCATAAGTTGATTAAGGGTTGTCTATGAATGAAGTCAATTTGTAGCTTGGATTCCAAGACATGCCGGGAGTACGTCAAGCTTTAATCTGATTGCTCGACTTCTCTCGGTGAAATGTGTCTTAATATGACCATTTTTAAGGATGAAGTTGCAACCTAGGAATTTATAAGTTTTACTAAGTTTTAGCGGCAAACCTGAGAAAGAGTCGCAGAGCGAAGTTTGAGATGCACTGCAACACTATTGTGTTTAGAAGCACAAGAAATGGACAAGATGACCACTCACCGTTATCCGCAGCCCAGGTAAGTGACCATCAGATACTATAAACAACATCTTCCATCTCAATGCTACCCATCAGGCTACTCATTTACAGCAGATCCTTAAAAAGACACAAAACTCATAATAATAATCATAATCCAGTATGACTTCATATTCCCAACAGTACCATAAATTCCAACCACACAAGATAATTACTTCCTTCCCATCCAATTCATCAAACCAATGCCGCGTGCCGAAATCGTTCAATGAAGCTTGTTATGATTACTAACTTCATATATTGTAATTTTCACAGTTTTTCCTCTCTCTCGCATGTATTTACATATTGGAAAATTTTTTCCATTCACCAGTGAGAAAGGAAAAAAAAAGTAATAAAAAATTATCCCAAAAGATAGGAACGAGAGGCAAAAAAAAAACAAATCATGTAAAATCATCATACATACATTTTAAAGCCATTCATAAACAACAGAATTAAAACATCTGTGTGCAAAAAAAAAATAATTTTTTGCTTCGCCTCATTGTTGTTCCGTTTTTATTATGTTTTGTAATACTCATTGTTTGTGCAATTTTAATTTTCTGAATCTGATGATGTCTTTTATTATTATTATTTTTTTCCCAACATGAAGGAAAGGAAAAACAGGAGCATGAAAAAAAAATTCTATTCTCTTCCTTTTTTTATTTTAAACATATCTCTTTTAATTAAATGCATAAACGTGGAAACTTAATATTCCATTACAAAAGCAGAAATGTCTTCTTCCTACTTCCTTTCTATCCTCTTTTTAATCGATTCTTGATTGTGAAATAAAAAAAAATGGAAATATGAAAATGAAAAGGAAAATGGAATTGAAAGTTATTTTTTTTTAATTTCGTCAAAGCTGTGGAAGCTCGCGCCTTCCTTTAATATGATATAAAAATTGTAAAGAATAAATAATGGGTGGATGGATGGATGATTCGCAGGGGTTGCAAGTTTGTAGCATTTTGTAAAGCTTTTTGCTTGTTGTACGAGATAAATCGAGTTTTGAGGAATTATTTTGACTTTAACGTTCATTTGAGATTTGAATAATATTTATTGTGTATAGTTGAAAACCCCTTTTCTTATAAAAAGTTCAGTCTGTTTTTAAACTCCAAAGAATAAACATCTTAATTATAAAAAAATTGGTCAAGATTTAATTAAAAATCTTTAATTTCAATGAAAATTCAAAAACCACATTGCGGCAAATCGAAATTTTCACCGTAAAAACGGATTGAAATCAACCGTTTCGGAACCGTCAGGGCAATTTAGCTTATTACCTCGTGACGAACTAGTGCTGTAAACTGTGTGGATAGAGTGCTGCACTTTAACTTTCAATAATAAAAAACCTTAAAAGTTCTTCAAGTTGCGTACCTTCGAACGATCGTCATACTTGAAGCTCACCATTTGTATGGTGTGAGAAGCAAGGATGAACAAAAGCGCAATACAAGGGAAAAAATGTCTAGCAAAGTGAATTTTCATTTCTATTGTTGTATTTGCAAACAAGACAAAAATGTATTTTGTTGAATAATAATAAAAAAAGATGAATATTAAAAAAAAAGGAAGCAAGAACAGACACAATAAGACATTATAATGAAAATATATTAATTTTTCCCTGACAGTTATGTATACACGGAATAAGGAATAAGAAAAATTTCTATTACTCTTACATTTACACAGTGTAACTGTAGATAAAGAGAAAGAGCATTAATGCTTGGATGATATTTTATGTTGCTTATCATTATAAACACAATAGATAGTGAGGTGAGAAAAATTAATGTGCAAAAATGTTGAATTATGCTTCAAAGCTCTTAAAAACACCTTTCTTTCGCAGGAACAATAATGTAACATTCTATTGTGCTTTTCAAGTCATTCTAAATGTATCTAAAATAGGACATCTTTAGAATGAAATTCCAACCCTTCAATAAATGCCATAAAGTAATACAACAGTAAATGCATTGCATTTTTTCATGCCATTTTTCCATTTTATTTCTTTTTTCACGTTTTATTTTTATTTAATTTTATAAATTGACTCCATAAAATACGTGCTATCATCGAATTAAGTGAAGTTATGAAAAGCATCAAACGAAATTATATTTTTATCATATATCTATAGTAAACATTGATATCTAGCTACAGTTATTCTTAGTTACCATTGACTGGATCGTATTCTTATGTATATTAAAGTTATGAATGTTAATTTTCGGCATAAAATCATCCCTGGTTCCTTACAACTTACCCACGTCCACCTGATCAATCGGTTTCACAGGAATAATTAAGTATAATTAAAAAAACTTCCTTAATGCTTTAATTTAGATTTTTATTGTTTGAAGTTAGAAAACAGACTAAAATATTTACATCAAGGGGTCTACAACTATAAAAGGGGAAAATCAACTAATTGTTGTTGCAAATATTATTTAAATATTAAACGACAGTTGACTTATTCTCAACACTAGATGCGCTTACAGGTACTATTATCGTCAAAAAGTTACTATCGACTTGATTTTTTGAATAACTTCAATGAGAATGCAAATAAAAACGTGAATATGTGGAATCGAGAAAAATTCATTCAATATAGATAGCAAAATATTATTATTTAATGGATTTACTGCATCGGCATGTTTTAAAAATTTTCCATGTGAATAGATTTATTTCATAAATGCATTTTATGATGGAATTGTTTGGCTGATTTCATAAAAAGCTTTAGCCAAATTTAATCAATTGAATGTAATTGGGGATTGATATAAATCGAAGAATTTTAAGGGGTTGAAAATAGATATGAATATTCAATTACGAGGAATAGCAATTTTCTATTAAAAATAAAAGCAACGTGTATGGCATGATGAACACATTAATCAAAAATCCCTTGTTAACATGGTTAGTCACTTTGATCAAAATTTATTTTTAGACTCCATCAATGGATTTCATCAAGTTATAAAGACCATTTTTTCATAAGATATTTGACGTTCGAAATGAAGAAGTGCAAAGAAAATTTTAGTCAACAAACTATGAGGTAAGTATAAATCAAGGAAAAAATTATTTCGAAGAGGTTCTTTGCTTTGGTTGCAGATATTTAAGGCGAAAATACCAAATACTGAATAAACATTAAGTCTTCATACATATAAGTATCAGTAGAAATATGGATATCAGATCTGGGATGCTGGCATAGTAAAACGTGGTAAAATGAATAAACTTCGATGGGTTGAACATTTTATTAGAATACCTGTGGAAGCTCCCTTAACTAAGTCTAACTTAGTAGATGGCAAAAGATCTCGTGGGCAGCCAAAGAATCCATGATAAGAAACTGTCGATCGAGATAGTATCGCAATCGGAATCGGGAATAGCAAGTAGTAGACAGCAATAGAGCTAATTTTAGACGAAACTTAAGAGAGATCATGGATCACAGTTGATTTTTACGAACAAGTAAAGTTAATAAGTGCATACAAATATCAAGGAATTTAATTTTTATTGCTATTTAAAATGTTCCGGTATTATTTTCTACAGGGTCAATTTTTCTGACCTACTATGTCTATCTAATCAACAAATATGTATCATGAGTTCTTAAAAAAAGTTTATCAGCTTCAATGTCAAGTTTAATCTAATCCAGTGGTGGGCAACCTGTGTACCGCCATTTTTTTCGGGAATATTATGAACCGCATGCTGTGTACTGTTTCATTAAAGGTTTATTACGGTGTGCCTCAAATAATAAAAGATTGTCCACCACTGATCTAATATATCCCGAGTTGAACAGACTGCGTATCGTATGCCTAAAAATGAACTTGACCTTTGTGGAATTTAAGATGAAATACTTAATTCATAACAAGATGCGCTGTTGACTAATCGCAGTTTGTATTTTCGGGGTCACAAAGATTTTGAACTCTACGACAAATTTGTATTGCATCAAAAAACTCATATTTCAAGCATCATATTAAACAGCCAAAAATCTTCAATCTTTTCCTTTATTTTTGTTAATTAAATTACATATAAGCGAGAACAAGTAAATTGATCATAAAAGTGAATTATAATTTTTTTGTTTAAATAATAAACATTTGATTATCGTCCACAGCATCTAGAATTTGATGTCTCAGCATTCTCATTAATATTTACATTAGGCTCACTTTCTTCAACTCTTAAACGTCGTCTCATTGAATTTGATCTATTTAATGTCGCATTTGCTTGCTGTTTCTCATCATGAGACTTAATCATTAGCTTCGATATTTCAAGGAACAAGTCGTCAATGTGCTCATTGAGCTTCGCTGACGTTAGAAAGTGTAACGCGCCTACGCTTTTTGCGTATTGAATATGCGGTTCGGGATCGTAATTTGTCTTTCCTTCTTTTTGTAAATCAATTTTATTTCCAACAATCACACATACAATTTCATCGCCGACGACTTTTTTTAATTCCTTTATCCACATTTTTATTTTCTCGAATGAATCAGCACTAGATATATCGTACACTAGAATTGCACCTTGTGAATTACGATAGTATATTGGGCCTAAGCTATGAAACATTTCTGAAATTATATCATGGAATTAAGTTAATTAAATTAGAGTCTATTATGATTCATAATTGCTAAATCACGAATAAATAATAGACGTTTCCAGACAATAATGATAAGATAAGATAAGCAAATATTGATTGCCCGAGTGATGCTAATTGAGATTGGTCGACCTTTTTTCGGGGAAATAAAGAATTATAAGGTCGACTCACCTCAACTTGTATCATAGTGTCCACAACTTACCCTGACCCGCAGTATCCCATATATTGAGATTAACCCGACAGTTCCGGTTATCGTCCGTCTCAAAATTAATTTTCTTGTTCAGGAATGATGCCTGGATCGTCGATAAATGCTGTTTGTTGAATTGATCATGTACAAATCTCAATAGGATGCTTGTTTTGCCGACTTTGCCTTCTCTGTAATTAAGGATTTAAGTATTGATATTTTGACATTAGTTTTACTAATATAAATGCTCGCACGTAGAATTAGTGGTCAAGAATTTAATTTAGTTGAAGCTGTTTTGCTTTAAACGTGCCGGAAATGTCGGGAAGTGCTATTTACAGTGAATTATTGATCAATTCCAATTTTCAAAATTAATGACGCGAATTTCTTCATTTTAAACCGTAGTATTCACTGGATCTAATTAATTATCACATCCAATGACTAACTATCAGAATTCACTTTGATTTATCACTGTAATACACCCATATCCATCACAAAATCGTCAAAAATTTATAATTAACGATAATAAAACGCAATATGCAAAATCAGCAACTTAACTCACCCCAACAAAACGACCTTAAATGTAAAATTGGATGTTGATACTTCCGCTGACATTTTTATTTAATCTACTTTTTTAAAAATCACATTAATTGAATTAAATCTCCGAAAAAGTCACTTGTATTCGACTGAAAAATTTGTAAACAAAAATCAGATGTAGTGTTAAGGCAACGACACTAATGTTTTTGTGACTGTTTCGTTGCACAATTTGTGGATGCATGAAAACATCGATTTTGACTTACAAATGTTGAAATTGAGCACGTATGAGGTGAATTACTTAACTGATGTGGTGAAATTACAAATGCGGTGAGTCTTAGCAAGCCAAAAATGGTGAAAAAGATTCAAAATTTTTCTAACGTCTAAACCTTGCTGTAAATATACTAATAAGTTTGGTTGTATGTGTGATAATGTTTTATTAGTATGTGTGAATTAAGCCGCGTCAACAATTGTTTAAGAAAAACATTGTGCAGTGAACGCAGAACAACATTAGATTTTTTTAGTAAAATAACTGTGACTTAGACGAAATAATAAAAGATTAATTAATATGACTGAAGATTATGTGTATAATAGTTCAGAATGGAAGGCTCTATCGATGTCATTTGTAGAATATCCAAAAGGTAAGCCGGATTGTCAGAGGAAGTGAATATTAATTCATATTTTCGTCACATCATCAATAAATTCCAGAATACACAAAACAAATAACTTTCTATTACCATTTCAGGTGATCTTTTTGGCAAGTTAATGGCATTACTAGCTTTATCACCATTATACATTGTAGCCGCTTTAAGTGCATTAGCATTAAGATGTAGAGATTTGCACACTGTAAGATTTTTTATATCCTTCGGACTTCGGATATTCATTAGCATAAAGCTCAAAGTTCATCTTTGATCTTTGATCTTACGTTATTGAACAATAACTCATTGAGTACATATACTCATCTTTCTTTAACACTTACAGATTTTTTACTTTGTTGGTATAACACTTAACGAGCTCCTCAACATGTTCTTAAAGTATACAATTCAAGAGCCTCGTCCAGTAGCAAGAGACAATTATTATGTGCAATATGGAATGCCAAGCTCACACAGTCAGTTTATGTTATTTTTTACAGTTTACACAATTCTGTTTCTTTATAAAAGGTAAGCATTAAGTAGTAAATGAGAATGTTTTAAATATTCAAGAAACAGAACGCATTCTGTTTGACTGGATCATGATACATAGCCACATTGATAGATTAGTTGTGCAATTTTATCATTTTTAAGTCACAAAATGAATCCAATGCTTAATCTATCTAAAGCAATGCGTGATCCGTGTGACAAAACTAACAGAATCGGAAGCAGACATAAAGCGCTACACATAAATTATACGAATTATTAACTCATTAATCTTTTCTCGTTGTTAGATTACACACAAACTCATTAATCGAAAGAGCCTTTCGTGGAATCGGTGCCCTGGTGTGTCTGATACTAACAGGATTAGTATGCTATGGACGAGTATATTTATTGTATCATACAGTAAGTCAAGTCATCGTAGGCGGTCTCATTGGTGCTTTATTCGGACTATTATACTTTTTCTTCGTACATTCAATTCTCACGCCGTACGTATTTCCAAAAATCGTCTCATGGCGTATCTCAGAGCTTCTTCTAATACGTGATACATCGCTTATTCCCAACATTCTATTCTTTGAGTACACAGCGACGCGACAAGAAAGTCGTGCAAGACTTAGGAAAAATATGAAAATGCAATAGAATTTATTCTTCTAGATGCACATTAAAGACGGTCCGCAAACATTATTTTCGGTGTAGGTTTTTTGAAAGATCTTTTTTACAAATTTCTAATTTAATTAGTTGTTAAACAACAATTTTTGCTACCACGGGTCAATAAAGTTAATTAAACTTATACCTAGAATAGATAAGTAATGAAGGTAACAAAAAGGCACAATAAAAAAAAATGAAATTAAATTTTTTTAAAAATTCTATAATTAAAAAAGTTGTTCATTATTTTTTATTTAAGTTTGTTCCTCAAAAAATAAGTATATCCCATAAAATTATATGCTAAAATTAATTAATTAATTAATATTAAAAGGTCCCGTAAACACATTAAATATTCAATTGTCTAGTCCCGTTTTTTGACAGCATATAAAGGAGATGGTGCGGAAGTAGCATAACCCAATTCATTTAATGCTCGTCGTATGTCAATGAATACAGTTGGATCTTCAATTGTTGCTGGTAAATTGACAGTCTTGTTTCGTGCAAAGTCAGCCAACGCTTTTCTCATTGTCTTTCCACTTCTCGTTCGCGGCAGTGCTTGGACTTTGGCCACAAGTCGGAACGATGCGATTGGTCTGGAATGGAATTGATTAACTTCTAGAATTTTGACATTTAATGGATGGATTTACCCAATAACTTCTCGGATAGTCTTGATAATTTCCACAGATATCTTTGCTGGCGGTTTTCTAAGCACAAAAATGATCAGCATGGATATAAATTAAATTACAATAAATCCTTACTTCACTCCATCTTTGGTAACATATAAGCACAATGGAACCTGGCCTTTAGTGTGCTCAGGAACACCAAATACAGCACAGTCAGCAACATCCTGATGTCTCAAAATTGCATCCTCAAGGCTCGATGTTGAAATCCTATGTCCAGCAACGTTAATCACCTATAAAATAATTTTTCAATATTCACTTGTCAAAAATACAAACCAGCGCATAATTACGTCATCATCGCGAGCTGTTGGATATACGAGAAAGAATAATAGTCAATTTAAGTATATGGATATGGATTAGAAGTAGAATTTACCAGTAACGTAGATGTAGCCTGATTCATCTTTATATCCTGCATCCTATGAATAAAATTAAGGATTAATAAAGTCCAAGGGCACAGTTCACAAATGACGTCAGACTAAGTCTCCAATGACGTCATTAATGAACGACCGTTCAATTAAATAATTACCATAGTGTCGTAGTAGCCAGGGAATCGTGTAAAGTAGAGCTTCTCAAAAAGTTCGTCATTCCTGTACAGTGTCGACATATTTCCAGGTGGCAACGGCAATTTCAAAAGAATTCTTCCCAATTGATTTGGTCCAAGATCTTCAAGTTTTTTTCCATCGGGTTGCATAACTTTGATGTCATAGCCCACAAATGGAAGTCCTATGAATTTAAGGTCAGTGCTATAACTGATAAAAATTCAAGGTGTAATGCACTCACCTGTGGTAAAGTTGGGGACATTCAAGTTTTGTGAATATCCAACACATGTGGCTGTTATTGCAGATCCTGTGAAAATTAATAAGAATGATTAGAGATGTTACAGCAGTATGTGGATATGAATCCCTACCAGTCTCAGTCTGCCACCAATGATTAAGTACAGGAACTTTAAAGATATTTTCCATCCAATTTTTCGTCTCCAAGTCACAATGTTCACCGGCAATGAAGATTCTCTTTAATGAACTTAGGCTGTACTTGCTTCCATAACGAGCATGTGGATCAACTTTTCTTATGACACGAAAAGCTGTTGGAACACTGAATATAGCTGATACTTGATGTTGCTCAATGATACGGAAATATTGTCCTGGATCTGGAGTACGATCAGGCTTTCCTTCGTACATGACGCTTGTTGATCCTTAAATTGAGGCAAAAGAATCATTGTCAATAATCTTATAGAAATTAAGCATAAATGAACTACTTACCATACAGAAGTGGACCGTAACAAAGATATGAGTGACCAACAACCCAACCAAGGTCACTTGCTGCCCACCAGACATCATCAGGACGTAGTCCATAAATTGCATTCATTGTGTACATTAATGTCACAATATGACCGACTGGACGTTGTACACCTTTCTAAAGAAGCAAAAATAAGCAAGCATTAAAAGGGTTGTTGGATGTAAAGTAACAAATCACTTACAGGCTTGTCAGTAGTTCCAGAAGTATAAAGAATATACAAAGGATCATTAGCTTCAACCGAGACACAATCAACTGGTTCACCCATTGCACTCTCCCAGCATACATCCATAAGTGGATCCAATTCCGAAACTAGAATGTTTTTTCGTTGGTATATAATACATTTGTCTGGCTTCCAATGAGACATTTCGATAGCCTATAAAGGTAAATATTGAAAATTATTAATTAAAATTTTTTTGTTTGAATGTCAATTAAGTGCCGCATAAAAGCATGACTTCTACGTCTACAAAAAAGTTATGCTTACTTCATGCAGAATGTCAAGATATGGGATGACTTTATTAGGCTCAACACCACAGCTTGCACTGATGACAACTTTAGGTTCAGCATGTTCAATTCTTGTACTTAATTCGCTTGATGCAAAGCCTATAAAAGGTACAAAATAAAATTAATTAATAAGGGTTAGTTCCAAACAGGTGTCTGATCTATATATTAGTATTGACTTTAGTCGTCATTGGTTAATCAGTGCTGTATATACATTGAAAATAAGTTATTGAGAGTTGACGAATTTTAAAACTTTATGTTAATTCATTTACTTACGTTTCCTGACCTTTGTTTAATAGAATTCATAATGTTCCTTACTTTTACGCGTTCGATAAATTGTCAATTTATTTTTTTGTGTGCCTTAAAAGTTCTTATATTATGTGGAATCGAGATACTTGCCTCCAAAAACAACCGAATGAATTGCACCAATGCGTGCAGTTGCAAGCATGGCAATTGCAGCTTCTGGAATCAAGGGCATGTAAATTACAACACGATCGCCCTTTGTCACGCCGAGCTTCTTAAGTCCACCAGCCAGTCTTGAGATCTTCAAATGAATAATCAATTAGTCAATGTAAGAATGTATTGGAAGTAATTGACAATGTCCCTACAGTATCAAGAAGTTCATGGTATGTGACCCGTCGAATTGTATTCGTAACTGGACTGTCTTGAATCAAAGCGACCTTATTTCCATTTCCATTAGCGACATGACGATCGATACAATTGTAACAGGCATTCAAGTATCCACCTTTAAACCACTTTGTGAACGGTGGATTGCTATTATCCAGCACTTGATCATACATCTTATCCCATGTTATCGTTGTTGATGCTATCTCGTCCCAAAACTTTTCCGGTTCATTGATGGAACGGAGATATGCTTCCTTGTACAAAACATCGTGATCACCTTCAAAGTTAGTATTATTATTGGAATTAGAAATGCAGCATGAGTTTGATTATTTAATTAAGTTACTTGGAAAGCTTTTGGATATTGAGCTTTTGCTGTTGGAACTCTTTTGACTTGCGCTGTTTTGCATTTTTAATTAATTTTTAAGCTACAATTTAATACACTGTTTTTCCTTTTTCCCTTTTGTTCCTCCCACTTACCAGCACGAAAGACCGAACTATACTGAAGTTAAAAGTAGTAAAATTTCCTTAAAATTGAATAAATTCATGATATGATTAAGTCAGTACGATTACGAATTATAATAAATTACTGATACCGATACACAATTAATGGGACAATTAGCTTATATGTGCTGTAATGTGCTGGATTGATTAATTTCTTTCCTTTTTCTCTTTTCGGTCGTTTTTTCTTAGCCAATGACAATTTTGTTTTTGGTCAATTGATATTCTAATTAATCAGGTTATTTTGATAGTGTTATGCTACTTAGTGTCTATTACTTCTGTTTGTATCTATTTTTGTACCCTTCAGTTGGACATTGTATTTTGCGATAATTTCACAACACTTACATACAATGTTCTACAATTTGGTAACTGATTGTTTATCGATTCAGCCATCGAACGAACAAGGATCATGTCCTCAAAGCATCTTACATTCCATAAATTGAGTGATCTTCAACCACGTGATCGCTTGAATAACCGTCGAAATTTGAATTTTCAATTACTCTTGTGTTGTTTCAATGTTTATTCTAGATTGTTTTGCTGTTTCATAAGTGACTGTTGTACGGATTTCAAACATTGATTTACAATGAAAAGCTGTTGTAATGTTTCGAAGTTTTGAAAAATTGCAATTGTAAAGTTTTCCCTAACAGGTTAAGGTTTAGCATTCAAATCTCAGTTCCAAGAATCTGTAATAAACGTAAGTAATAAATCATTAACAGTCATAACAAAATGTGATCAGTTACATGCAAAAAAGCTGTTCTAACCCACTAGCTCCATCTACTTAATTTTTATGTAATAATTCCCATTTTCGTATCATGAAAGTTTCATCTCAAAAAAAGTCTAGCTTATCAAAATATCCTCTATTTTTGGGGATTTATTTGGGTTTAGTCAATTTAAATTGTGTGAACATGTCTGCAAGTGAAGCATTTACATCAAACGAAATTGTTCCTGACATTCTGGACGATGCACCAAAGGAATTACTCAAAGTTTCTTATACTTCCGGCATTAATTTAGAAATCGGGTCAGAATTGACACCAACTCAAGTGAAAGATCAACCAAATGTTGAGTATGAAGGAGATAACGATGCTTTTTATACATTGTTGTTGACTGATCCAGATGCACCGTCGAGAACTGTAAGTATCTGGAATATTAAGTTTAGACAAACAATGATGAATTGAATAATTATTTAGGACCCGAAAGTTCGGGAAGTTAGACATTGGCTGGTTGTGAATATTCCTGGAAATAAAGTCAGTGAAGGTGAAACTAAATGGTCATATATTGGATCTGGTCCACCTCAAGGATCAAATCTTCATCGTTATGTCTTCCTTCTATTCAAACAAACCAATGGCAAGCAAGACTTTGACTTACCAACTGTGCCTAATACATCCCGTGATGGACGTCTTAACACTAATACCCGTGAATTAATTAAGAAATATAATCTTGAATTAGTTGCTGGAAACTTTTATCAAGCACAATTTGACGATTATGTACCAATTTTACATGCACAGCTCGGAGGTGCGCCAAAAATTAATTGAAATGTCCACTAATAAAGCTTAATTATTTTTAATATGCATCAAAAAATTGTTTATTTCATTTAAAAATATAATTAATCATGAATTTTCAGCTTGGCATTCTTAATGGACTTCTTCGTTTGCCTTTGTGGAGCTTCCTCTTTATGTGAGTGCTTCTTGATTCTGACCAATCGACGTTTTCTTGGCATTCTCTTGACATTCGGCACTAAAATGTTTCTCTTTTGCATGCTCTTGAATCGATCAACGAGTATACTTCCTAGTGGCTTCAACTTTCTCAAATTACCCAAATCTTCTGGATTATCTTCAACTTGAATGTCTTCTTCTTCGAACTTTTTACGTGCCAATCTGCGTGGTTGCTTCTTTTTCAGTTCCTGCTTGACTGCTCGATCTTCTTTACGTTCCAACAAACTTTCTTCGTTCTTAACAATTTGTTTCTTGTACATTTGTAGCCTGAAATATGAGGAATTAGAATTAAAACTAAGCATATATAATCTAAAGCAGCTATACTTACTTTCCCAAATCCTTTATCTTCTTTAATTCAGTTTTATCCTTTGCTGCTTGTGCCATACGTAATCTGTGTTCTTTCTGCTTCCTGCGCTTCTGTAAATCCTTCTTCCTATTTCTAACTGGTGGATTTGTAGTTTTATATTCATCACCTGATGGTTGTTCGTCATCATCAACAATTGGACCATTAGTTGGAAATCCTTCGCGCATTTCATTTCGCTTACGACGCTTAAGTTCCGATTTTGTAGTTCTTTGATAAACTGCCTTTAATGAACGATTCAATTTTTCTGATTGCTTCATGTGAGCTTCTTCTTTTTCAACAACAGCACCTATTAAGCTATCATAATCCTCTTTGTTTGGATTATAACTTGTGCCTGGAAGTACGTCAATTGCTTTCAATTGACTTCTTCTTTCGTATGTAATTTGTGGCACTTTGACTTTATCAATACCCAAATTTTTCAAATGATATTGTTTCAAATGCGGATTAACCCATTGTGATGTTAATTCTGGATTTTCCTTGATTCCTTCCTCTTCTTCATTCCATAAATCTCTTTCAAACTCAATTTTCTTTTCTTTTGTTTTAAGAACTCTTTTCGAAGCAGCTATTCTATCAGTCATTGACTGTAGTTCTCTTTCTGGTATGATACCTAACTCCTTATTGCGTTGTATTTTAGCCTTAAGAAGTGGATGCTTACGTTCTTCTAATGTCCTTACACGATTTCGTTTCCTGATTGGATCTTGGACTTTTGAATTGTTTTCTAAGCTTATGAAAACTTTTGATGGTTGTTGTGCACGCAATTTCTTCTCTTCACGAGCAGATGTTGCTCTCAGACTTGGAGTTGTATCGACTTTGAAGAGTTCCTCATCAGTTTTCTCGATATTCCTGAAATAATTGAAGGTTTATGATCAGTATGCTTATATTTAGTGACTAGATCAATGGATTGCGAAAGGATCATAAACTAAGATGTCTACATATAAGTCTACAATCAATAACATCCTTAATAATCAGAGTAACCGTCCATTTCCAATATTATGGTTATGTAGAATAATTAAAAACAAATTCTATAGATATTTAGCACTTACGCTCCAATTCTTTCTTGTAATCTCTGCTCCTCAAGAAATTGCTCAACATCCTCAATATCTGTATGCTTTCTCCAGCTTGCCTTTTTCTTCATCGACACATGTTTTTTCTTTGCAGTTTTTGTCATCTTGATATTTGATTAAATACTCAGAGATCCAGTACTAATTTACTATTAAATGAATAGTCCTGGTTTAAACTAAAGTTCTCACAGTTGATAACAATTTAATATAACTAATAACTATATTATTTTCTCGATTTTAATGAATTTCATAAAGCAATGTTTACAAATTTTTATCGAGTGCGTTCAGTGAAAAATTTAGTAAAACACGTGAAAAATATAAACATTTAAAAATGACGGAATTAAAGAAAAAGATTAAACGTGATTTAAATGGGGAAACAGAAGCAGGACCTGACAAGAAGAAAGTCAAGGGTGAAAACTTCAAGGAAAAACCAAAGTTTGATGGAAAAACTAAAAAATTCGATGGAAAATCGAAAAATTTTGATGGAAAATCAAAAAGTTTTGACGGTAAAACTAAACCTTATGATGGAAAGTCCAAGAACTTCAGCAATAACAAGTTCCAGAAGCCAATCAGT
Organism: Chironomus tepperi; assembly: GCF_022539635.2. Classification (NCBI taxonomy): domain Eukaryota; kingdom Metazoa; phylum Arthropoda; class Insecta; order Diptera; family Chironomidae; genus Chironomus; species Chironomus tepperi. Next base: position 3,870,552 of record NW_027226207.1, read on the forward strand.
CATGAACCACCAAAACAGAGCTGGAATGAGATAAAAAAGCAAAAGAAAGAGCTGAAAATCAAGCGAAAAATTAATAAGAATAAGGACATGTATGATCTGGATGTTAAATGCAAGAAAATCTATGAGGAATTGAAGATGAAAAGTACGAAAACCAACAAGGAGGAGTTATGTGAACAGTTACAGAAACTCCTACAAAATGCAGATTACAGTAAGTTAAGTCACAGTCCAGATAGAGCACGAATCATCCAGATGATGTTAAAGAAGGCATCATTAAAGATTAAGCATGAAATAGCTGAAAAGATTATCCCATTCATTCATGAAATTGCACTATCAAAGTATGGCAAGTTCTGTGTATCAAGATTAATGACATATTGTGGAAAGGAAGTTCGCGAGAAGGCAGTCAGTGGCATGTTCTCACATATTGTGAAACTAACTACTCACAACTTTGCTAACGGACTGATCGACATGATTTATCTCAATCATGCAACTCCTGATCAAAAGAATTTCATGAAGCAGGAACTTTATTCAGACTTGTACAAAAATGATAAGAACAAAGCAGTCAAGACGTTAAAGGATACATGGGCCGGTTCAGAAATGATGAGGAACGGAATCCTTAACAGCACAAAAATGAATTTAACTAAAATTGCGTCGAAAAATCATGTCGATAATAGCTTAGTTCATGCTGTATTGTTAGAATATTTAGAGGAAGCTGACGAGAAAGATCGTAATGAAGTAATTACTGCTTATATTCCACACGTTGCAGCTATTGCATCAACAAAATGCGGTTCTCGTGCAGCAACACTTTGTTATTTATATTCAGTCGCTAAGGAACGTCGTGCTATGCTGAAATCAATTAAGGATCATATTGTCAAGCTTGCTATTCATGAACATGGACACATTTTCGTCTTAGAAATTCTTAATGCTACTGATGACACGCTGAATATCAAGAAAACTTTATTCACACAAATTGTTAAGAATATTGAAGAAATAGCACTAACTGAATATGGCAAGCGAGTGATTTACTTCATCGTATCACCCAGAAAGGAATTTTTACATCCAAAAATACTTCAGGAATTGACAGATGACTTGAAAATTGGTGCACAAAAGAAGGATGTTGAAATCAGACGTAAGGAACTTGCTGAAGGCATTGAAAGTGACTTGTGTACAGCAATTAAGGAAAATCCAAAATTCTGGCTTCAAGGAGGTCACATTGCTCGAGTGACTGTTGCAATTCTACAAAATGTCAATCCATCGAATGAGAATCAAACAGCTTCCTTTGATGCAATCAGTGAAGTCATTTGTGATCCAGAATGGATTGTTAATGAAACGGAGCCTGTAACAGCACATGAAGAGAAGAAAGAAGAAGTTGACACTGGAAAAATCAAGAAAAAGAAGAAAAATCCAATTGAAGTAAAGGTTGTTGAGAAGGAAGTAAAAACTGTTAAGGGAATTGAGCACAGTGGACTTCACATTGCAATTAAAAAACTTGCTAAACTTTCAGGATTCGCTAACTCTTTTATTAAACATTTTAATGAAGAAATTGTGAGTAATTTATTGACATTGACAATCCTTCTGTCCTTAATCTGGACATACCTTTACTAATAAAACATTTATTAAATTTTTTAATTATTTCAGTTGCAAGAATGGATTAAAATAAATCGAGCATGTTTCGTGATAAACGAAATTTTAGAGCATTCTGAAGATGAATCAAAGGCAAATTTGAAGGAAATGCTTGTAGGAGTTAAAGATGACCTTACTAAACTTTCACATGCTGGAGCAAAAGTGTTGATTAAGAAATTATAAATGATGAAAAAAAATAATTAATGGAATTAAACAATAAAGAATTATTTTGTTCTTAAAATTATATGTAATCCACTGTCAGTGTCCACAATTCCACTCATTTCGCCAACTTTCAGTCCAAAAGCAGCTTCTTCGAATTTTGCTTGCATGACACCTTTCTTGAATCGTCCTAAACTGCCTCCTTTTTTGTAAGAACTGCAGTCTGAATACTTTGATGCCATTTCACCAAAATCAGCTCCATCATCAATTTCCTGTTTATATCCTTCGAGTAATTCACGTGCTTCTTCCTTGGTTCTTGTAATTTTTTCACTGCGATGACTTGATGGACGACGAGAACCGGCATGTTTAACTAGCAAATGTGAAGCTTCAACTTCCGATAATTCATTCGTTGCCTTTTTCGTCGGAAGTTCCCATTGTGACTCTGTGAATTGTATTACGACTCAATTAATTAATTTTCTTCTTTTTATGTGCATGTATTGTTATCAAGTAGGCTTAGTATCACAAAAAATAGTTAATCTAAGTAACTTGATAGGAAAAAATTTGCCGAATAAAAATGAAAATTTACCTTTTGTGTAGATATTAAGGTAATAAACCATCCCAGTTGACCTGGATTTCCTCTTCTCCCATCCTTCAGGAATAATCTCGTCACCTGAATCGTCCTGTGGCATTTTTGACTTCTGATTAATTAATTAAAATTCAAAATTTAGTGAAATAGTTTTTTTTTGTTTACGAAATCGATACTCGATTTAAAAATGAAGGGGGAAACACTGTGAGTATAGTTTTTCTACACATTTCAAATCTGTTCTTTAACGGTTAAAAAGTATACATCATTCGAAAACATCCCCACATTGCTGAACGCACCAAAAAGCATTGTAAACAACATTCAAAATAATTTTTGTGAGTAAAACTAAAGTTTAAGTGAAAATGGCTGATACTAACGATGATGAATGGCTTTATGGAAGTGGTGGCGATAATCCAGAATCTGAGGAAGTTGATGAAACCAAACAAGATGAAATTGAACTAGTAGCATCCACAAAAAGTACAAATATTGAGAAAACATTCGAAACATTCGATGAGCATAATTTTGAAGTAAGATAACTACTTAAATAAGGTTTTCGTAATATATTCATAACATATATCTTATTAATAGGAAGCCGGAGATCATGAACAATTGGTTGCTGAAGATTCAAAAGATGGAAATGATGAAAGGTAAGTCAATCAATAATTTCACTGGATCTTTTACCAATTTTCTTATATAAACAGTCAGGAAGGCGAAGATGATGACAGTGACGACGACGATGATGACGATATTAATGTTGTTATTGGAGATATTAAATCCGGTGGACCATCAGCTTACACAAAAACTACAGATCCAAAACAAAAGCAACCAGGAAGTAAATTCAATATTGAAGAGTTTGAAAGTGTCGGTACAATAAATGGACAGCCAGCATTTGAGTTTGCAATCGAAAGTATTGAAGACAAGCCATGGAGAAAACCCGGAGCTGATATAACTGATTATTTCAGTAAGTATATTGTTCATTATTTAAGTCCTTTAATTAACTAATAATTCACAGACTATGGATTTAATGAGGAGACATGGAGATCGTATTGTGAGCGGCAAAAGAGAATGAGAATTCATGAATCTGGTGTTGGATTGGCTAGTTTAACAGCTGCTCAGAATCCGCAACAAGGAAATTTAGGAGATATGATTCGGCCAAATATAAATATTGGATTTAAGAGATTAGGAGGACCTCGTTTACCAAAACCACCACATATAGGAACAATTGACGTGATTGGAGCTCCTTCACAAAATCCAATTCGTCCACCAGCCCCTCGTGAAAATGTAATTCAAGTTATGACTGCAGATCGACGTGAATATTCAAGAACAGTTGTTAATCAGCCTCAAATGCCAATGCAATTTAATGTACCGCCTGAAGATTTCTATCATGAAGAACCAGAGCAATTTTATGGCTATGAGCCAACACAAGACTCACAAGGTTGGGATAATCATGGATGGGCACCAGGTGATATAAAAGAATTAACTCCAATGAATCAACCACCTCCAATGAATCCAATGCAAGGACCACCATTAAATATTCCACCGCCAATGATGGGAAATATGGGTGGACACCGAATGCCTATGATGCCTCCTCAAACATCACCAATTCCCTCATTAATTGGCAATCAAATGACAATGCCAATTAAGCAAGAAATGGATGATAAGAGAGATAATCGTAGAATGGGAAATCGAGATTTCCGTGATGATCGTCGTCGTGATGACGATAGAAAAAGAATGCGTGAACGTTCTAATTCTCGAGATCGTGATCCAAGAAAATCAGATAGATCGAGAGACGAAAGACCAAGAGATGATAGATCACGTTCAGACAGAGATCGATATGCAAGAGAACAAAGCAGTCGTTCAAATAGACGGTCTAAATCGCGTGAAAGAAGTGACAGAAATGAAAGAAATAAACGTTCAAGAAGTCGAGATAAAATACGCTCAAAGTCAAGGGATAGAAAAGCTGATGATAAGGATCGAAGCAGCAGATCAGATAAATCAAAAAGGTCAAAGAAAGAAGATTCATAAATTCAAATTGGATTCAATTAAGTTTTTCTGTTCATTTTAAAATAAATCGTATTGATAAAATTTATCAAAATTGATAATTTAATTAAAAATATTTCTGTTTAGTTCTTATAGGAATGGCAATCGTCATCCATTTAAAGAATTAATGATCTTTATCGGAATTATAGTTTAGCTGTTCTTTCATAGATACTGCGATACAGTTTGTCCATTTAATAGTATAGTTGTAGAGTAAATAGAAATTCGCTCAGGTCAAAAAGATATGCATGAAATGAAGAGTTTGAAACTTGTATACCCTCAAAAAGCGCTTTGTCGACAGTCGACATTTAGTGAATAAAATTTGTCGAAAAAGTCATTTATCTGTTTAGAGTTTTTGATGACGATTTTAAATCAGTTAAATTCATAAATTAATTAAGAAAATAATATAAATCAGTTATTAATAATTTATTTAAAAAATTCATACATAAAAAGTTTACATTCATCGTTTATTTACCAAAATAAAGTGATTTTGATCTGAGAGAGAATATTTTTGTGAAAAGTGATATCCACTAACATGCAGACAATAAAAATGTTCGACAGTTAGTTCGAAAAAAATAAACGCGTCGAATAGTTAATTTTTTTTCAATCGCGTTTTTAGTGATAAATCTTATCAAAAACTACTTTAAAGTATCAAAAAACTAATGGATAATGGATAGTGCTGCGAGTTTTGAAGAAGATAACTCAGACAGTGATTATATGAATGTTTCATCATCATCTGAAAGTTCTGAGGAAAATGAGTTTCCAGCAAAACGTAGAAGTAATCTACCTATTAAACGCAAAGATGGACTCGATATTGTTAAAAATCCATTATCGAAGCTTAATATTAAGCAATCGACTGGTCCAACATCAGTTAAATTGAGTTTAAAGAGAAAATTTTCTTTTACCAATACAACAACAAAAAAGGAAAATGATGGAACAGGCTTATCCACCATTAGCTTTCAAGTTTTATCGGCTTCACAATCGCCCGATGAATCGACTACACCAACAATGGAATTGGAATCAATCAATAATCCTTCATTATTGATGCCTGCCCCACAAGCAGATGATCCTCCATATTTTCCTGAAAAATACAGTGGTAAATTATGTGCCTTTTGCAATTTAGGTGAGCGTAGTCAACTCGGACAAGGCGAAATGCTCCGCTTAGAGTTGACTGAAGAAGAATCTAAAAGTGCATCCAATTCAATGAAAATGGATTCGCAACAGGGTTCCGGTTCGTTTGATGAGGAATCAAAGAACGGAAATGATGATTTAAGTAAAATATTTAAGAATGCATCAAGTACACTATTACAACAACAGCTTAATCGCCGTCAAAAAGGCTTAAATAAATGCAAAAATCCAGTCATTACAACAGAATATGTTGATGAATTAGAAAAAATTGGATATACTGAGAACGTAGATTTTAATATGATAGTTGAAAATGGCTTTTATTACGTTCATCGAGCATGTGCGATGTGGTCTTTTGGGGTTGATCGTGATCCAATTAATGATACGCTAAGCAATGTCTCATTGGTGCTCAAACAAAGCTTAATTCGAAAATGTTCTTACTGTAATCACTATGGAGCTAGTGCCGTTTGCAAAATCAATTGTCAACGAGCTTTTCATTTTCCATGTATCGCTGCATCCGGAAGTTTTCAAGACTTTCAACATTGTTCTGTTTTCTGTGTTGATCATCTCAATCATGTTCCATTAAATTGTAAGTAGTTTATCAACATTAATTTATTATGTATATAACTTGATATATTTTTTACAACAATTTCGATCTACTTTTCTTCCTTCTAATATTACAAAAACAGGCGATGAAGATGTTCATTGTCGTCATTGTAATACGTTAGGTGATATCAGTAATCTCATGGTCTGTTCCAAATGTGGTGATCATTATCATGGAACATGCAAAGGATTAGCACAACAACCAGGTGTTCGTTCAGGATGGCAATGCAATAAATGCCGATCTTGTCAAATTTGTCGTATACCAGACACATCAGATGGACGCACTTTAGCTTGTGAAACCTGCGATAAATTATATCATCCGCAATGCCTAAGACCAATTATGGCAACAGTTCCAAAATACGGTTGGAAATGTCGATGCTGTAGAATATGCAGTGATTGTGGAGCTAGAACTCCTGGCGCTGGTGCTTCATCTCGATGGCATAATCATTATACCGTTTGTGATTCATGTTATCAACAGCGTAACAAAGGATATTCCTGCCCAATTTGTCGTAAAGCATATCGTGCAGCCGCTTACAGGGAAATGGTCAAGTGTTGCGTCTGTCAAAAGTTTGTTCACAATACATGTGACCCAGAAGCTGACCTAAATGTTTACGAGAGAAGAAAGGAAGTTAATCCGGACTATGAATATACATGTGGTATTTGCAAATCTGCTACACAAAATGAACGTATGAATTTGGCTATTAGAAGAAGTAATAGTGGAGATGATGAAAGTTTATCTGCTTCTCAAGAGAGTTTAGATGATATGGATATTGATAGTAGTGATGGAAAGTTTATTAATAGGGAAGATTATGGACTTGGTTTAGGAAAAGGAAAACCATTTGTTGCTAGTAAAATAGCTAAGAAGAAGTTAGGATTAAGTAGTAGTAGCAGTGGAGTGAGTGGACAAAGACCTAAAGGTGTCGGTAAATTTGGCTTCCAAAAACGTGCAAGAACTTTTGAGTTAGGCAGAAAGCGAGGTCCAAAATCAAAAATGCGAGGCGTTTTTGGAGTTCCAGGAATTGGACTTCAACGTCCTGTTGCTGACTCATCAAAACAAAATGACGAAGAACCTGGTTCGGAAAATCGTTTAGTATTGTGTTCAGCAAAAGATCGCTTTGTATTAACACAAGATATTTGTGTAATGTGTGGTGCAATCGGAACTGATCAAGAAGGATGTTTAATAGCTTGTGCACAATGTGGACAGTGTTATCATCCATATTGTGTCTCTGTCAAAGTGACAAAAGAAATATTACAAAAAGGATGGAGATGTTTAGATTGTACTGTATGTGAAGGATGTGGAGATAAAAATGACGAAGCAAGATTAATCTTATGTGATGAGTGCGACATTTCATATCACATTTATTGTATGGAACCTCCATTAAATACAGTTCCTCATGGCACTTGGAAGTGTAAATGGTGTGCAATTTGTGTTAAGTGTGGCTCAAATGAGCCTGGTAATAATTGTTGTTGGCAGAATAGTTACACAGAATGTGGACCGTGTGCAAGTCAATCTAATTGTTCAGTATGTAGTGAAATTTATTCAGATGGAGAGCTTATAATTCAATGTACTAGTTGCGATAGATGGCTTCATTGCCAATGTGATTCAATTAAGAATGAAATTGAAGCTGAAAAATGTGCCGAAGAAGGTTACATATGTATAATCTGTCGACCAAAAGATATTCTACCACCACATTTACAAATTAAGAAAAAACCAGCACCCATATCCACACAATCATCAACAACCACAAAAGATGAGCCTTCAGATGATAATGAGACTATAATTTCACTCGCTCTTGATGGAAGTCATTTTGTTGATGGCGTGTATTTGAGTGAACATGGAATGCAATTTATTAAAACACTTCAAACAGAACCAAAACGAGCTAAACGAAGACCAAAAGTAGCACCAGAAGTTGACAAAGATGCGGGTATTTTAGCGGCAATTGAATCTGTTGTAGCTGGAAGTGCTGACAACTCAATGGAAGATGTTAAATTAGAATTGATGGATCCTAACGAAGAAGCTCAAATTTATAAAGATGGCATGACTTGGTCAAACACAGAGCCTGCACCTGAAGGATTTTCACTCTTTACGAATGAAAGTGGTCAAGTTATTCTGCGTAAAAAGAGACAGAGAAATTTACAAAAGTTGGGTATTGGTGGATTTGCCGTTCGCAATAGAGCTGTACGAACAACTAAGAATGATGAAGAGCCATCAAATTCAACCAACGAAGATGCAAAGAAGAAGAAACCAAACCGACGAAAACAAAAGAATAAATTAGTTGAAACATACCCAACGTATTTACAAGAAGCATTTTTCGGAAAACCATTAATGGATTCGAATGTGAAGGTGAAGATAGAATTGAGTAGTAGTGACGATGAAACAAAAAGTAATGTTTCGGATGACAAGACAATAAAATTATCATTGGATGAATTAAAAATGATTGAAGCTATGCGAGCCAAACAGCAACAAAAATTAGAAGAAGAACAAAAATTGGTTCAAAACACTCAACCTGTTTTGCAATCACCACAGTTGATGTCTAATGGAGCTCAGATTCAATTGAATCAGAAAATGCAACAAACAAATGAACTTACATCACAGGGACAAAGTTCAAGTGGATCTTTGACAGGATCAAATAGTCAAGATGCAAGTGCATCATCTGACCTTATTCAAGCTTCTGACATAAAATCAGAGTTAGATATTATGGATGATGATGAGAATAATAGTGATACAGAAGCATTAAAAGATGTCCTCGGACTACCTGGTGATCTATTAGATAATGATTTAGTCAATACAATTATGAATGAAGACGATGATCTCACTAAAAATACAGCCGGTCTTGAAGATGTAGATGTTAAAGGTGTTAAAGATGATTTGGCAGATATACTAAGTCCACATTTTAATATTGATATGGAAGATATGTTATTTAAGAGTGTATTAACGGATGAATCGCAAGAGTCTCAGGAATCAGCACTAACAAACTCACTCACATCGTACTCAACTCAATCGACACCATCTCATCAATCAGAAGTACAGCCAGTACATCTGAATCAACCCACAACTCCATTGCAACCAAGCAATATGACACAATTGCAATCTCCACAACCTTCAAATACGAACATGAATCCTATGATGCAACCACAATCACCACAAATTAATACTCAAATCAATCCTATGAATCAACATATAATGTTACAGCAGCAGCCACAGCAGCAACAAGTTAATAATCCAATGCACATACAACCAATGATGCAGAGACAAAATTCGCAGCCTGGACCATCCGGAATGGCTGCGGTTCAAAGAGGGTACAATTTTAATGAATTTGGCTATAGGTATGGATGGAAATGCTTTCATACAGGAATGCTACATACACACATTCAAAATTGCATCATAATAGTTATGCTATTTCACATTTACATATTTTAATTAATGCATTACTCTAGCACAAAACTAAATATGCAATTTCATGAAAATATATTCCATCCTAATCCTTCCTTTCGCATGATATTTTTAGTTTTTCACACATTTTTCGGATTGCTTATTACACATTATTATATTTACTATACATTCTTATCTCATTAAATGAAATTTATATATATTCTCAGACCACAATTTAATACTACGACTGTTTTTCCAAATCAACCACAATGGACTAGCCAACCAATCGATAGTGATTTTGATTTGGGTGCTAGTAGTATGAATACAGTTCAGTCGACTCAAGCACCGAAAGTGAATAATCATCAGAAAAATTCAGAACGAATGTCTGAAGATGAGAGTAAGTGGAACCATATTGTAGCCAAAATCACTTTAATCTATTGATTACGTTTATTTTGAACAGAACTTGGTGATATGTCGACGATATCAGCTGTCTTATATGCAAACCAAAATCATCCTGAATTGAAAAATGAATATCCACATTGGCCTGATCGTTATAAGCAAATAATGAAAAAATGGCGCGCATTGTCGTCTGACAAAAAGCAACCATATTTGCAAAGAGCTCGAGACAACAGATCAGCACAACAAGCGCAATTGAGAACAAAGAAAGCTCAACAGGTAAGCAAAACATATCTTTTATTGAACTTGCTTCTGTATAAGAAGCTTTTGATCGAGAATACACAAACTTTATACATGAACGTTAGGAAAGAATTCGAAATAATATTCATGATAGTGGACAGGAAAGTTATCATTTCTCTTTCATATTTCTTAAGTATATTTTGCAAATTCTCATCAGGACTTGCTACATCCATTCCTTTATACCTCATTATATTATTTATACGATCTATCATATGACAATAATATGATTATTTGAATAATTTCATATGCACTAAGTCACGTAATCTTGTTTGCCTACACATGAGAGTTATAGTAAGAATTACGAAATATTTTGAAATTAGTCAAGCTAGAAACTTTTTTTTAAAATGGGAATCCTTGGATTTTTGTAGAAAATGATCGTTTTATGTCATGTGATAAACATTTGTACCTTTATGATTTCACTTTATGTATTTTGTTTATTGACTTCATCTCATAACATAAAAAAAAGCCTTAAATCAACTAACATTTGAAGTGGTCATAAATATTATTTTCCATATCACATTCATGAATATGTATGTATCTCCACTCCGTCATTAAAGTATTTCCCATACATTCATAGATACACAAGAATATACACATACACACAGTCTTAGTCTCGTGTTAAACTATTTTTGTTTTTTTGATAAGAAACTTTTTAAAAATATTGTAAATCACGTAAAACAAACCAAAAAATCATTCCCTCATCAATAACTAGGTGGCTCCTGACTTATCACCCGATAATGGAACCACGAGCACAAATAGCACCTCTCCCGCACTGAGTTCAACCCTATCTGAATCATCATCACTAATGGATTCTAATATGATTCAACAAACTACTACAACTACAAATATTGGTGGACAACAGCTAATACAAGTGGTAAGAAATAATCAGCAGTCCCCAGGGCGCAATTCTTCTTCCTCCTCTTCTTCTTCTACTACTTCTAAAATGCCGGAAAATATACTTGACACTAATGCTTTTGATAACAAAAATGAATCGTCATCTCCTTCTTATAATAATAACAATAATAATAATAATAATTTACTAATAATGGCAAATGAGCACAAAGACTTTAGTTGTAGTATTGGTGATGAAATTAATAATGTTGTTAGATCCCCTATTTCCAATAAAAACAGTAACAATAATGCCAATAATAATAATAATGATAATATAATAGTTGATAAAATATCAGAGTCTGATGATACACAAAAGTCTCAAGAATCTGTGAGCAGTAGAGAGTTGAAGCAAACGAATTTAACAGAGACTTTTAGTAAAAATGATGTAAATATTGTTAATAAGAATGCAAATATCTCAGTTGCTAGTAATATAGCAAATGCTTTTATTAATTTATCAAATTTCAACTCATCAACTCCGCCAAAGACTAATGGAAACAATCTATCAAGTACAAGTGGGATAGCAGCCCAAGCAAAGAATATGAATGTCATTGTGACACAGCAACAATTATCAACGCAACATTTTATGAAAACCTTATCGTTTACAACATCTCGTGGAATTTTTGTACCAAATGTAATTGCAACAAATATAACGCCGCAATTTACTGTACATCAATATGGACTTCATGGCAATACAAGTGGACCAGCACCAAATGTTACGGTGAATCCGAATGGAAATTTCAATACAAATGCAAGTGCCACGATTCGTCCTGGTATATCTAATCATTTTCGATTACTTTTACAACAGCAACCTCAAAATATTAATTTTAATGTAATTAATCAAAATCAAAGTCAACAAAATTCAACAAATCAATCGCCTATACTTGAAGCGTCACTTCAAAGTATTGCAAAAGAGGCCACTATGCAAGCCTCAAAAGTTCTACCTACAAAAACCATTTATCCCAATCAAATCATTCATCCGCAACGCTCAGTCACGCCTTTTACAGCAGCTGTACAACAACAACAACAAAAGCATAGCGATGAACAAAATACTGAAACTAGTCAGGCAGAAGATACGTCAGCATTAAATTCTACTGATCAACATATACGTGTACTAACTCCTTCAGAAATAATGAAAACATTACCCTCACTTTCTTCGCATGATAATGTATCCTTTAGTAGTATATCATCAAGCACTACTAACACTAATGCTATAGATAAACAGTCTAACGAAACTGATCATGTTAATAATTGTAAAAAATCTCAAAATCAAGACACATCAGGCTCTGTTAGCTCAATTATTTCCAATAATTCTGCCATCTCTTCTCCTATGACCATCACCACAACCACCATCACCTCAGAATGTTGTAACACTTTTAGTAGTCATTTCACCATCACTAAAGCAACTGCTATGTCTTCTACTTCTTCTAATAATGCACAGATAATAATGGTGAGAGGATACAAAACGTATAAAAATATTTTTTATCATTTTAAGATGAATTTTTCTTTTTAATTTACTTTACTTTCTTCATTTAAGTTCGCTGTGTCAATTTTTTTTATCGTATTTATGTAAACGATCTCTTTTGATCTCTCAAGATATTTTATGATTTTCAAAGATTTATTATTTCTTACAATTTCTTAATGTTGTTCTTTATATTGATCTATAGAAGATGAAAAGAATGAGAAATCGGGACTCTTATTTTCATTTTTTATGCTTTTTTATTTTGGAAGAAAAAAAAATCAATTTTTTTAAAGTGTCACAATATTTTTTGCGTTTTATATCTGAAGTAATATGTTTTACTAACCCTTAGTTCCTATTAGATAATTACCTTCTCCTCTATGCATGATCTACTAAATTTTAATTATAGTAAATTTTAGAAATATAATAATATTGCATGTAAAAAGTGCTAAAAAAAGACAAATTCATTCAGAGCAAAGGAGCATGTCAGAAGCTGTTAATTTTTAATTTCTTCACAGTTTGGACGTTTGATGAATTTAATTTTTTGATGATGGCGAGTCTTAGCAAATGGTTGAATAACTTTTATTGCTGAGACTAATAACAAATTTGACAATTTGTTGTTATCCATTTATTCACAAAACTCTTTCTCTTTTTAAAGGATCAAGATAAAATTACTGCTCAACAAAAGAGTATTAAAGAGGCAGAACAAGAGCGTCAATGGAAATTATTGCAAGCTCAGCGTGCTCGTGAACAACAACTTGGTATGCCACCAGAGCATCAACGCATGAACGGTAATTACTTTCATCATATCCTATTAATTTCACTTTATTTAACATTGACAATCCCAAAAATTAGATCCAAATCTTCAATTGCAAATTTCAACGACTTTGAATGATGGATCGATGAGTCCAGTGGCGAGTCCTTCACCAAACTCACGAAACCAATTTATGGTTCCACCAAATAAGGGAAGAATGATGATTAATCCACAAAGTCCAAGTTCTACTTGTTCAAGTTTCCAACATCCTGGACGTCCAGTTTCACAACTACAACGTCAACAGAGCCAACAGCGTATGAATCAAAGTCCATTTTCTCCACAAACATCAACGCCCCAATCACCAAATGATCTCTTTCCTGGATCACCATCAGCTGATGGCTTCCAGCGACCCCCACATGACGAACAACAATTTTTACATTCACCACAAACACCAAAACCAATGCCTCAACAGCAATCTCCAGTTCATACACCTGGAACTCCAAACAGTGCTCCAAATATGAGTCCAGTGTATGCTCAAGTAATTAATCAGCCTCCTCAGCAGCAACAACAGCAACAACCAAATCAAGTTGCAAATATTAATAATTATGTTCAAGCGCCAGGAACTCCTCGTCCAAACTTTAATCCTGGTCAAACAAGAACAACTGTTTATGCTCGTCCTGATATGTTTAGCAAACCACCATACATTCAACAACCACAGACAACAAATCATGAACACAATAATCGACAATTAAGAGATCTGTTACAGAGAACACAGGCACCAACTAATATGCCTGGATCAGCACCAAATGCAATGCAACAAACATTTACACTTGACAATGAATTAATGAAGAATCAACAACAGAATCCATCAAGTCCATTAATTCAGAATAATCCAATAATGCAGAATAATCAGTTGATTCAAAATAATCAATTGATACAAAATAATCAACTGATTCAAAATAATCAATTGATGCAGAATAATCAATTAATGCAGAATAATCAATTGATGCAAAGTGGTCAAATGATGCAAAATAATCAGAATCAGGCAGGTGATAATACATTCCGACAGCCACTTCCACCAGGCATAAGACAACAGAGAGTGCAATCTATGGTTGGAGGACAAATGATTCGTTCAAGTACTCTTAGTGGGCCTCCACCACAACCACAACAACGCATGATTATGACACCAGAAAATCACAGACCTAGACTACAAATAAGACCAGGAATGAATATAAATCAACAACAAATGCTGAATGAACAGCAGCAACAACAAATGAATCAAGGTCAAATGGCACAACAAAGAATGCCATTAACACCTACAAGTAACTTTGGTAATGTACAGAATGAAATGATTCAACAAGTACAACCTGGTATGATTTCAAACAATACCAACAATCCAAATCAAAATATGATCATGACACAGAGAATTGTTGTCCAGAATCAAAATATTCAGCATAATATGCAAGGTGGACAAATGAATCAAGCTCATAATGCAACAGGAGATGTAAATATTCCTACTACACTTCCTCAACATGCACCAGATGCAGAAGGTATTCCAGAATCTGTAACTGCTGAGCTAGAAAAGCTTGAACAAGATGAAAATGTTGGAATGGATGGAGTTGGTGACATCTTAGGAGGACTTGGCGATGATGATGATGATTTGTTGGATTCATTAACTGCTGAAATGGGTGCAGATTTCAATATTTTGGAATATGGAGATCCAGAACTTGATTCGACTGATGAGAAGTCAACACTTCTTGATAGTTTGGAAATGGATGAAGGTGAAAATGCAAAGGAAGAAAAATTGAAAAATATTGAAGCTGAAAAAATAGCCAAAGCTAATTTCCAAAGATCTGTAGAAATGAGCAATGCTAATGTACCACAAAATCCTCAACTAAATCGCATACCAATGCAAGTTCCAAATCAACCAATCCCTAATCAAATGACACCAAACACTGAATCTCAACCTATGGATCAAACTCCAGGAGCACCACAAAATCAGCAACAAGCTCCTATTCAAAATCCTCAAATGTTCCAACAAGCAAATGTTCAAAGACAAGTTCGGTTTAAAGCACAAATTCCACCGAATCAAATGACAGAACTTCAACACATTCATCAACAAATGATGCTACAGGTAAATAAACATTTTACTTCGTTAAGACAGAGTAATAAAATCAAAATTTTTATAGCTTCAACAAGCTGCGGCTCAAGGAAAACCAATGCCAATTGGTACTCGATTAGTTGCAAATAATCCAGGAGGGCCAATTACAGGAACTGTTACAGGTCCAAACAACATATCTTTATCATTTCCCACAGGGTGAGCTTATCTTTACAAAATATCGAAACTTTTACTTATGAAACATTGTTTTTAATATTAGGGTTCAACGATTACCGCAAGTGCGAATGGTTAATCCAAATATACAAGGAAATAAAAATAATCAACAAAGGATGGTATTGCCACATATGATTCAAAATCGACCTAACATGATGCAAAATACTCAGCAACAAGTCAATCCAAATATGCAAAATATTATCGGGCAACAACAACAGCAGCAACAAGTTGCTCCACCACCACCTTATCCAGAACCCCCACCACCATATCCTGGTCAAGGACAAAATCAGGTAGGAATTATGATTCTTTTGCTATTTATTCATTCGAAAATATTTTTTTTCTTTGGTGTGAGTTTTCTTTGACAATTTTTCAAAACATTTTAAAACTTTTTATATTTTGATTATTGAAAAAAAAAAATGAAAGACAAAAGGCATTATTAACAAAAACATTTGTTTTTTGATTTCTCAAAACTGCATGCTTTCAAATTGATTGTTTGTTATTTCAAATCTGAAAATTATTGCCAAAAAAAAAAAGTTTTTTGACTATTCGTATAAAAATAAATACGATTCACTACAGCAGCATTCGTCTACTTCAAAAATGTTGCATCGTCCTATGCTTTTACAGGTGAGAAAAAGAAAAATCAAACCATTCATACCTAAGCCTTTGCAAAAGCTAATACCAATGATATACACCACCTAGGACACACGATATATCCGTCAATATAATTGTATTATTTTTTGAAGACCATAGAAACTCACAATTTTTGGCAATTTATTGTTATTATTTAATTTTTTTTTATCTGGATGTTGCTTTTTGTAGTTTTAGAGCCATAGTATTTAGAATGAATGTTTTCCAAACCTTTATTATAGATATCATTTTAATGACTGACTTTAATTTTCGTTATGCTATTTATAGGAACAACCTCTTCTGCTGGAGGATTTATTAGAGCAAGAAAAGCGTGAACAAGCTAGAAATATTGGTTCAGCTCAAGTTGTTGATGTTAGTAATCCTCAGAATCAACAACAAGGCTTACTAAGCGATCAAGTAATTAAATGAAAATTTAAAAAATGTAGATAAAGTTATTTAATGGTATTTTATTTTAACAGGATTACGAGAAACTACGTGCAGATGTTTTAACGACGACTACTCAAAGCGTTACGATGACTCAGCAAATTCCTCAACAACAGCAATTCGCTCCAAGAGGCATAATAACAAAACAATGGCGTCCACAAACACCGGGTGTTTCAAATGCTCAGGCTCCTTCCACAAGCCCTGATATCGTTAGATCAGTTCCAATTTATAATGCTAATTTAACGCCAATGCCTCCAACTCCACCTGAAAACATCCTCACGGAAGCTGATAAACAAACTCAAGCAAACTATGAAGCTTGGCTTCTAACACAAAATGATTCATTATCAAAACAACTGGCTTATTATGAAACAGAAATTGCAGAATTGAGAAAATTGAAAAAGTCTCTCAACACTAAACAGCGTCAATTAAAGAAGAATGGAAATGATTTGACTGAAATTGATGCTCAGACTTTAATGAAAGTTTCTCAAGAGCAAGCAACCGTTCAGAAGCATCTAGAAAATGCCCGAAAGCAAGTACGAACTCACTTGAATATTAGACAAGATTATGAAAATAAACAAAAATCAAAACAAATGGCAAATAATCCTCATATGGTTCAATCGCCTGTTGGAATGAATGATCAATCTCCTATGATGTCACCGTCACCAAATATTATTCAACAACCAGTGCAATCGCCTCATGGAAGTCAAATAATGGGGCCATCTCAAAGCCCACTTCATTCACCAAGTCCAATGATGAATTTACAGAGTGCTCAAAGTCCAGGACCAAATTCAGTAATGCAAAGTCCTAGCACACACATGAATGCTATGTCTCCATATAATACAACACAACAATCACCTAGAATAGGAACTCCACATTCACAAATTGATGAAAGTCCATTCAGTCCTAATTCAGGACCAATTGAATCTCCATCAATGAACAATCGATTGACTTCACCAATTCCTAGAATGACATCTCCTCAACACCGTCCTAATACACCCATGCAAATTCAAATGATGAATCGTATGAGTGGACAACAAGTGCAATTTAATCAACAACCAAACATGAATCAACAAAATCGGTTTATCCGTCCACCAATGATTCCAAATGATGGAAATAATCGAATGCGAATGCCACATGGTACAACATTCCAACAATTACCACATGGTGGTAACATAATACGACAAGTGCAATATAATACAATGGATCCAAACGGAAATCCACAAAATGTTCAAACAATTACTACAGGAAATCAAAATATTAATATTGATGCACAAAGAGCCATGCAAATAAGACAAATGCAAATTAGACAACAGCAAATTATGAAGCAACAGCAACAACAAATGAATCAACAGCAGCAAATGAATCAGCAACAACAGCAAATGAACCAACAACAAATGAATCAGCAACAAATGAACCAACAGCAGATGAATCAGCAACAAGGGCAAATGAATCAAATGCAACAACAAATGGCCCAAAATCAGCAAATCGTCATGACAAACCAACCTAATCAAAGTCCAATTCATCAACAACCACAATCACCATTAATCAATCATAATGCAACTTCACCAATGCCTCGAAGTCCAATGATTCATTATCAACATCAAAATCCAAATAGTCCGATGATGAATGTTCAAGGAATTGATAATTCACCCAGACAAATTTACATGCAACAACAGTCTCAAATGATGGATCATAGTAATAATCAAAACATGATGCAAGGTGGTGGTGGTGGTGGAATGATGAATCAAGATAATATTCCATGTGCTCCAGAACTCTCAAAGTCTAGACCAATAAAATTAGGTCTTAAAGGTGGTGCACCAATGTTTGGGAATGGTAAAGATAACAAAAAACAATCTGTGAATTCAGATATATTGCAATTAATTAAGAAAGCTCAACAACAGCAAGCACAACAACAACAACAACAACAGCAGCAGCAGCAACAAACAACTATTACAATTGATGCACAAAGAAATATTCCTGGAAAAATGATTCCAACTGCAATATCATCTGTAGAATTACAACAAGCTTCAAGCAGTAGACAAATTCAGCTTAAACCAAAAACATCGCTTCTGAAAAATCCTTTGGCACCAAAAGTGAAATCTTTAGTTGATTATGATGATAATGATTCATCAAATGGAACTCCACCCATCAGTCCTTTATCACAAAAAGTCAAACAAAGATTACATGAAAAAACTGATGATGTTGTCATAGTAGATAGCAGTCCTGATGAGAAACAAAGATTAACAGATTATGATGACGATAATGATAAAATTGTATCACTAACTGAAGTCTCATTAAATTCAACAGCACAAGATATTGGAGATGCTGATACGATTGTAGAAGCTTTCGATGGAAGTGAATTGGTTTCAAGTCCATTAGTGACTGAACAAGAAGCCACAGATTATACATTATTTGAGTCACATGTTGTACATCTTGATGATAGTAATGAATCAATGAAAGAAATTATCAGTACTGAAATGTTGTTCGACGATGAAAGACCAAAAGCTTCGACATCAAAAGGAGAAGATGTTATGTATGTCATTCAATCTGATAAAGAAAAGAACCCGAAAAATGTTGGTACTCGAGAAGATTTTGAGGCTATGATTGATTCAGGAAAGGATGAAGAAGAAAATGAGAGTGAAAATGAAGTTATAGCAATTGAAAAATGCGAGCAATTAGATCAAGAGATTGTGGGAAAACCCATCGAGATTAAACAAAATAGAATAATTACCAAAACAACATCAGATGCAAAACAAATTAAAATTCCAGTTGTACTCTCTTCCGCATCAAATTCAGTTTCTTTGACCTTGCCAGCAAATATGATGGGAAGAACAAATTTACAAACAAGTGCTCTTTCAGCAGGATTAGCTCATAATAAATTGGTGAAATCAACAACCCAAACTACAGCCAAAGTTTCAATTGGAAATACAACCATATCAGTACCAGTTGTTTTAAAGAATATGTCAGATTCTCAACAAGGTTCAAAGAAAATTATAACCACAAGTGCTTTAACATTGTCAAACTTGAAAAAGAATCCAAATTTAATAAGTGTTTCTGGACAGAAAATTAATACATCAGCGATTGTTACTCTTTCATTGAACAAAGGTAATACGCGTCCAATTCAAACTGTTGATTTTAAACAGAGACTACATCAAAAGCCTGGACAACAATCAATTATTGTAACAGCTGCACCATCAGGATATATAACATCTCAAAACAGTGAACATCAAACTATAACAGTAACAAGTATTCAAAATGCTTCTGTTATTAACAAGTTATCCGCTAGCTCATCACCAATTTTGACATTTTCAAAAATACCTACACTCACAATGACTCAAGATACTTCTTTGCCTAATAAAATTCTTGAAGATGATGATGTCTCTCCTGACAACGATGACAAAACATCTGGGGATAAGAACAAAGAAGCAAAAAATAAGAATGAAAACTCTAATAATAAAATGACAAAGAATGTTGGAGGAAATGAAGAATCTAAAGAAGGAAATGCTGAAAATAAGCCAAAGTCATTAATTCCAGTCCATGTTATTATTAAATCACATGAATCATCACAAAGTCCAATATCAAATCCGGTGCAGGTACAAGCTCAGCGTGTAGTGTCTGGAAATATGTCGCAACTTTCCCCATTATCACAGCCAATTGAAATTAATACAAACACACACAATGCGACACAGCAAATCCGTTCAATATTGTCTTCAATTGACTCAAATGAAGATTCAAAAAATAAGGCGGAAGGCGAACAATTCAATACACCAACATCTACGCAATTAAGTATACCGAAAACAATAATACGAAGTACTTCAACACCGACAACATTAACTCAAACGTCAAATGATACAAAGATAATTATTACACAATCTAGCACCTCGGTTCCATCATCATCGATTGTCTCCAATTCTCAGCCAAGCAATGTGTTGTTTGTAAAACAAATTAAAGCTCTATCATCGTCTGCTACATCCACAGTATCAACTAATCCAACTATTTCAATAGTTTCACAATCATCATTAGAGCAACAAGGCTCATCATCCGTTATTATTTCAACGAAACCAAGCAATCTACTAAGCATTCTGAGTAATCAACAGCAAAATTCAGGCGCGCAACAACAAAGTTTGAAAACAAATGATGGAAAAATAGAATTACCTCTGACTGATAATACAAAAACTGTAACAATCCTAAAGTCAAATCCGACGATAACGAATTTACTCAATTCCAATTCATTCAAACGCTCAAAATCAAGTGATGATGTCATCACTACAAAGGAGGCAAACGATGCCATCATAAATAAACGATTAAGCTTTGAGGTTTCTAACGAAATTAAGAAAGAACCTTTAGATACTCCAATTATTAAAGAAAGTACGTCACAAATAACAACAACACCGATTATGAATGTTATCAAGACTGAGCCTTCCTCAGCGCCGTCTACTCCAACGACACCAAAATTAATTAATCCACCTCCTCCACCTAAACCAGACGACTCCAATGTCTTGCTCAAACAGCTCTTGCAAAATTCTGGGTCAAATGCGCCAGGAAATCCACCATTGTCAAGAACAGTTCCTGCACTAATGAATACTCAACGTGCACCAAGTTTAGGTGTTTTTAGCTCTTTAGAAGCACAATTAGCTCGTCCAGTAATTCCTCCTGTTCCAGCAAAACAAGTTATTGTAACTACACAGCCTCTAGTTGTTAGCACAATTACATCACTTCCTGCCACCACAACATTATCAATTGCTACTAGTGAGCCAATAAGAACAACTACATCGAATATAACTAAAGTTTTGCCAATTCACGAAACATCGTTTGTGTCACAACCTTCTCAAATAATTTCAAATCCACCTCAAATAGCTACATCTATTTCATCACACAATGTAATTCAAAGTGAAAAGAAGCCAATAGTTATTTTAAACAGAAATGATATTCCGCAAAGTGTGGCCAATCTATCTATGTGTAGCATTGTGAGTATTTAAATTAATTTATTCATAAAAATACTTTTACTAAATTTAATAAATTCATTTCAGCCAAAAACAATAATATCTCCAATTACAACAACGGAAAATATGGCTCCACCAAATATGACAGGACATCAAATTAAGAAAGAAATGGTATCACCAGGTAGTACGATCAAATTAAGTCAATCGCCCACTCACATTGTACAGCCACAGTTAGTTAAAAGTATATCACAGTCATCATTAAATTCGGGCAATACAACACCAGTGCCAATGGAATCACCTTTAGTTGATATTAAAAAGGAAATGGATGACAGTTCACAATCAGAATCAATAAGTTCTGATGTGAGTATGGTAAAAACTGAAAATATACTTTTAACACCGTCATCTCGTGATGGTATGAATGAGCCCCTGGATGAAAGTCCGGCTAAAACTGCACAAGAAATAGCAAATGAGTTGAAGAGGAAGAAACGACGTGAATATCAAAAGAATCGCCGTCAAATGCAGTTGTCAAAGGAAAAAGGCAATGGAGGAGTCAAGAAACCAAGGAAATTACCAAAATCAGAAGAAGATTATGATTCATTTATTGACAATTTGATGATTCAGATAAAGTCGCTTCCACAAATGCAAATTTTGGAACCACTTTTGCCAAAAAATTTCGGCGTATGTCCAATATATGGGTCAAGTGAATTAAACAAGATCAATTCATTGAAGAAATATGACATCGAATGTGGTGAATTAAATGGAACATATGGAAAGGGAGAACTCTCTTTTATCTCTGATTTTTACAATACAAAGCCATTTGGAACACTTGATCCTAAACCTGAAAAAACTGCAACATCAACTCAGCGTGGATTTTATGATCAAGAATTTCCACCTATCAAATTTGACGAGGAGGAAAAAGCTCATCATAGAAACAAATATGATTTATTAGCAAAAGATCGTGATATCGATACACCTGATACAGTTGTCAGTTCTTCAAGTCCTGAATGTGTAACTATAAGAAATCCTAATCGATTTCCAGGATTGAGGCTAATTAGAGAAGAAGAAGATGCGGAAATTGAAGAAGAAATGTCAAGCTTCATTGATAACCGAATGTCGCCTTCAATTCCGACAATTATCGCTCCAATACCCATTCGACTTAAAACTGGCATCTCTCTTACAAATGACAATAAATCATTCACAGATAAGGAGTTTGAGTCATCAAAACAACTCGGCCTTAAATCATGCTTTGAGCCACCAAATTCAGCGAAAGATAATAACAATAATAATGTGACAGTAACATTGACATTAACATCTAATGCCGCTGAAGATATAATGGGTGTGTTAAAGTCTTTAGCAAACATATTGAATATACCTGCACCAACGGCATATCAAATCGTTGAACGCACAACCACTCCACCAAGTCAAAAATTAGGACTTTACAGAATCAAAGGCAAAGATGGAAAAGAAGGTCAACCAGTTGATATTCAAACGATATTAAATGGAACAGCAAAATTCTGTAGACACTGTGATGTAGTTATATTAAATAATGCTATCAAGGCAAAAGCTAGTGAATTTCCATTATTGGTTAATACAGAATTAGAATCAGACGAGTTCTACTTCTGTGGTCAAACATGCTATAAGCAATTCCAATGGCGACCAATAAATATGTTGGATGATAAGAGCTTAGGTTCAGCTATATCAGACGATAAGGCTTTAGAATCAATGTCAGAAAACATATCAAAGGTGGAGATGAAAGGTGATATTAATCAAGTAAAAGAGCAAAGCAGTAACTTAAAGAGAAAACACGAAGAAATTGAGGAAACAGTTGAGAATAAGGAAGAAATGTTGCAAGAGGAGAAACGACAAAAGCTTATGCGTATCAAAACATTTGGAGCAAATTGCTTTGCTCAAACTCATAAGCAAAAGAAACTCAGTGAACGTGATATTACTGAAATGTTATTTAGAATGAATATTACTGTAAATTCTGCACCAAAGATTCTTGATGATACAAGAAAATGTATATTTTGTCATCAATTTGGTGACGGTGTTGCTGATGGACCGTCACGTTTGTTGAATTATGATGTCGACAAGTGGGTGCACTTGAACTGTGCTTTATGGTCTGATGGCGTATATGAAACCATAAATGGTGCACTAATGAATCTCGAAGCTGCCCTTCAACAGAGTCTAAATTCAGTATGTACTTTATGCAATCAATTAGGAGCAACAGTAAAGTGCTTTAAAGCACGATGTGGAACATTGTACCATTTGAACTGTGCAATGAAAGATAATTGTGTATTTTATAAAAATAAAACAACAATGTGTAACATACACGCACCAAAGTCAGAGAAAGATAATGAACTAACAACATTGAGTGTACAGCGTCGTGTTTACATTGATCGTGATGAGAATCGACAAGTCGCGTCAATTATGCATCATTCGGATCTTTCAAATCTCATGAGGGTCGGAAGTTTGATTCTTCTTAATGTAGGACAATTATTACCTCATCAACTTCACACATTCCATACACCAAATTATATTTATCCAATTGGCTTTAAAATCATAAGATTCTTCTGGTCAATGAGGAATCCAAATAAACGATGCAATTACGTATGCTCTATTGCTGACTCAGCAGGACGACCAGAATTTAGAGTTATTGTAAAAGAACCGAATGAAGAGGATATCGAACTCAAAGATGATTCTCCTAAAAAAGTTTGGCAGAAGATCCTCGAATCTATTGTTAAACTTAGGCGAGAAAATAAACTTGTCCATATTTTCCCGAAATACATATCCGGCGAAGATCTATTTGGTCTGACAGAACCAGCTGTTGTCAGAATCCTGGAAAGTTTACCTGGAGTTGAAACTTTGAACGACTATCGTTTCAAATATGGGAGGAATCCATTATTGGAATTACCACTAGCAATAAATCCATCAGGCGCTGCACGTACTGAACCAAGACAGAAGCACGCCCTTCCGTGGAAAAAACCCCATACTCAACGTACAGGATCATCTAGTCAACGTCCTGCTTTTGTTCCATCAACATCAGCTGGCGAAGTTGCTTGCCCGTACAGGTTTGTTAACTACTTCCTATTTATTAAATTATTCTCATTTTAATACGGTATTATTCTATTCCTACAGCAAGCAATTTGTACACTCAAAGAGTTCTCAATACAAGAAAATGAAATTAGAATGGAGAAACAACGTTTTTCTCGCAAGATCAAAAATTCAAGGCTTAGGACTTTACGCAGCTCGTGATTTAGAAAAACATACAATGGTCATTGAATATATCGGTGAAGTCATTCGTGGGGAGTTGTCGGAACTTAGAGAGAAGCAATATGATGACAGGGTAAGATTATCATTTCCTTTCTATTTAGAATAATTAATAAATAAATTATTTTAATTACAGAACCGAGGAATTTACATGTTCAGATTAGACGAAGATCGTGTAGTCGATGCCACTTTGAGTGGAGGACTTGCAAGATATATAAATCACAGCTGCAACCCGAATTGTGTAACAGAAATTGTCGAAGTTGACCGCGAATATCGCATTATTATATTCGCGAAACGCAGAATTAATAGAGGAGAGGAGGTATGCATTATAATTAATTTAATTGAAATATATTTGTTCTAATAATTTATTTTTCTCTATCCGCAGTTATCATACGATTACAAATTTGATATTGAAGATGAGTCAAGGAAAATTGCATGCAATTGTGGAGCAGCATATTGTAAAAAGTACATGAATTAAGACAATATATTGTCTGAAAGGAATTTATGTTTAAAAGAAGAAATCATATTGTAAATTTAATGTATGCATGAATATATTTAAAAAATATATATATTTTAACCATAAGAAGAATAAACTAATTACATATATGTAATAGATTTTTGTAACAATGATTATTATATGCAAAATTAAAATTATAGAGAAAATATAAATAAATTTATTAGATTTATACAATTAATCTGTGTGTATTAATAAGGTATTTAAGTTTTCAGGATAGTTTTAAGATTTATGAAAAGTTTCTAAAGAAAAAAAAATAACCGTTAAAAACGGAAGAAAAGTTTTCAAATATAACGCGCAATATAAAGTTGGAGGCCCCTGTTTCAGAAATTTCTACCCCTTGATTGTTAGAAGCAGAATAATCTTAAATTTTATTGAATTTAACACGGTAATTAGATTAAAAATGAGATTTAGATTGTGAAAAATGGACAAGAAACCGACAGTGAATAAGGCAATCAAGACGATTGTCCCGATAAAAGGGAGTTTACTCGAGAAAATTAAAAATAAGCTAAAACATAATGGTAAACAAATCAATGTGATTGGAAAAATTTTATATTCTAAAAATGCATTTCCTTCTAGGTTCAAATTCGTCAAATTCTGAGGTATCACAGCCAGTTCCACAAAAATCAATCGATGCCATTAACAATAATAAGCAGGAACCTACGAAAATCCAAAAGCTAGTAGTAAATAAACGGACATCAAAAATTGAGATCCAAAAGATTGAAAAGGTGAATTTAGAGATTGATGATTTAATTAAAGCATCGAAAAATGAGCCATTAAAAACTGGTCGCAACACAAAAATAAGAGAAGCATCGCCACAACCAATAATTAAAACACCTGTCAAAAAAATGGAAGATGATCCAGAATTAACTGACATTGAAGCTTCTATGACACTGCCAGTAATTAGAGAAACAGATGTTATAGTTCAAGAAGTAATTTTAAATGATCATCCTTGCTCATCAAAGTCAATGTGCTCAAATTTCCAACCAAAAACCACTGAAGAGAAAAAAGAAGAAAAATCTTCAGAAATTGTGAGTAAAGATGATGAAATGATCAATAATGTGTCGGAAGAAGAAGATGAGGGAGATTTAATGGATATAGGTGATGAAGAATGGTTACACGACATCAATGTTATGATTGGCAAGCCTCGAATTCAAGAGATTGACCAAAGTTTGAAAAAAATTCCAACAACAGTAACCGGCAATAGAATACAGACAGAAAATGTGGAACTCAAACTCATTATAAATCACTTGCTTGGAAAATTAAAAGCAAAATCAGTCATTGAGACGGTACAAGAAGATTCGTCATCATTTTTCAATAATGTAAAAGGTACTTAATAAATATTATCATTACTTAAGTACATAAAGATTGCATAATTGTCGTAATTCTCTATTTTATTGCAAATTTTTAGATTCAGAATGCTCGGACAGTTTTGATGATATGCCATCAGATTTTGATGACGAGCCGAGTGATATAGAAGAAGATAGTTCTAAGAAAACAGAAGATTCAACGATAGCTGAACAAAGCTCATTTTCAGTACCTGTAGAAAATAGTGTAGCAATTATCACTATTCCAGCAATTAATGAAGCCAAGATAGAGGCATCCACAAAACAAGAGTCACCGAAAAAGGAAGTGAAAAATAGTGTCGATATTGATGTTCCAGTCCAAAATGACGAAACTACAGATATCAGTACGCAGCTCACAAAGAAACGTCGAGGTCGACAGCCATTAGCCGCATCAACAGCAAAGAAAACAAAATTGTCTCCATCAAAGAGTATAAAAGAGGAATCAAATAGCTATCAACGAAAATTAAGTCTTAGAAATTCATCACGAGAATCCAGCGTAGAATCAAATAAAGATGAAGCCATTACAAAATCAGCAACATTACCAGCACCAGAACCAAGATTGACACGACGAAGTTCATCGCGTGAAAACTTGCCGCAAGCAGCAGTTGAAAAGGAAGTCGAAGCAAAAAATAAAACTACTAATAAAAAGGTAACTAGAGTTCAAGAACTTAAAGGTAATAAAAAAGAATCTAGTGCAGTGTTAAAGCGATCTGTTACATCGTCAGAGTCGTCTTTATCGTCGTCGGATTGTGAAAATGAAAAGAAAGGACCTGTAAAGAGAGGAACATCACGAAAGGCTAAAATTCAAAGTGAATCAACTCAAAAAATTACAAATTTTTTCAAAAAAGAATCTGTCATAGTCACGGAGTCAATTGATGTTACTTCGATGATAATTGATGATAAAATTGAGTTAAAAAGTTTGTCTAATGAAAAATTGTCAAAAATCCAAAATGAAAATTCATCGAATGAAGAAAAGTCGTCGAAAAAAGTGAACGGACGAAGAATGTCTACAGCTCGTCTGAAACGTAAGATTTTATATGACAGTGACAGTGACAGTGAACCTCTTGTGAATAATAATAAGCATAGTGAATTGAAATCAGTCGCATCGAATGATTTCAATCCACAAATACAGTCTTCTATACTCGAACGATATGATTACCTTAATAAACCTTCACCATCCTTCGCAGATAAACCAAAAAACGAAAAGAATGTGATAACCAGCCATCCTATATGTGCCGATTTAAAAGATATTGTGGATAAGAGTAAAGAAAACGATCCGTCATATCTGAAGCCACCGGATATAGCTAAACGACCATATCTTAAGACATCTGCATTTAAAGGTAATCATATTAATTCTGACGACTCTTCTAATCACACAGATTCAAGCACTAAACAGCTTTCAGTTTCTTGTGATGATTCAGCTATCATTTCAAATACAAATGATAGTGATAGTAATAAAAATGGTCTTCAAAAGGCTACAGATTTAGGAATTAAGGATAGAATGAGAGAATTAATTAAAAAACAGAAAGAAAAAATTAATTCAGCACCTAAATTGAATGAAATTCCTAAAACTACAGATTCAAATGCATCACAAAATGCTAAAGAGAAAATTAGTGATAAAATTAAGAAGAAAAAGCCAGAATTAGTAACAAGAATGAGTTCGTCAACAAGAGGATTTAGACGGAAAATGGAAGTAGACGAGTCATGTAGGAAAATTTTTGAGCAAGAAGTAGTGGAAAAGCCAATAGAAAAATACGTTTGTTATGCAGAAATTTTAGAAGCAATTAGAATCACAGATCCATCAAGAAAAAATGGCAGAGCATCTAGTGTAAGCAAACCTTTGGAAAAAAGAATGAAGGTGGAATTGGAGAAAAAGCTTAAAAATTTAGAACACTTTAAATGCGGAGGTTGTAATAATCTAGTCACCAAACATAAATGGAAGGATCATCTTATAGATCATGGCGGCATGGCGTGGATAGATACATTTGAATCACCTATTGATATTAAGGACTGGAATGAATCAGTTCGTAGATTAAATAATTATATGAGAATATACAAATTAGAAGGTTATCGATGTCCAAATTGTGGATGTGACAAAAAATCGGCATTAGGACATTTATCACACATTTACGTTTGTGGAGAGAGTGATGAGACAATAGAAGATCGTAAACATGCATGCGAATTTTGTGGAGAAAAAGTCTTGCCTTATAACATGTCATGGCATAAACGAAAATGTACAGTAATTAATAATAGTAAAGTTAAAATCGTTGCTGATGATGGAGACGACGAGGAGGAGATTGATGATGGAAATAGTAGAACTTCTTCAACGCAGGATGGTGGACGAGCGAAGCGTAAGGCTGGAAAAAAGTAAAATTCAATTCAATTTTATACTAGTCCAATTTGTTCAGTAATCAAAGTTCATTTCAATTCAGATCATTTTGAATTCTCAAAGCTCGTTAAATTTTGAATGTCAAAAAACCGTTACATTTGATTAAGAAATGAACTCTGATGAATGAAGCAAATTTAATTTCCAACTTAATTAATTTTATTATGTTTTCTTACAGAGCCGTTAGGAAAGTAAAGTCATTCCTAAAAGAACTTAATGAAGATCCAATGGATCAGATATTGGCAACAGTTAACGGCCAATTCATATGCAATCACTGTAGTGAGAAATTTGATGTAAAAGAAAAAGCGATTGAACATTTAGATAAGGCTCATGCTGATCAAAAAGAAGGTGTGGATTTTGAAGCATCTAGCTCAGATGCTAGTTTAAATGAGAATGAATCATCTGAAACTGAGGGCAGTTCAGGTGTTGAATCTAGTGATATACAGTCGGCGAATGAAGAAGAAGAAAATGATAATGAAATGTGTGAATCTAATAATGTTTCCAATTCTAAAGGACGAAAATCATACAATGATTCTCAGGAAATTAAGAATGGACGAAAAGTAATTGGATCTTATGCTGAGTCCTATCATAATGTTAAAATCTCCAACAGAACCATCAAATTGACAAAAGAATTGTAAGTTCATTAATTTTATTGATTTTGTCTATATGTTATTCTAATTCCTTCTTAATTGTATTTTTTCGAGCAGCATCAATGATAATTTATGTGATATATTAACTGAATTTTCACCAAAGTACAAAATTTGTATAAGCGCCAACTTAGCCTCATATTTAATGGATTTAAAAATTGATACAAAATCGATGAAGTT
This sequence comes from Chironomus tepperi, assembly GCF_022539635.2. Lineage (NCBI taxonomy): Eukaryota > Metazoa > Arthropoda > Insecta > Diptera > Chironomidae > Chironomus > Chironomus tepperi. Next base: position 3,900,535 of record NW_027226207.1, read on the forward strand.
CTCAACAAGCCTGAAAGACGACTATTGTCTTGATTATGGCCGACTCCCCAATCAAGAATGGAATCAGCTTGATTTTGGAAATAACCATGCTGATAAAAATTCATTAACATTATTTTGTGGCGGCTCAGTATCATCTTTAGACTGGTCTCAATCAAAAGACGATAAAAATTATTTAGCTGTTGCATGTAATAGCACTAAAGAAAAGAATACTGATTTAGAGGAGACATCAAAAACATGTATTCAAGTCTATGAGTTTGAAAACCTAGTCAATGAAAAGTAAGTTCATTTCAGTTCAGTTAAATTTTTATTTGAATTTTCAAAAACCGTTTAAATTTTAAAATTTTGAAAACCGTTAATATGAAATTTATGTTTACAGATTCACAACATTCACAAACACATCAAAGTTCCTGTACTTCTTTACAATAAACGAAGGACCTGTTTGGTCGATAAAATTCCATCCATTTGTTATCCCAAATAACGATCGAATAGGTTTATTGGCTGTGACTTCATCAAATCATCACATTTATGTGTATTCACTACCGTACTTGAAAAATGATACCGACTGTCCTATAATCATTTCATTAGAACCTTCATTTATATGCAAGACATCCAACGATATATGGCTGTTTCAAGATAAATATTTAATGCAAGCAACAGTTGTTAACTGGTTTTATCGTAAAGAGTGTGATTTGCAGTTATTAGGAGCAGGATTTATCAATGGAATGATATCATTATGGAATTTTAGTGATATAGAGGAAGCTGAGCATACAGACGCTACAATTTTATTTCCATACATGACATTTCAACCACATCGAGAGTCTGTTACAGCATTAGATTTTAAGTATATGTTAGGATCAGAGATTCAATTATTGACGACATCATTTGATCGTGACGTAAAGGTATTCATTATAGAGAATACAAATTTTCACGAGATTTCATCACATTACTCAACATCGAGGATTTTGTGTGCAGAATGGTGGCATAATTGGCCAGGATTTGTGACTGGAAATGATAATTGCTATTCACATGGAAATTTAGTTCATCGACAGCCACTAGAATTCGGTTCGCGTCATAATTACCTCTTCTATTGCATATCGTCCGTAACAACATTGAATGTAAATAATTGGCTTAATCTTGCTGTTTTTACTACTGATGCTGGAGATGTTTTGATGTCAAATCCATCTCAACTGATGTCATGTCACCCAAAAGACAGATGGATGTATTTTGGTAATAATGTACTGTCATACACGGACATTGTCGATTTGGAGCCAAACAGCAATAATGAGCATGGAATCGTATTTTATGATTTAAAGGTAATTTGCAAAATTGGTCTAATTATTGGTTTTTAAGTCCCGGAAAATTGAGTTGATCATCTTACGTGCTTAAGCAGACAATTTTTCTGATGAATTTCAATTTTTTTTGAGAATGTTTTGTCAATAACCATATAATTTGGGTTTAATTGGTTTTGAATTGATGGATATCGCAGTTTGTCAACGAATAATTTAGGGTTTATGAGTAAATAACCAAAATCACGTAGGACGTACTGCTTTGAAATTGCTCGCATACCTTAGCAGTATTATGACTCAATATTCAGTTATATTTCTAAATCAGCTTATACATGCTCTATTCTAATCAAATATTTATCTTTCTTATTTATCCCACAGTCAAGATTACTCAAGCGTCCAAAAGAATTTCGCAGTCCACCATCAGACAACATCAATCAGCTGCAAATAAATCAAATTTCGTTCAATCGCAGTGAGATGAGTTATCGCTTTTATGCATTGGCATACGAAACTGGTTTTGTACGAATCAGGCATTTGAAGAATTCCAAATAGTTTTCTCCTGCACTTTCAACAATACCAAAATTTAATAATTTTCTTCATTTCTGTTGGCTGCTCTTCTCGCTCTCCCGTTTTGAGTCTCATTACATTCACAATTTTTAAACTAATATTTAACGCTACTACATATGAAGAACGTTATATAGGTATGTAGCTAGCAATACACAATCGTTTTTTAATTCATTGAGAAAAGAAAACCTACATTCACTTTAAGAAAAAATGAGAATTGGATGGATGAATGTGAATGTTAGGTACTTGTTACTATTTAGTTAGTATGTTTTTTTGGTATTATTGATTAAATTTTTTATGTACATTTGATATGGATTATGATTAATACAATGCAATAAATGATTAACGAAGAAATATTTTTTGAATACCCATGTGTTTTGGTTTGAGGAGTCTTCATGGTATGGCTTAATGTCATATCAGCAACAGGTAAGTTTGCATGATTACCTTACAAATGGAATATTGATAGAACGAACATGAAAAGTACCACGTAATATGCTAATAGCCGCCGAAATGAAAGCCTAAATTTATTCGAAACCTTGACTTGAAAAATTGTTTATTTGATCCTACATATCAATGTGTTCTTAAATACTGTATATCAAAAATTCAACTCTATCAATTTCATTTGTAAATCAAAATACCTTTATGGTAAATAAATAATGAGTATTATTATTCTTGATCCTACATCATCAACGATCGCACATACGACCTGGACAGCATACAGAACAGATTTTGAAAAATATGTAAACAATATCGGGTTTAAGCTTAGCAACGTCGACGTGCTAACCAAAAAACTACAAGAAACGTAGCTTCTTTTTAATATTCCTCATTTATGAACAGACCCCAAAAATACATACATTGTAAGACATTCCGTCTCAAATCCCTGTCAACACTCACACAATGAAAATTAAAAGTGTTTCTTCTCTTCGCTTTTGTCTTCACTTTACGTTCGTACAAGTGAGCATTAAAGCATTTTTTTCGAGATCTCAGTATGAAAGCAAAGCAACTGTAAATTTTTTCACGTCGACGTCTCTCATTCGAAGTTTGGGCTTTGTCCATTTGAGTTCTGTTTTACTCGATCCGCGGTCGTTTCTTAAGCAGTGAAATTTTTATTTCTGTTAATTAATTTCCCTCTTATTTGTAACTTCATATCTGGAAGTAAAGAAGAAGAAGGAAGAAATTTTTCGTTTAAATCTACTGTGAAGATGTGCTAATTTTTCATATTATCAGTGCTAACATATTGGATATCTGAATAAAAGAAAAAAAAAAGTTTAAAATTTATGTAGAGAAAAAAATAAGAAGTAAAAAAAGTGGAAATAGAAGTAAAAATATTTTTATGATTGACACGAAGTGAATTGAGAAGGTTCAACGCGTAGTTAGGAAAGATACCCACATATATATACACGAAAAGGAATTTCATTACTAAGTGGATAATTTATAGAGATCAAAAGTAAAAAATGCCGTGTTCAGCAGTAACATTATCACTTGCAACTGTACGTTTCATGTCATCTTTTAGTTATTATGTGATGAGTCTTAATAGACGTCAGTGCTCTTGGGGGTATTTTATCAGAATTTTTTTGAAGTGGATGTTGTAATTAAACTCTATAGGAGATTCATGTTGCATGCTAAGAATAGTCATAGTGCAGTGTGGAGAATAGTTGTGTATGACTGTAAGGCTAGGTGCATAAATCTATAATATTGATGGGTAATAACCATCATAGGGGTCTATGAATAGACCACAACGGTTTAAGACATATGACTATTCTTCATGCACTACGACGATCCTTGAACAAGTTGACATTTAACACTGACTTTGTGTCAGGGTTTGATACTCGGTTGATTTTCTCGGATTCGAGTATTGGATGAAATTTCAGAAAACTAATGAGTAAGAGGATCCAATTATATTAATAATGGATATTCCTTCATCTTCATAAAATAAGAATTAATTTCCAAGTGCTTAGTTCAAGTTCCTTTGTCTGAAAATTCAATTAAACAGGATTTTTGAATGTAAAATCCTCAAGTATTCCTCTATACAAGTCCAAAATCCAATAATTTACCATAACTACAACTCAATACCAATGAACACAAGACACTCCATTCGAATATCCATCGAAAAATTCTGATAAAACCCAACCATCAAGAGCTCAAACTAAAAGATAATCTCCATCCATTCCTCTACTCATGATCTCTACTTTTCTTTCTACTCTCTAGGTAATATCAATCGTATCAGTTGCATTATTAGCCATTGCATTCTCAACAGACAATTGGCTGAGTTATGAAGTAAAGCGGAAAAATATTATGGTAATTATGTGATAACATCCATTCCGTCTCATTAAATTTACATCATTTTTATATTAGATCAGTGATTTAGTTTTTTTTTTTCAAAAGTGCATTGAATATGCTTTATGCTGTTGGTTTGTTGATTATGCACTCCAAAGAGACTATCCGTCCGTCTCCATTTTGTGTTATTCTTTTATTTTCTTTCTTAAATTCATCGCTTCTCATTATACCACACCACTGTTTCTTTTCTCTTTTACAACTCCGCGATTGTTGCTGTTATTGCTGGCTTTTTTTTTTATTTTACTTTTTCGTTTGGGACACAACGAGTTTGTAAGACGAAGAAGAAGAGAATGAAAAAAAATATCATCAAATTCCTCCGGATGATCTAAAAGCTACAAGGCAGGTCTTTTTTAGCCTCAGTTAGAGATGAGGAATTTTATGCATTCATTATTTGTCTTTACGTCTGTTCCATTTTAATGAGTGGATTTTCCAAAAAATTCCTCAAATTTTTTACCTAAATTTTTATCGCAGAATTTAAAGTCATAAATTTTTTTGGCAAAAGCTCTCACTTGAGATGCTTAAATGCATAAACATGATACTGGAACATTGACACAATTTTGAGGCATATAAGATTCTCTTTTTTAACCATTCATGACATATGATGCGCAAAATGTGTGTACGATGATAGTGAAATTCAGGTTATCAAGATGGCATTTAATGAGGGAAGCTTCAATGACTGCGACTATTCAATTTTTTAATGTCTCTGTGAAATTTTCATGCTTGATTCATATGCTTTATTTTATTTAATGGAAAGCATGTGCATGAGGAACTCCTATAAGGTGGGATATACCCACGTGAGAACACTTAGTTGAGAAACTAGTATTTCCGGTCGAACACCTTAATGGATTAGCCATTTGAGGACTTAGGTCACTGTGATTATTAATCATAACCATTTGCCAAGTCAGTCTTACTTGGTTTTCCACCATAACATACAACCATTCGTCCCTAATTCGAAGATCCTTAAGCCATCTTCCTCAAACCATATTTAGCAATTCTAAACAGAAAAATCCAACAACTTCGAGTCAAAGACTAAACTTTGTAAGATCATAGACATTATCTGGTTAAAGGCACTTTTCCATCAATTCCGTTTCAAATCATTAACTCAAATCACCGTCCTTAAATCGTTCATCATATACAACTATAGCCTACAAATGCGCCTTCAATCCACAATCCACCATACTTTACATTATTCGTCTTAATGAGCGATAGGCAAGCACAGAATATCAACAGTTCAGGAATGTAGTGTAATTTACGATATCCAAACCTTAAATAAATCTATTCCATACATTCGTTATGGCTGCTCACAATAGAGTTGTACATACAATTTCTTATATGTTTTGGCTTTCGAGAACGTGACGAATTACAAAAAAAAAAAAGTTCTATAATTCTACCTGCTACATGACTATACATGTATATGGATGTAATGTATTGCAGTATCAGAATTTAAAGACCTTGGGAATGTTTTTTTTTTGCTCTCTTCTGTCTTCTATTTCCAAAAGAATGCCAAAATCTAATATGGAATGATGTGCTTAAATGTGTTGTGGATTAGACGAGTCCAAAAAAAGTGTGATTTTCAACAATAAAAGAATATTTACTTCCACATCTATGTGAAAAAATAATTCAATAACATTCTGTGTAGATAGACTTTACAAAATGTACGATAATTAATAATGTACATAAAGATTTGTTCATTTCTCATTGAGAATTTTCTATGGGAAACCTTACTTTTTTTTGTTAGCGATCATTTCCGATTGCATAAAAAATTCAGTGTCATATTCATGCAATCAATACTTGTTAAGCTAATAGCTTGAAGTTCATTTTGGATATTTCTTAAAATTCGAGAGTGAAATTGCAATTTTCAAGTTTGAGATAAGTGTTACAGCATTCCATTGAGTTTGTGAATATTGAATTATTCCTGGAACTGTTTTTTATTGTCCGTTGGACATCAATAAAAATTTATTTAAGATGACTACATTGGGACGTGCTAATGAAACGTGATTTTCATTCAGAAATTCGAGTAGAAAGTGTTTTGTGGATGTTAAATCGTGTGCTGAATAAGATTTTATGGACTACTGTTACACATGCTTTAATATTTGGATGACTTGATGCTTTATTGTTCTATATTTCTGGATGATTTTTTTAAATTCATCTAAATTCCTGATCTAAGTGAGCTTATTTCTTAAAATTCTGAATTTTGAGTGTCACAACCTCAATATGTTCTGGATTTGGAGGTATGTGACACAATACTCAATAAATCTACAATTGGACTCAATTTGTTAGTCGACAACTGTCCTAAATCCATGTCTACTGAGAGAATAACATCCAGACAATCAAATTAGTCATCAACAACAATTACATCACTTCCTAACTTCCCCCATCAATCCATAACAATTAAACTCTAAATATAGTCAAACAAAAAAAAATCAATTTCAACTATCAAGTTAATTACTGATAGATAATAACCAGTTCCATTACAATAATGCTCACCACAATGTGATTTTACTATTACTTGCATTTATCGTGTCTAATACAGACGACAAACGGGAAATTCCTGGTTCATTAACAATTTAATTTGCAAATGAGTTGTATAGTAAACAAGTAGCTGCTAGATAAGCGGTTTTGTCAGTTAACTTTCAAGTATTGATGCGATTACTTTAACGATTGTTTGATTAAGATTGTGGAATGTGGTGCTTGATGGGGATAGAAGTTTGACTGCTATGAAAATTAATGTAGAACTGGTCGGAGACGTAGATTATGTTGGATTCTATTCAAAAGCTATGTTTACTTTGTCCAAACTGAGATATTTAACATAGGAATGATATGATGCATCTTAAGATCGTCAATTCGGCGTCATCTTCGGCATGCTTGACTGCGGAGATTACCTGATTATATCTCCAATCTCATCTGATTCATCTGTGATTCCAATTTAATTTCAGATGCATTCCAATTTATGAATCTAAAATTAATTGATACTTAATCAAAAGATGATCAATGCCACAAGAATATCACATGCACCACAGGTGCTACCCACCACAAATAGATACCGTAGTTAAATTAAATTAAAACAAGTCAATCAGCCTCTTTAATTACCAAAACTAGTCATGACTTTAAAAATTTCTTGTAGAAAAATCATAAAAATCCTCATTATTGGATATAAATTAAGTCTGTCATTAAAAACGCTCATCCTAAATTATAGTGTCCCTTAAAGTTTTTACTGCCTGAAAAAGTTATAGTCCACTAGCCATAAAATAATAAGGCTTATAAATTATATATTTCACTATAAAACGTCCTATATCAATTAGATATAACATTAAGGAGACGATCTATAATGATTTATAAGACCAAACATTAAGGATTTTATGGCATATTTTCCTATCATAATGAAAGCTATAAAAGAATTTCAAATTCTTGACAAACCGGATTAACATTTTTAAAGTCAATCAAATAAACATTTTTGGTCGATTCCAATACAGAATGGAACTTTGCTGTATTTTTCTACATTCTTTTCTGTGCAAGCAGCCACAAGAAATAGTTACAGTATGACATATACAATATTTTTGCTTATATTCGACATATTGCCAATAAAAGAATGCTTAACACTCTAGCTTAAGCTATGACTAAGAAGTAGACCTAAAACCCGTTTCTAGTGGTGGATACGAATAGGAAAAAATACATTTTTTTTGTTATACCTGAATACCAAATACCGATAGCTTTACGATTAATAAATGAATTAAAATAATATTATATAGAAATTCTTATTGGCATGTAAATTAGACGCACACAATTTTCTCTTTCTCTCTTGTCTTTTTCGTGATACCTATTCGACATATATAAAAATAAAGTAAATTTTAGTCGATTCTTATAGTCAATATAAATACATACACGAATTCGAAAACACAAAATTATAATATTTTTGACTTGTGAATCAAATTAACTGTTTATTTCTGTTTTGTTTAATATTTTGTTGTTGTTATAGTCGTCGTGAAGCCCGCAAGCCGACATACTAAACACATATTTCTTGTGAAGCAGTAGCAAAGTCATTATTAAGAGACATTCCAGGAAAGCGTTTCTCTATGCTGTTTTTATTGAGAATTAATTCAAATCGATTTGAGTCCATTTGCCAAAAAAAAAAAGAACTGAAAGAGGATGTCTGCATTAAAAAAATTATTTTGAGGTTAGGTTAATTAAGAGATTGAAATAATGATTCAAGGTTATCCGAAGACATTAAGGTGGCTTTTCTCTAAAAAAAAAGATTTCACTTTCACTTGGCAAGCTTAATTTATTGCTATCAATTGACATTTCGGTATGGAGAAATGAGCTAAGGTTAAAAGGATTAAAAGTGAATCTTAATTTAAAAAGGTTAAGAGTCTTGAATTAGTTTGTCTGCGTTGTGTTTGCTGGAGACTATCCTAAACTGAGGTTGTTATAACTTGAAAAACTGAAAGCTACATAATCCAATCTGCATTTTATGTATCTAAAGAATTGGAGCCTTTTTATTCAGCATGTTTACTGTATTGACATAACGTAATAAATGTCCAATAGTACATAAACTTCTACTTGCTGTCTAGTAGAGCTCGATTTTTCATGGAAAAGTCGAATATAATCGACTCGACTCCTTATAAAATTCAAGTCGACTTCAAGCTCTGCTGGCTAGTTACATGGAACAATCCTGAGATTTCATTACATGGGCGACCATATGTTGATTCCCAAAGGATAGTAGATTGGCAAGTAGCTAGTAGTTGATGCGTAACTAAACGACTTGTTTGTAAAAAGTTAGCTATCCACTGTTGATAGTCAATCAACCAAATCCACAACTCCCCTTCCGAAAACTGATCAAATTAAATATTCAACAACAAACATGACATCAGTCTTACCGGAAAATAAATCAGTTAAATCGAAAGAACATCCAAACATAAACAATAAATCACCCAGAAAATGGACAAAACGATACTTGATACATTCGCCGGCTAAATTAAGTTACACGATAAAGTTTCTATTTTCAAATTATTCATGTGTAAAGCATTGGTATTTAAATGCAACTGATATGTAGCTATATAAACTTATTTCGGGCATGAATTTCTTTCAACTTATTGAAAAACAACAAAAATGCATGCATAAAAAATTGGATGAAAATGAAAAAAACAATTACAATTAATTACCTGGCATGGTTCAACAGTTGCGGTCAATAATCGGAAATTGTTCATGAAAAAATGTTATTGCACATTTCATTGATCACCTGCCCAATACACACACTTTTTAAATATTATTTGGATATGAAGAAATACTTTTCTCTCTGTTGTTTGTTTGTCGATTTCGATCTCACAATTTTCACCGAAGCTCACAGAGGCACCGCATTGCAATACAATGAATTCACTTTCACCATTGCGCACTTCTTTCATTTCGCATACAAAAGCACATTTTTTTATTTATTTATTCATCAAGATTGGATGTTGTAGGGAATTTTAAAATACTGATCTTTTTCGTAGGATGGGTCGTTGGTTAGTGATGTTCAGCATCTAAAGGTGGTTGGGAGATGTCTCTAATTGGGTTAAATTTAGGTTTTTGGGCACATAACCTCAAAATTTTAGTTAAAAATCAACAAAAATCCGAATAACCTATAAATTCCAATAATAGACTGACGACATCACAGAACCACCCCCTTACCTACCTATACGTTTTCTTCGCGAAACGTGATGTGTGTAAATTTTTTTATATTTATAACATACATAAATAACTGACACGATCGAAATAATAAAAAAAAGTATAACAAAAGATCTTTTTTTATATACGTCTTATTCGGACTTATTAAGATTCATAGAAGATGTCTATCAATTGCATGATGCTTTATTGTTTAAAAATGACTACGTAATAATAAAAAAAAAACAGTAAACAGAAAAAATCGCAATTTTTCCAACTGATCTATGCTGAAGGTTAGGCTGCATTTTTTTCTGTGTTGATGGAAATTATTATACCATAGAAGGTGTGTTCTCAACATTATTGTACTGTACATTTCTTATTGGTACAGATTATTTATGAATAATGCGCGTAAGAAATTCAAAAATGCGAAATTAGTTTTCGTGAAGTAAAAAGTTAAATTTTACATAATGAATCATTTTGTTAAATAATTAAATTCATTATAAAAGTTAATTAAAATTCACTCAAATGCTTCATTGAGATCGCAATCTATGCTTCAAAATGTTAATCAGAGCTACCAAAGGTTAATAAATTTAACTGTAATTTTATCTGAATCTTTGAACTAATCTGAAGTTATTGTGTTGAGGTTAGAGTGATCAATTATCAATTTTTAGTCAAGTTCGAGATGTTAAGAACTATTGGACGTTTAAGAAATGAAAGAAACCGATTAGATAATCGATTTTGAATAGGATTTTGAGGTTCTTCTCACAATTTGCAATAGAATTTAGACATGCTTTTAATAATTTGTATTCGAATTCATTCAATAAAGAATTGTTGGAATAAGACTTGCTCATTTATGACAAAGATACAACTATTCTATAACATTTTTCATGCTCCTATGTAAAGCTTACATTTATAATGCTAAAATCAGAAATAATATTATTAAACTTCTGATTTTAGTAGATTTATGAAGCATACATCAGGGCATGATCAAGGTCTAGCGCCAAACTTAGAATTCTCGAGATACTTCTACTTCTATAAGCCTCAGATAGTCATCCTTGATGTTTAGTATATGCATTTGAGTTCTGAAACCTGCTTAGCACAAATATGTGTATCAACCAGAGATCGAAGTCACTTAGGTCGGCGGCTAAAAATCGGCTTAGCTAAGCGAAAAACTTTAGCCGGCTAAAAATTCGGCTTAGCTAATCCGAAATATTTAGCCGGCTAAAAAATCGGCTTAGCTAAGCCGTTTTTTTAGCCGGCTAAACTTTTTCGCTTAGCTAAGCCGATTTTTAGCCGCCGCCGACTAAAAAGTCAGCGGCTTCGATCTCTGGTATCAACCTTACAAAAATATCAAGATATAACTCAAAAATTGAGATCATACCACTTAAATCCACTAAGATGAACACTCAACTTTAAGATCACATGATTTACAAAACCACAATCCTCCTGTCAATTTATGTAACATGCTCATTCCAACAATATTCTCGCCAAGCTTTATAACCTACATGTTTTTGACCCAATAAATAAGTATTGACTATAAGTTCACGAAAATAAAAAAAAATCATTCTGTGGTGATCACATGACCTGCAAATGGCAATAAATCATTTCATAAATCACTATCGTTACTGTTTCACTCGCAAAACTAGAATATTTCATTTCTCTTGTTTGTCTAAGACCTGAATTGATGTGAATCTGTAGTTTTTTGCTTTCTATCATGCATGAAATTGGATGTTAATGAAAGATTAGTAATTTAGAGGAAATTGCAATGGGAAAATATTTTGTTTTGAGATCTGAAACTGCATAATGATGTTTTCTTAAACTGATTGCACACTACCCGGGCTTAAATATGTTAATTTTTAGTATCTGTAAACATCCGATTGTATTCTCAAGCCTGCATATACCCAATAATTAAAATAACGGCATATGCTACCATAAAACCATCCCAAGACTCAGCCTTGAAGAATTTAACAAGCCTCAAATCCCAAAAAAACGAGAGGATCATCTGCAATTTGTGAGATCTCAAGTCACAAAGACGAGATTACACTATTTTTGCTGAATCAGCATTAAAAAGTCAAAAATTTCACACAAAAAATAAACTTTGTTGAATAATAAATTCTCAAAAAATGTAGACATAATAAGTCTCTTGAACTCAAATATGATCCCATTATAGTTAAAATATTTAATTTGACGGCAAAGTCTCTTGAAATAATAAAAATAAAATATAAAAATATTTAAAGTGCTTGGGTTATTGATCGAGGAAATTAAGCGCATTTTTGCCCAGTGATCAGTTTCTGGCAAGCATAAAGTATGCAATCAATATAATCCACAATTAGATTCCAAAAATTATTTTTTAAAATTAACGGTTAAAAAAAATTCAAACTTTTGACGAAGGGCAATTTTTTGATGAGTTTTGTAAATAAGCAGAAAATTCAATAATTAAAGCATTTGGCTATAGATTTTAGATTCTAAACCAAGCAATAAGCCTGGAACTCGACAGAACGTAGCTAATGCTTCAACTCCAAGCTCTTAAAGATGTCTAGTTGCTGAGATCTCGTGATTCAATCAGCCATCCAACCAGTCAGTCAAAGCGTCATTATAAGCCTAATTTTCTCAAAAATGAGCTAAAAAGTATCAACAATGCATAACATTAAAAGAGTGTCGACATGCTCATCGCAAGCCACACCATTAAAAATATTTAAAATTCTTTCACGTTCATTTTGTGTTTAGCAAATAGATCCACATTAACATCCTGTCTCTGAATAGATAAGAAAGTTGAGGCATAATCCTTTTCACTTCATATAGTTATTAGAAGCACGTACATGAATTTATTTATCTGGATCTCCATTGAAACTTAAATTATAGGCTTATTTGTTGTTATTTTCGTTAATATTATACTCACGAAAAAAAAGTAACAGCAATTCACGTTGGCTGCTCCGTACACACAAGAAAAAAATGTTTTGAAATCGCACATAGCCAACACACAAAAGTTCCATTATATGATAATTAAATCACATCTAAAAAGAAAGATTACTTCACAGCTATAAATTTATTATTCTGTGACTTCATATATGCCATGAAGCTTGAAACACTCAATGTTATAACGACAGATATTTATATATTTAGCATAGTTTTGCAAACCTAATGCAGCTTGTGACTCAATTATTTTCGTTGTTGACTGGATGACTGCATTTAAAATGATGAGAAAAATTATTTATTGTTAATACAGGTTTTGTCGTTGCTTGATGCTGGGATTTCTAGACAATATTTATGACTATTGGTCTGACAAAGACTTATTTCTTTTGAATCAGGAACTGCTAAAAATATATCAGTACTTATACAATTGGTAAACTTGATTTGAAATTGATTTTGAATAATTTAAGATCAATCCGTTGGTCACGTGGTTCTCTCCCACGTGATTTAATTTTGAAATCTTTCTCAACTATTTTGACATACTTCAAGAATTTTTAAAACATGAATTCAGAGTTGGTGGGCTAAATATTGTCTTACAAAGTATATTCAAGTTTAACTAGTTATTCGCTTGGACCGGAACCGAGTCAGATCTGGTTTGATATATAAATTACTCAAAGTAGAACATCTCTAGAACGTCTTGCACTCAGTCACTGTATTACTTACTTACTTTGCTAGCTGTACAGATCAATTGCGATCCATGGACTCTCTTAGATACCGCTGGGTTCCACTAGCCAATTTCCAATACCAAATGCAATGCTGTCTGTTTCAAAAGCTTCCATTCTTTGAACGTCTTCGTGATCTTTTGCCATTTGCAAACTCAAACTTGGAGATCTAGTTTAAAGTAGCTTCTCCTGGCCTTTTTTAATATGTCCAGTCCATCGAACCCTGTTTCTGTATTAAGACATTGAAAATCAAATAAACATTATTGTTTTGAGGATGATAATTGACGGAATCAGACGTACGTCACGCAAAATTGCAGACACAAGCCTAAATCACCCATCAGCTGTACCGACAACTCTGACGCACGAAAAAAATGCGCTTGAGCCACAACACAAAACATTATGACATCAATCATGACTTCTCAACAATATTTCTATTGTATCTGCTGTATTGTCGTGAGCCCAATAACACAACAAAATAAGTAATCAACATATTAGAAGTGTATTTATGGCACAGCAAATTATTCTGCATTTTACATGAATTCGTCAATGATATTTGTTTAACAACACACAAAAAAAGTATAATTTAATGTGAAAATGTGCAGCAAGCAAGAGAACAAGACGTAAAAACAAGAAAACAAAAAATGTTTAAAAAAGCAAACATTCAGCACATAAATTAATATTTTTTGGAAATGAACAAAATGCAAAAAGTTTCACTTTATGAAATTCCATTTTTGCGTTTGGAATATAGAAAATTAAATGAAAGTTGGTGACGACTGGAAGGCATTTTTTTAATGCCTTCTTCTTCATCAGCTCATAAACTTTTTTTTCAACGATATTACTTTACAAAAAAGAAATGGATGGATGTTTATTTGAGCGGTGTTAGCGAGCAATTTAATTAAATATGAATAGAGTGTAGAAAAAAAAGCACATTCATTTGATTGATTAATGATTTTCATATGAAAAATGCCTTTGCGCTGTTACCTTACCTGCAAATATTGATTTGAGTTAATGTATGTATGAGCTACTCTCGCGGACAAGTTAAGGTATTGTTTAAAACTCTTTAAAAAAGCAAATATTATGATTTTCTTTTCTTAGTTTTAAATTACTATTTACCTCTGTCTACTGTGATTGATTTGCTTTATATTTTTTGGGTGCATTCCTTTAAATAGAAGAGACCTTACACGTTGTGTGATCGTTTGTCTGTCTGTCTCCTAGTTTATCCAAATGAATAATAGACGATGCAAGTGAAGTCTGAATCATAATTCGAATTAGTCAAGTGTTCCTAGAAGAAAGAACCAAACATTTCCCACTGTTAATACTAGGGTTTTCAATCCCGGGATCAAAATGTATGTAATCCCGGGATTCAATCCCGGGATTGCATATAAATCAATCCCGGGATTGAAACCCCTAGTTAATACCAAATTCAATACAGTAAATGCGCTTAAGCCGATCACGAGCACCTTACCATCCATCCAAACCTTAAATTTTGTTTGACTTTTAAATATTTCCAAAGATTTTGTGTAGCAGAGATTTTGAAACCAATATTTACTGTCTTAGAGGCTTTAACCATAAGTAACGAGATACTCCAGCTGACACAATTTTTATCGAGCTTCTGTATAAAATCCATTATTAGTTACGCATTACAGATTTACACTTTGAATAGCTTTTGTTTTGGGTACTCTAATTAATTTCTGATCATAGTCGGCGCATAACAATGCTCAATATAGTTCATACCAAATCTGATTTGATCGGCATATCTATAACAGTTGATCTTGCTCTAATTCTTTGGTGAAATTTATTGACCTAATAGGGATTTATTCTCATAAGTCATGAGAGTCGTGATTCCCATCGATCATACGTGTTATTGACCTGATGTTTTGAACATTTAAGTTAATTTTTCAATTACTCAAATGGAATGTTTTTATCTTAAAAATCGCAGTATGCTCTTGTACAAATTTGGAAGTAAATATGTGCGAAAAATATCCACAATTACTCTGTCATACAAAGTAATCTATTAAAGCTCCGTTAAAAGTGAGTAATTTTTATAAATTCTTAATTTTACAGCATGCCCACTAAATTGCAGAAAAGTACGAAATAATCGATTTATGTTTGCTATTGACTGACTACCTACATACTTTGTTGTTAAAAAATTAAGCAATTATTTAATCAATTTACTACAATTACTCTGTCCACTCCGAGTTCAACGGAACAAGGCATTCGGAATCTACCGAAAAAATTTGCAAGTAAAATTCAACTTCCATAATTGTATATGCCAAGAATTTCTTTCATTCTTGTTTATCAAGAAAAAATACATTTTTTTGGCATCAAAAACGCCTCATTATATTCAGTCTGTGAAGTGTAAAAGCAATTCTCTCAATCTCTTGGCTCTTTATGTGTACATTTTCTTCTTCTTACATCATCAAATAATCGCAGCAAGAGAGAGATTTTTTTATTCCTCTTATTCAGCATTACACATAATTCTCATCTGTATAGACGTGTTAAGGCACCGATAGAGATTGTATTTGTGTGTGCTTCTTTGCGTGAGATAAATAATTATTTTCATCATCATCATCATAGAAACAGGTTCTTCTTTTAAATCATGAAAAGGCAGAATTCTTCAATCATGTCTATTACTGCTGTGATTGTATGTAGAATTTGAAATTAAGTTTAATTATGTTTCATTTTAATTTTTAGTGGAAATGACCGAAAAAATTTTATATTTAATTATATTAACATTGACCTTAACTTTACCTTTGATGTGTATCTTGGGAGTCGTCACGAAAGCGATGAAACGATAACAATTATGAATGAATTGGGGGTCCTCGGTTTATATTCCTTGTATTTTGTTTGAATTATTCAAATTTTTCAGTTTTGTAACCGAATTTTTGCACATCAAATGTAAAACCCTAATGTAAACAATGTAAATTTCAAAACCAAAGCAATATTCAAATCGAGAACCCCCATTATAATAATTTTTTTATGATTAAGTCGCGAGCAAATATTCACGTTAATTACATTGGAATGCATCAAGTCGAAACTTCTCTCTTTCTTCTTCTTTTTTCGTTGCACTTCTGCATAATAAAATTTTTACTTAATGACGGATTCAATTTACCGTTTTCTCTTTTACATATGAAAATATTAATTTAGTAAAGGAAGGAATTTTAGTGCTGGTAATTATTATATGTCAACATGAGTCGTTTAATATGGTTCATTTATGTGATTATTTATTCATAATTCACTTATCACCTGAAGAGATTAGGATAATTCATTGCTTGTACGTGGCGTGCTACATACCTCAGATGATTGGGTTTATTAGCCTACTTAATTTATGATTCACGAATTGTTTTCTCACAGTTTTCGGAGATTATGCTAATATACGCATGTCTATAAATAGTTTGTATCTGAACTATGTGATCAGATATGTCCTGTTATTCGCTAACATCTAATTTCTTCGTTGTTCCGCATTTTTTCAAAACAAATGCTTTCAGGTCTTTATGATTGTACAGTACTGGTACTAGTACCTCATCATAAATCTGAAAACTCAACATACAGGAAATATATTACGTTGATTATAAAATAATGATATGTTTACATGACTATTAGAAATTAATTATTTACGATTTTCTCTTTTATCTCAACTAGCATCATTTTATCAAGTGAACAAATTAAAGCAAGTGCAAGATGTGTGTGTAGCTTTTATAATTTAAAGTGAATATTATTTCACTTCTGTTGAGAGTTTAAGACAACTTATGTTACGATTAATGCGACTCGCAGTCTGTGACTCAACTGGTACAAAAACATTTCAAGATCAAACTTTGTAGCTTTGCGAATTTTGTGTACGAGATTACTATCTTGGAGGTTAGATGAAGTCATTTGTTTTGGATTTTGGATGTTTGACAGAGTTGCTATTTGAAAGTTGACTAAGGTCTAAGTTTCAGTGACACATTATGATGATAACATTGTAAATGCATTCATAATGATGTTCTAATGACGTCAAATGATGAGAAATTGTTAAGATATCGTCATGACTTTACAATGCATGTATTTACGTCATTATTAAGATATGTCGTTCGAGATGACTATAGATCGTCGATCAAAATACTGAATTCACTCGAAACGTCCTCTAACCTTGTCTTTACCAGACACCTGCACTTCATACTAATTCCTCGATGTGCACTGTTCCTACTTCACCCTTATCCTACGCTAACAACATAATACACCATGACTAAACAATAGCTTGATATAGGAGCATACCGAGAAATCAAACTCTAATCTCTGGAATGTAAGCATCATATGTCTGCAGACGTAACAATAATATTTCCTAGCACATATCTCAAAATATCTTCTGACATAATCTTCTTAATACACCGACTAAACTATTATATATACATTGGATTATAATTCTAATATTGCATGCATTTATGCCTGTCTAATTTATAGCATGATCTAATGAAATTCGCGTGCCGAGAGCAATATTCATATTTCATGTTCTATGCGACTTGTCGGCATTAAAATACATATGAAATATTTGTATACCTAAATGATTTACTAAAAATTTCTCTTGTTGAAGCTTTAAATCTACAGAAATCTAAATATTCATTTACAGTTTTTGATATTGATGATATCCTATTGTTCTGCACTGTGAGACGTAGGGGGTCTGTTGAACGTTTGAATCTCAATTAATTTTAGACTTAATGATTAATTCCGTTAATCTCTATACATATCCTGGTCTCATCAGTATATAACCATAAAACACCTGACTCCTGTGTCTTTGCCTTTGATTCAATGTCTTTGTCTTGATGTAGTAAACCTACTTTAAAATTGTGCAAAGAATAGCATGTAAGTGATTCGCCGAGTATCCAAAAATAGAAAATTTGATATTAATTCCATCAATGCAATTTTGAATAGCAAAAAATGTTTACAAAGAAATTATAAATTTTCATTTTACATTCTTTAAATGATTGTTGTTGCCATGTATTCACACAAACTGCAATAAATCTTTTCGTATAAAGTCTATTCAATTACCAATTAAATGAATGGGATCGTTTTTCTTTCTTGTTTGTTAATTGAAACCAATGTTTTTAACCATAACTAGAATTTTGGGCAATTAGGTAGATCTAAATTATGTTTATAAAGAGAATATTAAATCGGATTAGTAAAATGAGAAGAGTGTGTGCCAGTAAAGTAAATTACTATGGTATTATAAAACCTGCAAAAATAAGTTTTACAATACAAATACTGGAAATAATAAGAAAAAAATTTAGTGAAGGTCAGGTTGTTTTGTGAATAGTAAGAAGTGGGAAGCATTGGTGCCATTGAGCAATATGAAGTTTGTTAGCAAGAATTTTTTTTTTCTTTCCATTATTACACAACTTTATTTCATTAATTCAAATCAAGTATTCGGCGGGGCTGACTTGAAATGTGTCGAGTATGAAAATATGTGTTAAAGAATTTTTTTCCCCTCTCTCATAAGTGGTCAGGCTGGATATTTTATTATTTATAACGCTACTGCCTGACTGATCGACATACCTTGTGCAATTTATAAACATGCACTGATTTCCTTTAAATTAAATAATTTCAAAGAAGAATCGTGGAAATCATTAAATTAAGCCTTGGCATTAGTAGTTCTCTTATTCATACAGAAAGTATGTAACCTATGATCATTTTGGAATGCTTGTTTATTTTGTGTACAGCATAATTGTGATTACCGCTAAATATGTCTTAATTCCTTAAACTTTCGTTAAACCGTAGCATAATAATAGATAGGACAGTAATTATTTTTAATTAAGCATTTTCAAGCCACAAATTATGATGTGTCCGCTCCACTGAATATATTTAATAAACATTTTATACATATTTTTAAAACATTCTTCTTATTCTTTCTTGTTGTAGACTTTTGCCGCAAGAAGTAGCGACTCACAACAGTTAGTTGAGCAAGTAAACTCGAAATACTACTATTATACGAGAACGCGTGGATTATTTAGGAATTGTTATCCAAAAGAAAGGCCTCCCGCTTCAGCTGGTAAGTCTATACATCATATACATTAATGCTCATCACTAGATTAACTCATGATGATGAATTCAGTTAATTTTCAATGCAATTTCCCGTACCGGAATTGATCAATTTCTAATCATCTATTTATCAAAAAAAATCATGGTCTTATGTTTCATGGCTTGAGAAACGCAAGAAATATGAATTAAAATAAAGAAAGACATGAACAAAAAAAGAAAGAAAAACTTTCGATTTTATTATAAAGCTTGACTTTTTTTACTATTGTTTCGAATTTGCCACAAAAATAGCCATCGACTTCTTTTCATCATTTTCTTTATTAGCTAGCCTAAGCGAGCATTCAAGTCTTTTATGTCTAATTTTACATTTATTCTCTTTCATCTCCCATCACACAATCTTCAAATGCATGTGCTGCTTTATTTCATATTAAGTATCAAATTTCGTTAATATGGAAGTGCATATACATACATATTCAATCACTCACAACTGGAACTAAACCAAACATCTCATTTTTGGTTTAATGTGAAGCACTTCATTCAATTCATTTACTCACTTTCAACTTTCATAATTAAACGCAACATGACATGGATGATATGTATATATATATATAAAAATTTGTGGCAAAATGTCAACAACACCATGTTTATGAGATCAAATAATATGTTATGTATGTCTTTAAAGAAATGAAATATAGAAAAAAATTTAGGTTATTCAAGTCATGCTTCAGTATTTCTAGACTACCAAAAA
This sequence comes from Chironomus tepperi, assembly GCF_022539635.2. NCBI lineage: Eukaryota > Metazoa > Arthropoda > Insecta > Diptera > Chironomidae > Chironomus > Chironomus tepperi. The sequence continues at coordinate 3,920,745 of NW_027226207.1, forward strand.
ATATTTTATGAATGACATTAATTCAACAACTTCTTTTTTTTACAGTGGAAATCTATCTCTCACCGATTGAGACGCACTGCTCGAACATTGATTATTTCCCATCAATAGATAATGCTGGCGATACTGAGGAAACAACAAGACTTCATTTAGCACGCGGTGTTATTGCTTTATTCATTCTCAGCTTCTTAGCCGTTGTCTGTGCTTTCTTTACTGGCCTCTCAGGTACGTTCGCATTCCTATTTGTTTTACTAAATTGTGCAGTATTGCCAAAAATAAAGTTTTTTGTGCTGATTGATCAAAGTGAAATTTTAATAATAATATTTATTGAATATTTTCTCTTCCGTAGGATGTTGGAAAAGATCAGCGGGTGCAATTACGGCAACAGCAATATTGATGCTTACAGCATGCTTATTAGCTAGTGGTGCGATGGGATTGTGGCATACAGTTGAATTCTTTGAGAAAGAAAAGGTTGTTGGTGAGGAATACTATCAACAATGGCCAAGTGTAAGTTCCACATACCTTTTGTTTTCTTCGTTTTACATTGAAAGCCGACCGCTTTATGTCATATCCTCTTCACTTTCTCTTCAATAATCATCCATTTAGTTTTTAATTCCATTAAAATTGATCTACGCATTAATTTATTAATAATCCCCTCTCTATTTCTGTTAATCTAATTACAGATACTCCGTGATAATACAAGAATCTCATATGATTGGTCATATATTGTTGCATGGGCTGCTATCGCATGTGAGTTAATTGCCGCCATTCTCCTGTCTGGCTCAGCTGTGTGTTTACGAAGCGAGCGCGAAAAAGAAGAACAATTAAATCTTCAATACTTGATGCCAGTTTATCCACAAAAGCAACCACCATACGGTTATCCATATCCACAAGCACAAATCTATCCAGGACCATATTATCACGGCTCTCAATATGGACCATATAACTATTGAGAGAAGATTGTGTAATAATTTTTATGAAATTGTCTTGAAAACAAATGTTTTATGTGTGAGATATACGATTAGCTAAGCACTTTTTGGAGTGATTAAATCGTAATCATCATCCATTCAACAAATTATCATCTCTTTACAATCTTCATACTGGGTGCCTTTTTTTGGATTTTTTTTTTAGTTTTTATAATTCATATTACACACTATTCGATTAAAAACAATATAATTTTTTTAAATTAAAACATTTGTAATAATGATGTAATGACGATGAGATGCGAAAATGAGTTTTTCTTTCTTTAGAGATATACCTAAATAATGATATGTGTATATGGTCTCTTATTTGAATACACACCGTCCTCATTGTGAGTTTCTTGAAACTCAACCTGATTATGTAAGAAATCCTTTTAATTTATGTAAAAATGTGTCAAAAACGCCTACTCACTAGATAGTATTTGTAAATCTCAAGAATTCAAGTCTTGAGTAGCTTAGTGATTTTATTCAAAAATAAAATATATACAAGAAGAAAAACCGTTATTTCGTGTTCATCTCCCGAGACCATATATTCATATCAAAAAATCCACCATTAATAATTTTTGTTAGTTAAAAAAAATCAATCAATCAAAAAATTCATGCAACAAAAAATATAGTTTGAAAGTGAAATACTTTCTATTAATATAAAAATAAGTTAAAATTCGACTCATTTAATTAATTAACGATTATAGGAAATAAGCATAAATAAAAAAAGAAGAAAATAACAATTTACATGTGCGATACATTTTAGTGAATCACTGCAATTAGATGTAAATACAATATATTAATTTAATGTAAAAAAAAAAAACAAAAACATTTCACTTAATGAGGAAAAATAAATAATTTTCTTAGAAGATAAGACCCTTCCCCCAACCTTATTGTGTAATTTTGCGACTGAAAAATTTTCTGCAGAAATAAATTAAAAATGATACAAAATTTTTGAAAAACGATATGATTGGACTAATATTTACTTTTCTATAGAAGAGGAGAAATTTTTCAGCAATACTTTCACCTGATTTTTTGGACGCTTACTAATGATATTCACAGATAATTCGACTGATTAGCGGTTTTTTCTGCGAAAATTTTTTTGAGTTTGAGTTTCTGAATTATGAATATTAAATGGACATTAAATTAAAGATTTGACAAGATTTTTACTTTAGTTTACATTCTTTTCATTTCTTTTATAACAGTGAAATTCGTGCCTGAATGAATTTTGTGATATAACATGACTTGCTTTGTTGAAATGCTCGTTTTGTCAACATTTTTTTTTGTGGCAACTTGATTGCTTTGATGATTTTAATGGATTTAATTCACTTCTTTCTGCTTTGTGTTGTTACTCAAAAGGTTTAATTAAAGTAATAATTTGTGAATAATGTAGGGTACTTACCGGAACTTACCTTTGATCTGTTCCTGTTGAAGGTTGCTGAAGAAATGACAAAAATTTCTTTTATGAAGATGCGAAGAACTTTTAAAGTGAAGCAAAAATTTGAATTTCAAAAATCCGTTGAAAATTTTAATTTTGAAAGTTCGTTAAAAGTTGTTAACTCAATAAATAGCCTTGAAATCTTAAGGATGGTTCATGATTCATCATATTCAAAGCCATGACTTTTCTTCATCTTATTGCCAAAACAATTAGCAAATGTTAAATAATTGAAGAGTGGAATTCAGCCTCTCAAATCTTTCAGCATATATCAATCGAAGCCAAATCTTTAATTACATAAACAAAAGTTCTAAAAGAACCGAGATGAAGAATAATAAGGAATTTAAATTGCACATTATATTATTGTTCCTTTATTTAATTTAATTAGATATTTACTAATATTGGTAAACTTTTAAATATAATAAGAATAGCTTGGTACGCATGTGATGAGAACATTAAGAATACTATAGAAAAATGTTTAACTTTTGTTAAGTTTCGTCTTGCTACTCGTTTTTGGATCTTGATTATGACGATGTCCAAAAATAATGCGAATCTTTTCATCGTCATCTTGCGGCTTCTCTTCAATCAACGATAGCGGTGACTTCATTTTCAGCTTTTGACTTATTACCTGAGGATGAAATAATAGTTAAGTATATGCATACATTACATCATGTGCCAATTAGCATACCTGTGATAATAAGACCTTACGACTGTCATTTTTCATTGCCAACCATAAATCTAGCCACGTCCACGTGACGTTATGGTATTCAAGATTAGGAACTGTCAAGCAAACATTCGTGATGTCTTCCAAGTTTTTCTCTTTATTTCCTTTATAGCTCAAACGAACAATGACTTGTGGAATTTTTATGTAGCTAAATAGCTTATTTTGTTTCGCCCTTTCACGCATCTGAAAAATTATTAATTTTTAAAGATCATAGACAAATCGATTTTATGGGGTCGTGTGTAAGTGATGTCCTTGGATGAATGGGATAAAATATTGGCTTTAAGGCCATTGAAAGCTAAAGTTAATCTAGATTCCAAAAGACATCACAAACAAATAACCCATTAAGTATATCAAATCAGCACTTACAATCTCAGCATCGTCTTTCTCAATTTTAACATAAAAGCTCGAGTCCTTCTTTTCATGTTTCTTTGATTTCGACTTCTTTGACGGCTTTCCATCAATTTCTTCAACATAAGCAGTAGTGTCACGATCAGGAAAGCAGAATTTAAGCATGGTTGTGTAAAATTTCTTACTAATTGCGATTGTTATAGGAACAACATTGACTTCAAAATGCTCTTTGACTGAAATACCACCAACGGGCGGTTTCTCTCGACAAAAAACACGTAGTACGCGCTTATGATCAATGGGCATATCACGTTGAATTTCAGTTGGACTCAATATGACCTTGTACGTATCCGTAGGAATTAAATTGTTTATTCGAATGTAACCAAGTTCAAGTAAATGTTCAATGGATTCATCACTTTTCGAATTTTTGGTGTAAAGGAAGTTACTCAAAATTAAATCAGCTATTCCAATTTGTCCATCATCCTCCGTCAAACGCCACTGAGCATGCTTAAAGCATATCTCATTGCATCGTACAATTGAAATTGGTTTGTCTTTACTAATGACTGTTGTACGTGATGTATTCAATTGACTTTCTTTATAGCAACTAAGTAATATTTCTAGTTCGTCACTCTTTTTTGAAAGTTCCTCTTTACAATCTTTAATTTGCCGTTGCACATCATTATATTCATTTCTTAAATCCTCTGTGTCTTCGCCATCGACTCGTGCTTTTGCTAGAAAATGAATGTCCTTCTCTAAGAGTCTCAAATGTGACATTAAACTGAGAATTTCTGTCTGAAGATGTTGAATTGGACGCTTTTGATCTTCAAGACTATGAAATTTAAGTTCAAAACGTTTCTTCATTAAATTTTCATGTCGTTCACGTCGACTTGGATCCACATACAGTAACAAATTATTAATTATATCAAGTATCATGGAATATTGTGTCGATGATGTTTGCACATTCAAATCGTGATGCATTAAAGTAAATGAATCAATTGGTTCGTTTTGTTTCTCCCATGGACTTAAAGTTTCTTCAGGTGGTGGTAATGCTGGAACTTCCGTCATGTTGTCGATCGTTGTTTCGCCGTAACTTACATAGAAAAATTCACATTTACATCGTGAAACAATTCGTTGCAATTGATTTGGTGTTGTTACTTTACTGCCTGATTCTGACCGGTCATTGGAACTGCCCACTGATACAACACCACCGACACTTTGCCCACTAGCTAAATTAGCTAAATTATGAGGCATGTCTGATGCTGCTTTTTCATTCTCTTGAATAATATTATCAAGAGTCAGCCACATAATTTTAGTCATTTCTGTCGTGTCTTCATCATTAACAGTCGCATAATATTGCATGCATTCAAGTGATCCAACCCAAGTTGTTTTAGACACAACGGCACTATCACGCCAAACGGGACGATGAACGCGTTGTAAAATTTCAGCCTTTGCCGCACTCAAAATTACATATCCAGATGTTTCACAGCCTTTCAGCAATACTTGCGAATTCACCAAGGAAATAAACCAATTATGATGCATCACATCATTATCTTGACATGCTTTAAGTCCCTTTAATTGCTGTTCTGTTGATTGTTCATTTGACAAGTCATCACTGAAAACCACAAACTTATGATCAGTTTCAGACACGAGTTTTTGCAGCATTGAAATTGAATGAGATGTCTGTTGTTGTGGCTTATTTCGTGTCAATGTATTTTTAGCAGTTGCTGCGGCTGTTGTCGTTTCTGATGACTGAGATTTATTATGATCTTTAATAATTCCTTTAAGAGCTTCCGTTGACAAATTTGCTTTTAATTTCTGTGACTTCCAAAATGAATCAAACAAGCCAAATGCAATGTCACGATTATTTTTCGTCCACGCACCTTTTAAATCATATACGACAAGCTTATGTGTTGGAGTTTCCTTTTGTCTCTTATCATCAAGATTTATCATAGCCTTTGCTTCCCTCCCATAAGAGACTTTAGCAACACTTAGGAAATAGTCTCTGCAAATATCACGTGACATGTTGGATATACTCTCAGAACTTGAATCATTCTTCTCGCTATTATTCTCAACTGATCTTAGCCATATTTCAGCATCATTAAGTTCACAGTTCATATAAAGTATTGACCATTCAGCTCTTGGTCTATGAATCAGTCCATCATCAATAGGATTTAATGCTAATGTATGCTCACTGGAATATGAAACTCGTCCACCATTTAATTGAAATCCACGATGTAATGCATGTGACATCCAGTAACTAACTTGAAATGAATGAAAGCTTAATGACAGATGAGCTTTCTTGTAATGTCTACTTAAAGGCTTCTTTGGTGGACGAACATTATTAAAGACTGTTCCACGCCTTGTTGGTCTTGTGACACCCGACAGAATCAGCTTTAAGCTTTCAAACCACCTCAAAGTACTTCCATACAAATCTAATTTTGGTAATTCACCATTTTGACTGTATTTGGTCTCAAATGTGATGGATATGTTTACGTTTTGTGAACGAAATGCCCTATAAGAGTCATGGACTTGATTACTTGAATATTCAGGAAGTTTATCCGGTGCACAAGGAACAACTGCATGATGATCATTTGGATTTCCATTGCATATCCAATTTAATTTAAATGTAAGCTTCAAACTTGGCATATGAATTAATCGACAATCATCATAACGTGATGCAGTCCGTACCCAAATTTGAAGATCTCCTTTAAACATGAATTTCGCATTAGTCCATACAATTCCACAATTATGCCATGTCAATTCCATTTCTTCTGTCGTATTGTAAGGATCTAAAGAGGCATGAAGGAGAATTGTGTATTGTTTAGCAATGACTGTCAAACTGCCATGAAATAAGAGCCTCATTTTATCCCAAAATGGTAACGGCATACTTGGATCCTTTGACGGTGCTATTATCTTTTCAATACTTAAATTACATTGAGCAATAACTGGTTCCCAACATGGTCCAAATGCGTAACATAAATAGTCAAGTTCCCAGTCAAAATCATGGTAAAATTTGAGTGAAGTCATTCCCCTTTGGATTGTATAATTTTCAAATGGTTCACCAATTTCCACAATTACATCACGTCGCGCTCTTTTTGGGGCTAATTGTTCGGCACCGCAAAGAAGACCAAACATGTGTGCATTTGTAACATGAAACATCGGCTGCGGGTAATCTCGCAATAAAAATTGCCAGTCCTGACATGCCCAATTTATAGCTCGACACCATAACGTTACAAATTCTATCGGTTCCTCTGGCCATGGTGATTCCTCATCAATATTTTGCATATTTTGTGTTACATTATCATAGCCATGAATTGATGGATCAGCCATAAAGAAAAGTTCTAGACGAGTCATAATCCATGCGAATAGCCTCGTACGCGGTGGAGTTTCGTACATTTTCTTCGAACGGTCGATGTAAATCTCTGAATTTTTAGTAATTAATTTTTCATTAAGCTCCTCTACATAACCAGATGGGAGCAGTAATCTCTGTGATCTTAATTCGTTAATTTTTTGGTCAAGAGTCTTTTTGCGCTTTAAACTTTCAGTATACTCGTCTAGCAAGAGCACATAATTATCACGTAACTTTACCTCAAATGGATCATCGCTCATTTCCAGCAAAAATTCATTAATTTGAATAACTAAATCACGCGGAAGTGGCGAGCGTTCAGTAAAGGCTGACTTTTTATATTTATGCAAAATTTTTAGCCATTTATAAATGCTGACAAATTCATCCTTAATAGCACTAGAAAAGTCATGATCATAAGGGAAGATTCCTTTAAAAACTCCAATTTTTATCATCCATACTTTATTACTTGGTAACTTAAATTGTTCATAATTTTTACGTTCCTCAGTCAATACTTTTAGCTCATCTAAGGCAGTTACTAGAATGTCATCAAATTCAAACATTTTAATCGAGTCTATAGCAATTTGGACATTTTTAAATGAGTACTGAATCCCTTTTTTGGTCGTTAAATAAATATTTGCAATTTTGCCACTCATTGAATGCCTGGTTGACATTTTTACTTGAAATGTAAAATCTTCCTTAATGAATAGCTCAATTTTAGGGAGATTTAACTTCCTTGGAGGTGCTGGCTCTGTCTTTTTTATGTCTAAAGCAGTACATAAGCTGTTCTTCAGCTCTTGAATCTCTTCCTTTAATGTGAACAAATGCATGTGACAATTTGGATTCCATGAAGCCTCAATATTATGGACGAAATAAATAAAGACAATATTCTCCTCAATTGAATGCTCAAAACGGACCATTTTGGTTGCGATAAAGATTTTGGCATGTTCCGATAAATTATTAATCGATGTATTTTTTGAGAAATCGACAAATGAAATTTGTAATCGACTCAGTTCAAGAATTTTCTTATCAGGTTGGAAATTGATTGTTGTTTCGGGTAGATTAAGGAACGTGCACATATCATATTGATTAATAAAGAACGTTGTAACATCTGTGACTTTGATATTCGTAATAAAGGTATTTCCAAAAATTTGCTTTAAATTCATGCTCTGTTTTTTCGGTAATTGATTACTGCAAATTGCTTCTTTACTTTTTAATGATGTATATTGTTTTATACATTTTACAGCTTCCATTAAAAATGCTGATAAAGCTTTACTGTATTCAGTGCGAATTGTATGTGCTGTTAGTTCAATTTTCTTGCATGGTCCATAATCGGAAAATGTGCTTAATAAAAATCCTATATAAAATGCACTGCCTCTTACATGAGTCTTTTTTAAATTACTTCCACTAATATTTTTCAAATCGGAATCAAGATAAAAGCATAAAGATTCAATTATCAACTCCACACTCCAACTACGTTTCTGATCATCAGACTGTTTGAGTGACAAATTAGTGTGGGCTAGATTTATGCTTGACACTTGATTGTTAGATAATTTACATATTGTTGATACATCCCACAACTCAGCAGTATTTTTGAATGAACATTTTCCAATCAATTTCTCAATATCTTCAAATGAAATTTTACTTTCTTTTACTGGTTTGGGTTTTGTAGGAACTAAAACTTTATATTTATCTTTTTCAGGATTCGTTATATTCTTCGTTATCCAATCGATTATGTTGCAATGATTGTATGTCAATTTAAATGATTTTAACTTTGTATATAGAGTAACGACTTCCTTGTTGAGTTGAAAGTTAATTGTGTGCTGGTCCAAAGTCACTTTTCCATCATCATTCATTGTACTAATTACTAATTCGTTTAACGTCCAATTTATGTAAGTTGATGATATTTTGAAAATATCTTGTGCGAAATTTAATTTCCAATTTAGAGTTATTTCTTTTATGGACGCTCTGTATTCATAACTACTCATGTATTCAATTTCACGTAATATTGTAAGTGATGTATGTTGAATATCAACCGTTAAGTTTTTTGGTATGAGTGGTGCAAAACGTTTAATCGTCTCATATAATTCAGACTCAACAGGAACTTCACTTGGGACATTCTTAACTAATTGGTGTTGCGAGAATTTAGCTTTCTTCATTTTCCAGTCTTGCACAAATTCATAAAATCCGCTAAACAATTTCAATGTCGGCGCGTCAAGCGATAATTGTAGTTTCTAATGTGACAAATAAATAAGCATGACATTAGCATTTTTATATACATTGTTGCAATCAATTAGTGTCGCAAGATATAATAAAATGATAAATAATAAATCAACGAATTTTGAAAATTTAAATGAACTGAACAGAAATGAACTTTGACTTTCTGAACAAAATTGATTTTTCAAATCTCAAAAAATCGTTAAATACATAAAGAATATCTATGAGATCACTTACATCAAACGATATGTTCTTGCTAGAATCAAATGTTCCATCAACGTTGATTCCAAACGATAATTCCGCTAAACAGGGCTGTACAGTCTTTGAAGAATGTTTGTGCTTCAACATTTTCATCTGCAATGCAGTAAAATAGAAATTATGCATTTTCGGCAATATGACATTTTCTAATGCGACGACTTACATGTACTTCTTTTAGATTAACGGCAAACATTAAACTATGTGTTCTGTGAACGAAACATCCATCCAAGTCAATTTTCTCAGTCGATGCATGTAGCCACCAACCGTCTTCGTTGTGAAATACTAACGATATATTTGAAACATTGAATCCACAAAACTGTAAATAATGTTTATTCCACATTAATATGTAATAATCAGCACACCCATAATTAGTCATTTGATCTTACTTGGACTAAGGTCACGATAATTGATGGAATTTGTTTAATCGGCTCGTGAACCTTTTGACTCTTCTTGACATCCTTACTGGAACTTTCGTCAGCAAATTCAAGATTCTTATTGATCCGGACATCCCGAATAAATATTTGTATAGGATTAGAAATCTCTGAGTTCAGAAAATTACTTTTGAATGCAATTTCCTCGATCTGTACTTCAAATCCTTTATATATAATTTGAATGTTACGTGCTTTCGATAACGATATACTGCCGAAATTAATCTTGATGTTCGTAAGTTTCATCAATAAATATCCAATAATTTTTGGAATAATTCTAAAAATAGATTTGTGATGAATTATACAGTTTTACCTTAATTACACACTTTTCACGGCATTATACAACTTACTTTGTAACTAAAACATAAATTAGTGATGCTACTAAAATAAAATAGGCGAAATAAGCCTCCATTTTGGAGGATTTCGCTGTTAAAAAATGAATTAACGAAGGTCTAGAAGTAATTACCCTTGATGTAAATAAACTTTGAGCAAGACTAAGCAACGAATTGCACAACTGTCATTTAAAATTCAAATATGAGCAACAATTTCACTGGTTCTTGAACTTCCAGACCAGAATATTTAAATCGATTTAATTAGCATAACAAGAAAGTTTATTTATAAAATTATATCTTTATCATAGTAAGCTTACTATGTTTTACATTTCTAAATACATCAAATTAATAATAAAGCAAGGCCAAACAACTGCGTAAAATGGGGACCACTTGAGAGTCCGCGCCGAAGTTCAAAATACGAAAAAAATCTCTTGAAAAATAGAAAAAAGTTTAAATAAATTAAAAAATCCAGTCTTCGTTGAGGAAATCTCAATGTATTCTATCAATTAATCTTCTCAATAAGCACAGAAAGCATAGAAAGATGTTTATATGGTGAGGAAAGGCGGGGAAAAGGCTGAAAATCGGAAAATTTCATTTCAAAAGGAATGGAGCAAAATGAATCGAATTTTAATTTATCCTCAACTGGTGTAATTCCTTTAATTAGCAACAATAGCTTTGAGCTAAATGCAATTTCATTATCAGATGATTCTGGATTTACATCACACACCCGAGAAAATGAAGTAAGTAGAGTATAAATTGAATGACATTTATTATTGTTACATCAATACACTTAATTATCTCTTTTATACACATCAAATAAGAGCTTACGATGATTCACATAACTTTGTTTACTCACATTCGTCTTCTTCTTTGTGCTGACTTCATTTTCATACATTCATACTCGTTTTTTAAATCTTTTTAGCATGCAGATTTTAATTCGGACGAGTTTGAGGAATTTTCTCAATTTGATTCGGACAGTGGAATGAGTGCTGAGAATTTTCATACCATTAAGAAGATATCCAGTTCAATTATATATGAACCGCCACTAGAATTTCAGGACAATTATCCAAATTCAAAATTTCCACCAAATTTTACAAGTACTTCAAGTACGGCGCCTAGCACTGTCATAAGAACAACTCATATTCAAAGTTATGCATCGAGATTAACGCAAAATATTATACGAAAAGCCATCAATACATTTCATAACTTAGCCACAAAAGAGGTTTATTACTGTGAGCGACATGCAGCCGCAAAATTAAAGAAACAACAACAGCAACAGCATAAAAGAGATATGGAAAGTGATTATTTAAAATCCAGAACATTTGTGTCAAACAGTTATAGCATATACGGAAGTGATTCCTTCCTAAATAATTATCATAAGCCATCGTATTTAACAAACAACAAGAATAGCAATTCTAATATAAATATTGTCGATTCCGATGAGGATATTTATGATGAGCCAAATGCCGAATATGATGTGATTTATAAGGATAATAAGGATACGATATTGTGCACAAAAAGAATTGTTAGATCGTTAGAAAAGAAGAAGGTTGATGCTAGATCACAACTCTATTGCAATACCGATGAACTGTTTTATGAAAAGTACCGATCCAAAGGTCATTCGACGGCAATACACGGTGACACCAATAATAATAATAATGCATATAATAAGAATAATTGTAGTAGTAGCAATATTAATAAGTTTCAAAGCAACAGCTTCCAGAAAAAATTCGACAAGTTCCTTCGAAGTAAATTTCATAATACAAATCTAACGCCAACAACTACAACATCGTCAATTTTCTACAGCTTTTGCCATCATACAGGAGCATCAAATGTCTGTAATTCACATTCATCTCATCCGAACTCTAAAAATTCCTTAAACAGTCGACTATCAAGTTCACATAATTCATTAAGTGTTCCAACTAACAAAGCAGATGACTCAATATTTATAACGCAAGCAATGTCACACGATCAACTTGGCCATAATATTGAAATAAGTGATTTTTATAATGTTCCATTAGACTCTGATATTTATACATTACCTATTGATGTTATTGAATCAAATCAGATTGACAGAAATGCACAACACCAAGCTTATAGGAATCAGCATCGTGCAATGTCTGATAATAATCTACTTTGTGGAAATTCATCAAAGTGTCATAAATTTCATAGAAGTAAAAATAAGCGTAGTAAAAGAAAGAAGCGTTCAGAGGCTGGAAATGATAATTGTTCAAGGAAATTATCAAATACGAGCTCAAGTGTCGTGACGTCACATTCATTTACAGTAAATCATGAAAGTGGACGTAAAATATCTGGCGATAGAATTAAATCAAAAATCTTACAATCAGCAAATAGCAGTAATAATAATAATTACACAAATATTGATTCAGGTTCCAAAATATTAAGGAAAAATTCTGATGGCATTAAAATTAAAGGCGATAATAGTAGTAATAGCAAATATGCAAGTCCAACAACGGCAACAAAGAAGTCACAATTTTCGATAAGTTTAAATTTAAAGCAAAAATTTTGTAGTATTTTTAGATTTAGAAAATCTCATCAAACCTCTCCGTCGAGAAATGTTAACTTAACGCACATACAAGACGAAGAAAAGAAAGTCAATTTATCAACTCGAGCTTTACCGCCATTGCCAGGAAAAGGTAATAAATTGTAGTTGCTTTATTCGCTTTGATTAATTATGGTAATTTATTTTAATTTCAGATGTAAAACCTTCCACTGACTCACAAAATGCTGATAAGAAAGACAGTGAAACACTGGATTTTGCAGCAAATATTGAGAAAGTTCGTGAGGTAAGTGATTTTGTCGCTGTGACATTTGAGCAACTGTTTTGTGAAGTGAAACATTTTATTTGTGAAACGTTGATTTTTATGTCGCACAACAGTTGCGTAGATGTCACGCAACAAATCGGTTACAAATTATTTAATTTCCTATGTTACTTTTAGTGTGGCTGGTATTGGGGTCCATTAACGTCAGAAGCAGCTGAAAAGATTCTCTCAAATGAGCCTGGTAAGACAACAAAAACATATTAAACAATCACATAATATTTACTAAATGAAAATGTTTCAGATGGCAGCTTCATAGTGCGTGATAGTTCCGATTTAAATTACATATTTTCATTAACCGTAAAACTCAATGGCTGTATTCGACACGTTCGGATAGAACAAGAGCAGGGAACATTTTCATTTGGATCATGTGCTCAAATTAAATGCTCTTACAAGTCACGAACTATAAAGGAATTTATCGAGAATGCGGTTGAACACTCAAGGAGTGGCCGATATCTTTTCTTTTTACATCGTCGACCTGAACATGGGCCAATGCGTGTACAATTATTAAATCCAGTGTCTAGATTTAGGCATGTCCAGAGTCTCCAACACATGTGCAGGTAATGTCATTTAATTTGATTGATTGTTATTGGATTAAAACATATGCTTTTGTTGTTGTAGATTTGTTATATTGAAAGCAGTGCAGCGGAAGGATTTAATCGAAACCTTGCCATTACCAAGAAGATTACTTGATTATCTTCAAAATAAAAATTTCTTATCTGAGCTTATTGAAAGTGATAGTTCGTCACAATCTCAAGTAGGTCAAACCATAATTTAATTATATTAATTGGAACTAATGAAATTATTTGTGCATTTTTAGGTTTATGGAGAAAATAACCATAACAATTCTGATACTAACTAAAAGTACTTTTATTCTATGCAATATTTTATTCTAAGTTGACAATATGTTCCTTGTTTTTTTGTATTGAGTTCTAAACTATGTCTATTATACAAACAAAAACAAAAAAAAAAAAAAAAAATATATCAAAAATTCTATGTATCCATTATTTATTTCTACTTCTGAGGAGATTTTATTGATGAAGCAAATTGTGAACAAAATTAATGAGAAAAGTGTTTAATTGAAATTGGGTGCTATAAAATCGAATTTTAAAGGTGATTTTTTGAGTTTATTCAACTTTTTATCGATATGAAGGGATGAAAGGAAAAAAATGAAAGTCATGTCCATATTTAATGATATCTCCAATTATGACAAAATTAATGAATAGAAATTTTTTCAGTAGCGAATTTAATGTGAAACTATTTAACAATTTTTGAAGGATTTTGAGACAAACAGTGTGCATAAGTAGTGATGTGTATAAGCGTTTTTTATAAGAATGATGAAAACAACCAAAAAATTTAATTAAGCATTTCAATTTTCCTCAAAATATCAATAGATAACAAAACTTAGATCTACGGAAAAAAAATAATAACGAATTTCCCAATTTTCTTAACTACTTCCTACATCAGACTAAATAAGACGACTTGTGTTTTCCTTTAGCATCTATCAGAGAACCTTCTTCTTTTCTCATTGAAATATCAAAACTTCCTTAGAATTACTTTTCTTACTGAAAAACAATATAACAAGAAAAATTATAATACATTGTGATATTAATAAATACAAGATATAAATAAAATGAAATTTCGTATGTTTCAACTTAATGTCTATTTTATTACTTCCATTGATTAATCTTCAGTCTTTACTGGATTTTGTTTTTCTTCAGGTATTGGCATATCTACATCTTCAGAAGGTAATGGTGTTATATCTAGATCATGTGAATCTTCTTCAAAATAAGCTGCTGGACTCTTCGATCTTGGAATTAATTCTGTCGGTTCTTTAAGTTCCTCCATTGGATCTTTTTCGTTAAAAAGTGCTCCATAGTTGGGATCATTCATCATTAAATGAAGCATCTTTGAGGGGTTAGAGGTGACATCCAGAAAATTGAGAAATTCTGGTGTCGGTGTCAAGTCGTAGAAATTAGATCCAATACCTAAATTCAAATGATTTAAATGCATTAATACAATAAGAACTCATTAAGTATAATTCCTTACTTTTTCTGTTATGTCCATTGCAGTGACACAATCCATTCTTGGCTGCCTGAAAGCATTCAACTTCTTCATTTTCGTCAAAACCTTGAATTTGCTTTTCAGCACCAAAAACTTTCTTCTTTAATGTATGTTTATCGCTGTCTTTTGTTTTATTATTATTAATTGAATCCTTTAACGGAATCTTTGTCTTTTGTACGTTAATAAGCTGTTTCTTTGCAATTGTACCTGTAAATTTCAATAACTCATTATTTTCACATTTAATCATATGAACTTGTATGAATTCTTACCAGTTTGATGATTTTCAGAGTTTAATGATTGTATATCTTCCATTTTACTGTCTAAATTATTAACTAAAGCACAATTTATATGAAAATAAGAATAGTAAACAAAATTCTGGCGCCTTCACAATTAACGAATATTTTGAAAAAAGTTTCTAAAAAATTACGTACCACATTAACTTTGGATTAGACACTAACACATTTATACCCTACGCACGTGAAAAACAAAACACTTCGTTTATTAAAGTTTATTAATTATATCGTGAATTATAAGTTGTTGAAAGGTGGATTGAGTTTAGAATTGTTATAAGATGTTTGTTCTATACGAAACACCCGCAGGATATGCGATTTTCAAGGTAAATACAACTTTTTCAAAAATTTCAAGCAACGCCGTACACTTTAACCTAAAAATATAAAATTTAATAATTTTAATGCTTTTCTTCACAGCTTCTGGATGAAAAGAAGATAAAGGAAGTTGATAATCTCTATCTTGAATTTGACTCACCAGAAAGAGCCAATAAAATGTAAGTTTACTATGATGACAAAATTTATTTTATTTAAATCGACTAAGTTCCATTCATTAACTTAATAAATAGTTAAGGAATTTTAGTGAGGTCGTAGAAAACAGTATAATCAATACGCTTTACTCGGAATTGAGATACCATAGCTTCCAATTTCGATTTTGACTTGATTGACAATTTAAATATTTTCAATGTGTTCAGAACACGTTTTTATTTTTATTTATTTTTGTTTATTTTATCACATCCAGTTTGAAATTGAAGCATTTTGAGAAATTCAAGGACACAACAGAAGCCTTAAGTGCAGCTACAGCAGCTGTCGAAGGAAAATTGTCAAAAACTTTAAAGAAGACATTAAAAAAATTGACAGACGATGATGTCCAGAACCAACTGTTGGTTGCTGATGCCAAACTTGGAAGTGCTATTAAAGAAAAATTATCATTACAATGTGTCTCAAATACAGGAGTACAAGAATTGATGAGATGTATTCGTTCACAATCAGAAAGTTTGTTGGCTGGCTTGCCAAAGAAGGAATTGACAGCTATGACACTTGGTTTAGCACATAGTTTGAGTCGTTATAAGCTCAAATTCAGTCCTGATAAGATCGATACAATGATTGTTCAAGCTCAATGCTTGTTGGATGATTTAGATAAGGAATTAAATAATTACATGATGAGAGCTAGAGAATGGTAAGTTTAATATGCCTTTAATCATTTTCAAGTGATGATCGAGAACATTTTATAGGTTCATTTTGAATACTAAGTGAATCTTTAATGTTGATCTGATGAGCAAGTCTACCTCGTTTTTTGATTCAGAGTAAATACACATTTTTAAAGTATTTTCAAATTATTTATCATTGCTTAGGTACGGATGGCATTTTCCAGAATTGGGAAAGATTCTTACCGATAATGTTGCATTTATTAAGACAATCAAACTTGTTGGAATGAGAGAGAACTTCCACGAAATTGATTTATCTGACATTTTGCCGACAGATATTGAAGAAAAGGTCAAGGAAGCTGCAGAAGTTTCTATGGGTAAATAATTGACAATTCAACCTTTTATTGAGTTTCAACTAACTCATTTATTTATTATAAAGGTACTGAAATTTCCGAGGAAGATATCCTTAACATTCGTCAATTGTGTGACGAGATTTTGGCAATTCATGAATATCGTACACATTTATACGAATACTTAAGGACAAGAATGATGGCAATTGCTCCAAATTTGACAATTTTGGTTGGAGATACAGTTGGTGCACGTCTTATTGCTCATGCTGGTTCATTGGTAAATTTGGCTAAACATCCAGCTTCAACAGTCCAAATTTTGGGTGCTGAAAAAGCTTTATTCAGAGCATTGAAAACCAAGAAAGATACACCAAAGTACGGTCTTATCTACCATTCAGCATTAGTTGGTCAAGCAAGTACAAAAAATAAAGGAAAGATCTCCAGATCACTTGCCGCAAAAGCGTCATTGGCAACTCGCGTTGATGCATTTGGTGAAGACTCAACATTTGATTTAGGCACAGAACATCGTGCACGACTTGAAACTCGTCTTAGAATTCTCGAAGAAGGAAATATGAGAAAATTAACTGGAAGTGGAAAAGTAAAAGCAAAGTTTGAAAAGTATCAAGCAAAAAGTGAAATTAAATTATATCCAGTTGAAGAAGATAATCAAATACCAATTGTTATGAGCAAGAAACGAAAGTTAGAGTCCGATAAGCCATTAATCGAAGAAATTAAATCAGAGGAAGTGG
The DNA here is from genome assembly GCF_022539635.2 of Chironomus tepperi. Taxonomy (NCBI): domain Eukaryota; kingdom Metazoa; phylum Arthropoda; class Insecta; order Diptera; family Chironomidae; genus Chironomus; species Chironomus tepperi. The sequence goes on from NW_027226207.1 coordinate 3,938,224, forward strand.
AAGAAGGCGAAACATCAACAGAACCTGCAAAGAAAAAGAAGAAGAAGAACAAGAATAAATCAGATGATGCTGAAACATCTCAAGTTGAAGTTAAGGAAGAGGAAGCAGTAGTAGAGGAAGTGCCAAAAAAGAAAAAGAAGAAGAATAAGGGAAATGCAGAAGAGTCAATGACAGTCGATGAATCTTTAATTGACACAACAGTCGACGAGCCACAATCAGAAAAGAAAAAGAAGAAGAAGAAAAAGGCAAAGGAATCGACTGATGATGAGTAAGTATCCAATTATTTACTAAAGTATTTAACGGTGTTTTCAATTTTGAACATTTTACCGGTTTTCAAAAATTAGAACGAATTAAAATGAATTAGATTAATGAACGAAATTTAAAGTACTAGATAGATAAAAATTGAACTTTTGATGATGATTTTAAGACCATGGTTTCGCAAAAATAATTGGATGAAAAAAATTTTCATGATTTTATCACTCTTGGCTGTCTGACAAATCTTTATTTGATACATTAATTAAGGATATTTTAAAACATAACTAATTGAGCATTTTTTCGTTTCACAGGTAATTGTTCAGTTGAGGATCAACATCGAATGATAATGAGTAAGTATTATTTAGCATTTTAAAACTTAATTACATTTACTGGGTAGAATTTCACAAATCACAACGGTTTTCAAAAATTTAAAACTTAACGGCTTTTTAAAATTTGAATGAACTGGATTGAATTGAAATGAAGTAGATTATTGAACGAATTTGAAATTTAGATTCATAAAACTTATGTTATTGATGATGATTTTAAGACCATGGTTTCGCAAAAATAATTGAATGAAAAAAATTTTTCATGATTTTATCACTCTTGGCTGTCTGACAAATCTTGATTTAATATATTAATTAAGTATTTTTTTATCATCATATACTAATTGAACATTTTTCTTTTCATAGGTAATTATTCTGTTGAAAATCGACATCGAATGATAATGAGTAAGTATTATTTATGGTATTAAAATTTAATTACATTTTCTGCATAGAATTTGACAAATCATAAAGGTTTTTTAAAATTTGAATGAACTTAAATGAAATGAAATTAAACTGAACTGAGTTGAAATTCATATCAGTTTTAAAAACCTAGTTCAATTGTTTAATAGATTCAGGGAATTCTATGCAGAAAACTAATCATTAATGATGATTTTAGACCATGGTTTCGCAAAAATATTTGTATGAAATATCCATGATTTTATCACTCTTGGCTGTCTGACTTATTTCTCAGAACACCAAGCTTAACAAACAATTCTTAAGTCAGTTTGACTAATAGACATTTTCTTTATTTACAGATAATCAGACTGCTGAAAATCAAGATGACCATTTGCAGGAACTTTATTAATAATATGATTAGCTTGTAAACCTTCTTCCTATAAAATAATGAATTTTATTTTGAATGAAATGAAATAAATTTTTTTCTATAAAAAAAAGGTATTTTCTTATTCCTGAGCATATTCAGAATAATCATATTCTTTTACAGTTAAAAGGAAAATGGAATTGTTTTATATCCATTGTCTCATATATGCGAACATATATTTTCAGCTTGCATTTACACGTTATTTATTTTATAGCGCTTTTTTATTTTATTTCCAAATTGCTTCTTAATGGTTTTTTTCTCCTCCATTCTTATGCTTATCATTCGCTGTTTTGCAAAAAAAGGAAAATAAAGAAAACGAGGAAATTGTATTGTTAGAATTGAAGATCTCACTTTTTCAGGTATAGGAGCTACAATTTATAATAAAAATTAATATTTAATTCAATATTGTCTTTTAAGCATGATCGCAAAAAAAAGAGAAATGCTCACTCTATAGCAGCCCGAAAAAAAAGCAAATCTTAAATTCAATTTTATTGTTTCTTGTCGTTCCACCATTTTTTTGGAAATTATTTCTCTCGAGTCTGCTTTTTTATTTTTATTGTTAGAGCTCTTATCATTTTGTTGCCAACAGAGAAGCATAAGGATTGTATCTTCTTGAATTTTATTGGCCTGCATGTATGCTTACTTTGGCAAGACAACGACAATAACAGTATTTCAATTTCAGTACAAGAATGGTTGAAAATTTACATTTCTTTTATGTGCTATTTTCTGCCTTTTATGGGGATGATAGTTGTTGACGCTTTGTCTATGGATGGTTTTAGGTAAAAATCCATGTGATCCATGTGAGGTTGTTAGAAGACATTGTGTACAAAGATTTGAATCCGTTTGTCCCGAGTAACGTAAATCTCCTTATTTTGCACTAAAATGGCAACAAAAAAGTCGTTAAGAACATCCAAGTCGTTGTGTCATTTTGTCGTTAACACAGCGACAGAGTGACACAATGTTGATGACACACAACAGAAACAGTCATGTCACTTAGATCAACATTTTATGGTGACTACAGCTTAATACCATGCGTCTAAGTCTCCATAAACAGCTTCAATTCTTAACTCATTTTATTCGTATAAATTTTTTTTTCTTGATTTTTTACTTCATCTGTTGTTGTTAGGAATAAATCCTTTTAGCTGAATATAAAAGAAAACGTGACTTTGGGGGTTAAAGAATAAAAAAATGAAAATTTATAAGGAATGGAAAAAGTATTGTAAAGGTTCAAAGTAAGAAAAGGAACAAAAAAGATAAAAAGAAGTAAATAATCAAGGGGTTGGATGCTGATGCTTTACTTGGGATTGAGGACGAAATCTAACTTGTGGTGTTGGACAGGACTTGTTCAGATCAAGATTCCATACAGCTCCAACTAAAAAAGAGTCTTTTGGACATTTAAGACTAGATATTCATACTTAATCCAATAGTTTCGCGACTTGGAATTCATTTTTTTAAGATTGTGGAATGCATCTGGTAATCTATGAGTTAGTTTCTATTGTTGTAACCTCTCAATCTTGGATAATCCGAGTATGCATCGCTTCTATAGACTTACTGAAGAAACTTTAATTATGCCTAACTAGCATAACCTTAATACTTAATAACAATAGTTCCAGATCGAACGTTTTAGATTTGACAAACAGCAGATCACAGTATTCAAAGCACAGTAAAAGCAACAATCAAAAGGAATAAAGTCAAAGCACACAAACGCAAACATCAAATTAGCAACAAAACTAACTCCAAAGCAGCACACCCCCAAAGCAAAATCAGAATAAGAAAACAAAAGGCAAAGAAAAAGAAAATTTTTCCATTAGTGAATCCTTGAGTTTCTCCTTTTCACCATGATTGATGCTATTCTTCGTCTATTTATCACAACGACTCTGCACTTATATAACTTTTTATTGTTTCATATCTCGACAAATATTGCAATTTGACGGAGAGCATTTTGTAATAAAAATGAATAAAAGATAAAAGAATTCCTTCACGTGTGTACAATACTTATTTTTGATAATCTTTTATGTTCCATTCACTTGCTCGCACTAACCATTTACACGAATGCAATATCGTGCGCGAACACTTACCTCATTAGCATTTTTCGTCTCTCTCTTCTTTACCATTTTTTCTGATCTCAAATGTTAAGTGAAAAAAAAGTTCCAATTGAAGTGAAAGTGTTGCTGTCAAAAAAATACAGAATGAAGAGACATATGCATATGGGGTCGTTCATTAGTGATGTCCATAGTACAACTCAAATCTACTCGACTCCATATTAATTTTGAGTTGACTTGGAGCCCTGTATTTAAGTAATTCTTTGACCTTTTTGACTTCCAGTCTCAGAATTACTTTTGATGAATAAGAGTTAATCAAGTGAATAGAGCCATTCCATTATAAGACTCGGCAACCTGGATGCTAGTGCAATCTCAAAAGAAAATAAAACTCCAATCCAGAGCGACACTACATACTCATTTGAGCAACAGTACGTCGCTATATTGACCGCAAAGCATCAAAATAACTCCTGATGTCATTGTGACGCATATCCTGAAGTGGCACATAAGCTCGATAACTGGTGAATATCGCGTCTTTAAGCCTACAAGTTAAAGAAGTACTTAGGCTACCTACCCAAGCGGCCCAATGCGGTAATCCAAATTCTTCGTCGTGAAAATGGGTCAATACGGTGCCGATAGGTCAACTTCGTGTCTTGTCGTAAATGTGGTGCCCTAGCGAACTCGATGAGCTGTTCCGTCCAGACCCAAGTGAGCACAGACAATGCCATATGATGCGAAGCAATCTACACATTTCATAAAGCAATAAGAACACTAAAAGTCATTCAAAAATCCCAATATTTAATGAACATCATTTATAATCAACCCCCATTCATTCCATTGTATGTAACATTTCACAGCGATTAAAATCATTGCACTTTACCATCATCGAACGAATAAAAAACGAATTAAAATCCATTAAACTTCAAGTAGGATTTTAAAATAAATTTGATGTGACAAGGATGATACACGTATCATAGAGAGAGACAGATCAAGCAATCATGAGGGGTTCTTATGTCACCCCTTGAAATAAGTATAATCACATCAACATACTTCATGCTCATATATACTGGTTTGGTTGTATTAACAATTAGAAGGGAACATGCTAATGATTTTACAGATTATTTTCTTTTTTAATGTCTGTCATGTTGAGGACATGGACATAAAAAATGAGCATTTGCTAGTTTATGGACAAAAGAATAATAGATTTTGTTGTATTAATGTTCAAATTAACGGTTCATTGATCAATAGTCGATTGAGTGGCACAAAGAGAATAACTTTGCATGTTTATAAGATTTAAATAAATATCGATAGATGCTGAGGAACTGTTTGTACTGTCTGTTTATCTCCAAAAGGGTCAATGTTTGTTCGGAATTGCTGTTTCACAATTTTGTAAACTTTATTTATTTCTGTCTAACATGAGGTTATGTGATGGATAGTTAGTTAGTGATTTTGAGATGCACAAACTATTGATTTGGAATTAGTTAATGAGAATTTAGAATTATTGTGGTTTTCAGTGAATGTTTTGCATTAACTGGATGTTAGACAATATAACAGTGAACATAATATACTTACTCGGCTGGCCGTAAAGTTCAATTGAGATCCATGACCTCCTTTAGACGTCTTCTATAGCTGGTTTCCGTCTGCCAATTACCGATACCTAATGCAATACTTTCTCTAACGGCAGCTACTTTCTATGAGAGCATATTGTATATAAATTCTAATGTTCATCCATATATTGACTTAACAGGACCAAGAACTTGCAAAGAGTCCCAAACAGCACATCATGTTCGCTAGATCGTCGTATTTACTGTAAGATGCGAAGCTGGTCTGATAACTCATTAATTTGTCCTGCAAATTGCAATTTGCCGCATTGTCCCGCTCTAGAGTCTTTGTCATTTTGGATTTAAACTAAGAATCTATTCAGTAAAAGTGTTTGCATACCATCCATTCCCATTCCTCTCTTCGGACACTAGCTTTGCATCATAAATTCAATTCATCTTCCTCCTTCATTCCAACAAATTATTTCAATAACCTTTCTTGAACTACCAGTTAATTTACTGTCTCATAAAGGAACATCATGAAAACATTAACGTCCCTTCTTCATTTCTTATTTTTTAATTTTCAGAATAAAAATCTGTGGGAATAATCCTCAAAAGACAAATCAACAGCGAATTAAAAAATAATTTTTTTCTCAATTCTTTTTTTTGTGCATTGCAAATGGAAAAAGAACAAAAAAAAAAAAATTAAATCATAAATAAGAACAGCCTGACTACTTACAATTGAAATAAAAAACGAAGGCAGCAGTAAAAAGGGGATTGGGGTGAGTTGTGAGATGCGCATAATGCATGATGGGTTTTTTATAGGATTCGACAAAGAATCGCAAGGCTGCATTTTAGATGCGCAGACCTTCAGTTTTGGGCTGTATCTTATAGTTCATCCAAGGCTTCAGGCCTGCATTTTTGGACGAACCCTAGTATTTTACTAACCAATCATTATATTTATTTCGTTAATGCACTCTGATCGTTAGCCAAGACAAGAGGATATGATAATTAGAATTAAACGACGCACGTTTGACAATTGAACTGATTTGGTATTCAATTTATTGCTCGATCCCCGTAAGGACAGCATTCCTGAGCGACACAATGCAAAGAAATCAGTCGTTAGGGTGCAGGTGCAGTCATGACAAATTCGAATTATTTTGTAAATAAGGCGACATAGCGGTGCCCTACCAAACATGTTGTGCTGTTCGGTATTTCAATGTTTGCTTCGATCGAGTTTGTTAGAAACTAAATGAAGTTTAATCGAATTCCAGATCAATTAATGACCACTTTGAAATCCTTCTATTTATAAATTGACAGCCACATGGACATAGTATAGACAATCATCACATCCACATCCAAAACTGAGCTAAAGAATGAAATTTAATTTCATTGGAGGTGGAAAAAGAAGAAGAAAAAAAAAAATTCTCGCATGCAATTTTCCTCAAATTATTTTCTTCAATTGCTTCTTCTTCCTTTTTTTTATTTCAGAATATTCAGATTGGCGTGGGGTATGAGTACAAACGAGATCAGCAAAGTACAACATTTTCCACCCTACCGTGCATATACCAATCATGAAAAAAATTGTCTTAAAAAGAAATTCATGTACTTGATTAAATTATAATCATCAAATTTATTGCCAAATCAAACACCATAAATTTTTACCGCAGCCGTTTGCAATAAAATGAGACTATGCTACGTCTTCAACTTCTTTCTGTTCCTTTACATCGATATAAAAGTTGAAAATGTAACTGGGGTAAGGTGTTGATTGAATCGTAATTTAAAATTATTGCTTATACTCAATTTTCATATAACATTTTCTTTTTTATATGCAATTGAGAGATGATAAAGGAACAAGAAGGAAGAAGACAAAAAATATTTTAAAATGCGAAGTAACAAAAATGTTCATGACCAAAGTATTGGTGACATCATTTGGCATATATGTCTTCTCTATTGAATATTGGATAAAGATAAATATTATCGTATTTATATCACATAATTCTCACGATTAAATGACATGAATTTATGGTCTTCATGTGCTACATTCTTTAGTGCTTTTGGGACCTTTTGTTAGATGATGTTTGATGGTATTTTGACTAGATGTCGGAGTTTTCTAACAATTTGAAGATCAATTTTGAAATTTAATGGCTAATGAATATTTAGAAGTAGATTGTGGCTATTTGAGACTGTCCATACGTTAAACTAGTGGCAGAACTAGTATATTGACAAAGAAGAGTGCAGATGAGATGGAAAGTCGCTGAAGTATTCTTCAAATTTGGCTATAATTGAGCCAAACTGCATCAAATTTTCAAAAATTGATTTAGTATTCTTGAATGTCATTCTTAAAGAGGAATCAATAGATGCAAGGAAGATTCCTAACTCTTATGAGCTACTCTTTAACTATCTTTGAGGTTTACTCCATTAGGCTGCCATGCAGAGTTCGAAATCTGCCTGGATCCTTCGGATTACTTTATGTCACTTGTTTCGGTCTTGTGTCAGATCAACGAAGTGGCATCTGAGACACCTGTCATTCCAGTATCATGCTGAGTCCCGAGATGTCTTAACATGGATCCAAGGCTGTACCAAAAAGTAAAACTCTAAGCCAGAACAGAAGCAAGAGTATATTTTGAAACCGATCCAAAAGATTGCCAAACTTGCTACAGCATGATAACAGAATCCCTCATAAAGATCACAGTCTGAACAATTGTGAACACATTCAACACTTTGCATTCATCTAATTATCAAAAAATTAGTATTTTCAATAGCATCAGATCATTATCTGTCTAATAAAGAGCAAAGTGTATCATAACACAAAATGCACATCAAAATATGTTTACTTTATAGATGTATATCATATATAGAATTGAGGGGAGTGAGATTGAAGAAAGTTACGGAACAATAAATCGTAATTATTCATATGATAAAAAAAATAACAAATTTACGAATCACAACAATGGAAACAGATATAAAATATGTTTGATTTTGAGTAGTAATGTGATTCAGATGGGATTTCGAGTTGATGATATGGTAGCAATTTTTATATACGCAGTAACATATAGCGGGGGTAAAGCCGTAAATCGACTTGTGAAAAGGGCAATGGAAAGATTAGTGGTGACAGATGTGCCTTTTTTATTTTTTATATGCTTATCATCGAGTATCTGGCATCACAAATCTCGATACATTAAAGTGAATTTTTAACCCCTCCTTTTATTATACATTTATATGGATCATAGAATCATATTTTCTGCCTTTAATCTACTGCTCTGTTGTTGTTGCTGTTGAATACATAGATTTGCTTGCTCTTTTAGTTTGTTTTCATCTCGTCGCTTCTTTATATTCGTTCTTTCTCTCTCTTTTCTGATTTTTATTTATGGCTAATATGAGAAAGGGATTTATGAAAATTAAGGAAATGCTTGTTGAACTTGCCTGTGTTGTAAACTTCCATGCTTGCATGCAATACTATGCATTGCTTTGCCTTAATTTTACTTTAGCTGCTAAGTGATTGAGTTCGGAAACTTAAATAAATTATTTTGAGAAAATTTGCTTATTTTTTACGAATACTTTCCCGCCAAAATTCCACAAATTCAAATTTTGAACTACACATATTTCAAAACTTGAACTTCCGTTACATATTAATTTAAACCTTTTGGAACTCTCTAAAAGCTAGCCAGTAATACAGAAAAAATTAAATCTAAAGAAACAACCAAGCACACCCACGGAAGTTACGGAAACACATTGAAACAAAAAAGCAAAAGCTACTCAGCATTTATAAGAGGGTTAAGAACGATTGAGATCATATTTAATGGGATTTTGATTTGATTTCATAAGATAAATTCACTCATCTCTCCCTTTACATTTCATTTTCATCGATAATTCACTTTACCTGCTTAATGCTGAGTGCTTTACTTAATATTACAAGATATAAACATCCTAATACTTATAGATTATGATCAATTGATCGGATATATCCGATATATTGATGACTTATGGACGAGAGTAAGGTTGATATCCTTTTGCATCAATTTTCATTTCCATTTTGTCCACTCATGCAATCTCATTTTTCAAATTGATATAATTTGTACTGCTGCATGTACATTTGAACACCTGATGTAATTTATTTTTCGGGTTTTGATTTCTTTTTTTTTTTCATTTCCTGTCCAAAGTCCTCAATATTCTATTTTTTTTCTTTCCTTACCTCATGTCCACTCGATATATTGCGTGCCAATCCATTTCTTTCCTCCTATCTGCTAGTTTTTTATTGTATTTCATTTTTAGTCATCATAGAAGCGTGTTTAAATACCAATTATTGCCTTTTCTCTTTATTGTGTGTCTATAGACTGTCATTCAAATGAACGGGGTGAACCGCGAAGAATCGGCCACATGTGTATAATTGAAGTGGAAAAGAAAATTGCTTCACTTTCCTTTCCTTGTCCAAATTGTGCATATATATGTATATACATGTATATTGAACAATAGAAAAGGATATTAAGTATATCACATTGTCAGTAGAAGGGGGAGGGTTCCTCGAATACTCCATCATAATTAAAGTGAATATTAACTCTGTAATATTGTAATGAAAACCCTTTCTGACTAATTTATTCTTCTTCTTCCTTATACATACCTCGCAATCCGAAACTTTGTTAATGATAATTTAAGAACATTTTATCCCAAAAGTAGGCAGGCAGGAGTATAAAAAAATATATAACAATTCCCTAATCATGTCATGTTTTATTGACGTGAAAAATCATAACATGTGTCCGAAAATTAAATCTTGTTCTTCTTCCCTCATAATTTTATATTTTTGCTCACTTTTTACACTGCACCATTGTTGCTGTAATGTTCATTTAAAGTTGCATTAGAGTTGAAAATATTGTCGGTACTTAAATATTTGTTTAGAGTTTAAATGGAAATTATCTGGTAAATTAAATTGATTGAGAGAATGTTTTGAGATTTTTTGCAGTTCACATATGCTCGTTATTTTATGATTTATCAGTGGATGTTCTGGATTTGGTGTTTTTCTGGATCTTTGGTAAATTTTTTTTGAAATTTGTACACAATTTGAAAAATTCTTGAAATTTTGCTGCTTTTTCTATTTTATTCCATGTTGTTCATTGATTTTTGATCAATACAATCCGTAATACCTTAATAATTTCTAGTAGAATTGATAAAATGCACAGTTTTTCAATAAAATAGTAAAAACTCTCACAAAAATGAAAATTATTTCAATTTTAACTTCTGAAAACCTTTCAAATGTTTCATAAAACTCACTGTTAAAAGGTTCTGAAATTTAAATTTTAAAAATTCGTTAGAAACTAAAAATCCTCTAAAAGTCTCAATTATGTCAATAAAATCAACTGCAGCAGCTAAATCTCAATCGGTTACCCCAAATTTACATGGACTAAACTATATTCCATTCCAAATCCCATCAGACTAAGCTTTAAAATGTTTTATTTTTTTTCTCCAATTCACCTCATACTGCATTTTCTACATTCTATAACACAACTATGAAGAAGCGAGAATATGTCATTAGATAGAGAATGAATGAAGATATAAAAAAAAATCCAAAAACATGAATGTCAAGTGCTTTGACACTTTTATTCAATTATCTCTGTTGGAGTATAAGTATAATTGTTCAAGTGATATGCAATACGCCAACTATACATATTGTGTCACTCATATCATTTCATGTGAAAGAAAACGAGGAGGAAGAGAATAAAAATTTTTTATTTCGGTATTTCTCTCCATTTGTAAGTTTTTTTGGAAAATGTGTCATGTGTCTTTGGCGATGGAAATGAAGCATAAAGCAATGAAGATTGGCAAATAGGAGAAAATAGCGAGTCAATCAAATTTTGCGGGTGAAACAAATGAATATTAGATGAATGGATTAATTAATAGTTGAACATACGTGAAGGATTGGAAACTTTGATGATATACTTACCAACTCATAACAAAAAAGTATCGAGAATGTGGGTTGGTTGCTAAGATTGACATGAAAAAAAGTTTCTTAATTTAATTCAAATGCCAGAAACCTGGTGGAATCTGTATTAATTAAGCTTGAAGGTTGCAAATGATTTGGGAAGTATTGAGAGTCTTAAGATCCAATGGATTGAGCGCTTTTTGGAATCAACACTACAGAGCTCCATTTATTAGTCATTTGGAAGTCATAATAAGTTTGGGTCTATTTAGAATATTGTATTAATTTCAAATTGAGCTATATCTTGAAGAGTACAATTGGATACAGCGATTTAAATTGGAATTGAAGGTTTTTAAAGGTGAATGACATTTAAAGAACTTTAAATTAGAAATGACATTTCATAAAAAATGTGGTATTTACTAATAGTAATTATTTTTAATAAGATATTTGGGAACCTGAGTTAAAAATTTATTAATTACGGCATGAATGAAATTTGTTGTTGCTCAAAACAACCATAATCATCCACATGTGGATAATGTGTTCTTTCTAGGTACTCGAAGTCATAACGCATCGACTGGGTAGCTTTTTGGATCTCAGAATATTCAGGAAAAACGGAAATCTAGCTCAAATCTGGATTATCTTCGATTGTCCCTCAAAGTTCCTCGAGTGCAACACGGTTGTCCACAATGCTAGTATAGAATTTGCATCACACTGGTCTAGCATGGAATATAGTCAGAGAAACAGCTTAGTCTTGTAGATCTAAACATCCCTTAACCTTAGCAACAGATTGGTAATCATTTATCTCAAATCTCACAATCTCCAGACACCCCAAAGTGTAAATTAACGATGACCTTCACGACAAACACCCAAAAAGCAGCAACAAGAAATCATTTTCACAAAAACTTTCCTTATATCAAGCTCTAAGGTAGGGAAAAATATCAATGTCTAATGAAATATTCAAGAGTCGCATAATTTAATCGGACTTTATTATTTATAATCTCTAACTTAGTTACCGGAAAGTTTGTAGCCTGTTACTAAACATTCCTGGAAATTTCACCTACATTCATACATTCATGGGAGTTTGTTGAATGTTCATCAAGTGTGCTGTTGTCACCCCTTTCAGTTGTCATCGTCAATGAAGAGTTCAACATTGATTTCAAGTGGATTTTTAATTCCATGAGAAATTCTTTTATGGATTGATTTAAAGGATTTTATGCTGCTCGAAAGTTTTTCATACTTATTACCCAACCCAACCCATTCCATCATGAATGCGACATCAAAGTAACAATCAAACATAAACAATAATATAGAGAGACAGTATGGAAAAAAGAAGGTGGAACTGAATGGGGAGGGAAAGACAATAAAAAATTGATAATTAATGAAAGAGGTGATGATGATGACGATATTAGACTTTCAAGCATCCTTTCAACAAAAGAATGAAAGGAAAGAAAAACAAGAAAAAGGTATTAAATTGGTGCTATCATCTTAATCAACTTCTCACCGTCTACTCATTCATAATCATCCTATAGCATTTGTATTGTATATGTTGTGTATTGTGAGAACAGAACAGAATATACGACACACAAAAAAAATCTCTGTTTGTATTTCACACAGAAATGATGAAAAAAAAGGAAATTTTTTGACAAGAGCGATGCATCAGTGTGTAAGTGAAGGATATGTACCCTTAATTATTCATATCTAACCAATCTGAATGAATTCTTATAAGCGTCAATAAAACTATTTCCAAAACAATTCCAATTCCATTGATAATGATCATGCGCAGTAGATTGACATTCCATTGACGAATACATTCTGTGGATGTGTGTGTTTCGTGCTTATTGCTTAGAGCACCGCCTCCAATTTTCCATTTTCTAGTTTTTCTCTAACGCTTTTTGAAGTAGATGTGAATATAAAAGGAATTGTATTGTCATGCGGTTACGTCCTTCTCGCCCGTTTGTGTTGATGCGCTAGAAAAAAAAAACTTTTTTTTTGCTCATATTTCAATACCTTGCTATGCTATGCTTACTACTCGCAATGAGAGAGGAATGAAAAAAAAGTTCTTTTTTCCTGAACATTCTTTCTTACTGGAATTGTTTTTCTATTATTGTTCTCTAATTCTATTTTGATTATCAGGGCTGCGTAAAGGATGATAAGATCAATGGTGACTTTTGGGGTGGAATTTTTGGGCATTTTAAGAGTTGAATCTAAAGGAATTTTGGATTTCATTGGAGTAAACTTTGGATTTTTGGTTAAATGAATTACAAATTTTTTAGTCAAAGTAATCTTTGATTTTTTTTTTTGTGTTTTGTTTGAAATTTTCAAGTGAATTTCAAATTTTAAGAATTAATCTTAACTATCGGAAGGTATTTGACATTAATTATCCTTAAATTGATTATTCAGATTTGAATCCTTTACAATCCTTATTGTCTTCGAATATTAAACATTTCAAAAATCAAAATTTAAATTAAATAAATTTAGAGAAAAGATAATCTGACTTTGAAGATTTTTAATCGAGAATATGGTTAATCGTGACTAGTTAGTTCAACTCCATACAAAACCTACAAGGTCTGATTTCCATAAACTTATTTCAAACTGATTTTCCATAAACATTCACAAATCCCTGACTTTTTTTTGACTCATTTCATGCTTTGTGTATCTTTTCTCTTTCATTTCATTTCGACATCATCATAGAAGTACGACTAAAAATCATTCTTACTGTTTGATAGTGAAAAGTATGGAAAATGAAAAAAAATAAAAAAAAAAATTTCCGTTGGTGCGCACTTTTGCTAACTTGTACCGCATGCTCTACATCCTCTGATCACATTCAACGTGTGTGTCGTGTGATTGTATGTGTGTGGAAAATGTATTTATGGTTGTTATTGTATGTACATGTACAATACCGTCTCTTAGTGTGTATGAAATCCTTCTTTTTTGTTTTCATTCTGAAAAAGTGGGTGATAATAAAACATAAAACATTCAGTTTAGTTTTCACAATTGTTTGAACTAAAACGGACATGCCAGCAAGACGGCTTCAACTGTTGATGTGAAAAATATAAAAGAGAATTTTCATACTTGAGATAAAAAAATTAAGTTTTTAATGCCGATTGTTGACGAAAAAGAATTAAAATAAAGAAAATCAAAAGAAAAACTTTAGTGAAAAATTCAAAAAAATACAAAAAATTGTGGAAATTTTGATAAAAACTTGATAATTTAATAATCTGTGCAATTATAAGGTTTGATAGGCAAATCCTTAAGTCCCAAATTTTAAGGATCATTCAGAAAAATTTATTCAATGTCAGAAAACCTTTTTTCACCGACCAAAAAAATGCCGAAAAATATACAAAAAATACAAAAAAAGAATCGAGTGTGTACATGCAAAAGTTCATTATAAATTCATAACTTAAACAGATGATGTGTATGACACCATGAAGCTCATTATTTATGAAAATTTTCCGCTCAAAATGATGTGTGATCATATTACGATTGATTAATTTTTAAAAACATGAGCGATTAATAGGTCAATTAAGAGTCAATTTTGCTTGCATTTTGAATTCAAGTGAATCAGATTCAGCTTTAAGATGGGGATATGAAGAAGAAATGAGTTTGTTTTGGGTTATTTCTTGAGGAATTTATGTTGGAAAATTGAATATTTTGTTCAAAATTTAGTTTCATAATTGAGTGAAAATCTGAGATTGAGTTTAGAAGGTTATAATGTGATCTTGATAGTTTTTGAATTTAAGAATTGTAGCAGTGATAAATTTTTGTGATTAAATTAGATTCTTTCATTGTAATTTCTTAATTACTGTAGAAATTTCAAACTCCAAATTGAGAATTTTTCAAATTTCGATGAAATTTTACTTCATTAAAATTAGGACTTTCCTTTCAAAGTTTGTAAAAAGTTTTTAAGTGTAGGATAAACTATTTGCTTTCATTAAGTTATTAATTAGGCTTATTAAATCTTCTTGATCTTCTGCCATCTACTTAAAATCTAATTCATATGCTTAATTTTTGAATTAAATTAGAAGTTAAATTAGAGTTTTGGAAGTTTTACTTGATTCATTCAATTTCTAAAGTTTTTGATTCATTTGATCGATTTAAAGATTCTTAAGACTTAAATCTTTTTGTTAAAATTGTGACAAAATCAAATATTAGTTTACTTGACAAGATCTTTGCCAAATTAGAGCATTTTTTGCGATTTGTTTTCTTTAATATCAAACTTATCTTAAACTTAAATCAGAAAAAAAATCAGCAAGAATTGTTTTACATGGAAACGATTCTAGTTATTATGGTGAAATTCAAAAATTCGATTCGTGCCATGTTAGGATTGTAATCCTTTTTGTTAACATGTTAACCACACAAAATGTCATAATAAGTCCTTAAAAACAACTTAAAATCCAGAATAGTCATCAAATAACCTCATTCCTATAAAATTCTACTATATTTATTCTAATTAATTATCATTAAAAACTAAATGTCTCAAAAAAAAATGTTGATTCATTATGCCTTAAAATAATTTCGATTATGTCCATGTCTAAAACAAGATCAAAATATTTTTGTAACTTGACATTTGATTAATCATCAATCACAAAATTTCTAACTAAATTGTCACACATATTTTTCTAATTACTTTTTTTGAAAGTTTTGTTCATTATAATTACTTGTTTTTGAGTTAGTAACAAGCTATGGACTTCTGAATTTAAGGATCTTTAATTAGAATCGCTCTTGTAGACTGTTGTCAGGAATGTTGTAGACATGTTACTAGTTTAGATTTGAACTTTCTGCTTTAGATTCTTATTAATTTGTGTATTAAGGATATTCAATTCTTGGAATAAGAATGATTTACCAAATTTATAGTTCGTAGCTTTACTACAAGCTTATTTAATAGCTCTTTTAATTATGGAGCCTAGTAACGTTACCTTAATCACAATACTCTATCTACACAACTGTTTAGATTCACCATAAAGACTAATATCTCATTTCCCATCAAAAACAATCTTGTTAAGGCCAAAAAAACCATTTTAAGTTCAATGTGTTTAACGACATACACATCTCAATATCAAAATTAGATCAAGGATATTCAATTCAATATTTCTATCAATCCATAAATTCTCATAAATCGATTTTAAACATAAAAATCAATTTTCAACCCGTCCACATGCATGTAGATACAAAAAAAATTGTACATTCAATGTCATTTCATTAGATTTGTTTATTGTCATATCAGCTAGAGAATCATAAAATGCATCAACACACTTCAGACAATGTACTGAACACAACTCGATTCAAAACCATGCACATAAGCTGCATAAATTTGCGGCTTTCCAATAAAAAAAAATTCGAATTGTAATTTTTTTTTCGTCCTCTCGTTTATTAAATTTCTGTGGCAAAAACGAGGCTCGATGCAAAAAACATTTTTTTATGAGCTTTTATGTGGCAAAAGCACTCCAATATTTGCAATCATATATTTTATGTGAAAATCAATTTTTTTGTTTAACACACAATTTAGCAGCGGCATAATAAAAATTGATTTGGGTCAAATCGATACCTGAAATTCTCGGTCGGTTGCAATAGTAGCTGCAACATTCGAGTGAGAAATAAACAATTTTTTAATTCAATTTCAAGGCATTTAGTTCATCCGTCGGGGGAGAAAAAAGCTTTCTACATTTTTGCAATAAATAATTTTTTTTCCTGAATTTTCCTACAAAATTTTCCTAAAAATTTATTTTATATCCTTACGACTTAAAGAAATTAGAGAAAAACTGAAGATTGTGAAGATTGTGTGTACGTGTTAGACATGATGCTGATGTGAATAAAAAAAGAAGAAGAAAGTTTCGTTATTTTTGTTGTGGAATGAAATTATCAACAGTAAAGGACATTTAGAAAGAAGTGTAGATAAAAAAAAAAGTCAAGCACATAAAGGAAAACTTTGTTTTTCGCAAGAACCAAAAAAAACTCTTAATTTTCTCCTCATTTCATTTCTAAGTGTTTGATAAAAAATTCAGCAAAATTTATTCGCCAACTCCATTTGAAAGCGCGACCAAAGCGCTTAAACTAGAAGAGGACTTCTCTGGTGGATGCATGTCAGCAATGTCAATGTATCCATCGGATAAAATGAAGATGGCTGCGCCGGGATGTTTTCCTGGTCGGTATAGTCCAACTTATCGAGGTCCCGATCAAATGCGAAGATGCATGACAAATCCGTCGGTAAGTTTGATATGATTTTTGAATCTTTTTATCTTGTGGACATTTTAGTGACGATTACTTGTGCATGTTATGTTTAGAAATATACTTAATACGATATTGAGCATGTACATTTAGTTATTTATGATTCTAAAACTTTAAAATGCAAAGAAATAGGTGGAACCTTGAAAATCCTTTGATTTATCGACTGATTAATCCTAATACAATATTTAAAATCATTAAGAGGCAATTAAGACTTTGAAAAGCATGGGCATTAAGTGACTTAACCCTCAAATTAATAGTAATTAAATGTTCAAATTTTCAAGTTTGTAAATTCTCATAATTAAAGATGCAATATCAATTTTCATTGATAAAAACCAATTCATTGAAGAATTTGTGAATAGAATATTTAATATTTAGTCGTCTTTAATTTTAATTGTCACTTTCCAATTTGAAAAATCTTTTGAATATTTAAATTCTATTATAATTGCATGATCTTAAGTTAATTTCTTAATTTTGTAATTATAAACTTGGTTTATTTAATGATTTTTTAATCAGAATAAGGTAATTGGTCTTGAAACTGATATATTAGTAAGGTTTAATGAATAATTAGTGATTTTGAAGCTTGTTTAAAGATTTAGAAAGTCTTTAACTTTTGCTTTGAATTCTTCAATTGGAAATGATTTCTTAATTAAGCGTTTTCTTCAGTCAGTAACAAGTTATTGTTCTCAAACTTAACAAATTGAATTTCCTGTTCTTAACCAATCTAAATCATTCTTTTTTAGTCTAAATCTGTTAAGAAATTGTCAACTGTCGTTTAATATTCAAATTTTATTAACAACTACAATTAGTTGAATTCCCCTTTTATAGTTGTTAGTCCCCTTCATGTAAATAATTAGTCTGTTTTGTAACTTCAAACAATAAACATCTTAATTATCATTAATAAATCCGTGTTACATAGTTGTGTCTTAGTTCTTACTATCAAATTCACTCAAACAAACTCCATTTTGATAAAACTTTCACATCTCCTCCATACTCATTCTATTTTCAATCCTTTCATCATAATTACAATATTTCTATTTACTATTCTCCCTAATTAATCTCAGAAAAACTTCTCATTCCAATGAAATTCATCGCGTAACTTTTAATTTCAAAATTATCTTCAAACATTAAACAAGAAAGGAAAGAAAAATCTTTAAGACACAAAAAGTAGAGAAATTTTGAGCCATAATAAATTATTTATACAGCATAGAAGCTATACGCCTTCAAATATATACAATTTATCTGACTGTATCATATTAAGAAAATTTATTCATTCTTCCTTCTTCCTTATCGATTTTTTTTTTCATGTTTTGCTTTCGTGTGTGTCTTATCATTTTTTAAAGCTCCATTGGGAGTAAATGTATTGTATATATGGTGGAAAAAAACAGCCATACTTTAATGTTACAAGACGATATTATTGAGTCAGGTAGTAGAACATAAAATTTTTCTTTTTCGGATAGCAGGTGCAAAATTGTTACAACCTTTAAAGTCAATGTCGCATGATGTCAGTCGGAAAATGCATTTTTTGCTTCTTTTTGAATGGATAAAATGGAAGCATGAATGTTTTTGAGCTTAATGGGTTGTTGGCTGAGTGGTGTTATTTAGTTTATAGTTGGATGGCTTTAGGGTTGTGGATTCTTTCAGCTTATTTTGTTCTTGAAAGCAAGCTGTTAAGGTTAGTTGCTAACAAACTGTCACCCCTCCCTGATATGAAACCGCGATGTGATAACGGTATTAGGAATCGAACACAAGTCTTTGTCAATATTGAAGATCAGATTTCTTGTCTTGCTACTTGGCAAATTTAACCAAATTCCTCTAAATACTTCAGAATCTACACTATTCCAACACAAATCTTAACATTCTTAGCAACTCGATTGTAAATTCAATCATTAAGCTTCAGATGCTACATCTGAATATTTCTTTCCTCACTACTCACTTACTCACTTACCTTCAGTCTTACTTATTGTTAAAAGTTATAAAGTGGCCAAGTAAATTGCATTAAAAGGCATTTAAAAATGCATTAAGGAGATTCACAAGCTACTTAAGTTTTTTTTTTATTTTCAATTTATACACAATAAATGTAATAATTTTTAAAGACTTTCCATCGTTAAGCTTCTTAACTTTTTCCATTTTCCTTCATTCCCCAAAAAGCGAACTTCTTTTTTCCTCATCTACTTTTATTTAATTTTCGACAATTCACAATTCATTCAAATTTATTGCATTAATTTCATTTCCATTTATACTTATTTTCCTCCTTAATGTTTATTCTTAGAAAAACTCACAAAGTGAAAATTTTTCTTTCCCATTTTCTTTTGTTTGCTGAATGGAAAGTACGGGATTCTCTTTTTATCTTTCAAAAAAAAAAAAGTTTTGCTCTTATTCTGATTCGACTATATTATACACACAGTTAATGAAGTTTATGTTGGCTATAAATCTGAGTGCATAACTTGCCTTCCATCTTTTCCTTTCTTTTCTCCGCTCTTGTTTGTTCTCGTAAAGTGAAAGCAATTTGTTTTCTTGACGGATCAAATTATTGTGTTAATTTGGGAGTTTTAATAATAATTTATTGTAGAGGCAATCAGAATGATTAATTATAGTGAGAATTTGATGGAATTTTCTGGTGATAATTGAGAATTAAAATTAGGGAATGAACAGAGGGTCGATGTAGATTTGGATTTTTGGATTGAAGGATTCGATCCTTAAATTTCTTCAAATTTTTGGGGAAATCGATTTGAATTTCATACAAATAGTGTTAAAGTTGTTCAATAGGGTTAGTATTGTATTCGAGGTCTGAACTATACAGGTTGACTATTACATGATCTAGAGTATACCTATGCAACGAATCTAGTCACAATTTGTGTGTCGCAAAACATAAAACCTAGTCTAGCATGGCCAAAAAAAATTGATAGATAATGCAACCACCAAATCCAACTTATCATCCCCTGGATTCGAACCTAGGGTGTTAGGATTAGATTTAAATTTACTAAGATCAAACCTCGGTTATTCGACACTGAGAATACTACGCCACAGCCACTTTTTCGCTAATTCCAAGTGTTTCGCTTATCTTCAATGAGTTTTCTTCTATCAAATGCTCAAAATCTATTCAAAATAGAGGAATTCAATCTAAAACTGAAGAACTAGCTTCAAAAATAACTTCATTTGACTTTAGATCAAGTTAATCAGCAAGTTACAAAACTGAATTAGTAATATACCCTATTTCATTGAAAACTGTCTATCAAAAAAGAGAAATATTACAGTACCTATATTAAAAACTAAAGAATATTTCATGATTTTATAGTTAAGTTGTCAATCGGACATAAAATTTTATTTTTCCCTTTATTCTACATATTTCCTGAAGTTTTTAGTTCCCATGAGACATTTAATTTTTTTTTCCTTCTTTTTTTTATACAATACATTGTGTACGGTACACATCCTACATGGCATGATGATAATGTATACTGTTGTGTATATTATTGAGAAGGATTATGTAAAAATGGTAATTTCATTTCATATCATTGAATATACTCCATAACTTAAGAGCTGTGTCATTAAAAACTTAAAAATTTAATGAGAACGGTCTGATAGGAGGAAAAAAGCACGTGTCATTTTAAATTCTTTATTGAAATCCATAACTGGTGTGTAATGTGAATCGCATCACATGCTTTGGCTATCGTTTTCAAACTACTTGCTTATATTTTGTTCTATAAAAAAATTTCGATTGACCAGCAACTTTTTATTGAAATAAAAAAAAACGACAGAGTAGAAAAAAAGTTGAAGTGCGACATATGCTTGAAACTAAAAAACTTCTCACGTTACAGAATTATTTGAAAAAAAAAGAACATGAAATTTTCAATTAAACATAGATATTACAATGAAGAAAGGAATGAATGAACTGAAAGGCTTTAAATATTCTCATTGACAATTGAGTCAAATGTAAACACTTGAAAAGATTTTTGAATGGATTTATTTCAAATTTTTTATATTTTTTTTAAATCGATGGATTTGACTAAAGGATTAAAATTGAAAATGTGAATCAACTGAGTGCTCTTATTGATGCAAACGTTGAGCTGATGATGGCTCTAGTTAAGAGGATTAGATGGGAAACTATTAGATAGTGTTAAATATTCATCCTGTAGATTGAAAAGCTTTCAATATTATTGATTTTCGGAAAAGGGTTGATTTGGAGGTTTGAGGGATATTTTTAGATTATGTTAGATATTTTGGAGTTTATGGCAAAATATTGCAGATTTTAAATTTGAAATTTTTCATGTTTTTGTCTGCTAGAGCAGGCAGCTAGCTTGTTTTCAAGATTAGAGCAAGAGAATAGCGCTTGCGACCATGTAGAGCAAGCGCTCGAGAGCATGCTTGTTGCCAGTTTAGGCTGGTGCATTCTGAAGTTCACTTACTGACTTCCATCCATCAATCGATTCTTAAACTCAAATTATCCTTCAACTCCCTTCCGAACAAGACAGACCTCCAGAAAATTGAAAATTCAGTCAATAACAAATTGACAAACTTCTCAAAATTCAGCCTCAAAGGACTTCGAACTTCAATTTTTTTTTTTCACAATAATTGTCTCGAACTTTTCCGTACTCATCGATGTAAAAGGGGGAAAAGAAAGGGGATTTTGAATGTTTACATTATGAACTTCCTCCTTTCCATTATGTACTATTTCCATTCTTACTTCCAAGCCATGATACTTCATAAAAATGACGATATGAAAATTTTTCTATCATTCACTTCTGTTTTGCTTATGTCTTTTTTTTTCGGGGTCGGAAAATTCTCTGTATGCTTTTCCTCATCGTCATTTTTCTCTTTCTCTCTCCTTTCTTACACATACTTTATGTACATAGTATTTGGGAGAAATGAAAAATGAGTATGCTTGTATGAATTGAAGGGAGAAAAATGGCGACAGCGTGGATCGATAAAGAGAATAAAAATCAACGATTGGCTACTTTAGATTTATAAGGAAAATTTTTCTTTTCCTTTTGTTAATTTTTCTTTTCTCTTTAGAAATCACGAAAGTTTTTCCTTAAACTTTTTCTTTCTGACATTCGATCATATGATTTGAATATGAATTTTTAATAAAGTATGAAAATTGATCGATATTCATAAATAATTAAAATTGGATTCATGAATGCCATGTGACATTCCTTACTGTACTTAAATTTTCTTTTTGTAAGTTGAAAGGAAAAAAAAATCTGAGAGGAAAATTCTCAATTCAAATTTTTTGTTCGTAAAGGTGAATGACAAAGTTTTAGTTGATTAAATTTTCCAGCCATTTTATTTTCGTGAGGAAAAGTTTTCGTTTGCTGCGAAAGACTGGAATGAGTTTTTGGGAAATTTTATTTTGTTTGATGGAAAATTGTTATTTAAGTTTTTCTTGAGAATTTTTACAGACTCGATTTTCCGAGTTTAATGCATGTTTTTAAGAATTTTTGTTACTTTTAAATGTTGAATTTATAAAGAACTTTTTAATTCTATTGAAAATAAACGCTGGGTTGTTATTGTATCAGATTTGCATTGATTATTTGAGCAGAAAATTGAGGAAAAATGATTTTGGATTAAATTTAAAAGAGATTTTTATCTTTTCTAAGATTAACCGAGTTAATAATCTAAAAAACTTTGTATATTGCTGATTCCTTAATAAACACTTAAAAATGATAAAAGAATGAAAATTTGTCAATTTTTACCTTAAGTTACAAAGTAATATATTAAAATTTAATTTTTGACACAAAAACTTTAAGAATTACTCTGAATTCATGGTTGATGAAGTTAATTTGACATCTTTTAACTGTCTTTGATTTAGTTTTGTTAATAATTGTTTATTTTGCAATGTTTTACAACTTAAATTAGATGTTAACACTTTAAAGTCTCAAAGAATACTGAAAATTACAAAGAAAGGGGAGAAAAACTATGAAAATATAATCAACTAATTTTAGTTGCTCAGAAAATTTAAATTGAAAATATCCGTTACTGAAATATTCAGATTTGAATGCAAAATCTTCCGATAATTCCCAAAAATCATGAAAAATGCCGGAATTTTCGTTAAAATCTGACGTTTTTCAACCCTTAAAACAACTTAACACCTAACCCATAAAGCAAACTAATTATGACCATGAAGAATTGCTTTTTAATAACAGACAAAACCAATAAAAAGTATAAAAATGTGTGTCATTGTAATGCACAGCATGAGAAGAAGAGGAAAATATTGCATGAATAAATAATAAAGCTTAAAGAGCTGAACTGTTAATTAGTAAGTTATATAAACAAATATTTTACCTGATGAAAAAACAATCGTGACTACAAAAAGCAGCCAGCCATCATGCTTCTCCATCATCATCCACCTTCTTATTAATAACGAGCCATGCAATTGAAAAGGCAAATATTTATCGAAGGAAATAAACATTTTTAATATTTTACATTAACAAGTTGTGACATGACAAAATGCTTTATACCTCCTAGTCCTACATATTTATTCTTGTCTTGTTGTTCTTCTTGTATACTTTTTTTTTGTTATTTTCTTGTTTGATAATTGTTAAATAGCATGCGGAAAATTTTTATTTTCTTTGTATTATTATGTAAATAGTCGCGATAGGATAATTGTCAATTTGTAATGAATTATTGAGACCGTCCTATCAATATTTTATTGATTCAAGTTTATTTTACTTTTTTTTCCATCATCAAATCCTTCTAACCCTTGTTATTTCAGAGTCGATTGCTTGAAGATGCCTCAATAATGTGTAATTCTTGGTCCCCTAGAACTAATGTAAGTCCACCTTCTAACTACTTTCTTATGAATTAATAATCTTAAATTGAATGAGACTAAAATAATGGATATCCTCCTCTTTAATATGTATTTATTTTGTTTATTTATACTTTGTCAACGGTGCAGTTAAAGACATGAATATTGATAATAATGAGATTCATACTTTGTTTTTGGGTAAAATTAGGCTAGTCTAATTTTGAAAATTAGAAAAGTTTTGAAATGGTTGATGTTTGTCTTCTTTCTTACGGATATTCCATACAAAATCTGACTCAGCTCTAAACCCGAGAGGCACGATTCGTCAAATTGCCTTATTAACGACTCAAAATCAGCCATCACGGTGTCATCAAGGCACCATTTCATCTTAGCATCAATAAAGCGATCTAGCGATGCCTTAGTGAACACTCAGTGCTGTAAGGACAAGATCCAGAACGAAAATTGATTCTTCCCTTACAATATAAACTTTTAAGTAGCTTGAACAGCAGAAAGTGTTCGCTAGGGCACCGCTACGTCGCCGTACTGATGATAAGAAGCAAAGTTGCCCTAACAAATAAATTTACGAAAAAGCTAAACCATATATTGAAATCAACACGAATTTTATATGAAGTCGAGCCAACTTATCCCAACTTCATTGGAAAACCTCAACTTTCTGTCAGTTCAGACATAACCTAAATTTCCCTATAATTCACCAAATTTAAAAATTCGTTTAAAAAAGTATGAGAATGAGCGTAATTACCTCTTAGTAAACCGCAACTTCCATCCCTTTCTCAAAAAGCATGTAGGAAATATAAAAAACACAACAAAATTATGTGAAGATAGCAGGAAATAAGGCATTTAGTTATAAAATCACCACATATTCCCTCACTCTCGCTCTCTCTCTATTTCTATACCTGTTAATAATATTAAGAGCACGAAATGTTGTATACTACTTAATAATAATTATACACTTGCATAAAATTGAGGGTTCACCACCGACCCCTCTACACATATACAAAATGTGAAATGCACGAAAAAAATTGAAAAAAACTTTCAATTCCACCCTCGCACAAAATGACATTCTATATATTTTCCATTGTACTATGAGCAAAATCTAGGTAATGTCCTTCGACTCTATTTTTCTAGCTCAACTTCTATCTCTTTAAGTGCTGGATAGGAAAAAAGTTTATATTTTTATTATTGCGTTTTTATATGTCAGGATATTTTTTTTTGTGGTAGCAAATACACCTGTTACTATATTTGTTTTATTTTCACATGGAATGAAAAAAGTATTGTACTTTTTTTTTGTTTTGTGGTACAGAACATGAAGTTTTCTTTATCTTGAAACAAGGAGTTTTGAATTGTTTAATATTTAAAGGGAATGTAGAATCAGTTGAAGAGAGTTGAAATGGAAGTGATTGGAATAGTTTATGGATTTTTGGGGTTTGTATGAGAAATTCAGCTCATGAAACGTTCTGATCTAGTCTTCAATTGCTATTTTGGGTAGGATATATTCAAGAAAGCATCCACTGTTTTAACTAAGGATGTAAAAGAATCTGTAAGATAGTATTGTCATTGAAATTGATGTTCCTGAGCAGCATAATGCATTAAAATCCATTTTTCACCCTAAATATCGGTAGAAATTAGGTGTCAGTGTGCCATCAGGGTAATTTGGCGTCCTACCGTTAATACGGCATCGTATCGACATCCTAGCGAACATGCTGTGTTGTTCTAGGTGATAGAGCTGAACTTGGGCTCAACATGTCGTTCATAGTCAAACAGATTAGATGTGTCTTTGAGCTAACTGTATTTGATACGGAGCTCTATGAAGACAGGGACAGGGCTTATTCTCAACTAGTTACAGTCATCAGAATCAAACGTTTTTCATCATAAACAAGCATGCTGAATGCAAACTAAAATTTGATCTAGATTCGGCTCATTTCCAGTATGGTGATATCCACTGTTTTTATTTTTGAACCTTTTGGTTCAATAATTGAGCATTTGGGAATAGAATTTCATGTGAATCCAGTTCTAATTTCCATGCCCAATCTTAGTCGACTAAGTCTTACTTTGAAAATGTTTGAACTCAATAAATTCCAGTGAAATAAAATAGAACAAATCCATTAAAAATCCTTCAAAACAATAAATCAGACACAGACCTTACTAAAATTAATAAATCATATTCTCCGATTTACGATTAATTTAATATTTTTTACAATTTCCTATACATTCAAAGGAATCCCACTCCAACATTCCTTTTTTATTCTATTTCCAAAAGCACATCCAGTGTAGACAGAATAAAAGAAAAGGAAAAAAAAGTCCAATCAAAACATGACCGATACAGTAATTGATTTACAAGCATCGCTTCATCGCGCACGTGTAAAAAAAGCATAGAATAATGATTTCAAAAGGCATGAAAATGCAATCAATTAATAAATATTAAAGAGCGAGCCCCCTCGAGGTAGTTTCACCTATTTTTAGAATTAGGAAAAGACCTTCATAAAATATTGACGCTGCGGAACATCATATCGACGTCGAGACAGAATGAAACAACTATCGTTAGCTCTCCTTTTTTTATACCCATTCTCATCTGTGCTTGCTCATGGCTTAGCTTGTATATAAAAACTAGGAAGGAAAATTCTCTATGCTATCTCTACGGGCTATATCAAATTTTAATGAGTTTCTTGGTTTATTGATTTCATCATTAAATAATTTATATGTGCTTTTTCTTCCTCAACATTGAGACATGAAGGAAGAGAGAGAGACATGACTGTGCAGCCTGCTTATCTATTTCAAGATATTGACTAGATGTTGAAAGAAATAAAAAGGAGAAATTTGCGTGTGTCTGCAAAAAAAAAAAAAAATAAATATTCATCATCAGTGATGACTTTCTATGCTTACTCATATATTAATACATGTGTGTGTATTTGTGAGTGGGATATATACACAAATCTATATGTTTTTTTATATACATACGGAAGCTTGTGTATTTTTATTTATATTTTTTAAAAACACAGACGGCTTCATAAATATTTCACGTATACATTTTTTTCACTTGGAAAAGCAGCAACAAGAAAAGCAACATCTAATGATGAATATGTACACATTCTCGAGACATGCTGCTTTTTTTTGCACCCATACATGCGAAAATAAATTTCATATAAGAGAAAGAGATGATGGAGAAAGAAAATTGAAAATTTACCTTTGGTCGATGATTGCGGCGCTTTTGTCAAAAAAATTGATTGATTTTTTAAACGGATTTTTTAAATTTGAAAAGATTAACCTTAAAATTATCTCTCACTTCGAAAAGTTTTTCGCAATTTTTACTTCAAATGACCAATATTCAAACTTCAAATCACTTCCATTTCAATCAAAAAAGTGGCACCGATGTAACAATCAGACATTCCAAACTCAAAGCACACTTTTTCTCAAAAAATCTTCAAATTTTTTATAGAACTTAAAGATAAATGAGTTCATTTTATATATAGACGGTATCATACATGTCTATGTATCTTGAATCTCATCGAATTCGCTAATACTTGCCCTTTTGATGTCTTCAGGGAGAAAAAAAAGTGTAACTTTAAAGAACCATTTTTTGCTCAGCTTCAAACGCACTTGAGGAAGGATAAAAAAATGTACTAAAAATGCCTAGACCATAAATAATTGAATTTCAAGTGCCTTATATACACATACATCATATGAATGCCGACAGCACGTAAACATTGAAGTGATTCCTTATACGGGGCTTGATTTATGACGCATTTGTATTTCACAGAAAAAAAATTGAAGGTTGAAGTTGTTATGTCTCTTAAAAAATGGAAATTGTGGATTAATATATGACTTCTCTATCGACAAGATATAAATTTTCATTTATCTGCAACCCTCGACTTTTTTGTTTACCTTTTTTCTTCATTCACAAGCAGTTCCAATAATTCTTTTTTTGTATCATTTTTATCTTTCAGGGCGATATATTTTCCGGCCTAAACGATGGATTACTTAGTCGAGCGGAAGCACTTGCAGCAGTAGACATGCAAAAACATCAGTCAAGTCATGCCGCACATCAACAAATGACGCAGCAGTTAAAGGTTAATAAACTTTATTCTTTATATTCGCGGTTTTTTAGTAGATGAAAGATGAGTAGCAGAAAATTTTGACTTTAAAGGATGTTCAAGTCATAAGTCTTTGATGTCATGCTTTAAGCGATCATTAAATCTCAGTTTGAGTTATGGTTTAAAGTCAATAAACTCATGGAGTGTGCTTGAAATATTGAATATGAAGATTTCTATGGAAATTTCCACTGCAATCTTGGAATTATTTCTTGGTACAGCCATTAATCATGAGATTGTGTCTGATATGAATAATTCTTGAAGATACAGATTTGAGGTTCATTTTCAGACGAATTTTCGAAATTACATTCCATAAATAGTCATTTAGAAAAGCTTTAATGACGTCGCGAAGTCGGATTGGCGTTGAATTTGAGGTTATGTTAACCTCACTATGACTGAGTCTTAAGTGACAAAATTAACAATCAGCTACCATCTTTCAATCCACTACGCACTCATGACCGTCCTTTTAATTTTTAACTAATTTCCTTAATTCCATTTCCATTTCCAGCACGATGTCATGTATCATCATAGTATGGGAGCACCACAACGTCCACTCCAGGTGAGTTTAGTTTGCTAAGTGCACATTGACACACATAATTCCCCTTATCTTATCTCTATAATCGGTGCTAGTAGTTGAAAATAATAAAAATATTAAAAAAACTTCCCACTTTTGTGTATGATTTTTAATTTTGTTCCAATGGCATTGAGGGAGCGAATTTTGTATGACAATGGATTTGTTGTGTATGCGTGAATGAAAACTATGAGATATAAAAACAAATTAAACAATTTTACAAGCAATTGAACCCCTCAACCAAATGAGCATTAACAATAAATTTCCATATACTCAATGATAGTCACGTTTTACTACGACTAGCCACGTGGCAACACTCATGAGACATCAACGGAATTGTCAAATGAATTCCAACCGAAATTGAGTTGTTTTCAAAGACTTTTTTGATTTTCTTCTTTCCCGAATATCAATCAATTATCGGAATCTATACACAGCTGATGGAAAAACAGCCGATCGATTTGTGGTTAACTAATTTTTCAATTATAATCAAGTTTGAGGGTTGTTTACCCATACATTAGATTTTTATCGGAATAATCTCACAGTAGTAATAAAAATCGATATGATTATGAAATTGAAAATTACGAGCTATATAGCTTCTGCATAATCATAACAACAGAAAATTGAGCATTCGTCATGAATGACTCGAAGAAAATTGTGAAAAAATAAGAGGGTTATGGCTGTGAGTCAGGCGTTGAATTTTTATGATCGCATTGAGGGAAATAATTTACAATTGTAATAGGAAGGCAGGCAGTTCTTTTGTTAATTTTTATATCTTCAGACACGTGTTGAACATAATTTGATTGGTGTTGTGAAACAAGTGAATTAAAATGTTTTCTAATTTTCAAAATTAACCTCGTTTCCTTCTTCTTTCTTTGACGTGTGTGTGCTACTTGAGTATCTTCAGTATGCATTTAATCGCATTTAACATCCATGACATGGGAGATGTAACAACATGAGATGTTGGTATATTGGCTTACATGCTCTAAATGTGTAAAAATTAGATTGAAAATTTGAATAACAAAGTTTTTTGTTAAATTGAAACCCTTATCAAGTTACTTGAAGTTTTCTATTCATGTCCGAGGAATTTGTTTAGCAGTTTTTACGAAAATGAGGTTATGGCTAGATTGTCTGAATTTTCTTTTAGTCATATTTTCTTATATAGATTGTTTTATAGTTAAGAGCTATTTGCTATGGACTCGTGCCACTTTTTTGAATAGTTCTGCATTGTAAATGTATTTTATTAAGCAATTAGGAAGTCATAAAACGCAAAAAACTTTTTGAAGTGGAAAATATCTTTAGAAATTTTAATTCAAATTCAAAAAAGTCTTTGAAATTTCAAATGCGTTCCAGTTATTGTTAACCTCAATATCAAAACTCTGCTTCCTTTTTGAAAGGAATAAAATGTGAAAAACCCAATTTTTTACTTATTTTTTTCCATACATCAAGCTTCAATTTGTGTAAATATATTTCACATTTAACTGGAAACATTGCAAAATAATCAACTTTTGACCTCCTCTCGTCTTTCAATTGATGCGATTTCAATCGAGAGGATAAAAAGAGGAGAGTAATTGAAATAAATATCCTTTTTGTATTCGTATAAATCTCATTTAGCGATGTAAACATTGCAATATAGCACAACAAAAACAGGAGGAAGGTGAAATGGATTCTCTACAATAATATTGGATGAAGAAAAATGTTTTTAAGGGCAACAAATCAACTCACTTTGCTTTTACATCTTTGTTTATTTCTCTTTCCCCCTCATCGAGAGGATCGGAACGGATGAATGAATGGTAGTTGATGTTTTATTGCCACATTGCTGTTATTTTCTTTTATATTCTATTTTACTTCTTATTTATGTGACTTCTTAAAATATTTTATAATTATTTTGATGTGTCTTGAGACATATTGCTTTGTTATTTATTAGATTTCAATGAGAATTAAATGGGAAAGACAGTTTAATGGACGGTCTCTAACCAGCGATTCTTGATAACATGGAAAATCGATTCGAATATGTTATCAGAGCTGCATATTAGAGCTGAGTTATGAACAAACTAAATTCATAATCATGAAGGACTTCCAATATGTTTTAAGTCCAAAAAAAGTAATTTCAAGCATTGCCGTCGCCTCAAAGAAAAATCTCTTCCAACTCAAACAAAGCTTAACTAGAGTTGTGCTGCACATTGCCGTAAAGAAAATATTTGCACTCGTCATTCAAAACGATGAAAATGTTTATTAAAGTGGTTCATTAAAAGGAATAACTAATCATTCACTTGAATGAGTCGGAATGAGTGAGCGATTCGTGGTCCCTTTTTTACACTGATAATTAATTTCATGTAAATATTATTTTGTTTATTTATTGAACTTAATAGAAGCGATGTTAAAGAAGAAAAGAAATTGTCGATATAGCGTATGAAAGGGTGAGTTTGTCGCATATGTGGAAGGGAAATGACTATTGAGCGACGGTAACTCTATTCATCATATTAAAGTATACTTATATTTATTCCAATCGACATTAATACACATTAAGGAAAGAAGGACATTAATATGTTTTTCCTATTTTATTATTATTTTTTCTTCTTGCGTGGCTGGATATTTTGCAAGTTGAGGATGTTGTTGTGATCATTTTGGGTGTCTAGGGTGGTTTTAATGGTCAATTTGTAGATTTTTGGGGTCATTAGAATTACCATCAGTGGTCTAGGTGGCAGAACGTTGACTTTACATGCCAAGAGTTCTGGGTTCATTTCCCAAATCTGGTTAAATTGACGTATTGTTGTTCATTTGCTTAGTCAAGTCCCAACAGGCTTTACAGCCAGTGCTAGTAACTCTGCTGAGCGACAGAAATGAAGAAGGTTCCACCACAGAGCCTTGAAAGGCTTCAGTTTAAGCTCTTTAATGGAAGTCGGGTTTCTTTTAGCTGTCTAAAAGATTTGAACTTCTTCAGGCTAGGCTCCGCCATGTCTTCCTTACTCTTCCGTCGCTCTGAAGATCTGTCTATAGTTCTAAACCAAACAACTCGAATGTATGCGCCAATTCTCATCAAACCCCTGCCCAACTCGACACTAGTTTCTCCTTCTTTACCTTCATCCTTCTTATTATTATACATTTTGTTTTGGTTTTTTGTGTGTTTTTTATATATTTTTATTCGGTGAGAGCAAATAAATTTTCATGTGTGTACAAAATTTTTATTAAGTATTATTATGGTGGTGCATTATACACATGACAATCATCATCACGCTAAAAAGAATGTGAGCGTATATGACGATAAAAATATATGGTTATATTGCATTGTCGAAACAAATAACAATTACCTTTCATCCATAAATGTGAGTGAGAAAGGAACAAAAATTCCATAGCTTTAATGTTTGTTTTTTTTTGTTCTCTATAAGAGCTAGAATACTTGCTGGTTATTGATTTTTCCTTCTAAAGCCTTTTTTCTGTGTGTGCTTAGGTGGAATGAAGATGATGAAATTTTTAATTGCTTTCATTTCTTTTTATGATGATTTTTGTAGCGAATTTGAGGTTAACTTTGGATAGAAAGGAGGTAGGGGTTTAGACAAATAGGAATGGGATGTAATTGGGTGATACAAGGTTTCGTTTGGGATCTGTGTGAAAGTCACATGAATTTTGGGATTCAAGACGATTTTGCAATAATTTTAAATAGCTTTTCATTCCTTTTTAGCACATTTTCCGCTTTTTTTAAGTTGCCGATGCCCTTTTTGAGTTGTTTATGCCTTTTTTGGGTTGTCTAAACCTATATTGTGTCTTTGCCAATATTGTTTCGTTTATACCTGAATTGTGTCGTCTATGCGAGTATTATGTCGCCTGTGGCTGTATTGAGTCTTCTATGCCTATATTGTGTCATCTAGGGTTGATTTCTTCCAATCTTAGAGGTCGTATGCAATTCGGATGTCAGAAGAATAGCCACGATTTTAGGATAGTTAGTATGCATAGGAATCGAGTTCAAGTTTCTCCGCAATTCATGAATTCAGACTCACTCTCTCTCTCGCATTTACTCCAACACAAAACTGATGAATACAAAAGCGAGTCAATGAAATTTAATAGCATTGAGGCACGATTAGCTTTATGGAATTGAAAGGGATTAATTCATCTCTCTTTTTTTTCCGGAGATTTTCCATTCTTTTCTCATTCCTTTGATTAATTTTTTATGAATTAAAAAAAAAATGTCATCATCTTCGTTGACTTACATCCATATTTATGTACAATTCTAAAAATAAAAAAGTATATAATATTTTTTTTCGAAAAAAATTTTATTCACATCATAAATAATTCACAGGCATTCGAATACGGGACGAAAAAGAATTAATAATTTAATGCATTCATTAATGATTCATCTTTTTCGACGGTAGATGTTTAGATAAGGCATAATGTGCAAGTTTTATAAGTGTGTGAAAGTGAAAATGTAAGGATGGGATTCATGTTATTAAAAAATAAATACATTGAACTTGAGAATATCTAATGTTAAAGTTTTTTTTTTGTGTTTAAGATCCGGAACTTAAAGACTTGAATATTTTTAAAGCTTTTGCTCGTTACATGCTTCATATAAATTTATGTATGGAATGACGACACATTTTAAAGCTCGCTTCCAGGTAGCAAAAAAAAAATTCACAGCTGGATAAAAAATTGTAGAATGCCTTTTTCATCAGCATTTACATGAAGTTTTTTTCTTTTTTTTTAATAAAATGCTTCCAATGAAAAATTCATGCAGTTCGGGGTTTTTAACAAATTCTTTTATGATGAAATTTCATAAAATATTAAAAATGTTTCTCCTCATATTTTTTTTTTGCTGCTGCTGCTCCTTGCTTCTTGTACTGTTACTGATTCATATTATCGTGTGGAGGGAAAGGCCACTCAACAATATGCGGTAACGGTGGAATGAACTGAGTTAAGAAAAAATTGAGGTTGCGAAAAATATTTTGTGGCGCATTTATTTTTGGTTCGGTATGTTTTTGGGACTTTTTTAAAGGAAATAATGTTCATCCTCAACCTGGTCAATTCAATCTGAATTTTGCACAGTTTAAAGGCAAATACCTGTCAACTATTATCAAAATGAATCATGGACTTTAATTTATACTATCTTGAAATCATAGGTTCAATTCCTATCGGATCTGACTTTGTCAATGTTGACAAATCAAGGATCAGCTCAACTATGATCTGTTCCATTTTACTTCCGTACTTACTCTGCTAATAATACTGATCAACTGTTGTCCATGGTCTCTCTTTTTTGGCATCTGAACCTGACTCTATCAGCTAGCTGCTCTTTGCAAATTATCAATTCCAAATGTTTCACTGTCTCTATCAACAGCCTCTATTGAAGAGTTCTTTAGCCTACTCCTTCGCCCAGACAAAATGATACCATCATCATATCCATTCCAACTTTACTACCTGTCCACCAAAAAGAAAAAAGAAATCAGTTTTGCGAGTGTATATGTTCAAAAAGGAAAAAAAGGTTCTTCGCTCTCTCTTTTATTATCATAATGGATGCACCAGAGATTCTTGAATTATTAATTAGGGTCCTGCAATATACAAAAATCAAGAAAGAAGAAATATAAAAGGAAAAAAAAATTGTAGCAATCTAAAACATCTTTCTTCAATTAACATCTAATGTCGTTCAAATTGTTAGCAGGTTCATTTCGCTATGGGTTATAAAAAATAATAAAAAAATTCTATTAGAGTTTCACCATCTGTTCAACATTAAATAGAGCAAACAACAAATACAGTTAGTTAAATGCATTATAATGTTGAGAATAGCCGTAGCTGATTTGCCATGACATGATACAAATAAAACAACACGGGCGATAACAAGGAAAATTTGTTCTTAGCGAGGATAAAAAAATTGGTAGGGGGAAGATGACTTTAATAGGAATGTTGATGCACATATTTTTGTTTAAGTTGGTCTATACGACCAGTTAATCTGTTTTTTAGAGATTTGGATTCAAAATATGTTTGATAGAATTTAACGGCATTTTTAAATTTGAATTGTAAATGATGAAGATCAAAATAACAAATTTTCTCTTATTTAACAATTTTTTGCATTGTATTGCTTGAATAGGACAAGTTTCTAAGTTTTATGACCATAATATCATAGAAAAACATGGCAAAGACCTAACAGAATCAGTTAATGTGTAGTAAAATCAAGAAATTCAATAAAATTTCACATTATACCCAAAATGACCATGCTAACTGCATTAGCAACCAAAAAATCCATTGATTAAGAACAAAACTATCAAAGTTACATAGATCAAACATCTTTCAATCAACAAAAGGGAGAGGACGTAAAAAAAAAGTCGAAAGTTAATAAGAAAAAAATGAAAATAAAAAGGGGTTAGTTATGGGATGCATTAAATGGTAATTTCAAGGGCGTATAGAAAGGAAAAAAAAATTCACATTATTTTCCCATCTTATTTGCTATTCATTGCTGCATTCCTTTTTATTGAGTAGGGATGTTGCTTACATAATTGTATACAAACATCATAAAAATTTATTTTTCTATTTTTTTCACTCTCCTTTATACAATTGAGGGGTTTAAGTTTGTTGCTGCTGCTGCTGCAATGAACTCTTATGATTTATTGTTCATATCAGTTTATTATTTTGATATATTGTGTATGGTGCAATCAAACTTGTTACATGAACAGAATATTTGTATTCACGACAGGGCTTCCTTTTTACACCAAAAAGGGATGATTTTATGATTATTGTAAAAATTGTCTATAAAATCAAGTGAATTGTATGGATATTCCTAACAGACTACGAGGAATCACTCGAGAGCTTGCTCACTTTAAGTATACTAGATGAGCATGCTCGTGGTTGATAGTTCTAGTCGAGTTCTTCTTTCGGATCTTCTTAACTTGTAGATACGGATGATGGCTTGCTAGGCCAACGTACCCTGCTCGATAGAGTAACTCTCAGTTTACCCTACTCTTCAGAGCACGTTTCTTGCCTGCAGGGGACATCTGCATGTATGCCATGCAATTTTCAGAAATTTTGAGGTTAGAATTTTAAAAACCAGCACAAAAACTCAATTTTAAAACCATCAATGCTGTAACCAAATAATTTGCAATAAAATTACATCAACTCCTCGATTTCCATTCAGTCCAAAGACAATTTTACATTTTACGACATCAAATTTGCAGTTAAAAAAATGTAAACGACTGGGATGAAAATGTTCTGTTCCAAAATACCAACAACAACAACAGCAGCAACAACAAAAAGAAGAGAATTGCGATCAATGAATCTATTTATTTTACAAAACATAAAAAACACAAGAAACACAAACCAGAAAGAGAGTAGGAGACTGAAGCATATGTGGCAAATGTAAATGTTGTGTTATGCGGGAAAGCAGCAGCAGCAAAAATACTTGCAAGAGTTTATGAAGTCTTTTGGGATTGAATGAATATAAAAAAAAAGTTTTCTTTTTTCTGCTGCTTTTTCTTTATTTGCAATTTATTTTTATTTATTCTACTTTAATTAACATAAAGTTCAACATACTTGGAGGAGCACGTGTAATAGGGATGAGAGATGTTGCTAAATTTGCAATTTGTGGATAAATTATAGCCACTTTCTCCCCAGGTTATTTATTTTTTTGCATAAATTTTTTTGGGAAGGAGAACAAGAAAAACTTTGTTTTTGGAACTGATTAGTTTTTTGGATGGTCTTAATTGTAAGATTTTGGGGTTTGTTGTTGAAGATGGAATAGAATTTGAAGAATTTATCAAATTGTATGCAAATCTCTTGAGCAGCTTGCTTCAATTGATTTCTTTTTTGCCATTTAACGACTTGAAGAAGCAATGCCTGAATCTAGGATTGCTAATTGAATGTCTATTTGGCTGAATTATTTGACAGAATAATCAGAATATTCATCTTACCAGCATACTATGACTCCTAGAAATCACAAGAAGGGTATATCTAACACTTGGCCGAGAAATTATCGAAGCACAATAGGACTAGACATGGCACCGGGCTCAAGTTAGCTTTCCCCATGCCATATGAGTTGTGCAAGAGCTATTTTGGTTCTATAATCAACCAAAATCTCTTTATTCCTGATTTCAACTATAATAATATTCTAATTAACAGATTCCTTCATCCAGTTCTATTCAGATTACAATATCCTCTACCCAAATAAGTCCAACTCTCAACTTTAACATACTATATCATCCCCTCCCCTCAAAACAACCTTGCAAAAAAATTAGCACATGAAAATTAGTTTGCAAATTGTAAATGTAAAGTTGACGAACAAATTAATAGACTCATTTCTCTTCCATCCGATTCCAACAAAAAAAAAGTGGGAAAAAAACTTTTGGCGTAAATTACGTAATTAATTTTCCATCTACCGTCTGTAAATATATACACACTTACTTAGCAAGCATAGAAGAATGAGATTCTTTGTAAATTAATTGAGACTGTAAATCATTACCTCATGAATGCTTTATTATGCTCGATGGTTGGTTTTTTTGATGCTCTTTAAAAATCGTTGCTTGACTGGAAATATTTTTTTGTTTTGTTTAAAAGTAGAGAATAATGTTGATTAATTGCTTGATTATTCCGTCCTATAATTTATGTCTCGACATTAATCAACTACCCTTCTTATTATTAGCACTGATATAAGTGTGAAAATAGCGACGATGTTTGTGGTGGAGATGCTGCTAATTAAAAGTGACAGATCAATTATCAACATAAGGTTTTAATTTATTACACTTGTTAACCTATGCGCTTGCTTAAGATTGATTACGTTGTTACTGCGACCGCTTTCATCCCCTCGACATCCTTACGGATCTAATCAAATTATTGTGTTGTTAAAAAAGCCAAAATTGTTAGTTTTTCTATGTAAATATTTAAACCGCTCGCACAGTAAATCGCTTCCGGCACTAATCTCTGTTTACTTGTCATATGGCAACGCTGGTTATTGAGGAACATTTCAAATTAAATTCACGGCTTATATCCTTAAAATAAACACAATTCTTTAATGTGAAAATAATTTAAATACTTGAGGCTATTTTAATGTGCAAACAGCATAGAAAAAGTCGTGTCTTACTAGATGAACACAGCCAACGACTGCGACTCCTGCTTGTAGAAATAAAATTTCAACATTTGGCTATGCAAATAATTATTTTATAAATTAATGTTAGGGCAAAATTTACTTTTAATTTGCTGCTAATGAAATTATTTTCTCTTGTTCATGGCTGTGCTTTGTGCCTGTGCGGAAGTTATGATGATACTGCGTATATATATTGTACTTTATGTATGTGAATTTGTTCATGGAAATGAAGAGAAAATCCTTTTGTGAATTTTTATTGACAATATTTGAGTTGAATGTCTGTGATTTTATCTGAGTGGATGGATTGAGATGGAGTGAATGTCGGGAACAATGTGCTTGACAGTGCTGTTCAAACTTTTTTGGAAACTACCCTGGAACACTTAAAAGGTTTCAAAATTAGTCGCGATGCATCCGAAGCTACTCTGGCATGCAATAGAGCAGTACTGTTCAAACTGTGTGCTGCGGCACTCTAGTGTGTAGCTGATTTTTTTGGAAATGTCATGAACGGCAGTGTCATGTGTTATAAAGTGCACCATGCCAAAAATTGCTTGGTCAACACTGCAAGACAACATCTCATCAGATCTAGAATTGTAAAGCTGCGCAATGACAAAAGTTTCCATTTGATAATAGTGAGAATTCGCATTCAGACATAAGCAAATTTATAGCCTCATCTGAACAAGTCATTGAGTCTGTAGACTAAAAAGAAAGGCTTTATGCTCCGATTCCATTGCTTATAAATCCAAAGGACATGCCAAAAACTACTAATGTCGAGTCTCGAACTCATGATTGCTGGGTAATGTCATCATTAAGTTCCAAAGAACCAAACCTTTACGTTATCAAGTCCCTTCGAATCACCTAAGGCATATGGGCAATTCTCCCCAACGGTTGCATTTTGAAAAATGAGCTTTTTTAATCCAAGGTTATTTGTTTATTGATCACAAAAATATTTTTATCAATAACTTTTCGAATTTCCATTATTTCAAAGTAGAAAACTGATAAAGACTATGTATAAAATTAATTATACTTCACATAATATATTAAAACTCTGTGTAAAACTTAAGCACAAATGAAGAATTTTACTTTTAAGTTTTCAAAACTTTGTAATTTTCTCATGGATTAGGAGAAAAAGTTTGTAAAAGGTGCTTTGTGACCAAAAGTTGACGTTCGGAGAATCGATTTTTCTCCTTAATTAAGCTTTATTGATAAACTTTGAAGCATAAATATGATGGAACAGATCAAAAACTATCAACTGATATGCATTTCATGACTGAAGAATAAGCATTTAATGTATAAATATTGATTCCCCTATAAAATTTTTCACAAAATGCAACTTTTGGTCACAAAGCACCTAGCCGAAGAATCAAAATATCTCTTGAAATAAGCTGTTTCTGAATTGTGTAATTCAACTATATGATAGAAAATGTGTAATTACACTTGAAAAACTGAAACTTGGAATAGTTTTAGTGCAAAAATCAGAAAAAAATTCAATTTTAAGTTCAAATTTTTCAATTTCCCCTGTGGAGAATAGCCCATATCCTCATGTAACCTGCATATCTCATCAACTTACAATTTTCCAGTCAATTCTAAGAAGATCTTAATTCTTCAACCCAAAACTCTTCCAGACAAATCAAATCCTCCATAATTTCATCATCATACTTCCCTCCTACAAACTCCTCAGTCCATAAAAAAATCTCTCTTATTTACTCCTTTACGCCATTTTGATTAATACAATGAACGATGATTTCATTTTTCCTCCCATTTTTTATTCCATGTCCTCCCACCACCTTAAATTTAAATTTAAATTTTCTATGACGCAATGACATAAATTTCCCTATTTATATTTTCCATTCCTTTTTGCGTTTCATACAAGCTTCATATATATTTTCATATTTTTCCGGTTGAGAATTTTAGTGACGAAATTTTTATATTTTGGATATGAAAAAAAATTCAAATTTCAATGAATTTCATTTTTATCGTCGTCCGGGGCTAGTTGCAGTAGTAGCCAAACGGACATGCATGTTATGCATGTAGTCATAAGAGAAATACTTGTGATGGCAGGAAAGCAAAGTGAGAGAGGAAAAAAAAAAGCATGAAATAAACATTTGATTGGGATCAGAAATGCATTTGATGCCAAAAAATAAAATATATAATAAAATGCAGCATGAGATGCACATCGTGCATCGTGCGAATGAGTTTGAATTATATTTCATATAAAAAAAGGAGAGTTAACCACACAGTATGGAATGAGCATCAACAGCAGTAGCAGCAACTTTTCTGTCGCCTTTTTCTACCTCCATCGTTTCGGACATGATGATTGAATAATTGATGGTTTCGCCACTGCTACTCAATGGATGTTTAATATTATTTTTTTTTTTTTTGTTACCCCATTTTATAACATTTTCCTATATATATCCTCTTTATCATCCCAGCACAGCACCGTATGTTTGAAATTTGTTTTCTAATACAAATTTTATTAGACAAAAAATATGTTTCAGATGCACGGAATGGATAATTTGGATCTCATGTCAGATCCATCTGGTTCAATGACAACATTAACGCCAATGACAGAGACACCAATATCATCATCACATCATCAACTTCATGGTTCTTATCACAGCATGAATCATATGATGAGTCATCATCATCATGGCGGTCCATTAAGTGGACATACACCTGGTATATTGAAAGGATTTACTTTGACTTGAAGTTTTATTAACAAATGTCATCTCTAATTTTGTTTAGGTTCACATCATTCTGCCATGGCTGCAGCTGTTGCCGCTGCAAGTCTTCATCCCGACCAAGATACCGATCCACGAGAACTCGAAGCATTTGCTGAGAGGTTTAAGCAACGGAGGATAAAATTAGGTAAATATAATTGTAAGTTGAACGCTAGTTTCGTCGTGGGTTGATCAGTAAACGATGGATGGAACTTCTTCTATCTTTTATAGAACAGGTTCATTGACATTTTGTGAGGATTTCATGAGATTTTTAAGTGATTAAAATGGAATTAATGAAGGTTTGTACTGAAATATTCATTTTTTGCATCCTTTTTTTGCTACTGGATCTTACTTATTACTTTTAATCAAGCAAATAGACTTTAGAATTGCCATTTGAAAGGTTTAACGGTGAACAATTCAATGACTTGACAACATCCAGTTACATTAAATCCACAAAAATTTCTCTAATTTATCTCTGATCAACCCAATCAACTTCTTCGTATTATTTTATATCCAAAATAACAAGCAAGCAGCACATGAAAGGAGGCGACATGCACATCGTAAAGAAAATTGCAATCAGACAATTTCGATTTAATTCAATAATAAAAAAACTTGGAGCTTTTTCGTCTTAAATTGATTTCTCAAGAAGTAGAACTTCTTCAAGAAATGAAATTAAGATTCTTAGTAGATGCTTCGCAAAATTTGCTAAATAACTTATACATACATTTATGATATTAAAATAACAACAAAATAATAGAGAGAAATGCACTTTTGAACGTATAGTGTGTGGTCAAT
Source organism: Chironomus tepperi (assembly GCF_022539635.2). Classification (NCBI taxonomy): domain Eukaryota; kingdom Metazoa; phylum Arthropoda; class Insecta; order Diptera; family Chironomidae; genus Chironomus; species Chironomus tepperi. The sequence continues at coordinate 3,979,318 of NW_027226207.1, forward strand.
TTTAGTAATTTTTATGCTTCCCCACACTCCACTCCAACATCCAATTTTCGACATTCTCGAATATGAAAATACGGAAAATTTTACCAATGTTTTAATAAATATCGATATATTAATATAAATTGAACATCATAAATTAAATAATAATTCTATTTAAATTCATAATAATCGCAATAAATAATCAAGCAAGTGATTGCACGTTTGTGCAATAGTCAGTTCAGGTCTATATTTCCCAAAATATTATTATTTTCCATACTGCATTGCTTTTAAAATTAAAAGATTTTCCATACAATAAATTATTATTATTATTGTCATTGGCTTGGGCTGAATGTGTGAGATAGAAGAGAATTACGGGAGGTGAAAAGTTGTGCAGTCATGCAGGTGGGTTTTGGTGGTAAATTTAGTAGATAGAGGCTTTGATTTTGGATATTTGAGGGAATTAGGATAAGTTTTTTGATTTTAGGAGATTAATTGAAAATTTTGGATATGACTAGATAGTCTAATATTATGTAAATAAGTATAAGGATGAGATTCTCAGCTGAAAAGCAGATGTGGCTTAATGTTAAGAAAATTAGGAATCTTTAGTTCTGAATTTCAACTGTCGTTTAATATTCAAATTATATTTACAACTATGCTTAGTTTATCTCCCCCTTTTTTAGTTGTAAGCCCTTTGTTATGAATATTTTAGTTTGTTTTATAACTTCAAACAATAAACATCATTCTTAAATCCTTTCTTTAATTCTACTTATTAATTAACAAATAGTATTGTTTTATTTCCACAATCATAGCAACAATTTGGTCCAGTTTGAGCTAGTTTACTATAAAAATCACAAGATTTTATTAAATTTAAATTAAAACTATCCCGAAAAAACCTTGAAAATCTCCAAAATCAAGTTAAGAAACCACCCTTAAATTCCACAGCATACCACAACAGTCCATCCCAATCATGAGGTTGAAAATATAATCATTATTATGCAAAATTTATGCACTTGATAAAAATTCACATTAAAATGAATGAAAATTCAATTTATTGAAACATTTTTTTTCCCCATGTTGGATATAATTTTTTTTTTAAATATATATTTCACATTTCGTGCATGGAAAAAAGAGAGAAAGTAGCAGTTGCACGAGCAATAAATGAAATTCAACAAAACCCATTAATTAATTAAATAACTATTATCAAAAAAAAAAAATGGTAAACTCTATTAATTGTGTATTTATGAATTTTCAAAAAAGGAACTGAAATTCATGAATTACGCAGATGTATGGGAAATATTATTGACCGTCGGTATTTGTTTTTAAAGAGTTCTGAACAATTGAACACTATAATTATATCCATAAGACCACGAAAAAAAGTACACATAATGTTTTAGCAAGTAGCTATTAAGAGTGAGGGGAGAGGAAGCAATGAAAAATTATTATTGTTGGTTAATTATAATCATTTAAGCCATTAAGTACGAAGAAGTACAGTCCAACATAACTGTTTTCAATTAAGACGAGAAGGAAAAAGTTTAAGTTTGATAAATTTGCCTCTTAATACGATTTATTTATCTCCTGTTCGCAACATAAAACCCGCAAGGAAGGAAATAATTAGTGCAATAAATTACAAAAGGATGGAAAAAGGAACTCCTTCGCTTAATTGCCACTTATGATATCCATTTTGCGAAAAAATTGTTTGTGTTTTTTTATTTTTTTTCGCCACTTTTTTCTTCTCTTTCTATACATCCCTTGCCTGCCACTTCATCGACAACGACATCCAACTCCGTGCATCAACACACACCCCGTGGCATCCAACATACATATACAAAATTCTTTAAATAAAATTTCAAAACAAATGAAGGTGTTACACAAGCCGATGTGGGCAAAGCATTAGCCAATCTTAAATTGCCAGGAGTTGGTGCTTTATCGCAAAGTACAATATGTAGATTTGAGAGTCTGACATTATCACATAACAATATGATAGCATTAAAGCCAATACTTCAGGCATGGCTGGAGGAAGCTGAGGCGCAAGCAAAAAATAAACGACGTGATCCAGATGCGCCCAGCGTTTTGCCGCATGGCGAGAAGAAAAGGTAGAAGAAGTTTTGAGTAATTTTCACTATTATTCTTGTGTTTTTCACCTGTTTTTTACTTTTTTTGTTTGGTATTTTTCGAAATTATTTTGATCATCCTTTCTGATTTTGGTATGTCCGAGTGATACAATTGGTTCAGAATGGCAGCTTTACGGCTGTTTTCAGTGCTGATGGTCAAGTATCTGATGGTGTTAGGTCGATGCATTGCGGGTCTGTGTCTAGATTCGGTTGAATTCTGATTAGTCACATTTTCTACGCCATGTGCTTTCCTGGAGTGATTGCCATCACCTCTTTGTACCACTCGGATATACCTTTTGTTTTGTGTTTTAAAAATTCGTTCATTATTTTTGCGTTTGATTTCTCTTTGGTTCCATAAAGAACTCAAAGTTAATAAGTAATCTATATCGAGTCTTTTTTCAAGAAAAAGGACATCCATAGCGGCTCCAGAGAAGCGCTCTCTCGAAGCCTATTTCGCCGTCCAACCACGTCCATCAGGTGAGAAAATCGCAGCTATTGCTGAGAAATTGGATCTTAAGAAAAATGTTGTACGTGTGTGGTTTTGTAATCAACGTCAGGTAACATAATCTCATGATTCTCTAAGGCTTACTTAAATTTCATCATTTAACTTCCATTGTTACAGAAACAAAAGCGAATGAAATTTGCAGCTCAGCACTGACAACAACAATTGGGCTTTGGTTTTGGTTATTAGAAAAACTTTAATTTTAACTAATTTTACTTTAATTTTATTGTTTTTAAATTAAGTGCAATAAATTCAATTATAAGATGAAAAAAAAAAATTATGATAATTAATTATAAAATTTAGTAAAGAAAAGCCCAAAAATGAAACAGAAACTGAACAGAATAACAACAAATAAGAACAATTTTTACTTAACTGTATAGAATGAATATCATCGACAATTTGTTAATTACATTTTAAGGATAAATAAACAACTAAGTTAAGCTTAACGGATGGAAGAATTCTCTTGAAAAACACAATACGGCAATAAAACTACAAAATTATGTAATTTCAAACTAGTCAAACTTGTATAAAATTTACTCAACTTTTATTTTGAATTTTATCAAATTTTAACGGTTATTTTGGATTTGAAAAGTATTGTTTGAGGCGAATTCAAAAATTTTGCTATAAAAATCGATTTTTTACGACTTTTGGACTTGTTTGAAACTTAATGAGTCTATTCTGACTGTCAAGAGCTACAAACATGTTCTGAATCGACCAAAAAATTCTTAAAATTGACAAATTTAAGTTTGACTTAAATTTCTGAATTCGCCTCATTAAAACAATTTCAAATTTTTAACGATCGTTTAACTAGAACTTGCAAATGTGAGGAAAACTTCTCAAAATTAAAAATTCATGATTTTAAAGCCCCAATTTTCCGTTCCTAATGACTCTTTCAATCAAAAACTTAATTATTATCATTACGAAACGTTATTTTCAATTAAATTATTATCGATTTACATTTTCAATCACAGTCATCGTTAAAGTACAGATCAATTATTTTTCCATTTTCTGCAAACGAATTGGAAAATTAAAAAAATCCAAAAGAAAAACTCCTCAGACCAAATAAAAATTTATGAATATGAAGAATATATATTGTGGCTGTGGGTTTAAAAACAAGAAGAAAACTTACATAAAAGTGAAAGAATAATATTTTATAGATGAAAAATTAACACAAAAAATTCATAGACAAAGTTACAAGACAAGCTTAGTTCAAATTTGACACTTTGAGCATTAAAAATATTGAGTTTCACATCACGATTAATGATTTATGATTATATTGTTTATCGATTAATTGAGAAAAATGATTTTCTGGTGAAGATAATGTCATTGACTTTGATGGGCTTATGTGATTGTCTTTGATTACTGATTTTTTGGTTTGGGAAGTGAATTTGAATTGAATTTTGAGAGAATTCAAATCTGGATGAAAAAATTCAACTTTCAGCATTTTGTAAACTTCTTTTGAAAATTATTGAATTTTGGAATTGGAAAGCATCTTAAATTACTCCAGGACTATACAGAGACTCTGTCCTAGTCCGAACAGAATGAAATCTGTGGTACAGAGTCATATATAAATAAAATTGCCTGTACGAGAGAAAGTCCTCTGTGGCCGAGTAGTTATGCAACACATGAGATATCAGTATTACTGGTTTGTGAGGACGTGGGTTTGATTCCCACCAGATATCAGCCTTTCCTTAGTCTTACTACTAAACAACTAACAAAACCTCACATTCAAGTCCCCAAAAATTGATCAAAATGCTCTCAATTGCTTGATTCATACAAAATTCCAGCAACGCAAAATGTCATTCCACTTAATGTCCATTATAGTACCCCCAAAACTGAATTTATGTCACCATTAAGATTGGTAAATGTTCGAGCAAATGTCTCTTACAATAATTTTGCTGTCGTTTTGTGATCAAATGACATAAAATCATCAATCATAATTCCATGAAAAAAATTTGATTATGTTACCCATAAAGCATAAAAACAAGTACACGAAAAGAATTCTCAAATTTATTGTGGTTCAAGACTCTCTTATTTTTGATCTTACAGCACAGAAAGTCATTTGTCAATTTTGTTCATAATTTATAATCTTTATGATTTTTCAATACAATAATTTCTTGTGTATATAAAGGAAATGTGTAAATGAGCAATAATTGTAAATTGAGAATTTACTTCATCAATTATTTCGTCAGATAAAAAATAAACTTCACTTTAAACTCAATAAAAACAGATCAAAGAATTACAAAAGAAAAATGGCCAAAAAATATAAAAAAAAAATCTGAAAATTGTGTATGAAAAAAATAATAAAAAAAAAAGAGAAACTAACTTTAAATAACAAAATATTTAATTACAGCATGAAAAAAGTTCTTCAATTTACTTCCTTTAATCATATAAATCTTTTGATTTTCTTTCATTTTCATGAAGGAGTGTAGTCAGGGGAGGTTTGCATGAGGTCAAAATACTGCTAATTTTTTGTCATTGGTGGTCAAGTTTTGAATTCATTTTGAGGTGAGAAAGTCCATTCTGAATTTCAGTATAGTGAATCCTAGCCTTATTCTTGTTCTAAGCCTCCATAAACATCAAAATACACCTAGACTTCCTTTAAACCTCTTTAAACATCAAAATGCACCTAGACTTCCTCTAAATGCGCCCTAAGCCTTCTTAATAATCAATTTCACCTCGATCCCCCTCAAACTCGAAACTCACCACGACTTCCTCTTAACCTCTAAATACGACTCGACCTTCCTTAAACCTTCAAATAGATCCTAAGCCTTCTAAATCTTCATTGATACCCCGATCCCGTTCAATCTCGAAACTCACTACGACTCCCTCTTAACCTCAAAACTTCACTCGACCCCCTTAAACCTTCGAATACACCCCTGACTCTATCTCCAAAAACATCTCATCTCAAAAAGGAAACAAATTCCTCGAAAAAAAGAAAAACTGTGAAAAACAGATTTTTTCCATTTTCATTTTCAGTATTCACGACTGAAGGTCTGATATAAAGCTTCTGTCAAATGATTATCGTCAATGAGAGATGTCTGACTTAAAAATTATGAGTGATTACGAGAGAGGAGATAGAATTATTATCACGTAATTTATAAACGTCCCCTTTATTCCATTAGAAATTCATAAATAATTCACATCAGCTTTTTTCCTCCTTTTTTTCAATTCATTCCGCTCTTTGCCTGACTTTTTCTTTTTTCCTCGTTTTGATACTTGCTTTATATTTTTTGTTTAAATGAAAATTATCAATCGAGTAAGATAATTTTTAAATGAGACATAGAGCGCATTTGGATTGAAAACTGAATTATCGTGAACGGTATAAATGAGAATGGCGAACACATTGTGCTGTTCAGGATTGTTAAATAAATGGTGCCTGGACAGATCCTTGAATACCATTCCCCTGAGCAACACAATGTAGTTGTCAAGGCATTCCTTCGTCGTCGCGTTGTCAGCCAGACGTAGGGCAACCCTGAATGCTACGTAACGTCTGATTTCAGTCTATTTGTACATCGAAACTGGAATTGGCCGCTTTATGCTGTTCATATGCGTCACATCCCATCCCATCCCATCTAAAAACTCCCCAAACTTACTTAATCATTATATTTCATTTAAAAATGAAAATGAGAAGGAAAAACTTGGTTTTCACTCCCAAAACAAAAGAAAAAAAGTATAAGGAAGGAGAATTGATGAATATAAAAGTTTTCTCACACACACCCACGATTAAATAATAAGAAACAAAAAAAAAAGGAAGCAAAACTTATAACGAAGAAAACAAAAAATGTAAATAATTTAATATCTGTTTCAAAGAGAATCGAACAGGCGTGGAAATGTGATTTGTAGTTAAAAAATTTTCCCAATGAAAATTGCATGATTTCCCTACATGAAACTCAATTGTATAATGATAAGAAAAAAACAGAGAAATAAAGTAATAAAAGTGTATAAAAAATGCCATTAGACTGTAGATTTGATAAAAAAAAATTGAAACACTATAATTTGCATTTACTTTTGAAATTGTAACTTTAAATAGCTAGTTTTAAAAATAGTAAGATATGGACGAGAAATATTTCGATAAACAAAATGAGACATTCTAGTCATGTAGATTTCAAAAAAAGAAGGAACAAACAAAAACAGAAAGAAATATTAAAGAGAAATGATGAAAAATAAATTTTAATTACAAAAAAGAAAATTTTTTCGTGTCTTTTGAATTTTTGACTAATTGCAGGTTTTATAGGAGGTGTATGCAGAGAAGGAGGTTGTCAATATAACATATTTAGTGATATTATTGTTAAAATCTACTTACTGCTACTTACATATCTGGTAAACCCGATTGGCACACATTGAAGTGATGTCAGTTGGTTGTAACTTGGCTATAAGTAAGTATAGTGCTGTCTCGACTTCTTCTGATGGCAATATTATGTATGGATCAATTCCAAACTCAGGCCCCCTATTGTCCAATACGACTCAAAAGACCTTGATAATAATTTTTTCCAACTTTTTCATGACGTATACCTTTCGGATCTTCTATTTTTGTGTATGAATCCCCAGCTAAACATCCGACATCCGGCTGATCTGTTCAAACAGGAAAGAAAATTCTTCATTTATTTCTAGGAAATTTGAGCTCGATGCTAGATACACAAATACTTCAAGAGATAAAATTTATGCCAAATTCTTAGAAATTTAAGTCTGTCATTAGAATCGTAAATTTACGAAAAGCTTTTCAGGCACAAGAAATTGGAATTCAGCTTAAAAGAGATGTTGACTAATGTTTCTGAATTTCTAACTCTTTGCTGATTGTGACTTGTAAGTTATCCGTCAATGTACTTAGAATTGAAATGGAATTGACAAACTAATGGATTTTCTAGAATTTTTATAAATCTTTCTGACAAAAGAAAATCATTTCCAATAACAAGCTACAATTTTCCCATTAAAAACAGTAAGAATCTTCAATTTTCATCAACTTTCATTTCACCTAATAATCTACCTTTAATCATGCCTCACTTTCACCTTTTATTTCACTCAGCTTGCCCGTCTTCATTCTTAAAAAATTTTCAGCAATTTTTCTCTGAATTTTCATGAATAATTAATGAAATTATTAGAAAGAATTTGCGGAGAAAAAAAATTCTTCGTTTTTGCCTTTCATGTACAAGCTATTTATTCTTGAAAACAGAAGCACTTGTTTTTCAGTAAAATAGTTTAATCCATAAGAAAACTTTTTACCTCTTTTATTCCATCTCCTTCTTCTTTTTTTTCTATCATATCTTCTCTTGTATATTCAATTTGAAGTCTTTTTACGCCAAATTATTCTTTGCTTTTAGTCCCGAGTGGCATATGGATGCAGATGGACAAGTCTGTTTGTTGCTTAGATTAATTTGCCTGTAATCTTGCCTGATTTATTAAATAAATGCGATGTTTACTTATCGAAGTTCAAAAACAAACTGAACTTTTGTATGAAAAGGGGTTTTCAACTATGTACAATAAATATTATTCAAATCTCAAATGATCGTTATATCATTGAATACAATTTATATAAAAATTGTTTAATTCTTGAATTCAAGAAACGATTTTAGATTGAAATCTCGTTGAAAACTCAAAATATCAAATTAGGGAAAGTCCCTATCTCCAATCAAGATCCCATAAACTTTTCATCAACTCCTCGGACTTCATTTTCTTATTTTCTATCAAAAGAGATAACAAAACGTTAAGTAAGTAAGTAAATTGCTCGAGAGTGTGGGAAATAGAAGGAAAAAAAATGAAATTGCTGTGCCATATCATCCAGATATATAAATGTTGAGTGAAACGGATACGATGGAAGTGGAAAAGGAAGAAAAAAAATTCTTCTTGTCTTGACAATATGACTGTCGGAGCTCAAGGTTTAATTGAATTGCGAGATTATTGCGTTCATTCTGAGTCAGAAATGTCAAGAAGTTTCCTTTTTTTTTCCTCTCTACATCTATGTGCTATATAATCTACACATTGAGAGAGATACACAACATCAACTTTCTGTTATCATCATCATTTTGTGGAATGGATGGAAGAAATGAAATGAAATGAAATGGGAAGGAGATTGAAACAGGCGAATAGATATAGACAGGAGAGAAGTACAGAGAAAGTACATTTAAAAATCAACAAAATGTCATTCGACTTCTTAATTTTCATCTTGATGGCCATTTCAGCTTCACAACTTTTTTTTTCCTTCCTCCATTTCAGCTTGATGAAAGTTTTTTTTTTCTTCCTTCCGCCCTATTTTTTTTTCTTGATCGTAGCAGTCTCTATGTAGCCTCATAGAGTGCTCAAATAGATAGATATGTTGATGGCACAATGAGACAATACAAAAAAAAGTAAGGAATATAATGAAATTTCAGTGTGGGGTGGGCATTTCGGGGAAATGAAGGAATATAAAAATGGAAGATAGTAAGGAAAGAGCGTATCATCAAATATTGAGAAATCAAATTATTGGAATTTGAACCAAAAGACAAATTAAATTGAATTGTTTATTGTGAGAAACCGTAAAAAAAGAGAAATTTTCTATTTTATTTTATATTGCAACAAGAGGACACAATAAGTACCTACACTACAAGTGCTACAAGATTTAATGACCAAAGAGGTGTGATGGAATTATTGGATTGGGAGCGCATTTGAAAAGTAATTGGCAGTCATCTAATTCTATTTTGGTTATGATGAGTATTGACATATTTGGCTGTAAATCTTATTATCCATAGTGTTCTAGAAACGGGATTAGGATGGAAATCTGGATTTAAGACGTGTCGATCTAGTTCTTAAATATTTGAACTCAAAACCTTAAAAGACATCCAATATTGTAGGTTAATTTTCAATAATCCTTCAATAAATCCCAAAAAAAGCACCAAAAGCTTCAAAAGCCACCAAAAATCAAGTAACAAAACAATCCATTCCATCAAAACAGACAAAATACCAACTAGTCCATAAGATCCAGCAGGAAAAGGAACAAAAAAAATAATTCATTAAAATTTCATGAATTTTTATTTCTTTTTGCCAAACAGCACAACAAACAAAGCAAGCAGGAACAGTAAGAAAATTTTTATAACTATCCTGATGTGTTGTAATATAAGAACCATACGAAGCCAGCAGCTAGATATTGGTGGACATAAAACACATTTCATAAAAAGCACAAGAAGGAAAATAATTCTGTTCCATTTTTTGTATAGGTACAATAAAAATGGATACAATACGTATGTAGAATAAATGTTAACGAAACAAATATGCTCTGTGGATGGCAAAGGGGCTACCTTGATATGTGGTTAAGAATTAAATGAGATTACAGTTTGCTGCTTATTTGATATGCAGAAAAATATTCTCCATTTTTACTCTGCACCATGTATATATACAGCATAAGAAGTTTTTGGAGATGTAAACTTAAAAAAAGGGGTTCCATCTATTTTATTTTATTGTTTTTAGCCATTTTTTATGGTCCATTCTTGTTTATTGTGTGTGGAATAAATGGTTCTTTCTTAAAATTCCATCCATATATTTCTTAAAATTACCATTTGTTGTACAATACTTCGTACGGTGAGTTGAGTATAAATGACATGATGTGAAGGGGTGGATTTTATATTATCTCGTACATTAAGAGAGCATGAAGATATATATATAAAAAAGGGTAAGTATAAAGTGTGAGTTAACGTAAATGGCCACTTCCTTTCCATTCTCTCATTTCGTCCACAAGACATTCTATCCAAAAAAACAAAAAAAGAATAATGTTCAGACATCTCATTCGTGTAATGCTTACAAAGTTACACTTAAATCATCCTGGTTTCTCCTCATTCACTTACTTACTTACTTCTTATATGACCTTATCTTAAATTCAGATTCATTTGTTTTCACCTCATGAGACCTCTTGAAAAATTATTTCCACCTCGATAGAATTGTACACTAGTGAAAAATTTTCATCTTATTAATTATTAACAAATAAAATTTCATAAAATTTCCTATGCAGAATGAAAAATCAAATTAAACTAAAAAGAATCAAAAACTACACATCATCACATAATGAACTTAGATACGAAAATATGTTGTGTATGTTATTTTTCGCAAGTTTAGGAGGCAATGTGGGAATTGTTTGGATCTAGAGCGCTATTTGTTTTGTAAAGGCACAATTCTGAAATGATTTACAGATAAACAGAATTAAGGTTGAGCAACTCATCAATTTACTATTCAAGGAAGATACATAACCTCAAAAATATGGCAAAATGACAGCGTTGCATCAAATAAGTCACATTTTTGTGCCAAATTCATCAACGAGATTTTATTTCCACTACTCGTCAAGGAATGCCAGTTAGATGTGAAAACTGAGAATTTGTACAAGCTTTGTGATACAGCCAGTAACAAAGTCAGATGAAAGGCCTTTTGTAGCAACCTAGGCTCCAAGTCGGTGCATGGTTCCAGTAAGTAAGTACTCGTGTCTCTTTCTATAGCCGTGCACTAATTTTTGGTGCGCAGCACGGCACACTTTGGTTGCAAGTCATGATCGGATTCGGCAGTTACCCAGTGTTCCACGATACACAGTTAAGACAACACTGATCTATAAGAATGTTTCTCAAACTATGCACCGTAACACACTAGTGTGCTGCTTTGACATTCAGGAATGTCGCGAAAATGATGGTGAAATACCAAAAATATGAGCTTTACTTTGTCAGTATGTGTGCTTTACTATGAGATTCTCAGTAAAATTATATAGGAAAACAATTATTTTTAGATATTCAGTATACCTAACGATCACTCAGTATCAAAACACAATTGTGTTCATCGACTGGCATCATCACATATTCTTAGTTCAAATTGAGCCATTTCTAGGTCACCAAACACACTCAGCCAATCAAAGTGGCAGTATTGCTTCAATTTTCTTTGCAAATAATTAAGTAATTTAAAAAATTCACCTCTAAACATATACACTGCTGATAATGATGATGATGATGATAATGACGACGATGCTTATATGACATGATGTGTTTTTAGTTTGTTGAGTTGAGTGAGGGTGAAAAAATTTAAATTTAGATTAGATTTCTCTCGAATACTTATTAATTATTAAACATTTAATATAAAATTTTTGGGGAATAATGTATCTGTGTGATCACAATGTGATCATCACATAATACATGCTAGATATCGCAATATATAATATGAGATAATATGTATATTAAAGCTAGTAAGAATGTTAGAAGGTTCCAGACATTTCTCTAACATATAAACAAGATCCAGTAAGATCCAGGTCACTTCCAGACCTTAAAACAAGATCCAGTCCGTCTTAAGCCGACTCTATCTTTCGAAAACTTATACCAGCTCGGAATATTAAGGACTCAAGTTACATTTTCTTCATATCCAATGCAGGGATTCTTTGGTCTTCCTATAGATCTTTTACAACTTAATTTTAGATATGTTTATAGCTGATTTTTTTATTTCGATGCGATGGGCAATAATGATGTTGATTTTTGTTGCCTTATCGAAGACGATCATTTGTCGTGATGACTGTTATTTGTCCTAATGAACGTTTTGATTTTCCCAACTGATGATTCAGTTTATATCAATGCAACGTACCTAGCCACAATTTGCGTATCGCGGATCTCACAAACTGAGTTGGTGTCCCGAATTCTACTATATTTTATTTTACTTACATTGCTTAAATCGGATAAATGACCAATTCAATTACCTGCTCTAATTGAGGAAAAAAATGCAACTCTGTCAATATACTTAACATATGAAATAAATTCGGAAGGATTTATGTGAAATCATCAAAAATGATTTCATAAAACCGACCATTTCCTATGACTCCTACTCATCATAAACAGTTTTTGAATTCTTGTCTAGAATTAATGAATAAAGGAAATTGACAAAACAAATCTTTTTCGAATACCATGATGGAAGATAATGGAAATAGACAAAAATGAACAGAGAACTATTGCTTTTTCCATTAGATTAAAATTAAATACTACGAAAATTTTCCATCCTACCTTTTATTATTACATCCCATCTGACTACAACATTTATATTCCATACAAACTCTAATAAATGAAAAGCCGATTATTGTGGCTTGTAATTATTTCATGAAATATATTGGACAATAACTTGATATTTTTAAAAAAAGGAATCACTCAAGCTTCCATTTTTTGTGGATGTAAATTAAAAAGTTTTTCAAGAGAAATTTTATAATGGTCAGTAAAAAATTTTTAAGGATGGACCCAACGAGTCAATAAAACCGTACATATTAACATAATAATATTAAGCATATAATCTAATGCTTATTTTAATGAGAATAATTTTCTGCTATATGATTATTATCCATTTGGATCATCCAGATTTTGTGTATAAAATTTTCCCCATATCCTCATACATTATTATCTAAAATATGAATTGAGTGAGGGGTTTAAGCCTTCACAAGGGTCATATTTAGATAGAATATTGAATTAATTATACAAAATATAACCAACAAACCGTAGTTATACGGATATACGATTACCATTTGCAGAATTATTACATTACATTACAAACTCGCATAAAATTTTGCGTTTCATAATTTTAGATTTTTTTCTCTCAATTTTATCTGATGAGCATTTGTGGATGGAGAGTTTTGAATCTACGTTTTGTCGGACTAAGCTTTATCCTTTAGGTATAGATCCATTTAAAAATCGAGTTGATTTCGAATTCTGGTTCAACTTTGATAAGGAGTCACATTCGAATTCTTATATAATTTTGATAGTTTAATTAGCTGCATGCCATTAACAGTCCATATTTTGGTTCAATTACTTCTATTTGAAATTTCTCTTTTCCATGAAATGCATCGGAATTAAGCCACTTCCTGGAATACAATAGATTCTAAGATTATAAGGAAGATTATCATCCTTGACTATGACGCACGGGGCCAATTGCCGCGTTTAGAGAACGTTTGTAGACAACTCTGTTTTTCGATAACTTCTGCTATTTCGGGTTGTTGAGTACTTTAGCGCCCTTATCAACACATCCAATCCAGGAACTTTTCGATCTTCTTCTTGATCTTTTGCCGTTCACAAAGTCTACAAATATTATTCTTTATCTTATGGTCTTCTGTTTACATGACCTGTCCATCTGAAGCGATTTATTCGGTAACATGCTACTATAACTCTAGTCTCGTGCCAGATTCCATGAAATCCGACCACAGATCAGAGTCAAGACTGACTGAAGTGTTTTTATTGGACATTCGTAGTTCGTGTGTTTTCCGGGTAATGAAAATCGTAGAAAAGTATGCAAAAGATATCAAAAGATTTAAAGAATCCGTCTCCTATTGAAAATATGCGCCCCAATCGTCCAAAACAGATCAGATTAACAAATGTTTCTGTCGTCATCATTTTGATATAGTTTACAGAATTATCTTTATTATTATTATTATCATCATCGTCATCAACATGATTAAACGTCATTGAATAATTTATGTGAATTTGTATCAAGTTAGAATTTGCACAGAGGATGGTGTATGAGTAGTATTGCAAATGGAAAGCTATTGAAGGTAGATTTTGTGAAATAAATATCGTCATCAAGGGAACATGATAAAAAAGAACGAGAAATTATTATTATGAGAGTCATAAATGAATGTAAACGACTTATTGTGCAATAAAATTTGTTTCAAAACTGGCCAACATCGAGGGATTGAATGTGCTTTCATATAACATGGCTAGGGGTCCGAATGACGGATATCCGTACCGTCCGTTACCGGTAATTACCGGTAATATCCATTACCGTTACCGTTAATTTATATGGATTATCCAGCGGTAACGGATTTTTTAAGAATTTTTTAAAAATTCAAATATTAAGACCGCAGTTTATTTTTTTGTTTAGCTTAAAAACGTAATTTTTAGATATTTTTCATTTTTGAAAACTTTAAATGTGGATTTTTAGACTTTTCAATTCCAAGATATATAAATTTCAAAGTCAAATGTAATTTTTTGGTCAAAAAAATATTCCTTTTAGTCACATTTTTTTAAAGTGAGCATTGGATATTTGGATATATTTTACAACTTTTGCTTACTGTTGAAAAAAAAATACCAAAATTACATCTGAAAATCAGTCATTTTGTATGATAAATTCTGAAGAAGGGCTTTATTTATTTGAAAAGGTAATATTGGGTAATATCAGGAGTGATAGAGAGATGAGAAAGGTAACTTTTCAGGTGCTTATTGGGTTATGAAAAACTAGTTCTTTAGCACAAGCGGCTGAAATGAAAACCAAATTTCAAACTGCAGGAAGTCCAATAGTCAAATGTTTTCATGCAAAAGTTTTTACTTTTGGATGTTTTACAACTCTTCTCTACAAGCCATCTTCTAAAAACGTTTGCAAATGGCTTTTTTTAAAAATGACCAAAAAAATTGACCAAAAATAATTTTTTTTTACCCTAAATATTCGGATATATACAGTCGGAATGTACGGATATTACCGGTAATCACCGGTAATTACCGGTAAATATCCGTTACCGTCAAATCCCGATTACCGGTAATTTTCGGACCCCTAAACATGGCTCACATGTCCACATTGATGTCGAAAATCATCTAAAATTGCAATTTTTCATTAATGTCTGTCAAAATGGAATGGGAGACTCCAATATCAAAATATAATTCATACACATAAATGATGAATTTCTAACTCGAAAATTGAGTTCATTAAAAAGTAAAGATAGTCAAGTAATTTCTTATGGGAATATATTCATATCATGAGTTTTGTACAATTTTTGCATATATATCCAAAATTTATTTATTATTTTTATTTTGTTTTGTTTTGTTGAACTCGTTGAGAGAACTGTGTGTTAATAATCGAAAAACATGGTTGATGCGTTGCAGGTTTCCTAAAAAAAATCATAATGATTATTCATAGGTGGATATTGTTGGAAAATTTATGAGTGAAAAAACTTGCTTTTTCCGGTATTTTCAATCGTGGTACATATACAATTTGCTGACAGAATGCAATCGGAGAATAATCAAAACGTAATTAATGCATATATGCAGAAGCATTATGATTCCCTTATGAATGATTTTTGTCTATGCATTATTCTCACTCACTCTCTTTTATTATGATTGAATATCGTAATTTTCTATTAAACAGAGTAGTTTTTTAACTGTATGTATATCCACATATGATGATTACTGCAATCTGAACTATCAAATATTTAATTAACAATATCAATCAATGTTGAGAATAAAAAAATTATTGGAATTCATCTGGTTGATAGAACTCTCTGATGAGGTGTATGTTTGATCTTCTATTGCATTAAATAGCAATTCACGCAGTGACTGAATAGGAACTTTGAGTCAAACTTTTAGATTTTCAACAACTATTTTAATCTGAATGCAGTTCTAAAGGAATTTAATATTATTTTTCCATAAAAAGCCAAATTTAGGCTACTTTGTCATAAAACATGAAAAATGATCAATGTTACCTTATTTTCTTATCTAAGCATTCTTTTCTTGTTTGTCTAGCCTTTAATTTGCTTAAAATGTTCACTTTACCACTCGAATGAATTTCTTTCTTAAAAATTCCTCGTTTTCAACTAAAAGTTCGCGCCAAATATTCTCGAAGTTCAAATTTTGAACTTTTCTTTTGAATTTTGAATTTCCGTTACTTTTCAAATCGTTTTTTTATTTTGCTTTGAATTTCGATTCTTAACAAGTTTTAGTTAAAATGCACGACACAATCAAACACAAGAATAATTTAAGTGGAAAAATGAAGACTCTAAAGAGCTAAAAGCCTTATTGACCTTTCTTTTAATTCCAACAAAGTTGACCATTTTATTACAATTTTTCTTATTCAGCTGCGAGTCCTAACCATTTGGGAGAAGTCAAATTATTCGACAAAGTAAAACAAAAACTTTTAAACTTCACCATAATTTAGAAGATTACGCAAGCAGTTCTGTATGCAAAAGAAATTATTTTTGTATTATGACGCATAGGAAATACTGCAGTGCATATGAAATAACAAGAAGAAGAGGTTAACATATGAATGAAACAATCTGAAGCTAATTTAAGACCATGTTTTTTGGTGATTTGTCATAATCAGCTTTAAATTTAAAAATAATTTAAAAGTCGCTTAACTCTTTTCTTTTTTCAAGCATTTCGATCCCTTTCATTAGAATTATAATCATCATTATTATAATACTCGTACCCCTTTTTTCCTCTCCGTCTTCATATCATAACAAAAAAAAGATAATAATATTTTTTTTTTCGTATTTCCAACTATCGCATGGGAGTGAAAAAGTTTTACAGTGAAAAAGAAAGGAAAATTTTTTTTTATAAACAGGGTTTTTCATCAATTATTAAAACAACAATTAAAAGTAAAGTTGATACGAAGAAGCTGAAAAAAAAAGATAGATACAAAGTTAATTAACACAACAAACTCGGGTAAAAAGTCATTTGAGTTAGATAATTGCGGTGTAGATGAAAATATCTCGCTCTCTCTCTCAACTTCGTTTTATTTTTTAGCGCAATTTTGAGAATAAGCAGCTTAATGAAGCACTTTATCCTCTTGGTCGGCTATCATCATCATCAGACATAGATGTTTTGTTACACAGTTTTATTGAGTAATTGACGCATCAAATAGTCTTAAATCTTGTACCCGAATAGCACAAGGCAGCAAAAAAGACGAAATCCGTCTATAGGTAGACGTCACGGCGCCGCTACGTCATTTGCACGTCGCGCCGCACTTTTTTCGACGTAGCGTCAACGTAACGGCAACGCTGTGCTATTCGGGGTAATTACTCCTAAATCGTTAATTGATGATGATTAGTTCCTATTGAATCAACTATGAATCGTAGGGTGTTAATAAAGTGATTGAACAGGTTTCTGTTCTTGGTTAAAACGACCACTTCTGCTAGTTTCTTGTGTTGTTGCTCTGCCTCCTTTTCTACGGTTGAGCACCAAGAGAGTTTCCTTCTTCCAACAATCCTTTTGCCATTTACGTTTCAAAACAATGCCTGTCTAACTTACTTACTTCGCTGGCTGAACAGATCAACTGTGATTCATGGCCTTCCTCATGCATGTCTAACAATGTCTGATAATTTATGAAGTTGGCTGCGAATGGGAAATTCTACTCGGAGCTTTAATTTTCGAATAACCGGTAAAAATATTATTTTCTAAAAGGATTTTCGAATTTTTTACAAACTTTAGAAAATTTGAATTGCAAAAATCCGTCAAATTTTGATCGCTGGGACTCATGGAAAGAAGCTGTCGATTAAACTAGTATCACACTTG
Organism: Chironomus tepperi; assembly: GCF_022539635.2. NCBI lineage: Eukaryota > Metazoa > Arthropoda > Insecta > Diptera > Chironomidae > Chironomus > Chironomus tepperi. Next base: position 3,997,152 of record NW_027226207.1, read on the forward strand.
GAATTGGTAATTGGCAAGCGGTAGCAAGTGATAGAGCTAGCTTCAGGCGCCGACTGAGGGAGATCACACTTGATCTGTACGACCAACGAAGTAAGTAAGTAACGGACAAAAATGCGCTTAAGTCACTCAATAGTAACAAGTACTTTTGTAATTATTTTTTGTGGATTTCAAATGGGGAAAATGGGAAATGAAAAGTCACTTAAATTTTTTACATTTATGCTTTTTTTATTTGTTCTTGACTTCATCAATGAATATATATCGCTGCTTTTTTTTCGTATAATTTTTATTAAAAATTTTTTATAGGTTCGATTGCCAGAAAAAGTCAATATTTTTCATTTGAAAATACAAAAATTATTTTTTTTTAGCTTTTAGTTTCTCTCATCTATCAGTTAGGTATTTTTTTTTAATTTAATAGTTATTATTATCGGATACACTTTCATTAGGTATTTATCCTTTTAAAAAAGAGTAAAATTATCTCAATATATTCTTCTTTATCATTCATCTATTTACACCCTGTAATAATTCATTTCAATTTCAATTATTTATTTGTATGATTCTTCTCTTCATCTTGCTGATGCTAAAAAGTTTTTCAGTTTTAATTTAAATTTTTTTTTGTAAGTATACATTCAATTTAAAGAATAATTTGTGTGATTAAATCAACAATTTTTTTATGCTACTGTCGGGGGTATTTTGGGTTCAATACTTTTTTAAACGTCCGAGTGACTCAAGGTGGTTGTCAGGCTCTGGATGAGGAGTTTTGGATGAGGTAACTTCTAACTCAAAATTCAAAATTTGATAAATTTGAATTTAAAGCATTTTTGAGGTTAGAGTTAACTCATCAATCCTGGTCAGGGTATCGCTACGATTCCGTTTTAATGACAGAACGTCATGAAACGCATAAAGACGTTGGTATTGTCTCACAGTTGTCGATAGGTTGAATATGATATTTTGTTCAAGTGAGCCACTCGGAAGGGTTTGTCCAGAAATGGTAATTAAGGATATACTCAGTATTTTCTTGGTTTCGTCCAACACTGCAGGCAAACTTAAAGGCACAGTCGAAAGCTGCCGACCTGCGCATCTAAAATGCAGTAAATGCAGGTCTGCGGCTGTTTACCGAACCCTAGCATTCCCAATGGAGGTCTTAAACTCCTCAAGTTATTCAATTCACCTCAATCAAGGCATAGTCAAAGAAATTGAGGATCAAAAGGCACTCTTGACAGTTATCCCTTCAGAAAATACTTGAATATGATCCTTCACCTCATTTATGAACAAACCCCATATTAAAATTTATATTTAAAAATGTCATTTGCCATGATTTATGGCCAGCTAATTGGTAGATTAAAAATAGGATCAACAGAAAAAGTTTCTAAACTATAAATTTTGATTTAGTATTGGTTCCATTCTCATCTAACATTCACAATCATAAGATCTCAAATTTTCATAAGGACTTTAAACATTTTACGTATTTGTTGCCTGAAAACCAAATTTTTATCATTAAAAATATTGCTAAAATATTAAAAGGAACATTTGATGAATTTATGAAGGCATAGAAGCAAAAGCTAATTTCAGTCCTGGATTCGTCTGTTTTATAAATATAAGAATCCAGCTATCAATCTTGAAACCATTCCTCTATGCTGCACTTATCTTCATCAACTACATACATTCACAGTCTTAATTCTTATAATTTATAGAGGTAGCATATCCCAAAATAAAACCTCCGACAGTAGAGTATGTAAATGAAATATTTTGATTAAAAAAACGCAAGCAAATGAACCATTACGAACAAAAAAAATAAAATATATGAAATTATGACATGACGATGATACTAATGAATGGATATACTAAAAATACATTTTCCTAATAATTAAATGAAAAATAATTACAATTAAAAAGTAGCGTCATCATAATAAAACATTAATAAACAGCAAATGTATATTATGTAATTTGTGGTTTTTTTTTTGATACATTTAAAAATTATAATAATAATAATAAGTAGGTAGTTATATGGCAAATAAGTAATTTATAATTAGTTAAAGTATTTTTTTCTTTCTTCTTTTCGTTCCTCGTGAGAATGAAGCAAATAAAATGAAATTCTTATCAGTTTTTAATTAATCATCATCAAGCATTACCTTAATCGAGTTGATGGCCTTTTGATGATGAATTAGATGATGATTTGGAATTTTTATCGCCATTTTTTAGAGACACTATATGGACAGAAATATAAAAATTATGTTGTGTAAGTCATCTATGATTGATATATCTAATTATGATCAATTGCACTTACTGTGATTTGTTTGCTGTATTAAATTTTTAATCATATATTTTTGGCTTTCAGTCGATGAACAGCTCTTCGATGTGGTGCTTGATTTCGATGATGCTTTTTGTAAATGAGGCAATGTTGCACCACTCATCATTGACATTGGTTTCTCAATGACATAGTAGTTGGGATCATTTGCACTTACACTACTGCCAACGGTGAAGTAATGAGCTTGTGTTGGCAAAAAGCATTCAGGTGCTGGGAGACTTGGTGGTTGCCCTATTTGATGGGGAATAGTATTGACATGTGATGATGGCATATGGGAAATATTTTCACTAATCATACTTTCAGTATCATCCATGTATGGACTATGTCCAATCAATGTTGACGCTGAGTCTATTGTTATAAAAAAAATATAAAAATTTATTAATATATGCATGATGTCTCAATTTTATCAACTCATACCCTCGTCCTCGTTTAGTAAATGTCCACCTGCATCTCCTTCTCCAAATTGATAGTATGAATTCTCGCTAAATGTCAGTTTGTTCACGGTGTGTTTGATGTAATTTTTTCGCAACATATTGCCGATGAATTTTCGTGCTTCTCTCCTATCACTGATGCCGTCCACATTTTGTAGAATCCAGTTTACGAGGTCACTATTGATTTAGTAATTTTCGCATAAAAAGAAAGCATTAAAATCAATCTAGTCAGCATGACTCACCTTCCTATAAATGCATTTGGTATGGTGATCTTTAACCATAGTCTATCACGGATTTCTAAGCCACTTTCTGGCTTTTTCATTGCTTGAATAATAACTTTATATGGCATATTAACATTTAATCTTGGATGGACTGCCATTAATACTTCTGATTCTGTCTCTAAATTCTCCGTTGATCTCAGTGCATTTGTATGTGCTAACCATGCAGATGGATCAATTGGACGTACTGGTTCCGATCGGGGAATCGTAAAGTAACCTACAATAGAACTTTATCAATCTCTGTTCTGAGCAAATTTTTAGTAACTTTACCTTTTGGATTTGGATCCCAACATTTGGCAACAACCAGCTTAACTGGTCCTGGTTTTTGAACTACCTCACGCAGTACTTTGACTGCTTCATCATTGGTCATATTCTCAAAATTAATATCATTTACTTGCAAAATCATATCGCCAGGCTCAATTCGTCCATCTAATTGTACTGCACCACCTTTCATAATACTACCAACATATATTCCACCGTCTCCACCACGATTTGATTGACCTACAATTGAAATTCCTATTTTTTTCCAAGCAGAATAAAAGGAGATATTAGTAATTCATAGCTTTGACTAGAATGTATATGATCTCATACCTAAAAAGTTCACCGTGTCCATATTTAGTGTCACTGTTATTATATTTAATGACATAGTTGAGTCTGTAATTGAACTATATGAAGAAGTGCGCGACATTTGTTGATTAGGCCGCTTTTTTCTCTTCTGTGGTTTCTTTCTAATCCTCAATCGATTATTCTGTTGACTTGACAATATCGATGAATATTCTGTTAGATTCTCATCATAATCATAATAATTCTCATGCTTCATCTTATCCATATCATTTTCAGTCTCATCATCATCAAAGAAACTTGTTGACGATGCTAAATCCGATGATGATGAAAGGAAATTTGTAACAGCTTGGTATGTGAGCTTTCCATCCGGTCCATGTCGTGTTTTATGATGTTCACCATCTGTCTTATCAGGATGACTTTCAGAAGCATTTGATGTCGCATCAGTTGATGTTACCAGCTATAAATAAAAAATAATAATCATAAAATCACGAAAAAAGAAATGAAAAGGAACAAAAAAAAAATATAGATGGTTATCAGATATCGACAGGTTTTTGCGCTCGCCATATATATCTGTTCTACATCCGTATTCTGGTCTAAGTTATGTAGTACGATAGTGAAAAAAACATAGTCACACTCACCCAGCAGACAACTTTATTATTGAAACATGGAAGAACTGTATTATCATCAATTATCTCTTCTTTTACAACACTGTAATTAGTAAAGTAAGTAAATAAGTAATAAGTATGCATAAATAATATGTATTGAAAGAGAATATAATATAAAAGAAGCGTTAAGAAACTTGAGATGTGTAAATGAGAGCATTTAAAATCAATTATGAGTAGCATGTGAAAAATAAAAAAAAAAAAAAGAGTTACTGTAACACATACCCAAAATCAGCATCCATAGATTTAAAGAAAAATTTATAATTGCACGTCTGTTGTTTACTCAAAACAATCTTAAAATCCCTTAGTTTCACTTGCGATGGTGGTAGAGGTATTTTGACCAAGTATGGTGTCGTTTCCTCATCAATATGATAAATGATTTTTGTCTCTTTTTGATGATAGACTTGATTATCGTCGTCTTCTGCCATGTTTGCAAATTTTTGCTTTTCTTTTTCTATGACTCACAAATCAATTTTTTTTTTAGTTGTGGATGATTGATGCAAGGTTTTTTTTCGGTGTGCTATACTTAATTGCGGTAGGCTTTTGATGTTTTTTAAAATTTTTTAATCGATAATACAGACTTTTTTTTTTCTTCTTTATGTGCTGCTGCTTGTTTAATTGAAAGTAATTGGAAATTTTCTTGAGCAAGTTATCTACTTTTTTTGTTGTTGTAAAATCCCTGTGTTGTATATTTCTTAAGCCTTATTGCAAATATCTGATTCTGTTGATTAAAATAATTAAAATTTCATTAGCATTAAGTTTAACAGTAATTAACTCTTTCGATAGTTTACCTACTAATATTTTTTTTCTCTCCTTTTTAGAAATTTGTTTTTGTATCTAATTTTTAGATAAAACTGATTCCTTATCACGCGATCTTATGTTTTCCACATTTTACTAATCGTTTGTTATCCGTTTAGTTCTTAATTGTGCAAATTTGTTGATTAAAAATATGATTTTACATTGAAAAAAAATTTTTACAGACTTTTTTTATTGAAGAGTTTTCTCCATTATGATTATGCGTAAATTATGTCACATGACATTAGCCGACTTGTAGGAGCAAAAATGTTTTTTCAGGTAGCATAAATTTTACTTTAGGATATTCACTAGAACTGTCTATTTTAATGTATCTAAATGGTCTTTGTTGTTAAATTATTATTAATGTTTAGGTAGTAATCAGCATATAGACATAACATTCTTATTCAGCCCACATAAACCAGTATAATGACCTCTACCGGATAAAATTCTAAACAAGGAGTGTGTTCAAAATGAAATATGAAGGTATCATATTACAAATCAGGTAGTAAAGCGCATTTTACTGTCTGTGGCAGTTTCAGTTAAATTTGTGTCTATAAGACTTGTTATAAATTGTAGTTCTAGACTTGATCGAAAGGTAAGGAGAACATTCATTGATTAAACTATCGTCAATCTTGAGAAGCATAGCTATAGACCTTAATCACCTCTCTAAACCAAAAACAAACAGTCCATAACAGACAAAATGACTCAAAAATCCATCACATACTTTTAAAATCTTGCTAATACATAAACAAGATTCACCGTAAGCAGCAAAAACTACTTCAACTTTTTTATTATTTTTATTGTTTTGAATTTCTGCATCCATTTAATGGAATCTGAAACACATCATTTTTATAACTTTAAGTTTTTTTTTAAGTAATCAATAGCATAAAATTATTAATTTTTAAGGAATCTAAATGTACGTGCGCGTATAATATAATTATAAATTGCTGAGATTTTGCTTTTTTTTATGTCTTTACCAGTTAGATTTAATGAAATTGATCAAGCCATTTGTTGATGCATCATGACTTGAGACTTGATCATTGTTTGCCAAATCGTCTTCAATTGCCTTTGCCAATGCCTTTCCAAGTTCAACACCCCATTGATCGAATGAATTAACATCCCAGATGATTCCTTGTGTGAAAATCTTATGTTCATACATAGCAATGAGGGCACCGAGAGTGAATGGTGTAACTTTCTGAACGACAATTGAGTTTGTTGGACGATTTCCAGTAAAAACTTTATGTGGAACGAGATTTTCCAATTTTTCGCCCTTCATGCCGGCTTTTTCAAGTTCAGCTCTCACTTGTTGTTCTGTCTTGCCACACATGAGTGCCTCAGTTTGTGCCAAAAAGTTGGCAAGAATCAATTTATGATGAACACCGCCAGCAATTGGATTGTGTGTTTGAGCTGGGGCAATGAAATCGCATGGAATCAATCGTGTGCCCTATAAAATATGTAAATAAATGACGTAAGCAATTACGCAAACATGACTTTATTTTTGTTTATTAAATACCTGATGAATGAGCTGATAGAATGCATGCTGTCCATTGGTTCCAGGCTCACCCTGAGAATTAAAGTAAAAGTATGCGTTAATGACATTGAAATGCGTTCTAATCAAGCGCAAATATTTATAGTGAATGGATAAAAAGTGAATGTACAGCAATCATCACATGTTCAATTGACCCACATTGACACTAAATTATTTTATTTATTGACTGAATAACTTACCCATACGATCGGTCTGTAATGAAAAACAAACAAAATCTATTTTAGAACTGTAAATTTGGCATTTATAAAATTGATTCTTACCCTGTGCTGTAATCAACGCGTTTGCCGCTCTTAGCTACTCCTTTGCCGTTACTTTCCATATCACCTTGTTGGAAGTATGCAGCAAATCTATGCAAATATTGATCATATGGCAAAAGTGCTGTTGTTTCAGCGCCATAGAAATTTGAATACCAAATGCCCAAAAGTGCGAGAATAACTGGAGCCTAAAACAACAAACCAGTTATGCTCTAAAATCCGTTACATTGAAAAATAAGAAAACAATCTTACATTTTGGCATAAAGGTGCTGTTTGGAAATGCTGATCAATGAAGTAAGCACCTTCTTGTAATTTAATGAAGTTGTCAAATCCAATGGAAAGTGAAATTGACATGCCAATAGCTGACCAGAGTGAGTAACGTCCACCGACAAAGTCCCAGAATGCAAACATGTCTATAATAAGAAGTTATTAATAACTTGTCATAACAATGTTAATTACTGCCACAACTTACTCTTTGCGTCGATGCCAAATGCAGTTGCAAGTTTTTCATTTGTTGACAATGCAACGAAGTGCTTAGCAACGGTACTTGGATCCTTTGCAACTTCTAAGAACCAGTTCTTTGCAGATGTGGCATTAGTAATTGTTTCTTGTGTCGTAAATGTCTTTGATGCAATGATGAACAAGGTTGTTTCAGCATTAATTTTCTTTAAGGTTTCAGCCAAATGAGTTCCATCAATGTTTGAAACGAAATGCATATTTAATCCAGTTGAGTATGGTTTTAAAGCTTCAGTGACCATAAGAGGTCCGAGATCAGATCCACCGATACCAATATTAACGATATCGGTCATTTTCTTGCCAGTGTATCCCTTCCATTCACCACTAACGACTTGATTAGTAAATTCCTTCATATGATCCAAAACAGCAAGAATTTCAGGCATAACATCCTTTCCATCAACCAATATTGGCTTTCCTGACTTATTACGCAATGCTGTATGCAATACTGCACGATCTTCGGTAATATTGATATGTTCACCACTAAACATTTGCTCGCGAGCCTCTTTTAGTCCACGAGAGTTGGCAAGTTCTATTAACAACTTCCATACATCGTCAGTGATACGATTCTTTGAGTAATCCTGTGATAAGCAAGAGAAAAATCAACAAAGTTATTTGATGACGTAAATTATCAGCCGACTTTTGCAATTGCTTGCAAATTTTACAAATAATAAATAAATCACTTCCTTACCAATAAAATGTCACCGTCATTTGGTGTTTTTAGCACCAAACTAAATTTATCAAAGCGTTTTGGATCGTTGTCAAACAATTCTTTAATGTTGATCTTTGATCCATTTTCATTATAATATTCTTGGATTTTTTGGTACGCGGCATCAGCGGTAAGCAATGGCTTCGACATGACTATATTGACCTAATATAAAAGATAATTTATATTAATTTATCGAAATTTCGCCGGAAATTTCTTCAACCTTGACGTGACCTTTTTGAGAAAAAAATATTTGTTGGCAAAAAAAGACTTCCAATAGGATTTTTCCAATTTTGTCAATTAAAGATTCGTCAAGTACTTGAAGAAATTCTCAGCATTAAATCAATTTTAAAATCATGATAAAGTAAATGCTTATCGACATACTCACAATAACTTATTACGGCAGCAAAGAAACAAAATTTCACCAACTGTCTTACTCGGCAAACGGCAATTGAATGAGTAGAATAAAAATAAACTGGAAGAATGTAAACCTGTGTGATGAAGTAGACTTGCTAGCCTGAAAATGAAGTAAAAAGCGCTTTTTGAGAGAATATTATGAAAAATTCAATTTCTAAACATAGAATTAAGGAAGTTGCGGTCTAGATAAATAAAATGACCAATTTTAAGCAGCATGTCCACAAAATAATCTAATGTCAAAAAAATTAAACACCATAAATCACAAAAAATGCAAATATCAATGCTGTCAGTTTAACTGACTTTAGGGCATCATCCATAACTGACAGATTTACACTCAACCGTAGCGCTGCATACGCTATTTCGGATATCCCGGGATAAAAAGTTAATCGCTAAGGATTTATTTTAAAATAATTGTTTTTGCGATATTTTCCGTTTCTTATCAATTTTGTTAACCCAAATGTATATTAAAGTGTTTATAAAGTAAAATTTTATCATTATATGTTCGAGTGTTGGTCAAAAAGTGCCTTTAACGTACGATAAACATAGTGAAAAATTTTTTTATGCGTCCATTACAAAAACAACGACAGGTGTAAAAATATTTCCTCAATGAATCAAACAACAAAAATGAAATTATCGTGTTGATAAATGAAAACTTTTGCTCAAATTACCATAAATTGGTGTAAAGTGATTATAAAGTATTAAGGATCAAGTCTCAAAGTCATTTGGGGGCGAAAATTGCCCACAGACAACACATAACAGATCCAGAGTGAGAATATATAAGAAAAAAATTGTTAACAAGACAGCATTTTTTTTTAGAGTAGATTTGATGGGAAAATATACATAACGAAGAATGGAAGAAGAAATTAAAAGTTATGCTAGCAACGGTAAGATATTTACACACATATTAAGTTCTTCATTTCTTTACCCCTCTTCTCTTTATGTCTCTCACATATCTTAATAAATTAACATAATACGCAACTATATTTTTTTAATTGCAAAATAGCATCCCATACCACTTATACTCAACATTATTATTGCTGACTCTCACTCTCTCTATCTCTACTTATGCTGTATATAATTTTACATTTTCTCTAATGTGTTGTTGTTTATGTGAAGATCTGGTTTAAAAACTTTTAATTTGTGTAAATGATATAAATGAGTTTTAAAGCGAACACGACGACGATGGAGAAGAAGAAGAAGTGGAAAAAGTAAAGAGGAATGAGCATAAACAAATAAATACTCCCAAAAAAAAAAAACATACAGAAAAAAAAAGATAACAAATGAAAATATTTTTTCAAGTGCAGTGTGCTTCTCGTTCTCTTCTCTTTTTTTTATGTGTCGCAACATTATTTGAAGAATTTTTAAGGCGATAAGTTTAACATTCTTATTTATTTCTTGTGATTCATATAGAAATTGGTGAATCATCGAGAAACTACCATAATCCACCGCAGATGCCGAAAATTAATGGTAATAATCAACAAATTGAGTATCAAGACGATGATGATTTAGGGCCACTTCCAATGAATTGGGAGAAAGCTTATACGGAGAATGGTGAGGTTTACTTTATTGACCATACAACGGGACAGTCACATTGGCTTGATCCGAGACTAAGAAAATTCCAAAAGAAATCACTTGAGGATTGTGAGGATGATGAGCTACCTTATGGATGGGAGAAAATTGTTGATCCAGAGTATGGTATATACTATATTGATCATGTAAATAGAAGAACACAATATGAGAATCCTGTGATACAAGCAAAACGTGCACTCGATATTAGACATCGATTAGAGTCAGCTACATCATCGTCATCTAATTTCATGCCAGAAAATGACTTGCCGATCGAGCCAATGGAGCCTAAGAATTTCTTTACAAAAAATCCAGCTGAATTACTGGGTGAAAGAATACAAACAACATTACTTAAATCACAACGTGGTCTAGGATTTACTGGTGAGTCAATAAAAATTTCCGGTTTTTTAAAATTAACTCATCGTGTGAATCTTTCTATTTTATAGTTATTGGTGGTGATTGTAACGATGAGAATATTGATGAATTTTTGCAAATTAAATCAATCGTTGCCAATTCACCAGCCGCCTTAGATGGAAAGCTCAAAACTGGTGATATTTTGGTATTTGTTAATCACATTTGTGTTCTCGGATTTACACATCATGAAATGGTTAATATCTTTCAATCAATAATGCCTGGTGAGGAAGTACATTTAGACGTTTGTCGTGGATATAAATTGCCATTTGATCCAAGTGATCCAAATACAGAGATTGTCACAACGATCGCTGTAAATGGACTGAATGATGAAGTTGAAAAGAATCGACTTTTTCTTGACATCCTAAATGATAATTACAATTTCCTCGAAATGTCAAATGAACCAGATAATTTAAGTTATGGTAAAAATCAATCGATAGCATCAGTCAAGAGTTCGTTTGAGGTTCCAGAGATACATGATATTATTATAGTGAAAGGTGATCAAGGCTTTGGTTTTACAATTGCTGAGAGTAATCTTTGGGGTCAGAAAGTGAAGAAAATCTTAGACAGACAATGTTGTAAAGATCTTATGGAAGGTGATATTCTCCTAAGCATTAACAACATCAATATTAAAAACCTCACACATACTGAAGTCGTTCAAGTTCTCAAAGACTGTCCAAAGAATCAAGAGACAGTTTTGAGAGTCCAAAGAGGTTTGATACGAAGCAGTTTAAATAAATTTAATGGTAAGGCTAGAGGAAAAATTGATGGTGCCAATAAAATATCTCCAGGAACAGCGGGAGATAAACTCTCTATGACAAATGGATTATATCGTAGTAAAACACCAACAGCTGATATTTATAGCACGCAACAAAAAGAGACATTACCAATACGTCCAAAAACACCACTTGTTGATACGCGAACAAGAGTTCAAATGAAGACGCCGATACAGTTAAATGATTTGAACACAGACGATATTGAGCTTGATAGTAAATTAACAGATCATGATGATAATAAATCGACAATATCGACAGCGACAACAGCCTACGATACAACAAAATTACTCACCGAACAATTTGATAATTTTGCAATAAACGATCAGCGTAGTGACACCTACACAACAACAGATTCAATAACATCTAAAACAAGTGGCGGTGGAAGAAATCGTTTCTTTAGTCCAGTGGATATTAAGAATGGAAATGGTGATTACTATTATGCAAATTCAAATCACTCTTACTCACTTCCACCTCCGCCATCAATTCCAATTTCTTCGTCAACATCGTCGTCACAAGGTCGATATATTCAGCCTATACAACCAATTCAGCCATTACAAAATTCATCAACGATATCATACCAACATCAGCCGCATGATAATTGCTTTTGTTACGATTGTCAAGATTATAGATTAAAACAAAATCAGCATAGCGAATATGTATCATCATCTAATAATACCTCGGATTATAGCTTATTACAAAATCAATTTAATTTGCCACCACAAATGAGTGATAATATTGGTCAACGTATTAATAATTATTTGATGGATAGAAAACGTAATGCCGGTGATGTATTTAGCTCGTATCATCCATATCGACCGAACGGAAATATCTTGGTATGAATTAATCATGATAATTTAATTAAGAACTTTACTAATGAAATCCAATAATCCACAGGATGATTTTTACTATGTAGAAGTAACTTTAGAACGTCAAGCTATGGGATATATGAACAGCGATGGAAGTAAGTTGAATAATTGATGAAAATTCTTACAAATAAATTAAATCATTGTTTTTTCATGAACAGCTCAAGCACGAGGAACATTTGGCTTTAGAATAGTTGGTGGCACTGAGGAAGGCACACAAATCTGTGTTGGATATATTGTTAAAGATGGACCAGCTGATCGCGATCCACGAATTCAAACGGGAGACGAAATTGTCAACATTAACGGCGTCAATGTTGTAAGTATTACCGACAGTTATGGTTAGATTCCTATATGCCGATATGCGTCATTCCCCAAAACTTCCCGACCCTCTTTAACATTAGTCATAAGTGAACAACCTCTTATAAACTTCCTATTTAACATTCTTCTCATTCTTCAATAGGAATGTGCGTCACACCATCTTGTGGTCAAATTAATGAACGATGCAGCACTGCTTGGTCAAGTTACTATGCTTCTGAGAAAGAGAAAACCACAAAGCATGAACAATTTTTATCGACCACAAAACTCTTATGAGAACCAAGTTATCCCAAATACATATGATGTTATCATCAATCGACAGGAACACGAGGGTTTCGGTTTTGTGATTATATCATCGTCTAACCAATCCTCAGGATCAACAATTGGTGAGAAAAAACTAACAATTTAATTAGAATTAATTTTGATGCTGATGAATTCATTGAAATTAGGAAAGATAATACCAAACAGCCCTGCTGATAATGGACAGCTAAAGATCGGCGATAGAATAATTCGAGTTAACGACATTGACATCTCAAGCATGTCACATGGTGATGTAGTCAAAATTATCAAGGAATCAGGATTAACAGTTCAATTAACAGTCAGCAACTGTACACAAGCTCGGGCAACGGATTTCATCAGTGAAGTAAATAATTCGCCATTTAATACAAATATTAGCTCTAGTAACAACAATAACCCACTAAATACTTTTCCAATGATAACATGATTAATGCGAGGCAAGTAGATGCATGACTAATAGATTAATTATTTTATTATTTCTTTATAATTTTTTTAACCGATGCTAATTTTAAGCAAAATCTTTCTTCATTTTCTAATTAGATGATCGATACCTTGGATGTTATTTAGGGACAGCATGCTTTAATTGTTTACTAACACGAGATTCCATCTTGTTATAATAATTTGTTTTTACCAAAGTACTTATAAACATATCCTCCATTCGAATATATAAAAAAAAATTAACGAAATTGCCTTAAACTTATACGAATTAGATAAAAAAAATCTCACTTTTTGGATATCGCAAAGAATGATTGCCAATAGATTGTTAAGAAAAATGATCAATTTTTAGCATATGCACACTTTTTTGGTGTTTAAAGAAATTTGTAAAATTACGATTATAGTGCAAAAAGAAAAAAAAAATCTAGATAATAGAACTCTATAGAGCCTTATTAATAGTTAATATTTAAGACTGAATGACTAGAACGAATGAGTGAAGATAAACAAGTTATCATATAAATAAACCTTATGGGGATGATTTTTGGACAAATTTTAGAAGGATGATCAAGGCAGTGGATACATAAGATGATATTAAGGGTTCCTTGTTTGGAGATTTAAATAAATTTTTTGTGAAATATGGTCAAAAAGCGTGAATTGGAATATAATAATGCGATACCGAGGATTTAGACTAAGATTCCTATTGAATAGTAGGTCAAAGTGAACTGGTATGTAAATCATCTACTGCTTCATTACTTCAATGATTGTACATATCAATTGTGATTCATGGCTATCATTTGATGGTACTTGAAGCTAGCTTTATAACTGGCTGTCGTCTGCTAATTTCCAATATCAAAAGCAATATTCAACAGCTTCTTTCAATGAGTTCTTTGATCACACTCGAGATCTTATCACTAGTTCACTATTATTGACTCAAAGGATATTAATGTCTGCATTTTTTTTAAATAAAAACTGAAAAAATAGTTAAAGTTTGAGATACAGGGATACATCTAGGCATGGGTTGAATCTTAAAATGCCTGAATATACAGGATACCAGAGATTCTACTCAAGGAACCCTCAAGAATGTCCATGTCTTGAGGAAAAAATTTAGAAGGTAACTCGCGTTGCTCAACTTAATTTTGAATTTATGGTGTTTATCTGTTAAATGTTGTTACTTTAAAGCTCAAGATCGAACCTAATGACTTACAACGAAAGCATGTCTTTTGTTATTTTTTTTATTAATACCAAGCTTGTTTGTTGTGAAAATGGCACTTCCAAAATTAAATAATAATACTCATATCAATTATTTTAGTATTCAATGCCCTTAAGCAACAAAAAATCTAAGTGTTTTAAAAATTGTTACAAATTTGTGTCATAGAAGCCTTGAAATCATCCCCCTTCATGTTATCTACAGCAGTATTCTCTTGAATGCATTTGTAATGTCAAGAAGAAAACAATCAAAAAAAAATTACTACGTATATATTATATATCCAAGCATGTACCTATTTGTATTACTTAATTTCACATACTTAATCATTATGTCTCTATTTACACAATCATTTATTGTCAAATTGTACTTAAGCATATAGTTAGATTAGAGAATTGTTTTTTATATATTTTTTATTTAGTAACAGACACTCAAAAAGCAGAAAATAAGTTAAAAAAAGTTCTTGTGTAAACAATTTATAATTAAATAAAGTTGCAATCAAAAAATTAATTAGTGAAGGATGTTTTTTTTATTATGGCTTTATTCCATTAGCGTCTCTCTCCCACAATTGTATCAAGACACAGAAGCATACACAAAAAAATACAAAATTAAATGTGCAAGTGCTTCAAGAACCAGCCATGCGGAAACACCTAAGAGAATTTCCAGCAAGAGATTCTCTTCGAGCGTGTTAAAAAAATACTTCAATTCAGCATTTCCAAATGGAAATAAAAGTTTTCATTTTCAGTTGGCGTTTAAACATCGGAAAAGACGGTTGGAAAATTTGGATTATAAAGTAGCATTAAATTGCTTTATCATAAAAAAGAAGATATTTCATAATTTCATGTGTAATAAAGAAGCTACATAAAATTATTGAATGAAAGGAAAAATCAAAGATATAAAAAAGAAGAAATTTAAATGAAAGTTTTTCTTACTCAGTGCATAAATTATTGAGACGATAAGAAAATTCAGTGTGAAAAGTGAAAATTCTAGTGTGAAAAATTTCAAACTTGTCAAGGATAGACAAACATAAAAACCATTATAAATTCTAGAATTTGTAACAGCTTTTGGAAATTGCAAAAGGTATTTACTTTTACGCATATTAAGTGCATTAAGCAACCCTCAGCAAAGAAAAAAAACGGATTTGAATGGAAAACCATAGCGCCATTCGATTCATTCATGTTTTTTATGCATGTTTTGGACAGGGGATCGTGATCTATGGTGTGTTTTTGCCATATTCTTTCGTAATTTAATGGATATTTAAAGAGTTGGTAAAGTGTTGAGAAATGGTTGATGGATTACTGCTGAGTGACTAATGGAAGCTGTTATGATGTTGTTTTGAGGAATTCATCAATTTTCAGGACAATCACGAATGAAAAAATATGTTATAACTAATTGAAGGCAAATTAATGTTTAGTTAGTGACTAGTATTTAAGAATATTTGTCCACTCGGAGTTCTAACTAGTTAAATACAAATTAATGACTAATTTAACGTTTTTTTCTTCACAAAAAGGCTTGAAAAATAATTAATCTTCTTCATTTGATTAACAACGTCCTGAAAAGTGCATAGCACTGCCATTCGTATCCCTTTAAATCTAAAATTTCAATATCAAAGCAATGAAAACTATCAAAATATTATAAACATTACATAGAATGACATCCCAAGTGCTCAAGCAATCATAAAATTCATCAAAACACACAAAAGAATCACAGGCCATTTACTTTTAGTTATGTGGCCCCCTCAAATATTTCTTATAACATTTCATAGTGTGGTTGATGGTACCTTCTTATGTGCGATTGTTAAACAATATACCACACACTTAAGTTGCGTCATAATTAAAACACATTAATGCCGCTTTTTTGCCAAAGATTTCATGTCTCAGTGATTTTAAACAATTGACTCAAAAACAACACATTCATCAAAAGAAAAAAAATAAAGTACTTCTTTGAATATCAATAGAAAGGAAGGTAAAAGAAGAGAGAAATGCATGTCTACAAGTTTCAATGTTTCCTTTCGTGCATTATTGAATGAACTTGCATATGAAAATATTCAATTTTTTTTTTAATATTAACAAGGTTTCTCTCTGTTTATGTGTATCTAAAGATGTTTATTGCCATCATGCTAAGCAGATGATGAAAAACTTGAAAAACCTTCACTAATGCAATATGAAAAGCTCCTATGCACTTGATTACAATGGATGAATCATAAACGTTACTAAGTATGATGATAACAATGGCAATATTAACGGTTACAGTTATGATGTAATAATGAAGTAAGCAATTTGGATTTGACAATTCAATCTAACATGATTGTTGACTATAAACCAAAATATATATAAAAATAAAGACTGCGCACATTGTGGATTTTTAATGAATGCATCAAGAAGTAACTTGCATTTTAAATTCAATGCATGAAAATCAGTTTCCGGAATATTTAATTAAACTTATTTTTATATGAAAATCACATTTTAATTGAGGAAGATGAAGTGCATAATACTGTCATGCGATACATATCTATTAAGGAGAAGTCCAAGGCTGGCAGATAATCATCAAATCTAATTAATTTTAGATTAATGTTACGATCAACAATGTCTAGTCTACATAATTGCTATTCAATGCTACATTATTCCATTATGATATTGGAATAATGAAATAAGTTAACAAAAATTGAAATGATTACAATCGAATTCAATTGATAGAACTCAATGGAACCGTACCAATCGTATAAAATAAGAGTAAATAAGCTGCATGATTTGAATAAACACATGAAATGAAATGTATGCCGAAACATTTGAGAAGGTTTTTCGGCACATAATTGATCAATTACAGTAAGAAGTTCACAAGATACATGACTTAGCATTTAGTGCTTATAGTCTGTGATTTACTGGAAATTGTGGAGAAGGAAAATTGTTTTGTTTCGAAAGGAAAAGTGTAATTTAATGAATTCATTGATTAATCGTGATTCCGGTGAAAGAAGAAGTTTTCTCTTGAACTAGATGCTTTAAATGGATTTTTCATTATCAGATTGTGATCTTTGGTTGTGCATATTTAGTCTAATTAAATTATTTTGCATTGCTGGATTTTTCTGCAGCAAATTTTATTAAATTTTCAAATTCTACTCACGTTTTTTTGATGTTTCTCAGATCAACTGGAAGCAATGTTGTGATAACTATTAGAATACTTAATGATAACACTTTTAAACACTGTATTTCCGGCACTAATTAAATATTTCTGAAAATTTTTGTTCAAAATTAAAAACTGTTGTGAGGTTTTCAGTTGAAAATTGTACGGTTTTGAATAATTCAAAATTACAAAATACGTTAAATTGTCTATCATTTTACAATGCACAGTAGAACAACGGAAACGATTACATACTTGGCATGCATAACATATTTATGATATGATGACGACGAAGATCCATAGAATGAGGAAAGAATAAATGTCGTTTGCGGAATTTCATGTTTTATCTGCAAATCATCAAGTTAAAATCTAGAAAATGCGACAAGCAATAAAAACTACACATTATTCCCGTTAATAGCAGCAAATCTAAGAATGTTTACCGCAATTCAAGAAGCTGATAAAGACATTTTCACGTTTTTGCTTTCTCATTTGAATTTCGTCTCTAAAATGGTTTTTAAATATTTAGATTCAAGAAAGTTTTTCTCTATCAATGAGCTTTTGCGAATATTTTTCATCTCTTCTTCCCTCTGCCTCTTCTTCTTCTTCCGTTTACAAAACGTTTGCGTATGATGACAATCACAAACAATCGAGACAATGATCATGAAAATTACTCCGTCTAACGATGTTAAAAAGCAGAGCAAAAATGAAAATGTGTCAAAGATTATGGTGAATGAACAGTTTTTCCTCACAACAGGGTCGCGACATGTAGACATACAGAAGAATAAGAAGTCTTAAGAAGGTTGAAGAGAGACGAAAGAAAACAGAAAAGAATGCAAAAAATGAACAATAATAAAATAAAAACAGCAAGGGGATGTTCATGAATGATGTAGAGCATTCGAGAGTGAGGTTATGTTTGCTGGATGATCTGGAATTGTGTGGTTGAGTAAAAACGGATGCAGCGGTCAAACGCCCACTCCCAAAACATCCACTTAACCCCTTGGAAAATCTGCTTGCGTATCTGGCGTGATCATATCCATCACTTACGAACTACTCCCATCCAACAGCACCCGTAGTAAAATTCTTTTTCTCTTTCATATTTTTAATTCAGAAAATAAAAGTTCAAGCTCAACAAAGCGAATAAATGTTGCTGTTGAGGAAGGTTCCATCAATGACGGTTATTTGTTATGCCTATACATGCGATGTTTACTGCTAGTATTTATGAAAATACGTCATTTATGCAATAAGATATGCTTTTAAAATGATTTTTATGCAGCTGTTTTGAAAGATGTTTTAATGTGTATGTAAAAATAGAAAATTTTCATGTGCAAAATATCAATCTTACGAAAATTTTATTGCCATTGCTGCGTACTTAATATTTTTATTGCTAACAAGACATGATATTATTATTGCAGGCAATAAAAAAATGAAAGGTGCGAACTTCTTTGAAGAGTTAAGAAATAAATTGAAGATAAAGAATTGATAAGATAAGCTTTACAGAAGCATTAAGCTAATAGATTAAGGGGATTGAATGGATTTATTTTTTTCGGAAGAATTGAAGTCTTATTCAAGTCAACAACTTTATTTTTAAGATACAGATACTTGTAATCACAACTATAAATGTTTTTGTCAAGATTATTTTAAGATAGTGTGAATCCGTAACTCTAACATGCATGTTGCCTAAACCTACAGATTGACATTGATCTAAATATCATTTTGATATTCTTATTTCCAAATAATCAACCAGTAATGTTGCGGGAAGTGCACGAATCCTTGTCATATTGATACCTACTGTTAATACAATACAATTATTGATAAACTGGTCTTTGGTGAGAATTCCACTTACTTCCAGAGGGTTACAAAATCTCGAATTGACTACCTAACTACACTGTCAGGTAGACGCTTTGCAGTAGCAGATTAGGCCTCGGTAGCAGGAATTAAGCGTTATTCTATCACCCAGTGACATAATGTAGGAATGATATTCATAGAATTCTATCGAAACTCACTTGAACTCAAAAAGCTGTGCCTTGACATAAACCCTTGTTCATTGACATAGATCCTTGTATCATTTTCCCTACCAAATTAAGAAACAAATCTCTTCCAATATTGCAACTATTGAAAAAAAATGTGACTGAAAAATCCATAAAACAGACCTTGAGGGTTGCTATGAATGCAAATCCTATACCAAGCATCATAATATCCAAAACAATTCCAAATTGGTGACACTAATAACATAATTTTCCAAATTTTATTTTCAGGCTTTAATGAATGCCATTCAAACAAAAGCCTCCCAATGTCTTTACAATCAAGCATAGTCTATTGCTATTGTTTTATGATTGACAAAAAGTAGGCACAAATAAGAAGAATAAAACAACCGACATAACATAACATTTAAGAAGAAGCATAAGATTGCATCAAAAAACACAGATAAATATATATAAAAACATAAGAAAAATCAGCACATAAATATAATAATGATGATTATGAATCGAATGGAGAACAATAGAAGAGGAGATGAAAAAAGAGTTATAGTATTATTGTTACTGTTTTTCACGCTTAGCACATGTTTAGTTCAAGGCTATGTAGATACAATATGTCCTCCACAAGAGCTCATTTTGCCATGCAGATGCTCCCAAAAAGGTTCCGAGCTACAAATTTGGTGCTCGCATTCTGATCTGCCACGAGTCTTGAACGGAATTAAGTCTACATCAGCATCACTTAATCGTCCAATTGACGAGCTTATTTTGGAAAATAATTTCCTCCCGTCACTTCCCGGTCGAGCTTTTGCACAGTTACAAATTACACGATTGATGTTGAGACATAAT
This sequence comes from Chironomus tepperi, assembly GCF_022539635.2. Lineage (NCBI taxonomy): Eukaryota > Metazoa > Arthropoda > Insecta > Diptera > Chironomidae > Chironomus > Chironomus tepperi. Next base: position 4,017,432 of record NW_027226207.1, read on the forward strand.
GGCTTGGAAAGATTATCATCAGGATGGCTTAATGATGTTGAGAATAATTTAGTTGAAATATTTATTGTCGAGAGAGGCTTACGTAGTATACCAATTGACAGTTTATATGGATTAAGGAACTTAGAGGCTATAACAATTCAAAGTGAAAGTATGAAGAGATGTCCTGAATTTTCTGGACTTTTAAAGCTACGATATATCAACATTGAAAGTTCGTCGTTGATTGAGTTATCTCCACTTGGATTCCGTGACTTACTTGGTCTGGAAACTGTAGCAGTTAATGGAAATAAAGGACTTACGAGGCTAGAAAATCAATTATTTACAGACTTGCCAAAACTCAAAGGAGTTAATTTGCAAAATAATGGAATTGCATGGATTCATTTACGTACATTCTCTTCCGGACTTCCATCATTACAAACACTTGATTTAAGTCGTAATCGTATCATAGATGCTGGAATGGTTGGACGCGCAATAAAAGATTTGCGAAATTTGGAAGTGCTTAATTTAAGTTATAATTTTATTGAGGTATTAACCGAAGCAAGTTTCGTCGATTTACCAAGTCTAAAAGAGCTCAGACTTGATCATAATCTCTTACAAGAATTACATCATGGAGCATTTCATCGTGTACCATCTCTTAAAGTCGTTCATTTGGAAAATAATCGCTTGCGGCATGTGAGTATTACATTCTCTTTCTCTTAGTCTCAATTTCATCATCTCATAAATGATTTCCTCATTTTCCATGCTTAGGTTCATCCCGAATCATTTTTGATGTCATCAGGTCGTGGCATTGAGATTGTTTATATCCAAAATAATGATATTGAGAGAATTTCGGAAGTCCGTTCGATCCTTGATGCCTTACCAACACTTCGATATCTTGACTTGAGTAACAATAAGTTGACGGAAATTCCTTTCGGTGCATTGCATGGTCATGGAACGTTGGAACAATTACAGTTGGATCACAATCAGTTGAGATTGATTGAACGTGATGCTCTCATGGCAATGCCTTCGCTCAGAGAATTGAGAATGAGAAATAATAGCTTGACAGATTTACTTCCAATGCCGTTTTGGAATTTACCTGCGCTGAAAGGTAGGAATTGTTTAATTCTTAAGTTCTTCCTATAAATCCAGGATTAATGATTAAGTACATAATTCAATATTTTGACATTTTATTCCACAGGCTTAGACGTGTCCTTCAACAAATTCAGACGCCTAGAACCAGTTTTCTTCGTTGGACTTCCATCATTAAGACGATTCGACATCAGTGAAAATTCCTTATCATACATAGACCAAAATGTCTTCAAGAACTCTCCAATGTTGGAAACAGTAAACATCTCAGCTAACGAGCTCTCATCAATTGACCGTAACACTTTTGGAACTCTGACTAATCTCTTTGAATTGGATGCAAATAACAACAATTTGAAGGAAATGATTTCCGGTCTACCGCGTGCAATTGAAAGGGTCAGCATACGAAACAATCAAATCGTAAATCTTGCAGCAACACCACATACATTTGATCTTCCGAATCTCCGCATGATTGATTTAAGTAGCAATGGATTGTCACATGTACGTCAAGTATTTACGCGGAGCCCTCAATTGCGGGTGATACATTTAGCGAAAAATAAATTAACCTCAATCGACGAGACGAGCTTTTTGGGATTAAATCTATTGGAGCAATTGAATCTCCAAGATAATTTGATTAATTCTATGCATGAAATGAGTACGGCTGGTATGAGTAATTTGATTGAGTTGAATTTACAGGGGAATCGTTTACAAGTATTTCATGACAAAATACTTGATAATACACCAAATATGGAACGACTCGACTTATCACGAAATAATATAATTGAAGTCATGCCAAATGCATTCCGTAAATCCAGATCACTGCAGAATTTAGATTTGTCTGGAAATTCATTGAAGGAATTGCCTGAGAGTCTCGATAACTTGGCTAATCTGAAAGATATTGATGTCAGCTTCAATAATATAGGTATTTTGGAACCGGAAGTCATTAAATCATGGAGAAATTTGGAAGAATTCAGAGCATCAAATAATAAAATCAAGGAAATTGTCCAGGAAACATTCAAGAACCTGCCATCCCTCCAATATATCGACCTTTCCAGCAATGATATAGCATCAATACATCGAAGTGCTGTAAGAAACTTACCAGAATTGCAGGAAGTAGTTTTGGCAGATAATCGACTTGTTGAGTTGCGGGAAAGAGCTTTTGAGGATCTTCCTAATTTACAAGCTGTTCATTTGCAACAAAATAATTTGAGAATGGTATCTCCTGACACCTTCTACAACTCTCCATCTATTTTGTACTTGAACTTATCAACAAATCAGTTCCGTCATTTGGAAAATTTGAATCTAAGGAATGTTAGAAATTTGGAAGTGCTTGATCTGTCTAATAATGAAATTCGAAGGGTTTCGTCACATCCGCTAAGAGGTCTAGACTGGCTTGTTGAGTTGAAGTTGAATGACAATAGGATTTGTAAGATCCAGGTGAGTTATCTTTGAGACGCAGACTCTCAGTGAGTGAAATCATAATATTTTGGTACCTAACTTACTAATGAATTTCAGGGTGAACCTTTTTCATCAATGCCGAGATTAAGAGTTCTTAATTTGAGGAATAATAGGATGGGCCGCTTACATGAGACAAACTTCAGGAATCTCAGAAGCAACATTGCTATTCTGGATGTCGAAGGAAATCCAATTGACTGTTCTTGCGATACATTATGGCTCAGAGCATGGCTACAAGAAACAAACTCATTGCCTGGACCGGTAAGATACTTGATTTTTAATTAAAACTTCCTTATACCTAACTTGTTCAATTTTCACAGAGTTGCCGAGATGGAACAAGATTGAGAGATTTAGATCTAAACAGACAGAACTGTAATCCCGATCCTGAACAGGTTTCATTGACTAACGAGCATGGTGACATGTTTTTAAGAAGTAATGATTTTGATGATTGTGGACCAATCAGCGGCGAAGGATATGAAGAATTCCCGCCAAATATTCAACCATACTATAACAGCAATCAAAGACCATCTCCAGCCGAAAGTGACTACTTTTATGATCAATATGTAGATTTTCCAATCAATGATACAATCAATAATTCATTGAACAGTTCAAGCTTGAGACTTAATCAGACAAATTCGCCGTATGTCGATTTCAATCAAAATAAATTTACACTTAATCAATTCCCACCAACACCACCGCAACCTACATCAGCATTCACATTTTTCGGACAGCCATTGCCTAGCTTGAATATAGGAAATATCTGGGGACAAGGAAGAACTGCAAATACACGTGCAACATCTGGAGAATCGGGTCCAACACGTGGTAAAGGAAGAGTTCAAATTTTCAAGCCTGGCGATCCTGAACTTCAAGTTCTTTTCAATCGACCAAATAATGATTTAGGATCTGATTCAAAGAATCGTGAACCGGCAGCTTCTAGTAAAAATCCTATAGTCAATCCACCATTAAATAAAATGGAAGAGAAGCTTTACAGACCATTTTTCCAGACTCCGTTCTCACAGCCAAAACTTGAATACTCAAAAGAGAAGCATGACATTGGATTTTCACAGCCTAAACCCGAAAAAGGATTCTCACCAATGATTCCTGGCGTTAGTGTTGGTGGATTCATTCCAATTGATGATCCAGCCGTTAAAAATGAAAGTGAGAAAATTCATAAAGACAATAGGTATGAAGAAAGCACGACAAAATTAAATGTTGGGGAGGAAAATACTTTAAAGCAAGTTCCGCTCGTGACTAAAGCTGACTCGGCGACGAAGCGAACAATAGTAAAGACCCCGGAAAATTATATAGCGCAGATTGAAAAGGTGGCATTGGATAGAGTTGGAGTTGTTCCAACAACAACAATAAGTCACTTGACAACTTCTTTTTCTCCTATACTGTCGACTCTTTATCAAAAACCTGAGCTGATTACTGAGAGATCGAATTTTGAGGAATCAACTACAAATGATTCAGAAAGTGAGGAATCTTCTCATGAGAATGTACCGCAGAATAGCAATAAATATGATAAAATTAGCAAGTTTGAGGAATCAGGACGGCCAAATATTCAAAATGATCAGTTCCGACAAAATGCACAAAATGAACTGTCCCGACCAAATGTTCAAAATGATCAGTTCCGGCCAAACACCCAAAATGAGCAGTTCCGACCAAATACTCATAATGAGCAGTTCCGGACAAACCCTCAAAACGGTCAAATCCGTTTAAATAATCCGAATGATCAAGTACGACCTAATGCCCAAATAGAGCAAGTACGACCAAATCCTGGAGAAGTAATTCGATCAAATACTCCAGAAATAATTCGTACATCCACATACCCAAGTACATCAACATTCATCTATCAGACATCTACAGTCACTTCCACCACAGCTTCAATCGAGACTTCATCTACAGAACACACCAATAATGATGATGATGATGATGAAAATGGAAGTTCAGAACTGTCAGCTGATCATTTAATTGCCCCAGGCAGTATAATAACTCAACACGATGTGACAAGCCACAAACCAATATTGCCTGTTTCGAAAGGAAAAATTACAAAAGTTTTTACACCTGCACCGCCCGTATCAAACAGTAATGAAATCTCAAAGCTATTAAGTCCATTTTATTCACAGCAACAGTCAACGGAATCGCCAATAAATTATGACAATGAGTTCCAGCCAAACAACAATGTATACCACAAAACATTTGACGACGACCGGGAGATAAGTTCAGAGAAATCAACAGGCCAGTATGAGCGTGAAGACATGCAATGGTACTTCCAGAATTACCACAACCAAACACATTCAAGTCCAATTTTAAATTACAATTTACAACCATATGACAATAGTGCTTATAATGCATCACCCGTTTTAAGTTTATCATCTAAATTGATAGCCCTGATTGTGATAACATTTTACTTCTCATTTTAGATATTATTAATTATAGTTCAAATTTTTAAAAATGATTGATTTGTTCGCAAAGTGAAAGATATTAGGCAGTTGTTCATTATTGATGTCTGATTGGGGAGTTCTTATAGGATTTGTGGTTATGTATATTAAAGGTTGGGACAGGACAGTGCTGAATGAAGGCAAAACGTAAAAATTTTGATGAGTTGCTCTGACAGCTGTTTAGGTCTGGATATTAAGGGGTCAAAATTACACTGGAGAAATTTTTAGGTTATTCCACTCTGCTTTTTTATGCACTTGGGATCATATACATAGTAAGCAACGCAATATTGAATGACCGCATGAAGGAATTGGCAAATATAAGAGCTAGATAAACTTAATTGAATTTAAAAGCCGGAAGGGGTTGAAACTACGTCATAAATTGAAATTCCTACCCAGAGTTGCAAAAACAGGCACCTCACACAGGTAAAAACCGTACAATTTCTTGATAATTTGTATGGTTTTGTAGAAAAATCCATACACATTATTAAGAAATTGTACGGTTTTTGCGTGTGACAGGTGCCTTTTATGCAACTCTGTCCCTAACTGGATCTCACTAATGAACGACTCATCCTACCCATTAAATCATCTTTCCTGTAAGTTTTCTTCCTTGTGTAAATGTAAATAAAATTTTTATAGTAAAATTCTTAAGGATAAATAAAAAGATAAATTGACTTTTAAAAATTCGGTTCCTTGTGCTTAATCTTGTGTATATAATCTTTACATTTATTAAGTATAAATCTTAGTTATTTTTTTGTCTTCATTCAGTTTTAGTGTCTAACAACGATTAATTTTATTCATCATCTTCCTTTCGAAACAAAGTTCAAAAGGGCAAACAGAATTATCGTGTGCAAAAATATATAGTTTAGAGTTCTTTTTTACATGACATAAAATACAAATATATGGCTCAAAAAATACGTACGTTATGCATACAAAAACTCGCACTTTTTTCATTCAATTGGTGAAGGCACAATAAATTGTTAATTTACATATTTCAAAACGATCATGTAGTGATGATAATAGGTTCAGCATGTAGAACGGTTTGTGTTATTAGCATCTTTATTATTATTATTACGGCAAAGGAATTTTTACTTGAACATATGACATTGGGATGTATCCAGTTCGTCCATTACTGAGCATTCCTTCGTACCAATTGTCATCGACTCTTGATAGGAGCTTTAAGGTGTCGTTTTCCTGTTGAGATAAGCAAAATTTGAGTATTAACAAACTTACAGTTACAGTCATATGCTCACTATCTACTAAGCGACAATATCTATGTAATTTACATTTTCATGTCTTCCGTGTGACGGAAATTCTCATATCATTACTAAAAGATCTCAACACTAACAAGGTCTGTGACATTGAATAGTTCAAGATCACAAGTAAATTTACATAAAATTCTGTTCTACAACTGATTTTACAGCTTTATTAAGTTAGTAAGCTTACCTTAAACGATAATTCACCGGGATTTTCAGCATCAAAGTCATATAAAGCCACACAATGAGGATAACCACCTGATTGTTGAGTACGCATATTATTATTGAAATTATTGATTAAATTAACCGTTGGTTGCGGCTGTGATACAAGTATTGGATTGGAAATTGATGGCTTGACTGTGAAAAAATAATAAAACGGAAATTAGCAAATTATTGCACAAGATGAGTATTAATGGAAGTATTTTAATGAAAATTAATGTAACACATTCAAAGCTATTTCTTATTTAATTTAATGAGACGAAAAGTGCATTTTTTGCATTTAAAAAATCATTAAAATTTACGATAATTGCATATCCATCACCATGTGTGTGGGAATAGTAGTATGTATGACGAGCAACAACAACAACAAAATACAAAGTCATTTTTATTACTTCGATGAATGGACGACCATAGTATGTATATGGATGATGAAGAGGACAGAGAATAAAGAATGAACAGCTAAATAAATGAAATTAAAATAAATATAAAAGAATTCTTTTTGTGCATATTGTGTGCATAGATAATAGAGGAAAGAAAAGAATAGCAAAGTACCTGACCATGGATCATCGAATGGATCAAATGGGTCAGCAGTTTGATTGGAATGTCTATGATTCGAATTACGATTATTGATTGAATTTGAGCGGCTATAATCGCTTGATGTACGGGATATCTGTTTTGACAAATTAACTTTTTCAAAGTTATAAGTCTGTTTAATTGGGTGAAAGGACGGTGCGCGATAATTGTTGTTATTATCTTCCCAAGCTTGCAGCCACTTGTCCGTATCACCCCCAGGCGATTTTGGTGAATTTAAATTATAATTATGATTATTATTATTGCTATTATTTACAGTTTGATAACGTGATCCTGAAGATGTGGACGATATGTTTGATTGCGAGCCATACATTTTACTTGTACGACTAAAATTATTATTATTGGTATTAATATTATTATTAAAATTGGAATGCTTATAGGAAAGATTTGAAGATGAAGTTGCTTTGAATCTGTCAAAATTATTAAGACGCGCACCATTACTGTTGTTATTCTGTCGATCATTATTGCTTCCAATCGATAGCGAGTCTATATTCAAGTCCGATAATGTTGTTGGTATGAATTGTTTCTTCGGTCGATTCATAGCTTCTGATTTTCTATATTTATCATGCACGTGTATGAAACAAAAAAAAAAGTTTTAGTCAAATAAATTGATAAGCAGATCAAGAATACAAACAAAAAACAACTCACTTCTCATAAAGTTTACTAGTTAGTTCTTGCATAATCTCCGCACATTGTTGATAATAGGTCATAAGGCTTTCTGAAAACACCGCAAGTTGTGAAATTAACTCGACATCATTTTCCAGTAAATGATGCATGCTTGTCGATGCATTATGAAGAGATTCACGAAATTTATCCTGTGCCATGCGAACCTCATCTTCCGATATACCACCTTTCAGTTGTTTTCGTCTCTTTCCATCGTAATCCAAGCGACGATTTGAAAGTTTCTTTCGATGATGCTAAATGTAAATTTGTTCAAGTGGCAAATATTTATGAATACATTATGGGTTTTTTGATGAATTTTATCAAGTCATGATATGACTATAGCACATTGACTTACCAAAACTTCTTTAATATCATTATTTTGCAAATGCTGTAGAGGCTCGAGGAAATTCTGTTTGACATTATTATCTAGTGAATATTTTACATCAGCAATCTGCTTTAGTGATTCGCCTGTCTCAATTAAAGCTTGTCCAAGTGGATCATCTTCGCCTAATTTCTTCCCATGTCCTGCCATAGCATTTCCTAATATGCCTTCCGTTTGTGGATATTGAGCTTTTTGTGCCTGACTTCCAGACGACAATTTTATTGCGACCATTTTCGCTCGCGCTGCCGGATTTGGTTGGAGAAATTCTTTCGTTTTGGTTTGTAAGTCGTCGACCAAATCAGCTGTTGCATCGGTTTTCCTCTCCATTTCAGTATAATCATCATTAAACTTTGATTTTTCTCCATTGAATACTTTCTCGGTGATTAGCTACATTTATAGAATATAATGTGTTAATATTGGGCCACACCGCTATGAATCATTCATGTTATGACCAAAGTACGCGAAATAATTTCAATTATAATCGAAGAAAAAGATCCAAAAGCATATAAAAGATGATAAATTATGCGCGACAATTAAAAAACGAGTTTCATAATCAGTTTCCACATATATGGGGGAACTGTTTCTAATTATAAATACAGTAACAAGATCACTTGCAGAGATATGGAGCTTACTATTGATTTCTATAGTTTTTCATGAATTATGTTCTAAATTTATTAATAAGTTGTAAGTAAAAACTCCCACAATTAAAATTTCTGACATTGTGTGATAAAGAGAAATAGAGATAATAGCGTAGAGTCGAGAATGTATTGAAAATTGCACAAGGTCGACAAATCAGCAAGTATTAAAACTTGTTTTCTTTTCCTTTTCTTTGATTCTGGATGTTTTATCATCAAGACTTTACTGGATGTTTTCTTTTAACGTACCTGATTCGCGATATTCAGTTGTTTTGATATTTTTGCCAATGCCATGATCTGCTTTTTTCTCTTTTTCCACTTGAGCTACTCCACTTAACTGAAATTGACTTTAATTAAGATATTTCTTCCTCCTATCCTTAATTTTTGTTAAAATATATCATTAAATCACTGTAATTTTACGTAACGAGCACTATTTACGAATTTCGACAATTATTGGCTTATTAATTAACACACAAAATAACATAAATTCTCTTGATAACACACTTATTTTAATATAATTAAAAAATTGTGAATAACTAATAATTTCGTGTTTCCCGATGGAACTTTTTAAACCGAAATTTGAATTATTTTTGACCGTTAATTTATTGTTGCGCAAGCAGATATCTCTAGCAATCTTTGTTTTGTTGTCATAGTCCTTTTGTCATACAAATTGAATTTTGGTATTAGTTATGCTTATTCTGGAGCTATAAATGCTTAGTTTTTCGTGATTTCTCTTTATGTTACTAACGTTTTTGTTAATTTTGAAAAAAAAAATTAAATTTAAAATGTTCGTTAAAAAAATTCAAAGAAAAAATTCCATTTTAACAAAGTTATCAATGATTACATAGCAATTTTTGCTTGACAAAAATTTAATATAGCCTGCTTTGTCTGATAAGAACAGAAACATTTGCGAAATTGATAAAATAATGCTGAAAAATAACGAACTTTTTCTGTTCAAATAATCAGTTGTGCAATTTTAGAGCCTCGCTATAACGAACCGTAGACCTCATTTGTGAACCGACCCATTTTCTGTTTGAGAGAAAAACGTACGAATATAAAATTGATTAATTAAAGCATAAAGAACTAAGTAAAAATCTAGAAAACGATAAGGAAAATGCCTTCTGCAAACGCTGAACCTTTAAAAGTTGAAGTACCGCCTCCAAAGTCATCTGAAGAGGCGAAAACAAATGAAAACCCTCAAAAAGATATCGAGCACAATGGAGAAAAAATTCCACCAATTCAGCAAGTTTTACAGATTATTCAGAATAAAGTCCGTAATTTAGAGAAGCGTAAGGTATGTAACTAATTCTATATAACCTAATTAAATACATCAGTTTTGGTAAATTGCGGTTTAATTGAGAAAATTTGCATGTTTCAATATGGAGTCTCTCTTTATTTGAGAAAAAAATAGCGTGTTGTTGCGAAAAAAAAAATCACCTGTACTAATTTTTTTTCTTCTTTATCTCCAATTTTCCGATTCTAGAACAAATTGGATGGATATATAAAGGAGGAAGAGGATGGAAAGGAATTGAGTAATGAACAGAAGAAGGCAGTCTTGAGATATGAAGAAGTTGTGTCGCAACTTGGAATATCAAAGGAGTTTTGTAAGCAATTTCAAGTGATGGCTACGTCTGCTGCGAAAGAGCAAAAGCGCTTAGAACGAAAAGCAGCCTTTATCAAGCAAATGCAAGAGACTTCAAAGGTTCGTGAGGTGCTTATCATTCAGGACATTTTGAGGCAATTGAAAAATGAAGAGATTCGTAGTGATTTCCTTAATGCTCAAAACGGTGCTTGCTTGGTTGAAGTGAATGAAATGGATGTTCTGGAGCTTTTCTCGAAACATACGAATCCTGTTCATCCAAACTTTTCGAATGAGCCATCTTTTGTGAATTCGGCTAAAACGGCTGCCGACTTACTTAATTATGTTGTCGATGGACGTAATCGTCAATTTTTGGAAACCGGCTTTACTTTTGATAAAATCAAGGAATTATTTTCGCGCATTCAAACGTGCGGTTACTTTGAAAAGGACATTAAAATTGTCGAAATTGAAGAACGTCCACCAGAAAGCGCAACTCCACAAACCAATACTGATCTCGATTCTAAAGATGAAAATGCCATCATTGAAGAAGTTGTAGTAGAACAACCAGCAATTGTTGCACCTTCAGTTCCAATATCAACATCATCATCATCTGCTGCTAATATTATGCCACAAGCACCTTTACCTACACAAGTTCCAAATCCAACTCAATTATTCAATGGCAATAATGTTCAAGGAATAAATGTTATGCCTGTTATGCATGCACCTATTCAAGTTATTCCTCAGCCATTGCCAATGAAGACGACCGTCACTGCTGTCGAAAATGCTTTTTATAACCAAATGAAGTATTCACAAGGACCAATGATTAACAACAATATTAATGCAAATGCAAATGCTAACAATAATAATACTAATAATAATAATAATGGAAATAGTAACAACGAAATGCAAGTCGTGCAGCAACCGAATCGATATATTGAGGATTTCGCATCATCAAGTATTTCATTCTTGCAGGATTCACTTGTGGAACAAATTCAAACTGGATCTCAATCACCTCAACAAAAGATACCGCCCAAACATTCTAATATTCAACAACAACAACAACAAGTCATTTCAACGCAAACGTACTCGAGTCAAACTTATAATCCTCCACCACAACAACAACAATCGGCACCCGTTCAGCCTCAACCTACTCATAATTTCCCGCCTGGTCTCAAGCTTCAACAACAAGGAAATGCTTCAAACATTCCAGTTAGTTATTCTCAACAACATCAGCAATCATCACAAACGCAACAAGCTCCAATTAATTCAATTCCTCAACAGGCACCTTCTCAGCAGCAGCAGCAGCAACAACAACAACAACAGCAGCATTTAATGACGAAGGAAACGTCGCAAAAGGAAGCGCCACATTTCCAAAATATTGTCCCAAGCTCCGTTCAGTATCAGCAACAAATGCCAACTAATATTCAGAATCTCCAAGATGTAGAGCAGAAAACTATGAATGCACATCAACCAAATGTTGATGTTCCCAGTGATAAACCGACTAGTGAAACTCCTGATCGTAAGATTCATGCTGTAGAGAAGGAAAATAATAGAAGTAATGAATGGAATCCCGTCAATAATCAGCAACAACCACAAATTGATACTTGGACTAATGATAATTCTGGTGGAAATAATACTGGAAGTGGCTATAACCGCTTTACTCGTAATCGTGGAGCAGGCGGCGGTCCGAAGTATAATAACTATCGGTAAGTCATTTTTGCATATTTCTAACGGTCAAAATTTGAATAATTTAAGAGCCGTTAAAAATGATTTGAATTTTAGAAAACCGTTATAAAATTTTTATTCTCATTTATTTTATAGCAACTCTCAAGTTCCGAGAAACAACTATAACAATGAGAACGGAGATGCAAACCATCGTGATGCAGGACCTACAACCTTCTTCCGTAATAATGAACGGTATAATAGTGGAAGTGCTGGACGTTATAATCATAATAATGGTAGTAATAACGTCAATGAACGTGGAAACTTTAATAAACGTGACAATTATCGTACTGGCGGCAGTGGTCGTTTTTCATCATCAATGGGAAGCTCTAATCCTGTTCAGCGCAAATGAATAAGGGCTTTATCGTCTAATAATAAGAAAAAGTAACAATGAGAATGAGAATGAGAAAAAAATAATAAAAACATTACATACATATAAAAAAAACACACACATTAAGGAACATGATTTGAAGTGAAAACAACAGAAAAGCATTAAAAATAATATTAATAATAATCTAATAATTATAATAATATGAAGGAATCCAAAACTCTCTTGATGTTAACTTTTTTTTTCTGCGCATCAGTAATGAATTGAATAGGTATTAATAATTTAATACGGAACTTAGAGTTTCCTTATATCCGCATTTCTCTTAGAATATTGTGGACGTTGCTTTGAATGATGAAAAAAAAACATAAGATTTCCTTTTTATCAATAATAATTTTTTTGGTTTTAAAAACAAAGATAAATTAATATTAATAAACAGAAGATAAACGCATGAATTTGACTGGATACTCTCATTAATTTTTATTTCTAACTTGCATTCTTAACTGCTTGTAATGCATAATTTACACCGTCATACTTTCGGAAGCTAAATGTCTCGTTTATTGGATTATAGCCAAATCCATGAACTAAGACTGTATTGCAATTATTTTCGTTGAGAATTTTCGATACATCTGATGGACTGATGAATTGATTCCAATCGTGTGTGCCTTTTGGGATGAAATCCATGACATATTCTGCTATTACTATTCCAACCAGCCATGATACTTGAGTCTTGTTAAATGTTGTGATGAAAATGCTTCCGTTAGGCTTTACACATTTTGTTAATTCGTGCAGAAATGTCCTTTGATCAGGTATATGCTCAAGCACTTCACTGGCAACAACTGCATCATACTTTTCTGCATTGTCTACTGCATGTTCCTCAATAAACTCGGAAATATACTCTATATTTAAGGATTGTCCTTTCAGGTGATCTCTAGCTGCTTCTATTAAATCAGTTGCTGGTTCCAATCCTGTTACATTCGCCTTCAATCTTGCTAATGCTTCAGTCAATATTCCAGCACCACACCCAACTTCGAGTATGTTAAGTCCTTTCAATACATCTGGTTTGTTGATATTTTCAGGTTTTACAGCACCAGTGCTAATAAGTCCATCACGAATGAAAGGCACTCTCACTTGATTCATAAGATGTAAAGGTTTAACAGGTCCAGAAACATCCCACCATTGTGTTGAAAAACTTGATAAGTGCTTTAAGTCGTTTTCGTCTACATTCTTAAATTTCGATAAGCTTGTCGAAATTAATCTGCAATTAAATTGCACATTATAAAAATTTGTTAGTGTTAATTAGCAATAAAATTCTTGAAATTGTCACGTCTTCAAAATTCTCACCTAATATTTAATTTATTTAAGATACTTGTAGCCGGTTTTAACATTTTCGAGCTTTTAATTTCTAATAAGAACTGCCCAATCAGATGTCACTTAATAAATCTTAATTACTTATGCAGGATATTAAATATTCTAAAACTTTCTTCACTGGATCTTATTTCGTTCAATTTAATAGACAAACAAGTTGATTTAAGTCATCACACTGACTATTTATTGGCTAAATTTAGACAGCATGAAGCTATAAATAAATTTCTTATCAACACTTTTTAGATTATGCTAAAAATTTAATAATAAGAAATTTTGAATTCGCTTGTGCAAACTTTGTTATCAAACAGAATGGTCCGCAGTCAATAATTTGACAGAAAATTGCAAAATATTAAATAATATCGGTTATAGCACTACGGGATGTAGATAAATGTTCAACTTAAGTGATGAGCTATATGTTTATCACATTAGTGGACACTACTTTAATACATTATTGTCGAGATATTTTGAGATCCAGTGAAAAAATTAAACTTTGAAGCTTTTAAAAATAAAAAGCTTTGCAATAAAACTTGCTATAAAATTTTTTAGGTACCCTGTTTTCACTTTATAAGCACTGTTTATTGCAAATAACTATTGTCCGAGAAGCACATGATCTTATTGGTGTCTTATCATTTAACTGGCAACGATTTGATGTCTAAGCGATCAGGATGTGCTATTCGGGTTTAAAGACTTAAAATTTGAAGATAGGAACTGATTTTATTTTCTACATCTAATTTAACATTTTACAAAAACATGAACATCTCTAATTCTGTTGTTTAATGTCTTGTTTGACTGCATGCAGAACATAACTGATTCCATCATACTTCAAAAATCTAAACTTCCCGCTGAATGGATTATAGAAGATTCCACGAACTAAGACTGTATCGCAGTCTTTTTCGTTTAAGACTTCAGTCACTTCTGATGGTTTGATGAATTGCTTCCAGTCATGTGTGCCTTTTGGGATGATTTTTATAACATATTCTGATATAAATTTTATCAAAAGCCATGAAATGAAAGTTCTATTCGGTGTTGTGATAAAAATGCTCCCATTTGGCTTTAAACATTTTGTCATTTCCTGGATAAACATTTTTTGACCAGGCACGTGCTCAACAACTTCACTGGCAATAACTGCATCATATTTTTCAGCATTATCAATTGAATGCTCCTCAATCAATTCGGAAATGTATTCTATATTCAAAGATTGTCCTTTTAGATGATCTCTACCTGCTTCTAATAATTCTATTGATGGTTCTAATGCTGTCATATTAGCTTTCAATTTTGCTAAAGCTTCTGTTAAAATTCCAGCACCACATCCAACTTCTAATATGTTTAATCCTTTCAAGACATCAGGATCATTCCTCTTTTCAGGTTTTACTAAGCCATTGCTAATAAGTCCATCGCAAATAAATGGTACTCTAATTTGATTCATAAGATGTAAAGGTTTGAAAGGTCCGGAAGGATCCCACCATTGTGTTGAGAAGCTTCCCAAGTGTTTTAAGTCATTTTCATCGACATTCTTAAAATTTGATTTAGTTGTTGATAGGAATCTATAGTTAAAAAGCATATTAATAATGATTTGTGATCTTGACAATGTGATATGTAAATTTGTTATAACCCTTTTATGATCTTACCTTAAATTAAGTTGTTTCGAGATTCTTGATGCCGGTCTTAACATTTTTTAAATTATATTCTATATTATTAGCTGTCAATTGAAGTAAAATAAGGAATATCTCTAAGATCAACTAACTGGAACTTTTATTAAAAACTTAATAAACGATTCTTGTATCCTTTCCAATTAAACTTATTGAAATGACTGATAAAAAGAACCAAAATATCTTTTTTACGTGAGAGAACTGCTGAAAATTCTAAAATTTGATACAACTGTTCAAACATTGTTTTTAAAAAACACAGACTATGAGATTCACTGAAATTTGTTTTAATGCCCCTTTTATTTCTGTTTTTGATTGTCATATTTTACAGCATGGAGTGCATATTGCATTCCTTGATATGGTGCAAAACAGAATGTATTAAAAAATGGAGTAAACCACAATCCACGAACTAAAATTGTATTACAATTTTGTTCCTTTAATATTACAGCCACCTCTGATGGTGTAATAAAATGACTCCAAGTATGAGAGTCTTTTACGATAACTTTAAGCATATATGCTATTTTCGTTCCTACATATGAAAACATAGTTCTATTAGGTGTTGTGATGAATAAGCTTCCATTTGGTTTTACACATTTTGCCATCCCCAAAAGGAATGATTTTTGATCTGGCACGTGCTCAACAACTTCACTGGCAACGACTGCATCATATTTCTCAGGATTTTTTATTGAATAATCTTCAATAAACTCTGTAATGTATTCTATATTCAATGATTGTCCTTTCATGTGATCTCTAGCTATTTTTACTAGTTCTTCTGATGGATCCAATCCAACTACATTTGCCTTCAAACGTGCCAGTGCTTCAGTAAGTATTCCAGCACCACAACCAACATCTAGAATATCAATTCCTTTAAGGACATCAGGTTTATTTCTATCTTCAGCTTTTATCTTTCCAGTACTGATTAATCCATCAATAATTAATGCTATTCTACACGGATTCAAAGAATGTATAGCCGTTTGAATTCCTGAAGGATCCCACCATTCAGCAGCAGAAGTTTCCAAAAGTTTCACGTTGTCTACATCAACATTTGTAGCAGTGCTGTATATCAATGGCAATATTTGTTGAAAAATTTAAGTTAAGTTAAATTTTAGTAATGTTCTGTCTTATCACCTTATTGGTTTCTCCATTGTTTTCTCGTTGAATTCTTCTTTACAACTAATATTTGAAGTCTAATATTAGGACTTTTAAATGACTACATTCTGGGCAATTATGGGTAAATCTACGAATAAACGGAACAACAAAAATCGACTTAAATTTTTTTCAACATGTAAAATTCCAAAAAAACGTTAAATGTAAAATATATTGAGGTTTAATTCACTTCCTTAGTAGTGTGAAAGCTTGATTAATTCACTAATTTATGTAAATGAAAATGAAATTTATTTCGTAGGTTTCCCTTTTAAAAGTTTATTTCTATTTTTAACTTCAAAATTACATGATGAATTTGGTTACTACGATGTGTAATTAGTACCAAAATGATACACTTGTGTAAATAATGTTTTTTAATACTTATTACATTATTGATAGTTGTGTATTGAAATTATTTGTTACCCTTGTTCGGGTATATATATTAAAACTATTTAAATATCCGTATATTAAAGCTGTATTGCTTTTATTTTCATTCTACATAATTTGCCAAATTTTTAAATTATCCAGTTTCCAAGAATATTTAAGTCTTCCCAACCCATGTCAGGTTACGTCACTAACTTCATACTGAAATTCATTCTTTTACTTCTGTTTCTTTCTATCTTGTTTGACTGCCTGCAATGCATAGTGTATTCCATGATATGGTATAAAACTGAATATATTGATGAATGGAGTATACCACATTCCACGGACTAAGACAGTTTCAAAGTTTTGTTCTTTCAATATTTCTTCTACTTCTGATGGTGTTATATAAAGACTCCAAACATGAGAGTCTTTCTGGAGAAGTTTAAGAAATTCTACTATTTTCGTTGTAAACCATGACACTATAGTTCTGTTGGGTGTTGTAATGAACAAGCTTCCATTTGGCTTAACACATTTTGTCATTTCAATCAGAAATGATTTCTGATCAGGAATATGTTCTAAAACTTCACTGGCAATGACCACATCATATTTATCAGCATTTTTAATTGAATAATCTTCAATAAATTCTGTAATGTATTCGACATTCAATGATTGTCCTTTGAGATGATCTCTAGCTATTTTAACAAGTTCTTCTGATGGATCCAACCCAATTACATTTCCTTCTAGACGTGCCAGTGCTTCGGTAAGTACTCCAGCTCCGCAACCAACGTCTAGTATATTAAGTCCTTTAAAGACATCCGGTTTATTTCTGTCTTCAGCTTTTATTACTCCAGTGTTGACCAACCCATCAATAACAAATCTTATCCTCAATGGATTCATGGAATGTAAAGCCATTTGAATTCCAGACGGATCCCACCACTCTGCACCGGTGGTTTCGATAAGCTGCATGTTATCTTTATCCACATTTGCACCAGATCTGTAAATAAATGGAAAGAAATGTTTTTAAAATTTTATTAGTCAAATTTTGTTTCGTTTTATTACCTTGCTGATTTTTCCATTCTTCACTCGTTGGGTTTCTTTTTATAACTAATTTTGTCAATCAAATTAGAGATTTTTTTAGCACAGAAATTATTCAAACGAAAAGTTGCAAATGTATGAGCAAATCTACGAAAGGAATTTCTATCAAAAAACGATGTTTGCAAAATTCCCAAAAACTTGATTTTATTTAGCTACTGCACTGTAGAAAAAGTGAAATAACATGGTTTTAAGTGCTTTAATTAATGATTTATTTGATTGTCAATTCTAACAAAGCTGGTTTTTTTTGTTTTTAATTTTTTCTTGCTATTGGAAGTGAATTAAATTTTACATTTAAGGTTTTTTTTTTGAATTTTACATGTTGAGAAACATGTTGTCGATTCTTGTTGTTCCGTTTATTCATAGATTTACCCTCATATGTAAAACTCGCAAATTTATCATTTCAGGTTTTTCAAATGCGAAGTTCATTCCACGTGCTTTAAATGTCAATTAAGTTCTAAATAAAATAATTTAAGGAAGAGTTTACAATTTTTTGGCGTAAGTAATAAGTAAATTAACCAGTTTTTAAAAATTCAATTAATTTGATGTTTTATTGAATATAATAATTTGATTATGTTATCCCCTTCCAATAACCGATTAATGTTACTAATGATTAGAAAGTTTCATACATATCATTATCTTTCTTGTGTTATCAAATTTATCTCAGTTTCTTACTGTTTTGCTTTACAGCATGGAGTGCATATGTTATTCCTTGATATGGTACGAAACTGAATATATTAAAGATTGGAGTATACCACATTCCACGAACTATAGTTGTATCAAAATCTATTTCATCCAATATATCTTCAACTTCTGATGGTGTAATAAAATGACTCCAAACATGTGAGTCTTTCTGAAGGACTTTAATAAGTTCTGCTATTTTTGTTGTAACACATGATACTAGAGTTCTATTAGGTGTTGTGATGATTAAGCTTCCATTGGGTTTTACACATTTTGCCATACCCAAAAGAAATGATTTCTGATCTGGTACATGCTCAATTACTTCACTAGCAACGACAACATCATATTTCTCGGGATTTTTATTTGAATAATCTTCAATAAACTCTGTAATGTATTCTATATTCAATGATTGTCCTTTCATGTGATCTCTAGCTACTTTAACAAGTTCTTCTGATGGGTCCAATCCAATCACATTTCCTTCTAGACGTGCAAGTGCTTCGGTAAGTATTCCAGCCCCACAACCAACGTCTAATATATTAATTCCTTTCAAGACATCTGGTTTATTTTTATTTTCAGCGTTTATCTTTCCAGTGCTAATAAGACCATCAATAACGAATCTTACCCGCAATGGATTCATAGCATGTAAGCCCTTTTGAATTCCAGACGGATCCCACCATTCCGCAGAAACGGTTTCCAAAAGCTTCACGTTATCTGCATCCACATTTGCATCATTTCTATGTTCGCAAATGAAAATTAAGATTATTAAATTAAAAATTCTTAATATATTTATTGTTTTTACTTCTTAGATGTATCCATTGTTCTTTCGTTGACTTCTTTCTAACGATTGAATTGTCCACTAATTCAATTTGGGTATAAATGTCTCAGATCATATTCTCTCATTTTTAACTCCTTTGAGTTGTTCGGAAAACCCATTCATTTAGAGATTTAAGTGTAAGAATATGAAACTTTAAAAAAAATTAAAAAGCCTTGAATTGTCAAATGCTTACATCCCAGTTTGAATAAAAAAAATCCATTCTGGCTTTAAAAAATTGGGAATTTCTTAAACCGCATTATTAAAAACTTGTTTTTTCACTATGAATGGCATGGTCATAAATTTGAATATTTTTTGTATGTCATTTTGGATTCCCAAATAAATTTACAAAAAATTGAAATAAACTGTTAAGTCATTCATCCGATGATCAAGAATAATAACAAAGATGTTAAAATGATGAACAAATGTGGATTTTTTTGTTGCTTCGGGAAAGTTGATTTCAGCCGTAAGGGCAATTTTTGAACATATTTAAGGTCTAGCAAAGAACATAATTCTAATATGCTTTGAAGACTTTCCTGATTCAACTTGAAATCATCTGTTATCAAGAATATTAGCTTTTATTATGCAACTGTCAATTAGTATCTCTATTCGATGTCAAACCTGTTTCTTTCATTTATCACCATCTCAATTGCTTTTAATTCTGAAATATAAATGAAAATGATGAGATTGGGAAAGTTAATTGCCAAATTATTTTACTTACTTCAGTTGCCAATTGAATGACTGCTTAGTACCAATAAGATATTACGACAAAACCTTATTGGATCGAATAACATGTTTGATCGTTGTAACTATCAAAGCAACTGGGTAAACTTTGTTAGTAAACAAAATAGTCCATAGTAAATGATTTAAGATGAAAGTTGAGATCTAAAATATTAGTAAAATTATGAGAACCACTGGATCTACAAAACTTATGTTTATGTACTCTAAATGTTCTGATTAAATGAAAATATTGCTGAATCAATGTGTAAATTAAGTTTTTAAACGAAATTGTAAAATCCAGCAAAAAACAATTTTCAAAGCTTACCAAGAAAAAAAGCTTTGTTATAAAAGTTTTTGCTATAAATTATGTTATCCAAATTTTACTGTCTAAACCTTATTATCAATTAAAAATTTCAATAGAACTATGATAAATTAAAAGTTCATAGTCTATTAGTTACATTCATTAGACAAGCAATCAATGAATTATTGATCAAGTCAAAAACAACATATTAACGGTTATAAAATATTTGAATTGCAGTTTTATAGCATCTTCATTGGTTTTTTTCTTGTCTAATAGATTTTATATCACATTCTGTTTTAATTTATTTAACTCCTTTGAACGCTGTAATTTCTGGTAAGTTTAAGTTAAAAATGTGTGTAACAGTCATAAGAATGTTTGGATATACAAGTTTTATTAATTCAATTAAGAAAATGAGTGAAAAAAGTATTAAACAAAATTTACTGGATCTCACGTACAAAAAATTGAAACAAAACAAATGAATTCTTGGTTAAAAAGCTATAGTTCTCATTCTTATAATGAATTTCGGGGAGTTCACAATGAATATATTTAACAAATGAAGTGAATAAGGCATGAAAATACTTCAATAAATTGAACAGTTAATGTCAAAAAAGTGATAACAAAAAAATATTACAGTCATCGTTAAATTGCAAAAAAAAAATTAAAGCAAAGATTTAGAAGCAGTTTACATGTATTTTTAGACATTCTTCCACTATCTAGTTATGAGATTTCTGGTGTAAAAATAAGGTGAAATTGGATGTATTTATTTTTAGAAAAATTTTCTAATATTTATCTTGGCGATGAAATGAATTAAGGCAAAAGAAGACAGTCACTCGTCTCTTGAGCTTCTTATCACACAATTATAATTGTATAAAAATTATCTACGTCAAACCTTATATTGTTATTAGTGATGATGACTTTCAGTTTTTTGTTACTTCAAACATTTTTTTAAATATTATTACATCGATAACAAATATTCAATGCCATTGATATTACAAGCGATTTATCAGCTTCTTATTGGCTCAGTCATTCAGTACGTATATATTTAAAAAATCTTATTTATAATGAGTTCATAACGATTATCAACATTGTATTCGGGTACGCTCCTTTTTGTTATTTAATTGGCACAGTTTCACGTATTGTAAAAGGTTATTAATATCTTCAAAGAAACGTTTACTTTCATTCTCCACATATCTCCTGCCTTCCTATGTTTACGTGCAAAATTATAAAGTAAATGTTCTACATCTATACACGTGTTATAAATTTTTGGCGAACTCTGTACGAAAGAATAATAATAAGTCATTAATTATGTCATTGTCCAAAATGAAAAACGACATGAGCAAATCATTAATAAATTAAATCTGGATAATATGTCACGACGTCGCTCTTAAACATTCTTGGAACCTTTCGTCACACACAAATTCAGACAAAATTTCATACATATTTATTTAAATAAACAAGTCAACGTGACTTTATCAAATACGAATATTTTCGGAGATACTGGGAAGAAATAATGCAAATAAATTTCTGGAACTAAGCAGTCAATATTTTTTTGACGACGAAATTAGAATGGTCATCATGATTATGTCAGGCAAATGCACATGTTGAATATAGAATTGACCTTGAAAAGAAGGTGCTGGATATATTTTTGAAAGAACTGAACAAAGTTCATAAAAGTTTTCAATTACGTCTTTCATTAAGCATTTGTAAGGGAAGTGGATGACTAATCATTTATTGTCTAGTCATTCCGAAAGTTATACTTGGAATTAATTTCTATGTAACCAAGTGATGAAAGCTTTATGAGTATTTTCCAGACAATTGTGTAATTTATTCATAAGAGTGGGGATATCCGTAAATTGGGTACGTGTTTTTGGGAGGGATGAGTGTCTACAGCTGCTAGACATTGTGCTGAAGAATTCTTCTTTGTGGTTATTTTGTTCAAGATCCAGAAAAATGGACGTTATTTACGAACCTACCCCAATTGATAACTTTGGACTAAAAAAAATTAACAAAGCACTAATGCGTCGCTGGATAAAGTTCAAGTATTGATAGCAATTTCACTAAAACTGATTAAATTTGTACTTGAAAAACTGCACACTCATCCAGTTTAAATCTATCAAGAATTTTAATCACATTCTATCTTCAAGGACAGCCAATAATAATTGGCAAAGTTCAATATTTTGTCTGCAAACCATAAAAAAGATTTAATGGATAATCATGAAAGTTATTAAAAGCTCCTTAAAACTTAAATTGAAGGAATAAATCAATCGTCATTTATACCGTGGAAAAAAAAAAGTTTTCGTTTTAAGTCTGTTATAGTGTGGCGCATTGTTACGATGTTGAAGATGATGACTTGCAAGAATCAACATTTTTTTCATATATCGTAAAACGTCGAGTGAATATATAATCTTATATTTTTTTTCCTGCTACGCGCGTCCAAATTCTTTTTTGTTGCTTTACTATATTCTCTAAATCGGTGTTTGTTTGTAAAATAACATACATTTGTACATGGAAGTGAAATACATATACAGTCTATATTTGAGTGGAATGAACGAGCATTTTTTTATTTCATGCTATAGAGATAAATGAATTATAGATAAAAGAAACCTTCACAATACAGACCAGAGAAAAAAAAGAAATATTTTTCTTAATGGATATTTCGCACACGTGAAAAATACAAAAATATTGTATAACGTCTGCAGTGATTCTCTTCCCGACTCCTTCCTGTTTGGCACATAACCAATTTTTATTTATGAGACATTTTTCATGAGTTTATTTTACGGAATGCCGGAATTGTTTTTCACATCGTTCATTTACTCTTATTTTTTACTACAAAATTTTTATTATTTTAAACTCGGGAAAGTATTGAATTACTGGGAATTAATGACCAGAACCAGCAGGCGCTTTTTATGGATATGACATTTAAATTTGTGCAAATCATCTGGAATTGCTAACTTTTCAATGATCTATAACAATACAAAGTATCTTGACACTGTAAAGCTTAGACTTATTGACGACTATTCCAGAGATAAGCGATTAGATTAGTATCAAACAAATCACGTGCTGAAAGATTAGTTCCAAAATTCTAAAATTGATTAGCTTTTAATCATTAAGTCGCTATACAGTTGCTGACCTATGTCGACAAAATTTTTGTAATGAAATTAAGTTCCTAAAGCTTAGTGACGTAATTCATCCATGCCAAAAGTTGTAGGATTCCCAAATATCAAGTTTGGAATGCATTTTAGAGGAAATTCAGGAATTCATTTTGAGTATAGACGTTGCACGTGGAATTTTACAACTTGATAATCCTCAAACCAAAACATTGCCATTCATGTTAATTCATAAGCCTATTAATGCCGGTAAACAATTTATTTTGTCTACAGAAGATCAATCACTAGGAATTTTGAAGACACTTAAAAATAGTCTATCCGGGTATGGCACTAAACACTTCAATTGAGCTTTAATAATTAACTTATTTACTTTCATGTCATGTTGAAATTTCAATAGTGCATGTCATGCTTTTCACATTAATTTTCCCCTCTCTGTGAATCACCTTTTAGAACAGCTTAAATCCCATAATTAAATAAAAAATGAGAAATGTTTCTGAGAAAATAAAGGCAGACATGGAAGGGCAAAAAACTTTTAAAAAGTGGGAAAATAATCTGAAAATAAAAAAAAAGTTTTTTAAGTTGCGGAAGAGGTTAAAGAAATTTTTTGCTGATGTCATTCGGGTCGATGTCTTTTCATTGATGGTGAAAGTACTGGTTTGATTTTTTCAAAATGTTTGGATTTGAAAGTTTTAAATTGTATTAATGACATGACATGACATGATGAAATTTTGAGGTTTGAACTTGATTCTGACGTCAACAGCTAATTTCACCATAATGTTTTCTAAATTAATTTAATTTAATTCAACTGCAATCGCGTGACACGATTAGGAATTTTTAATTAGTTTTAGGAATTGAAGTTAGTTATTAATCAGCATAACATGACATTTAATGGCTACTAAGTATGAAGTTTTGTTAGCATAGAAAGGATGATCCAAAAATTTGCATTAGTCTCTAGTGGGAATGTGTGTGTGTGTTCGTAAGTTATGTAGCGCAACATTAACACCTTATTAGCGCAACATTAACGCCTCAATAGCGCAACAATGACGCCAAAGTAGCGCAACAGTAATTTCATATTAGTGCAACAGAAACTTTTAAATCTTTGATTCAAAATCAGGTATCAAAATTTGGACTCTTTAGCAAAATTTCCTTTAACGTTACGCAATTTCCGAAAGTTCCCTGTAATCTCGAAGGTCATTTGTATTTACAATTTCCAATTTTATATCACTTAGTTCAACCTTGACCATTTACAAATGTAAACACAGATGACCTTCATATCAATACTAGAATCGAACAAGACATATTCCTAGATATCTCCGATCTGAAATATAAGTATATAAAATAATTAAATTTCATTAAATTAGTCGCTCTTGAACTTCAAACAAATCAATAAGTCACAAATATTCTCTCATAATCAGCCAGTCAAAGCATTAACATTTTACAATAGAGTTTGCGTGAATGAATTGTATACGTTGTAGGTGTAAGTTGTTAATTATATCTCGTCATGCATTGCCTGAACAAAAAAAATGCAATTCATAAAATTGCAATGATGAATGAGCAAAAAATAAAAGCATTGAATGACATTGCATAATCGAGCGAAAATTTGTAATTACAGCATGTTCGGAATCGTCAGAGTCGAACTAAAAATTAAAACGTAATTCATCACGTGAAAATGATATTTTGGCGATGAATCCGCAGATTCAATGTGATCCGCAAATATTTAAACTTTAAACAATCAAGTCAGCTTTACCTTTCTTAATTATTTACACCAGATGACTAGCACAATATAAAAATTGTAATGTAATGCTTAAATGAAGTGAGAAAAAGTGCAAATTCTAGATGATTTTGCTGAATTTGTTGATGGAAAACTGAAAAATATGCAAATCATGATCATTAATGAATTCGTTCAGTTAAATTATTCCGTATTTGCATCTATTGCTGAATAGATTCTATTTTTTTTTGCAAAACAACTAATTTATGAGATGAAAAAATAACATTATTTTCGCCAAATGTCAACGTTCTCTCGTTTCTTCCTGCTTATACATGCGCTCGCCATGTTCTCGCTCAATAATTTTTTGCTTACTCATCGACGACGGGAAATCGTGAGAGTAAATAGCTTTTTGATTAACACTCGATGCTTTTAACAAAATTATCACTAGATTCTTATGACCTAGATCGATTCTTCCTACATAATTTAGTCTAATGTCTATAAACAGTCATTCGTCATCATATTACGTAATGTCTATCATGCTTAAAAAGACCTTTAATGATTAAAACATTTGTTGAATATGTAAATAATCTGCTGGAAGTATCAATATTCCAATTATTGACATATATATAAAAGAAGAAGTCTGAATACTTTTTATTGTTGTTGTGTCTCAGATGATTATCGCAATTTAAATTTGCTGTATGTCTGTAATAGAGAAAAAAACACAATCAAATATGATGAATGAAGTTACTCGTTGCTTATAAGCTGTTAATCGCTTTATCATATCGAATTAATTAATTTTGACCGATCGTGGTAGAAAATTGTATGTATGTAGATAATATACAGTACTGCTGTATTTGTATTGGAAAAAGCTTAGCTAATAAATTATGACAGAATGTGAATTTTTTTAGAAATTTTTTATTTTTTTGGCCGAGGCGTAAAAGGTGAAAAGACTTTTGTTCTGTAGATAATAAATAAATGGCGTATGTGACATTCATGCAGGATTCAAGGAACAGAGTTATTTATTGGAAAAAGCGATGATATTCAATTTCTTTATAAAGTCCAAAGTAATTAAAATTCGCGAAAAATATTTACAAAATTCTGTTGATTTTATGATTTGCATAGCTGCACGCGCTGCAAGCATTAGTGAAAGGATGTCGATTGTTAAAAGGAATTTTAGAAATTTTGCTTATTCATTGTAATTAAGTCTTACTGAGAAAAAGATTGAGGATGAACAAGAAGAAATTGGAATTGACTTAATAAATTAGAGTATGAGACTTTACCCAACTGTAGGTGTATTGGCATATTAAGAATTTTAAGGAATATTCAACTGATTTACACATGCTTTAGGCAAATTTGATCAAAAGATGGAATCATGTCTGCTAAAATCGAACAAAGACATAAAGTGTCTTGCTATGTCTTACTGAGATTGAGATTGTCTATTATGCTTCATTTACATAATGTACATAATGATATCTTAATACCTCTGGTCATATATTTAAGTATATTATACATTCCGAATAGCACAAGTCGATTAATTGATTCTCAAGCTGGCACCAGGTCGAAGTAACTCTGACTAAGTCTCTGATCATGCCAGACTCACACTAATTTGGTCCCGGATCTTTGATCGATTAACAAACTTGTACTATTCGAGGACTTAACTTTTAACCGTCCTCATTTTGAGGATATACGACAAATGTCTTAATGTTCATCATTTTGTGAAACTGCATTGTCTCCTTATATGATTCTAATTAGATTTTTGTTAACAAATGAACAATCTATAAGAACAAACAAACTACTAATTTACATCTGTGATCGCTGAAGGTGTGTCTTTAAGAAAATTCTCAAACCGTCCCAAGAAGATACTAGAAGCTTCTTTTGACGCTAGATTAATTAATCGTAAATCCTTAATTGATTGCTTCTTTCAAAACACATTAATTGCGGATAGATTAATATTTTTGCAAAATCATGAAGCACGAGCTGCAAAATTCATTAAAGACTTCAATAAGATTTTATAAAGTCACTGACTACTAGGGGTTAATCCCCTTAAATGTTAATGAACAATTAGAAATAATTATGCCAATTTGATTGTGATTTACACAAAACTAGATCACTTAATCTTAGATGATCAGGCACAAAATGAGATTACTTAGTGCTGTCAATGTCAATATTTACACAATAATAATTACGAAAGTAAACCTAAACATACAGAGACTAGCTTAATGAAGTAATAACAATATATAAGTAAGAAGAGCTGTTGATGATAAGAAAAAGTTTTTTGATTATATAGGAACGGATTGCATCATATGACTCACATTTGATTGACAAATATGAATGGCTAATTTTCATTCAAGAATTTTGCCTTAATTTATGCATTGAATGTAATCAAGCATTAATATCCAATACCAAAACAAGCTCAATTTCTTTGTGCTTTATGCTTCTTCCTTACTGTAATACATTGACGCTAAATTGTGTTAAAATGTGTGTTATTTAATACTTTTTTATATTCTCCTTTCGTGAACAAAATACTGCTGAATGCTTTAGTGTCAGAAGTAAACCGGACGAGACCGCACACTGTTTCTGTATTATTATTTTATCTAAACTCGATAGTTTTTTTTGTTTCTCTTCGATCTATTGATGCGGTTCGAGAGCTTTTGTTGTGTTTGTACACGTTGTATGTAGACACGGCACAGAATCAAAATATTTTTGTGCTCTTTTCGAGAGCTGTTTTTAGTTTATCAACAACTGTGGACCACAAACGTAGTTAAAGTTATTTTAAAGAAATTTTCATGAAAAAAAGTCACGCGTCTTCAAAAAAAGATGAGCAAAAATAGTCAATAAGGAATAGCTAGTGATTAATTACTTACTTACTTCGCTGGCCGATCCATGGCCTCTTTCTAGTGATTAGTGAAATTATAAGTGAAAAATAAGTTAATTTAAAGACTGAATAAAAGATAAAAATTTGCCAACTCAGTCAAAATATAAAATAGAAGCCATACACATTCATATAAAGTCGTAGTTCATAAAAAGAAAATGTTATGACATCAATAAAGAGAATCAGATTATCGCAGGTATATATATTGAAAGCAACAGATGATAAGATAACAATTTTATTTTATATATATAAACAGTACAGAACAATATCATTTAAATACACGCGAGTGAAATTCCTTTAAGTGTTTCCAAATGCCCACATTTTTTTTTGGTGTACTTTGTTTTGGGTGACATGATTCAGCATAAAAAAAAATATTCAGTATTCTCTTATAATTCCAATTACTTTTAACACTTTTATCAACACAAATGTTTCTATTTTTAATTATATTTACATTTAATGCATTGTGTCACGATGAGTGTGCTGTTTTCATATCAAAAACGTTTTTTTTTTTATTGTACATGCTATGTACAATATGTACTTTAACATGCCAAAAGAATGGCAGTTTTGTGTGTTTATGAAACTTTTTTTTTTATCGTTCCATCTTCATTGAATGATTTGTGCTTTGGTTCAAGGATATAGTCGGCGATCATATGAAGATGTTGACTTCCACAAAAAGTGATTTACTCAATTATTCTGAGTGTTGTGTCGATAATATTGAATTGGGTACTAATTGAGTGACTTTAAATTGAAATTTAAGGACTTTAAGAATGCGGGGTATGTGAAATATAGAAGTGACTGCATTGTGGTTGCCAAAACAATTGTGAATTTATTAAGCAGTGCTTGATATTGAGACGAATTTTGTGTGAATTGAGTCGACTCCTGTACAGAGCTTGAAGTCAACTCGCACAACGTTATCGAAGTCGACTTGAACACAGAGCTCGAAAAGCAGCTAAACGACTCGATCTCAAAACAACTCGAGCTGACTTCAAACTCTGGTCACACATGAAAATTCTGTATATAGCTCAAAACAGTCATCGACTTCCTTATCTGATTCTGAGTGTCACAATGCTTGAAATTTGACGTTCTGAAGATTAGTTCCAATTGATCCACTTTAAATTGGAGAGCGCATATAAAGCGACTAAAACAGTTGCTGTTCCTAGCCATAACGGCAATTGCTTCTTGTTCCTTTCTTTTGCTGCTCTGCTTCCATCTCTACGGCTATTCACCTTCCTCTTCTTTAGATTCACTCTTCTTAATCTTGAACGACATTTGACAATTGCCAGTCATGACTATAATATATAGCTCTAGCTCATCATAGCTCATTTCCATATAAATCATCCGTCAATACCAAAACTAGAAACACAAAAAAATCCATGACGTCGAAGATTTACGCCATTCTAGTTACACCTTAAAACCTATTTCAAAAGACAATCGCCAGTTAATTTTGTCTAAAATACATAATGTGATAGAAAAATGTCAGGTGACGACATAATTCAACTATAAAAATTCCTTTGTGACAAAGTCGACATGTGATTTGGATGTAATAAGTGTGACATCACGTTCTTTGTCGCAGGAAAGGTGAAAACTATTTTTATGTGAAATTCCTAGAGAAATTTTTGTCTGGCACTATAGTCAATGAAAATGTGTACGGAATGAGAACATTTTCGAATGAATTATGGTGTAAGTTACTGTCGTGTAAGTGACTAAATTGCCGTAAATCTCTCAAAATAAGAATTTATTGTATTTGCAGCTGAGAAACTGCACACAAAAAAAACTACAGTTATCAGGTTTTTCCGAATTTTTAAGAATCCGGAGCAACTCATTCGTAAAGATCTTTAGACTTGCCAAATCGACCATGAAAAATGTTCCTGATTATGGCATCGGCAGGTTTTAATTCATTAGTAATCGTGTTGGACAAGTTTGTGACGGGAAAAATTTTACACAAATTCTTTTGAAAAGGAATCGATTGGGTTAAATCAACGACGGATTTTTGACTTTTCTGAGAAAAAAATGCTTGGATTGCTTTTATGGTTTTCAATTTTATAACTTTCCTTGAATTGGTTTTTAATGAATATTTTAAGATTTAGTTTGAATTCAAACTTCGCATGGTGACATTCATATTCGACAGAGGTAAAGTTAGGCTTGTAGTAATTAAAGACTAAATTTTCAAAGAGAATTGTATTTCAAGCTCAAATTTCTTCATTTTGAGTTAATTCGTCAAACTTTCCAACTTTCTTTGAATTCGACACGACATACGTGACAACGTGTCGCAACACTGTTGTGTGACGTAGAACATAGTTTAAGAAGCATTGACTTAAATAAACACAAACAGATCAACTGTGATCGATGACCTTTCTTAGTTGGCGTCTGAAGCTGACTTTATCGCTAATTGCCTTCTGCTAATTACAATACCAAATGTAACCATGTCTCAACAGCCTCTTGAACATTGATTTAAGTTGATTTATAATTCAAGTTCAATTCGAATTGTTCAATGTCGAGTCTGAAACCGGGAATTTTGCTGGAAAGAAGCTATCAAAACCAAGAACTCTAAACTGAATCATGTATTTTGTGAATGTTACATCCTGATTCAAAATTCCAACGAATTCGTGCTTATTTTGGGAAGATGATCGGATAGTCATCAAAAATTCGGACGCATGTCTGGTTCCATTTTTTCGTATGACTGTCTTGTCTGGTATGACAAGTCTGGCGAATCTCCGATATCTATTCCAAAAATCTTTGTCTCAAACAAGCCTTCAAACCAAAACAGAACATTCAAGTTCTAAAGATCCAAAAACATACAAATCAAAAATTTTATAGGCATTCAATTTCAATGTCACATTTGTTTGCGAAAAGCACAAGACTTTGAGTAAACGTTATGTTCAAGATTTATATCAAAAGTAGGAGTGGAAATATTCCACCCGAAAATTGCTAAACGATAAATCAATGACGATTTTAAAGCCTAATTTCAAATAGGTAGCTCTGCTAAATATAACCATAAATACATAGAGAAATAGCTGATAAGGGTTTCTGATAACATTTCCACACATTCATTGAGGGTGACGTGCCAAAATTGTTATCTTCACGATAAATTAAAGCTTCAAATATTTCCACGAATTTCATTCTTATTTCCTTGAAATTTGCTTTGGTCGAGAATGAATCAATATTTTTACCACAGAATGTCCGAAAATCACCGAATGGGTTAAAACGCAATTTCAATTCCGATGATCATTCGTAAGAATTCTCAAAAAAAAATATTGACATTATGCTTCGCAGGAATCGACTCACACCTGTTAGCGCCCCAAAAAAAAAAGAAAATGTATTTTTTTGGAAGAAATTTCTTGAATACCAAAGTTTGAAGCTAATCGCGTCATCTTTTATTAATCCTTAATTCTATACTTCTGTTTCAATACAGAGCAGATATCAACCGGTGTGGCAACAAAACTGTTTTTCACGAGAATCATTCAATAAAATTTTTTGAAACTCATCATGGCAAATAAAGAAAAAAAAAATTGTTTCGTTTTTATAGTAATGAAAAAAAGTTCTTCTGTATTTTGTGCTCACTAATAGACACTAGTCATTGTATAACTAAAAGGCTCGTAGTGAAGTTAAGTAATTTTCATGACTGCTACTTTGTTAAGGATTTTCCTTCATTTTAATGGATTTTGGATTAATGAAAGCTGTGAAAAAGCATTACAATGCAATTTTTCAGCTGTAATTAGTGCTAAATGATGAAAATATTCAGCAATAAATTAGGAGAATTCCCAAATTACTCAATTATATGACTGGACTGTGAATTGATGATAATTAAATTTTCCCGACCTGATAATTGCGAGGTGTTGTTCTGTTGGAATTAGGATATTTAATACAAATACATTAGTGCCATAGTGACACCTTTTTCTAGAATTAATCCATGAATACGTTCTAAATGCTGAATCATGAAAATTGAAATTTTAACGGCTTAAACAATTTTGGAATTTTCATACAAAAATTGCTAATTCAAATTCTATAAAACCGTTTAATTTCAAATTCTAAAATTCTGTTAAAAATGAAAAATAAATTTGTGCAAAGGATGACAAAAAGTTTGATTGCTAATCAGCAACACGTGCGACCTTCAAGTTATTGTGAATAACAATTCTTAAAAGGACATAAAAAGTATTAATATCTATCAAAAAAATACAAAAAAAAAGTCTCACAATTCATTTAATAAACAAATAAAGACGAATAGTTATGAAGTGGAACCAGTTATATTATCAAGTTTTGTTTTATCTCGTTTAGTCTATTCACTCATTAAATGTCTCAAAATGTGCGAAATTCATATAAATATGTGTATATATCCATAAGAGATGACTGTGCAAAAATGCAAATGATAATTCAACGACACTGCCTTAATTTATGCATGAGAGTCGATTTTTATTGTGATTATTATTTTTTCTTTCTTTCTTTTTTGTGTGGTTGTGAAAACTAGTATTCAGCGGACGTAATGGATACAACAGATGATGACATATTAATGAGTCCGTCATCACCCCTTAATGGTCAAGCAAAATCAGAAGATCTCGGAGATATGACATTCTGTATGTCTAATTACGCTAAGGAAGTCCTCAAAATGATGTATATGATGCGTCAGGTAAGTCAGTCTAGACAACCATAACTATATAAATGGATACATTTTCAACGACTTTCTGAAATTTAAAAATTAACGTTCAAAATTTATTCAAATTTTCAAAACATTGTACAGTTTTGACAACATTTGAATAGTTTTGACCGTTAATTTGTGAGGTTTTTGTGGACCTACTCAATAATTAATTAAAAACTACAATGTTAATTTACAGCATCATATGCTCACCGATTGTGTTCTGGAAGTTGACAATGAACTATTTCATGTTCACAAAGTGGTATTATCATCAGCTAGTCCATATTTTAAGGCAATGTTTACCGGTGGATTAAAAGAGAGTGAAATGTCACGTGTACGTCTTCAAGGTGTTTGTCCAAGTTCAATGGCCAAAATAATAACATTTATGTATACAGGAAGAATTCATATATCAGAAGTTACAGTGTGTCAATTGCTTCCTGCAGCAACAATGTTTCAAGTACCAAATGTGATTGAAGCATGTTGTGCCTTTCTCGAGAGACAATTAGATCCAACAAATGCAATTGGTATTGCTAATTTTGCCGAACAACATGGTTGTAACATATTAAGACAAAAGGCAAATCAATTTATTGAAAGGAATTTTACGCAAATATGTCAGGAAGAAGAATTTCTTCAGCTGTCTGCATTACAACTTATAAATCTTATACGGAAGGATGAGTTGAATGTTCAAGAGGAGAGAGAAGTCTATAATTCAGTGCTTAAGTGGGTTAAATATGATGAAGATAATCGTTATCCAAAGATGGAACATATTCTGTATGCTGTACGATGCCAATTCCTTACACCAAAATTTCTGTAAGTCAATTATCGACATATCGCATTCGATCATGATTTTATCATTTTTAATTCTTTACAGTAAAGAGCAAATGAAAAACTGTGATGTATTAAAAAGAGTGCCGGCGTGTCGAGAGTATTTAGCAAAAATTTTTAAGGATTTAACACTTCATAAGCGTCCAATTGTTAAAGAGAGAAAACCAAATACAACACGTATGATATTCGTTGCTGGTGGATATTTTCAACATTCATTAGACATTCTAGAAGGTTATAACGTCGACGATTGTACGTGGACGACACTTCCGAAATTGACTGTGCCACGATCAGGCCTTGGTGCTGCGTTCCTTAAAGGTACATTTTATGCTGTTGGTGGACGAAATAATGCACCTGGAGCTTCCTATGATTCAGACTGGGTTGATCGGTAAGAGGAAAAAACCAATTTTTGATGATTCAGTGCCTTGAATCAAATAAGTATGTTTGTTTATAGCTATGATCCGTTATCCGAGCAATGGCGACCGTGTGCTCCTATGAGTGTACCAAGAAATCGTGTTGGTGTTGCAACAATGGATGATCTTCTTTATGCTGTTGGCGGATCTTCTGGAAATGAATATCATAATTCAGTTGAATAGTAAGTTTGTTGCTGTTTTGAACTTTTTCGGATGAATATTAAGAAATTTTCTTTCTATAGCTACGATCCTGAGCAAGATAGGTGGTTTGTAATAGCACCAATGCGTTCAAAAAGACTTGCAGTCGGAGTTGCAGTAGTCAATCGATTGGTGAGTCTCAATGACCATTTTATTATGTAAATATCATTAATTAATTCTTGATTTTTAATTAGCTTTACTCAATCGGGGGATTTGATGGTGAAAACAGACTGTCATCTATGGAATGCTACCATCCTGAGAATAATGAGTGGACTGATATGCCTTCAATGAAATATCCAAGATCAGGTGCTGGTGTTGCTGTGTTAAATCAAGTGAGTCAAATTTCCATGACTATAAAATTGTTTTATGGACCAAATCAATTGAATGATTCACCATTAATCATGACTTTACAATCTAAAAACTAAATCGAACTAATTTTTCATTTACAGTACATCTACGTCGTTGGAGGATTTGATGGAACACGACAATTATCATCAGTTGAACGATTTGACACCGATAATAAAGTGTGGGAAATAGTAACGCCAATGAAAACATCACGAAGTGCCTTATCGGTGAATGTAATTGATGGAAAATTATATGCAATGGTAAATTAGTAGCTTGTATAATTTATTCAATTAACTCAATTTTAATTCGAATTAAATTACTTGATTCTATTACGCAGGGTGGCTATGACGGAACACATTTTCTATCAAATGTTGAAGTCTATAATCCGGCTGAACATTTGTGGGTCGATGGCATTCCTTTAACATCTGGACGGTCAGGATTAGCATCAGCTGTCATTTATCAACCATCGTGTCCACATAATTACTCACAAGAGTGTACAACAGCACAAAATCCAACAAAACGTGATTATGATGATAATCACCATCGTAGATTACCGCCAGACAATGGCCATAGTTCTTCATCTATGAATTGTAATTACTCATCAAATGTAAATCAAAATTTAAGAGGCTCAGGTAGTGGTAGTGGTAATCATGATACAAATGAAAATCAAGAAACAAACTGTGATGAAAATGAGGAAAGTCCTAAGAAAATTAAAAGTCCGTGTATATTTACTCAAATGAGAGAGCGGTGTAGGGCGCGAAGTCGTCATTTACATTATCTACAACAACAGCAAATTCAGCAACAGAAATTAACAGACATTAATAGTAATATAGAGAAAGTAATAAGGAATCATACAAAATGTAAGAATCCCAATGCACCATGTTCAATACAAAGGTTGAGACGACGATTCCAATACTTTCTCTATAATCATATAAGACAGAGTGATTATCAGTGTAAAGAAAATGAAAGCAAGACATGATAGTGGATAAATTAAGAAAAAATCAATTAAATTATTTCACATTCCAAAACAACAGTTCATTCAATTCATTTTAAAAAGTATGAGATGAAATCGTTGTGTGATTAAAGCGCATTTTTTGCTAACCAATTGTAGTCATCTGTTAAAGTGTGCAGTCATGTATGTCATTTTAAAGTTTAAATTTTTTTATTATTGTCAATTATTTTTTCCAAAAAACATTTAAAGAAGTCCTAGCGACTTACGAATAAATTTTATTAATTAATGCATATTAATCTAAAAAGTTTAATGAATGATCTGTGTGGATTGCACATTGAGGGTCATTCTGATATTATGGAACTTTACCGTTCCAATCCCGATCGGCACATTTTCAAATTGTTGCCACCACTACGACGATTTGGCAGCATACTTAGAACCAAGTGGCAGTCACTTGGGGAAAACAACAGAATTTGCCAAGTGGCTGTCACTTGGTTCTAAGTGTCCTGTCGCGTCGTTGCAACTTTTCAACTGCCGATCGGGTATGTGATGTTTGCTAAACATTGAAACTAGTCTTTATGGCTCTACCAAGGGGCTGATTGAGTTGTTCATACTATAGCGGAATTATCGATTTTGGATGATCCAATTCTATTTTCAGATCATCCAAAAATGAATTGTCTGCTTTGAAATAGCCAAAACTCGTACTATACGTCTATACTTATGACGTTGCACTAAAATGACATAACAATACATGACTAAGTTTGGCAATAGTCAGACAAGAAATAAATAAAAATCGTTTGCTTTGCAAAAATGCATACCAAAAAGAAGCGAACAATCAAGAGAACTTAACTCATGCAGTAAATGTGTCAAAAGTGCTGTGCTGATATGCATCTGAGAAAAAAGTAATAATTATGTGATGAATCAAGTTTTTGTAAGAATGAGTATATTTATGTGATGTAAAGTAAAAGCTTTTCAGAAGCAGCATTTATGACACATTAAATCAACAAGTTATGATCTCTTGGATGGATACACTTTAATTCGGGTGAAGATTCAAGTGACATTTAATTACAAAATGATTGTGAGCAGGATGAAGAAAATTATGTGTCTTTTTTTATAAAAGAATTCCATTAAGTTAGTGGGAGCAGCATCTACTGTGTGGTAGGATATTAAAGATAATGAAATGGACAGATAAATTTCTTCATTCCTTTATTTTAAAAAGATGATGGTTTTAAAGCCTGGTTTAAAAAAATTATTTTCAATGAAAATAAAAATAAGTAACAAAAAAAAAAGATTTTAATTCCTTTAGTGAAACATGTTGGACTTTTGATGGTGTTTTAAAGTATTAAAAATTCTTTTCAGGTGGATCAGCTTCTTAATAAAGCTACCGTAACGGTATGATGAGATTTATTGCTTGAATTGTGTATGAGAATGGCTAAAATACACAGCATTGTGTGAAATACTGCAGATTTTCAGTTTGTCGTGTTCGCTTGGTACCTAAATTCAATATTTACTTCCAAAATTACGTAAAAAAATCTTATTTTGGCTTTTAAATAATTTATTCTCGAATAAATTTTAATATTTATAGAAATTTCAAGTTAGTGCAATTCAGAGGCAGTAAAAAATGTCTGAGAATTATGCTTATTCTTAAGACTACCAGCATCTGTGTAGCCAACAGGGTGCAATCCCCTTTAAATATTGATGAACTGTATGCCGTGTGCAGTTAAGGTCAAGTCTTATCACTAAGGTGTGCCGTTTATCTCCATCTGGAGTTATCAGCAACATTCATGCCTCAAATTAGCTTTGGTAAATTGATGGTCGCCAGTTCGAATCTTGCCATTTCTAAATTTGTGCTTTTCCCGAAGTTCAGATACTTCAACTGCTTTATATACAAGATCAAGACTAAATTGGAGCTTTAAGCAACTTTGGATTAAGTAATAGGTCCTGACCTACCTCACGATCGTTGAAAAAATAGGAACAAGACCTACAAAATTACCTTTTGAATGGAATATTGATGAAATACAAATTTATTCTAGATCCAGCTATCAAAAATCTAATCTTGATCCAAGATCATCAATCCCTCCCCAAAAACTTCCATCCTACGCGTGGAAGTTTAAAATTTCTCATCATCCAAAGCAATAATCACTACATCCAATAAGCTCTTCCAATGCAATTTCAAAATTCCCGCAACTCAGCCAAGACACATTACATGTTGAAATTACAGAGGTTCCAGTACAAACAGTTTCGTAGAATAAATATTGGAAAATTGTGATTCTTTCCGAAAATCTAAAAGTGCAAAATAATTTTGCCTATTTCCGTTGGCAACAATTAAAATTAATTAAACCATTTCCAAAATCTAAGTTGTAAGCGTGACTATCCGTCAAATACGGAGTATAGTGTCTGATAATTCTATGGGACGAGGAAATTACGATAAAAACTTTATCCACTCCCAAGGATATGAAGTGACATTAGGGAAACAAAATCTGTAGTGATAGTGAAAAATTTGATCATTTAAATAATAGAACGGAAGTAAAATTGCATATGTCAGCTAATATAAAATCAGTCATTGTTTGACTTGTTAAGTATCATTAACAAAAATTGATGAAAAACATTTCGAGATTCGTGAAAAAGGAACCAAAAATCTTCCAAAGTGAGAGCTTTTGTGCAAAAAAAGAACATTAATGTAGTAAGCTGGAAAGCTTCCAGTAAGCTCTCAAGGATAACTCTCTCTCAAGGTGCACACGGATATTTCAGTGAAAAAGACACAGTCGACAAGAATTTATCTCGTTAATCAATCTCATTTTGGGACTTTTTCCCAATTTTTTCTTTCCTTTACTTTTAAAACCATTTTTGAATAACTCGACACACAAAAAAAAATTGCTACTTTATTTTTTAAAGGAACTTCTTTTAATTTTTCGTCGTAAATAAAAAACAACAAGCGAATCAGGTCAAGAAACACTGAAGGAAATAATTGCGGAAACTTAATTTATTTTATTTTTTATTATTTATATATTATTTTACAACAATTCATCAGTTTGATGCTATCATACATGCCTACTGTGTTGTGTGAGAGATAAAATAAGAAAGAAAAAGTAAATCGCAGCAAGTCGAAAAAAAAGTGTAAAAAAAAATATTTTTTGTAGAGTAAAAAAGAAATATTTTGAAAATAAACAAAAGAAGAAAGTAAAGGATAAAGCATGGCTGATGAGGAAGTACTGTTTGATGATGTTTACGAGCTCTGTGAAATTATTGGCAAGTGAGTACATAAAGCACAATCTCTTTTTTTCTCATGTTTATTATCCTCTACATTCTACGCTGAATTCTGAATATATCCGAAGTGATACATACTTATTGTGTAAACATTATGCATGCATTGCAAATGATTGAATGTGATTATTATTCGTGCGAATAACGGCAAGCACATTCCACTGCACTACCGGTCATAAAATATTCATTAATTGCATTGCAGGAAGTTTAACGAAAATCTGAACATTTTTTTTTTTTTGTGTAAAAAGAAGTTAAAAAAAATACTTTTGAGGGAAATGAGATGCTTCGTGGAACAAAAATAAGAAATGAAAATTGTATTGGATTCTTTTATGCTTCGCAAGGAAATAAAATCATGAATTTTTTATGGCACAATCTATGAGGAGAAGAATCTATTTTCTTTAGATGAAACAATAACATTTTATAGAATATTTTGAGGAAATTGTATAAATTTTTTGGTAGGGTCTACATGCGCGAATGATTTGTCGGAGAAATGGCTTTATTAGGCATTTTTGAGACGGGAGTGCTGGTTGATAATAATGATCATATTTACGTTCCTTAGTTCAATATCTCATGGTATGGATTTTGATCTTTTTTGAGGCACAACTCATTTGACGTTAATCAGTATTAATGAGGATGGGTTAATCAGCCTCTTTTTTGTAATGGGATACTTTTGGTGTTAATTGAATAATCTTAGTTTATTAGCTACATCCAATAGGATTTCATCTAGTCGACCATAATTTCTCGGTAATCAGGCCATAAAGAATAGCTTAGAGCTTGCTGAAAACTTAATAGCTAGTCGTT
Source organism: Chironomus tepperi (assembly GCF_022539635.2). Classification (NCBI taxonomy): domain Eukaryota; kingdom Metazoa; phylum Arthropoda; class Insecta; order Diptera; family Chironomidae; genus Chironomus; species Chironomus tepperi. The sequence continues at coordinate 4,056,990 of NW_027226207.1, forward strand.
ATGAGTTCAGCTGGGGCTAAAAGTTTGTTGAAAACTAACTTGTAAACAAGATTGTTAAAAAGGGATTTACAAAGGTTTTTATAGTTCGTCCAAGTCAGTAAAGGTTCGTCTAAGTCAGTGCAAGTCCATCTCAGTCAGTGTAAGTCCGTTTTAGTCAGTGCAAGTCCGTCTATTTCAGTGCAAGTCCATCTAAGCCTGTCTTAGTCAGTAAAAGTCCGTCCAAGTCATGATTTTCGACATTTGGCGACACACTACTCGTGTCAAAGAGCTTAGTTCAAGAAACACTGCGTTAACCTGTGAGTTTGAGTAGCATTGAACTAGATCGATAAGAAGCAGAACTAGTTAAAGACCTTTTCGGCAAATATCAGCTATAAAACTTGGAAATAGCTAAATTTCAAGTCTGATTCTTTGTAATCCTATTTCAACGTCCATATTATCAAAAGTGCTCTATAAATAACGAAGTAGCTGTCTATTGCTGCACACTCTAGCCAACTCATTATCTTATTACACTTACTACCTAATTAACATTATCAAGTAACCTTCTGAAGAGACCTTTTTTAATTAAAAATTTCGCAAATTTTTCTCTCAAAACAAAATCCTTAAATCCCCTAGAATTAAGGACCGTTTTTTTGACATTGCCTGATCAAAAGAATACAGCATCGAAATTAATATTGTAATTTCCTCATCTTCCTTGATACACGATTCCTATTTGACATTTTCGTTCAGATGATTTTTGTAAGCTTTGTCATGCAGTCAATGTAATTTCCTGTAATTTTCTCCTTAAAGAGTCTCATTTTTCGGGAAATTTGCCACTTCTATTCTATATACTTTTTTTTTTATTCTTAATTTAATTTTTTTATTCCTTCGCATCTTCAAAAAAAAAGGCATTACCTCTTTCCTGTGCGAAAATTTTTCCTCTTCCCCTCTCTCTATTTGATTTTCTGTGAATGAGTAGTAATGCTACAACACAGAATGCTGCAGAAAGAAAATTGTAATAAAAATTCAAATAGCTCTATAATTGAGAACCGACAGTTTGTTTACGGAATTGCGATAGAAATTGTTTCAGTTTTTTCTCTTTCTCTGTGTAGACAACGGATAGTATTTAGATGAAAAGTCATGGAAGAAGAAATTTTGCGCATGAACATAGTCGAAATAAGAATTATTTGTTTATACTTTTTTTTTTATTCTTGACTTTAAAATTACGTGCAACACATTTTCACTGATATATATTTTCAAAATTTATATTTCGGATTGTATTCTACAGAAACTAATAATCGTTACAATCAGTATGTTTCATCAGCTGTGGCATGCGGTAGTTCGTAAGTGACGTTGAACGTTAAACGTTAATTTTGGGATTTTGGTTGCCTTTACTGCTGTTATTTAAGTATTCTTGATGAATATCTGTGTCCAATGTGTTGTAACGTTCATTTGAGATTTGAATAATATTTATTGTACATAGTTGAATACCCCTTTTTCATACAAAAGCTCTCGTTGTTTTTAAATTCCAAAAAATAAACATCATTGCCAATTTTTAAAATCCGGAAGGAATTCTTAATTACATTTACACATATCAATCCAATACATAGTCTGTTACCGATATGACGAGCGCACGCATATTGCTTACGGCATAATACCAGACATCACTAGCAAAATGACCTTTAGTTCCATCGTTAAAAAATATTATTTTCAATACATTTTCAAGCAAAAAAATTAAAATTTTCATGAAATTTAACAGAACTGAACACATTTGTGCCCGAAACATTTTTAGACATACCATTTTTACAACATTAACGAGAAATTAAATTATGTGGAACTGACTTTGACATTCGATAATTGAAAAAAATGCCATAAATTGAATAGACAATGTAACATTGACTTGTTAATGTACAGCAATGCTATATGCTTGTAACAAAACTTGTTATAATTAGCAATAATGTTTTAAACTAGTTTCGTACGTACATTTCTACAAGCTGTCATGACTTTGTTACATCTTCATCTCAATTTTTTTCTGCTTGAATCTTCAGTAATTTTACGAAAAAAAAAAATTGTACGAATCAGATTAAAGCTGTCTGTTAAGCAGGCAAACTTCATTCATCAGCATTAAATTATAAAATCCCAAATGCGGCATAATGGATTAATCAGATATTCATGGTTTTACACCTGTATAAAACAGCCACAAACATAAAGAACTTTTGCAATCAAATTTGTCGTTTCTCAAATGAATAATGCACTAACTTCATCTTTAGAAATTATTCACATTAAAATTTGGTTAAGGGTGTGCTAATGGAACTCTTTTTAGTTTTGTAGTTTTGAGGTGTGGCGGCGTTGGATTGAAGATACCGAAATGTTTAGTCATTTGGAGGGAATTATGATAGTGAAATAGAGTAATCAATTAGTTAGGCTACTATATAAAGATTAAAACATGACGATAAGTGAGTTCAAATCTCATTTGATTCAGTTTTTAATTGTTATAGACAGGCTGTTGTACGATAAACGACATACTGAATTAAAACAGTTGTAGCTGCAATTTGTCAGATTACAAGCTATTTCTTGTTACATAGCAGACACACAGAAAGTGTTCAATATCAATGTTAAACCCGAGTGGAACAGGATGTGACTAGTTGACCGTATATACTTGACATTTTTAAGCATAGCACACAATTATCATGTTTTCATATCTAGATACATGTCTATGATTATCAGTAGTCTGTTCTGCTCGGGAAACGATTAAAAAAATGCTTACAAACCTCCCACAATGCTTGCCATGCTTGTTACAAATCGCAAATCGCCAATTTGGAATGGTTCATGAGCAGAACATCCACCGGCACACTCCACAAGAGACTAATTATTTACCCCACAGCTATCCTTAGAAAAATTCTTGAAATAACTTTAAATCACCCGAAAAGAAGCATGTCCACATTAAAGTTTCAGCGCGTATTCTAATGAACAAGTCAGTCACTAATTAAGAAGACAAATCCCAAGACAGGTTATTAAAAAAAGAAAAATTTAATGTCTTTTGTTTAATGCGAAATATGAATTTTATGAGAGCAGGCGAGATGAGAGGCACGTCCTCAAACATATGCTCTATATTCAACTTTAACGTCACTCATTTCGTCTCATTTGATGTAACAGTAAGATGAGGGATAATGAAATGAAATTATGATAAAAAAGAGTAAAATGTCAATGTAGGCGCATTTTCTAGGCTTATGGAAGTTAGAATATCAGTTGCTGTATTTTGTGAGGTAGAAAAAAAAGGCCATGCTTGAATGAATAAAATTGATTATGTCGTGCACATGTTGCGATGATAAATGACCAAAAAAAAAATATATGGAATCACTTATACAAAATAATTGTGACAAATTTCAACTCGATAAGATCATAATTGACTGATTAATGGCGGAAAATTGAGTTATTTTTAGCATATATGCATTTAGGATGAAGGTTTGATATGTTTATAACAAGTTTATTACCCCTTCTATGATATTTTCTAATTGATTCCGCAGATTAAATTTCCGATGGGTTCTTCTCGTTTTTTTCATAGCGTTCGGCATGCTTTTCTATCTTTGTTGACTTTAGGAAAGGCTGTAAGGGTTGAGGATGAGACTATCTTGGTATGATCTACAGTTAACAGATCATTTGAGTTTGAGATTCTGGATTTTAATTAAAATTAAGACATTTTTATGCTTTAAGTATTAATTTGAATAGCACAAGTCAGTTAATCGATCCAAAATCCGGCACTAGGTCGGCGTGACTCTGGCATGGTGTTGGATTTAAACAGAGTTGGGCCGGATTTTGGATCGATTAACCGATTCGTGCTTTTCGCATAAAAATACAGTTTAATTTACTCCAAGGCCAACTCGATTAACTAGCCATGAATAATTGCCTGTCAGTCACAACTTCGACACAAACTCACTCAAACATCTCGTCGAAAATATGATCAAATTAGTGAAAATCACGTTATACAAAGTAGATATGTACGCGTGCTTATGTCATTATGGTTTTTCATCTCTCGTTCCTCTCATATTACAAAACAAAAAGAAAGAAAAAACCGAGTGCAAAAAAAATTTATTTTTTTTATAGAGCACAGTCATGTCGAAACGGGAGTAAAATGAGGGAAAATGAACAACCTTGTCTACAATAAAAGTAAACAAAAAAGTTGGAACAATTGCTTACATCATTATAAAGTTTTTCTTTTGAATGTGTACGTATGTACATTAAGATGCACATATTTATAATTCTATAGTACTTCATGTCAATGACAAGAGTTGGATGGGAAGTTTGTAAAGTTTTCGACTAGATCATGTTCTTGTGAATATTTTTGGTAAATTCTGCGTAGTCAAAAGCAAAAGTCTGTGATGTAATTTAAGAAGTATTCTTGAAGTTTTTTTTTTTGATGCCTGGAGTATTTTTAGCATCAAAATACAGAACCCGACCTATATATCTGATGAAATAATCAATCACAAGAAAATATGAAATATTTCTTCTTTGTATCATGTTGAGTGATTTGCTTTTAAAGCCTTTAACATAAATCCATCCAGCTGCGTATCGCAAGGGAGCTGTGACGTACCAAAAAATTTGATTTTCTACAGAATAAGTTAAAATAACATGAGATAAGTTGCTATATTAGAAAATCCCAAGGAAACAAAAATATATTACTCTTAAAAAACAATGTCATTTAAAGTCAATGATATATATTCTGTGCATATATATTTGTCAAACCCGTACGTCTTGAAGCACGCTTTACATTTCATTTCGTCTTCTTCATTTCATGTATTAAAAAGTTACAATTTTCTTGCTTCTTCTTGCCTTTTTTTCTCTCCTTTTTAATTTACTTTTACTTCACCCCTTTCCCCATTGGCAATGCTTTTAATGAAGAGCATTTTTCCTCATTTAACGCACTTCTTTAAAGGGAGAAACTGCTGCTATTGTCCACAGTTTGTTTTGTTGAGACATTTGTTTGTCACAGGAGTATATTTGCTTCTATGTTTGCTTATAGCCCGAAGGATTTATTGCATTCGAGTTTTATTGATTTGAATTTATTAAGCTATGGTTTTGTGATGTTTTGATTGGACTGAAAATATGGAATGATTTGATTGAATATGATGATGGTTGAGTTGATTATGAATGAGGGAAATTGATATTTTATGATGTTCGGCAATCAGGGTAGGGGAGGAATAATTTTTATAGTTTGTAGTACAGTCATATTGATGGCAGAAGTCTCTTAGAGTTGCTACATCAAATTGTAAGCATGAGGAGATGAATTGATTCGATATAGTCTTGTTACTTTGAAAACTACAACTGAAAATCGATAGCTGGGAGTTAGTTTTGATGTTTGAGGTCTTAGGCACCAAGGTAGAAGATCTACATTCTCAATTAGTGTCGTTGTCTTTACAGTGTCGTTTCAATACAATTCTATCGCGAATCAAGGCCGCCTGTAGATTGCGCCTGACACTGACTTTATCGTTGAATACTCCATGCCTATTACCAATATTACCAATACCCAATAGCGCATATAATGCGTTCAAGCTACATTCAGCCCATTAAAACACTTCAAACTCACCACTTCCACATAATCCATGTAATAAATTTTTACAATCGTCACCTTACCTCCCATTGAAAAAATGCGCCTGTCATAACAATTTACCCAGTTTCAAGATTTTTACTCCTGATTTTATGTATATCACAAGTAAAAAGAAGCAAACTCTTCAGTTTCTGTTGTGAGAAAACATAAGGAATGATAATGAATATATTGAGAGAGAGAAAAATGGGGGAATTTAACATTAATTGCTTAAAATTTCAGAAGAAAGGGTGAAAAGAAAGGAAAAAGAATTAAATGAAGAAATTCCCCATCTCCCAATTTATCTTCTCGTTCCTTTCATTCGTTCAAAACAATACAGAACATCTTACGTCATTTTACTCATTTTTTTTAATACGTATTAACATCAAAATAATTTGATTCACTTTTATAAGGAATGAAGGAAGATGAAAAAAGATGATGATGATTTTGGACAAAGATGAGATATGAAAATTCTGTTAATAAATATTTCATAACAGAATATTATTTTTTGTCATTCAATCTTTTTTAGGTTATATGAATAGCTTCAAGCGACATCCAACAAACTCAAAAGATTGAGTTTTTCCTTTTTTGTTATTCCATGCATTTATGCTCTGTTAACGTTGAAAAGGGGGTCTAAACTTGCACAAATTTAATTAAATTATGACAACTTTTTCAATCATAAAGGCTTAGTGAAGGTGCTGAGATTTTTTTTTCATAAAAGAATCTTTGAAAAACATTGTAAGATAAAGATTAATGAAATTAACAAGTTATTAACAAAGTGTCTACTCCTCAAAGGAGAATCATTCAGTTTAATTATGTAAGCGTGCAACCTTATTATAAACACAAAAACATTTTTATATCGCACATTATGAATAAAGCGGTAAAATAGGCCATAAACTCAACCTTCGCGTCTTTCACTCTTTCCATTATTTGGTAATTTATCTACTTTAATAAAAAAGGATACTTTTTATGGAGGGTGGTCGCAAATGATGTAAAGTTAAGAATGAAAAGTCCGATTTTGTACACAATTTGCTGTGTAGCATGACTTTAATTAGTTTTTTAAAGTGTCTTCAAAGGTCAATTGCTCTCCATACACCAGGGTATGATTAGCGTTTAAGCCATTTTAGTAGAACTGCATGAATACTGCGGTGTTTGATAACATTGTGTGGTGTATGAGCAGAGTGGAATCTGGGGTATGGAGTCATATACACTAGAATCAGCCAGAGCGAGAGAAAGGCCTCTGTTGTCGAGTGGTTAGGCAACAGATCGGAAATTAGCATTGCTTTTTCATGAGTGCGAGTTCGATTCCCTCCAGAGACCGATGTCTCAATCTTTACAATAGAGTGCTGTCGACACAATTTTTTCATTGCTCGCGACATTACATAGTGTGTAATATGTGATATTTAGATGAATCTTCAAGGGCATGAGTCAGGCCTCTTTGGCTCATATAAAGCTAGGTTTAATACAGACTTTTAAATATGAATAATTCACCAAAAATCTTCGAATTCACTCCAACATAGCTTTAGAGACTCCCTTTTTGCATGAATCTTCAACATTATATTCAAACAATTTCCCCTGCAATTTTCCTTCCTCGTAATGAGAATTAATGTTTAAAAAAATACAAAAAAAGTCTGTAAATGGTTGCATAAACTTTTCAGTCCCTCTCCGCTAACAATTGTGTTTATTCAGAAGTCAAAAGTAAACATTTTTTTTGTCGATTTCCAGAACTTTTAAGTACAGAACTTTTTTGTTGTATGAATTAATTGTACTTTAAGATTGCAAATAAATCATAATTTATGGGTAAAGTTTAGACTTGCAGTGCCTTTATTTCGAAAAAGATCCAGATTCTTATTAAAAATGGATGGATAAATTGATGGATTACGGATTGACTGACCATTGTTTGGGCTTGTCTAAATCACCACTTGTTCGTGATTTTCCTCTGATTCAAAAGCTCAATTGATTATCGATAAGATTATTTTAGACATTGTCCATTAAGTTATGTGCAAGACATTCTTGTTATGAGAAATTTGGGTCGATATAAACTTGTTATCTGAAGATTTTTACCTTAAGACTTTTAGATTTTTTTAATTTAAATCCAAAACAGCCTAAATTTTCTGTACCTGACAACATAAATTGAAAATTACATTAAATATGCCAGCGGACCGTCCAATCTAGCGATTTATTTCTAAAAAAGCAAAACAAATTTCTCGACAATGCCAGAAGCTTTTTTCAGCATAACTGAAGAAACCTGTCATCTCTTAAGTTGACATTGTTCTTGGAATTCTCTTCCGTCAACATCAACCGCAGATGAAAATGAAGATTTTCGTATTTTTGTTGGAATTGTTTAGATGTTATGTAACGCTTTAGAGGAATTTAGGTTCAATGCCAGATTCTTTGCAGAAATTTAAACTTCTTCCTTTTATTCTGCATACAACGACTATATTTTGTGGTTACAAAACTAGAAGATGACCCTGCAGATCTCTGTTCTTGCCAACAGAATTTTCGTACCTTGCCAAAATGGTTAGAAGCTAGAAGATAGTATATTTTAATGCATTGTCGTAGTCTTCGTAATTATTATCATATAAGTTAAATAATGTAGTGAGGAACACCCAAGCATTCTCTAAAACATTATACTGTAGCATTAAATGTCTGATTAATGTATGCCCACATAAAACATATTCCAATTGTAGACGATGATGGTCTTTGACTACGCTATGATTCAAAAATTACTCATTCTTTTCGGTTGATCAAGTTTGTGTGATAGATGAACAGTGTATATGGACAGGCAAAAAAGATTAATGCACTGAATTTCTGTTCTCAATTTTTATGAATTTTATAAATCATCATCATGAACAATTAACCTATTGCCACGAGCTTTATTACGACATTAATATTTTACGACCATATTAAATGCATAATATCGAACAAAATACGGTCGCGTCATTATTTATAAGTCTCTTGTTGTTTGTAAATGTGCTGAATAAAGTTAAGCCTTTGTCGATGGACATATTTTTATCATGATCGATTAATGTTATGCGAAAAATTTGTTATTTTTTCCTTGACGTCTTACTTTTTTGAATATTGGCGAAAAGGCTTATCATCTCTTCTGTTACAAAATATATCCACAAGATTGTAATTTCCCTTGCGCATATCGATTCCAAGAAAGTCAATGAATTATTCTCGTTTATGTCTTGTTTACTAATAAAGTTGTACCTTGTTGTGTAGTTCTCTTAGAGCAATAATCAAAACTCAATGTGGGTTTATCTTATAAAAGATTTGTTGTGTCTGGTTGAGAAGATTTATAGCTTATATCTCTTTATTGTTCGTTTCTGCTCAGGAAAAAATATAAAGAATTGATTTTAATTACATCGATTTCTTTAATTGTATTTACTCACGAAATCCTCACATAACGGTAGCATTGTCTGTGTTGCATGGAAGTTAACAACTTTATAAGTAATTGATTTAATGAAGTCAATCATTTTGAGAGTTGTTGTAAGTTTTGGATCAAATTGGTGGATGTTTGAGAGATGATTTTTTGGAAGTCAATATGAAACTGTTTTTGGTAATAATCTCCTATAGACAGTTAATGACTTGTCTGTAATGATAACAACAATGTTTACTTTAATATACGGCAATAATTTGTAAGATTTTTATTCTTTAAAGTCTCGAGGAATACTAAATAATTTAAAATAAGGGGACAACAACTAAGAAGGGGAAAATCAACGAACGTATGTTTAGATATTTCAAATGCAAAATGACCGTTGACCTATTTTCATTGAAGTTCAAGCATTGATAATCAAAACCAACCTTTTTGTGCCATTTTCAAACCATTTTGCATAAAAAAGTAACATCCACGTCAAATAAATAACTTTACCTCTTGGGAATCATCCAATGAAAATTGCTGCACACTCCTCCATCCATTAATAATTCATGACAGATAAAATTTTTTTTCTCGTATCTGAATTAAAGAATCATAAGGGATACACGAAGACTTAAGCAAATTATCTGCCAAGATTTTCATATCGAAATTAAGGCTACGCCACACGACAGAGCAGAAGGAATCATGTGGAATATATATTTTTCTGAATATTTCATCAAAACAGTATATAGCCTGCGTATTCAGTGAAAAGATTAATAATCTGTTCTGTTTACTTGTCTACCATTCAAGGTCCATCAATATTCTTACAAATCACATTCATTTCCCATCGGATATTCAATTTTATTTCTACTTCATTTTTCTTTATTTTTGCTTCAATAGAAAATAAAAATCCGAAATGTCTGCATGTATCATCTCTAACGTTCCTTCCGACATGATATATTATTTTTTGCTATACGGACATTGTATTTTCTAATTATTGTGTGTCTTTCGTTTGTGTGCATGTGAATGTGTTAACCAAAGCAAATGTACAAAAAGTTTTCTTCTCGTTACATTGTTGATCTATCATCTAAGCTGGGGTTTTTCGTTTTATTTTTCTTTTTCGACTACAAAGAAAAACAGTCTTTCTTGCAAAGTCTGAGTAATCCGGTTTTTGAAGATGAATCGTGTTTTATTGTGTTGAATGAAAAATCATTGAGTTTTCGTCGAGGAGTTGTGTCGTGTTTTGGAGGGTTTAAAGATGCTTGGTTTTGGAGATTGTTATCGATATTTTGGCAAGGATATAGCAGTTCTGTCTATTGGAAAATGGGGTTAATGACGGTCTATACTTTAAAGGGACGTTGGAAACCTAGAAAGCGAAAAGCAGCATTCAGGTAGGAATTCGGTGCCGAAGAATGACGGATAATGCCGAATAGGGACGAACAAAGCCGAACAATGACGGAAAAACCTAACGGTTACGGACAAAGCCGAACGGTGACGAACAAAGCCAAACAGAGACGGTTTTGAAGATGAAGCTTGAAATGTCATAGAACGGATCCTAATTTACGCTATTTCCGTGCCACACCCATTTCCTTAGTATGTGACCTTCTGATGAACAATTTAAACATCTTCCCCTCCAAACCACGACCACTAAACACACGAACGCCTCCCAAATTAAAATCCCAATTCATCTACAACCTTTTGTCTCATAGAACGTGCTATATTTATAATTTTCTTTACGAAGCCTCTCAAAATTCAACAATTGAATTCTTTATTATCATGAATAAATCTCCAGTGAAAAATATTAAAGCAAAAAAATCCAACTTTAACTGATCCAATTGTATTGTATTCTATTTAGATTTCTACGCACACAAAGATGATAATTTTATACGCACACAAAGATGATAAAGTAGAAATTTTTCTTTTTTAATTTTATTAAGTATGATTCAAGGATTCCGGTGGTAACATCCGGAGCAATAATAACCTTTCATAAAATCCTTGATTGTTCATTCTTGTAAATTTTATTTAGATTTTATATTCTTAGAGCTGTAGGGGAGAGGGAGGGAGATAAGAATTGGATGAGTGGGATGTGGGTGGTCCAGTAAAGGATAAGGATGTGGTTTGAAGAGTGGGCATTGCGTGGTGGTAGATTCAGACTGGATTCGAGTGCAAGTATGTCTGCATGCTAGCCGGACTATTCAATTTTGCATTATTTCAATGAATCTTGTCTTGAAATTGACTCTAAATTGACTTGAAGAGGTTGATGACATGCTAGGTAATAGACAGGATGATAGGTAACCTCTTAGAAAGGCTCTTGAATCTCCTAAAGAACACCCGTCTTCCCCTGATTGCACACCTAATATTACCAGATGCAGATACACATTTGCCAGTATAATTAGAAAGCATTGTCATCAAGCTTTTATCGTCACCGATGAAATGAATGAAAAAAGAATAACATATACTCCAATAAATTGCTTCCATTCATGATATTGTCCACAAAATAGACGTCATAATGTGGACTATAAACTACCACATGTCTATAAATAAATCTCTCATTTTTTTATTGGCATTTGATTGATTGCTCACAATTTATTGATAAAAATCATTCGACATGTTCAGTCATGACATATTCAGAAAATTCCCCAATATGTAGCAATACTGCTGGAAACCATGCCATAATAATAGTAATAATAATAAAATTTTCTGAATTATATTTATTTACAGAGGACCATTCTCCATCGTACGCAGATGCATTCATCGAGAATCAAATCAACAATTTGCTGTCAAGATTGTTGATGTTGCTAAATTTACAGCAAGCCCCGGACTAAGTACATCTGGTGAGTAATATGCTTTAAAAAAAATATACTTTAAAAAGTCGTATTGAATTTCATTTGAAATATTGAATATAAAATTGAGCCGTTTACATTTTTTGTCTGTACACGTGGATGGATATTTTTCGTACCAATTTTCATTATTTTCATACCTAAAAATTGCTGTATCAAATTTGAAGGTTCTTTTTTTTTAAAAGAAATGAATTACATTCATTTATCAACGATATTAATTTTTTGATGTATCTTTTGACTATTAGAAGCCTTAGTATTTGTCATTATGTCGGTAAGTCCATCACTCTGTCGTTAACTCCTCAAGTTAATGCATATCGTCCCACGTATCAATAGAAAGAGGAAAAAAAGCCGAAAATATATATTTCTAATTTCGTGACCGAAATATCATCATTGACATTATCGATTTTATCATTTTCTTAAAGGCAATAAACTTGAATTTATCTTAGACCCAACCAGTCAGAGCACTTAAGAATATTGTTTGGATTGATGCTATAAAAAAGTTTTACAGTGTTGTAATTTGGGGAGCTCTTTTGGGATAGATAATATTTGATGTAGAATTTCTTGTTATATACAGCCATAGAACCGACGTAATGACAGAGTTATATAATATTCATGCTGTGCTGCTGTCTCATCGGCTTTGTACTTTTGTATCCCGAGTGGACAAAAATATGTTGTAACTAGTTGAAGGGTAGTTAATGTCCAGTTGATGACTAGTTGTAACGTATTTTGTCCACGAGGGTATCTTTCGGGTTTCATGCTAGACAAACTCTGAACCAACCATCGCAATGTAGTCGACAAGACACCGTATTGACAGCAAGACACCGGAGTATCCTGATGGCTACATGATGACTAATTTAGACCCATTTCTAAGAAGAATAATGAAATTCGCATCATCGTGTTCTTCGGGTGGAAACTAATATCATCTATCCGCACAATCAGAAATAAATATTCATGAACGGACTAGATTAATGTGATATCTACAAGTCTTCTCATTCGCATCTAAATTACCAACACTGTAATCTACTAAATGCCACGTTCAATTCCTTTAAATTCTCGTTTGTTCCTTGTCAGAATTCTTTAAAGCTTCTCCAAATAATCGATGACTTATTAAATCATCTTCACGTCGACTAGAAATTTAAATCATCATCATTTAAGGGGTGTCAAAACTGATGATAATTTAATCATAAAATATTAAAGGAATCAAACTCAACATTATTAAATTTCTTCTTCAATGACTTTCTCGATGATATTTTACAGTACGTTGGACAATCCCTTTTGTGTAAAGTATAGTCGAATGAAAAGTTTTTAAATTAATTTAGATATTTAATATTTATAGCATTACATAGACTTGCCTTTGATGCTTGGATAGAATGAACGACAAACTTCTCTCCCTAAAAAAGCTCTTTATATTCAAGAAACAAAAACAAAAGACAAATATAAAATATCTCTAAAATCCCAACTGCCATTCAATACTATTGAAAAATTTACAGTAAACTTTTCACATTAGGGGTTGAATGGAAATGACGTCTGTAAAGTTGAGATTCTTGTTGCTGTTGATTTTTGGAACATTGTTCTTCGAGCTCTTCAAGATAATTTAGTATATACTTAAGATCAAGTCCTAGTATCCATAATATAGCAATTTTCAAGCTGCATATACTTCTAGGCTATATAACAGATGGACTAGAATTCGTTCAGATTAATAGTCTATATTCTAAGGTAACCCTAGTCATAAACATCAATTTAACTAGGAACATTACATGGCATGTCATAAAAAAGAGGAAACCAATCAAGGGATCGTTCACTGATTACGTAACGCGGATAAATTGATTATTTGTCCCCATCTACTCCCTTCTTTTGTAACAAAACTTACAGTGGCGTAACAGACACATCCCACTAAGAGCCCCTAACCTAACCAACAAACAGCATCCCCGACCAATCCATCCAAAACGCCATTAATGAACGTCCCCTAAGACAAACTTGGTAAATGTCTCTGTTTTCTCTATTTCGCCCATTTTCCGGTTCTGTTCACATCCAAAAAAAAAAACACTGGAATGAGACGACTATGATAATATGCAATTTTTATAAGATGAAAATGAATTTTCAATGGAGACATAGAATACAATATTGAAGTCTATTTTTATTACTACTCGATACATAGTCCTGAGAGCTATTCAAAATAAGATTGAAGCAATAAGAAGCAAAAGCAAAAATATATTCTATTTGATGAGGATAATGTTGTGTTGAGTTTTCATGCTTATGTTAAGATTTTACGGAAGGAAATTTTTTGATGACATGTTTATGCAGTGTGACATACAGAGATATTAGACACAATGAAAAATTCAAAGTTGAGCAACAATATGCTTGCTTAATGTAGAATGAGTTTGTGAATGAGGGTAAAGTTATGTCTAGTGCTTGAGGGAACAGACTACGATAAGAACTTTATTAATGATGAATTTGAATAATTATTCAGAATTTTTTTAAGATCAATATTCCATTCCTGAATATTTGCCGGAAGAAGAAGAAGGTTGGCTGACAATGACTCGTTTGATTAATAAATGCTGTCGAATAGAAAGCATTCCGGTTTGTTCCATTAGAATGTCGTTTGGAATTGAAGGGTTTAAATTGAACTTTTTCTGTAATTTCCGTTGGACGTCAAGTCAGTTTATTCATTTTGGGTGTTATTTCGAAGTCAGGGGAATGAGAGAGTTGGAATTTCGGATTTTATGGATTAGTCAAGGTCAGATTCTCATGAGGTGATATGAATGGATGATTTACTGGGTTATTTGTGATATTATGTGGGGTCATGGAGTCTTGATTCCATGAATGTCCTTCTTCAATATGGCACTATCCAACATCCAGTATGGCAACATACTACCTTAGTATGTCCACAAATCCTACTAAATCTTAACTGTAAATTGATCTCACTTCCAAATTCCAACACATTTATAGACACTCAATTACACTACTGAAATACTCATCAGATACTAAAAATACATCCATAAAGAATTAATCTCTTCAACTCCCATAAAAATAGTTCAAGTAGCTTCGAAAGATTCCCTAAAAAAATGTAAAGCATGAAAGCCATAAATTTTTCTCTTCTTTGTGGCTTGCTTGCTTGCTTTTTGAGTATCTAATTCACAAGTCATTTCTTTTACACCATAAACAAAATTTTGTGATTCTATCTGCCACGGAATTCCGAACATAAAAAATTTTCGCCTTCAGCCGTCAGAAAATAAAAAGTGTCTATAGATTGTGATTTTCAGCACATTATTTCATGCCAATCGGATAATATATTGATACAAATTGATAGATATCACATCCACAGAATATATGATGAAATTACTTTTCTATTCATTACATGCCTCGATCGTTAAATTATGTAATCATCTCATTATTAATAGCCAGATTGAGAGAATGTTTATTTAATGCATATACATGTAATGTTTATGTTAATTTTACATCATAAATTCTTTTCTTTTTTTTGTTGGTGCCTGAAATTGTAATTTCAAAAATGAGTAAAATTATTTTTTCATCATTGACGCATGGGAAGTATTGTAATGAATGATATGCAATATCCGAACTTTAATTCCCATATAATTAATGACTGACAATGGTGATTTTGACATAAACGAGGGAGGAAATATGGGGAACAAAAAGGCAGTTAAAATCTGGTATGCTGAAATGAATGGTCGGAAGCAGAGATGGTATGATGGTACTTGATGCTGTTGAGAAGCTGTTTATTGTCATCGACATGATAGGACATTTGATAGATGTTAGGGACTTACATATTTAAAAACCAGTCATATTATTCGGTTACTGACCTTTTCAAGTGGTACAATGCAGACTATTCATCGTAGGAATGACCGTTATGTTTTAAATCAGCCGTTAAGGTGCTATCAGGGCAACTTGAAGTTTGATCGTTATTTCTGTGATGTAGCGGTGTCCAAGCAAACACATCGTGCTTGTCAAGCTGACTTTGATGCAGATAGTCTTTTCTGGTTCTTAAAACACTAACATCATCTACATTAAAAAATAGATTCCGATGGCGAGACCAAGACCGAGACCGAGACTTCAAGCAGACTCGTACTCGGTCCCGGTCTCGAGAATCGGGAAACCTTAACTTGCTTTAAACGATTCGCTGACCATCAAATATTTAACCATCATATCCTTCCCAACACTGTTAAATTGGAAGTTAGAATTTACATTTAAAGCAAAATTTTTTATTATTTTTTTATGGAAAAAGTTTCATGAAATATGGAGCTAACCTTGAAAAGAGCAACCGAGAAATTCCGCAAAAAAAAATTTTTTGTTCATTCATTCTTCTTCCATACATTCCAATTTAATACTTAATGTCGACGCAATTTTTTTTCTTTGTTTGACGTGAAATTTTTAACTCTTCTTACTTTTTGTTTTTCTTACAGATTTAAAGCGTGAAGCAACAATATGTCACATGTTAAAACATCCGCATATTGTTGAGCTGCTTGAAACTTATAGTTCCGAGGGGATGCTGTATATGGTATTTGAATTGTAAGTATAAAATTCTTATGTTAATAGACACACGTATGCTAATCAACAATAAAAGTTTCAGTAAAATATTTTGTTGGAAGCATATTGCTATTTTACATGATCTTCCTTCTTCCTTCCGCTATTTTAAGGGTGGGGATTGTTGGGATGTTATGTAACGTCTGTAATTGATCATGGATATAGAGACTGATGTTTTGTAGATTTTTTGGTACTTGAGTTTAGAGTTTTGGGTATGTTTTGTAAATGTTATTGAGGAACTTGAGTATTGAGTATTAAGTATGAGTTCAGTGTCAATTCCTAATTGTATCTCTCGTTTCTGAAGACCTTGAGCGGTGGATTATAATATTTAAGGCACTAATCTGTGGTCTTGATGGTCATAAAATATTAAAAGACCTAGAGGTGCTTGCCCGACGATGAAAAAGGCTACATCATACAACTTCAAAGGCGTAGCTTCGGTCTGACTGAGCCTTGACTTGATTTGATGCCCGTAAAGGCTCATAGCACCGAGAATACAACAGCTTAGTTCCTCAAAATCTCATTTTATGACCCAATTCTCATCCAGCACTAAAGAATCAAAGATTCATCCCCAATCAAACATTACATAACACTCAAACGACCCCTAATCGATGCTACTTTGGCTACCGTATGCTATAATTTTTTTAAAAATGTATTTCATGTAAATTTTTCGTTATCAAAATGTAAAGTCTGTTGAGATACTGGAAGTTTTAGTGATATTTATTTTTGTCACGTTCTACAGTGATCAAAACAGCGTGTGGCAATGAACTCTCCATGATATTAATTTTTCAATATTATTACGCAGTGCATTATCGCCTGAAAATTTAATTATGAGAGACTTTTGGGGATTTTCTTGGAAACTTAAAGTTTTGCTACTTTTTTTTGGGTCACTTTACCTAGGAAATAAATTTGAATTGCTTCCGTAGGCACAAAAAATATTGTAATAGTCCATTTGGGTCATTTTCTATCGACCGGAAACTCACCCTAGCTTTGTATGTCCTCAAAATACTCAAATATGTATTTTCATATTCATAAAAAATATTCTATATTCTATATGACGCAAAAAAGGTTATGCAATGTCCTATATGCTAGTAATTGGCCTGTGCTGCAATTTTTTTGTACTAAAATATCGGATATTTTTCTCCATAATCCACTTAAAATGCTTTGAACCCACAGAATTATATTCCACATCATTTGTATCTTACATAATATATCCTTAACAAGCATGAATGTTCACAATTTGTCTTGTAAATTACTTTACCAATTGTTATAATTACATACGCATGTTTATGAAAGTTAATAATTAAAATCTTGTCAATGATAAGCCCTTTTACCAGCTATGATATGGCAATTTCCATTAGTTCTTAAGTTATTTTTAGGTAATTAGTTTGCCATGCCTCGTAACTGAGCCAATAACTTCTCTTATTATCTTCTTATCATGCCTGTGTTAAAAATATAATTTTTTTGACGTAATTCCCCTCTGTAGCTGTATGAATTAATTATATACTCAATCAATTTTACAAATTTGTGTCAGTAACTTAATTGCCTGAAGGAATGTAATCATCGATCGTACATATTGTCATGAACAAGCTGATTATGTTATGTCATCTTTGTCAATAAAGTGAGACATCGCAAACATCCAACCCGAAAAAAATTGTCGGAATCACAGAGCGATGAAAAATATTTATTAACACCACGACAGACTATTTACCTTACCGTGACTATTATGAAAAGGCATTTTGTTTGTTCTGAAGATAATGACTGTAAATATTTATGTAACTTGACTCAGTTCATGTAAAGAATGTATAATTTGTTAGTGTTAGAGATTAAAAATTTAATAGTGCTATTATTAATATTTATGTAGTTTGAAGGTATTTAAAAGAACATTTTTTTTTGAACCTTAGTTCAGGTGATGCGATGGGGATGTAATAAACAGGAATTAAATTGTTTGTCTAATATTACCGAAATTTCGGTTAATGTTTACGATAATGATAATGGCTAAATTTATATTTTTAGTGTAGAATGTCGATAAAATTTATAAATATCTATCAATTGTTGGCTTTATCTCATGTCATTGAGGTTATTGAACTTGCTGGAGAGTGGGAAGTTATGTATTGATTGTTATTAATTGAATTTTGAGGCATTTTAGTTTGAGGCGTTGATGATTGTGTGATTTTGTCATCATTATTTTGTAAAGCATAACAACTTTAATTTTGAATGATAAAAATTCATGCTCGAAAAGCAAAAATCAGAGTCACATTGACATAGGGTCGGACTATTGACTGATTAACCGATGTGGGCTAAATTTTCTGGTTGGGTGTAATGTTTTATATAGGCAAATCTGTCAGTCTAAGAATACGACCTCTGTGAAACCGAATTGTAAGGGAAAAAGACAGTCTGGAAATTGTTAAGATGTAGGTTCGATTCCCAGTATTATACGTCGGAAATAACGATGATCCTCATATTACTAACCCGAATTACACACGTATAATACATATTCAACATTGAGATTCATGACCGCATCTAACTTCGTTCCAAAATTGTCATTCCTGCAACCTTTGCCAGAAAGTATTAAAAGCCGCAATGACATTGACCCGATAGCTATACCATCGCGTGTAGATGAATAATGATGACTCAGTAAAACTATATATTTTTATATCTTTACCTAGAATTCTTAAAAGTCAAGTTCAATTGAAGCTTCTGTTTCGTGCCATATTTTGTAAGTCAGGAAAACACAACACTTGAATCTAATCAATAAGCTTTTGATGTTATTCTAATGAATAAAGAAAATATATATAGATAAACATCCCAATGCCATTTGAAGATTCACGATCAATACATTTATTTTCCTGCCTGAATGAGATAACATCATGTATTGAAATTGAAAAAGGCATAACAAAAAATAATGTATATAACTCAGTTATAAAGGAGGCACTAAATTTAGCATCACTTTTAATGTTAATGATTCATCATAACATGAATAAGAAAATTACCGGCTTACAATTTCCATTGACTTGCAAAAATGTCATAACAATTTATCTTCTTTTATTTCGCCTCCATCCACAAAGAAAAAAAGACAATTTCGTTTTTTGTGCGAAATGGAAGAAATATGGAAATTTAAAGCAAAAGAAAAAAAGTTTTTTTTTTTTTTTTTATAATTTTATTTACCTTTTTCACCATGAATAAAGTGGAATAATAATTAATTTAACGAATGAAAAATGTTATGAGGACTAGAACATATATTTGTGTCATGAAGTGGCTGTAAAAATATTTATGGCTTGCTAATCAGTTGCGTATCTGGGGAGATGATACCATATATCTTCAATCGATTGGAATTGCGTGGTATATTAATGGAAAGGATCGATGTAAGCGCTTGTGAATTTTGTTATAAAGGCACAGTGTTGAGAGTATGATTAGAATATTCTTAACATGCACTCAATTGAGTCAATTATCTAATTATGAAATGTATGTAACTGGCTTCTACAGCAGATGTAGCATGCTCTAGTAATCATCACTACAGCTAAGCTTTAATCCAGTCTTCTTGAATTAATATGCAGATTATTAGACCAGAATAGTACAAGTCTGTTAATCGATGCTGAATCCAACACTAGACCAACGCTTGATGGCTCTGGCTTCATGAAGCTGGTCTAGGTTAGATTCTGAATCGATTTACGCTCTGGCTTGAGGGATCTGACTTAATGTCAGAGGCACTACGTCTTTGAACCGGATTTTTAATCACTTAACTGATCGAGAAGATCCTTCGATTCACAATTAATAAATTGGAACTAATCATATGAATATAGCATCGCTGTAAATTTGCTGAAAATTGAAATTCTAATAGTCTTGCTACTCGGGATGCAAATTGAAACTCTTGGCAGCAAAGACCATCTGTACAACAAGATATCTACATCTTTTGCAGGCTACCAATATTAAAGGATACCTTGCTTCGAACTACTGCAGCAAAAAATACTTAAGTTCCATGAAATGACTGTCAACCGTCTTCATAATGCGTCACTGTATTCTAAGAACACAAAAGTATGCCATCTAAACGTGCAATCATACTAAATATAGCACTTAATACACCCCTGCCATAAAAAAATTCTTAAATTTTTAAACAATTCACGCATGTGTGTGTAGGCATCGTTTGAAGAAAAAAAAAAAGTTATCGCGTAGGGGTGGAAGTACCCTGTGTAAAGCACAATCCAATTTCCAATTAAGCTATCTAAGCACTTAACCGCCTACGATATCGATATTCCTGTTAATACTTCTTATCAAGAAACTTGATATTGATAGACAAATGTTAAAATTTATATGAATAAATCATTATTCATCATTGAAAATTGACATAAAATTTTAGCGTATAGATTGTTGACTTCTTATTTTTATTATTTTACATTCGCTACATTTATGTAAAATTATTTAAAGCGTATAAGCCAAAATTTAATATTTATGGATTCATGCGAATTCGACATGTGAAAATTAACATTGAATTGAAGTAAATTCTGAATGTGCACATGTGTATGGATCATCTAGTTTACCTAAAAATATTCATGATTGTTATTTAATGAATATTGCACGAAATAGTTTTCAGGTAAAAGTTTCAATTTTCTCGGGATTTTGAAGCATCTTAGTGAGTAACATTAAAAAACAATTATATTCACATATCAGTGAGGGGCAACTTGTGAGATGCGGCACACTAGTGTTAGAAATGCCATGAATCATATGGCATATGCAGCTATGATTGATGCTTACCACCAAGGTGTACCGCATAAAATAAAAGGTT
The DNA here is from genome assembly GCF_022539635.2 of Chironomus tepperi. Taxonomy (NCBI): domain Eukaryota; kingdom Metazoa; phylum Arthropoda; class Insecta; order Diptera; family Chironomidae; genus Chironomus; species Chironomus tepperi. The sequence continues at coordinate 4,078,067 of NW_027226207.1, forward strand.
AACCACAACTGTACTAGATTCATATTTCAATAACTAGAAGAAAAAGGTATAGAGAATGTTAAACATGAAAGCTTTCCTTGTACACGTACGAACGTACATTCTATCTAAGCAAATATTGTAATACAACGTTAATATTTGTTATACTCATTCACTCAATAATATTCTTTTTCCATCTCTTTAGCGTAGCAAAGACTTAATTAAAAATTCTGCTGTTGTATTTTTCCTCATGTTAACATGAAAAAGCGATGACTGTATGAGGATTCTCAGTTCTTTTTCTGTAGAATTCTACTCTTCTTACACACCTGTAAAGCTTCCTGTAAATTATTGAAGCGTTTAATGTTATGTAAAAGCTGCCAAAATTTAGAAATAAGAAAGGAGAAAAATTAACAAATTTTTAAGTACAATAAGAAGCTGAAAAAGAGGTTGGCAAATAATTCAAAAAGTAGAAATTTTTTGGAACTGATTTCGAAAATGTATAAATTAAAACTTTCATACCTTTCTCACTCAATTTTGGATCGATTCCTTTCAAAATGTTAATGAATTTTTAATTGCCGCTATTTTTATCTCATTTCTTAAGAATGTATTATCATTACGGCTAGTCTGTCTACCTACTGAGTTGATAGAGTTGTCTAGAAGTAAATAAAGTATTTGTTTAATTTGTTTTCTGTTTATTTTCTTATTTTGTTGCTGGTTGCCGTAGGCTAGAGTAAGTTTAGACAGGATAAAATGTAGTTTATGCAGTGACATGCTGTTCATCTGGTTGAATCTTAAATGAACATTTAATTTTTAATAGTGGTTAGGGGGTTGTTTGGTTATGATGTCCATTTGGGTACTGACCAGTTCTAGCTTCAAATAGATTCATGGATTTAAAGAGAAATTCAACCTTAATGCTTAGATAAAACTAAACTAGCTGGGTTGTATGTGATAACGTTGCATGGATCAATGTTGCTACGTACTTCAATACTTCGCTGGCTGTACATTTGATCAATTGCAATCCCTGACTTCTCTTAAACCTCTCCTAAAGCTGGCATAGTTCCAGCTGACTTCCGTTTATCAATTACTAATGCCAAATGCAATGCCATGCACGACATCAATACATCTACAGCAAAAACTCACTCAGAATCCCGAATAATTCTCAAACAAGAAGCTCACACAATTCTATGAACTTTTACTATCAAGCAGCCATACCAAAGTCTCAATATTGAGCTTTTTTTATGGAGTTAGTTTTACATACACAGTTAATTCCATAATAAAGATGCGCCCATATCATCCACCTGCGAATATCCTTTTATAACTTTCCATAAAATCAATATCAAAAGTTTTTAGGAGCAATAAAATGAAGGCATACTGCGGAAAAAAAAGTAACTCAACCCTTAGTTATCATCCAATTTTATACCATTTCATACCGTAAAGGTAGTTTCCACTATTATTACTGTTACACGGCAGCAATTGTTATATTTGTATGCAAAACAATGGATAAAAAAATCTTTCTTCTTCTTCATCCATAAAAGATAGGGAAAAAATAGAACATTGTTGCCATTTTTGCCGTCTCTAGTTTTATTTTTTTATGTTAAGGAAATATGCAAAAACGTTTGTGTATTACAGCGTAGTAAAGTAAAACAAAGTTTCCGGAATTGAACATTCTCAAACATGGAAAAGGTATAAATGTTCCTCAGCAATATAATATAACATATTTTCTTGAGCATATATTGAATTTTATTTCTAATATTGACTCAAAGAGAAAAGCGGTAATTCTCAGATGGACGGAAAGTTCTCATTGAGGCACCAATGTAGTTATGAATTGAAAAATATCATTGCATTGGAGTCATTAATGAATGAATATCTACAGGAAAATTCATCTCTAGAATCAAATATTCCAAATTTTTGTATGAGGAATGATGCTTCGGATAGCCAATTTTCTGTAAAAGCTAGCATAACAATGGAACAGGCTGCAATTAGTCGATGGTATAAATCCAAGTTTTGAGCTTGACATTTTATTGCAAGTTTCACAAATCTCAATCTCTAAGAGACAAAGAGAACACTTTTAGGTACCGTAGAAGGATTACCGTACCATAAAATCATGCTCGTTGTCAGTTAGCATAGACTAAGCTAGGGTACAGATAAGGTACAGTCGATAAATCCCAACCCGTTTTACTAGAATTGACATCAATTATGAACGAATCATACAACTCTCTTTTTAATGATGATTTAAGAGCTCCATGCTGTGGCATCAATTTAAAGATTGGTCAACTCCCGGACGTTCTTAGTTTCAAAATTGATACATTTGCTATATTTTAATGCAAATATTTATTTAAATGTTCATCATCTCTTCCTTCGATCGGATATAACTATGGGAATTGGAAGCTATCAATTGAGAAAAACAATTGAACTTTATGCATAATATACTATCTATATGAAAAGGATATCTGACTTGATGAATTTAATTATCTAGATCCATTGCATACTCTCATTAAAAATTCAGATTTGAATGACTTTACTATTGCAAAAAAAGAAGTACTTCAAGTTGCTCAAAAAATACATGCTTAATTCTGCATTTTAACAAATGTTTATACATATTTGAATTTGAATGGGGAAAGATGTAGCTTATTTGAACAGAGAGCCAAATGGATGATGTAAACATAAACAATTTGTGGAACAAAAAAATAAAAATTTGAAAAGTTTTAATGGACTTTTTTCGAATAGAGTTGCAATTAAGTTTTATATGTGGATGGAGATGAAACTAGAATATCAATGGAAGCTTTAGGTATGGGTTTAAGTGCTGTTGTCTAGGGAAGCTCGATTGTATAAATTATCATTACCTGCGATCCGATTTTGTGTAGTTGTGAATCTTTCAGATCTGATTAAGTAATTGCTGTTGTACAAGCATATACATGTGTATCTTGATAAGAGCATCTTTGGATGATTCATGGAATTAGGACACTTTTGTTAGTGATGTCTGATCAGAGTCTGGGGTATTGGGCACATAAATTGGCGAATCTGCCAGTACCAGAGGCTCAGTGATTAGGCGACAAACCGGAAATCTGAAGTACTCTCTTGTGAGTACGTGGGTTTGATTCCCACCAGATACCGATCTCTCAATCATTACATGGAATGCTGTATGGATACTACTCCATTTGCCTTTTCATATCAAAAACTTACTTAGGTCAGTTGACCATATTACAACTGTCCCATAGTGCCATGAAACTAACTTGTTGAACACCGTCTGCATTTCGTATTTGTTTCGACATTCTGAATCCACCAATTCTGAATTCTCCTTCAGAATCCTAAATATTAAATATGTACCCTACCTCTATATAATCAATATAAAATTAAAACATTAAATTTATTAATGCCTGCTACAACACATTTTCATCATAAAATTCCAAAAGAACGCTTCAGATCATTACACAGAATTTATGATTGACGTCGTAAAATTTAATTGATTCTATGAAAAAATCAATAAATACAACATAAGTAGTTTATGATGAAATATATATTCCCTAATGAGATCAAGAGATTTTAATTAGGTGCTTAGTAACAGCCAAAATATAATAAAAGATCGAATTACATTGCAGTAATTCAAAGTTAAAGCTCCTTTAAAGTTATATAATCAAATTATATGAGATTGGTTTTATTTTCAAATAATTCGTGCATTACCGAACTTTTATGTTCGAACGTAAAACCTCTTTTCATAGAATCAGTCAGGATTTGGATGCATTCCAAAAAATAAATTAAAAAGAAGAGGAAAAAATACATTCTGAGAAGGAAAAAGTTATCATTTGAGTTGGAAAGGTCGTGTGGATGTTAGGTGACGTTTAAATTAATCTAGAAGCACTTCATAGTAACAAAATGTGTGTAATAATCAGCACAGCGTGTTTGCTAGGGTGGTATTATGCCACAATACTAATGTTAAGACGCAAAGTTGCCCTGACGGCTTCGTGACGACAGATTTCGTCCCATTTTTCATTGGCACAAATCATGACGATTATAACCAAAGTTCAAGCGTGCTTCTGCCTCCAACAGTGCATAACATCATCCCCAAACAATCCCACATCAAAGAATGTACACAAAAAAACTAGAAAGAGGTAAATGAGATGAGCAGACGACAGAAAGATTGAATATAATCATCATTTCATTTTATTTAATGACATGCGATGATAACCATAATGATAGTATGATGTGTATTTTGTTGATTGCGGTTATTAATTATTGCCATAGAGACGGGGCCTATCCAAAAATTTATGAAGTAGAACAAAAACTAGCAATTGTCAATTGGGGGGTTGTTAGGGTGGTAAAGGTAGTAAAGGTAGATTTGAGTATTTAATGCGGTATTTAGAGCTGATCATCAACAGTTGACAATCTAAGGATTGAATAAGAATAAAATAAACAAAATTTAATTTTTTGATATAATATTTATTAAATTTTTAACGAATTTTAACACAATAATTTTGATTCTACGACAAACTACATACAAATTCTAAAGCCATACAAGGTCTTTGAATATATCCGATATATCCCGCTATTAAATGATCTCTTAAGTTGATCTTGATTTCATCCAAAGTAGTTCTTCCACGTTTAGCTTTACGACAACACCAGTCGATATTATAATTGTTCTCCAAATTGATACTCTTTAACTTACTGAGATTATCAAAACAATCTTTAGGTAAATATGTTATTTGATTCTTGTAAAATGAGATTGTCTCAAGATTTGGTGCATGATCAAAGACATCTGAATTGAATGATTCGATTAAATTTCCATTTAGCATCAGTTTTTGAAGTCCTTCACATCCAATCAAATCTTCTTTTGCTAATATTTTCAATCCACATGAAATGACTGAAATTTCCTTTAAATTTGGGAAAAATTCGTGCAAATTTTTTGGAAAGCGTTCAAGTTGTTGAGCAATTATCATAAATGTGTGGACATCTGCATTAGACTTGCCTTCTAGATGAGTTCCACTGATGCTGAAGAGACGTGGTATGAATTGATGAACTTCTGTGATTCGACAAACGTAAATAGTTTCGTCGGTGGCTGCTGATGTAAAGTTGAAGTATTCACAGTTGAGAATCATTTTTGAATTTTTATGATTTTTTCCACTTTTGAAATTATTTAAATTTTTAACAATTTTTTAAATTTTGTTTGAATTTGTTGATAAATTTTATATTTTTTGAAAGTGTACAAAATGTAAAAAATGTACAATTGGACATGTAATGTTGTGTTTTTTAAAAGTGAACAATGATTGATAACATAAGATTAAAATTTGGACGTTTTATATTCAAAATTCAGGTAGAATTAAATAAAAGTTTGGCAATAAAATCTCAATTGTTGATAATTGTTTGCAAAACAAAATTTTGTTTACAAAAATCTTAATTAAACTATTTTGGATATTTTGCAAATTTAGGTAAATTTTGTTGCTTTCCGATTTTAAGGATTTTAATGGAATTGACTAAGAAGCTAACCTTGATTTTCATCTTGGTAGAGTACAAAACAATTATAATTAAATTTATTCCTTAGATGACACCTGAAGTTAGCTTCATATCTGACTACCGTTCTAACAATGTAAAATTTCTTATACCAACTGTCTCCATCAACAGCTTAGTTTCCTAAGTTCCTAATTTCCAAAAACACCCTTAATACTGTCATTCTAATTTTACGTGATGTTTATTAGACCATAATGTGGTTTATAATATGAATGCACATGCAGTTATCTATCCATTCACACAAGTGCATGCACTAACCTTTTTTTTGAATAATGGATAAGCCAATGACAAGTAAAACTGTTATGACTGCATTATAGTATTTATCTCGTTTTTATAATGTTTAAACTCATAATGGTGGAAAGGATAAATGAAGCAAGCATGTATACTTCCTAATCATCTACTCGACTCACATGCTCATCAAATTTAATATGAATTTAATTCAGATGGAAAAGCAAATAAAATGCAAATACGTTTTTAACTTAATTTATGCTACATTTGACTCCAACAATGTAAAATTAAACAATTTTTTTTATCTTCTTATTCTTCCTGTTGTTTACATACTCTTGAGAAGAGCTATGCTTTATGCTCTTTGTCTACTCATCTGTTAATTCGAGAGGGAGAGTTACTGAGTGGAATAAATTTCTTGACGTTAAATTTGTTGATAATTGAAGCTTTCAGCCCGAAAAATAACAGATATACTTCAAAAAATTTGTAGAAAATTACAAAAGAAAATAACAAGAAGAAAGAAAGACATGACTGCGTACTTTTTAAGTCTATGGATAGATCTTGATTGCTATAGCTTATGTGTCTGTCATTTACGATAAGGAAGAAGACTCTTGCTCAAATCATCAAAATATAAAACTTATTTGTTATTCCGTAAATTTCTCAAACATTAAATGATGTAGTTTAGTTCCGTTTAGACTTTGTTATGCTCAACAGTATAGGAAGAGAGAGAAATCGTTTATTGAATAGAAACGATGTGACCTGAAAAGAAGGTATCAAAGATGAAGATTATATTCCCGAGTAGTATTTAATTGTGGGGTGGTTAACTTAGTTGTAATGATGTGGTGGAAATGAGACTTGTTATTATCTAGCTGTGCTTGCTGTTTCTAGAGCAAGGCAATTACAGTTAGATGCTTTAAGCAGCTTTAAGAATCTAAGGATTTATAGGTTGCAGGGTCAAATTTGTGTACTTGAAAAAGGATATTAGATTCCTTCCAGAGAGTCTCTGACTGGAATGTAGTTGAATTAACTCAATAAAAGCCGTACTGTCTTTAACAGAAGAAGTTAAAGAAGAAGGCTCAAAAGAGACATTCCCTGCAATTATACCCAGCTCGGTATCGTAATTATCTTCTTCTAATGAAAACATGATTTGATGCTTAAGACCCAATGAATTCAATTTAAGCTGATAACATCAGATACTATTTCAGAGAGATTATTTCCCATTCAATTGACGATGAAATGCGCCTATATTTTTTTTCGTTCATTGAAAATAAAATTTCATTTACTTCTTTTTTTCATCCATTTAGTAGTCTTATTCATCTTCTATTTGCGGAAATGTCTGTGTTTCCTGTATTCCTTTTTTGCTTTTTTAACATCAACCGTGCTTGTAGGTTGGAAAAGTTTTGACTCTATCTCTTGGCATAGCGCTATATAATTTTCTTTCCCGAGTGACACAAATGAAGGAGGTTTTGCTACAGAGTCGTCGGCATTGAAAGTCATCTCCATGTGCTATATGGCATGCCACATGGATACGAATTCCATACCATCGACTCCATGGAAAAGCATTCTTCATTTGTGTCTCTCGGGCAAGTACATGCATGCATATCAACTCATAAATGCTGATTAAAAATTCAAGCATAATACGGTTCCAACGGTAGCATCCATAGGGAAAATGAAGGAAAAAAAGCTAATCAGTTTTTTTTTGCATATGAATATAAAGTCTCACTCTCGATTTTCATTCATTTATTTTTCTTTATGTTTACAGCATGGAAGGATCAGATCTATGTTTTGAAATTGTACGGCGAGCGACCGACGGATTTGTTTATAGTGAAGCTGTAGCATGGTGAGTTGCCCAAAAAATCTGAACACGCTTTTCTCGTTTATTAACTAAAAATATACTTTCATTTAGTCATTATATGCGACAAATTCTCGAAGCTATACGCTATTGTCATGAGAATGATATAATACATCGAGACGTACGACCAGCATGTGCATTGTTGGCAACGATAGACAACTCGGCGCCAGTTAAATTAGGAGGTTTTGGTTCTGCCATTCAATTACCGAGCGGACGGGAAATGGTTGATATTCACGGTAAAATTGCATTTTTTCTATACTTCATATACACATAAATCATAACTTTATTTGCTATATTCATCCGTAAAGATATCCATTTATCACCCATTCATGCAAAATTTTGTTCCTGTATAATTTTATTTATCCTAGTTTGATTTTTATTTTAAACATTTGTTATTTCTACTGCCGGTAAATGCAAATCCACTGACAATTTTCACGCAATATAAATAATCACAGGGGACACAAAATTAAGTCAAATTGTCAACTGGATAGATAATGACTTGTAAATCAATAATGTTTAGAGGTTATTGGCATAAACAAATGCGTGGCTTTTATCATTAACTATCTTTTTTCTCTGTTTAATTAATGGAGATAAAAGCTATGGGCTGTATTTGCACCAACAATAATTGTTGTTTTGTCGTGGTGGTGGGTTGAGTGGTTGCTGTTCAATTGAGATTATGCAGAACGAGTATTAGGTGTACTATTTAATTGAAAGTGGTGATTCTCGGAAGTCTAGAGTATGTAAAGGAGTTAAATTAAATGATACAGCTACTATTTAATTTCATGAATGAATAGACAAGACTGAAAATGTCACAAAAGTATGTAAAGTAGGTGATTGTGGATGTAGAATAGAGTAATATGAAGTCTGGTAGGTTTTATGTAGCATTTAGGAATTTACAATTATACTTCGGTGGCTGTTACATGTTTTTGAGAATCTGACTATTCTTTAAAGCCTTTACATTGCATACATGCTTTCCCCACTTAGCAATTTATGATCCATGACCCCTTAAGCTGGTCATCTCCCAGTTTTCGTCTGTCAGTTTCAGCCTATTTTGAATATCAATAACAATACTGTATCTATCAACAGTTACCTTCCAAGAATTATTTGTACGTCCAAAAACATGAAGATGATCCTTCATACTTCATCCTTTGCTTAATCGACTCTGAATATTTTTACGAAAAATCTAAGGTCACCTTTGCCAATTTTGAATAAGAACAAAAAGTTTTAAGAGCGGACCTTGAAGTTATCGAAGTAATTTGACTTCTTTATTTCTTGAAATAAAGCGAAAAATTAAGTTTTCGGAAGTAATATTCTTCTACCATAGCTAACAAGTTCTATAAATTCATACCGTACACATCCTGTGAATATTTTTGAATTATTTAACAACCGAGAGAATTTTGTTCATTTAAATTGCATTTATCTTAGTCTCTAAAGGTCGGCAAAAGATGATAAAACATTCAAATTCATGGGTATATCCAAAAATGTCCAAAATAAATTTACATCTTTTTTTTTCGTAGAAATCATTTTAATAAATTGAATGCTGAAAATCTCTTTTCAACTAAAAAAGGATAATCGATCTTTTAAGCTCTAATCATTCTTTTGAAACCATATAAAACTAATATTTTTGTTGAATATCGTCAAGCATATCCTAAAATATCCTACATTGTGTGTCTACATATAAATAGAACCCTTTTTTCCAATTCAACAAAAGAATATTCTCTACGACATGTATTGAAGATTTTTTTAAGAGATTAATTTACGATAAGGGAAATATGCTATATGCTGTATAGGATTTAACATCAGCAGAAAATAATCGAGTCGTACATACTCCTTCCTTATTTATTCGAACTCTTTTGTAATCACTTACATTGTTGATTTTTAAAACGTATGCAACATGATGTTTGTTGTTAAGTCTCGAATTGAACTATGTCATAAAAAAAATTCTCATCAATTTATTGCTTTCTCACATCAACATTACATTTACACTCAGGCATACTGAATGCCTCTTTTGCAATTTTTTTTTGCTCTTTCTCTCTTTTTTTTTCTATATCGACCCAACCGATTTCTAAATGTTTATTTATTGACGTTTTCGACAGAGGGACTTTTTGCCTCGTATTCATTCATTCATGATGTGTATACAAATTCACAGAGTATGGATAGAAAAAGAGGAAATAAAATTGTCGAGAATAACGCTGCACAAAAAAGAGACTTTGCTTCTTCTTTATGGATTAAGAGAAGATGCTGTGTAGATGTGATCACTTACAATTGACTAGAGTGCATTTTCTTAGCGGTAGTCGATTGAGGGATTTATTGGCGGATAGACAATCGAATAAGTCGACGGACAGACTGACGACCAAACTGAAGGACAGACTGACGGACAGACTAACGGACAGACTAACGGACAGACTGACGGACATACTGACGGACAGACTGACGGACAGACTGACGGACAGACTGACGGACAGACTGACGGACAGACTGACGGACAGACTGACGGACAGACTGATGGACAGACTGACTGACGGACTGACTGACAGACTGACGGACATACTGACGGACAGACTGACGGACAGACTGATGGACAGACTGACGGACAGACTGACGGACAGACTGATGGACAGACTGACTGACGGACTGACTGACAGACTGACGGACATACTGACGGACAAACTGACGGATAGACTGACTGACAAACTCTAGGACAAACGTTCTGACTAACGGATAGACTGTAGGAAAAGCTTAGAGACAATTTGTCAGACAGACATTAACAGATGGACAGAAAAAGAACAAGTAAACGGCCAAATAGACAAACGACCATCAAAAGTCTATTTCCTTTATGAAAGTGCCAATAAAAAAAGAGTCAGGCTCGGGTCATATAAGAGAAAAAAGATGAGCTCGTAAAAATTTAACTTTATAGTTTTCATCTTGAATTTAGACATATGTATCTGCTCCTAAATATATAATATATACGTTTGTATTGAGATAGTAGTATCTTGATGTCAGTATTTACATTACCATGCTGTAAATTTTCTTCTTCATCATCATCGTCAAGCATTTAAAGGCTTGAATGAGTGCTTTACGGATCACTTAATGACAATGTTTTTGTAAATTACGTTTCCTATTTTTCCCTTGAATGATAATTTTATCAGTAGATGTATATAGTCACACTTTTGTTGTGGCAGGAGGGTTAAATTGAATTTTTTGACGAACATCATTTACGGACGACCTCAATGATCTCAAAATCAGATAAGAATTTTGACGAGGGTTTTTCTATTTATGACGTGTCTGAGATGATCTACAAGGAGACAGTCCGGAAATTTCATTTTTCATCCATAAAAGTCAAGAAATTGTCATCCAAAAGACCCAATTCTGACAAAATGTTCACAAAGGAGACATAATGTATTGATATTTATTCTTTCTGCTTTTTTCCCTCCTGTTTCGTCATTTGCGACTATCCAACCTTGATACCCAAATCCAATCTTATTTTGCCTCCATTATGAAAGGATAAAAGGAAAAAGCTTATCATAGTTTAGATGTAAAGGAACAAAATAGGAAACGACATAATTACGATAATCATTTTAAAAGCACGGGAAAAATCTATTTCATAACAAATGGAACCGACATTGTACCAGATGGTATAAGTAAATGAAATTCTCGTCCTTTTTTCTTTTTGGGGTCGTTTTGTAAATAATGTCTATAATGACTTACTTGGAATGCTATACAGGTCGATTGTAACTCATCGCCTCTCTCTGATGGCACCTGATGCTGAATGAGATATACCTGCTACATCAATCCCGTAACTGACCCTCAACAGCCTCAAAAAAACAAAATAAATTTTATCTGTCTCAAGAAATCCAAATGGGAAATTGGGAATTGAAAGTTATTGAAGTAATTCTTTTCATGATTACAAGTAGATCCATGTTAATATCCTTTGAGATATACCCAAAATTATAGTTTTGGTATCAAAAAATTAATGAATTATTAATTCCATAATCAACCATGTGAAATATATAAATTGTCAATTTGTTGCTTGTGTCCCGAGCTATATAGAATGTTTTGGGGAGTTGAGTTGAATATGGGGCATGGTGGTGGTTTAGGGATGTAGTCAGACCACAATCACACTTTTTCCTGAGTACGTTCTTAGTAGTGGTGTATGTAAGGTTGGGTTAATTAAGATTTTAGAGGTCGTGGGCGTTGTTAGACACCAAACACTTCCTCCCCTGTATACGACTCCGATATTAGGTTAGAGATGTTAGAGATTTAGATGGTGTCTTGCTAAAAAATGATTTGGTGTCGCCATTAAAACTCCAAGTAGACAATTGAACGTTATAACTAATTAATGACAAAATGTTGAACATCCAATGTCTGGCAAGCACGTTTTTGTCTACTCGGGCATAACTTCTGAACTATTAGACCCTCATCTATCATAGAACACATCAGCATGGTTGTCAATTTATACTTTGGGTACCAAAATATTTTGTTCCTCATGTCCAGCTCGGCCTTCATAATTTATTCGATTTATTATTCCATTAAAGTTTTTCACATATATTTTGTCAATTTATTTCTCCATCGTTTAATCTTTAAATTGTAATTAATAATTTTTTTTGTGCATTCATTCCATTGAAAACAAAAAAAAAATGAGCATCACACCTCAACATTTTTTGTTCCTCTTTCATCATTGAAAAAATAAAACTAATTGTTTTTATTCATTTATTTTTTCAATTATCCCCTTTCTCTCGCGTGTATGTCTGTGTGTACCAAACCAATCCGACATATATATACATATATAAAAAATGCATATTCACCAATCTCCACGACCTTTAATAAACATAATACATCAGATCGTAGTGAAATGCATCGGTATAAATTGAGTCCTCGTGGAAAGCTTTATTTGAAAACTGATGCAGAGGGTAAGCACAAAAAAAGACTTTTATTTGACGAATTTTTTTTTTGTTTAACTGTTCATGCTTCTCATTTTTTTTTTGTCATCGATGTTGCAGATGTAACACTTTTATGCTTTTTTGTGATGTTGACTAAAATGAATGGAATTTGATATCTGTTATTTAAATTTTCATATATTCTTTTTTATCTGTGTTTCTCTCTCACTTTTATGTATGCACACTGTGCAGTGCAAACAAAAATTTAATTTTTTTTTACTATCTCTCGATGCATTTTTTGTAGCTCAAATGTTGTTATGGCAATCAGTTTGTGTGTTCACATTTTAGACACATTTTTTAAGGGTTGACGTAAATTTTTATTAATTTTCATGCTATTCGGATTGGATGTGGAACTTTGAATTATTTATGGTGGAGTTGCTGGTTGAGGTTGTCTGCAAATGAAGACTACAATAAACCAGAACTTAATTACCATTTTTAGTGATTGGTGCTGTTCAAATATTGTCTAAAGAGTAGCTGAATAGTTTGCAAAGAACAATAATATGTTAAAATTCGTGAAGCAATCGTCTTCTGATTGTAAGAGTCGATTTGAGATGCACATTCTGCAAACTTATGCAAAGTTTATGAAAGAAGACAGTCAGAAGAGGTATTGGCAATATTTGATCATGTATCTATTCGATCTTCTACCTTTTCATCTACCTCTTCATTGATCATGTATCTATTCAACTTCTACCAGTGTTATTCAAGCTTTTTGTTCTACCTTGATTGTGTGTCACGATCAAAACGAAACAAGACGTACCGTTCATGGCATTTCCGGCTTCCAGTTTGAAAAGTACTACCGTATAGGTTCTTGAGGTAGGATAGACATCGAGATACATTGAAATTGCCACAATCTCAATCTTGTCAATTTGTCGATGTTGGGATATCGGAAACCTTTAGTACGGGTTCTTGTGAAGGGATTAAGATTTCCCAAGATTATCTCAAATTTAGTTCCAATCTCGATCTTCAGACTTTTTCAAAGTTAACACATCAGGAAGGTAACCTGCTGTCAGAAAATTACACGAACCTTTTTTCAACTACCAACTCCTTCTAACATCCAACATTAGTAGTATATCCAGTTACACATTTACCTATGATAAATCTTATCATTTATGAAAAATAGCACAATTTTCCCATATTTAGATGAAACCCAAGAAATTATAGTCATCAAGCATAGAGGTATTTACTTCGTAGATAGATTCAAGCATCTATGAAGAGGCTTCACTATCTCTCATAACAGATTTAAATACTCCTCGTCATATTTCACTCAAATAAGGGATGCATATGTTAGGAAAACCTTTAAGTGTGAATATAAGGAAGGTGAGACTTAAAGGTACGAGCACCTGTTGAGAGTTCCCGCAGCTCACGACATGATAAATTATATGTTCTGAACAGAGGCGCTTCCGTGACGTGTAAACATGACTTTTTTCTCTTTTACAGTTCAATACTTTTTTTATGCTGATGAAATTTTATTTTTTTGCATTTATTTGCTTTTTTGGCAGTAAAATTGATGCACTTGAATATTCTATTTTACTGCATAGATTATTGTTGAAAATTCATTGGAAGTTGACAACTTCTCGTTCAATATCAAACTTCAATATCAATTCATATGATTCTCATTGTTATCGAATACAATATAATATTATGTAGGTTCCCAATCCCTTCGTGTTGTATTATTTTACCCTTTCTGTCATTGAATATTTACAAAACAATTGTTTTGCGCCTGAATTTTCAAGCATCTACCTTTCAAATTCAATAATGTGTTTATTTACTTCTCGTTTTCTTTATCTTGCATGATTTCCTCATAAATTTTCATTATTACAAATTGGATTTGAGTTTCCGCCCTTTAACAAGATTATTAACTGATAAAGTATCACGATTAATTTTCAATACTTACCAAAATATATAATTTTGGATAATATATTATGAATTTTGGTAATTTATAATGAGGGAGGCTATCGGGGATGCTATTCACTTGATATTAGATATGCCAATTATTTGGTGTTTTACTATCTGTTAGTGTTCGTCCAAAGCTGCAAGCCTGTAGAAAAACAATGCAGAGCTACAGCCTTGGATGAACAATGAGGTACAACCGAATATTGCAGGTTTGGTCATCTGTTTATGCATTGGCATCTGAGAATTTCCGATACTGACCAAGATCAAGACTGGGACTCAGTTTTATCAATAGACCGCGACCAAGATAATAAAGAAATTGCTCGTAGTCGTTGTCTTTCTTACTTACATGCTTCGCTGGCTGTCAAAATCAATTGTGATTTATGGACTTCGGTAGATACCACCTAAAACGCACTCTATAGTTGGCTACCGTTTGCCAATGCTGTCTCTATCGACAGCTTCCTCCCATGAGTTCTTTGAACGCCCATGGTCTCTGTCGGTGCTAGGTTTTAATCCCAGAAAATATAATCCCAGACGTCACTTCAAAATATAAGTCCAGAACATAATGCCAGGAGTAATTGTATGTGGCATTATAATTTGCACGTGTAGTTCATAAGGCCACATACATTTACTCCTGGACTTATGTTTGTTCAGTGCAATTATAAGTCCAGGTACAATTACTCCTGGGATTATTATCTCTTCATGCAATTTAAGCCCAGAATTTTTTTCCATTCTGGACTTATTATCCTGATGTGTATTTGAAGCTTTTGAATTTTTTCCTTGAAAAATCTTATTAAAATTTACGAAAAGAGTTATTTTTTAAATCTTAACACGTTTTAACTGAGTTTTTCCTTCTTACTTCTTGGCTGGGGCGCACGAGGACCCATTGCCGGGCATAGGGAATTACTTACTTACTGCAACCATGTTCCTATGTGGAGCTTAGGTTACAACAGAAGGCTTTCCATCTGACTCTGTTGCTGGCTCTGTCACCTAGTTTGGACAAATTCTCTATCCGCACGTTGAGCTGACATTCTTTCATTACTGTTCTGCGCCAAGTAGCTTTTGGAGCTCCTGGTCGCTTTTTCCCTTGTGGATTCCATCCAAGGACTGTGGAACAAACTTGTGTTTCTGTCCCAGCAATTATATTTTTCTTCCGAAGGGTATGCCCTTTTCAGCCGTACTTCCTCATCTGTATCTCCTTGTTGATCAAGAGATTGCATCATTTTTGCAGAACCTTATCGTTCGAAGGCCAATCATTTGGATTCCCGTTCCACCAAATCCTGAGAATCCTTCTATAGCAGCTATAGACGTATATTTGCAGTTTGCGCTTGGGCATAGGGAATGTCTAAAGACAACTCTATCCTTCGAATCCTTCTGCCAGTTCGGGATATTAAGTACTTTAACGTCCTTTTCAACACATCAAATTCAGGAATTTTTCGGTGTTCTTGCCATCCACAATGTCTGCAGTTGTTACTTTAAGAGCTGGGGCATCATTTGGACTTCTGCATGCATGACCTGTCCATCTCGATTAGCACGTAAAACTGTTACTATATCTCCTCCTGGAATAGCACATCCTTCACAGGACCATAAATCGCTCGTAGTGCGCGTCTCTCAAAGAGAGTAGTGCGTTCTCATCAGCTTGTGTTGAGTTCCAGGTTTCTGAGCAATATAGTGCAATGACCAGGATAAGCGTCTGGTGTAGCTTTGGTTCCTCTTGCGTACTTTGATTGTGACGTCTGTTGTATTGTTTACAAAGGATCCGAGGTATTTGAACCAGAAGTCGAAGTCGGAGTTAGTCGACTAAAGCCGACTAAAGAATTTCAGAATTTTTTCTTAGTCGACTAAAGCCACGACTAAGATCGACTAAAATGAAATTTTACTCTTGTGAAGTATACGAGATTTCATTTGAAAATTTCATTATTTTTTTATTTCAATTTAAAATATTATTAACGATATTCTCTTTGGATAAGTAAGCCTACAAGAAGGCAGATTTGTTTGCCTTTGCATAGGTAATGCGTAGACAAAGTCAAATTCTACCATGATACAGTTAGGCACCTTTCCACAGGCACAACTCGCCTTAAAAGCGTTAAGTGACAAAGGAACGACAACTAAATTAAATAATCCATTAAATTAGTTAATCGAAATCTAAAATTAGACAATTAAAAAGTGTTAAGATTTAAAAAATAACTCTTTTCGTAAATTTTAATAAGATTTTTCAAGGAAAAAATTCAAAAGCTTCAAATACACATCAGGATAATAAGTCCAGAATGGAAAAAATTTCTGGGCTTAAATTGCACGAAGAGATAATAATCCCAGGAGTAATTGTACCTGGACTTATAATTGCACTGAACAAACATAAGTCCAGGAGTAAATGTATGTGGCCTTATGAACTACACGTGCAAATTATAATGCCACATACAATTACTCCTGGCATTATGTTCTGGACTTATATTTTGGTTGTGTATTAATTTTGTATCTGGGATTCTAATTTCTGGGATTAAAACCCAGCATCGTCTCTGTCTCGAGAAAATTCTTATGGCCGAGACTTCGAGAAGCTCTATGCTAAGAAACATCCGAAAGCTTTAATACATTTTGATGCACATCTGCTTGTGAATATGTGGAAAAACAGCTCCTTTTGGATTTGTTCCCAATTCTAAAGTACGAAAGTATCAGATTCATCCATATTCCTTCAAACAATTTACAATAGATTTCGAATACGTCACATACAAACATCCCCCAATTGGCTTAGCCTTTTAGATGGTAAAATAAATTTAATTCCATCCTAATACCTCAATCTGGTTTCAATCTTTAAACAAATAAATGTAAACAGACTTATTCCCAAATGATCTCCATTCCCATTTCAGTAAATCTGTCATGATTTCGAGTGACATGTTTTTCAACATTCAACAAAAAAAACGAGAGAAAAGTACATACTCACATCCATACATATGTGATATATTCTACTAAACCGCTTTTCACATTTCATATCACGCATTTCTCTTTTTTTTTCGGCAACAACGTCCCGTAACGTAAAAATGCTTTTAGACGAGGGAAAAATGGAAAAACAAGAAAATTAGATACAGGCACAGCTGAATACAAAGGAGGAAAAGTTGTTAATTGAAAAGCCCAATAAGCCTTATAAATACCAAAATGATAAAAAAAAAAGGAACTGTAATTTTTCTAGAATGAGCTTTTCATTTTTATTCGTGTTGACAACAGACTGAAAGCTATTGTGAATTTTTAAAGCTCCTGCTGAACTATCATAGGAGATGGAAAATTTCATCAGACTAAAAAAAAGTTGCTTCTGCTGTAAAAAATTACATTCATTCATTCTCACCAAAAGTCTTTTTTCGGTAGGAAATTTTTCAATGTAAAGGAAAATCATCATCTATATCTATATGCATGCTCGAAACTTGATTAATGAAAAAGTTTTTCATTTTGTGTAAAAAGAAAAAAGGAGAAAAAAAAAAGTTGTAATGAAATTTTTGGTTTTGGATGAATTATAAGAGCGCAATTTTATTTGAGTTTGGTGTGATTTTATGACGCTGAGGAGCTTATATGGAAGAATTAAGTGGATGGAGGGGAACTAGAGATGAAAGAGATTATATTGGGTGTTGATATTCTTGGAATATAGACGTTAAAGTTTTTTGTTTTATTATCTCTAGTTGTGATTTTGTAGAAACTTTGTGATAAAGTTGGCAATAGAATCAAATAGAGCCAGTAATAGAATCAGATGGAAAGTATTTTGTAGTAATCTAATCTTCACATCGGAGTATATATCCATAAAAACAACACGCGTTCATACTAAATTGAAATTGACTTTGAGCTCTGCTTAGACTTGTTCCAGAATTCAGATATAAGTCTGAATCAAAATACAAGCCTGAATCCATCTTGGATAAGTTCAGAGCATCACCAGGGAGTAGATCCTACTAAATGGTTATCCACGAATGGAGTGATTATTGCAGTTAGTCCTCTTCTAACTGTATGGACGAAATTCTTTAACATGCTAGGGTTTTATGAGACAAAAATCACAAAACCTTCAAATGCATTCTGCCTTCATCCATTAATTGATAATTGGTTTACTATTGGGCTTTTTTAGCTAGTCCTTAGTGAATCCTAACCTGCTATGAATCAAAGAATTAGGCTCTGCTCTAGAGTAATCCTAAAAATTCATATTTTACGTAGTTTACTCCTAGTTTAATCCTCATGCTTTACCATGCCTCTAGAGCTAAAGACAGTGTCTAGATTAAAGCCTCACAAACAATTGTTGAATAATAATATTTTGAGAGCAATTTCCATTCAGTTCTGATTACTCCGAACATAAACCATGACTCAAAACTCTGAAAACTTTGATTCCCATCTCTCCCCTCCATATACCATCCAATTCCTTTCAACTTACATGCTTAATAAATATCAAACTTTGTAACTCCGATGAAAAAAACATCATAAACAAAACATGCCTTCATTCACCGCCACTGGCGGTTATCCAAAAATCTCTGTGCCCCACTAAAAATACGGTTACTCAAAATGAGTTTTTCAATACTTCATATTTGAAGCAGCAGCACTAAAAGGAAGCCAAACTTTCATCAAAAAGAAAAAAATGAAAAAGAAACTTTGTCTTGATTTTTTGGATGGTTTTGAATGAATTATTAAGTACAAAACTTTTTTTTACTCGTACGATTTTCCACCAACAAGATGAAATGCTGAGGGATTCAATGAGCAAGAAATGCTCGGAAATTGAATATTTTTATGAAAAATTTCTCATGTATCTTGTTCCGTTCTGGTTACATTGTTGCCAAGGAAATGAAAATGTTGATACGATTATCGAAATAAAATGATTACCAGTTGAAGTTTTGAGTTGTGAGATATTTAAGGCAGTGGTGGGCAACCTATGTGCCGTGATCCTCTAGTGTACCTTACAAGTATACATCACACGAACCGTATATCCTAAATGGATTTGGTCAAGGCTTGACGCCAAGGTGTGCCGATGATCTAAAGCAGTGGTGGACAACTTAAGGGCCGCGGTACACTAGTGTGGCACCAACATTATTTGGAACTGCCAAAAACCTTAAACCATATACATTTTTACACCTTCAATCGAAAGATGTGCCGCGGACCAAAGGTTGCCCATCACTGATCTGAAGTTTACCTTCAAACGATCTTGAGATGTTGCTGCTGATGTCAGCTATCATGAAATTTAAATATCAATTGATTAAAATAATGTGGAGAAAGATTTTCCATTTCTTGTGATTTTGCCTCTGGCTAGAAGTTTAAATAACAGAAAAAGTTTCTTATTTTGGTTCTGTAAATAAAATGGAAATTAACTTTTGTTGTACTTGATTTTAAAGCTACATTATTTTTAGACTTTAACATCACTTATATAAATAAGAAAGTTTTGAGGGTTGAAGATGAAATGTTTATAACCTCATTAAATTTAAATTTAATTTAAACTCATTAAATTTTGTGAAAACAAATTTAATTTTGCGGAAAGACTTGTTGAGGATTTCTGAGAATTTTTTTTTTCTTCTTTCAAAGTTAAATTATCAAAGTGAAATTCAAAGCTAATGACTAAATAAATTCATCGCGGTAATATATGTAGCTAATAAGAGAAGCTTGAAGTTTCTTATTATTCTGTGGTGGATTTAATCAGATCCCGAACAGCACAATGTGATTGCTAGGGTAACGCTACGTTGCTAGAATATTGGTAAGATGCAAAGTTGCCCTAAAGCTACAGTGGTAAACCGTCTCAATGTTTGACACCGGATTCGCGTGACTCTAGTAAGGACGCCATATCTTATATTACATAACCTAGAAAGGACGCGGCGTAGAAATGATTGAGAATTCGGATCCAGATAGGCCTGGGAGTCTAGTCCCAGGTCAAATTCGATGAAAATTGGCTTCAGGTCAGAACCAGGTCGCCCTGGAGTTGGATTTTCACTCATTGCTACATGTGCCATCCGAATTATGCTCAAAATTCTCTTGACAATGTTCAAAATATACAAAAAATAGAGAAAAAAGTGAAAAATTTATTGCAAATTTAACAATTCTTTAAATCACATTCTAGCATCTCGCCATCGCTCATTTTGCTAGACATTGATGTAAAATCTACAGCAATACAGACCGCGTAATTAATGATCATTTATTCCACCGTCTTCAAGGAAACAAATTTGCTCGTTGCTATCTACTTTTTTTCACTCAATTTCATTTCAATTCATCAGACATTATCGCAGAGATATTTACTTTAAAGAAGAAATAAAGTTACAGATTTAAGCTTTCAACAATTTTCTCCTAGATAAGCAAAAAAGATTTACAGATTTGAGTGGTTTCAAAAATTGTGCTGGATATCTAAAAAACTTTTATTTCTATAGATAGATAAACTTTTTCTTTCTAAGCAAACATCAGACTGTATTTAATTAATATAATCAGCTTTCTTCCATTTCCTCAATAATCTGTTACAGAGAACCCAATAAAGAAGCTTCATTCAGTAGGAAATACTTTGTGATTACATTGTTTGATTTATCGACAAATCCGAAAATTCCAACGATAAATAAGCAAAAAAATAATGAGTCTTGTGTTCCTTTATATGAGCTAAATTTAATGTTTAAATGAAACATTTTTAACTTTTTAAGGAATTTTGTTAATCTCCGTAAGCTTGAACTAAGCAATAAAAAGTAAATTAAGGCCGTACCCTTAAATTGATTCTAAATTATAGACTTTTAAGGAAAAATAAGGAATAACAAGAAGAATGATGAATATAAATTTATCTTGCGGAATCCTCCCTTTAAAAAGTTATAAAAGGAAAGTTTCTTGATACCTTTTAACGGTCTATCCTCCCGAAAACCCTCGACTCTTCCCATTCATATTGACAATCGATGGAATTTTTTACCAAATGTTGTTCATTAACATTTCAATATTTTTTTCACTTACACTTCATTCATTCTTAAGTTACGTCTACAGTTTTATTGTCAATTGACAGTTGGCTACTGATACATTCAAGAGAAATCATCATTAGGCGAGGAGTAGTTCCAAAAGATTGGTTAATATTAGATATAATTTAGAATTCGACCAAGAGTCGCAGACATGCATTTCCTGCATTTTCGACGCAAATGCATATTACGACTGTACCTTATAGTTTGTCCAAGGATGTAGGCTTGTAATTTTGGATAGAACCTATTAATAATGGGTCATAATAGCCGTAACGGTGTTGTCAGAGCATTATCAAGTCTTATCGTTAACTCTTCCAACGCATCCTGCTGACTATGATGTGATTCTCTAGTTGTACGCTATCACTTGATAACCCGCAATATTTTAAGTCATTAGCATCCTTAAAACCCCAATTTTCACTTCACATCATCAATAAACAACCCCTCAACACGAGATAAGATAAAGTGGGCCGTTCCATTACAGATAATTTCGGTATAGCTGTGTCATCAGTCGCCATGAATATTGATTAATGGGAATTGAGGAATTCCTATGATGGAAGAAAAAAAAAAGTTCTCTGAAACAAAACAAGGAAGTTCACTTATTGTTGTGTTTGCAAATATTTTGGTATGAATGTTAAGAGCTCGTTCATTTACTGCTAAATTTGTGCTTTTTTTTATCCGTTCATGCGTTATGAAGAATTGAATATAATGTGGTGGAAAAATTGACATTTTTGGGTTTTCTGAGGAAATTTTCTGTCAACTTTTCATCAAATTTTCTTCATTTTCTGAGATTTTTCTCATGCCTTTTTTGACTTTTGTGGAGTTTGCTGAGATTTTGTGGATGTTGATTGATGTGATTGAAATGTTTCAACATTTTGCTGTCGTTTTTGGATTCATTTATCGCTTCTGACTGAGACAGACTAAGATTAGTCTAAATTTAAACTTGACATTTGTGTGATTTGCCATGAAATGGTAAGTTCATAGTTCAATATATAGTTTACGAATAATAGCTTGTTTTATTCGTGGTTATGATGGTTCCACATGTCGTTCAGATCAGCTGTGATTCATGACTTCTCTCAGTTGATGTCTAAAATTGGCCATTTGTGGTTAGGAATCAAATTTGACATCAAGTTCTGGGAAAATATCATTTTTTAAAGTCTTATTATATCTTTACGACCCACAGTCCTTATTTACTACCATGGGAACTTCATATTAACGATTTTGATCATTAAACATGCCTCAAAACATCTCCAACTCCACAAAAGTAGCCCCTTTGTGTATCTTTTGTCAAAAATCCTATTCGAACAAGAAAATATGTATGATAAGCGAATAAAGGCTTTACTGTCCTTTTTCTTTGAAACAAGTGATTGATCTCGATGAGAGCAAGGCACAAGCAAACAACAACAACAACAACAGCATAAAAAAATCTCGAAATCAACCTTGAACAGATTTTCTACTTTTTTTTGTGAACGAGAAAAAAAGGATCGCTTTTCAGCAACACATATCTTTGTGATTGAGGAGGAGGAGATTTACAATAACAAGAAAGTTTATAAACCTTAAAATCGTGAAACACTTTCTTATAAGGAAAAAGTTCCCACAAACATTTTGCTGCTTTATGCTTCTTCAACCGCATTTAACGCTATAATAAATCCTTTTTATTCAAATAATATTGGTTGAATATTTTTTTTTAATTTTTACTTCCAATTTTTATCGTTACATGATTGTTATTTTTACTTTACTTACTCTGACTCCTTTTGCCTGATTGCTTTTTAATGGTGAACGTGCAACTATATATTTCAACCCCAATATCTTAATGGATTTTTAATTTTCTCTTATGTGTAGGAAGAATCGGATGTCCACATTATATGGCACCAGAAGTTGTATCCCGAAGACAATATGGAAAGCCATGCGATGTGTGGGGTGCCGGTGTTATGCTTCATGTATTATTGTCGGGACGTTTACCTTTTCTCGGATCTGGCAGACGATTACAAGAATGCATCATACGAGGACGTGTCACAGTAAGTTTATTTTAAGGATTTTTTTCAAGCTAAATTGACTTTATAAAAAAATTGACTTTGAAGTTTGAGATCTAAGAAGCAAATCCCACTCAGCTTTGAGACGCTTTTGTCGTGTCTCTTTTTTGCTTGCTTTAGAAAGAATGCTTTTGATAGACATTTCAGCAAGAAATAAAATCTCTCATTTTTTGTATGGAATTTAAATCGAATTTATAAGGCCTACAGCATTCATTCAAAAATTTCTTGTCTAAATAAAAGCTTTTCTTTCATATTTTTTTCCAAAAATTTAATCCAATTTTCTTTTCATTCTCAATCTCAATAAGCTGGAAACTCCAGAATGGAAATCGATATCATCGACTGCAAAGGATTTAGTGCTTAAAATGTTATCACCTAATCCACTTCATCGTCCAAATATCACAGAAGTTCTAGATCATCCATGGGTGAGGGTAAGTGCCGATAGCATAATTTGTGCTTTATTTTTATTATATTATGAAAATATAATCATTGTTCCTACACTACACAAGGGGAGGAAAAATATTATCGCATCTCATCGTTTAACTGAATATAAATCTCTTATGGCAATTTGTACGTCGTGAATGCTGGGAACTTCCCCTTTCCATGATGGAAAAAAAATTATTTTCATTCAATTTTTCACTGGTGAGGGTCGTTTGAAAGTGACGTACCGTTTAAGTTTGAGCACTTGATACAGTTTTGAGGAATTGGTTCATAGTCAGGGAGCCTGTGTCTCGGATCTATACTTTAGTATGGTTGTGGTATACTCGAAAAATTGGCTTTTGGACCAATTTGAGTCCATTTTAAGGTACCTTGTCTTGAATAGCACAGGTCGGTTAATTGATTTAAAATCCAGCAATCGGTCGGCGTGACTCTGGCATCGTGTCGGTTTCTAAGCTAATCTGGAACCAAGTCAGTGGTTTTGTGGCTAGACATCTAAGGAAGTACTCATGCAATCACCATTCCAATAATAACCCTCACTACGTACTTAGCAAGTCCATAATTTTTCAATACAATATCACGCAATCTTACCCAACTCTTACTCAAAACATTGAACGCTATAGCCGAACAACCCCTCATATTATTATTTTTTTTGTATATGCTGCTGAATGTTGAAAGAGAAAATATTCCTTCCTCAGAAATTATCTTCTATTATGTTTGTATACAATGTAATTTATGCCCACATTCTATTCAAATCATGATTGTTCATTCTTATTATTATCATTATTCTTACTCGTTCCATCTCACTCACTCTCTTTCTCTGTCTGAATCCCATTGTTATTATTTAAGAGGTTTTAAACTGTATATTGAGATTAGATACTCATGTCAAAGAAGATGAGATCCATACATCTAACCAAAGTTTTTTTTACCCATTTTTTTTTCGGTTGGGGGCTTTGCTTCCATCTTCATCATTGTCTTTATTTTTCAACCCGTTTCACTTGATAATAGCGTTGTCGTTGACAATTGTTTAAAATTTTATTCTGCATGCTGAAACGCTTTTTTTATTTAATAGGCAGTGAAAAAGATTGTCATTCTTACAACTACTTGAGTGAAAAATCTATACTTTAGTCTGAGAGGATCAGGGTTGGTTGAATTGAAGGGTTTTTGAGGGTCTTAGGCTGAGTTGAAGGAGCATTTATCCGAGTGGCAGGGTTTTAGGCTAGTCCAATGAAATTAGCCATTTAACTAGACAACAAAGAACCTTTGGACTCTTGTACATGTGCTTGAAGCTAACTTGCTCGAAGAAGGAATCGAACTAGTGCATTGCCAGCTTTAATTCACAAGTTCCAATCAGGTGTTGCTAAGAAACTAATCAAAATGCCAACTTAAACAATTAATCTAATCTGATTAGAATAATTTGTGTTATATCCACATATCGACTATTTGAAGCTACAGCCGTAGTCATAACATGCAGCTCAGTGCAATATCAGCTTCCATCTCTGCCCTAAAACATTCATAATTCTAGTTCATTAATCTATTAAAACATAAATTATTCTAATAATCTCAGATTACAAATTCTAACTATTATGTCTAGTACAACATATCATCAGATTTCATCTCAATTATATTTGAGTATGAAGTTGGATATAGCATCAACTTTTAAATATTTTGTTGTAAATTCACATGGAATTCGTAATATAACCCTTTTTAAAAAAATAACCTGACTCTTGACATGAACTTGACAATGTTAATAGTATGGAAAAAATAAAGCGGGATGAACAGCAGTAAAAAAAATTACACAATGAGGAAGTAAGGACGAAAATCTGTTATATACGATAATTTAATTTATGGTAGACAATTGGATTTCCTTCCGTTCCTATCTATGCCTTGAGTTTAGAGTTACGTGAAAATTTAATTTCATCCCACAAAACATAATGTTATTCTAAGTGAGAGGAGCTGCACATGAGGGAGGAATTTTCATTGCCTGCTCGTCTGCTCCTTGTAATTTCTTAACATTTTATTCATCTCTGCTTTAAATATAAAAAAAATGTCATGTCATTATAATCTCATAGAATTTATGTTGTCTCCACGCAACAGAAAAAAGAGATGCTTTTTTTAAGCTGACTTATATTTTTACTCCTGTATAACTCAATGCGGTTCAGCATGTATAATTTAACAATACCTTTACCTTTTGGACCTTTACGTATATTGTAAACAGACACTGTGAGCATGAACTAAAGGAAAAAGTCAACTTTTTTTTAATTCGACTTTTTGCATAAAATATGACTTACATGACATGGTGGGAGTCATTAGCTGATGACGTCTATTCGGCTGTATTGCTGTGCTGCTTTGAAAGCAGGGAATGACTCACAAACCAGTGATTCTGCCTTACCCATCAAAAACTCACATTCAGCTAAATCACTGGATTTACATCCAAACACTTCGGTTCCTCCCCTTGACATCAACTTTAATGACATCATTTATAAACGACTCCCATAACAACTCAAATAAAAAAAATATATATAAAATGTTACCGATGCTATTTTTTTATAGGAACGAGACAAATTGCAACGACAGCATTTGAATGATACAGTTGAGGAATTGAAGCGATATAATGCGCGTCGTAAATTGAAAGGTGCTGTTCAAGCGATTGCAAGTGGTGTGAGTCATGATCCACTTTACTGTACAGATATTGATGCAGGTAATGGGAGAAGACATTAATATGCTGTTTTTTTTTTGTGTTCGAAAGTAATATAATTTATGATATCTACCATTTAGTGCCAATTGGAACAGCATCAGAGTGCTTGAATGAATGGGCAGATGAAGATGCGGGAATTGAAGCAGTTCAAAGGATTCTTGATGCTCTTGATGATGTATCCGCTTTACAAGATGCCCAAATTGACCCAGATGTACTAATTTCAATGCTAAGGGATAGTAAATTACATGCAATTTTACAGGTAGGCACGAAGAAGAACTTTTACCTTTGTATCAACTTAATTACGTGATTCCGAAATTGAGAACATTTTTTCCTCTTGAGTACCCTTTAATTATCTCGTGTTTTTGTGAGATGAACTCACCTTATTTGGTTCAATTTGGATATGCTATTAACTGAATCTGTAATTCTCTTCATCTCCCCCTTTTTTTGTCATTACCTTTGTTCTTTGTTGTTGATATAAATATGGTTTTGTGATCTCTCTGTCTCGGTTCCGGATGAGGAAGCAAATTTATGGTTTTGTCAGCATCCTCTTCTAAAAGAAATGACCTGAAGGTGGAAACATCTTCGGAACAAAAATTATGAAATGTCAAAAGTTTACAATTCGGAGTTTAATTTCCCAGAAAGCCCATAAATTCATCCGTTGAAAACCACCCCACATCCTGACAAAAAATGCTTTCCATTTACCCTAATCGAAATGATTTCTATACGAAAGTTCCGTGTGGTTTTTGTGGCAAACCATGTTTACAATTGACAAGCAACAAATGATTACTGCCTGTATTACCTTTTTTCTTTCCTTATCTTTTTTTCCCCCTTTTAAAGCTTTTCGATCGGATAAGTTCACAAGTAATGTCACCATCAAGAGCACCACCCGGCGATGCCATAAATCGTTGTCGAGACGCTGTAGATTCAATTCAATCAGCTACAAGTCACAAATATTCAAGAGATAAAGCAGAGCTTGTACATCTACTGGGATCACCACATATACAGGTGAGTCAATAAAGTTGTAAACAATTTTTTATACTGTCAAAGAGCTCCACTCTATCTATCTACGCGTATATTGTCACCGAGAGCGACAAAATGAACTGATATAATATCCATCATGTCACAATGAATAGAATGGGAAATTCTATATAACCTGTGCAAAAAAAAAATTGTGTATATCAACAACTTTGTATAAGCAGAAAAAGAAATATTTGCCATCAAGAACCAAAGCGGAACGTAGAAAAAAAAGGATATGATTTATGATTTCTTGCTGCTTATGGTCGCTTATCTGTTTTTTTTTCTCTTGTTCCCACCACAAACAATATTTTTCCGTTAGTTTTCTTCTGCTTGAATTCATGCAAGTTAAAGGCTACGCATGAATAATGGTATAGGGAATAAGCAGTTAATATGTTGTCTGATGATTAAGATGAAACTAACAGATATTCTCTACGTGAGAATAAGGAAGGATATTATCTCATTTTAATATTCCAGGTAGAAAGTCTCACACTTCCAGTGGAATGATTGGAATATACAAGGATTTTGTTGGCAATAGATGTGCATGAAATTTTCCACAAGAAAAATTTTAGAATTTTAAAGCTTTTGTAAGCTCTTCATAGATGGAGCTTGTGACTGCTCCTTGAAGTTGTTGTGGAGGTATGTGTCCTGGATTTTGAAATCTTAAAAGCCGCGTCTTTAAGAAATACTCGACATTTTTGAAATGCTAGATTGTTAGGAAGTTGGAGATGATTATTAGTGAATCTAGCTCGATTGATGCCTTACTCATACTCGATAGGTTATATTCGAGTATCCAAAAATGGATTAGATTCATACAATCTGGTTATAGTTTTATTCGAGTCTTGGAAATGGGGAAATATCTTTAAGCTTTGCGTTTAAGCAGTTAGAGTTGCAAATTGCAATGTTAATTGACGTCATGAGATGGAATGCTCTGATTAATTAGTCACAAAGTCCTTCTTTTTCCTCTAAAATTTCCGGAGTCGATCCTGCTGCGATAATTCGGTCAGTATGTCTAGTTAAACACTTGACGCATCTCTTACATCCCGTGAATTATCAAGTCTCTAACTAAACATAAAGTCGACTAATTACAGTCTGTTCCACTCTAGTTAATTCATTTCAAAACTCTTGTCCATCTGTGATTATCTGCGAATATTCATTATATCTGCTATAATTTTAATCACAGCTGTCTAATTACATCCTTCTCATTAACACCGCAACGTCCTTAGCGTACGACCTCACAACCGAAAAATCTCATTAATTTATTAAAATTATAAATTCACCTGCAGTGAACATTCTAGCTTTCATGTTACAAAGTTACTTCAGCACGACATTTTTTGTGTCACAAAGAAGACAGTAAAAGAAAATATGAAGAATAGCATTTAAAATTGGCGTCCTTAAGGGATGTATTCTATAAATGGAAAAAAGTGCGAAATTATTCTCACTTTATGTTTAATGCCTTATTCTACCTCAATATTATTATATAAATAGAAAAATATGGTTGACATACATAGAATAAGCCGTAGAATTTCTGGAGATGAAAATAAAAATCTCAACATTGTCGCTTTAAATGCCTTGAGGAATTCTTTCTTGATGTATTCATTTGTTTGCTTTATTCATTTTTTTTTCTGTGCCACTTTTTCGTCGTCGAGATCCTTTTCATCTTCACATTGTTTTTCTTCAATCATATCTCCCCAAAAAAAATTAAGAGATTCATTCTCACGACATCTGCTTGCGGCATTCATTTCTTTATTAATTTTTGCTTTAAGGGTCGTTTGTAAAGGACGTCTATGAAAGTTGTTAGACTTGCTTCTTATTGGGTCAATGGAATTATTGAAACAATATTTGTGTTATTGTGTGGAGGGATGTGAAGCTTTAGAAGTTGCTCTGGGTGAGTAGCTACATTAATGCTGTGAGCATGTCTCTTGGATGTTGTGACTATGCTAAGAGTTGCTGGAGCAATTTCCCTTCGACTTCGAATTCTTACCAAGAAGACAAAATCAAAAAGTCTAGCTTGACCTCTCCTCCACCCATTCCCAATAGACGTCACTCACGCACAACCCCCATATTTTCAGAATATTATTTTTAATGAAAACCAGAACGTTTTAATAATTTTTCATTCTCACTATGTATTTACTCTCGGATAATATTCATTAGCATTCATCAAATGTGCTCTTTTCTCTTGTTCCTTTTCGTTATCATATTATGCCTTTTTTTTTAAGTACATGAAAATATATCTATATGGTATGTATAATAAGTATAAAGTGCTCGAGGATATATAAAGTATGAGTGCAAAAGTGTGAGTAAAGTGGAAACATAATTTACACATTTTTTTTTTATATCTTGCCTCGTCGTCAACGTAATGAGAATGTGAGAGAAATGAAAAATAAAAAAAAAATTATTAATCCTTTTACTTTTGTAATGCTTAAAAAGCATTACATGTTGAGTTTTTCATATTTCATTGTTTTGCTGATCTTTTGTTTGGGATTTTGGTGTGTCTGACTGCTTCAGGGGGATTGTTGTGGATTCTGGATCTTTTAAAGCTGAGTTAAAGTTGATGGACAATTTCACTGGTCGTTTAAGGTAGAATGTAGGAATTGAGCTGTAGATGCAAGGATTTGTGAAAACTAAGGCTCAAGAGTGGTTATTAAGTAGTTCCAAATGTTCTCAAAAAACTCTTAAATTTGGGATTCTCAGGACGAGATTAAAATTGAGTTATCCCTGGATAGGTATGATATCCATCCTGAGAATCGCTCTAAATCGAGTAACATCCTTCTTTAAATCTCAAATGCGCTCAAATCCTCAAAACTTCCAAATTTTCAAGCCTTTCTCAACTTGTTAATTATTTATTATCTCTCTTCACATCTCGTGGTATTATAAACGCGTTTTTCTGTTGATAATTACGCTGCATATGAGAGCAACAAAAAAAATTATTTCGTGAACAACAAAGTGTAAAAAGACTTAAAATTACTTGAAAAATTAAGCTAATTGCAATAACGTACAAGATTAAAGGAAGCTTACAGTATTTAAGTCTTTTGTTCCTTTTTTCGAAATGAGTGAATTTCTGAAGAGTTTTGTAAAAAGTTGATGTACAAAGAGATTGCTTCAAAATTGGAAATTCGTACATGAAAATTAGCCTGAGTGGCGAATGAAATGGAATTGACCGGTAAGCTCCTTTCCCCTTACTTACTACTTCATTTCCCTTACTTACTATCTGGCCGTACAGATCAATTGTGATCTATATCATCCAAAATATATCGCTTAAGAATAGCTCTTTAGGTGGCTAACACTTGCCAATTCCCGATTTTAAGTTCCTTCCACACGTCTCTTCCAGTTTTTGCTAAAAATTCTTCATTTTGCTAGCACTTCCTTTCTCATCCTAAAAACATTTGGAAGTCTGACTATGTCTCTGAATAGTTTACTACATCTTTGATTCCTTAATGCAAATGAAATAGTAAGTAAAATGTGTTTGCACAAATTTCTTGGAGATATAAAACTATTTAATTTAATTAAATCAAAAATATATAAATAAATGAAATTCCTTGAAATTTGTACTACAAGTTTTAGCTACAAAATAAAAGATAAAATAAGAAACATTCTTTTGTAAGCAATTCCTTGAATTTCTATAATCTTAAAAACTTTATCATTACAAAATACTTGAAAGATAGAAGTAGTTAATTCCAAATAAAGTCATATTAGATGAATTTACAGTTATTTACAAAGTATCATCACTATTTTATTCATTTGATATTATTGCTGATGAAAACAGCAACAGTTATGCAACGAATCTCTTAATTAAATGAGTGAATAATGTCAATTAGAGATTCATTGGATTCTGTCAACTAACTCATTGCTCATTTGATATTAAAGTTAGTTTAAATATTTATATGAATTCTACACCGCACATAAGGTCAAATAATCTAAAATATGAGCATGTATCATTCATATATGCATGCATAAAATGATGAATTATTATAAAATTTTCATGAATTTGACAATGTTGAGTTTTTGGTGTGGGTTGATTTGTGTATGATGTCTAATGATATTTAGTTGAGGTGGTTGGGTTGGGGAACTATGAACTCTTGATACTTGTTTGAATTTACTTTCTTATTTCGATAACTGTACAGATCAATTATGATCCATGGCATCCCTCAGGTGGTGCCTAAAGTTGGCTCTATCCTTGACTTCCGTCTACGAATTTCCGAACAGCATAAAGTAGTCGTTAGGACGCAACGTTGCCGTGTTGACGACTGATTGAGACGAGAACCTGACGGCTACATGACGGCCGATTTTGGTTCGTTTTTAGAATAGCCGTCAGGAGTTGTAGCAAAATTTGCCGCATTGTGTTGATTTAGTAAGTTTAATCTGATTACCCACCCACCACTAAGCCTGACTTCATCAGCAAATACTAAAATTTGACATGATCAGCAAATAATCCCAATATATATATTGTTTGCTTTTTCGCATGTCTGATGCTCCTGCACAAATTTAAATATGCATCACGGGAATACATCGTTTTAGTCTGGGAATTTACGTTCAGGTAACTCCAACACCCGATAACTATCTCCATGTAATATTCAGATTTATGAATATTATTTTCATTTGCATTTGTGATAAACAAGCATGTTGGATATAATAACAAAAAAAGAATATTCTGGCTATTTTTGTAATAATATTATTGTCTACTATTCATGCTGCTTTTCTACATCCAAATGCATCTATGCGTGAATTAAATTTATCCATACTGACATAACCGAATTGTTGTCAATACAAACAAAATATTAAATGCCAAAACCTCATGATACATTTCAAATATTATTACGAGAGATAAATGCTGTAACATTTTCTAATATGAAATATTTATGGAAATAGTTTTTGTAAATTACAAGCCGCTTATGATATTAAACTTCAGCTGAAAATAATCTATTCAATATTTGTCTCTAATGAAGCACAATTTTAATCTTGTACTGTGATTCTATTAACAATTTCAATAATATTGGGAAATATTTGCAAAAGCCACTGAAATCAAACAATTTAAATGAAGAGCTCATTGAACGGAAATTACAATTGACATTTTACAGGTTTTGTTGTAATTTTGTTGCTTTTGTGGCTTCATTTTCAAAGTATTGTCAAATAATATCCTCGTTGGAATTGAATGATGGAAATTCAGGAGATATATTCTCCGTAGTGATTGGTCGGAATTTCATGCTTCTCATCCTACTCCTACTCATTACTTCAATTGAATAATTTTTTTTTTATAAATATGGAGCTTATTTACTTATAGAATTTAAAAATTATGAATATGTAATAATAGGATTATATCGCATCAAATTAGGATTTATATTACACGAGTTGCACGTATTTAGGTGGTGATAATTTGGGTTTGACGAAATCTCGGTTTTGACGGATTTTCGAGATCGAGATCGCAACTGACAAAAAGGGGACCAACATAGAGTATACCGAGAGTAACGCTTACGAGCATGCTGTATGCTTGTTGAGGATAATTACTGATTTGGCGATGAAATCTTAACTTTTTACTTTCAAAATCAGAAATCATTAGTTGTCTTCGAACAGTAACCTTACTATTCAATTTAATCAATTTAATTCAATAACTCAAAAGTTCATTTTCTGCTCCTTTTGAACCAGTCTAGAAACTATAGCTTCTTTTAAAAGATTATGAATAATGACAAAAGTTTCACAGCACTTCTCCCCTTTTAATTAAGGTCAGTCAACCATCTTCAACCATTCATAAGATTCAATTTGTATAAATTTACTGATTTAAAGTAATATCCACTTAGAACTAAAGTTTTTTTCTCCTTTTTTGTCAAAAGAGATTATCGTCTTTAAAGTCAAACACGAGTAAAGTTTGTAATTATTTTCTTTTTTAAAACAAATTATGATAAAAAGAAATGAAACTTTTTCTTTAATGTCATGGAAGTTTTTAATTATACTCGACTACTCGAATGGAATTAAAAGCATTCAAGAACTTATCTGAAGCTTAATGTTGAAAACTTGATCGCTCATGTTTAATTCTCATTTTCTTCATTACGACAAATCAGCACAAAAAAAGAATCTCATCGTAAGTAATGTTGTGATAATGCAGATTTACTTCTAACTTTATTAATAGTCAGCATTTCATTACAAAAGACTCTTTTTTGTTTGTTCCTTAAAGTTTCTCGCTGCCAATTCATCAGAAAAAAATCCATGCAATTAAAAAAATTTGCTACTTTTTTTACGTAGACACTGGAAAGCTTTATGTGAAGGATTAAATGATTTTCTCGTTTGTCGTGCTTGACGCTTTAATGCTCATATTTACTATAGACAGAAATATTATGTAATACTTTAATCTTATGAATTATGGAGATATGAATGGCGAATAGTTTTTTTGTAGCTGGAACTTGCCATAAATTCCAGTCATTAATTTGCAATTTTACTTTTTGTATGAATAATGTTGACTTTCTTGGAATTTGAATCTCATACAGCACACTGTTTTTGTTAAGACACCGCTGCGTTTCTGCACTAACGATAGGACACCCAGGCGGCACTTTGACGATGGATTTCGACCCATTTTTACGATGGAAATTGTATGCTCGGAAATCGGACTAAAATTCTCAAATAATATTTGGTTTTGTTTCGACTTTTCCTCCCAAAATCCGAATCGACTTCAAGCTGTGGTAAACCTTTAGTTGACAGTTCTTATTCAACATGTCTTACTCTAACCTACAAAGAGCTTGATCTGTGGTTTAAATCTATGAATTGTAGATGATTAGCTTTAATTCAATCCTTATCTGTCCTTACAAGCTTCAATTTCTTCAAAACTAAACTCAACTGTGGTTATTACCTGTCTTTGTAGTCCTATTTTCTGACAGTTAGTAACAGATTTTTGGTTACCATAACTAGTTACACATGTCATACTGTAACATCTATGAATGAACAATATAAAAGTATTAAAAGGATATATTGAAAATCGGATTTCTATATATGAAGTCTGAATAACAAAAATGTCATTTACATACATCTTTTCTGGCTTCAATTTTGTGCATTTGGATATTTTTAATAAAGCTTACTGTCTATAAATTGGTTATATTGATGAATTTTTGATGTGGATGAACTCTTTTTGGTAGTTCTTTAGTCAATACAATTGCATTTTTAAAACCATTTATGATTCTATTTTTAGAAATTTGACAGTAGAATTATGAAAGTATCTATCAAAGAATAGTTTATCTCAGTAAGCCAATTAGCAACTTTCAACAGAAATTAATTCGGAAATATTTGACTTTTTCACGCAAATCTGTTCTAATTCTTCTGTCCACTTCAATTTTGGTTGATATAAATTTTATAAATATCAAATGATCTCTACAATGTCATCGACAACAAAATATTCAAAGTATTCAGGCATGAATTGGAACAGGGAATTATAAATCTAATGGAAAGAGCAAATTTCAATAGTCAATCACAAATATTTGGACATACATTTCAATCTAGATGTCAATATTTTCAAAATTTACTCTTTTTCGGTTGAATTTTGAGTTAGGCTATTACAGGAAGTATTATTTTATGTAGAGCTGACCATAGTTTATTTTGAATTTCTTAGTATTTGTTGATCAATAACAATCAACATTGAAATATTCTTACTAAATACAGTTTACTTATTTCGAGTAGTACAATTTGGTTAATCGGCCCAAAATCCGGCCTCAGGTCGGGCTGACTCTGGCATGAAATCGGATTCGATTCAAAGTCGTACTCTGCCGGCCTGGAGTCGGGTTTTGGATCAATTAACCGGATTGTGCTATTCAGGTATAATGCAAACCAGTAACTCAATGTTTCGCAGCTAATGCTTCTAATCCGAGCTCTCTAAGATGTCTGGTTGCTATGATCACAGCCGTTAATTGCCTAGTATAAGCCATAAATATTCAGTGAATTCTAGACTGGCCTTTTATTTCCATGAAAGGCATAGCTTTGCTAAATTGAGCAGTTCCTTCGTTTCTATTGAATTAATTTGTATAATAAAATATAAAACCTATCCGAATTTGTCTGAATAAGTCATCAGACAGACTAAAATCCTATCTGATGAATTTGCAATTGCAAAAAAGCATAAAGCATTTGTTCTGCATTAAATGCCCTTTGGTAAGTTCAACAAAAAATGTTTTAATCTCTGGATTTTTTTTATATTTCAATAGAATAGTAAAAATCATAGATTCAATATTGTATGGAGATTAAAATGAACAAGCTTTCGGACTTTTCCCATTTATGTAAATATTATGAAATAGATTTGTTGAGTGCCTCTAACGATGATATATGTATATGAATTCAATTCTCTGTTATTATATTTTATCAAAGAGTTTTTTTTTTAATTCTGCAGAAAAAAAATCATAAAAAACATTTTGAATCCATTCCTTTTATCAGAACAGGACATTTTACATATCATACTTCTGTTTTGTGGCTTCTAGCTTTTTAGAACCAATTACTGACTATGTTGCAGTCATGTATCGAATCTATGAATTTTCATTTCACTATTAATATTTTTTTTTATATTTTTGATTCCAACTATATATCCTTTAACATTGGACATACATAATATTAATGTATGCTATAGGAAGCTTGCATGTTTGTGCATGACTTGAACCTTTTCCCGTTATCATAGTTACAACTTTGATGTCTCATACATACATTGTATGCATAAAGTCTATAAATAGGCACAAAATTTTATTTTTTTTCATGTAACGATATGTTAAACGGCTATTAAAATTCATAATCTGACATAAAATTTTAATTGAAAATTTTTCATATTAGTGCCGTAAGGGACACAACAAACAATGAATATCAATTTTACAGAAATGTTTATTTTGCTAGTTTTTTTAAAGTAAGCAAAAAAGTTTTGTGCTGTAGACTTTATTTTTCATATCTAAAACTATATTTTCTTGTTGATTATAGTCTGAGATTAGAATGGGAAAATTTGCAATTAAAATAATGAGAAATTGTGATTTTAAAAATGTTGGGGGTGATTTATTGGTTGTTTAGATCAGTTTGGGTAATGAGTTTAGGGTTGTTTAGTCTTTAAGA
Source organism: Chironomus tepperi (assembly GCF_022539635.2). Classification (NCBI taxonomy): domain Eukaryota; kingdom Metazoa; phylum Arthropoda; class Insecta; order Diptera; family Chironomidae; genus Chironomus; species Chironomus tepperi. The sequence goes on from NW_027226207.1 coordinate 4,114,612, forward strand.
ATGAATATCATAGCAATATTTGTTGGCTATAATGTAAAAAAGGATGTAAACAATGTTTTTAAAATGTTGTGTATTTTAGTTACTTAAATAGAACTAATTTACCTTAATATGATGTTAATTAGATGCTTCTATGACAAAATAATGTCTGTTTACTTTGTAAATCTATTTCTTCTTCTTAAATCTTAAAAAAGCTGATGTTTATTCTTCAAAATTTAATAAAAGACTGAATATTCAAAGGGGTAATCAACTATGTCACAGGGAAATATTATTCAAATTATAAATGACCGTTATAACAATTTAAAATTCATTATTCTCCTGAAAGTTTAAAATAACTCTGATTTTACATTAAATTCATCAAAAACCATCACTTTAGCAACATTTCCATCAGGTAATTCAATACTGCAAATGCATTTCCTGAAATGTTCATTCAAACTATAAGCTAACAGATTGAAATCAATACAAACCACCACCATTCATATACGAATCAACAAGTAATCTTTTTCTGAAATAAAAGCATCAAATAAGTCCCTCACAGCCAATTTCTATCGTAATAGATTATTGTGTACATTTCACTAGCATTAGAGCTGAAAAAAAAAAAACGCTGAAAATTGATATGGAAATGGTTGTTAATGCACTGATGTTGATAGCAAATGATGTATCATAGAATTTTATTAGCTTTTCGCATTAGCGTATTAAATTATTATGCAATGGACCTGAGGGATTTATATAGCTTTATAAGCTGAAAGTAAAACAAAACCGTACGAGAACTTCTTATCACTTTATTTTTTTTGTCGTGCATGTTTAAGTTTTCACAAGATTTTCATAAAAACGGTTGACTTGGTGTGAAAAAATATTTTCTTTTTTACCTCATCGTGTTTGAAACTAGTGAAGTTGGGTTTGTTGAAAACTGTCGGAAACGCATTTTAGTTCTTCGAATCAGGGTTTGATAGATGCATGACATGGAGAGGATGCCTAGCAGTATAATGACAGCATTTGTCTAGGGATTACCTTGATTAAGGCAGGGATAGGCAATAATGTGTGATGATGCCTTTGTCTTGGCACTGTTCAGCTTAGCATCACAAAGGACATGTCTACGATAATCAGAACATGAGCTAAGACCATGTCCTGCTCTAGGAATCCTTAGATATAGACAAGATCAACTACCTATCCAAAGCCATTGTCTCCAAATATTCTTAAATTGTCGATCGATGTTGGATCAATGCTTGAAAATACAGCTAAAGGCTAACATGCTTAACTTTTTTCCACTAAAAAGTTTCACGTACCAGCTTAACAGCTATATCGTACCTGTTTTGGTAAAAGATTTTCCGTCTCCAGTAAACAATTTACTTTTCTATAAATAATGTCTGAAAACTATTACTTCCCTCCTCCGCAGCTCTCAAAAAAATCATCTGTGTGGAGCTTAAAAGTCGCTTGCTTTTTCCACTCATTCACTTTACAAAAGATAATGAAAAACGAGAAAGGAACAAAGTTTACAGAAGCTTTAAAAGAAACTTTTACTTGAATCAACCTGAATTTTTTTTGTTCTGTATGAAATATTAAGAACACAAAGTAATGAGAGAGACAGGAAGCAAAATTATAATTTTTTTTTTTGCGGTACAAACTAAATGCGGAGCGTTAAAGGTTCGTAATGAGCATACCTAATTGAAAAATGTGTTCGGATGAAGAATGTGCATTAATTTGAAATTAAAATTTCATGCTTGAGGAATTTTTTTGAAAAAGTTGGAAATGGAATGAAATGAAGACTTGCTGAATTACATACTTTGCATTAATTGTGCGACATTGCTTACTGTTTCTTCGAGCTGATGATTCAATTTTTGGAAGTTGAAGATTTGCAATGTGTGAATATGAAGATGTTAATGTAGTCACATTGAAATCTTATTAAGTATGCATAGTGAATAAGTTTTGCTATGCATGTTGCGATGTTGGTAAAGGATTTTGGAGGTGACATCTGTAAACTTGATTGCGATTATGTGAAAATGATATAACCTCACTTTTGAATGTTGTGAATTCAATGTCGCTGTCAAAATTGAGCAAAGAACTGTTGTCAAGACTCCATTGCTGTTAACACGGTATCGTAGCAGTCTCTTAGTAACTTTGAATTGCCGCTCAGTTCTTTTAGGTTATGTTGGAAGGAAATTCCATGAATTTTTCTAAATTATTCAAATATTGATTTTTTCTTTGAATTTTCCTGCATCCTCCATCCTCACACTGTTTATCTAGGTTTAGCAAATATTCATTACTGCTTTTTCACCAGTTCCTCTATCAATAAACACATTAATTTCACAAATAAACAATTCCACATTAACTCATTTTCGAGGTTAAGGAGACAATTCCAGCTTAAAGCTCTCAATTGTTCAAAACTATTCTATTGTTGAATTATTGGAAGTGATTCTTTAAACACCAAACATTGTCAATTAATTAAAAATTAATTAACTGAGTTTATTAAAAATTTCACGGAAAATTAAATAATTTTTTATAGCATATGGAAGCAAATTTAATTTATTTCAATAATTGAATGCATAAGCTTATTGCTCATAAATTATATTTACCGCGAAAGAGGTCGGTTATACATTGTTGTTAACGAGTCCCTATTAAAATAACGAATTTTAAAATTTCGAAACTTCATTTTTACGAACACTTCATTTTTTCAACCGTATCATTTTTTCGAAAAATTCTTCATACAAATCTCTTATAATTTTCAAATTTTAAAAAGCCGTTGAATTTACTATGCATTTATACATCAAGTTTCTAATGTTTTCTACAATAAAACTGTTTATTCACGTAAAAAACAATTAAATTAGCTTAGTTCTTCAATATAAGAAGAAAATTTAGCTCTAAAATATATTTTCAAGAAAATTAAAATGCTTGAAAAAATCAACGGTTTTTTAAAATTTGAAAATTATAAGAGATTTGCATGAAGAATTTTTCGAAAAAATGATATGGTTGAAAAAATGAAGTTTTGCAAAAATGAAGTTTCGAATTTTTAAAATTCGTTATTTTAATAGGGACTCGTTGTTAACATATTATTACATAAAATTCATTAAATCAATGTTTGTGTATTGTTCTTGATTTTTATTAATAAGTGAAATTTGATAATTAAACACATAAACAGTCAATAATGACATATTTATTTTGCGTTGGCATTAACCAGTGTATTAAATTTCATAATTAAAATATTAAAGTCAAAACTATCACATGTTCACAAAAATAACGGAAAAAAATTTGAATTTTTCCACGGAATTTTAAATGACGTTGGATTCGTTTCATTGGAATTTGAGAGGTTTTCAGTCGAACAAATTGCAGCTTTATTTACATGAGAATATTGAGTTTAAAAAATTAAATTAAACTACTAAATCGTGATGAACGATATTAGAAAATTGAAGGAACAACAAAAGGACAAACATCCAGGATTCGGAAGTTATTTAGAGTGTATGACAAGAGCACTTTTCACAGGATTAGCTGGTTTTACTTTAGGTAAGAAAAAAAGTCTTACTGGATGTACATAATACGTGATGAAAATATTATTCTACATTGTGTAAATCTAAAATAGGATTCTCGAGCATATACTTTACCCAGAAGCTCTTACAGAGACGTTTACCTTACACTTTACAAACAAATATCCTTATATCAACTCTTGTTGGCTCAGCTACAGCATACAAACTTACATCAGATCGAACAAAATCCTGTCAGGCTGCTTGGCTAGCTTCTGAAAATAAACATACATCACTCAGTGACACATAGAAAGTTTACAAAACATGATTGCATTTCGTACAGTTTCAATCTTATCAAAGTTTCATCGTTTACCATCTACTGTTTGGTCACTATCGTCAACAATTGAATATACAGCTAGATATAAGCATAGCTCCTCAGGAAATAATAATCCAAGAAGTGGACGAAGGGAAAGTGGAAATACACATCATGGAAAATTTGAAACAGGCATGAATGTTGACATAGGAAAGGAAAAGGATGTAGAATCAGAGAGTTTGAATATTTTGGATGATAAGTAAGTATGAACATCCACTTATCTCTATTTTATATCAACGATCCATCAAATCCATATTAATCCAACAAATATAAATATTTCCTCCCACATCCAGTGAATACGATACTATTGTGAGCAGTGCCATGCATGTAACAAATCAAAAGCTTCTCAATATCCACAATGTAATTGTTCTTCAACCGTACGTAAAATGGGGACCGAAAAAGATAAAAGACATAAAACCGGAGAATCAACTAGCTGAATCTGAATCATTAATAAGAACATTAAATTGGAATGTCGAAGTGAGTCTGAAAGTGCCACTCGAGAACATGGATAGAAAATTGATTTTCGGAAGTGGAAAGTTAGACGAATTGAAACAAATAATTAATAATTGTAATTCAAGTGGACGTCCAATAACATGCATCTTTGTCAGTAAAGGAACATTAAAATTCGTTCAGAAATTGAGCTTGTCGAAGTACTTTGGCATTCCTGTTATGGATCGATATTCCGTTGTTGTACAAATTTTACGTCTACATGCTAAAACCACAGAAGCGAAATTACAAGTTGCACTAGCTGAAATTCCATACATTTGGTCACAATTAAGAGATATGGAGTTACAAGGAAGTGTCGGACAGAATTTATATCTTACAGATTCACAAAAAATGATGCTGAAAAAGCGCGAAAAGAGAATTCAAATAGAACTTGAAAGGCTACGAAATCATCGTGAATTATTGCGCAATAAACGCAAACAGAAGCAATATCCCGTTATTGCAATTGTTGGATATACAAATTGTGGAAAAACTTCGTTAATCAAAGCACTGACAGATGAGGCTTCATTACAACCAAAAAATCAACTTTTTGCAACACTTGACGTAACTGCACATGCTGGATTACTTCCATGTCGTTTAGAGGTTCTTTACATGGACACTGTTGGCTTTATGTCTGACATACCGACCGCACTTATTGAATGTTTTGTTGCCACACTTGAAGATGCTCTAGAAGCTGATGTCATCGTACACGTACAAGATGTTTCTCATGATGATTGGATATTGCAAAGAACTCATGTGGAAAATACTTTAAAGAACTTATTGAAGAGCATTAGACGAAATGATGATGATGTGACATTAGATAATGTCATAAATGTTGGCAACAAAATTGATTTGGTTGATGAAAATTCGAGAGACTTTAACGACTTAATCACTGTCTCATCCACAACATTGTCTGGCATGAATGATCTCATGACTAAAATTGAGGATTTGTTACTGAAGGCAACAGATCGATTAAAAATAACAATTCGTGTTCCTATGGGCGGTGCTGAAATGCAATGGCTCTATAAAAATTCAGCTGTTACGTCTAGTGACGCAGATCCTAAAGATAACCAAAAAATTTTACTACATGTTGTGATTTCGAGGACGGCTTTAGACCAATTTAAGCATCATTTTATTAGCGGTGGACGGAAGGGATAGAAACTTTTGATTTAATTAATTGAAGACTGTACTGATTTAGCTCAATTTTAATAAAAAGTCAAGTATTAAATGGGATGGTTGGTATGCATGCAATTTAGGTATAAGACTTAAAGTCTGTTGATTTTCAGATATTTGACCATAAATATAGATTTAAGAATTATTGTTAAGTTTAAAATCGTTGTGCTTAAACGTTCCAGAAACTGTTGTTTCACGATGTAGTCTATACATCACTCACGTACAACCTCAGTTCCACATTTCATTAAATAATCAACTTACATTAAACTTTTTCTTTATTATTTGATTCTTTTTCCCCCAAGTTTTAATTGAAAAATTTAGCAAGTTTTATGTTTTTGCACTTATGGACCTGACACGACAAGTGTACGTTTGTTCTAGTTCTTGTTAAGTATTTCTTTCTATTTGGAAGTTGAAAGGAATGGAAGTGAAAAGTTTTCGATAAAATTTTTCACACTTTTCATTGCTTTCTCATGATGGAATTTAATATTAAATGGAAGCAGGAAAAATACACTTGTGCAGTTTTTATGCGCACTAAAGTTATTAATCCTGCCATTAAAATCGAGATATATTAATGGAACGTTTTATTGTATGCTGTTTTGGGTGGGAATGGAATTGAAATGTATTTATGATTTGGATGGAGTGTCTTAAAGGGATCATGTACTGTTGATAGTTCATAGCTGTAGGCGAACCTTCTTGGGATTGAATTGAGTACGAAGAGTCCTCAAAGTCAAATAATAAACTACACAATGGATTCTATGGCAACTTTTGAGAGTCCAAATGATTCAGGATTCTTTAAACTCATTCTTTTGTACAATCAATAGACAAAAGGAGTGCTGAATACAGTTCAAGAAGTAACAAAGCATCTAAAGGTCAGTTCTTCATAAAAAAATCTCAACCCAAAAGTTTGATATATAGCACAACTCCCAATGTTCTTTAAAAAACAACCCGATGACTAAGTGGATATAGAGAGCTCTTTGACTGTTTGATGTCTGAATGTGCATTTTTTTTACAGCATACTTGACTTTTTTTTAAACTTTCTGTTTCCTATTTTCTAGGTAAGAAATTTCATCATTTATGCATCTGGGGAGTCTGGAATTTATATTCCATTTATTTGCCTTAACATAAAGAAAAATTGTTTGTTCTCTCAACGACAATGAATGGATATTCGCTATTATATCCATACCTGTGAGTATTAAGTACAAAGTCTTGATTTTATATATATCGTGTAAGTTCTACCTCTGTATTAATAATAAAAAAAAATCCTTTTTACCTTAATTCTTGAGGGAAAAGAAAGTGAAAGACAAAATGCATGGAGAATATCTTCGGGGTGGAACTGCTGTAATTTATGTTCACTTTATTAAATGTAATCGACATGAAAACTATATTTATCGATTCATCGATGTATATATGCTGTGCATGTTCATTGGAGATTTGTAGCATAGAACGTGTGATCAATGATGCTCATGGAAGCATTTATTTTATAATAAGTACAGAATAATCTCGAATAGAAATCAATGAGATATGTTATTATATTAAAGTTTGTATTATAATTTAAAAATGCATACTTACTGCTTTTTTGGTTGGGGCGCATATGAGAGAACGTCTAAAGCCGGCTCTATCCTTCCCAACTTAAGCGTCCTCTTCATCACATCCAAACCAGGAATTCTTTACTTTAGGACTGGGGAACATGAACATTGTTCTCCTTAAATTGGTTGTTCTAGCTTCCAGCAGCTTCAATATACAATAGTTTAAGATGGGATTTAAAGAAGATTGACTGATTTGAATTGAATCTATGAAAATTCTTTGCTTACTGTGATTGTATTTGTTCAGAAACTCTGAATTTGAAGTTGGTTTAGTTACAAAATTCGAATTTAAAAAATCTGTTGAGTTTTCATCATTAATACTGAGTGATGAAATTTGAATTTCAAAAATCCGTTGAGATAGTATCTTTAATATAGCACACAAAATTTTGATAAAACCTTAAAAGATTCTCATTTTAAAGCCTTAAAACACCTAAAAAATCTCTTCAGCAACAGAAATCCAAGTAAAATAAGGACAAGGTTAGAGTGCTAAAAAGTGTATATAAGAACCAGATGCAAGGATAGTTTTAAGTTCAATAAATAACAAATTTTATGTCAAAAATCATAAAGTAATTCCGCCCTGATCATAAAGAATAATGAATGAGACATTTTTACGTTATATTCATGCAATTTTTTTCGGTACTATTGAGACGAATTTACATATAAAACAGCATACTTTTATGCTGGATAAAAAGAAATGGCTTAACATCATAAAAAATTTTCACTTCTTTTTATGAATAGATACATACAAAATGTGTACATACTTGAAATCATATAACTCTCGTACCTTTGTTACACACAGTTCATAAAAATATTTATTGTTTTCCATTCCTTCCGTTTGTCGCAAATTTTCTTTCTATAGACATTCTGTGTAGATGTATTGGTGTGCCTTTTCATAGCTCCCTATTTCTTAATAAATACAAATACGACGATAATTTAACAAAGAAATTTTCTTACACGGTATGTTTCTGCTTAATACAATACTTTATGTATATATCTAAGTAAATGAACAAAGAGCGGAGATTTAGGCGGTTATAAGATGTATATCTGTGTATACTTCTTTGCAAATGTGCTTATTAAATGAAAATGTCTCCTGATGTTTAAAAATTTTTAACAGGAAAATGCTTTAAGTCATTGTACACAATAATAAAATATGGGAAACATTTTTGAGGTAATTAGATGCCACGCTATAGGCTGTGATTTGGGGATTAGTATAATCGTGTGGTTGGAAATTTATGATTTTTTTAGGGGATTCTTTTAGGAAATTTTGGATATTGATAAGTCAAGTTCGAAGGAATTAGCCATATGGAGACACTTGCTTACTAAGTGTGCTGTCCGCACAGATCCATACATTGTGATCCATGGCCTATCTCAGTTGACGTCTAAAACTTACTCTATTGCTAACTGCCTTTTTCCAATTTCTAATACTTAGAGCTGCACTATCACTACAATTAAGTGCTTTGTAGCATAGGCAGGCGCTATGCAGTTGCTCATGCTTTTTCGCAATAGCATAAATTGAACATGTGATTGATTGTCCTATTTGCATATATCTTAGGTAACTGCCTATGCTACAATAAAAATTATCCATACAGTCAAGTCTAATAAACATCGTGATTATCATAATTTACAATCCGTAAGGAGTTCTTAATTACAATTACACTCAACCACAATTACGTACAATCTCATTTGGTTATTCGTCATATGAATATGAATAACTAATGCATATTCCCTAAACATATGACACAGGACCAGTGGTGGACAATCTGTGTGCCACGGCACACAAGTGTATCGCGAAAAGTGTTTGGAATTTCGATGAACCATGTGCTGTGTGGTTTCGGTCGAGGCTTACCATCAAGGTGTGCCACCGTATACAAAAGGTTGAACACTTCTGCTCAATACTCATAAACATCTCCAATTCTAATCAAAAGTTGCCCAAGAATATTTCCTACCAAACTTTATTCCATTTGACATGACATAATCTTTTCATTTTCGTTACTTTTCCTCCCATTTTAGTCCCATGTCTTACGTCACTTCCAATAATGTTTGATAATTTCTGATTTTTTTGTTGAGGGATTGAGTTGATAGACTGACGTATTTTATTTCTTCCTGCTTTTTCCGGTTCACTTTCTCTGGAGAATTTTTTCTTTCTTCTTCCATTTTCTCCAATCCAATTGAGTCCTGAAAGGATAAACTAACCCGATTCCGTTTCCTTTTTGTATTCATGAATTCTTCACTTATCTGCATTAGTTGTTCCAAAGTGTGGGTTAAGAATGTTAGGTGATGAAAAGAAATTCCATTTTACGCATTTTCACAAAGGTCTATTTATTCAAGTTTATCAGTAATATCCATCAATCCCTTCGTCATGCCTTTTTATACAGTACATATTTTAAAATATTTATTTCGATATGTTGAGTTTTACTGCTGAAAAGGATTTAAAGTGGAAAATTATGAGAAAAGTTGAAATGGAAAATTTTTGATTGTCTTTTCTAGCGTGGCTGCTATTTAAGGATCTCTTCATATTTTGAAAGTAGTTATGAGTAAAATTTCACTTATGATATGAGATGAATGGCAAACTTTTCCCGTCTATTTGTTTACTTTTTGGTGCTTCCATGTTAGTTTAACAATTTTAAAATGGAATATACTGTATTTTATTCCTCATAATTGAGCAGTAAATGATGAATTTTGTTTACATGACGAACTTTAAAAATTTTCTCATATTTTCCACAAACTGATCGTGAGATGCAGCTAATGATGATTGAGTTTCATATTGTGGGAATTTTTTGAGAAAATTAATAAATCGTGCATGCAGTACAAAATGGCTTAATTAGGTTTCTGAGTATGAAGCTGTTCATGAGTTGTTTATGGATGATGTTCAAAGTTCTAGAGGGTAGATACTTGATATTGAAGCTAGAAGTCGATATGAGATCAAAAGATAAGACTTGACTTTTGATTGCATTAATGTTGAGCAGTTTAGTGTCTTACTGGTCAAATAGGAAAGGTGCTTGGTTCAAATTTAGTATGGTAACCCGAACAGTCGTGGGTTCAAATCCAGCCAAAACCTAATTTGCCAATTTTCCCTAATTAAATGCAAAATGTGAATGATTCCGGGTCCACCGGGAAATTCGTTAATAATGGCACTTTAAATGCAGTTATATCAAATGAATTAAAAGCCGTCACTTCCAAATAAACCCCAATATGAGAATCATTTAACAAACTCCAATTTAAAAGTAACAAATTTCTCAAATTCCATAAACTCAAAAATCAAGCATCTGATTCAATTTTCTGCATGATGTACCAAAAAGCCATAGCAGCAAGTAACAAAAAAAAATTTTTCACGTCTCATGTTTAGTTTCCCAAAAAAAAAAAAGGAATTTATGTTCACATAAAAAGTTCGTTACTTTGAGACTACAAAAGACTCAATATAAATGCTACATTTGATACTAATCTCGATGAAAACTGCAATGAAAGAGGCGAGAATGAAAGAGTACCGAAAAAAAGAAGAGACGAGATAAAGCTTGAAATATTGTAAATGGCTTGTATCGTTGTAAGCATAACACCATTCTTCACATTACATCCTCGATGAAAGAAAGCAAAGCATGCTCCCAAAGATAGATAAAGTATTGAATAAGTTCCATGAATGAATCTACAACCAGAAAAAAAGCAAGCATCATGACATCGACTTTTATTTCTTGCTGTTGCTTTAAAAAAATCGGCATGAGCTGGAATGATAAATTTCAGGTACACAATTTTTTATTTCCACCATTGCTTCGTGTTGACTGCATTTTTTTTTTCGGGTAGTAGCATTTATATGAAACCTTTGACTATGTTGTGTATAATGGGAATTTCAAACATTATAAATGTGAACATGAAATTTATAGATGTCTGTAGAGAATTTTTTTTTTAGTCGATGCTCCATATTTATAGGAGGAGAAAAATTATGGAGTTGGGAATGTCAACATAAGTGTAGTTTAGGAGCGCGATTCTTGATGCAATTTTGTGATATCATTAAAAAATCATTTGAGGGCGTCTATAGGATGAATTTAGTGGAGTTTGGGTAGGAATTGTGGATGGTTGCTTGGTTTTTGGGTAGGATGGACATCTTCTGTATTATTGTCGGGTATATGCATTGACTCGATAATTTTGGATGGAAATTCAGTCTGGTTACTAGGGATTTGGCTAGAAAGGGCATCTACACATTTGTCGGGACACTGTTGCTATATCCCGACAAGTTTTGGCAGAATTTGGGTCTGACTTCTTGGATTTAGCCTGGGGCGGCCATCCGCTGTATTATTATCGAGTAGATGCTGCACTTGTCTCCCATGCTGTTATGTCCTGACAAATTTGAGTAAAAATTTGGCCTAATTGCATCGTGTAAAGCATGATTCACACTCGATGGACCATTCATTATCAATCTCTAACTTTCGGCAGGTATTTCCTATACTAATCCTTAAATCAAAGCACCAAAAGTGCTCAATCACAATCTTAGACAGATACCTAACACCTAACAACATTCCATTAAACTTTCAATCATCATCAACACTCACAAGTTGTCTCCTAGGAGAATTTCGCTAAGAATAATCATATTCCAAAAGCAATATACTTGTTTTGACGCGATGTAGCAGCTTGTTTATGTGATGCCTGTTGGATATTTAAATATAAATTTACTGCTATCATAATTTTTCATTTTTACAAAAATTATACATGTATGAATGCTATAAAATGGCAAGCACTACACTACACTTCACGAGTTAAAAAGATAAATTTCTCTAAAAAAAATGAAATAAAATTATAACATGAAGCATAAAAAAAGTTGTAGCTGGTTATTTCTCGCTTATTTGATCTCTGTAGAGAATAAAAGTAAAAATCCAAATATTTATTTAATAATTTAAGGTTTATGTCAGTTGTGGGCAACTTATGTGCTGCGGCACACAATTGTAGTAATCCAATGGACCAAAACCGTACAAAGTATACGGTTCACAGCATTTCAAAGAATTTTTCGACGGCACACAGGTTGACCACCACTGGTCTATACACTGCAGTGGTGTATACCATCATCTCACCGATAATACTTTAATTTTTCACTCTCTGTGTGTATAGACGAACTCTATCTTCTCGTTGTTGCTTACCTTTTAGCACTTGTGAACTCTCCCCAAAGTAAAAAGATAAGTTGAAGGACTTGTAAACACGAACGAAAAATTCAAAAAACGTGATAGCATGTTTTTTTCCATCATAATATTCTATTTTTCAATACCTTCACCACCTTTGAGCATCGTTTTGAATATTCAGGCGGGCTTTGGGAAGAAAACAACAAAAAATGTTATCTTCAAATATCGCTATTTTATGTGTTTGTTGGGATTTTAATTTCATTTGATGTCACGAAGGATTTTTTCACTGTAGTCGAAAAAATCTTGTTTATCTTTTTTTTAGCTTGCGTCTCAAACTCAATCCTTGCATGCATTATGAATGTGTGGTAAGCAGGGTTGGGAATTGATTTGATTTTGTGGTTAGTGAGTAAGATGCTGGACTTGATATTTGATGCGTTATAACCTAGATTTACTAACTGTACTAGTGATTAAGGTTACTAGCCGATGAAAAGCTCAGGATACTTGGCGACTCAAGTTATTCCGAGTTAAATAGGCTGTTATAAGACATAATATCTTCTAACTACAGCATGATGTGCTCGGTTTCTGAAAAAGCCAGTCCTTTGGCAACTTGTATGTGCAAAAGTGTCGTCCATCAGACCTCGACGTCCATCTTGAATTAGTAAAGTTGATTTCACGCTTTCCAATCCGAATAGAGGTCAACGACATGCTTAAGTCGGCAAAAGATCTACTTGACATGCGTCAAATTCTATCTTCAGTAAGCTATGTTCGACATCCAAATATCCCTTGACAATCCCCAAAATATATTAATCACAATTCCAACTCTGTCAACACAGGTATTGAAACTTCTTCTATGTAGATTGAGTTGTACAATTATTTGTGGTTGGATTTATAAAACTGATAAGCTTTCAATTTCGATTTCATTGATTTTTTTTTGTGTGAATGCTTCTTCTTGATTTCTCTTTCGTTTATCTTGTCTTATTTTTCGCTGGTTTGGAGACATTCGATAACGTATTGAATACTTTTTTTTTCCAATATCCTGGATATAGTCAATTTTAAATGGAAATTGATTCTTCCATTTTGTGACATGCTTTATCTTGTTTAAAAAAGTTTTCACGATGCTGGTTTATTTATGAAAAGAAAATTTTGTAAAAATTTGTTTGAATTACTTTTTTGTCGCGACTCGCGATGGTTGTTGCTGTGTGAGTCTGCGATGTGGACTTGGAAAGGAAATATCGATATAAATTTGATGGAATTAGTTGATGTCAAATATACATTTTGGGATGTAATGTGACGTTTTGAGAGAGCTTTAGAATTGTATTATTGTTGGGAATGGAACTGATGGTACAAATGGTTGCTTTAGGGATGTTTTGAGGTTACTATGGAAATTCGACTATGAGTTCCTAGCAGACAAAGATTATCGCTTTTTAGATATTTGCCTGCAAGGAAGTTGAATGTAGATTCTTGCAATATTGACGATGCTGAATAATAGAGAGATCGGCGCTTCTGGTGGGAATTGGACTCATGTCTTCTCAAAATATAGACTTGCAAATTTTCTTCCTGTTCCTTACGTTGAATCTAATTTTCTATTAATACCATACTCTTGAATTGGCTTATTTGCCTTATTTTTGCTATAATCCATTAACTTCAGATGTCTCTGACTCTTCGTTTCTGCTTTAAAATCATTGCTTCCGAGGACAGTGTTAGGAATCCGACTTAATTCTTTCCCAAATATTCCCCAATTATTCAAAACTAGAATAATACTTGGACTAACCTCCAAATGTATGCAAAAATCATTCATCGATTGAATATCCACTGCTTATTAGCCATTGCCAACAAGCCAAACTTATTTGCGATACAGAAAAACTTTTCAATTTTGAAAATATTTCAATTTAAATTTATTCACTTCCACTTGAATGAAGCTGAAAAAGTTTTAATTTTTTCATTAATATTATAATAATTCTCAGTTACAGACTGTTTTGTCATTTTAAGGAAATTATTTATATTGGCTGTAAAAAAGAACTCTCGTAATTAAAAATTGAAAAAGCCAGCAGCTAATTAAAATTTCCTTATATTTGCTTAATTTGTTGAATTATTAAACAGCATTTTTTTTTCAATCCGAATCTACATATTTGTCATTTCATGTCATCACAAATTCATCGATGCTCGCATTTATTTTTCAATCAATTTTCATTTCTGTTTGAAAATCAGTTACACGATGAAGAATTTTTTTTTGCAACTTCAGCGACATTATTGAATTACGTCATTTGCATTTTAACTTTCTCTTCCTCAAGTCTCAATCTACTTATCAACTTTAGTGCCATTTTTCATAAATTTATTCTCTCTTTCCATGATTCCATCTTGATGAATGAATTTAATGAAGACGACGAGAGTGTCAAGCTTTTCTAAAATATATAATACTTTCATTATTGTCATAAAGCATCTCTCTCGAGTTTCGTTATTATTTTGCATAAAAACGAAGTTTAAAGGAAGAAGAGATGGAAAAAAGAATTTCCTTACATTAAATTATTATGATGAATAAAAAAAAAAATAGGAAAAGCAAAAGCTGTCACTAGTGACAAGAGAATGGCTGGATAGTCATTTTTGTGCTCTTAAACATGATAAAGATAGGAGATGCTTGAGTGGTATTGCTGCTGCATCATGATGATGAATGTAGTTTGCAATTCACTTACCATACCTCGAAGCAATGTGTCGGGATTTATAACTCATTTTTTTTGAGTGATTTTTAAATGATGGACATTATACTTATTGTTTTTTTTTTGCTTGAATGGATTGTTTTTAAATGCTTAATGTTGCCACAAAATGTCCTTAAAGCTATCTTTAATATCTGTCGATATGGCTAATTGAAATACTTGTTGGAGTACATCCTGATAAATTGTAATCTGCTGGGCCATTAAAAGTGAAGTTTTTAGAGGCTATATGATGATCCTCAAAGCTAGTCCTTAGTCAAGAGGCAGGCATGAATCTAGTGACTGATACTGGTGTCTGACTACAGTTCTAAGCTGTTCTAAGAATCTCTAGAATCAGGTCAGCACTTATTCTATATCTAATCGCATTGTCCTTCCACTAAGCTAAAATATGACAGCTTAACAGAATGTAAACTTCAAAAGTAGATCCTCCTCAATACATTGCATCAAGATGACAGAAAATCTGTTTTGAAGCTAGTATTGTGTTTACTGTAACTCTGCGTGGAGCTTAAGTTAAAGCAAAATACTTTCTATTTGACTTTGTTGCTGGTTTTGTCACTTAATTTGTACAAATTCTCTGTCTGCACTCTAAGCTGACAGTCTCTCATCACTGCTTAGTACCATACAGCTTTAGAATATAGTTTTGTGTCTTAAAGTAATCACTTTGATGTTTATTCTTTGGAGTTTAAATGCAGACTAAATGTTTACATTTATGAAGGGGTCAACAACTATGAAAGTGGAAGTCAACTGGTTCCAGTTGTAAATATAATTTGAATTTTAAATGACAGTTACGATATTAATAGCAATACACTTCAATCAACATCTCTGCCTCAACCATTTCCAAAATTCCGTTTCAAAATATTATAATACTATCAGTTATCATTCCTTCTATCCATATTTTAATGGATTCTCATTTCATGAACTATATCGCAAATTTCAATCATTTTCATTCCTTCGTCCACAGTTTGAGGCTACAATTTTGTTTTTCATTTGCAAAAAAAGTGGAATTGGTACACACAAAAAAAAGTTTAATTTTGTAAATGTTGATTCCGATTTATGAACAAATGCACCCTGGGGATATTTTTTAAAGGTATATTGAAATCAACATTTTTGTGTATAGCCATATGCTTTGTGATTTCCCCAGTGCAGCAATAAAAAAGTAATTTTTTAAAAAATTTAAATAATCTTCTTAATTAAAGTGACTTTCAAGATATACAATGGATATATCTCACAAAAAAATATAAATAAAATGTCATTCCAAAAGACTATGAAAAAATGGGGAAATAATTTATCACAGGGTTAATCCATAAAATTTAAATTATGATTATAAAAAGGTCAACGATGATAAATGTCCAATTGTTACAAAATTGTATTGTCTTCAAATTTTGTAGCAGACTAATGCTTTACCTGCTTAGATCTGATGATATAAAGGGATTTGTCGTTTTTTGTCTGGTCATTGTTGATCAATTTTGACCAATAAGGGTTGATGCTTTTGGGGTTTTAAAGGATATTTTAATGTTTAGAGTAATTGAGACAATGCTTGGGGTTTATTATGAATTAATTCGAATAAGTTGGTTGAGTCTAGACTAGGTTTAGTGGTTGTTTGGATGTGAATAGTTATTGAGTCATAGAACAGGATCTTGATTGAGATGAGACTCTTCTGAATGTTCATATTGACCTTTTGAAATGTAGCAAAAAGTATCGAGTAGATCTAGGTCCATTTTGCAGCAATTTGAAAGACACATTGAGTTCCATTTGGATTCTTTATTGATCTTTTCGTCTACTTTGTGTCACTCGGGTCGATTCTTCCATTTTGAAGAGTGACTTGATCTGTTTCTATTTTGCAGCGATATAGAAGCCATAT
Source organism: Chironomus tepperi (assembly GCF_022539635.2). NCBI lineage: Eukaryota > Metazoa > Arthropoda > Insecta > Diptera > Chironomidae > Chironomus > Chironomus tepperi. Next base: position 4,131,347 of record NW_027226207.1, read on the forward strand.
TAAGTTCCATTAGAATTCCATATTAAGGAAATCCATATTGGAGGAGCAACTAGACTGACTCCATTTTTTAGCGATTTGGAAGTTCCACATGAAGTTTCACAAGGATTCCTCTTGACAATCTTAAGTCACTGCAAGAGAAACTTCCACCTAGAAACAGTAACTTTCCTTTTTGATGTTTAATAAGCCTGAAATATTTAAGTACATCGGACTCTCAATTCTCCAAACTTTATAATTAACATCCTACTTTTGCTAATGAGTACTTTCTCATTTCCTGCAATTAAATTCCACCTAAATTAATTTATTTAATTATCCTTTAGTTCTTTTTTTTGAAAGAAATAATTCTAACCTTGAAAAAGTTTCACAAAGGCTGAAGAGTTCATAAGAATTTTAAATTATTTCCTCCTACACTCTTTTAGTCTTGCATAACTCAATTTTTTTCATTATTCAACCTTAGAAACAGCTTTAAGGATATCTACTTAAAAATCATGTTAAGAGATCACTTTTGTTATCAGAATTGCCATCTCATCATAAGGATAAGTGTCTATTATATCTCATCCTATCAATTCATAATGAATCAAACATAACAATCTGATATAATTTTCATCATGACAAATAATTGTTAATAGTTTAAGGAACAGAATATAAATATATTTATGATAAAGAGGAACTAATTTCATGTATAAAATGAAATATTGCATTATAATCGAGAAGAAAATGAGAGAATAAGTAGATAAGTAGACATACGTATGTGGATATAATGTTCTATAATAAATTTTATTCTTTTCACAAATAATAGGCAGGGAAAAGATAAACGTACAGAAGAATTTTCTGTTCTGAACATTCTTCATTTCAATTCTCTGTGATGGGAGTTGTGTGGGGATTATGTAACTTAATATGGTTGTCCATATCAGACACAGAGCACACTTTCATGTTACAGAAATAGTGTTCTTTTTCGGTATCTAAAATTGGTCTCTTTGCCTGTTAGGGAGTGTTACTTAAACTGTGCGGCATGGTCAATTGTGTTTTTCGGGACAATGTACTATAGTTTGCGATATAGTTTACTGTGCTTTGTGACACAGTCTAGAATGGTTTGCTGCATAATCTACTATCGTTTGTGACATGGTCTACTGCCATTTGGTCGGCTATGTGAGATGATTTACTATCCTTCAGTCTATTATGCTTTGCGACACAGTCGAGTGTGCTCTTTATAAACGTTTTCATCTCTTGACCGACTCTAATGATATAGAGCCTTTGCTAAACATTTATGAGATAGTAAAGCATAAAAATGGAACAGTCCAGGACTAAGATAGTTGAATGGCCAAGGAATCTTAAGTTCGAATCTCGTTCTCTTAAATCAATTTGATTCTAACAAGTTGCCATAGCTTGAAGTCAACTCGGATTTGGTATGAAAATGTCGACTTGACTGCTTATAACATCTAACTTGACTTCTAGCTCGCTCCGTTCCAGAACATTCAAACAACCCCCAAAAAACAAGAATAAAATAGATCGTCTGCCTTTTCAGACCAGATTCAGGAGAAAAAGTTGTTAGAAATAATAATTTCTTATTCTTTTGTCACAGAATATGCTTCAAAAAAGGGGGAAGCCTTTAATGGTGCGTGTTTATGTGATGTCATTTAATTAAAAGCAAAATTTTAATGACATAAATTTTTGTGCCATTTATGATACGTAGTCGTACTTATTGAATGCTTAAAACTTGGTAGAGATTGAATACAAAAGAGTAAAATGCTAGCAGCTGTTCGGCACTTTATGCCAAACATTTTAACAATTTCAAGTTTCCCATTCCATTTTGATGGAAACTTTCCTTCACTCAACCATGTCCGGGAGTGTTGTTAGTTATTGAAAGTTTTCTTCAACTTGTAGAAGGAAGGAATGAAAATATGAATATGGAAAATATTCTGTGGTGAGAAGTTGTTAGTCGAGATGCTTGACAGATTTTACATGCTTCCGCTTTTCCTTCTTATTCTTATTTTCATCAGAAATATATTTTATTACAGTTCTTATTGAAAAATTTTCTTATTAAACTATTGTGAAGTGAAAAAAAAGTTTACATCATAAGTATCTATAGTAATAGCTAGCGATGTAAATGGGACGAACTTCAATATTCACACTCTGTGATTGTAATTTTTTATGACATTAAGTTTTACAGAATCAAAAAGTTTACTTTTTTTGAAGTAATAAAGGAGGTTCAGTAGTCGCTCGGGAATAAATGAAAATTGGATCTTATATCTTATTAGACCAGAAGTTTTGTATATTTTTTTACTGTTGATGTTTCTCTGGAATTTTGAGGTTATACTTAGTTGCCAAGTTTATTTCAAGAAGCTTTGGTGCTTTGCTGGGATGGATGATTATGGAAGCTTTCTGAATAAATGATAAGATTTTTGTGATTTGTCTGATTTTTAGGTTTTGTTAGGATTTTGAGGTTATCTTGGGGTTTTTGAGGTTATAGTTTTGTCTGAGGTTTAAAGCTATGTTGTCTTGGACGTTATACTAGACTTTGAAGATCAGCATCGCTGTTCAGGCTATTTTAGTGTCGTTTAGCTTAATGGATTTTTGTCAGGTTTTTAAGGTTATGTCTGGTTGTTAAGGTTATGTCTGGTTATTGATTCCATGAAACTTTGAGGTTATGCCTGGTTATTGAAGTCATTGTAGCTATTTTTGGTTTTTTTAGGTTAACCTAGATTTTGAGGTTATGTCTAAATTCAAACTTATCAATCCCATGTAGCTATTTATAGTCAAACATTATACCTCACACAATAAAAATCATGTCCAGATCTTCATTAATGTCAGCACCAATATTTTTTATTATCAATCATCAATATATATCCATGGACTGCTCAAACGTATCAAAGTGGAAACTTTTTCTATGGTAACAATTTTATTCAGAAATTTACAGATCAATGGAACTGAAATGTTATTGTTGTGTAATGAATCAAATTACAAAGGCATTGAAATGATTCTAGAATTTCAAACGTTTTGTATAATTTCACAAAAGGACAACACCGTTCAACACAAAAAATATAAAAATACACGAAAATTAAATGACAAAATGGCAGAGTATTTTCATTAAATGTATGACAATAAGGTTTCATCCCCCACACTTTTTTTGTTGTGTGTGGGGCAAAACAAGATGAAAATATTTCATCATATAAATGACTAAAGTGACATCATCTACAATGAATATTGAGTCTTTAGACGAAAATCATAAAAAATTTACTGTCATTAGACTAATATAATAATAATTCATGTGAGAAGCACAAACTATCAAGCAATGAAATTTTTTAGATGATTGCCGAAAAAAAATTGTAGTGGGTGGCTTGTTTTCAGAAAACATTTAGGAAAACATGAATTGTTTTTGGGTTTGGTGATGAGGAAGTTGGGGATAGAGCGCATTTTTTAGATGAAAAGAAGCACGGGACCATAAACATATACGGTTAAATTCGCCTTATTTATGTATGACTTTTCTATTGTACAGATCAATAGTCATCTAAAGCCTCACTCAGATGATAGACCTGTCTCTTTTGTTGCATAATACAGGCTTAAACGAACTATAACTTACTGTCGAAAAAAAACTGTAGGCCTAAAATGCAGGAAATTCAAACCTGCGATTCTTGACCGTCCATATTTCCTGGATCAAAAATTTCAAAAATGCAGCACCTAAGATACCAGTCGAATCCTTATGTCCATGCAGGCCTGCGATTCTTGCCCGAACCATAAAATATACTAACTTGAGGGACATAGAGTATTTGGATCGAAATTCACATCAAAAAACCACTTTAGAAACAAAATCTTAAGATATGTCCATTTTCTTTGTATTGATCAGAGTGCTGTTCCAAGCAAGTTTTGGGTAGATTAATTTAGGATTCGAACTCTAGTTTTTGAACACATTTTAGTATCTAACATTTTAAAGAATGGCTTTAGAATCATTTTTAGTGCATATGACTTAATAAAGCTTTAATTAGTACTAATGAGACTCGAACCTGGGATTTCAGTGCTTATGCTTCAGCTTTCTAATCCCAAGTCATTGTAAAATGTGATATAACACCGTTTTTACTTGCAAATTTGAGTACACATTCAAAAATGTTACAACAGTCACAAAATAACAAACCCAAATGCCAGCTCCATTACATCTGCTGCAAATTATTTGATGAAGGCAATGCCAAAAGTGAAAATTAGCCTTAAAATAATAATTAAAGGTACATACTAAAGGTACCCCATAAATATTTAATTAATAATACCGGAACTGTTCTTATTATACCAAAAATGCTCATTTACTCATTGTCCTTAAATAATATTAGTAAATCTGAATAGGTAGCTAGCAAATATTTAATCCATTAAACAGACAGACATTTCTCCATAAATACAAAGCGGTTTTCTTTTTGAATAAAAAGTGATCCGAAAAAAGCTTCTTTTTTTTGGTCATGTGTGTATATGTGTATTACATATTTGATGTGATTTCATCATCCACTAGTGGCCAGTCGAGTGTATAATAAAATGTATGTGTGGTTTCACATATTGTTATTTATCATCAGTCATGATGAACATATTTTCTGATGCTATATGCTATATACATTCCATTCTTTTGTGCACAAAATTTCATAATTTTTTTTCTCTCAAAAAAAAGTGGAAGGGATAGATGGATGGCACGGAAAAATGAGAGAGTAAAGATAGAAATGAATAAATTTTCAAATGAATGGATATGGAATTCATGAAACGAATGAATGATTCATAAGCTAAATTTTTTTTTTTAAAGCTACTGTCATAAAACCAAAGACATACTTTTATTGTTGAAATGCTATAAATTGAGATTCAGGATTCAGGACATTTTTGTTAACGTTTTTTCCCCATTTTTCATTCATATCTTTATTTGAGGGACGTTTATTTATGATGTTACATAATATTCAAAATTTACAAGCCTTATAGCTCTATATGTCGACTGGTCTGAATAGTAGATAAGTTCCTCTATGAGGTAATCGACTAGACGCTTGGCTCAAGTTTGTTGTAATAACTCAAAAGTAGTCGGTTTGAATCCTACAATTTCCATATTTGAATTTTTCAGTAGTCAAGATACTTACCTTTATTAATGAACGTTATAAAGACTAGGCTTTCTCGAATAAGAGAGCTGAACGAGAATTTGCAGGACTTTACCGTTCCGTCCTGAGTTCCGTAAGTCATTTAGACTTGGAAATTGTCCCAAATTGTTAAAATAGTCCTGCTCTTATCTTTGTTCTTGCTTCACTTCTTCTGAATGCCCTCCAGCCCAAGACATTCATCATGGACTTCCCTCACCTTAGCTTATCACCTGACGTAACTCATGCACAACTCCCAATTTTTTTTATATCCATTAAATATTCTGTAAATATGGTTACATTGACATAATGATACTGCAGCAATTATAATGTAATTTTTTATGAAAAAAAAATATAAAAATCACTAAAAAGCAATTTGTGGGGTCAGAGAGATTGCAGATTTATCGCTGCTGTCAACGAGTCGAGTGCATGAGAAAAAATTTTATTTTATAGTTTTGCAATTAACATTCGATAATGTTTATGCTGCATTTCGGTACAGGATGAAAAATGAACTATTTTTTGTTGCTTTGTTCTTTCATCTCCTTTTCAGTATTAATGATCGTCATGACAAGAAAGTTATGGAAATAAGAAGAATTGAATAAAAAATTTCATAATGAGGAACTGCAATGCTACTTTTGAAGAGCTATTACAGTGGGTTTTAAGTATTTATGAAGAAATATTTCTCATTATTGAATAAATAGATGCAGTATGGATGATGTAAGGTAAATGGCAAAGGTTGATGTGATGTATGATGGGGAGTTTTAGTGATATTTGGTTAGATTTTTAGTTCTTTGAGATGCGAATGACTTAATTACCTAGGGGACCACAAGGTGGGCTAAATGTGTCCTCATGAAGCCCCAGTGACTTCGTAGTGCCGTTAGGTGAGCGGTTTTGGGTTCAAAACTCAAAATATTGAAGGGTTTTGATTAGTATTGTAGAATTTTGGGGTCAAACTTAGAATGACTGTCAAATCGATGTCTAGCAGAGCTTTTGAGTCGCTAAAGACTGCATAAGACGACTGGAAATTCAAGTGATTCTCAATAGTCACTTATTGGTCATTAAACGTCTAAAAGAGCTATTGAATATGGCCAATTAATGAACAAACTTTAAATTCCATTAAAGCAATCAATGATATTGCATTTAACAAGATCCTCTCAATTCCACTCTACATTATGTCCAATCTCTCAGTAAAACTTTAACTATATTAACTCAAATAAATAAACTTCCCACTGCAAAAAAAGAGCTGTTGCCAAAGCCTTTTAATGGTAATTATCATTAAAAAATTGCTGATGATGATGACGAAGGAGTGTTTACCAATTAATTAATAAGCAGTAAATGCATTCTTCAGTAAATAGTTTGGTTCTGTTGGTTTTCTGTCTGTATAAAGTTCAGTGAGAATATAAAAAAAATGTTATTTAATTGAATTTGATGTGGCAATGGCTGAAAAAAAGGGATGAAAAATTTACTTTCATTGCATTCATCTGAATTTGAAAGCTTTCATGTTTGAAGTTCGGTGTACTGTACAGTCAATGGGTAATATTTTATGGAAAAAATATTTTTTTCAATAAATTTAATGGTTTTCACAGATTCAATTGTTGTGCTTTTATGTTTACCTGGAAACTCGTGTTGCTGTAAATTGTAGCTTAGTTACCGATGGTTTAATTAAATTTTTATTGTTTCCTTTATGTAAATTTATTAAATAAATTCCACTTCTATTTAAGCTGGAAAGTTACAATTCATTAACAGCGGTGTTGGGCTGTTGATGGTTACTAGTTTTGATACATTTGGGGGTCCTTGGTTTGAATTAATTTGACTCAAATCGATTTTCATTCACGAATTGTCAAAATTGCTTGACTACTGTGATTTTCTGGCCAATATTTCGACCTTTAAGCATGAAATTCAATGCAGAGACCCCTATTGTCCCAAAATCCACTTTATCCAAACCATAGACCCCCAACAACTATACACAAAGGCATTTTTCATCATAACTTTCAATCCATTTGCCCTTTTGATGCACATTCAGTTAACTATTCTTGATTATTCATCCGCATCTCACTTTGAGTTCACTTCCATCCATTTGATATTTGGTGTGTACCTGTAAATGCCAATCAAAAATAATTCAAGATCTGAATTTCCAAATGGATCCAACTCGAATATGCAACATTGTTTTGTGAATGTTGATTACCTTTGAGCATAAGCTGTTGGGAAAGTTTTATTGACTAGATTTATGGCTGGCATGTATATTGAGTTAGAATAAATGTCGAGCCTTTGAAAGCTATAACAGTTATTCATTTAAATTGCTACTTTTTTGATGGGGTAAATTTGAAAGGACAATTGTGTGATTTAATGGATGTTAAGGCTGAATGTTGAGTTTGAATGAAGATTTAGGTCACTGGGGAAATATTTTGCATTTTTTCGGAGATTTTAGTTGATTTTTATGCAGATCGTTGGGATATTTTGGAATTGACATATGGGATTGTGGATTATATGAAGCATATCAATGACATTTAGTATTTGAATGACTCTCATAGACTTTTTTAGGCTCTTCATAAATTCATGAAAATCATAAAAGTAAATGTAGCTGTTCAGATTTTACACAATCGACTATAGATACAATTCGTGAGATATTCTTCGAATTTCTCAAGCAGCATTGATTGCTAGGAACTGAAAATGCTTATTTGAAAGGAGCACAATCCCCTTATGAGTTAACAATGCAAATTTTCAAGCATCTCCTCTAATTACCTCATACAATACCAATTTAGACAACAATACATCATTACAAGCTGCTTATCAACTATAACTTCCAACATATGCCGCACAACCATTTTTAAATCAGTTTCCCATAAGAAAAAATATCTGCATTAAAGCATCACCGCTACTTTGTCGTTGACTTTTCATAAAAACTTTTGCACAACAAAAAATTCCCACAACATTGAAGAGACACATAAGGAATTAAACATTTCCACCTAATTATTTATACACAACCCAAGATTGGAAAGTTTCTCTCCTTCAAAACTTTTTCTATGAAACTTTAATTCTACTGCTCTGTCTCTTTACTTAAAATATAAAAATAAAAAGGCTTTGAAACACCGACAAAGACATTTTAAATTGAATGAGAATGATGCAAGTTTGAAGTAAGTATCATAATATATTTATGAGATAATGATTTAGTAAAAAGGTCGTAAGACTAGCTGGTTAAAATGTAAAACTTTAATTTTCTTCATTTGCTGTTTGGTCTGATTCTTTGGATGGGTTGGTATGGATATGATGTATGATTTTGGACGGATTATGGACTGATTATTGATGGAAAGTAGTTACTGGACATTCTAGGCTGTCTGAGCTCTGCTATCCATGCTTAACGCGTCGAGCAAGATTGGGTTTCTTTGACGTCTTGTCGACCTAAGGTCTACTTTTCATGCAACGAGTATTTAAAAGCCTGTTCTTAATCGACTATGAATCCAGTCGAATTTTAGTCTTCATTAAAGTTAATTCTAACAAGATTGACTTCTTATTACATTTCTGTAGCTGCTAATTTACCTTAAATATGGCTTTTCACCTCAAAATTTGTCTGATCTGGGATTCTTCCTTATTTCAAAGGTCGTTCAGATCAACTATGATTCATTGCCCTCCTTAAGCAGTGACTGTAGCTGGTTCCAACACTAGCTGCCACTTGCCAAGTGATATACATTCCCGACAAGGTACCAGATGCCTTTAAACTCCAACCTTCTTATAAACGTCACTTATGAACACTTCTTTTGTTGAATTCCTTTTTTTTTCATTCTTGAAGCCGCCGGTCATCATTCAACATGATTGCAGCATAAATTATTCAAATATTTTTAGGATGAAAAATGTTACAAAAGTTAATTGGATTTATATTATAATTTATGACAATTTTCTCTCCATTATATTCCATTGAAACAAAAGAGAGACTTCATAGGATGTAAAATGAAAGCAGATGAAGTGGAATGTGCAGAAAAAAGGAATCTTTTTTCGGATGTACATGAGAAGAAAAAAACTAGGCTGGTGGTGATAAAGAGATTAAGAAACTGCTATGGGGAACATTTCGGTCGCTTCTTGAAGGCTTTTTTTGGGACATATTGTGTCTCACATTCTGTGAAAAATAAATTTAGCTTTTGCATTTATCGTTGCTGGATTTTGAAGGTTGAATTGTAAATGAATACATCCAAAATGTCATGTGTTAAAAGCAAAATATTTTACGTAAAAACCTCATAAATTTTAGCTCAAAATATTCATTTCTCTTTCAATGTGTCATGGCTTGAATTAATGTCTGCTTTTATCGTTCAATTCAGGGAGGATGTTTAGGGATTCTTGGAAGTTTCTGAGGTGTGTTGAGGTATATTTTGTCTAGTTTTTTGTGGATCTAGATGTTTTCTAACTCTAGTGGGTAAGAGTCATTGGAATTGGGACATGGATTGAAGGAATCACTTGAGTATGATGTCCAGCATGAAAATATGTAGCTGTTTAATCAAAATTTGTCAATTTGTTCAACTTTCGAAGAAGCTTCACGCCTCTGATGGGTTTTGCGTCTTTTAAAAGTCATTAAGAGTGATTGCTAAGCAGCCTAATTGACGTAAAGTCCTATTTGGGTTGAAATGCCTTAATTATCCTAAATTTGTCCAAATATTACTAAGCTGCATCCATAATTTCTCAAATCAACCTTATACATAGACTAAAACTAATCAAAATCTACCTGAACTTCCTCTTAAGCATCATCAAAACTAACAACCTCAATTCCTATAAACACAAATGAGTCGGAAACATCAGAACCCCAAACAAATAAAAATACGCTCAATTTTTCTTAACCTGCAATTCAACATTTCCCAAACTAATCCTGAAAATTCATTTCAATTCCAAATCAATGAGGATGAAACATAGGATTCTAATTTGTTAATTTATTGCAATTTACAGTCATTTGATTTTAAGGTCGATATTGACATTAACAAAAAACACTCGCAAAAATTGAAATACATCCATTTATTGGCTGAGAGACATACATATATTGAATCAGTGATAATAATCGATTTCATCATAGTAGACTCTCATGGGGGAATGTACGTTGTGTGAATTCAATGATATGAAAACAAGGAAATTGCCTAGCATATCTCATCAAGCTTGAAATGTTAACAATAGCTTTTAAGAGCCATCTTGTTGAGAAAATAAAGAAGAATACTCGCTTTACATGTAACAATTTTCACATTTTCTTGTTGAGTTTTCTCGTTTTTCGATCAAAAAGCTGTCATTTATGAATGTGTATTCCTTTGTATCTATGTAATGTAATGTTGTATTGTCTTTATGGTACTTGATGGAAGTTGAAATTGAAAAGAAGAAGACACAACAAAAAAAAAGTGAATTTGATAACGTTGTATGTGATTAGAAAATCGATTCAGTGACGTAGAATGACAGTGATAAGTTTGAGAAGGAAAAACGTTGAATTGTGCTGAGAGGAAGATTGCTTGATGTCCATTGACATTTAATGGGAATGTATTTTATAAATGATATTTAATATTGTATGGATATTTGAGAATGTTATTCATATGACATGAAATGTTTTTGATGTGTTATTTTATTTGTGGACGATGGGAATGTTTGGAATGAGGGGAGACTTAAGGGAACGTTTACTTAATATGGAACGGAAACTATACAACACTTGATAGCTGCTGTTAAGCTGTTAATCATGTAAATCGGGACATTTTTGCTGATTTAAGTCTTCAAATGCTGTTCTAACGACTAAGTTTAGCTCAATTGAATAATAATTGCTTACTAAGCTTGCTATATAGATCAATTGTGATCCATTACCTCCCTTAGATGATGCTTGAAGCTGACAAGCTTGTCACTTGAGTTGTCCACCTCCTAGTCAGACTTAAACGCTTTATTTATGAAACTAGTTAAAAAATAAAGTTCTTCAATCTCTTGATCGGGTCTGATTTAATTCCTCAATATTCTTTAAAGGCTTTATTTACATTTCTAAAGCCTTATCTAATATGTTCGAATCCAAAATTCCCTAAACTTCAAGATAATCAACATTTTAACTCCCCCGAGTCATGGCATGTGCCACAAAACTTTTCAAAACTTTCTTTAAATTATTAAATTCTCATTAAATTTCAGTCACAATGATCTTTATGTCCATAAACTCTGTGAAACATGTCCTTTCTGTATAAAACTTTATTTACCATATCCAACACATGCCTTCCTTCCTTTTTTTGTGCTCCTTGAAGGCTACATCAATGCAAAATAAGTATGAACATTTCAGTTCAAATGTTTATGTTTTATTGTTACATTTACCTATATGAAAAAGAAGTATAATATGATATTAATAGACTATGTAACCCATATTTTCTGATGCAGAATTTACTTTATTCTTGTGAAATAAATACGCATGTGAACTCACATTTACGTTACTTGAGGTCAGTGATGGATAACCCTTTTTATTCCTCGGGACACGATGTTGGTAGACATCAATCGAGCACATGGGACATAACTTTCAGTTCTTGGCATTTTGTGTGTCGCAGCACACAGGTTACCCATTCCTCCTCTAGTCCATACTCAGTTCCATATATAATATGCTTATTGAAGTTGTGTCTAAATTTTTTATGATGTTTACAGAGGAAAAATTCTTTCATTTCTGACAATATATTACCTATATGAATATATAAGCATATATTTAACAAAAAAGTTAAGTCCCGGGCGTGTGGCTTTGTTTTCTGCCTTTTATTCCTTCCTTATTTTATTTGTAATATATTCCATACTTTCAAACCAAATTGCTTAACAGGATACGCACAAAAGAAATGAGATGAAGGTACACGCGTGAATGTTTGCCTTATTTTTAGCGCATTTTTGAAATTTTTTTCAAAAAGGTAGCTTAATAAGACACTTTGTTCGGTCGGTCGTTCGGTCGGTCGGTCGGTCGGTCGGCTGGAACGCGAGATCTCGAAAACTAGACATCGTAGAGAGCTCGGAATGGTTTTAAAAGATCAGTTCCATAAAGTTATTGGCGCCCCGGGCATTTAAAAGTTTCAAATCAAAGCATAAATACTATAATTAACAGTTTTTCATTTTCATATACAACAACAACAAAAACAACAACACGTTTTTTCATTGTTTTAGAGTGTTCTTCAATGTTTTTCGATGTTTTTACAGTGTTTACTGAACAATGTTTGAACTGATTGTTTTGACCGTTATGAGGTTTGAATTATGAAAATACGTTAAATGATGAAATTCTTAAATTCCAAGTATGGTGACTTAGAATTAACTGGATCTTGTTTTTGTTGGTCTGGAAGTTATATGGATCCTACTGGATCTTGTTTTTCGGATCTGGAAGAAACCTGGATCCTACTGGATGTTGTTTTTGTGGGTCTGGAAGTGACCTGGATCCTACTGGATGTTGTTTTGTGCATCTGGAAGTAACCTGGATCCTACTGGATCTTGTTTTGTTGGTCTGGAAGTAACCTGGATCCTACTGGATCTTGTTTTGTGGATCTGGAAGTGACCTGGATCCTACTGGATCTTGTTTTTGTGGATCTGGGAGTTATATGGATCCTACTGGATCTTGTTTATAGACAGGGAACTGAATTAAAAATCAATTACTGATCGCTGGGACAAAAATGCGCTGAAGTAACTCGATAAGAACGAGTACTTTTGTAATTTTTTTCTTCTATGACTTACATTTTTTATAAGATATTGTTTCTTTATTGATTTTCTTTTTTTTTTGCTTGCCTTTATTCTTTGACAAACAACGGAAGTTGTTATTTTCAATAAAAAAAGATGTTAAATGAAAAATTAATGATTCGAGGATGGAATGTCTGCTTTTTTGTGAAGCAAAAAAAAAGGAAATGGATGGATTCCATACGCATTTACATCAAATTTCCTATGCTTGTGTATGCTTTTGATGAAGATTTAGAAGAAAGTGACATTTTTTATTAAGGATAATTTCGAGAATGTGATTTAATTTCGGATGGCAGTTATTGGGAGTGTTGGAAGGTATTGTGGATGGCATGATGAAGTTAATCTGTTAGATGTACCATTGGTGGATGGACTGCAGTGTTACTGGAATACTAATAGGATTCTGAGATAGATTTTCGGTGACTCTAGCAATTTTGATGCATTTTGGGGCTTAGTTCGAGTTAACTTCAAGCTCTGGATGTCCGACTTGCTAATATTCTTTAAATACAACCTGAAATCATCTAGACTGGCCTACATTGATTTAGAAATCATCAGAAAATTCCAAAAAGTCTCCGTTCTCAATTTAATCAGAACATCCACTTTATAGATTCTCAATATTTACCACCCGAAGCATCTCATTCAAGTACCACACAAAAAATATTCAGTCATAAAAAAAATCCAAACAAATCCATTCTTTGATACATTTTTTAGAAGGTTTCATACCTTAGCTTTTCATAGAAAATCACATAAAATATTTGGAGATTTTTAAAGCAAACACGACCACGATATACTTGTTATTTCTACTTCCGATACCATCCAAAGTTATATCCAAACAAAGAATGTTTACACATCTTAAAGTACATGTTTGTGTCAGATTGCTCCCCCCCCCCCCTACTTCCCCCCGAAAAAAAAATCATAGCAATCTGATCTACAACAGTTGTATTGGATATACATACATAAAAAAAATAGAAACCTTTTAAAGGATTAGTCGATTGAAAGTACATTACTCGATGTGCACGTTGGATGGATGATGAATACTTTATGCTGGATCTAATCGGGGCAACATTCTTTTGTATCATCCATAGTTTTTATATTTATAGCCATTGTGAGGACATTTAATCCTTTTGAATATGTGGTTGGTAAAATTATTATATGCAGTTATTAGTACATGCTGCTTCTTTATTCTTGGGTATATGCTTCCATATTTTTGGTATAAAGGAAAGCTTATGAAAAAATCACATATGGCTTAATTATCGTTAAAACAACTGGTCGTTATGACCATTTGTTTTGCTAAATTATTTGACCAGACAATGGCAATGGAAGTGCATTTATTGTTGGATACTGTCAACTCAACAGAGTGGATTTTCAAGTCTTTTATTGTTATTGCCCATCGGAATTAGATTTATTAACAGTTTTAGACTACATTATTCATCAATATCAATTCCACCCTACTTACTAGATATCATTATGTGTTTCCAACCTTGAGTAGAACTTCTTATCCATAAAAAGACATTTTCTTTCCCTTAAAAAATAGATTATGCTTTTTATAGCAACATAAATTTTCATCCCTACAGTGATCTCCTTACTTATTTCCATTGATATCATTCATAACATGAATTTCAGTGTTTACCCATTGCCTATTGTATTTTCAATTTTTTTGATATAGATATGGTGCGTAGAAACATACAAGCATTTGAGTATCGACACATGTATCATTGATTTTCATTTAATTTCACACAAATAAAACGAGGAATTGATATTGATAGATACACATAAGTGAATGTAAGCAAATACAGTCATACACACAAACAAAAATAGAAGAGATTAAATAAAAAAATAAATATATGGAACAAGTACGGCAGTGGTGTTCAACCTTTTTTGATTCGCGGCACATCTTGGTGGTAAGCATCAATCTAAGTCACGCATGTTATTCGGTCCAAGGCATTTGAAAGAAATTTTAGCAGCACATTAGAGTGCCGCGGCCCACAGGTTGCCCACCACAGAACTACAGATATAAGAAATAGAAAAAAATCATTCAACAATCACTTCAATGAAATTTATTTTTTCCTATCTAATATTCGGTTCTTAGGCATCAATTTTTGTTGTTTTCGATACGAGAAAAAAATGGAGATTTGAAATCAGTATCCCGGCACAGCACAAAAAAGCATAAATTCAATTTGTGTGGCTTGTTGTGAGATTTCCTTTCTCACTTGCTTGAATATCAGGGTTGGGGGAGTTGGAATCGGCAAAAAAAGTTTTTAATTACTTGTGAACTACCTTGAATTAGAGATTAGAGGAAAAGTGTATCCCTGAGGCTATTTCAATTGAAATCTATTTAAAATGCCAATCAACTCTACTCAAAATGGCAAAAGTCAAATGAAATTGGATGTAGATACAGTCAGTCGCTAGCGCAGACTGAATTTGACAACAAGCTAGATTCATATGAGTTTTATTGAGAATTGTATTGAATTGAACTATACTGGATTTGAATTACAAATGTAATAGCTACATATATAGATCTGTAGACTCATTTAGCATACCTTAGGATATAATTAGAATTCTTATATAATGAAGCATAGGTTTTGATTAGTGCAGAATTGGTACTGAGTTCGATGATCTGTTTCAGAGTTCTTAGGACGTAGAGTCAACTTCCTTTCCTCATTGTGGACCGAATTCTTTAATATGCTAAGCAAACTCAAGTGTATATTGGCTGCCATAACTCTGAGATGATGCCGGATTTAATCTCAGTCCGTCATCAAGTCAGAGTCTAGTCGACCTAGGGCCGTATTTTTGATCGATCAACCAATTTGTGCTATTCTGGCATGTCGATTCTTTTGAGATTCAATTGCATCTCTTATCTAAGCATTCACAAAAACAATTTGAATTGATAATCATCCTACACAAATAGACTACAAATCGACCATAATATCAAACTTGCTTCAAATTCAGTGAATTTGTCCTACATTACCACATCCAAAAATAGACAACCCTGTCCTCACAAATATTTTTACTTGAAGTGATAAGTAGAAAGCAGGAAAAAAAAAGAAATATTGAATATATATGCGGAAAGAAGGAAGAAGTGCGTATCAAAATCGGAAATGTCTTGATTCGTTTTCAATTGATTTGCGACGTCTCCCACTCTATGCTTACTTTTGTATTTCATGTATTGTTATGTTTTTTTTACTCTTCCCTGTACCTACCATATTATGCAGCTTCTATTTGCTTCTTTTCATTCTCGTTATTCGCTCGGAAAGATTTAGATAATTTTTATCAAAATTGTCAGAAAATGGGAAAAATATTTAAGTGAATTTTGTATCTTTTTCTTCCTTTTTTAAGGAGTGTAAAACATTCATCTGTCGATGCTCATTCATTTGAAGTATTTACTTATTCCATTATTAATGTTCGTATGCTTCTTTTTCTTAAAAGGGGTATTTTTTCACTCGAATGTTCTTCATTTTCTGATGACTTTTAAGAGTTTCTTGGAAATCCTCAAATTGTTTTCTAATAGATTTTTTAAGGAAAGTAGGTTGATTTAATGGATTTAAGAGCTGCTTAATTAGAAATTCTAGAAAGTCAGTTGCTAAATTTATCTGATAAGATGCTGATGCGAAGTTAGACATTGACTCTGAATTTTTGAGATTAAAGCTCTTTGCATTAATCCAAATTTCATCCTTAATAGCTCAGATAATGTCTTATTCCGCCTCTGACATTTCATCACAACTAATTAAGAATATTTTCTCAACATTATCATTAATTTTTAATCTATTCATAAATGTAGGAGCTAATAAACATTTTTAAATGCGTACATCCAAAATTCTTGAACGAGGAAAAATTTTTTAAATTACAAACTAAACGACCCACATAAAAAATTTTTGTTCAGCGCTTCTTTTACTCCCTATTTTAATAATTCTCGATTCATTCATTTCATTTTTGTCACCATTCTGTTATCAGCATCAAAGTTGATGCTTGTCGTAAAAGAAACGCGATCAATAATTATACAAAAGCGAGAAAAATTGTAAAAATTGAGGAATATAAGATGTATTTTTAAGCTTCTTATTATTAGAACTGTGTGAAATTATTTTCATTTTCTTCATTACTAACTGCTGCAGTGTGTGCTTAACAATTGTAATTTGTGGGATTAGATTGAATTTAACTGATGGCCTATGACCGAGTAAATGCTGAAATTATGGCTTAAACTAAAATTTTGGTGGCTTGGATTCCATTTTGCGATGAATCCTCAAGCCTCAAGACAGTTCAGTGACGAAATCCACATGACCACAAATATAGATTCCTAATAAAACATTTGTTGCCACTCTTATATCCAAGAAACTCAAATTTCTGAAACATCTTCAACGTCACTATTTCAAACAGCATCTCGCAGCACACACCAACAAACAGTTTGACAACTTCTGCCACACTTTCATGAAAAGAGAAGACTCACTTGTAATCTTGTTGTCAAACGAAGTGTTTGAATGAATAACAATGTGCTGGATGTTGTAGAATAAAGAAATAAGAGAATTGGATCAAGAGACCCCCAATAAGAACTGATGATAAAGTAAGAGAAAGAGCGATGGAGCTGATATATAAAAAAACGTCTTGAATT
The DNA here is from genome assembly GCF_022539635.2 of Chironomus tepperi. Taxonomy (NCBI): domain Eukaryota; kingdom Metazoa; phylum Arthropoda; class Insecta; order Diptera; family Chironomidae; genus Chironomus; species Chironomus tepperi. Next base: position 4,148,717 of record NW_027226207.1, read on the forward strand.
AATCTTTCAATTGCATTGTTGAATATAATATAAAAAGGGATAGAATAAGTAATGAATTTCGGTTGTTGTGGAAAGATTCTTCCTCTTTACGCTTCCATTGTTCATCAACAAGGCGAGAGAGAGAGAATGAGAGAGTGAGTGTACGTAATTTCTTCTTCATAAGGTACGAGAGAATTAGAGTAGTCTTGAATGAAACGAGCAATGAAAAAATATAAAAGAAATGGTGGAAATCATAAACAATAAGAACAGGAAATTCATGGAGGAAGAAAAGCCATTTGTTGCCTTTGAGCAAAGAATATATAATTCTTGAAAGTAATGAACAAGAAGTAAGAATAGAAAGTTTTTTTGGAGAAATAAAAAAGGGGGGAACTTCAACAAGACTTTTCATTCCGTACGTTTTTAATCAGAAACAATAAATTTGTTTAAAACACTATTAAAAAAATCCCATAGAGTTATCGCCAGACCTCCACTGAAAGTTTTATTCCTTTTTCATGAGTCTGTTTGCTTGTTTATTCTTTGTCCTTTATTAAATTTCCATTCATGAATAAGAGTTGGTCTTATTGTTTGGCAGAATTGTGTCAAATCCATTTGATGGGAATTTATGGAGGTTCAAATTTGAGCTGAAGTGGTTCTTTATGTTAATGCTAAGCATTTTCTTTGGAATTAAAGATATTTTGGGAGGTGAGGTGTACAGCAGAAGTTTCAATGCGGTTACTTACTAGATCATACAAAATCGACTGTTTGGATCCTTGAACCGAGTGAACGACCTCAAAGAAGCTTTGATAATATCTGCTAAAATCCAAATTTCAATATATTTTAGCAAAACCTTCTTATCACCTAGACTAATACCTTAAATATCACAAACAAGAAGCTTACATGTTGACACATAAATATCTATTAACACATTCACAATCTAGATTATTTTCAACATACCTTAAAGTCTCAAAAGTTAAAAAGATAAGCATTCCCGAGCAGTTGAGCATTGAAACTAGGGTATGGCATCATGCTTCTTCTTGTTGATAGCTAGCTTGATTACTTAAATTGCTATAGAGATCTATTATGATCCTTGATTTCTCATAGATGTCGTCTGAAGCAAGATCTTTAACTGGCTACCGCTAGGAATTTCCAAATATCAATTAAAATGCGATCTCTTCTCTAGTGGCTTCCCTAATGACCCTAGAACTCGAGTGAGCAGCTTGACTTGTTAATGTCTAGTTGATCTTAAGTTTGATAACTAACTAGACGCTTTGTCAAGTTGTCCATTCGTGCTACGTGATGTTAGCTAGACGTCAAAATGATCTAAATTTCCCAAAAGACATCCTGACAGCTGCTGCTATTAGCCGATTTTGTCAAAAATTCATGACATTGCTGTAGCGTGCTGCTCGGGGATTCTCTCTATGAAACAATGACAGAGATTCTTTTATCCATCTTTTTACTTTTGATCCCCGAAAAAAAAGCAAAGATTTAATAATCGCGCATAGACTTATCAGTTAAGCCTATTAAATTACATTTACATTTCAAAAGTAAAGTGCTGAAAATTGTGAAAAATACGTTATTTCTATGTACATAAAAAGTAATCTTGGATCATCCATCTATTTCCGTCGTTTATTCTCTTTTATGTCAGTCATTTCGCTAGATAAAGTTATGAATATAATACCTGCATTTTATAAAATTGAATTTTCTCATCTTAAAAACTCATTTATTTTCTTTTTTCTCTTAAGTTCCTTCATTGTCTCGTTTGCATTTAAAAAAGTTTAAAATAAATACATCTAATTAAAGTGAAACAAGGTCACACAAAAGGTATCCCTTTCATGACACTATGCTGTAGAAATGAAAAATTTCTTAATGATTTTACCGTCAGTGAGGAATGGTGGGTCTACATAATGTATATCAAATGGAAATGAAATTTAAAGCAGCACCTGCATTACTTTGTATTTAAAGAGCAGTAGATGGAATGATATTTAATGAACTTGATGTGAAAAGTGTGAAGGTGTGAGAATGCACTTGACAGTGAAGCTTGACTTTGATAATGTAATTGAAATTTTGAGGTGCTATCATGGAAAAAAGTAGTAGTTTAAATCATTAAAGACTGTATGCGACTGTTATGAAGCTGAATTTAATGAGTTCTTTAAGAAGTAGTTAGTCTGGTAATAGAGATAAAAGTGCTTATAATTGCATATACTGCTGGCAATTCAGCGATTTCTATCACATGTGTTTTAATGAATTAGCTGAACTAACGTCATTATTGCTGCTAATGTCTGTCATTAGCCTTTGAGCTAGAGCTCGTCCGTTGCTGGCTTGCAGTCTATAAGGTATAATCGAGAACTCAATGCCCACGCCAAGATCTGATGGATTCTGCTAGATCTAGATCCATCTTTAAGCAATATTACCAGCATTTCCAGCATTTACTTGAGCATTTGGCCATTCAGCCAAATTCATAATTTTCAAGTATCTAAGCATTGCACCAATACAAAACCCAGAGTGCGGCAACCTGAAAATCGAAAATTCGACATTTGATTGTCGAATTTTTTCTCAAAATTCGATGTTTCATTAGAAAATTTAAAAATAATTTGACAGTTAGCAATTTTGTAACAAAATAAATATTTACGAAGTTTCATTCGAAATTCTCATTCTAATACAAATTTTGAAGCTTCTAATATCCTAATACAATTCACTTGATGTGGTTTAACGTTATTTTGTGCATAAATTTGCTTAAAATTTTTTTGTAAACATTGAAATTTTTTTCAATGTGTTTTGGAATAATGGGTTATTTCTTCATAACGGAAATTTATTTTTTGAAAAAAGTAACGAAAAAAATAATTCAAACAAAAAAATAACAGAAATTTTTCAGATAGCCGCACTCTGACAAAACCTTGTGCATTATGTATAAGTAGATACACAAGGACAAGAATATTACGACAATGTGCTCCATAACCTCAGATTCATTGACTAAATTTCAGAACTTTCTCAAAAACAAATATTTCAAAAGTTAAGACTAAAATCTATTAATAAACCACAGCTACTTACCTGACTTCCAATACTTTGTTTCCAACATCAACCCTCAACCACTGCATTTATTTTAATTAATTTTTCTTATTGCCACAGAAATATTACCAGATTATATCCACTTTATTAATTACTGTCATCTTTCTAAAGCTCCATAGTGCTTCAGGAGAGATTATAATTACAGGTGGTGTACGGGATAGCAAAAAAAGAGAGAGACTGAAGGGTTTCTTATGATCGAAGATTATTCATAGTTACTGGACATTAAATACTTTTATGTGGATATTCACAAGATGCATGAGGAACTAAAATTCCTTTTAATGTTTTCTTTCAAGTTTAAGAAGCTTAAATAATTTTTCATATCAAATCTCATCTGTTCCGTATCCACATCTTGTATAAATTTTTTTTACAAATGATTAAATGAAGACATAAATGCAAGGAACTATGGGAGTAGTTCCAAAGATAAAATGATATAAACTTGACCATCTGATGCTCGGTTAAGAAGAAAATACCACACATATATACACCAAAATTGAGTTCCGAAGTGGACTTATGTGCAAAAAAAAAGAGAATAAATTTCAGCCTCAATTGAGATTAACGTATTAACTATAGAATAATTTCATTAGTGGAGCTCGGCCGCAGTTAACGTCATTAAGTAATTCCGGTAGTATATTACACTTTATGCCTGTATCATTTTTTATGAATATGTACCTCTTTTGTTCATACCTCACATTCTTATGTATATCATGGCTCATGCTTCCATACATATATAATGTCTAAATGTGCCACTGAGCTTACGTTTTTCGACATAATCTCGTGGAGAAAAAGTGGCTTTTTAGGTCAATTTATATGTCCTTTGGGACATTTTTGTGGATGTACTTTCTAAAAATTGTATCTTTGGATAATTAAAAAATAATAATTAAAATCTAATTTTGGTATGATATAAATTTATTAAAAAAAAGTGGATGTGTGGGATCGCGGGACTAAATTTATGAAATATTGTGGGAAAATTGCCATTTGTTCGGCAAACGAGAGGCTTGAATTTTTCTGTATCCAACATTCAACAGATTTCGATGGGGAAGAGTTTGTGAATGATGTCTGGTTAGAAATGGGTTTGTAGACTTGATATGGCTGTGTTATAGCTGCGGACTCACTAGGAATGCTGCAAATGTTAGCCACAATTAGTAAATGCTTATCTTGAAGCTATTGAAGTGTTATATAAGAATGATTGAGGTGTTACCCTTCAATTTGACTTCGTTGCCCCACTTTCAAAGAGTTAAGGAACCTCCAAGGCTGCTCTAGAATCACACAACATCCACACAACCCATTCGTCATGCCTACACAAATTAAAAGTACATCAAACGTGCCATAAAATTGTTTTTCATCATAATTCTTCACTTATCTCAAAAATGCTCATCTATACATCAATTTACAACAAGCTCCTCAAAATATCCCCCGTAAGTACAACCATAAATAATGTAAACACCTCATACAATATAACCATGTCTATGGCAAAAAATAGATTGTCAACTAATAAATTGAAAACAACTATAAAAATTGTCTATTAAAAGAACTTTTTTTTTAAAAAAAAGAGCAGCAACTGCAACAACATGGCAATATAAAAAAATACGTGTACATGTTGAAGCTTGTCTGAACAATCTAAAGAAAATTGAAATATGGATGTAAACATGTAGTATGGATTTTCATCACAACAACTGCAATCAATAAAAGTGTAAAAAAATATTTTTTATTCTATATAAAAAAAGCTGCAATAAAATATCAGAGGGGAAGGAATGAAACCATGCTAGACATCTCCTGAACACAAATTCAAAAAGCTGATAAAAAACTATTCAGTACTATAGCTTGATGTTTCATCTGTTGTTGATGTTTGGCTTGCTTTCAATCGATTCAAACAATTCGATTTATTAGATAAGAAGAAAGGAACTAAAAATTGTTTTCTTCGTACTTTTGACAATAGGAAATTTTCAATCGAAAGAAGTCAAGAAATTGAAAAATGAGGATGTAGGGAACTAGAATGACAAGAAGAAATATATAATTATGTATTAGGAATAAGACAAGTCTGCAAATATACAAAATGATCGGAATTTATTGCATAAAATTCATTTTAAGTTGTAGATATTTATGCAATTGGAGATGCAATATGAGCAGGAGATGAAATTGCTTTAGAACAAAGTTATGAGCTATTTCAAGAACTATTCAAGTTTTTGAGCTGCGCTTGAAGTTTCTGATCCGTTCTTCAATACAATGTTGCCCAGAGTTTTATATGTTCCTTAGTTTTGTGTATCAAGCAGTTGAAGCATCTTAGGATTCGAACTGACTCTTTTCAAATTACCATACTATATTTGAGTCTAGTTCCATACTGATTACTCCACGATGGCAATTTACTATCTTGTCTGTTACCTGGTTTTTAAAATTTTTGCAAGATTTGATTCTCTAAATCAGTGTGGTCCAAACAGTGTACCACAGCACATTAGTGCACTGCTGAAATTGTTCAGAAATGCCATGAACCACATGTCATGTGTAAGAGGTGTGCCTAGGTGTGTCATGGCCAAAAAGTTTGGACAACACTGCTCTAAATGGTCAATTAAGATTAAATTCTTAATTGATCAATTTCGAAAGCATCAAAGTCGAATGATAAAGTCTACTGAGCATTTTATTGACCATGTAGTGTCCAGTATCTATCTAGACATTCATCTGTTCTAGATCACCTTATAATTTCTCTTAAAAAAGACTATCCAAAACTTCCTAATGACTTGCTTGTCTTGAACAACCTTATAACATCCTCATTATCCAAAATAAACATATCTAAAGACACACAGAAGCTCGACCCCCTGACACAACTACGTGCATTTCGACTTTTGACATCAAAAACTACAAAATTAGTTAGTAACCTTTTTAGCATATTGCGCTATATTTCAATTCCTCCTCGATCGTTCATTTAAAAATCCACATGTTTGTCTATTATGTTTGTAATCGATATGCTGCAATAGACTAAAGGTTGCAGTATTAGCAGAAAAATATAACAAAATAAAGAAAAAGAAATAAAAATGGAATAAAAAAATAATAAAAAGAAAGAAGAATGGAACATTAAGGAATAATCAATCTATGTTATTGAAAGACAGGTTTTTCGAAATAAGATAAGATACATCTATGCTGCTATGTAAGGAAGGAGGATAACAAAAAAAAAAAAAATCAATAGAAATTTTACCGAAGAATAAAAATTTATTTTTTTTGGCTTCTGTGCCTGATAAGTGGATGAGAATTATCTCTTTATAAACAGTAAATACAAGTTCCAATACATATCTCTTTTAAAATGTTAAAAAGGCACAGGACATGAGAGTCATATTGGAACACGAGAAGATTATCAATATTGACCAGAGAATGTAAAAAATGCTACAGGTTGCATGTGATGGATTTTTATGAAGCCATTGAATCTGTTGCTTTGATTTTTCATTAAAAAATTGTTATAATAAATTGATTGGAGGTTTTACTTCCTGCAAAAAACTGTTTACTTTGGGGATGTCGGAGCGAATTTATGAAAAATTATCTTTTGGGTATGAAGGTATGCATTGCATATTTTATGGACTATTAGAGGATATTTCCTGTCGAAAATATTCGTTTAAAATGCTAGAATGTATAATTGATTATTTTTGTCAGTGCTGTGCTTGAAGCTTTAATATTTTATGGACATAACCTAAAATATTGAAATTCTAAGGTATTTTCTGGCGCTTTGTAGGATATTGACCTCAATCTGAGCTAACATTTGCTATATCCAACATCAAACTTCATCAAAGTTTCACAAAAGACTAAACATTCCTGAACATGACAGATCCAAAAATAGCAACCACATAAAATAATTTGTTGAAATTATTATTTTAGCTGCCAACTTCTATACAGTCTTCATTTATAGTCTGTAGAATATTTATGATAGTCTCATTAAGAAAATTCTGAAAAATTATTTATTCTGTTTGTTCTAACTGAAAATATTTTATACCTATTTTTACTGTATACTAAATGAGTCTGCAAATAACCCAACTCAGTGGTTGCCTGAGCATTTAATTTTCCACGTAATCAGCTCGTATGAATAGATATCAGGGATGTTGAGTGAAAATTCTAGGAAAATTATAGATGCCTCATTCCTTAAATTGTCATGACTGTCATTTTTTTAATGGAATTATAGCCTTGGAAAATTATGGAATTGATATTAAGTTGCTGTTGTGAGTTTTTTTGGGATTCTGGGCTCATGGGTGTATTTAGGGGATAGGGGGAAGTGTTTGGTGGTCAAATACTTTTTGGATTCATCAAAATCTTAAGCTCTCCCTCATTTCTATAATAAATTCTGGCTATGTCCTGCCTAGAGCAATTTAAGGCTTTTTGGCTGTTCTTAAGACGTGACTTAGAGAGTTGAATACAGCTAGACTCGATCTCATTGCCCTACTTGTACTCTAAATAGACTCGTCCCTTGGAAAATGATCCTTGCTGCTTGGATATCGATCAATCGATCCAAAATGCGGCTTCAAGACTTGCATGTGATTCTGGCATGGTGCCGTATTCTAACTGAATCCAAGTCAGAGTCACGATGATCAGCATAGAGTCGGATTCAAACTGAATCCAAATCAGAGTAACGACGCCTTAGATTCAGTTTGAATTCGGCACCATGCCAGAGTTACGACGGCCCAGAATCAGATTTTGGACAAATTACCCAACTTGTGCTATTCGGGCTAATATTAATCCATAGCATCTTTATGACATCAATTGAAATTCACCCACAAAATATCCATACGACTCCCAATATTTCTGAGTGCAAAGCTTCCAAATAAAATATCCCCAATTATTGCAATAATTTATTCAAATCCAGTAGAAAATGGTAATTAAATATCAATTAAAATCTATCGTATATATATTTAGTGGATAAAAAAGTTTTAATTAGCATAACAACAATGCCTACAGGCAGAACAATGGTTCAATGATTATTTACGACTAAAAAAAAAATATTGAACATTAAGTAACGTGACACTCTTGTTACATTCACTTGTTTGTGATGAAATCAATTTAACGATTTTTTTTGTTCTGTGTTCGGATAAAATATGCAGGCACTCAACGGGATAATATAATGTGATGGAATTTTCACGCATACAAATGCAATATTTAATACACACCTACAATTGTAACAATGAGACTGAATGGAAAAATCAGATTTGAGAGTTGAGAGATTTTTTTGTTGGATACACGAGTACGAACCCTGTTATCAACAGCATCCCTACTCATAGTAACCATTCATTTCCCCTCAAAAAATAGAACAACAACGATAAGGATAAATTTTCACGATTGCGCAGTCTTGGTCCATGAAATAAGTATCAAGAAGCTGTTGCCATGTCAAAAAATATTTCCTCTCAATTCTCTCTCTCAATGACTGTATGCTGTATATTGTAACTGAAATAAAGCATAGGATTATTTCGTCGAAAAATTTTTTACACAGAGACAATTTTTTTATTCCTTATTTTTTTTTTTGTGCCATGTCGGTCGGCCATTATTATCTGTCAAATGTATGTGAGAGGAGAGTAATGTATGGAAAATTGAGATAAAAAGTTTTCGGACGCGAGAGAGGGAAAAGATACAAAAATTGAGAATTTCGGTCCTGACACAGCATCAGGGAAAAAAGAAAAGTTTATGAATCGTCTAAAATAATTTTCATATCATAGCTCTCAGTCTAACGTGAGCCCTTAGCAAACAAGGGTGAAAACTCGCTGTGTTGTGTGACTGATAATAAGAATAAAAAAATAAGGTGGTACAGAGAAAAAATATATATTATAAAATTAAATTAATAAGAAGAAATGAAAGAAAGTTGGAGAAAAACTTGAAAAAATTATATATTAAAGTGTAAATAATTAAATGGCTGTAAAAGACTTGTTATAACAGAACCGAACTAAATAGAACCAAAAATAGAAATTTTTTTTTATAGAAAAGGGAGGAAAAAAAAACTTTTTCAGCAATTTTTATTTTTATTTTTTCCTCTTTTTTGCGTTTCGAAATTAAAGACAGAAATTAAGAAATTCATTCGAAAAATGAAATGTTATGGAACTTAGTAGAAATGCTGTAAAATAAACTTAAAGTGATTAAATTTATATGAAATATATTGTGAAGTAAAAATCAAAGTTAACGCATACTTGTAAGATATATTTTTATATTATATTTATGTATTTGCTGCGTAAAGTGAAGATGGAGCCTTGAAAATAAATTCCAAGTCGTTTTTGGATATATCATCGTAAATTTATATTATAGTCTTCATTTGCTGATTGTGTGAAATTAATTCAAATATTTATTGACCGTTATTCTTCTAAACAATTAATTTTGACAATTATTAAATTTTACTGTGGGTTTTTGGGATTTTGGAAGCCTGTTATAGGCACTGAGTGGATCTTGTAAATTCATGATAGCATTTAATATGATGAAAGGAGCCATTGGGGTATTTTATTGATGGCGTCCCTCATTTTTGGAGGTTATATTCTTAAAATATTAATTTCATCTTTATTATGGGTTGTTTGAGGTTTTTAGCCTCAACACAAGCTTTGAGCTACTCCACTAAATTCATTCTAACGACCGTCACCATGAAATGAAATGATGGGGCCTAGTATGAATGGCGTCCTTCTTTATTTGGAAGATATATACTCAAAAATTAATAATCAACTGTAATATGGGTTTTTAAGGCTTAAAGTCCATTTTCGGGCACTGAACTGTTCGTGAAAAAAATAAATTGAATTAATGAGAATTAATGGGACAATTCTTGAATGGCTGTCTACTTTTTCAGCGCTTGACACAAATTTTATTTGGAGTTGAGTCGACTTGATTCGAATTTTCCTTTATAAAATTACAAGTCTGCTTCAAGCTACATATGCTGTTTTTTGATGCTAATCAACTCTAAAGTGGGTTTACGAGGTTGTTTGATTTTTTATAGACCACTAGATGCTGCAGTCTAGCTCTATAGTATCAAAACTAATAAAAGTTGTTTAAAAATGATCTTACCTTCAATAATGTGCAAGAAATTGGAAAGACTGTTTGAAAATGACGTCTTACCATAAATAAAGTGCATAATTCCATCCAAGAATAATTAATAAATCAAAATTCTAATCCAGAACAGCACAACTCCCAAAAAAATCTCAAATTTTTAATGTCCATCATAAATGCACGACTCCATTCACATAATTCCTTAATCTCAAAAAGGATGAAAACTAGCAGAAAGTAAAAATGAAAAAGCTTGTTCCATTCACCAAAAAAAAAAGAATGAAAAGAAAAAATAAAGACAGAAAGATGTGGGTTGAAAATAAAAGGCTGATAACCATTTTCTTTTCAATGGCCCTTTCATGCCTGCCTGACTCTCCTTCTCTTCATTCATTTAGGGACCTATGAACCTCATCGTCGTGAGAATTATGATGATGATTTTTCATTCCACAATTTTTCCCTTTTCTACACTCATTTTTTCCTACTTCTTTTTTGGATGCTACAGCCACATACAGAACAGAAAATGCGAGAAAAAAAAATCTGTTTACATAGATGTTCTCATATCAATTGGGAATTTTTTATTTATATACTGAAATACCTTCAAATGCAGGCAGAAAAGAATGTAAGTTGGATCGGTTGATTAAACTGATGGAAAAGGTAGTCATGGATTTTCGTATTGAGATGTGGAAATTTATGTACTCAATTTTTTTTTTTTTGAAAAATATACACAGTACAATGGATCCTTTTTTTCTGTTGAATCGTATCAGGACTTTAGAGACCATTGATCCATACGAAGTTTTTTTTTTTGCTTTATTGAATTGTTTAGCTATTGATTGGCATTTTTTTTGTGTAGATATACAAATATTTTTTGGTATCAACAATTCAGCTATTGAAGATTTAATTGAATTGATGTAGATTGCTGTTTTCGTTAGAATTTCAATTGAAATTCTTGAACTCATTTAATTCGAAAACAGCATGAAAATTCACAGAACAATCGGAAGCCGATGAGACATGAATTTCTAGGAATCTAAAAAGTTAGTTGTATTTTTTTGTTGAAAGGATTGAATTTATTGCTTGGGTTCTCCTTCTTGGAATATTAAATTGGTGGAAATTTTGATAGGAATTTGATAAATTGTTGGATATTCAAGACTATCGAGGAGCATATTTAAATTGGGGAAAATTTGGATGACTTGTCATGAGCTAAAATGACTCGTTGATGTCTATATTTAGGGTTTTGATGCTATGGATACAGCAATCTTAAGTTCAAGATTCAAAAATTACAAATTTCCCGCTTTTGAGCTATTTCTAAATGCATGGACTCAAAATAAAGCTTTAAATGCTATTTTAGTTCAGTTACTATAAGAATTCATAGCCAAAAATGAACAACTTGAATCCAAAAAATTGCAAACCATCCAGAAATATCATAAAATCCATTTTAAACTTAGTTCCCTTTAAATTCTTAACATAAACTTCAAAACCATTCGAATAAGTCAAAAAGTTCCCGACATTCCCACCTTCAACACCCCCAAATATCACAAAATTCAAACATACTCAAATATACCCTCAAGCAATCCTCAAAAAAGTCATCATGTCAAATTTCATGCTGCAAAGATTCAAGATTTTTTCTGCTGACTGCCGCAATATACTCATTAAAAAGAAAGTCACATAAATGCTGTGAGCTTTATTACATGCAATAAATTTTATGATGGTGGAAAAACGTAGAGCCAATAAATATCCACAACCCGTCAAACTAAAAAAAATGTCTAGAAAAATGTGAAAACTTTTGACGACGACAGCCTCAATGTTTAAATTATAAATATTAATATAAAGGTTAAATAGCAAGGTGTCCAGTTTGCTCCATAATTATTGTATGCTTGAAGCAATTATTCAAACTTGCTGTTGCTTACACAAGATATAGCCTCAAAACAATATTTACATAATTTCATTTAACAATACCATTCATAATTAAACATTACGGAATATTTTAACATTATCCATTTCTAATAATTTAAACAAACCTTTATTAAAATATTTGAACAAGTTTTGATGTATGAAGCATCATTATTCGATATCAGTATGTAAACCATGTTCGATGGATGTACAAAATTTCTCTAAGGCTATACAGTCCAGTGTTTTATAATTCATCAGATTCAATTTCTCATAATTAAATACATTGAATTATGTTAAAATTTAATGAAAGCTTTTGCTGTGGATATAAAGGATGTGAAATTAGGTATTTTACTAATTAATTTTGAGGATTGAATAATCAATTGGTGCATTTTCATGATAAGTTCTGATCTGGGGCTGTTCAATTGTTAGGTATTATGAATAATTTGCTTTTAGAGCCTCAATTTCCTTATACATCCTTGTGTAAGATGTGAACGGCTCCATTTATGGGTTTTTAATGCCAAGAGCAACACTGAGACTTTTTCGGCAGTCTCAGTCTCGGTTTTTAGAATTTGTCGACTAAATTATTAATTCCCTTTGAGAATTTTTGATTTAAAAATCCTAAAAAAATTTCCAGAAACAGGAAATCCAATTTTACCAAGTATTATTTACTATGAAAAGCTCATCTCAAATTCATCAAAATTTACGATATTTAATTTGTAAATATTATTTCAAAATTCATTTTATAAAAGACTCAAAAAGATTAAAATTTGATCAACAAATGTATGTCTTAAAAAGGTATTAAGCTAACTGTTTTATATGCATCATAAAAGGAAATGTGATATTATCCATTCTCGAAATTGAGATTTAATGAATATTTTCAGTTAGTGATGTTGAATAAGACATGTTTATCAAGATATATTGATGTGATGTGAGACAGGAAAGGGAATTCTTGGAATATGATTTAAATTAAACATGATATTGAGTAGTACATGTACTTTGTGTCTATAGTTCCATGAATTTGATATTAGTTGTTGTATATTGAAGCATCTTATGCAAATATTTAAAGTAATTTTATATTGAATGACATTATTTCGGTTGATATAGAGACATATTCATTAATTATTTGTGTTGGTATTGTAGAATTATTCATGAAGTAACTGTAAGTTGGAGTGAAGAGGTAATGAGAATGGGGTAAGGGATGTACTTGATTCTTTAAGTTTACTAAAGTCTTCTATGTCTTTAATATTTGAAATATTCAGTATCAAGTAGGATTCAGCAAGAATCTGGTGCCAAGTCAGCATAGAGTAGCTCTAGGCTACATCTGTCATATGATCCTTTTCTCAATTTCAAGAATCCAAAGCTGGAAGTCAAATTCAATTTTATGAGTAGCCAAGTTGAAGTGAATTGACTTTTTCACACAAAATCCTAGTCGACTGCAAGCTCAGAGTCATTCAAGTTGTTTAATAACCTCAGAATCCACTTGAACATCCAGTTCATCCATTAAAGACAGTTACTATTTCCACAGCAAAGTTCATTCAATTTACAAACAGAAAACAAATAATTCATCTTAAGTTAAATGACGACACAAGCGCTTGTTATTTCATTCCTCCAAAGCACTTAAGTGTCCTCCATTTACAATGCACCAAAACATACTGGAACTTATAGTTTTCCAACTACTTTGATAACTTTTAATTTTCTTCAGAATATAAAAAATAATGGCATAAAACTTCTCAAACAATCTCTGAAGTAGCTGTAAAGTTTTTTAATAATCATGATTGTATCATTTATTTAAAGTTGGTGAAACTCACGATGAAAGCTCAAGTTTAATAATTTTATTATGAAACGTCGCGTCCATTGAAAGTCATTATACAACCTGACCATAATTACCCATCCATTAATATAACATCATTAAAAAATGAGAGGAAAAAAAAGTTTCACTGAAGTTAAATTCAATTTACGTTAAGCATTGGAAATACAATCTATCTCTAAGTGAAACACATGTTATATTATTTTACCTTTTTTCATGCTCTCATCGACTCTTTTTAAAATTAAATTCGAAGCTAAACTTTGTAGAATTTTTTTTAAGGTAAAACGTTTCTTTTTGCTGCTCTAAATGGATTTTTTTCGGGATCTTTTGAAAGTAAATAGAAATTAAAATTAATTTTGGGAGCTGAGATGGACTTGGATTAAGATCAAGGTTGAAGCATTCATCTATGAACTCGATTTAATTTCGAGGATTCTATTCCAGAGCTTGTAGTCGACCTATATTTTGTATGGAGTTAAAACGACTGGAATGGACTTTTCCAATCAAAATTTGAGTCGAATTTGAACTAAACTCTGTTCTGGATTTGCTACTTGTTCGATTACAACAATATTGTAATCCTCGGGAGCCTACGGAGCTAAGCATTAAAGGTAATTGATATGCAATCAAGAATTATTGGGCTTGAACCTTACTTGTGCTATAGCTTTACGAAAGTCCACGTTTTCTATAGAATCTTGGTAGTAGTAAGAATTCTGAACACAAGGAAGGAATTAGAAGAACGTCGGAGGTCGTAAGTGTATCTTCAATAACAGTTGACATTCCTTTCAAATGTCCCAACTATATCCAAAAATCCAAAAAAAGCTCTCAAAAATCTCTCAAACAATAAATAATTCAAAAATTATTAGTACTTAACCCCTGATTTTTTTACCTGTGCATACACACACTCAATGCCAACTTGCTGGATTATCAAAGCATAAAAGCTTCATGAATACAAAAAGAAATAAAAAACTCACAATTCAAGAACGGAAGAAGAACAAGACACAATAAAGAATTGAAATTTATTGCATTTGATTATGTTTTGATATGAAATATGATTCATTCAGACCTTAACTTTACTTTTATTTCTGCCTTAAAAAAAAATATGCGAATTTATCGATTTTTTTTCTCGTTTTCATTTTTTTTATGCCTTTTTGTGTGTCAGTTTAATGTGTGAGTTCGTCTCAGTTCATATTCAACCAAACTTGTCGTTATATATGGAGAAATAAGACTGGCTCTCTCATGATTCCTATTTTATTTTTTTTTCATCTCGAGCCAAGCATCCTACATCGTCATTCATACAGGAAAAAAAGAAGTCAAAAGCTTCTGTGTGAGTGAGTGCGACTAAAAGCTCTTTTTTCTGCTTTTACTTTCTCTCATTTTTTTTTCATCTATCGTGTGAAAGAGCACGTTTATGGATATATAAAAGTACTACCTTTTCTATGCTTCTTTTTTTTACATTTCCCCAAACGAGAATCTGGCCGTATAAATTGTCGAGAACTTAATATCATGATAAAGTTCAATCTTTTTTTCTCTCTCATTTTCATATTCAATTGAACAGGCATCCAGATAGATAGTAACGATGTACAATATTCAACACAAAAGATGATGACATGTGTTTGAATTATTGATATAACAAAAAAAAATAAATGAAAGTAAATAGTTATTGATGGGAGTTACATGAATGTATTATGAAATTCCTATGGATATTGGATGGTAAAGTAGGGAAATAAACGAAGGGAAGGAAAAAAACTTTTTAATATGAGTCGTGAGGATGGATATGCGATTATGAGTTGTACGTGAAGTTTGTCTGGATGAGTGTGAGATGAAGCGCAATATGCTGGAGGTTAAAAGTTGATGACGTTGATTCTGGGGTGTATTCTCTGAGTACGAAGCTGCAAGTCGCATTTCGCCTCAAAAATGAGTCCAAATTAGCTGTAATGGCTTCATCAGGACAATTTCCTGTCATTTAATTAGCATGGTGATGGAGTTGTGTCCTTACTAATGTATTGTGTAGTTCGGCTATTGTAGTAAGCAAGGCAATAGCCACTGTAGCAACTAGTCACTAGGTCAGACAATTACAGCTCCTTAGCACCCATATGTTCATTAAATCTCCATAAAAATTTGAATCCATCCAAAAAAGAGATGAAAAATTAAAGTGTTAAACGGCTTCAAGAATTTATCACAAAACCCTTCCATCAAAGGCTATTAATAAATCCTAAAAAAACATCTAAATATCCATAAAAAAGGATCATCAATGCGACAGTATTAACAATCACATACCCTACCTTCTTAGAAAAAGAGTGTCTAACAAACGATCGGAAAAATGTTGGCGATAGAATTAATGCCTCCTTTTTGTGTGCTGGCAATCGCAGCCGTTTCCATCTGTAAAATTTATGATTTTTACACTAATTGCGTTTTCATACGTATGTGAATGTATGGAACAAAAAAAAAAGTAAAACGTTATGTCTCTTGGGGGAAGCCACGCTTTATTCCCTTCCTACGATTTCTTATAGTCGTCTTTTTTATGGCACTGAAAAAAAAAGTGGAAATAAAATGAGAATTTTTTCTTCTTTTTCCTTCGTTGCCAACACAATGGCAGCCTCACATTGCGCCTCATAAATTTCATGCACATTCTTCAAGCCGCGACTTAAAATGAAAGATAGGGAATGAAAAGTTTTACTTTTTTTGTGTGTGTGAGTTACTGCTGCTTCTTTTATTCCTTCAAAAAAATATAATGAAATTTTATTCCTAACTTATTTACCTTACAATAGCATATGCTAACAGTTTTAAAGGAGGAAGTTAAGGAAAAAATATGTGACAGACAAACTTAATATAGTATGTGATGCCACCCTCATGTCTTGAATTTCGAAAAGAATTATGCACTCATATTAAGCTTCACATGGGAGTCTCCCCTTACCTTTAATTCAAGATCTGCTACTCATCCCTAAATCCATACCCCAACAGAAAAACAGTTGGTATTGAAAAAGGAACAACATTCTTTGTTTGATATAAAGTTATCATTAACAGACAACAATTTCGATATCACATCACGGTGTGAATGTATGTCACTGAATAATTAGTGTTGTGGATGTGAATATATTTATGATATGCACAGCACATCGTTATACAATACACTGTCATTCCATTAATTTTAAATGGTTTGAGAATGAGCTCGCATATGCATTACTCGTGAACATGCACGGAATATATATATATATGCTGTACATAAGCATGAAAACAAATGAGCAGCAGAAAGAACAGGATTGCAGGTTATTTGTTTTAGTATTTTTTTTTTATTTCGGAGTGATGTGAAAAATTATTTGCAATGAAGAAAGGATGGGGGACTCTTTTTTTGGTGTGTTGCAACTTCCAATCGAGACATAACGTCATTCCGATAATTGGACTGAAAAATGAATTGAGATAAATTTTAATGAACACTATTAAATTTATTTTATTCGATTGTGTGTATATAGTAATCAAATTGTTGATTTTATTGCAATTTTCGGATGTTTAAATGAGGTTTTGTGCTGGTTATGGCTTAATTTTTGGGATGATTTAGGATGATTTGGGATAATTTGGTAATTTTTCTTCGTTTTATGGTTTGGAGTCTTCAATTTTGAATTTATAATGATTGTAGACTTTCAGTGGCTTTATGACTATGAGATAGAGCTGCTATAGACTTGTTTCTATAGCCATATTCTAGTTTACCTTAAGAAAGATCCTAAAAGTCAATTCTAGTGTCGCAACCTAGCTCAATTCCCTCCTAACTACAGAACAATCCAAAATCCACCCTAAATTGTCATCAAGCTACAATTAAATTTTTATTAAAATTCCTAAAGGTATCTACAATAATAAACATAGATAATTAAGGAATAAAAGCATAGGAAAAATTCCAAAAATTCCACATAAACGGCAGATGGCAAGACTCATCAAGTACAACTCGTGAAATGAAGAAATTAATTTAATGACAATTCAATTTATATCTACAGCCATTTCCTGCTTTCTCATTCTTCATTACATTTACATTAGTCCTCGGTTCAGCGCTCATTTTGTTAAATAAATATCGCGGTTAGGTATTCGCAAATACAAGAAAAAAAACTTTCTAATCATCATCATTTTACAATGTATATGCGGATATAATTCAGCTGCTTTGGATGGGTGAATTGAAAAAGTTTTTTTCAAATGATTTCGTTCACTTTTGTAAATGTTTCAGGCATTGTCCTCGCATTCATTGAAATCTGTAACAATTGTTCTAAAAAATTGTTCTGCAACAAACTTTTTTTTCGCATAGATTCTTTCAATAATTCAACAGTTTAGGGATTTAGAATAGATTTTCCATTTGGCTAAGCATTTTGATGAATAATTTTTTATGTATCATAGAAAATTGGATGCATTTTTATGAATTTGAGAGGGAATGCACACAGCTTTTGATGAATATTTTGGAATTTTTTTATAAAGGAAATGCTTTGTTGCTGAATATTTAACATTTGATTAAATTTTGGATAGTTTGAATTTAGAGCATTCTGCAATATTAATTCATATTGTGGAAATATTATTGCAGATTAGTTTGTTTGGTTTTTTTTTTGTGGGAGTTTCGAAGAAATTCCATCGAAATGACTTCTAAAAATTTTAGCTGGATTTCATGAGAAAGCATCTGGTTTGAGCTTTCGATATTAAGCTTGTCGAGATTTTCTTTCTTTGTTTGATACTGCATAGATAGTATATTAATAGCTTAGTAGTGAATAAATTAGAAATTCTACTTATCTTTATTCGAAGGATTCCGAGCAGAACAATGCGGTGGATTGTATTTTTCATCATAAAAATGAGTCTTAATCAATCTTCATAGTGCTAACGTGATGACTTCCTATCTTTTACTGCGAATACGATGTGCTGTTTAGGTATAATGCAGTCTTGATGTCAAGTTGACAGGACTGCATTGTGGAACCAACTCTACGAATGTAGACTGTTCAGAACAATTGTAACATACAACCTGACTAAGTGTTCGCCTTTAGTTGCCTGTTTCGCTAGCTGCCGTAATATTAAATTACAAATCTTGTGACTATAACGAAGCTATTCTATTCATTAGCACAAATTATTCATAAAATATCCCAAATTCAATTAGTATTTGTATAAAATAATTACAATCACAAAACCCCCAAATCCCTATTAAATCCAATTTTTTTCATAAGCCATTCCTGTTCATCAGTACGTGCGCACATGACAACAAAATCCTTCTTGTAGTTCTCCCCACTTAAAATATTTTTTCTTTTACGCTTTACAAATCAATTAAATTTTCCACCGAGAATACTACAACGATAATAATAAAACCAATTTAATAAAATAACAAAGTATTTCATGTTGTAACAGCATGTCAATAGATTACAGTTTCTTTACTTCTTCTTCTTTCCCTTAAGCTTATTAAGCAACAAAAAAAAGAAAGTAATTCCCCTCTATTTCGTTCAATCCACGAGATGGTTATAAGGTGAGGAAAAAGAGGAAAAGTAATAAATAAAAGTAATTGGAAACCTCTTTATTATGTAGCTGAGTTACACACCTTTACAAGGTCTCATCTAAAGTGATAATAAGTAGTAATAAGAAGGAAAGGAAATAAAATTCTTACATTGTTGTTGTTGGCTGTCGTATTTAAAGGCTTTTGGCTATGTAACATGATGTGATTAGAGTAATTTAATTATATTCGTTGTATCTTAGAATTATAAGAAGTTTTACTCGTGGTAGGGGTGGTTAAAGTGTGATGTAGAGTGTTAAAGAGAGAGGATTGAGGTTTGTGACTCACTCTAACAAGCAATGACGCTTTCAAGAGTTTGTTATACTTTAATTTACTAGTTGAGTGTGCTTCCGAGCTTGCTTTAAGCTTATTTGTTTTTAAGAGACTAGTTCATCGCTTGCTAGGTTCAATTCCATTGCTCTATCGTTTGCTTCGGTCTGCCAATTACCGATACCAAATGCAATTACCAATTCCAAAAGCTCTTTTCCTCTTGCTTACCTACTGAATGATTGAAGAAACAGACTCAAATTCTCAAACATCTCCTAAACCTCATTTAAGTACAATTCCACAACTTTCTTGCAAGATTTTTATTCTATAGATTATACAATCTAATACTTAAAATGTCACGTGTCAATTACAGTTTGTAAAGTTGCTAGGTTTGAATAATTTTTTGGCATTTTTCGACAGTTGATTGGCTTCATGTTATTTTTATTACGAAATTTCAATTTATTGGGTAGTGCTTAGAAATTTATGGTCTGTAAATTAAAATTTAATCTTGAATTTCTAAAGAATTTGGGTACATTTTTCATAAGAATTTTATTTATGGCCATAAATTCCATAAAGTAACGAATACTTTAATCCAAATAATTTAATTCCATCGCATATACCTTCAAAAAATTTGTGAACATTCAAAAGACATTAAGTAATGCCCTACGAAAATATCTGACCTTTCTGTGTCATTATTTATCCTCAATTCTCTTGTGGAATGGGAATGGACTCTGTTAATTTATTTGCGGTATAATTTTATTTTCTCGCATTTTCTTTCATCAGTTATTTAGCTGTGCTGTAATAATTACATAAGACCATACCTTCCATCCAAATGTATCCTTATTTCGTCGCACCAAATTACATCTTTTAGAAAGAAATTTTTTTCATTAAATATTTATGACCCAAGCATCTTACCAAGTCAAGAACAGCCAACGAATAAAAAAAAAAAAATGATAAATTTCTTTTAATTTTCCATTCACATCATTTCCATTTCATTTGAAAGCATCGCCCCAACTGTCCAAATCTATGTGGTCGATAAACTGTGGATGCTGTAAGAGATTAATGACAATCGAGAGTAAGCACAAAAAAAAGAATCTCCTTTTTCATTTCATTTCGACACCTACATGCCAAAGCTAAAATTGATATGCTTACTTGCCTAGAGTGTTTAAGGTTTTGAATTGGGGATGAACTTTGATGGACTCGGATATCCTGTGTCTGGGATTTTTCTTCAAGCTTGAAGATCCAGAATTAATGAAATTTTCGAAAATTAGCCTCAAAATATTCAAGTGACCTCTCCATACATCCCATAAATCATCGACTCAGACAGTTATCTAACCCACAAAAACCGAAAATTTTAATCAAATTCAAACAATTGTATCCATCTCATCACCAAAATCCACATCGATTGGAATTTTTAATAAGCACATTTTCAACAATATGGCGGAAATTACTTGAAAATACATAATTTTCATCCCCTCCTCATTATAATTGATGAGTATAGCATAGCAAACAATAAATTTTCAGGTATTTCCGTTGATTAAGCTTTAACGCAAAAACCAAAAGAAGATATAGATGAAGATGAAATATATGGTTCTATTTTACCGATAATTAATTTCAATTATCCTCTTATGGTTGAACATTTTTATTGTTTTTCTCTCATTTTGAGGTTATAAATTTTCCTAAGCAAGTAAACCATTGCCTTCTAACACGATAGCACCAATCTACACCTTTTGACATTAGTCTGAGGAATTGTTCTCAATTTTCTATTTAATTTCCCAAAGCAACAACAATAAAAGAAAGAAGAAAAACCAATTTCAGCTAAAATAAATGCTGCTCTAACTTCCCCATTACAAACCATCATTTCCTTTTTCATCAAAATCCAAGTCATCATGCAATTGAATTGGTTTTTTGTAAAAAGTGCTTTGTTGGCACACTCGAAATCCTTATTAGCAGTGAGTTGAGATTTTTCCTCTATGGTAGCTTCTGAAACAAAAAAAGCAGCGAATTTCCTTTCATCGGAAACAAAGCAAGAATGCAATTTTTCACATTTCTGGTTGATTGTGCATTTTTCAAATCAATTTTCAGTATGCTCGATGTTTGTATTTCGGTTGTTGTTATATTTTTTGCTCGATTGTACTCGACACAAGTCACAGTTGATTGCGAAAAATGAACAGTAACATTAGATTGATGGAAATAAATTGAATTTTGATAGGTACGTGACTACGTGGCCGCGTCATGTGTGTGTATGTTGAAATATTTTATTTATCAGTATCCATTAGACTTCGTTAAAAAAGCTCTCCTTTTAATTGACTTTAAAAATAAAGTTTGTTGAGGTTAAAATGGATTGTTTAATTGAATCTTGTCAGGAGAGGATGGTTGGAGAGTATGGGAGGGTATGCAGGGGTGTAATGAGGGTCGATGGCTTCATAAAGTGCTGTTTCAATTGAAATTGATATCCAAAAAGCTAGAAAACTTGCATTGAACAGTTTAGTGACTCTAAGCGACCATCCTTTAGAGTATTAAGCAGCTATGACTGTAGATTCGTCCAAAATCCTCCTTAACACACCCCTGACCCGAAAGTATCTCAATGACCGCAATATATTCTCAAAAATTACTTTTATAGCCACTCAATAATCGTATTTTAAAATATAATAAAATTGAACAATTCCGTCTGCCTAAATTAAAATATAAATTCATGTCAATCAATCACGTCTTTTTTATGGATCCAACTATAATAAAAATATATAAAATAAGAAAATATGTTGTATAAAATTTGATGGGATATAATTCAAATAAATGGAAATTTATGATAAAAATTCAATATATTCATATATATTATAAATTAATTACTGCAATATTTGAAATCGTCTCTTCTTCTCCATTCAGCCATTTTTATTGCGAATGTCCATACACATACATCAATTTTAACTATTTGAGTTGTTATGTATGCACAATAAATCAAAATCGGAATTGAAAATTAATTAAAATATGAATTGCTATGATTTACAACAAGCTCAAAATACATGCAGATGTGTATGTGCTACATGTCTAGGAACTCAATTTGTATCACCATCACTTTGTATGATTTATTATTTAAGTTAAACAAATTGCTTTATAGTTATTAAAAATGTATCCCTTTTGTGTATTTGCTTGATTGTAATGCAATTTTCTTCATTATCCCTTGCATTTCCACCTTTTTGTTGATTATGGTGACAATTATGGGAGGTGTTTGTAAATTATTCATAATTATGCTCAATTTTGACTTTGTAGGTGTATGAACCTTGGCATTGATTGAAATAATTTACTGTAAATTGTTACTGGCGCTTTGTTGATGATTAATTGACTTTTTTGGGTATTGAGGCAATTGTGTGGACATGTAGGTATATGTACAAGGCATTGCTGATATAGCTTGTAATGGATTAAGTAAGAGATTAAGTAAGAGTTTCAATACCCTAGTTAAGAATTGAACCCTAATTGAGCCACTAGAACCCAAGATAGTCAATCTGAATCATAAGACCTTAACCTTATTCGAAATCTGTGTCCTACTTCCTCAACATCCAAATTCACCCAAAATACACAGCACGCCATCACCCCCCAACCAAATCCAGCAAACAATTAGATTCACACTGTTAATTCCAAAATCAGTTTTTTTGTTAATTACATTAAAATCTTTCATTTACGACCAGACAATTCCTCGTAGGATCAAAATGTCATAAAAATTAAGGATGTTATAGTACATAATAAAAATTTTCAAATGAGAATTGAGATTTGTTTTATTATCGCTGTTTTACATGTCTCATAAAGGCAGCATTTTGAGGAGGTTGTTGACTCAGTTTTTCTTTTTTCTGTCGAAATGTGAAAAAAACACTAACGACATTCAATAGAGCTAGCTATAATTAGTAGTGTAAGCAAGAACAAATGAATAATTATGTTGTTTTCATGAAGTAACACAAGCGAGATAACAAGCAGCTAGACAAGAAAATATCGCATCATAATTTAATGGAAATAATTTCTCACAATTTTTTTTTGTGTCGTTTGTACAACAAGCTTTACAGTTAATGGAAGTTGATGATCTTTAATTAGTGCAAAAAGTAACGTTAGAGATTTATTTTCTATTCAATTAAAAAAAATCTACAAATGAATGATAATACTTGACTTTTGTGCTGTATACTACAAATAAAATTCAATGAGATGAGAGAATGCTGACTTTGTTCATGTCATGTGTGTGTGTGCATTTTTCAATGCGGAAACAGAATTTTCCAATTAAAATGTGCACTTTTGCAACATCTAAAGGCGATTATAAGTTACAATGTAATAGTCTTTGACTTGCTCATTCAAGTTGTTTTGATCCTGAAATGCTATATTTCAATCAGCTTAGGAATTTTTTTTGCAAATGGGAGTTGTTAGACAATGAGGATGTTTAATCAGGTTAGGGGCTATGGGTAAAAGGTTCAAGGGGTTAGAAAACATCCGTAAGTTTGCAATCTGAGGGGTTGTTCATGTAGGGTTGGAATAAAGTCAACATCGATGCATTTTAAGGAACTAAACTTGTTGTAAGACCAGTTGACTATCTGTATGACTAATTGATTAGCTTCATGACTAGATGACTAGCTTTATGACTAGTTTACTAGATTTATGTCTAAATGTAGGGTCGTCTAGATGCAATTTACGCGTCCATAAAGCTAGACATTCAACTTAATGTCCAAAATTGACATCATTTCCTCTGCATCCCCCCAAAACTTCCTCCAACACGATAAAAAAATTGTAAAAAAAATATTTCCGATTTTTTTAATTAAAAACTTACAGCGTCACTTTGTGCTGTAATAGAAAACAAGCTAGTTATGTTTTACTCATCTTGCAGTTATTTTTTTATCGCTACAGTAGCTGAATGGAATAAAATCTGCTCAAACATTTTACGTTCGTTCACCTAAATTGAACCATTTCCTTTAAATCATTCTCGTGTTTACCATTGTATTGCTGGATGCTGTATATTTATTTCAACAAATTTTATGTTATTCTTCTGGCTCATTCATCTAATGAAATTATAACAAGACTATTTGTGTTTGTTCCTTCATTATAATTGTAAGGGAAACCGCGATTTATTTTCTATGTGCTGTACAGCACCTTAAGAGAGCATAGAAATGTGTGGATGAAGATTAAAAGTTTAGAGAAGGAAACGAGATGAATAAACAATTCACAAAAGTTAAAAAGCGCCATTGAGAGCCATTTCTTTTGGCTGTTGTAAATTCTCCAGATGAATGTTCTGTATATCTGAGCAAACATAAGATTATTTGCGGGATAAACAAGATAAACGGTGAAATGGACTTATTAAATTAAAGCAATTTATAGTCATGGAGGATGTTTTTGTTGTTGCGCTGAATGAATATTTTGATGTGAATTTGCATGATTTTGTCGTTAAACTATGGTCTACATTTTTTCTGGTTGCGGAAATTGTTGGGGTAGACTTGATATAGTTTTTGAGGTTAAAGCATTAATTTTGTGGCTGTGGATAATGCTATGAGCGTTTAGTACTTGAATATTTTATGAATATTGAATGATATTGGTTGCTAGTTGGAAATGAAATATTTTATGAATATTGAATGATGAATTGGTTAGATTCTTACACATTTAGAATGAGAATCGAACTTCATCCTTGCAAAAGAAGCAAATTGAGCTTATGCTTCTATTTGTATACTTATAGAGTCGTCATCCTATAGGTATTATGGTTGAAAATGTCTATTTAAGGTATAAATTGCATCCAAAAATAGAACCACAACCTACCTTACCTCTGCTTAATTTAAAGTTCCTCAAATCAATCTGACTAAACTAATAGCCTCATTCAAATACCTCAAAAACTTAATCTTTTTCAAAAATTTCATTTCCTGTCTATTTTCATTAAAATTTCAAGTCATTCCTCAAAAACTTTCATCATCCCCAAACCATTTGTCACTCAACATCACAATCCAGCTCATTTAATTTTTCAAAAATGCTAATTATTTCATTATTATTTCAAAAACCGCATTTGATGAGGAGTTGACATTAGTTAATGACTTAATAAAAGTATTCACTGCTCATTTTAAAAATTTTTTTGAGTATTTAAAATTGAAATTTTTTCAGTATTTTCCCATGAGAAATTACAGTAAATTAATTCACAAGTACCACTTTTGTTATAGCTTAATAAAAATCTGTAACTCTGCGTTTTTGTATTTTGATAATAAATTGAGGCTTGTTTACACACGAAATGTAACTTTTTATTTCCATTAGATAATCATCATTTTTATTATTGATTAATCATGAAAAAAATTGAATGAATAAGTAATTTTATTCTAACTCGTGCTATAATTGATTAATGAAGTAAAAAATAATGGAAGTAGGAAAAAATGCGGAGTTTACCCTTTTTTAAATTATTATGGAGAGATTTTTTTTCTCATTCGCAAATAAATGAGGGGAAGTCGTTCATTAATGATGTCAAGTTTTTGGCTAATGCTTAATATGGATATATTGTGGTGTAAGGAGACATTATGGGGATGTCAAGGGCAAATTCAGAATTTAGAGGCAAAATTCTAAGTCTAAGGAAGTTGTGAAGGATAACTGTGTAATCGGAAAGGCTCACGACATGTAAAAGTCGGAAAATTGTGTGTTTAGACTACTAGGACTCCGGATTTGAGTCGTTTACGGCAATACGACTATTTTCGGACTATTTTCTGATTTTTTTACTCAGTGAGCTTTTCGGGTACCATTTGGAGTGACCTTAGCTGCATTATATAACTTTAAAATTGTATTATTGATCCTAAGCCATCAATAGTTAATATTAGATGCTTCTTACTTACGCCGCTGGCTTTAGACTTAAATTGAGATCCATGACCTCTCGTTGATGCATAATTAAGTAGCCAAAATAAAACCTACTGGGCACCAATATCCACAAATCATGTAAATAAATTCAAAATTTCATATAAAATACATGTGTTTTTGGGCAGTCGCTGATGCTTCTAGCTTTTAATATTTCATATTTCCTGAACGCCATTCATGAACAATCCCATCCTTAAAAACATAAGAAAAATTGAGGCAAGAAAGAAAAACATTAACACTGCAGTTGAGCACAAAAAAAAGAATTGGAAATAAAGCAGTAGCGGAAGAAGAGGAAAAGCAACAAAAAAAGAATGAAATATGCTATATGTTAATGCTAATTCAGAGTGAATAATTTAAGAGCAAAATCTTCATCCTAAATTATTTAAAGAACGTGTTGAAGGCATGAGTAATGGCAACTGAATGTACGAGATTCAGCATACGCTTGTTGACTTTCACGATTTATGTTGAAATGTTATTCATTTTAAAATAACTTCAAAAAAAAGTCATTTTTAGCAAATGTAAATGTCTTATGGAAACAAGTAAAATGTCTTTCATCCTTAAATTCAGCTCAGCATTCAAAGTTTCATTCGTCCTTGATTTGATGTGTATGTTAACACAATCTTCTTGCTCTTTCGAGACATTGTACAATAACACATGAATATGTTCCTTCGATAATGAGCAAATAGCACAAAAAAGTATGTGTAGCAATTTATAATAAGCCTAACAAGAGAGAAAACATGAGCGGAGTCGATAATGGAAGGAAGAAAAGAAAATGGAAGGTTTGATATTTTGAAAAGGGTGCTGTACAGGCAGTTATGTGTTCTGTTGTAAAAAAAAAAAAATCTTCGCAACTCACATAAAATATTTAAAAAAAATGGAATTAGCAAGAAACATTCCGCCTACAACATTATATGTAATTGCTCTATGTTTTTTTGCTTTTTTTCTTCGTTTATGAAGGGTGGATGGGGGTTTTATGGTGATTTTTGGGGTTTGACTGGGTATGATGGCTAAGGGTGGTTTGTGTTTGAGTTATTGGAGTTGCATGAATAATTTTTGAATTTTTTGGATATTTACCAAATCTTTAGAGACTACTATATGCAATTATGGATGCTTTTTAATCAGCACATGCTGAAAAACAGTCCACACGACGTCTAAACGATTAGTTTGATCAGAATCAAGTTGGATTTGCTCAGCAATGGCTGCCTAGTGATTCAACCTTAAATATCTTCGTGTTTATACAACCTCAGAACCTTCATCATTACCCTAATTCCAAAAATATTTAAGTAACCCCAAATAAATCCCAAAATTAACTTTCTAATAAACCCAATTTCATCACAAAAATAATTTCACTCAAAAAACGCAGTTATCTTCGCAGAAAATCAATCTTATTTTCTCAGAATATCAAAATTGAATACATCTTAATATTAAATTCCACAGCGTGGGATGAAATGTCAGCAAGAAGAATTTTTACAAGATTTCAAGTCAATTTTACAAATTGATTTCCAAATAAGGAAGGAAACTTCAAGAACATTATGCTGCAACAAAATGGTAGAAGCTCAGTGCTTACAAGAAAAGTTTTATTGAAAATTGGCCACCTGTACTTAAATGAGATTATCTAGAATATAGGACAAAAATGATAAATTAACAAGATCATCAGGGTTCAAAGAGTGTACTTGGCAGCAATCTTCTGATGACAACAAGTTGTCAGTGCTTAGAAGATGTTCAAAAAAATGTAATAATGGTCATTAAGTGTTACAGGTAATGTGAAATGCATTGATCATTTTCACATGCTGTGAGTGAAGATTTATGGCATTAAAATTGAATTATCTATGGTTCAACTGATTCTGTTAAGAATTAATCTGGAAGATTGCATTATGACAATGCTTGCGAATAATACATGCCGATTAATCGGTTCAAAATCTGGCATCAGGCTAACATGGCTTAGACATTGCGTCGAATTTTAATTGATTCTATTTCCAAGTCAGAGTGACTAGTCAGTCACTGCTTTGATGCCAATTTATTGGTACATCCATTTATTGTCAATTTTGATGGCCATAAATGAGATTTACTGCTCTTAAGTGTCTGGATTAAAATTTATCTAAAATCAGACTACATTTTTTAGTAGTGTTGATAATCTCTTAACTAGAGTATGCCCTGGCAAGCAATACTCATCCTAAATCTGCCTTAGATATCGACTTTAACAGCCCTGCATCATGATATCTTCAAGATCTAACTCTTGAAACTTCAAATTTTTAAAAAAAATTGTGTTCATCGTTGACATGCAATTTTAATTTATCAACCACACACAATCAAGGCTCAATCTACACTTCACATCAGCAACTTTGTATTCACTAATATTTTAAATGACAAATAATTAAGAGAAGTTTTATTTTTTTCTCTCAATATGTTATATGACAATACAGATATTCACTGAATGGGAGAGAAGAATAGAACTTTTTTGCTGTTAAATAATTAGAAAAAAAAGGAGACGAAGACGAGCACAAGAAGCGTACTTCAATTCAACAATAGAAATAAACTTGAAGAGAAAAAAAAGGAAATAGAATTTTTTCTATAAAAAAGTATATTTTGTTACTAAATAAACAGTACAGAAAAGGAACAGAAAAGGGAGCTAACAGTGTTATTTGTTGTTATGTAACTTTACTATATATTTTATGAAATTTAAAGAAAGGAAAAGCAAAAAAAGGAAATGAATGGAAAGGGAAATTTTCTTATCACAATACAAGTCATAGAATCAACTGGAAAGAGCTTAAATTGAAGTATAGCAAATAGAAAAAAAACTGTAAAAAAAGGCGCAAGTAAAGAAAATAAAATTAATCAAATTTTTCGATGCAGAATAGGACGTGATCAAATTTAATTTACTTGATAACATCAACAATCAATTAAAGAACATCGAATAAAAGAAAAGGATTGCTGGAGTAAATCCATATAAAAGTGAAAATATATTTTTTCACACAGTTTATATTAGTAGACATTAAGGCGCCCGTAAGACATACACAACACACTTCTACACGCGCGTTATAGACAGAAAAAAAACTTTTTTCTTGGCACAAATCATCACCAAGACACGGACTCACACAGTGAGGATATAGAGAAGAGAAAACAAATATTTAGCCGTGGGTTGCACACAAACAGCACATACATAAAAATAATAATAGAGGAGCAAAAATAACAATTCAAATTAAAGCAAAAACATTCGTTCGCGACAATCATCGCCGCCACCATCGTCAAGATTACTAAAATGTTCTGGTAGCCAAGATAGTTTTTTCACCGTGGATCCATATTGTAACAGCGGAGGAATAAATAGTGGTGGACAATGGCCAATTCCCAGTTGTGGTGGTTCGATGTGTCATCATGGACCAGGCTCATGTCCTCAACACTCAATGGGCCCAATGCCCCCGTCACACATGTCAATGTTAGCACATGGACCATCAATGACATCGCTGCATGGTCCATTGCCACCACCTCCATTATGTAATCCATGCAGTCAACAACCGAATAATTTCAACTCAGTGCCATTACCAGGGCCATCGAGATGGGGCCCGAGAACTTCATGTCCTGTACATAGTCCCTTTAGAGCTAGAATACCGAATGGAACGATTTGTTCTGGACATCAGGTAAACATTATTCAATATTTTTAAATTTCTAATTTTCAATTGAATTCACTCGACTGAATCGAGTTGTGTATGAAAAGAAGTTAACTTGACTTGTTCAAATGTCAATGCTTCTACATCAGTTGCAATTTCATTCCTTTCTTATACAACTCACGAGTTTCCAATTCTCGCTTCAATGAATTGTCTGATAAACAGCAGTGACTTTTCTTTGGTGGATTTTGGATGCAATCTAGTATAAAATTATTCATTCAATTTGTCTTAGGAGGTCGATTGAAAAGTGATGTAAGATTTGGGATTTTGGAGGAACTTGTCTGTTCCGCTTGGGTTCAGGCTGTGTTTTTTGAGAATGCTAAGCTCAAGTTACAAGCTTTTCTATACAATATAGTCAATTTCAAGCTCTAGAACTCTAGATTCCCACTAAAAGCCACACATCACTTGCCAACGACCCCTCCAAACAACATCCCAAAGTTAAACGCTAAATGCTTAACTTCAACAATTCTTTA
Source organism: Chironomus tepperi (assembly GCF_022539635.2). Taxonomy (NCBI): domain Eukaryota; kingdom Metazoa; phylum Arthropoda; class Insecta; order Diptera; family Chironomidae; genus Chironomus; species Chironomus tepperi. The sequence goes on from NW_027226207.1 coordinate 4,179,188, forward strand.
CTGACATGGAATCTTATTTGTGAGCTTTTTTGGGACATAAACATGCGATAAAATACAAAAAAATTCTTCTATGAGACGCAAAAATACATAAAAAGTAGTAACGTGAAAAACGTTTGTTGTGATGATGTTTTTCTGCGTAAGAGCAAGTTGTGAGGCATAAAACAAGTAGTTAAAGAAAGAGAGATTTATCGCAACAAACCCACAACTTTTTTAAAAAAAGTTCGCATACGCGAGGGTATAATTTTTTTTTCTTGGGAAATGCGGAACTTAAGGAAAATTTGTTTTTCTTGATAATTTTTTTTATCTACTCCTACGTGAAACAATATGAATATTTTTTTGGGTATAGGAATTGAAGTTTTACTAAGTATACTTATGCGTGCATGTAGGCGTGTTGACTGTCGAGGTTTATTTAAAAGCTAAATTATGCTTTGTTGGACTTTTAAGGGACTTTTTTAATGAGAATTTATAGCTACTTATTTTTACATTTTTGGGTGAAGTTGTGAAGTTTTGAAGGAATATTGCACTATAGCAGAGTCATGTCGGTCTTGTCCAAGCTGTGCTATTCGAGAATTGAAGTCATTTAAAGCATTAAAATTCAATATATTCAACAATTCTCGATCTAATTCAAACAATTTCACATCCAAAAGTTCATAAGAATCACAAATAAAATTGAAATACATTCAAAACTTTCCAAAATCAGCATTTAAACTTTTATTAGTTTAAAAATCAATAAAATAAATTTTCCCTCAAATAACATTGAACTAAAGTCATAACCAAGCCATAACCTCACACCTTAAAAATAACTAAATTATTGAAAATTTGCAGAACCATCAATCCACAAATATTGAAAATTAATAAAATTACATGCAGGGAGTTTTGTCTGGTATTGAACTTTTTAACCATATTAAAAAATATTTTTCCAATCATGCAACTTTACATCCATACATCCCCAAAAAAAGGGTTTCAACTTTAAAAATTTATGAAAAAAAAAACTTTTTTTCCCGCATCCAAACTCATGTAAAAGTGGAAAAGTTTACCAAGCTTATCAAGCTTATCATCAATATGTGTGTAAATGAATGAGAGCTTATATCAATTTTTTTTGTTCCATGCTGAGGATGGAATCAAGAGGAGAAACTTTCTCCATAAAATATTTCTTTTATTTTTATTTTTATTCGTTCCCATTTAAAAAAAAAATCTCAAATAAATTTTATAAGCCATAGCTACAATATGTATGTAATGAAAAACTTTAATCCTTTTTTAATGCCTTTTTCTTTCTTATATTTTTTTTAGGATGTATATAAGGAACAGATAGATAGAAAATTAATTTCTCTATAAGCTTTTCACACACATATTGAGAAAATAAGAAGAAAATTGCATACATTGTAATACCTGACGTTCAATTCACTTAAGTACATGCACATAAATTGTATGTGAAAGTTCTTATAACCCACCTGTCTAAGCTATAGACACACATACACACACACTCATTGTAAATATTTAGTTTCAATTTTTTTCTCTCCAAACCTTACAGTCTGTTACATACGTGTGAATGCATTAGTCTCGATTCGATCCTGTTGCGATGGAAATGTAAATTTATTGCAAGATCAGAACTGCTGCTCTATGCACTATGAGAAACTGTATAAAATGGTATTATTTCAATGTTGTAGGAAAAATTAAGATGCAGACAAAAGTTTTTGTCTTCCGCTTGCTGATTACTAAGTAATTGAAGACAATTGGATGGTAGGATGAGATTAATTGGGATGAGATTAGCATTGGTGTGTATAGTAAATTAGTTGGATAGAGATTGTTGAATTATTTATGGGTTTTTAAGATAGGATTTCCATATAAGGATTGGAATTGATTTAAAGTGATTCTTAAAGGGGTTGTTCACTTTATGGATTAGTCAACTTGAGTCTTGGAAGGCAAACAACGTGAAAAAGGTGATAACTATGACTACAGACCGGCGTGATCCTAGTTAGGAGTAGAATTCAGTGAAATCTGGGGTCATTACGGACTAAGGGTTCATTTGTGACTTTTTTTTTGTGCGTCTTCCTGTTTTACATATTTATTGGAACCTCGAATAGCACAAATCGGCTAATCGATCAAAAAACCGACTCCAGACCAGAGTAACTCTAACTTGATGCCTTATTCGCTTCAAATCCGGTGCAATGCTAGAAATTCTCGTTGGGTTCCGGATTGTTGAACGATTAGCTGGATTGTGTTATTCGGGAACTCAGGCAGAACTGAACTATCTCCGCAAATTACTTTTAACCTTTTCATCTGCCATTTACATCCAGATGAATTATGGTCTCTTTAGAATTCTCTAAAAAATAATTCACTCAGCCATGTGCAGCTCAAAATAAACCATTTTAACCATAAATTCAATTTCAACCCATCCTGTATCTCCTGTAGTTTTTAGAAAGATACACCAGAACTGCATAAAAAAAATCAAATCATGTTGGAATATGTTAATCATGAATTCAATTTCCCAGACATTTATGCATAAAAAACGTTGCTTTTTGACGAATTGTTCAGTCTTTCGAATCAACCGTTTTTCATCTCCACGTCATAACAACAAAATGCTAAAAGTCTATGCATGAGCTGTGCATATTTAGGTTCTTTTAACTACAGTTAAACCTTTTTTTTAATCAAATTTTAAACCACATATGTACATCGTTGAAGTATTCCTCGAAATTCTCAATTGCCACTTTTTTTTTAAAAAACTGAGCATAAGTCACACGATGCTTGTTTCCTTTCATGATAAACTTCATAATACTAATAAAAAAATTCTTTCATTTCCTACAACTGTTCACATGCTCCGGTAAGCAATTTGAGACATTCATTTGAAAATGCTGTTCCTTCACATTTTTCAATTTCGAGATTTTGCTCAATGCATCAGATTATGAATGTATATGTATGGTGTATGTCTACATACAATTTATGTGTGAAGGATGAAAAAAAAGATGAATTACGAAGCGTTTTCTTCAAGCACAAAATTCAAAAGCTACTATTGAGATCTACTTGATTATTTTTTTGCTATGTTTCATCTGGATATATTTACGTAGCGAATGTACATATAAAAAAAATTATAGTTTTATAAGTAGAAATAACTATTTGTAAAGTGCTTTCTTTACATGCATGTAAAACATGCAGTTTCCACTTTAGCTTTTATCCTTCGTTCGTATTCTTAATATCATTTGCTTTTTTCTTTTCTTTTAACTCTAACAATGAAAAACTTTTCATTTTTTATTCTTTCCTACTTACTATGTCTTCAACATGCGATGTTGGGAATAATCTTATGAAAAAAGTTTATTTTACTTAAAAATTACATTTGTTCTTTTCTTGAATTATATCAAAATGCTTTTTGAGGGGGTGTAAATTAGTGATGTTCATTGATAGTCAGGTTATAGTGATGTCTATGGGATAGGGATTAGGATATATAACTAGAATATTGGGTGCGGGGTCTGAAACTTTGGTTTGTTCAGCATATATGTTAGTTAGCTCGTTTGTACACAATTTTGGGACAGAATAAAGAAGTTTTGATAGTATACAGCTGAATATCACTACTTTAAAGCTGGTATGATGACACAGAAGTCCAAATTTGGCTCTAAGACTGCGTCACACTAGTTTATGCTTCAATTTTCCTATTTTAAATGAAATTAGCTGTGAAAACTCCTTAGATAGTTTATCTAGGCCTTAAAATTAGGCTACAATCTTTATTCTGTATGAAAACCCAATAACCAGGTAGATTACCTCCTCCATCCTCAATCTACATCATCCACAAACAACTCCCCCTATCAGTCTACATCTGATCACATCTCACTCTCACTACAATGCTACAGAAAGAATGGAAGTAATGAGGTAAAAAAGATAAGAGACGAGAGAGGTAATGATGATATGTGAGTTGATTTATCGTTCATAATGAGTTTATTGACTTAAGTTTGGAAGTACTTTTTAGTTTCTTTTTTGATGAATATATATGCAGATGATGTATGTGTCTTGTAGACAAATTGTCTCTCAGATGAGTTGCTTAAGGAGCGCCCTTGAGGGTATTAGATGGATGTATTGAGTCTGGAAGATTTTAAAAGATGTAGATGGATGTTGAATTTTTGATGCATTATGATGCAAATGATGGATGTATTCACTTGGATTGAGATTCTACCTTTATGTTGATTGTGAAAAGTTATATGTTTAGGAGTTGTTTGGATGGCAGGTAGTAAGAAAGGAGTGAAAAGCAAGCAACTGTAAAATTAGATTGTGGCTTCTAATGCGACAATGTAAGAGATGGGATTAGGGATAGATTTAAATCTAAAATTGATAATTATTCTCATATTGAACCAAAATCAAGCAATTATAGAGAAATATCAGACAATACATCCAAATAGCAATATTTGCCATAACTCATCATCCTTAAAATCCTCAAAAAGCAACAGACCTTCACTTAACTATGGATTATTTATAAATATACAGCTCTTTTCAATGTAAAAACATTGACTTTTGTAAGATGACTAATCTCTTCATGTCAACTCTAATTGAGTCCTTTAAAAACTACTGAGTATCAAGTCAGCTCTCGAAATAATATTGAAATAAACATCCCGAAAAATCCCCAGCCATAAGCTTCATATTTTCCCTGCTATAAAAAATATAGCAAATTTTCTTAAAATGAAAATTTTCTCGTAATCACTTAATGCATTGTAATGAAATTTTCAACCCTTTTCATTTATTTTTATTTTCTCTACTCCAACTTGACGTACTTCTTCATTTCATTTTTCTGTCCTCATTTCTACTGTAAAGAAATGACGAAATTTATTTTTCTATTTTTTTCTTCTTCTTCTTCTTTTCGTCTCCATCCATAAGTTCCTTTTTAATAAAATGTCATTTTGTTGAAAAATCACGAGCGAAATGAATAAATCTTCTGTGTTGTATTGTGCTGTATATATGTATGTGCTGGATGTATAAAAAGTCGTACCCAGAAGATTCTCTCTTTTTTTGCATAGAATAAAAATATCCGTATTTTGTTTGTCTTCTATTCTTCCTATTTTTTTTTTTTTTTTTGACATAACACGGAAAAAAATGATGGTATATCATGGTATATGTGTGTATGGCAGGGCTTCTTGAACTTTATGTGTCGCGGAGGACTTACTTTAGTGATGTGCACATAAAAAACCTTTTGTTATTAAGGTTATTAAGATTTAGAGCTGCTCTAGAGCAATTCGCGGCCAATAATTGTTTAGTGAGTCAAGGTCAGGCACTAGATCGCATACTATTCCTATACATACAAAGAGCACGTTTGTTTCTGTTAGGATTCTCAGAAAATGCATTATTAGTGAGCCTACTTAGAGCATACTACTTGTTTATTAAGGATTGCCTTTAGCTTTAACAACGACCTTACAAATGCTACAATTCTAACTAACTACAAGCTAAAGGATATAGTTTGAGAACCTCTTTCACCCTGTCGCATATATTCATAAAAGAATCTTGATGCTCAACTTCGTTGACAATTTCAGCTCCCATAAAGAATTGAAAAATGTTGCAATAGTAAAAAAATGAAGGTTGAGTAGAAGGAAGTTGAAAGAAATAGAAGAAATCATATTAAAAATATATTCAGCAACAATAAAAAAATATGAAAATACATAAAAAAAACTAGATGCTTCAGCAGAGAGAGAATTTGAGTGACATAAAAATTTAATTTTTGTTTCCAACTGTCCCGAAATATTTTGTCATATTTCATGTAAAACTGTGTCTGATTCTGACTATATTTTGTCAGCAAGCTTCATTTATTTTTCATGATACAAAAAAAAGTGTCACAAAATGTTTTTTAATCTAAAAGATCAAAAGAATTGCATGCAAAAAAAGTAGTGAGTCTGAGCTTTTTTGTCAAAATGGTCTTTAAATTGTTTTAGTTTTAATTACTTTCATGCTATTTGTTGTGAAAATTAGTTTTTCCGAAAAAAAGAGAAGAACTTTTCACATTAAATTCATGAGTCAGCTCCTGTGTAAATGAAAAACTATGAAGCTTTAGAAGTTAATTGGTATTTTCATTTGAGATTAAATTTGATGCTTGTGCATTTGTCGGATGTATGGGTGAGGAAATTTTATTAAAAAATATTTGAGGTTTGTGCCACAACATTTACATCTACACCTGAAAATTCCACATCAATTCCTTTAATGTAACAATCGAATTTCCTCATAAATACCATTCTACCTAGTAAATAATGTACCGTGAAGCGCAAAAGTCATGTCATACTGATTTTTAATGATTCAAAAGCATACGATGTGAACTAGAAACCTTAGTGAAAAGATGCTTGATGTGCGGAACGGAAAAATGAGAAGAAATTTTTTATTTTTTCCTTTCCAAAATCCCAGAAAGTTTGAAAAATGAAAATATATAAAAAATATAAAGTAAGTGAGTGATTTTGAAAATGTGTAATGGAAGAGTGCTTCCACAGCAGTTTATCTACACTGGTGTGATAAAAAGCAATCAACTAAAGACATTCTACTCAGTTTAATTAATGAATATCATCTATGATGATGTTTTGAAACACGAGAAGTTTCTTTGGCAACCGGATATACTTTACTTTTTTAGATTAAAATATTTATTAAAGTGTATGATTATGAATCGGGTGATATACTTGAGATTGAGGGTGAATTTTAAGGAATTGATTTTGTTAAGTGCTTTTGTGGGTTGGGTTAGTGGAATGTGCTTGTGGATTACTTGTGGAATGTTACTATAATTACAGGCTTTAAAATTAATTGGATGAGTTAGAAATGAGACATTTTTGTATTAAAGGTATGAAGTTTTTGGGTATGTGAGGTAAATGGTTGACATTTTATGTGTTAGGCTGAATTTTTGGGAATACTCAGTATGCCAGTACAAAGTTCAGGCTTTTTAGGTGCAAGAAATTGATATGGAATTCATGTTTGATTCTAATTTACTTTGATATCGATTTGGCTCAAAAATGAGTGCCAAATGATGTTTTGAGTGGGACGAAAGCAACGTTAGGTCAGTATACAGCCTGGTTTGTCAAGGAATCAATACTCTGTTGGCAAGATGCTTTCTTAATGCCATATTTAGGTCCCGTGGGTTTTTCAGATCTAATTTCTAATTGAAAACTGACTCAGAATCATTTGTTAAAGTCACAAAACTCCAGAATCCCAATCCTTTCATCACCAAACACCCAAAGTACAAGCTGAATTCTCCAAAAACATAAAACTTGAAAATTTTCAACAACAAAAAACTTTTTCAACAATTTTAACAAATTTATTGACTCTTAAACAATTCGTTGAACACGTTAATAGGAATCTATAGACACATAAGATCATTGCTCTTGAAGTTTTGAGTGCCACTTTGCATCTACGTATGATAATGAAAATTTATATGATGGCACTTGAATTTTATTAACTTTTTTATATTCAAACTTAATCAAATTTCCTTTTTATTTTTTATTATATTACATTAATGTTGTTTATAACTCATGAAAAGTCATTCAGACATTTATCCTTTTGCTATATGAAATGAATATTTGGGGATTATATTTCATGTTTGTACTTAAAAACTTAATTCTTTATTATTATTGAATTATTATGTATTTGCATACATTCATTCAGTATTAAAAATCTACTAAATCATTGTATTATTGAGCATGTTATTCAGCTTTTAGCTTTTGGCATAAACAAACATGTTTAAAATAAAATTTTAAATTGAAAATTGTTTTTTATGGCTCTTTATATGTCATAAACACATATTTGAGATTGGATGAAAAAAATTGTTTGATATAATCGATTATGTTTGGGAATTTGGTGTGGATTCCTGGTTACATCATGTGAAGTTTGATTGGAATTTTACCGCAAAAATGTTGCAAAGTAATTTTAGTAATTCAGGGAATGAGGCTGGATGAGGAAGAGGGAGGTGGCAAAGCGAGAAGTTGATTGGATTTTGATTAGAAACTGTAGATTAAGTTAGTTGAGTTTAGTGAATTTTTGGCAGGCAAATATGTTGATTGCAGTATTGAAAACTGTCGATTGATCCATTTTGGTGACTTCAGAGGCACAATTCAGTCAAATTTGCACTGCCATGTCGTCAAACTTAAAATTGAACATGCAGAGTTGTCATGGCACCATGACTAAACCTTGATAGCTCTCTGATGACATAATAAAGTATACACTTACTATTCAGGATGTTTCCTTACCAATATCCACCTAAATTCTCCAAAATCATCCAAAAAAATTGTCAGATAATTTTCCTCAATCAAATATGTTTATTCCATAAATTATCAAATATTATCCATCAATCCAATCATGAACCGAAATTTTCCAACACCAACAACATCTCAATTCAATAATTTCATACCTTCAACATTCGGCATCGATGTAATTGAAAAATCAAATAAAATATAATAATGCAAATAATTCAATTATCGAGTCAAAAAATGTATATCGACCGTATGTACAAGCTGTTGAGGCAATTGCTAAAAATCGACGCTATAAATTGCGAGCAAAAATATTGTATATTGAAAAGATGATAACATCTGTGAAAAAAAGAGAGAGAAAATTTTTAGCTTATGGTAAATTTTATTGTTGATAGGAGTGGAGGCACAAAATTTTAATATTCAATGAGGATTGAAAAATATTAAAGCTGCATATTGACTTTCGCGTTTTCCACTTGTTTCTATTTTTTTCGGTGTGCCAAATGCTGTACTGTATGAGGAGTCTATAGATTAAGTTATTTGTAATTCTTCATAAATTTTCCAATTTTGAGGATGAGATTTGCATTTTTTTTAGGAATTAATTCCTGTGGATATAATAAATCCTGGTTCACGTGCGAAATTCCTCTCGAATCCAACATAATTCTTATAAAATTCCCCAAAAAATATGACATGAAAAATAATCATCCAGAACCGCATCAAATACTCATATAAGCCCATATGAGTGACAAATTGATCGTGCAGACAATGTATCAAGTTTCTCTTCCACAATATCCAATGGTTATTAATGTACACACTTGATAATAATAAATTAAACCATAACACACCATTTTCCAGTTGCCAGGTTCCTTCACATCTATTCACATTCTTTTATTCTTCCTACTTTTTTTGTTGCTGTTGCTCGCTAATGGCAGAACGACATAACATAAATAACGCACTTTCTCGTCTACACACTCACACGGAGGCTTTACAAACATCTGCTCATCTTGCTTTACTTCCTTTTTTTGTTCTGTGTATATTACCTATTGTTATTAATAAAATGGCAGCGCACGTGTAAGAAGAAGAATCCTCTTACCATGGTGATTGTTTAACAGCGACAAAAAAGGAAATTTGAGATTTTTACTGATTTTTTTTTAAAAAGTAATTTTCACTTTCATCCGAATTTTAGGGAAGAAAAGTGATAAAAAAAAGAAGCGAGAATCTTTATTAAAAACTTTGATTTAGGAGGAAATTTTGTTTTTTGATGAGGAAATCCTTGCAGGATGTTTTGGGTTTGGATTTTTAATTAAATGGATTTTGAGAATGTTGAGAGTTTAAAGGTGTAGGTGGATGGGAATGAAGATTTTGGGTTTTTTTTGGGAGTTTTGGATGGATTTGATTTGAATTTGAGCTATTTTGGTGGTTTTAGGTGCTGTAAATGTCTTAAGGATTGTTAAATTACTAGGAATGGCAAAATGTAAAGTTTGGTCAGCTAGGAGTTAGTAAGTGCCTCAATATCTTTGTTACTCAAGCATTCAGTGCTTCTGAACCTTTTAATGGTTTACGAGGTCCATCTGTCCTTTCTATCATTTCTGTTCCTTCTGTCCCTTCTGTCCTTTCTGCCCTCTATTGATACATCCTTTAAAGTGACATATTGACAATCAGGGGCGTATTCAGAAGCTGATAGTGTTGAAGGGTCAAAATATCCATAGTATTCAGCTCAGCAACTCAAATATGATTCACTAACATCCGCACAAAATCTCCACAAGACACTTCATTCACGCTTATATAAAAGAAAAATTAATAATATGAAATTTGAATACTTTGTCAAGCGTCATAACAATAATTTTTATGAAAATCAATAAATTTGTCGTTTTAATTCACAGCGTGAAGGAGCCATAAAAAAATTTTTTGTTGCCAAAAGAGCAATTCACAAATTTTTTAATAAGTCTTAAAAAGTTTCCTTTTCGCGAAGTAAAAATTTTTCCTTCAATTATCGACATAATTACTTATAAATTTTCACCATTATACAGTCAATCATTAAAAAATTACAAAAGTCCTCGTGTTATTTATCGAGGGACTTAAGCGCATTTTTGTCCCAGCGATCAGTAATTGATTAATAAGTCACTTCCAGACCTAAAAACCAAGATCCAGTAAGATCCAGGTCACTTCAAGACCTAAAAACAAGTTCCAGTAAGTTCCAAGTCACCATACTAAAAATTTAACAGCTTCATTATTTAACGGATTTTCATAATTCAAACCTCATAACGGTAAAAAAAATTCAAACATTGTTCAGTTAACACTGTAAAAACATCGAAAAACATTGAAGAACATTGTAAAACAATGAAAAAACGTGTTGTTGTTTTTGTTGTTGTTGTATATGAAAATGAAAAATTGTTAATTATAGCATTTATGCGTTGATTTGAAACTTTTAAATGCCCGGCGCCGCAATAACTTTATGGAACTGATCTTTTAAAACAATTCCGAGCTCTCTACGATGTCTAGATAAAAAGTTTTTATCGTCAGCCGAACGCCCGAACGACCGAACAAAGTGATTTATTAAGCTACCTTTTAGAAAAAAATTTCAAAAATGCGCTAAAAATTTCTGAATTTTCATCATCGTCATGAGAAAAGCTTAAATTTTGAGTCAGTCAATATGTATTTTATATTGAAGGCATTAAGCAGCATGTGTGTATTTATGTATATGAAAATGATTTTCAACATCAATTTATGCCTTGTATAAATTGCCTTTCGTTACTTTCATCATCCATCGCAATTAATCAATGTTTTTTTTTGTGAAACGTGAATGTGGATGGGGATGATGTGGATGTAGTCGGGGTGTTAGGAGGGGGATGACGTGTTAGAGTCGATCCATAGCTGATGGGTTGAAGTTTTGTGGTTTTAACCTCAAAATACACTAAAAAATTGAAGATTAATCTTCAAAAAAAGGGAAAATGCGGGTTTGGGGAAGGGAACCAGCTCCCCCTTGCATCCACCCCTGCTCAATGATAATAAAAAAGTTCATTCTTGTTAGCAAGGCACGGGAGAAAAAAATCCATTCAATATTTTATTTAACATCAAAGCGAAAAATGTTTCCATATTTCTGATATCAAGGCACGAATAGGGGAGAAAAAAAAAGAGTGTTGGGCGGGAACACATGTAAAATTTGCATATAATATTTGCGTATGGTTCTTCACACGAACAAAGAAGAAACATGAGAAGCACAAAAAAAGAGAATGTTTGTGGCTTCATTTTTTGAATTTTAATCTTTCAATTATTTGCATTTACTCTGGTTCATATGATATGGCACAAACATGCTAAAGGGAAATGAGATTTTTTTTTGGTTTGGTTCATGCTCTAACTCATGATGAATGGTTGGAATCCTCAATTGAGGAAACGGAAAAAAATTTCCTTATACACATTTGTATTTTTGACACTTAAGATTATGCGGAACATAAACTAATCCATGCATGAATGAATGAATAATGTGAAATAGTAAGAAGGAACAAAAATTGAAATCTGTCGATTTATTTTGTCATATTCCTGATCTGACGATGATAATTTCCACGAGTGAACACGTTCGAGCATTCAAATATATCAGTCTTATGACGAATGTCACACTATATATCGTTGTATGCTGAACCTCAGAAGATATCCATTCTTCATCTCGTGCGTTTCTATCAAATCACATCACTTTAAATAATATATAAACAAGCTTCTTATTCCTTATTGAATTTGGCTTTTTTTTTCGGTGAAAATTTATTCAGCACGAATAGTGAATATGAATCAAATCACGTGTTATGGATATGTTAAGGTTTTGATATGTTTATGCTTTTCTATGTATCAGCTTTTGATTTTGATTTGATTCTTTTGGCTGTTTTCTTGCTGATTAGTGATTGGATTATTGATTGGTGCTACCGATCAGTACAACACAGTCGTCAGAGTGCTGTTGTGTTGTTGTGATGTCGTAAACATGTTGCAGAGACTTTAATGTGATCTGAAAGAGCCATGCAGGTGTCTGCAAAAAAATTGCATTTCTCACTCAAGATTACGTGCTAAAGAGGAACTAGACTTGATTCCGGATGTTTTTTATACATCCAACTCTACCTTCCTACCGATAGTTCAAAACTAACCTCATTTTTCAGTAGATACACCATCCAAAATCACAAAAACTTGTGCTGATATCCCAAAATCACATCCTCTTTAGCTTCTTCATAGACACAACTTTCCCAATAAACATCCTCCAGATGTTTGCTTATAGGAATACGTGTCCAAATGATTTATGCATGAATAACTTTCAATTAATTTCTAATTAGCAACATTTGTTGCCAAAATAAACAACTTCTCTTAAAATCATAGAAAGTGCTAACAACTAACAGCATCGCAGATGATGTTTATTCCTTCACAGATGCTGTACATAGCTTGCTCTAGTTGAAAAATGTTTTTTAAAGTTTTAACATAAGTTTGACCTAGTTCAACTTCAGTCCCGTCAATTCAAGCCATACAAATTGATAAGAGTTATTGGATAATAACATAATTGAATCCAAACTAGCTTTTTTGAACTTTTTTTTTCATTTGAAAAGCCGAAGAGAATACATTTATCTTGTGCTGTATGTTATTTATACCACCAATTTCACTGTGACTTGAAAATAGTTTATCATAAAAACCGATAGAAGGGAACACAATTGCATCTAAATATATTTTTGGAATGAATCCAATAGAGAAATTCGTCTTATGGTGAAGAAAATAGGAAGGAAGAGGGTGTTGGGTCGTGCGTGAATGATGTCTTAGTTTCTAGGGATGAAGATTTCGATTTTTGGAGTCGATTTTGTATAGCTTGAGGTACTCAAACGGATGTGACTCAATTATGAGCTAATAAATCTATATATTAGCATTCCATCTATGACATAACTTGCAAACAGCCCCCGATAAAAAATTAATTTGTAGCACATTATTGTGATAGCTTCAGTAGCAAATATATAGATCGTATTATTCAATTAATACTTGCAACGATATAATCTTGAATGTAGATTAACATTATTTATCACATCGTAAGTTCATGACATGAAATCGGATCTTATGCTGGACTTGAAAATGTAAGCATAGCTTTAAAAAAGATTTTAGCTTAAAATTCACACCATCACAAATACTCAGCAGTGGTTTTTACAACCAAAATGACTTGTCATGGTTTATAAAAATGTTAAACATGCCTGCATTCATTCATTCATCCATTCAATGGCTGATTTCTTTGTACATCGAACGGATTTTTTATTGTAAATTCCTCAAATGTCAAGTTTTTGAGTGGAAAAAAGTGTTGTCATTTCCATGTTAAGGTTTTTTATAGAGTATAGAGTTTGGCAAGTCATCCATAACCATCGAGGAGTGAGACAAACGACATCCACTCAATGGACTCTATGATGTGAATACAAATAAGTCGATTCACTTTAGATTTTTTAAAATTTGTTCTGTCCTTATATCCTCGCTGCACGTCACATGTGTCATACATTAGAGGTTAGCATGTCTGTATGTTTGTATTATTGCAGTGCAAAAAGAAATTTCTACGTGATGAAACGAGAGTCACAAGATCGATGCTGCATTACATTTCAATTTCTATTTTAATTCAAACGATAATCCTTGAACAAATGTATACATGAGAAGAAATTCTTGTTCTGAAAGGCATGAACGGATAGGAATATAGATTGATTTTAAACATTCTTTACTGCTGCATATCAACTGCAACAATATCAATTTACTAATGACATTTTCTACTGAGCATGACTGCTATGTTTATATTAGGAAAATAAAGAATAGAATTGAACATTTTTTAAAGTACAAACCTGAGTACAGAAGATGTAGAGTTAACGCATTAACGGATGAATGAATGGCAGAGTAAGGATCATTGTTAAAGTTGACTTTTCTTATGAATTGAAGCTGTACATGCTACCTCATTCCACCTTAACATGATTTTAAAACAATGTTATTATGAAACGACATCGGTGCTAAGTATAGGCTTCTTAGGAATTTAATGAATAAAAGTGGAGTGAACAGTCACACGTGCACTTGATGATAATGAAATTTGAAATGTGTTGTGATTTTGTTTGATGTAGAAATTGGAAGGGGGAATGAAGTGGAGTCTGGGTGTTGAGATTTTATGGAAATATATTGTAGAGGACACATTAAGGCTTCTTATCGTAACTCAAGCAAGTCAGTGAACAGCACAATTAGACAAATTGCATTTTTGGCAGTAAAAATTGGTTGAAATTCTAATTCACGGCGCCGTCAGGGCGTTTCTTGTCTTACTGTCAAAACAATCTAAAACATACAAAATCCAATTCCTCATAGACACACCCCTGTCTCACTACAAAGCCAGTTCTATCAATGTTTTGATTGTTTAAGAAAAGAAAAAAATCCTTTTGATTATTTTGGGTTAAATTTAAGAAGTTTTTGTTCTTCTCGAAAGGACCTTCCCAAAACAATTCAAAATAAAAAGAATGATTGCACCTTACTTCTTATATCCCTCATCGGTAAGAAAATCTCTTTTTACCCATTTTTACCTTTTTTGTCACATTTTCATCTCTTGTGAATTTTTATTTAACTTCTTTTTTTGCTTATGTGCTACAAAAAATTCTCTTTTTACACACTAAATCCTCAATTTTCTTGCCCTTATGTTCCTTCCTCATTATTGATATTGCAGTTCAGAAGAAACTGTTAGCTTCTTACACAACCAGTATTGATAGAAGAATAAGAAAATATATAAGACACCGGACATCAAGAAGAAATAAATAGTCGAACAAAAAAAAAACTAGCATAAAAGTCTTTAGTGGCAGATCCAAATGAGATTTAGATTTATTCCAATGGGAAATCAATAACGAAAAATCTCTTTTTACCTAACATGGATAAAAATAAGAGACAGACGCATTATTATGCAATGGGGATGTAGTTAGGAATTAATTTGAAGGGTCTCTGTCTGCTCTGGGGCTGACTAAGACTGCTTAAGTCTTGCTTAAGATGCTAAGGATTCTTAGCACTTTCTACTAAGGATTCTTAAGACTGAGACCAAGACGGGCTCCGGTACCCGTCTTCCGGTCCCGGAAATTCAGTATACCCTCCTGACTACTGCCCGGAGTAGGGTCTGGAAAAGAAGGTTGTGCCCAATAGAATTCACTTAAGCTAATTTTGTCTAATTTCCTACATCAGATTGCCCCTTGAGTAACATCCACAATACACTCCAATACACTCCTGTTCCACACTCAATTTCATCCCCATTCATTTTTATCTAGTCACAGAAAAACATTCATTTAATTACAATATTTGATGTGTATCAGTGCATTTAGTTATCTCATATCCAATTCATGTATTAACATAAAAATCATGCAATATTGAGTATAAAAATGAAAAAGTTAATTGATGATTGTTAATTAAAATTGTATATAAAATAAATATATATGCCGTAAAAATAAGAGCTTCATCAGTTCATGGACATTAGACATTTCCATTTGAATGAATAAAAGTGCTTTTGATTCCATATCTAATTCTGTTCAATATCATACACATTTATGGACTTTAGATGTGTGTAAATGTATCAATATATATATTTTTTTCTCTCCCTACGTATTGCTTGTCGTTCCTTGATGACCTTAATTCCATGCTATTGCCGTTTGTGAGTAAAACACAAACATTCAACTCAATGGAGCGCAAAAATGCGAAAATAAAAAGGATGATGAAAAAGAGGAGGAAAAGTTCTAGTTAGCATCATTTATTTTTGGACGTTATGTGTGGCTAGAATTGAAGTTTCTCCAAACATTCACAATGCCTGTCGATTGCAGAATATATATTTTTTTCATCTATTTACATAATGCGTACACACGTTGAATATCAAAAACTATTTTCATAATTTGCCTTTAGTTCCATATGAAATTAACATTACTATTTAATTAAATGTGTTTTTGTGTGGTTAAATGCCTGTTTTTGTAGGGTTCAATAGTAAGTTAATGCAGGAAAAACAAAATAATAATGTTGATGAATGTTCTGATTGGAGTGGGGATTCGGGGATATTTTTATAGATTTTTTTTGGGGAGCATATTGAAGTGTTTTTGGCTGTTTTTATGAGTGGTTTGTGGCAATAAATGTGGATTATTAAAGATGTGATTTTTATGGATTTAATTTCTTTTGTGGTACAAGCATGAGTGGACCTCCTGTAGTTAATTATGAGAGGCACAATCTGGGATATAGGATGGAGGCTTGGGTGGAATAATTACTGATTGGGTTGGGGCTGTGCTTGAGATTTATTAAGGAAATGAGCTTCATTTGATAATTTTTGTGGTCATTTACTTAGTAGACAGTCTAAAATATGCCACAAATGCTCATATCTCACCAAATCTGACTGAATTTATTAGCCATTCATCTTTTATAGAAGAATCACTCTACATCCCTTATGTCATCGTCTATGTCACCCTAAAATCCAAACACAATAGACCACAGAATTAGCCGAAAAATCCACATCCACATCAAGTTCAAACAAGTAAAAATTTACTTTACTCACCACAAAAACCGTAAATGAAACCAAAAACCCATTCTTATCTCACTCACGTGTTGGTCATTTACTATCACGTGCAAACTAATAAATATCCTGATGTGTTGTCAAAAACCACATTAACTTTACGTAAACTGTACTGAAATGTGTTGATCCATAGATTTATCACTGTTGAAGGAAAAAAAACTGCACTTAATCTTTATTGAGTGTCATTTTGGATTAGTGCCATGGCAGTGTAAAGCATGTTACTATATATAGCATTTATTCCTGTAAATGATGCTGATGAAAGAAGAAAAATATCATGTAACTGTTGTAAATAAGCAATTTTTCAGGCTTAAGAAAATGCAAAACATTTCAATAAATATAAAGACTTTGTGGAGCTGGGCATTAACTGCGGTATTGGAAGTAAATAGAGATTATAAATCAATAAGCATAACGGAAGAAAAACATCAATTTCTTTCGAACCTTCGAAACGAGAAACTAAAGTGTCAATATTTAAGGCAATAGGCAGTTTTTGGCATGTTGTTCAGCATGGGCATCCATTTTGCTGTACTTTATGATATATTGGAAGTTCTGTTCTTAACATTAATTTTATTTTATGGTCCCATGATAACAAACATACATAGTCATACATAAGGTTATAGACTAGTGCCAGAAATTCCATTTATTTCTCCGAAAATCAAATTAAATTGCTGTTATGGTTTTAAATTCTATTTTCCTCATTTTCTGTATCTGTATGCCTCACTCTGTCACTCACAACTATACTTTTTTTATTCAACAGAAACTGAAATGAAAAATTTAAAATTATTATCCATTTCTGTGGGAATTCATTTTAATTATTAATACCGAAAAATTTTAATGGAGAACTGGAGTGAGTTCAAGTTGTGTGTGTGAATGTTTGTGTAAATGAGAGTGAGCTATGCTTAAATTAAGATTGGGTTTATGTGTTTATTTGTTTGTGTTTAATTTGAATTTAATTTAGAAAATTTTTGTTCTGTCGCATCGGCTTGTGGTTTTTTTCTGCAAAGAGCATACAAATATATGTCGATTCTATACGTTATGAGTGATAAATCTCAGTTCTCGGATTACTATTGTTTGTTTGGATTATTGTTTGTACAAAGTTTCATAAGAATGCACAAATATTTGGATGTGAGGAATTTGTTATATGTTTTTGTTGAATTTTACATGTTTTTGTAGGGGGGTTTGGGGATGTGAGGGGGTTGGAAATGACAAATTCTGACATTCTTGAATTATTTCCCTATTATCATATCTGAATTTTGATGAATATGAATTTTTTTAAAAGAATTATAACGAGTTGATGAGGGACAGGATCCTGAGTATCATGCCAGTCACCAATAGCCTTTCCAACCCCAATACCCAACCTAATATTGAGCAGACTCTTCCAAAGTTACTCCAAAATTTCAATTCCCTCCAGCACTCAATCCAAATTTCAAAAACTTTCGACATATTCAACAAAAGATGTTTCCAGCTCATCGAAATTTTCACTCACAGATGCCTTTTAATGTCAATCAATGCTCAAAAAAAAAAATAAAATTCTGACAAATTTACTTCAAAAGTTTTTTCTAAAGCAAGAAGAATCCTTACTCAAAAAAAAACCTTGCGTCACATCTGCTTATTTATTTAAGCGAGGTTTCATTAAGAATTTATATTCTCAATAAATTAAATGAGCAGCTCAATTAATAAGCTTGAAATCAATAAAAGTTTTTTTTTGGTATGAGAAGAAAATATTTGGAAATGAAATTAAAACAAAATATTATTATGGGGAGGTTTGTGAGTGATGAGTAGTGTTGTTGGAGTTTGCGCTGAAGAGAGCTGTTTAGAAATTGAGTAGTTTGTTTATCTGTAGTCCTGGGGTAGTGATAAGAGCAATTGTGGGTAATCTATTTTGTACTATAGCACATCTGAGCTCTAGAAGACTTTATTCGGGATAGCTGAGAATTTTCCGGGTAGATTAGCTGGTATATGAGCACTCTGGCACACAAGTTGCCCATCATCGGGTTTGAATGTCGGCTAAGCGATCAGGGTTTGAATTTAGGGACTGTCTAGTCAAATTTGAGTTCATAGACACTGCTTTAGTCATATTGACTCGATTTGTGTATTCACGATGCATATATTGAGGTTAGGCACATAGTCTTGCTATAGTATGTGCAATTCAACTGTGTAGATGTCAAAAACACACCAGTTTGAATGTTCAAAACATCAAAAATCTGCAATTTTAATGAAAACTATTTAATCTAATACAACAAAGATATATTTAGTGTAAATTCAGCATCCTATCGAAATACACAGTACAATAGAGCTCAATTACCAAATTATTAGACACACAGAACTTCAGTACACCCCCCAAGAAATAAAACCACTCGACAAAAAATTGTCAAGCAAACAAGACGAGAAATTCTTCTTAATAAAATAATTGAAAAGGGAAAAAGTTGATACAAATTGAACAACAAGAGCAATTAAGGAAGAGCATTTCTCTTAATTACCATAAAGTGTTATAAATTATGAGTTTCATAAATAATTTTTATTTGTTTTCATATTTCATGTAATTGTGTTATTTTATTAGATATTTTGTGTAAAAAACAATTATCTCCTCACACTACATACAACAACCAACCCCTAGACCTCTTAAATTTTATGATGCTATCCCATAAAATAGCATTAAACTGTACGAATAAATACACATACATAGTCACATAATTCACATGACAAAAGCGACATTGGAAACTTTATGGATTGAATTTATTTTCTCACATTATAGAACGCTATATGTGCTGCTTTAACCCTTAATTTCAAATGCTATATAATGACTCTGTTAATTGTTCCGAGATTCATTCTAACAGTTGTTCTACTCACTGTGATAATTTTCTTCTCGCTAAATCTGATTTTAATTATTTTACGAGTTTAAATATATAAAAAATTATAAAAAAGAGAACAGTAAGCAATTTTATAAAGTCTCTGCACGTAGTTTTTCATGAAATAATTACTACAGCTCTTATTTTTTTCATTGTAATCAGCATTTTTTATGTATGTAAATTACTGAGAAGTTTGCAAACATTAAAGTATAATTTTTTCATATTGTCTGGGATATGAAAAGCTTTTGTACACTTTGTTAAATTGACATTAACGATAATGAATTGAAAAAAATGAGCATTTTTTTCTGTCGATAGAGTTTTTTCTTCTGTGAATTGTCATTGACTTTTCGATGGAATTTGAATAGTTTATGATGAAATGATGGAGGGTAGTTCGGAGGTTGTTGGATGTGAGTTTGGGTGGTTGGTTGAACAGCTTGTGAATGATTAGGAATGGATGAGAAATTATTTTTAATGAAGAAGTTGGAAGTCAAAATGGATTGTGTATAAAAATGTCGACGACTTGACTGTATTGAGGTGACTTGGAATTCAAAATTGAAGCTAATGAAACTTAATTTTCCAGGATCTTGGCCATATTCGAGTCAATAGCAGTCACTAAGATTATAAGATGCCACAACGGCTTTGGTAACGATAAGATTATTAGATGCCACAACGGCTTAATGACGGCATTAAGACAGCTCTTTTAAGCTCATTTTTGCAGTCTGAAATGAAATCTTCCACATTATGCCTCTTGGGTACTAACCAGAGCAACAATGAGCATCCTTAGCTATTCATTTGCCACATTGTGGTTTAGGAAGTACCCAGACTCAATTTGTGATTCTCAACAATGAGCATCCTCATCTCATGCTGTTCCTCTGCTAGGTCAAATGATCAACTCAACAAATCAGAAAGCATTCACTTAATGTCGTTCATAACCTTCAACTCATGACTAGTTTATAATTAACTCTCCCCCAGAGACACAAAAAAAGTTCTTCAGTGCATCAACTTGAGACTTTACTACTTGTCTTCATTTCAATTTAAATTTAAATGAAGTCGTCATCTCCCTTTTTTTTCTCTATGAAGCATAGAGAATCACAATATTCTTGAAATGAAAAACAAAAAAAGCTGAGCAAAATAAGAAAAGGAATGAATGAAAAAAATAGAAAAAATCAATAAAATTTACTCACCATCATCTCCTTAAATGAGACAATAAAAGTAACATAATAGCGTAGATGAGAACGAACAATAAAAAATTATTTAAATTATATTTTTTTCCTTTTACGTTTGAATATTCAGCACTTAATTTTAAACAACATTCTTAACATTTTTTTTCCTCTCTCTTTGTCGTTACAGGTACGTTTCAATTTGTAGAATGATGATGAATATGTTCACAGGAGAATCATTGCAAATGAGTTTCATGCTTATCTTTAACGAGTAGGTAAGAATGCTAATTCTAGTATGGGGATTGTTTATCAATGGAAGGAATCAATGGAATCATTTTTGGGAGGGTTTAAGGAGCTTTTTTCATGGATTATGGTTGATTTTTATTTGAGGTTTAAGTCTATTTATTCACAATTCTCATAAATGCGTCTCTAGTTGCATGAAGCTGTACTACTGGTTGTGTATACACCATTCTACAATTTGTAGAAGCATGGATATTTGAGCTTTGATCTGAGACTTGTTTCTACCTTTTACACCACTGCCACTAAATGTCCCTAGTGGCTTAGAGCTGTAGTCTCAGTAAATACCTCATTCTGCAATTTACGTCATGATGGAGACAATAGCAATTGTCTGAAGCATGTCTCAGGTTGCTGAAGCACTTCTAGGCATATCGTCGCAAACCTTAATCCTCCTTAACACTTGACATCACTCTTAAACAAACCCCCAAAGCAGTATTACGTGCAAAAATGCGTAAAATTTAAGCCCCTCATCATGTAAGTGCGTAGATAAACGACGAAAGATTCCCATAAACTTTATTAAAGAGATTAAATTCATTTTGTGAAATCGCAAGCTTTAAGGAAATGGAAAAATGGTTAAAATAGCATTTTATAATTACGTGCTCAACTTCTTATTTTCACCTGACTACTCATCTCTATTCATTTTGCGTGAATGATTCATTTAATAAGATAGCAACTTCGTTACGATTTTAATTACCCTTAGCAGTTTATTAATTTTACTTTTTATGTGCTGTTGAATGATTTTCATCTCTTGTCTCCTTTTACGAGACAAGATTGAAAAATGAAGAAGACAACTTTATCTTTTTTTATTGCTTTTATGTCTTTTGGGTACATTTAAAATTTAAATTCAAACACTTGTGCTAATTTTTTTTGTTGGTTTCTTTGCCTTTACTTGTAAATAAATTACAAGCCATCAATCAATTTAAGATGGGAATGTAATCTCGAAATAATTTTCTAGTTTATTTCTGGCCTTTTTTGAATGAGGCACAATAAGAAGAAATAATCTGTTTTTCCTTCATTCTCTTCATCTTTATGTGGACTTGAAATGATTTGCATGAATAATTTCTTTAAGAATCCTTTTGGTTCTCATGTGAATATATGTTGGATATAATTTCTTATCTTCACATTTTAAGAGTCTCTACAGAGAGATTGTTGAGTAATAAAAAGTAGGAATTGTTAAGGAAAGAAATTTTATGCTCAATTTTTTACCACATTTTTTGCAAATGTGAGGTTTGATTGTGGACTGGATGTTTGTCAACTTTGTCTGGTTTGTGAATTTTAAGGCTGTTTTGTCAATCAGAATTTTTAAACTTGATCCGTGTGTCTGCATTTGAATTATGCAATGCATCGGTTCTTCACCAGCATCACGCAATCGTGTCTCTTTAAGTTTCTTTCTAATTCCTATAAAATGAAGTTTAAGTGATCTACGGTCAATGTCCCATCATTCAATTTCAACATTAAGTCCTCAAATTCAGCAAACTCTTTAAATACCTCAAACTCAATATATTAAATTAATTGAAACAGTTTCAAAATATTTACCATAGAAATTAGATCACTTACTAATTGACTTACTACTTAATTCTCCAAAATTGACCTAATTCCTTAGCTAAATGCATCACAATTGATTAAAAATCTTCAAAATAAATTCAGCATCGTCTTTAATCAGATAAATTTTCCAATTATCGATGCTCAACTGATGCATTTTCTGGTTTTCATTTCACAAAAAGAATCCCAATCTCATTAAGGTCATTACTTGCTGCTTCCAATCTTAAACAATAACAAAATTGATGCAATTGCTTAGAAAATGCGTTTCAGTTCGTTCACACAATATCTCATTTCATCACACAACCTTAAGCAATTGTTTTCGAGATGGTTGCTTGACCTTTTTTGGTTCAATCTCAATCCTCCCCCTTCCAATTGATGTACAAGTCTGCATAAACATTTCTTATGATAAATTGTTTCACATTTTCTTTTCATCCATAAAAACGTATCATCATCAACATTCGTCCTGTGAATGTTTCATTCCTTTTTCATCTTTATTCTTATTCTTTGCTGTAATCAAAATTGCATATCGTTGAATTGTCTCGAAAAAAATCGATTTTTATTACCCCATCTTAAGTATAAAATTGCTATTTGTTACACAATTTTATCCTCGAAAATTTCGTCAATCAGTATGGAGTTGATGCTATTTGATGATGATGATCAGTCATTGATGGAAAATAAAAATAAAAAGTTGAAGGAGGATGAAATGAAACGTCAAAAATGTATACATAGTTACAGTTTACTAGACTCAATAAAAATAAATTTTCATCTAAATGAAAGCTGGAAGGGAAAAAAAGAAAAAAAAGCTCAAAAGAAGCAGCAAAACGTTTATTTGTGAAATTTTACGACTGTACGATTGAGTAAGTGAGTAAATGAAAAAAAAGCAGCAGAGACTAGAAATGGGAATTTATTTATTGAGAAGGGAAGAATTTGAATAAATAGATGAATAGGGGTGGTAGTTAGGGGAGTATGGGGATTTTTTAGGTTGTAATGTTGTTAAGGCAAAGAGTAATTGGGGTTGATGATTAAATTCCTTATATGAAGGGGGACAAATGCCGCCCAAGATGCCATAAAACACTATACATGGAGTAGTCTGCAATTGACTTAGTATCGAACATGTTTCAAGTGAACGAAACGCTCGATTAGGTTAGATTTTGATGAATTAGCTTAAATTTTGACTTTAGGATTGAAAATAAAGTTAAGGTATCGATGCTCAGGTTAAACATTACTCATTTGACACATGCGACAGTGGACTCACATACACCTTAACCAAGAGAGTAATTAAAAAGCAAGGAATTTGCCCAAAAAGAACTTAATTCCTAATTTACCTATATTTTGGAACATTACAAGGTCAGCTCTTCCTGAAATCTATATTTTCAAAGGGCACATGCAGCAAAAAAGTATAAATTTGCCACAAAACAGGAGTGAGTATGTCCTGAGGCCGGATATCATCAAATCTGGATCCAATCCAGAGTTGCTACAATCTGAGGTCACATTTTCAACCTTTTCTACACCTCGTTCCTTCAAGAATCAATACTGAACCCCTCGATCCCTCAACAAACACCTGCCTATGTCCACCCCTTCTCACAACAGTATCAAATGGCATTTGGATAATTTTTTTTCTTCACTAAATTCCTTTTTCGTGATTATATCCTTTTGTAAACATCGAACTTAAATTGGCGAAAGGAAAAATAGCACCAAAAAACAACAACAACAATGGCAATTTTCATCTACTCGAGGGAAATTAATGAGGAAATATTTGATGAATAAAATTTTTATGGCATTTAACTTTTGCTCAAGCTTTCCTACATCTTATCCGTAGTTCATCGTGTTACTTCGAGGAGGGTTGAGGTCTGTTGCTATAAAGATGAGGAAAAACATTGGTAAAAGGAAAATGGGAAATAATTTGATTTTTTTTCCTTCTTTTTCTGTGCCTTTATTGCGCAAAGCATAATTATGATACAATATGAATTTAATATAAATTCCAAACATGCCAATTTTTTTTATGTCGCGTTTTATGTCCTTTAAAAAAGAATAAATAAAAAACAGGAATTTTTCTCTCCATCCATATTGTAAGGCATAACTTCTTTGTGTCAATTTGTCGAGAAAAGTTTGTTTATTTTAAACGTTGTGGATTGCTGCAGGAGATTCTTTTTTATTATGCTCTTGAATAATTTTTATTAGATTTTCTTTTTGTAAAGTCGTTGTGTCTGGATTCATGGCCATATGGATATTTTTGTGAATATTTTTCGAGGGCATTTTTGACAGATTTTCGAAGAATCACTTAAGCTGAAATTTGAATTGTTTCGGAATTTAATAAAGATTTTGATAGGAGGAATTAGAGTTTCTGGGAAATTTTACTTTTGGTGGCTTGATGCTATTCTGAGTATACTTGGAAAAAGTCGCGAAGGGCATTATTTAGGCAGTTTCGACAATTTTATCAACCTGATTTCTAGGAAATGGTTCATATTAATTTTGATGCTTTAAATATATTTAGATTTTATAGATTCACTGTAAAGCATGTTCACTAGGTAACTGGTATGTCGCCGTATTAACGGGAAAACGCGAAGTTGCTTTAGTGATACTGTATTGCACTATTCGGCGTAGATTGATCGAAAATTCATTTTAACTGAGTCCCAGACCTTGAAATTAGTCGATAAAGAATTCTGCTGAATCTTAGCCTAGAGGACGTAATCTTTGGCATCTCCAAGACTAACTGATTACCAAAAAGCTCAAATACCATGATAGTACCATAATGTCATCACTTACCATCGTGATTAAGTACATATATTTCTAAGCAATTAAGTCTTAAACACACAACAGCCTAAATACATTGACATAATTAAAAATTTCCCTCATGACACAATTTAATCCAGTAAAGTAATCCCTAACAATTCCCAAAATTAACATTAAATTCCCCAACTTTAAAAGTATGTTCCTTCTCGTTCCTTTCACGAAAAAGCAATAAAAATGACAAAATTAAATTTAACAGAAAAAAATGCTAAGCAAATAATAAATGTAGAAACATACATAAAATTGATAGTATACAAAGACAAATATTTATGTGATGAAAATACAAAAAGAATAATACATACATATCGCCTTAAGCATGCGACAGAATAATATTAAAATTGAAATATATGATATTCTTTATTGTCTTTAGACTATGAAAATAAATGTAATCAAAATATATGAATTCGATGTTTATTGTGCTGTTTAATGTCAATGTCTTTGTTGTGTCGATGACAAAAAGAATATTCTTGTTGAGTTTTTATGGATCTTAGAGATCAATAAGAGATGAAATCTTTGGGATCTTGTAAGAAATTGAATTTAAAGCTTTTACGGGGATTTGACTTTTGAAGCTTTGTCGTGGAAGGTTCAAGAAGTCTTCAATCTTCAATTCTATGAGAAAATGCTCAAGCTTTAACCCTTGATTTGCTATTGATGGGACTTAAAGCTTTATTAAGGACTTTAGAGTGTCTTTTGCAAATTAATAGACTTTATTGAGATTCTGTCCACCCATAACTGATTGTCTAACAGTTCTTATGCTATATTGCAGGCATTCAAGGACATTCAACCTCAAAATTCTCTCAAAACCTTACCCAGAATGTCTCTAATGTCCAAAAGTCCCAATTACATCATGATAAGGATTTCATGCTATTTATGCATCAGCAAATCAACAACAACCCACTAAAAATGCCACTTGATCGCCAAAGCAACAACGAAAAAACACCAACTGTCGAAATTCACTCCCCAAACACTCCAAAAACGTGCAGCTTTAATACCAAACAACTTCACAAAAGAAAGCAAATTAAGATTAAAAATTTATTTTTAGAACTGCGGTTGAAAATTTTTTGTGATTATAGCTTAAAATTATCCTAGTCATGGTTTATTATTCATGATGATATTCATCACGCTAAAAATGTATAAATTTATCATTTTCCTCACGCAAAAGTTTGATTTATCTTTCAGTCCTAATTTATCATGATTCTGGATTTAAATGTGTACAATACCAACTATCATATTAAAGATAAACATTTATTCAAACAAAAAGTTGTCACTTTTTTGCCACCTTAATTGAAATTTATTGCCTTTTTTTCTTGTTAAGCGATGTTATTCTTGTGTGGGATCAGAGGTGGAGCTAAGGAGCAAGGAGGTATTTGTTAAGGGGAATAGGGGTTTGGGGATCAACCTGGTCCCTTTTGACTTTCGTTTTGTAAAGAAGCTAAGATTGTCGTTTAATATTGATCAATTGTTACAAAGCCTTAGTAAGTTGAAGCAATATAGACTCTAAGCATGTTTTCTAACCCCAGAAAGCCAATCCCCAGAAGAGGCTGTCCTTAAAGTAGAAAAATGGCAAAATTTGTGCTTCAAGTCGAAATACTCCTTAGTAGATTTAATTGAATCCTTCTTTACCCAAATATACCCTAAACACTTGATTACGAAGCATGACCATGAACCATGTCCCTTAACTACACCCCTGTCTCCAGCCTCAGCAAAAAGTTATCTACAGTTCCTTTTTTGCCTTACAGTTTCATGACAGATGAAATATTTAAATTAAAAGCGTAACTTTTATTGCCCCCACCAATACAAACGTACCACAAGTAACAACAAAATACAAAAAACTTTTTTTTTGACTGCATTGGGAATATTCATGCTGTATAAGCACGAGAACGCTGCCATCTGAAGTTTAATCTTGATTATAAACTTTCGTTTTTATAAGAAAATGTTCTTACAGAAAGAAAAGTAAACAACTAGGCGTCGATAAGCATGAAGCAAAATTGTATCTAGAAACTTTTTTTTAAGGATTCTGCAAATTCTCATAGAAATAACTGGAACAGACTTTTTGTGTATAATAATAGTGTATACGGACATGCCATACAGATTTATTTTAAATCAAGAAAAAATAACAAAAGACGATGAAAAAAAAAGAAAAAAATTTCAATCACCGACTTACTCGTCAGCTTTCGGTACAGCATAATCTTTCTAGATTGATTTTAGGTCAGTGAATGAATGGCAAGAGAAAGAAAGGAAATGAGATTTATTCAGTAAGCAAATGAAGCTTGAGCATAATCTAGAAAGAAAAATCCATTATTTCTGTTCACTATTTTGATGTTGGAATTTTTTTTATAGTTATTGTGGCTGTAGATTTGGATTGATTGAAATGTTGGAAGTGATTTGGCAGTTTTTAAATGGAATTGAGATGGGTTTTTGATAGTTTTGTGTTTTTGTAGTTTTTAACGGTTATTTAAGATTTGAAATATTTTTGAATAAATTGAAATGAAAGTTCAAATCCGAAATTTCCGTTAAATTTTTTCAAACAGTCAATTCTCTTAACTTGCTGTCTTATTTGAAATTCAGAATAATTTTAACATTCCTCATTCCCTCAAAACAGCAACTTTTGCATTCCTTCAACTATTCAATAAAGAACTTCTCTTCCTTCTTTTAGTTCCAAAGTTATAATCTCGTCATATTTCCACCCTCAGTCTCTTTTCCATCCCTCATTCGAATAATAAAATGAATCCAGCTACAATTTAAATTAAATTAAAGATCGAGTTTATTGAACAGGAAAAGTACAAGGAAAACCAATTTTTTTTTCTCCCTCAGTCTATGCTTAATTTTCATTTATTTCTGAAATGTTTCATAAAATTTCATGTTAATTAATTTAATTAATGAAAATTGTTGTCGATTCTCTTTTGTGTTTGGCAATATTGAAGAGGCTTTTTATCAGTTTTAACAAGAAGTTGCCACTTGAAGTTAATTATTGCATGTGGAAAACAAAGGAAAATTTTGTGTAGGATGATTAAAAACTGTGAATATTGACAGGAAAAATTGGAAAATTTTCGACTTGATATTTGTCCAAAAACCTACAGAAATTCATGAATTTTCTCAAAATGTCAACCACAAAACCACAAAAAATGAAGCTAAATAAATTCTATAAATAATCCAATATCAAAATGTCAATCATGGTGGGAGGGATTTACTCATTACATGTTATTCTTTGCCTTTGTCAGCATTTCGAGGACGTTTATTAATGATGTCAATTAACGAATGAGACTTCTTTGCTGTTTGATAAGACAGAGACTTCAAAATTATTGTTTATATTTGAGGACTGTCGAATAGCTTCTGAACTTCCACCAAAGCTTATGATAGAGCAGGGAGATATCTTCATGATTGGGCTTTTCCAATTTCTTAGTCTGGACCATTTTTGAAACCAACATCCAAACTAAAACTTACCCAGACCACATAATAATTTGTTTCTGAATTAAGGAAATAGTCTCTTTAATATAATGGATACTGTACTGGAAGCAATCGCGATTCATCCAAATCGAGATGCATTGCTAGAATAGTGAACTATAACTCGAAATCAATTAAATATTGTGGATCTGACAGTAAAAGTAAGATTCCGAATAACTGATTTTGAGTGGGATTCGAACCAAAGTTCTTCGATTTTCGGTTGCATACTCCTATCACTGAGCCTACTTGACTATCTGGCAAAGTGATATACATAAATTGTTCAATTGAATTCCCATACAATTTTAAATGATATTCTTTTGAATAGAATTAGGTTCGTTACCATAGAAAGCTTATCATACTAGCCCCTCAAGCATAATTGTCTCTCCATTGCTCAAGAGCCCCTCACTCAAATCATTCAACACTACACATCACAAACTTACTAAACCCCAATAATAAAGCATCATAAGTTCTGTTAATGAAAAAGTTGTTTGATTCCGTCCAAAAAACTTACATGGCAGAATTACTTCCTCATCCACTGTCGACACTGTCAAAAGAGATTGAAAATCATACCGAAAAAAATTATTCGAAACCAAGAATGAATTGAATGAGGATTGATAAAGGATGACAAAAATGTGTATAAAAGAAAATAAACTTTTGAAAATCTTCCAACTTTTTTCCAACATAAATTTATGTTTAACTTGAGAATATTGATGGAATGGGAACTGGCAAGGGCTTAGTGTTGAAAATTGGTTTCGAAGTTTATTTTTTTTTCTGCGATTGTTGAAGGGGGTCTTTTGAGTATTAAAGACTTTACTGTTTTTGTCTTTCAAAATAAAGGAAGGGATGCTGAATATTTTGTCAGCTCTAACCGCATTGCTCCTTATCAGAATAATTGATTTTCGTTTGATCAATTTCTGTTTACACATCGCAGCACATTTCTCATTATTTTATTAGTTTTTTTACTCTAAACAAAAATTGATAATGACGAACTTTCGTACATAAAGTAATTTTGGTAAAAATCACTGAGGCTGAATAATATAATCCACCAAATCCATCAGCAGAAATTATGAACAGAGTAAAAAACTTTATTATGAGTTGATAAAAGTAAGAAGATATAAATTCTTTGGGTAAGGCTTGTTTCTCAACATGATGAAAACTTTTCAAATTTAAGAGTTTTGAACATTTTTTTTATAAAATGGATTATGTGATGATTTTCCTTAATAAATCGATAACAAGCTCAACAAGAGTTTGCTGGAATAAATCAAAAATAAATACATAAACATCCCCATTCTAAGCTTAAGCACATCCTTATCTTTTTGATATATAGTCGGAATTTTTGCCGTTGAAATGACTCACTTTTTACATTCAGCCATTTCCTTCAAGGCCGTTTGTTGGGCACAAAACGTGCTGAAAAATGATAACAAACGTCTAATAATTTTTGAAGCTTCAGATTTCATTTGTGTGGGATAGTAGCAAAGTATGGAGAAGCAACAGAGGTTTAGTTGGGGTTTTTCATGTCTGCATTCATTGTAATAGCTTGAGTCTTGACTGTATAGCTGAAAAATGAGCATATTTTATATGCTTTTACCATTAAGCTATCGGGGACTGATTCAAGAGCATGACAGAACGCCAATTGAACTGTTATTCTGCTCTGAAGGCTCCTAGACAGTGCATACATCTTTATCTTTGGTGCGGCATTACTTGGAATCTTCACCAATCTATTCCTTGTACTCAATTGCGGCAAGACTCAAAATTCTCCCTATAAAACCCAAATCCCTTCAAAAATATCAACAAATAAACCAATTAAATTCATAAGACAGTCTTTAATCATCAAAAGCATCTCAAATGTAAATTTGCTCCTTAAATCCGCATTTGATTTTCCATAAGATCCTTCGTTCCTTCATTCCCATCCGAAATTACACACTTCAATTAATTTTTTTAAAGACACGGCATCAATTTTTTATAACAAACATCTTTCATTTATGCTGTACATTATGAGAGCAAACAAACACAAAAAATGACAGAAAAAGTTTTAAAAGAAATTAAAAAAAAAAAATTGTCTGTCGTTTATTAATCAGCATCTAAAGTAATGAAGTAGGATGATGGCACAAGGAAACGTAAAGAGATGGCAATTTTAATTAATCATTATTGTCCCAAAAGGAATGAGTTTTCTTCTTTGGCGGAGCTTGGTTGGGATTTGATGGGGTATTAAAGAGGGGATGTGACGCATAAGGATGGATTTGAGTGTCTGAAGGTAGATGGACAGAGCGAGACATTGCAATTTTGAGGGTTAGGATAAACATGAACATATTTGACCTTATTTTGAATCTCTAGGCTGTATTTTGTTGTACATTTAAGTATTTATAGAGTCAAATTTGGAATTTTGAAGCTAATTATTGTCTGATTTGTTAGATCCAGTGTCGACAGATGAGTCGACTTAAGTCGATTGATTGCATTTATAGGCTATTTTTGCTCCAAACAAACTCGTTGGATCCCAAGAGACTTTTCCATACAAAATCCAAGTCGATTTCAGGCTCTATTTTGAAGGACCAAGTCTTTATGAGCTGAGGATATAGATAATATATTGTATCGTAATAGATTATTGCCTGATTTGGTGTCATAGCAATTTTTTGGCACCTAAATCAAAGGATTTGTGCATTTTTGCAATACGCATTGTATCCTTCTCTTTAAGTAGCTGGGATTCACTGTATTGATAGCATTTTAAGGCTTTTTTTGCTTAAAACAAAGTCATTGGATCCCAGGAATTTAATGTGTCCTTTAATATATAAATTCTGGCATCTAGCTTGATTCCAAGCCATACAATGAGAGTTGCAGAGAAAAATATGAAAGAGCAAACATTTGGTCAGCTTCAGAGTCAGATTTCAACCTCCTCACTCACTCATACAAATAATGAAAATGTCAAAGAACTCTGTACAATAACTCAAGGTCACAATGCCAAAATTTACTCATACCAACCCAAAATGTCTCATACACATTTACCACAGAAAACGAGCTAAAAAATTATATTTTTCGCATTTTTCTCGTCTCTTTTTTTTATCTCCTGTCTTCATTTTTTTTTCCTAACAAAAACACATAAAAAAGAATTCTTTTTAGAAATGGAAAAGAGATGCCATCTTAAGCAGAGAAAGATTGTTTTTAAAGAACTTTTCTTTCTTTCTTCTGCTTCCTCGTATTTCATCTTAAGACAGTGTAGATGAGAAAAGATTTTTTTTTTTTACTTTTTTTTATTTATTTTCTTTATTATGTGTACATACATACACACGTCTGAAGCGTGCGAGAATGTAAAAACGGAAAAAAGTTATGGAAAGGATTTTTTTTCTGGGGTTTTACTTTTTTTGATCCATTTTAAAAAAGTTTTTCATTTTCTTCTAAAAATCCTTTATTAAAAAAATATTCATAATTTTTAAAACAAAATAAATTTGTGTGCATGTGAAAATTCTTGTGCACAGCACATATGTATCATGCCATAAATGTTTTCAGGCACTTAAAGTTTCTTCAGCTGTTGTTCTAAATTCCACTGAGATACAGAAAAATCCGAAGAGTGTGCAGCATTAGATATAGTCTGTAGAGCATCATTTTTCTCAAGATTTGTGTTAAACCTTAGGAAAGTACGCATAAATTAAACAGCACAATGTTATCTCTTTTTTTTGCCTCGTGTCTTTAGTTCTGTGCTGAATGCTTTCTCTTATCCGAATGATCTAATACATTGGTGGGGAACCTGTGTGCTGCGACACACTAGATTAAAGCGACAAATGTTTGTAAATGCCATGGACCATATGCAATGTGCAATTTCGATCAAGTCTCACCAAAAAAAGGTTGTCCACCACTGATCCAACAGATAATAAGAAGTACAGTAAGAAAATAAAATTAAACTAAGCAAGAAAGTTTGGCAAAATAAAAGTCTGGTAATTTACAATGTCAATAAAAGCCATATGTAGCTATAAGCAGTTCTATGCGTCGTTTACTCTACGTTGTGAAAAAAGAAAGGGCTTAAATACATAAAGGAAGACAAGAATGAGAGAAAACAGGAAGGAAGGATATCGGATAGATAGCTATAGGGTTGACGACTCACGAGTATTTCCTTTTTTTGGGAAGTTCTTTAAAGTCATGACATTATTTTAAAGGATATGCTTGCTGCATAATAAAACTTGTATGTTGATGGAAGTGGAACAACTTTAAGGTTCATACATTTTAATTTCGAGGTCTAATGATTTTTCTATTTCACATACTTTTGGATATCTTATGGGTTATTTGAGGATTGCAATCATGCGGTTAAATTTCAATTTTATATGCTTAAGTGGTATAAAGACAATTTGCTTTTGAGAATGTGACTTGATGGGTGGATCAAAAATATTTTGATTATCATGTCACATTTAATAGACATAAGCGTAATAAGCTTTGACATTTTATGCATACAAAAATGTTCGAAAAGCAAAGAAAAATGTTCATTTTATAATGTGGGATTGGAGTCGAGTTCAGTCTAGAGAATCATGGGATATGAAGGAGAATCAATAAGTATAAGGATAAAGCTGCTATGTCTGATTGGATAGGGAATTGAAGAAAGTCATTCTGATCAGTTTGGTGACAATTTAGACATAAATAGTGAGTTTGCCGAATTAGCATTAAGTATAGCCTTTTAATAAGACTCATAACAAAATAAGAACTATTTTCCAAAATATCTCATAAGCCTCACTTGAATCCTCTTCTGTTCTATTCCATTCCACTTCATTATTTACGCAGCTATGCCATTTCTATCAGATAACAATGCAAACTTCACAACATAACATAAAAATCAATAAATTTTGTCTCCGTCCAGTTGCTAAGCGACTTTGTAGATGAAGTATCCATGGAATTAAATAACAAGCCTTTGTATCCTTTCCCTGCATACAGTATTTATTTATCAGTTAATTCCACTGATTGGCAACTCTTTCTTATCAGTTTCCTTTATTTGTGCAGATTTTCCTCATTTTCTTATGAAATTTTTATCAAAGCTTCTTTTCGTTCTTCAAACGATATCCGATATCGTTTCTTTTGAACTTCTCTCAATGTATCAACTATAAAAACGATTCTAATAAAGGCAAAAACCAAAGGAAACAAAGAAGAAAGTAAGGAAAAATATCAAATTAAATTTTTCTGGGGTGGATGATAAGAAGAAGACAGAAAAAAGCAGCAAAGAATGTATAAAAATTGTTATCTTTTTACATTATCATTGATATTGTAGATGATACAACATGTCGTGAGTTAGCAAGTGTAGGCAAGAGATAGAAGGGGAGGAAAGGAAGGATAAAGAAGAGCAGCGAGTACATTGTGATAATGGTCGAATATATTTTCGTGTATTATTGCTTAACTCAATCATGGTGCGATATGTCTATGGCATATATTCAGATTTTTAAGTGCCGCGGAATTGCTTCTTATACATTTATATGTGTATATTTATATTTTTGAACTCAGGCAGGTCCTTAAAAGTAATGGGATAGTAATTCACATGTTCCTTCGCATTTTTGGATAAATGATTATGTTTTCCTGTTATGTTCCTGTTTTAGGGATGTATACTGAATATTTTGAGGGATATAAGGAAGAATTCAGTTGATTTTTAAGGCAGGAATCATGCACAGCATTCAAAATTCATTCTCTAGGTGTCAGGCATTCTTAAATGAGTCTAGAGCATCAAAAACCAGAATATCCTCATTGATCTGGTTGACTAACTACGACTTAATAGTTCATATAAAAACGAATTCAGTATTCCACCCAATTCATCCCATACCCTTCACCACAGCCTCATATTCAAAGTTTGTAAAGCTTTATCTCTACACACAACATCCTTGACTATCTTCATCTACCATTACGCTGAGATAAATCCTTATTATGTTTCATACACATAAGCCTAAATATTATATTCTCATTCACTTTCATTCTTTTGACATTACTATATGTATGTGGGATATACGCATTCGCCCATAAAATGTTTTTTTTTTTTCCTTTTGTTTTAAAAATTTATTAATAATAACATGCTTAAAATATCCATTTTCTTGTGGAAACAGAAAATTTTCCATAATAATTGCAAACATGCGGCATGAAATATGGTTGTTACTGGTTTCTGACTGGTGCCTCACATGCGCACAATGTGAAATATATATAATTTTATGTTTGGATCTACATTGTCAAATATTTGATATGCTGCAAATTTATTTGGCAA
Organism: Chironomus tepperi; assembly: GCF_022539635.2. Lineage (NCBI taxonomy): Eukaryota > Metazoa > Arthropoda > Insecta > Diptera > Chironomidae > Chironomus > Chironomus tepperi. The sequence goes on from NW_027226207.1 coordinate 4,214,227, forward strand.
ACAGGAAGTTCAATTTTCGTGTGCTTTAAATTCAAATTATATATATTTCATGTCAGAAGATACTTTTGTTCATATGCAAGCCAATATCTACTTATGATGTGTGACTTGATACTTATTAAAATCTTCTTGAGGCAGTAAATGTAAATTGCCGCTGTTGTTGTTGCTTGGGTAATGTAGGCGTATATTACTATGGTGCTTATTATTTAAGTACATTATTCTCATTATGTAACGACATCAGCTGGTGGCATTGGTTGAGGCTGTAAGTTGATACATTTAGAGTATTTTTATGTACCAAGCTGTCTGTTAGAATTACTGAAAGAATTGTAATTTGAATTTAATTAAATTTATGTTCTTGTTTGGAATGGCTTGGTATAAATGAATGAATATTGGCAATGGTATGAAGTATTTGCAGCAGGAATTCTTAAATATTATTGACGTCAATAAGAGATTGTCTATAAATGATGTACATCTGTGAATGATGTTAAGAGTTCCTTTTCAGCATGAAATTCGAACTATATTTGATTCAAACTCCTTGTTTGTGATGGCACACAAACTTAGAGCTTAGTTGCTATTAGAGACAAAACTGTGTGTAGATTTGAATGTCAATCGGCTCTCCTCAATATGAATTGTGTTTGAGTTGCCTTATCGACTTCAAGTCCTCTGATAAAATCAGAAGTCCTCGACTTTGAGGCTTTATAGTGAAAATTAGACGTCATATGTGATTAACCTTCTATTTTTTGCCCCACACCCCAATGACAACCTCTTCAAAATCACCTAACTATACAAAAATATCCCCTCCTTAATCCTTATTCTAGTCATAAACTATCATGTTTAATACCTCACACATTTAGATAGCCTATAGCTTTATTTTTAAACGTAACATTTTGTATTAACAAAAACATCCGATGGACATTTAAGAATATATAAAAGAAGCGATTACAACGACACATAATGAACATTTGTTTGTGTTTTATAAAAAAAGGGAGCTATTTACAATACCTTTTTTCCTACTTCATTTATCCAATTTAATGCTCGGAAAAATTAAAAATAAAGTTCTTCCTTTTTCCCGTTTTATAAAATGTAAATAGTAACACATATACAGCAATGAATGAATATTATTAAAACCGAAAAAGGAAGCTGAAAATTAGAGGAGAAAGAGAGAGAGTTAAAAAAGGTTGGGATTGTCGGAAAAAGGAAAGGAAAATGATTATTATGGTTGAAAGTTGGAGGTTCTTTTCAACAAAATAAAAAAAAAAAGTATTTTTGTGCTGTAAAATATTTACACGAAAAATAGATTAAGTTTTGAGTTTTGCTATTCGAAAAATGGGTCTTTTTATAGTCGTTAGAATAAATATATTTATATATTCATATACATCCCTTCTACGAAGAACATACATACATATTTCCTATCCTTTTTCACACTAGAAAAGACACACAATATTCATGGACTAAATAGCAGTCAAAAACCGCTAAATTTTAAACAGATCATAGTCTAAATGAAGTGCCGAGGGGAAATAAGGGTTGCTTTATATTTTGATAATTAAGCTATTATGGTTTCCTTAATTACTGAGCAATAAAAAATTCTTTAACAAACATTAATCATGTAATTTCGTATGTTATGTCATCATATAGAACAAAAAAGAAGCAAATAGAAGAAGTCAACAAGTGTACGAGATGATACATCATTTTTCAAATGATATTCCAATTTTCTGTCAGTCTTAACATTTGAATTTGAAAGTTTCTGACGTTTAGAAAACATCACGAAAGTTTTTTGCTACTACTGCTGCTTCTGTTTTATTTGAATTTGATTGTTTTTCTGAAGATATCAAAAAAGAATTGGAATTGATTGCTATTTTTGTTTTATGTGGGCGTTTAGGAGTTTTTGTGGTGGATATAAATAGAATTGTTTACTGGTTAGAGCTTTTTTATAAGATTTTGTGAGGTTTTCTTGGAAATGAGGTTAGATTGTGAGTGCATAGAGTGATTTATAGCATTTTACTTACCTACTTGCTTCACTGAACATATGGATCATATGACAATACTGAAGGAAGAATTTCAGGTCGACTGAAGTTTGGCTTGACTTCTTGGACATTTAAACATGCAAAATAAGCCTTTCACAATTGTTCTCATCCATTTAATACTATATTCCCAATTCATAGCTCCAGCTCCCACTCTCCAGGTATCCAATTCAATTCCCCATAAATTTCCAATCATCCTTGATTCAAAAATATCCCCTTAAAATAAAAAGGGAATTCAAGTCCATAACTCATTCACAAAATAAAATTCAGCTTCAATTTACGACTCCAATTCAAGATCAGCAAAAGAAACCCATTACTTGCAACAGGAGCTTTTTTTTATCTCCACATCTCTGACATTCTTAAAAAAAAAAAAAATCCTCACCTCTACAATGTAAAAATTGTAAATTTACCTTCTTCTTAAGTCGATAAAATTCCAGTTGAATGGACAAGAAATCTTTATCGATTATCGATTATCACCTTATAAGAAAATTTATGTTCATTCCTACCATGCAGTATATAAAAAAAAATCCATTCAATTGTTTCCGTAGTGGGAATTGAGTGCCACATACTGAATTGACAATATCTCCAGGGGAATCGATGGGTGTAAGCAGATAAGGAAACAAAAAAAAAAAATCAAATTTAGATTGATATGCAGTCTGTCACAAAAGTCTCACTCCCCGCTATCTTATGTGCCAAAATAAGAAATCTCCTTCGTAGAAGGGTTGAAAATATTTTTTCGGATATAATCCTTAACATTTTATACGTCACACATACTCGTACATGAGAAATATTCTCGGAATGTATCTATATTTCGCACATTTATGGCGTTGGAATTGCCATATGAATATTAAAGAAAAAAAAAGCTTGTAGTAAAGCATTTATAATGTACATGATGAAAACCATATATTGAATATTTTATGATTGTGAGGAAGGAACATTCCCAAAAGTGCTGTTAAAAATAACTCGTAAAAAACTCATTCATGCATCTGCAATCAAATGCATCATTTTTCATCAATACTCTCATGCGAATTATTTCCTTATTAACTTTATGAATTCAACGTGCATGAAAAATATATGAAAACGAACTGCTAGGTACGAAAATTAACATCTTACGTGATCATAAACACAAATGATGATAGCTTCATGATTCATATAAAAATTTCACATTTCACAGCTATCGATATAGGCATAAAAATTTTGCAAAATAAAATATAAAAATTGTTAGATATAAAAAGAAGTTTATGTGTTCAAGATTGGATATCTATTTCTTCGCCCATGCGTCGTTACTTCTTGAATTTTGAGGGAATAAAGTTTTTTGATTTCTTATTAATTTTTAAGGAGATTTGCGGAAAGTTTGGTGTTGATAAGAATTTTTTATGGATTTAGTTGTATTTTAGGAGTCATAAAATTGGTATGTTTAGGATATGCTTTAAGTTATGGAAATAGGAACTGAGAAAATAGTTTATTTAACATTTGTGCAGTGCTGATTTTGAATTTTTCAATTTTTTTTCGGAATTCCTGAATTTTTTTTCTCAAAGATCCCAAGTAAATTTGTGAAATTTTTGATTTAGGAACTGTTTTGATCTCAATGATTCCATTTGAGTATGTCGCTGGAAGTAGAATCTTAGGGAATAGCTTGTGTCATGACCAAATGGATCCAAAACTATTTTTTGTGTAATTTGATTGCTAAGAACTTATCCGGATGACACATGTCTACAAAAAGATCAAAATATGTAACCTGAAGTTAGCTACGTGACAAATTGGTGCCAGGGACAGATTTTTTGACTGACTACCGCTTGCCAATTCTTAATACTAATGCTATCTCTCTAAATAATCAGCCTTAAACCATATTGATCAATTAATTCCACTCCACCAACTTCCATAGCCAAACCAAAGACCTTCCACAATTTCAAATAAATAATCCTTCTTCATCTACCAAACCTCGATCCATTCTCTCATTCATGGTTACAAATTGATTACTAAAACAATCAATAATCATCAGAAAAATTATTTTCTGTAAATCATCAGTTAATGAAAAAAAGGTTTAATTTTCTTCCTCAATAACTACTAACCTATTCATGTAAGGCGATCAATTCCGATAAGCAAGCATCTGCAAACGACCCCTTTTCAAAAAAATAGATGAAAGAAGGAAATAAAAAAAAAATATGAAGATTAACGATTTTCAATTTTGTTCCTTGATTTATTGCTGTTAGGTCAAACTTTCTTCTTGACTCTGCCTCGCTATTTTCTGTCCTTTTATGAAGAAAAGTTTCTCATACGCTTACACTTCTTTAAGTATATATGTCAGAAGAGTAAATTTATAAAGTATAATAAATTCATATTTTGACGGTAGCAACAATCGTTGAGACAGGCATGAAGAAGAAACTCACGGTCAAGTTGAAGGCAAGAACAAAAAAAAATTCTCGTAAAAATATCTTGACATATTTCTCATATTGCTTGAAATGCTGATAGGATTATTGTTGACTTGCTCCTTGTTGTTGCTTTTTTCCATCAATCAATAGGACATAAAGAGATAGAAATAATTAATGTGCATAGAGAAATGTATGTAGGTTAACCAAGGGGGCAGTTGGAAGTGATGTCAATTAAGATACGCAGAGTGGAGTGAAATTTATGGCATTGTCATCAAAAGCCGTTCTCTGATAGTCCATAATGCGGACTATGCAGGGAACCAAATTTATCTCAATATAAATGTTTCGCAGTCATTGGCTGCGTTGCTGTCAGGCAGCTTTGCTTCTTAGTGTTAATTCGGCAACAGTCCTACATGCTATTGGGCAACATCCCTTAGAGTCAGTATGTCATGGGCTATACTTGCAAGCATTCTATACCCGAAGTATGACATCACTTACAATCAACCCCAACAAGAGAAACTCTACAATAAAATCCATAAATTGCGCTCATTTTTTTTCAATGCCTTTTTAATCATCGTTATCATTATTATTATCATGTACATCCCATTTCAATGTGCATTCTATTAAGTCTCATTGAAAGTCATCAATAAAGTTTTGAGACTCTTCAAATGTTTTTCCATTTTTTCTCTCATTTGTAAAGGAAGAAGATGTGGGGTAAAAAAACTCATCATTTATTTATTCTTTTTTTGCGTTCTCATCAAAGAGAGTTTTTGAGCTTACTCATTGCTATTAACTTTCTCTTATTTGTTGTTGAGGGAATAAAATAAGTTTTTTAAGTTGGTGCTATTTTTGCTGATTTTAAAAATTGAATTTTGGGCGTCAATTTGTCTATTTTTGGTGTTTTTCATGGAGTTGCTTGGTTGGGCTATCTGTTGAAGCTAAGGGAGTTTCCCGAACAGACAAAGAGCATGCTCAATTAGTTTTGTTCAGTGTACTCATAAACAGGCTGATTTAAGTGATTTTGCTCATTGTCAGTTAGGGTTTAAAGCCTTGTAATCATTATTATGTATCAGATTGGTAAAAAATCAAAGCAACAAGCCTCAAACCAACCCTAAGTGTCGAATAAATCACAAAACTCTTTGAAAATCTGAATCTACCCACTTATGCCAACATCATCAAAGCATTTTATTAATACTGCAGCTCTACTTTTAATTTAAATTCCTAATTGATCATTCCATATAGCATAGCAACTCTAAAGCACTTCAAATGAATGCTACAGGTCATATGAGCATAAAATAACTAATCTCAAAGAGGAAATCCAATAAAAAATCACCTTAGTAACTCCGCTATAAAATTTATTTTCACATTTAATCTAGATCAAATTGCTTTTTAAAACATCTCGTATCGTATAAATAGCGACAGGAAGCAAACAAATATTTCCAAGAAATTAATTAGATTTTTCAAGGTTATGGAACTTCCTTCATATCCATATATGTGTAAACAAAGAGATAATTAAGTCAACAAGTTGAGCATATAGACAAGCTGAAATTCATAATGAAACAGAAAGTTCACAGTTCCTAGAAATTCTTGCTGTATGCGTCTCTTTATATACACAAACACTTCCGCATCAACCTACATTTTCTCATCTTATTTTCCACTTCCCTCGACGTCCTATTAAAGTAAAAAAGAAACTCTTTTAGAACAAGAATGCTCTTTGATGTCACTGTAAATTTTTAATCACTCAACATTGTTGTTCCTTTATATTATCTATCATCCTTTCCTTTTTTTCTTGCTCACACAATGCCTTGTGGTTGAGTTTCACTGCTTACAGCAATATTTTCAATTAGTAAAGTATGAGATTATTTATTTTCTTGTTGCTGTGCTTCATGGGACTCTTTTTTATCTCTCCTTGCTCATGGGATTCTCATGTATTGTTTTATGGATGACAATAAAAATCAATATAATTGATCTGATTGCTTAAAGGGTTTGAATTTAATTTCACAAAAAAGTTGAATATTCGCGCTTCATTCGCAGCTTTTAGGCTTATAGATGTTACTACATACTGTCGATAAATTGATGCAAAATTATTCCAAAAATATCCACACACAAAAAAAAAATGCTAAACTAAACTGCACCATTTGTTGATAAATTTTATTCGTCGTGCAATTTAACCCCAGCTTATTTGTCAGTACGTGACTTGGCAACCAAAAAAGCTTCAATAAAAATCAGAGAGAGAGATGAAACCAATTTGAGGGACTGAATTGGACAGTTTATAAATGATGATCTGTGGTAGATATGTTGGGATGGGTTGGTGCTGATTATAGAGGATTATTAGAATTTTGAATGGGCTTGGTCAGAAAAATGGGCTTTGGTAAATTAATATAAGCAAGGCTCAGGATCAATCGAAACTTACTTACTTCGCTGTCGGTTCAGATCAATTGAGATCAATTGCCGCCCTCAAATGTCGCCTGAAACTGACCCATCGATTGCTACCTTTCATGAGTTCTTTGGGACTCTATCGAGAAAATCATAGAAATTACCGATTTAAATACGAAATCGTCAGTGAATTTGTCCACGGAAAGGCTCAGATTTCACCGTATTTGGACTACTTCTTGACAGCCATGAACCTTCTTGACATCACTTCCCACATAACCCCTCAAATAACAAACCAAACTGTATTTATACAAATCGAAATATAGGCAATGAAATGAATACTTTTATACTTGCGGATTCAAGCTGAGAAAACTTTATTTATTAGACCGTTATCAAAACTAACTTGAGGCAATAGAAAAACAACACTAACATTCATTATATTGCGAAATTATCGATAAATTGTTGATATTGATTTTATCGTCATGCTTATATTTTTATCCACTTCCATAGAAAATTGTCATCATTTTTTTGTTTCGTCTTTGATGTCTACAATAATGATAATTTTTTTGTGCACAATAAATTTTTACCCCATTATATTGTTATTGTGACTTGAACAATCAACTCCTTTATATCCTTCACAGTTTCCTCTACCGAGTGTGTATGGATGTATTTCATCAGATTTAATCTTTTAATTAAAAAGTCATTCGAAAAGCTTTTTTCACGCTCATCCATATACACACGGATGCAGAGAACAAATATGTACAAAGCAAGCATAAAAAAAAGGAAAATAATAATGATAATAAAAATGAAAATGAAGAGGCAGCAAAAAAGTTTTTTACCTCCTTGCCCTATTCGTTTAGTTTTTCTTCTTCATCGTATCCCTCGTTTGCGATATGTCAATGCTATTAATATGGATTGTGTATGTGCGGTAGGAATAAATATGGAAGGATGGAGAATGGGGAGATTGTTTTAGTTAAGGATTGAAATCGCATAGCTTGCAAAAATGAAGCTTTGTTTGAAATGGATGAGGTTTGGTCAACTTTGAAGGCTCAATTGGGAACATATTGATGGCTTCTTTTAAGTTTGTAGTCTTAACTGAGCGATATAAAGTAGGTAAAGAATGGTAAATGGATTCTGTGGAAGCTATGTCTATTAAGCTCATTCTATACAACGATATAGAGTTCTGTTTATGTATCAAATGCAGCATTTAGCAACTATCTTTAAACTGAGTGCCAGTCGAGTACAATTTGCCGATTTCTGGAACAGTAATCATATCATATGATTAATTCCAATTTAATGCTTATAAGTTTTACCTCAAGTCAGCATATACAATCCAAAATAACTCAATCCTAGCAATAATTCCACCCCACATCCCCTAAAATATATCGAAATTGCGGTTAGACACGAAAACTTTAAACTTTTACATACGTAACCTCACTCCAGGAATCAAATTCCTTTCCAATTACGTCGTTAAGCTACCCAGTTCCATAATTTACGACATTAAATTACACATTCATTTCAACTTATTCCAGAATATGCGCCTAAACTCCCCATCCAACCCTTAACATAGCTTCTCGACTCAGCCATTTTTCATCTACACACGCTCCTATATACTTTAACCATTTTTTTATTTCCGCAAAGCAGGCAAGAAAAAATTATTATTTTTCCTTAATATACACAGCATTAAGCATCTAATTGTATTATACACTTATTCGGTTCTTATAAAAAGAACTGACGCAAAGAACTTGTTAGGTGATGAAAAGGCACAAAAAAAAAATAATTTTTTTAGCGCATTTTTGAAATTTTTTTCAAAAAGGTAGCTTATTAAATCACTTTGTTCGTTCGGTCGTTCGGCTGTTCGGGCGTTCGGCTGACGCTAAAAACTTTTTAACTGGACATCGTAGAAAGCTCGGAATGGTTTTAAAAGATTAGTTCCATAAAGTTATTGCGGCGCCGGGCATTTAAAAGTTTCAAATCAACGCATAAATACGATAATTAACAATTTTTCATTTTCATATACAACAACAACAAAAACAACAACACGTTTTTTCATTGTTTTACAGTGTTCTTCAATGTTTTTTGATGTTTTTATAGTGTTTACTGAACAATATTTAAATTTTTTTTTACCGTTATAAGGTTTGAATTATTAAAATCCGTTAAATGATGAAATGCTTAATTTGCTTGGATAATACTGGATCTTGTTTTTGTGAGTCAGGAAATTATATGGATCTTACTGGGTCTGGAAGTGTCTTGTTTTTTGGGTCTGGAAGTGACCTGGATCTTACTGGATCTCGTATTTGTGATCTCGTTTGGGTCTAGAAGTTATAAGGATGCTACTGGATCTTATTTTGTGGATCTGGATCCTACAGGATCTTGTTTTTGTGGGTCTGGAAGTGACCTGGATCTTACTGAATCTTGATTTCGTGAATCTGGAAGTTGTATGGATCCTTCTGAATCTGATTCTTTGGTAAGAAAATTGATACCTATTAATATATATTAATCAATTACTGATCGCTGGGTCAAAAATGCGCTTAAGTCCCTCGATCAATAACACGAGGACTTTTGTAATTTTTATGAACAACATCTTGCTTTTACTGTTTTTAAGTCTTAAATCGTCTTTCATTCGGCAGTAGAATCATTTTTTTCCAAATGTTTTAAATTATGCAAAAGAATTTTTTTTATCTTGAACCCGCTGCTTTTTGTGAGCCAATCTACTCCATCTTCCCGTTATTGCTTCCTTTTTCTGCTATATAATTACTTCAAAAATAAAAAAATAAGGAAATGGAAGTAAATTTTGTTTTATTTTTCTCAACTTTTACTGTTGCTGATGTTGATGCTGTCTTCAATAACGCAAATATGACGTTGATGGGAGTTTTACAACTGAACATGTGTATGGGGGGAGATTGGATGTTTTGTAGCATCGAAATTCATATGAAGGATTCTTTGTACATTTTTGCTCTCGAGCGAAGTTTTTGGAAGATGTCTCTATATTGCATACAAATGGCTGATTTGTGTCATCCAAATGGCTGACGTATGGCATTCTGGGGAAGTATCTTCTTCATTTGTGTCGCTCGAAGACGTTTTAGAACTCAGTTTCTAAATTGAGGTAGCCTGGCGGCATGATGACTGTTTTTCTTAAATTGGCAGCTCGAGAGCTAGCGGAACCTTCACGTTCCGACTTGAGCCAACTATCGGAACATGATAGGTTTCAAATTGAGGCAATTGTTGGAAATCTGTCGATTTAAGCCAATATTCACTTCAAGGTCTGGTTTTTAGTGATAAATAAGCTTAAAAATTCCTTTAAGCATTCCATATCATATAAAAATGTAAGAAAATCTTCAATAAAACCAAATTTTTCCTACAAATCTAAGAACAACATACACAAAACGTTACATAACATCCATCCAACTCCTAATACCTCCTTGTTTTATTTTCCTTCACTGCAATAATAATAAAAGAGATGTGTAAGAACAAGACGAAGTTGAGTGAAATTGTTAAAAACTCTTCTTTTATTAATTTTTCATAATGCGATTATGAATATTTGCGTATATTTTAGCATCTACATCCATATACATATATTTATTGTAAATTTACATATGCGTTGAATTTTAACATTTGATGTGTGGAATGAGGGAGGAAAAAAAGAGAATATAATACATGTGACGAGGGTGGGCTGTAATATGCAAATGAAGCATGATGAGTAAATCTTTTCTTTCTCTCTTCTTCTTTACACTTCTAAAACAACAACGTTTATGTACCGTATTCTTATACGAAGGCAGGAAAAAGTGAAAAGGTGATTATGAAATATTTTTGAATATTTTATCTTCGTATAAAATTTATGACTTCAAGTTAAATTTTTGCATCGTTAAAGTGTCATTTTGTCATTTTTTGGGGCTTACGATATGAAATATTCAGACATTATTGTCACAAATTGTGTATGAATTTATAAAAAAATTGTGGTCAATTGGTGTCTTGTGTGGTTGGATTAAGGTAGATTTGATTTATGAACAGTTGTTTGGAAGTTCTTCTTATTCCAATTACTGTATTCATTTTATGAAACAACACAAATCTCAATCACCTCAGCACTCTAGCTACCGGCAAACAATAACTCTTCTACCTAGCTGTAATCCACATGAATCCATTTCGAATCCCAAGAAGAATTACTTTGGCTAACTACATAATGAATATTTTTGTCGATTTCCCAAAACGAACATTAATAATAAAGAATGTTTTCATCTTTGCCATAAAATTTCATTTGTACAGGCAGAAAAAATCGTAAACTTTTTCATTTCTCATCTCAAACATAAATTTTCCCTTACATTACAACTTTATATACGGAATCAGCTTAATGACAAATGGGAAAATAATTTCATCTTCGAATAATTCTACCTCATTAACTATGCTTTTATGTATAAATGATTTTTTTTCTTTACTGTCTTCATTTTCTCTCACATTTAACACATGCATAATGTTGTGTATATGTCAGTAAAAACATTCAAATAGATACACTAATGAATCTTGAACAATAAATTTCATCTTCTTTTCATTTCATTGTCATGATCTAAACAATTACGGTGTTGATTTATGTATATTTTATACTTCTTTACAATTTTTACTAGTTATTTATTGTTTGGGTATTAAATGGAGCTCGTCTTTTTATGGGATGTAATGGATCCCATTCATCGCGAGTTTGTTGTGTCGCTTGATGTACTTTAAGGATTGAAAGTTTACTTTAAAAAATTGACAGTCCTAAAATAAATTATTTTAGGGGTTATTTTGGATGGACGACAATCTCATTCAGCCTACGCATTTTTGGGAATGACTATTTTTTTGTTATGAAGCTTTGAAACAGAGTTGTATGAAAAATAGCCAGAAGCTTTTGTTGTGTCAGATCTGCCTACTCAAAAGTGACTTCCTCTTCTTTTAGGTCATTCATGAATGATGGTTGTCGGAATATGAATCGTATGTACAGTTGAATTAGGGATATTGAGCTTTATAGAGGGAATTTAGTCAACGTGATAGTGAGGGATGTTGAGTTTAGCTGATGTGGATGCTACTGGTAATTGACATTTATGTGAATGCGTGGGTTTGATCCTCACAAGAGGATTATTACAAAATACTAATGACACTAAGTAAAGCTCATTTAAAGCCATTCTAAATATATCATCATTCAAAAAGGCGTGGTTCGGTACCGAATGTCATTAAAAAGTCACAAACATTCTGAGATCCTCAAAAACTAAAGCAGACAATCGAATATCGAAGTAATTGGCCGTCAATTCTGATTGGGATATGTACAATGACACTCTATAAGGTTTAGAAAGTGTCACACAATTAAAGACCTCAATATCCTAACATGTAGTACACCATTCTTAATCGACCCTCAAACCGGAAATTTCTTGTTCATAAAATCTTCAAAAAATCATGTCGGGAATCCCAAAAAAACAAGACGCTCTAGGTCAAAAATGACAACTTAATATTTTTCAACATCCGATTGACATTAAACATCTCTTGACAGACGAGAGAGAAAAAGGCAACCCACAACAATGACATCAAATATGACAAGAACGTGCAGTAAAAAAAGGATTCTAAATTTAGCATAAAATCAATAAGCGGCTATGTACAGTGCATATAAAAACATTTGACACACTTCCTCTGCAATTCAATTCTCTCTCAATATGTTTTTCTATCGTCATTATCGTCATCGTCAGCTTTTATAATATATTTGCATCTTTCAACCTACATTTATTCAGTGGCATTGCTAATACATGCCAAGTGTACTACTTATATATCAAAACTATCTTTCACACAGTATTAACCATCAACTTCATCATGACTGCCACACAATTTTATGATATCCATTTATGCATGAAATGAAGATATGATAGAGATGAGATGAAACACATCATACAAAACATACAAAAAAGAAAATATTTAAAAAAAAAAGCAGGAAAAGAAAATGTTTAAATAACCTAAATTCAAACAAACAACCGAGCGTAATTAAAATATGAAAATAAAACAGGAAAATTTGTTTTGAGACTGAACGGTGGATGGAGATGAGTGGAAACACGTAAAATAAACATTAAATTTTGCACCTTTAAGGATGGGGTATAAATGTTATTCATCGGGGCGAGATTTTCGTTGAGATTTTATTTCAATAAACTCGCGAGACTGCAAAATGGTCATATTATGCAGGAATATGTAGATATATTCTATGATGTGTAACAAGTGCTGAACACAGAAGAAAGAAAACTAAATTTAATGTTCACGATGTTATGGCAATTATGGAAATTTGTTTTTTGCATGCATTATTTACATCTTTTGGTGTTTTTTTGCAATTTAGTGGAGCTTGTAAGAGATGAAATTGGGCGTAGAGCAAGGATTGCCACTTTACTCATGTTTACTTTACTATATACTCGAGTTACTTAATGTTTTTCAAAGATCTTACTCAATTTTCAATGATAAAGGACTGGAAAGTCGATTGAGTGTACGTTCATAGTGCCAACAAGCACAAAACGGTTGCTGGAGCATAGCTGCATTGCCATATTGACGACAAGATGTGTGAGTACTCTGATGGCATCATAACAGCTGGTTTTGACTCATTTTAACTTAAAAAATGAAATTTGTCACAGTTTGTCACTCGAAATACCTTAAGATTCAGAAATCTAGCCATGCCATTCAGATGCTTTCTCTATAATTTAATACTCAGTGCTTTCAGCCTTATTTGCTCTATCAAGCAGCAAGATCATTGCTTATGAAGGTAGCTTCATCTTACAATGCCAAACCCACCTCATTACACATCTGCCATCATTTCCATATTTGTCTCATGTCTTCTTTTTCGCTTTCAAGGACAGAACCATTTTAATAGTTTTTTTCTCCTTTCTTGTATGCTTCTTGACAACCGTTACCATGCAAAAATCACATCGTTTGAATAATAAAATTTATAACGTGAAAGAAACCAGAATGTTTTCTCAGGCATGTACGTGTGAGCGGTTCGTGTAGCGAATAGAAACATTTCTTATATACTTCTTGGAAAAAGGTCGTAAATTTGTTAAAATCACAAACCGCTTGTTATCGATTCTGTCCTTCTCGTTATAATTGGAAGTGTAAAAAATCATATACTTGTTTCAATTTGAGTGATTTTTGTTGATTTTTTTGGTGTATTGGGAAATGTTTGGTGTACTTCCGGGACTTGCGGGTGGTGTAAAGTCAATTATTGGTTTTTCACTTAGTGGGCAGCTTGATTGATTTTGAACATACTCAGAAATTATGGAATTTGGAAAATATTGATCTTTATTCATACTTAGTTGCTTACTTTGCTGTCCGCACCTCCCTTAGATGGAGTCTAAAGCTGGCAGTATTGCTGGATTCCGTCTGCTAATTTTCTAACAATTGACTATCAGTTGCAATAGTATTACTAAGTCCAGCAAGAAGATTTTCGTAATATGAGCCAAAATTTAGGTCATCCAGCAAAACCCTCAACACTAAAGAATTCCATCCAGAATAAATTGACATTTTATGTCACCAAATTTCTCATTTCTCATGTTTACATCGTAAAATAATCAAGGCCACTTAACAAGCAATAAATTAATTGTAATTCTGGACATTTGCCTAAATTATTTTATAAGAACTCATCTTTACTTAAATAAGAAGAATGCAAAAAAACCCTTTCATGTCATGCTTTCTACCCATAAAAATTTATTATCCTCCTTTCTTGTTCAATATATAGGCCATAGTAAAATTGTTGGAATCAGCATTATGTTAGCCATGCAAAGTCATAAAATGAAACTGTAAACATTCCCTTTTAACTATCATATAAATTATCTTAACTAAATTGTAGACCAAAAATGACATGAATAAGCAACAAAAGAACGTTTTGTGGCTGATCCGTAAAAAAACACATTCCAATGATAAATTTTCCAACATTTTTTAGTCATGATGAATTATTTTTTTTAGTGCATACAAATTGCGGCTCAGTGCATTTACGCTGCGATAATATCCACCAAATACCATTTTTTACCTCCTTCTATGCGCTATGTTGTTCCACATAAGTTGTTACGTGTGCAAATATTTTTGTTTTCCATTTAAAAAATGGCTTTGCAATGCAATTCTCGCTCCTGCGTTTTTTTTACTGTAATTTTACTTTATTTGCTATAGCAACATTTCCTTTTTTTGTTGTTATTGTATATGAAATAGTACATAAAATATCTCATTTCTCATGCTTTCAACCCTTACGGGGTAAAATCCTTTTTTTTATATGAAGAATGTTTATGTTATGTGGTTTTATGTCTGCATCTTATGTAAATGGCTTTAAGCATTAGAACGAAAGAGTTTTTCGTAAAAATGAAAATGCGAGAGCTTCTGAACATTTAAGGCTTAGATGGGAATTTAAGGAAGATGGGGAAATCAATTTTATATATTTATGTATCTAGCTAGATGTTAGGGGAGCATACGGAAATGATGGATTTAGGAAGATTTCTAGAAGGAGTTGCTTATTTTGAATTGATTCTTAAAGCTGTGACTGGCTTTGAGTCAATTCTTGAAGCAACGACTCACTTTGAGTAAATTCTTGAAGCAATGACTTATTTTGAGTCAGATCTTAAAGCAATGATTTATTTTTGAGTCGATTTTTAAAGCAATGATTTGTTTTGAGTCAATTCTTGAAAATAGAATTTATTTAAAAGGACGTACTTTATGAATAATCCCCTAGAAACCCAACACAAATACGCATCCATTCTTTGATGGATAATTTTTCATTCTGGACATAATGCAATCCATTTATTCGCTTAAAAAACGGAATCAGAAACCTCCCATCTCATTTTTATTCAGTTTGCAAAAATGCCATGCCTAGTCGGCCCTCTCGTGCACATAAAACAAAATGCCATTCCTGTATGAATGTAATTAAATATTTCGAAAATTTATATTTTTGTTATGGCTAGAATGAAAATTTCATTTGCTCATTGTATATACCTTTAAATGCTGT
Organism: Chironomus tepperi; assembly: GCF_022539635.2. NCBI lineage: Eukaryota > Metazoa > Arthropoda > Insecta > Diptera > Chironomidae > Chironomus > Chironomus tepperi. The sequence continues at coordinate 4,229,967 of NW_027226207.1, forward strand.
AAAAGATGAGAGAGAAATAAAAATTTATGAAAAATGATATGAATATCACAAGATAAACATCTGTTGGGATTTCCATTGAAATATTTATCATTTTTTTTAGCTCATTTACTGGAATTAAAAAATGACTACTCATTACTTATATTCATATTTTATCAGATGCTAGCGGATATTCTCTCATTTTATTATGATTAAAGTCTCGCGAGACACTCGGGCATATGAAAAATTATTAAAGTTAAATTAAAGTTTATGATAAGAATCTAGTTTCAAGCTCTAAACGATTTATTTATTTATTCATGTATATTTATACAATGAAACTTAAATTAGATAAAATTGAGGTATGTTTTCTAGGGATTAATTATAACAAAATTGTGGTTTTGAGTGGTGTTTGCTGCCTATAACCGATATTCTGAAAATATCTCTAAAATGTTCATTAATTTATCAATCCTCAATTTACAAATTTATGCTGATGTAATATTTGAAATAATTATTTTATGGTTGATTACACAATTGTTCGTGGAAACAATTATTATAGTTTTGTGAAAATTTTGTAATTACTGAATAATTATTAATATCCACAAATAGTTTGAAATGTTTGATTAATTGAACATTTTCAATCATGTAAATATTTATGGATGTGGGGGATGGTTATTGACTAGATAGCAACATTGTGTGTACATGTCATTGTTATTGATAATTTTGCATTTGTTGATGCATTAAGGTTTATTGTTTGATGCTGAAAAATTAGTTATGGTGGTTTTGTTGTTGGAAAATTGATGATGAATGAAGATATCAATATTTTAGGTGGGCATATGTAATATTTTTAGGAAATTGGCATATGTTAGCACAGTGGTGGGCAATCTTTTATGTTTTGTGGCATATATTGGTAGTGACTTGCATATGCCATACGGTTCAAGGCATTTTTGAACATTTTTGGGCAAATAGATTGCTCACCTCTGTGTAAGTCAGCAATATGGTCAATTTCAGATGCTATCTAAGTTCGTGGTGATCACTAGTAGTAAGCAGCATTCAAAAATGTCAACCAATTCAATTTCTCCTTCCTTCCATACAATGACACACGCTCATTTTCTAACCTTCACTTACCCACGTGCCAGCAGCATCTTCTTCCTCAAGAAATCAAATATTCACATCTAAAATTCAAAACATCACCAACACAATCCCAAGAAAAGCTTAAGGAATCAATTTATAATTCACAAAAAATTCCATGAATTTCCATGAATTAATATTAGTTTCTAATTTTGCATAACCATAAACATGACAAAGCCAACAAAATGAATACTAATCGGTAGCAAATTTACTTGAAATCACAGCAAAAATTGCTTCCTTTTTTTACTTCAAATATAAATAAATCTAATTAATTAAAATCCTTTCAGTAAACACAATTTAATGTAAATTTATAAGCAAAAATTTTAATGCGAATGCAAATGTCTAATGAGAATTTACTGCGTTGCCAACCCCCCATCCATCTAGAGGATGAAAAAAATCGTTTGTTTCTATCTATGAGATAATTATTTTTTTTTTTCTACTTCCTTTCCCATGTCGCAAACAGAACGACTGTTGTGGAGTGAGGAGGGATATAGCATAGGAAAATGAAACTCATTTGCGAATGACCCGTAACGATTTTTTTTGTGTGTGTTGCTATATTAAAATAGATATTTTAAGGGATTTTGGGGCTGAGATTACGAGGTCAAAATAGCAAACAACAAATAAAGCTATTCGAATTAATACGCACATTAATGATCCCTTTTTTTCTTCTCTTTTTTATCATTTCAGGTAAATATAAATAAATAGAAGGCTAATGGATGGATAAAATGATTTTTTTATGGTGTACAAAGCAGTGATGGAGCAGGAGATATTGGTTATTAAGGCGCAGGTCTTTATCTGAGGTTCATATTGAATTGTTGGCAAATTATGATGAGACTAGAATTTTGGATGATTTGATGCTCAAAAACTAGTCAATTTCGAGTCGATTTCAAGCGTCAACTGCCTTATATGCTGCTGAGACCTTTTTGACACAAATTCAAACATTTTGAACCTTACGACTGCTTATACAGTATGTTAAGAATCCAGGACTAGTCTATGCAGCTGTATTAATACTGTCCATTCGCTCTAAGGTTTCTGTCCATATGAATGCTGTGTGGACAGCTTTTAAAACTGTCCTGATAGCGACGGTTCCTTAATTTCTTACAATTCAATATGAAACACTTAAGACTGCTTCCTAAGCTTCACATTCTCCTTACTCCATCACTAGCCCCTCCGACTTATCTCACTCGTTCAAATATCTTCGTGGAACATACCAAAATGTAATGATGCTTGTAAATTAGAAATCATTAATTTCAATAATTGTACGAAGGATGAAAGAAATTTTTTTTTCTCATATTCCTTCCTTCATCCACATCCATAAAACTCCTTTTGTGTATTCTCATAAGAGATTTGTGGATGCGATTTACAGATATATGAGAAATGAATGAGTTTTTTTTCTTGCTCGGGTAAGTTTTGTGTTTTCTTTACATTTTTTTTTGTTGCTGTATATGTATGTATGTAGCCTGAACTATCAATCAAATGGAATTTCAATGGGAAAATAGTGAAAGTAAAAAGAATATTTTTCTTCGAAAATGGCAATAAGAGGAGATAAGCGCAAAAAAAACTGCCATTTTTTTTTGTTTGGGTGAAAAAGAAATACTGTCGATGACAATATAATTAGTTTTCTCAAGTATGAAATATATACCAAATATGTACGTACAAAAACATTCTTAATACGAAATGGGAAAATTCCCTTTAGCATTGAACATGAAAGCGAGAAGCAAAAAAAAAGTTTGTGTTTTTGGATGACACAACTCATCATGATTGGGAGTTTTCTTTTTTTTTTGTTGTGGATCTAGAGTTTTGGTGCTTGTTTTTTGGTTTATTGGATTTTTAGTATTTAGGGGATGCATTGCTTGTGGTGTATGGAATTGATGGAATTTTTGAGGGATTGTATTTCTTGAAAGTGTGACTTGATTGAATCTTCAATTTGTCCTCATATGGTTATCTAGAAATTTAAGTATTAAACAACTCAGTTTTAAATGGATTCTGAGGTTTGGTGCTGAATTTTGGAGGTGCAACCAATATGCAGCAAGAGATTTTCATGTTTAAAGTCAAGTAAGGATTCTGATGCAATCAAAATAGTTCAATTAAAGCTAGTGTTGTGCCAGTTCCATGTCTAATCCACACTCAATCGACCCTTTTCTTCCGAATGGCACTGGAGCTTCAATCTTCCCAAATTCGGCATATTCTGACCTGATGCTAGTCAAGAGCTGGATTATTCCATTCATGCTTCCTGGATCTTCAACAATCTTCTTTCAATTATGCTTACCAATGCCATCACTCCTTCAAATAATATAAAAAAATTCAAATTCTCCTCAACTTCCGTCAACAAACTTTCAAACCAAAGTTATTCTCCAAGAACACCTCAAAGCGCTCCCATCAATCAATCCATCCCCTACAGTTTTTCATTCCCATGATGAAAGAACTTTTCCCGCTGCCGCATTTGCTCCTTTGCTTATTTCCATCAGAGAAATTAAACTTTTTCAATTACGCCTGGCGTGAACTTTTCCTCTTTTCCAACCTCGATTCGATTGATTATTTTTTGACAAAGTGCAAGTTATTGCCGGTGATTTTTACCATTCGAAATTTTTTATTTGGTAATGGGATTTTTTCATCCATCTCTGAGGAATTCAGGTCGATTTGACCGCAGTTTTCGTAATGATATTCAGGAAAAATTTGCAAATATTCGTAAAAGTATTTTTGAGATCAAAAGAGTTTTCCATTCAAGATGAGAAATAAAAAAACTCGTTTATGTGGCTTCTTTCTTTAGTATTTCCTTTAAAAAAATGTCTGGCTATAGATGAAAGAATTATTGAGAAAATTTTTAGGAAATAATTCATTAAAATATATATTTTTGAACAGTAAAATGAAAAGAATTTCCATAAATTATTAAAATAAGTTTGGAATTGAGATGCCATTCCTCATGAATATAGTTTTTCGCATATAAGAAGTTCCATGAAAATTTAAAAATATAGACTATAGAAACTTTTAAAGAGACATTATGTGAATATTTTTTTTTTTCACGGTTCAAGCAAGAACTTTTCGCGACACTTTAATGTGGTTATGTACATAGTCTAGACGCCATAGCATTTGTTATGCTAATATTGAATAGAAACGAGTTGAGAGACATGCTGTTTTCATGAGAATCTGCAGTGGTACTTTTAATTAAAAATTGAAACAATATTAACAGACTGGGGTGGAGTTAGAGACATTATAGAGTGTATGTGGGTATGCTGGACATCAATGAGAAAGTAAGGGAAGCTAGCAAAGGGTTTAGAAATAGATTCTTGCTTTTGGACATGGAATAAAGCCATATATTCATGACACACTACTTAATACTATTTCAATTCAAAAATGCTCAATGTCTATTCATTTGCTGTACCATATAAACTGCCCATCACTGCCTTATATCCAACCCTGCTTCAAAAACCGCTTTAACATCCCTACAAACTCTCATTACCTCTACTTACTCATTCATAACATATTTATTATTTACACTACAAAAGAATGATTTTGTTTTGTCCCCAATGGTAAAGCATAGTAAGTAGAGCAACATCACAACCACAATGTATTCCACTAACAATGAAATGACATTTAAAGTTCCGTTCAAAACATTTCACATTCATTCAATTGTACGCATGAAAACTTCCTAAATAAATTCTACATCATTTTTATTTTAGTGTCCATCAAATAAATAAGCATCCATGAGAAATGTGGGGGCTGTGACTGTTATTTTTTTTCTCGGTGTCTCTCTCTATGCCATTTGTAACAACATAAACAAAATTAAAAGGAAATAACATTTTTATTTATTATAAATATACAATATTAAATTTTTTCTACTTCTTTTTTTTGGATGTCCTCCTTTGTCTTCTCGCTTATGAATGGTCCCGTGTCCCTCATCAACAACAAAAAATAATGAACATTAACATAAATGTTTTCTGACAGTTCTATTCGTATACAATTTTTGCTTCCTCGTCATTCACCTTCCTTCTGACGAAGATCTGATGTCATGCTTTTACAGCAAAAATATTTACATTTACGGTGAGAGAGAGAGAGAGGGTTGCCACTTGATTTATTTGCGTTCTTATTCATTGTGAATAAAAAAAGCATCATCAAAAAATATTAAATTATAATAATGCGGTTTAACTTTGTAATGCTATAAGAAATATGTGAATGAGAACAATGAGAAGAAAAAAAGGAAATAAAACTGAAATTATCATCATTTTCAAATGAAATATATATATTTTTGAGGAAGAAGATGGAGGAAATGATGCTATGAATTATTTATTCTAACGTGTTGTTTCTAAGGAATGGGTATGAGATAGGTTAAATGGGGACAATTTTGAAGTGGGGGAGGCTTTAATTTGGAGAAATTAATATTAAGCTGGGGAGTTTAATATTAATTTTGCTGACTTATGAATTTGTACTGAGAAAGCTTCTATGCCAAAAGGCCCTAAATTTACCAAATCTGACTCAGATCTGAATTGGCATACAGATGGAAAAAAATCAAGAAAAGTCCACTATAACACGGCTTCCACACGTGCCTTCTTCCTCAAGATGCCATTTTGCACCATTGATGTCAAGATGGTTTCTTCTGTGATTGCTAACTTCTGCCAGAAGCTACATTCGAAATGTGAACTGGTAGTCGTCAAAACCTGGCATTTTTCAACTCTAGACACTATTTCTCGTATTTGCTGTACATTCGTCCTTTGGGTACCTTTTAATATAGTGCTTGGATGACCAATTGCGACTTTAATGCTGAATACTCCAAATGCAAAGCTAAACTCTCTGCAATTTTGCACAATTTACATACAAAATACACCACAGACGCTTGATTAACTCAATTAAACTCTACATCCACCCAATCTCCCATTCCTCCATACAAAACTATTTTAATCCACTTCTTATTCTATTCACCCAAAATTCCCATTTTAAAAAATAATCAAACTATGAATACAACATGATGTTACCGTCTGGTTGTGTAAAAAAAAATACTCAAAACTTGTTGAACAATGTTCATCTTTCTGTTTCCATTCATCCACCTCAAACTACATGCTTTTTCTTCAAAAAAAAAAACTTTTTCACTCCAGAAACCACTTCTTTTTCAATTTTATAAATTGAGATGTACATATCTTGTTTATCATCATAATATGCATAGAAATGTGCTCGATTATAATCATAAAAAGCATATCTCAAGAGGATTTATATTAAATGCCTATAACATGAAGCCACCTTTTGTTATAATTCTTTTTTATTCCTGGTTTATCGTCTTCATCTTCTATCGAGTATCAAACAATAGCTATAGCTGTACTCCTTCTTTTAGATTTAAATATTTTTTTGTATGTTTGGCTAAAAAACATAACATCTATAGCTGAATATGAAAATCCTTTTTCAATCTAGAGATGAAGAAGACGATGATAATGGGCGGTGGAGATTTATAAAAAAAAATATTAGAATAAAAAATGATTTTATAAGTTTCATCCATTCAGACTAATAAAAACCATAGAAATTATGCATGTATGATGTGTTGTTGGGGTCTGTTTGGTGGTTGAGTGACTTGTCGTATTTTGGGTACTGAACCTAAAAGCACATAGCTTGGAAAAATGCAACGAAGGTCTCTTTTCAGTCGAATCTGACTCCTTACATGAGCAAGCTCTACCTGCAGTCACTATTCTTACCATTTAGTACGTCACGTGCCATTCAGACTAGCTTTGTATTCAAAAATCTAATATTTCCAGCATTCAGCATGAGTCTGACTACTCCTTCCATTCCTTAACATCTAAACAACCCTTCAAATATTCCTTGCATGTTGCATACTCCCTCCATATATGTACTATATTGTTATGAATAATATTTATGTTAATGTGGTTTTTTTCTTTAAAATTCTATAAAGGCGAAACTAGAAGATGAAAACATTTTTTGCATCATAAAAACTTCTTTCAATGAAATTCAATTGTTATTTTGTGCTGCATAAAAAAGAGCAACATTATTTCTATATCTCATGTTTGCATCTCAGATATGGATGCAATGTTTAATTTAAAAATTGGTTTTTTTTCGTCTTCCTTTTTTTGTGGATACGGAAAAAATCTCACCTGTCACAGCTATAGATTTAAATATAGGTCACACAGGTGACCATTATTGCAAATAAACAATATAATTTCCGAAAGTCCCCACCGCATATTCACGTGTAAATGTGAAGACAATTAGGAAATTGTTGGAAATAAAAAGCAGCACAAAAGTCTCTTTTTTGTTTTGTTTCGTAATTGATAATGGTTATAGTCGCTATTTGGGTAAGCTTTTATTTTATGGTAAATGTAATTGATAGTCCTTAGTGGCTGTAGAACTATGCACACGATATATTTGAACTTATTGAGATTTGTTGTCTATGTTTTTCTTTATTCGGTGGAATCGATATGCATTATGGTTGGTTTGAACTTTTGCATAGCTGGATTTGAGAATTGGTTGGAAGGGAATAGATTCTATGAGATAGTTCATAGATGATGGTCGTGAGAGTCATTAGCAGGGTGTCTCCATTGGACAAGAGTAATAAATTTTCACAGCACTCTTAGGAATTGCAATTTTTGACTGCCAAAACTTGATTATTGATGCTGCTTGATATCATGCATGGCCGAACAGCATTTCTGACCCAAGGCAACTCTAAAATTATGCTAAAATTCATTGAAACCAGAACCATAATCTTAAATAAAACAAAATATCTGAAACCTCCAAATTCATCTACGACCTTGACCGTTCTGCTGCACAAAACACCCCAAAATCTACTAACAGCATCGCTATTTCAAAAATTCTTTACAATCAGCCATTAATTTTTATTTATAGAACAGTTTTTCAAAATAGCTTATCATTTATGTTCCCGCCCAAAATCTGCCATCCACATAAAAACAGCATAACTGCATTTTTACAATTCAATAAAAAAAGATTTTCAGCGCAATTTCTCTTCATTCTACAATTTTCCAGCCCACATGAACGGAACAGATTTTCAAAAAAAATAGTTTCAAGTACGAAACGTAATGTAATAAACCATTTCGAACCAACTGAAAGTACTCTCAAAAGATATAAAATATTTGCATTTGAAGTAGTTCAAGATCCGCTCGAAAAAAAAAATGGAAGAAAATCTTGGAAATTTGCCAACAATGCATCCTAGAATGGAAACACAAAGTCGTTAGTTTTAATGGCCTCCTTTCGATTACATAAAAAAAGGGTCAAAATTTCCTTTCATTCATAAGAAAAAGGATTACTCTCTTTTTCTTGTCTTCTTTGCCTATTTATTTGATGAAGGTTCTGTAAAGGCTACATTAAATTAGATTGAATGAAAAAGAAACTGCTTCTTCTTTTCTCTTTTTCGTCCATAATACCTGATGCATTTGATTCCAATGCTTTTGTTTCATAAGAAAAATTTCCATTCTTAATCACATTTGTCGATCAAATTCGGAGGGAGGTCATGGGCTGAGACACTTGATCATCATTAATTTAATTAATTGTTAATAAATTGTCTGAATTAAAATATGCTTTGAATGTGGATTTGATTGAGATTCGAGTTGAGATTGTTTAATTGCTGAGTGACGTACTGCAGTATTTCCGCAGTGCTCTGCGGCCAATCTTAATTTTCCATGCTCAACAGGACAATAGCACACCATTTTCACGTTTTGTCATCGACACAATAGCTTTGAGGTGGTCTAGTGGCTATAATGTGTCATTCAGGATGCGTAGTCATAGGAATAACGAGGAATTGAATGCGATTGACCTTGATTTGGTGACAAAGAAGAATAGAAGTAATTACTTACTTTACCGGTCATTCAGATCAATTATAATCTATAGCATCTAACTAATTATAATCTATCCCTTAGATAGCACCTAATATTGGCTCAATCAGTTGTCAATTCAGATTGATAAGTGCAATACTTGAAATAGAAGTAGAATAGAGCCATTTGAACGAGAATCCATTTAAAAGTTGCTAAATTTCTTTGGAAAATGTAACGGATTCCTTAACTAAAGACTCAGATTTGCCTTCTAGCCATATCTATTCAGATACATGTCCTTCTTCACTATTCCAATGATATTCCATTGGAAAACACTAGAAAAACAAACTCGCAACCTTAATTAATTTTATTGAATAAAATTAGAATAATAGAAAATTTTTCAAAACATTTAAACTAGTCAACTAACTATAAGTGTAATGAAAATATTGACTCGAAAAATGCAAATAGAAGATAATTTTACAATAAGCATTTCAATGAATGTAAAATTTCCATCTTTCTGCCATTTTCCATTTATGCAATGTAAAACACAATTTAGATAAATGAATGCGATGCGAGAGCTGTAAACGGTGCAGGAAGAAGAATTACAAATAGAAAAGTAAAAAAGGCTAGAACGAAAATTTCCAGGCCATAAAACACTTTATGTTGATAGTTATTGGCTATAAATGAGGTAATTTTCTATGCTAAATAATTACATCATTTTCCCTCTATGGAGTGGAGTTGAATGAAAAAAAGTATTCTACGTACGTAAATTAAATGGCAAATGTGGCGGCAATAGTACTCGAATGTAAGTGAAGTCTATCAGTGTGTAAATTATTCTTCGAATGATTTTTACGTTGGGGAAAAATGTGCCGCCTTTTTTACTGATCAGGGAAGGTAGATTGCTAATTTTGAATTGAATGTGTTGATTAAAATCGATTGGAAGGAACTTAATTGAAGCATAATGGATGCTTATTAGAGTAGGAGAGGTTATTTGAAGTTCAGGAAATAATTAGTGAATATTTGAGGGTGGTGAGGCAGAATTTTAATTAATAAAGTGGAATTCAATCTCTTTTGATATTGTTTGTTGCTAGGGAGACAATTTGGACCTGTTTGACACTTGTATATCAATATGCGCTGCGAACAGCTCATCTATGTATCATACTCAACCAATACTCATTCCTTTCATCTTAATAAGCAACACACACAATAGGTTACATGCTGATATCACTCCAGAAAGTGGAAAATAAATATTTAATCGGTAAACTCAATGTTTAACCAGAAACTATGCATGTGTATAGAAAATTTATTGCCTTGTGGTAGGAAATATAATTTTTGGAAGGAAACAAAAGAGCCACGATAGAGCTATTCAAACAAACTTCCGAAAATTTCTTAAACGCAAACAATAGATGATGGAAACTTTATTTGAATATTCTCGATTACAGTACTTTTTTGTGGATGTAATGAATTTTCCATGAGACTAAACAACGAAAAATGGCAAAGACTTAGCTGTCTTTTTTTCACTAAAGCAGGAAAGTTTTTCACAGAATTTTATAGCTATTATGATGAGACAAACGGCACCAAAACGCCTGCCAATGATTATTTTTCCTTATCTGATGTACGGAAGCATTTAAATTTCTTTAAGTATTATTCAATATTCCTTCCTTCCACCTCTCATTCATCTTTAGAATGCCTGTTTAATGACTGCCTCCTATGGACGAATGAAATTGTCATCAAAATAGCATGAAGATAGGCAATAACTTTAAATCAATATATCGTAAAGAAAGGAACCGAAGGACACTTTATTAGAGCTACTAATTAAAATTTACATCCTATAAAAAATAATACGCTTGATGAGAATTTACACGGTAATGAACAGTACGTAAAAAGTGCCTTAAATTGGCAATTTAAAATTTGGATAATTTTTTTTTTGGTTCGGGCACATTTTCGCTTAAATAAAAGGTACAATTTGGGGAAATTTATGCAGAAGATAAAAGTGAGCTTAAAAATTTGCCATTGTAATGAAGGATTCATTAAGTTTTGGAATTTGAACGATCGTGAAGTTGTGTAAATGAATTTTATGGCCTTTTTGGTTGTATTTAATGAAGGAATTTGTTAATTTTTTTGGGAAAAATTGTCAAGGTGGAATTTTTTGGGGAGTTTGGGGCTATTTGGAGGTTATAAGATGATGAAAAATAGTGTTTTTGATGGGTTTCTATTTCTTGATTTTGTAGAGAGTTTGGGGATGCCACAGAACTTTAACAATTCATTGAAGCATCAACAGAAAAGCATAGAGATGACAATTAGTTTCTTAGTAATCAATCAGGTCAAAGAAATGGTACGTTGCGTAAAACTTCATTTTTGGACGTAAATATGCTACAAAAGTCAGGGTCACTTACTTCGCTTACTCTATCGCTGGATGCCCAGGTTATTCAGGCTATCCCAGACCTCTAGCCTCTACCAAGTGTCTTTATAGTGCTGTATCCCCATTTTCTTTTGAACATCACGCAACATATGATCGACCCCTGAACATTTTTAACACATTTTTCCTTAAAAGTCCCAAGGCTAGAACAATAAAAACATGACAACATTAAAAAATATTAGCATCAGATTATGTTGTTTTAAAGGTCAAATTTTACAACTTTTCAAATTCAGCTTCCCGTTACCATTTTCATAAAATAAAGATCAAAATCTAAACGAGACTCAAAAAGATATTTAAAAAACAACAATAGCTATACCATATAACTTTCACATTTATTTCACATCAATTTCTAGAAAAAAATTCAAAATAAATGATGCAAACTAATTCTCATCTCATTTCTGAATGAAAAACTCTTCTTGTCTTCCTATTTTTTTATTTTTATTTCTCAGAAGAAATTAGATTGTATTTGAAAATGAGATGAAAATAAAATAAAAAATTGAATCACGATGAAGGAAGGGAAGGAAGTGAAAAAGAAAGTTTTTTTTTTCTTTCTTTAAATTTCGTTAAACATTGAAGCTAAAACGTGATAAAAAGGCATAAAAAAGTTTTCATTTTATTTTCATTTCTTAAAGTTTTTATTTCACTTGCTGTTTCCTATTGCATGCCATTCAGGCACGAAACATATGTTCCGTAATCTTCTTTAGATCAGTAAGAACTCTGTAAAAACTAAAGACGAACATTTCTTTTATGGGATTAGCACATTTTACTTTACGCAGAAATTGCAGATATGGATGTAGGGAAAGTCATTAATTAGAGTATGGTGATTACTTGACATGTTAGTTTAAGGATAGTTGTCAGGTTTGAGGGATACAAATGTATATTAGCAATTTATGGTTAATTTAGGGTTTATCTAGGCAAAATCTATGAATCAGATGGTAAATGTTGTCAGGAATGCTAATAGTTTGGCAAAGAAGCAGCGTCATGCTGACTAGATGCAAGTTTTACTTCAAATCTAGAGTTGCCGTTCTGTGTGCATCACGACAAATCAGACATATACTTATTGTAGCTATATTACCTAACTGAAGCTTAGGTTACAGCAATAGGCTTCCCATCAGACTCTGTAGCTTTGTCTTTTACTTCTGTACATGGTATAAAGCCTGTGTATATGACCCAATGACCAATGACCATTGTAGTCTAGTCTGTAATTAAAATACAAACCTAATGATGTGATTCGTTCATCCTATGTTCATCTTAACCTCCTAACTCCATCCCTTCCAAAAACCAAGTAGATAAATGAACGTTTAAGACAGTCTAATACTTATACTTTTCAAATTAGAGACGTATTTATTTATGTTTTTTTGAAGATGTACAAGCCACTTCATCTTTATTTCTACGAAAGAGGATGAAGAAAAAAAAAGAAAGTAAATGAAAGGGACGATTTACTTGTGCATGATGAAACAAACTTTTACTTTTATTTTTCCTATCGCTTTCATCCTACAAAGTGAAAATTTCATTTCCATTTTCTTAGTTTTAATGCCTTTCCTTCTTTGTAATTTGTTTCCAATTGAAGTTTTTTTTTCGTTCCCTCCTTCTCTCTTTTATGAGCCGATAAATGTGTTTCCTTTAAAGATATATGATGGTGTGTGCACTAATGGTATGAAGTCATGTAATCTATACTTTAGTATAAAAAGAAATGAGTAAAGAAGTCACCTTGATGAAGGTGAGAGTGGAAGTTCTTCTTGTTTAAGGTTGTTCTTTTTAAAGAGTATAGTAAATGTGGTGTCAAGTTTGAGGATTAATTTGGATTTAAAGATGAGGATTGTTGCTTCTGTTTTGGGTATGAATTATCAGAATGAATTTGAGCACTCAGAACATTCTCAACAAATTTAGTTCCTCAATTCAGCGTCTTCATATTTGAAACCCTGTTGAATTTGAAGTCACTTCTTTCAATGAGTATAACGCAGGTGGTTCCTTCTTACCAGCTGCTACATTTGATGTTTATAATTCCATAAGAGGTATTGATGTATAATCAAATTAAGCATGTAATAAAGAAGACAATTCTTCCAGATATCAACCCTTCAATCAGTCTGTAAATTGATTGATCTAGGCACGTTCCTTGTAGTCAAAGATAATATTTTCATAAATCATCATATAAGTATTAATAACATGATTGCTTAATGCTTTATTGAGGTTCTTCACAGTTGCTCGTGTTACAAATTCATCATTAAATCTTCAAGAATTGACAAAATTAATTTAATTTATGGAAATTTGCTAGTAAGAGCATTGAACTTGTGATTTGAATGGATAAGAAGCTGAAATGAAGTAAATGCAATAATTTGACATGCTTTGCTCCTTTGCTGGATGTGGAAATCAATTGTGATCTATGATTTGCCTTGGATTTGAATTGACGGCATCTCATTCACTGGCAATTCAATACTAAGTGCTACAAAGGCATCAAAGGACTGCCCAAAAAATCAAAAATCGCTATAAAGTACCAAAACCAATATCAACCCCTTTTCAATACAGCAAGTTATTCTACATCCCCAAATAAATTTTCCTATAAGTTTCACCCTAAATTCCCTGTCACCGTCTTTCTAAAATTGATTACCTATCGACATCCTTTAATATACATTACATAATAGTATACACACAACAAAGTATTAAACATCCGAAGAAAAAATCTCTTTTTGTTTGCTCTGCCACCCAAAATCTCTCACAAAATGATACGCGTAAACTCATGAGACTCAAATAGATAAGTAAGTGATAAAAGCTTTTTACTATAAATCTGCAACAACAAAACCATTTACCTCAATTTACTTTTTTTTTTGTGAATTATTTTTTTTCGGTTACATTTACTGTTCTTTGTTTTTCTGATCCTACATTTTTTCATTCTGTCATGAGCAGATATATATACAAACATAGATACCATGTTGTTGTTGCCATATGTCTTATCTTATACATGCACAATATGTACACTAATGGTAAAGTGGATGTGAAGAGAGAGAAAGAGATAGAGATGTAGGAAAATTTGATCTTTACATAACACAATACAGATCAATCAATAAAGTGTCAATTTTGTTCAATTTTCAAGCCTGACATGCATCTGCTTTTCGACATTTAATATTTCTAAAGGGAAATACACAACATTGAGAATTTACAAGACATATTAATTTAAAAAAGTAGGAATAGAAACAAAGAAAGTAATGCCATGCATCAATATTATTACAGAACTTTGATATACGGAAGTAGAAATTGTAATTTAATCCAAGCTTCTTATTTATTTCATATTTCTTCTTATTATTCTTTTTCTATAGAAATAAGAAGAAAGTTCGTAAATACTCAAGTTTATTGTAGCATATTTTATGCATTTGACGTGATAGAAATTTTAAAAATTATTTCGGTATGTACTGTATGAATCAGTGGTGTATTTATAGGGAATAGTGATAGGATGGTCCTTTTGGAGACTAGATGAACTTGGACTTGATTTTTTAATGCTGTCTAATAACTAACTGCCTAGAAAAGTCAGCTGTTTACTTTAAATTGCTTTCTTTGTACAAGTCTTACGGTTGTACGCCTTACCATCTCTAGCCTGATTATAGGGCTGCCATCTTTCAGATAAGGTGCTGTAGATAGGCTTTTAGTCTATACTTTAATGGAATTATTAAATATTAAGGACAACACTACTTTTGACATTTGGTCAGGTTTTAAGTCTGACTTAGGCATCTCCAATCCCCCCTTTGCCTAGCTATACCTCTGTAGAATTCACACATAAAACACAAAAACGAGAGAATTCTTTCTTAATTCAATTTCCTTAAAAAAAATTCTTCTTTCCTTTCCTAATTCATTTTTCAAAAAACACACAGAAAAATTCTTTCATTTTTCCTAAAAAAAGAGAAGTTCCGTCTTCCTTCTCACTTTCCTCCTTTTTTTCTGTTCACGAAACAATTTATGAATGTGAAATTTTTTTATTGTACACTCCAGTGAGGATGAAAATGGGAAGTGAGCCACAATAACCACACAATTAATAAAAAAAAAAAGAATGAAAAACTTTTGTGTTAAACATTCTTACATCCTCAACTTATGCTTCAGCTTTTGCTTATTATAATGCCAAGACTTAAAAGCTTCTGTAAACAATGCCACATGACATGTCTTGCATTTGCTGGGGATGAGAATGAATGGAGACGGAAGTTGGAGAGATGGAATATATATTTTATAGATTGGGACAGTTTTGGAAGTGAGATGAATAATTTTTTAGGAAGTTAGGATGGTAGATTGTGTGAGGTTGGTTGATTGACGCATTTTACTGATTATGGTTGGCTTCTAACTTACAGCTTGGATTTTATATGGATTTTAGTTGACTTTACTATCAGTCAAATTTGAAATTGTGCTTCTGTTGACTTATTGAGGATTGAAAATAAAACTGGCTTTATTTAACGAACTTTTCAGAGTTACACTGATGGAATATAATGCAATTTCAGGTGTCAATTGCTCATAATGAACAATATCAGAAGGTATTGTGGTCTACCTATGTATGAACACCCCTTGAATGGTAAATTCAATTCCAAAATTGTCGAAAACAAATGAAATTCTGCATTTTTGTGGCTTTCTACCTTCAAAAAGAACAAGCAATGCACATAACATTTCCATAGAACCGATGATAAAGAAGCCTCACAAAAGTTTCATATTAATAAATTTTCCAACATTTTAAGCCAAAAAAAGCTTCAATTTCAGTTCCAAAAAAACACCCGAAACCCAACAAAACATTCAACTTCCTATACCAACATCATTCAAAACCGATGCTAAAAATGATGATAAAGTATTTTCATCCATCCATTCATTCCAATTTTATTTATATAAAGTACCACAGCCAATATTCACCTAAAAAAAATATTTAAAAAAAGAAAAGAAATTTCTCTGGCATTTCACTCTCATTCAGGAAATTCCTACATACATTTTTGAAGCTTGGAACTTGTGGTAAATGGAAATATAATTGATTATGTTGTCAATATTTTTTTTCTCTGCCTTACTTTGTGCTAAATACTCAATAAAAGTTTTCCATGTTGTGGATTTTTTTTATATTTTTTAACATGCCACAATCCACTTTACAGTTAATAATATAGTAACAGCCAGAGAGCTTCCTGGGGCACTTCTGGTTCTCTCACTTCACATTCAATTACACTTCCAATTTCGAAGCAATAAATAATTTTAATGACATGAGCAAAAAAAAAATGAGAGAAAGTTGCTGTAAGTGAGTTTGAAACAATATAAAAAAATATTGAAAATAATTAAAAATGTTTTAAAGACATACAGAAATTATTGAGTATGGATTGGGGTGTGGTGGCTGCACAGGGATGTAGACAGAATTATTTGAAGGTTTTCATCTCGAAAAACATTAGAAAATTGCTATAAAATTGAAGAATTTAGTCGAAATTGTAACGACGAAGAATCTAGCCCCACCTGGATACGCCCCTGAACTGGATATTGAAATTGAAATAAGAATTATTATGTAATGATTTATCTGCGAGGAGATATTCAATAGACTTGTTATTTTCAAAGTAAATTTATGGCGTTCATTATTATTTTCCAATGGATTCTCTACGCATGTACGAGAAAAAAATAATAATAATTCAATTCAACATTTTTTTCTCATCTTCTTTCGTGTTGTTGCCATATATACCTTTGTAATCGAAGGCAATATTCCCACTTGACAGCTTCGTTTCTCACTTTGTATACGAATTCATTTAAAAACATATTTTTTTTTCCTTTTTAATGACATTAAATTGAAAATTAATTTCCTTCAATGCTTAAATGATATTTCCTTATTATTTCGAAATATTCTAAATTGAATTTGCTTCTATTCATAGAATATGTGGGTTGAAAGAGTAAGAAAACGAGTCATTTAATTTCATTGATGGTTGTAACTGCTTGGCCCTTTTTTTTCCTTATACGACCATATGTAATGTGCTGTGTGTGATGTGCAATGTCTTTTGGTTTTATGTTTAAAGAAATCTTGTTTTGAATGGCAATTTAGTTGATGTCCTTGAGTTTATTTTGGACAATTTTCGAGGTCTACTCGGTTTTTGTATAAGGGCTTAGCCGCAAATAACGTTCCATTTTTTTTCAAAATTTCAACGGAAAAAAATAATTTTTTTCAAAAACAGATTACTAATTATGTTAATTAAACTAATTTAAAGCATGATTTGCTTCCGTATAGTAATCTTATCTTAAAAAGGAACATAAAGTCTCTATGCTCGACATAAATTTAGCGATTTTTATTAAATTTTCTGAAAAATTTTTAAAAATGGAACAAAAATTCACACTCAGTAGTTGAGATATTTTTTGAATTTTTGCATTAATTAAAGCACTAATCATAGCAAATTATATGCCAAAATGTTGGTTTTATGAATTTCTACAATTATAACTATCAAAAGTGATCCTAAAAAGTCCAACTAAGGAGAAAAATACCTTTAACTTCAAATTACTGAGTGTGAATTTCTAAACGGCCATGCCCATAAATAAGTTGAATCAAATCGACTCGACTCAATATTAAATCTGAGTCGACTGCTTAATGATTGAAGAATTCAACATCTAGGCACCGGCTCATTATACTTACTTTGAGTTTCCAATGACTCAACTCCTAAAAATTGTCCAAATCTACACGAAATCGTCACAACCTTCGAATATTTCAATCTTTATCCGGCCTCAAAAATCCATATTATCCTACCATGTTGACTCGAGCGACAGAAAGGTAGCTTATGCCTTGATAGACTGAACAGGTCTATTTCCATACATATCTACTCTACATTAATGCAAAACATCTCCAACCTGAGCCAAATGCTAACCCAAAACTTTATGATTGATGATTTTATAATCAAATTCCCAAAATATTCAACACACAAAAAATAGAATTTTTATGAGGATGTACATCCACAAAATATTAATCCATAAAAACAAATAATAATAATCTCCCTTAAAAACTAGTGTAAGGGAATGGTTATAAAATTATCATTATTTTCAATAGTGTGCATCACTAGAAATTATTTTCAGATCTAGCGATGATTTTTATTTGAAATACGTGCCAAAAGAATTGAATTGAAATCTAAATCAGAGAGGAAAAATAATAATAAAAATCGGAAGGGAAAAAGTACAGTTGTCCTACAATCATAATATAAACGTTTAACATTTGTGAATTGAGGGCTGTAAGCATATTCTATAAATGGATGTATTCATTTATGTTTATACAAGAGAAAAAGAATTAGGATGAAGAAGGAAATTATTGTGGGGGTCTGTGGTTTTAATAAATTATAAAAATAAAATTTGAATAAATTTAGACAAAAATATTCAAATTTTAAATTTCCGTTACAAGAAAAAAATTGAAAATTTTCAACAAAACCAAAGTTATTCAAACCAAGGACCCCCATTAGATGTAGCATTGCTAATGATTTGTGTATATAAATCCACGCGTCAGCAGCGCATGTTCCATTCGAACTTTAAGACAAGATTGTGTATTTCTTCTGTTGGATACTTTAAAATAATTAGCAATGATTATTCATCAACCTTATCCACCCCTAGCTCCTCAACATTATATCTTCGTCCACGGAACGTTTCATTATATAAGTTGAAAAGAAACTTTCTCATCAGTCTTTCCTGCAAATGAGGAAATTAACCAAGGATAATTTTTCTTACGACTTATGGAATTAACACAAAAATTATATCACTTTAATCTCAGTTCATCAAAATGAGATTTCCGTTCATGTTGACAATTTCATTCTCATTTATTTCCAGTTCCTCTATTTGTTGTTGCTAGATCGACATTTCAATAAGAATTCTAATTTTAAATATTTTTAAGGCTTCAAACTTTTTAATTTGAAATTTTATTTAATTGCGGCACCGACTTCAAAAGCTTCAAGCTCTTCTCATTAAAAATTTCCAAAGAAAGTGAGAATTTTTCTCTGCAATTACGCATTTCTTCCTCTTCCTTATCTCATCCTTACATTCTCATTTTTTTTTTGTTCCTTCCTTTTTCATTAATTATCACCAACACCGGAACTAAGATCAAATGTAAAAAAACGCGTCTCAAGTCACGAAAAGAAAGTTTCTATTCTTCTTATTCTCCTGGGATACAGCAAATAAGAAGAAGTATTTGTATATATCTTTCATCACTTATTTCCATGGATGCATAGATAGATGCTTTACAGCCGCGCTTTTTATATTTTCATTCAACAACTTTCTTATGAAACAAAAAATGGTAGAATGAAGGCACAAAAAAAAAGAATCTAATAAACAGCGAGCGATCACATCAAAAGTTATAAAGTCGCTTCCACCCAACGCATTAGCATGGGGTCGTACGGTGGGTTTGAGTTTAAATTGTAAAGTCTCACAAAGATGTTGAAAATTCATGCCAAAAAAAAGAAAGGAAAATTTTTAAATGTATATGCAGAAATACCACGACTTTTCTTTTAAGCTGTATATTCTTTGTGCCCCGTCATTTACAGGATTTTCCTTTATGAAATGAAATATTAAAATAAAAAGTGACAAGTTTGAGAAATTTACTGGATGTGAGTTGTTTGGACGGCTTTTGAGTTGTGGGGATATTTTGGGAAGTTGGATGCTGGATAGCTTGAATTTTATTGGAATGAGTGTTTGTTCCTATGAGCAGCAGCACCAGCACTTAGTTGTACAAGTCTAATCGTTCCAAATCTGGCATTAGCCCAGTGTGATTCTGGTATGATGTCGGATTTAAACCGAATTTGGCACCAAGTTAGGGTCATTCCAACCTAAAACCTGATTTCTGGTCGATTAAGCTGTTCAGTATGTCTACCTCTTCTCTGTAAACTTACTTCTTACAGTCTAACAACTGACTTTGTCATTACTAATTATAATACTCAGTCAAAGGCAATCAGCAACCTCCCATAGAACACATGTTTCATTAAATTTGACATTTATGTTTGCATTACCTTAAATGTCTGAATTATTTTTAAACTTTCAAGTCACATATAACTTTCACTTCCATCTACCCACATTAATTACATTTGTAGAATCAACAAAAAATGGTTCAAGTTCAAATAAAATTCATTAAAGCTGAAGAACTTACTGAAACTTTTTACAAACTCATTTGCTACCCACACAAAGTCTGGTATAATTGGTTAGGTATGGACCGTACAGATGAGAAGCAAAATGGTTGTTTGAAGAAGCTTTTAAATTAAAATTTACTGAAATAGAACGTAAATTGACGATGATGGTTATGATTGATTTACTTCCAAAAAATCCTACGCAAAAATTTTGTGTGTGAAAATTAAATAATTACTGCTGAAAAATCAGAATTGCTAAAAATAATGCCTTAATTTTCTCATAATAAATGATGGCAATATTTTTGGCACTTATTATGCCAATTAATTCTTTCATCGGAGCTATTTAGGTACCAGACACGAACATTATGCAGTAAAAGCGTAGACAAGACAATATTTGCAGAATAAATGACCTTCGTCATCTTTTTTTCATCTAATATCCGAGAATTAATGCTATCAAAAAATATTTAATCTCATAAGCAGCATAGAACATAATCCACAGACAAAATGTCCAATTTAAAACTACTTTATGATTCCGAAATTTGATATCCACAGCATAAGATCTCCGTGGTGAGTTGTGCACCAGCATTTCATTTCTATTTAGGGGATTTTTTTTTTTCAATTCTTTTAAAAGCATATACGACACAGATAAATGTGCATAAAATGGGGATGCTTTTTATGACACACAGAATTTTTCACATTCATGTGCATTGCTTTAATCTTCAACAGTATTTTTTATTTAGGACGAAGCTAGCAAAAAATTGTGGATAAGTAGACAGTAAAGATTATTAAAATATCTGTGAATGGAACCAGAGGAACTGCTGAAACAGGAATAAATCGATTTTCTACTGTGTCTGCTGTCTACACATATGAAAATTTACGAACAATGAAAAGCTGCAATAATCTGTACTTAATAGTCTTTAAAATGCTTATTCTATCTCTAAAACTCACAGTCCCAATTCTCATATATCCTAAATCAGTTCATCTGATGATGTAGGATAGTGTGAAAATTAAGGTGAGACACACCTTTCTACTTAAACAGAAAATTGTGAATTGCAGGTCAATTTACAGTATCTTCCTATATAACTATCAATTAAATTGAAATGTGTTCATATATGCTGCATACATATATATCTGCCAGATATTTGGGATACAATTCATTTGACCATGAAATCAAATTGACTTTCATTTATTTTTCCCTGTCCAAGCTACCTTATATTTCTCGACTGCTGTTGCTGCTACTGGTGCTTTTATCCATGTACCTTTCAAACACATTGAATACAATAGATTCAAATAAAATACAATAAATAGTTTGCTGAAATAGGCACAACTGCCACATTCATTTTGTAAACAACATTAATAAAACTCATTTGTCTCGTATAGTTATAGCTACTTAC
This sequence comes from Chironomus tepperi, assembly GCF_022539635.2. Classification (NCBI taxonomy): domain Eukaryota; kingdom Metazoa; phylum Arthropoda; class Insecta; order Diptera; family Chironomidae; genus Chironomus; species Chironomus tepperi. Next base: position 4,251,712 of record NW_027226207.1, read on the forward strand.
TTGTTCAATTTAGATCGTGTTTATTGGATAAAAGAGCAGTTGAAAGAGCTTCTAATTTGTGAGTTCATTTTATGTGTGTTAATCCTTTGTGGTGACAATTTTGAATTAAGGAATGATTGCGTTCATCAGGCAGTGATTTTGAAAGTTGTAGAATGTTTTAGGAGGGTTTAGTGATTTTAGGGCTTTAAGTAGGAGATGTGGGGATATTTGGGGTGTAAGGACGATGATGGTTGAGGTCAATGTGTGGAAATTCAGAAGAAATGTTAAAAAAGCCTTAAAATAAGCTATAAAATCCCTTAACTCAAAATTCTAACATTTTAAGAGAACAGCTTCATAATTCATTGGCACTTCACACATATAATGTCCACTCAAACAAAATCCAAATCAGTAACACATTGTTCATTAATTTATCAAACAAAGTGCCAAATGTGCTGATTTAATTTACTTACTCAACAATTTTACACATATTCTCACTTCCATTTGACCATACACACCAAAAAAAGTCCTTGCTTTTTCCTAGAGTAAAGTCAGACAAATATCATTAAGGATTTAAACGACAATGAATGGAAACGAATAATTTAGATTTAGTTAAGATAATGTGACATAGTATATGTGTGGCACAAATTGAAACTTGTGTGTTATCTCGTTCATATTTAATTGCAATAAATTCCCTCGAGATGCTCTTTCTCTCTCTTTTCATTTAACATTAGCTAGACGGATGCTGTTACAAGATAGTTTTATGGCTATTTATATACATGCATGAATGCTGAATAGTTGGAAACAATTTTCAAGGCACTTTAGTGCGAAATATCTCATGAATATATGAAGCGTCTTTTCTCAGAAATGACCAGATGTACTCGTTCATTTCCATATAATTTTATATTTACCATTTTGAGGCTATTACATGTCCCCTTTCAATTGTACAGCCATAATGTAATAATTTTTTTGTTTCTGTCCGAAAATGACCCCAAACTATGCAAGCATTCTCTCCATACTCGTCCTACATATTTTAGCCCCATTTAGTTTCTACATTTTGCATGACAATATTCTCTCGACAAGAAAAGGATGAGGACATCTTTAGACAATGGAGAAATAATACAAAACAATTGCCTTCGTTCTTCTTTCCAGTAATTTTATGATTATCATTACATGTCGTATGCTGTGTTAAATTCTATCTTCCGTAACGATGTCATTCGTATGGATTCTTATTCTAGCATACACCACAATATGTCTAACCATGTCCATCTGCTCACTATCACGAACATCTGAAGATGATGACGATGATATTCCATGAGAGAAATCTGATGATATGTATATTGATATAATATCATTGTTATAAATGATGAAGAATCTGATCTGATTTCATGGATAGACTTAATAATAATGAGGACTTTCTTAGACCCATCCTTGTGCTATACATAGCAAAAAAATAAAGTTTTAACAAGAGATTTTTCATGGGATTTTCAACATTTCCTTTCTTTCGTCCTTTTTTTCTGCCTGTTAAATATCTTTTTTTGAACTCAAACGAAATTTTTTTCCATCCTCTTTTGTGCTGCTTATCCTTTCGAATCACGAAAAAAAGTGGAAAGAGAAAGGAAAAGGAATTTTTTAAGGACAAAATATTAAACAAACCATGAGATATTTTTCCATTTTGATTAATATCTTTTTTTTGCTGTAAAGCTAAGGCAAGGTTGTACTTGATGGGTTGGTGAAGTTGACGCATTTATTTATGAGTATGTATCTTCAAGGAGAATATGTGATTTAAGGATGTAGCCAGAATTTTTTTTCCAAAAAGTGAGGACGGAGGACGGATGTTTGGAGGTCAGACTAACCTCCTTTTCCCTCTTCTTTCTTGAATATGTCTTTGATATGGTTAGATAGCCAAGTAAGTCCCTAAGATCATGAAACTCCAGCAAACGATAGCTTAATATCTCTTGAGTAAGGCATGAAGTCAACTAGAAATTAAAATCGACTCTAGCCAAGTCCAACCTGTAAAACAAGCTAGTAAAGACGTTATTTTCGGACGTCACAAGTCAAAGAAATCCCAAACTTCACTCTTTGTCTAGTTGTTACAAATTATCCAAACATCCATTCAATCAGACATTCTCATCTCCTTCATATCATGATATATCACCAAAAAATCATGCTAAAGAATAAGTAAAGAGGAAAAAGAAATCAAGAGGAAAGTTTGTGGAGTGAGGTTCATTGATGACATCGATACGAAAAGGTATTATTCATATGTATATTACGGTGCTTCTTAAAATGAGTTTGAATGTGTGTACTATGTACACATATGTGGGTTTTTGACTAAAATTTGAAGGGATTATAAGCAATTCTCTTCACATATTGCCTATAATAATATTTGTCAAATTTTCAGTTCCTACGATAAGAGTGAGTAACAATTTTATGCCGAAAAAGAAAATATTCTTCATTATTTCTTGTGTGCCTCCTTGTGCCTTTATACAAATATATTGTTTGTTAGTTGATGAAGATGATGATGCGAATGATATTGGATTGAATGATATTTTTTGGATAAGGGTGTGGGGTAAGGAACATTAGAGATTCAGGAGATAACATCATTTTAATGAACATCCTTTTTATTCAGTCTATAGTCCTCAAATTCTTTCCTTTTCTACTTTCATATATTTATTTATAAATTTTTTGTGTATGTTCATGCATACATATAGACTTTTTTTTCCACATTCCTAACTTCAATTTTTGCTTGTTTAGACACTGATACTATAAGCCAGTGAGTAAACATGCAACATGAGATTGTCGAGTCATCAGAAAATATTGCTGCAAACAAATGATCGTAATTAATTACAATCTATGATTACTGAAAAACTAAAAGCATTCAAATCCCTCCCCACATTCAGTCTCTATCTACATCGAGATATCTTTTTATATATCCCCAAAATATTCCTATTTAATATGCTTTCATGACTAGAAATTGTAGACTATGTTCAATAAATATGTTTATTTTGACTTATTAAAACTAAATCAATTTCTAAGGCAAACTTTATCTTGTCTAGAGCTGTTTTTGATAACAATAGGAACTGACGTTGTGGTTAATAATTTTAGAAATATAATATTTTCATTGTTAAGGCAGGGAAAAAGTTTTACAAATTTTTAAAAGAACCAACAATGGTGCAATTACGATAAAAGAAGATTTTAATTACCTGATATGTTGAATATGGATATGAATATGACTGTTATTCATACAACTTTTGGATGATCAAGTTTCTAGTCTTTTTAATAGTTTTTAATTACGAAGCTTGTTGAAAAATTCTTTATGGCTTGATTGAAAGGAATTTGGGAAGTTTTATCTTTATAATCTTTTGTTGAAGCTCTTACGGACTATTTAATCGGGGATCTAACAAGATATGCACAGTTTTCTATTCTTTTTGAAAGATATATCGTGTGTATAAGAGTTCAATACTGAGTCTTAGCCTAACAGGCAAAGAATATGGTCTCAACAGCTTGCTTAACTAAATGATACTAGTTGGGCATAATTGCGACCTTTCATCTATGCTTGTTCTACTCTTGAGTGCAAGCTCTAGAGTTAATATTCTGGAGAACTCAAAGTCTACCTAATTTTGCATATAACTGACATCAAGAACGCACATCCCTTTCTCCACGTCATACTATTGACACCATGGGTCATCTTGGTATCAAACTAATGAGAAGCTCCACTTTAAAACACAAAAGTAATTCTTATAACCCTACAGATGGTCTGAAGATTCTACTTTCATTAGACACCATCCATTAGTAATCCCTTCATCCTCAACTTTAATCTCCATTCAGCTGCTAGTAAAAAAAATCCAATCTACTAAATCAATCGCACTGAATATACTTTAAACTAAAATAATGAGATGAAAATTCCCAGTAATATCCTCTATCTATGCTAGAAACTTTACTTATTGCTGTACTTAGAAGTACATTTGAGACTTTATATCTTCTTAGAGTAGATTCTTTTTAATATCTCTAAAATGTTTTCTCGTCTGTTTCACTTCCATTTACCTCCAAGCGCTTCTCATCTTTTATTTTGAGTTCAAATGATCGTAATAATTTATGATGTTCATATTTTCACTTCCTTTATATTTAAGATTATTTGTTTTACGTAGAAAAGCATATTTCTCACACTGCTTATCCATCAGATGAATGAAAAAGAGTTGAAGGAAGCGTAGTTGAAATATTTTATTTACACAGCATGAGCTAACAAGATTTAAGCGCCATATTCTTAATATTCTTGTAAGTGTAGCACATAAACGAATGGATAGAAATGGAGTAAAAAGATCGTAATGCTATTCTTGCAATAAAAATAATTTTCAAACATTTTTTTGCGCCATATATGTATGAATGTGTCTAAAAACATACTCGAATGTCATTTCATTTATTCAGTCTATGACATTCTTCTTCTGTTCAGCGACAAGTCGTTTATGGCCGTTCAGTATCATCATACTGATTTAACGATATTTATTCCTATCATAATTTTTCCATTCCTTCCATACAGCCTTCGTTTGTGTGCTTTATGTATATACATAAATGAGCATGAAAAATAAGCATAAAACAAAGATGAAAAAGAGAAAAAAATTGTCATTTCGCATAAACAACATTTAAATATGGATTTATGTCCTTTGTCTTCCTTCACTCGTTATTTTACATTCTCGATACTTCTTCTTCTTGAGATTCTTTTTATCTTATCGTATATTGGCTATGTAAATGGAATGTAAGATCGGAAGGAAATTTTCATTAGTTCTTGTGATGTTGCGAATTTTTCTTACGATGTCTTTTGGCAAATTGAAGAAAAATGTTCATTGAATTAAAATACATGTTAAAAGTTTATCGGATCTAGACATTTAGATTGAATATTTGTAAAAAAAGGGTGAATAACCGATCGATATATTGGAAGTACATCATCCGAGCGGCACAATGTGGCATGAATTTCGATATTTGGTATGAAAATAATTCTAACACAGTCACAGAGATGTTTTCAGGACATCATCAAGTTTTATCGCTAACATTGTTGAAGTAGCAGAACCCGACTTTGTAGTGTAGCTTGAGTTAGAAATTATGGTTTTTTGAATAAATGTTGCTAATTTAGCTCAGTCATGAGTTGGTCAACTATTTTATAGACGAAAATTCTACTTCCTTACATTCAAGAGTCCTACATAATTTATAAGAGATCAACAAACTTTAGTAAATAAAACTGTAAATCCATCATAATAAAAGAATCTGGTCTAAATCCATAAAAATAGAAAATTTCAAATCTACATCTGAATCAATCATAAAATTCCCAAATTCCTCAGACTTCAAGTCACCCAAACCAATAAATTCCCACTCAAACAAGTCTGTTCATAAGTTTACAATCCTCATTGCCATTAGGGAATGTAAAAGACTTTTTTTTTATCGTTTCGACTTGAGATTTACCATAAAAATAATTCTTATGAATTGTGTTTAGTGAGCGTCTAGAAGCAGTTAAACAAATCGATCTCATCAGACTGCTCAAATATTTGTTAACGATTAACTTCTCTCGAGTATGATTTTTAAAACGGCATGAGCCATAAAAATATCTTGTTAATTAAATTGCTCAGCATACATTTACATCAGAATGAGGGTATGGAGTTGAATGGTGCAAGGAAAAAAGTATTAGGTAATAAAAGGTATTATATAGTTATAGATGAAAGGAAGGAAGTAATTTATAGTTTTGCTCTACCGAATAACGGTTGTTTATGTTTTATGAAGATTAAATAAACAGACAAAAAAAGGATGTCTTCAAAATGAGATTACTTGAGCAACGATAAGAATTTTAAATGAGACTAAAAGCTTTCGTTAATTAAAAACTTTTTTTTTTCTTTTCTTTTCTGATTTTCGACGAGAAAATTTCATAGTTTTATGTACATAAAATATGAATTTAAAAGGTTCATTTAAGAACTTTTTATTACCTCAACGAGAAATAAAGTTTTTCTTTTTTTGGAAATGTCTTCATACCATAAATTCTGCATGATGAACAAAAAGTATTTTATAGACCATAGTTATACCGTTTTAATTGGGGAATCGGAGAATAAAAGCGGTCTTTTGAGTTCAGTTGGATGGAATGGCAGAGTAGACAGGGCTTAAGGAGGACTTTGATACTATAGAGTCCTGTCAACCCTGGATGAAAGCATTCTAAAATTAGTTGATTCAAGGACCAAAGCTCAGACACCTCAAACTGTATTATCTTCATAGTTTTTGGATGAGTATCTGTGACTTGATAATGTAGTGAGTGTGTTCGACCCTATAAGCAACATCATTTGTTCATACTGAGTTATTTGAAGCCACTAGCATCTACAAGCCTAGAGTAAGTGTTATAAGTGCACTAAACTCTATGAGCCTCACTATTTCCTCAATCTGATTCAATAAATCTAAAGTCCTTAAACTTTTCACTGACAAAACACATTAAAAACAGGTCACAGACATAAAGACTCATTCAATCCCATAAAATCAGCACCATCTCGACATGACGGTGAGAATAGATCATTAAAACTTTCAGCCATATCACGAGCTCTCATTATCATTTTAATTTTATTAAATCAAAACACATTAAATACAACAAAAAAAAAATGTACTTTTATGACTTCATAAAACTCTGCAAACCATAAAAATATCTCATTTTAATTGATAAAAATTAATAAAATTTCCTCATTTTTATCCATCATTTACCATTCATCCCTTTTATTTTTATGCCAAAACAGAGCACAGCAGAAGAAAAAAACTTTATCGACATGATTAATCCATTCATCGATGGAATCAATTAGTGGCAGTAAATCGAACGAATGATTTACATTAAATTGTACATATTTGTGTGCACAGAATGAGATATTCTCCCAATTTATTACACAGATTGTACTAGGCTCGAAATGAGAAAAGGAATTAATCAATAATTTCCATCACATCACAACCATATTCATCCTACACATCATATGAAAGGCTTTAATGAAAAAGAGAAAAAAAATAGGAAATGATGATGTATTTCCATAAAAATGAATTTGAGATTAAGATGAGTGTGAGAGTTGGAATGATAAACGATCTGAATGTTTTAATAACTGCTATGGGGTTGATCATGTGTGATGTCTGTGGTCATTATTGTCTAGTCCAATTTATGACACACATGATTAGCAACAAACCCCAAAAAATTACAATCATCTGCCATTTTTCAAATTCTATAATAGAATGACAATCAAAATTTCACATAAAATGTTAGTTCCAATTTAAAAGCGGCAATATTGCAGTTGAGTGAATGGCAAAAAAAATCATGAAAAGGGGGCCCAATAGGCAATAACTTTTATTAGATGACGATAAATTAGAATGAAATAGCATTCCATAAATTATTAGATTATCATTAAAAGTTAATGTAGAATGCTGTAATGGATATATTGTGGATTGGTGCGTATGTGTAAAGTCCAAAAAATATGATATTGAGTGCTCCATTACGGATTAGTTGGATGGAATTTCCGAACAAAATGATGAGGAAATGTCACTTATTAAAGTTGATGTTAAGGAAACTTAAAATGCTTCAAGTGCTTAATGGAAATTTAAAAGCTTCGAGATGAAAGTTTTGTCTTTATTTTTCACCTTGGAAACAGTTTCGAGCTCATTTATAGCACACAGTTGTTGCCAGAGTTATTCTTTCTATGCACGTAGGCTTGTTGTCTAGATTATTTTCTAATTCAGAATTGCTCATTTTTAGTCAATTACGCATTTTGAATTAATGGAAAAACAAACAAATATTAATCAAATGCTTCAGGAAATTTTGGGCTTATGTTGTGTCGTGGGATGCTCATTGTAAGGATGAAATTAGATTCAATTTTGTTTTGATATTGATAGACTAATCTTTCGTGGAATTTGTGGGTTAAGAATAATTTTGAAATTGTTTCTATTTTTTGTGAATTATGTTTATTGTCTGCTTGAAGTAGCAGACAATTGAGATGTTTGAGAATCTGCCTGAGTAAGGCGTCTGTGGGTGAACAAACAATTTCTTCGTAAATTGTTCAATCCTACCAAAAATTAAGTTCAACTAAACATTTACAGCCTCAATCAAATAACGACAATCAACCGCCCAAATTGTCTCATCTTTCCCATCCACAGCCACACTTGTCCTTTATTGCTCCTTCGTATTCTTCAAAAGCACTTCAAAATTTCCTAATAAATTTTTATGTTTCATTCATTACGCTCACTTAAGCTTCAACTTCTTCTTTAAATGTACACATTGAAGTTGCTAACAAAATAATGTCACAACTGCCTACATCTTCCATTTTTCAACTCAAACATTTAATGTCACATATTTTTTTTCTCTTGAATCTCAAAAGAAATCACATTATGGCAATTTTGTTATTTGCTTATGATGAAAATACACTCGGTTCCGTTGTTGTTGTTGTTGGATACAAGGTATAGATCTTAAAAAAATGGGTTGTCCTTCATCTGCCTACATATACGAAAATCTCTTTATACCTCAAAGAATATTTGTGCATTGAAAAACAAATACTAAGAAATTTTTAGCTTTTTAGAAAATCGAGAAAAGTGAAAGGAGGAAAATCAATATGGTTGGAAGCATCTGTAAATAAAGAAAAGAAATTTTAGTCGTCGAAGGTCGAATTTTCTTTTACTTATTTCCTTCCTTCCTTCTTGTCGCTTTTTGTTCAATATACGCAACAAAAATATTTTTCCTTCTTTGTACTGTTGTGATATTATTAAAATTTAATAAAGCTTTAGTGCAGACGACTTATGGTAAAGTGAAAGAATTATGCTGGGGAGATGAATGATTGTTGTCAAGGGGAGGTAGAAAGGCAGGTACAGAGAGTTGTCCTTGTGAGATATTTTAGTCAAATGTATTTCTTGGGTATGTTTGGGATGTTGGTGATGTAACTAAAGCATGAATTGCATAAAATCGACCTTTCTATACAAAATCTGAATTAACATCCCAAATTCAAGCATTTTCACATATGTCCTCAAAATAATGATTCATTCTGTACCCGAGCAACACAAAGTAGGGGTAAAGATGTATTCCGTTCGACTCCCAAACAACTAACTCTCAAATGAATCCATGTATCACTCGAAAGTGATCAAAAAACCCTCAAAAATTTCCAATCATCTTCACAACCCTTCAATCCTCAACATCCAATCACATCTACCTCATCAAAAAGATTCTACGAATTTTCTCACAAAAATTCCCCTCGGTACACACACGATGTTGATCGGAATGTTATTTGCTTACACAGAAGACCTAACGTGTTGTGCATATCTAAACATTTTATGTAAAGACGTTTTCTGATTTTCATCTTCAAGTCTAAAAGCGGCGTCTATAATAAGTCTTAAAATTTAATACCAACAAACTGTGTTTTTATTCTCTTTTATTCAATATGGAAAGTATACTTAAAATAGGAAGGAAAAAAGCAACAAAAAAAGGGTTTTTTTTTCTGCGGTAGATACTTAGAAATGCTCATTTCTAACTGTGTGTCATAAAAAAATTTTACTTCTCTTCTCGTCGTAATGCACATAAAAATGCTGAATGCTGGATTAGCGTTGAACGCTAAAAAATAAACAGTAAAAGGCTTGGCATAAAGGAACGAGCGAACAAACGTGGGAATTATAATTTCTATTGCCGTTCTCAATCTCAAGCGAGAACAGCAAGAATAGAAGATTTTTTTGGCTGTTGCTTCGCAGCCCCTCATTATTATTGTTGTCATTGCCTCGAAGGCCTAAACTAAAAACAATTTTGCTATCGAGTAACGAAAATAAATTTGTTTTTCATGTTCTGTGTAAAATTCATTGAACTGTGTGTAAAATAAAAGTAGCAATAAATGAGAAACGAAGCTTAAGAAACTGCCAAAGTAATTTAATCAACTTGGATAACTTCCCTTTATGACTTAATAATATTATCACGGGGAGATAGACAAAAATTTCTTTTTTTTCTCGCTTTGATCACGAATTTTTCGTTGATTATAGTTAGTGATAAAGTCCAGGTAGTGTTGTTGGGGGAATAATTGAGTTAATTTTGACTCATTTGATTGTAATTGATGAGATGTTGGGGATTTTTTGTTGAGAATGACTTGGATTTTGTAGAATTAAGGGAAAGAGTTGTAAAATAGCTTATAGGCAACTGTCAGGAGTTGGGAATTTGGATTAAATCTCAATGAGATTGATATATTTGCCAGATCTACACAATGTAAGCTAATACAGTCATATAAATTAAATATGGTGTCCTTATTGCTTGAAAATTGGGAATTTGTCAATCGATGTTTTGCAAGAGTAAACAAACAGGACAATAAACAGACCCAAACTGTTCCCAAGCAACTTAATTGACATTATTGATGCCATGCATCGTCCAGGAGACATAATCACCTATTTTTAAATCACAATCTTCCCAGCAACACCCCTGTCTTAAACCAACGAGCTCCTCATATAATAATTCAAACAGTTAGAATCAATATTTATGTAAATTAAATTAAACTACTCTCCTCGGTTGTAAAACAAATTTCATTTCAATGTTTCAACATCCGTAAAAAAGAAGCAAACAGAATCATTGAAAAAGTGGTGAATTTACACAAAAATAATTTCCACAAACATCAGCTTTAGAATGCTAATGAAACATTTGTATGGAAAATATCCATGAAGGTGAATGAGATGTAAGTTGTTGAAAGTAAAATTCTTACTTCCCATAGGGCATCACATTTTGGTCTATTTCATTTTGATTCACAATTGATTCGCACGTTTTTCTCCTTCCTTCTCATTTTACTTATTCAATACATAAAAATAGATTTTTTCATCTCCATCTACATCTTTCCGGTTCTGGTTCTATTTGCTTACCAAAGCAATAAGTTTGCCTTCATTCCAATACCACAGAAAATACGAAAGATGATAAGAATGAAGGGAAATAGGAATTGAGAAAAAAAATTATGATTCAGGCACCAGAAAAAAAAATTGTTGGAATGAATTTGACAGCCGAAAAATGCTGAATCGATATTCGGACCCGAAAGCTTTCTTTAAACGGTGAATTAATTCCTGCAATATCTTTTCTGTTCAGTAAATTTCATTTTTTTGCCATCAAAATGGGTTGAAAATGGCTGTTTTTGCTCATGGTCAGGAACAATCTTCATGTCTTCATGATGTAATTACAGTAATGCAGATTTCACCTAAAATCAAGAGAATATCATAGAACTCTGGTCTGTTGCCATACAAAATGTCCAAATGAGCCTCAACCTTGTATTCAGCTCGATATTTCACTCCAAATCCAATTAACAGTCCTTCACAAAGTCCAGCTTATCGAGTACATTTTTGATTAAAAAAATTCCCAAAAAATTAACAATTCTTTTGAGTTCATTCTGAATTGATACTCCTGAAATAACAAAGCCTATCTCTCTTCAACTGCATTTCATCCCCTCAATTAATCAATAAAAATTTTCACAATTTTTTTAATGCTCTCAGCCACAAGATGCAATATATTGTGCAACCATCCTGTTCATTGGATAGCAAATTTTGCGGATGATTAATTTTTTTTACATTAATGTATGTAAAGCAACGTATGCACAACAAAAAAAGGAACTGTAACAAAAGTATGTAATCGGATAATGAATCAAATATGTTTTAATAACGTAATGAAAGCGGTCTGATGATTCAATTTTTGAATAGTCAGATTAATTTGGTTATTGAATGTGCCGAGTACAACAGATAATGGTCGTTATGAAAATTGGAAATTGAAAATCGAGTATGGGATAGGATTTTCAAAGAATTTTTAATTACTAACATCCGTGCTAATGGAGTAAGATAAGAGAGCTTAAAAGATATCGTACAGATGATAAAATGGAACTGGATTATTGATTCTGATTAATATTCCAGTCCTTGAACACATTCCTAAAATAAAATTCAAGCTTAAGGACTTAGAAATCAATTAAACCTAAGAATAGCGACCATAAATACCTTCAGCATATAATTTTTCATTACAATTTCGTGCACAAACCTTAAATCTTTAATATCTTTGAGTCATTCAATTACTCACATTTCTTACCATCCTACATACACAGGCATATATCATAGAAATACGAAAATAAATAACTAAAGAGATATATGACCATCAACAGACGGGAGAAAAAAAAGAAGGAATGTAATTTTATTATGCCTATTCATGTCCTGAATGCAGAAAAATAAAATTATTACGAGTAGCATCAAATACATTAATACTCATATTCAATTCAAAGGCATTAAAGGCAACATCGTGGACGGGAAGAGAAAAATTTCTCGCATTTTGATTTATATTTATAGTGATGTATGCTGGATGTGACTGAACATTTATATTGCAGTATGTTCTGAGCCAAGAATAGTCAGTCATTTAGTCACATTAGATTACGATTGAAGTGTATTAATGTGTATAGGAATGAGAACTCCTTTGCTCATTCCCCTATCTCAAAATTTTCTGCTAAATCATCATCATCCAATTTTTTTATGATGCTTTCCAGCATTTAGAATCATTAGAATTACATTTTTTTGTGCTGCTCTCGGTAGTCAAAAGTCATCAATATCACAAAACGATGCACATAAAAATATAAAACATTCATATGTTCTTGCATGTACAAAAAATTTGTGATCTTTAAGTACTTTGATTCCATTTTTATGACTATATGCGACAGCATATAAAATGAACACACCATCTGTGACACTTTAAAAATTTTGTTCTCATTTGACTTTTTTCCTTCATATTTTATTATTCAAATGAGATTTAATGGACCCATTTCATGTTGTTTAATGTTTGTTTTGAAGCTGCAAAGACAAAATATCCAAGAAAAAAGTTCAAATAGTAAAAGACATGAGCTGTAAGCAGGAATAATTTAAATTTGATTCAAATGGAAAGAAATAAAAGAAGGAACAAATTTTTATGGCAAAAGAATTTTTTCTGGCTCGACAGTTTTAAGAGCTTTTGTCCTTTTTGCCCTCTTTCCGGCATCTCGTGTGTCTCCACTTAAACAAATATGTTGCAGTCATTTGTTAGCAATTTTGCGTCTTGTTTATGTGGCGGGGACTCGTGTATGGTTGTAAATTGTTTTATTGCTCTGATTTTGAAGCATTAGTGCAGTTGGTCTGTAAATGAGCTTATTTGAACGTTGATTTGCTGGTTAGAGAATAATTTGAGTGGGGTATTGCAGCTGTATCTTAATCTAGCTATTCTAATATCCAAACTGCGTCTCCACCACAACAATCTCACTAGTTCCTTCTTATTTCTACGCTTCATGCTTTAAAGAAAACATCCACGATCGATAGAAAGGAACAAAAAACTTCCAAGGTTGAATTGTAAAATCTTTCTATTCCTTCCTCTATGCATAGATTTTTTTATATATCGATGTCAGATGCTGTCTTTTATTTACATTACATATATATTTCGTTCTGTAACAGACTGTAAAACTACAATAATGCGGAGAATAATTTTTGTTGTTTTTTCTGCTTCATGATTGCGGGTTGTTTTGGAAATGATGTGTGTTTATGGTTGGATGTTGTAGTTTGTGGGGCATGAACACGTTGATTTGTGAAGTTTGAAGCTGTATCAAATTGTTGGGGTATTTTAGGGGATCTAGGATGGGCTATTGGCAGCATAAAATAAGAATTTTCGTCTATTAGTCGCTCATACAGGATTCCAGAACTAACAGACCAAGAACATTATTTTATGGTATCGTAATACGACTAAGGTACCTAAAAACAAGATGTATGCTGGTCAGGACAAATGATTCGAGCTGTGATCTCAAAAATGTCATAACACATCACACAACCCTGAAAACAATTCTACAACTCTAAAGCAACTCTCGTTTAATTTTCTGGATGTCATTTATTACCAATCCCATTGCCAAACGACACCAAAAGAATAATAAAAAGAAGGGAACTAGAAAAACAAAAGAGAATGTGAAAATAAATTGTTAAAATGAATAATTCAAAGGAAAATATCCACATAGAGACAAAAATCAATTTAATTCGCTTCTTATTTTGGTTAGAGCGATGACATCGATTTTATGTTCTTGTTTTATTATGTGAAGGAATGATAAGGAAACGAGTTGAATAATATCGAAACTATGTGATGAGATTAAAAGACGCATATTGATGATTTATATGAAATTTGGTCAACAGTTTGCGTATGTGATGGGAATAGAAACGATGTAAGAGGCTTTTACTGAAATTGATAAAATATCCGAGTTCTTTTTATGCCACAATAATTTAATGCTATGGTTTATTAGAACTGATTTATGTACGCAACTAATTTATTAACATACAAAGCACGATTGCAGGTGGTCTCATTAATCAAATTTTAATTTCACTAATTGTATGTCAGTTAATTGTAGCATCCGCTTCTTCCTTCATACATATTCAATAACGGAGTGAGTTAAAAATTATTCTCACGTGACAATTTTTCAATTAACATAAAAATTTAATTATTTTAATTAATGAAAAATTCGACAGGCTTTTATTGATGAGGAACATGAAGGCAAGGTGTGGGTAGTTTGGAATTATGTTGGTTATTGTGGGATGTTTCATTTATATTTGGGGTATTAAGGTTTATGATAGATGACAAAATTGTTTTTTCTATCGAGGTAATTAAACACAATAAGGACTTGATTCTGGCAAAGTTTTGAGGTTATTGGATACACCTAGACACTTTAGCAACATAATAATAAGGAAGGAGTAGGAGCAGTTGGAGTTACTAAGTGGATTATAGCTTGATTTGATTTCAAAAGGGTCTGAAGCCTTTAAACTCCTTAATCAGTTCGTAGCTATCATCAGCAACTAATATGCAATATTAAATACAGTATAGAACATTAACGATATTAAGACCTATTTCACGATGGCATCAAAACCTTCCTAGTGTCCACATCTTGTCCGAAATGCCACTCCGGACATTCAACAAAATTAAATCACCACCGACACTTTGACGATTGAGCAATCACTTTACTATCACTTTGATTTTTATTATTTTCATTTCAATGAAGGATGGGATATTCAATTGGATACATTAAACATACATCATCAATATTGGAACTGTTGATGGAACCCTTTATTTCCTTTTAGAACGAACTTCTTCCATTTTATGATGATTTTAAAATTTGTAGATTTTAAAGAGTGATCAAAAAGAAATTTAGAGCATAGTAGTGGGAGATGTCCTCATAAAAAAGTTCAATACTTAAATATCTATTGAACAATACATAAGGAGCGCGTGGGAAATAACAAACTTTTCTATTTCATAGCAAATTCATGCTTTATGATCGATTGATTGAATATAAATTTAAAAAATAAAATTTCTCGTCTCCTTTTGCTGTTCGTAACTCATGAAGAAATGATGAGTTGGTGGAAAAAATTCAATTGAATTTTCATCATGCTTCAAGTTTATTGATTTGGTGAAAACTTAATGTATATCATGAAGAAAATTGAAATGTCTTTGCATATCAATCATTTCTTTTTATTATTTCTTTTTGTAATAATATTCTCTTTAAAAAGTTTGGAGGCAAGACAAAATTATTGAGAACATTACATTATGGCTAGGGTAAGCAGATGATGCGTTTTCATTTGAATTGCTTGCGATGCTTGAGATTCTTGGGAATTTCTTTGGAAGGAAATGAATTTTTGTTGGAATTAATGAACAAATTCTTATGAAAATGGCTGGGGATAAGAAGTGACCATGGATGTTCAATTGTGATCCAAGACCTCTAATTCTGAAGCTGGCTCAATCGCTGGCTTCCGTTTGCTAATTATCGATACCAAAAGCAATTCTTTCTCTATCCACTGCAATGTTATTTCAATCCATGTATTCTTAGAGCTTCCTCGCGCTTATTTCCTTGAGCGTTTCGACTGTCCACTCACTCTTATCTGAACTACATAAACCAAAATAGAAAGCAACAAATACCAAAATTCCCATTAAATCAAACTTTAACTCACAAAAAACTATTGCAACATGAATCTTCAATTACCAAACTTTGCAATAAAAACCACAAACTGTCGAACATGTACCCCCTCTAACTAAAATCGTAAAAAAATCACTTCTAGAACCTTATTTTCCAAATGAAAATTTCATCTGTGAAATAAAAAGCTCTTATTTTAAATTACTTTTAAAGTACAGCCATAAAATTTCACTCTGCGCCCACTCAGACATCAAAAATAACAACTCAATTGAAAATTTTTCAGTTTCTATGGTTCCGAAAAAAAAAGGCGATTATGAATAAATATTTTTGGTTCCACTCGCATTCATATTCATTATAATGAAATTTCTTACGAGCTGTGCACGATGCAATTCCAGCGAATATTTTTCTTCATCAATTACAGGCCAAAAAGCTTTGATAAAGAAGCAATATGAACAGTTCTTTTTTTTTGATGATGAATCATAAAAAGAAGCTGCTCTCAATCCTCTCATTTCTGTGCAATTTCATGAGATTGTAATAAATTTTTGTTCCCTTTTTATTGCTACATATTCCATGCACACACTAACCATGCTTCATCTTTTCACTTTATTGTTGCTAAGCTTCTTTTATAAAGAGGAAGAGAGAATCCAATGGCTGGGAATGGAAAATATATAAAATAACAGAAAATCCAACAGAAACTAATATGGCTTTTTACAAAATTGAAAAATGGAATCAACAACAAATTGCAATGGCAAATGGAAAGTAAATGAAAAAGAATTTCTCTTCAAGTGCAATTTTTTTTCTCATTTTTTGCATAGCAAATGTGCTTTATGTCTTTTTGTCGAGGTTGAAGTTTTTTATTCATGGCTGCTATGACAAAAAAGCTGGAATTTTTTTGCATGTGGAATGATTTAAATTAATATATGGAAGAATTTTATGAGTCAGTACATAATTGAATGACTTTTAAATTAAATTATGGATGGCTGTGGATGTGGAAACATATGGGGTAGAGGATGGATTGTCTGAATCTTGGATGGCATATGTTGAGATGGAGGCAGTTTAGGCTTTATTGTCTTGTTGAAATAAATTTTCTTTTTGTGTCTATAAGCTCATAGAGCATGTTTAATGTATCAGATCGATGATTTGTGGATCAAATGTTGTTAATATAACCAGCAATGTTCTAAACGTCCTAGAAGATAAAACCTAGTTTTAGGCTAGAATATTGAGTTGTAGATCAAATTCTAAAATTCACCAAGATCATACCCAAACTTAAAATCCCTATTTATAAATCTAAAGTCCCCCAAAAATTCGCCACATCCCCAATTTCCACCCAAAACATCCATACTTCTTCACCATTCTCTCATGATGCTACTTTTATTGGTTAACAAACAAATGGACGGCAAATATTTGAAGAATAAAATGAACATCGAGATATAGTGTAACTCACGGCGGAGAGAAGGTAGAAGAACAGCAGACAGACAAAGGAGCTTTCTCGAGTGCAATTTTAGAAATGAGAAAGTAAAAAATCTACATAGCGAATTATATGAATGTTCATTTATTAAAAAATAAAATAAAGGAACGAAAAAACAGAATGAATGGAAGTAGAAATAGGGAAGAAATATGTTCACGAGGGAAGCTCTGCTGTAATCCATTGTTTCCCTGTTTATCATTCACGATGGGGATCACTTTTGTATTAAATTATTGTTGTATAATCTTTCTTACCCTCATTCACAGCTTGTTCCTTTCAAGAAGTGAGATGAAATCTAGGACAGACATAAATCCATTTTATCTCATCAATGAAAGTACGGGAAAAATTTATTTTTTCTAAAACTCATAAAATTCGCTTTTTTCAACCATAAAATAATTTTTTTGTGCCTTTTTATGACGCACGTGTCCACGAGAGACATGTTCATGCCTGTATTGTTTACTCTAAAAATTTTCACATCACATCAATAGCAGATTTTAAGTGAACAATTTTAGAATTTTTGATTTATATTTTACACTACAGCCAAAAAAAATTCACGCGATGACATCTCGTCTGTGTTGTGGCATGCGAATAGAAATAAAAGAGAGTCATGTCCATGAACCACAATGTGATCTGAAATCTATTCATCTAACGCATCAATAGACGAGCTGCAGCAGTGGATAAGCAAAATAAAAATGAGAGATGATATCCCACATAACCAAAACCTTCCATACATATTCCGTTGACATTGATGGAAGATCTATGTACTATCCTAAAATAGTACATATCTGTATTACTTATGTATAACATAAATGTATCGTCCATGTATAGTCCAAATCTATTACATATATGTACTATTGAATTTTTTTTTTGTCCAGTCAGACAATTAAGAGCAATTTTGCAATTTTTTCCACTTTCAGTTATTTGTTTACATAAAAATGTGAAAAATGTGTTGTAAAAAATTAATTAAATAATGTGTTTATAGTGTTTTTAAAAGTGTTTAAGATTTTGATATTGTTTGAAAAGTGATTATTGAAGCAGAAGACTATCAATTTGGTAAGTAAAACTTATTTTAAATGCCAAAAATTTTAAAATTTTTGAAGTGTTAAGAATATATGGTAAATTATATTAATTTTGATCTGTTCTTGTCGTTTTTCAGATCTTTTAATAAACTTTTTAATCTAATTTTTCTTTTAATTTTCAGGAAATTAATTATTTTTTGCAGGTTTTTTTTAAGTATTAATTTTTTATTATTTTTTTTATCTCTTTTTAGTGCAGTAATGTGAACTTATTAAATTATTTTATAAAGTAAAAATTGTAAGATTTATTTTAAATAAAGTTTAACGTCTTAATTTTTGTTAATTAACAAAAAAAAGCAATTTTATTCTTTCATGTAGAACCATACAAAAGTATTACGTAAATGTAATACATGAGTAATACTATTTGTATTACATAAGTAGTACATTAACGTTCCATCCATGTAATACATTAACGTTCCATTAAATCATCCCAAAAATCATACATACTGAACGACAATAACGTCCTTTGGACGATCCATGTACTATCCATAAGTATCGTACATGGAAGATTTTTAAGTATTACATTGATCTTCCATTTGGGTCATTTTGGCTATGTGGGATATGTTTATGTTTTATGTTAGGCACATAACATCACACAGATGGCTGAAATATTTTTCATCATTTAACCTCTAACGTATATGTTGTACAGTATGGATGAATTGAAATCGAAATGGAATGAGTGAGTGAGATGGATGTTGATAAAGAACATTTTTTTTTTACTATGAATTCAACAAACGAGAAACTTAATTTCCTGAGCAAAACTGATGTCGTTTTGATTTGTTGTTGAGTCGGTCGAATGAAAATGAACAAATATGAGTTATAAATGTAGGAACATACAGCATACAAAATGCAACTAACATTTCGCATTCGTCACCAATATTCCCACTTAAAACCTCGACGATTTAATGACATGGGATTATGGTTATGGATTTTTTTATGCTGTACAGGAAATGTAACTACGTATTTTTTGCTTATACTAGTTTGGTTTGTGTGTTTGGGGATTGTTTGGATGTTATGTAATGTCTGAAATTGTCAATATTATGGCTTTTATTGAGTATCAGGACTCAATATTAGGACATTTTACGAGTATCGTAATCCCTAGTCACAATAGTCATCCTTCTTTGCTTTCCATCACAGCCTAAACATTTCTGCATTACAAAACATCTAAACAACTCCATATGTATGTCTATAAATGCAACATTCATTCCTCGAATGAGACATTAAGAATAGAGAGAATAAAAAGCCTTCAAGCTTTAATTCTTTCAGTTTCATTTGTTCTCTCTGTTCTGATGGCAAACAATGACTTGTGCTTTAAGGAGAAATTTTTCAATTCATGGAGCTGAAAAAGGCTTAAATTATTTGGCATCATTGAGCTCATATTTTGTCATAAATGGGGACATATTTTAGCTCATAATGTTATTAAGTTTGTTAATCATATGTATGAGGTTCATGTGGAAAAATGTGTTGAGTCATTGACCGTTTTGTATTGAAATTTATGGAGATGGAAAGGGTTGAAATGATGAATTTTAAAATGTTTTGTTAAGATTTAGAGCAGGGCTTCTCAAACTTTAATATGCGATGCTCCATTGTGAGAGCAAATCTTTAGATGTGTTGCTTAAAATCAGGCAACAAATATGAATGATGTCGACAAGCATTAGCAGAAAGTCGGTCAAGTCACGGCACAGCCAAATTCGGTATGTAAATGATACCAAGTCTGCTATTCTTGCCAAGACTGAATCTATTTTAAACTTAATCAAAGCAAGCTTTTAAAATTCAAAATTTACAAGTGAAATTTCAAGCAGTTTTAGTGAAAAAAGCATAAAATATTCAAAAACTCTCAAGAACAAGCATCAACAAAAGAAATCTTAAACCTTCAAGTCATTACCCATTCCAAACAATCCAAAAAAAGAACAACAACAAACCAAATTATCCAATTTAAAGGTACACAACCGAATGATATTAAATTTTTAACATTCTTCCATTTCAATGGCTTCGAAAACTCATTCATAATATCTAACCTAACCACACATATACACAAACCGTGTTACAACAAAAGAAACATCCAGCCATATTTAAATACATTCATTTTTCATTTAGAGCTAGTTTGAATCAACTTTTTAATACCAGTAAAAAAGTTTTGTTTATTAAGCTGGCAGTAAATAAAGATAATTTAATGAAATGTGAAGAGATATGGCAAATTCCATCTCAAGGATTGAAAGCGGTACACAAGCTACAGACTAAAAATCTATCAGCAAAATAATTTTTTTTAATCTCACAAAAGCCTTTTGTTTATGAATTAAAAAACGTAACGAAAATGAGAAAATAAAGAGAATAGGGATGGATTTATGCATGTATGGCAGCATATAGAGTTTTAAAAATTTTATGATTCATCCCCCTTACTACACAAGTGCTAACTCATTTTTGATCCAACGCCCACATTATGATAAATTTACTTTCCATTTTATTATTATTATTCTCATCATCTGTATCAACATGACATGCTGTTTAGTCTTCTGTATAGTTTCTAGCATCATAAACTGTACCTCATCTTCCTTATCATAGGGATGAATCTTTCCAACCTCTTCCTATTTTTTTTACTAATACAAAAAAAAATATTTAATTAATTAAAAAGCATTCCACTATCAGGCACAAGTAGAGATGGCTCTTTATATTTTATTTAGTTTCATTACTAAATAGACTAAATTTTTTATACTTTGAGTGATTGAAATTTTTTTGATGTCTATTTTGCTGTGTACTGAGGATAAATTTCATGCTTGTTATAAATAAATATATAGAAAGATAAATACGATATGAATATTTGAGTTTGGGGTATTTTGTAATGGGGCGGTGGTGAATGGATTGCTGGTAGGTGATGGACTATTACAAGGCACAGAGTCCACCAATCGTACTTTAGTATCAATCTGTTGTGTCTATGTCACAACCTTAAGCAGCACAATGTGAAAAATCGCATATTTTGCCATAAAATTGGGCTACATCAGCCATCACGGTGTCGTCAGGGCAACAACGCATCTTACTGTTAATAAGCAGATTTCCGGTGCTCTAGAAAACACGTTGTGCTGTTCTACTTCACTTTAATAAATAAAACACATCATTACTTCAGAATTCCATTCAAAACTCTAATAAAAAATCTATTACCAAAAGAGGTAACTCATCTAAATCTACAGCACTTCTATTTACTTTAATAATAAAATTCCCTCAAGGGTTAAAAAACCGCATGTTTACTCAAAACAAAAGACAAACTGTAAATACCTATACCGCACTTATTTGAATACAACGTGGCATCATCACGAGTGAGATAGGGGAGAACCATAAAAAATATTTGCTCATTCATCTTTCAAGCTGTTTTTTGTATTTTTAGGTATTTTTTTATAAAAATTTTAAGCTAATTAATTTGTTTTTCGTTTCTATCGTTTCAGGTATGTAACACACAAAAAGCATAAAGATCTGAAGTTTTATTTTGCAGTCATTACATCATCTCCTTCGTTAACTCCGAAACAAGATGAATATATCTTGTGGATTCATCTCATTATAAATCTGAATGTGAGTAGAACATTTCTTTCTTTCTGTTTTCTTTGTGGTATCAACGACTCCATAGAGACACATGGAAAAGCCAGAAATAATTAAGATGCTCTATTTTTAAAGGGATATTGTTGTATCCGAGAAATTGGCTTGAATCAATTTTGTTTAAAATTTATGATTTTGGTTATCGACACAGCAACAAAAAAATATAATTCAAATTTCCTATATTTGATGTCAATTGATGCTAATTTGAATTTTAAGTAACCATGGATATGGCAGATCCATTGCCAGTATGAAAAAAACACCTCATTGTTGCTCATGCTCAGTACAAGCATTTTTGTGATGAATATTTTGAATCAATTAGCAAGTTACATTTTCACATAATTAATGAGGACTTTTGGTATATACAGAGCAGCTATTGATGCATACATTTTAATGAATAAAGTCGCTAATGAGATTTAAATATGAAATTGACATGTCGCGAGTATATTACAGGTGAAGTTAGTCTTACGATTTTAATTACTTGTTCAAACTCTGCCTTAAGCTTATTATTGTAATTAGTATTTATTGAGAAATTTACCTCATTAACTGATGAAATTATGTTTTCCAAGAAAATATCTAATTATGAATAATTTGATAGTTTCTAATCGCTCTAATTATGTCACACGAATGTCTCAAAATGATATTTTGACGTTTAATTGGTAATTTAATATTTTTCGATATTTTGCACTATCATATTCACAATATTCGCAAATTTAGAAGTGCTCTAATTTTAAATAGTTTGACTTCATATGACATTCGAGCCGACTATATTTTAAATTTCCAATTTTTTCATCCTTCCTACCCAAAAAACTCTTCATTAAAATTTATTTCATCATCAAAACTACTTTACATTTGAGACCTTTTCAAATATTTGGTAAAGTAGTTTGTTTGTACATCAAATCAGCATTTAAAATATGAAAAACTTTTGATGTTCCTTAATTAATATGGGTGCCATCTTTTGAATGTTCCTTTCCCTTTATTTTTCTACTGTCTTTTATTTAGTTGATGAATAGATTCTTGAGACTATTTATGAATATTCAAGTATGTTGTTGTAATTTCATATGAAAAAAGGTGAGGGTGGGGTAGTCTTAATAATAGGGATATCTTTGTGGTTGGATGAGAATGAGGATTTCATAATTAAGAACGTTGTAAAGGATAGAAGGTGGTATGTTAAGCCATGATGGAACTGCATCCTAATATCTATGTTATAGTGCCAAGACTTAAATAAATGCGACTCATTTCTTTGATAAGCTTCAAATCCAACATTCTAAATAAATTATGATCCAAAACCACAAAAACATTCAAATTCGTCAGGTGAATTATACAGCAGCATTGGATGACAATTGACATTGTTTGATGTTTTTGCGTTTACGTGTTCTGTGTGTACTGATGATCATTGATTGACATATTTCTATTTCTAATAGAAATAATACCTTTTAGGCTTTTCTATCCCCCAAAAAAATTTCAAAATATCAATCGAGTGTACCGTAGTCTATATAGCAAATTGAAAGTGATTGATTTATTTCTGTAACTGTCCTAATTTGTGCTTGAGACATGTGCTTCATTAAATTTGATTTACTGTAAAATTTTACAGCAGCCTGATAATGTTTGGACCACTTGTCTCAATTTGTCTCAAAGTTGGACACCTCAGAACTCGATCGAAACTTTTTCTCAAACTTGTTGATACAATTCATCTCTACATCCTCTTAACGAAGCACAAGAAGAAATTTTTTATATTGTTTGAAAAAATTTCACTTCATTGTGTCAAATCAGACCCTTTTTCTGTTAAAATTCGAAGGACATTTCGAGTCAAGGCATGAAAATCAAATTACTCTTTTAATTAAATTATAACAAATCGGATTTTCGTTCTTTTCCCACCAGTCCAGCTTCCTCTTTTCATTTAATAAAATAGAATTAGATCATTTTGATTTTCGGACGAGGTGTGTTCGCACCTAGGCTATGTGTAGTGATGAGGAGGAGGAGGTTCTTGTTACAGAGTTGGATAAATGGTGGATTTTGAGGGTTATTAGGCTTTTTACTGCTCGTTACTTATGTATTCTGGCAGTCATATAGAAAAAGTCTTTATTTAGCTATAACTTGAGATTCTGTAAGACTGTAGAGACTCCAAAGCTCAATACTAGACTTCAACAGACAAGGACATTAAGCCCAAGTTATCAACACAGCCTTCCAAACTCTGTAATTCATTCCATTTTCCAAATTCATTTATTTTTATGTTCAAATTACATGACATATGTCTTTATACATTCCATTCTGTGTTGATATGTCACATGTGATATGCTTATGGAATTGCTATGGCAATAACTACTTAACATTCTTTTTCTATCTGTCTACTACTTGAAACATGAATGGAGGGATTGGGTGAAATCAAACATAAAAGAATTTCTTGACATTGAAAGAATAAAAAGCGAATGTGGAAGAAATAGAAAAAAATGTGCAGAGATATGTCTTAATTTATCTCTATATTGTCACTTACATAAAAGAAAGTTCCTCAACTTTTTCATGAAAATAGACAAAGTTAGCATGTGCTTGTGCTGTAAAAGAGCTACTGACTCAATTAATTTATTAAAGTTTTCTTCCTGAAAAGACAGAACAAAACTTTTTTTTTCTTCTGCTTCTTTTCCATTGTTAGCCATTTGATAAATATCTCTAGAAATGTCAAGAGCAATAAAATATGAAGGAACGAAAAATAAATTGAATAATAAGATATAGAGAGGGTTGAAATAATTTCCTTCTGCCAGGTGAGCAACAGAACAAATGAGAAGAACTTTAAAGCTTATTCGCTTATGGCAAAAAAGAGAGATGAAATGTCAAAAGCGATGACATAAAAAAATTCACAGATTTATATAAAATCAAATCTTGTAAATCTGCTGATTTTAATTTAACTCATCTTGAAAATATTTTTGTGTGCGACGAATATGATTGAATGTGACAAAACGATAAAGATAAGGTTTAGAATATGAAAATAAATTGCTGAATCAATGGATTTTTTTTCTTTCTTGTTCGATGAGTTTGTTCGCTTTGTGTCATTATGGGGTGATGGAATTATGAGTTGATGAAATCATAAAAAATGTTGAGCATTATGGGTTCATTGTTTTTTCTGTCATTGCTGATTGTGGGTGTTGGAATAGGAGTGTAGTTGAGTTATGTTGACCGAGCTAGCATGAACTGAGAGATGGTCAATTAATTCCGGATAGTCATATAATTACATCCAAAATTCAATACTTAAAGGTATTTAAACCTCAGAAAAAATGTCCAAAAAATCACAAAACTTCCAAGAAATAAGAACCAAAATCCATCAAATCAAAACATAATTGAGTACGATTCCTTCTCAAAATGACTAACCACTCTGAAAAATTCACATAAAGTGTTCCCAAAAGACACTCAAAAAACCTCCCCAACATCCATTTATCCAATCAATTTTATTATTCAGGATAGTTGTGTGAATTATTAACTTTAAATGAGGGTAACTCTTAGGCATCCAAACGATATAAAAAATTCCCAACGAATGACTTTCAATTTTCATTCTCATTTTGATAAGTAATAAAAAAAAAAAGTTTCATTCATTCTTATGCCTTGCTTGATTTCCAAATCATCTTGCGCAAAATTCGATTAAAATAACATTTCTTTACTGCTGGATCGAAATGAGAGGCAGACGAGAGAGAATTTTCAATGAGCATTTCATTAGCTGTGTTCCTTTTTATTTCGCTTTGAAATCTCACTATCTATTGGCACTAGCGTCTTCTTGATACTTATCCTTTCTCTCACACACATACACATGCATGTCTGAAAGGTGAATACAGAAAAAAATAGCGTTTATTCATTTTTATCTATTCAGCCCACGTAAATGGTTCCTCCATGCACACTCCTTCCTCTCATTCAATCTATTCATCTTTTGCCTGCACGATAATGTTTTTACAGCATCTATTTTTCTCACTTTTTCCATCTTCCAAACATGCTGAAAAAGATGATAAAGAGCTGAGCGTGTTGAATGTGCCTCCGAGACCTTCGCATAATTGAGAGTAAATTTCACTAAAATTAACCTTTCGTCAAAAAATAATTTTTATGGATGGAAAGTGTAGGGAAGTGTAAAAATTCCTTTTCCCTTTTTTTTAAGTTATGTCTGTTGTGATGGTTTGATGTTTGAGATGTAGTTGGTGGGGTGTATTTGGGATTTTTGGGTTGGGTTGAAGGCTAGGATTGTCTTTAAGCGGAGCGTGTCATGCTGTGACAAATTTCAATATTTTGTAGTCAAAATGAATCAGAAACAGCAGTCCAGAGCACTAACGCTTCTTGCCATTAACAAAGTGATGTATTCGTGTCTTGTCGACTATATGGTACTTCTCGGCTACACTCCAATCATTGTGTAAATTAGAAATAACTCCAGAATCAATTCCAACACCCAATCAGCCATCCACACCCCCAAACTACACCCCTAAATACTTAAAGTTCACATAATCAGACATTTATTTTAATGAAGTTTTAGTTAAGAATTTCCTATTTTTTGTTGTTGAAAAGCTGTCAAAATCATAAGAATCTAGTCTAGTGAAAGTAATACTTTATGAATGTTGGAAGGAACTGTCAGAAAAAATATTTAAGGAAATTAACTGTCATTGAAAAATTTTCGGAAACATTTGACTATGAAAAAAAAAGTTAAAAAATTAGAATTCATGTTAAATTTAATATTTCATTCCATTTCACACAATTTCTGCGCTTTAATTCCCATGTGCCTTGTTTATTTATTTCAAGAAAAAATTCAAATGTAAGGAAATTATGGCATAGGCATGAAGAGGAAATATGAAAAATATCTGGAAATGAAATGAAATTAATTTGATTGTTTTCAATCTCTTTTTTTTTTCGGTGAAGATGAAATGAGGGGCTGTTTGGATACAGAAAAAGGAAATCAACAAAAATAAGTAGGGGTTCTGCCCTGTGGAGTGAGAAAAAAAAATATTTTTATTTGTGATTCCGCGCCCTTTTTTTTATTTGGCACGAATACTTATTTTTTCAACGAAAATATCTTGAGACATTTCAAGTGCTACATACGTATGCAGATGCTTTACGGTTATACGCATCAACTGTAATATTCAGATATACTTTGTGACATGCCATGACATGAATTCATAACAATATTTTTTTTCTGTACACCTTAATATCATTCTTTATTCAAGTCTTTATCTGTCAAATCAGATTATCCTTAATTTCATTATTTTTCCGGCGGTTTCCTTCTTCTTCTTTTTTATTTCAATAAGGTTATGCATTTTCTTATTCATAATCTACATATTCTTTTCATCAGCGACCTCATTGTCACTTTGATATATTGCAGAGGTGGAAGTTGGGATTTTTGGGGAGTGAAGCTGAATTCGAGCCAGATTCAATGAAATCCGGTCCCACGCCAGATTCATGCTATTCCTTTACATGCCGCCCACTTTTCAGGCTAGTTCCTTATCCAAACTCACCCTTTTCCCCTAATTAAACCACCTCAACAGATCCACTGTATTTTTATAAAGAAGATACATGCAAAATTTATTAAAACATTCCATCACGCTGACATACACGTTGGCGGTAAAGAAGGGAAGTAAGAAGAAGATGTAAATAATTTTCATAATTTGAGGTGAAACGAAAATTTGATGATGAAAAGGAGTTAATTAATTTCTTTTCCTTGGTATTTTGTGACGTACTACTGACATGTGATGTTGTTAAATCCGATGAATTTTATACGAGATATTTAAATTGCTTACATAATGTTGTAAGCATGTTTGAATGTACTGACATGACGTTATCTGCAATTGACTACTTTGGTTGTTTTTTGTGCTTGTTTGGATTTATGTTTAGAAAATGTTTAAAAAATGAGTTCAGAATTTGATGGATAATTCATTGGAATTGATGAAGTTTGACTTCTGATTTTAGAATCCTCAGTGAATCTTTCTAATAACTGGCCTCATTTTTAGCTGGAAAACAGCAAACTTGGAGTCAGTTTAGTGGCTTCCAAGGAAGTGTCTTGTCTTAAACAACAAGATTTCTCTTGCATGTCTCTCGATGTAACTTTCACCGAAGCCATTCAGATAAGAATCTGAATCAAGGTCAATATTTGAACTTTTACAGAAAGAGATAAGAATCTTTAGGATTTTCCTGAAAGCTTTCATGATTTTCCATAGAATTTTCATCTAAAAATAAACACAATAACAAACTTGAACCATTAAAACAGCCTAAGAAACATTAAATCTCGATAATCTGAAGGCTTGTAACATTATAAAAAGTCATTTTCAAATATTTTTATATCCAACATGAGAAAGTAATTCCAATTTAAGATTGCGATAGAGCATGACCAAGTATCAAGAGTTGTTTACAATATTTATCCACTTTTCCTTACTAAGTATGTCTTACATGCATACCCCGGACAAAAAATAGATCTCATTTAATTCGCATGAATAAAAATTTATCAACTTTTTTTTTTATATACATTTATTGCGGATTTATGCTGAAATATGAGCAAATTTCTTATATAAATTTTCATCAAACGGAATCATTTGAAGCTTATGTGAGTATGTGTATATTGACATCATGGAATTAGATTTGAGGAGGTCTCCGTTTACTGTTCGACATATGACAATACATAAATCATACATGAAGGAAAAAGAATTTATGCTCTACTGGATGTCGTTGATGCTATTTTGATGAGTTTATATAATGTACATCCGTACATACATAGATGTAAGTAGGCTTAACAAACGGAAAGGCAGAGAAAATAAGAATTCATTCTCGTCAGTCATGAAGATGACGTTTCAATGATAATTTATTATCAAAGTATGTAACTCATAATATAATGACATTTTATGGAGACATGGTCGTACAGCAAACTCATTTGGTATTTGAAACTAATGTTAACTGTAAGACTGTGTCTTTATTTATGTCACATAAACATCAAAGTTACAGTCTCGTGTGCGTTACTATTGTAATAACAATCATCATCATCATCATGGGAATGCTTATCGATCTCAATTGATTCCTCGTGTACGTAAAGGTTATGCGAAAAAATTATGGCAGGTAAATAAGTTATTTTGGATTAATAAATAAAAAACAAAAGTTGCAATAGCTTTTAATGTCTTGGAAAACAGTTTTATGTTGAGGTTATGTCCATTGGGAATATTTTATATTGTTTACGGATTCATAAAAAGCCACATGAATCCTTAAGTAGCATAAAAAAGTCTATGTACCGTTCATATTGGTAAATATCATAATTTTCTGGGAACATCTCATAAGGTCTTTCAATTTTTAAACTTAAGTACCCAAAAATTTCCAAGAAACGATAAAATAAATCACTAACAATTTTATAAACCATCCCAAAAGAACCACAAATTAAAGCAATTTTTCATCCGATTTCTCAGAACGTATGTATGAAGTATTGTCATAAAATATCAAGCATGTATCAATTTTGTAACAAACATGCCTCAAAATGAGTGTTGTACAACAAACTTGAGATGTGCTTCTGTCTTGTGTCGCGTGACAAGACACATGAAGCATAAAAGAGAATTGTGTCACGGATGTGTTGCTGATGAAAAATGTGAATCGGTAAAGCAGAAAAAGGATGCTGGGGAAATTTGGGGCGTGATACAGCGACTTGAACTCCATCTGTACATAAGCTTTTGAAGCTGTGAAATGTGTCCTGAATTTTGGATTGTGGGTAAAAGGTGCAAAAATAAGCTTTTATGTGCTGATGATAAGAAAAACTTGGATTTGGTCAAATGAAGCTGTGACAATAAATTTCAAATGCAAGCTTTTTGTGAAAATTCTGGGAGAACTTGGCTATTTGAAATTATTCGAAGATGCTGCGGAAGCTTTACTACAGTAGATGCACACTTGAATGTGTTTCAAAAACTGGCATTTGCTAAGTTTGCATGCTCGGTTTCAGTTTTTTGACAACTAGTTTAGATCCAAGTTTAATAAACAATATTCTAGACACAAAGTTTTATTTAATAGTATTGAATAGCTAGGACTCTAAAATAAATTCTAGTTGCAAACCTTAATTTATCATAGAAATATGATAATTGAGGAAAACTGCAGAGAATTCTTCTTTTTCGTAGTGACTACCTAGAAGTACTTTTACAATACCTCAAATTCCCTCCAGTTTTTCTTTTATCATTTGCACTTTTCATACCATCATCATCCCAAACTGTTCTAAAAGCTCTCCCTAAAAAGCTCACAATTTTCGATTTTCGAAAAATCATTTTTCCTCCCATTCTGTGCAGATTTACCTCCTCTACGCTCAATCTCCACGCAACAAACATTTAGAACATACCAAGATCATTTGTAAACAGAAGTCTGTGCGAGCAAGTTGTCTGTGATTTTACTCGAAGTTATTAAACATTATTTTTTTTTTTGTGGAAATTTTCTTAGTCAGAAAAGAATTCTTTTAAGTTACTTAAAATTCGGAAAGAAGTTCGTTAGAGAAAAAAAATCACTGAAAATTTAATAAATTTTATTAATTCGTGAGATCGACAAAATATGCAAAGGAACAAGACTAAAATATTCGTGAAGGAATGAATAAATGAAAGTCAACATATTTTGTGTGAATAAAAAGACTTCCTAACATATTTCCGTGTAATATAACCAGAACATAAAGATGTGAATAAATGGAAAATAGTTTTGTGAACGGAAAAAATTGTCGGAATTCAGTTAGAATACATAAATATTGTCATGGAGAACATTTGGAAAATGCGGAATGAAAAATTATTTGATTTTTGTGAATTGTTCTGCATTGTGAATATCCGAATGAATGATTTTTAAAGTGAATTTGAAGCATAGCTGGACATACGATTT
The DNA here is from genome assembly GCF_022539635.2 of Chironomus tepperi. NCBI lineage: Eukaryota > Metazoa > Arthropoda > Insecta > Diptera > Chironomidae > Chironomus > Chironomus tepperi. Next base: position 4,282,581 of record NW_027226207.1, read on the forward strand.
AAAATTTGTGAATAAAATGAAGAGATCCTTCGTGATGCATACAACAAGTATCTACATCTCATACAAGATACATTGTTAAGCATCCCCCACCAAAAAGAGTTTTTAAACTTTTTTATCTAAAAAGTTTCAAATTAACGCACGATTCCATTGTACACAATTTAATCCACATCCAAACAAAGACTGAATAAATAAAATCGCGTAGTGTAAAAAAGCGAAAATTACCATAAAATTCATCTGAATCATTTAATTTTTGCGGGTAAAGGACTTAATTGCTCATTGCGGTCACACAAAAAATATTTTTTTGTTTGATTCCACTAAAACCCCTGTTGTCGGATTTGTAGAGCTGTTTAAATAGCAAACTAAACAAATATAAAAAAATTTTATACTTAATTAAATTTATTTGCGAGACTGAACACATTCTAGAGAGTATGAAAGGTGAAGGGTAGAAGGAAATTGTGTTACTGTCGACAGGGGTGTAGCTAGGAGGTGCCAGGGCTCGAATTTGACTTGGATTGTGTATGGAGTCGAGTCAACTTGAGTTGATTTTTCTATAGAGAATCCGAATTCGACTTAGAGCTCTTGGTGGAGCTTTATATGGGATTTATGGATTATGGAGTCAGATCTTGGGATCATATAGCAATTATAAGCTGCCCCTAACTCCATTGAAGCTAGGATCATCATATATGATCCTCTTTCGACACCTTCCTAGCTACATCCTTAAATTACAGTCTCATCTTAAATAACTGTATGCCTCACATTTCATGTTTAGCATATGGAACGACAGTGTAAATTAAGAAGGTCAAAATGAGCACATAAAGTAAATTAATTTAGAGAATTAAAGCAAAGAAAATGTGAAAAATATTGAAAATTATAAGAATAAATAACAGAAGCCATAAACACATAAAAAGTGATAAAAATATTTATATCCACAACAAAAGGTGGAGACGTAAAAAGTGGCATTTTCCGGTAGTAATATTTCACGATCCTTACTCAGTTGATGGTGCATATCCCTTCTGTATACAATATGGTCGAATAAAATTTTATCATTCGCACGTGAAATAAATATATGGACTAAGAATAGATGAACAAATAAGGATGAAATAGAAATTTATTAAGCTATGTATCTACCTGTAGGCAAGCAACAGAAAGAGTGAAAGTAATGAATGTAATTTCCAAACATATTTCTCATTGTGCTTCCTAGGAACTATTTTTCTATCCAACTTAAAGCAGCAAAAAGCTCATCAATGAAGCAGAAGAAATTCGTCCATTAATTTCAATTTTATATGCATGTGCTTTTACTTCCTGACAGTTTTGCTATAAAAAAGTCTTCATCCACATTATTTTTGCTCATTAAAGTTTATCGTTTTGTTTGAGGAAGTGGAAAAAAATTCTAACTTTTACGCTTCATAGATTCCCAAGTGCTCATTACAAAGTAACATTAGTATGATCTTAATTTCATGGAAATCCATCAACATGAGTCTAATCAGTGAAGCAAATTAGATCGAAAATCGTAAAATATTGACTGGGGAATTGAGGATGTAATTTTTTTTTCGGGGGTTTGATTTATTATTCGATATATGTTGTGCCCTAGCAACAGAGAAATGGTTGAAGAGTTGATTTGGAATGATTAGAAAATTTTTATGAGTTCTGACATGTGTGTTGGTTTAAAGTGGATACCAAATGAAAGTAATGGCACCTTGGTTGAGATAGAGTTAGAAATGGGATGTCGACACAAATTAGTTTCCAAAATCTAATGTTTTTGGAGCTCAAAATTGAAGAATCTAGCAAGTTAGAGACCTAAACCTTCAAATTTGAACTAAAATCCCACTTAAGATGAATTATTCTATTTTTCAACAATTTTTGTACCTATAAATTCAATTCTAGAGCTAAATTACCTGGTAGACTTTGAAATTTTGTATATTATACCCAAAAGTCATTGAATACCAGAATATACTTCATATAATCAATTCTAATATCTAATCAAAAAACTCAGGTATACGAACAATTGTTAAAGCTATACCAATATTCTTACATCAACTCAAATCATTTATCCTATCTCAATCAAATCCCACTACCACCCCATAGGATGTAAACTCTAACACTAAAATAGATTAATGTGATTCTACATTGTAGCATTTTTATGGGAGTTAAAATGGAAATCCCACTCTATTTATTTTGATAAGATTGCACAATACAATATCTTTTGAATGTCAGTAGATATAATGTTAATGATTTCATGAATGTCGATTATTAAACGGCAATAAGAAGAATGCTGAGTCGACACAGCGATGAGGAAGAAGCATTTTCTTTTTATAGCAAGTGAATTGTCAATCTTTTATTGATAAAAATACACATTCACATAAACATGATGAGAGACATAGACAACATTATGTTAAGTATGTACATCATGAATAGCAGAAAAGTTTCTAGCTTCCTTCTTTTTCACTTGATCGAGTTTTCTTTTATAGACTAACAAAGAGTGGAATTATGTGAACAAAAGTTAATGATTTCAGCACCTTTTTTTTGTGTGTGTGAGAATTTTCTCGTAAATGCACATGTTGAAGCTCATAGCTTGAGAAAAAAAGTCAATTCAAAAAGAAAATTTAATTTGAAAAAGTTTTGATGATGAGGATACTTTTATTCAAGCTACAGATGCAAAATATAAGTTTTTTGGGTAGGGATGAATTTGATAATGGCCATTAAATACATTCATTAATGATATTTTGGCCTATAATGCCTAATCATGAACATAAAGTGATCTTAAGAATAGAAATTTAAAAATTGACTGCGTACTCATTGCCCCTGGTTAGGTAGCAGTTAGAAATCCATTTTCTCTTACTGTCAATTCAGCTTATTGCATTATAATGAACTTACTCTGGTGGATGGAAAGGTGTTGCAAATATAGGATGAAATACTAACCTTAAGGGGAAATAACAAACAATGGCAGTGTTATGGGTGCGAATTGTTGTCATTTTCTTCACGAGCGTGAAATGGAAATGAAAGAAGGAAATAAGTTATCATTCATGCTCGAGATACGATAATATAAATCGCAAACTTTTGCAGAAATAAGAATTATGACAGTTTGCGAATATGAAGATGATAAAAAATAATAATATTGAAGCTTCTTTATGCAGGGACGTGGATTATTTTTTTGTGGGATTGTCTCGAACTTCAATGAGGATTTAACTCAAGCTGGCTATAAGGATATAAGAAGCATTCTCATTTAAATGAGTGTTTATTGAGCATACTTAATTTTTTGAGTCCATTCGAGCTCTTCATACTTCAGGTCATATTTTAAGCCCTTCAAACCGCATTTGAGATTAGTCCCCTCACTGTCTACACACACGGTGCACCCCTGAATCTCTTACTTCTTCCTATCCACTAAGAGAAATTGCTAAGCAATAAAGCCACACAATAAGTCATTAAGTGAATGTGCGCTATCGGCAAATGAAGTAATGGGTCGAACCACAACAACAAAACAACAATAATATTCATCCCATCCACTAAATTTATTTCATCATCGAGAAGAATGTCATCAACGATAAAAAAAATATTTAGCGGCTTATCTTCTGATTTATTTTTTTTTATAGCATCATCCATTGAATTTCGATAAACATTCATAATAATTCCTTTTCCGAACTAAACGAGTGGGCGAGACCATGAGTAAACCAATTAACATTAAAATGCTGACTGAATTGACAGTGAATGGAGATTTTATGTTGAGTTTCGCAGACAATCTCATTTAAGTTTAACTTCTAATGCGATTATACTGAAAAATACATTATTTATGTAATGGAAAATTGGAAAATGTTGAAAATATCTCAATTTGTAGTGTGATGGAAGTGTTGGACGTGAAAATTGAGTTTGGACTGAATAAATCTAGTCAAATGAAATTATTTTTGTTCAAGGATCTTTTGCGTTGTTTTGATGAAATGAAATTGTGATAATGTCTCAATATTATGCATTAAAGCTTATGGTAAACCCCTTAAATGAATCCCTTCCTATCAAGAGTCTATATTAAAGCTCTTGATACAGAATTCATAGCAATCATCAAACAAGGTCACACAAAACCACTCTAAATTAACCATTAAAGTTTTCTAATTCACAACAAACACTCGACCTCTCAAAACCACAAACATGTGGACCAAATCAACTCAAAAATCATCCCACTATCAAAATACCAAGAACGAAAAAGCAAAGTAAATATTGATATAACCGTATTGAACATAAACATGATTAAAAAGGTATATAGCACCTCATAATAGCGTACGGCAAAATCAATAGTCAGAATATTATTATTTGATGACATATTCACTATATCCAATAGACGTTATCATCGAATATAAAAGCTAAACATTTCATTTGTATGCAATTGCTTTTTACGCCTTCGAGCTTGCATTGTTAATATTAATGCTGATTCATATAATGTCACTTCCGTGTCGACCAGAAAAGTACAAGTAGATCCAATTCATTCAAGATTAAATTTCATTCATTTTCTTGCATCTTGTTCACACATTATGATGAATTATAAGGCTACTGTTAATTGTAAGGCACTATGAATAGGAAGAAAATTTCTTTTCCTTTGCTTCTGATAATTTAATCATCGCTACTTATAAGCACGTTTCTATAACAACCCCTAACAGCTTAAAGTATTTAGAAGCGAGAAGAAATTAAACTTGGTAGATAAATGGTAACTAATGAAGCATAAAGATTGTAAGGAAAGGATTTTTATTCTGTTTAATTGATGACTGCCTTAAACCCCAAAAATGCCGAGTCCCTACTTAATTACTTTTGATAAATTTAAGGTGTACAGGCATTTATTTATATGCGAAGCGAAAAGGTTCTTTTACATGAGTGATGTGAGGCTGTATATTTTAAGATTTGTGTATGATGTATTCAGATGTAATTTTAAGTTGCGGCGATGTTATTATTAGATGATATTTGATGGTAGTGTCATTAATGATGTGGATGTCTTATTTCAATATTGCTAGGCGGCGTAGCTAGAAGAAACTACTGGTTAAAGCTACCAGAAAAGCACAAATTGGTTAACCGATAAAAAAATCTGACCACAGGCTCGCGTGACTTTGAATTTGTTCCGGATTCAATTTACATCCGGCATCATACCAGAGTCACATTGGCCCAATGCCAGATTTTGTATCGATTAATCGTCTTGTGCTATTCAGGCATTGGAAGAAATGCAGTAAATGACTTCTAACTTTAAAGTAAGCAATAATACTATAAGCGTATCAAACATCTTAATACTTCAGTTAAGTAACATGATACAACATATGCAATGCTTCACATACTCCTTATTCAATTAAATAAATCTTAGTATCATGCAATTCGATGTCAAGTATCATAATACCTTTCATAAAATGCTCATACAATTGGATATGTATATGAAAATAAAACATTTCTTTGACGTCAAATCTACCCAGGAAAATTAAGGCAGTATAATTTCCTGCAAAAGTTTATACCTGATTAGACACATTTAATTCAAAAATAATAATCCATATTCATCATCATTACTGCTCTCATGGAGGCAATAGAATTTTCAGAATTTTACACTTTAAAAGCCCTTTAAAACTTTTAATAAATTTAATATTCTTGTAGCTGTCATGTACATAGAAGTGGGGACATTTTATACACACATGTATGCTCAGATGGAAGTGAAATCCAATCAATCATATTGATCACATATCAAAAGGATGAATTTAATTTATGTGATGATTATGCAACAGATTCTTGATATTTTATGTCAGTATCATTTATCACGTAAAAGTTGTATAGTGGATATGAAAATTGGAGTAATGGATTTGAAGTATTGCAATGTTTTTACTTTCAAGTGGGGTTGAATTTATTGTTTCAATTAAAAAGGTAGTTACAGCTTCAATTCTGTTGAGTTTTAAATGAAATCTGATTCTCGAGCTGTGCAGCGTTCTGTAAAAAATGCACAAAACCTTTAAAATCATTTTAAATCCCAAAATAAATCATTCGTCCCATTGCATTTAGTCGCCACTATAATTATGCACTAATCCTCAATTATCTCTTATTATTCTCACACAATCTACAACAAGCTCTGAGCACTAAACAACAATATCCACAATAATAATTAATTTATTCACTGAAAACAAAGCAGACATAGATGCTAATCCATAATTATCGTGGGAATTTCAGCAAATCGCACAATTTAACAATGAATGATAATTAAATTAATTTTAAATTATTTTAAGCTTCGATCGGATGGTCATTAAATGAATTAAATGGAGCATGAAAATTTGATTTATTTATTTTCTTAGGAAAGTAATATTTTTGTGGATATAAAGGAAGTTCTGAGTCAATGAAGCTGAAATTTTTGGTTTTAATGGAATAGAGAAAGATTAAAATAAACTTGGCGGTCGTTTGCTTTTAAGGCATGGAGTTAGAGTTGGATGAGGGTTCTTAGGGATGAGTTTAGGATTGGCTGAGTCGACTTGGTGTCTTCAGTGGGCTCTGTGTCGATTAAACTGGGGATATACTCAAAATGAGAGAGTTTTTAAGCTGTAGGTCCTTCAAGTCTGTCATGTCTAGCCACTCATCTTCCCTAGAGTAATCCATAATACACGAAACATGCCATCCCCATGAGCACATTAATAAGGAACATGAGAATACAATTCTTCAATTATAGCACAATATAAATGATCACAAATTTGCATAACTTTTATTTTCTTTCAAAACTCACGGGAGGAAGCAATTTTCGTCTTTCCCATTGTGCGGAAATGAAGCATTCAGCATAAAGTTTTGTACATGAAGAAGACAATACTTCAACAATAACATCGTCTTAGCTTATAAATTTTTTCTGAAATAAGAAATAAAATTCCATTCAGCATAAACGAAAGTGCTTATGCTTACATTTTCATTACGTGACATTTGTTATTATAAAGGATTTTAAGATATGATTTAGCATCATGTAGGTATTTTAAACTTTATTTTTTCTCATGCAAATTTGCAATATGGAATTTTTACAGCGACGAAGAAAAATGGCATTCACTCAATGTCTATAGTCATGAGTGTCGGTGCATACTTTTAGAGATATGAGGATGATTGCTATGTGAGGAAGAATTTCCATGTCAATTCCGATTAGAGAAGGTATTTTTTAAAAGTGAAGAAGTTAAGCTTTTACATGATGGATTTTGTGCAGTTTCTATTGGAAATATATTCTATCGGATTTAGCAATATCTACAGGTATAAAGTCATTATTCGAATGGATATGAACGTTTTGTAATTCTTCAAGCTGTTTTGCCTTATTTGATTAAATTTTTGAATCTTTTGAAGTAAGAATTTGTATTGGAAATTTGTGTTAAAGGGTTTAAAGGAGGTTTGAATGTAACTAGTGGCTTTTTTGGAATTTATGTGCTTTTTAGGATATCAGTCGATTAAAACTTTACTGATTTTAAGACATCCTATAATCTCTTAGCATTATTACTCCAGTAGGCTTAAATTAATGTTTTTTTAAAGCTACTGTACTGTTCAAAAAAGTTGAGCCTTTAAGGCAGTTGCCCAGAAAATCCAGAAAAAGGAAGCAAACCCATGAGTGATCCCCTGATAAGACATCCAGGCATTAATATCATTTCCCAGAAAATTTAAATAAAAATTACCATAAAATGCACATTAAAGCATAACTTTTTCCTGGGTAACATCTCTCAGCTAACAAAAATAGGTTTCAATGTCTTTGCCACGAAAGAATTTGCAATAAATCCAGCCAAAAGAATCCAAACAAAAATATACATTCGACGCGATAGAAAGGAAATCCTTTTTTCAGAATTTCGGCAAATCCACTTTATCATTTCTACTGTAACACAAATCTACATCCTCTAAAAATAACTTTTCCATGCAAACAGTTTTAATGAAAATTCCCAACAACAACAAAAAAAGATAAACAGAAGCAATCTTAGGAACTTTCTCATTATCATGCAGTACCCAATTATGTGAAATAATGTTAACTCATCAAATATATATCCACAGAAGCATTATCACTGAAATATAATATTTTGTAAAAAAGGCACTTATGATTTCTCATATCTAATTCCATCCAGCTCTTATTTCATACTGGCTATTTCAATTACTCATCATTAATTGCAAATGAAGCATAACAAGCTGTTAAAACCGCTATTATAATTAACAGTCATGTTGTTTATGTTTTATTTGCAAACAAAAAGCTGATAAAATATGAAGTTATTGCATTTACTGGACAGCAAATAAATTAGTTTAATTAAACTTGATTAATATTTTTTGGCATTATTTTCATTTAATTATGAAATTTAATTTTATGAAATCCGACACATCCCCCAAGCGGAGTGGATGCTGTGCTGGGAATTTGTCAGAAGCAGGATAAAAGCTTCAATATGGGAGAGTTTGGGAGTTATGGGTAGTTTTTAAAGTAAGGGAAGTTGTAGTTGATTTTTGGGGATGTTAATGAGAGTTGTCTGTGATTTAGTAATGACTCTTGTTGGTATAATGTAGCAATAAGTCTACAAATGATGCCGCAATGCTAATTATCCTGCATATTATGCATATATGTCAAATGACCATTTACAATTTGATTAGTTTTAACCATTTTTGGTCATTTTGATCAGACATGTGGTCTCAGATGTGTCTAAGACTCTTCACCTCATGACACTTAATGTAGCAATTGGTCAAATAATTCAATTCGTACTTAACATCCCAAATAGCCTCAGCAAATCCACATTCCAACCAACATCACTAATGAACAACCCCTTTCAATTTAATTCAAATATTTGTTTGTTTGCACAACATAGTAAATGCCACGTACTTCCTACAGAAACTCGATTGCAATGAATGAAAAATTTTTTATTTTCCATGTTTAACTTTTCAATAGCTTCTGTTTGTCTTCTCACTTTCCTGTGTACATTCCACGTCTTTCATAAACACATCAACGATAGAAAATGTCAAAACATTTTTCTTTCTCTCATTTCATTCAGTCGGCGAGAAATAAAATATATATTTTTGGCAGAAAAAGGAAGAGAAATGAAATGCGGCTGGTAATAAATAAACATAGTAAATAAAACAGCAAACATTGTCGTTGATGTGTGAAAAAAGGCAACACAGAGAAAATTTAATTTATTTGATACAATTTTTTAGAGATCACACAGTGTTAAGTGAAAAAGGCACGGGAAATAAACATGAAACAAGAAACTTGTTTTGATAAATTAAAGTCTCAACGTTATGGACACGTTCAAGCGATTGTTTGTGAAAAATAAAAGCCTCGAAATGAAAAATTTAATCAATTTTGGAAAGGATTTTGTTGTTTTGTGTGTGTGTGTGAGGAGCCTGATTACATTTTAACTCTTTATGAATGATACACTCATATTTCTGTGCGTCTAAATTTAGAATAACAAATGAGGTGAAATTATGTGTATCATATTCAATGAAGAGGAAGAAGTTTTGATTGGGGGAGCATTGTTGTGGATGGAAAAAACAGTTGGATTCAGTGTTGTTGGATCTGATTCTTGGGAATGATCTTGAATTGATCAAAATGTGATTGATCAGCTCCGGACTCTTGATTTTTGGCGACTTGAGCAAATAGATATCATTTATCTATGAATAATTAGATAAGTGCTAGAAATTTGAGTAATTATCAATCTTAGGTCTATTTATTTGTGTATCCTAATCAGTCAATATCATGACTTGATGGATCACGGGTACTTACTAGACAATTAGAGTTATTAGCTAAGCCATCAATATTGGTTCAAGTTTTATATTAGATTATATTATAGGATCTAAAGTTTTGTTGCCTACCTAGTTGCCTGAAGAGGATTTGACCCAGGTAACTTTACCTAATCATGGCACATTCTTCCTCAAACTCCAATTTTAGTCACATTCCCTCTAGCACTATTATTTCTCATGGAGTACTCTATCTAAAGAATATTGGGAATTTCTCCTAAAATATTCTTGAGAAGTATCTCGCAGTTAGGACGAAAACCATCCAGAATCCAACCAATCACTTAAACAATAATCAAAACAACAACCCTGAATCAGATTAAATGAGAAAAATTGCCAAATAAATTTAACTGCTCAAGGGTGAATTTGATGACAAATTTAGCTTAAATCTCGCAATACTTAAGAAATAGGGAAAAAAGTTTCTTTAAAAAAAGCACATCTGGCTTTCTTTTTTAAAAAAATCTGAGTAGGGAGAAAGTTAATTTAAATTTCCATACTAAATCATGAAAAAATTGACAACAACTCTTGAAATTTTTCTCTGAAAATTACAAAATAATGTCTTTTATGAACGACTTGAAAAGCTAATTTATTCCACATTATTGATAAATTCTCCGTACATATTTCATATCTTCTCATTGTGTCATATTAAAACTTTTTATGTGCAACCGTAAAATATGAAATATTCAACAAGTTAGTTGAATATAAAATTTACAACATCCCAAGGAGCAACTTAGAGCAAGAAAAGTAATTTTAAAAAAACTTTCACCCTCCATTTTCATTTTTATTCCGATAGCAATGAGAACTTCACTCAGAACTTCTCCATTTTTCATCTCATTCACTTTGTTGTTCATGGTCGGAGGCCATAAGAGAAATAAAAATTCATGCTACTCATTCGCCATATTATGATTCATGGATGACAAGACGCATACTAGAATCAACTTTATTTGATGATGGTAATGATGATGATGACGATAATGTTTCATCATTTTTTTGATGTCTTGTTCTTGTGTACGATTTCAAGATATAAAGGAAGAAACTTTTTTTGTTTTTACTCGCTTAGAAAACAAGAAATGCGTTGATAATAAAAATCAAGTGAAATTTATGTCAAAAGAGCTTCTTGTGTTCTTTTTTTCGCTTCACGATTGAATAATTTATGAGCGCTTTTATTCGCTTTAATGGTCTACGATTCATGTGAATTATATACATTATGTCTCTCATCTATACGTGCGTATGTATGTGCTCAGCACAGATGTAAAAGTTAAAAAGAGAACTTTTTTTTTTTTAAAACAACAAACTTTTTTATAGTCCTCGCTTAATGCTTATCTCATATTTGTGCAATGTGACACATAAAAATGATGGAAATACTTTTATTTAAATTGTTTTTCGAATCATTATTTTCCGATTTTTTTTTATTGATGCTCTTAAAATCTTTTTTAATCATTTTATTGCAATAAATTATATCCGATTGCAGTCAGTGTGAGAACAAAAAATGTTTTTGAGTGTCTCGATAAATGGTGATAAATATTACTGAATTCAATGGCTGATGACCAAAATTCTTTTTTATGATCGACAAATTTCAATATTTTTTGCGTCTTCTTTGTGGGTTGGACTGGTATGGGTGGGAATTTATGTGAATTTTCATCGAAAAATATGGGCGTTGTGGGTGCTGAAAAGCAAAGGGAGAAGAGTAATATCCACAGTTAAGCGTGACATTGATGTTAAGTCTAATTAGATCAGGGACTCGATAAAATTCAGTTCCTTGGCCTAGTCACACCGAGAGTCACAAATACTGTAGTTTTACGTTATCCACGCCATTTACCTTAACAAACAATGACCATATTCACCTAAATGAGTCACTCTCAATCAATTTAATTCAGTATCCCCAATTTTCTGAGTATACTCATGAACACACACCTTGTCTGTTCTGGATGCCTTTCAGCTTATCCCCAAAATTGCTATTAATCTTTAAATACATCACACAAACTATCCAAATCCCTACACCCTGATCAAATCAAAACCAAAAAAAACTTCTCTTTAGCTTATACAGCATAGTCACATCTAATAAACTTTTGTAACACGAATCACCATTATGAACAGTAATCCACAGAGAATAATACATATTAAAATAAATTAGTGATAAAATAGAATTATTAATGACACATATGAATGTATACATAAAATCATAATCTTAATGAGTTCTGGGAAGTGAAAGTTTATTCGCACGTTTATAACCTAGGAATGAATTAATTCCCATAATTGTGATTATTTTTCATTGTATGCTGAATTATAAATGAAGTGAGAGAAGGATAACAAAAAAAATATGTTTACTTCTAAATCGTGCAGAATGAGATTAAGATGTGTAAATGAAAACAACACCAACAAATGTCAAGGAATATTCAGCTGAGAATGGAATTATTCTATTATTTTCATAAGGATTATGGACATAATCGACAAAATATAAATATTTTATAGCAGTAGAAGAAATAAACAGCACCAAAAAAAAATAATGCTTTGTTACGTAAGTATTGAACACATTTGTTGCTCTATTCATTTTATCAACACACAAAACGGCACCGACGACAAAATATGTTTGCTGTTCTATGACAACATTTGGTGGTTTACAAAAGCTCTTATCATCCATTTTTGGCTGTAAGAAATGTCGATATTTTTACACGTTATCAATTGTGACTTCTGTCACACATGTAATTGGCATGTGGCTATAAAAAAAGTTGAACATTCATTCACTTCTGCTCTTTCTCTCTCATGCCTTCATCAGTGAACAACAAACTGTGTCATTCTCTTATCGAAAAAAATGTAAAATAAAAATATGTAAAATTTCATGCCATAAAATGTGCTCCAAACTTGACATTTTATCGTTTCAATAATTTCGATTTCCCAAAAAAATAAAAGTCAAACATTTGCTGTAGGTTGGGAGTCATGTGATGCCATTTTTTATTGGAACAATAACATATTTTTATTCATTGGCTTTCCGATAGATAATTTTATGTCAGAATTTATTAATGCATAACAGCATGTTCTATTAAATACATGGATCTTCACTTCTGTTAGGGACTTTTTTAATCGAATTTTTGATGATTTATGGGATGTTTTTGGATGTTTTGTTGATATGTTTGGGAGCTATTTACTAAGAAGAATGACTCCTGAGAGACATAAATGAAGAAGGTTCCACCAAAGAGCTTTTAAGGCTCCGCTAAGCTTCTCTTACTACGCTAAGCATTTAGAGCTCGGCTTCCCAGCCTCTTTCATGTTTAACCCTCGGAATTTGATGATCTTCTTATCCTTAGTGGCTTCCTATCCCTGTATGGACCGCAAACATTTTTAGGGAGTTTTGGGATTTATTTCTAAAGTTCCTAAATCACTAACCATATCAGTACAGCTTTTGTAAGCTTTTCCCACAAACTCATGACAATTGTCCACATGTTACAATTCCAACAGATTTAAGGCATCAACGGTCAGTCATAAAATGACTGTATTTTCTAGTCGACAAGTTTTAAAAATAAATTTTTTGAATTGTCTGCTCATTCTGCTAGATTAGACACGGATTTATCCACTTTGTGACACATCTGTAGAATTTTAAAATATGTAAATTTTCAAAAAGAGCTTAAACACAGTTGAATGGATGAGTTTTGGTTAGTTATTGTACCCTTTTCAAAGCATATCCATGTTACAAATAAATGACCGAAATATGAAGCCCAAAAAAATAATATCAACATCCAATTTATAATGCTCCAATTTATTTTTTATTTACTTTACTTTAAGAGGATTTCAAGTTAAACAAAAAAGAATCATTTTTCGTACTTATTTTGAAATATTGACAGGTCTTATGAAGACGGCACCCAAGTAGACATTTATTGAATCGAATCTAAAGTAAATTTTATTGTTTTTCCTCAATTTTTCTGTCATAGCTTGAAGCTTTAAATGAATTGAATTTGCTCAAGCTGAAACTTTGTCATGGAACGACTGAAAAAATTCTCATCCGAAACATTTCGCAATTATAAACTTCAGTTCCTCTTTGCTATGCTCTTACGATATTTAATCTCTTTTTATTTACAATAAAGCACTTGCAGTAAGTTTTTGATACCTAGGATCAAACAATGACTTTTTTCATGCTTGAACAGTTCAAAATAAAACAATGTTCTATGCTCATAATTTGGGGTTTGTTCAGTTGTAAGGTCTTTGATTTTGAGAATGGAAGAAATTCCCATTTATAAGGTTGATGCAACATTGTAGCATAATGCAATTAAGTTGAACTTGAGTTTAATCATCCATAATGAAGATTCTTTAATTTCCGTTCGGATCTCTTAATTACTCGGTTAGTTAGTTTCTTGTAAGCGACTCTAACGTACCTAGGCAGTAACGTATCAGCAGATGGCGGTACAAGGAAGGACGTTGAGCAAAGAATCCAGAAAGCACGAGGAGCATTTTCGAAGCTCTCAAATATCTGGAGATCCACCAGCATCAGCAAAGCCTTGAAGATGAAAATCTTCAATGCTTGTGTCAAGTCAGTACTGCTATATGGTTGTGAAACCTGGCTCACAACTACAGAGATACAGCAAAAGCTTCGAGTTTTTGTTAATAGCTGCTACAGTAGGATTCTCCGCATCTGGTGGACTGGGAATCCAACTGAATGGCCATCGAATCAAGCTTTATTAAGAAGAGCAGGCCAAGAAGACATCAATCGAGAAGTACAATTACGTAAATATGGCTGGATAGGTCACACACTTCGAAAACGGAATAGTGTTGTAGCTGGGGGTGAGACACAAGCTTGCTATACTGCCCTTGGTTGGAATCCACAAGGGAAAAGGCGTCCAGGTGCTCCAAGAGCAACATGGCGTAGGACGGTAATGAAAGAATGCCAGTTAGATGTCAAAACTGAGAATTTGTACAAGCTTTGTGATACAGCCAGCAACAAAGTCAGATGGAAGGCCTTTTGTAGCAACCTAGGCTCCAAGTCGGAGCATGGTTCCAGTAAGTAAGTAAGTAAGCGACTCTAAAGTACGTCCGTAGCATACAGCATCAGCATCATCAAAGTATGATGATCGCAGAGTCCGAGTCCACGACCCTAAGTGTCCTATTCAAAGTCTGCAAGATATCCTCTTAGTTCTGATCCCTAAATACCTTGTAGCATATGCAGCATCCTCTAAGAACAAACAACCAATCATTGTCAAAATTCATTCACATCCCTTAAAACAAACATCATTGCAGCAGACTTTAATTGTAAAAATTTCTCTCAACTGCTTCAGACTCTATTTCCTCTCTCTCTTTCCTACTTCCGTATTGATTCTATTCAGGATTTTTCTTTATGTACGGCATTTATAGCGCAATGAAATTTACTTTGCACTCCGATAGTATTTCCGGGAGTAAAAAAGTGGAATGTCGCAATATTATTTTTTGCTGTCACTGGAAACATACTTTAAAGGATACGTGATGTTGTGTGATTTAAGGAGCGGGTTTTGAAAATTTCTCGCAATATTGAAAGGCTTTTATGGCTGCACTGCTGCGAATATCTGTACGCTGTTTCAAATTCATTTCACAAACAAAAAAAAGGGAGCATCGTATGGGTTTATGTATATGAGTATGAAGGCATAAAAATAAAGATATTGCCTCGGCATAACAAAAAAAAAAATATGGAAGAGGAGTGCTCGTACTTATTTGGTATGGCAACAATAAATTATTGCAAAATGTTGTTTGTGGCAGTGGAAAAAAATGAAGAAAAGTTCAAATGTTTCACATAAACAAGTGTGTGCTGCAAATTGGAAAACATAAGCTTGCACAACAAAGCGATCGACTTTAAATTATTTTGTCCGAAAATAAGTCAGTTGGAAATTGTTTTTTTTTGCAGCAGAATTAACTTCTCATTGAACGAAATGTTCAGTTATGTAGAAATTGATGCTTTTGTTATATTGTTGTTAACGATTTATGTTACACTTGGGAATTGTAGCAATTTTCATGTTTAACGCTTCAATCTATATAAAGAAGCTTGTTTAGAGCAATGCAATACAAGGATGTGAGGGTGACTGTCAAGGTTATGTGAAGCTTGATTCGGTGTTAATTCGGTACAAAAGTGTCCCACTTGCATACTTGTCGACTTAGCCCCACGTATCCCCAAAAAATACATCCATTTCTATGTAATCAAGTCTACATCCATTGATCTATAAAAATCAAGGCAAACAAGAAGCAAAAAATTAATTCCACCCTTTTATTATTTGCGTTTCTGCTTAATTTTACAAAGTACATAAAAAATTCAACATCAACCTCAAGTACCCCTCTTTAAAAGCCTAATGACTAGCAGATGTGAGCTCAATTGTAAGCCAGGACATCAGCACAAAATGTGAATTGTCTCAATGAGTTTGAGGAAATATTTGAAGAAGAATAAGCCACAAAATTTTATCATTATTCATCTTTACTTGTATGTATCAAGGAGTTGACTTTTAATTCATGAGTAAATTCTGATAAATTGATGATTCGTTCAATTAGGAATTTGACGTCGGCTCTAACGATTTTGGTTGTTGTCAGCTCTGGTTGATATTGGTTTGAATATGATGATAGCTTTCATGCCATGTGCTATAAACTTATGACTATTTTGATTGAGATTTTTGATATTTTTCATAAAACTAAAACTTTTGGAATAATTACTGTGGACAGAGTGAATTTTAAAAATATAACAGCATTAAAACTTTCATCAAGCCAGTCAAAAGGTTGTCATGCTATACCTAATTAGAAACAAGTTATTTTCATTATTTCATTTCGTTTCTCGTTTATATAACAAGTTTTTGACTTTGTAGCTTCTATTTTCTATTAAAATAATTATTTTTTGCTTGTGAAGTCTAGTTGTGCCTTTAGGTGATCGTTTGAAATTGAATTTGTTTCTCAGAAGATGCCTCAAAGGCTAAAAAACATCTAATTTCATAGGAAAGTTTTCTTACAATTTTAAAACAGTAAATTCTCAAATTTCTATTGAAAAAGCAACAACAACAGATTAATTTCAATATAAATTATTCAGGACAGCTTCTGGAATTCTTAAAATTTGCAAATTTTTCCTTACGTGCCTCAACAAATCAGCGTTTTCATCCGTAAAAATGTTTAATGTCATCATTCTCGTAAAATACCGCAAAAAGGTGAATAAGTGCCCGAACATTGCCAAACAATTTATAGCTTCATTCGTGACATTATGCTCGTGTATTTCCAACTCATTTAACAGTTTTGCGCTGCTTGTACTTTTTTGAATATAAATTAAGCCAAGAATAAAAATCCGTTTTAATAACGCTGGATTAAGTTTTGCGTATGCATCGCAATATTTTTTATTGCTTTCTTTCGTAAATATCTTATTATTTTTGAGGGTAAAGGTCAGCAAAATGAGCCCATAAAATGCTGATACATCTTTAGAGGGTTTCAGATCTGTTCAGATAAAATTGCAAAATTAAGAAAGATATTTCCGGTATTTTTGCAGATAAAAAAGAATTTTTCATGAAGGAATGTTATATGGGGGTTGATTGACAATGATGTTGGACATAGAAGGAGGAAGTAGAAGGGTAGTGGGAGTTGTTAGGGAACGTAGCTCAAAATACGCTTAAATCGTCTCTTCTTAGTCGTTAATTTCGGTAAAAATTTAGCTTCTTGCCAGCATCACGTCAAACTTTGGCAACATCATTTTCCAATTCTACGTCATGTCCCTTTCACAGGAAAGGAAATCAAAAGTTCAAGAAAATCTAAATGTCTCAATGCACATCAATTGCAAACGACCTTTTCTCTTATTCTTAGAAACGGAAATCCAATTGCAAAGGTATCCGTAAACGACCTTGTGACAACAGCTTGCTCTCTTCCTTTTTTGAATCAAAATCTCACTTGATATAAAATTAAATTGCGTTATAAAATATCAAAGGAAGTCTGTTCATGACAGAATTTCAAGTGAAAAATAAAAATAGAAAATTCATGCTTTGAAAAATTAGCATTATGCTGTGATTAAATGTTGGTGAAGTGGGGGACGGGATTAGCAAAATTTCATCAATGACATCCCTGGTCTTTATAGAAGATATTAAAGATTCTGAAGCTAACAACTTTTTAAATCTCAGATTTTTCGGTAGATTTAATTTTCATTCAAAATAGTACTCTGAATAATGAAGAATAACAAGGAACAGACAAACTTTCATAATATTTCTAATTGAATTTATTTATTCAAATTATTTTTTTCGATTCAATGAATGAGGAAATATTTCCTCGAGCTTCTCATGAATCGCACAGATTCATATTTCAATCTAGCACAAATTGGCATTAAAAAAGTTTCTTTTTTGCTTCATTTAAATTATCTGAAACTTCTTGCTATTGCGACATTGTCAGTTTCTTAGCTACATTTATGCTTCGGGCCATTTGTCAACTGCTGAATGGAAAAGAATTCTCGATATTGATTGAAAATTCCCAATAACTGAACTATTTAACTTTCGACTCGATGACTTACTATATTGACATGATAAAAACTTTGTCAACTCTAGCTGTGTAGTTATATGAAGTTAAGTGTTTTATACGATAAAGTGATTGAAATGGAATTGCTGATCATTATAAAAAGTTTCGAATTACATTGATGAAAATGGTGATGATAAATGGGAGTCCTGAAGGGTTATGTGGATATTGTGTAATGACTGATATTTGAACTTGAAGTTTGTGTTGCAGCTTGATGCAATTTTTGCTGTTTTTTGATGAGCTTTGCTAATTTTGAGCATTAACCTTTAAGGGCATAGCCATAGAGTGCTTCTAGGGTTAAAACCAAACTCTCGATATAACAGATTCCAAACTTTGTCCCAAAATCTCTGTCTACACCTCAACCTTCAACTTCACAAGGTTACAGGTTACAAAAACTCCAACCCAACCCCTAATTGGACGATTTAAAAATAAATTCGTAATTGCAAACACTTTCTGATTGCAAACATTTCAATCATTGCATTAGTTACGCTTACTTTATGTGTTGGTTGTAGCTATGCTAGAAAAAGCAGCTCAAAGCTGATTGAAATTTTTTATTAATTTCTTTTTCAACTCTCGGAAATTTTTAATTAAAATTTGAGGTTTTCATCAAAAAGTTTTATTTTTAATTTTTATTTCTTCATTGTGTTAGAAGTGTTTGTTGTTGAAAATGTGAGTGTGTTGAAGAAGGACTGTGGTTGATACACCTGCTTCTAACTGATGGTTGAAAATTTCAAAAAGTTCGTTGTATGTTAAGTAAAGCTTCAAGTAAAACTTGTTGAAATTCTTAATTATCATTAATTAGATACAAGCTGATCGGGCGCTTGTTGCTGCAAATTTTGTTTCTTGCCGTAGAAATGGACATAATTTAGCCATCCCAAAGGCATCAAAACATCCTCGTGAATTGCTGTCTATTCAATAACATAGCAGCACCCAAGTGACTACATTGTACAACCAAGAATTTTCTCGTATATTCTCTTATTAACCTTTGCATATCTTCCTATTCCTGTTTATTCAATTCTCATTTGTTTATCCCAGTTATTGTTATAATCAACAGTATCATAAAGGTATAAATGCATACATAATCCCTCCCTTCTATTTATTTCTACAGAAACTCATAATTACGTGATAAAGCTCTTGATTATTCCTCTGTTTTATCTGCATCATGTCCTCGACACCTTTATTGTTACCTTGTCATTATGTTTTTCCTGTATGATACTTCTGATTCCAATTCTTTTCATGTTTTGCACTTTCTTGTTTCATTAGAAATTTTTTCTTGTGTTTGTGACATCCTGAGAGTGCACACAATGGTATATGCGGTTGAGAAAATCACAAGCAATTCATTTTATACTTTTTTTCATAAGAGGATTAAAAATTTTAAGTATTTTTCTATTATACAAAAGAGCAAAACTATAGAATATCTCATTTTTCTATGGCTGAGATTAAGCAAGAAGGCTCAAAATACACATAAAAGTTTCTTTATTTGAATGCAAAAAAAGTAATAATCCTCTAGCTAAATTTACATAATTTCAAAGGTGGAATGTGAAAAATATTCAAATTTCATTGTTTTGTACAGATGTTTGCACGGGCTTTAATCTGTTCCTACTTTTTTACTCCTACTGTACATAGGATTGTGTAATCTCATCTGAGAATTAATTAATAAAAATTATTGAAATGGTCCTTCGGGGGTGTAAATAAAGTTAGTATTTGTTGTTTTATTGCTGTGTTAGCATTTCAATTATTGTGCTGTATTGTTCTGGATAGAAGAGTTATGAAATTTGTATGGAAGTAATTTTCGTTCAGATTTTGGTATTTCCTGAGAATTTTAATGAACTTTTGTTTGAACATAGCTGGAAATTTGTAAATTTTGCATATTTCAAATTACATCTGACCCCATAGCGGCGTGAGTCTGGGTTGAGACCGGATTTCACTGAATCTGGCATTAAACCAGAGTCACCCCGGCCTGAAGATGAATTTTTAAACATTTCCCACTTTATACTCTTCACTCAATTGCCTAAAGTCAAACCATTCAGTTCAGAGACCTGGATCAACATCCCCTTTTGCTCTATACTAACCAAAACTAATTCTACATCCTTCAATGAACCCCAAAAAAAATCTCAGCACGAAAACAAAAAATTGCGAATAATTTTTGTGGTATCTTAATAATTGAATCATTAAGTACAATTATGAATAATTTCCATAATTATTCTAGATTATCCTTTTGTCTGTAATTCAACACAAAAGATTACATTAAATTGAATAACATGATTATCTCTAAATACCATCAAAAGAATTTCATTTATGATTAATAGGATTTGATATTCAGAAGTAATTCAATTTAAAAATTCAAAGGAACAAAGCTCAATGAGCTGTAATGAGAGCAATTTGCTTTTGTGTCTGTTGATCTTAAAGCTGTGGGCTTTAATAAGGATGAACATTTCCACATACCAGCACATTTTTAATTTACTTTTTCATTTATAATCCCAGTTACTGTCCAAGCATCCAAGTAAATGTCCATAGTAGTAATGAAATTGTGAATATGTGGTGTAGATATGTCACATACAATATTACTTCCATGTTTAATATACATTATGTCCTAAATGAGGTCATGCAAATCATTTCAATAATACTGGATGCGAAAAAAGGAACATAAAAAGTTGTGTGACTGTCGACTTTTTTGTGTATATGAGCAGGGTAAAAGAAGGGGATATCCAAGTTGTTTTATGACTCAATTCGTAAATAAGTTTCCTAAAATATGAAAATTAAATTTTTTTTCTTCGCATATAAAATGAAATGGAATTTTTTTCCCTCAGTCATACCGACTGTACCGTACCGTACGGGAAATATCATATCATCTCATGCGTTTTGCGACCAATTTTTGTACAATGTCAAGAACATATCCCATTAATCCCTTTTGAAGTATAGTTTCGGGACAGCCTCTCTCTCTGTGTTGTCAGGATGCTGTACTCGAGAGAACATCATTGAATGTAAAGGAAGGAGGCTTTACAAGAGCTTTTCGTTGTGTTTCACATGAATAAGAAGTGTATTTCTGAATGTCATAAGGAAGTATCTTTTATTTTTCGGAATTTGAGGGAAAAATGGTTTCACAGTCGTTTTACAGTTGCTTAATTCCCATGAGAAAATTTTTGAAGTTTTTAGGTCATTTGTTTTGGGCTGTTTTAGATGTAGAATAAATGACCCGTGTCCATATTTTATGTCAAGTTGAATATTTTTTGAATATTTACTTTTTGAAGGGGGCATTCAAAGACGATGTCTCAAATTTGAGGATCTCTCAAGGATTGTAACAATTTATTCATCCTTCCTGACAATTTCCAGCACCTTTTTAAGGTTGCAATAGTTTAAAACATCCTGCATATGGGTCGTTATGTCACATATGAGCCAAAGTTCTTCGGTATTGCCTCAAATTTTACTCTGACACCGCAGATTAGACTATAACCCAGATTTTTAATAGAATTTTGCAATAAAAACCAGACATCATCCATAATCCACCCCATCCCCTTTCAAATATCAGACATCAAATGTAAATTGGCTGAAATTAATTTTCCATTTTTAGAAAAAATTTCAAGTCAAAAAATGTTCCGACTAAATGGCACTTGTGCCATCTTGCCTAACTGTCACTATAAATTATTCTTGACTTCTTCTTAAAGTTCACTATAAATGAACATATGGCTGATTATTCTATTCGTTAAACTTTTTCCGAAACTTCTAATTAATATGGAAATTTTATGTCATTTATTTAAATAACAATGTCTGTAATTTTATTTTTAAAGAACGAATTTTATGTAGCATGTGAAAAGATTGGAAAGAAAATAAAAGGCAAGCTGTAGTCACTAATTTAACGTTTCCTGTCAACCCTTGAATTTTACAATCATACTGAATATTTGTATTATGTTTTGTCACCGACAATATATCCACCTCAGTGACTCCGCAATTTTGCTTTTATGCATGCTACACCTATTTTTATATTAGACATCTCTTCTTATTGTGCATGTATCAAAAGCTAGAAAGCGGCACTATGCTTACACAACCCTATTCAGATTTGGTATTTTCTAACCGACAAAAAGAATATTTTTAGTGTGACATTCACAGCCACATAAAACATACGAATAATAACACTGTTGAAACCACTCGACCTTTGATTAAAAATGCTCTCAGTTCCTGATTTTTTCATTTTAACTCGCAACCGCATACTGTATTAATTTAATTTATGTGCCAAACCTGATAATCACATTAGTCGGCTTAACGGTTGGCCATAAATTAAAATTAAGCACTTGTGTAATCCACAGTGACATATAATATGACACTGTATTAATTGCGTGCAGATATATGTGAATTATTTAATTGGCATTCGGTGTTAATTTAAAATTATAGGTGAATATTGTCCAATTAATACTTAAATGCCCTCATAAGTATAATAAGTGACGAAATAGCTCTTTAGTGCCTGAACATAAAGGAATCATTGACTTAAAATGAGAGCAAAAAAGTTTTCAAAAGGAAAAAGTTCTTTTTCATCTTACATCTTTTATTAAAGTCTTTAGATTCAACCTTTGTGAAGATGCTTTGTTGGGGTTGAATGGATGTTGTGTTATGGTTTAATAGGGGATTTGCTCAAAGTAAATGTAGGTCAGAGGATTTCTATGCTTCACTTAAATTCTTCGAATTAATCTATTAATGTTTGTTCTTCGAGTGGAACTTCAGTGCCATATTTGGAAGTTCCAATGAAATTTTAAGATTATGTGCAGACAAGATAAGTTTGAAGGTATTAATGTACAACCAGAAGGACCCAAGTAGGTCCAGACTTCCAGGCTTCTAAACACGAAACCAAAAAGTGCCAAAAATTCCAATTTTTCCTCTTACATCACTTCCAAATAATCCCCATTTTGGAAATAAATTCAAAAAATTTCTTTCTTTTTCTGTTATGCTTTATTGTTGCAGAAGTGAAATAACAAAAAACTTTATTTTCTCCCTCTTTATTCCGTTAAGAGCAGTCCCTTTTATCTGCACATACAACTATAGACTTCTCTATATTCTCACAAATGACTATGCATCTCGTATTATCTTACATTCAAACTTTTTTAGAGCTCTTTTTTTTACTACTTTTTGTAGTTTTCCAAAACATATATGGGAAAAGTTTTATCATGATGGAAGCTTTACTTGTATTACTTTTCTTCTTGACGTAGCTTGAAAGGAAATGGAAGAAAAAAATTGAAAAATTATTAAAATATTCCTTACAAATGGTATGTGATAGAGTGGAAGTAAATTTTAAGTTATAAGTAGATTCTGACATTTTGTTTGAGGGAATGGAAGGATGAATGGGATTTGTGTTTTGCTGAGTAAGGGATTTTTTGAAGGTAAAGGGAAGAATATTGATTGATTTTCAATATTTAGTTTAAAGATTTAAGGATTTGTGAAGAAAAATTGTAAAAATATTGGATTTATTAAAGTATGAAGAACATCACTGCCAAAAGACAGGACTTTATTGCCAAAACAATTCAAAGTTCCATCAAAATACTGCAAATTGCTCAAATTTATTACCAAAATCTTTCAGTTAACCCTCTAAAATTCTCTGCAATTTCCTTTTCTTGTCCCTACAATTTATAGACATTGATTCAATTTATCAACTCTCAAAAAGCGTTCCTTCTGCTTTTCTCAAAGTTTATTGGATCTGAGACAGCAATCTTCTGTCCCAAAAAGTATCCTTAAACGAGATCATTTAATTTCTTAAAAGCTACTGCAATATTCACTCATGTTTATCTGTTTTTAATGCTTACTGACAGTTCTAGTTTTAGTTCCATTTTTAAAGTTAAGGAAGGGATTAGAAGTGATGTCAATTTATCAGGATTTGATTTTTTTGGAAGCTTTATCTTGATACTTTGCTGGATGATTCGATTTTGAACCAATTTTTGAGATTGAGCTTGAAATAAACAAGGAAGCCTTGATCTTGAGTCTCTTGGATCTAAAAAACACTTAATCGTATCAATAATGCTCCAAATAAATCCCAAAATCTTGACAATTCTCGAACCTTGTCACATCATTTGGCAACAAGCCCTCCAAATTTCAATTCAATTCCCATTCATAGTCTAAATCATGTCCCATGTAGCACATATTATTCATACATAAGTTAAGAATAGTTACAGCTTAAAAGAAAATAGCATAATAATAGCTTTTACAGCACTCCATTCTTGTTTTCAAATTATTAAAATTTATCATAGTGAAAAGCTGCTTCAGACTCCTTCATTTCAATAAGAAAAGCGGAAATTTATTGCACTTCACTGCATGTATTTTTTTGCAAATGTGCTGCAGAAGTAATAGCACACAGCATGAGAAGTGAAAACGATTTTATTTTCATTTTAATGGTGAAAACATTTTTCAAACTTACTTACTGTCTAGATGTCGTACAGCAAGTAGTTTTTCAACCACCGTATCTGCTGTAGACTGGCTGGATGTTGCAATAATGCAACAAATAAAATACTTTTCATTTCTATTTTTTCATTCGCATATGAGTAATTAAGGCAAATGTATATGGTATTGTGGTGAACCTCTTAATTGCTTTGTTGCTTCATATATAGCATTTATAAATAAAAATTCATTTGGCTGCTGGCCAATCATCATTTTTAGTATCCATAATAGAGAAATATTGCAAACTTTAATTCCAAAACATTTATCCGGTCATTGCAGACACAAATAAATTTTTATGCTCTTCATCGCATGATTGATTATCGTCCTAAGCTAGAAATCCTCGTAAATTTATTGCCGACACAAACTTTTTTTTCGTATTCTAACTCAAACTCGATGTCCCGTGAGGCCACCGACCGAAATTGTTCTCTTAGTGGAACTAATTATTTATTTCAGATAGGAAAAAACTTTGTGAGAACAGACAAAAAATGCCATCAAGTTATCTTGCGTTGGAAGCAACAAAAAAAGTTGGTGGTTCATCCTTCCTTCATAACATGACATATTGTTTGATTTATTACTTTTGGACCTTAGGACTCATCCCTTGATTACCTTAATTTTTTTATTGCCCGCCTTTTTTTTCTTTCTTTTGGTGGACGAAGAGTTGCTTAAAGTACTTCTGCGCTGCTTTAAAAATCGATATTTAAATTGCTTCCTTTTTTGTTGGGTCATTTTTAAGGTCCACGGGGTGATATAAATCTTATCGGAATTAAGCATAATTTAAGCTGTGACATTTTATCTTAAAGGATGCTTGAAAATGGCTATGAAACTAGGATCCGAGCATGTTATCTCCCATCAAAATTCCACTCTGCTCATGATACTTTATTAGTCTGCAAAATTATCATCCATATTGTGTACAGAAGCTTCAAGTTGTTTACTGTAAAGATTATAAATGATAGCTGTAAAATGACTCAACTTCTCATCGTTATGATGCTCTTGTGACTGTCTGAAATTGCTTCTGGCTTGAATTTACATTCCCAAAAAAAAGAGTAAGAAGAGGTGAAAATTTGTCACAAAATATAATTAAATTTATTTATTTCGTAATAATTGAGTATGATCTTAAGGGAAAAATGGTCTTTAATGACTTCGAGGAAATTTTTATAGCTGACTGATAAATTATTATTATGGCTGTTTAGCATCATGTTGAGGCTTCATTATTCTTATCAAAACGAGAGACTTTTTATTCAACATTGAAAAGTTATTGCTTAAGACAAACAGCGTCACAATCCATTTACTTATTCATGAGCGTCTGAAAATGAATCTACATAACGTATTTCTGGTGATATTAACCCAATATTATTGTTTACCTTAATAATATGCTTCGGCTTGGAAAATTTACGTAAACACAAACAAATTCAAGGTCTAATGATTTAGTGCTTATTATGGGAGTTGTTTGACTGTGATGACAAATGCATTGAGAACTAGGAGGGTTTATAGAGGCTTCTAACTTCCAAAATGGAATGACTAGTTTTGAGACTGATCGGACCAAAGGTAGATTCTGATTCAAGGTCATAAGGATGCTTAATCATGACTTTTTAAGGATTGTCTTCTTAAATTACTATCCTTAGAGTCCAATATCGATCCCAGACCACTTTAAAATGAGTCCTGAACCTTAAGCTATCAGTGGCTTTCTACTTTTCCCAATTTAATTCATTCCATAACTAAATATGCATCCACAAATGTAAACAATCATTCTGCAATTACAATTTTATTATCTTTAAATTATTTGATGAATATATATTGAAAGAAGAATAACATGAAGGTCTGCAGTAATTCCACAATGACTGTACAGCAACAATTTCTAGAATTTTTTTAAAAAATTCTGCCTGAATGCTTCCTTTTAGCAACTTATCAAATATTCTCGTGCAATGTTTATGAAAAATTTAGTACATTCTTATTTTGATCTTGTTTACTCGAATAGCTTGAAGCATAGCTTATTCTTTTGTTACAGATATAGTTACTGTAATTTTAAAGTTTTTGACATAATTAAAAAATCGCAAAACTCATTCATCTTCTTTAATGTTTCCATCTAATTATTCGAGAGTTGTTCTCAGAATGTTAATCAGCTTTGGGACTGAATGAAATGAAAAGCTGTATAAATAGCAAGTCCTATGTGTAATGATGATTCCTTTGAAGTTTATTCTTAAATTTGTGTAAATCAGCAATGAGAGAATTTTTTTAATAACATTTTTAACTGAAGGAAGCAAGTAGGAAGCAAAAAGCTTTGTCCATATTCCCTACGGAAACTTGAAGAATTTTAATTTAAGTTAAAGACTTTTTTGTTTCACTGTTCAACAATTTTGAGATGTTCTTAAAGAGTTGTCTTGGATTTTAAGTAATAAGAGCTTTAGCAGGCAAACTGTAAGTTTTAAGCTAGCTTAGAGTCAAACCTAGTTCTAATAATTTAGCTTAGGTGTTGCTCAAAGCTTGCACTCATGGACCATTTCCTTAACCATCCCCTCACATCCTCACTTTTAAAATTCAAACTAAAACATCACGTAACAACCAAATGACCCCTTCATCTGTCGTACATTCAGCATCCCAATAATTAGTATCTTTATAAGCATCATGAACTAAACATAAAATTATTTTATTTGAAAACCTGAGATGAATGAAGGAATTTTTATGATTATATTTTACGACTTTTTGCCAGTAATTAAAAATTTTCTTGCACGACTCATCAAAATGTAAAGAATTTTTTAAAGGACCATAAAGCATAAAATTTTTCTTCTTACAATGTAGAAGAATGTGAAATGTGACGGAATCAACACCCGAGAGATTAAATCCGAAGATATTTAAATTCATAAAAATCCTTTCAAACATGAAAAATGAAATACTTTTGATGTATTTCTATTGACACTCTAGATGTATCTAGATCTGCTTATAAACCCTTATTTCATGTATATTTCAAAAAATATGATGCTACAAAGTCATAAAAATATACTTTTCAAAAACTTCTTCTTGTTTCTTTCGCATACTTTTGAATTCATTTTACTTTTAAATATAAATACTTCTTATATCCATCTAGTAAACATGAAATAAAGCTTGGAAAAACTTCAAAAGTTCTTTTTTATTATGAAAAATACATGACTGTCAGTAAAGAGAATATTTCATGAGCCATTTACGATTTATAAGTTTACTATTATTGAATAAGATCCAACTTTTGAGATGAAGAAAAAGTTCCCATCATTTTATGCTGCTGCATGCTTCAATTATTTTGAATTTGATTATTGGTGTTCTTTTTGGGGATGTTTGTAAATTATGTACATCGGAAACAGGTCATACTTCCTTTAAACTTTTCAAATTCAAGATTTCAATACAGAAAATCCTTTTAAAGTTCATCCCACAGATCCAGACGCCGATAAACATCAGACATCATTTACAATAAACCCCTCAAAAATAACAAACTTTTCAGTCGATTTTACATCATTTTTCTAAAGAATATAGGTACTTATTGCATATGAATTTTATTGAAATATTATTCAAAAACAATTTAGTCAAGTCCTTTTGAAGTCAATTGACCATAATAAAAATTCAACAAAAGATTCCAATTGAGCAATAAGGCAATGAACTTAAAACTTTGTCTTTTATTCATTTTGAACTGTAGAAATTCTGGTGAAATAAATTAAATTCGATAGCTTTTTGTCTGGTGAGGTCAAAGAACATGACCGAATAGCATGAATCGTTTAATAAGTCAGAAGTTCAGCTCTTGATCGGCATGCCTTTGACTTGGTGTGAAATTCGATTTAAATCCATTCATACAAGAGTCATAACCCATTGGTGACAGATTTTGAATCGATTGACCGACTTATGCTTTTCTGGGGAGCATCTTACATGCTTAAAAAGCATTATATCAATCTTAAGGACTCAAATTCAAATAACGAACCTTTAAACCCAATAAAATAGCTCAAAACTCTTAATTTAAATAGAATAAAGTACAGTTGCTTCAAAAATTCCTATTTCCAATAGACGTCACTAATAAAATCAACAATAAAACCCAAAAACTCATTTAAAACTTAAACAAAATTCCATCAAGATCAGACAAATAGTCAGTCATGTTAAACATAAATTCAATCGAAAAACAATTTGGATTGTACAAGAAAAATTGAATTAATTAACGATTTAAATGTCAATGCTTCAAGGCGATGAAAAATCTATTTCAGAAAAGGATTTTCGTTCAATTTAATTCTTCAACTTCTTCATTCTCTTATCCTTTACACCATCAGACCCTCATTTTCAATTCATTCAATGAAATTTTTCTCTCAATTGATTCTATCACTACATGAAATTTATGGCATCAAATTTGTTTTATTGATTTTTAAGTGCTTTTTTCTGTGGAATATGTACAAGCATGAATGCTGTATTGTCTATAATAATATATTTTATATTTTATTGATAATTCTAACACGCACCTTGTGGTCGGTTCCTAATATATATATTTTAAGGTATAAATCCGACAATTTAAGATGAAAAAAGAAGAAGAAATTGAGAAATAAAAAAGGGTTCAAAAATGGGCTATAAGTTGCATGTTCATTATGTAAAGCTAAAACCAAAAGAAAAAAAGGTTTACGGGCATGTGCTTCTTATTAAATTGCTACCTTTTCTTCTTTCTTTTTTGGCATTTACAGAAGTTGAAATTAATACGCAAGTCGGTTCGTAATACTCGTAAATTCCTCTTAATTGAATGCTTTATCTCAATTCCCATTCATTCAAATAATTAATCGCAATCGTAAATAGAATTTGTTTCTTAATGACGTCAAGGGTTGCTGCTGAATATGCTCTGAGAGGGGGGCTAATAATGAAGAAATTTCTCAACGTGATGGCTCTGGAGCTGGAAGACTTTTATTGATGCACATGTGATGAATTTCTGCCTTACTTTTCCTGAATTTTCTCTTTTTCTCCACTTTTATGGAACTTCAAGGTCCTAGAAAATCTTCAAGGCGACACCATTAAGTCACATCCATCAGTTAACAGAGAATACATTTCATCGCATCCCCCAATGTCTAGATTATCTTTGCATATAAGGCCAAAAGTCTCTAAGACTGCCCAACTCCTCCCAAACTCGGCTTTTGCCCGTCACAACTGAATCTACCCGCCCATAAATCCTCATTTAGTACCAAATACATCGAAAACTATCTACAATCGCCAATTACACGTTTTCATGTCTGCCTTTTCATTCCATCCTTGAAAAAACTTGGCAGGCTGACTTGAAATATCTACTGATCTAATGCAAATTGATTCTGCTAAATGTAACTTTAAAGATTTTCAATTCTAAAGAGCAAATTTTTTTTTTCCATCCCCTTTCTCTACTGTCACCATCAATCACTTCCAGTTAACCAAATTGATTGAATTTTTTTTACCTCAGACTAAAGAGGGAGTCTTTTGTTCTGTGTCGTGATGTAGTCTTGACTTATTCTTCTTGTGTTTTCGCTTCTAGCTATTGAAATTCAGACATTTTCTAACATTTTATTCATTGCTGACATTCTTGTGAATGTATAATTTATGTTTATGCATTTAGGATATTTTTTAATATTTTTTTGATACAAAAATCTTTGACATTCATGAGAAATGCGTATTGTTTGTTGACTAGATATCTCAAGGCGAGGACACAAGTTCACAAAGTTGGTATTTTCTTCTCAAATTAATTATATTAATATTTTTCTTTTGAGACATTTTTAAATTAATTTTTAATTAATTTCCATGAGCTGAAAGAATTCTAGAAAATACATTTATTTTTGGTACCTTAATTTGCTGCCTACGACACAAAATGATGAATTTTTCTATTAATATAGATAAAAATTTAATGAAAATGGACATGAAAGTGAAGAAGAATTTGCTGTTGACAGAATGGGAACATCACATTAAATCTTACTTTAAGGTTGAAAATGCGAGACGTATTTATTTTGTCTCCACGTGGATTATTATGTCTTTCTTTTGTGGTTCAGTCCTTCAACTTTTCAGAATTGTTGACATATTTGGCTGCACGTGTTTTGGCATTCTGTGTTACTTTTAATCAAAAATTCTGATATCGTAAAACTTCTCAGTAAGAATGAATTGAAGGAAATTGAAATATGAATATAAGGAAGTAAATGTCGATCAGCCTACAGCATTTCGATGTTCAGATGGTTGTCAAGAATATAATTAGAATCAGGTTGCAAATAATTATGGAGCTGTTGCTCACACTGTGTCGCTATGACAATCACTGTCAAGCGGACGTCGCATGGTTTCAAGCAGAGTTCAAAGCAAACTTGAATTATGTATGCAGTCAAGTCAACTCGTGTCGATGTTTGCATTTAAAATCCGAGTCATGTTGAAGCTTTGATATTAATTGCAATGTTGACTTGACTGCCATAAAGACAGCATTTCAAAGTTTGCCAATCAGGTATATTCAGCATGATCAAGTAGGGAGTCCCAAAATTTAGGCTATTCTCATTTTAAGCAAGTCAGTCTGATTTCCATAATTCTCAGAAAATTGACTTCAAAGAAATTCAAATCATCCACAATTTCAAGCTCCATAACATCGTGGAAAGGAGAAACCAAATTTTGTTTACTTCACGATCAAAATATTAAGCATAAAATGCCATTTTCAATGAACTTTTTGAATATTACCCTCATTCCAAAAAGGTTTTACGTGTGAATTTTTACAAAGCAAAAAAGGATTTGCAAATAAAGCTAATAAAATATTAAAATGATGCATTTTATATTCGTGCCTTTACTTTTGGTTAAGATTCAGAAATGGAGTGAATGAAAAGGAGCAGAAATCATCCGCAAAATGCTTCTTGTGGTTCACTTTTTAAAATAATATTTGGTTTACGTGCTTTTATATTTATGCATCATGCATCCTACAGAACCCACTTCATGATGACTTCTTCATTTCTCTGAATTGAATATTATTATGAGATTTGGTTAAAGCAATATTTGAATTCGGGGTAGAGGTACAAATATAGCAACTGGAGCTTAATATATTTTATTCGCCGCCGTAATTATTGAAGCCGATATGAAAACATATTTAGGATTTTTTGTACAAGAATTTCATGAATTTTTAAGCGAATTTATCTGCAAAATGTAAATCAATTTTTTTAAAAATTCTAATCTTGTTTTAAAATTGCAGCCTTAAGCCACATGTGTATGAATATTTAAGATATTTTCCGGAATTCTATAATGGTATTTAGGGTTTATTCGGCTGTGATGTCTAGATTAGTAGAGTTGTTCTGTATTTTGAGATCATTTGCTTCTGAGCCTCTTAAGCTCAAGCGACACGATGTCACAAATTACATTTTAACTGTCAAGCTTAAAAAAGACCTTCATACTGCTCTGGAAACTTATCAAAAATCTTCTTCAATTCCCATAAATTTCACTTTCAAAAAACTTCTCCTAATTGCATTAAAATTTCATTTTTGACTCATGCTGCATCTTTTATGAACATACAAACTTTGTATCAATGAAATTTTCCCTACAAAAACATTTTCAAAAGGAAAATGCAAGAAAATTTGCCCTACAAAAAGAACATTTTTTTTTTCGAAAATTTAATTTCTTATCAACAACAACAACAAAAGGAAACAAGAAAGAAGAATTTTCCCAAACTTTTCCATTTTTTTCCACAAACGAACATAACAAGAAGAAGAGTCTTTTGTTGAAAACATTATGATTTATGCACAAAAGTGGAAGGCAAAGAGGTGTTTTGGGGAAGGGCAGAAATATGCTGAATTCTTATTTTTATGAGAAATGGAGATTTGATTATGCTTTGCTAGTTCCAGCAGAGTTAGATTTTGTATAATTATTTATATAAGTATATTTTTTCCTCATAAAGCCACAAAGATAAACAGACTTTCTATCCACATTCATTATACAGCATAAGATAAAAGAATACTAATGAGAATTGATAGCACAACGTGAATTGAGACAACCTGATCAACATAATTGGAAGGAGTAACGAAGGAGATGACATATAAACCCAGATTCCATTACCTAAATTAACTAGATTTATAATAAATCCAAATCTTGTCCTCAAACACAACTAATAAAATGTTTCTTTCTTTTTTTCAATTAATTTATAGGCTCTGTTGCACACGCATGACGTGGTCGCACGAGAAGTGTATGGCGAGGAAGCACTTCGTGTTACACCACCCCCGCTCCAGCCTTATTTGAACGGAGGCGATGAGGTCGATAACATGACCGATAATGGAGAGCTTCAACATGTTACGCGTGTACGACTCGTGCAATTCCAGAAGAATACAGATGAACCAATGGGAATAACACTTAAAATGACTGAGGATGGCCGATGTATTGTCGCAAGAATTATGCACGGTGGCATGATTCATCGTCAAGCGACGTTACATGTGGGCGATGAAATACGTGAAATAAATGGACAACCTGTGCAGAATCAAACTGTTAGTCAATTACAAAGATTACTGGTATGTATGTGACATTTGTTCTCGCAGACGTTCTATATTATACAGCAATGCTGAGATATAGATAAGGCATGAAACAATAAATTGAAATAAAAACATTAATAAAATGAATTTATTTTCACAGCGTGACGCTCGAGGCTCAATAACGTTTAAGATAGTTCCTTCTTATAGAAGTGCTCCGCCACCATGCGAGGTAAATGTTCAGCTTTACACTTATTAACACAACATTATGTAATGTACTTTTTTGGTTGAAACACTAACACATTATTGTTAAGATTCTCATAAGATAGTCACATACTTCCACAAAACTTTAATAATCCCGAGCGACACAAGTGAAGGAGGTTCTGCCATGAAGCTCTTAAGGCTCCATTAAAGCTCTTCTATTAGCAAATGAGCTTCCTCATTTGTGCCGTTCGGAAATGAATATGCTAACACATAGAATGCAACTTTTTGTGAATTCATCCATAGATATTCTTCATTATCTCGTAATTTTACATTCAAAAGAATTAATTCAGCATAAAAAAATATTTCATGTATGAAATTTTAATGAATTTCCTTCCTTCAGATTTTCCATTAAAAATTTTAATTAAATTTTTTTATGGCTTTGAATTTGTTTATTTCCATGAAGTTGATTAAAAATTTATTTATTTGACTGACATTTTGTTTATGGGCAATTTTTTGTGCCTTAATTATGTGGATATCTACTGCTGAATATAATTATCTGTCTTTTAATTAAATTAAATTTTATACTAACCAAATGTTGGGTATGGTTTAATACTCATGGATATTGTGTAACCGGATGGATTAAGGAGGATGGGATGTTGATGAACATATTTGGAAGAAATGCTTCTGTTTGCTTGCTTACTTGATCTTTGCCGTCTCTCTCGTCAATCCTTGCTGTCAATTTTTAAACGACATAGCAACGACAAGCAGACGATGAGTTCTTAGGATCTGAAGCAAATAGTCTGAGTTGTTCTATTTGAGTCAAGAATGAAGCATGCGTTAAGATAGTTCAACGACTAAAAGAACAACTTAGAAAAATCAGAACCGCTTAGTTCCGCATCATTGATTTAATGATAATAACAAGCTCATTACTACGAATCCTTTCATTCCATAGCTCAAGAGATTAAAGCTATTTCAAAGAGTTTCATTCACTTCCAAGAAATTCTTATTTCACGTTCAAAGCATTGACCTTAATTTAGCCAAATCCCTTCAAAAGTCTTTACTAAAGCCAAATAATTGGATGAAAGCTTTTCAAGAAATTTTCACAGAAACGGAAGTTAAGCTTTCTTTTCAAAGAATATCGATGAGATTTTGATGGAAAATTTGCTTGATATTTTTATCCAATAGAATATGTTTCCTGAATTGAATTGAAACATTCAATGGAAACATTCAATACTGTTGGATTTCCGTAACTTCCAAGAATAAACTTTTGACCTTTTTTTCTCTTGAATGAAACTTTTCATACCTAAATCAAGGCATATGTCAAGATTTTCTGTCCCCATTAATCATTTCCTCCCACAAATCTACTGTTCCGAAATAGAAATCAGATGATTCAGAAGAAATCATGCAAATTTAAAGATAATTTTAGACTCGTGTAGCTTCAAATTTATTTTTATAGATTTAATGTCTGTCCTTGAATCTCCAAAAAGTTCACCGAACAACAATTCATGTCAGTAAATTAGTATGCGATAAACGATAATTTCCTTCCTTGAAAATTACAGCATAATTAAAGCACGTACATTGAAAAATTATAATACACGTGATCCCTATAAAGGTAAATGTCAGCAAAAAAATTCGATATTAAGATACTGAATGCCATAAACATTTAAAAATATTGCCTGCAAATTCCTGCCATTATATAATGTCTAATTGAGTCTAATGGAGTGTAGAGAGTCGTTAAAGAGACAATTGATGGACTGGAATTTTTGTAGATTGAAAAAGGTGACTCAAAATTGGTAAGGGACGGGTGTGTTCCCAGCAAAATGGTTTTGCTGTCATATTTATTCCCAGCAAATTGGTTTTGCTGACATATTTCTTCTTAAAAATAGATCAAAATCAGTCGTCACCATGGCGTCCCGGTTTCTTCGTGTCTTGCCACCAACTTCTTCATGGCGATGTCCTAGAGTCCAATCCAACACGCAGTGGTGTTCGGTTCAAGTATTGACAAAGTTAGATCACTAAAGTTGCCGCCTTTTGTCTGTCAGAATCTGAAGAACAAAAAGAACTTTTGCCATAGATACTGTAGTCTAACAATCGCTTAATGTTTCAATTATACTTCATCTTATTACTCATAGCCAGTTTTTAATGACTTCAACTACCCAAATCACTTTTCAGACTTTTTTTGCTCCAAGCAATTAAAAACTCAGCAGCGTAATAAGATATTACGTCTCTATAGAGTCTACAGCATTTGTAAGGCCATCATCTTTCATTTTCTATTCAAATAAGATAATTCCGACTACATAATGCAAAACTGCAAAAAGTTCATCAACTTATCACGTCCTTATTCCTTTCAACAGCTTCATCTACTTACATAAGTAGGAAAACTGCTGATTATACCTCGTACAAAAAGTGTTAGTAATTGCTAATTAATTCACGAGTTTCAATCTATGTGTGCATATTTAATGTTAAGTTTAGTGGTTTTTAAGCTCATGATATTGTAACAAGTCTAAGTAGTTTTAGTTCCTCACACACTTAAAATACACTTTTCACTGAATAATTAATTCCACAACATATTTTCACTTAATTTGTATCGGTGTATGTATATATTTATGTATGATACTTTTCTTAATGCTATCAGCTATTCAGGATAAGACCAGCACCTGTTTTAGTAAGTACTTTTGAGGAAAAACTCATTCCTGCACATCACCAATTATGCTACGTATGCTCCTAATTACTTCATTAATATGTGTTCACATACGTGTGTACTTAATGCTCAATTCTACTTTAGATCGTATAATATGAATAAATTAAATTATTCTACAAGAAAAACAAGTTAAAAGTTTTAATTATTGAAGCTTTATGCTGTGTGTTTTTCTCATGACACTTACCACAAAATGTGATATTTGCTTTAATTTGTTGCCATTTTTAAATAAAACAAAGTTGAATGAATTTTTAAAATATTCATTTATAACTTTGTCATCTCATCAGCTCAAATAAATGAAGGATGAAAGGCAGATTGAGTCTCATTAATAATGTTGATAATAAGGAGCTATGTAGCTATGCCACATCTTGTTAATTCACGTTTACATTAACTTATTATGAATAAATTAAGATGGAAATTATTGAGGGTCATATTAATATTATATATTCATTAATTTGCAGATATTCGTTCGTGCTCAATTCGATTATGATCCATTAGATGATGACTTGATACCATGTGCCCAAGCTGGTATTGCTTTTCGTGTTGGTGACATTTTACAGGTAATTAAATTTTGTTTTTGTCAAATTTTAGTCAAATAACATGCAAGATAAATTTTGTTATTGGGATGAATTCCGATAGAGTCAGCACAAAAATCTATATAAATTGACTTATACAATATACAATCAAGTCAATTTCGTATTTTTAGAGTTCTCATGAGGAAAATTTATTTAATCATATCTGCTGTAGATGAAATTGGGTTGAATTGAATTTTCTGTATTTTTTCAAGGGCTGTTAATTTTTTATTTTGATTGTTGGAAGCAGTATTGAATATTTTTGGTCGATTTTGATGGGGTTTGATGCGTTGTCATGTGTCGTAGACGGGTTCAACGATTTCTATCATTTAATAGCTTCATAGCAATCATTTTGAGCAGAACTTCTTATGTTTTGTTTCGTTAGTCATACAGAATAATTGTGGTCCATAACCTTCCTTAGATGGCGCAAGCAGTTGGCTTTATCACTGGCTACCACATCCCAATTACTAATAATAAGTTCAATTCTGTCTCTATCAATAGGTCTGACCAGAAATAGCTATTGTTATAGCTATTGAATCACTATAAAGATGACGTCAAAGTGATTTCAAGTTTGTGTCTCTTTATGTCCTTAATACTGAGACGTAATGATGTCCTAGTAACTACATTGCGTCACTCGGACATAGACCATTATTCAAATTATCTAAACGATCTCCTTTTCAAAAGAAAACATCTCCTTAACAAATTATAAAGCAATCCTCACCTTAATGAGGAACCTTTCAACTCTCAATGCTAAAATTCCAACCCACATTAACAGTAAATCATTCACAAAAGCCTGTCTAAACTTGACTTTCATTCACAGATAATAAGCAAAGATGATCATCATTGGTGGCAAGCCAGGCATGACACCGCAGGCGGTTCTGCGGGTTTGATACCATCGCCTGAGCTTCAAGAGTGGCGCATCGCATGTCAGTCAGCCGATAAATCAAAATCGGAACAAGGTAAGATCCAATCTCACCCCCAACCTTATTATCCCTCTAAAAAAAAGATAAATAAAATAAAAATGTCAAAAAAATTGAATTTGAACATAAAAAAAGATTAAAATTTATATATTTTACGTTTTCACAATTTCTCTTACTTAGTCCTTGATTTTATCTATCCTTCCTATCTTTATGTGTGCCTGTAATTGACGTTTATGTTTTTGATTGCTAAATTGATTTTTCATATTTTTTTTTTCGTACCTTCGTCTTCCTCTCATAATTCATAAGAAAAGAATAAACATCTTAAATTTTCAAATAATAACTGACAGCATTTTTTAGTTGAACATTTTCCTGTTTTTCTTTCCTTATTCAATCAATCGTTTATCTCCTTGGTTATATGTTTGATGTTTAATTTTGCATATCTGTTACATGTTACATGTTTAAAGTTTGACATGAAAAACATAAACTAAAAGGCAGATAATTTGATTTTTGTGTATCTACGATAGAAGTTTACTCTTGTGACAAGAGGTGTGTAGCTGCAGGGGTAGATGCTGTGGTGTAAATGAGGGAAATGGTAGCTGAGGTTGTCATAGCTTAGTTTGCCATATAGAGCTAAGAGCAATCATTAAGAGAATATCGTGAAAATTGCAATTTTTACTTTTAACCAACAGCATAGCTTTTTAACTAAATTAGCTCCAAATTGGCAAGAAAATGGGAAAATTAAGATAATTGATGAACTCTCCTGTCCAACTATCGTCTTTAATTGCCATATTCCTTCGATACAAGCATCAATTGACGACAACCAGAACAACTTGAACATCTTTAAAGTTCAGATAGTCCTAAAAAGACAAATAATTGCCAACTCATTCTCAGATCATCCTTTTTGTGATCAAAAAAGTTCAAAAGTTTGTTGTGTATACAAAATTAGAAAATTTTTCAATTATAAACTTTCACCTTCGGGGCTTTCTCAAGCAAGTTTATAAAGTTTCCTGTTTTATGTTAAATATAAGCTTGTCATCTCATGTTCGTCTTGTTGTTTACCACTTGTCTGTATTACTCAGAGGATGTCCACATGAAAAAAAGTTTTTAAGACGTAAAATCTTCATAATAATTACTTTATTTCAAAGTTGACAAGATTTTTTGGCTTGGATAACTTCTTTAACATAATTTTAATGTCATGTCAAAGAGATGAGGAAACACGAATGACCTAAAGTCTTGTCAATGTTCATGCCTTCGACCTGATAAGACTCATAAAATTTTCGGTCAATAAATACAGCAATATTGAGGCTATTAAATTTATGTATTTTACATTATTTTAGTCGTTGGATGCAATTTGAATATTTATTGGAATTTTTGGGGACATTAATGACTATTTATTGAGTATATCTGATGCAATTAAATTGCTTTTGTGTAATATGACTGAGGTACTTAAATTTTATATTCAAATATGGACATGTGCCTTTGATAAGTTGAGTCAATTTGGAGTATGAGTGAAGTGGTCACATAAATTTGTATTATTGATAAAATACACAGTGATACACAGAATGACAATAAATCTTATAATGAGAAGCATATGGAATGAGGGATAACTTCACAGACACTTAAAATGACGCATTTTATGAACTTTTAGTTCAAGATTAAACAGTTCAGATCCAAACACAAAATTATCAATTTTAGACATAAATTTCCAATATCATTAAACTTCTGTCTTCACATCATAATGCTGTACAAGAAAAATTACTACTTTTTGACTTCCTTCATTCCTTTCGTGCTATTAAGTCGTCGAGTCTAATTAAAAAGATTTTTCTAGGAGAATTTATTGCTTTCTTTAATGACCTATGATCCAAGAACATTTAATAGCATAGTTTTACGTCGACGAAAAAATTTGTAACTTCCTTGTGTGTAGGAAGACAGATAGTTCATTAAAAATTAATTGAATATCCGTTTCAAGACGTAATTGATCCTTCTAATTTGTAGTTTCTACTTCTGCTTGAATAGAGTGTAGAAGGGTCGGTAAATGATGAAATTCTTAAAGTATTCAGTCGTACAATGATTATTGCAAAAATTAAATTAAACTATTGTACCCAAAGCTATTTACTTACATATTTTAGAAATTTGCAATTCATTTTAATTTAGCAAATATTTAAATTGAAAATTTGAAGTTTTTTCAGTTGGAATGAAATGCAATTTCATGGTTATTAATGATCTAAAAGACTTAGCAGCCTCTAAAGTACTATCAATTTACCAAAAATAAATTCAATTACTCAGTATGATAGAAACTATTTACTTCATTACTTTCCAAAATATTTCCATAAGCAGCTTTTAGTAATTTTACTACGTCTAACTTTTCCCAGTCATTTACTACAAATTTGCCATTCCCGTAAAATTCCCAAAGCTCTAAAAGTCTTCTCCTCAGCCACAAACAAAGTATTAAAAACATCACAAAATAACGGGACTAATTTGCACTCAAATGGCACTCTAAAATTTAATGTCTCAAGCTGAATTCGCACACAATGTCTCTGTTTCTGTGTTCCACTCGCTGACTCCTCTGCTTTTATTAGAATAACTTTATGTTTCCATTCAAAAGTTGTAAAAAAATTTATATTTATCTGAATGTAAGTGACTGTGTGAGCAAGAGCTTTTATTTTTTAATTCATTTCCCATGTTTCTTTCATTCTTGTTACATAAATTCACTTTTTTTGGTTAAAAGTGAAATATTTATGATGCATGGGGGGTCATTCACTTGTTATGTATGAGGTTTAAAAGGGGTTTGGGGAAAAGGAACAGTTAATGATTGATGAACTTTAAGCGCTTTTGGCAACTGTAGTAACATGTGCCATATCAGCACTCAGGGTCAGATCCTTCAGGGGATTTGTCTGATTTACAATAGAAACTCTAAAATTTTTTTCAATCTACTAGAAATTTATTAGACTTTAAGTAACTTTAACGTATTTAGAGCAATTAATTAAGCCTTTCTTTCAAGAATGGACTAGTTTGTAAGATATAGTGATACCTTGTAAATACAACTAGAGTAGATTATTACTAGGTTGGCGTCTGTCCCTAAAAAGAGCTGAATTTGATGTATAATTGACACGACCAAAACGACAACAGCTCCAAGTCACATTGTCACCCTATCCAATTTCATGTCCATCATTCATACAATTACATAACGTAATCAGTGAACGACTCCCAATATGTGCATAAAATTACACTTTTTTAATAAATAAATATGAAATATTTATATAAAATGTTGTGAATGCGGTTCCTTTTGTATGAAAAAAATATAAACATAACTTTGACCATCAAACCATCACACAATGAAAATACGATGCATATAAAAAAGATAAAAGCTTTTTCTCATGAATTTAAATGCTTTATATAAGTGCAAATGTACATAAATTTTATGAAACAGCCAATAGGCAGTCAGCATATCAAATTTATAAACTGCATTTCATGAATATTTCCTCATCTCGATGTGATCACTTAAAACATAAATATTTATTGAATTTTATTTAGCACCCGATACACTCGAAATTTTTCATTTAACTCATCCGTTCCAAAAATTGGCAAAACAACTTTTAATCCTTAAAATAATTATCATAAAAGCTAAAACTACATCAGCATAAATTCGGCAACACTTGAATACATAAAATTAACACAAGCAACATTAGCCTAGATTAAATATAAATTCAACCAGTCATCAATATTCGCATATAATTACATATTTAGATTCCTATACCATCCATTAGTCTAATTATGATAACCTATGTCATCTCTATCCCATGATAACACAAAAGATTAAAACAATAATCTTCATGTAAATGTTTAAAAATTCAATGTCTATGTCTATATGTATGTTATTCAGGCGATGCTGCTCCCGGTTGTTCCGCTCACGAAGATGGATGTGATGGCTCAACAGGTATTAAATTAAAAAAACAGAAAAATTAAAAAAAGTCATTTAAAGTCTTAAAAATGAATGCGAACTTTTTTTCTCAAATTTAATTTCCCCTTTTTAGCGCATTTTTGAAATTTAAAAAAAGTCATTTAAAGTCTTAAAAATGAATGCGAACTTTTTTTTCAAAGCATAAATCTATAATTAACAGTTTTTCATTTTCATATACAACAACAACAAAACATTGTTTTACAGTGTTCTTCAATGTTTTTCGATGTTTTTGGTTTCAATTTTAATTTTTTTCATTTATTTTGTTGAGTTTCATGCATTTTTCGTGGATTGTCTGAGTATTTTTGTTTAGAATAAGTAACGACTTGTGTAAATTGTATTGCGTTACCCTTGGAGAGATCTTGTTTTGTTTTGTGTAGATTGAAGTTGATGGATCTGAAAGGATATTGTTTTGTGGACACGACTTGGAAATGTTGGAAATATTATGTCTTAAGATCTTGTTCTATAGACACTGACTTAAAAATCAATTACTG
The DNA here is from genome assembly GCF_022539635.2 of Chironomus tepperi. Lineage (NCBI taxonomy): Eukaryota > Metazoa > Arthropoda > Insecta > Diptera > Chironomidae > Chironomus > Chironomus tepperi. The sequence continues at coordinate 4,324,468 of NW_027226207.1, forward strand.
ATCGCTGGGACAAAAATGCGCTGGGAAGCAAATTTTGCAAAATGCATTTTTCGTGGACTCGTAGTCAAGGTAACTTGGAAATGTAGGAAAATTATGTCACCAGCATGCTTGGAGACACAATTTTTAAATTTTATTACGTCGTGTGCCTTTAATGATTGTAAATTGTTTAAAAGCTTTTGTTACTGTAAATAATCTATAATAAGGATGCAGCCTTATAAGAATAATTGGCATAAATTGAGTATTGTTGTTGGCATTCGAGGAATTTTTAATGAAAAGCATTGAATAGAATGATTATGGAATTAAGGTTGAATAAACGCTTTGTAAAGGATTTCTTAGAATCTAAAGCTGTTGAGAGAAGAAAGGAATATTCTAGAAAGGATTCTTGTGTTACTCAACATTGAGGGCTTCAAGTATTGTTGGAACTGATGGTTAAAAGGTGATATTTAGAATGGCTAGCTTCACTAAAGTGTCAATTGAACTGTATCATATTGCACAACTAATCAACTTAATAAGGGTCAATGCATATAAGCTTCAATTATGATATCAGTTCCTCGACAGTCAAAGGGGATGTTGATAAGCGTTTATCTCACCTTAATGTGAGCCCGCTCATTACATGCTAGAAGTATGAAGCCGAAAAGCTTAGCATACGTAACATTTCAACTGTAACTTTGTAATTTACCACATCTAGTCTGTCTGCTAATCATTCTACAATTACAAAGAGGCCACATTTTGAAAATGGCTATAGTCCAAATTAACGTAAATTCCTTTTGAGCTCCAAAAATGTTTACTACATGAGTCCAGCCAACAAAATAAATTAAATCTGCATGCAAATAATAAAATGATACCTCAATAAATACTGCATGCAATTCCATCCAATGTTTGCAGAGGTAAAGAATTATTCCAGTTAATGAGGCAGAAATCAACCTGGTTAAATTAAATTTTCAGTCGAACAATTCAGTATAAACGGAACAGAACAGAAGTTTTGGTTAAAAGCTTTCCATATCAGACATGAAAATATTTTCCAAGGGTATATCCATGAGACCTCAATGTTTATTTAATCTAAAAGTGTTGTTCATTTAAAATAAAATTCATTGTATTCTGTTTGTTTAGTTTTGGTTTCGGTCATAAATGTGAAACTTTACTTTTGGACTGTAAATTGTAAATTTTAGTTTTTTGGAAATTTAATTATTTTTAAAGCACCTTTTTTGAAACTTTTTCACAAATTTATTTCCCGTATTGATTTGCATTCCAATCCCCCAATTTTATTCCCCCGCTCTTAAATAATATTTGCCAATAAACTTTTTATACTTAAAAAAAATCATATTAAAAGCATCGACTGCATAAATTTCGATCGGAGCAGCATTCAACCCACTTGAAACAATCGTACATTACATATATAATATTTAAAAAAAATTCTTTCATATTACAGAACTAAAATTTTTCACATTTATCAAATTTAATATGTATTGATAGCACACGAGCTGTGAATATGACTGTACATAAATTTGAATGTGTCCATAGTAATAAATTTTAAATGTAACTTTAATTAAATTTTTTGTTTTTCCAACTTTTTTTTATGTGTGCTTCTTGACCTAGTTTGAGTTGCTTCTTTGTAGGGGTGTAGTCAGGAAATACGTATTATGGAAGGTCAGATCCATTTATTTTCTGGTTGGATCAAAAAAGAAAAGAGATTTTTGAGGTGTTTTCAAAGTTTTCACATACCCGGAAGGCACGAAAATTGGAAAACCCGCAATCAAACCAGCATGACTCTTGTCTGACATCAGATTTCATTGAATTCGGGTTCATCCATTAGTCAAGCCACCAGGAGATTAATTTTACTCATTTTTAATGTCATGTGCTTTCCGGGATATTAATTCAAATCTAAACAGTAGACCTTGATGGAGATCCTGATGTAGAATCATCCCTAAGCTTGATTTCAAGTATATTTCAGCCATATTTAGAGAGAATATCAATAACTCTTAACTAGAATCTAAAAAGGATTCCCAACAATTCAATTCCTGACTACAATCCTGCTTCCATGCCTGCCATCAGCTTTTTAGCACTCAATTCTTATTTTTTCTGCCCAAGACTTTTTAATTAAAGACATTTTTTTTCTCGCTTATTTAAATGAGATTTTAATTAGTATCCAATTTGACACGTCCGTTCCATCTATTTGCTTGCAACAGCGTCTGCCTGACTTAGATCACATTTCTCTTTTTTCAATTTCTTTCAATAAATTTTCTTTAACATTTTCCTACAAATGAAAATTTAATAAAGAAAAACAAGTACGATTCGGAAATGGCAGCATTTGTATCTAATATCTTTTTTCTTTCTTTCCAACCTTTTTCTTCTAATTTATTTTTTATAGTCAATTGTTCCATATTTAGTCGCAAAAAGAAACAATGTCGAGATAAATATTTGGCGAAACATAATGCAGTGTTTGATCAACTAGATTTGGTGACATATGAGGAAGTTGTGAAAGTACCAGGTGAGTGTGCTTATGTATTTATTTAAGGTTGACTCAGAAAACGAACATTAATCACGTTCAACAAAATTTTAAGATCACTTAGACATACTTAATCTTGTGAATACAATAAAATTTATTTTTCATTCTAATTCTTGCGGTGTATTTTTGAGGTTGAATGTTTTGTGTTTTGTTTCGGAGTCTTCTTGGTTTTGAGAAATGAAATTCGAAACTTTTGACGATATTAAACAACTTTGAAGGCTTTGAAGAATAAGACAAAAACCTAGATCGATTTCAAGTTTGATCAAGTATTTGAATAAATATTGGAAGGATTATTTAAATGGACGAGGCAGAACGAAGAGTCGAAATTCATTTTTATCTGCATGGATACTCTAAATGGCCGCCGTATGGTTTGACGTTAATGCGGCGATAAAGTGACGTCCTATCGCTGCTCGGAATAGTTCAAAAGAAGAGTTACTTGTTCAAACACCACAAGTCAATTGGGCGATCCAAAAATTTTGAACCATCCCGGGAATTCCAACTGAATTTAGCACTAGGTCGGAGTCACGACAACCTGAAGCCATATTTGGATTTATAGATTGGTTCCATTTCGGTGACTCTATCATAATTTCTTTCTCATCCATCGTTACCTGGTATCCAAACCACTTCCACAATATTCTTCTGCAAACTCAAAATTTCTCAAAACTCATTCTCGAATTTAATTCCGTAACAAATCTTAAAGTTTGAAGCATAAAACACTTGAGGATGAGAGAATATTTTCCTACACCTCAAAAACAAATCTCTTTACAACAAAATGTAAGCTTTTCTGATGAGATTCGAGTTTTGAAACAATTAAATCTTGATGCTATAACATAATTTTGTTTTCTTTGAGGATATTCAAATGTGAGCATCTTCTTAGAGAGGAAGAAGACTCTTATATGAAGTCTTCTGCATGAATTCTCCGTATTACAATGATTTATTTAAGATTTCTTCAAGAAAATTTCACTTTATTTTCTTTAAAAGTTGAAGAGTTTTTGAAATTATGTTATTGAAGAATTTATTCATGAGTAAATCTGGACCCAAGGCTGATTTTTTGCTGTTAACATAACAATCTACTTATTATGCTTCAAATATTTGATACAAAATTACCTTAAAAAGGATTAGCTTACAATACTCATCATATTTAGACCGTAATAATCCAAATGAAAATTATGAAATCATGTGAAGTTGTTGGACAGAACTTTAATTCTGTGGAGATTACTATCTACATGTATGGACAATTAGGATTAGTGCTTCATATTATTAAAAGTTATGATCAGCTTCTCGTCCGTACATTCGCCCTAAAAACAACAAAACAACCAAGTCCTCAAAAACTACACAGCAAGCATGATCTCAAAAAACTAATTTACCATCCATCACATAGATATCTCAATAACATCTGATATATGTTTTTATTTTTCAGTAGGCGATCCAACGTTCCAACGTCGTACATTAGTATTGCTCGGTGCTCATGGAGTGGGTCGACGTCATATTAAAAATACGCTGATTGCAAAATATCCCGATAAATATGCTTATCCCATACCACGTAAATAATATTTTTTTATATAATTAAATGAAATGAGAAAAAAACCAAAAAAAAAATTGTCGAGTTTACATAAAAATAATATGAAATATATTTCATTATAGACACAACACGACCACAGCGACCAGATGAAGAGAATGGACGTAGTTACTATTTCATTTCACATGATGAAATGATGGCGGATATATCAGCGAATGATTATTTGGAATATGGTACACATGAGGATGCAATGTATGGTACAAAGCTTGATACAATACGGCGAATTCATGCGGATGGTAAAATGGCAATACTCGATGTTGAGCCACAAGCCCTAAAGATTTTACGAACAGCTGAATTTTCACCCTATGTAGTATTCATTGCTGCACCATCGTTACAAAATATTGCTGATGTGAGTATGGTCAAAGTTTTACTTGATGTCGAGGAAGGAACTAACCAAAAAAAATTTGCTGCTGTCCTATAAATTTTGCTTCTCTTATCTAATCGATATATTCCCCCTTTATATACAAATTCACAGTATGATGGAAGCTTGGAGCGTTTAGGAAAGGAATCAGACATGCTGCGTTCAGCATATGGACACTTTTTCGATTTGACCATCGTTAATAATGATATTGGTGAAACGATAGCAAAACTTGAGAATGCCATCGATACGGTTCAATCAACACCACAATGGGTTCCTGTGTCATGGTTGTAAGTATCGATTTTGTCCGTCCTCAATTTTTTGCAATTACTGCATAAAAAAAACCAGCACTGATTTTTCAATTTATTGACTACGATTTTTTGTATTTTTTGTGTGCCCATTTCAGATACTGACAAGATGACGAAATTGATTGCGATGAATGTTTAAATGGATATGACTGCAACTGTGGATGTGAAGATGATGAATTGCAATAAATTTATTTTTAGACATTTTTTTGGTTCCTATTAAATTTTATTCACATTATTTTTGGGTAAATATAATTTTAAAATGAATGAGTTTGTGGTGGTGTCCAAAGCAGCTATAAATGGCTTAAATAATTGAGAAAGTTGAAGAATGCACTGCATTTGTTATGTGCTTTAGTGATTTCACTATAGTACTATTAAGAATGAAGGATAAAATCCAAATATGCGGTTTAATGCTGCTTATTGAGGTAGAAAATCTACGGTTAATTAGTGAACTTCTCAAAGCTATAGCATAACGTAGAAAATCCTTGCTATGCAAAGTTTAGAACAATGGATTGAAAATGTTTGAACTTATGCTATGCTTAATTGAGAGATTTTAATAAACAAGAGCGAAATCTACCTCTATAATTAAGCTATGGATAGCAGCAAAACCCGGAAAGCACATGACATAGAAGTGACTGTAAATTGGTCCCCAGACTTACTTGACTCTAGTCTAAAGTCGAATTTTATCGAGTCTGGACGGAGGTCAGAGTCACGCAAGCTTGGGGTTGAGTTTTCATCCTTATCAACATCATGTGCCTTTCGGGATTCAGCATACTTTGGACACCACATAAAAACAAGTAAACGATACAAAATGAACGAAAAAAATTATGAATTTAATTTATATTCGGGATAAAAAATTAAGGATGAAAAGATTCCTGTTAAAATAAATGAGAACAAAAAGGAAATGAATGCCCTTGAGGGAACAAAGAATTGGAAGCGGATATACGGATTTTAACTTTTTGTTCCCTTCACATTCAATTTTCAACTAAAAAACAATTTTTTAAAAGATTTTATTAAAAGGAATTTTTTTCTAAATTTTTAATTCAATTTTATATTTTTTTAGAGTAAAAAAAATTTTTCTTACGAATTTTCTTTGAGAAAATTAAAATAAAAAAAATGAGTAAAATGGTTTTACATTTAAGCGCGTTTTTAAACTTTTAAATAAGATAAATTCACGAGACAGCAAAATTACATCTTTAAATTTTGTAAAAATATCACACACAAAAAAAAGTTAAAAATTCCACCAAAAACTGCCAAAATTGTCTCAATAAGGCACACTAAAAAAATTTTTGTCTTCGAAAAACGCGCTAATTTTTTTAAAAAATAAAAAGAAAAAAAAATCAAAAAAAAAAAAAAAAAAAAAAATTCATTCTTTAAAAATTGCATTCTTTCATTGATGCACATTGCACAGTAGCATTATCACACAGTCAAATAGTAAGGCAGACATTAAAAAAAATTGTAGAATCAAAAGGCATTGCCAAATTTATGATACTTTCCTGATCGTTCAAGTCGAAAAATGTCAAGAAAAGTAACACAAAAATAAAAAAATGTTTCAACGAATTTTCATGAAAAACAAGAAGAAAGTCTTTAGCACAAAAAAAAAATATTAAGATAACTTGAGTTATTTCCACAGTGAACAATAATGCAATAATTAAAAAAATGTATATCAACATATAAATGATAATAATTAAACAAAAAAAATGGAAAGTTCATTTTTCACGAGTACAGCAAAAACTGGATAAGAATAGGGTGAGTGGGTTGGGGGTCGAGTTGGGGTAGATTGTGTAAAAATTTAAGAATTTTTTGAAGTTTTGAAGTTTTAAGAATTTTTGAGATTTTGAAAAATTTAAAAAATTTTGAGAATTTTGAAAATTTTAAGAAGTTTTAAAAACTTTCAAATGTTTAAGAAGTTTTGAAAATTAAAGAAATTTTGAAGATTTGAAAAATTTTAAATTTTGAGAATTTTTGAATTTTTGAAAACTTTTGCAAAAGTTTTCCAAAAACTCAGCAAAAGTTAAAAAATTTGAAATTGTTTGAAATCTTTTCAATTAAATTTGAAATCTTCCAAATTAATAAATCTACATTCACAATCCCAATCCCCAACAGCCCCTTCAATCCCTCACCAACCATCAGCAACTACGTTTGAACAAAAGAATCTTCTTCTTTCTCTGAATGAACTTATTAACGAATTTATCTTTTCATGATTGTAATCAAAAAATAATGATTTTTTTTATATTAAATTGTAAGGAAATTTTATCTCAAATCATCAAATGTGCAGCATAACGAAATCCTGCAAATTTGATAATTTAAGACACTACAAAAAAATGATCCCACTATCTTCCAAGAGAATAAGTATTGAGACAAGGTTGAAAAAGGTCAGAATTGCTATTTACTATATATAACCAAAAAACACAATGCATTTTCTTTCGTAGATTTTGATCATTCCTTTTAAACAGCAACAAAAAAATGTTAATAAAAATTCTATATTTAAAGTGAAATATTTAAAAAAAAAGATTTTCTTGCAATAATCCCAACTACACACAAAATCTAAAGTTACTGACATGTGTTTCGCATGGAAAGTGAATGTTTTATTTTCCTGTAAACTATCATTGTACCTTAATCAGACAGAAAGATGCTTGAATGATGCATAGGAGTAGAAGGGGTTGGAAGGGGTTTGGTTGGTGTACATTAGCATGACTATAGAATTTAATATGGTTGTTGTCTATTAGATTAGATGACATATGGCTACATGAGGTAGTCTTTAACAAGTCATGTGCAAATTGGAAGTCACCGAGTGATCAAGGACACTATTCAGAAGCCAGAGAAACGGCCAAAATGTCACAATGCCTTTTGAGTTCAGAGGAATAGCTTGTGAAAGGCTTCCATTCGAGAAAACTCAATATCCTTCGGGAGAATCTCTAAAAAATTATTTTATTTTGAATAACTAGTTGCGTCTTGACCTTCAAACTGAAACAGACACTAAAATCGTAAGATTTATTGCCTGTCCCAGCTTGTCCCATAGATTAATTTCTCGTTGACTTTTTATCAATAACTCTCCACTTTTCAATTAATCGTCAAATTTCCACAAACCCCAAATTTCAAGTTTCAATCTCAATTCATCCGAAACTCATGAATAAGCAGAAGAATCTGAAAATAATTTGGATATTCTAAATATAATCGTGACAGATGATCCTAAATCTCACCATCATTTCCTGAGCACGAGGCAAAAATCACCTCATTTTCAAGAAAAAAGAAAGAATCTTACTAGAACCTTTCGAAAACAGACATGCAAATATGGCAACGACAGCTGTAGGTGTTTAAATCAACATCTCCGTTCGTACGCCCACCAAACCACTTGATCCGAAATAAAACATTTTGTGTGTCATTCAAGATAAAGAAGAGAAGAATTTAAAAAACCGGTGGAAAAATGAAAAAAAATTGAAAATTAAAAAAAAGTTAAGTAAAATGAAGAAGAAACTAAATTAGTTAGAAATTTGAATTATAAATGAAATAAAACTAAAAAAAAAGTAAAAAGTAAAAAACGGAAGGGACTCTGTAAAAAGTACTCTTTGCAAAACTAACATACGATAACTAAGCTAAAGAATATTGAGTTGAAATTATTCGGGAAAAATGTGAGAAAAAAAAAATGAAAACTTTACGAGTAAAACACAAAATGTTAACATATAAAAAATATTAAAATTAAAAAAAAATGAAAATGGAAAAAATAATAAAATTAAGAAAAAAAAAACTTAAAAGAAAAATTCTTAAAAAAAGCTCTTTAAAAAGTATTAAAATGAGTAAAAATCACATTCTTTCCAATAAAAAACAGTTGATAATTGATGATGAATAAGTAATTGAAGAAAAAATTTTTGATATAAAAAAAATGATCAAATTTTGTTGTTAAATGAAAAAATGAAGTAAAATGTAAATTTGTTTTTGTTATGAAAAAAACGTTTTTCATCAATTTTTAAGCGATTTTTTTAGTTCTCAAAAAAAAATCTCAAAGTGATGGAATGTCTTTGTGGAGGTGGCTTTTGTGAGAATTTTTTATATTAAGTATTTGAGGAGTTAATTGACGATGAATTCATTTGACATTTCATAGAGTCATGCGTAGGCTTTCTGAATTGCAATGTTGATGGATTTTTGGAACTGCAAATGAGAAAATAATTAAATTTCACGAATTCATCTATAGACAGCTTCATGGAAAACCTATCAGTAACAATTAAACTTTGAACTTTAATTTGTTCCTGCTTCAGGTCATTTCATTATCAGATTGATATTGATTAGATTAGTACAGCTTTTCTGGTGAATTTAGAAACTGAGGACTTTGAGTCGAATTCGACGAAATTCGATCCTACGTTAGAATCACGTTGACCTGCATGCAATATTATCCGACTTACTCACGCTGTCTGACTTTCAGATTAGGTCTCATTGAAATCAAATAATAAATCAGAGTTCTGTAGCTCTATTCGCTCTTAAAAAGTCAATCATCAAAATATGCTCTACAAGTCTATTAACAACCATAAGATCAGCATTCAACTCTACAAAATAGAAAATTCCTCTCAAAATCCCTCCTCAAAAATTCCAAATCACATTAAAAAAATTCTAAAAATTTTAAAAAATCATACAAGATGGACAGAAAATGAACGATAAAATACTTCCATCTTAATAAAATAAGAAAACATAAATAAAATTAAATTTCTTTCATTTTTGATTAGCTTTTAGTTCAAGTACAAAACTTATTTTTGAAGCTTTTTTAATTGGCTTGATTTAGTTTTATTATTAAATATTAGAAAGATTTTTGGGATTGTTGAAAGTTCTGTTTAGATGATTTTAGGTATCTACAATTTGAGAGTTGTAAATACATCCAAAATACCAAGCAGAATCATCAACAATTCTACAATAATTTATTATTCAGAATTATTTTCATTTAACACACAAAAGAATTTAAATTTCAACCCTTTTCGCAGACCTTTTCCCATTCAAAATGAAATCAAATTCAAGAAAACCTATAAATCTTAACTAATTATTGTCATTAAAAATGAAATATTTAAACAAAAAAATGTTGTTAATTAGATGAATAAAAGAAGAAAATTATTAGTGAAAATACATTAAAATACATTAATTTAACTTCATTCAAAGTTTAAAAAGCAAAAAATGAATTTTTTTATTGTATCAGTGCGACATTAAAGGATCTAAAAAACTTAATTAAATAAATCGTAAAACTGAAAGAGAAATATGAAAGATTTTTAATGAATTTTGAGGAATTTTTTGCAGGATTTTTGAAATTTTTTAGTTTTTTCAAAGACTGAAATAGTTTCGATCAATTTTTGAAGAAAAATGATTGAAATTTAGGAAAGTTTTTTAAAAGTTCTGCAACTTGACCTCAAAATTTCATCAATTTAAGATTTTAATGAGTTATTTCATAATCCATAAACTCGAAAAGTTCGAAATATTCTTCAAAATATAAGCAAATCTCAAATTAACGATAAACATTATTGATCTAAATCCACAATTCCATTTCTTTCAGTTTTGAACTGAACGATTGCAGACTTTGAGTTTCGTAAGGTGTGAGCGATAAATTAAGCTCAAATCAATATTACCACACAATTTTTGAGACTTAATTTGCTTAAAACTGGAACTAATAATTTCGTTCAATTTCACTTTCATAAATAAAATGTTAAAAAAAAATTAAATAAAATCTCCATAAAAATTAAAATGAAAATGATTTTAAATCATGGAAGTTGAAAATTAGGAATTATTCGAATTTTTGGTGATTTTGATGAATTGCATCCTAATCTGAGCGACGAAAGGTTCAATTTTGAAGCCATTTGGAAGAAATATGAAGTTTGAAGTTGAAGTTAACTTCGTATGGATTTCTTTTGGTGCAGCAGTTGATTGTCCTTAATGAATTACTCTAAAATCATTAAAACTATACAATCAAGTTTTAAATTCAAAACTAAAGACGAATCAAATATTGAATAATTTTCAAAATTTTCCTCATGATTCAAACCATTTTCCAGTGAGTGTCTGAAAATTTAACTTTCAAAATTCTTCTTTCAGCTTGAGGTAATTAACAGATCGACACACATCGACTTGTCATGATGACAACATTTGAATGAGTGTTTATAAGTCTTAACTCTCAAATGTGTTGTTAAAACTGTTTAAAACTCAAAATCAATTGAATTTGAAAAGCTGAAAGTGAAAAACTTTGAAACTCAAATTTCCAGTCGCTCCATAAAAACAAGATCACTAAAAAGGTTGAAAAAAGTAATGAGAAACGCATTTGTCATCACATAAAAATTACACACGTAAACACACACAAGCATGAAAGATCAAACATTTAGATGATTTTTACTAAAAAATATTTAAAAATGAGAGAAATTGTAAACTTTAGAATTAAAAAAAGATGAAAAAAAAAACTGAGTCTAATTCGATTTTTTAGAAACTTTAAGTAAGGTAAAAAAAAATTTAAAAAGTATAAAAAATTGACAAAAAAACTATAAGAATGATGCAATAATTTTAATTTATGTTTTTATGTGCAATTATTCACTAAAAGTTAACGATTTATCATCTTAAAAATGAGTAAAACGTGTGAACATTAAAGAATATTTCAGTTCACATCATCAATTTAAGATGTTTGTATCTTCCTACGCCCCCCACTTTTATTGAGTTTTAATAATTATTTTTTAATAAAAAAAAGTTTAAATTCATTTTTCTAATATGAGAAAAAAATTTAAATAAAAATGATGAAAATTTTTATGTTAATGAATAATGAAGAACAAAAATGAATGAAAAAAACAAGTGGAAATCATATACGTTGTCGATAAGTTAAAATTTAGTAGAACAAAATGAGAAAAAAACAGAAAAAAATGATGAAGAAAAATGAGAAATAAAAAATAAAATGAGACAAAAATTTGAACAAAAAATGAGAAAATTGTGACTTTTTTCTTGCCTTTTTTGCGTGCTGTTTCGTTAATTATTGTTATTATGCTGCATTATGCTGCAGTTCTCCAGAAAGTGCTTAAAAGCAGTAATATAAGTGAGTATCATTAAAATTTTCTTTCAGGGTATAGTTGAACAGGAAAGTAATTAAGATGTGTTCTACGGCATTTAATTTATTCTTGAAAAACTGGAACTGGAATGGTTTCATTTTTAAGTGATGTCCTTCAAAAAGTATGATCTTTTTCAGCCTTTCATCTTGTTTTTAACTAGCCTCTAGCTTAATGGCTTAGTCTCATTAATAAAAAAATGCTGAACAGCGCAGCGTACTTTCTAGGGAAGAATGCTAAACTAAATTCAGTCTGCAAATCAAAATTCACAAAATTGGCGATAATTCCAGCTTCAGGCGACTCCTATGGGAGTTCACGACCAGCGAAGTAAGTAAGTAAGTAATCAAAATTCATCAACATTAACTCCAATCTAAGAGCTTTTATAATTTAGAGTCGAAGTTTAGTTACCCATGAACTCGATTTAAAAGTCTATACAACTTCCCGAAAACACAAAGAGGTGAGCATGCTCATTTAGGAGAGTTAGGACATAAGTCTACTTTTGAATCAATCTCTGTTTTCTCGTGTCTAGCAATATATTTGATGATCTTCCAGATATTGCTTTATTGTTTGCTCCATTATTGATCTATAGACTTAAATACAATGAACTGAAACTCATAATTTACTGAGGAAATACAATAAAATTGAAATGTTTGCTTTCTGAACTGATTTTCTAGAGTAATAATTATTTATTTACTTTTCAAACAAAATAAGTTCATGTTCAAACTGGATTAAGGTGTCGAAAACATGATCGAACTGATCGGCATCAATCACGGGATTCAGTTTTTTGGGCCACAAACATGGGACTCAGTTTTAATCACTTAATTACTATATAAAACATCCCCATTTTCACTATAAATTGTAAACTTTCCTTGAATTTCCAGAACAATTTTTTGAACAGTAGTTTCAGGTGTTTCAAGATTCTTGTGATCACCGACAGCAAAATTGTCAAAACATTTATCAAGTGCTCTAGTCAATTCATCCTTACGAATTTTACCATCTGGATACGAAAAATTCTCATCAACACAAATATTATCCTTTAGTTGTAATGACTCCAAGCTTCCCAATTCATCAATAAATGTCGATTCAATTTCATTAATTTTATTGTCAGTCAGAGTCAGCTGCTGAAGTTGTGTCGAATTCCTGAACAATTGTGAGTCGATACGCGTAAGATAGCTGTGTGTAATGAACAATTTTTGCAAATTTATTAAGCTTCCGAAGGTCGTCGGTGGTAAATTTGTGAATCGATTATGTGTGAGCCATAAAGTATTGAGTTGTGAGAGACCAAAAAATGCACCTGCCTCGATATTCTCAATATGATTATTTATCAACATCAAATGCTGTAAATTTTCAAGGCCTTCAAATGCGCCATGCTCTAAAGTTTGAATATGATTATCCTGAATGATTATATTCTTCAAATTCGGTGCTGTTGACAGTACAAATGGCTGTAAACGTTTCAACGAGCTCATATGAACTTGAAGTCCTTCAATATTTGAAAACTCCATAAGCATCTCCGGCACAATAAATGGTGTATGCGAATTCATTATTTTTATATTCACAACATCCTCATTGCTCTTTTTAGCTTTATGTATACCTGTAAAGCGTATCTTCTGTGTTTGTACAGTGACATTTACATTAATATCAACCAGAATGCATGAATATCCCTTTATTGTAAAAACTATATCATCGTCGAAAATGCATTCAAGTGTATTTGTTACAGGATGTGCAAAACATTGCTGAACTGCAAGGATGATGAATAGAAATCTGTGAAATAAAACATATTAGGATGGATTGTCAGTGATGTGTATTGATAGATATCCCTAAATGACCCTAAATGGTCCATTTCAAACAAATTTCAGACAGTGAGCTTGGAAAACACAATTCGGGTAGGAGGACGTGATTTTGGCATTAAATCGTGAAACAACCCACGTGAAACCGGCACAAAATCAGAGTCACGCCATCTTGTGGTTGCATTTTTGATTGATTAGTCGATTTGTGGTATTTAGGGACGTTCCAAACTGTCTTGGATCTAAAAAAATTTTACTAGAGTCATCCAGTACTCGCTAGTGACTCTTTCACTCATTTTCAAGCTCATAAGCTGATAAAAATCACAAAATGTATCTTGAGCTTCTAACGAAACATGACTTGGCACAAGTCTATGAATCTTGTCTGGCACCTTGAAAAATTGGAATAATTTCACTGATTTCCAACTCATCTCAAAATTTCACATCATTCACAAACAAACCCCGAAAATAAAAGCCAGTGAGACATGGTGAAAAACCAAAATTCCTTCCTGATTTATTTCAGCATTTTTGTCATATTTTTATGTTTTTTTCTTCAAAAAATTTTGTTGCAATAAATATCTTTCCGGAAAATTTAATATGTAAATCTGTACAATCACAAATCTTACTTTATTGCCATACTCGTTATTCCTTTCGAATGTAAAACCTTCACTAACAATGATTCTTATTATTTTGGAATTAGATTTTTTTGATTTATTTGTCATGTTCTGTTGATATCTCAAATATGTTTAAGTTTTTTTCAGTTGGTCTAATGATAAGAGGATGTGAGGGTTGCATAAATTTTAGGGGAGTATTGATTGGTGTCAGATTTTTTATGGCAATCGATAAAAATGATGAGAATTTGATTGTTATTTTTTGCTAAATAATTTATAACTTGTTACATCTTGTACTCACATAAAACTCATGTTCTTGTTAATAGATAATGAGATGATAAATTTATTTGATTGAATTGATATGTAGTTATTGATTTTTTGGATTTGTCTCTTACAAATTGTGATTCTAGTAGCTTCTGGGAGGATCTGTGTGAAGATTTGATTAGTATAAGTACATATATAGGTCAACATTAATTTATGGTTTATTCAACAGCATTGTTTGACAATTCTTAAAAACAAATTCTATTCTAAATTGAATAAAACATTTATGAAAGATTCAGAAAATTTTCCACCTTTCTTCTAACAGATTCTTCAGCACTTAAACAACACTAATTCACTTATGCTTAATCGATTAAGAATTTAAATTCTGCTTTATTAACATAATCTTCTGTTATTTATACTTTTCTCTGTTATTAATAAAATTAGGTGGGGATGATGATACGATGACTCGTGCCGGTAATCTTCCTAGAGTCAGTAACCTATGCAATATGATATCATAATATCCCGAGTAGAACAGGCTGCGAATATTCGTCCATTTTTCTTGTTATAAACTTGACTTTTGAGAACCTTATCATGAAATGTCAAGTTTGAAGCAAAATTACTCGTACAGATCAACTGTGTTCCAAAGTCTCCCTTAGTTTGTTGAAGCTGACTCGATAGTTTGCAACCGTTTGCCAAATACCGATTCCAAGTACATTACTATGAGTTCTTGGAAAGCACTCGTGATCGCTTGCATTCTATAAAATCAGAGTTAAAGACTATATTGATTGGAGCTTCAAAAGATCTCCTAGATCTCTGTTTCACTCGTATTTTTCGTTGTGCATTTCTTTAGTCAAAGAAGGCATGTTAACAGAACAAATGTCTGATGAAAGTTCCAAAAATAAATATCAAAGTAATCTTTGATTTTTAAGTAAATTTTTTTGATTGACGAATCAATTCAAGAGTTCAATTTTAAGTTTTAATTTAAACAGTGAAGTTAAAAATTGATTTGACATGAAATTGTATTCATTAGAAAATGTAAGTAATTAAAATCATCTGTTTAAGAATGTTTGATTACTCGAATTTGTCTAATTTTTTCAAAATAATTGTAAAAAATCTCTCAAAATTCGAATTTAAAAATTCTGACAAAATCACCGCAACAGATCAAAAGCTTAAAAGCTCATAAATCCAAAGCTTTCAATACAAATTTCAAAATCCCGTTATTCCAATCTCCGAAAAAGACCGACTAAAATAAATTGAACAGAAAATCTCAATGACACATTTTCATTTCTCCAATTGAATCTATAAACAATTGAGCAGATCTCTTTGAAGATCAAGCCAAAAAAAGATTAATTAACAAGCAAGTGATTTCGTTAATGATAAACACTCAATTGCGATATCCCGCATAATGATTTAATCCAAACATTAAAAAAAAGAGTTGAAATGTAAACATTATCTTGTGATATTTAAAATAAAGGTGGACGTCCAACGGAAATGATGAATCTCATTTTCATCACATGATAAAACAGAATCAGAGTACGAGAAGAATTATAAACAAAACATACAGAGAATGTAGAACTGCAATTGAGTAAAAATTGTCTCTCTGACTTAATTCATAAATGAGAGCAGCTGAATGAAAATTAAAAACATAAAGTGAGTCACACGCATGTGTAGAACGAACATAAAAAAATATATCTTTATTTTTTTGTGTGCACAACGGAAAGAAATTTTTCGCGGAATTAGAATTTCTGCTTGCTCTCTCAGTTTTTATTTATCTTTCTAGTGTTTTGGTTTGTTGTGAGTTTTCGTCCTCGATTTTTTTTTTAATTTTTCATATAAAGAAGAAGAAAGAAAATTTTTTTTTATGAAAATTTTTTTCTTCCTCACTTTAAATCCCACTCTAAAAATAATCATTTTCACATCTATATTTTGTGTTTGATGATGATCAGAATTACGTACTCATAAACAATTCTTCTATATATTTTTTTTTGCTCATTGACCGAGGAAAATTGAAAATTTTTGACAAAAAAAAACTAATTTTTCACTCATTTCGCAATCGACTAATCGAGTGAGGAAGTGAGATAGAGAGATGTGTGTGCATAGGATAGATATCCAAATAAGTATAATAATAATCATAAAATTCATGCAAGACAGCAAGTGTGAGAGCGTAATGCGGAAGAAAAAAAAAGTCTCTGACCTATCTACTGCAAAAAAATCACTAACCGATTGCTTGCAGTTCACCCTTGAGATGAAATTTTGTAGATTTTATTATTTGGGTCGATTCCAAACATTGATTCTTAGTTCTTGGAAGTCGTCCTTGAATTTCATGAGACAGTGGAGTGTGGAGTGGGGTTACTGCATTTATGACGTCATGAAGAAAATACAAATCCTCTCTTTTTTCTTCTTTTCATAACAGAGAGCTGTCACTAGTCTGTCTAGATTGATGTGTTTTGGAAAATTGTAGTAATGGGGGTGGAATTGAGGAAGTCTGGACTTTCTCTGAATGTTTTCTGACTGCACGCTTAATTCAATTCTTTTTCTAAAGACACGCGATGTTAATAAGTCAAAACTTAGTGTTCCCAGGACAGTTTGCCTTTAAAATGGAATTGGATTTTGTAGAACCAGGCTAGAAGCTAGAATCATGCCAGTCTAAGGACGACTCTTTTCTGGAGCTCAAAGTTGATTCGGATTTTGCTTGGAAAAGTCGATACAAGTCGACTTCGGACTCTGTTTTTTCTGACTATTCAAGCCGTGTGTCTTTTGGGTTCCTTTACACTCAATAAACAAAGCACCCTAATCCGACTGGAGTTTCACTGGAATTGAGAAAAGGTTGATAAAATCGGTAGGGTCAATAGGTCGACACTCTAGACACTACGCCACTACTGCTGCTTTTCACTGCCATTACCTTCAGTTTCAGTGTTCCATAAACATTAACTGCAATCAGAAATTAGGTCAGGTTCCTTATAACCCTAATAACATTCCTATCTTTAATATTTAAGATATTCTAACGAATCCCTGACGTCATTCTCGTCACTCCCTTAAAATTCTGACACAATTTCTCAGCTAATTCCCACAAAATTAACCTACCATAACTTCCACATGCCCAACTCGCTACTACCAACGATGATGTTGAGTAAAAAGCTATTAATTATATTTATGAACATGCGAAAATGATTTTGAAATAACTAAAAAAAATCGCTTTTTGTAAAGCATCAAAAAGAATTTGCAAAACAGTAAGAATAAAAAATTTATTTTTTTCCTTCTTTCCATGACTTTCTCGCATTAAGGGTGGGATTGTTTGGTGCTAGTGAATGGAAGAGAAAAGTTGAAAAAAAAAAATATTTTTTTTTGTGTAGTTTGAGGGAGGCAATGCGGAAATCAATGTAAATGAAATTTTTCTGCTCGTCTTCCTCTGCTTTTTTCGGATGTTCTATGTAAAATGGATAGTGCTATGGCTTAGAATATGAAAATAATTTTGATAAAAAGGAGATAATCGATGGACAATAGTAATAATGATAAAAATATAAATCGATGCATTAAGCTAAAGAACTTTAGGTTTCATATGAAAATTGGAAATTGATTGAGGCATAAAACTGAGAAGATTCAGAATGAGAGAGGAATTGGAAAAGACAAAAGAAAAAAGCAAGTCGGAAATTGATAAAAAGCCCAGTTGGAAATTGTATTCAATTACTGCTGATTGTGAGACTTGTAGAGCTTATCAGCAGGACGTACTTTTTTTGGGAAATTTAACATGAACGTGTGCTGCCTACTTTTAGTTCTAACTACTTACTGGCCAATTTTTGTAGATTATTGACAATGGGACTTTTGATTAAAAGCAAATTAAAGGACTGCGGGTGGGTTCGAGGAGTTGCTCGTTTGTGAATTCATTGAAATATTTTTTTTTGTGTGAGACTTTTATGAAGGCTGAACGATGACGATGATGACGTTTTTCTTCTCTGTGAAGCAGTGGAGCATACGCTGTTGTGAGATATTGGAGAAGACAATTCTTTTGTTAAATTGAGAGTCTGCTTTCGTTGCTCTAATTTTTTGCGTAAATTGAGCTGTTGTCTGAAAGTTGTTAGACAAGCATAGGTTGGGTGATTTGATGAATATGATAATCTATAGTCCAGACCTCGAAGTCGATTCGAATTTTGTTTGGAACCAAGTCGACTCTAGTCATCTTTTTCACACAAAATTCCGCTATAATCTGGTCAATTTATTTCGTGCTTAAGCAGTGACTTCAATATTTTTCAATCAAAATTCAATCGTGTTACCAAAAAGTCCAACTAAATGGCGAGAGGATGCTTCATTCCAGCTTAGTATCAGTTTTAGGCCAAGTTCGTCTTTCTATTGACCTGACGCCGGATTTGCATATTTCTATATCCTGATTCTGAGTTTTATAAGGTTTTATAAGTCTCTTACACAGAATCACAGACGTACCATCCGTCATATTCTGTCAGAATATAGTTTTGACTTAATAGAGACAATAACTTGAGTGTACTCGAGTTATCGATCCCAAGGGTCTGTATTAACAGCCTTAAAACGAAGAATCCTACTTAATACTCTCTTTTGGACGTCATATGCTGAGAAAATTAACACTGCTTGCATTTTAAGTGTTCTAGTACTTCTAATTTATCTAACTTAATGATCCTCAACTTGATAACCTAATTAGACTCAACGCCAAAAAAAATTATCTTAAAAGCCCCAAGTCCTTGAACTTTTTGAACAGACTGCTTAATAAATCATCTCGATTCCACTTAGCAATAATATCAAATTATAGAAAGAAAGAAAATCGACCGCAATCATGCTCAAAAAATTCTCCTCATATGCAGCTAAGACTCAAATTACAGCAATGAATAAGTATTGCTATACTTCAGTCATTTCAAGTGCTTTTAGATTTTTATTACTCTGTCAATAGCTGCTACGATACTCATTATAAAGATTTTATCTTCACATAAAGAAATGGCAGCTTGCGGAAGTTCAAATTGCATCAATTTTATAGCAATTTCTGCTTCTGTTTATTTCTTATTGGGATTGGAGCAGCAAAATTCGTAAATGGTATGAAAATTGCCTGAAAGGGTTTCAAACCAACAAATAGACATAAAAATTATGTAAATTTAACTCACAAAAATAAACTACTCAAATTTGAATATAATTCCATGCCCCCACATTGATTTAATTCTCGATGAATCTCAAACAAAAAAAGGAGGAATCGAAATGTACAATAAAAAAAATCACTAAAATGCAAAGAGCGATAATTCAAGATCAATTTTTGGGCAATCAATTTTGTATTATGTGTTTGTCAAGGATAAACTGAGTACTTTTCTCACTCTCCTTATCCTTTTTGGTTCTCACAATTTTTGTTCTCTTTCTCTTAACAACAACAACTAGAAAAAGTTTCTGTGTTTTTGTTTTTCTATTGGGGATTATTCGGTTGTGATGGCTAGACTCTTGAATGATGTCTCTCTAGACTCTAGAAGAGATAGGGGATCTGGAGTTGGTTTCTTTGGTATTGCAACGTGTGGGGCGCGGTACAGCTTGATGGTAAAACTTGATTGCAGCCGAAGCTTTGATTAAGGATTGAGTCTATTGATCTTTCTCTAGATGAGTATATTTTGAATTATTCTCTTACTTCATTGAAACTAGAGTCACAAAAATCTAGTCGTTGGTGTGGTGTGACCCTCTAGGCTACCATGGTAGTGCCCTAGAGGATCCTAACATAGGAATTCAGAATCCCATCAAAAAATTCCATTAAATTTAATTCATACTTTAGTTTAGGCGTCCGTTCGCCTAAACTACTTCGTTTAGTTTATATCCATTCGGGATGAACCTACTCCAGTCAAAAGTTGAGAATATAATCTAGTGGGAGTCCATAAAGTCACAAATCCTACAAACATCTCCCGCACATCATTCTCATGTATACTTCTAAAAACGGAATCACATAGAAAGCTATCATGCAATAAACATCAGTTGTATGTCATACAGTGAAGCCTCACATCAAATTCAATCAATCAATCATTAATAAAGCAAATTATAAATGCACATAAAAAAAATAAATATTTTTTTGTCATCGTCAATTTTTAATGTACATTTATTCTGACAAACATGTACGACTTGTGCGAGGATGAATATATATTTAGATTAATAATAATATCGATATGATAATGGATATTGTGTGTGTCATGCACCGCCACTGGATAAAATGAGGAAGAGAAAAAAAAAAATATTTTCATAAAATTCATTGATTTTTCCTGACTTTTCATATAGCAAGCTCCGTGTACATGTTATGCACGCTCTTACTCACTCTCTCCTTTTTTTGTGTCTTTCTCTATCCATTTCTCTCACTCACAGAATACATATTTTTTTTTGTAGTGTGTTCATGTTCACTCGCATTTTATCGTTACTGCTGCACATGGACGGCTCTATTCTTGAGAATAAGAAGTGCTTTTCATTCCCCATATTCTATTCTTTATCGTATAAAGTAACATCTCGTTGCTCATTTTCTTTAAGACTATAAGAACCGAGTCAAAAGGAAGGACTTAAGAGGAAAATTTCCTTTTATTCTTCTCATCCTCTTTTCTTATCTTTATTTCATAGCTGCATACACATAACTGTTATTTTATTTTAGTTTTTTTTTATGTGTGAAACTGAAAAATTTATAAATGAAAATTGCTTAATTTTTTTGAAGCTCTATCCTGATGTGTGTAGAGTAGAACAAGTGTTGATGCTTTAGGTCAAATAGTGATATACTCATTTTAATTTCATGAGATAGGATACATCGTAGAGTACTCGTGGAAACTTTTGTGTTATTGCATATTTTTTAATTGTGTTTGTGGTTTCAAAAACTGAACATTATGAGTCTGATGGAAGTGCTGATAATGTATGAGGAATATTGTTTTTTTGTGTGGAATTGTGCAACTTTTTGGAAGAGGAAAAATATTGTTGGAATAAATGTACAAGCTCCGTTTGAGCTTTAAAGTGAGAAGTTTGAGATGAAGTAGGAATGTAACTACTTTAGGATCTTGAACTAAGGACGTCCTACTTCAATATAAACATTCAAACAAATTAATAAAGTGTCATAGAGCTCCATATCAACTTTGTTCTAAGATTAAGACGTCATCTATGTACGAACCCTCATGACGTCAATCATTTAAAGCACAGGAAGATCTTACGCTACATAAAATTCCATGTCTAGATGTTTCTCCAAAAATTCCTCAACATAGAGTCAAAATGACACAAAAATCCCATTTTTCAGTTCATCTAAATGTCAAGCCCCAAAAGAAATTTAAAGGAACATGTTTTTTGCTAATTAAATCCCATAGGAGCCATACTACCTTCATTAATTCACAAACTTTGAAAGCCTAACTCACTAAGAAAACTAACTTCCATATCGCATAGAAAAATTACCATTAGATTAATGCTAAGTTATCACTAGTTCAAGGAAGTCTACTCATAAATTTGCACCCTTTGTTCTTTATATTTTCCTTCCAACCCAAACATGCGAAATAACAATAATAATAACATTGTCCAAACAATGCGTGATCGGTAAACATGTTTATATTTCATTCGGCTTTAGCCGCAACTTGAACATTGCTAGCCTAGTTTCAATGTTGAACAGAATAAAAAAATCAATGAATATCCTAGAAAAGCCACAAAGCAGATGTCCTGATATTCTGTCCATAAAAAAAATTGTTTTTTTACAACACCTTATTCTACATGTTTCAATGATTCTATTCTCAATATTAAAAAAATTCCAACACCAAAGTGGCCTTCTATTGTATCCACATCACTCAAAAATGACTGCCGGAAGGTCTATGTACAATTCAAAATGAACAAAAAAAAATCCATACATGCGTTCTGTATGATTGCAATAAACACAACTTTTCGTTCCTATCTTTCACTACACATCAATCGATGAATTGTGTCTGCAATGAAAATCATCATTTCCATATGAGAATGCTGCAATTTTTCGTCATCGTAAAGTAACGAGAATGTTGACATAAAGTTGATTATGAAAGGAGAATTGAGGATAATAAGTACGGCTATGCCTATAAACTTGATTATTGAATGACTAAGAGCTACAAACTCTTTTTTTCCTCATGATGATTATCGGCCATGACATCGACTAATTTTCAGTTATTTCCGGAAACGGACATTGACAATTTTCATTTTCTAAATAGTTTGCTATAGTTTTGTTGATTGTTGAGGGGAAATTGGGGTTGGAGGAATGGGGTGGGGGATATTTATAGGACATTTTAGGAGCCTTAGGGGTCGTTCACTTGTTACATTCTCGAGGGTAGGGTTAGGGAAAGGTCGATCTAAAGTAAATAATGTCTAGTCAGAATCAGACCATTTTACACTTTTCTAGGCATGCAACTTTATCATAACATTAACTAACTCAATGCTGATCAATCAATTCATCTTCTACCTTTCCTTATTCAGTCCCTTAATACAATATACCTTGAAGGCACATGACGTTGAAATGGTGAATCATCTGACCTCGGGCTGGTGTGACTTTGGTTGAATTTACTGTCGCTGGAGTGACGCTAGGCTAGATCCTGATTTTTCACCATTTCTCCGCCATGTCCCTTCCAGTATAGATCATACCCAGTCCAACCTAAACCTCAATAGTAACATTACCTCTTTATTTCTATTCCACAGATATGTGCTTATGTGAATTATACAATTAATACTAATAATATAATTATTAAAATAATTATAATTAAAGAGAGAATATATAAGAAGTTCCATGTATCTATAAATCCCGTCAATACACTTGTGTGTACGTGTGTGTAGATGAAATAATTGTGTGCATATAGTGCAGATATAAAAAAATAGATAGAAAAGTTTTATTTCAATAGTTTTTTGAAAGTTTTTAATTTTGTTTTATGGACAAAATTCATATAAAAAAAGACAAACAAAAAAGGAGGAAGTAAAATAATCAATAAACAATTCTTAATTAAAAAAGTGCTTACAAGTAAAGAATTACATGAGAAAGTAATAATAGTTATGCCAGAAGTGGATATGCCTTTAATAATAATGTGAGAAAAAAGTAGAAACTACGACAGAACGTGCTGCAGAAAGTCAAATTTAATATTTTTTTTCCTCCTCTCCTCTTCATCGGTTACTTCCTTATTTTCTCACTGGATTATCAACCAATGAAGTGTGCTCTACTTTCCACTCTACAATTTTTATGTTATTGCTTAAAATTTTAATTTCCTCTTACATCGCGTAGTGTAATTAAGTGCTGCAATGTGCTATATATAGCTAACGGATTCAGAACATTGTGCTATTAATGTATGTAGAATGATTTTACTTATGTGTGTGACTACATAACAAAGTGAACAATAAGAAGGTACAAAAAATATCCTTTTTTGCCTACCAAAAAACTTTCTGTTTTTATTCTTCTTACGTCCTCGTTACTTCTTCGTCCTCCTTCTTCTTCTTATTCATCTTAGTTCCAAAATTTATTGATATTTTCATAGCACATGACAGAAAAAAGTGAGAAAAAAAAATAAATTAAAAGTGATTTGAATAAAAAATAATAAAAATAGCTTCGTAAAAACCGTCGAATTTAAGAGAATATCTTATCAATAAATATAAAATAAATTTTACGAGGATTATCGCATAAAAAGAGGTTTTTTTAAAAATAAAAAAAAGTATAATAAGAGTGACAGAGAGCACATATAGCACAGGTGCATTTGAATAGAAATAAAAATACATATAAAATAAAATATGTCACTCGCTTTATGCCAGAATACAGACGATAACAATAATAACAATAACCAGGGCCAAATGAATGAACAGCAGCAAGGAACAGAGGGCGGCGGTGATGTCACAATTTATAGGTAAGTTCAATGCTGAGTTTATGAGGCTTTTTTATGCACATTGCAGTAGATTTTTCTCTGCATTCTCTTAGAACTGCTGTAGTCTACATAAAGTCATTTAGTTGATTTTTTGGAAAATTATTTCGAAACTTTTTAGGACACTACAATTTAGAGTATACAAAATTATGCAAAATTTATCAGTCTAAAGAGGTTATTGGGGAAAAATATTTAAATTAGTCAACAGCAAGTCATAATTTTTCATTGATCCCAATAGACTTATCTATGTTTTAAAAGCTCAAAAGAGGAGATAGGAAATAAAAGGTTTAGCTTTGAATTATTGAGCAATTCGACAAAAAACATTAAGTATCCAAAGCAAGTGGGTCAATATGTTTGATATGTGAATGAGTTTATGTGACATGTCAGTAGAATATTGGAATTTTGGTGCTAATGAACTGCAGAAAATTGGAATTTTGGGGTACAACTGAAAAATGCAGGCCTGAGCATCTAAAATGCAGATTTTCTGTTCCTGGCCGAATTCTAGTTTTGTGTAAGCAACATTTTAGGTATCAAATTAGAGTTTGTGTCAGAATTGAATTTGATGCCTTAAAAATGAACAAAATTGCAGCTTCTACGTTAGCATAAGGGCGCTTTTAAGTCATTTTGACGTTTTGTCTTCAACAGTGCAGAAGCAACTATGTTGTGACACTTGAACTAGTCTGTAACTTTTAAAGTACAAGCATAATTTCAAGACATTAATTTGACACTAGTTTATGAGGATTTTAAAGTGTTCAGCATCGAGTTAAAGACTTTATCAATCCTTTTAATGGGACTTCTTGCATCATTAAATTTGACACTCTAAACAGAGCAACTTCAAGTACCTCAATATTGCTACGCCACTGCTGAATGTTCATGTCATTATATTTATAAAACTAGATCAAGTATTTAATAATTTCCAGGTATTGAATCGACAGTTGTGCACATATATGAAGCACTCTTCGAGTCGATGACGTGACTTCTGAAAGAGTACCTCATATATGAGGGTGAAGTTGACTCTACCTTCTCATAAATATGCCTCAACTGTTAAATAATAAAAACTTTTTAAATACTGAATATTTTATTTCATTTTAACTGCAATTTTAATGCATACATTATACGATTGAAAGGTTAATCTTCAGCTTAATGCACCGAATCGTCAATATCTCTGAATATCACTCCAAATTTTCACCTTTAAAAATTGCAAATCCATAATTAAATGAAAAATTTTTCCATTAAAATACATAAAATGGTTATTGCTTTATTAAATTTTAAAGGTGCATAAGTGTGGGCATGTGATAATCCCATCGTACAAAATTTATTACAGCAAAAGCTTCTTCATCACAGCATTGAACAACAGCAAAAAAAGAGATTCATTTGGACACCACTGGCAAGGCTGTTTTATAAGATTTTTGTGTAAATGTGTACACCTAACAAGAAAAGCCTCATAAATATCAAGAAAAAATTCCATATAAATCCTTTAGAACAGCCCCAAAAAATACCCATGAACATATTTAAACCCTCGAAATATTTTAAATTATTCACAAAGTCTTAAGGCTTTAAGGAACGACAAAACAAAAACTTACCTTTTCTACCATCCAACTAACATATCCCTTTCGTTAGATAAACTTTTTCTATTAAAAGGCTCAATACCGCTTTTAAATCAATTCTATCATCCACATTTATGCATATGACTAATAACATTGGCTTACAACTTCCGGCACTTGAAAATGTAATATAAAGTCATTAACCTCACTTTCGTAATTATACATCGTTCTGCTCTCTCGCTTGTATATTCTTAATCACAGCATTTAAAATTTAATTAGCAGTTTCATGCCTAGAATTATTAATGAGGTTGTATCGTGTCATATATAGTTTCAATAAGGGAATTTTTGAGTGTGGTGAACTATTTTTGCAGTAATAGGGATCGATTGAATGGTTTCCTATTGGGAGGAAGTTCTAGACATACTCGGGTGCTTGCTTTAGGGGTCTCGATCGGCAAGATGCGGTTAATTTGGGATGTGACATTGGAATGTGCCACATTATGGTGCCATTAGTGCGCTTCATCTCTTGTAGTCAACGCGACGATGTGTCGGTACCCTAGTGACTGCATTGTGACACAGAAGCATGCATCTATAGCTGCTAATTGATTATCAAGCCCTAAACCTCATTTTTGCTTAATAGTGTAGTAATTGGATACAACCTGATGCATATAAGGCTCAAAACTGTCCAAACAGTCTAGCCAAATGCATTCAACCCAATTACTACACCGCTGTTGCTTATCATATTTGTTGTGAGAAAAATTCCCAAAAGATTTACAAAAATTTAGTGAATTTTCCACAACTGTGAGCGTAAACATGTCAGAAAATTCATTGATGAAGTCATAAAAAAAATGCGAAAATTGTTTCTTTGAATTTTTACTGACCTTTCTCACACAATTTTTAAATAGATAGTCTCATAATACTTTATGGTATCCGATATTATTTACAAAAAAAATTTTTTCTTTTCGTAAAATTTATTTTCTCGTAGATTGTGCGCACCAATCGCAAGTTTAGACTGCATGGAGGAATTTAGTGGAAATACGCTCGATTTAAATATGGGTAATTTTGTTCGATTGATTACCTCACAAAATATTTATTTGTAATTATGCTTGTGAATATTTTAGGTCGCTCGATAAGTATAGGATCAAAGACATCATTAAAGCAAGTCTCGTCGACGCCAGGTATGACGGCATCATTGTCATCTATCATTTCACACGTAATGAATTTTTATTTAATATAAAAATCTAGGTCTACGATATAAAAATCTCGGTAAAAGTGGCTTACGTGTATCAAATGTTGCCCTCGGCACATGGTCAATATTTGCAAATGGCATCAGTGAGGAGCAGGCGGAAACAATCATAAGATTGGCATATGATAGCGGCATTAATTTATTTGATCTTTCCGATTTGCATTCAGGACCTCGTGCGGAGATTGAAATGGGAAAGATATTAAAGAAAGCAAACTGGAAACGAATGACTTATGTTGTGACAGTGAAAATTTATTGGAGCATAAAGTAAGTTTATGATGATGATGCTATTTATTATTAGGAATAATCGTGCAAGTTGAGAAATATGTGCATCGAAGTGTGAATCTATATTTAAGTATTGAATCGATTTAATAATGGAAGTTGAAGAAGAATATTGGGAATGTTTATAATTCTTGTGGCTTGTTTGGTCAGACGAATGTGAATTGATGCTACTCGTGCAGCACACTTGATCCTCTTGAGGCTAGTTTCACGTCGGATTCTTTTTAAATCCGCTTTTATGTCTGTCTGGATGTAGATTTATTTTTATTTGTGGTTTTCGAGTTTTTTGAGGATTCTGTGAAGCTACATTTACCTTGATTTCTTTGTTAGTGCAGTGTATATGGAATAAGGCTTTAAAAATGAAGTATTAGTCTGACCTAATTCCTCCTTGAGATCGGATACGGTGAAATCCAGCTTTTTTGTCCTTTATACGCTCTGTGATTTATGGAAGATAAATTGGGATCTCTTAAATGACTCAAAGACAAAGGCCAATATTATGCTGAATACTGACTCTGTCAACTTCAGACTATCATTCGACCTGGAATTCACTCGAATCTGAGCACAATATGGCTAACTCCCTCATAAGTGTAGGTTCAAGCTCAAAAAGTCAATAAACCATCGATTATACCTCGAAAAATTACAAATTCCCATTCAAACTTCCAATAATTACACATCAACAAATCAAAAAAACTTTCTCATTCACAAAACCTAACGAAGGCAGTCACTAGTGTACATATGTTTATAAATTTTCCAATCTTATCATTTCAATCCCGCCCTATATTTCATTCCTCCATCTCCATTCTCATTTCTCATACACATAACGTATGTCTATTTCTCTACAGAGGAGAAGAACGTGGTCTATCGAAAAAGCACATTATCGAGAGTGTACAGGCAAGTCTGAAACGTTTACAACTCGATTATATCGATATAGTAATAATTCATAAGGCAGACTCAATGTGTCCTATGGAAGGTAATTAAAAAATTTCTCAATCAGAATTATTGTCTTGATTTTTAAATAATTAATATCTTAATTATTCATTTATTATTTGTTGTTACAGAGGTTGTACGAGCAATGAATTATGTCATAAATAAAGGATGGGTTCTTTATTGGGGTAGGTTGTGTCACATACTGCTGCTGTAATAAATAAATGTCATACATATCAACTTGTGGACACACACAGATTTATTTTAAAAAAAAAATACATAAATTAAATGAATAATTGACTATAATTCATCATTGTAGGAAGCTCCAAATGGTCAACAACTGAAATTATGGAAGCCTATACAAATTGTCGTGAATTTAACTGTGTAACACCGATAATGGAACAATCGGAATATCATATGTTTTGTCGTGATCGCGCTGAGCTTTATTTACCCGAAATGTATAATAAAATCGGTGTTGGAATGATGGCATGGGGTCCCCTTGGGATGTACTTAACAGAAAGTACCGATCGTTTATTCTTTTCAAAGGGTTCATTACGTTCAAAAACACAAAATTCATCATGGACTGAGGATGAAGTAGCCAAAGAAGTAAATCCCATAAGCTATTTATTTTATTTAACTCTATAAATGTCACGTTTATATTTTTATTTATAGGATCGTGTTGAGGAAGCGAGACGTCATTTAGAAAGAATTAGAGACTTGAATTTATTAGCCGAAAAACTCGGATGTAGTTTTACACAATTATCGATTGCATGGTCACTTAAACATGAGCCTGTTCAGTGCTTACTCATCGGAGCTAAGACATGTGAACAATTGACGCAGAATTTACAAGCTTTACAGGTGAGTTATGGTTGGGATTTTTGGGAGGATGTTTTCGGGATTATCAATTTATGACGTCTAGCATTTGAGTGTTTAGGGAAATCTACTGAGGTTAGTTACTAAGTTATATTCTATGATATAGTCAATGTCTGTCAATGGATATAGTCAATGGCATACTAGATACATCCCAAATTGGATTTCCAAAAATGTGTTTAATCTTTAAAGCTGTCAAATAGAAGTAGCTTCATTTTTGTATTGATAAAAGAGCATAAATCGAGCTTTAAATGCTCCATAGAGGAGCATTCTTCATTCGTACCAATCGAAGCTCACCCAGAACAGCTTATTGCCCAAAAATAATCTCGAAACCTATCAACAATCACTTAATATCCACGCAACTCAGTTTCAATTACGCAAAATCTAGTAACGTGACACCTAATGTGTCTAATTGGCATGTACGAATCCTGTCAACTGTAATTTTTCCAAACAATCGACTATTTTTTCAATTGTAAACTAATTTTTAAGTTTACACTCAGTGATTTTTTGTAATACTATTAGCAAGTAATTTAATCGAATTAGATATTGATTGATTTTCTTCCATTTGACTAAGCATTAATTAAACTGTTGCTATTTAGTCATTAGTTCCGATACCTTGATCAGTAATTTATTCAAAAAAATATCAAAATTTAACTGATTTGACCTTGTTGACCGTGAAGTGGCTGCTTGTAATCCTAATTGAGTATTTGTTATTTCTTTCCGTCTCTACTTTTAGTTGTTACCACGCTTATCAGTATCCGTAATGTTAGAAATCGAAAGAATTCTCGATAATAAGCCAGTTCGTCCACCAGTAATTTCAACATTGCAAATGAGGGGATTAGTATCACATGGTAAATATGCTATTCATGTATGCTTCAATCATTTTTTTTTACTTGAGTTCAAATATTTGATTATTTAACTACATGTGTAGCTTTGGTAACGTTGATGTCTATAAAGTTTTATATTAGATAAAAATCAAATTTTTTGGTATAGAAAATTTTCCTAATTTAAATTTGCATGATTTTCACAGAATAAAATTTACATGAAATTAAATTTGGGGTGGATTCGACTGATAATTTTACAATCTTGATGGAGCAAAAAAGTTTCATTCAAAAAAATCGATGCCAAAAATCTACTGCAACACAATGAGAATATATATGGGCCAAGTTTAACGTCCTTGAAGTGAAGCAGAATAATTTTTTATCATTAAATTGCCGCATTTTAGGTCAAAATTTAATAATATCTTGAGAATAAAAGACAGACACAATGTCTAGCATTATTTATATGATGAAGAGTTCAAAGCATTCACAAATGACCGATTTTTTAAGTTTTTTGTGGTTAAATTGATAGCAATTGGACATGACGAGTTAGACTTATTGACGGTACTCATGCCAATGTCCTACAGATTTTCTTTTGTCTTCATTTCTTGCAGTTTATGTCAAAAAGGAATGGGAATGATTGAGAATATTGGAGATGGGATGAGTCCTGTTGGACGGGAGTTTCGGTATTATTGAGTGTTATTGAGAATCATTTAGGGATCATAAGGGACCCAAAAAGCACAACGTAGTCATTAAGGTATTGCTACGTCATCGTATTGGCCCTGATTGGATACTTTGCCAGAATGTCTAGTTAATAACTTGACCTACGGTCGACCAATGACATTTTTTTCGGAACGATCCATAAATTATGTCAGCAATCGACCGTAGAGTAGCTATTAACTAGACATCATGTCAAGTTGTCCACTCGGGAACGGTAAGACTCGAAGTTGCCTTAAAGACACCGTAACGGCTGATTTCGACTCATTTTTATGACAAAAAAGGCGGTTTTCCTCTTGGTAATGCTTGGGGTATTAGGTTGATCGCTGTACGACTGCAGCAATCGATTCTTATTAAAAATATTTGAGCTCAATTAAAAAAAAAAACTTAATAAAATTTTTGTAATGTCAATTTCTTTCTATGTATTAATATCAAATTCTTCTTTTCATGTTTTAATTAAAAATCCACTTTTTTTTGTATTACCTTCCATATCGTTTTATATTCTTTTATGTATGTAAAGTCGGACCCGAAATCGTAGAGAACTGACTTTGTTGTAGTGCCAGCGCACAACATCTTGCTTTCCAATTAATTTACTTTCAATTTTCGATTATGAAATTCTTACTTCGATCTCAATGTGACCAATTGTTGATTACAACTTCAGCCTGCGTATAGCCATAGTAAAATTTATGATTCCGGATAAAAAGAAAAAAAAGTTCATAACTGTCCACACATGAAACATATGAAAAACACACATTAGGCATGAATCAAGTAATATCCGAGCACATGTCCTGCACACACATACACACATTGTACACGAAATTTTTGTTATATTTTTTCAGTATGAAAGAATGATAAAAAAAAGACTGAAAATTTGAAAGAAATGAATGAAAAAAATTAATTTTTGGTCGTAGTGTGTTGTGGATCATCTTTATTTATCTCCACAATTATCCACAAAATCCGTATAAAAGACTTTTGTTCGGTAATTCTTCTTTCCTATCAATATTTTTTTACCTTAACTTTTTTTTATCTTGCCTCTTTTTTAATTCCTTTACTATTTTTAAAAAAATAATCTTTTTAAAAACGGCTGTAAAGCGTCTTAAATAATATTTAAAAAAATATTTCAAATTTATTTTATTAAATTCCAAACTTCCTTTAAAAGCTTCTTTTCCTTTTGGCTTCCGCAAAAAAAAAAAAAACTTTCTTATTTCAATTCTTCTTCTCCCTCAAAAATGTCCTAATGAAGTTTTGACTTTTTTTCCTCTTCTTTTTTCTTTTTTTTTTTTGAATTTTTCTTCACACCAGATGCACTGGGAGAGCTGACCGGTGATCCAAGCGTGCCAGATTCTGTACGTGGCGATGAGGAGGAAGAGATAATTGAAGAGCAAAAGGAAGATGGTAAAATGGGGTTTTGCGAAATTCAGTGACAAAAGACATCACCAACAGATAGTAAAAAATTTTCTAAAAAAAACTTTAAGCGATTAGATGATACAAAGAAGAAATTAAATTTATCAATAACGAGAATTGATGAGGAGCATGATGATGATAAAATTCAAATAATTCCTTTAACTGCACCAATGAGAGTGAGATCACCACTTGGTTATCGTTCATCATATAATTTAGATGACAAACCTCAATTTTCAAGTCCTTCTAATAATTTAAATGTGACAACGTCAAAGCCCACAACAGTTCAGCTATCGTCAGCAAATATCAAGTCAGTTCCACGCTCAACGCCGCCAATTGAAGAGCCAACAAGAAAAACCTCAATTTTGAGTTTCAAATCGTTAAGCTTAAGTCTTAGCATGTTCAAAGGTAGTCGTGCTCGTGCATCCGAAGGTCATATTGAGTCACAGCATTTAAAAACTATTGATGAACCACGAAAATCAATTTTTAAAATGGATATTTTTGAAAAGAATCTTAAAAAATTCATTTCCAAATCAACGGAACCAGAATTTCAATCATATTCAGAATATACACAACAAATGCAAGAAAACGTTAAGCCACGACGTAATACGATCTTTAAATCACAAAAAATTTATGCACGTCGCTCTTCAATGTCTGATATACCCGATACAGCAGCCGGTGGTCATCGACTTGTTCATTTGGATCATGGTAATGCACCAAGTCATTCGCAAACAAATTTAAAGCATGAACATCATAAGAAGTATGAGTATTACCGATATGAACATCATAAGCCACAAAAGTCACATGATAAGACAGCCGAAGTGCTAAAGGAAGTACGAAAACGTAATTTGGAGACAGCGAAACGAATAAATGCTCCACGTCGCATCAGTACTGCATATTAATCGCACATTTTTTTAAAATTAAATTATATCCGTAAACTCTTTCTCCCCCTTTTTGATTCTCCACACGAAAGTTTTTTGAGTGAATGGATATCTCTTTTTTGAGTATAAAAAACAAGTTACTTCTTATATATCAATAATATCGCAACGAAAAAAAAATACTAAAAAATAATAATAATGATAAATTTTTCAGTTATTTATTGAAAATAATGAGAGTAAGGAAGAACTTTTTATCGTCATTTATGAAAAATGCTCTTATCAAAAAAAAAGCGCCATAAAATTAAATTAATGAAAAAAAAAACTTTTTTCTAGACTTTTTAATAAAAAAATAAATAAATTAAAAAAATTATTATATTAATTAAAGAATGAAGATTTATTGAAACCCTGCAGCTTTGCTCTAGTTACGCGTTCTTAAAGAATTCTAAATTATTAATCGTAATGAAGATGAAAGATGAAAATGATGATGATGATGATGAATATGACTTAATACAATACAATAATTAATTAATTGAGATTATGAAATGATGATGAAAAAATTATAGCAATATTTGCATTAATATATAGTTGATGATGATATTTGTATTAGTGATAATTCAGCTGCGATTGTGCTGATGGGGAGGAAAAGGTGGAATCTTAGAATCTTAGATAGAACTTATGTTACACCTATCAGATGTGATTCGTGAGAATTGATTTTAGAGACACCAAAGTGACAATTGAACTGTGATTTAGGCATGAATCTACGCACTCGTACGTAAGGCATACTCAGATTGTATCAAATAGACTAAATTGTCAAAGTCTGAGAAAAGCACGACTATCTCAGCTGAATTTCCAATTTACGATGTAGAAGTGCTTCTAAGACTAATTTACAAACTTCCTTACATCTCTGGTCGTTCAGATCAATTGCGATCCATGACCTCTCTTAGGCTTCTCCTAAAGCAGGCTCTTTGTTGCTAGCTTCCGTCTGTTTGGTTTTGGTACAAATGAAATTGATACCTGCACTTGCCAGAGCTAGAAAACGTTACACTGGAAATTAACTTGGAAATAGGATCTCTGGCAATAGCCAACCAAATCTCTCAAGGAACCTCCCCCATCAGCATATGGCAGAAACTTTTTAATATAATTAAGTACACAAATACACATTGATTTCAAAGTAAAGTTCAATTAATGAGATATTAACACTAAGTCAATTTTAAATTATTATGTAAAAATTATAACTTTGTTTGTAAAAATGAATTTTTTGTGT
Source organism: Chironomus tepperi (assembly GCF_022539635.2). NCBI lineage: Eukaryota > Metazoa > Arthropoda > Insecta > Diptera > Chironomidae > Chironomus > Chironomus tepperi. The sequence goes on from NW_027226207.1 coordinate 4,358,716, forward strand.
AATCCCTAAGTTCTTTTAAGTCCCAGCTAAATAAAAGAAGCAAAAAACATATTGAGATAAAAAATCTGAAATAAAGAAAATGAAGACATTTTCTAATAATAAAAAATTGATAAAAAAAATTGTGAAATGAAGCTGATGACGTAGTTAAAGATGACAAAAAAAGTGTTAAGCAAAAGAAGCTATAGAATAGATGCAAAAAAATAAAAAAAGAAGTGGATTTCATAAAAAAAAATTCAAAAATGAGCCTTACGAATAATAAAAGAAACTATAAAGATGAAAATTACAGTAGAGATAATGATGCAAAAAATTAACTCGAAAAAAAAGTAAATAAATAAAAAAAAGCAGTTGCCCGAGATGCAGCTACATCACGATATAACTACAAGAATAACAGCAACACAATACTGGTGATTAAATAAATATAAGGATTAATTTAATTATTATGTCGAAATGAAGTTTTAAAACAAAAGAAGTAAAAAAAATGATGAAAATAATAATAATAATGGCAGAGTTTATAGCTAGAAAATTAAAAAAACAAAAAAATAATGCAATTAATGATTTATTACATTATTAAGTCATTATATTGAGCAAAAAAAAGTAAATTGTTTTCTTTTTTATGAAATTTTAAGGATGAAATAACGGAAGAAAATTAACAAAAAAATGCATAAAAGTGTTTTTTTTTGTGATGGATGTGATGGTGGTTGGAAGTGGAATTACTTCATTAATTATGCAAAAAGAATTTGAGGGTTTTTGAAATTTAAGTTTCATAAGAATATAAATTTAATATTGTCAATCTTAAAATTGTGCAATTTTGACTTAAAAAGTTTCAGAGTTAGACTAATTGAAAATCTTATTTTCACTTAAGGAAGGATGGGTTCAAGTCCCAAAATTTACAGATTTGAATTTATCCAATTTTTCGATTCAATTATTTTTGTCAACTTTTTTTAGAATTTTGTTTCCAAAAGTAGAGATTTTCTCAATTTTGTAGCAAAATTCCTGCAAAACCCAGTCTACCCTCAACTCTAACAACCCAATCACCAACATATCCACTTAAAAACACACCAAAAAAATAAATTTTTTAATAATTAAACAAAATCTTTTTCCTTCGCTAAAAAAAGCTTTTTTCAAAAAAATTATTACTTTCTTTTAGGCTCGTACATACATAGCATTTTAAATTAAAATTATATAAGAAACAAAAAATTATTTATTGAACATGAAATGTTTGAAAATTGTTAAAATATTTATTAGGGTGATATTAAAAGAAATGAGATAAAAAATTTTATTTATTCTTAATATTTACAAATTTTTCTTGTTTTTCTTTTAATTAGAATTTTTGAATAAAATGGAAATTTTTCCGCTTTTTGGAGATGTGAATTGATGGAATGATATGGAATTATTTCAATATGGAAATTGAAGAGACATTCTAGGTTTGAAGATTTGACAATATATAAGGTATTTAGTTAGCTAACGAAATGAGTGTAGACTTTAAAGTCGAGAAAGTTGGCAAAGATTTCTTGAGAGATGTGCATCTCTGAATGATGATGTTCGAATCTTCTCCTTTGATTTTTAAATTTTAAGAATTTCTTGATTTTTTGAAGAATTTGAAATTTGGAAAGATTTTGACTCAAACTTTGCAAGTTTCTGGATCAAGATTGAAGTTGAATTTTCAAAATTTCTATAATAGATTTTAATCTCAAAGGCATAGATGATTTTAATGTCAGATAGCCAAATGTTAAAATTTGATTTTAATATAAAATGTCTAAATTAATCATGTTTCATTCAATCAAGCTTGTTAAAGGCATCTAAAGGCTCAAAGCTTGAATTCTACTCGAATATTGTATAGAAAAGTTGACTATAGTCGACTAGATTTCATGTAAATCTAAAGTCGACTCTGACCTCCGCTAATAACTTAATTCAAGTTTCAGTCTGAAATTACAGCTTGTAATACGTATCAAAAAATGCACAACTTAATCTACAAAAATAAATCTCGCAGTAATTTTTCCATTCAACACCTCAGAAAAAATTTACTTGAAACTGTCAACAATTTCAGTTGAAAAATATAAAATTCCAAAAGATAAAACACCAAAATGATCACACAAAAAAATAATGCAAAGTGCCAAGCACACGGGTTGAAAAGTCAAACATGAAAAGCACACGTTTGCTAAAGTTCATTACGAATGTCTCTTGCAGAAACTTTAAAAATAAAAAAGATTAAAATAATTTCATTGAAATGCACAATCTAAAAATAAATAGAAATATATACGTCGTTGACATGATTTGAAAGTCAATATTTCCGCAGCTACATACATACATATTTACTTTACTGATCCATATCTCCTTACTTACCTACTTGTGTTTATATTATTATTAAATGTAATGGAATGAAAATCAAAATGAAAAGGAATAGCAGCAAAAAATATATATGCTGAATATAAACGCAAAAAAAAATCATTAAAAAGCAAATATTTTTTTAAAAATATTTTATTGAATTTTAAATCATGTGAGATTTATTTTAATGTCTATTTCTCTATTCATTTATAACGAGAGACAATTTTAATGAGTTTATATTATTTTAAAGAGAGAAGAAAATGTTCGCTGATAGAAATCAAAATACATGACGGCATTTTTGTGTCATATTCTCGTAGGATTTTTTTGAAGTACATGAAGTATCTTGTACTGAGATATTGAGAAACATACTTGATTTGAGAGATTAATTGTGTGAACTTGTTCACACTGAGTTTTTGCAAAATGTGATGGGAAAATGGGTCAGAATGTGACAGTTGAAATTGTTTTGAGTTTGCTAAATTGTGGAATCTATGTTAATTTGAATCTGGGATATTCAATTAGCGGTTTCCGAAACTGTTAGTGTCATATTAAGGCCTGAGAAGCCTAGGAGCCATGCTGATTCAATTAATTTTCCCTTTTGAGAGAACTACAGTTTAATTCTCAAGCACAGAGGAATTGAGGATGATCTCTAAGCTTGATTTCGAAGTATGACTACCTACGAGTACCCACAAAGCTATTGAAGACTTGTACTTAAGTTTTAACAGCACTAAACTCGATTTACAAGCATAATAAGAGATACAGGGCAATTGGATAGGAATCAAGACGTCAGTTCCTCGTATTAGACCTTGCAATCCATATATTTTGGAACCAATCCTAAAACCTCTAGTTCCGGCAATAGACATCCCCATAATAACCCGCAAAATCAATTAAGCTCCCAACATTTTCATTAGAAATCCAACCCAAATGTCATTTCGCTCCAATACCTCACATCATGCTGTGAAATTGATAAAACAATCTTCTCACATGTAACTATGCATATTTATGATGTGATACCATCCTCTAAGAAATCTAATACTCTTCCGTAAAAAACAAAATTATTTACAAAAAACGGAAGAGCTTTAAGAAAAGTTTTACAAATGTAAAGACATGAAATTTGATACCAAATTACATGAAATCGTGGAATGTTAAAGATATTTTTAACCATAAAAACGTGTTGTGCTGTTGAACATATGTGTCCCCATATAAGCATGTTGAACCTATCAATGAGGCTTAAATGGAATTGTTAAATTGATATTTATTAAAATATTGAGTATATTTATGGTAATAAATTTTAATATTAATCTCTTCATTTTGATGTTGGGATTGTTTGGAACTTAGTATGGGATTGATGTGGTTAACGAGGCTGTTGTTGTTGTTGGAATGGATTTATGCTGGATTTTTAAAAGTCTGGTGTGATGAATTCTTCAAAATTGATGGACAAATTGATTGATTTGACATTTAATGCAGACCTAGCCAGTTCTTATATCTCCAAAAGCACGCAGCGTAAAAATAACCGAAAATCCAGGTTAAGGGCGTCTCAACCCTGGCCTAAGACCGGATTTCCTCGAATATGACTTAGGATCAGAGTGTTTATGACCCTTTGAGTCCGCCGTGTGACATTTGGGCACTTAAGTCACATTTTGCCACAATTCGCAAGAGTTAAAGTAACAAATTCGCATCTAACTTCCGACATTTCTTCTCATTCTACAATCAACCCATCAAAAATTGTCTCTTATAGTCTCTCAAACAATACAAACTATATTATCCAAAAATATATTTATTTTTCTATCCTCTAGTTTAATCCTTCTAGTTCAATTATTATGCCTCTTTTCAAAGAGATTAGCTTAATCAAAAAAATTCTTTATATTTATTAAAATATCAAAAAAAAAAAAAATCTTAAAATTTTATTAAATAAAAATTAAAAAAGAAAATATTAAAAACACACTGTGTAAACGAACGAAGCATGTGATTGAAAATATTATATATTTAAAAAAAATGAGAAAAATTATTTCCTAGTTCTTATGAAGAAAAAAATTAAAATTTAATTAAAATTCATTGAAAAATGAAATAAAAAAAAATACCCAAAAAAAAACAAGATGAGATTGAACACTGACGAAATAAATGCTTTACATAAGAAATAAACGTAAGTGATTTGTTACAATTTGTTTGCGTCCAATTGTTGCAAAAATTGCACTAACCACAACTTATATGATGACAAAAAAGGAAGAAAAATTTAAAATAAAACAAAAAAATCATTTAAATTCAAATTAAATTTTTAAATACAAAAATGCTCTTTAAAAATGTTTAATTAAATTTTTAACAAAAAAAAACTTATTCTAGTGCACAAATTTTTACATTTCACCTTTTTCGATTTCAATAAGCAACAACAAAATGTGGTGATGAAAAATAAAAAATGGGATGGGAATTTTTTGATTAAAAATGCTGGAAAATAAGAAACTTTTACGTGCATTACGGAAGTGTTCATATCGCCTGTGGTAGAGCTTGATATCGCCTGTGGTCTACTCTAGTCGTATGCAGTTGACTCTAGTAATCGCTGGTTGACTGTAGTAATGGCTGGTTGATTTTATTCATCTCAGATAGATATCACTTACTTCTAGTCGACTCTAGTTTACCACTTGTCTGGTCTAGTTTACTTCTACTTTGCTCTTGACTGCCATAGTTATCTTTAGTCGACTATTCCTGTCTCCAAGAAACTTAAATCGACTCTTCAAGCTACAAAACGACTGCATAGTCTACTATAGTCATTTATAGTAGATTCAAGTAATGTTCAGTCAACTTTAGTCATCTTTAGTCGACTCTAGTCATCTTTAGTTGATTTTAATTATCTTTAGTCGACTCTAGTCATCTGTAGTCGACTCTAGTCATTTATAGTCGACCCTAGCCGTCTTCAGTCGACTGTAGTCAGCTTCAATCGACAATAGAAATCTTCAGTAGACTCTAGTTATCTATAGTCGACTTTAGTAATTCTCAAGTCGCTTCCACTAGACTCAAATTAATTCAAAAACATTGAATCCACTAGAGTCGACTCAACTTTACTTCAAGCTCTTTTCCACGCTTAACGTGAAAGTTTTCGTACATGCCGTGACAGTTCATTCAACCATAAAGTGTGAAAATGACACGAAATTAAAATGTTGTAAAAATTTTTTTTACAAAAACTTTAGAAAATAGCAGCAACAGAGCATTTTTATACTCAATCAACAACTGTAATTTAAATTTCTGTGAATGAGACACAAAAGCTCAAAAATATTTATACTCGTCTCGCGCTCAGAAATTTAACTTAAAGAATTTAATCAAAAAATTCTCATCAAAAAACGTTTCCTTAAATTCTGTAATTTTTTGCATCAAAATGAGGAACTACTCACTTGACACAATAAAGAAAAAATTGCTAAGAAATGAAAAGTTTTAGAAAATATTTCAATTTCGCTTTTTAAAAGCGCTATAGCCAATCTCTTCCAAAAAAAAATAAATTCCTTTAAATTTTAAAGAGAAAAAAATAAAAAAAATTGCTTTATATTGAAGAATAAAATTTGTGAGTTTTGACATTTATGATTTAATTCTAGTCTCATTTTGAAGAATTTGTAATTTTACAAATTTCTAATAAAGCTCATTGCGAGCATTCAATTTAATTATCTTATTAACTTTAAGTATTTACTATATGAGACACGTTTGAGTTTAGTTATTTTAATTATGATGTTTTACAGCCTACATACTTGTTGTTTCTTTGACTGTACACGCAAGAACCCATAGCTGCATTCTGAAGTCTCTCAAAACTAGTTTTATTATTAGATATGTGGCTGTTTTGAAAGGTAATGTTCTAAATTAATTGCTTACACTAATAGAGTCGTTAATAAATTCTGCAATAATTATATAATGTCTATAATCCATGACTGAAGTATTTCTGAATCACATCGTAACTAGCCGGAATTGGCTGTATTTTATGACTCTTCTACATCCTCACATTCATATTAATTTAGAAAATAATAAAATATTCCTCCTCAACTAACATCTTGCATACATCGCCACCTAATGTCTTCTTTGCATGACTCAAAATCATCACCCATCTGATTCTCGCTCATCCAATAAGAATTGGATTTGATTAACCCAAATGCTGAAACATCTTGCAAGCATGATTTTGTCTCACTCAATTTCCAGTCGACAATCGTTATGAAATTCTTACCCGAAATATAATGAAATCCCTGAGATCAAATGCAATCGAGTGATGATAGCCAGGTGAGCGTGTGTCGTTTTTGGAGAACAGCACTAAATTACATACGAAAGCTGTTGCCTTATTCCCTTTTGTTTTAACCTTTTTTCTTACGATTTTTTTGCGAACATCTGATATGTGATTTCGGCACCTGTTTTGAATATTTTGTTTGGTTTTGTAGATTAGCATATAGTATAAGAGCAAGATGTAGAGTTTTTAAGGACCATGTGCTCTCTATTTGCTGATGATTCTTAGAATTAGCATGCGGTTTGATTAAACAATTGTTAATGCAATTTGCGTGCTATTTGGCTGTAATTCTGAAGATTTAATAGAATAATCCTTGCTACTTACTTACTATGCTGGCCATACAGATCAAATTTGATCCATGGACTATTGATTCACTCTGATATCGACTAAAACAAGCTCCATCGCTGACTACCGCTTGTGTTACTCCAGTATCACTCAATTCCCATTGTTATGACCCACCACATCCCTCAATACATGACAACTCATAATTCGAATTCCAAAACCCAAAAAGGAAATGCTTTCGGAATCGAAAAAAACCATTAAACTCCAATTAAGGAGTCCTTCACTACCGCAATTATTTCCTACTTCAATTGTGACAAAATGTTCATAATTCATTTAAATTAACAGCAATTTTGTGCTTAATTGTCTGCACGCAACGACGTTTTTTGTGTATCTCGATTCTCACACACCAAATTTGTCATGTAATGACTTTATTATTGTTGCTAATTTGGTTCAAAGAACAAGGTCAATTAATTCAATTTCTTCGTCTTATTTTACTTCTATTATTAGTTGCAATTTGAGACATTAACCACAAACACACATACATATTATTAGCCGAAAATGTATAGCACTTTGTAGTATAAACACAGAATTGAATAATGAGCAGTATAAGAAACAATGTGGAAATAGGTAAAGGTCACATTCGACAGGTTTCTTTTTATTTATAAACAAAAATAAAACAAAATCTCATGTTAACTGCACGTGTAGATTAATCCCCACCGATTATTCTTTGTAAAGTAAGTAAATGCAACAACATACCAAAAAGAATTGCATAGATATACTATAAATTCATGGGTAAGAGAGCATAACAACATGTAAGTGCATATGCAGGTGATTTATGTCGCCAATTCTGCTTAACAACGGCAGTAAAAAGAGCACAAGAAAAATTCTTTTAATTAAAAACTGAAAATAAAAAATAAAGAAACAGTCTATGGCAATAAGTAAGAGAATTCTATGTGAATTGCTGCTGGGGACAGATCTTGTGTATTTATGCAGAAACACATATCATGTCGGGGGTGATTGTAAGCTGTGTAACAGTGCAATTGTCATTTAAGTGGGATATTGTTTGGTATGAATTAACCTTAACGCAATTCCTTTAAGATACAATAAGGTTTGCAGCTTGAGCTGTTCTCTTAGGGTTCCTTTTGGACTTGACTCTTGATATGAATCGAGAATTTGGTATCAGACAGTCTTGTGTCTCTATTATCGTAAGATTCACAACTGAAAATCAGATCACACTTAGTTGACCAATCAGATCCTAAATTTGGACCTTATAACCTATTATTTCGCTACTCTTAGTGATTATTGTATCTAAGCTACACCATTGAATTGCCCAATCACAGACCGATCCTTTTTAGTCCGATTAGCTATAAACGTATGATGCAAGCTCATCCCAACATAAGAATCGTAACTTTGAAGTTGATTAGACTAAATTGACAATAAAAATCCAGTAATTGACTCCCAGGCCGCCCCAACCCTTCCTCCTCCCAAAGTACCTCACCAATCCCACAACATCCAACTGACCCCTCAAAAATCTGTAATTCAATATCCAATATATATCATATTCTATGTCATTAAAATGCAATCACATGGCTTTTTATTGGCAAACATACATTTTTTCATTTCTAATCGCTTTAAACTTGCTCTTGGCTCCTCGTTTGGCCATAAACAAAACAGATTTCATGTTAATTTAATTAATGGTTGAAATTTTTTTGACACCACTCGATATATATAGTTTCTGTATCACTAAACTTAAATTATTTAGCATGGGGATTTTAAGTGTGTGTAAATGTTTATGACAAGTGTCGTTATGAAGGCCTGCGGGTGCTGCTGTTGTTTTCTAGGCATTTTTTTTCTTTTTGCTTGTCAGAGTTGAACGGTAGTCAATGAATATTTTGTAAGACAACGTGATATTGCCTGTCGCTGTACATAGTTGGCAAATTGTGATAAGGCCTGTCGATTGACCGTGACTTTAGCAGAATTGGATATGGCGATAATTGAATGGGAAATGTGTACCTTTTTGACTGAACAATTGACCATGAATCTGTCGTGTTTACAAAGTGCTTACAAATTGCCCAACTCTGTGGCTCTGTAAATCTGAGCATTTATTTAAATATCATATTTGACAGTAGTTTAAAGTTTCAATTTAAGCACTGCTTAATTGGCGTTAAATGCAATTTTTTTCACACTATGTTATTGATTCCTCGAGTAATTATAATCTCCATAGTCAATTCCCTCACGATTGCTCGCATATGAAAAAAATAAATAAATAAAAAGCTTTAAATCATCTAGACTGACTGTGTGCGGTAATTTCGATTTTAATTAATAGCAATTCTATTCAATTTATCATCGCAGTGATTTCTGTTAATAAACATACATCAATTATTATTAGATTTTATTTCTCTCTAATGAACGGCTTAGTTCTGGCTTTTTGCGATGAAAATTGAGGAACGACAGGATATTCTACAAATATTAATGTGGCAGGTGGTAATTGATACATTCCTTGCTACATGATTTACGTTTCACATTCAATGTAAGATCTCTGGAATGGCATCTAAATTGGAAATTCTTCTGCTCGGCAGCAGCTAACATTTTACACATGTAATGACGAGGCATGAAATGTAAACTAGCTCATGCCATTCCTGTCTTTTGAAGGGTAATAAAAAATAATTCTCATCTTGTTCTTTTTTCATCTCACAAGTGTGAATTTGACATGGCTACTAATTGCCATAAGGATGAATGCCAGGTGGATTTTAATGTGTTTTTTGGTGTTGATGCCCTTTTGCTACACGATTTAATTATCCAAAAACACAGTAATTAGTGCTTCACCTGCTGTTGTTGTTTAAAATGAAGAAGAATTTAAAATGGACATGAAGTATGGACATATATGGTGTTGTGAGATGGTAATGTCTTATGGTGGACTTTATGGAATGCTCGTTTTTGATCTTATCATTTGTAACTAGTTTGTGAAGCACAAGTGGACTAAATTCGGCATCATGCCAACTTCTAGGGTGACCTGAAGTATCGGTATGGATAAAATCTCCAGACCAAGAGTGGAATTTGGATCGAGACTACCCGAGAGTGTCCTTAAGGGTTTCTTGGACTCGACAAATCTCAAGGAAGTCCAGTAAATTCAGAAAGTCTTTGTCTTGGCATCGACTGCCCTTTCTGGTATCAAATCATTGTTCGAATAGTCACAAAAAGGACTATCTTGGTACTTCCAGTTCCTAAGAGGACAGCAGCATCCTCAACAATCCGATATTTATCCTTCAACTTGCGATCCTCCTGAAAACATAACAATAACTCAAAGTCACTCATTAACTACCGTCCAAAGAGCCTCAATTTTTATTAAACCATATCCATACCTGTCATCGATATGATCTCGTTATGACAAAATACATCTCCAAAGCTTAATGCCTCTTCCAATTAAATTAAATTTATTTAACCTTTTCATAAACAATGCGAGTGAAGTGGAATCATAACATAGATTTTTTTGCAGCTGCATCATAAAATAAAATTAAAAGTTTAAAACAAAGGCAATAAAATAAGAGTAGAAAAAAGCCAGCAGAAATTGATTGATTGATTGATGGAGACAAATAATCTTTACAGCTTCTTAAGCTCAAGATGAGAAAAAATCCAGAAAACAAAAATTAAAAATTAAAGCATGAGAAGTGACACAATGGCTAAAGCAAATTGTGAATTGCACATTGGGAACATCAATCAATGAGAAAAACAATGCCCTGAAGATATATTCAATGTACAACAGAACCGATTGCCATTACCCATTACACATTGATACAGAAGGCGCAAATTAAATATTCATTTATGCAGCAGCACTGTTCTTTTTATATTATTTAAGTCAGTAGACCTTTTTATAGCTATTGCGTTAATTTGTAGTCACCGCCTTGAGAAGCATACGTAAGTATGAAAGAAGGAATAATGCATTGCAATGCCCTTTTTCACATTGCACAATTTACAATTCATGAAATAATACTAAACACTATTTTGTTTTGTTGTGCCTTGCAAAATGATGAAGAATTTTTTAATACGACAGTCGTAAATTTCAAAATGAAAAAAAAATTCCTTTTCATCTGCGCGATGTGTAGTCAAAAGAAGTAGGCAGGTAGGTATTTTTTGTGTCTTGTCATTACATTAGACATCTTATACTTATGAATATTCAATCATAAACATTCAGCTTCCTCTCTTTATGATTCTCCTCTTCCTTTTCCCATGAAATTCGATCTCCATTACATTCCTACGTGATTTGGTTCGAAATATTGTGCTTTTGTCACTATATACATAATCTATTGTCATACAAATGAATTCTTTCTTATGCATTGGATGTTGCAAAACCATAATTTAGGTCTCATTAATTGACTCTCTGCTTCTTTTGCTGTGAGGTTTCTATGAGATTGATCTCGTTTGTTAAGGCGAACATTCTGAATTACAAGAGAAAAACGAATAGCATTAATGAAATTTATATCCATTCGGATTAAACTAATGTATAATGTGAGTATGTGCGACAGCATATATATTTATCTACTCTTTAAAGTAGATATGTTCTATGGTAGGGTTGGATAAATGGAGGAGTTAACCTTTTACTTGTGGTTTGACATTGAACTAATCCACTCCTTTCCCTGGATAGGACACTGCACCTAACAGATTCCAGAGCAGCGCTAGACTTCCGGATCTCGGAGTATGAATCATGAGTAGCACAATTAGATGAAATGTTAACTGGGCAACGTAGCGGTGTCACGTCAGATTTAAAGAGAGTCTGGTATCGTAAGACATCCTGTAAGAAGGCCTGTGGATGCTCCTCATTGTCTGTTAACAAAGACAATATTGGCATTGGATATTGGTAAGCAAAAGCCAGCAATAGGGTTAGTTTAGGGCGGTATCTGAGTGAGAATATGGATTACAATTGATATGTAGGGTCAGCGAGATAAGTAAGTAAGTGTTGCCGCTGCAAACACGTGGTATAGTTCGAAAATAGACTCTATATTAATTCTACATGACTGCCACTGCTTCCATCACGTTGCTCAAAATTAAACCAACTCTAAATCTCAACCCTGCATATATGCTCACCGTTGTCGCAAAAATAAATATAAATTGTAATAAATTGTTGATTTCTATCAACGACAAGTTCATTGCAATGACATTTTAGGAATATTTTTTTCTTATTCTTTCTCTTTTCATGTATTCAGTGATAAATTGCAGCGATATTCCAACGACAATTATTATTATTATTATTTTACCCTTTTTTTGCGATCTTCCAATCTCTCATTTTGAGAAACACACAATTGACATTGAGTGTGGTATGGCAATAATAAAAAAAATTGGAAGTATCAATAATTGGTAGTTTTTGTGGATTGCTTCTTAATGTCATCATCATCAACATCATTGTGATCATCACCTTTTATTGAGTATCGATATTACGTGTGTTAATATGAAAGGGAAAGTTCAATTTCCAGAAATGAAGAATTTTTTTTATATCCAAAAGTTTATTGCAATCGCAGGCATTGAGAGTTATTAAAGAAACTTAAAGTTGGATTATGATCATCAAAAAATTATTACTTTTTATTTAAAAGTTTAACTCAATTTTGGTGGTATTAAATTTCAATCTGAATCATTTCCAACTACAGAAGCTTATCTGATGAATTTTGCAAATATTTTTTTATGACTTGATTACTTTCAAGATTTTTTATAGTCATGTTTATTCAAGAAGATGAGTAGTTAAAGACTTTTTCAGGTTATGTGATGATGATAGCATAAAGATGACAATGTAATAACTTAATGATGCTACATTATCGACATAAAAATTAAGTATGTGTTTCTTTAGCAATTAAGGAAGCTGTTTTGTTGATATTTTCCTGTTTGCAACATAGTTGATTGATATGTTACTAGAAGTGATGCACATCAAGAGATAAAATGATTTAATATGAACTATTTTGAGTATCATTCAATGCAAGAGCTACGGATTTACTCAAATTAGGATTCTGCGGCTGTTACTAAATTTAAGACGTAAAATAATTGAATAGAATTGAATTTTAATAAGGAATTTTAAAGTTCCAGCATTTCACACGCACTTCATATGTGGTCTGATATTTTTTACCATTAATCTCATCCTTATCTGACAACATTATTGGTTTTCCTCAATCTTCACAGGATATATTTCATAAAATAATTGGAATTCCTTACGAATCATCCAAAAATGTCTAAAACATTCACATTTTAATCTACATCTACAAAAATTCCATCGGAAACTCAAAAAGAATCAAAATTATATGATCAACCATAAAAGGAAGGAACAACATAACAAAATAACATGCTCTGCATCCCAATAATTACATATCATCTCCATCATCAGCAATAGACCCTTTATAATGTCGACAAATTGATACTTTTTTAGAAAATTATATTGAAAATTGCATTAAAGTCATCGACAATTTTTTATGTATCTTATAAAGCATGCAATAATAGATTTAAAGCTAGAGATTCATCACCCGTCCATTGCGTAATTGAAAAAAACTGGTTAAAAGCTGTTCACTTCACTTTTTTACAATCTTTTGTAGTTTTTATACTTGAGTTACATGAAATGCAATTTTCCTTCATTATGCAGCTCTTGACTAAATGAGACGTGCAGTAAGGTCTCGAGTGTGTTTTCGAAGTGGTGCTCAAGTCAGGCCCTTGACACTCTCTTACTACGCGTTTTTTATGTGAACTTTTTTATTTCATACACCTTAATTACTTTCAAGGGAGAAATTACTTGATTTACACATAATTTTTTGCCTCCCATTCGGTCTTATAGGCTCATAAAAATCACAGATTGTTACATTAAAAAAAATATGTTATGCATATTAAATTGGCATCCCGTGAGAGACGGTGCAGTCAACTTTTACAAATTTATTTATTATTTCATGCTACTTTTTCACTCTTTTTCCTTTTAGCTGGAAAAGTATTTTTTTGGGGGTTTGTTTGTTGGTGATGTGATGTGATGTGAAACTGTATGAAGGTAGTGTCGCACTACTTGGGGCTGGTTTTGGGATGTAGAATTGCATTTGAATAATTAGGACAATTTATACTTAATTATATTCAACTTAATCGAACTGGTCAACGATCGAGCCAATTTTAGGGGTCATCTGATGGAGGCTATGGATCTAAATTGATTTGAACGTTCCATGAAGGAAGTAAGTATCCTTAACTATTATATCGAGGTACTTTCATGTCTTGGCGTCAACACGGTAAAGTAACGGAGCTCTTCATGTCGGTTAAGTCTGTGCTAAGCGCTGAGAGCTGAACTAGGCATAATAAATGGAATGATTGAGTTTACAATCATGAAACTTATGTTAAAGTCTCAAAAATGATGCAAATATCATTTTTGAGATTTTTTTGTTTAGCCATTACCTTCAGGCACTACAAATAACAAAAAATCATTCCCAAATCGACCCCATAAATGTATCTAGCAATGAAAATGAAACTAAAGCATTTCTTATGTTGAAATTGCAAATGAGAAAATTTGAAAAATGCAATAAATTTCGTTCACATTAAAATATTTTTCATTCATGTTCAAATATTTACCATTTGTAGAATGAAGTCGAACAAGCCAGGGATAAATAAAGTCAAGAGAGAGAATAACATAAAAAGGCCGCTAGCAAAATGCTGCCTATATTATTTTAAGAAACAGCAGCAGCAGCAGTAAAAAAAATTCTTTCACACATAAGCTGCATCTGACATGTAAAGTAGATTCCATTTCTGGCATCTTTCTTCCTCTTATCTCTTGATTATAATCTGTTTTGTGATTTTTTTTAATATTCTCTCAGAGGAAATGTGCTGTTGTCCACTTTTTGGCTGTCTATTCTGGATACTGATTTATTTTGCTCATCCGATTGATTATCAATTTCGGGTACTAAAAACGCAGGAAGTCAGATTGAATCTTGCTCAAATTGGCAAAGCATTTGGGTACCGTTATGGAAGATTAATTGAGTTTCTGATGATTTATTCTGGATTAAGAAAGTATTTAAAAGATTAATGAGTGTAATATTCTTATGAATTTGCTGCTGTTTTCTTAGAAATTAGCGCTCATACTGAGTGCTACATCATGGCAATTTTAAGATTTATCTTGTAGAACTTGAATGTGATCAGATATATTAGGGTTGTTTGTAAGTGATGTCAATCGAAAAATTGGTCCTTAGTGGACAGGTTGTATGTCTTGTTGATAATTTGAATCCAATGAAAACGTAGCAGTGGTGCAGTGTCGGCCAACCGGCCCTAATGACTCGAGATATGCGAAAAGTCTATTTTGTAGTATTCGCGTGAATTTTTAGCTATTCCTAGTCACACTATCTTCATTTATGTATTAACAACACACAAATTGAAGCTAAATCCATAGCATAGACATACGTTGGGTCATTTTACTGTGTCGAGTTGCAGTTCTGGGAACAGCAATCAAAAACAGCTCTGTTGACTTGAAAGTGTTCGCAACAGATTGCATCCTTAGTTACTTCAATGTCCGTTCAGATCAATTCCTTAAAATGTCACTTAACACTAGCTTGGTCGCAAGCTACCGCTTACCCATTCCCGATTCCAATACAGTCTGTCACAAAAAATTATAAAAGCAATATTTGGTGAAAATTCCAAAATCATGAAAAAATTCAAATTCCTCAATTTTGTCCACAAAAAAAAATAACATAAATAATTTTTCACAAAATTCCTGCACGAACCATTGACTACAAAAAAAAGCGCTAAAATCATGTCATGCATAGGCACAATTTTAATACACATGTGTATAATATATATTTATTTATGTATCTCACATTGATGAAGAAAATGCAATTTTTTTATAAGATGAAATAATCTGTATATGTGTGTATATATGCATAAATTATGATGTTGTAGTATAATAAAGGCTTCAACAGAGAGATCAATTTTCGCATGTTGCAAATTTTCTTTCTCGATTCTCGTTTCGTCTACACAAAACACAAAAAAAATAAAAATTGTATATATATTCAGCCAATAAATTTAATTAATATGCAGTATAAGGACTTTGTGGCTCATGATGACAATAAATCGCTTCTGGCAATGAACGGAAGAATGGAAGAGAGCGAAAAAAGGAAGGTAGAAAGAGAAATTGATTGTGTAAAGCCGTACCCAATATTTTATCATTATATTTATTATGATACGTTTGCCGCTGTTTTGACAATATCTCAAATGAACTTCAACATTATATTACGATTTGAGAGAAGAAAATTATCTTGACCAAAGTATTAAATACACCGTTTTTTTTATTCAATTCTTGTAATCGCTGATAGCAACAGCAAGCAGCACCAACAATGAGAAATGAGAAGCAACAAAAACCGATATCTAAATTAATTTAATGAATCGCTTTTCGAAGGAATTTGCTATGTCTGATACCTTTTTGCTTGCCTGCTTGCTTCTCCTCCATATTCTTCTTCTTCCCATCTCCCCCTTTTGCTCATTCTCATGTCGCTTGGCAAAAGTTAAATCTCAAAAAACATAATTTATAATCTCCTGCTTTATTTTAATTTTTTTATTACAACTTCTCCGTTTTTTTATCTTACGGATGAAAATAATAGCAATAATATCATGTATATCCATCCACAAAGAATGCTACTACAATTATATAAGAAGCTCATTCCTCTTGTTTGTTGTCGCAAAATAAAATAAAAAGTAAACGCAAGTCGCATGCTATCCGTATGGTGAATTTTAATTCTGTATGCTGTGCGCGCTCTGTGGTGAATTTCTTTTTCACATGTTCGTACGTAAATGCTCAACACACATACAATGATAGAAAAGGTAAACAAGTGATTGAGTGTTGTGATGTTGCCACTGTCTTTACATTTACTACGAACATTTCTTTTAACACGTTATACACTGTGGGGAATTTTTTTGAGGACTTTTTAAAAGTTAGATGATTTTTTAAGGATCAAGATGCGGAGTTGTAAGCAATATTTGGACTAAAGGGTCTTTTTCTACATTATTTAGTCTTATTTCACATAATTATGTCTCATTCAACCAAAACTAGTCTCATTCGACCAAATCTAGTCTCATTCGACCAAATCTAGTCTTATTTGACCAAATCTAGTCTCATTCGACCAAATCTAGTCTCATTCGACCAAATCTAGTCTCATTCGACCAAATCTAGTCTCATTCGTCTAAATCTAGTCTAGTTCAACCAAATCTAGTCTCATTCGATCAAAGCTAGTCTCATTCAACTATAGCAAGTCCTATGTGGTCAGATTTGATGTCATTCGACCTTAGTGAGTCCCATTCAACCTTACCAGAGAGATTCAACCTCAACAAACCTCCTTTGACCTTGGATACTCTGATCAAACTCTAATAATCCTCATTTGACACTACCAAGTTCTATTCGACCCTAAAAATCCTCAACTTAATTCAAAAAGTCAACATATCCCTCTAATCAGATCAACTCCTTCCTCAAAAAGAAATTCCCCTCAGTGTCCATAACAACAAAGGAACAGGTTTATATTTTCTCATACTTGTACGTTAACACACAATGTATTTTTCATTTCTTCATTCAGAGAACCCAAAACAACAACAATGAAGTTTTTTGTATGAATGAATGAAAATGAGAAAGAGAGAAAATCATGTGAAGCAGAAAGACGATCGTACAGAATCAGTTGCAGTTCGCAAGTTGCGGTGAACGCAAGCATTGAAATCTTTTCTCTCAGTTCCGTGGATGTAGTAAAGAATTAAAAAAGAGAAAAAAATTATAAAGAAACGAAACGAATGTAATAATTGATGTAAAATTAGAAAAAAAAGAAGGAAGTAAGGTTGAATAGAACTATAGTTAAGTGAAGTGCATAGATAAAAAATTTCTTAGAAGAAACCGAAAAAAAATAGGAAGAAAAATTAAAAGAGAATAAAAAAAAAGATTTTTTTTTGTTTTTTGTGAAGAAACAGGTGAATGGATGAGTAAAGGAAGTGCTAAAAAAAATATTTACCTGGGGGATATATCCTATAATTTTGAATCATTACATTCTGAAATAAGATAAATAAAGGAGGAACTTTGATCTTTTCCTTATAAGCCGAAAAAACCGAATGGATAATTACTATAAAATTTATAGTGGTGATGAAATACAGATAAAATTAATGGACATGTGTGGTGGCTACCAACGTTAAGAATTGAGAAATAATAATATAATAGAATTTATAATCATAAGGATAATTGATTATCTCATCGGATCAATAAGAATTGTAAGTACATGAAAATATACTATAAAAATAATGATAGGGAGGAGTTCGGAAATGATGTTTGAGATTATTTTGAAGCGAGGCTTGCAAAATTGAACAACTTTTTTAATTTTGCAAAAATTTAAATATTTTACTTTTCAATTAAAAAAATTGAAAATTCAGAAAAATTGAATTTCATTTTTTGTAAGAAATTTAAAACTGAATTTTAAGAAAATTTAAATTTAAGTTTTCTTAATTTAAATTTCAATTTTAAATATTTTACTTTTCAATTTAAAAATTGTATTCGAAATTTCATTTCAAAATTTAAGAAAAAATTGAATTTTAACCTTAAATTTAAGTTTTAATAAATCCAAATTTGCGAAATTAAAATTTTTGGAAAATTCAGAATTTTCAAATTTCATAATTTTAAAAAAATCTAAATTTGCAAAATTAAAAATTCCGAATAATTCTAAATTTTCAAGTTTGAAAGTTTCAAAAAATTCTAAATTATCAAAATTAAAAATTTTTAAATTTCATTTTCGAAATTTGCAAAATTTTCTAAATTACCTTCAATTCTCAATCAATTCTTTCCGGAACTCCAAATCTTAAATCTCAATTTGACGTCATTTTCAAAATCAACTTAATACCAATTTCCAATTTCACTGCCGCGAGTCGAACAAGAATAAAAAAGAAACATAAAAGTAGAAAAGGGCAATAGCAACAGTAGATAATAATATTTATGAATATTTAATGATTTCGCGATCAATCAATCAACTTATGGTACCCCATTATATGGTACATGAGTACAAACTCTAGTGAAAGATTTTGACCATGAATTATTATTTTATAATCATCATTTCAAGATCAGAAATTTTATTTCTATTTCTATTGCTATTCACCGCACTCTCCGCCTCGAGTTTCATCTAACATTTACTTTATACTTTTATGTTTTGTTACTCAAAAAAAAAAAATTTGATAGAATTGAAAAATTTGAATTTAAATAGGCATGATGAGATGTGTATTTCGTCTATCATGAGCTTAGAATCATACACAATATTTATTTTGTTGTTAATATTGAAACATCATTTTAGAATAAGCTTAATTAATAATACATAACAATCACATTACGTTCATATCCAATGAACTTTTTGAGCTTGGGCTTTATGATTATCAAAACATCATCATCATCTACATCATCATGATGAGAATTATTGTTGATAGCTTTAATGAAGTGATTATACAGGAAGTCTATTCTAATGAATTTTTAAGAACGTCTGATTCTCCTTATTCTGATCAATTCACTCTCGTATGAGAAGTCCAACAATAACAATAAAATAAAAATTCTCGTTTCTTATAGAAAAATCACAGAGAATTAAATAAATAAACATGAAAAAAAAAGGAAATTTTCTTATTTTTATTATTATAATGATCGACGAAATCATCTATCGGCTTTGAAATGATATTTCTATTTTCTTTTATCTTTTTCCGTATGTTTATTTTATACATTACACATTAGATGGAATTTTTTGTAGTGAGAACTTAATAATACAGCTAGGGGATGTGACTGTTGTGATTCCAGTTTTGAGATTTTCTTGACTTTTTATTGAACAGATGAGTTGGTCTGATAGTTTTATGATTTAATTTATATCGTATTGGTCGTAAATTAAGATTGAGGATGTTGATGAGATCTGATTAGAATTGGGGACTTTTAGGAATTAATTTTGAGATTTATTTTGGAGATTTGTCATCTAATTTTGTCGTATGATCTTCAATCTCTTGGCTGAACGTCTCCAGGGCGGCATGACTCTGACTTTGGCTAAATTCCACCTCAATCTAGTCACGCTGCACTTTGAACTGGCTATTCATGCCGTGTGCCTTTTGGGTTAAACTAAAACTCAATAACCGCAATTCTGCAACTCCAACAAACCCTAAAAAGCGCATCAAATTCAAAAATTCCCCAATAATCACGTCCAAGCCATCTGTCCTCAAAAATACCACAATGCAATTCTCTCATCCATCTCAACACCACAAAACTCTCACGCCTCAAAATAATAATTCAAATAAAATCATCAAACCTGAGCATGAATATTCAAAAAATTCATTTAGATAGTTTCTCCGCCTTGAAAACAATCATCAAACCTCCTCCATTCATTTCACTTCAAATATGTGAAAATAAAAATTTCCTTTTTTTTCTACAAATCATTCAGACAATTATCATGATAATAATACCTAATAATAACAGCCTAAGTATGAGTTGAGAATAATTAAACCTGTATAAATAAGCCTCAATTTCTTAGTCATCATGTGAACTCCTTATGTGTGTTTGGGGGGGTTCGTTATCAAGTGATGTGAATCACTATTTTAGAATTCTAAGAATTGCTTAATTTTCGTCCGTTTTGTGATGTTGTCAGCCGTCTAGAGCCGACACGAAGCTATTAGGATACTAATTTGAGCTGCTCGGAATAAAATTTTCTGATCCTTACATGTGTCCTGTCACTAGACTTGTCCACCTTGACATCACTTCCAAACAAACCCCCTTTCAATAAAAGGTATATTATCTTGTGTACTCAACCATTTAGCATGGATGAAGGAATTCTTTTAATGTGTTGAAATTAAATTTCTTTGTTAACAACTAAGAAAATATTTTACGGGAAGTGCCCTTGAAACATATTTTCGACATAATTGGAATAGTTCTTTTTTGGGATCATGCAGAGGGATTTACTATTTTCTAAAAGGATATTTGGAAGTGCTGAATGAAAAAATTCGAAGAAAACAAACAAATCTTCCAAGAAATTGACAAATTTATGCCTGCACAGTTAGTCAGGAACGGAAGGTAAAATACCTGAGATTAAGAATCTTTTGTTGTTCATTCTGCTGCAAAAAATGTCCATTCTTATTGACAGGTTTGCCTCATTCATCAGAGATTCTAAAAGAAGCAATAAAAAATTAATTCCTTTTCAAATCAAAACATCCTTAATCCCAATTATATCTTTATATTCCATCCATTTTAATCTTCGGCAGCTAACACAAAAAAATAAGTCTTAATTGAGTAGAATTTCAGGTTTTCTTGTCAATAAGTTCTTTTTATGGTCATATTTTATTTCATAGATGAAAATTTATCAAAAAATCCCAATCAATATTGCTCTAAATAAACCATAAGAAATGCCAATAAAAAGCTTCATAAAGACATAATTAGTCTCAATAAATTGAATACATCTATTGCTATAAATCTTGTATATAATAAGCTTCAAATTAGAAATAACTTTTATCATGAATATAATATCGACAGAAAAGTTTTTATTATAATAAAAGAGATGTTTAGGGATTGATGTTGGGTATTGAGGTATTGAGCGCATTTGTTGAATGATGCAAGCAGTAGCGGAGTATGAGATATGGTATTTGAACTGGGTATATCAGTCTAGGATGATTTATTTCAACTGCAAAAATTCCTAATTTTGTATAGAAGATCATGCTTCTGTAAAAAGACGTAAAACATGGAGATTAAGGATGATGTACTCAGTAGAAATTGTAGTCTGAACAGCACGACATAGTCTTTAGGGCTCGACTAAGTTGCTATGTTAACAGCGAAAGGACAAATCGGCATAAAGGGTCAGTATCGGTTATCATAGGCTGTGTATAGTCAATTTTGATTAGTGCAACTCGGGCGAGGACTTATGGAGATTTAAATCAAAATATTTTGAGGACGGAACTCATTTTTGTGTAGATTTGAACCGAAATTTGCAAGACTTGCTAAAGATCGTCCATAATTTTGAATATTTGTACTTCATCAAACTAAAATCTTGCTGAAATCCGACAGTCTGACCAAAAGACAAAGTGACTTCCACCCAACATCCTCAAAAACCCTGTTAATTTCAATCAATTTAAAATAATTTTCATATACATATTACCAACATTTATCAAACAAGTTGGATGTCTCAGTGAATGTTCATTATATTGAACAAGGAATCAATATGAAGTCAGTGGAGGAAAAAAAAAAGATAGAGCAAGGCAGAGAGGAGAAAAAATGTTAAAGATTTGTATCAGAGCAGCTTGTGATGGAAAACAATCGAACATGTTTAAAGAATGTATAAACACCACATATCATTTTGTCCAAGATTCTCAAGTGCTGATAACAATTAATGAAATGATATTGTTATGAAATCATTTTGTATGTTTTTATTTTTATTCCTTCTTACTACTCTGTTGTTCATCTTTCATCTGTCTCTTTCACCTCATCTTGATGGTTGTGCTTCACCATGAACAGCCGGGCATGAAGCTTGTTGAAATTCCTTTTTAACTTTAACATTCGCGCTTGTTGTGTTTTTTTTTGTCTCTTTTGTTTTCCTCTTCATTAATTTCATTTTTAGTCTTTTTTTTGCCACTGGCTGCGAAGAATCCACATAAAATGTATTTTAATGATTTACGAATAAGTCTGAGAAAATGAACGAATCATTTATTAATGATTTCATTTTTAATTTTGGTGTTTGTGAAATTTTCTCTGGGATTGATCGTAAGTTGGGTTCATTAAATTAGAGATTTTTGGACTGTTTGGTCTAGTTGCATGCTTAGGAATGGTTTACTAGAGTTCTGAAAACCTTGCTCGTGCAAAGAGCCTCACAATACATTTGACAGTATTGATAGCCTTGCAATACTGTTGACTATATTAGAATGGCCAAAAATCAGGGAATCAGTCATGTAAGATGCAGATCATATGTGTTGATCCTCATTATCCTTTACAATGCCTCTATCTTAGCACTTACACAATACATACTCTTGCCAAATAACATACCAAGTTCTACAAATGTCAAGTTTTTAACTAGACATAAGATTTCGAATTCCATTTGATTATGGACCAAAATCTGAAAATAACCGGCACAATGCTGACGTCAGATCAATATGAATCCTGATTCTGTGTAGATCTGGCACCAAATTGTCATGATTTTGTTTTCATGCTCAATTTTAGTCCATTTCTGCTACCATCTAGAAAAGTAGGGCAAAATATACCAAAAATACTAATTTAAACAGGCTACCATGCCTATATATGTCTCCATTCTTAACAGCCAAGCTATAAAACATGACCACAGGGAGTCCCCAAAAAATCTCAGATACATATTGCACATCATAACTAAATATCCCCTATCTGCCTTCCATTATCTTCCTGCTCCCCATTTATTTGAGAATGGGAATCTCTTTCTTTCATATCTAACTAAGATCTTTTAGTTAATTGAATAAAAGAATATCATCGCGCATATGATTGTTCATCTCCATACACAGCACCGTTTGTGTATGTATACTTCTACGTCGACAAGATCATTTATCATAAGTCCATAAGTAGTTTTTTTTTTTTGTTTAATTATTATTATTTCAACTTCCAGCACTTCTCTTCTTCTGGTCCATAAAGAAACTATGCGACTTTGGAATTCTTCTGTGTACTTCTTTCCTTTCTTCTTTCATTTGATGATGAAAAAAAAAAAAGTATTTTTGTTCATTTCATTTCCCATCTCATTTAATCATCATTTGATAAACTCACTGAAGTAGAAATAAAGTAGTTAGTAACCGTAGCCGAGTGAAGAGAAAGAAGGGCTTGCGATGGAATGTAATCCAATTACAAACAAAAAGACAGAAACTTTTTATTTTTATTCCTTTTTGCTGGAATTTCTTCTTTTTTTTTAACATTTATTTATTTTTGTATGTCATGATGCGGTCATCGTGAAATTTAATTTTTTTAAATTGATGCAATTTTTTAAGGTTTTATGTCCCGTCTCTTAATTTTAATGTTAATTGAAATGATATGAAGTAATTATTGAAAGAGACTTTTTTTTGGAGGTTTTCTCATGGGAAGGAATTGCTATTGTGTGGGCTCGGTGTGGAATTGAAATGAATTGCTGAAATTGCAATGCTTAAGTTAATAAATCAATATTGTTGAATGAGTTTTGTTGGGAAATTATGCTTGGAGGTGCAACAAACTTAACGGTCCTGGGTTCGAATCCCAGTATGGGAATCAATTGAAGCATTCATGCTGAATTTTGCATTCTTACCTTCATTATCCTCTAAAATTGGATAATAATCCAATTATCTTCATAATAAGCCCCACTTCCAAGAATGGCACCCAATCCAATCCAATTAACATGATATCCCCTAACTTACCAACATCTCTTGCGTGATAACCAGAACTTTTCCATTCATTCCCATACCCATAAATTAATTTTAAAAACGGCTCATCAACGTTTGATTTTATCGCATATAACAATTAATAAGTTGAAGATAAAAAGAATTTTAACATTAAATATCCATTATTAATAAAAATTTCTCGATATGTCATTACCATGCCTTGCTGCTTCGTTCTTTTTTTTTATCAAAAAAATAAGGCAAGAGAAAAACATAATAATACAAAATAATATTAAAAAGAGAATCCGTTTTGCTCGAATTATTCGACATCGGCATTAGAGGAACGAAGCATTCACCTGCTATAGTTTTACGGATTAACTCCAGTAGGCAAGAATCTCGAGAAATAAAAAAAAAACTTGTGAACTGGTTTTCATTCTGTTAGTCACACAAAACAAAGATCTTTCTTAATCTCGCTCAATCGGTTCTCTTTTAATATATACTATATTTTCAAATTTAATGATGATCTCCAATTCTTTTCTTCTTATTGCTCCAAAATCTTCTGTATATCTCAAGACTCTACCTTTTTCCAACCCGAATTATATAAAGTTACTGAATCCCAGCAGCAAATAACGTGAATTTCATATGAAATCGAACCAAAATAAATTCAATTGTCACACTTGAGATCGGAGAACAATGGATTAATAATGAAATGAATTCCGTATTTGATATTTCAATTTTTTTTATATATTCTTCTCTTATTCAACTCTTTCTACCATTCCCTTCCTACCAATCTTCTTCATTTAATTTGAAATCAAAGTATAGTTCCTGTGTGGTTTCATTTTATTATTAAGAACCACATTCTTGACTCGTTTTTACTTTTAAATAATAATAAAGGAAATTATTCCTCGAGTTCTTTCAGGCGAAACTCTTTCCTTTGTTTTGTATAAAAAAGAAATAATTTTTATAGAGTTAGAAAGTCCTTGGAGAGGGAGGATGAGGAGCATTTTAAGCTATACTAAAGCAGTAATCAGTTTGCACTGGAGAGGTCAAGTTAGATTTAATCGAAAGTCTGATCAAATTCAACAAGTTTGAATTATACTTTTAAGTTACTCTAGCAAGGTCAAATCCAATCTATACAAGTGAAATTAAATTGCAATTTCATCAAATCAGGTCGAATCAAGTCTGGAAAGTCAAATAAGATCAATTTCAATTTATTTTGGAACGTGTCAAGTAGAAGTAGTTTGGATCAGAGAGAATAAAGTCGAGTTAGATTAAATCAGGTGTAATCGAGGGTTATAAAGTCAAGTTAAATTATGGCTCGTAAAGTGGATACGATATAGCATTTAGTATTGACAATTGACGAAGGGAAGCCAGCGATATAGCTAGTTATAGACGTTAACTGAAAGAGGCCATGAATCACAGCAGATCTGTATGATCAGCGAATTAATTAAGCACAGTGGATACAAACAGTTTGCTCAGAAGCATTCAAGTGGCTTATCGGATGCGATTTGATTGAAATTATTAAGTCTGGCAAACTGCTCTTTAGACATAATTTAATTATGTGTCAATAAAGCAAGTTTAAAGGAAATAACCGATCAAAATCATACAATTCTGGTCAATTCAAGTAAGAATTGTCACCCATGTAGTCTACAAGGGTCAAGCTATGCCCTTATCACATCCAAACAGACAAATTTAGCATATTTAGCAAACTATGCAAAATCCAAAGTCTCGTTAAAAAGCGAGCAAGAGCAAGTATAAAAGAAAGACAAAACAGGCGTACGAGCATACAAGAAAGAACAGAGGAAGGTAGGAATTGACAAATCAATAGAATTTTTGATCTTATCTGCAGAAAAAAAAATTTTCTTTCTTTTATCGCACATTCAAACATGAAAATTTTAATTGAGGCATGAAAGAACGAAAAGAGCAAACGAGTTAAGGAGGTTTTAAATTCAATCGATGCTGGAATTTTTGCCTCTCTCAATTGCAATAAATATATATACATAAAAAATCTCGGCACATTGCATTGTCTCCATTGAACATCTCCTTTAATTCTGTTCTTCGCATAAGTTCCCCCTCTCCCCATATTCATATTCAAGCCTTCAAAAATATATATTGTATGCATACATATTTTGTGGATGTTATTGTAATACCATACTTGCATTCATTTGGCATCATCATCATCATATAATACCATGTGAAATGTATCTTACGCCTCCACATAACCTGCTTGAAATTCCTTATACCTTCTCTCTCTGTCTCACTGTTGCTCATTTTAAATCAATTAAAATGCACTTTTATGCAATAATTTATGTCAGTTATAAAGAATGTTTCTCTCTTGCGACTTGAAGTCAAGAAAGCCTTGAATGCTTTTATACATTTCTGATTTCATTACATGCTGCAACTTTTTTATGTATATTGAACTAAATTGTCGTACACAAACCGCACATTTTACTATTATTTCTTCTACAGTAAGAAATATCTAACACCTTACAATTTGCAAACTCTCACATGATTGCCATGTTCGCGCGAGGATTTGCATAAAATTACAACTTGAACGTGTAGACGAGCAGTCGTCGTCAAGAAGTCTAATGTCGATTGCACATTTGTATTTTGTTGTTCTTTTTTGTATTTAGAAATGTGAATTTTTTATTTGCAAAGATATTAATTATATCCATTTAGGTAGGTGTGACCTTACAATCTACGTTTTATAGCACAGATGTAGTGTATTGTTTTATGATTTTGTTCACATTTGTTGAGATTTATCTGTGGATGATGTCAGGTTATGTGAATTGTAGTTGGAGTTTCAGCGCAAATCGGTTGATCGATCAAAAATCCGGCATCGTGCCAGAGTCATACCAGGTTGAGGCTGGATTTAAGTCAAATCTGGTACCAATTTATTGTCATCACAGCCTAGTACCGGATTTTGAATCGATTAATCGGCTTGTGCTATTCGGGTTGACCATAACAGACTACTATCATGCCTGTATCACATGTCTGCTAGAATTCCTTAAGAATACCACTTCATGCGCAGCTTAAGAGCATCTAGCTCCATCCATAAACTCGTCCGTCACTTATGAATCACCCCACGATCATTACAACCTATTTGTTTATAATTTTTTGACATTTTAAAGTCACTTTAAATTAATACGAACTCAAAAGAGCCAATTTCCATATAAATTGCACCAAATGAAGCTCATTCAAGCCATCTTAATTATCATCAACTCGAAAATTTCATGTCCCTTTTACTTTTATTCAATTTTCTCAACAACTTAGTGCAATTTTCAGTCATATAATCTTTTGATTATGTCAATTCTCTTTTCAAAAAAAAAAAAAAAGATTGCAAGCTTCAATGATTACATCCACTCCTTCCTTTCATTATGCTGCATAAAAAGCAGAGTTTCTCATGATATAGTGACATAATTTCTACAGCATCTCCAACATCTCTCATCTCTCTATGCAATCTTCATTTTTTGTTGTATATTACTCATTATCTTCTTGTGCTCAGACATTGCAT
Source organism: Chironomus tepperi (assembly GCF_022539635.2). Taxonomy (NCBI): domain Eukaryota; kingdom Metazoa; phylum Arthropoda; class Insecta; order Diptera; family Chironomidae; genus Chironomus; species Chironomus tepperi. Next base: position 4,386,402 of record NW_027226207.1, read on the forward strand.
TTACTTTACTTTCAGCTTTAATGAAAAAAAGCAGCATCAATTGCCTTATACAAAAAAAATTATATTTGTATATGCTATTCTCATGAGTAAATCATCATGTATATCTCAATATGTTTATTATTACTATTTTTTTTTTTGTTCGTTGCCATATACGAAAATTGCATGTGAAGAGACAGACGAGAAGTAAAATATGTAAATAATCACGACCGTTTTCATAAAAGGCGATAATAAAAAAGTTTCCTTTATCATATTTTTTTTTCGATGGTAACAGGAACTTTCTAAAGGAAAATAAAGTTTACGTGTTAAATTTGCAATATATAATTTGCGCTCGGTGGGACAGAAGAGGAGCGAGAAAAAGTTAATAACAATTTTTTTTTTTGTTCGCTGAATTTTTTATCGACGTGTACCTAAACGAGGTCTACTTTCTCTCATCTGTCCTCGTTGATAACAGCAGTCGACGATCTGCTATTTTCTTTTTAGTAATAAATAAGTTCACACAATATGGAATTTTGAAGTGTATGGGGATTATTCAGCAGAAGCGTAGCCTAAATAGTGAGGGAATGACCAGCTCTTAGGATTCAAAAATTGATCCACATTTTTGTACCATATTTTATAAAATATATCGAATAATTCGATTTAAGAGTGACGAACTTAATAGGAAAATTGCATAATCAATCGAAAATTCAGTCCCAAATGACTTTGACTTAGTGTCGGACTCTTTTTACATCTGGCATCATGCCATAGTCACGCTTACCTGGTGCCGAATTTCGTATCTATTAACCAACATGTGTGAGCCGACTCAAATTTCATATGACGACTTCATCAAATCGAATATTCTATATAGAATATCCAAGTCATCTTCTAGCTCTAGTATTGAGTTTCATTCTTGAAGAATTCGATTATTGGCTATTGAGTATGAGTAAAGTATCAATTGCGGAATCAAGAGGGTTTCTAGACACTTTATGAGAAAGATTTTAGATGCTTAGCAATATTCTTAATTTTTGTGGAGTGTTCAAGTCTCCATCAGGCCATATTTTAGATGATTCTGAACTAAAACAAGTATTCAAACTGGAAATTGGTCCTATTTCAACCTCCTAGACCTATCCATGGAAGTTGGCGGCAATCATGTCATCTAAGCTTGAAGACAATCTCTATGACACTGCTTTGAAGTTCAGTAAATAAACAGTTCCATAGAAAGTATTCTCAATATAGTCCCCCAATATCAAATCCCTCAAAAGCCATCACTCACAAACAACCCCCATTTCCATATAAATTAATATGGAGTCTCCATGACAAATCAACTGACGAAACAATGAATTTATGACTCTTTTTTTTCGTGTGCGGTTTATTTCTCGTGCTCTCGTGGAATCAAGAAAAAATCTGACTTTAAAATGTGATGAAAAAGTTTTTTGCGCAAAACGAGTTTATTGAATCTTAATTCATTTGAGATCTTTTTATTTTCACATCCAAACAGACAAGCTGGAATAGCATTTGAATAATTAATTAATAAAAAAATGTATATATAACTCTTAAATCTGTTATTTTTTTCTTTAACGACATATCTTATGCTAGAAACTGATTTTTTTTTTTTACAACTTAATCATTTGCATATACGATCGCGTGGAAATGTAGATGATGTTGATGAAGAGATGGAAATAAGAGAGAGATGAAGAAAAATGTTTCGATTTCGAGAAACACAAAAAATAAAATAAGAAATAATATCGAAGGAAATGAAAAGAAAGAAGTCGAAACTTGATACCTTGTCTGATATCGTTCATATATTAACAGATCGACTACGACGGCGGCGGCACAAAACTTGCTCTTATGTTAAGACAACACAGAAAAAAATATAATTCTGATGAATTACATAAACTGCCCATTATCATAATAAACACAGCACGCACGAGCATTGTTTTTTTTTCAATTTCCTTTCTTTATGATGATGATAATCTCATAACTTTGTTTTGGTGTCATCTATCATGTCATCGCTGTCTGTATAAATATTATAAATTCTTTATTCCAATTTAATCGAAATGTTTTTTGTGTAGATATGTGGATGTCCTGATTTATCTTTGGTTTTCTCATTATAAATGAGAACATGAGAAGGAATTTAGTTTGAAATTAGCTTGAGTTTTGGATGGAATTGTAGGGAATTGATGAGATTTGTCTGTGTGGATTGAGGTATGATGCTAGTCGAAGGTATTCAGTTAAGAGTTAGGCTTCTATGGCCGTATGATTAGTCAGAATATGAGAAATTTGTCAAAGTGTCTTAGAGTTGAGCTTCAATTCCTTAATAAACCAATACATCGATCAGTTCAGATCAATTGTGTTCCAAAATCTCACATAGAAGTCCTAAGAAGCTGACATTCACTTGCATATTCCCGATGTCTAGTGCCACCCTATCTCTTTCTCCTGCTTAAGAATAAACCAAACTTAAACCTAATTTCCAACATTTAATGACTGTAACGTCGATGCGCTCTATGACTCCACAAACATCCTCAACCCATAACTGATCTCTAACTTAATTTTTACATATTTATTATTTATACATCTCAATATAAACGACAAGATGAAAACAATCCTGAATTTTTGACAGACTTGATAGATAAAATATTTATTTAAATTGCCCCGAAATGAATCAATGATGATGAATTCTTAAAGCCAAGATAATTAACTTCTCAAGCTTTTAATATTTATTTCTTGAGAACCTGTCGATATTTAGTTAAGAGACTAAATCAATTTACAACATACAGGCTTAGCCTACAAAAATATAGTTTCTAATTTCTTCATGTCAATCGGTGTATAAGAAGAGAGATGATGGAAGAAGGATATGAGTCAAGGGATGGGTATTTTGGGGATTTAGATAATTAATACTCAATAAATTATCTATTTTGTGACTGGAGAGGACAAGAATGGCATCAGAATACTTATGATAATTTCTAATGCCTGGCACATTTGTATCGTTACTGACATTCTTACTACATGAGTCCATGATCTACAATTGATGACTAAAGCTGATTTAAGCTAGAACTCTAAATGATTCTGACTTAAAATTTGCATAAAATTCTGCAAAATCACTCCAAATTCCCCACCATGTGTCCATACCAAGTCATGATTTTAATTTCTTATTTAACTGTTATCTTCTATTTCTCCACACGACTTTATAACATCCCCAATAAAAAATTAAACAACATCGCCAAGTGTATTGTGTGTCGATTTTTATTATCTTCTAGTTTTGTTTTTTTTTTTACTTTGATGGATTTCTTTTATGGATATTGTGACATAAAAAAAAATTTATATATTTTTATGACTCACAACTAACTCAATAAAGGCATTAAATTTCTTTAATAATGTCTTCTTTTCTATACTGATTTATTCATAATTTTTATTGAGGATTTCTAATTACTTTTGTAAATGTTGGCTTATTTTCTGGAAGCTTTGATCTGCGTGGGGGTCGTTCAACTGTAATAACTAATAGTTGGATGAAGAATAGGAGGTCTAGAGCTTTTTGTTGCTAAAAAGAGTTTAAGCTAGTCGTCATGGTGCCTTTAATACTATTCTAAGTCTTGCGGTCAATGTCACGGAGCCTCAAGGACACCTTCAAGTCATACCATCAATGCGGCGACTTTCCAGTCATCACGGAGCCTTCAGAACATCTTTAAACATTGTCGGTATAAAGACAAGCTTATAATTTGCTTAATATTAACTTCTAGGAACTGATTACTATGAATACGTAGTCAAGTCATCAAAACTTAGTCATAAAATCGCATTTTTAGGCATAAATCATTTATGAATAACCCCCAATCCTCCCCTTTTGATTCATTTTGACATTCTACAGATTTATATCATGATAAGTTCAAGTATAAGATATCAAGTCCGAAATTGATACCATTACTTTCCATTGAATGACACATGGTTTACTATTAAGTTACAATGTATGTAATTTACACTTTGTACTAGCTTGTTCACATGAAAATTTATTTACCTTTCCATTTCAATTAATGGACATACATTTTTCATGAAAAATGTGATTGAGCTTAAAGCTACAAGACTTTTATTGTCACTGAAATACATTGTGGGTCTATGACTAGATGCTGTTTAATTTCTGTATTTTTATTGGCGACTCAGCGGCATTTGATGAATCTTACAGAGTCGTAAATGTCAGGTCAGTAGAAACTTAATAAAATTCTATCGGCACCGCTCGATAAATCTTTCAAGTCATTTTAAAATCTTTACCTTAATCTGCTTAAAAACATGAGAAAATGCTCGCAAAATTTATAAAATCATAAAAAAAAGACTTCCAAAATAGAAATGCAAATTTGGCTACAGATTCAGAACCAAATATTCAAGTCAAGTCCATAAAAAAAATATTCAACAAAAAAATATTAATGTGAAAAATCATTTATTTCTCCCATTTTTTATTGTAATTAATGTATGTATGTAAATGAGTGAAAAGAAGTCAATCGAAAGTCATTAATGGTGAAATATTGAAAACTATTTTCAGTCGATTACGTTTCACAAATTAATGTAGCATTCTCAGTAATATCGTTAATTGGATGGAATACTAATAAAGAAACACCTGATTGAATATATTCTTGTGGATGCAGAGTTGGTTGATGATGGGATGATGGTGATGTGGTGCTGCAGATAGATTTTAATTAGTTATACTAGAATACAGTCATCCTAGAAGGTAAATGGCGAGGAAATGGCAAATAATTCAGCCTCATGGCAATATAGGGCCTGATTTCATGAATATGACCAAGATCAAGCTCATACTGGCATGTACCCGAATTTTTCATTACTTTAACGACTTGAGCTTATCGAGTCTATAGATGCAATTGCACTGCTGCATCATATTACCGATCAATCATCAAAATGGCATAGAATACCCCCATTTACACCAGGAAGTTCACTTTCCCAAAAACTACTTCAGCAATTCATCACATCTCTTAGTCTAGACCTTCTGATCATCCCAACATCCAAACACCCAACACTGCCCTGCATTCATGAACCACTTAATAAATTTACAGGCTTACAAGCTACACTCACAAATTCTTCAAATTTAATTTATTCCACATAATATTCATAATTTAAAATTAAACTTAACACCTATAATTTTCAAGCATATCATTTGCATGCACTCGCAAGAACCCAATACCAACCCACTCTGTATAAATGCAATTCAAAGGAAGAAGGGGAAGAGCAAAAAATGGAAATTCCTAAAAAAGCTCATGTTAAAAATATGATAATTAAATTTCTTATCTTATCGATAAATTTCTCATTCTCTCTTTCCTTTCTCGTATGCAATGCAGCTATCGACTGTTCTTCTTAGTTTTGTGAGCAACGATAAGAAAAATACAAAATTAAAATTGAACGAGATCATAAAAGACTCACATTTTTCATTTTTGCTAATTTCAACACATTTCTTCTTTTTCGACTCATTTTCTTCATCGTTAAGAGACGATGGCAGTTAATGAACAGTCGTCAGTCAGTGATCTATCGTAAAAAAAATCTCTTCATTTTTTTTTTAATGCAATAAAAAATTCTAATTAACTTTTCTTTCATTCCTCATCAGCTTCTCTCATGCATTTGCTTCATTTTTGTCGACGACTCTTACTCATGGGCAATATGTTGCCTGGCTTTTTTTCTGCAATAAATTTTATCGTACGTCATTATGAGCTTGTGAAAGGAAAAATAGAGTTTTGATGGATTTTTATAATTTTTTTTTTCGTAGCTTTATTATTCATAATGATGATGGTTGATGAGAAAGTTTACAGTTAGTTAATAGTTTAAGGTTTTTGATAACTCACTATATTCTGTTTCTCTCACATATAAATATACTTTTATGTGCTGATCTGAATGTTTTTCCCATAGGCATTTTGTATAGAAAAATATAATCGGTGCTAGAGATTTTTTTAAAAATGAATTAAATGTTTTATGAGATCATCTTGTAATGTGTTGGATGGTATTGATGGGATTAAGGTTTTATGAGAATTTTAAGGCTTTTTACGGAACTGGATTTACAATATTTAAATGATTTACTTAATTACTTACTTCAGTGGTCGTATAGATCAATTGTGATCCATGGTTAGTCTCAGTTTGTGTCTAAAACTGGTTATATTACTGGTAACTGCTTGCTAATTACTGATGTCAAGTTCATTACCATCTCCATCCACAGCATCTTTTCACTAGCTCTTAGGACGCATGTGTGATCGTAATTTAAATGGCATTTTAGCAAAAATTTAACAAAATTGAAAATTTCTTATAAAATGATAAGGAAATAATTGAAACCTCAAGTTCGAATCTTATAATTTACCAAATAATTTCAATAAATATTCCATAATGCCATTTATTCGGCTTTACACAAAAATTACTATTTTTTGATATTTTTTGCGTACATTTCTCCAATCCCAAACTTACAATCATCTCCAAAAACATACTAACTGCTCACCTAATGATCATTAATCCACACAAAATTCATATCTTTAACATTTCAACAACCTAACTGAATCCAGAATCTTTAACAAAAATTCACCACAAAAGACAATCTAAAAGGCCAACAAAAGCCCGTTATATTTCCGCAATATGCAATCAATTAATCTTCATTCTAAAATATTCTGTTGAAATGGTAATTAGAGTCTACAATCATACAAATCATGATGTCCATTTACCGCAACTAAATCTTATTCATTAAACTGCTAATTTCTTTTCATTCTTATTCCAATCGGATCTCTTTATTTGTTTTACTATGTAATTTTAAGTTGAATCTTTATAAAATGATATTTAATGGCATCTTTCACGTTCTATTCAAATCCACTCCCTACTCATGCTTTACTTCTTCTACTGCAATTTGCAAATTAGAAACAATTACATTCCGATAGATAATTTCATTTCATTTCCAGCTATCTATTTTGTATTTTTTTTTCTTATTCAATTGTCGAGGCGTTTAGGTATAAGCAAATGTGTACATGACATGCCACTTACCACATCAATTTTCACATTACAAACATGCTCGGAATATTTTTTTGTTTTTTCATTTTAAGAGCATATTCTTATGTGAATTGGGTTAATGATTTGGAATGGATTGGGTGGGCAGTTAAGGAGTTGATTGAATAATTTTTGCTAAGAGGGAATTTTTTTTTTTTTTGAGGAATTAGCGTGACTAAAGTGATTTTTGAGTTTGCTGATTGATCATTGGAATAATTAGAGTACGGCATGAACATTTGGATGATTCTGGACGAAATTTATCAGAAGTTGGACATTATTTTTGAAATCTGCTTGAGTTCTTCCATGAAATCTCATATTTTTCTGAATATTCGCTCAGAATCTGCTATAAATCTGGTGAAATTTTGCTGCAATCCGCTCAGAATCAGTCAAAATCCGCTCAAAATCCTTCAAACTCGGCTAAAAATCTTATTAAAATCTAAAAACATTCAGCAAAATTTTAGCATGAATTCTGGCAAAATTCACTTGATTTTTCGCAATATCTGCTCAAAATCAGTCAAATATCCGCTCAAAATTAACCAAATATCCGCTCACAATCTGCCAAACCTGTTAAATTTGTTCAAAAATTCACTAAATTTCTCCCAAAAATTAGCTCAGATTTCATCAAAAAATGCGCCTTAACCATCAACATCCACAACTTTCTAGTCACATTTTTTCATATCACTTAACTACATACATTAACTATTCACAATAAAAAGATGAATGGAAATGAAATAGTTTGAAATAAATATGTATATAAAGTAATATAATCACAACATCAAATTGTTGTGGCCTGTCTAACGGCAAGAAATGTTACATTTCTTTCTATCCACTGTCACATTGATTGACATGTGATTGCAGCATGAAGTCGAACAGCATAAGGAAGAAGTTTCTTTTAAAACAAACGAGAGTCAGCAGCGCAAAAAAAATCAAATAATTTTCTTCTCATTTATATTCTCTCTCCATCTCTCTCATCACATCCCATCCCATCCCGTTCCTTTATTTTTTAATCTAACTGTAATGACTGATGCTTCTGCGGGTGCCTCGCGGGGCAATTTGTGGTAATAATTGATATAATTTTTTTATTTTGTATATGTTTGTGATGAGATGAAGGTGAATGGGATAAACAAATAGCTCAAGAATCATCTCCACTTGCTGCCTACAAATTCATGTGAAATATTCCACAATGATGATCAAGAATGAAAGATTGTATTGAAGGTAGTGGATGAGAAACAATAATAATAACGATGATGGTGCATATATAGTATCGGTAAATTTCAAAAGCATACGTGCCATAATTACAATGAACTGTGAGTAAATGCGGATGCAAGAGAAGACGCTAGAAATTAGTCAGTTATAAATTATGCATTAAAGAAAATATAAAAAAAAGGTCTTAAGAAGGAAGAAGAAGAAGTAGAAAAAAAATCTTGAAATCAATATATGTTGTGCATATAAAGTGCAGTAAGTGGAAAAGGAAAAAAAGTATCACATTAACAACTTCATTTGCATGTCTTCAAAGGCAGTACTAAAAATATATAGACATGCAATCAACCGACTGTAAAATAAAAATTATTTTTTTCTGCTAAATTATTAACATAAAAATGAATTCTTTTTTATCGCGCTCCTTGGAAGGTGCCTAAAGCCTGAAAATTGTAAGCAATGAGTTAGGATGAGATTGTGTTAGATGGATTAGGAGTTGGAGCGCTGTTTATGGAGGAGATGGAATTGGAATTTCAATCGGCGTTGACGTGAAATTGAGGTTCTTCAATCTACAGTCCATAAGAAGCAAAGAGACCGCTTTTTGGTACCGTAGTGGCATTTTTGTACCATTATAGCATGCTCTTTGCCAGTTAGATAGTGAAAATCAACTAGTCCTGTTTAGTAGATGTGGGTTGGCTGCTAACTCTAGTGGACATACTCATACTCACCTAAAAGATCGTATTCAGGAGTAAGCTAAATCAATATGATTAAGGACCCACAATTTAGTGAACACAATCATGAACATACTTCTTATCTGTTCGGGTAAGAATCCCTGAAAACAAGAGTAGAGAAATTTAGACTTATCACAGCACTAAGTCGGATTAATGTAGGCTTTAGTATAAAACAGACATCAAATTGGAAATTTTTGAATAAATTCTACAATTTTGAATTTCAGAAGCTTAAGTTATCGATGCTTGACACGTTTTGGCCTTCGTAGATCTTAAGTTAACCTGAACAATGTTATTATCTAACACTCGGGCAGTGTCAGTCTTCATTCCTATTAATTTTGCATCAGTAGTTGAGCGTCAGTTGACATAATCCTATTATAAGGCTCAAAGCTTCTGAACCCTCCAGAATTTGCAACAAATTTAGAAGATTACATCCGAAATTACAAATTAATGCAGTAACAAACAGACATAAAGTCAAAATACATCCATTTCCATCCTTTAATCCAACTCAGCAGCACTAAACAAGCTCGCAAAACCAAAAACACATTTCAGCAGTAATTATATTCATTCAGTCTTACCTCAACTTGCACAAACCATAAGATTTATGAATAATTTTCTTACTTTTTTTCGCACACAAGACACCGAAACTAGTTCTCGCAGGCAATTTTAAAAATTATAATTTTATTTTTTATAAAAACATATCGTCAGTCGTCGACTATCGCTAAGCCATAATCATGCATTTTGCTAATAATGACTCTTACAATAAATAATGCCTCATGATCTTAGCACCTGTTAATACTAGAAGTTAATACCCGTAAAAAAATTTTTATATTACACTCATATTTTGTCAAAACAAAACCGTTACATGATAAAGCTTGTTGTTCTATTTTTTTATTGCTTGCTCGCTCATTTCTCCCCCTTCTTTATATCTTACATTGTCTTGTATCTCATTTTTTTGTGTATTATTCAAGCATTCAATTTAAGGCACTTAAGATCACTGTTAAGAGAGCAAAAAAAAAATATATTTAATAAAATTTGCATATAAAAGAAGTTTTCTTGGAAATTAAAATCTGGTTTAGAATGGAAAGGCACAGCGAAAATATATAACATGTATAATCGACAAACGACACCTACACGAGTTGTTACCTTTTTTTTTCTCTCTCTCTTGATATTTATTTATTTCGCTTACAACTCTCTTGTCTCGAAGTCTTGGATATATATTCAAACACACATTCTCTGAAGCACATTAACATCGATCATGTACAAAAAAAGACGAAGGAATAAAATGGAATTAAAAAATTATTAAGAGGAGAATTGTTGAAAAATGAAAAAAATTGTTTTCGATCAGTTACTGTGAGAGATTAAGAAGGTTTAGCAATTGCTGCTTATTCCTTTCTGAGGGGGGCATTCGTAAGTGCTGTCTATTGAGAATTGGGAGTTACAGAGCAGAATACTGCATATTTATAGACCAAACAGTGTAGAACTAGCTGAATATCCGACCCTAGGCCGTCGCAACTCTAGTCTGGGGTCAAATTTCATGAAATATGGCCTTGAGCACACGATAGTTACAGAATCTAAGTGATTCGCGATGCAGCAGTGTGTCGTGAAGCTTATCTTAAGCAACACTGGTCTAGAACCTTTCAGGACTCTTAATCAGCGCTTATAGATGCTCCAAACTTATTATAAACCCCAGATCCTCCCCACAAACCTCTTAAAACTCACCTTGAACTCACCACTAAGGACATCACTTACAAACATCCCCTTACTATGATCGTGGAATTTAAAAACTTTAAAATAAAAATTGTTTGTCATTTGGAAACAATGCACATATATAGGTGTTGCATGAAATAGACGCTAACGCTATGGGAACCGACATTGTTGCAAGATTTTAATTGCAAAACTCTTTATTTTTTTCGAATAAGAATTTCGAAAGAACAATTGAAGATTAATGCGGAATTTCAGATTTATGGGGTTCTGTTAGGAATAAATTTTGTAGATTGTAGTTATGGTAATTTTTTGTGCTGCATAAAATATTGGAATTTATGGTGGCAATTTCCGTATGAAATTTAAAGAATTTTTTTTTAATATTTTTTTTTGTGGTTTTTTTTCGGCTTGAAGTGACTTGAGTAAGCTGATTGAAATGAGACTTAGGAAGTGGGTAAATTTATGTCAATGAATTTTGCATTTTTTTCGGTCGTGTGATTTGTTAAAATTCATTTTTAGACTTTCTTCAAAATTTGATTTTTCAATGTTTTTGAAGTTTGAATTTTCAATTTTTAAAGTTTGAATTTTCATCCTAAAAATTTCAAATTTCAACTTTAAAAATTAAATCTTCAATATTTTAAAATTTAAATTTTCAATTTTGCTCAAAATCTTCAATTTTTAAAATTTAAAATCTTCAGTTTTTTAAAGTTTTGAATTCTTTCAAATTTGAATTTTTTCAAAATTTGAATTTCCAAATTTTTCAAAATTTAAATTTTTCAATTTTTGGATTTTCGTAAATTTCTTAAATTCTTACAAATTTTTAAATACGTCTCAATATTCTGAAAACTAATTTCAATTCCAGTTCCCCCAAAAATATTCAAAATTCAATTCCCACAAAAATTCCCAGCTTCAAAAAACAAAAAAAAATCAATTCTATTTCTAAAACAAAAATCTATTAAACAGATAAATGAAAAATCCCCAAATAGGGGAAGGTGAATATATAGCCTTTTAAAATTGTCATTAATATAAATTACAAAAAATATTCAATAAAGGTCTTCATTTAACACCAAAAAATATGTAAAAGAAATCAAAGATCATTTTCAAAATTTTTTGTTCAATTCCAAACATTTATTAACCTTGAATGTGTACATTTGTTGGCATAAGTCATATAAGATTGACTCCTTGTACACACAGAAAGCAAAAAGAGAGAGAAAGAGAGAGACTTGTCTGTTGCGGTTCTATTAAAAATATTGAAATAAATGCTTTCAAAAAGGAAACAAAATCTTGTTTCTTATTGTCACGTTTAAAGCGTCGAAATGCGAAAGGCAAACAATGAACAATTTTTTGATTGATGTTTAAATACGAAAGGAGAGAGAAACAAAATTTTTTTTTATTTATTTAGTATCTGTTTTTGTCCATTCATTCATTAAATTATTGTTTATAAATTGACATGATCTCTGTGTGTCTCCTTTGCCTCTTTATTCAACTTTTTATCGCAAAAAATAACATTTTTTTGAATGGCATGTATGCGTTTCTTCTCCATTCACTTTTGTTGTCGTTGATTGACTGAATAGAACTTTGAATTTACCACAAGCTGATTTATTAATTGAATGCATTTGGGGAGTTCCGGGTAGATTTTTTTATATTGAATACTTTTTTGAAAATTAATTGATTTTTGGAGACTTTTTGGAGGCATGCACGTGTGACTTTTGAGGTCAAGTTTCAAAGATTGGAATGTTTTGTGTTGTTTTTGACATGATTTAGGAGATTGTATGGATTTTATAGCTTGATACATTCCAAAAAAATTGAATTTGAATTTTAACAGTTTGATAAACTGTCTCTGAGGGTCTTTGAGGTCTCTAAAGTTACCTTGTCTCTTCTTGTACCTTACTTTCTCTATTTATCAATTTTGTGAGTTATCTGATGTCTTTACTTCGACAAATTCTCGAGATCGAGATGCTACCTTACTATACATTGTAAATTTTGGACTTTTTGGATTCTTAGTCCATCACATCCTGGACCATTATAAACATCCTAGTACCTTCGTATACATCTCAATTCTTTTGTGTTTGTTCCTTCTTCTTCTCCATTCATCCCTATCCATTCTTATCACTTCCTGTAACTTTCTTGATTGTTATTGCTACCTTCCTCATTCTGCCCTTTATGTCTTCTTTGTTCCTCATTCACTATTACTAGATATACTCTTACAAGACAAACAGCGCTCAATTCATATTCAATCTCAAAACTGCGTCACATACCTACTCAATAAATCTTGAACAATTTCCATACTTAATTGCTTTTGACTGCATCAACTTGCAAAATAATGCAGAATAAATATTAATAATGATGGCAAAAAATAAGGCATTATTGATTAAAAGAATTATTTTCTTCTGTTGTTTCATTCTAGGCCTATTTACGCAGAGTTGAGTTGACAGACATAATGGCATTGTGAAATAAGCAACATAAAAAAAATAATTCATATGAAAAAAGAAGTGAAGTGAAGTAATCGAAATATTATTGCAACAAAGATGGTGCCGCCATTCAATAATAATTGAGTTTCACAGTGAACATACATCCTCCTCTCACGGCTCTGTGTCTCTACGACTTGAATACTTGTTAAGTGCCAATAACAAGAAAAAGTATACAATTTTTTTTTTCAATATCGCTTGTGGTGAAAGAAGTTGCAAAAAAAATAAGGAGAAAAAAAAATTTACAGATCATAAAAAATTGCACGGCGTGCACTGTGCATATAGGCAAGCAACAACAAGCAAAAAAAAAAGTAAAAGCGCTAAAATAAGCTTGCGGTGTATTTTTTTGTATTTTTTGTGATAAATCTTTTCGATGTTATTTAAGTGTTTGCTTGATAAATAGAAGAGGTAGAGGAACCGCAAGAAACAGTGCAAAATTTCCTGCTTTTGATCTCCCTCTTACGAAATAAAGAAGAGCCGTAAAAATAAATAAATCAGCCAAGTGCGAGACAAGCTGAAATGTTGTGAAAAAAAAAATATAAGAATTTCCATAAAATATGGTTCATTGGTTTTTGATGCCATTTATTCGTTATTTGTTGCGGTTTTCAGATTGAATTATTGGACTGAATGCACTTGTAATACAAGTCGTATCAAAATACATACGCGTATAAGCAACATACGGTCAGTGATTCTTAGAATTCACTCGCATCATAAAAAATTCAACAGACGAAAGTCATTTTTTAAAGTTTTTTCGGGAATACAGGAAGGTGCTGCACACATATTATGGTGAGTTAGACGTGACAGAATTCATAAAATGCTCCTATGCATCGACAAATCAACCATCATAAACATGGCTCATGATATTGCATTATTATGAGTGACGAAGATCATGTGAAAAAGAAGGAAGCAAAATGAAGATGATTTTCTTTTATATTCCTGATTGATTCCGTGATTAAATGTAATTTTCATAAACACCGTCTGCTTCTGATCTTGTCTGCCGCATGAGTAGCTTCATCATGCATCTTATTGTACACATTCCGTGATCTCTGCTAATAATGCAGCATGAGTAAATTGATTTCTTTGGTTTATGCCCATTCTGATGGGGGTAAGAGTTTCAATTTGAATGGAAGTTGCGGTTGGTTTTTGGTGAAATTTGAGATGAATTTTGGGAATATGATGAAATTTTGGATTGTTGAGGTATGAACCTGAATAGCTCAAATTGATTAGTCGATCGAAAATCCGATCCTAGGACTACATAACTTTAACTTGCGGTCGGATTCGGTTTAAATGACATCATGCCAGACTCATGGCGCGGCAGAAGGTGGGAACCTGCGGAAGAGAGTTTTAGCGTAGGGTGACAACCTACGGAAGAGACCACATGCTGATAGGTGCCACATGCGACAAACCCCGACTTCTACAAACTCTGACCTAAAGTCACGTCGTCCTGTTTTCAATACTCAGAATTCACATCCTTTACAATCAATACCCATAACTTATGTGCCAAAACTTCACATAAATCTCAAAAATTAACCCCCTCCGGACTTACCATTGTGATTATATTATTGCATTACGATTCTCTTGATCATTTCAATGACGACGATTACGAATTAAGGGATTACAATAAACACATTAATTTAAGACTTTTTATGTAGAAATAAATAAAAAATTTAAAATTAAATTACGTCTTGGGATGCTTCCTTTTCTGTACATAAAAAAAAATTAAAGAAAATGCATTCATGTCGCTTTTTTGATGTACGATGGCCTTCCACATTATTAATATAACATCTCTTATTATGAATTCTTCTTGTTGCTTGTTTGAGGCAAAAGTCAGCATGAAAATTAACGATTTAAGACACACACACATGAAATTAATTCTCCGCATCTCTCCTTCTACCTTTCTCTTTCTCCAACAACATTTTATTTATTTGTTTATTAAAGGTCAAGAGAATTTTTCATTTTTTTAATTTTATATTTCCTGTATCTGAACATCAATTAAATGAGAAATTCTTTCACCGTAACCTATTATCTGCATCTAGTTCCATTTTATAGCCCGAACAGCACAATGTGTTTGCTTGGGGACTGCTGTGTAGCCGTAATTAACGGTTGGATGTGAAGTTGCCCTTACGGGCATTACGGTGCCTTTTTATGACCGAAAATTGAGGTTCCTGCATACTTTGTGCTTACTTACTCACTTCGCAAGCCGTACAGCGATTGTGATCCATAGCCTCCATCAAATGACCGCATTGTGCTGCTCGGGCACATTTAATTCTTATATTGTTGGGAAACAATCATGCACAATTTTGTGGGCAGTGTGAATTTAATTTTTAATTCTTTCCTAAAACATCAAAGAGAAATTTCTTTACAATAATGATAAGAATAGAGTCACATTGTGAGAATGGATAGCTTTTATGTGAGCATTTAAAACATTTTATGATTTTTAAAATTATTGACCGTAAAATATGATCTTAATTTGACGACACCGAGACTTGTTAGATCTAAAAAATTGTGAATCTACATTTTATATTGTTTTTAAATGCTTTTATAGCAAGCTGTATAACAAGCGCGAGAGCCCTTAAAATTGGTAATATCTTGTTGTCACGAAAGCTGTTTAAATTTATACTTTCTTGGAAATTGTTCTAATTTTTTATGAGCAGCTTTGGGAGATAATTTGATGACTCATGGTATGATGTTGGATGTTCACACGTTGCTTTGTCGGTGATGGACTGGGTTTGGTGTGTGATTGAGGAAAATTGGTCATGCTAAATTATCAGAATTTTAGGGTATACTTATTTAAGGTTGCAGACTGTAGAGTCGATCGTTAGTGAATTATCTTCTTTGATTTTGGCCATGCTTGATTTTATACTTATGTGTGCATGTTTAGTGCGAGTTACATTGCCTTTGGAGATCAAATGTGGTTCATGACCTTCTTTAAATGGTATTTAGAGATGGAAGTGGACATTTTGCAGATCCTACCAATGGATGGCCCGAACAGAATCAATTAAACTACTAGAAATGATATTATTAGCTATCCAGATCAGTTCAAATCCAAGAATTCTCTTAATCATCGCCTCAAGCTATTCTATAACTAGATCTAACTACCACTCAACTCCAACGACACAAAACCTCCCAAAAATCATCACCAGAACTCAGGTAGATGCTGTAATTCTCTCCAGCAATTCTCATGCCCATTCACAAACAGAACCCTAACCAATTTAAATAGATAGAATCAGTACTTCCATAAATCAACAGTTAATAACATATTTAAAGTCAAATATCTTTCATGAATCTCTTCAAATAAACTCTATTCTACAAAGTCTAACATGCTATGAAGTGATGTGATAAATTGAAGATGTCGATGAACAGCAACCAATATTTCATGGCCATATAATAATATTAAACTACCTATTTCCATTCTTTCTAATCGAGTTTCACTGTTATTGGATTTGAGAGAATCAGCAATCGAATAATATTTTTTTTAAAAATGTTCTTCAAACATCACAGCTGGATACATGAGTGAATTATTCTTCTTTAGATTGTTTCCTTTCTTGCATTCTTCAGATCCATACGATCAGGTAGAAGAGAAAAAAATGTGTGTAGCTTGTTATATCGCACCGCGCAGAATTATAATGCATAAATTAAGTTAATTTTCATCTTTTTTTCATTCTAATGCTTCGTCAAATACACGAACGCACAGGCAAGATGGTACATGATGCCAACCAAATGGTCCGATATCCAACTGTGATGTGCCATGCATAGCGCCAATATCTCTTAATGAATCAATAAACAACAAGAAAATTTGTGGCAGAGGCACATACAGAGTGGTCTCCGCATAATGTGCCCTTATTACCTGAACAAGCCTCAATCATCGATAAAAAGAAGAAAAAAGATATTTCTGTTATGCGATGTGAACATACAATAAAATGTAAATAAATAAATTATTACAGACTCATTCGAATTGGGTTAAACTTTCACGTCGATTGCAGGTTGCCGTAATGATTCAAGATTCAAAATAATAATGTATGAAGAGATATGGAGGAGAAGGATTAAGACAATCAGTTGAGAATGCTCGTGTGTGGGGAGTGGAGGGTTGGTATAAAGCGCATTTTTGAGGAAGTGCCTGAAATTTTGATTTTGAGGAATTGTTGGTCAACAATACTATTCTATAGCCTACCAGGAAACAAGAAATAGCAAAATAGTACAGATCCAGATCCGATGTTGATCTAATATTAAATCAGTCCGACGCTCTCTCCAGTTATAGATCCTAGTCCTGCATCCATCTTAAACCTCATGCCATCTCTGTCGATTCATATTTAGTCCACAAAACTTAATCATTCATAATAACATGCCTCATGTCTCTCTAAATCATAACTTTTACTATCCCAACAACTTCTCAGCACATTAGCTGCTCTAGTTCCAATAATATCTAACCATTAAGAATAATAATCACTACAACACAAAATTCCCGGATGATTTTGCATTAATTTAATCACAGATCGACCCACAAACTTGCTAACAATTTCATCGAAAAAGCAAATTTCATCCTACAGTGTATCCAATGGTAAAAAGCAACTCCCTTTTCTCCACGAAAATTATGCTTGTCGAAAGAAAGTTGCAAATTCCTAGCATGCTGCTTATGCCAAGATCTAAATAGATCTTAATATATTAAACTGAATTAATTGAATCAAAGTATTTTGTATAATAACGGTTGATTCTACTTTATTCAAGTAGTTAAAAATACTTTCATACAATTCTATTTATTTATTTTCATCTTTTTATCGTCGTTTCTTAAACTCTTTACAAGTTATATTGAGGGGGGATTGTGCGACAATGACGTCTGGGTTTCTAGGGATTTGAGGGTTAATAGGGTGTAGTGAAGGGAGTGAAGGGTGATCATTTCAGTCACTGAGAGTGGCTATAAAGGCTTGTTCGTTTGGAATGCAAGGCTTGAGATTAGGTTTGGGAATTTAGCTTCAATAAAACTCTAACAAATTTAGGATACTGCCTTAAAACGAATGATATTGACCCAAACCTCATGTCTAAACCATTATTCCACTTAATTTCAAGCTTCACGTGACTAGGGAATGTATCTAGAGCGGTTTCTACTAAAATTAGTACAGTATGACAAGGTAGACTCATACCCCTAGACAAATAGGTCTATAGAACCACTTTTCAAGCTCCTGAGACTCGAGGAAGCTGAAATACTTTAAAAACCACCCAAATTTCTAATCTACGTCACATGCGAAAGTCCCCCCAAGTCTTTATATTGTGACTAAGCATAAGCATGCCTTTCAAACGAGCACAACCTCACCTTCATTAGATATTAGATGAGGTAGAAGAAGAATGAACACAAAAAAATTGTTAACAAGAGAGACTGGCAAAGAAAAGAATGAGCAAGTTTAAGACTTGTAACTTGACGCTAATATAAGTGCACTCTTATAATAATTTTCATTCACTATAATCATCGAATACGTATGTGTACAGTGAAATGGCATATTGTTGAGTAGAAAGAGAGATGAAAATTCCACTCATTATTATTAATGATGCCACACTACAGGACGATAAAAAAAAAGTAGTAAGAAATCGTAATTGACAATTTTTCTAGATTACGCAAAAATAAAATGCTGCTTTTTTTCTAACGGAAAAACTTTTTTTTAGTTTACGTATTGCAATTGAGATTGTATCAGAGACTCTCTGAACTGCATAATGCTGGATAGTCATTGAATTAATGAAAAACGCAATGGAGATTAAGAGTAGGAAAAAAAGTTTTTCAATTAGTTGGAGATGTAGGAATGAAAAGAGGATTGGAATTGACAATTGATAATATGGGAATAAATTGTTGGATTGTCATTAGGGTTGGCATATGCTGTATTATTGTTGGGATGGGATGCGATTGTATTTTAATGGAAGATTATGATGATCTTAAGATTGTTGTCATGGTTGGAGTTTAAAGAGCTTCCGATGCCTTGAATTTAACAGTTATGTAGGGATAGAACTAGCTTAATTCAGTTTTGAGGACATTTTAAGTGTCATGAGCCCCAAAGTTGAGTCATGAGCCTCTAAGACAGTAGATCTCAATCATCCGCAACATGTCCATAGCCGTGCCATGATTCCGCCATGTATCGTGGACTACAGCTTGAGAATCACTGGCCAAAGCACTGAACTCTCTAAACAAGCCTCAATTTTTCCACAAAAACTCAAAAATTCCCACAAAAATTGATTTCTCAGCAATCACATTCTTAACTTTCCAATCCCAATTCACATAAATGATCCAGCCAACAATAAGCAACATGCAAAACCAGATCTCAATTAACAGAAAAACGGTCCATACCCCCTCAAAACTTAAACATTGCACAATCAACTCAAAAATCAAAATCCCGCACAAAATTCCGTAAAATTTAATTTTAAAGCCAAACAATTGAGAAAAAAAATGTTTAAAGACCACCGTACCTCTCATAGCATTTTCTCTTACATCGCGTCATATGGTAGCGAATAAATTATGAAATCTCATTCTTAAATCAATTTTATTCACTTAATGGACAATGGTTACTTTTTCATTTCATTTTGCAGCGTAGATAATCTAATTTTTCTAACTGTAAGGCACAAAAGAATTTCTTAACTGCTTATAATTCAACAATGAAATTATTATAACATTGAATAATCATATTCCTTTATGACATTGGGTATACTCCATAAAATGTCTCTTTTATATTCGTTCAAAAGTGAAGAAGTGCCAATAGCACTTGAAATTTTGCTTCAAGTGTTTGAATTTGAAAAGATGTAATTTTATTGAATGGCAATTACTGAAAGCTTATAAACTACTTGCGATATAAAAGAAAAATTTTCGACACAAAAGCTTAACGTTGCGAAAAAAATAGAAAATGGTAAAATTTTAACTATGTTGGGGAATTATTGAATGAAATAATGTGGATTGGAGTTGTAAAATAGTTGGATTGGCATTAAAATATTAAGTCTGAGCTTTGCATTGTCTTGTGTTGTGAGAAGTTTGGGCTGTTTGAGTTATTTGATTCTGTTACTGGACTAGGGATAGATATGACAGAATTTCAGGGGTTGACCTTATATTCTCAGCATCATCATGGGTGTATTCATGGGAAATCACATGTTTAGTCCAAAAAAAGACCATAAATTTTGAGATTCATACAAAAAATTGAAATTTCTGGCTATATCAAAAGTTTCCTAACAATTTCTCGAGGTTGAGCCCGAGGGCTACCCAAGAAGTCTCGATCTAGGCATCGTTAACTCTTAGCCACGCCCTTGTTAGGCATCAATTTCAATAATTATAATATCTTACCCCACATTTCGCAGGATATCCTATTATCCAATCAAGAATAATAAAATACTAACTGCAAATCAACAAGCTCTTCTCTAAAACCCCGGCACGAGCAAGTTATCTCATCATTATCACAACATTGTTGCCTTTTATATGAATAACAAATGCATCTGGAACTTCTTGAAATTGCAGACTTAAATCATACATTTTTATAGATGCAATTCAATGTCTATGCAATCTTACTCTTTACATTTTAATCTGGTATATCTAGAAATTAACATGCTAGCATGCCAGCAGCCAATCTAAATATAATTTGCATTTTTTATGATTTTATAACCTGTCTTTATTGACACTTCAACATATTCTCATCATAACTTCCAATTAGTGCATAAAAAATAAAATTTAAATTTTTAATCCACTGACACCATAAATTTAAATTCATTAGAAGAGATGCATCGCAAGGCCGACAACTCACACACAGTAGAATTGATAATTCAACATAATTCTATTAAGTCGTCGTCTATGCTGCCACGAATAAAAATGAGCTATTCATTAATCTTAAGCTGCTTTCCAACAGACTCACTGTCAAATAATCAAAAGGCTTAAAACCTGAATTATGCCATGAATCTTGTTAGAAGAAATGCTAACGGCGTAGAGAATTCTTTCTACTGTATAATCCACTGTTGGAATCAGAATTTAAAATTAATTAGTTGGAAATATTTTGTTGTTTGAGATCTAATCTAGAGAGTCCAAAAACAGTCCCGACAGCTTGCGAATTGAAGAAGAATTTAGCAAGACGTGAACTCGTTTAGGAATTTTTTCATATTTTTCTCGCAATTAAGAATTTTTATGAATAAAATGGGTCATAATTTTGGCTAAATTGATCCGAATTCTGAATTTTATTTAATTAAGTGTGAAAATTTTTACCAAAAAAGAGTATAATTTTCTCACCTAGATCTAGATAATTAGGTGTATTTATCCAACGATGAATAATTTGTATATTTTCACGCATTTCATTGCAAAAAAATATAAATTATGGAGAATCTGCAAAAGAAATTAATTCATGAATTTAAAAAGTTTCTCGCAATCAGAAAATTTCTTTTTTCCAATTTAAAATGTATAAAATATTAAATGAGAGGATGGGGTCGTTTGTAAGTGACGACTAATGAGGATTGTTATTGACTCTCCCTTTTTTCCCTTCTCTTAAAATTGCTAGGGTTTAATCACTCTCTTACGCTCTTACACGATGGGAGCGATAGTGAGATTAATCCCTAGCAACGTCAAAAGCGGGACGGGAGAGAGGATCTAAAACGCAATGTAGAACAACATAGAAGAGGTGAGGGAGAGGTTAATCTATTTAGGGATTTTAGATTTTTACACGTTAAAACCCGTACAATTTGAGGAATTTGGATCAAATAGAGATTGTTTTCTCTGTACAAGTTGATTTCGGAAATGGTCGGTTGTAAGCCCTATTATCCCTAGCCTGATTTTGGGGATGCCACCCTTCAGACAAGGTGGTATGGATAGCCTTTTACTCTGTACTTTAATATACATATCCCGGCACATAACATGGTCGCCGGGTGTATTTAATGATATTAGGGAGTACCACGAGAAGGTATATACTTGACATTAGGTTAGTTTCGGAGTCAGACTTTGGCTTCATCAATTTCTTTATAAATAAGATCAAATAGAGGGCATCAAATCCCCCAGATCATCCCAAAACAAGAGTCCATAAGTCCCCATACATCATACATCATTCACACTCAATCCCTCCACTAGATACCTGCTGATTACATTCAATTGCAATAATTTATGAGAAGAAAATCGTTGTGAGAAATTAAATTCTCTATTAAAAAATCGTAATGAAGCGAAGGAATAAAAGAAGGTTGTAATTCTCATCTGAGCTTCCACTTTTTCTTCCATCCTCATCATTATGTGAAACTCATTTCCAATCATTCTGTAACTACACAAAAAAAATAAAATAAAATTGTATAAAATTTAATTGATATTGCGCTGAGAAAATTACGACGATCATTCTAAGAATTTTATTTCCAAAAAAAAAATAATATAAAATAAAATTTTGTTACTTATTTTTTTGTGTGTGGACCTGGACAGAGTCAACATCATGTGAAATAAAAACAAATAAAAAAAACATAAGAAAAATTGTCTGCTCGATTGCTTGGAGGTAATTAAGGATTGCGTGAGATTAAAATACCAAGAGCATCAAAAAGAATGAAAAAAATAAAGGAAGAACCAAAAAATCGTCTCTTTAATGATTTAACAGAAACATTTACATCACGTTTAACGAGTAGCCAGGAAGATAAGGTGGAGAAGTGGAAGAAAAAATTTCGATAAAATTAATTTTTTTTTTTTATTTGTTTAATTTTTTTGGTCAGATTCCTTATTTGATTGGATAATTTAAGGTATAAGAAATTAAATTTAAAGGTAATTGGAGGGAATTTTTCAGTTTCTCGAATGCGTTTGTTGATTTTTGAATGTAAATTAGAAGACATTCAATGTGATTAATGTTAACATTTACGGGAAACATTAACTTCAATTAATTTCTTATGCAATTTCATCCATAAATGTCAATTTCAATGCAAACAATTAAGAAGGATTTATTTAACATTTCCTCATCAAATGCTCATTAGCTTTGGCGTTGTGTGGATGTTATGGGATGGGGAAATTTGCATTATTGCACAATTTAAGTCCAATTGTTTGGGAATTCATGTTTTATTCATTTTCAAAGCTTAGATGCACCAGTTTACGAAAATTCAAATTTTAACAGTTTTCTTAAATTTAAATTTACACGGATTTATAAAGTTCAAATCTTAACGATTTTCAAAATTTAAAAATTAAGCAATTTAGAAAATTTCAAATTTTAAAATTCAAATTTGAACTAGTTTTGAAAATTCAAAATTTAACGGTTTTCAAAAATTCAAATTCTGTCCCTTTTTTTTCAAGACTTGCAGTTCATTGAACCTTCACTCAACCTCCTTTCCAACTTATAAAGCATGTTTAAGGAGTCAAATTACCATTTACAAACCATTCCCTAACATCCAAAATATCCCCATTCATGCTACAACATGCTGTGCTTCATTTCGACACAAAACTTTCTTTCCTAATGATAAGAAGGATTTGCTGATTAGAAACGGCCGTTCACCATATCAAATGTTTAACCCTAATTGCTTATAAATGACATTACGTAAGCTTCAGCAAATTAGAGATTTAAAGACTGAATAGCAAATAGTGACAGAAATTTTGCACAGTTTGTGGTCTCAGAGGATGTATGGCTATTTCCTATCGAATAAAAAATATTAAGTTATAACCTGAATGTTCGTAATTTCAGCCCACAGATTCAACTTAGAAAATCATTTCTTTTTATTACAGAAATGTTAATTTAATGCAATTTTTTAGCAAAATAGTCTATAAATATTGGCATTTTACAAGTTATGTGAACTTAGTCTGACGTAGGTAGAAATATGTATCGAGTCTAGCTGATTCTTAATTTTATTAGTCATTTTACGACCAGATAAAAATTTTATCTTGTTGATATTTTGGTATTTTGAGTGGATAGAGTTGAGAATAGATATTCTGGGCAGCATGTGATGCTAAGTGGACTTGGGGAGGTAGCCACATAGACAACGACTTAAAATTGAGTCAATGCTTTAAAACAACGACTTAAAAATGAATCAATGCTTCAAAACAATGACTTACATTTGAATCAATGCTTCAAATCAATGACTTAAAATTGAGGCGTTGCTTCAAAGCAATGACTTAAAAATTGAGTCAATGCTTCAAAGCTGTGACTTAAAATTGAGTCAATGCTTCAAAGCAACGACTTGAAATTGAGTCTGTACTTCAAAACTACGACTTAAAATTGAGTCAATCCTTCAAAGTTACTTACAAACACACTTAAAGCAGTCACGTGCAGCTCGGTATGAGCAAAATGGAATTCAATTTTACGACTTTTTCTATCATCAAGTAAGGCTGAATATTTAAAGTAAGCATATTGAATTCTAAGGAGAGTCTTTTCGACTCCCGGGGAGAAAATTTTTTGGCAAAAATTTTTATTGAATGAGCATCAGTCCATAAATTGCTTAATCATGTGCCTTGAGAAAACTCAGTTCTTTACCCCAAACATACTTAATCAATTAGTTTCAAACAAGCATTAAAAACTGAGTCTTACTAATTCTGCGAAATTCTCACCAAATCGCGAATTGGTGAACAAACTTTCTGCAAGAAAGAATTAGGCAAATGCCCGACATGACAACATCCTGTAATAAAAAAAAATATTCATGTAAATTTGCCTTGAAGGCACAAAAATGTTGTTGCTTTGTTATCAGATTCTCTCAAAACATTTCATAAGAATTAAGCACATTAACTTTAAAAATCTAAGACCAAAAATTCCCCCAAACCCTATAATTTTTTATTGAAATTCTCTTATTCCATAAAAATTTCACATGACTTCAAAGCAGGAACAGAATTAAATAAAAAAAAAATCACAGCAATTTCCCATTTACATTATGCCATTATATGTTGTCGTTTGTTAAAGAGAGGAATAAACAAAGCTTTCATACAGCTACCCACTCCAAGTCGCACTTAAAAGTAAAAATTATACATGAGATGAATACAGGCTGTGTACATTCGAAAAAAAAGAAATGAGAAAGAGACGTTGAGGTACCGCAACAAGAAACAGCATTATGTGAAAAAAAGAAATTAATTTAAAGTTTTTTGTGGATGATTGAGAGACTTGAGCGCAGTTTTGTATCAATAATCGGCTAAGCCAATTTCAACGGATTTCTAAAATTCATAATTTTAACGGTTTTCTCGAAATTTGAATTTTAAACTGTCTCATTAAGTTTGAATTTTTAACAGTTCTTTGAAATTTGAATTTCAAACCGTTTTGTGAAATTTGAATTTTTTAACGGTTTTTTGAAATTCAAGTTTATTAATATTTTCTTGAAAATTAAATTTTTAACGTTCTTTAAAAATTCAATTTTTCAAATTTTAAGAATTTTTTTTAAAAAAATTGAATTTTTAACGCATTTTTGAAATTTAAAATTTTAACGGTTTTTCAAAATTCAAATTTTTAACTTTTCTTTAAGAAATTTAAGATTTTTTCAAAATTAATGCAAACAAGGAGCTCTAGACCATACAAACCATGCCATCGCATACCTCACCCAGCCATCCCAATCAATCGATATCATTAACATCCCATTCCACTTAATTCCGTTCGAATAAAAATTATCTTTCTTTTATTTTTTCATTTAACTTTTTATATACATTTTCTTAGTTTGATACTGATAGAGAGACAGCAAGAGAGTACGAAAAGATAAAAAAAAGAAGAAGACATTTTATTACGTTTTAATGCTGATCAGAACACCCAAAAAGCTTTCCTGTTTGAGGGCGTTTGCTAGTGATGTCCATATCTCAAGTCATTTGACTTTATCAGCCCATTAAACGAATCTCATTCCTCGATATCTGTTCGGTTTTATGGATGGTGTATCGAGGCTCGATGGGAGAGTTTGAGACGTCATCATGAGATACTTTACCTCATTTTTTTCGGCTTTTTATTTCACTCATATATTCTTACATAATTAAGAATTTAAAATAAAAATTGTTGTTTTTGAGGGCCACAGCCTATTTATATATGAAGACGATATATGTGGATGGTATGTAACGAAAGAAATGATGATAAACCAAATGATCATAATGGAATGGAGAAGAAATGATACACTTTAATATTTATCTGTTTGTTGGCGTCTGCAGATTATTTCATAGCTTCAAAAAAATTTACAAAAAAAGCAGCAGCAAAGAGGAAAGTCAAAAAAAGAATCGCTTTGGGCAGTCCACATCTAATTATAACTTTTGATACGTTCTTCATTTTATTTTCGTTAATGAATTCTCAAATCAGACAATTTCTGCCACGATGATTAACGTAACATCTCTACTGAAATGCTTTTAAACAATAGCAAATAAAATGTTTGTGTAGTGCGAACAGAACATTAAAGTGATTTAATCACATTCCCATCAGCATCAAGCTGAAAATGTTATGTATGCGACCCATTCTCTATTCGACAATTGACGAGCTTGTACGGTATACTGAGGAACAAAACGACATAAAGTTTTAAATTAATTTTTATTGCCTACTGGCAAATATAAAATACAATTTTATTCCTGTACATATAACAATCAGCAATTCATCCAATTAAATCAGAGGATTTATTTATGGAAATTCTTGGTTACTGTAACTTCTATGTGAGGTGCGGTGTAGTTGACGTTTTGGAATTAATTGAAAAAATTGTAGAACTATGGGATACTGGAACTATAATAATGACTGGATTATTCTGACAGTTTCTATTGATTTTTTGGACTTTAATTGAAATTAAGTGGTGCTGTTATTGCATTCTTAAATGTAGTTTTAATCGCCATTAACCTAAAAGGGCAATAATCCTTAGAACTAGTTATTAACTAGTCATTAATTTGACTTTAACTAGCTCTAATCCATTTTTGTCCAATAATAAGAATTGCTATTGAATGCGATTGATTGAAGTGTTCACGATTATGGGAATCGAACCTTGCTACTCTCGATTAGTGCTTTAATTTCTCGACTGCCGGCTTTTAGCATTTTAGTGGACAATCTCAAAAAATATGTGCAATTAAACTCTGTAACGATGGAGTAGATGATAAGGTAGCCTTAAAACCATCGAACCTGACTCAAATTGACCAATATGCTAAAAAATTTCAAACAAAATAAGACTGAAAGCTACAGCATCTGTACTCTTAGACAATATTCTCTTTTCCATCAGCAAGATAACAAGATGGCACTTAGACAGTCACAATCTGCAGTTCTTAAGATTGAAACCCTTCCATTCCAACCACCTGGAAGTCCACAAATCCCCCTTCCCATTCCATAATTTACATCTTCCAATCACATTTACATTCCTAAATGTAAATCATTTTATCCATCATAGAATGATAGATTTTACATAGCCTGACTAAGTGCCATAATATACATTCAATCAACACCTGACAAACAAGAACTTATAAGTTTGAAACTCTTTTTAGATGACAAGTTAAATGCTGACAAGTGTAAATTTAATTCTCATTTTTGTGAATTTCTGACAGATAGCTATTATTCGTACCTGACAAGCTTGTTCACTGGTGTTGAATATGAGAGAGGCTCAGTTAAATCTGTAACAAGTCATGGAAATCATAAAAAATGGATTTAAAGTATTCAAATTTTTAAGATTGATGATTTATTTTGATGCTGTGACTAATCAGCTTGACAGCAAAAGATGAAATTTTTAGAATGGACAAAAATACATTGTTGACCTAATAATTTCCTCATAATGATCTCGTCAAATTTGTTATAAAGATTTATGGTCTATCCATATCTTTAATATTATGGAAAGTTAATTTTGCTGTGCAAAAAAATTTCTAATCTCAGTAATTTATTAAATTTTGTTTTCTTTTCATTTTTTGTGGGTTTACGAGTTAATTTACATATGTTGATGATGTCCTGATATACGGTCGTTAAGTGTAGGATGATTTCACGCTGAATTTCGAATGAATGCAAATGTTTTTGGTTTGGTATTGAATGGAGCAATTATCGATAAGATAAATGGAATGATGTATTGGGGTTTATTGGGGGGTTTAGAGATGATCAATTGAGTCATTGGAGTCATTGGGGTCGTTTATGGATGACGTAGTGGTTTATGAAGTGCAGTTCCGTTTTTTGACTGAGATCCAGTGTCTTCTGTCTTGTTTTGCACATAAATAACCAAATTATCAGTCAAATCAAGAACAAAGCCCAAATTCCAGTAGCTCCGACTTTTCATAGACATCTCATACCTTAGAACCTACAAATGACCCCATTAGTCACTCAATATAATCCACAAAATCATCAATTCACCGAGAATCTCAATCATCTATGCAAATTCGACCTCAAATGAAAACCAAATCAATTAGTTACAGAATGACTGTACAAAATCATGTGACGTGCAACATTTATGTCTATGAAATTAAAAAATTCAAGACAAGATCAGAAATTAATTCAGCATATCTGAGCTATGTTAAAGCTTTTAAAGTCAAAACAAAACTCATAAAAATTTGACTGTTAATCCTCAATAATTTTTAATGATTTTTTTTGGGGGTTATTTGGATGTGATGTTCAATATTGATTGAGTTTGGGGTTTGGGACGTGTTGGTTGGTATTATGGGTCATGGGTTAGAACGTCTTTGAGATAAATCTACTGATGCGATCTGAAATCGCACGACGCGATCAAACTGCAATTGTCGCCATAAATCGCATTTGCAGCCTCATAATGGGTCGGAATCAGTCGTTGTGCCGCTCTAGAATTATAAATCAAGCTAGCCAAATGAAAGCCTATCCACTTAAGACCATTATCTTAGAAAACATCATAACTACACAACTCCCTTTATGAACTGAAATGCATATTCATAAATAAATTAAAATATCCAAATTGGTCCATAAAATTAATATGCAAAACATTTCCTACTAAGCTTCGATTTCACTTTCGAAACACTAATAAATAAAGTCAGTATTTATACTGCCCAATAAATCAAAAAAACAGAACTGTAAAGTTAAGGATAAAAAAAATTGTGAAAATGAGACAGCACAAAAAAAAAAAGAAGGCAAAGTCAATCTTTTTTTGGATACCGGAAAATTTAGAATTCAAGGTCTATCCAAACATTTGGATTTTGGACATAAACAACTTTCACTATAATGCTAGAACGACCTGATTTTTTGCGTTAGATTTATTGTCTATATACACACTTTGCATGTTGAGGCTTGATTTTAAAACAATCAATCATCGTTCGACAGGCTCGACATTTGAAGTTTAATGTCTGAGAATCAATGGAAACATGTCAAATGAGCAAAATATATCTTATAAATATTTATTTATTTGTTAATCTCCTACTTAATCTTATTTCTTCTGTCTTATTTCTCATTCTAGACGATGTGGCTCTGCAAATTCAATCAACGACGACGACTATTGACAAAAGTCTTATTTGTTTTAGTCTTTCAATTGATGGTGATTGGAATTTATGGTAAATTGTGTGAGGTTGAAACGGGACAAAATAATATCATCGTAGACATTGAGGAGAGTCGCGGTAATGGTAAGTTCATGCCTGTTTTTTTATTATTTCTCTATTCATATCCACAAATCGAGGTCATTTTATTGAATATGAGGAGAATTTATTGCAGAAATATGTTGTAATTGGAATTAAATCATTGAAATGTTTTTACTTATTCCTACCTCTTTATCGCGATTCAAGAGATGTCACATGCACATGCAATGTGATGCTTTCAATGCACTTTCCATTTTTATTTTTTTAAACTCAACGACTCTTGTACACATAAAAAAGTATAAAATAAATGCCAATGATATAGAGGATGATAATGGTGGATAAGTTATTGTGATTCGAGGAGGGCATAAGGCGCATTTTCTTGTGCTGGACAGGTTATGTAGGTATGGTATGGCTGAGCTTCTTATCTGTGGTCAAAATTGCTCACTATTAAAGTTGAGTTTACTTGAAATTAGTTGCAAGCATTCCTAAAATTCCTGGAATCAAGGATTCTTCAATGGATTCCCTTCCTAGTATTATCCATATCAAGTCGCAAAATGCAGCAAATCTTATCTTCCGTCTTAAAAATGTGACAAAACCAGCTTCATGGTATCTTCGAAGCACTTTCGTGTGTTATCGTAAATACGACGACATATCGATGCCTTAACTACTTTGGTGTGCTGTTCGGGTATCTAGAATGATCTCTCATGCATGTTATCATACTCTAAGTTAGGATTCGGTCAATAATCGAAAACCGGCACATCCTGCGTCTTAGAAGTACTGACAAGCAGTTTTCGATACAGTTTAGTTCATCCAACGCTGCAATCCTGCACTTTTTGTCTGCAGACCTGCAATTTTAGATAAACCCGACATCATCTCAGTCTCAGTACACATAGTATTACCAATTACTCCTTACTTGCTTATCCACTGACCCCCTCAGATGTAACTCACACGTAAACACACCAAAAGAACGAATAAAGACTTGACAATAAATATTGCTATTAATAAAAATTGCACATTAACAATAAATTGACGAATAAAACTGATATCCAGTGTGTGTAAAAAAGGAAAAGAGAGAGAATTAAAAACCTAAAAGTAAATGAGAGCTTCAACGCCCATAAATGGAATATGTCATGAGTAAAAAAAATTAATATTGTATTAAATTTCCTTCAATAAGAGAAAGAGAGTCTACATATAACAAGATAAGCCTTCATGTGTGATATTTAACACCTCGAATTGCCATTATCGTGATTATAATAATAATAATAATTGATAATTCAAATTAATCATCTCGATTCCTTTAAACATGCTTTTATTTTCGATTTCTCATTCATGGGATGTTGCAGAAGTAAAAGAAAAGTATGAAATGATTGCAACTTTCGCTTTCTGCATATTTATGAAATGTATCCCATACTTACAATTTTTACTTCTTCTAAAACAGCTATCAGATGACATGAAAATTGACTGTGGAATAAAAAAAAAGCGAAAGTTTAATATGTTCACGGACTCACAAGAGTAGCATGTGAATGTATACATGTATACATGTGCCTTGGATATTATTAATATTATTACAGAATCAAGAGATTATTCATTAAATGAGAAAATTTATTTTATAAATATTTTGTCGCAAATAAGCTGCAGTTTACAATCTGCTTTCATAATCGTAAATATTAATAAAAAGTCGTACTGAAAGGTGGCATTCGACCCGAGCAGTTCATGGTGGTCGTTTTAGGATTGCTTGATTCAAATTTCATGTTTGTTCAAGTTTGAGCTTGCTATCCAAACTTCGTTGAGCCACAGCATACTTTGCCATGTCCGAACACTGCCAGACTAACTCTAGGATGTGAAGGCACCCTACTAGTGTGACTCAAGACTCAATTTATTAGCTATTTGGAAGCCAGATCGAGCTAAGGGTCCATTTGTACTCTAGATGAGTTCTTTGTACTATTTTGAGTCTTTATAATGCCATGACAGACATTTCCAGTCCCTTTTAACATCAGAAACCAACATTTCCTACAATATGCCACTCGGGCTCACGTTCCATAATGAAATATTTGCTGATTACACACAATGACTTCAATATCGATAAAGATAATTGAAGTAAATAATATTTACTTTTTTAATTTCAATAAAATGTATAGTTTATTGGGTAATGTAAAAATTTTCTCAGCAATTTCTATTCAAATTTTTGTAATAATGTGTTACATTTCATATGGCTGTGCAGTTTCCTTGACAAATCTACATTGTGTTACTTAAATACGCTTATAGTTAAAATGTTTCGAAAGATTTGTTAGTTTTTTTGTAATTTGTTATAGTCATAAGGGCCTGACTTGCTACCGGTTTTATGTAGATTTCAAGATATTTCTGAGTTCTTCTTCAAATATGAAGGTTAAGCTCCCCGCTAAGCAGCATATAGAATAAACAATTTATATCCTATTCAACAGTCTCATGTCTAACATTTTGTAATAGATTTTGTCCAAAATTGATGTATTTGATGTTTGGAATTTAGCATTTTTGTAGGCAAACTTATGAATGGATGGAATTGCTTCGTTAGTCACTAGTTAATGGATTGACTATCCCAAAAATATTGAGAAATTGTTTAGTTAATCAATGAGAACCATTCATAAATGTCTATGAGTTCTTAGTAACAAGATGGTTAAAAGGACAGTTTTAAGCAAGAATATAGACTAGTCTAGAACCAGCTTATCTGTTAAATGATCTGGTTTTAAAGAACAACCGTTAAGAATCTAGCACGAAATTTTGACCAAATGACTCTTTGGTGTCATTTGCAATTCATTATCCAATATTTTGTACTAAAACCGTTCCTCACTTGCTGTACACTTTAAAAAACTATTCAAGTCATTTTTCTCACACAAAATTCGATCTAACCTTAACTTCTTATCAATATAAATTAGTTTGCAGTCTAAAAATCAATACTGGGTGTCCACAACCTTAGCATGCAACAATTTGAAGCTGATTGACCAACAAAATTAACTCCACAACGACCAAAATCCCCAACTCTGTTAATATTAATTATTAATCCCAATAATCGACTGTCAACTTAAAGTTGTGAGCAAAAACAACTATAAGTAATGGTCAAGTAGCTAGAAAAACTAGATTTTCAATACAAAAAGAGATAGAATTAATTAAAAATCTACTAGCTTGACTAAATAAAAAGTAGAAACAGTAATCCGAATGATCTCATGAGATATTAAAATATTACAACATAAATAATCCCTCAATATCACTTTTTCATTGTTTCGTATGGTACTATTTAAGAAGCAATTTGACTATTTATAAATGCTCTGTGGGTGATTTTTTTTCTCTATTTGTATATATTTCTATATTTTTTAACCTAATGTAGTTGATAAATAATTTATTTAAATTTAACACACTCAGTGGAGAGTGAGTAAGAGAGACAGACATGAGCACAATAAAAGCTCACGGTAGGGGCACAATGAGGAACAATTACAACAAATATTTCATAAATATTTGATATATATTAATATCATTTTTGTGTGTGTTTTGTGTATTTAAATTAGTTTGAAGATTATTAAGGGGGGTAACATAGTTTTGAAATTTTTAAAAATTGTTGGAATTGACTGAAATTCCTTGAATGTGAGTAAATTGGAATCTTGGATCCCAAACGAGCCATAACTAGGTGAATCTGCTGGTGCAAAAGTATGGCCTCGGTGGCCTGGCGGTTAGATAAGAGACCCGAAATTTGAAATTGTTTCATTTGTGGAGACTTGGGTTTGATTCCCATAAGAAATAAGTCTCTAGATCATCATATCGAGTGTTGCCGATTTGCCAAGGGTCGTCCAAGGCTCTCGGCATTAAAACCTTAGTTTAGACTAAACTCTACAGTGATTCTAGTCTACAAAATCTCATAGAAGGGTTTAAGAATTTTTGGCATTACTTACTATATCTGACTCTGCCACTTAGTTTGTACTAATTTTCTCTCCCCACATTAAGCTCCAGGGGGTCTTTCCCCATTTGGACTGGCTTTAGGCTATAGTAAACCAGAATATACTCAGCTACCAGCCTCCGACTAAGCATATCAAACCACAAAGTCTACAAAATTCTCTCTCATAATTCAATCACATGTCCCCCCTTTTACTTAACATTCAAAAAAAATTATAAACATCGAGATAAGTCTCTCCAGCACAAGAACTTGCTCTGAATTAATTAATTATTAATCGACATTAATCATTGTGTGTAAAATAATAAACAACATATCGACTGGATATAAAGGAGTACATTTATATTATATTCAATGATTAATGTGTGTGGTTGGTTAACTTATACAGTTTATTTCTTAAAAACTTCAACTTAATTGAATTCTCAATAACAATTCTCTTTCTCCATTCCCTACAGCAGTCATCAATACACATGAAAATTCACCCAAACTACCTATACATGGCGATGTCGACGATGAGATCATATTGGGATTAAATTTACCCGAAGGAAGCAATAATTTATTCAAATTAAATGGCAAATATTTACAATTGGTTCATCCACTTGATCGAGATAAGGAGAATTTAAGTCATATACAGTTCTCGGTGAGTATTAAGTGCGCAGCACGAGATCGACACTGATGTTGGGTGCAAGTGAATTAATTAGCTTCGATTTTTACTTTTTTACTCTTATTAAAATATTTATTTATATTTTTGCAGATATCTTGTACAATTAAATCAACACCAAGTCGTAGTCGCAATATTCCGATTATCGTTCGTGTGTCTGATGTTAACGATGAACCGCCAGTTTTCGTTAATACTCCTTATGAAACGTCAATTGCTGAGGTGAGTTTTACAGATAAATATGTGAAATAAATCTCTTCATTCAGGGCTGTTTGGAAGTTTTAATACACAATTTATGAGTCATTGATCTGTCTGCAAAAAAGCTGAATGAGAAGCTTGCAATTATTTATTATGAAAGACGCCATGGGGGAATTTATGGCTTTTTTGGTATGAAATTTTGCAAAAATTGGATAAATCTTCTATGAATAGATTGAGGGTCATTTTAAGTGACGTCAATTGATTATTGACATTTTTTTAAGCTTCTTTGTGGTTGATGTCAGAGATTTGTAGGGGATTTGACTACTTTGGTGCCAATTGTGATCAATAATCTTCTAAACCTTGTCTAGAACTCCATAAAATCCAAAAATCAATGCAATCAGCCTTGCTACTTTGTAGTCAAAGTAAAAACTAATCCAATCATTTCCAGTCAAACCATAAAAATTACAATGTGAATGTCTCCAAGCTTCACTCAATTCAAGTCCAATGAATATTAATGGACAATGCGTAAAGTAAATAGCACAAAAACATACTTTAATTAACCCGACATCATGACCTAGTAAAACAATTTTTTTCGTCTTTCCTTTTATTTTTTGTGCCTAGATCTATAAAAAAATGGAAATTGGCTTGCATTTTAATTGAAAACTAAACAAATTAGCCATCAGAAACAGGCTTGTAGTTTAATGAATATCAATATATGAGTATGTACATAAAAGAAGCAGATAAGAGCCTCTCAATCATGTCAGTTGGTCTTACGCTTCTTACTAAAGCAAATATATACACAATGTCGGTTGTCGATCAATTAATGCTCAACAAAGAAGAGATTTGAGTATGAAATAAAAAAAAAGTGAGAGGATTGAATGAAATTAAAGGAGCTGTCAATATATCAAGTAATTAAAATGTAAATATTTGTTAATATCGGCATGACAATATGTAAGATGTCAGCTGTAGACATTCTCTTTAACTTCTTGTTTTATTGAACTTGGATTTACCTACTGGGTTAAAGCTTTTGTGTCCACATGAGATATTTTCACCCAGAGTTGTCGGTTTAGAGAAATTTGAGAGTTCAGCGAGGATTTCGGGTGACCAGAGAGGACTTTGGGAGCTAAGAGAGGATTTTGGGGGTTTTGAGAGGATTTTGAGAATCTTAAGAGGATTTTGGGAATCCAGAGAGGATTTTGAGAATCTAGAGAGGATTTTGGGAGTCCAGAGATAATTTTGGGAACCTAGAGAGGATTTTGAGAGTCCAGAGAAGATTTCGGGAATTCAGAGAGGATTTTAAAATCTATAAATGCACTTCCAGCGTCACCAACTCCAAAAACCATCGAAAACCATCAAAACATTCCTTCCAATATCCACAACAGCTTCAAATTACACTAAAGAACCAAAAGATTCTCTTCAAAAGCAATTTTCGACAGCCTCATAATCAGCTCGTGCCAAACAATTCACAAAACTTGTCAAATTTGCCAAAATAATCCCAAACAACCATCAACTACTCACCAGCATAGACAACTCTGTTCATAACCTTTAACTTTACCGTTTTCATTTGACTGACTCATTCTTTACTTTTACCCATCACAGAAAGAAGGTTGAAGGAAAATAAATAAAAAAAAGTCTGTAAAACAGTTCACTTCTGCTCACGCATTTCTCAACGACTTGAGAGAAGCAAATAAAAATCTCATGCTGCTACCGTCCATAAATCATCACATAAAAAGTGATTGTACGAAAAATAAAGAATTTTTTTCTGATTTTCGACAGATTTCTAACAATAAGGCTGTGTAAGAATTGCAGATTGTTTCATTCATCTCCTCACCCACGGGTGTGCTTTGATTCGCGCTTATTTCGGCCTGTCGTGTGATGCTGTTACCTACTTATTGGATACTTAAAGAACATTAATATATCCACACACGAAAAGAATCACTTTTTGAATATAATTTTTTTTTGCTCATATATGGCACATTATTAAGCATCTAATATAACAAGGTACAAAAATTTATGAATGATATAAATGGAGAAAGAGAAAAGAATAAAGGAATTACACAAAGATAAACACAACGAAAGATTTAATTGTTATATCCAACGGTACCTGAGTGCTTATTCGATTCTAAGCATGTTGTAATACCGCATTATGCTGTGTGTTTAAGGTCAATATAATTACAATATAAAGATATTCGATTTGACTATACCTCGATTAAGTCATAAAATAAAATTAACACAAGAGAGAAATTTTTTATTTTATTTTTCATATAATAATAAAAATTTCATTTTCTTCGCATTTTTGCGATCACAAGTACGACTTGAAAGAGGCAAGAGATGAAATGTTAAGTCGTTAATAATCTCTTTCTTAGAGCACTTTTGGCGAATGTTGAGGAGGAAATTAATTTTGAATTGTAAAAATTTTTAATGGTTGACTGGATGATTATGTGGCTGAGATAATAATTTTTTGTGGATGTAGCTTAAAAGTTGTTGATTATTGTTGCTGGGTGATGAGATGGTTTGGAGATTTGTCCTGATTATGCAAGAATATTGTACATTGGAGCTAATGGGTTGTCAGGAGCGTTACCTATCCATGTATAGACTCTATAGCACTCATCCTGGCTAAAGATGTCTTATCATGGATCGAATGCGCAAGCATAGTACTGGTACTGCTTGAAAATTGACTAGACGGGTGTCAATGCACATTCCAGTCGTTAGTGCATCATCATATTGCTTATTCAAGATGAAAGAAGGATTTTATGGATCAAAAGCACCTCAAACAATTTCTGGCTTTTTCCCTTCTGGCATAGTGGCTACAGAGCATGTTGAAGTGACTATCACAGCTAGCGATAAGACTTTAAGCATCATATACTCCAAACAATCAAAAAGCTAGCATAATAATTGCAAAATTGCATTCGACTCACCTAAACTAACAAACCTGACCAACCCTAAAGTCATTCCTACTTTTACAACTTTTTAACAACTCCTAGGTGACCAACATCCATTAAAAACAAAATTTTAACGACAATTTACCGACAAGTATGCGCTTTGATCATCCGTGACATGATAAAAAATTCAACAAGTCATTTCTCGTATTAGGATGTGACACGAAGTCACAATTTTCGATGCTTTTTTTCTTCATCTCCATCTCCAATAAACAATAATAAGTTGTTTTCGTCATGTTTCGGCTATAAACAATTTTGTTGTCGCTTAAGTGCCATTGCATGTCAAATTTCTTCTAATAACAACAACATATATACATTAATACACGAAAATTTCCTATTGTTGTTATTGTTGGTTAATTTCTCATATGAATTGTTAAATGAAATGCAAAGTAAATTATCATCATCATCATCATCGCCTCTTTGACCAAGGCATACTTTGTTAGTTTGATTGGGGATTGTGTGGTGGTGATGTGTAGTGTTTTGGGGGGTTTGAACGCAATATGTCTGTTGTGTCTAGCAATGAAATTGAGTTCTAGCTCTCAAAATGAGCTCAAGCACTGAAATTGAGCTCTATCGACTTAGTCGAGTCATGGCCAATATGTTGAGGCACTCTGGCTTGTCATCTGAATCCCAAACAGTTTCCAATGTGGCGTCCGAGCAGACAACTTGACGACTTACCTCATTAATGTCTGCTTATAAATTCCAGAACAATTTTAGTTCTTATCCAAGTCACTAATAACAATTTCAACCAGACCCCTCAAAACTAACCATACACATCACATCCATCCAATCCCCATTCCTTCATATTCATTTCTCGATTCATTGAAGACAATCGAAAAGAAATTAACAACAAAGAGAAAGTACAAGACGATGAATAAGAAAAAAACAAGAGAGTGAAGATTTGTTTGATAATTGCAGGCTTTTACAACGTACTGTAATATATATACATAGGTGCAAGTTATGAAGATCTTAAATCACTCAAAGACTTTAATTATCACTATCTTTAAAGTGCAAATGCTTTCAACAAAAAATAATGAAAAACTTCCGTATGAAAATTGAAAAATAAAAAGCCTGTGTGAACCTCGCACGAACTTTTGACTTTGATTAATCAATCACATAAAATCTTAATTTCGATACCTAAAGTACATTGTAATGAAAATTGTTACGATGGAAGTTAAAATCATGCTGCTTTGTTTGAAGGGCAATAGCTGATGCTTGAATGGGTTTTAATGAGAATTGTGAGATGGAAATCGATTAGCTTGGAGATAATTGACTTAAAGTGTGTTAGAAAAGAAACTCTTTTTTTTTTGTCAATCAAATTTGAGGTTTGAGATTTTGGATATGGACAGTGGAAATTTTAGTGGGTGAAGATTGAGATAGGATTAGGTGAGCATTGAGGTTGACATTGTGTCATGGATTAGAGTAAATGGGCTTCGATAGACTGAATTAGGAGATATGTTGATGGTCCATTAAGTAAGGTCTTCATGACTAGCTTCATATTGACAGCATACCATAAATTGAAGTAAACTAAATTCGATGGACTTAACTAGGAGATCTATAGAAGCTCCATTAAGTACGGTAGCCATGACTAGTTTTGTAGATTACAAGAACTCATGTAAATACCAGAACGTTTCATAAAATATGTCATTATTCAACCCTAAATCGAGTTACTAACTAGACATTACGTCAAGTTGTCTTCTTGGAACACTTGAGTATCATGAAAATTCTTCAGTAACACAACTAAGTCATTACGACGCTGCAACATCATAGCATTAGCGTCAAATAGGCGTAGGATTGAACTAGCTGCTGTTTTGAACTCTTTAAACAGCAATAAAATAAGATTTTCCGCAGTGTTCCATATTTGGGATTAGCAATTGTTTTATGTGAGTGACCAGTAGTCATAATGAGTCCATAATGTTAGTAATAAACTCAAATTAATGTTGTTATGGCAGCAAATCATTGACTGCAATGTCCTTGTAGTGAAAAAGTGTAGCTTTTCCTGTTCTGTGGATATTAAACTTTGTTCCTACTATCTGCTAAGGATATCATGTCTCACTACATCCTCGAACGTTTCTCCCCCAGGAATCTCCTTATCCTCAATATAGCTATAAACATATCAACAAATTAATCTTAACACCGCTATCAAAAGCCTATAGTCTTTAAATTTAAAAATTTTATTAACATTAATAGCTTTTTAAAAAGATAATTTAATAATTTTAAATTTATTCATGAAATATGAAAAAATAAATTAACAATAAATTTAAAATTTATGACTATGTACTGGGTGTCATGTATTTCCCCTAAAAGCTTTAAATTATGTGAAATATGAAAAATTATTCAAGATGATTTACTATTGAAATTGTAATAAAGCTATCATAAATTAGATGTGCATGCAAAAAAGCTATATTCACATGGAAAATCGTGATTAATATTAATATCTTTTTTTATATTTTTCGATCGTAAAATTAAGTAATAATCAATTGACAGAAGCATCAATGTTTCACGACTGACTCTTTTGCATAATAAAAATGTTTAAGCTCGTAAACGATCTTTATGGAATATAGCGTTTAACTATAATATGCACAAAACCTGCATACAATGTATCCAACATACATGACTAGTTAATACTTCAAATATTTGTTTAACAATCTAGCATGTATTACTAAATATAGGAATATTAAATCGCCAAATCACATTTTGCTTTCAAATAAAAATCTAAGAAATTTTTTTTTTTTTTGCTAATTTTTCAGTCCATAAAAAATCGAATTTATCCTTCAACCGTAAATAATTCAACAACATTACAACTATGGACTTATTTTGTACTTTCGCATATTCATGTAATTGTATTTTCATGAGGAAGTTATAAAGACATAAAACTCAATAGACAGATATGTTTGACAAAGCTGGAATTTAATGAGCAGATTTCCTAAAATAAAATCGATTCGAAACGGTCATTCTTTATGTTTATCTAGCTAGCTGAGTCTTTCTATTTCTGTGAGCAATTTTGGGTTTGTTTGAGTGACCGGGGAGTACATGCTGTGTTTTGGATAGTAGCCTGTGATTCATTGTGATACAGGCCAGCATAAATTTGTGATTTTATTGATATTTCTTTCAATTTGGGACGTATTGATGCTGAACTTGCAGTTTTCATACATTTTATGAGCAATTTTGATATAATCAGGTGTTTTACAATTATGGACTAGCCTTATCCATGCAAATTAGCATAAATATTGTCCAAAACCTTAGTCTTAATTGCAATTCCTCTGAAATACTCTGCTGACAGTGAGAATCTTACGGAAAAGTGATTAAAGCTGAGCTAGTCAAACTGGCATCCACTTGGCATAGTCTACCAAGCATCAAGCAGCTAATGTTGGTCATCAGGTGAACGAATGGACAATTTAATGTCTTACTAGTTGCCTTTTGATTAATATGAATAAAATTGCTCAATTGACCATTATATGGACAATATTTCGATTGTGTAGCCACCTTCTTATGAATCATGCATACCTTGTCATCATATTCACCCTAAGAACCCAAAATCCCCATCCCAAACCCGCTTCCAGTCCCTCCTAAACACTCACAGCTCGGTAAACTCTCAACGAAAATTCCACAATGAAAATAGCATCAAAAACAGACAAATGATCAATTGCAACACCTGAACAGCCTCAATCTCTAACTCACAAAGTGGAAAATAAAAAAAAAATCTCAAACGAATAACAAAAAATTATGCAGAAAAACCTTTTTCGAGTGCAGCTCACATAAAAGGAAATGAATGCAAAAAAATATTCAAAATTTTTTTTCATAAAATCAATTTTTCAATTCTCTTTCCACACATTACTTGTGTGCAGGCATGCGAGTAAATAAGTGAAAAAATTCATTAGTATGAATATAAAACTTGTTATGTCCTAAAATGCTTTATGAAGTGTTGCTGCAACATGGCTGTTTTTTTACAATATCGCGTCTCAACTATTTGCCGACATTCATCGTCCATTAGGAAATGTTTTTTAGTATTCTTTATGTATTTTGCAGCTACAACTATTATTGCTGCTGCATCACATAACAGTTAGTGTACAGGGAGGCCAATGGACATGAAAAATAGTTTCCTCATTCTTTTACGATTTATTTATTTATTTTATTTTTCATTTCTTCTGTTCATGTCACATACATGAATATGCCATCTCTTTCCTTTCTCCTAAGCTACATCAAATTGCATTATAACCATGTTTGGGACGCACGATGCTGTTGTCTCTTCAATCTCTCTTTTATGCTGCATTTTCTTATTAATTTCTTTCTTTTTTTTGCTGTTACTGTTCGCCACTTAACATTAAGCTTGGTCAACTACAGTAAAGAATTTTTATTGCTTGCATTTTCATCTGAACTCATCAAATAATCAACTGTAACAGCAATTACGAAAAATATTTCTTAATGTGCATGCCTAAATATAGTGCACAAATATGCAATATAAATTCTCTCCTGGACTGTTGGACTGTCAATAAAAATAAGATTGAAATATGAAATTAGTATGAAATGTTTGTAGTCTGTAAAGTTGGATATCAATCCATTTATTGTGACAGTAGCGCACTTTTCCTTTTTTTTACATTGTTATAATAAGAAAATCGGGGTTATTAATCAGTATATCATGACAATAATCAGCTAACATAACAGCAATCAACATTTAGCTGTCACTATTAATCCCATGCGAAATATGAAATGAAATGAAAGTCATCTGAGTAAGAGGCGGGCTGCTTTATGTGGATAGAAATTTTAAAATGGAACTAGAAATTTAGTTTGATCAGGTACACGAGATTTGATTGTAATGAAAAGTATGTAGATTAGTCGGAAGTGTTGAATGGAATTTATTTGGGGTATGCTGACTTCTTGGTGGATATTTTGAGGCAGTTTGCTCCAATTTTGGTCTGAATTGTCGGAATTTCTTAAAGTATTCCTAAAGATCGCCTTAAGCATGACTAGGGCAACTGCACGAGCAACACAATGTAGACACTAGGGTACTGCTACGTCACTGCATTGACAGTAAGACGAGAAAGTGCCCTGACGGCACCTTGACGTCTGTGTATGTCCTTTTTAGGGATTATTCTTGTCTAAGTACGATTTGACTGCTCACGACATACTTGAGGGTTTGAGCGACAATCTAGTGTGTCCACAAGATACACAGCACCAACACATGCTCTAAATCCACACCAAACCAGACAATCCTCCAACAATCCAATTCAACTCACGTAAAATTCCCCTCATAACTCGCTTTAAAAAAAACTCATTGACATGTTGTTATAGCATGTTGTGTGAAAAATTGTCACGACATTCTCCTATAATTATGATGCACGTACTTGAAATTCATTACCTCTTTTAATTGATTATGAATTGCCTGCTTATATCCCATCTGCGAGTGAGCAGCAGCAGCAATGAAATAAAAATAATTTCAACATTAATAAGAAGAAATAAGAAATAATAACAGCGACAAGTCAGTTTTGCAACAAGACAGATAGACTACGAATATAATGTCCATTGATAAATGCACCTGAGTGTGAGCTACTGCAATTTAATAACAAACTCTTACGTTATAATCTAATTTCAATTTTATTGCAATTTATTTCATTCATAATTCCTTAAAAAACATCAATAATTGATATATAATGTACGTGAATTGAATATTTCCAGTCAACTCCCGTGGGCACAACAATCTATAACAGTATAAAGGCAACAGACATTGATGCGGGCGTGAATGGTGCAGTTGAATATTTTATAATTGAAGGTGATTTAACGATCAATACTGATAGCAATGATACTATATCAACAGCAGATGGATATGGCACATTTGCCATTTCATATCCACATCAGGGACATGTAAGTAATTTTTTGACCTAGTTGGCAATTATTGTGGGGGTTTGTACGGTTATGATGTCTTATGCGGAATTGGATTCTAGTGGGACTTTTGATTGTTAGGGCATATCCAGAGATCGTTGACTCCAAGTTGCAATTTTTATACAAAAACTCTATTAATCACCCTATGCAACTGATGAGCAACCTGTGTGCAGCCAAAAACTGTTGGAAACGTCATGAGCCCTCTGCCATGAGTGATTATGGTCATGGATTACGATCAAGGTGTGTCCAGAGGAATTTGATCCCTAGCTTCCATTTTTGGCGTCCTATTCTTATGTATAGTGCACCATACAGGTCCTGAACCCCTCCACCCCTCATCACTATAGACACCACAACCAATCAACCCCACATTTATTATTTAATGATTAATAATGAGTATACCAGTGCGCTATATAAAGTGCATGTGAGAAAAAAAGCCACAAAATGATTGTAATTTTTTCATCTCCTTTTTATAGGTCACGGTTGTAAAAACTTTGGATTATGAGCGAGTACAACGATATTACTTAACAATAGTAGCATCGGTAAGTTGCACATTTTTTTGTTAGCACTTTATATAGACTCAATATGAATACCCGTGGTAATTGCAATTGTACAATGAATTGAACTCTTCAATAGCCTAACTATATGTATTGATGATGATGCTGTGGTTGTGCAAATGATAACAAATTAATCTTCATCATAAAGCTTTATAAGTTTTGATTCAATAATACATTAAGATAATTTGCTTGAGTCACGCGAAAAAAAACTCGATTTCATCCATATACGATCCGAAATCTATATAATGTCCATAAATAGAAGTAAATGAGCAATGAGAGACCGAGAGAGAGAAAAAGGTATATTGTTGCGAAATTCTCTTGATGTATTCCTTCATGTGGCGCTTAATGCTTAGTCTTAGCTCAATACCCCTTTACTTTAGTTGATGTTGATGTGAAGGAATTTGCTTTATTTGAGGTTAGGTAACTTTTTGGGTTGTGTTGTTTGGGGACGCATATTTAGGTAAAGCCATGTCTATTGATTCATCAATCTAAGCAGAACAACTGTATTGCCCCCAAGAAGACGACAAAAGAGGTCCTAATTTGTGATGACTGATTATTCTACATATAGTTCGATATCCTA
The DNA here is from genome assembly GCF_022539635.2 of Chironomus tepperi. Classification (NCBI taxonomy): domain Eukaryota; kingdom Metazoa; phylum Arthropoda; class Insecta; order Diptera; family Chironomidae; genus Chironomus; species Chironomus tepperi. Next base: position 4,430,601 of record NW_027226207.1, read on the forward strand.
GATTCAACATTATTCAGATACCACGCATATGGATCCTTAACAGACAAAGAGCATGAATCATCTAACAGAAACATCACCATGGTACCCAAAAGCGGTCTCTCTCTCTGTTACTGTATATGCAAATCTGCCATTGCGACCTTATGACTTCAGTGGCTCAGTGATTAGACAGTAGGATTTTCAAAGCCATTCCAACTAATTTGTAAGGATACAAGTCCGATTCCCATCAAAATTTGATCTCTCAATTCCTACAAAAATGATTGTCAATATGAATAAAAGTCGCTACAAATTTGACAATACTGCACTACTAGACACTACTAAAGTGACAAATTCAGCAAGTCACACCGAATCTTCCCAAACATTTTGATCTGATCAGCCAGTACCATTCACAAAACAACTCACTTAATTCCCACAGCAAAAATCCGCGATAAAAATGTTTCTCTTCTCTGTGCTCAGCCAACATGTCATGCTTAAATATGGTTAAGTTTAAATCTCATTAGCCATAGACTTTAAAGTATAAACAGAATATACAAAACAAAACCTTATAATGTACTTATCGTTAAAACTTACTCAGTTGCTCATAAAGTATGTGACATGATGTCAAACATATGCTGATTTAATAATAATTTAAAGCAGAGAAAAAGGGAATTAGTAAATAAACTTGTAAGAATGGGTACAGAAAAAAATATTTAAATAGCTGATATGGAAAACAAGATATTGTTACAAACAATGAATGGCAGTTAAAGAGAACTAAATCAGCAACAATAAAAAACAGCTTTTGGATCATTAAACACATGAAATAACAATTTTTCGTGATTCTTTTAATCTAAATAACGTGACTCGAATATTCAATTAACCGATCGGTTTTTGTGTATTTATAAAGTTTTTTGCATACACGGGTTTGGACGTTGTCAAGCATTACACATTTTGAATCGCGGAAATGTTGTGTAGCTTTGCATTTTACAACTCTCATGAGATCATCGTCAGGAGTAGTTTGTAATGTAAATTGTAAGTGCGTGATTCAAAAGCGCATTAATTTTGTATTGTAAAGTAAGCAAGATGAAGCATGATGCTGAGTCTCGAACCTAGAGTTAGAGATTTTGAATGAAATTACTTACTTCACAAGAAAAAAAATTCTAAAATTTTAGAGGTAATGTATGAAATCATATACTTCACAAGAGAAAGTTTCTAAAATTTGAGAATTTTTATGTGAAATCTTATACTTCACAAGAGAAAGTTTCTAATAATTTGAGACTTTTTGTATGAAATGTAATACTTAAAATTTGACATACAGACAAACAAACCACAAAACCTACAAATCCACAAAACCCCGGTAAAACCAAAGAAGAGGTAAAATAAAGACAAACATTGAACATCGATCGTAAATTCTTTGACTTTTGCATTACACACAATTTAACTTTGATAATCTTACAATTTTTATGGGCTCATGTAAAATCTCATTAATTCTTTTTCATTCCTCTCATTTTAATTCCGCTAGGATCGTGCAAGAAATGTGTCAGAAAGATTATCGGCAACAACAACACTTGTAATAAATGTAGAGGATGTCGATGATCTCGATCCATCATTCATCTATGATGATTGTCTATATTTTGATGGAAGTTGTATTAATCCTGAGTATACAGCCACGATTGTACCTGGTACGGTACAAAAAAGCTTACAGATAATGCCACAAGCAATTAAAGCAATTGACTTAGATGCATTAAATGCCACAATGAGATATGAATTTATTGATGGAACTCCAAATACTTATAGTGAATATTTTCAAATTGATGAGCTTAGTGCTGATATAAGACAAATTAAGTTAGTCGATTCGACAGTATCGGATCGTCAATTTGTTATAACAATTAAAGCTGAGGAAGTAACGGAGCAGAAACGATTTACAACAGCTAAACTGACAATAAATGTAAAGCCTATTGATGTCTATCCACCCGTTATAATTGCATCAGACTTGACGGGTGTCGTTGAGGAGAATGCACAAATTGGAACGAGAGTACTAAGCATACACAATAATAATCCGATTAAATTTAGCATAAAGGATGAAGATTATTCAACAGATGTCGAACTTCCAATTTATTCATTTGAATTAACAACAAATTTATTTTCTGTCAATAAAGATGGATACTTAATAGTCAATGATAGTTCAGGTATAGATCGTGAGAAGTCTGAAAAGCTTTTATTTCAAGTCATTGCGCGTGAAATTCATGGAAATGCAGCTAGTTCACCACTTAGTGTCAATGTAACAATACTCGATTTAAATGATAATGAACCAGAAATTTATGAAATGCAACCCATAACAATAAGTGCTGGTAATTCAAAACGACTACTTGCTCAGGCACTTGCAAAAGATATTGATGCTGGATTAAATGCATCAATAACTTTCTCATTTCCAAATCAAACAGTTAAACAAAAATTTACAATCGATGAGAAAACTGGTGAAATTTATTCTGATGGACGTCTTAAAGCAAATGAAATTTGGAATATAACAATTCGTGCAACTGATGGCGGTGGTCTCTATTCCGATACAAATCTGCTAGTCAATGTGATTGCTGGTCCAAATACAAAACCACCAGTCTTTAATAACAATATTTATGACATTACTGTAAATGAGTCATCAATAATCAATTCATCTGTTGTTCATGTACATGCTGATGATCCTGAAACAGATCCCGTACATTATTCAATCATTTCGGGTAATGATTTACGTCAATTTGAAATTAATTCCGACAATGGTGCAATAACAATTATTCGTAAATTAGATCGTGAAACTCTTACAAAATATCAATTGTTGGTTCGTGCCGAGGACACTGATGGCTTATACACAACATCTGTTGTGAACATTAAAGTACTTGATGCAAATGATAATCTACCAGTTTTTGATGAATCGACATTACCATATTTATTTTCAGTCGATGAAGGTAAATTAAACGCATTTGTTGGTATGGTACAGGCATATGACATTGATGAAGGAAGAAATGGCGATGTCGTATACTCATTACCATCAAGTGTACCATTCAGAATTAATAGTGAGACAGGCGAAATTTATACGAAAGAAAAATTGGCATTTAAGAAGCAAAGTGAATATGAATTTATGGTTAAAGCTAGTGACCAAGGTGACACACCATTATCATCGGAAATTAGGATTAAAATTTCAGTCAAAGACATTCCAAATATTTTGCCAATTTTCAATAAGACACAAATTGATGCTAAAGTGCCTGAGAATGTTGCTGATGCATTTGTGGCTGTTGTTAAAATAGGAAATCCTGAAATAGTTCCGGACGTCACTTATGTCATTAAGAAAAATCCATCAAAAGAATTCTTCAAAATTGATCCACAAACTGGTGAAATAAGAACAAAACAAGAGTTGGATTATGAAACAAAAGCTGTACATGAATTAATCGTCGGTACATTAGAGAATGATGGGAAAAATCCAGGCGATATTGTCAAAATTAAAGTCAACGTTGAAGATCGTAACGATATTGCGCCAGTTTTTCTCATCACACCCGAGCCCGTCAGCATTACAGACGATCAATTAGTTGGCAGTTTAATTGCATCGATGCCTGCCGTAGATACAGACTCAACATCACCGGGTAATGTCGTAAGATATGAAATGACTGGAAAAGGTAAAGCACTAAAATTCTTCCACATCGACCCTGAAAATGGCAATATTCGCATAAAAGATGACTTGAGAAAAGACACAGCAAATCAGTATGAGATTAATGTACGTGCATATGATCTTGGCGAGCCACAATTAAGTTCCGTATCAACATTAATCGTCTTTGTTAAGCACATTCCAAATAAAAATTATGAATCGACAACGGCAACTGTACAAGAATCGACAGAAGAATTAGGTCTAGCATTTGGTGATGATGCATATGTTACAAATATTCCGGAATCGACTAGCATTAATGCTACGATTAAGTTAATACCAATTTTTAATGTAAAGAAATCAACAAGAACTAAAAATGCTTTCTCATGTGAAATTATAGCCGGAAATGAAATGAATTTATTTGCTGTTATAATTGAAGATTTAGCATGTGCTGTCAAATTAAAAGAGGGATTAGACTTTGAGAATAAGACAACACATGAATTAAAAATTAAATTAAATTCCAGTAAACAGCGAGTGAATCAATTAAAAAATATAGCAATATTAAAGATACTTGTACAAGATACAAATGATAATGCACCAGTATTTAAGTATCGACATAATGGTGATACTAACAGTAAACGTTATATGAGAAATGACACATATTATGGTGTTGTTAATTATGATAGTATGATTGGTACAACTGTATTGAAAGCTGAAGCATACGATGATGATTCCGGTACATTTGGTTTAATAAAATATCGACTAGTCGATGATGATGCTACTAATGGACTATTTAAAGATGAACTTCCAAGTTCTTATTTTATTATTACCGACACGGGTGTTATAAGAACAAGAAAGCCATTACATAAAATAGTCGATGGACATTTCTTGTTTAAAGTTGAAGCAATTGACAACTATGGGAAGGATGCAGGAGTCGTTCATCGGTCATATGCTCGTGTTATTGTAAATGTTATATCCGATTACAATCGTCTTACTGTTGCTATTGCTGAATCAAGTCCAAATGAAGTTCAACGTTATAAGCAGAATCTTGAAGATGTTCTAACTGAGAAGGCTAATGGCTTATATGCATCAATTGAGAAATTCTCAAATCGTAAATCATTGACTCAAAATGGATCAATAATAGAACTGCCAGACTCAACAGATACATGGTTTTATGTCATTGATCCTAAGACTGAAAAGATTCTTTTGAGAAACTCAAGTGCTCTTGCCAATTCTCTTTTGGATGTAAGCATACAGACACAGGTTACGGCTGCCATTTCTCGCTTAGTTCGATCACCGGTTGATGGAATTTTTGCACCACTTGAAACCGAAAATGAGATACATCATTTAGAAATTTCAAATTCGCAACAGAATGGAAATAATTTGTTAAATTATTCACTCATTAGTCTTGCTGTTGTGGCATCCATCATTGTGATAATTGGAGGCGTATATAGTTTTATATGGTGGAATAAGTGAGTATTGTTTTGGATTATTTTTTGAAATTTTACTAGTTATGCAGGGGTATGCAAGGTTTAGCTATTTGAGATGAAGTCATTTTGATCCACTAAGTAAGGCCAGTTGGGAGGTTTGGTACCTAAATCAGAGCTAATGTGGGCTATGCAAGTGTTAAGATGTTCTAGCTCTATTTTTACTACCTAGGATAGGTTAGGGTAGGGCTAGAGTAGGGTTAGAGTAGGTAGGACACCCTAGGATAGCCCTGCCATCGGTAGTGTACGGTAGGCTCCTCCGAGTAGGATTTAGACAATCAAAATTGTGACTTTAATTACATTTTGAACAAACTAGAAGCATAGACAGGATACTAATTGGCACATCCCTTCATCCTCTACGCTACATTCATGCATATCACCCTTGCATGCATCCAAAATCCACTCAGATTTTAATTAATTTTCCAATTTCCTTTTTCAATTTATTCACAGATTTCATCACTCAAAAGCAGCACAATCAGCAGCATCAACAATGTCAAATAATCGAAATCAATTGCGTGTTGACAATAATAAAATAAATCAATTGCAGAATGTTCATGCAGTGCAAGTGAACCTGAAAGAATTGATAGTAGCATACGACGGAAGTGCGAGATGACAAATAGAAGATGAAATTAGAAAATATTTGAAGTGATTTTATATATTATTTTAAAAAAGGATTAATTGTAAATTGAGGAGGAAAATGAATTTTGTTATTTTCTCATTTCTAGTCGATTTAGACAATCAACTGATTATATTTAGAGAATATTACTTCATCTTGTCCTAGAAATTTACACATTTAAGATTTAATTGATGAATTAATCATCCTCATTTTGATTTAAAGTCAGTTTTTCATTATTAGAGATATGGTTGGATGGGATGGTCGGGATGGGATTTGATTGATGGATATTCGATGGGTAGGATGTTTATCCAGATTAGGGCTGTTGGAGTAAATTAGAATTATAGTCCCCAAAGGCCACAATTCAGCGAATATTAGGTTTTGTCATGAAAATTGGCCAAATCGAGCGGCTACGTTGCAGCAAGCATACTTGTCTGTTCTGTCATAATCACAGCTTCCTAACAGTACCTTAGCAACTATGCTGTGCTGCTCAAGATCATCAAGTCCATCAAACCTGCAAATCCCATTCTCAATCAACCCAGACATTCCCAGATTGATTAATTAAATTAAGACAATTTTACTGTGATATTAGTCATTAAATTATAAGAAAAAAATTTTGAATGAGATTGAATGTGAAATTATTGAAATAGAAAATTAAAAGAATGTTAGGTTATGAGAACAAAATTTATTTCCTATTACAAAAAAAAGACATTTGTGATTTGTATTATTTAAAAATGGAATTATTATGAGAAGAATAATAAATTAGATAGATATGAAAATATTGAAAATAATGTGTTGGAATGTTTTAATTATTGAATATTTATTAAGCATTAAATTGAAATTTTCAGGTTTTGAATTCTAGAAATTGACAATCTTAGAGAGTGTGACTCTGACTTGGTCCGGAATTTGGTTTAAATCCAGCACAATGAAATAGTCACGTCTGTCTTGTGCCAAATTTTGGATCGACTTGTGATATTCGGAAGTGTCATACAATTTTTAAAAGAATATTGCAACTTAATGACGCATTTTCGGACAAAGTTTATCTTTTTGATGATCACCGTTGCTGTGACATCTTCGTGCCGTCTCTGACATCTCCGAATCTGACCTTTCATCCTTAATGACAACAAATATACTGATTATCATCCACATCCGAATGGATAGTTGAATAATTCAGAAATAAACATTAAAAAAAGGCACATACTCTTAAAGGAAGCTTTCATGGTACATGTTGAACACCAAGCTATTTGCCTGTTAGAAATAAACCCTGGTTCTCTTTATAGGTAGTTCATCCAAAACAAGTTCTACATTTAAATTTCATCTGATATTTTCAAATTCATAATATTCCTATTAATTTCAGTATTGATAATACGTACTTAATCACATAAATCACACTCATTAACTTAATCACTACTTAATTTACATTCAATCAACTTTTCAATCCAATTTACATCTTCCTAACAAAACCAATCTTTACATATTTCAGTTTACTTCTTAATTGAATAACAGACTTATCGGATTTCCCTCTGAATAGAAATTCCACTTTAACTCCATATTTCACTAGCTCATCATAATTCGCATTAAATCTCTTTTGCAAAAAATTATGAAACATTGTGCAACATAATCAAATTTAAAATACATCTTCATATATATTATGGCATGATTTTAATTTAGTTATAAATGGTTTTCTACCAACTGTTTTGTTATTTGCTGAGCTAACATTAACAGTTTGGAGATGGGATTAATTTCAAATTGAATGGTTAAAATGAGTTCGGAGTTGCTTCATCGTCAGTAAAATTGATGGTTTTGGTTTTCAACTTGTTAAATTTTTAATAACTTTATAAATTGGATATGAATACTAGCTTGGTGGCTTTGGATTAATTGGTTTGCTATGAGCATCAGGTTGTGCAATTTTTTGAAGGATTTTGGATTTGATGCACAAGTTTGAGCAATACAGAAGTCTAGAATCGACGATTGCAAACCTAAATCTCAACTCCCGCAAGTCATTCTACCTCAGCCCAACCCAAACCCAAAGAATCTCTTCCATCACCTTCTACAATCTCTAGAAATTAAAACACTTGCAATCATCCATAAGCTACTCGAGTTCAACAAACAGAAATCTTCAATAATCACAGCATTCTTGTTCTTACTAACATAAATATTTCACCATACCGTAAATGTATGGTCAATAATAAGAAAGAATCATATCAGTAAACTTATCGTCACGCAAACACAGCACAGAGCAAAAAAACTAACCAGGAAGAACAGTAAGCAGCATACAACATGCAACATTCTCTCCGTTATCTAGTTTAAAGAATGAGAAAAATTTGAATTATTTATGTAAGGAAGGAAAATGGAATTGAATTGGTAATGGTTTGAATTAGAAGGTAGGTTAGAGTAGGCTTTGTAATTTGATAAGAATTGATGGGATTTATGTGAATTTATTGAGGACAAACATTGGACAAGAGTTTTTTGGATTCAATTCAATAATCTTGCGAATTATCTGGAGCTGTTAAAGTCCAGACTTTAAAAAAGTGAAGGATTTAAATGCTGGATAAAACTGAGAATGCAGAAGAATTAAGCTTCCAGTGAACAATGCTGACTTGATAGTCAAAATCCCGATCGGCACATATTGAAATGTTGCCACCACGGCGACGACTCGGTCGTATACTTAAAGCCAAGTGGCTGCCACTTGGCAAATTCGGTTGTTTTCGCCATGCGGCAGCCACTTGGCTTTAAGTATACGACCGAGTCGTCGCCGTGGTGGCAACATTTCAATATGTGCCGATCGGGAATGGACCAATTCCTCCAATTTCATTTAATATTCCAGTTAAAACTCTTTGACTCAATGTTAATTCACACGTAGCGACATCTACCAACCAAATCCATAAGCATTAACAGCTGCAATCTAAATTGCATACATCCAAGGTGCTCAACATTCAATTTTATTATCATTTTAATCACAAAAACACAAATTTCTTATCAATTTTAAATTTAACTCCATGTGCGCGTCCACTCCTTAACAGTAGCACTTGAAATACAATAATGATCATAAACAATTGATTTGTGTTTGCTATTACCTCATATCATTCTGGATGTTATCAATTCTTTAAAGTATTTACTTGATTTCTTTGGTATTCTTCTTTTAGTCAAAAAATCAATATAGTAAATTCCGAATCTTTCATGGAAGCCTTCAAGCCATTCGAAGTTGTCAATTAGTGACCAGACAGTGTATGCAGCAACATTGCAGCCTTGATCCATAGCATCTTTAACAGCTTGCAAGTGTTTTCTAATGTAGCTGATGCGCTTATCGTCTTCAATTTCTCCTGTATCTGAGTATCCATTCTCAGCAATGATGACTGTTGGATTGTCATAGTTATTCTTGATCCATATCAATAAATCACGAAGTCCCTCAGGTACAACGTAAAGCCAGCTTGATTCTGCTCGTTCCCACTGTGGATTTACATATCTATCAACTCCAGCATCAGCTTCCCAATCGTATTCCTCAGGATAGGTAACTTTTGGTTTAACAATGCGACTAGAATAGTAATTTAGAGCAAGGAAGTCAGCACTTCCTTTGATTAATTCAATTTCTTCAGTTGTAAATTCCGCAAGTCTTGACCATGGACGACTTCCGCTATTTCTTTTGATATTGTCAATCATTACTTGTGGATAATTTCCATCCTTTGAGTAAATTGGATGAGCAAACCATCCAAGCATATGATTGATTGCTTGATTAGCAAGATTTGCAGCAGCAGTCGAATTGTCTTGTGGATAGTAATAATCACTGAACAAACAGATTCCAACTCTACCTAATTGTGTTGCACGATATTTAGCATTGTAATTGTGATAAGCTCTAGCATGAGCTAATAAGACATTACGGCCACACAAGTATTCACCAAATCCAGGTTGTTTCACTAATGGCGGCTGATTTGCGCTTCCATATCCACGTTCACAAAAGATGTAAGGCTCATTGAATGTGATGAATGTCTTAACACGATCACCGAATCTCTCGTAGATCAAATTTGAATATTGTTCAAAATAATCCACAGATATAGAGTTTGCCCAGCCACCAACTTGCTGCACATATTCAGGCAAGTCCCAATGATACATTGTAACCAGTGGCTTAATTCCATTTGCAATTAATTCATTAATTAAGTTATTATAATATTCAATTCCTAACTCATTTGGTTGCATGCCCAAGGGAAGAATTCTCGACCATGAAATTGAGAATCTGTAGAAGTTGAACTGTAAAAATAAATACAGGAATTAGATAACAATTTTTTGCCAAATGTCATGTGATTAATAAATGTTCAAACGGGTTCAAACGATAAAAATACTTACTCCAGAAGCTTTAAGTGCCTTAACATCTTCTTTGTAGTTATTATATGATTCAGCTGCACTATCACCAGTGGCATTGTCTCTAATTATTTCAGGATGATCATGGACTGCCATATCCCAAATATTTCGACCTTTTCCATCAACATTCCATGCACCTTCAATTTGATAAGCTGAAGTGGCTGCGCCAAATTCAAAATCTGATGCAAAATCTTGTCCAATTGCAGGAGGAACTTCAGTAGTTGTTACTTCCTTAGCTTCCTCATCACTTTTTTTATTAACTTGAACAATTGCAATAATTCCAACTACAAGTGCTGCTATAGACACAATAGATAAGAAAGCAAAGAATGCCTTCGTTGCCGTATTCATCTTGTCAACTTCGCGAACTTAAATCGATTGGGAATTTTTGGCTAGGAACCAAATTTATATAAGATACAAAATAAAGTGTTATCAATGGTTGATATTAAGCCTGACGAGTGGGGGCAATTAATAACTTAACGATTAAGAAAGTTAAGATTAGGATTAGCGTATATACAGTCAGTATATGATGATATGTTTGGTAGTAAAATCATATCAGTTTTGGATGTTCTTCATTGTCAAGTGATAACGATTGTATAATATCGGAATCGTTTTAAGGAAGCATGTGCCGTTAAGTATGGATTCAAAACGTTTGGACTTTAATAGGCTTGCAAGATGAAGACAGTACACAGAATATTTCAGTAATTCCACTCATTTCAAGTTCAAAAACTTTTATTCAATATTTAAGCACACATAGTGACATCTACTAACAAAATTCACAATAACTAGACCTAACTCACTTTATCATCACTTTAATCACAAAAACACAAACTTCTTATCAGCTTATACTTAATCCCATGTGCTCTTCCACTCCTTAATTGTAGTATTAGAAACATATTAATTACAAAAAATTGATTGGTGGTCTGTATTACTTCATATCATTCTGGATGTTATCAATTCCTTGAAGTATTTACTTGATTTCTTTGGGATTCTTCTTTTTGTGAAAAAGTCAACATAGTAGATTCCGAATCGTTCATGGAAACCTTGAAGCCATTCGAAGTTGTCAAGAAGTGACCAGACTGTGTATGCAGCTACTTTACAGCCTTCATCCATTGCATTTTTGACTGCTCTTAAGTGTCTTCTGATGTAACTGATGCGCTTGTCATCCTCAATTTCTCCTGTATCGGAGTATCCATTTTCAGCAATGATGACTGTTGGATTGTCAAAGTTATTCTTGATCCATACCAATAAATCATGAAGACCTTCAGGGACAACATACAACCAGCTTGATTCAGCTCGTTCCCATGTTGGATCTACATATTTATCGATTCCTGCATCAGCTTCCCATCCATATTCCTCAGGATAATCGACTTTTGGTTTAACAATGCGACTAGAATAGTAATTGATGGCTAAAAAGTCAGCAGTTCCTTTGATCAATGCAATTTCTTCAGTTGATAGTTCTGGAAGTCTTGACCATGGAAGGTTTGCGCTGTTTCTTTTAATATTGTCAATCATAACTTTTGGATAATTTCCATTCTTTGAGAATATTGGATGAGCAAACCATCCAAACATATGATTTAATGCTTGATCAGCAAGATTTACAGCTGCATTTGTAGCATCTTGTGGATAGAAGTAGTCGCTGTTCAAACAGATTCCTACTTTGCCTTGTTGGCTTGGAGGGAATTTTGTTTTGTAATTACGATAAGCTCTAGCATGAGCTAATAAGACATTTTTACCGCACAAGTACACACCCACACCAGGTGATTTCACTAATGGTGGTTCATGTCCACTTCCATATCCATGTTCACAAAAGATGTAAGGTTCATTGAATGTGATGAATGTCTTAACACGGTCACCAAATCTCTCGTAGATCAAATTTGAATATTGCTCAAAATAATCCACAACAATTGGGTTTGTCCAGCCACCGACTTGTTGTACATATTCAGGCAAGTCCCAGTGATACATTGTAACCATTGGTTTAATTCCATTTGCAATCAATTCATTGATTAAATTATTATAATATTGAATTCCTAACTCGTTTGGCTGCATGCCCAAAGGAAGGATTCTTGACCATGAAATTGAGAATCTGTAGAAGTTGAACTGTAAAAAAAGCACAGGAGTTAGATAAAAATTTTTTGTCAAATATCATGTGATTAGTAAATGTTCAAACGGGTTCAAACGATAAAAATACTTACTCCAGAAGCTTTAAGTGCCTTAACATCTTCTTTATAGTTATAATATGATTCAGCTGCACTATCACCAGTGGCATTGTCTCTAATTATTTCAGGATGATCATGAACAGCCATATCCCAAATATTACGTCCTTTTCCATCAACATTCCATGCACCTTCAATTTGATAAGCTGAAGTAGCTGCACCAAATTCAAAATCTAATGGAAAATCTTGTCCATATCCAGGTGATTCAGTTGTAGTTGTTGATTCTCCAGATGTAGTTGTTGACTCAGCAGCTGTAGTTGTTTCTACAATTGCCCCAGTGGTTGTTGTCTCATCACTTTTTTGATTAACTTGAACAATCGCAATAATTCCAACTACAAGTGCTGCTATAGATACTACTGATAAGAAAGCAAAGAATGCCTTCGTTGCCGTATTCATCTTACCAACTTCACGAACTAAAATCAATTGAAAATGTTCCTTTTTGTTCCAAACTTATATAGGATACAAATAATTTGTTATCAATCGTGATATTCGGTACACGAGTGGTGGCAATTGATAACTAAATGATTAAGAAAGTTAAGAGATTAGGATTGGGTGTATGGTAAACAAAGTACATTCAGTTACTATATGATTATATGGTCGTAGTAAAATCATATCTGTTGTGGACATTGTCAATTGATAACGATGGGGAGGGATATGTATGATGCATTGAATGACTCAAAGAATTTCTCATATTGAGTTTCGAACCCATGGTCGGTTGGATTGGTGATTAAGGATTAAGTCTCGAACATTGACACTATTAAGCCATCGAGCCACTTCAACTCAAATGAAACAAAGTCCAATGAGCACAAATCGGTTAATTGATCTAAAATTTGATACCAAATTGGGATGACTGTGGCATGGTATCGGATTCAAATCGAATTAAATGCAATTCGGAATTAAGTTAGAATCACGTTAGTCTGGACCGGATTATTGTTCGATTAACAGATTTGTGCTATTCGGGGAGGTCAGAATAGGTTTTTGATACCGACTAGTTAAACTATCAAGCCTCGAAGCTCACTATATCACCTGAATAAAAATTCAAACCAAAACGAATCTAAATATCCGTAACGAACTTTTAAAATTCAAACTAAAAATTCCAAATTTCAAGTTGTTCCATTGGAAGTTTTATGTATCTATCGAATTATTACTGCAAAAATTTTATTAAATCATAAGACTGACATAAGAACTTGTCAAACACAATTAACACAAAGATCCATTGCATAAGACAGTACAGAAGCAATTGGTATATCCAAACATTAAGGATTCCTCCACTTTTATATCCAAAGAAAATTTTTAAGACTTAAAAACACTTTGGAAAAATGAAAACATTAACTTTTCCAGTTAAAATCATTGGTGCCGCTTGGAAACAACAAAATTTACTTATCAGAAATTTTCGGTAAGTAAAAAAAATAAAAATTTATTTTTGCGGCTAAAGTCGATCCGATAATTAATTGAATTTTAGCTCTTCAGCTGCCATAAACATGAAATTCGTTCAATATAAAGAAAAGAACAGCCAAAAGCAACAATTAGGCATCTTTTCGGACGATGGAAGTGAAATTAAAGATCTTAGTGGTTTTTCAAATGACCTCAAAACATTCATCGAGTCAGGAACGACCATCGATGAAGTCAAGTCAAAGGAATCTGGTCTGAAGTCTGTAAAAACTGCCGATGTTGAAATTCTATCACCAATTACGGAACCTCAAAAGATCTTATGTGTTGGACTCAACTATCGTGGACATTGTGATGAACAGAACAAGCCATACCCAAAGGAACCAATGTTCTTCAGTAAATTTGCATCTGCTCTTACTGGACCATATGGTGACGTCATCGCACACAAGATTAGTGATCAGATTGACTGGGAAGTCGAATTGGCTGTGATCATTGGATCTAAAGCCTTCCATGTTAAGAAGGAAAATGCTCTGGATTATGTCTTTGGATATAGCGTTGCTCAAGACATTTCAGCTCGTGATTGGCAAAAGATGAGAAATGGTGGACAATTTTTGATCGGTAAAAGTATGGACTCATTCTGTCCATTAGGTCCATCAGTCATCCATAAGTCAGTTATTGATCCAAGTGATCTTCCAATTACCTGCAGTGTCAATGGAGTCCTGAAACAAAGTGGCAGAACTAGTGAATTGATCTTTGATATTCCTGACATTATTTCACGTGTCACAGAATCAATTACTTTATTGCCTGGTGATGTCATCTTGACAGGAACACCATCAGGTGTTGGTATGCATAGAAGTCCACCAGAATTCCTTAAAGCTGGCGATCTGATTGAAAGTGAAATTGAAGGAATTGGTAAAATTGTTAATAAAGTCGTTGAAGGCTGAACTTGTTGAGCATCAAGAAATTTATTTTTGTAGCTGAAAAGTTATTGGTGTGCAATAAAAAGATAAAGACGACTTTTTGTAAATATACAAACTGTTTGGTTTTATTATCAGCATTAAGTACTTATTAGTAAGTCCAATAGTACATGTATTTAGTGTGGTTAGAGAAAAAATTAAGGCTTGAGGTCAATTTAATCAAATTTGTTGTTGTTGCGGTTGATTTGGGTGATTTTTGCGAGAACTTAATTTAGTTCCTCTCTGAGAATGACTGCAAATATTTATGTTTTGAGAGTTGATTGGAATATGATATGAGCTAATATTTATTGAATAGTATTTTGAGTTGGATGTATTTAGTATAATTAGTACTTCATAAGTTGATGATCTCGGTAAGAACAACTAGTGTCTACCTTGTATTTATCTTATGTTATCTTCTTGTAACAAATTGAGATCAGAAATGGTCTATTGTAAACCTGACAATATTTAGATTCATACTGAAGATCACAGCGTGTCCACTAGAGCATCACTTAAGCAACACAAAGTAAACTGTTGATATAGACAGAATTGCCCTTGAATTTGGCAAGTACTAGTCAGCGATACAACTACTTTTAGGCGACATGGAGGCCATGGATCACAAATGAGTAAGTAAATCAGTAAATTACGGCGAATCGAGTATATCCGGCACATCGATCGGTCAAGAACCAAATATTCAGTAACATACCAAGAGATAGTAAGCCCTTAACATTTGAACATCTTCAGAGTTAACTATCGATTTTCTCTACCTCACAAATGAGTAACTGTACACTTTATCACAAGGATACAACCAGAAACTTTCGAAATAGGAGTTTTCCAAAAAAAAATTCGGGCTGACCCTGAAAACCACTTTATGACTCCTATAAAGCAGGGTCCATTGTACATTCACTTTAGCAAATTTTAGTACGTTAAGTGCCAATTTTAGTTGCTTAACATTTTATCTAAAACACTAAGCTTTAAATGCTAAATAAGATATGTAATTCAAATTTAAGACAAGGTTGAATATCCAATTATGGAAATAAATATAATGCTAATTAATAAGACTAGGAAATAATGGTGTTGGAACCGCAGTATCAAAGGCTGAATTTTTGACCAAAAATTACGAATCTCTGATTTACTTACATTGCTAAATTGATCAAAAATCATCAAATTTTGAAAATTTCAAACTAGAAGTGGAAATAACTAAGCATATAATGTAATTTGAGAGCATTATGTTTAATATCTTCAAAAATCTAACCTTTGTACATACCCTGAATAGCACGATTTGGTTACTTGAACAAAAATCCGGCCGCAGGCTGGTGTGGCTCTAATTTGGTGACAACTCAGAGTCCTGCCGGTCTGGTAACGGATTCTGGATCGATTAACCAAGTTGCGCTATTTGAATGCTATGCTAAAAAATTTGTTTGTCTATTTTTTGATGTTCCGATTCACAAAGTCTTCAAAGTCGCTCTCAATTCCATTGCTTGCCTCTCAAACACCATCAAAATTGCAAAACCAAAAGATTCAAGACTTCAATTATTCATCAAACACTCAAAACAACTTCCATTAATGCCAAATATTTGCAATCCTTCCTATTTCCCCACTTCCGTTAAAAGAGCAACACAAAACTAATGTCTATGTCTCAACAAGCTACGCCTCCAGCCGAGAATACATTCCACATTAAAAATAATTTGTGAATTTATGCTCCATTCCAACTACACTCATGTTAATTACTCTTCTCACTTGTCCTTCAGCTCAAAAATTGGACATTCAAAAAATTTGCAACAAAAAAAATAAAAATTATTCGGTCGAATTACGCAAGCAAGTCAATTCACAATTGTTATAATTAATTATTAAGACATAAATGCATTGTGATGGAAATAAAAACTTTTAATTAAGATATAAATTTCGAGAATAAAATCTGTTGCTTTACCGCCAAAGTTTGTACATTCACTTAAAACTCTTAACAGCTACGAAAAAATAAATAAGGAAGGACACAGATGCAAAAAAATATATATTTATGTATGATCGCATGCGACAGACATTGGAATTCTCTTTTACTTGTAAAATGGCAAGTAAATATTGAAGAGTTTGCATTGTCATTAATACATATTCAAGCGAATTTTCTTTAGATTTGGTATATTAGCACAGCACGTGCTCTTGTGATGCTAATATGACGGCCTTCAATTTGATGCGAAAAGTCCGGGACACAACAGATGAAAGATTCATTCATGAATGACTTAAGATGCCATTGGCATCAAATAAGTCATGCAGATTCCAACTTGACTTAGAAACCTAGTCAGACTCTAATCTAGGATGCCATATCCAATATACCTAAACATATCAATGTCAAAAATCCAATACCAAATCAATACCTAACTGAAATCACACAAAGCACATCCTCAACCTCCAAAAATAAGCACATCACTTAAACAACACACTTTGATCAAGCGCCGAGACAGCTTGACTACTCTCATCACCCGTTTCCTCATCCGTTTCATCCTTCTTCATTTGCCTCGACATTATCAATTTCTGTACATTATGTTTCATCTTTTGTTTAGCATCTGACTTATTCTTTGGCTTATAATTAAGCAATATGTCAACGAGTTCCTGATCATTAATCATTCTCACGTGTTGTAAGATTGATAATCGGGCATTGTCGCGGACAGATTGAGAAGCTTTTTGATCGAATAAGTAGCGAACAATGTTGTATTCAGCACGGCATACGATAGCTCTGAGTAATAATGTATATCCGTTATTATCTTTAGTTTCCGTATGTATTCCCAAATTTTCAACACAATACTCAACAGCCTCAAGGATATTCGAATCGATCGCATGATGTGCTACATTTAATCCCATTATATCTTTCGCTCTTATGTCTGCTTTATAGCTAATTAGTAAGTCAGCCATCTCAAGAAAGCCATGAAATATCGCAACATGAAGCGGTGTCCGTTTAATTTCAGGAATTCCAACATTAACATCAGCTCCTTCATCAAGGAAATATTTAGCAATGTTTAAATCATTTTGTTTGACCGCCAGACATAAAGCACTGTGTGACTTAAATGTTAAGTTCAAATAATCGGGCATTAATTTAAGATATGACTTAATTAAGTGCAATTGAGATTTTTGAATGGCACGCACGAATGTTTTATGAGACGGAATAACTTGTATGGAGCACTGAAATGGAAGTTATTGGTCAGTTTTTGGGTTATTGACATGGCTTTAATGATGTTTACCTTAAATACATCAGATGAGTCAATCACTTCAAACTTATCAGGCATTTGTATCATAACGAGAATTTTAATGCTATAGCAAGTGTTCTGCTCGAGATTCTTAATTACGCATACTGATTTACGAGTCCAACTGATCGTTTCCCATTCATTGCGATTCTTAAGCTTGACTATCTTAAAGACCTTTTCTGGATTTTCAGGATTTTCTGAATCTTCAACTTTATCATCATTGTACTTCCACTCGAGAACGACGGTCGATGTTGTTTGTTTTGCAATTTTAATGAATTCGAATTTAGATACAATTATCGATTGCTGTTCCTCTACTTCTCCTTCAATTTCTGAAGTGATTTCGTCAGTATTTGTGTTAATAATTTCATTATCTCCTGTTGCCATTCTCTTATTTCTCTGTATGATGAATTAATATTTCTTAAGTTCTATTTATGGATTGGTAAATAAACAATTTCGACTCTACATTGAGTTTCCATGGTGATGACGGGTAAGTGTTGTTGTTGTTGCTATAATGTGCATTTGTATTGGGGTTGGTATAGTGAGAGTATTCAAATGGTTAGCAATTGGTTGAGATTCGATGTCCATTTTAAAGTTGTGAAATTTATAAGCATGATTAGAAGGAGGTCTAAGCAGAGCTCGACGTCGACTTGGATTTTGTATGAGAAAGTCGGCTCAAGTCGATTCGACTCCATATGAAATACTCTGAGTGTGCGGATGTTCTTGTTGAAATTCATATAATTCTCGAATCACAATCTGGTTCCAGGTAGATATGACACTAACTTGATGCCAGATTCAGTCTTAATTTGACACCATGCCAGACAGATCGGACAAACGCGGATGATAGATCAGTAAAACGACTTGTGCAATTAGAGATTACACGTGGATGTCATTTTAAAATTAAGAGTGCTGCTCTTAAGAGTCCAACAAGAAATTGTACTCTGAAATTAATCATGAAACTGCGCAAAATTTTCAATACGAAGTTTACCAAATGTTTGCAGAACTCTCAAATTCAAAAGGTGAAGTTGGTATGAACACAATAAAAACTTTTTTAAAACGTCAGTAAAAACCCAGATGAAATGAAGAGCAATAAAAGAAGTTAGACTACCCAAGAAGAACTTTAGACATTTTAATGATACTGCACGAAACTTTGAATCCGGAGTCATATCTTATATGGAATTTCAAAGTGCCAAATAATTGGATTAATTTACAATGTCCACATGGTAATGATTGTCAATAACAATTTTAAGTATTCAGTTTGAAATGTAATTTGGATCTTCATAGCCAGTCATAGTCTCCAAAATGTTAAATTTTTTAGTCAATGAACTCTAACTTAATCTCATTAGCTTTCCTTTTCTACAAAAACATTCATTAAGATGATGACTTAATTGGACTTTGATTCAAATTGCTTTCAATAGTCATTAACCACAAGTAGCAGTTCCATCCGTCGTCATTTTATTCCAAGTTTATGTTAAATATCGGAAATTGTGAAGGCAAAGTTCCAGTAGTGTAAATTAAATCTTCTTATTCTTAAAATACCCAAAATACCACAAAATGTTCATCAAAAACCACAGCAATCAAGACCTCAAAAAAAGAATTAAATCTCAATATCTCTTTGTATGCTCCGTCATTCACACTCACCGTCCATATTTAAATAATGCAGATAGACAAACATCTATCATGTTGTTGTTAAATGAAAACAAATTTATTGTCACTTAAGTTGATGATCACTTGTACAAATTGACGATACAAATGTACTTCAACTCGTCTCATTGGCATTAACCTTCAAAAAAACACAAATCAGCTGCAAGAAAATATTTTTTTAAGTTCATGGCATTAATGAATTGATGACCAGGTAATATATTTTACTAATGTCTGATTTTTATTTCTTCAAATTTTTTTCTATAAATAATTTCCAGTACAAAAAGAACCTCACATAAATTAACATATATGTACATACAGAAAGGTAAGAATTTGGTAAGGATAGAGTATTTATTAGAAATTTATTTTAAGTTTATATACAGTTTAATTAATGGTTTTATAAGGTTGTTCATAAAGGATTTCCATCTTAAAGTGCAATGACTGCTCCGTGGCATCGTGGTAGCATGCACCGTGAGTTTGTAGACATTTGAGACCAGTTTCTTACAGAGTATCCAAGAATACAGCCAAAAAACTGGTCTCTGATGGACATCACTTATGAACAACCCATGAGAAAAATATGACATTTTGGTTGAACTGTCTTGAAGGTTAGAAATTTGACGATTAATCAAGGCACTCCTCCGGATGACACACTGCGTTAAGAAGATAATGACGCATTATTTTAATGCCTAATCCGACATAGACATGAAGCTAGCCTGTTGTCAAATTATTTCCATTTTAGGATTTTCGTTTCACAGAGCTCAAAGTTGAATAGAATTTTGGATGGAAAAGTCAAGGCATTGACATTGAATTTCATCCGAATGAAATTTCTTTTGTTCGGATGAAAGATTCTATTGTTCTGGATGAATGTTAATCGGATGAAATAATTTTAAGTGCCAATGACTGTATTAAAGTCTACTCAAGTTAATTCGACTTCAGATAAAATTGAAGTCGACTTCGAGCTCTTCCATTTCATCATTTCAAGAACATTCAACCAAAAAATGTCAATTTTCTATACAATGGAATTTTTATTAAAGCTAATTTTACAATTGCACTTGAAAAAGATTTTTAAGGATATACACTGATTACAAAATTGAACAAATTCAAAAGAATGAAGTGGAATTAAGGTTTGTCTTACTTTGGTATTGAAAAGTTTTCTACCAAATTGTTGGAATTCTCAAATGATGGTCAATTTAAAGCTATGAGGAATATATATTCAAGATGATGCAAATTTAAGCCGGTAAGGCACTCACTGAGTATAATTATATCTCGTAAAGCGACCCAATTTATAAGAATCTAGAATTGAGGCTTAAGTCAAATTAAAAGATAAGCTTGCAGTGACTAATGTCAACAATTGCACAAGAGCATGAACAGACATTGGAGCAGGTAATCAAAAAAATCCACTGTTATTGAACCTGATCTGAAATTCAATTTCAATATTGACGTTTTAAAGGTTAATATACTGTATAACCTTAAAGATTTTAAATGATCCATAAAATTACTTAAATTGCCAGAATTACTTCAATTATAGGTAAAACCCATTCAATTTCCAAAATCTCACATTAAAATAAAATTCCCTTGTGAACTTAACCATGAAATTGACTTAGAAAACCTTATTAATGAGCACATGATTAACTCAAAAAAAGCTGAAAATCATCCAGCAAAAAACATTTCAAGGGTAGCGCGTAATTAACGCATGTAAAAATTCTAAGTAAATTTATACACAAAAAAGCTTAATTATTACAAAATCTTTAATGTTCCTCTACACAGCATAACCAAATTGCAACAACAAAATCCGAAATCGTTTAACAATTACCGGCATTGCATCATGTTTAATAAACTCGATCGCTATCTGTTATATTAAATTTTTTACTACAATTTTTAAGTCAAAATAATGAAGGAAAAAAAATGAAATTCATACAGCACAAGGTTACTTCCATTTGAGTTCACAACAAAATTATAAAAATAAATAAACTTTTTATAAAAAGAAAAAATCATTGAAGAGGAGACGATGGATATAAATATGATTTTTAATTTTAATTGAAAATCTGTTGGAATGTTCCGTGATTCACATGACTTTAAGGCTGTAATTTGGAGGTGTTTTTGAGGTTAGGTTATGAATTTTTTGAATTCATAATGGCGTAAATGATTTCAAGTATCTAGGGTATGTCTTAAGTATGGACAGTGTCTGAGTTTAGTGGAATCTAGTCATATAAAGTTTAATCTGCCAGTACGAGATCAAGGCCTCTGTGGTCGATTGGTTAGGCAACATACTGGAAATCTGAAATACTCATTTAAGAGTACGCGGGTTCGATTCCCACCAGAGACCGGATCTCTCAATTATTAGGTAGAGTGCTGTTGATATGACAAAGATTCACAAAATGCTCAAGACATTAATGCATGAACCTACCCTTAGGTCACTTAGATCCTTGGACCTTAGATCCCTGATGCTTAGATCCAAGCAAATACGTTAAGAACCCTAAGATACAAGAATGTAAAATTGATTTACCTCCAAAAATACAGCCAAGACACGTGATTCTCCGAGACATCAATTTCTATATCATACAACTGTATATACCTTAACTAACTACTAAATAATACATTACTGAGCACAAGATGAAGTTGCGTTTGATGCACAACAATTCGCAATATTATTTAAAGAAAATCTATCTTCTGTCTTAGTGAATGTCATAATTTTGGCACACAAAGATCATGATTGAACAATTTTTATTTTATATATTATTTTTCTGTGCACTTTTTTATGTGTTGACCTTCTATGTTCAATTTCTTATATCTAACACACTAAAGATAATTTTTCATTCACATTATCGACCTAGCATTTCCTTTATACATCGACTATGTCGACTTCTATTCATGACGAGATTATTAAAAATTAATATTTTTTTAAAGGTAATGGACACACTTTTTTTATAGCAAATGAATATGTTACTTCCTTTTTTACTGAGCTTTGAGTTTCTCTGTTGTTGTTGTTGTTGTTGCAGCAGCAGCAGCTGATTTTCGTTTGTAGAAGTTTTGAATGTAGAAGTTCATGAAGAGTACGAAGAAGATGATTGAGTTGAGGAGGAGGAGTGATGACATGAATGGTGGGAATGAGCAGTCTGTACAGAGTGCACGGATGTTGTGGAAGATGCAGAGAACGAATTGTGCCTGGAAGTAAAGGAGAAAATTTTGTTATTTTTATAGATTTAGTTACATACTTAATTGACATGTTCCTCCCTACATGCCCATTTCTGTCTTAATATGTCAAATTCCCAAAATATCCAAAATCCCCAAAATCCCCAAAATGCCCAAAATGTGTTAAGAACTCCGAAATTTCGGACAATTGCACAATGATTTTCAACAGCAGCTACATGAGCCTTGTCACAAGCTATCGATACCCAACATCAGTGGCATTTAACGAATAACAAAACGAACATATCGATTCTATCTCAAAACAGCATGCAAAGCTTCTCGAATTTCCTCAATTCTACATAATCTCCAACTCCATAACCACCCATGTGTAGCAAAGACATCAAAAGTTCTCATAACTTCTTTGCGTGTTTAATTTCAATCAAATGACGAGCTAATTACTGCTCCATAGCAATTAAAACCTCAATCGCATTATAAAAATTCATTAAATCACCTAAATGCTCACTTGCGAAAAACGACTGAATCGTTTAAGATAATCTGCGAGAAAAAAGATATCAAGGTCTTAAGCACCCAAGTCATGGTTTGTTGCCAAATTCTGTGCATTAATTGAGGGATTTGAGATAAAGTAATTGCATATTATTAAAACAGTTTGCGGTAAGTCCAATGGATGAAGATATACAGATTGGTATTTTGGACTTCTTAGGGACTTTAAGCTGGACTTAAGCTTTATAATGTAATTTGATTGTGCAATTTAAATTGATTATTTTAATGAATATGCATTGAATTTTAATTAATACTGGGATTAATACTGGAATTAAATCAATTCACTGAAATTTAAGAAAGTCCTGAGCATTCGAATATTGCGAAATGTTTTGAGGTCAATCATAATTTATTGTCACTAGATCGCTTAGCTAGATATGATATTTTTAGCAGTTTACCGTTAAGCATTAATGAAATTTTGGGTATTTTTTGCAGATCTATGTAAAGATTGATTTGCATATATAAACTACTAAGACCATTAATAGTGTGCCTTGAAATCAGACCAATCTAATGGTAATGCTTGCCGAATAGCACAAATCGAATAATCGATTCATAATCTAGCCCCATGCCGGCGAGACTTTGACATGTTGCCGAATTTGATTCCCAGGAAATTTAGAGTCATGTCAGCCTAGGATTGGATTTTTGATCTATTCATGCTACTCAGAGCCTAACATAAATGACCATCAAATGTGTCAAAAGTAACACTTTTCCATCCAAATTATTCATGACCTAATTTTACTCAAAAAAATCTAAAACTCTTCTAGATAATTACATATCTTAGTAGCACATTCCAAGGTAAGGCTAACACCGATTTCACTTAAGGTACAGCACAGTATAAATATGGTCAATTTCAATGAAGTCTATTATTATTTATAAGACAATGACACATTTAATCTGCAATTTGCAATTTGCCTACGTGTAATTCATAAGCATCTCTAATCCTAGTCAACAAAGAGCTTTATCTGTCCATTTCATAGATTGTCAACATCAGTTCTAGATTTTTCTCAATTTCTTACCCATCAGCCACATGACACAAGCAAAGAAGCCTTTTAAAGATTAACATTAGTCCAAAAGTCCATTAACATTGGATCTACCGGCATAATTTACATATTTACAACAGATGTTCCTAATAGTCTACCGGATTTGAAGGTATAGCAATAAAATTAACATACATGGAACTACAGGGTCTAACAAAGATTACAAATGCTAATGCGATAGCGGTTTGGTCCGCAATAAATAAATCTAAAAGACTAGAAAAATCGACGAATAAAATTCTATGAAAGTCAGTTAAGCTATGTGGCAATTTTCGTTAATGAAAAACAAAAAGCTCAACATGTTGTTTGGAATGCACAGTAGAAGTTCATGCACAAATGCATATATCGTGTGCATTTTCTGTACCGCATTTAATATGTTATGCATCGACCTTGGTAATCCATAAACGCTTTCATGTTCTGTTTTTATATATTCATCTTGTGCTGGTGTGCAGCATCAAGGTATGAATGAAAATAACAATGATAAATTTGCAATATAAGCATCATCAGATCATCAGTGGCTGTACTATAAAAATATTTATACCATCATAAAAGTAAATTCATTGTATTGGCATAAACAGTGATTTGCTATGCTATTATAGCCATACCCACTACCGACTATGAAACATGTTTGCCTACTTAAGCAACATCTCACATTGAAAGTGAAACTGAATGTCATTGCTCTCAATAATACCTCTATAACTCAGTTCATGCACTCGATTTTTTTTTTCTTCTCTTTTTTCAGCCATGTGAGGCAGTTGGTCAGTCGAATGCGCAGAAAAAAAATTACCGCATTTAAGATTGGTTTTATATTTTCAATGTCGTTTCATTGATTATTAAAGCTATTTTTTTTTGCATCTTTGCTGTAAAGTTGTGGCTTTGGTTTATTGTGCCTTGGGGACAGTTTGCAGAATTTAATGGATGGAGTGGAAGGGAAGTGGAAGGTTCTTGATGGTAGAATCTGGTAGAATTAAGAATGATCTTGATGCTTTTAAGAATGTGAGGAACTAAGAACAGAAAGGCTTTAAGTTAGCTATCCACAAGCTGCAAATTGAACATTTTGTTATTTTCACGTTTTGAGGGCTGAGTTGGTCAATATTCCTTATATTTGGATTGAATCTCAAACTAGTTTTGACTCAATTAAAGTTGAGTTTTATTCTGAGCTTCGCGACATCCAGCTCATCCTTTATGTATTATCCCAATCCCTTCTCACATCCATTTAAGTCCCATCTTACATCCTGCTAATCATTCGGACACAAAAAATCATAAAATGTCACTAAAAAATTCGAAAATTTCCCAAAATATTGCCCACCATATGTGAATGTCCTCATACCTAATGTCCCCTTTACATATGGAAGTAGACGTTACCCAAAAAATCATCAAAAAATACTCACAATTTGAATCTCTGTCATGTACTTTTTCCACCACAAGTACTTTTGGTATTGTGGACCCATAGCTGAGAGCATGTAATAGAAGTACATAAGAACATGGACGAAGTTGTTGAGGATATTTGGGAATGTTGCATTTCCACCTAGTAAAAATAAACAAATTGACATATAAATTATTATGCATAATTATGGAATTCACGCTCATGACTGTGCAAAATGTTGTTTACAGCCTCAAGCAAGTGATACATAATAGCTAAAAATACTTACCGGCAATGAACTTTACAAGAACCCATGCTTCAATCGGTGTCAATGAGTGGTGATACAAATGCAACCAGGTAATTTGTGACTTTTTCTTACGCAGCACAAAGAATATTGTGTCGGCAAATTCAGTCAATTTGGATAAGTAATAGACATAGCATAAGTTAAGCATCTGTAAATGTGAAAAAATCGTTTAATTTATTGACCTTAACTTGTAGTTGGTTAGTAATTAAAGGTATCGTGGGTAACAAGTACCGACGCAAATAGAGGAAATTGATTTTGGTCTTATAAAATAACAGTTTGTACTGTCTCATAACCTTTGAGGTAGTTAGTCAGAAGACATTTTATTTGTTGCAAAACAGGTTCCACATTATTCTACTCTTATTTTGACATAAGTAAGCTGTGCAATTTGTAGTGAAAGTACTGTTGTGTTTATAGATATACTCTTACGAGGTCGTCAGTTCTTGCATTTCTTTGCATCATTTTTCGAAATGAATGAAGAGTTCAAAGTCGTATTATGAAATCCAATAAGATGTTTATTATGGCCCTTAGGGGAAATCTTCACTGAATTGTCTTTTTATTAAACCGGTATGTTGTAAGAAAATGCAGTCAAGTGTACAAGAGGAATTAAAGCAGATAATTTACTGAAGGTTTTTGGATTCGCATGTGAGTTTGACATTTTTTTGAATGCATTTTTGTGAAAGTCATTTTGGGGATATTAAGAGGTAAAAGTGGATTGACGGTGCAGTTATCTAGTAAGTGTAATGAATTTTGCAATCGTAAAACAGTGTCCATGAGTTCAATTCTCAATGGAACAATCCCGAATAGCATTAATCGGTTGATAATTCAAAATTCCAGCTATAGACTGGTGTGAATCAAACTTGGTATAAATCCGGCCATGCCTAAGTCACGTCGGCCGTATTGTATGATTTTGGATTGATTAACCGCCTTGTGTTATTTAGGAATCTAACAAACTTGTCATAAAACAGCATCTCAAATCATCAAAAATTCAAAGGGAGTGTCATCGAGCCCTAATCTTCAAAATTATTACATCTTCAGCATTGATATGCCAAAAAATATTATAAATTTGAAAAATCTATCCAAATTAAGCTTCAAAGACTGTAATCGTGTAAAATTACAACAAATATAAATGTTTTGAAATTCAAATAAAAATCATTGCTATTTTCATGTATGCGGAATTGATTATCCATAATAAATGAGATTCATAAACTTGATGACCATCGGAAATGCTTCTCGATATTACAAGTATGACAAGAATTCCGAATGTATGAGTTTGTTTACTTAACAGAAATAGGCAGATGACTTAGTAGGTGTAAGATCCGTTAAAATCATTCGTAAATATTGCATAATTTTAGGCAAGAAGATGATTCCATCGACGCACAGCAATGATCTTTTCTCACGTCATTCGCGAACAATTGTTTGTCGTATCCATTACAAAATAAATAAATAAATCATACTCGTGCAAAAAAATAGCAAGTTCGAGGGCTATTCTTTTGTATGAAATTGAATTGTTAAGGCTTTTTTAAGATTTTTAATGAACCGACACCGACTTACAAAATGCCTTATTATCTTTTTGTGCGTTGCACATATTCAAATTTCGGCATACATTAAAATACTAAGTATTGAAACAAATAAAAATGCTTCAATTTTTCACGGTAGACTGTTTAAAGTATTTTGACACATTTGGGTTGCAAAACTGATAATTATCTACGCCAAATTTAAAGCAATTGAACGGTGGAAGAAGTTTTCTAATTTTACTGAATTTTTAAAAGAATTTAAATTGATTTTTAAGGTAATTGGTGCTTAATTTGCACACATTTGCGAATGTGAACATTTGAATATAATTTAGGGGGTCCACCCTCAATTTGCATCATGTTCCATAGTAATGCATAGTCATGTGCAGTTATGCAAAGCTCTAATTTCATGGAGTGCATAGAAAGCACAAAATGAAAAGTCAGCGAAAAGCTGGTGTAAGTTATGCTTGCTGTCTTTTTGACATTTTTGATCATTTTGAATAGTTTATAGATTTTACGCACTTAAATCAGTATATTTTGTCTAGGTTGACCCAAGTTGACCCTTATTTTGGGCACTTCTAGGATATTTTGAAGCCTTAATAAGTCACAGCAGCTTGGGCCAAATCAAATGATAATCTTAGTCTAGAGCATACTCGAGAATTCGTTGCCGTACGGAATTTTGACCAGGATGAGAACTTAATTCGCAGTTCAACAGCATCCATTGATTACAACCCATTGAGTAATTGAAAGTAAGTAGCCGACAACGATTTTGCCTACAAACAACAAGTCTTTAACCGATTATGACTCAAATGACTCTCACAGCAATTAACAAACAAAGCCTCATCCCATAAATCCTCACCTCACAAAAGCTCATTAACTAGAAACTGCATCTTCAATGCTTACAACACACTTAAAAATAAAAACAAAAATTTCAACAAACATTTTTTCAACAAAAATGCAAGAAACATTCATGTATGAAGATTTCGTGTTGTGATAGGTTATGGTTATGGACATATTTGGGAGGTCATATTAATTTTCTATAAGCTATTTTGTGTTTTCACGGTTAGCTGACCTTTGAGAAATTGTTTCGTGTAAGTTTATGAGCGGAAGTTGTAATAACTTTTGTTCATTAGAGTACAGTTCAATAACCACGGATATTTTGGCGATGATGACCGAGTGGCATATTACGAGTCATGAGGATCGTATGGATGGTATACGATAAGTGCTAAACAGTAGCTGATACTCAAATGGACAGGTTTTTACTTGACTAGTTATGTGTCTAGGTCTTAGGTTGGCAATCTGTGTGTCATGACACACTAGTATGACAATTCAAGCCACAACGACACATTGTGTTACGAAGACACTTGTATCTCCAGACCATATTTGTGTCACAACGACATTTTTTGTCGCAATGGCATTTTGTGCCACGACATTAGTGAGACATGATTTTTGTCCTTAGTACTAGACATCAAGCTAGTCATCTTCATGACCGTTGCAACTACCACAAGTGATCCACAACACTCATACACAACTCGGTATTTTACACTTTAACAATTCAGTCATTGCTTCTTTTTCTTTTCCTCAATTTTACACACAGTTTTTTTCATCATTAACCAAATTCCTCATAAAACATTGGTTACGCATCATTAGTGAAATAATTGATTCATCTACTTACCCGTCTAGATAAAGGAGTATCAGTATAATCAACTGTTTGGCATGTATAACTATATCCCTTAAACCATCCAGCCATTAAATGCTATAAAGAGATAAACATAATTATTAGTTATTAATTCTACAGACTTTAATGACTTATTGCTCCTTACCTCGTAAAACATATATGCACTAAGGAGTACTTGGAATGCATTATAATAGATAAGCGTATTACGAAGGTCAAATGGCTTCTTATCTCGCATATAGAATGGTCCTATGACCATTACCCATGCAAGATATACGATTACTAATGCTATTGTTGGAATTGGTGTGTAGATGAATGGGTAGTTTTTGATTCTGGCATCTGTATTGATAAAATTTTGTAAATTGTGGATTAATATAACTATTTCTTGGAAATTTCTCGATTTTATGACATGAAGGTCGTGTTAAAATGTGGAATTAATATTTTTATGGTTGGAATGGAATCACTTTATGCTGTTATTTTGCTGCTGTTTACTTAAAAGGTGGAGAAACCAGTAAGTTGTTGAATTTTTTGTGAATTACGAGCAATAAAAATTGGCAATTTTGACGGCCATTTGGAAGCATTATAGATGCTACGAGGTCTGAACGGCTTTGGTATGTTTTCAGGATAAAAACTGCATCGGAACTAACATAAAATATTAAAAATACATGAATAATCCCTTCCCAAGAGGTCAGATCCTCAAAATACTTCTAAGTCACCATTTCAACCTCTTTTGCGTCGGTCAAACCTCCAAACCTTGACATCCACATGCATATATATATCAATCGAAGGTTAATCATAAAAATACTACAAAAATGTAGCCATTAGCCAACAAAAATCACAATTTTTTTTGTGTTATTTCTTTTCAGCAATCGCAAATGTTCATGTTCATGGCCCTTCTCATATTAATTTAATAATGACCATAAACTTTGAGCTTCTTTATTTGGTCTTCTTTTTGAATAATTTTTTCTACGTTTATGATCGCGATGATGATGTTTTATGCGTAATGAGGCTTTGGACTAAGAGGTTTTTGTAGTGATTATTTTGAATGTTTTTGACCTTAAAAAATTATTGAAAGATTTTTGGTCTTTTTGAGAATTTTCTTGACATTATTGTGTAGGATTGGAAGGTTTTGGAATGGAAATTGAGGTTTTTAACAGGAACTAAAAGTCAATATGCATTTTCTATGGAAAAGTCGAGTTAAGTCTTGAGTAAGTCAACTTAATTATCCAGTTCGGACTCTAAAATTGTAGATTTTGATTGAATTTGTCCTTTTTAGTGACATTTCTTCAATTTAGTTCAGATTAACTCAAATTAGACAAAGCACATCCATATGAACTCATGCAAAAACTACCAAGTGGAAGCCTATGCTGCTATAAAGTGAGAATGATCCAATAAACGATTATCCATGCAGTTACAGATCTCTACAACTTCCTCAAAACTTTAAAAGCTCCTCAAAATCATACTTTCAACTATTTCCAAGCCTTTAAAATCCCTTTAATTAATCTCAATTCCTCAATAATTCAACAAAAACATCCAAAAATACCCGGTAGCAATCAAAAGCCCTTAACAGCTATTAATAACCATTACATGACATAATTTGTCAAACATTTCAACGAATCCAATCTAAACAAACCGAAATAAAGCTTAATTGAAATTGCATTCAGGCATCACACGATCAAAACAACATCATGTTTGAACATTTTTTGAATATTTTAATGTTTATTCATTTTGGATAATTTTTCATAAATCCCAGCTGATTCTCACAACCATTATCATGATTTACACACAATTATACAGATGATTTTCAATGTTCAATATTGATCATTTCCGTATTATTAAATATTTAATCTGATATTGAATGTTTGAAGTTATCAATGAGATTCAATTATGTGAACGTGCGTAATGCTGGGATTTAGTGTTGATGTAAGCTGTTTTCAATGGATCAGAATATTGATCTATTCGGTAAGCATTAGCAAAATGAAAAATTTATTGAATTTTTAAATTTTTTAAATTTTTAAATTTTTTGAATTTTTTAGAATTTTTTGAAGTTTTTAGAATTTTTTAAAATTTTTTGAAGTTTTTTAAAATTTTTGAATATATTCCAAAAGAATTTCTTACATCACATTTGCAATTTGCTTCAAAAAATCTTAGTCAACAACACAAGAATCAGCAATTACTCAACTTGACATTCATTAATGAACACGATATTCTAGCCAATAATTCATTAAGCAACTAATCAACTTTCATATTTCAGAAACGGCACTCTTTGGAAATTCCAAAAGAATCTACAAACACTTGTTCCTCAATTTACTAAATGATTGGCCAAATCACGGAAGAATATTCAAAAATTCAATATTAATTCATAAAAATATCAAAAGGGCATTCATTCTTCCCATTTTTGTAATGTCCACCTCAAGCGAATCTATTGATCATGAAACATAATCGGAAATGATCAAAAAAAAAAAACCTTTTAGCTATTCAGATCTTTAAGATCCAGAGCTGCGCTAGGGCGATACGCGGCTAATGATTGTTTAACGAGTGAGGATGCGCCAGACCACTGCACTCAATAGACCTACAGTTTATAGTGGGATCAGAACCACTCCTTTGATGACATTACTGCCTGTAGCCTTCAAAGGAAGGCTGTGAGCCGCGTTTCCACTACATATGGTTCGAAAAAGGACACGTGAAAAATTTCCCATGCCGAGTCTCGAACCCATGATCGATGGATCGGTATTGCAATAATTATGTACCGAAGTAGTAAACCATTCCGCCACCGAGCCACTTTGACTCACTTTGGAAATGATCAAGATGTGACTTAATAAATAGTTTTCGTCGCTCAGCTGAATAATTGACGCTTCATTTAAAATTAAAATGAGTTCATAATCAGCTGTTGAATGGTGCAACAGTTACAAGATATGAATGAAAATTTACGATTTTTATGTAAATTCGGAAGCTTGATGGTAGGCTTGTGTCAATGTTGAGGTTGTATTTTAGTTCCCTTGTTGATTTTGAACTTAGTGAAGATATTTAGATTTGTAAATTCTAAGTTGTTGAGGTTTTTGGGATATTTTAAAGTCTTATGGGAAATGATAGTCAGCGATAGAGCCAGTTTCATTCTGGAATATCCTCTAGAATGTTTTAAGAATCAAAACTCAATCGTATTGAATTGTTTATGCAGCCTTAAAGTTGTTTGGACATTAAACTGTTGATTGTAACAACTTTCAGTCAATTAATCCTTTTTTTTAGCTCCAAGAGTCCAAACTTGTTCAAGAACAGCCAAAAAATCAATTACAAAGTGACTTGCACTTTTGTTACATATTTCCATTACATCCACATTTTATATTAATTCACTCATTAATTCTTAGAATCCATCAAGTAAACAACTCCAGACAGCAAAAAACTCAAATAATTACCTCCTAATCTCTCGTCAATCACTGTCCAGTACCGAAGACCTAAATCAATCCAGTTCTGTTGCGGTGAATTATATTCATCCCATGCCATTTTGACAAAATTCTTTTGGAATCCATGAAATCCATCAAAGTCTGTATAGTTATCCATTTTTTTTATGAATTTGAAGATATATCACAGATTAATGCACTAGAAATTAAGTTTTCCTTTTTTTATATGCTTTAAATCTTTTTAAAGTCTATGAATTATTTTTCGTGTCTATTTAAATTGCACGTCTTGCTACTTTTTCTCACTTTTACTTATTATTCAATGACAATAATAAAAATTTCTAATTATTCTCAGCTTGTTTTTATTGAAAAAATCTTATTTCCTCTTTTTCATCCTCTCAGAACGACTCGGCAATCGAACTACTCAAAATAAATCACTTAAACCCCGTCCGCAATTGAGCTATGTAGTGTTTATTATTTTATTATTATGTCTTAACCGACTTTACTATTGGAAGTACCAGAAAATATTTATTATCACTCTCTGAGTCTTACAACCGAATCATTCGAAGGCACCAACGAAACTGATTTAACATCTTACTTGAAACTTTGCGATATTGTTGAAGTCATGCGATTGAACTTTTTTTTTCCGCTGTTCCTACTACAAATTTAAATCTTATTTCTCTATAAAGCTTCGCTCACACATACAGACATAGCTTGGCTTACTTATTGTACTTAAAAAAATATAAATTATAAAGCACACATCATCGTATGTCCGATTCTTGAGTGAGTGAGAGACTTCTGGCAAATTATTGAATTTATTATTTTACACCTGTTGGATAGACTATAACCACCAATACTGATGTATAGTTTATATTATTCGCTAATGTCCTTCAAAGCACTTTGCGTACGTAGTGCTGTATTATTGAGGAAAAATCTTAAAAGCTAACGATTTCCCCTTCTATCAAGTTTTTTTTAAATGGCATAAAAGATATTTCAACATATCGCATATTAATGAAATATTGATGCAACTTATTAAAGGAAATTTTTAAAAATTTCATGGATCAAGCTTGAATTTTATTGTTTTATTTGCTGGACTTTTGTAGTTCGCATGGCAATAATTTGAGGTAGGTTGTAAATGGTGCGAAAAATGACATAATATGGTATGATTTGGTATGGGAATTGATGATTAATTGAATCTGGGATTTATTTTTGAGCTTTTGTGTAAGCTTTTGTGGCTTATCTCAATTTTCGGAGTCTAAACAGAATTTAAGATGTCATTAGATTACTTCCACATCATTTAACTGCAAAAAAAGCTACAATGTTATTGAATAGGTTGCAAAAAGCTATAATGTGTCAATCAAAAATCAGAAATGGTCCCGAGAAGTACAATTTAGTTGCTTGGACTAAATGTTTCCGATGCCGAGACCGAGACCGGAACTTCGCTGGCAGTTAGGACATCACTTCTTTGTAGTGCTAAAAACAAGACCCAGAGGTGCCTTAACAGCACCTTATCGGGCTGTTATTAGCCTATATTTGGGTTATTGACCAAGCTGCATTAAGCCACTCGCGGAGAGATGTACTAGAATCGGCTATTAATATTCTCATTTCACAACCAGATCATTTTTCATGCTCATTTTTCATATTCATGACTAAAAAATGTTTTATTAATCTTTAGACAGCAAATAAACTGACCCACAAAACCCAATAATTGACAAAAAATCAAGCATCTGCCGGTAGAGAACCAATAAAACAGTGCAAACAAGGAAGCTTTTGTCTTCATCATTCAAATCTTAATATGTAAATTCTCACTTATTTAATACCTTAACCATTATCACTCAATGCTAATAATGGTAATGCTGCAAAAATCCACAAAAATTCTAAAATCTCAGAATTCAATTTAAAAATGCAAAAAATATCCATTGCGTAATATTGACAGTATTTATTAAGACCTCAATCATTGACTATTCCAGTGGTGGGCAACCTTTTTTATCTTTAAGGCTTGCCTAGGTTGTAAGCCTCGATCAAAACCGCATACAGAGACACGGTTAATCGCATTTGAACCATTGTGTACCGCAGCGCAAAGGTTGTCCACCATTGGACCATTCAATTTTCACAACGAATAAATCTTCGCCAAAATTAAGAGCCATATCATTGAAGTAATCAGCCGACATTGAAAACAGAAGTTGAAAGTTTTTTTTTTGCACTTTTTATTCATTTTTCCTTCATTTTTTAAATCAAATCACTCATGCTTACACAGGTAGCAGCTATCGCAATAATAAAAATTGTATTATTTCCAGATATTTCGGTAGTAAGTGCCATTGAGTGATGATCATCCGATGAGGTCAAATCGCATTTATTTCGTCTTTATTTAAACTTAGCAAAAATTATTTCTTAAATAAAAAAAAACCTAACCTCAAACAGTGAATTAAATGCATTGGAATTGCTCAATTCTGTTTAAAATCCACTACGGTCATAGATTAATTATTTTATTCAGCAGAAAAAAAGATTTGTTTGTTGTTTTTGTGATTCAATTGATATTGCACAACTTAAGTTATAGTTTATGGAACTCCTCAGCTTTGCCTTTTGTTTTTGCGTTCGAATTCGTTCTCAAAAGCTTTTGAACCGTAAACCGATTGCTGGATAGTCACATGAAATCTGTTTTTCGGCTTATTTGCTACATGCTGTTGACTATCACACACGTTTTGCATAATATGAGGAAAAATTGGGAAGGGGGGTTGTTCGTAAGTGATGGATTGTGGAATTTGGCACTGATGGTCTTAGAATTGGTGATCAGGACAACAGGAAAATCTTGGATTAATACCATTAAGGATCCATTTTCAGGCTAATCTTCCAGTAACAGCAAAATAGGGCTTCGCCGAAAAAATAGGTCAAAATCAGCAGTCATCATGGCAATTTTGCATCTTACCATTAATACGGCATGTTAGTCTTACCCTTGTGCTGCCCAGACAAATTACCTAACTCCAATAGATCAGACATCATCCACAAACTCCCCAACCTCAATATAAGATCATTAACTTATTCAAATTCCCTTTTTTTATTCCCTCACGTGGAATTTTCTAGTTCCTTTAAGTCAATCAATTGGTTACATCTTTGAACACCTGTAAAATCGCGAGATGTAAATTACCATAAAAAGTAAAACGATAAAAAGAAATAATCTTCATTCACATGCCAGTGTGTTCTTCATTGAACCATATCGCCTTGCGGTATTGTTACCTCATTTTTGTCGTGCTAAGCGGCAACAACAATCGTAGGCTGATGATTTTTTTTACAGAAAAATAAATTGTGTATTTATCAGTTTTTATTCAACTTTTTAATGTTCTAGTAGAGATTGCTAAATTAGCTAGCACTGCTGAACTTTTCTTTCTTAATTGGAATTTTTATGGACTTTACTCATTGCTGCTGATTACGTTACTGAAAACAACAAATTAAGTGTAAACAAAAATGAAAGGACATAAGGCTTTCGACATTTATTTTGTAAGCTATGTTTATGTTTATTGATGCAAAAGCTGAAGACCTGCACCTGGCTTAAGACTATGGTTCACAAAGGCATGTTTTTGTTAGCATTCAAATTTCTTAGGAAGTTCACACTTAATATACAAATATAAAAGGTGAGCATTATGTCTTGATATGTTGACAGACAGTTTTGTAAGGATGACTAAGTATTACAATAGATACAGACGGACAGCAAGTTATGTAGGTCAATTGAAGTCAATTTTGCTCGAACTGATTCAGATATTTGAATTGTCTTGAAGATGACTAGAGAAGGGCTTTCCAAAGTCTCAGTTACGACAAATTTTTGAGACGAGGCTGAGACCGGAATCGACATCAAGACTGAGGCTGAGACCGAGACCGAGGGGACTGATACCGAAACGGAGACCCATGCAGAGACTGAAACCGGAACCGAGGTCAAGATTGAGACCAGGTGAGAGGTCGAGATAAAAAGTGGACCGAAGAGGAGACTGAGATCGGAACCGGGAACGAGATTCCAAGGAACTTCTTTGAGGCTAAGAAGTTGACAAATTTTTCAGCTTTTGATTAGCAAAAAGTAAGCAAAGACTGCCATACTATATTATTTCTGAGTAGATAACAGTTCCAAGCTACGTGCGGCTTCCATATCATCAACAATGAAAACATCACATCTTTGTCGAACAATGATATCGACAGCTGCTTGTCTAATTATCGTAAAATTGTCTCTTACATTTGTATGCTGTACAGATAACACGTGTAAACATTTAATACAATAATTAACTACTGAATAAACTTTGAGATTACATGACTCCAAAATACTGCCAATTTAAATGTAAATTGAATCTTAAGCTGATTCCAATTATATGTTAAGGACATCAATTCTTAAGAAAATCTTTAGAATTAAAAGTTCATTCACATCTCAATGCCTTTAAATATTTTTCTGCCTATTTTCCCATGAATTTTACATTAATAAATATAAATTAATTCAATTTCCTACAGATATGGATTTACAGCAACAAAACTAGTATTTATGCTGACCGATTGCATGCCAAATGTCATAAAAAGCTATAATCAATCAAAGTCTAGCTAAATTATTTGCATTTTTATGGCATCTAAATCAGTAGGTGCCAAATTTATTACACGGAAATTTCGAGAAATGTCAAAGACTTTTAAAAATGTAGACGTGGAAAAAGAAGCCTAATCATCAATATGATACGGTCAAGCACCTCTAAGCGGCAATCAGTCTCATCAATTCTAACTGGAATGTAACACGTGAATCAATAAAATGTTGTAAATTTTTTCTCACGGAATTAACTATTTAGGACTAGTCAAACAGCTTTTTACATTCTTTTATTTATTGTTATTGTCGTTTACACATCCACGACCATTAG
The DNA here is from genome assembly GCF_022539635.2 of Chironomus tepperi. Taxonomy (NCBI): domain Eukaryota; kingdom Metazoa; phylum Arthropoda; class Insecta; order Diptera; family Chironomidae; genus Chironomus; species Chironomus tepperi. The sequence continues at coordinate 4,467,939 of NW_027226207.1, forward strand.
TAAATATATGTAAGATATTCAAATTTCACAAAAATTTTTAGGATGGTCCACAAATCAGAGAAAGTTACATAGACAAATTTTGTAACAAAATTCGCGATATTTTGAATGGGAAGTTTATGTAATTCCCGAGTTGCACATGATGGTGAAATTAGAAAAAAAGATTGTCGTATCTAAATGCCTATATTTGACCTACTCGTGATGAATTATGTTACTAGCTGAGACCTAGTTTTATGACATTAATGTCTTGAATGACAACTCAAGCTCCAGGCTAAGCTTTGTACCTAATACTGAAATGCGTTAGCAAAGAATAACGGATAGGAAACCACAGGGAGGCAGTTTAAAGTGGATGAGAGTCAAGGGTTGAATTTTTAGTATAAATCTCTAGAATTTTTGGAGATTCTATGATTTTATTCACAAAAATTGAAGATTTTTTGCCAATATTGGGAGATTTTGGAACCAAACAACCCCCTCAATACTTCCCTAGACCATCATAAAGCCGATTGACCCAAGTGGCCCTTAAATTCTTCCATACATTACAATCAGCAGCCATTTGACTGCCTTTCTCAACATCTTCTACTTGACAACACCATCCATAAAAACTTACATCACACGTGTGAGATCAAAAGTATGCTAAATATCAGAGATGGCTGAGTTGTGCCTCAATAAATATTTAATGTTACAAAACATCCCCAAAAAATCTTCGTCTCTGCCCAAAATCTCACAGCATCTTCCTAACAATAACCAAAAATGATTAGTCAGTTCAGTGTTAGTTGTTAGATGATAGTGTCAAGTTCCATTTCCGAAGAAGTGTCATCACATCATCGTCAAGTTAGTACATACTTAAATTAACCTGTTCTGTATAGAATATTTCTTAAACTAACATAATTGAGAGAGAATAAAATATTTCTAAACAGTCACAGTTTTCACTTCTTGACCTTGCATACTTAAGTTAACTAACAAGCAGTATATTGTTGACTAATCATGCTATGAATAATTTCCTCGAGTATATTTTATCATCAAGTTTATTTTAATTTCCTAAACATTAATTTAATTAATGTAAGACAATATAATTAATGTTTAAACGTGCTGATCAGAATGGAAAATAAATTAAAGAATGTGATGCTATTCAGAACCGGATTTATTGAAGATTCTTAAGTCAGTAATGAATTGTTTGCAGATTGTCGAATTTAAATTATTGTCTAATATTTGAGAATGAATGATTTCAATGAATGGGTAGGAAAGAAGTTGGAGAAAAGAAGTTGTGTGAATATTGCCCGAGAGATTCTTGGGATTCGTTTTTCAGTATGGTTCCGAATCTGATTTATCGTCGTTGCATATTTTTTCTTTTAACAGGAATAGAAATCTCATAGGGAATTAATCAAATCAGCTTTGCACCCTTCAACTGATAACATTGTCAAGTAACACTTTTAATTGGCTAGCATTGACCAAGCTCATTAAGTTACATCGTGACATTTTTATGACAAATCTTTAAGTTTAAACGGCATTTATCATGAAATGCTAATTTTTGGCCACAATTAACCAAATGGCATGTTAAGTTATGACTTAAAAGGATGTGTGAATTAAAAAATTTCAATTTAGGATCGCTGATCATTAGAAACATAGTAATGGTCATTTGACAAAAGATCTATACTTATTAATTGCTAGAAAAAACAAAAGACACAAAATAGCAATGGACAATGATGACAAATTTGCGTAGTGACAGAGCTGCGATATTGGCATTAAACGAAATTGGGCCAGAATAGCATAAGTCGGTCAATCGTTCCAAAATTTGACACCGCACAAAGCGTTATTTTACAACTTTCTCGTTTTGCCGGCGACAGGACAAAATGACAAGATCTTGTCGACTGCATTGTGTCACTCGGTAAAAGTTATAGTATCAAAATGTCAAAAGATACTCAATACGCTCTTCTTAACCCACAAGAATGCCAACCCTGAACCCAAAGATCACACAATATGTCCATATGGCTCTCTAATGAATAATCCCACAAAACATTTCCACCAACAAATCTACAAAAATTAAAGATGATTATAAATTGTACAAACAAATCACATATATATACCATGCAAGAAAAAAATAAGATATCCATATGCTCTTTTCAAAACAAAAAATAACTTAATCTTTTCCAATAGAGTTCTTGAACACGATCGCAAACTTGGTTATACTTGAACCAAATAGTTGTGCTTGGTAGTGTTTGATTGCTCAATAATAATTTTTTTTGCGCGCTTTTGTATCATGCTGCATGTTAGAAAAAGTATATTTATATTTTGCATGTGATGCAACATTATAAGATACTAAGTGCTTATTCTCCGGTAATTAATTGCATATTAGCTGGACATTTGTGAATTGCGTGTAATAGTTTGATGGATTGGACTACAGCTGCACCTCAAGAGCCATTAAACATTCAAAAATTAGCGATAAAAACATATTTGAAAATTAACGGTCAAAAAATATTTAAATTCTAGCGGTAAAATAAAATTTGAAATTAATTTTAAAAATTAACGGTTTTTTTGAAATTTTGAATTTTCATTGCCATCACTTGCCCACATTCCAAATTACATTCATAACTTAAAAACAACAAGAATAAATACACGATCTGATTGGACTTCTTCGTCGAGCTTTTTCGTGCTTTTAACAAATTTATATATTTACACTCGTATGTGTGCATGCACTCTTGAGTTTTTCATTATTTCTTATATTTTTTCAAAGCCAAGTTTCTTATTAGCCAACAAATTTGAAATCGAAAAAAATTATAATTGTTCATTACAGCTGTTTAAATGAGCTTAAATGGATTAAACTTGAACTTTTATGCTTATTCATGGCTCATATTGCGTTAACAAAAAATGGCAGAAGAAACTTAAAAAACTTTCAATTGTTTATTGGCATTTCCTCTAATGTGTCGTGGACAAACCTTTATTTTTTGGCGGCACACCTTAGTTATAAGCCTAGGAAGAAGATGCATGTGACACACAGCTGATGACATTTCCAAAAACTGTCGGTAACACACTTTTGTGCCACGACACATAAGTTGTCCACAACTGCTCTAACGTGTCGTGGTCATGGATCGACAAAATACGTAATTTACTTATAAAATTCTTCAATAAATATGCAAGCATGAGCAAGAGATATGAAGAGATACAGAAGAAAAAGTGGGTCAAGGCCTTCGTCAATTATTTAAGCACATATTAATAATGTGCATTGAATATACGTCGCGAAAAAAATAACCGGAATCTGAGTGCAATTACTTGATGCAAGCAACCAAGAAAAAAAGCATGTTCATGCACTGAGGGGGACAATAAAGATTATTAAAAATATTCATGTTTAGAATTTTTAATTCATAAAAAGGGCTGATTGAGTGACTCGGAATTAAAATTGTCTATGTCCAGTTCAAATATTGAATTTTCTCACTTTTAAGTAGACTTTTAAGTCTGTACACTTTTAAGTCTGTAGCTTGTTTAAAAAAGTGTAAAGTAAAGCATGCAAAGAATGCGAATAGAAAATGCATCGATGGTTGGAAATAGAAACGGAATTTTAAAAATGTTGAAAAATTAAAGTAAATTTTAAGTTATTAAAGCTTAAAGAGGCTCTATAAAGTTAATAAATGTAATAATCAGCAGTATTAAGTGAGGAAATATCTATTTAACTGGGGTTAAAGGACTAGCTTACACATTTTAGAATTCTGAATATATCTGTGATTATAGTGATTAAATGGATTTATTCTAGGCAATTTATACTAAGTTTCGTGATTAAAGTTGATCTCATATTAAATATTGTTGAATTTAGAATTAATTAAAAAAAAAAATAAAAAACAGTTTAAAGGTAAATTGATTGTTAATTAAGAATATATCGATGAATTCTGATGTGATCCACAGCCTCCTACAGTTGTCGCTTGAAACTGGCTCTATCACTGCCTTCTGCTCGCTAATTTTCAATACCAAATGTAATACCGTCTCTGTCACCAGCTTTATCAAATGTTACATACCACAAATGTCACCAAATCCAAAACCTAGTTCAAGTTCAACATATTCAAATATAATAATCAATATCTCAGAGCCATAAAACAGTCATCCTATATCTTACAACAAAATTTACATCAATTCACGTTTTTTGTGAATATTTTAAAAAAGAAAATCAAGCATATGTCCATGTTCGCAGAGTTTATTCCACTCTATTCTAATAGCATACGGAAACCAAGGGTGGGCCGTTATAAAATTTAATTTATTCTTATTACAGAAACGCGCTATTTTGTCACAACAGTTTCCATTTTTGATCCACAATATTTTAACTACAAGAAACTCAAGAAAATTTACAAAAGAGTTAATTTATTAACATCTGGATATGTTTAAGTCTCAGTGATAAGAATGTCCATTCAAACTTATGTCGGCATTAATAAATCATGTGAACGACTGCCTATAAAGTATGTAAGCTGATTAAATTTTTGAGATAATTCAACTCGAAAATTTGTGATTTTTTTAAATATTGTTAAATGTTGAATTAATCAAAAAGTTGAGCATTGGTTGGACATGAATGAATTTTGCGTACTTGAATCGAGATCAGATATTTTAGACTTAATTGGTAGGTGGAGTGCGTACAGAGTTCGTAAAAAATGAGAAATTTTGTAGCTTGATCAATAAATTATTGATGGAGATTATGACTGAATAGTGCAAGTTGGGTAGTTGATTTAAAATTTGGCACTAGGCAGACATGACTCTGGTATGGTGCTGGCATCAAGATCAGAATCAAATCTGGCATCAAGTCTAGAACTAGAACTGGTATTACGTCTAGAACCAAATTCGACATCAAGTACGGAACTGAATTTCGCATCAAGTCCAGAACCGAATACAGCACCAAGTCTGAGTCACGACGGTCTGTGGTCTAAATTTTGATTGATCAACCAATTTGAACTATTCGGGATGCTGGTCATTGGATGAATTTACTCAGGATTATAGTTATCTCCTATGGTTAGGGAGGATTCGAATATATTGCTAGAGCAATGATCAACATCGAGACAGTAATCGCTGCTTAAGTAAGGCATCTTTAATGTTCTAAGCTACTAGACTCAATAACTTCATTAAAAAATTGTCTTAATTGGTCATAAGATTACGTTTATAGATTCTAGAACAAAGCTAGCATCAAAATATTCCATTCTACTCTCCAAATGTCAATTCCCTACAATTCCTGAAAACATCCAGATCAATAAGTTCACTGTCAATTACTCTAATAACTTTGTTTTGAATGAAGCAAAACAAATACAAAGTTAGTCAATTAAAAGCCGTAATTTTCATCAACAAAAGCTCAAATCATCCATAATCAGCGTCACTTCCAGCTTCTGTATGTAGACTTGTTAATGAAAAAAAAGCTCCGTCATCAGAAGAGTCAGGAAGGTTAATAATACAATTCCAGAAGCTTTCACAAATGAGCATTTAATGAGATTCTCGTAAAGTAATTTAAATGACGTGAATATTCTTTAATTTGGGGTTAATTTAGAAAGGTGAAAATGCCTCAAATCTCTTAAATCGTCAGTGGAAAATTCTGGTATGTACTGAATCAAATCACATGTGTTCGTGTACACATCGCAACTGCTAAAAATTAAAGACTGACCTTAGAAATGCCGTTTGAGATTTTTTTGCGCCGTGACCGTAAACTGGTACGAAAAATATCCAAAGAGACAATAACCTTGCACCGAATTGACAATTTTTTTTAAGTTGACAATCATGTATTTAACAGCATATTGGCAATGGTTTGTGGATATTTGGACTCGGAATTGGCATTTGGTAGATTTAAAGGAATTTGAAGCTTATGTTAAACAACTTTTTGATTAATTTATGGACATTTTTTCTGGAAGGATAGCAAGTTAATGTCAAATTGGCATATTTGTGGATTTAAGGGAGGGGTTAGTTTTTAAATGACGTCTTGCTTGATTTGGTGGTAGTGCTGATCATCTATAATCCATGCGTTCTCTCAGATGGCGCCTAAAACTGGTGTTAAACTGGCTCTTTCGCTGGCTGTTCTTTTGCCAATCGCCAATAACAAATGCTTCTATTTTCCTATCAACAGTCTGTTCCAACTCTGGCCTAAGGATTCTTGAAGTCTCGGTTTCGGTCCCAGTCTCGAGAATTTGCCGAGACCGAGACTACACCGGAACCTAAGGATTACCTGGAATACCTCGGTCTCGGTCTCGACATCGGGAAACCTTACTTTGACCGCGTCACCAAGTTCTCATCTTTCCTATGTAAATTCCATCAAATAGTGCAAAAAAGAATTTCCAAATTGACAAAATTCCACTTCAAATTCCTCTAAAAAATCTCAATTTCACAGATTCCAAAAACATAAATCATGACTCTTTATAATGCTGTAGCATTTGTCGTGACTGCAAATATCTTAACCTGTTTTGGTCAATGAACCGAATTGACGTAGTAGTTACAAACACAAGGTTAATACTAATATCTTATGCTTTTATTTTCACGGGAAACCGGGATTCCCCGTATGAAGAAATTCAAATAATTTTCTCAGCCAAAAAAAAATTTGTTATGGCTTAAGAACGAATAATTGCGATGAAATCTAAAATTAGATATTTTTGCATGCGGTTTTATATCCAGAAGGAAGATTTTTTTTGCTAGACGAGCATGACGTTGCAAATATTTGAAGTGTTTTGGTCCATAACCAGTTCAATAATTCTTAAAGTGAACATTTGAAGTTTATTGGTCAAGATATAATCTGGAAGGATTAAAATATTAGTGTCACGTGGGAATCGAGCCCACAGACTCTTGAAATAAAGTAGTTTGTTGCCTAGCTACTCGGCATGACTCGGTCCTCGGCTTATATATGACTCGGTACCCTAAATTCCACTCTGCTCACAATTCATAAATGTTTTAATGATTCTAAGATAATAATGAATGCAAATGATTCCAAGAATGAAAAAATTGACATTTTGGAGTTCTTATCTTGTCATTAAAATGATATTATATGAAATATACCTACACACAAACAATTCTGATCATCATTTAATCGGCTCCTTAGTCACACGAAAGGATTTATTCTTCCACAAGATCTGCATTTGAAGGAAGATGCTTCAAACCAGTTTGTACTTTAACTTCTTATTCTGATTGCTTTTTTATAATCTAAATAAAAGAAACTGGATTTTAAATTTTGTAAATCAGAATGACTTTCTTTTTTTTTTGAAAATGACGATATCTTCATGAAAATCCAAAATTGAATTTTGAAGCTGCTTACAACATGTGTTATCAATCAAGCTTAACAACAGCAGCGTAACGGAATTTTAAAAAACAAACGGCAAAACTGAAACATTTGTAAGGTTTTTGTATGATCACACGCATCAAGCTTGCTCGCTTAAGCTATGATAGTTGAGCTATTTGTATGTTTTCAAGCTTATGTGACTATTTAGTGGTTCGTGTCTTTGATAAAACGGAAGTGAAAGTTGTAAAAATTGTTTAAATAACTGTTGGATGTAATGAATATTATTTAGGCTGCTGGTTGGGTCTTGAAGATTAAAATGCTGTGTAAAATTGGACTCAATACTGATTTAGAGACAATTTAAAGAGCATAATATGAGCATATAGAATTAGAATTTAAAAGCTTGTTGTTCTAACAGACAATGAGCATACTCACCTCAATGAGGTTGCTCAGGAATATATTCATTCAATTGATGCACCTTGTCTGTTCAGAATGGATCATTCAAATTCAAAATCAATGCACTTGGACCATCTTCGAGTTCATTAAATCTCAGTTTATCTCTTCAATGATATGTAGTTAGCATCAACGGTCGAAGCATTTCCTAGTTGGCTTGATCATAGTCACGATTGCGGTCTCAAAATTCATCAAAATCGAAAATTCGTGAAATCCTAGTTAGCATCAAAATTAATCAATTTAATCTAATTGATAGGATTCTGTCATGTTCTGCATTTATAGTGGAAACTCCCAAAATACCAAAAACTAGTTTCTTCGATCAGATCTTCAATATCAACAGCAATTAAAGAACACATCAAATCTCATTCAAACAACTTTTACCGCGGTACTTCTCACAAATTCCAACTCTTAAAATCTGCAAAATCATCAATTGAATTTAGAAAAAGTTGCCAAACATACACACAAACTGGAATCTTGCAATTCTCCTCAATGTCACGCAAGAAATTGCTTTTAAAAAGTGTTTTTTTTTTCTTCATTACTTCAAGGTTTATCAATGAAATTTATATACATATATATTTGAAACACTTTTAACGCCAGCTGTGCAAGCTTTTCAACAAACAACAAAAAAAAAATATTAAAGGGTCAAAGATATTCGAAAATGAATAAATGAATTTCATTACCACTTTGCGCTACTCTTGCGTAAGATAAAAACTTGTACATGAGATCATGTGTACACATAAAAGTATTTCCAAAATCTTACGTATATAGTGTGGAAGAATAATTACAGATCATCTCAAATGCGCACAAATGTAAATTCGGTAGGAAAACAATGAAACTGAAAGTGCTATTTCTCGGTTTTGTGTGTTGGACGCAAGCATTAACTTATTTACTAGATGTACATAAACGCTAATTAATGAATTATTATTCTTATTTTTGGTGGATTTTGGAGTCGTTTGAAGATGATGGTTGGGGAATTTGAAGTCGAACTTGAACTATTTTTGAACAATTTCTTTCTGGTTTTGCTCAAGGGTTCTCTGTATAGGAACCAAGACTTACAGGTTTCGTACTCAAGATTTGTCAAAGCCGAGACTCCAAGAAACCATAACTCTGGTCATTTTCATAGATTTTTGATGTCAGTATTGATATTCAAGCATTATCAAAAAGGGTACCAAAGTCTGTACAGTATTAGTTAAGCGTTGCAAATGTCTTGACTTCGAAAAATCATTCGGAACGTCTCAATCTAGATCTTCTTTCAAGCAAAACCGAACAAGACCGAGTAGGGCCGAACAATACCGAGTAGGGCCGAACAAGACCGAGAAGAGCCGATCAGGGCCGAATAGGACCGAAAAGTTTGCAACAAGTCCGAGCAAGATCGATTCTCCTACTAATTCAACTTGATTTATACACTTCAAAATTCCCAGCATCCTCAGATTCCCATTCTAATCACTAAACAGCTATACATCATAGCCTCACCACGCAACCTTAAGCTGATTCCAGGGTCAAACCATTTTTCTTACTTCAATTCAAGAGAAATGTAAGAAAATTTTGAAATTTAAGCCATCGAGTTTGCATTTGATCAGGTTATGAAAGTATGTTGAATGCTATAAATTAGTATTGATTTTGCACATTTTATGCGTAATTTGTGTGAAGTAATTTCAAATTGAACATCTTTGGTATTTTGTAAGAAGTATTTTGGTTAACGAAACGTGCGGATTTTAGAGATATGCATCAATATCTGGCGTATTTACGCAGTTATATGTGTTGAAAAAAGGAACTGATGAAACTGGAAATGTTGCTTGATGATTTGCATTTTTTAGCTGATTTTATAATCTGTATAGCATAATTATTGTCCGGAATCAATCTTTGATCACTTCCACAATTTTATTCTTGATAGCTATTTGCTGCTGATATGATGATTTGCTGATATGATACTTCCTAGTCTTAATTTATGAAAAATTTGCAAAATCCTCAAAAAAAGGCTATTAAACTTTTTCAAGGACATCGATATTTTGACTATCGGACGTCCTCAAAATAAATAATATTATGTCTGGTAAGTTTACGATAAGTCGTAAAATTGTGGTTATGCAAAATTCTGTGTTTTTCCGAATCTTTTTGCTTGCTGCTTGTTGATCAACGATTTATTATAAAAAGTAGGAAGTTCTTGTCAACATCTTGCATTAATAAGCAGTTTCACAATGCTATCCAGGGTGCTAACTCAACTTATAAAATGTTGTTGCGCTTGAAAAATTAAGAACTATAAATGATGCATTTTCATTAGTTATTTAGATTTGATTTATGGGTAGTAGATGAATTATGAATGTCAATATTCTAGAAAACAGCCCCGGAAGGACGCCCAAAAGGTGATGTATTATTATGAAGACCTGCGTGACTTTAGACTGAAAGTGAACCTAACTAATTTGGCTCTGGAAAAGAGTTATGCTGACCAATGCCTAGATTATTCGACCTTTTTTACGACGTGTGTCTTCCGGAAGTAGAGCTGTAAGTAGATTAAGATTTTGTATAGAATAGTTGACTATCGCCGAGCTCTATTCAGAGCTGAGTTAACTAAAATACATAAGAACTAGTCATTAACGGGACATTGATATGACATTAACTAGTTATAGAGTATTTTTGTCCATTAGGGTCAACTAGTTTAGATAGCTGTAATGACATAATGTTTAGAACGTCAGACATCTGACTCTAACGACCCGGGTTCGATCTCAAGGAAAGTCAAGTCGAATTCGCGTTCCTATAGTTGTTTTTAGAAATCATAATCTTGTGACATTTTCAATATATTCAGTCTGACGATGCCAATCAAATAAATTTTAATTAATTTAACAACTAAATTCTTACTAAAAATGCTGTTAAAATCTTCACCTATATATTCTTTAATTAGCATCATTTAAGAACTTGCAGTTACTTAACTCTTCAAAAATTCCCCTTTTTGAGATCAAATTAACAAAACTTCCAAAATGACAGTGCACAAATCCAAACCCAGGGTAAACGGAAAGTGTCCTGCTTTTAGCATTCATATTTTAGCAGTGTCCTGGTTTTAGCACTCATGTTTGAAATTTTAAAAACCGTTTAAAATTTTTAGATCAAAATTAATTAATTCTTGAATTTAAGACATATATTTCAATTATTATCGTTAATTGATTGATAACTTGCAGAAATAATATCATTAAACTTGATTAATTCAGCAAATATCAATTAATATTATCGTTAAAAAAATTTGTATTTTTACCGTTAATTTTTTATTCAAATTTCAAGTGCTAAGAACAGTACAAATTCTTGTAAAACCGTACAAAAATAACTGTCACTTTTTCTATTCGTTTACCCTGGATCCAAACAATCATTTTGCAGCACTGTTGCCAAAATTCATAAAATCTCAGTCAAATCTCAACAACAAATCCATAAAGAATATTACTTAATGTAATCTGAAACTAAATTTAATGCTTTCAAGTACATAAAACAAAGCAAATAAACAATTTTGTAAATCTTCAAGCTTGTCATGAAGCTATTTTGGTCAGTCCTGCATGAAGAAGTAATGGTCTTAACATCATCGTATTATGAAATCGAGATATATGTATAATCAGCAAGTGAATTTACATCTTCTTCAGTTTTTTTTTATATCTCACATATAACCTTGGTTCTGAGACACAGCATTACAATCGAGCTCGTCTTCTCAATGAATGAAAATGAATGCTGAAACTGATTTGTTTGTAGGACAAAAGCATTAATTTAAGGTGAATGACAACTAAGTCTATGTCTGGTGTAAGATACATCAACCTTTAAATTTACATATTACAAGCTTCAATCGATCGATCTTTATAATATTTTTGCCTTTATCTTACTTCCGATTTCATTATGACCATCAAAAATACCAGTTATTTGTAAGCTTCGATTTTCGTAGCTTTATGACAAAAATAGTCAGTATATTGATGCATTGGACATAGTTTGAGAGATTTTGATGCTCAATGGTCCATACCTCATCATTGAAAGATTCTGGTAGCTCACTAGCTATCGTCCATCTCCAATAAATGCATTCCTCAACCTTTAATGTCAATTCCATACCGATTACGTGCCAAAATGAAATGTAAAAGTCACAAGGGGAATCATCAACATATCCACTAAATTAAATACATCCATTTCTGACATTTTTGACAAAAACTTTACAGAAGTAAAACTTTTATTGCTTACATTTTGACGATGCAATAATTTTAATGTTGAAATGGCGTTTATAATAACATGAATCAATTTTGGTACGTCTATAATCCGATTTATTGCTGATGGATGTGTAAATTGGAAAAATAAATTGCATCAAAAGATTGAAAGCTTGATCTTTGGTGTGACAAATTGGAGATGACATGATGTCTGTCAAGAAGAATTGTTAAGAAATTCTATCCGGAGTAGACATAAATACGTTAAGACTAGATGATGGCAAGTTAATGTCCAGTTGATGACTAGTTTTAACGTATTTTTGTCCAATCGGGTTTGTATTTTGCTCAAAAAGCCCGTTTAGTACCGGATTCTGACTCAATCTTACGGCGAAAGATGCGACACGTCACCTTGTGCCGCTCGAGAAGCAAGTCTGATCAAGTAAAATGACAATCTGCTTGCTGAACTAAGGCATTTTGGTCCCTGGACTATTTCAACACAAATCATCGCCTTAATCCTTCGTCATTATCACTAACCTCTTCCGTAATACAGGAAGGAAGCAACATTTTTCAAGATCCAAAAACTCCGATAATTTTTTGTCCAAAAACCAGCAAAAAATAAGCAACACTTCAACATTTCACTCATTCATTCATTTGAGAACGTGCAAAAACGAAACTTTTTTTTTTACGCAGAATTTCTCGTTTTTGAATCCAGTAATAAAATAAATCTAACCTTAAGGAACAGTTCAAAATGACTCTTGATGGCATTTTCAAACCAATTCCGATCCTCGTGATTCTGCTTTTTACTCTTATTTTTATTATTATCACTAAGCAGTCCCACACAAGCATAAAAAATTCCTGATTTCAATACAACCTTCCACATAAAAATGAAGATACATCCGTGAATTAATTAATAAAAATGCAAAGGAATTTTTTTGTTAGATAATATTTGTGGATATTTCTAGATGGATACGCTAGACGAGGCTAACAGCCTCTTTGAAGGATAATTGATGACTTGTACTATTGATTTTTGAGGACTTCCTAAATATCAGATGCATAAAATTAGATTTGAGTGGTTATTGGTGATATTTTGAGGGAATTGGGGTCTGTTACTGCATGATATTTAAAGATTTAGTGACAGAATACCCACTGTACTCCATTTGGTCAGTAAGTCTTGGAAAGCGTTGGCAAATTCAACCAAAACTCTAATGAATGGTCAAAGAATCGGTACTTGGTGGGAATCGAACCCTCATTTTGACGAAGTAAAGTACCAATTTCAAAGTTGCCGATCTGTTTTAAAACAATTTGACTATCTAGCTTCGAGGAAGCATGCCGGCGTAGAAATGACCACATAGCCTGTCTTCAGGGCAACTTGACTCTAGCCTGAGACCGGATTTTAATGAATTTCACCTAAAATCAGAGACACATTAGCTTGGAGTCAGATTTTCTAGAATTATTAAGTCATATACCTTCCGAGGGTATTCTTTTCGGACTGGCAAATCTTTCTTGTGTCTCGATACTACAGATTACACGTTAATCCAACACCAGTGTTCCATTACGTATTATAACCCAACTCTCACATCACCAAACAATTATCATAAAGAACAGCATGAAGAAGATTTTTACTACCCAATTCAAACTGCATCTCCAATGCCACTAAACAACTAAATACCAAAGAAAATTGTAAAAGTTCGTCATTCAATAGTAATTATTATTCAATTCAACGTGGAAGTGTAAATTAATGCATTTCCAATTTACAATGTAAGCATGACACTTACGTCAAACCAATATAGTTCATTCATTTTCAAAAAAAACTAGCAAGTAATCAGTGCATTTTTATACAGTTGACGGCAAGGTGGCATTTTTTAAAGTCGCTCTCGAGCGTTTTTGCGGCATTAAAATTTGTGACACAAGAAAAAAGTTAGTGGAAATTATTCATATTTTGGTGCTGTTAAAATCTGTGCGAAGATATCCAACACAACCAAAAAAAAAATAAATTATTTTCAAGTAAAATCCCACCACTCTGCATCTGCTGCTCTTGTAAAACAGCCGAAAACAAAAAATTATAAGCTTTGGACCTTTTTAGTAGTTGTTGGATGTGAAACGTAACATTGTGCGACCACAAACATTTTTCACTGTAAAATAAGTTTCAGTTCTGTTTAAGGATTCATTCCATTCAGACGTGATTTTTTGGTTAGGTCTTCAAATTAAAGTGGATATATTATAGTCAGGGGATTGAGCACCCTGCATGAATGTTGAGTTCACTTGAAAATAAATAGAAATTTTATTGGATATTTTACGTCAAAACAGTGCTGAAGCTTGAAAGGACAAGAGGCTGAGCGACACAACCTTTCACTTAAAAAATTAAAGAAAATAAAATAAGAAATAAGATAAAAAAATAATATTAAAGTTCAGTGTCATAAGATTGTAAAATAATAATTAATTCTTGATTATCATAAAGAGGAACGAGTACGAAGTTGTGATAAAAAGAAAGAAGAAAAGTGAAAGGACAATAATAATAAAGATTCAAGTGATTTAATTTGTATTTTTCCAACTTCTTGTCAAGGACATTACCGCGGTAGAAATATTACCGTATTCATATTTAGCTGTTCAAAGAAAAAAACATAAAATACTTTTTCTCAAGGATTTTGAAAGGTATGTTGAAGATTTTTCTCCTCATGAATTACAATTGAATTCATCGATTAGCACTCGCGTATAATTTTTTGATTCATGTTGTCTTAATGTCGTGTCTGGTGAACTGTGTGTGCTGCAATACTTTTGGTGATTTAATGTGAAAGTCTCAACACTCAACGCATTGACTGATTCTTGAGATTCAGGTTGTTACTTACTTCGCTGGATGTGCAGATTAATTGTGATCCATGACCTCCCATAAGTGTCGCTTGAAGCTGCCTCAATCGCTGGCTTCCACTTGTCAATTTTCAATACTAAATGAGATTGAGATATCTTGAGATATTTCAGGATTATCTCAATCTTGATCCTGTCTTAAGAGCCATCAGCTCAAAGTTCAATGTACAATAATCATGACCAATCGTATTTCATAAGCAACAATAAGGTTTAAAATTGTGTAAGGATCCAGATGATGCCTTGCCCAAAAATTCCAAAAATATGAAATATCACTGCAAAATATTTTGCACACGACTAATGCAAAAGTCAATTCAGATCCAGCAGTACATCGACCTTAGTACTGACCATCTTAGTACTGAAAACTCTCAAATTGGACTTTCTGGTCAGCTGGTCATCTTAATTAGTGCCTTGATGATTTTATGAACATTTAAATCTCATTAGCATTAGAGTATAATTGTCTTAAGATCGTAATCAGAAGGCATATGACGTATAGTTTGCTAAAATTGTTGATCTAGGCTGTCTTGACTACGACGATGGGCCAAATTTCATTAAATCATCACAATCCAAAGAATTGCCAACCTAGGCTGCAATTTTCAATTCAAAAATCACTTCTATATTCATACCACTACCAAAAAAAAAGGTTGCGAAACACTGACTAGCTGCATATTGCATATTGAAGGAAATATTGAATTTTATGATGCATTCGTGACTCGAATTCATAAAATTTTATCCCTTTCGAAATTTTATTTTGATTTAAAACTGTTATCAAATCATTAATAACTTACTTAAGTGGCCTCGAGGGAAGCTGCTGTTATTTTTTTGATGTGAGGAATGGGTTCCATGTGGTCTGAATTATTAATGGTGATTATGATTTGTCGGAATTGATCGAAATTGTTTGCAAATGATGTCTATCCATGAGTAAAATTTAATTCAGGCCCAGTGAGGTCTTAAACCACATCTACAGGACGTACTTGATGAACTACCTCATATCCAGCATCGATTGCGCAACTCTAATCCTAGAAAAATCAAATCAAATCTCCTTCAAGCTCTAAAAATAGCAGCTTTTGATACAAAATTTTCGAATGCACTTAATTCGATCAAAAATCTGATGAAAAATGTGAATTACGAAAACATGTCAATGCCAAAAGCTCACTCAAAATGTGTAACATGAGAAATGCTTTTAACATGATTTACTGTAAACCCGTGACTTAACATGGTATGTTCCAGATTGACATGCTTACTCGAAATTTGTTTTTAAAATATTACGAAACTTTAGCAATTTTTTCGAGCTATTCGTACTTTTAAAAATTGAGTAAAATGCCGGACATCTGCCGAGGCTTATTGACTATACTAAAAATAACTCATAACACCTTGAATTATCTTCATGACAGGTGTAGCATCAACATTTCCTCACACTTCTATGATTTAAATCAATAACACTAGTTTTTGACTTGTTTGATTGAATCTTGTGATTCTTAAAGTCATGCATAACAACTTTTTGTGAGAATATTCAAGTATATACTGCTGTAAACTTAGTGATTTAATGGAATTTGATCGAAAAATGCTTAAATAATGCTTCAAAATTGCCGAATTTTTTCATAAATTATTTAATAGCTTTCTTATTATTTCCATAAACCTAATTTAAAAATTAGCTTAATTTGAATTCTGTTAATTGCTGTATCTGCCTCTCGAACACCTCACATTTTTGACAAAAATGTTCAATCCCATACAGCCAAACAAATTCCTATAATAGATGCATTCAAAAGAGTTATTATCAAAATTCGAGGACAATTTACTTTAAAAAGATTTGCTTAGCATTTTTACCTAACGGATTAACAATCTGTTAAGATATTCAGTAAACATTTATGGATGTTACATATGCAGAAATTAACTTCCATATTAATAAATGTAATCTATTTTTGGTCTGTCTAATGCATAAATTGTGAGAGTATTTCTTAAATGTTTAACGGTTCATCTAGAAGTGTGGCATTTGCATTTAATTTTGGGGAAAATGTTTATCAAATGCAATTGTGGGTTCGATCACAAATGGTGTCTAACATCATATGATATCAGAGGAAGACATTGACTATTGCAAATGAAGAAAGCAGAACCTTACAAAAGAGTCAGTCAAATCAAAACTATCATAAAAATGGGTCGAAATAGCCAACATCGCATCTTATCGTTAATGGGACGATGCAGTGATGCTTTAGCAAACATATTGAACTATTGTGTTATTTGTTTTGATTAGACACGGTTATTTTCAACTTTTGGCTGTACAATCTAGTTCTAAGAAAGACAAACCGAACCACAAAGTCATTAGTCTGTTTCTAAAGTCGGCTAGTCTTATTCTACGGATGACTAATGTCTCAATTGCCATTCTTTCCTCTAGACATCTAACTAATTCAATCACCTGTTCAATCGGATATCCAAAACTGAATATTCCAATATCTAATTGACGTCATTTAAGCTCGATTTCTTAAATAACCCCAATTTGATTGCTTTTGTCTCACATTTTAAGGAATGAAATTTGTAGATTTGAATTATCTGATCAATTTCACAAGAACTACTTCCATTTATCGCATATCAACAAAGTTTCAAGTTCACATTGTCATATGCGTCATTTGAACTTAAAGCGTCGAAAGTAAGCAATGGATGCAAAAAAAATCGTATAGTTTGTCAATGACACAAATTAAAAGAATTGAGAAATCCACCTGAAGATCTCTTAAGTACAATTATTATTGTATAAACTCGTGTGCGATTGAGTATAATTTACCATTACATACTTCAAATTACCAACGAATCTTTCTCAACTTTAATGTTCATTCATTTTTATCTCAGCAGTGCTAAGAAGCAGAAGAAGAAGTAAAAATGAGTATTACGACTCCCAAAAACTATTTTCAAGGTTAATTCAAGCCAAAAAAAATTATTTAATCTTTTTTTTCATAAAAAATTGATTTTTTTTTCCTTTTCACTCCGGTCTGTGTGCAATTACGATGTGGAATTACCAAATGTTTCGTCTACCGAAATCTACGCAGAAAAAAAAAGTTTTTTTTTGCTCCGTGCAAGTAAACGAAAAAAAATTTGTTGCAAAACACCCAAAATAGTGCTTAATAAATGCTGATTTGTTCACCGAAAAATATAAAAATTTAAATTAATGAAGAAAAGTGAATACTTAAGGTCATTTGTCTCATTTGTTGCCTTTTGTTGATGTTGATCTTGCAATGATTTTGACACATATTTATTTTTACTCTCTACACATGTGCACGAGTAATGAAATCACTGATGACTGCAATAATTAAATTAATGGTATTTTTGTTTTGCTTAGTTAGGCTTAGTGTTTGAAATTGTATTTAATCTTGCGATTGGTTAAATGGCAAAGCTGATTAGGGGAGTTTGCGAATTTATGTCTTCATTAGTTGTTACAGCAGAAAGGATACGTGATTTTTGTGGAATTTTCGTTTTTGCTGAAGTTCAAATAAATGAAGAAGAGTTGAATGGATTTTTGAAGTAAATTTGGGATATTTAAATTTAAATATTCATATCTTAAGTTTCTTCAGACTAAGAATTGATCTTAACAGAATTTAAGCCAATTAAGATTAAAACTCGTGGGCTAGAAGGCTTTTAGACTCTTAGACTCTTAGGCTCGTAGACTTTTTTAACTGTTCTTAATTGAAATTGAGTCTAATCGACTTATTCCTAAATCTTAAAGATCGAAGTCAAATTGAATTTCACATGGAGTGAATCTAATTTTTCATACAAAATTCAAGCTTCGATTGGATTTGATTTAAATCCATTTAATTCAAATCCAGTAACATGCTTAAGTCCTGCCAATCTAGAACTAGATTTTGGATACGGTTAGTATTGTACTATTCGGAAAGTCTTGTTCAAATCAATTTTGAGCTTTGCTGAACAACTTTTTGCATTTTAAAGACTTTTTTCTTGGCTTTCTTCATTTGGGCATCATATTCTCCTTTAAAAATACAGTCAATATTCTTGTCATTTCTACTCGAATGATCAGCAGTCACATGGCAAATTCAGGCAACTTCCATTTGGTATTAATAGATAAAAGAGCTTTTTGTCGCACGCGTTTTAAATTCTAAAACCTCGTAAATTTATCGCAATTCTAAAATTAATCATTTCGCTTGTCATTTCCTTATTTATTATCAACAGTTAATTCTCCGAAAATTCACAAAACAAAAGATCCACACGTAATAATATGGATATTTCCCGAATTATCAAACTCGAAGGCAAATTAAACAGCTATCCGAACTAATGAAGCAATATGTGCTGATCAATACAAATTAGACCATCTTCAGACCCAAACGAGTATGATCGTCATATTGTTGTTAAAAATCACATGTGTTCACACTTTGGTGCTTATCTTTGTTGACCAATAAATGAGGATTTCTGGTTGCTAATGAAATTAATTATTTTTGAGGGAACAAGAAAACAAATCGAAGTTTAGCCTTAGAAATTTTATCGATGAATTATCGAGAAACTTTGAAGATTGTGATTTTTGAATATTTAAATTTAAATTAGATTCTCGAAATTTGAATATACTTGGAATATACTTGATTATTCAAAATTCGTGATAAACTTATGAAACTTTATATCCGTGCATACAAAATGTCATTGGGAACCAGAATATCTGCAATATTTGCATTTTATATTGCATAAAATTCTAATTAACTTCAAAGTCTTTCGATTCCATTTCCCCTTCAGTCAAACTTGATAAAACTTTTCGATTGATGACAAACTCATTTTATGATAATTTTTATCTATGATTTCAAAAGGAAGCATTATCAATTTATATGCAAGTCTACTGAATTGATTTCGTAGAAAATTTTAGCATATTTCAAATTTGAGGTTGTCTATTTTTATTTGAATTAATTTTATGAATATGACATTAAGAAATCAATGCAAATTTCAAAATGCAGATAGTATGTTGCTGACATGGTCAGAAATTAGCCTAGACCAGAATTTTGAAATTTATAACCAGAAAAGATGACAAGTCCTCTAAATTCTCATGATTGACAAAAAACAGCTCAATGTCAAGTCATAAAGTGATAAAAATGCAAATGCAGTCATTCGGAATCTTAATGAATTTGAAATGAATTATCTAAAAGTCACTTGTGTCCCTCGAGAAAGCTAGTATTTTAATCCCACTAGTTCAGTGTATTGTAGTCTCTAATACTACAAACTAGTCATAGTCCAGTCATTCATCAATTTCTTCACAACTTCACTAAACCCTGATCTCAAAAAGCATTTTAAACCTTGCATTCCTCACACTTACCTTCAATAAAACAAATATCGTAATGACAATCAAACCTGATTCAAATAATCTGGATTTTCCCCAAAGTGAATGTCTAATTTCATTACTTAGGACGTCATTCTACTTGGATTATTACTTTTTTTCTCTCTAATTCCTCTCAGAATGACTTAAGACTACTACACTAATTGCTCATTTTAGACCCACCAAAGAAACAAATCTTGATGATATTAAAAGCTTGAAAGTCATGTAATATCAAAGTACAAGTGTCTGAACGATTTTTTTTTGTAGTCTTCTGTAATGACTCTTAATTACTTTTTGCGTAGTTGGTGAATTTTGTAGCTCATTAAATTTTATGGTTGGATGATCAAAACATTGGGTAATTTGTAGGAAGATTTTGGTAATTTTTATTGGCTTTAAAGGTAGAAAATTGTTAATTTTGTGAGAAATTGATGGATTTGTTGATATGGAATTAAAGTACAATATGGAATGTTTTAACCACAGAATCAAGGAAATCCCAATAATATTATTCAGCCGGGCCAGACAAGTTTGGCATTAGCAGCCTAATGCAATCCATAAAGAGCCCATTTGAACATCGATCTCCAAACGCAGTTGACAATTAGTTACATTATAACTACGTTAGAGGCAAGCTAGTGTCCAGTTGACGTCTAGTTCTTCTACTCTCTATATTGATGGAACGGTCGGTCTCTGGTGGGAATTGAACTCTTGTACTCACAAGATAGATGTAGATTCCCGGTCTGATCTCGACCACAGAGGCCTTACTCTCACGCTGACAGAATCGCCTATACATGGCTCGATTTACCAGATTCCACTCTTCTCAAAAACCATACTTGAGTATACAGATGAGCATAACAAATTAGCTAATTAAAATTACACAAAGAACTTAACACTTTACCTCATAAAATACCCATTTCTCATTAAATTTATTTACCGTATTAAAATTCACCTTACGTATTTTGCATTTCACACAACCTCTTAACCTCTCCAAGCCAGCCCAAAAGTGGAAGAAAAAAAAAAAAAATTCAAAGCCAGTAAGCAATAAAAACTATTTTTTTATGAATTAACTACAAAGAATGACGCTATTTAAATTAATTAATGAACAATATAAGTAAACGTTGCAACATCGCTTGCCGTACCTAACGCATTAGCACAGATTAAATCTTTGTTGTGACTTACTGACAGTCGCACGGTGGACATAAACAATATAAATTATAAGATGTGACGAATGTCTGTTTACTGCGACAATTTCTTTTCTTTTTCATGACATTATTTATCATCTCTATGAGTGTTGATGCCGATTGCACAAGGTTTTGAGTCATCTGTGAGGTGTGTGTAATCTACAAACAGCAGCATAGTAGCTCTAGACGGTTGCTTGATTTTAATAGCGGACAAATATTTTGTGTCAAAAAATAATGAAATCTATGCGACAGTAACCGAAAAATTGAGAGATGATGAATGAGTCAGGCAAGAGAAATCTCACTGATCTCGTGAGTTTGAGCTATTATGATTTAATAGACTCACTGTTGTGCAAATATTATTGAAAAATTCAGTTATTTCATTCCATAACTTCCAATTTTCTTCTTTCTCTTTTTTTTTGTTTTTTGGCTGCTGTTATGCGATAATCATTAATTGTGTCGTAAAGCAATTGCAATTACGGATTAACTTTTTTTTAATCTTACCCAAAAAATAAAGCCTGACATCATGAAATATTTTAATATTTTGCAATGTAATCAGGCACGCATGCAGGTCGAATTAAATCTGCAAATTATTTAATATGGGTAAAATGGGTTTATTCGCGGTTCATTAAGATTGAGATCTCATTAAGAGCTGGATTTCAGTTTACATCCAGTATTTCAATTTACATGTCACATTACTAAAATTGAGTTGTGAGGAATTAAGGTGAAATGTAGTTTGAGGCATAAAATTTGCTTATTCACTGGACGTACAGATCAATTGGGATCCATGGCCACAGATGGCTCCGTAATCTGGCTCTACCATGACTTCCGACCTATTATCTATACCTAATACAATATTGTACCAATCAACATCATCCTTCCTAGAGATCTTCGGATAAATTTGCATATTTATGAATAAATACGTCGAAAATTTGGAATGTTGATCCATTAATGCTTAATTTAATTTAGGAATATATTAGTTCTGTCTTTAGTGAATCTCTGGACGTGAATAATTCATAGCACATTGCGCTGTCACTGGTCAATTGACTAGACCTCTTGTCTACTTTACTGACAGCACAGACCAATAGAAATCCAAAACATTATTCAGATGGCGGCAACTGCCTACCAATTGCCTGCACTACCTGCAATACCTCTACCAGCATCATCTATACCTCTCACCATCATCCAAACTCACAAGTGCATCATAAATTCACCCTCAAAGCCCACTCAAAATATGAATAATTTTTAAATATAAAGTTTCTTTTTTATAAAATCAACCTTGACATAATCATAATGGGAACAAACGAAACTAAAACAAAAATAACGCAGATTATAAAGAGAAGTGGCTGATGATGATGACTTTTTTTATTCAGCTCAATTATATAATTGATGCGAACCGACTTAAGTGGACATTAGTTTTTGTGTTGACTAAAATTATGATACTTTTTCTTGTTTAATGTCAAAATGCGCGGATTCAAACGCGGTGATTAAAAAATTTCGCGAAAAAAAGAGTCATTAGTGGATGGTTCATTAATGATTTGGAGTATGTAGTGACTTTTGAAGTCGGTGGCTGTTGGAGTTGAGTATTTGTGGTATGAAACAAGGAAATTAAGCAGGGATGAATGTGATTCTACTTAATTTTAAGCTCTGAGCAAGCTTCTAAATCTAATTGAAACTAGTTACATCAAATTATGCACAAAATTCATGTCAAACTTAGTTGATTTGATCCAAAACTCACATTTTCAATTGACAAACCTTTCAACATACCCCATCCAAATCGTACAAAAGAAAACAGCCCCACAAGACGCTGTTCTTCAACCATTTCCATTTCATATGCTTATTAAATCTCGTATAGAAACAAACACATTTTTTTGTTATCAAACGACGATAAAAAGAACGTGTTATTCAAATTTGTAGGTTCCATTTAATTTGCATAATCTTTCTTGTCATCTTTTATTTTTCATGGCTTTTTATCTTATTTCCCTTGAAGGGAGAAAAAATCAAGATCGTGAATTTGTTTCATTATAAATATTAAAAATTCAATGTAACTAGATTGTTGCTAAGTATTTAAAATATTTTAGAGCTTTTGAATTAATTCAATTTTATGGAAAGAAGACAGACTTTATTGCTTTGAAGATATTGTGGTTTTGGTGAGATTTGGAATGGATGTTTTGATGGGATGTGATTTGATTCACATCTAATAGTTGACTTGATAATTCAGATAGTAATGTGGAGGGCTAATGGCGTCCGTATGGCTGCCAAATCGAGGCGGCTTTCATTTGGTATTAGTAAATGAAGTTTAACTGCGCCTTAAAAGCTCTGTGGCGGAGACTTCTTCATTTTTGTCGGCCTGGGTCATATAATGATCCACAAATTGTTAAAAATATAAAGAATCAAGACTATAAAGTCATTAAATCACACAAATCATCGCATCTAATTGACTAGAAGGTTCATTTTATAAATTTAAATATTAAACAAATAACACACGACGTCAAACTATAATCCAGATTTTCTAAAAAGCATTTTACGTTCTAGAATACTCAAATATTTAAAATTTTAAAAAACAAGAATATTCATGGATTAAAATGAATAAAATAAATTGCACTCATTTTATTCAGAATTATTTGGCATTTTGCATTTTTAAAAAAGGAGATTTGTAACTAAATGTGAAAATTTGAAGACTGCTATATAGGCTTTTCTTCGTAAAATTAGGTTTTTAATTTAAATTAATTGCAAAATTTACAATTTTTATTTAGTTCGAAAAATTCGATTTTTTGATAGCCAACACCCCTCCCGCATTGTCTGTCACAAAATCCTTATGAATTCTCGTCCGTCAACAATTTTTAACTAATTTTGAAGAAATTTGGGAAATTTCTGAAAATTGCAATTTCACCAAAAATCTGTGAATTTTTAAAAAGATCAAAAACTACATAAAGCATTTTCAAAGTTGAATGTCTCCTTAAACACTGTCTCTATATTAGATACTATAGCTCCAAATGCTTTTTAAAATGTCTGCATAAATTAGACATCAACAGAAAATTTAGTCAAAACGTGAAATATTTGCAAAAAAAACGAAAACAGCAAAAATGCAAAATAAACAAATCTTAAACTCGTATTTTTTCATAGCACATCAAAAAATACTTCTTAAAAACTCATTCCAGACTTAATTCAAATAAAGATGTTGTACCATTCACATCCGGCTTGAAACTGGATAAATTCTTACATTTAATATTTTTACTATTTTAGGGATGTCATAAAAAGGCAGACACGTGTTCGCCAAGAGCCCTAAACACGAGAAAATTAGCTTTAGAAAAATACCATTTAAGTCAATTTATTCTTGTTGGGTGTGGCGACCGCGGCATTAAACTTTAAAGTTGAACGAACTTTTGCATATAAATGCAATAAATTATTGAATTCTTATGAGAATTTATACAAAATGAAATGAAGATGAGCTGAATGTATAAATAAAACAAAGTTATGACAGGTCGGATCCATCGAAAGGATACTAATGACATTTTAAATTCAAATATACAAATATTAAGATGTTCTTGCATTTAATACTAATTTGTCGTAATCAAATAATTGTTTGACATTAGCTTCAAGTCATTAATCAAAAGATTTGATCAAAACATCTTATTTTATTACTACTTAATGACAACAAATTTAGCAAAATCATTCAGGTTCTAATCTGACAATTAATCAACTTGAATGCACACACATCGTAGAAATGGCCAAAAATCCTGTCTTGGGACCAAAGCTCGAAGTCAATTTGAAAAGATTTCTCAATGCAAAATTCAAGTTTAGTTAGAGCTCTGCCCAGTACGACTTGACTCTGGCATGATTTCTCGGATTCCATCGAATCTGTCCTGGAGCCAGAAAGACCATCGGCCATTTTATTGTCATGTGCTTTCCGGTTTCCTAAAATGGCATACGTGCGAAATGTTAATCAATTTTTTACATCTTTCAAAAAATTTAAATTCCAAAAACTTTTTGAAGATTTCTTAAGTATGGTCAGTTTTTGCAGTAGTTCTGATAGATTTTCAATGCCACCTGGTCAATAAAAAATGACCATAAGAATAGGAGAAATGATTAAAATGACATTCGAATTTGAATTTTATGAATCAATAATCATCATCAAAAAAAAAGTTATTAATGGCATGAAGCTTTATCAAAAAAATAGACCTTGTCTAACATCATAGTCAATTTCATTTCCTCCATAAAAAATGTATTATGTTAACAAATTTAAAGTCCATTTGGCGATATTGTGAAAAAGAAATACTGCAATTAATCAAAGTATAAAAATTTGTTGAAAACTTCAAAGTTGCCATAATCTGCTTGGGGTTGTTCATTAATGATGTTGAGTTGTAGTTAATATTAAGATGAATTTAAAGCTTGAAGTGAGTCAAATTGACTCATTGGCGGAACGGAAGCCTTAAATTGTTAAACAAAGCCACGAATTGTACTCTGAATCTCAATAATCTGATCAGTCAAAGGTTTTATAGCACTTAACTAGAGTTGTTTTACAGCATTGATATTGATATAGACTGAGTAGATTGTTAGAAATGTTGAGATCCAAGCAAGTAGCTAATGATGAGTTTTTGGGGTTTCAAACCAAAAAATTCGTCAATTTGTTATGATTCTTGACCTAGGCACATATTTAACTCCACCTCTCCTCATCACACAAAATTCCAAAATGACTTCCAACCACCAAATCAATCAACTCAATCCTAATACTTATTAATTACAAATTCCATTCATAAATCAATCAACAAACAAATATAAAACTGCTTCACATCTTGTCAACCTTGTAAGTCAGACTTACGAAAATGCAACACACATGCATTTGACACTTAACATACAAATAAGTTCAAGATCATCCAAAACCAAAAAAAATCCATATAAAGATTGACATTCCAATTACGCAAGTTCCACTATTGGACCCAAAAAAAAAAAATACATACGACTTGTTTAAAGAGACGATTCAAGTTTGTAAAGTCATAGAAAAAACTGTCAAAAGTCTCATTTTGTGTTTGGACTATGACTAGTCAGCTATTGCGTTGAGATGTAGAGAAAATATTAATCTCGCAGTCACCAAAGTAAAGAGATGTAAAAAAAGAGTGTTTTTTGGTACCAAAAAAAAATTATAAAGCTCATTTTCACATGCTCACTAACAAAAATCTGGTTCTACAACAAAAAAAATATTTTCGTGATCAATGTTGGGACATAAAAATTTTTTTTCTTTTATTTCATTCGCAGATTAGTTTCAACAATCGTCGAGTGAGGACCTAATACTAGACAATAAGGATAATAAAGTGTGTTCAGTGACAGACATCGAATGTCGAAATAGACAAAACGAGTTAATATTTAGAATAGTCAAAGAGGATTTCTATTAAGGATTAAATAAAAGCTTTTCTAAATCAATTAATAAAATAATTAAAAATGGAGAATAGTACAAGCACAGTAGGATATTATTGGGACTATATCTTTGTGGATTTGGCAGGTGTGTATATGAGAATATCATCCATTAATGCAAATTTTATAACGAAAATATTCCTTAATCTTAGATAAAAGAACAAATGACTGGCCAATGATCAGATCTCCACTACCTGGATTGACAATTATTGGACTTTACTTATATTTTGTCAACTCATGGGGACCACGATTCATGAAAGATCGTAAGCCATTCCAGATGCAAAAGACATTGATTGCCTACAATTTCATACAAGTACTGGTCAGCGTGTATCTTTTCGTCGAGGTAAGTCACGAGACCTTAATGAATTCCCAGAATAATTAATTCATGAATTTTACCACAATTTAGGGAATGAATGGAGGATGGCTCAGACATTACAGTTGGAGATGTCAACCCGTAGATACATCAACAACCGATTTAGGAATGAGAGTGAGTGTCTATGTCCATATATAGTTGATATCATCCAAGGGAGTCGCATATAGTCTTCTGAGAAAGAAAAAAACTAGTTTAATCGTGATGATGCTTAAATATGCTTAATTTCATTGTCATCTTGAGCATAAAAATATATTTTTATCGGACTATATGATGCTGTTACCTTGTAGATATGATAATAGTTATGATACGCGGAAAGTTATTTTTATTTCCTGCATTTATGGAAATTTTTTATTTCTTTATGCCTATAAAAAAATCTTTTTTTGAATATTTACAGGAAGCTCGCGGTTGCTACGTATACTTCATTGCTAAACTCACCGAACTCTTAGACACAATTTTCTTCGTATTAAGAAAGAAGGACAATCAAGTGTCATTCTTACATTTGTACCATCATACTGTTATGCCAATGATTTCATGGGGTTGTACTAAATATTTCCCAGGTGGACATGGAACATTCATTGGTGTTATTAACTCATTTGTACATATTGTTATGTACTTCTACTATATGTTGGCTGCTATGGGACCAGAATTCCAAAGATACTTGTGGTGGAAACACTGGATCACAAACTTGCAAATGGTAATGGGGCAGTGGGGTTGTTTTGGGGATGGGATGAGGTGAATTTTGAAGATTTTTGTTACAATTTTGCATTTGGAAGGAATGACAAGCTACTGCAGTAGTCAAGTGAGTAGTATCAACAGAACTAAGCCTCTAGGTGTAGGTCGTGACTTGAAAATCACTTGATAATCACTTAGAAGCTACTACAAATCAAATACCACGTAAATCTCATTCAATCATGCTGCAGATCAGGAAACCAGCATACCAAGCAAGATACAATTCAAACCTAGTAAATAATCAACCTCAAGTCGCTAACTAGCCGACATACATGCTATTTAATTATCAATGCATAATTTGTAGTCATGAATATATTTTTTAATTCTACCTCATCTCTCCCGCTGTTACGCGCCAAAATAAAAATTATAACCAATTTTAATTTAACTACGTGAAAATTCAATTTATTAAAATTAATCATTTTTTCCCATGTTTTTCGTTGTCACAGATTCAATTTGGTATGGCCTTCTTGCACAGCGCTCAATTACTCTATACAGATTGCGGCTATCCAAGATGGTCCGTATGCTTTACATTACCAAATGCCATCTTCTTCTACATGCTCTTTAATGACTTTTATAAGGTAATATTATTGTTATTTAATATTTACATAATAATCTCAATTATCATGTTGCTGATGTAAAATAATTGTTTATATTAATCTACTTCTTCTTATTTCTCTTTCATCACTCATCATCGTGCAGAAATCATACTCAAAGAAAGGTAAAGCAAAAGCCAAAAAAGTGAAACAAGCTAATGGTACTACAAATGGACATATCACACATGACATTAATCATAATGAGACGAAACCAGTGGAGGAGAAAAAGGAGAAGTGAAGAAGTTTCACTTTTTTTTATTGATAAGAGTGTATAAAAAAAAGGAAAATTAATATTTTTTCGTGGACTTGAATGGATGACAGTGGATATCCATTCTGGTTAATTGATTAATAATTTTTTTGTGTAGTGTGTAAAGAATTATCCGGTAAAGAAATATTATTGAATTTCTTCAAAGTCGGGGTTGTTCATAAGTGACGTCAAATCATAAATTCAATTTTTAGACCCTCCTTCCTTCCTATCTGTGCGACCAAAGTTCATAAAAGTGTCAGACAGCACTCAACCTTTCCTTTTTCCTCTTTCCTTAAATTTTGACGTCATTTATGGACAACTCTAATAGTAATTTAATGAATCTTGGACTTAATAATCATAATACTACACGAATGTACCAAAATATATCCAACCTCATGTTTCATTATTTTTAGACAGTCCAAGACACTTAAATTTTCAATGGAAGAATACATAGCTTTGTTCTACATATTTTATACTGACCATGTGGATTCAAAATGTCACTAGCTATAATAATGCTTTAAAAAGTCACTAAAGACTTGATTAGCAAGTGACTTTTTTATCCACAAAAGTCAAATAATTCATATTTTAAAACCCAGACATCATTTTAAGATTAAAAGTCATTTTCATTTTGACATAAAGGAAGTCCCTCAGTGCAATAACTTTTCATCCAATATGTGACAATTTGCAGGATGTTAGACAAGTTATTGTCAAATATTGGATAGAAACTTTTTTATTTGTTAATCAATTTTCAGAATAAATTTAGATAAAAAACACTTTAATTATAAAAGCGATGCAGCTTTAATTACAACTTGTTTAACCACTTCCAATCTTTATTTATAATCATCATCGATATTCTTAGTTGAAGATTCTAGATTTTGAGAGGTTCTAAACATTAAGCTTCAATCAATAGACAATGACACAACAATTTGTTGTGCAGGCACTCATAATTGAATTATCCACACAGTGAAGCATTAGACAGTTAACAGACCACATGCATCCACTTTTGTTAATCAGCTGGCTGGTTAAGAGAATTTGAAATTTGCATAAAAATATCAAAGGATTTTAAAATATTGAGACAAATTTCTTGAACCTGTTTTCTTCCCTGACCATATCTCTTTTGCTGTTCCTTAAGCCATTCCTGATTTTATTCTCAAAAAAAGTTCAAAATCACGTGCCTCAAGATACTATAAACTTGTTTTAATTCTTGCAAATATTGATGCAGTATGTTTAATTAATCACGTCTACCAAATTACTTCTAAAGAAGTATTGCACGATTTATTTTCACAAGGATCAATTGCTTGCAACTATGCTAGATAGCCAAAGTTTTCAACAAGTTCGTATTTTTACAACCTTTTATCATTGAATTAAAGCAATGATTAAATTTAATAAAGTTAAAGACAATAGAGGATCTTTGCTGATTAATTCAATAAAATTATTTTCGCAATATGATATCTAAGACAGATATCCACGCAGATATTATTATTAAAAAACAATTTCAAAGTCCAAGTTTATCAGTCAAAACAATTTTAAGGTCGATTATTTAGATTTGTCTCTAAAAAGAGAATCTGTTCTTTTAAAATCAATATGAAATTATAATTTGCAAGCAATATATCCTAGATGCCTAATCCTGATCCTAATCCTGACTCACTATCCTATTTTTTAATTTTGTAAAATCCTTTCATACTTCCTGTTAACGGATCAACAACATAAAATGCTTCACGGTCATTAAAAGTGTGATATCATAGCTCGAAGTCGCCTCAAAATTTCTATAGAGTTGAGTCGTCTTGAATCGACTGTTTCATACAAAATCCTAGTCGGCTTGGAGCTCTGATACATGTTTACATGCATGAATGTGTGCCTTGAAGCTTACACGTCCTCCAAAAAAAATGTAAAACTGATTTTACAATTGTAATTCCATTGAGATGGTTTTGATGTAAAATTTAGTGTGATGTTGTTCATTAATGATGTCTTAAGTAGTTAAATATGATTTTATGGCCAGAACTAGACGTATCTTGCCAGCGTCGAATATTGTTCTAAACACCTGCTCCTTTTTTCCTACCCTGTTTACACACATCCAAAGCTTTCCTCTCCTGATCCTCATCTTTGTCCAATAGACATCATTAATGAACGACTCATATGTGATAACGAATAAAACTTTTAAATAAAAATACTCAAAATAAAATAAAAGAAATTTAAATTTCATGGAAAATTGCTACTTTACTCTTACTACTTATAATATGAAGATGCAAAGCTATAAATTTTTTCCGATACAACAAAACAATTTTTCATACAATCTACTTGATTAAGACTTGATGTATATTATGAGAAAAAAAAATATTGTATTTTATAAAAAATCAATAAAATCTACTCATTTATTTAGTAAAAGAACATCTGTGGTTTTTTATGTTTTTTGAAGTTTTGCAGGCAAATTGTACAATACTTTATGAAGCACACGTGTGTTGACCATCACATCATGAAAATATTATCAACATCACTTCATAAGCTCTTTTCGGCAAAACCAGTTATGCAAACACACTATTGAGACTGAAACTCGATCGACTATCCATTTACTATCAATGAAATCATTCGCATCTTTTTCCCTTTTTATTAATTCATAAATTTTACAGAATTATGGAAATTAGTTTAGATGTTTTTATGGCTTTTTTGGTGAATGTGACCTCTTATGGAATTTTTAACTGATTTTACAGCTTTTTTAGTATTTTCTTGAGGAGTTATTTGTTTGTGATGTCTAGCATTCGATGGAGTGGAGCTCCAACCATCATGGAGTGTCTAAGACTGAAGTTTCCGCCAATTATAATAGGCAGAGAACATGCTTAACCTGCAAAACTCTAGATATTAAATAAAAGACCATGCCCAATCAAGACAACTTGTTTGCAAGGCAGCCTGTACGTTACCGGTATTCAATACCAATATGACATACATTTTGATACATACCTGTTTTAAAATCCCTAGTCGCTGTATTGACAGCAAGAAGAAATGTTTCCCTGACGACACCGTGACGACTGGTTTTGACACAATTTTACGGTATTCCAGATCGCTTTATTGTGCTTCTCGGTATAATGGATCTTTAGATAAATCACTTTTAATGTCATTTGTTAAACATCCCTAACTTTAAATACTAATAAATTCTGTAAAACTACTTGATATTCAGTGTTTTTTCAAATTACCGGTTTTTGATCAAAATCGTGTAAAATTTGGAGTCTGGATGTAATATTATATAAGAATTTTTGGCGATGTAACATCTTTCTTCTATCTCAAATCCATTTCAATCTTTTAGAGCTCTTTAAATCCAAAAGGCAACTCAGTGCTAACTTATTGCATGAAAATTCCAAAATTTTCAAGTTACAACTTCTTAAAAATTCATGCAAAACACCTCTAGCTGATTTGTCAATAAAACTTGCCCACACACCCTTCAAGTACGTGTAAATCTATCAAAGATTGCATCTTTTTCAACACTCTAACCGGCTTTAATCTCATAACTTGAATCACATATATTTAATAATTAAAGCATTTCTCAACCTGTATGAAGAAACGAAGGGCAACCTTAATCAAGTCCACTTGATTTTTTTGAGCATATTAACCTTGCCTTTCTTTTAACTCTAATTAAAAATATTTGACGGATTGTCCTTCTATGTTAAACAATGTCCTAATTTATGTATTAATTTGAAATAGTTATGAGACATGTTGAAGATTATGAAGTGTGAAATGAATTGATTTTGGAATTATTGGAGATGTCATTTTCAGACTTACTAATTGCACATGACCGAATGGCACAAATTGGTTAATCGATCGAAAATCCGGCAATAGACCGGCGTAACTCTGACATGACGCTGGATTCAATTTAAATTCGAAAACATGCCAGAGTCTAGCCAGCTTGGCGCTGGATTTTAGATCAATTAACGTTCTTGTCTTCAGAATTACGATCATTCTTGATGAAAAGAATCTAATGAGTTAACACTTTTAAGTATATCTGTAGCAACGTCACCAGACTATAGAAATGACAAAGCTAAAACAACTTTATAAACAAAATTATCTTAAATATTCAGTATCATTTCTGACTCATCATTTAAATCTGAAGATCATCACAATCAGCATTTTCTTAATTTGCTTCATAAACTTTAAACTTCTCAAGAACAGCAAAGCTCAATGTGCATCTCCTCAAAGAAATTAAGTACCGTGAAGATTCTTCATCTTTATTCATCAAGATTTAATTTAATTAAAATTATTTCTAGAGAAGCATCAACAAATGAAATCATAAAACATTATCTTAAGCTATTTACATACCGCCTTGGCATAACAAACGGCAGCAAAAGTTTTTTCTTCATTACAAAATTGTTTGAAGCCAAATAGCAAATTAGCGTAAAGATGATAAATGATATTTTTCAATGTGTAATCTTCTATTCGTAAATGAGTTGTTTAACAAGAGATTGTCATCTATACTATAGTTTTAGTTAATCAATCAATCGTAAAATTTGTTAATCAAAAAGGGTTGGTTTGGAAATGATGGCTGTTATTGAATTGGATTTTTTGAATCTATCCCTTGCAATTTGTCACGCAATTTGTTATAATTTGCTCTATTTATGCAGTTCTTACTTTTGTCTCGGTTTCGAGATTTGTCGAGTCTTCCAGCAATTCCCTTGTTGTCTTAATCTCAGTTTCGGTTACGGCCTCAAGCTCGGTTTGACCTCGAACATGGTTTCGACCTCGAGCTCAGTTTCGGCCTCCAGCTTGGTTTCAGCTTCGAGCTCGGTTTCGGCTTCGAGCTCGGTTTCGGCCTCGAGCTCGGTTTCGGTTTCGTTTTCAATTTCGGCTTCGATTTTAGTTTCGGTTTCAGAAATCCTCCTTCTACTCTAGATTCACAAAAACATATTATAATCATCAAACTCTAGATAACAGACGTCATTTATGCCCATCCCCAAAAAGAACATCACAATACTACGAAGACAAGCTTCTCTCTTTACATAACTCATCAAGTTCATTCATCTGATGTAATATTCACCTATGAAAATTAATTAATTTTATGTCTACGTCGCATTTTAAATGAAATTAAGTCTTATTTTTTACATACAGACGCCCTTTCTCACTGCATATTCAAATTTGATGTAAATACAAAATCATCAAGAAAATCAAGTTTCAATATTTTTTGATTATTGACCCATACGTGCGACATAAGATCATGAAAAATTAATTGAAAGTCAACTTGAGAAATTTTTGAAAAATGTATAAGAAATAAGGTTAATAGACCTTGAACTATTATTGAGTTTACATTATAAAAATTAGCATTCATCATCGAATTAATAAAGCAAGACGGTGACGGGAATGTGATGTGATTGGTAATGAAGTGTTTTAAGACAAGGAGGTGCGTAGACGCAGTTTTATGTTGCATCAATAGCAGTCCAAATAGTATAAGTTGGTTAATCGATCAAAATTTGTGGCACAAAGTCGGCGTGACTCTTGCATGAACCTGGATTTACACCAAATTCTGGCCTGGACTTGAATTTTTGATCATTTACTGAATTTTTGCTATGTGGATACTGTCTTGATCAGCGGTATACTGTCTTAACCAGCAGTATACAAGCTTCATAGCACTCCTAACATCACCAATTCACCATCTAGCCTCACAGTCCGACAAAACAAAGTTCAACTGACCCATAAGTACCTCAAAATGTCACTCAATATGTTATGACATTTTAATACTATAACCATATTAATTAACTTTTGTTTCCCATCTCATCACTCGTGGAGAAAGCGAAAAAATAAATTAAAACATTGGAGTGATGATAAAATTTTATGTCCGATGACAACGGCATGTAATAAGAAAAAAAATATTACAAGAATGAGTTTCGCGACATCATGATGATAATTATGTTTAAGGGATCCAATAAATCAAAAATTGATTATTAATCAATTAATTGTTATAGTCGATTATTCAATAACGTTTAAATATCACGAAAGTTTATTGTTTATTGTTTATTAAGCATAAAAATTTTTTGTTTCCTTTCGTAGTCAGGCATTTAATTCTTTTCTTCTTTATGTGATCAATTGAAGAAAAAGAAATGAATTTATGATTGTTGGGTAAATATTTGGATTGTGCCTTGGGGAATAATATGTCTTGGTCAATATTTATCATAAATTTATGAGTTAAGATGATGTATGAAAGGCTATTGTTTGAGGAACAAGTTCATTTTACGAGTTTATCACTTTAAGACCTAGTTAGTGCTGTGTTTGGATGTTTGTTGCTCATCTGACTTTATCTTAACTTGGAGGACTTGTGGCAGATTACGAATTAGATGCAGAATGCATGCACTACAAGACTAAAACAATAAAAAAGCATCCAAATCAGACAAGATATTACATTGTATTGACTACTGCTTCCTCGCTCTACCCGAAAGATTCAAAGTAGGCGAAGAAATCTACAGAAATTCTGAATTCTATCTAGCTTCTAATTGGAACCATATGATGCCCTTGATCAATCAAAACCTCAATTTCCATGTATCAACGTAACTGACCAACCCCAACCATTCATAAAGTTCATAAACTAACAACTCCCAATCACCATAAATCCCAATCATCAAAGCGCATACCTTTCAATAATAAGTTTTTTGAAATCACAAACAAACACAATAAGCGACTTGTGCCATCAAGAAAATAATTTAAATAACTATTAAAATCTTCACTCACCTTCAAATGCCAATATTTTTTTCGCAAGTACTTCTTACATTTGAGGATGATATTTGAAAACAATATGCAGAAATGTGACAATCTTTGACGTGGCATTTCAAAACACAAATTTTATCAATTATTGATGTGATTGAAATTTTTATTACTTATTCAATGGTTACTTGATTTAAGATTGGTGAGCTTTTTTTAACGAATGTAAGGAATTTGAATGGAAGCTTTTATGATCATGTACAGCTGTGTACCCAAACTGAAGAAGAAGCACTAAGCTTTTCTTGATATGGTCAACATGTGACTCATGGAAAGATGTAGTCGATAGGTAATAAGCATATGTCTGCATTAATCTAGTGTATGATAATTTGCATAGTTTTGGATTTATGTGCTTTTCGCTAAACTCTTCAACGATTATTCCCATGTGATTACCATTTATGACTTGTTTATTACTTACTAGATAGGTGAGCAACTCACTGTGAAGCAAGTGTTATAATCATCAATATAAATTAATAAAACCATAAACACGCTTAAAAAGATATTACAGTAAAAATATGGCAATATTTATTAGACTATTTAATTATCAACATAGACATTTACAAAACATACTTAATGACATTTCCTTCATTTTTATAAAGCTAATAACTAACATTAAATGTATTTAATACATTCGATTGCGTGACTAAATTCTTTCTTTCCAACTTTCCAACTTTTACACATTATGTTGTGTAATCATCCAAATAAAATTTTATTAAATGTAATGAATTTCATCATCGTTTCTGCTGAGTACGGGCACCATGAGTAGTTTTTGTAGCACTTTTCGAAGTCATCTTTGTTGTTCTTGTTGTAATCTTGACCTTGCTGATAAGCTTTTTTGAGCTTCTTTGGTACTTTCACGTTTTCGATTGTGTTACTGGAAAATATGAATGGAATTAGATGTTTTCTTAATCGGAACATAGATATGTTGTCAATTAGACAGTTTGTTTAGAACCAATAATTCTTCCTAATTCTAAAATAAAAAATACTTACGTAATAAACTCATAAATCGCATTGGCTTCGTCGTTCTTTCGTTCAGCTCCTGCTGATAGTTGACAAACTAGAGATAACGCACAACTGAATGGATCACGATTGAGGATTTTGTTCCAATCAATTTTCTCCTCAAATTCTATTTCTTCTTTTGTAATATTCCGACTTAAATTCGTTAGATCTCTTTTTCCAAGGAGTAAACGTGCAGCTAATAGAGGTTATGGAATAAAAATTTGTTTAATGATTGATAACTCTAGGAAGCAAAGGGCATGATTTCAAGAGCAGAGCAAACTGTGAGTAATGCTCGAAGGAAAGCTTAGCTAGTATATTTAAGAATTCCAAGCTCTCGAGAGCATGCTCTTTGCCTGTTAGGGTAAGACGGAATTGCTAGTTTTTAGTAAATAGGGATATGGACAGACGGACGAGACGGGATTCACAATGCAATAAATAAACAATCACCCTATTTAGTGACGTCATATTTGGCAAAGGACATATTTTTCAATTTTTTAAGTTAAATTATTTCGATTCATTATTTTTGGTAAAAGTTGTTTGCTTCAATTATTTTTTTCAATTATATTTTTACTTTATGTGGGCAAACATAAGTGCTTTAATTAATAATTAGTTTTATTAATTATGACAAACGCTTTTCATTGTTCACTTTTCACTTTCACATTGTTATTATAACTCAATAATTGAATACGTTACTCAAAAACTATTCATTAGTGCTCGAATAGAACAAATTTTAAGTCACAATTTTGAGTTCAATACTTTACCAATTTTTGATCCTGCTTGAATTTTCATCCAATCCTGCGCCAGCAGATGAATCGTATACAACGCACCTAATCCAACAACCAACAGAAGTATAAGTCTGAGGCCCATTTTAGTTCCTAAATATTTCGAAAATGAGGTGAATGCAGAAGTTATTGGCATCAAATACATCAGGAAAACTTTTGATTTTCTTTTTGATTTTAAATATTTTTTTAAACGTTGCTGAACTTTTTTTCTTCACTTTAAATCAATTTCATATCTCAATGATCTAAGGATAGCAATTCTTAGAATACGTTTGCACCTAATGAAATGTATTTAACAACTGAATTGAAATCGTAAGTAATTCCCAATAAAGATTTTAATAAAAGCAAACCATAACTCCAGACGTACCTGACTAGAAATTGAAAACTCGATTTTCCTCTATTTACCTAACAATAATCACACTAAAGAAGATTGAACTCTACTGGCCACGCGTTTATACGATATAAATTTGCTGTTTACTTACGGAAAAATCAAATCGACTGCCAAGCGAATTTGAACAACGATGAGAGCTTTTCTTTAGATAATAAAATAGTAAATATGAAAACTTGTTAGTAAGTGTGCTATTGGAGTAAGCACAACAAACATATATATTCGATTGCATAATAATATAAGAAAAGTAAAAAAATATATAAAATAAAGTAGGTGCATTACTTACCTATTACTGCCTATCTCTTGGGGATGGGAATATTGCAAAACGACGTCTATCTTCATTCAGTATTAACGACACTAGCAATAACAGCTGATTCATGGCAGCGTCACGATGTCTTCATGTCATACGGATTAGATTCAGACTACATCTGTAGCAGGTCATGAACCTATACCATTCTAATCAGTTAAATACGCAGTCTCGACGTTTTGTTGGTTCAAGTCATCAGTCTTGAACGACCCCCAAAGTCGTTGGCATTAAAAAGTGAATTGCATCCACGATGTCATTGCAAATTCCATATAGTCATAGCTTCTTTCCTACTTATCATAATGCACCATCTTCGGTCACGGTGTATGCTGTAACATTTCTTTTTCATCTTTGTCACTCTACTGAATGCTTATCGTTTATTGCATGCATGTTTAAGCTTGTAATACTTTCTTTCCATTCAATTGCATTTAAGTAGCCTATTGCATAATATTTACTATTAAATGTAAGTTATTAGGCCATTGGCTATTTATAAACAAACAATGTTAGCCATAAACTTGAATGTGATTATCTTTCATGCAAAAAATCATAATTAATAAGAAAATGAGTTAGTAATGGGCTGAAATTAACACCTAAACACTCCTGTCAATAAATTGTAAACATCGATGCATGATGCATTATTAATTAATTGAATGATTATAGGAGATAATTTATAAACATCTTGATTAAGTTTTTTAAATTATGCATTTACTTGCATGTACTTAAGTGAATGTAAGGGGAGGGAATACATGATCTGTTAATGAGCTGCATAGCACCGTGTCTAATAAAAAGTGCAAAGATCAATCATGAATCATTATGATTGCATCTCTCAGTAGCTGTCATAACAATAAAAATGAAATGCTCATTACGTACTGAAAAGTACTATTTCAAGCTATTTGCTGTTACCTTTATTTATTTCTTTGTATCCTTTTCCTTGAGATTTAGACTTTCTTTTTCCTTTAAATGTGTCCTCCTTAAAATTTCAAACCAGATTGATTTTTTTTTCGCCAAATATTACAAAGTTCAAATTTTGAACTACATTTTAAATTTTTAACTTCCGTTATTTTTTAAATTCTGAATTTCTGTTAATTTACTTTTGTTTAAATTTTCATTTCGCAACAGTAAGCATTCAAAACTTCAAAAAATAATTAATATGATTTTCAATAGATGGCACCACAATTCATGTATAAAACTGTAAGTAACAAAGACCTGTAGGATGTAAAAAACTGATGTGGTTTGTTTTGATTTCTTCTTTCGGCATCAAATTTTAATCATCTGTGTTTTTGGATTTCTTTTTTACCTTAATTGTATAAAATTTTAGAATATTAAGTAATATTAATTCATTCGTTGAGGACATCACAAAGCTTGCAGTCTGCGGCTGTATATCAGTAAGTAGTTAATGTTTTTCAGTTCATTTTATAACGTATAATAAAGTTTAAAATATTAATTTTCATGTTTTTATAGACTGGTTGGCAGATTCTTAGTTTTTAAAGAAAAATCACAATTTAACCGTACTAATTGTCATTATGCCAAAAGTAAAAGTAAAGATTAATGTTAAGGAACGTTTAGAAGATAATGTTTTGGATCTAAGCTTGCTTGGTAAGTTAAATTAAATTTAAATGGAAAATATTATTTTGAAAAATTAATTATACAAATTTTTCTAGAAATTGAGGATATTCCCGTACGTGATATCGCTGAAGTTAAACGAGCAACTGTTCTGGATCTATCAAGTAACAATATCCGATTCATACCGGTAAGATTTCAGTTGTACTTCCAAAAATAATCCAGACTAATTTGTTGTATCTTCCAGAAAAATTTCGGAACTAATTTATCGCATTTATATCGAATTGATCTGAGTAAGAATCAGCTACGTTTTCTGCCTGATGACTTTGGAAACTTGTCGAATTTAAAGCATTTAGATTTATATAATAATCAACTTGAGTATTTACCAGTTACATTTGGTCATCTCACTAAATTAAAATATTTGGATCTTAAGGCAAATCCACTAAATCCAGCACTACAAAAAATTGTCGGACCATGCATAACAGGTAAAGATTGTCAAAATGCCGCAAAAAATGTTGTGCCTTATCACATTGATTTGGAAAAGAAAATGATCTATGAAAAGAGGAAGAAGGCTGAACGTGAAGAAAAGGAACGCGAATTAGAGGCTGAAAGACAACGGGAAGAGAAGCGGCTTCTAAAGAAAGCAGCCAGAAAGGAACGAAAATTATTGGAGAAACAACAGGCTGAAGAAGAAAATTTGCTCAAAAACGATAACGGAAGTAAGGAAAGCTCATCAGAGGAAACTGAAAGCAATAACAATAAACAGGATGTATCAGTCAAATCAGTACCATCCACGTCACAAATCTTTATAAAGCTCGTCATACGATTCGTACTAGTTTTTTTCCTAACTATCATACTTGGTGCAATAATATTTAAGTATTTGCCAACACAATTCAATGCCATCACATCATTTTTGTCTGATCGTCAACGAAAAGTATTTAACAATTTATTTGAAAGAATCAATGAAAGTGTTCAATATTTTATTAATAAATGAGGATTATAAATTGTTAAAATATTAATGCTTAACGATTTTTGTATCTACAAAGAGAGAAATTGTCGAGCTTTACGGCTTGTTGACGATTGCTGATAACAATTCTCTCACTTTCTCTCAAAAATTGTTCTAAAGTATGTGTACGGTCCAGTTGTGCCTATAGAGGCGCATTTTGTTAGAACTGCGTGCTGAAATTATGTCAACTGCCGTTTAATATTCAAATTATATTTGCAACTACAAATAGTTTAATTCCCCTTTTTCAGTTGTTAGTCCCCTCCATATAAATATTTAGTCAGTTTTAGAACTTCAAACAATATTATATTAATACAAAACATTATTATGCATCGCATATGGACAGTCAACCCAATATGCCCTACGCATTCCACTTTCTAATAGTTCCAGCTTATTAGAATCCCGCATAACAAAGGCAATAAATTGTTTGTAAACACCTCTCAATTTTTTTCCTCTTCAACAATTTCCATGAAATATTTCAGTTACTCTCAAAGTGTGTTCTCGTCAACATGAAAGTAAATAGATTGATAATAGCAGTATTTTTGGTATTAAGTTACAGTGTGATAAGTGCATTGTCCTCATTTAATATCCCTCATGTCATTAGCGCTAACGATAATCAAATAGATGACGAAAACTTGATAAAGAAAACAAAGGATTTTAAGAAATTTGAGCCGACTTGGGAGAGTTTGGATGCGAGACCGCTTCCCGAGTGGTATGATAATGCAAAAATAGGTAAATAAGTTGTTATTGTAATTTAATATTTTTTTCAAACGAACAATTTTATATTTTCAGGTATTTTTCTTCATTTTGGTGTTTACGCTGCGATAAGTTATGGAAGTGAATGGTTCTGGAACAACTGGATAAACGATAAAGTCCCTGAATATGTTGACTTTATGAAAAGAACTCAAAATCCATCATTTACTTATCAAGAATTTGCTAAATCATTTACTTGTGAACTTTTCAATGCAACTGAATGGGCGGAAATATTTGCCGATTCTGGAGCTCAATATGTGATTTTAACAAGTAAGCATCATGAAGGATTTACTCTTTATCCATCGTCTTACTCATTCAGTTGGAATTCAATGGACGTTGGACCTAATCGTGATATTCTGAAAGAACTTTCTGATGCTGTTAGGAAGAAGAGCATGAAGTTTGGAGTCTATTATTCACTCTACGAATGGTTCAACAGAATGTACCTAAGTGATAAATATCATGCATTCTTCCAACAAACTTACGTAAATAATAAAATGTGGCCAGAACTTCAGGAAATCATTCATCGTTATCATCCAGAAATAATCTGGAGTGATGGTGATTGGGAGGCACCTGATGGTTACTGGAAGTCTAAAGAGTTCCTCGCATGGCTTTATAATGAAAGTCCAGTAAAGAACACAGTCGTTACTAATGACAGATGG
The DNA here is from genome assembly GCF_022539635.2 of Chironomus tepperi. Classification (NCBI taxonomy): domain Eukaryota; kingdom Metazoa; phylum Arthropoda; class Insecta; order Diptera; family Chironomidae; genus Chironomus; species Chironomus tepperi. Next base: position 4,509,620 of record NW_027226207.1, read on the forward strand.
GGATCTGGAGTACCCTGCAAACATGGAGGCTTTTACACTTGTACAGATCGTTATAATCCTGGAAAACTTGTTGAACATAAATTTGAAAATGCAATGACAATTGACAAGAAGAGCTGGGGTCATCGATCGAATACAGTTTTAGATGATTATTATACCAAAGATGAGCTAATCAAAGAAATAGTTTCAACTGTAGCAATTAATGGAAACATTGCAATCAATATTGGTCCAACTAAGTATGGAAAGATTGAACCAATTTTTGCTGATCGACTCAGAGACATGGGCAAGTGGTTGAGAATCAACGGAAGAGCAATTTACAGCAGCAAACCTTGGGTTCATCAAAAAGAAGGAAATGATACATGGTTTACAATGAAGCACGGTGAATTTCGAGACAGTGTTTTTGTCTTCATATTTGAATATCCTTATGACACTAATGCTGTATCAATTGAATGTCTTGCTGATTATGTTGATGAATCTACGGAAGTTAAGTTGCTTGGATACTCTGGAGAAGTTGAGGTAAGTGATAATGAACAATAATTTGCACCTGAATTCGTGACTAGACTCTAAAATTGAATGAAAATTATGAAGGCGCCTGTATTTACGATAAGATCAATTTTTATACATGAAAATGTTTATTAGTCACGATTTATGCATGGAAATGTATTTTTGGGAAAACCGGAAGTTTTTCTTTCTTTTTGTCCTAAACTATTTGCCAAAAAGGCTGTGATTCATCATCGGCAAATCCATTAAAGTGACAATACTCATGAGAAACCCAAATTTTATGCATCTAAGTCACAAAAATTTTGATGTTCTCCTTATTATACCCAAATTTATTCCTATTAATCAATCTTTTTTCTATTTTCAGCATCAACTTACTGAATCTAAGGACGCATTCGAAATCCAATTCCCAGAAAAGCGTTTCATCGATAAAGCCGGCTTATTCTCTGTTTGGACATTTGAGGTTGACATCCCTAAACAGAAGATTAAAACAAATTAAGTTCCCTTAAAGTTATGCAGCCATTGCGTGCAATATTTGCTTTTTAATTATTACACTTTTGTATTTGCTTTAGACATTAAGAAATATTAGTGAGATCCACGCTTTTTTTTTTATAAAATGAGTAATTTTTTCTCAAAACATAAAATGTGTTTTTTCTATTCTCTCGAGAGAATCCTGCGTTGATGACGAATAGATTCTCAACTTCATCTCTCAAAAGACAGATTTGACAAGAACTCAACGTGATCTTCTGTTTAATTCCAAAAATGATAATAATTTATTTCAACACGTATAACAAGCGGATGACTTCATGACGTACTCCATATCAATTCACATCGTGACAAATGTAAATAAATATTTTCAATAATTAAAAATGTGTTTTCTGATAACAGAAAAAACTTTTGATAAAAAAATAGCAAAGGACAATTTATCTATCAGAGCAGCAACGACAAACTCAAATGCGCATACACAGTACATTCGTTCATACGAAAACTGAAAAAAATGAGACAAAAGAGAAAAAGAAGTAAGGAAAAAAATTAAAGGCACGACTAAAAAAAATACACAGAATGAATATCCATTTCTCCATAGATTTTATTTTCAGTTGAGTTTTAGCCGGCAAGCACTAAACTCATAGAGTGAAAAAAATTAAAATAAAATTTTCTAATAGGAAATACAAAAAAAAGTTATTTTGTACACATTAAGCTGTGGTGTTAAAGTATAAAAAATAATTTTTGTTCAGCAGAAGTAAGTTGACATAACAGAACTAAAAAATAATTGAGGGCATAGTAAAAATCGACAAAAGGAAGTACATGAAAATTGATAAAGTGAACATGTGTTTATTGAAAACTTATATTTATTTAAATAATTGGATTAGATTTTTGTGTGGCTATAACATAACTACAATCATAACATCACAATCCACGCATTTCCAGAGAAAATCAATGAAGTGACAAAAGTGAAAAAGTTGCCACGTGTTTTTTTTTGGATATATATACATCCGATATATACTCATTACATTCTTAAGTACAATAAAGTACATCACGAAAATGAAAAATTAAACTTTAATTGTAGTTGGATAGTAGGAAGGCAAAAAAAAAAAGTTTCAGTTCATCGTAAAAATAAAATCAAACAAATGACGTAGTCATATTTTTTTCTTGCCACACACTTCTTTCGTTCATCACCTATAACTGCAGCTTACACTTACGTGAAATTTAATGGTATAGGTAGTTTAGGGTCAGAACATTTCACTAAAAAATTTGTAGTTTTTGCGGCGCGCGATTTATTTTTAATCGTACAGTGAAAGAGGAATACACAAAAACATAATGAAAGAATTGTTCTCTCGCGGTTGCCGGTTGAATTATTCTGTACTTGCTGAAGTGAAATAAAGTTGAATGAAGAAGAAGAGGAAATATTCTGGTTTTGTTGAACAGTCATCGAAACAGTTCTTTTTTTTTTTGAGTCTTATGGGGTCGTTCATAATTAAGGTCTATTGAAAAGTGGGAATTTATGAGTATCCTTACTGATTTGCGTATTAAATGCTTTTAAGAGTTAATGGCAGTTTAACGAGTGATGGTAAGCTAGACTTACCCTCGAGTGAATTTGGACTAAGGATATGGTCGAGTCTACTAATGACTCTAGATATTAAGTAGAACTCATGTATTCCGCACAAATCGGTTAATCGATTAAAAATCTTGCCTCAGGTCGAAAGTTACTCTGACTTGGTACCGGATTTGAAGTGAATATGACCGAATTTAAAGCGAATTCGACAACAAATCAGAGTCACGATGACCTAGTGCCGGATTTTAGATTGATTAATTGACTTGTGCTTTCCAGGTCTAGTTGTTTCCTCGGGTCCTACTCAAACCTAGAACTACAGCTCAAAGAAGGATTCGAACTTCTCTTTTGATGACTTTTCTAACTATATTTCATAAAGTATATTTGTAATGTTCGATTCCTGTTCAAGTAAAACCTTAACTAGTGCCTTTTGATGCCCCAGTTGAGGCTGAACCAAATTACTTTGCCCAAAAACTACTAATAAGTTCTACCTTACATCTTATTCGACATCACAACCGCACATCTCCCATCCAATTTCTTTCTAAATTTTATTTGCCGCGCCTATTCGTCTTCTGCGAGTTTATTAACCCAACGAAAAATTGCGTGAGTGATACATATACAGGAAAATAAAAAAAAAATATGCTTTATTCGTACTCAATAATGATTTATACTGTGTATATAACTTTTTATCATCATAAAATTTCGTCATACGAATTGTATTTCTGGTTTTTCTTTAACCAGACCTCTAGCAACACAATATGTATTGTAAAATAATATAATCACATGTTTCACACATGTTTGAATTTAAATTCATTTAATAAATTGTCACAAATTCATAAAACCATCAGCAGACACTCCAATTGCTGTAAATAAATCAATTTATTGTTCGAAATCTGATTGAAAATGAAATTCTGTAAATTCTCGGTCATTTAGCGCCAATGACTTTTCATGTTATTTTTATTTTTAATACCTACTTCTTCTTTTTCTTAATTTTTATGGTCTCATTCTCAAATTTCATCCAACTATGGCTTCATTTGTGGTTTTTTTCGGTGGTTGTAAATTTCTAATTCTCTCATGTCTTGCGGAAAGATTGCATGGTGTGAGCATTTCTAGATAGACATACAAGAATTTGTAGGAAAAAAGTAGTAGTAATTGCCATGTGACATCCATCATCATTTTATCATGTTTTTTTCGATACATTCGTCACTCAAGGACATAGAATTTTACAGATAAAGTTGTGGTCTTGAACTGACTAGACTTCAAAAAATGTGTTACACATGAAATACTCATTTAAATTACGTGAAATTCCCCACATCTTTTACTGTATTATATTTTGGGAAATTTTCTTATTACTTTTTCAAGTTTGAACTCCTCGAAATAATTAAAAAGTAGATGACACAGTTTTAAAAGCTTAAAAATATATAAACAAACGATTAAGAAGTGTAGGCATAAACATCACCTACATTATTTTCAGTATTGTGCTAACGTAGAAGAAAATTATGTACAAGTGTCACTGCTGAGGCTTCAGAAACACAATTTGTAAAGAAATAATATTTTCAAATAATTAAGGAAATGTTCCGTAAAGAAATTTTAATTTCGTACATGAATGATGCATAGTAGGGGTTTCAATCCCGGGATCAAAATGTATGTAATCCCGGGATTCAATCCCGGGATTGCATATAAATCAATTGCATATAAATCAATCCCGGGATTGAAACCCCTAATGCATAGGATGTCATGTTTTGCAATCTTTAGTTAGATTTCTTTGCGGCATTTGACATTCTCGAATAGCACAAGTCAGTTAATTGATCCAAAATGGTACACCAGGACTACCAGAACATGGATTCAGCTTGAATTCGGCACCAAGTCAGAGTCACACCAGTCTGTTGCCGGATTCTTAAGTAATTCACCGATTTGTGCTATCTAGGCTTCCTCTTATGATAAAATTTAATTGATTAGAAGATGTTACTAGTCAAGATGTACAAACAAAGCTTTAGATCATTCCAGATCCATTAAAATAATTTAGATCCAATCAAATATGAACTCGATAGTCAGCCTATCAACACAAACATTTATTCTTCGTTCATAAAGTTAACATAAATTTTGACAGTTATTGATGCCTTCAGAACACAAATTGATCAATAAATTTCAATAATTGATGACTTAAAAATTGCCTTCCCGAAAGAAGAAAGTTATTCTTAATTTCCCTGAGCAACAAGCCATATTCCTTTCGAATATCTCAAAAATAAATCGCAGTCATTTGATTCTATTAATTATTCAACAAAAGAAAACGACCATTAAGTGCTACTTGAGTGGGTTTAAATGTTTTGTTTTTATTGCTCGATGTATGTAGAATCAACAAATTGAGTAATGACTTGCAGATTATTTTTACTGTGGCTTATTGTATTTCAAAATATTCTTGTCAAATTTCATAATATCCTCGAAGTAAGGATAAGTTTTTAATGGACTGTTCTGGAAATTGTCTAACTGATTCTAGCCCGAGTGACATAACTTGACTAGGAACTACAATGTTTGGCAGAATGCTCCTATCAATGAGCAAACAAGAGTTTCTTCCAAGAACTACTTATGAATTATTAAGAACCATTTATGAATCAGCAACATGCGGAAATATCCATATCATCATTACAACAAAAAATTACAAAAGTCCTCGTGTTATTGATCGAGGGACTTAAGCGCATTTTTGTCCCAGCGATCAGTAATTGATTAATAAGTCACTTCCAGACCTAAAAACCAAGATCCAGTAAGATCCAGGTCACTTCCAGACCTAGAAACCAAGATCCAGTAAGTTCCAGGGCACTTCCAGACCTAAAAACCAAGATCCAGTAAGTTCCAGGTCACTTTCAGACCTAAAAACCAAGATCCAGTAAGATCCAGGTGACTTTCAGATCTTAAAAACAAGATTTATATAAAACTTCCAAAAATTTAAGAACTTCATAATTTAACGGATTTTCATAATTCAAACCTCATAACGGTAAAAAAAATTCAAACATTGTTCAGTAAACACTGTAAAAACATCGACAAACATTGAAAAACACTGTAAAACAATGAAAAAACGTGTTGTTGTTTTTGTTGTTGTTGTATATGAAAATGAAAAACTGTTAATTATAGTATTTATGCGTTGATTTGAAACTTTTAAATGCCCGGCGCCGCAATAACTTTATGGAACTGATCTTTTAAAACCATTCCGAGCTCTCTACGATGTCTAGATAAAAAGTTTTTATTGGCAGCCGACCGAACAAAGTGATTTATTAAGCTACCTTTTTGAAAAAAATTTCAAAAATGCGCTAAAAAATACCTACTGTCATACATTTCCCCAGCCTTATCAGGCGCCGTACTTAATGATAATTTCTTTGAACCAAAATAGAGTCTTTTTTTTTTGAAAATGTCATGATGACGCATGAAGGAGTTTCTTTGAAATGACGTCACTAACGAAATATCTTTGTGGGCATAATCTTCTATTTACATTGACGTAAAGCATATAATACAATACATTAATGCAAAACAGAACTGAATTTCTTTTTCAAATGTTACTTGAAGTTCAAATTTATAAATAATATGAGCTATTTATAGTCTGCAAGCTAAATATAATTTAGCACAGCAATTGGATATTATAAATGAGACTAATGTCTCGTCCTATATTCTGAATTCTTTAAAAACTTTTTGCGAACGCATAATTTTGTTGAACAAAAAAAAAAAACTTCGTATCATGCTGACCACAAAAAAGAAAATGTGATAAACAAAAGAAAAGAAGGCAGAAGGGGGAATTAAATTTGACTCTTTAAATATTTCGGCTGATGCAATCGCGTTCGGTTCTTTCATACATTATGCTGTGCATGGTATTAGACACTATATTTCATCATGCATAAGTCATTTCAAGAGAATTTTTTTTAGACTAAACATTCGCAGACGCAGTCTTTTTTCCTTGAACGAGTGTGTGTGTTTTTTTGTTCATTTCACCTCCTCACGATACGGCACTTAATGATGAAAAATGTATTGAAGGTTTCCGAAGAATTTGTCTGAGTTTTGTATCGGATTCAAATTAATCGAGTATAAAATTCGGCAAAATCAATCATGGATTAGAAAAGTCGAAGATTTAATTTGTACATCTTGTTAGGGGTCATTTAGCAATGATGTCCAAAAACTTGGAAATGATATAGGTTAAGGACTATGTTAATGTTCATTAGATTGTTTCTTGATTGTTCTTTTGGAAAGTTCTTGGATTGTAGAAAGCAAAGCAGTGGTGAGCAATCTGTATGCCACCATGTCTGTCGTTTGCGGTTTTGGTCAAGGCTTACCACCAAGGTAGTCCACGAAAAATAAAAGGTTGTCCACAGTTGTATTAAGAATTAATCAGTAAAAATCTAGATATGTACTAGAAATTTGAGCAACCATCATTTGTGGATTAGAATATGTCTTGCCATAGCTATGTTTACAAATTCTAATTTTCATCATGCATGATTCATAAGCGAACAGATACATGCCGCATGTGAAAATTGTATGTTTTTTCCTTTCTAAAAACCAATAGAAACACTTACTGTCGGATTTATTTATAGCCTTATGTAATAGTTGTTAGTAAATAATGCTAATTTCTCTATATTTTCTAATCTAATTATTCACTGTTTACTCGCTGTAAAAAGTGTGTTGACAAGATTATGAGAGCTTGTTTGATGTTTCCAGTCACTTTTACAAATTTTAAGTTACTGCACTGAAGTAACTTAAATGCTAATTTCTAGAAAGTAAAGCGTTCATGTGTTGCAAATAGTTATCAATAGCACAGATCTAGTCTTCTAAAGTTGGACAGTCCTTGGTTCACTAACATTTTGCCTTGCAATTGCTTAATAACCATCATAACTTCCGATCCGTGTTGCTTTCATTTTCAAATGTTTTACATGATTTTTTGACATGAAATTTTAAACAACCGAAACAATCCGGGACATGTGCAGTAAAAATATAATCAAGTAAATGTCATAAACGTGTAATAAGCAGCCGCTTTGTTTTTTTCTTGTTTATTGATAAGGATTGGGAAATTCACAGAACATAATTTTAGTAGGAACCCGTAAAATTTTAATCAGAAGCTTCACCTTCAAGTCTAAATTCGGACTTTAATTTTCAAAATGTAGGAACGTTTGGTATATGGAACTAGATTTTTCGTAATCTATACTGTATTACTGATATTGAATGCCCATGTAGGAGTATTAACATAAAATCTTGTCTTAAGTCCTGTGTGAAAACTAACCGCTGGGAAATTTTCATCGCTATTTGTTAATTATTTAAGAAGTGCCAAAAAACCCAAAGTCATTCAATCACACAGTTTTTCATACAATTCCTAATTAGCAAATTCTTACGTATCTTAAGTTTATTTGCAATACTCTTTAGTTGGATATATTATTGGAAATTGTGAATCATTGACCTATTGAGTATGCATGCAAGAAATGAATGTGGTTCTTTAAATGTCACACGCAAAAATTCAGTGGAACTGATCTTCTCATTATAAATCGTCTTGAGTTTCAAATATTCAAGCAAAATCATGACAAAATAGTTGAGGAGTCGCTTTGAAAAGTAATAAATGCTTTTTAGGGACTAACTACTTCTTTTACTAATATTGTATATCCTAGGCAGAGTTTAAGGTACACTCGGATTTGTTTAAACTTGCTATCAAAATGTCAATCAATTCATATTGACATTTAGCTATGATTCAGTTACTATTTGCCTAACTTACATGATATAACCAACATTATCCAATATCGAGGTTCAGGAAAAATAAAGCTTATCAATTTTTACATAACCGCCAACAAGACACTCCTTTGATCGCGACATTGACTCTCTTCTCTACAATTTTATTGCACCTTATTCTTAATCATTAATATTGACTTTGAGCTTAATGTCGTTCATAAATATTTTTTAAAAACATATAAAAATTATTATCAGTGTCATCGTGATTGATAAGAAACTTTCTACATTTGTATAGGTTAATGCTCCTCATATATCAACAATGAATGTCAAAGAGATTATAATTCAATCTAATTCTCATTATTAGATAAGACTGCAACAATACATTTTAAATCCTGTGATTGCTTTCTGACAAACAAGATTTTTTGCATAGTTGTACGATTTTAATGCAAATATGCAAAAATCCAGTTTAAATATTTGTTTTGAGATACGATTCTATTTCAGTATTTTCCCATAGAGCTCAAAAGATCAAGTACTGATCACCTTTAGAATGCATCATTGGCATTGATAAATCAAATTTAGTGACCATATTTAGGTTACGCGTGAAAATTTTGACTACTTATTATCTGCTTTAATATTTAAAGAACAAGCTACCACAGGTGCACAAACAGAAAAGTCTGCATGTGGTAAATTTAATTGTGATAAAATTATATCATCTGATAACAATTATCAGATAAAGAAGTCATTATGAGATATTTATAAGTTAAGCTTTTGTATCAGCATCTTTAGTATTTTAGAAAAGCTGTGAGATTCAAGTCAAGTTTACAGTAAACGAGGTGATTGATAAGTTTTTGTTTGAGTTAGAATTAAGGACATAGTGAGTTTGTTGACTTATAAAGGCTATTCTGTTTCAAATTAGATCAAGAGAATTAAAAGCCTTAGTCTCTGTTTACTGCTTATAATCTCTGTTGATGTAATAAGTGAGCTACTCTTAGAACTGCTTAGAACATTATATTATTCTCGTGCATTAAGCCAATTTGTTCATCGAATGACGGTCTATTGCTTAATCACTCGGAAATAATTCATGGATTACCCAAAATGTTGCATTAAATACGCAGTATTCTACTAGACTCTTATGAAAGTTATGCTAGCTCTAATACGTCTCTAAACCAAAATCCACCTAGACCGCCTTCCATCACACAAAAAAGAATCAAAGTCAATTGTCGGTAAATGATTGTCAAGAATTATCTAACAAGATAGTCACGACAGTAGTTCTTCAGATTCTAACATGCAATATGTACTAATTAAAATCATTGAAGAACAGATCAACAAATGTCAACTCCAAATGACGTCAATTTAGTAATCGATATTCAATCGCCCTCGTACTATAACACAGTAATTAAAAGATAAAGCTCTTGAGTTCAATTAATAAATCCGGAATAAGTTGTTCACATTCTCGTCAATTGAAAGCACTCAGCTTATCTAGAAAATAGGGAACTAATCTAATTTTACAAATAACTTTTGATTGCCTTTAATTATTTCATTTTTCATCAATGAATAAACTTTCGATTTTCAGATCAATTTAATCAAAAAAGTCCCCTTGAAAGTTAATAAACGCACGGAAAGATGGTAAATGTATGTCAATAAAACCGATGAAAGTTTATCGATCATAATAACAGCAATTATTGTTCCATTTCAGGAATATACAGGTCCGCCACCTCAGGAACTTGAGACGTTTTTACCAAAAGACCAAAAAAATGGAAGTTCCACGTAAGTTATTTAACATTTCTTTTACACTTTCACACAACCTGCAATGTACACGCGACATGCTGCTTATTATCGAAGAAGATTTTCATTTTACATTGTATTCGTGACAGAAAATCTGATTTATTAGAGAATTATCAGCACCAGAGTGCAATCAACTTACAAAAAAAATATTTATTTATAAATTTTTACATTCTCGATAAAACGATCAGGAGATTCATGTTGAGATTCATCTTACAATTAATTTTTGTCCGTGGCAAATGAAAAATTTCCACATAAAGCCAATTCATTGTGACATTCACGAGTTATGAGACACAAAATATTACACCGGGCTTATAGGCTCTCTTTTCGTCTCTTTTATACACATATTTCTGCACAATCAATTTTGTTTTCCTTCATTTTTCGTCTGGAGGTATATATTTTTTGGGAAAAGTTGAGTTATGGATGTGATCAGTTTGGGTAAGGGATATAACTTATTTTTGAAGGTTTTATGTTTATTCTTCGGGATTTAAGAGACAATCCTAATAATTTTCATCAGTAGCCATTATTAAATTCCTTTATGATTACTTTTATACTTTGTAAAGCAAGATTGTATTTAGGGGTTGTTTACTGCTTACGTTACGAAGTAATGATCATTTTGAGCAAAAGGGTGCAAATTACGGGACTCAATACTATCATTCCTACGAGAGAACAAGCATATTTGTAATAAAGCAATTTCTCTTGTTTCCAAAAATTCTCACATTGCATCTGTTCATTTATTCGGATTGCCTAGGTACAAGGGGCGTAGGTTGAATTATTTTAAGGTATAGAACATTCCGACAAAAAGGGGAAGAATTTACCCAAAAACACCTCATTTATTAGCTTGCGTGTTAGATACACAAATGTGGATGTTAGATACCTAAATGCCAGTAATCTTCAGCAAGAAACACAAAAATTAAAGGAATTTGAACAATTCATAGATCGTGACACTCTATGACTTAAGCAAACCTTTATCAAAATCACAAGTTGACCCAGTTCCAATGAAGAGTCAAGATTCTTAAAAGACCTTGAGAACTAGTTTGATCAAATAAAAATCAAAGTCTAGACATTTCCATACATTCTTAAAACCCTTTTAAACTCACATCTAATTCTATACACATATAGTCACACATATAGAATCGCATATTTGCATGATCGTTTATAAAAATTCTTCAAAACAAAAAAATGCACCCAGATACACAATCAATAATAACTTCCAAACTCCCTTCATTCTCCTCCAAAACTTATAATTTTTTTTTTCTCTTAAATTAAACGAAAAGGAAACGTTCACAAATTCAGTCCTCAATAATTTACACACAAAAGGTGAACTGACTACTAACAATAATACACTTTAAAATTTTTTTAAAAAACGAACGAGGCAAAAGCACAACGTCAGTTGAAATTCCTCATGCTTTTTCCATATTTTGCATTATCAGCAAAACGTATGATGCACAAAAATGCACAAATAAACAAGAAGCAACATGAGACCATGCAATTTTTTTTCAGACTTTCTTGAATTCACTTTTGAAGTTCGTAACATTGTCAGTTTATTTTCGATCGTTCTTGTGATTGGAGGTATCAATAAATTGCCCTTATTTTTTTTCGGTTGTGGAAGATATAATTGTGCACTTGTGAGAAGAGATGTCTATGCGGATGTCTGAAATCTGTTTAACAGAAAATAATAATAATGAAGAACGGTGCGTGTCTCGATGGTGGCATCTTATGCCTTAATTATTGTGAATTTTTTAATGCAATTTAATTAAAAAAATTAAAAATTTTAAAGTTAGTGCTTCAGAAGAGTCATTAATGACGCAAATTGAAGAATCTAATTAAAAGGCACTTGAGTCTTGCACAAGTCATGCAATATGATTCTCTCAAATCTCAACTAATTTAAATAAACATTAAAAATCCTCAAATTGCAATTTAATGCTAAATTAAATTATTTATAGTGCAATAAACTCACAGAAACGTGCCGAATTGAATTAAAATACTAAGTTACAACTATTTTTTTGATAGGTATAAAGTAGCACCGGCATCCATAAATGTCGAGAAAGGAGCTTTGGCTGATTTTGATCCATTTAGGGAGCGGAAAGTGGATCATCCGACATCAGATATGGACACATTGACACATTTGCTCAAAGCATCACTTGGAACAGGAATTTTGGTAAGGATTAGTGCTTGTTCTATTTGGATTTGATAAAAATTGTTTAGAAATTTTAAAAGATTAAAATTTTAAATTTTAAATTCGAACAAAATTAAATAGAAGTTGGAAAAAAAGTCGAAAAAAATATTTAAAATTTAGAAAATCTTAAAAAATTACAAAAACTAAAAAAAAAATTAAAATTGTTCAAATATTTGGCAAATTTAAAATTAGAAAATAGTACAGTTTAAAGTTTTAAGAGAAGAATTTAAATATTAATAGAAAATAATTCAAAAATTTAAAAAATCAAAATAATTCAAGAAATTTAAATTTTAAAACTTCGAAAAAATTCAAATCTGAAAAATATAAAATTTTTGAAATTTAAATCACAAAAAATCAAATAAATAAATCAAACTATTTCCTCCCCACAGGCAATGCCAATGGCATTTAGTTACTCCGGTCTAGTCACCGGCATCTTCGCAACAATCGCAACCGCTTTAGTCTGTACCCATTGTGCATATGTTCTCGTAAAATGCGCCCATACATTATATTTTCGCTCTCGAAGAACAACCATGAGTTTCTCGGAAGTAGCCGAAGTTGCCTTTCTTAACGGTAAATTTTTTGTTTCAGCCTCATTAATATTGATTAAATTGTTTTCCTTTTTTTCCGTAAAATTTCGTATAAAATTAATTTAAAAATCAGAAATTGGACTTGCTTTATTTTGATTTTCCGTCTGGTTTAAATTAATTTAAAATTTCAAAACAACTTATTGTTATTTACCCGAACAATTTTATAATTGATTGACATGAGCTGAATAATTTTTAATTTTAAATTTCTTTCTTGTCATCTAGGACCGGCATGGGCGAGACCATGGGCACAATTTATGAAGCATTTTATCAATTATGGACTTTTTATCACTTACTTTGGTACCTGTTCAGTATACACTGTCATTATTGCAGAAAACTTCCAACAACTCATAGAGCATTACTTCGGCTGGAAAGGCGATCCGAGAATTTTCATCTCAATGTTGCTAATTCCATTGATTTTACTCTCATGGGTGCCAAATTTGAAATATCTCGCGCCATTCTCAAGTGTTGCAAACGTTTTTATGGGTGTTGGATTACTGATAACATTCTACTACTGTACAACAGACATGCCACCAATTAGCGACCGTAAACTGCACACATCATTAATTCAGATCGCGCCATTTTTCGGAATCGGTGAGTAATCAATAACAAAAATTTTATTTCTATCTTATTTATTACTTTGTTGTATTTCGGTGAGATAGGTAAGTTCTGTTTACAGTATGCCTTATCATCGTTTATACATTTTGTGATATAATTATTATATTAATAAATATTTTTATTTTTTATTTCGATCCCAGTTATATTTGCTATGGAAGCAATTGGTGTCGTTATGCCACTTGAAAATTCAATGAGAACGCCGCAACACTTTATCGGAATCTGTGGTGTACTTAACAAAGGTATGGGTGGGGTTACAATGGTATACATTTTACTTGGATTTGTTGGATATGTAAAGTATGGAAATGACGCTGCTGGATCAATCACTTTGAATCTTCCAATTGAAGAAATTCCAGCTCAAATTGTTAAAATCTTGATTGCATTGGCTGTCTACTGTACATTTGGACTTCAATTCTACGTATGCCTTGAAATCGGTTGGGACTTTATCAAAGAAAAATTCACAAAACGACCATTACTTGTTAACTACATGATGAGAACTGTTTTGGTTACTGCTGCTGTACTTTTGGCTGTTGCTGTGCCTACAATTGGACCATTTGTTGGTCTACTTGGTGCCTTCTGCTTCTCAATTTTGGGATTACTTGTACCTGTCTTCATCGAAATGGTTACATACTGGGAGCAAGGATTTGGAAAGTTCAACTGGATTATCTGGAAAAATGTTATTGTCTGTATATTTGGTGTTTTGGCTCTGATTTTCGGATCAAAGGACGCAATTGCTGATATCGTCAAGCTTTACTCTAAAAATGGATCTGATGGAATACATGAAACAACAATGGGAGCTATTGAAGGATTATTGGAAACAACAGCAGGTCCATTGGAGTAAAATTGACTTTTTTTTTATAAAAAACCACGACCATCCTCAACATTCAAACTAATGTTATCATTTGAAATTGCAAAAAAAAGAATATACGATTCACATAGAATAAATTTTTTTCAATCTAAAAAGGCATAGGATAGGATAGATTGTAATGATATTAATATTGTTTGTAGTACTTAATTTGAAAAGTTTTGTAAGATTTTTTTATTTTCGCATAATTTGTTTTTGTTGGATTTTTGGGATACACATTAGCAGTTCTGTATACAACTTAAGGTCCAAAATCGTAAATCCAATAAATAAACTCGAACCAAGTTCATTTTTAAATTAAAAATTTACTTTTCAAATAAAGTTACTCGAATATTTACAAAATATGCAGCATTTTATGGAATAAAGTACTGCACAGCAGGTGATAGATGATTTTTCAGCAGCCTGTGATTTCAATAGCCGAAATTATTCAAAAGAATTCAACCAGATAATCGAGTTGAAGACTGAAAACCAATTTTAAGGAAGATTTTTTAATTCAAAATTTTAAAGCTAAATTATGAATAATTTAAAGAATTTTCGCAGCTTAATATTATAAAATAATAAAAAGAAAATGATCTACATGTGAATTCTGAGAAAAATGCAATTGTACGTTTTTAAACAAACAGCTTTTTAAGCATAATTATTTAATAAAAATAAAAAATCATTGAAAGTTTTTTATAGTAATATGATAATTTGTAAATTCTTCATTAAATTCCAATCAATTTTCAGGTTTGACAAGTGAAATTTCAATATGCTAATTTGCAGTTGTAATATATTGTCTAATACAGGTGTATCAATTTTCAGTTGTGTACTATGGAATTTAGCCATGTGCTGATTTGCTGGTGTTTGAACTTGAGTTGATTTCCTAGAATGCTATGCATGAACAACAGCAGTTTATATAATTTACTTAATTCCCTTGTCGTACAGATCACTCGTCTTCCCTCAGATGACGCTTTAAGCTGGCACTATCACTGTCTTCCAATTACCAATATCAAATGCAATACTGTCTCTATCGACAGCGTCCTTCCAGGAGTTCTTTAGTCTTCCACGAGGTTCTTCAGGTTATATAATGTCCATGAATATTCAGCAAACTCAAAAATGGAGTAAAGTCCTGCATCTTATTAAAATTTAACCTTAAACTTTGAATTTCATTTCAAAATATTTCAAAAATGCATTTTTAAGGAAAGAAGAAGTTCGTTTTTATTTACGGTAGTGCGTGTTTACGGGGTTTAAATATAATTAATGGTAATTGTATGTTAATACTATGGACTATTCTGCGTTTACCTTAAAATCTATTTTATTTTGAATTTATTTCATTTCCTTGCTTTGATTTACTTTAGATATTGATGATTGATTAAGCTTGTTGTTCAACTCAGGCTCAATGTTTTGATTCAAGTCATATTTTTTGGTGGCTTCTGTCTGTACGTCTTCTTCTGTCTTTGGTTTTTTGGATCCATAAGCTCTCATGTAGAAATCAAAGAACAATGCAAAGATAAAGGCATTTTGTGGAAGCATGAAGAATGATATGAATTTTGGGAATCCGCAATCCTTTGAGAGAATTAAGGACAACCAATGCAATGCCATCAATCCGAATTGAACCTAATATTATGAAATAGAATATTTATGTCAATAGCAATTTCACATTAGTTTTAAGGATCTTAAGTAAGTCCAGCTTTACAAAACATCCTACAGATCCCATAGATTCTCACCATTTGCAACTGTGTGATGTACTTCTTCCAGAAGCTCTGCTTGTATTTGTTATCAACTGTCGTCAAGTAATAATATAAGTACATAATGACATGTACAAAAGAATTAATCCATCCAGTAAAGACGGAATGACCACCAGCAACAAATTTAGTTCCAATCCATGTCAATGCTACCATTCCAGCGTGATGATAAACGTGTAGGAACGAAACGTGAGAGTTTTTCTTCTTCAACACGAAGAAAATTGTATCAAGCAAGTCCAAAACTTTCAGTAAGAAGTAACAATGTCCAATTCTAGCGATTCTTACAGCAACTGGGTCATTTGAATAATCAACAGGTTCGCATATTATACTATAACCACGTGCATAAGTATTTAGAAACACATCAATCGTTAAAAATAAACAGCATGCCACTTGCACTAGATTATAAATTTTTATGATAAGATCCAGCTTGTATGGTTGACGATTTTCCATCCATTTTGGACCCCATTTGAGTACAATCAATAAGTAGATCGCAATGATGGCAATTGGCTTGAATGGACTTGACATGAAAAGCCAATCTTTTACTCTCTTATCTACCATATAATTAACAGTTATTATAAACATATTGAACAAAATAATAATTATAATCATTACCGTCCCATACGTTATTTATTGTCCAATATACATCTATACCATGTCTGATCACAAGTGCCATAATTGATGTCTTTAAAACTTTTTTTTAAATTTATTCCTTAAACTTTTTTTTTTTATTTTATTCCTTAAGCCACCCGTTAAGTTAAACTAACAAATCAATAATGAAGCTAATGAACACAATTTTATGCTTTTCATCGAGTTTTTTTTTTTTTGAAGAAATGACATTTAAATTTGATTCACGAATAATTCTAATTTTGTGACACCAAAAGGTCACAACGGAATTTTTTACCTTCTCATTCATAGTTGAGTAAGGTTCATTACAATTGTGACTTTTTAAGTCACTAAGCATTTATGTTGTCAATATGGAATTCTTTGTTGCTATTGAAGCATGATAAAGGAATTTGGAATTGAAATTTGCATATTTTTTAGAGAATTTAAGTAGACATTTTGGTTTCATCAGACAGAATATTAACTTCATAATTCATTAAGAAATCTGTTAATTTAATTTAGGAATGGATTTGATTTGTGAGTCGAGATGATGGCTCGGTAGCGAAATGGCTACGTACTTCGGTATCTATTTCACCAGTCCTTTTTCTGATCATATGTAGTGCAAACGCGATTCACAGACTCTCTTTGTAGGCTAAAGACAATAAGCTGATAATAGCGTCATCAAAGGATTGATTCTGATCCCACTATGAACTGTACATAGTCGCACCACTTAAATTCATCAAAGTGCAAAAATTTCTGTTAAAATTTTGAAAATCAAAATGTCAAAATTCGAAATTTCAAACGTACTAGGTTAATTTAGAGAATTCAAAATCTCAAATTAAATGACTTTTTTCTTTAACGAACTTTTATCTCTAAATGTGTATTTCTCCACAGAGATCTGAATGTCACATATTATGACAAATACTGCATATATTCAGATATTACTAGTTTTTCATAATTTTTAATTTTATCTCAATTAGATGGTGCTAATCACTCTCGAAAACATACGCTAAACGTGAATACAATCATCGATCGTGTTATATTGTACGATAATAAATAAAAATCATTGCCTCGATATCTCAAAGTTTCGTCTCTTTTTATTAGACTATAATTATTGGAAAACCTACACATGTAGTTTTATTTCTCATATCTAAGATTAGAACTAAATAAAAAAAAAACGTGAAAGGATAGAGCATTGAGCAAAATGTTGTAGTTAGACATATACAATAAGCTTATTAACGTGAAATGCGCTTGAACCTAATTTTTCCGTATTATTTTTACAGTGATTTTTGATAACAGAGTGCTGTATAGTTATCACAAAAAATTTTTTTTGATTCATATGTACGTTTCAGTGGTATTTGTTAGTCATCTTTCGATGGTTACAAGGCAATTTTATAGTTAAATTTTTTAGTGTGCTTTGAGAAACTTAAACAACTCGATCTGTGTGAATTTCCTTAAAGATGGACTAATGTATGATAAACATGAACAAGTGAGAGTGAATCTTGTGTACTAAGTAATATATAATTAGACGTAGATCAATGAACAAAGAAATGTCATGGTAAATACTTCAATGTTCACTGAATCTAATTAAAAAGTATCAGTTTTATATGAGAAATCGATCAGGCTTAAAGTGATTATATCCAATAAGTGTCGTGCTAGAACTACAATAAGCCGGTTATAGAAGTAAACATTCCGTCAGAGATAATGAAATTGTTCGGAAGTTCGCCAAATGATAACTTCTCGCCTATCCCGAGTCCAGATTCTGAGAGATCAGGAAGTTTCAAATCCAGGTTCTTCCAAAATTATATGAATAATCAGAAAAAGGAACATAAATCAAGTAAGTTAATAGAAATTGTGAAATATAAAAATTTTGAACAAAAAAAAATAACGGTCATAAAAAATTCAAAAATATTTTCCCGCAATTCAGCAGTTTTAAAAGTTAAAATATTAAAAACAACATCGGAGCATTTTAATTTAATATAATCAAGCGGTAATTAAATAGTTTTAGTGTATGTAATTAATTGCAAAGCTTCAAATAATGAAGATAAAGCAGATTAAAAGAAACATCGAAACACAATGTGCTGAACACAAAATGTTTAGCCTCGGAACTTATGATACAACTAGTAAGTTAGCCCACTGAACATGATAGAGTAGACTATTTTAATAAGTTAAACTGTTTTAATACTTACCTAGAAGTTTTAATTCAACTATAATGCTTTAAATCTTAATTTAATTTTTCTAAAGAAAATTTTTATTTTATTTCGCGCCAAAAAATACAAAGTTCAATCTTTGAACTCTCCTTTTGAATTTA
Source organism: Chironomus tepperi (assembly GCF_022539635.2). Classification (NCBI taxonomy): domain Eukaryota; kingdom Metazoa; phylum Arthropoda; class Insecta; order Diptera; family Chironomidae; genus Chironomus; species Chironomus tepperi. The sequence continues at coordinate 4,528,516 of NW_027226207.1, forward strand.
AAATTATCGTTACTTTTTGAATCTTAAATGTTCAATTCTAAGCATTTAATTAATATTAATGATATGAAGGAGTATTGAGATATAAAATGAACTGAATTATCGATTAAAATAACAAAAAAAAAGTGTGCAAAGGGCAATAAGTGACAGACAGACAAACAATGTATATTATGTGTATAATAATCAGAGTGTAGAACTAAGTTTAGTGTGATTTTTAAGAAAAAGTTGATAATTAATCAAAAAACTACTGATTAAAGTACATTGTAATATTAACTAGGTTCTTATTTATGAATTGCAATTACTTAAGACGTTTTTAGCCCTAAAAGATGTCCACAGGTACGACAAAAAAGCATTAATTTTGCTATTTTAATTTTTCGCAAAAAAATCATTTTTATTGAAAAGAGAAAAATCAGTCAAGATAGAAAAATGTGACGCTGAAAAGTAATGTATCATAAAAGTATAGCTATTTGTGTTAAAATAATCGCAATAGATTCGTATTAATTCTATTCTGGATGTTGTGTAGTGGAAAATTTTATAATATATCCAAAAACTTTTTTTTTATTGATCCGCGAAAGTGTAAATTTTTTTGCGTCATTTTACGATACATCCAGCATTTATTTCGGAAAGACGGTGGATGTGGAAAAAGAATTGGAACAAAGGAGATAAATAAACAAAAGAATAAGCAGCGAGCGGCAATATTTGGTGTATAATTTTCCATACAACATGATTATTGAAATTCTGTATTCAATTGTCGTCTTGTTATATTTATGGCAAATCGGTCGGAACTTACATTGCTGAATACAGAAGAGAATATGTAGAAGAAAAAAAAATTTTTTTTTTATATAATGCAGAGCATTATCTTCACATCATAGCGATAAAAAGTGCTCAAGGTCATACAATTACTTATTTTTGTTATGTTTGTTCAATGAAATTTAATTATTTGATATATTATTTACATCTTGAGTACAGTCCATTAAGCATAAAGAGATAAAGATTGATGTATGTAAAATTGCCAATTTCTAATGTTGCTTTTATGGTTATGTTTACTATCAGCATTAAACGCATAATTATGAGACATTTTGGAACCGATTAGTCCAGTTGTTTTATGGTACCGTACGTCACTGATGTATGATTGATACATCATTTTATCATCCAAAAAGTGTCCCTTTACCGTTCCACCAAAAAAATCGACCCCTAAACGATTTAATAATTAAAATTTAAATTTTAACGTTTATTTTTTAGGTCATGGCGAAACAAGCTGGTGCTTTTCACAAGTCAAAGGCGCTTTAAATGATGATATTACCGATGCCGATGTTATTTCATGCGTAGAATTTAATCATGATGGTGACTTATTGGCGACAGGCGATAAAGGTGGACGTGTTGTTATTTTTCAAAGAGATCCAAACTCAAAAGCCGCCAATCCGCGTCGAGGAGAATTCAACGTTTATAGCACTTTTCAATCGCACGAACCCGAATTCGATTACCTAAAGTCACTGGAGATTGAGGAGAAAATTAATAAAATTCGATGGCTTCGACGTAAGAATCAGGCACACTTCCTATTGTCAACAAATGATAAAACAATAAAGCTCTGGAAGGTGTCAGAGCGCGACAAATGTATAGAAGGCTATAATACAAAGGAGGAAACTGGACGTGTTAGAGAGCCGAATCAAGTTACATCATTACGTGTGCCATCAATTAAACCGATGGATCTGATGGTTGAAGCAACGCCGCGACGTGTCTTCGCAAATGCTCACACCTATCATATTAATTCAATTTCAGTCAATTCTGATCAAGAGACATATCTCTCAGCAGATGACTTAAGAATTAATTTGTGGAATCTAGAAATAACAAATCAATCATTCAATATTGTTGATATAAAGCCATCAAATATGGAGGAATTAACTGAAGTAATAACAGCAGCTGAATTTCATCCTCGTGATTGCAATTTATTTGTATATTCAAGTAGCAAAGGTACAATTCGTTTATGTGACATGAGATCGTCGGCATTATGCGATCAGCATGCAAAACTTTTTGAAGAGCCTGAAGATAATGAAATGAACAATAAGAGCTTCTTTCGTGAGATTATCAGTTCTATAAGTGATGTAAAGATGAGTAATTCCGGACGTTACATGATGTCAAGGGACTATTTAAGTATTAAAGTTTGGGATTTGCATATGGAAACGAAACCGGTCGAGACTTATTCGGTGAGTTTTTAATGTCTTATCTATTTTTTTTACTCTTATTTTTAATTCTGTCAGCACCAAACCATGTTGACAATCGTCATTGCTGTTTACATTTTTATTATGACTTATTTTCTTCAAGCCCAATTCCATGAAGTGATTTTTTCGCTATTTAGGTCGCTTTGACTGTGTGACTATTAATTTTTGTTTGACGTAATCTCTCAATGACTAAAGACGCAATTGTTTGTCAGTTGTTTTGACGTTTAATTCCTCAAGTTTCTAATTAATTCATATTAATACGCGTTGCTATAAAAACCGTTTATTTTTTTTATAAAACCCAATATATATATATGTGGTCATGCAGACAAACTTCGCCCCAAAATCGCCCCAAACGAAACTAACACCATCACATTTTTCCATTGTTCTCCGTGTAAAATACTAATGATGGTGTTAGTAAATTTCAAAAATTTAACGGTCACTTTTTCATATGACCACATATATATATATTGATAAAACCGTTAATTAAAAAATTATAGCAAATTCAAATTATTTTTGACTGTTAAAATTCAAATCTATTTTTGTCGTTATTTTAAAAGTAACAATTTTCAATGTTTAGTTAATGCACTGCAATTCTGATCCTGAATCATTGAATGTAATATAATTTGTATTAATATCTTGATGATTAGCCTTCGGCATTTGAGAATCGCCATTGTGATCTAATCTTTTCATGGAAAATGCGCTCAAATCACATTTTATTGTCTGATAACAGACAGCTCTTGTACTATTTCGGTGTATACAAATGTAATTTTTTGTAAACAATATATTTTATTTCATTTTTTTTTCGTTATAGGTTCATGAATACTTGCGAACAAAATTGTGTTCGCTGTATGAGAACGATTGCATTTTTGATAAGTTTGAATGTTGTTGGAACGGTAATGATACATCAATAATGACGGGCAGTTACAACAATTTCTTCCGTGTCTTCGATCGCAATACAAAGAAGGATTTAACGATGGAGGCATCGAAGGACATAATTAAGCCGAAAACTGTTCTTAAACCTCGTAAAGTATATACAGGCAATAAGAGAAAAAAGGACGAGATTAGTGTCGACTGTTTGGACTTTAATAAGAAAATTCTTCACACAGCTTGGCATCCACTTGAGAATATTCTTGCTGTGGCCGCAACAAATAATTTATTCATATTTCAAGATAAGTTTTAGCTAACCTTGTTCCACCATCTATGCATCAACATCAGTTTAATTATTACCTAAATTTTTCCATTTATTCGTCGCTTATGTTGTCGCGATCGTTTTCTTCTCTTAATTTTATTATTATTATTAATTTTTTTTTTATTATTTCTCCTCCCAAAACACACAAAACAAAACTTCTTTATTCATGTTTTTTAGTACATTAAATTTGTTTTTTAGAAATACAATGAAAAAAAAAAATCACATAAATTCAGCTACTTATCCATTAAAATCTGATTCATCATCAATTTTAAGATATAAACGAAGAAGAAAATGAATATCATTCAAAAAAATGTCGCGATAACGAGTCTTTCAATCATTAAGGACTGTTGCATTTTAAGTGAATCTAAATTACATCAAAAACAAAACTTACACATGAAAGTTTCTTTTTTAAGAAATAATAAATGTACATTGGTTGATCATCATTGTCGTGGATCTCACGGTTCCGCGTTAGTTTTTGCCGAAATATTTTTTTAATTTACTAAACTTTTTTTTTCTTTTTCAAAAAAAAAAAGTATAGGAAAACTCGTTGTATTTTGTAAAATGAATGAATATAAAAAAAATAATAATTTCCTTAATCCGCGCTGAGATTTCTTTATGCAAACAAAATCAGCACACTCGTATGAAAACAAAGTTTAAAAAATTGATAGTAAAAATAGGATTTTCAATTAAAATAAATAAAACAAAAAATTGAAAACTTTTTTCAGTTGTTATACGAAGAAAACACACTCATTGTAACTTTTTCTTTCTTAAATGATATAAACATAATTATAAAAAAAAAAAAACACTTTTTTAAGACCTGATTGAAAATGATAAAAATACAGAATAATTGAGATAATGTCACATATTGAAAATTTATAATGTTGGTGGATAGTTGTGTATTTTTGGATGAGATTATTGGTTATTGTATCGGTTTTTTTGACATTTGAATTTAAGAGTATGTTGTGCTCTGAAACTGTACAAATTCTTTTAATATCAATATTCGTGAGATAAACATGATGAAACCATACAAATTTTATTACAAAACCTCTCAATTCCAGTATGAATTCTTGTTAAAACGATACAAATTTAGGATGGAGCATAATTTTTAAAATCAATCTCAAATACAATTTATTGCTGGAATCTGACAATTCCGATCAAAATCATACAAATTTTAACCAATAGAACGACTACAAATACCTAACAGATACGGTGTTAATCCTTAAAATACAAAAATAGCTTTAATTTTCAAACTTTTGTATGGTTCTCAATATTCAGCTCAAAACTACAGGCTAAAAACTCATTGGAGTGGACAAAAATATGCTATAACTAATCAATATTCAGTTCTAACGTACATTTGTCCTCTCAGGGCACTGAAACCTTCAATAACCAAGCACATCTCACCAAAACTACACCTATTAAGTCCACTTTAAATACGAACACAAACGAATTAAGAAAAAAATATTTTTCCAAGAAATTATATCAAGATTTATCAAGCTTAGATGAGACGAAAACTGTATAGAATTGAATATGTTCTTGCTTTAAATAAGAATTTGTTTGTAATCCTCGGAACATAAAAAATCTGTGTATTTCCCCACAAAGGAAGTGCGTTAAAAAAACACTGAAAATTTCTGGGATTTCTGAAAAATTCAATTTTTCACTTAAGTGATCGTTCAATAAGAAAAAAAAAAAGAAACTGATAAGAAGACTGTTTAGGAAAGGCTTTTTTTACTGAAAATAATAGTTGGTAATGACTGTGTGTTAGGATATAAAAAAAAACAAAACAAATGTTGAATGACAGTAAAGGGAAAATTGAATGAATAATCCCACGAAATGGAGCCAAAATTTCTGCTGATGAAAAAATAAATAAAAAAAAAATTAAAAAAATTCTCAAAGAAATAAATTTGCTAAAATTGACGTGAAAAAAAATTATTAGACTATGTTAAGATCCTGAAAAAAATAATAATGAGAAAAAAATTTAATTAATTGTTGTTTTGGAAATAAATTTTTGAGTTTTTGCTTTCGAGATATGAAAAAAAAATTGAAAATAATCGCATGCAATTCATGCTAAAGAAATTTTTCCTTTTTTGTCGTTCCTCCCGCCATCCAACAACATTTCTATGAGAATCAACCACAAAAAGACCAAAAAAAACTAAAACTTTCTTTTGCTTTCCTTCGCCATTTAACGTAAAGTAGGATAAACATTTTTGAATTAAACTTTGTGCCTTCTTGCATGTCCTATTGATTAATTTGTGGATGTCATTCTACCTTAAAACTAGCCATTTGTTAAATTAAAATAAAAAGTATAGAAAAATCCTACATTTATTCAAGTGTATCATGCGAGGAGGTATTTCAGTTCCATAGAATTGCTTTCTAGCACAAAGTTTAATCACCTTGAAATGTTAAAAGGAAAAAAAAACAAACACACAGCCTTGCAGGAAATTAATAACTCTTATAATGACAAAAAAATAATAGTTTGCATGTTTCATACAATAAAGGAATTGAAATTGGAATCGATTGAGAACTTTTTTTTTTGTAGATTTCCTTCTTATTTATTGGGTATTGATTTTGATAGTTGGAAAGTGTCCTCTTGATGACATTTTATAGTTAGAGCTTTGTTTTACAGAATAATTGCTGTAGAAATAGGAATTTTAGGAGTTTTTAAGCAAATTATGCTTCAAAAAGCTACAAATGTTTTGTAAAATGATATAAAACCCTACAAATTACACTTCAGTACAATACAAATGCTTTTTCGTCTGATAAAACCAACACTAGCATAGCAAAACCTTCCAAATGTTTATTTGAGAACATTATAAATTCCATTACATTCACTTTAATTTGAATTTGTATGGTTTTAATAAAAGCATTTTGAAACTTCCTTCATTTGGGATTTGTGATCTATTCAAGACAGGCTTCATGGTTCAAAACTATCAATTTTCACTCAAATTCCCAAAATTTCTTAGAACTACAAAGCCAAACCCACTTAATTTCCCCAACTAATCAATCATATTGACTAAATCACACTCAGAACAAGTCAATAAACGACCTTCAAGTCTCAATTCATTGAACTTTATTTGATTTTTAGTCGAAATCTATTTTTAAATCCCCAAAAAGCAACAAAAAATCGTACAATTTACGAAAAAATAATTTGATTTATTTCCTATCAGCTGAACTCATGGAAGTTAATTCTCGTCTCAGTTGTGTGCACTATTTTGATCTCTATAAGTCGAGTCGATTTCAATTTCACTTCCTACTCCACACACTCAATATTTATTTTCTTTTACAAAAAATGTAAACATTAATAAAATTAACAATCTCGCAGTTTGTGAGATTGTTTTAAATATAAATCAGGGTTGGAAATTGCTTTTGTGGGACTGGATGGGTGGTTGATGGGGATGGTGATTTGAGGGATTGATGGTTGACATCCAGATGTACTCAAAATGTAAGCTTTTGAGGACTTCTTAGATATTATTAAATCAACTGGATCTTGAAAAGGATTGAACTGTTTTTCACAGTTTCAAGTTCCTTAAAAGCAGTTTATAACCTCAAAATCTGTCAGCATCAACCACCATCCAGTGATCAAACACCACAAAGAGCTTTCCAACCCTGCCAGAAACTTACAGAGGAAAGAAAAAATGTGACATAAAATATTGCATCTAATCAACTATCGAATAGCAAATGGAACCTAATTAATTTTACAGGACAAAAAAAAAAAGATTTTACAACAAAACAGATATAGAGTAGACAAAACAACCCCAAAACTTAAAGAGATACAAAAAAAAAGCTTTTCTTTTCATTTATACAAAACTTATACTTTTGGCCATAATAATAAAAAAACAAGCATAAAGACAGATGTAGATACAAAAAAAAAATCTTTTTCTCATGATCGTCAAGAAAACGAGAGAAATATATAAAAAAAGAAAGAAATTAAAAAAGTGAGAGAGCAAAGTTACATTCATTTAAACAATTACAACAATACAAAAGAATTATGTAAAATTATTTACTAAAAATGAAAAATTAAAGAAAAAAAAATTGATAAAATAAAGAATGCGATTTAAAAAAATCAGACTTGATACTTTTATTCTCCTGCATGCTTGCCCGCCAAAATGAGAGCTGTGATACCGAGCAGCAGGTGTATCGTGAAGGTAAGTTTGTTATGATTTTTGCAGCTTTTTGGGAACTAAGTTGAATTCAAAATGGACTAAGTTGGTGTTGAATCTTAACTCCCTGGTTCGAATGCCGTCATCCAAGTATCTAGTGACTTTTCGAAAGTTTAGATACTTTGACTTCATAAATTTAATGACGGAAACTAAGAATTAGGCAACGTAAAATGTTAGAACGGATCATGAATGATGTAGTTAGAATGATAATAGAAACAAGAACCGTAAGTTCACCGTAGAGAGCTTCTTTGGAACGAACCTGAGTATATTGTAATTTACTGAATAATTGGAACGATAGCTTGCATTAATACTGAACCTAAGATTCAAGAGTTTTCAATTACCTACTCCACATTAATATAACTGGATAGGTCACATACTTCGAAAGCGACATGGTTCTGTAGCTAAGGGGTGAGACACAAGCTTGCTACACCGCCCATGGCTGGAATTCACAAGGTTCCAATAGTGCTCCAAAAGCAACATGACGTAGGACGGTAATGAAGGTATCTGAAGTCAAAACTGAGAATTTGAACAAGCTTTATGATTCGATCAACAATAGAGTCAGCTGGAAAGCTTTTCGTTGAAACCTAGGCTCTAAGTCGAAGCATAGTTTCAATAAGCAACTAGTCCACATCAATCACTGAATGAATACTATGTGATGTATACAAAACAAATTCATCTTAAGACATAACGGAACTAGTTGTACAACAAAGCAATCGACCAAGCATCACTCGGGACGTATTTAAAGCATAAACTTTACAAAGACTTTTATGGATGTATGTGTGTTAAGCAGAGAAAGAAAAAAAAATGCGAGAGTAAGACGAAGAATGAGAGAAGAAATAACTAAGTGCCAAGTCAACCAATTCCATCATTATTAAGTGGTAGTCAGAAAAACAAGTTCAATCGAGCTGCTAGTGTCTTTAAAAAAAAATGTAAAATAACTAAAATTTCAGTCATTCTACAATACTATCTTAGTTATTAGTTAATCTAACAATGAGAATTCATTTAAAATTAGTGAATAGGAAGTGCCTAGCGATATTTTTAGTGCTTTTATTTTTCAATTATTCAGGTGAGACTGTGTGGATTTTAATAATTGAACGAAAAAGAAAAAAAAAACTTTCTTTCATGGATCAATGACGTCATCATCAATTCAGTTTTAAACGCACTTTAATGGATATTTTTGCAAGCTTTAAGTTCTTCTTATTCTTTAAAACTTATTAAAATATCCCAATGACAAGAATGTATTGTAACCAAAGAGTTCAATGTCACAGACAATATATTTTTTTTTTTTCCTCAGCATTGTTCCCCTATGACTGTAATATAGAGCAATATCTTGCTCAACAAGTTTCACTTTCAACTTTTATTTTACGCTCTTATTTTCTGCATATTAAAATTTCCATTTCATTCGTCTTTTTATTGTAATTTCTTTTACTTCTTTTTAGATTGTCAAGAAGAGGAAGATGGACCGTATAGAGGAAAATTAATAGGAAAATTTAATTCTTATCATCATCAAGTTGGCGGCGATGTTTATGCTGTTGATGCAACAACATTTCTAATTGTCGATTTCAATTATGATGGAAATGGAATTGACACATTCTTTTGGTCTGGTGCATCGAATCGACCAGGTCCACAAGGATTTATTGTACCTAATGAGTTTGGGAAGTAAGTTGACAACTTCATCCTAATTGGATAATTTACTAAGATCTAGATCTGGGGTTTATATCCGGAACATCACCGTGTTGACAGCAGTGTGTCGCTCTGGTTAGCTGCTTAAGTTTCGAGCACATATCTAGCTATTCATTGAACAGCGCATGATCAAACTCATCTACTCAAGATAATATCTCTAGTTATATCTGTGAACATTCCGAGTTTATTGCAGCATCATCTAAATTACTACTTACTAACTTCACTGCCGTACAGATCAATTGTGATCCATTTCCTCACTCAGATGTCTCCTGAAACTGCCCCAATCACTGGCTTCCGCATCTAAGTTAGCTTCTATTAAACCTTAATCTTTCTCAATTCCAGAACCAACATCCTTGAACGCTACTTTAACAAAGAGTTCACATTAAAACTACCTGATAATAAAGGAATTACGGAAGTAAAATGGCTTGCAATTTACGATCTTGGATCTCAAAACACTTTTGGTGATGTCTACATTCCTGAAGAATTTGATCCACCATCGCCACAGCGTGTTGGAAGTTTCAGCAAAATAAGCCATAATGTGACAAGTGGAAGTGTTGAAGTATTGGATTCGAAGACTATTAAGATTCCGAGCTTTTCGTATGATGGTCTTGGGAAGCGTGTTTACTTTTGGGCTGGAGTTGGCGCACAACCATCAAACAAAGGATTTATAGTCCCTGATGAACTTGGATAGTAAGGAAGTCATTATTTCCCTAAATAGCATAGATAATTCTATTTCTAATTTACAGTCTAGACCCAATTCGTGCCTATAATGAAGAGACAATCATGCTAGAACTTCCTGGTGAAAAGACAGTCTTTGAAATCGATTGGATAAGCATATTCGATGTGGAAACGAACGAAAACTTTGGATCAATATTGATTACTGCCGGTTTAAATGTTCCACCGTCACTAACTAAAGTTATACCGCACACATTGGCATTACCAAATTGTAAGCAACTACATAGAAATCTACAAATTCAATGGGAAGTTTTTGGACCTGCAATCACAATGCTTCTCAGTGGAAAAGTTGATGAAGATGACTACATGGCTTTTGGAATTTCTGGATCAAGCACGAGATCTCAAATGTTAGGAGCTGATGTAGCCGTGACTTACATTGATGGCCATCTTGGACAAGTTGCTGATTACCGTGTCGATGCAATGTCATCATGCGTTCAAGTTTTAGGAGTCAACAAAGGATTCTGTAGAGACAGCGAAGTAGAAGGCGGACAAGACAATTTCCAGCTGCATACAGCTATGCGAGAAGACGGAATTAACAAAATCACATTCAGAAGATCTCTTATTTCATGTAAGATGGTTTTTTCACCTTTAGTCATGCTGAATGTATTCATAGAAATTTTATTACTTTACAGCTGACTCATTAGACAAAGAATTTGTACTTGACAAGCCAATTTACGTCATATGGGCTATGGGAAAACTCGACACGAATAAAGAACCTTCATTCCATACTGTTTATCCTAAAGGAGATCTTAAGATTTCCTTTAACAGCTCCGAACCGATTAATGACTGCTTTAGCTTTACCGAAGGTACGACAAAGCCGGATGTTGAACTTTGGGATAGAGTTCATATTTTCGACAAGACACTACGAGTATTTAATGCAACTATCGGACCTTCAGGTGGATATAAAGGATATTTAGGAATCACTAAGCATGTATCGAATAGCTTGGCTTGGTACATCAATGGAGCTCTTTCTCCTGGTAATATTCATCATATTATTAGACATAAGCATAACTAAACACTTTATAACTTTACAGAATTATACATGCGTCGCGGCCTCACTTATGCATTCAAAGTACGAGGTGGAAATAATCCACACTCGACTGAACACTATCATCCATTAATCATTACCGATGAACCAATAGGCGGCTTTGATCGATTGAGTGATTCGAAACAAAAAGAAGTTCGAGTATTGGCAGGTGTTGAGTTCACCAGAAGAGGTCGACCGAAACCAACAGTTGCCGGTCCATTGTGCCTTTTAAAATATCCACCAAATTATGACAGGCGATTAGATGATAATTTCCTGACTTATACTAAATTCCGAAAAAATTTAATTGCGGAATGTGAAGGCGATGAAGCAGCAACCATGCAAATCACTCCAAATTCTTCATGGCCAGATATAGTTTATTATAATAGCTTCACACAACGTAATATGGGTTGGAAAATCCATATCGTTGACAATTTCGTAAGACCAGGACTTAGTCATTCGACTTCATTGTATACAAGCACATCAACCGTTCTATTAATTCTATGCTTAATACTCAACACGATTAGATCCGATTTATAGACACTAGATAGATATTATTTATTTCTATTGTTCTACCATCCATCCAAAAATGCTCTTATATTTGTGATTATTGTGACATTTTTTGTTAAATTGCATTGATATTTCCATCAGAAATTCACACAAGTCAATAAAAAATCTAAACTTAAACGACAAACATTGTGTGCTGTAACCTTAATTGAATCAGAATGATGTCTGTAAGAAATTCATTTCCATCAGTCATTTATTTACTTAGGGAATTTAATTCATAATTACTTGTAGAACAATCATTAGTGCTGTAAAAACAAGGGGAAATTTAATTACAATTTATGACGATGATTCTTGAGTTCCGATGATGAATATCAAGTCTTAGTCATTTGGAAGAATATGAAGACATTGGTTGCTTATTTATTTCCTTCAAGACTACTTGAATGTTGCAACTTTGTAAGCTTTTAATAGAAAGCAAGATGCAGGCAATTCAAGTATTATTCATAGTGTTATTAACTTTTGGATACTCACAGCAGGCTGATAAATCTGTAAATAAAATAAATCATAGACTATTGCCAAGTCAGGGAAATTCTGTAAATCGTGAGTTCATCAAAGCTATAGAAACCCTCGTACATAGAGCATTAAAGTATTACTACCAGACATGCTACATCATATCAGCAGTTGATGATGAAAAGGATGAATACTTCATAAATATTAAAACTGAGCTGCTTACAGCACTCAACAAGCAATATGGAGTTAGACTAGAAACAATGAAGTTTGACAATTCAATAGTCAGGAAGGTACGACAGAACAGCATTTTTCTAATCGATGACATAGAGAACTTCCAGATCATTGAAAAGTCGATAGTTCCTGAAAGATATCGAATGAGTGGGAACTTCCTATTTGTCCTAGTTGATGGATATTTTGATGAAATGCAAGAGATATACGACACTTTATGGAAGAAAAGCATCTACAGTTGCTATGTGATCTATGAGTACGGAAGTGACATTATTCTCAACACATTCAATCCATTTGAGAATCCATCAAATTGTGGAAGTACAAAACCTAAAATTATCTCGAAATTTATAGACGGTAAATTTGATCAGAAGGTGATGCTTACAAGAAAGCTTGAAAACCTCAATGAATGTCCAATCCGAATGATTGCATACCTTGATCCTACATACGTCAGCATGATAAAATACAAAAATTCATCTTATGAACTTTATGGACGTGGAATCAACTTCATCAATGTCCTATCAAGTACTTTGAACTTCACAAAGGAGATAACTTTAGCCAAAGGAGAGCTGCCGTGGGGTGTTGTTTATGAAAATGGAACTTGTACAGGAAATTTCGATGACTTAAAAAGAAATATATACGACATGGCATTAGGTGAGTTCTACATGACAGCTGTAAGGAGTAAATACTTTGATAACAGCATAACACATTACACAACTCCAATGGTCTTTATTATACCTCCAGGTAGACCATATAAAGCTATTGAGAAGATGTTACAGCCTTTTGATCATGTTGTATGGATTATATTACTGATTACTATCATGACTGCAATTACCATAATTTATGTCGTAAACACACGATTTAAGAATCTCAAGTCATTTATCTACGGACGAGGTGTGAAATCTCCAATAATGAACATACTCGTTGGATTATTTGGCTTACAGCAGACTGTATTGCCTGGTAGAAATTTCGCAAGGTACATACTAATGAAATTTTTGATTCTATGCCTCGTTTTGAGAAGCATTTATCAAGGATCACTTTATCAATTCCTACAGTCAGACAAGCGTCATCGAGAGATTCAGTCTGTGGATGAGATGATCAAAAAGGATTTTACATTCTTGATGTACGAGTCTGGTGCTGATATCCTTCGAAACAATACTGAGATCATTAGCCGGAAAAAGCTACAAAATACCACAAAAAATTCTATGCTCTATACTCGCTTGAATGGAAATGAAAAGATTGCTGCTTTAGAGTCACTTATAAGTATAGAGGCAGAGATTTACAATGGATCACATATAAAGTACTGCAAGGAATCTGTAGTGACATTCAGCATAGTGTTCTATTATAGAAAGCACTTCTATTTGCGGGAAGAGATTGACAGGAAGATTGATAGCTTACTATCTGCAGGAATTATAGATCATTGGATTAAAAGCTCATACAAATATTATGGATATCGCAATCTCAAAGACCTTAGTCCAAGAAAGCTTACTCTTGATGACTTGCTAGGTCCATTTTGTGCCTTACTAATATTTCATGCATCTGCATTGATAATTTTTGTAATGGAAGTGATTATCAGTAGAAATAAGACTTTGATTTTGAAGAAATTAGGAATCAATGAGCCAAAGATATTTTTGAAGGAACTGAAGCTTCGTTAGTTGCTTAATTGTCATCTACGTCGCAATTGCCTTGACTAAGCATTCGAAGAAGTCAAGAATTAATTCAATCCTTATTGTTTTTTGTCAGTAATTAGTGCCATATTCACAAAGGATTATTTCATTAAGCTTTATAGTCACAACTCATTAATATTAATAAGGTTTAATGCATAACAAGCAAGTACGATAAGACAAACAAACATCAGAAGCAATTAAAAGTGTAAATCCATTAGATGCTCTTGCTGCAAATGACTGTAAACATCAAAGTCACTTTAAAGATGAACATCATTCTACGAATTACTGGATTTTCCCTGCTTCTATTTCTTCATATTGATCAATCGTTAGGATTCAAACAAAGCATTTTAATGCCAAAGGTCAAGAATGCAGTAAATCAAGAATTTGTTAATGCTATAGAAAATCTCGTCCATAGATGCTTGAAGAATTATTATCAAACAATTTATATAATATCGGCAGTAAGTGACGACAATAGTGAATACTTCAACAATTTGAAATCTGATCTATTGACCAAGATTAATAAGAGGTATGCAGTGCAATTGGACAACCTGGAATCTGAAGCTTCTGTTGTCACACAAGTGAGGCAAAATTCAGTAATTTTCATTGACTGCATTGATGACTTTTGGGATGTTGACAAGACAATTGTTCCTGAAAGATTTCGAAATAATGGCAACTTCCTGTTTGTGCTGATTAAAGGATATATAGAGGAGTTGCAAGATATTTACGATACTTTATGGACTAAGAACATTTTCAACTGCTTTACTATTTATGAGCATAAAGGAGAGATCATTTTCAATTCCTTCCTACCATTTGAAAGTCCCACAACTTGCGGAAGTACCAAACCCAAAATCATTGCCAAATATGAAAATGGAAGGTTCGAAGAAAATAAATTTTCAGTTCTAAAGAAGCTGAAAAATCTTCATGGATGTCCAATTCGTGTCTTATCTAGTGAAGATCCAGGCTACATATCTGAAATTAAATTCCCAAATGGAACCATTAAGTATCAAGGAAGAGGTGCTACATTTTTGGAAGTTCTATCATCGACTATAAACTTTACAAGTCATGTTACACTTAAGGACGGGGAAATGCCATGGGGAATTGTTTATCCAAATGGAACGTCCACAGGAAATTTCGGTGAACTGCAAAGGAATAATGGTGATGTCCATCTTGGTGACTTCTTTATGAGTGCTGTTAGGAATAAATATTTTGATAGCAGTATATCCATGTTTACAACTCCTATGGTCTTTATTATTCCACCAGGTAGACCATACAGGTCTATAGAAAAGATGCTTCAGCCATTTGAACGTACAGTATGGATTATCATATTGGCTACTATAGCCGTAGCAGTTCTTGTGATTGGAATAATAAATGCAAAGTTTCAGCATCTCAGGGCATTCATTTTTGGACGAGGTGTCAAATCGCCGATAATAAATATTCTTATTGGCATGGTCGGTACTCAGCAAGTTGTCTTACCTGGCCGGAACTTTGCCAGATTCATATTAATGATGTTCCTACTCCTTTGCCTTGTTTTAAGGAGTATTTATCAAGGGTCTGTTTTTCAATTCCTTCAATCCAAAAAGCATCATAAGGAGATTCAGACAATTGATGAAATGATAGAGAATGACTTTACATTCTACATGTTTGAGACAGCCTATAATGTAATGCAGAACTATCCTGAAATAGGCAAGAGAAGTAAATTGATGGTTGCTATACCTACTATAACTGGTGATGAAAAAATTGCAGCATTAGAGTCACTGATTGAAATCAAAGCAGTCATTAAAAACGGATCAAGCATAAGGTACTGCAAAGAGTCAGTGCTGACTTTCAACATTGTCATCTACTTCCGCAAACATTTTTACCTCCGAAATGAAATCAACAAGAAGATCGATTACTTGCTTTCATCTGGAATCATTGAGTATTGGGTCAAATGTGAATTCCAAAAGCGTGCTGGACATGACGACGAAGACAAAGGTCCTAGAAATTTGAATTTGGATGACTTGAAAGGTCCTTTTGTTCTTATGATGGGTCTGCATGTTGTTTCAATATTTGTGTTTATTTTGGAAGTAATTATTCATCGGAATCAGTTAAGGATAATGACTAAGAAATTTTGGATATGTTGAAGCAGGGATTGATGATTGTTGTGTCATGGCTGACTATTGGATTATTTGTAATTGATGTCTATATAATATTCAAACTTAATTGCTGGCTTGGTAATCAAATTTGGCAACATACATTGAGTTACATGCTACACAGACTGAGAACCTCAATATTGGAGCTATTAATTATGCACAGCTATTAATGTTGTATTTTCATAACATTTTGTCTAACTACTCATCATTTTAAATTATTATCACATTTGTTCATTAAAACTTAGCATAACAAATTATATGAAGCTTAATTATGCAGCATATACACAAAGCATCCATTGTATTAAGAAAGTTTATAATCATCATTAATATTAATGACATTAGAGGAAGCAGAGCTGAAACGATTAACGTTTTATAAAAAGTTTGGGGTTTGAAATTGTTGGATTAAAAGTTTTTGGGAAGGACTAAATTTGAAGATGAAGCTTGTTGGACTTCTTTCAATATTGTCAGTAGCTTTAACTGTAGCTCATCCCGATGCATCACATATTCTACTGTCAAATCAGAGTAAAAATCAAGTAAATCCAAACTTCATCAAAGCAATTGAAATCCTTATGGACAACATGCTTAAGTCTTACTATAAATCCATCTATTACGTCGCAGCTATAAACAACCATGAAGATGAATACTTCATCAATTTAAAGTCAAGCTTAATTCAGATGACCTGCAAGAACTACGCATTCCGATTTGATATATTCTTTAAAATGGAAAGGTATGTTAAGAAAAAGAGGCAGAACAGCATTTTCCTAATCGACACCATTGAGAACTTCCGAGCTGCATCCTGGTTGATTAATCCTGAAAGATTTCGGATCAATGGCAATTTCCTATTTGTGCTTATTAATGGACATTTTGATGAGATTGAGGAGATTTTTGAGACTTTATGGAAGAAGAACATCCACAGCATCTACTTGATATATGAACATGAAGGAGAAATAATCCTCAGCACATTCTCTCCATTTGCAAACTCATCAAGTTGTGGAAGTACCAAGCCACAGATTGTCGCTAAGTTTGAGAATGGAAGCTTCAATGCTGCATTTTCAATTCCTAAAAGAATCACAAACTTACAAGGATGTCCACTGAGAATTGTAACTTTTGCACATCCAGGATATGTAAATGTAAGGAAGATGCTTAATGGATCTCAGGAGCTTTATGGACGTGGAATAATTTACATGAATGTACTGGCTGATGCTCTAAATTATACAAATGAAGTTAAGCTTGGAAAAGGGGAGATGCCGTGGGGAATAATTTATGAAAATGGAACCATCACAGGAAATTTTGGTGATTTACATAAAAATTATGCAGACATAGCATTTTCTGAACATTACATGAAAGCCATTAGAGCTAAATATTTTGACTATAGCTTGACTCAGTATACTACTCAGATGGTCTTCATAATTCCACCTGGAAAGCCTTACAACTATTTAGAGAAACTATTACGTCCATATCATCATTATGTTTGGGTCATACTTACTGCTATACTGATCGTTGCTATTCTTGTCATTTCACTAATAAACTTAAGATTTAAGCACCTTAGATCCTTCATATTTGGCAGGAATGTAAAGCATCCAATCACTAACTTAATAATTGCTATTTTTGGATCACAGCAGACAGTCGTTCCAGGAAGGAATTTCGCAAGATACATGCTGATGATGTTCCTTATGCTATGCCTTGTTTTGAGGAACATTTATCAAGGATCGTTGTTCCAATTCCTTCAGTCAGATAAGCGTCATAAGGAAGTACAGACGATTGATGAAATGATAAGGAAGGACTTTACGTTCTACATGTACGAAACAGCACTGGATGTACTGCAAAATTATACTGAGATCTACAAACGCGCTAAGGTCTTTAACAGCAGTCAGAACTTCTTATTGACAAGTCCATTAAAAGGCGGTGAAAATTATGCTGGGCTGGATTCATTAATTAAGATTCAGGCACAAATTTACAATGGATCGAATATCAAGTATTGCAAGGAATCCTTAATAACATTCAATATTGTCCTTTATTTCCGCAAAGGATTCTTTCTTCGTGATGAAATTGACAGGAAGCTTGATGGACTTGTCTCTTCAGGCATCTTCAATTATTGGATCAAGAATTCATCAAAGTATCATGGATATCCACAGCACGAGCACAAACATCCTAGAAATATTACTCTCGATGATTTACGAGGTCCTTTTGTCATTCTTCTTCTAGGCAACTTTTTGTCGGCAGTTCTCTTTATTTCAGAATTATTGCACCATAGACGTAAAATTAGAATGAGCATTAATGTCAATCAAGTTGAGTCATAAAATTTAGAATTATTATCGATATAAACTTATGTAGATGTGATTTATTGGTGGATAATAAACTAGTAATATGATATTCAATATTTTATGACTTTAAATAAATAAACCTGAGATTTTATGGAACATTAAGCACGATGAACATCTGTTATTGAGTTTGCATCTTATCTAAGTGTGCATCCTGTGAATCTTAAACCAGATCTCGAATTTTCTTTGGAATCCAGTCAACATAAGCCTACTTTTCCTTACAAAATCCAAGTCAAATTCGACCGATGTCTAAATTCCAGAACATCCAAAACTCAGCATCAAACTCAAATCCTAACATCTCAATCTAGGGTTTCTGAAAAACGGCATTTTTAAAAAACGGCCGTTTCCGTTTTTTTCTGAAAAACGGCCGTTAACGGGTCCGTTTTTTTAATGAAAGGGAAACAATACGTTGTATTCAAATTGAAGTCCTTGTTGATTTGCCAAGATGTGTACATGAAAAATTTACTTCTAAAAGTATACCGCAGGCCAAAAAAATTGACGAATATTAATTTTCTTAGTACAAATTATTATTTAAAAATTTTTTTGAGTCGAAAAATTAATATTATTTTTGAAAATTTTCCAAAAATTCAGAGAAAAAGTCATATTAAAAAACGGAAAAACGGCTAGCAAAAAACGGCCGTTTTGCGTTTTTATTTTTTCGAAAAAACGGCCCGTTTTCCGTTTTCGTTAACGGCATCAGAAACCCTATCTCAATCCATTCCAATGTTTACATTCACGTAATAAGTCAATACATCAATTATCCTCATAAATCAAATCAATGAATCGAACAAGACAGTCTTATGAATGCATACTGAGTAATTGATTATGTTTTGACGATAATAAATGTATGATCATGGCTTTGTCGTGCAACCATAGATGAATAGCAATTAATTTTGAGCAAGCATTACTTTTCTCCATCGTTGAGTGAGTGGCTATCGGAAGAGAAATTAGAATAATTTGATGGATTCTTCTCTGTGCTGTTTATGAGGCGATTTATGTGATTTTGGATAGTTGTTGGATGGAAATGTCAGAATTGAGTATACTTTGATTTGATAAAGCAATGTCCATAAATTAGGGCGGTTCTGGTGATGATGATGATTTTACTGCATTTAGCTTTACTTTGCTCAGAAGGCATGGTCAACTCATGGCTATTCTTGATCATTTTCTCAAGAACTTTGTTTATTAATATCCAAATGATTTTACTGCTCGTTATTGTTCCTCATACCAGTTATATTTATTAGTTCCTCATACCACAGTGAATCATGTTTAAGTTCCCATAAAAATTCAAACTAGCCTTTGTGACTCATAATTTGCTGAATTATTAGAATATACACATTTCAGTCCACTTTACGGAATGGATGCATAGTTCAGATGCAATTATCCTCATTCTCTATAATGTGCAATTTACATGCAAATCAATTACCGCTGATCATTTCACTACACTTCACTTAAAATGTCAACTATGACACTAATCAAATGTAATCCAATTTTATGTATTATGTCGACATTGAGGTTCTCAAAATCAGAGAATAAGAAGTCTAATGTTCTAGTAATTTGTTTGTTTTATTTAAACTTATAAAAAAATTAGCTCAAAAAATGATTTTTTTTTTTTGTGTGTTGTGTCATCAGTTTGTTTTAATTAATTTAATTTATTTTTTTTTATCATACTAAAAACATAATCATTGATTAATTGGAAATACAATATTTCTTGTTTTGTAGAGGATTATTCTTTTATCATTACTTGTTTGAAGTTAAATACGTAAAAATCATTTTATTTTTTGTGTTTTTTTCATCTTTTTTTTCATATTTAAAATTAATTGCTATTAAGATCCTAATAATAATGCATACATAAAAGTGGAGACGCATCAACAATTTATGCATTTAACGAAAAAAAAGAACATCTTAAACTGCACATTTTTTTTTTTATAAAAGTTTCATCTTCTCCTCTTTTTCTATTCACTCAATCTCATATATATGCAAAGATTTGATTTTTTGCACCAACTTTTAAATGCTTTGTCTCTTACCTCACAATAAACATTTATATCTTTTCAAATCCGTTCCTTAAAATCATCATAAATCTGTGATATATCAATATGATATTGTGGATGAATTTTGCGATTGCGATTCGTCTAAACTTTTAATTTGTTCTTGAAGAAAAAGTCTCCTACAACAGAAATAAACAGAAAAATTAGGTCATGTAGAAGAAGGAAGTCGTTTGCATATCAAACGAATATTTGGGTGAATAATCATACCTTTGTGTTTGAATTGTTGCCGCAATTTCGGCCACTCTCACTATACTCCTGGCGCATTGTATTTCAGCTGATATTTTACTACATTCTAAATCGCCCAACAAGTACACTTCTTCTGCACACTTTTGTGCCTGCAAAAAATGTGAAAGTAAACAGAAAATTATGAAAATGCTGTTTTGGTACTTAATCATGCAAAAATTCTTATTAGGTTCAATTTGGGAATGTAATTATTAATGAGAATGACAAGTTTGCAAAGGGTAATAACGTGCTACACAGTTGTTCATTGCCCATTAGCCTCTCCTACCCAAGTACCTACTTCCACTTTCCCGTGATGCATTTCTGACTATGCCAAACCGCTAAGAGTGCGGAACTAACGGAGCAGGTTAAGTTTGAGGTTGAGGACTGGCGAGTCCACTCTTGTTGAACAAACAGTAGCCATAAAACGCATAGAGAAGAATCAACGGACGGAATTTGGTGTGGTCAGACATTCCCTACGCGCGACAATGAGCCCTTGTGCGCCCTAGCCAAGGAATTAAGTAAGAAATATAACAGGAACATGAACTCATTTCTGTTGCTGTCAGTTCCTTGGCTTTGTGAGACTTTTTTATAAATTATCCGATTCAACTAATTAGCTCTACTTTCTATTGTTGCAACCTAATAAATAATTTCTAAAAAGTTTGCTGTAATATGACCTACCAAGCCTCCTAACAAACATGACATGACATCAATCTCAGCCTAATTTAGATCCAATAATTACCCTCAAATATTGACAATTTTGAAAACCTCAAATTTCATTAAAACAATTCATAGCTTAATAATTACAAACAAATATTATGCGTGGCAGATTCTTGTCAATCTAATCTACCAAAAAATTATTTAGGTTAGCACACAAATTCGCTAAAATTTTTATCACTAAATGAAAAAAACGAAAATGAGACGATTGACAACAAAGTAATTCATAGTTTGGAAGTTTGTAGTGTCATCAATACGTAAACAATTTTATCCAAATGTACGAGAAAATTGTTCGAAAGGAAATGAAGAGTAATGTCTATAGATAGACGCTTGTATACGCTCATAATTACTTCCCCAGATTAGAAACCAATTAATTAGCTACTTACTTGTTTCTCAAGAATTTCTGATGGCCAATTTGTTACGTGTGTTATCAGATCAGCACGAAAAAATTTAGCTAGACTAGGAGTTAAGAGGTTTAATCTATTTGATGTTTGTGATGCAGACAAAACACTTTGTAGACTGCTCACACCAGATGTAGTATCGACTAGAAATGGAACGATGAGAGGAGAAAAAGATTAAAATTAGCATCAGGCATATACAAGATTAATCAATAATATTTACGTCTTCTATGTTCCCCAGAATTTAAATCCATTTCGGGCGTTGGAGGGCCGTCTCCAATTAAATTACTGCTACTATTATTTAATTCTAATCGGGATACCGAATTATTTAGTCCTGCAGATGAGACTGCGTTGGTATTAACACTATAAGTAGGTGAATTCCTTAAACTACTTGAGTTGTGATGCAAATTGTTTGTATCATGTCCAACATTATTATGAAGATTATTTCCTGACGATGAATTCATATCGTTACTTGGAGATGTCGATCGATTTCGATGATGGTGGGTCTGATAATTATGTATCGATTGTATTGACGGTGAGGACGAGGAAGCGGTTGTTGTAGTTGTTGTTGACGAATTTTTATTGGAATTGGAATTAAGTTTGTTAATAGTTGAACCGATGGAGGATGTTGAAGCATTTGAAATTTGATGATGAAGCTGGTTATTATTGGAGTTTGTAGCATTTATAAGGTGTTTTGCATGGCCATTGTTTGGCGATGACATAACGTCGTCATGATTCAGAGAATTGCTATTGATATTTGAATTGTTTGTATGTTGATTGGCAGTACTAGGAGATGCATAGCTAGGCTCTGATGTTGGCGTTGAATCCGGACTTATATCCATATTATCTGCGTTTTCTAAATCATACGAACATGCTATATTTAGAAAAAAGAATATTTTATGGAAATTGTGAGTGCATACCTTCGTGACGTTTATGATGTGCTGACGATGATGATGCTTGATAAGATTCTTGTGGCCATCGACTTCTTGAATTAGCTCTGGAATGTTTGTTACTATTATAATTTCGCCTCCCGCCATACCTATCCTCTCTACTTTTTCTGTCCCTCTCCTTTTCTCTATATCCTCGCACTGGCGGTGGATACTCTTTCGACCTAAAACACAGTCTTTATTGAATAAAAGTTAATTAGCATGAATGTGTAATTTCCCTTACATCTCATACTCAATCCATTCTTCAGGTTTGTCCCACTGTGAAGACTTGTCCCGTTCATTATAATAATACTTTTTACCGCTAGCCTTACTGATCATTTCCTTCCAATCACCGAATCGTCTCTCCTTCTCTGATGTTCTTCTAATAGCACTATGATCCCTGTCAGCAGCATATCTATTTTTGTCATAAACTCTATCAGATTCTTTGTGATCTTCATCGGAACTAGAACGGTCGCGAGTTTTCGCTTTTTTACTATAAGTTTTATATTCTAAATCTCTATCACGGCCTCTTTTATCTGCAGGAACAAACGACATGCTTTGTTAGAAAAATGATATTAAGGAATAAAAAGACATTAGTATCGTACCATTCGGATATTTTTCTTTTTTATAATCCCTATCTCGATCTTTATTCCTATAATTTTGATGATACCTATCTCTACTGTCTCTAGGTGATCCCATAGTCTCTGGTGAGCGATGTATTTCTGTTACTCTTTTGGGCGAATTATCTCTGTCACGATAGTAATTTGAATATCGGTTGTTGTTATATTTGGAACTCTAAAAAGAACATGTATACAAAACGGAGGAATTAGAGGCATAAATAATGATACATTTCAGCTCAAAAGATTGTAAATTATGCCGAAAAGTGTAAATTCGTGAGTGTTGTCCAAACTTTTTTGTGCCACGGCACACCTTGGCGGTAACCGTACATTGCGTACGGTTTATGGTATTTCTAAGAATTTAGGCGGCATACAAGTGTGTCGCGGTACACAGATTGTACAACACTGTTATACATGATTACTGAAGGTTAGAGAAAAATCTTCAAAACAAATTTAAAATGTTTGATTTTCATGCAAATATTTAGGCCTGGATCGGAAGATTTATCGATATTGATCTGATTTAAGGTTTATAATTGGCCGTAAATGCAATTAAATTGTGAAATTTGTGTCATAAAGTGTCAAAATAATGAAAAATATATTGAATAATTTACTGTAATATAAAATTTTGATTTTCATGTCAAATCTTACCTGAAAACTGCGACTTTGGCTTTCATAATAACTAGATTTAATGAAAATAGAAAGAGATTGTTATCAGAATATGAATTTTAAGTTAATTAGTGTATAATTATGAATTTTACAAAATTTTCATTAAAATCTTATGCATCAAAACATTAAATTTCTTTATATGACATATTAATGCATAAAACCTTATGATTATTCAATTTACCCATCATTTATTCGTGTTTTTCTCGAGTGCATATTTAGAAAAATGCCTAATATTAAATAAAATAACTTAAATAGTTTTTTTCAGTTTCTATTTTTTTCGGAACCTATTTTGTCGAATAACTCTCTTATTTCACATTAACGGTTTATTTACATTTCTCACTAATTCTCAATCTTTTTGAATTAAACTAAAGCTATTACGCAATAATTAACACCTTTCCCATACAACTCATCTATAATTAAGCTTAATTAACGTAAATTCGTGAAATTTATTTATATTTTTCCGCTAATCCGGATTATTCAATTATCCGACCAAAATTTAAATTTTTGAATTCCGTTATTTTTGAAATTGAGAAAATAAATTTTATTTAATTACACTGCAGACAGAATTTAAGCTTAACTACTTTTTAATGATATTTTCTAATTGCGATTTAAGTTGTGAATTTGTTTTCTTAAGGAATGCAATCTCCTCCGAATGCTTCTTCTCTTCCGATTCCCTTAATTCAGCATTTCGTCTCTCATTTTGGTCCGCTTTGACTTTCATGTCTGATATTGCTGCTTCCAAAAGTGACTTTTCCTCTTCTAATTGTCGAATCCGTTCCTGTAGCAATTCTTTACCTTCTTGAGCTTGCAAGGCTTTTCTCATACCAAAAGCCACAGAACTGCAATATAAAGTCTCATAAGCTTCATCGCGCATATTAATTTCATCTCTGACACGAAGCAATAATAATCCACGTTCAGTACAATTTATTGTGACTTGTCGAATAATTTCATCAAAGCATTGACTGTACAATTCAGCTCTGATTGGACATATTCCCGTTTCTCTGGCCTGTGACTGTTGTAGACGAGTATCAAGCATTTCCTGCAAATTGATCACGTCCTGACGTGTTGCTGGGGTACTTGAGACTGTTTGGCACCATAACTGGCCGTCCTCTGAAATAATGTTCATATTTAAGTATGTAAAATGAAGTTTAAAGGCTGACTTTTACCTTCCCAGACTCTTGGAGGCAAAATGGAATTAAGAATTTCCTCAGTTTCCTTCCTTGAGTCACCAATACTTCCCGAGACAGGTCGTGGACTTTTTGGAACATCATCGCCTTTTCTGTCATCATGCTTGATCACCAATGTTGGATTATTGTACCGTACCAAAGTATTTTGACATTCTATCGACTTTTCAGCCATTGTAAGGCGATTTTGAGGATTATAATTTAATTAACTTATGGACTGAAAAAAAAATTTCTGAAATTTACAAAATAAACTAAATTGGTTGCTGTGACGAAATTTTGAATAAAATAAATTCCTTAGCAACAGATTTATTTTTAATGCAACAAGTGTGTGCCTTTATTTATGTATAAAAATGTTCGCATGTATAAACTTTGTAGCATGAATATTTATTCAGTGACTGCATTAGTTTCTGATTGTTCCTTCTCACCCACATTTTCATTTGTTTCCATATTTTCCTCGTTGACTGCTGGCTTTTCCTCTGCCTTTGTTTCTGTTTGACTATTGCCTCCATTGATTGTTAGTTCTTCCATTGCCTGTTCTGTTTGATTATCAGAACTGTCAACATTCTCAGTGCCTTCTTCATCCTCAACCTTTTGTCTCTTCTCAACTGGACCTTGTAACTCGCCAGCATAATGCAGCACTTCATCATCAAGTTCATTTTGAATTGGAATCGGAACGAATGGGACATTTTCCTTTGTTTTCTTATTGTCATCCTTTGTTGTTGACTTTTCATTCTTTTGTTCCTGCTCTTGCGGTATTTGCTCATAAATCTCTTTCATTTTCTCATATTCACCTCTCATTTCTTCCATCTTGGACATATACATTTTATAGACATATTGGGCCATCTCGGTCATGTCATTTATGGTCAAAATGTTTCCATCAATCTTATCTCCAGTTTGTCGTTTGGCTGGGTAATTTTCACCTTCAACCAGCATTAATTTCTGTGGACGGTTCATGAGATGCTTAAATGTTGGACGCAATTCAAAGCAATTTTTGAATAACGAGACACGACCAAATATGTATAAACCTAATCGAGCACGACTTGCGGCTACGACCAAACGTCTTACATCTCTTAAATGACCAACAGTTTTAGTTCTAACTAATGAAATTAAGACATAATCATTCTGTTGTCCTTGATACTTATCAACTGTGGTGACTTTATGAGGTAAGCCAATTAATGGATTATCAGCACATCTACGATTAACGACATCACGCAATAAATGTTTCTGTCCATTATATGTTGTTAAAATTGATATTTTCTCTGCTGGATATCCAATTAAACGCATATACATGTATGTAGCAACGACAAACTCAGCTTCACCCAAATTTTGATAAAAGAATGGATTCGGTTCCGATTCTCCAACACCATTAAAGTTTTCAACATTAATTAATTGATAATCATGAACAAAACCAGGATTAACTGACAAATATTCAGGCGATGACTTAATATGTGGTAAATCATCAAGTTTATTGTAGCGCCACTTGTATAATTCGCATATACTTGAACGTGCACGACCTTGACCATCGAGTTGAACGACAGGAACACCAAGTCTGACTAATCGTGTAAACAATGACTGTTCCATATTTGAATACTTTTGAAATGCCATATTTTTAATGACTGGTGGTAACTGATGATGATCACCAATCATAATCCATCGCTTAAGTCTGTTGTATCCATCAAGTGGATTTTGTAAAAGCAATGGTATAAACGTCTCAATTTCCAATATTTGCGCTGATTCTTCCATCAATATATTATCATATTTGAATCCTAAATCAACTAGTTCTTTTCTTTTTAACGCCGCATGTGTACATGTCATCGCAATAATTTTTGCCTCTTTGACGAGTAAATATTTTGAACGATCCAATCCATTACGGAGTAATTCAAATGCTCGAAACTCTTCCAGTTCAGTAAATATGTGATTTATATAGCGATAACAGCTTTGTGCAATTTCCAAATTCTCTTCAAACGTTTTTCCATTAAATAGCGGCTGTGGCGCATCATTAAAGAATTTAACAAATGGAAATTCATTAGTAAAATATTCAGCCGTTGGTTCTTGTTGATTTGCACTAGCTTCAAGTTCATTGATAAATTTCTCCCATCTAGCAATTATCTCATAAAGATAAAAATATCCAGCTGTTTCACAAGTATATGATACATCGCCAGTTACATTAAGTGAGTCTTGAAGTTTCTTAACTTTAGCTAATAACTCGATACGTTGTGAAAGTACATAATTGACACGACCATAACGACTGAAATCTTTCTCCGTTTCAAGTGCTTCTTCACCATGTCCAAGACGTAACAAGTGCCTTTCATCAATATCCAATTGCATAATTTTTTCAAATAATTGATTGAGAGCCTGATTTGAATGAGTTACAATAAGTGTTCGTTGATTTGGATGATTATGATAGATATTCGAGATGATCTGAACAGCTATGTCTGTTTTACCCGTACCTAAGTGGAGAAATTAGAAAATTATATTAGTCAATTGCATACAATAACATTCCAAAGAATAACGGTGAGAAAATATTTGAAAGTAACGGTCAAAAATAATTTGAAAAGTGTAGTTGCATACCCTTTTATTTTAAAAAAGTTCGTTATGATGGACAAAATGCGAACAAAAGCTTCTCTTTCCATTAAAAACACTTCTAATATAATGCATTAATATAACCCAGATACACAGCAAACTACTGACCATGAAACATTTTTCGTACACCGAAATTCAGTCTAATCTATTCTAATAATAATTTTGATCAAATATTTACCCGGGGGACCAACAACCAAAGTCATTCCAGGCTGCATGCCAGATCGAATTGCCTCTGTTTGCGTAGGCGTGAATCGTATCGTGTTCTTTCGTGGTTCGTTGAAGTCATACGGTCCTCTTTTAGGAATTGTGTAAGGCTCAACGTTGATGATTTTTTGCAATTTTTGTTCTGGCTTTTCTTCTTCGTCATCGCTGTCAACTTGAATTGGAACGTCTTCAAATGTTATTCTGAATGGGCGTTTAACTAAATCGGGATTGTTACACTTTAATTTAACTTCATAGTCAGGAAATGCTTCGACCACATGTTGATAATCCAAGAATGTATCATTAAAATCTAAAGATCTTGCTTGCTGTGGCATTTTTGAGTAATGTGCAGAGCTCGGGTCTCCATAACCAAGCAAAATATCATGCAGCCAATTTGGTACTACACATTCTGTGTTCATTAAATGTCGAATTGTTTCCAGAACAGCTTTAAAATTATTTTCTTTTGGTTTTCGTCGAAGGAAAATGTTGAAACTTTCATAGACATCATCACCGCCCTCTTGAAGAGATTCCATGTCAGCTCGATACTGATTAGTATCCAACCAAACACGGTATGTTCTTTTATCACCAGGCAACTTTGCCTTTGGCTCGTCAATACCCTCTTCAATCACTCGACCGTTCTCGTCTAATAAACCTTCAATTTCACATCCACGAACATTAACTAATCCTACTTGTTCAATGAAATTACCACGATGATTATATTTTGTTCCAATTGGAACGGAAGGATGAACAGTAATCAGGAAGCATACATCATGTCTTCTTAAATTCTCCCACTCTTCTTGAATTTCTCGTCGGACATTTAATGAGATGGAAACATCAGCTCTAACCCGTGACGGTCTTCTCTCACCAATACGTGGTTTACCGACCTCAATTACTGCAAATTCTTGTATCGGTAATGCCATTCTCGCCCATCCACCAAAAACGACCTCATTCTCTTCTGATTGCCATGGAAGCATCCTTATTACAGCATCTTCAATGTCTTGACGAATTTCATAAGTCGATTCAAGCCGAAATAGATTGAAGTTACGATACAGATAGTCATGTAATGTTAAAAATTGTAGATTCAATTTTGGTAATGCCAAACATCCATCACCAGAAAAGTATTCATTCGGTACGATATTTTCATCCCAGACGATTTCTTCCGTTGGATATAATGGCATTTCATTAAGTGCCTCCAATTGTGAGATGCGACGCTCATGTCGAGAAATCTGTAGAATTAAAAAACAAAATTAGGAAAATTTATTGATGATATAAATTAAGCAGTATAGTCATAAAATTTTCGCAAATAGTACCAATAAATTTTTCAAGAACTCCTCATCCAAACGATGAAAATCAAATGGCTCTTTTAATTCATCTGGCACAAGATTCAAGTAGCTGGCAATCTCCTTCAATGCCGTTGCATCCAATCCACCAAAGTGCTGTTCCAATGCGTCACGGGAATCGACGCTTGCGACATTTGACAGTGCAAAACCTCTTAATCCCGGAAATTTTGCAAATGCAGCTTTCTGTAGCGACGTGATCTTCTTATAATGAAGTTGTGCCATTTCGTGATCGCTCAAGCAGTCTCCAGTGACGTCGTTGATCTCAAATCTTGCATAAAACTTGAGCATGTCCAATAGCTGTAATAAAAAATAAGAGTAAGATCAGTTTAGCATGAGAATCTTCTTTTCTCCATAAAGGCATCATAAATGTGTGCATTATATAACGGAATCAGTGCCCACGCACATGCTACAAACATAACAGATGCAATCGGGACTGAAAATCGTCTCATATTAAGGCCCTTTAAATTTTTACTTTTATGTTAATGGGTGTGGAATCTTATGTTCAATGAACAATAGCTGATAAAAGTAAGTTATACATAAAACTTAATTTTCCATGTAATCTTTTGAAATTTGTAGCACATTTTTGTGAAATGAATGACTTCCTTGTGTCTTCACTATGGCTATTTTGATTTATTAATGATTCATTGGATGAATAATTTTATGAATAAATGGATAATGTGTGTTCATTTATCACTAATTGAGAAACATGATCTACCAAGTCACGAAGTTGCAATAAAGTTTATGGTAGTAACATTTGAATATTCTGATTCATAATATTTTGAGTAATGTTGTGGCGTCGATGAAATAAAAGATTAAAAATGATATTTTGATTTACTTGGAAGATACAGGAGGTCCTTGATTTGCATAATTATTTGAAAAATAGAGCTTAATCATTCGTAAGTTTATGATTCATTGTATAAGGTTCCAGAACTCTAATCTACTACTGACTTGCATAATCTGGTACTTCTTCCATGAAATTCTAGTTCTTTTGATCTAGACTTCACCTAGTTTAATTGTTTTAGAAATCTAGTTTAATTGTCACTAAAGAGAACCAGAAAATCTAGTATTGACTTGTATAATCTGGTACTTATGATATACAAATTCTAGTACAGATTTTTAAAAAATCTAGTACTTTTAATCAATGTTCAAGAAATCTAGTACAATCATTAGTCAAAACTAAAAAATATAGTACTAAATTTAATATTCTCTCAAAAAATCTAGAGCATCAACTCAATAGACGTTCCAACTTCTCAGCCATGCACAAGCGCTTTACCCATTAAGCTTCCAATAACAATATCCTACTTGTTGCCCTTCTGATCATCTTTCAATACAACTCTTTGTAGTTTTTCGGCAGTTCCGTAATAATTCTTTTTTTGATGTAAGCTTTTAATATTCATTCCGTTCTTAATCAAATTGACTTTTGACTACATTTATTAGTTACTTAATCAAAAAACGCTTTAGGTATATTGATGATAGGCCACATCACATCCAAAAAAATTGATTTAACAATAACACCCACATCAAGCCTTAAAGGTCTTTTTTTTTCAAAGATTGCTATAAATTACTTTGCTTTTTTGACATCTATCGTCTTTTCACAACATACATGTAGTGCTCATAAATATCATTTTTAATGGAAATTCCCTTTGATCAAAAGTCAACAACTTTGTCTGTCGCTCTTTCATTATCTTTTATTTACAAATGTTGATGAAAGGTTTTTTTGTTATCAATTCACTTGTGATTACGATATACATCAGAAATAAATCACGTATCGGAAACGGCATGCATTCCAAAATGCAAGTAAAATTTTGACTCAAACTTTAAAAGGAACCGAAATTGATAAAATAAACACAAAAAAATTTCATACAGCTGTTTTCAATTGTCAATAATTAGCAATTGAACGCGTGCTAGTGCTTAATCATTTTCTATTCAGTTTGTTCTTTCTTTTAAGCTCAATTAATGAATAATTTTTTTTTATAGACAATACAATGGGAATTTGATTGATTTATGAAGTCTTAGTTATTCGGTCAACGACTTATGAACATAAATTTTGGTTGCTTTTGTAAAAAGGGCGAAACATATGCGCACATGTAAAGCATTTAATACCGATTAACTAATAAAATCTAGACGAATGTAATAAATTTTTATAATTTTGAACATTTGTGTGTCCACATTTCCAATGTTTATTTTGAATTGTTGGGATTAGAATCAGATTGTTGTAATTAAAAATGTCATTCAAGTGATTTATGATTGGGGATTATAGTCAATACATCTAATACATACAATTTAATACACAAATATTTGAGAAACAATTGATGGAACTCAAAAGAGGGTCGCTTAATAAGCATGAAGCATAGAAACTGAATTTTTACAGAGCTCTAGTCACAAAATTTCACACAGTTACTCTCAAATCGCAAATAGGATAAAAAGCTCAAATATTATCATTTAATTAAACTTAAGGCTTTCTCAAATGACTTTTATCAGTAAGAGATTTTTCAAATTCCAATGCACAAGTGAAGTCAGATAGTCTTCAACTTATCTGATAATTTTGTGGTCATTCCAGTAATCAAAAGGTTTAAGTCAGTGATAAGAAAGCTTACAGCATGCAGCAAATATTTCACTGGATTTTAGCTGAGGTTCGTCCTATACTGTAAACCTGTGGACAAATAGAACACAGGTCCAGACCTCGAGCCTTGGCCGAACTATAAGGTTCAGCCAAAACCCGCCATTTAGTCAGGATTCGTTCAAAACTGTAGGTCTATGGGTAAATAGATCAAAGGTCCTGACCTCAAGCGTTGGACGAACTATAAGATAAAGCCAAAAACTACAGGCTTGCTCATCTAAGACGCAGGAAATGTAGATCTACAGTTCTTGGCCGAACCTAACCTTACTAGCATTTAACGGGTTTGATTATGTTGTCAATATTCATAAAATCCAAGATTCACGAAGACAAAAGCACTTAAATCCACACCATTCATTCCCTTTGATCGATCTAGAGTCATTAACAACTTCTTTTTTGACATGCGGTCGATTGGAAAGGAGTTAAGAAATTCTTTATATACGAGTGGATAAGTGCTGACTTAAGCTAAATTTCACCCATACAAACCCAAGTCTAAAAGTGCAACTGTTTGGCACCAGAGCTACTTTTTTGACACGAATGCCTTTACATCCATAACCAATCAATTACTAATCCAATTCCCAATCTTTCTTGACGAATAATCAAGCTTGTTAATCACAAAATTTATATCCAAAACATAAAATTTTATGCCTAATTCATTAATTTGCATGATAATCATGGTATTGTTAATAGATAAGATTTATTTCTTGGAGCCATTTGAGATTTTAATCTCTCAAAGTCTACTATTAAGCCGCATTTAACGGATAAATTCCTTTTTTTTCTTTACTCAAGCGAGAAATTTTTTTATATTTTCTCCGTTTATTATATTTTTTTTAAAAAACTTGTTGCTTCTCTCGCTCGCACAGCAAATCGTCGTCGACTCTCTTAGTGTTACATCGCATTTGAAACCGTTCGGACATTCTTTTCGTCGCTAACTGCATTTTATTATTTTGGCGCACACGATAATAATTTTTTTTTTTTTAATTCTTCGTAAGAGTTAAGACTGGAAATTTATTAATTTTACGAATAAGGTAGCCCAGATAAGACATAAAAAAAAAATGTGATTTTTATAATTACACTTAAACTTATTTATTGTTTGTATGTGATTGAAACATTATCAATATCGCTCTAAAGTCTAAATTATTGCCAAAAATAAATAATATCAAAGTATTGAGTAAAGAATAAGAGTTCAAAAAGAAATAATAGCTTGATAGACTCTTTTTTATCTTTTGCAAGCTTGCCTCTTTACAATTTGCAGTAAGTAAATTGTGGTAGCTACAAACGAAGTCAAATTAAAGTGAAAGAGTCGATTATTAAGTTTTATGGTGTTGCGTGATTCTCTCATTTGAAGAACTGTATATTGGGAGTGAGAAACAATCAAAGTGCTAATTGAAGAATGCCCATTGATTTTTGATAAAAAGCATACATACATTATGCCTATCGAAATAGTCAATTCAAACAGAGATTTTTTCATTTATAATAAAGCTAAGCACGGTTCTTATATGAAGGAAAAATAAACATATGTTCAACTTTGGCTCTATACTCTTTGGCTCTTGAATGTGCTGTTAAAATGAATATAAGGAGTTTAGATATTCGCATTTTTATTTTAAATAAGTGTCGATGATTGAATGGGCTATATATCTTCGAGAGCATGCGAGAAAAGAGAACATGTGACAAGTTAAAAGTTGTGGGTTGAATAACGAGACGCATTTGGAAAAATTATTGAAAATTGTGACTTGAAATCTTAAATAAGAAAAATTACGTCATGTAAATGGATGTAAAGGATTATGATGTGAATACCGTTAGAGTAAAAAAGTGTGTTATTTTCAGGTGTTTTTAAGCAACATTGTAAACATACTGAAAGTCAATAAATAATATTGCATGAAGTTCATGTTCATGCCACATGAAGAGCTTAAAACCTCAGAAGACTTTATAATTTCTTTGAAATAACTTGATAAATGAGTTCATGTTTTGCAAGGAAATATCGTTAGGTGAAGCAACAAAGAAGACTTTAAAGTGCTGAGGAATATTAGTTGTTTCATGAAAACCTCAAAAAGGCCATGGTGGCTGTTTTATGGATTTTAAATGATGTTTACTATATTGGATACGTACAACAGCTATTTTTAAGGAATATTTGAGCTTAGAAAACCGTATAAATGATTTGAGAGCTGTTGTGAGGTTCTAAAAACCACATAAATAAATTCCACATTCAATCAAAGCTTTGAATAGGATAGAATTTAATATAGGGATAAGGATCGATGATCTGGTCCATCCTAAAGCCTCTATAAAATCCTTACGACCTTGATAAAATAAAAGATATCACTAAAAGTGCTTTAAAACTTACAACAGTTTCAAAAGACAAAGAGCATTTTAAAATCAGCTGAGCGACTTAAAACTTATTGCTTCGATTATCGCTATCAAATACTTCATAGTTACTTCCCCAAATTGTATTTTATCATCGTCAATAACTCAAGTAAGCCCTAAGAGCAACTTGAAAACCCTTTTAACAAATAGTAATATTGATAATCAAGCATAATTTCTGAGAATTTTCAAGACAAATAATCTCTCATAATGAAAACAATATTTTTGTTCATGCCTATTACAATCCAAGCCAAACGACTGTAAATGAAAAAATTTTTTTGTAAACAATCTCACGCTAAATTAGTCAAATCAAACGAAATCATTTAAAAACTAATTTTTCATCATTTAGGAACGGAATATTATTGCATGAGAAGATTTATAAGTGTTCTACATCCGTTTATAAAGGAAAGTCAAGAAGTGCAGTTTATACTTAATGAAAATTTATAGGAGGAATTAGCGAAATTCACACAAATTCAAGTTTGGAATGTGACTTGGGAAGTTAATCTCTTAAGGAAATTAAAATGTGGAACCTTAATGTCTTCTGCCGAGTTTCTGAATATTTTCAGCAATTTCCTCTACATCCACAATTTTAATCAAATAAATTGAAAGCAGAACTGCTGCAATATAAATCCCAAGTTGCATCTATCTAATAAATTTCCTATCATATTGCGATTTTCCGTCTAAAAAACGGCTTGATAGCAACACTAACATTTAATTCCACCCACAAAGCAGCATTATTTTAGATTTTTGCAAATTACTACGTCATGTATACAGAAATAACCATGGCCATACGACAGAAATGACTAGAATATTTTAATTTATTATATTTTTATAATAATATTAATAAAATAAATCAGTCTTGATCCATGAAGAATTTCATAAGCTCTTTTGGCTAGCGAAAATGACAAGCAGATTTTATCTCACTCGACAGATGTGAAAATGTCACAGAAAATCGTATCTTTTTTTATCAATTTACAGCAAGATAAAGATATTATTTTCTTAGATCCAGATAGTCTGAATCCCGATCGGAACAAACTATTCATGGCAGTCAAGCGGCTGTTTTACAAACTTTGTGATTCTGCCAGCAATAGAATCAAATGCAATGCCTTTTCTCAGAAACCTAGTCTCCAAGTCGGAGCATGGTTCTAAAACAGAACAGAAGTTGCTGTCATATAACGTCCAAGTCGCGAATTCCATATTGTGAGCGATAAAACTTTTCACTTGGGTACCATGCTCCGAATTGTAGTCTAGATTGCTACAAAATGCTTTAAATCTGACTTTATTGCCGATTTAATCACAAAGCTTGTACAGATTCTCAGTTTTGACTTTTAACTGGCATTCTTTCATTACTGTCCTACGTTATGTTGCTCTTGGAGCACCAGAACACCTTTTCCCTTGTGGATTCCAACCAAGGGCGTATAGCAAGCTTGTTTCTCTCACCCAGTTACAGCCCTAACTGTCATGATAAACTTGTGCAAATCAAGAATTATTATTTTAAAATCTCAAACCTTCCTGCTTTTTTTCGCAATAAACACACAGACATAATAATAAACTCAGTACCTACTGAAAGATGAAAATCTTTCTTCAATGAAGATGTCAATCTCAACTACATCTCGATTAAAATCATAAACAAATTCATTTCGTCCCACATTTGTAGCAGATTGAGGCTAAAAGTGATGATATGTAGATAAATAACAGACCCAAGCTACTTCGCAGTCAGATCGCACAAAAGAATAGCTAATGCACATTGTGAATAAAGATAAGCAATTAATAAATATTTAATTTGCATGACAATTACAAAAGCCTTTATGCGTCTATAAAAGTGTTAACAAATATTTGCATTGTAATCTTTATTTCTAGTCTACTAAAAGTAGCCACAAAGACAATTTATGCAAATATCTGATAATAGTATGTCATTAGCATAAATTAATTGAGACCTAACAATTATTGTTTTACGTTTTACGCAGAGTCGTTGGATAACAGAGTTGTCATTTATTGATTTGCTGCAAAAGGCTACCTGTTTATAGGTTTGTCTTGGCAAAGCCTAAGGCAATACTTAGCCATAGGCAATAAGGCCTATGCCTTGACACTGTCTATAATTGTAATAATGACCTATCCACAGGCACCTATCTAACAATTTTGGAACTCTGCTTTTGGAAAAGTTCAAAAGGTCCACCTGCCTGTATCAAGGTAGCTCGTGTCTTTTTCTAGGTATTAACTACGTAAATCTATACTAAACAGTGCCTAGGCAAGGGCTAAAACTATTGGCTTTTGCAAAGCAGTGTCTTTGCCTAGGTATTGCCTTTGGCTAGACAAGCCTCACTTCGTTACTTCTCTGGCCGTACAGATCAACTGTGATTCATGATTTGACAAGCCTACAAGAAAGAAATCCCAGAAAATCTATGCCAACTCTGGTTCTACGCATTTAAATATTTATTTCAAATATAAAAATTGAATAGCTTTTGAATTCCGGTCAGTAAAAAAAAAAAACAGGTTGATCGTTAACATTTTTGTGATTTTTTTTCAATTGTCGAGATAAAAAAAAAGATGTAGACTAAAATTATGAGGCATATGAAAGAAACATAAATTGTTTTATGAAGCTGTTAAGATATGATTAAAAATAGACAGCGTTAAATGAAGTGAAGGAAACAAAATAAACAATTCATTAAAAAAGCAGGCTGATTAAATAAATTTCGACTTACTTGTGAGAGGAAAGAGAACGAAAATGTTATAAAATATAAACATTTATTGCATTTACAAATGATGAGTATTTTTCGTGTGTCCGAAAATAATAAATAATAAAAATGTGTGCTAATCTCTTTCCTATTATAAGCATTAAACGATATCGAATTTCATGGAGTTTATTTTTTATGATGTCATAAACTGTTATGAATTATTTTTTACTCTACTAAAGAAGTCTGCCGCTAAGCATGAATAGAAATTGTTTATATTGATATTTTTTTTCTCTTTTATTGATGCTGTTTTTCATAAATTAGAGCCAATGGGTCATTTGAAAATATTGTAGATGTTTGTAATCAAAATTAAAGCAAGATTGATGTAGATTTGGATGAAAATTGACATTTTTGGGGCTATAAAATCTTTAAATCTCTGTGCGAGGGTTCGACTAGGACATAGATTGGACAGAGACTTTTCACTTAATTGGATTTTGATAAACAAACAAACAATTAGTTACTTACTGTAACCATGACCCTATGTAAAACTAAGATTACAATAAAATGCTTTCCATCTGACTCTGTTGCTGACTCTTTCACCTAATTTGGACAAATTCTTTGTCCACACGTTGCGCTGATATTCTAGGGTTTCCAAAAACGGGAATATTTCCGTTCCCGATACGAGAAATTTCACTAGAACGGGAATTCTGGAATCCCTAATTCTTTCATTATTATATGTAGCTTTTAGAGCTCCAAAACATCTTTTCCATAGCGTTACGTTACAGAAAAACGAACTTTAAGAAATGGAATTCTCGGAATTTATATTGTTTAAATGGAATTTACTCTTCTGCATGTAATAAGTGAAGCGGACCCGAATATATTAAAGATTCTGATTAAGTCTTACTTAATTTAGCAAATTTAAATTTTCAAATCCAAATTTTTGCTCCAATTACTTAAATTTAACAATTTAAAGCATTTTAAATGACTAATCAACAGTCAACAAGGAAGTCTAATTTAAATTTATCAAAAATCCACACTATAAGATTCTTAGAATCAACGATATTATTTAATCTTCAACAAAAGTTCCTCGAATGTCAAAAAAAAAATGTGTTAATCAGCTCATAATGGATTCGCCGAAAAAAAGCATAACACATTTCACAAAAAAAAAGTCATGTACAGCAACAGTTAATGAGAATTATAAGCATGAGCAATTGATTTTTTTTATTGCAACTTCAACTAGCACTTTTATTGTTTCAGCACATTCCAATAGAATCGCCAGCGATTTTAAAAATTCAATTTTTTTAAAGTGAAATTCTTTCAATTTCTTCTCAAAAAAAAATATATTTTTTGTGCTCGTAAAAAGCATTTCGCTCGTCAGATGGTTTAATAATAAATTTTCTCTTCACACTAGGATTTGGTGCTGTTCAGTAAACATGGATTATTTATGAATGAGGCATAACGTAAAAGAAAAAAAAAAAAAAAAAAACATTTTATTTTGGAAAAAAGAAGAAAAATATCTTTAATGGATTTGTGAAAAATAATCAACTATGGATCTACATAAATTTATAATAATCTTATTAATATTTTGTGTGAATGTGATATATGGCAAATTGGAACCACAAAAGTGCTGCCGTAATGAGAAAAATTTACTAATAGATAGAAGATGTGTGCCAGATAGAACTGGAAAGATATCAAATATAATATTAGCATGTGAGGAGAAGTACATACTGAATCCATTCGAAATGGAAGAGGATGCATTTAATGTGACTGAAGATGCTTCTCTATACGTTCCGGATATGGAAAGTTCTTTCTTTAGAGACGAGTGAGTATTTCCTGATTACTATTTGAATTAGAGGCGCGTTCTGGTTGATTTATGTTACTGCTGGCTTAATGGCAGTAACATAAATTATCAAGTGTCAATAAACAATTAAAGTAGACTGAAATAACAGTAATAAGTGAATGATTCAATGAGATAATGACTAAGGAGTGGATTCTGAGTGGATTTGGCAAATATTTGACTTTCTTTTGGACAGAGCTTGAATTGGACTCGGTTTTTATACACCTTTAAGTAGCTATCACATTTCACGCGCATTGTTTACGTGACGACGATGACTCAGCGCATTCCTTAGAATTATTATGATTTTCTTAAGTGTGAATAAGACTTCCGATATTCCCATATCTTTTACCCATGTGACACTACGTCACAAACATTTCCAACTAATTGAATAACTCGTTCCAAAGAAACACTGCTGTGTCAAAAAGCTTATTGAATCATTTACGACTTGCTTAATACTTGACATTTAATTAAGATTAACTTCTTTTCCAGGTATTGTCTAGTCAATACTTATGATGAGGATTTAAATGAGACTTATGAGATAGCACTCGTATGCTTTCCCGAAAATGATACAGAAATAGTTAAAGTTTCATTTACTTTAAAAGCAATTTTTATCTTCATCTCAGTATTCTTCCTATTACTAACACTTTATATATATTTTCGACTACCCGAGCTACGGCAGACGCAGGTAAAGCTATAACTTTCAAATTTGAATTGCGATGGATTTATTAGATATTCCAATTTTTTTTTATATAGGACAAAGTAACGATGTTTACCATAAGCTGCTTAACAATATTTTTATTATTTTTGGGATCTATGCAAATTTACTCTCCGAATACATATAAAATTGATATCTGTTTGGTTCTAGCATATCCAACTTATTTCTTTACAATGGCATATTTTGCATGGCTTAATTGCGTTATCGCAAATGTATGGAAATCCGTTGTGTGAGTTGGGATATAAATAAATTTTATCAAAATTATTAGGAATTAACATAAAATTTTCTAAACAGCTTACGACGATGGATGATAAATGAAGGAATCTGGTATATGTTTAATCACATCTACGCCTGGACAATTCCAGCAATATTAATGGTAATCGTTGATGCTAAGCATACAATAAAACCGAGCTTAGGTGTTAATTCATGCTGGTTTCATCGTAAGACAAAATATATGACCTAAGATATGCAGCATAAGAAAATAATAAACATTAAAATTCCGTGTCTCTTTAGAAAATCATGATCAGTGGACGTTAGTTTATCTACCAATTTCCATAATGCTGGGACTAAATGTCATACTTTGTATATGGTCGAGCATATACCTTGTCAACCCAAGTTATACGCCTGATACGATAAAAGCATTAAGATATAAGTAATTTTTCATTTTTAAATACCTTCCCAAAATATATTTAAATCCATTAATCCGATTTACTTTTCTATTTAATCCTCCTTTAGATGTTTTTTGTATCTTAAACTGTTGCTTCTCGGTGGATTCACTTGGATATTTGAAGTATTATCATACACATATAACGATCATTCGCCATCAGCATGGCTTTGGGTTATCATAGATTCTATAAATTGCCTTCATGGCGTTCTTGTCTTTTGTGTACTTATCTTATGGCGTCGACGAATACGCAAAGAATTGTCAAAGCAAAGAATATTGGGTATCAAATGGCCTAGCAGTTGGGCTAATATTGATGATGATGAAGAAGAAGAAGTCTGTTTAGAGAATGAAGGTAATAAGAATGGATCGACGTTTCCAACGAATATTATTACTAACTGATTTGTGTGTTATGTTTGTGCAGTCTAAAGTAAATTGTTGTTACCAAAAAAAAAGTTTTTCGTCCTATCTAATCTATTTCCTTTTTCTTTATCTTCTCTTTCCTTTGTTCTAGCTAAAGGCAAATACGATCTAATAATAAAAGCTTTAAAATAAAAAAATTCCTTGCTTTAACTTATCCGGTAAAACTAAGCAGAAATATACTCAAATGGCTTCTGTTTTACTGTACATAAGATGTCTATAATTCATCATATTCCATCCATCCAAAAATAAGATTCCTTCTGAGAACTTGGGATAATTAAGTTCGCAAAAATATTCAGGACATTCATCTTGATAATCAAATGTCAATTTGCTGTGAATGTACATTAATAGATTCTCATAATATTATCACAAGACTCGCATAGTTAACCGCAGTGTAAATCAAATTATTTATAGACGCTTGTGGTCGTGTCTGAATTTGTAGAATCGAATTTAATTCCATAGGAAGCTATTGTTATTTGATTATCAGATGATTTCTGCTAAAATGAGTTTTCGGCCAAAAAGCACAGAAAAAAATGTTTAAGGAAAAGAAGAAATCTGGCATTAAATGTTGTACAATTGCTTTCTTCCAAATTAGGCAAACTAATTTTAGAAACTTAGTCAAATGTCAAAAATGTTGATCCGCAAGGTGGGCTTACTTCTGATTAAATTTGGTTGTTTTTGGTATTGTGGGATTATTATGAAGAAGAATCGGAAGTGAAATTTATGGATATGGTGTTTGTTTATAATATTGATGAGCTAAACTAGCAGCATATGGACTATATGAAATTGGATTCTCTCTTTTAAAACTGAATTGATATCTTCGTATTTTAGTACAAAAAGTTCATAAAAGTTGGGTTTGTCAGAAATTGCAGGTCAGTAGCCTTGGACGAACTATTAGATACAGACGAAAACTGCAAGCCTTCATAAAAAATGCAGGAAGCACAGGCCTCTTGGTTCTGGTGCGAACAATTTCATAGATTTAGACTAGCATGCTTGTGTCCTGTCCTCAAAAATGTTTCTAACAAAGACAAATAAGCAACCACCTCAAAAGTCTGTTTAATATAGGTCAGGAGCTAATGGACTACGTCATTTAGTTCCAGCTGCTACAATAATTCACAGATACATTAAAATTCCATGCCAAACACCCCCAAATTACACCTTTAAATCCCAAAAAACAAGTAATCACTTAAATCAGTGTATTCAGTACATAAGCCTCCCAGAAGTAGATATCCTCCATGCCTTGTTACTAAAAATGA
Organism: Chironomus tepperi; assembly: GCF_022539635.2. Taxonomy (NCBI): domain Eukaryota; kingdom Metazoa; phylum Arthropoda; class Insecta; order Diptera; family Chironomidae; genus Chironomus; species Chironomus tepperi. The sequence continues at coordinate 4,570,308 of NW_027226207.1, forward strand.
CAAAATTCGCAATACTTTCATTTTTAAATGAATAATTGTACATGCTCGTTTCATGTCGATTTCGATTACTTTCAAATTTTTTGTTTAATTTGGCAATTCTTTCCTTTCACAAGTCATTATTGTTAAATAAATTCATGTTTATCATCAATGTTCCTTCTTAAATCTCATTCATATAAAATTAGAGATTGACTTATTATTTTTTTGTATCATTTAGTTAAATAAAGCACTAACTTTTATGTAATAATTAGGAAAATATGAACGAAAAGTTTGAGTTTTTCTGTATTTAATTTTCAGTTTGTTTATAAAATTTTACGGACGAAAAGGTTTGAGAATCTTAGGAAACAGTCAGTTACTCAACGTAAACACGTTTTGATGTTTAACTGTATTAGTGTTAAAAACATTGCATCTGAACATCAATCCACAAAATTCATAAAATTATCAATTTTAAAGTAAGTAGCACATTGAAATCCTAATTGAATCCAATTGTTATTAGTTTCTGCATGTCCTCACTTCCTCCCCATACCCTATCAAATAATATTTTCCCATAAAATTCCTTTTGTTTATCCAATTCTTAAGAATGTTTCAAATTTCAGTTCTCAAAACATTTCAGCATTAAATTGTTTCACGTTGTTCCTCTCTCATCATTCAACGAACGTTAGTCATAGTGAGAAGCAGTTCGCATACGTTTACTAAATTTTATAATTTTTTTTTTAAATGACGCCTAACAATTTATTTTAATTTTTAAGTGCAAGAATAGTCATGGAAGTTCTTTAAAAATTGTGAAAATACCAAAAGAAAATAATTTTGATGAGATTAAAGCAGGATATTAAGGAATAATGTAACGTGATCGTAAAAATTAACAAAAAAAACTGTTTTACATTAAGTAAAGTTCGAGAAAGAGATAGAAAGACAGAAACCAGAGGAAAATACCTGAACAACACTACGACAAAGAAGGAATTTTAATGTGCGTTTGTGTATCCATAAATGAGTGATATTTACCATAAGCATATATAGAGCTATAGAGCAGATGCTATATTTGCATAAAAATAGACAATGAATATTGTGTCTCGTGTCGTTTAAGCCTGTGTATTTTTGACGTGTTAAGGAACAGTGCAACTATGAGTCATGAATATTACGTACTATGATAATTATCATCTCATGATCACTGCTTACTCTGCCTTTTGCATTTCATCAGCCTTATTTATTTACTCATTTCTTCTTTCCTTCCATCATCGTCTTCTTCTGGTTTATATTTTATGTATTTCCTTCATGCTCAGCTTGTAAATTCAATTAAAATCTTTTATTTTATTTGTTGTTCTTCTTCGATGCTCCCGAAATAAGGCAAGAAGAACATTAAAAAAAATACTGAACAGAACTACAGTTCATGTTTGGAATAAACTCATTTCCAATACATAAAACAACATAAATATTTCATCTCTTACAAAAGTGCCGGTTGAAGTTCATTAAACTGATGATAATAAATGTATGAATGGTTATTTTTATTTCTCGTGGATGCATGTGTGTACGGGGCAAGACTATGGATTTTGATTGAACAAAAATTTCATTAAAATGAAGGAGGCACTGGATATTATTAGCTTAATTGATTTTCCTATGATTGTGCCGAGAACAATATTTGTATGCTGAGAAGATCTGTGTGCCGAGTTTGAAGTGGAACTTTTTATTGGATATTAAAATTTTATGTGTGGACTCTATTGTCAGTTAGTAACTGAGCAGTATCTCTCACTTACTTCTTTATTGGTCTGACAGATCAACTGTCATTTATGTTCGCTCAGTTTCCACCGGTAATTTACTATAACCCATATAGCCTCATTGCAAAACCACAATTTTATCAAATAAACTGCTGATTTAAGCATTCTTGGTATATTTTCAAAAATTACATAGTAAAGCAGTTCTAAAAGTAAAATCACGAATTTTATTCATTCAATGTCATGAAATGGCACAATGTTGAAGAATATTGATCTTGTTCTGATAATGATGGTACGAACCATCGTGAGATATTGACAACTTATTCAACTTCCAACCGTATTAAGAAGGGTGAATAGGTGGATATTGCTTAGAATGGTATGAGGCTAAGAATTAAGACTAGAACGATTTCAAGTATCCAATGAGTATCCCTAACAGGCTAAAATACCGCTTTTAGATCCCATAATAGAATTTCTGTATCATGAAAGCATACTTTGTGTCTGTTAGGGTATTGAATAGGTTTCAAATTGATTATTGAGTATCTTGAGTATTGGGCACTTGAACCAATCAGGACCAATCAAAAGAATAAGCAATACTAGCCATAATAAGCTCTAACCTCAGACACTCCAGACAATCTAGCCACCCTAGCCATAAACTCAAGTATTTCAATCGATATTCAACAAAAAATTTACAGAATGTTGAAAAAGGGGAATAGAAATGTAGAGACATGTAGTCTAAATAGATTCATATCACGTAAGTGAAATAAATGTGTTAAGCATTGCCAACATCCGATTTGATGAGTCACATCTTAGAGATCAAGCAAATTCAGGCTGTAACACATTCACGGTCAAATAGTATAACTTGAGTCACTGACGTAATCATCTATAACTTGACAATTTCATCGTCTATAACATTTCCATGAACAGATCTGTTTACGTTATCAAATTTTCTGAGAAATGACTGGAATCAATCATCGGTCATCGTAAATGAAGTTGATAAAGTTCTCATAAAAGCATAATGTAACTCTATGTCCAATACATAGTAAGAACAAAACTCATTTAAGTCAAGAAATTAAAATAAATTGCATGTTCATGTATGCACGTCGTCACAATAAGGCACACAGTAAGAAGGCGAAAAAAAGGCAAGAGTCGTAGTAAAATACCGGAAATACACGCTAATTTAGACAATTTAAAATATAAAAGAAAATGAGAAATAAAATAAATTGTGTGAATTGAGGAACGACACAAGACAGTAAAGCAAGAAAACTTTTTATTCTTGTTAAAAAGTGCAAAAAAATCGATAAAAAAATTTTAAATGAAAATGTGGTTTCTTCCTTTTACAGCGAAAATTATATTCTTTCCATACCGAATACAGCAGACTTACAATTCAAGTGAGAATAACAACAAGCATAGACTGTTCAACTACTGAAAAAAACAGCACAATTTCTTCTTCTTACGAGAAAGAATAAGAAGAAAGAATTGGGAAGTTACTAGGAAAACAGAAAATCATAAAGTGTACGATGATGATGCACACGAGAAAGTGCAATTGCACATACAACTATAATGTGATAGTAGTAGCAATAATCTTCATAGCAATCGCTACACAACAATATGTACAAGCATTGCCGAACAAAGATGTTCAACCTAGCGTTAAAATAAATAAATGTTGCGAAAAATTTGAGATTTATGTTGATGGACGATGTACAATTGCTGAGACTGTTAATGCATGTAAGTTGACAATAATTGACTGGAAGTGAATGAGACGCGGTTTTTATGGGATTTTCAGTGAAATATGAGAAGTTTATAGACACACACGCATGTAACTTGTTTTTATTACTTATTGACGCTCCTTGTCGTTAAAATTTTGAAGGTTCTGTAATTTAGGGACGTTAATTTACTTAGAGACGTTATTAGTACTTCCGATGGATACATCTTTTTGTCTAAAAATCACAAATCTTTGGGTTTTCTACCTAATACTAATATTAACTTCAAATAATAATCGATAATTCCAAAAAATCCCAAAGTTACATCCAGAAACTGTCTATTATCCATACCAAGACAAACTGACTACGCAATCACTCAATATCACACTAAAACTCAACAAAACAACGTGACAATCTAATTTAAAACTTTTCTGATTAAATCGTTACAGCTATTTGGTCACCAATATTCACCGGATATAATGGTAAAGCAAATGTTAAAGTTGAAGCACCCCAGTTAATGATTGGACTTCCCGATTGCGGTAAAATGCAGATGTGGCCTGTTTATAATGATCCGCAGGTAGAATACAATCAGCTTTTTGTATTCATGCAGCAATTAAAATGTAAAAATTTATTTGTTCCTCTCTGTACAGAACCACGATTATTTATTTTTATTTCCCGACGGTAAGCTCGGACATTATATCAGAAAGAACGAAAGGATTGAAGATGAAGAAGACTACGACGAGGGTAACGAGCAAGCAGAAATTGAGCATCTACTAAGAGAGCGTAGCGATACATTTTTGTATCATGACTTTGAACAGGGACATTATTGTCTTGAAAAGGCGCTATTTTCAAATAAGACGGCTGATTCGTGGCATTTTGCTTATGTGTGCTCGCCTGGAAAAGTCATTAATTGGACAGACACAGATTTCTTACTTAGAAAGATTCTTAATCCACTGTTTCATGGACTGTCTATGATTATACTATTGATTGTTGCTATAATTTACTTTGTACTTCCGACATTAAGAGACTTAGTTGGAAATATCATCACAACCATAACATTATGCTTAATTATCAGTCAAGCTGCCGATTTAGTGAGAATCTTTACGGAATTCAGCAATCACTTTAGCTTTATGATTGCCGATATTATTTTATATGGAAGTCTACTCGGCGCCTTTTTCTGGCTTAATAGTATGGGATTCTACATTTGGAAAACATTTAAATCACGAAATGTATTTTTGCGTGTAACGGATGGAAGGAAATATTGTTGGTATTCAGCATATGCATGGAGTATGACTGGATTATTGACGCTACTTGCAATATTCGCACATTTTTTCTTAGACACAGGAAATATTAAAAAGCAATATATATTTGAAGATCAAGAAACGATTGGATGGCTAGGAATGGCTGTATTTTTTACACCAATTGCATTTATTATAATTATTAACTTATTTTTCTACGTAACAACATTGAAAGTCATGAACAGAATCAATTCTTATGGAAGGATTCATAACAAATTAAAGAACAAGTAGGTTACAAATGCTTTAAGCATGAGGAAGTACATAGCTAATAATAATTTTTTTTTAATTCACAGTTTCATTATGTTTATCTTGATATTCATAACTATGAGCGTTGCATGGATATTCTTTATACTCTCATGGTTGAAGTATGACTCACTACTCTACACACATATCATTACAAATGCACTACAAGCGCCAGTGATATTTTACGTTTGCATAATTAAGCAGAAGCATGTGAGCTTCTTATTAAGAAAGACATGTTGCTACAATGAGCCGGTTACTCATGCGGCTGGTGCTGAATGGAATTACGGAGATGAATTGACTTATATGAACGGTCGGAACGATTATTGAGCATTTTTTGAAACGAGTCAAACAATCCCAAAAATAATTTTACATTCCCCGAGAATCTCAAAACAATTTATAACTGAGCCCCAAGTCCGAAATAAAATGTTAAATTTGTACTTAAGAATAACTTTTTTGTCTTTAACTCACCTGTGCAAATAATTTTCCTTCAGGACGATTCATTAGTGGAGAAATTTGACACCGAACAACAAGATGACAGTCATCCATAACTGTATTGAAGAACCGACGAGTTGGAAGAAGTGCTTCTAAGTCAATCACGAATTCAAGGAATCTCTCGCAATATCTCACAACTTCATTATTTAATTCTCCTTCTTCAGGAATTCTTTCGATTATTTTCAGGAACTTTTTGATCAGGTTCTGGAAGTCAACAAGTATTAATTAGTTTTCAGACACATTTAATCTAGCCAGGATATAACTTACTTGCAAGAAATGTCTTTCCCATTCAAGCTTCTCCTTCAATTCTGGTTTGTCTCGCTTTTGCAGCTTTTTCCAGTACTTTTTCCATTCTGGAATGGAATTAAGTTCCTGTTCTCTTCGTTTTGGCTGCAAGCAAGTCCACATTGACAGCGAAACTAGTTTCTTCACTTGTTCTCGACAAATTTCAATTTCCATACTACGGAAACAGTTATTCAGAAATACAAGAAGTCCAGTTTGCTCTCTAATGATGTTTCTTGTCGCATTCTGGATGTCAATTTCTTCCAAACACTTAACAAGCACTCTATTGAAGAATATTGGAAACATTTCTGAATTAACATCAAAGATTTTCCATACTTCAATTCGTTCACGGAACTTTTCATTGAGTAGGAATATGATAGACATCAAATGACCGTCCGAAGAATCTTCTTTAAAGTTTGGCCATAGAAAGTTTTCCAAATATCTGTTAAATTCCAGCATAACAACTCTTCTACTTTCCCCAGTTGATATCTCAGTCTTGTACACTTTTTCGACAACATTAGCATCGAATTTCGTTGGATTATCAGATGACCAATATTGATTAGCGAGCTTTAATTAAATTATTTGGGTTAACATTCTGAAAATTTTGCCGATTTTGATATTTACCTCTGTTATATGATCACTTTCGAATTGAGTCAATGTAATGGACTTTGACTGTTGCGTAGTTTCCTTTTGTTTTACTTTCCTTCTCATTTTAATGCCGTTTTAGTCGATATTTAATTAATTTTGTGTAAAAACTGTTTAAAACGATTGTTTTGTTTACTTTCAGTTTTGAGGGGTTGAAACTAAGAAATATTTGCAGCAAAGTTTTGAATTTAAAATATTTTTGATCGTTAAAAGAAATAACGGAAATTCAGACAATTTTCTATTTTAACTAAGTTATCTTTTATTAAATTTACTCATATTAACAATAAATAATTACAAAAAGAATGTGAATTAACTAAACTATTTAGTATCTGGCTTATCTGTAGTTGTGCTTTGTTCATCTTCATATTCCTCAAATTCATCGGAATCTTCATTATCGACATTCTCATCAATTCGTTTCTTAAACTAAAAATTGTGCATGAAATTAAAAATTAGTGCTGTAAATTAGTTAATTTTTCAGTTTTATTCTTTACCTCCTGATGTTCGTCATCAGGAACAATTATTCTTAATGGATTGAATTTTTCGGCTGCAGCAAGCTGATGTAAGTCATAAACTGTGGCTTCCTGTTGTTTCTGGAAGTGAAGTTTATCATTTAGCTTCTCATGTGCTTCCTTCAAGATAACATCATTCTCCAACTGCCTTTGATAAGCATCATCATAATTCAAGAAGTTCTGGATGTCATTCGATGACAAATGATCATCTGGAAAATCTAAGAAATTTGGTGAATGCTGATAGTTGCTTAATATTGGATTTGGTTCCTGATGTGAAATGGCTGGAACATGTTGTGATGCTGAAAAGTCTGGATAATATGTTGATGGAGCAACAGTTGATGTCAAAACACCTTGTAACTGATGATAATGATCCTTTTGTGCTGAATAAATTTGACCTAAACTGGCAACTTCATGATTTTGCTGTGTAAACTGCGGTGTAACTTGATTTGACTGTGTAATTCCCGATGTATCCACATATCCTTGTGCTGGACTAAATAATTGATGTTGTTGGTAATTCTGTTGCTGTTGGAAATTCTGTTGCTGTTGGTAGTTCTGTTGATGTTGTCCTAACAAATTATTTGATTGCATGACTAAATATGTTGGATTATAAGCAGCTAAAGGCATTCCTTGCTGTAACATGGCATTTTGTTGGAGATGATATTGTTGAAGTTGTGGCTGTGCTGTAACCGGAAATCCGAATGGATCGACGGCAAAATGTTGTTGGACTAATGGAGATGCATTGAACTCAATATTTGAATGATACAGAACATCAGCAGGTTTTGGCTTATTATCACTTGGTGTGTTCCTTGGATCATCAGTTATTGGAACAGGATGAGCTCTAAAAACATTATCATCAGGTGCAAATAGAGTTTTCTGTCCAGTATATGCATTTTTGTAAACTACATCATTCGATGTTTCATGGACTTTATATTGATGAACTGGCTGATGATGAATTTGCTATAGATGAATGAATCAAGAGAAATTAGCAAAAAAATTATTAATTTATTATCATTCCAAACTTACTGCTTGATTTTCCAATGCGAATGCCTGAACCGAGACTTTTGTTAGATCTGAATCTAATTGATTAAGGCTTAGATTTGGCGCTGCAATTTGATGAATGGCTGCTTCTGTTCCGATAACTGGCTCGGCGTATTTCGGCAATGTGACTTTTTCAAAGATGAAATCCGGTTTAGACTTCAAAGGAACCGGTGGAGCTGATTTGAACTTTATAGCAGTTTTTTGTGCTGGAGATGAGAATTTAAAGACTGGTGATGGTGTGATTGGACTAAGATAAGGTTTCTTCAGAGCCGCACTTGATGGTGCACCAGTTTTGAAGAAGACATGACTTGACGGCGATGATTTTAGTGGACGACTTCCAAATCTTCCAGGCATTTGCATAGCAAATTGGATTGGATTATTTGACTTGATAAACATGTGAGGCGGTGGCTGTTTAGAGATTATATTTGTTGAACCTGCTCCTCTTAATTGTAACATCATCTGCGCACTGTTGCCTCTCACTGGTGGCCACGACTTGAATACAAGTGGTCTCGGATGATGCTTTTGCGGTTGAACAAAAGCGATTTGTAGACAAAGTATACATGCTGTTACTAGAACACTTAACTGCTTGAAATGAAAGAGAAAAGAAGAAGAAAATTGTAGATTCAGCTTTGCTTTGATATTAAGCATGTTTTCTTTTTCACATCGTCTTCACACATGCCATAAGCATTACGTTTCTAACTAACGAACTAGGTGGATTGACCAGTATGTTACTTTTTGCAAAATGAGTCGTGACACAGAGGATTAGAAAGAGGTAATGATGTGGGTAATGTGAATCTAATGACTGACTTTAAATGATTTAACTGTCAACGGTTAATTTCATTTTGAATATTTTTCCTACATTCTGATTTAAAATTTCCGTTAAATTTTGTACTAGATTTTTCTAACAACCAGAAAAACAAGATCCAGTAAAAGAAAAGACACACATGCAGACTTTCAAAACAATCAACAGTCAAAATATCGTAAATAAATGTCACACTGATCGTATGGAAAGGAAAAGAAGGTCGTTTGATTGGATATTTAAGTAATTAATGCACAGCACGTTTAATAAGAGTGAAATTGTTCGCTCACACTTTGCTAAATGATGAATTATGGTAGCAGAAATAGAAATGCGAAAATAAAAGCATTTTTCAAGCTTATTAAAATATTTGACCACATGCCGATTACCGTCTTTATTGGAATAACAATGAAATTGAGATCCTTAATCGTGAACTGATTTTTATTTTTGTTTTCGCGACCGATACCTACTTACTGTAAGCATTATCATGACTTTCATTCGAAATATTTGATTTTAGAAACTCTTTCCTCATAGCTCATAATTTGCAACAAGATAAGATTGCAATGCTGGTGAAAAAATTTCTCATTTAGAATGTTCAATCGAGCATTAAGCACGAAGTTATCAGTTTTTAGGCTTTAGGTATTTATGAAACAAGAGATTTCTAATGTTTTTAATAGAAATAATTTGAACGCATTATTGGAAACGTTAATCGCCACGTGACTTGATTCTTTCCTGATTTATAAGAATTATTATTTAATTTTCTCTTATTTAAGCGGATTATTCTCGGCTTATTAAGTCATTGAATGCAGAAAATTCCACGATTATTGGGGATTTGTTTGTTGGTTATGTCTGACAGAGCTTCCTGCCGTCTCGCATAAATATCTTAGAAAGCATGGCCTTATTGCTTCCGTTTATTGAAGCAACTTCTATGCCGGTACTCTCGGTCGATAGTTCATCACTCAGACATGACAGAATACGTAGTAATTCTGATCAAGACATTCCCAACATAACCAAGTAAGCACTGCTCACATCATTTCCAGAGCGACCCCGCTTATTAATCTCATTGTATCGCATAATTGGGAAGCGATTAACAGCTTACGAAAGAGACGATTAAAGAAATTCGATAATAGTCATACAGATGGTCCGAATATGATCGAACTAAGTAGAACTTTTTCATCCATAACGAGGCGTAATATCATTGCCAATTTAATATGAATTTTGGCACAAGTGAAATGGGCTAATCTTCTATTCTTCTTAAAATGACTGTGATGGTAGTCTGTGTTGGTGGTATTAAGAAGCTAGTGAACTCTTTAATAATTATTGATTCACGACCTCAGTTTGAAAGCATTGAAGATAATTATTTATTTCGGAACTTTTAATGCATGGGGGTTCACAGATGCTAGAAGAAGAGTTTTGTAGATGTTGAGCAAGAAGGTATTGAACATTGAAGGTTTAATGGGTATATGGGTCGAGAGACTAGTTGGGTTGCGTAGGTATCTTGGTTGTTTAAGTTCTTGACTCTATCAAGTCCTAATCGATCGATAGTATCTTAGAGCATTAATGTAACCAATTCTCAGAAGTGCATCCAACATCCAGCCTCTTGAACCATGCTGATATCTTTCGAACACACCATGATATGCGCCTATATCACCACGTGCTTCTATAACGACACCAATAACTTTCCAACTCATCCATTAATATCGTGTACCGTTTATTCTTGAATATGGTAATAATGACCACTATATTCAAAAAAATCATAAAGATATTGCTATTTATTGGAACTGAATATTATGTAGATTAAATGTTTTCGAAATCAGGAGAAATGTGATACATTTTTTAATTTTTATAGCATATCTGATAGAAGCTTAAAGTTATTAGCATGTTAATTAGGCAATAATTTCTTCCGTTTTTGTTCTTCACTTTCTGCTAATCACATTACTTTATTGTTATTTTAACATGACATTGTTCAAATTGACATACACTGACTTCATGAATTGGAAACGGTATTTTATTGCAACTTTTCTTTTCTATTTGCAACAAGTTTTTCATGACACTGCACGTATGATTCCTTATTCTACTTTTATGTGTGATGTTCTCATTTTCATTTTTGTTCTATTTTTCTACTGATCTTTAATTTACCTTGCACTTTAACTTCATTGCTGATTTGATTTTAATTTTATTTGCAATGCAAATTCACTTCTTAAGTACTTTCTTTAATTATTTTATCTTTAACACAATATTATTTCCTTCTTAGTGGTAAATATCCAACTGATTCGATCAATGTCTCGCTTGCAACTGAGTAAGAAAGCTTGCAACTGTCTACAATGAGCAGCAACCGTTGAATAATAAAACATGATTTCTTCGTTTTGAATGAAAAATTTACCTCCAGAATGAAAAGAAATGCGAAAATAACGCAGGCAAGCAGGTAGATAGATAGGTTGTAAAGTAGAAACGAAAAATATCAACGTGTGGCGAATGATCAAAGCGCAAAGTGCTGGAAATAATGTCATTATTAGTGGACAAATTGTAACGATTTAATGCGATTTAAATATTTAACGGTATTTTTAAATTTTATAGCAAACTTCTTAGTTTGTGTCCCTTTAAAAGTTTAAAATGGGAAAAGACAAAATTTAATCGAATTTCAAGCAACTAAGCAAAGAACTTAGCTATTTGCCAGCTATAAGTCTTCAATATCGTTTGTTCTGTAGTAACAATATGAAGAAAACTCAAAAATTTATGGAATTCAAGCAAAATTATAAGTTCATCACTAAATTAGGTATTGAAAAAATGCTGAAATTTGAGCAATCAATGAGAAGCAGACAATCAATCCATGATAGAACAGGTCGTAAATGTAATGTTAATTCATCTTTAAGAAAACATATAGTCAAAGATTTCAACTTTCCAAGTTCCGATGTATAATTCAGTTTTCAATCCATAGCCCACTCAAAGTGCACTAATTAACGCATGAAATTCGTGCTTAAACATATGCTGAAAGAGAGAAAGAAAGAAATGAATGGAATAAACGACAATTCTATGCCATTCATGAAAAGCGATAGTTCGATATGGAAGAGTGAAATTGTTGATTTCTTGACATAATTCTCTGCATAATCCGACTCATATTTGGCAGTTTGGTATTTAAAATTACTAGATAATTAATGAATATCACTGTCATTAACTTGACTGTCACGGTTATGATGTAAGATTATGAAAGAATTTTTTTATTTTGTTACCGCTTTGTAAATCCAAAACCCCGGAAACTTAATCAAAGTCATGAAATGTAGCGTCGTTGCACTTAACAAAACAGCAGCAGCAAGCAGCAGATAAAAATAATTATTATTATGTTCGAAAATTTTTCTACATCTTTATTTTCTTATTATTGTTTTATGGTGGCTAAAAAGATAATTATATGCGGTACAAATTGATTTTACTTTCGTTCATGGATAAAATAGCATAAACAAAAAACGAGTATGGCTATGCTATACAGTCGCTTAAATTATAGCCCCATACCGTCTATTTGCTCTTTACTGTTGTTAAAAACATTTAACATTTCTTTCTTTCTTTCTATTTTGCATTATTAAAATTTTGTGATTTTTTATTTATGAACAATGAATATGATACAATTATAATCCGGTAGTGCTGTTTGTTTTACATTATTTTCGGATATCTTAAACGCATTATTATGACGTCAGGTATTTTTTGACAAATTGTTACATTCCTTCTTACATCATAGTTTAATTGTTTGACATATTGTGAACTGCATGAAGAAAGTCTCATGCATGAACGTAATTAAGCCATTAAAATATGATTGATAACAATGTGGAATGCATGAAACTTTGTAAATCTATCATTGCATTACGTTAGCACACAAACTTACTACTTGAATAACCCCCTTTTGATTAATCCTGTATTACTCTGATTTTCTCCTATAAATGTGACCTCTATTAAAATTCGAAAAAGAATGAAATTTCGTCCTGAAAATTTCTCCGTTTTAAACGCTTTGAATTCGCGCCAAAAACGAATGAAGTTCAGACTTTGAACTTACTTTTAAATTTTGAACTTCAGTTACTTTCAGACATTTATTTTTACATTCCATGAATTTCAACTTTAAGCAACATAATCCATCAATCCACAACACCCGTCACTTCGAGATAATCATTTACTACTAATGTCCTTGTTTTTTCAGGAAACAGTACATCAAGTGCTAAAAATATTCCTAACGGTCATGAAAAATTCAAACACCATGTGAGTCTTAGCAGAGAACAGTGTAATCCCGCGAAAACCGAACTAAACACGTGAATTAAAGAGGTAAATAAATTATAGAGGAGTTTGTGAAATTAGAGCAGGTTCTACTGTGCGATTCATATTTCCATCGTGAAGCAAATTAATTTGAGTAGAAATTGTTAAATTAAAAGTACGCTAATTAAGCAGTTGCATGTGTTATAATCATTGAAAATTTGAGGTATTTGAAGCATAATAATATAATATTTAAGAATTGTGTAATTATCCTGTGATTAAGGATGTTTTTAGTGTATCCTTAAGAGTGAAAAAAATTAAAAATTTTAAAATGGCTTACATGCTATAACCTGAAATACAAATATGTTAAATAGCGTGCAAATCAATGGGATAGCTCACATTGTGTATTAAACTAGTGTTCGCCGGCTAAATAATAAAGATATTTAAGCTCACAAATATTAATTTCTAACTTATGCTTAACATTGCTAATTTTTCCTGTGGTAAAATGAAAAATCAATAATCTCATGAAATTTAATTTTTTTGCACAATGAGATTCTGTGTGTGGGTGGTGAAAAAACACAATTTTTTTTTTTATTATTCTCATTTTTATTTCTTTATTTAATTATGATTAGTGATGTTATATTCTCTCTTCTTTACAATTATTTTTAGGCAAAAGAAACCTATACAAATGAATTAAATTAAGTAATATCGCATAGTAGAACGAACGTGAAGCGAAATGGAAGTTCAACAACTACCACAACAGAGTGTACAAATAAATCTTAATAATAAAATCATCACGTTGCATAACGTAACGATCGTAAAAAATCCAAGAATTGTCAAAGTTGATGCTGCACAATACTCTAATTTATTAAAAGGTGCCGTCAACGGAAATGGACAACAAATTAAATTTGTTAATGGCAGTGCTGTTAACGTAAAACTTCCAATGCCATCGTTAGTTCCAATGAAGGCTCCATCATTAATCAGGACATCACCTCAATCGATCCTTACATCAAATCACAATACACTGAATAATTCAGTGATAATAAACCAAAATCCAGTAATTAAACAAGGAGGAAATTATGTACAAACACATGTCATTAAGACTATGCAACCTCCAGCACTTGCTGCTTCAAATGGAATCGTTCAGATGAAGCAAACTGCACTTGTTGCATCACCACAAAATGCATCAACAAATAATGCACATACTTTAGTAAGTCCTGTAAAGTTTCAAACGATTCCAATGAAACAAACAGTGATTATAAGTCCACCAAAAATATCTAATGTTGCTGCAGCTTCTCTTAGTCCTCAGAAAAACTCACCGAACTTAGTACCACAAAATATTATTAAAGTGGTACAAGCAACAACACCACCACCTTTATTACAAACTATTCCACAGCTAAAAGAACAAACGGCTATTAATCAGACATCAGTAATTACAAAACCACCACCAGTTATAGTAAATTCAACTTCCAATACGTCTCCAATTAAAAATAGTAACAATAATCCAAATGTAAATGTATCAGCGCCAGTTCTTCCCATTAAAACTAATGTAATTGTATCACCACCGTTGAAAAATAAGAATAATCCAAATGTTGAATCATTAAGTCCACCAGAATCAAAGAAGCAATGCACAAAATTTGAATTTCAATGCATTTTCTGTCAGGCATCATTTGTTAATGAGCCTAAATTATTAATGGAGCACATGAGAGAGCATCATGCTGAGAAAATTCCTCAACAAAATGGCACTACATCGCCAGAAAAAACTGAAGAGGCTAAAGTAGCTGTTGAGGAACCAAAACGAGTACTTTTCGAGGAACCAAAAGAATTACTCTTTGAGGATCTACCTAAATTTGATATTTCTAACAATTTATTCGTAAATAATGAGAAATATGACAGTAAAATGGAAACTGATGATTCTGATTCAGCATCGTCCACATTAAGTGACAATGAGGATGCGTCAGATGATGGATCTGATTTGGATGATGACGACGAAGAGGAAGTACGCGATCTCATAATGGATTTAGAGAATCCACAGGAAAATTTTGAAGACAGCAGTGAGGATGAATTGAATGAGAATGAAAATGAGGAGGAAGAGGAAAATGGAAGCAGCAGCAGCAGCAGTAGTAGTTCAAGTAGTAGTAGCAGTAGTTCAGACAGTTCTGATAGCGACGGAAACGACAGCGATGACGAATCAAGTCAGGACAGAAGCAACACACCAGAATCTCCAGAGTTTGAGGAACACGTTCCCGAAAATACCAGTGAAAATAATCAAGAATCAAAAGATGATTATGAAGAATTCACAGGCGACAATTATGACTTAGACAGTGAGTAATATCTCCTCAATTCTATTAAATATTTAACTGAGCTACAAACTATAATTAAAATAATTAATCAAATATACTTCTTTTTCTATCTACAGTTCTCTCGATATTACTAGAACCATTCGTAGATCTTCGATGTGGCGACTACCACGAAGAAAATTCACAAGAAGAAAACGAAGCGATGAAACTGTATCGAGAAGCGATGGAGATAAATTACGAACAAAATGGAATTAAAAAACGTGGACGAAGAAAGTCACGAGCACCAAAAGTTGCAAGTGAGCCGTTGTCAATGAATGGCATATTAGCAAATCTTCTCGATACTAGCATAAAGATTCCACAAGGTCCAGGAAGAGGCAGACGAAAAGAAGTTAATGAGCAGGAATTGGAAATGGACCGTAGCAATGGAATTTGCTTTTTCCAATGTACTCAGTGCGATAAGTCATTCAAATTTGCAGGCGATTTAGCCAAACATGTACGTTCTCATACGATTAGTTCACCATATCGTTGCTCGATATGCGGTAAAGTTTTCACACACATCGGAAGCTTAAATACACATTTGAGGATACATTCTGGCGAAAGGTATGCATTAATGTTAATTATATTGGTAATTAAATGCTAATAACTTTATTCCTAATTCTTTTTTAGACCATACAAATGCAAATTTTGTGACAAATCCTTTACTCAAAGTAATTCCTTAATGGTGCATGTAAAATCGCATTTATCAAATAAGCCCTTCAACTGTAATCAATGTAATAAGGGATTCCTTAATGCATCAAGTTTAGCATTACATCAGAAAACTCACACAGGACCTGTCGCGGTTGTGATTTGTCCAATTGATAATTGCGGAAAGGAATTCCGTGATAATAATTTACTTGAAGAGCATATGCAGACTCATAAGCAGTCGTTGCTGTATCAATGCTCACAATGTATGGAAAAATTCGAGCAAGCTTGTCAGTTGGTACAGCATGTAAAGATTCATGTTGGAGATAAACCATTCCAGGTAATAAATTTTTAAGGATCTAAATATTGAGTTTATTGACATTTTATATCCATTTCCAGTGTACGATATGTTCACGAGCATTCACACAACCAGGCAGTTTAAATACGCATTTAAGGATTCATACAGGCGAAAAGTGAGTATTAAAAAATTCATATCCAATTAGACAAACACTCATATAATATTAATTTATCTATTGCAGGCCATTCTCATGCACGTTATGTCCAAAACGCTTTACACAAGCATCCAGTCTCAGTGTACACATGAAAATTCATGGTGAAAAAGAATTTAAATGTGAGATTTGTAACAAATCTTACAATCAAGAAGCTTTTCTATTAAAGCATAAGTTAAAACATCAAGAAAATAATACGGATAATTGTGAGGCAGGTCAAGAGTTGACACTCGCATCACAAGAATGACTGAACGATCTCCAATCTTTCCAAAATCTATAGGCTATTTATGAAATCAATGTGGCAAAACAGAAGCATGTAATTGGAAATAAAAAAGAAAAAAAAAAACAAGCTCCTCCGTGGAAATCAGTATTTTTAGGTTGTATCAAGCATTAATTATCTGAAATTGGCGTATAGACTTAAATAAATGCTCAAAAAAAAATGTTGAAATTTATCTTCTCAAAAACAAATGTTTAATAATAATATTGATGATAGAAAAAGATAGAAGATTTAAGATGATTCAAATTTTTTTATTTAAAAAGAACAATTTTTCATTTACGTCCATAGTTCATTTAATTAAATAAAAAATAAATTATCAGCGATTTGGAGTGTGATTTTAGCTTTAAAAGTATGATAATGAATACTTAAGTAGTTAGCAGCAACAATTTACCTTAAATTTGTAACTAAGTTTTTTCTTATTTTTTTCAGTTTTTTTGAAAAGCATAAAAATGTTTAATTAAAAAATTTCAAATAATGTAATAAATAAATAAAAAGCATCTTCATAATAAAGAAGACATTTCTTTTCTGAAGCATAATTTGAGGCTGTTTTGTTTAACGGTTTTTTCAGATTCAAATTATAACGAATTTTGAATATTCAAATGAGAAGGATTCGCAACTACGATTTGTGAATTTTTTTTTGGCGCCAAAATTTTTACTATAAAATGCGAATTTTGCAAAAATATTTTCACTCGATTTTGAGTCATTGGCGAGTTAACATCTTGTTTTGTTAATTGGCATTGATAAATTGTAAATTTTTGGAACGATTATCCAGGAAAAAGTTTCAAATATTGTTATTAATTAAGTTTATTTTGATTTTTTTTTTATCAAAAGCATTAGCTGCTGTAAACAATATTGAATTAAGCTAAACTTTCAGACTCAATAAAATCCTTTATACTTTCAATAACGACCATCTCAATTCAAAATCATGCTAAAAACTCTAAGGATAATGCTAAAGCCAAACACAACAACAAAAGAAAACAGCAGATACAAAAAATATCCACACCTACGCAGCGTTCATTTGCGAAACAAATGTACACAGGTAGTGTTCAGGATAAATAGACACAGCAGGTAGAACAGAACGGAGTGAATATTTTTTTCAAAACTTTTCATTTATTGAAATGAAAAATAAAATTGACGTCATATTAAAAAATAAAAAGGAAGTTTTTGAGGATAAGTTGATTATTAAAAATGCTATGGACAAGATTAAAAGACATTAAACAATGAGTTTTTGCACCATAAATTCAAAGAAAGGCATTGATGATGATGAAGACTTCATTATTGATGATAGCTTATCAAGTGACTATTATCATGATGGATTTAGGACTAATTCAAGTTCTTCGATAAAGTGGTCGACAGATGCAAGGAAACAAAATGAAGAGGATTGGTTATCGATTGAGGAGATACTTTATGGCGAAAAGGAACTGCCAGAAGGTACGAAAAAATTATTTTTTATATGATTTATTATCTTCCTTTATAAAACTATTTTTTATTGATTTTTTGTAACTATTTATTTACAACATACAGACGAAAAAACAAGGGAAGAATTTTCATTATGGATGAAAGCTTTTCCTCACTTGCGTGTTGTGGGAAAGAAAATAGAAAATTTGCCACAAAGAAATAATTCATCAATCGAGTATGTTGAAGAAGTAATTGCAATCGATCCTTCGCTTCCGCTACGTAATGAAGGAGAATCTTTCAAGTTGTTAGATCAAGAATTGAATGAAAAACTTAGCATACGGAAGCAACGTCAACTTAGTGCTAAAGGAAATTCGATTAATAATGCGAAAGCTGAAAACTTGGAAAAATTATTGCGAATTACATCATCAGGAATAACAAGGAATCAGAATCATACGCAAAATTTAAAGCCAACAATAAGCAATAAGAAAATGATCGATCGAACATCAACTTATGAAATAAAACATAATAACTATGTGCCTTCTAATTATCATCATATAAATAAATTATCACAGATCAAGGAACGAGATTTTGCCGACACAGAAAAGCTTTCATATTCAGCATCAAGCTCATCACGAATGGGAAATTTACTTAATGTTAAGTTCTTATACAAAAAGCCAGAATTTTTAGATAGCATTCAATCTGTCAAATCAGCAACTTCTAAGCTTCCTCTTTACGAGCTTGTTAGTCTAGATAAAAATGATAATAATATGTCCAAATCAGCATCGATTCATAAGAAGAATCTCAACATCATACAATTGCCACCATTTAATTACGATTTAGATTTTCCATTTATACAAGGACGAGGAATTCAATCAGCTTTTGGTAAAAATGCAAATACACGCACGTTTAAACACTAAGCTTAATGTAACAAATCAACAAAATGTAACAAATGAAAAAAATTATTTATGTATTTTTATTATAATATTATAGTACACGTTTTTCACATTACCTTTTAACTGTCTATTGTTTTCCTTTATTGTGTAATATATTTTTTGTGATCTGTGATATGATAAAGAAAAATAATTGAAATAAAATAGATGGAAAAGTACACAATACGGAAAAGAAATGATTAAGATTATTAGATAGTGAATAGTTTATGTATTAATGCGGTATAGAGGCGCATTTGCCGCTTGTAGAATGTTCATCGAGACAGTGTTGAGCTTGGAATCGGAAATTTGCAAGCAGTAATCAGCGATAGAGCTAGTTTCAGGTAGTATCTATGGGAAGCCATGGATCACAATTGATCTGTACCACCAATTCAGGATTGTCAATAGTCCGAGTTTGCAGATCGCTTGGTCATCTTCCTTCTGGACTGCAATGATCATGTTAACCAAGTATCCATGCTGAGTTCCAAATAATTTCTTCAATGTCATCCTAGATATAGAAGCTGTGCCAAATTTCATATCGTCTAGTCTACTCCCTGTAAACGTCACACACAAGATGTAACGACAAAGCAGTCATAGAAGCGCCGCGCCACTCAGTCTGAAAATGCTGCCAAACAGGAAAATCACATAAAAATAAAATATCATGTCTACATTTTCATAAAAGCTGCTAGCTTGAAAGTTTATGTTTTCTCTTTTGAATATATTAGTTGACACTAGACAGGCACCGGGATATTAAAAAAGTTTTTTTATTTTCATTTTCTTCAAAGAATTCTATCGAGTATAGACGGCAATTGACTCCTCGCATGTTTCTTATTTCACGACCCACTTGTTTAATGACTCGAATTAAATCGATTGAATGATTTCTTGATAATATTGTAGAGCTAATGAGGTTGTGTCTTAAATAGAGTTATTTTGGAGATAAGACATAGCTGAAAACTAGAACATACATGTAAGTAGAGCATCAATCAATAAGTATCAAAAGGATTTCATTTCATTATTTTTTTATTTTTCATCATTTAGAAAACAAAACTTATCGAACATTGAAGTTTTTTTTTCTCATTTTTTTATGTTTTGTTTCGTTAAGAAATAAATATTTTTATTTATTTATTTTTTTTTTGTTCTTTACTAGAATTTTTATTTTATATACTTAATAAAAGTGTATTTTACAACATTTAGAGTGTTATTTTTTTTAATATTTTTAACTATTTTACTGCTCAATAAAAAATCTGTTAATTTTTTTTTTTTATTTTATTTTATTTATTTATTTACTTTTATATCATATATCCTCAAAAATCTAAAAAACTCGAGCGTAATAAACTTAAATATTTTATGGTTTCATGTTCTTTTTCATTTACTTATGTTTTTCGTTTAGATGACCTTTTAGAATTTACTATTGCAACATTGCATGAACTGTTTTTTTCTTTATTTTATAAAAGTTGATTTATTTTTTTTTTTCCTTTTTTTTGAACACATTTTTTTATATTTTTTATGAATTTTTTTTTTCTTGCTTTCTATGCAAAAAAAATAATTAAGGAAAAAAGATTTTTATTGAGAAGTAATTAACATGAAAGAAAAATAAAATTGGATTTCTGTCGGAAAGAGATATTGGATTGATTGAAGTTATGCTGTATTTGAAACTATTTTAAATTAAATTTTTAAATTGGTGGGAACTGTTTTGTTTTGAACTTCTAAAATTTTTGGAATTGTTTGGATTTGAACTAATGAATATTCGGGAATTGAATGGTTTTGGAACTATGAATCTTTGGAATTGTAAAGTTTTGAACTTAACTTTTTCGAAATTTTAGTGTTTTGAACCTTTAGTGGTTTCAAGGAATTGAATGGCTTTGAGTCTATTATTTGTGGAAATTGTATGTAGCATGGAAATTTATGGAAATTGTTTGTTTTTGAAGGTATATTATTTTAACTTTCATACAGTTTTGGAATCAAAAATGGTCTTAAAATTTTTTCAAAACTTACTTTAATGAGAACTTTTATACAGTTTTGAACTTAAACAACATTTTTAAAATTTTGAACTTAAAAAATTTAAATTTTTGAAATTGAAAATTTCAAAATTGATAAATTTAAATTTCAAAATTTAAAATTTAAGTTTCAAAATTCAAATTTCAAAGTTAACAAATTTAAATTTAAAATTAACAAATTCAAAATTTATTTAAATTTCATGATTCAACTTTGTTTCTAACCCTTTAACGACCATTTCTAGATATTGTTCTCTAATAAATTTAACCTAATGGAACCTAATAAACCCAGCATAACCTCAAACAACCCAAAAATATCCCAAATTTTTATCATTTATTGCATTTAAGTATTGTAATTTTCTTCCTTTTTTGTAAGTTTCTTCACCATTTTTTGCATTATTTCTTCCTTGTTTTCTTCTGTTTTTTGTAAATATATATAGAGAGAGACTTTGAATGATTACATCTAAAAGCAATTCATCTAATTCGACATAAAAATAAACGTTTATTGGTTTTTAAAGTCAACAACATAAAATTCTTAAAGTACATAATATTTTCTTCCTTTCACAGACATTCAGTTCAACTAACTAAAATTGTTTAAATTTCTTTTATTTTAATCTTCTTTTTTCTTCACCTTTTTTTAGAGTTATGTGTTAATTATTCTTTTTTTTTTTGTGGATAATGCAGATAATATTTATGAGAGTAGAGAGGGGGAGAGGATTTATTTTTTTTTTTCATTTAATGGAAAAGCTTTAAGAGAAGCTTACGTTTTTTTCGTTGCAGATTTTTTTTTTATTCGTAGATATATCCTTATGCCTCAAAGAGATTATGTCGATAATTAATTCTTCTAGAGTTCAACAATGTTTTTTTACTTTTTTTTTTTATTTTTATTCCTTGAGTATTACGAATTTTTGTATTAGTTAGTTTTTTTTTGTTCTAATTAGAATAGCCTTTTGCAAAATTTCAACATTGAGCATCATTAATTGAAAATGATGAGAGTAAGTCAAGTAATAATCATAACAATGAATGTAAATAATATCTGTGGCTAATGTAAAGCTATTAAATTAAAACAACCGTGAGCGATTTTCGGGATGGAAGTTTAGAATTTTTGAGGTTATGAGATGAGTGGGGTGGCTAGTTAAGTAGTTTTTTGAGTATTTTGATAGAATTAAACATATTTAAGGACTAAGAATTGAAACTTTAAATTCTAAATTTGTTGAAAATGAAATAAAACTTAAGGAACTACCCTAGGGTAAATTAGATGCTCCCGGGGTAAATATGAAAGGACAGATTAGGAAACTAAATCACCTAACCTAAAAAAACACTCAAAAATCATAATTCAGATCAAAAAAGAGTTCAAAGTTAGTTGAAACCCCAGAAAAACCTGACCCAATTAAGAAATCTACCTCATAACCTCAAAAAAATCCCAAAATTTCCCCAGAAAAATCGCCCAAAATATCTTTCATCTTCTTATAAATAATCTCTCAGATTTACTTTAATCCAAGGATTTAAATTTTAATCTATCTAATTGTTTTGTATTCTCAAGCAAGCATTGATTTATTTTTTTACAGGTAAATGCTCCGTTATCGACTAAAAAATGCGTGAGATTAAAATTTTAAATCGTCAAATTAAAAGAAAATCTTAATGAAATTGTTTGTGGTTTTTGTGTTAATTATACAGCCGGTATATTAGCTTTGAATATCAGGAAATCACGAAAATGTTTAAGGAACATTGTGTGAGGTTAGAAAATCATAGAAGGGAATTGAGATTTTAAGGTTATGTCATGAAAAATCCGCTGAATTATTGCTTTTTATTTGAAAATTTTGTTTGGAATTTTTTGAAGATTTTCAAAAAAAGTTAAAATTTAACTAAAAATTCACAAATTAAGCTCAAGATCTCAATTCATTAATTTGATGTAAATAGATCATTTTAAGTATTACGTTAACAATTTGTTTTGGAAACACATAATCTTCAAATTTTTTGAATACAATCAAAAAAGATCTTAAATTTGAGACATAAATGAATTTTTTTTTTATTTCCAAAAATGACTTAAAAAATGAAAAAATTTCGCGATTTTTTTATAAATTTACATTTAATGTATCTTTTTCAGATTATGAATTATGATGATTTTAAATGAATTTTTCTTTCTTTTTTCCCTTTAATAAAAAATTTTCTTTAATAACATTTTCATTTTTTTTTTGATTGTATAATTTTTTTGTTGGTTTTTTAATTATTTTCATTTATTTATAATTCAGTGATATTTTTTTTTTTGTCTTTTTTCAAGTTTCTTAATATCGTATGTCCTTAGCGTCGTGCAGTGATCACATTTAACTGACGAGCCCCTTATTATTTGTTTGTTGGATTATCCCTTTTTGATTAAAATAATAATTAGCAGTACGAAAAAAATCTTCTGGATGTTTTCCGAGCAGCATATGAGTTTTATGCTGAAATCATGGCGCCGTTCCCGATCGACACAAATTATTCATGGCAGCCAAATGGTTGACATATACCGTCCCTAGTGATTGCCATATGGCGCCCCTAGTGATTGCCATATGGCGTCCCTAGTTATTGCCATATGGCGCTCCTAGTGATTGCCCCATGGCGTCTCTAGTGATTGCCATATGGCGTCCCTAGTGATTGCCATATGTCGTCCCTAGTGATTGCCATATGTCGTCCCTAGTGATTGCCATATGGCGTCCCTAGTGGTTGCCATATGACGTCCCTAGTGATTGCCATATGGCGTCTCTGGAGATTGCCCTATAGCGTTCTTAGTAAATGCCATATGGAGTCCCTAGAGATTGCCTACTGACTGCCGACCAAGCCGACAACATGATATCAACATACCTCCATATACTACCCGAGCATTATATTAAAGCATAATTTTATGGAAATTTCTTCAGTAGTTTTTTTTTTGATCTTAATATTAAATGTCCTTCAAGTAGTCATAAAAAAGTGTGTTAGATTTTTCTTTTATTATCTATAAAATTAGGTTCATATGTTAATTGTTGGGATTTTTGTTGTTTGGATTTTTATTTATTTTTTGATGCCATATCATTTATGTGTATGACATTGAACATTTATAAAGCGTCATTAATTGTTTTTTATTTTTCGGTTCTAATTATTAGCAGCTTACTTATGTTTAATAGTTTTTTTTCCTAACGCCTTCGCCTACACAATGTTGCAATACATCGATGAATTAAATTATGACAATATATTCTGATACGCTTTATAAAATGTACAATGTTATGCACAAAGACTGGAATTTTACGTTAGATGTAGCTATAAGGGCCTGCAAAGAGATTAAGAATAGATAATTAGTCATTATTCTAAGGATTAAAGGTTGGCTGATTGTTGTAGATCTTATCGAAACTGATTTATGTGGATGGCAGTCAGAATACAGTCATTGTGACTAGGAGGGTCATCCTTTGGATGAAGTCGGAACAAGTAACCGGAACTGATCGGTTCCGCAACTTTGAATAGAAATTGAATCCAAATCTAGTCACCTAGTAGCTGGCTTTACTCCGCCAAACCATCATACACATCAGTTTTCATCTCAAGATCCACAATCCAACCCTATCTTCTCTATCTTACCGTCTGTTAAAGCACTGCACAGCAATAGTCAAGAGTTGTCATCTTTGTTTGACCCACCACCGCCTACTTGATTTACTTGATTATTGTTTTGACGAGTACTACTAACAATATTTCCTGTGTTAATTCCTACTGCACCGCCTGAATTTTGTGCATTTGGCCTTGTTTGAGGTTTATACTCTAATCCCGGATCAAATTGCATCAAAACAAAGACCTAGAATTGGATATGACAGTTAGCAGCTGAAGTTATTGGATATCCACAAAGTTAACAGCTTACCTGATCAGTTGGCAGTAGTTGAAAGTCATCTGGTGGATTAGTTATTACATAACGTTTACTACTAGCATCACAACTCGAACTTGTATCACGAAATCGGTAAAGTCCAATGCAAAGCATTCCATATGATCTTAGTGCTGCAACGAATAGATCGCCGTATTTACCAGCTTCACCAAATTGTGCCAATGGTCCATCATAAAGTGATATTTGACCCACTCTACAACGATCTCGATTACTAAGACTCTCCGGCGTGCTATATCCACCACGTAGTCCAGCACCTTCTGCTAAAATCAGTTCTAATTCAGGTGTTGCACCACCGGTAATTAACGAACGAATTAATGTTAAGGCGTTTTGATTAAAATATGTCTGTGGATGGGAAATATAGCTGGATTAGGACATAACCTCAAAAAATATATAACCTAAGTTCTTACCGTCGACATTAATGAATCTAATACACTGACGGCAAAAGCAGTACCGCATGCAAACGGCTGAGTTAAATAAAGTTCTGTGTCAGGATCATCATCGTCATCTTGATCAAGAAACTGCACATTACTGTCATTAACTAATTCAGTAATCATTGGAACATTTGCACCATATACAGATCCGCGTCTTTGTAATACGATTGGACTTCCAACCGGCGTTAGATTGTCTTGCTCACCCCGCTGACTCAGTACACCAATTGTATCGTCAAATGTCATGGCTTTTATATTAAGAGATGCTAAAATTGCTTCTTTATCAGCTAACGTTGGATCATCATTTGATGGCACTTTTGCTGATAAAATGCAGCACATATCACATAAATTTACATTCACGGCACGTAAATCAGCGCGACTAAGTGGTGATCCCTATAATAAAGAATTTGTAGATTAATGACTTGGTTGAATGCCAAACAGACCATGACTTACATTAAGCACAGATATTTTTGGTAAGTTTTGTAACATTTTCCATTCTCTACGAATGTAATCAACAGAACCAACAATAACAACATGTTTTAATTCGTGATAATGAAAATTTGATGCGCGTAAAGGCATAACTAAATTTCTGAGACCAATGAGTGGACTGTCTGGATCAGCGAATAAACACACAACAACATGTCCATTTAATACTGTCATTGCTGCTTGATTTCGATCCTAAAATAGAGAATAATAAGCATTAGAACTGAAGATTCAAGGATTAAGGGAAGCTTACCAAAATGCATTCTTCAAGACTTCTAGCTGGACTCCAATGAAACATTCCGGTCGAATCATATTTCATCTCTGTCTTTTCAAAATCAAAATCTTTAGACTGATCATCCGCAATTCCAGCCTGTAGCGTCACACCACCATTTGTATTTTGTGTACCTGATCCTCCACGAGCCGTAGGCCTATGTTAATGAAATCGGCAAATAATCATTATTATTAATATCTTACACCTTGATGTATTGACTATAATCAACATCTTCAATATTATCTACGGTCAAGCTACAAACTCATAAAATAAAAGGTAAATTTCGTAATTCAGAGATTAATGTTGGTGAGACTAGATTGAAGATTGTGAAGATTTGTGGATGATTGAAGAGCAATTAAGGAAGTTGAGTTGAGAATTTAGAAGAAGAAGTTGATGATGATTAAGATTTAAATGATTAATTACGTCGAATTCTAGAAAAATGTTAAAACGTCCATTTGTAATTCAAATTGTAACTAAATTTTACATAGTTCAAAACCCCTTTTTGATAAAATGTTCAATTTTTGAACTTCAGAGAATAAACATCATTGTGAATAAATAAATCATTAAGGAAGTCATTTAAAGTACAATTAAACAATTACAAAGGAGCAGATGCTTCAGATTACTCAGTTGTGACATTATACAAAGCTAAAGATCCAGAAGATCCAGTAAATTCATAATTTTAATTGAAATTGTAGTAAAATTAGGACTAAAAAGCAGAATTCGAACTTCCACAACATCCAGCAACTTCAAACAAGCCTCACAAAACAATTAATCCCTGCTAAATGTTTGTAAATCGATTAAAAACCAATTAAAGTAATGGAAATAAAAGTGTGTAAAATGTGACGAGGAGGAATGCAACGAAAAAATTAAATAAGGCGAGTATACTCAAATAAAAAAAGATATTTGTACAGATATATTACATGGTCAATGGACATTTAAACAATATAAATGAAAGATCGGTTCACTTCACATTGAGATAAAGAACAGAACTCAAAAATAAAGTCTACAATCACAAAATGAACGCAAAAAAATAACAAAAAAAAAAAGGTTTTTGGTAAAAAAGAACTCAAAAGATATAGTAAGTCAAAATTTCTTATCGTACATGAGCTTTTTGACTTCATATGCTAGTTGATATCCCGCATATGGATTTGCTTCCGTTTCCGCAGGTCTATAAAATGTAGGTGTGTGTTAAAATGAATATAAATTTTTTTTGCATATAAATAGAGAATATTTTGTTGATAAAATTTGTGGTAATTTTAAAATAGAGAATGAGAGAAAGAGAAAGAGAGATAAACAGAGATAGAAGAAGTAAAAAAATGTAAATAGATCTCGTTAAAAAAGCTTTTTTTTTTTTAAATTTCGTGAGCTTTTTATTTACACAAAAATTGTTTTTTTAAAGTCATTTCTCAAAGTTTAAAATTTTCAGTTCCAAAATTGTCATGACTTTCCAAAAATTTTATTTCTTTTAATTTATTATTTTTGTTTATGATGAGAAATTTGTCAAAAAATGATAAAATTTAAAAACTTTTTGAAAAGCTCTCGAACTTACCGATTGTATGAGGATGGAGACACAACAACACCTTCAGCACCATTTGGTGGTCGATTAACATTTGGTTTAACTTTGTTAACTTGTTTTGTTTGTATGGAATTTAACATTTGATGAGAACCAGAACTAACTGATGGCATTCGCCTATTACGATTAATGACTGAAATGAGGCAATAGAATTGAAATTTTATTAGAATTTTGAGTATGATTGATATTTTGGCATATTTGAGCGCATTTATGTTGAAAAGGATTGAAAGAGTGCAGGTTTTTGAGGACCAAAAACATGAAATGTGCAATTCTATAATTGTAAGTAAACAGCGACTGGTTCGGTGAAAGTAAACGTTGGTATGGAAATTTCGAATGAAAAGGATTAATCAATTGTCCTTTAAAAATGACCAAATTAAACTTAATCTGATCAAATAATCATGCATATTATTAGAATTAACCACAATAGAGTTTTCAACATATTCATCAGAAAACTCTGTAGTTCCCATTCTATAGCCGCAAATACAATGACTCGATTAAATATGAAGATTTGATATGTAGGAA
This sequence comes from Chironomus tepperi, assembly GCF_022539635.2. Lineage (NCBI taxonomy): Eukaryota > Metazoa > Arthropoda > Insecta > Diptera > Chironomidae > Chironomus > Chironomus tepperi. Next base: position 4,598,495 of record NW_027226207.1, read on the forward strand.
ATCTGTATAGGAAGTCGATGAGTTTTATGAACTTTGAAAGTACTGATTCATGAGTGAGAAGCAATAAAACCAGACAGACAAGCAGACATGGATGATGTGCGGCCAAAAACTATTTCGCATCAAAATTATTTCTATTTTTTTCTCATGTAAAAAATGCACTCAAAAGTCATAATTTTTAATTAAATCTTTAAATTATTAATTAATCAATTATGAATTGACACAAATTAATTAGCGATTATTGAACATCTGTCGGCAAGCATAAAATGAATGTCTTCGCCAAATTAATGCGCTTTCTTATATATTTTTTCACTACATTGATTGATTTATTAGCATTAAGATTAAATGAATTAAATCTACTCACGGTTAATTTCATCACGCTCTCGTGTTACGTCCCCTATAATTGGCAATTGGCAGCATGAATTAATGAAAAGAATACAGAGATAATTTTGTAAATAACGCAATGCGATTTAAGCACATATTTTTTGAAATTTAATTCTTTTTTTGTTTTGTTCTAAAAAATTCTTTAACTTTTTTATGAATTTCATTTCTACTCAAATCAGCAAAAGAAATCAAAAAAATCTATCTAAATAAAATAAAACCAAAATTCGATGGATATGATTAGGCTACTAAACATATGCTACATATAAAGTGCAACAAAATATACTTTAATATACTTTAACTAATAATAAATTTGAGATTTTCAACTAATAAAGCAACTATATCGTATATCGTGAATCAACACAACATCTAACTCTACTAAAGCTATTCAAAAAAAGAATAAGAAAAGGATAAGCGGATGTAAATTTAAAACAAAAGAGTCGAAGGAAATACAGTCGGTAATACAGTCGATGAAAGGTCATATAACTTTTTTTGGAGGGCTTTCAACTCAGAGAATAAATCAATAACTTAGTGATTTATATTCAGGAATTTTAATTTTTTTTGGAAGAGAATTGAGAAGTTTCTTTACTCTTAAAATTGTTGAAGGATGGATGAATATTGTGAATTCAGTTTGACCTTTTACTCTAGTTTCTATTTTGTGAATTCTACAATATTTTGAGATTTCTAGAATTGAAATTGATAAAATTGAAACTAGTTCAAACCAAAAATTACTATTTTGATTCTTAAAAGTTCACTACATGATGATTCTGTTATCTGTCCTACTTTACTTCTAGATCACTATTCATTGTTTCTTTTCTAAAATGAATCTAGTCTAATCTCTAAACGAAACTTTTTCTGTAGATTTGAGTATTCTTGAATTTTATTAACATTACAAACTAGTCAATTAAATTCAAATTCAAATTTCTTCATCAACTTTAATATCAAAGATCAGAGCAAATTGAGTTGACATTTTTCCAAGCTTCTGAACTTTCGATTCCAGCTCAGTACAAGCTAATGAGTCAAAGTATCAAATATTTGAGGAGTTCAGTCTTTATAAGCTGAAGACACTGCGATTAGCAATCTATTGTACATTTTAGGCAGTTTATAGTGGGATTCAAATCAGTTGTAAGCTCTTCATATCGAAAGGACAGGAGTACGTCATAAGACTTGATAACGAGTACATTCTTATGACGTACTCTGCAATGTACTTAGTTACAGCTGTGCAAGAATCACCCAAAAAAATCATGCTTTTAAGTACAGAGGTATTACGGTACTAAAATCCATGTTTATTGTCAGTTAGAACGTCGATATGGAACAAGAGCTTTGAAAATTATACATGACCTAGGATTGAACCCAGGACCTTCGGCGTATAACGCCAACGTACAATGAGTTAGTTAACATATAAAATTCTATATGCTTAAGCCTAACTAGGCCCAATTATTAGTATTCACTTCAAACTTCATTTATTACAAATTTACATCATTACATAAATGGATTAATAAAAAAATGATTAAATTCATACCAAAAAGCTCACTAAATAGAAAGAAATGGTTTGGGGGTAAAGTTGGAATATTTATGCGAAAGTATAAAGGAACTGATAAGTATTTACAGAAATGAGATCGTGAAAAAAAAGAAAAATAAATAGGGCATGAGTCTGCGTCTTTTGAGATGAGTGAAGATTTTTTGGCAATGGAAAATAGTCCCGAGCAGCACAAAATTGTCAGCTCAAGTTTGAAAAAATCTCCATCTCATTTCCAATTATATTTCGTGAAAAGGACAAAAAAAAGTTTGCAAAAAATTAAAAAATTTGAAAAAAAAATTCTCTTTTTTTCTATTTCGAAAAACAATTTTTTTTACCAGTTAATCCCCGCACATGGACTCTTTTAGGAAGTTCAGGAGGAGTATATGTTGGTGCGGCAGGATGATCATCTGTAAATGTTTGATATTTTTATGACACATTTTGTTTTTTTAATTTTTTTTTTTAAAAATGGAAGTTCTATACAAGGAAAAAAAATTAAATTATTTAAAATGATAAAAATCAAGGAGAGTAAAAAACGAAATTCATCCTAATCTCTGTTTTTTTGGTTCCTTTATTTTATATTTATAAACTGAACTACAGCAAATAGATTTTAAAAGCAGCAAAGATAGAATATGACATCAAAACAAAATATTTATAAAGCAAGATAGAGTTAAAAATAGTGAGATTTAAGGTGAATTCAAAACATATTTTTAGCAAGCATAGATATTACAGCATAAAGCATATAACATTAACATTAAGCGACATTTAACACATAATATTAAAAAGAGTTTATTATTTATGCCAAGACAACATTGTACGATGCTCGATTTATGTGTATGTTAAATTAAATTTCTACATAATGAAATGTTTAATTCGAAAATTATTAATAAGTTAAATGAAAAAACATCGAGAGCATTAAAACTTAAAAGTTTTTCTTTTATAAATTGAACTTAATGAAATTAAAAATTTTAATTGAAATAATGTGTGATGTTCTTTATAATTTGATATAAGGTGTAATTTTATGTATTTATATGTGTTATTTTGTAGGTGTCTCAATTTTTTTTTTAGAATTCGTTACTTTTTTTCGTACGGTGAGAGAAAAAAAAAAAGATATTTTCTAGAATATTTCTGTCGTTTCTTTGAGTCTCTTTGGTTGAAAATGTGTTGATTTTTAATATTTTCAATTTTTGAACTATTTAAGGGGTAGTTAGGACATCTGGAAAATGAATTGTCTAAATAAATGTGGGAAATTTTTGATTTGTTATTCTGATTTGCCTGTGACTCTAAACTCTGTTAATAAAAGTTTGATTTTGGGCAAATGTTGCATAATCATGGATATTGACTCTGATTTTAGATCAAGAATTTCATGATTTCCAAATTTGAATCTCGAAAAGGGAAAATGAAGTTGAAAAAGCTTTGATATGTCGTTATGTCAATAGTAAAATGAGCTATGAACTTAAATCCATGCTTAAATCCATAACTTAAATTCGAAAGAGTCGAGTCAATTTGTCCATTTAAAATACGAGTCGACTTCGAGTTCTGTTCAGAACTATTGAAAGATCACAAAAAGACGATTCCTATAATATTCTTTATTAAGACTTAAAACTTTTCAAAAATCCTTCAAGAAGTGTTCATTTAAAATTCAAAATACTTTGTAAAAATTGAAAAAATTTCGCTGAAAATCCATAAAAATATTAAATTATTTCCAAAAATATGTTTGTCTAAGGCACAATTGCACAATTATCAAATTACTATAAATCTACAAAATTTATCTAGTCTATATAAAAAACATTTACATCGATATTAAAAGATATATATTTCCATTAAATAAAATACAACACATTTTAGACCAACACAACTCTCATGTGACTGAAAAATCCCAGAAAGAAACTCTTTTTTATCCTTTTGGAATAATTATAAGATACAGGATTACCTCCGTTGAAAAAAATAGCCTAGCCTACTAAATGTTACGAATAAATTTATATATTTTTTTTTACGATAAGTATAAAGTGTGTGATGTCTACGTAGCAACGGACAAATAAGCGATAATCGAAATTTTTTATTCCAATCGAAGATTCTTTTTTTGATTTTTAAAATGGGAATTGAGAGAATTTACATAAAATTTTATTTGATTTGATAAAAATAATGTGAAGTGAAATTTCACATAAAATAATTTTTTAATAGTTTTTTTTAATTCTTTTAATTTGTTGAAAAAATATTCTTTTTTTGAGGTGGGACAAGTTTTGATATTTAAAAATTAATTTATGTGTTTTTTTGATTTGAAAAAAATTTGTTCAAGAAATAATGCTTCAAAAATGATACCTGTACTAACATCATATATATGGCCACAAAATTTATTATATCCTATCTAATAATTTCAAACAATGAAAGCAAGTTTCACTATACTGTATAGTTAAAATATTTAAAAAATTTGACTTTTTTTAAGGTTATGAAATTCTTTGTTTTTTGAATTTTCTTTAGATTTTTTTAATTTAAATTTTTAATTTAGTTTAAAAATATTTAGAAGATAATTTCATCTATCACAATTTTTTGAAAGAAAAACGAAGAGGAAAAATATGTTGACGGTGAAAAGCTTTTTTGAAATTAAAGTTTTAAATTTAAAATTCAGGATAAAAACAACATTAAAGGGAAAAAATTGTTTTAGTTCAATTTTAGGAGTTTTTTTTAATTGAAAATCTCAAAAAGATACATGCAAATTCACCAAAACTGCATGCCTAGGTCAAATTCATATCAAAACAAGTAAAAACATTAAATTTTAAAAAAGTTGTTTCTTAACGGAAATAAAGTTATTCAAAAAAAAAGAATTAAATTTCAAACTCTTAAAAACCGGTAAATTATGAAATTTTTAATAACAGCAAATCTTATGAATTCGTAGAAAATTTAAAAATTCGTTTTGTAAAAAAATCCGTTAAATATTTGAATAATAAAATTCATTTAAATTTCAAATCTTTCAAAAAAAAAACATTAAAAATTCATTTATTTTTGAAACTTCAAAAACCCTTAAAATCTTAAAAGTTCATTTAAAATTGTAAATCTTAAAATTCATTTAAAATTGTAAATCTTAAAAGAAATTTCATTTGAAATTTCAAATCTTCAAAAAACTTTTAAAAATTTACATAAAGTTTAAAATTTTAGAATATTTGTTAAAAATCGTAAAATTGTCAAAAAAATCGGAAGATTTCAAAAAAGTATTTAAATCTTCAAAAACCGTTAAAAATTTAAAATTTGAAAAATTTCTTAAATTCTTTTAAAAAACCGTTTAACTTTTCAAAAAAGCTTTTCGCCCGTCATTCATGAAGGAAGTTGAACGAGCCATAAAGTATTCGATTTAAAAAACAATAATTTGACGACTTTATAGCATCCATTTCCTTCATGGCCAACACGAATTGTGTTAAAAAATTCCATTGATCTACCGAAAAATGTATGTAAAACTTTAAGGATAATATAAAATTGAGTTTATCATATTATTATTTTTAATTATTTGAATAGATTAAAATTATCATATTCATTCACTCATTCAATACCAATTGATTATATTTACGATATATATATACGAATTACGAATTATAAGTAGATATATAAAAAATATATATGACATTACAGCATTTTGATTTGAGTAAATTAGATTTTGTTTTGAAATACGTACTTGATGGACTTATTACTTTTGATGGAGAAGGAGGAGCTCGAAACTTTTTCCTCATTAAAGCCACTATAATCACACATGCAATAACAAAAAAATTTATAAATTTTTTTTTCAATATGATTAGTCTGCAGGTAGATAAATAAATTCATTTGTTAAGGGGGGTAACATTTAAAAAAAGTTTCACATTTTTGTTATTTTAAGTTTTTTTTTTAATTCGTTTTCGATTGAAATTTGAAATATTTTTTTTAATTTTCTTTGAATAGTCTTGATGAGCTTACACATCATTAAGTGAGAGAGAGGACAGAAGGATATTTGTAGATATTGTTGCTTTATGTAGTTTAACTTCTTTCAATTTATTTATCATTCTTGTCATCACATTATTCGTAATAAGAAAAAAGAACTAATTTATCAAAAAAAAAAAAAAAAAAAATTATATGATTGAAAAATAATAAGGAGGAGACGATTTTTGGGAGGAAATTACACTTTATATTTAGCCAATGAATGAGGAAGCTTTAGCTTTATGTATACATATATCAATAATTTATGTACATATATAGCTAACAACATATACATCATGATTATTTTTACCTAACATCATAATCAGTCTTATTTTTTTGATTTATTATGTATGTATATATTTCACCATATCCATATCATAATTAATTTTACTATTTACGTATAGATCACCGCTACAACAGATATACCAAAAGCTTTTGTCAATGAGAAAAATCATATAATTGATGATTGTTATGCTTACAGCATTTCAACTTTCATGTATATATTGCCTTTTTCTTACTGTCATATTTATGCTCATGAATATGATTTTTGCCATGTCACAGCTTCTGCTTATTTATTTTTTTTATCAATCAACTTTTATTGTTATTAATTGAATGATTATGGAGGTGGTCGCATGATTATTGATGATTCAAAATGTTTGGGAGTTCATTGACTTTGTTCGGATTTGATTTATTGTTTGGTGAATTATTTGGTTGGATTTACTTTTGTATTGAAGAATTCTTTTAGATTTGAGATAATTTTTGAAATATTTTTAGGAATTATGATATAAGTTTAAAGACTTGAATTGAATAAATTAAGAGAAATATTGGATGAGATCTTCTACATGCTATGATTAATCTTTAAAAGATCAAATGGTAATGAATTCATTAATTTAAGACGAATTTCACTTTCAATTTTACTTTCAAATATTTTATAATAATTTAATTAGAAACTAGTACAGAGTTTAAACAAAAATTCGGAGTCAAATCAGCTCTAAAAATTCAAAAAGATATGTGTTGATTTGACACAAAATGGATTGAAAAATCTTGGACAATTCGACTCTGAGTTCAGATTTTTAAATTTATCTTCGAAAAAGTTCACTAAACTCTTTAGGTTAAGTTTTTTTTTTACAAAATTCAATTCTATTTTGAATATTTAAAAGGAAACTGAGTTGATTTGAAGTTTTAAATCAACTCAAGTTGAGACGAGTTAACTTGAATTAGATTGAATTCGAGATCTTGCATAATATGAGCCTTAATTTTAGATAAACATCAAATGAATTGAATGGAATTGTGGAAAAGAATTCAAAGCCACATATAACCAAAGAATGGACTTAAATGCAAGGTCCAAGATTTTCACATTATCCTAGAAATATCAATTTGTATTCAAAAATATTCAATCGTTTGAAAAATTCAAAATTCAAATTCAATTTGACGCAAAGACATAAAATGAAGCTTTGAACAGTTCTCCTCAAAATATAAATCATCATCATCAACAACCCCAATCCACAACCACCAATTTTTGAGAATGGAATGCATTTGCATAAATTTTTACAGATCTAAAACCAAAAAAGTTTAATTTTCAAACTCTAATTTTTGATTTCATTTCCTAAAAAGTGCCTAAAATTATGAGCATTGCTTCAAATTTCTTTACCTTTCCATTCTCAATTAAGACAATTTTGGAAAAATTAATTTTTGTTAATTACTTGTTGTTGAGTAGCAATAAAAAGTATAAAAGTAAAATTACTGCAATAAAATCTCAATCAATTAAAAAATTTAGCAATAAAAATTAAACATTGAGAGCATTGGTGATCAATGTATGTAAAAATTATATTTTATATATATAGAATTATAGTATATAGATAGATTATTTAAAATATGTGCCCAAAAAAAAGAGTATAAATATAGGTTATATCGCAAAAAAAACTATGAGCATTTTTTGTTTTTGTTTTTTATTATTATCGTACCATCCAATGCTTTAATAGATGAAGTGAAATCAATGCTTTGTTTTACCATTCCTGTTTGCATCATTATCATGCCAACATCTGAAAAGCCATCAGATCAATATGAAAAAATAATTTTTTTTAAGCTTTAAATTTTTGAATTTTAAACAATTTCAAATTCAAATTTTTCTGAGGTTTTGGAATTTTCATTAGTTGTAGCATAATGGAACTATGTATTAGTAGCATAAACTTTGTCATATTTGTCAGAATTTTATCTATTTTATTAACAAAAAAAAGATTAATGATGCATTAAGCTGAAAATTTTTTTTAATTATTATTTTAGAGAAAAAAAAAATAGTTTTTTTAATATAAATTTTACATATGATCATTCAGGAGAGTGTGAATCTGTCTTATGTTTCGTATGTAGGAAAGAATATGTGATTAAAATAGTTTTTTTATAAAAAAAAATTCAACAAAATTTCAACTTAAAAGAGAAAAATAAAACTGAAAATAAAATAGAAAAAATTAATTAATTTAATTTATAGATTAGTAAGTTTGGGATCGTAAGGATAATTATGCTAAAAGAATCCATGCGGTTTTACTAAATGAAGAATAATTAACAGAATCTAATGGAAACTAAATTAATTCATTTTTTTTTTGTTTGTTTAAAAACCGTAGAAAAATTTCATATTTTCCTTTGTTATCGATTTTTTTTTTGTACAAATTCTAGAGGATACTTGCATAAATTTTTCACTAAATTAACCATAACTTTTTTCATTAAATTTCTCTAATCCAAATAATAATAAATTTTGAAACTTTATTTAATTTCATCTTATCTTGATTTTCTACAGCTTTTTTTTTCGTTAGTTTTAAATGCGGGTTGAAATTTAAAGAAGAAATTTTAAATTGAAGTTCTTGATTATATGCTTTAAAATTGTGGTTCTGTTCATTTGGATGGAGATGTGATCAGATTTAACCTGATCTCGAAATTGACTCCAATTTTATATGAACTTTTCTTGAGTCAACTTTTCCAAACAAAATTTTAGTCGACTTCGAGTTTAAAATTAGTGTAATTTGCAGTAAATTCATAATTAATCAGAGTGACGTAGATCCGTGACCAACCTCTATCCATTTTTGTCACTTGGGATAATTTAATTTAAGAATTCCATGTCTTAATTATTGACAAAAACACTTTGCAAAAGAATTAAAATTCTTTACTTTATATTGAATTAAAATTGAATTTTTGTGATTGATCCAAGCATAAAATCAGCAAACATCGACTATTTGAACAAAAGTACTCAAAGGTAATGGGTTCAATTCCCAAGATAATCAAATTAGTTTTTTTCAAAATGTAATGTAATCTTTTGTAAATTTCAAAAACCGACTTTGTTTTTGATCTTGTATCACAATACAAATCTTAAATTTGGTGAGACTTTTTTGAAAATTTTGTTTGATATATACTTCACAAGATCAAAAATTATATACTTCACAAGTTTTTGGAAATTTTGTATGAAATTATTTTTATATTTTTTGATACAAATGCAATTTCAATTAATCCATCAATTTCAACCCGCACTAATCGATATAAAAAAACCAAAAACTAATAAAATGTTAAAATAATAAAATTATGTAAAATTAAAAATGCTGAAACATAAAAAGGAGGAATTATTTTGCATGAGAAAATTATCATTTTTTGCAGAAAAAAAAATTTGTTTGTTAGAAAAAGTCACTTCCAAAAAAGGATAAAAAAAACGTGTGCAATAAAAAGGAAAAACTTTAAAACTTAAGGAATTGATGAATATATTTATAATATTTAAGAAATTTGATCTAGACGAATGTATATAAAACCGTAAATGACATAATATAGCCATAAATTCGTCTTTCGTATGGTTATATACATGTGTTAATGGAACAAAAGGAAGTTTTAAATAAGAAGGATTAAACGTAAATATACAAATTCATTCCAAAACATCATTATTATCTATCAAAGTGAATTTTTTAAACTTTTTTTGACTCATTTTGCTTCATAAAAAGTTTTATGAATGTTTTTTGATGGATTTTTATTATTTTATATATAAGCGAATGCATCATAACAAGATAAGTAAACTCTCAATCAGAAAAATCATCAAAAATAGCATAAATATAAGATTTTTTTTAGGTTAGGTTAATGAAAATGTTTAGGAAAAGTTTTTTTACACGAGAAATCAACATTCCACAAAAAAATGTATATATATAGAATATAGGATGTATGTATAAGTTACGTAATATACTATAAATGTAGTATGCAGTGAAAAAATTTGATTATAGCAATGTAACAGACTGTGGAAACTTTGAGCGTCGAATTCCTTCGAAATTGAATTTCGAAAGATTTGAAAAATGTTAAAAGGTGTCAAAATTTTAAATTTATTTTGACCGTTACAAAAACCAATGAAAAATTCGATAAATTTTCGAATTAAACTATTAGCAAAATAATTCAAATTTATTTTGAGCGTTATAAAAAATTATTAAAAACTCATTTATTTTTGACATAAACAATTGTACTAAGATTGATTTAGAATAATTTTGATTAAAAATTTAAAAATTGATGAAATTTCTAACATTTTATTGGTTTTTTTATTAACAACAAAATTCAAAACTTAACGGTCATTTATTTTTTTTTGAATCTTATAAGTTTTATGACTATTCAAAAATTCAAAAATTAACGGTCATTTAATTATCTTGAAAATTCAAACATTTCCACAGTCTATTAAGAAAATGCATTTATATATTTATATTTTCATATATATATTTTGCAAAAAAGTTAAATGCCAAAAAACTCTGTTCACAAACATTTTAATTTTTTCTATTCATTTTCTCAGCAAGGATGATTAATAAAAAAAGAGGTGTGTGCTATATGAAATTCACAGGCTTATAGCCTCATGTGAACATGAGTTTTAATGAAAAAAATTACTAAAAATTTTAAACTTTTTTTTTGGTTATTTTTTTTTGTTAACATTTTTTTATGGTTAAAAGTAAAAATTCTCATCTAAGTTTTAAAGAAGATTATATCAATATATATAAAAAAAACAAGTGTAGACTAAAAGTCATTCAATGAAAAAAGTAAGTTTGTGTGTACTTTCAAAATGCACGATATTCACAGTTAAAAAAAGAACTTTTTAAACTATAGTAGATTTTTTTTTTTTTGGTAAAAATTCTTTATGTATATAAAATATAACACTCTAGTTTAGCTCTTTACCTAGCTCATCATATTTCCTCGTTTGCGCTGTCACTGTCGAGTCAAGGTTACATACAGAAATTATAGTATTTGTAATTTTTTTTTTTTGGTTGATTTTTTTAAAAATTTAAATTTTAAAATAATTAAATATCTTAATTAGATAGAAAAAAAAATAGTTTTTTTTGTTTTATAAAATAAGTAATATAATTAAGTTAAATTTAAAAATATAGAATGATAGACAGATAATATAGGGTTAGTTAGTATTCATGATGATATACAGCTTATATATGGAAGTGAGTATAGACAGGGGATATATATAGATTTGAAAAATAAAAATTATACTTAATAGGAATTAGAAGGTAGACTTAAAAATTAAGTAATATTAAAAATACATAAATTTCGCATGTTATCTATGTATAAGGATAAACAGCTTGAGAAGGAAATCCTGTCATGTGACAAAAAAAAAATTTAATTTTTAACGGTTAAGTTTGAATTTATTTTTTAATTTAAAAATAATTATTAAGGACATTTTAGAAATTCTGAATCTTCTGCAGCATCAAGTTTAAGTTTAACTTATTTTAGACAGTATAAATCATATTACAGACAAATTTGTAGATTTGGTCGTAGCCAGAAAGTATTTTTTTTTAACCATTCCTCATTAGCGGCGCTGTCACCTCATTGTATGCTTAGTTTCACCGCCATGGCGTCTTAAATATACCAGACTATACATTTTTACACCATTATTTAATTTTTTTTGACTCTTTTGAATCTTTAAGGATGGAAAATTAGGATTAATTCCAAAAAAAAATCATAAAAAATCAAAATATTTAGGAATTAATGGTAAGACCTGCCTTGACTACTCCATGATGGTGAATATCGACACGTTTTTCCGTATCGATTAAGGATTCAGCAAGATTATTTGATTTTAAAGAATTTTTAGGAACCATTCCTTAGTTTCCACCCTTTTGGCCAATACTTAGACACCCATCCTAACAGACAATGAGTTTCAGACTTACCTAAATGAGCATGCTAATGGGTATACTCAATCAATATAATCTTACAGAATTAAATTATACACATCAGCATGTTCCTTGTCTGCTAGGATTTCACAAATTTTCATATGAATGTCTGAGCCTTGCTTTAATCAGCGCCTAAATCATTCCATAAGACACCATGCCACTCTACATCCTACCAGTCATATTGGCATTCATTTTATGACAAATCAGTCGAGTCTAAACTTAAGATTACATAACTTTTTTGTTCAGTACAAAAAACATAAATTAAGACTTAATTAAGATTTTTGTAGAAAACAAAATAATAATTTTTTAAAAATCAGTGATTATTTGAAGAGGGTCTCTGACTCCCTTGGCTACTCTAATGATTAAAATAAGTAAAAATTACAGTAAAATGATCTATCAATGACACCTACTTGCCGATGTTATTTCCACTGGTGCAGAGATATGGTTGCAATATTGGTCGTTTTATTGAGTGCAAATAAGGTGTCTAAATCCGATTGGACACCAAATGATATATATAGCCTCTGCACCAGTGTTGATAGATGAAGATGGAAAAAAATGTTGATACAGAAGATTTATTTATTGAAAGAATTAACCCATAAAGTATGGTAAGGTACCTCACTCAACCTCACTAGGTTCTCGACTCTCAACTTAACATGAAAACTCATCAAAAAAATTTCAAATTTTTTTTAAAATTTTAAAAAAATATTTTTTAAAATTTTCAAACGACCATTAAAAGTTTTTTTTTTCTATCACATTCCAATCGAAATCCCTCTCAAGTATTGATAGAGTAATAGATAGTAAGGGACAAAAAGAAAACGTATAACTGCAGGTAACATTAAAATTTTAATTTTCACAAATCGCATATAAAAGGATTTGTTTTTTTTTCTCCTTTATAATCCAATTTATTTTTTTTTCAGCATATATGCATTTCAAAAATATATATTTCAATTTTTTTTTACAACTTTTTAAAATGCATCATTACAATCAACAATATTTATTTAAAAAATTTGCATCATATTTATATATAAGAAAAATTTTGGGAGCGGAGAAGGAGAAAATAATAAAAAAAAATTAAAAAAATATATAAAAATAGACACTTAATAGCTTTATTTATTTCCATATTGACTTATATCAAAGGCGGTTCATTAATTTCAATTTGGTCAATCGTCAAATTCAGTTATTTTTTTTTTGGTTCCGTTAGATATTTTTCAATTTAAGGTCGACAAGCGATAAAGATTTTTTATATTTTCGAATTTATATATTACACTCAAATATGATATGCAATGGATAGCAATTTATTTATTCCCATTGTATTTATGAAATTGAAATAAATTGCCCCAAAAAGGATAGAAAGATTGTTTTTTTTTTTGTTTATAGATATTCTTAATTACTTTAAGGCAAAAGGAGATAGATAGAAGAGGGGAAATAGAATGTTAGAAGAAGATAGAAACATAACTGCATAATATTTTATTAATTAGTTATGTTAATTAATATATTTTTTACAATTTGAATTTTAATTTGAATACATTTTACTTACAGTTTTTGCACTTGCACTTCTTTATGAGAGTTTCATCCTTTATGTCCTCATGACATGCCTTACAATAGAACCAAGCTCTGGAAATGGAAATGAAATGATTGTAAGTATTGAGAATTTATAGTTTGATGCGCATATGGGGATGTTTTGTAAGAATTCAAGTTTAAGGTTTTGAGTCACTAAATTTCCAAATGTTAGACTCGAACTTGCACCTTCAATTAGGGTTTCTGGAAGCGGTTGTCTGAAAACCGCATAACCGCACTTTTTGGCCCAAAATGCGGTTTTAAAAAAACCGCAGTTTTTGAAAGAAAAAACCGCGGTTTTAACACTTTGTATGGAAAAAATTCTCAAAAAGTAAATTTTGAAGGTAATTTTTCAAAAATAAGTTTAGAATTTTTTTTAACTATTTTATCAGGCAATTTGGAACTAAATTTAATGAAATGAAGAAAAATACAAAGATTTAATACTTTTATGGATAAAACTCCAAATTTAAATTTTTTAAAAAAATTTCATACATTTGTATGAAAATTGAAAACCGCAAAAAACCGCAAAACCGCGGTTTTTAAAATTTTGGAAAACCGCAAAACCGCGGTTTTGAAAAAACGCGGTTTTTCAGAAACCCTACCTTCAATCAGAATTTATCCCTATTTCTTGCTAACTGTTGTAACTATTGAACTATCAAGCTACTAAAGTCACATAGTAGCACAATCCTTACTTTTACGAGTCATTTCGAACTAATTTGAAGAATTAGTTCCACATAACTCAATTAGACGACTCCGAATAAGACCAGTCGGTTGAACGATCCAAACGCAAGCAGCATCTGAGCTGAATATTGCAAAGTAAAAAGTCCCGGAATAGTCCAATAAGTCGATTAATCGATCTAAAATACGACACCACGTCAGTGTGACTGTGGTTGACTCGAAGTGACACTGGCATGGGTCCAAATTCAGCACAAAACCAGAATCACACCGGCTTGGATCAAGATTTTTGATCGACTAACCAATTTGAGCTATACGGAGACTATTCACTAGCTTCTTTTCTTTGACTTCTATAGTTCTCACTACCGTTATTCAGCTCAAATGCTGCATACATTGCAGTCCATTTACCAAAATACCTTCTTAAGACAACACAGACAAACCAACAACTCCAACTCCCCTTTCCACACATAAAATTGCAAACCCCATAAAATTATTCACATTATTACATGAGAAACGGAAATTACACATTCAATAATTTACAATTCAAATTCATATTTGATTACTTCCTCACCTTTTTACTTCGTCAGCACTTTGTGCAATAAAGAATCCTTGTGTATTTGCTAATATTTTTGCACCACGTGGATTGATTGAAATTTTACTATCATTACCCTCTTCTCCGCCTTTTATTTCTATCGCTAACAATAACAATTTGAGTTTTGTGAAGCAAAGCCTATAGATGATGTAAGGAACAATGAAGAAATATATTATAATTGAATATATATCATATTAATGATTGATTGAGTGATTTGTGTATTGATTTTTATCTTCAATGAATGTCTACATAAATTCTATGTTTTATAACATAATTAATTAATTAACAATCAATGATCAATTATTGATTGAAAATTAAAGGTAAACAAAAAAAATGTACACGAACATTGCAATTGAGCTTTTAAACATGTATACATGCAGAACATGGCTTAAAAGAAAGAAAAAATAAAATCAATGTGAGGGTGATGAATGGATGGAGGAAATAATAATAAGGTGTAATTAAAAATGTTATGAGAAGCACTTTTCTGATTTATTGATGTATTGTAACTATTGGTTGGTCTAGGAAGCTCATTGGGGCTTATTCAGAGGCCGATTTCTCCAGTGCTGGTACGGTACGATACGGTATAATACGGCATAGTACGGTATGGTGTAGGCACACCATGGTAAGATCCCAGTACCGAAGAAATTGAACCCAGGGTGACCGGCGTAGAGAGGATAGAGAGTTGACTCTAACTCCTTCCCCCTCCCTTAACTCCCTTGAATTCGTCCCTTGGCTTGATCTCGACTCGAATTTTATATTGAGTGAAATCAACTTTTCCATACGAATTCCGAGTCGCATCGAGCTTTGATAGCTAGTCAGCATACACTGCTCTCTATGAACCGGTTCCAATTTGTAATTTGTAAAGCTCTAAAGGAATTTTTGGTATTTTAGTCTCAAAAAATCCTAACTAAATGAAGAATTTCTTTCAAAAAGGGAAAGGGTGGTGTACTTGAGGCCCAATTACCCCTTCATCCCCATCCCCCTAATTACACCCTTAATGTTGACACTAATGATATTGATCCTTACAATCTTACAACCCCAGGTATCTCCAATATCCTCAAGCCCTTCAAAAACAAATTTTAATTAAATTTTCCAGTCTAAAAATTTTCCAATCCGACATCAAATTGCATAAAGCAGCATATGCCAAACGAGCAGCAGATGTAGTAAAAATTCAAGGACTTGCAAATGTAATAATTTAACAAGCCAAATGCATCCCATTCCAAAAAACAGCAACCTTGAGACAAGATGCAAATATCAGACATGACAATTTGCTAGAAAACATCATTCATAAATCAATAATTCAGAAAAAGCGCGTCGATGATGAATGATGAGTTGTGATAAATGATCAATCAAATCTGAATAAGAGTTTAGCTAAGTATGAAAAATTATGCTGATGCTCTATATACTTTTTGTGTGTCTTCAACTTCTACGTTCTAACTAAATATGTATATTGTGTCTATGTATGAATGTATGTGATTAAAGTATTTATTTTTAGTGCTTTTCATTATTAAAAGCCTTTTAAAGTTTTGAATTTATAGCGTAGGCGAATTAATTTTAAGGTTTTATGTCAAACTAGATTATTTAACGCATTCTATTAATTCAAAAACTCTGGATTTTATTCATTTTAAATTTCAATTTTTAAGGTTAATCTTCAAATGCAGTTAAATGATGGTGAATAACAAACTATAGTGGTTAATAATGATGAAGGTGTTTAATCGTTCAAATTTAAATACATGAGTTATTATTATATATAAAAATATTTAATTAAAGTAGATTGAAATGTAAATCTTACTCGCAGGCTTGTGGAAAAGTCATTCCGGTGAATGAAGGTGAAAGGGTTTCAGTATACATCTCACATCCGGTACCTTGCAAGTAGTCATTTTGCCATATTTGCATATCAGGGGACTGAAACGGAAAGATAGCAGCCGTACACAAAACATTTAGATCTGCTTGATATTTTTGATTTTTTTTTTCATAATTTTTCTTTTGATGACAATAAAGATTGATGAATGTTTTTTTAGTCTTTAAACTGCGAATAATGAAAGCTTTTTTTTTTGATTTCTTTATGTTTATATTGTCTTGTATTTTCTATTAATCATGATTTTGTAAGGAATTTATTCCTATTTTTTTGTTTTTTATCGATTTATTTTGAACGTTAGTTGACTTATATACTTTTAAGCTAATTAAGCAAGACATTCTTTGTCCTTTTACAAAGTGTTGAATAACATCGATAGCAATTAAGCAATTACAGCTTGGACTGATCATTAAATAATTAATATCGTTTATCATATTTATATAAAAATAAATTAAAGCACAAAGATGATGAATAAAGTTTTCAAATCGTTGTATTAATTGATATGTCTTATAGTCCCAAAAGGGGAAATAAATAAAATTGTCAATTTGGGACAAATGTCAAATATCTAATCGATCAAATGTATAAAATTGTTTTTGCTCCTAAAATTAGAATTCTATTCAGTTTTAATATTGTAATTTAGATTAGTAGTTGAGATATTATAGCTTGTTGAACTTTCGATATGGAAAGTCCGTGAAAAAATGGTTGATCCAATGTCATTGATGTGAATTTTTAGTTTTTTTGGAACATTTTTCAACAACTTTTGATTACAAACGATTTGAAAACCTTACTCAATTCCTGACTTATTTGTACTTCTTCATTTTTCAGCAAAATGAAGTAGACGATGCATTACAGAAGGATAACAAATGATTAAACAAAACGTATATACGATGGGACTATGTACTTAGAACAAAATTTGTTAAGAGAAAGATACTAAGAAACGGAACTTATGCAGCACAATTGTATGAGAAAGCTGTCTTTCTTGACAAAAGCTTGAAATTTATTTCTTTTAAATAATGAAATGCTTATTATTACCACGGACTGTCTTTACTGATATGTACAAAATATATATAAATATAATAAAAAAGGAGATAGAAAATAAAATGCGATTCACTTTTACGAACAACGAATTTTTTATAAATATTTACACAGTTCGTCTTGTTAAAATCGATGAATAAAACTTACTCTGTGGCACAACTGAATTTCATGCCCACGAAAGAGGGACTTAAAGTTTCTGTGTACATTTCCATTCCAGTACCTCGAAGATAATCATTCCATTTTTGCATCTCTGCTGACTATAATTATTTTTTATATACATTTTTTTTGGCTTTATTTTTACTTTAATTAATTTTTTTTTCTTATTATTATTTGCGACAATTACTATTCTTAGCTTTCAGGTAGATATAAAATAAACTTATTTTTTTTTGGCAGGAATTATGAAGAAGAGAAGAAAAACAAAAAAAAAATTACATGAAATAATGACAAACTTACCGTTTTGAATGATCTCATAGCAAATAAATTAGCCATCATTGTTGAGAAACCAGGCGCCAAACAACTTTGTGCAATGAAGCCCAATTTTAACTCTGCTAAACAAATGACATCGTCACCTTGCTTCCAATCCCAAGACGGAATATTGAGTAAATATGCTTTATTATGATATTGCATTAACTGAATAATAACACGAATGTCATCGCTATAATTTTTGATTGAAATAACGCGCATAATGTTGGCAGCATCTTCTGCATCGGGATCTTGACAGTACTTATTGGCTAACACTAAACAGGCATCAGCTTCGTGAACCTGAAAACATTTTGAAAAATTTTGCTGTTATGATAGTCCAAAAGTCTTGATATTTTTGTTGTTTTATTGTCAAATATTTAAAAATTGTAATTTTTTGAACTGCTGGCAATGAAAATTGGAAATTTTAGGTGAGGATTGTTGACAGGTTTGTAGGTGATCTGGAAAGTCGTCTTCAACCGCCTTGAGGTGAGATAGACTTTGTTCCACTAATCTGATTAGACTATTATGACTAGTCTGGATACTATTAGATAAATAGTTTTGTTTCCAAGATCATAGTCTAGTATTAATCTTTAACAATCAATCAGAACTAAGATAAATTTGAGGAATTACTTCCATAAAGGCCACTATTTTTAGTCATAGCTGCTTAGCATTAGAGAGCTCAGCATTGAATGTCTGATATGACTTGATTAATCATTTGATTTAAATGAAACAGTAAGTAAAGCTTCAGTTATTGATTATCGAGATTTTGAGGCATATCAAGGTGTTATCTTGTATGTACAGACTCACAAACTTGTGTACATTGTGAGAAAATTGAAGAAATTGAAGAGAACTTCCTTTTTATCTTGAATTCTGCTAACTGCTCACTCGGGAGTTGCATAGTGTTTAGTTAATAACTAGAGCTAAGGTCGACAAATGACAAATTTTATGAAACTGTTGGAATTAGATTCCAGTTACCTTTCAACAGTATGTCATTAGGAGTGTAGCACTCTTTGTCATATCGTGGAATAACCCCCGATAGCTCAGGAGTAAGAGCATGCGACCAGAAATGTTAGGACGTGGGTTCGAGTCCCACTCGAGTTATCTTATTCGAAATTATACTTTCTCTGTCAGATCACAGAGGATCAGGTCAGGAACCGGTTACCGTCACCGGTAACGGAACAGGAACGTTCCGGAAAAATTCCAAAAGTCTATAAACTTATTCTATAAAAATGATTAAGATTTGAAGGCATTTGAAAGGAATCGAACCTTCATCCTCTTTAAAAATAAGTTGGTAGTGTCAACTGGTTGTTTGACTACTCTGCAATTGAATCCTTATCCTTAATCTAGCAAAATTGGCTATATTTGGCTCAATATTCCAAATTTGACTCTATTCCTGCACCACATCTCCAGATAGAATCATCCTCTATTGCCAAAAAAAAAATTTGTCCGTTCACAAACAAAATTCATAATTTTCATTGCAAACAGTTCCTTAATTTAGTCAAACAAACGCTACAAAAAAGGAAATCACTTCTATGAATATATAAAAAACTCGCTCTACCATTTTCCTAAATTGTGTCGTTCACATCTACAATTACTAGCATTTCATGCATTTTGTGCAGTAATGGGTAAAATTATGGAATTTCCTATTATTCCACTTCTTTTTATTGTTCAACAATTTATCACTCTATTAAAAAAATTCTAATTGCATGCGAAAAGAAAACTTCTATTTAATGTTGTGTATAATTAACGAATTTATGTGAAAAATTTGAATTTTTTTTTAATAAAAAAAAAATTGTTTTTTTCATTTATTTGTCTTTAGATCTTTTTTCCAGCATATTTATGAAACTTATGATTTAGACGGTAAATTGGTTGTTAACGTAAACAAAAGAAGGAATGAAAAATTAAGTTTTTTTTTGAAAATGAAAGCTTAACTTACCATCATTTTGAAAGAAATTATACAATATTTACATAAGAAAATAATGAAAACTTTCTTAATGTGTATTTATAAAATTATTTGAGGATAGAATGAGAATGATTGATGGGAAAAAATATATCCGACAAGTTGGCTGGAAGAGCCTGGAGCTCATAACATACACGCATGTTAATTAGATTCAATTTTCTTCATGATGCAATTTAGGAAAATATTCTGTACATCAGTTAGATGAGTCACTAATTAAAAACTTATTAAGTTTGGTGCTGTTACACGGTATTTTAGTTCTACCACACTCAATTTGGTGTTAAATGGAAATGGAAAATCTCAAGTTTTTTGAGAATTTTATGAGATTCTATTCTATTGATATTTACAAACGAGCTATATCTTCACTCAATAGGCGAGCACAAAAGAGTTAAGGAACAAATTTTTATAGGGGAATCGAATTTCTTTTATCATTTTTATTTACAACTGCTGATATGGTTTTTGAAATTTGTAGGATTGAAGGATGTGGCTTCCAAAAAAGTTATTTTTTATTAGACTGAGAAAAACTTTGTTTAATCCAGGACCTGCATGTAGCAAAGCTACGATTGGCAAACAAACAGAAAATGTATAACGACCTTAAGTTACTCGCGCTTAAGGTAAGCTTACTGTGTATCTGAACGTGCTACCTCTATGTAGACGGTACAAATGTCCAGTTTTAGAATTTTTCAATTCTTGAAGATATCTGAGGTAAAATGATCAGGCTATTAATCAATTTAATATGGACAGCTTGTATCTGCGAAGGTATTTAAGCATCTAGACATCTCCTCCATAGGCACACACCATGAAAAAATCAGGAATTCGTGAATGTGACTTTGAGTCGGATTCGGTGAAACCTGGCCTCTCATAGTAGAGTATCGTTTGCCAGGGGACATTATTTTCTGGCGAAATGCCGTTTGGGCTTCTATTTATTTTTTGAGAAAGAGGAACAAAACGAACTTTATAACTTAGAAATCTCTTAGGCCTATCAAAATTCCCCAGAAAGAAGGCTGTTGAGTGAGACAGTTTTGGACTTGGAATTGGTAATCGGAAGACGGAAGTCAGCTATCAGGTCACTTATAGAGTCAGCTTTAGATCCAATCTGAAGGAGACCATGAATCATAATTGATCAACACGGCCAAACAAGTAAGTAATATGTATTAAAATTCTCGAAGCAAACATTTTGGAAACCACATTAAGTGATGAGAATGAATGACAAAGTGTACACGACAGTTGTAACAACAGAAATGTAAAAAATCATAAATCGTACATAAAAAGATCAAACTCAAAGAGACTAAATTTTTTATGTATGTAAATTGGCTGTAAAGTTTACTATTGGTTTTTTACAATTTTCTGTTGGATTAAAATGATAACAATAATAAAAAAAAAAGTCTTTTTTTTGGCTCAATATTATCAAGGATTAACACTTTAAATGTTCAATGGTTATACAAGTATTTTACCATTACTTTTTCATAATAATAAACAACAATTTAACACCCAGTTTAGTTCATATATTTTTATATAAGTTGCCCTTAAATGTCACCTACAATACGTTTTCCACATTATCATAATCAATGATTTTATTGCATTCATTATACTCATATATATCCTTAAATCTAAGGCTATGCAATAAGGTCTAATTATGGAAAATTATTGTAACTGCATTTAATGGATCTTAATTGGTATTTTTTTGTCAACTTATAAAAAATTTATTTTACCTTGACTCGCTGTAAATCAATGGGATTCATGATAGTGCCTTGAAAGAACTCCACCGTAGTAAAATGTCTTTTGAAAAGGCCCTCGAGTTCAAGACCAGGAACATGCCTTTTCGAGTTTTTTTTTTTAATTTTTCGAGCCAAAGGTAAAAATTAAAAAATTTTTTCAAGATAATCCATGATTTTTTTTGAAAAAAGCAAAATTGTGGTATTTTATATCAAAATTAAGTGTTTTATCATGTTAATTTGATTATTACAGCGGATGTCAGGATCAATAGTGAAAAGTAATAAACATGAAAAAAAGGAAAAAGAAATTATTTAAAAACCAGATTAATAATAAAAATAATCATATTTTTTGCATCTTTGTTAACCATTTGTGTCATTATTATAATAAAAAAAATTATATATATATTTATGATATTGAACGTCCTTCGAGCTGTTCCTGGTATCCATTATTCGTATGAGTTTCTTCGAACTTCCGCGTGGGAAGGGGTTTTATGTTTTTTTTTTTGTACAGAAGAATATTATGTTACACAATGCTGATTAAGGGTTGGTTACTTATAATGAATGTAACAAGGCAGTGACTGGCAACCTGTGTGTCGCGGCACAGTAAGCTTTTGGAAATGACATGAACCGTATGCCGTGTGCGGTTTTGATTGAAGCTTACCACGAAGGTGTACCGCAAAAACAAAAGATTGCCAACCACTGTAATAAGGATTGAGGAAGGACACCTAGGACCAATTCGATCCCCATCATAAGTAATCAACCCCCACCCTTAATTCATCATTCATTATGATTGAAAAATAATGTAATTACAAATGAAAAAAATTCAATGCATTTTTTATTGTCTGATATATATTTATAAATATGCTGTTTGGTCGGAGGTCTCATGCATACCAAAAAATTAATATCAAAATTAAGATATACAAAAGACCTACATGATGTTGATTTTATTTTATAATTGTCTATAAATTCTAGTTAGAAAATAATGAATTGAAAGGTCTTACTGTGAAAAAATCTATTTCATGCAAATATAAATTAATAAAAAGTTCTAAAATTTAATATAAAAATTCGAAAGAAATGAAGGATAGAAATCTATGAATAATATGGATTAATTTCGAATGATTTGCGTACTTTTGATAGGAGGAATTACGCGAAAAAAGAGAAATTTTGTTGAAAATTATTTAAATTAAATTATATTTTTTGGACTTTAAAATCTCTAATATTAGACAATTTGGATTATTTTGTTCAATTGTCAGACACCTTTTCACTTCCATAATTTATTTATTATTATTAGAATTTCTGTATGACGTTGAAAATTTCATTTCTTCAGATAATGTACAAGTTCCGGATAGGAAATGATTGAAGAATTTCAGTTTAATATTTTTTCTACAAGACAGGAAATGATTGATGTTCTTTTTATAATAAAAATGAAAATTTAATTTCCATATTTAAAATATTTTTTGAATAGAATTGAAGTTGAGATTGAGAAAATTCTGAGTTTAGAAGATTCTTAGGAATATTTGGTAAATTATTGAAAATTGAAGGATTGGAACTGGTTCATAGATATTCTGTAATGTTGCTATCAACAATCCCGAGCGACACAAAGAAAAAGGCTATGCTATTGAGCTTTAAAGGCTACTCTAAATCTCCTTATTTAGCATTAAATGGAAGCCGTCAACTTTTAGTAGCAATATAAATGCCAAACAGATGCGATTCCTATTTAATGTCAATACAGGAGATTAGGAAGAGCCTTAAAAGTTCCATGGTGTAGCCTTCTTCATTTGTGTCACTCGAGAAAAGAGAAGGAAGGGCCAGAAGCTTTGCGACACTCAAAGAAATCAGGGACGTCTACAAAAACACTCTAATTAAGGCCCAAGCATCTGTAAAGTTACAAAAATTCAAAAAAGGCGGATTCAATCCTCAAAAACTCTGTTCTGGTCCCTAAAATACACTTCTGTTTATGATTAATGACATTCCAGATCGATTCTTACAAGAATGTTCCAATTGGATTCTAATGAATGTCAATAACATCCAATTGAGTCTGAAATTCGACTGTATTTGACTGAAGTCATGTAATTGGCATCTATACATTTGCAAGGAAATGTTTCTAATGAGTATGCAAGGATAATGATTGATTTCTGTATAAATTTTGGACAAAACAGAATCATAAAAAAATGTGATTTTAAGCATAAGTTGATGTGTCCATGAACTCAACTTGAATAAATATTTCCTATTCTAAGAAAATGATGTTAATGTACTCATTCATGTTATATTTAAAAAAAGAATAAGTTTAAAAAAATTTTCATTCCAAATATATACACATGTATAAAAATGACAATCTTAAGTTTATATTTGAAATAAGTAATGTGAAAAAAATTTTCAAAAAAAAAGAAAATGCCTCAAAACTTTTAAGGAAGTAAAAAAAAATGCGTAATTGAATTTTGCTGAGATACCAGTTAAGTTGTGTGTACCTTTACTCTTTCCAAATCGACAGCATTCATCATTGTGCCTTGAAAAAACGCCACCGTAGTAAAATGCTTTTTCAAGAGCCCTTCGAGAGTTAAATCAGGCTCCTTCCTATTATTGTATTATATCCACATATTATATTATTATTATTATTATTATCGTAATGAAAATTCTCAATTGTTCAATTAATAATAATGACACTTTTTTTTGATAAAGAAAATTATGCTATTATATTATAAAGATTATTGATAAAATTAGTCCGAGTAGCAATGACCAGGAAATTGTTGTAGTTTGGTATTAGTTCCTGGGTAAACAATAGTACGTTAGAACAAGATTGCGACAGGATATTAACTTGCCAACAACTAGACATAACGATATTATTGTCCACTCGCTGTTGATATCCCATGGAATCAAAATGATCCATGTGTACTACAGTAACGTTCCTAAGGAATATCAATGTAATTTATGTGACCTACATTTTGATGACATAATACGGATTCAATAAGATTTGGTCGACTATATTGACGTTATGTAATTGACATTTACTGTCTCTTCGTCGTTGTGACGACATGGCAATGGTGACAATTTAATAACAATCTGGAAAACTAAATCTTATTGACCGTACACAACTACAGCGTTGTCTTCTCGAGGGATTTAAAAGCATTGATTTGTATTAAGACTCGAACCCTTCTCGAAATAGTAATTTAGTGACAGTTCTTGATGCATATATGAAAACAAAACAAGGTACTTCAAGATAGGATTCGAATCCGCAATTTTAAAATAATTTCTGACTAGGTTAATTGAATCCTTTTGGTTCGTTAGGTCACTATGGATATTATCCATATTTATGCATCATTAATGACTAATTGCTCTGGTATGAATTCATATGGAATCATGAATATTCATTTTCGAGCGACACAAATAAAGAAGGATCTGTCACAGAACTTTTAAGGTTTTACTATATTTCTTTTATAAACATTAAAGTGAATCCGCCTATTTTTGACAGCCATATAGACGCCAAATGGAGGCGGCTTCCATTTGGTGTAAAAAAAGAGGTTTAGCGGCGATTCCCTAACGCTCCGTGATGAAGCCTTCTTTATTTGTGTCGCTCGAAATTCAGTAAATCATCTCAAGGAACTTCAACATTCATCCAACCAGAGTTATCATAAAAATCACTTAACTCAACAACTCAAAGGCCATTACTACTCTGACAAGATGAAAAACTAACAAAAAATACTCAAGGTTAACTCACCTATGAAGAAATACAACTTCCACATCCACATCCTCACGATCCTCGTGCAGAAAGTCTTTCAGGAAATGCGATACAGACTCGTAAGTTATGTGTCCACAAACGACAATGTGTCTATTAACAATTTCATCAACCAAACAATGAAAATTCAATTATGTCATAATTTTTTGTGTTTTTATTCCAGTGATGAGAATCGATCAGGTAATTTAATATTCCACAATGTCAGGCATTGGTGATTGATGATGATGTTTTCAATTTTTTTTCCGTGTTAGGAGGGCGTCGAGGGATAATTTTCATTTTTTTTTTTTGTGTTTTGTTGGGAAAATAAAAGAAAATCGAATATTAGTTTTCGCTTTTTATGAGCCACAAAAAAATATATTTTAAAAGCAAAATTAGGAAATTGATCTTGAATAAAAAAAAAAGAAATATTATGATTATTTCAGCCAATTTTGCTGTGAAATTCAATTGAATGAAAAAATTTTTTTCATTGAATTTCCCTTTCAAATATTGTAAATTTTTTTTTAATTGCATGCAATATAGTGAGGTTTTTATAATCAAAAATTTGAAATTATAAGGTTCAATGAATTATTTGTTATCAAATTAAATTTATCCACAAATTATAAAAGAAGTTCATTTTTCGTATTGAATTTTTTTACGAAACCTTGAAGCGTAATTTTTGATTGATCAATTGAAAATGTATCGTTGTTCGTGCGTAATAATTGATGTCGTTTATTTAAGGTTGAAATTAAATTTGAAATTTTAGGTTGTTGGCAATTTATTCGAATTTTTAATATAATCTTTCTAACTTTGTTAGTTGAAATTAAAGAATTATGAAGAAAATTTCACTTTAAATCAAAGTTTGACTCAAATTTTAGATTAAAAAGTAAAGTTTTAGTTCTAACCCTAACTAAATCCTTTTTCTCAATGTCATTATCTTCCATAGTTAGTTATATCAGATTCGAATTCAAAATCTGCTTCATATTGAATGAATTCCTTCGAACTTTTCACGAAACTAGACCAAGAATGCCAACATTTATATTCAATAAATGTCAAAGAAATCACTAAATCAAATCAACTAGCCTTCACTCTCTTTTCACATCATAAAAAGAGTTTCCAATCAATTTGAATTGATTTATATTGTTTCAAAGAACATGTTCCTTACTCAACTTTAGTAAGTAATTTGATACATTTTCATCTTATCGACCTTCAAAAAAAAGCACTTCAAGTTTCCATAAAGAAAACAAATGAAAAAAGGAGAAATTTGTTTAAAAATAAAATGTATTTATTTGGAAAATGAATGAATATATTGTTAAGAAATAAAGAGAAATAAAATATAGTCTGTTAACCATTATAAGATCATAAAGTAAAGTATATAAATAAATGGTAAATAAGTATGTACTTAATACTAAGATTTTGTAAATTACTCAAAAAATCTCAAACTGTGAATAAATACAACAATCAAGCACTTGTTTGCATATCGATGACCAAATTTGTTGTGAGTTATTGGCAATTTTTAAGGATTTTTATGGATTTTTGAGTTTCTAAAACATTAAAACTTGGTTTCGCGCGATTTCAAACAAACCAATTTAAGGATTTTGGAGAAAAATCAACCAAAATTCAATTAAAAACATCAAAATTTCATCAGATTTCTGATCATGCATTTAATTCAATAATTCATCAACATTTGCTCATCAATATGCAATTAATTTATTAATATATGTTCAAATACTCATGATAATCAAAGTTCTATGCTCACACATGATGTTATCAAACATTATTTGCAACTTTTATCATTCTGAACTACTGGATGCATCAAAAATTATTTAAAAAAAAATTGTTAAAAAAATTTGTACAACATTCCTCTGTAAAAGCTATATATTTATTACAATATGATGTTATACAAATAGGAATTAAAATACAAAACAAAATCAAATACTTGCAAAAAAATTGATCACCAAACCCGAGCGACACATAGTGATGAAGGTAGTCACATGGGTCACACCATATGGACTACATTATGTAAGCCTATGTGTCGCTAAGGTCAAACTAACTGTACAACTTTTTAATTTGATACTTGTTACTTCACATGCAGTAAAAACTGGAAGCTGAGGGGGGAGGGGTAGGAGATTTTATGATGATTCTTGTGCAGATCTTTTGACCTTCATGTTCGTGTACTGAGATTGTACACGGGCAAGTCAGAAGATCCTCATGAGAGATAAAAATATAGATTTTCTTGCTTTGATATTTTTCGATTAAAAAAGAATGTATGTGTTTTCCTCTCAAAACATGCATGATGAAATCAAAACTATATGAAGAAAAATACTTTTTTTTGCTTAGAATTAATCGAAAAAAAAAACTTAATTTTCATCTACAGGAGATTTTGTTTCTGTACAAGTCGTTTTTACTTATTTTTAAACCGATTTTTCAAATTCAAATTTTTAAATATTTCAACATTTTTTTATATCTTATTTAAAATTTTCTGATCTGTAACGAATTTTGAAATTTAACTTTAATTCTTCATAAATTTACGCACATTTTTTTCAACTACGTTTCAATCCTTTCTTATAAAAAAAAACTTCGTAAGGATCATTTTTACATTTAAAACTGAAATTAAACCTTAAAGTTCTCATTTCAAACACAAAACACTTGAAAAACAGAAATGGAAACAAAAAAGTTTAGATTCTATTAACGTTTGAAATGAGTCTAAAACTAACAAAATGTCATCTTTTCAACTTGTCTATATGTACATTTCTCTCACTTTTGTTTATTAATAACTTCATCATCAAAATTAAATTTTTGTGTTGAATTTCATAAATGTGTGTAACATTAGGCTTATAAGTCTGTTTTGTTAACAGATAAATCCTTTTTAAACTCATTTGTATTGTGTCTTTATGGATCTTAATAGATTTGTAACAAATGAAAATTTAAATTAGATGATTTAAAAGATTTAAAGACTATTTGAAGTCCAAAATTGTGTTTTATAAATTGAAACTAAATTTAAATTATCAGAAATCAATTGAAAAACACAAAATAATCCGAATTTTTAGTTTATTTTCCTTAAACTGTATATTTTATCCAAATCATCCACACATAGACACCATACAAATTCCACATTAATCAAGAAAAAAATGAGTCAAAACACCGATTTCATTTACGACTTTTCATTTTTGCTATCCAGTTCATTTTTCAAATCTGCTTTAATTATTCCTCGATTTATACCACATGATTTATAATTCTGGCAAATATTATTCTTTAACGGGTAAAAAAGTTAAATATTTACATTTCGTATCATCGCTCATTTTTGAAAATTAACTGAAATTCGCTTAGATCGATGTACATAATCTGTTATGAAGGAATTTGCGAATTTGTTGAAGTGAAGAAACTATTTATTAGATGGATTTGTATACTTTGAGAAAATTGAGTTGTAGAAGATTGAAGAAGATAAAGAGTATTTTGAATTTTGATGCATATTTAGAAATGATTTGAAAATTTGAGAATTTTGGTTTGAATAATTTTTGTAAAGAAATGAAATTTAAATTTTCAAATTCTTTTAGAATTC
This sequence comes from Chironomus tepperi, assembly GCF_022539635.2. NCBI lineage: Eukaryota > Metazoa > Arthropoda > Insecta > Diptera > Chironomidae > Chironomus > Chironomus tepperi. The sequence continues at coordinate 4,627,626 of NW_027226207.1, forward strand.
TTATGAAAATTTGAAAATAATTCAAAATAAATTAAAAATAAGGTTTCAAAATTTCTTAAAATTTCAAAAATTTTTAAACTTTTTAAAAATTTAAATTTGAAATTTTTTTTTTCATCTTTTTTTCTGCAATTTTCATATAAAAATCTTAATGAATATCATTTTTCTTGAAAATATTCATCAAATAGAATCTCATAAGCATCATATCCTTAATATCCCAAAACCATTCATTTAATATGAATTATAAATCTCTTGAATAGCCATTTCTAAGCCATATGTCGCAGCAAAAATGCTCTCATGCAAATAATTATATACAATATGTTATCACATTTATGGAATTCAACCCAAAAAAAGAAAAAAAAAGTCTGTTTAAAAAAAACTTTCTTATTATTTCTTGTTATGAACAGTAGAAAAACAATATAACACAAGTGAATAACTCTATTTAATATACTTATCTAAGACTAAACTTTCAAAAAAATACCCTAGCTTGTTATGTTTCTAAATGCCATATGCCACGCATTTTCTTTCTTTTCATTTTAATATTCTGAGATTTCTCAATATATGTTCACATATACTTTAATTTATATTTATATTTTTTTTTTCATTAATATCTTTCCCTTTTTTGCATTATTTAAACTCTTTTTTTAGATTGCTGCTAATGTAGAAAAATAATAAATTAAGAGCTATCTAAGGTAGAGATTACAACACGACACGACACGACATAGAGTATATACTTTAATATCAAAAATATACTTTGTAAAGTGACGTAGTAAGGACTCTTCAATGATGGTTAAAGATGAATTTATACATTTCTCTTTCTTGTTTTTAAAGCTGCAGTGTCTATTAAATTGTATTCATCCATCATCTGCAAGATACCTTACTGATAGCGATGGATTATTCGCAATTATCTAGCAACTATGCCGATGTATGAAGACGTCGCTACTTCGATAATATGTTAGGACCATAGAATTCTAGCTCACTAGTGCACTAGTACTATTTGATTCTAATGATCTAGTATCTTAGAACTATTATTACACTATTACTTTAGTACACCAGTACTCTAATACTCTAATACTCTAGAACAGAGTGGTAATCTAGTACATTAGTGCTCTAGTACTCTAGTACTTCTGCAATCTAGTACGTTTGTGCTCTAGCATTCTAGTACATTAGTACTCTAGTATTCTAGTACATTAGTTCTGTAGTACTCTAGTACACTAGTACTTTAGTACATTAATACACTAGTAGTCTAGTACTCTATATAGTGTACTAGTACTCTAGAATACTAAAACTCTAGTACTCTAGTCCTTCAATACACCAGCTCTCTAGTACTTTTGAATTCTAGATCTTAAGTTTGTTGCCTCGATACACTTCTTTACTACATCACTGACATCACCTATCCATATCAATATATTATTTTTGATATTAAAGTATATAATATACATTGTAAAAGCTGAGAGTTTCACAAAAGCCAGAACATAAATATAGGAAGCTTTCACATTGCTTATATTATTTTTTTATTTTTTTCATTTCTCATGTGTATTCGTCTGTAGAATTGTCTTGGAAATGCTTTTTTAATTCTCTTTATCTCTCTCATAGTTAAAATAAAGATAGAATAGGTATTGTGGATAGTTTACATCATTTATTTTAATTCATATTCAATGCTGAATAGACCAAAAAAAAGTTATTTATATTTATTTATTTATTTTTTTTGATATAAAATAAGAAATAGAGAAATAGAAGAATAGAAGAAGATAGTGGAAGATAACATTACAATTAAATATCATATAACTCATTTGTACCTTTTATATTATGTCATTCTAATGATAGCTACTAATAGAATTCCTAAAGAATTTTTTTATTTATAAACACACATACATTTTTCTTATTTTGCGTCTCATTGGACTTCTATTCTCTCATAAATTATTCTTTCATTATTATTTTATTAATTAGTTAATGCCAATTTAAGCGGTAAAAATTTATTAAATTTTAAAAACATTTTTTGTTTTGTGAAAATTAATAACGATCATTTTCATGTGTAGAATAATCAACAAAATATAATAATGGACATGATTGAAACTTAATTGAAATATTAAAAGATGATAAGTTTCCAAAAGTTAAATTATTTTAAAGGAAATTAAAAATTTTTAACTCAAAATATTAAAATCTGATTTTTAATTAATTCTTTAGTTAACTTCCGCGTAGAACACGGAAAGTATATTGTTTTTTGAGTAGATTTGATGAAGTTTACTGAAGTTATCTATAGTTGCTCAACTCAAGCTTTTTTGACGTGATAGTTTCGTTTCCTTAAGCACTGAAGTCGGCACTTAAGAATAAAGTACGAAAACCTTAATTTTCCTTAAAAACAAATCGATGATAAACTTAATCACTTAATACGGTATACTAGATTTTCACAATTTAAATTAAATTTCGATTCAATCCCAAATTAAAGCAAACGCTTTGATTTTTGTTTGAATATTCGTTTTTTTACCACAATGAACTTTTAATTTTTAGCTTCAAACCAGAGCTTAAAGTCGAGTCTACTTTTCAATCTTTTAAGAATTCAAAGCTCAAATTTAAATCAAATTATGGATTCAAGTCGACTTGAGTCAACTTTTTAATACATACTCATAGAATCAACTTCGTATTCTGACTAGAAACTTTAATTCACCACAATGATCTCTCAATATTTCTGTCCTTATCCTTCCAATTTATAATTGATTCACGATCAGGATAGTATCCGACAAATGCCATCGCTTAGAAATCAAATGAACACTTTAAAGCCATTTGTTCAAACGTTTTTAAAAACTTAAATCGATCATCACATTCGTAATGATACATTGTAACCTTGAATATGTTAAGTTTGTTTGTTTCAAACTTTGCAAATATTTAGATAAATTCCAATAACCATTCATAAAACAATTGATTTTTAAAATTCATAAATTTCTTTTTCCAAATTTATGAAACTTCCTGAACAACTTTAATCATTATCTTTCGACATTCCCAAAAGAAAGAGTGATGAAAAAAACTCGTGAAACAGAAGGATAGGGACTAAAAATATTTTGAAATTATGTGGTCTACATTCCTGTGTAAGGTATGTGCTGCTAAGATTTGCTATTAAAAATTCATTGCAACCGTGTAATATAATAAATCAACATTAATCGATAAACGGAATGAGTTGAATCATTGCCAAAAATAAATCTCTCCCTTACAAGACGCATCGTTATGCCGCATATGGTATATATTTTTGGGAAAATATTGTCTGATTTCTTTCATACATAACGTAAAAGAAAATAAACAAGAATCAACGGAAATTTATGACTCAATTGTTAAGTTAACTTAAACAAACTATAATTTATAAAAATAAATTAGACTAAATAATAATGTGCACTTAACAAGTAAAATAAAGAAAACTAAAAATGATTGTTATTAATCTCAGCACTAATTGAAAATTATCCAAAAAAAAAGCTCTGTATGTGTGCTTTTTATCAATCAAATAGATAGAATAAGTTTATCACATATTATAGGTTATAAGTTTCTAGCTAAATAGTATTAGTTTTTGAGGAGAATTAAGAGAGTTAACATCTAATTGTCTTTTAACTTATATATTTTTTTTTATATATGTCACTTAGAACCACACCAAAAAACCAATTTTATTAAAAACAACAACATCAACAAAAATTATACATTATATATATGTTTTATTAAATAGACTATGCATTGACATGAAACTTTTTTTTATATATTATCTTTTTTTTTGACAAAACACTTATATAACGAAATCAAGAGAAAAGTAATAAAAATAAAAAAAAGAACGATGAACAATAAAAAAAAGGATACATTGAAGATATGCAGAAATAAAGTTAATGGCGAAGACCAGAACAAAAAAATATTTATTGTCCCGAATTTTATACAATACGAGAGTGGAATTTGCGATGCTGCAGGAATATTAATCAGATATTGATGATTTGTATTGATATTTTTGAATTGTTGTGGTATTATAAAGGAACTATCGTGTTTGAGGTTGGTTTGTATAAAGGGTACATAAGAACTTTGTGTCTCGGGTATTATAGAAGGTTTTGCACTGTTTAATTCAAAAAAAAAGCATGACTTATATTCAATTCTCAATTTACTTATTATTTTTCAAAGAATTTACTAAATACTCTAACAACGAATATTGGAAAAGCGATCGAATATCAATCCATGATCCAAATTATTGATTATTGACTCTTCAGATTTGTATGATATATTAATTTTTGGGTAAGTATCCTTTTGAGAATACAAATTAAATTCTTGAGTGTCCTCAATAAACTATTAAGGAAATTATAGAATATTTCCTAGAATTTCCAAAATCTAGTCAAAAGACTACTTTTTTTTGAAGAACTCGATCCATAATCTTTAAGAAAATCTTCAGTTTGATAGCTTAGCTACAGATTTACTTTCCTATTAAATGCTTCTATTTACACTATGCAACTAAACATTTAATGCGCTCAGTAGCAACAGATATGAATTTTAATATGAATTTCTAGCAATAAGATTCAAAATTCCAAAGATTTTTGTGAATATGGATAGAGTTCTGATTTGAATTTCCAATTCTATATATTCAAATGACTTATAATTATCAATTTACATTAATTGAATTCCAATCTAATCTTTACTAAAGTTTTTTGAGATTTCTAGTTTTAATTCTCAATTCAAAACTAAGAGCAATGAAATAAGTAAGAGTTCTCGAGTTCGAGACTTTGAAGAATTCTCTTCTAGTTTCGATCTCTTTCCTGGCCTCAGTCTTGGTCACAAATTTGAAAAATTATCAAAAAACGCGAAATAAAAAAAAACCTAGAAATAACCTCAAATCTAATTCTCCCTTTCAAAAACACAATTCCAATTCAAATTATCATTTGTCCAAAAACTTTAAATGCAGCAAAGCACACCGCATCCACTTCGCAGATCGGGAGATATCATCATCATTATAGATATTTGAGAATATAAAAATAAAATTTATTACTTTGCTCTGGCTTTCGTACAATGAAAAACGAATAACGAATGGATATTTTCTTTTGTTTTAAAAAACTTTAAAAAATCAAATTAAGTAACGAACAAAAAGTGAAAGAAAAGTAAAAAAGATTGTCAACAAATTACATAAAAAGATAACATGTTTATGCAGTGAAATGTATAAGTAAATAATGTAAAGTTGTTAAAGAGTAATGTAAATGTGATTTTGCAATTTGTCAACTGAACTTGTTTTAATTTGCTTTTTTTTCTGTATTTTTTTTATTGTTTGTCAACACTTCTTACCTACGCCCCCTCTCATTTTTTAATGTTCCCCCATACTTTGGTCTCGTTCCAATTAAATCGATAATCTCAGGAATGCAACTTGCAAATATCGCCTGAATAGCAATAAGTTTTTTTTAAATGATTTTTGGGTGAATAACAATGAGAATGTAATAATTTTTTTTCATAGTCTTCTTTGTATAAAAAATATATTTTTTTTCTATACTTTTTTATCAAAAAATTTCAAAATTTTCATATAAAAATTATAAAAAAAAGAAATGTTTCTTCTTGACGAACAACTTAAAAATTATACATAATAATTTTGTGTGGTAATTAAGAAAGAAAAATTATATAGACAATTAAATTATAAATTAAATATTTTTGATGTCATTCGCTCATAAAAGAATCTGGGCGATGCATTAAATTTATATTTTTGAATAGTTCATAGACTGCTGTACATAACGAAATTTTGATTAAAATACTTTTTAGCTAGTTCATGAGATTTTAAACTGTAATTATGATGGGATTAATTCAAAGTATTTTCCCTAAAATTCGCAAAAAGATTTATTGTTGATAATTTGGAGGGCATAAACGAGAGTTTTGAGTGACTTAATTGAAATTTTTGATGAAATCCTTCAGATTCTCTCAGAAAATTTCAATTGTCATTTCAAAATCTTCAAACGAGCTTAGAAATCTTCTTAAATTTAGTATAAAGTCGAGTCTACTAGAATCGATTATTTCAAACCAATTCGAGTCGATTTCAAGCTTTGTTGACCTGCTTATGCACCTATGATAACTAAAGGTATTTGTAAATGTTCGTGAACATCACGTTGAATCTTTGTCATATTGACACAAACTCTATACTTAATCAGCTCAGATAATACCAGAGCTTAAAGTCGAATCTAATTTCAAATGGAGTCTAGTCGACTTTTCCATACAAAATTCGAGTCTATGTACTTTGAGCTCTGGATAAAACCTTTGCGCTGCATAGAATATAGTGAATAAGAGATCGCCATGTAATAGGATTTGAACCAATGAATCAGAATATTTGCTTCTAATGAGATTCGAACCCATGACTAAGAGAAATTGGCCTTTAATGGGATTTGAACCCACATTTTCATTCCAAACTTCAATGGCTATCGTCCAAAACACTTGATCATTGAGACCTAACTCTTAAACTAACAAATTCACCATCATATTGCTCAATATTCCAAGATTCAACTCTGTCCCGACTCACGACATCACAAATACTCAAAAGAAAGAATTCGTATGGAAAGAAAAATTAATTTTTTTTTTCAAAGCCTTTTTTCTTAAACTAAAATCTGCATTTATAATTTAGCATATTAATCATGCACAAAGTAAAAATTTAGCTGGTAAAAATAGCCAATCATAAAAAATAAAGTAAACAATCTCACAGAAAATCACCCAGATTGTTCCATGAGCAAACGATACATGAATTTAAAATAAATTTGATAATCAATAAACCGAATACATATTTCATGTTGATTAAAATTTAAGAATTTTGTATGCTTTTTTTTCTTTTGTTCACATGTTCATTATTTACTAAGTAAGTATGTTTTTTCATTCATATCATCCCCATAATATTATATTATTTTTTTGTTTTGGTTTTTCCTGTATTTATTGTTCTTCATGGCTACTGGAAATTTTTTTTTCTATCAAAAATAGATATATGTTACATAAAAGTATATTACAGTATATAGTATATATTTTTACAGTCTATGTGGTAAAACAATACAAAGATTTATTCATCTTGTATTTTGGTAGACGTAGTCAAATGACTGGTATAGGGTTTGAGGGGTGTCAAGGCTGCTTAGTGCCATATTGGTGAGGAAGATTGCTTAAGCCTTTAAAGAAGGAGACTGAGCTGGTTAGACACATATTTGGTAATGGAGGTGGGAAACCTGCAATGATGCTGTAACCGCTTTCGGATCAAAGTTTCAGCGCGTAAGAAGGTTGATATTAGACGTTCCTGCCCATTACTGTATCATTAAGGTAAATCACATCTTTTGCCACCAAGACAGTCATCGTGAAATGACTTTTATGTCTGAATTGTCGAGCAAATGAGTATTTCAGAAAGGATGAAGAGTTTTAAAGCAAAGTGTTGGGTTTGGATATTGCCTCTGTTTGGCAGTGGACATACTTACGCCTCAATCAAGGAAATAAGTAAGGATAGAAGCTTTTCATAACAGTTTTTTTCTGTCTTTTCATTTTTAGTTCTTAAATGACGATTAAGAGAGCTTCTTTAATATCTGAACAATCTAATTTGAAAGAATCAAATCTCTCAATAATGTCGTATGGATTATCCATAAGAATCAAACTTTAATTCACAAGATTCAAACTCTAATTCATAAGAATTAATCTCAAATTCAGTCTTTATCCTCAAAAAACATCCATTCTATCATGATTAATCCTTGGATTATCATTCTACATTTATAACTTTTGTCAAACTCTCTAGACATAGCTTATGGGTAGGATCAGAAATAACTCAGAATCAGCCATAAGATAGAAATTCCCATTTGACCTATAACTGTCATTTGACTACAATTAAAATTGCAAAAAGTAGAAGAAAATTTCATAAAATTTAACTAATTTTTTTTCTATGAATTTTTCTCAAAATTTGCAAAAAAATTAAAATCTTTTCATGTCAATATAAATATAATTAAAAATTAAGTAAAAATGAAGTTCAAAAAAAAGGACGTTCGATTTCTTGGATCTAATGAAGTCTACTCAACTCTATATATACTCTCTATAGATATACACATTCTTCTTCTTTCTTATGTCTGTTAATTGTACGTAAATTTAGATTCTTTAAAATTTCTCATATTTCAATTTTAATCTCTCACAATTATTTTAAGTTTTAAAATTTGCAATCTTACGAAGTTGTGCAGAAATTCTTTTAAGGAAAAATGGATTGAAACTAATTACAATTTAAGTTTTTGTCAATCATTTTTAAATCTAATTAATTCAATCAAATTGAAGGTTTTTTTTTAAAAAAAAAGAAATGAAACAAAACTGCATTAATGAGTAAGGAATTAAATTAAAATGAAAAGAGATGTAAAAAGGAAGTTAAAAAACTAGAAAATATGTGAAGAAAAATATTTTATGTTAAATAAAATAGAATTTTTTTCAATCAAATTTTCAATATATGGAAAATGGAAATGTTGCAAGTATCTAATAAAATGGAAAAGATCAATCCATAAATGAAACTCTTTTTTGTCAATGCAATAATTTTAGCACTGTCGAAAATTTCCAAATTATTTCTATTCAAAAAAACTCAAATTTTTTGTCAATTTTGTCAGTGCTATAATAATCGGTCATTCGATTTTTTAAAATTTGAATAAAATTTTTTTTTAAGTTTTATGGATTAGATCGTCTAAATGCGTGGCTGCGGCATACAGGCTGTGCAAGCAAAAAATTCATTATTGTAATTTGAACAAATTCTCAATTAAAAAAATGTATGTATCTACTATAGTAAATGAATTATCAATAGTAAATCTCAAATAAAACCAGTTTTTTTGCAATAAAAAATATATATAATATATATAATATATGTATCATGACCGTAAAATGGCAAATGTGAAAAAGGGTAAGGAAGTGTTTTTGGGGAGGTAAAATTTAAAAACAAGTAAAGTAAACTTAAAAATTTGTATTTTTCAGGATATAAAGGTTAAAAAAAATTGTCAAATAAAACACAATCTCAAGAAAAATATTAATAAAACTTTCACTGAATCTTAATTCTTTTTTCGTGTCATAAAAACTTTTTAAATTTTCAATTCGTTATTTTTAAACATCAAAAATATTCTAAACTGCAATATATAATAATTATATACACGATAGTGTGTGATGATGATGGTTCTACGATGAATGGAAATTTAATAACAATAAATAAACTTTTTTTTATGTTGACAGATACGCCTGATAAATTAATCATAATGTCAATTAAATCATAAAGAAAAATTAAAAAACTAACCAAAAAATTATAATTATGAAAAAAAAAAAAATCAACCACGTTTTTTAAAAAACTTAAAAAATCATTTTTTGCACAATTTTTTAGGTTATGTTTTTTTTTATATAAAATAAATATTGTTATTGTTAACGATAGAAAAAGTGTGTGTATTATCTTTACAAAATTGCATGAAAAGCAAATCAAGTATATTAAAAAGAGCTGAGATGAGCAGATGCCAAGAAACCAACGCACTTTTTGTTTTTGAAAAAATTATAAAAGTTTTATCTCAAATTATTTATTTTTTTAATTTTAATTGGTGGTTAAAAGTTCAAATAATTGTAATGAATTGAAAAAAAAAAATTAAATGGACATGGCTGTCAACCAATATGGATACATGTACGAATTTATTTCTGTGGCTATTGCCATTTCGACTATCATTTTACGATTGGTTGATGCCAAAAATAAATTAAACTTATATATTTTTTGTTATGTACCTTAAATATATAGAAAAATAGAGTTACAGATTAAATCATAAAATCAATGAATTTTGATGCTTAAAATAACGAATTGAAAATAATATTTTAAGTATTATTTAAGGAATTAAAAATTAAATTAATTCAAAATGATAAAGAGAAATGAAAGAATTAGGGAGAGACGATTATCGTGAATGGTGTCATGAAATTGACTGAATGGAGTGGTGTGGCGAAAGTTTTGAAACCTAGAGCCTTCCATTCTTTGTTTCTTCTATTTCAAATGCTTAAATGGGCTCAGATCGTGGCTTGCCAAATTGTTCTTGATTCAAATACGTAATGGAAAATCAAAGGGAAGCTTAGACAAAAAGAGCTTCCAGTCTGACTCCATTACAGAGCTTTCAAGGATCTACTATAGCACTCGTATTAAAATCCATTGAAAGATGTTTAAATTTGACGTCCATATGGCTGCCAGAGTTTTCTTCATTTTTGTCACTCGGGACCAAGTGCTCCATAATATAGAGGACGTAAAACTGAATAATCCAGACTATAAAATTGTCTTTGAGATTGGTACGTATTCCAAATGCTTCAAACTTTCATAATTAGGCACTAAATGAGGCACTCATTACGATACAATCCACTAAACATTCATAATGAGCATCAAAAACTCTTGCCACACCACTTCAAAATATTCAAAATCCAAAGAAAATTTGAATGCAAATTCGCAAGACAAAATCAATTACTAACCAGAGCTCGAAGTCGACATAAATTTTGTATGTAGTCGATTCGACTTGAGTCAACTTTTCGAATTGACTTGAATCGACTTTTTAATTCAAAATCCAAGTCGACTTCAAACTCTGCCCACAACTTTCATGAAACCACGACGATAACCCCAACCCTAATAAGACCAAAAAATTATACCTCAAAACTTAAACAAAAATCAGGAAAATGTAAAAGCTCTCTAATGTAGTTCTGTCATCATAAGAAAATAATTGAAAAAATTCTCAATATTTACACAAAAAAAATAATGTAAAATGTTATTTGATTTCTTATTAAAAAAATTTTGAGTTATAAAAAACTACATTAGTCATCAAAAAAAAAGTTAAAACAAAATCTTTTGAGCTTCATACGTGAAAAAAACCAAAGAAATTAAAAATTTTTTAAAGGTTTATCACTTATTCGGATGGATTCATATTATCTAAGTGTTGTTTTTATTATGAAATTGAAAAATTTCTCTCAAAAAATTTGCACTCAAAAATTTTTCAATTTCATCGAAAATTTAAAAAAAAAAATCTTATTTAGATGTTTGCATAGCATATAATATTAGTAAAAATAAATGATAATGCTTCATAAGAGTAAAAAGGTAAAATGATAATTTTTAAAGTAAAAAAAAAAGAAAATTAATTATTTGGTACAACATTTTCCTGTGTACCTTTTTCGGACGTCCTTGTTATATTTTCCACCGTATTTGCTACGCTGTGCGGCAAGTTCTGTTATCTCTGGAATCCATGAGGCAAAGACCGCCTTTTGGGAAATTATATGAATTATTTAGATTATTATAATTTTTCTTTCAATAATTTCATATTTTTTTTGATTGTTTTGTTTTGTTTTGATTTTTTGTTTTGTCTTTTTGATTACTTAATTCTACCCAAATTATTCTAATTAATTAAAAATACATTTTTTTTATAATCCTTAAACATATTTCCAAAAAAAATTTCTAATAATTTTGAAAACTCTATAAATACATTATTATTGAAATATTTTTAAATATCAATTTCGTTACAATTTTATATTAATTAAATTATTTTTAACCATTAGTCAAAATCTCCTGAATCCAAAAATTATTTTTAGTAGTACTTAATCTGTGATAAATATACTAAGTTGCGCTTGAATTAGTTTTGTTTTAAATAAATTTAATACTTGAAAATAATTGCAATTTTAAATATAGATAGTAAGGTATTTGAGATTTAATAAGTAACTTAAATAAAATTATTTTTTTTTTAAAAAGTTAATTGAATATATTTGTAATTAAATTTGAGTTTGGAACTTTCAAAATGATTTAAAGTGTCTGAAAATGTCAATTTGAATTTTGTACACCAGATTGACTTAAGACCAGATTTAAGATGTACGTATTTGTGACTAGGGGCATTGGCAAGAGTTGCGAGATTTCTTACTCAAAAACTCGAGAAAATTGAAGAAATAAATTTTTGAATTCTCATAATAATTGTCACAAATTCAATGGGCAAGAATGTAATCAGAAATTATTCAAGAATTTGGAGGTTAGTTTTAAATTTGTTCGATCAAATCTACCAGCTACACCTTTCGTAGATTAATTAATCTGAAAATTAAAGATTTAATAAGCAAAGCACATATAATCTGATCTAAAATCACAATTATTAACCAATTTATAAGCAACTAGAGTTTAACACCCCAAACCCTAACCTCACTATTTTCTCTAAATACGCCCCTGAATAGTGAACCCCTAAATCACAAAAAAAAAAACTAAATAAACAACCTTTTTAATATTCTTAAAGTATTTCTCTTTTCAACAAAATAGATGCACTATGGGCCAGAATTAAAAATTCTTTCAAAAATTATTTCTGTTGCTTTTATGATAGTCCCTATATTACCCTATATAATGGTAGTCAAAAAAGTTTCCAACTCAACAGCATGTAGGAGAAATAGCACTTTGAAGTTAGTAAGTCGCCCATTTTCAAGTATCATTCAAATTGATCTCACCGATTACTGTATTGATGAATCTTTTTGAAACTTTTTTTGTTTATTAGCTTAATATAGATACTTAATTTTGAGATATAAAAATTTTTCCCAGGTATCGGAAAATTATGTGAAAACTTAATTTTTCTTGAAAACCACGTGGTCACAATACTTCCGTTTGTCTAGCTCATTCCTAGTGGAATTTTATATTCTTAATTGTTCTTTATATTAAAGATATTATAATAATCTACAACTTTTGTGAACATATTGTGTAGTTTTGTCCAAGTTCTGATAGTGAAAAAATAGCTTTTTCCTAAAAAAACTTCAATTTTTCGACAAAAATCGCTCTAGCGCTTCAGGGCTATAGATGGTAGTGGAATTTTATTTCAGATTTTGAAAGCTCTCTGTTACTACTATCAAACAAAGCAATAAAATAAGAGTGCGTTCTCTTGGCAAAAGGCACTTTTTTGGCTCTGAAAGTCACATGTCACGCACTCCTCATATAGAAAAAAATTCATAAAAATTTTGGATTCAAATTAAATTTAATAATTATAGTCTAGATTGATAGATCTATTCAAGGCGCATATTTTGAGTATAAATATGTCATGTTTTGGTCCAGTTTTATGGTCAAAATTTCAAAATTTCGTTTTTTACTAAAATTTTTGAGAAAAAAATAACTTTTTTTCTCGAACTCAATGAAACTTGTTCAAATTTTTTTTAAAAGTTGTATTTTTATGTGTATAACAACTTTTGTTCTGCAAGTTCTCATAAATATTTGATTTTTGGCCTGAAATTTTGAAAAAACTTAAAAAAAATTCTATTTTTTGGGTATTTTTTGAACAAATATTACGAAATCTTATCAAATATCAATTTTTAACATGACATAATTGACTAACTTTATGTTTTCGAGGATGATCTTTCATTTTCCGATGAGAAACTTATAGGTTTTCATATAAAAATGTTCTAAAAACTGACTTTAAGTAGTTCGAGCAAGGAGATCAAAATATTCAAATTCACTTTTCCATAGCTAAAACTATTCAGATGGCTTAAAAACTTTCTGAATTCATTTATTATTGTAATATTGACTAATTTATGGCTAGTTTTAGTAGTAATAATAGTTATATGATAGGATTTTAGAGACTGAACAAACAGAAATTTCCAAAAAATTTAGGAAAATATAAATCACGTCCAAATTTAGTTTCCATTATTATTTTGCTTATATTTAGTGTCTGTTATCTGTCTGGTTGGGCAGAGATTGATGAAAAAGTTTAAATATTTGAACAAAGTCAAGATTTAGTAGTCATACAAAGCTCAAAATGAACTAACAGTTAACCATGCTTTTTAATGCTTTTTGAAGCATTTTTGTGGTAACACTTTTATGCAACTGGGTCAAAATTTAGTCAAAAATGATCTTTCAGTCAGAAATTTGAGAAATTTAGTGATCTTGTGTAATCTAAGATTGTAATATTAAAAAAATTATTTGTTGAATTTTAATTGCTAAAATTACTAAAATCTGATCAAATAGCTATTATTACTACTAAAACTAGCCATAAATTAGTCAATATTACAATAATAAATGAATTCAGAAAGTTTTTAAGTCATCTGAATAGTTTTAGCTATGGAAAAGTGAATTTGAATATTTTGATCTCCTTGCTCGAACTACTTAAAGTCAGTTTTTAGAACATTTTTATATGAAAACCTATAAGTTTCTCATCGGAAAATGAAAGATCATCCTCGAAAACATAAAGTTAGTCAATTATGTCATGTTAAAAATTGATATTTGATAAGATTTCGTAATATTTGTTCAAAAAATACCCAAAAAATAGAATTTTTTTTAAGTTTTTTCAAAATTTCAGGCCAAAAATCAAATATTTATGAGAACTTGCAGAACAAAAGTTGTTATACACATAAAAATACAACTTTTAAAAAAAATTTGAACAAGTTTCATTGAGTTCGAGAAAAAAGTTATTTTTTTCTCAAAAATTTTAGTAAAAAACGAAATTTTGAAATTTTGACCATAAAACTGGACCAAAACATGACATATTTATACTCAAAATATGCGCCTTGAATAGATCTATCAATCTAGACTATAATTATTAAATTTAATTTGAATCCAAAATTTTTATGAATTTTTTTCTATATGAGGAGTGCGTGACATGTGACTTTCAGAGCCAAAAAAGTGCCTTTTGCCAAGAGAACGCACTCTTATTTTATTGCTTTGTTTGATAGTAGTAACAGAGAGCTTTCAAAATCTGAAATAAAATTCCACTACCATCTATAGCCCTGAAGCGCTAGAGCGATTTTTGTCGAAAAATTGAAGTTTTTTTAGGAAAAAGCTATTTTTTCACTATCAGAACTTGGACAAAACTACACAATATGTTCACAAAAGTTGTAGATTATTATAATATCTTTAATATAAAGAACAATTAAGAATATAAAATTCCACTAGGAATGAGCTAGACAAACGGAAGTATTGTGACCACGTGGTTTTCAAGAAAAATTAAGTTTTTCACATAATTTTCCGATACCTGGGAAAAATTTTTATATCTCAAAATTAAGTATCTATATTAAGCTAATAAACAAAAAAAGTTTCAAAAAGATTCATCAATACAGTAATCGGTGAGATCAATTTGAATGATACTTGAAAATGGGCGACTTACTAACTTCAAAGTGCTATTTCTCCTACATGCTGTGGAGTTGGAAACTTTTTTGACTACCATTGTATAGGGTAATATAGGGACTATCATAAAAGCAACAGAAATAATTTTTGAAAGAATTTTTAATTCTGGCCCATAGTGAGATGTTCATCCTCAAATCGTGTTCCACGTGTTTAAAATATGTTTCACATGTGTGAATGTCACCAGACATTTGGTTCACTTTATAATTGACTCAAATTATATTAAAATCTGAAAAAATTCAATCCAATTACTACGATAATCGATAATTTAACCACATTTTCATTTTGAAAGTTCCTAACCTCAATAAAATATTCAAAAAAGGAATTTCAAAGAATAGAATTAAAAAAAAAGAAATTACAAAACAGAGGAGTATTTAGCAACAAGGGAGGGGCATCAAGATTCCATAAGAAAAAAGAGACTTTCCAAATCAAATTCAATTTTATACAAAAATAAATTAATTTTTTTAAAAATCTTTAAAAAACCAAAAGGAAAGAAAAGTAAAAAAAATTGTTACAAAACACAATGAATTAAAAAAGAAAAAAATCTCATGATGTCCAAAATTAGATGTTTTTTTTCGTTCCTGACTATCTGTCATTTTTACAATAACATTTTATATACATTGACATTAAATAAAACAATTTTCAATAAGTAAAAATTATAATGAATTAGTTAGCACAATGAAATTCGCCAATTATTACAAAATTTATACATTTTATCTTATTCAAAAAAGAATTTAAAATAATTAAAAAAAATGATTTATTTTTAGACTTTTTTTAAAACTTAAAAATAACTTGAAAAAGAAATATATTATTATTTTACGATACATTTTATTTCAAACTTTTTAAAAAAGAATAAAAAGTAAAAAAAAACTATAAACTATCTATAAGAAAATAGATTTCATAGTTTAAAAAAGAAATGAAAAATGAACAAAATTATTGAGACAAAAATATCTTGAAAGAAGGGGTTAACAGACTATATCTAAGCAGATGAAAATAGCCTAGAGGTACTGAATGACTATAGAAATGGAAACAGAAATAGTTATGGGATAAATCATAAAAAAAAAACTTTACAGGGTTGTTAACCAAATGTCTATAAATTAGCAGCTACATCTACTATATAGCTGCTGCCTAGTCACACAGATAAAATCAGAGGCACAGATAACTTGTGTCGTCTATACCGCTAAATCTATTCATATTTTTGACTTTACAAATCTTACAAAAGACAGCAACTGGACATTAAATTGCCATTT
Organism: Chironomus tepperi; assembly: GCF_022539635.2. Taxonomy (NCBI): domain Eukaryota; kingdom Metazoa; phylum Arthropoda; class Insecta; order Diptera; family Chironomidae; genus Chironomus; species Chironomus tepperi. The sequence goes on from NW_027226207.1 coordinate 4,643,970, forward strand.
ACTAATTATACCGTAATTTTGTCCAGTCGGTAATGCTGGAGCTTTAATTTTTTTTTCCATCTTTAATGCTTCTGTCAAGGACAGTTTCAATATCTTGCCTTGTGTCTGAGTCCAAAGGAAATCTGACACAGACCTGTCTATGTCATGGAATGAAATAATTTAAATTTTTTAATCTTGACCTAGAAACTCAAATGTCTAGTGCAACATTTATTTTTATCACATCGAGTAACTTACTGAAGCACCACAATATAGCCTTTTAGACACCGCTGCAGTGTTATATGAAACATACAAAAGAGATGTGGCGATTATCTAACGATATCCTGATTAAAGGTTCTCGAGATGGGATCGAAATCAAGACAATCTCGACAATTCTTAACAATTCGTTGAATTTAAGAAATCAAGAATCATAACAGCTGTTTTAACCTATTTAACGGCAAAACAGCACGGACACGATCAATACAATTTGTCCACATTTCTAAATTAGAACCAGATTGTATCTTGACTGTTCGATACCTTAAGTAACTAAGGTTCAGACTAGACCAGTCAAGGACATAAGACTGTTCAAGTAAAAGAAGTTTCCAAACTAGAAATTCTTGCCTAACTCTTTCAAAGTCTTAACACCAGATGTTGTCATAAATAAGAAACAAATTTTGTTGACGTGCATGATCTACGTCATTCATTCACATTTATCTAGGTCAATAGCTTTAGTCACAAAATCCTGCCTTCGCAACAAACAAGAAAAGCTGTCTGTGCCTGTGATTTTAACTGAATTTCAAATATAATCGACTGCAGGCATAATACAGCTACCAACCCTGCCGATAATAAAAAAAAATATCACATGGAAACAAACAACTCGACAGCAATCGAGTTTATTCTCAAAATACAATATTTCAATGATATAAGAAATAAAATAAAGAATATGAAGAAGTAGAAATAGAAATAAAATATAATATTTGTGGGAGAGATGGAATGGTGGATGATGATATAAAAAGAAAGGGGAGACGAGAATATATATATATAAAAAAAAAATTGCACAGCCACATATTGTATTAGCATCTCTCAAGTAATCTCAATAGATTTATAAGATAACAAATTTATTTATTTATTATTATTTGATTGTATTTTAGGAATGAGAAGAGGCAGAATTGACTGAAATAATTTTTTTTTTTTTTTTGTTGAACCAAATTATTTTGCGGTATTGATGCTTTTATACCTCTTTCCATGCTCTCTCTTCAATTCGCCACCATATTTTGAGCCGCTTCCAACAAGTTCTATAATCTCCGGAATTGAGCTCGCAAACATTGCCTACACATATGTACACACACACATTGAATTATATTGTTGATTACGAATTATTAAAAATTAAAAATTTATTTTTTTTTATATGTCAGATGTTAGATATGGGGAAGTATGATTTTTGAGATATAAAAATTAAGTCAATAAAATGAATTTCTAAAACTACAGCACACAAATTTAATTTAATTTTTTTAAAAATTCCCAGAATTTTGATCCTTATTATGATTATATTTTCAAATTGCTGCATCTATGCATTGTGATTGATTTTTTTTAAAAATATGAACTAATTTTAACCCAATAAATATATAAAAAAAAAATGTTTATCTAGTAGATAGTTTAAAAGAAAAAGTTTGCAACAGCCATAGATTCTCATAGTTTTTTTTATACATGCACCGCAACTTACAGAGCAAAATAATGACAAAAAATATATAAAAAATAAACAAATTTTTAAGAAGCTTTTTCTATAAACTACGGAAGATTTCCTTTCAGGATCTTAAAGACTTTTTTTGTTGTTTTCTTTTGTTACTTTACATGCAAAATTTGTTGTTTTTTTCTGTACATTTAATTTTATCACATTTTTTTTGACAATATTTATTTTTTTTAGGTTGTGAATATAATTCAAGGTTTGAATGCTATGCAATATTATTTAATGGGATGGAGCGAAGTTTCTAGTTTTTAGATTTAATCTTAGATTTCAATTTTGTCTTATATGACAACTAATCCTTCACTCTTTCCTGAATATGCCCCAGAAGGCTTATTGATTATAATGTGTCAGATCTATAAACGGTCTAGCAAAAGCTCAATTCTTGGAAAAGAATATGAGAACACCAGGAAGTGGTCTGACTAATCTGGAAGATGGATGTATCTGGGTGTGACAGACGTAGCCATTCTGAGTAGGGAGGGGGCATGAGGGTTTGATTTTTTGTAAGGATCATCAAAGTTGAGAGTGTTTTTCACGAAAAACTCTTGTAAATTGAAAAATTGCTTCAAAAGGGGTTGGAGGTTGACTCCCAAAACGCCCCTTCACTTTAATACGCAACTGGAAAACACGATTAGAATCGCAATGACTTCTTTCAACAATTTTAAATAATTTGAATCACGTGGTCAGTCATAGCTTCCACTTCAGACTAGCTTTCTATCCTAGCCTCTCTAATTGTGAATAATTGAACTAAGCAAGCTTCTAGAGGCAATCTTCACCATCAACCTTATGAAAAATCTCTAAATTGAAGTTTTCAAGAAGCCTTAACTGTCAACTAATCTACTAAATTTCCATCAGTTAATTAAGAAGTTTTAAAATGGAAACTGTGATCACATCAGTAGATTTACCATAAGACAGTGTGGAAAATTCCATTTTCTATTATTAAATCTACTGCTAATCAAATTCGAAAAAATTCAGCTCAGAGCTGTTTTTTCTCTGCCTTTAATAGACCTTTCCTCGACAAAAAATTCACAAGTGCGCAATTTCTTCAAGTATGATAATTTTGCGAGACATTCAAACCTTGACAAAATAAAAAAAAAGTATAAAAAAAGAGATTACACAAATATGAGGTAATGTAGACATACATACAGATACAATTTCATTATTATTTAATTCTTTTTTTTCCTCTTGTCTATCATTAAATAAATATCTAGGGTAAGGTGAAATAATAAAGGAAATAAAAAGTCCTATAACACAATTAATTGGATTTTTTTTTGTTTCTATCACATTATCAGCTTCAATTATAAATAAAAAATTGGATACAATAAAAATTAATTAAATAAATAAAGAAGAAAAGAAAAAAATAAAGTTTTTTTTTTTAATTTTGCTGCTGAATAAGTTTTTTTTTTCAAAAATAAATTTTGTCTTGCATTACAATTAATCTTATTTTGCCAATACATTTAAAATTAAAGCTTAAGAGCGCAACTTTAGCACAAAGCTCCTCATAAAAATAATGATTTTTTTTTTCACTTTTATCAATATATTTAAAAAATTTGTTAATAAAAATCATATTATTCTACTTATCTTATACAAAAGAAATTAAATTATAGTTCATCAAGGACAAAAAGCTATGCAGAAGCATCATAAATATATTATATTAATTATGATCATGTATAATTGCTATAAAAATATGAATGTCATGTTTTTTTTTCTTCCATACTTTTTGTTTATGTGTATTAGAATCGAGGGTGTGCAACTAATCAAGAATTTGATTTATTTTGATCAGAAATTGACTCTAAATTAATATAATTTGCACAAAATTGTTTTACATTGATCAATGTTGTTCAAATTTGTTCAAAAAAAGATCAAAAATGATTAAATTTGTTCAAAAAAGTTCAAAATTGATCATATTTGTTCACAACTGTTCAAAAAATATCAAAATTGAATTAAATTCGTTCAAAATTGACCAAAAAATTCAAAATAAATCAAAAATTGGTCTAAAAAATTCAGAAATTATCAAAAATGAATTCAAAGTTTCACACCCCTGATTAGAATTAATTTAAATTTCCTCATTCGCCATTGTGCTAGTTTAAATTAAAATGTATAAATTTTTATCCAAAAATAAAGTTTATATTTTATATTTCTGACGAATGAACTCAAGATTCATTATCCTTTAAGAAGAATGCAATTTTTTGTTCACATTTAAACTTTCTTTTCTGTTTCAATAATTATCATCTACGATTACATTATCATTAACATTATTTTATATCTTTTTTTTTCAAAAAAATTTCTTAAATTCCCATAAAAATTATTATTATTATTTTGTTTTTTCGTCTCTGTATTAAATTTTCAATTAATTAAATTTCTTCCATTAACAATTTTTAATTACATATCATTTTTTTATATATATTTTAAAACTCAAGTTACGTCAAGGAGTTACAAAAAGTAAATAAAATAAGTTAAGGAAGAAGAAAAGTAAAGAGAATAAAAGGAGAATGAAATCATTCATGTACTCACCAAACCGACGAGTAAGAAGAATACCAAAAATGTTCTGCCAAGAACTGTCTCACAAAATACGTCACCATAACCCACAGTTGACATCGTTACGATGAGAAAATAAACACATGTCCAATATGACAATTGATGAGGATTGTTAAATTCCAATGGATCGCCAGAATTTTCAAGCTATAATTTTTGTATTTAGGGTTGAATTGATTATGAAAAAGAGAAGAAAAAAAGGTTTGAAAAATTAATTTCAATTTTATTTCTGTGGATTGTTCTGGATAGGACAAAAATGTAATCATCCAAATCAAAATTAATGTGAATTATTGGAAATAATACAACTGTTGCAGTCAATTTTATATATAGGGTAGACGTCGGGCTATTATCATATAGACTAAGCATTTTCGGTTTGGCATAAAACTTATTTAAATATAACGAAAAAATTCTTAATAAAGTGGTCATTCACTTTTGGCATCCAGAGACGTTAAGCTAAGAAATTTTGACATTCGACGCACCTTCTGGATGTGTGTGAGTCTAGGTTTGTGAAGTTGCAACTCAAAACATTCAAAAATTTTATTGAAATAATCGATAAGAAACTTGAAGTTAAAATTGTCAAAGTTTGAATCATGGCATTCCCAAATTTGTGAGTTTTCAGAAGGAAATTTGCAGCCGTAGACAATTTTTATCTAGCTATTCCTTAGTCTTAAATCTAGATCTTCATGGTAAAGCTTGAAATTAAACTTAAATTTTGCATAGTATCGAGTCAACTTTACTCGACATTTCTTTACTAAATCTGAGTTGATTTTAGGCTTTTCTTTAAAATTTAGCAGCTAAATTGTGCCAAGACAATACAAAACCAATCATCAATGGTGTCAATCATCATGCCATGTAACCGACCTAATTAAATACAGCCAAGAATCCAAAGCTTTGGCAACAAAATTATCTATGCACTGCTTAAAATCTTAGTTAAGCAATTTCCGCATATATTTCATCACAGAACAAAAAATTGTTGGCAACAAAATGATCGATTGGAAAACCCCTCAATCTCGAGTGCTGAGGTCATACTCTACATATTGTGAGATGTAAACAACTTTCAATCTTGGCTTTATGCAAAACATTTGCCAAGAAAATACTGACGAATAGATTGATAGACGGACATGTAAATGGAGAGTCCGCAAAAGGTCATTTATCCTCTGCAAATCTATTTTCATACGTGACTGTTCATATGCTTACCAAGTGAATAATTCCAGCGGCTGTTAACCAAACGGATATAAAAATTGATACTAATTGCGCTAAACGAATAGAGCTTGATGTTTTAAGTATATTAAGATATTGTAAGATATCCGGAACGGTCATAAGTCGTAGTGCTCGAAGGAATCGAAGACCTATTATAAATGAGAAGGAAAATATTGGAGTTAATTAAAAATCAGTCCCCAAAAAATACTAAATGTATATTATCGTAAATGTCAACATATTTATGTACTCACCAATCCACGTGCGGTCTAAATATATCGACACAAAGGACGGGGGTATTGTGAAATAGTCGACAAAACTGTACATTTCTAACATAAACCAGAATTTATCAGATGCTGCTATGAACTGAAAATGGATGTAAGACAAAAAAGGTAGTAAGTTTTCTATTATAAAACAGCACGTACGGAATAAAGTGTTCAAAATAGGTTGGGGTGGTGTGTGGATGTTACGTAACGCTATGGAGTAGATCTCTAAATTGGCATAAAGTTGGTTTGAAGTCCATTAGACTTGATTGGAGCATTGTTAATTAAATCCGAGCTCTAGTATGGATTGTCCCAAGTGGAAAATTCAATGGACTGGAACAGATGCGAGACTGTTTGCCATGGCAAGCACCATAACTAAACGTTCAGCTCTTAGATCGTAGCCTATTCTATTTGGATGTAGGTTTTAGCTCATATGAATGTTAAAGCTCGGTAAAAGTTCTCAAAATTGATGATATCTTGAGAAATTGATGATATCTCGATCTCGGCTTGAGGATCTGTTGTGATTAAAGCATCTAGAACCCTAAATACCTCCGAATTCTATTTAATTTGAGTGGAGATCCATTCAGGCTGAGAAAGCATAGTAAAGGATTAACTCTTAAGTCCTATATTGCTTAATATACCCAAATATCCCCAACAATGCAGCAAGCAATCGTTTCTTATAATCGAATAAAATAAGATATCCCTAAATTCCAAGTTACATAACATCCACCAAACCCAATAGAAGCAAAATGTCTAATTTTAACTTACTCGTATAAAAAAGTACACCATAAAAAATATATTGAATGCAAGATCGATTTGTTGTGTAGTATTGTCGCTCCATTTTTGACAACGTTCCACTTTTTCATGTGTTGCATCGATAAAGTAAATGATGAGTGATGCGATACTAAGAATAAAAACAAGAACCACCTGAAAAGAGACATAAAAAAAAGGAAAAGTGAAATAATCGTAATAAAAGCTTATTAAAAATTCATTATGTATGCATACACATTCTCTATTATTAAGCATGGAAATTGCTCATTTTTAAAAATAAAGGACGTGAATATTTAAGATTCCATGTCAAGTGCATTTTCACAATTTCCCCTCACGCAATCATAATAAAATATATTATTTTGCATTAATAAAATTACTTCAAGCTGCCACAATTTAGTTTATAATGTGCAGCAGCATGGAAATTGATAGAAATTTTCATATGTAAATCTTTAAAGCCTGAACAATATAACGTGGTAGCTCATTTTGTGTATAAATACAATAAAAAAAAAGTTTATAATAAAACATGCTTTTTTCTGATTCTCATGACATGCGCAATGCTCATCATTCTCGGTTTTTATTTTTCTTTTTGTGTGTCTTTACTTTCCACACACAATGACACAATTGAAATATTTTCGATTTTCATCATTCAATGTTTTCATACTTCATTCATGTTGGATGGATAAAAAAAAGCTCCCTTTTTGATATATATGCTTTATTTCTATGCTCTACATTTTCCATTTCAAGTATTTTCTTTCTGTTTTTTTTTACTGTCGACTCAGGGTTGGGGAGAATTTGGTTTCGGTGTATTTAAGAAGTAGCAACAATTTACTGCAAAATAGCACTGTCATCTTAATTTTGTTGGAAAAAATATCACTGTCATTATTATCATACTGGAACTGCCAACTGTAATTTTTATAGTAATTATTGTAATTTTTCATGTTTGCTGTTGGCAGTTACTGGGTAGCTGCCATTTTGTAGATTGTTTGGAGTTTCTAGATTGCTGTCTTCGTAGTTTTCACATGTAAGTATCAATTTCGTTTAATAGAGTTAGTTAAGAATTCTAGAATTTCACAATATTTTATTATTTAATTTCTTTCTCAAAACAACAAATAAGTTATAACGATCATTTATAATTCAAATTTTATACATTTTACTAACATAGTTGAAAACCCCTTTGTTTAATAAAGTAAATAATCAGTCTGTATTTGAACTTCGAAGAATAAACATCATTGTGAATAAATATGATTCGTATGGCAGACGTTTAATTGAGCTATAAGCATACAATTACAAATAAAGTGCTGAATCAGTGCTAGATAATTAAGTAATTATCAATCTAAGATCGAAATCTTGGTTGTTTATTGTTTATGAATGGCCAAAGAACTTTTGGACAGAATCTATTGACAAATCAAGTTAAATTCAGTAATACAAAATAGATGCAAATAGTAAAGAAGAACAATTAAGAAATTGAATTAAAGAATTGGCTTTAAGATCCAACAAAATTATTATATTTGATAAAAAATCCTATTCTATCTAAACCAAGTCAAATTGAATGTTTCTTACAGATTCTTATATCGATCGTATATCTAAAATCCCTTTATCCTCCTCAAAACACTAAATTCCATAAGTAAACGACTCAATATCAATTCAGTAGCTTATAAAATAATTCCACACGATGTCATAAGCATTTCCCAACCCCTGATTCAATATTTTTTACGATATTATAGTGATGAATATCTTCGCTGTCTTAGGAAACATTTCAAATTTTTTATATTATTATTGACTGAAGTATATTGATACAAAATAAATAAATTTTCCCATACGATGAAATAAAGATTAATAAAATGAGTGTCATAATTTTAAATAAAAGATCATTTACAGCTGAATCGTGAGCGGAATTTCATATTTTTTTATCTAATAAAATAAATCAGCTGAAATGGCAATTGCCGTCGAGTATGAAAGATAATCTCTCTGTTGCACATTCAATTACATATTTGCCCCCTCAAAAACTGTCTTCTAAAACGATTATTGTTTATAAAAAATCAAATTATAATGACGTGAATTAATCTAAAACATATCAACAGATTTGTTTCAATGAAGTGTGTGCAATTTAATGCCATTTATCTATCTATGAATTAGACTCAATTTTCATATTTTATGAATAAAAAGTGTAAAAAAATATTGGATGAAATCCAACAAAACTGCTTGTTGTGCTTAACTCTTTTTTGTGTGAATAATATTGAAAAAGTCAATGTACTCATTATAATCGTATAGGAAAAAAAATAACAAATAAATCGATCAGACTGAAGACAGTGAAAAAGTTTTTGAAAATGGATTAAAGGACTTGAATCAACAATGGCAAACAAAAATTTGTTCAAATCAATATCAGAGTGTTCATGAAAGAGCATTTTATAGCCGCGAAAACTGTATAGAAATGAATAGCAAATTAAAATTGCTGTTGGCCATAAATCATATCAATTTTAGAATTTATGCAAATCGTTATGCAGCTCAGACATATCAAATGCGAAGCATAAAGTTGAAAACATTTTGTTATCCTTAAAACTTAATATCAGCGCATTTTTCATGTGTTTTGTGGATTCAACCTTACATGGGCTTAGATTTTTCGACATGCATAGGTCAGGATTGATTAATATTTGTCATTCTAGCACTTGTTGCTATGTTGTACGACACCCTTCTTATTTCTCAGAAATTTGGTGACAGATTTACATAAATTTTTCCTTATCCTGAATGGCATTGTTTGGTTGTAGTTTATGGGTGTTGATGCTTTTTAAAAATTCAACAAGAAACTTTTTTTTTTCGGGTGAGTTTGTCAACAGAGTCGGGAGCTAATTTATTTCTATCAAACGGATCGTATGGCAAACTTTATTTTTTTGCATCAGTTTTGTTTCTGTTTTGGGGTTAAATTTTTTTTTTCTGAATGCAGGTTTGGTGTTGTTATTTGCATAAAAGCTTTTTGATTTTGCTTTTTGCATCTTTTGAAGCGAATTTGTCTTTTTTAATTTATCTTTTTTAATTTGAATTATTATGATGCATCAAATTTCGATTTAATTTTGCATCATTTTGATTCTTTTAGCTTTTTTACTTCTTTTGATTCAATTTTTCATCTTTTTCCCATCTAACTTTAAGTTTTGCATCTATTTTTGCTTCTTTTGATTCATTTTGAAAATAATTTAGCTGCTTTGTGTTAATTTTTGCATCATTTGTATTTAGTTTTGCATCTTTCTTGTGCTTCTATGTATTTTGCATCTTTTTCTGCTTCTTCAAATTTTGAATTTTGAGTTTTATTCTTTAAACGTATTTTATCAAATTTTAACTTATTATTCTGCATAATTTTTTGCATCTTAATATCAAATATCGCATCTTATGACGCAGACATAAACTTGTCTACAAACCACAAACTTCAAACTACTTCACAACCCAAAAATGCCAGCCATTTCCTCTTCAAACTTAAATCCCACTCACTCATCCTGCAAATATCATACACAATTTATACGATGGCGCCGTTTATCTATTGTATATATTTTTCAAGCATCTTCAAAATCAAGAACTTATACAATCTTGATATAAAATTACAAATTCACTATATAAGACACACTCTGAACCGCACACTGCAAATGCCTCTCTAATTTAAAGGAAAAAAAAATTAGCTTATTTGTTTCTATAAGCACACTTGTGCGGCGGTAACAATAGCTCGATAGAAAAATATCATATAGTGATGCATAAATCATAGCTCATGACATTAAATCCTCGTATATGTACATTTTTGAATTCTATCCAAGTTTTTTGTGTTTTATGTATGCAATGTGAAAAAAAAAGATGAACAGCTGATGAAATGACTAAACTCTAAGCAGCTTAGCATATATGTTAATTTTCAACATCATCGTATTATGCTTTTTAACGAATTTTTCATCGCATTCAGTTTCATATTAGTATTTATTTTGTTTTGGAAAGGAAAACATCGATTTTTCCGAATCAAGTGTAGTTGTTGTTATGTGCTACATAAGATGCAAGTAGTTCAAGTAGATCAAGACATATTCACATGAACTTATTAGTTTATAAGACATAAGCATAAACATATGTTTATATATCGACAGATGTACTTGTACAATTTACTATGTATGAACATATGAGCCAACTTTATGAAATGAGTGTGCTACGTTGCAGATATCGGTGGAATAAATAAAAAATAAATTGCTAGCCGAAAAAAAAGGCGAGGATGGTAAATAAATTGTCTATTGTTTTATCTGTCCGCTGGGACATTTTAATTTATTGGCAGATAAATTTTTAAAGAGGCTGATGCTTTAGGTTTGGTTTAATGCCAATGCTGGCAAACAGAAATTTTAGGAGTACCAATTTTTCGAACTCCTAAATTAGGAGTACCAATTTTTCGGACTCCTAAATTAGGAGTACCAATTATTCGAATATTTTAAAACCGTTACAAAATCTTTGTTCACTTTCTTAGTTTACAGCTGTAATTTTTCATATAAATCATTAAAAATGGTTAACCAGTGTTTTGTTATTAATTGTACTAGTTGTGTAGACACTGGACACAGTTTATTTAAGTATCCAGCAAGTTTTTAACGGTCAAAAATTTGAATGTTTTGTAAACACTAACACCACGAAAGAAAAGTGCTAAAATTTGTAAAAAATTGATTTGCAAAATTTTCTACTTTTAGATGAAATTTGTTAGTACAGAAGCATTGTAAATGCTTTATTATATGCTAATCTAGCTAACTAAAGCTAGAAAATAATGTATTTATGTATATTTGTTTGAAAATTTTTGATTGAAATTTTACAATATTTTACAAATTTTATTGTTTACATTAGCATACAAAAAAATCGAACTCGAAACATTCAAAATTTTTCGAGCTTAACGACATAACCTCTTATTTGCCAACATTGGGTTTAATGTTGACTTTATTGGTGGATTTAATTTGGGAATAGAATATGTTTTAAGGAAGTAATTGGAGTGAATTTCCTTATTACTTTTATACTGTCTTGTTTAAACGGGAGGGTTGGGGATGATTCAGGGATGGGATGGATTATATGGAAATGTATCTCAAGAGCAGAGCAAGGTGAGAGCAACGATCAAGTAGAGCAAGTCCTTGAAAGCATGATTTTGCCTTTAAGGGTAAGTTACTGATTTTTAATGCATTTTGATACAGTTCCAAAACAGTAAAAACAGGAAATTTTATTAAATTTGTAGAAACGTTGATGAAACCGAAGCTTTGATGACAACAATTGACAAGCATTGCAACAGTTGACCAAAATTTAAGGATAGTCCTCTAAACACCCAACCCAATACCCAGAGAACAGATGACAAACACCAAAATAAAAGACAATTCTATCGAAATACAACCAAATAGCCAACGAATTCCTACCCTCCCACAAAATGCATTTAAATACATTAAAAATAACAATTTTTTACGACCTCTCGTCTTCCACTTGAACTTAACATTAAAATCGCAAAAAAAAAAGAAAGAAAATTAATGTTCCACTTTATATTCAAAACACATGTTTGAATAGATATTGCCCATTAGCAAACAGTAAGCCTTTATGTACAGTCTTGAGTAAAGAGTCGAATAAATTATCAATGTCGCGCTCTTAAGTAATAAGTATCATAACAGTAACAATTTATGCAAATGATTGAACAACTAGTTTCTATCGAAGTAATTACCAACAGCAAGTGTAATGAGAAAATATATGAATATTAAGATTATTTATTGAGACACTTCAGTTGGGGAATATTTTAAGTGAATCGATTAGTAATGATGGGTAATAGTTCGGACGTGACTGTTCATTAGTAAGCAGAATACACAATTTCAGATGGAAATCATGCAAAAATGTACTGAAATGACTGCATCGTACCAAATTGGTTATAACGTTCATTTGAGAATTGAATAATATTTATTTTGCATAGTTGAAGACCCTTTTTCATGTAAAAGTTCAGTTTGTTTTTGAACTCCGAAGAATAAACATTGAATATTAATTTTCCGTATTTATCTTGAAAGTTTCAGCAGTAAATTAGCATATTACACTGTTAATTGATCTAAAATTACCAATTTCCATAAGGACATCACTAATAACCAACCATACACGATTGCATAACAAAGAAAAGCTCCGAATCTTCCAAATAAATATTATTCAGCTATCAAACTGTCTGGCAGATAGTAAAAGTTCCAAAATATAAATTATGCCAACTATAATTCACGTCTAAGCCCAATCACTAAATGCACAATAAAATCGTTTCCGTGTTATATCCAAAATATATAATAGTTCATGAAAAAATTATAAAATCAAAAGCTAAACTTTTTCTTTCAATATCAGGCTCGTGACAATTGACACATTTTGTATAATTTTCAATGATAAATGTTCACAAAAAAATATGGAACAAAATAAGGGAGAACAAAATAAAAAATCAATAAACGAGAAGATAAGCATTAAGTTTGATGAAGAAATCAATTGCAAGTATTGACACAATATGACAAAAATAAGTCATTCAACGTTGATGGATAAATGGGACAGATATGAAAGCAACAACTAAAGTCATTTATATTCAGATACCAGAAAGTGTCAGCTTTATGCATGATAGATAATGTATACAATCATCAATGCCTCAAAAAAGGGATGGTTTCATTTTCATTAGCTTTCATAATTCTTTAGATCTTTGTGTGGGGGTAAGAAAAAGGAGTTTTGAGGTCAATGCCAGTAAAATAAGTTGTATCACATGTTTATGCATCATAATGAAATGATTTAGATTGAAATCAAAGCCTTTGCATGTCCATACAAAAAGGAAAAGTGAAGGAAAGAAGGAGGAAATGTATGGTAATTAAAATTGTGGTGGGCTAGGGTATGTAGATTTATAAGTGGAGCTGCTAGTTGACAATATTTCCTTTTCTCGTTTTAATTCTGAATAGCTTATTGTGTTGCGGTGTAATGGAAGTGTTGCTTAGTAGAGGAAATTAGGGTAATTTTGGAATGAAAAGAAAAATGATGAATGAGAGGTAATGTGCATGACGACATCGACGTCTACTGAGATTAAGGGTATGGAACTGATCAAAAGAATCTAAATTGATGCTCTAATTCACATAGAATTGAGGTTATTAATACAGTTGAGGATAACAGACTGCAATCAGAACTTGAATACTGTTTCACTCTGGACAGATCTAGTTCTTTGTTAGCTTAGAGATTTATCAGTTGCATAATCTTGATTGGAGAATGGAATTTTGTTTTAGAAAAACAAATTTCTAGGGATTGTCAAATTTAGTCCATAATTTCATATAACTCTGGACTGGCAGTGACTAATCTAAGCGTCGAAGTACATTCAAGAACTCAAGCTGCATCCAAAACATATTTACGTCATTAATGAACAAAATGTTCCCTAAATTACCAAAAATTAAGCTCATTCTTCATTAAAACAATGATAAATGAACAAGTTTAACAAAACTAGAGCAAAATTAAAGTCTAATCATCCACGATAAGCAACGATCAAACATTTATCATACCCTTATACCCTTAATGAACATCAAAAGAAGCTTAAAATACGCAATTGATAGTTAAAAAAAAGCAATATAACTTATTCGACTCATTAACTACAAAATTGTGACTGTGGTGTGGAGAGTGGTGGGAATAAAGGAAAAAAAAATCGATAAGCTCGGCATGATACAATTCTTTTTAGAAGTTAATGATGACTTGCACGAGTCATGAATATATCACACGTTTCCTTTCATAATATTCCTAAAGCTTATTAAAAATCATGTCATGTGCAGAATCATAATAGCACGCAATTGCATTGCTGAATAATATGCATAAATTTCTTTATGGCCTTTTTTTTCTGTGCCTGAACATTTAATGCGTTTGGTTCTTATTTTTTGTGAATTAATCCGTTTAATTAAATTGAAATTGGAAATTACGAAAACGCCTTGTTATACATGACAATTGGAGGCTATAATGTTCAGTCCCAAAGTACTAAAGTCCAATAATATATTCAAAAAAAAAATGACATAAGAACTTACCAAAATACGGCCAGTGGTTGTTTGTCCTGATATAAGTTCTCCAGCCCAGTCCTTGGCTTCTGTCATAAAAGTCCCCTCAAACTCCTGTTTGCCACGATTGGCTTTGAGCTCCTTCTGTTTCGGATCATTTGGTGAGAGTTCTGGTTCTTTACGGCAACAAATGAACGCAAAAGCTCGCCACAAAAGAACAATAAGAAGCCCGGCAAGAAATGTAAATATACTTGATAATAGAAAACACCACCATTTTCGGACTTGAAGGCAATCATCAAAAGGTGCTTCTGTTGTTGCTAATTCTTCTTCACAACCCGACATCCCCTATAAACATCGGCAATATAATGGGGATATTTTCTTATTTTATGTCTATCACTTTTATTAATCATTTGACATTGTCGATGGATGTTTTTTTTTTTTTTTTATTATTTAATTTTTTAATGCTATGCTGCTTGTTTACTCGTGTTAGCTCCTCCGATACAAACTGTGCAACATTTTTTAATGGATTAACATTTATTTTTTAATAATATTCAAATTTTTTTCTTATTTTTTTCCTTTTTTCCTTTTATGAATTTTAAATGAATAACTTCACATTGATTGCACTATATAAACATTTATTCAAAATATAATTATTATGTAGGTCTTTCTCTTATCTTTCATCTTCTAAATCCATTCACCCATATAACTCTGTGCACAACTCTTATCACTGTTAAATGATGATGTTTATGACCACATGATAAAAGAGAAGAGAAATAATTTTACAAAATTTAATCCTTTTTATTTTCTTTCTGTGTGTAACAAATTGAGAACGGTGAGAAGCTTTTAAAGTGCATTTTCCTGTGAGGTTAAGTCGATAGGGTCAAATTGACAGTCTATGGCTGAATTATCACTTCGGAGAAATATTATATAGTGACTGTTTTGTTTTCAAGTTTTATTGACTCTTGCCAATTTTTCTAAATTTTCTGTGATTCGAAGTGGCTCGTAAACGGAATGATAAACCATTCCGATACTTAATTATTACATCCTGTGATCGTGGGTTCATGACTCAGCAGGGGAAATTGTTAGTTTGTCTTTTTTCGAATCAAATTTTGTGGAAACGCATCGCATACTCTTCCTTTGTAGGCTGGAGGCAATAAAATTATCAAATAGTTGGTTCAGATTTCACTTTAAACTGTAGGTTTACTGGATGCAGAGGTCTGACACGCATCGTGTTTCGTTAAACATTTACTAGCCACGAATCACCCTAGCACAGCTCTGGATCTCAATAATCTAAATAATTAAAGGTTTTATATGTGCCGATTTGCTAATTTATGGAACATTTGAAAAATTATTTATAATGGTTTATTGCTTTACATTTCAGACGAAGGAAAACTAAATGTTGGCAACCATTTCAAAGACTTGAAATTAAGTTCAGAGTTCAAATGAATTCTATTTTATTACTACATTTTCTTGTATGTCATTCTATTTTTGTAACTGTATGTCTACAACAACTTTGTATTTCGTGAAATACTTTTTGTGATCCACTGTTTGATGATAATTCGAAGCTTTTTCTTTTGAAGTTTAGAATTTCATACAATTTTTTTGGAAATTCAATTGAATTCTTAGTAAATTCGATAAAATGATTGTTTTGCTTTTAGTTTGACATGAAGTGGCTCACACTAATTATGGATATTCCAGAAACTCTAATGTTTGAGTCAGAATGTCGAAAAACATCAAAATGTATTCAATTTTTATAATTTAATTAATATTTTCAAATTTAAGTTTGATTTTTGTAGAAAAAATAACGCAGGAAGTCTCACTTTTCAATAATCATTCAAGATAACCTCAAAAATTCATCATTTTTTCACAAATTTTTATCACAAAATATTAAAAATTCCAAGTCATAAAAATGCACTTTCAAGCCGCGTTCTCGTTAAAATAATCTTGTATCATCTTTTTTTTCATGAGGAGAAAAAAAAACATGAGATGAGAAAATGGAAAATGAAAAAAATAATGAATTTTCCCAGAGAATTTTCTCTCACATAAAATTTTCCTTTCTTCTCAAAAAAAAAAAGATTTTTTTTTTCAAGCTTGTGTGAAAAAGAAAGAAATAAAAAAAGAAAGAAATTTTGTCACAGCAAGCAATATAATGCTATATAGTGGATATTATACATATATTATCATCATTACAAAAAGGGATTTTAAAAATAGTCACATTTGCTACATTCTTTTAATTTATTTTTTCTTTTTTTTTTATTTTTGTCAAGTGCCTCACATTGCACATAGACGACAAACTTGCAATTGTTTAATTTAATTATAGCGTCTTGGTTTTAAAATGTGAAAAATAAAAAAGAAAGAAAAATTGTGAAAATCTAATTTGTCGCCTCCCCGCGCACACACTACATAATTATGAATATTATTAAATAATAGAATTAAGGTCCTTACATCGCAGGAAATCGATGGAAAAGAAGAGAAAAAAAAAAGAGTTCAATATTCAGGAAGAAAAATATTGTGTGTATATATCCTGCCCTAATATATTTTTTTGACCGAATTTTCTTTTTTTGATAGCAAAACTCTTCTATCGTAGGTCACAAACACAACCATAAACTTTTTTTTTCTTTTTTTTTTTTTTCTTTTTTCACAAAAAAAAAATTTTTTTTTTCGAACTTTTTTTTTCTTATGCGATTTTCAGCATTTAACGATAATCTAATTGATATTAAAGCACTTTAATTGCGTTTTCAAGGTCAAAAATAATTCCAATAAGTATAAATTATTTTACAAAATGTTTATTTTATGCAACTTTTTTTTAACTTAAATTATTTTAACTGTACTCCATTTTTTCCAAGAGAAAAATGATGGGAAAACGAGAAAAACAGTCCGATTTTCACGAAGTTCAAAGCGATTCTGAGTGTCGCTGAGAAGAAAAAATTCTTTTTTTTGTGGAAGTTACCGAGCGAGAATCAATATACATATAGTTTTATGTTTTATTACTAGAGTTTGCGCACAGTGAGCTTTTTTATGAGAAACGTATGTTGGGTGCTACATTTAATATTTTTTTGATTAATTTTTTTGTACTTTTCTTAACTTTTTCTAACTAAACTTTGATATCACTTAACAATGGAATTACTTTAACTTTGAGATTTTATTAGTTATAGACAATTATTCACTTTATAACTGCTTGAATTTTAATTATGTTTTTATATGATACAAAAATTTTATGCTCAAAAAGCTTTCATGGGAAGAACAACTGAAAAGCTCTCTTCTGATAAGAAAAGCTTTTATTCCTTCCTGTATTCCATTCCTTAATGCTTATTATTTTTACTTTTTTCGCGATTTTAACGTTTTGATAAAATTTTCACTTTTTAATTAACTTTTCGAAATTACTTTGATTACTGCGATTATTATTACTATTTTAAAATTTAATATAATTATTTACTTCCAAAAATCCACATTAATTCATCCTTATCAACAACATTTTCCATCTATAAGATAAACATCTTCCTAATTAATTATTCAATAACTTATCTCAACGTAGCATAAATTTAACGGCTGAAAATTCAAAATTCAAAAGCTTCTACAATTTAAAATTTCAAAAATACGTTAAGTTTATTACAAATTTATAAATTAATCTGAATCAACATCCTTTGCGGCTTGTGTTTCCTGAGCTCCAACATTGACGTTCATCGCCAGATCATTTTCTTCATTCTGATTTTTGAGCCTCTCCCTAATTAACTCACTGATCGCCTTTTGAGTGCGGATTTCGAGTCTGTGAAGTTTCTTCGCGATAGCTCTTTTTAGATCAAAGTCCACTTTTCGAGGAGCTAAGTTTGTTACATCGATGTCTGTGATTTGTAGTGGAGTTTTCATTTCCTCTAATTGTTCTTTGACTCCTGGAACTTCTGTGATTTCAACAATATTAATAGTTTCAGTGATCATCGCGTTTTCATCGTCATTCTTGTAATTCCGGAATACTGGCCTGAATAAATAAATTGTATTAGATATAGACATGAAGTTTAATTAATAAAACTTACTTTGGAATCTCGATTTTTGCATTCTCTTCTGTATTTTGTTTATCCTCATTTTTTGAATCGTCAAATTTCCTCTTTAAATTCTTCAGCCTTTCCTTACGCTTAAGTGCTTCATCTTCCAGATTACCTACTTGCTTAGACATTGTCATTTATGGTTTAATTCACTTTTTTATGGTGTATTATTATGAAATAATTAGAAATATTCTTTAATTTAGAAGATGTAAACAAAAATACCAAAACTTGTGTCCTTCGTGCTAAAAGTTGCTATTTGACGGAATGCCAGGATTTTAAAAATATTTTAACCGTTAATTTTAGTACTTAAAGTTTGTGCTAATTTGTTGCACAATTTCATATAACAATGTGTCAAGCTAAGCATTTTGGGTATATCCATAGCAATTTAGATATTAAAATGAATGAAATGCTTGATTTTCTTTCAATTAACAGTAATATGCTGGAAAATTCATTTGTATGGTTTTGAACTTTGTAATAGAAATTATATGGTTTTGAACCTTGCTTTTGAATTTGAAACAATAACGGTCATTAAAAGTCGTGTGAAATCTGGAATTCAATCTTCTGTATTAAACAAGGTATTAAATTAATTGAACTACATTAAGTCAAAAAGTGAATAATTGAAATATGCGTAGAAAATACGCAGTATACCTCAGTTCAATTTGTAGCAGTGACTTTAGTGCTAGTTTTTTTCTTTTCTTAGGAATTTTTTTGTTATCCGAAAATATCATTTTTAACAATCTTAGCAATCATGAATATATAACTAACATGTTTGAAAATAAAGATTACATTGCCGTCAACGTTTTTGACGATTCAGTCAGAAAGAGGAGCTTGAAGCGGGTAAATTATATTGAGAAATAATAAAAATTTCAACTTTTAACAACAATGAAAATTTTATTTCTCGATTTAATTAAATACACCGAATCAAATGAGCAGCAATGGAATCAATTATCGAGATTTCAGAAGAATTTAGTTGTAGTCGTAGTATTTGGAGGCATCTTACTATGTGGATTTCTGATGTATCAACGTCAGCTATTAAAAGCAAATAGTCTGGATGTATTTTCATCCACGGACGAAGAACACGTCAAATCTATCAAGACGAATATTGTCGACAATGATAAGATTCAAATCGTTCCTTTTAAAGTAAGTTTTAATACACTTTCCTTTATTATCTCGCTCACTTTTGGTGGTGATTGGCTTTTTTGTCTGATTTTGCTGTTCATTCACATTATAAACAACTTTAAGTACATACACACTGCATTTTCCAGACATCTATAATCAAGCCACGTACATCCTAATCTTATTCTCATAATCTTTAATACTATGCCTATCATCACGCATTCTTTTGTTCCACTTGTTATTTATATATGTGTCATAAATATAGGAGGACATTTCATCAGTTCGTATGATTCAAAATGAAAAAAATCAACTTCCAATTGCTGATGAATGGGTACAAAATCCTGTAGATAATACTCATGATACAAAAGATTCAATTGACAATCCACAAGATATCATAAATAGTGATATTGAGACCGATAAATCCGAGGTCAAAAAAGATATTATTAATGAAAATGATAATGAAGACACCAAAACCCGTAGCATGTCCTTTAAGGTAGTACCATTCATTTGAATATGTATGTTTGTTCAGCACAAAGCTCTTTTGTTCTGTTTTTAATTTATTTTGACAATTGAATAAGAATTTTTTATGACTTGACACAAAAAGCTAATTTATTCTATAATTTTAGGGTCCAACGAACGAAAGACAGCAGGCAGTTGTGAACGCTATGAGGCACTCATGGACTGGATACAAGACATTTGCTTTTGGCCACGACAACTTGAAACCAATAAGTCAAACATACAGGTAAGAATGAGAAACTGGTTTATGCATGGATTTGGTTGACTTAAGCGCATATTCTCTGTGTGAAACAAAGGAAATGTTCAAATTAACGGGTAGACATACTGTAGACAATAATGTCAAATCACCTTGAAAATATTCGCTAAGTCTAACACAAAACATGTATTGTACAGCCTTCGTGATCTAACGGTAAATTTTCACATCTTTATTCATTTTGCAGCGATTGGTTTAACCTCGGCCTTACAATCATAGATTCTTTAGACACACTCTATATCATGGACATGCAAGAGGAGTATCAAGAAGCTAAGAAATGGGTTGAAGAATCATTAAAATTAGATGTAAATCGAGATGTCAATTTATTTGAAGTAACAATTCGTGTACTAGGAGGCTTATTATCCATATATCATTTATCTGGAGATGAAATTTACATGACAAAAGCTTTAGAGCTTGGAAAACGATTAATGCCATCATTTGATTCCACAAGTGGAATTCCATATTCGGATGTTAATCTATTTTCAATGCAAGCTCACGCTCCGAAATGGTCACCTGACTCCTCCACTTCCGAGGTTACAACAATACAGTTAGAATTCAGGGATTTATCGAGAATCTTCAATGATCCAACATTCGAAAATGCAATAACACGAGTTAGTGAAAAAGTACATGAGCTTCCAAAAACAGACGGTCTTGTTCCAATTTTTATCAATGCTAATACCGGAAGTTTCAGAAGTTTTTCAACAATATCACTGGGCGCACGCGGTAAAATTTTCTTATCAAAATTTTATATTTATAACTTTGAAATTAACGAAATTATTTATTGCAGGCGATAGCTATTACGAATATTTATTAAAACAATGGTTGCAAGTCGGAAAAATACCTGAACATTATTTAATTGAAGATTACAAGGAAGCAATAAATGGTGTAATTAAGCACTTGCGAAGGAAAACTCCTAATGAACATCATGTGTATGTGGGTGAATTAATTAGTGGAAAGGACTTTAAACCAAAAATGGATCATTTAACATGGTGAGTAATTGTTCATTGTCAATCTGAAAAAATACGTACGTAAAAGTACGTACATATCAAAAACGTACGTAAAATTACTTACATATCAAAACGTACGTAAAATTACTTACATATCAAAACCGTACGTAAAATACTTACACATCAAAAACGTATGTAAAGTATCTTACATATTAAAAACGTACGTAAAAATACTTACACATCATAATACGTACGTAAATCTACTTACGTATCAAATACTTCAGCAAATTAATTTGCATACATAGGATCTTAATTAATTAAAAACTTTTAATCCATTCTCTCCTTCCTATTTTGCAGCTATTTACCTGGAACTTTATTACTTGGCCATAAGAATGGCATGCCACAATCTCATTTTACGTTAGCAAATGAACTGCTCGAGACATGCTACCAAACATATATTAAACAACCAACCGGTCTAGCACCTGAAATAACATATTTTAATTTAGAAGGAGAAAGTGCGACTGATATTTATGTTAAAGCAAACGATGCACATAATCTCCAAAGACCAGAATTTATTGAGAGTCTTTATTATTTCTATGTGATAACAGGTAATAAAACTTATCAAGACATGGGATATAAAATATTTGAATCATTCGAGAAATATACACGTGTAAGTCATGGATATACATCAATATCAAATGTAAAGACACCGAACAATGTTCGTCCAAAAGACATGATGGAAACATTCTGGTTGGGAGAGACATTAAAATATTTTTATTTGCTGTTTAGCGACGATCGTAATGAAATTGACCTGGACAAATTCATTTTTAATACTGAAGCACATGTAATTCCAGTGCGTGAGAATTAATTTAAAACAATCAATATTGTTTAAATTTGAATTTTGACATTTTTTTATGTTCATTTTTTTTGAAAGAAAGTTATGTTGTTAATATATGGCCATGTGCGAATGTTCACATGGAGGACATTAGTTCTATGCAATAGGGAAAATTGAGTTATACAATATTTATGTGTGTTTTTGTGCGAGATTAAGGAACTCTTTTTATGTTGAAGTTAATAATACATAATTAAGCTAGTTCAGCTATGATTTAGCAGATTCAACTCTTTTTAAGGCTAATTCAGCATACTAAGTATATTTTATGCTGAATGATTCAATCAATTCAGCATTGCTTAATTAAGAAACCAATGATCAAATTCAGCATTTTTTTAGCTGATTCAGTAGAATTCAGCACACTCTTAACTTAGACAAGTCTCAGACGACTAAGTAGACAGCCTAGCAACACACGCACTCGTATGAAAGCATTCATAAATATTGAAGTTATATATAAATGAATCATACAATTATGATTGTGATTTTAGAAGTTAAAAACCCCTTAATTAATTTTTTTCCATAGATAGAACAATGAATGGCTTAAAGAATTACCAAAATAGTAATTTAAGTATTTAAAAGATGAAAAAAATATACCTATGATAATTTCTAACAGAAAAAAATGGGAAGTGAGATAGAAAACTTAATTAATGAAATGATATTAAGACACTTTTTTGTTAATTCAAGAGAAATGGCATTTTATTAGATTTTATAATTTTTTCTTTAGCAATACATACCATTAATGTTAATTCTCAATGTTTCAGTTTATATTTGCCTATGTCTAGTCTTAATAAAGATTTTTTTGTAAAAAAAATAAATCAAATGAAATGAAAATCAATGTTTTGACTTACGATTTAATTAATATTAATTGAGATTTATTAAGAATGATTACTTCGCATTGTTGAACTTACGAACCTAATCTTATTGCATGCTTGCTTTTAAGGCCATTAGATACTAAGTACAAATTGATACTTAATAGTAATTGGTTTCCAAATTTTTAAAGTAAATGTTCGAAAGTGTTAATTAATCCATTTGATCTTCTCGTCGGGCAGTGCTACTCAAATGATCAGCAGTAATTTTAAATGATTTACTGTGTCGCGATACAAAAAATTTTGAGAATCACTGTCAGTTATGGTCTAAAAAATTTCCATTCAATATTATTGATTTTATTTATGAATGTTTAGGAATAATTTATGCTGTCGATGAATGGCATCAAATTTTCAATGAATACCGCTGACGGCAGTAAATATGTGCTGTTATCACTAAAATCGCAGGGTAAATGCTGATTCTAAGGTTAATTTGCGACTTTTGCATTGAAAATTATTCATATTTGCTTTAGTCTAGTCTGAGAGTTTCCTTTCAGATTCAATGATCTAAAGATTTTTGAGGTTTTAAGTGAAAGGTCTTTAGAGGAAGCATACTTTGTGGTTTAACGTTCATTTGAGATTTGAATAATATTTATTGTACATAGTTGAAAACCCTTTTTCATACAAAAATTCAGTCTGTTTTTAAACTCCCAAGAATAAACATTGAATATTATTTAAAGTAGTCTTAAATTTGCTATGTAGACTTTGCTTTACAAATTCCATGTCGAATTCAAACTCTGGTATTGAGTTTATTGTTAATACATAGTATTAATAATACATCGTATATTTATACATAGAAGTAATAATACAAAGTTAGAGAACTTTGATGTATTACTACATATTTCGCAATTTTTCATAAGATTTCAACATTAGATCTCAATCTATCATTCAAACTGATTGAAGCATCTTCATACAACCAGTAATAAGACTTAATTGAAGAACGAGAAAAAGAAAATTCACAAAATAACTGTTGGTTCCCCAAAACAATACGGAAAACAGATTCTACACAAAAACATGCGATTTTTGATGATTCATGGCAGCACTTCTTCCCCGTAATTCTTATCGTACATTTTTGACTTCATTAACAATTTCAAAACATTATATCAATAAAGATAAGGCTAATTAAATTTTCGGGAATGAATTCAAACATAAAACTGCTTTATGCTCTAAAATAATATAAAAAATAAGTAAGGAGTTGCCAATCACTAAGTCTAATTAAGTTAAAATACTATAAAGTAACAAATTATCACTTATAAGAAGTAACAAGTTAAGTAAATATGAATATTTCATCAGAAATTGGGGTTAATAGCTTGCAGATTTTTTGATACTGTTTGTCGATGAGTTGTGGATGAGATCCAATCTCAAGATATATAAAAATAATTAATTATCACATTCGGATATCGCTCACGTCCTCAATAATGTCTTTTTGAATCGTATTATGGAAGACTATTTAACGACGAATTACTTAGGCTTCGTGTGTATAAAAAATTTACAGCATTTATGCATCCTCATTGTCATCATTTCGTCGTAAGACTTTTAATTCTCCATTCTTGATGTCATTGTTTGCTTTTCCAATTTTGTCTGCATCTGCTAATGAGTCTGGCAAATCAATTTTGTAAGTTTCAGGTAAGAACATCGAGAAGAATCCGCCAGAAAATGCAGCAATACCGAAGATAAATATCGGTAGTGGCTTCCACGTATGTGAAAGATGAATGAGGAATGGTGAAATTGTAGCACCAACACGTGCACTCATTGAGCAACAACCTAATGCGACATTTCTGATTACTGTCGGGAATTGTTCCACAGAGAATAAATACATAGTTCCATATGACGCAGTAATGCTCATTTTTCCTAACATTGTCAATGTATTCACAAGCCAATTAATCTCACTGGGTACGAGAAGTGACAAGAGCAGCATCAGTCCAGCAAATGTCAAGTTACATGCGAGAACCTTCTTACGTCCAAATCGATCCTGTGAAATATCATTAAAATAGACACGCACAGTTCCAATAATCAAAATTCCATACATACCAATGTCAATATCAATATAATATATCCAGGAATTTCCACAGTTCCGGACATAATATGATTCCATCTCGGATCACCAGATAAATCACCCGAACTCCAACTCAGTCCATAATAAGCACCTGAATAATATTTGAATAACAATTAAAGAACTACGACTTAAAAAATAAGTCTCAACAATATTGTTTATCATCCAACTCCTTTTCGAGACGTATTATATCCGTGCAATTTGGAAAAACGAACCGCGTGACTTTAAAAACAAGTCTTAGGTCAGTAAAAAATAACATGAATGTCAAAATTATACGGTATGTTCTTGAGAAATGCAAATAGCTTTTTTTTTTTGTTCTCCCACTTTAAGAATCTTTTGAGATTTGAAGCTGTAGACTGGATTTGGGGAAAAATGTTTGATACTTCATACTGTGCAAATGAATTAAGTTTAAGTTATTCTTGTTTATATTAATAAATTGAAGAGCCTTCAATTGGCAAGGTATTGGGTATGGAAATCGGTAATAAATACTTCGATTTCGACTTCCAGGTTCGAATTCCAAAAATTTGATAGCGGATATTGAGAATTGAGAATTAGAAACCTTGAGATGGACTTTAAATGGAAGATCCGTCCTTAGGATTGATTCTTAGCATGGATAGAATATATCCGAAGGTAGTCTATCTCAGACATGTTATCCCGAACTACACAAATGAAGAAGGCTCATTATATGGACGCTAAACGGTGGCGGCTTCCATTTGGTATTATAAAAGCGGTTAAGCGGAGCCTTAAAAGCTTCCGTGACGTAGCCTTCTTCATTTGTGTAGCTCGGTAATGAATAATTCAGCGCTATAGGGTTCATCCGACCGTGCCATCTGGATAAGATTCTAGATATTACGACTTATCCTTCACTATGCTACGTAACGCTCGCAATGCTCGAAAATCAACCACAATATTTATATTTGTGATTCAAATCAGTTTAATACTAATTCAGTCTCAAAATAGACCAAGATAGTAAACAAGACAGAAAATCTGGTAACTTCAAGTATTTCCTCTTAATTCTTATCCAAATATCTGAACATTTTCCCACAATTTCAGTCTACTGTGATCATTTCATAAGAATATACATTAATGGTGTAATTTATTCCTTAAATATAAGATTTTTTGCATGCTCGACACTCACCTGACACAACAAACCAGTTAAAGAAGATAAGAAGAGCTTTTGACCGAAGGTGTGGCTGTCTGAAGAGATCCAAAGCTGTCGCTTTCTTCCCAGTATTTTCAGGATCCGTGCTGTCTGTCTCATTCTCGACTAATTTGTCAAGCATCTCTTTTGGCACTTCGACATTGTTGGACAAAGCAATCTTCTTGATTTGCTTGATTGCTTTATACTTTCTGTTGTTTGCGAGGAGCCATCTTGTGGACTCTGGGATGATCCACCAATAAGCAAGGAAAATAAGTCCAGGAATGGTCAATGCAATCTGATAAAATCTCCAGTCAGTCACAAAGAATGCCAAAACACCCATTAACATAAATCCCAACGAGAAGAACATCATGAAAATAACGCCGGCAATCATGCGAGACTCTTTGCCGACCATCTCAAGTGATAAACAATAAGCCACTAAAAATACGCCACTTGTTGTTGCCCCAACGATCTAGTAAGCATTTGTTATGAAAATAATACATTATATATTATAAGAAATTACGAAATCTTCATATGTATGTGACCTAAATACAAAACATTTTTGCGTACCTACCATTCTAAAAATAGTAAACGTAATAAAGTTTGTCGATAGAGCGGTCAGAAAGCCAAATATTAATTGACAAATAAGTGATAAAACAAATACTTTACGACGTCCAAATTTATCTGATAAATATCCAAATGCAAAGGATCCCAAGAATACACCAATCATGAATAAGGAGTCACTTGAGGCTTTATAATGATCTTTTTCACAAATTAATTCAAATGTTTTGATTGCGGATGACTGAAATTTTTCATAATCCCAGACATATTCACTACATTCACGAATTTCATGTGCTGTATAATTATTTTGAGATGTGAAATAATTGTCAGTGAAGTGCTGACACTTTGAGAATCCCTTCTTGATGTCATATGGATATGACGCATTTAGAATCTCATTTAGGACAGTGGAATCATTAGACAGTCGAAAATTTATGTCATTGTCAAATAATTTACACCGATGGTCCATTTTTCCGAGTATAAAGACACTTGATAGCTTATGAAAGGCACACAAAATGACGGGAATGCATAAAAGTACGAAATTTCGTATTTGATATGTTCCAAAAGTTCCAATATGTGCCAATAAATCATCATAATTAAATTTGGCTACCATTTTTCCTGCCTTTCTCGAATATTCTTTATTTTCTTCTTTTTTTTCGTACTTAATTAATGCCTTTTTTCTCCAACACTTGTCTGTATTATTTATTACACAATATTTCTCTTTATGCTGTTTTAATATCGATGATATTCAATAAATTGACTTTTGCACGAGCCGATAAGTTAGCCGGTTAGTCACAAACTAAAAAATTTTCATCAGTCTTGTTCTTATTACTCATGCGGACTGACTCTCCGTTTCGCAATTTAAGTCTTCTTCTTGCTGATTTATATACAGACATAGAATTTACTCTCATGTTGTTATTTAAGCACGTGCTTAGCTCTCTTGGTCGCTCAATTTTTTTCTATGCTTATTCTCTGTAATGGAATCAAATTGTGATGAGCATGCGGGAATCGGAACTGCTAAATTTTTTTGTTTTATTCACTAAATTTATTATTTTTATTTCTCATTTTTTCTCATTTTTTGCTTAAATGCAACTTTTTTTTGCAAACTTTCAACGTTTTTTTTTTTCCTTGTTAAATACATTCACATATACAGTAAGTTTACTATTATTATTTTTTTGATCATATACATCTATGTCGCCTTCAGTTGCATTTTTTTATTATTTATTATTTTTTTCATTTACTTAAAATGCTTCAATCGTCAGACTTTTTTCAAACGAAAATAATAAGCTATAATCAAATTATCAGGCATGAAACTAGTTTTTGAATATGAATGTTTTTATGTTTTTTTTTTCTTTAAAGATGGGTTGATTTAAGCGTATTTTCCGCGGTCTTGATCAGTTGAGGTGACATGTGGAGAAGGAGTAATGTTGGGGATTTTTAACAGTTTATTGAAATTTAAATTAGGAACATGTGGTGAATTTGAATTTTTACGGTTTTTTATGTGAGAATTAGATTCAAATGTGGGTATCTTTTAAAGTATTTGATGTAATATTCTCGAAAAACTGCAATTCCTTAATGTCAAACATCATCAAAGCAGGAAATCATTTTATCGTCAAATTTTAACCGATTTCAAACATTCAAAAATTTAACAGATTTTTGAATTTTTAAAATGATTTCATCATCTCGGTTGTCAATCAAATTAATCTGTAACGGTTTTTTGAAATTCAAAACGATTATATCATCTTAGTAAATTCAAATAAAATTTTAACGGTTTTTTGACACTCAAACAGGATTTTATCCTCTCGGTAGTAATTCAAACAATATTTTAGCGTCTTTTTGAAATTCGATTAAAAATTTTATCCTCTCAGAAAAGTTCAAATTTAACGTTTTTGGAATCAAACTGTGATTTCTTAATTAACGAGGATATTTCACAAGTCAGACAAACTTTTAGGATGGACTGTTTAAAAATGCTTCATTAAATACAATTAAATTTAGTAATAACTTCTAATTCCTTCGATTATTATAAATTTCAGGTTTCATTGTGACTTATTAATCATCAAAAAACACATTCGAACCTTTCTGTCCTTTAATGCATAAACCTTCCAGATGTCTTCTTGATCTCATTGTTATCAATTTTCACATGCTCATATATTTATTGTTTACATTCGTGTCACCTTCCCCGACAGCAATTAAACGCAAATTTATGAATATTAATAACTTGAAGGCAGATCTAATATTAATATTTCATTTTTTTGTTCAAGATTCTTGTAACTACACAATATGAAATAAAAATAAATGAAAAACAGACAAATGCAAACTCAAGTTTGCACGTAGAAAATTCCATGGGTAATAAAAATCAATCATAAATTAAAGCCACAAAAAGTCGTACAAGTATAAATTAAGAAATATCTGTGTTACGACAAGGGAGAACTAAGGATAATGATGGAAGATTGTGAGATCTGAATGAGTTTTGTATGCTATACTATTTGAGTTTGTGGATTTATTTAAGGATTATAGCTTTGTCGTCTTAACGTTTAGACGCGAGGTTTCCCTGACGTCACTATAAAGAGTAGATTTCAACACGATATGCAGATAAAAATGTTTCCTACGCCTGAATGTGTCGTTAGGTTTTGAGATTGATTTTTAATCCTAGGATTTACTTTTGACCTAATTTTCAATCAAATGCTTATATTTTGATGTAAACTAGCCCAAACAACACGATTCTGACTTGAAAATTGGTCAAAATCGGCCATCACGGTGTCATCAGAGCAACTTCGCGTCTTACCGTTATACGGCGACATAGCGGTGCCCTAACGAACATCCAGTGCTATTCGAGCAGGATATAAAGCAAGCATTAGTTGAATCTAAGATTCATGTAAGAACATGGTTGCAGTAGGTAAGTAAATCCGATGAGTTTTACTTTTGGCTTGCACTGCTTTTGAGAACAAAATCTTTGTGTGCTATATCTCGGCGCCCAGTAAATCTCTTGTTAGTCCAACAAACTTTTCACAACAAAACTCATCCAGAAATCCACCAAAAACTTAATGATCAACAGAAAAATAACTTCAATGAACTATAAAGAAATAATCAAATTAACTTTATTAAAAAAAAATTAAGAATCAAACAGAAAACAGTGCATTTTGAAATAATAAAAAAAAAAAATTAAGTAAAGGTTTTTTTTTTGTCTCTATTTTGTACTTTTCCTTAAATGTAACAACGTGTGTGATTCTTTTTCATCCAATTTTTTTTTATATCCTCAATTTATCACTATATATTTTTTTATTTATAATCGCAACTGAACATAATTACACGCAAAATTACTGCATGTGTATGACTCCAATTTTTTTTTATCAGTTTTACTTCTTTTTTTTATCAATTACATCATTTTTGTATATGCAGAGGAGGAGTAAAAAAAACGTAAAATAAGTAGAAACGTTGAGGAATCTATGTACAAGAAATGAAAAATCATTAATATTATTATTATTATTCTTTTCTCTTATAAATCACGGGATCTCATTGTATTATTTTTATTTAAATTTTCTTAGTTAAAAAATGTATTGTTCCAATAGTTATTTTGGCTGAAAGACCGCTTCATTGTTTTTTTTTTTTGTTTAAGAAGAAAAACCCAAATGAAAAAAAACGAGGAAAATTAAAACTCAAATTCAGTGTCAGCGAGATCAGGGCATACTTCCTTAAATACTTCCGTAATGAGTTTATATCTAAAAATAAATTAAAGAAGATAAAAAAATAAAGAATTAGTAAATTAAATACATTAAAGGTTAATAGCTGATAATTAGTGAATCAACAAGTAAGGTTTTCACGTTAATTATCAGACAATTTGCTAATGCACATGCATTAAGCTTTGATCTTAAGGTAAACAAATGGGACATTGACTTTATGGATGATCGGTTGCTTATGAGTTTCCATGCAAAGAGATCCGCAAATTTGAATCTTTCTGGAAATCCTATCTATTTGCTATCAAATCTTCCTTCTAAGTAATGTCTAAACAAAGTCATAAGCTACCATGATATAGCTAGACACAGCTACCTAGAGCCAGTTATCTGACAACTCTACGTTTAAGCACTCAATTTAGAATCTATTCGCCAGAACTCGAAGTCGACTGGAATTATGTATGAAAGTCAACTCGATTCCATACAAACCGACTTCAAGCAGTGCTATTTACTAAGATTTTTGGGGAATTAGTGAGAAAAACCAGAATGAAGCCTTGGCAGAAGCAAACAAATCAATAATTAAATTTCTTGATCTTTTCATGCTTGATCCATGAATTTTTGAAATTTCAGAATTCTGTTAGTCAACCAGAATCTAATAATCTTGACAACATCAACTAATCTTCTTATTTTGTTACTAAAGTTCATAAAAAAATGCAGAAAAGAAACAATCATGAGATTTTAAAGAGACAAGGAAAATTCAGCTCTTCTCGTTTTGCTGCTCATTTTCATAAAAGAGAGAATAAGAGAATATCCTACAATTGAGCACAAAAGCTTTGAATGTAGTGAAAATGCACATGCTTGCAGTTAATCTCTTCTTGATTTGATGCAATAAATAAGAATTGAATAAATTGATGAGAAAGTAGTTCGACGAACTTATTCTATTAGAGGCGGGAAACATTGAATGAGAGCAGCTTCTGAGGAAATGACAAGAAATTTGGCGGCAAATTTTTCGTGACATAAATAAGTGGAATTGTTAGAATTGAGGTTTCTGATTTAAATTTCAGTAAATGACATCAAAAAATCATTTTAAGCAGAACAAGATTCAGATCAGTTCAAAATCAGATTAATCGGTTCCGCATCCTTGGTTTGATATCTAAGGACTTTAAGTCCAGACTTAAAATGAATATAAGAAAGCAATTGAAAATTTAAATGCATCCTAATGAATTTAAGATTCTGCTTTTAGTATTCAAATTTGACAGATCGCCAACAACGTGCAACAATTTACGGCAAGTGTTATTAAGCTCTTTGGAAACTATATTCACGTTTTCTTTTTTTTGGCAAGTTATCTAATTCAACAGTCATTTGGTCTAGCCGCTATTTAAACATAGTTTATAGACTGTATACTGTTGAATTTTAAATATTTTTTTCAGTTTATAGAATATAGCAGCACAGTCTGGAGGTATATTCAGTTAAGAGTATTTTTATGGATTCTGACTTATTGAGTTTTGATGTCAGAACAGAATATGGAGTCATAAAGCAAAGTTTATGTCGACTTCTAGCTCTGAGAATGAGATATCTCAGGATAAATGGTTTCCGATGCCGAGACCGAGACCAAGACTTCGGAAATCCTAAGTCAGGATGTCTCAATTTCGAGAATCTCTCGAGATCCTAAGCATCAAATACTCAAAAGTAGAAACTCATTAAAATCACTGAAAACACTTTGTACAACCATGTAAGTTCCATGGATGTAGAAATTAGAATCTGGGCTGTTTTCACAATGTGTATAGACATGAAATATGCAGCATATATGTTTACACATTCAATGAAATACAGCCCTGTTAAATTACATGCTCGACTATTTTGTAAATATTTATACTTACTTAGATTCTATTCCACCACCTTCGGGCCACTCAATACTACTACCGGCTAAATAGTGCATTAGCGAACTCACGTCATAAACAGCCTCCGATTTTTCTGTGAATTCTGCGAAGGAAAGAAGATGAGAAAGAGAGTAAGAAAAAATAACAATTTGGAATATTTAGGTTGTATTATCATGTACAGTTCAATAAATACTTTAAAGACTATTTTAACTAATTTTCTCGTTAAAAAAAGTAGAGAAATAAAAAAGAAAGAATTTTGATGCAAAAATAACAAGAAAGAAAATAGAAGAAACAAAAAAAAAATATTGTTTATTACTAAGAGAAGATAAAAGCTTAATTAGACTTAGTTTTTTCATCATTCATACCTCATGCTCAAGTAATTAATTTTTTTTATATTTGACGATATGCTAGAAAGAAAAGCTATCATCACAAGAGAGAGAAATAAAATAATAGATAATAAAAAAAAAAATTAAATAAATCTCTATCAGGGTCATAAAATTCAATGATGGATGCTTAAATGGCACAACAACATAAATTAAGACCATTCTCAATAAAAAATCAATCAAATTCTTTTGGCCAATGAATCCCTAGCTGAGCTTTTTTGTGCCACAAAGATCCTTGATTAAATTTTTCTATTCCCTTCATTTTGGCATTTGATTCCAGGTTTTTTTTTTGGTTGTTCATAAGGTTTCCAAAAATTCCATCATTTATTGAGAATTTTTCATCATTTTCTGAACATTTCAAATTTTCTTTATCATAAATTAATCATTATTTTCTTGATTTTATATGGATCATGGCAGGAGTGTATCCAGTAGTTGGTTACTTGTTGTACATTGATTGCACATTCTTGTATCGCTTGCTAGTAGTAAAATTTGATGAATCTTGAGGATATTGAGTTGAAATAATTAATTCAAAGCTTAACAGCATGAAATCTGGCAGATTTTTGCAAAATTGAACTATTAGTGAAATCCCGAGAGGATTCTCATATTCGAAATTGCCACATTTTCATCAAAAATTGAATTGCTCTAAAAATGTCTATTCAGAACAGAGGTCGAAGTCGACTAGGATTTTATATGGAAAAGAAAATCCGACTCAAGTCGAGAGTTCACTCAAAACTTAAAATTCGAGTCGGCTTCGAGTTCTGATTCATAGCAAAAAAAAATAAATATTATCCGCCATTTTTCAGACAAATGACCAAAGTCTGCTAAAATTCTGACCATAAAATAACAAAAATATCGGAAAATTCAGATATCTTCATTAATCAGACAGAATTTTAGCGGATTTTTCATCAATTAGCCGGAATTCTGGCGGATTTTTTATTATCAATATTACTGTAATTTACTCAATTTTAACAAAGGAATTGGAATTGTGACTCGACTAAAATCGATAAATTACTTTATTTTAAATTTTACTCGACTTCAAGCGATGCTGTGTTTTGAGCCGGTAAACATAGAATTCTAATCTAATTCCATCAAGATTCTACTACTGCCATTACCGCTTTATCGTCAAGATTCATTTACAAAATTTACTTCCAGCATTCCCTTTCTCCACTCCATTCCATCAATAACCCATCTGGATACACCTCCCCATTTGGATCATATGGGCAATCATGTTTGCAACTACTCATTCTAAAAAACACGACTTTTGGTTCTACCAATTATTACTCTTGAAAATGAAATTGTATGAACTGAGCATGAGGTACTTTAGTGATGAATGATGATCATAAGATGTGATTTTTTAGAATCTACTATAAAAATAATGTTTTTTAATCCCAATCAACAAGCACACAAATTAACTCCTTTATTTAATTTTTTCCGTTCCACATTTTTCATGCTTGATTCTTTTCAAATTTGATTATCTCAATTTATTATTTTCTTTTTTTAATGTGATGATTGGCACTAAGGATTTTGTTTTCTTCTCTTCATGATTATTTATGCTATTTATGAACTACATTTATTTATTTATTATTATTATTATTTGTTATTCGATTGACACAAAATTGATATTGCAGTTGGATTTTAAATCACTTTTTAATTGAATCGTGACCGACGTAGAATTAATAAATGGTCATGTAGCTGTCAATCAGCACAACACGTAAACAGAAAGAAAATAATAACTGTTGGTTGATAATAATCACTAAATAATTAATAACTAATTTATTAGGAAATTGTTAAGAGAGCTATTGATAGATGCTTTATATCTGGTTCTGATTTTTGTGGATCAATATTATGAATTGGATGGCTTGATCATGAATAATTGCTATTTAGGATAAAAATTAGGCAGATGGATGTTATACTACCTCAATTGTTGATAAAACTGACAATAAAGCTCATATTTGAATCAGTATTGTATCTTCTTGCCGGCATTAAAGTCTGGAATCCTCAGGAAATAAGTGAACTCACAAGATCAGACTAAATCAGAGCTGAAATCGACTCGAATTGTATATTCAGCTATTTCGACATGAATCGATACAAAATACGAGTTTACTTTGAGCACTGGAGTAAACTGAGAGCAACGTTCATGAGCATGCTCGTCTAGTATATTTAAGTAGAGCAAACTTTTGGACATACAGTAAGTGATATATTTCATATTAACTGTTGATGATGTAGGATAATGAATATATTTTTAATAACTGTATTTCGAATAAATTTAGATCCACCAAAATCAGCCTACGAGTCGTTACAAAGCAAATTAGGAAGATTATTCTTGAGATCACTAAACTCTGTTGTAGCTCATAATCGTTGACGGACCATGACTAACATGATAGTTTCGGAAAAGATTCTACAGCATAAATTATAATTTACTAATTTTCAACTAGATGTTTTTCTCCGAACTTCATGATTATTGTGTCTAATTATACCTTCTAACCTGACTATCCAGTCCGTTAGCTCTCATAATTTTCTCTCAAAAATTCTTAATTTAACACATTTATAACTCAATTAAAAACAAATTAATAAACACCAAAAATAACAATTAAATAATCATAACAAAATAAATATAACATTAATTGGAGCATTGCTTCACAAAATTTAACATAAACAAACTGCAATTAACAATTTCGCATCAATCAAATAAAATTCCATTTTAATTTCACATTCAAAAAAATATTTTTTCATTCAATTCCATTGACAACCTTTGAAAGCTTTCCTGTCTAAAACTGTAGAATTATGAGAAACAAAAGTTTATAGAAATTCAGTCGGTTTTAAAGGAAATCTTCATTTGTTATAGCTAGAAACTCAAACTTTGTATATATTAAGGATCTACAATACTGATTGAACTATTATTACAATGATAACGCCTTTTTAAGAGAATTTGACAGGAAAGCTTTCAAAAGTTTTTAGGATTTCAATTCATTCTTTAGCTCCAGAAGCCAGAATGGTCGGTATGAGTTGGTTTTGGACTTTTATTTGAGGTTATCTAGGAACTTCTAGAGTCAGAATCCATTTTTGATGAGAAATTTTGTAATTTTTCCATCAAAAAGAGCCTTTGAAGTCTCAAGAAATTCCAAAACACCTTCCTAGCCTCTTTCAATGACTGAAAATGCACTAAAAGCTCTGTTTCTGTGCTGGGCAAAAGTTCTACCAGCAACTATATTGTAGCTACATCTAAAGTCAATAATTTTCATCTCCAAACCACTAACAACGACCATTCTAGTTCCAGGACAATCATATTGGTGACAACTTTGAAAGGCAATAATTTTTTGGAAGTTTCATAGAAAGTTTCAGGGGAATTACAGAAAATTTAAAGATTTTCGCCCTCACAGATTCTTCAAAGTTGTCCCTCTTATTTTTTTTAATATTTTTACAAAGGTTTTTCATCATAATTTTATTACTTTTTTTGGTTCTGTTTCATTAATTTTTTTATAGTTAAAGAACAATTTTTTTGGTAGTTCTCACACAAAAAATATTCATTAATGTGGTAGAAAAGGTACGTAAAAATCAGAATAAAGGCAAATAAGTTTAAAGGTGGGTTCAATTATTGTATTTATGGCATCGCATAGTAATATCAACAAGGAATAATTAAATAGGAAATAAATTAACAACATTTATGTCATTATAATAAAAATATTGCTCTTGGTAAATTTTTCCATTAAATTTAATAAAAATATTATATTAATAAAAATAGATTCTTTGGTGTAATTGTAATATATACGATAATATCAATTTCCTTCCTTTCTTTCTTTTTTCTAAAATTAATTTATCAATATCATAAGAATAACTTTATTAATAGATTATTACGTGGAATCATTCTCAAGAGGACATCACTACAGATACGTATCAATCGTCATGTCTCGACGAACATTTTGTTTTTTTGTGTCTCTTGAGAAGTTGTTTTAAAAAGTGATAAGGTGCAAAGGAACTTTTAAACGTACTTAGGGGAAGAATCAAGGCATGGATAAGGTTAAGATTAATCCTGAATAGTCAATATACTTAAGAGAGGCTTTGGTGACTTAAAACTATGTAGAATAGTTCTATCAGCTTTCTAATGACACTAATATTGTAAAAGTAACTAGGATCAACAGTCATCAACTGAATTGAAAGGATTTAGGAGACCTGCATGTAAAAGAGCCTTTAAATAAGCCTTTGAAAATAACAAGAAGTCATAAAGAAGTCCAAAGAACTCATGGAAGAAAGCTTCAGACTATAAAATTAGTCAAGCATTTAAACTTAAAAATTGACAGCCAGCAATAAGACTATCTACTCTAGAAAAATGAGTGAGGACAGAGATTATTACTAGACATAAGTTAGTGACTATCCAAGATCAACCCTAAAATCTTCCAAGCCTTGATGAATAAATTCAACAACATTTTTTATAAACTAGTAAGGACAGACTCAAAAAATTCATTTCACAACATTAATGAGAAGTAAGAGGTTCCAGGATATCTTGGTCTCTGGAATAACTAAATGAGACTTAATGAAATTCTACTTGAGACTTTATGGTATAAAGTCGTTTGCAATGTACGATTCGTGTAATGACAATTGCAGATAATATTCTTAGTTGAGTAGTATTGCGATAATCGTTTGTAACGTGCGATTTTTGTATAATTTTAATAAAATCGATCATATGCATAGCTATTTGCAATTTGTGTATCACTATCTACTGTGAATTATCTTGTCATTTATAAATAGTGTCAATAATCGTGTTAAGCGTACGATTGTGGTGTTCTACTTGATTATTGCGTGATATTTATCATGCATCTAACGACTTTTTTGCATTAAATTATTATCTAAGTCTCACAGAAGTTGGAACCTCTTGGATATAAACGTATTGCTTTTTAGATATAACGATAGATAAATTTAAAATACTGTACTAATTATCTTTGATAGTTTTATGTAAAATATTCGACATTTCAATCAATTGCTAAATACTATAGTGGACTAAAGAAATCACAGAGTTTTTTATAGTGGCGAAAAATTGTAATCACAAGAGATGTACTTGATTCCCTATTCAAAAATGTTTTCAAATGAAAATCATCTAATTTGCTACTATTCAAAATATATATAGGAAGTGAGAAATTATTTGATTGCATCTCTAAATGGCAACAAAATTATTATTTTTTTCTTTCATTTTGGGATTTATCGACGTGTTCGATAAAGAGCAAAAAGTTAGTTCTTTGGTTTTCTATTCGAGAAAAAAAAATTGCGTAAAATAAACAAAGTTAATCAAACAATCAATAAACTGATCAAATTGCATGATCAGCTCAGTGATCGTTGATTATCTAGGAAAACAAAATAAAAATTTTCGAGGATTTCTTAAATATTCGTACGAACTCTACGACAAAAATATTTTTTATAGTAACCTTTTATAGTTTTACGTATGTTCCGTTCAAGTTCCTCCTCTTTTTCGATAGTTTCTGGCGATGGTTTTGGCGCTCCGGGAAATACTATTAATATGATGCTCATGTTGTCGCGTGATCCCTGAAAAAGTTGTAAAATTATTAGTCAAATTCAATTTAAAAATCTCAAAACTGTACAAATGCATCTTGAAAAATTTGTAAGGTTCTGAATGTAACATCAAAATGCTTGAAATCCATACAAATGTTTCAAATTCAAAACCATACAAATTCTTAAAAATTGCACGGTTTCAGCTATATATAATTAGAAAAATACTTACTTTGTGCAAGCATGTATCGATGACTTGATTACAAATCCATTCAAGATCTTCTGAAACACGGAGACGACTATGAACAAAGCTGCAGACGGCCTCATTGCTCATTACATCCCACACTCCATCACAAGCTAATACAAGGAAATAATCTTGGGCATCGCGTTCTTTACAAAATATTTCGGGTTCCGGCGATACCTAAAAGAAAACACAATAAGGTCATAAGGAAGGCAAATTTAGCAAAAATTTAAGGCATTACCAGTTGTTCACACTGTCCTAGCTCTGAAACGTTCTTATAATCATAATCTCCGAGAGCTCTAGATACCGCCAAACTGCCATTAACTCGCTGTATCATGACAGAACCGCCAGCATTTACAATTCGTTCTTTTTCGGATGGCAAAATAGGTTTATGATCTTGTGTTGAAAAGACTGGAACACCATTACGGCATAAAACAGCGCGTGAGTCACCACAATTTGCAATATAAATATTTTCATTTGATATGAATGCACAAACGGCAGTAGTACCCGATTTGTCAGCACCACTCGCTAAATCAGGTAGGTCACGCATTTTACTATCCAATTTTAAAAATCCAGAATGAATGCCTTTAATGACATCGCTATTTCGAAACTCTTCCGTGTGTATAATCGCTTCCAGTAAATGTTTAGCACAATGTTCAGATACTTTAAAGCCAGCATGTCCATCAAATACAGCAAAATAGCTCCAATCGGCTAGATCATCGCCTAAATTTGTTCGTGCAAAGTGAGCATCTTCCATTTCGCATCGCCAACCTTCAATTTACAACAAATAATAAATCACAATTAATTAAAATATTTTATAGATGACAATAAGTAATGAAATCACGGATATGATTCAACTAGAATTAGAATCCAGTGATTCAACTATTAATAATACACACCTTGCATAGAGCTAACTCCATATCGAAGTCCATTGCCTTCGCCGTTCTCATTGTGTTTACTTGTATTGGGCTTTTCCAAAAACGCTCCCATTTTTTGATCTCTTCCAATTTATTTTGATTGTAATCAGTTTAAATTTAACATTGCCCTTATCTTTCCGTCGTGAAAGTAAAGGGATTTTACCGCTTCTGTTCGTCCTGGTTTTATGCCTTAAATACGTAAAAAGGTTTTCTTCTTTTTGCTCTTTATCCCTTATATGATTTGTATTATTGAAATGTCATGTATTGCGAATGTTTTTGATACGACTTGTCTGTAATGAAAAAGAAGTGTTAAGTTGGAATATATTAATGGATTTTTCTCACATACATTAGTCTAATTAAATATTCGATATTTATTTTTCATTCATTTGTCGGATATTGAAGATGCTAAGAGTAAACAATTTGTAACGCCAATTGTTTAGAGGTTCGCAAATGACGTCAATGGCATGTTTCTAGACTGTTTGCTGAAATTATGGATATGATTGGTCAGATTTGAATGTTTTTTTTTTCTGGTCACGTAAGCCAAATACTATCTATTATCATCTCCAACATTTCAGATCACAAACATGACGTCATTTCCGAACAACTCCTTTAATTTTAACTAAGTCAAAAAAGGCTACAGCACCAATTAGCCTTTCCAGCGCAGTTTAAGTCAACCAATATACTAACAATAATCGCACAATTCATGAATCTTATCACTCGTCCGAATCAGGAAGCCAATAATGCCAAAAATAGCTTCACTTATTCCATAAAGAGCGCTAAAAAAATTCTATTATCATAAAAAGTTATCAGCAGTAAAAGATCAACAAACGTTTGTTAAAAAAAATATGAAAGAGATATATAGCCGCACACAATAAGAATCCACATATATACAAAAACTTGAACTCGACTTTACCAACGAATAAACAACGAAAATCGCACGAAAAAGAGAGGCGATGAGTCATAATTTATATTTTTGTTTTCCTCTATCACGTGTTTTTTTTTCTATAAAAATGTGGGCAAATTTTCAATAAAATAATTCACTATTCTGTATAGTTCAGCATTTAACCGACTTGATTTCCTTCTAAAAAAAAAAACAAACTGTTGCAAGCCAAATGCAAGCACAGAATTTTATACATTAATAATAGTAAATTACACTTGCATATATACAGTGCACATTCGCGTGTGCACATTATACCCCCCCGTTTAATAAAACTTTACTATGTCCTAGGGCACAATTATTTATTAGAGGAGCAATCATGATGACGGAATATGATTCATTTTGATTATATTCAATTGAAATTCATGTAGAATTATGGAACT
Organism: Chironomus tepperi; assembly: GCF_022539635.2. Lineage (NCBI taxonomy): Eukaryota > Metazoa > Arthropoda > Insecta > Diptera > Chironomidae > Chironomus > Chironomus tepperi. Next base: position 4,684,740 of record NW_027226207.1, read on the forward strand.
TAAATGAACAAGCAAATTAATTGAAATAAATTTCTGCACATCTTCAATGTCTTATAGTGGCAGAGACCAGGCTCAATGAAAATGAGAAATATAGATAAATATTAGTAAGTTAGATCATCACTTTGGATAAAATATATTTAAAAAAAAAAAAAATTGTTTTAATTATGGAAATAGATTGGATGATTTCATACGCGTATTATTCTCTGTACAGCTTCAAATTCTATTCTTACTAAATATTTACACTAAGCTAAGCGTATAATAATAACTTTAAAGTATGTAAAATATTGTCACAAAATATTTGCAATGTGACCGAAAAAGAAGTGACGATGATTTCACAAAAGCCCGCTCTATAAATAAAGATGTCTGTTTGAATTTTCATGTAAGATGTAATATCGAGATTAAAAGTTTTTTTTTTTTTTTGTTAGTTCTAAACTGACTTGACTGACTAGAAGTAAATGGCAGAGAATAACTAGTAAAGGTCATGTTATTGTGGATTGAAAAGCGCATTTTCTAAGAATATCATTAATTTAAAGTTACAATGTCATGAAAGGGATTAAGTGGAAGCAAGCGATAGAATCACCTTGATTGAGCATCTAAAGGAGACCATGGACTACAATTGAATTGGAAGAAGTCATGAGAGAACTTATGCTTTGGAAAAACAAGAGTTCAATGATGAGTCATTCAAGGATGTTTTCTACACAGCTGTGCTTATGAAGGAAATGTAGCTAGCTTTTCAGCATTAACAACATGTAGACAGAGTAAGTGGTTTTGTTAGAAAAACCATACACATTATTAAGAAATTGTACGGTTTTTGCCTGTGACAGGTGCCTGTTTTGCAATTCTGCATCCAGATCATTGGGTTCTTGTTCCTGCCATTCTTGAAGAAATGACACGAACCTCATACTGTGAGCGGTCTTGTTCGTGGTTTTGAACCAAATTGTGCAGTGATACAAAAAAAGCTCAGACAGCACTAAATTATGACTAACTCCAGTTAAGGTATAACTTTTAGTTATCATCCATTAGTCACAGCTATTGTCAGGGCTATTTAAAGATCATTCTCTATTTTTGTCCATTCCTGTTCCAAGTTCAATCAGAATCATGCAATGTCCACTGTTTATATATGAAATGGAATGGTCTGTAATGAGGTGTGTAATATTGATACACAAAATACTGAATGTTGTGCAAGTTTTGATTACTTTTGTGCATTTTAAAACTTAAACAATTTTAAAATTTGCAATGTTATGCAATGAACATGTCGATTTCGAGAACTTCTATCTGATTTTAAACTTGACATGAGTAAAGGAACAAACTAGAGTTAGTGAATATAAAGCTAGCACAGATAGCTTATTATCAGAAAGGAAATGATCTAAGCCTAATGATCATCTAGTTTTCCTAGAATTTTATGATCCTAGCTGCTTTATTTTCGTCACTTTCCTCTCATTCTCTTGTTATGTGCTTAGATGATTAATTTTTCCTGTAGGTTCCTACAACGACATAACTCAACGCCCATCATAAAGTCTATCAAAATACACAGAAAACCGACATTTTCCATCGAAAACCTCCACTAATAAGCTCTACATTTTGCCTTTAACTAATATCCTTTATACACATGGAAAAATCTCTCCAATAATGAGTTTTGTTCTATGATAAATGACATAAAAAAAAATATAATGTATTTGTATACAAAATAATAATAAGAAAGCATCATCAAATGACATGAAATGTTTAAGAAAATCAATATGGATTATTCTGTAAAATAAACACTCATGACAATAATGGCATTTTTCCTCTCTCTTCCTATTTTTCTTTTCTTAGGTATCAAACTCAACTTGGACGCTTTTGTCTATCTATCTCCTTTTGTTTCCTTTTCTATACTGACATTCAATTGCCAAAAAAAGTAGTATCAAGTTTGCTGCTAAATACACAATAATTTTTTTATCTAATCAGCGTATATGCAAGAGGAACTTTTTTAATATAATATTGTTCAGTATTGAGTAACTTTTTTTTTTGTAAAGGTGATAAGAGGAGCTGTAAAGCTTATTCTTATGTAAAATAGCTTCTTATTCTTGCAAAAAAAATGCCCACAACATAACTTTTTCATGCCTTCTTTTTTTTTCTGGCATATAAAATTCTTTCACATATGTTGAATGCAATTGAATTGAGGCTTTTTATTAAGTGAAACTAATGTTAAGAACAAGCAGCTCAATTATCTGCTTCCTTTATATTATTTTTCATGAATTATGCGAACTTTTCACACACAAAGCATTTATTTCAGTTTCTACTTTGTATTTCAATTTAATTGCTATATTAAACTACTTAATTATTTTTGTGCTAGTTCTTTTATATTCTTATCTGTTAATTTCGTACTTTAACTTATTTTCACTGATAAATTTTTTTGCCTTCACTGATAAAATTATTTCTATTTTTATTTTTTTTGCGAAATCATTCGTTATATTCAAGCACTGCTATATATTCACACTTATTATGTCCTTTAGTAGCTTATGTTTATGATTAAAGTATTTAAAAGAACTAAAACAATTTACTAGAACGTAATTAATCCATTTTTCTGTTTTAGTTCATCCTTTTCAAGTTACAACTTTTTTTTCGCTCTTTGCTGCTTTTTTTTTCACTTCTCTCCTCGATGTGCGAAATTTTTGCGGCTAGGCAGCAAACTCACAATTTCTATGACATCATTTCTGTATAACGAATGTATTATGTTATACACTTTGGATGGCTGGGACGCGTGGGATATTCTCGGAATCTTACAATGACTAGCCATGACTGAGCAAATGACGTTACAGGTGTCATGACTGTCGATGGATTTTATAGCACATCCAGGATATTTCTTTTGGCATTACTGTTTTCAACTGATTTAGAATCTTATAAGAACTACTGAATTCCATCGTTGGGCAATTAATTTTGTTCAAGCTATTCAAGTGAAGGAATTTTAAGGCTTGATGCTGTAAATAAGCCGCATTGACTTAGGTAAACAAGCTTTAACATTGTGTTACCCGAAATTTTTGTGTAACGGCACATTTTGATGGTTAGTTAAGATCGAAACCGCACACTGCACGCGGTTCTTGCATTTTTAAGAAATTTTGGCGGCATAAAAAATGCACAATTTTATTTTTGAATATGAATTATGTAAACATCCAGAACTCTTTGAAGAAGATTGTCGATAGAGACTGTATTGTAATTGGTATTGATAATTGGAAGCTAGCCATAGATTCATATTTCGGCGCCATTTCAGGGAAGCCATGAATCACAATAGATCTGAACTTCCAGCGATGTAATTAAACATCCAGAAACACCGCGATATAAGAATTCAATACTCATTTCATTCCCAAACAGTATTAACTTAGAATATTTGGATTGGAAAATATGTAGCTAATGTAATTAACAATAATTTAGTTACAGAAAATGCGCTAAAATTAATGTTTTCATATTTCCAACGAAATTGTTACTAATTTCATTAATTTCTATTGAAATTGCACAAAATATCTGTTATTTAGCTTGAATGTATGTTGTATAAGTAATTAATATTTCTTAAAACTCACCTTAAATGCTCCAAACCAATTATTTGTGTCAAAATAACTATATTTAACTTTTATGAACTGAAAATTTGCTTTTAAGATGATTTGCCTCGAAAATGTGATGTTTTTAATCAAAAATTTACTTTATTGATAGCAGTTAATGTTAATAAAAGTTTCCGGATCTATTGATGGTTTATGGATTTCAAATTATAGTTTAATTAAGCATTTAAAGCGAACGAACTTTTTTCCTTATTTTTCTCGAATTTGAAATTATTTTAATCGTTAATTGTTGAATAAGAGTACCCCGATTGGTCGAAATTTGAAAATTATTCAACCGTTAATTTTTCGATGAGATTTTTGTCTATGTTTGCTGGTTTTTAAACTAGATTTTATTCAATTTTTATTTTTTAAAGTATTAAAAACAACAAATAATTTTGGTATAACTTTAAAGCAAAAACAAGCTATAACTTTAAAGGATTTGATAAAAATCAACGGAATTTTTAATTTTGAAATGCGCTGAATAACTAACTCAAACAAACATTAAAAATTTCTAATTAAATTTCCATTTTTGACAGGTTTTCATACAGGAAATGTATATTTATTTAATAATTTGATATCTTATTGACTTAATAAGCTGCTAATAATAATGATTGATATCTTATTTCAGTTTAAATTAGCTAAAAATATATTTGTTTACATTATTTTCCCGCTGAATTACGCTGAATAAATTTAAAAAATCAAAATAAGAATAAAATATCCTCAAATTTCATTAATTAAAGCATATTACAGCCAATCAGTATATCAGAGGAAAAAGTGTTCACCTTGTTCTACGAAAATCGGCTAAAAACAGTGAAGATTTAAGAAAACATAACGTGGCATAGAGGAAATATTAATTTTAATAATTTTTGAAGTAATAGGCCAATTTTCCTATCTATAATAATTCTAAATAAAGTGATTAGCAACAAATTTATCGAATAAGATGTCAAAGTAAGTAGATAAGCTAAGGAACTTATAGAATTCAGCGTTTACTTTCACATTTCTCTGTGATTTGAATTTGAACATATTTCAATTAAAATCTCTTATCTGGAATATTGTTACTTAGTGACGAAACGTAAATTTGCGTGCTTTTGACATTTGTTAATATATTCTGTGCTTAGAATATGATCCAGGAAGAGAATAATGGAATTTCTCTGAATTTCATTTTTATTGAAAATTTTATTATTGTTGTTGTTGTAAAGCTGTCATACTCTTGCATTGTCAAGGATGTCCAGTTTTATTCTGTTCTATATTTCAAATACCTATTGACATTTATTGAAATAGACATTAACTAATCTTTTATTTCACTTCCAGAGTAACATTTAAAATTACACTTACAAGTGATGCTAAACTTCCATTTAAAGTGTAAGTACAACGGAACTAAATCTTATTAGATATGAGTCATTATGAAAAATATTTCTTTGCAGACTCTCTGTTCCCGAAACAACACCATTCACAGCAGTTCTAAAATTCGCAGCAGAAGAATTCAATGTCCCAGCCGCTACATCAGCAATTATCACTGACGACGGAATCGGCATCAATCCATCACAAACAGCTGGCAATGTTTTCCTCAAGCACGGTAGTGAGCTTAGATTAATTCCAAGAGACAGAGTAGGACACTGAAATCGTGATACTGAATTTAAATTTTATATGGATCAAAAAATTGATTTTTAATTTAATTTTTTATTAAAATTGAAAATTCCTCTTTAATTAAATTTTTTTTTTGCAAGTGACATTCAAGCCTCTTTTATTTAGTTATTTAAATAATTGTTAAATCTTTCTAATAAAAAAATGTAATAAATAATAAAAATTTGCTGAATGTGCTTTGGGAAAAAAAAGTTCTTTGGATGCAAGTATAGCAAGGAATTGACTCATTGACTGAATGGAGTATAGATTCCTTTCTTAATAGCTCTATTTCTAACATTTTCCATAGTCTTTAGTGTCATGTTTGACATATAACCTGGTACCAAGAATTTGCTCCATTGAGCAGCAAGTTGAAGAATGGCATGTGGATAATATCCTGTCGTGTATGGAGCGATTCCGACTGTTTTCAATGCTGATTCAACAAATACATCAGCCATTGGTGCCATCCATGTTCCTCTCTTAAGACGTGTCATATTTGTGGCAACTGGTCCAGGCACAACTGACTGTACAATGATTCCATGCTTCTTATATTCCATTGCGAGATCTTCTGAGAATTTATGTGCGAATGACTTTGTGGCTGCATATGTTGTCAAACATCCAGCAGGTACAATTGCAGATAATGATGAAATGTTGATGATCAGTCCATTTTTGCGCTCAAACATTTGTGGCAAAATGATGCTGCACATCATTGGAATTGACAAGGCATTGCAATTGACCATATCAGGGATCACACGATCACGATCAGGAACAGCCAAGAAGTAATCAGGTGCTAAAAAAGAAAGTTTATATTAATCTGTTCAGGACGTTCAGTTAAGCCTTAACACTCACCAACAGTACCCATTCCAACATTATTGATCAAGATTCCGATTTCTTTTCCTTGAATCTTATCCTTAATTTTGTCGTAAATTTCAAGACCTGATGTGAAATTGACATCAATCACCATTGTCTCAACATTGAATTGCTCCTGAATTTCCTTTGCGACTGTCTCTAACTTTGAGAGAGTTCTTGAGACTAAGATTATATTGAGTCCTCGTTTGGCAAGCTAAACAAATATAAGGAAGCATTAATTAATCTTAAATTATTTCCATAAAAAATTGAAACTTAATTTTCAAGCACATTCGCATCGACATTCATTAGTGATAGACCTTTAAAAAGTAATAAACCTTTTTCATTGTTGCATCTTACAATTATTTAATTTTCCTATATTCAATGAAGTACTGTTGTCATGGATGTACATATGGCATTCTAAAAATAACTTTAAATTCAACAGATGTCATCGTTTGATAAGCACAATATTTGGGTAGTTTATCTTAATTGTTCTATAAAAATTTGTGTCGTTCCAATTTGTTTTTCGAATTCCTGTAGGTTATTATTTATATTTTGAACTTGCGTTGAACTTGAACAGATCATTTTACAGTCAAATAATAAAGCGGTAGACAGAGAATGATTATGTATATCAGAAAACTCTGAATCCCTTGATGAATTCAAACAAAATGCTCAATCCGCTCACTTATAGACAATATAAGGATCACCTAAGTGAGTTTCCTCGGAAAATCAAACCATAAGATCCATAGCTGTGCATTATATGCCTTAAAAGGCTAATGATAGGTTCAGTAAATGAGTGCTTGTCAGACTTCTCACTCAAGCTTAGAGCTACAGATGGAAGTGGCCCGAACTATTCCTTTGATGACATTACTGCCTTGGGCCGACAAAGGATAACTGACAAAGCTACTAAGCCACCGAGCCACTCACGACTAACTCATGAGTATTCTCAATCAATATTATTGAGAAATCTCTTTGTCTGTTTGGGTCCTAGACCTTTGGCCTTACAAATTCTTCCCAACTCTACAATTAATAATCTATAAATTCTCAGACATTAATGTCTTTGAATCACATAAACAATTTCAGCTCATATTCACCCTAATATTATTACTAATTTATTCCAATATCAACAAGTATAGCTGAATATTATAAACAATTCATAAGAACTGAGGATAATAACCTAGCAAATATGTAAATAAAGTACAATTGACTCAAATTTTGAGTTACAGTGCCTCTTTACAAATATGACCTGACAGATAAAAGCACTTTAAACTTTTAAGCTGCAATAACTTAACACTCATCATTCATTAATTCACTGGAAGCGTCACTAATTGTTATTTTCATTGTCAACCTTCCGACAAAGTCGCATCCAATCTCATAAATAAATTGCAGTTATCTATTACTAATATCCTATAACTGTGGCCAATATCAAATTAATGTAATAATCGATTCTATTTCCTGATTTCATTCATTCTCTTATTGGGTGTTAAATGCATTAGAACAGTAGTGGCCAACCTGGGTGTCGTGGCATATCTAGGTGGTAAGACCTCGACCGAAACCGTCATACGATTCATGGTTCTTGCAAATATATTTTGGCTGAATACTGATGTGCCGCGGCTTACAGGTTGCCCAACACTGAATTAAAATATACTTACAGATCTGGCATATGCCTTTCCAATACCGTCAGTTGCACCAGTCACAACTGCATAGAAATAATAAAAAAATGTATTAAATTAGAGAAAATATTAATAGGTAAATAAATAGAGTTAGGAAGAGAAGTTGTCAAGGCAAATGGCATGTAACTTAAAATGTGTGCGTCGTATGCCTGTTTACTCAAAAAATCTAATAATTATAGGGATGTATGCTAATTTCCAATACTTATCAAAATCCATCATTAACTTCGATTGCAGTTACATAAAAACTGCTTATTCCTGCAATCTAGTTTGATTGTTTGTTCTGATTAATTATTTAATTTATGCAGCGAAAATAATTTTGATGATTTAAGTCGGTAAAATTGAATATGCGAGTAAACAGAATGCAATAATAAAGTCACTGCATGCGATTGACTTTATATGCATTCTTGTTGAATTTATGAAGTAGAATCAAAGTAGGGAAGTTAATGAAAGTCATTTGATTGTGTTGTGTCATGGAATCTCGGAATCAAAATATTATTCTAGATGATATAACATGGAGTTTGCCATGCATAGGGCAACATTTAACCTGGGTCAGATCCAGTTCAAAATTAAATTCTATTTCTAGTCTCAGAACTGTTTTTTGGCACTGTCATGACAATGACTTCCGTATAGCTCTTAATTAAGACAACCAAAGCAATGATTGCTATTAGGTATGCTAATAGTATCTAACTAATCTTGATGCATGACGAAGAAATTCGATTGATAACGTAGCACCAAATCAAAAATGGATTAACATATTTTAGTCAATTATCATTAGCAAATTGCAAAATAATGGGTATATTGAGGATCAATGTTCATAAAAATGTGATTTATATTGTTTTTATGCAATTCTTTAGATTATGTCTAGTTCATACATAAATTCTTGGGTAGAAATTTGCAATAGTTTGGGAAGGATTGATATGTTTTATGCATTATGATTTGAATGATCACATTCTTAATATGCTATAACTGAGTCTATAGGGGTAAATCCATGAGTAAAAGGAACTGAAAATTTCGATGTGCAATATTTCTCAACTTGTTATTTTTAATTTCTTTTTAAAAAATATCAATAATTGCTCATATCTACAACTCGAACTTTTAACAAGCCATCAAGTAGTGCCGGTGGAATGAAAAGCAATTGTATTTAATGCAATTATGTCCATACAAACATAATTAAGTTAATAAAATTCGAAATATTTTTCTTACGTTTTTACGTACGTAAAACCAAAGTTTTAACCGATTGACGCAGTTTTTTGCAAATATTGACTTAATTAAGTGTTTAAAGAACTTTAAATAGACATAAATGAATGAAGTTTGGGTATGTTTATGAGTTTAAATGATTTCATCCTAGCAAAATTGAGTAATTATCGAAATATTCTAATTTTTGTAAAATTATTTTACGAAAGTTTAACCGATTGACGGAAGTTTTTTGATAATATCTCCCTTAATAAGCATAAATGCTACACTGTTTAGTTCAGAGAAGCTGTAGACCAAGTTTTTATACAACTTTAGTTGTAAAAAGTAAGGAATTGGGCCATATTTAAAGAAATATTGAAAATTTAAACTTTTTTGTGACATTTTCTCACTCATGGATTTACTCATAGGTCATTGTGAATCCTAACCTAAAATTGATCTTTAAATTTAGATTGAAGTCACTCGATTAGCATAAATCTGTCAATCGATACGAAAACTGGCACCATGCCAGAATCACGCCGGTCATGCCAGAGTCACAGAGTACAACTGAACTGGTGCCGTATTTTGGATTGATAAACCGATCTGTGCTTTTCGAGGGAATAAAGAGGTTAAAATCAAATTGAATTCGCCACAATTTACTAAGAAGTGTTTTAAATTTGTATGAAATGTTATACTTCACAAGTGCTAGCAGAAAAAAAATCCATGCAAATTCAATCGATTTTTTAGCAAATTATGGCGAATTCAATTTGCTTTCGACCTTTCATAAACATAGTACATATTTTTGGGAAAGGCAGTAAGAACAGCAATACTATCGTATGCACTGCATGTATTATATCGAAAATAATGCTGACAAATGTTTTTCCTTATCAAAAAACGTATGATTCAGTATTTATACACACTATTTTAAATCAACTTAATATATTCGTATGTCAAAGGAACTAAACACAATCAATTTTTCCATAAAAACACATCAAAATATTCAATTATTCAAACTAAAATAAAATCGATAAAAGTACGTAAATGTAGGTATAAAAGGCCAAAATATTCACAGAATAAAAATCCATTTTCAATTCAAATTTTTCATTTTTTTTTTTTTGTCGCAAATGAAAGCAATTCCGAAGTTCACGAAACAATTGATAAGAAAAAGTGAGTTTATTTAGTAGATAACACAACGTGTTGGATTACACAATACTCGAAACTTACGTGCCCATCTTCCATATTTCTTAAAATCTATTGAACTTCCATAAAGTGCAGGTCCAATAATTTGTTGATATAAGAATCGGAAAACTCCACAGAATAGCTGAACTAGGACAGCAAAGACACAAAAACTACCGAAAAATCCACAACAAGACATTATTAGCTTCTTTAGAGGAACAAACTAATCTAAATTAATTAAATTAAAATGCCGGCTTCAATTTTTTTATTTTTTCACTCTCACAAATGAAAGTTGATCAATATATGCGACGAGTGTGAGGGTGATAAGACGACTGAAAATTATTTTTAGAATCAAATTGAAAATGTGGTCTCTTTACGTACTGCACATGTGCGAGGAGAAATAGCTGAGAGTGAGAGTTCTATAGTTACAATATAAAGGGGGAATATTGCTGTGAATAATGCACAGTAAGGATGATTGTAATGTCGAGAGTATGAGACTTGATGGGATATTAGGAGCTGATTTTCTCACTTAATGTTCTCATGATTCTGATGCTGTGCAGGAGCATGCTTGATAGAATTAATTGATTTATTTCCGATTACAGCAATTTTCTCTTAATCCAGTTGATGATTTGATTTAGCAGTTTATAAGTCAAGTAGATTAACTGCTCATAATTCAATAATTAGCTTCTAAATTGACACGTTGATCTCCTAATTGACTCATTCAAGCCGTTGAATTCAAAATAAAACATTTGATTAGTTTCATAAAAAATTTGTAAGGTTCTAAAATTTCAAATTTGAACAAACCGTTATATCAATTTAAATTCCAAAAGATCGTTATTTTCACTATCAATTTCAATATCAGATAACACATAAAAATTACAGTTTATTGCATTTAATAACAGCTGTACATGTCTCGTGCTATAAAAATAAAATTTCTGCGAGCTTTTTATACACTCGTAAGCCGCAATTCAATAATTCCCATTCGCGAGAAAGTGTAATTCTTCAATTAAATTGCGATAATCGCATCGTTCATAAATACTGTAATAAATAATTAATTTTGATACTTTTTCATTGACTTATTGCATTGAACCTGATCAGTCCAATCATCATCATCATCTTATTTATTTATTGTACATTTAATTCAAGCAGACAATTCTATTTTTGGTATAACACGCTTTGTATCTGACTGTAGTTTATTGCCTCATATTATGTTCTTTATTATTATCAGCTCAATGGCTCATGTAAGCGATTTCAATGGACCTTTTGTTGTTACTATTTAATGTAGAGGAAGACATGAATATAAAATTAAAAAAAAGAGTCATCAGCGTCGAAATTTGATCCGAATTCATGTGGCCGGGCTTTGACGTCAAACGAGTAAATATTGAAAAGTGTTCTTTTCAATTATGAAATAGAATTGTTGCAAAAAATGAATATTAACTAATAATATAAAAATGTTCTACTTAATTTGATGTGAAAAACGCAAATGCTTTTGTGAGGCTCTTTTTCATTACTTTTTATTGTGGGGGCTCGTATCTTTGTGAGGTTACATAGCTATGGGGGTGGATTAGGAGGTGTTCAGGGCTGATTGGACATGAATCTGAAAAGAAATTAAACTTGTAAAGGATTAATGACGTCAAATGTCAAGTTCAAAATTCAGAAAAAATGTCGGAGCAATATATATATATGTGGTCATGCAGACAAACTTCGCCCCAAAATCGCCCCAAACAAAACTAACACTATCACATTTTTCCATTGTTCTCCGTGTAAAATACTAATGATGGTGTTAGTAAATTTCAAAAATTTAACGGTCACTTTTTCATATGACCACATATATATATATTGTGTCGGAGTTAAAAAATTTTGATCTTTAATTTTCAGATTTTATAAAACCGTTAATTTTAATATTTTTTTATCGTTAATTAGAACAAGATGAATTAGTTCTACAATTTATAAGCGATTATTCAACAAAATAATCGCAAACCCTCATCTTCCTTCTCAAATACTGTCGTTCTATAAGATTTATTAAATATATAACCTCAAAAGACCACGAGGACGACGAAAGAATTCTTACAGAGAGGCTGATGAGAGATACAGTGAAGCATTTGGTATTGGTTATTGGTAGAGATCAGCCAGCGATAGAGTCAGTCTAATACGCCAATTGAGAGAAGCCATGGTTCACAGGTGATCTGGAGGATCAGCAAAGTAAGTTCATAACCTCAAAAAACCAACTTTTTGACTCTACCTAATTAATGAACAACTCCACACATTTACTTTCATATATTTGAATATGAAAAAATTTTATTAGCACGAAAAATACGATAATTTATGTTAAATATATATATTTGTACGTAACACGATGATAATACAGAAGGTTATTAAATTTGAAGAAGTAGATATAAATTCCTTTTGATATTTATCATCAGTGCAAATGAACTAATTTGTTTATCAGTAAGATTGAGGCATGAAAGGAACAAGTGAAAAAAGTTTTTATCTAATAAGAACACGCTGAGCTGTAAATTTTTTGTGATTTCAAGCTTGATTTGTCATGGCCTCAAGTTTATCGATAAGAAATATTAGCTCATATGATGGTGAAATAAAGGTTTGATTCACAAAATGCCAATTTACAATTTTTTGATAATTTTTAAGCTTAATGATTTGAGATTGACGCAGTTTAAAGGGAAGTGAATCATAAAACTGCAAATGACATTTCGACATTTTTCATTCATAAAAGTCACAACTGATAATACTCCAACAGCTGGTTGTTATGGGGAAATGGTATTCTCAGCATCTGGAAATGGATTTTTAGAATTGCAAGTTTTTACCGACAAAGCTCGAATTGTGTTTGGGACGTGTAGATTACAAAGAAAATGCACGGTGGAGAAATGGCTTTAGGCTGAAGTGACTCAGGTAATAACTCAGAAATACGGTGACGAAGCGATGTAAGACACAGCAAGTTGTGCTTTTTGGATCATCCTTCAATAAAAATTTTATGCAACTATGCAATGATTGTTATAACGTTCATTTAAAATTCAAAATTTATATTTTTTTTACATATTTGCAAACCCCTTCGAACATAAGTCAGTCTTTTTTAATCACTGAAGAATAAAAATCGTTGAAATTAATTAAAGCCGTGAGACATAAATCATTTTGGCTAAGTAAAGTTAAGAAAATGTCCCCAAAATCCTAAGATTAATACTTCTTACACAAATTAACATATTAAATTGTAATTTACGCCACTTCTTATTAAAAATTGAAGCTCAGAAAAACCCACTTTTAAAAGTTCATTCTATCCTGGTCTATGTACCTTTAAGTTCAAAACAAATAACGGCAAACGACGTCACCATTAACATTGAACAACTCAAATTAACAGAGCACATCGCTTGTGGCTGTTTACTTTTCAAAGAAAGAAATTCATTCAAATTTGTTTTTGATGCTTTAAACTTTAATTAATGTAATTTTATGAATTAAACAAAGGGAGAAAGTTTTTCCACACAATTCTAACTACTAGTTAGTAAAACAAAGGCATTCCAGTTCTCATTCAATAAATTATTCAGATTCTTGGCTAATAAACTAGTCTGTAATTTAAAATAAATAATTGAGAACATCTGCCAAGCACAAAATATGCAATAAAATGTCGGAAATGACATTTTATGAGGTTTTAATATAAATTATTAGTTTATAAATTGCTTATTTTTGGATTTTTACAGCTGACCTATAGAAATAAAGACATTCACATCTCAAACCTTTCATAATCGTAATTTGAATTTGATGTAAATTTGTTGCCAATTCTCACTCATGCAAAACTTTTAATTATATTCAAGCTGATCTCAATAATTAATAACAAATAAAATGTTCTCGCTGTGGTAGACAGATTCAATTTAATGAAAATCGAGCCTCAGCTGCTTAACGACGTAATTGATATGATGGCAGCACTCAGTGAGATTGTAAACATTGAGAAATTAATATTCAAATAATCTATTGATCAGCAATGCTAATTACCATATGCGGTCAAAAGAAAAAAATGAAATGGAATGGGAATTAACGACGCAATTGTTTCGATTCTATCTCGTTCTTTCGTTTATGACTGCAATACCTCCTCAATATCCCCATTTTCGTCATTAATGTCAGTTTATTATTAAATACATTTCGCAATCGTTTCTCATTTTTATTTTGATACAATGAGAAAACTTTTCTCATGATTTAATGACTAAGAACTTTATGTAGAATTGTTCATCTCAGTTCATTCATAAAGATTAATGTGGCTAATACAATCGTCATGGAACGTTTCTTGACCAAAAGTACTAATGATGCTTTCACGAACCTATATTGTTATATACGCCTTTTGATCTCGTTGAATTCTCATATATGAGAGAACTTAGATCGGAGATTTAATGAGGAAGTTGTGTTTTGTGTTTACACTTTGTCTGTTGGAATAGTCTGTTTACTAAGTTAGCTAATAGAGTATAAATGGGTCAGATAATTTGCATCTTCAAGCTAATGTGAAAGTGATTGATGGGTGAGCTGTCAGGATTGCGAAATTGATTAAGTTTTGATGAACATCAACTGGAATAAGGGAATGAGGAGATAGGATTTTGAAGAATTAGGGTTCCCTAGCAGCACAATGCGGTGAATAACAATTGGTTTAAGAAGTTAATGTGTCCTCAAGACAGAATCGTGTCTTGCCGTTAATGCGGCGACGTTGGGGTTGATATCCTACTTCGATTCTAGACTCTGAATTATTGAACTTTGACTACCCAATCGAAGATTTCTGATATTATCCAATATAAAGTTGGCTATGCATCATCTAACTTCATCAAAATCTTGATGATTAGATCTGTCTATGAAATGATTCATAAAACTCATTGAATTGTCAATACTTGAACATACTTAAGTCTTAAGAGTTGCCATTTCAAGAGCGTAACCAAAAAGTTTCCAGAAAATACTCTAATTACCAATAAATCATTCAATTCAGTACTAGTACTCTTAATATAATAGATTGTCGAACATTAAAATCAATCATCTACTCAGAAACTACAAAGCTTCAAGAATCCAAAACTCTTAAAAGCTCTTTACGTCAAAACTGGATTCCCAATAAATCAATTCATTGTCAAGTCGTCTCATCCAATTCTTTCAAGGCCTTTATAAGAAATTTAATCTATAAATTTAAACATATGTCATTGACCCACTGAAACTTAATATTCCAATATAATAACAAACATTTCCGATGATGATCACGTAATTATTATCAAAAACCAAAAGCTTTCAATACCCAAAAATAGAAATAAAAATATATACATATGATAGGTCAAATTCTACATGGGGTTCGAGATCGTCTTTCCATTTACAGAAGACGATTAAATTGCGCTTAATTCGCTCGATACTTTTTATAATTCAATTTAAGTACTAAAGTTTCACATGCTGTATGTGAAAAAAAAGGAAAGAAATATACGATAAAAAAATGGCAATGACGTAAATCGAAATTCTTTTAATGTATTGGAGATGTTGTTTAAAATTTTGTACACAAGAGATGCATTCAGCTGTGATCGATGATTGAGACGAAATGCCTGACTTCTACACTGGTTCTTTATCTGTTTTCAACCGTCGTTCAATGTGTGCGCGACGCTAAGTTTTTTTTTTTTTGTGGATTAATACAGCTACAACGAGCATACATGTATGAATTGTGGAGTTGTATTTCAAGTCGGGGATTAATCATCAGTTGAGTTGTTTGGAATTTGTATAAATTAAGAAGCTGGAGGTGATTTACGATTTAATTTATGGGGATTGTCTGGAATTAGTTGGGACAGAGGATGGGTGACTCAATGTTGGATGGAAATGGATTCTTCGTTGACTTAGGTAAGGAACTCTCCTGATTTGATTGGGTTTAGTCAGAGTTGACAAATCTTTTGGCGCCAAAACCACACTAGAGTACCGCGTCTCATTCGTTGATCATCACTGACTGGATCTCTGACTGGATCTAGAAACCGTAGTTAAATCTTGAAATTCACTAACTAAACCTCAATTCATACCAAATCCATACTGCATCTAAACTGCAAATCACCTATTCCACGAGGAAAATTAATTAAGAATTAATCAGAACTTAATAACCAGCACATACCATAAATCATACTCGGTCAATCGATAATTCACAATAAAATAACATTATGCATGACACAACTGCCGCACGAGACCATGACGTTTTAAAAAACTAGTCTCATATTTTTAAATTCACTTTTTACTCACTTCAGAGCACTTCTCAACTTCAACTCGAAACGACGACGTCGAGTCGTAGACGCGCGCTGAACAATAAAAAAAAAAAGTCAGTCAAAACGGTTGTTATTATTTTTATATTTTTTTTGGCAATATTTGGAGACGTCAGAATGAAATAAAATATGTGAAAAGAATGATTTTTGTGAATATAAAGAAGAATCAAGCAAGAAGGAAGTAAAATTTAATCTCATCGCTCGTGTCATTATTTTTGTGAATCTTTATGAACCACAAAAAATACAGTGAAATATCTCATAAAGAAGTAGAACAATCAACCATAATAAAAAACATCGGTTCCTCTCGCAATTTGCATTAAAATCTTTTGTGTGTGTATTGTTCACAATTCAAAATAGCCGAAAAGGTGTATAAGCTGCTGTTTTTGTTTTTCAATACGGTGCGCATCTATAGCCACCTGTTGACTTTATTGTGTATTTAAAGTGAAATTTCTGGCCGATTTAATGACGTCAATTGACAATAGTGCTTATTAACATTTAAATGAATTTATATCTAATCTCCATTTAAGTGATGACAACATAGAAAAAAGTTAATTGAGTAATAGCTTCAAAAGAGACAGAATGAATTCGCGTGACATTTTCGATTACGTTTAACGCGTGTTAACCTACAACTTTGTGCTCTTTTTTTCTTCTTCGATTTTGGATATAATTAAGGAATTATAATGATATATCTCAAATTTGAAGTAATAAAGCATTGATGCCGATGTGAAATGCCAAAAAAAGATATATTAAGTGACTGATCAATCAAATATTTGCCCCGAGGACTCGACGTTGAATCAATATAAAGAAAAGAGACATAAACCATTGTGTTTCTTAGCTATTTAACTACTACCAAAGTTGCGAATTACAGTCATAAAAAAATTGTGTGTACGAGCTAAGGAGTGTGTGGATTCTAATTAAAAAATCGTGAACTTCGTGGTGAATGGTAAACAAAAAATTATTATTAATGAATATGACTAAAGTGCATTTTTTTGGATGTTATGAATAATGTCTGAGGAAGCTCTGAATAATATGAATGAGAAGTTCTAGTCTGTTCCCGAGCGACGGAGTCAATTTGGCTTTCAAAAACACTCGACTTCTATTTGGTGTTAATAAATGAGGTTTAAAAGAGCATTAAGAGCTCCAAGGCAGAGTCTTATTCATTTAAGTCGCTCGGAATTGTGTCGCTGAATGCGAATAAAAATTCGGCAAAGTGTAAATTTTTAAAGAAAATTTAAAATTTAAATGTGATAAAAATATTTTTATTGAATATGCCTTGAAATATTTGCATATTCTGACGTATGATGGCGAGAAATAAGCTAATAAAAAGTGATAATATCAAGGTTGGGTGGGGATTATTAAAAAGAACTTCAAGTTGATTGAGAAAATTTGATAAAGATTACAAGATATCAAGTGGAATTATGATTTGTTTTTGTTGTTTTGTTAAGTGCAGATGTACTGGATGTATACAAATTTTTTGAACAATGTAGATTCGATTTTAGTGCTGAGCCAGTCTTACCTTTTGTTGCTCATTTAGTATCCTGTACTGTCAATAATTTTCTCACTAAGTTTGGGCTTAGACAATTAGTTCAATCCAATTTTGGATGCTTAAATTCATTGGTTTATTGACAATGACGAAGTTTTCAGCTACAAATGTAAATATAGAATATGATCCAGATTCTCAAATTAAAAAATTGAGAATGTTCTGTTATCAATCTTAATAAGGTCTCAATTATTCAGTTATATAACGTTTAGCCATTGTGTCTGACAAGCATTGTGATCTGAGTAAACAAATTGTTGACCGGAGATGAATGGATTTGAGTCCAACAATGTATTAACTTGGATTCGAGTGGGATTTTCATACAAAATGCTAGTAGACTTTGAGTTCTGATTAGTAATTCTATTTAATATTGGATGCAGTGGCTTGTTAAGGATGGGTTGCGCGTTTTACACATTTAAACATGAGCGCCAAGAGGTCTGTCTATGTGAAAATAAGATAAGACTCTATTTGTATTATTAATTGTTTGAATTATGCTCATTCCTATGGAATTTAGCTTCAAACTACTTAATCTTCACAATCCATAGCATCCGCAAGATTTAAAGTATTGCGACTGCTTCAAATAAACATGCAGAAATCCCAGACAATACAAAGATTCATCTCAACACCATCAAAAATGCACTTTAAAAACCTGAAACCACAAAAATTCCAAAAAAGGAATAAATCTTTAAAATAAAATCCCTGAACATACATAAAATACAATTTCAGGTTGGTGTACATCAGGAAATGCCACAAGTCCTCAACTGCTCCATATGATAGATTCAATTTCTCTCGCTGTCTGTCATCTGCTTCCTACAATATAAAATATTCGCAAAGTCTCATTTATGAAAAGATACAAATGAAATTGATTTCATCCGGTGTGGATATCTATGCATATACACCGCATCTCTCTCTCGAGAATGACTTTTTGACAAATGACTACGGCAATTAGATGATCAGTAGGAATATAAATATAGAGATACAAAGGCATAAATGCAATGTCAAAGTGTGCTAAATGTGTGATTTAAATATAAATGTGCGTGGATAGTGTCAGTGACCAATGACATTAACATGAATTTTTGTAGTTATTCGTGACAAGCGAACTATATAAATTAAGCAAATGCCATAAATTGTGAGTTTGTTGCTTGACAAAAAGAGAAATTATTTAGGTTAATAACCGCAAAACAAATATTGTGCCTAATACATCGCAATTTTATATTTAATTCTGAGCATTAAACATGCAATGTGATGATAGGATAAAAAGCGCAAGAAATAGTCTAATTAAAATAAATGTACGCATTTTTAAATCGAGTGTCTCAAAGTGAAAAGAGCGACAAAACAACTTTTTAATTGAATATTGATAAGCTAAACAAACAAAATAGTGTATATACATAAGAAGTACACACGAACGTTGCGGGTTTAAGCGGCATATATATAAAAAAAAACAGAGAGAAATAATGTACATGGCTTTGCCGTCTCTCAATAGTAATAATAGTTCCACTTCAACCACCGAACTTCCAACAATTAAATTCAATATTCCAACTTTAACCATTATTGAGGATTTTGATAAATTAATTGCCAAAGAAGTGATTTTCGACGAAACAGGTAAGCCAACATGAATATTATTTAGCGGCACTAGCACTCCCCAATGTTTGCTAGTGACGGTCATTGGAAATTTGAATTTTTTGATATGGGCCATCCTGAGCAAACTAAATTCATGATAAAATCGCTAGAGTTCTGCTATCGCGACATACTATAGTTAAGATGTGCGGGTATCTTGGTAGTTGCCCTGTCGGTTATGTGGTGGCTGTTTTTCACTCATTCTCTCAATACAAAATGAGAAATTTGTCTCTCGAAGGTGATGTGCACTTAATTTTTAGAAATTGGATCGTTCCGAGTAACACAAAGTCACAACCTAATCACTAAAATACTGCTATTGCGACACATCAACACTAAGACGGTTAGATACCCTTCCAAGTACCCTGCCGGTTACGGTTAACACAAAAAGGGGGAATTTGCAACTCAAAGATGAAGAGCACTTCATGCTCAATTGAACTCAATCTACTTTCCATACCATACATCACTTGCAAACAACCCCAATTAACAAATTTTTATATATTTTGTCGCTTTTATACTAAATACTTCGAATGACGTTGGCAAAAAAATATGTATATAATTTTATTTGAAATATGTGAGGAATATAAAATTCAAATGAGATGAAAATGTGGTTCCACATCCAACATTTAAATAAAAAAAAATTTGTTTCTTCTTAGTATTATAAAATTTTAAGCAGTAAGCTCTTATCAAAAAATGGAAGCAAAATAAAAAGAACAACGCAGTAGACTCTTGACGCAATTTACTTGAAATAATATGAATTTGAAATTTTAATTGCTCCATAATGCTACCTTCATGTGCTATTTATAGACATACTGAATAATTGTTATCTGGGTAGGTACAGTTGAACTGATATAGGGGAAAAAAATATAAAGTAAACGAGAGAATTATTAGAAAAGTGTGCGAATTGTGTAATAATTGGAATAGTTGTCACAAGATTAATGGCAATAGTCAATGAGATCTGTTTGTTAATGCTTTGGCTCGTGTATTTTTGCATTTTAAGCATGTTATTCTGGTTCTGGTTATTGAGAAAACTTTTTTGCATGAGCTTTTAAATTTAAACTTGATATTATGGAAATGTGCTTAGATTCGTATCTATAAGAGGACATTCACAGATGGTCAGTCCACTCCTTATCTTCAAGGTCAGCTAATCTATTGAATTAGCAATGCAGCTCGAAGTGGACTTGACTACACATGAAGCTTGACTCGACTTCAAGCTAAAGTAACCAGTTAGTAAAGCTTCCCAATTGCTCTATATCAATGGTGAGCAACCTGACGCACACGGAACCCTAGTGTGTTGCCAAAAATGTTAAGTAATGCTAATGAACCGTATGCCGTGTGCGGTTTCTGTCGAGTCTTACCATCAAGGTGTGCCACTATCCTATATACTCAAAATTAATTCATGTCCATTGATTTTTTAGCAAAAAAGTTATATCCTCAGGACAAACAATTTTTTATCTAAATAAGCCACTAATTTAACTAAATGTGTTAAACACCTTGTCAATCTATTATGCAATTTTAATGTGAATGAAAAAAAAAATATATTCAATAACCTGAGGGGACTTTAATCGTTCAAATTGAAAGCAACACACAAAATCAGTAAAATCACTTAACAGTCAGATCACAACCTTAACAAAAAATAAATTACCATATTTTTCAATAGAAAACTTTGTTTTGTTCTTTCTATACTGGACAGTATCCCATTCATTAAATTCATGAACTCTGGATGTTCCAGAGTTAATCGTATCACTACTGGTGGAATTGGAAAACAATAGAATGGAAGTTGCGTGAATTAAATGGCTGTTATTGATAGAATTTAGAGACATTTGACATTGTTATTGAATTAGTAAGGCTAGTAATTAGAAGCAGACAATGTTGCGTTGTTAGATTTGTCAAAGTAATCAGTTGCACGTGCTGGAACTGACGAGTTTATTACTTTCGCACACAGAAAGAGTTCCAGATATCTCGACTGGAACAAATTCTCACGAAATCATCAAGTTATCTGGAAGTTTGAAGCAATTTTCTAAGAACTTACGAAAACACGACTCCAATTCAATTTTCATTGACTTTAATTCCACAGTTATCATGAGTACCCACACATAATTCTCAATAGCTTTATCTAATTTCCAATTAAACTTAACACAGGGTAAAGCTTTTTCCATCAAAATTCATATGTTTTCAAGAACAAGAGTCAAAACATAAAACAGCTGTTTTCAATAGAAAAACATAAGTTCTGAAATACGTAGGCAGACCAAACCAATTCTCTTTATCAATTCCTTCAATTTTACAACGAATATTTTGATAAAAATCACAACAACAAATTGACTTTGTCATTCATTATGAAATAACAGCACGGAATTGTATTTTTTTAAGCACTTCCAAGTGCTATACAAAAGAGATGATAGCATTCTCTCAATGACCTTTTGTTTTTAATTACTTAATGAAACAAATAGCGGTTTGTTAATTCAAGAGCAATAAACCACAGACTTAATGTATGTATTTTTACCGAAACGTAAATTTCGCTGTATATTCTTATATTTTCATTTTAATGGCAAGCTGTTGTTCGCGCATCTGATTTCGAGATATTTGCGGTTTTTTCATGGCCGAAGATATGCAAAAAAGAAGTTTCTACAGCTTTCGATATTAGAAATGAACTGTTGTTGTCTTGAACAGGAATTTTGCCCCGGGCGGTTCATTATGGATTGTGTCCGTCTGTTGACTGTCATGAAGTAACTTATAGCTTGACCATCCTTGGATGTTGTCTTTGTCTGTCTGCAAATGTTAGCCACACCGAAGTCATTTATCCATGGCTGTCAAAATCTGCCACTCAAATTGCCAATCCACTCCCATTAAAAATAACTGAATCTTGATTCCAAAACCAATTAATTAAATTTCTCTCATTTTTTGCCATTTAGGTGAGAAGCACATAGTCAAACTTCTTCATTTTCCAAATATAACACCGAGTGAACAAAAACGCCTCCTAATGTCTGGATCAAGTTCCGCAAGTTCAGACGATGAGCAAGATCCTAGTCAAGAGGGTGTTCAAAAAACCCAAAGAAAGAAATCATCAACAAAACGAACACTTGACCTACAGCGAAAAATTTCGTTGAGTAAATTACGGGAAGAGAAAAAAGAACCAAAACTACACAATCTACAAAATGCAGTCGAAAATCACAATAACAATAATAATCACAGTGCAGGTATAACAGATTCTTCATCAGCGACGTCAATTAATATTGAAAAATCAGCACCAATTACAATTAAGCATGGAAAGAATCGTCAAGCCAAAAATGGAAAAATTTCGGGTGGATATGAACAATTTTCAATGTCATTGCTTACAGTGCCAATGCCTAAAGATTATGGTGAGCCAAGCAGTGACGACTTGTCAAGTGAATGGGATTCGGACACTGTTAATGAAGTTAACAAAACGAATGGAACTGCGAATAAAGAATCTAAGGTGAGGCTTTGACTATTAATAGAATATTTAAGAATATTTTACAAACAAACAAGATTATCAACAGCTTGTAGGTTTGATTGGAGGTTGTTTTGGTAGTGATGTTTATGATTTAGAAGTTTAGCAGGTTCTAAGTTTTGGATTTGGGTATTGTTTAGGGCTTATCTAACGAGATTCAAAGAGTTTGTGGATCTATAAACTAATCTTTTGTAGACGCACCTTGTGAACGACTACATTGTATGATCTGAGCTTGGATCTGTTTATATTGAAAACAACAATATTATCTCACAAATTCTAACTCAGTTGACAGCTGTATGCTTGCCTTAATTTTCTATATATTTATGAAATTTAAGTTAATAATTCCAATTTTTACTCGACACAAGGCGAGTTATTTCTCTCACTTTATAGTTGTATAATTAATTGAAAATAATACACCACCGAAAGACGTCAATCAAAGTAATATTATTGGCTGTTACGTTCACTTCTCATTTAACGCGTTTTTAATAACGATTTGATGATTCTAGCTTACGATTTATTAATGCACATTTTGCCATCACTACATGCAATATTTATCCATCTCAAATTCGTTAAACATCACTCATGTAAAATTTAATTTAAAGCCATTCTGGCTAATATTAAGTAAATCTCTACTCAAAATGTAAAACCACTTTCATATCAATAAATCAATCTTATTATTATTAATGCACAATAAAATTCTATGTTATTAAATCATCCCTAACTATGTAGATTGTATCTTAATCCATATGATTATTAACCTGACTGGATATTCATTGAATAATTGAATGTCTTGCTCATTACTCTTTCCTTTTACGTAATTCATTAAATAAAAATGTTTTTTAAGAAATTTTTAATGCAAACTAAACAGTTATTGTATGTACTTTTATGAATACTTTCGTTTTTTATCGTCAATTGAATTTTATTTACAATAATAAGCTTGCCGAGTAAATATTTTTGAAAATGCCTTCTGGTTGGTAAGCATTATCAACAGAACAAATAGAAGTTTATTCACTTTGATCACATTTTAAGTAGGTAAAAGCTTTTTACGAACTAATTTGTTATCAACCAGCTAAGCTTTAACAAAATAAATCAAGTAAACCGCAAAAACCTCAGTTATACATTGATTGACATACCTGTGTGATTTTTGCATTGCGTCTTAGGAAATAAGCTGTCAATTTAGAATTGCTGGATGTTAATTAGTCATTCGATTTTTGCTGTATCTTGCCATTGTTATGGAGATTAAGTATACTGCTGTAAATGCTGATGAACTTTTATACTTTATCTGCAGATTGCTTGTCTTTATTTCCTAAAAGGATTAACGATTGTTGATGTTTTGAATTTAGTACTTAGTTTTACCTGCTTTTAAGATGTTTATTCTTTGAATTTCTAAGCCGATTGAGATTTTTTTACAAAATTTCTGATTTTATAGTAAATTTTTGGCGCCAAAAGTTACTTTGATTGTTTTTAAAATTTTAAAATGTAACGGCTAACATCCAGTTACAAATCAATCAATATAGCATATTAAAGCTTACAAAGTCTTTAAAGACTTCCCAAAATAATCACAGCTTGTTTTGATTGACATTCGATAGCGAAAAACCCACAACCAATACAGCTCAGCAGTCCTTCCTTAGTTAAGACATAATGATTAATTGTTTAAGAAGTCTGTGTCGTTCACTTGCCTCCGCAAGTGTGACGTTGCTGCTAACATGTGTACGGAATAAAACAGATCATTTATTAAAAGCACTTACTTTTATTTTTGAGAAAAACAACTTGACTTAGTTGCCTGTTATACATTATAGCTGAACATGTTACTAACATCATTATTAATAAAATTACAGAAGTCCATGATTGGATGGAGGAAATTAAGGAATATAGTACAATGGACACCATTTTTTCAAACATATAAAAATAAGCAAAGATATCCATGGGTACAGCTTGCTGGTCATCAAGGAAATTTCAAGGCTGGATTAGATGCAGGAACGGTACTAAAGAAATTAACGCCCAAAGAAGAAGTTTGTTTTAAGGAATTAATGAAGGATGTCCTTCGACCTTACGTGCCTGAATTCAAGGGAATTGTTGATGGTGATGACAGTGAATGTAAGTGTTTTAAAAAAGGCATTAAAATCCATTACTTATATGATTTTTTTTATTGACAATTCAATGTGCTCCATCAACCATCACAGCTCAATATCTTCAGCTTCAAGATTTGTTGAGTGACTTTAATAAACCATGTTGTGTTATGGATTGTAAAATAGGAGTGAGAACATATTTAGAAGAAGAGTTACTGAAGGCTAAAGAGAAACAAAAACTTAGAAAAGTGAGTGGCTTATTAAATTAATTCAAAAATTATTCGAAAGTATGTCAATGTTCAAGTTTAAGCATGTCATTAACACCATAAATTTCTCCATGTTTTGTTTAGGATATGTACGAGAAAATGATACAAATAGATCCAAATGCTCCAACGGAAGAAGAGCATCAAGCCAAAGGCGTCACAAAACCTAGATACATGGTAAGATATCAGCCTTATCACTTAATTTTAAATCATTTTCTGCATGACTGACATGTGACATTGAAAGTTTCTTTAAAAGTGTGCAATTTTTTGGTTTGGTGAGAAAATAAGGTTGGAATTTAATGATCACTTTGGTATGGATGGAATTTGAAAGGCTGGAATTTTTATTGATTGGAATTTTGATAGATTATTGCAGAGGCATAGCCAAAATGATTCCTAAATTACTATTCTGTTTGAGTTGAGTATGGGAAGGATTGGCAAGTTAGTGGGACGAAGTTAAGTCATGTAGGTTAAGTCTGCTATTGTTTACATCAGAAAAGGGAGAAGTTTGATCTAGGTCAGTTTATTACGTTCTTGTTAAGTCCTGCGAGGGTTTCAACTGCGTTCATAACATCCAGTAACTCATTAATAACCATAAATTCTTTTTCTTTCCATCATCCAGGTATGGCGCGAGACGATATCAAGTACAGCCAATTTGGGTTTCCGAATTGAGGGCATTAAGAAAGATGATTTAAAATCTAAAGACTTTAAGACGATAAAAACGCGAGATGATATTGTTGAAATGTTTAAAGAATTCATAAAAGGCTATCCATTCGCGCTGGTGAGTAAATTGAGTTATTTTGAGATTATTTGCACATGTTTATCTTGCTTATTTCCATTTTTCTCTTCTCATCTAAAATAGCGGAAGTATATTCAACGTTTGAAAGCTATTCGTGCCACGCTTGAGCATTCGGAATTCTTTAAATCTCATGAGATCATTGGAAGTTCACTTTTATTTGTTCATGATCGAAGTAATGCCAGTTGTTGGCTCATTGACTTTGCAAAAACGGGGAACTTACCCGATGACATCAAAATAACTCATAAAAAGAATTGGGAAGTTGGAAATCATGAGGATGGATATTTAATTGGATTAAATAATATTATTGAGCTGTTCTGTTCAATAGCCAGGGAAACTGAATATTTTGATAAGTCAGACGAAGAGGATGACGAGGAACTCAATTCAAGTGATTAACGCTGATGTACTTTATGGAAATTCAAGTTGAACAGGGCAATAAATGATCAGGATAGACCACCTGAATAACTTCCGCATGATCCAAGCCTTGGAAGTTAGCGAAATGAATAAAATCTCCACTAAATAATACATAATAATGTTGTATATAATATAGTTAAAGAAACTTTTAAAAATTCCATACATGTTCAACCTTCACTGATAGCAAGTTCCATATTGCATCCTTAGGATAAGCTGATAAGAGAAGAATTAATATTTTTATAAGATTGTTATTGTACAATAAAGACTTTGTTTATTAATGATAAACCATTTTAAGAATGTCGCATTTCTTATTTCTGTGAAAAATATTTGCTTTCTACTGCTTTTAATTGATGTTCAGGTATTTAATTACAGTATAAGACTCAAAAAAAGCCGAATTAGTTATTTTTCAGTTTAACGGCTATTTGAAAATTCAAAATTTTCCCGCAAAAAATCTGAGCTGAATTCGTTTAATCCGTAATTTGGAACTTTGTGAATGAAAGGTATATGGACATTTCCACCGATTGGTTGAATTTCGTTTATTCCTGTCTCTAATGTTACCGTTTTTGGAAAATTTGATTTGCTAAAATTTTAAACTTCAACTAATCAAATAATATCAGAAACACATGAGTTTTCTTATTTTTAGCTATTTAATGATTTTGATGTTATCAATTTAACTTATCAAGCTATAATTACATCAAAAATCGAAGTCAAAATTCAGTACGTTTTTGCGGATTAGCGTTGCTTTGAAAAAAATTACATAAAATCTCAATTTTAAGTTTAATTAAAGTGTTTTAGGCGTGTCTGATTGAGAAAAGTTATAAAAAATGGAAAATTACATGATATAAGGACGGTAAAGTATAGTAAAACAGTCTAAAAGGTTGAAATTTCTGCTTCAAAAGTAAAAATTCAATCCTGTGTATCCAAGCAACGGGCATTAAAAATGAAAATTTCTCACTAATTAAGCCATAACAACATTGGAGAATTAGACAAAACGATAGATCTCAACTTTTAACATAGGCTTGTGCAAACAAAACAACCAAAAACTTCTCTAATTTAGAGAAAAATTAATTCAAAGACAAAAATTTTGGAAAATTTTATCAGTGGAAACTCCCATATCCTTTAATTCGCTAAATTCCTGAGATGATTTTAAATATAAATTTCTCTCGGCTGTATAATTTTCATATTTCCAGCTACTTCCATCATCTGGAATGCATAACCGTCGTTTATTTTTCAAATTAATATTCCGCACATAAAAATTAAAAGTAAACAAAAACAATAATTTTCGCGTTTCAATGAATTTCTCAAGTCCGGTGACGGCCGCAATCCTTAATAACATCAATGGAGGAACTGTAGCAAATGTTCCTAAGGAAGTGAGATGTGAAGTCTGCAAGTAATATCAGGAAATTCATTTTCAAAAAATTCTTGCACATAAACAAAACTTTTTTGTTAATTACAGCATTCTGCTTAGCTCGTACATAGTTTTAAGGGATCATATTGCTGGGAGGTGCTGACAACATAATTAATTCACAATCATAAGTAGTTACAGAAAAGAAATTGGCGAAAGTTGTTCAATTTCTTTTCTTCTGGATCTTTTTGTTTTTCTATTAATGATTTTCCCACTTTTCTGCTAGTTTTCTATTACTGGATTAATCAATTTATATAGCATATCAAACATATTTCTTCCTTTTCATAGAAAACACAAGAATCAATTCAAATTCTTATGCAGAAAAAAGAATAAGATTAATTTGAATTGTGTTATGTGCAATTATTTATGTAAGGATAATGTAGACTGGGAAGTACACGTTACGAGCGAATCACATGTTGAGAAGGCAAAGATCTACAAGCCACAACAACAATCAGTTGAAATTCCACCTCCAATGCCATTAGTTCAAAATGCTAATTTACAGCAAGTTCAGGAACAACAATCAGTACAACCTGCATCTTCATCGAATATTCCACCTCCCTTGATCCCTTTTAATGAAATGCAAGATATACAGTTAAGAATGCAAGAGAAACTTAATGAGCAAGCATTAAGACAAATTTTGGCAAAAGATCGGAAGGAGTGGAACTGCGTAAACTGTAATGTGACATGTCAATCGATACAATCATGGGAAGCTCATCTAGTATCTAAGAAACATAGGAAGAACAAGCACAAATTTCATACATATCCAGGTAGGCATAAATGACTTCTATAAGGCAGCATATACTCAATTTCGATGTCCTTACAGGAATATCAAAAGAGTTTGTCAAGAGAAAGTATCAGAATAGCTTCGTCCGCGCAAATGAGACTGTCGGCAATGAGTTCATTGAGGATGGAATGGTTTTTTATTGTAAGCGATGTGATGTACGAATGGAAACAAAGATACAGCTTGAGATTCACATGTCATCGAATCTCCACAAACTGAATCATCCAATCGCTCCAGTTCCTGTAGCTTATAATTATCAACCTCCTGCAGAATCATATCCTGAAGCTGTACAAAATCCACAATTGTTTAACTTTGACAATTCCAGTTATGGGTAAGCTATTAGAGTATATTGCGGATATTCAAGTTATTAATTAAGTTATGTCATTATCCAGTTATGGATTTAGAAACTGGAGTGCTGAAAATCATGTATTCAACAAAGCATACGTTCCACCATCTCAGGCAGAACTACAAAAACAGATGGAAATGGACAGACAGAAGCAACTAGTCGAAGAAGCTAAAAGCAAACTTCTTGCAAGATTTCCCTTCTATGCAATCAATCTACAGAAACCAGCAGAAAATGAACCGATGCCAGTTCCTCCACCGGAATCGATTCCACCACCACCACCGTCTGAATAAGATTAATTATATCTTTTTTATGAATATTTTTGTATGATTTAATAAATTAGAATACTTTATTGATGAATAAAGACATAATGCTTAAGTGGAATGACTTAAGGCTTTTGGAATATTAAGCTATACTCATTAAGTTTTACTAAAGAAGCTAACACTTCATTAAATGTATTAAATTGAATTTTAAAAATGGTATAAAAAACCGTTACGAAAAAATTCAAATTTTTACTCATCTCAGTAAACTCGTCTAAAATTTCGCAATTTTTTCAAGCTGATTTTACACAAATACTTTTGTTTACAAATACTAGATGAGATTTTATACAAGTGTTTAGTGCCGGTGAATAAAATTTGTGTATTTTGCGAAAAAGTGTTAAATTAAGAATGGAAATGGAGACTATCTTATTGATATCCGATGAATCTGATCAAGAGGATACATCAAGTAATCGACGTCGCGCGGAAGAGCAAGATCCATTGGGTGGAAAGCGCAATTTAAGGAAAAAGAAGCCTAAAGTGAGTTTTGTTTACAATATTTCGCAAAATTTTTATTAATTAATCAATGAATCATTGATATTTTAGGTTGACAATGATAAGAAGGAACCAGTTGCATCAACAAGTGATAAAAAGGACGATGATGAAGTTAAACCACCGCCAGATCCAACTGAATTAGAAACTGATGCTCGATATGAGATTTTGACGACTTTAGAAGGAGCATGCTTCCAATCTCGGTTCCCTTATGACAAAATGACTACGTAAGATGAGAATTCTATTTGATTAAACGTATATCCATTAATTTAATTCATAATTTTTAGCTATGAAGTCGTTGCATTTCCGGAATTTACTAAGAAAACTACGATTGAACAAAGGAGAATCTACTTGGGAGTTAGGAATCGTATCCTTAAGATGTGGCTGGAAAATGTTAAGCAACAATTGACATACGATTTTGTGCTGAAGAACATTGAAAAGCCATTTGACATAGATCCAGTGCTTATTAAACGTGTTTTTACATTCCTTGAACGTTATGGATACATCAACTATGGAATATTCACGAAACTCCAGGAACTGAAGGAAAAACGACGTGAAAAGATTATTGGTGAGTACATTTGACAGTTATGAAACAGACTGTTGAAAACCTGCTACCTAATAATCCATAAAATTGCATAAAATCACAATTAAATTTCGCATAATCTAATATTAATCTATTTTCCTAATTTTATTCCATAACATAGTCATTGGAGCGGGAATCGCTGGTTTAATTGCAGCACAAAAGTTACAAAGTTTCGGTTTTGAAGTATTAACATTGGAAGCACGTGACAGAGTCGGTGGTCGTATTGCAACATTCCGTAAGAGCAATTATCACGCTGATTTGGGCGCCATGGTGGTTACTGGAATTTACGGTAATCCAATTACAATTTTGGCAAAACAACTCGATCTAGAGCTAAAGAAGATAAAAGCTCAATGTCCACTATTTGGACCAAATGGCAAACTCATCTCGAAAAATAAAGATGAAATTATGGAACGAGAATTTAATAAGATTCTCGAATGCACAAGCTACTTATCGCATGTTCTTGATTTTAATTATGCTGACAATCAACCAATTTCGCTCGGTCAAGCTCTCGAATGGATAATCAAGCTCCAAGAAAAGAAGATAAAGATGAAGAAAATTAATTATTTGAAAAACATCAAGGAGATTCAGCAAGAAGTAATATCCAACGAACAAGCTATTGCAGATTGTAATACGGATATTGCTGTCCTCAGAGACACTCTCCAACGCATTATCGACCAACAGAAAGTGACTGAAGATGACGAGCAGCGTCTCGAGCTTGAATTCAAAAAGCGCGAAATTGTCAGAGATTTGACAAAAAAGAGAAAGGAAAAGAATGACAAAAAGAAAAGAAATCAAGAGCTTGATGCGAAATTAAAGCAATGTGATGAGGAAGAGGCACCCAGTGACGTTTATTTAAGCTCTGAAGACCGTCAAATACTTGATTGGCATTTTGCAAATTTAGAATTTGCTAACGCAACACCTTTACAAAATTTGTCGCTCAAACATTGGGATCAAGATGATGACTTTGAATTTATTGGACATCATACAACGGGTGAGTTGAATGATTATTTTTATTTTATTTATTATTTTCTTATGGCCGTGTGCTAACTCATTACCTACGTGATTGATCTCTTGAGAGAAGAGAACGAATAGAAAAAAAAAATTGAACGGAAGAAAAGAGCGAAAAAGTGATGCGTCATGAGACCGTAAAAAGTAAAATTCCATTACCCATTGCTTCCCTAAATTTAATTAACGTACATCCAGAACTCTTTTTTTGGTGATGGTAAATTACCTTTAACGCCGCCGCGAAGCAATGTATACATGTATATATAGAAATTATTCTTAAAAATTTGTCATTTCCGCTCGCACTAGATTCGACGTATATCCATTCATTCTATACTCATTTTTATTTCCCTTTCAATGCGCTTTGATGCGCTTCAGATGATACATTATTAAAATTTAATTTCTCTTTTTTTATGACGATAACGTGAATTATGTTCTGTGGCTATAACTTCTTTTATTTTGTTGTTGATGTGCTTTGAATGGGTTGAAAATTAAATTAAGAAAAATAAAAGACAAGAAATAAAAGTGAAGAATTTAAATATAATCATATTGAGGAACTCAAGTCAATTAAACGTCACGGTGCATTATGTGGTATAATGTGTAACTAGCATTGGATGTTTGGGGATTTGTAATGAATTTGATATATTCTAAAATAGTAGGTACAAAAAAAAATAGCTCAACTATTACTAAAGTTTTCTCAAGTTTTGATTATTACAATTGAGATTCGAACTCTAGCCTTCTTTGGTTCAACAATAATTTCACTTTCTATAATAATTCTTATGAATTTATAATTAGCATAAACCTTATATTGATCTTGTTCATCAATCTAGACAAATATATCTTAGTTCAGTCGTCAAGGTTTACCTTAAATTGCATTCTTTGTATAAGTTGATTTCGGAAATGGTCGGATGTAAGCCTTATCATTCCTAGCCTGATTTTTGGGCTGCCACCCTTCAGACAATGTATTTTGGGTAGACTATTACTGTATTTTTTAATATATTTATCGGTGTACTTAGCGATATCAAGGAATACCGCGAGTAGAAATTCACTTGACATTTGGCTAGCTTCAAAGTCAGACTTCAGCTTTTCAATTCCCCAAAGTCGTCAAGGTATTCACTTAAAACTTGATCAGTTATAGATCCAACTTCACCAATACAACAAGTGCCTGTTTGTCCTAAAAACCAATTCAGTGATGATAATGAATAGTTCCTTTTGATCCACTGTGAATCTTAGGGCGATTACATCGCGGTTGAACATGTATCTGTTCATTCATGGCCAATACTTCTACTTTTGCTGGTTTCTTCAATTTAATGGTGATATTTAAGTTTA
The DNA here is from genome assembly GCF_022539635.2 of Chironomus tepperi. NCBI lineage: Eukaryota > Metazoa > Arthropoda > Insecta > Diptera > Chironomidae > Chironomus > Chironomus tepperi. Next base: position 4,717,468 of record NW_027226207.1, read on the forward strand.
AATCACTCGACAGATCAAAAAACACTAGATTTTATGGACTTGATATTTCAGAATTGAAGTATCAAGTCATTTGCTAAATAAAACTGTATTTTGTTGAACTCTAGACAAGAATGCTATAATCTAAAATTCCACATCTTTACAACTAATTTTTTTACTACCGATTACTTCTTGACTCAATATTGCAATCAAGTCGATTGTCGGTACACATAAAATGGAATGTTGATAGCTACAGTAATTATTTTCTCATAGACTTTTATCCAATACTGTTCTGAGTCATTAAAATTCTCATCGTCTTTTGAGGGAATAGTAAGGAAGTTTTGATCTGTTCTTTTGAACTTTAATACTCATTTCCAGATGCCCTTTGTCCACCTTTTCTATTTGTTTTTATTTTTCAACATATAATGGTGCTTTATGCTTTATATTCATCGTGTCACAACAAAAAATATTTCTCACAGATCACATTTCAGTCAGCTTGATGTTTCCTGTGGTTTTAATGTCCGTTTAAATATTTTTTGCGTATATAAAATAAATGTTTTTTAAGACATTCTAAAGCTATGTGTAATTGATATCTCTAGCCATTAAAATGAACCCTTTTTTTTCATTTTCGTATAGTTTTTGTTTTGAATTCTTAATTATGGCACCGTGCTATACAGGATTTTATTTATAGTCTTGTGTAATTAAAACCGGAAATATAGGAATGGATTTTTTTTATTTCTTTATTTTTTTTTGAGATTTTTTATTGTATATCTCGGCTAGGTTTCGGCCTTAAAAATCATTTATACGTGGGCAGAAATTGAACACTTCTCTTCACATGAAGCAATTTTAAGACTTTAAAGTTGAACTGACTTTCGGGCAGGATTGCTGGATAGGCGCATTTGTTTTGGGTTTTGTGGGGATTATGTCTTGGGTGTTTGCTGGTTCCTGTAGTGGATTCCTAGGTTGTGACATTGCTGTGCTAGTCTATAATCCATAATATACTTGAAATATTGGTTCCGGGTAGAATTAAAGCAGTAAGAAGGATTTTTTCATTAGTTTTATGCGTACCTGACTTAAAAACTGAGAATCTACAGTTTTGTAGCAATTCTACAACAAAGTAGTCCCAGCTACTGTTTTTGGCTCTCTCAGAAGCTTAATTCTGTCTGAAACAGAAAAATAGTGCCTCCAGCTTGTTCCCAGCACACGAGCCCTCCCACAACTATTAATAATTCCCACCAAGTTCATTCCAACAGATCTCAACTTTGTTATCAATGTCGAATCTCGTTTCTCATACAATCGCGAACCACATTGGCATTGTGCTGAACATAAAAAATAATAACTTTGATTCAATCGCTGCAATTACTTGCTTACGATAGCAAAAAAAAAAACAACACTAATGACACAAGAATTAAATGCTAGAGGAGGAGGAGGAGGGAATAAAATGAAAAGACAGCAACAATTAATTAATGATTTTTCGAAAGTTTTTCTTTATTCTTTTTTACTTACTCAATTGTTATGTTCACATGTATGGTACGAAGACGACGTTATGTGCTTACCAAACTTAAATGCATAATCTGCTTTTTTTTTATATGCTTGAGACAATTGTCTTTTAATTTCGATTTAATTCTCAGATGCTCACAATAGGTGAATGTTGATTATTGTGCAGCGATAGGAGAGTGTAATTGATGATTTGCAATTATTGTTAACGACGCCACTGACATGATGCCAATTGGAAGTCTCTCGAGAGATTTTTTTTAATGACTTCATTTTTTTTTTTACTTCTTTTGAACTTCTTTCATTCGGACTTGTTTAGGCCGACTTTATATAATGAATCTTGATTTTCATTTTGGTTGTGCTCTCAATTCTTTTTTGATTTTTTTTTGTGCGACAATATGTTTCGGGTAATGGGAAGCTTTCATTGTTACAATTTCATGTTTGTTTTGCCTCCGGTGCATGTTAATATTATTTTTTTATCATTTCTGATGAAATGAACGACGTAATGTCATAGGTTTTTATGTTTTTTATTTGTAATAGACATTTGGAAGAATGGAAAATGTTTGACAGTAATGATGACAATACCTTCCCTGGTAATTCATCCTAATATCACCCTACGGCTGTTACCTTTTTCGATGCAAGTTTTAAAAAAGAGAAAGAAGAGTTAAAGGTTGTGTTTTGTCTGTCTGGATGGTTAGTTGATGTCTTGGTTGAGTTCAATGAACCATTTTGGGGACGGGCTTCGTATTTATACCGTTTGTTACATCATTTTGGGTACGTCAGGTGCATTCGCTCTCTTCAATCATTAATGACTTTAAACAGAGTAGGCATGACTTTTGGAGTCCGGATTTCACTATAAAGTCGCCTTTCTAAAAAGTTGGAGTCCCGACTTCATGGAGTCCAGTCAAGTCTGACTTAGAATCCTTTGACATTCAAGGCATACTTACTTAATAACTTAGCTGGTCGTACAGATCAATTGTGATCCATGACCTCGTACAGGAGTCGCCTGAAGCTGGCTCTGTCGCTGGCTTCCACTTGCCAATTTCCGATACCAAGCGTAACACTTTCTCTATCGACATCTTCCTTGCAAGTGTTCATTAGACGTCCATGAGCTCTTTTAGCTCCCATTCAAGGCTCTCCTAATAGTAGAAAATGCGTCCTTGTAGCTCATTAGCTCCCATACCTCAACTACTTCTAAAATGTAATTTCTTTCCTAATTCATTAAAAATACTAAATAATATGATATGCGGTCATGTTAATGCAATGACTTTATTCATTTTCATTAATCTTTATACCAGACTTAAAAGACAATAACATGCTTGTATTGTAATTTGAGTCATAACTGACGACGATGGTCTATAATTTATTTATCTACATTACTTTTACAAGATATGAAATATCATCAAAGGTTCAAATTAAGTCTATGATTGAAGGGAATAACTTTTTTATATCTTAAAAGAACACCCAAATTTTTACTCTGTTTCATTCTTACGACTCTAATTGAATATTTCCGAAGTTATGCTTAATGTACATTTAATGAGCATCTAAAAAAAATGAGAATATTCTTGTATTTGGACAATCAACAAACGAGACCATGAAAAAAATAACTTTATTTTCGAATGATGTAATGACTTTAGAATAAATACATATAGTAAATGACGATGTGATGCTTATCATTTCTCATTCATCGCGCTGATTTCTCTGCTGTTACTTCTTCTTGTCTGTAATCTTTAATCTCCATTTGTCTATTTCATTTCAATGTGCCTTCATATGTTATAGTTATGTGACTTTACTGTACAAAATGAGCTGATGGATAAATGAATGTGTACATGTAGTTAGCAATTACATTGGATGATGATTAATTCCTGTCGAAAAATAATTTCAAGGTCAAAATAGTAAAAGTCAATGAACTTTAGAGATTCATCGTAGAGCGCGCAAAAAAACCATCAATTTAAAACCATTTCGATTTTTTTTTATCCTTTCGGACTTATCCGAAAGTCAATGCTGCTTTTATATTCTATTAGTGTATATTCGATTAAATTTTTATTGACGTATGAATTGATTTTCTTTCTCGCTGTACATCTACCTTTAGGTGTTTAAATTTATTTTACTTTTTTTTTTTTTTTTCAATTTTCTATACATTTTGTATGTTGTGAGTTATTTATCTTTACGTTATGGTCATGGAATGAAGTGAATGAGAGATATATGTGATGGGTCTGTCGGAGATTAGGGATCTGTTTTTTGGGACTTTTGAGTTTTTCCAAATTAAATGTTTTACTTCGGTTTCAGCTCTGAGACTAAACATAGCTTTTCAACGACAGCTTTTGAGATTTTCATCGAGAATCTAGTTGATTCCAGACGATTCAAGATAGTCAAGACTGGTCTAGTTAAATATTAAAAATAATTGGTTTTTATTCTTAAGTAGATTATTCAAGATTCGTCCTTACATCTCACGTTGCCTAATTCTCCGCTTCCTCCTAAAACTCTCATTTTAGAAGCCACCCTTCGCTAACTAACCAATCAAGACCCAAGGCACTTCAGCTTCCTACTTCAAATGACCCCTCTGCTCCACATTAATCCCACACGTAACTAGCAAAGCATCCCATCAAAACATTGAAGAAAGGCAGAAGGTGCGATAAAAATTGATTTGATTCGGATACTCACATACCGATTTTCAGAATAAAGTATCTGAAAAATCTCATGGGGATGCGTTGACAAGTATAATTTTGAATTGAAAATTATCGGTGTGCTTTCTGTGATAATTCTTGTGTGGTTTTTACCGCGATTTTTAAAATGACATTATATTCTGTGTCGGTTTGAAACTTGAGATTTTCAATAAGCTAAAGCTTACAAGGTTGCTGTTTTGGGAGTAAAGACAAAATGTTTATGGATTTGGATGAACGGTGGAAAATATTCTGGATTTTTTACTGGAGACTGACTGTTGAAGGATCTTGACATGAGAAAATATAATAAGGCTTAAAATAGCAAAAGATCTATTAAATCAGACATATCCTATCATTGACACATGAGCGAAATAATATTCAACTCCTGTAATAATTCTCATTCGTTGGTAGCATTTTATGTCTTGTTGATTTTCATTTATGCATGAATGGAATAATAAAGAAATAATGACATTCTACAAGAAATGCTTCTGGTGATCATCGTTCAGTTATTTTCTGTCTTTTGACTTTAATTTTATATTTTTTTTTTTTGAAATTTTATTTTTTGTCAGTTATCCAAAAATGGAATATTTCAATAAGATGCATTGTCCCAACATCATTATTCAGTTAACCTATGGTTCAAATCGAATTTCATTCTCTTTTTTTTTTACAAACGACTTTTTTTTTTATGTGTTCATGTGATGCGAGTGAAACTTTTATTCCTGTGGTTTCTGCGGTTGTTAGTAAATAGAAGAATACAATTTTAACTGATAAATATTTGTTGCATGTGCTTGGACAAATTGAATTTTTTTTTTCTCTTTCACCATTTCGTCTTTTTTTGCTTAAAAAGAATTATTGAATGAATGAACAAGGCATGGGGAAGAGAAGAAGAAGACAGTAAAAAAAAAATAAGGAAGAAATGAAACTCGATAGCTGGTGATTTTGTGGTTTTGTGCTAAGCAGGTTTGGTCTGTCTGACGTTGATGATGAGCCTGCTTTGCAGTTGTAATTATTACTATAGTCAATTCCAATAATCTTTATTTCTCATTGAAAAATTACATAAATTAAAATAATTATGATAAATTTTATTGCATGAGATGGGAAAGTGAGGGAAGAACTCGCAGAAGGTAGATGGGCAGGACTTTGTATGGGTGGTATGGCATGTCTAATGGATTGAAGATTGTTGTGTTTATTGTTGATATTGTCAATATAAATTCTGGTAATTTTATAGCTTTTGCTTTCTTATAGAAACATTAGTTTGAGATATTGAGCTCTTACTAAGGATTAGAACTCGTGCTTTGCGGTTTTTGATCGAAATGTATGGAAAGCCTTATCAATTCCTTATTGTATAGCTAGTAATCTGCCTATTTGAACTCTTCTTCTGGAAAACTTCTTTAGTCTTGTTATTCAAGCAGCTTTCTTTAGAAACTACATCATCTTCTTAACAGCTTCAAGCAACAAAGTTCCAAACACGTATTATACAGTTGCAGAAGCTTCAACCTTCACCAAACATGAAGCAATCCACAAAATTTCAGACCCTCATATCCATAAAATCATCTTCCCCTTCACTACTCACCATATCCAATCAATATTAACCTTTACTAAATATTACATTCTCTTAGGAGCTTTCTATCCCATCTTAAAATCAATTCATATTGTTGATCAAAAGGCTCATGAGAATAATATGTAATACTTTGCATCAACTAGGTAGATTTAATTAAAAGTGGCTATATTAAAAGAGAAGTTAATATTATGTACAACATAAAGGAGCTGTACTTTGTATCTATAAATGTGAAATATTGTAAAATTACTGGTAATTGCTATCTAAGTGTACATTCCCATAGAAGATAATTGAAAAATTCCTTCATCTTTATCTTTTTAAACTTTTTCAATAATTAATAGTAATGATGAAATGAGTTTTAAAAAAAATGTTGCAACATATTTAACTCATATTTAATTTGAAAAGTTTTTTTTTTTTATTTTATTTTCCTCCTTTCTTCAAATTGCTATTACATGTCAGTAAATCATTGTAACTAGCAAACAAGAAAAAGTAGTTTTTTTTTCTCTTTGAATTAGCGACTAATAACTTATTTGGTTCATTAAATTGATTTAAACTATATATATATATATATATATATATATATATATATATATATATATATATATATATATATATATATAAAAAAGAATCAAGAGAATTAATATAAATTGTCTTTTTGTACAAGAACGATTTATTGATGATATCGTATTCCATTGTCAGTATAAAGTGCTTCCAATGAAAATCAATGATTTGCGCAAAGTAATGTCAAACTGCGAGATTTCATTACATTTCTATATCTTTAAAAAGTTTTACAAGAGCTATTAATTGATTCAACAGAATGTTTGCGCTTCTCTTATCGAAATAGAATTGGTTATGCATGTAAGAGTCTCTGTTTTTTTTATTGCAATCTGTAAAAAAATTACAATTAAGTAGAGAGTAGCATGAGGACTTGAGGGGGAATTTTAAATGGATTAAGATTGTAGATAATATATTCGCACGGCTATTAATGGGTTTTAATGGAGGCATTTAAATTTTTTTTATATCGGAATTTAATGAATGACCGTAAGTGGGTTAAGTGTAATTAATGATTGGTAATTAAAATTTTGATGATTTTTTTTTTGTGTGGATTAATTTATATGGGAAGTTGCTTTGAGGGGGGTGGTTGACTTGTGATGGGATTCTGAGGGTCAGCTTGGGGTCAGCTCAAAATTTATAGAATTGAAGCTTAGAATCGACAATTTCCGGAAGGATAGGCTCGTATTAAAGGAGACAGGAAACAGGAAACAATGCTTGATCGAGCATCCTTGAATCTGCTTGGTCATCCTCCATTCTATATCGAAGAGTTAGTAGTAATAGCTAGGTGACAGAGACAGCAACAGAGTCAGATGGAAAGCCTTTTGTTTTAATCAAAGCTTCACAATGGAACATGGTTACAGTAGACATGTACGCAAGTGTAGCCATAACCTGCTCTCTCAATGTCCGTCTCCATGATGAATGACATTCAAACCTTCACAAATGAACAATCCCAAAACCAGATATTGAATCAATAAAAATGAGAAAAATAAATACTCCGAAAAAAAAATCCACCATTTAAGCTACAATCAGTAAGTTAAACAGCATCAAATCACGAATTCAGCACTCGTATGATTAATGTAATGTTACAATGAATCATCATGTGAATATAGAATTTATCAGAGAGAACTTTTACAAGAGGACATGGGTGGTAAAATGGTAAAGTAAACATAAAAAAAAGTTAAACACAGAGAAATCGCAAAAAAAAAGTATACATAAGAAATTAAAGAGATAGAATGTCGATGGCAGGCAAGGCAATATGCGCAAAACATCAAACGAAATTGAAGGAAAATAAAAAGAAGATGGAAGAAGAGAGGAAAAATAATCGTACGAGTAAAAGAAGAGAAATATGTGAAAATTAATTGAAAATCAATTGAATGTGATGTGAAAATTAAACATTTGTACATCATGGGAATTTTTTGACGCAATTGCGAATTTATCTTATTTTTATTTTGTCGATTCTTTTACCTTCTGAAAATGTCTCTTCCCACTTAATAACGATGTGTGTGTCCACAATGTTAAGAGAAAGAAAATATGTTCTTGTTAGAAACAAAAAAAATATTGAAAAGAAATGACAAAAAGTTTTATATGTGATTTGTGCTGATTACTTTTATGAACTTTCGTAACTTGATTTAAAAGCTTATGGGAATTGTTGTCAAGTTTGCTATGACAGGAAAGAGCATTTTTTTATTTAGCATTAATTTTCTCAAATTAAGTCGAGGGAATTGACTTGGGGATGTTCAATTATTGCGTAATGGGAATGATCGACTTTTTGGACCATCCAACATTCCTTCCCCCTTTAGTAACAAAAGCATTGCTTATGGCGTAACAAAATCTCAACTATAGAAAGCACACGATAAAGGTTTGTGTGAAAATCCGGCTCCAGGTCGATTTAACTTTAGCCTGAATCTGGATATCATTGAATCTGGCCTGGGTCAGAGTCATACTGGCCTGGGTCTAGACTCATTTCAGCCTGGGTCTAAACGCATACTAACCTGCAGTTGTCTTTTTGGCCATTTCTACGTAGTGCCAAAAGCTTGCCAAAATCATTACGTAACAAGTCAACGGCCTCTCCATAAAAAATGATGAATTGTGGAAAAATGAATTAAAAATTCAACAAATAGAGATTTATTTTACTCTAAATACTAATTTATTGTTGTTCTACGTTAATTATCACTCACTGAAAAATTAATTAACTAATGTATAAGTTAATATACTTTTTTCATCAAAGTGAATTAAGAAGGAAGCTTTACTCACAGCAAACTTGACAGTGAATTGAAGTGAGGAAAGATTATTATCGGAGTTAATCGTTGTGCGAGTCTGAAGAATTATAGCAAAGCGACAAATAAAAGACAAAAATTAAGAAGTAAATGACATTTTTTTTTGTCGGTTATTGTGTTTACTTCTACATCAAACAAAAATTCTATGAAAAATTATGAAAATGAAATAAGAATTGTTATACGAAAATGTTTTCATTACCATAATAATGATGTCTCAATTCTCTTTTATTTCATCATTTTCCTTCCGCGTCTCGCACAATTAAGCTTCATATTGCTCTTACAATGATCTTTTTCTACACAAAAATTCTTCTTTTTTTTTTTTTGGAGATGGTGAAAATTAATTTCCCAAAACAAATCACATGAACAGTCTCATGAACATCATCAGTGACAATAATATTGTTTTGATTATTTGTCACTAGAAGGGGGAAACTTCACATAATATATATCTCTGACAGTTCACACTGCGAATGATGATGAATAGTGTAAGACAATTGATGTCAGAATTCTTTTTTATTTAGTGTATTTTTTGGAGCTCATAATTGCTCTCATTGCCATAAATTATGATATTTTTTTTTCGTGTGATGAATAGAGGAATAAGAAAGAACCGAGAAATGACATATAATTATACTGTGGTAGGCACAGTGTTTACTAAGTTGGGTGCTGCGATATATTTTTGATGGAAGGGCTTTGAATTGAAGCTTTGAGTTTAGTAGAATTCGACAAAGAGCACAGATCTGCATTTATTGCGATATAGAAGCTCAGAACGGCAGTTTTTGCCAAATTCTAGAGCTGATTAGCTTCCTGCAATCGCCTATAAAGGATAGAGACCATTTTTAGGTACCGTTGTGGTATTTCTGTATTATAGAATCAAGCTATTTGCCTGTTAGGGTCGCTTAAGACACTTTATAGCCAAAAGGACATTGAATTCTTTAGTATCTAAGTATAACATCCCTATAAAGTAGATTAGAGGATCAAAATTGGCAAATTTAGTGACCTCATGCTTTATGACAACCGATTCATATATTCAGGTCTTTAGCATACAAAAGACCACATCCAAATCTTAAGTTTACCAGACACTGCGGTAGGCATTCATCACTTCCCTCTCAGTAGCACTCCCAAAAAAAGAGAAAGACTTTTTTTATTATTTTATTCAATACGTGTTTATTTTCCAAGAAAAAAAAAATCTGTAAAGCTATGGCAAATTTTTGAATAACATCCAGAAGCACCATGTATTCTGCCATCCGAAAGAGTGCTAAATTTGGTAATAGACAGTACCGCTAAAGATGTTAATAGATTTTTGAGTACCTCTTTTCTATTTCATTAAGCATGTCAAATCTTGACTTAACTTCAACTTAAACTCATTAGTTTATTTAAGAAAAAAAATAAGAAAGAATGTAAAGAGAGGAGCAAAAAAAAAGACTTAAATTGCCCATTAACTTATTAAGAATGTAAGTCAACAGCATCACCATAAGATATAAAGAAAAAAAAAAGACTAAATGTTAATCTATTGAATTATCAATAAGAGATCAACGGGCGCGCACAAGCAATGTTGTGGCGGTAAACAGAAAACGAAGCTAAATTAATGAAATATTAGCATTTAACCATTATTTTATTTTTTCGTAAGAAATAAACAGTTACACAACATGTCTGTCGCATCTATATGGGATGGTATAGGATGGATTCAAATGAAATGTTGTTAATTGTGTTGTGGCATTTGGTTATTTTATTTTTGTTTCGTGAAAGTTCTTCTTGTACAAAAAAAAAAAAAAAAAAATTGAAGAACGCATTTTGCCATCAATTTTCGATGGGATAATTATAGTGAAGAGAAATAAGCGAGTCACACATATACACACGCACGTGATAAGTGAAACAATGTAAGGAAGATAGAAAGAGAAGAGAGATGACAGATGGCGTAAAGGAGAAAATAAAGAGCGATCAAAATAGACATGATAACAAGCATGCTATTAGTAAATGTTGAAAAATGCCGTCAATTGGGAGCTAAATGCACGCTTTTATACACAATCGTTAATGAATATTCAATTTTTTTTTTGCTTTAGCAATCCTACTGCTTTAATAATATGAACAAGCAAGTATAAAATAAAAAATTACTTTAAGGTAGATTCGTCAATGAATCATGACTATGATCTTTTCTCGCGGGAAATTCAGTTTATAAAAATATATCTTAAGATTACATCAATAAACTTTCTAATTCGATTTGTTACAAAGATAATTGAAGTCACGAGAACTCCTTCTGTAGACTTTTGTATATCTCATTTTTCTTATTTCAACTTTTATATCGATTCAAATCAAAATGATTATTGTGCAAAGATTATGCAATTTTTTTTGCATTTGAATTGAGATTTGTTTGTGCTATTTAAACATTTGTAACGGCTTTTAAAGGTTTTTTAAAGTATTCCAAAACCGCAATCATAAATAAATTGAGGTTTCGTTTTTGTATCACCAATGGCTACACGAAAAAAAAAATAGCCAGCATCTAGAAATCAACAATTCCATTGTTTGAGTCAAATAAACACAAAAAAAATTGTGAGCTTCGATAATCCATTAAATCTCAATAAACACGACTCAATACACAGCATATAGATATCATTTCACTTTTCATTTAAAAAAAAAAAAAGAATTCCCTTTCTATAACTTTCAATAGCTGTGCAAACGAAAACTGAATGAAAAAGTATCTATTGTCTACAAATCAGCATTCCTATAAAGTGTTACATTTGATATATTATTTCATGAGGCTGCATGTCGCATAGACAATATAAACAATTATAGTATTATTGCATGATTCATTTTTATTTAATAGTAAAGTTGTTTAAAAGTTGGATATATATAAAAAAATGCGACATATTAGTATTTTATTTATTTATTTGTTTATTTAGTAACATTCATTCTCTGCTTATTTTACGCGATCATTGAAATGTGTCATATGAAACTGATTTTTTTTATTCCTTATAGTCTATTCATAGCTCTCTTTTTCAACAGCCTATAACTTATAATGTATGCAATAATTTTTTGTTTGTAACATTTGATTGTCATTTGAAAAGGAATAAAACATTTGGATACAGTAAAAAAATGTTTGCTGTGCAAGAGATTTATTGCTCGTGGCATTTTATTATGTATAGGACTATTTAAGAAGTCCCTCATCTGTAGCTGACAATTATTGCATTATGTTTAGCATTTTTTTATCAATTGCATGATTTCGTGCCTGTAGTTTGCCATTTTTTTTCTGCATTGGTGCTATTATATTATTATTCAAATGAATATAATTTAATAAATAATAAAATGAATCTCGTTTTCAAGCTACTTGGTTTAATTTTTGTGCCTACTTCTTTTTCCTCATTTCATTTCGATCTTTTTTCTCTCCTTTACTTCTTCTGTGCATGCATGCATTGCCATAACTATTGTTTATTCAATTCGTGAATCATTAATGAGGTATAATACTGCAGAAATCAATATGAAAAGTTTGAGTGTAATTAGAAGGAAGTTGGGAAGTTAATCAGTGTGAGAGGAGGATGTGACGCATAATTTAGGGATTTATTGGGCAGTTCAAAGAGTTTAATAGCTGATCTAGACATTCAACTCTGTTAATTTGTACTTTACGTATATGGACTGTAATTAAATAATTTTTTATGGTTTTATCTGGGTTATGCAAATTATGCAAAGTTGTCAAGTCGTGTAGGAGTTAAGCGAAAGAGCTAAGGTCTGAGGTAAAGTTGAATGAATGGAACGGAACGATTAAAAATAGAGCATGCAATGAAACTTTCAATTGTCATCCAAATCTAATGAATTCTTTTGTTATTTCCTGGAAAAGTCTGAATTATTATCCATAGTTGCACATAACCATTGAGTGATACTAACCCGAATATCATAAGTCGGGCAATCGATCTAAGATCTAATATCAGGACCACATATGGCATGGTGCTGGATTTGAATTGAATCCGACTTTAAGTTAGAGTCTCGCCAACCTGGGCCCGGATTAACCTAACCAAAATTATGCAATTTAAGCCTAACAAACTCAAATCTCGTCATGTGAACTAATACACAATGCATGCCTTAAATTTTTCGACATCTAACATCAGTTTTTAATAAAATATTAATCCAACAAGCATTTTTTGTGCGCTACACAAAAAAATCCACAGATAATAAATTTTCAATATACACACTAATATTTCGCGGTAGTCGATAATTTATGGTGTCTAGAGGAAGATAATTTATCTTCGTGATTGCCTGATTACATTCGTGATAGTCACCTTTATTTGATGATCGTTATTTAGTTTTTTTTTTTTCGTGATATTCAATCTTCGAACTAAGGCATAAAATTTCTCAATTTGCACTTCATGAGGCACAAAGTGCATCAGCATTAAGTTACCTTCTCGTCGTTCTTTCTTGAAGTTTAAATAAAGTTACACAACTGCTTATTTTCATTAGCTTCCATTTCGCAACCTATTTTGCATTAACTAAAAAATAACTTTTTTAATCATAAAAGTAGATATGAATTTTAATATAAAATTACAATAATTGTCTCCTTCACTTAGCAATTTAAAAGACCATTTAGGTAAATGCATATTAAAAATATTTTTCAATGTCTTTCTAGCTGTCAAAAAAAGTATCGAACACTTCAATTTACTTTCAAAAAAATATATAAAATAATAATAATGTGAGTGAATTAAAATCCAAACATTTCCGCTAGCAATCACGAAATTGAATTGAATTTTTTTTTAGTTAAAAATGACTTAAAAAAGCCATTTTTAGAAGATTTACCTTTTGTAGATAGGTTATAATAAAATAAGTAATACAAAAAGATAGAATCATATTTCACATAAAAGAAGAATTTGTATAGAAAAATTTTGAGTTAAAATAGAAAGTTTTCAAATAAAGCACGAACTCCTGAAGGCGGAATAATTTTTTTTTATTTTTTTCTCCTTTTCATTGAAATGAAAATGTGACGATTTTTTTTCTGCTGTCTTCTCTAAAGTTGGGAACACTTTCCTATTATTTGTTCTATGAAATATTCAGCACTTTCATTCATGGGAAATAGAAAAAAGATATTAATCAGTTTGAACTCTCCAATGCATTGTCATTGTCCTAATTTTTTGGTGGATAATAAAATTTGCAGGTGTTTATTTACATACGGAAGTTCAGCTTACGATTTTCTTTATTTTTTTTGGGTGTTGATTAATTGAGCTTTTTTGAGACAAAAGTGATATTTGCTTAAATCTACAACAAAAGCTATTCAAACCTTAATTTTATCCTCCCATTTAAAGTAAATATTAAGTTATGATTGGAAATTGAATTACAAATGACTGGAAATCGCTTCAAGCAAAAAGTTTTGTTTTATGCAATTTCGAAACATTTATGAAAACCTTAATTTTTTATTTCAAATTCTTTCTCATATATTTATATTATTATTTTTTCATCATCATCGTCATCCCACGATAAATGTTGATTTATAAGTGCTTGATCGAAGTTTATGAGGAATTTTACAGTTGGTTGTGAAGAAGTCATCATGTATGAATGGAGTATAATAGAAATGTTTTTAACAATAGATCAGAAACACTTAGCGACTGATAATTCTTATAACTTCCTTTGACCGGCAGATGAAGTTGATTTTTTATGATATGTTAAGTTCTGGACAGTGTTGAGTTGTTGTTATTTGTCTGGGGCAGACAAGTTAGATCATATTTTGTTAATCTATCATATTTTTGATTCTCAAAGCTACTAAGAGCTATGTTAGAGTCACACTGATGTTAGCAAGATCCCTACTCATTTAACTCACATTTAGAACTGCTGCTTAGTGGGTTCACTTAGATAAGGTTGAATTTTAGTTCAACACCCTAATATTGAACTCGTGAGCATAGTGATGCATCATACGAGCCTGTATCAATCCTCTGCTAAGCTTTCACTTCATGATTTTGTTCCCAATCTTAAATAATGGATTCTTATATTATCCCAAGCCGAACTGGAATGACTCCATTGTGGTGGCGCCTATATTTAAGTCCAGACTCCAGGTTAAGCGTCTTTATGGACTTTTCGAGTCTATTCTCGGGTCTTTACCCCAAGTATCTGAATAAACAACCCTGGACTTCTGAAATATAACAAAAAAATTTGTCATACAATACAAATGAATATGCAACACTCCTTCATTTGAATATATTTGTAATTAAAACATCCAGTCTTCGTTTTTTGGAATTTAAAAAATGTCTTCAAGATTCATATAATAAAATATATATTTTCTTATGTCTGTTTTATTTTTATTGTATGTAGATGCTTCTCACAATGATTTATGAATATGACTAATATCAATTTCTTTCACTGCGAAGCGATCGTGAAATTCTTAAGAATTTGTACCTTCAACCCGTATTTGTTTGAAATGAAACAATAAAATTATTGGACGGAAAAAATGTATTTTCATTATTTAGAAAATGAATCATTGCGCAGTGAATCTACAATAAAATATAAAAAAACTTACAAATTTTTTTGTTATAAACTCAAAGAAATATGAGGGCGATAAATGATTAAAAAGCATGTTGGCTGAACACATTTACCTATACAAATGTCAGTCATGGATTAATCCTGTTGAAAATATCTACATTGTTTTGTTTATTTAATATAAATTACATTTAAATGTTGATTTTTAATTGAGAATTTAAGCAAATTTTTTTTCGGCAATAAATTTAATTCAAACAATTATTGTTGTTTGATAATTTTTCGGCACATATTCCGTTAGCTTTTTTAAAAGGTCAAAGCAGCTAAAAAAATATGAGAAATGAAACGAAAAGAAATGTTTGTTGAAGAGACTTGTAAGAATGATGAAATTAAAGATAAGAAATGAACGAGAAAAAAATATATAAGAGAGGAAGAGGAATTTCATATTTTATCGAAAAAAAAAAAAGACCAAACAAAAGTGGAGAAAGAGGGCAGAAATCAAGGGTCAGACACTCCAAAAGTACAGTACTGTACTTACTGTACTTGTTGAATTTATATGAAAGTACAGTAAGTACAGTACAATACTTACAATACTTACTGTACTTGTATGGAAAGTACAGTAAGTATTGTACTGTACCTACTGTACAAGTATTGTACTGTACTTACAATACTTGTATTATTATTTTTAAAGTAAAAAAGTGATAAAAATTATTAAATTTCACTAATTTTAAAGGAAATTTAATAGAAAATAATGTTTTTCAAAGTTTTTCACCTTTATATAAGAAAACTGATATACTAATTTACATTTTTAAGAATTTTCCAAATTAAATTCATCAAATTGAGACAAAATTTGGTTTTTTTGAGAGACTTTTCAACCGAAATATGAAAATGGAATCCAAATTCGGCTTTTCCTAGTGATTTTTCATCCCAAATAAGAAAATCGAGGCCAAATTCGGCTTTTTTGAGTGATTTTTTATCCTAAATATGAAAATCGAGACCGAATTCGGGTTTTCCGAGTGATTTTTCAACCCAAATAAGAAAATCGAAGCCAAATTCGGCTTTTTTGAGTGATTTTTTATCCCAAATATGAAAATCGAGATCGAATTCGGGTTTTCCGAGTGATTTTTTAACCCAAATAAGAAAATCGAGACCGAATTCGGCTTTTCCTAGTGATTTTTCATCCCAAATAAGAAAATCGAGGCCAAATTCGGCTTTTTTGAGTGATTTTTTATCCCAAATATGAAAATCGAGACCGAATTCGGGTTTTCCGAGTGATTTTTTAACCTTACTATGAAAATGGAATCCAAATTCGGCTTTTCCTAGTGATTTTTCATCCCAAATATGAAAATCGAAGCCAAATTCGGCTTTTTTGAGTGATTTTTTATCCCAAATATGAAAATCGATATCGAATTCGGGTTTTCCGAGTGATTTTTTAACCTAACTATGAAAATGGAATCCAAATTTGGCTTTTCCTAGTGATTTTTCATACCAAATAAGAAAATCGAGGCCAAATTCGGCTTTTTTGAGTGATTTTTTATCCCAAATATGAAAATCGAGACCGAATTCGGGTTTTCCGAGTGATTTTTCAACCCAAATAAGAAAATCGAAGCCAAATTCGGCTTTTTTGAGTGATTTTTTATCCCAAATATGAAAATCGAGACCGAATTCGGGTTTTCCGAGTGATTTTTCAACCCAAATAAGAAAATCGAAGCCAAATTCGGCTTTTTTGAGTGATTTTTTATCCCAAATATGAAAATCGAGATCGAATTCGGGTTTTCCGAGTGATTTTTTAACCCAAATAAGAAAATCGAGACCGAATTCGGCTTTTCCTAGTGATTTTTCATCCCAAATAAGAAAATCGAGGCCAAATTCGGCTTTTTTGAGTGATTTTTTATCCCAAATATGAAAATCGAGACCGAATTCGGGTTTTCCGAGTGATTTTTTAACCTTACTATGAAAATGGAATCCAAATTCGGCTTTTCCTAGTGATTTTTCATCCCAAATATGAAAATCGAAGCCAAATTCGGCTTTTTTGAGTGATTTTTTATCCCAAATATGAAAATCGATATCGAATTCGGGTTTTCCGAGTGATTTTTTAACCTAACTATGAAAATGGAATCCAAATTTGGCTTTTCCTAGTGATTTTTCATACCAAATAAGAAAATCGAGGCCAAATTCGGCTTTTTTGAGTGATTTTTTATCCCAAATATGAAAATCGAGACCGAATTCGGGTTTTCCGAGTGATTTTTCAACCCAAATAAGAAAATCGAAGCCAAATTCGGCTTTTTTGAGTGATTTTTTATCCCAAATATGAAAATCGAGACCGAATTCGGGTTTTCCGAGTGATTTTTCAACCCAAATAAGAAAATCGAAGCCAAATTCGGCTTTTTTGAGTGATTTTTTATCCCAAATATGAAAATCGAGATCGAATTCGGGTTTTCCGAGTGATTTTTTAACCCAAATAAGAAAATCGAGACCGAATTCGGCTTTTCCTAGTGATTTTTCATCCCAAATAAGAAAATCGAGGCCAAATTCGGCTTTTTTGAGTGATTTTTTATCCCAAATATGAAAATCGAGACCGAATTCGGGTTTTCCGAGTGATTTTTCAACCCAAATAAGAAAATCGAAGCCAAATTCGGCTTTTTTGAGTGATTTTTTATCCCAAATATGAAAATCGAGATCGAATTCGGGTTTTCCGAGTGATTTTTTAACCTTACTATGAAAATGGAATCCAAATTCGGCTTTTCCTAGTGATTTTTCATCCCAAATATGAAAATCGAAGCCAAATTCGGCTTTTTTGAGTGATTTTTTATCCCAAATATGAAAATCGATATCGAATTCGGGTTTTCCGAGTGATTTTTTAACCTAACTATGAAAATGGAATCCAAATTCGGCTTTTCCTAGTGATTTTTCATACCAAATAAGAAAATCGAAGCCAAATTCGAGGCTTTTCCGGGTGATTTTTCATCCCAAATATGAAAATCGAAGTCAAATTTGGCTTTTTCGAATGATTTTTTATCCCAAATATGAAAATCCAGACCGAATTCGGGTTTTCCGAGTGATTTTTTTAACCTAACTATGAAAATCCAGACCAAATTCGGCTTTTCCGAGTGATTTTTTACTCTAAATATAAAATTCGAGGCCAAATCAGGATTTTCAGAACAATTTTTCATTTCAAATAAGAAAATTCAGGTCAAAATAAGAAGAATTAAATTAAATTCGGATTTGTAGTAGTTATTTTTACATTATTATATGAAAACTAAGGTAAAAAATTACAATTTTAAGATTTTTAACATTAATTTCACATATTTCACAAGATAATTTAACAAAATAATCCTTAGAATATTTTCCATATAAGTACAGTAAGTACAGTAAAATATTTACTGTACTTATATGAAAGTACAGTAAGTACAGTACAATACTTACAATACTTACTGTACTTGTATGAAAAGTACAGTAAGTACAGTAAGTACAGTACAATACTTACAATACTTACTGTACTTGTATGAAAAGTACAGTAAGTACAGTAAGTACAGTACTGTACCACTGGAGTGTCTGACCCTTGGCAGAAATGTGCGAATATAAAAAATGAAATCATCTTTATCAAGATTACTTCTCTTCTTTTGTTGTGTTCGAAACTATTTTATTCATTTTTTCAACAAATAAATCCTTTTGAATTTTTTTTTTGTCTACGCTTCTCCCGCATTTTCGCTTGTAATCTTGATGTTCAAGGTAGAAAATCACTTTTTTTTTAAATAAAAAATAAATAACTAATGTCTTAGCTCATTTATTGCAATATTTGGTAAAAAATTATCATCAATTTTTATGTCTAAGTTTGTTTTTCAACAGATTTGTTTGAATGGTAAAGCCTTGAAAGGAATACACAAATAAATCGGATTGTTATATTTAAAGACACAGAGTAACATTCAAAAGAGTGTTGACAATACTCATTTAGATACATTTAGCATTCACCGTGATACCTTGATAATGTTAGACTCGATTTCTCCTTAGATGCCAGTGGTTTTTAAGTTATGTGCTGCGGCACATCATTATTTTTGATTAGGTTATACTTATTTCGAAGTTTAGGGCTAATTTGTGAAGAAAATATAAGTCTGGAATTTGGCATTGGTTTGAATGTCGTTTGGTTCAGATGTCTTGGTCATATTTAAGTTTTATAAGACTAGTCTGATGTCTTGCTTTACTGTTGCTTTATTAAACATAAAATTGTAAGCATTTAAGGTCTGTTTTAGTCATTTGAGTTTGACGTTTGAGTGACGTTTGAGCTAGTGATGCGAACTAGTCCAAGCAGAACAAATAGATTAATAAATTCAAAGTGTGACACCATGTCGGGGGAACTCTGACATGGCCTGGTGTTGAGTCTGACATCAAGTCAGAGTCAGAGTTTGGGGTTGAATCCGGCACCAAATCATAATCACATCGGTCCGAGGTCGGATTTTTAATCGATTGACCTATTTATATTGGCCTATTTGTACTATTTGTGTATTTTATCATGAACAAGAACACATTGATAACAACTGCCTGAAAGCCCTCTTTCTGTAGACGTAAATAAATTCAACTCTTTTCCTTGTTTGCTCTTTTTCTTCCTCCTTTTTTGTATTTTATTAAATAAAACAGTAATTAAATGTGAAATTTAGGTTGAAGTATGTAAAAGATTGTACAAGTAAGTTCCCTATGGATGTGTTTTTATAAAATAAAAATCAAAAAAAAAAAATGTTACACATTCCTGCCCTCTTCTACGCTTACTTCTTCTCATTTTCTCAATTGCTGGATGGTCTGGTGAAGTGATGTCGACGAGAAAATAAGAAGTTTTTAAAGAAAACATTGTAAATTGAATTTTTAAAGAGATTTTAACAGAAAAAGTAAATAAATTTCAATTTTTTTTACGCCTTTTAAGAGTGTTTTTCAACGGCTCTTTAAATCGTAACATCACATGAGGCTGTTTTCTTTGTTTTGGCTTTAAAAAGTGGAAGGATGAAATCATATAGAAGAAGAAATCTTGATATGATGAATCTTCCAAAGCAGTAACATGTTTATACATTAAAAAGAAAATAACCTTGCTGAAAAAGAACTTAAATTAAGGAATTTTCCCTTTAATTATGTGAGAGAAGAATTAAATTTTACACGTGAGAATTAAAGTCGTGAGTTGAAGATGAAAAATTTTAGATTTTTATGTATTGAAATTTCTTTCAACATTTTCGATTCACTTAAAATTTTTGAAATATTTCTTCCTATTTATTTATTTACTTAGTTAATTAAATTAATGTGCGAATTTTTATTTCACGGTTCCTTGTTTTTTAATTTCGGTATTTACATTACTTCATTTATGCATTAAGGCTCTTTAAAATTGTAATATTTTTTGTTTTTTGGTGGTTAATTATCGTTGTCGTGATTCGTAATTTTAATTATGCTTAATTTTTAATGACACATGAAATTTGTCGAAATTTCTCATAAAACAAAAAATGTTTTTCAAAACAATAAAATGAATTTTATTTATGAAGCGTTGTACGGAGTTAGTTGCTGATCACTGTGTATAAAAATGAAGATTGCAACAAAATTGTTAAAAGAATTAAAACGAACCAAAATGCCTTTTTTTGCAGAACATTTCTTAACTTTCCTTACATTTTTTTTTATTGAAATAAACGTGAAATTTAAAGAAGTCACGTTTTTCAGTTAAAATGAAATTTCTTTTTTGATTTATTTTTGATAACATATGAAAATAATTGGATTGTAATGTGTGAAAAAAGTGCTATAAGCATTGCTTTTGTATGTTTTTCATCACTAACAAGAAGAAATTGAAAGATATTTCGCCTTTTTTCACTCCTTTTTATTCTTATAATCGAAAAACGTTTAATTTAATTAATTTTTCTTGTTGCAAAATAACATGCTGTTAAAAAATTAATTTTTGCAGCATTTTTTATTTCGGAGTTATGCGATGAGATGTAAAATTAAATGTAGAATAATTTTATGTTGCATACCATATAAAAGTTATCACTTTTTAAATTACTGTTATTTGAAATGTTTTATGTTCATTTTAAGAAATAAATGGAAAATTTTAAATTTCAAATCATGATCTTCTGTGATGTCTTTAATTATTGGATGTGGCAGGGAAATCTCTTTTTTTTTTTGGAGGCAAATTGATTTTGACGTTTGATACTTTTGCATTGCATAATTTTATTGCATTAGATGGATCAGTGTTGGTGGTTTAGTTGCTTGGGTCCTCAAAATCACTCCATAATGTAGTTAAGAGCTAGTTGGGATAGTTAAAAGCATTGCTTCTGTTCCAACTCGTTGTCTGAGCCAGAACAATCTGTCCAATTAACTTTGATGCATCTGAATGATGTTGCATAACCCTTAGATTACGTCGTGACACAGTAGTATGTGGCTGATCACAGTTTTGTGTCATTGATCACAGTCAAGTGTCGCTGATCATATTTTGAGTAATACTGGTCTAGATCTAGATGATTTCTATGACTAGACATGACAATATCCCTTGTTCAGCCTTGTTGAGTCGATAAACACGAAATCCAGCATCCTTCTGTCTTCACATCAGACTTCAACTCAATTTTATTCTCAGTCAGCAACACTGAAAACCAAATATGATTTTTCGTCAAGTCTCGCAATAAATCCTAACAATTTACAGCCTCATATGCAGGAATTTTCATTAAGATAAATTGCTTTATGATACTTTATTTTCTTATGCAACACAACACGTACATACATCTTCATTCTGTACTGCATTTTTTATTTATTCGTTAATAACCTTTTGACATTCCCAACACTTTATGTGTAATGCACATGATGCTGAATTGAAATAGGAAAAAAAATGAGAGAAATAAAAAAAAAATGTTAAAGAAAGAACAAGATTTTTGTCTGGATCAGGTTGCATGTATGTTTGTTGTCTTGGCGTTTTTTTCCTATGTTTTTATGCACTTGCAGTCATCATCGTTCAATATTTTTTTATACTATTATTGTTGCTTGCTTTTCCTACTGTCTACTTCTTCTTATTTTTGTGTAGATTTTCTTCAAGTCATGGAACTTTTTAAGACGAACAAATATTGAAGTTGCTGAACATTTTCAATTTTTTATTGCATTTTTAAGACAACTAGAAAAGAAAGTTTATCGCAAATATTTGTAGACGTACACACACTTCTGATGCTCTCTTTAGGATGAAGAAGCAAAAGAATCTTAGAATTGGTTGAAGGAATATGTAAAACATGAAACTTAAGAATTTCTTGTTTGCATTTCTTTTTTTCTCATATTTCTTGTTGTTCGCCTGTCTATCCTTGTGTCTTCTTGACTTGACTCTCTTTTTTCTATTTGCTTTTAAAATCAAATTTTTATTCCTTTTTCGTCTCAAAGTGCTTCAGACAGACAAACTATAATACTTTCATGAGAATTTAATTTTATTTTATATTTTTCTAGTTCTTTGTTAAATAAATTTACATATCCTTTTATCAATTCTCGTTTATACGTTTCTCTCACTCAATGCTTGTATGAAGATGATGATGATGACTATTTAATGGGTTTTTAAAGTGTCAATTAAAATATCTGACATTGTCTTTAAGATTATTCTAAGCTTTAAAGTGTCTAACTACTTCATTTTCTGTTCCATCTCTCGTAATAAGATTCAAATTAGTTTGTAGACATCAACAAATTCTGACTTTTATTATGCGTCCATGAATGAGAATTTATTTATTAAACAAGACGGAAAATTTATGCTGAAATTATGTCAAATAGCTCAACATCAAAATAAATTAAATTATTCAACAAAAACAAAAAAAGAGTTCATGTAATCTAATGTGGTAATGAGCAATAATTTTCGTCCACAATAAGATGTATAAACAAAGCGACACTTTGATGATTATACGCGAAAAAATAATAATAATAAAGTAATATAAATCAGCGGAGAATGCAATGTTTGTAATTAACTTTGCGCATATCTTTAAGCGATATAATTACTCGACCATAACAACAATAATCCTCAACATTTTACAACAACTTTGTGAGTATTCTTGGTTGACCGACGATGACGACGGTGAAGAAAAGATCTAAAAAAAATTGAGAGAGACTTAACGCATTTAGAAGTCCAGCTGACATAAGGTCTTCTCTTTCTTCTTACGATTAGTATTGCCGACATATTACAATTCTGTTCAATTAAACTTATGCCATTGCTTAGAATAGGAAATGTATAAGAAAAGAAGGTTCACACGATATCGTATTTATTTCACAGTTAGTGCCAAGCTATGAACAATTTCTTGTTCCTATTACGTTTAAAACTTACACTCATGGACATTGAGTGAGAGAAATGAAATTAACGCAATAATTTCTATGCTTCACAATTTTTTTTTCTTTCTTATACACACGAATTTCATTATAAAAAAAAAAAACCTGAATAAATTTACAATTTATTTCCACATCAACGCCAGTCGCAGTGAGCGAAAGAAATAACTGCCGAAGAATTTTAATTTAGAAGAATAAAAAAAAAAATAAGAATTATTATTCCACTCCAAATTCATTGCTTGATGAATCTGTTGTCTACCTATCTATTTCGAACTAAAAGTCTCACTTCTACCTTGAGAATTATACATTTTTTTGTTATATTCCTTATTCTTACCTTCGCATGTAATTTTTTATTTATTTATTTTCTGAAATGTATGCGGTTGACAGTTGGGTCAGTTAATATGGCATAAACTAAGTCAACCTTTTGAGAATGAGGAAGCTTATGGGTAATTTATCACGAGTTATAATTGGTGCTGAAAAGTTTTTTTTTTTCGATTGATTATCGTTAAGATAAGTTTATGGTTTGTACAACTGTCTGGATCATGGACATTATTATAAATGGGTGAACTTGTGTACGTTAATTTAGACAATTAAAAAAGACAGTTGATTTTCATGCATGCTAAGTTACAATAATTTTTTTTATTGTTTAAAATTCTTAACGTCAAATTTAATTACATTTGTTGACAGTAATAAATTTTGAGGAAATGATTGCGGTAGAATTATTTTTCTGTGGGATTTTTCAATTGTAATACTTCCGTTTATGAATTGATCCAAGTGGAAAAGCTTCCAACTTGTGTGATTGCTACCATATGGCCGTCTTTGCATGGTGCATTATGTTTGACATCAGGGAAGTGAGAAACAACACCAACGAATTGAAGTGTTCCTGTTGAATTTGAGAATACTGGGGAACCTGTGAATGAATTAGAATAGAATAGAATTTGAGACTTGGCTATGGCAAAATCGGAACTGCACGGTGATCGTGAATGAATTCAAACAAAATATATTTTAAGGCTTGTTTAGCTAAATTCCTACCTTCATCTCCATGACAGACATTAGCGTCATTAATATTGAGAGTGCAGATAATCTGAGGTGTTGGTGCGGCAACTAGAATAAATTGAATTTGTAAATGCATTAGCGATTTAAAGGAACAATCACGATCCTAAATTGAAAATTGAAAGATCTTACCAGTCGTTGCAGATGCTGCGGCAGCTGTAAAGATTTAAAAATCAATGCTTCTATTGCCTAATGGTTATAGTTAAATTAAAAGAGGATCTTACCTGTAGTTGTAGCTGCTGTAGTTGTAGCTGCTTCAGTTGATGCTCCTGCGGCTGTGGTGGTTGTAGTTGTAGATACCGTAGTTGTAGTGTCAGCTACAGAAAAATATTGTAGAAAATATATGAATTTAAAAATTAGAAAATAATCTTACCTGTGGTTGTTGCTGCTGCTGTAGCTTTGTTTAAGAAAAATATAATTTATAAAATATTTCGATTTCAAAAAAATAATTCAAACTTACTGGTAGCTCCAGCGACTGTTGTCGAACTTGAGGCACATTGAGCTGAAGGAACAACTGTTAGATAAGTGCACCTAAGGGTTGTTGGTCTGTTTCCATCGTTGTCAGTATCACCAACACCACATACAAACAAATCCTCCCCAACATATGCATCAAGTGTTGAATTTGTGCTTGGCGTTATTGTATTAACAAGCGTATTAAGAGTTACGGTACCATTTAATGTAATAACAGCAATATTGCTTCCTGACTTAAGGTTGGTGTAGTCGTATCCAGTTGGAATATTAATTTTCTTAAGTCCTAACTTTGGTCTAATATTTTTGAAACTTCCAAATGAAAATGAAATGCTCGATGTCAGACCTTCTTCAGGGATTGTAACACAGCCTGCTGACGTGACTACTTTATTCTTTGCGATTAAACATCCTCCGCAAGTTCTATATACATCAGAAAATGGAAAATTGATGTATAAACTTGCAAAACATGGAACGTCGCTGATGCCTGCTCTAAATCCACTTGATATACGAGATTGTCCGAGTTTAGAACAATCGATTTGAGCTAAAACGATAGCTGCAAAGAAGAAAACTATGAATTTATTCATTTTGAAAAGGTTTGAATTGATTGAAACTACTGCTGAATTAGAACTAAATTCTTGCCCTTTTATACCCAAAAAAATTTTGATTAGAATTTAGAATTTTTGAAAAACGCTTTGTTATAAATTAAAATAATGGATATTCTATTTGATAAATTATTTATTGCCCAAAAAAACTGTTTATACCAACTGATGACATTATCTTGACAAACATAGATTGTTAAAAGTAATTGCACACGAAAAACAAACAGAATACAAAATTTCCATTTGCGATATTTTTTTTGGCAGCAACCGATTTTTCATGTCAACATTTTTACTTCTGATTTTTTTTATATTTTGTGTCTTTTTTTAAAAGGAAATGAATTATTAAGTAACTTATTCTTGACTTCATTGTTTTGCATACTTGTGTACATTTTTATCATGAAGTTACAAAATGCTTTTGAGTTATGTATTCTTTTTAAGAGTATTTTCATGTAAATTTTATTTTTTTGGTAAGTTGCATGAGTTTACTTAAAGAGATGATTTATGGACATACTGTCGTGGTGTACTATTGTTGTACAAAAACTATTTATGCTTAATTATTTAATTTCGTAAGACATTCCCTCAATGTGCTATTAATTCCTTATTCAAGGAAAAAAACATGCCAAAACATTGATAATAACCATAAATAAATGCACAATCAGGTGGTTAAGTTAATAAGAGAAAAAAATCCCAAGATATCTTGTACACCTTAACATTTTTGGCTTATTTGCTTGTTTTCTCTCGAATTTAACTTCTAAAATGAAAGTTATCAGGGAATTATTAGCATAATTTTAGCCACGTGAAGATAACCCAATGTAGGAATCAACCGAACAAGAGATATCTGCATATATTTCTGCATACATTCAATGGAATAATAAACAAATTTACATTCAGATGAAGACTTTTTTTTTTGCAATATTTTTGCATGTTTTTTTGTACGAAAAACGATTTTATTTAAATTTTTTTATTTTTCTTCCTCGGTTTCCATTAATGGAAGAAGCCATGAGCAATGAGAGAGGAAAGAGGCAATTTTTTATATACACAATTTCTTTCGTTTATTTTTTTTTTGAATTTTATGAATCGCAAATTTTTTTTTTCTTTCACTGTGGACATTCTCGTTACTTTTATCTCTTGCTTCTTTAGAACGATAATAAAGACAATTTAAACGGTAATCAAAGTTTTGTCTCAAAAAATATATATAAATAAATAAGTAAAGAATGGAATGCTTTCCACATCGTTTCGTTGTCACACAATAAGATGGGGAGGGAAAACAAATGAGATTGTAAAAAAATTTTGCGTTGCTTGACTGACTGATTTAAAGCTTTACGAAAAAAGAGAGGAAAAAAATGAAAACAACTTTATTTCTTTTTTCGCACCGTGAAAATTTTCTTTTATTTTTTCGTACGTAAATTTGACCCGAGCAGCATTTTCCGTTGCAGACAAGGTGCAGGATGATGAGTATGCTCATAAAAATGGGTATGCTCAATAAAGCGAGTTTGCTGATTGTCTTTTGGGGCTTGAAGTTGACAGAAGTTGACTGTAAGGTGTATATCATGCATATCCTTGTATAGGGTACAACTAGATGCAAGTCTTATTCTGGCTATACCCTTAAGTACACCACCATTCAGACATCTAACGGTACACAATCACCTCAACTGCAATATGTCACTCGGGTCATGTAAATTGACAAAATATCTTCTTCTTTTCCATGAATTAGTGTGTGGCGCCACAGTAATAATAGTAATATCATTCTTCTCCATGGTTATAATCAAAAGAAAGCCTAAATAAATATCCAAAGACTGTTGTGTGTTTATTTCATTCAAACAAAAAAATAGAAACTAGTTTTAATTGCTCAATTCTTTTCATCTTTTTTTACCTTTATCTTTAAGATTTTTTTCTATTGGATTTTTCATTTTGAATATGCACATAACATGCGATAAAAATCGATGATCACAAGGCAATTATAAAAAAATAGAGGACAGTTAAGTTCATGATTGTCGTTTGCTTAACTTAATAGCCATTTTTAATTCTATTTATCTATTTTTTGATATCTTTCTTTTACATATATTAATTGTTCACAAGATGTTCACATTAGCGTAATTTTACGGTTTCATCTTTTTTTATGCTTTTATGTCGTTGTCTATGAAGTTCTCACGTGTGTCACTATTCCAAGAATGGCAATAAAAATTCTACAACCATATCTGTGTGTGCTTTGATTTTTATTTTTTCGTTCCTCTCTCTCTAAAAAGCGTGCATTCCCTTTTATTGTTAAAGCATTTTGAATATAAATACCGTTCATAGTCTTTGTCTTAACGTTATAATGTTGCTTTAAATCAAATGAATGCGGAAAAGGACATTGAGTATTCATTAGATTAATTTAATTAATTTTTTATTCAACTCATGCACAGTAGCTGACTTTTACTAAGTTAATTTAGTCATAAAATGTTCAATCTCATTTTTTTCATTAAATATTTTCAGTTGTGACTTTAATTGCAGGCCATTTTGTTAGTCTCTCTTGTGAATTAACCGAAAAAAAAATGTGAGGAATGCATTAAAAAATTATAGACAAACATTCTTTTCTTCTGCGTAAAAAATTAATAATGCAGAAAATTTTTAATGGAGGAAATTTTTCTTGCTTTCATATAAAAGAGGCACTGCTTTTTTGTGGGTAAATTGTACCGGAAAATGTTATTCAGAATTTTTTATTTTGTACATTTTTTGTTGCTTTTATGATTTTGGTTTGAAATAAATTTTTATGATTTCTTGGAAAGTTGAATTTTCTGGGTTAATATTGATTGTCTTTAAGTTGTGGTAAGCTGAGGTGAAGCTTTGGAGAGCTTGTGGTTTGAGAGTTAAGACAGGCTCAAGTTCGGGGTCAGGTTCAGATGGGATATCAATTTTTCAAGCTTTCATACTCAATATACTAAGTCTTTATGCAAATAGTTGCAAAATTCATTTTGAAAGCAAAAATAATGGACATTCTGGCCAAATTAAATCTATCTAAGACACTACCGTAGTAGTCTAGCTTTAACGCCACCAAAACTCACAATTCTAAGCTCAAAATCCTGTTTTCAATCCAATCCATTTAACCTCCTTAGTCTTTCAAATCTGAAAAACGAAAACTAAACCTCAATTCATAAATGACACAGACTCAAGTCTAATTATTTCACGATTAAGTTGCCCATAGTTTCAATCCTTCACCAAATTCCATTATATTATTGTTGAATGATGTAAGAACGTTACTTATTTTATTATTATATACTATATAGTTGTCTAATATTACGACATAATTATAGAGGAGTTGTTGATTTTCTAAAAAAAAAGACGAGAGTTAGAGAGAACTGGAGAAGTAGGAGCAAATAAAATGAAAATTATGGCATTCAAAGTTATGCTTTTTTAAAAACCTTAAAAAATACTTTCATCGTCAGATAAATGCGAATAACTAGATTATTTCAGTTATTTACAGAGGTCAGTAATTTGTAAAGTGTTGCAAATGAAAAGAATGGGAAAAAAATAAAAGTTTCACGTATTTTAATCATAAGGTAAAGTGATAGAAAGAGCAATAGCCTTAACAAATAATAGAAAAAAAAGTATCTATTTCGATGTAAAGTCATACTCGAAAAAATAAAGTTAAAGATTATAAATTTCTTTCTCAAATTTAAAACTAGCTCGTTGATTTATCATCTTGTTTCATATTTTTTTTGCTGTTGTTTTCTTTGGCTCGTTTTTTTTTTGTTCTCTTTTAATTTTTTGTTTTGTCTTGACTTGTTTGAGAAAAGAAGAGGAAAAACAAAAGAATTGTGACTGTTGATGTTATTGTGGAATTCACGCCCTATTTTCATGTTGGTGTCTTGTTTAAAAATTTCTTCATTTTCATTTCTTGAATAGATGAATTGGGTGAAGTGACACAACAAACACGAAAAAATATCTTTTTTCCTCTGGGATTGTCTGTTAGTGATGTATTGGGTTTAGAGGGGGGATTAGAGGGTTCTGCAGCTCTGAGATATGTCTCAGGTCGACGTGACTCTGCCTTGGTCTCTGATTAGGCTTAAATCCGGGAATATACCAGAGTCAACTCGATTTGGTGCCGGATTTCGACTTAATTAACCAACTTATGCCATTCCTTCGTATCATAGTTCCATCATTTGAACCAGATATATTCAAATATTGATTCTATAGCTGACCATACGCATGTACAACTCCCAACCTTGCTTATAAGAAATATCTCTAATTTTTGGTGTCTCATTCCTTCTCGCTGGTGTGCTGATAAATTGAAAGTCAAGAATATGTGAATGAAATTATTCCCCGGTGTGATAAAAAAAATATTTTTCATGCGATGTAATGGGTCCAGTGATTATTCAGCATTTCTCCACATTCAATGCTAAGTGAGATATGGTCGATGATAGCGTTGTAATAAAACACGAATTAAATAAATTGAGACATTAGATAAAATAAATAATATTTTTTTTTTGGTTGTTTGTTAATTTTTCATTTCTTTCCGTTTCGCTTTTTATGAATTCTGTCAATAAATTTCTATTTTATGCAAATGAATCTGCTCTCGAGTGTAACTATTTTCTTGAATTTAGAATCACTGTTGTCATAATCTCTCGATTTCATCTTATAATCTTTCATTTCTTTTTCTTTTTACTTTTAACTCTTAGACTAAAGAATATTAAAATGTTCACATATTTTATGAGAAGTGAAAATTAAATTTATTTCCTTCATTTGCCTCAATTTTTGTGATCAACATCTTTATTAAAAAAATCTCTGAATCAGCATGGTTCAATATCGATTGATATGTCACGATTTCCAATATCTATATATTCACATTAAAATAGTTATTTTTAAATATATTATGTATGCATAAAGGCATAAAAATGATAAAAACTGTGGAATTATTCACGAAAATCTTTTAAATCGTTTTTTTCACAATGATGACATACAATTTGTTTTTTAAGTGCAAATAACAGCATGGCATTTTATTAAAGAGAAGATACTTAAATATTTCAAAGAACTTTTTTAAGGGAATTATTATGTTTGAATGAATAAATCTCATTTATTGTGTCATGATAAAAATGCATTTTCACTTATGCTATACACAATTTTTTCGAAAAATTTATCTGAAGATATGCAGAGCAATTTTCAACACAATGTGATTAAATTATAGCGTTGTCAGAATATTCAGGTGGGATTTTGTGATGAAAAGTTGGATATAAAATGATTTCAAATTGAATTTTCGAGGAAATTTTTTATATTTTTATGTTTTTATGTTTTTGGGTTTTATGAATTTATTGAAATTTAGTGCCTTTGACGAAACTATTAAAAAATTAGACTATTGGTTAAAATATAGATTCTTTAAATATTTAATTGAACTTATTAAACAATTTGCAAAAATTTGAATTTTTCGAATAATTTCAAAAATTAAGAATCTTCAAATAGTTTTGCTACTCACTGCTGATTTCCCGGTATACTAAAACTCCCAATTTAAAACAAAAAAAATCACTTTAAGCCTCGTATCCACCTTGAATTTTTTTGGGTGCACTTATTCGAAAAAATTCTCATTTCAAGGAGTGAAAACTTCTGAAATTCCGGTTGTTGCTTCCTGCTATTCATGCAATTCATTAAATAATTCCTCATAGCTAGAAGCATCGATTCATACATTGTGACGGACAATAAGTATTCAAAATTTTAATAGAATTGTTAATTTCGATAATTCACTTAAATATTGAAAGGTTTTGAAAGTAGAGGAGTTTATGACCATTTTCAAAGTGTCTTTGGATTAAGTTTGGTTTTCAAACCTACTGCCTGGCTAAGATGCATACTTGCTTACTGTTACCATGCTCCTAAGAAGAATATAGTTCAGAAGCATATCTTTTCTGAAATTCATAATTTCGAGAATGAATTAAAATGCGTGACATCCTTACAACAGAAATGATCTACTTAAGCAGGACAATGCAGTCGGCAGGACGCCACATTGTCAGCAAGACTCGAAGTTGGGTCGCATCGTGGTGTTCGAGCTTTTGTACGAACATTTTCTCATTATGCGAATATTTGGTCCAAACACCAATGTAGTCTATTCATCTCTCCTTAGTACACCTCTTCATCCTCTCACTAAATCGATACTGAAATTATGACTACCTTCCGTAAAATACCAAAAGCCCATCCTTTGTCTTAAGAGAAGCAAATTTAAATGTAATGCCTTGAGAATTTTATGAAAGCAAATTTGGTTCTTTATTTTTTTCCACTCAATATTGGGTTTTTGGAAACAATAAAAAATTGGAATAAGATATTTTTTTTTTGGCAAGCAGAAGAAAGGAAATTATTGCTGATTTTTTTTTTGTTCTGGCGATGAAAAGAAAGAATCTTTTTTTCTTATATTTAGCTCGCGCTCTCGATCTTCCTGAATTTTTTTTAAGAAACTACCTCAAACGGGCAGCTCACAATTGAAGAGAGAATGAATAAAAAAATAAATGATGTCTTCTTTTTTATTATAAAAAACATCGTTTTAGCGTATCTCGTCGTTATTCTTATAAAATAACATATATGTAAAAAAATAAGAGAATGATTCTTTCTTTCACGAACGATGATGTTGTTGCGTTTGTTGCTTGTACATTTTGCGATATATTGAATGAAAAGAAATTCCAAAATTGATTATTTGCTTTTTTTTTTATACTCGCACACATTAAAATTTTCCTCGGCTTTTTTCCTCGCTTTATTATTGTTTGGTGCTGTGCCTGCTTGAAGCTCCATGCTCGTGTATCAATTTTTTTTGCGGGAGAAAATAAATGTGTGTTATTTCATCTATAGAAGTCCCGGAACAGCTAACTTGAGTTACAAAAAGACACAATAGAAGCATTGTTTATGTTTTTTAAAAAGAGAAATAAATAAATTAAATTCGTAGGTGATTCACCATAATGGGTTTTGCAGTTTTTAAGTAATTAAATTCTCTATAAGGAGATGAACACATTTTTTTAAACTTCGACAAGATTTAAAGAAGTCTCAAAAGTTACTTTTCTTCTTTTTGTACTCTCCTGCTACAGTCTGTACATGCAGAAAAATAGACAAACAAACGAATTTTCATTTTCGTCTTGAAAGTTGATTTCCCATGAGTGAAATGAATCTTGGATAAGATTAGAAAACTTTTTCTTCTTTCATTTTAACCTCAAATGTTGGGCTGAATGAGTGAAAAATTGCTCGCATGTGGGAAAAATTTGTTAAGATGAGGAGATTCCTGATGCAAGTAATAAGGAAAAAGTTTCTTAGATTTTAGGTGATGTCTGTGAGTTAAATGCATTAGACTTAATTAAAAAGTTGTGTCTTTATTTTGTAATAATTTTTTTAGTGTCACAATTTGTCTTGAACTTAATTTTTTTAACGGAAATGTCCACTGACATCTGCAGCAGTAATTGAATCGTGCAACATTCTTGCTGAACGAACTAACTTAAAATAAGTACAACTCAATTTAAAAAGAGACACATAATAACTTGATTATTAAATAGCCTTTAATTTATGACTTTAATATTTTTTTTTTGAGGTTTAGTGCTCATGGGGAAAAATTACGTATTTTTCTACTTACTTTATATATTTTTTTACCTACCTTACGTTTTTATTCTTTATATGCTTCAACTGTGCTTAACAAAAAAAAAAAACTGGAATACATACGTTGTACATTTATTGCAGCTTTGTTTTTAACAATTTAATTTCCAACTGGAACAAATTTTGCACGCACATGATACAGATATGTTCATATATGAAAAAAGTACTCAAGCCAATTTTATTTATTGTGTGTCGATGGAACGGAAATTCGCGGTCGCAAAAAAGAAATGAGTGTAAAAAATGTTGATATGAAGTAAAAGAAGGGAATGATACTATAATTATAGTGCTATCGTTGTACATATGTGTACATATGCTTTCACAAATGAAAGAAAAATAATTCCTTTTTTATCCATTTCTTACCACTTAAAACTATCCAATTAATTATCAATATATTCAGAAGAGGCTGACTAAGACAATTCAAGGGGTGGAAATATTGGGATTTAATCGGATGATTGGGGGAATCATGAGTGATTTATTGAGGATTTTGTGTTTCTGTGAAGGAGTTGATTGATTCATTTTGGTTAAATTAAGTTCAGAATACGAGCATTTGTCAGTTTAAACTTCAAAAATCCCAAATTTGTTCATTTTTGGAACCATCGATACTTAAATTGCTCAATAACTTGATCCCAAAGTTCCGTTTGATTCAAACTATTATTTCATAGTTCTTTGTTCTGTCCTACTTCCATCACAGCAATTTTGTAGTAAAACAGTAGAATTGCATAGCCTAAGGGATGCTACATTAATGCACTAAAACATTAATCGTCCATAGAATCAATAACCAATCATTCTATCGTCAATTAAAGTTTCCTGTGATCAATCCAGACTCGTAAAAATAGAATTGATGATTTTAACTTCAAGTTAATGCTCAACTCATGCTGTGATTCAACAGCTGAGTCAAAAGCTGCTAATCTTGAACTCTACAATAATTTAATACAATTTTACTAAAAGCAAGCAATTTAAATTCCGAAAAAATCCCCCGATTAGATTTGAATTTTAAAACAACTATAAATAAATTCCAACGGATATACATATGCAATGGATGAGTTACCTTGTCGTAGAGATTCCAAAGATTGTAG
Source organism: Chironomus tepperi (assembly GCF_022539635.2). Lineage (NCBI taxonomy): Eukaryota > Metazoa > Arthropoda > Insecta > Diptera > Chironomidae > Chironomus > Chironomus tepperi. The sequence continues at coordinate 4,751,521 of NW_027226207.1, forward strand.
ATTCTGATAAAGTAAATTAACACTTTTTTTTCTCCTTTGCAATTTTTCTACCTTAAAAAAGACGAAAGCAAAAAATAAAATAAAAATAAGTAAGATTGCTTAAAGATATTACAAAATTTATAGGTGTTGATCGCACTTGCTCCATCTTTTTCAACCGCGCGCTTCTCATCTCTACGCGAAGTGTTGTTTTGAGTATAAGATGAGAGCGCAATTCATTTGGCTTTTGCACATTTTTATACATATACATTCCAATTTAATTTCTTTTCTTCACTTTTTAATGCAACGTTCGTTTTATTTTTGATGTTATTCTGATTCTGAGTTTTGCTGTTTTTTGTTTTTCGGGCTTATGCCAAGAAATGAGTCGATATGTATGTACATGCTGCCGACAATAATAATGTATATTTCAGCATTTTCATACGAAAAAAAACCATTAAAATAAAAGGAAAAAAGAGAGAAGATGAATAAGTTTTTATTACAATTTCTTGTGCCTTTTTTAAAACAACAACAGAGAAATGTATTTCAAAAATATAAAGCAGAGCAAGGAATTTCTCCGGTAGATGAACAACAAAAAAAAATGTATATTTCTCATGAAACTCTCATAAAAATGAAGAGGTCTTTTCTTGATCTGGTTGTTGAAAGTTTTTTTATTAATTTCAAATTAACTCTCGCAAAAATTGAAATAAAATGAAATGAGAAGGAAGATACGATGCAGAAGAGTTTCACATATGATGAAAATAACACAAAAAAAGGAATGAATGAATTTTTAATATACTCGAGACATGTTGTGAGGAGATAAAATAGATGATATATGTCGAGAATATTTGCATTTTAATATTAACAGTTGCAAATAAAATTAGAATTTTAATTTTTAATATTTAAGATATTGGAATATATTTGGAAATTAGGAGAAATATCTCTAAGTAGTGAACACTTCAGAAGCCACCCAGAAGCTAATGAGTATTGTTTTCATTTAATATTTTATATTTTGGGTCTGAAACATTTAGCTTTATAGTGATAATTGCTTTGCTGAGTGTTATCAGCTCATTTAATCTCATTTAAGAGTGTCCAATCCTTCAATTATCTTTGATTATTGAAAATTCCTTTTAAGAAGCAATTTGCGGGGTGTATTTGGGAATTGTGTCATCTCTTAGGCTGCAAGGCTTTCAACTTTTGTTTCAAAATCTCAAAATAATAATTTTTAAGCGCTAAAATACTTAAGATCCTAAGATTCTCTGAATTTTGGACGTCATAACTGCACAACCCCTTAAGTATGTCACTTTCTGTTTAAATTGTTAACATTTCTTGTGAAAATAAACATTTTTAAAAATCCTGGGGAAAAGTTGATCATTAAATTACCGGTAAATGACTGAATAATGTATTCAAACGTAAAAAATAATAATGTTTTGTGAAATTTTGTTTAATTTAATAGCTCATAAAAAGCAATTAACAAGTCCTGTTTTGTAGGAGAGTAAAGAGGAAACATTTTAATTGTTTTGGTGATTTTTCATCACTCATTCATTTTTCCGACACTCAAAATAATATCATGAACAATAAATTTTATTTCCACACACAAAAATAAAGAGTTTAAAAATTCAAGTTGCATATTTTTTTTTTATTGCATAATTAAATGTGCTAATGATTTTATTTCTTACTGACCGCTTGTGTTTAATTGTTTAAAAAGACAATAAAATGAAATGTAAAGCTCATAAAAAATCAAGCATGAAAAATTCTTTTTCTCACTTGCTTACTCATTGTAGCATAAATTCAGCATAAATCATCAAAATTGAAAATAATTTCAATGTTGAAGATCCATAGCATAATTTTAGCGGGGGTTATTTGTGGATGGTGGGTGGGTGGATATTTGGATTTTGGGTTAGTTTCATTTTTAGACTTGGTTTAGCTTAAGGATGGACTAGGAACATGCTTAGTTACGATCTAAGACGTCCAAGGAGCTTAACAATTGCTAATTACAAATTTTGCTTCCTGGAGTAGCGTATAGACTTCAATATTATGATAAATCGACCTCTATGCATCTTCAACTCCAGCTACATCCAATCTCAAGTCCCTCACCTCACAAGGGAATCGTCCCCTCATGAAAATGGTTCTTTATCTTCTCACTATATTCTCTTCTTATTCTTCAACAAAAAATTGGCTTTTAAAATGCCTCGAAGACATTCTCTTACGAAGTGAACTTATGAAATTGCATAACCATTTCGCATATGTGCTCTTTCTTCCTTCTTTCCTTCCCATCGCTGCATCCCTTTTTTTTTTTATTCTTATTCATACATGGAATGAAAAAGAAAAGAAAAATTTAATTTCCTCTCATTGCTTCTTTTGTTATTGCTTGGGTTTGCTCTTCTTATGTGTGCCTTGTTATCATTTTTTATTTATTTTCTCGAAAGGCAATTTTGGATGGTCTTGATGATTAGTGTATTGGATTCCGTTTATCAATTTTTCTCTCCCTCCTTTTTTTTTGGTTGTTGTTGCCATCGCCAGTTCTTGCCCGGTTCGTTTTCGTTATGAAAATTTATGTAGCCACTAAATTGTTTTTGGCTTTCTGCGTCTTTTATTCTTAACGACGTGAAGAACAAGAATTGCACATATATTCTTTTTGGATAGGGAGTGGAAACTCGTTTAACTGCTAAGTGATTAATTTAAATTAAATAAAATATTGGTTGCTGAAAACAAAAAACAAAACAAAAATTATTTGATTTAGGTTTTTGGTTTTTTGGGAAACCAACAATGTATGTCGACGCCAGTATGCTCTCATAAATATTCACAAGCTGCATTGGACGATTTCATCAAAGTCTTTTTACTTTTCTGTATAAAAATATCTTCCTTTGGTTGAAAAAAAAATAATTGATTGCAACTAAGTTCGTCTTCTGTTAGCGTATATTATTATGCTGAATATTTCGCGAGAAGAGAAACAAGGCAAGTTGTTGATGGTTGATGAACTTTATCAGAAGCTTGTGGAGTCTTCGTTTGCTTATTAAAAATTCTCATCTCTCATGCAGCATATTCTTCATTTTGATATGCTTGTAATACTACTATTTCTTGTAAGATGACCAATCGTAGGTCAGAGGTTATTTAGTTTCAGCTAAAAATCTTATTTTTTTCTCCTTTTTTACTCTTCTCACTTTGAAATCAACTTATGTGTATGTTTAATGACATAAAACCGTTGCTGATTTTATTATTATACAGTATTGCTATGTGCAACGTACTAAACTAATGTGCGACTATAAAAAATGTTCACCTTTACGCTGTGCTGCAAGCGTTTTTTAACGTTAAATTAAATTTTCTTTTAATCATGCAGTAAGATTTTTAAGATTATAAAAAAGCTCGGTATTTTCTAAAAGACACTTACATAATGATTTTTTTTTTAATATTCATTAATATAAATTGAATTTTTACTAACGAGACTTGTTTCTGCAAAAAGTTGTTCATAAAATTATAAAAAAAAATTTTTCATTAAAATTTAAATTTTATTCCAAAATTTTATGCGAATCTCTTTATTATTTTATTGCTGAAAGTGAAATAACTTAAGAAACAAAAAAAAGTTCAAAATATTGTGAAGTTTCATATTTTACGACGCTTTTTTTACTACATTTTTTAATAGCGTGATTTAGACTGATAAATATTTTCTAGCTTGACATTGAGGACGTAGATTAGCTTTCGTTTAATAAATAACTTTTAGTTGTTGTGTATCAAATGACTCTCCTTGAGTCTTATGATTGATATTCTTCCATTTTATCACGAATGGGGGTTATTTATGTGTGGTGTCAAGATAGATGGGATGTGAGGATACATTATTCATTATAACTAGTTTTATTACTGAGTAGAAATGTGTGAAGATAGAAGCTTGCTATTAAAGTAGTTATAAACTGTAGTTCAAGTAGTTTATTGATCATAAGTGATCTACGATCTGTGTACTTATCCTTTGGAAGTCAATTTCATACGTATTTAGCAGATGCGAAGTCTCACAAGCTATAAACTCATCAATCTATATACCAAAGCTCTTAAAATCCCAATTTCCCTCCCACACGTCCCTAATGACACCCCATAAGCCCTTTATGATCCAGACAAAGGAATGGAATCTCATTTTATGACATACATCACTTGATAACAGCACCACAAGAATGCCAACTACAAAAATTGACTTTATGACAACATTCCATGAAGGCACTATTCTCCACCATTCATTATTGTCGTTATTATAACTTAACATTTTTCTACCATCGCTTCCAATTAAAAATTTTTCTCATTTCCAATCATCAATTTATATATATATATATAAATGTGTTTTTTCCTTCTTCAAATGGACATTCATGAGAAATGAAAAGCAATATCATGATCGTGTTGATACTTTTAAGAAGAAGAAATATTTTTTTATTTATACTTTAGCGATGAACGACCGCTTTGTTCTTATAACTTCCAATATACAATACTATATGAGTACTGTGCACCGAAAAAATAAAAAAAAAATAAGAAGAGTCCCGCATAAGAGTCAGTATATACCGCATATTTTTATGATGTGTTTGTTTTTTTATTTTTATGCTCTTTTTCCTTATTGCTTATGAGAGGTCTAAAAGCATGCATGTGCAGTGGAATGATGATGAGGAGCAGCAGCAGCAGCAGAAACAAGAAAAATATGCACACACATGAGAGAGAAAAAATCATATTTTTTTGCCTTTTAACCGCTTATCTTTTTTTTTGTTCTTGCTAACATGCACACACATCCATACATGAAATAATAATAATAAGAATTGTTCGAAAAAAAAAATGAAAAATTGGCAACAAAAAGGCGAAATTTGGAAATTACTATTATTATCCAGTTTTCTTTCTTATTCTTGTCATGAACAGTCCGCTGCACTCTCTTTCACTCTACTCTGTTTTTGGTAACAATTCTCGTTGATTTAAAAGAGTGGTGAAGATATTTGTAAGCATATATCATCATACATAAGCAAGTTCTTCCCTTCCTTTTTATAAATATATTTTTTTTTTATGAGCATCTATATTGCAATTTTCAATGCAATTGTTGTTAACCGTGTGCATTCTTCGGTATGCGTCAATCTTCAAATTAACAACATCAAACATGAAATTTCATGAGTCTCGTTATGCTTCTCCTTTTTTTGGGTCTTGTTGTTGTTGTTGTTGACGGTCTTCTTTTTATTTCCGATTGTTATTATTCTCATCTTAACAATATTTTTTTTTCTTTTCTGATTTTTGAATTATGCGGCATTTTTTCATTACACACGCTTGTGAAGAGAAATTTATCATTTTGACAGTTTGTCCGTTTAAGAACGGTTTCGTATGGAACGAGTTTTTTTTATGACTTTCATTAGGATTTCCTTATTATTGCTTTTATTAGCTTCATTACCTGAATATATATGTCTTAATGAATGCTGGTGACACTAAGGCAGTGGTTGTTGAGCTGTGTAGTTTAGTTCATTGTTTCGAGGTTAATCCAAATTTAAGCTGCTTTGGCATGTCTGTCCATAAAGTTGATCAAAAGCATGAATAACCACAGCTGCAGTGATTTTTCAGTTACTGCCAACTCTCTACAGGTACATAAGGGGTATTGTCAATTTACTAATTATCGTCGCTCGATCAACTGTCTTAAAATTTGTCTCAGCATTCATAAAACTTAACCAGACACTGCATGAAGGTAATTAAATTAAGTGCATAAAAGCAAAGTCAAGGAAAAAATTTTTCATTAGCTTCATTAAAGGTACTTTAAAAAATCTCAATTTATATTTTATAACATAAAACATCATCCAATTATGAACATCATCAAGCAATTCCTTTAACGCACTAACCAATGTTGTAAATAATCGAAAAAAAGAAATGATTTCATCATAGCGGTTCTGTTATTTATTATTTGCTCACATAAACAACAATTTTTTTAACATTATGAATATGCATAACGCACATATTTTTTATGCCAAGGAAGATATACACTTTTGAGAAGAAAAAAAAAAAAAAATATAAAATATAAGCAGTAAAATTGCTGAAAATGAAAAATGAGATTTTTTCATGATATGCTGTGTTGAATTATGTGAATATATTGTTTCTATAATGCTGGTTCATAATCTCTTTTCATTGTTTATTATAGTTTGATGAACTTTTACGCATTAGAATTAACAAGAATGTGCTGAATCGATTGAATTTGTATTACGGGGTAATGTTGTATGTGGTTCAGCATGAAAAGTGGGACGGTTGTGTTGTTGGATGTTGTTTTATGGGATTGGGAATGATAGAATGCTGAGAGGCTTAAATGGGATTTTTGAGGGTATGTAATGATTATTTACGTTTGTTAAGGTTTTTTCTAATTTTTTCTGCAATTTCGTATATTTTTGCTGTTGGGCTTTTGATACAACATGCACAAAACTGTTCTATATTCAACAGAAGAAGCTAAAAATCCAAAAAATATGTAATTATCTTAGGGTCGAACTGAAATGACGTCTGTTGAGAGTATTAATTTACTGGTGGTCATGCAACCTTCATGATGGGGCTATTTACAATGCAATTGATTCTTTTAACACTCTTCAAAGTCGTCTTGAATTTTGTATGGAGTTAAGTCGACATTTTCATTCAATATCCAAGTCGTTCTGGTTTTTTAGTGCTTTCAAGTCCTTTAAATCTCACATTTTATCAATCCTAGCTTAAATGGTTAATATCATCAGCCTAGATGGCAAGATATTGCAGTTAATATAGCCATTAAGCAACACAGACTTTTTCCATGTCTACATTGACATTCTAACTGAAACTCCCACCTGAAAATTCAGAAAAAAACATTTATTTTAATATAAAATCGTGCACGCAGACAAGGTAGATTAACAATATCATCATGTCTTACTGTAAATTTTTCACATAATAATCTCATTCATATATTAAAATTTAATTATCAAGTGCTTCATAAAAGAAGAAAAAATATTTTTTTTTATTGTATTACAATGGACATCGTAATTTGCACAGTGAGATCTCACTGTTCCCTTTATAAATATAGGTTTTTTTATACATCATGATGATGATCATAAACTGAAATCATCATATTCACAATTTTTCTCACTTAATATTTTGTTTCGTTGAAATTTAATTTGATAGTGAAAACAGAAATTAATAATAAATTGTCGGGCATGTACCATAATGAGAAGAAGCAACAACAGCAAAAAAAAGAAGAGATGTAATGAAGAAGCTGTGAAAAGAGGGAGTGGGTGAACGAACAATAAAGTCCGACAAAAATGTTCACTATTATTGTTGTTATGAGAAATTTTTCAAATCTTGTAAAAGTCGCTGAATCATTCTAATTGTAGACGGCTGTACCATGCCATATCGTTTTCTTTTTAGTCAAATACAATTTTTACAAGATATTTTAATGAAGAGCTTATTGATTTCTTTTCTCAGTATCTCAATATGGAATTTGAGTTTTTTTTTTTTTCGTTTTCTTTCAAGTACGCTTTTAGAAATGATCAAGGTCTGGTTCATGTTGTTCCAACTGCATGTGACATTATGATTTATTAAAATTTAAATGTTAAATATCCACAACCGGAAATTAGAAATGTTGTTTGAAAATTACTGTGAAAAAGAATCAGTTATGGTGAGGTCGTTTAGGAATGACGTCAGTTATGGTTGTGGATTTATATGCTTAGGGCTCTTAGATAGTTGCTGGCTTTGGCTGTAAGCGTAGGAGTTGTTGGTGAACTTGTCACTGGCTGCGACTCTAGTCGAATGATTGATCTGTTGTGCTATGGTGAGGAGAGGGTAAGGGGGGAGGCAGAGAGTGCAATAAAAATGCCATTTTTAGCGTTATACCTGGCTTTATGCAATTTAAGAACATTCATTTAGTCTAAAAATCCAAAAATATTCTAATCCATTAAATTAAAAATGCCAAACTCATCCTTAGACCCCATCCAACCTTCCCAAACCCTTGACATCACTACCGAACCCATCTTCATTGCTCTGCGGTGCTATGCAAATAGAAGAAGAAATGAGAAATGAAAAATAATTAAAATATATCAATCTTCAACCATAAAACCTCACAAAAACAAAAAAAAACTGTTTCCTTTATGCTGAAAATAATTTTCAAATGGTCCGTTGACAATAATTCATAGCCGCAAGAAATTGTGTGCAATTGAAAAATAAATTACACAGATAGGTTGAAGGTTTGAATGGAGTATTCACCTCTAATAGTTTGCTGAGATTTTCTTATACAATTTTTTAATGGTAAACTTGACAAGTTTGAAATGTAAAGAAGAAAATTTTCTGAGCTGTGGCATAATTTACAATTTTTTTTTATTCCTGTCATTTTACTTTGAAATTTATATGTTCTGAGTGTAAAAACTAGGGGTCCGAATGACGGATATCCGTACCGTCCGTTACCGGTAATTACCGGTAATATCCTTTACCGTTACCGTTCATTTATATGGATTATCCAGCGGTAACAGATTTTTAGGGTAAAAACGTTATTTTTAGACATTTTTCATTTTTGAAAACTTTTAATGTGGATATTTCCAAAAGAATTTTTAGACTTGTCAATTCCAAGATATATAAATGTCAAAGTCAAATGTAATTTTTGATCAAAAAATGTTATTTTTAGTCACATTTTGTCACAGTGAGCATTGGATGTATTTTATGACTTTTATTTGCTTACTGTTGAAAAAAATTACCAAAAATTACATCTGAATATCAGTAATTTTTTATGATGAATCCTGAAGAAGTGCTCTAATTATTTGAAAAGGTAATATCAGGAATTATAGAGAGATGAGAAAGGTAACTTTTCAGGTACTTATTGGGTTATGAAAAACTTGTTATTTAGCGCAAGCGCAAGCTGAAACTAAAACAGGCCATATTTCGGTCATTTTTAAAATATTTTCTTTTTGAAATTTTCAAACTGCAGGAAAGTTTTAATGCAAAAGTTCTTACTTTTGGATGTTTTACAACTTTTCTATACAAGCCATCCTCTAAAAACGTTTATAAATGGCTTTTTTTTAAAAATTACCAAAAAAGAGACCAAAACTAAAAATTTTTTTTACCCTAAATATTCGGACTATACGGATATTACCGGTAATCACCGTTAATTACCGGTAAATATCCGTTACCGTCAAATCTCAATTACCGGTAATTTTCGGACCCCTAGTAAAAACCTCGACACCTCTTTTTATTTTCATGAGCAATTTAAATATAAAGTTTATTTTTTTCATCTTGTATTGCTGTGCTGCATAGCGTAAAGTAATTTAAAGAAATAAGTTTATCCATTATAGAAAGGTGTGAAAAGTGAAAATTGAGATTATTCTCATTTTTATGTTGCAATTTTCTCCTCTTGACTCCTGTTGTGGGGGCATTTATTTTAATGTATGTTTGCGCATTAAATAATTTACAACACAATTAAAATTAATTTCAATTTTTTCTGCAGAATTTGTTTCAGTTTTGCTTATGATGTTTTATATTTTATTATATTTTACGCACATAATGGCCGTAAACATTTCTGCGGTTGACTTTTATGTTTTTTTTTCTTTGCTTTTGCATTTTGTTGAGTCCTTCTGACTATTTTGTGAGATTTATTAATTTTTGTTTTAATATGAATTCAAATGACATTGACAAGGTTTTCAACTATAATTATTGTACTTTATTGATATTCAAATATGTCTTTGGGTCAAGCTGTTTATAATTTGATTTGTGGTTATTGGAGTGGATTTTTAAATTTATTGACGGCCTTGAACTCATTTAAATTAGTTACATGATTCATAGTTTGATGTCTTTTTGGTCTGCCAAGGTGTTTGAATCACTGCTGAATTTATGAGTAATTTTAAAAATTTTCTTAATTAAAATTCCTTACAATCACAAGGGTGTAGGAATGACTTTTAATCTAAAAAATTTTGAATTAATTCTCTCTTTTTTATAGTGCGGTTATATTCTAACACTTTTCTTTTTTCATCTCACGCGATAAAGTTTTTATATGCAATTATAATTAAAGACTTGTGGTAAACAAAAAATAACAGAAAGAAGATTAGAAGACAAAGATAAAGCATTTAACCTGTAAAAGAAATTTATGTGACGGATATTTAATTACACAGATTTTTTTGTTTAATTAACATTTATAATTTGTGGAGGAATGTTTTGCTGGTCAGTTATGTAGTTTAAGATAAAAATTTAGAATCTGTAATGAGGTACGTGCCTAAAACGACAGATTGAGAGGGATAGGATGCATAATTTTAGATAATACGTCAGGTGCTTATTATGAAGGGTTTATGTACATTAGCTGGGAAGGATGATGAGATGACAAATTATTATACTTGTTTAATTGCCATGAATTTATCATAATAAATCAGTGCTGTCCAATCTATGTATTTATCTGCCGCCAAAATCCTATGAACTGCATGCCATATGCGGATTTGATCGTGGCTCATCACTAAGATGTACCATTCCACAATAAAAATTGACCACCACTGCAATAAGCCTTTAAACACCTTTCAATTAAAAATCCAAATCTTAAAGACACAACTGAGTAAAGTAACTTAATGTTCAGCATAAGTGCGCGGGCTTATCATAAGTGGGAACCACGCATCTCTTGATTGCTGCTCATATACTCTTACTACTAAGTTTGAAGAGGTTTTGAGACTTATATTAAACCTTTAAGAGATTATTGGCGGTCTTTATAAAAGAAAACGTCGGTTTTGGAACGCAAACTAGCTTTTAGTCAGCTGATTCCATTTTTCACCTCAAGGTATACCTTTCAGTGAATAATTGCCTTCAACAAGTTCAAAATATAAAGAAGTTGTCTGGTATTTTGGGTTAAAAAATTATTTCTAACCCTTCTATCCGTATCAAATTCACATCAACATTCCGTGCATAATTAATTAAAATTTTCAATGTCAGACTTCCTAACTTAACGTTACTCCGAGAAATCAAAACGCATTAAAACGTTCCTAATTTTTTTCATAAATCACTATAAATAATACATGAGCTTAATGGAAGCATTTCAAGCTTTGAGATTTCAAATGTGTCACTGAAAATTAAATTAACCAAATTAGACAAGGAACATGAGAAGTATTCATGAGACCTGTTTCATATTCACCTGTAACATTATGATTATTAATTAAATTATATCTTTATGTTATTACCGTAAGAAGTGAAACACAAAAAAAAATCTTATTTTTTCAACATCAAAATCTCATTTTTATTTCATAAAAGTTTTACAGTATATTTTAATTAAATTATTATTTATTTACAAACTTATTTTCATTCTTTTCATTTCAACAAAAAATTTTCCATTTTTCTGATTTGTGGCTTTTTATTCCTTACACATTTATTTCTAATAAACATTTAATTTATGAGGCAAGCTTTTCTTCAAAACAAAAAACCAGTGCAGTTTCACTTCACTCTAGTTTTTATATATATTTTTTTCAATCTCTTAATTTTTTTTTTACCGCAATGTTATGTTTTTATTTTTGCGCAATGAATCGTACACAATGAGAAACACTTTAAGTCACTTAATCGATTATGTACAGTCTTAAATTATTTAATTGAATGTCTCTAATTGTGTATACATTTAATATAAAAATTTATAACATTACAAATCTTTTTTTTTTCTACTATTGCTTTACGAAATCCATATAAAAATACCTATTCATGTTTAAAACAAGCTTTTTTTATTATTTTCTATTGAATGTGTCTCATTTATTTATTTTCACTTAATTGCACCCTAAATACATTATGAATTTATATTTTTTCAAACAAATCTTGATTTTAATTAAATAATTATTTACAATATTTTTTTTTGCTTGCTTTATATGCTTTTTGTCTTAAACATTAGTATCACATTATTGGGCAGATATAAAATTTTTATTTTCAATTTTTAATTAACTTTAGACTTCAACATGGTGTGTACAGTAAACAATATGATAGTGCATAAAAATATATAAATGTATACGAAAGATGTGCATGAAGCACTAATGTAATATTGTATATCCCAAACAAATTCATTCGATACGGTTTGGAAATTCTATTAATTAATAGAAAATTAAATTTTTTGAGTATCACGTACAGGTTTAACAATTTTTTTTTTCCACAAATTAATTAATCAATAGAGTTTGGTCTAAATTGAATTTAACCATTGTTCAGCAGTTTAGAGAAGGCTTAGTCACTGAACCATTGATTTAGTGATAAACTGAATATTTAGGTGTAAATAATGTACTTTATTGCTTAGTTAAATAGAATTAGAGACATAATTTGAGCATTGTCATGGATATAATACTGAAAAATGTCTTTTTCTAAAGTGTCTAAGTTTTGCATCTATTGTCCCACATCGTATGTGAATATTAAATTTACCAAACACTGTTGATTCATCAAGCTATTTGCTATTTATCTATGGTCTCGTTGTCATTGGAGATAAAACACCATATCTACCACCAGAGTGCATAAATTAGACATGGCAATTTATAGTTTGTCATAAAAATCTTTTTACATGTGTGACTAAATGAAATTAAATTAAATTTGATTGAAATACGACCGACAAAGTTTTTTTTTTCTTATTTTTTTCAACTTCACGCCATATACGTTTTTGTTGCAACTCGTTCATAATGATTGTTTTTATACTTAATTGATTTTTGTTTTATTCTTCCTTACTTTCATCAACTGTTTTTAAAGAGTCATTTATGCAACAATAAAGAAAAACATCCGCCAAATGAAATGTGGAGAAGAAAATATCAAAATCAAGGTTAATGTAATAAAGAGCCTTTCAATATGTAATTGAATTGAGTTAATTGAATGTAAAAACTTCACCTTTTTAACTTTAGACATATTATATACAGTACTGTATGCTCTTTTAATGGTATTGTTTTAAAGCTAAAGAAATGCAAAAAGTAAAACAACTTTTCATTCATCGTTAGTAAAGTTGAAGCGGAAAGACGGGCAGGCAGGCCCGTAAATAGAGATAGAAATTGAAAATACATGATACACTTTAAAAGAAAAACGAATAAAACACTGATTTGTTCTTAATTGCCTGATTGCATGATTGATTTACTTGTTTTTTTTCCATCTGTAATGCTTCCATTGACTCTTTCTTTACTTTCATAGACTTGCCATGGTACATGATTGAATTTTTATATTCATCAATTTCACTTAACTATTTCTTTCTTTAAAATATTTTTCTATATTTCTTCTTATTCTTCCTTTTAATGCTCATGGAGCATTCAGTAGATCGATATATTGAACACAAAAATACGTAAAAACTTTAACTCATACTGTAATATATCGGCATATTTTTATTCTGTCTAGTTCATTAAGCTCTTTCAGCTGTGTATATTTTTTTGAAATATCAAGTATGAAGCATATTATAAGCACTCTCATTGTTTGTTGAAAAACACCAAATGTAAGAAAAGAAAGAAAAAAAAATCAATTTTACGCTACTTTTTTTAAAACACGAATCGATTGAAAAAAAAAAATTATATTTCTTTATATTTTTATAAGCAAAATGAGAAAAATAGAAAAAAAAGAACTTAAAAAATGATGAAGAATCGATATAAAAAGGTATCGTTCACTATGTGTATAAAAAATTTTTGCTTCATTGAAAAATAATTAAAAAATTAGTACGGTGATGCCAGCAAAAAAATGGGTGAATAGAATTTAAAAAAAAAATCATTCATTCATTTAATTTTTTTTTTTGAAGAATTTGATAAAAGAAGAATGGAAGAATTGAAGGCAATTGAATTAAGATGAGACTTTGATGTTCACTCAACTGTTGTATTGTGTTGTTTTTTGTTATATTCTTTTCCATCTCATAGACATAATCACGTAAAGGTAAAGAAGAAATTATTCATGGGTTTCTTCTCGATTACAATTGCACAAATCAAAAAAAGAGTAAAAAAAAATTCATAATCTCCTCGAAATAAACCATAAAGGCAATTGAAAAGTCGTAAAAATCAATTTTCATTCCTTTCTTCTCTCGTTCGTCTTCATCACTCAGATTGACTCAGATTATAATATTTTTTTTGTGTATTTGAGAAATTAATCTAGATTGATTTTTTGTAGGGCTTAGAGAGATTAATGAAGGGTGACCAGCTTAGTTTGGGTTTTTGAATGGATAGAAATTTCTTTTGTTGTTTAGATTTCTGTTGCAGGAAGCTTATGAGAACAATCACTGAATTGAGTCAATGATTATTTTATGAGTCAATGAATATTTTATGTTGAATTTACCTAAAATCCATTTTTTGGATGGATTTTTCCATCCAAAAAATGAGATTCCAAAGTTTCATTTGAAAAACTGATCAAAAATGTCAAACACTTCCTAATTCTTGTGAACTTTTAGTTGAATTAACGTCAATTGCCAGACAGGATTCATGGAACAGGTTTTTTTACTACTTTAATGTTTAGTTTTAAGGACGATTCACATCATAATGATGCGTTGTTAGCACAAAACATACAATTAGTAACGTAAAAACCCATCAACCTGTAATAAGCTGAAATTGACTCTTCTTTAGGATCAATTAAATTCATTTCAACTTGAAATTAGTTGATTTTAAAGTCGATTAAAGCTTATCTCATCTGGTTGACTTTGAGCTCCTGACTATGGAAATGTCTGTTCTCTATTTCTTAATCTTAGATGCTAGATATACTAAACAATCTAGTTTTGTAGCTTAGATAAAGCTCCTTAACCCTTTTTGTCGAGCAAACCTTGCAACCATGCAAGTTTTAGAGCATGTAGCTAATCATTGCAGTTCATTAAAGAACTTATAAATCTCAAAACAGAGGAAGAACAAGAAGAAATATCTGAAAAATTCTAATTCCTATAAATATTAAGTCAATGATCATGGAGGTCTGAAAAATCCAATTTTCGATAGCAACAATTATGAACAACAAATAATTAATTTTCTTTAAAACATTCTCCATCTTTATTGTTATATTCAGAGCATTAATAATATGCTAAATGCTTCATCTCATCTGTAGAAAATTAAATGGAATTTGAGTGCACACAATTTCATTGAACAAAGCCACTACATGCGGTTAAATTGCATAATAAATAACCGTTTTATTCCATGTATTAATTTTTTTTTCTGCTATTAAGCGAGGAAGAAGTAAAAAAAAAGTCGAACATTCACATGATGTTAAATGTTTTAATTTATAATATAAAAAAATTAAATTAATTTCATTTTAATTTGACTCACATACGTAGTATATCACATATATATATTTTTATTGAATGTTTAAAGTACAGAAAAAAATCACATACATGAAAAGGAATGAAAAATATAAAATTCATGAGCAAAACAGTAGGTACGGATTTAAAAATTATTACATAACACTGAAACATGTTGAACCATTTTTTTATGTCTCTCGTCATAAGCTAGACAAATATCAGTATATACATATGAAAAATAATAATAATTGATAGAGTGACATTCGTGAATTACTTACATAATAGCTTTAATCATTTTTTCAGAGTATTAAATTAATTTTTATTTACATTCTTTTAATTAATTCCTAATTCATTTTGACAGCATAAATTCATTTTTACACAACATCACTTCATTTAAATATACATTTTTTTTTGCTCACTTCTTGTTTTTCGGATTTATTTTTTTAATATACAATATTTTTCACTCTATTAACATAACCTTGAAAAAATTAACTGCACATTTTAAAACCAGCACTCAGCTAAGCATACAGAAAATTTATATGTGAATTGATGTGAGATTACGTTGAGGACTTGGATGATGATGACTATTATGTAAATTATTTAGATGAAAATTTTGACAGAAATTTTCTGGGTCATGATGTGATGATGGTTGTAGTTGTTGGGGTGGTTGTTGTGGTGGCATTTGTGAGCCACGATTAAGACTCGGAAGGAAGAATTTAAATTTCTCCCAAAAAAGCTTCTCACTCCATTTAAGGATGAAATTTGTTTTGAGTAGAAGTTTCAGTTCGGGATCAAAGTTTTTATTTTCGAAATTATCGAGAAAAACAATAACTAACTTTTTTCGTTTCTTTGTTTTGAGTATCTCGTAAAATATTTTCTTAAACTCAATCTTCTTCCACTCATTTTTGAGGAAGTTTTCAGATAGAAACAGAACAATTTTCTGTGAATTTTCACAATTCTTCAATATTTGCTCGTTAAAGATGGAAAAGTCATGAAAGAATAAGAAGAATTTGTAATAATTTCCTTCAGTCTCAAAATACTTTAGAAACTCATCGATCAAGAAATTTTCATCTTTCTTGCTAAATACCAAGAATCCATCGAAAAATTTATTCTTATCGTTTCGCTTCCTAAATAGTCTTAAATTAAATTTCTTATAACAACAAAACATTATTCGTTGATTGAAGATGAATATTAGTACGATGAGAAATAGACATGACAAGAATACAATAAGAAATATTGGAAGATTCTTTTCAAAAAAGAATATATTTTCCAATGCAAGTTTCTCATTGCAAAAATTCGTCTCATTCATAATGTAGAAATATTCACTAATTGTTTGATTCGGATGGCACTTGAGTGTATCTCGATAGTCAATAGCATTATGCACTTTAATACTTTTTATGAGCTCACAATCACATTCGAGTAGATTATCACTTATGTCTAATTGTACGAGATTTTGTGGTAAAAATAATAAATCGAATGTCATTAGCATGTTACCGTTTAGTTTTAGAACTTGCAATTGACGCAATTGCACAAATGTTTTACGCTCAATGAACTTTATATGATTGTACTGTAGAAATAAATACTTGACACTTTCAAGCTCATTAAATTCATCGCCATTAAGCTGCTGCAATTCATTATTTTTTAAACTTAATAGCTCTAAATTTTTCAAACCGAAAAATGTCCGATTTGTTATCTGCTGTATGTGTGAATAATTTAAATACAAAATTCTTAATGCCCTACGTCCAATAAATGTAAAATCCTTTATTGTTTCAAAATGATTTCCATCTAAATGTAAATGGGTTGCTTCCATTGGAATTAGGACAGGCAATGACTTTGTATAATTAGTTGATGAACAATTTACAAAATTTACATCCCAATTTGTATTATGATAGCAATTACATCTATCAGGACATTTTTGTTGACAATCACACGAGAAATTTTCACAGCATTGACAATTCTTCATGCATACATTTGTATATTTGCATAGAAATAAATTAGGATTAAGTCGACGTATGGGAATTTTCTCCTTATAATTATTGCCAAATGAACAAGTCATTTGATCAAAGTCTATTATCTTTGGTTGTGTACGAATTGCATTATTTTGTGATTTTGGATAATCAATGTTATTGCCATATGATTGATCCATAATTGGCGGATAATTATTATCAAAATCATCCATTTTTTGTGCTGCATACGATGGATAATTTCGTGCTTCATCCAAATGGGTTTCTTCTTCTAAAAGATATGGAAATTGTTCGGGATTTTCAATATCAAAATTCTTACCAATTGGTGAATTCATGTTATTTGAATTTACATTGTCCTGCCACATCCACTTTAAATGACAATCGCATATAAGTGGATTACCCGCAAGAAGAAATTCCGGTAATTTTTCATCGTTTTTGGTTGATGAAATTCTTAATGCATTCTCATTGAGATGGGCAATCTTATTATTCTTTAAATCAACCGTCTTTAAAAATGGCTTTTTAAGAAATGTATACGGTGAAATTTTCTCTATAAGATTCGACTGTAGATAAAAATCTTCAAGATTTCGCGGCAATACAAATGCCGAAATTTCCGTCAACTGATTGTAATTGAGATTGAGTGTCTTGAGATTTTGTGATATTTCGTTTGGATTTTTAATTACGTTTATTTGATTTTTCGATATGTCGAGAAATTGAAGGTTCTTTGGAAAGTTTTCATAGTCAAACACTTCAAGATGATTTTCTGATATGTTAAGAAAAACGAGTTGTGTCAAGTTTTCGAACATATAGTCAATATTACGAATGGAATTTCCATCTAAACGTATAGCTTGGAGGAATTCATTAGCGGCAAACGTTTCACGATCAATGTGACGAATTCGATTTTTCGATAAATTAACGATTTGGAGATTCTTAAGATGTACAAACTGATTCTTCTCCAATATTTCGACTTGATTTTCCGTCAATCGTAATCCGTAAAGATATTTTAGATTCGGTAAATTTTCTAAATCGGAAAGATTTTTTATGAAATTTTCACCGAGGTCAAGGAACTTTAAATATTGAAAATTTTCAACAAAACTCGGTACACGAAAGAATTTATTGTTATTTAAGTGAAGATCGACAAGTTTCATTGAATTTGACACTAAATGCTTTTCAACCGAATAAATTTCATTGAAATCAAGTGACAGTACATTGAGATTAGCGAGTGAATTAAGCGAAAAATTGACATTCTTTATGAAATTATGTGACAATACAAGAGTCGATAGCGATGTTAAATTGGCAAATGTATCCATGCCAATACTTTCAATTAAATTATTCTTCAGATCAAGTACTTCAAGTGCTTTCAAATCGGCAAATATTGAATTTTCTAACGCTGTGAGCTTATTATACGATAAATCTAGCAGTCGTAAATTAAATAAATTCTTAAATGTCATAAAATTAATCCAATTTGATGAAAGGAAATTCGATGACAAATTCAACAACTCAAGTTTCTTTAAATTAGCAAGTATCTCGGGTGGAAGAATCTTCATTGAATTCTTCTCTAAATTCAATGTACGTAAATTTTGTAAATTATCAAATAATTCCGGTTGAATACTTTGAATCTTATTCTCACTCAAATCCAACATATCTAATTGCTTAAGATTTGAAAAAACGAAATTCTCAATAAACGATATTGAATTTCGATTTAGTCTAAGGACTTTAAGATTAACGAAATTAGAAAAGAATGAAAATGGAAGAAAATTGAGTTGATTATTTGTCAGTATAAGATACGACATTGAGAATACACAGTTCTTTATGGGTGTGGATGAGAACTGAAAGTTTGTCAGATTATAAATTTGATTTGACGATAAATTAAGGAAATTTAATTTATGAAAATCACAAAAGAAATTCCGATGAAGTTCTTGTATGCCATTATCACTAATGTCTAGACTCTTAATATTCTGTAAATTATCAAATGGTTCATAATCATTTGATGTGCCTATATCATCCATAACATCATCATAACGACCCCAAAACGTACGATAATTTCGTATCGTAAGACTATTAAGTGATTTAAGTGAATTAAAATTTCTAAGAAAATTTCCATCACAATTCTCAAGAAATAAATTCCTCAAATTATCAAAATTATCGAAAAAATTCGATTTGCCAGCATTTTCGGCAATAAAAATTCTATCACATATAATTTTTAAATTTTCTAAATTCTTAGCTGATGCTAGTGAAAATGTTTTTGGTAATTTCTTAAATGTACATGACAATAACTTAGTACTAGAAAAATTTTGTTCATTTGATAATGTCATAAGTAGTGATTCATCAATAGTCTCATAACTGCATTCATCTGTTGATGTTAATTCCGCTGATGCTAATGAATTTCTTTGCATGAACATAAGACAACAGAAAATGACTGTAAAAGTCATAAATGAATACCTTCTACGCTGTTTCATGATTTTTTTTTTTATTTTCTTATTATGCTGCTGCTGTTAAAGTTTTTTTTCTTCTTTCTGTCTTCTTTATATATGTCGGGTTCGTTGTTCCCGCAAAAGAGCAACAAAAAACAGAATATTCTGCCTGGTTTTTTTTACAACAGAAAAAATTATCTCAAGCGACGCAAAAATTTCTCTCTCTCTTTTCTCTGTTGATGATTTTATTTTTCAATAAAATTGAAAATTTAAAGCATTCTGGCTTGGTCATTTGATCGCTTTAAAGCCGGTGCTATAAATGCCTTATTTGCACAAAAAAAAAAAACTTTTATTCATCCATCTTTTGCCGTATATAATTTTCGTTTTTTAGCTGTTTAGAGGTCTTCACATATATATACTTTTTTATACTGTTCATTGGGCAAATATATGTATATATATAGCGATATAAGAAGAATGGTACGAAAAAAAAAAATCAGCGTTGATTAACAATCATCCGATTTACATTTTTTTCTTGTTAAAGTTTCTTTTTCTTATATTACTTTTTTTCGTGTAGTTAACAGACATCGATGATGATGAGGATGTGAATGAAAGGAGAGTGAATGAGAGATAACTTGATTCGAAGGTTGTTTGTTATTAATCCTTTTTTTATTCTCAGTTCTTTACGGGTTTTTATATTTTTTTCGGAGATTTTTAATGGTTCTGTGTGTGAGATAGTAAAGACAGAACGAGGTTGACTGCTATCTTAATGTCCAGTGATAATCCAATTTATTGTTTGACACTTTTTTTGATAAACGTTGTGTATTATTCTTGAACACTAGATATATTTTTTTTATATTCCTTTATTTAAGTCACATTCACTTTTTTTCATTTCTTTTTTTCTTCTTTCTTATGTAATTTTTTTTTCTTTAATTATTTTTTCCTTTTTTTTAATTTAATATTTCTTTCATTGCCACTGCGGTTTCATTTCATATGTTTTCTTTATTTTTTTAATTGAATTTCAATCTCTTCATAAAGGAATTAATTTATTGTATTTTTTTTTATTATCCGTATAAGTTGATGGCAAAGATGCATATAAATGTAATCCAATAAAAGGGGTATCCAAAAGGGAATATATATATTTTTTTATTTATTTTTGTCTGGCTTCAAGGAGCTCCTTCTCGATCGACATCCGAATTCTAACAAATATTCGCGATAAGTTTATCAATTACTTAAATATTAATTCTTTATTTAAAAGAATTCTGTGAAGAATTTATTTTTTATTTATATTTTTTTTTGTTATTTATTTAAGTAAAAGTATAAAGTAAGTGTTTTCGTATTTTCGCGTCTTTATCCAACAAGATCAGCTCGAACACTAAACGAGTGTTGTGAGTTGAAGTAACATTCATGATCGTACATATCTCTTCCTCACTTTCCGTCCACAACATTGAATATTTAACATTAAAAACTATAAGAATCGTTGTTTTACACACATACAGACGTAAATCATTGTTGCATTGCTGATTGCTTCAATGCTCAATGAGCGAGCGTAAAGTGAGTGAGAGAGAGAAATAGAAATTATGCACAATTTTTTAAGCCTTCTTGTTGTGGTTATGTTGTTCTTCGTCTTGTTGACTTAAAACTGGTTTTAATTTTTTTTTTACAATGTTTCATCGTTCGGGCCGCTGAATTATGTTCTTTATTTTCTTTCCATTCCTTTTTCTTCTTTCCTTTAAGAAATGTAAGACTGCTGATGAAGTAAAGAAGAGAAGGAAAAAAAAAAATAAAAATTGTTAAAGTTTGTTGTTTCAAGATGAGAAAGAAGGAATGATATAATTGCTCATATAATAATTCTTTACCTGCGTTATATGTGTTATGCCTTAGAAAGAAATTGTTTTTTATTCCTTCATCTATGCAACATCGCTAGTAGAAAATTCTCTCTCGTTTTTGAACATATTAGACAGTGGAGAAGGCAGCAAGAAAAAAAGTATTAAGAATATAAAACAGGTAAAGAGGTACAGCATAGTTGCATGTAGTTAAACACAACAACTACGCTTGTGGGCTTCATGGAGTCTCTTTTTTTTCATTCTTTATTATTATCATTTTACTCTGTATTTTTTTTTTGTGTTGCAAAAAGCCACAACTTACCTATAATTCTTCAATATCAACACAATGTTGTCATGTCATTAATGCGGTGTGTACTCAATGAATGGGAAAACTGCAATAAAAACGAGAGATACTTTGCCTGTCTTGTTTCTTGACTTGCTGCTCTTTATTTAATCACGTATTTGTTTAAGATTTTTTTTTACGTATATTTATGTTACTTTGCTGAAAAAAAGGTAATCAAAAGTCTGTTTTTCTTCATCTTTATGATGCGAAATCATTTTTAATGGAACGAACATAATAAATTAAAATTATTTATTACTCAGACTCTTGTTATTACTTCGCATGTCGATGACAAATTTCATAAGAATTTAGTCATTTCACTTGTTTCAACATAATTGTTTCTGTGGTGAAAATATTGACATTTCTTCTTATTTTACATATTGGACTTAATTTTTTCTCTCTTCTGTTGACATTCTCAGTAAATGTCTTTTTTATTTTGTTTGATTTTTACTGTCAACTTGATGAATTATTTGTACTGTACTTATAATATTAGTTAAATGTGGGGATTTTAGTTTTTGGAGGAATTTCACTTATTTTCGGCACAATTTCAATTGATCTTGATGAGAAAAGTAAATTTGATCTAATTTTTGCATTAGATACATTCAATATTTTATCAATAAATTCACTTATGTAAGCATTTCGACCACCAGAACAGATACACAAGATTCCTTAAAAACAAACATTGTTGACTTCTTCAACAAACGTTTTTAAATACATTCTCTGGAAAACAAATGAGGTTCTTGTGGTGTAAAAAATGCCAAACCAAATATTGAATACCAAGTAAGACTGTGCAAATTACCGCCATACATCAGGAGAGGAACTTTTTTATTTTTCTTGAGGGGAGAGATTGTCAATGATGTCATGTAAAGTTTGATTTTTCCGTCATATGTTTAGGTCTGTCTTGGAGTTCTGATAGAGGGAAGTCGTTTTTTGTTTCAATGACCTTGCTGCCCTATGTAGGTTAAGGACCAAGATTTCCTAGCTGTAGAGTCTAAATTTATAGTTTCTTGTGAAGCGTCTGAGTTGCCGCATAACAGTTGTTTACTCTAGTACACTCCAGGCATGCCTCAGAGTATGCTTGAGGGAATGGCAACTAAAGGAGGAACAACAACCTTTCACCAAGCCCCCAGCACACCTTAATTCTAAAATACCAAACCTCACATCCAAACGACTCCCCCTTAAATCATCTCTTAAAGAAACTTCATCAGCTTTATTGCCAAAATGTTCCAGGTCATAGCTTTTTCATACATTCAAAAATGATGTTAGATATGGAATTATAATTAAGAAACTTTTCTTTCATTTCACAATCTATTCGCACTAATGTGGGATATTGTCAACAGAGAGAAGTAAAAAAGAGGTATTAAATTTCAAGTCCGGCGACAATGAGAACAACAACAATATGGTCGGAGAATAGAAGAAAAAGAAAATATAACACTAATTTCATAGTGGCTTGATTGTATGATAGTTGAGTCACACAGAGCGTTTGTCGTTGATCCAATCGTTGAAATCTTTTCTTTTACTTTGCTGGTTTTTTCATTATTTTCTATTTTAGATTCGTAGCATTTTGATCTTGTTGATTTTTAACTTCTCTTTTGACTTTTTTTCATTCATTTAGAAGTTTTATTTACACTTTATTAGGAACATGTTTGTCGTACAGATGGATGTGTCTTTAACATTTCTTGTATCATTCGTTAAGAAGGTCGTTTCTTCCTCTTACCAAAGCAGCATAAAAATTGAAACTTTTTTTTTCTGTGTTTTGTTTAAGAACAAATAATGTTAAAAATAAAAAAGAGTAAAATATTTTTATATGCTTTTCGTGAACAGGGCAAAAGTGAAGAAGAAATAAACAAAAAAATTTAAAATTCTAATTTTTTATTTTGTTTCAACATTTCAAAAA
The DNA here is from genome assembly GCF_022539635.2 of Chironomus tepperi. Lineage (NCBI taxonomy): Eukaryota > Metazoa > Arthropoda > Insecta > Diptera > Chironomidae > Chironomus > Chironomus tepperi. Next base: position 4,775,089 of record NW_027226207.1, read on the forward strand.
ATGAACTGTAAAAAAGCAAATGAAACTAGATTTGAATTAAATTCAATTTTTTCTTTAAGTCATTCTTATGTTGTTTTACTTTTATTTGATGGCAAATTCGTGAATTTATAATAAGAAAAAAATAAAAACTGAGATTTCAATTGAATTTGAAAAATTATGGAAGGTGTGAATTGAAATTTTAAATGCTGTGAGAAATGCACTGATTGAATTTAATGTTTCGTTCATGTATCATTAAATTCTCTCTTTTTTTTATATCCACACTGGGTTTGGGAAACATTTTTTATGGACCTGAACGGGATTTTTTGAGTTGTAATTCGAATGGTTCTTGAGAATTAATTTAAAAGTTATGATATTATGCTTATTGGTCGGAATTTCAAATATTAGAGTAACAATGTGCAATAAAATGATTTATTTGGAGCTGGAGCATTTTTATAGTTGGAATTTTGGATATAAAGTCAAGAATTGTGTTCTTGAGGCTTTTTTAACTTAAAAATTGAAATTGCACCTTGTATCTTTTAATGAACTATACCATAATGGATATGATGTGAATCTCCAGATTTAAATATTAGGTATATCAAGTAACACTAAGTATTAACCTTTTTTGGATTTCTAATAACGACATTTAGTTTATAACTCAATCAAATAATCCAAAATTTCAAATTATGGTGTGAATAGTTAACGTAGGATTACCACCCTTCCGCACCAGCTCATGTTACATAAAAATCATTTTAAACTACATTTAGCTAAAACGTGCGAGAAGCTTAGATCATTTTGTAAAGTCTAATAAAAATTTATTTTGCAAATTTCCTGTTGGTTTCAATTTTCAATTCATATTTGAACAACATTTCAAAATTACATACAATTTTGCAGAAAAATCTCATAAAAATATCAATGGTCTTTTATTTGTTGACAAGCTAAATATTACTTTGCCTCATTTATGAGTAAAGTAGTGGTTTCATGCCTTTATGATCAAATAAATAATAAAAAAAATCTTTAGCTAAATGCAATGTAGTTTTCTTTTGAAAAATTTTCATTATTTCAATCTGAGAATGCACACATATTTTACAATTATTGCCGTCTTGAAAGCTTTCTGAAGCGATATGTACAATTACTTTAAGGTGTACTTTGTGAGGAATGGGATTTAAAGTTTGGAATTGGAATGTTCGTTGGGGCGCTTTTTTGTTGGCTGATCTTCTTGGAATTTTTGAGTCAATTTTGGTTTAAATTGATCAATTATGAGTTATGGTCACGCAAGCTATAAATGAGGCAGTTTCTAGACCTCACAAATTCTCATCAAAATTAGACTTTACTCCAGAGCTCGAACTCGACTCAGATTCGACATTTTCATTCAAAATTCTACTCGATTTCAAGCTCTGCCTTACTCCAATCCAATCCGACATTACAAAACCAATCTCAACTGATCTTCCAAGAATCTTTAACATAAAATTGTATCAACAATATTAAACAAAATATAACATGACTTTCAAATTAAAGTACAGAAATGAGATGCTTAATGCTACACACGCGTTGCAGTTTTATTTATATTTATATACTTTTTTTTATACAATGTTTTAAGCTTTAAATCCAATTCAAAAGCATGAACGTAAGCGTAAGAGGAAAGAGGTATAAGAAGCGAGTTGAGCGAATTACGTAAATGCCATTTCTTGAGTATTCGTAAATAAACAACACGATTAGTTGTCATAAAGAAAAAAAAATAATAAAAAACAGTTTCAGTTAGTCTAAAAAAAGCTAAATAAATAGTAACTATACATGGCAGCATGCGTGTGAATTGCAATGTTGTAATAATTAGAAAATGTCTAGGTTGAATGCTTGAATGAAGTAAACGGACAATTGCAATTTACTCTCTGTAAGTGTTGATTCTCTTGTGTTTAAAAAAAATTCTTTAGCCTCCGGTTTCAATTGCTATAAATTGTTTCTTTATGTATATATGTACTATTTTTTTTTCGCTGCTTCGTGATTAAAATTAAATGCCATGAAAAGTGATCTGTGCCTGTGCTTATGCTATTTAACATCTCTCGTAATATATGAGATGATTAATAGCAAGATGTTGAATGGTGAAGTTGATGGTAATTTAAATTACTATGTTGATTGGCTGGAGCAGTGTCTGCTAAACTGTGTGGTGAGGTTTACTTGCTTATTGCGAAGGGATTTGAAATTGATGTGGTTTGTAGCGAATTTTATGAAAAAAAATCAACTAAATTATATATTAAGCGGCTTTTTTTTGCGAATGATGATAAGTTTTTAGGATGTTTAAGCCTTTTGAACTGAATGAGTTGTACATTGTGAAGGCACAAATACGTAAATAATACCTGATAATCCTCAGACCCAATACTTTGGCAGATATCTCTTTCTAAGCCAAATTTCAATAAGAAACTTAATATTTTGGCAAGTTACGGTCTTGAGGATGTTATCGTATGCTATATTATTACAAAGCGAAGCTTCTAACTAGCCTGGTTAAGGGATTAGACAGGATTTAGGCGTCTATGCCCTGATAACCCCTATATGAGATTAGAAAACTATAATTTTGTCATGTTACCGTCTTGTCAATTCATGCATGCTTTATTTTAATCTAATCCGGATACTATATTGCTCAGCTAGATGAATAACAAGACATTTGACATCAATGACCAAACCAAAACTTAGCGATCACTTCTGTAGGCTAATAATGTCTGTATCATAACCTTATGTTCCTCAACTTTGAACAAATAATTTAAATACTTCACCCAACAAGTCAATCATACTTCATAACTAGCGCAAAAAAAAGTTTCAGCACACCTTAAACTCAACCAATTGCTCTATTCACAAAAAATAAATGTTTCTCAAATCACTGTCATAGAAATGTTGATCTTAATATGGGGAAGAAGCCTTCATCGCAATCAACGGATTTAAATAAGGAAAAGGATTTTGTGCTGTTGATATGATATATCGCATTGTAAAGGTTGTGGCATTCATATTTGTTTGTAAAAAATATTTTATTTTGTGGCTGCTGTTGTAAAACGAAATAAAATAAACTGCACGATTTTTTAAACTTTTAATCCATTAAAAAATATTAAATTGTTTAACCATCTCGTTATAATATTTTCCTCTTATGCTATACATGATTCTCATTCTTTTATTTATTTTTGCTGTACTTTTTGCTCTCTCACTCACTGTTCCTTCCACTCCTTTTGGTGTATTCTTCACTTTTATTTATAAATTTATTATTTTTATCATTATTATTTTCACGAGTGAAAGAAAAGAAAAATAAAACTTGTTTCGTGGTAAAGTTAAAAAAGAATTCTTGTGCATTCTTTATGAGTATAAAAAGGCATGGCAAAAAGAATCATTCAGGCAATTTTTAATACTTTTTGGAAAGAATGGTGCAAAAGTTAAAATTTGTATTGCAGTAAAAGAATGAAAGAAGAAATGGCAAAACCGACGGTTTTTTTTTTTCACCAAAAAATATATAAAAATTCTATGTACTTTCGCGACCAAAAAAAGAAAAAGTTTGTTCACAAAATGACGAGAAAAAATAAAAATAAAAATGTTATTAATAATATATATTTTATTTTGGAATTTAACGTTCAAATAATGTGTCAATGCAGAAATAAGAAGAAAGATGTGAAAGAAAATGAGACACCAAATCGCGACAAAATATTCATTTAAAATCATCAATAAAGCTTAGGTTTCAACATCTTGTCTAATAATAATTTTTGAAGAAATAATGCTCAATCTCCAAAAAATATTCATATTTTAATACAAAAATCTTATTTTTCATAATAAATGAAAACAAAATAAAAATTCTCTTTTTGTTTGATTTCCGTACGAATTAAGAGACGTGAAGAAGACTAAAAAAATAAATTTCCATTTTAAATAAAGTTTTATAGACAAAAACAGCGGTAAGACATGACGACAAAGTCTACAAAAATGGGGAAAAGCTGGCTAGAAATGCTTATTAAAGCATTCAGTGCCGATGATCATCCATATAAAATTTTGTTTCTATCATATCTTTGAGAATTGAGTTAGTGGGGGATTGCAACTTGCTTTTGGGATGAGGATTGGTTAGGTCTGGGTAGGACTGGATGGAACTCGGCAGGACTGACTAAAAATAAGCGTGGCTTTAGAAATTTGGTCAAGATTTCGGGATTCGGAAGTCCTTAAGTAGCGATTTATTGATAAAACGAACGTTCTCTGTCAAAATATTCAATTTTTTGTATAGCAATGTCTTCTTAGCTCATTATTCCATGACTCTAATGCTTACTGACCCATTTCCTTGAATAAAGTATGTCTAAAACTTGATTTATTGCTCAAAACCTTCTCCAAACCAGAACATATGAACAATTTAGTAACTATAGACCTTTTCCTAGTTAAAATTACTTAAACTTATGAATTTAACATCTTAAATCCCAAACAAAACATAATTTTTGGACATTACCTAACCAAAACATCCACATTAATTCCATTCATAACTTCCCAAAGCTCCCATCCCCTCAAAAATTATCCATATATCGATATTATGTTTATACATCGTTCAAAAGACAGAAAAATGTCAAAATGAAAATTAAAATGAATAAAAATCAATAAAAGAAATTTGAATAATTTAATTCATCGAATGTTTAAGCTGAGAATCTTTGGAATCAAGCGAAAGAGACACAGACCAAAAGATCAATAAAAATAGTTTTTATGGTATGGAATCAATTTTTATTATAATTATTTATCTTAACTGTGTTTTATTATGTTTATCATTATTGATATATGACATGACTGTTGTCACTATGACTGCACATAATCTCATGCAATCTATCGTCAATTTTATTGTATGATTTTAGTTAAACATTTATGTGATTTTTGTCTTAAGTCATCACAGTAATTTTAAATTTCGTTACGGTTTTATAATCAAATTACTCTTTCACTTCCATCATTATGGATTTAAGCATGGATTTTTTTTTGCTTACTTGTTATTTGCTTGTCCGTCAATGTCCATTAACCTTGAAACCAAAATTTTTACGCCTCATGCGACAATAATTTTTCATTGTTGTCTATATGCATAGACATCATGTCTATATCGAGCCTACATAGACTGAGAAGGTAGAGAAAGCTTATATTTATTCGGTAGCTTCTGCATTTTATTACTCATTAAATGATTTATTTGTGTATGGTGAGAAATTGTCGTATAAATCTTATAGAAAGAACCTTTATGAATGCTGTGATATCGTGCATCTTTTTTTTGTTAATTTATTGTATCATCTGATACGGAGATATTCTTTTTAAGTCGATTTTTGGGTTCTCGGTGTGTTAATTTGAATTTCAAATTAGATTAAAATAGAATAAACAAATTAAAATAAAACTCTAAACATTTCTTTTTTATTATATTATAGACCTTTATGCTTTATATCAAATTGCGCTATGCTTAAGAATAAGAATGAAAAGAGATGAAATTTTTGAGAAATAATGGTTGTGTTATAAATATATCACTTGACCATAAACCTATAAATTTTAACATTTTTTTTATAACAAGAAATCGAGAATGAGAATACAAAAAAAAGATGGATATATACGAAGGGTCTCTCGACTGTTATCTCATGCGCAAACTGAATTAACAAATTCGTTTTTATTAGTGGAAGGAAACAAGAAGAAAATGGGTTCTGAGCATGTTCAGATAGCTTTGAGTGGTCATTTATCTATATAGAAAAAAATATGTATGTAGTACATTTCGCTATCTTTCACTTTAGTTTAATGCCATTAAGTCAAGTGAGTGTCATTGGGCGGTTTCTTGTAAAAGTGGCTGTGTAATGATGATATAGGAGAATAATGTGGATGTTGGACGTTATTTCTTGGAGGTTGAGACGCTCTAGTTGACTGTTTTCATCGTTTAAAAGTGTCAAAGTTAATTTATGTCTTAGTTTTAATTAATTTTTTGAGAATAACAAGATTGAATGGTGCATTTGTGGGTTCAGATAGCAAGATGTCTTCTGAAATAAGCATATGACCCTCAAATAAGCAAAAATTGCTTTTGGGTTTTGTGCTTTGGCCCAATACAACGATAAGAGTTGTGCAATGAGCTTTGTATAGAGAAAGAAGGCTTATGTCAGCATTATGCCTGGTTCTGTAACAACCACCGGTAGTTCAATAGTTTAGAGCACTTAACGTGTGATTTAGAGGTAGCAGGTTCGAATCCCACTTGTAATATGTTGTTGGGAAGTGCACTTTCTTCTGTAAAATTTTAATTGAAGCAAGGTTTCAAACATTCGTCCTCAAAACACTGGAGAAGGTTCTTTAACTTAACATTCCAACCCATTCCTCAATCTTCAACTCCCCAGAGTCACTTAATGTCACAAAAAAAATCTCAAATTATGATAATGTCAATCTTATTACTTGCACTAAACACACCAAATCAGTACGATGCCGCATCATGTCAGTAGCTACTTAAAATGATATACATTTTTCATTTTTCTGTTTCTTCATTACGATAAAAGGTGTGCTGCAGAATATTACTTATGAAAACAAAATGTAGAGGAGAAAAAAAAAGGCAAACTGACTAGACCGTGAATATGGTAGCTGCACATTTTTTTTCTTCTCTTTTTTTTTCAACGTTCTCTTTCTGGTTTCTTTTATGATAAGGCACGATTTCAATTGTATTTTTTTTTTTTGTAAAGAAGCGATTTCTAAACATTATAACGATACCGAGGTATTATACTTCACTAATCATTATAGCGCAATAAAGTAGAATAACGTCGGGTACGGTAGCCTTTTTTTTCCACCATCTGTCATTGCGCTTTTTAATAATCCTTTTAAGTAATTATTGTGCATTGCAATGTTTCATTTTTTATGATTCCACGTCTAGTTTATTATTGTCTCTTAAAAGCTATTAAATGACGATGATGATGATGATGATGAACAAGTTAGACACTAAAAGATACCGCACCGTGTAGACATACATTTAATATTATTTTCTATTCTGCGGTTTTTTTTTTGCTGCTTAGGGGGAGGCGTCATTCATTTAGAAATCATTAGTCACTTTTTATTAGTTATTATTGTCAATAAAGCATTCCTACTCATTCTAAATGTTGTTGTTGAGTTTTGTTATTAACAATTCTAAAGATGATGTAGTTTGTGAGGGACATAAAGAAAAGAAGGAAGAATCTTTTTTATATAATAGGCTGAAAGTATTAAAATTAATTAAGTCGACAACATAATATACGGGATGAATTGTTAAATGTCTCTGATAATTAAAAACTTTTCAACTTTAAGATTTATATATTATTTTTAAAGTAGCTTATAGATTTGAAATGGTTGACCTATGTAGGATATAAAATATGACATCATTGTATCTTACGTCTGTAAAATGAGAGAAAGAGAGAGTTTGGAGGTGTTCTATGAAGCGTGGGGGGTTCAAACTCCCAGGGATTTAGATATTTAGTTGATTGCAATAGATTTATGGGCTGTCGATCGGTTAGTGAACAAATTTAAAGACAGTTGACAGTTGCTGTATGGATTAATGGAAAGGTTTGGTGGTTTGTTAACGAGATTTACTTTCTTTTTGACAAGACAGTTGAGTTATTGATGTGATTATGGGTTTTAAGTTGAATTTTATTTTAATTTACGAAACATTGAGGAATTGTAAGAGATTATACCTTTATAATTGTGTAATTAAGACTATTTATTGTCGCATTTATTGCAATTGTTTGATTTATAAGATGCAATTTGAAGCTTAGCAGTTTAATTCCACTTAATGGCAATGAGCATAGTACGTGAGTCGACTACTGAGCTTTTTAAGTATGCTCATTGAAGCAAGAAGCTAATACTCAAGTATTGCTCCAAAAAATATTGATTCAAAAGAGATTGAACCTAAGAGCTACAATCCAAAGCACACATCACTACCAAACAGCTCCATTCAACACAATTGTCTTTAAATATCTCAATGTATACTCTTAATGTTTTTATTATTTTACTTTATTGTTATGGTTATTGAAGGAGCATGTAAAAAAATACAACAGAATCATCAAACTTGAGTTTCTTGAGAATGGATACACATATGTACCACCATAGAATGGTCCCATTATTATTGGCAATTTTCAAAATGTAATAATTTCTCATTCTTCTGTAATAAATATATAAAGCAGTACGAGAAAAATTAAAAGCATAAAAGCAAGTAGTAGAAAGATGGGCATGCAGTTACCATAAACCATAAGAGTGAAAAATATTATGACAAATTTTTATTATTGTGTGCCTTGTGTGTTGTTATTAATAAAATAAAAAAAAGTTTATTTTTATAAATGTTTGCCGCTTATGCTCAAACAATAATAATAATGATAATAATAATAAAGGAGAGAAAAAAAAAGTACAAAAGTACAATGAATGAAAGAATAAACATGCCTTTTGCTTTGAGCATCCAGAGGAGGAGAGGAACTTTGAGAAGAATAATAACAATAAATGATAAATAACAATTGAGCATCTCTGGGCATATAGAAAATTGAATTGAAAGAATGAACAACAAAAAAAAGTTGAGAAGAAATTCAATTGAAGAAAGTTATTGAAGGAAGCATACGAATGGAAATTGTGTACATATAAGTTAATCAAACGTGTTTATTTCAACGTCATCATGATTGCATGCAACATTATTTTTTTTGATAAATTGATACAATGCTGAGTTATCATCGTTAAACATTTTAAAAAATTTTCCCAAAAATTATTTTTTCAACTCTTTCGTTCTGTGGTTGCAGGGATGTGGCTGGTTGGGATGGGGTGGAGGGTATAGTTCAATTCTTTGGAGGATATGGCTCGGTCCTTTGGAGAATATAGAACGGTCCTTTGTAGAGGATGACGTGGTCCTTTGGAGGGTATAGTTCGGTCATTTGGAGAGTATGGCTCGGTTCTTTGATGACATCAATGCATCAAGAACGTTGAATCGATTTTTTCCAATTTTTGAAAGAATTTCTTAAATTTTGAAATTCTAGCTTCAATTTTAAGGACATGAAATGACCTTTTAGTCTCAATCTCAGCTTTATAGCCCTTCATACCCATCCCAACTTCATCCCTGTCTCAACAAACGATAAAAACACTGAGGCAAGTGATCCATCATGTGTATAATTTTGATGCTTCAAATTTTCTCCAGAAAAAAAATAACCTTTCCGAATTTGACTAAAAAAGAAGAGATAAAAATACAGAAGATCGAGCGAAAAAAAAGTATATATAAAGTGAGTGAGAAATGCCGCACAATATACAGAAAGGAAAGGAATTTCACATGATGATGTTGATGATAATGATGAAAGTTGAAAAATAAATATTCTTGAAAGAATAGCAATGCAAAAAGGGGGAAAAAAAATACACAAAAAACAAATAACGTAAAAATATTTGAAAAACACGATTTCGGGTATTTTATAGACCCGTTTTTGGACATTGGCGGGCAGCTTCTCTCTGTGACAGGACTTGTTTGCTTTTCAAGAATTGCTTTTGATATTTTTTTTTTCTTTCTTTTCATTCTTAAACAGAAATGCTTTTTTTTTTCGCTTTAAACGAAGAAACAATCAAGTTTAAGTGTGTGTAGACGATTCGCAAATAAAAAGAAACATTTCATTCACATATTGCGTGACTTGATGCTCACCTTTATTTTGGACTTTATATTTTGAAATAGCGAAAAAAGCAATACGTAAATTTTGTACCACTCCCATACATGAGATAAGAATTGGCCTAAGAAAAAATAAATAATTGGTTGTTGCATTTAACGTTCTTTTGTGTCTCTCGCCAGATATTCGGGTTCTATGAAGGCTTTTTTATTTTTATTTTCTCGTGAATGCGGTCTGTGTGTGTTAAAATCCGATGAAATTTTTCGCGGTCTGTAAAATCGCCTTTTTTACCTTTCTTTACTCCAAAATTTTTAATTTTGCGCGATCACGGCTAAAAATGTGTTGAAAGGCATCAACATTGGAATTTGCAATATTTTAAATCCCATTGGAAAAAGAGCAGCGCACAGCACAAAAGGTGGAAGTGAAATAAAAAATTTTAATTTTAAAGACCCTGAACGTTTTGTCTAACCCTCATCATTATGACTGTATTTCACATTATATGTAGACCAGATAGAAGTTTTTTATTAGCGGATACTAATTTTCTAGCTTTGTTCGGTCGTCAGCAGGCCAAATATTGCTATCTAACATCCCATAAAGGTTGATTAAATTTTATATCTCATTTTTTTTGACAAGTTATTACTGCCACACTAACAACCTACCATCATGATGAAGATGATCATCATCAAAATGTCATATAGTATTGTTAACATAAAAAGATATTTCCTATCCATCCGAGGGCGCACTTTTTTGACTTTTATATATTTTCATTTCCTATTAGCGTTTTGTTGTGTACGAAATAAGCAGATGATGACTTTTTTTTGTTCCTTTTTTTTAATTTTTTTTTTCACTTTCTTTATTCTTTTATAAAGCAAAATGAAATGAAATGAATAAACAGAAATGGACATAAAAAGTGTTGTAAAAAAAGGAATTTCTTGAAACAAATTGATATTTTGCCCTTTTTCGGTCTCTTTTCCAAATTGTATTTTATATTTATTTCTCTCACTCGCTCCCTGTTTTTTATTATTTTTATTTCCTTATTTTTTTTTTTTAAAAAAAGTGATAAAGCAGGTGCAGATTTGCAATGTAATAATCCCCGTACAAGTATTTAAGTTGATACAATGAGACATGTCTTACTTACGAAAATATATATAAAAAGGAAAATTCAATGATCATCGCAAAGGCGCTTGTTTAGGACTCTACGCTTCCCTTATTCATATAATTATTATGTTCATTAGTGTTCACTATCCATGCAACATTTAATTCATTTAAGGTTCGAGAATATGAAAAAAAAAGGAATGTAAATTGAATGAGGTATTATAATTTATTATGAGCTCGCGATACTGACATTTCTGTTAAGAGTAGTTTCCTTTCGTGTTGCAACAGTAACAAGATAATCAAGTGCCTTGTCAGTGATCATAAAAAGCAATTATGATGGTATTTTTCATTCTCATGATGATATGACAAATTTATTGAAAGTAAAAAAAATGGAAGAAATTTTTAAATTAGTTGTCATGCTTAAAGCTTTTCATATTTTAAATATGTATAAATTTATTGATTTTTATACGAAAAAATATTTTAAAATTTTCATATTTTGCCTCTCGTGTTTTCGGTAAAAATGAAAAAAAAAGGCAATTTTTTATTAGTCTCAATGAATTTTTATTTTTATTTATTCACCTAATAATATATTCTTTTGTTCTCAATAAGTTAAAAACTATAAAAAACAGCCGAGAGAATTTTTCATCATTTCTTCTCGTTTCATTTTCAGCCCATTGGTCCCCCACGAGAGTGAAAGAGTTGAATGAAAGAAGAAAACTATCATAAAAAAATGATGACATAAAAATAACACTCGCGAACATTAAAAAAGTTTAAAATAAAATAAAAACCAGATATCTTTTCAATGCACTCGATTCCGTTTCGCTATTAAAGGTTGATGGACTTTATGTATAGTATATGTCATAAAATGCTTTACTTGTGGAAAGATCTGTTCAGAATACTAATAGATTTATATCAAAGCTATGTAGAGATATGTAGAGATTTCTAGACCGACTTAACCACGAGTCTTACTGTCGTTGAGTTAAAACATGGATTAGATGTCATATCAGTTAAGGAACTAGAAATTAGCATACTATCTTAGAGCTTAAACTAGTGGTAGGCAGTCTTTTTTGGGTCACGGAACACCTCAGTCTTAGAAAAATCTGAAAATTTCAAAATCGTCAATTTTGGAATCACCAGAACTTGAAGACGACACGGATTTTGTATGAAAAAGTCAACTCAGGTCAAATGGACTCCATTCGATTCAACTTCAAGCTCACAGGCTGTCTGCCACTGACTGACCTAATTTGACCTCAAAAATAATCCCCAAATTCATTCTCAATCTACAAAACCCAATAAAATAGCTTCTCCGTCTACAAAATTCATCTCTTAATTATCTCTAAAACAAATTTGGCAGCTGCAAAGACCATAAACATTCCTACACCTTTCTCAATTTTTGGCAATTCGTGTAATTTAAAATAGATTTGACACATGTGCCCAAATATCTTTAATATCATAATTAACATCCAATTTAGTAAGCTAAATTACATAAGTTGAACTTCACACGGATAAATTGAAAAGTAAGAGACGAGCTTAAGACACCCAATAAGTATATGCAGTTATAGATTAATATTTTAACGATTTGTTGGCTGCGATATTTTTTTCTCTTTTTTTTTTATCTTTTTTAAAAAGCCCTGAATGAAAAGAGGTATCAAAATATCAAAAAAAAAAAAGAAGGTAGCAAAGGATGATTATGAGTAAGACATTCATATCTGTGTGAAAATGAAAGTAAAAAAATATTATTTTAAATCAAGTCTCTTTGCATAACATAAATCGCTTGTTAAACCCGATTGCTTATTGTCTGATGATCATTTAATATGATCTTTTGTACTTACTGAACAACAAGCGGCAAACAAGCGTAAATCATGCATGCTACTTACAATAATGAAGAAAAAGCAGCTCGTATTAAGGAAATTATTAAGGTGCAAAATGCTTGATTCAGTGATTTCATTTAAAACAGCAAGTTAAACAGCCGTGCATTTGTATTTCACAAGCCACAAGCTCCGATAAAAAGATCTTTCAATTTTCCCAACTTCTTAAACATCTTGCAATATTGGCAGATCGAATTTCGTACCAAAACCTGCAAACCTGCTCACTTGTTTGCATTCTTTTATTTCATTGACTCGAGTTGTAGTTTTGTGTGTTCGCACAATTCTCAGGATTCTCTTTCTTTAACGCATTGATTTATGAATGTAATCCTTTCGCTTATGTGGAATTCCTTTGAAACTTAATGAAAGTTATGTAAAAAAAAATTTCTGAAAATAATGGCATTAAAACCAAAGGAAGATATAAATGTGAATATTAAATACTCATTCGCCTGGTTGGTGGTAATACTTATGTATTAAATGGTACCCATCGTCAGTAGGATTCAATACTTCTGGCTTGCAGCACACACAGCACAAATTACGAAATTAAATTAAATTATGAAAATAATTTCTCTCGTATTCCTGTGGAGCGTGTGTGCTATGTGATGATTATTATTTTTTTGCCATGTATTCTTTTTGACTGCAATTTTACGTTAAAAAAATAAAATTATTTCTTCCGTTTATATTCCTGATGAGTTTGTTGTCTAAATTGCTACTTATCGTGATCATACTTTGCAGCTCTTGTCTTAATGATTTGTTTCCTTTTTTTTGTTGATATTACCAAGTTTGTAGGTTATGATTATGTCCTTAAATTAATTCAATTTAATTTAATGTGTGTTCATGTACCTTGATCCCTCTTGGGCACAAATACAAAGTTGTCGACAGTTGTTAGGTATTGATGATTTATTTGCATACAATGTTGCATGTGCTTAGAATTTTTTAGCAAAAATCTTTCAAGCTGTTTTTTACCAGAACTTATTAAAAAATTCTTGTCAATGTGTTTTATGTCATGAGTTGGCAGGCTGTTGATATCAGCTGACTAGTTGCGAATATCAAAGTTATTTGGGTCGATTAAGCTTCTATGTCCTTAAATACAGCAGATCAACATATTTTGACCCCTTTGAACAAATGCGGGCTTTTGTCTTTGATAATTTAACTCCTCGGCGACTTTCGGTATCAACGACAGCCTGCCGTAGCTAGTCTAGAACGTCAGTTATGCATCCGCAGTCTGTAACAAGTGTCCTCGTTGTTCAATGACCGAAACCTTCATAAAATCAACTCTGCTCAAAATTCTACAAAAACTAGAACATAAAAACCATAAAATTTCTTTAGAAAAGTCGGAACATTGTAAGCCTTAAGCAAACATCACAATTCCTATTACATTCATTCATCGTAATTAATGTCGTTTTATTATTATGTCTTATTTGTTTATATTCATATACAAGCTGATGTAAGCAAATCATCACATTAATTATATGTTTGATGGATAGTAATAATTCTTTTTTAAAATTACATCTCCGCTTGAAATCATGAATATGCAAATTTATGTATCGCATACAGTGTTTTTAAGTACGATACGAAAATTTGTACTTGCATATGTCGTTTGACTTCACATAACAGAGAAATTCACTCACGTGGTGTCAAAAATATTTTTTTTTATGTAGTTTTATTCTCTTCTCCTTTTTTTCCACGGATACATCATTAACGAGTATGTGTTACATTTATTTTTTTTTTTTGGCGAAACTATACGTATGAAAAAAAAAATCGTTAATGGATAACCAGCGATATAACAACATGTATTTTTGTGCCTTTAAAAACAATCTTTACGGCACCGGCTTGTATACACATTGTAATGAAATGATTGGTTGAGTTTATACTCTTTTTTTTTCATGAAACGCCGAAACAAAAATAAAAAAAAATAATACAAAAACAAAGTTGAGAAAGAAGAATCATTATCGCCTCGTTATAACTCACACACGGCATATAATTCTGATATTCTTGTTTTTCACTTCGTTGATTTTATTTCCAAAAAAAAAATTAGTACTAAAAAAGAGGGAATTTTCGCAAATTTTCAAATCAACACATTTCAATTTGGGGTTGTTTGGTGATGATGTCTATGAAATGTCAGGTTTAGACTATCTGTGACTTTTCTAATGATAAAAGTAATAAGGCTAGTTTGTTGGGTAGATTTCTGGCTCTTTAGCATTGCTCAGTGTGTTACTTGTCCTTCTGGTCGTCATATAATGTCTTTTTGACAGATTAGGGCATGATCTCACCAATTTGACCTTCATCTTAGCCCCAAATGTAAATATCAAAATTTCAGCTCGACTAAAAATGCACGGCTGTGCATTGAAACCGTAGGAAATGCATCCCTGCAATTATTAGCCAAACCTTACTCAAACCCTACTGCAAATGCCTCTCAAAAGCTTTCAAATACCCCAAAAATATTCCATATTCCAATTCGTGAAAATAAAAATAAAAGAACAAACTAAGTGTAATTAGCGTGAACGATATGGCTATTTCTCAGGTGGTCGACTGTTGAAAGGCTGCAATTAAGCTAAAAAAAAAAACATAAACGGCAATTTTCTTATCTACATTTCTTCTCTCATTTTATTGTGTTGCACATACATACATACAACTAGCATGTATTCTCAGATTTCAAATTTCAATTAATGTTTAGCACCATCATGGGTACCCTTTTGGTTACTGCTGTTGCTATTTCTCCTTATTTTTTCTTTAAAATGGCATGCTTGAAAGGAGTGTAAGTGTTTTGTTGGAATTGAATTAGAAGGAAACAGTTTAGCACATAAGAAGTGATTCTTTGTGATAGTTTCAGGCATTATTATCATGTGTATGCTGTTGAAGGTTGGATTATTTATGTTTGCGCCTTGTCTGTCTGTCTCTTATGATCGACATTCATTGCTTCCAGTGTTAGGGAATATTATTTAGATTACTAATACGGATTAAACCTTAAAGGCATTAGCAATCATGTGCTCACCTTGCTCTTGCTGGTCAGGGCTGAATATATTAATCTATATAGTTTAAAAATAAATGCGCAAAATGCATTGCAACTGCTACCTAAATGAAATTTCTGTAAGTTGCATCCATTTCATCGCCCGAGTTTATTCTTGTTAACCATTTTGAAAACAATTTTCAAGCTAAATGTCCGAAAATTAAATAAATACCCACACACTAACTTTCATGTGTGAGAAAAATTTTAATTTCTTAAAAGTTGCTAATGGGAACACAAAAAAAGTAAAATAATTATGTTCTTTTAACCTCTTCTCTTACATTTTTCTTTTATTCTCATAAGAGAGGCCTCTCATGTATTGTGTGGTGGTTCCGCATGTAATGTCCTAATGTGAAACTAATTTTTATTTCGCTGAAAAAAAAATAATTCTTTTCATATCAATGTGTATTTCCGTGAATTCTTCTTCGCCCTCTTAAGTTATTTATTTACCACGTAAAATCATCTTTTATAGTTCAATGCGCACTCGACTTATTGTTTGACTTGCTACAAGTATAGTTACAAGCTGTGTTGTTTTTTTTAGGAAGCTACAATAAAAATTTAAATACATTTCGGGAAAGATTAATTTCAACAATGGACGATAGACAATGAAAAGATTTAACGTTTGTTAATATAGCGAATGATTCACTGTTTATTAGTATTTCCAAATTCACACTTAATTTCATGGGAAATATTTGTTGAGTTGTAATGCTATACACATTAATTTAAGGGAAAAAAATCTGTATTATCGAATATTTTCTAGGAATCTTGTAAAAAATGTTATGAACTTTTAACATTTGGAATAGGAATTAACACTTAAGTTAACTACTGAGTCACTTAAGAGATTGTATAGCTATTTACAGAGTTGGTGAACTCGTTTATGGCTTACAAATATAAACTGTTCAGATCTGAAATATTCTGAAGTTCGCTTCATATGTGTTTCAGGGCTAATGACAGCTTAACTAAGGATGTTTCGTCCTCTACTCAAACCTATAAGGTATGCTCAAACTTCTAAGGCTCCCCAAAGGCTATTAGCTACGATTCTAGTCCATAGAACTCGAAAATGAACATTTGAACAACTTTTTATGACGAGTTTCGAACACACGATCGTTGAGTCGGTGTGCAATGATTAAGTCCTGAAGTACTAAGACAATTACGCCATCAAGCCACTCTGAATCACTGCATATGACTTGTTAAAACGTAAACATATATTCTAGTTCCTAAATCATTCCTTTAATCCATGATTTGTGTCAACAACACTGCCTATTACTAATCATTCCATGCTCACAAATACTTCTGACATTCAGCTAAGATTCATTTTTCATAAACAACATCATGTTTTTAATTAAATCATTCCGTTTTCCTCCATGAAATTGATTTATCAGAAACATACAATCTCTATAATTTTTTTTTTGTTGAACGTAAGCCATAAAACAAAATCACTTCAATAATAATTGCACCTCATTGGTACAATAAATTTTGTATATTTTTTTCCTACATCCAGAAGTATTTACAAAGTTGTAAAACATCAATTCCAACATACAATGCGGTTAACGAAATGATTTAATGTCGTCTGGTACATGCTTATGTACATATTTTCATGCTGACTATGACAATATAAATTTTCAGTATTATTGAATTAATTTTTTTTGTTTGATAGATTGGAAAATTACCACTGTTTAAGAGCAAACATCTTAGATGACCTTTTCTGTACTTGACATCGGCATTTTTCCGCGGCTTGTCGTGACGCCATTTTATCGCGTACATTTCAACACTTTACAGAGAGCGTGAAACTGAATATATATGTATAAAAATTCATTGCTGACTGCTTATTAAATTTAAAGAAACCCAAAAGAAAAGAGAGATATAACATTTAATGAAAAATTGTGGTAAAAAATATAATATTCAGGTATTGCAGATGCAGGGATGTAGTCAGGAATGTCTGAAAGGTGTCTCAACTCTCGAAGTTGGGTTCGATGTCTTAAGCATTGGAGGATCCTCATTTTATTGAATTTTCAGAGCTATCACGACGTCCAGTTTGATTCATCCTGACTACCCCTGACTCCCTTGACTCCCCTGATCCCTGACTCCCCCTGACTACATCCATAAGTCGCTGTGATTTTGCCCGAGAATTGAATATAAACACCTACCGTTTTTTCATGGTCACCATTAAAGTAAACTACAGTGCAAAGAAGTTAATGATAGATCAATTGAAAACGTTTTTATCCATTTAAACAACTATGCGATTATCTGGAGCATGAAGCATATACATTTTAAAAAAAAATAAAGGCTTATAAAGTGCTTACTGTAATAAGCTAAATGTATCGTATCACACTTAACAATTTTCAAATTGCGCACTTTATATAGTTATGAAACATCATTATATGCTGCATACTTTCAGTTTTAGTTTTAGTTTTTATCCATGTGATACTGAGAAAATACAATAATAGTGAGAAATCGTGTCTAGGAAAACATTCATATTCTATAATTTTTCAATTTTTCCTACCGCTTCTTCATCTTCATCTATACTTTATGTTTCGCGCTTACTATGAAGCAAAAAATGATTTCATATTCACACTTTGTTTTTTAATAGCATTAATTGAATTCTGATAAATGTAGACTTGTTCTTCCTGGAAGTTTTTAATGATATGATATGTTCATATTCATATTTTATTTTTTTAGGAATGTTGTTATGGATTATTAAGTTATTTATGTTACTTAACATTCTCATTATATTAAATAATGATAATCGATGTATTATGAGGAAATTCTTATGTGAATTCTATTTCAAATTGAATGTGATTGGGGACCCGAGTAGTTAAGAGTATGTAAATTCTGAGGAAGCAGTTCGTCTTTTACTTACTTACTTCTCTGTTCGTACAGATGAGTTGTGATCCTCGGCTTTTCTCAGTTAACATGTTAAACTGGCTTTATCGCTTTCAGCCCTTTGACAATTGCCAATACAAGTTTGAACTTGATCTGTCCGTGAATTTCGGAGTTGGGGGCTGTCCCTGATCTGTCAATACAACACCCATCCACATGAGTATCATGCAATCACTTTACCTAAATCGTCATATACCATGACATCTATAAGAACTTCTCTAACGTGATGATCAGAGCTCAGAATTGACTTGGATCTAGTATGCACAGCAAAATTCAAGTCAATTTGAAGCACAGACATCGATAAGGTAACTAACAATCCCTTTCAAAACAATTCAGTAAATCATTGCCACTCGGGAAAATCATTAAGCACTTTACATCATTAAACATGTTGCGCTAAATTTTTGACTACAATGTAGCAGTTTGATTGTTAGTCAGGACTTCATAGACTTGAAAAGTGACACACTGGTCATGTCTTATTGACTGAAAATGTCTTATTGACTGAATAAAGCAATTTATCGGTTTTCTAAATCATGTTCTCAATAATTAAGGCTCATAGTCGTTGTGTTGCACACGACAAATAGAAATGTCATTAAAGGAGTGGTTCAGATGTCAACATGTGCTCTATACTTGATACTTCTTGATTTCTATGCTTATGTGGCATATGAATCTAAGTGGAGGCGTTTTTTTGTGCATTGAATTGAATCTGTGTCATTTTTAGACTAACTATTCAGTCAGCGATCAATTCTTTAAGGTTGTTGTCTCTATTATGTTCTTAAAAATACCACAAAGTTCATTATGCACGAGTTTATAGCTTTTAAATCCTCAAACTAGCAATTTTCATAAATTATTACAAAAAAAATTATTTTATTTCATCACAAGCTTAAAATTATAACTTACAGCAATTTAACATTAAATAAAAAGAATTTTTCACTCAATCATGCTTAAATGATAGTTTAAAGTAAATCTTTTAAAATTATGGCTATTCATTTAGCAATATTCCCAAACAGAAAGAGACTAATGAGAATATTTTTTGCAGGAATAATTTCACACTTACTAATTTAATTCATCATCAGATGCTAAACATGTACATCTTTCAAATATTGTTATAACAAAAACGTGCAACACCACCCTAAAATTAAATAAAGAAGCACAATTTTTATATCTGTGGAACAGGAGTGGGCAACCTTTTATTTTTGCGGCACATCTTGTTGGTATTCCTTGATTGAGACGGTTCATGACATTCATGACATTTGCGACATTTTGTGGCGTCACATCAATGTGTCGCACCACATAGGTTGCCAACCACTGCTGCAGAACGACGAGATGTGTTCCGTATTTCACAGCTCCGTAATTGTAATTTTATTTTTTTCTTTTTCCTAATGAATAATAAGACAACAATTTTCTCTCCTTTTGCCCTCTTCAATTAAAGATTCTCATTTATGTTGATGAGTAAAAAAAATGTTGATTGTTATTCGCGCTAATAAAATTTAAATGAATACATATAAAAGTAAAATCGTGTCCAATTTTACCTGTTTATTGTCGATGACATAGAGTTTTATGAAATTTGCAATAACCATTAATTCAATAGCAATGAAATGTAAAGGAATAAAAGAAGCGGCAAATAAAAATAAATTTTAACAAAATTAATAAAATTAGCTATTTTTTGAGTTGGTAGTGCCGCCTGAAAAATAGTGTTTGTTCTCTTTGTTTGGCATTAAAAAAAATCTACAGTCGTGAATATTTCATGACTGCTATTTGCTTTATATTATTTTTCTATATGATTCAGAATACCTTCAGGTTATTGCTTCATAGTTTGTTTCTTCTCTTTTTTTCCTGATTATAAAATGAAATATATAATTACGGGGAATTAAATATGCAATGTATAGTACCATGAATGGATGAAAAATGATCATTTAGAAGGTTTCCATCAGCTACTGTTTTTTTGTACTTTTGAGCTTCAAGTGCTTAAAGAGAAGAACTTCAAAAGCATTTTGATATTACGATCAAATGATATGTTCAGTTATGATGGAATGTTAAATGTATTTTGAAGCTATTTACTGGGAATATTATCTGCGAAAATTTTTATAGCTTTAGAAATTCTTATAGATTTTTATTGTTGCGAGCCTTAAGCAGTTATGAATTCCAGATTTTATTGCGATATTTCAGCAGATCATTGCTTTTTGAAATGTCTTTTAAAGTTTTTTAAAACTTGAGGTCATAGCAGTAGTTATTTCCTGGACACGATGCTGTACATGACTAAAAACCCTAACAGGCAATGAAAGTAGTAATGTGAATTAGCATATTCATGAATGTATCAATTAATATAATGGAACTGGCTCAATTTTGTGAGGATACTCATGAGCATGCAGATTGTCTGCGAGGGAGATTCTATTGACAATTTTTATTGCAACAGTGGCTTTATTTTAACTTTGCTGAGGCTTCTTGTTAGAATTTGCTGTGATTTTAGTTCAGATTGTATAAAAAAAACTCAATAGTTTTTGATTTGAATCCTGTCGTACCTAATATTATGCTAAATTAGATTGACTGACAACTTAATGACTGAGATTAAGTTAAAATTAGAGTACTGGCTAGTTGTGGACTTGATCGTACTAAGATTTGAGTAAACAGCATGCTAAATGGTTAGGGAACGCAAACAAAAGCTAGAAAATCACTTCAAGAATCGAACAGAACTAAATTCTATTGAAATTTGCTAAAACTGTCTAAAATCTTGACCCAAAATCCCAAATAATCATTTCCATTTAGATTTGATTTCCAATTCTCATTCATCTAACCAGACAGACTTTCATATCTCAAAAGTCTTAAGCGGTTCATGCACAATTATTTGATAAAAAAATATCAATTTGTGGTAAATAGCATAAATTGCATAGAAAATCCACTTAATTGAATGAAAAATATCGATAGTCATAGAAAAATCTTTTCAATTTACTAAAAATAAAAAATATATTATGTACAAGAAAATTTCTTCATCCTATTATTATTTTCCATCGATCGAATATATTTTTTTTAAACATATTATTATTACCTTCCCCTTTCATGTTGTTATAGTAATTTACTTAAATGATGTTTATATAAAAGAAAATGATGATGATAATAATAACAATGTAAAGGAATGAATGATAGGTACAATATGATGAGATATATTCATATATGTTTATGCATTTACATGTTTTGATGTTGAATCGTCAAATTAAAAAAGATTCCATAATTGAATGGAGAGAATGAGAAAGAAATCAGCTTAAAAGACGAGCATACAGCATATATGATGTGCTTCCTCCGGGGGGATAGATTTCAATATAAATATAAATTTTTTAATGATGCTTTATGAAGAATAATAAAAGAATTCTTCAAGAGGAAAAATATGTAGTTTTATACCTTTTTAATTACAACCGTGCAAATGAAATTACTGTGCATTAACAGAAAAAAATAATAAAAAATTGTGCTCATTGTCGGAACTAAAACTGGCGGAAAATTAAAGGCGTTGACAATAAAAATGTAATTTTGCCCAAGGAACTTTCACAAGCAAAGTGCAAAAAAAAAATAAAATTGTTTCCTATTTATTCATCCTCGTCTCGTCTGCCTTTTACTTCATTATGACTCGGTAGATCTTTTTTTCTCTCTATCGCAAATTGCTGTCAGTTTTTTTATTTAATTGCAGTTTTTTTTTGTTTGTGAAAGGATGTGGAAGAAAATTTTCTTCAGCTTTGTTTACCTTTTTTATATCTTCTTTTTGAATGAGAGAATTTAATTTTCTGCTGAGTCAGGTGAATGGGATAAGTGGATGAGTTGGGGAGTTTTGTGAGCATTTGAAGGATCTGGAGGTGTGTTTTGACTAGATTAATTAATTTCATTTGATTTTTGATGCATTTAGGAGGTATCGGGAGCTGTTATGTAATTTAGACATAGTCTAGACTGGAGTTGTAGTCATAATCTTCGACAGTTTAATTGAAATTGAGGAGTTCATGCATTGATCGTGCCCGAATATCAGAATTTGTTTGATGGATCGAAATTTGACTCTATTTGACGAATTTAAACACAATTCGGCATCAAGTCAGGTTCATTCCAGCCTGACGCTAGATCTTTAACACATTTGTGCTATTTGAGGTAGTACACAGCTTGTCAGATTCCAAAAATTCAATTTGAACCTGATTTTTCTATTAGTTTGACCCGAACTGGTATCTAATCCATGTTCCTACAATTCTTGGTCACATGATCTTCCCATTATTTTATGAAGGCATGCAATCATGCTTAGCAGACGCCAACTTAAACTATTAAATTACCTTAATGCTTTCGTTGATGATGCTTTCCTTGTAAACCTCTAATACAGTCTTTAAACTTTGAACTTCAATTTGTCCATCCTACACGCTCACAAAAACCGGACACAATCTTTCAATTTCATGCCAACTAAATTACTATACTAATACCACATTTAAGCTTATTAATGCCATTTCAATTTCATCAATCGAACTACTACAAGTTCTACCGATTTCCAATCATTTCGTCGCGAATAATTCCAAAAAATACTTTATTAATGAACAATATACGGGCTTATTTAAAGTCCGTCTCATATATGCCATTTCATTCAGCAAAAAATAATCAATCAAGCTTCTTTTTCTTCACGAATAATTATTTATTAAGCTCAAAAAAATATAATTTCTTAATGAACATCCGAAGTAGAAAGAATTTTCTTTATTCCATGCTCTCATTTCAATTAGCCATCATTATCTCTGATTCGATCGATTTTGAATTATTAAACCACAATAATAAAAAAAAAAGAGAAAGTCACTAAAGTAATGGCTTAAAAGATTGTGAACTAAGAATCATTCACGATTTAATGATGTGATGGAATAAAAACCTTTAACACTTTTCATACCATCGATATAGCTCTTAGGTATGTTTTTTGTGAAAAGAAGAGGAATTATTGTAGGTCAATATCGAGGAGCTTCACAATAATCAATATCATTGTGAATTTTACAATTGGTAATTTTATTTTAGAAAATAACAATCAAAACACAACAAGCGATGGGAACGAAATAGCAAAAAAAATAAAAGAAGGAAGATTTATTCTTAAATTTAAGTGAGTGAAAGGGTATTCCCAGCATCTAGTCTCTCATCATCATCAACAAGATCAATTTCAATTTCTAGAAATCTATTTTGTTTTCAAAAATAATTATCTTCAAGGCAGTTTTTTTCTTGTATTCAACTTAACGCCTTTTATGCGCTGAAATCCATCTAAAGTCGATGATTTTGAATGCGCAGTATTCTAACAAATTATTGAATATATATTTCATTCTCTGTTTCAACTATATATTTTTCGCCTTTACTATAATTTGAGATGATTACAAAAAATTACTTTTTACCTGCGTGGTGTAATAAAAAACAAGAAGAAATAGAACGAAAGAAGAATGTAATATAATTTTCTTATATATATAGCTAGACTTCTATTTCATATGGTTAGCTTTTGAATGAAGAAAATAAAACATTTTTTTTTATTCTTTTAACATTTCTCATGATGATTGACATGATTGAATTTGATCTTGTGTCAACAATTTTCTAATAATCGGTTATTCCCTCTTTGTAGTTGATGTCGTTTTTCTGTTATATTCTTGTATTCCCTTCAATGGCATGCTGTTCTACTATTTTTCGACACAACATCACGACATCCACGAATGGATATATATATAAAATGATAGTTAGTCAAGCAAGATTACAGTCAGACAACAGAAATGAGATGAGATAATTTTAAAATTTAAATAACCGAATTATGAAATTATATCATCATTGTTGTCATCGGAGCTCATTTTTATATTTATGCGTCATTTTCTTATTTATGGTTTAAGGCTTTCTGGATGAATAGAAACATAGTATTATGATGAGTTTTAATCTTCTTCTTTACCTGATTTTAATTGCACATCATGCAAGTTTAAATATTTTAATTTTTAGAGGAATTTGATGAAAAAACGTCCACGCTTGTTGACCTTTTGATGATGCATTAAGATGCTTCAAAAAATTTATGAAGAGGATCAAGTCAAACATGAATTTTGAGTGACCGAATTTTTGGGAGGCTTTAGGATAAGTTGCATGATATTTGGGACGTTCGTTGACTTGATTGTTTATTTTAATCCCGAAATATTCTGTTATTTCTTAAGATTTGCTTGAGGGTATTAAAATTTGATTTCTGAGACATGTAAGATATCGAATGAGAAATTATTGTTAAAAATCTCAGAGTTGATGTCTTTGGAGTTGCATGTTTATATGAGTAAGTCGTGAAATTGTTTCATAGATGGCATACTTACTTAATTCGTTGGCTGTATAGATCAATTGTGATTCATGACCTCCCCCAGATGCCGCCTGATACTGACCTTATCGCTAGATTCCTCTTGTCAATTTTCAATACTAAATGCAATACTGTGTCTCTGTCAATAGCTTCCTTCCATGAATTCTAAGAATTTTCTCGTGATCTTTTGCCATTTAAAAGATTTCCAGAATTCCCGTTTCCGTGAGATTTCGGGATCGAGATCGGGAATTGGAATTGGAATGGCAATGACCTTTGAGCACGGGAATATTTCGGTTTTTGGAAACTCTAGTCATCTACAAAGTCAGAATTGAAGATTTTTTTCAAAAGAGCTTCTAATGGCCTTCCTACAACATGTCCTAACCATCGTACCTTGTTCACTTGTTTACATTCGTTTTACGATGCCAGCTCTGAATAGCTGATAGATCATAGACTGTAGAGCCTAAGCCTAGTCGATATCACCACTGCAAAATCTTGTTTTTCGTTGATTTTATACAAGAAAAACAACAATAAATTTTTTAATTTCTTTTGATATCAGAATATCAATAAATAAACAAATTTTAGGTGATCACAGTAAGAATATTTTTTATTAGATTAAAGTGAAAATTTAGCTATCTAACTCCTAAAATCAAAGCAAATGTTTTTATTAGAAGTGGTAAAATGCCTCAAAAAATCGTGCGAAAATATATTTTTTTAAGATAATCACCGATATGGAATCAGTAATGAGAGCAATAAAATTTGATTTTCAAAAAAAAAAGCCTTAAAAACTAGCCGCAAAAAAAAATATTTAAAGTTTATAAATTTAAGCTAATCACGAATTAACATTAGTTCTATATTTAGAAGTATCGCTAACAATCTTTCAAAATTTATGTAGTTTTTTGTGCGAGATCAATTGGTCCATTTATGCAAATGACTACTCAATTTTCGTTTCTCCTCGCTTTTATTTTTTCGCTCATTAAAAATTTTTCTTGCATCCATAAATTTCCGTTCGATATACATATAATTTCTTTCTGTTTTTTTGGGATATTTTTTTCTTCACGTATATAAATTTTTTAACAAGTTTATGATTTATTTTATATTTTTTAAACTCTTCTCATTTTATTACTAATATACTTTGTATTCATTTTTTTTAATATTCTTCTCTTTTTTTTCTATTTTCAGGTGAGTTAAACATTATTCAACCTTAAATATACGATAATAAAAAGAAGCAGGTTCAGATACATTACAAAGATGATGCTGTTCATGATCTTTTCTTTCTACTTCAACTCAAAAAAAAAGGTATGAATTGTGCGCACATAATTTATTTCAATCATATTCATCACTATGTGGAGAGTCTTCATTTTCGATGAATTATTTTTTTTTTGTTTTGAATTGAAGATTTTGTTAAATAATATATTGGGGAGTTACGAAATGATATGATGGATGAGGAATTATGGAGCATTTTATGAGTAATTGATTGGATTTGTTTTTGGTGGGAAAGTAATGTTTTGAGGTTGATCCTGGGAAAGAATTGTTAAATTCGTCAATTTTTATGGTAATTCTAAGTTCAATGAGAATTGGAATTAGGCAAATTCTGATGAAATATTTGATTTTTCAAATAATTGAGGACTCGATTTCAGAGCTCGGAGTCGAGTGACGTCAACATGACTCGACTTGAAGTTTATTGAGTCGACTCGAGTCAAGTGCTCATATCGAGTGCGGTCATCTTTTAAAAAACCAAGTCAACTCAATTTTGAACGAGCTGTGCCGGCTTAAGTTGACTCAAATTCAGTCGATTTCGAGCTCTTGATTCGATAATACCAATCTTAGAAGTCCTAGGTCACCTGATCGCTTGTTGTCTCCATTAATAGCTTATCTAATTGTTTAACAATTTCTCTAGACTAAACTTTTAAAAATCCTCACTAAAATACTTAAAAAATCCACGAATTGCTCTCCTTTAATGCTCAAAAATACCATCAAAACCCTAAATTACCAGACAAACCGACTTCCTCAATCCAAAAATCTCAAAAACCCAGCTAATATCCAGCCACATAAATCAGTCGAATCGGGATGATTAGAAGTGTACACGCAACAGGGTCTGTTGACGTTTAAATCATTAACTATCTTTCTCTATAATGATTGATGCTTTTCGTAAAAGGCTTAACCGTTAAAATAAAAAAAAAGTCAAGAGACACAGCCAGAAATAGAAGTAATAATATCATGGTAAAAGAATCTAAATTGAAATAATTTCTCTAGGCATAGCTGAACTGTTCTTACATATCTTAACATATCTTGCGTAAATCTTTTTTCTCGTTTAAAAATAAAAATCATTTTAATTTAAATTGTATCGCGTAGTTGATTTACTTATTTGAAAATGGTGGGTGAATCTCGATATGAGGCCATTTTAGGAATATATATCAACCAACATCCCAAGCAAATAAGCAAAAAAAACAACGACGACGACGAGAAGGTCTCTGAATCTGTGTATACTTAATAATTGAAACATAAAATGTAAAAAGTTCATTTATTTTTACTATAACTTGATGCAAATAGTTTGTTAACATGCATTTCACAATGCAACGTTGTTCTTTATATTTTATTTATTTATATTTTTTTTTGCTGCTCTTACTTCTTAAAGTTATAAAATATAAAGGCGAAGGAGTCAACAGTATCTGCATGAGATATTGCGATAGAATTGAGAAGAGGAGTAGTTATCAAACCGGAAAAATCTTTTTTTTTTCTCTCTCTCTCTCTCTCTCTCACTCTCATTGGCAATCGGTTGTCTCCATCGTTGAAAAGATAAATTAAATGGCATTTTGCGTAATAAATAACAAATTTATGTATATTGAACTCGTTAACAAAAAAAAAAAAAAACATACAGTCATAAAATGAAAATTTATGCACCAATTTCTTTTGCCTTCTCTCCCTCTTCAACTTCAAAATGATCGGAAAACGAAGAAAAATCATAAATTTAAAAAAAAAAGTGTTTCAATTTTACATCGACTCTGTTAGTGCAATTTGAATATTTTTCAATTTCATCGCGATCATTATCGAGAGTGCAAAAGGAAAATAAAAGGAGGAGGCAAGTCAGTCAAAGAAGAAATAGTAGTCATTATGAGGGTAATTCTCATTCAAAAGAGTTAAATGCTTTACTTTGTCTGATCTTGTAGAGTAGCTGTTTTGAGAATAAGAGAGATTTTGTGACTGTGGATAATGTGAGGATTTGGTTTGGGATGGGATCTGGAGGCGCATTTGGGATGAGTTTTGGAATTGACGAGTATTTTTGGAAGTAAAGTTAATCATTAGGACTGGCCTGCTCTTCAAATAATATAGCTTGTGATACAAATACAAAATTGGGTGAAAATCGAATTTGAGTCTTGATTTTTAGCTTTGGTTATGGAATATTTAACTAAATGACATCCAAAGTCATTAACTGAGGTGCCAAGTAAACTAAAGTGACTGTCCTAAAATCAGAACTCACGTGTATTACATGACGGAGTAGGATATTCAGTGCCACTTAAAGTAGTTGGATCAACAAATTAGCATAACTTGGTTAAGGTGCAGAGGTAGTTTCTAGATTAACCTTCTTTAGTACATCACCTTATTTTGGTCCATAATTTGAGGAATTTCATTTCACGATGCCAATGCCCATGCTGTATCATGAAGCTAAGCATGATAAGGCTCAAGTCTTATGCAGAAACCATCTCATCAACTCTCATAGCTGCATTTCAGTTTAATAAATGCTTCCAACGCTCTTTTTGCTAAAAATAATCAAATGGCATCCCATCTTATTAGAAATGGCACCAATTCAATGACATAAACTTGATCAAATCAGACATTTTAATTTTCAAGTTCTCACGATCACATCCAATTCGAGACAGTCATAAAAATACCTAGTATACAGCAGCTTTCTTGATAAAAAGCGTTAAAAAAAGTCTTCATTACACATTAGTAATTTTCTTAAAATTTTCTTTTCCATGAAATCTCATGCGCTTAGGTCATTAAGGAATGCAAAGGGTATAAATTTTGTGAATTTATTGTGAAATTTACGTCACATGCAAAAGAGTTTTTTTTTTCTTTCTTTCTTAAGGAATGAAGCTGCATATAAGAAATTTGCAATTTTGTTTTCTCCTTTTTTTATTCGTCTCTTTATTACCTACTGAATAAATAAATATGATTATTGCCTCGTTTATTCACTCATCGAGACGCAAAGAGTTAAGAAAAGAAGTAAGAAATTGGGCACAGGAAAGGAGAGAAGGCAGAACGAAAAGAAATTATATTTGCTTGTGAGCCATAAAAGAATAAAAAAATCTGGCAAAATAATAATAATGGTTGGATGGAAGAAGGAGAGAGAGAGAGATGAAAAGAAGTTAACAAGAATTTCGCACAAAAAAAATGACGATGCTAAACAAACTATCGACAGACAGTGTGGACTTTCTACCAGTTGTTAAATGAAATAATATTAAATTTATGATTTGGATATTTCTTCGAGATCGCATTATTGAATTTCGAGTTAAAACACAGAATGCGAATAACAACTGGCGGTGATTTGGTACACAAAAAATATTGAAGCAGAATTTAATATCGTAAATATGAGGGCTTAACCCAGTTATGAGTAGAGGATTAATTTATTAATCAAACGATATATCGACGGTTATTTTATGGGGTCACTGTCACATGCAATCAAATTCACGCTCTTTTTAACGACCTAGTCAGGTTGAACATATTAAGATGAAATCCATAATCTTAATAACGGCAAATTTTGCCTTTTTTCTCATCAAATATTTCACATTAGATTAAATAACAAATTGACGATTTCCTGTAAATCTGCAGAAATATTTCATTTTTTTTAATAAAACGAAAAATCGTGTAAAAAATTGTAAAACTTGATTAAATTCAGATTACTTTATTGCTCTTTTAATTATCAACAAAAAAAAAAAAAATCCTCTCATCTATAAATCAACAAGTTCTCGTTTTCATGATGCCATAAATTAACCCAAAAACTTTTTTAACTCTCTCATAGCATCATTCACTATGGTGTAATGTTGGATATATATTTTTTATAACAATAAATTTTTCAACATTGAACATTTTTACAACAGTGCTTTTGTGCGACAATGATAAACAGAATGTGAGTCTTTGCTGCTCAGTATGGAGTGAATTGTATCATCATTAAGTTTTTGAAAATAAAGAGCTAATGAGCTTGAAATAAAGTGATTGTGACACTCTCGAATTTATAATTTATGATTGAGAAAAAGATGAAAGTTTTGGAAATGATGTCTAGATACTTTGTTGAGGTAAAAGACTAACTTTATCTTATTCTATCTTTAGTTTGAAACTGTACTCATTTGCTTTCGTCAATAACTGCTTAGACAGATCGATCTAGTTTCAAACTAAGCTCATTGAGTTTTGCTTCAAATTTATTAAGCTCAAATTTAGTTCAAAACACATTAAGCTTTGTATAACGCTTATAGAGTTAAGCTCTAACATCAGTTGGGTCTAGCCTAGTTTGCAACACATTTCGCTTTGTCACAAGTACATGATATTCCACCCAACATTCTATTGATCGTGTTTAAGGCTCAATTATTGATCACGTCCTAAGCATAATAGGTTTTATTGTTATCTAGGAAGTATCTATTTTCTCGAACTAGTTGAATCCCTGTTTGACTCATGAGTTCCTACCTTTAATTTGACTGAGAGTAATTTTAGCTTCCCCGAAATTGTAAACGGCGTATAAATTGCCGAAAATCCGGTCCTAGGCCAACTTGACTTTGCCATAATACCGGATTAGATCGATTCTAATTTGAGTCCAGAGTCAAACTAGCTTGTGACCGGATTTTTGGCCATTTCAATGTCACTCCCTGGCAATACTCCAGTTTATAACACCCAAATTCTTAGACATCATACTCGTACAACTCCCCTTCTACAAATTGATTACTTTTTTATTTTCGCAAATAATTTAATTGTCTAGTCTATGTTGTTAACAACAAGATATTGTCTCAGTTTGAATTTTAAAGTTCTTAATTTCAAAAGTTTTATCGGCAATTAAAATTATTCGAAAAAGTTGTAAAAATATTCATAATAAATTTTGTAGTAAAAAATCTTAATAATGCAAGCTAGTTTTACAGATAAAAATCTAATAGATTGCAATAAAATAGTCTTTCATTACACCAAAGCTGTCCTGGAGTGTGGTTAATGCAGAATAAAATTATTATTGTTACCTCATAAAAGTCAATTTCATCAAAAATTTTAATAAATTTAGAAACAACTTCTCATGTGACAATATGCATTAAAATTTACATATTTTAATTAAGAGGAATACATAAAAATGAAATATTTTTGCGTAAATAATTAGATTCACCAATTTATTGAATAGAAAAAACAGACACGAAAAAATTAACATTAATATCCATTTTATTATAAAAATCGTAAAAAGATATAAAATTGTCATCATTCATTTATCATGAATTTATGCCAATCGTATACAATAAAAAATCCACTTTATCTTTTTCTTGTGCGAATATGTCAGACACAATGGCTCGAAGATAAGACGATGTAAAATACATTTTACTTCATCTTAACAAAAAAGGAATAAAATCAATAAGAAGAAAAAAGAAAAGAAATGAAAGATTATTCATATCGTTTCTACTTATCAGTTTATTAAATGATACGATTTTCTGACATTTTTGATTGCTCAAATAAATCCATCATATATATCTATCCTTTCATTCACTTCATTTGTTGCTTTTTACACATACACGCGTGTGTTTATTTGATGACATTTCTATATTGTATTATAATCCGTCTTTATATTCATTCAATCCCGATTGATACGTTATGGCTCAAGGCTGCTGAGTTGTAGCTTTGATAACGAGGTTTATAAGCCAATGTTGCTGGTATCCGAATGCATTTGTAGCTTTAGATACTAGTCTTAATAGCACAAGTTGGTTAATCGATCCCAAATTCGATATGACTCTTGGATGGTGCCAGTTTTGAGCCAAATCCCGACATCAGGTTAGAGTCAAGCCATCCTGGAGCTGAATTTCAGATCGATAAACCAATTGGTGCTATCCGAGACTTATAGAAGCTTCTATAAGGAGCTAAAGTAGCAAATGAGAGCTATTGTGGCCTTCATGACACTCCTGACTTCCCTAGTGTCTTATCAAGTCAAATTCGCAGCTCTTCTACCATGTTTGCCACTAAATTACCATGCAGACGACACCCAACCTCCATTAAACCTGCACTGTTCGGGTCTTAATACTTTTACATTTCACTTCACGGAAATCGCGGCATCGTCAATTTTTTGACATTTGTATAAATTCAATAAACAAACATTTCGCATTTATTCTACCGTACTGTTTTATTCTTTCTCGTTACTTATTATTCATCCAACAATGAGACCAAACAATAGTCATTGCATGGCATTTACTTACGACATACTCGATTGTGATTGAATATACGCACCTGATTTGGGATGATCTGGGAGTGATTGTTTGATTTATTGCTCACATTATTATTACTATACTCCGTGTGTTTATATGCTTGTTCGTTGGATATTTTTTTTTATTTTTAAAGGAATTATAATGAAATATGAGTTTAAATATTGAACATGCAATGCAGTTTTCATATCTGCAATTTTCAGAATATTGATGCAGATTTATTTATTATTTAGGAGTGAATTAATTCATAATGGAGTGTTCAAATCATTTGAATACATTTTCAGGTGAATTGAAATGTGTACAATTTTTTTTTTTCTGAATGAATGGGGTGAATGAGATGAATTGCGGTTGTTCTGAACATGGAAATTAAATTCGTTGGCGTACAATAAATAATCCTAAAGGTCGTTTTGCTGATTCATAGATGCTTTGAAGCCAATAATGTACAATTTGTTTAAATTATTATTTTTTTTTGTGGAATTATTGGAATTATTTAACTATTCTATTGTGCTATAAATCCTGCAATAAATCATAAATTTCTATAAAATTGTAAGGTATTTTATGAGGTGTCTTAGAGAGACCATCTGTTAGGTTTTTGTGAAGATTAGACAAAATATTGAATGAACTCTTCAGGAAAATAGAACACAGGTTGGATTTAAATTAAACCTGTCAAGTACAAATGCTGTCTGAATCTTGTTATATGATGTGATAATCATAATTGCATTTATTGCAAGCTATAAACTCAATCTAGAGATATTTTACTACATATTGAGTGAATTTCAACAGAATCTGTTATAATTGATGATATAATTGGCTATTACGATGCACAAAGCTTACCCTGGGGCATTCAATGCAGCAATCACACCTTCATTTGATTACAAATCGAGAACTTCAGTTAATGAAACGCATGAAAATGCCTCAAACTACTATTTTCTTATGATTTGATGCACGCATTTGATTTATCTTCTATATTCTCATCCATTGAACGTCAGTTTCATCGGAAATCATCAATAAATTGGCATTCTGATGAGAAATCTTTCTGAAATGTCTTAATCAAAATTCCATAGTCAAATTGAAATGATCCAAGTCAATTTTCCACCAAATTTTCTGTAATTATCGCCCATAAGTGTATGTTATTTGAATAATAATTCCTTATTCTTCATACGATAATATTCAGCCAATAATAATGAAAATCATGATAAACAAATAAAAGAATCATCAGCGGAGATATTCAAATTATTTCATTTATTTATGAATGGTGTGCAATGGCTTGTGGCTGACAGGTGATGGCTCATTTTTGTGTACACGCAGAAGAATTATCGAAAATTATCTCGTTGTTGTCTCTCCAGTCCTGAAATATTTTTTTTCGATAGCTCATAATGAATTGGTACAATGAAAAATTGATTATTTTTTAACTTCTGCCTGCCATTGACATCAATGATTTATCACATAATTGATAATTATTTTCTGACAGATATCCACAGACATCAAGTGAAAATTTTCATTTCATTCACATATTAAATGTCATTAATAAAATTTATTTCTTGTTTTGAAAAATTTCACGCCATAAATTAATTTTATATTTATTTTACATTGTCTTTTTTTGATCGTTTGTTGTGGGAGATTGAATTATTTTAATTTTATACAGCAAAATATTTTTTGAAACTCTTTCGTGAAAAATTACCGCAAAAAATCTTCTATATGTTTACAAAAATATGAGAAACATTTTAGTAAAGCTATTGAATTCCACTACAATTAATAATCTTGAAATGTTAGATTCATGCTCAGGAATTTTAATTTTTAATTTAAGAAAAAGTAAGAAATTTTATCTTATTTCGCAAAGATTTTACGCTGACGATAATTAACGATCTTAAATTTCATCGTTTCCACTTTGTTAATTAATTGCAATTATTGAAAGTTGATGCTATACCACGAAAAAAAAAATATAAATTAATTACTTCAAACTCTATAATATTGAATTCTTTCGTTAGATCTTATTACATAGAAATAATAATTCTCTCTTACCATAAAGATTATAATCAACTTTTTTCTCTCTTTCTCTCTCCTTCCTTCTTTTGAGATTTATTAATTCTATTATATTTATGAAGTGTATGAAGATTCAGAGGTGGGATTTTGGGTGGTGAATCAGTGGTTTATGCTTACAAAGATTAACTTTGGTTAGTATCGAACAGCACAAGTTGGTTAATCGATCAAAAATCCGGTTTCAAGCCTGTTTGACTCAATTTTACCATTAAACTAAACCTGGCACCATGTCAGAGTCTGCTTTGCCATTAACTAAACTCGGCATCATGCTACAATCACGATGGCCTTTTGCCAGATTTTGGATCGATTAATAGACTAGTGCTATTCGATAGTCTACCTTTCTTTCTATTTGAACTTGTCATTATTCTGCTTGAACAGTCATTTTGTGACCAATTCAGACAACAGTCACCTTTTCTAATCGTGAAACCCAATCCAGGGATTTTTTGTGATTAACCAAGCTAAGAATCAGTCCAGGAACCCCTAAATCCATTCTTTATTGGCATTTTCAATCTGTCTGTAGCGGCGAACCTGCATTTATATCTAAAATATCCATAAAAATCAAATTTACAACCCTGTTTTAGACTATTATCCTCTTTAAGACGTATCCAATGTGTAAATCATTCCAATCTCAATCATCAAGCTTCTTTGCACAACAACCCTGCACAAAAATTGATAAATAGAGTACACCCAGTCTAATTTTTACGAACATTAGACACTGTCTTGGATGAAACAAAAAAAAAAATTATTCCTAAAGTCGAAAAAATTTCAATTCTAATTCCCTCGTTGCTCACCGTCCGTCAAGCCACATAAACTTATGTATCTGAACGAAAATATCTTAAGCCTTAGCGATGAAAAATAACAAGAAAATGAAATGCTTTAATCTGATTATAATATTATTATTAAGTTTCTTGAAATTATTACTTATTCCGTGTTCTTGATTATTAAGTGTCGGGTCAAATGCTGGATATGAAGATAAAAGGAATCCAAAAAAGACACCGCCAAAAATTGGGTGACTTAAGCGCATTTTTATTTGAACACGTGTTGATAATTTAACTAAATATGGATTTGTAAATCTGAATTAATTAAAATCAACAAAATTTACCATATAGACTCATTCTAGACAGAATTTATGTGCTCAGTTAAAGCCTAATCAGATAAGTAAGCAAAAATATGAAAATTAGCTACTGAATAAATTACGACATTAAAAAATAGTCCAGAAGGAGACAAAGACGTGACGAATCGACAAAGTGCGACTAACAGCTTCCATTTTACTCACAGTAATACCCGTTTAGTCTGAGTGAATGAATAACTGATATGATGTGAATTTTAACTGACATTTAAGAAATATGTAGAAATAGAGAAATTAAAATAATCGCTGACATAAATGGCTAATAAAGAGGTGATATAGATAGATGAAGTTTTCTCTTAATATCAAGCTGATGACAGTAGCGTTAACTAAATGTGCATATAACTCACCATCATGAAAAAAAGAGTAAAAGGTGTTAATTGAATGAGAAATAAAAAAAATAATAATAATTTTTAATCCCTGAATGAGAATGAATGTTATAGATGGATATTATCAACATGTACATAACATTGATATGAATTTATGACTGAATGAAAATTAATGTAAACTATCGTTGTAAAATGATAAAGAATGGAATGGAGTGTATATGGAAATTAGTATGAGGTGAAATATCATTATTAAGAGTTATTATTGTATGTTATAGTACTTATCGGACATCCAGACTAGTTTATATAATATATATCACAGCTATAACATTGCCATTTATTTTAACGATCATCATGCTTGACTACATCTATCTTGAATTCTTTCGTAATCAATTGTCTTTCAACCTTTTTTGATATTTTTTTCGTTAAATTCCATTGGGAATATTTTGTTATTTTATTATTTTTTTCGCATTTCTATCAATTCTTGCTTCACATATGACTGTATATGTGTATATGAGCATTTAATTTTTGGAGACAGGTAGATTTCGTCTTTTAGATAACAAACGAAGCGTTACGATAAATGTTTGATGATGATGAAGAAACAAAAAAAAAAGAGCCACACATTCAATATTTCAATAATGAATTTTATTTTATTTCGTACCTTGTAAGCATTAAGAATGATGAACAGAAAAGAAATATATGTGTGTATATAATTTCGCGGTATCGATTTCAATTCCATATTTAGATGGCTGTTAGATGTGTTTTAGATCATTGTCCGGTATTTTGTCGGAGCATGCTGTTTGGAGCAGTGAATAAAAGTTAAAAATGCTAGAGAAAAATAGGCACAAAGAAAGAGGGAAATTTTTTGTTATTTTTTGGCAATCTGGGGTTAGTTGGAAGTGATGTCGTCAATGTTCAGGACTATTTTGAGGTAATTCTTACAATTGAGGGCTTATTTGACTCAATTTTGAATGTTTTTCTTCTGATTCTGACTCAGAGTCAACGTGACTCTGGTCCCAAGCCAGATTAAATCAAATTCGATTTCAGTTCAGAATTACGTCGAGTTTTACGCTGCTAGTCTTTTGAGATCGCAAGGAATTGCTGCAATTCATGACGTTTGGTCGATTAATCAACTGGTTTCCCCTGACAATATGCCTAGCTACCTATACTATTTGATAAACTAGAATAGACTAGTCCAGCCAACATCATCTCTGAATCATCCTCCTTAATAGATTTCATGTAAATTTTTGAGTGAGTGTTGTGTGAATGTCAATAAAATTTGATGATAAAATAATGCAAATTGTGCGCAAACTTGATGTTATTTATTAAGTATCGATTTTTTTGTATTCACAAAATATATTTTTTTTGTCTTTAATAGAAAATCAAGTTGTTAAAAAAAATCCATAATTGAATAGTCTCGAGGATGAGAGTTATGTGAATTCTGAGACATTCAATAATTTAGAGATGTTTAATCAAATGACATGTCTTCTCATTAGTTTAATTTTGAATCTTTTAACAGGCACCTTTGACTAAGATATTTAATTCTTAATTTATTCAAAAATTATTTATTAGAAAAAGCAATTTTTCATTATCTTCGATCAAATTTCTCTTATCTTTATGCATTTTAATAATTTTTTTGAATTAATAAAATTATGTTTTAATTAAAAATGAATCTACAATCTAAGATAGAAAATGAAAAAAATAAACAGCAAAATGCGCACGGCGTGTGATTCTCGCAATAATTGTAAATTAACTTTATGATACCTCTAAAAATTCCTTGACTATTTGTTTAGATCGCTGGTTGTATTTTATTCAGTCAGAGGAGGGGGAAAGTGGACGATGACCACTAAAAAACTCGTGTGACTTTGGATTTTTTTTTGTAGTTTTTCTCCCCTTGCTATAACATCCAACGAGACCTAATAAAACATTAAAATATACATATAAAAAATTTCATAGCATAGAATAGAAAAAATTTAAATTTCTAAACAATTTTGTTCTTAAGAATTTGATGTTATTCGTCACAGCACGATTTCTATAAAATTTTTCTTTCTTTTTTTATTTTGGTGAATTTTGCTCCTCTATGTAGTTTTTACTACACCGTATACTTGTTTTATGATATGCCCTGAAAACTTGCGGGGCATTAAAATATCGTGTACATTGTATATTTTCTTTCCGTTTTTTAACTTCTTTTAATACCGCGAGAGATCGTTTCGTGTAATATTACAAACAATAGAATTTCAATTCATCATTTTCGGGAGTAAAAAAAAAGGGAATGAACAATGGAGAAAACGATATGATCGAGCTGCTTTATTTTCATTTCTTATGTTACTTACCTACTTATTTACCATATTCCACTATGGCTAAGTGATACAAGTTACCGAGGAAGATGAATTCAGAGATAGAAGAAAGGTGTTTACTTTCAATATTTTCTGCAAAAAAATATGAAGTAGAAATAGGAAAGGAATTGTCTTTTTGAAGATATTAAGCGCATTTAACTGATTTTTGGCTGGAAAAAAGTCATTATTGATGTTCAAAAAATAAATATCGCGCAAGAAATAACACAATAATTTTGCTTTTCAAATTTTATTTATGAGATTCGAACTCTTAACTTTTATTTAGAACTTGAAGTTCTTCAATGTTACAGTTTATTGCTCTACCAACCTGTTGCTTATTTCAGTTCAGTTATTAGCAGAGCTAGAATTAAATTTGAATTTTATATGGAGTCGAATCTACTTGAATCGACTTTTCTAGACAAAATCTGAGTGGACTTCTTGCTCTGCTCATGAGTCAAAGTAACTTTATTCTTGTTATTGCACAAATCGCAAAAAATTCACCCAAAATGAAACAAGTCTGCAGACAATAATAGAAATAATTTCTTTTTCTACTCCCGAGCAGCACATGGGTGCTAATCTCATTTATTGCCATTAAAATGATCCAATAATTGCAAAGCTCAAAGTCAACTCCAGTTTTTTATGGAGAAGCCCCCTCAAGTAGACTCGACTCAATACTAAATCCAAGTCAACTTCGAGTTTTGAGTTATAGTTGTTTCAGAAACGTCAAGACACTGTCAAGCAGGCTGTCCAGTCTTTTTGACAATTTGCCATCAGCTAAGCTCCTTACCTACTCCCCAGCAACTATGCTGTGCCACTCGGCACTTCCTTTCTTCAATATAGATTTTAATCATTTTCCATTTGTACTCTATTTGCTCGTGTGTTGTTCACAATTTTCTCCTGCATCTATTTTATTAACATTTATGTTTTTGTTTAGCATATGCTTTAACAATCCACTACATTAACTAGTGTGAATTCGAAGGAACATAATCAATTGTTTAGTAAATTTTCGTTCACAATTGATTGAACTTCCATTTTTTTTCCCATTGTTTTGTGTGCGGTATGAGAAAGCTACAAATTCATTCTGATCTATATGCTTGGGTGAGATGATAAAGCGACTTTTTTTTCATTTCTCTCGAACTTCTCATTAAATTCAAATTAAATTAAAATAAATTAAGAAAATTAATTTAAATTAGTTGATGGTGCTTTTGAACAAATTAAAAGGCACAAAGAGCACAAGTGAGATTTGAAGAAGGAGGCGAAATATATATAAAAAAAGGTTGAAAATAACACACGAAATGGGCAATTGCGATAAGATCATTACAGTTCTTTTTCTGTAGCAATAAAGCAAACAGTTTCATGCTGTATGAACCAGTGGAGAATGACGTTTCTATTGTATTAAAATTTAAATGAGCTCACGAGGGTTGCAGACTAACAAAATGGATATTAAGATTCGTGCTGTTTAGTTGAAGTCAATGCTGAAATATTTCAACTAGTGTGAGCAATTTATTTTAATTCAACATTTTTGGCAATTTATCTAGTAAATCTAGAAGATTTAAGTTTCAAGTCTGTTTGCGAAAACTTTCCTTTAAATCCACATTATTAGCATAGAAAGCTTCCCACTGGTTTATTCTGAAGTCTTTTTTTTCTCGCTAGCGTGGAGAAATTCATTGATATGATGCTACAAAAAGGCACACAACTGTTTAGTTAATGTAATTTGAGTTCATAATGGATTATCCAAAGCATTTATTTGTTCCATTTTTTCACCTTCTATTCTGCTGTACATTTTGCTTTTTTTTTCTCAAATTCAATTCAAAATGCACAGTTTGTTACTTAAATTTGAATATCGTGAATTGTAAAAATGTATAAGAAAAGACTTTATTTTCCTTGTGGGGAGTTTGGAAGTGATGTTGATTGGATTATGCTAAATATTAATTTAATGGATCTGAGTTTGGGTGTCAGTGTTCCTTAATGCTTTACTTAACACTTCTTAATGTACAATACCCAAGAGGTACACCTAATATGAAGGATATATTCTCAATAAACCCTAGAATAAACGTTTTGCACGCCTTATTATCCGAAACATCGACCAAAAGCACCCAGTATTGCCCCAGACCAGATTTAATCAAGTTGAATACTCAGATTAGAGTAAAGTTAGTGTAAGACTGTATTTACGACATTTGTAAGTCTTGTGTCGTTCCTAGAGAACATAAAGAGCAGCCTCAGACCAGATCCAATGAAATCTGGTCTCATGTAAGAGTAAAATTAGTCATAAGCTGTATTTTTGGCCATTTCTACACAGTATCCCTACCGGGA
Organism: Chironomus tepperi; assembly: GCF_022539635.2. Lineage (NCBI taxonomy): Eukaryota > Metazoa > Arthropoda > Insecta > Diptera > Chironomidae > Chironomus > Chironomus tepperi. The sequence continues at coordinate 4,815,371 of NW_027226207.1, forward strand.
TGGCTCAAAAGTCATAAAAAAGTAAATTTTGAATCATTTTGGAATGCCTGTCTCTTACTTTCATCCAAAACGCTTCACATCACTCCCAATCAACCCCATTTGATTCCTCTTGTACCAGTATTGAATTGAGGAAAAGAAACAAAGTTTAATGTTAAGGTTAGACTTGTAACAAATTTTGTTGCGCACCCATATAATCGTAAAAAGGATTTGCTGTAACGAAGAAGCAAATAAAAATAACAAAAATTGACGAGAAATCGAGATTGAGAGAATGTTAAACAAACTGCTTGTATTAACTCGCTTGCTCACCAGACGATATGGGCATTTAAAATTGAAGTAAAAAAAAAAAACAAATCGAGAAATAAATTTTGTGTTTGTGCTGATCAACTTGTGAAAAATGGTAAAATGCATATCTGTTGTACATATTCAGTTCCTTATACAATGTGTATTGTCAACATTGTGCTGTGAATTTAAATTGCAAAGAAAGCATGTTTAAACTGCTAAATTTGATTTTATTTTTTTTTCTTGTTTTTTTTGTTGTTCCTTTTCTCTCACTGTCTTCGTTTTTCCAGTGAACTTTTTTTTTTACGGCTCCTTATTGTCACTTCTCATCAAGCCATGTGAAGTTTAAATTAAGATATATTAAGATATGTGACTGATTTTATTCATTCCATTTCGTGCCACTGCCTTTTTTTGCCTTTTATTCTCTTCTGTTTTACAATACTATTGAAAAGATGTTGTCAAACTATCTTTCGTCTCTGTGTGCTGCTGCTGTTGCTTTTTTTTGCGACAATATGTCAATGAGACGGGACAGAAATGTCATTTTTATCTTCTCGGTGCCTCCTCATAACATCATCGTTTATTGATGAATGGAGAGAGATGACAAAAAAGACGCGGAATTTAAATAAATTTAATTTCAATTTTATGCTTCATATTATGTCAATCTGGCGGCACAACTATAGATGTCATTTGATAACTTTTGCTTTATTTTTTTTTTTTTGACAAATTTGTTTCATCTTTTATGTTATTTTCCCTTCCTTCTTCTTAATCTCCTCTCTATATTGTTGTTGTTTATATCTTTTCGCAATAAACAGTGATACAGCAATAAATTTTATTAAAATGACATTGTGAGTGATATAATCGTGTAACATGTAAATGCTTTGAATGATTTTTTGTTGGTGGATTTATGCGATAAAATGAGTTTAAATGGATAAATAAGGGTTTTTTGATCGCAGAGTTGTTAGTGAAATTTTATAGTGATATAAAAAAAAAGTTTTCAATTTATTGATGATTTGGGAATTTTTGTCTTTGAATGGATATTCTTGAATGCAAAACGATTCGATGAGTTTTATGATTTTTTCGTGGAATTTAGTGGATTTTTTTTTGTGTCTATGATGTCAGATTTTTTAGGGGTTGTTGTGAGCGGGTATGAATTTTTTTGATGACATTTTAGGTGTAGTGGATTTGTATTCAGGAATTTGGAGCTCATTTTTGTAGATTTCATGAATTTTTGAGTTAGCTATAGATTGCTATAAATTGATATTTAGGCCTAGTAACCATCTAATAGTGATGTACAGATTCAATGTAATGTATTCTTTAATTGACCCACAAAACCTCTTATTCGCCTTCTGATTACACCGTTGCTTCATATGGACTATCAATACAACTTTAGAATTTAACATGAATTATTAAGTATTATGAAAAAATTCCCCAATATCAACTCTGATGGAAAATAAATTGAAATCCTCGAGATGTCATGATTAATTGATCTCATAAAAATCGAGCTTTTTAGAGCAGATTTCAGGCATATTTTAAACACATCTCTTGTAACCGAGAAAAGAGTTGTTATCGTTGCTTTATCTGTCTACTCTGTGTTTAACTTAACATAACCATGGAGTCGAGCCTATTAAATTTCATGAAATATTTCTAGATTTTCATCAATTCACTGAATTTCAATTCCTGCACTGAATTTCGCATAAAGCTTCAAATTTTATTGATCGAAATGCGCACAAATCACTCAAAAAAAAATGTCTATTCATTTTTAATTGCAGTTATAAACCAAATTTTTTTTCCTAAAACCTAAATTGCTTTTCCATTCAAGCTATCTTTTATTTTTGAATAAAATGCCATTAAAATATGATACAGCATCAAAAAATAGTCAAACTCAAAAAAAAGAAGACATTTTAAATATATATTTTTATTTTCTCTTGTTAAATGTGATTTACGGTGTCCATAAAAGATTGAAACAATCTATGAATATTAAAAGGCACATTCTCCATAACACACAATTTATATGTTATTTTTTGATTATCTACAATTAATTAAAAATTAAATCACAAAAAAATATCATCCAACGCGGATATTTGATACATTTTACTCGCATATATATTTTGTCATATAGTCAAATAAAAAATATGGATATAGATTATGTAAAAAGCAATAAAATCAAAAAATCATTTCATACGCGTGTGATCCGAACATATCCAAAAATTAATTTTGATTTGTACATTCTTTTGATCTCTACCATCATCAGCCATAGTGAATGCTTAACGAGAAGATCAAAATATTTTAATTCTTCTTCGTCTTGCTCTATTGATTACGTGCAAAATTTAAAACTCATTTATAAAATTTTTCACAGTTAATTAGAACTGTTGACTTGGAAAATCAATTTAAAAAAAAAAAGAATCTATCGATGATAGTGCGGCATTGCACAAAGGCTAATACACAATTGGTGTAGTCGTAATACCTTCAACCGTATTATAATTGAAAGCGAGAAGTACAGGATGTTCTTGTACAATTTTAAAAATGAACCATTATTTCTGTTGTTATTTTTTATTTTTTTTTTTTCAAAATAAAAATTGGACATTATATAGTGAATATTACCATTTCTAATTTTGTATGCGGCCCACTAAAAAGTAACAACATTGAAATGAATTTTATTTATGGCATAGAACAGTCGTGGTCTCTGATTCCCTCACTTTTTTTTTTCTCTTCTCTGGCTTGAAGTAATCAACAAAAATAAAATATATTATACAGAAATTCGAGTAACGAACATCAGAAGAGTAGAAAGATATTAATCATTTTTCATTAAAAATATTTTTTTTTATACTCTTCTAGCTCGTTTTTCTCTTAAACTTTATTTAATAAGCTTTCTTCTTCCATATTTTACGATTCTGGAAAATCAAGCTCAAGGTAGCTGCACTATGCAGCTAAGGTAGTGAACTCGAAAAGTACAAATCGATCAGTCGAACCAAAATGCAGCCCAGGCAGACGGCTCTGACTTATTGCTGAATTCAGTTTAAATCCGGCAACATGACATAGTCAACTCCATCTTGCTGACGAATTTGGGATCGAATAGCCGAATTGAGCTATTCGGACGAATATTTGTCAATGTGTCAATTTTTGGGCGGTTCTAGATTCATTCTACCAATATTCCATTTGTCAGGAAATGCCATGGTCTTTGTTCCAATTTTTTGTGCAAGTTCCTGGCTTGTATCCTAATAGGACGTTAACCAGAGCTCTATTTTCGCTTTAATAATCAGCTGATTTATCTAAACTACTGAAAAAACACAGTTTTGGGAACTTTAAGATTAGAACCGACGACTTATGAGTTGTCACAACAAAATTTGAGCCAAATACCTATCAGACTATTCCACAGAGGCATTTAACTCATATAAAACCAAGTAAATAACTTTAGAGAACATCACAGTCATAATAATTCCATTTAAGCTCCTACAAAACACCAACTCTGCTCCAGTCATGTCAAAATCTTCTTCTTATATTATTTTTGATGATCACACTTATTCTTTCCGTACATATTTATACACATATTTTTGTAGATAGGTTCGTTAATACATCTATGACCAATGCAGTGAACAAAGATGAGAGAAATAACGATAACGAGAGTAATAAGCAACAACAACAAATCATAATTTCTTTCAAATATCTTTTCTTCTTCATGAACTTCTTTACTTTTAAGTCTTCCCGTCTTCAATGTGTAAGAAGATGAAATAAGTAAAAAATACTTCGAGTAATGCTGATTAGGCTCATTTTGCTGAACCAGCAGAGAATTGCTCTCGATAGACGACTAGAAAATTGGTGGCATTTTCAAAACACAGAGAGACTGTAAATGAAGCTTATATAAATGGAATGAAATCATTCGTATGATTTCAGCATGAAGCGACAGATTCGACAGATTCTTTTTTTTCTTTTCTTAAAACTTTCATTGTGCTTTATTTCGTTGATTCAATGCGGGCAAACATTCATTTCTAATAATTGATTTTCTTGCTTTCATGCTTTCTTTTTATGATCACATTGTTAGTCTTTCGGTTCAAGATTTATGAAATGATTATATATTCCATTTTTTTTTTATTTCTCGCCTCATTCCTCTTGTTAATATTTGAAAATGAACTTTCAACTATCTCTGATTTTAATTCTATAAGTAGCATTACAATTTTTAACGGTGGATGAAAAATATACAATTTTTTGTGCTAGAAAAACTTAACGAACTGAATAATTTTCTGGCATATAGTGTTACACCTACTCAAAGCGTTAAGTATGTTCTCATGAAACATTTTTTTGTTTCAAAAATGATTGAGTTCTGTTGGGAACAGCCTGGGAGAATCTTGACTTAAAATACAAAGTCATGAAAAATTGAAGAAAATTGCTTGAAAAATGATATTTCTGATTATTATTATTATTATTATTATTAGGAGTGATTTTTTAAGACACGAAAAGAATTAGAATATTAAAGCTACTTGGGTGTTCGGAGATCTTTTGGGAGCTGATTTTTATGTTATTTTGAGTTTGAGTGCTTGGTTTGCACTAGGATTGTGTTTTTTAGCATGTTTATAATGTACTGAAGATTCCTATTAGAATTTTATTAGAATGTCAGCTGAATATTGACGTCTGTCATCTTGAGAAAGTGATAATTTGCCAAAGAGGCCACTGACGTAAGCTAAAAGGGTCAGCGGAGAATCCTGGCATTTGAAAATGCTGTTTGTAAGTATAGTCAAGTCCTTTCAAGCTATTGACCTCTTGTGCTTAAGCCAATTGCTAAATTTTAATAACAATAACTATTGAAGCATTAATTCAGCAGTAGTAAGTGATCACGATACAGTCCAGGTGTCTTAACGGATATACTAACTTACTTCCTTAGTTGAGGCGCACGGGGACCATTACCGCGTTTATATAACGTCTGTAGACAGCTCTGTCTTGAAAGATACACTGAACTCAACTTACTTAAATCGCTGCTCATACAGACCAATTGTGATTCATGACCTTCCAAAGATCTTCCCAAAAAGTTAGCCCATTCATTGAGTATCTCTTCCCAATTGCCAATATCTTTCCATTCCCACACACATAATAAAATTCGACACATGTCGGCTATTAAACGTAAAAAATTTCTACTTGTTGAATGGAAAACAATAATAAAAGTGGAACTTTTTTAAACAAGACACAGTTTTCTCCCCAAGAGCATCAGAAAACAATTTGCGAAATTTTAATGATGTCCAACTATTTGAGATAATTTCCATAACGGTTCATCTAAAAAAATAAGAGAGAGAAAAAGAATTAAAAGCAGAATGACAGTAAAGAGAAACAATTTAGACAACTATTCATATATGCTGATGCTATTATACATGATAGAAAAAAATATTCATATTCAAATTCCATCAAGCAAGCAACAAGTAGCAATAATAATAAAATAATACAAAAACCTCTCATGTTAATTTGACAATTGAGTGAAAAAAGAAGAAATTTGAGAAATTTCAGATTTTTTTTTTGTGGTAATCGAAATGTGCTCTCAAGTTATCGTGCGCATATATGATGTCTTCAATTAGAGACAAGCAGACATTTAAAGAAACTAAACTAGCATAGACCTACATCATTGTTGAAGCAATCAACTTGTATGATTAATTATTTTTATACTCTTTTGTTAGGAACCATTCACTCTTTACACTGTTGCCTTCTGATGTACCCAAAAAAATATAAGAGAATTTGCCCTGGAAAAAAATAAACATGCGATTGTGGCTTCCATGTTGTGCTATTTTACTTTATGGCCAACAACGATTTTACTTATTGAATCGATCATTTTTTTTTAAATGTAGGCAAACTTTTTATTCTCTTTTCAAAAATATGTAAGAAAGAGGAAACTTTTATATATTGAAATAAAGACACAGTAAAGAAAAGATTCATTGCATTGCGTGCTACTTTATCGATTTGCGGTAGAATCTTTTGAAATATATAAAAAAATATTAACGACTACAAAACAAAAATTTAATGTTAAGAAAAAATTTCTTTTAAGATTTACTTTGAAAGGAAATGTTTTGATAATCATGCAATCAAATAGCACAAAAGTTTTTCATCACATTTTTTGATGTCTCTTCGCATTGGAATAATATTTTCGGGAGAGAATTTTTCTTCACGATATGAAATTTTATTTTGCTTATTTATGGGCATTTTCTTTGAACTTTGGTTGCTTGGGGAGGGATGTCAAGTGATATAAATTTAATATTGAATTATTTCCGTTCTTGACTTCATGGCTTGATCTTTATGACGATGGTTGAAAAATGTTTTGTAGGGGAAATAATGTTGATGGTGGAATTTTAAGGAAAAATGGAAAAAGTTGCTTAGGATAGCTTACGAATTATGTTCAGGATGGATTATATCTTGGTGTAAGTCTTGATATTCTAGGATAAGTAACTCCTAGCTCAACGAAGAGGGTAGTCAGATTGAAAAGACTAAGTTGATAACCCAATTAATCCTTTATTATCCCTAACGAAACATCATGACGATTATGTTGTAAATGCATTCATCTTGACGAAATAAAATGACTGACAAGTGACAAAACAGCATTATGTTGAATACATTTACATCATTTTCATTATCTCCGACTTATCTGCACTCAGTGAACATTACAGATTTTAGTTGGATCAGAACTACACCTTTGATAACATTAAAATGAGCTCTGATGCACTTTAGCCAACTAAATAAGCTGTAAGCGGCATTTCCACTCGATATGAATCGAAAAAGGACGATTGGAATTTTCTCCGGCCCAGTCTTGACACTGGGGAACGGCACACTCAATTGGGAACGGAGGTACTTAATCATTACACCACAGAGTAACTTCTCTTCATACTGGTTAAGTGATCTAAATTTAAATCGATCTTATAAATCTCAAAATTGCATGCAGCTCTTAAAACATTCTAAATATCCATCCTTTATACATAAAAATCTGATATCCAGCATATTAACCTCCATGTTATTACTGTTCTACCTCCGATTACGTTCCATCTGCTAATCAATATACAAAGTTGCTAAAAACCTATATTATAAATTCAACCAATTGACATTCCTCCATCGTTGCTTCTTTTTTTTACGAGCACACGAAGTTTAAATCTGTTTAATTGCCAAAGTCTTTAAGGAAATACGAGGGAGAGAAGGAAAGAAGTAAAAAAAAAAGAATTCCTGACAAGAAAAATTAATTTAAATTAAAAGAAGTTCTCGTTTTAAAAATTTCTTTTCTTTTCTTATTTAGCATAACACGCAACGAGTAACAAAAAACTTCATTTTCTTTATTTTTTTTTTCTGTTGTTTTGTGGCTGAAACTGTTTGAGGTGATCTCTTGTATATTGTATAAAAATGTACATCTTGACTGTATGCATTGAAATAAACATAAACAATTTCAATCAACTGTTACAATATGGGAAGAAAACAGAAACATGTGAAGTACTTTTACGACGAGATATCTTTTTTCTCCTTCTTTATTCACTTATGCTGGAATGCTTCAATATATATCGAAAGAGTATTTTTCTTGTTGACCTCATAATCATTTCTTCTAAGTCATGTTAGAGATTTGTTTGTTCAAATTGTATTGATTTTCTACTTACTTTCTTAAAAGTAACATTAAGTGATCGTTTGGATACAATGCTATAAAGAATGAAACTGGGATATTGGCTAGATTGCTGATTTTGATATATTCACAGCTTTTATTGGCATTGGTTTGATACTTTCGAGTTTTAGTGATTGATCGATCCTAACTTGGCTTTAGTTTGTTGCTCAATAGGCTCTAGTACAGACCAACCTTGAATTAGTTCAGTAATTTAGACCATCTGGTCAATAGTTAAGCGTTATATGAGTCACAAAGCTTATGACTGCTTGACGAGGGTTTACCAGAGTTACTCCTTAATCCTAGATGGCCCAGAGCTCGAAATCAATTTGAATTTTGCTAATTTAAGTCAATACAAGTTGTACCGACTTTGAGCTCTGGATCTTGATTCGATTAATTTCAATTTAAGACCTAATGATCCTCCAAAAGCACAGAATTTCATTCATAGTAACAATAAATCCACACAAGCACCACAGTGTGAATAAAGAAACATACTCCGTTCCTCTTCCAGCTTATGCTTGTGCTTTTGGATATATCACGATGTGAGGAGCCTTTTAACCAATTTTATTTACTGTTGTATGATGAAATCATGCTCCATTTTAACAATCTATATAATTTTTAAATTGCGAATTTTTATTTCATTGACGAATAATTTTTTTTAAATCCATTGTGTAAGAAATTTTTTTATAATTAGAGATTTGTATTTATTGATTATATTCATTGCCTTCACCAAATCTCTATCCTCTATCTAAGAATTAATGTAGAGCATAACGACTTACTACAAATTATAATTTTTTTTTTCTATTATATTTTAGAACCTTTTATCTTATGTTTATGATCACACGACATTTATCATTATTTTAGTATGTCTTTTCAACAATACTCATTCTTATTCCCTCTCATCGTGTTAGACTTTTTTTTTTATTCCTTATCTTACTTCTTAACTCGCGCGCTCTCGTTTAGTAAATGAAAATTATTTTTTGTCACAACAATAACTCTTATATACATATTTTTCAGCTCTTTTCCTTCTGTACTTGTCTTAACTCTTAAGCCAATTCATTTTGTTCTTTTCTGCGTTGTGTATAATTATTCAATTAAATTACGATGCATGACTTTAAGCCATAGTCTTAACGTCTAGCTACAGTTTTACTATGTTTTCTATAATTCAATGTTGTTGTAGGGAAAGAAAACAAGTTGAGAGTGATGATATAAGCGAGTTTGGTGAGGATTGTGAGGTGTTGTGGATGAGGCGATGTGTGGATTAAAGGGGATTGATGGTTGGGCTGTGGGGTAAGGGTGATTATAGTTTGAAAACTACCATTTTAACCTACCTTTCGAAATTTATCCCTGGAACATGCCTTGCATTTTTGGAAATTCGTATGACTGTTTTGAAACTTGCCTTGACTTAGTTTGAACTTGCCATGACTTAGGTTGAACTTGCCGTGACTTCTGTGAAAATGGCTGTGAAATACCGAGTTATTTCCTCAATTTGCTGACTGTATCAGATCAATTCCGATCCATAGTCAACTATGGCCAGTCAAAACATACCCAGCCAGTCAAAACATTCCTTACCAAACCCTCTTTATTCCACAAAACTATGCTATAAGAATTATCCATTCAGGAAAGAAGAATAAAGAAGAAGAAGACTATCTGGTAAAGAATAAAATATCAGCAACAAACGCTTATAAATAGATATAGATAAAATTAATGTAAGAAGATAACGAATAAATTTTCCATTTCGCTACTTTTGCTGTGTAATTAATCTTCACTAGCCCCAATAGATGCATGCATAGAACCGAAGATGCTCTCGCTCTGCACTTGCTAATAGTTTCTTTTCCTTTATTATTTTTTATATATTTTCTTGTTGGAATATACATGTATGTATAATTCCTCTTTCTATGTTAATAAATGAGAGGGAATCATTCGTGATTTATGTAATGTTCAAGTGTACATTAAGTATGCATTTTGCACGAAAACCTTATTTTGAAACATGAATGAAATGTTAAACATTTGACGACTAAATAATGCTAAACAAGTTCTCATTATTTTTAATTTGTTAAAAAAGAACTGCAGGGAGAAATTGCAAAAAATTATTAAATATTTTTACTTGAAGCTTATAATTAAGCAATTATCGATGGCTACACGCACTACTTATATGACATGCAAATGTAAATTACTTCCATTATGAATTAGATCATTTCCCCTAACATTATAACTTTGAGTATTAAGATTGAATATTTTCGATAATGTGCATTAAATACTTTTCATTTCATTCCGGAATTGTTCTATGACCTACAGAACGAGGCAATGAAATTTAAATCACGGTATGATTGAAGTCCGTTGATTAACAAATGTTTTTTTTTTACCTCCTTAAAGGCTAGAATAATTTCTATTTTATGGAAATTCATTTCACTAAGCAGCATAAAGTCGTATAATTTTTTGATAATTTGACGGCAATGTAGCTCGTGCTGCGGGTTCATTTCAATCATTGATCATGTCACGAAAACCTCGCTCATAATACTTTTAGACATAAAGTCGTTATACCTGCTTTGCTATGTGAATGAATGAATTATTAAAATATAATGCGATATGTTTTTTAGTGCTTTTCGTCATTTGTGGCCTTTCCTTTCTACTGATAACATTAAGTACATTTCATGTGAAAACGAGAAGAACAAAAAAAAAAATATGGAAATAATAAAAATATCAAGTCACATAAAAAAGTGAACCAATTATTTAAATGTGTCGCTAAATCTCTTTCTTTGTGCTTTATTGATGTACTTTTTTTTTGCTTTGTTATATTTTATTTAATAAAAACGGAAGCAACGGAATACTTAATCAATATCAAGCGACTTCCGTTATGCAGTAAAAAATTTTGGAATTAAAATTTCATGTTTTTAAGCCAGATTTAGCTGTATAATGCGACAAATCAGAATTTTTTGATAGCAGACTGTCGTCAGAAGTGCCGACTGAGTGTCTTATGTCTCTGTAATGTTAAGAGGGGATTGTAGCGGTGTCCTGGTACTGGTTTGTTGGATATAGCTTAGTTATCTGCTCTAGAATGATTTCTGAGTCTGCTAGAATGAACGTTTAGAGTTTTGAGTCAAGATACCAACACATAAGCCACTAAGGAGGTTGAAAAGTCAAATCTATATCCAGTTCCATTTTCGTGATGACTAAACTTAGCCAAAAATCAATATACTGACGATCGTAAAAATTTAAAACAATTCAAAGCATTTAAGCCAATCTCAATTTTCACATTCATTGAATTTGATAGCTATTAAGGAACCGCGTAAGTCAATAAAAAATAAAAATAAAAATTTGAATAAGATAATGATAAAGTCAAAAAGGTAAAGAAAAAATTAAAGATTGTACCACACATTATTTTCATAAATTCATCTTTAACACATTAATTTCGCGCCAAAGACCTGCTAAATTTTCACGACAAATATATAAATTTAAAGATTTAAAACCCAACCATATATGATTTGTTTTTATAACTATTTTTTCATAAAACTGCTCCCATAAGGCTACCGAAATTGTTTGAGAGAGAGATTAAATAATATACAGTGATTATCGGCAATTAGCCTCATATAAATGACATAATAAAATATGGATTCTTATGCAAATTCCTATAATAAATTCACAAAAAAGATAAAAATAATATTTATAATCCTTCTCATACTCTCGGTGTTCTCTTCTTGGAGATGCAAAAAAATTTACATATTTAAATGAGATGATCAGCAGAAAAAGAAAGAAAAAAATTGAAATTATTATCCCATCACTTACAGATCATAAAAGGTATAAAGACAGTGTTCAACAATAATTTACACTTTCATATGAATTGCATATAATATTAAATCACATTTTTCTTCAATGTCGCTTTGGCAATTTGTTATCTTTATTTTTCTTACTTTTTTTCCTACTCTCTGCTGTGCTGCTCAACAATTTCTCTGATTTAATAAATATATATAAATTATGGATGAGAAGGTGTCCTTTTTAATATTTTTTTATTTTATTCTCATGCTGAACTGACTGTAGAGCTCGGGAATTATTTCTAGTGATAATTTATTGCTTTTCGCGGGGTAGAAAATGCCTTGCCTCATACAACACTCATATGTTGAACTGCGATGCACAGTCGATGAAATCAACTTCTTACTACCTAGTTTCGATTTTTTATTGCTTCAAGTAAATGATTTGTAGAGCTTGTTTCATTGAGGATACATGGAGGCTTTGGTGGTTTGTCTGGTGGTTGGTTGAATGAAGTTTAATTGCTTACTTTGCTGGCTGTACAGCAGGGACGAATTCTGAAGATATGTTGTATAGAATGGAGAAGAGGTTGATGGATTTGACATTTTTGTCTTGAAAATTCTTAACAAAATGATCTCGAACTCGCTCAACCACGGCTGTCTTACAAATCAACTATAATCTATATCCATTCTTAGTTGGTGTTTGAAGGTTCAAAGAAGCAGACTGTTTTCTGTCATGTGATAAGTTTCTTATTACTCAGTGCATAGAGCGTTTAAAGTGTCGGCCAACTGACTCCAAGGACCCGTTTTCGATCCCAGGAAGAGTCTGGTCAGATTTTAGGGGTTTATTTGCTGTTTCTAGTCACATCAATTTGGTTTGCGTTTTCGGAGCACAAAAATTTGGGCTAAGTAGATAACACGAGGAGAATGGTACGTCCTGGGCTTTGCAATTATGCAATGTTCGCTTAAATCAAGCTAGGCTTCCATGAATTTCAATATGAATCAATTGTACATGACTAGTTAACTCAACAGAAGTGAATATTACCAGTTAACGCTTATGCGCTTTTGATGCTAAATCACTCATACATTTCATAACAATTTTGCCATTCCTTATTTATTATTGAGACACTTGACATTTGCTCACTAACTTGAACATACTTGAAACGAACAGAAAAAAATGAATGAAGACGATGTCCTGGTGTTAAGCGGAATCGTTTATTAAATTTTTCACAATTAATTTTTAACGATCAATTGCGAATGCATTGCGAGATCGTTTTTTTCTAGTCTTATATATGCCATATATGCTTTGCCATTTTTCTCCTCTCTTAAAGTCAGAGAGAATTGCGTACTCCCCATAGCGTCAAATTATAAATTTAAATAGCTTTTTAATTTCGATCAATATTCAATTTGTATCCGTTAAAAGAGAATTTTTCTAGCACTTCATAAATATTGTGCGATGACTAGCCTTGGAATGTGAACGATCGTTTTTATTACCTTTTTACCGTTTAAAATGTCATCGTGACTCATCCATCTTTCTTCTCTTCTATCTCAAATATACTAAAAAAATTATATTCAAGTATCTCATTTCGTTTTGTGTATTTAAAAATCTTATTACATTCTTTAACGCCAGTAATTCAAGTTGATGAGGATTTGGTTATAATAGAACAACAACTCCATTCCATATTATATTGATAATATCAAAACTTCTTCTTTTTATTTTTTTCGCCAGTTTCCAATAATTGTCTTTCAATTTCATTTCTATTAAATGATTTATCGGAGATATTATGAGAAGTATTTTATATATATTTCTGTAATTTCCTACTTCTCGTGAGTCTGAGGGTGCGACCAAATCGATTCATCATAAAAAAGAGCTCTGAATTCTTTTTTTTTCTTCACATTTATATATGTAGTCTTAATCGTTTGTTTCAATCTGCATATTGGACTTGATTGATGGATGGGATTTCTGTACCCAATGCTGCGCTTTTTTGAAGCTTGATTTTTGGGTAGTGTGAGGGGATTGGGGTATGATTTGTCGGTGTGTCAGGGAATGTATGAGCTTTAGGTAATGTTAGACTAAGAAGCAGGTCAGGAACTTGCAATTTAGCAATGAAAATTGAATTGAGAGTACGATTCGAGTATTGAGAGGACGTCCTTTAGCGTTTCACGTTATACCAACAGAAGATAGGAATTAGGGCCTAAATTCACTGCCTAAATTCATTTAAACTGACCTGTTTAGGCTAAAATACAGGATTTTTAGATTGTGTTGCTGATCTGACACATCACAGCCTTCACTTACTTGAACTGAGGCTAAGCTAGTGATTTAACATAAGTCAGAAACTACATTTTACACCGGTAACTCTCCTGAATACAGATACTCAACTAAAATTGCAACTTCATCCTTTTAAGCTCTCAAACTGTAATGATCTGACATTCTACAGCTTTGCACTAGTCAAACATACTCTAATTCCCACAAAAATCAATTTCAATCCCCATAAAAAATCAGCACAAAATCAACCTTGAACTCAAAACATCAACAAATTCACTTCCAAAATCAACACCATGAAAAATGCGTTCAAATTAATCAATTTGTGAAGACTTTATGAGATGTTTTCATTTCTTTATTGTACTCAATCTTGTGCGTATGCCCTCTCGCTTCTTAAAAATGTTCATATACATGTGATTACCTCTCGTTTTGCTTCTAACATAAAAGTATCTTTGACAGCAGTAACTGCGATTTTAAAAAAAATTATTTCTTTAACTTCTTCTCAAGATTGAAACATGAAATCATATTGTGAATGTGCCCAAAGTATGCCATTTTATTGATTTTTTTTTCTTTTCTTTCACACCTTTTGTACGGATGACGAAAGAGAAATTTTGAATTCCCATTTGTGCCTTTTTTTGATTCTGTCGAATTGAATTACTTTATATTTTTATGCTACAGTTATTTTTTTCTATGTGTATTAAAATTACATATTTAATTCAATAGAAGGTCTCAATTTAAATTGTTATATGTGGATATATATTTTTTTTGGCGTGCGCTAATTGAATGTTTTTGTACACACGCGGCGCGACTGAAATTAAAATTCTGTGAAAATGAGAATTATTTTTTTTATGAAATTTAGCTTGGTTGACAGTGCAATGAGGAATAAAAAGTGTGGCATAATTTTTGTATATTATATAATTTTGCAATTACTGCTCGTGTGACGCAAGCTGCTTAAAAATTGAATTTAATTGAAATGCCTTTTTGTGTCTCGATTTTAAATTGAAATTTTAATTTGGCATTTTTTTTCTCACAATTCTAATAAATGTGAGATTTTCTTGGAGAATGCGGCACGAATATTTATGAAATTGATGTTGGCTAATGGTGCTAAATTGTTATTAATTGTGATGATACCTTGGGCTTTTAAAAACCAAATTTTGTGATGAGATTTATGCGTGATTTTAAACGGTTGTTGAACTGGTGAAATTAATTTGCATCCAGCTGTATTTGTTGATTTCTTTTGTGTAGATTTGAAAAGCTTGTAATTTGAGATGGGCAGTGTAATTTAGTTACTTACTTTTTTTGATGGCTTGACTTATATTATAGATCAATTGTAATCTATGACCTTTTTACACTCGGTTTTTAACAAATTTTCCATACCCGAATTTTTATCCGGCTCTACCCGTACTTAATTTCCAAATTTTCTATTTTTTTGTAACTTCCGCGTGTAACAGGGAAGGTCTCTTTTTACGAAAGTCAAATTTTGTCACCCAACTTACAGGTTCACCTTAAAAAAATCATTTAAAATTCTTAAAAATTTAATTTATTTCCCAATTAAAATCAGATTAAAACTTGCAAATTCTCAGAATTTTATTCAAATTAAATCAATTTAATTGGAATTCAATTCAAATCAATTTAAAAATATCAAAATAAATCCTCATAACTCAAACAGACTTAAATGATCAATATGTATTAATTCCTGGAAAAAGACACAAAATATCCTTCGATACAAAATATCTGCTCGTGCTAAAACCTCACACTTCTATGATTGTATAATAGGAATCACGATAAATTTATTTGTTTTTAAAAATTCAATGATTGATTGACTTTTATTTGATTAATGTTATTTATTTATCTATAATTTTTCAAATGTTATTTTATTTTATTTCTCTTCCTCAACTGCTAAATATAGAAGAACTAGAGATTCTTTTAAAGGTGAACAGAATATCAAATGTGTTATGTACGATATGTTTTCCTTTGAAGAAGAAGATGAAAAAAATTAAAATTGATTGAAGTTCATTTTAACTGTATTCGATGTACAAAATAATATTAATAATTCTTCTTATAACATAAACAAAATGTATGTTAAGTTCATGTTCATTCTTACATTGTTAAATGCGAGTCTTTGGTCTCTCATCCTCTCGGTATGATGGCTAAGCTTATAGTTTTGTTGATTATTTATTTATTTATATTGTAACTTACGTGTATGTTATGATTGAAGTAAACAACCGTAATCCCAAAAATGTGCGCAGTGCTTGAGATGAGTTCAGATAAAAAATATGAAAAAAAAAACTGTCGGAGTAAGTATAAAAGAATTTTAACGTTTCGTGCAAGTATTTCTTCCAATAAATGAATTGATCAAAAAAGCATTCACTCTTTTCATAACAAGACCGTTACATGCAATATGAGATAAATCTACTGAATAATAATGAAATAAAATATATGAGAGAGAATTCTGATGAAAATTTTTTTATACTTTGAGTAATATTGAAGCATTCATGAGTTCATTTAAACGTCATTTGTGTTATTTAATTATGACATTTATTAAGATGATTTCACGCGATAGTGATCGCTCATTGCTTTGGCATGTAGCTTCTTTCAGTTCAGCAGCGCATAAGTGGCAATTTGAATCTCTTTTTTTGGGAATCGTTAGTTAGTGATGTATTTTATTTTGGATGGGAAGCAGCTGTGAAGGAAGGGCAATGAACAAGTAAGGAACAGGTGTCTTATGCTGATTTTAAAATTCAAATAATGAGAGTTGACTTTTCTCAAACTCGAAGTAAGAGTGCGTATGAGTATGTACAAATTGAGTATGTGTGCCTAGCACAGCATAAGCTTCTCAAATGTAGGAGGTCAATTTTTGTCTCTAGTCTAAAATTGCTAATTCGTTGTCTATGTTTTAGATTTGAATTCTGTGCAATAATTTTATTTATAGTCATATCATGAGAATTGCGTGAATCCTTGTTATATCAACAAGTACTCCATTTAATGAATAAGAGATCAGTATCTTGTGAGTATCGAACCTATGTTCTTACATAAGAGCGATACAGATTCTCAGTTTGTTGACAAACCTCTCGGCCGAAGAGGCCTAATTCTCGCACTAGCAGATTTGCTTATTTATTGCACGATATCCCAAATACCACTTGCTCAGACACCACACTGCGTAGACCCAGATTTGCAATACATATGCGTAAATAGTAAAAAAAATTAATTAATTCATAGCCAAAACTTCCAAACGACACCATTCCATGTTCTTATTCATCACATGATAGAATTTCATTTCTCCTTCACTCTCCTCTCATTCTGTTCCCATGAAATCATTGATTAATGTCCATCACATTAGCAGGTTATTCATATTATAAAGAGAAAATAATAATAAAAAACTTTCAATTAAACATGAATGATCACTGCATTTGCATTCCTTAATCATTTTAAATTTAATTTAATTTTCAACTTTTATATTCGCATTCGGTAAACAAAAGAAATGCAATATATTATCTCGGCACTGTACATCCGTACATAAATGTTAATTTCAACTTATTCCTTCAAGTCGTTCTACGAAATGAAATCAATAATTGTCAGAACGATTTCCTTCAGCCTTATTGAGTTGCAATGGATGGAAAAATGAGTGAGCGAGAGAAATTCAAATTCAGGTCTTCGATGAGTAAACATGCAGTTGCACAATGAAAAAAAGAGTCTGATGGAATGGTATACATAAAGCGTAAGCCATTAAATCCAATCATTCGAAATTTAAAAATCATTTTTACTTCGGTATGAAAACACACAAGAGATGTAAAGAACTGCATGGATCGTGAAGGAATGGTTGAAAAAAAAGGAGGAGAAGAATGAACAACGAAATGCCATCATCCATTTAACAATATTTTATTAAAATATGATATAATAATTCTTGAAACCAGAAGCTTGAAGAAATTATAAAGCAATGAAATGGCAATATGAATGAAATAACAAGGGCCCTTAAAAATGTGCCTTGATGTTAACTTATTGAGCGAAAAAAAAGTTGTAGCCAGCAACTATCGGTGCATGAATGTAAGAAAATAAAGAAAAAAAAATGAATATTAAAATTAATCATCCTGACAAGGTTAAAAGGCAGCTCAGCTTTTTTTTTGCGAGAAAAAAAAAATTTCGTTCTTGATTTATGTCTATGTGCTCACTTCGCCTTCACTCGGTGTGTGCACTCGTAGCTTGTTGATTAAAGAAAAAATTATTACCGAAATGCAATTTCTTTTTAGCGCGTATTTCGCCTTCAAAAGTACTTTTTTACATCATTTTTATGCAATATTGACAGGGGTGGAGGTAGGGGAAGTCATGGGAATATTATTTAAAATGCCGAAGTAGATCAGAGCTGTATATTTAAGCTGCTTATTATGTGGGGAGGCTCTAATCCTTAAAAGACTCTGAGGATGGTTTTTGGCAACGATGTTTGATATGTCATACTTCTGGAACTCATAGCTCGTAGTAGAATAAAGTCAACTCAGTTTATTCAATCAATTTCGAGTCTATCCCCAATTTGTTTGAATTTACTAGATGTGATTTGAATTTTTTGATGCGATTCAGGTGGAAGTTGAATCTGACTCTAAGTCACTGTTTCCCCTAAGTCTACATAGCTCAAACTGATCCTAGGTCTAAAAATGCTGCCTTATAACTGCTAAATGCCAAATTGAATAAACTAATAACACTTATTAAGCCATTACTTTATGACTGAACCCCTCCTAACTCCACCTCTGTACATGGGTATCAAGAATAAGGAAATGAGGGAATTGCAGAAACATAAATCTCTTTAAAGTATCGTTTGCCGACATGGCAAATGTTATAAACTTGTTCTGTATTATGATTCTTGTAGATGCTGCTTATAAATGAATTTTAACGAGAAACGATTTTCACAGTTTATGGATTTTTATGTTGCATGATCACATACGTTATTACTATTTAAATGAAAAATTTTCATATTCTTAAACAACGAACAAAAAAATTAAAATTTTTTATTTTTTTCATTCATAGCCTCAAGTGATGTCAGATTTTTCGCTTGTCTCAGTCAATTTGAGAAAGCATAAGCATTTTAATACATAAAAAAGAATGCTACGGATTCAATTATGATTAATATAAAACAAACACCTTTTTATAGTCAATGCTAAATTGCGAGAAAAAAATTTAATCAGCTGTGTAGTCAAGCCATTAAACAGCTGACATCGATTTTCATTCAATATTAAATCGCTTATTATTCGAGAATATTTTACCTATTTAAAATTCTAAAAGCATTTTCTGTTAGCGCTGTTAACTGATCAATGATTTATGATGATTTGGAACTACACAAAATTATGATTATTATAATAAAAAATCATGAAATGAATAAAAAAAATTATTCACGTAATAATGATATTTGATGAGATGCTGCTATGCAACCCTACAGTGAAAATATTACTTAAAATTTATAGAATAAATAGTAATCATGTAAAATGATTTTTCATCTGTTTTTCCTACTCATATGCAATCATAAAAATATGAAATATTATTTGCCACTCGCATATTGCTCATACTCTGCAAGCACACGGCATTTTAAATTCAAGGTTTCTCTTCAGCACTCTATGACTTCCATGTTTGGATGATTGGGCTAATGTGGATTCCTTTTGTGACTAATGGGTATAAGAATGTGCATTTTAATGCATTATAAAGTTGCAATCTGAAGGTTTATTACGTTTAGGCATGAACCTTATTAGATTTTAGTGATTTTAATGCAAGTATGGAATGTTTACTAATTGAAACGCTCGAAGGCGATTGTAAGTCGGTGGCGCCACATCATCAGCTTGATATTTTGTCAGTGACAAACTGGATATGTCTATGTCTAGCTTAGGAGGGCTTTAAGAGCCATATGACATAGTAATCCTGTTTGCTAACTAAAATCATTAAGTTCAACCCTCTGCAAAACTAACACAACACTATCGACTCCCCCATAGCCACCTGGAAGTCCCAAAACCTATCTGTAAATTATCATCCATGTTTCTTCTTTTTCTTTTCCATACTTTTTTCTAGTCAGTTGTGCTTAAAAATATTTAAATTCATGTAAGCACAATTGAGTGTGCATAATCAGCACTAGTGCAGCGTATTCGTGCAAATATGAAAACAGCATGATGCTCATGTTGATTGATATTCAAATTAAAAGTCTGCTGTGAATTCATTTAATATATATGTATAGGAAAAAAAAACGAGCTTGCTGGCTTGAGTGACTGTGATAATGGATAAATGTTGAAATGAAGTAACGATGAGGATTAGGTTGGAATGCGTAAATGTTACTGACATCGACAACTTATTGTGAACAATTATGGATAATATTAGAATGATAATTTAGAACTCAGTTGAACCCTTAGTCCAGCTTTGAAATATAGTGGATATAATAAATATTTATTACAGTTGATAGCTTGCAGTTTTTTTGTGGAATATGAATATGAAATATTTATGCAGTCTGTTAAGTAAACAATGTAAATATGTAATTAACGTTCGACTATATAATTTTGCACGGTTAATTAAGTATCTCTTCTGTATTCTCAGTTCCCATCCTATAAGCTGTGTAACAAACGAGAACGAGAACAATTCCTCACATAAAAAACCGTAAATTTGTGGGTGTTTATTTTTCTCTAAAGAACTGAAAACTGAATTAAAATGCAGAATAAGGCAAACAAATATCATTTTCCTTTACTAAGCTGCTGAGTAGTAGTGAACATGTTAACTAACGAGACCTTATTGTGTTGAGTCGCAAACATGCAATTTCCCTTTTAATTTATATTTGTATATTTCATTGAAGAATGACTTATTAAGAGAAAACGTTTACGTTTTGAGGAAACAGCAGTAATAATCATTTCGTAATATTCATATAGCGAGTATATATACATTTTTTGCCATGTCAGAAAGTAAACTGCTGCTGTGAAAATTGTGAAACAATATAATTAACAAATGTTTTATCAAAACTTTTCAATCTCCTTCGTTCCTTCTTACATCTTTCTGGATTCTTATTAAGCTACTTGTTTATTACTTAACTTGTATGGGATTTAACATTTTTTTTTTGGTGCAATAAAATATTTCAGAGGGTAAATGTGCACATTTTTCACCTCACTCATGAGTAGGTGTCATATATTCATATATTTATTACTTTTTTTTTCATACAAAATTGCAATTTTTTGTGACTCAAAATTCAGTCCAAAAAGAGAGAACAGTAATGAGACCATTCGGTTGCTGGACACTCTGATGAAATAAAAATTAATAGCTTGCGAGAAATTATAGCCAATTTATTATTGAGATTGTCAGATAGCTTAATCATTACGGAATTAATTGATGATCCACAATTGATGCAACTACGCAAAAAATATACTTTATTTTATGAAGCGTTTTATTGAGCTAGTCGATTTTTAAGTACATTTTTTTTATGGATCGTCTTTAATGACTGCTAATTAGTGTGTCTGATCTGTATTATGGAATTCCGATTGTGTCTGGCTGGATTGTTTTGTTGACTTTTATGACAATTTTTTGATTACTTCGAGTAAAAAAATGTGCAAAGTTGGTGGGAATTGCTTTACATTTTTATGTTAAGCAACTTTGTAGGATTAAGACAGAGGTGGAATTTACTAACATGATGAGGAGTGCATGAGAGTTTAGTTGCATAAAATGGCAGCATCTACAAAAGTTCGGTTGTTCGAATATATCCCGAGACATCAAATCTAGGAGCTTTTACGGACTTTTCTCAAAACCTTAGCAAATTAAAGACTTGAAGACTTCCTACAGACCAACTCTGATTGCAAGCATCGATAGTTCATTTTTAAATCCACAATAACCGTAAATCATCCCCAACTACAGCGAAGCTCTCTCACATAATGAGCACCAATCATCATAATACTCATTTCACCAAATGAAAACATTTGAACCCAATTAAGACTTTTTTTTTCGATCTCATCAACCCCATTTTTCAGAGGCTATTAATTAACATTTGCATCACCTCGTTCCTCTCCGCAACAGTATCAATTGCACAAAGGAACTTAATTAATGAATATTTAACAAACAGACCAGAAAGGTTCTCACTTATTTACTTTTTAATTAAATTTAATAACTGTGTTAATGTAAGATTCCTATCTTCACCTTTTTAAGCTCTTTACTTCTTAGAAATACCAAATTGACATGAAAAAAATGTGTTTACATTTGTCAAGCAAGAGCCTTATTTTTTAATAAAACATCTTTTTATATCTTTTAACAATAAAATGAAACGAAAGATGTTGTGAATATAAAATATATTGATCATTATTTACATACATGTAAATAAATAACTGTGTCATGTCTGTGAATTACCAATCAAATGACTTACATGTAATTGGGGAAATTGTTGTAAGAGAAGGAGAGATAAGATAAGCGTATGAGAATGATTTTCGGTGTCATGCAACATTTTATTAATTGGAAATTTTTCTTCTACAAGAAAAACGAGACATGGCGATTGGTGAGAGTGGTGTTGATAAGAAATTGGAGCGCATTTTGGTTGTAGTGGGGATTGTTAATCTGAAAAGTGAAGTTTTTGGGGGTTAAGAGTGTCAGGATGGACAGGATTGCTTATTAAAAGTCAGAACTTGGGTCAAGACTTGCTTTTAACTGTTTGAAGCTTGACGATAGTTTAGCAATAGATTTGCAAGCCTTAGTAGCCTAGCAAAGTCGCAGAGTTGACTGTACAACATCCTAGAGACGTTAAAATATCCAAATAGCGCAAAAACGGCTTTAAGATGCCAAAAAAGCAGATTTTCAGTACTTTACTGATCCATACATGCCACCAACAATTTGTAACTGTTGCTAACAACTGCATAAAACCCTCACACACTTGAGCTGACTCACCATTAAAGATAAAGTGCCGAAAGGATCGCCAACGAACCCTAATAACTCTAAATATTCTGCTAACAAGGAGAACATTGTAAATTATGACATGCCTTCGATTTCTTTTTATAAAAAATGAACATTTTTCAATTTTTTGTTTATCTTCCTTCTTTTCCTCGATATTCGCACAAAAAATTATTTTGCCCTCTCTCTCCTCGAACAATATTTAATGATGACGATAATCGCAGACGATGCAACAAGAAAAATTATTTGTGATAAAAAATTTAACTTTTGTGCAAGGAAAGACGACGAAGAAATCTTGTGATATATTCAAAATTCAATTTTAATGTTTAAATGTGTCAAAAAATATAAAAATTCAAGAAAAAAATTTTATTTCACTGCCAATAAATAAAGTGTCGAATGCAGTAAAAAAAATATACTTATTTATTCGGAATGAATGAAAAAAATGTATAAAATGAGAGGCAAAAATATTTCTGCAATATATTCATATACTTGATGTATTATTATCGTCATGTCGATTAAAATTGTGTGATATTATGGCTCTTTATTTCTCGTTAATCTGCAATAACTATATCTCTTGATGCAAATCTTAAGATAAATTTGTCACTTGTGATAATTTTGTCCAAATGTCTACCTTAATAAGTTTTAATTGACCATGGATTTTTATTGATCATAACTTGTTGTCTTTTTTTTCTCACATCATTAGCATTTTTATTGTCGTTAATTAAGTTTCAGTTATTCTTTTAAACCAGATAGTCGGACATATTCATATCTATTTATTCATTTTGCGACACGAGATTATTCTCAATATGTCTGAGTATGATAATTTTCATATATATCGAAAAAAATTTATTAATTCAACATTATCACTTCAATATGTATTCATGCGTCTGCTGGTTCTGGTTATTTTTTTTTTATTGTTCAATGATGCATACGGAATTGCATGTGCGAATTGTCTCTTTCCTGTTTCATGATCTGCGAAGGCAAATGAAAAAATAAAAAATAAAATGAGCGACACAAAGAAGCCAATAATCATAAATTTACTTGCAATATAACTGTTATAAGTGTCACATGAAACGTATTTTATGACTATTTTTATTAATCTTGCCAATATCACCACGCCAATTCTCGACACAATTAAAATGATCAGCGAGCATGTCATAGGTGTATGTTATATTAAGTGATTTGAGTATGACGGGCGACATACTCATTAGTGTGGTGATTTGCTTGTTTCATGCTGCTGCTGCAAATCATTTTATTATAATAAGCAGCATAAAAATTGTATGTCGAAGTCAAAAAAAAAAATAATTTTTTTATTACACCCAAACATTATCGCACACAATTTGCGGAATAATTAATTTTCTGTTTATGGGCAATAAGTGGTATAAATGCATTAGTATGTAAAGCACTTAGATAAATCTGTAAGCTTTAATAGATATGTATATTTATTGCTAATAGCATTATTGCAAAAAAAAAAAAACCGGCAAAAACCGGACTCATTTTGGATGGTAAATATGGCTCTCAATTTTATTCCTTACCATGAATGAAACATTTTGCAAATTATACATTTTTTTATCCATTCCTTTTCGTGCCTCAGCAATAACAATAATAGCACACCCGAAAAAAATGTAAATTATAAGAAGAATATAATGCAATAAAATGGCGCATGAAAGTATTAACCAATTAGTGGCCATGAACCGAACTTTTATTCGATACAGCAATTAAAGTTCTAGCAAGAAAAATAAAAATTGCTCATCAAGAACGTAGCAATATAAAAGCAATAATGGCAATATAAAAACATTTGTTTGAACAACAGATGAGGAAAATGTAATTAAATTCTCTGTTTCTAGAGGAAATACAAACAGCGATGGAAAAAAGAAGGCACCGATTCCGACCAATCAAAATGTATGCCTTTTCAAACATCCACCAAAAAAAAAAAAAAAAATTGTTTACTGTTCACCGTATGTATTCAACAAACAGTTTAAAAATAATAATAAAAAGAGAAATAATGTATAACATTCACCTGACACATGAATGAATAAGTAAAAATTAAAAAGAGAAATAGAATATGAACATAATACCAACATGCTGCTACTTCAGCTCACTGAAATGTTTCGCGATCGTTACGTTATGGTTGCCTAATTTTCATCAACTCTGGGCATTCAAAAAAGAAATAATTTCTTTAATACGGAGAAAGAAGGGGAGAGACATAAGAGATTGGAGAAGAAAGAATTGTTCACACACGGTTCTCTTATGATTAACAATATGTATAGTCTAAAAAAGGAATAGAAGGCTCTTTTCATTAAGAAAGTTGTAGAGAAATGAAGTGAGTTGATGGGTATTAGAGCGCAGCTTGTTGCGGTGTTACTAATTTACGTGGGAAATCATTTTATAGAATGGTGAATTGCTAGATCTTTGAGGATTGTAGTTACTGTACTCAAATTTCACAATTTGAAGACATTCTTGTAATGAACTATGATTTGATTTGACCATGGGTAAGGCTTACTGTATATTTGCTCATTTGTAAGACTAGGGAAAAGCTATGCCTGCTCGAAGCTTGCTCTTAATATTAATTTCTAATGAAGAATTACATACAAGGTAAAATTTAATTACATATCTGGAATATCTGGTGACAGGTCGATGTGAATTTAAGTTCGGCACAAAATTGACATCAGATTAGTTTATGCATTGCTCTCAAGGCTTTTCTCAATTCCATCATGTGGATTCCCAGTAACAAACATTGTTTATATTCGAAATCGATCTATCTATTCAATTTATAGCTCGCTTTGGTGTTGTCAGGACACATTAACGTATTACTAACTTGGTTCGAATTGATCCCCAAGATGAAAATAATTTATGTGGTTTGGGTAATTTTTTGGAATCGTTCATTAACAGATGTTGCCCAATAACTATACAAATTCCTTCAAATATCTAAATTTATACTGCCACAAGACAAACTGCTTACCTATTCACATTTCAATTCCCCATTAACCCACTAAAAACTTAATAATAAATTCCAACAATGTAGCATGTAAAACCCTAAAAATGAGCAAATTAAGAATCATTTAAATGCTCATTAATTCCAGCTAAAACCATCATGTTATTTGATATATGTTATGTTGATAGATTGTTAGACTAATAATGTGAAGTTCGTGAGGTGAAATAATGCGATTAAAAAAAAAGTAGAGAACTAAATTCACATTATTATTTTTCTCAGGCAGGCATTACACTGATATTGTTTCAAGACAATTTTTCATAGCATGAATATTATTTTTCAATAAATAATAAATCAAAAAAGTATATCGATTACGATGCTGATGATATGAAATGTGTACATGCATCCATGCTAATTAAAAAAAAAATGTTTTGTAGCATGCTTTTTGATTATATTGACTGTTACAATCGCATACTCTCAAAACATAATTGAAAGAACTGTTTTTTTTCTTTTTGTGCTGACGGGCATTTCTGGTAAAATTTATTAACAAGATGCTCCTTTAGTTTCGTTTTCAAATCATTTTTTTTTCGTTCGCCTTCTTCTTATGCTGCATCTCTCGTCTGTATATAAAATTTTTTTATTCTGTTTCGTTGTGCCTGCTCGCTTTGCCATGTTGTTAAGTCAAATAAATTGCAGTAGCTCTTTTCTCTTAACGGATTGTTTGTAATTGGTTAATAACTCTGTTGTCAGCGAGTATTCTTCTTTATTATACTTATAACAACCTTAACAATAATCTATTAAACAATGTGACTTTATTTTTATCTCTCTCACTCAGTTTGTGGGATCAGGGTTGATATTAGGATAAGATATAGAATGTTAATCCGGGTTTGGTATCTTGTTGGTTGTTTGGTTGACTTAGATACATATAGGCAGCCCCCAGGGCGGGTTGATTATAGCATGGAGCTGAATTTCATCGAATCCGGCACGGAGTTGAAGTCATGCTGGCCTAGGAACTTAATTTTCCGACTTTTCTGCGGTTTGTGTCTTTCAGGATAGCTTTAAGAATCAATCTGATAAAAAGTTACCTTGAACAGTCAATTCTGCTCCATTCACAGCCTTCATATTATCAAGATGATCATCTAGTCATCTAATTAACCAACACTGCTCGGAACCCTTTAACCAAAGCCAGTGAAATTGCTCAAACACGAAAAAAAAGAGAATTTCTTCCTTCTTATGTTGTCAAAAAAAGGTTTTAATTAAAGAATGAAATGAAAAAATCAAGATTAAGATCTGTTTTGGGCTTTTACTTAACAGAAGAATGAAACGAGATAGAGACAGAGAGAAAATTGCATGAAACAACAGCCATGAGTATCTTATTGCATTAAACTTAGTCGAAAGAGTAAAAAAAAAAGTAACAGCAACACGAAGAAGGAAAAACAAATAAAATTGCTCGTTATCAAATTATCTTGAAAATCACATATCGTTTGTGCAACGATCATATATGTATATATGCCCTCATACTCAATGTAACAATATATTTGTATCCCTTTTGTGCCATTACAATCTTTTTTTATTCTCTTTGGTTTTTTTTTTTTCGTGTTTGGTTCAGTATTTTTGCGCACATTCATGGTAATGGCAACGGCATTAAAGAAGTTTGTAATTAAAAAAATATTGTTCAGTACACATATCTTATAATAAGTATAATGTAATTGAATGAAAGCATAAAAAAAATATAATAATTTATTATGCCCATTTAATACTTCTTATGCCAATGTTTAATGGCTGAATTTCATGTAAGTAAGTCAACTGTGTACATAAACATCCAAGAATGCTTACATTATGTTGATGACTCGACCAGCTACTACCAGAGATATCCCGAAAAACAAAAACAGATGATGATGCTCGAATTTATAGATAAGATCGCGTTGATGTATAAAAAAAATAAAGTTCGTGCTTCTCCAATTACTATTTTAAAGATATTTAATATGCATAAAAAAATGCTACTCGATGCATGTTCAGTTAAAGAACACTGGAATTAAAGTAAAGAAGAAATTTTTCTCAAGGATAATAATGAAAATAATTCACTGAATATATTGCTGTGAGGCTTGAGACAATTGTTGCCGTTTAATAGATTTCATTCAAAATTACCACTCCACTTATCGCTCTTGTTATTGTGTATATGTTCGCTTTAATTTGAAAAACAAACTGAATTTATCTCTTTGGAATAATTTCTTGTCGCCTTTGCTGTGATTTTGATGATGTATAGTTGGGTATTGGAAGCAGATTGTCGAGTGTTTGGCTTAGCAAGTGAATTTCGGGTTTGTATATCAATTGTTTGGCTTGTAGATCAATCTAGATCTTGTAGATCTTAATTGAGGCTTGTTTTCTGTCATTGGTTGCTACTTAGGGCTTTTGTAGTCCAAATTTAGCAGAATTCAACCAAAATGTAAGTCAAAATGTACCCAAACTCACAATATGCTTAAAATGGACTCACATATCTCATTCCCCTTCAAACAGCGCTCAAAAGCACACACAAGAATTCCTACAAATCCCTTTTAACTTATCCGCATATTTTCTCGTCTTTTCTTTGATGCTTATCTAGTTAAGATTGATTATTATCGGCAATGTCACGACATGAAACAAGACTATGTTCTATGTGATAATCAAAAAGCGAATATAAAGCACTAAGGCATAAAGGAAAGAAGAATAATTTAGTCAATATTGATGTGAATAAATATTCATTTAAAAAAGGAACGAAACACTGACTAGATCTCATTCAATGCCATCGTAATGTTTCTTTTCTTAAATGACTTTTTAGCTTATATGTACTAGGCATCATCATCAACATCATCAGGGTCGAGGCGAGCAATGACGATGGAAATGGAATGAAAAAAAAAAAAAAACGAGAGCAATTAACATAATTCGTTGATGTCAAAAACAATTAGACTTTTAATTTTTTCCTTAACGCGATGGGCGTTTTGTTGTATTTCTTTTCCTTCCTTTTTTATGCAATTTTTCAAGAATCTTGAGGGCTTCTCTTGTGTCTTTTTGATATTCCACTCTCTTAGTCCGTGCAATTGTTCCTCGTTTTTTTTTCGTTTGCATCTTCTTATTTATGCCAATTGTCTGTGTGCAATGAAATAAAACAACATTTCATGTTAAGAACAATTTTGTTTGATTTCAAATGCGCAGAGACGAAAAACAAATATTTTTGTTTTGTTTCTTTCCTCGAGAGTTATCACTATTAAATAAGAATCTCGTATTTTTTCATTGAAAATTGAGTGAATTTTCGTGATTTTTTTTTTTTTATTGTTGTGCAATTGTAAATAAATTGAATTTTTTTGTTGATTCTGTGATAATTTAGCTTTATTTGTGTCTATAATGACAAATAATTATATCTCATTGTTGCCATGAGTTGTTTGTTGTGCTGCAACATATTATCGAGTCAGTATTATCACAGGTTTGGCCATGTTCATTAGTGATAAGCATGTATTTTGAGTTCCGAATAAAAAATCTCAGTCACAACTCCACATCAACATCCGTCCTTGAATAAAATCGAACAAATTATTTTTGATTACCAATTTCTTGGCAACGCGATGCTCATTAGCAATCGAATGCTATAGAAAATAGTTATTACAGCATCTTATGTGTCAAAAGTTTCGCAATATCATATAAAAAATAATTTGAGTCGGGCTTATCTCTTTATCAAGTTGGCAAAATAGCATCAAAAAGTCGTAAAAGTTTATTTAAATTTCCATAATAAAAATAACTCAGCCACAAAAAGCTATAACAGAGCAAATGCCCCCGAAAAAAAATAGAAAGAGAAGCTGAAACCGTCTAAGTACGTGGCAATGGTAAAATTATCCAAATTTGAATATCATATTTTATCGAAAGAAATAAATAAAAGAAATTTGTTATTCAAAAGAGCGTCAGGAATGGATGAAAAAAAAAAAACAGGTGGTGAAATTTCACAACATTAACTCGTAAAATCAAACAATCGAATTGTTCAAAATTTATGTTAATTGTGTGTTGGAAATGACTCTATTATTCATGCCTAAGAGAGGAGCGAATGAATGTAAACATCAGGGATGGTAAAAAAAAAACACGATATTGCTTAGATATACACGTCGTTTTGCCATATTCAGAATTGATGAATTTAATTAAAGGCGATAATTGGTTTTCCTGGGTTGGGCGAAATCATCATTTCAATAATGATCTAACAAAACTAACAGCAGACACGCGGCTTTATTGAAACGTTAAATTTCAAATTATGTTATTTATTAATTGACATTCCACATCTATCATGAATCTTCATACCTATTTTATTGGTTGGGTCTATGTCAATTTAATGATTTTTTAAATTTCTCAATTTAAGAAATAATTTAGTAGATTAATTTGAACAATTTATCAATTTATTTACTATTTTGGGGTCGATCATGTATGATGTTTATCGAAAAATTGGGTTTTAGATCACTTAGTTCAACTTGATATGAAATTGTCCTTCTGTTGCTTTAAGTAGAGCTTAAAGTCTACTTAATACAATTCTGGTCAATTAATGTCAATTAGTCATCTAGATTTTGCTTCAATCTGTACTCAGGGATCGTCTGCTTTGGCATTCATTAACTATATTAGATGCTATGGCTAGAAAGCGCCTGTTGCTTAAGTCTGAGGACATATGGCAGGGTTATATTCGTTGACAGTATCAAGGCTGAGCCTTACACTCCATCACAGAGCATTATACTCTAGCACAGAGCCATACACTCCAGCACAGAGCCATACACTCCAGCACAGAGCCATACACTCCAGCACAGAATGAATTTCCACTAAGTATCCTCTAAAAACCAACTCAAGCTTCTCCTTTGCTTTCCTAATGCAAGACATCATTATAAAATGACCCCAACATGATAAATTCACATATTTACCATTATATTCTCCTCTTCCCAAAATAAAGAGGCAACAATTCAGCTCCTAACAAAATTGATAGTTGTTCACGACATAAAATTTAATGTGAACATTAACATATAAACAAATTCATCACATTGTATTTATAGAGAATATTTTTTGTTGTTTATTCGAAGACATTACAATTCTATTCAATTCAAATTAGCAATTCATAATGAAAAATGCGCTTCTTCCCATTCTGTTTAATCATTCAGTTAAGTATAAAAAATAAAAATGTCTTCTTCATTTTTTCCATTCTTCTTCTGTTCATTGCTATAAGAAAATAAATTAGACATTCATGTTAAAACCGTTGGCAATATAACAGCGTGCCATTGAGCGATGAAAACTTGCTTTATGTAAACATACATACAAATTAAGGGTCCTCGGGTAAGCGAGCCCAACAAGACGATCGCCATGCAATAAAATTTATTTGTTAGCATATGAAATTATATGCCATTAACTTGCTAAATAATATACACGACGTTGTATACACCATATTATACAGATAAATTTTTATGTAACAGTGAATTTTCAATGAAGATGATGATGAAGATTCGCACAAGTTTCTTATTATTTTTCATCATCCTTGTCAATATTTTATTTCACTAATTGATGTACATAAGATTTTAAGAAATTATTTTATAGCTGTAAAATTTTCATTCAATGTTCTTGTGCAGTTTGTTCTTTTATAGCTGGCACATTGGTATTGATGATATTGATGTCATGACCCTTGTAATGATCACATGTTGCTGTGGTTTTTGAGCAGAGTGGAATCTGGGATATCGAGTGATGTTTATGTAGGCAAATTTGTCAGTTTAAGAGTAAGGCCCTTGTAGCAGAGTGGTTAGGCAACAAAACGGACATGTGAAACACTTTAGTGACTATGTGGGTTCGATTCGTACCAGAGACCGATGTCTCAGTCTTCAATGGAGCGCGAAGAGCTCAAAAAAAGTTAATGGATCTAAAATTCGTCACCAGGCTAGGTGAATCTAGTTAGGTAGCGGATTAAAACCAAATCTGTCATCAAATCAGAGTCACGGCACCTTGTGCCAGATTTTTGTGTTGTTTTTAAGTCAAAGACGTGCAAAATATTCAGGGAATTACAACAACTCCAAAGAAAATGCATTTAACTCCCTTCAGTTAAATATACAGAGCAATACTGCGCCCAATAATCTGCAAACCATTCACCTGACATCCCAAAACTTGGCCGTTTATCTTCATTCCTCTTATTTTGACGAGGATGATGATGATTATGATGATGATTTTAATTTATTCTTTATTTTTCGATAAATTTCCTCATAAAGTCATGTACATTGAGAAAGCCAAATAAATAAAAGAAGAAAGAATTACGATGTCTGTAAAATTGATGTTAAATCCTTTCATCAACATTTCTCTTTTGTGAAAACATCTCATCTTATATTACAAGTAATGATTTGAGAATGGCTTTAATTTTATTTTAATGCTCGAAGAAAAATGATTATGGCAACCGCTAATTGTTTTTTCACAGGTTTTCATTATTTTCGATAATTAATTCCTTGTTGTGGCAACACATTGAGTGTAAAGAGATGAGAAATAAGGTATTGGAGGATGAATTTTTAATGCATATGTTCATGATGTCTCACATACGCCCCAGAATAAAAAGCAGAGTAAATTGATATTAAGAGAAAAAAAAAATTTATATTCTATCCTGATGTATGCATCGGGTTAAATAAATTACGGGTCTCTCTAACATTATTCTTATGTTCCGTAATACATCAACAGATTATTAATTTACCCTTTTTTTTATTAACAGCATTGTTGTTGTGTGTCTAATTTCTTTAAGCGATGATGAAAAGGAATTTGTTTATGTTAAGCTGTAAAATGAGCGAAATGAAATTAGATCAAAAAAGTAACAGAAAATATTGCTGAAGGTGGATTTCAATAAAAGCAGGTGCAATGTGCTTCATTCAGAGTTTGAATTCCTTTATGTCGTCACGATTCGATTAATGGATATTTAAATTTCATATTTTAGAAATATAAAAATATTTAGTGTTATAGCTTTAACAGATTCTTGATCGCTTAGGGGTTGTTTAACAAAAATGTGCGGTATTTTAAGAGAAGTCAGGAAATCGGGCAGTCAGCAACATGATTTTTATGTCATGTGAATTGACATTCATTGAAGTTCAGTTCAGACAAGCTTAGAAAGACTATCACCAAATTTCTAATATTAACTGTAATTCAACATTTCATCATTTAAATACCTAAATATATCTCTCCAGTGTTTTGGACACTTTATACGAAATTGAACTGACCTAAATTTACTCAAGCTAACTTCTCTGTTGACATCTTGACAACAAACACAATCTGCCCGAATCCTAAACACCACGCTGTGTCAAATTTATTTTTTTGTCGTCAAACAGCTTGAAAACTGATGGTTCGAGCTGTTAGGACATATCAACATATTTTTGGCGATTTGTCGTTAACACGGCTGTGGAGCCATGTCCTAGGGATTATAATTTGTCATTATATTGTATCAGAAGTCGAAGTCGATTCGAGCTTTGGGTTATACACAGATGTTAATGTCATGTGATGAGATTTGAATAACAGCTGTAGCTTAGTGGGTATCGAGATAGGCTCTTAAGTTTAAATTGATTAAATTTCGTTGTATTCTCATTATTATAGCAATATTATTTAAAAGCTGAGTACCAAATTGATAGTAGAAGACATGATCCTAATAATTGATTGACGTCATTGACAAACAAACCCATTTATTTGATATCCATAATCAAAAGCTCAAAGAATCAATTTCAATATATAAAGAAGAAAAAAATCCGAGGAAATTGCACAATTTTTATGTCATTTTTACGATCTTAAGACCCTATTAAATGATATCATAATATTAACGCGCGTATAGCTTCACACTTGTATTATATACACAAAAAAACATTCTCTCAACATCAATTTTAAACGCATAATTTTCATCAAAAAAGAGCTACGAGCCACTTATCACCATTTAATCATTTCAATTTAATTACACTGCCTGTCTTAAGATAACGAAATGAAATGTGAAACACAAGAGAGGAGAAGACGAGAAGAATAAAAAAAGTTTGAAAATAAACACCTTTTTTGATTCTTTTCTTGCCTTCCTCATTCACATCGTTCGCCTTCTCTTTTGTTTCAGTGTTATAATTTTCACGCTTATTTCTTTATGTATTTTGTATTTTTAACTGAGTAAAAAAAAAGAATTAAATGAAATGTAAAGAAGGTGGAAATAAAACAGCCTTTAGGGCCCTTTTTTCTACATTAAAAGAAATTGGTCAGACACGGTATTGAATATGAAGAGTAAAAAAAAAAAATGTTGAGAAGTCACTCAACATAGCGAAAATGAAAATTATGTTGTGTTAGACATATAAAGGAAGACGGCGAGAAATATGAAGACTCATTGTTGATATGAATCTGGATCCATGTCATATTTTTTTTCCACTTCTCTCTTTCGTGGAATAAGAATGAAATTTTTTTTCCCATTTTTCATTTTTTCATGTACTTTTTTAAATTGTTAAGGAGAGAGAATATGAATAGAATAGTCATGAAAATAAAGAAACTTCTTCATATTCTTCACTTTTTTTTGCATAAATATTTTGAATGACAATTTCCATTCAACAACGGTTGAGCAAAAAAAAGAAGGAGAAGAGAATATGAACCAAACATGGCAAGTCAGTTAGTAGCATAATAGAAGTAGTATGGAAGGCATCATAATTTACATTTATTTCGATGGGGTTTTGTGGGAAGAATGTAGTTTTGGTATTTGTTTTGTCTTGTTGGGTATTGTTGCTTTATATTCACTTCATATAGTTCAGATTGTATGGAACTTTTTTAAATTAACTTCTTGATGAACTGTTGGTTTGAAGGATGTAGCTGAGTTTAAGGAACCTAAATGTTGAATGATGTGAGTTTATTAGTGTAAGAAGCTTCATAAGGCTTGGATAATGCCGCATATAGAGATTCATATTCGTTCAGATTCATATACCTAATCACAAGGCATACAGCATCAAAAAGTCAGAAATTATTGCTCCTATACCAACTTGACACCAGTTAAAGACCAGATTCTGGTGAATTTGACAAGAGACATCGTCTTGCCGTCCTTAAGACACTATTTTCCGTTGTTTCTCGCCTTGCGTCTTTTGGAGATGGAGAATAGTGTCTCCAAACCAGTTTGACTGTTGTCATACTAAGTCATATGTAGTGATCAGAGCATCAACGGCTACTATACTCTAACATTGTTCCAAAATGCACTTAAAACCTTTGCAAATATCCTCAAAAACAACCATAAAAAATCCTCAAAAAACACCAATCATTCAAAAAGTTTCCCACCAACCTCATCAGTAAACAAATCACCATCTCCATAAAATGCACCATTATACCACCATCTACATTGCATACTCATACCAAACTTGTAATAAAAAAGTACATTTCAACATTTCTGTATGCATAAATTTATGCCTCATAGCAGTCACTTTTATGTTAAATAAAAATGTCAAAAGCGAATATGAAAAGAACTCTTGAGTTTCAACATGCGATTGTTCTTCTATTTAACACTTCCTAATAATCTCGTCACAATTGCTTTTTAACAGAAAAAAAAACAACAACCAGCAAATTCCATTTGCAGATACTTCTCATCTTCCGTTTTGTTTTACACTTTTGAGGTTTTTTCTTCTTTTCTCTTCTTGCTGCTGCCAAATTGAAATTCAAATCTATGTGCATATATTTAAAAGAATCATTGTCATACATACAGTAAGATTGATGAAAAGGGAGAGAAAATGGAAAGTTAAAAAAAATACCGAGAGTAAGACAAAAATATTGCAGAATCACTTAAGTGTGCTCAAGTAGGTACTTGATCTTTCCGTATAAAAATGACACTTGATTAAGAGCAGAACAACGAAGTGTTGTGATAATTATTCAGGAATTTTGAATTGAATAATTGTTATTCCTCCTTTAACTTTTTATTATTTTATATGGTCTGTGTGTGAATTTTTAGTGCTTGTTGAACAAATTCTCTAAGTGTTCAAGATTTGAATTTAAATGATAATTAAAAAAACAATAAAGGGTGCGGTTTTTTTGACTGAATAAACTTGTTCATTCTGACGTGTACCAAATATAGAAGTAACGGAAAGTCCAAAAATCTACAAAATATTCCGTTATTAATTTATATATTTTCAATCATTAACGTTAATGTAGCAAAGTGTGAAGACACATTAATTTCTTTTTAATAAAAATGTTTTTGGTTAATTATTTGAAATAAATTTGCTTTCGTTCGTTGGCTTTTGGCTTCGGCACCGGCAAACACGAAAGAAAAAATTCTTCAACTGGTTTTTAAAAAATAAATTCTACTCAAAAATTTTTGTTATTTTAATCATGAAGATCAGCATGCGGGCTCTCATTAAACATTCAGATGGATAGAAAAAAAATACTAAATATATACAAGAAAGTTCAAGTTTATTTGGGAAGTATAATTGCGAGCACACCTACATTTTAGTCTTTTGATTCATATTGTGTTGTATTGCGGATCCGAGTGGCAATGACTGCTGAATTGCTGAGGTTATGATTTGGTATTCCCATTGGTATTTTGATAAAGCTGACAATGTAGCTGTTCAGAACCTTACTACATAGTCCGATGGAATTCAAACACACGATATCTTAATTATAAGTCAGGTTCTCTTACCTACGAACGCGGGTTGCTATAGAGTGCAGCATAATCCTCACTTAAACGTTCTTTCTCTGTGCAATGTTCATTGCTCAACTCAGTGGCCGTTTTGCTTAGTCAGTGATTTATCTAGAATCAGTAACACTTAGTAACATGGAATGTGAATCAGCAAGCAGACTTCGTGCATTGATTAAAATTCAATCGATGAAGCGATACCGCTTTTAAGTCGACGATAGATCACCATAGTTACAGTAGTAACTGTGCAGCTGTCATATGACTGACTAAGTCACAATAAAACTGAGTCACCTAACCACAACCTTAACAATATGACTAGCCTCATCACTCGAGATTGACAGAAAATAGCAATAACTTCAAATTGGACAATATCTTAAAAATTGACACTTTATTCTTATTTCGGCTCTTCTAAAAGTCATTGACTGCAAATTCTTTAAAAAATGATGGACATAACTTAAAATGTTTATTGTTCTTTTGAGTCGATAACTTCCAATAATATGAGACATCATTAAGTGAATTTTATCATTTTGTTATGCAAACTAGTTATTTCTAGACAAAAGAGACCATTCAAAAATCGAATTTGTCAATGACCCCCTTTGTTGTCTTAAGCAATATCGCAAAATACCATTGATCTTTGGTACCCGCTAAGTGCTTCTTCGAAAACAAAAAATCATTATTGAATTGTAAATAATTAAGGCCTTAATTTCATAAAACCTCAAAATTGATATTTGGCATTTAAATATATTTATTAAAAAAATGATCATAAAATAAAAAAGTGTGAAGTTAATTAATAATGAAAAATTATTCTCAATTATTTTTTACACTACAATCATGTTCAATGATATGCCGCAATAATTTATTCAGGTTGTATTAAATTTGTGAGATTTGTGATAATTTGAATGCAGTTTGTCTGGTTTGTTGGATTGTGTGAATGTGAAATTCATTTAGTTATGGTTTGCAGACTCTATTTATGGTCATGTAAGCTGGCGACGAACTTGACAGCTTCGTTGTAGACGTTACAGTTGAAAGTGATGTCCTTGAATTTTCCCTAGAACTGAATATCATAGAGAAAGTGCTTAAGATGACAAATTAAATTCAAATACCATAAAATGCGCTTCAAAGTCCAGCTCACTACACAACATCCAGCATTAAACATTAAAAGCCACAATAAATTTTCAACCATTTGAATTTAGTGCAAATGTATAAAAATCCAAAGCAATAATATGCGAATAATTAATTATTCAATTTAAAATGTGATATTTTATCGGGCATGTACTCGATTAAAATTATTAAAATTCATTTTCAATGTTTGGAACTTGGGTCTGCAACAATGTTAGCAAGTACAATCAAATTAATCTCCTCACCATGAATCGATGAGAAACGATACATTAAAAATTATGACAGCAAACAACATCTAAAAATCTATGTCATGTACAACTGCAATTGTTGCAGACAAGTCTGATGACTTAAGGAATGTCTTATGATGTGCCAAGATTTTTAGATGAAAATTATTCTCTTTAATTATAATTGCAATTTCAAATCCTGCTACTGATGCTGTTCATAAGATGATAAATAATGACAATTATTACAATTATTATATGTCTTTGGACTTATCATCTTTGTGTAATCTTCATTTGTAATGCCTACACAATGTTCATAGACCCCGATGTGCCTTAAGACATTGGCATTATTTTCCAGTTTAAAATATAATTTATGCTTTATTGATTTTAATTTTCCTGTTCCTTATCGTTCCTTCATATGCATACATTTTTGTTTAATGAATCGCTGTTCTGTTGCGTCAATCATCTGAAGAATGCATTTCGCAATGTATTCCTGATGTGATGCATTTTAGAAGGAGAAGAAGTAATATGAGAAATTATAATAATGATAAATGACATTCAAGTTGATATTGCTTCCGATGTGAGCAGTTGAGATATAAGAATCATTGGAGCGACTCCTTTTACAGC
This sequence comes from Chironomus tepperi, assembly GCF_022539635.2. Classification (NCBI taxonomy): domain Eukaryota; kingdom Metazoa; phylum Arthropoda; class Insecta; order Diptera; family Chironomidae; genus Chironomus; species Chironomus tepperi. The sequence continues at coordinate 4,853,680 of NW_027226207.1, forward strand.
ACATGTCAGGGATGTAGACATGAAGGATAGTGAATTGTATTTGAGATTGAAGTTGAGCCGTTTCTTAAAGGTTTAGACTGAGAGATCGAAGTTATAACTAATTGGAGAGTCCTGGACACGTTTGAATGTCTCGAACTCATTTTGAGACCATAGGACTTGTTTTGATAATTTTATACGTTCTCCTAGAGGATCTAACTCCTTTTGAGAGGACGTAACATTAAAGGACCAAGCCTCCGTAAAGATGGTCGGGGCCAACTTAAGTGGATCAAACCCTACTTTTGAGGACCAGATCTTGCTATGAATGACTCGAATCCCCTCTTAGAGAGATTTTGAAGCTTAAACAAGCTTGTCAGACGAATAAAAACAATCTCTTCGTTCATTCCTGCAACCTGTTGTGTCTTCTGCATTTTCATGGCATTTATGATGTAATTACTCAAATGAATAGCTTTTCCAGTGGAGTTAACCGCTGCATGCCATCGCAAATATGTCTCCAATTTAATTATATTAATCAATCAGAATTATTACATGACGGTGAAGTAAATTAGTCATTTTGATTACTCAAAGGCACTAGACACATTCACTTCTTACGTTTTTTTATTTGTTTTACTTGCTCGTTGACTTATGAACATTATTAGCCTTTTATTTTGTTGGCTGTAAATGGAAAAAACAAATTGAAGGAATAAAAAGGTTTTTATTAATTTGTCATTAGCAAATTGCAAAATGTTTTGTCATAATTCATGCTTGAAAGTTTATATATCAAATTCATGAAAGGTTCATATATGGGCAAATATTTTGCTGATATGATTTCAGCAAAGTTATATTTTTATTTTAAATCAATTAGTCTAAATCCATTGTTCTTATATAGAAAATAGTTATTTTTATGAAGTCAGTTACAGCGGCATTTCTTTTACTTTATGTCAGCTGCAATGCTTTATGGTAAGAATAATAAAATAAAAAAACGATTTTATTTTTATTAATTTGCAATGAAAATGAAAGTACAAAGGAATGAAAATGACGTAATTGACTTCTACCTTATCTATGCAATGCATTGTATAATTTATTCGAAAATACTTGCATGCAAATTGCTGAATTGATTAAATCAGAAACAATATTTGTCTATGACGAGGGCTGGGAGTTCTTGCAAATTGTGTGACTTGTCTAGATTCTCGTTGATTCCTTGACATATTAATACGACCTTTATCCATACATTTGCATCTAGTATAGTCAAGGGTGTGACACAATCATGCATGATCATCGTTTACGTGTCAAAAATGAAATTTGAACATGCTAAAAGTTCTGTATCCTGCTGGGGGTCATTCATGAGTGACGGCTTTAAAAGATACAAGTTTTGGGCTTGCCAACTGCTTGCTGGTTGCTGTATTGAGACATTTAAGAGTGCTACTTACTCGCTGCTTGATATCATTCAAAAATGACCCCCAAAATATGCCAATAACATTTTATTTCATGAATATATCACATATACACAAAGTAAACCAAAGTTCGTGTCTCTGACGAATTGTGTGCTGTAAATCAGCAGCTCATAAAAAAAAATTAGAACTAACTAGAAATACTTAACAAACGATATCTTAATTACGTGCATATATAATGCAAATTTTGCACCTTTTTTTATTATTATTTCATTTAAATTACTACAGTAGTGACTTTTCAGCATGAGTTTTTCATCAATCATGCACTGAAAGGAAAAATAAGCATAGAATAGAAGAAACAAAAAATATGCACACGATAACTTAAATTGAGCGCATAATAAAAACAAAAATGAGTTGAAGTAGAAATAAAAAAATATATATAAAAAAGTGAATGGCAATGAGTAGCATGTGCTCACAATAAATGAATAAAAATTAATATATTGGGTGTGGTTGATTGTACCCAATTTTCTAATCAATTTGTTCATGCAATGCCTGCTTGAAGGAGAGAGCAGAAAGGAGAATGAAATAAAATTAAAAAGTATTGTTGGGATTGTGAGGAAGTGATGTCTAAAATTGAGGAGGATAATGGAAGGTCTGGCGCAAGTCGGGGGTCAATCTTTGAGGTGTACTGTATGTTAGAGCTCAAGTCGATACACATTTTATATTGAAATGTGGACAAGACTCTCCATAATGAATTTTGGTGGACTAAAAGCTCTACCATAGAGCCATACCCTTGTCAATCGACCCATTTAGCTGTGTGACACTAAGTTCAGCTCTCTACATCAAAATTTCCAGTCAGTCAAGTGCAATCGACCTTAAATCCCAATCATTTGCTAGACATCACTTCCATCCAACCACATACCTACTACTCATGCTACTATCAAACTGTCGACAGCACTCAACAATTTAGAAATGCTTATGTAATAACTTTTTTTTTAACATATTATTCCTCTTATTCTTTTATTTACAGTTCTTAATGGATATTCGAGTGTTGCAATTGCACTCAGCCGCGATCTCGACATACGCTTAAATACAGCTGTTAAGAAAATTCGATATTGGGATGGAGGCGTTGAAGTAACGGCAGAAAATTTGAAGACCAATAATTCACAAGTTATTCATAAAGGTGAGAATAAATTTGATTTTTTTTTTGAAGAAATATAAATAATTATTCATAATGTTTTTCGGTGCTTACACCTCTCACTCAATCCGTTTATAAACTTTCCTTCCTTCTTCTGATTCTTGTGCTCTTAAACAAAAGCATGTATGTGAAATGGATGAAAGATGCGTAGTTTATTAAAATTATCTCAACATTTCGCATCTTAAAGACCATTCAAAGATTCTACGGTACATTTTTTTGTGCAACAATAACCGGCAATTGAATGCTTTTCTTAAGGAGAGAACCTTATCGCACAATTCTCGCTTGTGTATAAAGCAACGGCAGCAAAAAAATTGTATTCTTTATGACTTTTGGTATATTTTTTGGATTTCTTCTCGGGATGGGCTGTGGGAATGTAATGAGTGTCGTTTAAATTATGAAGGTTTTGAGTGTCAGAATGAGAAGTACTTGATGAACTGCTTGACGTCACATGAACTTTTGTTGAGGAGATCAATTGATTGTCTCATAATTCTGAAAGGTCTTGAGTAAGTCTTGAGCTATTTGACTAATAACCAGGATATAAAGGACTATGAATAATGTTCTGGGCATTAGCCTAAGAACTTGTCTCGTCCATGCAATAGTGCTTCCATCTAGTTGCGCAAGTAGTTGCGCTTTAGACACACAATCCACAAACCATTCCAAACTTGTGCATTCATTTTAACGATATTGTTTGATTTTATTTCATTTCATTATTGTTTTAATGCAAAACTCAGCACTTTTCATTTAATAAGCTCTAATTTATAGCTTTACTTGCCGATATTCGTTGTCTATGTTCATCGAAAACAGAAATACCTCCTTACTGGCTTTTGTAAAAATATTTTTTTACACTGCTGCATTTCTTCTTGTATTTGATAAAAAGGCATAAATCCTAAGGCTTTTGTTATAATGCTATTCAGACGTATAGCGCAAAGAAAAGGCAAAAAATCGCAGTACATTAATTTTTTATTGTCTTTTCGTGCGTTTAAGATTAACTTCGTCCGATATTTGAGCTAAATGTTCGTAATTATCGTTATTAAAAATGAATGCATGAACAAGGAAGGAGGAGGAAAGACTATCGATATGCTTGAAATTTTATATAAAAAATAGCGACATTTAATTCATTTTTCGCTTTATCAACGTAGTCAATACCTGATGACATAAGATTTTATGTTGTATTTATTTTTTTACTTAATTAAATGTTGGTATTTCACAATACAAAATGCTACTATTAGAAAGTAAAAAAAGGTTTGGCAACTAAATCCTCATTGTTATGTGAAATACCTCAATTATTTTGTTCAATTGATTTAATCAGTTACTTCATGCACACACTATATATACATATATTTTTTTATCAAAGTGTCATCCCGTACCATAAAGTCGTGAAAATATTTTTCTTCCTCTCCTCGCCTTTTGTTAATGTCATGAAGATGAAGAAACGCACGATAGAGATGATCTCATTAAAAAAAATATTGTATGTCGTTATTGTTATTTTTATAGACCTTTTTTTTGTGTGCAAAAGAAATTGAGTAAAAATTTCTTTTAAAATGTAAAAGAAGTAAGAAAGTTTGTTTGGGCAAATAGTCAAAAGGCGCATTATCCGGCTCAGAATCTTGTATAATAGAGTCATTTTTCATTATTTAAGGTTCTCGCAGACGATGAGGTTCTGCGGGATTCCAGGGTTGTGAATCGAGACTTTTGATAGTTTAGAGGTGCTCATGCCTCTGATAGCCTTTTTTTCTGACTATTGAGAATCTATGTGTCTCCTGGGAAGCTTAGCTTTCCCGTATATTCAGCATTCTGTGCCAACTCCTTGCTTTCTTTGTATAACTCAATTTGGGAAATTGTCTGTTGTTAACCTTACCATCCCTAGTCTGATTATGATGAGAAGGTGAAATTGAAATTTGGCTTGGCCAGCGTTGAAGTCAGACTATGGATACTCCAATTCCCAAAGCTTTGAATTTATAAGACAAACTGCTAAACTTAGTACTGTCATTAGCAACCCCGTTCCATTAAAACAATGCATTGCAAAACGAAAGAGGAAAGAAGGAAGAACAGCGAAAGCATTCAACAATGGAGGGGGGATAACATAACAAGAACATCAATATCGATAGGTTAATAATTGTATTATTATACTTATTTTTCGTTGAATTATAGCACGTAGAACAGAAACAAGGCAAAAAAAGAGTTTATTTGAACAAAAGGCAAACCTTAATAAGAAGAAGGCTTTAACAAGCTTATTATTTGAAGAAGAAAGCCAAACAATCTGTTCATATGACTACGGGAATTATTCATCAATAATGTAATTTATTTACATACATTCCGATTGTAGGCAAGAATATAAAAAAAATATCTTCATCAGTAGATTCTTTTTTTTGAAGACGTTTTGTGTGCGAGTTCTGAATTGCTGATTGTACACGACATCACGATAACAATTTATAATGAGCTTATTAATGTTATTTTTCTCCTTTAACCACAAGACTTGCTCCAATCCCATCTTCATTCTTACGTTTTTTTTCCTTCATCTCTCGTGCAAACATATTAAAGCGACATAAGACAATGTAGTGTATTTTTTTTATATAGCGTGTCTCGTTAAGCAAGCTTCCTACTCCCTCATATTTTTTTTCCATACCTTCAATTCTTTATTTCTTCAGTTTAATTAACCCATTCGCAATGGAAAATTTTTCACATATTATGTTGTTATGCTATGCAGAATATTGTATAAAAATAAATGAAATGAAATTTATTGAGAAATCGGGAGCGTGAAAAATTATTCGCCTACGAATAATGCCTTCGGTATATATATTTATGCATGCGACCAACCCTATAAACGAAGATGACAAAATATTCTTATTGACTATATTTCTGAAAAATTAACTTTTTTGCTACACCTATAATAATATACAATTTATAACAATGCCATGACTCTTTAATGTGTTTCAATTTATTTGTTTAATCATGCACAAAAGCAGTAGCGATTATCATAAAATAAGAGACAATAGATGTATATATCCTAATTAAAATAAATTCTAATGCAATGTCTCACTCATGTTGGAATGTTTCCGCAATGAGAGGGGAGTTGATTGAATGTTGCGTAACGATTTTAATGGCTATTTTATCCTTTGCTGTCATCTGGAATTTAAGGGGGTATCAAATAAATGGTTGGTAGGGTTGAATGAACTGCATGAAAGGGAGGAATACTAGCGAGGGGTCTTTTTGATGCTCAAATAGTTCATATTTTGCTATAATCATGTGCTAAGCTAATGTTGATCTGATTAAAGATCCTTCTTTAGACGATCTACACGGCATGCAGCTCTGAAAGATTTGAGGCATCCCTAGGTTGGCGTGATTCTGATATCGAGTCGAATTTAGCAAAATCTGGGTTGATTCTAGAGTTATCCTAGCCTAGGACACTATTTTTCAATTTTTTCATGTTGTGTGCCTATCAGGAGATGACTTAAAGTCAACCAGGTCTCTCATTCATCGAATTACACCATTACCTAATATTCTAACTTCGTGAGACTTTCGGGAGCATCACCGAAGTCTCCCAAGTCCCCCAGCTCCTCAGTCCCAAACTCCCTCAATTCAACCATTACCTAATATCCAAACGATAAGAAAATTTCTCGCAAAAAAAAACAGGCTAAAGAGGCTAATGAAAAAGAAAAATGTCGCTTTAATGTGACAACTTCGAGAAAGAATTGAGGCAGTTAAGACGATGGTGGAAGAAGAAGGCAAAAAAAAATAAATAAATGACTCCCACACACGAACACAAAGTGTTGAGAAGAAGTAAAGAAAAAAAAGAATGCTACAGCCCAAATAAAGCGGCAATGAAGAAAAGAAAGAAAAAAATAATTTTTTTTTACTCTCCAACTTTTTTGCATCTCATCTGATTTGGGCTGTAAATAAATTTTCTGTTTATTTTTATGTCATGTCGTGTGTACATTCAGTATATATTATAATGCGACAAAAAGCAAGAATATATTCAGTGAGGTTGACTTAATTAATTACTCTTTTGCCAAGATTCATATCACTTTCGACTCTTTGTGCGAGATTCTTAATTGTTCAGGTTTAATTCATAATATAAATCTTAAGGTGCTTTATAGTTAACTGGTGTCTCATTTCTTTCATTTTTACTTCTTTTGCGCCACCACTGATGTCCAATGCACTCACATACTTTTTTTTTATTTGGTCTATACGAATATCGAAAACAGGTAACATGCATGACAACATTCAGCAAATTCGTAAAATCTTGATAACAGATCAAGAGACGAAAATGCAAGCGAAAGTGTAAAATATTTTTTTTTTATATTCACTTCTCTCGTGTGCTTACAGGACACAATGCAGAAAACTTGTTTCGGTGAAATTAATTGTATGATATTAAATTGATTTTTTTTTGGAAGTCAAGTGACTTGATATATTCGTCTGGTTGAGTTTATAAAGTATTTTTTTTTAAATCATGAAATATTTCTGTATTAAGGTATCAATATGTTATCCTGTTAGGGTCGAAAGTGTGGTGATTATTTCTTACATATTATTTTTTTCGAGGAATAAAAGAAATAATTGAACAATTTTTAAGGTTTGTTGAGTGAGGGAAATGACATTGGTGGTTGAAGGTGAAGAGCAATTGACATAAGGCTGAAGAGATCTGAGTTTGATTTCTAGACTGTAGATTTAGTTGAGTTTGTTGCTTAGATTGTCGAATAAGTCATGAAATCTAATTTGTTTGCCTATTAAACTGATTGTGTATCGAGTATCAGCTCTAAAGCCATGTATGAGCAATTAAGCTTATTTTCTTGGCTATTAAATGTTTCTGAAGCTTCAGATAATCAATTTCCTAATTTCTTGAATTCACGAGCTGCACGAACTGCGGCGTAGTGCAATTTTTGCCGTGAAAATGGCAGTATTTACGGTACTGTCAGTGCTAATTCGCGTCTTAGCGTTAACTTACTTACTTACTTCGCTGGCCGCACAGATCAAGTGTGTTCGATGGCCTCCTTTAGTCAGCTCCTGAAGCTGGCTCTATTGCTGGCAACCGCTTGCAATAGCCGTTAATATGACGACTAATCAATGTTCTAGCAAACACTCTGTGCTGATCGGGATTGTCCTCTAGAAACACTGAACATCATACACATCATTATCATAAAGCCTCACCCAACTACATGAAGCATATCCAATAAATATGTGACAATTTTCGAACAATTGGAATATGTTCATCTGCAAAATTATTACCTTGCATTTTCGTAGGAAGTAACACATCAAGCCAAATTCACGTGTTATTGTATATTTTATTCCAATTCTCTCTCTATCTTATCATTTCTACATAATCTCATTCGTGAATTGACATCGACAGATATATTATAGATTTTCTTATTATTCTTACGAAAAATATAAAGATTCTTTTGGTTGTTCAAGAACTTCTGCACATTTTTATTTCTTCTTATCTCATTCAATCTTGGACTTTATATTCTGTATCATCGATTCGAAAAGTTGTGAAAATTTCACTTCCTTTTTACAATTTTTTTTATTCTTTATTTCTCTTCTTCAATTTATATTGATTAAGAATTGATAAGCCATGTCATCTGTTGAAAATGAAGAAATATCTATTAATCTCAATGCTCCATTCTTCGTATCTTAAATCAAAAATCCTTTATGTACGTAACATTTTCAAGTAGCTGAAAAAAAAAATCGAGAAATGAAAGGTTGACATCAAGAAGCTTAAGAAAAGTAAAAATGGAAAATGCTTACGACGAGAATCTCATTTCTTGTGAATGCTCTGAATGGAATGTAGAGTATTTTTGACGTGCAAAATCTATAAGAATAATCAGGTAAAAGGTAGAAAAAAAATATTGTAAAGTTACTATGGACGTTCTTGAAACTTTTATGATTTGTAATGCTCTTATGAAATATCATTTATTCTCACACTTAATTTCTTCATCGATTATTGAAGTCCTTGAGGTTTCTTTCATTACTGTATCGATATTAAACGAAATTGACATTCTACAGAGCAACTTTTTTTTGCCATCAGTAATTCAGTTCCTTTCATCAGTTTTTATATTAAAGAGATATTTTTTTTGCTATATAGTGCAGTAATGTTTGTTGTTAGTCATTTCAGAATGAGGTGAAGTGAGATTCTAGGGTTTATGATTGCGCACGTTTAGTTTTTTAATGAAAAAAGTTGGATTGGAACTGACTGGAGAGTCATGAGCTGAGAATGTTGCGGATCTTGATACATTGTGGTTTTTAATAAATTTACAACCATTTTTGAAGATGAAATTAAATTTTGAGTAGTCCAAATGTTAGGCTTCCACTTGAAAATCGTGAATTGCTTCCCTGCCTCAATCATACCTTACTTAAAAGTACACAAAAAGCTTCCCATATCCTTTACATCGCTTTATGTTTCATATTCAAACCGCTCTATTGCTGTAACTTTTGTTGTTACTTTTATGTTTTTAATCTTCTTTCTCTTTTTGAAGTAACTTGACATTAATTGGACAAAAAATGGTTATTTTATATATGTGAAGACTTTTTACATGGCTTTGAGTAAGGCACACAACGAACAAACACTAAAAAAATATATAAGAAAGAATGTTCCCGTATTCTCATTTTAAATTGCATTTTTTTTGTGCTGTTGCTGCTCGCTTAGCAAAAGATTCTGGATGTAGAATAAGAAAAATAAGAGAAGCATTAAAAAAAGGCACACAAAGTGGTGTTGATAAAAAAAAAGTTATTTGAATGGAAGTACTTAAAGTAGAAAATAAGACGACGACGATGAAGAAAAGAAAAAAAAAAAAATATTAAATTTCACTGTTTATGGATTATTAGAGTCTTCCTTCATGTTATGCCTATGAAACAAGTCTTGAGATATGAAATTTTAATAACAGCAATACTTTGTGTAGATACATGAATGGTCATGGTACTCATGTTGACTTTATTACACTGTAAATGAAAGAAGTTGACAGGGTTGTTGAGTGGCTTCTTGGAACTAATTGATTAACATAATGAGCTAGCTGTGTAGAGTACTAGAAGGAAAATGTTAAGGTTTTGAATGTCACAGCGACTTAACAAAGCGTCTAGAAGCAGTGCTGTCTTCTAGGTAAAGAACAGTCACTAAGCGTCAACTTTAATAAGTCAAAGAGTCTGTCGTAGTCAGATTTGAACAAAACTACGCTAGAACAAGTCATTGACCAACTAATTCCAAGTATGCCAACGACAACAACCCTGTGTATCTTCCTTACCCTATAAAAATGTTCTCTCATCATGTTGAGACATAGAGCATCAAATAAAAAATATGAATCTTCTCAAAATTCAACATCAATAAAGTGTATCTTATGACCAGCTTTAAATCAAATGAAATTAATGAGATTTGTGACCATAAGATTGTTATATGTTTTTACTGTTGTTGTTGTTTATTGTGTAAATGTTTTGCTGCTCCTCTTTTATTGCCCTATCTATTTCTTTAATATACAGAATTATGGTTATATATTTTGGGAAATAGAAAATATAATAATATTATAATAGTTTAACTTGATTTATGTATAGTTTCATTCACAGAACATGCTTCGTTATGGATTGTATAATAAATTTCACACACAGCAGAGTCCTAATGATACTTCAATCAAGTAAAGACTATAAAAATATTGTGTGTAAATTTTTCTATACGGTGTGACTTTTGCGAGGCTATAATATTTAGGTTTATATTCTGTCTCTTAAAACATTATACGTAATAATGTTGACATAATTTAAAGTCATTAGGTTTCGCATAAAAAATTGTGACATTTTAAAGCTATAATTTTAAATTTGATGACTTTTGCTGTAAAATTTTGACAAAATTCTCATAAGAGCCTAATTAATTTCTTCGAGTGGAGAGATGTCGACAAAAAGAGACAAAAAGGCATTCTTTTGCCAAAAGTTACATTGACATTTTCTTCATTATTATTGTCTTTTTGCCTTCTTTTATACTTTTGGCTGAAGAAAAATGAAGCGTTTATCTTTGACACATATGGTCCTTTTATTTGCGACCATAAAGAATTCTTTTTTTATTTGTCTTTATTTTCTTTTAATTTCATTCTTTAAGTTTCACTTTGTGTGTTTGCCACAGTCACACACAATCACTGCTGATGATGATAAATTCATTTAATTAATTATACGATGGACGTATGAAAAGAAGAAATAAACTTTTTTTTTGTGTTCTTATTTTCTTTTATATAATTTTTTTGAGGGGCTGTTTGATTGTGATGTGAGGGGCTGTATGGTTCTGATGTGAGCGGCTGGTATGGTTTGTCATTGTCTTGTCATAAATGGGTATTTAATAAAGATCTAGCAAGGATAACGACTTTGTCATAATTAGAATTCGCATTAACATTTGCAGACATTACCAGTTTTGACAATAACGTTGCAATTCGAGGATAACTGGCTCTAAATGTACAAGACACTGTAGCACGCACTACCAGACTATAATCAAGGTTGATCACTTATATCTTGAATTTATCGCACACATCCTAGTCGAAAGAGCTTGTCCTAAAGCTCAAAATTCTCATGTCCTTAGCATCTTAATCTCCAACATGATTCAATTGAGACTGAAAACCTAAATAACCCTCAAACTTCCCACACATCATCCCCCAACAATCCCCATCCAATTCTGATGCAGAAGTATAAAAGATAAATAGAAGAAGATATAAGATAGGAGGATGTGCATAAACTTATCAACAACACATGCGAAAGATTTTTGTTTGCGTAGATATTTTCATGTTCTGACCTAATTTTACTACTTTTCCTTTGTCTGTGGATATAAAAAGAATATCCTGCTGATTTTTCGTTCATTGATGGACGCAACTGAATATTAAAACATAAAGTTCTCTCTTTATTCTTGCTCCAATAACCTAAATAAATTCGGAGCAACATCCTGTTTATTGCTAAAAAGCTCATGGGTGGGGGATTGGATATATCCCTAATGGGTGAAAATGAGGGAAAGATTGATCATCTTGTTTGATTAGTTTTTGGAGCCATTTCTCATGATGATAATCTCCATCGTTCAACATGTTTGGGGAATAATAGTAAAAAAAAATCGTAATTGCTGTTAAGCCTTCGCATTCTCATGATTGATTTTCATCACTATTTTTTATATCCTCATCTTCCCATGAATCAACTCATCCAACAAAATTGATTTCAATCACTCACAAAAAAATTTTTTTTTTCTTTTTTTTAATCCACAGCTGACATTGTTCTATCAACATTGACACTCGGTATATTAAAAGTGGCCATAGCAAAGGAATCAAATCAGTTGAATACAGTTCGCTTTGATCCACCATTGCCGCAATGGAAACAGACGGCAATTGAGCGACTCGGTTTTGGAAATTTGAATAAAGTTTGCCTATGCTTTGATCGTGTATTTTGGGAACCAGACATTAATCTATTTGGACATGTTGGTAGCACAACGGCTAGCCGAGGTGAGTTTTTTTTTCATATATATTCTGTTGTTGTATTATTTATGTATATTTATATATGGTACGTTGATTGAGAACTTGCACTCATGGTTAAATTGGCAGCACAAAGAAATTGCCATCCATTAAGAGATTTCGATATTGAATCAAGAAATTAATGATAAGCTGAAAGGCCATTTAGTTTTTTTTTTCTTCTTCGTCATCTCCTTCTATACTTGCTACATATTTGTCATTTATTTTTTTTTCTGTACCTTGGGGGCTGTGTGGATGTTATTGAATGGTGAGAGTACTATTTTATGATCATTTTTGGAATTGATTTCTGGTTGTGTCCTTAGTTCTCCTTCAGGGTTTGCTTCTACATCGACACTAGTGTTTGATTCTATATCTAATCTAGTATTTGTCCCTATGCTCACTTTAGAGCTTGCTCGTACATCTTATTTGGTGCAAATCCCTATTTTTCCTCTGGTTTATACTCATCGGACCCAAATGCAGTCCTCTTTGCCCTTCTTATGATATACACTAATACCTCTTTTAAATGTCATCCTTAAAATTTCCTCAGGATCCATCCTTAGACTACGAGTAGTGGCTTTGAGGACATTCAATGACACAAGCTTCATACCATCCCTATCCTACTGTTACACAACATCCCAACAACTCCTTTCTTCATTCCATACTTACACATAATAAAAAATTGCAAAATATATGTGCATAAAGTTGTGATTGCACGTAAAATGAAGAAAACATTAAAGAGAACATTTTTTTCTTTCTCAGGGGAGGATAAGCATAATAAGAAAGTTGATGTAATCAGTTTAAGGTCTAGTGTAGGAAATGTAAAGATAAGTAACATTATTGCGTTCCCCTGATCTCACTCAATATCTCGTTCCTCTCCTTTCATTCATTTTCATGTTCATATCAATCGATCTTTTATGGTTTGATGGCTATTGCTGTTACATGTATGAAAAGCTATTATTTTCATGTCGCTATAGCCTAAAACATAATATATATATAAAAAAAAATTGTTGCAATGGCACACACAGTGTGTCTACCGATAAATCTTGTGTTTAACCATTTCTCGTTATCTTTGTACTCATTGCTTTATGATTCTGTCGCGCTCGTTGCAATATGTGTCTTGTTGTAAAATGTACGTATGTACATTGACAACGAGAATTATGGATAAGAAGAAGAAGAATGAGACGTAAGTTAATGGCTAAGTTGAGTCAATGACATTACTCTCTCAATAGCGATCGCTCTGTCCTTCTCCTCATTTTTTTTCACTCTGACTTATCATCATTCTTGCTCCAATGTTGTTGGTAAAGTCATTGTTACAATCTCTTCGTAATAATAAATTGATATACACATGATAGACTTGTAATCTCTTTCTTTCTCTCTTTCTACCTATATTTAGTCATCCGTATGTCTTTTTTTTGTTGTTGCCTTACTTGCTGCCTGTTATTGGCAGGTATGAAGGAGAACGAATAAGATCCATCACAAGCACATTTAGATATGTGAATTAATATTGTAACAATCAGTTGAATTGTATCTACATAGTCAAACACTCTGACGTTACATATTTCTGCGGTGACGAGATATTTTGTTGTTTCACTACGTGTTACTACATGGCTAAGAGATTTAGCGAAAAAAAGCTGTTGCATTAATTTTTTTTCTTTTCATTCAACGTCGTCGGTCTTATCTTAATTTTTTCAATGAATTATCATACATTGTTGTGTTCTTCATAGTTATACTTTTTGCTCTTTACGGTTAGGGTACTTAGAGTTTAATGGTTGTGGTTTTAACGATTTAATCAATTGTCTGGCTTATCAATTGAGTTGAGCGAATTGATTAACTTGTTTAGTGGGTAGATTGACCATCTGCTTTGGATTCTTAAAGGATTAGCCGCTATTTTTGATTTTTGAGACTAGATTGTATAAACTTAAGTTGTAAATTGACGAAAATCAGCAGAGATTGAAAAGTGGAAGCGCTAGCAAATCGAGTGATGCCAAATCGATTCTGTTGATTCGAGCTCAAGTCAAGGAAACTCTAGTCAGATGTGGATGATGCTGACATAGTAAATGTACTGAGCTGATTAAAAAATCTCTAGAATCTATGTTTGGCATTTATTATCTTTACATTGTGGACCGTCATGCTGCAATGCAAGTACCACAGCTTCTGTTTCATGAAAAACAGTCACCATGGAAAACTTATCTGCGTCCTTGCAACTTATCCTAGCCTTGATGACTATCATGAGCATCTCGACCGTCTGCTTCCAGTTAAAAATGACTTCTTTAAGCTGTAGCCGACTAAATGTCATGACTGCTTGCTGACAGCTTTCAATTTATTGCTACTCAGTAAAACTAATTCAAGTTTAGATTTATTGCATCTAACTACTTGCAAAATCCAAATGTCATATGTTGCAAATATCCATTTATTTCAATACACTTGATAAGACCATATAGAGTAAAGCTAGTGTCAGATAACCAGACGACTTTGTCAGTTCAAAACTAAGCAGTATTAAAATTCAAAATGATTCTCTGCTATTTTTCACAATATCAAAGTAAATTGAACCCTATGGCATTGTAAACGTGCGGAAGTATGAATGTCTGATGTATCTGAGAATGAAAAAAAAAAGAAGGAAAGAATTTTAGATTCACATATTTTTTATCTATCAAAGCTGGTCAAACCAGACGGAAAATTCTTCTTACAATATGCATGACAGATTTACTTATATAAAATGTATTATTGTTAGTACATTGTATAGTCTGAGTTATTTCTGTTACAGACATTGTAGATGTATAGCAAATAACTTAAGTAATATCATGTACTTGATAAAGAATTCAATGTTGACAAAATAACAGATATTTTTTTGTTATTAAATTCCTCAAAATCAAAAAAATTTAAAGAGAACATACGAAAAAATTTCAAGCCCAGACATTGAAACGTTTTGGCAGCGCTAATATTTATCGAAACGATGGCACAAAAAAAAAGAGCGAGAGTGAAGAGGAGAATCAAATCGAATGGTATGCTTGAATGAAAAATATTTAAACAACCATAAATAAGTTCAGCACAGAGAACGAAGAATATCCTTTGAGACATAACAAATTATTAACATTGAACACACACAAAAAAATAAGAATCTGATGCGAATTGAAAATTATTTGAGCCTAAAGCATTTATCAATGTTTTAAAGACATTTTTCACTACCACATATTTTACCCTCCTCAATTTTTTTTTTGTTATTCTTCTGCACATACTAACGTATTGTCGTTGAATTTATTGCGTGGTTTTTTATCGAATGCAGTGAACATTTTTGATGGCTGTCTTGAGAGTTTGGAATTTTGAAATTGTGAAGTGAGTTTGCGATTTTCAAATTATGGACTGGGAATTTGAATTTTCAAACAAATTTAACAGTCGCAAGCTCTACTCTGACTGTGCTCGCAATAATTCATTCAACATTTAATTCCATACAAATGAGTCAATATAAATGTAATTAAGATAAAGGCGCTTTCATCCCACAGCGTCAATATCATGTTACTTAATTAAAATGGAATGAAATAAGAAAATTGGAAAATATGGTAAAATTTCGTATAAAATTGCTCAATAATTGAAGAAAGATTAATTCTTAATTGAATATGCAGGAAGAAATTAATTGAAAATCATTTTTAAACTTTTTGTCATTTTTCAATTTGTTTTGGGGGGGTTTGTGCGGATGTTATGTATTTATTATGTCTGATATTTAGAAAGTAGAACTTGCAGCTGACAGATCAGTTAATGCTGGTGTGACTCAAACATTCCATAATCAATGGATATAATCTATGTTGCAGTTTGGACCTGTTGCAAACAACTTAGTGACACTTAGATATGGCGTCACATTGAATTTCTAGACGTTCCGAGATTGTCTCAATCTTCATAATTTGCCTAAGTTAAGTCAGGAACCCATAATTGAGACCTGCAAAGACATTACCAATGTATTTTCCTAATCACTTTGATTTTCCATTCAAATTTTGGTTATCCAGGACATATTGACGTTACATACCTTCATACAACCCCAATGTATCTCCTCTTCCTTCACTTTTTCTTTCCTTGTTGATTTGTTTCCCCATACTTGTAAGACATGTCGTATTCAACATATTATTATGTGCAAATTAAATATCGAATGTTATCAAAAAATTATTCCTTACTTCATGTAAGATCAGAACTGACTCGGATATTTTTTTTTTTTGGTAGAATCATTGAGTGGACTCATGTGGTGCCAGTGTGTAAAAAATTCGATTAACATAGGAAGCGACAAGAAACAAATATTTTTTTTAATGTCTGTTTTGTAGGAGAGAGAGAGAAGAAGAAGTATAAAAGCTTATTCATCTCTTGATTGCTTTTCATTTCAATTGCAAAAGATATTCTCTCTAAAAATATATATATTTTATGCATTACATGATGCTCACACACAGTAAAGAAAAAAGATAAATGCGAAGAGAAACAAAGCGTAAATAAATTAAACGGCGAATATTATGTGACGAGATATTTAATATCGATGTGAAAGAGATAAATATGCGAGCGCACAGTAAGAAGCACTTACAAATGTTCTCTTATTGCATTGCCGAATAACTAGCATGTTTGACTCGTTATATCTGGTAAATTGCTATGTCAAACAGACAATACTATTAATGCATTCATCCATAAAAGGAAGTTAATAGTCAAAAAATTGTAATAATGAACTTTACTCTCATTGCTAGATGTTAATCTATGCCACAAAATAACCATCTACCGAACTACTGTTGAAATAAATCCAATAAGGAAGAGAATTAACATAGGTTGTGCCCAAAAAAATTAATTCCGACAAAAAATTATAGTTATTACGACTGTAAATACAGAAAACTGCATTGTAATAACTCAGCACACAGCATACTCGTATGAATGATCAGCAATAAATTCTCATTTTAATCCATATGATTTTAATTGCTGAAATTAAATTTCTTTTCATTTTCATTTTCATATTAAATGTTTGCTTTTATGTAAATCAAGTGGATATGAGATGAAGTATCTTTTGGGGTATGAGTTAATCGCTTAAAATATTTTTCAGTTTTGGCGCATTATAAGCAGAGTAATTTTTATGAAAAGAATACTTGATTTATTGAATTGTGGATTATGAAGTGTGAAATTAATTAATTGAAAAATTGTTGAATTGGAGTTGATAATTAAATTCAATATATTCTAGGGAAGGCTGCTCGATGGTGTCTTGTCTATAAATCTATAGAGTTATAACTGTCATTTGAGATTTGAATAATATTTATTGTACATAGTTGATAACCCCTTTTCATACAAAAATTCAGTTTTCATTGAATTTCGAAGAATAAACATCTTGTAATCATAAACATACAATTTAAAGCAAATTGTCTGAGCCTTTCTTGCATCCCACAACAATACCTACCTCCAGTACAAGCCCACAGACAGACAAAACATCAACATCATCCCATCTCTCTCAGAATTCACGTCATGTAATTCAAGAATATCAAGAAATTGTAATAAACATTAAATGTATATCAATTGATTGAATGAAAATTTAAAGCTTTCTTGTGCTTGGCTCTCGCTCGTTCGCGTATAGATCAAAGGAAAAATGTAATATAATAAAAGAAGGAAAAAAAGAAAAGAAATATATCGAGATTGAATTGAAATTCCAACAATGTTATTTGAAGTAACTTAACAGTAAGTGACTTGGAGTATCTCCAATCTGCCATTTGCTTCAATTTCATGATGATCATGATGATGATGATGATGTGTCTTGTTTTGTCGATCATCAATTTTAAATTGAATTGCGATTTTAGCTTCTGCTTTCAAAGAAATTTCTTTGTACTTTTTTCTCTATTGAATACAAATGCCGGGATGTAGGGGAGCGTATGCCTGTAAATTCATTTTGTCAGCAAGTAGCGCAAATGAAAGATCTAAAGTGATTAAAATTGACATGCCAAAGCCGTTAATTAATTGAACTTTCAAAGTTTCATCGATCAATTTGAACAAATGAATGAGTTGGGATATGCTTGTTGGAATGAGAATTTCCATTTACATTGAATTGGATGGTTGAAAACATATTTTAGGCATTCGACATCTATGTCAGCAACTATGTTGAGCTGCTTTGCATCTTTTGCATTTTAAATGTGATTTAATGAGCTTATTTTAAACGAGAGTGAATGAATGAAATGCAGGAATGACTATTCGTGAAACTATTTATAGTCGACTTAATTGATTATACAAAATTGGAATGGAATTGTTGAACGAAAAAGAAATAAAAAATCCTAAACAATATTGCTTTATCATACAATGGAATCATTCGGAACTTAAGACTGAAAATTACAGGTTGTCGCTGCAAAATATCTTTAGATACTTAATTGATTATTTCTATTTTTGGAGATTCTCAGTCATAATAATGTTCATATTATTTAATGTCAATAATAAATACAAACATTTAATTTTTTGCTTTCCTGTACGACTTCTGTTGATTACTGATACACACCCACATGTCAATAATGTAGTAAAATTAATACTGCGTTTGAATTGAACTTGAATATAATAAATATAAAAAATTTGTTTATAATTTAACATGTCAATTTTGAACAATATGGTATCAACAGGAATGGCAGTCGACTATATTGTTGTATTTTTTTCGTATCCGTGGTTTTGTTTGTTTTGTGCAACTCAGCATACATGCAGACGAAAGAAAATTAAAAAGGCCTTTGGAGGTCAGCATCGGTAATTTCAACTATAATGTCCAATTAAGATTACATTGTCTGTCTTATTTCATTAAATCTGGACATGCTTTGCCATATTATTATCAACACATGCCATTGGTGTTGATTTTTGAAAAATTTAATTTCTTAACAGTTAAAATGCGCCTTGATTGCATAACTACAGACATTCCAATCCAAACTTCAAAATATAAATCTATTCAAATAAATTTTGTGGGCATGGAATCAAACACAAAAAAAAAAAAAAAATCAAAACATACATAGTCAAGTCACACAAAAAAGGAAATCAATTATAACTTTTTCTTCTCGTTTTTTTTTTTATCCATCGTCGTCGTCAATCGTTAGTCTTTCAGTCACTAGAATCCATGCATCATTGATATTCATCGTGCTTGATTTTAGTTAAAGAAATAATTAATAACATACACATACGGAAATTTATTCACTTCAATTTATTTAGCTTTTTTGGCTTGTTTGTTTGTTCATTCACTGATTTGTAATTCATTTTTCAAAAAAAAAAAAACTTTGAAGAAAAACGTTGTGTATGTTCCATGAATATTGAAAGTTAAATTCAAAACATAATTAATTGATGCACTTTTATCGCTAATCAGGGGGGTATTCGCTGTCTTAGAAGTTGAATTGATTTAGAATTGTCCAGACATACCAAGTTTTATTTGAATTATAGACGATTAATACGTTTATTATAATTTTACAATGTTTTACAACGTTTTGCAATGTTTTGCTACTTTTTTAAAATTTGACCAAAATTTGGAATGTTTTTTCTGCTTTTCGCAATGTTCATGACCATTTCTTAATGTTTAGCGATGTTTTGCAATCTTTATTTGCATTTCAGAATGTTTTGCAATGTTTTTTTGATTGTTACTGCATTTTACGATGTTTGACTGCTTAGGGAATGTTTTAAAATGTTTTACTAAAATTTTACAATTTTTCGTTATGTTTTGCTGCATTTCGCTGAATTCTGGAATATTTAACAATGTTTTATGGCATTTTACTTTATATTATGACAAGATTTTATGAACATCACTGTTAAACTGTTGAAATGCATAGCCATTACCTAAATTTACCATCCCCCTGCAAACTAACATTGCTTCTTTCTTATTTTTTTTTTGTCTGAGATGAAGCCAATATAAATGTCCGAGAGACATAATTTTTCATGTTGTTTTTACTTCTCTTACTTTTTTTTTATTATGTGTGTGGTATCGAAATGTCGATAAGAAAAATAAATGTGCGAAAAAAATAATTATAAATTAATTGTAATTTACATGAAGCGTAACGGTGTGAAATGGTATTGACTATACAATTTTTCATCATCAGTTGTTTTGCTACCACGATTTTATGTGTTATTTTCTTATTCTTCATTTAGCATGATTGATGGGATGTGATATGGGTCGGCGCTATCGGATTGTCCATCTTAAAAATTTTTGTTTCATTTTTTGGGTGAATTTGAATAAATGAAAGCTTTGAGTGATTGACTAAAACGGTGTTGATGATAAAATTGGCTTTTTTATGAGCATTTTTAATGATTTTGATGATAAATTAATTGGCTATATTGGAAATTTAATCTGAGCTTCGATTGCTGCATTAATATCAAGAATTTAAACACTATAAAGTCATTTGTTGAAATTCTAGCGATCCATTGTGTATGCAGAATTTTAAATATCCAACAGCTGTATATCTTAAATCCCAACACTCATTCAAATCATCCATAAATTAATTAAGCAATTTCATTCAATTTTTGACATCAATAAAATAAAAATTTTGTGCAAACTCAAAGCCTCTCACGTCTGACTTCCTTACTTGTCCCATAAAAGCAAATCAATATGAATCAGTGGATAAAATGACAAAGAGGATTTAACACGATGATATTAATGAAAGTAGAAAAGAAGAAAAAAAAAGTTAATTAATAAGTCAATGAGGCTCTTAATTAAGTTGGCTTTTGATTGGTCGGCTTTCTTTATGACTTTTTATTGTTCGCATTATAAATTTGTAAAAGCATTAAAATATTAATTGATGATTTGTGGCTTGAATGGAAGAAGAAATATCAGACGAGAAAAATAAATTGAGACTGTTTGGTTTTTCTGGGGGTCGATCATGATTGATGTCTAATGAAGGTTTTTAGGGATGCTTGTTTATAGGGATGCGTTGTTTATAGGCATTTGATCAAGTACACAGTTTAGTTCATGTGCTGATTGCAGTATTGACGCTATTGGAGTAGATTGTGGCTCCACTACTAGATAAACAGCTTACACGTTGCGTTTGAATGGTATTCTTCCTCCATTTGCTTTCCAGAACCATTCCTGGGTTTGTCAGGCTTTTGCGACGTTCTTTTGTTTTGTAAAAACTGCTATAACTTGTTTATTGAAATGTAGAGTAGAAATATGTAGAAAAATGATCAAAAACTCAATGGTTCATTGACATCACATGTGAACGACCCACTGTACAAAGAAAGACGTTCAATTAAATTCTGAATATTAATAATATTTGATCTGAAGTTAAACATTTACTTTTTAACGTCCTTCAAAAATGAAAACAGAGAATCAATTTGTGTGCTTTTATTACTGCTTCTCGCCATGCACTTTTTTTCTTGACATTTCAATTAAATGATAAATTACTAAATGATGATTTACTGAAACGGCTATAAAAATGACAGAAGATTCAATTAAAGGAAATTTAATCTGTAGATACGAATGAAGTTGAGAGCAAGTTCCAAAATCGGTAGCTACTATTTATAGTCAGCCAAATGAGTTTTTCTCGACAGGATGCCAAGTGCCACATCTAAAATATCATTTATTTATTTTTTTTTATAATTTATTGAAAATGATCTTTATGCATGAATCTGAAAGAATGTATATTGAACATAAAGAAGTTGAGCTTCGCCCCTTCATGAATATTTTGATCATTTTACGGTTATAATAAAATATAAAGTTTTGTGTAAATTGTGCAAGCAAAATATCCATTAAAAGTGAAATTATTACATTATAGCCGACAAATTTCTGCACAAAAAATAACTTTTCTGCATACAAATGGCATATTGGATAAAACGTCATTGTCGTCGATTATTCTCAGAGGAACTAAAAGTCTTTTTTGCTTCTTCTGCATATACACCGTGTATAAATGAATATACTCTTTTTTGGCAGAAAAATTAAGTTCATAAAAATGTAAAAAATCATTAAAAAAGTCATAAAAAAATCACGAATCATTCGCCCGTTCCTTTATTATTATTTTTATGTTTATTGCACTTTTTTTTAAAACTCAGTTCGATTGAGTATCTTTCAGTTCATTGTATAGACTCACGGAATGAACTCAACATCTTGGCTAAGTATCTCTCTTCTGACTCTCCTGCAATGAAATAAGAAGAAGTTGAAATTCTTTTTTTTTATGAAATTTTATTGAGTAGAAATGAATTTTTGGCACAATGAAGTTCATTATTTGTAGCTTGTCTCTCCTTCATCTTTGTGTGCCTCAATCCTATTTCATATGCATAAAATGAGACTCTTTTTTTACCCATTTGGCAAAAAGTGATACAGCAGATACACACAAAAAAAAAACAAGCAGAATGACTATAAAATGAAAATTATGCACAATTTAAAATAAAGGAAGAGAAGCAAAAAAAAAACTTTAATTAAATTTTTTTTTCCGTGGCCCAGTGTAAATGCCCTCAAAAAAAGAGAACACAATTTGGACGGTAATAAAAAGGTAAAAGCAAGAAAATTTAAATTTTTTATAGCCATTTGAGTCAAAAGACTGATATTTTCTAAGACTGCCCATAATCGCATCGTTTATCACATTCCTGTTAATTTAATTTATTTAAATTGCAAATAAACTGAATATAAACCTGTTGTGTGATAATTTTTATAGCTTTTTAAGACATATATATCTTAACTATTTTGCACATTTTTAATATCTTAACGTGATATAATTATATCTACTTAAGGCGATGATTGGATGCGAGTTGAGCCATAAAAAAAAAGTTTCAGCTTTTTTTTAAGCGCTGCAAAATCTCACAAGTGTGACAAGTGGCAAATCTGTGCTTGGAAATCGAAAGTGAAACATTAAAAGTTATTACTGATTGGGGAGCACTTAAAATGTACAGTTTTTTTCATGAGTACTTGAGAATGTAATTTATATTAAATATCATGGAAGTCTGAATGGCATTTTATATACTTTGGTAAAAAACGCATTGTGATGAGAGGCAGATGTGATTTTTTTGGCACATTTTGTGAATCTCAAGATGTTTTGTGCTGCTTTCTTTGTATTATACTCTCATCTTTCAAATTGATACCTCAGCAGCTTTTTAAAATTAATGTTCTAGTTGACCTAATTTGTTTTTTGAGATACAAGATGTGAAATATAAAGCCAGTAACATTGTTGCAGATTCTCATTACCGAAGACTTCTGCTTAATTTTAAAGGTCAATTATCCATGTTTTTTAATATCATCGTGACAGAGACTTCCCCGTAAATGATTTGTATTCCTTAGTTGAAATCCATATTAGGACTGCAATGTTTGGAATTAGTTTGATTAGCTCATTTCGATTGACGAGTTCCTCATTAAGTATCTTCGTGGTTATTTGAGTAGTTTGAACTTGGTTTGAACTTATTTGTTCTATAATTAATCAATTTATTGTATATTGAGTAAAATAATTAGGAGAAATTGGATGAATGGTCTCAATTTCTTCTAATTTGGTCAAAAAGTTGATCAAAAATGAAGCAATATCAGCGAGTTGATCTTGAATCTTATAATTTATATCAATATTCTGTCAACTGAAGTCTTCAGAATGGGTTAAGCTGCTCTTTGAAATAGTAGATTGACATAAGATTCTTATATAGAGTTAGAAAAGTGAGAAACTCACTCAAGTCACTAAAAAACCATCCTTTGATCATTAGAAAGATAACAAAAAATCAATCATTATTGCATTCACAGCACCTAAATTTAGTCAGATTCCATATTTAGTTGCAACTTCCTTTTTCAAAACAATTAAAAATCAACAAAGCCAAATCAACACACATTCCAGTGTTTAACATTACAAAAAATTCAGCTAACGACCAGAACGACAACATGAAAAAAATCATCTCCAAACAGCAGAACATGAAAAAAAAAATTGAATAAATGATAATGAAATTAAATTACAAATTACATTCTTTATTATTGCTCACTTTCGTTCACACACTTATTTATGTATTTAATTTTTTTTTTGCACATATCATGTTCATGCACTTGAATGTTTTTAAACGCCATCCAAGAAGCTCACCATGGGGACTTGAGAATATTCGTGAAAGATATTCTATTTGATTAGTTTGTTGCATGTTACAGCATAAAAAAAATAGGAGAACTTTATTTGTTCACATAATCGTTAATGTTGAATTATGTTTTACCACATCTTTTAATTACCGCTTACGTTCTGGCTTTATTCTACTTTTTTTTCTATATTTTTCTTATGTATATAAAAAGCGGATGCTATATGTGTTACAGACCAGGCAAAAAATATAGCAAATTGCAATTTCTCGAGAAAACAGCAGCAGCAGTTGGTGGTGTTTCGACTATAAAACAATTGATTAGAGCTGTTTATTTCCAATTAATTTTCTCGCTTCTGGCATCGATAAAGAATGAAGAAAAGTTAAAGAATAAGGGAGAAGGGATAAATAATTTCCATTTTTATAGACTCACACTTGGTACTGATCGTTCATTAAGAAAAGGAAAAAGAGAGTAATCTCAATTAATTGTTGATATTTTATAATATTGGATATGAAATATAGATTAGGTGGATACAGATCACCATATGCATTAAATCTTTTAATACCGACAATATCGGTGCTTCTGTATTGAATGGAATTCTTTATATCAAGATAATAATTAATTAAAATTCAAAAAATTAATGCATTTAAATCAATTAGGCTTCCGTTGCAAGTTTTTCCTCTTCTGCTTTTGTCTGCTTGAATATTTTTTTGTTGTTTTGCATGTTTGCAGTCATTATTCGACCTAAAAAAAATGGAAAAGTAAATACAGTGATGGAGAAGACTTATATTTTGTGTGGAATGTTTCGATTGGTGAGGTCGTAGAAAATTTGCATACTGAAGAATTTATTTCTCAAGGGCGTGTATATGGACAGGGTCTGGTTGCTTCGAAATGTGTCTGGGGTTGCAGACGTTCTGGGTAAATGCTATAATTGTTGCTGTGAAATTGGGATTGGGTATTGACATGCGATAGAGCTGGTTCTATGGGAAGTCATAAGCAGTCATCTTTAGAGATGCCCCAGCCCCTCAAGCAAAACTCCTAACCCAACCCTGCAAATGCAAAAGAAAACAATTTCTCATAATAATATAAAAACAATTTTTCTCCATTTTTTTTTCAATAAAAATTCATGAAAATGAAATAAAATGCAAAATTGATTGAAAACATGAATGTTGCATTTTTATCGATGAAGCTACACGCATTTTATGTATACATATATATATTTTTAAATAAAATATTTGTTTAATAATTCCCTTATCGATGTTCAGTATGTATAATTGGTAGAAAAGGCAAAGAGGAAAGAGACGAGTGCATGAAAAAAAAAATCGACACAAAAAACAATCAAATAATAAAAAATACTCTTAAATTCCTTTTTGTTGTGCTTTAATTGTCAAATTGCGTGCACAACATATCTCATTGTCGTCGACGTTGTATTTTATTATTTTCAATAATCATTATTAAATGCATTTTTAACTCATCGTTGGTTATTATATTGATGCACTATATTCACATACACACGCATAAAGCTTGTAGCATGAGACGAACAAGAATGTTTGCTAGAAACAGCGACAGCAATTTAGTCAGTGTCGGGAGTTTTGTTTTACTTTTCGTATTGACATTGTGAATTTATTTTTAAGTCATGGCCTGTATCAATGAAAATAAAATGCAGTTTAAAAAAGTCTGGAAAGTGTCATAAAATAACGCGTTTTATGGAATAAACTTGAAAGTTTTAAAAAAGGGAAAGAAAATAAGTTTCGACAACGTCTAGTAAATGAAAATGTTTTGAAAACAGTTCAGATAGAGTTTATGTTGAATTTATCGATGAAATCATATGGAACTTTTCGCTCAGTCTAAACCCGAGCAGCGCAACAGTGGTTAAGTTTCGGTGTCATATGACAGTTGTGTGACTATGTCACATGGTCTCTTAGTGACAATTACTTAGCAATGTCATTAGTCAGTTCTATGACACTCATGTTGCAATGTCATACGACAGTCATCTGTCGAAACTTTATGTCAAGTAGTAATGTTGCAATGTCATATCACAAGCAATTAAACCACAATTCCACGTAACAGCCATATGATAACGTCATATAATAGTCATATCATCAACAATCAAATCAACATTGTAATGCCAAAGTATTGAAGCTTTGCATTTATAATTTAAGCTTTATGGCTTTCCATAAAACCGACATTGTCATGATGTGCCGCACGGGAAATTGATTTAAAAAAATAAAAGAATAAAAAATGCGAAAAAAAATTTATTCGACTTAATACGTCTAACGACGAGTTTTATAGGTATTCATTTCTTAAATGATCCCATTCTCAACTTAGCTACTGTTTTCACATTTTTTATCATTTTTAATTCTCTTTTATAGTTCATTGAAAACAGACCCGATTATAAAGACTGAATGAAGAAGAAGACCGAGAGCCGAGAACTTCTTAATTCTTTATAAATATTTCTTATTTTACCCGTCTTTACACTGATAAAGATTCATCTTTATTTGATTGGTGGCCTTTTAAATAAGAATTCTCATATATACTTTAAAGTCGGTAAAGGATGAAATAAAGACAAGAAAAATCATCAACTGAATTAAGAGAAATGAACATTATGGGTGGCAGAATATGGCAAGGGCCAATATAAGAAATTAATTATTGATTCTGAAATTGTAAAGACAAGCGAAAGAAGAACAAACTAAGAAGACTGGAATATAACATAAAAAACGCGCATCCGCGATGAGACGAATAATTTTTTTTAAAAAATAAAAGAAATACAAAGCAGACTCAAGAGGATGATAATAAAAAAGAAGAAGAAATAACAAAAAAAAAAAAAAATCGAATCTTAATAAATAAATATTAAAATCTTTTTGGGTTATTTGATAAAGAGCTGCTGGTAGTAACAAGCATCGTACATAATAAAACCAATAAATGGTCAATTTGAATACACATATATCTACATAATTGAATATTACAGAACATAAAAAAATAAAAAAAAGGCATCGGAATCAGTGTTGCAATGGAAGATGTCTGCCGAAGACAAAGACAGCAGATTCTTCCACAGAATTTGTCTTTCAAAAGATTTTATCTGCGGAAGAAAGTTGTATTTTTGCAGATAAATAAAATTGTCTTTTGGAAGATTGTGTCTTCCGGTAGATTTAATCTTCCGCAGAAAACTGTCTTCCAGTAGACAAAAAAAAGTGTCTACAGGAAGACAGAATCTGCATGTAGATTTATTCTGCCGCAGAAAAATCTACCAAAAATTTCGTTTTTTTGTAAAATTCCTAGTTTAACAATTTATTTCCTATTAATTATGTACTATTTATGTTCGAAATCATCAATATTAATGTAACAAAGCTTTAAAAATATTGTAGATCATTTCAAACATGTGTAAATAGAGAAAAATAACTTTTAAAATTCAAAATGCCGTTATTTTTTGTTTACATTTGTTTTCGCACAATTTTGCATGAAAATTCCATGTAAATTGATTTTAAAAGCTTTGATACATAATTATTAATGTTCTGGAACATAAATACCACATAATTAATAGGTAATATATTGTTAAATTAGGGATTTTGCAAAAAAAAATGAAATTTTTGGTAGATTTTTCTGCGGCAGAATAAATCTACATGCAGATTTTGTCTTCCTGTAGACACTTTTATTTGTCTACTGGAAGACAGTTTTCTGCGGAAGATTAAATCTACCGGAAGACACAATCTTCCAAAAGACAATTTTATTTATCTGCAAAAAGACAACTTTCTTCCGCAGATAAAATCTTTATAAAGAAAGTGTCTTCTGCAGAAAAACTGGCAGATTGCAACACTGATCGGAATATCAATTTATAAAAATTAAAAACCGAAAAAATAAAATCGTGATGCTTTTTTCGAGGATGGCTTGTTAGGGGTCGTTTGGTCGTGATGTGACGCCACTGACGTCAAGTCAGCTAAATGCTTTGCTCGGGTATTTAATGGAGATGATAAATAATGGTTAAGTACTTAAGAAGAAGTATGTTGCATAATGCTCCCGGTAGTTAAGGTCTGAGTTACGCTGACTTGGTGGCGAATTTGTTTTCATTTCTACACCATGTGTCTACTGAGACTGTTCAAACTATATCTTGTGACATACCAACCGGTCTTGAAGCCAGACGCTTTATACGATTGAAGAACACCTGTAATTCTGATGCTTTTTGGCTAGTTATTCAGTCAAGGATCAATGAGTGTCCATAAGCCAGAGATATCTCGCCGTTAGGTTGTCCTTCGAGCAGTTCGAAGTATATCAGCTTTTAGCCCTGGGGAACTACATCACCTCCCTCAAAACACAGAACGTCATACCTGGACACACTCATTTATGCTCATGTTTGTTTTTTTCTCTGTCGAAATGGAAAACTATAAATCAGTTAATTTTATCAAATTAAATATATTTTATGTTATGGCAAAAAGGAACAGACACATAATTATTTTTTATAACCCCATCCATGAAACTAGATCCAACTCTATAAAATTTCCACAAATTATTGTTTTTCATTACGGTTAAGGTTAATGTTTATTTTGCATATATCCACACTTATTGGAATTTATTAAAGTCATCTCATATATTTGCTGATTTTTAATCGAATTTTTTTTACGTCATCAATTTTTTGAAACAAATACATGTGTATGTATGTACATTTATGGGGAACTCAGGGAATAATTTTTTTTTTAATAAATTGATTTATTGCTGTTGAAATGATTGATGGTTCGGATGACACAAAAAAAAAATTATCTCATTTTAAGGTTCTTTTCAACTTGAATTTCGCAAAATGAGGAATTTTTGACGTTATTATGGAATTGCCAATAAAAAAAAATAAATATTCGACGATAAATATTTTCTGGAATTTAATAAAAAAAAAGAAATTTTTATGTTAGCATAAAAATAGATTATTAGCATTTTCCCATTCAAAGACCTTCGTATCAATCATTTTATGTTGATGACTATGGGAAATAAGCAGCTTGTTAGGCAATCATCGAAAAAATATGTATTCTCAACTCGCTAGCATCATTCTTCTTCTATATTTATTTTTCATTAGCATTTTAATGATGAAATTGCAAGATAAATAATTCAACTAAATTTTTCTTTTTTTTTTTGAGGTAAAATTGCTTAATGTTTTGTAACAATTTATTCAATTGATTACTCCCACATTACAATGCCTAACATGAATACAAATTGCGACAAAGTTGGATGTATTTTTGGAAAAAAATTTAATTTGTTTTAGGACAGAGGTGTGCTCGAGGGGGTCATGTAGGGCAGGTTCATTTGTATTGATGTTAGTAGTTCATTTATGGCATTGATATAGGTGAAGATAAGCGTTTCAACTGCGTAAACCTTATCTGAGGGACATATGAGCCCATTGCATCATCAAGTGCAAGCTTCTCTTCAGAATCCGACTAAGTTTTAAACTTTTGAGGTCATTTTACTTCAATCAATAGAAAAATCCGTGAAAGTACACAAAGAACTCTGAAAATTTCAAGACCTAACCCAAATTCCATCATAACTACACCCCTGCCATCAACTGACATCCACCAAAATTATTCCCAGATCCACCCCCGCTCTGAGACATTTTAATTACAATTTAATCCCCAAAATTTCCTTTCTGATCTCTTGAGAATGCCATAAAAGTTTAACAAGCATAAAAGAAAGCACTTTATTCATAAAATGGAATCAAAATTTTTTGTGATCCTTGTGCATGCACGTCATACATTTATCTTACCAATTTTCAAGAGACTTTATCATAAATTTGCTTTTTTTTTTGCTCTCTTCCGAATGACTTAAAACAATCGGCTTTCAGTTTGCTTTTTGTTCCTGCTATCAAAATAAAAAAGAGCAGCAGCAGCAGTAGTAGCGGAGGGAAAGTAGAAGCAAAATATGTCGTGTAAAATAAAACGGATTTACGCAAAAAAGACATAAAAAATTGACTCGGATGATGATAATATCAACGACAAAAGCCGCATAATGTGAAAGCATATCCATACCATTATCTTTTACATATCATCATATTTCCCCATACATGTATGGTGAATGTATCTGTATTTTATATGAAGTTAAAAAACAGCAGACATCAAGAAGGGCTCGAAATGCCATTAAAAATTAATATATTTCCATTTAATTTCTAAAAATCTCTTTTTCGTGGGTGTAATGTCGACAGTAAGGTAGCACATAAGATTGGATTTAAGTGTATTTTTTCGCATATATATTCTCGCAAAGAGTGGGGAAAAAAAGGAATTTTCAATGCATAAATGAACGAAGAGTAAGTTGTCATGTCGACGACATGGAAAGCGACTAATGACAATTTTAAATACAAGAAAAATGTCTCATCATTGGGTTGAAAATGTGAAGTAATCATCACCTTAATTTTAGTCTTTAACCCCTCCATCCGCCAGATTTTTGTTATACCTTTTTTTTGGTGTGTGCCATTGCCTTAATGATATAAGAATAACGACAATGCTGAATGATGATTATGATGAAGATATGAAAATAGCACAAAATGAAAGGGAAAAAAATTGACTTGAGAAAGGAGCATCATTATCTTAATCAAAAAAGGATCATAATTGCGAAAATTGTGAAGAGCTTTTTTTCCCACTCCCTGTCATATACCTTTTTCGATGACATTGAAAATCTGAAGATGTAATTGGATACAAGTTTCAAATCACAACAGCCTCAAAATAAGAGAGAAAGTGTAATTTAGAAAATAATTTTGTCTTGAAGTAGATTTTCCATTGAATCAGACGATAAAGTACGTAAGGGAGAGATTAAGTCTCATAAGCTTTTATGTGCCTTTTATGTCAGACATTTCAAAACTCAAATTTAATTGGATTAAATTACGAACTTTTTCTGTATTATTGAGAAATATTTTTTTTATATCTGAAATGCGCAATTTTGTGGATTTCTTGGAATTAGTTAATACGACTTTCATGAGAATTTTTGATGAGTTTTAGGATATTTGATACCCAGCAACAAAGATTGAGTAATTTGAACTGCTTTTTGCTTTTTGAGATAGGCTGAAGATAGCTGTAGAGACATAAATTGTCAAGGATTCTAGAATCTCAATATTTTAATCTCAAAAATCTTTCTATGATACTTAATACCCTAAAATTGAGGCATTTTTTCATTTAATTTTTATGCTTGCGTTGATGCCTTTAATATTAGCTGTACCCATTAATGAGCTTTTTTCTCCATTAAGCTGCTCGCAAAAACTTACTAAGTAAAAATTATAAATAGCTCGACATGAAGAACATAATTTGTTTTATTATCACACAAATTTGTATCAGATCGTTCCCTCATTTCATGGCATAACTTTATGAGTTCATATATGTACGTAGCTAGGTATACTTACGTGTATTTTTTTTTTTATTATGCCCTTAAAGGACTCATATACAACCTTATTATATCTAAAAACACGAAAGAAAAAATCTTCAAAATTTTCTCTTTTCTTCATTTTTCTCCGCCATTACTTCGCATAAGTATAAAAATTAATTAAAAAACTTTGTAATTAAATGTAACATCGAGCAGAGGAACTGCTTTCATGGATGCCACACATGTGTTCACAAATTTTTTTTTATATGTGTGCTTAGTTACTTATGTGCATGGGATGTTACGGTGTTATTAGCGCGGATTATGAGGCAGTGGATAGTGTTGTGTTTAGTAGGGGATGTGGATGTGTATGGAAGGCGATTTATGGGTTTGTAATAATGGACCATATGGCTATGCTCTGATTAAAGCTGGTTTAGGTAACTTTTACAGATTCTAATTACTTTATAGGACAAATTTGGATAAATATTGAAGTATGGTGCTAGATTTGTATCGAACTTGCAGTCTAGCTTGTTACAGACAGAATTCTGGGCTTCCAACGTTCCAAACTTTACACACTTTAAAAGATCCCAGAATTGCCTCATCTTCGGCCTGCTATAGATAGCCATCATATCCATAGTCCCGGTCAGAGCTTGAAATCGGCTCGGATTTTGTATGAAATAGTCGATTAAAGTCAGTAAGTGACTTCGAGCTCTGATCCAAGTCTTTCGCACAGTCCCTTTCACCAGCTAAGTTCAGCATGAAAATTCCCTTAGTCATCAACCACAATATCCATAAAAGACACCAAAAATCACCCTCAAATCTCTATCAAAAGTCATCCCACACTTACTTTTTATACTTTTATCATCATCTCATGTTAGCTGTATAGAGAATATTAATTTATATCCTTTTGAGCTTAGCACACGTCGTCATATGTCCCTTTTATTGTTTTTGTGCCTGAATACTTAACGTTTTTTTTCTGCGCTTCTTTCTCGCTTTTATAAAAAAAAAATTTTATTTGCAATGCGTGATTTTAATGTCGCACATTAAATTTTTGTGAGAGGAGTTTGTTGTGAAGGATAAAGTAAATGTCAAATGTTGCCGTAAAAAAATGGCTCCTCGGGTTGAGGCATTAAAAATTTCTTTTTGCATTGATTTTACGAGCATAAAAAAAAGTTTAACTTTTTAATTTTGGGCGATAAATGTGCAATTTTCTATGTGAGAATCTCAGTCAAAAAATAAAAAAAAATAAAAAAATCCGTCAAGTTAAAGTGAGTTACCAACCGATTAGCAATTTTTTTATTTCCCAAATATTTCCATGAAAAACTATCAAATCTATCAAGTGTTATACATTTTTGGATAGGTAATTTAGTTTCCTATACTTTGCCAGGAAAATTTTTGGATAATTTTTAAGTAAAATAGTCATTTTGGGTATAAAACGCATTTGATTTATGTGAAGTTTCAATATTTTTGTGATTTCTCAACAATGAAATTATGAGAAGCCTTGAAACTTTGCAAATATATTGCTTATATAAATGTCAATAAACTGTAAAAGCTTCAGAATTTTCCAATGAGCTTTTCACGAGTTTTCCTAACCTGAATTTTTCACTCTATAAGGTCAATTATTTTGATAAATAGAAATTATAAATTATAACTGTTTATGCTATTCAATTCCATTTCTTATAAGCTTTCCATTGATATATTACAATCAAGGATGAAGCATAGGAATAAAGAGAAATCAATGAAAAAGTTCAAAAATTTCTGAAATTTTTGCAACTTTTCCGCCATCTTGAAATTTTCACTGCCTTTTCTGGTTAAACTAATTAACTTTTTTGTAATATTCATACCTTTTTAGAATTGTATTTATCAGTACTATAAACTACTTTAAACCGCATGGTTCTGAAATAAACACAACTAAAACTAGAAGAGCTCAAAGTTGGGGTCAAATGAAATACTCATTTGACAAAAAGTAAAAGTTTGATTTTTTGAGTTTTAATGAAGAATAATATATTTTATTGATTGACATTACAATAATATTGCATAATCCATCATTTTATTACATTAAAACATAAATAGAAGTCGAATTAGGAGTTTTTGAAAAATTTGATTTTGTAAATTTGGAATATTTCATTTGACCTCAACTTTAAGCTCCTCTAGCTTTAGTTGTGTTTATTTCAGAACCATGCGGTTTAAAGTAGTTTATAGTACTGATAAATACAATTCTAAAAAGGTATGAATATTACAAAAAAGTTAATTAGTTTAACC
Organism: Chironomus tepperi; assembly: GCF_022539635.2. Classification (NCBI taxonomy): domain Eukaryota; kingdom Metazoa; phylum Arthropoda; class Insecta; order Diptera; family Chironomidae; genus Chironomus; species Chironomus tepperi. The sequence goes on from NW_027226207.1 coordinate 4,887,244, forward strand.
AGAAAAGGCAGTGAAAATTTCAAGATGGCGGAAAAGTTGCAAAAATTTCAGAAATTTTTGAACTTTTTCATTGATTTCTCTTTATTCCTATGCTTCATCCTTGATTGTAATATATCAATGGAAAGCTTATAAGAAATGGAATTGAATAGCATAAACAGTTATAATTTATAATTTCTATTTATCAAAATAATTGACCTTATAGAGTGAAAAATTCAGGTTAGGAAAACTCGTGAAAAGCTCATTGGAAAATTCTGAAGCTTTTACAGTTTATTGACATTTATATAAGCAATATATTTGCAAAGTTTCAAGGCTTCTCATAATTTCATTGTTGAGAAATCACAAAAATATTGAAACTTCACATAAATCAAATGCGTTTTATACCCAAAATGACTATTTTACTTAAAAATTATCCAAAAATTTTCCTGGCAAAGTATAGGAAACTAAATTACCTATCCAAAAATGTATAACACTTGATAGATTTGATAGTTTTTCATGGAAATATTTGGGAAATAAAAAAATTGCTAATCGGTTGGTAACTCACTTTATTTCAGTGATTCGTTTGAAGTTTCTCACATGAAAGCTATTCCGAAAAAAAAGAGTATTTATTGTGGCTGAGATAAAATACTTGAAATTCTTTTTTCTTTCTGCACAGATACAACATATTTTACTGTCGTAGTTGCATCATGCCGCCAAAGCCTATTGCAAAAAAGCCTTCGTTCCTTCTCTTTCCCTTCAGCAATTTTCAAATACTGCAATAGCATCGAGTATTAAAAAAAAAAGTTCTTTTTCTCCTGTATTTGTTTCGCATTTCATGCTGCAGGTTGTTATTGCTGAGTTGAGAGATATCAATAACAAACAAGCACGTAGAGAAGTTAGACGTTAAGCAATTCCCGTATGTGCAATTCATTTTAAATCAAACTTTAATCTCTTTTGATATCAATTTTCTGTATGTTTTTCTAGTTCCTTTTTTTTGTGTATGAGTTTTAAATAATGAAAAATTTCACTTCAGTTGCATTGAGAAATTCAGGGTTGGTGTATTGGATGTTATATTTGACTCACCCGAAAAGGCAAATAGGCCACCTTTAACTACCATATTGGACTTTATAAAATATGAAAGAATGTTCTTTGCATGTTAGGATCAGACTATGTTTGTGACAAGAAAGGATCTCTACTGGCCAGATTTCTATTTGATTAGTTGAATGTGAAGTTCAAGTGACAACAAAACGAATTTGGATGGCATTTGTCGTCCTTAGTACCAGACATAAAGGTAGCCAAAGAGTAATTTGTCCTCTAGGGGATTCGTTAGGTCAGATGCTGTTTTGATCTAAATTTGAAAAAACTTCTGCTTTTTTGTATACACAACCGTCTAAAATCGTCTAGTAAAATTTAAATTTAATTCTTCGAAGGCTCAAATGATGTGATTTTTCCTGCAGACTCAAAAGGTTGAAATTGGTTACTCATGTCTTCGTTAGCTGCAATTTTTTGTATGGGTCGATGACTTTTCTTTGGGTATCTTCAAACTTAAAATGAATTTAGGATCGGGAAGAAACCGATAGATGGTCTGTATTCATAGAGAAGATTCCATTTGGATCGTTGACAATGTTCAGACTTCCCGTATGGTATAAAACACCTTAAACGTCAATAATATCCTCTGTTGATAGCATCATGCCAACCTGATTTCAAGTCAATGACAAATACTGATTTACATCAACTTGACTCTGTCCAAGATACTGAATTTTTCCAACTTATGCTTTTGGGATTCTCTCATATGAGACTTCAACTCATATCACACATCCAATTCCCAACACTGATATGAAAACTCTAAAGAAGAAGTTTCATTGAATGCATCAAAAAAAAGTTTATGAAGGAATCAAAAGAAATACGAGGAAATAAACATGATAATTTTTTAAAGATAAGTGTGATAATAGTTCGTACTAAAAACTTTTCCTTTCGGCTTCATTTTCTGATACTTTTTGGAAATTTGGTTTAAAATTTCCAATTAAAAATTTATCATTCAAATGCGTCAAACTTGACTCTATTTTTTGGGGTAAAAATTTATTTTTGAAAATAAAATCAAGTTAAATTGTGAAACTTTCTTTTCCATTTTCATTTAAAATCCATTTTTATGTTCCTTTTTTTTTGAAAGAAAACTTTGACTTTTTGTGCATGTAATTGCAAATAGATAGCATCGGTTTTAGAAATGAATAGGAGAAAGTTTTTTTGCTCCCCTTAACATATAAAATTCTATTCTATGCATGAGTTTGAATATCAACATAATTTATGTTATGTACAAAAAACTTAGTTTTTTTGAACGCTTCAATCCATTCAATGACCTAAATTCATTTTCAATTCAAATAAAGTTTTGAGGCTATAAATTTTGCAAAAGAATATTTTATTGTTCTTGTGTTTTTTCATTCGCTTCCATATTTTGAGATCTGTGGATCTTTTTATGTATTTGAGCATTGCAATCGATTTGTTCGAGTTTTGCGGATGAGATATTGTGGGTCAAAAATTATAACAGCACTTTATCTCATTGAAAATGATGTAGATTATTTATTTGGAGGCAATTTTGCATGTTTTGGTATTGAGGTTTCAATTTTATTGCTCAATTGTGGATTAGTGCTATTGCTGAGGTCAAATAATTGTGAATAGGCTGTTCATTTGCTTAGTATTGATTTAAATGTCGTCTTTTTTTGGAAATTATGCTCTTGTTTACTAACAGAAGTGCCCTGGAACACATTTAATTACTTATTTTGCTGACCGTCATCGGATTTCACCGAATCTGGTAATATTAAGCTAGAGTCTCGACCTAGTGCCAATTCTTAGTCACGTATCTTTTGAGATATGCATTAATAGGGTGGTCAGAAGGGTTAGTCCGGATTTCGTTTAGCATGTTGTCATAGCTACATGGAAAACTCGGTTCAAGTCGACTCGACTTCATACTTAATTCGAGTCTACTTCAAGCTCTGCAAATTCTGAACCAGTTCTGTTCTCAACGCGAATTCTTCCTCTCCATTTGAAAGCACAATTTCGACTTCATCCAAGATAAATACCTCAAAATACAAAATAAACAAGTAAAAACTTGCCAATTGCTAGACAAACATTAGACTTAAAAAAAAATTGATTTAACACAGATTGGATGAAATATTTGTCGAATTTTTATTTATTCTTCACTATTCGATAAATACCAACATATTTCATGTCCACATTCTGCTGTTTTTATATGAAAATAAATAAACACAAGAGAGAAACTATGTGACGGTGATACTACTGAATTTCACTAAATGGACGGTCTACTGGATTTAAAATGGTGCAAATATTTTTTAGATTGGAACTCTTTTTTATCTTTTGTGTCCAATCTACTGCACGGAGGTAGAATTCTTGTTTTGTTTTAAAATTTCTTTACAATAAAAATATTTTTTTGTTCAAATGCCTGAGGCGAATCCAATCTTTACACCTGAAAAAGTTCAATCGAAATAATATTAAATTCTAGGAAATTTAGCAATGAATATTTTAGACTCTTTCTAGGTAGATTGTTTGCGAAACAAGCACATACCAAAAATATTTAAATTTGATCTGACAAGTTTCGAAATCTCGCCTGAAATTTTTAACAGAATAGATGTACAATTTGCATATGGAAATGAAAAGAAAATTGCTTTCGTTTCTCAGAAACTTGCGTAAGCATCAAAAAATTTGAATATAACAATTTTTTTTTTGTTCTCGACATTTTCAATTGAATTTGTTAGCAAATATTACCAAGCTACTTGTTTTGCATAAAATGATGTCAGAAATGATGAATTTTATACCTAATAGAAAAAGCAATGTAGTCAAAACAGACTTGACGATGTATAATTTCTTTAGAGAATTGTAAAGTAGATTCAATTAAGTTCAGGGAGCTGCAAGTATGGGACTTGAAAGCGCAGTTTTGAGATTGGAATTAAATTCTTATGAATGTTCGAATTTTGGTCTTTGTATTGGGATTCTTAGCCCGAATAACACTAACCGATCAGAAATCTGGTTCTAAATTGGCTTGACTCTAACTTGGTACTGGATTCGGTTTTAATCCATTGACTTTAGGGTCGATTATTTGACTTATTCTATTCGAATTGGATAAAATCCATCACTGATCAACAAACTGATAAAGATTTAGATCTGAGATTGATATTCTGAAATTCAAGCTGTTTGAGATATTTCCAAAAACTGAAATAGATTATCCGAAAATGAGGATAATCCACTTTAGTGAAATCGGCCGTATATTATTCAGAAAAAAACGGAAGGGCTAAAATCACAAGAAAAAACATGCAAATAGACGAATATCTTTAATATTGAGCAATTATTAGTCTCAGTTCTAATTCTATACATGTGATTTGAAGTGGATTGCAAGAAGAATGAATAGACTGATTCATTGATACAATGTAGTCAGACAGAATATCAGAAAGCTAGACTAGTTGACAAACAGACACAAATAAAAGGACAAATGACAGGCTGTCAGACACAGACACATGAATAAAGGGATTGTCCGACGAGAATAAAGTACAACCAGACAGAAAATGCATAGAAATAGACACCCAGCCATCTCATGAACATTGTGAAGATGTCTCTTAAAGACATGCACTAAATTATTCAGAACACAAGCAAATTTTCGCGAAATAAATTGAAATCATGCAAAAGACTTTTTACACCCCATTCCATCTTTAACTTCCTTCCCCTGCAATTTAGTAAAAGATGCTTTTATTATGTCTGTCGTTATTCGCAATTTTCTTCCCTAGCAACAGCTCGTTTCTCACACTATCGTCAGTAATTGAAAATCGATTTGTAATTACAATCGCAATCGAAATGAGAGCAATGAGTCTATTTTTATAGATTCTTTTCCTCCCTTCAACTTCCGCCACAAAAGTGCCAATTGAGTTGGCAATTGACATAATATGATATTTAATAACATTTTCTACAGAAGAGATTCTCTTGTTTGCTAGTTTTATGAAGTTGAAAATGAGCGAAATGAAAGAAAAAGTTTTTTTTTTTTCCATTTTTAACCCCCTTAGTTCCGACTGCAAAACAACAAAATGAATGGAAAATGAAAATTTTTTTGAATCAAACAGTCAACATTCATTATTTTAATGGACAATAAATTTACCATCATACGGCAATTTCTGGCATTTTCCTGTTAATGTCTCTGTACAGTCAGTTGCTGTTGATATCTCTGCACATTGAATATTTTTTGCAAATTGAGGTGTGAGTGTTAAATGGGGGATTCGATTGGAAAGGGGAATTGTTTTTAAATTACGGGTGTTGCTGAATGATTTCACGAAAATTTTGTATGGAGTTGTTAGGGGCAGAGTTGAGTTGGTGAGGGTGGCTTTTAGTGCTGTGTGAAAAACATAGGGTTGGGTGTGGGAACAATGGAAATTCGTCAAATTGTTTGAAAAATCAGCAAAATTTTGAAGAAAATCGGACAAATCTGATCGAAATTGGGTCAAAATTCGATCAAAATTGTCGTAAATATTCTATCAGAAGCCTTTAAACAATCAATTTGCTAAACATGCCTAAAAATCCTAATTGTCAATGTCCTCCCTAAAATGGCGTCATTCTTGCATTAATCAACATGTCGTCCATAAGAACTGTCAACAAAATACATATCGGATGGCATATTGTGGGTTCATAATGGGTGCTGATTACTTTGTTCTGTGTTCCATGATGGTCGCCAGATGAAGTCACCCAGGTTTTAGATAGTTCCAAAATAATAGCAATCCCTAGCATCATTAAGCTCCTCACCAATCGCCCAACTCTGATTGCTAGTACGAACATTCACTTCCTGTTGTACAAAAGGGTTGATTTTTTATTGTTGCGTCAATTCCTTTGTTCCAACAGATGTTTAAAGTTAGAATAAATTCATGTACAATATCAAATCAATCCTGTACTTTAGTTATGTAACAAGAATTATTTAATAAAATGCAAAAATTTCTCTAACAAATCAATTCACATCCAACAAAATTTCATGATGCTGCCAATTGTAAAAAGTGCAATAATACCTACAAAAAACTTTTTTTTTTAAATCCTCACATGAGCAATTGGTAGTCGGAATAAAAAATTCGATTTTTAAGCCATAAAAGCTGGCAGCTACAAAGCATAGAACAAAATTGATGTGTTTTAAACTCCAATTTATATCCTTAATTCCTCTTTCTGTTCCTGTTTTTTTTATAGGCGAACTTTTTCTGTTTTGGAATATATATCAGTTGCCGGTATTGTTGGCACTTGTAGCCGGTCAATCTGCTCACATTATGGAAAATGTATCCGATGATGTTATTGTCGGACGTTGTATTGCTGTATTAAAAGGTATATTCGGTGATAAAAATGTCCCGCAGCCAAAAGAGGCTGTCGTCACACGTTGGAGAGCTGATCCGTGGGCACGTGGTTCGTACAGTTTCGTATCCGTTGGCTCATCTGGTACTGATTACGATTTACTTGCATCACCTGTTAAGCCGCATGGAAATAAGGAGCCACGAGTAGAACAAAAGAATGATGAGGAAAATGAAGATGAAGACGATGGAATCTTGCCGAGATTATTCTTTGCTGGTAAGTTAATTAAGTTATTATTTCTATGGTCATATCTATAAATTTATCGAAATCTTCGTGAATCTTTATTTATTTTATCAATCACTTCGATGCTGCTCATTTTACATTGCCCAAAAAAAAACACGTTTAACCTCTTCTTAACATTCCTTCTTTACCTTATTCACAATCTATTCGCCTTCAACAGCGAATCCATGAAATAAGCTTATCACGATATTTCAATCAGCAACAAAAGCAGCAGCAACATATAGCCAAAGTTACAGTCAATAACACGTAATGAGATGGTCAGTGAGAATTTACGAAAAAATAAATATTTTTTGCGCATTTTTCCTCAACTTTGGATTAACATGTCTTGATGCGGTGGCTTCTGCATTATGTCTGTTGATGGTGCATTAGTTATGCGTGCTGTTTTTTTGTGGAGGCTTTTGATGGATATTGGGTTTGGGAAGAGAAGGTTTTTTGGGGAATTTGAAGCATTATTGCTGCAAGTAGCTTCTTGAAATGCTCATTTGTTAGGTTCTTGGTAGTTTATCAAGGGTGTAGTCAGGATAGGAATCAAGTTCTGGTTTAATTTGATAGGTCAAGACTGTCAAAAGAAGTAGTTATTAAGTATGCTGAGATATAGTCAAAGACTGGTACATTATTGCATTTTCTATGGGTTGACTAGGTCCATGTGATGTCTAAGCAAGAGAAAAAGCTGTCATGGTACAGCTGGGTACATTAGTAATGGGACTATGCTTGACAAATCAGTCGTGGTTGATCAAAGTGAAAGAATCTTGAGTTTTTCATAAAGAATGTCACTCAAACTACTTCTAAATGCTCCACACTACCTAAAAACTGCCCACATAACAGCTTCTCCATCTCATAATCCAACATAAATCCCTAACTTGCTAAATTTGGATGTTACTGAAAAGAAATTAACGTGGCACAATAAAATAAAGTAATTTCTTTATACACGAAAACGAGAAATGCAAAAAAAAGACTACAATATTAAATGCAGTAACATTTTTGAGACACACAGCACGAAATGACTTCTTGAATAAAACACATGAAGTAAGAAAAGAAGGCTGAAAAGAGAATTTAGTCAGAAGCAAATCAGCAGTTTTAATTAAGCCGTTTAAAGCGAACTAATTAAATCATTATCAAATTGACATTCCATTTTTCTTTTTTCGCGCGAAAGTACCATCAACTGACTATGCATGCATATATTCTTCTTACCATGTCTGTCTTTTATTTTTGCTGCTGCTCCTGCTACCGTTTCAGACTTTGTATATATATGTATAAAGAAATATAAAAAAGAATTACATGATAATGAGAAAATTACATAATAATCAGTTCTAATAAATATTTATTGCTCTCGGCATGCTTACCTCACTTGTCATCAATTTGAATTTCATTTCTTTTGCGATATCATAATAACATGAGAATTTAAGAAAAGAAAAAATTAAAATAATTTTTAAGAGGATTTGTAAGTCCGATTGTGATAATTTCAATAATTTATACTTAAATTAGCAATTTAAAAAATTAACCAAAATAAAGACATTCTTGCTGTTTTTTTTTCTTTCGGGGAAATGAGGATTATTATTTGACTGAGGGATTTAATTGGGCTGTTCATAAATGATGGAGATGCAGGAGTTGATTGCAAAGTCTTTTAAAATCTGTAATCCGTCCATATTATCTTAAATACGTGTCCCTGTTGGGAAGATCGTTGACCAAAACTTGGTTTGGAACTTCGAGGGACAATTGTTCGGATCCTACCATTCATAAATTGACGCCTTTTTAGTTGCTTAAATACTTACACTGCTAAATGTACGAGAGCAAGTCAAAATTGAAGACTAATTAAATGTTAGATTTGAGGTACGGGTCAGGAACATGAAGTTAAGCTTGAATAATAGCAATCAACGTCACAAGCTTGTCAATTTTCGACCAATATTGAAAATAATTATCAAATAGCACCTTGAGTACCCTTGTACTCTGTGCCATGCGTACTATTTTCGATATTTGTAGAGAATTGACAAGCTTGTAGCTTTTGTTTCTATTTTTCATGCTACTCTTCATGTTTTTGACCTGTTTCATAGCCTACCGTTACATTGACCCTCAATTTTGTCTTAGTTTGTTACAGCAGATAGATATTTCTTAACTTACATCATTTACGAACAACCCCCATCGACTTATCCCCATCCAAAATAATTAAAACATTAAAAATGATCCTGCAACATTTTTAATTAAAATTGCATTTTTTCTTATCTTAATCAACATTCATTCTTCTTCATGTCCAAAAATATAACAGGTGAGCATACAATCCGTAACTACCCAGCCACAGTACATGGCGCATTGTTGAGTGGATTACGTGAGGCAGGACGCATTGCTGATTATTTTATTGGAAAGATTCCGAATGAACCTGAAAAAGTTGAAACACCGAGTCAACAATCTACTGCAGAAGCTGACGATGATGTCATTTTCTTGGATGATCAGCCACAAAATTAAGCATCTCACATTTTTATTCATAATCAGATAAGAACTTTTAAGCATTTTTATTTTTAAATCAATTTTTTTTTTTTAATATGTAAGGAAAATACTCATGAGGAATAATTTTTAAAATTTTAAGATTTAGTAAATGATTGTAAGGTTGTATTTCATTTTGATTTGTAATTTGCACAAAAAATGATAAATAAAGCATAAGACTTTCTTTTGGATGTAGCTGTCAAAATTTGTGTTTGGTGTTATTTATCAGGAGGAATTTTTGAGGCAGTTGATGTATTTCAGAAGTATAAATTTAATATTCTTCCAAAATTTCAGGCAGAGAATTGGTGGAATTACTGCAAAATAAGTGTAAGGTAGTGAATTTTGGTTGAATTTTTCAATATTTCAGAAACTTAAGTTTGAGTATCAACGTCATGAAATTTGATTTTGAGCTTGATCTTCTGGCTTTGAATCATTCCATCAGTGTAGTCATAAGTGTAGCACCATAACAAGTTTTTGGCCACTTTTGAGTACCGTAGTGGTATATGTGTACCTTGGAACCATGCGTTTTGCGTGTTAGCGACAGTTTATTGATGGAAACTAAGAATTAGGCATCATTATATTGAACATCAGACTCAGTCGACTTCGTTAAGTTGAACATGTTGTTGAGAGACCTATTGAAGCTCCAATTAATGAAGGCTACCCAAGAACTCATGAAAAGACAATTTCGAAAGTAATACACCTGGCATCGGTAATTTGCAAGCTGTTGTCATCAATAGAGCCATCATTCAGATGCAACCTAAGGGAGGCAATGGATCACAATCAGATTTAAGAACTGTAGCTGTAAATTCAACATTCATGAAAGAATTTAATAGAACCAACTTGAATTCATTGAAACTGAATTAATATTGAAACGAGAGCTTGAAGCTTTAGAGCTTACTTAGAAATGTTCCTACACGATTTAAAATGAAGGATTTACAAATAAATAGAAAGCCTTCATCAAATACGTCACATAAAAATACAGCTAAGCTGTTTCTTGAATCTTCTCAGTTATTCCTTCACAGCTTCAATTCTATTTTTACGGCAATTCAATCGAAAAGTTAAGAAAAAGCTCACAATAAGACTTGTACAACTTGTTGCTCGGTTGCATACACTTTAGGCGTTTTTAATTTTTTAATCTGTTTTATTAAAATTCTATAGAAAATTGTGATTGTCATTATTCGGCATTAGGAGTGATGTATTTAGGAGGGAATTAGCGATTCTTATACTCTGCTAATCAGGTTCAGCTTCCTACGCGTCTGCACAGCATTTATCATTTATTTCTTTTTTCATTTGCCATCAAATGAAGCAAAAGTACGAAATGAAAGAATTAATTTCAATTTCATATTCAGTCTTACAAATTATATATCCTCAATAAAAGAGATTCACTTATGAATTATTTCGCAACTTCCATGCTTAAAGCACTTTTTTTCATTCATCATAAAAAATTCATAAAGGAGGAACAAAAATGACAATAGACTTCTGCATGCATGTATTGCACTGAATATTCATATGAATAATGAAAAAGAAATGCAATTTAAATAATGAAAAAAAGAGAGGAAGTTTTTTTTTTCAGCATTCAACGCATGCAGCATCGTTTCCTTCTTTCTATTAAATGAGTTTTTATTTCTGTTCCTTTATAGCTGAAAACTTTTTTTTTTATTTGTTTTCATTTTCTTTTATTTTATAGAAAAATTTAAAATTGTTTTATTCATTAAAAATCTTTTTCATTTTAATATTGCAAAGTTTCAAATGCTTTTTTGAAAAGAGCTATGCGGTAAGTGATGCTGTTGTCATATTTTGATGCATTTTGAGCTAAATTAAAGTTTTTTATGCTAATTTAAAGTCGCATTTATTCAAAAATTTATATTGAAAATTGAATATAGATTCAGGTCAGGTGTTAGGGGTTATTCAATCATTATATGCACATATTTTGGGCTTATTGTTTAATGGTAGGTGAATGCAGTGGCGGATTTGAATGGGAGAAGGTAGATAAAGTGGAAAATGTTTCTTATGGCTGACGTGACTCTAGCAAAGAGCCGAATTTATTGAAATCTGGTCTCATTCTAGTCTAAGTCTTTATCAGAGTTCGAAGTCGACTCAGATTTTGACTAAAAATGTCGACTCAGGTCTCCGACTGAATTGTATGAAAAAGTCGACTCCATTTAAAATTCGAGTCGAACTCGACTCTCTGGTCTTCACTGTACCTTCCGGGAGAGGGTATTGGTTACCTCTTACATCTTCGATACAACGATTCCCGTACAATTCCCCATCCTCTAACCGAAAACTCCATCTATACACCTGTCACATACATTACCAATCCCCTCCTCAAAAACCCCAACTACACTTCTTGTCACATCCACAAGTATATTAACTAATATCCGAAATTTAATAAATTATCCGTTTTTTCTTTTATTTCAATTCAGCATAAATGGAAACAAATCCCATTGCAAATATTTTTAAAATCCCACATTCAAAATAAACATACATCATAGCTTTGTTTTATTATCAATTTTATCAATAAATATAATTGATGCAAAATATATTGAACATAAAAAAAATACGAGGAATATTAATCCAGACATAAGCCTATTATTTCAAACACAAAAATAAAATAAATAGAGCTGTGAGAATATTAGTGTTGAATTTAATTTAGGACAAACTGGGATAGAATGGATGTGTTGTGATTTGGGGGAATGTTAAGAATTGGGTTGAGGGTTTTTAAAGCTTGATGTTGACTAGAATCGATTAAATCAAATTAAATCGGCTCTAAGACTGGCTCAAAACATTTAATTGAAATGAGTCAGCTTGAATCGACTTGAAGTCTTTTGGAAATAACCGAGTTCTCCAAAAGTTACTGAACAAGCGTTGTAAAGCTGCTGTTAATCGTCACCATTTGTCTTTGGCAGCCTGCGTCTAATGGCATTGGGTTACGCCGTTAAGCATTGACGATCAAGGACAATGGTCGCCGTTGGCTGCAAATTTAACACTGGTTAGGATAGCTATAGCAACTCTGCACTCGACTAGACATTGAACCCTACAAGCCAGCCCCAATACAAAAATTCACACTTAATTCCCCCAATTATTACAACTACTCAAACACTTTCATCCTTCCTCCCCCCAAAAAGCAATCCACTCCAATTTAAAAGTGAATTTAACGTACAACAAACGAAATTTATTATCAAACTTCATGCGTGTCGCTTATCACAAGATGAGAAGCTCAGTTGAGAGGAAATAAAAAATATTGTCACGGTGCTATTTTTTTTCTTGATAAATTGAATTATCCGCCTTTCGTGTGGCGATGACGTGATTGAGGTCAGAACTTTTTTTTTTCGAGTGAGAAGAGAGCAAAATTGATGATGTGCAATTGATTGAATATAAAAAAAAGCGATTCCTTTATTGTTTATTGTTGGTAATAATAATCATAAGCGAATTATGTTTTGAGAGAGGCAAAAAAAAAGGCATGTCAGATGTCCATCAGTTGCAGGAGATGCGATGATTTAATGCCATTCAATGCCTTTGGTGATGTGAACTTTGACTTATTTTTTCTAATAAAAAGAAGCTTAAAAGTTTTGATGGAGTTTTGTTTTGGGGAATTAAGAATTAGGCTTGAGAAGCTCGCTTTGTCCATTTGGGGCAAATTGAGCTTTTTGAAAGCAAGTTGAACTTTTTGGAAGCAAATTGAACTTTTATGAAATCAAATTGAGCTTTTTGGAAGCAAATTGAACTTTTTTGAAAGCAAATTGAGCTTTTTTGAGAGCAGATTGAGCTTTTTGAAAGCAAATTGAGCTTTTTTAAAAGTAAATTGAATATTTTTGAGAGCAAATTGAGCTTTTTGAAAGCAAATTGAACTTTTATGAAAGCAAATTGAGCTTTTTGGAAGCAAATTGAGCTTTTTGGAAGCAAATTGAACTTTTTTGAAAGTAAATTATGTTTTTTTTGAAGCTAACTGGATGTTAATAAATGAAACTCAAACATGCGCCATCAAAATCCCTCGTCATCAACTCCAAACTTCCTCAATTCTCTTTTCGTCTCTCACCATTCATCCTGTTCGTCCAATTTTTTCCAGCCTTCTATTTGAGCGATTAAATGTCATAAGCATACACATCAATATATATTTATTGAAAGCATTATTTTCATCGTCACACTATATCGAGCAACTGAAATTACCGCAACTGATGTTCTAAGTGAAATGAATGGGAAATAAGAGTGAACAGCATCCGAGAAATAAATAAAAAAAAAGGCAGGAAAATGGTAAAGGAATAAAATTAATTTATTTCAAAGTTTTTTTTTCTGCGGCACCCATAACTCACTTGTTTTATGTGCTTTTATGTTATGAGTCAAATGCAGATAAAGAGTGTTTAGAGACGAGTGAAATTTGTGGCTAAACATAAAGAGGAGGACCGAAGGGAAAAGTTTTTTTTATAGGTTAGAATTTGAAAATTGCGATGAGCTATAAATTTATGGTCAAAATATTTTCTATGCTCATTTTGTGGATATATGTTGAATTTGTTGACTATTAATTTGAATATAAGAATTTTTGGCGTACATTATCTGACATAATTTACACAACTTTTTTGTTTATAATGTTCACATTAGCTTTATCGGAAGCCATAAACGCAAATTTTTGAGGATGTTTACGTTGCCTTATTATGGTTTAATTGCTTACTCCCATAAAATAATTAAATCTTCTTTACACAGTTTATGATGCTTGGAAGAAAAACATCCGGTGACTTTCGTACGGATGGGTTATTATGTCATGTTATGGCAGGGTTGAGATCAGGATTATGAATTTAAATTATTGAAGTTTTATATGGCTTCAGAAAGGTGAAAATCGGCTTGTGGACAGCATTGTGGTATCTTCATGGCAGGTTCAAGTCAAATTTGTTGATATCTGCATATGCACAAATTGAGTTCAGATATGGTCCGCCATGGAGCTTAAATACTTGAAACTCTACCTCAACATATGGGGTCGTTCACTTATGTAACGCTCTGAGGAAGGAAGGTAAATCAAGATTTTGTTAGACTGTCTTACTTAAATTGACTGATTATTTGAAAAATGATAATCCTTAAACCTATAAATAACCCTGATTAATAATATAATTTAAGTCATTTGTCTGTTCTTCTGTCCTTCTGTCCGTCATTCAGCTATTAGCAACGCTTCTTTTTCATAAATCTTTCCACCATGTTTTGCGGGGGAACATTCTAGTATTCAATATTAGAATATTAAGAAAATTGTGCAAAAAATGAAGAGGATGATGTAGGATGATGAAGTTAAAAATTTGCAAAATAAATATTTGATATTCTGTTGATGTTTTGGAGTTATTCAGTATATTTTGGAAAAAGAAATTTGATTTTTCGTTATATCTTCAAGCTCTTTTTAAGAGGAAACCCGATGAGCTATTTTTAAATTTTTTTGCAAGTTCTTTATTAAAGTCACTGGCTAATTTTGAATTTAAAATTAGAATTGGCTTATTAAGGTCACACTCAAGGCGTAGATACTTCCTATAATATTATGAAATTCCAGCATTTTTGGATATTAATTGGAACTTACTAACCTCACTTGCCGTAAAGATCAATTGTTAACCATGTCCCACCTGATGTCGTTTTAAACTGGCCTTATCGCAATACTGTCTCTATCTATAGCTTCCTGCATCATAGGACATCCTTAAGCTGATCTTAAACAGGACTAGAGAATAATTGGGTCATATCTAGTATTTATGTAACAGTAAAATAGAATATGCTCAATATTAATGCCTTTTGATGATAAAATAATTCAATTTGCCAACAAATTCAAGAAAATCCCTGACCCAGATTCTTATCTAAGCTACCCAAAAATCCCAAACCAATTAAAAAGCTTTCCAACTTCAATTTTTAATTACAAACATTTATTTTTCATTAATAAAATATTTAGCGCTGTGTACAAAAAAAAAATTAAATCTTTTGTAAATTTTATAACCTATTTGTTGTAGCTGAAATGAGTAGTCTAAATATTTGTACATCAAATGCTGTGCTGTGATTTTTGTGCAAACGGATTTATTTGTGGATTTTATCAGTCAAATATGTGGGAGTGTGGATTCATCATCGCAAATAGCAAGGTTTTAAATTTTAATGTTGAAATTTGCGTGCGACAGCATTTTTGGAATTAATAAGCTTTAGCATGCATACATGTTCTTAATTCTGGCGACATCACCGCTTGAGAGATATGAACGTTGTCCCATAACTTTTTGATCTGTTGAGCTGTAAGCTTGAATTGTCATTTGGCCGTTTCTAGAGAATGAATATGGACCGTAATGCATAACAGATGAGATGTCATAGCTTGTTCCATAATTATTCCAAGATGCTGGATCAAGAGTTTTGAACCAGACATCCATTCCACTTTGAATATTTCCATAATTAATTCTCACTCTTGAATCACGTTGATAATGTTGATGCATGTGGCCGTAGCCTAATGCATGAATCATTTCGTGCATTGCAATTCCATGAACCATGCAGCCACTTCTTTTCAATGATAGGTCTTGTTTGCCTCCAATTCTTCCAACATATGACCAGCATCCATCACCACTGAAGATTCTGATGTAGTCAGTTTGAGTTGAACGGGGAATGAATGATACGCAAGTTTTTGTGGATATTTCATTCATTGCTGTTAGGATGAGGTTCCTCTCGGATGATGCTGTGAATTGGAAGAGAATTTTAGAATTTCGATGAATTCTTCAGGCTGAGACAATCCCAAAGTATCTTAGTCCAATCTTTTGAATCACAACCCACAACTCTACTTACAATAATCAGCATCAATCACATAAGGAACTGTAACTCGTCCATTAATCTTAGGCCATCGAACTTTTGTATTGACAGTTCCAGTTCTTCCAGCTCTGCCTGTATGTTCAGTTTCAGTTTGTTGTTCTGGTGTCAGCACAATATCACCCTGAAATTTATCACCATACTCTTGCTCCAACTCAATTGGATTTGCATTTAACGCTACTAAAAGGCACAACAATGAGATTTGTAGAAGTAAAAATTTCATTTTAATTCTTTAATTTTTCGATCCTTTTGGAAAAAGCTTTGACTTGATACTGAAAAAATCTTTCAGAATGAGCAGACTTAAATACTATCTTGATGACATTTATGTACTTAATTCGCACATTATGAGTGCAAAATAAGAATTTTACGTGTGTAAAGTGTGTGTATGCTTATGATAAGAGATATAAGCAAGTAGCATGTGATGTTAGAGATTAGAATTGTATTAGATTTAGTTGTGACAGCGAAGATAGTTAGTATCTCAATAGTTTCTCTACAGATGTGAAGAAGTTCTTAAAAATGTCTCAAATTTGAATGATTATCTGTCAATCTGTCAATTTCGTTGCAAGACACCTGTTATTTCCCTGTAATCTTAAAGAAAATACGTTTGTGACAAACAATCAGAATTATTTTTATTTGACACACATTAAGTTCAAATAAGAGTGTGCCTTTAATCTAGAAAATATTGTATTTTCCACGAAAAGTGTCTGCAATTCGCCAGAATACTGATATGGGGGCACAATAAGTGTTCACGAGCTACAATGAGTTTTAATAATATTTTCACAGTCAGGGCAGTTGTAAAGATATGGATAAAAGTCAAATCAGTTCAAATTGGGGCTCAGACAAGAATTGCAGGGCTGTATTTCGTGCATTTTAGGTGTTCAAACATAGATGAGCTTCTGCTTCGATATCTGAGCTCTTATATCGGCTCAAATGCTCGATAACCCAAAATTGTCGATCTTAGGAAATTCTAGGAAGCAAAAGCCATCGATAGATTTTACTTTAAATGCCATCAAACCATTCAATGAAGCATACCTAATCATCTTATTCGAATAAATTACTATTTGTATTTTATATTAAATTAACAATCCAATCCAACGACTACACGATCCCATCACAAGCATCCTCCAACAAAATTACAAATCAATAAGCCAAAAACAAAAAACCAACAAGCCCCTCCAACAAGCAATTCCGAAAAAAGATTCATTAAAATGGATGCAAATAAACGTAAATCTTAATTCTTCCTAATCAAACGCCAATTTACAATTAATTCTTATTTTCTTTACGCTCTCTATCTTCCCCATAAAAATCATCATCACTTCTCTGTTATCCACTTCCATTCCATTTATCCCCTCTAGATTCGCTTTACCATCTTGCAATAAAAAAAAAGGAACATCATTGAACGGCAAATTTTTGTTCAAATTAAATGGCAGGTAGTTTAATCTCATTTGCAAATATTTACATTTTTTTTTGCTTGCCTCTCTTATTCTTTAATGTTCATTCTTTGCCACCTTACATGCATACTTAGATTCACGCATATACAGTGGTGGAGCTAGAGATGTTGAGTTTTTGGAGATTGGGAAAGAATGGGGTTTGTTGAAAGTTGTTTTAATTTATTTTGCGTTTATGGATACAGTTACGGAAGGCATAGGAGGTAGAAATGAGAATAAATCAGGCACTAGGCTTGCATGACCAGCATTTTGGGTCAGATTCGGTAAGATCTCGCTTCTAGTTAGACTAAAGACGGCCTAAAGTGAGATTTTTTGCTTTTTATACAGCTTGTGTTTTCAGCAAGTATTGTACTTGGTATTGGTAATAGGGAATAGATAGCTAGGAATTGTGACTGAGTTAGATGTCATCTCTAGATCTCTAGGAGGCGTTAAATGGTGATTGAGCTTTGTCAATTGAATTCTTAATCATAGCTTATCAATCCTTAATGAAAAGCCAATTCTAGCATAACTTCCCAAGTTTTCCTCGCCTTTACCTTAGGTCTCCTACATACTTACTTCCTTACTTCGCTAGCCGAGCAGATCAATTGGGATCTATAGCCTTCATCAGATGACACCTAAAGCTGACTCTATCGCTGGCTTCAGTCTGCCAATTAATCTCCCACATACACCATCTAATTACACACCTGTCCCACGCTCATACAGACTAGATTCCAAAAACAGACTGAGGGAATGAAAAAAAAGTTGATTCAAATTATGAAAATGAAGGAAGCAAATTTAGCTCGTCTAATTTCTTTGTTGCTTTTTCGGTGAACAAAAAAGAATTTGCACCTTCTTAATTCCTTTGCTGTTTATCCATTCAATGTGGATCTTGTTTGAGCAAGAGAAAATGTAATTATCATACATTAACTTAGCCTAATGTTTGCTGCCTCGTCGCGTCTGCATTTTTACCTATCTTTTACAATTTTTTTTGAGGAGGATGTAGGTGAACGGATGTGCTAGGTGTGATGTTGAAACATTATGAAAACCAAATATGTAATAAAAATCTCATTAAGGTGTTAGGGTAAGAAAGAATGCAGACAGTGAATGAACGTAAAAGGGAAGTAGAAAGGAAACCAATAAACATTTAGCAAAAACCTTCACAAATTTACTGTTGCTTTAGTGATTCTTCCTCTTCTGCCTTTTTATGATGCTCTCTGCTCTTTTCTACAACTTTTACACTTGATATGGGGAAATCAAGGGACTGAAATGGCCGGAGGATAATTTATATTGTAATGATTAAGGTATGGAGATTCACTTTTTTATTGTTCTGTATTGAAATTTATTTGTTGTTGTGTGTTTTAAATTGTGGTTTTAAGTGGTGTGGATATAGGATTTGTTGTTGTTTTGAAGATTCAATTTATTGAGGGGAAACGTTCATAAGTTGGCTAAATATCGTCGTGGAAATATACTGGACGGGGTAGTGAAATTTAATATGCATTTTAATGGGCATATCTGCAGTTAAGTATCTGAAGACAAAGTGCCTAGGATGGCATACTGTTGAAGAGAGCAAAACACTGTTTTTTGAAGGACAAAAGTTCAATTCCGCAAATTTAGCCTGGCCTCTAAGCACCAATCCCACATTTTCCCGTAAATCCAAGCAACATAGTGGGACGAAGAGTCGAAGATGAATGGGACGCTGTTTAATACAAGATGCGTTTGCCTAGCAAGCTGCCATCCTTAAACCAAAGCTATGAGACCCAAGGGAAGTAAGTAAGTAAGTAGAGTTCGATCCTCACACTAATCTATTAAGCATCAACTAGCGACTGTAGCACTTGATATTGTCAATTGACAAAGGGCAGCCAGCAATTGATCCAGTTTTAGGCGTCAACTGAGGGAGGCCATGAATTACAACTGAATTCGTCCAGCCAGCAAAGAAAGAAAGTCGTTGCGAGTCTTGACAAAGTTGTCGTTGATGTGATAAATTCTCGTTACATTACAGGACAATAGACATGTCCAAAAAATCTTGGGATTCATAAATAAAGAAAATTTCAAAAAAATGTAGCATAATCCGAAAATAAATCAATATTCCTTGCAGCTATCCTCCCCAAAACCCTCAAAAAATGACCTCAAACCCAAATATATCTCATAACCCACAAACCATGTCCATCCCTTGACTCAACATCAAAACTTCCCATTCTAGCTATCAAAAAAGTTGTGCGTACATCTCAGCCATCAACACTTGATTTTTCCACTACGATGCTATTAGATTTTCTTCCTATTTTGTCTAAAAATAAAAATAATAAGAAAACTTCAATTGCTGCCATATGATAAGATAGATGATGATGATGAAAAAGAATTTCCATTTCGATGAACAAATGCTACGCTATGCGTTGATTTTACTTCCATCAAAACATTTCCGTCATTTTTTTTTTCTCCATTCTCGCACTTTATTATTATTTATTTTTATATTTTCTACCACTTCAACCTTTTTTTTTATTCCTTTATGGTGATGATGATAATGATGATGTGGTGGGAGAGATTGTGTAACTAGGTAGCACATTAAGCACATACGAAGGAGCGAGCTGTTCAGTTATTTTTTTTTTTTGAGTGATTTTCATACTGCGTGTAAAGAGATTTTCGCATGATAAAATTTGATTCATTCGCATTATCAAATACCTTAACATCACGTTACATGCCTCTGACTTCACATACATCTCCCGATTTCTCTTACTCATATCGCGTTATCACATCACTCGCTATTAAAATATATGTAATAAAATGTGAATGAATGGAGCTTTGTGAACCCAACGGAGAAAACAAGATTTGCTCATTATCGCCTTACTTCCACATCACCTTTTATTTGATGGTATTTTTAGGGACAAAACTGAAAAATTTAAAAAACTTTTGTCACTGAATGAAGAGGTTCCTTAAATCTGATTAATTTTAATGGATTGGATGACAAAGTAGCTAAATTACATTTAGTTCCTTTAAACTTTATTTTGTGTCTGATGTAATTTTGCTTTTTAGTTTTGGAGAGAGAATGCATGTGATAATTTAATTTTAGGAAGGGAATCAAATGAGAAGTTTCAAGGAAAATTGTAAAGCTGGAAAGCTTTTTAGGATAATTTAAATTTAGATTGAATTAAGGGATGCTCAGACTTAGTATTGTGAAGCTATTTGTAATGGTATGAAGGTTTTCAGCTAGATTTTTGACTATTAGATTTAGTGCAGACAGCTTTTTATCATCTAGGTCAGTAGCGAGCAACATATGTGTCGCGACACACTGAAAAGAAGAATTTGCAGGTAAATTTCATTTATGTATGATCATTATTGCTCAAGTGGCTGCCATATGTCGTCCAAGTTATAATTTTCATGTTAATTCTCAAAACAATTACCATTTGGATGCCATGAAGCCGCCACCTTAATACCATGTGGTCATCAACACTACCACGTTGATGACATGTGTCTACCACGTATTTACCACCAAAATGTCATGTATCTGCCACTTAAATACCATGTATCTGCCACTTAAATGTCATTTGGTGGTATCACCTGTATGTCATGTTTCTGCCTCCTAAATACCGTGTGGCTGCTTCCTGGATTCTGTGTGTCTGCCATAAGCCTTGTGTCTCTCACCTGAATCCCATGTAACTGTTGCTTGGTTGCCATCCCAAACTTGTATCAATCGAGACAACTGAAAATTCAATTAAAATTATCTTAAACAAATCCAATAACTCTAAATCTCTCACCATGGCCATTGAAACTCTAAACTTTATCAAAGTTCCAGTGCTTATTTTAAACATAACGTAAGAGAGTCTTTAACTTTAATCTCTACATTCATTCTTTTATGTATATTATTATTACACTGCATTGAATTCATCCTCATATTACCGAATGATACAATGAGACTATTCCCAGAACTTGAAGTTGATTACACAGAACAAAAATAATAGCAACAATAATAATAACAATAACCATCCAGAAAAATTGTCTCGTACATTCACAAAAAAGGTACAAAAAAATAATTCTGGCCAAAAAAATTTCTTTCAAATTACAAATTTTTTCTCATTAATTCGATGAAAGCCATAACAAGTGCAGACAATGACAGAGCAAAAAGATAGGGAAGAGAATGAAATGACGCTAAGAAAATTGCTTCCGATTGAGTCACATAAGGAATTTTTTTTTTCATTTCTGCTTCAATTCAACATTTTCTTCATATTTCTCGTAAGGAACTGAAATGCGATAAAAAAACGAGACACATTTTCCATTGAAAAATAACATATTTCATGCTTGCTATAGTGCAAATATAATTGAATGCTAGATGTTCTGTATGAGGTTTTTTATTTATAAGCGTGTGTTTATGGATGTCTGGGAATCTGAAATGCAACAAGAAAGGAAATGCGACAGAGACAAGGTTTTTCATCGCATATTTCTTAGTTTAAGATGGGGATGAGAAACATGTGTGGTTTTTGGATGCACTTTGTCTTATTGGAAGGAAGAAGTCAGAGATTTTTGATCTTATTTATTAATTTTGAGTCTTTTTTGACATACGACTGCCTTTTAGCATAGAGAAATTTGGTTTTTAGTGTTCATTAGTCTGCAATTAGGTTTAAGAGCTTCCAAAACTTCATATTTGGTTGAATAGTTTGTGAATCTCATGAAGTTTATTACAGAAACCATCCCAAGCAGCATAACTCAGTCAACAGAGCGCCGGTACCTCACAGATTCACGACAAGACGTAAGAGTGCTCTTGTGGCTGTATGATGGCTGTTTCGGTCCATTTTTTATACAACAGCAAATTTGCTGCATAATGCTGTCCAAAAGTCATCAAATTTTGATCATATCCAACATAAATGACACATATTAGAGTTCAATCGATGTGAATCTTGTAAGAATGCCAATTTTGAACAGATTTAAAGCAAGTTAATGGAGAAAAGGCATCTAAACTGATCGAAGCAACTATTCTAGGGCCCTTAGCTCCAGAAAAGACAATTTAAAGGCTCCACAGTTCCCGATCATCTTTAAAAATGCCTTAATCCCACCAGAATCCTAGCAACACTCATTAAAAGCTTCTCATTCTCCTTGACTGACCTCATTTTTCATTTTTTTGCCGTTAAACTCTCGTCCTCCTTTATTAGAGACAAGGAAAAAAAGTTCAGTTTTTCTTTTTTTATTTCCTCCTTTTTATTAGTCTTAGAAGTGGCAATAAAGATACTAATTCATAAAAATTTATTACATTTTATGCTCGTTCGTCTATGAATCAAAATTAATTTTAAAAAACTTTTCATAGTGTGCGAAAGATTGCGTTTTTTGTCATGTATTTTAAAGCAGAGTTGGCAGGACTTTAAAGTGGAGTCCGGACTTTGAAAGTCCGGACTTTCAAAGTCCGGACTTTGAAAAAAAAAAGTGGAGTCCGGACTTTCAAAGTCCGGACTTTAGTGGAGTCCGGACTTTAGAATAGTCCGGACTTTGAAAGTCCGGACTTTGGGACTTTGGGAGTCCGAAAAGTCCCATACAAATTTTTTTTTTTTTTTTAAAGTATTTTAATATTTTTTTTTTCGATTACACTGCGTAACCCGAGCTAAAAAATTGAATTTTTTGACATGTTTTTCGGTTACACTGCGTAACCCGAGCTAAAAAATTGAATTTTTTGACATTTTTCGGTTACACTGCGTAACCCGAGCTAAAAAATTGAATTTTTTGACATTTTTTTCGGTTACACTGCGTAACCCGAGCTAAAAAAGTGAAATTTTTGACATTTTTTTCGGTTACACTGCGTAACCCGAGCTAAAAAAGTGAATTTTTTGACATTTTTTTCGGTTACACTGCGTAACCCGAGCTAAAAAAGTGAAATTTTTGACATTTTTTTCGGTTACACTGCGTAACCCGAGCTAAAAAAGTGATTTTTTTGACATTTTTTTCGGTTACACTGCGTAACCCGAGCTAAAAAAGTGAATTTTTTGACATTTTTTTCGGTTACACTGCGTAACCCGAGCTAAAAAAGTGAATTTTTTGACATTTTTTTCGGTTACACTGCGTAACCCGAGCTAAAAAAGTGATTTTTTTGACATTTTTTTCGGTTACACTGCGTAACCCGAGCTAAAAAAGTGAAATTTTTGACATTTTTTTCGGTTACACTGCGTAACCCGAGCTAAAAAAGTGAATTTTTTGACATTTTTTTCGGTTACACTGCGTAACCCGAGCTAAAAAAGTGAATTTTTTGACATTTTTTTCGGTTACACTGCGTAACCCGAGCTAAAAAAGTGAAATTTTTGACATTTTTTTCGGTTACACTGCGTAACCCGAGCTAAAAAAGTGAAATTTTCGACATTTTTTTCGGTTACACTGCGTAACCCGAGCTAAAAAGTGAAATTTTTGACATTTTTTCGGTTACACTGCGTAACCCGAGCTAAAAAAGTGAATTTTTTGACATTTTTCGGTTACACTGCGTAACCCGAGCTAAAAAAGTGAATTTTTTGACATTTTTTTCGGTTACACTGCGTAACCCGAGCTAAAAAAGTGAAATTTTTGACATTTTTTTCGGTTACACTGCGTAACCCGAGCTAAAAAAGTGAAATTTTTGACATTTTTTTCGGTTACACTGCGTAACCCGAGCTAAAAAATTGATTTTTTTGACATTTTTTTCGGTTACACTGCGTAACCCGAGCTAAAAAAGTGAAATTTTTGACATTTTTTTTGGTTACACTGCGTAACCCGAGCTAAAAAATTGAATTTTTTGACATTTTTTTCGGTTACACTGCGTAACCCGAGCTAAAAAAGTGAAATTTTTGACATTTTTTTCGGTTACACTGCGTAACCCGAGCTAAAAAAGTGAATTTTTTGACATTTTTTTCGGTTACACTGCGTAACAAAGTCCAAAAAACCACTTTTTCAAGTCATGTTACGCAGTGTAACCGAAAAAAATGTCAAAAAAATCAATTTTTTAGCTCGGGTTACGCAGTGTAACCGAAAAAAATGTCAAAAAAAATCAATTTTTTAGCTCGGGTTACGCAGTGTAACCGAAAAAATGTCAAAAAAATCAATTTTTTAGCTCGGGTTACGCAGTGTAACCGAAAAAAATGTCAAAAAAATCAATTTTTTAGCTCGGGTTACGCAGTGTAACCGAAAAAATGTCAAAAAAATCAATTTTTTAGCTCGGGTTACGCAGTGTAACCGAAAAAAATGTCAAAAATTTCACTTTTTTAGCTCGGGTTACGCAGTGTAACCGAAAAAAATGTCAAAAATTTCACTTTTTTAGCTCGGGTTACGCAGTGTAACCGAAAAAAATGTCAAAAAAATCAATTTTTTAGCTCGGGTTACGCAGTGTAACCGAAAAAAATGTAAAAAAAATCAATTTTTTAGCTCGGGTTACGCAGTGTAACCGAAAAAATGTCAAAAAATTCAATTTTTTAGCTCGGGTTACGCAGTGTAACCGAAAAAAATGTCAAAAAATTCAATTTTTTTGCTCGGGTTACGCAGTGTAACCGAAAAAATGTAAAAAAAATCAATTTTTTAGCTCGGGTTACGCAGTGTAACCGAAAAAAATGTCAAAAAACTCAATTTTTTAGCTCGGGTTACGCAGTGTAACCGAAAAAAAATGTCAAAAAATTCAATTTTTTAGCTCGGGTTACGCAGTGTAACCGAAAAAAATGTCAAAAAAATCAATTTTTAGCTCGGGTTACGCAGTGTAACCGAAAAAAATGTCAAAAAAATCAATTTTTTAGCTCGGGTTACGCAGTGTAACCGAAAAAAATGTCAAAAAATTCAATTTTTTAGCTCGGGTTACGCAGTGTAACCGAAAAAAATGTCAAAAAAATCAATTTTTTAGCTCGGGTTACGCAGTGTAACCGAAAAAAATGTCAAAAAAATCAATTTTTTAGCTCGGGTTACGCAGTGTAACCGAAAAAAATGTCAAAAAATTCAATTTTTAGCTCGGGTTACGCAGTGTAACCGAAAAAAATGTCAAAAAAATCAATTTTTTAGCTCAGGTTACGCAGTGTAACCGAAAAAAATGTCAAAAAAATCAATTTTTTAGCTCGGGTTACGCAGTGTAACCGAAAAAAATGTCAAAAAAATCAATTTTTTAGCTCGGGTTACGCAGTGTAACCGAAAAAAATGTCAAAAAATTCAATTTTTTAGCTCGGGTTACGCAGTGTAACCGAAAAAAATGTCAAAAAAATCAATTTTTTAGCTCGGGTTACGCAGTGTAACCGAAAAAAATGTCAAAAAATTCACTTTTTTAGCTCGGGTTACGCAGTGTAACCGAAAAAAATGTCGAAAATTTCACTTTTTTAGCTCGGGTTACGCAGTGTAACCGAAAAAAATGTCAAAAAAATCACTTTTTTAGCTCGGGTTACGCAGTGTAACCGAAAAAAATGTCAAAAAATTCACTTTTTTAGCTCGGGTTACGCAGTGTAACCGAAAAAAATGTCAAAAAATTCACTTTTTTAGCTCGGGTTACGCAGTGTAACCGAAAAAAATGTCAAAAAATTCACTTTTTTAGCTCGGGTTACGCAGTGTAACCGAAAAAAATGTCAAAAAATTCACTTTTTAGCTCGGGTTACGCAGTGTAACCGAAAAAAATGTCAAAAAATTCACTTTTTTAGCTCGGGTTACGCAGTGTAACCGAAAAAAATGTCAAAAAATTCACTTTTTTAGCTCGGGTTACGCAGTGTAACCGAAAAAAATGTCAAAAATTTCACTTTTTTAGCTCGGGTTACGCAGTGTAACCGAAAAAAATGTCAAAAAAATCACTTTTTTAGCTCGGGTTACGCAGTGTAACCGAAAAAAATGTCAAAAATTTCACTTTTTTAGCTCGGGTTACGCAGTGTAACCGAAAAAAATGTCAAAAAATTCACTTTTTTAGCTCGGGTTACGCAGTGTAACCGAAAAAAATGTCAAAAATTTCACTTTTTTAGCTCGGGTTACGCAGTGTAACCGAAAAAAATGTCAAAAATTTCACTTTTTTAGCTCGGGTTACGCAGTGTAACCGAAAAAAATGTCAAAAATTTCACTTTTTTAGCTCGGGTTACGCAGTGTAACCGAAAAAAATGTCAAAAAATTCACTTTTTTAGCTCGGGTTACGCAGTGTAACCGAAAAAAATGTCAAAAAAATCACTTTTTTAGCTCGGGTTACGCAGTGTAACCGAAAAAAATGTCAAAAATTTCACTTTTTTAGCTCGGGTTACGCAGTGTAACCGAAAAAAATGTCAAAAAAATCAATTTTTTAGCTCGGGTTACGCAGTGTAACCGAAAAAAATGTCAAAAAATTCAATTTTTTAGCTCGGGTTACGCAGTGTAACCGAAAAAAATGTCAAAAAAATCACTTTTTTAGCTCGGGTTACGCAGTGTAACCGAAAAAAATGTCAAAAAAATCAATTTTTTAGCTCAGGTTACGCAGTGTAACCGAAAAAAATGTCAAAAAAATCAATTTTTTAGCTCGGGTTACGCAGTGTAACCGAAAAAAATGTCAAAAAATTCAATTTTTTAGCTCGGGTTACGCAGTGTAACCGAAAAAAATGTCAAAAAATTCAATTTTTTAGCTCAGGTTACGCAGTGTAACCGAAAAAAATGTCAAAAAAATCAATTTTTTAGCTCAGGTTACGCAGTGTAACCGAAAAAAATGTCAAAAAAATCAATTTTTTAGCTCGGGTTACGCAGTGTAACCGAAAAAAATGTCAAAAAATTCCCAAAGTCCCAAAGTTAAAGTCTCAAAGTCCCAAAAGTCCGGACTTTCATAGTCCGGACTTTAGTGGAGTCCGGACTTTCAAAGTCCGGACTTTAGTGGAGTCCGGACTTTCAAAGTCCGGACTTTTGGGACTTTTCGGACTTTTAAAGTCCGGACTCCAAAGTCCTGCCAACTCTGTTTTAAAGTCATATAAGAGCGATAAAAAAAAGTTTTATTTAAGTTCTTTGATTACAGTTTTTATTTTATCGGTTGTGCAATGAGAGTCATTAATTTTATATTTTTGTAGAACATATGTTGGAGTTAGGATTGTGTAGAATTATGTGAGGGTAATTGGATTTGGACTTGTTGAAAGTAATTGGTTTACCCAATTAAGACAAGACTCCGATTGGCACAAAATATTTGGATGCTTACTTACTTACTTACTTACTTACTTACTTACTGGAACCATGCTCCTACTTGGAGCCTAGGTTGATACAAAAGGCCTTCCATCTAACTCTGTTGCTGGCTGTATCACAAAGTTTGTACAAATTCTCAGTTTTGACATCTAACTGGCATTCCTTTATTACCGTCCTACGCCTTCTGGATGCATGTGCCGATCGGGGAACTTAGCATCCTTTAGGTGGTTGACCTTCCTTCGCAGAATAATTGTTTGATTATTTGACTTCAGGTGGCTTCATCAAATAAGACTTCAACTTTTTTCATTTAAAAAGAACACAGAGTCTGCCAAAAAACAGGTGGATACGTCAATAATTGAGTAAAAGATCAGACTAAGTAAGAAGAACCTTAAACAAACAAAATTCTCTATCCATCATAAAGTCATCGACTTTTCCGAAGGACACACGATGTGAAAAGGTCGAAGAATAGATAACCCAGATTGACATGACTCGTGCTTGCTGTAGATTCGGTATAATTGAGCTACCCAAGCTGAAGTCACACTATTATCTGATTGATTCATGCCATTTTGATCGGCACATATTGAAATGTGGCCCACAAAGCGATTAGGTGACAATATACATAGTGGCAACCATTTGACAACCTTGATTAGCTTCAATATGTGTCGATCGGGTATTTATTAAAAAAGTACAAAAAGAAGCTCAGTTCAGACGTTATGATTGCTTTGATCTGTGACTTTAAAATTGAATTCAAATATTTTCCTCGAAAAATAAAACTCAATTGGCCAAGATGATGTGTTTGAACACAATCGCGACCGTCTAGACTGAAAATTTTCCATCTAATTGCCTTAAATTTGATTTTCAACGACACGAAATATAAATTATTGCAAAAATGTGTACACAAAAAATTAAAATGCTCATTAGAATGGATTTCTAGTCGCAGACATAACAATATTCTTGTATTTCCCATCAGAGCATGGGGTTAGTCTTGAATATAAAGTGATGATATCCAAAAATTTGAATCCTGAATATTAATAAGAAAAAAACTCTTATTTCTAATGTCTCACGTCTGTCTACATCAACTCCCATACTTGCTTATTTAACAAGCAGATTTAATGAAGTTCCACACAGCAGCAGCAGCAATGTAATATTCTCAAATGATTAAAAGAAGAAGTCGAATGAACAGTAAAAAAAGCTTTATAAAGAATAAATTTTCTCTTCATTAAAATTATCGTTCATAGTTGCAGGAATGAATTTAAATTAAAAACTTTTTTTTTTCTTCTTATATTTCGGCAATGTGTAGTGTGTTGAATGTCGTACAATGCAGCTGTAGCAGTAGTAAGTGCCATAGAAATATAAATTTATTTCTTCTACTTAATTTGTATTTATTTTAATCTTTTTTTTTTCTACTTCTTCCTTGCTTCGTCTTGTATACGCCTCATGAAAGTATTACACAGGAAAGGCAGTAGCGTTAAGAGACAGGGAGGAGAGTCCTCTATGAGTCTCTATTACTCATAGCACCATTTTTTTTTGTGTTCAGCTGTATGAAATGCAGCAGTGAAATGAGAAAAGCATGTTGAAAGTGCAAGGAGAATAAACAATGTTCTTCATAAGTATTTTTGTATTTAATATGTAAATTCCAATTTAAATTCGTGCCTTAAAACCAACGGCAATGCACATGGAATGGAAAATAAGCGATACTATGTGCTTGGATAGTGAGAGATCTTGTGAAGCTGGAGTAGGGGTTCTTGAGTGGAGTTTTTTGGGGTTGATGAGCTTAATATTGTCATAATCATAGCTTTGAAGCTTAGGGTTGGATTTTTTTGAGGCTGACTTGATGACAGAGTCATGTCTACCTGAGTACACTATTTTCCGAATTTCTAGCGCCATGTGACATTTGGGTTACTTCTTTAGCTGGCCGCATTGAGCAATCATTGCCCAAAATAGTCAATAAATGGAATCTGAAGCTGAAAGATACTAATTCTGGACACATATCCTAATGGACAACGAGGATCCTGACATAAATAAGCCTGTTCATGTGTCTACTCAATCAGCACAATTGAGCATATTCCTTAGTATGTTCCTTGTCCTTATTTGTTCGGGATAATTGGAAATCCAAAGTGTATGCAACATCGACAGTATGCAGAACTCATTCCGGCTATAAGAATATATCTTCAGAACCCCTAACCCCAATTCCTATATAGAATTTCATCCTAAAAAAAACATTATTGCTTATGCAGCTTTTGCTACTGCTTCACTTCATTTTCCAAAAATAAAAAAATAATAATAATCTCTTCCTATATTCCTATATTCAGCACGAAATACATTGTTTATAAGTAAGCACGCTTTATTAGCTGCATAATTATTATTTAATGCAAAGTTTATGAACGAAAAATTGCAATTAAAATTTATGTTGTGAGAATTATGAAAATTTCTGTGGAAAGAGATACGAAAATATTATTAAAAAAGAAATGAGAACAATTTCCTAGAAGTAAAATTACATCCGCTCTTCTTCCATGTTGCTGCAGTTTTACTGTTAATTCCCCTTCTCTGTCTCGTTTTTGTGCTATCGTTTTTAATTTTGTTATTTTCAGAAATTTATAAGTCAGAGCAGAGTTGGATTTTATAGGAATTGGACTTAGACAGTATAGGTGGGAACTGGTTCTTATTACGTCCCGAGCAGCACATAAGAGTTCATGTACGTCAGTGTGTTTACGGCAAGACGCAAAGTTGCTCTGTCCACGACTTGACTGCTGATTTTGACCAATTTTAACTACATATTATGATATTTCCCGCATTGTGCCATTCGGACTGACACAATGTAGTCCTGGTTATTGTCATAGACCTGGGTCAAGTCTAGATGAATGGTACAACCTTCGTAGATTTCTTAAATCCGCATCCAACGAAGATGTCCACCATAACAACACTGAACAAGTCACAAACTGTACATAAAGCGACATTTTCAATTCCACCTCCCTTAATTCAACATTATACCTTCATTTTTTTGTGTTTCTGCTTTTGCTTTGAATAATTAGCGACTTCTGTCTCATTGCAAGCACAACTGACAATGTTCAAAAAAGAAGAAGTTATGGAAAGAGACACAGAAAAATTGTTGAATTATTCAAAAGGAAAAGGAAAATTTTTAATTGGCAACTAAGGTATCCTTAACAGCATCGAGTTGATAGCACAGTAGCAAAGTTACATAAAATGAATATAAACGATAAAAGTCAATGTGCACTTCTAAGCGATTTGCACTTAATTAAACCTTTCTTTGCACAGAGAGGAGGATGGTGCTGCTTTGCAACGTGTTATTCTTACTGTATGACTGTATTCCCCAATGCAACTGATGTTCAAGAATTTATTTTTATATTATTCATGAAATTTTCACTTCTTCTTTTTTCATTTCAATCTTTACAATCTCTTTTTTTTTCATGTCTCTTTCGACTAACTAAGATCTTCAATTTTATAGCTGTTTTAATAGAGTCACTCAATATTCTCAGAACGAGATAAAAAGTTATAGCAAAATAAGAATCATTAACGTTTTTTTTTGTTTTTCGGTAGATATAATTAAGCTATAAAGACTTTTTTTTATACAGTTTGTAACTTTATGTCCCTTAAATCTTGTTTTTGCTAATGGAATTCCAAAAAAAAAACTTTGTTCTTTAATGTGACCGAATAAATTATTTAAATAGATTCGGATGTGGAGTGATCACGTGTTGATAGTAAAATGTTCTCATTTTTGATGTGCTTTGTGGTAAATTATGGTAATGTTATTGTTATGAATATAGTAAGTCGTTGTAACCTTGGTGTTGATATTTTGAATGAAATACAATAGTAAAAGTTTTATGAATCATCAAAAAAATATTCATCAATGGATTTTGTGGATCTTAAAGAATAATTTGAATTTAATTTAAGAACAAGATACTAATTTTGAGTAAGTTCCTTAACCTTTCATTTTTGTGGATACAGTTCAGATTCACAACACTAATGAAGAGTGTGTCTATTGAACTGGTTATTGGCAGGCGGAAGCCAGTGAAATAGCATGCTTTTGGTGTCACCTTTAAGGTCAGAAAAATAAGAAATTAAAGTGTCTGTTGATCCACTTTGAACCGTAAGACGTTATTTAACCGGTTTCAGATTCTGGCTAATAAAACTGACCACAAACAGTAAATTTAAATTTTTGTCATTTATGCCAATCACAATCAGTCATCACGTACCTGTCAGCACACTTTCCCAGCTTACTGTCAGCACTGTGACATAACGATACCTACTCTGCAATCCCATTTCCTCCTCCCTGAATACGCCTCTGACCTAAGCAAATTCATTGTACTGCACTCGTGAGCCAAGTAATTTTCCTTCCGGCAACACTTTAGGTATTACGTTCCAAAGCAATGCGTGTCTTGCAATGTCCATTTCGTATCCTTAAAGTGTGACCTATCCAAACCAATTATCTCCTACCAATTTCGATTTCTCGCCCACATTGATCACTTCTATTATGTTACGCAATTTTGAGTGCCTAATTCTCAAAATGAAGTATATAAAAGAACCAAACCACAAAGTGCTCAAACACACAATCTTAATATCATCACATAAACCATTCTCAAACTCATAGAACATCTCCTATTTCTCTTTTTTTCTTTCGTCGGTGAGTATTATGAATATAAAGTAGGCATCAAGATGAAAAATAATAAAAGCACGTGCAGCTAACTACTCTTCATTTATTCTTATTATCTACATAATCAAGGATCATAAAGTATAGAATGATAAAAGTTGGTTACAAATGGGTTGGGTGGAAATAAAAAAAAAAGTTGCAGTAAAAAATATTGCATCATTGTATAGATCTTATGAAACATATAAAAAAAAAGTTATGGATGTAAAATAATACTTGGATAAAAAAATTTTCATTATGAAGCTTAATACGTGATGTAAGATCACATGCCGTATGGTTTACTATGGAGACGGATTTGTATTATAAAATACAAATTGGCTTTAGGTCTACTTGAGATATTCTCTAAGCGATATGAGGAAATTGAAATGTGTAACAAGTTTTTGGAATTGGAATTACATGATAAAAATTTTAATGGGCATTGGGGACGTGTTGTTGTTGTGTCCAGCATGTTTTGGGATGCAATCGCTGTTTTGTATCATATTGAAGATATGAAGGTTGACATCATTAACTTACAATCCCCAAAAAAGGTCAACAATCTTGAGTCAAAAGCCACAATATTCATAATTGCAAGTCAGACCATTTGATCGGGAACTCTGAACTCAAATTATTCATACCATTTAGTAATTATAACAATGTATTCCATTGAAGAATTAGTTGTCGCTCGGTATAATTTGCGGTATCATTATAACATGCTTTAATCTTTTTTAATGAATGAAAAAGAAAATGAGCGAGAAATGAGCAGATGATGCGGTGCAAGTTCACCTTTTGTAGAGTGTTATTTTTTTGTTTAATGCAAAATATCCCTTTCGGTTAGTCAGATAGCGTAGTAGAAAGTATATGCATTGCAATTCAGATATGCAGAATCATAATTACCTGCAAGGAATACAAAATGTGTAATTAACCTAGAAAGTAAGTCCTTTTGTGCTCGTTCTGTGTGTTTTTGTGTTAAGAGTATGTTCTATGAATGAGAAGAAAAATTGTGTTGGCTTTAGTGGTGTCTTTTTTGTAAGTGGGTGCATCTAGAATTGACGGCTATCTTAAAATTGGAATTTTTAAGGGAACCTCAATTTCCTGTGATAATATCTGCTGTAATATAGCCTATAATATTCATGAAAAAAGTCCTTTTGATGTCCGAGATCTAGTTTCTCTCGGATAAAGTCGTCAGTCGGTTATTAATTATTTTAGACAGTCCTATGCATGCCAAAGCTAATCAATATTAGAGACGCAACAAAAAGTAGGGAGCTTTCCAATATTCAGTGTTTTTTTTGAATTCTATCCCAAAAAAACCTTTCAAAATTGAAGAAATTTCTATGCTTAGGAAGATGCTGGCACCAAAATCTCTTATTGACGCTCTCCTGCCTGCCTGTCTCCAACCTGTCGTGCTCGTACCCATCCCTTTCCTAGTGTCAAACTACCGATTTCCCATTTGACAGCTTGACA
This sequence comes from Chironomus tepperi, assembly GCF_022539635.2. Lineage (NCBI taxonomy): Eukaryota > Metazoa > Arthropoda > Insecta > Diptera > Chironomidae > Chironomus > Chironomus tepperi. The sequence goes on from NW_027226207.1 coordinate 4,920,733, forward strand.
CCATTTAAGTACAACTTTAAAGACATTATGCATTATTAACCGATGCCTTTCTTTTATCCTGCATTATTTCCGAACGCATTGTATATGCTGCATAATAATTCATATTACCATAACTTATAATGAATTAATAAATGAATGAATTTGCAAAAATTCACTGACTGAATTAATTTATCGTCTAGAGTGATCCGCAAGTCAATTAAAATGGTCTTGGTGGTTATTATGAGCGAATGCAGATGGACTACAACTGCCACATAATTTGCAAAAAAAACCCCTCCTCCGCATTATAGCTGGTCAATATCATCACATACACACATCCACGTATTTGCATGGATTTGGGATGGGTGACAAAAAAATATTTTCACAGAATATTAATTCACAATTATTCAATGAGTTATTTAATATCGAAAATGAAATTAAAACAATCCACCACCGCCACTGTCACTATAAATTTTATAATGAAATATGCCAATAAATTGATGATAATGAGATTAATTTCATGTTGAATAACTTTTTTTTAAATTCAGTAAAAGTTTCTAGGGATGAACAGAAAAAAAAACTTTAAAATTTATTGCATGAAACTATCCCAAATATTTTATTCTCTCACCACTTCTTCTACTTCCTCATCATCATCATCATCATCAGCATCAACATCCACCACAGTGAGGAGAACGGAAAAGTGTCAAAGTTTAAAATTTATGTATTTTCATTACTCATATAATGACAAACATCCCAGATATGCTTAATGAATGAGAAAAATATAAAATAATTCAGGCAATTATCGGAAGTACATAGACAATCAGGATGTCTCTATTCATATGAATACAATACATATTATAATGAATATTGATTACGTAATCGAAAATTTTGTTTATTTATTATACCTAATAATCGTATGTTTAAATTTGCTTGGCATTTTTTAAGGGTCGTGACCTTTTAGATGATGAATTATGGATTTTGATAATGGAGTCATTTGGGATGTGTAGGAGAGAATTTTGAAGATCATTGCCAATGCTATTTCTTGGGGGTTGTAAGGTCATTTATGAAGCTATGTTGTTTTATGCTTAAAATCAGAGATGTTCATTATGTGAGTCGTAGATGCTCGTCATTTCTAGATCTAGTCGTAATTTCTGATTTTTACAGCTGATTCACACAAATTTGTAATATGAAATTAGTTCATAAAAAGACTAAAATTATTTAGTTTATAATTTGAGCTCAACTAAATCACTCTTAATTTCAATTAGGTTTCATAAATATATTTGAAGTTCAACAAGTCAAGTGATCTACATAATGTCACTTGTGTAAGTGTATATCCTCATAAGATGCAAGAATTAGACAAAAATAATATTTTTTTTTTAATTTCAGACTAATTTTACTACATTTCCTTGTAACTGTTTACTCATTCAATATTCAGTGCAGTTATTTTACTATCAAGTGGCCTGCAATAGATTCAGTGTATGGTTGTAATGTTCAAAATAATCTTACGGTATTACCAAAGGGACTTTCAATTATAGAAAATGTTACCGGATCTCATAATAATGGATACAAAGATAAAAATGTGACAGCATTTTACTCAATGAATAAAGGTTTTAATTTTTTTCCATATGGACTGCACAATAAGTTTGAAAATCTCAGAGGAATAGCAATTAAAAATGACAAACTAAATGAAATTCATCAATTTGATTTGAAATTTTTCCCAAAACTGGAACTGTTTGAAATTTATTTCAATGAAATTGAAGTTCTCGAGGATCATCTTTTTGCCTATAATCAAGATCTTAAGTATGTAAATTTTCAAGGAAACAAAATAGTTCACATTGGATTACAGGCTCTTGCAAATTTAGAGAACTTATCATATTTAAGATTTAAAGATAATCTTTGTATTGACATAGATGCTGAAAATTCAATCGATGCAGTTAAAGTCATCAAGACTGCAAAGTCAAAATGTTATAATCCGGATTTCAACAATTTACAAGATGAGCTAACAAAACTTGATCAAACCAAGTTCTGCGCTAGTTCGGAAACCTTTCCAATATTTGAACAGAATGTAAAAGACTTTGAAAATCGATTGAATAAGTCAAAGTTGGTCCAGCCATCAAATATGAAGTTGAGATTAAAAATGATATCAGAATGGAGGAATCAAATGATGACTGTAAAAAATGAGACATTGAATCTGATGCACACATTACAAAGTAAAATAGCAAATGATATGACATCAGCAAGTATGATTGAATCATCATCCATGAATATAAGCTCAATTGCTACAACGAATTTAGATTTGATAAGCAAAAGCATGAAAAGATTCTCTGATGAATTTAGACAAACCGCCAATGAAATACAAGATTCGCATGCTTCGTCATTAACTCTTAATCATAACTTAATGGCTCTTGAAAAGGTTTTGAAAGTCTCAATTAAATTACAACGATCGGAAATGATCATTAATAATAACCTCAAAAATATATTAGACAGGATTAATAAGATTCAAACTGACATAAATCATAAGTTTGCAACAATAAATGCATCAATTAGTGATTTAACCACAGCAGTGACAATGAAATCTGGATCTGTAACAAGCCTTTTAGGTGTTATTAAAGATGACATATTAAAGTCATTGGATGGTATTAAAGATTCTCAGGTAATGTATTTTTTCACTAGTTAAATCACAGAAATTTAACATGTTAGTCCTAATTTAAGGAACAACTGATCCAAGAAGTAACCATTTTAAAAAATATTCCCAAGAATCCTGTTGATCAACTCTGTTTGTCAAGGACTGAATATCTCGAAAAATTGTTGATTACTCGCAAGGAACATGGAATGCCTGACAAAGTTAAAATTATTCTGATGTCTGTTTATGGATTTTTTCAAACAATTATTGTGGTTGTGATTTATAAGAAATTTTTTAGCGATAATTAACACAAGTTAGAGTAACTGTGACTCCGGTTTAAGTCTGGCATCAAGCAAGAGTCACGCTGGTGTGGTGTTGGATATTAGATCGTTTAACTGACTTGTGCAATTCTGTATAATCAGTGTAGTGTTGGATTCAAAATAGTTCTTATATTTTAATTTTATTAATATTAACCCGAGCGGCACAAATGTAGAAGACTCCACCACGGAACTTTTAAGGCTTAGCTGAAGCTGTTTTATTAACACCAAATGAAAGGCGCCCTTTTTGGAAGCCTTATGACCGCCAAATGTAGCCAATTTCCATTTGATGCTAATAAAAGAGGTGTATGCGGAGCCTTCTTCATTTGTGTTGCTCGGGTAATTTATCAAATATCTTAAACTTAAAATGGCAAAATTCATTTATATTCAATATATTTTATTTTTTTTTAAATCATGATATTTTTAACCTATTTAAAATTTAAATAAAGTGTCAGTATTTTGACTTATTAAGTAAAAATTGTTCCCCTACCCCAATTGCCACAAATTCTTTTCTTTTTCTTCTATTGCTTAAGTTGTCATAAAATCTCATCGATTTAAAAGCGATTTGTAATAAATGAATTAATCAGAATTCGTAATACTATGCGTATTAGTCAAGCTTCATTTAACACTGAAAACTCAGATTAAACATAAGAACATATCAGAACAATATTCTGATATGAATCATATTTTAAACCACAATCAGTCTATTTTAATGAAAAGGATTATTCAGACTATCTGCTTCGAAAATTCGTTATTTTGCATAACAAAATAAGTGAACAGTCTCTAAAAAGTTTGAAATATTTCCTACTAAACTGACGCAGATTATTTTATAATGAGAATAAGTCATTAAAGTGAATAAGACTGAATAATATTTTTTTAATCATGACCCCAGATACGGAATCAGAGCCTTTATCTCTCATATATAATTGCAATATTTGAATGTGTCTATTAACCCTTAGTACTATTCTTTTGACTTAATCTCTAATCTCTAATGATTCATCTGTAAAAATGTTTCATACTTTTGTTGAATTTAAAGCTGGAACTTTACTGATTTTAGTATTGCCTGTTTATTAAGTCAAACAATCGCAAAGATGAGGATCAAAAATTATTTAATGTAAATTTTAAAAAATTTATTTATCAAATCGTATCTAATGACTTTAAATCTTTACAGATTCATCATTGTCGCATCTATACACTTCAATATATCTGAGTCAGCATCTACTAAGTGTCATCATTATCAAGCTGAGTGGAGAACAATATCGAAAGTATACTTATGTGACGTCAAGAATAATCTAAATTTAGAATCAAGACAACTCGCAATTATAGATTCATCAAATGGAACTCATAAAGGAGATAAAAATGATACTTACGTCACCGGATTCTTAGCGGACAATAAAAACATGAAATATTTTCCGAGAAATCTAGAAAATTTTTACCCAAACTTAAAAGCAATTGCTATTTTTAATGGTCGAATAAAAGAAATTGACCAAATGAATCTAAAGCCTTTTCCAATGTTACTAGAACTAAATTTGAACAACAATGACATTGAAATTTTGGACGAGAATCTGTTCTTCTACAATCCATTACTAGAATATGTTGAATTTTCGAAAAATAAAATTTATTTTATTGGATTGAGAATATTTGATGAACTTAAAATGTTGACTGTCTTAAAATTAGAAATGACTGCCTGCATTGATGAAATAGAAGAAACTGTGAATAAAACAAAGAAAATTATCAACAATGTTAAGCAAAAATGCAGTAATTTGGACTTTTTTGGAGTTGAAAAGGAGCTTAGAAAACTTGAGGATTCTCTTATCTGCGTCAATTCCGAAACATTTCCATATTTTGAGCAGAAATTTAAGACTATTGAAATTCAATTCAAAGAATCAAAATTACCTCAGCCAGCATCACTTGAGAAGCGATTCAAGGAAATTGAAAGTTGGAAAAGCAAAAATATTTGGAATGTTAAGGAAGGTCTTAAAAGCATTGAAGGATATATAACAAGTGTTAATACCAAAAATGGAAGCAAAAGCCTCACAGGACAAACTGAACAGTCAGATCAATTATTGTCAATAATCAGCAAACAACATAAATTATTACATTATGTGAATCAAAAGATTCTCAGCAACTGGATTGTACATCAGGAAACTATCGCTGACCTCCAAGATGAAATCAGCTCTTTCGAAATTCTCAAAATAAACAACATTGAAGAAATCAACGATAAAGTCTTGAAAATGACGAAAATGCTAAATTTCGTTGTCAGTATCAATAATACAATTATGCAATTGGATGACATTGAAGACTCAATTCAGGAATATGATGAAAAGTCGACTGATTTATATGAGATGGGGAAAATATTGTTCATTGCCATTTTTGGACTCTTTCAAATCGGAAGTTTGACTTTAATTGTTTATAAAATGATTTTGCATTAATTTAAAGTTCAAGTTTGAATTTGAAGGATTGATATTAGAGATTAACACTGTATCTACATCAATCTATATGATTCTTACATTGGTTACAAGTAGTCAAGTCTTTGCTTACTTCATAAAGTCCTGATAATTTATGAAAATTAAATGTTCATCCTTAATTCAAATCATAAAATAAAAAATATCTTTAAAAATTCATATATACGCTAATATTCAGAAATGCCAACGCTAATTACAGCTAATTACCTCAAATGCAATTTCCAGAATTCAATCGATTAAAGACACCATCATTAAATGCTTCAATATTTAATTAATTCCAAGTAAAATGTTATAATGGACATAAATTCATGGTCATAAATTCCATATCAATAAGCTCATCCAAGTTATCATGAAAAGCAGTATGAAGCACAAGAGAAAATTTTTCTAAAAAAATCGATTTTTATTCATCAAATGCACGAGTTTTTCTGCTATCTTCTCATTGGAAGTTTCCATTGAATTTCCCATAATTCCTTATCACACACACACACACCCAAGACGCCCAAAAAAAAAAAAAAAAAATTTGCGCTCTCCATGCCGTTCCAATCCTGTTATCAGCATAAAAATCATGGACATGAAGGAAAAGTGCTTTCGCAAAAAGAGTCTGAGACATTGAAAAGGAATCACAAACACGAGTATGAGAATTGGAATGACGAATGAACTTGTTTTGATGTTTGCTTTTATTCATGAATATTTTTTAAGCTGTTTAATGATTCCGGCAGTCAGAAGCAATTTCTTCTCAATTTATCAGTAAAATGTTGTTATATTGAAGGTCTAGTCAGGCAGATGGAGTGAATACGAGAGAAAGAGAAATGAAGATTATTTTTGCTCAATTATTAATGAGCAGGCTATAAAAAATGCATGTCATTTGATACTGCGTCGGAAAAAAAGGAGAGAAAAAAGTATAAAAAATTCATAAATAAAATGAAAATTTCCAAGTCTCATTCCAATTCCTATAATTTGCTCCTTCTTCCGGGTGGAGTATCCGTTGGTCTGAAGCTTGACCAAATGTAAATTTCATTCATTAGTTATCCGACCCATGCATGCACATATACATTAAATTTAATTTCTTATTTCCTCTGTGCTCGGCCTAAAATTCTCCTTTTTTTTTTGGAACCATCATGATAGAATGGACAAAAAGGGATGAATCTTCAATGTACAGTAACAGAGGAATAAGCACCATTTCGATCGCATTTGTGATACTGAATAAATTTTTTTTTTCCTTCTTTTTTTTCCTTATTTTATTTTGAATCATAAAATATTGAGTACCTTAAAGGGCAATACTTACATCGTATTGGTTGTGAAAATGCGCATTTAGGTATTTTCTTGTTTTCTTTTGAACAGACATGATGTGAGGAGGAATGGTATTGGGACAGGAGTGTAGTAAGGGTGAGGAGAAGATGAGGGGGTAAGCTGGGTGACATAGAAGGGGGTAAATGACATGAGGTCTGCAGATTAGGCTGTATTGTAATCATGGAATATACGGTTAACTCTTGACTCAAAGGCTGAGATCAGTCATGGAGCAATGAACATCTATATTGAGTCCTCCGGGCACTTGTCCTTCCATTTATCCTATTTTTACCTCACAGACTCTAGTTAATGAGTCATAGACTGGAATATACCCAAAGCTCCGACTCAGAGAGCTACAATCTACAAGCTAGGGCACTTAAAGTAGCTATTCAAGTCCAAAGTTCCTCTTTATGACCGACTATTCTGAAATTCATTCCTTTCTAGTGCCCGAGCATGCCCTTACTCCACCACTGACACAAGTAGAAGCATTGGAAGCCTCTTACAATATTGTGATACACATACACAAAAAAAGGTAGCGTTATACAAATTTTGTCTCATGAAGATGCTTTGAGTCATGAATAATAAATTGTAAAAACAAATAATAAATTGTCTTCAAACTCAACTCACTTCTTCTCTGCTCTTTCTCTCTTCGTCTCGTTCGCAAAAACTTTTGGTACTTTGTGCTTTCAATGGATGAGAATTTGATGGGAACAAAAAATTTGTGCCTTATTTTTGCGCTTCCATAAATTTTGTAGATAATTCAATTGGTAGGATCTCTTTTTTTATATTCAAAAAATTTAATCTATTTTATTCTTTCATAAAGTTATAATCTTGAGTGTTTTAGGAGGTTGACTTTTATGTGGGAGAACAGTTGACGAGAGATGCTTTGTTGTTATTGCTACACATAACATAACTTTTTGTATGATTATTATGATTTTTTAGAATGTATGTAGAGTTGGATATTATAAAAGTATAAAATGGGCTAGAATGTAGAATGGAAACTTGTTTTGGTGTGATTTTGATGGGGTTAGGCTCACATGGCTCCTTAGAAAGGCTGGAATGTGAATGAACTGTCATAAAATTGAAGACTATCAATGATGAATGTGGTCAATATCCTAATAATGATCCTAAAAGTTGAAACTAGAACTACTATATTGAAGCTAGAATTACAAGAACTTAGGGAGTCCAGACTCCAACAAGCCTCTTCAACTATTGATTCCTACCAACTCTGTTTGAATCTAAACATATGATTTTAGGTAAAACAAGAAAGCTAGACATCCTATTACAACCCTAATTATGATTTTAAATTCACAGCATTGAATTGCTTTGAAATTCAACATTTTTCAGCTAATTTGCTTTTACATCATTAAATTAATAACACAAACATCCTTCAAAATAGCTTAATTACATATTATTGCCAAAATGCAAAGCAGTAATTGTCAAATATTTTGTATCTGAAAGCCGAGCTTATTAATTTTTTTGAGCAAATTTTCATATCAATTACCAATAGTTTCAATAAATGTGCATTAATTAGTGCGCTCAACATCAAAGTTTTGTGCTGATGTAAAATACTTAAACTGCTTTTACACATCATAATTATTATGAGCACCCAATTATTACTGTAATGAAATTCGTGTTTGCTTTTAGAAGCTTAATTAAGGCTTTAAGTTGTTGTGTCATATTACAGAATTTTGGGTAGGATACTATTTGATTGATTTTGGAGGCTACAAAAATAGTTAAAATGTAAGAGTTTTGAGAATTTTATATTAAGTCGAGCCAATTAAAGCCGACTTTGAGCTTTGACATTGGCTTGACATTAACTTGTCATAACTTAATTCTGTCAACTTGAAAATTAGCCCGACATAAAGTCGAACATATAGCTGCCACCTATTGGATATAACACTATTTTTAATCCACAAATTTGACCTCTTTAGTATCGCATTTTGCTTCCCATTCAAGCCTATCCCTCTCCATTTGACAAAGCTCTTAATCAGGAGCCAAAAAAAAAATAATTGTCAAGCAAGAGTAACTAAAATTTTCGGTCGACTTAGCTCAAGGATATTCGTGATCTATCATGCTATTTTCTCGTCAGCCTTGGCCTTTTTTTAATTCCATTACATCCGTCATCAGGGTTTCATTGGAGCCGTTTTCACGTCATTCTCTAATTCATTACATTTTCCTAATATTTTATATACAATGGAACGAGAAGTAGAATAAAGTAGAAAGAAAATTCCTTCACCAATTTGACTCCATAAATATATTTCTTCCGCATATATACATTTTCTTCTTATTATTCGTTATGCTTATCGAGTGGAGTTTATCAATGTAACTGATGAAAATGAAATGAAATGAAAAAATTCAATTTTCTAACATTCCTCGAATCGACATTTTTTTTATATATTTTATTCCTATTCGTTATTCTTCTCCTCTCTCCATGGTTAATATGCTGAGTGTTAAGAGTCTACGTTGCGCATTTACTTTTCAGCGTGATCTTAATCTCTGTCAAAAGTAAGAATTCGTGATTAAAATCCCAGAAACGGTCGTGCAGAAAATAATAAAATATTATGGAAATATTTTTTGTAGCTTTTACGTTGATTTTTTTTTGCAATCTCCTCTCTCCTCATGGTGAATGCTTTTGGTTATAGAGGGATTATCCATAAATTACATTTAAGTCTAGTCGCACGCGATAGGCATACAACAATAATCAGAAAAGCTTATATATACTCAGGAAAAAAAAAGAAAAATTCATTTTTCAGAGCTTTTTTCTTCTCCTCAAAAAAAAAGTAAAGTCGCAGTAAGAATGCGGTAGGGCAATAATAATATTGTAGCTTGAAATTAGCATGATATATCAAGATATTCATAAAACTTTGTGACATGAGGGAAATTTTTCAAGCATACTAATAACATAATACATTGGGCTTACTATTTCCTTACCTTAAATCATGATCTGAAATTTTATTGTCAACGTGGAAAGCCACTTATATGATGCGACATTATGAGTTAAGCTCTCGAACTTTATCCATCTCTCTCATTTTGCCTTATTACTTTCTTTTTTGCAGTGAAAAATTTTTGTTGCGTTCCTTTCGTGATATGTTTCCTTTATGCCAGAGGAATTTTGTATGCGATACAGCTACTCACATTCTTTCTTTTTTTCCATTCGTTCAGTATGCTTTATTATTTTTTTATTTTTTTCAATAGAAATCCAAGAAGAAAATGGAGTTTGAAGGAATGTGGCTAAAGAACGCAGTTTTATAGTTTAGAACAGTTGTGAGCAACTTGTGGGCCGCGGGGCACTGGTGAACAAATGTCATGAACCGTCAGTCATGCTCGATTTCAATTGAGGCTTAAGGAATATCCATTTTATCCATTTTGTCCATTATTGGATTAGATTTGATATTTTTGAACTTCCGCGTGTAACTGGGGTGGTACTTTCGACTATTTAGATCACTTCTCCATCTTTTATCCTTCCTCACTTAGCTAGTCCATGCTTGCCTCTTCCTAGAAAGTGAGTCTTCTTTGACTAGACTCAACAATTCAATATCGGACAGCCAGACATACATCAACATCAATAACATCTCACAATTCCAAAAAAGTAATCCCAAAAAAGGAAACATACAGTTGAGGAATTCACTTAAAGGAAAGAAAAAGGCCTCGATATATTTTATTTAAAGAATGAAAGAAATTAGAGTCTCGACCTAAAAATTAAATTTGATGGAAAATTTTAATTTATCGCCTGCATTCACATTCATAGCCTTGCCTGCCTTTTTTTTCTCTTTCATGCTCATGTTCATGTACATTTAAGATTGATTTAACTATTCACATCAAGTATTTTTCATCATGGTTAACGCCAGTTTCCTTTCGTTTCTATTACGTTGCACGTTAATTAATGTGATATTTCTCACCTCTTTCAATTTCACCCTCGCTTTGAATTGAGCAACTCTCGTTTTTAAATGCTGCGTGGAAATTCAAATGCAAAATGGTATTGAGTGGGAGTTGTTTAAGAATGATGTTGAATGTGAGGATGTGGATAGTAGATTGGTATAGACAACAGGATGGGTTTTAGATCGAATTGATTTAAATGCAGATTTTGAGAAGTCTAAGAACTCACGGAGAGCAGCTGTTGATAGAGATAGCATAGTATTTGATATCATTAATTGACAGACGGAAGCCAGCAATGGAGGCAGCTTTAGAATAAGTCTAAGAGAGTTCATTGATCACAATTGATCTGTACAACCAACAAAGTAAGTAAATAAGCTTTGAGAAGTCAAAAGAACTCAACCTTCAAATTCAAATTCAAAGTCACATCATTAACGATCAACCCCATTTGTACTATTTGCGCTTTTCACTCTATTCAAAGGTCGCAGACTCATAATTTTTCTCTCTTATCGTTAATTTACACTAATCTGAATCTCGGCAAATAATCAAGCTTTAAGGAAACCTTTAAGGTACACAAAAATTTTAATTTCATTGCTTAGAAAAAAAAGAAGGAAAATGAAATCAAGATTAGAGGAAGACGTAAATAAGATGTGCTGGCCATCTAATTAATTTTCAAGAAGGATATATAATTAGAAATTTATTACGTTGTCATCGCAATAAAGCTTCCCAATTTTCTGTTGATGAAAGAAAAACTTTTACGTTCTTTTCCGCTCCACAAAATTGAAGTTTTTCTTCTTCCTATTTTTTTTTACTTTTATGTTTTGAGTGCTTTGACATGCCATGTCTCTTTTCATTCTTATTTTTTTTTATTAAATTTTTATTAGATTAGGAAGAACTTCTTTTTAATATTTTATGGTCCGACTGAAGAACAAAATGTTTGTCTTGACAAGATTTTTTTTTTCTTTCGTGACGTCAAAAGAATAATGGATGAGAATGGAAAGAGATTTTGATAACAGAAATGCTGTCTCGAAGGTGCCCGTGACGGATTTTTGTATTTGAGAATTAAATTGGCGGAAATTCGGAGCTTTGATTCGATTAAATGAAGACAACTTTTTGTTTGAGATCTTTGGGAGTTACTTGGTCTATAATGTGTCAATCTTTTTAATTTTTAATTTGGATGACTGCTGTGAATGTTAAGTTTGAAAGTTGCAGAGTCACCATTTGGGAATCAATTCTTCAATTGTTAAAAGTTTTATTGACCTTTTTTAACAAAGTTATGTAGCTTTATTTCTTGGAATCGGAAGTGACTTGAACATTTTTATATTCACAAATCCACTGATTTGGTATTCTAGTCGCAAACTTACTTTTTTGTGAATTATTGTCCAATTTTCTACTTAAAACAGAGCTGTCATTTTAAATTGTAAAATTTGAGTTATCACAAAATTAATAGTAAAGAGACACAAAATCTCGAGTGGACAGACTTCTTTTTGACTTGTACACAATGTCTGATTCTAAGACGAAGAACGTTATCGTAATGCGACTATTGTCGTCCTTCAAATGACATTCAAATTATTTTCATTTGAGGACAAATGGTCATAACGTCGTCATAGTCATGGTATGTCACTTGAACTTATATGAGCGAGCAACAGTGGTAATAATTAGACAAGTTATTATGACTGGCAAATTCTTATAACTCAATTGTGGGTAATCTATGGTCTTTGGCCACATATAATTCCAGTCGAGGTTTACAACCATAGTGTGTCGCAAAAATAAAGGGTTGTCCACCACTGTTGTAAGTAGACAGTTGGATGACGATGACATTAGCTATCTTTAGAACCAGTACTCCATCCTATCGTGATATATCAAAGCAAAAACTAATTATAATAACCGTTGAAAATTTAGTGTAAAATTAAGCAACATTGAGAGTACAATATTGTAAAAGATCAAACATACTTTTGATTGGGGAGTAGCCATGGATATCAAGAATTCAAAAGTGTGTTAAAGGCTCAAACAAATGAAAATTAATCTCCAATAATTTTGTAAGAAAAAGTACGAGAAATTCCAATTTTCATCTTATTTTTCATCACGACTTCGCAGAAGGATTACAAAATCAATTAGGCAATGGCAACAAAATCATCACTATAGATACCGATAATGTTATTAAAATATCTGTTCAAAAATAATTAATAAGATATCAAATCAGTTGGAATTATTGTGAACTAGATAATATTCCAAATAAATGAATACCCATCCTAGGTGATGTGACTCATTTAATTCAAGATTAATCCATTATCATCAACACATAATCAACAGATCAAATTCTATAAAATACTTGTAATAATATTCCATAAATTTCTAATTGGCTTAAAGCTATTTTTATACCGATTTAATGTTATGAGATTCGTTGTGTAGGTGATGAGCACAAGTATCGTAAACGGAGTTCTAAATTACACTATGTTGTTTTTGTGCTGTCTACTGTTATTTAATATTGAAAACAGTACTGTAATTTAAATTAAAATTGATTTAAAAATATCTTGTTTTGAACAGCTATTGTTGGGAATCTAGGAAGTGAAAGTGTAGAAAATTCAATGGAAAATTTTGGATAAAATTAGATTTCGTGAAAATGTGTTCCTTCGGGACTGAAACTCTAGGAAGTAACTAGCATTTTATCATATTGGGTGTATCAGTGCACAACTCCAGTGAAGTGCCTACACGTTATTGTAAAATCACTTACAGAAAAGTGAAATTTGCTAGAGAATCTGAAATTAAAGAGCGAATCTGATGTCTTATTACATTCGTAAGCTAAAAATAGAGTCAACTTACCTGTTCAGATGATAAGCTTGTTGTGTAGGTATCAGGGTACCATTTGGGAAGCTCATTGTTTATTAAGGATATCTGAAGTCGACTCAACTTGAGGAGAATCGACTTAACTTAACCTTTGACGATTTCTTGTTGACTTTGTATTCATAAGCAAGCTCTAAGATCGCATATAATGACATGATTCACTTATCTTGCCACAATATTAGAAATGACACAAATTAAATTACTCAAAATACACCACAATCTAGAAAAATCTCAAACTTCAATTTTAAATCAAATTATTTTTCATTTGTCAGCAACAAAACGAATATTCACATCGTTAAATTCTCAGCGGTTTTAATTAATTTTTTCCCCCTTTCCATTCTTATATAAATTCTCGTTATATTTGATGTGCAGCTTTCAAGCGATTCCCAAGAGTTCAAGAGAAAAATAGAGCATGATTGTGGCAAAAAAAATAAATTCACACAAAAAAGCACATTGACTTGAGACTATACATTATTATTCATTATGTTCCTTCTATTTTCTTTTTATTCTAAAAATGTTACAATTTTTCACATTGCTTAGAGATTCGAAGGGTTTTTTTTTGTGTCAGGCATTGAGCTATAAATAAAGCTAAAAATGCGACAAAGCAACACAAAAAAAAATGTCTCAACTGAAGCGTAAGGAAACCTTCTCTCATTTTCTTCTACTGTCTTTGTCTTATGCCACTTACCCCATTTTAAAAGTTAAGCTCTATGGAAATAGCTCTTTTGGTACCCAAAGAAGTGAATAGCATCTTTAAAATAATTTTTTTTTTTAAAAAAAAAGGAAAAACTTTCCCAAGAGAATTGAAATGAAAAATTTTTCACTACTCATTCCATTTTACAATGCTTTTTATCATTTTCATCCTTTTTGTTCCTGCCATCATCAAGGGGGGATTTGTCCAAAGGTAACGGCTATACCCGAAGAATCTTGTACTAGGTTCATTGTTTCACTGGCTTCGTATTATTCTAAATGGCAAGAAAAATTGTATAACATAGTCATAGGAGCATGTACTTGAGCACCCCATTTGCATAAGGGTTTGGCGACTGCCTATACTTACTTACTTACTTCTTCGCTGGCCGTACAGATCAAGTTTGATCCATGGCCTCCTTATACTGCCTATACTAATTATGCTTATAAATATGCTCATAAGGTTGATAATGGTCAATTTTATTGACTGAGTATACACATTAGCAAGCTCATTTGGGTGACTATGGTCAAAATAACCCAAAAATCCAATTCTTAGACAGACATCCCTTCCAAACATCCCCCCAAAAAAAGATGAAGAATGAAAATTAATTTTACATTCCAATCGAATTCCCTTTAACTCAACAATATTCTATTTACGTGCTGTTTTTGCATTCATCACGCTTATTTTTTTTTGTGGTTGTCACGATACTCAATGGAATTCTCCTTCACTTTTGTTGTTCATCACCATAAAAATGGGAAAAAGGAAGAGACGATAGAAAGTTTATCAGTGAGAAGAAGAATACCAAAAAAAAGTTATTTCATTGTAGCGAATGACATGACAAATTACAATTAAGTGATTATTCGGTAAATTTAAAAAAAAAAATAATTTTGTTGCTTACGTTAATTAATCATGAATCACATAATTTTCGTACTACTAATTGGACGACATGTAACAACAAACTGTATAGCTACAGTAATATGTCAATTCAATGGCAGGAAATGATGTCAAACAGTTTTTTTTATATATATATTAAAGCATTCCATTCAGTCACTGTAGTGATGTACACGAGAAGTGTTAATCAATTTTGTGGTAGATGAGGTAAGTGGAAATATTGATTGATGTTTACATAGAGAGTGGTGAGGTGGACCAATTTAGACATCAAGCTACACTATTTACCAAATTAATTTGTTGAATTTTAATTTATTGGAGTGAATGTAGTGGGAATTGATGTGTTTGACAGTTTAATTTTATGAAAAATATTAATTGAAAAGTCAATGGGTATATTTACATCCTGTAAAGGACAAGGAAGTGAAAAAAATCAAATATGCCGATAAATTGTTACAATTTTCTGATGAGTGTTTGAGCCTTGATGTCATTTCAGCACGATAATTGACAAATTAAAGCTTTGGAACTAAAAAAAGAAATTTAAAGTTCGTCTGCAGTTAAATGCAGTCATTTAATTAATCCTTAAAATATCAGACTGGTAAAAAGCCGGATTTAAAGTGTGCCTGGTATTAAAATCTGCACAAAACTCTCTATATGCTCCATTTTTGACCTTTTTGATGCCATGTGAACAGACTTGTTAATTTGAAATTTAATAAAATAGACACAATCACCCCTTAGAGACAATGGCGATTCTTACATGGTGTCAGCGTGCTCATTCCATTCAAAAGGTGTCTGAACAGCAGAGGTGTAGTTTTAAGGTTTGAGGGGGAAGAGGAGGAGAGAAGGAAAGGAGAAAATTGGATTTTAGGGTCCTTTCTGAATAAGTTGCTCCCTGCTGTTCAGTCACAATGTAGAAATTTTGAGCTAATATGTTGCTCGGGAAAATAATTCTAAATTAGCGACTAGAAACTCCTTTTCCGGAACCCATAAGTTACTCACCGCGAGAAGCATTAAACACTGCATGAATGATCACTTTATGTCCATCACCAGTACAGTTATGCATTTAAATTACTCAAAAGATTTATGGAATTTCCGAGTAAAAAAAAAAAATAATTTCACATATTCAAAAAATTATTCACATTTATTGGGTGTTGGGAGATATAAAGTATCAGTAGGTAATTATTCGCTTAATTTAAGTACATAAAAAACTTTTTTGTAATTAATCATGATATTCCCGTAGGAAGCATACTCACATACGCATTAATACGTGGCTGCTTTCATTTTTCAATACATATATGCGAACACGTGAGTGCCAAAAAAGAACGTCCTCGTTAAATTTTTTAATCGCATCCAATTTTTCCTCTGAGTATATCGCATAATAAATTTCAACCGTGAATTTTAATGTTTTATCATAAAAAAAGCATGTTTTAATAATCAAAAACTTTAAATTGCTTTTTTTAGGAAATCACGCACGTACACATATTTTTAAATAAGTTATGTGCTGTGGATCTGTGGATATGGATGAGAGATTCTTGATGATTAAGTCAATATCTCCTCATTTCTTTTCATGATAATCGATTTTTGATGCCTAATTAATTCTTTCTATTTTTGTTTGCCTTCATACCTTCCATATCCACAACAAGGATATTCTCACCATCATTGAGTATTTATGATGGAAAATAAAAGGTAGTCAATAACTATAATCATAGACATTTACGTCATTTTGAGACCGTAAAACGTCTACATTCTATTTATAATCATAACATTTCCTTACGTCTTCAAATTCCTTATTTATAGATATTTCTCTATTGAAAAAAATCATTTCTATTTAATGGAGCTGAAATATTTCCATTAGAAATTCATCGTTCGCACTTTTTACGCTAACAGAACAAAATCTCATTTTCCGCTTACCGGAATAAGATAGAAGGTCGTTGACAAATGATGTTTATTGTGGAATTGGATATTTAGAGATATTTTGTTCAGGTTAGTCATGAGATGTTGATTTGGATCCTTAAAGGGGAATACTCGTATGCTTTTGACTTGCATCCGATGGATCTGTATAAAGTGGACCTAGAAAGTGATTTAATGTCTATCTGTAGCCATTACCGAACATAGACCTCAGGTTGATTTTTTTGCTTGCCATTGGTTTACGTAATGTGACTTTTGGAGTACCTGAATGCCTTTTCTCTTACCTTTCACATCCAAGATAGCTAATTCATCTGCATATGACAGGAATTCCTAGATTTCACCCTATTAATAGCTACAAATCAGTTAATCAGCTTCATAGCATCCCCTCATAAAACGATAGAAACTCAAATAATGCTGGACGTCACCACCAAACGACCCCTTACCAGAATAAGATAAAGAATCATTGAAACATAAGAAAAGACTTGATGAAGGTGGCAATAAAGGTGAAAGAAGTTTAATGGAGTTTAATGTGATATGAAAAAAAAAAAATATTTAAATTGGGTAATTTTCCCATCGTATCAACCATCATCATCATCATCATCGTTGTCGTTGTCGTCAACAACAATATATGTATAGGAAAATGCTTTCAGGGTAGCAAAAAAAGAGAGAAAGAAGAAATAAAAAAAAGATGTGGAGAAAATAACTTTATTATACATTTACGTGGCGAAAATGTGTAAGGAAGAGAAAGCTCATATATGAAGAGGGGAAGAAGAAGAAGAAAAAGTTTTAATATGTTTTCTGGGAGCTATCAAGAGGAATTTTAACTCGAATTAGAAACCCATTTTTATGATAGACGAGTTTTATTAATCCTCAAACGTCATTTTAGATACAATTCTAGCGTAAAAAAAGAAGGAGTTATAATTTTGTTGCATATGATATTACTGTCGATCATAAGTTATGCTTCTATGTAGCAGAGGTTAAGGATGAAGTTTTGTGTGCGATTAAAGCTGTATTCTTTCATGATTCATACGATGCTTTCCCTAACAAGCAAAGAGCGCGATCAGATCGCGCTTTTTAAAAAATAAATTTTCATCTGATGACGCTCAAAAAAGCGTGATCTTCCATACAAATTGTGATCGCAGCAGGGTACCATGAAAATCGCGCTCTCAAGATTACGCTATTTTACTTGCATGCAAGTTAAATTAAGAGCGTGTTCAAGAGCATGCTCAGCTGATTACGATCTATAAAATATACTTATGGTTATGCTCTTGAGAACATGGTGGTTTAAGCACAATCTAAAGCATGCTTTAAAAAATATGCTTTTAAGCATGTCCTATTGAGCACAATTGCCAAATTACACTCAAATGAGTTCACTCTTGAGCTCGATAATAAGCTCATGGTAATTTGAGCACAATCCAGAGCATATTTAAAAAAATATGCTTTTAAGCATGATTAATTGAGCACAATTACAAAACTATATTCAATTATCGTAAAATCTGAAATAAAAATGTTTAAAAAAGAAAAAAAGATTCAGATTAGAAAAAGTAAGTTTTGTATTTATTTAATTTACAATAATAAATTTATGTATATATTTTAACTAATTTAATTATGTTATCTTCGGTTTCATCACGTACTAATGGGTTGAAATCGGGAGCTTTTTTGTCGGATCACAGCATCAAGGGAGAAAAGTGCAACGGCATTCCGGCAAAAATACAGCAGATGATCGCCTACGTACTATCTAATAGAGAAAAATAAATTAATATAATTGGTTAAAAATTATAATGTAAATCTTATTACCTTTTCCAAATTTTTGCGTAGAGCCGTTGTTAATTTTAAGTAATTTGACATCAGAGCTGTAAAGGTTATTCTACTAAATAAATCATGATTAGCACATGCTTTTGTTGACTACATTTCAATTATCTTACCATAAGTTCATAAAGCCATCATAAAACTGTGCACACAAAACTGTTTTTGCTGCACTCATCTTTTCTGGAGCGATTTTTATTGATGTTCACTCATTGAAATTCCGAATGCGAATGACGAATTATTTGAAAAACACTTGTATTTATACTAAAATTTTTCCGAAATAATTTTTTTTATTTAAGTCAAAGTTTTTTGAAGTTGACATTTAAAGTTGAATGTCAGCTATCATTTATGACAGAAATTCTTGAGTTGACATTCAGAGTCAAATGTCAACTGTCGTTTTTTGATGAAATTCTTGAGTTGACATTCAGAGTCGAATGTCAACTGTCGTTTTTTAATGAAATTCTTGAGTTGACATTCAGAGTCGAATGTCAACTGTCGTTTTTTGATGAAATTCTTGAGTTGACATTCAGAGTCGAATGTCAACTGTCGTTTTTTAATGAAATTCTTGAGTTGACATTCAGAGTCGAATGTCAACTGTCGTTTTTTGATGAAATTCTTGAGTTGACATTCAGAGTCGAATGTCAACTGTCGTTTTTTGATGAAATTCTTGAGTTGACATTCAGAGTCGAATGTCAACTGTCGTTTTTTAATGAAATTCTTGAGTTGACATTCAGAGTCGAATGTCAACAGTCGTTTTTTAATGAAATTCTTGAGTTGACATTCAGAGTCGAATGTCAACTGTCGTTTTTTAATGAAATTCTTGAGTTGACATTCAGAGTCAAATGTCAACTGTCGTTTTTTAATGAAATTCTTGAGTTGACATTCAGAGTCGAATGTCAACTGTCGTTTTTTGATGAAATTCTTG
The DNA here is from genome assembly GCF_022539635.2 of Chironomus tepperi. NCBI lineage: Eukaryota > Metazoa > Arthropoda > Insecta > Diptera > Chironomidae > Chironomus > Chironomus tepperi. Next base: position 4,940,333 of record NW_027226207.1, read on the forward strand.
AGTTGACATTCAGAGTCGAATGTCAACTGTCGTTTTTTAACGAAATTCTTGAGTTGACATTCAAAATCGAATCTCAACTCTTAAATAATGATGAAATTTGACAGTTGACATTCATAGTCGAATGTCAACTCTTAAATAATGATGAAATTTGACAGTTGACATTCATAGTCGAATGTCAACTCTTATATAATGATGAAATTTGACAGTTGACATTCATAGTCGAATGTCAACTCTTATATAATGATGAAATTTGACAGTTGACATTCATAGTCGAATGTCAACTCTTAAATAATGATGAAATTTGACAGTTGACATTCATAGTCGAATGTCAACTCTTATATAATGATGAAATTTGACAGTTGACATTCATAGTCGAATGTCAACTCTTATATAATGATGAAATTTGACAGTTGACATTCATAGTCGAATGTCAACTCTTATATAATGATGAAATTTGACAGTTGACATTCATAGTCAAATGTCAACTGTCGTTTTTTGATGAAATTCTTGAGTTGACATTCAGAGTCGAATGTCAACTGTCGTTTTTTAATGAAATTCTTGAGTTGACATTCAGAGTCGAATGTCAACTGTCGTTTTTAATGAAATTCTTGAGTTGACATTCAGAGTCGAATGTCAACTGTCGTTTTTTAATGAAATTCTTGAGTTGACATTCAGAGTCGAATGTCAACTGTCGTTTTTTGATGAAATTCTTGAGTTGACATTCAGAGTCGAATGTCAACTGTCGTTTTTTAATGAAATTCTTGAGTTGACATTCAGAGTCGAATGTCAACTGTCGTTTTTTGATGAAATTCTTGAGTTGACATTCAGAGTCGAATGTCAACTGTCGTTTTTTGATGAAATTCTTGAGTTGACATTCAGAGTCGAATGTCAACTGTCGTTTTTTAATGAAATTCTTGAGTTGACATTCAGAGTCGAATGTCAACAGTCGTTTTTTAATGAAATTCTTGAGTTGACATTCAGAGTCGAATGTCAACTGTCGTTTTTTAATGAAATTCTTGAGTTGACATTCAGAGTCAAATGTCAACTGTCGTTTTTTAATGAAATTCTTGAGTTGACATTCAGAGTCGAATGTCAACTGTCGTTTTTTGATGAAATTCTTGAGTTGACATTCAGAGTCGAATGTCAACTGTCGTTTTTTAATGAAATTCTTGAGTTGACATTCAAAATCGAATCTCAACTCTTAAATAATGATGAAATTTGACAGTTGACATTCATAGTCGAATGTCAACTCTTAAATAATGATGAAATTTGACAGTTGACATTCATAGTCGAATGTCAACTCTTATATAATGATGAAATTTGACAGTTGACATTCACAGTCGAATGTCAACTCTTATATAATGATGAAATTTGACAGTTGACATTCATAGTCGAATGTCAACTCTTAAATAATGATGAAATTTGACAGTTGACATTCATAGTCGAATGTCAACTCTTATATAATGATGAAATTTGACAGTTGACATTCATAGTCGAATGTCAACTCTTATATAATGATGAAATTTGACAGTTGACATTCATAGTCGAATGTCAACTCTTATATAATGATGAAATTTGACAGTTGACATTCATAGTCGAATGTCAACTCTTATATAATGATGAAATTTGACAGTTGACATTCATAGTCGAATGTCAACTCTTATATAATGATGAAATTTGACAGTTGACATTCATAGTCGAATGTCAACTCTTATATAATGATGAAAATTGACAGTTGACATTCATAATCGAATGTCATTTATCAATGTCATTTATCAATGAAATTCTTAAGTTGACATTGTTTTTTGAATGTCAAGTCATGTCATATTGATGGAAAATCATTAGTTGACATTGGTTTAAGAATTTGAGATCTGGAAAAATCATCACATTAATTTGCATATTCACAAAAATGTAACCTTATAAATATGCTTTTGAGTTCGCTTTTCAAGTGATCTCCTGATTATGATCTTTTGAGTACAAAAATCATCACAATTATTTGTATGTTCACATGATTATAACTTTAAAAATATGCTTTTGAGGACGCTTTTCAAGTGATCTCCTGATCATGATCTTTTGAGCACAAAAAATCAACACAATCACTTACATATTCTTAAGATTATAACCCTTTGAATATGCTCTTGAGGATGCTTTTAACGTGATCTTCTGATCATGATCTTGTGAGTATGTAAATGAGTACGATAAAAAAAAACTTGCATGCAAGTTTATTTATAAAGATCATGATTGAGTACGCTATTGATCATGTTCATTAGCATAATCTTAAGAGGATGTTAAAAAAGCGTACTCTCAAGCGTCATCTTTATCGAGAGCGCGCTCTTTGCCTGTTAGGGTTTAGGCTATTTAAAGGGAATTGTCAGTTTATGCTTTGCGGATTGCTTTAATTCATTCATTACATAGTAAGGCAAAGCAGCATCAGGATCAAAACGGAAATTGAGTCTAACTCTAACCTCTGCTACCCCTAAATACGCTCCTGAGTAATATTAAAGACATGAATCCACGATTCTGTCCTCGAACCACAATTTTAGCATTTTTGACCCTTTCTAACTCAAAATTTAGATGACTTCCAAGAACTGCATAGCAACCTCACCCCAAAAAACCCTGAATTTCCATAACATTGAACTCTCAAAGTCCTTTAAACCATTGATTAACTAGAAAACCATTGAGATATTCATATAAGATTCAGATAAGTTCAAAAAAGTAGGTAAGAAAGAATCGAGATACTTTCATAATTAAAATTAAAGCAAGAAAGAAAGCACAAAAAAAATTATAATTAACAAAGTTTTCGAACCGTAAATAATGTGCAATGTAGAAAAAAAGGATTTTTCTCTCTCTCCATTCTTTTCCTTCTTCTTTTTAGCTCTATATGCTAGAGTCATTTCATTTCTGCTAAATTCAACCATTTATTAAGAAAGGCATCGTAATTACAAAGGGGAGCAACAAAAAAAAAATGGAGGAAGCGGAAACGAAAGGAGAAATTTTTTTTTAAATCGCAAGATGAGCCAATTGAAGCGATTTCTAATTGGTAAAATACATGAAAGTTCCTCAACAGCAAATCAACACTTCATAAAATTCCCCAAGTCTTTTATGCTCGATTTCATGCAATTGAAAGTTCCTTTTTTAAGACTCAACTTAAAGTTTTTAATAAGATTTCATGCGAAATAAATAACTAATTTTATTACAGGGGAGGAACTATGTTGGGTTGATGGGTGTGGGAGAGGGACAGAGTTGGCATGGCACTAAAGCCGGCCTTCACTGAATTCCGGCTTCTAAATGAGTGTTGGTCACTCTAGGAAGAGTATAGACTAGATTTTCACTTGTGTCCTTCAAGAATCTTCACAAAAAAGTTCATGAATCCTCAAAAGACATCCAAAGCTACACCCCTGCTTCATTTAACCCTCAATGACCATGAAAACTGTTATCGTGCAACTTTTTCTGCTCCTCTCACTTCCAAAAAATTAATTTCAATAATTCAGCATTAAAAAATATTGAAGAAAAAATTGTGCCTGATCGAGAAATGAAGTGAGAAAAAAAAGAAGGAACGACCACTTTAATGAGAAAAGTTTTGCTTTCACCTCATAAATTAATAGTTCATAAAAATGTGAATTTGATAGCTTCACAACTCGTTCGTTTTTTTTTTTTTGGTAAAGTACAGTTTGCCGTATCCTTCTACAACATCCATACACAGTTGGGATGCCATATAACACTTCATTCCATTTTATCGATTTGAAAGAATCTTTTGAGAGCTATTTGTTAGGTACCAGTATCATGAAAAGTGTTAGGAAGAGGCATAAAAAGTTTCTTTACAGATTTTTTTGGGATGATTACTGCCTTCAGGTCTTCCTTATTCCTTATTCGAATCACACAGATATCTTTCTTCTCGTTCTTGTGATCTTATTCAGTAAAACGGATGTGTACACTGATTATTTGAATTGACTTGATGAGATTTTCGACAAATTTTATTCGAATTATGTAGATTTGTAGATGATTTTGTTGTTTGGTTAAGGTGAGGAAATTAGAAAATATACAAATAGTTATGAGCTGTCTCAAATCAGTTTCAAATGTTACGACAAAGTGAAAATATACAGGAAGGTGGCAGGAGCCTCTCATTATTCATATAACGCTCTTAAATGAGCAAAATTGAGGTTTTGGTCCGAAGATGGCGAGAAGGCAGTCAAAAAAGCCATTTTTTCGTGTTACTTAATAAGTATACGACCCCCTTTACTCCATACCTATCAAGCAACATCATGAAATCTTCAATGAACGCCTACAATGCCGACAAAAAGAAAATTTCTTCGAATTTTTGATTAATTTCGAATGATTTCCATTATGTTGAAGATCCTCGCAGTTGACATCTTCTTTAATTTTTTTAAAAATTGTGTACGTACTTGATTCTCAAAGGGTACACGCGTGCACTCAATTTGAAGCAACAGCCACCCACACATTCTGTTTTTAAAAAAGACAAGATGCATTTAAAGCAAAAAAACGAGTTTTTGGTGCTTACTAAAGCTAAAAATTCGTTTTAATGGAACATATTTTGTCAAATGTTATAGAGATGACTGTACACACCCGTATGTGTCTTTTTTCCTTATCCTCAAAGCATGACCTTTTTCCTCATCATAATCACAAAAGTGAAATCTTTCACCATTTTAATCTAAATCGAAATCTAAACTTTTCGTAATAATTTTTTTATAAGAAGTTTGTTTGTTTTGCTGTTGCTATTTTTTACTTGTCGAGTATGTGGGACGAGAACTTTGCTTATAAATGTAAAAATTTCATTGTTCAAAGGAGCAACAACAACAAACCTTTTGAGGAAATGTGGGACAAAGAGATAAAAGGGAAAAAATGCGTCGCAGAAAATTAAAAGAGCGGAAATTACTTATTGATTAATTTTGAAATCATGCGAATTGTAACAAATGTTGATTTTTCATTTTCACTTGATTTTTTTTTTTCATTCGTTGTGATGTGAGATAATGATGTAGGGGATGGGGTCGTTTGTAAATGATGTATGTATTCAATTTCTTGATTATTTCGGTAGTGCACTTGGTATCGGAAATTGGCAAGTGGTAGCCAGCGATAGAACCAGCTTCAGGCGACTCCTGTGGGAGGTCATGGATCACAACTGATCTGTACGACCAGCGAAGTAAATAAGTAAGATTATTTCGCTAGCTGTATAGGTCAATTGTGATACATGACCTCCCTCAGATGATGCCTTAAAGTGGCTTCCGTCTGCCAATTTCCAATGCCAAGTGTCTTTATCGGCAGCTTCCTTCCAAGGGTTCTTTGGTCATCCACGAGTTTTATACTTATTCAATTAGAATCCATTGCAAGTTTGTTCTTAAATTCAATACAGAGAGTATGGACCTACTTTTTGTACCATTGCCTTTGAATGTAAAGAATCCTGACCATGCCTCTAAATCCCAGCCTTAGCGGTTGACCTCCTAACTTCCCACCGCTATCTTAGCTCTAACTGAGTCCCCCTTAATACACCCCTGATCTTAATATTAGAACCTAACTGTCCCAATTTCATCTCAATTCCAGACATCACTCATAAACAACCCCCAAAAAAGAAGGAAAAAGAGAAATCAGTCAAGGATAATGGGATTGAATTTTGGTAAAGAAGAGATGAAAATAAATGAAAAGAAAGCAAAAAAAAAAGCAGCTCATGAGAATTTCATGAATGTTAAATTTTTTCCACTTCTTCTTCCATCTGTAAACTAAAGCTCATCGTTAAAAAAATTTTTTTTACTCCATATAATTCTTCATTCTGCTCATTGCTGAGAAATCCCTATGGATTGAATTGTGTGCTTAAGTCGGAGCTTATTTGATGGCTTTATAGCTCTTTAAGGTTAACGCTTTTTGAATGAAATTTAATGATACTTACAGACACATTGTACACTGTTCAAATAAGCTTTTTTTTGGTAGAAATCACGCTAAAAGCTCTTAAAGCTCAAATTCTCGTATATTCAAGTTTCTCGTGCATTTCTGACACAAAAAAAAATCTTCATTATACGCAAAGCATAAAATGACAACGACGTCACACAAAAAAGAGTATAATCAATCATTTTAAACAGAAAATGGAGAGAATAAAAAAAAAAGTTGATTTGCTTTCTTTCTTTTCATCCTATTCTCATTCTTATGGGATGTCAGATAGATGAATTTTTTCTTTTATCTATTTAAATAAATTTCACTTTTATTTTTTTCATATGGCAGTTTTAATGTGAAACAAATGAAGGTAAAGTTTGATTAATTTTGAGGTGGGGAATATGGCAGTTACAGTTGAGTAATTAGATTTTTTTATCTTGAATTGTTTTATTTCATGACTTTATTAAGTTAAAGCAGAGATTGAAGTCGATTCGAATTTTGTATTGAAACGTCAACTTGAGTGGACTCGACTCCATACATAATTCGAGTTGACTTACAGCTCTGATTTAGAGGACCAAAATGACGATTGGTTCTCTTTATACTTTATGTTTTTTCAATAAGCACAATAAAGACCTTCTTGAAATTATGAGGGACAAATGAGAATGTAGGCATTTACTGATTGTAAAATTCATCATTTCTGAGAAGGAAATGTTGACGCTTAAGGATATAAAATCATAACAAGATGTTCTTTTTCTTCTTCTTAAAAGAGCAACTTTCAAGCTCATATTAGGACTAGAAGTGTACAAGCAATCTCGAGCAGCACAATGAAATGAACTACAATTTCCTTCGTACAAAATGGATCAAAATCAGTTATCATAGTGAAATTAGGGAAAAACTGCGTTTCACTATCAATATGGTGACAAAGCCCTGAGCGACCATAATGAAGTAGGCTCCGCTAAACCTATTTTTGGCAGTCATATGGATGCCAAACTTAGGCGGCTTCCATTTGGTTTAGATAAAAAAGGTTCATGAAGCAGCATTCTTTACTTGTGTCGCTCGATACCCTAGCGACCACATTGTGCTGTTCGGGATAAGAACCTTTTTCATATTTTTAAATTAGCTGTCTTCAATTCAAAAAATCTAAATTTTCTAAATGCTGATTAATTTATCAAAAATTCTCCATTTTCTAATGAAGTCTTTATGGTTTTGCCATAGTTTTTGACAAACTTTTCACTAAGAACTCAAAATGAGTTGTCTCAAAGGAAATTTTATTCCAATTATTAATTCTTTTGAATTTCAATCTAGAACTTCCATAAAAATTCTAATTAAAAAACTATTTGAATTCAAAAAAGAATAATTCAGCACCGACGACAAGTTGCTAAGGTATGAATAAATTCCATAAAATGAAGTATGCACGGTAAGGTAAGAAAAAGTTCCCATAGTCATTGAACACTCAATTTATAAAAAAAAATGTGTTCATATTTTCAATATTTTTATCGACTCAATTTCTATACCTCTTCCTTATTCAACCTTCTCACACAAAGAACATTTTTCAGCATACAAGGTGGGAGTAGAGCACATTCGTGTAAATTCAATTTCAATTCCATTGTGAGTCATGCTATGAAATATACTAAAAAAGCATAAAAATAATAAAAATAAGAATCTCTCGTCCTGTAACCCTCTTATGGAATAAAGAGAAGAAAATCTGCTTTTCTTGCCTTACCATATTATGCCTATATAAATTTCAAAAAAAATATATATAAAATTGACATGAGTTTGACTGGTGAATGGTATAAAAAAAAGGAAGCAGAAAATTTCACGTGATATGTACAACAATAAACATTAAGAGCATTATTCCGAATGGAAAGGAAAATTCTACGTAAATATAAATTCTGTCTTTTACTCTTTTTTGAGCTTATTTTACAGTATGGAGGTTAGGTAAGTGATATTGTGGCTACTGTGTCTATCATGCAATCATAATAACGTCTGATCTAGTGTCTAACATTGCTGTGAGGTTCAGATTGTTATCATTATTGATACTCTAGTTAATTCCTTGTCTAAACCTAGTATGAACAATATATTTTGGAACTAGTAAGACTTTATGTGATTTAGGGTCATTGAAAATGATGAACTGAATGAGACTGAATGAGTTGGATTCTGACATTAAGTCTGAATGACCCTAAATCTCAAACTATTAAACTGCGCTTCCTACCCTAATTGATTCTGATTTATCACCATTCCTCCTTTTTGTGTGTCGATTTAACTCTCACGAGTGCCTTTACAGGTTTTGAAAATATTTACAACCTTAAAGCACTTTGTGACTTCTTCATTTTCCGCTGTCAAAAAAAATCATCCATTCAATAATATTTTCTTGTGTGTTCATTTTCTGTAATTTGTTTAGCATTATATGCTTTACAATAATAGGAATAATAACAATAAAAATCAGCCATAATAGACGCATATTCATACAATATACCAGCAAAAATCGCTCGATTATGCGAAAAAGAAATGATTTTATTTTCAGCATATAAACAAGTCGAAAAAATATTTGTTATGTGTCGAGAATACAGCAGAACATCATTGCACGACTCATTCTCTATCTCTTTTTTCTGTCGATGTCGCCTTTATTTTTATTATTTTTCTTACACTGTTGTTGGTTTGGATCGTCTTAGCTCAGCAAACGCAACAAACTTTTTCAATCAGCTTCCCGTAGCGATAAATAACTGAATAACGACGACATTTGCTTTCCTTTCAATTTCATGCTGATTTTATGTCGTGCATGTTTGTGATATACGTATTAAAATGCATTGTAATCTAAAAATTTTCGAGAAAATTTATTTCTTTTTTTGGGTAGTTATAAAATGGCAGATTTTTGGTATGGTAAGAGATTGTTCTTGATTTTTGGGATGTATTTGAGTTTTGGATTAATATTTATTTTAAATAGCTTTTAGATATTTACATTACATGTGATTCAAACTCGAGTGGAATAGACTGTGAATAGTCGACTGTAAGTCTAGTTGTAAAATTGACATTTTATGGCAAGCTCCGCCAATATGAGGCTAATAACAATTCATAATGTCGACTAATTTATTCGGGACAAAGCATGTTCCACCCAAACCTACTCAAGTGTCTTTGAGTATAATTTTCAGGAAATTAATAGGATTCGTCCCAAACTGCAGACTTTGAGCCTTAGACAAACTATAAGGCACAGCTAAAAACAACAAAAAATGCAGGATACGCAACCTGCGGTCCTTGGTTGAACTCTAGAAATTTAGCTTCATCAGACCATCGCCCTCAAACCTTAACTTAAAATTTACTGAGAAGTTCACACAACTCCTCATAGTAACATACCTGTATATGCTTCTCTATGAAGCCATAAAAACCAACTTCAACTCACAAGTTACTCCACTCACATAAGTAGCAATATTTTAATTTATTCATCTATACACGATGAAAATTCTTAAAATCCATGCAAAATCTGAGATGTACGTAGAAACGATCATAATGTTAAAAACCTCAAAGAGCAGTAATGGCATCCATTTGTCTCATTACATTATTGCTGTTCGTTTGATGTCGACTCCTTTGTCACATCTCTTCTCACATCATCATAACCCTACAAAACAACAAACAGCAATTGCGAAAAGCGGGGATAGAAAAAGTGTCGTGCATTACATTGTATAAAAAGGGGAGAATTTCTTTTACATAACACGAGCATAAATGGGAGGAAATAGGATGATTGGAGAATGAGACTGTGGAATAAAAAAATGTTTTGAAATGTAAGAAGCTCCACAAGCATTTCAATACGATGACAGTAAATGCGTTTAAATGCAAACAGCGTAAATGTCACAAAAGGAAATGTGATAATATTTTTAAATGAACCAGCATTTTTTACTCCGTTGATGTTTCCCGCTTCTATTACCATCGTTAGATGCTCCTTTCATATTCTGAATTTTAAAATATTCTCTTTGAATTTTTTATGGAAATTTTTACCGCAAATTTCCGCATTTTATATTGAAATGCGATGATAGAAAAGTCATAAGTTTTATATCAATAGTTTTTTGTCAACAATTAATGATTTTGCACAAAAAGGAAGGCGTCAATCATTGCTTTGGGGTATGGCAGTGATTCGTGACTTTTGTACTGCGGCAAGCTGATGTATACTTAAGAAGGATATATAGATTGGGTCTTTAGCCTTCCCAATAGGTCACACAAGCTTTACTCTACACTTTACACTGAATTGATACCGGATTGACACCGATTTCATTCTTATCAGGCTACTTTAGTGCCTAGCAGACGTAGAACATGCCTTTGAGCACACTATGACATCCCAAAACAGGCAAAGAGCATGCTTTTAAGGTACAGAGACAGTACGGTACCTAAAATCGATATTTTTGACTGTATTTGATCACTGAGGAGCCTGTCATATTATGGAAATGATTCAACTCCACTCACGAGTCCTATGACGCTAAAAAAGGTTGTCTACATCTGTCCCAACAGCAAAACAATGTAGAAAACCCACTGTTTTGTGACTGAAAGACATTTATTAGAATTCTTTTGCAATAAGAAAGGGGAGAAAGTTGACAACTTTTTTGTATTGTTTGTTGCCTGTATTGTAGGATGTAGGATTTTTTGTCATAACATTTATGTAAGAGAGAGAGGAAAAAAAAATATTTTACGTTTTGTCACAACTGAATGTCCCCACATACATGAATATAATTTGACTGTGGGACATAATTCAGTAGATTGAACTGCTGCACACAAAAAAAAGGGGAGAGTTGGATGGGATGCTTGGCATATTTTCCATACTTTTTGTTATGACAACAACAATAATAATGATGATAATAATGAGCAGCAGATGAAAGCTTTCCACTTTCTGTGTGTATATAAATCAATATCATCCCTTTTTACTGTCATCTTTCCTCATCTTTATCTTATTGAATAGCGGAAGTCATCTATGAAGTAAATATATATGTATATTAATAAACATTTGTGAACGGGATAAAAAGCGATGAAAATATTCCATTGTGGTCGATTATGAACAATGAGTAAGTCAAGAGTGAGAGAGGAAGATTATATATCAATATCGGAAGTTAATGCTGAATATTTAATATAATGAATGAGTATGGATGATAATTAAGGTATGCTGAGGGTTTAGGTGCATTTTTAGGGGGTATAGTTTTAGGTTTTGGAAGATAATGTCAGGAATCATTGCAGATAGCACTGCTGCAGCTTATAGTTAGCTGGCATCGGCTACTAATCACAAGATAGTGTTGATTCCGATTGTCGAAATATCAATGGTTAGTTCACACTTGATAAGAAGCAATAATTGCTTCAACTTTAAGGATAAAGTGACAGTCTTCGCCCAAAACTAGCATTAGCTACAAAATCCAGCTAAATAGTAAACAAACAATCATCTTCAATCGGAATATTTAGGACATATTAGTAAATAAATTATGTAGATGAAAGAAAGATGGCACAAAAAACTTAGGGACTTGATGCTATTGTTATATCGAACAGATTGTCAGATAAAAAAGTTCTCTTTTCTTCTGACTAAAGGGATCTCGAAATTTAATACTTCATCTTATATGCTGTAACATCAACTCACTCCAAATGATGTAGATAGAGATGATAGAAAGAGTTTACTAAAATAATGGGTTAAATATGCTTTTGATTCATCGTAATTTAGATTCCATCATGAACCATCTATCAAAACTTTTTCCTTTTCATAGAAAAAAAAAGAAAAATCCTTTCTGTTCTGTCTCTCTCCGTTCATAATATTTATAGTAAGTGTGTGTCTAAGTCATGTAAAGTAATTTATTGTGGTGACCGAATAAGCATTTAAATATGATGATTGTTTTTGATATGGGTCTACTGATCCTAAGGAGGAAGGAAATATTTTCCTTTGCACACAATGAGGGGGACATCCATCAGTGACGTCTATTGATAATTTTGTGGGTTTTAGGGCATGTTCTGAATTCTGACACAAAATATTTATACATAACATTAATTTTCGAGTGCTAACTCAAGCTATCTAGCTAGACATCATTTATGATCATCCCCAAAAAAGCAAAAAAAGCCGAGATAAATGGCACATATTCAAAAAATCTGAGCCATTTTGCAATTTGTCTATGTGACGAACAAATACATAAACACGTTTTAGAATAATTTTTCAATGTCCAAATATTGGATAGACATGCCTCAACAACATTACAGTAAAATACTCATTCACATCCATACAACACATAGATAAATGTAAGAGGCAGACGTTAGTTTGATTCCATAAATGTGATAAAGATTAACCGATGTACCCAAAGAATGAGAGGAAAATTTGTGGCTTGGAAAATTGTCGGATTTCATTGTGAATTGCAGACCATTGTCACTAGTGAGAATGATTTCAATGGTGAATAAGAAGCATCACTTGGAAAGTGTTAGATGATGGCTTTTTATTATGCTGATTGTCTAATTCAGCTATGAATTGCATTCTATGGAATTTGAGATTATTGGTGTACCGAAAACTAATTATGTCAGGCTATTAATAGCTCATGATTCGTTAAGAAGTAATTTAATTGGCAATTCTGAGAATTGACTTCTGTTTGACTTTTGAATAAAAAGAGCACGTGTCTTTAAAGAAAAGAAGCTTTACAAATTCCACTTAAAACCATCATCCTCAGAACATCTAAGCTTGTGCATAATGTTATTGACATTTTTTGTTGATGTTTGTTCAGTCCTTATTACTACCATGAAGGACTTTGATTTTGATTTTATGAAATGCTTTTTTTGAATGTATTTAGATTTTTTGGAACAGAACCCGAGCAGTATGTTCTTATTTTTGGCATCAAATAAGGTGATTTCATCAGTAAAAGCAGTGCACTATAGACAAACTATAGTGTGTCGCCGAAATTGTTCGACAATTCTATGGACCGTATCAAGAGTAGTCATAGCTTACCAACAATGTGTATTGAATGCTCAAGTGACATAAGGGAGACAAATGGATTCATATTGAATTTATATGAAGTCCAAATAGTCTTCAAACTTCGTGGAACTTATAAATTGTTGCTAAATTGAGACTTGCGTCGCCTTTGGTGCTAAAATGACTCAGCGATGCCCTAACAACTGTATTTTGCATCTCGGGATTACAAATTCACGTTCAATGCCAAAATTAGATAGAAACTGAATATAACTTTGAATGGAATCATAATTCAAAAGAAATCGGTCAAGCTACAAAAGTATCAAATATCAAAGCAATTTTTTCTTAATTGATGTCCTATATACTATATTTAGTCATGCCATTCAAATCTATTATGCTTAACATCCTCAATTCAAACCAAAATCAAGTATTAAACGTCACTGACTCCAACAAAGCTCAACAATAAATTACTATTTTAAGTAAAATTTATCAACAAAAGTAACAAGCTTATTGCATTAATAAATCTAGTTATAAAGAAGTTGTCACCATGGAAAATTTATTCTGGTTTTTGTATATTTTTTTACGTTCACCCAATAAATGATTCAATGAACTTTTCACGGTGAAAAGTTACTTTATTTTTTTCGTTGGAAGCTTTCGTTGACTTTTTAATGCAGATTTGCGAACAAGACGAAGTTTTTTGTTCAGCAAAAGACGCGATTCTACTCATTACTTTATTTCAAATTTAAGGTAAATAAAATTTTCATCTTTTTAAATTTTTTTTTGGGTTTTCTGACGTCGGTCGAGTTTGAAATCACTTGATCCTTCCAGGTAGTACTAAAACTTTTACAAAGTATTTTTGTTTCGATCCCAACCAAAAAAAAATATATATCCCATTGACCATCACATTAATTTAATTCAACCTTTCATGAATTTCAAATTCTTTGATTAAAATTTGCTTAGTCACAAATCAGAGATGGAGTTTGGTCTTTTCTCGAAGGATGTGGAATTTGTAAATGGGCTTAGTGATACAGTTTCTGTGAAGTAGGGTAAGAAGTCGAGTCAAAATTCATATGAAATCGAGCTGACTTAAGTCAATTTCTTCGTACACAGAGAGAAAGGACGAAGAAGCTAGGATCACTAACATTCTGCTCTAGAAACGAGTTTGCGGGTATTGTTAAGTCATAATTAGGGTTTTATCAAAGAAATCGTCCTCAGACTAGACGATATGAATGAAGAAGGCTCAACTAAAACTCCTTCATTACCAAAATGGACACCAAATGGAGGTGACTTCCATTTGATGTTAATTAAGGAGGTTTAGCGGATCCCTAAAAGCTCCATGTCGTACCTTTCTTCATTTATGCCATTCTGCTAATTACTACCAATTCACCTATCAACCCCCTAACTCCATCTCTGCTTATACCTCTGTATCCATGCCGAAAAATTCAAATTAAAAATATTTTGTTCTATCTAAAACTTTGTGCTAGATATATTTTTCGGTGATATTCATCACCATGAATGAATGACTTTTATAAAGTTGGAAAAAAAAATTTAATACTAAACATTCTGCAGTATATCATGTCAAGAGTACACTAAAACGAATATATGAGTGCAGCATATCAGTGTAAATTGAACAAAAAAAAAATTCTTTCATTTAAGTCAATCCTGAATAATTTACAGCACAACACAATGTAATCTAATGCATCAATCTTTCTTCTCATACATAGATCTGTGCAAAATGCATAAGCATATATATATTCCCAAGATAGATGAGAATTATGGAAAAAGGAAGATATGAAGAGGAATGAAAAGTCAAGCAAATGGATGTGCATGTATGGATTTTTATTTTCCAACTCAAGCTGATGCTGCTGCTGTTGTTTTAAATTTGATTAAAAATGAAGACTGAAGTTTTTAATAATTTTTTTTTTTTTCTCCTATCATATGCTTGGTGATTAAGATGCATTAGGTATAATTGAATATAATGAAGTATGGCTTATGGATGAATGCATAATTTAATCACACATTGTTCAACAAGGATCTGTGACTTTTAAGATGAAAGATGCTTGAATAATTGAATTGTGTTGAGCATGTCTTTGAGATTTTTTTGATGTAGAATTAAGCAGAGATTTTGTCAAAATTTTATACATTTATGACGTCAATCAGAGAGCAGTTGGGGATGATGCGTAGCTAGGATTGGTTTTTAGAAGCCACAAACCATTTAAATCTTCAATTTTGTCAAGATTAACCTCAAAAACTTCCTGAATATAATTAAGGACCTCTTTTAATATGAACATTAAGCATGTTCGTCCCCATCACTCGTCTTGCGTCGCGAAACACCGAATATACCACAACATAAATTAAAGCAAAACAATTTCAAAATAAAATCAAAAACTAAGTGATGAAGGCGATAAGTCAGAATCCTTTAAAAATTTAAATACAAATAAAATGTATCCAAACTTTGTACATAATTAAGTTAAAAATTTAATGAATAAAAAGTTTATTTTAAAAAAAAAAAAAAAACATGTTCGTCCCCCTGTCTTCAAGCCAGTCTCTCTCCATCCAACACACAGCACAAAAAAGTTCACATCAAGAGCACTAAAAACGACCACTTATTGTGGTAGATAGGAAGAAAAAAAAATTTTTATATGCACTATCAAATGAAATGTTTGTTGTGTAAAGTTAAAACATTGTCAGTTGGTGGATGGACACAAGAACATACATACATAAGAGAAAAATTGCATGAGGCAGCAATATCAACTATAAGTCTAGTTGAACAATGGTTTGTTGAAGTCAAATATTTGACATTTGCTTGTGTAAACTCAGATCACTCAAAAAAAGAAGAGAATGTTATATGCTGAAGTAGGATGGAAAGATGATATGTAAGGAAATGTTTGCAAATTATGGTTAAATTAAGATTTGTTTGGAATGAAAAATGGGCATTATGTATTTTTGATTAAAATATGATTTGATTTTACATGTTATGGGGATTTTTGGACATGTTGTTGATGGTTACAATGTAAGTAATTAATGGAAATTGAGGTCAGGCAGGGAAATGAAATTTAGATCCATCTAAGTTGTCACAGCTCAGAAGCTTGTTCAATTGGTTCTATCGAAGTTGTCACAGTTTGTTAAACTGGTTAGGAGCATCAAAAAAGCAGCAGTGGTGAATGGAAATAATGTCGGCCAATCGTTCCTAATGACCGGATTCAATTCCAGAGAAATTCTAGTAGAACTTGGGTGATTTTTGGCTGTTTTAGCCACTTCAACTCAGTTTGTGTGATTCGCGACGCACAAATTGTAGTTAGGGACACTGTATTGATATACCCTGAGTCCCGTTGTGTTCAGAGTTGAGAATCAAAAGGCAACAAATAACAAAAACACAGAAATATTGCTTGCGGATCAAACCAATCCCCCTTATCAATAACTGATTAGCTACGCCCCTGTCACAGTATTTATCTGATCGCATAAACCATCCGACAACACGACCATCCATAAGTTAAAAACAAATCCAATTCTCACATCCCAAAATCACTACAAATCTCCAATAAATCCATGAAAAGAAATCTTCAGCATATTATGTATTTACATTTCTATAAATTTTTATTGTCCCTTTATTTTATGAGTCATTTTCTGTTTATAGAAGAATAAATTTTTATGGCATCATGCAAGACACACAAAAAAAATATTTATGCCATAAAAAAACTGCACACTAATATCATCACGGTACATACTGTCGCACAATTATCATCACTATCGTCAACAGCAATTTTTTGTTGCTGCCTCTGATTAATAATATTTTTTGTGGATGCAACAAAAAAGGAAGAGAATTTGTTTTATATGTGTAAACAATAAAATATTTAAATCTGGTGGCTTTCAACTGCAATGCAGCATAAAATTGAACATCATAAAAGCGTCTTTTTTTTCTCATTCATGTATTTTGTTTCATGCATATGTATGTACTGTGTTATGTTTGAGGTATGATAAACAATATAAAATTATCGTATGTATGCAATGTTCATGTATCCACTTTGCAATGTGAATGATTTTTCACGGGATATGATTATGAAAATGTTTCAAGTGAAAAAATATATACAGCAGCAATAAGATTGTAATGTACATTGAAATGTGTGTGCATCGAAACGTGAGAGCAATGTAATCATGTTTATTTCACCCATTCTTATTCGTAGTGCATGCAAGCCACATAGCCTCATACACACAAAAAAACTTCTATTGATGTTGCTGAAAGTCCATTGCGTTGATTTAACAGTGCATGAAAGACGAGCTTAAAATCTACAATTTTGTTAAATCCCTTTATTAGTGTAGTGCATTTTACAGTTAATACTAAGTTTATTTAACTCAAACAATGGCATCTGAGGATTATTTCAGATAGCATCCAAAAAGTATTTTATGACAATTCAGGAGTGTAGTTGGAGAAGGATAAAGCTTAGCGGTGGTAAATTGTCATATGCATTGTTTTGAGCATGAATAACAACACCTCTAGATGTCATCATTATAACACCTTGTCGAAAGTATACTTAGAATCAAGTGATGAATAATATTCATCCAATGGTGGCGGAGAGAAAATTTAAGGGCCTTATACTTAGAACTAAGGGCCTTATACTTAGAACAAACGTAGAACTCAAGTACTAAATTTATAGAACAAAATATTTGAATTTTTAAAAGCCGTTTTTTAATTAAATGAAAATATTAAATTAATGCTGTTTTTCCAATTGTAATAGTTGTAATCGAAATGAACACTGTTTATTTAGTCGTCACTGTCGTCAAATTCATAAAATAATTGAATTTGCGTCACAAAATAACTGAATTTTTTTATCTTCAAAATAACGGTCAAAAATATTTTAAAATCAAAAATTTTTGATGTAAATTTGTAACAAGTTTCTTTTCAAAAAAATATTTGTTGTAACGTTGACTTTTCTGTCCGCCACCATTGGATATTCATGTATGTACATAGCATGAATAAAGTGTGCTTGCTAGAGTAAGCTTATAGTAATGCTTGCGAGTATGCTCAACTAGTATATCTTCCTTCGAGAACATGATTTCAGTGGAGTGCGGTTATCTGCTGTATTTTTGCCGGGACGTTGATGTACTTTTCAGCCTTGCTGCTGTGTCTCGGCAAAGCCTCAAAATGATTCGATCAAGTCCCGATATTTCAAGAAATCGAACTTAGTAGTGTCCCGATTTTTTGCGAAAATTCTCTGGCCTCCCTATGTCAATGATATTTTGAGTTTCTCATTATACGCTGTTACTTACTTCGCTGGTTTGACTGATTGATTGCGATATTTGGTTCCTTTCCTTAGATGGTACTCAAATTTGGATAAACCTAAAGTTGGCTGTATTATTAACTTACTTACTGGAACCATGCTCTGATTTGGAGCCTAAGTTGCTACAAAAGGTCTTCCATCTGACTCCATTGCTAGCCGAATCACAAAGCATGATAAAATTCTCAGTTTTGGCATCTAACTGGCATTCCAGCATGACCACCTTACGTCACGTTCTTTTTGAACACCAGGACGTCTTCTTCCTTGTGGATTTCAGCCAAAGACGGTATGTCAAGCTTGTGCGTCTCCGCCAGCTGCTGAACAATACTGTCTCTTTAAATAGCCTTCATTGAGCTTTTAAGTCCAACATTCTGATGCACTGCAGTCAAATTCCAGTTTTGATCAAATTCATTATAACCTCTTAACCTCTCCTATTACACCTCTAGCATCAACTGCATCAAAGCTTGAAACTTTTATTTTTCTCATTTATGCTCATGTAATAAAAATTTCAAATGTTGAAATGTTAGTTTATTTAAAAATTTATGTTGCAACTTTTTATATGTGTGAAATGCGATGTAAAATAAAAAAAAAAAAGTTCTCGCTTTCACAATGAAACTTTGTCATAGCTGCTTATTATCGCTAACAGCTATTGCATTCCCCTTTTTTTTACTAGGTGCTTTGACTAAGTGCTTTACAATCACCTCTTTATGATGTGTATGTTGTGTTATACATAACACATTTTTAGCTTACAGCACTTTAACATTTTACATGCAAGAGAGTAAAAATTCCATGAAATTTTATCAAATGAGATTCAAAGTGTAATGTAGAATGAAAAGAGCATTTTGGATGAGGACAAAGTTTGGTTCAGGGATAGATTGTGTCAATTTTTTTTTCTAGGTAAAACTTTTCTATTTGCTGGAAATTTACGGTTGGTGATGTTAATGTTTGGTGTTTCGGTCGATTCAGTGGGGTCGTTATGGGTGAATGGAGATGCATACTAATGCAGTCATTGATATTTCTAACTGGTGAAGCTCCTATTATGAATATTCACATACTTGTAATTGATGAATTTCTGACTTAATCTCTACTGATGATTGATTTGGTCTCGGACAAAAACTGTGCTTTGATCACTTGGTTCCTATGTTCGAATCCTACCAAATGTCAAAAAAGCTCTTTCTGTACTCAACAGTGTTACACACAAAGCCACCCTTTTCCCATTTTTACCTTATGTACTTTGCATTAACAACACTTTATCAATGATGCATATTGAATCATGACAACAATCTCCATCTAAGCTCTGCTTAAGGGTTACTTTCAATAAATCTCAAAAAACACATTCCATCCTTTGTTATGCTACCCTGAATATCAGATCAACATCCATGAGTGATTCTTTGTCAAAACTATTCATTGCAATGACCAGTACAGTTCAGTAACTTCATCTATCGACATTTTTATACTGAGGAATTCTCGAGTAAGAAATTGCCAATTTAATGCTGTTCACAATGACTTTATGCATTGATTCGTACACCAAACAACCCAGCATCATCAACAATGTGTTGACTTTTTTTTCCATGAAGAGTCTTTTCATTTCATAAAAAATGCAATAAAATATGTTACTTTCGGAGATGTCAACATCGTAGAGATAATATGTCACAGAACTTTTCTTTTTGTCATCGTTGTGAGAATGCTTTTCGGTTTGTGTCTCTGAGCTTTCCTCTCCTTTTTGATATAAGGGGATTTTTTTTAAGATGACGTCATGGATTTATTGTTGTATTGAGGACAACTAGTCTTTAGACTGAGGCTATGACATTTTCTGAAACGTAGAATTGTCTTGTAGTCTCGGCCTCAGTCCCGGTTCCAGTCTTAGTCTCGATCTCGTTCTTAGTCCCCGTTTAAGTCTCAGTCTTAGTCTCGTTCTCAATCCTGGTCTCGGTCTCAGTCCTGGTCTCAATCTCAGTCCCGGTCTCGGTCTAAGTCCCGGTCTCGGTCTCTGTCCCTGTCCCGGTATCAGTCCCCAATTAAGTCTCAGTCTTGGTCTCGTTCTCAGTCCCCGTTAAAGTCTCAATTTTGGTCTCGATTTCAGTTCCGGTCTCAGTCTCAGTCCCGGTCTCAGACTCAGTCCCGGTCTCAGTCTCAGTCCCGGTCTCAGTCTCAGTTTCGGTCTCAGTCTCTGTCTCGGTCTCGATCTCGGTCTCGATCTCAGTCTCGATCTTGGTCTCGATCTCAGTCTCGATCTCATTTCCGTTCTTGGTCTAGGTCTCAAATTTTTATCAAATCCAACACTTAAGGAACGATTTGAGGACATAGATGCACATTTTACTTTATAATGTTTTGTAAAAGATATGATGGAGCTTCTTAAATCCCAAGCATTGAAGCACATCACTTACGTACTCGCCCCAGGGGAAAATGAATGGAAAAAAATTTACAATGGCAGTAGAAGCTAGATAGATCAGTGTATAGTATTAAATAAAATAAAAATTTTCTTTTCTCTCCTTAACGAGACACTCAGAAAGTTATGAAAAATGTAATTTTTATCATAACGACATGCGATGTTATGCAGTAGTTGTAATGGGAAAAATAGCTATATGAACTTATGTACTGTTATGATCTCTTCCTCCATTTTAATATTTATTATGCATGCATATTTCTTCTCGTTTCCATTAACATAAATATTAAAATGAAACTTTTTCATGTATATAAATATATATTGGAGTGGAGAAGAATTCACGAATGGATAATTTATAGTTCTTAACTGATGTTGAAAGTGCTTCACATTCCTCCATACTTTCTTTCATGATTCGTGGGAAGTCATAAATTCATAGGAAGCAAACATCTTCTTATAAATGTGAGTTTTGGGACTGTTTTTTTGGTTCTGTCCTCAGACTCTCTTAGTCACGGACGCCACATTACTCGCGATAATAAATTTTGCATGACTTTCGTTTGCTTTTAATTCTAAAGCTCATGTAAATAGTTAACAAAGACGCGTGATCAAACGAGACAAAACTTAATGAAATGTCCAAAAAGAATTGGAGTCACGATCTTCATAAATTTCTCGTCTGTTTAAAATTTAATTCATTTATATGCTCAATTAAAATGACTTTTTTGGATTGATGTGATGATTCTGACAAATTTTGGAACTATAGGATTAATTAAGATGAGATGAAAAGCTTCTAGACTTGATAATATCCAATGGGAGATGTCTGGGTAGTGTGGAATCAAGAAAATTGGGGAAAATGGAATTGAATCGACTGATTTGAGATTGAGGTTACATGTCGGAGATGATATGTGTAAGATGTACCATCAATTGAATGTTAAGACGGTCTAGTCGTAAAACTAGCATCAAGCCGACTATACGCTGTTCTAATTCCGAATTTTAGACCATCTAAGTATCATTTTCATGTAAGAACTACCCGAAATAGACTCTAACTTACTCTTATTTATAGAAAATCCAAGTCGACTCCGACCTCTGCATGTAACAAGAGACTCACTGACCATTAACAAAAAATTCAACATTCCTTCAGCAAAATCCAATTTAATTTCGAATGCGAATCAACAAAAAACCCATGAATTTTCATGAAAACATCAGCAATAGAATCCAAAAATACATAACGAGTATGACTGGCATCATTAAAAAAGTATCTAAAACAGCCTAACAAGCATGAATTTCAATTTCAACATTTCCTCACATCCAAAATCTCAAAGCATATTCTATTATTAGAACATTTCTATAATTTGCTACGATAATAGCTGAATGTTATCTTGATACTCTATATAATAACAGTAAAATTTGATTTCCAACATGCTGCTTAGTGGAAATAAGAAAACTTTTTAATTTATTAATAAATTTTTCATTAAAATTGTTGGTAAAAGAAAGTCTCTTCACACGTTATCATCTGTTGTGGATGATTTTTCTCACCACCATAGCCTCAAGAAAGCTCAGTCGTATCAAAAAATGTGTGGCAGCACCAAAAAAAGAGGAATTTTGTTTTAGGAAGAAAAAAAAAATATGAAAAAAGTTTGCTGTTACTGCTGCGGCTGTATTTCTGTCGAGTGAGATAAACGATGTTGGTAGGTAATGATGAGAAAAGAATGAAGAAATAAAAAAGTATGAAAGTTTCTTTTTTTGAAGAACATGAGAAGGTCATGAGAAATGTAAAAGGCCATTAAAATTTTCTGTTGTTGAATTTTTAATATCCCAAAAGATTTTCTCCATCCACAACATGCCATCGCAAGTGATAACCGTTTTTTTCTCGCTTTGGTGCAGAAAACTTTTAACTCAACACTCTAGAAATTCTGCCTGAAGGGGTATTCTGCTTATTTTTGGGGTCATTTGTTAATGATGTCCAGCATTTGCTTCATTAGTTTATGTCCTTAGCATTCCGAGCTTATTGAAGTTCTCGAAGGATATATCCGGCTTTAGACGTTCTCTTCGCCACGGCAATGGACACAAGTGCACCCCATCCAAGGAGTAAGCAAGCATCTGCCACATTTTGATTCTCAACTAATGCAGCATTCCCTAAAACGACATCCTTCATGCAAATTAGATGACAAAAATTCACATGAACTCAAAAAATCCAATTATTATACATACATCACTAATTCACCATCCTTTTAATCTCATTTAGCATAACTAAATATAAATTAACATACTTTTCAACACAACACACTCATTTGCCTCGCTTTTCATTAAGCAAGTGCGATGTTGGCAGTCTCTTTTTTATCACTCATCCATCCATTCAGTTATTTTTCTTGTAATTTGTTTCACTCCTCATTTTCCCGACAACATCTGTCAAAAAGAAACCTTCTTTTTCCTCATTTAAATGAGATAGGAACAAAAGGAAGCCAGCAACACTGTAAGTGCAAAAAAGGGAGCCGCAGCGAAAGCAGAATGCGGTTTTTGTGTGATGAATTAATTACAGTTGAAGGCACATATGGTGCAAAAGCTAATTCGAATGTGCTTTTTTTGTACCATCATCATACTCAAGTCGAGCCGAAAAGCAGGCAATCTGCAAATTTTTGCTGATGCTTAATTCTTTAACATCTTCTGTGTGTTTCTTGTGTTGGAGACAGTGTTGGCTTTTTGGGAATTGATTTTAAGCAATTTTTAAGTGTTCAATTAGTCAGTTAGAGTCAGATAGAAAGTTTATTGTTGTAGCGTAAGCCTCTTTTGGTTTGGAATCATTGTCTATGACTATCTATACATTGGAATAGCCATCAATACCTTTACAAAGTTGAACATTCGATCGGCTGGACATGATTTTAGAAGACCTACAGAAGCTCCATTAAATAAGGTCATTATTTCTGACTTTGTAGGCGGTAAAATAGCTTGTGGATGACCTAAAGACTTTTGGAAAGAAGCTGTCGATAGAGAAAGTATTGCACTTGATATTGGTCATCGGCAGACGTTAGGCAGTGATAGGGACAGCTCTAGTCGCCATCTGAAGGAGGTCATGTAAGTAAGCACCAATGCAAAGTGAATGAGTCCAATGTAAGCTTTAGTCGGATGCATAACCCTTCTGTTAAATTGCTTTAAATCCCAGCTTCCTTCTTTTTATCCAGAATCTCTAACTTTATCTCTGCAGAGTCACAGCATAGCCTTCAACCATCTCTGCACTGTATCTCTTTTGCAGTGCTAACAATTTTCATATTTTTTCATAATGTTTCATAGCAATTTGTCGTCAGTCGAATAATTTATGTACAGAATAGACATGTTTCAAATTTTTCATTATATAACACAAAAAGAGGTTCTGTTCTGTTGAAAAAAAAAACAGTGGACAAAAGTTAATTAAGATGATACATTTTTAATTTTACAATTTCATGTTATGCATGTCTGAACATTTTTACCGACATTGCCATCAGCATATCAAATTAGAATTCACCAGAAGACGACATAAAAGATGAAAAATGATGTTTCGTGTATTCACAAAACAGTTGTTGTCAAAAAGGAAGAAAATGTCTTTTGTTTTATACCAAAAAAACAAAAAGCATTAAAATGTCATGCGGAAATTGGACGAAATGAAAGTTCACGATGCAGTGGAAAGAAATTGGGGAAGCAACAAACAATGGGACAACGAAAGACAGGAGAAGTATAAAAAAACTGATAAAAACTTTTGACACGTTCAAAAAGGAAAGGCAAATACACACACACAGCATGTGATGATGCTGAAAAAGGAGGAAGAGACAAAATTTCTCTTTTTTTCGGGTTTGTCACAAACATAAGTTTGTTTCATGCAATTATCTTGTTTCTGAGTCCAACATACACATAAATTTTTATGCTGTTGATTTATCATAGATTGTGCTGTAAAAGTGTCTGTCAATTTTTTTTTACACAATAGCATTACAGGACCAATACTTGTACCAATTTTATTATCTGAATTGTTCAAATTTAACATGTGTTTTGTAGCCTTTTTACAATGAACATGTCAGATTTGGCTATCGATTGGATGAAAAATTACAGGATTTGGTGTTTTACCCCGGAACTGTTACACAATGGATTTTTTTAAATTTACACTCACAAATCCGGTCAGCTTTAATTTTTGTGCACATAAATAAACCTTTTATTCTAAAATATTTGTTGATATAGCAACTTAATAGCTTTAAAATATATTATGTATAGTTTGATAAAATTTGGAAAAGAGTCAAGTTGTTAAAAAATTGACAAGCACAACAAGACAACTGAATTTATTTGACTAAGAAATTGAGGAAGCAGTTATAAATTTGAAATCTAGATCATATTTATAACATGCAGTGAGGATATCATCATCACTACATGGGGCTAGAGCGTTTTTTGATGGCTTTTTGAAGGAGAGCAAGCTGTTTTCTGGATTTTTGATTTTTGGACGGATTTATTGGAATTTGAAGATGTTTCTAGATTTATTTGTAGCATCAATGGCATCTTATCATCGAATGAGTTCAAAAATAGTCGGATAGGACACAACTAAATTCTTATGTTAACGAAAAAGCCTTATAATTAAATGAAGGGACCTTTAAGACACCATGACAATTAGGTCAGCGTGGTAGTGGCAAATTGAGCATTGAGAAATGGGTTTTCATTATGATAACTGCAAAGCATACAAAAAAGGCTGAATATCCAACCTCAGACAAGCGTGACTCTAGTCTGGTTACACCAAACCGGCATTAGATGAATGTAAAGTCGAATACGACGTAGAATCAGCGCCAAGTCTGTACGATGCTGTTTCAAAATTCACATATTTTGCCTTATGACGTCATATGATATCTGTCTTGGATGGTAGCTCCTAGGATGGTAGGATCCCTCCTAAAAAGCACACAATTATCCCCCAAAATAATATTCATGACAACAACATGAAAAAATGAATAATATTCCAAAACAGCAAAAAGGAAACTCAAAGACAATTCTTCATTCACACAATTCGCATGTCAAATACGTTTGTACAAAAGTTGCAGTACATACAAGTTTTGAAAATTTGATTACAGATTGCAAACAAAAAAGAAGAAAAAAACGTACAATCGACGTGCATGTCAAAACTAATAAACATTTTTATAACAGTGGAACGAGAAGATGAGGAACCAAAAAAAAATGCTGAATCAGTATCATGAAAAATTTTCCGCTAGTCGTTGAATTGAGGATGAAAAAAATAAAATCATTTTTAGCCTCCACTTGATGCATAAGCACGAAAAAAAAATAAAGGGATGAACGCACATCACAGCATGATGACTGTGACTTTTTAATGGACAAATCAAAGGAAGAAAAAAATAAGGCAACGATGATGATGATGTTGTCGATATTTATTTCTTTTCGATTCCGACTTCTCCGTATGTTTATAGCAGCAGGAAATGTTTAGAGGTCAATCGATTTGAGGGCGGTAAAATAACAGATGCTATCTCATTCACTACTTCTTACTGTTGTTGAATTATCGATATGTGTGTAGGATCGGAAAATATAACTATAATCGTTTATCTTCCTTCCATCATCGCATAGCATTGAAATTATTTTCCTCTTTTTTTGGTGTATTGTAGTATTGCTGCTCATTCACTCCATGGGGGAAATAGACAAAAAAAAAATCATAGTGCGCCATGTAATCGAGAAAAATAAGAGGATGTTAAGGGAAATTCATTCGGGAATAGGAAACTGTACTGTAAAAGGAACATAATGTTAAAAATGCACATTTCCTCATTTCATACTTAAAAGACGATATAGAGGGAGTTTTGGAAAAATAAAAAATCCAGCAGAGTTGTTGTCTCGATGTCTGGAATTGTCATTAATTTTGGGAAGTTTTATAAAGTTTGAGGGATGCTATGGAGTCGTTTAAGGATATTGGTGAAATAAAGCTTGATTCTTAGGAATATTTGTCAGATACTAACCCGAGATGCACAGCATTCATTTTTATAGCACCACTACGTTACTGTGCTTATAAAAAATTGTTAAAAATGAAACTTAGAAAGCTCTTGATGCCATTTTTAAAGCTTAACAGAACATTCTTGATGCCGACCAATGATTTTTATCTCAATTAAATAAACACGGTCGTTGTGGTTCCACACTACTCATTTTAGTTTGATATTTGATTAGGCATCTCTATTCAAATGTGCCATTAAGCCATTCGTGACCACAAAACCACTAAAAATGACACACGTGTTATGTAATCGTGTTTCTTTGATATTTAGCCACAAAATTTACATTGATTGGTGCTTAAACAGGAGTGATTTGTGCTTTAACGTTGATTAAGAGTGACGATGGTCAAGAATTGGCAATTCGGTAACTTCGTTGACTATTTAGATCAATTGTGACCAATAACCTCCATGTCTAGACATTTTCAGTTTTGATCAATTCAAAATAGCCTCAATCATCAACTCTGGACTTCTGCAATATGACGAAGATGAAAAAAAAAAACTAATGAAAAAGGCATCTGAGGGCAAAATAAACACATAAACATATTGATATATCAATACATAAGAGATTCTTTTCGCTCAACTTAATTCCGCTTCTCAAAAAATCTGAACACGATTGCGTTTTATTTCTCTATCTTTTTTATTACTATAGCTATGAGCTGATGCTATATGAAAAAAAGGAAGAAGTAAAGTTATATTTACGAGAATACTAAACGAGAAAGCATTAAGGAGGAAGGTTGGCAAAAAGAAGAAATTTTAAAAAAATTTATAGAAACGTGCAAATTTTATGTTCAAATTATGCACAGTTTAAATCTATGGCTTAATTATCAAATGCATTAAATTTTAAGATAGCAAGAAAAGCCAACTCAATTTCCTCATGATTATGAGAATCGTTCCTGAATGCTGTACTGCAAAAGAACATTTTCATCCATAAACTGCTTCACACAAAATGCTGAAAGCGTGGCGAATCGCTTAAATAATCATTGCCCTCCACTATGCTTACATAGAATATAATAATTTTTTTTTGTCGGAATTGCTATTTATAAAGGAAGACGAAACATGGAAAATAAATAAAATAGTAAACAATGGTTGTGGGATGTATAGAACGAAGCTCTCGTTCGCTCATGAAACGGAAGAACCATATTAAAATATAGATTGGATGTGAATAGTTTTCTTTCCATGTTCTCTTGTTCATAAAGAATGCCTGACACTCACAGTTGAAATATATTTGGTTTCTATTGAGCTTCTTATTCTTGGTCCCGAGATGTAGGAGACAATTGGGTGCAATGAGATTGCATGTTGATGTTATGACACTCGCTACGTTACAATGTCTACATTAGTTGTCTTATATAGACTTTATCGGATAAATGACGTGCCTGGTTGATCAATACAAGCCTAAATAAGGTTTTATGAAGGATTTATGCGTAGATTTCTAATTTTCTAAGCTTCTGGTGCTAACAAATCCAAAGAGCTTTAATAGCTTTAATAGCCAACAAGTGGGAATATCTGGGCTAACTTGTACGTACGGATAAGAACTATTCTAGGCTACGATGGGCTTAAATCAGAGCTTTATCGGTTTTCGAAGACTATTTCAATTCTCCTGGTGAATACTAGAAGATTTGTCTAGTTAATTCCTTGTTATAAGGATGGCTAATGACATTCAGATGTAATTAATAAGCCATTTAATACTAATAGGGCAAGAACATGATACAGTATACCACTATAGTGCCTAAAAGAGTTCTCTTAGCCTGTAATGTTAGGAATAATTAGACATTAACTAGATAATTCAGCTAATTTGCCATTTAAGCATCGAATACGTTCGTACCACAGTCTCTAGACATTCACTTTCCTGTATTACTCGGGTACAGTCTTTATGTAGCAAAACGATTCAAGAATAAATATTGAGGAAATAACAAGTTGTAAGTTTTACGTAAGAAAATTTAGCTTCTGTGTGGGATCATGCAGTGTGAGAATATTTCAAAGATAAAAATCATCGCAATGACTAGTCAGAACAAAAGCTCGAAGGAAATAAAGTCAATAATTAAGAATTTATCTGTTCTGAACAGCTTTGCAGAGAGAAGAAAAAAGTCTCAAGAAAAGATCTATGAAAATTCCCCAAAATATCTCTCAATAGCACAACATAAATACATATTAAATAGGTAACAACAAGCACAATGGTCGCATATGGAATCAGTGAAAGAAATAAGGAGCAAGAAAAAAAAAGGTTTTGTGCCACAAATCTTTTTATCATTTGAGCCATATTTATTTATTGCTCGGTCTTCGGTCTTTCTTTCAGGTGCTTCATCTGTTTCTTATTGCTATTTTTTTTCTTACCAAATTTACTTCACCTCCTTGAGTTTGTATGTTTCTTTATTTCACTTGACTTTATCTCATGACTGAAATGGAAAGAAGAAAGTCAGTGACATTATGGTAAGTCGACCTGTAAAGGGATCATGAACAGAGAGCACAACCAAAAAAGGATATCTGTGGATGCGTATAAGTATGAAATACAATAAAATACAAAATTTTCTACTTCGTGTATTTTGCATCATAAAATAAAATCCTTACTAACTCACTGAAAAGTCCATAAGAGGTAAAAATAGATAAAATAAGGCGATGGGTATTGAAAAGGGATCTAATAATTGGATATTTATTAGGGATATCCATTTCATCTCATTTTTAAATTCGGGTACAAAGTCTATGTCATAAAATTATTTGCCATATGATCTTCAACCTTTTTCTCACTACCCCGTACATCCTATATCAATACAATTACCTCCAAAAAATTTATTAACACTGCTTTAATATAATAATTTTACATTATCAAATTATGGAAATCATATTCATACCGTTATTAATTTTTTTTAAATATAATCCCTGATAGTTGAATTTATGCAAATATGT
This sequence comes from Chironomus tepperi, assembly GCF_022539635.2. Classification (NCBI taxonomy): domain Eukaryota; kingdom Metazoa; phylum Arthropoda; class Insecta; order Diptera; family Chironomidae; genus Chironomus; species Chironomus tepperi. The sequence continues at coordinate 4,969,667 of NW_027226207.1, forward strand.
GAAAAATAGCACATTCAGCGTCTGGTTTGGTTACCATCCAAATAAAAAAAAATGAGTAAGGGTGAAAATATAATATTTAATGATATTGTTAGTGACATAAGTGGGATGAACAAAAAAAAATTGATAATTTGTTTACATATTTGAGAAGAATATCCACGTACAAATGTACTGGTCACATCTGGATAAAGAGATTTCAACCACAAATTTCATGTACATTGACGCGATCAAATTTGTTTTAATTTTTCATATGTGCACCCGTTAAATTATTTATTTGTGAGGAAAAATGCACATTTGCGTCCTAATAAAATACTCAGGATTTTAGGAGATGCACAATTGAAGGTGTAGCTATGAATGACAGATTGTCTGGGTATGGTTTGAAGTTAATTCCTCAGTTCTTTTAGCATGAGATGTTGTCTTCACTTGATGATGATTTGGAATTGAAGATTTTCAATCTCCTTTCCTAGTTGCCATAATTTGTCATGAAATTGCTGCTTTTAGATGTTGTTCGACTTGTTTCAGAGTGCGAACTGAAGCGCAATGCAGGTGCTTGTCACCTTTTAACATCTTCTAACCAAGCACCTTCTCGAAGTACAATCTGGCTATGTCAAACTGCTTAAACGGTGCGGTTCTACGGAGTAGGTTGATTGTGATTATGAGGCCTAACGAGCATACCTTCGTTTAGCAATCAATAGCCACAAAACGTAAATAGACTAATCAACGGACGGATTTAGGTTCAGCCAAGGAAGGAAGTAAGAAAGTACGACTTTGTTGATACTTAAATATAACTTTAGAGATCAATTAATTGATGGAAACTGTTGATAAATACTGAATTATATTTAGTATCGGTCCCCTACCAACCGTATCACACCGATAAATCAAGAAAATGCACTTCCACCCCAACATCAAAATCCCGAAAATTCCTTCCCTACTCGCTTTGTGTTTTCCGTATCAACGCAAAAAAAAATTTCATGTCAGCTTAGCATAATTAAATTAAATAATTAATGAAATTTCAATATTTGACGCTAGCAAATACATTTTTTATTTTGAAATTGATTTTATTTCTCATTCCACCAAACCCCTACGCGTTTCATCATCTCACATACAGTCTCTTTTATTTGAGTTTATTATTTCGATTTAATCAAATTATTTGCATATTTTTGTGTTCATTTTAATTTGAAATTTGTATATGTAATATTGAATTAAATTCTTAATATCCTTTTTAATTAAAATTCCTGAACAAAAGATAAAGAATACAATTAAAAAAATTTATTTTAATTCCAATATTGAATAAAGCATGATCATTTTGTGAATTTAAATATTTTATTCTATACTTTCCTTTGATGTGATTTACATGGTTGAATAAATTGGACTTCTTATGCTGATGAGTGAATATTATTTTGTGCTGATTTTCTAATTGAAACTACTCGGAAGTTCTTTAAATTATCTAATAAGCAATCAAGTGCTTTACAAAGCAGATACACTAGTCTGTTGATGTACTAGAGTGGATGAGTAGCTTCGGGGTTGTTTGGATGTTATGTAGCATTGAAAATTAGAGTCAGTCTTATCAGCACTTGTTCAGTTTGGACTTTAGAGTGGCTTTCCGGTTCAGTAAACTTTCAAATGTTGCCCACATGACAGCAAAGCGGAACGCATCACTAGAACCAAACCACATCATCATGTTGGTCGTTCTGAAGTCATTTTGTAGCCTCAGAGAAGCCATCCACTGTTTAGTGGTACACAACATCCAACCAAACCCCTAAAAAACCAGAAAATAAAATTCAAAGTTAAGCATAAAAAAAGGAGAAAATGAAGAGGAAGGAAGAGAATGGAAAATCATTTTCAGACACTTTAAAAAATAAATAGAAGCTCATTTTCATTGATTATCTGTCCCTTTTTATCCATTCATTCGCTCACTCCCATCCTCATTTATATCAACCTTCTTTTCGCTTCATTTTCTTCTTACCAAAGCTATAACAAACAATCATTTGTGGATACCCTCCCGAAAATTGAACATAATTTTCACAAAAAAGCCAAATAATGAATCCCAAATAATAATAATAAAGAAGAAAGTCTTGTATGTATATAAGAAGGAGAGGAAGTGAGATTAGAGGAATTTATTTGTAATTTGAAGAACACGGAGCATTTGAGATATTTTAAAATACAAGCTAAATTCTCATGCCTTTGTCTCGAGCAACACACCAGCAAATAAAATAGGAATAGAGCGAGAATGTGATGTATATATCCTTATCTACAACCGGCAACAAGCACACAGAAGAAAAGCTTATGACATAAAATATATTTCGAATGAATAAAAAAAAGAGACTCGCTCGATACGCTTGATGACAATAAATTGAAGTTTATTTTGTGGAAAATTTTTACTTGTTATCCCTTCTCCTTTCAATTTCTGCTTTATTATTTACTTATACTTTACTGGCTTTTACGATCCACATCTTAAATTGAAATACTCCTATGGGATGCGTTCGTAAGTGATGAGTTTAGGTTCTATTTTGTTAAATAGGGACTATATGATGTTGGGAGACCTGAAATACTTGAATGTCGAGTGGAACAGCATGCGATTCCTTGTTATGATATGATATGAAATAAATGTCAAAATATTGGTCTAAGGCCAGAATGTCTGGAATTTAAACGGCGACGAAATGGCCAAAAATCAGGTTTCAGATCGGACTCGTTGAAATTCGGCCCAATACAACAGTCAAGTTGATCTGGACAATAATTTTCGATCATGGCTACGGAATGTCCTTTCTTGTTATTCTAATTTATTGAAGATAGTCCCGATCCCGTCTCAAATGTGGCAATGGGCCCTCGTTCACCTTCGCTAAGGATGCAATAAGAAAGTAAGTTTCAAAAACCTTTCCTCCCGCACAACCCCAATGTGAAGATTTAAACAAAATCACTTACATAGATATCTATGGGGTTAAACTTTTATAATCGAAAATAAGGAATGCGGAAAAAGAATAATACGATGTTGTAAATCATATATGAAAGTTTTATGTGAATAGAAAAGATAGAGACTTAATATTATAGAGCGTGTAAGGGTGCTTGGATGTTTTACAGTGATGAAATTTGAATTGTATCTTTTTCAAGGCTTTTTTTGAGATTTTCGCTTGATAGTTTTGAAAAGATTTCTGTCATGGGTAATCAACAATAGATTGTAAATTGTGACAATTTTATCATCCGAAGTTTATTCTTTTTTGTTGAGGATCTTGATGAAGTCTTGTGTGAAGGCTTTAATGTTGTGCTTTAAAAGAGTTTATAATTCCAGAATGATCTTGAAATCTTCAAGAAGCACTTAATTCCAGCATATTTCCCAACTCATACTTCATAAATCACCACAGAAATTAATGAAACATAAAATATTAAGTCTTAAGCACACTTCAGCTAATTTTCAAACGAATCTCATCCATACTTAATTCCTTATCTCATTTTCTTATAGTTTTATAATTTCTTTTAAATTTTCTACGCATTTATTTCAATGAAATTTTAATGACAAACCATAAAATCTAAAATATACAAACTCATCATCGCTCATCATCATAATTAATGAAGCTTTTGGTATCAGTTAAAAAACTTTTTAATTGCTATTGAGATCATATGGATCAAAAGAGCATCAATATTTTAAAATAATGACGTAAATTCATCTAAATTTCATTAAATTTAGGTTATAAAAAATCATTAAGATCCTTCGTTAGGGAAATTAAGCTGCTTGTGTATTAAGAGACACAAAAGCAGAAAGCTCAATTAATTGCGGATAATGAGCCTACATATACAGCCTTCATTTCCAATTTCTTATTCTTTCTCTCCAGCAGTGATAATCATTTTTTCTTGCCTTATTAAAAAAACATTTTCTTAACGGATTTTATTACAATTATAATACCGAGACTTGCTAGCTCTCAAGTGTTTGGCATAATTCACAAAGAGGCACATGCTCGGATTTTATATAATAATAAGAAGGATGTCGTACCAGACACACAGTCAGGGGGTTCGAAAGGCTCTAAATCCCAGTCATAAGGTCAAACCCCATCCAAAAATCCCTCAATACTACCAGGAATAAAAATATAATTTTTTAATATGAAAGGAGCTTTTAAAAAGCAATAATGGCAACATTTTATTTCTTAGAATATTAATAAGATTTTCATTCATCGTCTCTCATGCCACCACAGCAATTCCTCCATCCACTCCGTTCACAAATTTTTATATTTTTGTTGTTGCCCTCATTCCTCCTTTGTGTGTTGAGAGCGAGCTGTGAAATTTATGGAGTCATTAAAACAAATTTTAAAATGCCTTTGCTTTCCACTTAAGAGCACAGCTTGCATTGGCACATGGATGTCGGTACATTTAATTTATCCATTTATACTTAGAAGGCTTTAGATTTTAATTAAAATCGCTTCGACATAATACATTATCGTTTAGCTTTATTATATTTATTTTGTACTTTTTAATAGACATTTTTTTAAACAGATTTAAAGAATAATGAGGTTGTGAGGTGCTGTGTGTTGGTGTGCTTGTGTTAATCAATAATCTGTTTATGTATTTAATTGTTTGCTGAATGAATGAATCGGTTTATCGATCTAAAATCCGACTCTAGGCCAGCGTGACTCTGACTTGGAATTGACTTCGATTCTGTCAGTCATGCCAGGCTTGTACAGGATTGTGGATTGATTTGGCCTACTTGTGGTATTCGGATTTACAATACACATGAAAATAGGACATCATTGTCGATTGCAATTGATATTAAAGCTTAGTATTCCATAAAAGCTACCGGATGTAAAGCAGATCTGGCACCGAGTTAGAGTCATGCCGGTCTGGTTCCAACATTTTGATTGATTAACCTGCTTGTGTTCTTCAGGTTTGCTTAAGAATACTTGGAAATAGAGGACATAATTAAGATTATTGAAAAATTTGCATTCCTGTCTACTTTAGCTGATTTTGTACCCTAATACACCATAAATGCTACCAAGAAATCAGACAAAAACGTATTTGTACCTAAAATTAACCTAATTCTTCATATGCGCCTACATACCACATCAACACAGACATCTCATAAAACATGTTTAATTCTTTGACTTCTTTCAAATCATTAGAAAATAAGTAGGAAGCATTTAGCGCCTAAAGCCATTTATATTTACACTGGAAAATAATGAAATGAGGAAAATCTTCTTTTAGATAGAATATATCAAAAAATAATATACTAACTAAGGCATACATACATATGAGATTATGTATACATCTACAAAAAATTCAGTAGAAAATGCATATATAGGGGATAAATGAAAGCACATTTCCATCAGCAAAAATAAGATCGTAATACGGCTGAAAATGTTATAAAAAAAATTTGCTTTTATTTTTAATGGAACATACAGAAAATAAGTATAAAGCATATATAAACGAAAAAAAGAAGAAGAAATATATGAAGTGAAAGCACATAATTTGATTTTTTCTTCTTTTTCACTCATTTTTATTCTCTCTCATCATCATCTCTTGAGCTACACAACACACAAGTACACTTCGTTAAGCCAAACAGCAAAAAAAAAAAAACTTCACAAAATATGATAAAAATTTGCCGAAAAAAAAATAAATAAATATGTGTATGATGTATATGTGTACATATGCTGAAGAGAAATGCAAATAATGGAAATGGAAAAATTTCATTACGCCTCACGAAATGAAATAAAGAAAATGAAAATAATTTCTACTTTTTTTTTTGTTGATTATTCAGAAATAAGAATCTTAGCAACAGACAAGGAGTAAAATGTGATGATGAGATAAGCGTGTTGGGGAGTATTCTAGTGAGGTTCATTTGGTGGGGTAGCTAGACAGTAGCAGGATGGGTTACAATCATGGACATACAATAAATGTAGCATATGTGTTGAATAAGGATGAAATAAAATATTAATTCGCACATAGTCTGCATAAATAACTTACTTTTCTACTTCGATGACCGTCCAGATCAATTGTTATCTATTTCCTCCCTTGGATGTCGTCTTAAATTGACCCTATTATTGGCTTCCGCTTGCCAATTTTTTAGTACCCTTCCATGAATTCTTTGGATGTTCTCGTAATCTTTTGCCATCTTAAAATTTAGATTCGAAGACTTTATTTAGAGGAGCTTACGTAATGACTTTGTTAAGTGATCGCCAAGCCATTAAGATCATATTTGGTATGACAACTAGAAAGTCAGTTAAAATCCTTCAATTTCGCTCAAATTTGTGCTTATTAATACGTTTAATTGCGTTAATTCCCAAATTTACGAGCTCGAGTTAAACAAAATGCTCTGAGCAACGTTAGATTAAGGATACGGGCCAGAAACATGATCTACATCAAGAGATAATGAAGCAAGAGCTACAAGGGTTACCTTACAAATTAAAAGAGATTGCATTTACTAACACTAGAGCAGCTATTAACCTTAGATCTAAACTTTAAAAGCAACATTGTATGCAAATTTACAGACAATAAGTAATACAAATTTATATCATAAACATTATTTATAAACATCCCACAATGCTTTTTCAAACTCTTAATGCTTCTTTTCATACATCAAACAAATCAAATGGAAAAATTCTCACATCAAAGGCTGTAAAAGATGAAGAAATTATCTCACAAAATTGAGTAAAAATAAAATAAAAAGATTTGATTTACAATGTAATTGGAGTCGATGGTGATGATGATGTATGCTTTCGTATTGGATATGACGCCTGTTTATAAAATTTTTTCATAAAGAAACGCAAATCATCAAATGATATTTTTGACAATAAATTGACTTCATCTGGAATTTAATACTTTTGACTTCTTTTGTGTTTCATGATCAAAGGATGTAAATTTTCTTATGAATCATTTGAGATGAGATTGAGATCAATTGTGTTAGAGACTTGCAAAGTTTCATTCATAATTTGGCACGATTTGTGTATGAAGGATATGGAAATGGATTCGTGGAAAAAGAAAAATTGGAATTAATTCAAATTGATCCTCCTACATGCTATGTTGAAGCATCTCAATGACTACATCCTGAATATCATAACTGGTCCATAGTGGAAATGCAGGAGTATCAAACAGTATCAATGGATAATTTCATCATTTTCAACTAAAACCTCCCACAAATCCAACATTACATCAAACAACATCAAAATTTCTAAGCACAAAAATTCATTTCCAATTCCATCATTAATTCATCATCAACTAAGGTGCAAAACTTAGTAGTTTCAGTGACAAAAGTGTACACAAAAGCTTTCTTCAATTTTATTTAATTTTAAATGAAAATAATCCTAACAAGAAATCAATTTGAAGTATGAAGTGACAATTGAAGTCGAGAGATATCGAGACGGTAAGAATAATTCAATGAAAATTGAACAGATGAACTTTTTTTTTTTGAAAAGAAGTGTAATCGAAGCTGATGTAAATTGAATTGAATAATTGATTTCTATTGAATAAAAATTGAAACTTGAGAAGAATTTCTTATTCCTTATTTCAAATTTTATTGTTGTTTCTTCTCCGCTCGTGTTACGTCTTTGCATCTCTTTTATTTAAAATTCTATTGTTATTCTAGGAGACGAATGTAATGCTTCTTCAATTTTTAGAGAAAAAAAGCACAACTATGAAATGAATTTTTTTGTCATCTTTCATTCAATCATTGCACATTCAGACTATGTATCTGATACTGAAGCATAAAATAGGAAATGAAAAACTTTTATGATGCAATGCAAGATGGAAAAATTTATTGGAATTTAGTTCTAGGTATTCATATTCAGAATGGGGGACAATCACTTGTGGAGGTCATGTTATGATTAAGTTTTAGATTTACTAGGCACTTATGTCATGATATTTCCATTAATATTGGTATTAAATCTTATTAGATCACTTCTATGATGATGAACTAGGTTTCAGAGACACAGCGAGATGCTAAGTGATGCGGATAAGCCAGATGCAATGCTTTCCAGAGCAAAACCGCAGAAGCACAGCCAAGCATAGCTCAATATCAGTGTTCATGTCAAAATGACAAAATAAAGAAGGAAAAGATGCTTTATTGGCAGAACTGCAGCTTTGGGTTCCATTTTGGCAGCAAGAAGTGAAATTTTCACAGCTTTTCGCTTCAGTCTAACACTAAACCTAATATTCAAACATCATAACTGAATAACCCCTAAACAATACCTAGAAAAATCCACAATTCTATAAACAGTTGCCCTCAATTCCTCCATAACTTCTCGAATTCCATTTCAATCTACAGTTAATTGAATAAGACATTCTGAAACAATTTTCATCCTCCCCTTACTTCCCGCCAAACCCCCATCAGACGTCTGTTCTAGTTTTTTTTTTGTTTCAATTTCACGCTGAAAAAAACATAAAACAAGAAAATAAGTAAAATTTTATTGCAATCAGAAATTGATTGCAATTGCATTATTTATTCAGCCATCGGAATTAGTGCAAATAACGAAATCGAGTAAAATGCATAAAGCTGCTGAATGTTTAAATAAAAGTTTTTCTTTTTTTTAATGCTTTTATCCTTCAGAAAATTGAAATTGTATCGTCCTGGATTTGTCGTAATTTAAATTTTTAATCAACGTAAATTGGGAATGCAAAGGGTAGTGATGCGCAATACAGGTGTTCACCGCCCTTTCAGCCTCTCCTACCCAAGTACCTACTTCCACCTCCTCGTGGTGCATTCCTGGCTATGCCAAACCGCTAAGGTGGTACGGTACTAACGGAGCAGGTTAAGTTTGAGTGTGAGGCCTGGCGAGCCCACCCTCGTTAAGCATACGATAGCCACGAAACGCATAGAGAAAAATCAACGGACGGATTTACCAATGAAGACCCCAGCTAAACACAAACGGACTAGAGACCTTCAACTCAGCACGTGGAATGTCCGGACGCTATCACATCCGGGAGCATTGCAGGTTTTAGTGCTGGAGTTGAGACACTATAGGTGCAATATTACAGCAATCCAGGAGACGAGATGGACAGGAAACAACGTTTTAGATGTCAATCAATTCAGGGTTTTCGCAAGTGGTCATGCTACGCAGAGGATTAGGGGCACTGGCTTCATCGTTGATCCTGTTTGGAGTGAGAAAGTTATCGATTGGAAGCCTGTTAGTGACAGGTTGTGCGTATTACGGATCAAAGGGAAATTTTTTAACATCAGCCTCCTCAATGCTTATGCTCCTACGAATGAACGCCCTGAAAGCGAAAAGGATGCTTTCTACTCGCTGTTGGAACGAACGTATGACAGCTGTCCCAGAAGTGACATAAAGATCGTCATCGGTGATATGAATGCCCAAGTCGGAAGAGAGAAGACATTCAGACCAACAATTGGATCCTTTAGTCTGCATCCTAAGTCAAATGAGAATGGATTGAGACTGATAACGTTCGCTGCAGCAATGAATATGAGGATAAGTTCAACGTATTTCCGACGAAAAAATACCCGCAAAGCAACGTGGAGTCCACCTGGAAGAGGAAAGAAATGTCAAATTGATCACATTCTGATTGATAACCGTCATGCATCAAGCATTCTGAATGTAAGGAGCTTCAGATATGCACATTTAGACATCGAACACCATGACTCAGATCATTATGCTGTTGGAGCGAAGATCCGCTTCAGAGTGAGCAACATCGGGCGTATCAAAAGCACGAAACAGAAGAAATACGATGTTGCAAAACTTAAGAATGACACTGTGAGAGCACACTTCAATGCTCGAGTGGAGCAACAGCTAGATGGTGAGGCGTCGTGGCAAAATTGTCAAGCTGCAATGAAGCAAGCTGCTGAGGAATGTCTTGGGTACCAGCAACCAGGAAAGAAAGAGTGGTTTGATGACGAATGCAGGAATGCAGTCCAGAAAGTTATTGATGCAAATAAAAAGATGAGAACGAGAGCGAGATCCGAAGAACTGAGAAAACTTCAACGAGATAAGAAGGAACTTTTGAGGAGAAAGAAAAGAGAATTTGACAGACAGTGTCTTGATGATATCGAGGAACTTCAGTCCATGAATGAGTCAAGAAAGTTCTTCAACGCAGTTAAATTTGCTAGGAAGAAATTCCATCCAAGGGTAGCTATCTGCAAGGCCAAGAATGGGGAGCTCCTCTGCAGTAAAAGTAAAGTGCTGGACAGATGGAGGGAACACTTTCAAGAATCCCTAAACGGCGGTGAAGTTGGTCATGGCAGTGAAACAAGCAAGCTGTATGAGAAAAATGATGGCAAGGATTGCCCTGAACCGACAGTAGATGAAGTACGTGAAGCCATATCTAGACTTAAAAACAACAAGGCGCCAGGTGAGGACAGCTTACCAGCTGAGCTGTTCAAGACTGGCTGTGCAAAACTAGAGGAGATAATGCATCAAATTATTATACAAGTCTGGAGACACGAGGTGATGCCGGATGAATGGACAGTCGGAGTTGTCTGCCCGCTTCACAAGAAAGGATGTAAGCTCACTTGCAGCAATTTCCGTGGCATAACATTGCTTAGTTCTGCCTACAAGGTGTTCTCAAAGATACTCTCATCAAGATTAGAGCCTCTTTATGAAGACTTTCTCCACGATTTCCAGGCCGGTTTTAGGAGAGGGCGATCGACAATTGATCAGATCCACTGCGTAAGACAAATCATCCAAAAAAGCGATGACAAGAATACAGAAACTCTGCACTTGCTCATCGATTTTAAAGCCGCATACGACTCAGTCAATAGAGATGAGCTGTGGCATCTGATGGCCGAATTTAAGTTCCCACATAAGATGATTCGTCTTTTAAGAACAACATTGCTGAAAGTCCAGAGTCGTGTTAAAGTGCAAGGCCTCTTATCAGAGAGTTTTGAAACTCTAAGTGGGCTTAAGCAAGGTGATGAACTTTCCACGAAGCTCTTTAACATCGTCTTGGAAGGAGTGTGTAGGAGAGCACGTTTAGAACTTTTTGGGACTGTATTCAATAAGTCAACGCAGTTAATTGCGTACGCGGATGACATTGATATCGTTGGAAGAAATTTGAGGTCTATCACGGAGGCATACTCCAAGTTGGAACGTGAAGCCGGACGTTTGGGATTATTGGTGAATGAGGATAAGACTAAACTCTTGATGGTTGCTGCGTCAGAAAGAACTAAACAGCGAGTAGGTAGTCATCTAAACGTCGAGAGTAAACGTTTTGAAGTAGTCGAGGAGTTCAAATACCTCGGGTCTTTTGTAAACAACACGGCAGACGTTACAATCGAAGTACGCAAGCGGATCCACTCGGCATATGGTGCATTCTACAGCTTAAAGCACCTCCTAACATCCAAGAGTCTATCGAGAGGAACAAAAGTCATGCTGTACAAGACGCTTATCCGGGTCATTGCGCTATATGGTTCAGAAACCTGGAATTCAACACAAGCGGATGAGGACGCATTAGGTGTCTTTGAGAGACGGGTGCTACGAGCGATTTATGGTCCTGTGAAGGAAGGAGAAGAGTATAGGTCTAGACATAATAATGAACTTTATCTGTTATTCCAGGATGCAGATATAGTGACAGTACTTCGTGCGAATCGCTTGAGATGGGCAGGCCATATATACAGAAGGCCAAGTGACGCCCCAGTCCTTAAGGTAACTACTTCAGACTTTGTGGATGGCAAGAGGTCGCGTGGAAGACCAAAGAATTCCTGGATTGCATGTGTTGAAAAGGACGCTAGAGTCCTTAATATTCCGAACTGGCAGAAGGTTTCGAAGGATAGAGCTGTCTTCAGACATTCCCTACGCGCGGCAATGGGCCCTCGTGCGCCCCAGCCAAGGAAGTAAGTAAGTAAGTAATCAACGTAAATTAAATGCAAATTGCAACTTTTTCTTGGATTTTTGTTTATGTTGATGGGTGGCTAGGTGTTTGGATGGCTTTAAATCTTCGATAATTTGGTGATTCATTGGAAGGCATAAGTGGTATGCATTTGGGAATATGGCTTCAAAATGGCCATGAACCTAGGTGGTAAAAGAGAATGTGGACGACCGAAGAACTCTTGGATGTTTCTCTTGGAGCTTTTGATAGAGATAATGTCGCTTTTGGTATTGGAAATTGGCAAATGGATGCCAGCAACACCTGTAAGAGGTCAAGAATCACAAACGATCAGCACTACCAGTGAATTAAGTTATTATGATCCTGGTTGCATCATTTATCTACACAAGTCAGCACAATGCCATTATTGAATCACATTTTTGAACCACATCTAGTCAACCATCTTATCATTTAGTTTAAAGAAAGACGACAAAACACGATCAATATTGGATGTTTTGCATTAAGTAGTTATATGTAAAACAAGTTGATATTTCCAATTTGAAGTTTCTAATTAGATATCAAGTAGATTCATTAAAAAGCAGAAAAATTCCAAAATTTTGAATGTTTTATCTCGAATTGAATGTTTGAAGTTGGATAAGCTACAATAAATATCCTTTTTATACTTAAAATCCAGAATAATCTCAATTTTTTAACTCTAAACTCCATTTAAAGTACTTTTCAAAGCCTCTCAACAAACAGCCTTCATCATTAAAATTATCTCAAGCATTTTCATCTCTCAGGCAACTCAAAGTCGACATGAAAAAAATATGTAAATGATAACATACGATGTAAAACTCCTATAATAAAAACTTTTAATCGTAAACATAAGTCAAATACGTGATATAATTTGTATATAGCACAAATACGTATTAAAAGTCATTACAAATTACTTAGAGCGATATTCAACTTTGAGGGAAGTTTGTTCTTTGACAAAAAAATATAAGAAAGTTTTCTTCTGATTGTGAGCGTAAAAGCTGCATCATGTTACACATAGAATGTGATATAGCAATTAAGAGTCCGCCCTTAATGTATAGATACATAATGAAGTGAATTACGAAACAAACTTGAACTCGATATTATACTCGCTTTGTGTTTAGAAATATGATATTTGTTTGCACTTAATGGAGGTTGTTTGGATGTTATGTCATGATAGAAATTGGAATTGCTGTACATCTTGACGTCTCTGAGAACGGATATCAAAGTCTGGTTTATTAGGAATTTCATATAAGTTGGGAATTACTGCTCGAGGGACAAAATTCTGCACCAACGACAAAACAGTGCTTCTTGCCGTTGATTGGGCGCTACAGCGATGCCCCTGCGAACACTTTGTGCTATTCAGGATGAACACTAAGAACTAGAGTTTATAGTCGACTTTCATACAAATTCTCAGTCCAATTCGATCAAATGTCTAAACAATTCTAAATGCAGAAATCCACAACTTAACAAAACATCCAAACCGACCCCCCCAAAAAATGAAAGCTTTCGTCATTCAATCAATCTTCTCTAGTCTATGTTCTATGTTTACGACTGAATAGAATTCTTTTTAATGGATTTCTGATGGCATTTGAGATTGCATTTCATTTTGTACATTCTTGTTTGAGTCAAAGTTGTTAAGATGAAGGGAAAAATAAGTACCAAGGATTTCGTCACTAGGGAGATAATTTATGGAATGCTGTTAAATTATTGTAGAAAATCCTTTAAAAAATGAACGTCTAGAAGTAAGGAATTCAAAAGATTAATGAACTGAGAATGTACAATTTTTCCGTCTTTTTTAAGAAGTTTATTCTCCATCCTGCATTCTTTTTTTATTTCCTTTTATGTATGTACACACAAGCATGCATAAAATATTCATGAGTATATTGAAAATTTAATTTCATTTCTTGACATGCATGTTCAAAAGGTAAAATAAATGTATGATTATACTCATATGCTTAAAAGAATGCGATGCACATTTTGAAATGCTGAAAAGTCAAAAGGAGCACATGATGAAAAAAAAATTGCAATTTATTTTAATTTTTTTATATTTTTTTCATGACATTTAAATCTTTTTATAGCTCAATTTTATGGATGATGAGGCTGCAATTGTTAGTTATTCTGGTTTAAGTACCTATATTAGTGTCTTAGAATCCAAGAGAGGTCATGAATCACAATTGATCTGTACAGACAATGAAATAAGTTAGCATAGAATCTTGATATAATTGAAAGTTAAATTCCTTTGAAGATTCATAAGTTGAGCTCGGCTTGGGGTCGGCGACTGCTCTCAAGAAATGCAGGCTGATCCTAAAAATCCATAAGTCCCATCAACCAAGTCTCATACCCTACAATATGAGTCAATAAAGTTGCTAAGACAGATGACTAATCGTGTTTTATTCAAAATCCTAGAAAAAATGGAAAAATCCACAAAAAACTAGAAAAAATTTCTAAATTTTTCATGTTAAGCTCCAAAATTTAATCATCCTCAGAAACACCAAAACCTCGCATTTGATCCTACTTCTTATTTAACAAGAAAGCCTTTGTAATATTTTCCGCAGATTACCTTCATTATTTAGCATCATTTCTTACATCCTAAAACAGCTTTGATCAAAAAATTTCCACGAAAAACAGATTATCCATCCATGAAAGTACGTTGCAGTTAAATAAGGAAGAAGAGCATCACAATTTTTACAAATCCAACATCGTGTTTTTCTTAATCAATCTAATATCGATAGCAAATCCCTCTTTATTCTTCTCTCATCGTTCTCTTATACTCTATTTTTATGCAATATTCATTCTATGTACATCCTTCAGACAGTATTTTCAGCTCCATTTCCCATTTAAGATGAGTGAAATACAATCGTAAGGGAAAGAAAGGAGAGCTCTTATATACATTAGATAATGCTTCACTTAGCTCTATCTTTTACTTACAAATTGATTGATTAGTTATTTCATATTGATGAAAAAAATAAGAAAATTTTCTCTTTCTGCATTGTAATCGATGGATATAAAAATATTTAAAAAAAAAATATTTATCATCCTCAAGTAAGACTTTTCGTTCATCTTTCTCAGAATTTGTTCACGGATCATTTAGAATACATACTTATAAGAGAGTTTAAATCTCTTTTTTAAGATTGACATTGCATGAGAGAAGCAGCAGCCAACAGCGATGGATATAAAAAACGTTTAAATCTAATTTTGTTAAAAGGATAATGTGAAAAATAGAAAAAAAGAGCTGTCATCAGAAAAAAACATAGAATGAGACATAGAAAAGCAACAACAAAAAAGTTGGGGACATTTTGTATGATGGAAGCGAGTGTAAAGCATTATCCAGCAGACAAGCCTTTTATCATACGGTTTTTTGATGGTACCGAGCTGGATATGAGGTTACTAAAGGTGGTTTGACTTATGCATGCTTGAGGTGTATAGTTCAGAGACTGTAAGCTTTGTTTGCAGCATTTGTGGTTCAAAAACTTACAAACTGTTTTATTGAGTTTCAAACTTAAAATATGGCAGTCAAATCGGCAGTTTTACAGCTTCACATCAAAGTTACAACAAAAGGCTTTCCACCTGCTTTGTTTCTAGTTCTATCTTCTAGTTTGGACTATCTCTATGTCCGCAAGTTGAGTTGATATTCTTTCAACACTGTTCTTCGCAAATAAGCATTTAAAGCCTAATTTAAAGCTGTTAGCTGCCGTATTCCAAACTCAAATTCTCTGTAAAAATCCAAATCCAAAGTAATTACATCCTAGTAAATTTCACGTATTCCAAACATCAAACAACTCCAGAATCAAACATTAAAAAATACAAACATGTCACTCGGGACTCTCTTGTCTCTTGTTATTTAAAGGAAATTCCTCTTTTTTTTTCTTTTATTTTTCCATCTACAGAATGAGAATCTCTGACACATTACAATATAGCTTGCTATAAAAAAGAAATAATCTCTTTATATGTGTATCTGAATAGAACAAGCAAAAGCAAAAGAAAAGAAAAAAATTTTTGAATGGATTTTTATCGTGTCAATCAAATTTCTCATCTTTTCTTCTTGTTATCCTCGTAAATTCTATCTTTTTGTGCTTGCTTTTCTAGCTTTTCTTTTCTTATTTTGTGCCTGAAGCTTCTCTTCAATTTTTTTTTCCTTTTATAAATGAAATTGAATTTTATTTGAAGGAAGTTTTTTTTTTCTTTTCTTTAATTTTCATTTATTCAGCATAAACAAGCACAGCATTTCAAGAATATCATTTTTAAATTGAACAGCTACTGCGTCGTCTGAAACACGATAGCATCAAAAATTGCAAAATATTTGATGACATATGAAATTTACAGAGAGGGTTGGTGTGCTTATTGCGTAGCTTGGAAGGTATGTGACGTTACATTGGCATATAGTCTGATTCTTGAACTTTGTGGCTGTCTCTTTGACATATAGCTGATGTTTTTGTCTTTTTAATGAGTTTACCTGCCAATTTTGAGAGAAATTCGAATTTTCTGCCATTTATTTTAGTGACGAGAACCGGTGAGAACCTCAAAAGACCCAAAAAGCATTCCTATGTCAATACCTAACCATCAAACGACCCAAACGTTTATTAACTGGAATTTTCTTGTTCATCTGACGAGATTTTAATAACTTTGAACTTCGATAGTAGATTAAATTTCAAAGTCTTGTACAAACAAGCTTCTAGCTTCAAAAATGTCAAGGATTTCTTCTTCCGTCACAAATAATAGAAAAAAAAAGTAAACTCAAGACTTATATCATTTGAGATCAAATTGTCTTTATTATGTTTTGTCATGAACCCACGTCAAGGTCAATTAATTTATATTCATCAAGCATTGTACAATGAAGTAAAATTGTGACTGTAGGTGGATATTGAATTATGTTTAAGTTCTGATATTATAACGACAAACTTTGACTCGTAATTTGCTTTCAGGCTTTTTGTTATTGACAATATTGTTGTTTTCTGTGGAAATTAAAACTTCAGTTGAATTCTGTCTGGACTTTGTGTTTGCTTCATTATGAATGAAATAGGATGAAGATGGTTGTGATGATGGTTTGGGTATGATGTGGTGTTGGTCATCTCATATTACCTAATTGGATGTCATGAGTTAATGAACTGACTGTTTTATCCATCGATAGATCAGTTGTTTGGTCGAGACACAGAAGCAAAAGTGATGCACAAAGCAAAAATGCATCAGATGGTCGTCCTAAACTTAGATGGCATCGGAAACTGTCTTTACTGCTGGATATTTCTGGTAATTCCTAAAATCAATTGCAATGCTGTATAAATTACATAATATTCCCTAACAACAGCTCATAAATAGATCAGTACCCCCAAAATTCGACATAAGGAAGCTTCCTCAATTCAAAATTTACTATAATGCACAAAATACAAATTCTTCTTCCTTAATAGTTCCTTAATAATTGAATTACATTCAGATTTACTCAAAATTGAACTAAAAATTCCATCCTTTCAGCTATTGTCTGCACACTTTATCCACCAATTTCAATCTTTGTCGCTTATTCCTTACTACTCATGTATATAAAATTTAAAAAAAAAATCGAATCAACATTTCACATTTATCTCAATCTCATCCGTTATCTCTTCAAGCAAGGATAAACGTTAAATAGAGAGAAAAAGAAATTTCTTGTCAACGCTTGACTGCATCGAAGGTGTTTGACGTGTATAAAAAAAAGTATATTTGAATGGAATGAAATGAGATAAAAATCTATCGCGCGCGTATTTCCTCCTTTTCTTGTTTCCGATAGAAACATAAAATTCAAATCAAATTTCTTTTCGCTTCAAAAAATTTTCATCATAAAAACTTTTTTTTTATCGTTTTTTATTTGAGGAAAATTTTTTAATATTGCATTTTGGAATCAATCAAAGGATATAAAAAAATAAATTCCATCTGTGCAAGAATTTTGAATGAATAAACGCGAAATTTATCAACGATAAATCGAGATTTTATAATGTTTTTTTCTTTTCTTTGTGCGATACTGCCGTGTGCTTGACGACATCGAAAAATATTTTTATTTTATAAGTCAATTTTGTGAATGAAAAAAATATTTTTTTTTTTCATGTTAATTGAGAGATAATTAGTCGCATGATCGGAAATTCAGAGGTGAAAAAATAGAGAATTTTAAATATTTTGAGGTGAAAACTAAGAAAATTCCTCAAGTTCATTGAATTTTTGAAGATCTACACCGGGGTCTGAATGGAAACCGAGACTAGAACTGAAGCCAAGGCCTAGACCGAGATTGAGATTCAAGTGAAATCTACGAAGTTTCAAAAATTTCTAAGATTGAGCAGACTTGGCCTTGTTTACAAGAAACTTTAGCATTCATTTATGAAGCCGAATCAAAAATGGAGTTTTTCGCATATTATCATCTCCATTACAAGCACTAATTGAGGATTGTTAATCCGAAATCCTCAAAATTTGAATAATTCAGAGGAAAATTTAGCAAGTCGTTAGTTCATAATCGCTCTATTTCGAATCAAAATGTTAGCAATTTAAGTTACGAGTTTTCTTTGGAAAACGTCCTTATTTCTATTTGACGGAATCTTCTACGTTTCTCAAACTATATCCATCAAATTGAACTCCCTTTTCCAAATACTCACCCACCAACTCTGTACATCAATAAATTCATTCACCCAGTTTCTTTGATTTTTCCAGAAATTTCGCAGTACTAGTATTAAATGACATCAACTTCTAGCAATTCCACTATGACGTCAATTCAATTAATTTTCGATAATTTGTTTTCAATAAAAAAAATCACGTCATGCACTATGGGCCCAAAATGGCAAAGGTTGTCAAAAATTCAGGTTATGTATGGATATTGTAGTGCCTGAGAAGTAGTGTACGGGAAAAAAAGAAATTTTGTCCAAAACTGCTGTGTGCCTGACTTATGGCCAAAAAACGATTTTTGGTACCTGCCATTATAAAAATTGTTGGCGTGCTTCAATGCATGGACCAATTTTTTTCAAACTTTTTTATTTATTAGATATACATAGAACCTACAAAATAGCAACACATTTGCATAATTTAGGTTCCACTGTATATCCAAAAAAGTTAAAAATATGTCAAAAAATGCGATTTTTTTTACATTTCATGCTCTCATGTAGTTATAATGCACTATGGGATAAAAAATATATATGCATTTGATAGAACCTATTTATAACTAAAAATCATACATAGATTGTACTTTAATTGGATGCACTACAAAAGCATAAAATAACTTTAAAGCCAAAAATTTTCGGTTTTTTGTGATTTTTTGACCTTTAACCCCCTTTTTCCCTATAAAGTAAATTCGTGCTGTTTCAGGTGAACAGTGATTATTATAGGACTTGTATTGTACTATTATTATGTGAAAAAAAATTTCAATATGAGACCCCCCTAGCTCATTTTTGGGGGGTCCAAAAGTATGCCCCCCCTCAAAAATGGGGGTCTCTCAAAACTCAATGTTACTTTTCTTAATCGGATGTTTAACAAATAATTTAAAAACATTTTTAAACTACATTTGAACAAATTATAAGTAGTTTCAAACTGTTCTGAACAATCGAAACTACTCATGCTACCCAGTTCATAGATTTGTAAATTTTTGAGTTTTAGACATATTTTCACGAGGTTTTTTGAACTCAAATAGCAATACATATATGAATTGTTTATTTTTTCATAAAGTACTAACAATATCCTATCCAACAATATATAATAAGTCATACATAACGTCAATTCAGACAAGAATTTTGAAAAATGTTCAAAAGTTTATGTTTTTTAAAATTCATCCTTCACATTTATGCTTATAAATGCTGTTAAACTTAAGTATATGCATTGAATTTGGTATTTTTGTAGACATTAGAGTAGTATTAAGGTAATAAAAAGGAAATCAAAGTCCAAAAATAGCTTAATGTAAAAAAGGACAAAGTCCAATTTGCAATATTTTGACTTCCTTTACTCAGTGCAGGGAGCATCCAAATTTTATTTTTTGAAATATTTTCTACACATATATACTAGAACTAACAGAAAATAAGCAAAAAAATAATTTTCCGAGATTAAATCGAACAAATTTGTCCATTGAAAAACCTTAAAAATAGCAATTTTTAGAAAAAATTAGTTAACTCGATTCTTATGATTAGCAGCGAAAAATTACTTTTGTGTATATTTTCTGTTAGTTCTAGTATATATGTGTAGAAAATATTTCAAAAAATAAAATTTGGATGCTCCCTGCACTGAGTAAAGGAAGTCAAAATATTGCAAATTGGACTTTGTCCTTTTTTACAATAAGCTATTTTTAAACTTTGATTTCCTTTTTATTGCCTTAATACTACTCTAATCTCTACAAAAATACTAAATTCAATTCATATACATAAGATCAACAGCATTTATAAGCATAAATGTGAAGGATGAATTTTAAAAAAACATAAAATTTTGAACATTTTTCAAAATTCTTGACTGAATTGACGTTATGTATGACTTATTATATATTGTTGGATAGGATATTGTTAGTACTTTATGAAAAAATAAACAATTCATATATGTATTGCTATTTGAGTTCAAAAAACCTCGTGAAAATATGTCTAAAACTCAAAAATTTACAAATCTATGAACTGGGTAGCATGAGTAGTTTCGATTGTTCAGAACAGTTTGAAACTACTTATAATTTGTTCAAATGTAGTTTAAAAATGTTTTTAAATTATTTGTTAAACATCCGATTAAGAAAAGTAACATTGAGTTTTGAGAGACCCCCATTTTTGAGGGGGGGCATACTTTTGGACCCCCCAAAAATGAGCTAGGGGGGTCTCATATTGAAATTTTTTTTTCACATAATAATAGTACAATACAAGTCCTATAATAATCACTGTTCACCTGAAACAGCACGAATTTACTTTATAGGGAAAAAAGGGGTTAAAGGTCAAAAAATCACAAAAAACCGAAAATTTTTGGCTTTAAAGTTATTTTATGCTTTTGTAGTGCATCCAATTAAAGTACAATCTATGTATGATTTTTAGGTATAAATAGGTTCTATCAAATGCATATATATTTTTTATCCCATAGTGCATTATAACTACATGAGAGCATGAAATGTAAAAAAAATCGCATTTTTTGACATATTTTTAACTTTTTTGGATATACAGTGGAACCTAAATTATGCAAATGTGTTGCTATTTTGTAAGTTCTATGTATATCTAATAAATAAAAAAAGTTTGAAAAAATTGGTCCATGCATTGAAGCACGCCAACAATTTTTATAATGGCAGGTACCAAAAATCGTTTTTTGGCCATAAGTCAGGCACACAGCAGTTTTGGACAAAATTTCTTTTTTTCCCGTACACTACTTCTCAGGCACTACAACATCCATACATAACCTGAATTTTTGACAACCTTTGCCATTTTGGGCCCATAGTGTCATGGTAGCAAACATTCTTTTATTAAATTCATATCTCAATCTAATAATTAAAATTCATTCTAAAAATATTTATTGTGCTAATTGAGTTTTATTTTATGAACTTTGGATACTGCCTGATTTTCTAATTAATTTTGTATTGCTTCCGATTGGTCTGAGTTTATATTAACCTTCATTCTTTGAGATTTAGATGTTTTAGAGGGATTATTGATAAATGATGTCATCATCTCTACGAATTTGTGATTCTATGAACTTAAAAAACTGTTGATAGGACACATAAATAACGGATGGATGGCTCTCATGTCTTTTCGAAAACGGGCCTCTACCCTCCTGATCGACAGCTTCCTGAATACGGCTCTGGTACTGTTTCGTTTGAAGAGCACGTGGATCATATCGTATTGGAAATTAGCAGCGGGAAGTCAGCGAAATAGGCTGCTTTTACTGCCATTTGAGGTAAGTCATAGATTACAATTGATCTATACTATCAGCGAAGTAGTTCATGTGCTGTGATATCTAAATGATCCCCTAACTGAAATCTTATAAATCAATAAATAATTAATAATTTGGGGCTATAAATCCTCGATGAAAAAAATAAAAACTCAAAATATCCCCGTCCTGAGATCTCAATTTTTATTAACAACCTAATGATTATATAAATTTATATAACTGTCATAATTATGTATGAAATAAGGTCAAAAAAGTTCAATCTATAAATTTCAACACAACACCAAATTTCATTCATAAATCAACAATATTTAATTAATTTTTTCTGTTTTATGTAGCTAGTGACTGCTTTTCATAGAAATTGAGTCTTTAGGTCTATTGATTTTGATTAAAATTTTGATATTAATTGTATATTTTAATATTGTAAGAGTAAATAAATTTTAATAACTTATGAACTTCTTTCTCCTACCCCCTTTTTTGTAGCTGTGCTCATTTTATTAATTTTGCCATAGAAACAACATGTTGACAGATATTCTTATAGCTCAATAGTTTTGGATATAAGTAAATTAAAATTAAAAATATGACAGAATAAAGTTAAAAATTCATAATATGTTACAGACGTGGAACTGGTCGTGGTAAATTTGCGATACTTTCATTGCCTTCAAATGTGAGATTATATTGTGCTAAATTCCTATTCCTCATAGATCCATCAAAGAAGCTTGGTGGATTGAGTGTTACTGGTGTGACTGGAAGGCTTAGATTAACTTCATCAGACTTGATTTTTATGCTGTTTGTGATTGGTGGCTGAATCATTGATAATGTTTCATGTGCTGTGACTCCATGTTCAACAATATCGCAGCCAATTTCCTCACTTTCAACATCTAATCGAAGTGGAAGAATTTTATTGCAAAGTTTGATGACTGGATAGGCACCGAAAAATCCTAAGCATGAAAGAGCTACAATTGCTATCAGTTGAACTGTAATGAACCACCATCCACCGCCTGAAATAATAGAAAGTTTGGAATTTTCCTTAAATTTTGATGAATATTTTAATGATTACCCATTAACAATCCTTCTCTTCCCATAGTTGTAAATAATGGAACTGGATTTTCAGCAAAAAGTCCAACTGAAATGTATCCCATTACACCACCGGTCCAGTGAGTTGAAAAGCAGCCAATTGGATCATCAATGCCACTAATAAAGGAATCATTAATTTAAATCTGATCAAAAATGTTAGAAATGTCAAGAATCTTACAGTTTATCCATCACTGGAATCAATGAAATTGACACAAATGCTGTAAATGCTCCAAACAACACACAGATTGACATTGGCATAATATAGCAACTTGCGTTACTCATGACTAGAGAAATTAAATAAATTAGCATTTTTAAGGATCAAATTCATCAAATCTACTCACTTAAGGAAGCAATAATGGCTGATATGATTTCATAGACATCAACTTTTCCTTTATGTAAGAACATTGAATAAACAAGTGCAAAAGCTCCAGCACCCCACGTTGATAAAGCAGTACCAACACCAGCACGAACTGCATATGCCCATTTTGCTCCTGCAACACCATATGAACATCCAGCATTAAATGCAAGCCAGCCCCACCTGTAAGATCGTCAGATATTTTATATTCTTTTCAGATTGCAAGGAACAGGCAGAATTTACCATAAAATGAAAAGTCCAATTAAAGCATTCAAAGGACTTCCCATTGGAAGTGGTTCTCTTCCTTTAGCATAACGTCCAGTTCGTGGTCCAATAAACCAAGCACACAATACACCTGATGATCCACCGACAATATGAATTACACCACCGGATAGATCAACTGCTCCAAGATTATGTAACCATCCGTGTTCACCCCACATCCATCCAGCTCCTAATGAATATAAAACTGTCATTACGAATGTAAGAAGACAGTATGATGAGAATCTAGCACGTTCAGCAAGAGCACCGGATACAATTGTGTTGCTATGTATTAAAAGACAATAAAATAATGAAAATCACTTCCGATTGAGCTCATTAATTACTCACCTTGTAGTGGCATAAGACATTTGATATAAAAACAATGTAAATACTCCAGCTGTTAACGGATCACCGAACTTTGTGTCAGTAAAAAAGTCACCGGCACCAAAGAATGGCGTCGTATATTCTCCTCTACCAAACATGAGACCAAAACCGAATATCCAAAATGCCAATCCACCAATGCAAACGTCAGCAATATTTTTCATCATAATATTCACACTATTTTTAGTTCTAACAATACCAGCTTCAACTAATGCAAATCCAGTTTGCATTTGAAAGATGATTAGACATGATAAAATAGGGAATGTTGCGTCAGTTTCAGGGAGGTCATAGAGTCCTATAAAGAGGTATTTTTGATAAGTTTAAGGTACTTTATCTTTGTTTTGGTTGAATGAACTAGTTGAGGATGTTCGGAAGTGAGCTTTAAGTATGATATGCTCTCATGATCACGTTATGTGCCTACTTAGACATTTGAATAATTTGTGACATAAATATCAAGTTAGAGGTACATCAAGCCACACTTTTTCCTCACTGTCCATCCTTTTTCCTTTAGTTCTTTCACAAATTATCAAACTCACCAGGAATAGCATAAGAATCGTTTCTAGGAAATCTGTGAAAAGTGGCATTAATAGCCTCCTCAACAGTCATGTTGTTGACCATCTTGTTTAAAATTTAGAAAACAATTATTTGAGCACTAAGAAAACAAAACTACACTTTCAAGTGCGAATGATAAGATGATTGTTTCAGCACTGAAGATTAAAATTAAAAATTGTGTCAATTTATAGCTTTTCGGTCATCTTATGTGTTGTGGTGAATTTTTAGCGTCCCAATTATCACTTTTATACAGTTTTGATTGATTTATTTTTTGTTATTGTGTGTTGATTTCATAAAGTGACTTGGCTTTGCCGGATGGAATGATTTGTTGTGATATGTGGTCTTTGGTGGCGCCTTATGCTGGCTACAGATTGCTAATTATCAGTCCTGTTGACAACAGAATGCTTAATTATGCTAAATTCAATCAATATACCCTGAAAAATGGTATATTCAACCCAAAGCAGGCTTGTAAGCTCGTTGGTTCCTCCAAAAATCGTGATTTTTAAAGAATTGTCCCTAATAGACAAAGAGACCGCTTTAAAGTACCGTATTGGTATTTCTAAACCATGAAAGCATGCTCTATCCCTGTTAGGATGTAACATGTGCTTCATAAAGTAATTTAAATTAATTAATTTTGGACATGAACTTTCATTCCATTTCCACTTCAAAAGTGCAATTAATTGCAATAATTATCAACACATGTATACCTTCCTTCCAAGAAATAGCAATCCAAAAACCTGAAAATAAGTGATAATTGATACACCCGAATACACAAATTCCTAAAATAAACAGCATAAAAAAAAATTTCATTCATTCTTTCTGTTGTTCATTCATTCTTTTCAAGATACAAATTCATTCACATGATGTTCATTAACACATCTTTTTATTTAATTATTATAGATAATGATTTGTTATGCTCATTGATTTTCGACACATCTAGTCGACGTTAAATACAATCACATATACCTTAATCTATTTTTAAATTTTTTCTGTTTGTAATAAGAATCACTATGTGGTGTGGCTAATGAATGGATATGTCTTGTGATTTATTTATGAAAATGTGCTTTTTTGGTTCAGTTGGATGGGTTTTTGATTAGCATTATCGGTGATTAGGATGATGATTGGTGTTTTTTGGTGATTTTAGAGCAGAAACTGGAAAATATTTACTTTGATCTGTTGCATAATGTGTCATTCAGTTTGGGAATTAACGTGGTTTAGTGGACTAATATCAACTTGCGCATCCAAGATGTATACATGAACTACTGCTAAATATTAAAGTCCTTATTTATTAAAACTCAACAAATACTCTTAATTTTAATCAAATCCAGCATATGACAACAATACATCCATGCAAGCTCACGCACTGTCATGTTGAAAGCCCAAATTTTCTCGTGCTGATGTCTTCGATCGATTCAATATCCTCTCATTGCTAAAATAGGTTTTATAAATGTCAGCCATCTTGTTATTATCATGCAAACGAAACCCTTGGGACATAACATTTCTTCCATCCACTTTCATTTTTTCATCTTTTTCATCCTCATTGTTGTTGTCGTCTGATTTTACTGATGTCGATGATTTCATGTCCTTTTCAATCGCCTGAAGTGATGGCATAATGTTATGTTCCGAATAATCTGCTCCCAAAATTTCATCCTCAACATTCATACGAAGTGGTGTAATTTTGTTGACAAGCCATAGTAAGAGGAATGTTGAAAAAATTCCCCAGAATATTATACAAACAACTGCCAATGCTTGAACTGACAACAAATACATTCCTCCGCCTAATATACATAAGATTGTAAGGAGATTTATTTTGTAAATAAAAATATAAAAAAAATGAACAATTTCTTTATGGGGGTCGTTTATGAATGACGTTTGGGTACTCAGAGGGAATTTAGACTAGTGCAGCTTATGCGATCGGAAGCCTAGCCAGATTCAACTTGGAATGAGGACCCAAACTTGACAAAAACTGGAAATTCTCCTATGACGCTGCCCCTGCATCCCAGCATTAAAAGACCCAAATGGATAAAATTAAGCATAAAACAAGAACAAAGACGTCATTGCCAAACAACTCCCATTTCATATTATTCAGTTGCTATCATTCTCCACAACGTCCATTATATGATAATGTTATATAATTTAAATAAATAGAATGAATGCAAATATCTCATATTTTTTTGTTAATACAGTACCTTTTAGTAATCCTGAGCGACCACTTGTGGAATCCATTTTGGTATCGTCACCGAAAATTCCGACGGCAAGTACACCTACTCGAAAGATATTAAAATGAGGATGAAAACAAACAATTTAAAATTAAGATGGCAAAAAGACATTTTAATACAATACCCCAAATTCCGGATACTCCATGTACAGCTATGGCACCTGAGTTATTTTTCACAAAAAAAAATTAAAGATAGAGACACAAATAAAAATAAATGAAGCTATTTTACATACCGACAGGATCGTCAATTTTCATTTTGTCGAATAGCGGAAGCGAGAAAAGTGTGAAAATGGAACCAATTGTGCCAACAAGTATCGATTCCCATGCGCGAAATAAAAAGCAGCCAGCTGTAAAATTAAAAAAAAAAGAAAATCTACAAATTGCATAATTTTGGTTAAATTTTCCAGCCAACAAACCTGTGATAGCAACAAGTGATGCAAGAATTCCGTTGATAATGTCTGATGGATCCAGTTTGCCTTTATTTTTAATCATTGAATGTGCTAAAGCATAACAACCGCCTGCAAATGACGCCAACATTGTCATAAATGCAGCACGAGCTGCATATTCCCATTTATATCCTGTCAAACCATATGTTGAGCCAGAGTTGAATGCAAGCCATCCGAACCATAAGAAAAATAGTCCAATGCATGCATTCATTGGATTTCCCATTGGTGGTGCTGGTTTGTTTGGCTTATCATATCTGCCATGACGTGGACCGAGCATTATTGCACCTGCAAAGGCACTTGCACCACCTAAAAGATGAACAGGTCCACTTCCAGCGATGTCCACTACACCAAGGTTCCTTAGCCATCCAGTCTCACTCCAAACCTGGAAATTATAATTGATAAAATGAATTTTTAAACAATGAAGCTCAGCTTACCCATCCAGCCGGTATACAATAAACAATAGTATTAATTAACGAAAATAAGCAATAAGCGTGAAAATTAATTCTTTCCGCAACAGTTCCCGACAATATTGTCGTTGCTGTTGTTGCAAATGATAATTGAAAGAAAAATGCTGTGAAAATTTGTCCCATTAGTTGATCTGACACGCTTGGATCCACCATAAAATCACCAAATGCAATAAATGGTGTTGTATAGTCACTTCGGCCATAAGATAATCCATAACCAAATAGATAGTATGTAAATCCACCGAGTACAACATCTACAATGTTTTTCATCATAATATTTACTTGGTTCTTTTGCGATACAATGCCAGACTCAAGAAGACCAAAGCCAGTTTGCATGCTGTAGAAATAAATCAATTTTTTTTTTGTTGTTATGTCTGTTTGTTTCCCATTCTCATTTATTAGACTAGATATATAGAAAATTTATTCTCACGTGAAAATCATAATAGACGCAATCATAATCCATCCCGCATCTTGTATTTCGATATCATAGACTCCCGGTATCACGTAACTATTGTTTCGTACATACGATTCCATTTTGTAGTAATTCACTGTTGTCATGTCCCGAAACAAAAAAAGTATAGCAGAAGATTGGAATTTTTCCTATAACGTTCTCACTTTTTTCTATTGCAATAGTCACACTATCTGCCTATACATACTCAGGTGTACTAAACTATACAAAATTGCATGACTTTGCACAAAAATCTACAGCAATTTTTTCCGTAACCGCAATAGCCACATGCATGCATGCATACACCTGAATAGAACGCAGAAAAGTTTTTTTGTGAACTGAAGTGAAAAAAGTTTATTTTTTTTGGTATTTTTATAGTCAGAATTTGTTATTCGTACTCGATTAATAGCATGTGAGAGAGATAACCAAAAACTGAAAGCCACACTGGGAGGGCAGAATAGTTTTTATGCTAAAACGTAAGAACAAATGAATATATAAATTCATTCAGAAATAATTGGAAGCAATCATGATTATTATTTTTTTTCTGACAAAAGCTCACGCTTTGGGAGCCAAATCATGAACAATATGATTGTTTATTTTGGAGGATTTTTCTTGAGGAAGGGGTTTTTTGGATGTTATTGTCTACTTGGTAGGAATTGATTCTTGTGGATTTAATTGTTGCTTGAAAATTAAGTTTGAAGTGGGTTAATAGAGCTAAGAATAAGTATTCGACAGTTGAGTGTTGTAAAATTAACAGATGAGGAAGTACGGCTGGATAGTGCAGACAGATTGGAAGACTGATTCTGTCATTGCTGGGGCAGAAGCAAAAGTTTGTTTCAGCACCCATGGATATAATGCACAAGGAAAACGATGATCAGCAGCTCCAAAAGTCAAGAGCTCCAACTTGGGGCAGACCAGTGATGTATAAGCTAACTGTGCGGACAGACAATTCGCATATGCTAGGTGACAGAGCCAATCATACAGTCAGATGGAAAGTCTTTTGTTATATCTTAAGCTACACATAGGAACAAGTTTGCAGTAAATAAGTAAGCGTTGCAACATCGACTTAGTGCTCTTAAGCTTAAAACTCTTCAATTTATTTAAGCATACCATCAATATTGCAACTGTGTTTGCAGCTCTAAGTACTAATTGCCTTAATATCCATGAACCATGAGCAAACAGTGCCTAAAGCAAGATTGGAACACATCTGGATCTCAAACTAAACCGCTTTATCTATTAAATGCACTAGATTAGAGTTTAGCAGCTTTGTTCCACAACACATAAGTAGACAGAGACCGATAAAACTTTAAGCAACCAAATGTATGTCAAGATTCCATTTTCTGTCATCCTTCATTTAAATATCTCATAATTTTTCATTTCTAAAACCCAAAAAATCTTCAAGAATTGCCACAAAAACCTCATTTTTGCATAATGAAGATTTATGCTGCAATTTCAAAAGAATCATGTTGTCATTCTTCGCAAAATTTTAATTGCACAATTTGTCGAATTTTCAAGTCTCTCAATGCTAATTAATAAATGTCTCCACAAACAATTTCTGGTAATGATTTATGATCGGAAATCACATTAACTTGACATGACTTCATTAAGATATTTTCATTTTTTTGCAAAAAAATTCATTGAAAAATTTCTTATTTTTGATCATTTGCCATTCATTCCGGAAACAAAAAGGGAGATTCATTAGATGACATTCAAATATTAATCAGCATAAATTTTGTTCTACCGCAACATTCAGCATAAAAAATATTTCACATCATAATCATCAGAAACTTAATTTTGTTCTCTGTTTCGAAATTAACGAGAAAGAAGAATTTAATGGATTTTTAATTAATGGGCTTGCAAAAATTGCCGAGACTGATTTTTCTTCGTATTCTAAAATTTTTTTCCAGCTTTTGTGCCCAATAGGCACATTTTCAATTTCTGTTCATTGTTTACTTCCTTCACTTTCCATTCCCATTCATTCATGTCATGTTCTATCGTTGTTATGATTTATGTTTTTTTGCACTGAATGTTACGATTAATGATTGATTGATTCCTTATCATCAAGTGGCTGTTGAACCGTAACATCGTTTGCTGTAACTTCTCATCTCAATTCGTGTTGCTGTTGCAATTTCAAGGGGGATATGTTGTCTAGCTCACATGAACAAGAGGAAGTTTGTAACATATCTTTATTGCTTAATACGTCACAATGCTGCTGCTTTTTATACGAAGGTTATGAATATTTGAAGAAGTTAACAAACACAATCAATTATATAAGAAGGAAATATTTGGCATGTAGAATGTTACGTCAATTTATTTTGATACAAGTATATAGACTTCATGGATTAATATTTTATGAGGAAGTGGAAGTAAAAGTCCTTGAAAGTAACTCATCTTTAAGATTGATTATTGATGTTTTGGATCGAATGATTAAGAAAAGTAGGAGATTTATTGGCATGAACTTAGTTCTTGGTTATATTGAGGAAGGTTGCGGGAAGTTTGGAGTATCTTGGAATCAATCAAGAAATATTGAGCAGATGTAAAAATAGGAATTTTCTGGGATTTTTAGATCGTATTTTTAGAACAATTTAGCGGCTGAATGGCTTTATGCAGCACATTCTATTTTTCGCCGTAAAAATGGGTTGACAACAGCAATTACGGTGCCGCCAGGGTTTCGTCAAGTTTTTCGTCTAAATTTTGATGTATCGTTGTTCAAGCGACTGCATTTTACAATTTGGAACTTGATCTTAATGTTTGATCAAGTTTGTCTTGATGTCTCGACTTTATAAAGTTTTCTAGAACTTTGAACCAGGCAACGCTCAAAGGTCAATATCCCAAGATGTCAATATTCCAACTGAATTATTGTTAAGCTCTTACAAATGTCATCATTGAGTCAATCGATAAAAATTTCTCTTCCGAAAAATTCTTAGTATTAATAATTAGCTGATTTTATGATAATTTTTCTTCAGACAGTCTTTTGTTATTATTTTCTTCCTACTTCAATTTTATTTGGATATTTCATGTTTTTAGTATTTTTTAGATCTCGTGATTAGCACAAGTGGCTTCATCGATCCAAAACTAGTTTAAAACACGACCCCAGACTGACCTAACTCTGGCATAGTGCGAAATTCAAACCGAATTTTAGTTTCAAGTCAAAGTCACGCCAACGTTGTGGCAATAAAAGACTGAATCGGTTTTCGAAATTTCGAAAATAAGTGATGATAATCAGATTATAAAAAAAGTTGAATTGTTAAGATCACATCAGAATTATCTATTAATAGAAATTAATAATATTATACTAAGAATCTGAAATAATTAACATTTAAGGTGATTATAGAACATAAAAAAAAATAATGAGACATTGTCTAAAGTTAAATTTTGTCGATTTTAGAAATTAAGTCAAGTCTACATAATAAGGTTAACTCATAGCACTGGAAGCTATTTGTGTAATTTTCGCCAACTATTATCGACAGTAAGGTTCACGATTTATATGTTAGAATATTAAAATCTAATGTCTCGCTTCTATTTTAGTTATAAGAATACATAGCATTTACATGAGAAACACTTTACCTCTTGTACTAATCACTGGAAGATTTATTGTAAGTTGTATAAATGATAAATTTAAGAATGTTACTAATGGCATTATGTTTATAGACCAGAGGTTTTTCGTGTACATCTATAAGTCAAGAAAATAAAGATCCAGTACATTTCAAGATATCAAATAAATTTCGATTTATTAAAGAATAGCCTTCCACAAGCATAAAGGGGCTAAATATCATCTTGCATACGAATCCACATTAAAAGATTGATTCGCTACAAACATCAGGAGGGCGGCGAGTGGCGTCGAACGTAAATTGCAAGAAACATCCAGAAACACATTTTTGCAAAAAAATCATCCAGAAATAAATTTTGCAAATCATCTTCAATTGATCATCAAACTTAATGATGCAGCAGCCTAATCCACCAGCAATTGAGTTAGTTACTGAGCCAGTTCGTAACATCCAGCGCCGAAGATATCAATTTTTAATCCAGACAAAATATTTATCAGAGAAACAAATTTTTGCGGAGGCGTATTTAAGAGGATTGATATGTGGACAGGCGAATGAAACGGTAACAAGTGAACAACGTTTGATCATCAACAATCAATTGAAATGTGATTTTGACAAGTGGTGCCAAACTGGACAAGATTTAACGCCCGTATTCATGAATCACAGAGCCACAGTTTCAGAAGCAGTAATAATTGTTGAAGAAATTTTTACTGAAATCGCGAGATTGGAAGCTTCAGGTGCAAGCATAATGGCTATTGGTGCACAGTTGGATTTCGCTATCAATTGTTTGAAGAGAACCTCAATAGAAGACGATGAAGTTACATGTGTGAGGCGTATGATTTATTACATCAATCAAAAATATTGCCAAATTTGTCATATTGGAAGAATTCCAAGTAATCGTTCGATGAATGTATCTCCAAATGACTATGACATTTCATATCGAAGTTCAAGTTCCACACCGTACAACAGCTACGTATTTTCTAACTGTCCTAGCCAAGCATATTATCGACAAGTTCCACGCATGAATCGAACGTATCAACAAAACATGAATGATTCAAATATGATGAGTGAAAATGAATTCCCAATGAGTACAGCAACATATTCAACGCCAAATACAATGCCTCGTCCAGTACCAAATGTTGAACAAGATAGAGCACATGAGTCAGTGAATCAACGTAATTCAATGCTTAATAGTCGTGCAAATGCATCCCTCATTAATAATGGAAACAAAGTCACGTCACCGATAATTACAATTTTAAGCAAAAATGTATATGACACAAAAAAGGATGCTCAAGACCAATTAGAAATTTGGGAAGCACAATCGATGTCATTAGATTTTTCTGTTGACTATTTGTTGAGTTTTATGGAAGTACTATTGGCAGCAGAATTACAAAATTGGTGGCAAGTGAACCGCACAAGTATCAATAACTGGGTACAATTTAAAGCAAGATTTATGGAAGATTTTGGTGATCACAACAGAGCCATTAAAGCTGAACAAGCTATTGCTACTTTAGCACAACAACCGACAGAAACATTTCAGCAACTTTTCTTAAGATTCACGAAATTAATGAGTCACGTGAAACCAGAAAAGTCAGAAGCAGACAAGCTATACATTTTAAAGGCAGCTTTAAAACCAGACTTACGTGCATCATGTATGACTGCAAATTCAATTGCTGAATTAAAGAAGATTTGTCAAGTTTATGAGGGTATGAACAAAATGTATATATCTAAGGAGCCTGTTCATCAATCAAAATGTAACAACATCAACATGATAAGTAACGATGTGACAATGAAAGTTGAGGATGAAATGATGATTGACTATTGGAACAATGAGATTGATTGGAACGAAATAAATGATGATGAGGATCGAATCCTGTTAATTAATGACAGCTTAGACAAGAGAAAATTCGCAATGAGCCAGAAGTGGACCAAAGAACAAAAGCGAGAATGGCTCTCACAACAGACATGTTTTAATTGTAACAAGAAAGGACACCTTCAAGGTCAATGTGATGTAAAGTGGATTCCACATTGTGTGAAATGTGGTAACAAAAATGCCAATCAGACAAAAGACTGCCGACAATGCTCGGGAAATGGATCACCTTCGAGAAGTGGCGGAGCATCGGCTTGAAGGATAAGATAATAGCTCCTATTATTTCAAGTAAGCAGAACCAAAATGTGCCACCGGATGGACAACGAATATATTTAAATGTCAGTATTAGTGACCAAGTTTTCAACGCTTTATTAGACACCGGTGCCACTATTTCAGTATTGGGAAACAACACTCAAATGATATGGAATGCAATCTTAAAGAAGACAAATAGTAATGATAATAATGTGATGGCTGCCAACGGGAAGTTTATGAAGTGTCTTGGCAAATTAAAGATCAAAGTCAAATACAATGAAGATGAACGTGATGTTAAAATGATAGTCGTACCTGAAGTAGTTGAACAAATCATTTTAGGTATTAATTTTTTCCATGTCTTTAATATGAACTTAATTGACAGGAACATGAAGATAATTAAAGAGAAAGATAAAATAATGACCTTAGAATCAAGCGATGTTGTATTATCAGAATTACAGCAACTGAAGTTAAAGCAAGCAATCAGCAAATTTTTATTTTCAACGGATAATTTTGTAGGATGTCAAACAAGTATTAAACATCATATAGATACGGGTGATCAAAAACCTATTTGTCAGCGTTTATATCAATACAGTCCAGAAATTGCAGAAAAGATGAAATGTGAGATAGACAGATGGTTGATGTTAGGATACATTGAGCCAGCAAACACTGATTGGAGACATCCTATTGTTCCGGTGACCAAAAAGAATGGAAAAATTAGATTATGTCTAGACGCTAGAAAGTTGAATGCTGTCACGAAACGTGACACATACATCTCACCTGACTTGAATGACATATTTAGACGATTTCCAAAAGCTGATTGGTTTTTCAGCGTCGATCTTACGGACGCATTTATGCAAACAGAATTAACATCACAGTCAAAAGAAAAGACAGCATTTGGTGTGCCTGGAAAAGGAACGTACCAATTTAAACGAATGCCTTTTGGACTTAGAAATGCAGCAGCTACTCAAAGCAGAGTCATGAACAGTATAATAGGGGAAGACTTGGAACCTCATGTCTTTCATTATCTTGATGACATCGTAATTGCGACCGAAAGTTTTGAAGAACTGATTAAATTAATAGAAGTTGTGGCAGAGCGTCTTACTAAAAATGGCTTAACAGTGAATCCGGATAAACTTGAAGGTCCAACACATAAGATAAAATTTATTGGACGAGTTTTTGACATTGATGGACAACATCCGGAGGAAGCAAAAATAAAGGCAATAATTGATATTCCAACACCCAAGACGGTCAAAGAAGTAAGATCTCTAGTTGGAGTTGTTACATGGTACGCGCATTTCGTAAAAAATTTTTCATCACTCATGTCGCCTATTACATCATTAATTAAAAAAAGCACAGAAAGTCACATGGAACCAAGATGCTGAGAACGCATTTCAAGAAGTAAAAAAGATTTTAACATCTTTCCCTGTTTTAAGAGCACCAGATTATAAGAAGGCATTTATTGTTCAGTGTGACGCAAGTAAAACAGGAATTGGGGGTGTATTAGCTCAACTAGATGAAAATAATAAAGAATATGTCATATCTTATTTCAGTCATAAACTTACTAAGGAGGAACAAAAGTACCACGCATATGAGAGAGAATGCTTAGCGGTACTGAAGACTCTTGATCATTTCAAGCCATACATCTATTTGCAGCCAATTATTATTATGACAGACCATCATTCATTAACACAAACCCTAAACTACAAAGGAAAATCAGGGAGATTATTACGTTGGTCATTGCTACTTCAGCCACATGCTCATCAAATAATTCACAGGGCAGGCAGTCAAATGATTGTTGCTGATGCGTTGTCTAGTACAAGACCACAGACACAAGAAGAGGACGATGATGACTTTATACATTATCAAATAAATGTTGTGGAACATAATCCAACGCAAGCAATTCCACAAATGACAGATGAAGAACTAACATCAGCAAATGATAAGGTCAGGAAGTTTGAAGCTTTAAGAAAAAAAATCATAAATAATCCAATAGCTAATCAGAATTATATGAATCAGAACAATAGAATATTTATAAAAGTAAATGACAGAAATTCAAGGAATGAAGATTGGAGAGAAATACCACATCCAACTCAACGATATGCAGCAATCAAATGGGGTCATTTAGAATCGCTACATGGTGGCATTGACAAGACAACAGACAAGATAAGAGAACAATTCCATTGGAAAGGAATGAAACGAGAGGTTGAACAACAAATTAAAGCATGTTTAAAATGTGCACAAATTAAAATTCCAAATTATTCATCAAAGGGAATAATGCCAAATTTTTCATTACCCAGAAATGTTGGTGAACACATACAGATAGATTTTAAGGGTCCCTTTCCAACAACCGTGCAATATGGCTATAAATACATCATAGTAGCACAAGAGGCTTTATCAAGATATCTAATTGCAGAATGCATCACTAAAGCAAACATCGACAATACCCTTAAATTCTTAAAAGATAAAGTACTGTCAATTTTCCCACACATCAAAGTCATAAAGCACGATAGAGGCTCTCAGTTTATGTCCAACAGGTTTAAGACTTTTCTTAGTAATAATAATATTATTTCATTACCTACAGCGTCATATGCACCACACCAGAATCCAGTCGAAAGAGCGAACAGAGTGATTGGTGAAGCACTTGCCATGTTAATGCTGCAGTCCGATGAGAACCACACAACCTGGCATAGACATGTCAAAGAAATAATCAGTAAAGTCAACAACAGAAAGCATGATGCAACCAAACTTAAACCTTATACCGTAGTATTTGGGAAAGATCCAAACGATGAAATTAATTCACCGGTAAATGCTGATTTTCACAGACAAATAATACAGCAGGCTTACGAGAATAGCAAAAGAAATCACGAGTTGAGAATGAAGCAATACAATAAGGGAGCATCATCAAGAGAATTCAATCCAGGATGTTGGATAATGGCGAAATATAGAACTATATCTAGTATGTCACATAACTGGATGAGCAAGTTAGCCGCAAAATATCAACCTGTAAAAATTGTCAAAAAAGTTGGTCACAACATGTATGAAGTCTGCGATAAATTTAACAACCTACATGTTATAGATGTTAGAAGTATGAAGAATTTCAGTCCGGAAATAGAGGACATAATTAAAAATTTAGATAGATAAGTAAAAGTCAAATGTGAATTTGGGGTGTTCTTCAAAAAAAAATTTTTTTAGGTAAATTTTTTTATGGAAGATAAAGGGCATTTTGTGGCAATAAAAGACTGAATCGGTTTTCGAAATTTCGAAAATAAGTGATGATAATCAGATTATAAAAAAAGTTGAATTGTTAAGATCACATCAGAATTATCTATTAATAGAAATTAATAATATTATACTAAGAATCTGAAATAATTAACATTTAAGGTGATTATAGAACATAAAAAAAAATAATGAGACATTGTCTAAAGTTAAATTTTGTCGATTTTAGAAATTAAGTCAAGTCTACATAATAAGGTTAACTCATAGCACTGGAAGCTATTTGTGTAATTTTCGCCAACTATTATCGACAGTAAGGTTCACGATTTATATGTTAGAATATTAAAATCTAATGTCTCGCTTCTATTTTAGTTATAAGAATACATAGCATTTACATGAGAAACACTTTACCTCTTGTACTAATCACTGGAAGATTTATTGTAAGTTGTATAAATGATAAATTTAAGAATGTTACTAATGGCATTATGTTTATAGACCAGAGGTTTTTCGTGTACATCTATAAGTCAAGAAAATAAAGATCCAGTACATTTCAAGATATCAAATAAATTTCGATTTATTAAAGAATAGCCTTCCACAAGCATAAAGGGGCTAAATATCATCTTGCATACGAATCCACATTAAAAGATTGATTCGCTACAACGTATCACCCGATTTTCGATCATTTAACCAATTTATTGCTATTCTGTTTATGACTAGTCAAGCCATACACAATAGATAACTATTCAGATTAAATCGAATTAATTGTCAAAACTCATTGTTTAGAAATATTTAAAATTCAGAGTTAGTGCCAGCAGTTCACAAAAATATAAAATGAGTCAATAAATTCTCACCTAAATTCAATCAATAACAACAATCCAAAGCAGATATATCTAATAAATCTACTGTAATACACAAATCAATATTTCATTAGTAACGCAAACATAAAAGTTCATTAGTTTTCGTGTCCATCTGCACTTATTAATAATAAAATTGATAGCAATTATTTTCATTATTAATGAAATGATCATGAATACATTAAAACAAGCAATTGACCAATAATGAATTTGATGTTGCATGCACATAAATTATATAAAATTACTCTCAAAAAAGTCTATTCATTGTCAATGACATGTGAGGGATTTATTATGAAATTAATTTGAATCAAAATTATTCCATTCATTTATTCTAATTATCTCGGAAAAATGAAATTTTTTCTCTTTGCGGTTTTCCATTTGTGAATTTAGTTCGTTGTCGCTGGTTTATGAGCATGTAATAAACATTTAAAAACTAACATTTTTTGGGCTTTGCAGGCAAGTTTTTTAGGTAAATATTTTTATAAACTTTTAATTAAAGTGTAGAAATATAAGTGCTTTTAATTATGAATTTATAGCATTTGTACAAACCAGTGTGAACTTTCTGATGCTAGTGCTAAACTAAATTGAAAATGTATGTTAACGAAATTTTAAGTTTTAAACAAATTATAGAAATAGACA
The DNA here is from genome assembly GCF_022539635.2 of Chironomus tepperi. Classification (NCBI taxonomy): domain Eukaryota; kingdom Metazoa; phylum Arthropoda; class Insecta; order Diptera; family Chironomidae; genus Chironomus; species Chironomus tepperi. The sequence goes on from NW_027226207.1 coordinate 5,007,839, forward strand.
TGAGTGTCGTTAACTTGTTAGCCAGTATTATCGTCGTGAAAATCAGTCAAACTTCTATCACGATAAGTGCAACTTCGTGTTTTACAATTAATTAGATTACATAGCAGTGATTCTATTCGGAAGTGTTAATTGCTTGTTGTGATCATGCTATGTGAAATTTAGTTTGCTAAAACAATGCTTAGAGAAAGCTTGTCAATATCAAATTCTGGATCTGTTAAAAAATGACTTTAATAATAACCTGGAGTTTTTAGACAACTAGCCACCAAAAATTAGATTTATCACATCGCACTGACTGAGGTTTTGTGATTAAGATGTGATAGCTATTAAATAGAAAGTGCGAAATTCCTAAGAGACTGTGAGCGTGCTCATCACATGAGCAAATGCACGAGTATACTCAACCAATGCACTTTTGCATACTCATGAGCAAGTTTCTTGTCTGCTCGAGAATTGCAAAAGATGGGATCATAATTTCGAGAATCGTGGTCCTGGATATATAGCGGCCGTTGAACCTTAAAATCATATTAATCATGCTAACCATAAAAATCAAAATATTCAACATTAAGTCCTTGATTTTAACATTTTGTGTAAATAATTATATTTTTGGCAATGAAAAAAAAGTTCCTGTCCTTTTTTATGTCTAGTGCCTCTTATTATTTATGATTTGTTACGCCTGCAGATGACATTTCCTTAATATATAATCAGCAGACATTTTTTTTTATTTTTTGTATAGCAAAACATGATTTCAATTAGTCTAGATCTGGTCTTATGACTAAAATGTGATAAGGCAAAAGATGACATTCGTGATGAGAGGAAGTATTTAATTATCATCATCAAATTTGTATGTATTAGTCAGACTAAAAGCTTCATAAATTCATCATTTTCTTTTTTTTGTATTAAATCATCTACATTAACAGATTGTACCATTTTCATAATCAAGTTCTCCAATAATAAATAAGACGCAGGAGTACAGAAATAGAATAATGAAATACAGGCATTAAAAGGTTCTGCAAATAATTAAGATTGAATGCGGAATGGAATGGCAACAAAATAGAGCAAGTAAATACATAAAACATTTAATTTATTTTTTTCATCCATTTTCACAATAGCACAAGCTTGGCACAAGCACATCAATCCATTCCAACTCCTAAAAAAAATTTATTTTCATTGAATGAAGGAATGGATGATAAAGCATGAGGAAATTCGTTGAATTAATTTTTCATTAGGTCGCAATATGGAAACATCATGTTTCGGAAATTTTTTCTACTATTTTACTTTACTTTTGCCAAGAAAGGAAACGGAATGGATGGAAATAACTGATGGAAAAGGGCAGATAATAAAAAATTGAGAACACAAAGGCGGGTTAAATAATTTATTTAATTTTAATTTAAAATGAATTGGTTCTAGTGAAATTCAATCCTCGATTTTTTGTTAGATATTGGGTTTTAGTCAGGATAATGGGGTGTAGTCAGGGATGTGTTATAGTAATTGACACCTCAATATCCCTAACATACGAAGAGACTGCTTTCAGGTACCGTAATGATATTTCTGTACCATGAAAGCATGTTCTATGTCTGCTAGTGGATGCGACAGATATGAGCCTCAATGAGGCTTTGTCATAGCTACCAAATTGGCGAATTGCCCCTTTGTGCAATTCGAAATCTAAAAGTTTATCCCTGCAATTCCCTTAAAATTTCAAGCACATCCACAAAAAAAATCTTACTTCCACATAAACTCTCTTCAATCTCCCATCACATGTTGAATGTCCATAAAACAGCTCACTTTACTCTTAACAGCTCAACTTCCACTTTATCTATACATAAAAATATAATCGATTTTCATTCTCAACATCAGCAAAGCACTAGCATTGAGTAACAGATGAAGAAAGTGAAAGAAAAAGTTATGTGAAAGCATTAAATAAAAGTTTCAAAATTTACTCGCTCGTAAAATCGTTCACTCAAGTGCTTATTAATTATTGAAAAAAGCATTTGAATAGCAAGTGCTCAATAGATTTATTTATACAAGCTCAGTTACTCAATTTATTTTATATAAACGTACAATAAACTTTTTAAGAGAGAGAGTTTAATGTAATTAATTAATCCTTTACATCGAGCACATAATGGCATTTGTAGAATAATATAAAAATATACAAATTGTGTGAGGTATCTTACTTGAAAAATCAAAGATGAATAGCACTAGAGGTTAAAGAATCTGTGAATTGTTTTGGATTAATTGACTAAAAGTTTGCAATATAGATGAAGCATGATTTGAAGTAGAGTGTAGCGACCGGTGGGATAGTCTGTATCTCTGAGTGGATGCAACAGAGCTGACAGGACTCTATTGATGATGCGCCTAAATATTTTGGAGCTCCAGAATCTAGCGGAGGCATACTTGTGGACTTTTGGTGTCCTGACTCCAAAAAACCTGACAATTCTGATTTTTTTTAGAGGAATAGGAGCTCATTCACATTCATTTGACTACAAACCTCATTCCCAGATCACGCCAGATTCCAAACCTCACCATTACTATGCCAAAGAACCCAAAACAAAACGAAAACCACCAACTTTAAACTGCTTTTAACAAATTAATTTCACTCTGTTAAATTCAAATTTATTGAATGAAAAACTTTATGTTTATTCAAAGTTTTAATTGCGTCCAATGACTTTTTTTATTAATTTAAACTGTACGGAAAACCTTCAAGTGAGTTATTATGCTCAAATATGAATGAACTTCTCGTTCAACAAAACGGTGAGGGGTAAAATCCCCGAAAAATATTATTCCCACAGCCCAGCGGGATAAAAACCCCGAAAACCGCAAATTTTTATATGTTCCCTGCGGGATAATATTCCCACTTAGAAATGTACGTGGGATTATTATCCTGCCGGGAAAATATTAATCCCACATATATTTTCAAGTGGGATTTTTATCTTCCAGGAAGATAATATTTCCACTTAAATTTCCAAGTGGGAATATTATCCTCGTGGACCACGATTAAAATCCTGGTTTAACTTAAATCCGGGAATTAAAAGAGTCCTTGTGGATAAAAATTCCACTTGTATTTTCAAGTGGGGTTTTTATCCTCAAAGATTTTCATGAAGATAAAAATTTCGCTAAAGTCGGTGGCTAAATGTTCGCTTATTTTAGCGAATATTGTAGTATTGTAGAAGGTTTAATTCCAGATTTAGTTCTTGGAAGTGACTTGGACTCAACTGGATCTTATGTTTATGGTCGAAGAGACTAAGACTCTACGCGGAAGAATTATGTCAACAATACTATTTGATTGATAGGTAAGATAAGAAAGAAGTCAGAAAGGATTGAGGGGAACATTTGGCTGGAAAAGCGCAAGCTTCTGCTGACTGTGGTAATATTAGGGGCCACTTTCTTAGAAAGGTTTACGTAAGACCCTCTTTCCAATCCTCTATGCACTACTCTAGTGACCAAATCTAATCAAAAAATGGCTTGAGTATCTTTCCCGTGGCATTTGCATCCACTTTAAGGATTTCAGAAGGAATAGCATCGCAATCTGCTACCATTTTCAGTTTCTTGACTGCCTCAACTATTTCTTTCATGCTTGCTGATTTCGTCTTAATTGGAAAAGCTTGGGGACTGTCGATTGTTTCAACAACTGTTCCATCTCTTTGTTCCTTCCTCAAAGTGGTCTCTCCACCTAGCAGTCTGCTCATCAAAAGTGAACAAGACTTTTCCCTCTTTTGATTTTATTGGCGCCTGTTTTCTTACTGAATGTCTACCAAGCTCTTTAATAGTATTACAGTGGCCGCTAATATTACCACAGTCATCAGAAGCTTGCGCTTTTCCAGCCAAGTGTTCCCTTCAATCCTTTCTGACTTCCTTCTTATCTTACCTATCCATCAAATAGTATTGTTGACATAATTCTTCCGCGTAGAGTCTTAGTCTCTTCGACCATAAACATAAGATCCAGTTGAGTCCAAGTCACTTCCAAGAACTAAATCTGGAATTAAACCTTCTACAATACCACAATATTCGCTAAAATAAGCGAACATTTAGCCACCGACTTTAGCGAAATTTTTATCTTCATGAAAATCTTTGAGGATAAAAACCCCACTTGAAAATACAAGTGGAATTTTTATCCACAAGGACTCTTTTAATTCCCGGATTTAAGTTAAACCAGGATTTTAATCGTGGTCCACGAGGATATTATTCCCACTTGGAAATGTAAGTGGAAATATTATCTTCCTGGAAGATAAAAATCCCACTTGAAAATATATGTGGGATTAATATTTTCCCGGCAGGATAATAATCCCACGTACATTTCTAAGTGGGAATATTATCCCGCAGGGAACATATAAAAATTTGCGGTTTTCGGGGTTTTTATCCCGCTGGGCTGTGGGAATAATATTTTTCGGGGATTTTACCCCTCACCAACAAAACAACAATTTTTTAATGATAAATTTATTAAAAATCATTTCTATTGCTTCTATATTCTGTATAATCGACCTAAATATTCGATCGAAAATCAACAACAATCTCACTAAATGCAGCCGGAAATGTGTTCCGTCCTTTCATGAAATTCAAAGTAGCTGAACACTTTTTCAGTCGCTGTCTTTTTATGCACAGTAAATTTTTTATGTTTTGCAAATATTTGCTCACTGACTCAAAATGTTTACACTACACATTTTTGTACACGAGGACATAATTTGTTATTTTTATGCAAAATCACGTTCGTGCAGGGAGAATATTTTTATATATATTTATTTCAACATAAAAACACTTTTCACTGTGTATTTAATAAAAATTGCATCTTGGTGTGTAAATGGAAATGGAAGTGAAAAATAAAAAAGTTTTCAATTTAATATTAAATATTGTAAAATATGTAACTGAACGGTGGTTATTTTTGAATTTTATTCGAATTCCGCTATGATGTGGTGCTTTTCAGTTCAAGGATTTGCGGAGGCGGTAGCAGCAGATTGTGAACACAAAAACCTTGAAGATACTTTATAGATTGAATAAAATTTACGATTTTTTCCTGTCCATTTGCTTGAAGCATCCTCTGTGTGCTCTTTCTAATATCCAATTTAAATAATAAAAGAAAAACTCTTTTGAAACTCAAATTATCCGAGAAAAAAAGCAACATGAAAATTGAAAGAAGAAGGTTTGGGAGGCATTTGGTTGTGATGTTTAGCATGTGATGCTGAAATGGGAGGATTGGAGCTGAGCAATCTGTACTCAATTCTGGCTTCCATCCTGGGATTAGAGTTGAAAATTATAAGCTAAGAATTGAATGCTAAGCTTTCAATTTTAGTCAATTTTTCCTTTATTAAGTTCCATCTCGATGGGTATTGGGACTAAGTTAGACCTCCACTCTACTTGCGTTCATCCCTAAATAAGTTAACTAGGTCAAAAAGTAGAAAGATTAGAACTTTTGCCATGATATTCCACAGAAAGAGTCCGAACCTTCTTAGAAAATCCTTTACTACATCAATACAGCTCCAGGACCTTTAGTGGCATCATTTCTTATATATCAGGCTAAAAGAAGAATCCAAAATCGAATCCAAAGCATACATCATCATCGAATCACCCCTTTAATACTTAACTTACAAAAAGCTCATTTCCAGGACAATAGGAAGATACTCAATGAGGAGGAAATGCACAAAGGCAACAAAAGGACTTTTCAATTTCCATGTTTGAATGTGGTTATAAAGCACATCACATAATACGGCTATCATATTGTATGGTTATCGAAGCAAACATTCTCTTAAAGCTTAATAGATAATCCTTTGTTGTATTGAAAGTACATACAATATAAAAAGATAAATGGGTGGCCTGAAGCATGAAGAATGACAAAGAGAGAAGAGGATGTTTGACTTTTATATTCCATTTTCTTTTTCTTACATACTCCAATGGTCATTTGAATATATACAACAAAAAAGTGGTCATTGTATCAGAAAAAAGACTCGTTTTTCAATTTTATAAGTTAATGCATTATATAAAGTTTAAGGGGATGGTTTGTCAATGGATATGTAATACTTTCGTAAAATTACAGTCTAAATCTTTTCTCTTTTGTTGCATAGACACAATGAGAATAAAAAAAGGCAAGATACGACAAGTTTTATGAATCAATGAATTTGTATATGAATACCTATCAATCAAACTAACCTTAGGATATGAGAAAAAGTTATCAACAAATTGATTCAATGAGAAAATTGATTCAGTGAACTATGTAGTGAAAATGATAAAATGGAATTTTGTAGACAAATTACCAATTTGAAATTGAATGTTTTGAGATTTCAAATTTATTCTGTAATTCATTTTGTAGATCTGAGAGAATATTTTATTGCAGATTTACATGGATATTGAATGAAATGAGATGAAAAAAGATTTTTCATGCATTGATTCTTGATCAAATTGAGTTTTCTTTGGTTTGTCTTCAATATTTTGTATTGGTTTATGGATTTTAATACTTGAAATTGTATTTTTTGGAGATGGATTGAATTTTGTCGCAATATTTGTTGGTGATCTAGATGACAATGTTGAAAATAGGAATGATTCTGAGGGTTGACGACATTTGATCCATTTGGCCTCAATACAGGCTCAGTTAAGTGCTTCGTCTTGAAGCAAATGCTCAGATAAGCACTCAGTCTAGTAGTAAAGGCTCAAAAAAGCAATTAGCCTAGTAGCAAAGGCTCAGTAGTTCTTGAGAAGTCATTATCAGTCAATTTGAATATTAAGAACTCCTTAACATCATTCATATTCATCTTTTTCCGTCCATGTCACAGACATCTCTAAATACTTCATGATTAGACCAATTAGACATCCAGAAAGTAGCACGGCAAGCCAGTCTCCATTCCTTTCATTTTGACTAAGTACCCCCATAAAAAATTATCTAAAAATACACTCATTATACTCTTATATTCCCCAAATAAGCTTATTAAGCACAAAAACTCTCAAGAATAAAAAAACAAACAAATTCCCCATTCGGAAAAATTAACAAATACACTAAATCCGGTTCTTTGTAATAACTTTCTATCCCTCCTTACGCTCATTTGTGTCACAAACATCTTTCCTTATCAATAGCAACGCATAAACGTGTAATTAATGAACATGCTGACTTTATTCGCCCCCCCAAATTTGTTAACTGCTTTTTCTCCCCTTTTTATCATTTTTACTTCTTTTTTGTCTTTGGAACTGCAAAGACACAAGAAATTTTTTTTTGTTTATTTTTTTTAAAAGAAGAATTTTTTGTTGATTTTTTTGTTTTTCAGAGAAGGAAGGAAAATTTGTTTGATGATTTCGATGTAAAACATCTTGTGATAACTTCTCCGCCCACAAAGATTCATACTTCATCACAATTTATACATTATAGGATTGGGAGTCAATTATGAATGACGTTGAGTTTAGAGTTTAGAAGAGTGTGGGTGTGAAATTAGTCAGAATGACACAATGTTCTAGATTGAACAGAAATTTGGAGTGGAAACAGTCTATTTCGTGCTGGGCACCAGTCAAATCTGATATTTTATTAATCTGTCCAGTTAATCTGCCATCAAATAGAATGAAAATCTCATTTATACCTTCCAAGAAGTCAAATTTTTAAATCTAGATGTTACTTTACAGAAGAGCTTGAAGTTGACTTGGATTTAGTACGGATAAAACGAGATCATTCTCATTAAAAGACCATTCAGGACATGTTTCTGTTTAAAATATCCTGGAATTGTCTGGATCTCGAAAATTTGTCGAATTGAGACATTGGAAAGGCTTATTATTATGACAAGAAGCTCTGGGACTTCCAGATTGCAATCCAGATCACTCTCTCGAGAGGGCTGATTCCTTACCCCAGAAGTGTTCATGATTCAATCTCTAATAAGAATATGAGCTCCCATAGGCATCGGATGAAGCTGGCTCCCTAATTCCAAGTACAGCACCATCTCTATAAACAGCTTGTTAATACATTTATTGCACAAAATGCCACTGAAGTATAAAAATTTCAATTCTAGCTACTTACTTACACTGCTAAGCACACATCATTTACAATTAAACCCAACAAAGAAGTAAAGCAAAGACTGAAGAAGCGAGAAGTGTATACATATCAAATTATATCTGATGAGAAATGAGATTACATGTTTCATAATTATTCAGCAAATAATGTAAAATTTAATTGCTCTGCTTTATCTAAATGTGTATAAAGCTTATTGAAGAAGATTCTCGTCTATTTGGCAAGCAAAAAAAGAAAAAAGGGGGTTGGATGATACAAGCAAAGAGACTTCTTCGTTCGCAATAAAATGATTCTGTTTATATTCATTTAATTATTTATATTATTTCTATGTGAAATTTCTACTCGAAGGAACTTTCCATCTGCTGGAGTGAAGATAAAAAATTCAAAAGACGTGAAGAAATAAAAGTTTGTTGTAAAGTACTTTGAAGAACTCTTTTAAGACTTTTGAGTAGCAAATTTGACTTTCCTCGTATTTTTTTTCTCATCTCATCTTCTTTTTTTAATCAATAGATCTTCAAAGTTTAAGCTGATGCTGAATTTTATTCCTATTTGAACGAGAGGAAATTAATTATTCTCTTTGATTGGAATGAAATTTTATAATTATTGGGATGCAGAGGTGGAATTGGTTATAATTTTGTGATTATAGGGCAATTTAAAGCAGATTTGGAACTTCTGTATATTCAATAGGTGTGTTATGGAGCATAAGTCGATTTAAAATGTCTGATATCTGTTTCTCTAATATATTCTACGAATATCATTTAGTAGAGTTGTCGTAACTACTTATTAGAGGTCATCCTCTAGTATTTGAGCTCTACCAGCGCTTCTAAGAATGTAAGGACATTGGTATTGTATACTGCGAACAGCACAAACCGGTTAATCGATCCAAAATCCGAATTTGGTTTAAATCCGGCATCCTATCCATTGTTACCCGAGTGCAGCAAATGAAAAAGGCTGCTTCATCACTCTATAAATTGATAAGCTTAAATCCTTAATGAAGTGGTAACTAGGGATTTCAATCCCGGGACAAAATCTCAATCCCGGGATTACGGGATTTGAAAATCTGATCCCGGGATCCCGGGATTAATCCCGGGATTGGATAATGAAAAAAAGTATTCTTTTGATATTGATAATTAAAGAAAAATAACACGTTTTTGGTCAGATTCCAGCACAAATAGAATACTAACTGTTTTATTAGAAATTTTAGGGCTCAATGAATCATTTCAAGCAAACAAAAATGTGATAAAAGTACTAACAAAAGACAAGTTAATGTCGAAAAATTTCTCAAAATCCCAATCTCGATAGATTTTCGGGGTCGGGATTAGAATTTTCGGGATTACGGGATTTTTCGGAATTCTCTGGGAAATCCCAATAGAAAGAAAGCATAATCAACACTATGATCATAATCACTACCAAAATTTTTAGTTGGTAATGGTCGTTAAAATGAATTTGGCTAAATTTTTGAAATCTTTAGTTTAGCTTTAACAAAATTTTAAGAAATTTTATGCAAATATATTTAATTTCTGGTCTTTCAAAATATTAGCAATTTAAAATGAATTTTTGAAGAAAGTTTCAATCTTCAACTTCTAAAATTGTGGCTGAAATTATTAAATCAGTTATGTAGTGACATACTACATAATTTTTAATTAATTTTTTTAAAATTTAAAACTTCAAGGTTGAAGTTTTTGTATCAATATGAAATGAATTCTCGATCCCGTAATCCCGGGATTGAAGCTTCTCCAATCCCGGGATTGCGGGACCGGAAAAACGTCCGGGATCCCGGGATCCCGGGATGCGGGATCCCGGGATTGAAACCCCTAGTGGTAACTGATGCCAGAACTCGAAGCTGATTTCAATTTTATATGGAGTCGAGTTGAATCAAGCCGACATGTCCACATAAAACCCGACGCAACTACGACCTCTGCCTTTATAATTTGTTCAAGATTTTAGAGGATTCAATTTAAGAAGCCAGTACTTGAACCACTTTTGAATTCATCTCTGTATCAACAGCTTATACTCACTTAAATTTTACCCAAGAGTTCTTCAAATTCTGTTTGATTTTTTTTAAAAAGTTGTAATTCCTTTCGATCAAACTTTTTAAAAACTTTTCAAACTTTAAATTGAGTTTTTTTTTTATTTCAAATAAAGTTAAATTGTGAAACATAAAACGAATAATTCATGAAGTTTAATCATTATAAGGAGAGTTGTAAAGTAATTAGCTACAAATTTTTATGAAATCAACATAAAATTATTCATCTGGAATAATTTATTCCACAGATAAGTCGTTGAACAGCAATAAATGAATACAAAATATGAATATTAAGAGATCATGAATATAAGCTAAGTCCCCTAAAACTTATGCAACAACTAATCCATCCTCACGTTTATATTCACCACATTTATAATTCATGCAGAGAACTGTATAATTTCTTTTGATGTGAAAAGACAATAAGGTCTCCTAAATCCAATGGAAATTAAAGTGGTGGATTAGATACATGCATATTAAGGAGCAGTTAGTGGATAGTCTGAAGTCTGGTTCTGAAGGTCGATGTCGATTATAATTGAGATGCTGTGATTTGACTTAGAGTCTGTTGATCCATATCCTTAAGACTTACCGAGTAGTAACTATGGGTTGGTGATGATCAACCCGCTTCCTTTTCTACTTATTGGACACAATTCTTGAGTTTGAGCTTTTCAAGACATAAACACAAACACAACCAGAAAGACACGACGAAGTCAAAAAGATGTACCTTAAAACATACCTAGCAACAATTCATGTTCGCTGGATGCTAATAGAATCCACCACATTGTTAGCACATCCACGTCTTCTTAGCAAAGTAACATTCAATTCCAAAGCTCCAAGAAGCTTCTTCATGACTCAAGAAATAATTATTTTTTATGCACAACCATTATCGCCCTATGAACATCATATACGGAACTACCGTAGTAGTTACAATTCATCTATAAGAATTCAAACATATCCACTTTCGTATGCATAATGATAAAAATGTAAACATTCCGCATATATCGAGTTAATATGAACCCAACAAGCAAAGCAAGCAGTGATGGCATTAAGATGTTTAACATAGTGACGTTCAAGGAAATAAAAGAGGAGATGTGAGAGAGAAAAAAAGTTGATGTCAGGCAATAATGGAAACGGTAAATTGAATAGAATGAATATGCATGAGATTTTCATTCATTCATGTGAGTTGTGTAATGTGAAAGTGAGCTTCATTCTATAGTCATGAGATGTGAGTGAGGTTTCACATTAAATCTACACATTATATACATTCTACACTTTCTAATCTGATAAAGGAACCTTCACATTCTGAATTGCCAGAGTGATAATAAAATTTACCTTTTTTTCCGGTTCTCTTATGCTAGATAAGCATGATGTCATGATGATAATCATATGATTGTTGCTTCTTAAGACAATTCCCAAACGATTGAAGCGTTCCTGTGTCTATGGATATCTAAGTAACCCAAGGATATATATCTAATTAAAACTAATGAGTTTTACTTATAAATATTTCAACTCCAACTTTTGTGTTACGGTCAACCTGCCTTTTCATTTTGTTTTGCTTTGTTATGGGATGTAGTCAGGATGGAATTGAATGTTGGAGCTACTGTAGTACTGATTTAATGAGCTGAAAACCGGATGTATGCCAATTTTGTGATTTCAAGTCTTCCTCAATGCCACATTCAAACCCAAAGTCAATTGACCCTGACTACCTCCCTGACATCATCTCCACCCAACAACACACTCACATACTTGATATTTTTTGTTAATTGATTAGATTTATATTGTAATCCCACAGCATTTCATCTCCCTTCCATCTCGTCTCCAGTTCCATAAACAACAATGTGTGTTTGTTGCTGTAGCAGGCACATTTATAAAAGATGAGCATGATGATAAAATGTGGATGGGATGGAGTGGAGAGAAAAAAAAAGAAGCTTAAGCTCTTGTATACACAGAAGGTCCGAATGAATAAATTTTTCAACTTATCTATAGATCAATTATTTAACATTCAATTTACCATCATCATCAACTTTACTTAAGTAATCAACAGAGGGATGATATGCTTAAGGAAATTGATTTTAATTGATAAAGTTTGATGGTATGCTTGCGAGGCGTTGGAACAAATTTGAATTATGGATGATAAGATTTGATGGATTTTAATGGATGTGAAGATTTTAAAATTGATTAAGTTAGTTTTTATGCTGGATTTTGCTTAATTTGCTGATTTGAATAGTTTGGTACAAGCGTGGTCGAATTTGAAGATTTGGAAATTGGAAATAGCATCCATGACCTTCCTCAGATGCTGCCTTTTACCTGTTAATTATTAAATACCAAATAATGCATCCACGAGCTCTTTAAAATTCTCAAATCTAGCTCGAAAGAACTAATCACAAACTAGACATTGAATTGCCTTTAAATAATTATAATATGTCAAAAATAAATATCAAACATAAAAGGCTAATTGACGTCATTACTAGATGACCCTGGAAAAAACAAAATTTCCCAATAAAACACCAAAAACTTCTTAATCCCTCAAAATTATCGATTTCTACTAACCTAAACTTCATACATTATGAGTTCAATAAAGTATGAATTCTCAAGTTTACCATCAAAATGTTCATAACATATTCTGACTACATAACAAGCCTTCCTTAAAGCATTTGAGGTTATGTTTGCGTTAGATCATAAATCATAACATCCTTAACCCCAACATCATTACTGAAAGCACACAAATTTTTCTTGAGTATATGTGGGATGATGGAAATAATCAATTTTTATAAGTAATAAGAAGCAAAGAAGCTTTCATTTCCTGACTAAGCATACAATTTTAGATCCTCTTTTCAATTAAAAATCCTCCACTCTCAGCATATAGTGTTTAATTATTAGTTTCAATGAGATTAACTAAATCTGTGGGCTTTAAGATTGAAGTTATTCTGTTATAGCATGTTGTGGCTTTTCATGTGGGCATAATTAATTGAAGCATCCATTTCCTACTTAGAATTTAATCTCCAAAAGCTTTTTAAAATTACAATCTTTGAGCATCAATGTAGTTGTTCTTGGTAAGGATTAGGTTGGAAATCTGCATGTATCTAATCTCGTATTCATAGTTTTCAGGAAGAAAATTTATCGACATTGATGCTTCTTCATCCGTGTGGTTTTTTACAAGAAAAGCTTCTTGCAGATTATTCCATGTTTATGAAAGATTCAAGGAAATTCCGCTCGTAATTTACAGTCATTACCACATAAAAAAAGAGACATCAAAGCTTCTTACCTTGTAAATAAATATTTAACATTCAATTTATTCCATTCAATTGCATCTGACATTTACATCCTTTAAGATAAATGGAACTGGGTGACTTCAGTTAAAAGTAGCAAGTGTCGTAAAACCTCAAAAAAGTACTTGCTGCAGCTTGCATGAATAATTAATTATGATAAATTTTTCATTTCAATTTTCAGCAACGAACCACTGCTCAAGTACGGATATCTTCTGGATTGTGGTATCTTTGTTATGGAAGTGAAGTGCTTTTGTGGTTCTAATCTGTACTGGTTTAATACTGCTGTGAATGTCAAATATCTAAGCCTAACACTTTATGTCTGTAAATATTGAATTTAATAAAAGTGATTATGGAAGTACATTGTACTTTTGTTATAAATGGATTAGCAATTATAATCCTTGTAACATTCATATATGCTACTGTATATCAACAGGTATTTATCGATCCTAAAATATTTCACAAAATTACAAAATAATACCCAAGCAAATCCTCAATTGAAAGCATAAAGCCTTTCACAATTCTTTTGTGATGAAAATTGACTTCTTTAGTTCGAGTTTCAACGCCTTTTTATATCGCAATAAAAGAAATTCCTGTTGTTTCTCAACAAGGCCTTTTTGCATGAATGCTGTACATATTCATTGAAATGATAACAAGCTTCGTACACAAAAGCTTCATTTATTCTATTCATTTCTGCTTTTTTCCACTTTTATTTTTCTTCTTTTTCATATCATATTATTTGCGTAATTAAGCAGGCAAAGTAAGCTGGCAACAAACATAAGTATGGCAAATATTCATGGTGAAAACAGTCCGAGATGGAAGTAGTTTGATGATGGTAGGGGTTCTGAGAAATGTTTGTTTGGTTGATGGCGATGAATTTGGATTGGATGATAGTAAAAAGGTATTATGGGAGTTGTTTGGATGTTCCATAATGGATCTACTATGAATTGTGGAATTTACTTATTCGTATTGAACCCATATCATCATTAACATCTAATTAATTAAGCTTCAAATCAGTTTTGGCTGCAAAAAGAGCTATGATATCAAAAACAGAGCTAAAATCAGGTAAGCAAAGAGGCTTTGGGTCCAAGTGAGCAGTTTTAAGTGTTATATAAAATGATTTCGGAACAGCTGCAGCTTCTGCGAGCTTCAAATATTTACCAAAAAATTACCAAACAGCTTAATACAGTCCAAAATCCTTCTTATTGGATCCCACACCTCTACAATCTCCAAAAAAGAGAGTAAAATTGACTTCATATGTCAAATATCTACCTCATCTCATACATCCTTTATCTTAATTTCCTTGAATCTTCCATTAACATGAACATAAGCCCTATAGTGTATTCTTGGAAACCTTTAACAGCAAGCACAGTGTAAGTGAAAGAGTAAATACAATAATGAGAATGTTTCATGTTGTATACGAATAATAATAAAGTGAATGAGAAGAGAATGAAGGCTTTTCTCTGTAAATACATTCACAAAGAATACATTAACAATAGTGGCTTTAACTCCCAACAAGGAGAAAACCAGCAAGCAATTGTACAATTGATAGAGGAAGAAAAAGAGGCCCTTAAGAAAGCACCACTCGAATTATTTATTGATATTTAGCACGTAACTTGATATGGGAAAATAGAAAAAAATGGGCTTTGCACTTAATTTATCGTCATTGACTTCTTTATACCCTGATTTCTTTTTTTCTCACCCCTGACCCCCTTCTTATTTAACGCTTTTATGGCTGCGGTGATAAAGTCGTTGAAAGGCTGATTGGAAAAATTTCTCACGTAATTAAGCGATTAAGTGAATCAGATTTCTTTTCCTTTCTTATATCAAATATGCTTTTATCATGAACAGCTAACCATTCAGCCCTTACTGACTTTTTTACAAACTTTGCCATTTATTAACTTGAATTATGTATTTTTATTATTTCTTACTTTTACTTTTCTTTATTATTATTATTTTAAGAACGTTTCTATCATGAAAGTCATTCAACTTTTCAGTTGCTTAATGTCTTTTAGTGTTAAAAATTATGGACTCAATGAGCGTCAAATGCGAAGGATATCTTGAACGTTATATATATTTCCTGAGTAATTTTCACGTTTTGTAATTATTTACAGCAACTGTAAATACAAAGCTCTTTGGCATTAATGATTGTTAAGGTAGGTAGATAGCAACAGTAATTATGAACTTTATTTGGTACATTAATATGATGAATCTGATGAAATTGATGCTAGAGTGGGTATATAAGGTATTTACTTTTGAATAATTGATTATGACTGGCGGAATTGCATGCAAATCAAATTATATTTACCATGACTCCTCTGCATATTGCAATGTTCATCACAGATTTATTGGTGTAGGAGACAAGAGTCATAACCATGAGATGGTAACAGAGAAAGGACATGGAAGGGTAAAGAAGGGTATGGAAGGATAGGGAAGGATAGGGAAGGATAGGGAAGAATAGGGAAGGATAGGGAAGGATAGAGAAGGATAGGGAAGGATAGGGAAGGATAGGGAAGGATAGGGAAGGATAGGGAAGGATAGGGAAGGATAGGGAAGGATAGGGAAGGATAGGGAAGGATAGGGAAGGATAGGGAAGGATAGGGAAGGATAAGGAGCAATAGAGAAGTTCTCTTTGTTCTCGGAACTGCGGTAACAACATGTGCTGATCAAGAACCAGAAAGAACCAAGAAAATCCATTCAGAAATGACTGAAAATTGCGATCCCAAGTAACTATGACCTTCCCTTTCCTCCATGATGCATTTAATTTATGAAGCCCCAATTTACAGCTCTAAACCCCATTTTCAGGTCAATAACTCTTAACTACATAATCCTCGTTATATCCCCCAATAAAAAGATTCCAAAACCAATGCACATAATTGCCTTTTTTTAAAATGAAAATCTTGTGGGTTAGCACAAAATTATGAATTTTTTAATACATAAATTCCTAGGATGCCACCCATCTATCCCAAAAAAATAAGAAAACATGCTGTTGCAAAATGAAATCTTCTCATTCCTTCTTAATATCTCATAAATAACTCTCATAATATTAGGGAAAGTTTCCTTCTTCTTTTCCTTTCAATTTCTGTACTCTATTATGCTCATATGGTATGAAACATACAACTATGGTTGATGTTATAGCAATGATTTGTGTCTATTGCTGTATATACAAATTTTCCACTGAATTTACCTCAATAGTACAAGAAAAATTCATGCTTGACGTGACTTTTAAATGAAAAAAGAAAAAAATGGAAGAAGCAGCACGAAAAGAAAAGAAATTTAAAGTTTCACATATGTGCAGCAATAATAACAACAACAAAGAAAAGAAGAAGCAACGAGAAGAAAAGAAAAAAAGCCACAGTAAAGCATAAAATATACATGTGCATTGAAAACAACAGCAAAAAGGAGGTAATTAATTATTAATGCACCAATTATTCCATTAAAACTTAACTTAATGTTTATGTGTGTTCACAAGCATAAATGCACTTGAGTGATTTGTGTGTGTATATGTGTGTATATGTCGCATATAAATATAATTATGATGGAATGAGCAAAAAAGGGCACAAATTATTGTTGAAGATGTTTATGATGAAAATTTAGCTGTATATATCTATGACATAAATGTATGTTTCTGTTCATGTTATGTTTTACAATATGTGCCACATCATGTCTCGCTTTCCGTTTTCCGATAACATCACACAATGAACTCGAGATTGATTTATTGTGCATTATTTTCTTTACACGCTGAGAAACGGCAATTCAAATTCAAGCCTGGATGAGGAAATTGTGGAAGCATTTCTTTATTTCTCGTCCTTATTCAATGAACAGCCTACTGAATGTGATTTACTGCACTTTTCACCTCTTCCTATTGTTGCTACCTCCCACCCTTCCTACTTCCACTAGATGCTTAAATGTCAGAACAAAAAAAGCTTTGCATGCACGCAATCGAATTCAAATTTACGTCTATTATCTTGATGTGTTCATAACATATTTTGAAATTCCATACCCTTCATTGCATTTGTTGTTTAATAGCGATAACAACAATAACAAAAACTATTTCATGGCATGTGCAAGTCAAACTAGAAATATGCAAAAAGCATGTGCATATTTTCAAAGTATTTGGAATAAAAATTAGAATTTTAAGCTTTGATATGCCTGAAATTAAGGAATATTCATAATTGCCGACTAATCAGTGCTTCTCGAAGTCCTCGTGACACACACGAAGAAGTCTCTCAGCCTCAGCATCGATAAACCCCACACCAAACCCCATCCCCAATTCAAATTAAACTCATGTTCGCCTCACATTATCTGACATACATAAAAATATATTCTACACCAGTAATTCATTTTTATCAATCTCATACACTCATGCCAATAAATCAATGAGTTCAAATTAAAACGTGCCATTGCTCCAAAAAAAGGCCTTTCTTATCATCTTTTTGAGTGAAACATTTCTAAAATATGAACATGCATCGTTGAACTAGTTTTTCATATCAATTTCCGCATTGCTAGCAACTTTTTTATACTGTTGAGTATGGAGGATATGAGAGAGAATGTGAGGCTTTTAGTGGGTTGGAGCCAATGCGCTTTTAATGAAGAATGAGGGTTAGGCTTTAAGGGTTGTTCATTCGATGACTTACATGGAGAAATGCTTGGTTCTAAGTAAAATGTCGCTTCGTCGCCGTGGCAGTAACATTTCAATAAGTGCCGATCGGAATATGACGCTTTAACAAAATACTGAAGTGCCAAATAACCTCGAATAGCTCAGTTCGGTTAATCAATGAAAAATCAGGACCCAAGATGGATAATTCTGTGTTGATGCCTGATTCGTTAGGATAAACGAATCCTAACTGTTGATCGTTTTCAACAAGTTAAGTCATAATTAAGGTCAGATTCGGGATACAGGAACAAGAGCCAGTTAGAGTTACTTGGAGCCTTCAATCACTGCAAATTAGAGTCATTAGTCATTTGATTTGATTTAAATTCAGCATCATGCAAGAGTCACGTCGGCGAACAACCCTATATAGCTATTAAGGAACCACACCAACAAATCTATTAAGCTCCGTAAAAGCTTTTACTTTAAGTATGTCATAAAATCATCAAGTCCACGTGTCATACATAAAAATCAAGCCATACAAAATGTCAATACCAAAAACCTCATAGTACTCACATCAACTGCATAGAAATCACAGAAATGCAATCAAATGAAAGAATGCAATTCCAACTATTTTAAAATAAATGTAATGTTTTATGTTGTTTCATAAAATCGCGACAAAAAGCTGTCGCTCGTATGTAACGCAAAAACGTGATTTATGAAATTTTAAGCTCTTATGCTTGTAAAAATTCATTTTTGTATATCACGTGCAATATTAAAGAGCAAAAATCATGCATCATAAAGCATGGATTATGTTGAAAATAAAATAACAGAATTTTCAGCCTGTATGTCCACATAACAAACAACAGAGTAATTTATGCAAAATATTTGTCGGTTGTAAAAAAAAGGAGGCATTCATAAATCTCTTTTCACGTTTTTTACTGCTTCATGAGGTTGAGTTTGGAAAATGCAATGAAATTTACATGACATTTTTTTGTGTATGTAACTTTTTTTGTGTGTATTTCACGACGGTGGTGCTGGAGAAAAATAAATTTTTCACAGGGGTTGGAAATTGCTCACATAAAAGGCATCCTTTTACCCCAACTTTTTTTCCTTTTAATCTGCCTTTTCATCACTCAATTTATGTATTTGTATAAGCTTTTGTACCTGACAATAAATTTTTTAATGCCACATGTTTTGCTGCTCATCTCAAATTTACTGTTATGCTTTAATTCTGGATGAATAAGTAAAGCTTCTCAACTTCCATCCCCCAGCATGTCGTTTGTGTCTACAATCAAGTTATACTACCTGGTAACATTAATAATAAAGAAAAACTTTCATCTTTTTAAAAAAAAAAAATACAAAATATGGTAATAATAGTAAATGAGTATGAAAGGAGTAAGGAATTTGTAGTGCTTCATAAAAATTCATGCCACGTTACACATTAAGAATTTTCAATTAAAAAAGTACACAGTTGTATAAAAAATGTGGCAATTGAAATAAAAAGACTGAATATGGTGGATGTGTGAATTGCAGTGGAAATGGCGCATTTGGTGGCATCTTGGGGATGATGAGGACATCTGAGATTGAGATATAGACAAGATGGATCCAAATATTTGATCATTTTGATCTAGTAAGGTCATAATTGAGGTCAGATTGGGGATACAGGAAGAAGAGTCAGTTAAAGCTTCCAAAATGATATCTGCTTGTATAGCTTCTTATTTACTCACTTCGCTGGATGTACAGATGAATTGTCAAAATGGATCTATCGTTTGCTTTTGTCTGCTAATTTCCAATACCAAGTGCCGACGTTAATTATTAGTCCATCAGCTTTTTTACTCAGAATCTTTAAAATTAAATTCAGAAATTCTCAAATTACGTCAATTGGCCCATGAGGTCTGCACGAATCACTTGATAACACAGCACGACACCAATCAGCATAACTTGAAAGCTCAAAACTCAAAAATTCCCTCAACAAAAGCTGCTAATCTTCAAAATCTCATCACAAATCCTTTAAAAAAATTACACAGTCATCACATCCTTCAATCCAAATACACAACAGAACATCATCAACTCCATCAACAATATTGATTTGAATCATCAAAAGAACAAATTTACAAACATAAACTTTCAATTCAATCCTGACACGTGACTTAAATCCATCAGCATCACAAGCAAGAGTCATTGAAATTCAAACGACAAAGTGAATTCAGCGAGTGCAACAAAGTTTTTCCTTCAACATCGCGACAACAAAATATGAACTGCGTGGAAAATTTTTTTAATTAATTTTTCTAGTCACAGTAAACATTGAAAATAAGATTTTTTTTTCTCATTCGTAGCAGTAGCAGCAGAGAGAATTTTTGTGCAATTTTCATTTCATTGTTTTACTCTTAATTGCATAAAAATATTTTCTGCTCTAAAAAAATATATATAGTATTATCAGGAATGGCATCTACAGCTCCATCGTTTGTAGAAAAGGAGAATGAGCAACCGAAACAACAATTGAATAAAGCAAATACTTATGAAAATACAAAGCACATCATCAATGAGAGTATAAAGCACTTTAATGAGTTTACAAATTCTATAAACGAAGTCTGCAGGAACGCCAATCTTTTTGCAAGCTCTCTACAATCATTGGAGGATGTTGCAATGCCTGAGGTGATTGGAAGTTCAATGTACTTAAAAGTGCCAAAGAAGAAAATTTTTGACAGCACTGAGCATCTGATAGAGACATTAGATGCATTCACACAGTAAGTATAAAGGACATGTGACATTTAATGCTTTTAATTTTGTGGACCTTTTATCTCTATTAAGAATCATCTCAACGTATACTGAGAAGGTGAGGAATGAAACAATTGAGGAATTTGACAATTTTATTATGCAAGTTGTTTGTCCGACTCATGATGAATTGAAGGGAGTCTATGATCATAATAAGTAAGTGGTGGCAAAAAAGTTCAGTTACCTCAACTGGTTGGGGATTGTACGGATGTAATGTGACACTTAAAATGGGATTTTTGAATTTAGTCGCTGAAAATGATGTTGATGTGGATTATGATCGTAGAGTGAACTTGAAGGACTATGACATCGAGCATAGTTGGGTTCGTCAAACTCTATGTCTTCTTAGCTATAGTAAAATGACTACGGGCACTTAGAAAAATGTTTAATACAGCAAGGGAAGAGCTTTAACTTCGGAAGAGCATCTAGAGACCCTCCATTAAGTATGAAGGTACAATCAGTACAAGAATAACTTCCAAAGTCCAAAAATCGTAAGCTTTAACTCATACTAAGTCGAGAAATCATTAGCAAGCTTCATAACAGGATCAAACCCCCCTTAATCCCAACTTAACGTTACATAACATCCATCCAATCCCATCATAATCATAATAATAATGCCAATAAATCTCTCTTCACTTCCTCTCTTACTCTCTCATCCGTATATATACAGTAACATTATAGAAGAATATCGTAATGGATTTTACAGTCTCATGAATCATTTTTATGTACTTGGTGCAGAATTATTGGAAAAGTTTCTCATATGCGGTGACTGTAACATACCAATTGGTTTTACACATCAACCGACATGCAACACAAAGTATGAAATGAACTTTATGTGGAGGAAAGGCAGATTTGATGATAAATTCATTACATATCATATGAAATTTAGTTTCGATGATCTCTTAATTCCCGGACGACGCAATAAAATTATCAGAATGCTCAATAAAACATTATTGGCACAATCTCAAGGACGAAATAGCAAGAATAATTTGTTGACGCTGAAAAATTCATGGCCATTACGGTTTGTTCGGAGTGGAAGTGGAGGTTCAAAGAATAAGAATCATAAATCTCATCAACATCGTAATAAGTATAGATATCCAGTCAATCCAGTTCATCAGCCATTATTTCATCCTACTATTTGGACTCCATCTAATGGCGAGTCTGTACAATTGATGCCAAATTATGACGTAGTTAGTTTCTCTTATCGTAATGAATAAAAGAACATGATAAAAAAGTAGTAAAATGTTTTTGGTAATTATGTTGGATAGAAACTTTTTTTTGGAGGTTTTATAGCTTCTTTTGTGACTGTTTTAGGGAGTTTTAAATTGCCTCAAGTATTCGCGGAGAGTCAAGTAGTCGTGTGGTGACGCATTGAGCTTTTGACGCATTGGGTTAATTCTTGACCAAAGAGATCTTGAAGACTTAGTTCCAAGCTGCCCTCGAGGTTGACTCAGATTTTGTATGGAATAGCTTACTCGACTCAATAATCAGCTCAGATTCAAGTTCTGAAACCACGAAAATGTTCACATGCGTCCCAAAAATCCTCAATTAACCTCGAATATCCTAAGGTATCTCATGCATCCTAATCAACAGAATTATCCAAGAATCACAACCAATTGTAGCTACATAAAATACCTCACACATCAATTACAAATGATCCCATACTAATTTACCAAAACTTCATTCAAACATTGTCATAAAATTTATTCACAAATGCTTGTGGCAACATCAGCATCATCACAAAGGCGACAGCATTCAAACTAATCTAAAATCCATTTCAAAATAACCCTAGCAACGCAACAAAAGCGACACCAATAAAATCAATTCAAGAGATAAGAACACTAATTTCAAGTAATTAGATTCTGATTCGTATCTTATAATTAAAGAACGTATGGATAAACACAATGTCTGGACATGGAATCCGTTATCCATCCTTTTTGGCGCAAGAAAAAGACGTGAGCACGAGAGTCACTGCATTATGCTTCAATCTAATTTTCGTTCATATCTTCAATTATAATGAAAACGACAAGAACTGAGGTAGTACATAAAAAGCAACGAGGACACAAAAAAATAAGCTTTTTTTTCCACGATAGAGAGGAGTTTGAAGGAATGATGATAAAAAAAAAGTTATAATTATCTCACGTTAGCGACTCATTAGAAAGTGGAATGTTTTAATTCAGTTATGCAAACACCTCAAATTGCAAAAGACACAGAACAAAACTTTTCATCTGCATCCATAACTTTAGCATTAAAAAACTTTTTTTTTTCAGTTCTTATCTTCTCGTATTTTCTTTTGTACATTTTTTTAGTGTACTTATGAAAGCGCTACTTGCTCATTTTTATTTTATTAGGCCATTTGAGAAGCGAAATTAGCTTTTTTTCTCTAACATTGCTGGATGTGAAATCACTGCTGGATCTTGTTCACTACTTCATCTATTTACATTATCATATCGCTTGAGTAGAAATGTTGTAAAGCTGTATACAGCCTTACACGGCTACATGAATCTTAATAATTATGTGAAAAAATATAATAAAAACTTTTCACAATTAGCAACTTCCGTTTTTTGTTATGTGATAATTTTTGATATTTTCAGCTATGAAAGTTTTTTTTGTGGAGTGTGAGGATGTTTTTGTAGCTCAATTAAGGCAGAAGTAATTTTCTTTTCAGCTTTTAAATGTTTTGGAATTTTCAGTATTTATAGACATTTTTTTCGTCATAGCTTTACTTCTGGGGATTGAGAGTACGCAGAAATTTTCAATTAATAGATTCTGAAGTCAAGAGGAAACTTTGTTGGATCTTGAGTTTTTGCATTACTTAAGAGAACATCTATAGACAGCTTTATCTTTCGATAACTGCTGCCAGTTCTTGAGAACTCTAGCGTCCTTTTCAACACATCCAATTCAGTTGTGGCTTTAGTGGCAGTCATTCTACGTACTTTAAATTTCGTGGTTATTGATTCTTTAACAAGGATGGACTCCTCAGACCTAACACCCACAATTATCTTTCTCACATCGGGTTGTATATTCAGAACGCACTAAGGTGCTTGAATAGGAAAGGACGATGAACATCTGAATTGGCACCTGACTACCCTTTGCACTCTTCTGCAAATAAATTAAATAACTAAATATTCTAGTTACTAAGTACCAACTTACTTAGTTGAAGATCAAGTTTTAGGATACCAAGAACTGTGAAGAAAGTAGTCAAGCTGTTCAGTTGTTCAAGATCATCGATTAGCAGGAATCAAACCCACGAATTTCCAGAAAATCCCCTCAGGCTCCACTCCTGTTTTTCATCATCTCAGTTGACAAAAATTGACAAACTTCATCATCATAAGACCGTGTAAAGTCCTTGAATTGTCAATTCAATAGAGAGCTTGTCATTCTTCATGTATTAAGGCACAAACTTCCAAGAAATGTCCTTAGGAAATAAAATCTTTCCTTCTCCGAATAGAAATCTCATTCGAATCAAAATTGGAATCATCATTTTTGACATATTTTTCATTTATTTCATTTTATGCTTAGTAGCTTCACTTTTTGAAAACAATTTCTGTTGATGAAGCGAGAGCTATCTAGCATGAGTAGACATAATTTTGTGGAACAATGCATTTGATGCTTCAAAAAATTCGAAATATTTTCGCTGTCTAGAACAACTTAAAACTGTCCAAAAATGAAAATGTTCAATATTTAAAAAATAATTTCCAGGCCAAGAAATTCATGATTGCATCCTTACATCACGTCCTGCAATAATTTTTTGTGTGCATCTTGTGCCTTCATTCGCAATTTATGCAATTCATTATATTGCAATATTCGCGTCACAATAACAAGGAATAAAACATTTTTCTGCAATTGCAAGCATATTCTGTTCATTCCTCCTAACCTAATTTTACTGTCACAATATAGCGCAGCGGCAACAGCAGCAACAAAACACTTGAGAGAGGGAGAAATAAAAAAAAATTAATAAAAAATTTTCAGTTTTTTTTTTTGTGAGTTGCAATTTGCTATTGCTGCAGCCTTTTTGCCATATGTCACATTCACATTCGCCTGTACCACCCTCGCGTATTCATACATGTTATGCCTTTATATTCATATAATATAATAAAATGAGAGGAAATGAATTAAGGGTGAGTGAGATGGCTAAATAAATTAAGCTGTCAGAAATTTTTTTTTGTTCCTCCGCACAGCTTATTGCTGTATTTTTTTTTGAATATAACTTAATTCTTTCTATATCAATGTAATAAAATTTAGAGCTTTTTTCGGTCACTTCCCATCCAACACAATTACGAAACTAATTTGTTACTAAAGAATTTTCATTTATACTGACTGTTAGATAAATAAACTTCTCAACAAAATATACACACTATGCTATAGCGTACGGAGTAGCAGCAACAAAAAAAAAGAAGAAAAATGTGATGCAAGCAACAGCAGGAAGTTCCTGAAAAACCGAAAAAAAAAACTTTTTTTTTATGTATGAAAGTTTCCATTCGCCTCAATCTTAATTCACATAAATTTGCTACGGTCCAGCAAGTTCATCTTCAAACCTTACTTATAGAGGAAGAAAGTTTTTGAAACAAGAAAAAGAATTGAGATTTTTTTATTATTATATTCTCTCGTTTCTTGGCTTCCTTTTGTGTGATAGAGAATTAAAAGTTGGTAATAGAGACAAATTTATTGTTGGCCATTTTCAATTTCCAATTCTCTTTTTTTTGTCACTATTAAGGTGCATTGGCAATTTTTTTAAAAAGCTATTGAAGTTTTTTATTATTTTAAGCAATTGCATAGATTAATGGATATTATTCCGCTCAATGGGATAAATTTTTAGTACTTCATACCCGAGCATTATGATAAACTCATAATATTTTAGTACCTCCAAAAATCCAAAATTAATTATCCAGACCAATGGGATAATTTTTTAATAATTCCACATAGGGTCGTAGCCTAGAGGAGGGAGCCCAAAAAACTCAAAATATAGGTCAAAATGTTCTAAAATAAATTCAATTCCCTGAAATTGAAGCACAAATCCTCAATCAGAACAATAAACTGTAAATTTTATTTTGATCCAAAAAAGTTCAATAAAACTCCTGTCATATCTCATATTTTTTTCATTTCATCAACATCAATTCCTTGAAAAAATTATTAAAACTTTTCTTCATATCATAAATAAAATTCCACTTGACTTGACAATATTTTTTTATTTTTATTTTGTTGCTCGACTTCCATTCACCTTTATACTTTTGTGAAGATTTCATTTCTCTTTATTTTGTTCCTTAAGTTCATGTTTAAAAAAAGAAATTTTCATCCTGATAATTCCATGAAAAATCGATTTTTAAAAAAGTATGAAGCTCAAGTCGTCGAGAAACGTTGAAAAGTTTTTTTACTTTTTTCATCCTGAAAGATTAAGGTTTAGAAATAATAAACAATATGAGATGGTAAGAAGGTAAATATGTGTCGAAACTAAGTGGAAGGAAGCAAGCGAAGAGAAAAAGAAAAGTTTTATGGACGGAATAAAAAAAGGTGCTTTCATTTGTTAGCTGCAGATGGAGAGAAATCCAGAGCAGTAAGTTATTGATAATGGGTCAAATATGATGAGAAAAGTTACAAGAGTCGTTGTATGAAATATATTTATTGCGGTGACCAGAATATGATTTAGAAATGCTGATTGTTTTTTGATATGGGTTGACCTAGATTCTATGGCGTATTTTACTGGATGTGAGTGAAGATGAAATTTTATTCGAATAATTTATGTTGAATAAAAAGGATTCTCTGCTTCTTTTGTCGTTGTCGTGGAACTAGAAAAGTCATCAGTGAACTTTATCAGATTGCTCTATTAGCATCTGCTCTCGCTTTGTTGCAGAGCATATTGAATTATAAGAATGCTTAAGTTGTCTCAGATTGCGGATTTTAGAGCACTAAATTTATCAAATGTCGTAAATTTGTTAATAGCTGGAGTGTTGAGGATTTATTGGAGTAAAGCTTTCCTTAATAAATGAAGAGTTAGATCTGTGCTGGAAATTTGAGCAATTCTCAATCTAAGAACAAGATTCTTAACATTTAAGCATCTGGTGGGAATCGAACTCATGGACTAACATAAGAGAACGCTAAAACATTCAGTTTTGTTTCCTAGCAACTCAACCATAGAGCCACAGAGACATTATCATTCGATTGACAAATATACCTAAATATGGACCGATACTCAAGCTTCCATTCTACTTTGTAAGGACTTCTTTTGATTAACAGACTTAGAAAATTGAAGTATATAAGGAACTCAAGTCATATAAGCTGATAATTCCACTGGTTATAAAGGAACTCACTTCCTACAAATTGCAGACATTGAAAATGGAAGGTCTGTAGGATAATATCACTAGATAAGAAGAAACTAGCATCTTACAAGCATCAAACCCTGAAAATAAAGTAAAATATAGAAAATTATAAAACTAAACATACAATAAGCATAAACAGCATCAATGAATACAAATCGCCACCATTACATACATCCATGCTCTGTTACTCTAATCAAAATGAAAATATGATGGCATCATTTTTATTATTTTTCGCTGAATATAAATTCGAATTATTCTTACATTCCATCGCAACCATCACCAGTTACTTACAATATTAACAATAAATTTTTATGACACAAAGCAGAAACCAATAGTGGCAGCTAAATAAATACAGTGAAGGAGAAGGGAAGGAGGATGGAAAAAAATGAATCGCACTTTCAAAGTACATGACAAATATGGAACAGTTTTACGTGACATGAAACATAAAAAACGTTTCGTTTCTATCTCTTTATTGCAACCAAATAGCAAATGGAGCTTTAATGCTGATGAAATGGAGGAAGAAAAAAAAAGAGTCTTTTTTTTACCACCATCATTGCAATGGATGCTGAGGGAAAAATAGCAAATAGCAACCAGTAAAAGTGTATTGATGATAAATAAACAATTTATTCTCATTTAAAAGCTTGACAAGCTGTAAATGATTTTGAAAATTGGTTTTCTCTGTAGTCGCTCGGTTAACTTTATTGATGTGAAAATAGTGAACGAGATCGTTTGTTAAGCGAGAAAGAGGATGAAAAAATATATTTTTTGTTGGAATGACTTTTATTGAAAAAAAAAAAAGGTTGAAAAAAATTATTATTTCACGTTTTGACAATGATTGACAAAATTATTGGGGTATAAAATGTTTTACAACTTTCAATTGATTTGTATGAAAAAGTCATAAAATATTACATTAGTGATTTTGAATGCATTTGAAGAGAGCTTATTATCAATTGAGACGAAGTGGGTCAGTGGGGTGATGGCTGCGCTCTTCAGGATTTAATTGCTGCATCTTAAAACTCCAGGGTTTGAAAGCTAGATTGTACAATTTTTCTCATGAACTTTTTCGAATTAAATTTATAAGATTCTCTACATCACTATCCTTTACTCTCCTTTGTTTGGTTACAGCAAACATCCAAGTCGACTCGAATTTGATATACCGTCGAGTCGACCATCCCATACAAAATCCTCAAGTCGGATTCGAGTTCTGGATTATAGACAGTAAAGTATGCAAAACATTGATTCGAAACCGATTATCCATAACAGGAATAGAGAGCACTTTTAGGTACCGTAGTGGTATTTCTGTACCATGAAAGTATATTTTTCGCCTTTTAGTGGATGTTTAGGTTTAAAATGCGATTTAGAGAACCCTCATTCGTTAAAATTTTTAGTCTTGCATCCTTTGGCCTTGTCATTAGCTTTGTGATGGAAATAGCACAGAGCTCTGGATTTTTCCCTGAAATTTAAACAGCTATATTTAATTTTGTATCTGATCAGTTGAATATTGCGTCCAAATTGACCAAACTATCGCTAAATAGTCTAAATATTGTTCCTCATATCAATTTCAAGAATCTATCAAAGTCAAATCATTAAGAACCTCCAGTTTCAGATCCGAAATTCAAACATTCCATCAATTTCCACATCCTCTGATATCCCTCCATCATCAGGCCACATCAAATATTTTCAAATTTACTGCAAAGTCCACAGAAACCACTTTCCATCATTTGCTGTATCCAGTCATTTATGTCATATCTATTTGACAATATTTACCATCCAATTTTGTTTGTCGAAATTCAATTATTAAAATACCAATGTAAATATCCCCCAAAAAATTGGCACAAACAAATTTCATTTCAATTTATACCAATTAACATTTGACTGCAAACAACATTTTAATAAATTCTAATTAGGATGGAAAGTCACAATACAATTGAAAATTCATAAATCATGTCGGGATTCAATTGTTGCAGCTTTTTTTTCCTTTTGGGAAAATTGTGAAATTCATGAAAAAAGGGAAAACAATAAATTTCGTTCCTTATAATGATTAATTCCTTTCTTTTAAGTGAAATTTTTCATTACTTGCTTCCTTTTCGTCTTCAATTTCGCTTTCAATTGACGAAAAGTAATTTCGAGTTGTTTCATATGAAAAATGAAAGAAACAGAAAGGGTTGCGATGCCAAAGGTCAAGTAATTTTTAAGCTTCTTTTGTAAAAATACATTACACATTCTTCCTTACCAATTACTCTCGTCGTTATTCTTTCTTTTCTCCATTTACAGTTGATACTTTTTAGTGGTGAAATAAAAACTTTTTCATCTTCCTTCTTTGCTTTTTTCGAGCTATTTTGGAATTGATGGAGCTGGTAATGTTGGTATTATGGCTGCATATGTGCTTCAGAATGCATACGGCTTAGAAATAGCTGAAATTGAGTCCCAAGTCAGCGTGACTATGGTCCCAGAACAGCGTGATTCTAGGCCCAGGCCGGATTCGATAGAATTCAATGGAATCTGGCCTCTGGCTAGAGTTAAATCAACCTGGAATCACATTATATATAGCTTAAAAAATCAAGAGCTAGCTATAGTAACGTTGCCTGGTCACAGCCAGCCCGATCAGCCTTTTGAGACACAGATAACATCTGTTTTGTCCATGTCGAAATGCTGCCCATATGGTAGCCAAAAAGAAAGTAAAGTTCTAAGCAAGCCTCGTTCTTGATATCCACATGATACAATATGGACACGCTATTTGATCATAATCATCCTGTCCACGTGGTCATCATGTGAACAACATTCAATGCATGTCGATCAAAAGTCACTCCATTTTCTACCTATTAATCAAGAAAAATGCGCATTTGCTTCACGTATTACCTATCAACTTTTTTCTTAATTTACTTCCGTGAATGAATCTGTTTTGAAAAGAGCTTTATACAGCTTGCCAACTCGTGCTTCATAAAAAGAATACACAAAGATGAAAGAGAAACGAGAAAATAAGCAGAGAAAAAAAAATAGAGAGGAAAAACTCATTGCTGAAGTAATTATGTTAAATTAAATGTTATTAACTTGAAACGATAATTAATCATCGAAGGAAATAGAATAAAAGAATAAAGGAATGAAAGAGAGTGAAAAAATGTGTTGTTGAAAAGGGATCAGTTATTGGTGAAAAGGATTTTTCATTTTTTTTTTGCCATAATTAGCAACACTTAGTCACAGAAAATGACAAGTAGTCGGAGAATAATGAAAAATAATTTATTAAAATGTACTTACAGCACTTACTTGACGAGAGATCGTGTTGATGATGAATTTTCATGGTTATTGAATTAGCTGGAATTAGTTTTGGGATTTTTGGAGGCATTTTTGAGTCAACAACGCTATTTAGACATTTTTGGCTTCATCAAGGACATTGGCATTTTGTAAAGAATTTCGGATGGTTCGAAAGATCATCGATCGCAGTGCCGTTGCTATAAGCGAACCCAACATTATATACTATTCTGTTCTTGAGTCAAAAAGCTGTAAATATCAAAAATCGAAGACCCTAAGAGACCAAGAGAACGGTTTTGGATACCGTAATGGTATTACTGTACTATGAAGGCACGCTCTTTGTTTGTTAGGAAGAGTAGTAATGTTGCAGACTGATGCAGACTGATGGTAGCCTAGAGAGTGAGTTATTTACTGTTATTTGGTTAAAACTGAACAGATTTTTGAAAAATTCAACAAAAAATCAATTTAATTTTGCATTCATTGTTAGGTTTGTGCTAATTTTGTGAAAAAAGGAAAATATATAAACATACCAAATCTATATTTTAATTAATAGGATTTGAACCTTGAATAATCAATGAAACATTTAAATTGAATTATAATCACATTTCAAATTCATAGCAAATCTGCCTATAATTCAAACTTTAGATTCTTCTTTTAAAGCCTATTATTCTCAACTTACTGTCACAGCCTCACAATCTCCCCATTGCCCATAGCCTATATAAATTTAAAAAAAAAGTTCCCATGCCAAGATACAATATTCCTTCTCATTATCACACTTGTAAATTAAACCACGTGAAAACGACTTGGCAGTCTCACTTTTTATGAAGTCTAGGCGAGCTTTTTATTATAATGCAGTAAACAATTTTTATATCAGAACCATTCACATTCCACATGAATCACTTCTATGCCCTTAAACAGCTTAAAATATATATATTGTATTGTAGGATATTTCTGTTTTATTTGATATTAATGCCAAGCATTTATAAATTATGACCATTGAGATAACGAAGACGTTGAAAATGAAAGAAAAATTGCAGTAAAGATACGCTGAAGATATCTTCCGTCTAAAGACTGAGACTGTCGTTTAAGGGGAAATACTTGATGGGGTGTGGGCTTTTATCAGCGTAAGAATTGTTATTGTCATGGACTTGTATAGTAAACATAAACTCGGTTTTGTCATAGATTGAATTTATCTTGGGTGTGAGGAATGCGTTCTAATTATCAGCAATATTTCATATGGCGAGACTGTGTAACTAATGTGCGTCATATGATAAAATTGAATGCTAACAAATTGTAGCAAATTCATCTTCTTCTATTTCTTTTTTAACACAAGTTTCTCTATTTTCTTTTATTTTTATGTCTTCTTTGTCTTCGCTGCTTTAGTTTAGAAATCTATGTAAGGAATTAAATGAGAAAAAAGCAAAAGAAATAGAAAAGTTTTGTTGAAGAATTTCTTTCTAATTTGTTAGACTATGGGAAAAAAATATAAGATATTCTTTTTTTTGGGGGAGTCGTTAAGTTATGATGTTCGAGATTTAAGTTTCTTAAGGATAGCGACGTTGGGGTTCACTTAATCTTATGGTTTCTTTATGGAACCTTGTATCACTGGCTGAAGAAGCTTAGCCAAAGTCAAGCCAGAGTGAATTCATTCACTACAAGACTGCGCAACTGGTTGAGAATTGGACTCCTTCAATTCTAACTAATCTGAATGGCTAAATTGAAGTTTGTGTCCATACCTTGAATAGACAAGGATCATACTCATGAGAACGCTCACAAAATGGAGCATACTCGATTATATTGATTGAATATACTCAATAGTACGCTCATTTACCTAGGCAAGTGTGTTCACTGTCGTCAATTATGCGTATAGCTCCTCTCACCAAAACATCACTCCAGCACCATCCCCACTCTGTTAGTTTCGTATTTCGGAGAAAAAAGAAAGTTTTTGGAAACCCAAAAAGCACATGAAAATCAAATTGGAATCTTTTGTTTGGGAAAAATTAAATTTAAAGGAAATAGAAGAAATATCTTTAAAATGAGGAATTTTATTAGATTATTTTTTAAGATTTTTTAGATTTTCATATAATGCTTGAAATAGCTCAAAGCTGGAGTTTCTTTTATGACTTGGATTTAAAGTTTTGATTTTTTGGAAAGTTTTAAGTATTGCAATTTTATTGAAGGTTTGAGAAGTTTGGCTGAGTTTGTTGAATAATATGAAGTTCAATAGGTAAGCAGATCATTTGATTAAGTCTGCAGTTGAATGATTTCAACTTTTGAATCCAAAATCTTCAAAAATTTTAGGTAAACTTCAAAATTGAGTCTTAAAGTTTATGACCTATCCAGTTTGACTCAAATGTTTTTTCAAATTGGATGTCACATTTAAATAGTGGCTTAGCATCAAAAGTTTATATACTAACATTTGTCATTAAATTAGGTATAATAAATCACTTAAACAGTCAAATATCCTTCTAACAACAATAATCTCCATTTACGACCACTTAAAATGCATTTTCATAATCCTGCATCAACAAACAACAACTCATCTATCAACATTAAGTTCCAAAATTCTAAAAGTAATCCATTTGATAAGATAAAGCTTTAAAAAGCAATAAAAACTCCATTTTAATAAAATTCAACACTTAAAATTTATTTCAATAAATCCAGAAGTAAATTGAAATGAAGAACAAAGAGCACTTTATATCCAATCGAAAATTCCATTGAGTGTAAATTTTTTATTGGATTCAATTCAATTCAATTGATGAAGAGAACCAAGCACATGTTATGCTTAAGGATATAAACTTAGAAACATTTTCGTCATAATGGTCTCTTCATTTTCGATATGAGAGATTCAGCCATAGATGAGTGTCCATTAAAAGTAGTAAAACAGCCATTGGCATTTTAATGGCGACTGACAGATCACTACTTACTACTTGATGCTTGTTTTTTATACAACATTCCCTAGGTTGTCTCATTTTAAATGATGAAATGGAAAAGGAAGAAAATGAAAGTAGAGAAGTGATTGAAGTTAGGCTGACAGAAGTGCATTTGGCAGGAGTGAAAGAATATTAAGGCAGAATGTAACAGGATCTGAAATTAATAATCAAAATATGTTAGGAAAAGGTTTCAAATGGACATCAAAGATCACAATTGATCTGCGAAGTCAGTGAGTATGATAAGCAATATTGGACAATCGCTTAAGCACCGCTACATCACCGTATATGCAGCAAAATGTCAAAATGAAGTTAGAATGACTGTAGTGAAAGCTATTAGCTAATTTTGACGGCAAATTCACTTCAGTATCCTGCACGGCTGCATGATTAAGTTCAGGTATGAACTATGTAGCAGACACAACGCCAAATGATCGATCATTAGAGTCTATAGCCTCGGTAAAAAGTCAGTAGGAGAAAAAAATCTGAAAGTGATTGAAATAATTAAAAAACGGATTTCTGCAACGTCAAAGAAAACATAACAAACAAGCACAAGCTATGGCAAATAAAGCACCAGAAAAAAGTTTTTTTATTTTATTTCATGTTTCTTTCATTTGATAAATAAAAATTGTCCTCGACAGAAAGCAAGATTTTCGCTCTGTTGCTCTGAAATGTTGTCTCCCAAGTGATTTAACAAAACATTTGAAAAATAGGAAAAAAGAAATTTCTTCCCCAAAAAAAAGAAAGGAAAATAAAAGCTGAGGAAAGAAAATATAACTTTTTTCAGATTCTATCAAAATAGCACAAACAAGCACATGTATATAGTCACAAATTTTCCACATTTTTTTCTTTACTGAGAAGAAATTTCAATGACAAAATGGAAAGGAAGAAACTAAATTAAATTAAATTAAATGTTTTTAGTCCCGTGGCTTGTTTTCTTCTTTTTTGGGAGATTTTTATCTTTTCACTGTCGCCACTGTCAATTTAAGGAACAAACCATACCGTATGGTTAAAGTATTTATTTATATTAAAAAGAAATTTAATGGAAATATTTGGTACATTTATTTTATCATGGCATGCACCCACACGGACTGTCAACTCTGAATTTACTTTTTTATACCTTTTTCGATTTATATCGCTTCAAGTCATTGAAAATAGAAAGGTCATGTCATGTTATTTAGAAGTCATCATATTTGAGAAGTCATCTATACTTGATCAATTGGAAAATATTGGAAAGGTATGGTTTTAAATTACTTTGCTGACAAGTGCTTCATCATTTGCAGACGTTGGTGAAGATTTTGTCATTTTATCTGATTAAAATAGTCTTGTTGACAGGAAGTTGATAGCTAATGAAGTTTGGATTTTTTGATGTGAAGAGGGTAGGGAGGTAGAGAGGTGGACATGCTGCATTGGTCAGAATGTGTCTAACATATTGAGAAGTTTCATTTAAATTGAATCAATTGTATTAAATTGGACCAAATTAGGATTATATTGACCTCTAATCTCTAGCATTTAGGAGACAAAGCAGTCCATGTGACACGTTGATAGCTGCTCGCTTATTAGGTTACGAAAAAAAAACGAATTTACAGACATATCCCCTTCCCTTCTTGTTTTAAGATGGCCATACAAAGATTTTGCGTTTTTTGAACTTATTTACTTACTGAGCTGATTGTACAGATCATCTGTGATCCATGACGTCTCTCAATTGACGTCAAAACCTGGTTCTATCGCTGGCTTCAGTCTAGAATTCACCAATCCCAAATGATTCTTTTGTTAAAGTTGTTATAAAATCCCCGACCTCGACTTCCCCCTCAAAATAAAATTTAATAAGTGAATGACCTCAAAAAGTAAATCAATTTAAAATATCCTAACATTTTAATAAACATCATTAGTTATATTGAAAGTAAAAATAAGAAACGTCTCGCTTGTCGTTTGCAAACAATATCATCGGAAAGAAAGAAAAACAATAACTCATCCAAGGATTCATTTTCACCGCCCACTTACCCCACAGAGAAAATGTCAATATCAATTCAAATATCAAGTTGATTTAAACTTTAAAGCATTCAAAATAGAATTAAAGTTCAAAAACATTGCTGCATAAGCAAATTTTTCTTAATATCTATCAAACGCCTTAAAGTGAACTTAAGTGGCTTTTAGGGGATCATCAATAGACCATAAATCATAAGATTAAATAGCATATACATGAATATTTTTTTTCAATATTCCAACAATCTACATACATAATCATAAGATTCATCTGAATATTGGCATTTTCATAAATGTAGCAATATTTCCATTTAAATTGATTGATTACACATTTTCATTTTATTAGAGGGGAATCTTCTTGAAGAAAGAAACCCCAGCCATTCAACCATGCATCTCCACTCGCAACTGTTTATTTGAAAATCTTTTTTAATGGTTCAATGCTTTTTATGTTCTTCGATTTTTATGCTTTTTGATGTGCGCCCATTTTTTTTTTTCTTTTTTGCTCTCGCCCCTCAAAAACTTTTATTTCCACTAGATTGGATCTTGGATCCTCTTTCTCCTTTTTTATTTCTTTTTTAACTCACAATAACAAAATGTTCTCGTTCACTGTCTGCTCACGCTGATATTGCAAAAGCACTTCGAGTAAGCAATAAAAATTGTTTTCGTTTTTTATCATTCTTTTATTTTAATTAAATGAGTGAAGGAAGCATGATTGAAAAGCGGACATGAAATTTATAGTTGAAAAAAAATTCAATTCTTGGTCTTTGATCCTTTCTTCTGAGGATGGGAGTCGTGTGAAATTTAATGGACGTCGCTAAAATTTTGAATAAATTTGTGAGTTTTATGATGTTTTTACTGCGTTTACTTAGAGAAATTGAGATTATTTTAATGTTAACTGTACTATTGAGTGCTTTTCTAGTGCTAACTTTACTTCTTGTTGTTCTCAACTGCTCCAGCAGGATGATCTATTAAAAATCATATAATGTGAAAGCAAAAACTCTTATTTGCTTACTTTGCTAGACTTATAGGTCAGTTGTGATTCATAACTTCCCTCAGAAGGTATTTGAAGCTGGTTCAATCGCTACTTACCACTTGAGAATTTTCAATATGATACGAACAACTCTCCTACAGTCGGACAAACTCATTTTCTTCTTCTTGATAGATTCCAGTGTCACAGGGACCGTTCACTTAGTTCCAGAGACACAGGAGGGTCAAAAAGTAGGTTTATTGAGGTATGCCATAAGATAACAGTCTTTAAGTTAAATTTTGAATCTCATTTTGAATTGCGAGTTCAAGTTTGACTATTCATATTCTATTGAACCCTTACAGACAATGGATGCATCAACAAAGACACCAAACTTAACCTAGCTTCAATCCTAATCATTACACTGATGAAAATCTAGATATAGTCTCCTAACAAGCAAAGAACAAGCTTTCAGGCTGCAGAATATGAGTCTTTAAAAGCGGTCTCTTTGCCTGTTAAGGAGTCATAACCCTCACATTACCAGCACGCTCTGTATTTGCAACAACATAATTATAATTAACAGAAAATATAATTAAACTCAACCTTGATTTTTCAAGCATCCATTCACCACTACCTTCCACTTCTTCCTCATTGAATTTCATTTTCATAAATAAATTGATTTTTCTTCCATTTTGCTCCATAATTATGGTGCATCATTGAAACTACTGGAGTAGATTTCACATGATGCTGGATAAAGAGTTTACTCATTTATGTGAAAAGCAACCTCCTTGTTGCTGCATTATATACCTCATTTCAATTAAAAATCCAATTTTCGAGACTAAAAGGCTATAATTATTGAAAAACTTTCATCAATAAGCATTAATTGGAACAGCAATTTTGATATAAAATGATTTTTATCCTCTTCATACGTCTACGATTGATGCTTTGTCATTTATTTCATCTGAATGCATTTCGTCATTGTATGAGAACAATTTTTATCCCATTTGATACAAAAAAATTACTCAAATAAATTACAATATGCAATTGATGATATTCATGTGATAGTTAAAATCGTTTGCTGATAAAATGAATGTACTAATTAATTAAAAAAATGACAGAATCAATCAATTCAATTCAAATATACAACATGCTTTTGTATCAATTTGATGTAATCAATCTGAAATAAAGGTTGTCATTAATTACATTTTTATTCTTCGGGGAAGGGAGTTGGTTGGGGGCTGCAGTGATGATTTAGTAGAATTATCCGGTTCTTCACTAAAATTGGCATGTTTAGATGTAGTTTTGAGCTGTTTTGACCAGTTTCACTGTCCTCAAGACTAAGTCACTCACCAGAGAACAGTTAAACGTAAACCAGGATGACAAATGTTGATATTGACGGAATCAAGAAAGCTCATGCAATTTCAGGCTGTATATTAAAATTTATCCCATTCGTCCTAGCTACATCACTGCATCCGCATGCTTTCAACTATTCTTTTCATGCTTTTATATTCATTAAATATTGTTAATTGGAAATTAATTGGATATTCGATTCATATATTCACATTGAATAAAAATCGTGGTTTAAAATTCGATTAAAATATTTAATATTTTATTGTGAACATTTGTGTCTCTTTTTTCAATCATTTTAAAGACACTTGAACATTATCCCCAAAAATATTTAGTCAGTTTGATTAAAATATCCAAAAAATGCATAGCTCCACACACCATGTCGAGTATGTTCTTTCACATGCAACATCCTACAATTCACACTCACATTCAGAAATATATAAAAAAATCCAATAAAACCAAACATGCCAAAAATCAGGAAATTGCAATGCACACAAAATATTCAATTATACTTCAGATTCATGCACAATTTGTTATATAAAATTCTCTTTGAATTGGTTTTTTTTTTTGTTGAATAAATGATTGAAATTTAATTGATTTTCCGCACACACACCCCCATTGATGATGCCATAATTGAATGTAATGTAAGATTTGAAAATGGTTAAAATTGAAATATGTAGTGATGTGTAAACTACGATATAAAAAACACAGCAAGCATTCCGATTGATGTTTGACACTAAAATTGAAGAGGATAGAATGGGAAATATATGTATAAAAAATAAATAAGAATAAAAGGAGTGAGGAGGAACAATTTAATTTCATATTCAAGTGTCTCAAACACTTCTCTTTACTTATATTACTCGACTTGACTTGTTTTGTATTCGTCTCATTCTCATTCGACGTATTTTGAATTGCATAGCAATTTCCTTTCGTAAGTAAAGGAAATCAAATTGAGTATGTAGGAAGTTGAATATGGATGAGTGAATTTAACAAATATATGGATGGAGTAGGATGGGGTTTTGTGGTTGGTGGGAATTTTTAGCGCATTTTTGTTGATGATTATTGTGGCATTAAGTCCACTGTTAATGGTTTTTGACTTACTATAGTAACTTTAGAATTGATATTGAAAGTTAGGACTTGCTTTAGTCCGTGATGTAGTCTAAGAATGATAACAGATCACATATCGATTCGATTTATTGACGCTTTTAGATAGAATCATGATGGCATCCGTCGTCCTTAGTACAAGACACATCTAGTCAAATCAAAGTCCTGTCCACTCGTAATCTGTTCTTAATCACTCACTGATCCTTGCAGTACCAAATGCATTCTTTATTTTAGAATACAATACCAGCTTAAATTGGAATTGAACACACGCACTGGCGTGCAATCAAAGACTGATCCTCAGAAGCTTTCCATTAGCACCGACAATCATCTTATCAAATTCAAACAGATGACTAACTTGTCATTATACTCACAAAAATCCTACTAGTTTCTATAGTTTTATTCTAATTCCTCCTACTCAATAATCCTCATTCTATCCATAAAAATCCATAATTTTCTGTTAAATTAATTTCATACAATAGAATAATTTCCCAAACATATTATTTTATCACAAAAACCGACAAAGGCATAGGCAGCTCTTTGTGTTCTATATGTGAAAATATCTAGCATAATGTAATGATTTCTATATCAATCATGAAAAATTATTATTCCACAAATGTCGAGTATGATTGAACCCTTTTAATAAATCGAAACATGATTCAAAATCATCATTATCGTAAGCATTTCATCTCCACCCAGCAATTTGTCTTTACTCATAATAATAAATAAAGAAAATATATAAGAGATGAAAAAATAAATTTAATTTCATTTTTATTGAGTTTTAATCGATTTCCTTTGTATGAAATAAATTTTGTTGTATTAAAGTCATGCAAGTTGGAAATGAACATGTTGATGTGAGGCTAAGGCGCATTTTGAGGATTATTGTTGAACCCGAATTGAGTTTTATTGCTTTGATCTATGGACGTTAAGTCAGTGTACGGATCGATTTGACAGGAACTGTAAATTATGCATCATTTTTTGACTGTTTGATGCCGTGTATAATTGAAGGCTTTAGTCAAAATTCTAGTCATTTTGACCAAATGGTGGTTATTTGCATTCAAATGCCATCTTATGAGACCTCCTTGTAAGACTTCCTTGTGACTATTTAAGAACTCATAGAATGTCAAGAAGACTTACCGGACAAAATGTCTTTATTAGCACCATCCCATAAATTCATAAAAAATTAGCTAATAAACAACAAAATTATGAAGGCAGTAGAACCTGTACAGTCACAGAAGATTGTTGCTCCCCTCAATGACGCAGTAAATCATATTGATGCACAGTAATCGAGTGTGCATGGCAAAAAAGGGTTCCGATTTCATCTAAAATTGCATGAGGGTTTAAAGACATTCATGCTTATACTATGTCATGCTGTTCATCTCAAATATACAATTTTCGGTATGTGTGTAACATAATAACATGTTTTGATATGATTGATTTCGATTTTTGAATTACGTACATGGACACAATGAAAAAGAAAAATCATTTAATTTCAAGATAGAGGAAAAAGGGTTGATAAAAATTGTACTGGACATATGAGACGAACAAAAAAAGGATATAAAAGTGTTAATGACAATAACAAAATGCAATCAATTTTCATTCAAAATTCTCTACACATATCGAAATATATTAGGTTAGAATAAAACATTTTTCTTAGCTCATGCTGCTGTGTGATTGATGTCAAACATTTTGTATTGACTTGCTATTATTATCGAAATATAAAAGATGGATTGCCGGATTATCGCACTAAAATTGTGTTATTTTCAAAATCCATTCAATGTGATAATGTTTAATAAATCCTTGTAATAAAATGATAAGGAAATAAGCAGTTACAATCTTGATGGTGATGACAGGACAATGTTGAATAATGCATTAATATATTTTTTTTTGTGGATGGAAATTCTGTCTTGTCGTTGCTGAAGCATAAAATGAATAATGACCCATAAAACTTTTTATTAATATTTCTGGTGGAAATTTGCAGTCAATCAGCAGAAGGATGAATGTGAAATTGATGGGAATTTGTTTAAATTTATGGAAATGACTGCTGAAGCTACTTTAAATCAATTAAATTGTAATTTGGAATTTTTGGTGATGAGGATGAGTTTTGGGTAAGGATTGGACATTGGGATTTTGATATTTTATGTTGATGCCTTACTAGATTGATTAAATGATCGTCACTAGGAGTTACATCTCTGCAGTAGTGAAGATACGACACGTCTGCTGACAAATTTCATGCTTCGTCGTCCAATGGACCAAATAGTTGTGTCTAAAATGCAACTATAAGTAATTTGTGTGTAAACACATAGTTTACAGTTATATTGCTAATCTCACATCCAATTCATGACTAGTTCTAACGTATTTTTGTCCATTCGGATCTAGCGACTTTTTACTGCCATTCCTACTTGTTGAATTCAAGCTTTTGCATCCCTCATTGTAACTAAAAACTCCAGAACAATTCACCAACCTATAAAGCAACAAACACCCCCGATCGTCCTCTAAATTTAAAAAATAAATCCATAAAAAATCCCATAATCGACACAATAAAGCAACTAAAATAGCAACTCAATTAAAATGATTGCAACAAAATAAATATAAAAAATAACTCTCAGCCATAAAAACTTTACAAATATTAATTTCATCCAATTATGAATGCACTAAATCGACTTAATTAACGCTTACCCACAATAGTGTCATTTACAAGAGCATCACGTTTTTAATTACAATCGTAGATAGAAATGACTCTTTGCCTCCTTTTTTACACTCTCTACCCCGTTTCACACTGAAAATGATTTTATAATTGCGAGTATTTTGCTCTATGTTGCTGTTTAAAGCAGGCAATAACATTCGAAACATATAAAAAAAACTGTTGGTCGATTCTCTTATTTCTCAGTAATTTGTTTGAGTGCATGACATTAATTTCTTTTAATTGCATCATTTTCCAAGAGATCGAGGAGGTTGATATGGTGGGGTTGTATGTGCGAATATGAAAAAGGATCAGACACACACACACATGAAAAAAAGGAAAGAGATAACCACATATAGTGCAATTTTGAAATTCAATGCACATTATACTTTATTCAGTACAATTAAGCAGAATAAAAACAATTAAGCATGAAATAATTGCCTGATGTTCTAATTGCTTTCACATTTTCTATCCATTTCCAATTTCACACACAAAATATTCACTTTCATGTATGAAATGTGTCCTTAATGAGAAAATTAGCAAAACATTATTCTATTATGAGAGACAATTGGAGAACTTTTGCCTGCAATTTTGGGATTAATGCCGAAATATGTTGTTTTTGATTGAATAGAGGAATTTTGTCTAAAGTTTATTCGATATAATTATTATGCTTAAATAATTGAAATAAATGTGCATAAGATGTGATTATGTTTTCGATGAATTATTGAATAATCGATTATTTGACTGTAGAAAGCGATGCATATGCATATGCTTGAACAACTTGAGAGGAAGTTGAGTGTGCTATCAAGTAGGGGTAAGGGCATCAACCAGATAAGTTTCATATATCTGTACATTGCCGTATTTACGACCTTAAACAGACAAGGCAAAAGTGCCCTGAAAGCAATGAAATAACTGATTTTAAGGCAAGAAATCAAATTCTCAGCATTGTGCAACTCAATACAGAATCGAAGTTGATTTTTCCATACAAAAAATCAAATTGACTTTCCAATACAGAAGAAGCCAACCGAGAAACATTTGAAATCTACCTTAAAATTCACCTTTAAAGTATTTTTTGCTAAATTCCAATAAGAATCAATTCATCTTAAAAATGTTCAATGCCCTTTCATCAATATCAATCTGGAGCAAACCCAATAGAATTAAATATTGTTTATTGAATAGCCCTTAATGATTTTCAAGTATGCAAAATTGTTGAAAATTACAAAATTTAGACATATTTCTCTGAGCTATGTATTTTAATAGTTTAAATCAATTGCAAATTATTAACAATCTATTGAAAGATACTCAAACTGTAAGAATTAATTTTGAGTATTTTCAAGTATTTTATGAAATATCTTATTGGATTCTTATTGAGATTCTTACATGATTTATGCTTGTATTCATTTTATTGTTAGCCTTTACGATATTAAATTACAATGAAATTTAGAAGTAATGTTGTCCAAAATCCAAACAGAGTTGGCAATTGACGGACGACAATCTATGAAA
The DNA here is from genome assembly GCF_022539635.2 of Chironomus tepperi. Lineage (NCBI taxonomy): Eukaryota > Metazoa > Arthropoda > Insecta > Diptera > Chironomidae > Chironomus > Chironomus tepperi. The sequence continues at coordinate 5,050,537 of NW_027226207.1, forward strand.
GCCGGCTGAATATCATCTACTATCAGCAGTCAACTGCAACCGGTCGCCTTCTGTGGCAGGTATCAATGGTCACCGTTAAGAAAGACATAATTTAACGGCAGGTTGTCGTTGACTGCCGATTGAAGAAGACATAAAGACTGCCGATTACCATCTCTGCATTCAAACAACCCCCTCACAAAACTTTCATATCTCAAGTATCTCTCAAAAATCTACAACAAAATTCATTCAACAGCTCAAGAGTTACACAATCAAAATTTAATTTTTATGATTCTAATCCAGAATAAAATTGGTTTTTAGAATATAAAATTTTGATTAAATTACCTCATAATATTTCATACACGGAATACAAAACAAAAACATAAACTTGATAATCCCCAAAAAATACACACATAAAAATAAATTTTCTAACTCATTATTTATTCATGATTATTTGATCGCATCAAACAATAAATTTTTGATCTAAATTCTCTTCCACTGTGACTATGATGAGGGAAGGCAGTTTTAGCACCTCATATAAAGGAGAGAAAAAAGTCAGAAGAAGCAACATAAATAAATATAATAAAAGCATTACACAGAGACAATGAATGAGGAAGGGTCATAATGTTCTTAGATGAAAAAATATCATGAATAAATTTCTTACAATTATGAATGAGTGAATGAATAAATGAAGAACTGCTGTATCTATTCCATCCATCCACCACGCGATATAAAATTTATTTCTCTCTTTTTTTGTGCTGCTCAATCTCATGGGACGGACTGTCTTATTATTATCATTTTAATGAAAAAATAAATGTCTGAATTTTTTCCTTCTCCGCATCTCTATTTATGTCTGTTTCTATCAATTGTGAGTTGCTTTGAAATGAAATTGAGCCCTCGAAGCGTCTTTTTGTGCAATATTATGTGCCCGAGAGACACAGGAGTCAGTTACATAGAAGCAGAAATGATTTTTGGAGAATATTTAATCAAAAGACACAAATTTTATTAGGAAAGTCAACGTCTGATACCGAAGCAGACCAAATGTCAAGCGCATACCTTCCCGACACATCCTTCGATACCACTAAGTGCACCGCAGACGACCGATCTATGTACCGGAATATGTATTTTAAAGGATAGTTTAAATGCTTATTCAAACAACCCTGACTGATGAGTAGCAACCTTAAATCATGATAGGAATGACAGGATTTTGTACAAAGAAGTCAACAAAATGTTAACAGACTTGGAATAGCAAAAAAGACCCAATGCCATAAATTCCAGATGCCAGACTGAAATATTGAGGACCTTCAGTCTTTTCCTACACACCTAATTCTGGAAATTTCTCAGTCTGCCTCATTTTAGACATTCTACAGCACTCGATAAATCCACAATAAGTAATCTGTGACTGAAATACTCATGCATCACCCGGGCTTCTGTTGTATACTTTGGGAATATGAGTTACGGCTGTATCCAAAGAGGCAAATATTCATGAAAATGTTCTCTTGGGATGCTTTACAGCAACATCAGTTTGGAGCGGTTAAGCATATCCCAACATAGGAGGAAGGAAAAGAAAGGAAAGCAAAAAAAAATTAAACGCAAATTTGAATTGACAGTTTCTGAAGTGTGTCTCATTTTTCTTATCAAATTTATACACTATGTGCTTACTTTAGACTATAAAAAGAAATATTGGCCTGTCTGTCAATCTCATTTCTTCAAATATGTTTCATACATATTTTCATATTATGCTCGCTTCATGATCGATATGTTTGAGATTTATGAGAAAACATTTGAGATAAGATGATTTTTTGGTTTCATATGCTATGCGTAGCAAGAAGGAAAAAAGGGTAAATTTTAAATTAGAAATGAAATATTTCGGTATGTATGAACACAAAAAAAATCACAAACTGCGTAAAAAATTTCGTCTTCTCTGCATGCAATTCCTTCTTTTCTCAGGATGATGATGATGAGGCCGATAATGATGGTTAAAAATTTATTATTCTTTGTCTAATTAAAAACCGACACACAAACATAAGAATTGTAAGGCACACAATTGGATATAAAAAATATTTCTACAGCACCTGTTTCACAGTGTGATATAAAGTAAGTTAGTCAGTCAGTCAGTTTTACCTTCTGTATAATATTTTATCTTGACTTTAAATTGCTTGAATGTTTTGTTGTACAATTTTTTTTATTGCTTAATGACCATGAAAGTTTTTATTTTATATTCGACTTGCATTAATCGAGAAAGGGGGGAAAGGCTTCTTCTTTATCTGTGGTAGAGATGGAGTTAGGGGGTGGCCTATTAAGTATATACCAGCAATTGTGTTGAATATGACTTGAGTATACTCTAGAACAGGAGTGTACATCTTTTTTTCTGCCTCGCGACACACACGTTGCCCACTTCTGCTCTAGAATAAGACGAAGATACTAGTTCAAATTTAATAGAAAAAGGTTTAGAGCTGAATTTGACGATACATCTGGTTTTGAGAATTAACAAGCGCAAAATTAGCGATAGGGTCACTTTCAAGCAGCACCGGAAAGAGGTCTTGGATCGCATTTGATCTTAACGATCAACGAAAGGATGCCAATCGAACGACTCCAAATATTTTGAATCTTCAGCTTGAGCATAATCTCATCTTGAGCATAACCAAGCCCAATAGTCATAAAACAACAGCAAAGTCTGATGGTATGAAAGAGACTTATGCACATTTAAACTGCAAATAATGAACTAAGTTTGAAAAAATGCACTTGACCTATTATAAATCCATTCTATACCTCCTAAATACGACCCTAACCCAACCTATAAGTAAAAGTACTTTGTGATTCATTGTGAATAAAAAGGATAAATTTAACGGTATTACAAAGCACTCCTCTATATTCCTATTCATTCTCTTTCTTTTTTTGTATTCTTTGACATGGAGAATGAGAAGATAAAAGATCAAAAAAAAAGTAACAAACAACAAAGTACAGTGGAAAATATTGAAGCGGCTTCACATTGTGCTCAATTCTATTGTTTAGTCTGCCTCTCTTTTATTATTCCTTTTTTTAACTCATTCGAATGTTAAAGGATTACTTCACATAAAATTTTATATTATATAATAACATTTGTTATGAAAAAAAAGAGCATAAACATAATCGAATGGAAGAAAAATTTGTTTCCCGGGGAATTAAATGAAATAAAATAAAGTTTTTTTTAAGTGTCGCACAGTGGGAGATCAAGCACCAAGAGCAGCAGCAGAAACGACCGGCAATAACATAAAAATATTTCGATTGAATTTTAATTAAAAATATTGTGTGTTCATATATAAATACACACATAAAAAGGTGGTGAAACGGAAGGCGAACACAACCATAATTACATAAAATTTCATCCGAAAAAAAATAAATAAAATGCTTCGAGTTTATTTAAATAATACTGAAAAATGAGAAGCTCAAGTGAGAGTCACCCGAGATGAGAATGGGAAAAAAATTTAAATTGTAAATGAGAATTTAAAACAAATTACACACTAGCCTGTTGAGTTGGAAACCGAGTTGACTATGGAAAAACTTTTTTTTTTTTTTTATTTTAATATCTCATCTCTTTTTGGCCTCAGAATGAGAAATTTTTGTGTGAGATTCTCATTCTCATTCAGACACACAAAAAAAATATTTTCATGTTCGACATAAATCCAATTAATGTCAAGAGTTATTTGTAGCTTCTGTGGATAATCCCAAAAAATGGTAATAGCATGTCATATGCAGTTGCTTTATGTGAACATTGATTTTTTTTTTAAGTTCTTTTCATTCTTGACTCTGGAATGAGTTTCGACTTTTTAATGAGAAATTTTTTATTTTAAAGTTGTTCTATCGAATATTGGAAGTTTGGTGTAATGAATGTTCAATTATGTATTTTTTTGAGGAATTTCTTCATTGGAATGCATGATGTCATCGGACTTGTTTAATGGATTCTATCAACTTTTTCCTGGTATCAATTAATAATGGAATTTATATGATGTTGCAAGTTGCTGAACTACATTCTGCAGTTGCCAGAATATTTACTATTCAAATCCCGACTGTAATCACATTTTTATGCTCTAATAATGCCAAAAAAGTATTCCAAATATTGATCCGCAATCAAATAATTCATCAGACTCAATGCAATTCACAAAAATAAATCAAACATCACTCAAAAGCCACCCTCAGGAATCTGCAAATATTAATTAAAACAATTTTTGCTGCTGGTTACAATTTTTTTTTTCTCACACCTTCGACTATAAAAATTTGCTATAAATAAATAAATTTTTATGAACTTTATGATTGAGTGCTATATGTTGTCATTACACATTTATGAGTTTATGATTATTGATTGTGTACATTTGTGGCATCAAAAAATCAAAGAATATAGCCAAAAAAAAGTAAATAATTCTGTCAAAGACACGAGGTTACATATCGGCAGCACTGTGTACACAACTGATTAAATATATATCAATATGACATAAAAAATCTGCCCAGTAGATATTTTTGGAGCAATAAAAAAAAAGTCCAAAAGACATTAAAGTGCTTCCGATATGTGTTGGGTCGTAAAGTTTGTATGCTTGTGGATGTTTTGATGACTTTTGATTGTAGGGATGTAATCTCTTGAAGAATTGAGTTTATGTCAGATTTATGGCTCATTAAAGATTTTAGAACATGTTTTTTATTCATTTTTAAATAAGTCCACATGCAGCACTGAGCATCAAATCATCTGTAAAGTAAATTTGCAATTTGATACCAAACACACTTCAAAAATCACGTAATCTGTATCAGAATCAAACCACAATTACCGAAAAGTGATTAATGAATTGAGTAATTAATCCATTGTACAACGTATGTATCTATGACAGTTTTACTGATAAGAAACCACAAAAATATTTCAAGCTACATCTTCAACTAGCTGATTCATAAGAGTTTGATTCATCCAGTCTGCCTTTATCAAGTCAATAATTGTTTTATCATCAAAACAATTGAAGACTTATCAAGCCAGTCTGAAGTATAAATTAAATTGATATTAAGGAATTATTTCCAGTTTAATTTCAGCATTACAAAATGCTTAACCTCAAATTTTTTGTAGCTCTTGCACTGATTGCAGTTGCAAGTTGTGAAAATCAAATTCCGGAAGCATATAAAAATGCAAAACCAATTAGTGCACATCCAAGATATCAAGATCATCAGTTGAGGAAAAGTTTTCCAAAAAGTTTAAACAACAATGGTGAAATTACTCCCTTCATTATTGGTGGACAACCTGCAGATCGTGGGCAATTCGCACATCATGCGATGATCTATATTATGTACCCAAATATGAATGGTATGTTTTGATGGTGCTAAGTTAAGTGATTGGAAGTGAGTTTTTTGAAATCCACGTGACGTGAAAAAGTTGGAAAAGGGACCTCACAGGAAAAGGGTGATTCTAGCGTGGGAGGAAAAATAGTGATTTTTGTGAAATTTTGAAGTCTCAACAAATTGAATAAAAGGGAATATTGGTATCAATCCTCTAGATACGTCCATAAAGTAGCTTTTAGAAACATAGGCTGACCTTTTTATTGCTCTCGAATAGCACAAATCGGGTAATCGATCCAAATTCCAACCACTGGTCTGGGGATTCGGTTTAAATCTGACATCAAGCCAGAGTCATGTAAGCCTTGTGTTAGAATTTAGATCCACTAACCAAGTTTAGCTATTCAGGGCTTTTCCAGTATTGTATAATATCCGTATAAACCCTTATCTGTTAAGTGACTTATTGAGCAATAAATTGTCTGATAATTCAAGTACTAACTTGATATTTTTCTTCGCTGAATTTTTAGTGTATCTATGTGGTGGCTCAATAATTGAAGGAAAATGGATTTTGACGGTAAACGAATAATTTTTAACATTAGAATCAAGTTTGAATCGTCTATATTTCAGGCAGCACACTGCGTTTTCGGTGAAGCTGAATACTTTGAAATTTTCCTTGGGGTCGCTAGTATTGATGGTCCTATCTCATGGAACGGAAGAGTATATCCAAGTGATGTTGTTATTCATTCTGAATATGAGGAACTAACCTTGAAAAATGATATAGCAATGATGAAACTTGTTGATGCTCCAGATGATTTATTCTCTGATCCAAATGTTGCTCCAATATCACTTCCGATTGAATATAACGATCTTACTGATCAGACTGGCACAATTGTAAGAATTTTATGTCTTCTAAGTATGTTGAACTAAATTTTTTCTTCCAGATCGGATTTGGTCGGGATCAGACAGTTCACCAAGTGTTTCAAGAGTTTTAAAATTCAACTCCCTTAAAGCGATTACTAATGAAGTATGTAATCAATATTTTGTATCGGGAATTGTGGTTGAAACAACTTTGTGTGCAGAAACTACCTATAATGCTAGTACATGTGGTGGTGACTCAGGTAAGTTATAAATTTATCAAAAATTATCAAAAAATCACAATTTTATGAAATTACAGGTGGATCATACATATTTAACATTGACGGCTTCAAAAGACTTGAGGGAGTTACTTCATTTGGTGCAGCAACTGGTTGTCAACTTGGATATCCTGTTGGATTCACTAGAGTTACGTCATACTTGGATTGGATTTACTACAATATTAATGGAGTATATACATCCACATTCGCACCACCACCAGAAAATGACATTTGGGGAATTTTGAGGAGAATTTTGGAAAGAATTTGGGAAGTTTTGAAGAATATTTTTGGTAGACCTTAAACATTTTGAATAAAATATTAGAAAATGAGACGTTATTATCCACTTTTCAAGACTAAGTGTAAAATGAACTTATTTTCTGTCAGCTGGCTTTTATAAGCTCAATGTCGTTATCATCATAAAAATTAAAAATTATCAAACCTTTTAGGTACCTATAAAAATTCGATTAATTCAATTAAACCACTTTCAGTTTTCAATTGATTTTTAATGGAACAGTATTAAGCAGTATAAAATGGTCAACTTTCATATGTTTGTAATTCTTGCAGCAATTGTTGTTGAACTCAAATTCCAGAAATATATAAGAATGCATGGACAATAAGTGCACATCCACAACGACATCCGCAACATCAATGTAGGAACTACACTACTAATCAAGGATACTTTGAAAATTGGACGAAAATCTATTAAATGAATGTCGAAACAAATGCTACAGCCAGTACTTGTAGTAGTGATAATGGTAAGGTCTTTGTCATAATCCTGTAATGTTTCACGGAGCAAAATTTGCCTGCCTCTTATTCATGTAATTTAGCATAATATGTTTAATACTTAAAGGTGGACCATACGCGTTTGTCATCAACGGTGTCGATAGGCTCGAGGGAATCACATCATTTTATGCGCAATCTGGATGTGAGCGTGGATATCCTGCAGATTTTACAAGAGTGTCATCATATCTGAACTGGATAAATGATACGATCAATGGACGAAACCCGACCGATGAATTATGGAATGAGTTGAGAGATATTCAGGAGCAATATTTGTTAACTTTACAGAACATCATTGAAGGTGCTGGTAGAAATAAGAGAGAGAAACTGTTAAAAGCCTTAAAAATGAAAGTATTTCTATAAAATTGATAAGAACAGCAGCTAAAGACTACGATATTCTCAAGAAATTCAATAAAATCAAATGTTTATGCTGCTCTTTATATTTATTTATGTTGCGTATTATATTAAATTCTCTGGAAGGAATATTACATCATCATTGTGACAAAAATAATGCTCAAAGGCTGGTCATTGAAATTTTTCTCATATATTTTCCATTTATTTGATTTTTTTTTGTCCTTTCATCATTCAACAAACGATTGGGATACAAATATTCAGAACACATAACTTTGTTCCATATCAATTCCTCAAATAATAAAAAAGTATGTCCAATACACAGATGGAACAGAATTTTTTTTTACTCATATGTGCATGGCTTCATGAGCATCTATTAAATTGATTCACAAGTAGGTTATTCTATTTCATGGATGAACGGACCTTTCTCTCACACTATAATTTTCATTTCTAGTAAGCTTTTAGTTCTATTGCACACACATGGATTAAATTATCTGAAAATTACTTTTTATTTCTCTCATCTTACAGCCCGCAATAATTCTGCAGTATCAATTTTTTTTTCTCTCTCTCTCAATTGGACAGTTCGAGAATTGAAAATTGGGGCTGTTTATAAATGATGTGCCACTTTTAGGAAGGAATTTCAACTTATTAAATATTTAAGGACTACATTGCAGCCAATGGCAACATGATGAGTTAAAATCCAGCATTATTATTCATCTTGAGACATCATTTCCAATCAATCCCTAAAGCTGTGAATGAGGATGAATGAATTGAGGGGTTTTATAGAGATTATATTGGATACTCCAGATGTAGCTTTATTTTATAGCGATGAAAAGTGTTACTGTTAGAAAATTATTGCGAATTTTCGAATCATCTGAACGTGCTATGAATCACGCATCGATTTAAGGGACACAAGAGTAAAAATTTATATATAATTCTATGTTCGCAATGCTGTCAACTTAGTAGCAAAAGAGAGGACATACGTACACATAAAAAAAGAAGAGAGAAATTTAAATTTCTGATTTTCAATTCATCGCGTCATTCAATTTCCACATAATGCATTATTCACGCGCTGTACATGCACAAAAAGGACATCGTTGTAAAATAATTTTTTTGCTTGTTGTCATTGTTCTGGTTTGGACGGTATGAATTGTGAAGGAAAATGCAAATATTTGGGTATGGATTGGTCTGCTTAAGAACTTGGGGTAGTGAAATTCTTATGAATTATAATCATGGTTAAGGAATCAAGCTTCTCATACTTCTCAATTTTGTTGGCACTTTCGATTCTAGACACATAAATCATGTTCTTATCTTGTTGTTCAATTGTGAAGTCCATCGTTTAAGGGTGAGAAGTTCTGATGCTAAATGTTTAACATGAATTGCCATAAAAAGCCTGAATTGCTCCCGGGTGGACAAAAATGCATTATAACAAGTTAATGTCTAGTTGATGACTAGTTCTGAAGTATTATTGTCCACGTGTGACTATATAAACACCAAAAATCATGAAATCTCAAAGACCTCACACAAATCTTTAAAAATGCGCTCTAGACACTCGACGACAACACCTTCAACCTCCACCTGTATTTAAATATCGTGCAAAAACTGAAATAACTCATTATACAATTTACTTTTTTATATTTTTATTTTTACCTATTCGACAAAAATTGATGTTGAGTAAAAAGGTAAATATAATTGAATTATACTCTTTCTGAAAAATTTATGCCGTAAAGCTGTTTTCAGTTTCAGTTTTTTTTATTATTCGTTTTGTTTCTATTGTAGAAATTCCTTTCAGTATTAACAACAGAGAGTAACAACAAAAAAAATACGGAAAAAAACGCGAATGAATTTATGGCGATTTATCACGAAATAACGTTTAACAGTCGGTTTACAGCGGTTTTCACCCATTCATGCTTAATGTGAAAGGGAATAGCTTTATATACGTAGAAGACGATAATATAGTAAAAAGGAAAAATAAAATGGCATTAAATGAATTAAATCGTTTAAAAGATAATTTTCCTTTCGAAAGGATACAAATGAAAATTCGTTCGTGCTTTAATTGAAAAATTTGAGAGAAATTTAAGCATTTACTTCCTCGACGTTGACAATTTATTGTTATGGAGTTTAATGTTATTTTTGGAACAGACGAAAATTTTTAGCTGGTGGGGTTAAAAATGATTGTAATTAATGTTAAAATGTGGAAGTGAGGATGAATTATTTTAAGGACATTTTTAATTATGGCAACTGATGTATTTTTTAGGTGAGTGTAGAGGAAGTTAAATATCAAAAATATGCTTTAGAATTTATAAAAGGATGAACTAAGGTAACCTGTCAGACTTAGAACGTCTTTTAACATCGGATATTGGAGGTGCAGAGTATCAATTGCAAGCTTCCATCCACCACTTTCCCAAGAAACTAGTAAGATTTCTTGAATCTGGACTCAGATATACACAGAATGTTCCACACTCGATACTGTCTTGATCTCGAGGAATTGTCAATTTCTGGAGCCTGGAGTGTCCTAAAAACGAGTCCCCTGAACAAAGAACATTGCATCACAGAACACTTGTGTGTCCGAAGTATTTATGAAGCTTAAGTAGACAAATTTCAAAATTGCTATAATAAAGCATTTCAAGCTATATTAAATTCAATATTCATTGAAATTTCATCATCTACTCTTAATAATGTCCAGACGTCTAAAATAGCACAAACAACTCTCATTCAATTGGAAATTCTACACCTGAATACATTACATGTAACCGTTTATATCTTCAAACTTCATTCATTTACAGTGCTTAACCTTTTTTTTCTCTCCGTTCTTAAACTTTTACAACACTTATTGACAAAGCGAATGTTCAACAACAACTCAAGATTAAAAGTTTCAAGCATCTACCCCTCAATTACATCTACAATTTAGCTCGAATGAAACTTTTATCAGCATCAAAGGTGTTTGCATCATTTAAAGAATAGAGTCAAAGAGAATGAACATTTTTTTCGTCATTCACCTTTGGTGCCAATGTTGATGACATTTGGTTCTCGTGTCGAATTTCTTATTCATATAAATTAAGTTAGCTGATAGCCTTCCAGACATGGCTTTAGCTATTTTTTGACAATATTCAATTTATCAAACTTTTTATTGGATGTAACAACTATGGAAGGAAAATGAGGACATTGATCTGAATTGGGAATAAAAAGTTTCAATACAAAGCTGTAAAATTATTCAACTTCAGTATTTCAAAACCATTCAATTTGCAATTTTTCCTCCCATTCTATGAGAATTGAGGATTGAACAATTTTTTCAATCGATTTATTTGATCTTCAATTCGAATTTTTCATCCATTTTTAGTATCTTTATTTCTGGTTGTGTAAATACAGACATTCCTACAGTAATACGGCATTATGCTCATCATATATACTAGAATTATATTTTTTTCTCTTCTTTTTCATGACTGAATGTTTATCCATAAATGTTATAGCAAATATAAAGAGCAAATTGAAGAAATATAAAATAATCTTAAATGATGTGTTTGTGATGTGAAATCCTGCAAATAGTTCTGTATGTGTCTATTTTTTTGTGAATATTCAAGTATGTATTTTTACTTATTTGATGTGCTTAACTGTGTCATGAAAATTCTAAAATTCTTGCCCGATTGGCATTATTTTCAATGTTGTTCTCACGGCGGCGTGGCCGTCACTCGGTGAAAAAATGTAGTTCTCATCCTACATCCTCAAATACTGGTTTTAAGCAGAGCTCGAAGTCAACTCAAGTCTACTCAACTCCATATAAAATTCGAGTCGAATTTGATTTTTTATTTCAATTATAATTTGCCAATTGGCAGTCACATTGTTCTTAGTATACTGCCAATTAGTCGCCATGTTGGCAAAATTTCAACATGTGTCGATCGGGTTGACTATAAATATAATTTTAGATTTAAACTGAAATGATTCTGAAATAAAATCATCGGATTAAGTCGAAATTTTTGAGAGGGTATGGGTAGTAATAAGTAGAAATTGTTATGGTTTTTTGGAAGGTGATGAGATTCTTTAGTGATTATGTAAAAAGCACAAATAGCAATATCCAAGCGACACAATTGAAGAAGGCTTCTCCACGAAGCTATCAAGGCTTCACCGAAGACACTTACTTTACTAACTTACCTTTCAACGCGAGAAGGTGAGCTTGGCACATGGTGGAGTTGAGTCAAACCATCCGTATGGGTACCACGTAAAGACCGCTTCAATTTGGTGTAAATATAGCTCGAAGTTGCAAAATCAGATTGTATGGACAACAACAATTCACGAATATAATCCATAAAAATACGGAAATCGTCATATAACTACAACAAACTCAAAATGTCCTTGAAATCATTCAAAACAGTAAACAAAATTTCTTTGCCAAGTCAATCAATTTTTCATGAAACGTTGAAAGAAAAATCAATTTCTTTTAAATGGAATCAAGCAATAACAACAACAATAACGTTAGCATCATAACATTATATCATCAACCTTAATCGACATTTATTTACTTAATTGATATTGGAAGTTCAGTAATGTCAAGTTTGGAATGAAAATGTTTTGTTATGTGATATCATAATTTGAATTAATGATAGTTTTAGTTGTGCGAGTAAAATACCCTTCTTAAATTTAATGACCAATGATGTCCATAAAGGCAATAAATGTACATGTGCTAAATGTGTATGTGTAATAAAAAAAAAATTCCTAGTAATAATTAGTTTCATTTCACAATCATATCAATGTCGAATATAAAAAATATTATAATTACAAATCATTAATTTTAATAATGGATAATTTTGTATGTATGCGTCATTTTCGATAAAATACTAATAACAACCATCCATTTATTGCTTTCATTGTAAGTATTTATTATTATTACTGTTATATGGTGTTATGATGAGTTGATGTTAATTACATTGTAAATATTTTGGCTCTTACAACACTTACGGGGTAGATGAATTCAATTTGATTCATTTATTGCTATTTTTGGGGGTTGTTTGAGGATGATGTCTTGGTTTTTGAGGGGCTGAAAAAGTTTTAAGACAGGTTTAGTTAAGGTAGGTCATGTAATGTAATTCACAAGTGTTTGATGATGACTAGGAGCCTATGGTATGCTAAATTGTATACTTAGAGTAGGATCAGTATGTCTAGTGATTACCCTAGGATAAACTCATAGGTATACTTAATCATCTGACTCTTGAATTCACTATCTGACTCAATTTGGCTCTTGTCTTAGCAAGCTAGAGCTCAGATAGGACAGAAAAATGGATAAATATACCTTGATAGCTCTTGCCTTTGCCAAATTAATGGTTAATCTTAAGCTCAGGCAATTTTTGTTGAATTTCTATCAATAATGATGGCATTTGACCTATTCATTAGGTAAAACCCTTCTCATAACCCACAGAAGCATACTAACCTACTCTAGACACCATTTTCAAACATCCCAAATCATTACTAATAATATTATTATATTTTATTGTTTTAATGCTGCTTCATTATAGCAACAACGCAGTAATCAATGTCGTTAAATCAATCAAGACATGGCAAATAATACTTCCTACATAGAAGATGTAATAAAAATTTCTTTTTTTTTCGATGTTGACAATTTTACTTACTTATTCACTTACTTTTCGACACTCGAGTGAATAATAACAACGATGGATGGAAGTTCTTTTATTGATTTTTATGATAAATGCTACAAAATAATTCTTGAAAGGGATGACACTTGGAAATGATAATTGAAAAAGGGTGAATGCTTTGAAGCTGACGACTTTATTCATGCTTTTAAGTTTAGTAGCTCATCATAAAGTTGGTCCTCAATCAAATTGTTGATAGGGGGTAAATTTAATGAACTTTTTAATTTTGATTAAAAGTTTTTTGAACTCAATTTTGATGAACCTTTTTTGTAATTTCTGAATTTGTAATTTTATGAGCTTCTGGTGGCAACTTACTGAAATTCATGTACAAAACTGCCAATTAATAAAGCTTCAAATCTCAAAATCTTTCAAAAAGGCATAAAAATCCTTGAGAAATCTAAAACTTTACTGATAAAATTATAAGAAACGCTCCAATAAATATTGAGGATATCCAAAGCTGTCTTTCCTTTTAATTATCAAAAGACAAGCTTGAAAATTACTCAATTGAACGAATTTTCTAGATAAATAATTTAAAAATCCTTTGACGAATTAGCAGTGCCTCACAGAAATTACTTTATCATCTTAATCGTCAGAATTTCGTGTATTTTTGGGTAGCACGAATAATGTCAAAACAATTAAAAGAGTTAAAAATATAAGATCAAAAAAAAACACAAAAGGCCAAAAAACGGAAGCAGCAAAAAAATGTTCAAAGTGAAAGTGATAAAAATTAAAAGCTTTTCCATCATCTCCAATTATGTTAGCGTAATTTTTTTAAAAACTCAATTAAAATCAATTTGGATGAAAAGTTTTATTTTTTTTCATGGAAAAAGAGAAAGTTTTTGTTAAAAAAGTGGAAATTCCATAATACCAAACTCAGTCGTGCTTTTTCTTTATCTCTGTGTATATATTCCATGTCATGGATGACTGAATAAATAAGTGGTTGGATGGATGGTTATGGGGTTGGAGTATCAGACAATAAAGTTTAGGGGGTTAAAAAAATTAAAAACTTTTATATTTTTACAATATTGTGATAGAGTGTTGGAACCTAGTTGACTGAAGTACAAATTAATTAGATTTTTTTCTAGTTTTACTCTCTGTTGACTAAATTTACTAATGGATAATCCCTTGAAAGTTCTCAGAAAAAATTATAAAGTTTCTCATCATTCTTTATATATATCCATACATCATACATACAACGACGGTATGGTCCATAAACTAATATTGTTGAGATAAAATAAATAGTTTAAGTTAATTAATTCCACAACATTTGTTATCTCGTCATTCACATCACACACAAGCCCAGCATAAAATTTTATATACATAAATACAACATGAAGCAAGTCAGGCATTCAAGTAGCAGCCGTCCCCGAAAGCCAAAAACAAACAAGCAATTTACACAAGAGAAGTAAAGGCAAAAGAGGAGAAAAAAAATATAATTAATGTGATAAGTATCAAGGAGTTCATTTACAAATGACTCTCTGGTATTTTCTCATTTGCATCAGTTTACATTTTATTTTTTTCTATTATGATTATTCTTATTATGATGACGTTGTAAGTGAGCAAAAAAGGAATTTTGAGTATTTTGTTTGCTGCTTTCCGTATCACATTATTTTAAGGTTGTAAATTTAGGTTTAGACACTGGTACTTGTAGTTCATGTGTTCTTTTATGATAGGGATTTTGAATTTTTCTGGTTTATTGCGGTCATCAAGCTCATGGAGCTATAGAATGCAATGTGAATGACAAAATCCCGTAAGTCACAGGACGTAAAATGCCAAGAATTTTTAAAAATTTCCGTTAAGCCAGTTTGACCCAAGCATAGGGCATGACTCAGTGAAATCTGCCGTCTGATTAGAACAGCATCGACTAAGCTACATATTTCAGGCATTATCTACGTCATGTGACTTCCAGGAATGTTCTCCTCAGATAGAATATTTCAGAAATCTTAGATCGACTATGTTGATACTGTTGAACTTCGAGGAAGCAACATCAATTCCAAAAGTCACAATCCATCCACTAGGGTAACACTTTGTGATCTTGTTAACGACAATACGTGAATGTGACTTCACAGCACCGTGACAGCATCGTGACGGCTGTTTCTGATTAACTTTTACGGCAAATGCTAATATTTACTGCACTGTGTCGCTCGAATTCATCTCCCTAATTTTAAGGAACTAACACATTCCCTCCTCAATATAAACAAAATCATAAAAATTTACATTAAAAAACCCAAAAAAGTGACTTCCATCAATCGTCCACGCTTTGCGTACACATCCATATAGTTTTTTTTTTATGATTATTAAACAATTTTTTTCGGTCTTCCTTTGAGCTATGAGTCAGTAACTTCTACCAGTCGTAAAACAAACAAGCCAACATAATTAATAACATACAATAAAAAAAAGTATATGACTTTTACCACTATCCGACAATTTTCAGGTCTTTTTCTCTCCGACACCAAACAAAACCGTATTATGAAGTATCATTTACAATTTACAGGAAAATATGCAGACAAAAACAAAATATTGCCACCCTCAAAATAACAATATGAGTAAGTGAGGTACATTAATATGAAAAAAACATTTTAACCCCTATTGTTGTAAGTTTGATGGCAATGATGAAATACGTTCGTATGCACATACGTTTATGTTAGCTAATTATGAATATAATAAACTCTCTTTATTTGTATTATTTTTTAACATTTAAAGTGCTTTAATCATATTCATAATGAAAAAAGTAATCACTGGATATCACCCCTTCCAACCATGTATTATTTTTTTTAGACATGAACATTTATAACTACTTATTTATGCATACAACTGAACTATGAAAAAGGAAAGGTATGATGATGAATTGCGTCTTTTTATTGCTCTGCGTCTGTTCCTAGTTGAAGACTGAATCATCATCGTCAACATCATCATCCCCTATTTCATCTATCTTTGTACTTATAATTTTATTATTTACTTTTTTTGTACTTACGTGCCATGCCTTTTTGCCTTGTTAATTTTTTTACGTTTTGTAGAGCATGGATGGGGTTGAGTGGATGTTTTGTAACACTAGGAGTTGTATGGGCGGTGTCTAATTCTGCCTGGATTGAACATTTCTGTTAAATCACTTAAGCAACATCCTGAGCCCGAGAGGTACAATGAATTGATTTAGCCGTTAAAATGGGTCGAATTCTGCCATTACGGTGCCGTTAGAGCAACTTTGTGTCTTATCTTTCATACAGCAACGTAACAAAGACGTTGTGATGTTCAGGGAATCAAAATTCTAACTCATATCTGATGCCTATTGTTTAATATTACTGATATGCATACTTAAAGGATACCTCTAATATCAGACGTTGGTTAATCGACCAAAAATCCGGTCACAAGTCTGCGTTTCTCTCATTTGATACTGGATTTGATTCTATCAACTTCTTGATACTATTCCTGCAATTTTCTTCCCTAAAGTCACTCAAATACGTAATTCTATGCTACACAACATCCAAATGACCCCTTTACACATACTTTTTTTAAAGCAACTCATAATAAAAGTTATTATCTTTAATTTTTCAGATTAAAATACTAAAAGCAAGTACGAGAAGGAGGAATAATGAATGTTGGCCTCCCCGCTGGTACTTCCATAACTGCTTACACTGTTACTCTAACGAAATTAATGTTTTTTAATTAAAAAAAATCAGGATATTTATTTTTTTTTACTCTCTCTCATTCAGAAATTTAATTCATTATTAAGGTAGGAACGAAGGGAAATAAATGAAATGGTTCAATTACATTGAATTACGCGAGTTGTGCGCAAAAAAATGCAAATTTTTTATTTTACTTTTTTACTCATATATTTATATTTATATTTTATTACACTACCTCAATATCCTCCACTCAATATTCATGCATAAATATGCATACGTGCGTATATCATAATTAAATCACAAAATTATAAAGAAAGGGGTTCAAAAGAGGCATTTTTATTTTTGAAATTTGTTATAAATATTAATGATTATTTGAGAATATATAAACACTAGAGAATAAAATAAAGGATTTAGCCACAAAAAAAAGGTTTTTTTTTTATTCCTCACATCTCGCTTTGTTGTTTTTTAAATTAGTTTCATGTTCAGAATTAGAAAGAAATCATTCCGTTCAGTCAAGCATCTCGATATCCTTGGATTTTAATGAAATATTAAAATATTTAAAATTTTCTCGTTATGGATCAGGGTTGGGAATTAACATAATTTTTTTGAGAGGGCACTTAAAGCGAGTTGAAAAATACATTTGTAGAACATGAGTTGTTGAGTTGTATTTGTGGATGGGATTTATTGAAGTTTAGTGGCTACTTTATGGGTGTTGATAATCGAGCGACTCAATGCTGCTTCATAATGTATGCAAAATTGATTTCAAACTCCGTGTGGCTTCTAAATGAAGCTGTGAATTGCCCGGGATAGAAGTTTCAACCAAGCGACACAACATAGTCTCTTAGGCATCTTACTGCTGCGTTCTTCTTGGACAAAGCCAAATTTTCTTTCAAAATCAGTGATTCTTAGCCTCAAAAATTGAAAATTAATTTTTGTATCCTCAAAAATTCAAAATCGAAATTCCAAATAACATCAATAATACCCCATATCCACCAACTCTGCCATTAAGACACACTTTGAATTGAATTCTCAAGAAATCTAATTTTCTCGTAATCAATTTTAAAATTTTCAAAATTGATGCGGTGAAAATTTTATGCTGCAGAGGAAGTTTTTCATCTTTTATAATATTCATAATTGATATTCAAAACGAGAATTATAGAATAATCGTGATAAAAATGATTAGAAACTTCATCTTAAACTTATGTTGATAGGATCAATATTGAAATTGTTTAATTAGAGGAAATTGATGCTGTAGGTGGAATTTTTTTGAATGTATTTTTTGGTGAGGTGTGAAACAGTGAGGGAGAAGGAGCTCTAACAGGCAAAGAGCATGATATTATGATATTACGGTACCCAAAAACAGTCTCGTGTTAGGGGAGGTGAGGAGGGAAGTTTGGTCCGTTTTTTGATAGAGTGGTTTTCAATTTTTTTTTTAAATTTATGTAAATTAAATAAAATTTATAATGAAATTTTAAACATATTCCAAACTAGAGCACAAATTTGCCCAAATTTTCTTACATTTCTAATAAAAACTTAAAAAATTTAATAAAATTCTTTGTGAAACATTAGCACTGTCAGGAATATAAATGATTGAAAATGTACAGAGTCATGTAGGGTGACTCCCCCTGAACATGGGCCTCAAGCACTTAATGTTCACAAATTTACGTAAATTTTAAACATTTTTGAACGAAATTTTCTTTCAAATGTTTCATATATTTTGAGTTTTAACAATTTTTACACCCCAACAGAAGCTAAAATTATCTAACATGAGCGTTAAACTTATCTTTGAGTAGATTTTCATAGAATTTTGAGTTTATCTTCTCTAAAATAATTTTCAACATTTTATCAAGTTTCCAAGAAATTATTAAAATAAAACGCAATAAAGTTTATAATTTCCTGAGGCTTATAATTGAATTCTGAATTCTGAATAATAAATGATTCAATTGATACGTCAATTATTCAGTTCAAATAGAATTATTTTTGCATCAGTCAGCAGCAAACAACTTCTCAGAATATCTATAAATATCATTACTCAGTAAAGCCAATAAATGTTAAAGTATTATTTGTTAAAAACTATCTAGAATCATTTTCATAAGAATATCTCATAAAACAAATCATTCAGAATCATAAATTAAAGTTTATCAAAAACCAGTCAGTACCATCCGTAACAAATTATAGTCAACAAAAAAAAAAAAACTGAAATTCAGTATGAAACGGAATTGAAACTGAAACGAAATAAAAATTTCTCTCTCGCAGCATAATCATCCGTTGAAGAAGTGAAAAAGTGGCATAAATGATTCATGTTACAAATAAATCCTTAATAGGTTTTGAGATTTTTTCTCTCTCTTTTTCGCTCTCGAAATTCTCTCAATTTCCAGTCTTGTCCAATTGGAATATTAACGTATAAATATTGTGAGAACCCAAATAATAGACATTTAGGAATGAGAGAAGTCACAGTCAGAAGAAAAAAATAATAAATATACCATACATTTGGTAAATGTTTTTTTGTGTTTTTTGAATTTTAGGAGCAATTTGAATTATTGAATAAAGAAAATAATAATGAATATGAAAAGCTATAAAATGCTCAAAATTTGATAGAATTAATTTTTCAAATTTTAATTTTGCTTTATTTTAATTTTATATCCTTATCATATATATTTAATCACAACTATGATATGAATGTTATTGAACAATTCATATAATTTTTTTGTCAAGTAATTCATAAAAAATTAAACTTTGGCAATTCAGGAATTAAAGAGTTCAGAGTTTCTCGTTTTATGCGTCTCAAGATTATTATCAGTTTATCTAGGGAGGTACGTCAAACCATTATACTCAAACCTTGGCCTATAGCTTAGAATTAGATCCGAACCACTCTTTTAATGGCATTACTGTCTTTACCCATGAAAAGAGTCTTAACTTGAAATTTAACCAGTACCGTTCGTTGCATTTTTACTTCATATCATTCAGAAAAGGACATGTCTGAAATTTCCTATACCGAGTTTTGAGAACTCAAAATTGCCTGGTCGGTGTTCAATGATTAAGCCTCGAAGAACGAAGTTAATTTGTTTCACTCAAATAATTCATAATAAAAGATAATAGATGGTTGATTAAATATCAATCTTCTGGTATATATTATTCAAAACATTGTTAAACTCTTTCATATTAATAATAAAATACGAAATTGTCTTGATGGCACCTTGACGGACTAGTAAATAGCGGTTCGCAAAATTGTTGCACTCAGGATTTATTAATTTTTAATTAACTAAAAAATTTCATAAAATCAACAATTTTTCTTGATAAAATTTTGAATTTTTAATTTGCTAATATTTGTAAATATTTCCCCAAAAGTTCCCCAAGTACTTCTATACATATTAGCAAACTCTTCTAAAAATGTTCATACAAATAACAAACATTTGATGAAATTATTTCTATTAGTGCACTTACTCATCAAATATTGAGAGCGATTGCGTGCGGGAAACAGACAGAAATTTTTATTTTTATTGTAGCTACTCTCTCACATGCATGCTCACTAAGGTTTTCAATACCGGTATTAAAATGTAAAAAATCTCATATAATTCCATACAAATGAGTACCAGTATTGAAATCCCTAATGCTCACGTTCCAAAATTCCAATAATATTCCAATACTGGAAGTAAGTCGTGTGAAACACATGAAGATAATTCTCTGGGAGCGGTATATATTTTCACTTCACAATCATTTCTTTTTCAGATGTTCAGAAACGTTCAAACGCGCAACACATTTAGTTTAGCCGGTCTATAAGAAAAAAAAATAAAAAATTTTTTTGAAGGAACTGAAAAAAAAAATTGCATGAAAAATTGATTAAGGACTAGTGAAAAAATTAAAGAGAGACGAATAATATTGGATATGAAAAATATTGTGAACTTTATCAATGGACTCTGATTGATAAAATAAAAAAATTGAATAAAAGACACTACATGGACATATATAGTGAATAATATTGGATTAAAAGTGATTAACACGCAAAAAAAAATTATCAAAGAGAGAAAAAATTGTTTTTATGCAAAACATGATTAAGTGTGGATCAAAGTGAATGAAAGAATATAAAAATAATATTTTTGCAACATCAAAAAGAGTGAAAAATAACGAGTTATATCCATAAATAATAATTATACATGAGAAAAAGTTTTTGAGTGAAAAAAAAAGGATAAAATAATATTTAATCCGACATAAAAGGAACCGAGCCATGATTGTATAAAAATAAATATTTTAATTCCTTTATTCTATCTCGTACACAACACATATAACTATATAAAAAAATATAATATTTCTGCGTTCGTCCTGAAAAACAAAAAAACCGCAAAGAATATAAATTATAGAGGAGAAAATAATATTTTTTTTATCTCGGAGGGTGCTTTTTGTTGTAACTAGTGAACTGGCATGCCGTATATCTAATATCGGAAAAATAGAAAGTCACATAACGACGAATGATAAATTATATGACATAAAAAATAATTTTTCGTAAATTTTTCTCCATTTTTCGCACAAACTCACACAAACACACACACAGAGTGAAAAAAGGAAGAAAACGAGAGATAAAAATAGATATATAATAGGCACACACAGGCACATAAAACCAAATAACTCATATAGCACGGTCCAAGGCTCATTCAACTGCTGACTGCCTCGTTACACAGTGGAACAAAAAAAGAATTCCATTTTTCAACTACAAACCATTTCATCCACATGTGGAACATTTTATGAGTTTTTTTTTTATCATCACATATGTGTGTGCTTCTGTTGCTCTTTAAAGGATCGTATTTTTTCTGGTGAACAAGGATATTGATTTTCAACTGAACAACAAAAAATTCTCGGAAAGTCTCATTGTTTTTGACATACAAAAAAACAGCAAAAAAAGAATATTTAAATAATTGACAACGAAATGAACTAACTAGTAACGTCCGGAACATAACTTGCAAAGAAAGTTTTTTGAACGTCGAGAGAATAAAAATTTAAATTGACAAAACGCTACAGCAGCAAAAAAAAATGAATTAGACATGATGAAACTTAATTGAGTTTATATGACAGAGGAAAAAATTGAGTTCGGAACTGAAGCAGAATTAAGATAATAATAATAAATAAAAGTAGCAAAAAAATTCAAATGAGTAAAAAATGCAACGAATTCGTGATAAAATTCTGATAGTGTCCTTATTGATTAGCACATTTGCAACAGTGCTGGTCAACTGCCAACAACATCAGGCTCTTCAAAATGTAATTGAACCATCACAAGCATTCAGTTATGAGGCACCAGATGATTGTAAATTTTCTTTAATTAAAAATCAAGATATATCATTAGTGTGTAATCTACGTACAGTAAATAGTGAATATGATACAACAAATTTCTCAGTGATACCAATTGAACATACAACATCACTAACAATTTTATGTAATAATGAATTGAAGACAAAGAGTCGTCTTAAGGCAAAGAGCTTCAGTCATTTAGTGCAAATTAATGAACTGGGACTTGAATATTGTAAATTTGCCAAACTTCAATCTGATTTCCTATGGGGTCTTGGCGGTCTACGAAATTTATCAATTCGTACACACAACATTTATTGGCCATCACTTAATTTAGAGATTGATGGAAATACGTTTCAATATGTGAAAAATTTAGTGAGATTAGATTTGAGTACAAATAATATCTGGTCATTACCGGACGGTATATTCTGTTCGCTCTCAAATCTAAAGCATCTCAATATTAGTGAAAATAGATTGCAAGACATAAATGAATTAGGATTTCGAGAGCGTCCGAGTAATGAACGTGAAATTAATATTGATGAAAAAAGGCCAATTCCACCGCCAACATTAAGTTCATTACTCACATCAACATTATCATCTGGTGATAGCAAAAAGTCATCTATAATATGTGCGATTGATTTAGAATATTTGGATATATCATTCAATCATTTTGTGCTACTACCTGAGAATGGCTTTGGAACATTAAAACGTCTACGAATTTTAAAAATTAACAACAATGAAATCTCGATGCTTGCTGATAAGGCACTCGGTGGACTTAGAAATTTACAAATTATTAATTTAAGTTCAAATAAAATTGTCGCATTACCATCAGAGCTATTCAAAGATCCATCACAGACAATTCAGGAGATACATTTGAAAAATAATTCAATTAGTGTCTTATCGCCTGGCTTATTTGCAAATTTAGTTCAATTGCAAACATTAGATTTATCGGTTAATCAATTGACATCAACATGGATTAATCGTGGCACATTCAAAGGTTTAATTCGTTTGGTGCTGTTAGATCTATCAACAAATAAAATCACAAAATTAGAATCTGAAATGTTCTCCGATCTATATACAGTGCAGATATTAAATTTGAGAAATAATTTACTTGAGAATATTGATGCAAATACATTCTCATCGATGAGTAACTTGCATAAATTATTGTTGTCACATAATAAGATCAAATATCTCGATGCTTATTCATTAAATGGATTGAGTGTATTGGCATTACTGTCACTTGATAATAATGTCCTAACTGGTGTTCATCCTGAGGCATTTAGAAATTGCAGTTCATTGGATGTGTTGAATTTAAATGGAAATGAATTAACAAAAATTCCATTAGCACTCAAAGACATGAGACTATTGAGAACGTTAGATCTCGGTGAGAATCTAATTACAACACTCGATGAGCCCGGATTTCGTGGTCTTAATAAAGTCTATGGTCTACGCTTGATTGGAAATCAAATTGAAAACATTTCACGAGCAACATTCCGCGAATTGCCTGAATTGCAAATTCTAAATTTGGCAAAAAATCAAATAACGAATATTGAACGTGGAACATTTGAGGCATCGCCGAGCATTGAAGCGATTCGTTTAGATGGAAATTTTCTCACGCAAATTGATGGCCTTTTCAGCAACATGCCGAATCTTGTTTGGCTTAATGTCTCCGACAATAATTTAACACAATTTGATTTTGCACACATACCCAACGATCTTAAATGGCTTGATATTCATAAAAATAATTTAACTGAATTAACAAATATTCATGGGTTAGATGATCAATTGAAATTACAAACATTGGATGTGAGTTTCAATCGATTAGAGCGAGTGACAGCATCAACAATACCAAATGCCATTGAATTACTGTTTTTGAATGATAATTTAATTCATGAAATTGATCCTCACACGTTCCTGCATAAGCCAAATTTAACTCGTGTGGATCTATATGCAAATCGTATTACTGGATTGGATCAAAAAGCATTGCGTCTGACACCGTATCCGTTGGAAAAAGTATTACCAGAATTTTATATTGGAGGTAATCCATTCATATGCGATTGTAATATTGAATGGCTTAAAACAATTAATGATCAATATTCACGTTCATATCCACGTGTCATGGATATTGATACGATTTACTGTAAGCTTCTTTACAATCGTGATAAATCATTTATACCGCTGTTGGAAGCACAACCTCATCACTTCTTGTGTGGATATACTCATCACTGTTTCAGCATTTGTGATTGTTGTGGTCATAATTCATGTGATTGTGAGATGAAATGTCCGACAAATTGTACATGCTTCCACGATTTAGCATGGAAGACAAATATTGTGGAGTGTAGCGCAACAACTTATCGTGATATACCGAAGAAAATGCCAAATGACATAACTGAATTATATCTCGACGGTACAAACTTAATGGAGCTGAATGAAAATAGCTTTATTGGCAAGAAAAATTTGATAATTTTTTACGGCAACAATTCCAATATCCATACAATTTTAAACGGAACATTCGGACATCTTCAAAAACTGTTGATCTTGCATTTAGGCAATAATAAATTACAACGACTCAATGGACATGAGTTTAATTCATTGGAAAATCTTCGTGAATTATATTTACAACATAATAAATTGAGCTATATTGATACGCGAACATTTCAAGAATTGAAGAAATTGCAAGTGATTCGACTTGATGACAACAAGCTGATTAACTTTGAAATATGGCAATTGACATATAATCCATACTTAGTTGAAATTGCTTTAGCTGATAATCTTTGGTCATGTGATTGTCATTATCTTAACAAATTGCAAATCTATTTACAATCAAATACGGAGAAAGTTATCGATCTAAATCGTATGGCATGTACATATAACAACTATACGAATGTCCTTAAAGCAAAAAATGGCACAATTTGTACATTAAAAGATGGAATCTCATCAGTTGCTTATTCGAAGCAAATTGAAGATTTATTGCCATTCTTACTCGTTGCTACATGTGCATTTGTTGGATTCTTTGGTCTCGTCATGGGCATCTTTTGTTATCGTCGTGAATTGAAAACGTTCATACAAACACATTGCACTCAATTGTTCATATGTTGTGGCTACAAATCGACAGAATTTTTTAACGACTATAACGATAAGGATCGATTATATGATGCATATGTCATCTATTCTATACAAGATGACAATTTTGTCACTCAAGGCCTAACAAATGTACTCGAGAATGATATCGGTTTTCGTCTATGTCTTCATTATCGTGACTTCAATTTAAATGTGAACAATTATATTGCTGATACAATTTGTGAGGCTATTGATAATTCCAAACGTGCCGTACTTGTACTATCGAAGAATTTCCTCTACAACGAATGGGGTCGTTTTGAGTTCAAAGGTGCAGTTCATGAAGTGCTTAAGAGGAGACGTAAGTTGATTATTATATTATACGGTGATATTCCACAAAAAGACCTTGATGCTGATATTCGTTTGTACTTGAAAACAAACCTATGCATCGAATGGGATGATAAGAAATTTTGGCAAAAATTACGCTTAGCATTGCCATCACAAAGTAGCATTGGCAAGCAAGCAAATAAACATTGTCTAACAAATCGTTCAACGACAAATGTTTATGCAGCAGCACCAATCTATGAAGGTGTACATCAATTGTCAAATGTTCCACCAAATGTCTCCCAATATCCATTAAGAGCACCGCATGATTACAATACAATTACGCCTGTAAATCGTTCATCGACGTTACGTCGTGGAAATAATACATTAATGGCCAGTAGTGGACCAGCATCAATTCGATTAGACAATTATGGACCGGCAATGTCTGGCGGTTGTCAACCAAAAATCTGTGATAATTATGAACAAATAAATAATTGTAAATTCAATACAATGCAAAATGAACATCATATAAACAATATAACACGTCGTGTACATGAATATGCCGTTCCAATATGTACATCAGCTAATATCGGTAATCCAACTGCAATGGATTCAAAACGAACAAACTTAATGTTGGGCAGTAGCAGTGATAATAATAATTTTGAGTGCAACAACAAATATACATCATCAACATCCTCATTGTCGAATGGTTCTAGTGAATTTTGTACACGATCATTGTCATCGCCATCAAATAGTCGACATTGCATCGATGGCTATACAAATGACAATATAAATTCCGACGATGTATTCTATAATAGTAAGGAACCACCATCATCGCGTGGCGATAGCAACATTAATAATTTAAATAACATTAATTGTAAAACAATGCCATCAAGCTACTATTGCGGTGGTAATTCCAAAAATAGTAACAACAATAACAACAATACGATACATCATCAACTTCACAACACATCACAGACATCAAAAATGTATAACAATAAAAGTGATAAATTAAATATTGTTGATGAAAATAATATGAAGAATTCAGCAAATGTCACAACTACTGATAAGAAGAGAAGACTGCCACAATCGGAAATGATGTGGGCTTAACATTTTATTAAGACAAAAATTCTATCTCTATTACTAAAGACAGGTTAGGTATAAAATGAAGAAAAAAAAAAATGAAAATAAATTATTAAGAAAATGAAGAAAAAAAAATTGAAAAAAAAATCTAAAAAAATTTTTGAAAGTAAATAGTATAAAAAAAAAATTATGGAAGTTAAGAAAGATTCATTCCTCTAAATCTAATATGCCGACAAAAAAAAATTAAAATCCTATGTGGGTGCGTTCAAAAGAGTCAATGCCGATAGACTAGTAAGTATAAAATCGTTATAATGAAGTGTCTATGCTGATGAAGATAATTTACATTTTAAAAAAAAGTTTTATTTATTTTAAATTAATTAATGTATAAAAAATTTGTTGTATTATTAATAAGTAAGGAATTGGGGACGATTACTTATTATGGATTGTGTGAATTGAGGCTTATTTGGACATATTTATCCTCTTTTTTTGTTGTAAATTATTTTTGAGGATCTAAATTGGTTTGAATGAGCTGTGGAAGTGATGTAACTAGTAAGGTTGCGGCTGATGTCAATGAGTGTCAAATTCCATTTTTAAGAATGCACAAAACTGTGTCAATAAGCCAAAATTCCATTTTAAGGAATTAATTGGTCTCTGGCACCAAAAAAGACAGTAAACCTTTATAAGGAAACTCATTTGGACTTAAAACATGAAATGATACTTAACCACACATCACTCCCTCAAAATTCATATCCATAATAAGTAAACGACTCCAAAAAATTTGTAAAAAAACGAAGAATTTATCAAATTTTTATCAGTAAAAAACGAAACCAAAAAAAGTAAAAATATCAGACACCTAATCTATCGACATATGACTCACCAGGAAAGATATCTCACCACTGACGACTCATTGCATTTTACCCCCCATTGTACTTTTTATTCATTCCCTTTGTATTGCAAAAGATAAAGAAAGAAAAAGGAGACACAGAAAAAAAATAGTCTAGGTATTTAACAGAAGTATGTACAATAGTAATACTATAATTTATTACCAAAACCATTCTTGAAAAAAATGATAAAAATCACTGAAAAATACACCCAGGAATGTTCTTGAAAATGATTCCAAAAAAATAATGAGACACAAGATAGATAAAATATTATTGTATAATGCTATTACCCAATTTTTACTTTTTAAAAGATGAATGAAAAAAAATGTAAGAAATATTCTTTGTCGTCATATACATTTTAAGAAATTTTTGAAAATTGAAAATGCTCCCAAATGACAAAAAGCATACCTAATAAAAAAAAATGATGAAAATAGCTAAGAAAATTTATATGGAAAAAGTTTTTTTAATAATCTTTATTTTTATTGAATTATTTTCTTATTTTTCATGACTCCCGCCACACATAAATCTAGGCATTTATTCTACATAAGAATAAAGATTCTTTCAGATTGTCCCCATCAACAGTAGAGATTTCCATGTAATAATATTAAATATGGTAACATAAAAAAAAAATTAATTTCAGAACAAAGAAAATCCAATGATTTATAACAGAAAACATTTCGAAATAGACACTTTTATATGCTTCAACAAACTAATTGAATTAAAAGACATAAAAAAAAACTTTTTCATACAATTTTTACTTCTTTAAACGTTTTTTTCAAGAAATCACCAAATTTATGATCATAAATTCCTTTCAAAGAAAATTCCACCGAATGTAAGCAAAAGAAGATGATGAAAAGTAAGAAGAGGAATTGTGTAAAACATACGTTAGGCCACC
Source organism: Chironomus tepperi (assembly GCF_022539635.2). NCBI lineage: Eukaryota > Metazoa > Arthropoda > Insecta > Diptera > Chironomidae > Chironomus > Chironomus tepperi. Next base: position 5,078,848 of record NW_027226207.1, read on the forward strand.
GTGCTGCAGTTACCACACCTTAAGTGATACAATTTTTTCAATGAATTGTCATCAAAAAAGAAGAACTATTTCACACCAAAAAATATATTTTGAGTATTTCGTGGGAATTTTGTTGGATTGAGCGCATTTCTCTGCTGTTATAGATGATTTTTAGTAGATTTGAAGTTTATAGTTTCAGGTTTTTAGTTGAAATTTGTTGTAGGAATCTTTCAGTATTTTAGGATCAATTCAATTTCAGAGCTAGAAGTTGGTATGAAGTCTAGTTGACTTTTTCATTCAAAATCCGCTGTGATATATTTTAGGAACTGTATATTGGCATAAAAGACCAAACACTTGTTACTTATAATTCCAATCTTCATACTTATTGCTAAAAAATGATTTTTTCAAGCTCTAAATTCTTTTCGACGCAAATATTTAATACAAAACTTCCATTTACTTACTTCGCTGGCCATACATATCAACTGTGATCCATGGACTCTGTCAGGTGCCGCTTGAAACTAGCTCTATGACTGGGTATCGCTTGTTAATTTCCTATTTCAAGTGTCTCTATGTACAGCTTAATTCCATGAATTCTTTGGACGCTAACTTGATCTTTTGCCGTTCACAAAATCCTTACAAAACTCAATAGACCTAATAACAAACACCAATAGACACCAGACCATCCAATCATCAACACCTCCATCTCTTTCAAAATAATCTGCACCAATTTAGCCCAAACATCATTTTAATTTCAATTTTCTTTTAGTCTTTTTTAAGATACGAAATTGATGACATCGACCTGTGTTGTTATGTTATGTCTTTCTTTTCCCCATATAATAAACTAATGGACCTACCATGTACGGAAACAGAAAAGCGAGACAGAAATAAACATAAAAAATACTTCAAAAGATATTCCAATAATGTTCAAAATGTGTGGTTCAATAGTGATTAGACCCAAAATGAAAATAAATTTTTATGATTATTGCTGCGCCTTCATGCCACTCTCTGACTATGCATGTGAGTCTTAAAAAAAATCACACTCAAAATTTATATGAAATGGAACAGATAAACGTTCCTTACATTAGATAAATGTTATGTGCACGACATTAAATTAAAATCTCATTAAATATTTATTTTCTTCGTCTTTAAAAAGAAGAACCTCTTCAATTTGTGAGTAGTTTATTGGCCTAAAGATGCTTTAAAGCAATAATAACTCAACGGCAAAAAATGAAAGAAAAATGATAAAAAGAAGCAGAGGATAATTTTTTTTATGACGCGTCTTGCCTTTAATTCCTTACGATAGACTGTACAGTTGGAAGAAGATGAAGAAAACAATAAAAAGGGATGCGAAAGACTAAGAAACAATAAAAAAGAGTAAAAAACTGGAACACATTAAAACATCATGAATGAAATGACTTTATGGGAGATTTCTTGTGTTTCATTTCGTCTCAATGTACATTATATTGAAATAATAAGTAAAGCACTATTCTATGAGAAGAAGAAGATCCATAAAAATGTCAAAACTATTTTACTCGCATGAACATGTTTGTACAACGACTTTTTTTTCTCATGCACCATTGTCTCTACGTCTGTGTGTCTGTTTATCATCCAAATGGCGACCATAAAAGCGATTATCCCTCTCATGGGGATATTGGGAATATTATACATGTAGTAAATTTATCTGTCACTGTTCCACATTTAATGGTGGAGTATATGTGTATTCCATTGCAGGGTTGACAGTCTAGTCTTTGGATTTTGATAATTTAAGACCAAAGGAACTGATTTTTTATCGATTTTCAGTATTTTCTGGGATGCATGGATATATAAGGTCTATAGTTGTTGGTAGTAGAGTTCAATGGAAGTGATAAGGCATGTTTGAGGAGTCAGTGTCTCGAGAATGGTCTAAGATATTCTATTAGCTATCTAGAGACAACGTCAAGGACAATACTTTGATATATACTACACTAACAGACTAAAATCACTTGTTCCAACTCCAATAACGCTATTTACTTCTTTAGTGACACATGTAGATGCTCCAAAGGTACTACTGTCATTGCCCCTACAATCTTACTCCTTTTACCATCCCTGACTGGATGAAACTTCCATCCACAAAGTTTTTTATCTTTATAAATTATAATTTTCAAGTGCTATCGTTTTCTGTTCTTCTTCCTACCATGTTTGTTGTTGCATAAATCTAATTTTCATTAAATCTCAGCCACAGTTAAGACTGTAATCAGATCAACCGAATCAAATTAGACTGGTCTTTCCTCCCTCAGATTTATTTTTTCTCCTTCGTATGTAACTAAATTTTTTGTTGGCCATCCTCACTCCTCCCAGATTTCATTTCAAGAAAATAAAAATGCTTTTCCAAATACCAATTTTTGTTTCATTTAAACGGACCGGGGGAAATGATATAAAGAAGAAAAGAAGGAAAGTAATTAAGAGAAAGGAAGAAAAAAAACTTCCGAAGAACAGTTTTATGGTCAGTTTATGACTTTGGATGATAGAAATCAACTTTTTTTTATTTATTTTCATGACAAATTCATTTCCCATTCATTGCCCTTTTCGTAAATACTACGACCAAATGAATGAAGAGGAAAAAAAACTTTATTAATTACATTCTTTTATTTTTTGCTTTTTTTGCCTCTTATCTATCGATTTCTCTCTTTTCGTCGATGAAATATGACGTTAGAGATTTTCGTCCAGAAGTTATGTCGGATAGAAATGTCGACGAATAAAAGTATGTGATAATAATAAAGCAATTAAGTTGATAAGGAACGGAAATATTTTTATTTCTATCATCTAAATTTTTGTTTTATGACATTCATGAGATCAATTAATTGGATCTGACCCCATAAAGCACTTATACATATTTCTCATGTCTTTCTATTCTCGCCTTTTTTCAACATCAATGAAATTTCATTTGATGTTTTTTTATTTGTAGTGATTCGTCATTTCTACATATCTTTAATGCAATCTTTAATAATGCTGAATGGCAGTGATGTAGTGAGGGGCTTGTGGTGGTTGGAAAATTGGGTCAATGTACCACATAAAGAGGGTTTAGCTAGTAATTTTTTGAAGGCATTTATATTTATTTTTTGAGACTATTAGCATAGTTTTAGGCATTTTTGGAATACTTAGACGAATACTTAGTATCAAGTGTCGATTTTTAAGATCGATTCAAGCTCCTAAGCCTCAATTGTATTTGTGTACTCTGTCCCTATGACCTCCTAACAAACTATGACCTCAAAGTGTATTTTTAAATGAATTTCGGGATCCTATGTTACATAAAGTCTTAGCGTAGGCCGTTTTTAACAAGAAACTCAAACTAATATTTTATTGCCAATCTTTAAAGAACTCCTGTCTTTCTGGATTGATTATCGATTTTGAAATCGGTGTTGATCATTTATGGAAACGTTCACTGAAGTTTATTTGACTCCACATAATTCGAATCAATTTGTGGCAATACTAAACTCTACTTAAAGCTATGCCCCTAACCCCCCTTACTACATCCCTGAATATCACTACTGAAAGCGGCACAGAATCACTATAAGTTGCGATATTAAAAGCAAATTAATTAATGAGAGATGACTTCAAAGACAAAAAAAATTTATTGCTTGTTTTGGAGTAATATTAATGACAACAACAAGATTACTTAAGATAAACACAAGATGAGGCATTTTTATTAATATGAAGCATATGACAATTTACATCTTCTCCATAAGACCCGATAATGTGAAACATGCGACATTAATTTTGATCAAAAAACTTCTCAAATTTTTTTCTAATTACTGAACAAGAAAAAGAAAAACTTGTTTCACTTGAAATAACTTTGTGTAGACACCAAAACCATGTCAGGGTGGTCAGATGGGAAAGAAAGCAAAATAATAAAATTATTAACTAAAACACTCTTTAAAAAATATGAAAATCGTAACATGAAAGGAAAATCATTCAAGCGTCAAAATTCACTAGAAAAACGGCAATTTATTAAGTTAGAATAACATGAAACATGATTCCTTATAATTATCCTCTCTACTTTGGGCTCTTCTTTCATTTTTTTTCTTTGACTTTCATTCTGACCGATATATTCACATAATTAAGTGAATGAAGAAGAAAAATACGCACATGTGGCATTAAATTTCATGGTTCATAATTTGTGACATCATGCTGCATTTAAATATTTTTTTGCATTATTTTTCAAGGCAAAATAGTTTTATGAAATTGGTTTTTGAGGCTTAGACACTTCTAAAGGGAGTTTTGTGGTATTTTTGATGTTTTTAGTTAGAATAGCTTGTAATGTCGTCCGCATATGGTATATTGAATATTCTAAGGAGTATGAATGTAATACTTGAAATAAGCTGTGGTTATATGAGTGATAAGTATTGCTAGTTGAATGCCTAGCATCGTCAATTGAGTCTATATTACTGAAAGTGCGTCAGACTTCGTTTTCAACTCTTTTACTTTCGATATTCACTTTTGCGTGATGAACTTGCATGAATTTAATGCTGAGCATTAAACTAGCAGTTTTATTGAATATTCATATATTATGCTAGTAGTTCTGTGAATCTTCCAATTAATTTAGCAAAATTCAAAACATTTTCTATTACATAACCTTCAAAATCCCCCAAAAAATCAATAAAATCCCCCCTTCAAACAGCATCAAACCAACAAAATTCCCTTCAAACAACTAAAAATCTCAAATTTTCGTAAATTTAATCCAACCACAACAGAATTCCATAGCCGTAAACCCCAAAAAATAATCAAATCCATCCAAAATATCCCACAAAAATCACAAGCATAAGAAAAACATAAGCACAAAATCCATTCATTTATAGCTTTAATTCTACGACTATAGCAACATTAAAGTATCTAAGCCTTATTCACCATAGAGAAATCCATTATGTGAAAACGAGAATCGTTCTGCCTTAAATAAGTAATTTTCTGGAAAGAATATAAATGGTCATAATGAAGAAATTTTTTCTCACAAATCATTCTTTTAAAAAAAGTATATCCAGTTAAATATTAGTGGGCGTGAGCGGAGATTCATAATTTTTTTAAAAAATAACACCATAGCTGGAATATTATTTTCAAGTCCTTTTTTTTCTAATTATTTTTGTGGCATAGACATTCCATATGAATCGTATTCTGTAAAATGAGCTTGAACAAAAGTCATTGGAATAGAACCATTTATGAATGAAATGTAAAGAGAACTTGATATACCATTAATTATAATAAATAATTACTTCAGCATACACAAGGCAGATATCAAGAGAGGATGAATGTAACCATTTCATTAATTTCCTGAAATATTTTTTCATTTCATAAGAGATTTTGAACATTATTTTATTAAAATCCAAAAGTAAATACGGAGAAAAATTGTCAGTGCTGTTGAACCAAATGACGAAGTCAGGATCAGACATTTGTGAATGTTATGATTAATGGATAACTAGCAGATGATAGAGATTTCTAATCTAGACATCATATTTGAGTAGACAGAAATCATTATAATCAAATAATGTCAAACTAATGTCTAGCTGATGTCAAGTTCTAAGTTGTAATTGTGTTTTGAGAGCCTGATCAAAATTTAGTCTGTATTTTGGTGTTCGGATGGGTTTTGGAATCTTGAAAAACCTACTGGTACATAATCCCATTGGGTCTTTATGCCTAGATTCATGGATGTGAAATTTTGAGAGATAGATAGTCTTTGAGTATGCTCACAATTTAATCCTTGTGTTAGGCACCCAGATCGATTATTTGGAGGCTTTTTGATATTCTGCCAATCACTGGACGGCTTCTGATCATACCACTGAGCATTCCATTGAATATTCTTGATATATAGTCCATCATCAATGTAACTGTTCATAGTGGTTTGGAGCCTACCTAATCGGTAATCCATTCAAAGTTTCCTTACTCTAGACAAATAGACTGTATAGTTTGAACCAAGCAGCAATTTCTTAGTAGTAGATTCCAAGCGGATTCTAAGTAGCTATCATTTCCAAGCAATCAACATTTGTTACTTCCATTTTGACAAAATTTAAGAGTGTACTGACTGAGTTATGTAGTTCCTTAAGTACTTTACGCTTTAAATTTCATTACACAGTACTCAAATTCCCCGAATCACAACTGTTAAACAGCTCTGTTTTAAATCATTAAAGGAGAACAGCGAATATAATGGAAATGAATTGTTTCGCAAGACAAAGTCTCGTGCAAAAAGAGAAAAAAAAAATACACACATCCGAGAAAAGATGAAGAAGCATGCCAAGTCAATCCATATGTTTTTCTTTATTTCTTCATGTGTAAAACAGTATGTATGCTTTATAAACTCAAACTTTAACTTATTTTTTTTCCTCTCCTCATCCGTTCTATACATACAACTCAGCAGATTCTCTCGGCATAGGGATCAGTCATTCAGTAAATATTGTGTATGTACATATTTCATATAAAAAAATTTTTTTTGTGTATATTAATTCCGAACAATTTAATTTTTGCACATTGTTAAATGTGAGGAATTAAGCAGTGAGAAATGATACATACAAACGTAGATGTGTGAATGGATATATACATACACATCATGATATGCTGTTTTTCCATTCTGCCTCTTTCCCCCCACATTCATTCACTGTTCTACTCTTATATACTCACTGTCACTAAATATCAGTAATTTTTTTGTTGTTGTTGCTGTGCTGAATGAATCTTTGTCTGATTATTAATAATATATACGAGAAATGATGAATTATTTATTCATGTTGTAATGTCTTTTTGTATTAAACTAAATAACAAGAAACAAAATGAGATTAATAGTATATTAATCATAAATCTTATTAATTCACAATAAATGATTGAGAACTTAGAAAGAGAAATGAAAATCAGCATGTGAAGAGTCGTCATAATTTTATTTTGCAATGAGAATTTTGAAATTTAGAGCAGTGGTTAGGTCAGTGGTGGGCAACCTATGTGCCGCGGTATAAGCTGCCAAGAGTTTTTGGAATTACCATGATTCATATGTCGAGTGAGGTTTTGATCGAAACTTACCAGCAAAGTGTGCCGCGACACACAGATTGCTCACCACTGGCTTAGGCTCTGTGTAATAAATGTTCCCCTGGTGAGTGAAATTCACGATCGCTTGAGTAATAAAAATTTTGAAACTGTAATAATTGGTCACATGGGGTGGAAATGTACTGAAGAAAGTTGGAGGTATTGAGGCAGTTCTTATAAAATTATTTGATGAAATTTTAAAATTACAAACATTTTTATGAGAATGACTTGAATTGAACGTGAGCCTACTGATGGATCTTATAGTCTACTGTTAACTCTTACAGTCACTGTAGTCTCTCACAGTCCAATAAAGTCTCTTATATTCTACTGCAGTTACTTACAATCTATTGCAGTCATTTACAGCCTACTAAAGTCTCTTGCGGCCTACTGCAGTCTCGAACAGCTTACTGTAGTCTCAAACTGCCTACTGTAGTTTCTAATAGTTAACTGAAGTCTCTTATTGTCGATCCTCAATCTTGTTCCAAGAAGAAGTGAGATTAATAAGAACTGATGCTAATCTAGACTAACATTTTCCTTATTTGTTAGACTAAGCACTGACGCATGTGACCCAATAACCGAATTCATAAGAAACACGATTCAACATATTCAAGGTCTCATTTCAATATACCTTAAGATCCTTCCAATAAATTCTACGGTACATAAATTTGTAAAAAATCCGAATAAAAAAGCTCTTTACCAAACTAAAGTGTATAAAGATACACAAGAAATACCTTCAAGATGATTTATGTCTTAAAAACATCGCTATGTGCATATTGATCCAAAATCGATTATTGAATCCGTCCCAAAAAAAAAATTTAGTATAATCTTTCCTCTGTTGGGAAAAAAAAGTATCAAGGTTTTCGCGGCAATATCTGCATAAAAAAAGCAACAACAAAATAGGAACTCATTCACTCAAGTTCAAGGGCAAAGAGATTCTTTTTGAAAAAAAAAATTATGATGAACTCAGAGGTATAAATGTTAATAGACTTGGCAATGCTGTTCTGTTTGATGAGGTATCTTGTGTTTGTTGTTTGAGATTCGATTTGATTGAGTTTGAACAGTCTTGAGCTTGATTGTGTTTATGTTGGGAAATAGAAGATCAAGGCGAAGCTTTTTAATTTGAAAAATGGATTTTTGATTTGAAATTTTAATTAAAATTTTGAATTTCAAATTGGATTTAAATTTTTTTTTCGTAGAATTCTAAAATAATTTTATAAAATTTCAAAAATTGAGTTAAAAAATAAATTTAAAGTTTTTGAAAAATTTTAAGAATTACTTTTAATTTTTTATAGTTTATAAATTTAAATATCAAAATTTATAAGTTTTAATTTTGATTAAAGAATTTTAAAAAAGAAATTTAAAAATTTTTGAAAAAGTTTTTTTTTAAGTTTTAAAAATTTGCTTTTGAACTTTTAAAATTATAAACTTTAATTTTCATATTCTCACCAATTTGATTTTAAAATGACTTTTAATTTATCTTTTTAAAAAATTGCAAAAATTCAATTCTATCTGCACAAAAAAGTTTAAAGTGAAATTTAATTTAAAAAAATTTAAATATCGGAAATTTGTAAATATCCCCAAAACCTATGTACACAAGAAATAATGATTATTTTAAATAAATTATAATAAAAATTTATGAAAATTAATTATTAAAATAAAAAAGAGAATTTACCATAAAAAAATTAAAACAATTAAAATAAGAGACAGAAAGAAAATAAATGAGGCAATTCTCTCATAGAATAAATGATAACGATAATAAAAATAATAATAAATTTTAAAAGACAAAAAAAAACAATGAAGAAGTAAAAGTTTGTAAATAAACTCATATATGAAAATCATAGAAAAATGAAGAAAAAAAAATCAAAAAAAATATATAAAATAAAATGGATGATGAAATTATTCATGAGTAATTAAGCTCAATAGTTTTTATTGCTACACGATAAAACTTCCATTTTTCAGGCTAGTATAGTATAGGAAGACAGAAAACTTAACTGCTTTGAGTAAGGATGAGCAAGAAAATTGGAGAATTTGTGGATAATCTGATAAAAACTACAACACGATTTCCAAACATTTAACAAAATTGCCTCCCTTAAAAATTTATTTTGCCAACAAAATTTTATGATTTTCTTTTCCAGTAAATTTCTTCTTATTCCCCTCCACACCCATCCGGTAGCAAGTCATACTTGTAGTTACAGAGTAACGAAGTCAAAGCATGAAAAAAATTTTTATGATTCAGTCAAGCGCGAATCACACATACATGCATGTTTACAAGGAAGAATGTACAATATAATATGCTTTTAATATTTTTCAGTTAACTGGGATGGGAGTTGCTCGTATGTGACGTCTTTCAAGATAGAATTTTGAAGATATTGGTCTACAATAGCACTCGCAAATGCAGTAACTTTATAGCTAGGGCTCAGAAGATACCAAAGTACTTCAATTGGAGTTATAAGGCTTCTTAGCGACCCAATAAGACAAGGGCTCATCTTAGGGTAGGCATTTTCAAGCTTACTAGTTTTGAGACATCAATTCCAAACAAAATTCTTTTAGCGGTAGCCGAGAAATGTCCTGATTCCTAGTCCAAAAGGTCATTACCTAATCAACAACGCTACAGTTCTTTAGCATTCAAGGTGACGTTCCTAAATGAATTTTACTTCCACTTATATGTCAAAAATCATAGCTTGAGCATTCCTGCATTCAACCGTGATAAGACTAACCTTCCTCCGAGTCTATTGAACGTCATAAGTAAATTCTCTTAAATTTTGAGCATCCCGGCATTTCAATCGTGACAAACTTAACCCGTGCTCCTTAACTATCCCTTTCCAACTAGCATGTTGAACCATGTTAAACATCATAAGTGAACCACCCTTACAGGCAACAAAATTTTTTAATAGTAAAATACATTTTCATGCAGAATCATCAGAGATAAGGGTATAGAAAGTAAATTTCGGGAGCATAAATTTTTTTTTAGGTCAAAGGCATAAAGTGAAATTTGTATTTATTGGGGATGAAATAATTTATAGTCAGGAAGTTGGGGTAGTGAAAATTGAAAATTCATAAAATGATAAGTCAAGGACTTGATGACAGGATACTAAACTTTAAAAAATCAATAAAAACATTTCCCCATCCCTAATCTTTAATTCGCAAGCAGAAAAGAAGCTTTAAACTCAAAATCTTTATATTGTTCTTCCCGTTCCAATCCTCTTAACTTTCTTTCTGTTATTCCCGCACAGAAAAATCCCAATTTTTTTGCAGCGGTAAAGCTTTTTGAACTTTATTTTCAGTTCGTTCAATTGGAACTTTTAATAGCAACAGAAGTTAGCAATAATGGCACACCAAAAAAAAACGGCATCTTTATGAATGTCTCTCCACTGCCACTGCAGCATGGAAAATGAGAAAAAAACGAAAAAAAGGAAGAAGCACAAAAACCTACAAAATCTCCATGAGCAACTAACTTTCTCTATTTTTGTAGCGTACAATTTCTTTTATGTATCTATCATATACCAAAAATTGTAGCCGGAGAATATTAAAGAGCCAATTTCATATGAACTTTAATATGAAACGAGAGTAAAGCAGAGAACAAAAAAAAAAGAGAACTTAAAAATGGAAATAAATGTGAATTTATAGTTTTGTTGGATTCGAACAACTTTTTATTCCTTCTTCTTCCTTTCATAAAATAGATACTTATATAGTTAAAAGATATGCGGAAAAAAGCGAAAACTTTTTAGCATTTTAATATTGCTTTATGTAAATTCTCGACTCTAGTCGTGTAGCGAAAGCAGAGCACAAAAAAAAATTTCATTTTCATACTGACGTCTGCCTGATAATAGTAGGAAATAGAGAAAGACACATTGCAGGCATTTTTGGTTGTGCTGAAAAACAATGACGACATTCATTCAAACGAATTAAATGAAGCCATCATGTCATCTAAAAATAGAAAGGAATTCATTCATTTTTTGTTTGGGGAGAGACTGGCAAAGATTGACAAATTTGAAGGCATAACAATGTCGTCATTTAATCAATTTTAGGATTTTTTTGAATGGAAATTATGATGTCATTTGGACAATATTAAATTATACAGTCTTGAAAATTTCATTTGCGACGACTTAAATTTGCACAGTCTGAATCCCATGGAGATTTTTGTTAAAGTCACAAAAAGAAGAGCTTCGGAATAATCTGGTGGATGAGAAAAATTAATGAAAAGTCTCAAAGAATACAGTCGCAAGTAAAGTTTGTTAGAATTTTAGATTTTTAAAGCTTAGCTTCTAAATATGTTGATCGTCACACAATGAATGACCCCAAAAAAGCAACCCTTACGACCCTAAAAGCCACCAAAATAATATCTACATCCCATAAAAATTATTCTATGTATTTCATAACCCATAAAATTATACAAAATCATTACAAAAGCTTATTTCATTCGAACCTTACTTTATGCTTACTGTGCATCATTTAATGATCAAAACACCATAAGAAACATAATCAAACACATAAATACCCTCTTATCAATATGTTTCACTTGGGTTATTATTACCGATTATAGTTCTATTTATTAATAAGCTTAGAAAAGCTTAATCATCCTATTGAAAAGTAGGCAGCATGTTTCTCATTAATGGTGAAAAAGAATGAAGGCATAGAAATTTATATTTTTTTTTGATGATAAGATGTAGAGAACAAAGGCTCAGAAAGAAAAAGAAATAATTGTAATGAAACGAAGGACATGATAAGAATGCAACCGAAACGCTATGTGAATACTAATTTTGAATTCAATCATTTTCTTCTTTATAGTACATCTGTGGGTTTGGTTGGTAGAGTAGGCTGAGTTTATTGTGTTCTGTCGGTCAGTTTGGGAGTTGATGGTTGAGTTTTGGAACTGGAAATTTCATGAAATTGTCATTATTTGACTAGATTTGAGTCAAAGCTGTTTAGCACTACATTTAGATGCTTTAGAGACCTAGTCGTCCCTATTTATCATGACTTAATATCCAATTAACTTCAAAATCTCAAAATGTCATCAGCAAATGCGTTTCCAACACCCATTACCCCATGAATCAACCAACATAATCCTATTTCGATACAACATTGTAAGCCAAAAGCTCGAGGATTTCAATTGAAATTGAAAGAATAAAATGAAACGTGGCAATCGTATTTATTACAGAATCATTCGATGTGAACAGGGACAGTAGACCATAGCAAAGGAATCTCTATCCACATAGGAGTTAGACTAATAGTAACTCAGTCAATTAAAAAAAAAAATCTTTGAAAATTCTATTTCTTCTCCATTGGACTCTAACAAGTTTCATTTGATGCTTTATCCCTTTCAGTTCGACTTACTGCTAATTTATTTTACAGACATAGAAAGAAAAACTTCAAAATATGTGTGTTGTTGGGTAGTAGGGATAAAAGCAATGAGAGAGAAAAAAAAAAGAAATGTTTTCAGAACTTTTGACATAAAAAGCAATTTGTAAGACAGCAAAGAAAATAGATGAGCTTAAAGTTTTCCTTGATTCCTTTCACAGTGGCTTTAATGAATTAGTTTCTTCATCTCTCGTCATGAGGAAACAAACATACATCTAACAATGCATGCTTTTGAAGTTCATCTGTGATTGAGAAAAATTGGAAACGTAAACAAAACCTTGAAAATGGGAGAGATTGAATAGATGTGAAATGAAACGTAGCAGGGAGTTTTATTTGTTTCAATTGATGTGTTGTATGTGCCATGTTGTCTGATGTACAAATGTATACGACTGACTACAACATTTTTTAGTTCATTTTTTTGGGTGGATGAGGCTGTTGTCGACACTTTGTCAGGTTTGTTCATTTGATGGTCAGATAGTTTGTCTGATAGTTTAACTGACTGGTTGCCTGACAGACCAATTGTATATGCAGCACAATAGACTGATAGATTACCAGTTAGACTGACAGTTTAATAGCTGTCAATTAAATTCCCAAAATGCAAGTTAGATAGCCAAAGTTTTAGCTAGACTGTTAATGTATTAGCTGTACTGCTGCTTTATAAACCTGACTGTGTATCGTTCTGCCTACTAAAAGCATTTCAGTCCAATTCAAGTCAAGAAAAAAGCGCTTTGTCTGCTTTTATAACTCATGTATGACCATCTCAATACTAGTTCTCTCTCGGTTATTTGTGTGTGCCTGAAAATGTGGCAAATTGAGAATAAATTTTTTTCCCTTGGCCACAGAATAAAAAAAAATCAATACAAGCTATAAATACTTCTATTTTTTATTATATGCTGTCTTCTTTTTCCCATTGACATTTCTTTTCTCTTTTGGCTTTGGTAGATTGGACTTTGATAAAGGAAGCCAGTAGTGGCATGATGAAGAAGCAAGCACACAAAAAAAATGAAATCATTTTGCACACACAAAAAAAATTGTTCTTCCTTTCTATCTCCTTTCTCTCATCTTCTGCCTGGCACAACTATTGACTTGAAAATGAATTGAATTGAATTTTTTTTTCTATTTCCCTTCCTTGCTCTTTTATTCCTCAATACAAAGCGCATTTTATCACAATAAAATACAATATGAGATCATTATTAAGTCAGAAATATTTCCAGACAACGACTTTAATGTGACTGAATTTATATGCAGTCTCATTGCCACTAATCATTTGCAGGAAATTCAGAATGCGTTGAATTTCATACCTTGGTTATGAAAGACGAAACGTAAAGAATTTTTCACTTCTTATTTAATTTTTTTTTTCCTTCTTCATGATTGTCAAAAGGAAATCAAGTTGAGGAGGATTTGATATTTTCCAGAGAAATGTCATGAATACTACTGGGGGATGTAATGTTGTTGAAATGGATTTTTTGAATATATTCTTGGAAAAAATTATGTCAAGTTTCTTTGAAGTCGGCAAACTTTAAGAGATGTTGATATGTTAAGGTTGTGGAGTTGATGGATGACACAGAATTTGAAATAAATTGAGATTTCGATCCTGGGTTGTGTATCTCTTAAAGCAATTCTGTATGGGAATGTCGACAATCAAACAAAAATGACTTAAAGCTTGACACTCGCCCAAGTAAGCACAGATCATGCTCTTAAATGTAGAATAAGCTAAAAGTCCGCTCACAAGCAAGCTTAAGTTAAGGTTTAATATGTTTAAATAGAGCAAGTCCTTGATAACAAGCTGTTTGCCTGTTAGAGTCATGACCTTGTCAACAATCAAGAGCCAGCAATCCTATAAACAGCATATCTCTTATTTACATGGTATATTATGATAACAGCAAGCTATAGCCTTCAAAATAAATCCAAAATACACATGTGATCCATACGACAAACGTATTAAGCAAGCACATAAAGACTCATCAAACAATAATTGGACATAGCAATTCCAAGAACTAAATCAAACATTTCCACGATTTCCTTAATGATTCCACACAACTCCCAAAGCGATTCGACCATTTCCATCACAATATCTGCGCTCAAGAGCAGAAAAGAAGTTCACAAGAGTAAACACAAGAAGAATAAGACTGTCTTCCTTGCCTCCATTCACACAATTTTCTTTTCATTTTGTGGCTTTTTTTTTTCTTTCTTCTTTTATTCTTTTCAGGCACACAAGAAAAATATGACTATTGCGAGCTTTTCTATTATTTTTCTTTTTCCAGAAGTAAGCATATATAGACGTCTCTCAATGTCTCTTTTCATTTCAATTTTTGCCGCCTCACACAGAGAACAAACTTTTATGCTACGTACCGCTTTTACTTATGCCAAAAAATATGTATTTTTCATTCATTTTCTTGGCAAATCGATATCAATTTTTTTTGTTTGAATATGGAAATTGGAGTTGTTTGGAATTGACGGTGGATATGAAATTGAATTTTTGGGACTTCATTCTTTAGTATCCTAGTCAAAACAAGAGTTTTTTAGGATTTTTACTGATCTGGCTCTAAAGTTGCTATAATCCACCAGGCCGTAAGTAATGAACGTAGGACAAATAACCATGACATCCCCAAAGAGGCAAAGACACAGCTTTTAGGTACCGGAGTGGTCTTTCTGAATCATAAAAGTATGTTCTTTGTCTTTTAGGGATCAGGACTAAACAAGTCTCAAAATTCGCATCCACTTCGGACGTGACTTCAAAAACAAATGGTAGAGGAGCCTTTTGTTGAATTCTAGAGCTAGTTGTAGGTCTCGTACAGATATCATCACGAATATATTAGAAGTAAACATACAACTAATCAAGTAAAAGCCTACCAATCACAAAAACAGGGTATTCAAGTCCTGGATAAGAACTTTTTCTACAATGACATGAAACCCTACGTAAGGAAGCATTGGGATTGACAACAGACCTCAAAAAACTTTCCAAAGCTCAAATCTCCCTCATCTGCTCCTCCAGAAATTGAACTTCAATCCTAAATACTACACATCATACCCAAACAACCCTCAAAGATAAAAGAGACAAAAATTTTTTTTTGGGCGACATGTAAAATTCAATTTTCTTTCTTCCCATTTTTCTTTCCTGTATATTATGCGGTGACTTTTTTTTGGATTTTTTAGTATATATTTCAGCTATAATGGTGATTTTTTTTTTTTTCAAAATTGGAACAGATCGAGGAGGATATTGATTGAATTTGCCATTGAAATGAGATTCTAATTTTCAATATCACTTTTTTCACGTTGTTTTTTCACTGATCTGATTCCGTTCATCTCGTTCACATGATTTGCACTTTAAATCGTTGCCAGTTTTCTTTCACGCGAGGAACAACAATTTTTTTCATATTCTGGTTGCGAATACTCGAAACTTTTTTGTTTATTTTTGTTTATCATGAAATATTAATATAGCTTCTTGTTTGGCTGTGTCTGCGATGGTTGAAAAAGCTTTATAAGAAGAGCAAGAAGGTGAGTAAAAACAGCAGCGAACAACAGAAAGGTCATGGCAAGGAAGATAAGAGAATTTGAAGAAAGCATGAATTTCGTGTTTTACGTGCCCTCCTTTTTTTAACTTTAAACAACAAAACAAGGAATGGATGAGATGAAATGAATGAATGAATGAAGGAAAAGCTAGAAAGCTTTGGAACTTTTTTTTGTGTACGCAACAGCACAACAAGGAAGCCGAAAACTTTTATTGTTATTATGAATTTTCTTTTTCCTGTTCCTGAATACATAAATATGAATTCATATATTCTGTTGTTTAATTTTTTAAAGGGATGTAATGATGATGGGTTGATGTGATGGAAGGGATGGAAGCTTAGCGTTTTGGAAGAGCATAATGTGGTCCTGAATATTGTCAAGAGGGCGGAAATGATCAATCACATATTAAGGACCTTTTTTTAGTTCCTTCAGACCAGTGGTAAGTTGTACCGCAGCTCACAGGTTGCCCATCACTGCTTCATACTTTAATTCTAAGTTGAGTTGTTGTACTTCATGCTGGATGTGCTCCACAATTTATCTTCTACTTTTGAGAGAGTCTTGAGCTTTCAGAATTCCTGCAAGCTCTGGCTAAATGTATACCAAGAAACTCACATCAGATCAATAGAACAGTCTCTGCAGCACCCTATCCTTCCGTTATGACTTTTTTTCCACAAATTATGACATAAGTAAGCCAAAACCACATCTTTTCTGCACAAAAAGTCTTAACCATTTCACAAGAAAATATTCAAAGGCAACAGAACTAATTTATGTCTCAGTGACTTCACAGAATGTATTCATATACCCAATTTTCCCAGCACACAGCTAACCAAAAGGACATTTTAATCCCCATTTCCACGTAAATTTCACTTAGAGTTGATTTACTCAAGGTTAACCCAAATCTATCCTAATTCCTTTGTTGCTTGATACTTTTTTTTCAAGGTAGTTCGATATGAAAAAGTATAATGGAAGCTTTCTTAGAAGCTAAAAAAAACCCCTTCCAAAAAAAATTCTACGACAAAATAACAGCCTATTTTCTGCCGAAAACAATGAAAACCTCCATAAAAAAGCACATTCAAGAGAGAGAAAAACAAAATTAGAGACACAAAACAACACACGAAAGAATTTCTTATTTTTTTTTTTTTTTGCCTCACACATAACATAATGGCATGAAAGTAAGAAAGTAAGGTACAACATAATGCCAACAAAATTCTTTTTAAATTAACTGGATTTTGTGTATGTTGATGTCTGAAATAAAAAAAAAAGAGGAGGAAAATGAGAAACTTTTTTTCATTCTGCTTCTTTCTGCTTCCCGGCTGTTAGGCAATAAAGAATCATAAGAACACAATGTAAGTACATACATGCCAAGGTGGATTTATGAAATTTCGCATGCCTGTATACATTAAGAATTGCGATATAAATTTAAAAATCCAGAAAATGGGACAGATTGTACTATTTTATGTTGACTTTAAGGCAGTGATGGGGAACGTGTGTGTTACGGGACAGTGTGGACTTCCAAAAATTTTTGAAAATGGCATTAACCATTTGTCATGTGTGGTTAGTCAACGCTAGCCACTAAAGTGTGCCAGGAAAAGTAAATGGTTGTCCGTCACTGCTTTAAGGTATGTATAAGGTAAAGGGAGTAGTAAAGGAGGTTTACTAGGTTGAAGGAGGAATGGATAGATTGAGATTGAATAGCAGGAGTGGCATTACATGATGATGCATTGACAGAATAGGAATAATGGAGTGATTGAGTGACAAAAGTCGAAAAAAGGGTATTTAAGGCTAAATGAGCAGCACATCATTGCTATTTAGAACTTTAATGCTACAAAAATTATTCAAAATTGCCAAAAAATAAAGAAAATTTGATTTTATGTCACCATCATCCATAGACACATCCCTGATGTAAGGAAATAAATATTAAAGTCTTCCCGCACCTTCCGCACGAATTTTCAGCTTAAGAAAATTTATATTTGCGCGCTTTTTATATTTCATATCTTGATTTTGTTTCTTCTCATTCTATAACAATATCTATGCTTGTCTTACGTTTTTCCTCATTCACAGTATGAAAACAGAGATTTCTTCACAACGATATTTTCATAATTTTTCGCTTGTTAAACTTCAAAATGGAAAAAAGTAAAGGAAGAGATGAAAAAAATTTGAATTTGTTTTGTTTTTACGAAAAAAAAAAATCTTCTGAGAATTTTCAGCTCTGCTATTTGTTTATATTTGCAAGCAAATTGAAAAAGTTTTTATTATAAGATGAGAGTTGGCACATGAGAAGTTATTTCTTTGTTCCCTACCATGTATACATTCAGTTTCTATTATTATTGTTGTACGTACGTATATCTGGCACTTGAATCTATATTTAACTTAATTTTCATATTTGTGTGAATATTTCTATGAAAATTGAATTGGGAATTATATTCAGCCATAGGAATATGACATTTTCATGTTGGTGTCTTGGTGATTTTCATTTCATTTTAAATTAAATTTAAAGTTTTCTTTAAGGAAAATTTTCTTATGGCATAAATTTGTGAATCAAGCACAATTCAATGATTTTAATCAAGAAAATACACCCAAACAGTCAACTAGAGTCTATTCAGCAAACCCACACCAATTACGAATTATCTAGAAAATTCTTCAACTTCTGAGCTTTATGCTTAAGGAATCTCCATTCAAAATTCAAACGACGAAATATTTACCCTTGGATGAGAATAAGTATGAAATTTGATTCACGTGCTTTCCAAGAAAATGGCTTTAAATTTTTTACATGACCGGTGAAATTTGCTCCGCGTGTGCTATGACTTGACAGTTTATTAGAGATGAGGAAATGTCTATTTTAGGTTTTAAGGCTTCTTGTATTTTCTAAAAAAAAACGAGGTAAAATGTGTCATGGAATTTCATAAAAATTGTGGCTATAAATCTATTTTAAACCTAATTCGATCAAATTCTATAGGATTTCTGAGAATCGACGATTTCAGGCAAAGTCAGTTGCACATCCAAGAGCTCATCGTGATTCACAGGATCAATTACATTTCACCTCAGACTTCCAATTCCGGTCAAGTGCAAGAATCCAGTCAAGTACAAACCGAGACTTAAGGAAACCCTTTTATCTACCTTTTTTCTAAAAATACTACAGCATTCAGCTAATGATGTATAACTTATATCCTCCTACTACTCTGCAAACTTGAAAAATCATTGCAATTCCGCGTAGGTAGAGAAACCGCAGGTAGAAACCATTCTAAAATAAAAATCAAGTTTACATCTAACTAAAAGTTTAATTTCAACCCCAGAGAATTACGTTCACATCTGAGATAATCAAGGATGTGTAATAAAATATTCCTACATCAACAATGAATTCATTGTGTAACATGCTGATTATCACACAATAATATTAATTGAAAATTGCCCCTAAATATGCCTCACTTTAATATCAGTACTAGAAAATCTCATTCATATGTTTGAATTTCTTTAAAGCTCACATACAGTCGATGTGCTGGAAAATTTCCATCCTATATATGTGAATAAAATACCTTAAAGTAAAACATGTACAATATTCCATCTCATCCTAATACACTCCATCCATAAAATATAAATACACGTATCTACTCACGCAAGAATTCTTATATGAGTTATTACATTTCAATCGCAAGTCAACCATAAGTTTTCAATATTATGAGCATAGAATACATTCCACTTATGTACATGGAAAACTTGTACATGAGGAAAATTTCTCTAACATCAGCAAAAAAATGGAATTTTTTTGCAACAATAATTCAGCATGAACAGATAGAACACGAGGTAGGGATTGTTCGGCTGTTATGTAGTGCATTATAGTCAGTTACCTAGTATCAAACTGCATTGTTGTAGACATTGTTAGCTCTCATATCGACGAAACTTACCTGAGCAACACAATACGACGGACCTCAATTTTAGCGCTTAGTAATTGGACAGAATCAGCTTTCATAATGACCTCAGGGCAACTTCACGTCATGCTACCATCAGGACAGTCTTAGAGCTTTGGAGCGCCACTCCAGCTGTTAGGACATGAGTCCACAGCCTTTAATCTGTCCATTTACATGTCTGGTTCTTAGGCAATTTGATCATAATGCATACACAGTCCATACATCATAGTTGAACAACCCCAAATATGCTAGCCTACAAATGACAGAGAAACAAGAGGAAATCATTTCTTTTTTTGTCATCCTTCACACATGTTTCCACTATTATGTCGATGTTATAATCACAAACTAATACATTAAACATAAATACACACTAAATACTCGTAAAACTAATAAATTACTCTCATGAAGCTCTTCAAACTTTTTTTATTTTCGTGTATTTGCTAAAGACACACACAAAAAAAGTACTTAGAAATAATAGAGGCGGCAGACAGTGAGTCTTGAACGATTTTCATTCTTTTCCTTATTTTCTAAAAAATAAATTTAATGTCGTAAGAGCAGAAATTTCTTGCTACTCAAATAACAACAGATTATACATCAAGATAGAAGAATTCTTCACGAAACGTGTTGAAACTTAACTTTGACTTCTTGCTGCTTTCCTCCCTTGCAGTCAAAAAGAAAGTTTTAACTTGCTGTCTTATTTCTTTTGTCTTTTCACGTCTAACTTATTGAAAATTCTCCCTTTTATACTTTGTTGCTTGTGATTGGAGTTGATTGTAAATGATGGCCATTGAGGAATTGGGAAATTTTTGAGGATAGTGATCAAGTTTTGAATATTTAAGAGATATCTAAGAGAATATTAGACCAAAGAATAATGATTATTCAGTATAAGGCCGATGTGGTGTTGGATTGACGGAGAATTTGCTTTGAATTGGCTATATGTCGATCTCATGCTGAGGTTATTAGCTTTTATATCATTAAGGAAGCCTTGGTAACAAAAAAGCAGCAATTTCATAGCAATTTAAAGTAGTTGGAGTGTCGGCAAACCGACCACAACCGCCCGGGTTCGACCCAAAGAAAGTCTTGGGTGCTTTTTCCCTGTTTCTTGTAATAAAAAACCCTTCCCTATTTATCTACTGGCATATTCAGTAGCATATTCACTTGTAAATGCACAAGCATTAGCCAACAATAAATCCAGTTTCATGCGCCATTAAAGAAAAACTATCTATCATAATTAATTGGTACGTCCAATAAAGTAACAGAATGCAGATTTTTGACTAAGCTCCTGCTTTCCTCTCATACCTCTCACCTTACTCTCACACCTTCCACCTTAATTCCTCTCAAGAATCATTGGCATCACATTCGTACAACCCCATTAGCAAATTGAATAAGAAGAGAAGCCAAAAACTTTTATTTTTTTATTTTACTCCACTTCAAACTTTCTATCTAACATCACAATAGACACATACAGCGAGAGCACAAAGGTAGAAATGCTTGTTCAATTTTCCCAAAAAAGAAACTTATTTTCAAATTTGTCAAAGAATTTCAAAGCACGACAGCGACATCGTCTACGTTTAGGTATGTCTTTATTTGTTTTTGAACAAGCATTGTTGCTTCCACTAAAAAGACAATGACAATGGGTGTTTTTAAGGGAAAACGCCATTGAATGTTAAATTATGCATGATTCCCAAAATTTTAAATTTTCTTTAAAATGAGTAAATTTGGCAATGCGAATAGACATAAAATTGATAGAGGAACAAAATGTTTTGTGACCTTTAACAACAAGTATGAATAAATTATTTGATATCATCTTTTGCTCCACTTAAATTTTGTGTCGTAAACTAATTATCAGCTTTATGCGTGCTGGATAAAAACGGGGGGAAGATCTTGTCATTCATTCTGTGTCATCCGAAGATGTTTACATTAATGTTTTTGAATAATTAGTAAAATTGTCTATTTTATGGCTGTAGAAATGTGGGCTGTAAGGATAAAACATCCCTAGTGATGGGAATATTTGCACTAATAGCTTAACATCTTAGCTTGTTTCAGCATATTAATGCAAAATGGTTTATAAGCATCTTTATCTCACTAGGTAATCTAATACTGAATTTTGAACATCAAAACAACATTGGGCTCTGTCAAAAAATGCAGAACTGAGTTTTGCATAAACAGAAATACAGTTTT
The DNA here is from genome assembly GCF_022539635.2 of Chironomus tepperi. Taxonomy (NCBI): domain Eukaryota; kingdom Metazoa; phylum Arthropoda; class Insecta; order Diptera; family Chironomidae; genus Chironomus; species Chironomus tepperi. Next base: position 5,100,816 of record NW_027226207.1, read on the forward strand.
CGGTTAACAAGGTCGTCCTACAGCTCATGTCTGCAAGTCTGAAGGTTAGAAGGGACCCCAAAATTAAATAATCCGATAGTGGATAGAAACATTCATAAATTACGTGACGCTTAGGAAGGGAAGTGAACATCCGAAGAACTCATGAAAGTTAACCGTCGATAGAGACAGTATGGCACTTGGAATCGAGATTTTTCAGGGAGTAGCCAGCGATAGAGCTAGTTTTAGATGACATCTATGGAAGGACATGAATCTGTATGGCCAGCGAAGTAAATTAAGTAACCATAATTTCCGAACATTCCCTTTAAAAGTCACAATGTAGCCTTGAAACATTATTTTCATTCTATCCTTAAAAATATATCCAAAAAATAATTTTTTAAGAAAAGTTTTTCTCTCAAAATAATCAAGCAAATTGTTAAAAAGTTTTCCGAAATTCTTTTAAAAACTTGACTGCGTTTTTTATTGCTTGGGTAACGTTTTTTAAAAATTCTCGACTCGTACTTGAAGAAATTAGTTTTTGGAAAGAAAAGTTTCCTTTTTAAAGGCACAAAACAATCTTAAACTTTTCTTTAAGAATGTTAAAATATTCAAAAATCTCTTCCATGTGTAGTGAAATATTTTTGTTTACTCATCTGATAAAGGAAGGAGTTCCGAAAGTTTTGAGAATTTTTATGATGCACGTGTCTGACTAATATAACAGAAAGGGAAAACTTGCATAAGATTTTCTATGTTTTCATCTTGTAAATTAGGAGCAAAAAGTCTTATGGTCTGCCAAAAACAACAAATTTTCACATTTATATCCACAAAATTTAATGTTTGACGTCATAAGGTAAATAGGATCATTCACAAAATATCAAAATGTTATGTCTGGAAACATTGGCAACAAAGTAATGCTCGAATAAATATAAAATTGTTACTAATCGACTAGAAATCATGAGATATAGCAAATATGTATCCTTATTCTCATGAAAAACATAAACTCATTCAAAAAAACTCAGTGATTTGCAGTTCTCACTAACTGTCAATAAGAATTAAGGATCTCAAAACATTCAACTTAGTTTCATCATATAAAATATCTTTAATTTTACCATGGTGAACTTTTTTTTTATTTGTGTCCAAGCAACGGAATCGTTCACCAAAGCTACGGATGCTGTTTTTCATGAAGTAGTCATAACATTCACTTCTTCTTAAGGATTCAATCAGTAAATCTCAGAATTCATTACTTTAATGTAATTTGTGTTGTCATACATGCTTCCGAGTTACACATGGCGTGGGCATGGTATGGTAGAATTTGAGTTTTAAAGGATGTTTAGCAGGTCATTCACTTATGGTGATCTGTATTGATGAAGAATGATGTAATATGATGAATAATTAGAAGATGTCGAAGGATGGATAATAAGAAATTATGAAATCTTATGTATCTAGTCGTAAGGCTAGTTTAAAGGATGAAAATCGACATGATAATGACATTAGTCGTCCTATAAACTCAGTCCACTTGGAATTAAGACTAAATAAATCTGTATAGCTGCAAAATGACACAAAATACACCCTACTGCAGTATGCCGGTACCAAACAATAGCACCAAACCCTACCTAAACCATCACAAGAAATAAAAAATTTCTCATACGAATTACCGATTCAAAAAACGATTTTAGGCATCAATAATGTGAAATCTTTCAAAAGCCGCAATTGTGTATATTGTGACAAGTAATTTGAAATTTCTCAATTCAAAGCTGACACAACATTTTGTAAACGGAAATGACAAGTAAAAGCTTTTTCTTACTTCCATTATTACATTTACTTCTATATTCCATCTACAAAATTCAAATCGAATTCCTTTTACAATTTTCACTTACAAATTCCATGCATGTGAAAAAATCAAAAAAAGAAGAAGAAAGGAAAACAAAAAAAAATTGAAAGTACAATGAATGAAAAAGAAGAAGTTATAACGAGGATTGGAACGGAAAGGAAAAGGAAAAATACAAAATTCAGAAATCAATGACAGGATGAAAGTTCAACTCAACATTTCTTACATTATATAAGATTAGGAAATTGAATCAATTTGAAATGCTTATCCTTGAAAAAGGATTACAATGACGCAAGACACGCATGTCGAATGAGAAAAAAAATTTCTGTTCCTTTCTTGACAATAAATCAACATTCAAGTTCTTAAAAGTAATAAAATTTTCACATCACATATCCATTAAGAGAGGGGAGCACAAAAAAAAGTTAATTTTAATTTCATTTCATTTTACATCATCGAATGGGGAAAAAAAGCTCGATTTGGGGTGTTTTGGAAGTGACGTCAATCATATGTTGAACTTAGCGGCTGGTTTAGATCTTCAATTGACTATTCTATACATGATTTTAGTTGAATTCCAACTCTAGTTGAACATGAAGCTTCCAAATTTGTTTATGTATCATCCGAAGGTGGCAAGCAGGGTAGCAAGGTAATAATTGATGGTCATGCTAGGTATACAACTCCTAATGAGACATCACAGACCTCCAAACCCACCATCTACCCACTTCACGCTCCTCAAATGCTTCCCATCATAATCAAATAATCCCCTCCAGAAAAGCAACTTTTTATCCATTTGTATGACTGTATAATTATAGCGGATTGCAAATAACACTAACAGACGAAGCCAAAAAACACATTTATATCATAAAATGATAAACGGCAACCATTTTGTAGCCGCAAGAATGAAATTTATTAGCAAAAACACAATTTTAATTACAAGCGAAATTTTTAGCTCGGTATTTATAGCTTTATAGGGAAAGCACAATAAAATCTAATATATATCCCCATAATAATTTTTTTTTGTATATCTACATCGATGATTATAATTTAAGAGAATGCTGGTGCTTTTAGACATAGACACCATTAAGGATTCATAACTATCGAAAAAGCTTTTTTGTTGCTTATTTGCAATATTGGTCAATTAATTGCATTTACATGTATGGCTGTGCATATTTGTAGTCGAACATAAGTTTATGTACAAAAAACTATATTCCATGTAATCACGAATTAGCGTATTAATATGTTTTTTACTGAGGATTTGTGGATAAAGTTAGTAAGCTCTACTAAGTGACTTTTATGATGTTGTAATGGAAATTATAATTGGGTTTAATATTGTTTTTAAAGTTTTGATTATTATGGCTTGATTCAGATGATTATAACATTTTTTTGCAGACGATGGAAAGATTTGAGTAGAATTGGGGACAGAAAGTGAGAATTTCATGTTTTTGGATTGTGAGAAGTTGATAAAACAATAAATCTCCTTACAGGACTTTGATAGTCTATAAATCTGTCTTTCTACTTATTTCCTTCTCAAGATTGAGCTCTTTTGATGCTATTCTGGAACTGAGCTATTAAAAATCGTACATAAAAAACGTTTATCATCAGCTGACCGACCAAAATGTATCACTAGGATAAGAACTGAAATCATAATCTTCCAGCTTGCTTCCATTTTTTTATATTCACACCGTTTTCACGTGTTAATGTATTGAATTTGTTCAGATTGTCAAGTGAAGCTTGACCTACCCGCTGGAGCTTGATTCCTATATTGAGCAAAACCGTTTTACTAAGGATTTTATATGGGGCAAAACCGTTTTGCCCAGATTTTATTTTACGGTGTGAATAAAACCTCATTGAGTTTCTACCCAATACTCTAGTTTCCCTCATTATTCAAATTAAAATGTTACCTTTTTCCAAGACCAAAAATAATTTCAGGACCGTAAGCTCGATTGACGTCAAATAAACATTTTTTGTTGGTTATCACAAAAGATTGTTTCCTTAAATAAGAAGAAGCTCAAGTTACATTCATTAAAATAAATGTTTTCAGAAACAAGACAACTTTCCAAAAAAGCCACATCACATATAAAAATAAATTTTATGTCGTTCTTATAAAATCAAAGAAAATTTTCATTTTTCTCAAACATTACACACAGAGAAGTTGTCTTGATTTTAATGTTTGTGGGGTTCAGTGTTGGTAGATTAGATCTTTAGGTCAGAAATAGATTGTATACGTCTATATGGATTGTGGTTGACTAAGATCTACCCGTGCGACACAAAGCACCATTTGGAATCCAAATCTGATCTAAATCGACGTCTGAATTACATTTGGAGTCCATTTTGATATCGTCTCCGACTTTGTGTCGTTCGGGATAAGTTTTGGATGGACATACTTGAATAAAATCAAAGATTGACAATATTTCATATCAGACGCCAAGCAAACTCAGTAAATACTACTAAGATTCAGATCTTCAAACTGTCCTGAATGAGGCAAGATCCCTAAAAATTTTAAAGACCGCTTTTAGGTACCATAATGATCTTTCTGTGCCATGAAATCACGCTCTTTGCTTGTTAAGGGATAAGATAGCCAAACCAGCTGATTATTGCCTGAAACTAGGTTTGGCAAACATCCAAAAAAGCAATACCATAACTCAAATGTGAACGCTTTATCTGTGTCAGACATAAATACTCATGTAATTGACAGATTTACAATTAGGATTCTCAGATCATCATTAGCAAATAACATTGTAAAATCATCATGACAACAACACTGTCAAGCACAACAGAACAAAAAAGATAAAAATATTTATAACAAGCAGTCAAAAGGATTTTATTTTTGATTTAATTTACAATGAAAAAGAAAAATACCACAAAGTATCGATGTTGTTTAGCAAGGGAGTCGTATGAGGGGTGGGGGTAAAGATTAAAAAATACCAGATAAAGTTCTCTCATTTTGGTACAGCAAACAACAAAATTTTCTACTCGATGAATTTTTTTTCTTTCGTATCACAAAAAATACGACGAAAAAAAAAAGGATATACAGTCATTCATATAGAAATTGATGGAAAAATATTCACAAAGTGTATTCATTTTTTATTTGAACCCAAGCACTTGAATGACGATTTGTTATCTAATCGATTATGCCATGAGAAGATGAAGAGAACATTTGAATTGATGCGAAGGGAGATGGGAAATTGTGTTCAAAAATTTTTCTTCTTCTTCTTCTCCTTTTTTTGAAATGTTATGTATATGTTTTCTTTGTATGTGCTTTTTGCCATGCATGAAAAAAGGGATTTCCGGTTCTTGACAAGAAAAATTTTTTTTTCATGTACATTTTCATTTTTTTTCTGACGAAAAAGGAGCATCTTTGAGGACAATTGATTGATACTATTCTCCACAAATACTTTACATTTAAATTTTCAACCTCAATTCAAATGCCTTTGTGTAATCAGTATTGTCGTCGTCATCCGCATCTTGACAACTGCTTTAGAGAATCTTTTTTTCTCGTGTTTTGAGCAGTTTTCTAGGTAAAAAGGGTGGTTAAGGCTATAGTTTGTCTTTTTGCTGATCATATGAGCTGGTTGAGAGCGTTCGTGACATTATACAAGCATGAGGCTCTTGGAGTAAAGCCATTTTAAGTCAAGAATACTTACTTCCTTGGCTGGGGTGCACGTTGGCCCATTGCCGTGCGGAGAAAACGCATAAAGCCGGTTCTACCCTTCGAGAAATTTTGCCATATCGCAATGTTAAGTCAGGAATGATTCTATAGTATCAAGGATCAATAATAAAACAGTACTTATGAGGATTTGCTACTTGGCACTCCAATGTACAGCCAAAAATTTGAAAATCCTAAGAATCAATGCTCTGGCTATAAAATCAGAAAGTCAGAATCAAAAACCATAAAAAATCCATCAAATACCCTTTAAAAATGCACTTAACATCCACAAATCCACTAAATTTTTCAACTTATATGTCTTTCTGTCATGAAGTCAGAGACGTGGAATAATTCAATGTTGATAATAATAATGATAACAATAAAGCACAAAAGATAGCAATTAGAGACAAACGCTCACTCACTTATAATGCTTCCGAAAACATAAACATTCTTCATTCAATAATTAAGCTCATTATAATGCGATTAAAATGTCGAATTGTTTGCATTCAAAACACACCAAAAAAATCTTTTTACGCAACCCCAGTCTTTAACCTGTTCGCTATTGTAAATATACACGAGAGGTCTTGATACTCAAAAAAAAAATTAAATGATGATGATGATGAAATTTTCATTAGAAGTGAGAATGTGTCAACATTTTGACACGGAAGGAATTTTCTACTTTTTTTTTTCATCCATTCACAATGGAATCAGTTCAGTTCGTCATAATTACAATGTTAAGTTGAATGAAATAATTCCGTACTCAATGTGTTCATTTCTCTCATTTTCTCTTTTTTTGATAGCTCAAGCAGCAACAAATAAAAAGGCACTTCCGTAAATGAAAACGTGACTATGGGACATAAATCATGGGGCAATTTTGCAGTGTGGATATATTGTGGAAGTTTATATGCTGATATTGTGACATAAGTTTCTTATATAAATTATAATTTTATTCTATGTCTCACTCACCGAGTCCGGCGACGGTGTGGATGTAGTCAGGGGGTCTGATAAGATCAACTGAGCTAAATGGAAGTCTACGGAAGTCCATAAAGTTCCAAAATTGTTTCAAATGCAACAAAATGTTTTAAAAAGTATTTCGAATGATCCCCAAAAGTATTAGCCCGATTACAGCACTGTACATCATCGTTTACGCCTTTTGTGTTTTTCCCATGCATGCACAACATAAAGTAAAATATTTTGTATCTATTTTAGTTGGGACATTAAGGTCTACTAAATTATAAACATTAGATTGTGTGTTGACAATTTCATTAATTATTTTTTCTCATTAATTCGACGTATTCGCTAGCTACGCGAAAGGTAGTCACAGTAAAAATAGTTGATTGTTATCTCCATACAAAGTGGCAGCTACAAGCAAATCGCAAACATTCCCATGTACTCTTTTTCTTTTTTTTTATTCTTCTCTCATTCGCTTTACACTCTTATTCCATTTATATATGTTACCATGCTCAATGCCTTACACAATTCACAATTGATGTCATTTTAGAGATGTGAATGAAAACTTCTCAAAAAGGATTAAATTTCCAGTAGCACATTTGAAAAAAAAAAAACTTTTAATTTTACATGAAAAAGTTGTTCAAACTTCATGTTCACACTTCTCTCATACTCTAATCTCCTCTTACTGTTCGTCTTTTTCTGATTCTACAATAAGGTTTTTTTTTTATTTTCTATCAACTTTTGCTGTTTTGCTGATGTTGCTGTGTGTCATTCAGTGTTGTTCTTTTGGGCTGTTTAGAGCAATATTTTAGTGGAGGAAATGCCTAATTATGGAAAGATTTAAAGAGGATGCTGCACACCTAGATATTCTTAACTGGGCTCCTCACTATGGGTAAGTTGACAATATACTCAGAATCAAGCTAAGCAGATGCTGACTTATTCTAACCATCTTCTACGCTTGGTCATCTTACAAACTAGGTTCTTTCAGCTAAGACCATCAGTTCCAATTAAACTGACAATTTCAAAGCTAATTTAGCTGATTGAGCTGATGAGCAATTGCGTAAATATCAATTCTGACAATCTTCATCAGTTCCACACTTTTCATCCCAACCCAGATCCTCAAATACTCCCAAAAATTCCTCTAACCCCAAATATATCACACAAGCAACAACACTGACATCACAATTCCAATGAAAATCTATATCATTGCCATTTTCAACAGTTCAATCACTTATGCAAAATCCACTTTACTGTGAGAGCTTTAACATGGGAAATACTGCAACTTGTGTGTATATACAGTTTTTATTATTCTCTCCATCTATCATCATTGTGTAGATTCTATTTCCTCTGAAACTAGCAAACATGAGTAGAAATTATAGCGAGAAAATGTGATGTGAAGTAAAAAGGCAATGCTTTTAGCGTGAGATTGTGTTACAAGTAAGATTTTGGAACGGAATTTCGGAAGGAAATTGGGGTTGAAATTTGTAGCATTTTGTGGATGACTGGGGGAAGTTGAATTTGATGATTTATTTGATTTAATTGTACTAAATGCGTTCTATTTGATGTAAAATGGATTTTGGACCTTTTTGGTCAATTGGACGGTTCTGAGATCCTTTAGGAATCCTTATAAGTCTCTGAGATGTTCCTGGAGATTAGGTTAGCAAAAATGAAGACAAGATGCAGCCTTTTGGATGAATTCAAACACAATACAATGAGCCAGAGACCCTACGAATCTTACTGAGTTGCTGGGTAAGTATAGATCACCAAGGATGCCTAGGTACCCAAACATGCTGAAATTTCTCCTCCTAAAACCAACAATTTACATTTATGTGATGCTCTACTTCTTTCAATCCCCAAGAAACTTCTACAATTCTCAATATTTGCTCTCAATATCACGCTATCAACAAAATATTCGCTCCTAATGTATGTCTTACTTATCACAATAATACAAAAATGGACATTTAAGGAAATGTAAAGAAGTTTCTTTCGATTAAATGTATGCCATGAGAAATCGAACAATATGTATGCATTTACAGAACGAGAAACTTATTTCTTATTTTCTCAAACTTTTTTTATATTTTCCAATAATTTTTTATCAATTTTATGCTACTTATACAGCAGTAGTATAGAATATTTTTCTAATCAGTATTTATTGATATGACAAACGGAAAAGGTATAACATTTTGTTCGTTGTTCTATAACGCAACACACTTCATTCTCATTTTGTGCCCTTCCAATATAATTTTATTGCATACCTTAACATTTCCACTGCAGTATAGAAGTGTGCAAACATGAAATTTTTCTATTTTTTTCTTCACCATTTTACGCCTAACATAGTCATTATTATTCCCAATGTAATAGTATTCTTAACAGATGGGATCCGTAATGGGTGTAAGGAATAGTACAAATAATACATCAATTTATTGGCTCCTGACCGTTGCCACCCCCCATTTATAAAAGCAGAGGACAAAGAAAAAGAGGAGATGAAGAAAAAAAATTTAATCAAAGTCGAGGACATGAAATAAATATAAATTTTATTACAGCACATGTGGAATGAGACAGAAAACTGTTTTTATTCTTCCTTATTTTTTTGCACAATAAAATGCACTATAATATTACACGAGGAGATAAATTTCATGTTTCATCTACAACTATTAAGGCACAATTGATGGAATTTATCGGAAATAAGTTGTAACATCACAATGATGTCAATAATTAAGGCGCATTTTAGATCATAACAAAAATTTCCTCAGTATTTTAGTGTTTATAGCTTCGGGAGCTGTTGACAGACGATTTTGAAAAAATTTGAAGCTTTTATTAGCTGCCTGCCTTTGCAGCCTTCACATAAAGAGCCATCTTGACTACGAGACCTAGAACAATTCTACTAGACGAATAATCCAAAAAGAGCTGATTTGAATCTAAATTCTTCAAATTTAGGTGATCAGAACCATGTCGGCATTACACTAGTCCTATTCCCGAGCGACAGAAATGAAGAAGGCTCCTCCACGATCCTTTTAAGGCTCCAATCAACCTCTTTTATTAATACCAAATGGAAGCTGCGTTCGTTTGGCAGCCTTATGGACGCCACTTGAGCTCCTTTGGTATCTTAAGTAAAACACTATTAAAAACCATACCCAGCCATCCAACTAGCCATCATACATATCAATCCCCCAAAAAACTACACAAAAAACAGCAATTTCATTTTAGGGATGAAAATAATGTGACGATAGAATGAGATACAAGTATCTCCAATAATATTCTACTATACGCGCAATATAAAGGCAATAGGAAATTCGATGCAGACATACCCCCAATACATACAATGTTCATTTATGCGAGAAAAAAAGCATTTTTTTCCTGATGATGATGAAAACATTTCATGAATGTACTTTCTTATTACACCCTCAAAAAGGAAGGCAAACTGAAAAACATGTAAATGATGTTGTCTCGTTGCCGTTGTTATATTGTGTTACCTAAGCAGCAGCAAGTAACAAGAATAAAACATTAAAATATAACAGAGAATAAAAAAAAATTAAAAAGTTTTTCCTTCTTGTTTTACGCCTTGAAGCAATTTTAAACGCGAAACTTTGAAGTGAGATGAGGAAAAGAGACGACTGTAAGTAGAACAAAGGCTTTACTTGTTTTTCATTATACTGTGTAATATAATCAGATCGAGGAGAAATTTGTAACGCATTTCATCAAATGTGAAACATTAACGTAAGCTTCAATGTTTAAGTATGTTCGAGGTTTTTATATGTTAATTAAAATTGAAAGTTTTCTTTTTTTACAACTATTAACAAACTAAAGCTCATGTTCTGTTGTTAACAAAGTTATGAGCAACTTTTCAACTGAAGTACGGGTGTGGAGTTAGGAGGGAATTTGGGATATCGAGTTTTATATGCGAATTCCCATGAGAGACAGATGAGACCCATGAGAGACAGATGAGACCCATGAGAGACAGATGAGACCCATGAGAGACAGATAAGACCCATGAGACAGATGAGAGACCCATGAGACAGATGAGAGACCCATGAGTGACAGATGAGACCCACGAGAGACAGATGAAACCCTTTATAGACAGATGAGACCCATGAGAGACAGATGAGACCATGAATCACAATTGATCTGCATATCCAGCAAAGTAAGTAAGATTCTCGATTCTCTCCAAAAATGACAAAAATTCACAAAGTATTAACACTGACCTTACACCCAAAAATCTCATTTTTCACCCCATCACACCCATACACAACCCCTAACTACGCAACTATACTCATAAAAATAATTGTAATATTTTCATATTAGATTTGTATTAAACTATTTTCTAATATTTTTTATTAGATTCAAATAGTTTTTTATTAGTTTCTTGTTTAAAATCCAAAAGTTTTAATATTTTTTATTGAATTTTAATACTAAAATATTAAAATTTAATATTTTAGTATTAAAATTTAATATTTTACCATTTAATATTTTACAATATTAAAATTTAATATTTTAGTATTAAAATTTATATTAAAATTTAATATTTCAGTATTAAAATTTAATATTTTACCATTTAATATTTTACAATATTAAAATTTAATATTTTAGTATTAAAATTTATATTAAAATTTAATATTTCAGTATTGAAATCTAATATTTTATCATTTAATATTTTAAAGTATTAAATTTTAATATTTAAGTATTAAAATCTGTATTAAAAATTAATATTTTAATATTAAATTTTAATATTTTCTATTAGTTAGAAAAAATGTGATTACAATTTGAGCGTCATTACAATTAGAGACTTAATAATTGAAATAAATAAAATACCGTATTTTAAAGAAAAGTGCAATAAGTATTTTGTGAAATCATAGATTATAAAGAGCATCTACATTTAAAAATAGTGAAGATATAACCAGGTAAGTTTTGATTGAAATTTATAAAATTTTGTGCTAATGAATTTTTTTTTAGTAAATAAATATCGAACAGATCTGGACTGGATGTTCTATGAAGATGCTATGGAAAAGTGTAGGACATCGATCGTAATGAGCCGAAAAATTCAATATCATCGATTGGTTCAAGGTATAATATATTTAAGATTATATAATGAACGATTCTAATTTTAATAATTATATTTTTTTCTAATTAGTGTGCTGTAGACTTAAGACATTCATTCGGACATTTAATTGATTACACAGAAGAAGGAAAGATTTTTACAAAAAGGCATACCATTATTGTATCATATCTTATCTTACATGAACGCATTTTTATAAATTATGGATATAAGCAAAGTTTAATAAAATTTTATTTGAATCGAATAAAAAAATATTAGATTTAATAATTTTAAACGGATTTTTCAGGTTTTAAAAATTAAAGAAATTTAATATGTGAATATTAAATTTTAATACAATTGTATTAAATTTTTAATGACTACAACGGTTATTTTGTTTTTAAATTTTCCCGTTTAAAAAATTAATACAAATGTATTAAAATCTAATATTTTTGTATTTGAGGAAAATCTAATATTTTGTATTAGATTTTCTCATACAAATTTAATACAAAATATTAAATTATTTTTATCAGTGTATATAAAATACAAAAAACTTTTACAGGAATCAATTCACAACAATCTCGAGAAAAATACTTGTAATTTCATATCATAAACAAGAAAACTAAAGGAAAAAAAAATAAAACTTTCAAAAGTTTTTGTAAAAATATTTTATTTCATAAACAATTTTTTAGTGTGCTTCTTACAAAATATGATCCTTATCTCAACTGTCATAACAGTATTAGCTACAATATTTTTTTTTTATTCTACGAAAGTTTTGTGGAATATACAACACGTGGTAGATTTAGCAAAAAAAGTTACTTTTTTTTAGAATTAAATTCTGTGAAAATTGGCATTGATAAGGTTGCCAAAATAAGAGCTTAATGTTGAAAAATAAGTTTCTGTGGAAATATAAGAGCTCATTTATAGGATGTAGTTTCATGTTATGATTGCTTTGGTGAGCTTCTTAGAAATGTTGAATGTAAAATGATTTGAATAGTATGATTTTATAGATATAAATGGTAAACTAATCTTTATTATAAGTTTTAGGTTTGAATTTAGATCAGTGGTGGGCAACCTGTGTGTCGCTGCAAACTAGTATATTTTGTAATGCAAAAATTAAAAGGTTGTCCACCACTGGTTTAGATTGATAGTAATGTTTATGATGAATATAGATGCAGGAGTGAAACCAGAAGAGCCATTTAGGGATCGCGGGAAGTAGGAGAGTGGGGGAGGTTGGTGCATGGTTTCAAACTTAAGTGGACAATTTAGGGAAGCTTTATAACAAAACCCCTAGAAAATTGAAGAATTTTTTAAAAAATAGATTGGTAGTGTATGGGGATCAATTCAATTGCGCCTTTTTATACATGGGTTTGGATACAAATAGCCTTAGCGGCAAATGTCCAGAAAATGGTTAGATGCTTTACTCGATACTCGACACTAAAAAGTCGTATTTCTTATTATTTTGCATCAGAAAAACTCATAACAAACCAATATTTTTGTCTTCAGACCCCAAATGATCCTCCAAACTACATCCCTGATGGAAATGTCCTTGAAAAACTACACAAGAGGATGTACGAAACTTTCAAATTCTTAAAATACAGTGTAGAAGAAATACGGATCACTTTACTCCTACACAACAGTTCTTAAAAGAAATCCAAAACAAATAAACAATGGTAATCAACCATGAAAACGAGCTACAAATCAATATCCATCCAACTAAGAATAAAAACCCATCCAAACTCGTCATTTTTTCTTTCAATTTCTTATTTTTCATTTTCTTGATATATGAACAATAAAGAAGGATTACATTTCCTTTCTGATAACACTTTATTCTTTTCAAACAAAAATAAAATAAAGATGAGATGAAAAAGGAACGAAAAGCAAAGAGGAAATTGCCGTTAGAATGGGTGGAAAGCATCCAATTTGTTCAAATATCAATTTTCAAATTATACTTTTATAAAAAATACATCACACTTGTATAACTGTAAGACAAATAAATCCCTGATTCTGAACAAATTAACTTTTCCTTTTTTTTTGCTCCCTGCTACATACGAGCATCACCACATACTATAGCTTGAAAGTAAGTAGAAGAGTCAGATGGAAAACAAACATTTTCTATGTAAGAAAAGAAGATTTATTCAACTTTTGAGCATCTTGTTCGCTTCTTTCTTGATTTCTTTCATTTCTTGCCATTTCCATTGTCTGCAAAAAAATACGAGAAAATTGTGTGGAAATTTATTGCCGCTTTCCCTTTTTCTGATTTCTTTTTTTCTCATTCTTCCTACTCTAGTTCTTCTTTTTCGAACCTTACAGAATATATTTCCTATTTTCCCTTTCCAATTTTTTTTCTTTTCTTATTCTGAAAAATCACACGAAATTTTAAAGAAAGCGAGACGTTGTGTGACGTAAAAAAATAAAGGGCAGGAGAAGGAATACAACAAAAAAATTAATTAAAGCGCGAAAGGAAAAATCAATAGCGAGAAACCATATATTTGATATAATTAATAGCTTCTCCGTCTACTGCTGTTGCCATTTATCGTGATGCTCTAGAAGATCGAAATGGAAATTGGTATAGACAGTATGATTTGTGGGTGAGAATGGCGCATATTAGAAGCATAGAATTAAATTGGGATTTGGAAATATTTGAAAATTAACGGTCGATTAAAACTTGAAATTTAATGGTCCAAAAATTTTTAAATTCAACGTTTTATTAAATTTTGAAATTTAACGGTCAAAACAATTTTAAATTTAATTTTCCCAGAATGCTTTGTAATTTTCAAAATGAAGAAGATTTTGAGTAAATTTATCAAAAATCTAGAAGACAGACCGACAAAAAAATTTATTAAAATTTATTTCCATCAAAAACAACTCCCAAAAAGAAGGAAAGGCAAAAAAAAATTATGAAAAAAGCTAAAAACCAGCAATTAATAGCACTTGTTTCCGTTCTGTAAACAACAACAAAGTCAACGAATTTTTTAGATATAAAAATAGAATGAGAGAAGAGGAAAGAATGTTGTCAATAAATTTTTTTTCTCCCTACGTTCTAATGCTTCCGACCAAAAAATACTTTCAGCTTATATCCCCACAAAAGCTACTCTGACCAGCACATCTTTTCCTCGTCAAAATGGATTTCGGAAGGAAATTTTTGTCGGCTTCTTTTACTTATTCAAAGAATTTTATCTCTGGAATTTGATCATGGTCTATAAAAGGAAAAAAAAGGAATCCTGTCAGCTTTAGAAAAGGCAAACAACCGGGAAAAAAAAGTACGAAGGACATCTTAAATCATTTTATTCGTGTGCGGTTCATTTGACGATATTGTCACTTGACATTATTTGCATAAAGCTTTCATCACTCAATAAGAAGATTTATTTCCCTTGCTTATGAAATGAAGCGTAAATTGATGATGCTGAAGGTAAAGGCAATAGCACCAGCCGAGCAACAGATAATAAATTGGAGGTCATTATAAGGTTAGCAATTAGAGACCATATGTCACAGTTTATGATCATCTATCTCATAAAAATGACTCTTAATGGTCATTAAAATTTCATATATTCATGTCCAGCTCGGGGCAGGATGTGACAGTCATAAAAATGTGCCTTAATTTTTCAGTGGTGCTTAAAAGTAATTTTTTTTCTTTCTTCTTTCTCAATGAATACTAATTTCCGTTTTTGTCATTCAGCAGCACCAAAACTTGTAAAAATAACGAAAACCATGCTGAAGACTTAAAGTTTTTGACACTTGAAACTTTCCTTTTTTTTTCTTTGTTGCTCCTGAAAAGTGAAAATGGAGAAAAAAAGAAAATTTTCTTGAAAAATTCTTTTTCATTGAAAATTAGCAGACATTTGCTTAATGACATCAGGCAAGCAGGCAAGTCAAGGAGACAATTTTAGATAACGACACCAGCTGTCTCTTGAGGGAATGGCAAAAAAAGTGAAAATATTGTTCATTTCAGGGGAAGTGGTTGGTTGAGGGAAATGATCGATCAATGGGATGCTGGGGAAGGATGCAAGGATATTGAAGAAGTAACCTGCTGCTTAGCCACTCGGTCATTGAGGCCTAACTCTCGCAATGACAGAGTCGTCTATATACGGCTTGATACCTAAAGGTCCACCCTGCTCAGATTCCACTCAAGGGCTTAATTCCGAGGTGTAATTGAGGGGAGTTTCGCATCAAATCTTAAGCCCTATTTGGACAAATATTTCTAGTTACTCCTAAATGTATGACATGCCAAACAAGAAACAACCTCTTGTTCAGGTCAGACTTCATCCGAATCCAAACCAACTCATCCAGATCACCAAAATAGGACATCCCCCTGCATCATCAGTTCAATAAATTTAATAAAAAAAATTTATATATATTTTCCTCACGCTGGAAACTTTCACATAAACCCACATGCACGCACACAAAAAAAACTGATGATGATGATGACGATGGAACGAGAGGTTAGAAAAGAATGGCATAAAATGAAGAAAAATATCAAGTTTGAATGAGATTCATTAATGGCACACAAACAATCATTAAAGCAAATTTCTTTTTGCACTTAAATAAACGACGATGAAATTTTTCATGTACACACAATAATTTTTGTTCCTCATCTTCTTTTTTTTGGGTTCAGTCTCTTATGTCTGAATGTATGGAGTCGGGAGATGGAAAGAATACCTCATTAATAACAACTTTTCATCATCTTATTTTATTTTACTTTTTACTTAACTTCTTAATTTTGTTATTTAAGATTCCAATTTGATAAATGTTCTTCTACATCTTACAAACTTTTTATTTTACTCGAAGTCTTCTTGTTCCTTATCTGTTTTGTAAATAGATGAGAAATTGGCATGAAATTTGTCAATTTAGTACATCAAATGAGTTTGATTTGTTGATTTTATTGAGGTGTCTTCGAAATTATTGGGTAGGGTTGCATTCAGGGGTTGAAGTACCCTTCGATGCCCCTCATTCCTGTTAATTAGAGACTCAATCTACTTCCTTTATCCAAGGAAGATCAGAAAATTTAGAAAACTAATTTTTAAGATCCTTTTTTGATCTCTCAAAGCTTCCAAGTCCTTATCTGTCCTACATAATTGTCAAATGCCTCAATAACAACCCATTACTACTTCCCAACTGTAATTCTCATCCGTTTCCACAAAACTTGCTATTACTTTGTAACATAATAGACGTAAATTGACATATGTGTACGAGAAAAATCAAAACAATTTTATGTAGGTCAACTAAGTAACATCGAATGAGCCAAACTTCTTAAATAATTTCACACTAATGAGTTGTTGATGATTTTGGATGGGAGAAAAATAACAAATCAATGATCCATTATGCTACATAATATTTGTGTTTACTTATAAAAGAAATGTAATTTTGTAAGTAAAGAAATTAAAGAGTTTGAAACTTTTTATGGTTGATATTTGGGGAACTGCTTTTATCCAAAATCCTAACAGATTGGAGAATTTTTCATCAAAAAGGACACATTCACCTTAACTGGAAGCTGATCTAAACGGCACATATTGAACTGTGGCCATCTAGACGACAGTATAATTAGAACCAAGTGACAGCCACTTGCCAAATGTGTCGATTCTAAGTATACTGCTGCATTGACGCCGTGACAGCAACATTTCAATATCGAGTGATATTTGTTGCCACAGAAATTAAATATTCTAATAAATTCTTCTATTATTAGAGCATTAATTGCTACAAATTTAAGGTAATTTAAATTTTAATTCCAATACACCCAAACAAATTATTAATAGAACTTTTCCAGACGTGCAAATTGATTTTTAGGTAATTCACCTACTCAAATCTTTAAAATGTTCAATTATTGTTACTATAGCTTGTTATGCTTCTTATAAATTCCAGTAGACTTTTTGTTTCTCTCTTTAATTTCATCTATTTTTAAATGTCTAGCAATTGATGCTTAATATTTTGACATCCTGTTCTAGGAAGGTAAATATCTTTTGATTTTAAAATGAATAGAACGTGACTATGAAAGGATGCTATTGATACAGACAGAATTAATGATTACAAGGTAACAATACCCAGTGATATAGTATGCAGGAAGAGCCATTTATAGGCAGCAATAGATCACGATAAATATGTACGACCTGCGAAGTAAACAAGGACCTATGTGGCACAAAATAGATGCTAGGACATCTCTACATCGCCGTGTTGATGACAATATTTCAAAATATCCTGGAAGCTCCTCAAAGGCATCGTGACAGCAGTTTTGTCAGCTTAGAACTGAAAATTGAAAGACACTCTACATCCAGGATGAATCTAACTTTAGACTAACTTCCCACAAATTCTCTCAACTACCTTAAAAATGAACACGTTGCACAAATTCATAAAAATACATTAAATTCATATTTTCTGCAATCATTTTGTTAATTTACAGCTTATTCATAATCCACTTATAGTACAACTTTACAATGTAAAAGCTTAAGGTTATACAGCCATAAACATATTTAAACAATACAATATTAATTAGTAGATAATAAGCAAAAATAAAAATTTAACCTCATAATTTGCTATTCAGAGGAAGTGCTCTTGAGAATTGCTGGTAATTACTGCTTCTGCATGACTTCTTGCTCAATATTGTCTTAAAAATTTTCATTTTTGTTCCTTAAAAGACATAAATTACAAATTAGTAAACAATTAATTACTGATTGACTGATGAGGCATTCTGTTGTCATATCAATGGATGTTAATTAATTGATTGAATCATGTACATGCACGAAATGCATACACAAAGTCTCTAACATGAATGAAAATAAATAAAAATATGTAGTGATGTTGAAATATGAGAAATGTACGAATGAATATACATGAAAAAGATGGATATTTGTGACGTGTTCGCCATACCAAACCACAAACCGAGTATATAAATATTGTTTATCGTATCCATTCGAGGAAGGAGCAAAAGAATAGGAAAAAATCTGGCATCCGTATTGGAATGAGAAGTATATGAAGTTATACATACTTACTAATTTAAGTGTGTGTCTTTGTATGGATGAAGAAGGAATCATAAAAAGTCAAAGAAACGTAAATTATTATTATTATTTCCGAAACTTGGTGCGGAATCGCAATACCCGACAAAACTTTTCTCAATAAATCAGTAATTGAGGGTGACTTTGGGATGCCTATTTGTGACTTTTTGATACTTGATAATGAATATAAATATTTTCTCACTACCGCAATAGGAAGGAGGGTGACACCACATATACATCTATAATTACTTACAATCATTTTGAGGTCAAAGCTGATAATGGCATTCATAGCACCATAAGGAATGTTAATGAAAGTTCCTTACCCAACTTCTTTTTTTTCGGGGTGTGTTTTAGGGTAAGAGTTATTATTGTTGATACTTTGGCTGGATGTTTAAAATTAAGGCTGTCTGACTGTTTCTACTTATATCTTTCAGTGTCTATTTGTGTGTATCAGTGTCTAGCTGTGTCCACCAGTGTCTATCTGTGTCTAGCTTGTGTTTATCTGTGTCTATTTGTGAATATCTGGATCTATCAATACATATCTGTGTTTAACTGTGTCTACCTATGCCTGCCCAACTGTGTCTACCTATGCCCAATTGGGTCTTTCTGTGCCCAACTGTGTCTACCTATGCCCAATTGGGTCTTTCTG
The DNA here is from genome assembly GCF_022539635.2 of Chironomus tepperi. NCBI lineage: Eukaryota > Metazoa > Arthropoda > Insecta > Diptera > Chironomidae > Chironomus > Chironomus tepperi. The sequence goes on from NW_027226207.1 coordinate 5,119,878, forward strand.
TGTCAAACTGCATCTTTCTGTGTCTAATTGCGTCTTACTGTGTCTAACTGCACCTATATGTGTCTAATTATGACTAGCTAAGTCTATATTTTCTTATTTGTGTCTATATGTGTCTATCAATGTCGATCTGTGTCTATATGTGTCTATTAGTATCAATATGAGTTTAGCTGAGTCTATTAGTATCTACCTGTGTCTATCTGGATCTGTCTGTGTCTATCAGTGCAATCAAATCTCTATCTGATAATTGCGCTTAATACTCTATTCAGTATAATAAACTCTATACTAGTTTGAGCCTACGCCTATTGCTTTTTTTTCGGGCTATGAAAGCGATAGATTTTTTGATAAAAATTCCTCAACAGCTGAATAAATATAAACAGTAAAAGGGAGCTTACATTTTTTTTTGGAAATAGAAAATAAGATAATTTATGTATTTCAATTTTCTTGTGAGATAATTTGTTTATTTTTCCAATTTTCCTTCAGAACACACCGAAGTATGTTTTCTTCTCATTTTCTCTCTTTTTCTCCAATTCGATTTCATCTCACTGTTGGTTTTTGGTAAAATTAGGTTTTTCTTTTACTTGCTGCTTTGTTATATTAGTTCCGAACAGATATCGAAGTTGAATTTATTTCTGCATGTTTACTTTGAAAGGAAAATAAAAAAGAATTTCCATAAACAATTCTTTTTTTTTACATGGAACAAGAAGAAGACAAAACTTCTTCTTTTGCGGAGGTGAACGAAGAGGCAACATATACAGGCAGGCAGCATCAACAAAAAACTTTTTTGACTCTTTTTTGTAACTGTGAAATTTGGAAATTGTTTGGACAGATTGTCTGTGCTGGACAGAAGTTGAGGTTTATGGTGTTTGAAATGGAGGATAAATAGGAGCCTCTGAGTCAAATTTATTAGGATTCTTGTTACTATCAAGAAGAGGACAGTTAGGGTCAAGTCTAGTGTTTCTCAAGTCTATCAGAATGCGACAAACTTGATTATTTACTTGAAGCTCTTGACGACACACTAGTAGGTCATAGATCATAATTTGAGCAGCACTGTCCCTATTCTTGTTACAGATATGAAGCCAGGTCATGCCAGGTATGTCAGCACAAACATTATATGTTCTAGGTTAAGTGTAATCTAAAACCACAATGCCATCGTGCATTCTTAGCTTCTATCCATTTCAAAATGCGTATCAACATCCTCTCAAAAGCTTTGACATCCCCTTTTACTCACCAAACTCTCTCCCACCAATACAAAATAAAGAAGACAAGCAATTCTCTCACAATATAAACCATTTTCACGTTTTCATGTTTTAAGGCGCTCGTTTTGGGTTATCGAAAAGTCAAAAACTTTACCAATTTTTATTTCATTTGTTTGCGTAATAGAACTTCTTCCGAAGCGGCATCGCTTCTTTTTTTTTCATCACTAAGATGTAAAAGGTTAGAGGCAATATAAGACTTTTACTCAATCTCTTACTCTCCTCGGCATTCGCAATTTTTATTTTATTTTTTTTATTAAAACAAATTTGCTTTTATTTCGGCACCGACTGTGAGAGGCCTCATGAGCGGATGAGTTGATAGAACAACATAAAAGCGTAAAATGAGAAGAAAAAGGTCCAAAAAAAAAAAAAGATTGAAATGATTTTTTATTCTTCATGTTGATAAACTTTACTCTCATTTTACTCTTTATTATCTTGATTATGTGCGAAAAAAAAGGAAAGAAGAATGAGGAGAAATTCTTTTTTTGTTTGAGGAAGTAAATGATGAGAAAGGAACAAAAACAAAAAAACATTCTTTTAGGGAAAATGACGAAAACTTTTCATCTCAATTTGTTAACAAATTTTCTTTTGAAAATGTGAAGTGATGTCGAGAATGAGTTGATAAAACACTGCAGAATAATTGAGGTGAATGAACTTGTATAAATTGAGTTTTACGACATTTTAGACGGGGAATTGACATTTATGAGTTTTTAAGCTGTCTACTTAAGTGACACAAATGACGGCTTCTATTTGGTGTTAATAAAAGTGGCTTAGCAATGTCTTCAAAGCTCCCTGGCGGAACCATCATCATTTGTGTCACTCGGGCTAGCTAACAACTTTTAAATGATAGCTGATTACATCAAAAATTCCCAGAAACTTTCATCATTTATGATGTATTTGACCATTGCTAATTAATAATTATGATCAAAAATGATTCATTTCTCAAATTTATTAGTGAAATATCCGGAGGATATTGTAAATAATTTACTGAGATAATTGATGTAAAATTCTTTGGAAAATTATAAAACCATCATTAACAAAATTGCCTGTAGTTGGAGAATCGTGGAAATAAATTATTGAGCTGCATTTTTGATTGATTGATTAATTGATTAATTATTCAGCTTTATGACTTCTCAGAAATTTAATCAATGATTGTTGAATTAAAATTTCAGCAATATTAATAGTGAAGTCATAGTTTTTTGGAGTTCTGGGGGAATTGCTTGATCATTTTCAACAGATAATTATTCTCAACAGTACATGACGTAGAATTGGCAACATATTGTGTCTCCAGGCTGATGTGAGCCCTAAGCGGAGTTGGATTTGCTAAAATATGGTGTAACTCTGGTGTTTGAGTTGATTTTGACTTCACGCCGGCCTGAATTCACAATTTTCGGTCGTATGTCTTTCATTGTGTCAAAATTAAGCTCTATCTAATTGATTCTTTACTAAATTGAATCAAAGTCCTTAAAATTAATCAAATATTTAGCTGAATTTAGTTGAAATTTCAAAACAATATTCTGCAAGCCCCATCCAAACCTCTTACATAAAACTTATTAAAAATTGTTGATCCAACAATCAAAGTCTCCCATAAGTTAACATTCAAGGACATCAATTTAATTCCAGACATTAAAAAAGTTTAACTTTTTATTGATTTTTTCAAGAAACAAAAGAAGAAAAATCAAACTCAATCATTAGAAATAACAAAAGAAACTCAAAACTTTTCCTCCAACGTAACAAATTTATGCAAAAAAATGTTAATACAAACATGACGAACTTGAAACTTTTTTAATAAGGATTCTTGAAAAAACTTTCAATTGAGATCGATTTTTCTTTCCGATTCAATAAAGAAAAAGGAATAATAAAACTTTGCAAAATTTAATTCCAATCCACTTAAGTTCCAATCAATTAAGCCCCTTTTTCAATTTAAATCAATTTTATATTCATAAATATTTTTCATTATTACAATATTTTTACATTAACAAATACACTCAATCTATTTAACAAAACAGCATCAATTGACTGACTCTCGAGTGCCTTTTTTCAATTTTCTGCATTTTTCACAATTGTTAAAATGCTCAATAATGCGCGCAATAAATTCAATTGAAATTTTTATAAATAAACTTTTTTGCCTTTTTAAGAAATGAGAAAATTTTTTAATATAAATAAATTCACTCAGCTTCAGTTACAATGAAGTCATCCAGAAGGATGAAGAAATATTTAAATTATTCCTATCAATGAAAAGAATTTTTTATATAAAAAAGTAGTGAAAAAGGGATGGAAAACTTTGATTTGAAAATCTTTAACCGCACTTTTCCCTTTTTCCTGAAATTTTCACAACTCATGCAATTCTCTTGAATATATTTTATTGATGATAATCTACAAAGGGTGCTGCAAAGTCTTGACAAACGAGTGAAAATTCTTTATTTCTTCATTTTAAAAGAACAAATCGCCATAGTGAGATTGTAAGTAGTTGAGTGTATCTGTGGAGTTGTCCATAAGGCGTCCTTGGTTTGAATTTGGTTCAGTAACTTTGGAAGCTTTTGGTTCGAATCCTGAAATTTTTAAAATCCATTTTCAACAAAGTTTGATTGCTTCTTTTATCTATTCTAATATAGAACTAAGATATTGGCTGGAAATTCGAAGATAAGCTGTTTGGACAAACAGCAAACCTTGAAGCCGATTCAGGTGTTGTATGAATCAAGCAAATTCGATTCCATTCAAACTTTGAGAAACAAACCATGGATCTATAGAGAAAATATGAACAAAACTTGCCATATAGACAACACTATAATGATTGCGTCTAGTGTGACTCGAACTCATGTGCTCACAAAAAGAGGGTTACAGATATCCAGTGTTAATGTCGGCCAACCATTCGTTTATAGGTACCTTACTATTGCACCAGCAGATTCGCCTACAAATGACTTGCAAATGTCTCCATAACCCAGATTCAACTTTTCTTCAAATTATGCTCAAAAGTAAACATTCCAGACAAACTGCACATAACTAAACTCCCAAACTTTAAAATCTCCAGCAAACTGCACTAAAAATATAAGAAGGAGTTGAAATTAGCTGCGGGAATTTTCTTGATTTAAACATAACAAATTACTTTTTCATCCAGCAACCCCCCGTTTTCATACCATCACAATATCCTTCGATAAGCGAAAACTGATAAGATTAAATCATTTTACACTATGAGCGCAAGAATTTCTTCATCCATCCCTTAAATATCATTTTTTATTTTTCATGAAAATTTTCACTGCTCGTATGATAGAAAGTAAAAAAGCAATATATGAAAGCAATAATAACATCAACCCTCTTTTTTTTGATTTCCTGATTTAAAGACTTTATGTGCCTTTGAGGGTGAAAATTTTCTTATTTGACATAGAGACGGGCAAGGGGAGTTGGAAAAGTGAATGAAAATGCAGAAAAAAAATTCCTTTTAATTTATTTTCGTTTGTGAAAATGATTATCACATTTTTATATCATGACGATGACTGCAATATCCTATAAATATATACAATTTACTGTACAGTAGAGAATTGTGAATGGAATGAAAATCAATCTATCCATAAAAAAAGAATACTTCAATTGTCATACCATTTACAATTTTTTGCATGAATCGACAAAAAAGTGCCATTTCACTCCCCTATTATGTCATATTTTATCTATCTTGAAATATTTTCTTCTTATTTCTTCTGTTTTGATTCAATTTTCATCTTTCTTAAAGGAAGCTTCATCATTTGATGGATACATAAGAATGCTTTCATGCTGATAAAGAAGTGCAAGATAGGAGTTGTTTGGTTGTGATGTCAATGCAATTGAATGATGGGAATTTTAGTCATTCGTACTATCTTTAGTCTGAATTGTGTTATGAGGGTTGATATAGCGAGTATGGGTGTACAGAAGTAACTATAAAGTAGGATGTAGCTAAAGAATATTAAAGCTTAACATTAGATCCTGGTCAGGAGCGCAGGCTTCCAACTATGTAGCTCAGAAACCTAATACCTAGCCCTCTTCCTCCTGATTATGCCCTTACTCTGGAACAGAGCTTGAATAAAACTCGGATTTTATTTACTCGACTACCTTTAATATACTCGTTCTGGAGTAGCCTCAAGACCCCTAGATCAGTCCTACTCAAGCTTGTTCATTAGATACCCATCCACCCTAAACCTTAGCAACGCCCCTCTGGCTCAACCCCTATTTATCAATACTAAACATCATAAACTAATAATCCCCCATACACAGCATAATCAACAAAAGAAACTATGATAAATTCAAATCACATATACAGGAAAAGCACTTACCAATCAAGAGTCAATGACCGAGAAGTATCTGGATCATATAAATACAAAGTTCATGCAATTTGTCTTTAAGAGATTACAGTAGAGATTCCTAGTGGAGTAACTAACACAATTTCGAGAATAAATTTATAGCTAAGTTTCCAAACATAAAATCAGTAAAATTATAAGCTAGTTCCATGAAAATTGCAATCAGCACTAAAATTTTATTTCACTTACAGCACATTTACAGCATGGCAATAGTGGCCCAGTGAGAATATTGCCACATTTTTCTCAATTATCAAACCTTGTGCGGGGAAAACATTTTAATGCAACATAGAATTCTATCCTGAATACTTATAAGCATGAGGAGCATAAATAATTATGTACATCTATAACGTTGATTAAATGCACTAAAAGACTCTTCCTTTTTTTCTAACCGAATTTATTTATGAAACATTTTTTTTTTTTTTTGCGGAAGTTTCATTTTCTACTTGCCTTCTTGCCTTTGATGTGTAGACACAGAGCAATTCCTTTTGCAATCTGATTACCTCGAAATTGCAATTTTTATGCTGTGCATGAAACTTGCTAAGCTCATAAATTTTTCAGATTGCACAAAAAATAAAAAGAGAAAATTTTCTTCCATTTTTTATGTATCGTTTGATGCAGTTACTGTACTTTGGAAAAAAAAAATTCTTTTTTTTTTTGCTGATGATATCTTGAAAAGGCCATAGCCATGATTAAAAATTAAGTTCTTTGATGTAAGAAGAGAGAAAAAAATTTCTCTTCAAACAGATTCGTGACGAAAATTTTCGATTTTTATTTTGCTTTAAAGGGGATTGTTTGTAAGTGATGGCTGTTATCAATTGACCGGTTAATCAATTTTTGATGAGTTTTGACTATTTTGATATCATGGATCAGTGGTGGGCAACCTATGTGTCGCGTTACAGTAGTTTGGGGTCATAATTTCTTGGAAATGTCATGAAATTCATTGAGACAAACTACATGATGTGTAGTTTTCCATAACTAAAAAAGCGCTGGCATTTCTTAGTTCAGCCAGTCATTACTTACCACTGTAGCCATCGAAATATTAAAGGTTCCCCATTATTGTCATATGAGGGGGTCTTGAGGGGGTTTTTTTGGATTTTATGTCTAACAAATTGATGAATTGTGTCCAAATTAGAGGAGGAGAGAGGCAACTGCCAAAAAAACCCCGGCTCTGTTTACCCTCTGGCTCTACACCTAAACACTTATCTCATTTATGTACATACATCATTTATGAAACATTATTCCACTGATTACCGTTAAGAATTTAAATGTAACCCATATTCAGAGGTAATTTGTTACTCAACATCCGCACCATCCCATCACATTTTTTTCTAGTGCATAATTTATCTAATAGAAAAGTTTCTTTTTCCTTCCATTGCCTGAAATTGCCAATAAATCTTTGCATCCTTTTGGTACAATAAAAAAAGTAAATATTTTATATCTAAAATGTAAGTGCGACACAAAATATTTTGAGTCAATATGCACACAACCTTCACTACTAGTTTTGTGGTATTAATAAATTATGTAAAATAAATATCATTCACATAAAATGCGTCATAAAAATGCGATCGCACCCCTCGGAAAAGAAGATAAAATGCAATATATTATAATCAATATAAATAGCAGCAAAAAAAAATTGGGAAAGAGAGTTACTTAATGCATAAAACAAACACGTTTTCATACACTTTAATCACATCATTGTAAGTTGAAAATTATGCATTACGAAAATTTTAAAGAATATAAATCATTTTAGTTAGAGATGAAAAAAAATTAAATTAACTCAATAAAAAGTCATGAGCACGAGAGAAGCGAGAAGAATTTTGGAGGGGATATTGCAAACCCTCATTCGATAAATTTTATTCTCTCTCATTCCAACCCTTCTTTGCTTCAATAATGTTGTAATAAAGAAAAAGGAGACGAAAAAGGGATGGAAATATTTTAACTTAACAAAAAAATTATTCATCGAGGAATTTGAATTTCCATTCTTTGTGTGGAAACTGACAACTTTGAAGTTAATTTCATTGTCTGGAATGGCTGTGGGTTGACTGACGTATTATTTCGTCAATTTTGAAGTTTTAAGGGAAGTTTTCACTTCATTTTGATTAAAACCTCAAATTGTCTAGACAATTTCTTAATATTGGGAAGTTAGTCATTAGATTCAATAGAATTGTAAGTGGTGGAGTGCTGTTAGGATATGAAGGAGGTTTCTAAAATGCTGGTCTCTTGAGAAATGGAATCATTAGAATTGTCCTACTTTTGCGTCATAAAACTTTAACTCAGAGTTGCAGAGTATGGAGGATTTGGATAAATTTTGGAATTTCGTGTCAATTCTGGGTCTTAAAATAGTCCAGAAGGCACAAGTCGTTGAAATTACCAAATGCCCAGCCTAGGTCGATGTGGGTCTGCATGCATTTATTAAGGCCCCCATGCCAGTGTCACACCTTATTCGAAATTAACCTAGCTGCGCAAGCTTCTGAACGCGCTTACGCTGGAGTTCAATTTTTTACACTGGAGTCCGAACTCCAGTGAAGATGCCTTTTTGAACTTTTGCAGTCCGAACTAATAATATCCTTCCAACTCTGCTATAGTTATCTGCTCAATTCATAGACCATAACTTAGCAGGCAAAGCGACCGCTTTTAGGTACCATAGTGGTCTTTCTGCATCATTAAAGCATTCGGTTTGCCTGTTAGAGATACTCATAACTTCCAGGTCATTACCCTTAAATTACCCATTAAATACTCAAAAAACTAGTTCTCAATATAACTTATGAATCAACAAACTATTCATTGACATTCAAACAAAAATATAAAGCAGATCATAACTTAAACAAACTTCCTTAAAAGCCATGATAAACGGATAATTTACAGGATTATTCACTCATTCAAAGGTTCCATCCCTTTGTGTATAAAAAACGAGTTTGAAATTATAACGCGCTGTTTGGCATACAAAAAGGAGTCAAAAATCAAGATAAAGGGGATATGAAATATAAAAACAAAAACTAGTCCTCATTTTTTATTCGATAACCATAAATGCTAATTTTGACTAAATTGCCTCGCATTTCTATTATTCAAGAAAAATGTGCTGTGAATTTCTCATTCTTGCCTTATTTTTTTTATTTTTCGAAAAAAAAAAATTTAATTTTCTTTTGCCATAAAAAAATGTAATAATTTGTCCCATGTTGCACATCTTATCAACTGAAAATTGCTACCATTCCGAGCATCAAACGATGGAGGGAGAACGACCAGAAAAAGAAGAATAAAAAGTTTCAATATTATTTGCTATCGATAAATTTTCTTTTATGATTATGTGAAAAGTTGGAAATTTTCGGAAGCAATAAAATTTAAAAATTATCAATCATACATTATTTCATGATATTTAATAGCGTCACGGTTAATTAGAGAGACGAAAAGAGTCGTAAAAATTCATAAAAACAAAAATTTATCTATTTCTCATTCTCTTATGTCTTATTTCCTGATTTTATTCCAATTGTCTTATCTCATTCACAGTATCGTGCGATAATAAAAACATGAAAAAAACTTATATAGAGTTTATTGTAAGCAGGGTTGGTGATAAGAGATGGGAATGGTAATAATGACTTATCTTTTTATAATAAATGTCAAGACTGAGTGGATTTTGATGAGTTTTAGACTTTTGTATCAGTCTGGGGGTCTTAAAATAACCCAAAAGGCACATGTCGTTCAAAATACGAAAGGTCTTACTCCAGGTCCATGTGAGTCTGTCTATATTTAACCAAATCTGACCCCAATATCAGAGTCATGCTGTATTTAAACCTGACATAGCTACTCGAGCTTTTGAACGTACCGAAAATCTCAAAAATCCTCATCCTAAGCATCTTATATGCTTACTTCTTTGTCAAAGGCGCACTGGGGCCAATTGCCCCATTTAAAATTCGTCGGAAGCTGGATCTGTCTTTAGAAAATTCCTGCCAGTTTTTAATTCCCAACACTTTTGCATCATTGCTCCAAGAGCAACACCTAAGCATCTACAAGAAACCACATCGATAACCACAAGCTCCAACCTAATCCTATCCAACCCACCAACCCTGATCCTAGAAACAATTCATTCATATAGACATACAAACAAGAAACTCTTTCATTTTCGATTCTATATGAAGCTTCTTCTTCCCTTCATTGTGCCATCGGAAAAAGCAATAAATTAAATTTCAAACTGGGACTAGCAAAAGCTTGCAAGCAAAAAAATGGTGCCTTTTCAATGCTTGCCAAAGCTATAAAAATTCAATATAAATGTTAATGCTTGAAATTGAAAATAACATAAAAATAGCGAGTTTTCTGCTTTTTTTTTTGTTTTTAACATAACGAAGAATGTATGAATGATTCAATGAATGAGAAGAAGGAGCCTTCAAATTCCAGTAGAATCAGAAAAAAACAACAACAACAGAAAATAAAACATGACTTTTAATGAATATTCGATGCCGGAATTGATATAAAAGAAGCAATTTATTTCTAGCTCAATTCTCTTGTGTACTTCAATTATTGCGCAATAATTCTGTCTTTTTGTATTATTTATGATTTTCTGATATATATTTTTCTTTCCATCCTCTTCGCCTTATTTTTAATCATTTCATTTGATATGTAACTGTACATCTATCGAAATTGGATTTTATTGGGAGATGGTAGAAAGGGGACTGACACTTGATGGAAAAAAATAAATAAAAATTATGCAATGTATTGGAAAAGAAATATTTTTGCTTGTGGCACAAGGTCGAAGCTTAGCGATTTGAGGAGTCAATACAATGTTTGAGTGACATCGATTTGAGAAGATTTGGTATTTGTCAGTCGACATTGTTCAATTTAATGAGGATTTTTATATTTTGTTGTGTACTTTTAGAAGAAGATGGAAATGTGAATTGAAGGTTATTTATGCTTTATTTAGAATTGACTGATATAAGAGACTTATCTGAGCTAAAATCTGCGAAAAATCTCAGAGATCTCATTTTTTGGCATCGAATTTGTTCAAAAACAGAAGTTTTAGTGACGACTTAGCAGCTTTATTAGGGGTCTGAAAATTACCGGTAATCGGGATTTGACGGTAACGGATATTTACCGGTAATTACCGGTTTTACCGGTAATATCCGTACATTCCGACTCTATATATCCGAATATTTAGGGTAAAAAAAATTTTTATTTTTGGTCACTTTTTTCGATCATTTTTAAAAAAAGTCATTTGCAAACGTCTTTAGAGGATGGATTGTAGAGAAGAGTTGTAAAACATCCAAAAGTAAGAACTTTTGCATTAAAACTTTTGACTTTTGGACTTCCTGCAGTTTGAAATTTGAAAAATGACCGAAATTTGGTCAGTTTTCGTTTTAGCCGCTTGTGCTAAAGAACTAGTTTTTCATAACCCGATAAGTACCTGAAAAGTTACCTTTCTCATCTCTCTATCATTACTGATATTACCATTTCAAATAAATAAAGCCCTTCTTCAGGATTCATCATACAAAATGACTGATTTTCAGATGTAATTTTGGTAATTTTTTTCAAACGGAAAGTATTTGTATAAAAGTTGTAAAATATATCCAAATATCCAATGCTCACTGTGAAAAAATGTGACCAAAAATAACATTTGACTTTGAAATTTATATATCTTGGAATTGACAAGTCTAAAAATTCTTTTGGAAATATCCACATTAAAAATTTTCAAAAATGAAAAATGTCTAAAAATAACGTTTTTACCCTAAACAAAAAAATAAACTGCGGTCTTAATATTTGAATTTTTTAAAAATTCGTTAAAAATCTGTTACCGCTGGATAATCCATATAAATTAACGGTAACGGTAATGGATATTACCGGTAATTACCGGTAACGGACGGTACGGATATCCGTCATTCGGACCCCTAAGCTTTATGTATTTTTTGACAATATTGGGACTTTGAAGTACCACAGTTGACCATTTTGTAGCGTTCAGGGTGCTAGGTCTGTTCCGAGTAGTACAATGTAGTCGCCAAGGCATCGTTTGTTTATGACAAAATTCGAGAGTGCCTTAAAAGCTACCTGATTTAACCTACAGTTTTTCTTAGGTACATTCTACAGTAAAGCTAAGAATTTTATGGAGTTTGATTTTTATGCAACTGTCTCTAATGTTACAGTGTCTTTCGCATGTCCCTGATGTCTTGCCAAGCTTCACAATCACAGTGAAATTCCAAGCTACACTCCAACAATCAACATCGAGAACAACTTTAAATCGTAAATGTATCATAGCAATTATCAAGGATTTCTCTTATCAAAACCCCATTCAAAAAGTTAGCAGACACTTAATTCATACAACTCAGTAAATACAGAATCACATTCAAATTGTAAACAATCCCAAAAAATACAAAAATAAACACAAAAAACTCTTTAAACACTCAAATAAAAAATCCAAAAATTTGTGCTATTTAAATATTCCTATAGCGATGCCTTTGTTACAGTAACGGAATTCAAATGTAAATTTTTGAGGCATCAGTTCTTCTCCCCCTTTTTCATCTCATTTCAAATTACTTGTTATTACTATCTGCTTAGACACATTTCGCTATATTTACTTTCTTCTTATTATTTTTTCCTATTCATCATCACTTATTTATATTCTATATCTAGCTCTATTTATCGATCTGACATTTCATCTCGCGCTTTATGTTATTAAAAAATATATATATATGAGAAGATTGAGCCGAAAATGAGAAGTGTTAATATTTTTCTTTCATCAAGTCAGAAATAAAGTCAGAAGAAAAAAAAAGTAATTGAAGTTCGGTAAACATTAAAGCCTGATGTAGCTATTTCTGTAGCATGATTATGTAGATTTCTCAAAAAGAAAACGAAAAAAAGAATCGTAAAACAATTGTCTTAAAAAGTACATGTACCGTGATAACAGACAATAAATCTCAATTTTAGTAAAAATATATATATTTGTGTATGTGCGCCTTTTTTTGCACCGCCGCAAGCATAAGGCAATGAATTCCTTTTTTTTTTGTTCGTTTAAGGAATTCATTCCTCGACGTAGACATTATTTTTGTATGAAAAATATAAGAGGGGTTGATTACATGTTATGTAACGTCAAGCAAAACCTAATATAGTTTGTAAACCAATTATATGACTTAGAATAGCTGATAAATCTAGTATGTACACCTAGTAGCTTGTTAACCTAGCTTATGTCCTAGTAGAGTTAGTATATGTCATATTGCAGCTGGTAAAGCTAGCATGCAACATTGAATAGCTTGTAAAGCTAGTATACAACCTAGTATAGCTTGTAAAGCTAACAGATAATCTAGTATAGCTTGTAACGCTAGCATTTAGCCTAGTAAAACTTGTATATGACCTGGTACACCTGGTAAAGCTAGCATATAACCTTGTATAGCCTGTAAAGCTATTATGTAGCCTAGTATTACTTGTAAAGCTAGTATATAAACTAGTATGGCTTTTAAAGCTAGTATATAGCATACTACAGCTTAAATAGCTGTTATATTGCCTAGTAAAAATGATAAAGCTAGCATACAACCTAGTATAGCTTTAAAACCTACTAAAGTATGGACTTATTTGAATTGTTTTACAAAACCTTTAAAAAAATTCTAAACTAAACTCAAACAACAGTCCTCATCCACATTTTCACTTAATATCACTAACGAAGCCAACGAACAAACCCCTCAAAGGAAAAGGAATGAAATAAAGTAAGTCCATGTAAAGTGAAAGTAAAAAGGAAAAAAAAGGAGAGAAAGTTTAATTCAATTATTCAGCATTTTACAGAATGATATATGTTTTACGAATGATTATAACACAGAAGTAGAACATTTTTAAGCTGTAGAAATCTTCCCCGAGAGCGAAAAAAAAAAAGTATTTTCACGGCGTAGAAATTGTTGGAGTGGAGGGATGTAACATTTCTAGGTACAACGTTATTCTATGTAGAAAGTCGTGTATACTTTAGATTAAATAATGTACATTCTTCCATTTAATGGGAGCTTAGTTTTTACAGAAACGATTTAATTCCTCATGAAAAGATACTTTTTTTCTCGTTTTTTGTTTTTCAGACGTTAACATACAGACTGAAAGCAACTAGTTAAAAGTTTCTTTTGGAAGAGAAATAATCAATAAAATTTAAGGGAGCTTTAGAATCTTTTGATGATTTGGCAAGTTAACAAGAAATGCAGACAATATTTAAGATGTTGGAATTATGAATGCTTTTGAAACTTGAAGATTGAATTTTTTTTGGAATTTAATTTTATTTTACTGGATGTCTGCAATTTTTATCAATTTTATGGCAAAAAGGAAATGCTTCAAAAAGACATGAAACACAATGCTTTAAGTTGTTCTCAATAATCTATTTACCGAGCAGCATAGAGTTGAAATAAGGATTTTGAAAGCTTATGAGACACAAAGGTTCAATTTAGAAGGAGAATACGAATTTCAAAGGATATATGCTCATTTTAAGAGTAACATGTTGGTGTTTTTGCATATTTTATGTCACTTTGTAAGCTTGCCTGCTCTTAGTCATCTCATTTTGAATGGCACGATGTACAAGGCCTTAAGAATCACGACTTAAGTACAGCCCTACAGAGTTCGACAAAGTCTAAAGCTCAACCCGATGTTCCTAAGTGTGTTTCTAGGACATATTAAATTTGAAGACCTGCGAATGTCTAAAGTAGTCTGTTAATCCTGTCCGAACTTTAAATTCAAGCTATACAGTACCTAAGACGTTCATAAAGCCTCTTAAAGAGCATAATCCCTCCCCAAACATTCCAAACGCATGTTCTTTAAGATCATAGCTAGAAATCGACTTGAATTTTGTATTGAAAAGTCGACTTCGAGCTCTACTCGGGATTCAATCAAGATTTCTTCCCCCAATAACACCTCAAAATATTCACCTCAAAAGTTATATGTGCCACAAGCACATAACAATTTTCATAACAACTTTGAGAAACGAAACCAATTTCTATATTGATTATGAAATCAAAAAAAAAATACCTAGAATACGTAAAAGAAAAAAAACTTTCGTTTCGTGTCTAAAAATCACAAATTTTTTTTTTATATGAAAATATTTTCTTTTTTTTATTTCTTTCTTCCTTCCTTTCTTATAAAGTGGTTTAGCTTGAAGGAAATATCAGGCGTATGAAAATAATTTAATTTATTGTGAAGAGTTCGTCCATGAAATAGGAAAAAAAGCCACTTATGAATCAATTTAATCGATTTCGATTTCTCATTCCAACTTCAAGAGAAAAAAATTGGAAACATTCAAGTGTTCAGGTTTAATGTTACATAAGCAAGTGTGTGAGGAGATGAAAGTTAATGTTTAATATCAAATAAAAATAGAGGAAGAGCAAAATCAAATAGATATGAAGAGGAAGTCGGAATGAAATTTGTTGGTTAAAGGATGTAAAGCGCATTTCTGTAGCTGTTAAGTCTATAAAGATTAACACATTTTGTGTTTAGCTACATAAGAGATAGTCAACCCTATCTTGAGCTACCTTACTGCTACTGGCATTCCTTATTTGCTTCTTTCGCTGGCGCGTATGTGAATCCATTCGGGCATTTCTAATTCTCCTTAACTTCACAGCATCGACACCTTTTAGATAAAAGCCTAGTTACTAAATGGCTTCGGTATGACAATATTCCCTAGAATATTCAAGGCTCCATCCTCCACCCATTTTTAGACAGAATTGTTCAAGGCAACACTAAACTCTTCAATGACACCTTCCTACCTCACGTTGATACCCAAAAACTAGCTCAAATTACTCTCAAGCACAAAAATTCATCAATCGACCATCTCAAAGACAGCCAGACAATTCACAACCATTGTTTTATTACATCCCATGTGAACAAACCCAGCAAGAAAAGGATGAAGGAAATGAAAATAGAGCCCAAAAAAAATAATTTCATTTTCCATTTTATGTGTAACATTTTTTTTATGTGTGCGAATTTGTATGTGAGTTCATTCCAATTTTTTATGATTTTGATGAGAGATAAACCTTCCTCATCATCTACTTCCCAACCACCAATACCAACATCATCATCGTCACAACAACATGACAATTTTTCTGTATGATATGGATGGATAAGAAAGAAAAGGAAACTTAATTCCATCATCGTCACTTTAAATTTATCTCGTCACAAAAAACCCTTTCTTTCTTCCTGACTTTCTTACAGACCCATAAGTATTCTATGATGCTCGTCTCTCTGATAATTTTCATTTCCGTTACACGTAAAAGTGAGACGAGATAGAAATTCTTTATTTTTGGATGTTGGTAAGCAAGAAATCACATACATTTTAACGCACCCGCAAGGTCATAAAAATCAGAATGGTAAAGACGACAAGGAAGTCTTGATATTGCCGCTCAAATTTGACGCTTGAATTAAAGCATGACAGCACAATGAAACGTACCTTTAACTCACTCTTAATAAAAATTTGCAGCATACTTAAGTCCATGAAATATGACACGATAAAAATAATAATAAACATATATAGAAGCAATAATCATAAAAATATTAATTTAGGCAGGCTTAAAGGGGAAAAAAGACGTGAAAGAGAGCGAAAGAATGGAATGGAAAGGAAACAAAATAAAATTGGCTTCATAGTTTATGGTTATTTGCACCAAACACGTCACCATCATTTGTTTTTCTCATTCTCGCTCACTTACCGCCCTTTTTTGTGCCTTTTGCTTATTGCTCAATGTGCGGGAATAATTGGATTATTGTTAAAATCTTTAGGTCATTAGTCGATGAGGTGTTGATAAACATTTTATTGGTGTGTTGACCAATATATGAAGTGCTGGCAATATGGCGATTAACACACAATGGTAATTTATCGACTAATAAATTTCTTGTTTCGATTAACACAGCCAGAAAATGTTTGGATGATGCATTTTAGTAAGGCAGAATCATTTACGAATGGTAGAGTTGAGATGATCAACAAATTTGTTATTAATAATGCATTAGGAGTGATATAAGATCTTGTAATTAAGGGGATAATGAATGTGAATATGTGTGCTTTGTTTTGGGTAATATGAAGCTTTTTGGAGGTGCTTGTATCCCAGGATGAATGAGCTTAGTTAGATGATTTTCACACGAAATTTTGGAAAAGTAAGATGTAAGAATGGATCATGAATGATGAAGTTTGAGTAAGAAAGATGCAAATTCACAATGGATGGCTATTATTGGAACTTCCTGCCACCATGCTCAGGATAAGAAAGCTGTAAATTGACTGTATATGGCGATTATTGGAACAAACTTTGCGTTCGACTCAGCTTAGGAATAGAAATCTGTAAATTCACTGCGTATGGCTTGTACTGGAGCAAACTCTACCTACAACCCTGCTTAGAATAACAATGATGAATATCGAATGTAGTCCAATCTGACAAGACCGCCTACATCCTTTTTTAGAATCAAATTTAGAAATTTAATAATATTATGACAGCCGACTGTCAAATTATCATTCAAAATGCAATCGATGTGCTTCCATAATTTAATAAGACACGAGAAATATTTTTTTTTTATCGATTTTTGATCCATCTCACAAATCCCCAACAGATTTCCTCCCAAGAAAAAAAATCATAAAAATGTACGAAAAAATCATTAAAATTTTTTCCACATGGTTCCACTCAAAATTCATCACCCCTTGAATGAGTGAAAATTTCAACACATCTTCAGAAACTTGCCAAGTATCTAAACCCAATAACTTTCAATGAATGTCATGAAATAGATGCTTTATGGCACATATTTCATTCCAGCATGGTATTACATAAAATTTGTATGTTGGATATATGTGTGTGTTGAGATGTATGGAAGGGTAATGTATGTTGAAATGTCAGCCATGAATATTAATTTCATTTTCTTCACTTTTTGTGTACCAAGTGAGTGTCTTGAAAGACAGAAATGAAGGGAATTAAAGTTGCATGGTGGAATGTAAATGTGCGCGACATAAAAAGAAATTGTCAAATTTTCTTTCCTTCTTTATATACGGCAATAATACATTCTCGATGAACGCTGAGTAGTCATACTAATATGAAGCATTTTAAGGAATAATACATGACACGCACATTTTCATACACATTGTACGTGAATATTCTACAAATGAGGAATAACATTAAAATGAATATACAATGTGTACATGAATATTTTCCCATATACTGCCCCTGAAATGGGAATGAAATGGAAGGTTTTTCTTTATGCTGCCTCGAAAATTATGAAGGAAAAAATAATAATATTACAGCAACAAGGCAGACACATATTTTCCATGATCATCGTTGTCTACTTTGTGCCTTATTTTTTAAAATAAAAAAAATGTTCATGCACTTCGTCAAAAACAAGCTAGGGAGATGCTTTAGCATAATATTCAAAGCATGATTTCAATATAGCCAATGAAATGCTGTCTTTTTGTACATTTTTATGTGCTTATCTTTGACTTTTTTCTTTTTTCCTTCCTCGTACTATGTTGCAGTTGTGTATTCAGGGTTGACACTCAGGCAACCAATCTTAAAATTCAATTCTGAATACAATTTGAAGCTTTAGACTTTAGTGACCTTCCAACTTTATAAACTGCTTAACTACACCCCTGACTAACTGCATTTCAGCCTTTACTTATCATATTTTCAAAAGTTTCTCTATGTTTCAATTTATTTGCATGCAGATACAAGTTCATATTTATTAAGGCACTACGAAATGATGTGAAGTATTCTTGTCTTTCATATGAATAAGATCAATAATGCTTTTGAACTTTTCGGATAGCTTTTATGAATGTTTTGTGTATGCAAAAAGTGTTCTTTTTTTAGATCTTCAAACTTCTTACAAATAAATAATGCTCTTATGTATCATGTTGATATCAAAAGCTAATTAAGTTCTCTTATGCACATACTTATGGTATTTTGGACTTTTGTTGAAAGATTTAGGCAGTTTGCTTTTGATTGGATGTCTTTTTGATGGCTTCAAGAATGTTTGAAGTGGATGTGAAATTAATTTTCTTGGTAAATAGCACTTGATTCTAATTAATATGTATATTGATGGGTTTCAGATGGAATATACATAGTTGCGAGGTCAAGTGCTCGTCATAGGCCACAGATCGACTTGCGGATCCGATTATATTCAGTTTGAGCTATTCTATCTTGAACTAGCTGTGGTGAGCTTCTGGAATTATTGACTTATCATCTTTGTATGGATTCTATACAGCCTTCGACAGTACCAAACCATTTCCAAGCAATCTCCATTCAAAACAGCAACATATACAATTTTTCATCAAAAAAATATGTTCCACATAACTTAAAACATTTTAATTTAAATTCTACAAAAGCCTCACGTGTGCCAAAAAGTTTTGCCTTCAAATTTTAATAAATCATCATTTTAAATGAAAATGCTTCATGACACACAAAAACTTATTGACTCTAATGAACTTTTGCAAGCATATGTTAAAAAAGTATTTCATATTTACCGACACAATAAGCTATAAATATGTTGAAAAATTATTACAAAAGCATCAAAAAGTCAAAGAACAAGATTTTACATCCTACAAAATTTTCTTGTGCTCCCACAAAGCGAGAAAATGGAAAGGAAAAACTTTCAAGAAGATAAAGAAAAAAATAAATAAAAATGAGAGAAAAAAACTTTCGTATGTTCGACTATATCCTTGTTCCTTTATTCCGTCTATAGAAACTTTTAATTGAATTTCAAACAACCGAATGGTTCTGATTTTTGCCCAAAGAATGTTTAATTATATTATGCACACATCATTCTACGTGATTTTTTTCTATATCACGCGCAACAGCCATCCAACAACAATAAACAACAACAACATCAGCAGCATTTAAATATTATTTCATATCAACATGAGAATTTTTTATAAAAAAAAAAAAGAATTACTTTAATTCAAAAAATTCATGCAGTACCGTACCATATGTATGTAGGATTGCGTGACCTACATCAACATTCAATGCCTGACGCAGAGCTTGTCATGACACGAATTTCTATATCTTTAAAATTCCTTTCACAAATATTCAGGTGATTGGAATGAGCATTTTATATTTCCTTTATTCGATTTTATTTTATTTCCATTGCTCTTATGTTTATATGCTGTTTAGTCCTTTTTCTTTTCATTGAATACCTTAAAAGAAATCTCTGCCTAGATCCTTTTTCAATGGATGCAAAGAAATAAGATATAAGAAATATTCATCTCACTTTTCGGATAGTTTCATTTCGATATTTGCTTTGTATCATGTTCTTCTTTGTAGATATCCTTCGTAGCTCATCCTGTACCAACATTAACATTGAATATAGATCTTGCTTTATTGAAAAATTTAAAAGCAAGCAGAAAATTTTCATGTTGTAGACAAATTGGAAAGGCAAATATTTGCTTCAATTTTCCGATGAGAATTCTTCACCAATGGGGGGAGTTGTTCGGGTGTTACGTCACTGATATTAAGTTGATGGGAAGTATTAATTATCAGGAACAGTCCGAGTTGATATTATAGCTAGATAATGGCAAGATGATGTTTAGTTAATGTCTGGTTCTATCGTATGATTTTCCACTCGTGAAGGAAGTGCTCAGGGACCTTTGTCAAGGTCGATTCTTTGTCTAGTTCAACGCTAGACATAAGATCGACCAGTAATCGCCTGGTTCACTCGGAAAACGACTGTATTGCCGATAAAAATGAAGTAAATCCTGGAACATTCCGTGACATTCGTCAGACTGCACAATATTATGTTGGCCACCAGCTGCATCCCTCAAACACCCCTAAAATCCTAAACTCCAATTTAAAGCAATCCAATCGTCCAAGCAACCCCTTTAAAAAAGTAAGAAGCCCAAAAACCTTAAATTCAGCATCACCTAACATACAACCACCCCCATTTGCTCCTACACAAAAATTTCCTTCCGTCTTCCTCCCCCAAAACAGCCTTAATCCCTCATAAAGTGTGAAGGATTTTTTCCAATAAAATTTCCTTATTTCACACATGATGACTAAATTCATTATAATGCACTCTATTGACCTCAGAATGGAAAAAAAAGAAAGAAAAATCGATAGCAATTTTTCTTCCTCATTGATCTCACTTCTGTCATGCGTAAGCTTTCGATGAAAGATGCAGGATTATTATGTAATAATCCTTTTTAAAGAGAGCAATAATTAGAATTTAAGATGTGTGTTAATGCCAACACATGTGCTATATTTTAAAGTCTAATGATTTGCTGCTTTTGATATATATAAAAAAATTATTATATTATGTATGCATGTATGCTATGAAGGCTTATGCTGTTGCTATAAATAATTCAGTCAAATTTTCATTATCTTCTTTTTGGAGGCATAAATTATGCGTTGTTCGGGAAGTTTTGATTTTTATTGGAAAGGGGAGATTGCTTATTGGTGTTTGGTGGATGTTGGAAGGATGGCTTGAAACTAGAGCATGTAAGTCACTTTAATTTGATCTTTTACTAATGTTTTGTGATTTTTTAAGAAATTTTCAAAATCTCTGTAGAATCTGAGCTATTTGAAGGCCTACATTGCCGTCTTTACTACCAAGTACCCAAAATATGACATTTACTTGCTTAAAGTAAACAGCATCGGACTTTCCCAACTATCATTTGTGTCATGCTACTTCAAGACTAAGGAGTGCAAGTCTTAGGTGCTCTTTAGAATCTCGATCATCCTTTAATAACAAAGCTCTAGATTATTGCTCCAAATTTGGGCAGATATCAATCTCATCTGATCTTCTCTACAGATTAAGGAACAGAATTACTTACATACTTACTTCGCTGGCCGTACAGATCAATTGGAATTCTGGGCTTCCCTTAGTTTACGTCTGAAGCAAATCTAAAGCATGGAGAATCCATATGTCAACATAATTCCCATAAATACTCATCACATAGTCACCCTTCTCACTACTAAATTCCAAGAATTCAAAAAGTATTCAGTCTCACACGGCGGACTATATTTTTTTGGAAACTATTTTTTTGGCATGGAATTTTTTGGAAAAATTTTTTTTGGAAAATAATTATTTGGAAAATAAAATTTTGGAATAGAATTATTTGGAATGGAATTTTTTGGATTTATTATTTTTTGGAACGGATTTTTTTGGCATTATTTTTTTGGAAAATAATTTTTTGGAAAAATATTTTCTTGGAAATTTTTTTTTGGAAAAACTTTTTTTGGAAGAGAAATTGTTGGAAAGTTCAAATCTAATAAATTTTAGCCTGAATTTTAATTTGTGGAATATTTGTTCGGCGGAATTTGAATAATTCAACAGTACTAAATTAACTTATTTTATATGAAAAGTTCTCTAATTTTCAGTCAACAGAACAAGGTGACTTATACATTACTGGATTTTGGTTTTGGATAGAGTATTTGACTGCGATCTTACTGTTTTCTTCGATCTTGTGTGTAAGTCTGATTTAACTGGATGTTACTTTTTCGGTCAATAAGTGATCAGTGTCTTACTGTATTTGGTTTTTTGGTAGGAAAACTGATATCTTTTTATCAATTATTATCCTATCCAAAACCAAAATCCAGTAATGTATAAGTCACCTTTGTTCTGTTGACCGAAAGTTAGAGAACTTTTCATATAGAATACATTAATTTGGTACTGTTGAATTATTCAAATTTCGCCGAACATATCCGAATACTCCACAAATTAGAATACAAGCTAAGCTAAAATTTATTAGATTTGAACTTTCCAAAAATTTCTCTTCCAAAAAAAGTTTTTCCAAAAAAATATTTTCCATATAAAAATTTCCAAGAAAATATTTTCCAAAAAAGGTTTTTCCAAAAAATTATTTTCCAAAAAAATAATGCCAAAAAAATCCGTTCCAAAAAATAATAAATCCAAAAAATTATTTTCCAAATAATTCTTTTCCAAAATTTTATTTTCCAAATAATTAAATTCCAAAAAAATATGTTCCAAAAAATTCCATGCCAAAAAAATAGTTTCCAAAAAATAAGCTTCCCCGTCTCACACCCGAAAAACATTCAAACACGTGAATTTCAACCTCATAAGGTGAGCTGTCAAAAGGAAATTTGGCTGTCAGTTTTGTGAGCCTTACAGATGTTGCCATACATGAAGACTTTGGCATGTTGATGATTCCTACACAAAACTCACAATTTTGGCTGATGAAATTAAATTAGTTCCACACCAAAAAATATTTATGGAAATTAAAGTTTTTTCTCGGTTTTTTAGGAAAATATTTATCATAAATATTGACGTGAGCTGCAAACCAAAATAGGATATTATTAATTCATGTACAAAATATTTTAATGAAATTTTCAAATAAAAAAAAAATCAATTGAATTCTTTTAAATTTTTTATTGATTTTTCAACCTAATATATTATGCATGTGAGAACAAGTCTATGTTTAAATATGAAAAAGCACACATTTAAATCAATAAACAGCATTCTCATATATTATGAATTAAAATTGAGTAAATCTAGAACTTCCTTCGTCTCATTTTAATAAATTGACAATAAATTAAAACACAACCAATATTAAATGTGCCTTAATGCGCCACATTATTATTTAATCCATCGTAAATCTATAATGAATTAGTTTTTCTCTCTGATTGAAAATTGGAATTAACGACATGACATTAATTGAAGCTCAGTAGAATAGCTCATTTGAATTTTTCTCCGTTTCCCCTTTCCTTTATTTCTCTTGTTTGCTTTATTCATTAGATCAGGGTTGTATATTTGTAAAGGTTTTTGCTTGTTGTGGGATGTGATTTTTAGTATTATGGAAAGTTTTTGAGGATATAAATATTGTTGACTTGTCATGTGCGTGGGTGGATATGAAAATAGATAGCCTTCTAGCTATGAATTATTCTGAGAATATGTTATATCTGAGGATTATATTCACTTGAATGTTGAAAGTTTTTATATGGAGTAAGTTATGCCTTGAAGGTTGTTCAAATATTCTAAGACAATTCTTATTTTTTTATGAATTTTGAACTCTATAATTTACATATATAGCTTGAATTATGA
The DNA here is from genome assembly GCF_022539635.2 of Chironomus tepperi. Lineage (NCBI taxonomy): Eukaryota > Metazoa > Arthropoda > Insecta > Diptera > Chironomidae > Chironomus > Chironomus tepperi. The sequence continues at coordinate 5,143,411 of NW_027226207.1, forward strand.
TCTATGCTATCGATAGAGATTGTAATGCACTTGGCAAGTAATTGCCAGGGATAGAGCTAGATTCAGAAGAGATGCCAAGAAACACAATTGATCTGGACAACCATCAACGTATGCAATTAAGCACTTTAGTACATAATTACTGCAATATCGGCTCATAAAGGCAACATTAGTTCGAGATTCGATAAGATAGCCTTCCTACAGGCAGTAATGTCATCAATGGAGTGATTCTTGGCCCCATTTTAAATTGTAATTCTACTGAGTACAGAAGTCTGGTGCATCCTCACTCATTAAACAATTATTAACCGCGATTTGCCCTAACGCAGTTAAGGATCTCATTGGACTTGGTCCACAAGGGTTTTCTTAAACAAAACCCCAACCACAACATTCCAATACATCAACTCTGCCTTCATTTATTCTAAATTCCAATAAGTTTTCTGTTATCTTTCGAAGCATAAATTCTTCTACGACTAACATGGCATAGTTATATCCGATAATATAGGCAACATAATATTATAGAAAGGATAGATAAAGGATCATTTAAAATTCTATTAGTTTCGTTGTTGCCGTCAATATTGCGAGAGATGAAAACGGAGACAGTTTAATTATTCATAACTCTGCTCTATTGCCATCTACTATTGCAAAAGCTTTTTCTATCCATGTTCATTTTCTTCATCGACTGCTTCGCCTTTTTCTCTTCATGTCATGTGAGGATTTATAAGGGAATGTAACAACAATGAACCCCTTTTTTTGTAGTTAGCTTTAAGATGATTTAATTTTCTATAGTTTCAATAGAAATAGCGTAAAATAGGAAGCAGAAGCAATGAGATAGGAAGAAACCACGCAGTCAATAAACAATGACACTAATTGACAGAAATTAACCATCTTTCCCTCAATATCTACATACATAAATAAATATATTGTGTCGTATTTAATGCATGCTGTGTTGTTATCAGGGCTGGATGCCTTTTTCATATGCTTAAAATTTAAATTAAATTTATTTTTGTTGATGTATCGTTGCAATAATTAATTTATATTCAGAATGCAATGAGACTATTCACATTCTCACTAATATGAGGAAATAAACTTGTTCCTTTACTCTGAATGCTAATTTTTATTCCTTTCTACTGTTTGAGTATGGAAGTGAAAAATAAGATCATTTAAATTCATGTTTATGTTTTCTACTCTAATATATATATTAAAACTCAAATATTTTTCTTTCATGTGTAGCATCATGCAAGACATGAATGAGAATCATCGCAAAAAATTTTCGGTAACTAACTACATATAAGCATGTAGGGAGGTTGAAAATTCTCATAATTTTTGATGTAAACAAATATTTTATAGTTTTTCTTCGTAAAATAACAAAAATTGTGAGTATTATTAGTAAACATACTTTAAACTTTTAAAATAATGCAAATAAGGAATGTAAACATGTTAGTTTTGTAGGAGAAAAGAAAATGTTTTCTTGATGTATGTAGGTGGATGTGGAAATGTTTGAAGAAGAAGTAATTACGGAAAATTGAGAAGTTTTCTATATTCTTTGGGGTTTTTATATTTTGTGATATAATGTCACTAAGGGAGTGTGGAGTATGGCTTAAATTAGAGCAAGAAATCGACGTGAATTTTTTATTGAGTTGAGATGACTGTAGCCGACTTTTTCATACAAATTCCAGGTTATAGGAAGTCAAGTCGACCTTTTCATATGAAATACTAGTTGAATTCTCTCGGCACTATGGAGATAATTGAGAAAAGACGACATTCACTTTGATTTCGGGACGTTTTCAAGTCATTTTGGAGTCGATACTTCTATACAAAATATGAGTTTGATGGAGTAGGTTCGAGTCGACTTAGAGCTCAGAATTGTAGAATATTAGGATGTTTTAGCTCAAAGAGCATGCACTGGTGGACTTTGTTCTTGAAATATTAACTAGGAATCAAAGTTGTGGACTCACAAGCCTGTAGTTTTGCTTAATAATTTTAAATTTACTTTTCAAACCGTTACAGTTCTCCGAATAAATCATTTGAGGTGGGCTGAACATGTATACAGACTTCCACAGGATGCCCCAGTAAATAGAGCAACTGTATCGTGATTTGTGGATAGTAAGAGATATTGGTTAAGTTTTCAAACTGGAAAAATTTCTCGAAAGATAGATCCGGATTTAGAAATTTAGTGTATTCTGGTATGATGCTTGCTAAAATGCTTAAAAATAGAGCTTTAGGCCTTGTCACGTCCGTCTCTCGTCCAAATATACAATTTAATTAATTCCAAAATTTAGCCAAATCAACTAAATTATTTTCAAATTTTCTAATGTTCAAATAAATCCTTCGAGTCTCTTTTAGTCAAATTAATTTTATATTTACACTCTACCACCCCACTTCCTGCCTCAAAATCGCAGTCAAACTCAAAAAAAAAAACTTTGCAGCGCTTCCTCTTCGCACTCATCGAACATTGAAAATTGCCAAAAATTTTAATTACGCTGAGATGTGAGTAAATATTTGCACGAAAATTTCGTACCACACACATCTGAGTGAACAATGAATGATTGAGATGCCGGAAGCTCCATGGAGCAATTCCCAATGTTCACAAACAACTGCTTCCGCTTCCCATCGATCTTCAATGAAAGAACACACAAAAAAATTTGTAATTGTTATCATGTCTCGAGTGCTTAATTTGTCTTCATTTTTAGCATCTATTGAGACTTTAATATTTCTTCTCAAAGAAAGTGCTTGTATGTGTCATGAGTCATTGAAATTATTTTTAACAAAATTATTTCTTCATCCCTCACATACACTCACACAACAACAACAACAACAATAAAGATTCAAGTCATTGCAAGTAATAAAATTGTATTCATTACATTCACAAAAGGTCAAATGAAATCAATTAATCAACAACAAAACGTAGGACACCCAACGGGCTATACAACAATGCATAAGAAAATTTTTATAAATATAAGAAATAAATTTTATTTTGCTTTTATTCTCTTCAAGGAATCTATTGTGCATCAAAATGCCTCATTTTTCATGTCCTTTAAATTATTCTTCGTGGAATAAAAAATGAAATTTATTTTAAGGACATTTTAAAGTTAAGGTAGAGGTCTTGCTATCTTTGTCTCTATCCGTTTGTCCATCAGTTTGTCCGTCAGTCTGTCTGTCAGTCTGTCTGTCAGTCTGTCCGTCAGTCTGTCCGTAAGTCTGTCCGTCAATCTGTCCGTCAGTCTGTCCGTCAGTCTGTCCGTCAGTCTGTCCGTCAGTCTGTCCGTCAGTCTGTCCGTCAGTCTGTCCGTCAGTCTGTCCGTCAGTCTGTCCGTCAGTCTGTCCGTCAGTCTGTCCGTCAGTCTGTCCGTCAGTCTGTCCGTCAGTCTATCCGTCAGTCTGTCCGTCAGTCTATCCGTCAGTCTGTCCGTCAGTCTGTCCGTCAGTCTGTCCGTCAGTCTGTCCGTCAGTCTGTCCGTCAGTCTATCCATCAGTCTGTCCGTCAGTCTGTCCGTCAGTCTGTCCGTCAGTCTGTCCGTCAGTCTGTCCGTCAGTCTGTCCGTCAGTCTGTCCGTCAGTCTGTCCGTCAGTCTGTCCATATATCTGTCCGTTTCTCAATCTGAAGAAGCCAAAAAATGCGCTTTAGTCAGCCACACGTAAGCACACCTACAAAACTCATTTGTTTCTATTTCTCTCATTCCATAAACTTCTATATTTCTCCTGAAAAGCGCAATAATATTTCATTATTTTACCTCAGTTTATTTCTTATTCTTCTTCACAAGTCAAAATTGAGTTACAATTATTATACCTGAAATAGTCTTCATCTATTCTAAAGCAAGCAAAAAAGTAAAAGAATGAAATTCTTGTGTTTAAAATCACAACACCATTAAATGGATTTTGTATTATTATCTGATGATATTTCCTTTTCAAAAAAAAAATTTATCTCAATAATGTACATAATACACAATAATAATAACAATGGACAAGCACAAAAGGTGGAAATTATTGCTCTGCGAGAAGTCCTTTTTGTGTCAATTGTCTTCTTTTTATAGACACATCTCAACATCTTATTTTTTTGCACTACAATGCAACATTATGACAAAAAAAGAGACGCTGGAGACAGAAGAAATGCAGAAGTATTTTTTTCTATTATAGCAAGCAGAAGCATTGCCAAAAGACAAAAAAAAAGTATTTTTTCGACAGAAATATTTCAATAAAATCCAATAACAACATTTTGATTTGAAAATAATGATTTATAGTAAACGCCAGAACCTTTTTTATTATTATTAGTTTTTTTTCTGTGTCACATTTAACCAAATGATGCATCACTTTTTTATATACCTTAATAGTTTCCCTTTTGTACATATCCAATGCCATTATATCTATAACTACAATTTTTTTCATCATAATATGTGTAATATCTTATTGAAGATATTGGAAGTAAAAATAAAATAAATCCTTAACGCTTCATTTAATCATAAAAATATTGCCTCGCTGGATCTCATCCAAGAATGGAATGAAAAAGGATGATAACAGCAGCTTACATGAAATGAAATTGTTTTTAAAAAAAATAATTAAAATAATTTTTGATTTAATAGAAAAAAGTTATTGTTTTTATAGAAAATATTTAGGAAGTTCTTTTTGTGTAAGAATGAACATGAAGGATACAAAGGTCTTGTCAAAAAAAGTTTAAAACATTTATGTTAGATAATGTTGTTCTTTGCTGATTGTGGGAGGAAATTGGATGGTTTTGCTGGTTTGATTTTACTTTAAGGGTTTTATTGATGAATTTTTATGTGATTTTTTTAGTAAAACATGTTGAGAGAAGCATATGCTCAAACACACAATGAGTATACTCACCTAAATGAGCGAACTCAGTCTTTACTTAATCAATATGAGGATACTCTTTGACTGCTTGCAAAGTTAATTTCTTAGCTGATTATAAGTTAATAATTTGATCCTGAGTTTGACACTATGAGCGCATCTATAGCTCGAAAGTATGGGAATATAATTGAATATTGTAATACTAAACTGGTTCAGAACACATTAGATGGAATTCACGTCATTCACTTGGCCAACGTATACTTATTGTTTACTAGCTGACTTGTTTTAGGCGAGGAATCACCAGGTTTCCCGCTAAAACCACTTCGAACCACTTCATTGATGATATTCTGCATGTTGTCTTCAAAAGAAAGGGTGTGAACCGCGTTTCTACTTCATAGGATTCGAAAGTAGACAAGAAACCCAAGGATCGCTAGGTCGATGTTCCAATAATTTTGTAATACGAATTACTAAGCCATTTCGCCAACGATCCACTTTGATTCACTGAGTCATATTTAAATTTAAATAATTTATCAAGATATTTAACAAAAGTAATAAAGTAAATAACGAAAGTTCTAATAAATTTGCAGTTAAATCAAATAAATCAATCATATCAAGCACTCTTTTCAATTCTCATAAGTACTTATGATGATGATTTGTTTATTTTACCAAAATGGTATTAGAGTTCTTGCACATGTCAATTCATAAATTTTTACAAAATAATTCAATAATAAAAATAAAAAATAAAAAGTGCACTGAAAAGGACAAATGTGTAATATCCGTGACCCTCGTCAAAACGCATCCGGAGCATATTACTAATTCGACCATCTGTCACAGCCATCTCTAACTAGGTAGAGCCAAAAACGTCCACGTATCATCCACCGGTGTTCTCACACTCAAGTCATTACTACTATTCAGTTCTCAGGTACCCGAGAGCCACCATGATCCCTTAATTCATAGACTTGTTTGTCACACTAAACTGCACGAGTACATCTTATGATCTGGTGCGAGTGTAGTGCCGTGAATGGGGACAGGCTCGCTGATAAAAGAGAATAATCATTCACATAATTACGCTCCTATCATGTCAAGCCACTCTAGACCATGTCTAAGACAGCTCCCGACAAAAATCACGAAAATTCACTGCCCGGACACAAATGACAAGTGAAGGACTAACTACAAGATGTCCTGGATCAATGTAACAATTAATTATAATAGTTAAGTTAATTTAAATCTGTTTTTGACAAAATTTGTGGCCATCATTTTAACGGACGTCTTCGTGATTTCACCCTTACGATAATTCATGAACTCATTGAATAGCTGCAGACCTTTATAGAACAGACTGTTCTGCGAATACGCTTTGGTGTAGTTGGGAAGTACATACTCATCACCACGTCTTGTCGGGTACCCATGCGTGCTTGCTTTCCTTCTAAGCTTAAAGAATAAATAAACAGGCGCTTCAAATACTACGATACTTATATCATTCCTCCTCTTAAATTCCAATATCCTTAACCAAAAATTGGCACTGCAGCTTGACCAACTAGTAAAAACTGTAACTTTTCTGCCAAAAACAATCTCAAACTTCCCCACAACATTCTACATTATAAATTCAATAAAATACAGAAGAAAAAATAATTTTACAATCCCCTTCCATTCCAAAAAAAAAAAAGTTTTTGCAACAATTTTTATATCCAGCAAGACAAAAAAGAAATTATTTTAGTTTCAACAATGCAGTTTAATGAAGCATCCTAAAAGATAATGTGAAGTATCTCTCAATAAAAAGACAATAAAAATCTTCAATTTCCTATCCCATCCATTGCAAAAATATTTTTGCACCCAAAGTCAATGAAAAGGACATTCACACTTCGGAATATGAATGCAACCCCAATACATTTCAAATATATTGCAAAAAAAAATAAATATAAAATAAAAAGTTCTCACAATTAAATTTCAATTGTATTCTCATAGCCTTCAGGTATCAATCTCAATGTGTATTCCTCACACTTATAAAGTTTAGATGTATTTTATTTATTGAATCTCTGTCTCCTTTCTCTTGTATCTCATTTCTTTCTTTTCCACTTGAATTATGCAATATATTGTATTGTGTTGTATTGATGCAGAGTTGTTGGCTTGGTTGATGGGATGGTTCAGTATTGAAGCAGCTAGACTGCAAGAGTAGAGAATGATATCTAACAACATACCCGAGTAGTAGAGCGCCTTCTCGAGGATATCGCTACGTCAAAATGAAAACTTCATGAGCAAAGTTTGCTGACGGCATCTTATGGTGGAATATGCAGTGCGCCCATCAAGCTGCTCGAGAAGATGGACAAAAAGATGGATTCATAGCAAGAGCTAATCACAACTGATCCAAAAGAGACAGAAAATCATTTCATACTGAAGAATCTAAGGACACTTAATTTGTCTAACCTAGGATGTCACTTAGCTTCTTGGAAAACAACATCTTGTACAAAAAGACCCAATCTGAGACCATACGTCTAACAATCTAGTGTAAATTTGATCTATCATAGCATAAAGTCCACCCTAGCTAGACTAGCTTAGATTATGTATGAGTGCTAGGAATATTTACTAAGTACAACCGCCTAAAGTTGTATTTTGAAACCCTAGTCAGAACACATCTAGTTTTAAGACACCACCTACATACATCAATCCAGCCAATTTCATCAGTATTCACTTTCTAATCTTTCCTAAACACCTCATACATCAACTCTGTCCACATATCTCTGCTTGATGTATGCTTTAGCAATTTAAATCGACATTATGTTATGCAGCAAACAGAAACTGTGAAAAAAAATATTATAGACATTGACTATGTTCTCTCGTCTAATGCTAATGTCGTTCACTGACCCCCCTAGCAAAATCATTTCTATCCACAAAAAGGAGCATGAAAAATAAAAAAATTCTTCATCGTCACATCAAATGAAAATGTTCAATAAACCAATATTGAATCTCTCTCTTTTTTTTTTGTGTATACGTATATGCCTCATCTCAGATATTCATTGGAATATCACATTCAATATAAATCTAAAGAGCTGAACAAAAGGAACCAAAAAAAAAGTTTTATTTCATCAAAAAAAAAAAAATATTTTTGAGGCATTCTGCAATGCACATAAATTTTCATCCACATTTATGTGAGTGCGGGAAGTGACAAAATCGCTTGCAGCGTAATGTTCACCATTCAGGACTATCTATCTATCCTCTGTGTACAGTCAAAATAAAATTAAAAAATATAGTAAATATTTTTCAGGACTAAACCTCCGTCAAAATGAAATCAAGCAAATTTAGTTTAATTTAGTTTCAAAATGGCAAAACCGCATTTTTGTATTTTGTCATGTCTATAAACGATCGCTAACAACATGCCAACTCATTTTCAATTGTGTTGTACAATTTTTTTCTCGAATTTTAAGAGCTTCGAGCAGCTTACGGGTAAACAAAACAGGAAAGTTTCATCATATCGTTACATGAGTAAATTTTCCCAAAATGAATGATAAAAAAAGCTCTTCAGTATGTACATAGACATGTGCAATTTTCCATCCATAGTGATGTTTGATGTGCGTGTATACACATTTTCCACTCATATTGTTTACGGCATTTCAAAATTGAAATAATAGGAATGAAATACTTTTTGAGCGTGATGTTGTAGACGAAGTGGCACTTGGAGTTCTCTTTGATGGGGCTGATATTCGAGGAATTGGACGATTAAATTTGTTTGAAGGATTTTTTTGGAGCTGTTGCTTTTATGATGATGCTTGAAAATGCATGTTACCTAGGATGTTGGAAATGTTATTGGAAATTATTCGTGATTGAATATTAATTTGAATGTTGTATTCCTTATTGTTGGGCTAGGTTGAGGTTTAAGCATGTTATGGCATCATAGACTGTTAGTTTGGACATTATATGACATATCAGACTAAACTCCTGAATATTGGACATCATATTGGATCAAATCTTGTCCAAATGCTTATCAATTGCTGTCCAAATTCGACAAAAAGTCAGGTTCTAAGCAATTCAAGGACAATTGACATGTCAAGATGTAACTAGATATTCTAATATAGATTCTAACTCTGTACACATCTGTTTCTTGTCTGTCTTAGCTTAGAATGAGTGCCTGTTTCTTTATGGCTTGTTACTGTAAAAATTTTCAACATTATTAATCCCAAATGGGCAAGTTAATGGCAATTTGTTGTCCAGTTGATGACTAGTTCTCTAAGTTGTAAACTTGCTGTACGAAAGGATAATCCTGATCGAAAGCGTATCCAGAAAATGATCCATGAATCTTGTACATGTTGGGTACTTAGTACCTTTAAATTTCATATCCCTGTACAGAGCTCGATCGCCAGACGTGCACTTAGTAGGAAACCTCCAAAAATTTTATTAAATACGCCTTAATCCCATCATTCTAATCCCTTCCATACTTAAAATTGCACCACTATAGAGTGATATAGATATAGATACGACAGATTTGCACATGAAACACATCATTTAATCCAAAGCTTTATACTATTGTCATTGGTATTGTGGATATTTGAATGTTTCAAATAATTTAAAATGTTCGAAAACCCCATCCAGTGATTAAATTAGGAGAGAGAAAAAATTGATTTTTTTTTATCAGAAATTGAAAATTCAGCATAAATTTTGATTGTATTTAATGAAACATTAATTTATTTCATTAAAAAAAGAAATCAATAAAAAATGATTGGATTTTCTGTTTTGAGAGTAAGCAATAAATGAATTGTTATTCTGGGGGAATCGAGGAGCGGGGTGTTATTGTATTGAAATAAAATATCAAAAATATGGCAATTCCACAATGTTATTCTTATTAAAAATTTTTGCATGAATTGATTGGAAGCAATAAAAATATTCTCACACAAAATTAGCATCACGAACAATTAAATCTGTCATCTGTTACTGTTTTTTTATTGATTTTTTATTTCCTTCTTCTTTCTCAACATCGCACAATGCCATGCCATACAAAGTTTTAATGAAAATTTTCAAATTAAATTTTCCTTTTTCTTCTTTTACGCTATTATATTTTTCCCAAAAAAAAAAAAATATACGACTTTTTTCATTAAAAAAGCATATTCAATTTATATATATATTTTCTATTCTTTTTTATGAAGACAACATCTGTGCAAACAGAAAGAAACATTGTAGAAAAGAACGCGAAAAAGACACAGCATAGAATTAGGGGTCGTGATTAAGTGATGTGTGACCAGAAGCAGAGGTTTAGTTTCAAAGAAGGTGAAGCTTCTTCATTTGGAATTGATGAAGAGCGTCTGATCTATTGAGACAGTAATCTGATCTCTTAAGAAGGTACCCGATCTGCTGAGATGATGTCAGAACTTTCTAGGAATATCCGTCTTTTTAAGAGTGTTGTAGACCTGTTTTGAGGATGTCAGTTCTCTATCCAAGCTATCAGGTCTTTCTTAAAGCTATTCTGCATCTTTTAAGGGTATCTGACTTCTATAGAGGTTGTCTAACTTCTAAAGAAGTTGTCTGGCTTCTAAAGAAGTTGTCTGACATCTAAACAGACTTCTAAAGTAAGTATTGAGCTCCTCAAGTTGCTAAACCTCTTTAAAAATCATCCACAATATTTCCAATAACATCTACTCAATTTCAGAGAGCATGCAAATCCAATTAAACTTTAAACTCACTTCATCCATCCTCCATACCCTCTTAATGTTCAAAATTAAAACATCATTCACATACAGCCCCCACAAACAGCACCCGAACGTAGAGCATTTATACATTTTTACTATACTTTTCTCTGGTCAACTCGAGAAATTTATGCAACTTAAATATCAATAAATATAATGAATTCATGTGCATGTCTTATACAATTCTTTAAAGTGGATATCAAGCACGAAATGGGGATTGTTTAAGATTGAAAATTGATCGCATAACTGTGAACATTGATGCTACAGGATTTAATGAACGTTTAAGTGTTTTCTCTCAAGACATAACATCAATGAAATGTAAACGTTAATTAACAGGATATAAAGTTTATCTGAGTTTGTTGCAGTCTTGGTATTGATATTGAGTGGGATATTCTTGAAGTTGTTGTTACTATGTTGTTTATTTTAAGTTGTGGAATGAACAATTATCGTATTTTCATTAATTGAATTGCATAGCAAGTGTGAGTGAGTAAGGTTTAATTTGAAACAACGACTAGGAGCTCCAAAAGCTACTTTGCGCAGAATTGTGATGAAAGAATGTCAGCTACATGTGTGGACAGACAATTTGAACAAACTAGGTGACAGAGCTACCAACAGTGTCAGGTGGAAAGCCTGTTATTGTAACCTAAGCTCCAACAGCAACATGGTTGCAGTAATCTAGCACTATAGTCTCCAGCAACCCAATACTTCAAATCATAGAAACCTCAATAGTAATTTTAAAATAAAACTTCAAAGATAAGCTGCTATGCTTTAACTATTACATAGTAATTCATCAGAATTTCACTCAACTTAGCCTCAAACTGAAAACCTTACAAAACTCTTTACGTAAGGATTATCAGATTATCCTTTAACCAACAGATTGAAAGATTTTTTTTTAAACAAATAAATTGAAGCCATAGAAACGGCTTTTGCGGTTTTCTACATGTCATGTCTGTTTAAATTGTATCCATATTATTGCTTAATGAACCAGAAAATCTCCATTCAATTCAAAATGCTTGGTAATAATTAAATCAGTCATCAGCCTAGTTAAACATTTTGTATTTTCTAAAATTCTAGTGAACTGCTTAAATATATAATATGTCTATTCATTTAATCCCAGCACTCACTTGTTACTATACAAAACAATTAAGTTTTTAAACTCAAGTAACTTGTCAACAATCAACATCCAATTTATCATCATAAAGTCTCAATGATATGAGATGAAAATTTGTCTTAAATTCCATTATACTCCTCAACACTCTTTCAAGATGATCCTGAAAATGAATGAATGGAAGTAAACAAATTGCAGTCGGGGATATGAAAAACAAAAAACCTTAAAAAAATAATTTGTTTATTTAAATTTTAAACAAAATTTATACAATTTGATGTATATTCCAGTGCATTAATTTATTATACCAGTACAAGAATTATTTGCTTATTTTTTTCATTCATACCAGCTTCGGATAAGCCATCGGTTGAGAAGAACAAAACAAAAAAAAAACTTTTTCAATTTATTTCAATTTTTGCGTCTTCTTTTTCCATATTGTAATTTGCTCATCATCGTCAAACAGTAAACAGTTACGAAAACAAAACACAAAAAAAGTATTCTTTATTATCCCATTATGCCTTTCACATAAAACATCTTCTGGGGGCGATTAGCATGTGATGTGTGACTTTTTAAAGAGTATAAGCAGAATTAAGAATCCTATCAGCTACAGAGGTTGATTTTAGGTACCGTAGTTGTCTTTCTATGCCATGAAGGCATGATCGTTGCGTGTTAGGGATAGGTTTCTAGTTAGATTACGACAGTGACGTAATATGGACTTAAGCACAGTTTTAGCTAAGGTTTTACGACTGTCAGGCAACTCGGTGTTACTCGGATTCCACTAAACTAGGGACTTAAGTCTCTCTGAAGCACATCGCCTTACTCAATGGCTGATTTATCAAGAATAACCTATCATGGCTATGATCAGGAGCTTAAAATACATTTTTTTAATCTGTCCTAAATCCCCAGTCAATCTTGTCTATTTTTGAGCCTGGAGTAAAGCAATCTGAGTCCAAAAAACCAACCCATGCCATGTCAACCCTTCCCATCTATTTATACCTCCTATAAACATCATTATCTCTCCTAAAATTGGCCCATAACCTTCATACAACACGAACATCATCCTTTAACAACCTCCATCAATCCTATTCCCAAAAAAAACAATACAAATATAATAATATGGAAAAAAAGCATCAGCCAAAAAAGAAATCCCTGATAATCTACGAAAATCTATTTAAGCATTCAGAGCAAACAGCTGAGCTGCATGTTTTTTAAATTAAATTTAAATTGTATTTACTTTTCAAGTGAATTGTACACTCGGAAAACAATTGAATTGGAAGTATGGAGAAAGACATGAATGGAGTTAGAATAGAGACATAGAGGAAATCGGAAATAAGAGGAACGGGGGAGCCTTTTGTGTTCATTTCTGTAATTTACTTTTGCATATTCAACTGTAATGTGTAATGGCTTATGTGTATGTTGTATGTAGACTTTGTTAGTTCCAGACAATTTTCTAACTATTCTATTATGTCTATGCATGTTATTCACTCTTTTTTTTTGTACAGACAGTTCTTTTTTTGGAATTAAAATTCAAAAATGTATTCTAAATCCTTGCCATGGTCTCCCCACACACATGAAATAGTGGAAAGATTCTTGATCGTAAATTAACTAAAGTGGTTGTCTGTGCTTGGAAACTCATGTCGACATTCGTCATGCTGTGGAAAGAGTCATTAAGATAAGGATAGATTTCATTCTTGAAGGACAACGCACAACAGATTTAACCTGGCAAATTGGACGAAATTTATGTAAGATAAGAAAAGAAAAAAAAAAGTTCTCATGTGGATTGTTGGACAGAAAAATATGCCCAAATAACTCTTGATAAGGCTTATTAATGGATAGTTTTTGGTACAAGAATAAGAACGACCACACACTTCTTAAGAAAATAAAAGTTTTGTCTTATCTTCTTTATCTTTATTATTGTGTGACTCTAATAAACCAGTGTGAATTAGCTATGTCTAGGAAGGAAGGAATGGTTGATGCTGAAATATGTTCAGGCACGTGAAAAATGTGTCTTGAGTTCTTAAAAAGGTGAATTTTTTAGAATTTTTGGGATAGCGTGTTATTGCTTGTTCCAGCAAAACTTATTTATTTACTTCACTGGCTGTACGAATCAATTGTCATCCATGGCTTCTCTTAGATTTCGACTGAAACTGGCCCTATCGCTAGTATCCCTATGACAAAGTTAAATTTGAGTAAAACTGACTTAGATCATCAGAAATCATATTTAACTCACTGCTAGAGATTTGAAAAGCAATATGCAGCATTAATCCCAAATCAATAGAATTATTATGAAGGAATTTGATCAAAATGCCACCAATTTGTCCAAAATATTTCAAGTAAACAACTACTTACTTCATTATTGACATACTTCTCTAACTATTCACATAAATTGTGAGTAAATAACACAAAATACTCACAAAATATTGAAATTCCATTTCCTACATGTCCCCCAAAAATAAATGAATATTCAAAAAATGTCTATCCCAACCGCTAACCATATGCTACACCCTCTTTTATCACCACATCAACAAAAAAAATCAAAAAAATATTTTCTAATTCCAGTATCATTCAAGTGTCCACTCCCTAAAATTGTCATATCACACAAATTTACATGTGGGCTTAGAGGCGAGAGGGACAATTTACAATCTTTAGAAAATCCAGTCGGACTTACGAATTGTCCACGCAACTGAAGAGTAAACAAGTAAACAACAGAACAAACAATGAAGTTCGGTACGTAAAAATGAAAAGGCAGGGATTAGCGAAATCAACATTTTCCTTTTGTTGGTTTGGAATTTAATTGAATTTAATGCAGCAAGATTTTCATCGCATTGATTAAATGGGAAAATTTAATATTGTATGCAATAGAAAATCTAAATAAAAAAACACAACGAATTCAGTCATTTACACATTTTGAATTGTATATACACATCTATATATATATATGCAGTCATGTTTGAAATGCATGCAAATGTTCTTTATATGGGAATGAAATTAAATAATTCAATAATATCCATGCATGCATTAATCTATATTTACGTATGTATGTTCGTATGTTGCTTAGGAAAATGAATTGATTTCAATTGACTGAGCATCGGAGTTTGTTTCAATGTACATGTTTAAACATATTTAAACGTACTATAACAATTTATATAATGCAAGGAATGGAAAATTATATGAAAATGTATAGGATGGAGGATAAAAGACTCATGTCTAATATTTACTAAATAATATTATCCAAATAGTTTCTCATACCCGAAAAATCACAGCAAACAATAATGAATATTGTACGGAAGTAAAATGCACTTGAAGCAATTGTTGAATAAATTCATAAAATTTTTGTTATTTTCAGTGGGAATCGATTGTTAATGATATCTATTGAGCTTATGAACCCTTTTGGAGGTTGACAAGCTATAGTTTGCAAAGAATACAGCTTTAAGCGTCATCTAAGTGTAAGTATGAATTTTAGTTGATCTGTATAGCTAGCGACGCAAGAAAAGAAGTGTCCTGGACCTCTTTGCATACTTTAAGAATCAGAAAATGTGACATAAGCTTACTCTGAACACGAAACGAATTGACAAACAGGACGCATCCCAAGTTTGACCCCAACATACAGTCTGATGTGAATTTGGACAAAATTATTCAATTTGCTTGGAATTTTTGAGACAAAATCCGTTATTTCTATCAAAAAGATTCTAAACACGCCCCTGATATGCCTCCAGATGTGACTTTGTATCATCAAGCCTATAAGATTATCCATAACCTCAAAATACAGCACACATCAACTCCAAACAACTCCCTAGATTAAAATGTACATTTTTGCTACATGATACTCACATCATGCCAAAATATTTCGCAAAAATAAAATGAATATCGATAAAAATATATAATTTTCCATGCTACGTCCTCGAAACATACGAGAAGCCTTTACATGACTAGAGAACAAATAAACATGTTTGTAAACAGATCTGTATTACACACGTTCAACGCACATATTAGATACATGAAAATAGTCTATTGATGGTGGATTAATGTAATTACTTTTTAAAGCTTATGTGTGTGTGTAGATGTTGAGCCTTAGTTGAGTTTTATATGAAATCTATCGTTTAATGTGATAACAAGATTGATTGCTAAAACGTTACATAATGATTCCGATACAGTACAGAAAGATTGATGTTTTGACTTGTATACACTAGACAATGAGAATGTTACTAGACGAAAAATTTGTTGAAATGTATTACCATGGAGTTTATACTTCAAATGGGGATTATGTCCAAAAGACTTAAAGTCATGTATTGAATTAAACATCGTGTCAAGAGTTTAAATTTTCTTGCATCACCTTAAAAGTAGATTATTTATAGATTTAAGAAGTTGATTTTTTTTTTTCGTTCTATTGTGAGATGTTCTGGGGGATTTAATTGTTGTTTCCGGATAGTGTTACGACTTTGGAATTAGAAAAGTCATTTAGGGATATAAATTTTGTTGGAGATTAAAGTTGGAAATATTCTAAATCGTTTGATTTTTGTGGATATATATGGTAATTTACTGAGTTTGACTTGAGTTGATATATTTTCTGGCAGGGCTCGAAGTTGACTCAAGTTAATTCGTTTTGAGCCCAGTCGAGTCAACTTAAGTCAACTTCAAGTGTTTCGACTTTGAGCTCTGTTTTTTAGTTATCGGCTATTCAAGCCGTTTTTCCTAGTCAATATCGAGTCCAATCAACATAAGTCGGCTATTAAATGACTCAAAAAATGTATATGGCTCGAATGCCACTTCGAGGTTTGCTGAAACCTGACCACAAATGCCAATTTAGATCATTGGTGAGCAATATGTGTGCCGCGGCGCTCTAATGCGCCGCCAGAAATGTACGGAAGTGCCATGAACCATATAACGTGTAAGGTTTTGATCGAGGCTTACCACCAAGGTATTTAAGATCAAGTCAAATAGAATTTAAAGGAATTTTAACCTGATATAGTCATGTATAGTCATTTAAAGCAATAAATTCTATCATACGACTCATGAAACTCCAACATCAACTAAATTTCATTAAATTTATCGTTCCAATTTCTCCAAAACTTCAATTTTCCACTCCCAAAAATAGAAACTATTAAGGGGTGACAAAGCAATTTTTTAAGAAAAATAAAAAATCTAGTTCAAGTCAGAGTTCAATTGCCAATGCAAATTTTATCGACATAAAGTCGGCATGCAATAAGCATAAAGCATAAGATACATAGTGACAACCCCTTATTCCAAGACGTCGAATGTTATAGCAAAATCGTCTGAATAATGATATTCCCTAAATGTTTGACATTTCACATTACATGAATAGAATTTTAGTATGGAAAATGTCATGAAAATGGAAATTTTGCAAGCAATAACGAAGCGACAAGAAAAAAAAAAGTCTCAGACTCATTTGAATGCAAATTATTTTTTTTTTTGCGTTCCTTCTTCATTTTCGTTTGCTTAAAAGAAAATAACTAAGTGTATTAGAAGAAGGAATTATTCATCATGTGTGTGTGTGTGAGTGAGTGAGTCAAAATGAGTTTATATAACATTAAATTTCCATTTGCGATAAAAGGAAAAATGTACATATACTTATTTATAATTTATTTCAAATTTAATGGCATAAATAATTGAATATGTACAAACAAGTTCTTCTGTGTGCTCTTGAATTTATGGAGATATCGAAATAAGACAGACTATTTTGGGAATGTTTAGTAGTTTTTTTCTGCTTGGGTTTAATATTCAAGTCAATTAGAAAGTCAATTGGGATTGTTAAATATTTTGATATGAATATTGCAAAAATTAGTCAGTAATTTATTCTAATTCATTGAATGATGTTAATTTGATGGCACTTGAAGTGACTAAATGCGCATTTTTTGGGGCGAATAGTCTCCAAGGCTGCTGTATATGATTAGTAGAATATTAGACAATTTTTCAAAATTCATGACCAGCATGAACTGAAGCAAATTTGTTATGAAGGTCATCTGTGCTAAAATTAGACTTGATTAGAGTAAAGCATGACTAAAGCCGTTACAGTTACTTGTGTATCTAGTTCTAGAGATGAATAATGTTGTCCTGATACCAGAACTCGAAGTTAACTCGATTTTTGTATGACAATTTCACCAACATAATCAGCTAAATTACAAGATTTACAGCTACTAAATCACAAAATCTATTCCCATCCTCCACCCACCGTTCAATCATTCCTGTCAAAACACACCAATGTAATAAACACAAACCGAAATAAAAATTCCCATTAATATTAATCACATCCAAAAATATTTGCTTAAATTATAAAATTTTAATTGCTCCAAAATTATTTTCCATCAGCACATCAAACATAATTTACCTAGTTTGTGAATATATATCCAAATATTTACTCATCATTACTCCACCATTCCAACTCAACAACAGCTGAAATTACATCAAATAATCGTAAACAGCGAAAAAAATAAAAATAAATAATATTATTGCTGTAAGTTTTAAAACAAAGTCATAAAAACAGCAGTGCGTGCATCAATCTTCTAAATTAATCCATGCCACAAAGTGTGATTTTATTGCAATTGATCAACTAGATTGGATGTTCATTTCAATTTTAACACAATGTCTTTCACTTCATAGCGCCATAAAGTTTTTTTTTACTTATGTTGTAAAATATGTATTGTATCGTATCATGGGATGATAGCTACAATGTGTAACTGATACTGTGAAGAAAATGATGGTGATGCCATAAATGTTACAATTTTTTTTTTTAATATTATTGTCTCAATCTAGCGCCCCCGCTGAATCAAATTGAAATATCAACCATAATCACCTGTCTTTTTATAATAGACCATAGACATCGTCACAGTGTCGTTAACTAAATTTCATATCAAAAATTTGGAGTTGTCTCATTTCTCAAATTCAGCGTGAAACCATAAATAAATAAATATCGAAAAAAGATTAAAAAAATTTTTCTTTTTTTTATTTGTTTTGTGTTTCTCATGAAACCAACATGACTGCAAACATTGCTTTAGACAACAGAATAGATCAAGAAGAAGGAGAATAAAAATTGATGATGAACAAGAGCTGCCACGAGAAGATGTGTGATGAGAATGAATAGAAACAATAAACAAATATTTACACAAAAAAGGTGTATGAAAAAATAAAAAGAAATTATGACATTTATATGGTTGGTGCTGCTTGATGACTGCTTGTTTGCTTTGGAAGTAAGTATCAATATGAATTGATGCGGGTATAGAGGAAGGCTGAAATGGAGATGATTTGCCTTTTTGACTCTCATCAAACTACATTGAACAAATTATTCGTCTTCTTTATTCTGTCGATGATATCCGTTTTATCATATTCACACAAAATTGTGTGAATATATTGTTTTTTGTTTTACAGAAATCTACTTTTTTCGATTTACTGCCTCAGCCTTGCCGAATTATAAAAAAAGTTCGGTCATTCAAAGTTTGTGCTTCGTATTACCTATCAAATGGTAAAAACTCCTTCATGATTGGTGCTTCCAGTGCCGAGAAATCGCAAAAAATCACGTTCTGTCCTTTAGCAAGTTAGTTAGTTTCCGCGAAAACTCAATTTTAACACAAAGTTAAGACTTCCGGTTTTTTCTATCGATAGATATTGGTTATCACACGAGCTGTATAGTTTTTGGGGTCATGAGATGCATCCACTGAGGCACAAAATGCAAAAAACTGAAATTTTTTCCCTAAATATTAGCCGCTTATTCCAAAACACGTGTTTTAAAAAAATTGCGGCCTCGCTTCGCTCGGCCGCAGACAATTATAAGTATTTCTTCTATATTTTTCATGATCTAAAATTTATTAATTTATATACATGTTTTATCCAAATTATTAATAATAATTTTTATTGAGATTTGGATGATTGCATTTGGTTACAAGTAATTGAAATCTTCAGGTCGTTAGATCGAATCCTATGAAATTCTGAAATTTTTTTTTCCATTTTTTTTGAGTTTTTTTTTTGAATACTTGAAGTATACAAAAAAAAATGTAAATATTAAATGTAATCTACCCAAGTCGGGCGAGCGAAGCTCAGCCCGGCTCGTATAGTGATCTATATAAGTACTGTAATCTACCCAAGTCGGGCGAACGAAGCTCAGCCCGGCTCGTATAGTGATCTATATAAGTACTGTAATCTACCCAAGTCGGGCGAGCGAAGCTCAGCCCGGCTCGTATAGTGATCTATATAAGTACTGTAATCTACCCAAGTCGGGCGAGCGAAGCTCAGCCCGGCTCGTATAGTGATCTATATAAGTACTGTAATCTACCCAAGTCGGGCGAGCGAAGCTCAGCCCGGCTCGTATAGTGATCTACATAAGTACTGTATTTTCTCAAACATTAGAAACTGCATCTATGAAAATATGTTGCCGTGAGAAGAAAAACAGTTCGAGCGAAGCTCGAACATTAATAGTTCGAACGCAGTTCGGACTTGGTTGAGCGAAGCTCACAAATTTTTGCGACCTGAACGGAGCGAAGCGAGTGAAGGCGTGAAAATTTTCTCAAACATTAGAAACTGCATATCTATGAAAGTATGTTGCCGTGAGAAGAAAAACAGTTCGAGCGAAGCTCGAACAGTAATAGTTCGAACGCAGTCCGGACTTGGTTGAGCGAAGCTCACAAATTTTTGCGACCTGAACGGAGCGAAGCGAGTGAAGGCGTGAAAATTTTCTCAAACATTAAAAACTGCATATCTATGAAAATAAGTCGCCGTGAGAAGAAAAACAGTTCGAGCGAAGCTCGAACATTAATAGTTC
This sequence comes from Chironomus tepperi, assembly GCF_022539635.2. Lineage (NCBI taxonomy): Eukaryota > Metazoa > Arthropoda > Insecta > Diptera > Chironomidae > Chironomus > Chironomus tepperi. Next base: position 5,163,755 of record NW_027226207.1, read on the forward strand.
GAACGCAGTTCGGACTTGGTTGAGCGAAGCTCACAAATTTTTGCGACCTGAACGGAGCGAAGCGAGTGAAGGCGTGAAAATTTTCTCAAACATTAAAAACTGCATATCTATGAAAATAAGTCGCCGTGAGAAGAAAAACAGTTCGAGCGAAGCTCGAACATTAATAGTTCGAACGCAGTTCGGACTTGGTTGAGCGAAGCTCACAAATTTTTGCGACCTGAACGGAGCGAAGCGAGTGAAGGCGTGAAAATTTTCTCAAACATTAGAAACTGCATATCTACGAAAATATGTTGCCGTGAGAAGAAAAACAGTTCGAGCGAAGCTCGAACTTTAAAAGTTCGAAAGTAGTAACTGTACATGTTATTCTCCATGTAAATAATTTTAGTTAATTACTTGCACATTATCATTTTTAGCGCATTTTTGAAACTTGTTTTCAAAAAGGTAGCTTAATAAGACACTTTGTTCGTTCGTCTGTTCGTCTGTTCGTTCGTTCGGGCTAGGTTCTTATCTCAGCAATTAGACATCGTAGAGAGCTCAGGTTTTTTTTATTAGCTCCGTGTTATTGTTTTATTGCGGGCAAATGCATTTAAAAGTTTCAAATCAAACCATAAATACTATAATTAACAACTTTTCATTTTCATATACAACAACAACAAAAACAACAACACGTTTTTTCATTGTTTTACAGTGTTTTTCAATGTTTGTCGATGTTTTTACAGAGTTTACTGAACAATGTTTGAATTTTTTTGACCGTTATGAGGTTTGAATTATGAAAATCCGTTAAATGATGAAGTTCTTAAATTTGTGGAAGTTTTATATGGATCATGTTTTCAAGATCTGAAATTGACCTGGATCTTACTGGATCTTGGTTTTTAGGTCTGGAAGTGACCTGGATCTTACTGGATCTTGTGTTTTAGGTCTGGAAGTGACCTGGATCTTACTGGATCTTGGTTTTTAGGTCTAAAAGTGATCTGTATCTTACTGGATCTTAGTTTTTAGGTCTGGAAGTGAACTGGATCTTACTGGATCTTGTGTTTTAGTTCTGGAAGTGAACTGGATCTTACTGGATCTCGTTTTGTAGATCTAGAAGTGACTATGTTATTAATCAATTACTGATCGCTGGGACAAAAATGCGCTTAAGTCCCTCGATCAATAACACGAGGACTTTTGTAATTTTTTTATTTCATAAATCTCTTATATTGTTCAAGTTGTTTTATTTTTATTTTTTACTTTTCTGTACAGTTTCTGATCTTCGTATTGTGTGAATATTCTCATGAAGCGTGATCCGCTTCATTACTAGTTTGTACTTTATTTTGGTAGGATTGAACTATGATCGTTATAGGTACTGTTTGGAGTCGATTAGTTATGGATTTGGTTAGATTGGTGGGAAAGGATAATGTTGTTAGAGGGTCAGTATTGTAATTTTGCAAGCGTCAGCAGGCATCTAAGATTGACCTTAAATTACAATTGATCTGTACTGCTAGCAAAGCAAATAAGGAATCATGCTCTGATGTAGAGTCAAAGATCCTACAAAAGACTTTCCGCCTGACTCTATTCTTCGAATTATCACAGAGTTTGTGCAAATTATCCGTTTTTGCATCTAATTGACATTCTCTTAGAGTCATCTGTAACTAACTTACAAAGAGATCGCTTTTAAGTACCGTAGTGTAATTTCTTTATCCCGAGTGCATGCTCTTGACCTGTGAGGCTATGTAATATTCAGAGTTAGAAGCCTGCTCAGATTTTTTTTTTTTTTTTGGAAAAATCGGCTAAAGTCCTGACTTGACTCCATATAAGATTCAAGTTAACTTCAAACTATAGTAAATTGCATGCCCGAACAGCAAAATTAATTATCTTGGGCATTACTACGTTGCTATATTACAGGTATGACGCGAAGATACACTGATCGCACCCTGACGACTGATTCTGACCTATTTCTGCATTAAAAACCCAATCTGCTGTATTGTGCTGCTCATTATAGTCTCAATAATCAAAGTATTTAAATCCACAACCATCAAGTCACCCAACAGTACCCTTATGCTCTTCTTAACTCCTAAAAATATAAATAAATTCATTCGTTGATCCATCATGATCGTATCATCATTACTATTTCATTGTACTTACTATATCCAATTTCTTCAGTAATTGTTCAGAATTTATTCATATTTATTTCACGATATAATCATAAAGCAGATTTATTTTAGAGGGTGTGGTTTATTTACTCTGCCCCATGTACAAACACGGCGCTCGAAACACTTTTTTTAGGAATTATTGTTATTTATTCTTAGAATATTCAACTTCAATCATCAATAAAAGAATAGTGAGAAGAAGATGCAAAGAATAGAAAATAATAAAAAAATAGTAAGAGCGAACCATCATCATCATAAATATTTAGACAGCGTAGTGTCGTCCTTTGTAACAGCGTGAGCAATGTTTAATTTATATCTCAAATAGAGACACATTTTATGTATTGTTGTTGTTCATCTTCTTTACCTCTCCCATGTCTGTGTGTTTTGTGCAACATGATGAGCAAACATACTACTTGGAAATGGATACTTTAAATATATATATACACATCGAGAATATTTTAGTGAATGAAGAATTAATGACGAACAACACAAAGGACATGATAATAAAAAAATTAAATATTTTTTTCTAACCTTTATGCTGTACACAATAAGAAATTTCTTGTGACTATTCAAAAGACACAAAATAAAATGCCACATCTTCTCATGTGGGGATGCATAAGTAAGTAACTAAAAGGAAATCGATAAATTATTTTATAGCCATCCGTATTTTTATAGCCTACAAGACCTTTTTTTTCTTCAATTCTTCTTGTTATTCATCTTCCACAAAAACCCCTCAAAACTATTGTTTTATGATGATAAACTCTTGAAAATTCATATCGAATGCTAGATTACATATCAATAGGCTTATGAATATTACGACTATACAATATAAGAGAGGCTTAATGCTAATCCCCTACACTAAAAAAATTAAGTAATAAAAAATTCTTTTCTCTAATCTAATGACATTTTTATGATTTATTGTATAAACTTTTTTATATAGCCTGTTCAGTCGATGCTACTCGAACAAAATTAAAAGATGAATATTTAATGAAAATCTTATTGACGAAAGAAATGGACAAATTTATAACCCCTGTAGGCTTAAAGTCAATTTTTGTTGACGCGCATCTACTCAAAATATTTACCTTTAATCCTTTTTTATTGATATGGAAATCGTTTGTTTGAAATATTTTTATGATGACGAATAATTCTATGGTAAATAAAGCATAAAAAAAGAGAATTTGATCGAAATACATCCTAAGGTTACGCAGCATGTCAACCCTTTTTCAACAATCTTTCATGACTTTGGATCACAGCAAACTACATGATGTGCCCATTTTTATTATTATGACCTAAAAAATATTTTTGCATCAATAGAGCAATAATCAATATTTGTATCAATCTGAGCTGTCAGGGTTGTTGTCTGAGTGATTGTGTGGTTCAGACAAGATCTGACTTGGAAGATCAAATGACTTTGGGACACAGATCTTCTGACACTGTGTTGATCTATGCTTAGAATCTTAGAGATCATGATAAGATGAATCTTGACTGCAGACAAGAAGTCTAACTAGTTAAACTGTCCAGCACTCAATGCTAACTTAATCTATACTATCATAAAGACGAGGCGGCAGTATTTTTAGAACCAAGCGGAGCTCGAAGTTAACTTGAAATTTGTGTGGAATCGAGTCGACTTTACCATATAATATCCAAGTCGACTTCAAGCTCTGGAACCAAGTAATAGAAAATTGGAAAATTTGCCGTCTAGTTTTTGATCTAGTTTCGTAGCATCGTGAGTTTTTTGGCTTAAATATATTCAATACTCAGCTTAGAATAGCTGAGCAATGACAGAGTGTTTAAATTTCAGCCCACTGACTTTAATGAACCAGGTTCGATCCCAGAAAGTCTCAAATTGGAATCTAAATTTGAGTTCTTTTTTACTGTCAAGTATGCATCAATGCTAAACAGAACTGTGCCTAGATTTTGACTGAATAAGATGATCTCAGTCTAAACCAGCATCAGTTGGTTTGTATCAGCATCAGTTGGCTTGCATCAGCATCAGTCGAACCACCCTGACCTCAGCAACAAAAGGGAGATACGAAATAATCTCAATAAATCAAATGACTATCTTCAAACCAAAAAAGATTCATCCTTTTTCATCCATAATAATTTCAAGTCATAAAATCAAGAATATTCACACATGCACAACACAATAGAATAATAAGTAGATTGCAACATTGAAAAGGACATGATCACACAGAAGAGAAGAAGCAAAGTATAGAACATTATGTGATGACATAGACAATGCATACTCTATGTTCCTTTCTATTATATGTTGAATCATAAAATTGATGAAGAGCATCAATATGTTATTGGTTAAGTTTCTCTTGCTAGTTTCTTTTTTGTGGATTGTGTGAAATTTTTGCGAGAAACCTTATCACCATTGTGCTATACAAGAGGTGATTTCTGTGCTCTATTGCTGCTTGCCATGTAGCATGCTGAACATGCAAGTTCAACTATCAATAAAAGATACTTATGGATCGACGAAAATGATGTTATTCTAAACACACCATAAGCCTTTAATGTATTTATAATAAAGGAGAATGAAAAAAAAAATTTTGGGGATGTTTAAAAGCATCTGTGATGTCATCAAGAGATGCCAACAATAAAGAGCTAAAGCTGATATTTTTCAGTGAAATGGCATTTCACATTGTGTGTGAAAAGATAACATACCAGCTTATGGTGCTATGAACTGTGAACTAACCGAAAAAAAATATATACATATGAGATGAATGGATAGATAGATGTATAAACGTATAACCTTATGCAAAGCGGAACGAGATATTGACATGCTGATAACATGATTCTACTACGGTCAAAATAAAAAAAAGATTCTTTCTTCCTCTCTTTTCCAATGAATTTTTGGTATGGTAAGACATAAATCTATACATTTATGTGAATACTAGGAAGGTGATTCGTTGAGGATGAGGAATTTTTGGTGGTTTTGATGCAGTTGTTGCTGCTGAAAACTGAATATCAATCTTCTATGGACCAAAGAAAAAAGGAGACAATTTCAAAATCAGGAGAAACGCAGAATTGTATCAGATTTACAGAAAATCGTATATTAGATGAGAAATCAAGGCTAACAGGCTCCATTGGGCTTATGCTTTCCCGAAATCCCGGTCCCGAAACTTTTCCGGGACCGGGACGGGATCGGGACGGGACCGGGAAATCCCGGGATTTCCCGAAAAAAAATATGTGCTCAATAGTACAAAATTTTAATGTTTTTTCAGAGTTTTTAGGCTTGATATATATTTTCAAAAATTTAATGATGGATTAAAATTTAAGTAATCTTGAACCTGACTAGTTTTAAATGATTTTAAAATAGAACAACACTAAAAAATTCTGAGTTTAACTATCAATATGATGGTTTATATGATTATGAAGAATCAAATCTTAGTTATGTGAAATAATCTCTAATATTTGTAATAAATTTAAAAAGCATTGAACCTATCAACTTTTGAAAAACCTCAAATTAGCTGGAAATCAATAGGTTTATTTAAAAGGGTTTGTTTGAATCGGGTTCATATTATTTGCGACTGCATTTCAGAACAAAAATCAAAAGTCCAAAATAAATTTTAAATCTTTAACTCAAAAACATTCAAAATTTGAATTTATTGCTTCATATTTCTTCTGTTTTTTGATAAAATTATATAATTTATATTGATTTTAAATTTTTGGTAACAAAATAAACGTTTTTTAATTTTATTCTTTTTATTTTGTTAAGAGTTTATAAGAATTTTTTTAAAACCTGGTCCCGCGGGACCAGTCCCGGAAGATTTTCGGGACTCGGGACGGGACCAGGACGGGACAGTCCCGGGATTTCCCGGTCCCGGTCCCGGTTTCGGGAAAGCATAATTGGGCTGGACATGTTAGTAGCAGACCTGTTGATGCTTAATAAAGTCTAAATGCTCAATTAAGAGGGCTTCCCAAGAAGTCATAGAAAAATGCTGTCGATAGAATTGGTAATGCACTCTGCAAGCAGTTCCCAGTGATAGAGCTAGCTTCAGACGCAAACTAAGGAAGGCCATGAATCACAATTGATCTTTAAGGCCAGCAAAGGAAGGAAGGAAGGACATTTTACACTTTCTAAAGGAATTTCTCAATATTCACCAATAGAATTTCAAAAAATTTCACAAAATATTCCAGTTTCTTGCAAATAGTTCCAGCCAAGTTCCAACAAATCAAGAATATTATACAACATCCATTGAAAAAATACTCATATTCTTCCTAACCATATTCTCTCACATCTTCTCCAATATAATCCATTAGAAGTGCCTTTTTCGAAGAAGCATCATCACGTCTTAGAATAACACATTTGACCTGATTTTCCTTTGATGTTCCCCTGGTTACTCTCTGCTTGGCACTTTATCTCGAAGAGTATTAAGCTTCAAAAAAAAAAACTTTAAATGCATCATAAAATGGATTAAATTTTTTTTTACTTCTCATCTTGTAGCAAAAAAGATGCAACAATAATTTTTTAAATTCTTTTTTGCTTTTGAATTTTATTGAAGATTTTTTTTAATATAAAATTTTCTCTTTTAATTTGTTGTACAATTCAAATTTTTAAACACCACGTATTTATTGAAATTTATTATTCAAACTTTAAGTCATTTTTTAACGTCTATTTTGAATTCAAATTAAATGTTGAAGCAAAAAAGTGCTAGACCCCTTTGAGAATAACATTTTTTCTGTGAGAGTACAAAAATTTTCGCAAAAGAAAAATCTCGTGGTGGACAGAATTTTATTAGTTATAGCGGATATAAAGTAAGAAATTACTTAATTATTTTATTTACACCATTCCTAATGGCTATATCACCAAAAGGTGATTTTATTTCATTTATTTTTCATTTATTTTATACAAATTGTGCTTTTTGAAAATCGTCGGATGAGACGATCCGGAAATAAATTTTATACAACAGAAGATACGAAGTGTTTTCCTGGATCAAAAAACATTTACAGCACAGCAGAAAAAGAAATAGGATCACGAAGAACCGCATTTTGAACGACATCATTATAAAATCACTTTATATTTTTAAAAGTGATCAGCAACAAAGAAAGTGAGTAACCTCAAATTTATTCAGTGAGTGTAAAAATAAAAAAAAATAGTGACATATAGTACAATTAAAAGAATAACAAACAATCAGTGCAGAATAGAAAATATTAAAGCAACCCTAGAGGTATAAAAAGAACAATAAAACTACATTATATGTAGTAAAGTCTGAAATTTGATATTAAGTGAAAAATTAATTAAGTAAAATAATAATAATTTTCATTCTGGATCTTAAAAGAATGAAACATTCTAATTGTAAGTTATTGTGCCATTTATAATCATACCTATCGTTTGAGATATTATAATACATTCTTTGTGTGATAATTAATCATTAAAATTAGTTCAATATTTCCATTGAGAAATTTTTTCACGTGGAACATCTACTGGATGTTACTACAAATACACCTTGAGGTGTTTACAACAATCAGTTTAGTTCATTAATCTTATACAATATCATATATTGAATATTTACATTATAAGTGCCCATTATAATCCATGATATATAAATCAGTAAAAAAAAAAAAAAAAAAATAAGATCCACATTAAACATCCAGTGAAGTTTGAAAATAATATTTATTTAGTGAGATTATTAGAACAATAAGTTTAGGTTTAGAATTCATGCTTGTCATACATCAGTTCTGTCATTATTTATTGAATTCGTGAAGTAATATTATATATTATTTAATTATTTACACTCAAAAAGCTCTCAAAAATTCCAAACAATTTCCAACATTCCAATAAAATTCCAGTAGACTTCCAATATTTCCAATATTTCCAATTAAATTTAAATTTTTGAAATTCGTTACGTCTATAATTTATCATCTTACAGTTTTTTAGTTGTTTGAAAGTTTATGTTACTTCCAATAAATTATTTCCAATAAAAGCTCATAATCTTTAATATTTCCATTGAGTCTACAAATTATTTAGTACACAAATTATTATTATTTTTCTTTTATACAATCATGAATAAGTGCAGTGATTGTAACGAATCTTATGATGCTACACAAAAGGCAAGGTATAAGTGCAATGGAGAACATTGCCAATCATGGACACATAAACAGTGTAGTGACAAAAGACAGTTCTCCATTGAGGGATATTGGTATTGTAAGGTTCATATTGAAGATATTCCTTTAGAAAAGCGTCGTTCTAATGTTAATGAAAATGAAGAATCATCTGAAAAGGAAGATAGTGAAGACGAAAAGAATAAAATTGAACTCGATAATAAAATTAATATTATAGATGATGATGATTCCAATTCTAATAAAAATTCCAAAATTGATGATCAGTCTAATGATCATTTTTCTAGTTTAATGCATTCACAGACCAATGATAGAAAGTCTATAAATTCTCACATAACCGTAAGAAATAATAAAGCAATTAATGTGATCCCTTTTGATAATGATGATGATTATAATCCCTTCTCTAATTTCAATTGTGAAGAATGTAACAAGAAATTTACAAAAGATTTAGTTGGAGTGTTATGTATTGAATGTCGAAGTACATATCATTTAAACTGCTTGAACGAATCAGAACTTGAGGAAGTTAAGCACCATAAGTTCGTGTGTCAATCTTGTATTGAAGATCAAATTAGACATAATAATTTGAATAATGTTAAAAGTAAAGCAAAATTAAAAAAGAATGATAAAGAAATAAAACATTTCACGAGTAGTACACCCAGAGTGGTTCACTCTAAATTTAATGCAAAGACACACAAGAAACTTAGATATGCTGATTTAGATTCCTCTGGTTCTCTTTCTGCTTCTTCTTCATTAAGTGACACTGAAAGTACATCGAGTTTTGAAAATGAAACTAAATTAATTGAAAAATATAAGAAGCTGAAAAAGCTTTTACATAAACGCAAAGACGTTTTAAAATTAAAGTCCAAAATCGATTATAATAGTGATGATACTGAAGAGGAAAATGATAATATCTCACAAAGCGATGCTATGATAGGTATCTACAAATTAACTAAAGAAGAACGAGAGAAGTCCAAGTATGAAAAGCTCCCTATTGTAGACAATATTGATACTAAATGGGCGGTATTTTACGATTTATTTGAACAGTCTAGAAAATTATTTTCCGATGCTGAGAATATTTTACGTATTCAAAGATCAATTAAATCTAAAGAGATTTTAGAAATTGGGGAGTAAATTTGCTAGATCCTCGTACCTATTGGCAATCAATAAAGTTAATAAATGAAAGACTTGCAAAATCTTTTAATCTTCTTCAAAAAGAAACTAATGAAATTATAAGAATAAAGAAACTTAGGAATGACACTGAGTGTAAGAGGGTAATCGAGTTTATTAATAAAATAATAAATTATAGTAGTATAGTTAATAAATACGGAAAAAAGAAACATAAGGTAGACGAAAGAATCATATCTCACATCAGTAATATTATGCCTTATAATATGATGAACGGCTGGCATAAAGTTAAAAGTAAATTAGAAGAAAAAGACAAGACAGTCTATATTAAGCATGTTGCTGATTTTCTCAGTAAACAAGTGCCTTATCTTAATTCCAAAATGATGTCTGAGGAAACTGATCCATGGAAAGAAATCAATGTTAAACCATTTAAGAAAAATGATTTTGGATTTAAGCGATCTTATAATACAAATAATAGAATAAACAACAATCAAGAAACAATTGATTTTTGTTGGTATCACAAATCCAAAGGTCATTCAGCTTTTAAATGTTCAAAATTATGGGAACTTTCAGGAAAAGAAGTTTCTGAACTTGCAAGACAGAATGCTATATGCACGTTCTGTGGCTTAAAAAGACACAAGAATTGTCATGCTGCTAAATCCCTAAATTGTAAAATAGATAGCTGTAGCCTTAAGCACCATATGCTTTTCTGTTTTAAGCGCCCTGGAAAAAATTATAAAAATTTTAGTGGATATAATAACAGAAATGAAATTGAAAAAGTTCCCCAACAAAAACCAAACAATAATAAAAATTTTAAAAAGAATCTCAGATACTTTCAAAAAAATAACCCAAGAATGTCTCATCATGAAGATGATAAATTAAATATTTCTCATCATCAAGATGATAAAACAAATGATAATTACGATTTAGATTCAGATAACGAAGAAATAATTATACCCCAGAGTGAACTCTATATAAATCAACCTCCCAAAAGTATAAAAATAAAAAGAGATAGCAAAAATGAGAATCCAAATAGTCATGTAACGAATTATTTTAATAATAAAATGCATACGATTCGAAGTGAATTTTTTCATAATCATCTTTCATTAAATAGTGTCACGCGTACATCATCAAGTATTTTAGGTGTTATTGTTATCAAATTTGTAGCTAGTAATGAAAATGTAGCTTTATTGATTGATAGTGGAAGCACTGTTACATTAATCGAAGAAAATTTAGCTAATAAATTAGAGCTTAAGGGTGTCTGGAGTCCTTTAAGATTAAATTGGTCAAGTGACGTTAATAGAATAGATTATGCTTCACGTATAGTGAAGGTAAGTGTCTCCGGCACTTCTCTTAATTCAAAAGTACATGAAATGTTTTTTAGGACGGTTAAAAATTTGAATATTATCGACCAGCCATTTGATGCTGCTGAAATGATTGAACTTTTTCCTTATTTGAGTCATATGAACTTAACTTCATATTGTAGAGTTTATGGAATAATCGGAATTGATAATTTATGGTGTTTCCACCAAATTAAAATATTTAAGCCAACATATTGGAATTCCAGCATGCCATATGGTATTCGCTGCCCCATAGGCGATTATGTGATAGGATGCTTCCATCAACTTCAAGATTATTATAATTATTTAAAAGATAACGCCAATAATAATCAAATTGTTAATTTGAATGGAACTTTACTTAGTACAACATTAACAGAAGAAGAAGAAAAAGAATTGGCCATGATGGATAAATTTGTCTTAGGTTCAGAATATAATTTATTCGACGTTAATGATAATAATTCATGTGATGATACGTTAGCTTTAAAGTTATTAGATGAACACGTCAAACGATCAAAAAACGGTATAAATTTTGAAGCTCCATTATTATGGCGCACAACAGACATTTCGTTGCCTACCAATTCCTCATTTAAAATAGCTTACAAACGTTTAATGATAGTAGAAAAGAATGCGATAAAGAATGGAAGATTTAATGAATGCATAGAGCAAGTAGATAATTTATTAAGAAAAAATTATGCTGAAGTCGTACCCCCAAATGAAATCGAAGCACGTACTGGAAAGACCTTTTATCTCCCAATATTTTTTATACAACCAAAAAATAAACGCACAAGATTCATTTGGGATGCAGCTACGAAAGTAGAAGGCAAATCTTTAAATGACTTCTTACTATCAGGCCCCAACATGTACAACAGTTACATGAAAATTCTTATGCAGATGAGAGAGGGTAGAATTCTAATTAAAGGTGACATTCAAGAAATGTTTCACCAAGTAATAATGAGAAAGGAAGATCGAGATTCTTTAAGATTTTTATTTCGTAAGTCTACAGACGAAAAGGTTCAAATACTCCGTATGAGAGTAATGATATTCGGTGCAAAATCAAGTCCCACCACATCCCAATATATAAAAAACAAAGTCACTGAACCATACATTCAGTCCCATCCTAATGCTTCAAATGTAATTATTAATAAAACTTATGTTGACGACGTTATTACATCGGTTGATAATTTACAAGATGGTAAATTCTTGATTAATGACGTACGTATGATATTGAAGACAGGTGGATTCAACTTAGTGAAGCTCAAAAGTAATTTAGATGATGTACTGGAAATTGTTCGTAAGAATCTGTCACCAGATGACTTAAAGAACGAAAAATTATTTGGTAAAGATGATATTGAGAAACTACTTGGATATAATGTAGATTTCAAGTCGGATGTATTGAGTCTTGCGTTAACACTTGAAAAAATCCCAGAGAGTATCTTGAATTGCACTAATAAACCCACCAAAAAACAAGTATTGCAACTATGTATGTCTATTTTTGATCCAATTGGATTTACCGAATTTTTAATCTCGAAATTTAAGTTGCTATATCATTTTATGATTAAGGAAAACTATGATTGGAACCAAATAATGAGCGATGAATATTTTATAATTTGGAAAAAATGTATCACATGGTTAAAAGAATTAAGTAATATAAAAATACCAAGATGGTATTCGAATAAAGTATCTAATGCCAAATTTATTCAATTAGTCGGATTTGGTGATGCTGGAATAGAAATGCTTTGCGCTGTAATATATTTACGACTGTTAGATGAAAATAGAGACCAATTAGATTACAAATTCATTTGTGCTAAATCCTATACTGTCCCTTATAAACAGTCTAGAACTATTCCCGATTTAGAAGTGGATATTGCCTGTAAATTAGCTATTTTAATGAATAAAATAGAAGCTTCCCATACGTTTATGTTTAATGAAAAACTTTATTTTACTGACAACAATGCAGTAAGAGAATGGATTATTAATGGTGCAAAGAATCCAAAGATTTACGTCAATAACCGATTAGAAAAGATAAAAAAATTCTCAAAACCCGAAGAATGGAGATGGATTCCTACTAATCTTCAACCAGCTGACTTTGGAACGAAGATAAGTTCCATGCCTGATATTTCCTACTCTAACGAATGGTTTAATCCTCAACTTTTTCAATTGCCGGAGAGTAATTGGCCTTTGATAGATGCCAATAATATTACAAATTTAGTTTATAGTACAATTAATACGTCAACAGACGATATTATTGAGGATGAGTCGTTTATATCAAAATTTTCATGCTTAAATCGATTGATTAATGGTGTTGCGAAATGTTTGGAATGGAAATATAGAGCAGAAATAATTAAGATCAATAAAGAAATTAAAGACGTAAAATCCATGAAGTGGCGAACTCGTGCAGCAGTTAATAAAAATTTAAAAATAATAGAGACACTAAAAAACAAGAAAATAGTTTGCTTTCAGTCCATCGATGAAATTGGTTCAAACTATAAAAAAATTGAATTAGCGTTGATAAGAATGGCACAAAAAGAATCGTACAAAAATGAATATAATGATCTATGTAAAGGCAAAGATATAAACAAAAAATCTCACATCTACAAAGTTCTTCCATATCTTGACTCTAATGGTGTGATCAGGTCCCAAACACGCATTAGTAATAACAAAGAAAACCTTGAGAAGTTTGGCTTAGATCGTATAAATCCTATAATCCTCCATCGCGAAAGTCATCTTACAAAACTATTCATACTAAAAGAACATAATGCATTGGTACATAATAATGAGAAAATAGTGGTCACAAATTTATTACATAGATTTTATATAAATAAAATTAGACGAACTGTCAACAACGTTATTAGAAGAAATTGTCTTGAATGTCGAATAAGTCACGCGAAACCTATTGTTCCATTAATGGGAGATATTCCATTTACTAGATTAGCATTACATAAAAATGCCTTTACGTATGCTATGGCTGACTTATTAGGACCAATTACTGTTAAGGCTACCAGATTTACAAATAATAAAAGATATGTGTTAGTTTATTCATGTTTAACCACAAGAGCGCTTCATTTAGAAGTTGTAGAAAATCTAGACTCCAATGCAACATTGAGAGCACTTCAAAATATCTTTAATATTCGTGGGGCACCGATTCGTATTTGTACCGATAACGGTACGAACTTTGTTGGCGGTAATAATATTATGCAAAAGTATCACAACGAATGGAATAAAAAATTGTTAAAACGCGGAATTATAATTCAACCGATTGTATGGTATTTTTCACCAGCAAAAGCTCCTCACATGAATGGAGCGGTAGAGAGAATGGTTGGGTTAGTAAAAAATGCGATGAAAGGGATTCAAAAACATCTCGACAATACTCACTCATTTTATGATGATTTTGGTTTAAAATCAGTGTTATGTGAAATCATGAACATGATCAATAGTCGCCCCATAGAAATTTTACCACCCGATGAAGATCAAAATATGTTTCTAACTCCCAATCATTTCCTTATTGGTAGACAAAACGCTCAATCTGTTCCTATAGACTCAGAACCTTCGAAAACTCTTTCTCAACAGTGGAAGGATGTTAAAATCATTGCAAACATCATTTGGGATAAATGGTTAAAATCCTTCTTTCCAATAATGCTCCAACGTGAAAAATGGATCGATAGAACGAATCCATTAAAGGTCGGTGATATTATTATTACAGCAGATCCTTCTATTGCGAATTCGTGGAGGAAAGGCATAATAACAGCTGTTACCATGGGTTCACAGGGACAAGTTAGACAAGTATCTGTAAAGTTGGGCAAGAATAAAGTCATTAATGATATTAAGACACTTAATAAAAATCAAATCATGCGAACTTATAAACAAGAAGCTAATACGGTCATATCCAGACCAGCCACAATGATCGCTAAAATTAATTTAGACGTAATTAATTAATAAAAAAATTAATAATAAAATAAATCTCACACGATTAATTTAAATCAGGCACTAAATCCTAAGATTTAACTTTAAAAATAAATTAGATTAACTTAAAATCTCAAAAAATATATATATTTTTCATAATTACATATATATGCATTAATTGTCAAATTAACTTCATCAGTTAAAAAGAAAATATATATTATAAATGGCACAATAAATATATAAAATACGTACAATAACTTAATATACTATCAGTTTTCAATTTTCTTACTTAATTCCATTGATATATTCAATTCTGGAAACGATAAAACCTAGGTATTCTGACTATGGATTCAGAAACTCTTGCTTGAGGCAATAAATTTTATTTAGAGTTACCCGTGGTAACGAACTGAGCTCAGTCAATTATTTTTGGGAAATTAATCCCATTTTTTTCTCTTTAATTCGAATGGCCACGAATTAAATAAAGTCATTTATGACTTGTCGCATAGTCAAATAATTAATTTTGGCGTGAGCGACATTTTTTTGTTCAGTTATTATTAAATTTACTGTTTGAGGAAAAATAAAACTCATATATTGAGAATAAGAATTGAAAATAATATCTCTAGTACAAATACACGAAAGCACTGATAATTGATATATATAAAAAAAAAAAAAAAAAATAAAAATACTATGTCAAAGTTTACAAACATTACAAAGATTGATGTTACTTTAGACAATACAAAATAATTAAATATGTTCCTTTTAGATCATGAATGAGGATAGAAAGCTAATTAAGTTCCTTAGCATCCCTTCTAAACGGACAGTAAAGGATTTCCTAGGGAGTGTATGTCGACAATTGAATTTCACCAGAACCAATTATAAGGAAATCAACGGAATATTCGTCGAAAATTTGCAAAATAGCAGATTCCATCTCCATATCCATTCAAAGGGAGAACAATTTAAATCTGGATTATTAGGAATCTGCAAATCAACCTCAGATCCGAATTATTCATCAATAGAAATTAACAAAACGAATCATCTATTTGTTACACCTCCATTCAATAATTCCGTTTATCGTTTATTTCCAATGGACAGAAGTAGCGAATGTTACGAGAAAGTTATTGAATACAACACAGGCATACACCAGACAATTATGGATATTTTGATTATCGTTGATTCCCAAAAATACAAAATACAATATGTCGTCTGCAATCGCGCCAAAACGTATATTGCCTTTATTAATGGCACTGATGCTATGGAAATGATGCAACTTTTGAGATCACAGCACTTCTCACCAAAATTCTCAACTTGTTATGCTAAATTGATTTACATTGAAGGTGAAAACTATGTAAGAAATTCCGTCCCACAATCACCAGTTCAAAATAATTATCAACAAAATTTTGTATCCAATGTACCGTTAATTCCTAACATGACACAAAGGCAGCCACAAAATTATCATATTGTGGGTCATCATGAAGTTCGCCAAAACTACAGAAACGCAACCAACAACACTCAGCAGAGCAACATCGTTAGGCGACACAACTTTGTCAGAATGAGACAAAACTTGCAACATCAAAGACGCAACGCAACTCAACGACGTGACAATTTGCGAGGAGCGAGATTCGTGCGTGTAATGCTTCCAGATGACATACAGCAAAATGCCTATGAAATGCATTTAGTTAGAAGATTTTAATTCGTCATTTCTTTTATAATGTACAAACTTTTTTAATGGGCGAGTGTAGCAAAAAAGATGCAACAATAATTTTTTAAATTCTTTTTTGCTTTTGAATTTTATTGAAGATTTTTTTTAATATAAAATTTTCTCTTTTAATTTGTTGTACAATTCAAATTTTTAAACACCACGTATTTATTGAAATTTATTATTCAAACTTTAAGTCATTTTTTAACGTCTATTTTGAATTCAAATTAAATGTTGAAGCAAAAAAGTGCTAGACCCCTTTGAGAATAACATTTTTTCTGTGAGAGTACAAAAATTTTCGCAAAAGAAAAATCTCGTGGTGGACAGAATTTTATTAGTTATAGCGGATATAAAGTAAGAAATTACTTAATTATTTTATTTACACCATTCCTAATGGCTATATCACCAAAAGGTGATTTTATTTCATTTATTTTTCATTTATTTTATACAAATTGTGCTTTTTGAAAATCGTCGGATGAGACGATCCGGAAATAAATTTTATACAACAGAAGATACGAAGTGTTTTCCTGGATCAAAAAACATTTACAGCACAGCAGAAAAAGAAATAGGATCACGAAGAACCGCATTTTGAACGACACATCTTTTGACATAAAATTGATTAAAAATTTTTTTTCTTTTTTCTTACCTTTTGTGTACATTTCTGAGTCATTAGACGACATCTCATTTTCTTTTCTCTTTTTTATCTTATGTCGAATTATTTACTTAACAAAATTGAATTGAAGGAATTTCTTATTCTTTGCTTCGTTCCTTTTGTCAAGACATTTTGATGAAATTATGAAATATATTTATTTTTTTAGCAACAGAATAAAGAATCTTGTATTTTTAGGTAGGTGGATGACAATAATAGTAAATGGAGTAGAAATATCTTCAGTGTGTAGTGAAGTAAAAATAGACATTACCATTACGGTAATTGAAACTAGTTAATCATCTTATGGCAACGATGATGATGATGATAATGATGATGATGATAAGATGAAATGCGATACTGACCTAGGGGTAGTGATGATATTGAATGTGATGAAGTGGGTTGACGTAGATACTCTTTAAATTAGAATTTCAATGCTTTATGTAGAGTCTTTGGATTTTAAATTTTATCAATGATGTTTTGAGTGATAAGCGGAAATATAACACTGTTTGAGAATCTACTTCAGTGAGTCCAGCACCTTCGTTCAGAATCTCAAATCAGTTCCTCTGTCATAAGTCCAGTACCTCACCATCTACGGAAAATAGTTAAAAGTAGCCTTGACATCTGTTTTAGGTCCATTTTGATAGCAATCATTAGATTAGCCGCATCGAGTTGCATGAGATCCTTTGCTGTTTTTAGTAGACAGGCTTTAATCTGACTAGTTGTGTGACTGCTACTAAGGACGACTACTGCTGTAAAGAATCGCATTTACCTGGTTGCTTGCTTGTTGCTATTATTTTCTATAAGTATATCCATCATCAGGATCCGAAATATCATAATTTCCAATCTCTCTTCCGTCATTTCACAGTTCCGTTCATCACAGTCACTTAATCTCCCTGAAATTACCTAAGAAAAATCTTTTGTTAGATTAAAATATTACAGAACTTACAAAAAGACATCCAACTCATAAGATATTTCAATTTAAAACTAAATTAAATTCTAAATCCACCTTGAAAATAATAATTCATAATCCTAATAAGATTAGTCTCTGCAACACCTTCAGAATCCGATAATAAATTCCAAGACAATTTTCTATTTGTTAACAAATGCGCCACAGTCACCTCCTGCTGTAAATGAAATAACTTCTTCATATATTTCTTCATTTTCATTATTCTCGAAAAAGAATCTTAAGAAGCATAAAAGAATGCCTTGACATTTCTATTTTGTAGATTGACGAAAACAATTGAAATTTATTATTTGCTCTTTCCATCATCATTATTGTATTATGAAGACAAGAAATGAGATTTTCGGGTACTTACAAATAATGAAAGAATAGAAAAAAAAGTAAAGCAAATTGAAAGGAAGAATTAACTAAAGTATGCATGCCAGCAGGCAGGAAGAAGAAGAGAAAAAATGTAATAAGTAACAATAATAATAATTTTTTTATCCTTCCTTTTCGGACTTGACAAGTTCAATTCTATTCCTCGTCTTCTTTGTCTCGCAAATCATACATACATGACAGAGAGAACAAAAATTGGAATTTCAAAAATAAGTTCTGATTCTAGCAGCAGTTCAAAAGAAAAAAATCCGCTTTCTCTTCATCAAGCATTTAATCGCTTAATAAACTGTCACTTGTCAATCTGATTTAAGTCATTTAAGGGACATACGTATTTGTAGGAGGGAAATACAAAAGATACAAATACATTGACTGAAATGTCGTTCATTTTTATTGCTTTATAATCCACCGTCGTCTTATTCCATTTCATATGGATGATTTTTAGCACGTTTTTTTGGGAATTTTTTGTGGGTCGTACATGAAAAATATTGCATTTGAGCATGCGGTTGGTGTCTTTGAGAGGAAGACCTCAAGAATATTCTTTGGACCTAAGATGGAAGGGTTTCCGAATACGAGACCTAGACTTCCCGACTAGTCTCGGTCTCGAGAATTTGTTGAAATCAAGACTTCGAGTACCTTACTAAGAAGGAAGGGAAACTATGAATAGAAATGTAGATTTACAGCTACACAGAGAAACTCAAAAGGAACAGGGATTCGATGGGTTAAAAGAAGACCTGTAGAAACTCCTCTAAATAAGGTCTTCAAGTCCAAAGTATTCAGGGAAGGAAGCTGTTGTCTGAACCATATTGCATTTGTGTATTAAAAACATACAAGCGATAGCCACCGGAAGTATCCGTTTCAGGAGGCATCTGAGAGAGTTCCTGGAGCTGTACGTCCAGCAAAATTAGAAAGATTGTTGTCCATGTGCTGATTGTTTATAATTAAAGCCTTAAATAACGATACTTACTTAATTACTTACTTCGCTGGTCGTATGGGTCAGTTTAGATCCATGACCTCCCATATGTGTCGTCTGAAGCTGGCTCTATCGCTAGCTTCCATTTACCAATTCCCTAAGATCATGATGCAGTCCAAAATATGCGCCTCAATCGCTGCCAAATCCCAACCAATTCCCACCAATTCATCCCTCCCCGTAAATAACAAAACACAAAAGTGTGATTGAAATATTGCCAAATGTTATTTCCACGTTCATTTCCTGATAAAGAAAGATTTCATGTGTGCATGAATCACCAAATTACTTCACCGAAACATAAAAAGTATAAAAAAGTGAGACATTTCGCTTGTTGGAATAATAAATAAGGAACATTACTTATCTCCTTCATGATATCTATAAAAATGACTCACATCATGATTCACTTGTCCTAAGCTTCAATAAATTGAAAATAAATCAGAATTTGTTATTATTCGGTTGATTGCAGCAAAATTATATATCATAATAAGGAATAACTATTGGATGTACATAAATATTTATGTTAATCAGATGAATTATGAAGAATTTGCTCAAATTGCGTGCAATGAGATGTACATTGTTTTGAGGGGTTGACGGATGAAGATATCAAAATAAAAATTTGTTATGTATACTCAATCTTCTATGACGTTCCCTTATCTTCCTTTATTTCTGTTAATTTTATGACTTTCTCATTTTTCTAATGACTTTTTACACCACACACATGTCCATGTCCATATCTTTCGGTAAATTTTTCTTTTTACTTAATTTTTTTTTTTTTGATTCCTACGGGACCCAAAATAGGAAGAAAAAAAATTCATTATCAATCTATGACGCGACACATTAATGTGGCATATAGACATTGTTACCATAAATGAATGGTAGATAGGGGATTGAAAATGGATATACAGAAGATTAGACAAATCAATTAATTATATTTTTCACTTCTTTCCCCATTTTCATGCTTGTGAGCTGTCTATTTTCATTTGCGATTTAAACGAAAAGTCTCGTTTCATAGTCAACGAGAAATATTGTTAGGTGATCCCTTTTTCCATTACTATCAGTATGTGGTTTCTTCTTTTTTTTTCATTCCCTTCGTCTAGAATATAAATTTATAAAGTTAAAACTAAGTTTGATACATTTCTTCGTACACATTTTTTACCACATGAAGTCAGGCAGGGTTGGTGATTCTGGGGATGACTGTGGATTAAATGTAATTTGTTGAATAGAGATTTATTGAGTATTATATTGAAGATTGAAGGAAGTAGATTCTTGGTAATTGATAGGGGGATAATATATTGAAAATTTAGGGAGGCGATTCATTGATTTTAAGGAATAGAGCAGTGATAGGCTTGCAGTTGTTGGTATTTCCAAACATTTTTGGAGGCATATTCATGTGCTGCGGTACACAGGTTGCTCACTACTGATATAGAGTCTTGAATGTTGAATCGTTGGATGTAGATGATCATCAGATCTAAACTATGTCAAATTCATGCCAAGAATATTGATTATTTTGAGAAAATTTGAGGTTTTACATCAAAAATTCTAGGAAATTCGAAAAATTATCCCCAAAAAGTCCATCCTGACTATTTATGTCCTAGAATCTTTAAATTTACATAAACCATTTTTCACGATTTACTAGCCTGTTGACAAAATCTAGCCCCAAAGGCAGATGGCGTGAAAATTTCAGAATATAGTGTCCTCAGGCTGACGTGACTCTCGCTTCGAATCGGATACAACAAAATCCAGAAACACACTAGAATCCTGCAGGCTTAGGGATATTTTCGCAGGTTTTTGTCCATTTTTGTCCATCAGAAATGAATTTATCTGTAACACAGCATGTATCGAACCATATCAAGTGTAAATTACACTGCAATGTGTAAATTACACTGCAAACCATAATTCTAATAATTTTACTAGCAATCCCAACTCTACCCTTAAGCAACATCACCAAAACCCCACAAAACTGTCAACTCTGCTCATGACTTAATACATACGATGAGTTTTAACAACTGAATCTTCTTACTTTTTCCAACATGTTAAGATATTACTTTTGACATTATTATAGAGACGTTAATTGAACCAGATTACTTGTTAAAAACTTTATGAAACTGAACATCCTCATACTCCTTGTTACTCATTTAAAATGAATCTTTTTCCTTTTTTTGAAAAATTTATCGGATGATATAAGATATTGACATACTTTTAATTAGATTTTCAATTTGATTGATTTAATTACTTTTAAGTTCATAAATTATACTTTATTTCTCTGTTGCCTTAGTTTTATGGTATCAACATGATGAACATTTATAAAGTTCAAATTGACATCCATACATATTGCAATTACAATGTCGTATTAAATTTTGAATCAGATCCAAATGTAACAATGTTACAAACTTGATGGTTGATAAGATTTGAATGAATCCAATGTGGGATTTGAGTCTACATCAATAATTATTATCAATAGAGAATTATGAAAAGCGATTGAGGAATTGAATCAATAAATCCATCAATAATGGGTTGGGGTTTGTGATATTGAATTGATTATTAAAATTTCTCAGAAATTCATGATACAAATTTGATGTGAATATGAAATTTTGAAAGTTTTTGATGGGTTTGAAGCATGTATTGAGGACGGGGATCAGGAATGTGAATGAAATTGACTTAAAAGCAAAGTTTATGCAGCATTTGAGGTTTATGCAGATTTAACACAATTTTGAGAACTTAAGGCAACCTATTATGTTTGAGGGCACACTTTGGTGTTAAGCCTTGATCGACCGCGTCACACAAGCTACTCACTACTGACTTCTGGGCCACAGCGCTCTAGTATACTGCAGATAAAACGCAATTTTCAACTCCATAGCTCAAAAATAGGCTGTGCTTCACCATATCAATAATGAATGCATTAAAATCAATTCTAACGACTCAAACATTACATCAAACCTCACTTACAGAACCAAAATTTTCATATGAACTAATCCAATCCCCACAAAAAGCAAAGCAAAAAACAGCATGACTTTATAAATTTTTTAATTCACTAGAGTGCATAAATTCTCAATTACAAGTTTCATTGCATTTCTTATAAGTGGCAATCTAACTTACTATGTAATTTCGCATATACCATTTCAATTTCACCCATAAGATTGCATACCATCCTGTCTTGCATGGATAGTTATATATTAAATAAATAAATTTATTTCATTTGATTAATATTTTATGTTTGATTAGAGCGAAATGTTTTATGTTGGAGAAATGAAACGACTGACTTGGATGTATATTGTGTGCACACAAATCGTATATATCGCTTGAGAGAGCAAGCACATGAACAATATAAGTATGTACACACGATCCAACACACATATTGTGCAATGATCCATTGTGCAATTGAATTGGAAAAAGGAAAGAAGGGTAGGAAAAAAGACAAATATATATTATGCAATGATTGCAGATAGAACAATACAATTACAATAAGAATATATAAATATATTATGTGCAATCATTTGCCGTAGCCATAGAAACCAAGATGTCGAGAAGAGCTGTGGATTAAATGAACAAAAATTAAATTTTCTTGTAAATCAAAATTCCTTAGAGAATGAAGCAGAAAAAAATTAAGAAAAATTAATGGAAGGGAGACCATCCATTTGTGAGCGACAGGCCTACATACACACGCACTAAATATTTTTGATCTTCATTAAGATTCTGTCGTGTTCAAATGTCAAATTAAACTCTAATCAATTTCTTCATTGCCAATAGCTCGAGGGTTGCCAATGTCATACAAAAAACTGTATAAGTAGAGATAAATTTGATGTGAATTTAAGTGAGTTTAAGGGCTTCAAATTACTATTCGACATATCACATCTTGATTCATCAACATGGAAAAAAAATGAGGAAAACGTAAATGGAATTTTCACTTGTAAATAAAATTTTCTGCCTCTATGCTTATAGCTTAGTACTTAGAAACGGATTGTACTTAAATGATGTCTATTAAAATAGAAGGAATGAATTATTGGAAGGCTATTCATCAATTTTAACTGTATTTTAATTGAATTAATGCACGAAACTAATCGAGGCTACTTATTCAATTGACTTAGAACCTAGCAGGAACCTAGTTCTTATTAAAAGATGAATTTACACGATTTTAAGCATGCTTGTCCATCTTTATATCATTTGGATGGTCACTCTAAATTAGACAGCAATTATACATGCTTAAAAGACATGATACCTCGATTTGTAATCAGTATGCAAGCTAACTAAGCTCGAACTTCAGATAAATTCTATTTAATTATGTATGGCTGTCATTCCCTACTTCGTGCAACTCCGAATGCCAAGTATGAAGACCAGAGTCATCAAAACATTTGACATCACTTCCAAACATCCTCAAATAGATCAATTTAGATCTAAATACAAATAAAGAAAGGGAGATTTTTGTGACAGTCGTCAAAGGATAACAAGAGCTAATAATGGGTGAATGGATAAAGGAGATACTGAAGACCTGTATATGATATCAAGATATGTTCATCATAAAAATAAAAATGTTTGTAATAAAAGACTGGCAGACCTCAGTTTCCTTACATTTAAGCCTCATTGTGATTGAAGATTTTGAAGACATTTTTTTTCAGGCTCTTACTCTTTATAGATACACACATTAATGCTCAAAATGAAAATATGTCCTCATAAATTATAAATGATTCCTTTTCTACATCGGAGATGATAGCGATAAAAAGGACAAAAAAATGACGAAAAATAAGAATCTTAGATAAGTCGATTCATATTGAGAATGAGAATAAAAGGAGAAGAAATAACATAATGCAAGTCTTGAAGGATTTAGCTTCATTTATGGCATTGGTATGACAGAGACGAGCAAACATCACATAAACATATTTTCAATGAAAACAACAACAACAAAAAAGGGGTTTGACAATGCAAGGTTGTGAGTTTTATGAATTGAATTGGTTTTTAGAAGCGCTGTTATCCTAGATTTTGGATTGTTGATAAGATTTATTGAGATGTGGATGGTGTATTGAGGAATTTTCTGATGAATTGATGGATCTATGGAATGTGTGTTCTTAGAAAAGTAAATTTAGTCAGATGTTTTCTATTTTATGACTATTATAGCTTGATTTGTTAGATTAAAGGACATTAGACTATCTAACAATTTCGATTGTGTAGGAATGGAAGCAGCATACTTATGATTTTCAATTGCTTTCACCACTAAACCATCGATTTCCACTTAAAAACCTTGTATAATGTCAGCTTAAACTATACGTCTGCTATGAACAATAGATTAGTGTTATCATCGATGCATCTGTGCTTAGGAACTCCAAACCCTCTCAATTAATGCCTCAAAATATTCAATATAATTCAAAACATGTAGTTTAACTTCATTTTAAATGATCTTATGTCATACGATTGTCGCATTAAGAGTTTTTCAAAAACTGGTTCCATCTTCTGCCGCTAAACGTTCTATTCCTTAAGAATAATACCTAAAAATTTAATTAAAAGCAGACAATTCAAAAAACTAACTTCATGCATCAAATCCCAAATCAATTCAACCCCTTTAATGGGTACAAGTCTATATCAAGTTACACAATTGAGACAATATCGCAACATGACCCCATTCTCATCACAATTAACAAAAGCTTAATAATTATTACTGATATCATTTCATGATAGACCTTGCATGAAGTTTCTGACATCAATGACTGATCATGAGGCGTAAAAAGCCTTTTTGGATAGACAAAAAAGTTATTAAAAAGTATTAAGTTGCATTAAAAACTCTTTAAATTAAATTCAACAGATATACACTTTCAACCACCCGTACTTTAGCTGATGAATGTCCTCAATTCTTTTACTTGTCGCTTTCCCTTTTAATTCTCTAAGTTTTTTTATTTTTACCATATTTTTAACCCCTATTAAATTTCACACAGACACCTACAATTCTCTATCTCGTCACTAAAATCTCTATATTCTATAAAAAATATTTTAAAATCCACCAGGTGCTTCATTTCACAGAAGAATGGGAATGAGATGAAAAGAAATGTAAAATTATTGTTTACACAAGAAAGAAAAAAAGCTGTCGATGCTGAATATCTCGGAATAATCATCTCTATAAGTACTTTTAGTCTTGTTGTCATCATCCGCATTTACTCTCCCTTCATCTACCATAGATATGTTCTTATAATAGTATGTACCTTTTGCAAATTTCAGCATGATGATGATGGTAGTGGTGGAAGTGGAAGAAGTATACACAAAAATTTCTACTTCTTTACTTGAACAAGAAAAAAATGTGTGTCTAGTGACATTAGCGACAATTTTCTTCCACTTTCAAAAAGTACACATCTTTTTAGATTGAGAGGACATGATAAGAATACAAATTTCATACGGGCCAAAAGGAATAAAAAAGAAATAAAAAAAAAACGAAATGTTGAGAGGAGTGAGGACATGAGAAGAAAAAAGTTGCGTAATATTTGTAGAATATTTGCGAAAAGGGCCAAAGATGGATGTCCTTTCTTGGTTAATACAGTTGGAATTTTTTTTATGAATCTACTGGAGTAATGCTGCTTGTTGTGGATTTTAGAGGAATTTAGAGAATATTTCTTGGTTGGTGAGTAGCTATATGGCAGTCAACAGACCTCGAAATTGACTCGAATCGATTGATTTCCACATGATGAGCTATGGACGCTATTTTGTCAGATTTTGTATGAAAAATTCAACTCAAGTCGATTCGACTTCTCATAAAATTTATGTCGACTTCGAGCTCTGCCTTCACATGATCTCTTGAGCTACATTACTAGAAATATCAATTATATCAGTGGAGGGAAATTTTTTAATTTTCGACGCACATTTCGGCATATCAATTCTCGATCGAAACCGCATGCGACATTCATTCACTAATGTGCCACGGCACACAAGTTGTCAATCACTGCCTTATATTGAAATTAGCAACTATTTGCTTAAAAAATCAACTAGCTCTAACAATACTGAAAATTGATTAAGATCGATCCGATTTCGTTAGCACTGTTAGGAAACTGTATAAATTCTGTGCCATCGCCCTCCTTAACGAGCAAAGAGGCCGCATTTTGGTATCGTAGTGAACTTTCTGTACCATGAAAGCATGATCTTAGCCTGTAAGGGCCTATTACTAGTACTGTACAGAAATTAAGCAAAACACTAACATAACCACCCCCAATACTACCCAAATCAATACAACAAAAAGCTAATCCCTATCTCCTCAAACAAAAATTGCAACTTATTGTCCAAAAATTGGTGAATTAAAAACATCTCAACAGAAACATTTTCTATTAAAAAACTTCATCGTCATCCATACACACCCAAAATAACTAAAAAAAAAGATTCAACTGAACAGAAATCTACTGATACCAACTTTCACATATAACACAACCAGCAACAAATAAATGAAAAAAAAAAGGTTTTTGGAAAAGTTCACATACATGTCATTTCCACAATTGATTTTTAATAACAGCACAGATGAAAAGAGGAAGAAGTTTTCTCCCCAAAAATCCACTCTAGAGATTATCAAAAAGTTTTTTTTAAACAAAAATTTGTAAGAAATTTATATTTTTTTGGTAAAGCAAATATTGGAACAAGAAGGAATAAAAAAGGGAAGGAAGAAAGTTTTCAGTTTTTTTTTTTTTTTCATGAGAAACTCTTCAATGAACAAATCATTTCATTCCGCTTTATGTTTGCAGGAAACTTTTTTTTTCTTACTTCTGAGTATCTTCTTCTTGGGATAGTAAACATAAGAATGAAAAATATTCTCTTGACTCATTGTTTGCGAATATTTTTTCTTCTCGTCGTACAGCCTTCATGCAGTAGGATCGATCTCCTCTTACTTCAAGAGACGGTTTGGGATGAACACAAAAAAATGTTTTTCAAGACGGCAGCAACAATGGCAAACATATAGCAATGTTTATATATGAGAAGCGTAGGAATTCCTTAGCATGAAAAAATAAGATACAGAAATTAATGAGTTTTAGAAGTTTTGGGTGTGGGGTATGGAGCGCAGTTGGGGATTTAATGTCTGAATTACCATTCCTAGTCTAATTGAGTGGCTGCCATCCTTCGGATAAGATGCTTTGGATAGGCTTTTACTCTATACTTTACTGTACTTATATCGGTACATAGCTTGGTTGCCAGCGGTGTATTTAGCGATATTAAGGAATACTATGAGAAGGTATACACTGGGCATTTGGTCGAAGACATACGTCGGAGTTAGATTCGACTTCACTAATGTCTAATGGCGATTGAGACCACAAGTCTTTAAATTTGGTGACATCAATGCCTGCTATACACTTTGAGCCAAAGGTTTCTAATGCCTCAACACCGAAACTCGCAATTTTTACGACCATAACTAGTAATTTATACATTGATCCTCATTTTCAGACAATCTGCCTCTCAAAACCCCTCATCACCTCCCATATTCCCTACTAAATATCATTTTAAAGTTATGTCAACGGCAATAACAAAAAGAATGACAACAATTTTCGTCGAACTATATGACGACGATGACGATGATGTTGATGTCTTGTGTAAATATCGACGAAAGAGAAGAATAAAAGAAAAAAAATCTTTATTCTAGAATAGTATATTAAGAATGAATGGATCATCAGCAACATTGTAAATATCATCTCATAACTACTTACTTATCCCTCCGGATTTCTCAAATGAAGCGTGAATATAAATGCTGAATTCTCATTATGTCTTTGCTCATCTTTCATTTTTTTCTCATCATTTTCTTTTTTTCGGTTTGTGTGTTCTTGATCTTGTGTACCATACCAATCCTTTTTGATGCTTCTTTATATGGTTGGTACTGGGATGAAGTTAGGGGTTGGTTATTTGGGGATATTTTGGTGTATTCTCTAGTATGGATGTTTTAGGCGATTCTTTTGAATTATTTTGATTCCTAACCATTGATCAGGATCTCAGCTCCTCCATCTTCTTCGCATTGCCTCCATTCGGGTTGGGTCTGAACCCTATCAAGTCAGAAATTACATAAAAATTTAAAAATATCCCCAAAATCTACATCCAAGCTAGTCGATCGATCCACATTCTTAACATACATATGATGTACTTCCCAACTCCATTCCTGCTTAATTTTAAGGCATTGGTTTTTTACCATGTCATAAAAATTGTTACAAAAATATATCTCAGCATAGATACATAACACAAAAATATTCATCAAAAGATGAGAAAAGAAAGAAAAAAAAAATTCCATAAACGATTTTTATAGCCTTCGGGAAGCGATTTTCAATGCAATGGATTTTAATGAAAAAATAATCGCTGCTGGGAGATCTCTCACACATCGTTGTCGCTATCATCAGTACGTTAACTGTGACATCATATGCATCATGTGCGCATCATTGCATCGATTGAGATGACACAAAAATTTAATTTTTTTCCTTCTTTTATCTTTTTTTTGTAGTCGTCGATGACGAGTAGAACAAAAAAGCCAGAATAAAGAATTCTTTACATGGATGTGATGACAAAATGATGTCGCTTTTTGTTTCCAGTAACTGATGGGGTAAAGAATGAATGTTGATGGAATAATTTGATGGTTGGTTAGAGAGTTATTAAACAAAAATATATATTTTTATGGCATGTAGGTTTAAAGTTTTTAGTCTCATACTTGCCATCATCTAGCATGCTAAAAGGGGTTTTAATTTTGTGGGAAAAAATACAAATTTTATTGCCCTTATAAAAATATTTTTAAAATAAGGAATTCCATAAATTAAAATTTGGATGTTTTGAAGATCAAAGTTAGTGGATGTGCGTCTGCCTAGGGTAAGTTTGCAGATTTGAGTATCATGATGATGTTTTTACTGCTCATTATAAAATTTTTCGTCGGTTCCTGTTTACGATGAAAATTTTATCGGTCGTAGGTGGAGGATTAAATTCCATTTCAGTAATCCTTTGTTAATGATGTTACTATCTACCTATCTCAATCTGTTTGTTTTTCCATGAGTATAATCTAACATGGAAACAGCCTAAATCCAATTGAAAAATGGCGTGGGACGAATGGAAGTACTTGATATTATGAACAAATTTGTTTTCAATTCTATAGAGTTTTTAGTTAGATAATATTTGTTTGGAGCAAGTTTGAAGTGTCTATGTTTACATTAATAACTAGGAATTTGACATTACTGGATTATTAAGGATTGTTTAGCTGTTTAGGAAATGGGCGTCCACTTATTACGTCGAATATGGAGTAGTTGGGATTAACATTTAAATTTTCTGAGAATCAACATATTGTCATAAGTGAAGAACTAGTGAGGACCTCCCATTAATATAGTCATCTAGTCCGAATTTGTAGATAACAAAAGAGCACGACTGCGGTCAAAGAATTCTTGAAGTAAAACTGTTGATAAAGACAATGTAGCACTTGGTATTGACACTTAAAAAGGGCATTCAGCGATAGAGTTAGTGTTGCACTTGGTATTGGCAATTGATAAATTGTAGTCAGCTATAGAGCCAATGTTGCGTCTGGTATTGGCAATTTTCAAAAGACAGTCAACGCTAGAGACAGTTTTAGATGCCAAATGAGAGAGGCCATTGATGACAGCTGATCTGTACGGTAAGCGAAGTGAATAACATCAAGCCAATTCAAAAACCACATTTTAAATAGTCTTAGTTCCAATTCTATTCAGAGATCAATTTATCAAAAGCCTAGAATTCCATCAAAATGAAGAATTCGAATGTTTGAATCACTTTATTGCATCAAAAACTAAAAAATTCCTAATTTTTGTAACTACAAATCCCTAAAAACAGCAAAAGTTTACTTAACAAGCATACAAACACATTCCTCGAACATCACAAAAGTTTACTTAACAAGCCAGAAAAAATAAATTCTGACCAATCCGTAAAGTGAATTTGAAGAATTTTATTGAGCCCCTCAGCATCCTAAAATAAATCGTCTTAAAATAATAAAATTTCATCATCAAGCGTAACAAATAGCAAAAAAAAGGAATCCTAAGAAAATTTTACAGCACCGCATGTGAATGATTGCTTTTTGCCCGCCTGCTAGTTCATCTGACCTTTTTCTAAGATTCTATTTATTCTACTTCGCAAAAAAAAACTTAATATCAAGCAATTTCTTTTGTTATTTTTACCTTTGACTAGTTCCTAAATACTTCCAATAACATTTCTTAAGAAAATAAATATATGATGTGCTACACATCTTTACCTTTTTTTTCATCTCATTCCCTACATTAATAAAGAATTTTGAAGCACTTCCAAAAATACTTCATTCATTTAAAAAATTATTTTTTTATTGATTTTTAAGTACACAAAGTAAAAATGGAATTCCAATATGACAAAAAAAATATAAATTTTCATCATTCCATAAATGGATATGCTCGATGGAGAGCGCAAAATGTTTATTTAAGCATTTTTGAAAATGTATTGAACACATCGACAATATTGATAGATAATTACAGCTAGAAGATGATGATGATGAGTTACAAATCGAATCGAATGCATGCCCGTCGATGCTACACTGTGCGCCCTGTCGCTCATGGCTTTTTTTGTTTATTTATTTATTCTATTCTTTTACCAATAACATTTCGAGTCTTTTTTTCATTTCTAAAATAATAACAATAAATGGAATTGCTTTTTTTTCCTTCTCCATAGCTCAATATTGTCTCTGTTTCCTAAACGTACATGTAGCTGTAGACATCATATCGATATCTATGAGTTCATTATTTAATGTACTGTCTATATCCATCGCTCTATTCCATTCACGAGTGCATTTTAAATTCAAATTTAAATTCCATTTTTATTCCTCTTTCTCCTTTCAAGTATGTTTGTTTACGATAATTATCATTCGATCGAATAAATAGCATGAAATATAATTTTATTTTTTCTGTTTTGTTTTGTTCTCTACTTTTGTTGTTGATCTTTCTCTTGAGAGTAAGGGAAGAATAGTATGAACGAAATTTCAAGTATGATTGTCATGTGAAATTGATTTTTTTTCGGTTTTGTGAAATGGATTGCTGGTCCGATTGTTGACAAAGTGGACTATGAGTTTGTGAATTTATGGAATTTTTAGAGGATATTGGACGGTTATGATGTATTTTGAATGATTTACAAACGTACTTTGTCATTTAGTCGAATAACCTGCAATAGCTCAGTGGTAGATGTGTGTGACAGGAAATCATAGAGAGTTCCACTCGAGATTCGTTACTCAGAATTATAATTTTTCTATCAGATATGCAGTTATGAAGATTCATGGCTCCCTCAGGTTATGCCTAATGCTGGTTAGCAAGATATCCTCAATTTTATGAGCTACATACTAAGGGTTCCCTATACTAAAACCAAGTCTTTTCAGTTTCGGTCTAAAGAATCTGTCAAAACCGAGACTACGAAAAACTCTACTACATAGGCGAGAGGTCTAGTGGGCAACCAATGAACACATAGGAGGAAGCTGTGCTGATAAGACCAAACTGGTATAATTCTATAAATTTACGGTAGAAGTGCAATTGTATTAAAAATTAGCAAGCGGGAGTCAACGTTAAAGCTTGCAAAATCTATTGAAATTCATCGATCACAATTGATCACTACAGCCAGTAAAGAGACAAGAACAAACCATTCCTAGACAAACTGACACCCCGATATGTCATTCCTCATTCCCTTCCTTAAAAATCACGCTCGAAAACATTCAACATAGCACAAGTTTTCTTTATTATTATTTTTTTATTCTACAATGATTTGATTACGCATGATGTACATTTGAGTGCTCGAAGGAGGAAGGAAAAAAAGAAAATGTTAAAGGACCGTTCCAATGAGAATATGCTATTGACATAATGCTGTAAAAATATAATGAAAATTGAAGATCAAAAAAGATCAAATCAGAAATATTTCAGGCACAACATATCGGACCAAATCATCAACATTTTTCATATGACATGCTGTAATTCCCAGCTGAATTTCTCACTGGGTTACTTTTCAATATCGTCCGAACAAAAAAAGGTACAGGCAGAATGAAAAAAAGGTCCTGAACAGAAAAAAATATTTTGACAACAGTAAAAATAATAAAAAATTTTCGGTCCCACAACTGTCCACAATTTTCATCTCTTCTGCCTTTTCCTTTTTCCAGCAATTTAACGTCTCTGAACATCAGCCACGATGGACATTCACATAACGAAATTATTATTGAAAGAACTCCCATCCATGCAATCCAAATTAATTACACTTAAAAATGGAAAAATTCTTTTCCATCCTACACGATTTCCTTCTATGCCTAATTAACTTTCAATGAACGAGTCTAATTTAAATTCCATCCTCAGTCATAAACATACAGATTCTTTTTTTCTTCTATGTCACTGTCGTTCTATTGGGGCAATACTTATTATTACTATGATGCCCACATACAAATGACTTCTGCTCGTGTGCACATGAAAAGGGACAACTGTTATGCCTAAGAAGCCTCTTTTTTGTGCTGGCATGCATTTGTTTGTCAATAGAAGTTTCGTCCACTTGTGTTGTATCCAAGATGAAACAAGAGAAGGGGGTATTCACTAATGACGACTAGAAACACAATGTCCTTAAGTACAAGACTGTTAACTGTCCTATGGCTAGCTTTTAGCAATGATTTATATAACGCGAAGGTGTTGATGTTTAGGTTCCAATCTGTTATATGCATCCATATCCTGTCGTTCCCGAAGATTCTCGGATACTCTCGCTCTCGGTCTCGACATCGAGAACCTTTACTGTCGATAGGCATATTTTTTGGCCTGTGATTGGTCGAACTTCAGTTCCTTTTCTGTCACATTTAATAGATAGCTGTGACCACAGCAATCCTAGTCTGCATAGCAATCTATTTCAGCAGTCTAATTCCCGGGGATGAACATTCAGCATCAAATCTTTGTTGATGAAGCATACTGTCCAAGTAGTCAACCCGTCATTTATGAACGACCTAGGGTAAGATGATGAACAATTTAAAATTAAGGTGATTTTGCCCTTTTGCTACTTTCTATGTACAAAATAGAAAATTAATTAAACGAACAGAATACACTTGGTAACTGTAGCATGCTGACGGTTTTTAGTATAATTATCATTTGTTGTGTTTGTTCCTGTATTTTGTTGTAATATTAGATATTAGGCATAAAAATGTAATTTCTATTCTGTAGAATATTGAAATTTTAGTTACAGTAAATTGCAGATGGTTCTTAAAATCATGCAGAATTGACCATGATTAGACTTGAGTCCGGATTCGGCCTTTATCTGTAGACTTCAGCAGTTTTTGGCAGTTAATAAGACAATTAAGAGCTCTAAACAGATTCAAGCTGATTTTTGTGGACTCAAGCGACAAACTGTAGGATGTCTGAATCCCAACTTCCTTACTTATCTAAACTACTTGGTCAATCCCAGTTAGACCATCAGTTGATCATTGAGCCTTAAAAAATCTTTATTCAGAACCTGTCTACCTTAAAGTGCCTTCAGCACTTCCCAAAAATCCAAATTTCTTTTTCTATCATCACAACATCTTACCTTGCTATACTTGTCCACATCCCACACCTACAACTAGTCACACAAGCCAATGCCTTTGCCAATGGGTCACTTCATTCAATAAATGTTTCATTTTGGTCAATTTGCTTAATAGGCAGTCCCAAGCAAGAAAATTTTTCGTTCCTTTTTAATGTCATTACGTTTACTTTGCTTCCTTTTTATTCTTGCTTGCTTGTTTGTTTATAAATTCAAGGTTATTAAGTATAACGATGCTGACTCCGTCCTCCGTCCTTGCATATCTTCTTTGATTGCTCTTCCCCTATTGAATAATTAAGTTTATCGTCCAAAAAAATTTTTTTATTGTTCGTCTTCAAGCTATTCTGACTGCAATGATTTTCTCTACTATTGTCAATTTTGCTCATGGGCAAATCATGAAGACTTAAACTTATTCACGAATCATTAGTCAGAATGGACATAAAAGTTTACTATAGTTTTGCTCATTTTGAACAATGATGGGGTCATAACTTTAATTTTAAGGTTGAATCTGTGATTGAATGCAATAAAAATCCATCTTTGCTTTATTTCCATTCCCAATTACTGCCAATAAACATTTTCTCTTTTTTTTTTTTTTTGTCTGTAATGGCAAAATTGCATAATCTTCAACAAATCCTATTGTTGCCATGAAAATCTCTCAATCACCTCCCCTCCCTCACAATGATTGCATCTCGTGTAATAAGAAGTAAAATCCCTCAGTTCCGTTCGACTTTTTTTCTTTTCTTTTTTTGTCATGGTGAATTCTTCTTCCTGCATCTGAAAGTAAATTTTTAATGCTCATCTAGAGATTCATTGAAGCAATTTTCCGACGATTAATTTCTTTAACACTCTTCATTCTTAATTATTCCGGGGGTGCTTTTTGAAGTTTTATTGTTTCCTAATTCGCTCATCGTCGTCGCTCTCTTTACTGTCTCATCTGCTGTGCTGTGTTTGGCTATTATTGACCGAAGAAGAATATTTTATATTTTTTAGAGCAGTTGTTTTGAGATGAATGTGCTGTGAATGGTGTGGCGGGGCAGACTGGTGTGCCGAGGCAGACTGGTGTGCCGAGGCAGAATGGTATGCCGAGGCAAACTGGTGTGTCGGGGTAGACTGATGTGCCGGGGCAGACTGGTGTGTTCTAGGTCTGAGGAGTGCCGTTGCACAAAAAAGATTACTTGCCACTGGTCTAGATGCTATAAGCGTTGATTTTGGTAAAGCGTTGAAATTCCAATTCAATCAAAATAAAATTCAAATTTATTTTAGCCGTTAAATTTTAAATTCGGTCAAATTTTATCAAAATCGCCAAAATTCGGTGAAAATTGACATCAATCAGTTAAACTCAACAAAAAAGCGCTCAAAACCATCAACCAACAAAGCAAAATCCTCATTTAAATTACAATCTTATGGGTGTGGGTATATCTATGAATCTTATTAAGTACTTTGTTGCTATTACGTCGTTCTATCAAGGGAGCCGAACGAAACAGATTTATTCCTTTAGCACATTGACGGAAAAAAGGAAAAAAAAAATTAGATGTAATTAAAAAGTATTGCCATGTCAACAGCTTAGTGACATTCTTATTGCTATTCCATTTTAAGGCTACCACGATGTTAAAATAAAATAAAAATTCAGACTTTCCATACATTGTACAGGGGACATTTTTCTTTTAAAATAAAAGTGAGCGGAAATTTTATGCGATGAAGCAGCCACAAGGTGGCAATAAAAGTTTTTATTACTTTCCTTCCTTACGCATTTTTTTCTGTATTATTTGCTTTGGTTACTAATACTTACTGTGCATTGTT
The DNA here is from genome assembly GCF_022539635.2 of Chironomus tepperi. Lineage (NCBI taxonomy): Eukaryota > Metazoa > Arthropoda > Insecta > Diptera > Chironomidae > Chironomus > Chironomus tepperi. The sequence goes on from NW_027226207.1 coordinate 5,199,256, forward strand.
TCCTCTACTGTTGCTCTGTACTTGAATATTAAAATTGTTAATGCTGGAAATGTAAGATTAGTTCTTACTGGAACCATACTCGGATGTGGAGTCTTGGTTTCTACAGAACGCCTTCCATCTGACTCAATTGCTGACCTTAAAACTAAGTTTGTACAAATTTTAAGCTTTTGCTTCTAGCTGACATTCTCTTAGAACCGTCCTACGCCATGTTAATTTTAGAGCTAATTCGCTTTCGAAGTGCATGACCTATTCAGCCGTACTTTCGCACGACCAAGTAAATATAGTCACATAAGTACCGTAAGCTAACCAATTTCGCCTCCAGAGCACTTTCGCAGTGAGTTTCTCACGATGAATGTCCTCTTGGCCAGCTCTTTTTAATATTACACAATTTGATTGCCAATCTTCTAGATTCCCAGTCCACCAAATTCTGAGAATCCGTCTGTAGCAGCTGTTGACAAAAACTCTGTTTTTGTTGAATTTCCTTGGTTACAAGCCAGATTTTGAAACCATAAAGAATCACAGACTTAGCGCACGCATTAATTTCAATTGTTTATACCTTAAAAGTAGGTGAATGTTATGAACAGGTCACCTTGTTTGTTGTCTTTTTCTTTTTACGAAGGTAAAAACAAATTTTAATTAATTACTCAACGGCTGAATATAAAATTAAGGATTCATCTATTAGATAATAGCTTTTACTGCCGGTATTGTCAGATTTTTGGGGCAAATAAATAATTAAAGATGAAACATTTCGGTAATTTTCATTACTAAGAAGCATGAAGTTTATGGCAAGAAGAAGTAGAACAAAAAATCCAATAAAAGCTTTATTGCTATATAATTTAATTATTTTGTACTTTATGCGCCCATAGACTTTCCAATTCAGCCTACAGGCTCGTGTTCATCCTTGAGAAGCTCTAATAATAATGAAAAATGTTTCCATCTTCTACAAAACTTAAGTTACTCTCACCTTGAAGATGATAAATTTTTCAAGGATTTTAATTTTCAAAAGTAAGTTGAAACATGCCGAAAAAAATATTCTTCATTGCCCTCGAAAGAATTTTATTTTCTTATCATCATTAATCTAAGTGTACGTATTCCACCCCGTACACCTACCTGTCTACTCTTTTGCGCCCACCTTTTTCTTACTTTTATTATTCAAAATTGATGGATTTGTGTGAAAATTGCTAAATAAAAGTGTTATTAAGGGGATCAATTAATGATAACTAACCTGAATGGCACACTGCCTCATATCTTAAATAGAATTTCGGAAATGGTCGGTTGTAAGCCTTACCTTAGCCTAATTGTGGGGCTTTCATTTTTAAGACAATGTTTCTTGGATACTTGGTACGTGGCTCGGTCGCAAGTAGTGTATTTAGCAACATCAGAGAATCCAAAGAGTAGGTATACAATTGTCATTTGACAAACTTTGGAGTTAAACTTTGGCTTTCCTAATTCCCCCTTGCAGTTGTCCGAAAAGGGTAGTTTATGATTTTGTAACGAAATATGTCAGATTTTGGTCTAAACTGCATGAAAATTATGATATTTTGTAGAATTTCGACCAGAATATCAATTCCATTCCAAATTTTCCAACTTTTTGAATAAATTTTCAAAATCCAACCGTTTTTGTGCAGGTAAGGACATTTTCAGCCCTGTTTTCTCAAAAATTCGTTAAAAATTGCTTTGGGGTAAATATGGCTGCTCTGTGCGCTCCGTGGGGGACCCATCTTCTTTCATGTCACTTGGGTAAGCATATTTGACTCCAATAAAACAGCAATAACTCAAAAATCATTCAAATTTTCATAATAATCAGTCCAAATTCACACAAGTCTAGTAAGTGAAAATAGTAAATACGAAGAATATTTTAATCACACCCTCGAATGAATTCAACATAATTCTTCCTTTTAAATATGCATTAACCATTAACCACTCGTGCAATTTTTAACACGCTCACTACCGTACTGCAATAATTTCACTTCCTTATATAATAAACGAAAAAGAAAAATAAAATAAAAATTATATTCTGTTATAATATAAAAAATTCTTATTCAACGGTAAGCATACAAACTGTTATCTCGACGATAGAATGAAAATGTGAAAAAGAAAACAAAGAAAATAAAAATAAATTACTAATTTAAATTTATTTCTTATTCCATAAAGCTATGGCTAGGAAATTTATATGTTAATATATTAGATTACCAGACGATATAATTTGTTTATGTTTATCTCATTTGGGGCGAATTGAAAAAAAAAGTTGTTTGGAAGTTTCTTATACCGAGGAAATTGAATTGAACGAAAAAGTTTTACGCAAGTCCAGGAAGTTCTTAACTTTTTTTGTTGGTCGGTAAAGAAATAATTATAAACAAAAAGGAAAAACAATAAATAAATTACAAATTATCATAGATTACTGGAAGTCTGTGGCGCATAATAAATTAAAAATATTTTTGTTGGCAATTTATTCAGTTCCTTGAAGGCAAATGAGTCATTTAACTGGAAATGGGGTCATTTGGAAATGATATCATATGCTGGCAGATGAAAGGTTTAAAGAGTTTAAAGTCGTTCAATTCGACTGCTTATTTTGCTTGAGATGGTTACTCTATCATTGAATTAAACGACGATGGACTGGTCAGGCCTGACACGCACAATTAACCTTCTCCGTAAGTATCGCACCATTTGGACGGTTTGGCATAATCCGAATGCACCATGGGGAGGTGGAATAGGTACTTGTGTAGCAAGGGCTGAAGGACGATAAACACCTGCATTGCGCATCACTTACCTTTGCACTTGACACTTCGAGTAGCACAAGTCGATATGACTCTGGCTCTGTGCTAGAATTAAACTGAATCCGAACCAAATATGCAGACCGTCTAAATTAAATATTGCCTTATTAACTCAAACTACGTCTATATTGACTCGAATTTCGCCACTATTGACCCAAAGTACGCCCCTGTTGACCCAAATATCGTCCCAAATGCCATCCTTTCTCATCATTGTCATGTAATTTACTCTAACAGGCTAATATACCCTTTTCTATGTACCGTATTGGTCTTTCTGTAATATGAAAGCATGCTTGTTAGCGTTACCCACATAAATTCACATCATTAACGACCGAACCCTCTAAATAAAAACACCAAATGAATGAATTGACGACAAATAAAAAATTGATCGCGAGAAAAGCGATTAAAATATTTTTTTCACGTTCAATTATCTCTGTTTTAGGTAATAATTTAAGATATTTGACATTGAGCATTGATAATAGATAATGCTAATATATAGACGCTATAAAGATAGTTTTTAAAACTTCATTAAATGATTTTCGACATTTTCATTAAAAATCACATAACAAAATGAGCTGGAGTGACGTTATTAAGCATATCGTTATTCATCCCTAGAGCGCTTTTTTATGTTTATGTGATATATTAGACTATAAATTGTAATATCCACCTACTAAGCTCCAGCTACCTATACAATGTCCTTTATTAACATAAATATGTGCAAAAATTCACTGACGTAGGCTGAATTTATGATAAAAAGTGCGTTGGAGTTTAATTGAGTACTTACTGAATATGATCAGCTTGCTATAATGTTAAAATGTCAACAGGTAATACGCTTGGCGTATGAGAATCTCGTTAACTGAGAATTATTCTGAGATCTGAAATGTAAATATGAATTAATTTGCTTCTCATTTTGTAGTTCCTGGAAAGCATGAGTGGAGAAATTCCAGATCCATGAACAATCGGATTCTTCGATTCCTGAAGTCAGGTATTAGGAGCTGAGATTTGTGTTATCTACATTAGATTAAGTCATCTTTTCAAAATAGATTATCTAAATAAACCTTTGAAAAACATAAAGTTGTAGATAACCTGCAATCCAATAAGAATATTGAACATCCGAAAAATCAGCCATTCAGTCAAAGAAGCAACAAGTTACAACGACAATTCACACTATCAACATTCAAGCTCAAAAATTTCAATTTCAATTTCTTATTTTCCCGCGTCTTCTAATCACACGAATATTAATGAGGAAGCGATTTGTGCATAAATTAAACTCCGTTGTCAAGTGTGAGAGAATGAGTATTAAAAATTATAAATAAAAAATTTTGTGTACACTTTATCTATGGATCTCTCTTCTGCTTCCCCTTTTTCTTATAAATTCTTATATTCGCAAAAATAAAATATATTTTTTAAAATGATACATTTATTCATAAAAAAGTGAATATTTTTTCCCCAGAAGACGAAACTTGCTTACCTTCTAAGAAATTAGAAAATTTCTTCTTTTTATTCACATTTTTAGAGAAATAAAGAAATACATTTTAACACGAGAAATCTGCTAATCAGATCGTACAAATCTTTTCACGCCCCTCAGTTCATTTTCATCTGTAAATCAAAAGTAACACAAAATTCTACAACAGTTTTTTTTTTTCTTTCTTCTTCTAATGGTGTATACATGCCAAAGCCTTAAGATCTCTTCTTTCTTCTCTCGCTTCTTTTTGTTATGTGTCTTATCAATCGATCAGCTCAACTAAAAAAAATCTCTTTTATTATGCTTTTAATGTTTCTTGAATTTTAATTTTTTGTTTTGCTTCTTCGACGAAAAAAATCTCACTTTGCTCACTCTCTATATTGCAGTGTTGGGATAGTGTCTAGGTCAGGAATTAGGATGCCTCTATGGGCCACTTCTAGGTAAATTGAATGTGTTCTATATGCCCACTTTCAGTTAATTGAATTTTAATTTATTTCTGTCCACTCGGGAGAATATCTCATGTAGATCCTATTCGAATACACGGAGTATCATACGGAGGTTCTTAGGAGGATCGCCAAATTTGAGACCGGCACCTTACCTTTTTCATCAGTAAAGCACTTAACTGTTTAAATTCACAGACTTCTGCCACTAGATTTCATTTGTGAGTTGAAATTACCCAAATTATGCTCCATAACACAATCTAGCTAAGGTTTTCTGAAGTATTGGTCACGACAAATTCTTGGGACCTAGCCAGGAAGCCTACCAAGGATGTCTTGGTCTCGGTTTCGGTCTCGGCATCGGGAACTTTCAATTGAAACATCGCTATAACATTGCAGGTTTCAGAACCATTCTATAAGTTTTAGTAGATTTTTGTATGAATGGCTGTTAGGAAAGACATGAAAGTACATGAATGTCTGTTAGAATGCTAAAATCCTAAGTCCTAACTTGTAACAACACTGCATTTTAGCCATCGAAGGAAGAATATTTTTTAATACACACACACACAAAAAAAAATACATTTAAAATGCTGATGCGGAGCTATTGCTAGCCATACCATCCAGCTGCTGATAAGATCTCCTGTTTCAAAATATAACCTTTTTTATTTTACTTCTTCTTCGTCTTTTATCTTCATTTCTGTTTCAATTTCAGGTTGCACAGACGTCCGAAACACACAAAAAAAATATATTTCTTTTGTGCGTCTTATGTTTCAAGTCGGGTAACAATGTCTCACACATTTCATATAAATATTGTTAAAAAATATTTTTTTTATAATTTACTGTCTCCTTCATTCACACTCGAGCTTCAAATAATCACGCACATTTTGTGACACATAAATGAAAGAAGAGAAAGAAAGACTTGTCAAAATATTTTTTCATATCCATTTATTTAAAATATGCCTTGAGTGTAAATTTAATCTCTGAAGCTGTTTTATAATGTTTGAATTATGGATTTTGATCATCATCTCATATTGCCTCAATTTCCCGTTTCTTTATTATATTCAAAAAAATCAAAGACTTTCTTAAATTTCCTCCTCATTCCTTAATCATTTGCTGTTGTTGTAATTTCAGACCATTTTTCTTATTTGACTCAATTTCCATTGAGATGAATTTGACAGATTCTGTTGGTTATTGGACTTTTTTGAGGTGGATAATATGGGATGGACTATTTTGATCGGAGATTGATTGTTTAATGGTTATGTGAGGGTTTATTAAGTTGTAATTGAGGGTTTTTTGGGATTTAAGGAACTATTTTTATTGCCATCTTGATGTTGATGTTCATTGAGGATCTGGAATGTTGAAAATGTCAAATGATTTGTAAAATTGTAGGCTTTATCAATTGGCATTTACATAAATTTAGTTTACTCTCTCGAATAGCACATCGTGTATCCTAAAACACCGCCGCAACGCCGTATTAACGGCTAAACACAAAGTTGGTCTGGCGGCATCTTGGCGGTGGATTTCAATACATTTATGAGGCTAAAATGCGGTTCGCCTGATTAGGCTGTTTGAGCTATACTATTGGAAATGAATTTTTGTACAGTAAAGTGTAATTTGGATTAATTATAAGGAAATGTAAAGGAAGTGCTGCACCCGTCCTAATCATAAAACAATGCAATAAATATGCAGCTCAAGGAGACGAGGAATCTAAAGAATTTCTGGGTTTGATGTGTACAAAAGGACGTTATAGTCCTTAACATCTCAAATTGGTAGAAGCCCTCAAAAGATAGAGCTAGCTTTAGACTTTCTCTCCGCGCGGCAATGAGCCTACGTGTGTTCCAGCAAAGGAAGTAAGAATTAAGTAAATATGCAACTAAAAACAGTCTATATTAATTTAATTCTCCCAAACTTGATCCCAAACATCAAAATTCGTCAAACAAATTATTAATGTTCCTACCTCCCACGAAGTCCTTCAAAATAAATTCCACGAATACCTAAAAATCTCAACAGCAAGCATAGCAACTAACAAAATTTCTCCATCAAAGTACACACTCGAAAAAAATCCTTCAAAATATTCCCAAGGATCCCAAATGATACTTATATATTATTACAAAATATAAGACGGACACCAAGTGACGAAAATTGCGAGGAACGAAAGAAAAAAATATTTCACGGTATCGCTTTTCATCATATTTTCTTCAAGTGCTGTTTTGACGTCGTTCAAGATCAAGGAACACTTGAATAACGTAAATTTCCATTCATTATTGCTCTTTGAACGAAAGTAATCTCAGTTTCAATCTTACTCGCTCACTCGCTCATTGTTCACCTTTTATCTGCCATGATTTTATTGTTTTTTGAAAATTATAACATCTTTTTGTGTCGTCTTGTAATGCTCTTGAAGGTATTCTATGCCATAATAGTTGAAGATTATAAGCCATTTCTTTTCATCTTGAATGGAATAAAACTTCTCTCTTATTCGAGTGGATGGCAGAGTGAAAATACACAAAAAAAAATTGAAATAAGAAAAGGAAAGGCACTGAGCATCACTTGAATAAAATGACAAATTTCAAGAAGGCACTTTTGTTTTAATATTGAGCATAAGAAGGAGATGAAGAAAAAAATTGTCCTTGTTGAAAAAAGACAAAGACAAAAAAAAAATTTAATTTCCTTTTCAATTCGAAATGTGTTGTTCATGAATGGAATCTCCACTGCAGTTAAATTGGAGTATTAAGGAATAGTGTGCTGTGAAGAATAGAGCGCATTTTTGGGAACTTAACGACTTGAAGTGACTCAATTTGATCTCATCGACTAGAAAGTGACTCAATTTGATCTCATCGACTGGAAAGTGACTAAATTTTGATCTCATCGACTGGAAAGTAACTCAATTTGCTCTCATCGACTGGAAAGTGACTCAATTTGATCTCATCGACTGGAAAGTGACTCAATTTGATCTCATCGACTGGAAAGTAACTCAATTTGCTCTCATCGACTGGAAAGTGACTCAATTTGATCTCATCGACTGGAAAGTGACTCAATTTTGATCTCATCGACTGGAAAGTAACTCAATTTGCTCTCATCGACTGGAAAGTGACTCAATTTGATCTCATCCACTGGAAAGTGACTTAATTTGAAGTTCAAAAATTGTCAAGCAGGACAAACCAACTCAACTCCCACACAATCTTCTTTTAAAAATGTCACGAAAGAAAAAAACAATATTATTCTATTCATTTATTCAGGAAAAGGCATGAATATTCCCAGCAACCGGGATATCTATGTGACTAAGAAATTTCATTTATTTCCAACTATTAAGATGTAGAAGAAAATATTTTTGTAAGATATATAAAAATGTAATGCTCTGGATTCATTCTCTAATTTCTATTGTCACATTCATTCCATCTACAGAAACTTGTGAAAACTATAATTATAAGTGATATTATCTCTGCATCTATCATCATATTCCTTACTTATTATGTACAAGAATTTCTTTAGAATTTTTATGGGAAAATAAAAATTTATTTTTTCATTCTCCGTTGGCGTTTTATTCATGAAAATGAAAGAAAAGGACGAATCATCATTAACATCACTACCTACTGTGAACTTGAGAGATTCTATGAATCTCTATTATATAATTAAAGCAATCATGCATCCTATCATTAAATTAATTCGAATTTTATTTTAACTATCTTCTTAATAAATGACCTAGTTTAATAAAATGCATTCTAGCTTATTTATTTTGAGATAATGTGGCTTGCGTGATCGTCATTGACCAGCATTAATGTCTTTCAATTTTATTTGACATAATTATCTCACAATATATGTCAAGAATTATTTGAATTTCTATTTATATTGCATTAGCATTGAGATAAATTCATGGGAAATAATATCGGTAATTGTGCTGATTTATTCAGTCTAATATAATTGGGGAAATAATGGTTATTAGGATTATTTCGATTGTTTATTCAAGGAATATTGAAAATTTTGTTTACTAAATTGTCTGTTAAGGGGGCATACTTGACCGATTTGCATGTTTGTGCTGATTTGAAGCTGTTTTTATATTCACACCGTTTTCACGTGTGAATGTATTGAATTTGTTCAGATTGAAAAACCAGTTTTTTGGATTTTACAGCCAAACTAAGCATAATGGCAAGTTTTGTTCTATCGCAAAAAGTTTGTGCCTGGAATTCCTCACCATAATCAAAAAACAGATTTGAATTTGGTTGAGGCATTGCTGAGAAAATCGAAAAATTCGCTTTCTGTAAGCAAGCAAACAAACAAGCAAACAAACAAGCAAACAAACAAGTTAATCAGCAAGAAATCTCAATAACGAGACATCGTAGATACTTCTAGTTTTTTGCAATCGATCCGTACTGCTCTATAGAAGAGCTGATTAGATTTTGGGAATGGCAGGAACAGCCGTTACATCGGAAAAAGCAAAAAACTTTCGTTTTCATACAAAATTTCAAAATCAATGTTTTCTATGATTTTTTGAAACTTTCAACATTGTATGAAAATTATCAAACATTTGCCAAGCGAAGCTTGGTCTACCCGCTGGAGCCTGGTTACTCAAACATGTGCCAAGCGAAGCTTGGCCTACCCGCTGGAACTTGATCCCTCAAACATTAGCCAAGCGAAGCTTGGCCTACCCGCTGGAACTTGATCCCTCAAACATTTGCTAAGCGAAGCTTGGCCTACCCGCTGGAACTTGATCCCTCAAACATTTGCCAAGCGAAGCTTGGCCTACCAGCTGGAGCCTGATACCTCAAACATTTGCCAAGCGAAGCTTGGCGTACCCGCTGGAGCCTGATTCCTCAAACATTAGCCAAGCGAAGCTTGGCCTACCCGCTGGAGCCTGATTCCTCAAACATTTGCCAAGCGAAGCTTGGCCTACCCGCTGGAGCCTGACCCCTCAAACATTTGCCAAGCGAAGCTTGGCCTACCCGCTGGAGCCTGATTCCTCAAACATTTGCCAAGCGAAGCTTGGCCTACCCGCTGGAGCCTGACCCCTCAAACATTTGCCAAGCGAAGCTTGGCCTACCCGCTGGAGCCTGATTCCTCAAACATTTGCCAAGCGAAGCTTGGCCTACCCGCTGGAGCTTGAGCCCTCACACATTAGCCAAGCGAAGCTTGGCCTGCCCGCTGGAACTTGATCCCTCAAACATTTGCCAAGCGAAGCTTGGCCTACCAGCTGGAACCTGATCCCTCAAACATTTGCCAAGCGAAGCTTGGCCTACCAGCTGGAGCCTGATCCCTCAAATATTAGCCAAGCGAAGCTTGGCCTACCCGCTGGAGCCTGACCCCTCAAACATTTGCCAAGCGAAGCTTGGCCTACCCGCTGGAGCCTGATTCCTCAAACATTTGCCAAGCGAAGCTTGGCCTACCCGCTGGAGCCTGACCCCTCAAACATTTGCCAAGCGAAGCTTGGCCTACCCGCTGGAGCCTGATTCCTCAAACATTTGCCAAGCGAAGCTTGGCCTACCCGCTGGAGCCTGACCTCCAAACATTTGCCAAGCGAAGCTTGGCCTACCAGCTGGAGCTTGATCCCTCAAACATTAGCCAAGCGAAGCTTGGCCTACCCGCTGGAGCCTGACCCCTCAAACATTTGCCAAGCGAAGCTTGGCCTACCCGCTGGAGCCTGATTCCTCAAACATTTGCCAAGCGAAGCTTGGCCTACCCGCTGACGCCTGATCCCTCAAACATTTGCCAAGCGAAGCTTGGCCTACCCGCGAGACTTTTTATGGAACGGTGTGAATATATCCGCATTGGGTTTCTACCCGATACACTAGTTGGATTAATCTGATGAATCTGCTTGTTTTTGATAAATTTTTTAATGATCTTTGGGATTATTTTATGATATTTGAGTTCATTGCTATACAATTGATTCAGAGCTATAGACGCTATTGTTCACAGTTTATCAGTCTGTTCGGTCGTCTGCCTGTCAGGTGCTTTTAGCCCTTTCTAGGTTTCAAGTGAATGAAATGCTCTTCTGTTGGTCACGAATGACGCTGTCAATACTAGTATCTACATCTAAAGCACTAGTGCCTAGTTCTAGTCGTATTAGACAAAATCTTTCATAATTTTAATTAAAAATTGACACTAAAATGTCAAAATTAAATTATTCAAACCCCATTAGCCAATAAATTTCATCACTTTCCATTCCATCCCATAGCTAGTCCACCTCAATTCCTTATCATCAATTTTACCTATAAAGCAATTAATTTAGACAATTAAAATTATCAAAATAATATAAAAAAATTCACATAAAATGTTTCCAGATCACTGCCATACAATTAGCACGATTAAGACATTTTACAACCTTAACTGTTAAGCATAAGCATATTTTATCACCAAATCACGCTGCTGCTGAGTTTTCTCCACAATTTATTTGCTGTTCGGACTCCTATTATGATGTTCATTAAAAATTTACGCAACAAATCTTTCGCGAATCTGCAAAACTTTATGAATATTCAAAATTGCCAAAATTAAACTTTAAGGTTAATAAAATAAAGTTAACATTTTTATGTGATCATGTATGATTTTATAAAATCACATAAAATGCTCTAATCACTTGTTAAAATTTTTGAGATCTAAGATAAGGCTTTAATTGGCAATAAATTAACATGCAAAAAGTCTTCAATATGAATATTCGTGTCATAAATTTGACACGCGTGTGTAAATCGACATAATTATAAGCTGGATATGAAGTTTCTCAACAATTTACAAAGGAATTATAAATTTGCAATAAAGGGGGTCGTTTGGATGTGCTATAACGTCGGGATTTGGAATTGTAGACCTGATAGTCTCTCATTATTTTTGTAGATTTGCCTACTTTATGCATATTGATCAGTTCTGCTTAGCATAGTGAATCTTTTGTCTCAGGACTTATGATTTCAATCCATATAGTAGTCTAGAATGAATTTCGCAAGATTTCGTAGCTTTCTTTCTAATTTTACTGATTATACAAATTCTTAAAGTGCTATTTTTGGAGTTTTAAGATTCAAAGCCAACCTAAGCTTGTTCTACGGCACAAAGGAATGACCACACAGCTCTATATCAAGCCCGATCAGATACATATACATTATGTCCAGTTGATGATTAGTTCTAATGTATTTTTGGCCACTCGGCAGTAGAGTGGTTACAATCCCGAGTAGAATAGTCACAATCCGCCATATTGACCCAAGCTACACAATACCCATATTGACCCCAACCATGAGAAAAGAAAGATATCCCAAAGTTTTTTTTGCTCATAAACTTTACGTCTTTGAAATATGAAATGAAAAGCATTTCTCGATAATATCTCAATGTGAGATCTGCATTCATAATATTTCAATATCACTGCTATGTTATCTCAATTATGGATGAATAGTGTTTTGAAGACATGAAATGACATTGTCTGTGGTTTTTATGGTTTATCTCATTTTGATAGATTTTTATTTATAAATAAAAGGTCAAGCTACTCGAAGGTCGATAATATGAGAAAAATCTTTCATGTGGCAACAGCAGAACCAAAAAAGAATGAAATATATTGGAGCAACCACAAGCACAGACTGTGTATTTGTCTAGCATTCATTCATATTATGTTACAAATCGTTTGAAAACCACCTGTTAATAAATGAAATTTTTCATTCCTTAGTAACATTTACTTCCTTTTCTCATACGATAGGAACTGATTGTAAATCATCTTTAAGGCATTGCCGTAAGGAAGAAAATGAAAAACTGGTTCAAGGTCGTAATGATGCTAATGTTCCTTGACGTAATAGCTAATTTGTAAAAATAAATGTATTACTTGTGCCGTAACGTACCATAAATGTGCCATTTATTTTCACCATATTAGAGGGTTATACATCGACTCCTTCCAAAAATTCTCAACCCTCTCTCTCTCATCAAAACGCACATTCATGTCGCATGTATGAGTGGAAGTTTCATGAAAAATAAGCGAATATTGTTAACTTAACGAGACATGAGTGACATGAAATTATTTCGCCTGTCACTTAAAATTTTTGTGCTAAAGAACAACCGCAATGTGTACTCCTCACTCTAAACATATATCCAAATAGACCTTCAACAGTATAAGCAATTCAGCTGTATGTGCGATGTAAGTTAAATTCTCTTTTTGCTTAAAAAAATGTAAGAGAGAAAAAAAGATAAAAACATTTTATCGTTTTATTGTTGTCGACTGTCGTTGATGATTATTATTGTTAGATATAAAAGAAATAGAAATGGAAAGATGGTGAGTTTGGATGAGACCGGAAGTTGGTAAATGGAGCGCATTTTGGATTATAGTGGGGTTTTTGTGGCTATTTTGGTATTTTTCGAGTTTTAGATTAATGCATAGTCAGGTTAATCATCGGAGCAATGTAAATACTTCATGGATACAGTACATATCCATGCTAAAGTTGAGACAGCGATCGTCCTGTCCCCGAAGTCAAAAAACCTTAATTTATGCGTCCATAGCATTCCATACCATTGAATTATCATCAAAAAGGAATCAAAATCCTCCAAAAATTCCAATTCAACCCGACGATAGTCTTCAAATTAACCCTAAATTCCAATAAATCCATTTCCACCAAATCATGTCACTAAGTAGACAGTCAAAATTCAAATAAAACTTCTTCACTCTCCAAAAAGCATGACATCCCCAAAAATAGGAAGACTAGGCGTATGTACGCGTATATATCATCATCATCATCAAAAAAAAATACAGTACAGCATCATATCACACATGTGATTCTCATTTCTTTACAGCAAGTAGTCTTTTGTTAGCTATTTCTTGATAAATTTCCATAATAATCGTAAAGATATTTAGCACTCGTTTCTCGGTTATTTTTGTTAAGTTAACTTGAATTTATTTTTATTGCCATTGTCTTTCACTTCATCATCATTTCGTTTTTCTCCTCCTTATTTCTTCCCTATCAAGATTTTCCATTCTTCTTTTATATATTATATTTATACACATTATTACTTTGTAATACATTTATTCCCGAGCTGTACAAATGATAATAGCTCCGTCGTGGCTTCTTTGAAGTTCAGTCATTATTGTTCGCGGAACACCTTGGTGGAATGTCTCGATTGATATGACACACTGCATAAGGTTCATGACAGACTAGTGTGTCGCGTCACACAAGTTGCCCAATTAATAAATGTGTCGAAAGGGAAGCTCTTTTGTCATTTGTGGATCTTGAGTAGTGATGGACAACCTTTTGTTTTTCGAGACACACCTTGATGATAATCCTCGGCCAAAAGTCTCATGGCAAACCCAAGGGTCATGGCACATTAGTGTGCCGCATCACACAGGTTGCCCACACATGACATTTTGTCTCCATACTAAGTCTTATGATTATCATATTGCTGCAACACAAGTCAGTGACCATTTGTTGTTCTTAAGATTCGTCCTAGATGAATTTGTGTCGCTCAAATGTAATTTTGTTTCTTAATACTAAGTCATATTGCTTCAACACTTAATCAATTACAAATTAGTGTTCTTAAAGGTGTGACCCAATAAACTTCTGGAAGGAACCTGTCGAAGGACACCGTATTACACTTGTTATTGGTAATTGACAGATGAAAACCAGCGATACAGCCAGTTTTAGGCGTCGTCTGAGGGAATTTATAGACCACAATTGATCTGTACGGCCAGAAATGCAAGTATGTAAGTTGTGTAGCTCGGAAATGTAAGTTACATACAAAAAAAGAAACGTTTTTGAGAAACAACAAAACAATTATTTTTTTTTTTTTTTGTTGAAGAAAAGAGGTGAACAAATGAATAAGAAACCTCGTCGTACTATACATGAATGGTGTTGCCGACACATTTAGTAATGTGTGTAATGCTGCTGCTGAGAAGTTAAATGGCGAAAATGAATGAAAGCATAAAGAGCGGAAAACGAGATGAATTCAACTATATTCTTTTGTATATTTTTTTATATTTTGTTATTATGATTCGCAATTGAATATGCTTACTCATACACAAAAGAAAGAAATAACTTTTTTTTTAAACCGTTCGCGCGCGCTTTCATTGTGTAGTTTTTGACTATGAAGCATATATGATCATATAAAAAAAAATGAGCAGCAAAAGAAATGCGAGCAAATTATACACAATTTTTTTTTTTTATTTACAATTTTTTGTGAATGAAATGAACATACATTCTTTCTTTTCTGATGACAGCATGGGAGCATACGAATGAATAAGAGGAAGAAGAATGGAAATTTTAAGCACATATTCGGAATTTTTATGTCGCGGAATATGAAAGTGTTAGATTTCTGTCAGGTGGTCTTTGATGTTGGTCTGATTTTATGTGGCGGGAACTTGCCCGAGAGGACTTAAATACGTTAAAATGACTCAAAGGCAAGTCAATGTCTAGTTGATGACTAATTTTAATGGTTTTTTGAACAATCAGGTTTGAGTTTGTTGATATTTTCTAGAAAAATGCGAGGAGGTTGGCCTTAAGTTGGAAACTTAATAGTATAACGAGCAGTCGATGTATGGATCCTTAAATTCGGTCATGTGTGCATTAAGTCGGCATTTGAGATTGTATTAGAGCTTGATATTGATGGCAATCAGCAACTAGTGGCCAGTAAGCAATCTAGTTTCAATTACTAGCTAACGTATTGCCATTGGTCCCAAAATATTTGGTTTCGCCCTTGTTCTGAGGATTAGTCTCAAATACATAAATCAGCAAAAGCCCTCACGATCATCAATTCATCACCACTTAATCAAACATCCAACTTCCTTTAATTCCATAATCTCATTTTCTTTACCTCCAAGAAATGCTCTTCGTTTACAAGCGTTTACATCCTTGACATAAAGCATCATCAATTTCCTAACTTATTATTCATAATAATATGAAGTTCAACATCAACATCATCAGTATTCTGAATGAAGCAGCATGTATAATGTAGTGACTCTCTCGTGATTTTTAATCCATCAACATTATGATGAATTATTCTACTCCATTAGATGCTCTGTTGCTTGCTATTGCAAGTAAAATTAAAAATCATATGAAATGATAAATTCAGGGTTGTTAATAGTGATGCATGGGGTTAAGTGTGACTAGTCGAAGTGTCAGTATGAATTCTGGTAATCTTTATTGGCTCCAATTGTGATTCTTGGTGATTCCTTTAGAGGAGCTTAAATAGTAGTTAATTTAGTGTCTCTAGCTAACACACAGAGTGTCTAGGATTCGAACTTCTGAATATTTGTCAGACTTACACTGCGTACTCCGCTGGACGGACAAATCAATTGTGATCAATGGCTTCTTAAAGATGTCGCTTAAAACTACCTCTATCGATGGCTCCCCCTTGCAATTTCCCGATTCCAGGTACAACTCTGTCTCTATCGACAGCTTCCTTTCATCAAAGTAATCAACCCTGCAAAACTCTTCTTTTTTTAATTTCTCATTGCACATGAATAAAATGCTCAAATTGTTGCAATTGTAAGCGACTTTTGAACTTCATTAAGTGAGTAATAGACGAGGGGAAAAATGATGTTCAAAAAGAATGGTAAAAGAACAGGAAAAAATTGATGATGAGATACACTGAAGAGTATTTTTGAATTACATGCATGCCTGTACAATCCAGGTAATATTGCATGTCGACATTAAATGTTTTCACAACAAAGTGTGCTCAGTCATCAAAACATATTTTAAATATTTTTTCAAGGATTATTTTTTTCATTTTTCCGTTTATTTAACTCCCTAAGTGGCTTTTTATCCTCTTCTATTATAACATGCTAATATCAGAAATGCATAAATAATGTGCATGTGAGTATGCTAGATAAAAAAGAGAATATGTATATAGGTGAAGGATACTTATGGGATTAGTTCACATTTTGAGATTTTCTATAAAATGATAACATTCATTATATTGTGAAATTGTGTAGCATATATACTCTAAAATGCAATTTTCCTGAATGCGCACAATGCATTTCACATTTTTTTTATTTCTAACCCCGAAAAAAAAACCATTTTTTTGTTATATTCTACTTTCCGTGCACTATCTAATATCTTTCACTTCAAAACAGACATACACATTATGCATACATTGTGATGATCATCCTCATCTCTCTCTGTGTGTATCTAATGTGTACAATGCAATGCAATCTTGAATGAGGAATAGAATAGAATGGGAGATAAGTACAAGAAGCGCTCAATGAATGCAATAAATAATGGGTTTTTATTTTGGATATTATTGAAATTAATGGGTTTTGCTGCTTAGAAATCGGTGATGTTTGAGATTTTAAAAAAATGTTTGAGATCATCTTGGAGTGGCATCTGATTGATGGGATGAACTGATTGAATTTTTTGGGAATTTTTATGTTCTCAACGTATTCCAGAATAGTCTGATCTAATATCGCAATAAGCCAGCGATAGAGCCAGCTTTAAGAGTCATCTGAGGGAGACCATGGATCACAGTTGATCAGTACGGCCAGCGAAATGAATGGAAAAATCAACTCAAGTTGACTCGAGTCTTTATCATATGAATTTGACATGGGGCTCAGTGTAATTGTGTACCTTCTTGACTTTTGGATATTTTTACAATTAAACTAGGAATAATATCCGAAAAAATTCAATTTTTGCACAAAAAGTATTTAACCAGCATTCATATCATATACAAATTTAACCCATTACATCCAAAAACCAAATCATTCCCAAACAGACATCCGCAAAAACCAAATCTAGCTAAAAATTCAACATTTCGATTAAAGAATCTGCAATAAAAAAAAAAGAAGAAACATAATTTTTTTATTCGTTTTTCTGTTGCTGTTCCATGTCATTTTATTCTTCTCAACTCACAGCAGATTGATCAAGAAATATGTGTGTATTGGGTCGACAGCAAATGACGGTTACTTGCTCAGGCTCCCAATGCTGAGCCAAGGAGTTTTGATTTACTTGTCAAAATTGGCATCATTTTGTATGAACCTTGCCATTGCTCCAATTAATGTGACACTTGCTACCTTACTTCGCTGTGATCTATGACATCTGAGGGACTAGAGGGATCAGATGCCGCTTTAAACAGGACCTATTGCGGGCTTTTGCTTCCCATTTTCCACAACCAAATGCAATCTAGTACTATTAAGCATTATATATCCATTACCCCGAATAGCACAAGGCGGCAAAAAAGACGAAATCCGTCTTTAGGTAGACGTCATGGCGCCGCTACGTCAAATGCACGTCGCGCCGCACTTTTTTCGACGTAGCGTCAACGTGACGGCAACGCTGTGCTATTCGGATACGGCACCTCAAAGCTTCTAAATTCAACTCCAACCAGAGCTAAGATATCATTTACGAACGACACCCCTCAAAACTAATTTTTTATTGAAGTAGAAATTTATTTCATGCATATTGTTGGCATTTACTTGCAGTTATAACAGAAATATTATTGAAACAACAATGACAGTGAATGTTTAGTTTTTAGAATCTTGATTTTAGGCTGGTGAAATTTTTCGAAAGTCAAATGCTGTCGGAATGAATTAAAAATTATGAAATAACAAACATTGTCAAATTCACTTCAGCATGTATCAGAATATTCCTCATTACATTTCATTTATGCTAATTTTACTTCTAAAGTAAATAAGTATTCATTGCTCCTTATAACCCGCTCTCATTTCTCAAGTGATGCACTTCAGAGTTCATACGGTACGGTTATGAATATTGAAATTGTAAAAATAATAAAATAATTCAAAATAAATCTAAAATTCAAATTTTATTCTCATTCATAAGCAGTGTTCAAGTTGTTTTTTAAAGAATTAAATGAAAATTTCGATCGAAGATAAAATCTAAAGATTTTTTCAGACATGGTATTGTAGAAAAGTAGCAGATGATGGTGTATTTAGTGCATTCGATTGGAGAGAGACATGATGTCTGGTGTAGTTTTGTCTTGATGTCTTATGGATGGGAATGTTTTGAAGAGTATAACATAATGAGAGACTTGGATATTGATGATTAGTTCCTATTGATCCACTGTAAATTGAAGGACGTTATAAAAGCGGTTGAACTGGTTTCCGTTCCTGGGTAAAACGGCTCCTTCTGCTAGAAGATGTAATTAAAATTTAGTAATATCAGGAGTCGAACTCACGTTTCATAAAATAATGAAACTGATATGCACTATACAGTATATTGCTCAACCCAATTCGGGCACAGAGGCCTTACACTCTCACTGGCAGATTTGCCTGTACACGGCTCGATACCCAAGATTTCACTTTACTCAGTAAAAGGTAAGGTGGCACCATCAGACCAGCAGCTGAAATTTAATTCTAACTTGAATTTGATTTGATTCCCTCAAAATTCTTCAAATTTCCATAAAATTAAATCCAAAAATTGCGCTTTAACAACACATTTCAAAATTCTCAGACTCTCCTTTTTGCTGTGCATTAAAAATTGTTTTATTTTGAGTACAACATAACAATTCCATTTCTAACATAAAATTCATTTCAATCATAAAACCCTTTTTTGAGAGCAGCAGCAGCAACAAAAAAAAATCTTCAATCGTTAGCAATTTTAAGTGAACAAAAACATATTTTGCAAATAAATCCTTTAGCAACAAACGCATATACATATATATACATAATAACACAAAACTGCATATGATGTTGATGATTATATTTTAAAACTGATGCACATATCATTCATTCATATATAAACATAAAATATATGTGTGTGAGCACATTTTGAGTTAAGAAGATTAAAGATTTTCGGTGCATATTTAAAGAGGACCTTAATCCTCCACCCTGAAAACATGTTCATTAAATAGACAGAGTGAAAAAGAGACAGAGAAATAAACTCAAAAATTTCTCGTCTACCTTGTGGAATTCATCAAAAGCACTCAATTTAATCTGTCTTTTTATTTCTCAATTGGAAATTTATTTTTGGGGATTATTTGGAAGTGATGTCTTTGAATGAATTCTGAAAGGGACATGGCATTCATTGGGAAGACGAGGAATAGAATTTCCAAGTCTGTGAGATTCAGCGTTGGACCGGGTTTGACTGAATTCGACTCTAGGCCAGATTCACGTCGACTTCCCGTGCAGGACTCCAGTATAGAGATGTCTTTTGAATTTTTGGATTCCGGACTCTCAAAATCCTTCGAATTCTAGTTCCAAGAATACCACCAACAAAGAAAACGTCAAGCAGCTTCAAAATCACGCCCATCAGGCTTCCCCAGACTTCCAACTTTAAATTGATAGACATCATAAGTAAACGATCCATCAAGGAATCTACAAAATATATAGAGCACATGTATAATACATCCTTACGGATTAATTTCCTTGTTAGGCGAAGAAAAAGGATTCTTAAACATCATAAAAAAGGATGAACTAATCGAGAAATAATTTTCAATTATCTCAATTTCCCTTTTTTTACTCTTCTGTATTTTTCTAACAGACTGTAAAAAAAAAGTATCTAAAAATACCTTCACAGATTGTTTCTTAATAGATCAGGACTAAGAAGTAGAATAATGGAATAAAAATCCTTTTTTTGATGGAAGCATATGCGCAAAAAAAAGATTAACTTACAACAAGCATCGAGTATGCTTCATTTTATTAGCTCAAAAGTTCTTATAAAGATCAATTGAATTTTTCGTTCCATTCAAAATGGGTTATTGTGTGTGTTTTATTCATGATCTTTTTCATTATTGAAGAGGCTGTGAGAGTATCTGACTTAGAGTGAATTTTGCTAATAATAAAAATTCACATTGAGGAGTAGAGAAAGTACTTGAAAATGAATTTTATGATATTTATGGCAGATTTTAGCAATTATTTATAGAATGGCTTCTGGGAATTGATTCAAGTATTTAATGCAACTTACTGATTTCTATGAAGAGCTGATGAGACTGTTTTTAAGGTGAAATTGATGCATTTAAGATCTTCTCAAGCTTCAAAACAATCAAGTTCAAAATTTGAACTTCAATTTCAAATTAAATACAAAATTTGAGTTCGAGCTGTGATTTAAGCTTGTTTTGAACTTTGATTTGAACTTTAATTCAAATTTTGAACATCCGTTATTTTTCAATTTGAATTTAAGTTGATCTTTTGGTGTCAAATCTTAATTTACATTCAGTTCCTTTAAATACACATTCATCCTCAAACATCCAAATTCCCTCACAATCTTCCCATCATTATCACTACCAACATCCAATAAATCCCCCAATTTAAAAAAACATATTTAATAAAAATTTTTGTCATAAAAATTCCTCTCTCCATATCACAGCTCAAAAAAAAGAAAGCATTAATATTGATTGAGTGTAGGGCATGGACAGAAATTATCATATTACACTACCCAAGAAGTTTACTTTATGATGCTTTCAAAAAGTTATTTAAGTTCATCTCAAATTACATAAAAAAATAAAGTTTAGGATCAAATTAGTTAACATGATAAATTGTGTTTATTATTGTTGATTGTCATGAATGAGCCATAAGTTAATGGTTGGTCTTTGTTTGATGTTTGTGTGTGGTATTGTATTAATCGATACTTTTAGGTTTAGTTCTATCCATTCGTATGTTGATTTTTTGATTAAAGTTCCTTCATTTTCTGGTCAATGTTCAGTTCCTGATCAGATCACTATTTCATGTTGCTTAGGGTCAGCTGTTTTAGTATGAATCTAGCCATATCTAACATTATCCAACATACACAGTATGCAATTGAAGATGTAGAAAATCTATAAAGCTACAATTTTGAAATTATAGGATATGAACATCCACAAAGCTTCAAATTTGAAATTGTAGGATTTGAACTGATGGATTTTAAATCTTTATAAAAATAAATTTGAGTCAAAAATCTTGCCGATTCCTCCATGAACGCATTTAGTTGTCTACAATTAACCCTAGTCTAATTTTAATCTCTCATCCTACCATCCTCACCTCCCAGCAAACTGAAAAAAGAAACTTTTTTATTTAATAATCATTCAATCAATATTTATTCTCGTATTTTTCCCATTTTTTCACTAAATAAATTTCCTCTTCAGCTCACATTCCAGAATAAATCATTGCAAATACAGAACGGTAAAGGAATGAGGATCGTTCCATCTCTCTTACTCGATTCCTCATTCCATTCACATTCAAAGTAGAAAAAAATAAGAAGCTAAACATAAATACAAACAATAAACATCCATCTACATGCATGTGTGCAAATAAATCGAGTTAATAAATTAGACTTTAATGAAATTCTAGTGAATATGTCTATACCGAGGCACACTTACTGTATTCTGATTGAGAAAAATGCCTACATATGGAAAAATAAATTTAATTCTATACGTTGGTTAATATTTTATGTTAAATATCTCTGTATACTTTTCTGCCATCCTCTATACATTCAGCTACTCATTCTTTTAGTCCACTCTCACTTACTCAATCTATTTCACGATTCTGTACTTTTATTGTTTAATGCCTCAACAAACTAACGCAGACTGAGTGGCCCCTGTATTTTATTGACTCTGCTTACCGAAAATAAAGTCATTTTTCTCGCCAACAACAAAAAAAAATAGCAGCAGAGAAAGAATTTATTGCTGTTGAAATCTATAGACATTGCCCTCAATTCATTCTAAACGTGAATCGAGATGTGAATGAAGACACAAAATAAAATATTTTTATTTTTCAGTTTCGTATCAATCAATGTGTGACTGACTATATTTGTATTGTGCAATACAATAATTTTTCCTCAGTGTCAAAATATATCTAGCTGGTATTCATATGATAGAGAAATGATCGAGCATGTGAGTGGTGTAGAATTACATTGATTTTTATTTTTGGGTATATATGGTAGAATAAACTTCCACGTAGAGGTGATGCTACATTATGAAATGATGACTTTACTGTTCCAAAATTTGAATTTTTCCCGCACTTTTTTAGTATTGTTTACATTCATTTAAAGCATGGCAAAATCAAATTTTTGCAATTTTTAGCTTCTTCTTAGCTATTTATAGAAGCTAACTGATGTAGATGGGTTTGCTCATACTTAATTATTGCTATAAAATCATTTGATTAGCAAATAATCATGAATTTTTGTTGAAATTTGAGAGCAAAGTTTTCATGTGAGGATGTAAACAAACTATTTTGTTCTTTGTGTTTGTTTAAGGTCTGCTAAGTGAATATTTGCTTCTAATGTCAGGAATTACAATTTACCTGCATGATCACCAATCTAAGCTAAAGAATCCAAACAATCCTCAAAATCCACCTTACAATACTCATGAAAATCACGCGGAAGTATCGATCTCCACATCAATCCAATTCTCTTACTGTTTCTGGTGTCGATTTTGTATATATCAGGCCACAATACCACACAACATAAGGAAAAAATTTATTCAATACACACATCTCTTACTGGGTGAGAGAACTAAATATAAACTTATAGCATCCATGGTATGAAGAAATGTCAAAAAACCAACTTAAAGATTATACTAGAGGTAGAAACAATAGAAAAAACATTTTTATGTAACTGCAATATCATATTTCAGATGGCAACACATTTCCCATATTCTCTCTGGCTGTATGTGAGAGAGAGTGCGACTCAACAATAGCAGCAAAACAACGAAAAATAAAAAGAAAATGTGAAAAGTAATTCAATAAAAATATTTTTTTTATTCCATAACGATTGCAATGCGGTAAAATGTTGAAGTTTCATCATGTAGCATCCATTATTTATGAAGCTTCTCTTAGTTTTTCTTATATTTTTTTTGGAAAAAATGAAAATATGACTGTGACATTATCCACCATGTAAAAAAAGCCATGTACATGAAAAGTTATCAAGGAAAAGACACAAAACAAGTGTGGAATGTCATCGTAAGCAAGGTTTAGTGGTGTGGCATTGATTTTAAATGCTGTAATTTAAGAAGATGAATGAAATGGTGTTTGGGGTAAATTATTGAATGAATATCGAGTAGATCGGGTTTTGTTTTGGAATGTGTGTCAGAGGTTGAGTTAGTTGATGATGTGCTGGGGAATCGTATTTTATGGATGGGTTGCGTCTTGTGGATTTTGAGTAGATTAAGTTACTAAACTTATTCAAATTCCTTGACATACCGACAGCATTTTATGAATAAATTGATGGATCTGGGTTTGGTAGGAATCGAACTCATTGCTTTTTGCATAGGAAATGGTTTTCAAGCTTCTAGTCTACTATGTTTATACTCAGTCATTGCTGGACTGACAGAATACTCTATATATAGCTCAATACCCTAGATTCCACTTAATTTGGCAATATCATTAGCTTAACCTATCATAGAACTGTGCAAATATTCGCAATAATTCAAAAACCTAAAATTCCTTCAAATCCAGCCAGTCAAAACCACATCCATTCCAACAATTTTCCACAAAAATCTACATCCAAAAAACAATTTCTACATTTCTCATGAAAGATGCTCTCACATACAATTCATTTGAATACACATGTCAAGTTTAATAAAAAGAGCTTTCTGCATCAAGTGACAACATTATATAATATCATGTGCACAAATCGGGATACATTGATGCTCATTTTTGTTCTGATTTTCTTTTTTCGAGGAATAAAAAAAAGAGTTTTATGCCAATTCCAGATCTATCTGCGTCCTTGTCTCTCGACATGATATGATGCATGAATAATTTTTTTTTATAAAGCAACGCATGTACGAATATTTATTTTGTCAATGATCCATAAAGCATATCATTTCGTGATTAAATATCAGATGACATGTGAATATGAATTATTGTTGTTGACGATTATCATGGTAGGGGATTTGAGTGAGGATTGGTTGCGATGAGTATTTATATTTTGTGGATTTTAGACTTTTTCTCATGATTTGATATGATGTATTTATGTATGAAACTATTGATTGGACTCATTATTCATCTTTTTGAAATAAATTTTTGTTAAATGATTGGTTTGGGAGTTGTGTGGATATGATGTCTACTATTTATGCGGTGATGAGGTTCAGATTTAAATGCTTGAGTAGCCCTAATCCCAGTTTATTTGAAAATTCTAGAATTATACTCATTTTAAGAGTTTTCGAATAGTTGTACCCTAGTTGTCCCTTCAGAATATCCTTACAAATGTTCTACAAGACTGCATTACTAGGATACTCCTTGAGTACTACTAATGCACTACTAGGATACTATTAGTAAATTACTAGGATACTCCTAGGATACTTCTAGTGCAATATTATTATACTACTAAGATACTATTAGTTTAATACTAGAATACTACTAGGATACTGCAAGGTAAACTCCAAGGATGCTTCTAGGGTACTACTTGGATACTATAAGAAACATACTACTAGTGTACTACTATTACAACTACTCTCCTGCTAGTCCGTCTTATTAGTATTGGATACTACTATTATAGTGACGTAACATATTGCCACTAATTCACTCCTTAGCCATAACCTTTTAATAGTCAAGATCATAAATTCTAATTTCTTGACGACCATCACTTATAAATGATCCCCTATTTAGCTATATCAAATCATATTTACATAATTATTCTCATAAACATTTTTAAACTCTTTATTCTACGACAATCAATACTTTAAAAGAAAATTGAAGAAATTTTTTCTCGATGATTTATTAATAATTTGTTGACATGAAAGGGTAAACAAAATCGAATCAATATTTAACAATACTACAAATTCTCAAGAAGTGATTTATGAAGGAATGGGATAGACACAGAGATGAGAACCTTTGGGGCGTCATTTCGACAGAATAAAAAAGAACTAAAATTCTTGTTGAAGAGTTTATATAAATTCATTAATATCCAATATTCTATTATTTATGTACAATATTACAAAGCACTTCCCCTCTGTCTATTGGTGTAGAGAAGAAGACAAACACTTCATTTGCTTTGCACTTCATACAGTGATTGTGAGGTAGAATGAGAAGAAGGAGTAGAAAATGCTAAAAGTCCATTTGATTCCAATATACATCGATATTGAAAATCACTTGAGAACATCTTTGGATATACAATGTATTTGAGTATAAGATTTTTAAATAATTGAGATTATTGTGGATGTAGCGCAGTCTTCTTTGGAGGTTTTGAGTTCTGTGAATTTGGGATTGCATGATTCATAAGTGATAAGCTATATTTGAGGTTATGTTCAAGCGCTGGCTGGGTATTCATATCCAAAGGTTAGACTAGATCTGAGACTCATTTTTGGTATCTACGGAGCCGTTTTGTCTTCATTTTGACTAAATATTGCACTAACAACGTCAAGTTAGATATCCCTTTAACATTTATACCAAACCACAGCCACTGAGTCACGCTTCAATACAGAACACACGACATCCACTTGAGCATTCTATTCAAAAATTCCAATTTTAAGAATCCATTCTCATTTAAATCAAAACAAAGCATTAAAATTGCAAATGAACTTAAAGAATTTTTCCATCCATCCACGTGTAACTTAAGTCATCTCATTCATTTCTCACTCGCTGCATATGCTTTAAATCTTTATTTTTTTGTCTTACAGCTCTAAATTATGTATCTTAAAAGAATCTATACGTATCGATTTCAGATAATGTACATCGATCAAATGGAATCTAAATTGAATCGATTATACATTCAATGACTCTAAATGTAAATGAATAGACCGACAGATTCCTCGCATTTCGGAATTGCATAGGAAATTGAATAAAGATAGAGTAAGAAGAAGAAGTGTATAAAATTTCTTCCAATAAGTTGTTTAGTTAATAGATTCCATCGTCATTACTTCCATTTATTCTATTATCTTACACCCAACTGCATAGTGCTAGTTTTCTTGAGACTCGAAAGTTTTTTGTGGTGCTGTTGATAAGTGATGTAAAGAATTTGATGACATTTGGGGATTCCTGAAGCAAAATCTTTATTGAATTGGATGGAGTGTAGAGATATGTAGTCAGAGGAGATGTATATCGAGATATACAGAGTGAATTCTCAATAAGTTGGCTAGTTTTGAAGGAACTAGACCTTTACAGACATTGAGCTTGGTCTATGCCTAACCAAACTTGATCTTAAAGGTATTCTCTATCAATTAGAGCATTGGTGGGCAACCTAAGTGCCGCAGCCACAAGAATACCCATCATTGCCGTGACCAACAAGTTGTTCATCACTGCCGCGGCACACAAGTTGTGGTCCATCACTGCCGCGACATACAGGTTGACCACGACTGCCATAAGTGATAGAAAATGCTCATGAAAATGATCAAAAAATAGAATATATTCAAATGTGTGGACTAAGTAATCTCAAGTACAAACAGACTTAATTATAGCGCATGCTCTATGTCACACAGGTTGACCATCAGTGCCGCGGCACACAGGTTGACCAAGCCTGCCATAATTGGTAGAGAATGCTCATGAATATGATCTAAAAATTGAATATGTTCAAGTGTGTGGAAAAAGTATGCTTAAGTCTGTTTGAAGACTAAATAATAGTGCATACTCTATGTCACACAGGTTGTTCATCACTTTCGCTGTACACAGATTGCCCTTATGGATAGAGAATACCCATGTTTGCAACCATACATATCCCTTCTTCTGGTACCAATCTGCTAATCCATACCTTCATCATATCACTAACCCAAATCTATTAGACATCACAACCCAATGCCCCCCAGAACAGTAAATTAAAATATTTTTTTTGCTGTATTCTTGTACACTTCACTATCGTTGAAAATAAAATTATTTAATAGAGACACAGAAAGCAGAATAGAATGAAATGAAGTTGGATGGAAATTGTTAGAGAATGCCAATGAGCATTCTGAATTTTTTTTTATAATAATAAAAATTTCCATTTCATGACATTGCTGCTTGCTTTTTTTCCCAATGCTATTCATCGACTGTATATACATATTACAAAAGAAGAAGTAAAAAAAAGGGAAATGGAATGAACAGAAAGAATTGTTAAGAATTATTTTACATCTGCAATTTTTTATTAAATAAGATTCGTTTAACGTGATAAGGATCCCATCTATTGATTCTGCTTCCTCATCGTCTCTTAATTATCATCAACATTTTCTCGCCGTTGCTTCTCTCACCCAGCGCGTCTTTATCTTCGTTCTTTTTTTGAAATAAATGCCTTTTCGATTCCCACAATTTTGCTTCTCTTTCCTTAACACTTTTGCCGAACAGCTTTTTTCACCTTTTTATTCGCTAAAAAAAATTCTTTATATACCTATAATTTTTTTTTTTTTTGTTGTTGTGTTCATTTTGTGGAAGGCAAGCAAAAAAAAAAGAGTGAAGAAATTTTTATGGCATCACTTCTTTATGCTTATACCATGCCTTTTTGATACCTCTGATCAAAGATTCTACAATTTTAATGAATATAAAAGGAAGACGACGTTGAAAATATTTTTTTTTTTTACTTTGATAAGAGATAAGCACTGGTTGTGCAAAAGAGTGAATTAAAAAGAGAATAGAAAGAAGTCAAAGGAAGGAATGAAAATGATGGCGATAATGAGTTGGAGATGATTTTAATGATGATAGCTGTGGCACGACAGCCACCAAAAGGGCTAAAAAAATCTTTTTACAATAAATTAGAAGGAAATTCAATGGAATTAATTAAGTGCGAACCTTTGGTTGTTTACCAATCTGAAGAGATTGTTGTCAATATTTTGTAGATTTTTTGGGAGTTGATCAGAAGTGATGTTGAGTTGGAATTGATGTTGTAAGATACCTTGACATTAGAGTAGTGGTGGGCAAGCTCTAATGCGGTGATGGGCAACCACTAATGTAGTTGTGGGCCACCTCTAATTCAGTTAGAGTGTCTAGATGCCGCGGCACACCACCACACTGACACAGGTTGCCCGTCACTGCATTAGAGTCTGATGATATGCTCTTAATAACAAAGTAGTAAGATCCATCGCTGGAATGAGTTCCTTAATGAAGCAATAAGTCGGAGACACTTCTATCCTTCGTTACTCATAGTTTTTCGGGAGATATACTCAATACTCGAGTACTAGAATCTATTTTGAGCTTCCGGACTCACAAGTAAGCTATACAAATGCATTTGAGTATTATCAACACTAAATATGCTCCGATCATGTTCTTTGTATAGTAGGAAGTGCTAGAATTAAGCATTACAGTTAGAACTCTATCCCACCTCACCACTCAAAATACCAAAATTAACTTTCCAAACGACCCCCCTAGCCACAACACTTCCTCATCAAAATAATTATGAATTTCAGCAATTTCTAATAATTTCTTATAATTACATGTTATATGTTGCTACTTGCTATATGCCAACAATCCATCTTCACCAAAATTTTTTTACTCTTACTTATTCTCCCATACTTAATTTTGAAGACATAAATTGCTGTTTTGACGTGGAAATGAGCAATCTATCATTCAATTTATATTAACCCCACATCATTCGCTTCACGGTTGATCTTCTCTCTGTGTCTTATTTCGTTGAAACAAAACAACGAACAAAAAAAAATGCTATGCCTTTCAATTTCATTTCGAGTGAAGGCTTCTTGCGGTTTTCTTTCCTATACACCAAATTAAAATGATCTAAACCTATAATTTTCATCCTGTTATATATGCTATTAGTTATATTAATCTGCATGGTGCCGGCTTTTAACATTTTTTAATTGATTTTAAACCATTAATGTTATATAGACTTAAAGGCAATTACAGAGATTAGATGATATGGTTGAAAATGTAAAAGGTGATTGGGAAGTTTCTGTTGAGATTGGGAATTGAGGATATGGATGAGGCGCATTTTTGGGGAATATACTGTTGATCAAATGTGAAGATGATAGACTAAGTCGAGTATTTGGATATTCTGAATGAAAACTGACTTGTTCTTACAATCTGAGGTCTTGAGGCTAATAAGGTGCGCGAAGTTCGTTTAGTGTCACATGAACTTTTTCAATTTTTTCTCATACGAAGGCTTATAGTGAAGCAACTATTTTATGTATTTGAATTTAGTTTCAATAAGGTTTAAACTTAACTAAAAGTAACCAGTTAACTGTTCTGTTTATATGAATTAATTAATTTTTCTAAGTGATTACAACAACAAATTGTGAAATTCGTTTAGTGTCACTGTAGAAAATTTAAGATTTCAAGCTTCATACCTTATTTATTGAGCTTATTCTTTTATAATATTGTTAAATTAACAAAAATAAGTAAATATGGAAACTTTTTTCAATTTTCCACTGGGTTTTTCCTAATATTTTCCTACTTTAAATTCTTCATACTTAGAATATTTTCAAAATGAGATTTTACTGTTATTTTGCACCAAATCATTAATAATTTGATTGATTTACATTCATTATTATCATTATTTTTAAAATAAAACCAAAAACCTGGGATAAAAATTGAATTTAAGACAAAAATTTGAGAAAAATGTTTATTTGGTGAAAAATTTTCACCACTTTTTATCATTAGTCAGCATTTTTTGATGAAACTATAGACAACATAATAAATTCGAACAGCATAACTTATTAACCACATAATGTTTAATAAAATGCAAAAAACTGCATGGTTCTATGATTAGTGCAAAGATGCAAATTTTGGCAGAAAAGTTGAGTCGTGGTGAAAATTTTTTATAGTGGAAAACAGACCTACTTATTTACTGAAACCATGCTCCGAATTAGAGTCTCGATTATTAATAAAGGCTTTTTATGTGACTTTATTGCTTGAAAGTAGTAGAAGGACTAGTAAAATAGTACTAAAAATCGTTTTTTTATATTTGATTTTTACTATAAAAAATTTTCACCACGACTCAACTTTTCTGCCAAAATTTGCATCTTTGCACTAATCATAGAACCATGCAGTTTTTTGCATTTTATTAAACATTATGTGGTTAATAAGTTATGCTGTTCGAATTTATTATGTTGTCTATAGTTTCATCAAAAAATGCTGACTAATGATAAAAAGTGGTGAAAATTTTTCACCAAATAAACATTTTTCTCAAATTTTTGTCTTAAATTCAATTTTTATCCCAGGTTTTTGGTTTTATTTTAAAAATAATGATAATAATGAATGTAAATCAATCAAATTATTAATGATTTGGTGCAAAATAACAGTAAAATCTCATTTTGAAAATATTCTAAGTATGAAGAATTTAAAGTAGGAAAATATTAGGAAAAACCCAGTGGAAAATTGAAAAAAGTTTCCATATTTACTTATTTTTGTTAATTTAACAATATTATAAAAGAATAAGCTCAATAAATAAGGTATGAAGCTTGAAATCTTAAATTTTCTACAGTGACACTAAACGAATTTCACAATTTGTTGTTGTAATCACTTAGAAAAATTAATTAATTCATATAAACAGAACAGTTAACTGGTTACTTTTAGTTAATTTTAAACCTTATTGAAACTAAATTCAAATACATAAAATAGTTGCTTCACTATAAGCCTTCGTATGAGAAAAAATTGAAAAAGTTCATGTGACACTAAACGAACTTCGCGCACCTTATGAGCAAATATGTCATTCATAGTGTAAGGTCTGTGTAGCCTAATGGTTTAACCTCAGGCGGTAAACCATTAAAATTGATCATTTAAAGAGACGTGAGTTCAATTCCCACCAGAAGCCACATCTCTCAATTATTGCAAAAAAACTATCAATATGACTAGATTTGCTCAATATACTCTAGTACCAAGACTTAATAAGAACCAGACAGCACACATCTCAGACAAACAGCCTCGCTCAAACCAAAAAATATTCTTTTACCTACATCAAATCAAACAAAAATAGAAAAGAAAACAATTTTTAAAATTCTACGCGTGAAAAATCCGGTCCATCGGAATTACTCATTCTCCTTCCCAATTATTCATTAATGCCGAATCTTTAAGAATTTGTGGAGGTAGCAAAAAATATAATAAGAAATGTTTATTGGAGCTGTCTCATCTCAACATTCCCATCTTAACTTAATTTATTTATTCTCTTACACTTGATACACATTAGTATGACTATATACATTTTGTTACTTAATTTTCAAGAAGTTATGCATTAAAAAAATATTAGCTTTATGTCTCCCGTTTTGTTAGAATTGACATTGGCTGATTCACAACGACGATCGTCTCAGACGACCAGAATAACTAAAAAAAATGAATAATTCAAGAGCGAATTTCAATTTATCAAAAAATTTACATCATTAATTAAGCAGA
This sequence comes from Chironomus tepperi, assembly GCF_022539635.2. Lineage (NCBI taxonomy): Eukaryota > Metazoa > Arthropoda > Insecta > Diptera > Chironomidae > Chironomus > Chironomus tepperi. The sequence continues at coordinate 5,230,972 of NW_027226207.1, forward strand.
AAGATGGTAACATGGCAAAAGAAGCGAAAAAACTTTAAAGTGAATTCCTCTCGTGTTCACAAACTATTTCGACATCATGAATATTGTAACTACTTAGTTTGGTTGTTTGTATTTCTTCAAGACACAAAATAATTCTAAAAAGAGAAAAACAAAGAATAAAAATTAATTACGTTGGGAGCGCGAGATTGAAGAAAATTAAGAAAAGTGGCAAGCAGCAGATCTTGATAACAAAACTGTTGTTGGCTTGCCTTTTTTCCAGTTAACTTTGAATTGGATTGTCTTTTGGTTTATGCCATTAAATTGTTAGAAATGCACTTTGTCTGATTTATTGTTTGAGTTTTTGTACTTAAGGCTGTCTGGCTTTACATTCTAGGTTTTATTTGCAGTATAAAGTATGGGTTTGAATCTCAAAAATTGTGTAATTTCATAGTTAGCTAACTATATGGCTTCAAATTGTCTATAATGGAACATGAGACTCAATTGATATGTTCTGTCTTACTTAACTGTCCATACTTACTTCGTTGACTGTGCAAATCACCTTTGATCCATGGCTTCTCTCAGTTGCAGTCTCAAACTGCCTCTATCGCTGACTGTCCTTTGTCAATTGTCAATACCAAGTGTCTCTATCAACAATCTCATTCTTTGGCCGACCTTCAGCTTCACTAGGTCTCCTAACAAGGTGTCCTGCCATTGCACATCGGAGCCTATTGATTTCTATCCTTCATATAATATCAGTTTCTTTAAAAACCATAAATTTTAGTCCATAAAGCATAAAAATCCCAAAAAATGCGCTTACATCCCTTACACTCACAACATTCACTACTTCTTTGGATATACACTCGCATTGTCATTATTTTCTTAACACATTAATGAGATCATCCGAAAAAAAAAATGACAAAGTGAAACTCGGTGTGTCTTGTTTGTACAAAATTGTCATTTATTGTGTCCAGGCTTCTGCACTAACTACTGAATTACGTTATCTCTTTGTACCATCGTCGTGTAAATTGTTGAGAAAAAATTATTGTACTGCTCATGTATTAATTCATCAAGTCGCTGAATTGTCATTAAGAAATTTGTTAAAAAGTGGACAATTGAACTAAATTTTTTTGGATCCATAATGAGGCATTTTTTTAATGATGTTTCGTCGCTTAATAAAAATTTGTCAAAGCATCGCCATAAAAAAACTTAATCCAAATTAACAAATCGCTTTCTAAATTGGATACGATAATATCCGTCGCTAGACATGCATTTTAACCATTTTTAGTTGATTAAAATTTGTTATAAATTCAAATTCTTTACGGGCATGTCACCAAAAGAATTAAAAATCGATTTCAATGTCAATGATGTCAAATTTTGTGACATAAAATTTGTAAGAATAATAAAAAATATTTAACTAAACTAGTTTTAAGATCTACTTAGCCATATCCCAAAATGTGTTGATCTAAAAGAATGTTCATAGATAAATTTTATTCTCGCTCCATAAAATAATTTTTAATGACTTTAGATTAACATTTTTAAAGGATGTTGTGGATGAAGAGAGAGAGACAAAAAAAAAAACAAAATTCGTTAACTAATTAATGTAGGTTTTATGAGTGCAAAATTGATGTTTTGGGAATTAAATTTAGATCTATGGTCAAAATATGTATATGTAGAAGGTACAGACGCCTGACTTTTACCGGTGTAAATTTATGGAAAGATGGGCTGGGATGATACCGATCTTTAACATTTAATTGCTATATTTTGTCTTAATTTGTGTTTTGGGATTGTTGAATTTCCATCCAGAAATTATGTATATTTGGAGATTGAGTCATTAAGGCTTGGAATTTTGGGCATTTTCTTGCTAAGAACTTCAAACTTCAATTTTGAATGACAAAATGTTAAAATTCAGTTAAATTATCACTAATTTTGAAACTAGATAAGCAAGTTCATAATATCCACGAGTCAATGTCCTTAAAAATTCCAACTTTACATCTAGAACTCTCTAAACAGCCACAAAATATTCATAATCCTCATTTACTATCACATCAGTGAATCACTCAACGACTTAATAGTTTAATTTTACGTCACATAAGTTTATTAATTAGCAAAGAAAGTTTATGACTCATTTTGAGTGTGAATATATCAAATACCTACAAAAAAAGAGAGATATACTCAAATTTCAAAGCATTAATGGTAACATAAATTATAAATTTATGATAATTAAATTTTATAACTAATAAATTTATTGAAACTAAATAAATATTTTTTAACGGGTCTACAGTAATGATTAAACAGAAATAAACAGTGCAGTGATAAAAATAGTACAGCTATAACAATGGGATATATAATTTATTGGCTATTTTTTATGATTAGAAAGAAAGAAAATTAAATATTTTCAGTATCAATTAATGGTCGTCAATAATAATAATCAGTAATTTGGGTTTTTATCATCAAAATTTATAGTTTGAAATTTCATCAAAAACAGTGGGAGTCGAGGTCTGACTCTGGAGCTGGCCACATGACAAGTGTATACCATCTCTCTGACGGAATAAATACATTGAACGATAAAGTAAAAGCCTATCCAATGCACCTCTGACGACCGAGCTGCATACCAGGATAAATTCAATGAAGGATACAATAACAGCCTATCCAAAGCCTCTTGTCTGAAGGATGGCAACCCCACAGTCAGGCCAGAGATTCTTCATCTTCGATAGATTCAGAGTCTAATGATAGATTCCCCAACTCTACAGACTACATGAGCCAGGTTATATCAATACACTATAAGTAGCCACAATTTGTGTACCAAATCAAACAACTTGAAAAAAAAGGCTAGAACAGCGAGAAAAGTACCCAAATTCAACTAAACTTACTCTGGGGTCTAACCCGAGTCATTAGGATCGATTGGCCATCCTGAGTGCTGCGACACACTAGTGATCGTCAAATATTACAAAAAATACCATAAACCATAGAGTTTGGTCGAAGCACACTACCACTGCTCAATGTACCTACTTAGTTGTCATATCTAGAAAAGCGGAAAAGCACTCAAACAAGGAAAGCAACAAGACTTTCCCTGGGATCGAACCTGAGTCGTTAGAATTGATTGGCCAACACTCTAACCACTACGACATTGCAGCTTTTAAGATGCTAGATAATTCAAGCCGTCAAACCTTAAAAAGCCTTTAGCTTTATCAGTTAAATGTTATTTATGAAAATTAGAAAGCATAAAACAAAAAGTCAAACTTCCGTCCATGGAATGCAAAATAATTAAGAAAAAAAATATATTTTTCAACTCATTTACTTCGAGAGTAGTTAACATAAACATTCAAGATAGTCATCGGTGATTTTTAAGACTGAAAATTTCTCACAATATTCATTTATTTTCTCTTCGTCTGCCTTCTTCCATATTTTTTGCAGCTCACAAAACTAATTTTGCTGGTATGATAAATTTACGTCATTCATTCCTTATTATGCTAACAATTAATAACACGTTTAACGATCTTTAACAAAACGTTCCTCATTAAATAAATACAATAAATGGATTTTTCTTTCCAAAAATATAAATAAAAAATATATATTGAACCATTTGAGTATTGATGGACTCTCGTGAGCTTAATGATAAATTGATAAATGGTAAGTCTCATTTTAATACTTAAACACATTATTTCCTTCCATTTACTTTCCAAAACGAATCGCATAGTTATATTTCTTGATTGTTTGATGATTTGTTTGAGAATATCGTGCTGGTTCTGGTTTGACTTGTTGTCTGGGATTATGTTTGAGAGCTTCAATTTGTGTTATTGTGATGTGTTCAATGAAGAAGCAATGGTTTTAATATCCAAAGTCAAATCAAGTTTATTAGAGAATTTTAAAGTCCAATAAATGAAATTTAGTACCTTTACATTAGAGTTATGAGGTTCAGGTGCATTAGCATTATAATTTTGACATTCAGGTGTCTTCACACTAGAGTTTTTGAGGTTTAAGTGCCTTCACATTAGAATTTTGAGGTTCCGGTGCATTCACATTAGAATTTTGACATTCTGGTGTCTTCACACTAGAGTTTTTGAGGTTTAAGTGTCTTCACACTAGAATTTTGAGGTTCAGGTGCATTCACATTAGAATTTTTGAGATTCAGGAACCTTCACACTAGAGTTTTTGAGATTCAAGTGCCTTCACACTAGAATTGTTGAGATTCAACTGCCTTCACACTAGAATTTTGAGGTTCAGGTGCATTCACATTAGAATTTTTGAGATTCAGAAATCTTCACACTACAGTTTTCGAGATTCAACTGCCTTCACACTAGAATTTTTGAGGTTCAGGTGCCTTTAAAGTCTTTGAAAACTTCAAGATTGTCAACCTCTCAATTTTTTGACATTGATCTATAAGACATAATAAGAAATGCGCCTAGTTAGTTCCATTAGAAATTCATTCTAAACAACTTTTGTTCCTCCTTTCTTTTTCGATGGATATTCTCAATTTTTATTTAGAATTTGTTATTATTTATTTTTGTGTAGATATGTTCAACAACATCTTCCATAGAATATTTCAAAATATTTTCTTCTCATCTCTTCTTTCTCCTTCATCTTCCTTCATACACTTTAAAAAAAATTATTTTTGATGAACAGAAACGTTTAAAGTGTGTTATTAGTGATGCCAATACTAAAGTGTTGTATGTTATCTTCAAGCGATCACATTACATTGAATATGCGGTCGAAAGATCAGTTTAATAAATTAAGGAGCGACTATTAATCATTTCGCTTCTTTATGTGCTCACTTCTCTTGCAACAATATAAAAAAACGTTTAAACTTACTTACTTCTCTTCTTGTTCTTTTCATCTCTTTTCTTTCTTACTCATTCTATCGTTTTTATAAAATTTAATAATTTTTTTGTTAAGAAATTTTTGGCGCAATTTTGAAGGTTAAGTGTTGATAATGCTTGGGATTTGGCTGTCTGTCCGCTTGTCCGACAGTCTGTCAGTTTGTCCATTTGTCCGAAAGACTTTAAGCCAGTTTGTCCGACAGTCTACCTCGATTTGTTCGTCAGTCTGTCCGTCATTCTGTCCGTCAGTTTGTCCGTCAGTCTGTCCGCAAGTTTGTCCGTCAGTCTGTCCGTCAGTCTGTCCGTCAGTCTGTCCGTCAGTCTGTCCGTCAGTCTGTCCGTCAGTCTGTCCGTCAGTCTGTCCGTCAGTCTGTCCGTCAGTCTGTCCGTCAGTCTGTCCGTCAGTCAGTCTGTCCGTCATTCTGTCCGCCAGTCAGTCTGTCCGTTAGTTTGTCCGTCAGTCTGTCCATCAGTCTGTTCGTCAGTATGTCCGTCAGTCTGTTCGTCAGTAATTCTATTCTGAAGCTAGCACAAATGCACTTTGAAGTAGTATCCTTTAGGACTTCCTTACTAGCTTCTAAGCTATTACTATGATTGTTTTGAGAATGATTTCAGCACTATTAGGTGAGTGGCTTTTATTGGGGAATGTGAAATCCCTCAAAACGCTAATTTGCTTCTTTTAATGAAATATTACCAACAATATTTTGGTATTATAAAAAAAATATATTTAAAATAAGTTGTTAGCTGCAAATGATGCTGGTTTGTTAACAACAAAAAGGTAATTTACGAAAACCTAAATTCTTTTGGTTTTAAAATATATATTTTTGTCCGTAAATTATGTTTTTTTTTTTTGAGAAATTACTAAGCTAAAATTTTATAGAACACAACAAAAATTAATAAAACATGAAAGCTAAATTTTTGTTAAGAATTTCACTTTCATCTTTTCTGTGTTAAAAAATTAACTCTTTAATTTCTTTTAAACTTTACATTTCTCAACATTTTTTTTTTAATTTTCCAAGATGTTGCATGATCAAATGGAATCAACATCTATCAAGTGTTGAAGACATTACATGAAAAAATAAAATTAAAATGAACTCCAACCTTCCATATACTTCGTTTTTTCATAGATTTTAATTTCTTGCATTGTAACGATTAAAGAGATACACAGTAATACGTCTTGGGTAAGTTAAGGGCTTGTTGGGAATTTAAAGCGCATTATTGGATAGATTTTTGATATAAAAATCAAATTTATCAAGCTATTCTAATTCTAATTCTAACAATAAATTCATAAATCTCACTTTTGTGATTCATCTGATGCAGTGGCGGACAACTTGGAGGGAAGCCTCGACTGAAACCATACAAGATTTTGCTGCAAACAAGTGTCGCTACACCAATGATACAGTTGTCGTCGCTAGTGTAACAGCTACTACTCTACTACGCTACACTATTACGCTAAAATACTACGCACCACTACTACGCTACACTACTGCGCTACAAAATTACGCTACACTACTACGTTACACTACTACGCTACTACGCTACACTGTTACACCAGCGAAGACAACAGTAGCGACACTAGTGTGCCGCATCACACAGGTTGCCTTTCACTGATTCTAATCCCATTAATTGCAATCCAAGGTAGGGCTTCAAAATCAAATTGACATTCCAAACATCTTCAAAGAATAATGCACAGAAACCTTTTTATTATAGTCAGCAAAGTTCAAAGCAAATTCCGATTATTTTGATAAATATGTCACTTAAAATTTCTCTTGTAAATCCACTTAATATTATTTATTTCTAAATCACATTAATAATTTATACGAACATCAGCCAATCAGTTAAAGCACGATTAACAAGAACACATTTTTTAATAAAAAGAAGTTGTAAAAGGAATAGAAAGAAGTTTCGTGTGTGTATCTCTTTTTTTTGACATAGGTATAGCGATACATGTGTTTAAATTCTTTATATGATTAGATCTTTTAAGTTGCCTGTGACTTTTTGAAGACCCATTAAAATAACACACCATTTCATCTTACTAATAAATAGTTAGTTACATTAACAATCCTTCTTTTAATTCAACTTTGATCGTGTCTTCTTCTTCGTTCCTTTTTGTTTTAGTCTAGTTTTTATTAATTTATGGTGTTTGACGTAGTTTGTCCGACTGTCCTAGATTTCGATTATTTATTGAATGATTTGCCATTTTTAAAATATTTATTGACCGTTATTTTTCCAAAAAAAAATTTAAATTATTTTTTGACCGTTATTTTACAAAAAATTCAAAGTTTTTCAAATTTTTAGATCATTCAAATTTTTTTGACTGAATTTCAAATTTTTTTGACAGTTATTTTGTCAAAAGATTCAAAACTTTTTTGACAGTTATTTTTCAAATAATTTTTGACAGTTATTTCAAATATTAATTTACCAACTATTATGCTCACAATAAATGCGCTTCCATCACTCACATGACTACACATCTATACCAATTTATTTTATTTTCTTTCTTTTTACCAATTTCCAATCAGTTTTAAGTTTATGATGAGAAATCAAAGCTGCGTGAGATGCAAAGTAGTTAAGATCTTTCTCTACACTGTTTTTAATTAATAATTCATAAATTTCAACGATGACCAGCACGAATTGTATGCCATATATATGTTTCCAGCAATTTAATGAGCTTGTTATCAAAACATATCAAAATACGAGAGGGAAAAGAAGCAGAAATAAAGCTAGAAATACAAAAAAATATTTCTTTCGACATTCATAAGTCACGCGATGGATTGCTATCGCTTATATGGATTAATTCCAAATTCATTTTTCTTTCTCTATTTAAAAAATACTTATTTTAGAGTATAAAGAATTTATTATAACGATCCGTCTACATAGGAAAGGGAAATTTCAGTTTTTATGGCTAAAATGTTTCAATTAACGCCTAAACGAATTTCCCCCTACAGTCCATTTAATTTTGACACATTTACAGGGAACAGCAACAAAATATTGAAATTCATTTCCACAATATCGTCGACGGATCCGAGAGGAAATCAATATATACATTATACTTCAGTACTTTTTTGGTAAAGTGGATTGAAAGTGAATAAAAATTGCTGAAACAATTAACCGCACATGCTAAATGTGCGTGTAGTTGATACCTTAAGGGCATTTTCGTCCACACATTGAATACAACAAAAAAAATCAATTTCATCTCATATTACTCTTTTGCACATTTTAGTGCACATTTATTTTAGAACATATGTTGAGTATGGAGTATTTCAGGCAGAATGGCTGAGATAGAATTTGAATTCCTTGAAAAAATTAATTTTGAATTTTTAAAAGCCGTTAAATTTTGAATATTATAAAACCGATTTAATTTGAATTTTTGAAAGCTACTAAAAGTTGAATTTTGGACAATAGTTAAGCATAAATTTTAGAAAGCCGTTAATTTTTGAATATTCAAAAACTGATAAAATTTGAATTTTAGAAAGTCGTTAAAATTTGAATTTTATAAAATCGTAAATTTTTGCATGTTTGAAAACTGTCAAAATATGAACTCTATGCCTCTTATGAATAATGCGTCATATAAGCTACCATGATAATTAAATGTCAATCTACATGTACTCCTTACTTAAATTTCAATAAAATTCGTATTTAATTGCAATCAATGACGAAATACTACCGATGAAAGAGGATACTTCCATCAACAATAAAGCCCAGGAAATGAATTCATAACAGACTCAATAGCCCTATTCTTCAAAATACCCACTAGACACTAAAGAATTTTGTAAAAAATATTAAATTTCAGATTCATTCACAGTTTTCATGGTGCTAAGAGTTGCACTTATCGGCACCTTATAAGTTGTATTGAATGATTCAAGACCCCCATATCAATTCCCACACAAAGGCAAAAAAAAATAACAAATTATGACAACAATCGATTATACTTAAGCATCTAGGAATAAAATATTATAATTGAAATAAAATTACCAGAAACACAAAAACAAAAGGCGATGACCATTCATCTAGCAGGTAAAAAAATAAAATTTTTCGTTACAATATTTATGTAGTGAAAGGTTCATAATTTTGAAAAACATAATATGTTCAACAGCATCTATCCACAGTTGGAGTAAGGCGAGAGAATGAGAAGAGATTAAATATCATAGATAGATGGATAGAAAAAACGCCAATATAGGTGTGGGTTTTGTCATAAGTGATGTCTTTTTTGTGAAAATAAATTAAAAATTAAGTGATTTTCAAGAATTAAATTCAAATTTACTAAAAAAAATAACGTTTCAAATTTTTTTGAAAATTAACGTTTCAAATTTTTTTGTAAATTAACGGCTAAGAAATATTTGAATAGAAACTGTCAATGATTATTCAAAATATAACGTTTAAAAAATATTTGAAAATAACGATCTATGAATATTCAAAATTTAACGGTCAAAAAGTATTTGAAAATCAACGGTCAAAAATATTCAAAAAAAAATCGTCAAAAAAATATTCAAAGAATAACGGTCAAAAATATTTGAAAAATAACGGTCAAAAAATATTTGAAAAGTATAGGTCAATATTTATTTAAATTTTAAAAATCCCAATTGTGACGTCATCAGTCAACGAATCCCATACTTGAACCTGACCATTTAGATACAGCTGTATACACACCGATTACCTTTAGCACCGAAATAAATAAAGTCAAAAACGCATTAACTTCTATAATGGCCAATGTCAAAATATTATTAACTTCAGCTTTACATCAACGGAATCGCGTCAAAAAAAATTGAGAAAGATTCTTATTTTCTATCTACTTAATAGAATACGAAGTAAGAAGAAGAAAGTTCGGGGCGATGGAATCAAAATATTATATTACATTTAAAAAAATCATTCATGAGGCTTGATATTAAGGCTTTATCTCGATCTCAAGCAATCAAATATTAAGTTTATTAGAATATTTTCATAAATTCATTAGAAGATATTTGATTGCATAGATCAGTCATGTCCATGTGCATGATGCTTAAATCTCCTCATGAGAATTTGATCTTGACGTGGATTTCTTGAATGAAAATTTTTAATAATTTCTTATGGTTTTAAAATAATTCTAGCGTGTTAATGACAGACTCAAGCTGCATGTGTTCGGATTATTGCTTGAGGTTGAGCACTACAACTTTGTTCTGGTTCTTGACTTGATGGAAATTTGAAACGTTTGAATTGTAATGTGTCTAAAAATTCTTTTGTGGTTGTATATATCTTGTAAAAATCAGTTAGATTGAAGGTTTTGAGAATTGAGAGATTTTTAAGATCATTAAAAAGCAGGTGAGCTTGTAATTGGCAGACTGTTTAGGCATTTAGGCTTGGATGCTCATGGGATAACTGTGTAAGCAGTGATGCAAAAGAGGTGGGAATTAGAATCTGACAGAAGTTATCTGAAGCCAGATCCAGCTTTCGACGGATTCTAAAGTCAGCAATGAGCTTCCATGTGCCATCACCAAAAGAAGTAAACAAGTAAAGCTTGAATGATGAAGTTTTAGGTTCTAATACATTCTGAGTAAGATTCAGTGCTAGTCATTTCAGGCTAAACTATATTTGAATAACCTATTCGCGCATTAAGGCACACAATTTTCATGTCTTTAGCTACAATTTTAAAGGAAGCAAATCACAGATTCTGAGCTGCATGACTCAAAAAGTGAAAAAGTGATTAGATGGGAAAAACTTGACATTCACTGGGATCGAACCCTTGACCGTTGGTTCAGAAGACCAACGCCCAACCCTCTGAACCACCAACGCCTTTTATTTGCACACTTACAAATGACTAACTCAGTTTATTAAGCCACCAACCTCAAAAAATACCAAAAATCTCAACCCAACATACCATAAACGACTAATAATATGATTCAAAAGCCCTCAATGTCAATAACTGTATTCAATTAAATCAAAATAACATACCTGCAATAAACATACTTGAACTCGTCCCGTTTAAACTACTTGAACTTTCTAAGAAGCTGTATAGTCATTAAAAATTCAAGTTGCTTATATAAAAAAATAAATTCAATCTTGACCTTTTCGAGGTTCAAGTGAAGCCTAATGAAGAGATCGCTTACAAGACAAGAAGAAAGAAATTTATTTGACATTCTCTGCAATATCGCCATTAAGGCTTTATCTTTTCGCTAAGATCTTGTTCCAATTAAAAAATGCCTGTCTATACAACAAGTTTAATTTTTGTCATTAAACAATTTATGTCGAGATTCATCATCAAAAAAAAATCTCTTATTTTTGCTGTCTTGAATAAATTTTTTGAAGGTGTTTTAATTATACATTGTTTAGGCATGTCTCGAAATCACCTAATGGCTAGCTGTAAATTATTTAGATTATAGATATCAAATTATGATATTCCAGCTACAACAACACATCAGTAATAAACTAAATATCTTATAAAAAGAAGTATTCAGACTCATCAAAGAAATGTTGGGTGATTAAAAGCTTGCATTGTCCATCCCTGAGTCAAAGAAGAGAGACGAGGAACCACGTCCCACAAAATTGAAGTTAGATTAGATGAGAGGTAAGTTGTGGGTGGTTAGAGCGCATTTTTTGAACATTTTTCTATACAGAGTTGGAAGATTAGAAGTTATAATTCGAAAGCATATTAAAAATTAACGGACATAAAGCATTCGAAAATTAACGGACTTAAAAAATTTGAAAATTATCGGTCAGAAAATATTTGAAAATTACCAGACATTTAATCTATGAAAATTAACGGATGTAAAATATTTGAAAATTAACGGTCAGAATTTATTTAAAATTTAATGAAAAATATTTTTTGGAATTCAACAGTCAAAAAATGTTTGAAAGTTAACGGTCAAAATTTATTTGAAAATAACATTTTGAAAATTTTGGATAGTAACGGTCGAATCATAGAACCTGGTCAAACCTAAGAAACAGAACAAAGGCAGACAAACGGTCAGACAGACAAACTTCAGCCAACCCATAATTTTTACAAAAACATGGTTAAAAACGAGAAGTAACACAAGCAAAGTATTTTTATGTAAAGTCTATTCCGATCGTTATCAGCAGATGATTAAAATACAAGACGAAAGAATGCTTAAAAAAAATAAAAACAGTTTTAATTTCATTTTTTCGGCACACAATTTTTTTCACTTTAAAATCCATTTATCATTTCTCGCCTTCTACTTCACGCTGTCACACCAACAACAACAGCAACAGAAGACCAAAAGAATAACATCAACAACAGTATATTCTAGCTTAGACATTTTTTAATTAGATAAATATTGCGGAGATAATTAATTTTTTGTTCCACTTGGTGCGAGAGTGAAATGGAAAGACAAAGAAGAAAATGATTTTTTTTTTGGTTGAGCAGTGCTTGTGAGCAGAACTTCCGATGCAATGCGTATAAATTACGAGTATAGAAATAATTAAAAAATATTAAAGCCCTGACTAGAGGCTCATTCATTATCGCACTCATCATTCATTGCGTTTTCATGGATGAAAATCGTGTTCTCACTGGGCTTTTGTTCAAGCTGTTGTTAGCATTTCACACATATCATAATAGTTTGACTTTTGCTTGTCAAATTATTTTATTTCTTCTTCTCTCTTTTGCTTCTTATTTTCTAAACTCTTTACTTCGTCTTTACTTCTCTCCTTCAACTCTTTCTGTGGTCGTTCGGAATCGGAGTCATCATCATCATCACCCATCGCATGGTAAGAATTTAATACTTTTTGAAAGCATGATTTTATGAATATATGAGTGTAACTGGCTGTAATTTGACATGTGGAAAATTGCTGGGCAACCACTTGTTAACAATGAATTTGGTGTAGTGGCCACTTGATATGATTTTTTTATGAAATTGGTATTAAAGGAAGTTGGATATTGTATTTTATTTTGGATGAACTATGATATGGATGAATGCTGGTTTGGTGGATGAGTGGTTTATTAGTGCTGTTGAAGTTTTATTTATGTTAATGAACTAATTTTTGGATATGAACTTATGACACTTTAGAATTTTGGGTTTGTTGGTGATTTATAGAAATTTTAGGTTTGTTGGTGATTTATAGGAATTTTGGATCATTGGACATAAATTATGTGGTCATTCTAATAGTGACACTAAGATAGTAGATTCTAATTTGGTTTCCTAATGTTTAAAATGTGACAAATTACTGAGAACGAGGCGGAATCGATCTTAAATAGGAGAGACAGCGCGATTAGTTCATCGGAACTGATACACTCTCGTGAATCTATGGATTCAAGTAGGAATCGAACCGATGTCTCTTTACATCCTTGTGTTCATAAGTGAACACAGTCCTAAGTCTTAACATTGACAGATTTGTCTTAATATGTGGAATGAAATCTGAGATTTGAACCTTCGACAGCTTCATTTGTGTCTGAGTTCTTCGAAACACTGTAGCCCTTAATCATTGAACCATTAAACCATGTCACTAATCATAAATCAAATTGAATCTAGTTTTACATAGTCTAATCATGAAATCATAGCCACAAACTCAATTTCCATCACCAATTCCTCAAAATCCAAATTCTGCGCCTTCATTTCCATCAATCAACAATTCCCTTACTCATTAAAAAACTTAACAGCATATTTCATACATAAAGCTATGAGATCTATCATTCCTATTAGTATAACTCGAGACCATTAGCTGGTTCCTCACTAATGGGTCTCGCGAGTTGCTGCCGTGTGAGCCGAGTTGAGCATTGGAAATTAAAAAGAGTCAGTAAATAAATTCTCAAACGCGAAAGACATCATCAAGTCTTATTCTATGAAAAAAGAAACTTTTAATCTTTTTTTTTTCATACATCCACAACAGGGCATTTAGAGTTTGTTAACCATTAAATTAAATGATGTTGTAGACGAAGAAGATCTGCTGACTAAAATCTAAATTAAAAAAAATTATTAATGTTTTCTCACTGCTTATGCTGCTTACGTTCTTTTATAATGTTGATGGAATTTTTAGGGAAATTTTTTTGTCTGCCTTTTTAGTGCTAGTTCTATCTATTACAACAGTAATTTCTTCCTCTTTCACGTCTTTCTTTGCTGTTTGTCATTATAGAAATTAATGAGCAAGTCAAATCCAATTTTTGTAGACTTAAATTGACACAAATTTGTTTATCCAAAAACTATCTCATTTTTAACACTTTTTTGTTCCTCGTTTCCTCTCGTTCGTTATGCTTCAACTATAATTTTCATATTAAAACACCTCCTCTAAATGGAGAACGTGATGAATATGTCAACGCAAAAATGGAAGAAAAAAAAAATCTTAACAGATTTTCTGTCTTTGATGTTAATCACATTGAAAGCATCACAAATAATCTGATGATGAATTTGTTAACGATGTTTAGTCATCAAGGCGAAAGAAGGCAGGCGATGAATAGATTTTGTGTGAGATATCCATAAATAAATTTTTTTAAGCACATATGTACATATATACAAAATATTAAATTTAGAGATCATTGTGAGTTCAAAGTCATTTGTAAGGAATTTCTTATAACTCCTATGTCTCTTATTTTAATTGTGCTTTGCTACATGTCAGCTTATTGCGATGCTTAATTAAGTTTTTTTTTCTTCTTCTTTTTTTCGTTTACAAACACAAAGAGATGATTTTTTCATCAAAGGAATAAGTAAGGAATTTTTCATGATGTTTAGAGGGTTTAGAGCGCATTTTTAGGTACCCGATTTGTGCAGTAGCTGCATTTATCTCAATTCGGTCTTTAAAATCGTATTATACTAGTTTTGTACTTAGTAGGATGGAGACTGTACTTAGTCGAATGTTTTGTACTTAGTAGGAGGTCATGGATCACAACTGATCTGTACGACCAGCGAAGTAAGTATGATAGAGACTGCGAATGTTCTGAGACTGTCATTCATATCAAATTGCGTTGAGGAGGAAACCGGTCTTGACAAGTCTCCACAAAATGGATTCCTGGAAATTCTCTCCTTGGATGTACTGAATTGTCAGCAAATTGGAATGATTCTAGCAAACTCATCTCATACAATAACAGTCTACATAAATCAGAAATACCTAGAAGTATCTTTAATATTACATCAACATGATACACATAAATCTGTTCTATTACAGCATCTCATCCAACAACAAACAGATCACCCAACAACTGCATTCCCATATTGCATTATCAATCACCTCATTCCACAAATTATTCATGCTAAAAAAAAAATTTAATAACAATCGATATTTTTACATTTTTTTGTCCGTCCCTAATCACATGGCGGGATGATGATGATGATGATGTCTCTGCGCCAGATAATGCTTTATGATGAAAAAATGTTATGACATTAATGATAAACTAACGATGCGTTGCGCGGCATGCATATCAACATATTAAAAAATTATTATTTTTTTGGGATTTGAATTTAATTTCTTTCTTTTTTCCTACATTTGCCTATGCGTGGCATATTAATCATGATGAAGAACAAATCGCATTCATTAATAGCATACCATATACTTTACATAACTAAATGTCTCCGTTCCTAACGCTATTTTAATTCTTTTAGAGATTTTAATACTTAATATTCTCTCTTTTTCTTGATTGTCATTTAAGCAACATTGAGTTGGGGAAAACGCAATATATCGTGTCGGAGCACTAATCTCCGTTAAATGAATGAAAATGACAACCAAATCAACAAGATTTTGAAAAATGAATGAAAACATTTTCTTAGTCTTTATTTTCCATTTTTAAAATAAAGTAATGTTAATAATATACTTAAAGAGAGTGTGAATATTTATAGCTGAATTTTGGTGAGTTGCTGTAGGATGGGTGATTGTGGTGCTGGCATTTTGGATGTTATGTTGTCATTTGGAGAGATTTTGTATAGTCATTAAAGTTCCGCGGCGAATAATCTTTTAATAATTTGTGCCGCTCGAAAGAGCAATGTAAAGCTGAATTGAACGCAGCAACGGAAATAAATCGCAACAAATCAGTCTCCACGCGGCATCTTAAGCCTTGTCATGCGATATGTGTCATTTGAGACAATTTTGTTAATGACGATCGTACATTACTGGACAATTCCGAAATCTCTCCGTGTTATTAAGAGTCGAACCTCTTCCTCTTTATGTAAAAGTGAAATGCTGGATTCATACCAATTAAACCATAAAGGTCATTAATTCACACTGACAATTTCTTATGCATATGTCAAAAAATAGGCCTCGATATTCCTTTGGTACAAGATTTATGTTAGCTTGAGAGCTAAATCTCCAAAATTCCATTTATTTGTACAAGCTTTGTGATTTGGCCAGCCATAAAGTCAGATGGAAAACCTTTTGTAGCAACCTAGGTTTCAGCAAGTAGGTACGTAAACTTCGACTTATTCTCTTTATCAGTCAAAATTGTAAAAAATGCGCTTTAATTCACCCAATCTCAAACATTCCCAACTTGTACTTTTCTCTTATTCTGAGGAATCTATATCATTAAAGCGATACCATGTTTTCGAGATTAAAGACAAATTTATCATCTTTTCATCGTTACTTATTTTGGTTGTATGGATATTATTTCCATCTCCTCCAACATTGTCGCTTGCATGCTTTATCTCAAAAAGACGGCGCGCGAAAGAAAAAACATCTTTTTCCTTATATGCCACATAATTATGATAAATTACAATCACACATCATACAGATTATGTTGCATTTTCATTGATTGTATTGGGATGCATATTTAAAAATAAATTTAAAAAAATAAGTCTTTACATTTTACACATCAATATGTAATTCGATTAGGGTGTGATTCAGTGTTGTGTAACTTATTTGGAATATGAATATATGAAGTAATAAAAAAAAATTATTTAATGATCATATGTGTGAATGAGGAAAATTAACAGATTTTGGAAGTAATTTCAATTCCAATTGTGTTGAAAATTTGATTTATATTTCGTTGATTTACATCATTCATTAGGAATAAATTAAAATGACATTTATGCATTCATGCATTTCACATTATGATGTTTGAGTGATGTGAATTAACACTTCCCAAGCTGGTTCATGGAAATTTGGAATTTTACACATATTTTTGTGATTAGTTTCAGTCATTTTTCAACCTAACGGATTCGATACTTCCGAACATAACCGCAAAAGATCCCCAAAAAAAGAACCACAATCCAGAAAAATGTCATCACATTGCTATCGATTACAACTTCCTTTATTTACCCGTAAATTGACAAAATCGATCGAATAATCCCCTCACCATAATTCATTGAACCCTTCTCGAATCTCGTTAAATATTATAGCACTTCTTCATCATTCTATAAGTCCGCATATCATAAGTATTATCATAATGAAAATTGGGTTGAATTTATTTTTAAAATACATATAAAAAAATGGATAGAGAAGAAAAAATTTAAATTTTAAATTGATATTAATTTGATTGTGAGGCATCCACTTAATATTTATGAATGTAATATAGCACTGAATCTCGTTTAAAAAGCGATTAAAGAATGTAGTTAAAGAATTTATAATAAATTGATGGCAAATGGAGACGAGAATTGTAAAGTGTATGATGCATTTATGCTGATATCCCTTCCTCAATTGCTACTGCTGCTTTTTGTCGTCGTCTTCATACTTCGATTGAGATTGGGACTTGTGTGAATTTATTATGATCATTAGATTACTTGCTTACTTACTTATTTATTTTACTGACCGTATAGATCAATTGTGATCCATGGCATCCCATAGATGTCGTCCAATACTAGATCTTTCACTGGCTACCGCTTGTAAATTCCCGATTCAAAGTGCAATGCTCTCTCAATCGACAGCATCATTCCATGAGCTCTTCGGATGCCATCGTGATCTTTTGCCATCCTTAGCTTATAGTTTGGGAATCTAAAATAATTTTTGTGATTTATGAGGTTTGATCCAAAAGTGTCGAGTTAGATGGTTACCGGATGATTAGTTTTACGGTTCTCGTCTCAAGCATTTTATGATAATCCATGGAAATGTTAAGCAAATAAACGATCGAATTCCTTGTCTAACCAGAAGCTGGATCTGTACTAGAAATGATTGGACTTCTTTAAAGACTAGGAATTGCCATCCAATTGGAATAAAGAGCATATTAAATTATTTAAATCAATTAAATTTCAAAATAAATTCCACATAAAATATGCATCAATAGCATAGTCTTAATTGAAGATAGAAGCATCCGCTATGAACAAGATAGTGAGTTCGAAACTCATTTCATACAGTATGTGATATGTGGTCCTATACAGCTTCTTTACTTTTTGTCACGGATTTTTATGACAGCAACTCTTAACAAGCACAATGCATCATATAGTAAACCCAATCCAAATACAAAAGAATCCATTAAAATTCATCCGATCCAATGCACAAAGAATCAAGATAACTTCATACAAATTCTCATCCAGAACGATTTTCTTTATTTGATAATTACCCGCACTCAAAAAAGATTTGTACGCTATTATTTATTTACTTAGTTACATACTACATACTGCTTTATTTAATCATCGACTTACATTCTCAAAAATTATAAACTCTCCGAACAGAGGAGAATAGAGAATAAAAAAGACCAAGCGGGACACATTTATAACGACGTATCGAGTAAATTCCATTTGAGTGTATAATTTCAATCAACTGCCTTAATGTAACCCCATATAGAACCGTACACACTGAGTTAAGATTTTTTCTCATCGATAAGAAATCGCTGAAGCGGTTGTTGATATTTTTTTATTGGAAAAAATGTGAAGTCACATTTCAAAAAAAAAAAAAAAAAAATTAAAGCATGAGAAACGCTTCATTTACAAATTGATGATGCGGGTTTTGAAGTTAAAAATATGGAAATTTTCCGCTTCTGCTTCAAAAATGCCATCAAGAAATTATATTTTATTTTGGTATAAATATGCTAAACAGAAGTTACTGCCTTTGCCACAAATTTATTGGTCCACTGGGAAAAAAAATTCTTCTTTTTTTCTCTCTGGTCTTACTTTCATCTTTTCTATTCGATGTTTGCCTTTGATGAATGGCAGGAAAGCGCATTGAACGAGTTCTGTTTGGTAGTTATCTTAAAGTCAAAGCATTCAGAAACTTCTTTTAACTTCGTATTTTGCAAAATAAAATTTCACATCCCCTCTGTAGTCTGGAAATGTATTTTGATCAGTTGTGGGCAACCTGTGTGCCGCGGCACATTGCTCTGCCGTCGATAATGTTTGGATATATCATGAACAGTCTGTTGTCTGTGATTACAATTACAACCAAGGTGTACCACAAATGATAAAAGGTTGTCCACTCCTGATCTAGATGTATATAAAGGAAGCAATGATGAAAGAAAATACGTAAGAATAAAACTATGATGATAAAAGCAAGAAAATTCTTACAGAGAAAATACTGGAATGAAAAATTGTCGGTAATTTGTGGAAAATTTGAGAAGTTATGGAACTTATTGATTATCGGCGCATTTTTCTGAAGGGCCGATATTAGGATAGTAAGGACTGATATTAGTGATCACGAAAGAGTCGGCATTAGCCACTACATAGCCACACCTACGTATTACCATCAACACGACAGTATAGCGGTGCTATAGCCACAGTATCCGTTGCTGCAAGAGACTATGGGCTCAGATGCTACTTCTGTAATGTTACATCATGTTCTAAATGAAGAACGAGGAACATAAATTGGCTCTCATCCCAAAATTTAGAATTCTATTGTTGAAATATACATAGCCTTTGAATTCTCAGGTTCTAACTCGTCAAGACTCTATCAAAGGTTTATAACGAGTAAATCTACTAACACCAAATGCAATCATCCTTCGAGGAAGCCACGACGGAGCCTTAAAATAATTATATGAATTTCTAATGCCAACAATATTCAACAACATCCAAAAAAATTCCTCAAAATCAATCAAATAATTAGGACAGTATGGAATATGAGTTCAAGAAATGATTAATTCGGTGAACAATGGGAGGCACTCCTGGTCATTCATTCCATATTTATGTGTGTCTAGACAGTTAAATATATTTTGGAGTCAAACGTGTGTTATACAGAATTATTGTAGTCATAACTTAAGAAGCAGTGATTTAGAACCAAAAACTTGTTATTTTTTGTAGCTCATGCATCATATTTTTGACACTTATTAGAATCTGATTTTCTAATTGAATGATATTTAGACTTCTAGGTTGGAATCAACAGTAAGGTAATTGACATTTGACATTCAACCTGTAGAGAAATGGGTTATGAATCTGAGATACTTGTTGGGTATCTGAGTGGGAAAAGGATGTATAGTTTTACTAATATCTTGAATATATGGGCAGCTTAGCTTGACTATTCTTACTGACATGCTTACTGTAGGCATGTAGAACTTAAGGTACAACAAATTGATTTCCACCTGACTCTGTTGCTGACTCTGTCACTTAGTTTGTACAAATTCATCACTATTCTACGCCATTTAGCTTTTGGAGTTCCAGGAAGTCCATTCCTTTGCAAATTCGAATCAAATACGGTGTAACAAACTAGGTTGAAACCAGATGTTATGTCCAACCCAACCAAGACAATCTGCACACATCAATCAACCACATCAATACCAATTCCCGCAAAAAGAACATATAAATATAAATTTTTATTCATCCAATTTATTTAATGCTGCAATATGATTCTCGTCTCATGTTCTAACTCATATACACAAAGCTTATAACTAACATACCATAACGCATAACATAACAACTTCTTTGAAAAAAATATAACTGCGCAGCAAAAGAAAAGGAATTTTTCTCAAGTGCCTTAAAAAAATTGGATTATTTGCTTATATTTTTTGTGAAAGGAATGAAAGAAATTTTTCTAGACGATGAATGACTTACAAAGGAGGAAACCTACAAAAGAATCAGAATAAAATTAGCAAATACTCGAGTTGAATAAGACTTTGTTGCTCATGAAAATTTGATACTCAATTTCATCGCAATTACAAATTCATTCACCTTTTGACTTCTTTTATATCGTCAGCGACTGACAACTCGTTTCCATGAAAATATTGTCTTATTTTACTCAGTTTCTTGAAATTATAAAATATTAATGGCTCGTCTTCATAGCAACTTATAGGAGGAATTTGAAGGCAAATCGAGTGTGGGAATATTCATGATATTCAGCTTAGTTCGATCAAGCATGTCGATTGGAGTTTTATCACGAAAAGCATTTATTTTCTGATGTTCAAGCATTGAGGAAGTGTCAATGAAATTCTCAAAGGGGGTCGCTGATGTGTCTTTTTTATTCGTCGTTTATTTTTCATGTTCTTAGTTCTATTGATATGAAGTCATGAGAGGGAATTTGAGATTTAAGGGAATTTAGTGTTATGACGTCAAAGAACTAAGCTGTTTGACTTGGATTATGTAATTTTATCCATCCCATTACTAGAATCCAGTTCCATCCTGACAAACCTAGCAATAAATTCAATTTTAATCTCCAAATTTCATATAAAAAAATTACAAAAGTCCTCGTGTTATTGATCGAGGGACTTAAGCGCATTTTTGTCCCAGCGATCAGTAATTGATTAATAAGTCACTTACAGAACTAAAACACAAGATCCAGTAAGATCCAGTTCACTTTCGGACTTAAAACAGAAGATCCAGTAAGATCCAGGTCGCTTCTAGACCTAAAAACCAAGATCCAGTAAGATCCAGATTACTTCCAGACCTAAAAACCAAGATCCAGTAAGATCCAGTTCACTTCCAGACCTAAAAACCAAGATCCAGTAAGATCCAGGTCACTTCCAGAACTAAAACACAAGATCCAGTAAGATCCAGGTCACATCCAGATCTTAAAAACAAGATCCATATAAAACTTCCACAAATTTAAGAACTTCATCATTTAACGGATTTTCTTAATTCAAACCTCATAACGATCAAAAAAAATTCAAACATTGTTCAGTAAACACTGTTAAAACATCGACAAACATTGGAAAACACTGTAAAACAATGAAAAAACGTGTTGTTGTTTTTGTTGTTGTTGTATATGAAAATGAAAAACTGTTAATTATAGTATTTATGCGTTGATTTGAGACTTCTAAATGACCGATAACCCAATAACTTGATAGAACGAAGCTATTAAAACAAACCAGAGCTCTCTACGATGTCTAGTTTTCGAGATCTCGCGTTCCAGCCGAACAGCCGAACAGCCGAACAGCCGAGCAGCCGAACGAACGAACAAAGTGCATTATTAAGCTACCTTTTTGAAAACAAGTTTCAAAAATGCGCTAAAAACTCAAAAATTTTCAAAAATTCTCATTCAAATCTTCAAAATTCATCATGCATTCATTCATATCAGCATCTACATTTCCATCAAGCTTCACAAAAATAAATCTAGATGATACTGATAAAAATATGCTTACAACAATTTTATTAAGCAGATAAATAACGAATAAATTGCTCTTTAACTGCGAAAAGATTGTGCACTGATAAAAATAATTGTAATATTTTCATATTAGATTTGTATTAAACTATTTTCTAATATTTTTTATTAGATTCTAATAGTTTTTTATTAGTTTTTTGTTTTAAATCCAAATGTTTTAAAATTTTCTATTGAATTTTAATACCATTATATTAAAATTAAATATTTTAGTATTAATATTCAATATTTTACTATTAAATATTTTACAATATTAAAATTTAATACTTCAGTATTAAAATTTATATTAAAATTTAATATTTTAGTATTAAAATTTAATATTTTACTATTTAATATTTTACAATATTAAAATTTAATACTTCAGTATTAAAATTTATATTAAAATTCAATATTTTTGTATTAAATTTTAATATATTTCTATTAGTGAAAAAAAAGTGAAGTGTCATTACAATTTCAGACTTAATAATTAAAATATTCAAAACTCTGTGTTTTAAATGAGTATTTTAGTAAAATTAAAGCTTATAAAGAGCTTACAAATAATATATAGTTTAATAAAACTGAAGATATAACCATAGGTAACATTTGATTAAAATTTTTATAAATTCATGTGCTAATGAAAATTTTCTTTTCAGTAAATTAATATCAAACCGATCTGGACTGGATGCTCGATGAAGAAAGAAGGTAAACCAGAGGAAATTCTAAATTAATTTGGATTTGGGGTACTGATTCAAACATCTAATGGTAATAAAATTTAATTACTTATAGTAATTCATTAAAATAATTCTATGTAAATTTTACAGCTGGAAAAATCGACATGAAGTCCTTTTATTAATTAAATCATTACGCAATGGAAGCTTAAGCAAGCACCGATAAGCATCGATGAAAAAACATGTTCAATATAAATTTAAAAAATTTTTAATAAAATTCTATTAGAATCAAATATAACAAATATTAGAATTAATGATTTTTAACGGATTTTTCAGATTTTAAAAATTAAAGAAATTTAATATGCGAGTATTAAATTTTAATACGATTATATTAAATTTTTGATGAACACAACGGTTTTTTTCTTTTTAAATTTTTTCTCAAAAAATTAATAAAAATGTATTAAAATTTAATATTTTTGTATTTGAGGCAAATCTAATATTTTGTATTAGATTTTCTCATACAAATCTAATACAAAATATTAAATTATTTTTATCAGTGTGTAAAGCAGTGGTGCACAACCTTTTGATTTTTGTGGGACAATTTAGCCATAACTTACTTACTTACTTACCTGGCTGTACTATCATATGTGATCCATGGTCTCACTCAGTTGGGTCCTGAAGCTGGCTCTATCGCTGACTAAAACCTCAGTCAAAACTGCACAAGGCGCAAAGTACAAGGCAATTTCACACAAGTGTACCGCAGCACAAAGGTTCCTCACCACTGGTGTAAACGAAAAAAAAATCTCAAAAGTCATCATGCTTCTTTCGGTTGCCAATAGAAACAGCATCATTAGAAAGCAAAACGAGTAAAGTTGGATGAAATTTCTTAAAAGATTGTATATGTTTGCACTTCCTTGCTACAAAAGGAAAAAGGGGAGAGTTAGATATTATATGAATCTCATCAATTCCACCCTCATGATACATTTTTCTTTGTTGTTATTTTCCTCGTTTTTTTCCACTTTTTTCCTCCTTTACCATTTTAATAAAATCAACTCATAAACGAGCAGGACAAAAAAAGAAATGGAAAGGAATTCGCTCTTTGTAATAAAAATATTATTTTACATTTGCATACATATTTATACAATATTTTTTATGATTAATACAAATTCATATTGACATGGCATAATATGAAAAACCTCTTTATACAAAGTAAATACGTGCAGTGATTCTAGCGATATTATTTACGTCAGATGTTGATGAAATAATTCTCCCGTGAAACAAGCCATGAGTTATGCAAATTTTTCTTATAATTGGCATAAAAACTGAAACTGGCAGAAAGAATTACGATGATTTGAATAAAAAAATATTATTCGAGGGGAGAATTCAGTACATATAATGAAAATATATGTAAATGAGTATGGAAGGGGTCAGAGAATATGATGCGCCGTTGAACTCTTTGAATCAAAAGAGCAATCTCATTAGGCCTTTTGCACATTATGATAGCACTAAAGGATTTTCAATAGAAATAATGTTCCCTGTAATTATATTTACATGTTGGATAGGAGAGGCAGAAGTGGAGCTAGGGGGAATTTCAGTATATTAAGGTGACCCTATTCCTCCGAACTGGCAAAGAGACCATTTTTAGGTACTATAGTGCTATTTGAGTACCATTGAAGCCTACTCTTTATCTGTTAGGGCACTAAATCATGAAAATATGTCCCGGAAGGTGATATGCGTCGATCAAAACCGTACATGACATATGGTTCTAGTGTATTATTTCGCCAAATCCAAACCTAAACTCAACTCACGTTATTCTGAATCTTATACAGTAATCAAGTAATACAGAAATTGTATCCAAACCTATGAAGCTTTTAATATCCTTAATGATCAGCATATAACTTTGTTATTTTGCAAATATTTTGATCATATGGTAATTTGAACTCCTTCATTAAAACCATCCCGCATTCTGTTTAATGCTAGACTGGAAGCTTTATTTTTTCAATACTAATAATTTGAAAAATGATATTGTGGATTCATCATTCAAGACTTGAACCTAGAATTGATAGGGTGGATGTTATAATTTGAGGATAAATGTCCGCTAATCTGCTTAACTACTTTGCTGGATGAATAGACCAAGTGTAATCCATTGTCTCCATCAGATGAGGCCTATGGCTGATCTCTGTCTGTCCATTACCAATATCAAGTACTGTCTCTATCAACACCCTCCTTCCAAGAGTTCTTTGGTCGTCCATGTATATAACAATTGTCAACTAGGCTAATGTTAAGCTTCTCGACTTCTATTTAGCTTAATTAGAAAGCAAATATGAGTGAAATGTCCTGTATGAGATTAAGCACAAGGCCTATAGCACGGAAGTCTAATTCTCGGCAATTAAGGCTGTCGTATTGTCCTATGAATACTGTAAGACTAACCTTTAGGACTGAAGATTAAGACGACATATGAAAATCATTGGTCAACAACTCCTAGCCACTCTTCTATCCCTTCAATACTTCCACATACACCCCTGGTCATTGAATATACAGATAAAATTACAAAATGTGCTGCAATGTGGAGACGACTGGTTGGTTAGACTGAAATTTCCAATTAACGTTATGGATACATCCCCTTTATTCTAGCTTTTCTATGGAATTTTCTAGTTCAATCGTTGATTTTATGTTGCTTTTAATTTATTTTTACAGCCACTGGTAGTGTGGAAAAAAAGGAACTTTTTTTTTGTGTGCAAAATGGGATGCAGTATAGCGAAAAAATCTGACCATATTTGATCTCTCTCCTTTTTTTTTTGTGTATCTGTTCTCTTTTGTGGATGTCCGTATGGATGTAAAAAAACAGAATTACATGAGCAATTCGTTAAAATGCACCTATATTATCCACTCAACTGTAATTTTTTTCAAATAGAACTCAGAATTGATCAAATATATGTAGATTCACATGTAGCTACTCCAAATCCTGGATTGATGATGATTGAATATGAAATAGTAATCTCTAAATTGTCACTTCCAATATTCGCTGTTTTATAGTCTTGATATCTCTAATAGTCACCATAAATACATAAAAAATTGTCACTCGCTTCACAGTTTTTATTACACTTATCCTCAATATGTTAGACAGCAACAGCTCACTCGCACCGCTAGAGCAAGCAAAAACACATAGAGAGAGAATATTTTGTGTGTAAGTGTGGAAAATATCTGACATGTCATTGCGAAACGAGCTTCATCATGTGGAAATTTGTTGGCATGCATGTTCCATAGATATAAACACATAACATCGAAATATGGTTTTGCTTTGATCAGGAAAATTGGATTCATAGAAAAAAATGTGTAAAAGGAAGATGAGTTTCGTTGAAGGGTTTGGAGCTTCGTTGGGAAATGTAATTGGGGCTTTTGGTGAGTTTGGTAGATTTGGTGAGTTTGGTGGGTTTGGTGAGTAGAGCTATAGATTTGAATTATTGTTACATTTTAATGGTTGCAGCTTTTTAAATTTAAGGAAGTTCAATCAATTTGGAGGATTCAAATTTCAGATTCAGACCAAAAGTATTTCAGAAAAATCTTAGGAATCGAACCTCGGATTCTGACTAACTTATTTCAATCATATTTAAGGATTTGAACTCCAGATTTTGAACCAAATTCCTTAATTTTCTAGAACTTTTCATTAAAAAAATGAATAACAACCCCAACCAAATTGTCGAATTCTGTCCAAAGAGATGGGGAACCTCAACCCCCCCTTCCCCATATATACCTTCCAATCCCATGTTTTTCAATTAAATCCTTTGTCCTTTAGTGTAGACGATCCACTCATAAACATCTCAATGACATTAATTGCAAACGCAACACTGACTTTTCATGTACAGTACAGCATCAGCTACAACCACCACCCCCACATAATTTCATATTTATTTTTATTACAACAGAAAAATCCAGTTAAGCACCCTTTAAAAGTGTTTGTTCTCCAATAAAACTCAAAAAGGAATGGAGTTACAAAAATGTCGGTGCATTAAAGAGTAACAAGCACAAAAAAAGGAACTCCAGTTCGTCTTAAATGGTTAAAGGGTTAAATGAATGTATATACATGCTCCATGTTATGCATAAAAAAAAGTTGATGCTTCTGTTGATTTTGCTTCTCTTATTTCTTCTATTCTCTCGTCATACCATAAGCAAATTTTTACATCATCTGATAACTTTGTCTGTATCTCGACCACACTTTAATTAAAACACTGGTTCCTCTCTCTCCTCTGTTTTCCTTCTTTTTTTGATTCCATAGGACGAAATAAAAAAGATTACAGACTAGAATTTTTTTATGCTGTTTCCTTGGTCATCTCTTCTATTTCAGGAGAAATTATTTTGTCAATAAAGGGAAATTTGAGGGAGTGGAATTTGATGCAAATTAATTAATGGGGGATGCCTTTCTTCTGATTTTAATTGTTATCCTTTTTGTCGGTTGAAAGGATTTCAAAGAGTTTTATTCTGTATTAAAAGTATAATATAATTTTTGAATTTGATTGGGATGACCGAGGGATGAGGTTGAAGATTTTCATAAGGATATTGACCCTTTAACATGACTGAAGAATTCTTGGGAGGTAGCTGTCCATAGAGGGAGCATTGCAATTGGTATTGATACTTAGTTGACGGAAGCCATATATAGAGCTACCTTTAGTGGCTACGTGAGGGAGATCATGAATCACAATTGATCTATATAATGGAATGGTTTAGTGCAGTAGACGGTATCTGACGATTTCTGGGGTCACACCAGCAGATCACGGCATCTAGGTTGTCTACCACTGATTAATTTCTTCGATCCTTTTACAACACCATCTCTGCACCGTCTAATGTAACTCTGGATGAGAATGATATCATGAGTATATTCACGAGCAAGGAAGTAACCAGACAGAAAGGAGAGAGTAAGGATGCAAACTAATATGAAGAGCTGTCCTTGGATTTTTAAATGAGTTCCCAAATTGTATATAAAATGCACTTTATTAATCCGGTTAAAATTGTGTCCAATGAAGTTTCATTCTATAGACATCTTCACAATCTGACACCAATAGTCCACCACTACATCATAACCTTAAAAATTCAATCCAATTCCCCAAATTACTCGCCAAAAAAATTAAATCTTATTCATCCTGTCACCCTCATCTCATTGTTCTTTAACATAATACCTATCAAACAACTATCATTAGCCTTCAAGTGCTTTTGAATGCAAATTGCTGGAAAATTGTTTTATGCATGAAATGAAAAGGAAAAAAGGAACAAAAAATTGGATGGGGGATGAGAAAGATTAAAAACAACTTTTTTTTTTATTTTTACTTTCACGCTAAAGTGTGCAAATTAAAGTTTAATTAATTCACTTTTGTGAACACACTGGGTTGTTTTTTTCATCATCATGTACTTCTTTTTTTGTTGTTGGACGTCCAACAAAAAAAAGTTGCTCATCAGACAATGAAATTTTAATTAACAGCAATGGTGAGTGGAGGAAAAATTGGCCGAGAAAATTATTTTTCATGCACATTTGCATTTCGCGAGTTGGATATACTCTTTTTTTTTTTTTGATGTCCAGTTGTTATACGTTGTGAGGGGAGGTAAGTGAAAAGAATGTTAAAATGGCCAATAACAAATGGCAATGCAGTTGAAATTATTTTTAGAGCATTGTCCTTCAAGGAAAAGACTATTGTCCGCACTTTGTCCGTCTGTCTGTCCGTATGTCCGTTTGTTCATCTGTCTGTCTGTCCGTATGTCCGTTTGTTCATCTGTCTGTCTGTTCGTCCATCCGTCCGTCCGTCTGTCTGCCGTCAAATTACTCCTTCAGTTTAAGCTTTTTTGATGCGATTTTTTACTTATCGTGTTTTAGCTTAGAGAAATGACTGCCGAAAAACCCAAGAAAAACCAAATCGATTATTGCACCGGAAGTTTAATTAATTTAATTTTTTTCATAAATTCCCTTACGTTTTACGTACGTATTTTCTTAAACGTAGCCTTTAAAAAGATGAATTTTTTTGAAATTCTCTCGGATCGCAGGTTCAATTCTTAAAATTTTGACTGTTTCCGAGAAATTGCTCTTCCGTCGATCACATGTGACCACGTCTATACTAGTTTCTACCTGTAAATTGTTTCCTCATCAAATATTATTTTTATGATGAACTTTTTTTCGGGTTGCCTGTGACTGTGACTGTCCAAACATACTCGGACACATTCGAGGGCCGGGGGAGGAGGAGGGTTAATGTTAAGTGTGAGACCTTCAACAAAAGCCATCATCATCATCATGAGTTGATAAATGCTACGAGGATGGCCGAGGAACAAACAGTTTTTACATAAATACAGCAAAGCAGCCCCTCATACTTTGTGTATGAGATATACTTTTTGAACAAATGGAAAAATGTCGGCATTCAGCATAGCAGATTTTATATTTTTTTCGTGTATATAAATACACATATTTATATACAGAAATATAAAAATTAATATTTAAAAAAGCATGAACCGCGCCGTTTTGCTGATGTTAGCACAGTATGCCTCCAGCAATTATTTAATATAAAAATCATATATACTCTCATGGATATTTGTGAAATAAATACGTACAATTTTAAATATAATGTTGAAGTACAAGCATCAAGGCAGGAAGGCAAGCTGGCGTGTGTTGATTTTCATTCATTTTGAAAAGGCAAGGAATGGAGTGAAAAACTGACATAATAATCGCTTCAGCATTTGACTACGATTATTAATATTATTTTTTGTGCTACACAAATACTACTCTTGATATTATATGTGAATGAACTAGGAGGTGAGATGCGTCTTGTTGGACAAGATTGTCTAAAATTGGATGACCAGGTTGGAATAAGGATCGAAGTTAGTGATGTGCAGTTGAGTAACGATTCATTAGAAATTCAGGTATTATTGTTCAGGACTCTAGTTCTAGTCGTGTATTATATGTTTTAGAAACCCGAAATTCAACAGATATGGACGGAAAATGTTCACAGGATGCACTAGCTTATAGAGTAGTATAAAGTGTTGCAGGTTTTGTGGATTCCAAAAAAGGAGGTTTCATAGGATAATGTTGGTTTTAAGCGTACTCTCCAATCCCATCAGCCAAAGAAGCTGATTTTGGGTACTGAAGTGGTCGTTCTGTACCACGAAAGCATTCTATTTGCCTCTGAGTCCAAATAAACCCAAACTAAATAAGTTTCATGCTCAAATAAAATAAGTTTGTTAATCGGAATCAAAATCTGTCACCAGGCTGGTGTCACTTTGACTTCGTTTCTTCGGTCGGATCAGGCACCAAGCCAGAGTCATGCAGAACTGGCATTATTTATTGAATCGATTAACAGACTTGTGTTATGCAGGATCGGTAGAGTTACATTATCATTTTCACAGAGTTACACCATCCAAAAATTTCCTAGCAGACAAAGTGCGTGCTTTCAAGAACTGAGGATCTAAGAGCGCTTCCGAGCATGCTCATCTAGTATGCGTAAGGTGCATGCTCTCGATGCTCTTCGTGTGTCAAAGCTCCTAAGCAGGAACTCTCAAAAAAATCCCATCAACACACAAAAAACCTATAACTATAGCACTATAACTCACAAAAACTCATAAATCCCATGTTTAATTTTATATTGATTTACTTTGCTCTCATCACGTTCCTTTTTCCAAAATAAAAAAAAATCCATACATCGAGATAAAGTAAAATTCGCTCTAAAATAACGATTAAATCACATGCATCATGATTTTTATGAAAATGCTTATCGCATGAACGGCATCAAACGATCAAAAGATTACATATATTGGCAATGATTTTGATGCTGATGTTGCCTCGATACCTGTGTTTTAGCACACAATTATTTTTATGACTTTCATTGGCTTCCACACGCCTCAATCTCTCGCTCGTACTTTTTCCCCCTTTTTTTCATTTAACTCATTCCATTCCGTCCATTCTTCATCAATTAAATCACTTTGGTGTCTGCAATAATGAGATGGTAGGTGACTTAAATAATATACGTATTCCTTTTATTATTTCACATGTGCTGATCATTCACATTTGTTTCCATATTAGATGTAGATTATAGATTACCTGAAAAAATATTTATGTAAAAGGTTAATTATAGAGGCGGAATCCAAAAACGGCTGCTATTGTGTCATTTATGATATGTGTAATTTTCTTCAGATCTAATGTGGTCAATTAAAGTTTTAGATTGAAGTTGATGCGTTTAGGTCTACGATGGATTGAATTAATATTGTTTTGATTGAAATGTGGGGATTGTGTTGGAGTTCATTGCCTTTAGGCTGATTTTGGGAAGAATTTATATGATGAGGAAGTTGAAAATGGTGATTGGCAAGAAGCAGCGAAAAAGCGACAATGGTCAAATTGGTTAGGAAGTCGGGCAATCGACTCAAAGGTTCCGGGTTCGATTCCAGGGAAAATCTAGTTGAATTCGGATGCTTTTACGCTGTTGATTCGCAACACACAAATTGTGGCTAAGTACGTTGCATTGATACACCCTGGGTCATGCAACGTTCATAGTTTGTAAAAGCAAAACATCCATTAGAACAAAAGAGTCATCACGACAAATCTTCGTCTTCAATAAGGCTAAGGAAATTGGCAAAGGTAGCCAGCGATAGAATTCAGGTACAGATAAAAATTAAGTGAGATCATTGATCACAATTGATCTGTATGGACAGCAGAGTTAGTGAGTAACCCGATAATCCATCTAGTGGCTGCCATCCGCGTCCAAGTGCCAATTATCAAGTTCGCTGTCGTAAAAATTGTCTTTTAGCTGCCATATGGCCGTATTTTGCCTACCAAGTAAAACTTGGGCAAATCGAATAGGTGGTACCCAAGTGGTAACCAAGTTTTACATTCTTAAGTGCATGTAACTACCTCAAACTGAACATTTATGGCCAAATTTTGATTTTGTCCACGCGAATTAGGTGACTCTATACAAAATATATCAAAATATGAATCAAAATTACAAAATTAATTTTCAAACCCAACATAATAATCAAATCCTAATCAAAAAAAGACCAATTTTACCCCAATAATAATAATCCATTACTTCACATGAGCGTGCCATTAATGAAACATTTCAAACGATTTTCAAAAGACAAATAATAATTAAGACATGTACTTTTTAAAGCAATTCCAACAAAAAAAAATCATGAATAGCACCACCAATTACTGATACTATTTATTTAATTTTAATTGCATTTTCGAATGTTAATTAAAATCAAATTTGGCTTTGATCAATCATTTATTCAATGAATCCCATTCCAAAATCGTATGTAAAGTCACATGAGAGAGTGGAGTTAAAAAAATTGATGAACTTTTTATTCATCCACTCTTCAATCATGAAAAATAATCAAAATTTATACTTTTTTGAGAGTAAAAAAAAGGTTGCATCACATCACATCACGATTATTGGCTATGGCAAAAAATATTTTGAAAGGTTCATGTGACCCCGTTCATTCACATCAGCGTCATCATAATTTTGGATGCTCCTACATGTGACAATTACATCACCATTAATTGACATTATGATAAAAAATAAATATTTTTGCAGATTTCAGCATACATGATGCGAGTCAGTATGATTATGTGACATAAAAGAGATTTTAATTACAGCGATTTCCCATCAAGCAAGCAATTTTAATTAAAAATTATCGAAATAATAAAATAAAATTATATAAATATCTGTATCAAGCTTGATTTTAATCAGGCTTGAGCAATGACTCTTGACAATATTTTTAAATGCTGTGATACAAATTCCCAAATGTAGTGTAATTTCCAGCTTGAACAAAAAAAAAAGTTGGGAAGGAGAATGAACAGAGAATTAAATGAATTGAATTGTCATGAACGATGGTAATGAAATGTGCTTTCATTAATGAGGATATGATTATAAATTGTGTCCAATTCGAAAATTGACTTTTGTGCGGAGTACTTGATGTAGTCCATTTCCAACTGTATTATTGTAGTCTCTGTCCAACTGTACCTGTGTTAAGGACTCCATTCTATTTGTCCCACTGTGTCTCTGTGTCTCTGTGTCTCTGTGTCTCTGTGTCTCTGTGTCTCTGTGTCTCTGTGTCTCTGTGTCTCTGTGTCTCTGTGTCTCTGTGTCTCTGTGTCTCTGTGTCTCTGTGTCTCTGTGTCTCTGTGTCTCTGTGTCTCTGTGTCTCTGTGTCTCTGTGTCTCTGTGTCTCTGTGTCTCTGTGTCTCTGTGTCTCTGTGTCTCTGTGTCTCTGTGTCTCTGTGTCTCTGTGTCTCTGTGTCTCTGTGTCTCTGTGTCTCTGTGTCTCTGTGTCTCTGTGTCTCTGTGTATCTGTGTCTCTGTGTCTGTGTCTCTGTGTCCCACTGTCTTTTTGCCCTAATGTCTCCCTGTACCCTTCCTTTTTGTCCCTCTGTTCCCCTCTTTTGCTCTCTGTCCATCCAACATCTGTCCTTGTGCCTTTTTGTCCACTAGTCCTGTGCCTCTGTCTCTCTATAACTTTATCTTTCTGTATGTCAGTCCCTTAAATTAAGGTTTTGCTAGCACGACATAAAGAAATGAAATAAAATTTCAAATATCGACCAAAGAAGTCGAAGTTCGAATCTTATAATTTTAAAAAAATTTGGAAATTCGTTGAATCATTGCACTAATTCCATTATTTTTTTTTTACTTTCTCTTTCTAAATTCTCAGATATTTGATACAAATCAATTTAAATCCACCCTTTTATACATATCATGTAAAATAGAGACTATAATTTTTCTAGATGAAACTATAGAGATAGCTAAGGAGATGAAGTAGATAGATTTTGACAACTTAAAAATTCATTTATGATTTATAGCAATTAATTCATTTAAAATTTTTCCTCATATATCAAATTACATCATTTACACATTTTATACATGATTCATACTATCTATATGCTGGTCCATATAACCCCTTTTACATCTCCCTTATGAATAAGGAAATTGAAGAATTCATTTATGAAGATGAAAAATTAATTTATTAAGTTGAAAAATTATTTTACAAGTTTTGAGGCACAATAGGAAGTAAAGAAGATGATTAAATAGAGAATTGCATTGTATTGGATGGGCTGTACTTTCACCAACTGCAACTGATGTTATTGATGGCAGTCATGTAGCTACCTTTCATTTAATTCATTTATAATCATCACTTTTTATTGCAATTGATTGCAGAGACTACAAAAGTCTTCTTTTTTTGGATATAAAGGAGTTTAGTTATGTTGGAAGTGGGGTTGATTGCTTTATTGGCTAGGACTAAGCCCATTGCCACGCGGAAGTTAGCTTTAACCTTTGAAACCTTCTATCAGTAGGAAACATATAGTATTTCAGTCTGTGGCAATGGATATCTCTAGTTTACTAGTTAAAGCATCTAGATTGAATGTCTAATAAGTTATGATTATGTCTCAGACCATGTGCTTTGCAAGATATTACCAAACCTGTTGAAAAACTAGTAAGTAAGGTTACCCGAAGTCTTGATATCGACATAATCTCAAGATCGAGACCAAAACTACCCGGGAAGGCTCGAAATCGTTCTCAGCATCGGAAACCCTTACTAGTAAGCCAGACAATACAAAACAAAAAAGCAATAATTCCTAATCTAGTCAACCTAACAGCTAATCCACCCTCAATAACAAACTAGACATCAACAGCATTCTTCTAACACAAAATTGCACATAAAAATAGGCAACATACTGATGTCCTGAAATTGAAAAGTCATTTTATGCACGTTTTCTTCCCTACCATGTAATTTGAATATCGTGGTGTGCTGTTGTTTACATCCTAAAAAAATCGACTATTTTTTTAACACAATTTCGATCGATAGCTGAAGCAGTCATTTTATCCAAAACAACAAGGCACATAAAAAACACATTAAAATAACATCTCCATAGGGGTTTTCTAGCACGCATTCAATTGATGGATTGTATTTTTTCGTTGAGATGGTCAATATTCAATCCGCTTTAACTGTCGATAATATTCCAAATAATAAAAAAAATAGATGCGGAGGGTCATGAGCGTGAATGGACCGGACGCGGTACAATTTTAATATTTTAAAGTCTGTACATTTACGGTAATTGGATTTGAGGAAAAAAAAGAATGAACAGACGCAGACACACATTTAGTGTGTTCATAAAATTGTCCCTAAATTGTCAATTATTGACACAAAATCATGTTTGAGGCATAGCAAGTACGAGAATAAATAGATTTAGGGATAAATTGTTGCAATATTCCAGCATTTCCTTCTCTTTTTTTATAACTGAGCGACTAACTTCATACAGAGCATTTCAAATTATTCACATTTGCATACATCACACATATGTTGATATGCTCCTTTTTGTTCAAAGCAACAGTGAAGTAAATGTAAGGAACGAAGCAAAACACGTACGTGACCGTTAACTTATTTAAAAATTGAACAAAATTGAGTGCTTTCCCACACTCAAATATAAGCAAAAATTTGAAATTCAAAAGAAAACGAAAATTTGCTACGGATCCTTTTAAATTTTTTACGAGTTCCTTCATCTTCTGCTTCTTCTCCTTTTTTTATTTGCCATTCACATAGTTTTTTCGTATTTCTCATTTTCTTTCCTTTTTGTTCTCTTTAAAGGAACGAGTGATGTGATGAAGGAACATGAATGAACATTACCACATGCGTCACATTTTCTGGCTTCCTTGGATCTTTTGGGAATCTTGAATAATTTTGTTCAAGGCTTCTTCACTTATTTCATGGGAAGGTTGTTAGTGTTGTAATTATTCAAATTTACATGGGAATATTTTGTAATTTGTCAAGTTTGAATTGTAGGAGACCATTTTTAGAATTGGAAGGAATGAAGTTTGGATTTAAAAGACATGAAGGTTTTAAATTGATAAAAGCCGTTAAAATTTGAAATTATTGCAAATTTTTGCGAATTTGAATTTTTGAAAACCGTTAAAATTTGAATTCTTAATTACCGTTACAAATTAAATTCTAAAAGTCATTGAACTTCTTACTGAGTAAAACTTATTAAATTTCTAAGAACTCCCATATGAATTCCTCAAATAATTACACATAAGAATCTAACTCAACTTTAATATCCAGCAATAAATTGAATAGAAACTCATTACAAATTCCTAAAAGACATCCCCTTTTACACATCAACAGCATCTTTTGACAAGTAAGATTGTTTGTTAAAAGATTTATTTTATCATCATCCCTCATATCCATATGAATATCATCGACATGAATCTTTCATCATGATCATGAATTTTTAACAAACTCATAGATTCTTTTTTTTGTTCACTTTCACTCTCATGAGACACATTTAAGGATGATGAAAAAAAGGAGAATTTTGCATAAAAATGACTTTCTTAAAGAGGACACTCGAGATCTAATTTATCATCAGTATTCATAGAGCGAGATGGTAAAGCTGAAAAAAAAAGGTCATAAAAAAATGTCACGTGTTGTGAACAACAGGAGAAGTAAAAGGAAAGAAAATCTCGCAAAAATTGCTTTTAATTTAACCATCATCATATGGAAGCATCCATCCACCCTTCCATCATCACTCACATTCACTTTCATTTTCACACTCATCGTATCTCTCACTTCTTTATACGTTCTGCTTGCTTTATTTTTTTTTGGAAAAACAAGAAGAATGTCTTTTCATCTTCCGATGGTACATCATAACATATAATTTGGTACTTATTGAAATATGTATGCTGCACAGAATCATAAATTACATTTACACAGATAGACATCATATTATGATTTCTTTTAATGTACACCACATATAAGAATGTTGGTGTTGACAGATTGATGATATTTCTATAAATTCAATACAGTTATATGGCAACACTGAGTGCACTTTATAACCGGCACCCTTAAAGTATGATTTGGCAGTGAAAACAATGAGTATGAGGTTCGAAAACGCATTTTTTCAGTGAAATCTGAGTCGATATATAGATGGACATACGTAGAAATCAAGAAGTCGAACTATAGACAGGCACACATATCAGCAAACTATCCATATTCAAGAATGAGAATGAACTGTGGTTTTGCCAGGAAACTCCTGTGAACCGACTAAGATTTGAATTCAAAACAGTCCATAAATATCCCTTTATCAGCTTGCAGTTGGCGAATCCAAGAACGCATTATGGAGTGAAAGTGCTTAATCGGGGTGTGCTACACTGTGTTTTCCAGGTCCGATCTCTACGTCCAATGCTCAGATCT
The DNA here is from genome assembly GCF_022539635.2 of Chironomus tepperi. NCBI lineage: Eukaryota > Metazoa > Arthropoda > Insecta > Diptera > Chironomidae > Chironomus > Chironomus tepperi. The sequence continues at coordinate 5,267,975 of NW_027226207.1, forward strand.
CCAATTTACGTAATCTTTTTCTCGGATATTAAGCAGTCTGTGTATATATTACCTTACAGGGGGCAAAATGAAAGTGAGTAATCCAGTGTGCTACACTTCAAGTTACAGACTCAATCTCTAAATCCAACGTTGTTCAGAACTCCTATTTATACAGTCTTTATCTCGGATATTAAGCATTTTAAGTATCTAACTGTCTGAAAATACTAAAATTTGATAGTAAGAGTAGGATTCGAACCAACGACTTTAGAGTTACTACTCCAAATTTGAGCCCAGCACCTTCCAAATTACTCCACAGAAGACATAAACCTACACTGACAAAACGACATACAAAATAGCAAATGGACAAATCTCAAACATCACCGACCATTCGTTATTTAAAAGAATGCTTCAAAAACAAGGAAAATATGTAGCACGAGGAATTTTATTTTACCATAAGACAATTCGTAACGGTACAAAATTTATAAAAAATAAAATAAAATAAATATATATCAGGATTCTCGGTAAGATCACATATATTACAATTTTCTCGTATTTATATGTACCGAGGTGAGTGTGACATGGAATAAAATACAGATAGAATGAATCTACATAACTTATGCTATAAACCTTTGAAAATAGTACATTTATAGACTTACTGTTATAGCTGTGGGATGTTGGTAAATAACAAAAAAAAAGGGGAGCTAAATTTCCATCCATTCAATGCGACATTTATCACAAAAGTTTTATGCAATAACAAAGATTCTTCAAAGTGCTGTAAAAATTTCTTAAAGAGGGATCTAAAATGCGCCCTTTGATGAATATTGCGGGATATTTTCGTCGCCTGCTTCCTTTTTTTTTTTTGAGAATTTATGACAAATTTTTGAGTATGTAGGGGAGTTCTAAGGGCATGTAATGTTTTCGCATAAGCAGTTCATTTTTCATATGAATTTAAGTAGGAATTGCTGATGTTGTTACAGTAAATTGATATTAAAGATTTTTGAGGAATTTCTGTAAACATTGTGTGATTATTTTTGGATGGCGGTTTGCGTTCAAGGGGGGATCTTGGAATAATGTGTATGAGAACAGTATGGGGGATTTTGTGGGACTTGAACCTACTCCTGCGTAATGGTTGCAATCGAAATAATCCATATTTCTTGCATGTTGCTTTATTGACTGCATTGACAGATTCATCTATATATTGATTTATGTCTCAGATTCCATTCTACTCTAATATCACAGATCTACTAAGAACAACTCTCAAATGGATTCCAGATTTTGATACAACCTCAAATTCATCACATAACCTCAAATTTGTCACTTATCTTCCCACAATTCAAGATTTTTCTATTTAAATCCATCAATAAACTGCAACAGTAAGGAACAATCATCCCAATTCAGAACGAAAATTTCCATAAGAGTCCCAATAAACATAACTTTAAGATTTAACGAAATTAAATCTCATCTTTAATGTCTTGACTTAATTAAAAGATCTTAAATTTCTCACAAACGAATGAAACTTACATAAAAAGCCACAAAATGATTTTCATTACAAAGTGAACCCCTTTTTAAATGCTGATATTTCACCGTAGATACACATATCGTCTCTATTACGTTTATATATAAAAAATTCCATACGAGTAGACTCTCCGTCAGTTATTAAGATTTATTTATCATAAAAGGCATTTCGTTACAGTTGATTTAAAAATATATAGAAAGTATGGAAACGAGGTACAGGAATGATATGGAGAAGAATTTTTTTATTGTGAGGCAGTGTTGGGCAATCTGTGTGCTGCGGGACACTAGAGTGAAAATTCAAAGATGCAAAGGTTCTAAAAATTCAGGAACCATATGATGTGTGCGGTTTCGGTCGAGGCTTACCAGCACTGATTGGATAGATCAATTGTGATTCATATTCTACCTCAGATGGCGACTAACTTGCTTTTCGTCTGTCAATCACCAAAACAAATTCCAATACTGTCTCTATCGACAGCATCCTTCCATCCAAGTTGTACCTTCAAAATCAAAAGGTTGCCCACTACTGATGTAAGCATATAGAATCAGACCAATTCAATATTGCAGCACGGCATGTTTTATTTATGAACAATAAGAAATAAAATGATGATTCCATTGCCTTTCCTTTTGCCGTTCCATATCTCATGAAATCTGGATTTTTATTTACATTTAATGATGCATTTTTGTGCTGTTCAAGTAGAAAAAGAAATCCTTTTTGCTGAATTTTATTAGACCTTGGAGGGTATACATATCATGTGATGTATATATTTTGTCGGATTTAAGTGCGTTGCTCTCTTCGAACAAATTTGAAATATTTTTTTCTTCCCTTTATTTTCATGGTAGTAAAACTATAATAATAATAATAAGAAATGTGAAAGAGATCTAGAATTAATACACGTGCACCGTACATGTGTGTATCAATTTCACAATACTTGATATTTGATATTTGCCGAGCTCTTCTTAAATCATCTTAATTTTTAAGGGAGTTTAATTTGTAAAGAAGATGTGGTTTTGTGTTTATTTTGACTGATTGGCAAGACAAGATTGGTAGTGATGATTTGCTAGGTCTAGTAATTGCACAAAGATATTGAATTTTAATCAGAACTATTGACTTTTGTTTCTCATTGATATTCTTGATTATTCAAAGTTAGTTTTGATTTGGTTTGTAAGTTATTGCTGGATAGTCTTTGTGTTTTAATAATATTAGATAGTTGTTGAGCTCCACAGCTCTCACGGAGCTCAATAGAATTGTAATGTCGTGAGCATGTTCAAATCCTTCTCATATAATATTATGATTGAGACTATCACAGACAATGCATTTTTATAAGCAACGCATAGATTGCAGCTCTGATTGAGTGGGATCGGTCTCTGATGGGAATCGAGCCTTCGAACCCTCGTACTCACAATAGAATATTCTCTATTCTAACTATTTGGTTTCTAGTGGGAGTCGAACTCTCGAATCTTAGCATTCACAAAAGAGTGATGCAGATTTCCGGTCTGTTTTTTAACCATTCAGCCACAGCTGTAGGGACTATCATAAAAGCAACAGAAATAATTTTTGAAAGAATTTTTAATTCTGGCCCATAGTGCACAGAAGCCTTTCTATCGTACTGACAAATCCGCCTATTTATGCCTAGAAACTCCGAATTCCACTCTGCATAGACATCACAAGCATATAGACAGAACAACAATCATAATCATTTGGTCGAAATGCGCTCTATTCTACCTAAATCTCAAATAACACAAAATTTCATTCTGCAGATTCGAGTGGATTTCTATTTCTTTCTCTCTTTGTTCGAGTGCAATCAGTGAAATATATGGGATAAAATCAAACATTAGACCGTAAAATTTCTAAATTAAATAATTCTTATACTTCATTTCGATTCCACTTATGTACAATTCACTATTTTTTTAATAATAAACATCAACAATAATAGGAACAATAGAAATGTGTGAGGGTATCTATATGGACTCTCATCTAATGACATGGCGTTATAATAAATAACAAAAATTAACAGATATCAATTCCATAAAAAATAGATTAGTCATTGACAAAAAAATTGTATTGGATATAGAGAAATAAAAAAATCCTGAAATTTCTTTATCTAATCACGGAAAGAAGGCAATGACTTGAAATTTATTCTCCCGTTCCACTTAAATTCATATATGATTAATATTAATTTAGTGAGAGATAGAAAATAAAACTTTTTAATGATCCAATAAATTTCGATAAAAGAAAACTAATTTGATACGCCGTTTGAATTGAATCAATTAAGGATTGATTTCAGTCTATACATCTCGTCAATTTTGGTGGTTATTCATAAGTGATGTCTATTGGAAGGTTGACTTGTGAGCTTGAATAGGTGGATGACAAGGGGTTTTGAAGGAGACAATCTAGTGCGTCGTGGAGCATAGTTTGAGAAGCACTGACCTGAGTAGACCAAAGTCAGACACACATAAGTAGTAAGCCTAAAGTGCCGCGACACATCTTTGGCTTACCAGCCTAATATGCCGCAACAAAACTTAGTGGTAAGCTTAGTGTGGCGCGACACAACTTAGTGGTAAGTCTAGTGAGTTGCAACACAACTTGGTGGTAAGCCTAATGTGGTGCAACACAACTTAGTAGTGAGCTTAATGTGGTGCAACACAACTTAGTAGTAAGCCTAGTGTGGTGCAACACAACTTAGTGGTAAGCCTTATGTTACGCGGCACATAGGTTGCCCAGCAGTAACCTGACCAGACCAAAGCACATCTTTTGCCGTAAAATTCATTATTGTCCATTACAAATCGTTCATATAAAACCATCAAACAACTCAAGACATCCTCTATATCCAAAAAAAATCTTCACATCACTGACACACGACTCCCTCTAATGTGGATATGTATCTTCCTCGAGTGATTTTATTTTATTTTTTTTAAATGCTTCTTAGAATCATTAAACCCATTTATTTACTCTCCACTCACTTTCGGTACTTTATTTCAATTAAATTCTTCACAGAGAAAGAAAGGCATTTAAAAATTCTTTCCGCCTCATTCAACTCCCTTTTGGATTTTTTGTTTGCTATACAATATACGTATGTTCAACCATATTTATCTATAATCATACACAACAACTTTTTTCGTCTATATTGCATTAAGTTTTTTATTGAAACAACAAATGGCGAAATGAAACATTGAAAATTATTATTAATAAGCGATGCGGCCAATTTTTGATTTTATCAGGCATTTTTGAATTGGAATTTTTTATTTTTGGATGGACTGGTTGGGTTGTATGTTGGATAGATTTTGAGGAATTATTATCAGATGAATTAGAATTTTTGGATATTAGTGGATAATTATAAATTATGTGTGGATTAAAAATGGAATCTTATGGATCTCACTTGAGTGGACATAAATAGTTTTTAACTTGGTAATGTCAAGCTAATGTCAACCTTTAAAAAGTCCATCAAAGGTACACTTTCAATATTCACAATTTAAAGCATTACTCTCCATAACTCAAGGGCAACCTTAGTTCCACGACACATTAGTCTACCGTCAAAACTGTTTAGAAATGCCATAAACCATACACCGTGTGCAGTTTTAATCGAGACTTATCACTGCCATAACCTATACCTACTAACTCTTCCTTACTTCCTAATAATTCTCAAGCGACATCACAGAACTTCCTTTCACAATCGCTATTAACACAAAACCTTAAACAAACACTCATTCAATATTCATGATTCAAGCTACTCTTATGCAAATCATCCACTTCATTTAATCGCAATTTGCTTATTTTAAAGTTTTTTTGAAGCTTGAAAGATGAAAGCTTCCGTCTCTTTTTAAACTAGAAAATCTTGCTGAGATAATTTATGCAAATCAAATTACTTGCAGATTCATTATAATTTGCAGAATAAGATGAGAATTATGGAATAAATATGCTAGAATTCATAGTGTTGAGATGAATGAGAAGAGGAAAGGCAATGAACTGATTAGATCATATTATAGCATTTGGTAATTTGTTTTTGATGGAATGGAATTATATTGTTAATTTTTTGAGAATTATTAGGAATTCTTATTAGAAGTGATAATGAAGTTCAAATACATACAGGTAATTGGCAAGCGGTAACCAGTGATAGAGCCAGTTTCAAACGTCGTCTAAGAGCAGATATCGACTTGATACTGAATTGTTATCAAAACTCATCAAAGCTGCATAAGTGAAAAGGACCAAGTCAAATCATTGCGGCGGACACATTAGTAGCAAATGGAAATAATGCAGAGACTGATTCGATCTAGAGCAATACATACGGATTAAGCTTCATCAGATCTTGAAGCTGACTGAGATTTTGTTTGAATATATCGCCTCAAGTCGACTCGATTCCTATAAAATTGAGTAGATTTCGAGCCCTGAGCTTCATCATGACCACATCAAGTATCCGATAACAGCTATCGTGATCTTAACCGAGCCTTGATAGAGTTATAACGAGCGCTTTTCCATTTGCATTGCTTGAGGACAGGTTAATGTCTCATCGACATCTTATCCACAAGACATTACCCAAAATTACTTCAAAGAACCAGAACTAACCCATTTCCACACTCTTCAAAAACAGAATCACGCAAAATTAATCCAAATTCGCCACAATCTTGCATGCATAACTCGCAATTTCCTGATTCCAATTCACAAATCTTTAATCAAAAAACTGAATATTCTCTAGAACAAATTAAAGTTATCAATTTTCTTTCCATACTCAAAAAAAAAAGCCAAAAAGGCGATAAATTTCTCGCCATAAATAAATAAACAGTCATTCAACTCATAAAAAAGTCTGTTATCGTTAGCACAGGTTAAACTGTAATTTATATTTATTCTCCTTTTTTTTATATATTTTATCGAAAATTTGTGCCTTGTTATAAAGCTATTAATTCTCTCGCCTCATATCTATCGGAGAAATGCTAACGCATTGAATTGAAAATTGACTGACGGCATACAAAGTTTTAAAAAATATATGTATATATAGAATAGATGTGCGATGAGTTGCGAGAACAATTTTTTTTAAAATAAAGCGAGATGTGTAGATATAGATTTCAAAAGAAATTGGAAGAAGTTAAAAAAAGGGCAAAAAGAAAGTTCCGCTTTATAATAAATTACATTCTATATCATGCATATGATATGTAAATTGACATAAATTGCTTTATTTATTGTTTCTAATATATTCAGTATGTGTAACATGCATACATATTTTTGATATATTTATCTTACAACATACATTATATTAATTTTTATTTGTTCATTTTTATCATCCTCATTCAACATAAATGAATTTATTATGGGGGTCATTCACTTAGTGCGTAACGTGGGAAATCGATTATTAGACCACCATGTTCACCTCCCCTTCTGTAACAAGATCTCGTTTGATTCCATCAGTCATAACAAAATTTGAACCAGAGTTGCAAAACAAGCACCTGACACAGGCAAAAACCGTACAATTCCGAAATAAGGTCCCAGGTCACAGAATAACTGTCACAGACAAAACCGTACAATTTCTTGATAATTTAACCTTATCAAGAGCCTTATTACTCTGATCCAGAGTTGCAAAACAGGCACCTGTGACAGGCCGAAACCGTACAATTTCTTAATAAATTGTATGGTTTTTAAGAAAAACTATTGAAATTATCATGAATTTATACGGTTTTTGCCTGATACAGGTGCCTGTTTTGCAACTCTGCTCTGATCTGAGCCGACCCTTCCCTATTTTGACCGTTACCTAACAAGTGAACGACCCCCTTAACAGAAATCGTTCTTATGTTGTTGTTTTACTTGAGAACATCCAGATGTTAAATTAAATATTTTTTTTTCTGGATTTCTATTTGAAGACATTTTTTATTAAAAATGAAGTTGGAGTGGGTGGATCTAAATTTAGAAATATGGTTCTTAATATCCTTAAATTCAGCCTAGTCTCAAAAATATTTCGCAGTTAAATCTAATCAGATCATTGGATTGAAAAACTTATCAAGTATATGGAAATAAAAGCATATTTTTGAATATGTCTGTGATCATAGCGACAAAGTGGAACAAACGTTGTAGAAAATGTCATTATTTGGGTGTAGCACTTGATTATTTGGATGTTGGCTGTAAGATAACCTTAAAAATTGACATCGGAGACCTGAATATGGAATCTAGCAAAAAATGGAAAAATCTGAAAAATTTATAGCGAGTGGGACTCGAACCCTCATCCTACAATCTCTGGTTGCATGTACCTATGACTGAACTATTAGGGTCTATTTTTCTGAATTGAAAGGATCACGCAAAGGACTATATATCCTGCATTGTGTCGGAATTTGGATCGATCAATATACTTATGCTATTCGGGATAATAAGTTGGTATCAGGTTAGTGTAGACGAATTAGATGAAGAATTAATATCAAGTCGAGATCCAAATAGACTCCATTTCAGTCACATCAATTGTTTTTCAATCGAGTTTGAATTCCAACAAGACTTAAATGACCACAACCTTTAAGTGCAAATTCTTCTCTATTTATTGATGGCAACCACACCCAGTACAGGACATAATGATCAAAAAATGCAATCTTAAACTACATAAAATCCAGATAATTACATGAATTAGTATAAGAAAGGAAAATTAACTAATTAATTAAGATAAAAACTCCATTACACTCACTTTACAGCTTCTACAAGCACCACTAAGATGATATCTACAAGGGAGTTGTAACTCACACCTCAAGAAATCATACAGTAAGCCATAAAAATAAATAAAATTTTCAGAAAAAGAAAAATTCTTTTCAATTAGCTTCTCATGCTTTAAGTAGTATTTCTTGGCACTTTACAAATACATTTCACATTTCTTTATGTGTGTGCCTTCTCACCCTACACACACCCGTCACTTCATCTTCTACCTCATCATCTCTCACATCTCATAATAATAATATAAGCAAGTATAACAAAAGCGAAGCAAGCAAGCATCAACCATCATTTACTCACAATATTTCATATGCTTTGGGAAATAATGGAAACTTCATGTTTGCTAATAAATTTCCCAAGTGAAATTCTCCTTATTTTTTCATCTCCCTTCACCGTCTCATTCCGTTCCTTATTTTCAAAATGAAATTTTTCAAATGTTGAGGAAAATGAAATTCTTTAGGTGAAAGTGTAGCATTATTCTTACACATATACTGCACTTTTTACTGTTGGGTTGGAGAGTATGGAAGAATAGATATGGATGAATGACTTGAACTGACTTGACTTAACTTTCTGATATGCTCAATAATTACATTATCCTCTGAAAAATATAAACGTCAGTCAATTTTGAATTAAATTTTTTTTCTTTATTTTCTTTTCACTTCTTAGTTCCCCTATCGGTTTGTTGATGTTGGCAGGGCAGGGGTGTGGTTGGGATTCTAAGACTGATGGGACATGGCTTCAAAAAGGTTGAAAGTATAACGTGGGCTCAGCATTGTTTTAAATAGGTTCGTTGCTGAATCCAAAAATAGCAGTTAAGTGCCTTGCTTGTGGAATATGTAAGGCGCTTTGTTCAAATTTGGTATGATAATTTGGTGGTCGTTTCGAATCCCAATTCTCAATAGTAGTCGGTTCGAATCCCAATCATTTCCTAATTTGTACTACTTACTAATTTGACTGCTTAATAGACGAGAGCTTATGCTCTAAATTAGAACTGAGCACATGTTGGATTAAGAAACGGATCAGAAACTTGAAGTTCTAACCAAGGAACAAGAAGATGAGAAATCTACTAGGATTAATTAATAATTGGAATATTGATAGAACTCTCAGACCTGAAAATATCACATTTTGTCTACAGCAAATTGAAATGAGAGCCAAAATTTACTCAAAACCTAGAAAGTAGACTAAGATCTACACAAAAGTGAAGAATCGAACGAACACTTTAGGAACCAATATTCATTCAATTAGAACATTACTGTTATTGATAATCATTTCTCCCCTCACTACAACCCTTGTTCCCTTTTAAAAGAAAAATAGACTGAAAGTGTGCACATGGAGTAGACATGCTGAAACTCTCTTGTGGGCTTAGACGAAAAAACAGTTCCATTTTCTAAAATCACTCAAAAGTTTTAAAAACGACTTCTGTTAAATAATCTGAGTATCAAAACACAAAAAGGCAACATAAATACAGCCTCTAGTTCTATTCCAGTTCATTAATTAACTTAATTAAGCTATTAATTTTAATTTTTTTCGAATTTTTGTGAATATTTTTGTTGTTGTAAACTTCGAAAAATTTGTATGGTAAAATTCAAAATTTTCTTAACGTTTTTACAAAAAAACAATAATTTAACTACTTTAAATAGGTTTTAGGCTAACTTTTGATACTTCACAACGTAGAGCACTGAAAAATGAACTAGTACGACTAATTTTTGTTCCTTAGAACTCATTATTCATAAAATTTGAAGCATTTTTGTCGAAAAATTCGGATTAAGTAACAAATTTTCAGTGTCAGAAATCGAGTTTGTTTTTGAAATTTTGGCTTAATTATAATGTTTTATTAAACATATTATACGTCAAAATGTTCGTTTTCAAAAACCATGCAGGATAAGCTATTTAAATATTAACATTAATATCCAGGAAAAGAGAAAAAAGCGAATTACATCACATTTCTGACACTGAATTTTCGAACGAGTAAGCCCTTGTGAAAATAAAAAGAAAAATGTCAGAAATAGCAAAAAAAAAGAAAATATTTGATGGACAAATATCGTTCTGGGGATGATTCCATTTCATTGTAAACGACGTGTAACATTGCGGTCGCTTTAAATAAAAATTTTATTTTTTCTCCTAGATTTCATGAATTATTCATCGTGGCATTTGGCTTTTCATGCTAGACACAGAAAAAAAAATTGAATAGATGAGAGCACACATATAGTTCAGTAAGTTGTAAGTATGTGTGTATGAAGCATGAAAATGAATGAAAAAAAAATGCTAAATGAGAATGAATGCAGTATGCATAACCATCAAGTCACTTTTTTGCACTTTTCATTCATTTCTAAAAAAATGACAGAAAGTGAACAACAGAAAAACTTTGCATGTATAAAAATAGTCAGGCGATGGATGAAGAAGCATTTTTTTTTCTACTAGCTAAAGTTCCACTGAATTTGTGAAATTGTTTCAGCAGAAACTCTCGTTAAGCTCACAACTTTTCACTTAAAGCACTTAGTCATCTCATATAAAACAATTTTTCTAAATTATGTATAGTTGTTACCTTTTTTGAATGAGAATGAGGAGTTTCTAGAGTGTGAATTCTAGATAATGGCACTAAGTGCAGACGTTGTTGTAAGTTGATCTGAGTGATTAAAAGTATTATGATTTTAGACAGTGGAGGAGTAGACGCTGTTTATAGGAAATATGTAGGGTTAGTGTATTTACTAGTTACAGTAAAGAAGGTACTTAACTTCAATTTTTCAAACAAGATTCGTAGTGTGTTTAAAAATTGAGGTCTATTGCCGATTATAAGGATTAAACTATGATTAACATGGTCTGCGTACGTACAACATATTGCAATCTGGACGAAACGAGGAACGCTTTACCACGGAGCCAGTTAGATGGCACATGAAAGGGGCATGCATTTGGTGCTGATAAATTGTCATTGTAGACCCTTAATAGCTTCGTAAAATTCAAGCACCAGACTAGGTCCAGACCAGTGTATAGCAAAATTAAGCATGATACTGTCTTCAAGTCTACACAATCCTGATCCTAGGTTACATTTTGGTATTTCTGGTATCATGTCCCATCCTAATAATGAGTAAACAGAAATTGATATCAATAAACAGTTTCACACTTTGCAGGACTTTCAAAAAACTAGCAAATAAATCTGCTCACACTTCAATGTATAAATACAATGCTCTATAGCAGGGCTGTTCAAACTTTTTTGTGGCATGACTCAGGCCACGACACATCTTGATGGTAAGCCACGTCCAAAACCGTACACGACATGCAGTTTATCGAATTTCCAAAAAAAATTCTTAGGCACACTAATATGCCATGGTACAAAGCTTGAGCAACACTGCTCTACATACCCAAAATATTTCAATATTTACTCACAATAAAGAACTTCCCTTAAAATCCCAAACAAATTTGATTAGTAAATAATAAAATAGATACAATCAAAATCAATTCTATTCAGCTGTCCTTCAACGAACAACACATCCATGCAACATAATAACATCAAGACTAGTAGTAGGAAGAACAAACTTTCATTTTATGCTGACTACATAAATAAAATCATCGTTGCTCTACAACGATAAACACCTGCGATATTATTAAACTATTATGAGTTGAGGAATTTATAATGTATGCTAGATAAATCGCTACTTCCCGTACATATACATCCATTACAAATTTTTCACTTAAGATCTCGTTTATTCCACCCTCCATCATACTTTGTACCTTAATGCGGTTTTAGAAAACATGGAATGAGATGGAAGATTCTCTCCACTTTCATGTCAGTGACTTGACATTTGCGGTATTTTTTTGTGTTTGAAAGCGGCAAAAAAAAAGAGAGACAAGAAATGAAAAACGAAACTAATAAAATATGCTCAAGGAGTACAGCAACTTATGTTTGAAAATAATTTCGAGTGATTTTTCAAACAGAAGTGGATGGAAAGATGAAATATTGAGGCATCTATCGATTTTTTTAGTGCCTTTTACACACGTTAAGGATGCCTGAACAATGATAATTAACATAAAGTTTCAAGTATGTACTTGACAAACACATGCCATCATTTATACTTATCCATTGCTACTGTCCTATGTCTGTTCTATGTTAGACCCACCGCTGTGTATATAGAGAGATAAAAATGAATGAATGAACACAAAAAAAAGAGAAATTATGTGATGGAATTTTTAATTTCGTTAAAAGCATTTTGCAGTAGCATCAGCAGATATATTTAATAGTGGAAGGAGGTACTGAATGAGTTTCACATCGATTTCCATCATAGCAAAATTTATTGCACTTTCATTTGGCTTTTCAAATTTCATATACATACATATGGATATAAAGCAAATTAAATTGAAGTTTTATTAGTTTTATTTCAGAAATTCAGTGGCAAAAAAAAAATAAAAGGTTTGGTGAAAAAAAAAAATTGGGAGATAAAAAATGTGCAGCAAGTAGCGAAATGGTGTAGATAGCATTCAGCTATGGCGCATTTATTGTATTATTGTATTAAAAAATTCAGAATTTTGCTCTATTTTTTAAAAATTTCCTGATTTTTTTCGGCCAAACCCTCAAATTTGTGAACATTTAGAGGACAATATTCAGACAATGCTTCATAATTGGTTGAATTTGAGTAGAATTTAGTTGGATATTTACAATTTTTTCGGCCAACTCCTTCCGATTCTTAACAATTTGTGTTTTTCCTTAAAAGAGCAGTTATGGCTTAGTGGAGGGCATCTTGTGTGCCCTCAAAAAACGTTGGATATGCCATGAAACGTATCAGAAACGTATGTGCAGTTTCAATAGAGGCTTACTACCAAGGTTTCCCTCGAAAAGTAAAAGGTTCGACCACTGGGTCAGACTGTCGACCTATCGAGTCCCATATCCAGTTTCAAATTCTTGGCAATGTCAAGTTGGATTAGGATGGTTCTAGTATTACTTTCTCGAATTGTGTAATTAGGCCTAGTCACTAAGTGATTAGTGTCATGAATTTGGATTTCCTGGGGCGTCCAACTATGCAGAGTTGAGATTCTGTCGTCATTGGAAGCAATATACTCAAAACCCTTTGTTATCAATTCTATCACACTGAAATAAGCTGTAATAGCCACAAACAAGCCTCTAATTCAACATCACCAAATCTGCCATCACCAACCACACCTATTCCATACAAACTTGTTTCCAGAAATTATATGCATTTATTTGAGAATTTTAAATTACCATCAGTAGTGGAATAGCAACGAATATTGGTTCCCTATCTAACACTAAAATGCATTTTTATTGCACAATTTTTTTTACATTTCCTCATGCTATAAATTTTCATGAATTAAAATCCCTATCATGCCATGTTTATATGCAGAAATGCATCAGCTTTATCCTATTTCACTCTATAATGCATCCAATAAATACTGAGAATTAAGTTTGCCTTTTTTTCCTCTGTGTTCGATCAAAAAGTGCTATAAATTGGACGAACACCTCATCAAGTGCTGTATCCTCAATTTTTTACCCAAAACTGTTATTCAATTTGCAATTTTTTTATAAATATGCAGCAAATTGCTCATCAAATTTGTGCCTACTCAAAAAAATACACTTGAATGTTTGACAAAAAAAAGCAGCACAACAGAAGCTTAGTACTTTTCATCAATTTTGATCAATAAAAAAAATAGTATCATGAAAGTGACTATAAGTGGAGTTTTATATAAAAATACTATATCTCATGCATATTTGTTTGCCAAATACTCTCAAATGCTCAATTGTTCGAGTGCCTCTCATAATATTTTTTTTCTAATTTTTTTTTTCATATTCAGCAACAGTTTTTATTTGAAAAGTTTTTTTGTTATTTATTTAATGCATAATGTATAGAGTACAATGCAATTGAAAAACTCATTTCCATTTTTGTTGAGAGTACTTAGATTCCTCCTTATGAAGGTTGTTTTGAGATGTGAACTTGATGGAATTAGCTGAATGGTATTTAAGGAGACGGAATTTAAGGATATCGGGAATCGCTTATTGTTTGAAGATTTTTGTAGAATTTATTAGCATTTTTATCGAATTTTTGAGAAGGTTAGCTGAGTTGGCTGAATTGGCTGAGTTGGCTGAGTTGGCTGGGTTGGCTGAGTTGGCTGGGTTGGCTGGGTTGGCTATTTTGGCTGGGTTGGTTGTGTTGGCTGAGTTGGCTGGGTTGGCAAAAATGCATTTCAGTTTCTCGATGAAGTCTTTAACAGAACAGCATTAGAACATCCCAAATATCTAAACTCCATTTCTAAGAAATCCACACTTCCATCCAAATGAAAATATATGCACAAAACTTTACAAATTTTCATTAAACTTTATCTGCGACAAAGTAAGGTATAATATACTTGCATATCAAACAATACCGTATGCGCTTACATTATTGACTTAATGGACAATAATATCATAACTTTGTTTAAATAAAGCTGCATAAAATCCCTCATGATTTGCAAAGTAGGAACGTAGAATGTTTATTGCATGAAAAAAAAATAAAAAAATTTGAAAAATGAGTTTTTCAGTCTCTTTACCATCCATATATGGATGTGAGCAACTGCAGCAACAACTGCAATATTGCAAACTGTAAAGCGAGAGACGAAAAAAAAAAGATGAAAGCAATAAGAATAAGTAACTTAATAAGAAGTTTTCATTCCCTTAGCTTCCATTCCCAGAAGTGTAAACAAAAAAGTTTTGCTCTTTCTTATGCTAGATGTGCTTACTTTTCTTATACTGAAGTTGATAAAAATTAAAAAGAGAAGATTGGGAAGAAATTTTTCTATTTTTCTGGAAGTTTAAGAATTGTTATGAATCAGGGATGCAGTTAGGGGTAAGCAAAAGACGCATACATATGGCTGTTTAGGTCACACACTTCGAAATCTTACTTTGTATAGTGTTGTAGCTGGAGGTGGGATACAAGCTTGTTTTACCGCTCTTGGCTGGTAACCATAAAAGAAAATGCGTTCAGGTGCTCTAAAAGCAACATGGCGTAGGGCGATAATGAATGAATGCTAGCATTGAAGACAGATGGAAAGCCTTTTGTAGCAACTTAGGCTGTAACAACCTAGGCAACCTAGAGTATGGTTCCAGTAAGTATTTAAGTAAGCAAAAGAAGTACAACAGTTCTGTAAGGACGGTTATTTGTCATATTTTAGGTTAAGAAGCCAAAAAAAAAAACACCTACATATTTTCTAAAATCCTATTTTTGGAAATGAGATTCGAACTCACATTATTATGAAGATCGCGAGCGCAATTCTCAATCTTAATTAAATTTGTATCAAATATTGCCAATTTTCACTATATAAATAAACATTAATATTACTAGTATCAACAACCAAACTTCATCTCTGACATCCAGCAACAGCTAAACTTTCTCATTCCATTTTTTAATTGAAAATGATACAAAAGAAATTATAAAAGAAAAATCCAGCAATTCAATATCTCAATTAATGTTACACTTTATAAACAATGACTGTGTATTAAACACAACATTAGTAGATTGGAAAATTAAACAATAACAGCAAATGTAGTTACATTAAAAAGCTCAAAAGTAAAGCTTTCATTGTTGAGTAAACACAAGACTCAGCAGTGCTTATTCTTCTCTGTTCACAAACAGTGCACTTATTTTTAAACTCAAATTACACTTAAAACTACTTACTCACAACACAAATATGCATATAAAAATTGCACATGATAAAGTTATATAACAAGTGGGGAAAAAAATTGGAATAAAGAAGGAAGGATTGGGGGTTGATTTGGATGTTGTGTGATGGTTTTGA
Source organism: Chironomus tepperi (assembly GCF_022539635.2). Taxonomy (NCBI): domain Eukaryota; kingdom Metazoa; phylum Arthropoda; class Insecta; order Diptera; family Chironomidae; genus Chironomus; species Chironomus tepperi. The sequence continues at coordinate 5,283,918 of NW_027226207.1, forward strand.
GGGGGTTTGAAGGATTAAGGGATGATTGGTAAGTCAGGACCCATGCTGGATATATTTGGCATGTGGTTCATGGCATTGCCCAAAAATGTGGCGACACACTCGTGTACCGTGACACATAGGTTGTCCACCACTGGGTTATGAAGTGAAATGAGTCATAAAAATAGAAGTCAAGGATATTTAACTTGTTTTTGAACATTTTAATTAGTCCAGAATATTTTTTTTTTTTGAGCTTACAAAACGATTGAAATGGCGTTTATGATTCAGGATCCTCCCACTTGTCCTTTAAACCAGGAATAGGATGAAATCTTTGATAAAAATCCTAAAAAAAACTCTAAAAGGGGCATCAAACTACACTCGTAAATGTATTAAAGCTCCCTTAAAGCAGTGGTGTACAACCTGTCTTGGCACTTTGGTGTGTCTTGGCACTTTGGTGTGCCATGTTGGACGACAAAGTGTACATTACCTCCAAAGTCACCCCATTTATGCAACAAGAAAGACGAAAGAATGGCAAAAAAAATTCAAACAGAAGAAAAAAAAAATCCTTTGCATAAATTTTCATTAATTTCAGCCATGCATAATTTTGCAACAATTCTCAATGCTGGTGCGCTTTTGAAAAAAAAAAATTCATTTCTTCAAGTAGAAAATAATCAAGTTGCTAGATTCCTACTCTTTTTTTTTGTGTACATGCAACAACAAACTTGTTGATCTAATTCGTTCCACTTCTTTTTTATATTTGTTGCTGTTTCATATGCAATCGTCATCAAACAAACAACAAAACTATGCTGAGAATAGAAAAGTTTCTTATTTGTGAATAAATATAAATACATTAAAATGTATGTAGATACGGCATATAAGTTGAAGATTTGAAGTTGAAGAAAATAGTTTTGGAAAAATATTTCCTCGAGGAAAACGGAAGGGCGATTTAAATGAAATTTCTTGTTTTTTTTTCCTAACTAAAAATTGCAATCGGAATGAAAAAAAAAAAACAAAAGTTTTCTTTTATTCCTTTGTGCACAAAGTTGCATGTAGACACACATTTGTGACCCGAGTCATTCTATAAGGCTGTGTTAAGGTTGAATATAGAGTTAGAATCTAAATGGTGAGATCAGCTTCGAAACTTGGCCAATGATGGCAGGGTCGGTATAGCAATAATTAGGTATTGAAGGACTAAACTATTCCATTACTTGGCCACTTCGACTAATTAAGGGGTATGAAACTACGCAACTATCAATTGTTGTCAAGCTTGCAAGATGTACTTAACTAATTACTTTGCTGACCATGCAGATTATCTGCGATCCATGGCTTCTCTCAGTTGACGTCTAAAGCAGGCTCTATCATTGGCTGAGTTTTGCCAATTGTCAATACCAAACGGTTCGATGTCACTATCAACAGCCTTAGTCTTTAGGTCGACTTTGTGCTATTTTGCAATCTACTAAAGCATGTACAAGCTGTAAAACTGTTGGGAGTGCGTAACTTATATATGGACCTTTGTTGTACAGTGGAATAACCCTCGATAGCTCAGTAGTAACAGCATGCGATCGATAATCGTATGACGTGGGTTCGAGTCCCACTCGGAATCTGTAATTCCAGAATTATAGTTTTTCTGTCAGATCAACAATAACTGATCAAATCAAAATACAAAATCTTAAAGCCAAACAAACCAGCTCCAAAACTAAATCACAATAAGGGAATTCAATCGTAAATTACAAATTTATAGACTAATTTCCCCTCACAATCATACAAATTAAAGGCATTAATCTCCACAAATAATCTCTCAAATGTGTCGCTCGGGACACTAACATAACCACAATGAAGAAAACATTTCTTTTTTTTTTCAAACAAGGAAAAGCGGGAAAAAGTTTTGCACATTGCGGAAAAACCGCAAGCTTTTTAGCGCATTTTTGAAACTTGTTTTCAAAAAGGTAGCTTAATAAATCACTTTGTCTGTTCGGCTGACGATAAAAACTTTTTATCTAGACATCGTAGAGAGCTCGGAATGGTTTTAAAAGATCAGTTCCATAAAGTTATTGCGGCCACGGGCATTTAAAAGTTTCAAATCAACGCATAAATGCTATAATTAACAATTTTTCATTTTCATATATAACAACAACAAAAACAACAACACGTTTTTTCATTGTTTTGCAGTGTTTTTCAATGTTCTTCGATGTTTTAACAGTGTTTGCTTAAAGAAGTTTGAATTTTTTTTTTGACCGTTATGAGATTTAAATTATGAAAATCCGTTAAATTATGAAATTCTTAAAAATCTAGTAGGATGACTTGGAATTTACTGGACCTTGTTTTGCGGGTCTGGAAGTGACTTGGATCCTACTGAATCTTGTTTTGTGGATCTGGAAGTGACCTAGATCATACTGGATCTTGTTTTGTGGATCTGGAAGTTAATTTTTAATCAATTGCTGATCGCTGGGACAAAAATGCGCTTAAGTCCCTCGATCAATAACACGAGGACTTTTGTAATTTTTTTTGAAAAGGAACAAAAATGAAATGGAGAGAAAGGGAAACATAATCAGCAAAAAAAAAGAAAATAAAGTTTTCATAGAAAATAAAATATCATAAGGAGGAAATCTACATATTTTCCTATTTATTTCTCTCGTTTAAAAAAAAGTTTTTCCTTACCGCACAAACAAATTTTCCACTTCCAATTTTCTTTTTTTTTTTATCGCATAAAATTATATTTTTTTTCTTTCTTTCGTTTCGTCGGATAAAAATTAAACTTTTTATTACTTTTTTACTATACTGAGAAGCTCAACCCAGTCTCACAATTGTGAAAACTCTCATATGTGTGGAATAAGTAGCAAAATATATAAAAAAAAAGTATTTAAAAAGAAATTGAGATGAAATCAATGAACACATCACATGACATGGTGGAAGTGGATGGAAGGGAATGAAAAAAAGTTTTTGCCACATTCTTATAACGTTTGCGAAAAAATAAAAAATAAAAAACTTGTAATTGAAAAATTTTTCAACTTCTGTTGCTTAAATTCACTTTTTTTTTGCTCGTTCTGCTTTTGTATGTATACAGTAATAATAATCTTATGGGATTGACGTAGTCTGCGCGAGGAAAATTTTCTATTGAAATTATTCGATTGTAAGCATAAAAATAAAGAGCTTGGAGTTTTCTTTTTTTTTTTTGAAAAAGTTATGCTGCTAGTTTTGGCAAAAAAAGAAGTGGAATGAAATTATTCAACAAAAACTACTAAATTGGGAATGAAATGTGAAAATAATGCAAGTTGGTTATGGCTAGGAAATGGAATTTCTAAGGAAATTCATTAAAAATCGTTAAAAATTTGAATTTTTAAAAACCGGTAGAAAATTTGAATTTTTGGAAATTGTTAAAATTTTGAAAATTTTTGAATCGTGACAAATTTTGAAAATCGTAAAAACGTTAACTTTTTGGAAACTGTTAAAAATTTGAATTTTTGAAAATCAGTAAGAAATTTGAATCTTTGAAAATCGTTAAAAATTTGAATTTTTAAAACTAGTAATGAAGCGGATCACGCTTCATGGGAATATTCACACCATACGTAGATCAGAAAACTGTATCTGTGCAAGAATTAAAAACACAACTTGAACAAAATAATTGATTTATGAAATAAATGTGATAAATAATTATTACTTATAGAGTAACTAAAATTATTTAAATGAATGAACTGTTTCCGAACCATTTCTCTACTCACGGCAACATATATTCATAGATATGCAGTTTCTAGTGCTTGGGAAAATTTTCACGCCTTCACTCGCTTCGCTCCGTTCAGGTCGCAAAAATTTGTGAGCTTCGCTCAACCAAGTCCGAACTGAGTTCGAACAATTAATGTTCGAGCTTCGCTCGAACCGTCTAACTACTCACGGCAACATATATTCATAGATATCCAGTTTCTGGTGCTTGGGAAAATTTTCACGCCTTCACTCGCTTCGCTCCGTCACTATACGAGCCGGGCTGAGCTTTGCTCGCCCGACTTGGGCAGATTACAGTACTTTTATAGATCACTATACGAGCCGGGCTGAGCTTCGCTCGCCCGACTTGGGTAGATTGCAGTACATTTATAGATCACTATACGAGCCAGGCTGAGCTTCGCTCGCCCGACTTGGGTAGATTGCAGTACATTTATAGATCACTATACGAGCCGCTGGGTAGATTACTGTACTTTTATAGATCACTAAACCTTAAAGTCTAGTAGGATCCTTACAACTTCCAGACACATAAAATCAAGATCCATACAACTTCTAGACCCATAAAAATAAGATCCAGTAAGGTCCAGTTCACTTCCAGGCTATCAAAATGAGATCCAGTAGGATCCATATAACTTCCAGACCCATAAAAATAAGATCCAGTAAGATCCAGTTCACTTCCACACCATTAAAATGAGATCCAGTAGGATCCATACAACTTCCAAACCAAAAAAAAACAAGATGCAGTAGGATCCAGTTCACTTCCAGACCATTGAAATGAGATCCAGTAGGATCCATACAACTTCCAGATACATAAAAACAAGATCCAGTAGGATCCAGTTCACTTCCAGACCATTAAAATGAGATCCAGTAAGATTTAGTTCACTTTATTTTTTTGTTTGTTTACAAAAATGTATTTTGCAATAATCGACTATAATTTGGACCAAAAAAAGACAGTTTTTTACATCTTGTGCCTCAATGGAAGCATCTTATGGCTCCAAAAACAATACAGTTCTTGCCATACCCATTCCCTACCAGAAGCAAAAAACCCGAAGTCTTAGTATTGAGTTTGAAGAGAGATATCGTGCTGATTAACTAACTAACTAACTAACTAACTAACTAACTAAATAACAGAAAGTGTTTTTTTGCGATTTCTCGGCACAGGAAGCACCAATCAAGATGCGGTTTTCACTGTTGGATTGGTATTTTCAGGCACAGACTTTCCACCATTGGAAATATTTGTCAATTCTGTAAGCCTGATGCAGCAAATTAAAAAAACTGAAATTTCAAAATACCAAAAGCAATATATTCACCCAAATTGAAAATTTGGTGTGAATATGAAAACCGTTAGAAATTTGAATTTTTAGAAACCGTTAATAATTTGTAGTTTTGGAAATCGTTAAATATTTGAATTTTTGAAAACCGTTCTCAATACAAATCTATTGCCAATTCTTTCCATGATCCTGCCTATGTTTGCATTAAATTACATTCCCAAAAAAATCCTTTTTTCAATCCACAATACCCAAATTTTCATCCAACATCCTTATCCCATTCAAATCAAATGTTTATTCCCAATTCAATGAAATGGAAATCTAAATTTAGCATCCAACTGGAATCCTATCTCCCACAACCACGGACCTCACTTATGTTTCCAATTCAATATTCCCAATATTAGCCACTTATGATGATACACAAGATAGCCGATTACGAAAATCTTGAAGCAATAAAATTTGTAATTCCATTCTTTAAATACCTCACTTGAGAATGTATCAACCCTTATCAATGTATACATTCACACAAAAACCAAACAGGCGGAAAATATGAAAAGCAGGAAGTTATTTTTTAAAAGTTTTCCTTTTTTTTTTCACTTCCACAAGCAGTAATTTTTTATTTTGTCGGCTTAAAAAACAATGAAGATGGAAATGTGAAAGTTTTTGCTGTTTTTCAGCTACGAATAATAAAGTTTTAATATCTCAAATGTCCGTTGATTATAGAATGGCAAGGACAAGGATATGAGGCTTAACTATTGTAGTCAAAAAAAAAAACTTCATAGTCGATTAAAATGCCATAACTGGAATTGATAAAAAAGAAGTCCCCAGTGACTAAGCCAGGGGTGGGCAACCTGTGTGACGCGGTACACCTTAGTGGTAAGCCTCAATTGACATCCACATGTCATACGGTTCATTGCATTTCCAAGAAATGTTGATGAGTCGCGACACACATGTTGTGCAACACTGGACTAAACTTTAATAGAATTCCATGTCATACCTCAAAAATATGTTTTATTTCTGTGTCTAGAAGTTAAAAGAAGAATAAATTTTGAGTGACATTTCGTAATTCACTTTTATTTACTTTTGTTCTATTTTTTTCCTATACAAAAAAAAGTTTCAATTCTGACAGCCTGTCATGCTTTCTCCTCCTTTTCGGATCTAAAATATACTTCATTTTTTTTTTTTGTTCATGTAAATATTAATACTGCTGTAGTCTCAAATTACATCACACTACAATGAAAGAAGTTTTGGATTGTTAACAGTTGTTTATTGTCTGAACGCATATTTTTATTACAAAAGGCTGAATTTTTTTTTTTTGTGGATTTTTTATACGTGTGAAATTTTTATGACGTTTCCTAGTGCACCCTTATTTTTATGATATTCTAATACAGGAAGTGACTGTGATATCTTCCCTGCAAATTGCTTGTTTAGAATTAAGAAGTAACTGTTTCTAGAGGTGCTCTAATCTAAGAATCGTGGTGAAATGGCATCAATGAAGCGTTGGTCTTAGGTGCATACAGGTGCATACAGTTTTGAGGTATTTGGCACATAGTCACGTCTTATGATGTACTTGTGTCTTTGAAATGTCCAGAGCTTGAAAATGGTTTGGGTCCCAGTATAAACTGTAAAGTCACATTCTAAAATATGTGGTACAACAGATTGTTGATCTCAGTGTATCCCCAGCTTATAAGGTTTGGTCCTTCAAGCATTATTTATATAGAGTCTTTTAAAGTATTACAAGCTTTATGCTACGTGAGACATGCTACATATTGCATGCGGCAGACGACTAACGAAGTTCCGACGGTTTAACGGTTTCATCGGTGTGCCATCGACCAAAGGATAGATACTAAACTATAATAACTCTTGTGATTAAAGAAATAATGAGAATTAAACTTTTGTCAGGTTCGTAATTATACGTAATTTACATTGTTCTACCACAAACACGTTGTATTCAATGCACAGAAGCTGTTTAGCTGAATGTCAAGTCAGCAAAGCTTTTCTACATCTACATTCCAAAATGATCCATTTAATCCACAACTCTCTGACGAAACAGATCCAATCAACCTTGAAAATCACACAAAAAAAATCCAATTCTTCATATTCCCAACTGAAAAGAATCTCTAGAACAAAAAAAAATATAATACAATATACCATAGTAACTGCTGTTCTTCATCAACCTGCTTCTATTTAACAAATCTATTCCTGCGGTTTTGTCTCGAGGGAAAATGCTGAACACAAAAAAAAAAATCATTTTTCCAATGCCAAACTTTAACTGCTTCATAGGTTATGAGGCAATTGTGGTGGAAAAAAAAATAAATTTCCTCGACAAGATGAAGTCAAACTAGTTTTTTTGGGGGTAATGAGAAAAGGTGTGAGGAAGTAGTCGGCATGAATGAATAGAATACACTACAATTAAAATATTCCATACAACAGTGATTTGTTAATTAAAAACTTTAAACTTTATATTTTTTTCCATCTCACTCAAATGTGGTTCTATGGATATAATAAATATGTACGTAAAAGTTGTTGTTCATGTGTGTCTATGTCTATGTCTATGTATAGAGTATTGGATCGAAGTAAAACAACTAAAATTGTGGCTTTCAGACAATCATTTGGATTCATTTAGTTTTTTTGATTTATTTTACGTTGAAGCTGTGCAAACATAATCAAAATAACCAACCTCAGAAAATTGCTTGCTACCCTCCTCTCAAAACATACTTGATTCTACGATCTATTGTTGCTTTATTGTGTATACATTTTTCGCTACTCTATAGGGTTTTTTTTTTGTTCTATTTATCAGTGGTGGACAACCTTTTAGTTTTTGTTGCACACCTTAGTCGTTAGGCTCGACCGAAACCGTACAAAGACAAACAGTTCGTGGCGCTAGTGTGCCGTGACACGTAGGTTGTCCACCATGGCTCTATATAAGTTGTGGATCTCTTGGTCATAAGTTTCGACTGAAACTGTATATGGCAAACTGTTCACGACATTTCCGAAAATTTTTGTCGTCACACTAGTCTCGGTACGCAGATGGACAACTGTTGATCAATGTCAGTCTAAATCAGTGGTAGACATCCTACGTGTCACGGTTGTGTTCATGACATTTCCGAATATTTTTGACGTCATACTAGTGTACCGCAGCACACAAGTTGGCCACAATTGCTCTATCTCAGTGGTCTTTCTCAGGACAATCTGGGTGCTACGGTACACTAGTGTGTCGCCAGAAATTAATGAAAATGCCCAATACTCTATATTTTTTGTGGTTTCGATCAACGCTGGTGGTAATATGTGTACAGCTAACAATACTAGGTTGTCCACCACTGCCCTATATAAACGTTATTTAGCCTCGTTTACCTTTGTATTGTTACCTATTGTTATTATTTGTCGAACGAAATTTTTTGAGCATATAAGGGGTTGAGGCTTATATAGAAGAAGAATCAAAAAATCCTCTCCTTATTTTCTCTCGATTGTTTAATCATGCCGGCCCAGGCGATACAGAAATGAGAGTTAGTGAATTATGTATTTAATAAACTAACCCCTTCAATTTATTTATTTATCACCTGGGTTGAAGTTATGCATTATGTACGAAACACAATACAAATAATAAATATGAATTATAAATATTACTTTAGGGTCAGTTCTATAGGTACTTTTTTTTGCCTGCTATCGCTCGCAGCAATAACAATTGATTTTCAATTCATTACGTAGAAGCAAACTTTAATTAAAAATTATGAGCACATGGACCATACATGCAATATGCAATATAAAGAGTATCAGTTAAATTTATTAAATGGCTATGAATGAATGCAAAATATATGAATATTATTTTTTTTTTTTGTCGATATTGGAATGAAAAGTTGAATGTGAAAAACTTGAAAAAAATGTCTGATGCAAAAAATATTAAAAAATTTGATAAATGTAGGGATGAAATTTTGGAGGTATTCACACCTTAAAGGCAATATTGCTCTAGGAGTCATATTGACTCCAATCAACTATCATCTTCATCCATTTTTACTCCATCCAAGATTTAGCAAGCGACAAATCAAACTTCGAGTCACATCTAAGTAACTTACTTCCTTTGCGGCCATAAAGATCAATTTTGATATTTGTCCACTCATGTATTTTAAGGGATTTAATTTGGAAGGGTTTTAAGGATTTATGGACATTCAATCTCTATCGACAGTTGATTCCAAGGATCTTGGACACTTTAATTGGATCTTCAATCCATTTCTTGCTAACAAATGTTCAGCAACACAAAGCCATCTGTTCTCTGATACATTTCTGTGTTGCTCGACATCTAAGTAAGATTGATCAAAATTGATCTTTGTTAAGTAAGGAGGTTTTCAAGCCTTAACCCCCTAGATCAGTGGTAGGCAACCTGTGTGCCGCGCCACACTACTGTGTTGGAAATGCCATAAGCCGAATGTTGTGTATGATTTTAATCGAGGCTCATGACAAATGTTGATGATTATGTTACAGAATAATGGACTTATTTCAAAATAGAAGATGAGCAATTCGACTGTCCCTCATAGTTCGCCCAACGCTGCAGGCCTGCAGTTTTGAACGAGCCCTAGAAATAAGTAAATGGCCCCTAAGAATTGCACCAAATTTTGACAGCACAGTTCATGGTGTGAACACAAAGTACTCAAGAACTGCGCAATTTTAGAATAATTTATTATTATTATAATATATAATGTTCTGAAATTCACATTTATGCATATATATGGAATATTCATTCAGAATGAGCAGCTCAAGACGCATTTTCTTCCAGGTACGTAAGCATTTAATTTCTTCAGGATATTATCGTGACTTTTGATAGGAATTACTCAACCTTAAGAATAACATTTAAAAGAACCTTTAAATCTCCTTCCATTAAATTCTAATAAAAAATTTCAATCCAAATATTTTTGATGGATTTTTAAAAACAGCCTCAAGGCAAGCACACGGCCAGAAATTTTGTTTATTCTCTCAAACATGCCCACAAGAATCTCTTTTTTTATATTAAATTAAATTAGACATAAAATTTAATCTGCTCTAATAAAAAAAGGAAATTTCAAGAAACCAACATCAATAACCCAAGGCGTTCATCAAGCCAAAATGAGCAGATTCATCTTAAATAAACAAGCTAACGAAAAATATTTCAATTTTCGATAATGTGGTGTAATTTATTGTAAATCTATAATGGCTTTTATGTATGCTTGTTACATGTTCATTAAAACCACTTTTTGAATGTTCCACACTGGTGCTTCACACCACTCAGTAAATGTGCTGTTTAGCAATAATAACAATAGATTCTATGTGAATTTTTTGTTAAGTCTTAATTCCCCTCGAGATGAAGAATTTTTCAATTCAATACCCAGTAAAATTAATGTTATTTGAAATTAATCATTGGAAATAGACGCAAAAATCAGACAAGGAAGAATTAAATGTTATTTCATGCTCATCGGATGTTGGGGAATTGTCTTTTGTCTATTTAAAGTTCTTAAGAATTTGAATTTTAATTTCATTCCTATGCACATTTAAAATTTATTTCTCATCCTTGAATAATTTTTATCCTTAAAATTTAATTAAGTGAAGATTGTTGGGGGTTGTTTGTGAGTGATGTCAACTTGAAATTGAGAATTGTGAGGCTGAATTGGTGAGTTGTATCGAAAAGATGGGTTGGATCAACAAATTGTGAGGTAATTGTTTGAAGAGCCTCCAAAATGGAGTTTTGCTGACTGTGTCACAGGGAACACTTTATGTACCAACCATAGAGCATTCATCTGCTTCAACTTCATCAGTTGAATTGACTCCCTGAAAAATTTGAATCAACTTAGAGCTCTAACTCTGCCCGAATAGCACACCGTCTTCACTTGGGCACCGTTGCGTCACCGTATTAATAATAAGATGCAAAGCTGCTCTGATGACATCGGAACAGCATATTTCTGCCCATAAACGGTTATATTATAATTCGTTGACAAGTTATTGTCCAGTCAACGAATTGTAAGCCAGTAATGGAGCCAGTTTCAGGTTACATCTATGGGAGGTCATGGATCACAATTGATCTGTTCAACCCGCGAAGAAAGTAAGTTTTCGGCAAAAACATTCGGTTCGTTACTCTGTGCTTCTCTGACTAAGTACATTTCAGTTCATTATTTCCCATTTTTATGGCTTTTGACTTTTGTCAGACGTCATTCACTAACAACTCCCTAAGAAATTTGAGATTAATTTTTTTTGTTCCTTCCTTGCGATTCTTTTTTGTTTCTTTCTATAATATCAAGAAGATGGCAAAGAGAGCGGATTTACTGATTTATTGTCATGGCCACTGTATGTATGTACTTACATAGAACTGAAAAATCCTGCCAAGCTGTATACTTAAATGCTTATAATGAAAATTAATTTTAAATAGAAGCAAAAAGAATGTAAAGCACTAGAAAAACCCCAACAACGCATAATAGAATATAATTTACGTTTTTTCAAACATTAAGTACATATTTTTTAGAGCCCCAACCATGTGACAGAACAGGCGAGATCTAGTTTTAATGCTTTTTATTTATATTTCATCTTATAGCCTGAAGTGGGTCAAGTATGCTTCAGTTATCACGCAAAAATTTTACAATATAAACAGAAGTCAGTCCTTCCATGACATGAGAAGGACTTGATGTACATTGCAGTGTAAAATGAATGTTTACGGAAGGGATGGTTAGCAATTGACGTAGCATCTAATAGAAAAATCATCAAAATGTGTCAAATAGCTTCATACTTGCAGACGGGAGATTAATGGAACTGACCACTAAGAGATATGATACTAAGGAACAAGCTATAGCCTCACAACTATCAAATCCAACCTCATCTCCAGCATATTAGACGTAACATCCGAATATCCCATAAGTAACCTAAAAAATGTTACGAAACAGTCACCATAGCAGCAATAATACAATGCAGCAGTTTAGATTAAAAGTCTCATATTTCAGATTGTTGTTGGCTGCAGCAGGAACTCAAAAATAATTTTCATTGTATGTCATTACTTGTTTTTGTTGTACATGCTTTGTTCTCTATACTTTTTTTTTCGATTGTTCTCTGATAGTAGATTACTTTTGCTACTGTTGTCGAGCATGTGATGGAACTACGTACAAATGCACTTAATATATACAGCACTTTATTACGAAAGGACATTACAGTATTTAGTGCTTCTCTACTGATCGTTGAGCTACACACAAAAATATTTTTGCAGTTGTATGAACTTAGTCCTTCGAACTTTATTATGAACTCAAGGTGATTCAATCTGTTGGGGATGAACTGATGGTATTTTGGTATTGGAAAATGATATTTGAAGTTCAAAAGTTCAGCATTAATCTTGTTGGACTTAAATGAATGATAAATGTCGATAATGGGAGTTTTGGTTTGATTTTTGAATTTTAGAGGATGTAGATTGGATATTTTGGGTGATTTAAGCTCATTTGGCAATAATTGGATATTCCTTGTTACCACTCATAACTTACCACATCACCAAGGATGTCCACCACTGTTCTAAAGCATTTTCAAAATGCTAAGCTAACGAAAGACTAATGGCAAAAGTTTAACAATATTTCAACATTACAAAGGCTGATAAAATTAGAAACGGAACTGTTACTTAATGAAGTTTAAGCGAGCATCAAAGCCACTTTGTACCGAAAAACCAAAAAGTTATCTCAACAAAGGCATGGAGAACAACATGAATTTCATCAAGTGCAATAACAGCATTGATACAATGACTTTATGCAGTGAGTGGATGTATATAACACGAAAAAGTCATAACAGCAGTAAACTAATGCTGTAAAGTTAGGAACAAAGCGCTTTTTTATGTAAAATTTTAAGGTTTATTGAATCGAATAGGCAAGTCGGTTAATTGATTTAAAATCCGGCATCAGGTTGACTTTACTCTAGCATGACATTGAATCAGGCACTAAGTTTGAGTCACGCCAGCTTTGAGCTTTGAGCATTCTTATTTCTTCATGATGAATGCTCAAATCCTTGCTTCAACAAGCTTCTTTCTTCCCACCATTTATCAAATCGATCAATATATTCTTTGGACATACTGTTCTTGTGATCACCGATGATTCCCTTTCTGATAAAATTGTCACTATCACCTTCCTTACCATCTATAAATTTTTGAAAGTTTCCAATGGTTTTCTTATTATTTGTTGCCATATTTGCTGCGAAAAGTTTGAGATGAAAGTTTTATATTAAAAATTTAAATAAAATACAAAGAATTATCTTAGTTCATGCTTGATTCCGAATTTCCGTCAAGCTCAAACTTTGCACAAAGCATAATATACTCACTCTTCATATTCTCAAATGAAAGATGTTCCTTCAATTTCTGTAAATTTTCACTCGAAACGGATTTACCCAAAAATTTAGCAATCATCAAAATTGTACCCTCAAGATCAGCACACATCGTCTCATAGGTGATGTAGATGATATTCTCATAATTGGGAAGATTTAAATAGTTTTGAACTGATTCTCTATATGGACCAAATAAGATCGTATCATTCAAGAAACAATCAAAATATTCATTAATATCCAGATTATATTTCACATCTATTAAGTTCTTAAAGTGATAGTTTGATATTGCTACATCCTTAACTTCTCTGGATATGTAAATTATTTTAGGCTTTTTTGTCCACACTTGATCAGGTAGAAGTTGAACGGGTAAATGAGATTTTAAGATTCTTGGACTTGGCATTTCATCCAAAGAAGAATATAAGGTATTGTCATGAAAAGGAAGGTCGGCAATGGATGACTAAATTAAAATGGAAAATTAGTTTAAAATCAAAATTAACAATTTTAGACTTACTCAAAGTTTGGACATCGAACCTCCGAATCATGCTTCAAAGCAGTCTCAAAATCACAATCATTTGCAATAAGCCACGCCATTTCTTGAGTCCGTGTTGTTCCTGAACGTTGAAATCCAACAACAAATATGTCATCCTCGCGAACCTCAAAATCCTTGTAATCGTGGATGAAAAAATTGAATTCTGGATAAAAATAAGTTTCGGGAAAGTTCTTCCATTTCTCATCTGTACTTTTCACGATCATAAAGGGCTGCTTTTTTGAAGATACTTGTTGGAATCGCTTTTCAAAATTATTGGAATTTAATGTAATTAAGCGACGATGCATTTTTGATTTGATTTTCATGTCTGCATCGAATATTACAAATAGGAAATTTTCAATGATTATTCCGATCATCTGTAAAAAACAGTGGCTTATCCAGTATGGGGTCAATCTCTTCTTTTTACAAAATGTTTAAAAACTTACATCAAAAAGCTTCGATATATTTGGATTAAAATATCCACGAAATTTTATTAAACTGCTCCATTCTTCCAAATTAGGTCCGCAAAACACTGATACTTTTACATTCTTGAATTTGATGCATAACCATTTTTTGTACGATTTATTGAAGAGTTTGCTGTTGAGGCTAATCTCTGCGAATGACTATAAGGAATTCGTTTTAAATTCAAAAATTTGTTTCAGCGCTCGAAGTTGACTTGAGTCGGATTTACTCGGATGTTGTGTGGAAGAGTCGACTCGACTCCATATAAAATTCAAGTCGACTTCGAGCTCTGGTTTATTTAAAATAATTTTCAGTTCTCACCAATTCAACATTTCTCCATTTTATATTGAAATCGTGAACAGATGCACTTAATAACTTCACTGCTCCTAAGTTTATCTTTATTCCATAAAGGTTTTCCAATAAATATGTAAATACTCTTGGAATCAATCTGAAATTGACATTTTTTAAGATTAATTAATCCAGATTTGACAATCGACTGTCTTCGGCCAATATTTATCTTCTACAATCGGCAGTCAACGGCTGCTTGCCAGCTTCCCGTGAAAGAAGTCTCCTGTCATTGATGGCGGCCAGTCACCGTTGACTGCTGATGGTAGATGATATTCGAGGAACATTTGCCGCTTGCTTTAGGTCAATTGCCAACTCTGTCGAGTTTAATAATATGTAATTTTTCCTACCGGCACTTACTTTATAATAGCTAAATAAGTAACTAAAATATTTAAGAAAACGTTAAGGTAGTTCATGATTGTGCCATGAATGAATATGAACTGAACACAAATAATGAAATTTGGATCGCACAAAAAAGTCTGGAAATTCAAAAACTAAAAAGAAAAATTTTCAATTTCAATATAATATTTGTACAGCTGCAGCGCAAGCATAATATCAAATTTATTTATATAACAGGTAAATAGCGTTACGAATTTTCGTACTTAACACCACATACTTACTTGCATACTTACTTTGCTGGCCTACCAGATCAATTGATCCATGTTTCGTTTACCAAAGCAACCAGTCAATTTAACTTTCTTCACAATACAGCTACAACAGACAATCCAACAAATTAAGTTGGGTACACGAGAGTGCAACTTTTTAATTTATAACGATAATCTTCCTTACAGTTTTTGTTTTGCAATAATATTACAGTCAAGTCAAACATTGTTTTCAATTTTTAGTGCCAACATTCTTCCTTTTTATGTTTATCAACGTACATAAACAACATTGTCCCTTTTTTGCAATATATACTCGCAGGATATGTGAATATCACTAGAATAGCTGACAATATTAAAACTACAAATTATAAACTCGAGACAATAAATTTCATACGTAAAGAATGCAAAACTCGTCTCTGTACAGTCTACAGTTCTTTATTGCCCTTTTAACTCTATCTCACTCTCGCATTTTATCATTTCATTTCTTATGCTCGCTTTTTACTTCCTACACAACATCCGGAATTCATGAAAATTCCTTCATATCCAAATGGGGGGATCGTTTGTTTGTTACGATTTAGGAAGGACTGTTGACTACTCGACGCCTGGTCATAATATACTGTCTTTTATTTGGTAAACGACACATACGATCTATAAGGTCTAGAATGTATAAGCTGGCTGGTAATTAATTTCATTTATTGATGGCATTCTTGATGTAAGTTGTATTGTCTTTGTTTAATAAAGGAACTGCATGATGAGGTCTATTGGCGCACCAATGTATTAGAGTAGCAATGGTGTAGACAACAGGTTTACCATTGAAGAATTGAAGAGTAAGTCAGGAGGTAAGTCAGGAGATAAGTTATGGTTGAGGTTTGTATACCTGTGGAAGATCGGATGTGCCGCAATTCTGCGAACGTCAAGGTCGCCGTCACATATACGTCGACTAATATACTCACTTTTTACGGACAGGAGGATGGGATAAAGCAGGGGTTAAATTTGATTCAAGCAATTAAAATTCTGGGAATTTCAATATTCTGTAACGTAATAAGTGAACAGTCCCAAACGACACAACAGAATCACTGGGACAACACTACGTCGCCATGAGGATCTTATTTTGGACGGACTATTTACTTCATCTTTTCGATAACTACACAATGTTATCCTTAGGAAAGGAACATGCAACTCTCGATATTTTGTTGTTCATTTACATGACAACCAAACAACTCCCAACAGTTCCTTTTTCATTTTTATCCATCTTCCGAAAAATAAAATCATTGTAGTCAACTTTTAATGTCAGTATATCCGTGCATATACAGTACAGAGACGAAGCAAGAGACATATTTTAATTTAATTATCCGTTAGGAATTTTTTAATAGAACTTTGAAGGATTTATATCCATTTTTGTAGCTATGATAATATTTTATGAATGTCGCATTAATTTATATTTCTAGCATATCCGCAAATAAATATATTTTTTGGATCATAAATCGAGATGAGAGAGTTCCGCAAAATATTTTTTGATATCCCATCGGTATGATTGTCATCTACGTCATCCGGTAGCTTTTTTTTCCAAGGGAACGAAGCTTTTATTGTGCTGAAGAGCTTATCGGTGTGTGTGAATCGTCGTATCCTGATTAGTCACATTCATCCTCTTTCCTGCTTATGAATTAAGGTCAAAAAAATGTTCAACTTTAATTATTTAGCATAACCTTTAACGCCAACTCATCACTGAGAATTTCATCCTCATAACTTTTTATATATATTCTAAAATATATATGTATATGCAAGGCAACAACCTGTTGTATATAGCAATTAAGTTCACCTATATTTATGCTATATATTGTACATAAAAAAAAAGTTTTTGGGCTCGGCATCCCAATTAAATTTTATTAAATCAGCATTTTATTGTACTCTCGGCTTCTCTTCCTTACCTTGTGTATTAAGTCCACAGAATTATATTCATGAGTATCAAGTTGCTATGCTTTTAATTTATATATTTTTTTAAATCCAAAATTTCTGGGTAACATGAGCTTAATGTGAGATAATTGGAATATTATCGGATAAACTTGGATTTTTTCATCATTTTTAAGGTTTCAATTAGGTTTTGTTTTTGAAAAGTTTAGGTATGTTTTGCTTATTTCAGGGTATTTGCCAAGTATTTGTTTACTTTTCGGATTTTAAATCATGAATTATTTTGTTTTTTGTAAAAGCAGCATCCTTGAATGTGGATTAATTGTTAAGGACATTTGTATATAGTGTCAAACAGGATTGTAACGTAAGTAGAACAGGAGAAATTCATCGGAATATAGTGTCAAGCATTGTACCGTAATTCGGAACTTCGTTCGGCACTTAAATGTTATTCGTTGACATTTGCTTTTTCAATACCCGAGCGACACAATGCACAGTGCACTGAATTTTTCACGTTTAAAATGGGTCAAGAGCACATCAGCGTAACTTTGCGTCTTTCCGTTAATACGACGAGGTAGCGATGCCTTAGTGGACACGATGTGCTGTTCAGGATAGCATCTTTGTTAGTCTGAATGTATATACCTAGAAAATGCTCTTTGCTAGGGAAACTTATAGATCTGAACAGCAAACGGATCCTTTTGAGATTCATACTTGACAGTGACTGGGATTTTAAGATTTGGTGGGAATCGAACCTATAATTAACATCTGATTTATAAACAATTGAAATCATGACTTCAAAGTTGCGATTCCAAGGTGTATTTAATTAGGTATTGTAGAAACTATGCCTTTACATTGCCATCCGTCTTATTAATGCTGAATAAAAGACACAATTCCTTTTCCAAATTCTTACCCATATAACTTACCCAAAATCAAATTCTCACTAAATCTTGAATGCATATTATCCTCATCATTACACCTTCCAATTACTAATCCATTCTAATCCTTAGACACCTACCTTAAAAGCATCTCACTGCAACATGCAATAATTTTCTATCACCAATTTTCTATTGTTTCATTACATAATGTTGATAAAATAGAGCACAACCCATGCATGCACTAATAAATAATTTCAGGAAGTCATGGTGAACAAAATTAATGTCATAAGGAGATGGGTAGGAATTAAGACAGAAAAGCTACCAAGTATGCAATTAAAAGATGTTTCATGAAAAATGAGTTGTTATTGAACAACAGATGATAAAAATTAATTTTCATAACAACAATATATAGATGCTGACCAGCATAGGAAGAAGATGGTTTAATGGATGCATAAAATTTGAGAAATGATAGAAGATAAAGGGATAAATTATAGTGTAATTTCCTCCTCATCACTATAACAATTTTTATGTATGTACATGTATGTATGTATGTGACCATAAAAATTAATCATTGGAAGCATAATATTTATGTTATTACGGATTTTAATTAAAAAATAACAAATTGGGTTAGTAAAGTGTGACTTTTTTTTTATTCAGGTTAAAGTCAACCATACCTCCTTCCATTTTATGATGTTTACATAACGTCATTTATGCAATGACTGGTCAGATTTTTTCACCATACATCATCATCATCATCGGTCGTCATGAAAAAAAGGGGTTATGGATGCATGTATATGGATTTCTATTTCCATTTCCTCAAGGTTGCTTGAAAGTGAAACCTTTCAACATTATTATTTAAACTTCCTCCGCATATCCACAATTTTTTGTGTGTGCTTGATTAAAAATAGAATGTTGTGCATGGATTTTTGAGAATTGGGAGGTGTGTTTGAGGCTGTTTGTCATGAAGGACTGGAGGTTAGTGACATTTGTACGTCAATATTGTGCGAATCAATAGCATAATTGAATGAAAATGTTCAGTTGGTGTTACTACAGTGGCAAAATATAGAAAATCATATTTTTGCAGTACATAAGGATCATGTTGAGGTATTTTTACATTTATATGACTTTTGACCTTTAATAAGGTGACTTTAAGAGCATCTAGGTGATATACATTCAAATCTTGTCTAAATTGGGTCCAAATCATCATTTCAATTGAAGGCAGAACTCGGATTTTGTGGATTTTGGAAAAGTTGAGTCAAGTCGACCCGACTCCATACAAGCTAAGAGTCATTTTCCTATCAAGGACTTCCTAAGCAACCTTCAATTGATTGCTAAGTGGACGTAGTTTAGTTTAAATGGTATTGACTGCTTTGACGCCTCATTGACAGCATTTATGAACTACTTTTTGAGTACTGAACATATAATGATCAGCACATAGCCTTTAATAACAAGATTATGTCACTTAATATCCCGAAAATTCAAATATCTTCTACACCAGGGTTTCATGCATCTCAAACATGTTGAATTAACAAAGTAGGACGAGTCAGCTGTCCAAAACCTTCCATTCTCCTCAAAAATGCGCCCTAAACACCAAAACTAAATCCTCTATCAATTCTCCTGCACTCGTATACGAAAATGTGCCAAAAAAGCCACTTCCGGATTTCGTTTCTCTCCTTATTCACTCATTCTCATTTTAAGCCACAACCGAATGTTGTTAGAATCGCACGTATGAAGACACAGATATGAAAAAATATGAAATATAAACTATCATTCGTCATTCACAATTACCAAACAACTTCTTACGCCTTTAAACTGTCTATCAAAAATGTTTTCTTCATGCTTGCGGTAGATATAGTAACAGGAAGCAGGAAAGACGAATCATTTCTCGCAATATGATGGAATTTAGGTAGTTCATGTATGTTTTGTATATTTGACTTAAGTTTCTGTTAGGCAAAAAGGATTTCGTGTACACAAAAAATTAAGGAAAAAGTTGAAGAAAAATTTCTTTTTCGTCCCTTTTTTTCCCCAACCCCCGCATGCCATAACTATTTGTACATGCTCCGATGTTAGAGGAATTAGAATTTATAGTCCCTTATAGCAATTTAACTAATAAAGTGAACAGTGCTCTTTTCCATTCCTTTTAATTTCCTTTCCTCATCCATAAAAGCAGTGGATTTTCTTCCTCATCCTTCAACTTGCCTATTTATTTCTACATTGTGTGCACCCACAGCATCAGGCTCATTCCAGCGTGATGAAAAAAAGAAATATTTCTGATCCCCAAAAAAATGTCACTTTCCTTTCTCTTTTTTTGCTTTAATCTCCTGTACATTTTTTTGGTGCTGGATTTAGTTTTTCCATTTCGAAGGTCATTTGCCACATGAATGTCTATCCGTCCATTTAGAAAGAAGAAGTGAAAAATTTTTCTAAACAAGATAAAAGGATTTTTGAAGGGTAGGAAAGAATTTTATGCATGAACATTCCTTACTTGGATATTAAATTTTTAGGAGGGGTCGTTCGTAAATGACGTCAGTTGGCTAAGTGATGAGGATAGGGTTTAAGGAACTTGAATTCAGTTTAGAGGGTTGTGTTTGGTACTAAGGTTCAGATTAGAGAGTTTATGCTTGTTTAATAGATTTTAGCTTAAGCTATACTTCCTTGACATGAGCCTGGGTATGAAAAATGACAGTTCCTTACACCAGTATTGCAAACTTGCTTCGCACAGACAGTTTGGCGTATTACGAGCTTCCAAGTGTCCCAATTGGATTGAAGCTAATGGTCATCAACTTAGACGTAGTCTAGAGCTCCTCAGTGTCATCCATCATGCCATCCCTTACCTGACATCACTCACAAATCATCCCCAACATCCTCGTCTCCCTTCATTCCGACAAAACAAAGCCCATAAAATATCCTTTAGAGAGTAAAATTTTCATTCTCATTCCAATTTTTTTTGGTAGAAAATTCTTTCATCCTCTACATCCCGTGATTTAGCAAGAACAAAGGGAAAAGAAATAAAGAAAAGGATCGTCGAAAACCAAAATGATAGGTCATGTGAAATGAATAAATCTCACACTTATGCTTTATTTTTTTACTGCCTCAAAGAATCTCTTTTTATTCCATTTTATTTAGCATTGGAGTTGTATGGTTATGACGTTAGCATTCCAGTAAGGAAGGGGGTTTGGTCAACTGGGTGACACTTCGTTATAAGAAGTTGGTTGAATTGTGTGAAAAGGAATTTAAGTGGATAGGTCTGTATTTGAAAAGTTTGTCACAACACGCATGATTGCAGTAGTTCTTAGAACTAGGGATCACTTACTTCCTTGGCAAAGGGCAAATTCCTATTTCCATGCGCCTAAGCATTTGAAGTCGATTCCATACCTGAAAACCTCTGGTCATTCAGGATATGCAGCATTTTAGCTATACCGTCCTCTCCTACACATCTTCGTAAGACAGACTTGCCAACTTGAATCATATCTAATCAGCCAATAAGTGACCTTCATCCAGCCCATTAGAGTCCACAGACGTCACTAACAAACAATCCAATTTAAAAAAAAAAAGTTAGGAAAATGACAGTAGCAAAAAAAACAGTCACTTCATAGCTTAAACGATGATAACCATTGTAATGGTTTGTGGACATGAGAAGATGAGATATGTGGCATGTTATGAAGTGAGCACATAATTATAATTAAAGAATTTTTATGGTAAGATAATGCCTTTCATTTTTTTATATTTAAACATTCCTGTGGAAATTTTCATTTAAATGCTTAAATTTTTATGAGTCATAAAAGTATGTGGATAAAGGATTGTTTGTGCTGTAGTCAGTCAAAATGGACACAATGTATTCTAAATTGTGAGTTTATTTTAATTGTAATTTGTTGTGAAATTGACAGTCCTCGACCACCGGAAGTTGTCAGCTACTTGTGCCTTGTCATAGCCTATTAATGAGTATTGACAGTCTGCAATATGAAGTTAAATCTGAGCAATGATGTCATTATCATCTGAAATCCCTGTCAAATCTCTTATTCTGCTTGCAAATTGTACTTCTACCTGCATCTACCACCAATCCCCATTCCTGCTCATCCCAATACACTTCCAAATTCATTAAAGACACAAAATACTTCAAGAATAATTTTCATTCCATAATTGTTGGTCAAGATGTGGACAAAATCTCCCATTACTTCTCCTTCTCTCTTACTTATGTAATGTATTAAATTCCATCCTCCCATATCATCCAAATTTAGATTTCTAAGTGTCCTCATCACATCATTTATGACATCCAATTTCATAATTTAATAACTAGATAGAAGAAAATGTTCTGTGTGAAGTACATTAACCCAGAAAAAAAAACTTAAATTGCTTTTCTGGTAAGTAAATATGTTTGGGTGCATATGACCTTATATCTTTATACAGTCATAAGTATAAAAGAAATGGAAGCAGCACCTAGTGACACAAGAAAAAAAGAGTATTATCTTAAATATCATTTAGCACATACTGGGATAATTTTGTGTCACATGTTTTAACACATCAGCTTTTACGAATTATGGTTACTGTACCACACATTGAGAGGAAAGGATTAGAGATGTACACTTAAAGGAGTCGAGTGAAAAAGATGTGATGGAAATGGTAAGGAAAGCTGTTTGTTGGGTGGGTATGATTGAGTTCATTTTAAGCGCATATCTTTCGGTCGATGAATTTTGTCAAGATGTTAAGTTATCAAAGGAGTTAGAATTGGAACTAAACTACTTTTTTTGTGGACTTAATGTAAACAGATAAAAGTGGAACACAGAATTTAAAATGGACTCACAGTTTGTTTGGAGAAGTTGACACAAGACGACTCGATTTTGTAGAAAATTCAATCTTCAAGCTCAGCTTGGAACTCAACAGTACGATGCCACAAATTCCATATTTCTCAAACAACAAAAATGGAATTCGACAACATGATACCACAAATTCCATTTTTAATCAATTTTACAATGATAACAGCAGTCACGATGCCATCAGGACACCTTCTCATTTTACTGTCAATGCAGCAACGTAGCAGAGCCCTAGTAACTACAATGAGCTTCTCAGGCAAGTACATTTTTATCGGTGATAAGCACAGCCTCAGCTGAGATTGTTTGACAGTGTAGCATTTGATATTGGCAATTAGCAAAAGAGCCAGCTTCAGACGCCAACTAAGAAAGCACATGGATCACAGTTGATCCAAATGGTACAGCATGCCCTCGCAAACAAGCAGTCTTTAGGTACAATAGCTTGAATTATTAACCACAAATTGCTTGACACCCTCAAAATTCCAGCTATATGGGGTGGATGCTCCCCTTTGACATTCTCTAGTGTTAAAACAACGTCCAAATGAAGAAAGGCTTACTTCCCCATAAATACATAAGCATAAAGAGTCAGTCAGTTAGTTTTTTTTCTTTATTTTTATGAATTTTCAGATATGAGTAGGATAGAACAGCAACAAAAAAAATATTATTATATTAAATGAATGTTGGGGATCTTTGTAATAGATTCAGAATGGTGCTAGCTGGATGGCAGCATCAGTAGAAATGAAAAGATTTATCATTAAACCCCATTTTGCTGTTATTTAATAAATGAAAAGGGATCTTTATTCATTTTTTGTTCTACTTCCTTTTTTTTCTTCACTTCCCATTAAGCTTTACTTTTTTTGTGGATAGAATAAGATATCTAATTTTTATATCATCTTGAAGTGGGCTTGAAGAGATTTTCATCCTCATGGGATAAGCCATTTTGCGCCATTGTTAGTTACAATGTTGGAAAAGTGAGGATTTTTTTTTTTGCTGCTGCCTTCCTTTACATTTTTTTTCTATGTCCATATTACAATTGTAATGAGAGAAAGCGTAACATAAAATTTAATTGATTCACTCAACGCTCATCTCATTTGCCTTTTTTGTTCTGTTCCATCTTCGTCGTTAAATCGGAAGGAAGAACTTTTTTTTTTCTTCACTTCCTTTTTGTATTACTGCTGAAAATGGTCCTCTTAAAAAAATTATGATAAAATCTTGTTTTATAATATTAAAAAAATAATTTGGCATGAGAATTGTACACAGAAAATATCTTTTGAGAATTTATGGATGGTGAAGGAGGAATTACAATATGAAAATTGTTGGGTTGTCCATGGAGTATTTTGTTGGTTCATAAAGATTCTTTTGTTGGATATGAGACATTAGTTAGGTGAGGACGTTGACTAACATCTATGCAGAGTATACTTCAACATTCCATATCTAATTCAATCTGACGAGGATCTAGCTGGGCTTCCTAATTTGAAGAATCAAGTGAGTTCTTGAAGATTCATCTAAAGTTGGAATTAGATTCTTGTAATGTCCTTTCAACGGTTTATCATTGTAAGCCTAGTGTTAAGGTGAATACAGTAAATGAACCATTTATATACAGTAGCGTGCAAAAGTTTGAAAACACCTTAATTTTTTCAGTTTTTTGGCTATATCTTTTACAATAACGTCTAATATTAACTGAAATTTTTACTAATTATGCTTCTTAATTAGTTAAATAAATAAAATAACAAAACTTAAACTTTAATTGTAACGGTTTTCAAAAATTCAGATTTTATTAAAATCACTGCCGTGCAAAAGTTTGAAAACAGTATAATTTCTTTCAAAAAATTAGTAAAAGAAAGACAAAATTGTCATTTTTGCGTATTAATTGTGCTTAATTATAAGAGATAGTTTAGTTTTTGATATATTAGAAGTAAGAAAAATATGGGAAAGACAAAGGAATTGTCAGAAGTTATAAAAAAGTTGGTGATAAAAGCTGTTCAGGATAAAATTGCTTATCGAAAGATTTCTGAGCTCTATAACATCTCAAAACCAGGAATTAGTCTGCTTTATAAGAGATTTCGGCAAGAGAATACAGTTGAGAACAATCCACGTTCAGGAAGACCAAGTATAATGAGTTAAAAGTCTGAAAGAATGTTGGTAAGATACAGTAAGAACGATCCTCAAAATTCTGCAGTTCAATTAAATCAAATAATGAGCAAATATCATGGAGTAAATTGCAGTGTTGACACCGTTAAACGTCGCCTACGTAAGAACAATTTATTTGGAAGACGTCCAGTTAAGAAACCACTGATATCTGCTAAGAACCGAAAAGCCAGAGTTCAATTTGCGAAGGAACACTTAAACTGGACTGCAAAAGAATGGTCGAAAGCTCTTTTTAGTGATGAATCGAAATTTATGTTATTTGGCTCTGATGGTGTGAAGTTCGTGCGACGTCCAGCAGGTACTCGTTTTGATTCTAAATACCAACTTCCAACTGTAAAACATGGTGGAGGTAACGTGATGATTTGAGGCTGCTTTAGCCGTGATTGTATTGGTCCTATTCACCGCATAGAAGGCATAATGGATCAGCAGGTATATTTGGACATTATGAAGGACGTAATGTTACCTCATGCGAAGAATAAAATGCCTCGTGGCTGGATATACCAGCAAGACAATGACCCAAAGCATACTGCAAAATCTGTAAAACAGTTCTTTACAATTAAAAAAGTCAGACTACTCGATTGGCCTTCACAAAGTCCTGACATTAATCCAATTAAGCATTTGTGGGAGCAGACTAATTCCTGGTTTTGAGATGTTATAGAGCTCAGAAATCTTTCGATAAGCAATTTTATCCTGAACAGCTTTTATCACCAACTTTTTTATAACTTCTGACAATTCCTTTGTCTTTCCCATATTTTTCTCACTTCTAATATATCAAAAACTAAACTATCTCTTATAATTAAGCACAATTAATACGCAAAAATGACAATTTTGTCTTTTTTTTACTAATTTTTTGAAAGAAATTATACTGTTTTCAAACTTTTGCACGGCAGTGATTTTAATAAAATCTGAATTTTTGAAAACCGTTACAGTTAAAGTTTAAGTTTTGTTATTTTATTTATTTAACTAATTAAGAAGCATAATTAGTAAAAATTTCAGTTAATATTAGACGTTATTGTAAAAGATATAGCCAAAAAACTGAAAAAATTAAGGTGTTTTCAAACTTTTGCACGCTACTGTATATACACTTTCTTATAGTCGAGTAACCTCTGCTAACTCAGAAGTAGAAGCATTCGATTGGAAATTGTAGAACATTAGTTAGAGTATCATTCGAGATCCGTTATTCTGAATCATATTTTTCTGTCATATCAACAGATTTTAAATCAGTTGTATATATAATAATATACAGCACATTCAGCAATGTATCCATTCAAATCCAGGTTCAAGTCTCCAAAGAACACTTTGTCATCCCTAGTGATTAGCCGAAGTCTTGGTTTCGGCTACTATTCGAGATCGATACCACGACTACAAGGAAACCCTTTAGGGTTTGACAGCATGCGTCCACTTACATACATGTTTTAGCATATACATGCGGATAGCATATACATGTAAATGTAATTACAGCGAATCCTAGAATTATACAAAGTCTCGACAAGTTTCGAAACCGATACTGAGAAACCTTAATCTCAATCTCAAGAAATCTTAAGCACAGTCTCTAGAAGTCTTAGTTTCAGTGTCAATAATCTTAGTCTCAGTCTCGCAAAGTCTTAGTCCTCGGTCAGTCGTACCCAATTCCATTCTATTTCTTTCTCTATAATATTCCCTTTCGTTACTGCATCGCTTAGAAAATATGCATGAACATCTGATTACATAATATCCTTAGTTACTAGGACAAAAAGTTGAACAATTTAAATATTCAACTGGATTCTCATCTAACAACAAAGCCATTCCTACTATTATGTTACAAGCAATATTACATCATATTTCACAAAAAAAAATTTATCTTCTGTAAAAGTTCAAAAATTTTTCTTAAAGCAAGAACGTGAAGTATGAAACTCAAGAAGCATCATCGCATAAAATTATTGTAAGCATACTCATTCTGAAGAATCTAAAAAGAAAGTCTATAGCTTCATACTACAAAAAATAAAGAATATGAAAATGAAATAAAATATTTTTCCAGAATATTGAAGCATTCTTTGATAGTCTTCAATACTTTTTCAAGAAAATTCTTTCTTTTTTTCCCTTTTTTTGCGCAGATAAAAAATGCTTGCAATAATCATAATTTGAGATGATGAAAAATTTTCTCATGCTTCAGCAAGTTATTTAAACTTTTTGAGTCCATTTGTATAGGAATTGATGTTATTGGCTGTGTTTTGTCTGTTTGTCGTATTTTCTGTTGGTCACTGTACCCGATCGGCAAATCCGGTTGTTTTCACCAAGTGGCAGCCACTTGGCTTTAAGTATACTGCCACCTCGTCGCCGTGGTGGCAACATTTCAATATGTGCCGATCGGGGTAGTGTCTGAGAAGAGTCGAATCTAGTCTCGAGTGGGTATCGAACTATTTATATCCGAATCTGTCAGTTCAAGAGTATGGTCTCTGTGGCCCAATGGTTAGGCAAGCAATCAGATGTCTGTATTACTCTTTTGTGGATACGTAGGTTCGATTCCCACCTGAGATCAATCCGACCAATCATTTTATAGAATGTTAACGATTTACACAATGCTCACGACATTTCAGATTGCCTAACTACCTCCCCGTTGTAGAACTTTCAGGAACAATCCAGAATTTACTTGGTCAAGAGTTAGTCGTGTCTTAATAGAATCCACTAGTTCAAGAGTGTCCATAGAATCAATTAAAGGACTGTTGTGAACTGTTTAGTCTACCAAGGGTCAATAAAGTCAAGTAAGAGACTATAATGTCAGTCAGACAGTCTACACAAAGTCAAATTTCCTTCTCCGAGTAATAAAATTGGGGTAATGGTTGCTAAGTGACCCACCTAGGGTATTATGAAAGACCAACAATATCGAAGATGCCCAAGAAAGAGTACTCAATATCCAGAAGAAGGCTTCAATGCTAAAGTATTCGCTTTTAATCCTTATACCCCAAGACTTTACTTCCAATTCTCTTTTTTCATAAAAGAAAAGAAAAAGAAGGATGAAAAACTTCTGATTTCTTTTACCTCTCTATCGCTTTATCTTGTAGATTGTTAGATGTGCTTAGTTATTTTTTTTTCTGCTGTACACAGCTTCTTAGTGGCATGTTTTTTGCAACTCACAGAAATAGTTTTCTATCTACTAGATTAAAATTGAAGGAAAAAAAAGGAAGGAATGTTGCAGCTGAAAATTATTTGCATAATTTTTTTTTTGTTCCTTCATCCTCAAGAGAAAGTTGATGATCCACTGCAAAAACCGTAAAGATAAATTTTATTTAATGACGCATTTTTCATTCAGACATAAAACAGTCATAGAACTTCCCTCCAGATGAGTTGCGGTTATTCATGAATTTAATTTCATCATACCTGATGTAAATTTTCTTATTATTCCAATCATCAAGTGCTAACGGGCAAATTAAGCAACAAAGTATGCTAACTTTTCAAGTTTTTCATCCCGTCTTATTTGCTAGAAATTCACTTAATTTTTGAATAAAATATATTACAAAGTAGATGCATGCGATACTCTATTATGCACAACAAAATTACATTCCAAGAATATCTCAACAAAACTCATCGTCAAGTGCATCATAAACTTTCCCTTGAGCCACTGCCATGGTGATGAATACAACACCGTTGTAGTGCTAAGTACAATTATTCTTTTTTCCGGACAGAGTTGATGTCGGGATGTATTGCTGATCTAGATTGAGTTTGGTTCAGAGTTGTGGATGGCATGGATGACATGGAAACATCTGGTTCCGATAATAGTTCAAGATTTGAGACATTTGAACTTAGTTCACCGTGATACTTTGTTAGCCTTGATGCAAAGTCATCAAGATTCAATATACCCAAATCTCAAGGATGTCAAGACACAAAAGTCATATTCCCATCCAGAAGCCTTAATCCAGACAATGTCTTTGTAATAGAAATAATGTCTAAACAACCATAATCATTATTAATGTCAGTGATCTTTGTCGTGTCTTAACATCGAGACTAACACCACTGCCTGCACAATAGCATCAAACCATTCATTCCAGAAATATCTCATTCTCGTTCCACGTCTTAAATTTCCACACTTATTGTGTTGTTGATACTTAAAATCTATTTGTGCATATTCATATATGAATTTTCTTGAATATTTTTCCAGCACAAGCTACTCACATTTCGTTGTATCGTACATTCACATAAAACTTCCTTATGCCTTGTACTTAATTTATTGAAAAAGACAATAAGCACACACATGCAGAGTGAAACATGGAACCGTATGCAACTTTTTGTTCATAACAATTTCCTTGAAAGACACAAGGAAGAACAAGCAAATGAAGACAATTTTCTATGCTATATTCATTAAATATTATTCAAACGAGTTGAAGCATGTTCTTTAATATATATTTAATTGTCTAATGCATGTTATTCATACATTTTATGAGGATATGAATGTATGTGCGGTTCCTAAGGAACTATCTCTTCGTTTTTTGTTCCATCACATATGAATATGAAAGTTCTTTAGATTCATTTCCTTTAAAAGAATTTTAAAGGATAATGGAACATTGTGCTAAAGATTGATTGCTACAGTCTGGCTATTGATTTGGTTTTGTTATCAACAATCTTCAACGGACAATCATGTTACAGTCATGTGGCAACCATGAAGCAGTCATGTGGCAATAGTGTCACTATCATGTGGCAATCATGTCATTGCTATGTGTCAACCATGTCGCAGTCATGTGTAAATTATTTCGCAGTCATGTGGCAATCATGTCGCTGAAATATGGCAACCATGTCACAATCATGTGGCACTCATGAGACTGCCACTTGGTTCTATCTATATGTGCAGATCGGGAAATAACTGTAAATGACCCAGTTTCCATGCAAATTAACGGTTGGATTTATACAAGGATCACCACTCAAAACATCAAAGCTTTGTGTTAATTTGATGAATTTTTACTCATTAAAAACACAAATTTAAAAGCTAAAAGAACTCATGCGTTATCAAGTATAGCTTCAGAATTTTATAGAACTCTAGCTCTACTTCAGAGCAAAACAGTCTAAAATCAAGGTTAGCAATTGCAAAACTGCGCCCATAAACCAAGTTTCATCATCAAAATTCCAAAACTCGTCTTGTTTTTTTTTTGTACTTCCAATTTTGCTTATCCACCCACTATATATAGTACTTGCCATTTTATTTATTTGTCACAAGCTATATAAAAGGATTAAATTGTATGATGATATTCATAAGACAAGTTTCCGCATTCACTCACTCTCTCTCTACACAGATATTATCTTATTCCTTTATCCATCTCTCTTGACTCTATACGTTCTGCATACATACATATAGTTGCTCTTCTTGATTGCTATCATCGTCATCTTATAAGAGAGTTATAAAGATAAGTACAAGCAGGGATTTTGAAAAGGAAGGAATTCTCTATGGGCAGGGATGTAGTTGGGAGATGGTTTCTGGATTATACCAAGGTTGTCCCTGTTATAAGCTCAGATGATGCCAACAATAGCTCAATTATGAATAGGTTAGGCGAGGACACCGACATGGCTAATTTATATCCAAGAAACTGTCATATACTCTAGAATTGGTAGCCCATACCCAAGAAACAAGTTCCATCAATCTCATATTGAGATAAGAGTTAGTCCTTATGCTAGACTAGATCAGCGTTGCTCTACTAAGGCTGCATTAACCTACCAACCCTTCTTCATACTCCCCTGAATACCTCCCAAGCCTTTATGTGTGGTTAAAAGTGATACTACAAGGAAGAAAAAAGGAAGAAATGATGCATCAACGAATATGAAAATGAGTAAAGGAATAATAATAAGAACGATAATAATAATTAGAGTAAAAGCAATTAAATGAAAGAAGAAAATTTTCCCTTTGAGCTCAAGTATAAGATCATGAAACAGCAATGACAATCTTTCTTTTATAACGTTGATACGTAAAGCTCTTACTATGCTGCACATGTACGTATAGTTAAAGGAAAATGAGGGTAAGGTGTGTGCTATTAAAAGGCATGAAAGTTTAAGACTTTGATTTTACGGCAATTAAAATGAAAATTATTAGACATTTCAAAGTACAAAGGAGACAAAATACCTCAAAAAGTGAGAGGAAATTATTTTTAATGGAAAGTGCATTGAGGTGAATGGAAGGATGATAATTAGAAATTTTTTTTATTTTGACATTCGTGCATGAAGAATATTTAAAAATTTATTTTTAATTACAATTTATGTGAACGTTAATTTTTCATATAACTTTGAAATGAGGAAATGTTAATGATAATTCTTTTTTGTTGTTTCGCATGTTTATATGCTTAAACATTAATAAAGTTCATAATGTGATATGTGAGTTGGAAAGGTTGAACTTTTAAGTATTAGGGATTTTGACGCATATTTTGGAGCTTATTTAATGTTTGTGAATATTTAACACAACTTACTTGAAATGGAAGCAATGTTATGAGTTTTGTGCGTCTCCTTTTCATATCGACAGCACTCTACGAACTCATTAAAGAGTGATACAAATTTCCGGTTCTGTTGTCTAATCTTTCGGTCACGGAGCCCTTGTTCTCACTGAGAAATGGCAGATCAGCTTGTATATGGCTCGATACCCACAATTCTACTCTACTCTTACACCACACATCTAAAAATGGATCGAACTCAGCTAGTGGTGTCATCAGGGCAACATTGTACCCTAATACGACAGCTAAGGCATCTTTTCGAAAGTGATGTGCTTTTTGGAAAGTATTCACGAATCTGAGGACAACTCCTACATTTGTACATCTAAATTTGTTCAACATTTGCTATCAATTCTCGCGAAACACCGAAGTCGCGAAACACCGAATATCGCGAAACACCGAATAAACTCGCGAAACACCGAATAAACCACAACATAAATTAAAGCAAAACAATTTCAAAATAAAATCAAAAACTAAGTGATGAATGCGATAAGCCAGAATCCTTTAAAAATTTAAATACAAATAAAATGTATCCAAACTTTGTACATAATTAAGTTAAAAATTTAATGAATAAAAAGTTTATTTTAAAAAAAAAAAAAACTTATTTGCTATCAATTCAACCCCAATTTCTTAGATCTTCAAAAATCCATAAAGAGACAAAATGACATCAACATCAAATGATAATTGCGTCATAAAAAATGTAAAAATTATTCCTGCATAAGACCCGAATGAAAAATCATTAAAAATTTACTCGCTTTTGACTTTAATAAGATTATCCTTGAACATTTAAAAAAATTGTAGCATAAATGAACACAACAGACAGAGAGCAGCAAAAAAAGCGAATAGTAAAATGTAAAAAGGATATTAAGGGATAAAAAAAAATAACTAAAAGGACGAGAATCGCTTTACATTAAATGTTTTGAAAAAAAATGTATAAAATAACGAGAGAACCAGATTAAATCGTTCGCTTATGCATGCTATGGCTTTGTGAGAGATTCTCATGCTTTGTCAAATAGAAAGATCTAATAAAAGTTGTCTATTTTTCGGAAAGGTACATAAAAAGTTACATCTCTGTATGATTTTTTATATCCATTATTATAAAAAATATTGTATGTCGACCAGTAAGGAAGAGAGGAAGGAAAAAGGTAATATAAATATGTAGCAGCATACACAAAACAAAAAAGAGTAACAAGCAGACAGAAGGAATTAAAAATTATGCTGTATGTAAGTCGTAGAATCAAATTTTTTAGAGCAAAACGAAATGAAAGTTTATTTTTTAGATATTATTCCTTAATCCTTTTATGCCTAATTTAAAGCATTTTCTATTTTAATTCTGACTATGAATATCCCACCATCGGAATCATATTCAAGGCAGCCAGTCACTCAGGAAGGATGTTAATGTCTGAAATGCGGATTAAAAATTATATTCTCTTCTGCCTCAGCATCGGACCGATTCATTTCTTTCATACTCCTTTCTCTCTATTAAACTGACACAAAAGGGTGGCGTATGTATAGATTTAGTGCTGTTGTCTAGATGGATGAGATGCTGCTGGTCGTAATTTGTCTGATTGTTTATGATCGTAACTGGGAGTTAATGTACTTGATGTTTATTCTTTGGAGTTTAAAAGCAGACTCAATTTTTGTATGAAAAGGGGTTTTCAACTATGTACAATAAATATTATTCAAATCTAAAATAAACATTAAAAAAGTAGATCAATTCAGAACCATGTCCTGCAGTATACTTCCTAAAATGTGTCCTATTCAACCCTACTTTCAATCTGTTGATCTTGATGGCTTCATATGCAATCCATCTCGATATCAACAGATGCGTCTTACTTCCATTAATTCCTCAAACCTATACTCATTTAAACTAGCTGCAATCACAGTATGAGCCATAAAATAAATGAAGAGTAAGTGCGGCATGTGTTTGTGTGTTTATTTAAAGTTTTAATTTTTTTTCCATCTTTTCTTTCCTTCCTTTTATTTCGCTATAATAAAATCAGTTAATGATACATGATTTGCCATTTAATGTAGTGTTGTGCAATCGAGCGCAAGGCCATAAAAGGGGTTTAGAGAATATCTCTTATTTTATTTTTTATGATAATCGGAAATTGTTATGTATTTGTTCCTCTTTTTTAAAAAGGGACAATCCTTACTTATTTTAAAAAAAATCTACTATTATAACTAGTTTAACAAATTTAAATGTAGCTTAATGCTAAAAAGACGAACAAAAAAAAATTCAACTAATGGACTTTACTCGTCATGCATTCGCTCGTATCCCTCTTACATTCACTTATTCACTCCTTTTTGAGAAAATATTTACTTAAAAACTTAATAAATTTTCATAATAATGTAAAAAGATTTAGACTGAACATAAAATTGGCACAGAACATTCACATCTGACATGCATACATACAATCTGGATGACTGAATAAAAGTATCATAATGAATTGTTCACAAAATAATTTTAAATTCGTGGTATTAAAAACTACAATTATCGTTAAATGTTAATGATGTCTCCTAGTGGAAGAAGCGTACTTTCTGGGTTGGCTGGCAGTTTCATACTGCAATATCAATGTCAATCTGAACTGCACAACATTCACACAAACACGCTATTAAGGAGAGTGAGCATACAATGTGCCATTAAAAAGTAGAACACAATACGATATAAAGTAAGAATATAAGCCGTAACGTAAACATTATAAATTGAATCTAATTAATTAATGAATGTTGATTCATAAGTCGGTACAAGATATTTAATGTTAATGAATGCATCTTCGCCACCGTATTTTTCGAGTACTTGAAGGGTTTCGTCAATTAAATCGCCCAAATTTAAGTTATTCTTTTGTGCGTAGTCGATACAATCGCCAAGATTAACTAGAAAAGCAACAACAAAAAAAAGAAAGAAAAATGGAATTAGTTTTAATTGACGTGATGATAATGTTAACTGTTATTGACTGGGAATGTTGACACATTGAATTAAATTATTTACGATTATTGGAATAGTCTCGAATTACAAGTGTGTAGAGAAATCGAGAAGTATACAGCATATGGTACCAATATGACCTCCCGTTTAATCCTTTAATTATAATTTTTTTTGCTCTCTTCCATTTCTCTTTCCAGTAATTTCACAGACACATCACATGTGCCAATATTCTGTGTTTTTTTTTGCGCTAGAATAAATACAGACACACACGACTTACTGTTTCTCGTTTTATATGCATTAAATATAGGCAACAGCTGCCGATAGAATGGAACCATTGCTGGACCGACAAGATCTGACGCAGTGACCAACTGTTGAATTACTTTCATAATTGTGCACATGACTTCAATATTCTTCGTATTAAGTGCATTTTTAATTGGAATTATTAATTGCGGTATAATCGGAAAGATTTTATCGCCTCCATTAGACAAAAGATCCTGTACACCTTGACGCGCGAACGTTTTATAGGGATGTTGTGTTTCCGATAATCCATCAAAGAACAACGGCAGGTATAATGTGTAATCGAGCTTATCTATATCAACAGTCCATGATATTTTCTCGCCACCAATTAGATATTCCATTTTTATGGGCAAATCACCTCGATCGTAATACATACGAAATGATGTGGCTGGTTTCGAGAAGTTGTGTCGATCGATAATGACTGAAATTAGAAGGAAGGAGGTTTTAGTTTATATTCCTGAAGGTTTTGTTTTAGATTCTAATAATATGACAAGAGCTTAGTCAAGCTACCCCTCAATCAATTTAAAACACTAGCAAATCAGCAATAATGATTATTAAACTAAATATTGACAGTAATTCCGCAACAAAATAACAGCACACAAAGGAACTAAATTCCATGTCACAGCAAAAAATCAATTATTCTCCTAACAAAGAAAACGAGCCATTTAATCCACAATATTAAACAACTACTTACACTTTTTGGCAAATTTAGGTTCCAACACGAGGGTATTCTTTTGCAGCGATTGAATCGAGAATGGTGGAACAATCTAAATTAAAAAAAGATAAAATCACAAATTTTTGTCAATAAACATTTAATAATCACATCAATTTTTACTCTTTTTGAGCAATTTGCTGTGTACGGTCTCCGATGTAATGTGTATTTTGCACCACTTCCTTTTTTGAGGAAATTCGATGAAGCTGACATTGCAATTTGTGTAGCACAGATTAATTGGCAATGGAATTTAATTTAAAAAATTTTGATACACAAATTGCTGCTAAAAAAGTCCACTGAAAAATTCTTTTATCAACAAAATTGTTGTTTTGTTCCTTAGCAACACTAAAAATAGGATCATTTGTTCATTTTTTGGGGGATTTGACGATTAGAATTTACATGACAAATTTCGGTACATAAAATTTTAATAAGCACTTTTGTCACGTATTTTAATCATTAAATTTTACATACCTAGTCCTCATTTAAAAAGACAATTTATTAGCAAAAGGTATTGCCTTTTTGAAAATGTGAGGGTAAGCATACAGCGACATCTACATGTCAAAGCTTTGTTGCTTCCTTTTATTTAAATCTTAACGATTTTATCCTCGGTAGTCTAGTGGTGAGTATCTAACTCTAATTAAAACTATCTCTTTCCATTTGCGTATTTAGACTTTATTTCTAATCATCAAAAATAATTTTAATTAAGAAAATGATTTCTACAAACTCAAAACTTACAGTCGATCATTAATTTCACATACATGATTATAAAAAAGTTTATCGAGTTGCTTAAACTACCATCAATCTTGGTGCAATGTTCATTGCCATCAGTTCTTGGAACAATAATTTTGCAGCATAAGGGAGTTTAACTTGGGAAATCTGTAAGAAAAGTTCAACGTGTTAATGCATGACTTCACATGTAATCTTCCATAAATCTTCTTACCTGTGTCTTATTCTTGCATCCTTTACACTCGAATGTATTATTACGGAGATTTGCAATAGCTATCAAACCACAAAAGTTACAAACATGTATACGATAAGGATCTGATACTTCGAATAAACGTTCACGTAAGAATTGTGCTGCACCATGAGATATTTGACAATCACGTTCCATCTCACCGAAACGTAAACCACCATCACGAGCACGACCTTCCATAGGTTGTCGGACGAGAATCTGTACTGGACCACGAGCTCTCGAGTGAATCTTGTCATCTACCATATGCTTAAGACGTTGATAGTATGTTGGACCTGTAAAAGCAATAAATCTTCAATTAATATAAATAATTCTAAAATTGATTAGATAAGATAAATTTACCTAAGAAAACTTGAGCATTGATTTTACGTCCAGTATGTCCATTATACATGACTTCATTTCCTCTCAAATGGTAACCATATTCTTGTAAGAATGTCGAAATTTTCTGTACATTGACAGCATCATTAAATGGTGTTGCATCACCAATTTCTCCCTTATTCGATCCCAATTTTCCTTGAATGCACTCAATTAAATGCCCAATTGTCATACGAGATGGAATAGCGTGAGGATTAATAATAATATCAGGTGTAAGTCCTTCACATGTGAATGGCATATCCTCTTGTCTATATTGAATACCGCAAGTACCTTTCTGTCCGTGACGAGAAGCAAATTTATCTCCAATTTGTGGAATTCTTACTGAACGTACACGAATCTTACAAAACTTATATCCTTCACTATTTAATGTCAACATGACTTGATCGACAATACCAGTTTCTGAATTACGTAAGAATGTCGATGCGTCTCTTTTTGTGAATTTTGCAGTTGTTCCTTCCAAGTCATCATCATTTTCTGGTAAAGTAATAGTCTTTCCAATAACAACATCATCACCAGATACACGAAGACCCGGTGCAATAATTCCATCATCATCCAATTTGTCATATAAAGCATTTCTCATACCTTGACATGTTTGTCGATTTGGCTTTTCAAATTGCTCTTCCTGATCGCCAATACGTTTGCATTCAGAATCTTTATATGAACGGTAGAAAACTGACCGGAAGAATCCTCGTTCGACAGCTGATGCATTCAAAATAACAGAATCTTCTTGATTGTATCCAGTATAACAAAGGATAGCAACAATTGAATTAATTCCAGCAGGTAATTCACGGAAACGTAGATATTCCATAGAACGTGTTGTGACTAATGGTTTCATTGGATAATAAAGGACGTGTGCAAGTGTGTCCATTCTAACGTGGAAATTTGTAATATAGACTCCCATAGCTTGCTTACCCATAGCACTTTGATAAGTATTACGTGGAGATTGATTATGATCAGGAAATGGAATAATTGATGCACAAACGCCAAGAATCATAGCTGGATGAATTTCACAATGTGTATATGTTGTACAATATGCAAGTTCCTTTTCTTGTTTTAAATCACTTACAGTCATTGCAATCATAACTGTTTCTTCTTCTAATGTATCAATATATTCAACAACACCACTAGCAACTAATACTTGCCAACCATAATTTGTCTCATAACGTTCCTTCAAATTGTCAATGTGACTACGTTTCAATAAAAGACTTCCATTTTCAACAATAAGAAGTGGACGACAAATACGTCCAGCATCTGTATAGATACGAATTTCACGATCACGAATGTCACGAATCATGGATACTTCTGATACAATGATATCCATCTGACGACGCAATTTTCTTAAAGTTGACATCAATTGTTCTGGATCACGATGAATACCAACCCAGCATCCATTGACGAAAATTTTTGTGGCATCAGCGATGGCTGAAGGTGCAATTTCCTCAAGATTTTCCATGGACCATTCTTCCAAGAACTCCAAAATAGGCACAGGTTGTGAACCGACGGAAATATAAGCCATCAAAGCAAGATTCTTGACCAAACCGACAGCAGCACCTTCAGGTGTCTCTGCAGGACATAACATTCCCCATAAAGTATTGTGTAATTGACGAGGTTTAGCTAATTTTCCATCACGTCCAATTGGAGAGTTGACACGACGTAAATGAGATAATGTTGATGCAAAAGTCAAACGATTTAAGACCTGAGATACTCCAGCACGAGCCTGATGAGCTTTCTTTTGATCTCCCCAATTTCCTGTAGCCAAACTATATCTTAATCCATCAGTAATGATTTTTGTCTTTATAGCTAATTCAAGATTAAAGTCCTTTCCACGATCAATAAACTTTTGAGCATACATTCGTACTTCCTTCATTAAATTTTTGAATAATCCTCTGAATAAAAATGCTAAAAGTGGACCAGCAAGATCCAAACGTTTATTTCCGTAGTGATCACGATCGTCCAACTCACGACGTCCAAGAGATGCCAATAATAATCGATGGACCATATATCCGAGGAAATAAGCTTTCTTTGTCTCACAGAAATCAGATATACCGACATGAGGCAACATTTCTCTTTGTAAAATTTCCTTTGCATACTTTATACGCTTTTCTTTTGTTACACCAGGACGAGCACCACGAGAACCGATGAAATTAAGAGCAACATTCTGTTCTTGTACTACGAAAGCTTCATCTAAAGAAGGCTTGACCATTTCCATCATTTCTGGATCATCAAAATCATAAATAATATGTTCAAGAATATCTCGGTCAGCGACGAAACCAAGAGCACGGAAAACAATCATAATTGGAATTTCTTGTTTGATGTATGGCAAAATAGCAATAATTCTCTGTCCAATTGCTGATCTTTTTGCATTACTTCCTCCACGAGCAAACATATTCACCCATAAAGTTGATGTTGGACGTGAACTGTGCTCTAAACATGATCTAATTTCAGCTTTATATGCATACTTTCCATCCTTCATACTGAAAACGTAGACAGTATTTGTTGCCATTTTCTCTTGGGCAATTAATACTTTTTCTGATCCGTTAATGATGAAATAACCGCCAGGATCCAATGGACATTCGTTTAATTCTGTCAAATCACGATCAGATAAGTTATTGAGGAGGCAATAAGCTGATCGAAGCATAATTGGAATCTTTCCAATAAAAGTCTTTTGATGTTGTGTCTCAACTGGTTTTCCTGTTTCTATATGCTTTGTTTTAGTGATATCTACATAAAGTGGTGCTGAATATGTTAAATTTCTTAAACGAGCTTGATTTGGCATCATAGGACTTGGTGCACCGTCTTTCTCCCAATGAGTCGGTTTGGAAAGGTAAATTTGTTCGAATTTAAGGACATATCTAGGCTGAAAATGAAAATTACTTTGTTAATATGCAAAATAATTAATAACTTAAGTAATCCAACATACTGGATTCTCAATTTCTCCAGATATATGCTGAGCTTCTGCTTGTAATTCAATAGCCGGAGATTCAGCGACTATACTTTGCACAGACATCTGAATGAATTCATCGAAACTGTCCAATTGCTGTCTGACAAGACCTTTGTCGTCAAAATAGGCGTTAATAACAATCCAGCAAGCTTCTTGCCATAATTCATCCGAAATCTCTTGATCTTCTTCATCATTGTATGCTACAAAAAAATGGAAGCGGAAAACAAATTTCAACTTTTTATGAAATTTCATTGAAATAATGCTTTTCCTTACCATCGTCGTTGTCATACATCTTTACTAGGTCCTTATATTACTGTTTATATTGAATTAATTTACTTAAAAGCTCTAAAAACTACTAAAATTAAATATTTTTCTTGATGACTTTCTAAATGTGTTTGTAACAATCGGCAATCGAAGCAACAACATGGAATTGAGATTCAAAAAAATACGTTAAGAAAGTAACTATTTTTTGTTTATGAGATTTCACAATTTATAACTTATTTAAAGAGTTTCTGAAGATGAGAATTGCTCAGTAATAGAATTAGTCGTGCAACTGATAAGATCTAAATAGCAGTCATCAAGGAATATTGCATAAAATAATTAAATACTATTTTTCAAGAAATTAAAATAACGGTAAGTAAAAATTTAAATTTTTCATTCGAAAATCAGGGAATGTTTTCCGAAACAAGAAGTCTTAAAATAAAAAGATTTCATTGAGTGGTGAAAGATGTGAAAATTTGTTAACTTAACTAAATTATTAAATCAATTAATATATGTGAGCGTGTTAAAAGACATTCAAAGATAAAGAAAAACGTGAAGTATTGTCCAAAATAAGCTTATAAAGCATTTAAAAATTAGAAAAATTTTGTGGAAGTCTTTTTGTTAATTAAAGTACATAAATCTACGTTAAAAAGTTATTAAATCATCACAAATAGAACAGGTAAGTCGATAATAATGTATTAGAAAGTCTAATTAATTGGAAAATAGTGAGACTTTTGAGTTAATAGTAAATCACGTAGTCACATTCTGTATTTCATTATGAGTTGTCCATTTTGCATGTCTAATTCCTTATTTTAATACTTTTACTCAGCAAAACTCACTTTAACCTTGATGTGAACTTTCGATTTGCTTGATAAGCATTAAATACTCTAAAAATATTATAATACTTTCATTAGAGATTGTACAAAAATTAAGGAATGTCCAATGAATCATCATGAAATCCAGAATACTTTTCTTCTTCCTACCTTTCCAAATACTCCATAATAATTTGTTATAAAATCATAAAATGCCCTTATAACATAGTCCATTTATCCTAAAAACGCATTAAAAATCAATAATTATTTTAATTCACAGATTATCATTAAGTATGGACGATCCGACGCTAAAGATTCAAACCTTCCGACCTACGTGGGAAGAGTTCAAAGATTTTAAAAATTACATCAAATATATCGAGTCACAAGGAGCTCATCGGGCTGGACTTGCAAAAGTAAGTAAATCCAAAAATTCTCAAAAAGTCTTAAAAAGTTTCACAACTCTTTAAAAACATCAACAATAACAAGCCTAGTCATGACAACAAATCTTCGGAAATGTTCGGCTATGCCATGTGCGTTTTCGGGTCGTTCGGGTTTTGATGTTCGAAAAACCTATTTTTGCAAAAATGGCATTTAAATTATTAATTATAGTAGATTTATAGTCTAATTAAATTTTTTAAATGATTTTTATCACAAAAAAATCAAAAAACATGAAAAAAATTAAAAACACAGAACTTATCATACATATATAGCTTGCACGAGTTTTCTCCATACAAGCGTCGATGTCGCGTCGGATTTATATTTTCGTTTGAATTATGCTTTATTCTCGTTTTCTCGTTATTCTCTTGCTAAAATTAATTAATTTTGTTGATATTGAGATTTTTTGATGCCAATTTATAGAATTGTATACTAAAAATTCCGACGTTCAGCTGTGCCGGTTGAAATCAGCTGTTTTGGGTCATTGACCTAATTTTCTTTGTTTTTGTCCATTTGTTTGCATTATTTTTGGACATGGACGTAAAATTTGATGAAATTTCGCAAAGGTTACTTAAATTAACTATTTTTGTTGGATTTTTATGATTTTTAGTCCAAAAATTTTAATATCAATTTTCCGACATGGGATATGTCCATGAATCACGTCACTAGTGATTTTGACGATTTTCTACATGAAAACTCATTTTAACTAAATTTTTCCAACTTTTCATCTAAAAATCTTTCAAAAAATTCACAAAAGAAAATTTCTAAATTTTAAGAAAATTTTATTCACTTTTTTCCGTGCAGCCAACACAGTCCCCATATTATTTTTTTCCGTACTCATGTACACATAAGCAAGATGTCTACCGCGACAAGCTATGTGTAGCATACTACATTGCAGTCTATTTTTTACTCATACTACATTTCATTCCATTTTCTCATTTTAGATTATACCACCGAAAGAGTTTGTTCCTCGTAAGCAAGGCTATTCAGATTTGACGAAACTAAAAGTGACTATAAAGAAGCCATTATGTCAAGTTGTGGCTAAAGTAAAAGGCAAAGGAGATGGCGTTTATCAGCAAGTTAATGTTCCAATGAAGTCAATGACTGTTACAGATTTTAAGAATCTTGCAAATTCACCCAAGTATTGTACACCACCACATAGAAGCTATGCTGAATTAGAGCAAATTTATTGGAGTCGAATGACATCACATTTTGGTATTTATGGTGCTGATGTTTGTGGCTCAATTACAGATCCAGATTATGAATATTGGAATATTAATAAATTAGATACAATCTTAGATTATGTTGGAAAGGATTATGACATTTCTATTGACGGTGTCAATACAGCATATTTGTATTTCGGTATGTGGAAGACAACATTCGGTTGGCATACTGAAGATATGGATTTATATAGTATTAATTTACTACATTTTGGTGCACCAAAAAGTTGGTACACAATTCCTCCATGTTATGGACGTAAATTTGAGAAATTGACTGTTGCATTATTTGAAAAGTCTCATGAGATTTGTCCTGCATTTTTGCGTCATAAAATGACAGCAATTCATCCAAAATGGCTTGATGACTATGATATACCATACGACAGAATTACACAAGAGGCTGGCGAAATTATGATTACTTTCCCATATGGATATCATGCTGGTTTCAATCATGGATTTAATTGTGCTGAATCAACAAATTTTACAACAGAACGTTGGATTGAATATGGCAAGCATGCAGTTTTATGTCATTGTTGTCCAGATTCAGTTAAATTTCCAATGGACACATTTGTTCAGCGATTCCAGCCATCAATTTTTGAAGATTGGAAATCAGGCAAATTAAAGACTCCACATCCAGAATATGCTGCTAATTTGGCTGATAATAATAAGCCTACATACAGTCATAAAATGTCATTTGTCGAACGTAATCCTGATTTGGATATTCAGTTTATTTTGGACAATCCACATGTGTCTGATGAAATTAAAGAGGATATTCGTGCAACTTATTTTGTGTCTGCTGAAGATGAAGTTGCAGGCATGGAAGCTGATTATGATGAACGTGAAGCAGCAAAGCGTAAGATGATAATTGATGATTTATCAAGCGAGGAAGAAAGTGAAGATGAAAGACCAAAACGTGGCAAGAGAAAGAAGCACGATTCAGACTATGATGATGACTGGTTCGAATCTAAAGGACATAAACTTGTCACACAAGATGGTAAAGTTAAGAAGCTAGGAAGACCACCAGGTAGACGAGGCAGGCCACCAGCAAACAGAAAAGAAAAGGAAAAGTCAGACTCACCAGTCACAACTAAGGAACGTGATCCATTAAGTACTTCGAAGGCACTACCTAAGCCTGTTGCTAAAAAGCCAGTTCAAAAAGAAATTCCAAAATCTAATGGAACTCCTTTAAACAAGCCGTTGACGGCGAAACCAGTAAACAATATTAATAAGGAGAGTCCAAAGACGATTAATGGAAGCAATGGCAACAATGCAAAAGGTAAGAATCGTAAATATAATTCAAATTAAATTTGGCAGTTAAAAGAATTTGTCAGTTCCTGAAATATTTATTCAAAATTGGAAATTATTTAAA
Source organism: Chironomus tepperi (assembly GCF_022539635.2). NCBI lineage: Eukaryota > Metazoa > Arthropoda > Insecta > Diptera > Chironomidae > Chironomus > Chironomus tepperi. Next base: position 5,327,609 of record NW_027226207.1, read on the forward strand.
TATTCAGCATCAAAATAAAAATTTAATTTATTTTCTACTTTTCCAATTGAATTTTCTGCGGTACGGAGTAGGAACAGCCAAAAAGAAGGTCAAGCGTTGCTCAGCAAAATCAACTAACATCTGAAGAATCGAAAGTTCGCAATAATTGTGTACAAAGTTTTGATCATCAATTGAATTAAGCAATAAAATTGCAACTGTACAGAATATATAATATTTTAAGGTATTGAATTTTTGATTCTTCAGATAAATTAGTTATTTTGATAATTTTTTTGTCGCTGAGCAATGCTTGAATTATAATTTTCGTATGCTGTATTGTTTCCATAGCTTCAAGCTTTGTTAATTTGACATTAGTAGTTTGCATGACCTTGAAATGATTTCAAATCAGTTTAAAATAATAATGCTTACATTTTCAGTTACAGTAATTGAAAAGTCAGATAAAAAAGGAACAGTAATGTCGGGAAAGCCATTGGACATACAATTACCCCAGCCTAAAATACCCACAATACCTATAGTCAATGCTTCTCGTGGTCCATCTTATAATGATGCATTTGCACAGTTCCTACAGTCTAGTTCAAAGCCTAAAACTCCTGAAAATGTAAAGACTAATATTTTGAGGAAGGAACCAGCTGTTCAGCATACGAGTGTCATTCAGCAAGCTCCAACTAAACCAATTTCACCACAAGTGATGCGAAATCAACAAAAGAATAATCTTGACATGATTTTGGAGCAACAATTACTTCAACAGCAGCAGATACAACAATATCAGCAATACCAAATGCAGCAACAAAATAGTTATGTTGTGGATCAGAATCAGAGGGTTAAGACAGAAAGGATACCACAGAATTTACAAAATCAAGGATATGCCGTACAAGAAAATACAGTTTTAGCACAGGACGGTGAACAGCAGAAGCTTTATTATACAATATTAGACTCGAATGCACCGACATTAAACGATGTATGGAGGATGGGTAATGGACAATATTACGGACAGCAACAGCAAAGTTTTTAAATATAATTTAAGTTGATCTTAATGGATTTATGTGCAAATCCGATAAAAATGCACCGATAAGAACTGTACATATTAATTTTATTTGCTTAACTTTTTAATATTTATAGTGTTTAATTCGTATTTGTATCTGTCAAAAAAATACAATAACTATGACTATAAATTATAAGTTTCATGATTTTTGAAGATAAATTAATTAAAAATAAAAGTCTTTAAGAACGTACACGTGAGTTGAGTTTTAATTCTACTATCTAAAGAAGGTCTAAGCATAGAGGAAAAAAGTAAATAAATTCTATAAAACGTTGATCAGAGTAATTGTATTATATGGATCTGAGACCTGGAACACAACGGCTGCAGATGAAGAAGCGCTTGGTGTCTTCGAGAGACGTGTATTGAGAACGATTTATGGTCCCATCAAAGATGGCGATGAATTTAGAAGCAGATATAATAATGAATTTTGTGAGTTATTTAAAGAGGCTGATATAGTTCAGTTCTGCGAATAAATCTGTTAAAATGGGCTGGTTATTTCAAAAGAAGAACAGATGATGCCTCAACTGGTGTCTTTCTGGATGAAAAGAGATTTCGAGATAGGAAGTAAGTAAGAAATTACATTCAAGAATTCAGGAAAGAAAAAAGAACTAACCCCAATATCTCTTCCACACCTCCGTTACACGATGTACGTCATGAATCGTACATCTTCTTACATACAAAATGTTTCCTCCTTAATTCACATTAGTCAACCACAAATACAGGTGTACAAAGCTAATTAATCGACACACAATGTTGTTATCAGCAACACGAAAGCCTTCATTCATATCGCATTGCATTTTATCAAGCAGCGCTGTATTATCTATGTTTTTTTTTTTGTATCGACACATTCATTTGAGATTTAGTTTTCGAATAGGTCGGTTCGCAATGCCTAAAATTCGTCCATTATCAGAAGCTTTACAAAAAGTAGCAATTGAAGAATTAAATGAAGTTCCAGAAAGAATACAAGATGATATAGAAGCAATACGATCGTGGATTAAGAAAATGCCACATTTAAAATCCCGCGATGACGATCAATTCATTATCACTTTTCTTCGTGGCTGTAAGTTTAGCCTTGAAAAAGCTAAAAAGAAAATTGAAAGTTTTTATAGAGTCCGAGCTGAAACTCCTGAATTTTTTGCAAATCGGGATGTTTGTGATAAGACACTGAGTGAAATTATGAACTTTGGATTTATCATCCCAATGCCTGTAGACGAAAATAAGCCTGAACCGCGAGTTGTCTTAACTCAACTAGGAGATTACGATCCAAATAAATATACATTTGTGGATATCATGAAAGTGACTTACTTCTTTGGAGATTTGTAAGTCATTTACTTCTTTTTTAATGATAAGCACAAAGATAATTTATAATTTAATTTTAGATCAATGTTCGAGTCTGATGTGACCATTGTTATAGGAACAATCAATGTTGTTGATTTACGTGGCTGTGGTATGAATTTGCTGACTCAAGTCACTCCAACATTAATCAAAAAATTGTCTGGATTATTGGAACCATTCCCAGTTCGTGTTAAGGCAATACATTTAGTATATCCACCAAAGGCACTTGATATGGCATTCAGCATTCTAAATAGTGTGTGTCATGAAAAGCTTAGAAATCGAATTTATGTCCATGACAACTTTGAAAAAATGTATGAGCAACTACCACATTTAAAGCATCATTTACCATCGGATTTAGGTGGAACAAATTCATCTTTAGATAAAATTAGAGTAGATTTGAAAAATCTGGCAATGGATAGACGTGAATGGTTCCTTGATGATGAAAAGCAATTCCGTTATATTCCACCAAAAGACTCTGAAAATTCAAACGGCCTTTTTGGTGTTGGAGGAAGTTTTCGTTCATTAAACATTGATTAGTCATTGTGATAACAAGTATATAAGATTACTTTGCCATATTTTTATCATTAATAAAAATGTCGATTATAATCAAATACTCTTACTTGTTGTAGTAGACACTTACTTAGGGATAACTATGTATATAAAAGCTTCAGACATCTTATCATTTGCACTAAAATTCAGTATCTTTAATTAATTTTATCAATTTTTTTTATTTCGTGTATTTGGAAATTGATTTAATTCAGGGATGTAGTCAGGTAGCTAGTTTATTATAAAGCGTGAATCTATAACTTGAGTATACCTAGTATTAGAGTGCACCTAGCAGTATACATTTAGTACTAGAGTGTACCTAGTAGACTTCATATAGGGCCCGACTGCACCCTGTAGTAGACTACATCTAGGACTCGACTGCACCCTGCAGGAGACTGCATCTAGAACTAAATCACACCTAGTATTAGGATTGGCCCCGTACTAGACTACACCTAGTTGTATACTACATCTAGGACTAGAATACACCAGAACTTGCTTACTGTATAACAAGTAAGGATTTTTGCTACGCCACTGGATTTATCTCAGACAAATTCTCATTACACTCCTGCACTTATTTGTTTACAAGCTAACATATTCGGCTTCAGTTTACTAGTTTCATACACCTTCCTAACCTAAAACACTTTCTAAGTTTACCAAATCTAATGAATCATCATCAATCTTTTACTATCGAAATTCCCCAATTAGTAATCCAATTATTCACTTAGATTTCTTTATCAAACGATTGCTTAACAACAAATGATATGATTAAGGCAGATGTTCTGTCAGAAATAATTAATCAGCCTATGCCTAATCTGATTCACTAAAAAGTGAACTTTGATCAATAATTTGCAGTAAAAGGTAAATGAAACTTGAGTAAAATTACGAGAAATAAAAGAGTTTATAAACAAAACTTCCATGATTCTTAGAAGTATATTCGCACAGACACAGCTATACACGTTATCTTATCTTATCAAAAAAAGTACTTAGAAATAATACGAATCAAACAGAAATAAGAAATTTGTTCAGATAATTATTGATATCTTATACTATACATTTGATGAAAAAAATCGCTTAACTCGTGAGTATAATAATAAATTTTGAAGAGGAAAGATGCAGTCTAGCATACGTAAAATATCACAGTCATTGCAATTTAAAGCTATACAAGAATTAAATGAAAATCCTAAAAATATTGCGCACGAAATTGAGGAGCTTAAAAAATGGGTACAACGAACACCGCATCTAAATGCAAGAACAGATGATCAATTTTTACTAACATTTCTGCGCGGATCAAAACATAATTTGCTAAAGGCAAAGACTAAAATTGAAATGTTTTACACGTGCCGAACGGCTATGCCTGAAATAATGGTTAATAGAGATCCATTGGATCCACATTTGAGAGAAGTTATCAGATTAGGGTGAGCATTAAATGATGTTAATTTTAATTGAATATTAACAATCATAAAATTAGTGTTGGATTGCCACTTCCATTGACTGAGACACCTGATAGTGGTCGAATAATTTTAATTCGTCCTGGTAGTTACGATGCCACAAGATACAGCATTATTGATATTATGAAGGTAAGTAAGTCATATAATTCAAGTGCACATTGTTATTAAGTACAATTATGTAGGTAGCAAATATGATTTGCGATATCTTACTGATCGAGGACGATAATCTAGTCATATCTGGAGAGATTGCAATCGTTGACTTTGAGAACGTCACAAAGAGTCATTTGCTACAACTTGAACCATTATTGGTGAAAAAACTCGCACTTTTGAACCAAGAAGGCTCTCCGCTACATCAAAATGCCATTCGTAAGTAACTTCGCAGCAAAAATTTCTTATAATCTAAAGAACGAGAAGTGATAAGAATTTATCAAAAATAATTTCGTATTCCATTTAAGCAATAATCAGAGGCACGTCAGTAATAAATGACATTTCATATTTTATTATTAGACTATGTCCATACGCCACCTGGATTTGATGTTGTTTTCAATCTATTCAAAACAATTACACAATCAAGAAATATGCAAACTGAAGAATATCCAGCAGAGATTTTCATTCATCCTACATCGAGTGCCACCTTAAGTGATCACATATCCAGAAGCATATTACCATTAGAGTACGGTGGAGAATCAGGTCCATTAGAGGCTATAATTCAATTCTGGGAAAATAAATTGATTGAATACAGAGATTATTTCATCCAAGATGCTGTTTATGGAACACTTGAAGCTATTAGACCACCTGAATATAGACACTATCATGCTGATTTCCTAGCAGCTACTTCGTCATATAATCTTTATTATAACCAATGACAGTCTTTCTTACTAATACACAAATGCTATGAATTAAAAGTTTTCTCTTTTTTATTATTTTTGTTATCTTATCAAATAGGGTCTAGTCAGTTCTCACTCATTTAGTTGATATTTTTTTGTGAGTTATGAACATAATATTTTCTTGTTCAGCTCGTTACTTCTCTCTGAACAGTTGACAGAGACAGTCGTGTTAACTTATCATATTACATATTAATTGACCTTTCTCAAATAATTTCATAGTGTGTTAAGTTTTAGGAAATCATTCATTATGACAAAATTACGTACGCTACATAATGAGTTGGCAAAGGTGGCAATAGATGAGATCAATGAAGTTCCAAGTAGAATACAATCAGATCTTGAAGCATTAAAGAGTTGGCTTAAGCATACACCACATTTAAAAACTAGAACTGATGATCAATTTTTATTAGCTTTTTTGAGAGGTTGCAAGTACAGTCTTGAAAAAACTAAACACAAATTAGATTTGTTTTACTCAGTTCGTCAAAATACGCCTGAAGTAATAAGAAATCGAGACCCAAATAATCAATATTTAATGGGAATGATAAGACAAGGGTGAGCTTACTTTATAACGCATAATTTTTTTTATCAGAAAATGATTCTATGAATCATGTATCTGTTTCAGCTTTGGACTTCCTTTGCCAATATTAGAAAGTCCTGCATCACCAAGAATCATTTTAGTCCGTCCAGGAATTTTTGATCCAGCAAAATATACTATTCAAGATGCTATGAAAGTGACAACAATGATGCTTGACATTATGCTGAATGAGGATGATAACTTTGTTATTGTGGGACAGCTTTGTATTTTGGATTTAGCTGGAGTTACATTGCAGCACTTCCTTCAATACACACCGACGTTTATTAAGAAGATGATTATTATTACACAAGATGCAGCACCAGGAAGGTTGAAGGGGATTCATTGGGTAAATTGCCCTAAAGGATTCGATCAAGTATTTAATCTGTTTACATCATTTATGAACGAGAAGAATCGATCAAGAGTGAGTATTGAATCTCAATTGAGGTTAGAACTTCAATTCTGGGTCAAGCTTTAAATATTTAACTAGTTCACATGATAAAGGCAAGCACTAACGTTATTAAATCAATTTACAGCTCTTCGTTCACAACAGTTTGGATTCATTACATAAAATAATCCCACAAAAGCTACTTCCAACAGGTTAGTTCTCATTACAAATCTTCATAAACAATCCAAATCTAACTTATTCTTACTTTTTAGAGTACGGAGGTGAAATTGGATCAGTAGAAAGTATTATTGACATTTGGGAAAAGCGGATCCTTAGCTACAGAGATTACTTCAAGGAGGAAGAAAAGTATGGAACAATTGAAAGTAAAAGAGTAGGTGCTCAAGACAATTCAAGTACCTTTTTTGGTGCTGAAGGTTCATTCCGTCAATTAAATATTGATTGATTTGATAAAGTGTAACTAATTTATTATAAACTGCATAATAAAACTCTATAGATATTGGAGTGCGTATATCTGATATGAAATTCACAAGATTAGTGTTCAAAGTTCATGAGATTCACCAAATTGTAATAGCAAAATAAACAGTTTGTTTACCAATGAGAGAACTTTCACGTGTTGCGATGTGATTAAGAGTGTGAAAGGTATGATATATCCATGTAAGCCAAAAGTAAACCTATTAAGCTTTTCCTTTAATCTTATCAAAATTTGCTGATAATTTGGCTTGATAAGACTTGACAAAAATCGAGAAACCGATTTTGAGAACACATTTGAGTTTCAGGAAACCAAAGTACAAGAAGTATGTCTGTAAATATTAGAGCTTTATCTCCAGAACTGCAATTGATTGCAAAACAGGAATTACATGAGGAATCATCACAAATGCCACAAATGCTCGAGCAATTTCGAGAATGGATTAAGAAGTCACCGCATTTAAAGTCACGAATAGACGATCAGTTTTTGATAATGTTTCTGAGAGGATGTAAATACAGCCTAGAAAGAGCAAAACAAAAACTTGACATGTATTATACTGTTCGGACACATGCACCTGAGTTAGTAGGAAAGAGAGATGGTTTGGATGCAAGGACATTGGAAATTTTAAGGCTGGGGTAAGGTTTTTGAAGGATATTGGTAGATTCCATGAATAATTAAGTGGCAAAATTACAGAGTTATGATTCCAATATCCAAATCACAACCTGGTGGACCATTAATTATTGTCGTTCGTCCAGGCTCATATGATGCTGAAAAGTTCCATATTGAAGAAATTATACGAGTATTTATGCTTATCAATGACTTACTGTTAATTGAGAATGACAATATAACTGTTGCTGGGTCATTAAGCATTATCGATTTGAAAAATGTTACTTTGGGCCATTTGCTTCAAATGCAGCCATCCATCATCAAAAAGATGACAATGCTTTCGCAAGAAGGTTCTCCAATTCGTCAAAAAGGCATCCACTATGTAAATACACCTCCTGGATTCGACAAGGTCTTCAACATATTCGTATCCTTCATGAATGAGAAAATGAAGAAAAGGGTAATGACTTCCATATCATTTTAAGTTAAAGCTTGAAGTTGATTTATGATTCATTTTAGGTTTTTGTCCATGGAAACGATATGGAATCGCTTTTTAAGTCGGGAATTCCAAAAGACATTTTACCAAAGGAATATGGAGGAGAATGTGAGACAATTGATGCGATTGTTCAGCATTGGGAGCAAAAAATCAAAGATAACTATGAAAGGCTAGTTGAAGACGCCAAAGTGTACAAAGTTGACGAAAGAAAAAGAATTGGAAAGACCAAAAATCCTGAAAATTTGTTTGGGGTTGATGGAACATTCAGAAAACTTGAAATTGATTAATAAAGGCCTGAATTCCATTTTCAATTTATTCCTAGTTTTTCTAATCATAACACAAATTCCTTAATCTTATCGTACACAGTGCACCCACCATAAACATTCATCGATAAGATATAGATTTTGCCAATCATTACACATTTTATCATTATGGACTTATTAGTAGCCTTCAAACATTTGACAAATAAGGATGGCTCTTAATATCAGACCTCTAAGTCCAGCACTTGAGAAGATTGCAAAGGATGAGCTTAACGAGGATCCAACACAGATTCCTCAAATGCTCGAGCAATTTCGAGAATGGATTAGAAAGTCACCACATTTACGAGCAAGAACTGATGATCAATTTTTGGTCTCATTTTTAAGATGCAGCAAATACAGCCTTGAAAGAGCAAAACACAAATTGGATTTGTATTACACAATTCGAGAGCATTCTCCAGAGTTTTTTAAGGATCGTGATCCAGAAAAATTAAACGTCCGAGAGCTTATGAAGATAAGGTAAATTGATACAAAGTTATAAAATTATTTAGTGGCATTAATCAGCTGTTTAACAAAGTTCAATGGTTCCAATACCAACAACATGGTCTGAAGGATCACCGCGTGTTATTATAGGACGTCCAGGAACTTTCGATCCTGATAAATATAAAATGGAACAAATGATGAAATCTTTCTTGCTGATCAATGACTTACTTCATGAAGAAGACGACCAAATGATAATTGCAGGTCAAATAAACATTGTAGATTTAAAGGGTGCATCACTGGCGCATTTTACATCATTTACTCCACAGCTTATGAAGAAAATGACTATGATGATGCAAGAGGTAAGTGAAATAATGCAAGGAAGACATCAAGTCTCTGAAAGCTTTCTTCCTAGGCTAGTCCATTTAGATTGAAAGCCATTCATTATATCAACGTACCATCATTTTTTGACAAAGTCTTCAGCGTCATCAGACAGTTCTTGAATGAAAAAATTCGGTCAAGGGTAATGAACTTGCATATATTTAGAATTTAGATCATTACTTTCATATCTTTAACAGATTCACTTCCACGGAGATTTTGAATCATTGACTAAAGTCATTCCTAAGAGCATCCTACCCAAAGATTATGGAGGCGATGGTGACTCAATGGAAATCATAGCAAAATATTGGGAAGATAAAATTTACGCTAACCGACAATTCTTAATAGACGCGACCACAAAGTATGGTGTGGATGAAAAGAAAAGAATTGGGCGGCCTAAAAATCCTGAAAGTTTATTCGGAATCGATGGAACATTCAGAAAACTAGAAATTGATTAATAAAGTTCAACATTTCATTTTCGAATCAGTTCCATTTTTTTTCAATTCTGACGACAATAATAATATAATCTTATCAAGAACTTTGGAAGAACTTATAAAAAAATCAATGATAAGATAGCCTTTTTTGCCAATCATTATTAATTTAGTAGCCTTCCAACATCGGATAAGTCAATATGTCTTTGAATATTAGGGAAATCAATCCAACGTTGCAAAAAATCGCACGAGATGAACTTAATGAAGATCCATCGCAGATTCCTCAAATGCTTGAGCAATTTCGAGAATGGATAAGGAAATCACCGCATTTGAGGGCAAGGACAGATGATCAGTTTTTAGTGTCATTTTTAAGAGGTAGTAAATACAGTTTAGAAAGAGCAAAACAGAAATTGGATATGTTTTATACTGTCCGTGAGCACTCACCTGAATTTTTCAAGGATCGTGATCCAGCTAAAATGAATGTACGTGAATATATGCAGATAAAGTAAGCTGAACAGCAACAAAACCTTTCCAAAAATCAATTAAAATGTAATTTTCCTTAAAGTGCGATGTTTGCATTGCCAACAAGTTGGTCTGAAGGTGCGCCACGTGTAATCTTTAGTCGGTCAGGTGGATATGATCCTTCGAAATATAAATTAGAAGACATTATGAAGTGTTTTACGCTTATTGGTGACTTACTTCACGAGGAAGATGATCAAATGATAATTTCCGGTCAAATTAATGTTGTCGATTTGAAGCATGCATCTATAGCTCATTTTACAGCCTTTACACCACAGATGATGAAGAAAATGACAGTTATGATGCAGGATGCTTCGCCATTTCGGTAGATTTTGGTGACATTCATCAATGACATCCTTTATTTATTAATTCCTTTTAGGTTAAAGGCTATCCATTACATTAATGTGCCGTCATTTTTCGAGAAAATGTTCGCTGTTTTTAAGCAATTTTTGAACGAAAAAACCAAATCAAGGGTAGGCTTATCTTTATGACTATATTGGACTATATATTTGTTTATAGCTTTATGGAAACCTTTTTTAATAGATTCACATTCATGGCAGTGATTTGGAATCACTTTACAAATTCATTCCAAAGCATATTCTTCCAAAAGAATATGGAGGTGATGGAGATACAGTAGACAATATTATGAAGTATTGGGAAGACAAAATCTATGCTAATCGACAACTCCTGGTCGACCAGACAACAAAATATGGCGTGGATGAGAAGAAAAGAATCGGAAGACCCAAAAATCCTGAAAGCTTATTTGGCATCGATGGAACATTCAGACAATTGCAAATTGATTGAGTATCTTATTATCTGTGAAGTTTTCATTAATAATTGTGAAATAACTATGACTTGTTAGTAAAATGCTAAACTTAACCGATAAGCACTGCTTATTACGATACCTAATCTAATCGATTTCATTGTCGTATTGATAACTTACCTATCTAGTGATAAAAAAGTGTTTTCAGCTCATTTTTAATCAAGTTTTGTGTCAGAAAGGTTGTAAAATGGTTCAAATTCGTCCATTAAATCAAGAACTTCAAAAGAAGGCTATAGATGAGTTGTTTGAAGATCCCAACCGAATTGAAAAGGATCTTGAAGCTTTCAGAGAATGGATTAAGAAATCTCCTCATATTAAAGGTCGTACTGATGATCAATTTTTAATTGCCTTCTTACGTGGCTGTAAATACAGCATTGAGAAAGCAAAACAGAAGTATGACACATACTACACGCTTAAAACGCATGTCCCAGAATTATGTAGAGATCGTGATCCAATGAATCCCAAAGTTCTAGGTGCAATTAGACAAGGGTAAGCTCATTTCTCTTATCTCAATATTTTCTACTGATAACATTTCATCAACTGTTAGTGTTGGATTGTTCCTACCGAAAAGCGATAAGCCTGATGGACCACGATATTTTCTGATAAGACCAGGTGCATATAATCCTTCGGAATATAGCATTCAAGAAATAATGAAAGTCTCAACAATGCTTATGGATGCAATGATGATGGAAGACGACAGTTTTATTGTTGCTGGACAAGTTGGAATTCTTGATTTTACTGGAGTGTCTTTAAACCATTTTGTTCAATTCAATCCAACATTCATTAAGAAAATGACTATGCTACAACAAGATGCAGCTCCAGTGCGCAATAAAGCTAGTCATTTTGTTAAAATGCCACAGTTTGCATTGGCTGTCTTTAACATCTTCCAGTCATTTACAAATGAGAAGAATAAGAAACGAGTAAGTCAATTTCTATGAATGTTTTAGACTGTTCCTGAATTTTTTATCTGCTTTTACAGACCTACGTTTATGGTGACAATTTCGAAGAGTTGTACAAAGTAGTTCCAAAGCATTTGCTTCCAGAAGGTAAGTTGAACTAAGACTTGTCATTCTATGGTCCGCAAAACACTTGTGTGTCATGATGTCTTCTCAGTCTTTGTGAAGAAAATGTCAGAAATGGATGACAATCTAATTTCTTTTATTTTCGTGCCTTTATATTGTAACCTGGGCTTTATACTATATTTACCTTCCAGAATATGGTGGCGAAGCAGGCTCCATTCCATCCTTAATAGAAGCCAGTGAGAAATTGCTCATGTCTTATCGAGATTTCTTCCTCGAAGATGAAAAGTACGGTGTTGACGAAAAGAAACGAGTCGGCAGACCTAAAAATCCTGAAAGTTTATTTGGTGTTGATGGAACATTCAGAAAACTTGATATTGATTAAAGCTTTTGCAGTATATTTTCAATGTTTCTTTAATCATTTGTTGCTGATAAGATATAATAAAGAATTTTAAAGCCCTTCTACAGAAGTATTGGTTAAAAACATAACACGCGTTTTAAAACATTTTCTACCAGAAAGCTGATCAGACGTCTTTTTTCTAGTTGTTCATTGAATATAAAAATAAAAAAGAAAACAAAGTCTTGCGACTAAACTAACAATTATTTTCGTACATAACAGCACGTGTCTTGATCATCAACGTAAATAATATTGTGATAGGACCAGCACTAGTAAATATAATCGTTCTGTTATCATATTGGGTAGTTGAATATTTCGCTTCAAGACTGATAAGTTTAGTTCTACGCCAATAATGCTCGATATAAGACCACTTAATAGCGAGTTGCAAAAAATTGCAACGGAAATATTACAAGAAACTCAGGAAAAAGTGGAAAAGGAAGTGCCTGCACTTAAGGACTGGATAAGAAATTCACCACATTTAAGGGCGAGGACGGACGAGCAATTTTTAATTGCTTTCTTAAGGTTTTGTCATTATGATCTCGAAAAGGCAAAGGAACAAATTGATGCATTCTATACACTTAGAACTAGCATACCTGAAATTATAAATGGTAACTCAGTGGATATAATTTTAAAGCTCATATCAGTGTTTAAACAAATTTTTTTGGTGTGCAGATAGAAATCCCGTAAATTCGAGACTAAGATCGTTGATAAGAATCGGGTAAAAATAATATTTTTTTTGGGAAATTTTGGAATCATTTACTTATCATGTCCAAGTCTAAATATGTTACACTATCTTGTGCCATTTTCAAGGCATTCCAGATCCGAATTCCTTTTCTTAATCAGATAGACATCATAAGTAAATGACATCATTTATGTACAATTCCTAATCAAAATTCTCATATCAGTTTCGGACTTCCGCTGCCATATACCGCAACAGAAGGTGGTCCACGATACATTTTAATACGACCGCAAGTTTGGAATCCAAATAAATATTCCATGCAAGATGTATTTAAAGTCTCAACAATGATAAATGATATCCAGCTTAGATGTGATGACAATTGGGTTGTTGCCGGTCAAGTTGGAATTTTAGACCTTACAGGAATAACACGTGAACATTTAATGCAATTAAATCCTGACCTAGTCAATAAAATGATAATGCTCAGTCAAGATACATATCCGATTAGACAACAGGCGGTAATTATAGAGAAATGGAAATGAAATAATATTCATAATCATGATTTTGGATTTTAGTTCCATTACATAAATGCACCAAAAGGATTTGAGCAAGTGTTTAGTGTATTTCTATCCTGCATGAATGATGAAAACAAATCAAAGGTGAATATCCTTAATTTTATATTGATTGACATGATAAACTTGTAATTTTACATCCCTAGATTCACATGCATGCAAGCGATCTCGAAAGTTTCTACAAAATGGTCCCACGTCACCTAATGCCGATAGGTAAGTTCTCGAAAAATCTTCAAAATTATCCGATTAACAAAAAAAACATAAATAAATATTTTCGTCATAGAATACGGCGGAGACCTGTACACAATAAATGGTATGACAATGATAAACAAGAAGTATGTATGCACAGTAATGAACGAAAATAAAATTTTCTTTATCAGAAGTGATTCGTGAATGGGAAGAGAGGATATTCTATTTCCGACAATATTTTGAGGAAGAGGAGCAACAGTTTGGCGTTGACGAATCAAAAAGATCTTCAAAAGCAGTCACACCTAGTAAATTTTTTGAGGTCGATGATATCGAAAACTTCCTGAAAAGTAACACGAGCGGCGAGAGCAGCACGTGTACGAGAAACAGTTCACAATAACTTAGCGTCACCATAACAAATTAAGTCATTGAAGTCATTATCTTATCTTGTATTGAGTGAGACAACGATATGTTTGTGCATATCACATAGTTAGCACCTATGTAATTCTGTACACACGCGTCTCATTATATATTTCCGAAAAAAAATCCTTAATAAAAATTTTAACTCCAGCCGTTCTTTATCTCGATTATGTCAAAAATTGTATTCGCAACGCATGCTTTTCAGCTGTCCAATTTCACTTCTAGCGTTCATTCACAGGTACTCTATCTTATCACTAAATGCGATAAATTTCTGATAAGAAATTGATACAAAAAATTAGTAAAATAAAAACTCTCTGAGCATTAAACATGTGCGATTTAGTTTGTGTTGTGCTGACAAGTGGAAAACATCAAAAAATTTAGTTCCTCCGTGGGGTTTTGTTTAAGGAAATCAATATCTTATCTCTTTTTCCCTGTCGATTACGGAAATTTCACTTTTAAGGCAATTTTTTGTGAGTTTTTTTAAACGTCATTGACTTATTATCGCTTATAACCATTACCTTAATTAGTAAAGACATCATATTATCAAATTTTGTGGATATACTTTATGGAAATTAGAGGAAAATGAAAGTTTTTATCAAATTATCAGATAAATTCAGGAACAAATAAAAGCAAGCATGAGTAATTTGTGTAGAAAAGTGGCTATGAGTCATACTTATCTAGACATTGTTACAGACGATTGGCTGTTTCCAATGCGATAGCTTTTTCTAGTGCAATGATTCGCAGATTTTCAATTAATTTGTGGATTTTTCGTCAAGAACCTCAAAGAGTCGAGTAAAAATTGATTAAATCTCAAATATTCTGAAGAGTTCAGTAACAATTCTCGTGAACGACACATGCTGCAATGTTGTGGAAACGATAAAGTAGCGAATAGTTTGACTTGAGCCAAGTAATCACGGCAAAGAGTCCGCATCGTAGTATCAATATCTTCATCTTAGTGCTGAAATACATATATCGAAAGGAATCAAGTGTCCATCCTTTGATATCAAGTTCAGAGATTCTGATTACCCACTCGACTTAAACTGTCTTAATCTTGATGAATAATCGAGCAATATACATGACTAATCAAGTTTCATAACTTGGCAACAAAATATCAAACTCATTCCAAAATTTCAATGTCCAATTATTTGACCAAATTCCAAAATCGCCATCATATTAAACCCTGATCCACCTTACTTTAAATCAATAAATCCAAAAATCTTATCATCCATGAATCACGCACCTATATTATCAATTTTCTTCCCTCATACGATTTACCTAAAAATATCAAAGAGAGAAATGTTTTGCTTTCATGAAAGGGATTAGCCAGGTGCCGATAAGACCTCGTTATCAAATTTCATAACCATTTTGTTGCATTAAAAATTAGATAAAATAAATTAATACGTAACTTTATTTTTAGTAGACGGTTTGTAATCAGTGGCACCATGAAAGGTACAATAATAAATAATGTAAGACCATTGACACCTGCGCTTCAAGCACTTGCTGCCGAAGAATTAAATGAAACACCTGATAGAATCGTATCTGATCTTCAATTATTAAAGAACTGGATAAGTCAATGTCCACATTTAAGAGTTCGCACAGATGATCAATTCCTAGTGACATTTTTGCGTGGATGTAAATTTAGTTTAGAGAAAGCCAAACAGAAATTTGATCTGTATTATACAGTCAGAAGTCATTTACCTGAAGTTATGCTTAATAGAGATCCTTATGATGATAAACTTAGGAAGCTCATTCGGCTGGGGTAAGTTATCCATAAGAATTGAACGAATATTCGAATTCCAATGAAGTTTGTCCTAAATTGGCTCAATTTTAGAGTTGGACTTCCACTTCCACTAACAGAGAAACTAGATGGTCCAAGAATAATATTAATCAGACCAGGAGCATATGATGCATCAGTCTATACGGTCGCAGATGTTATCAAAATCAGTAATATGATTCAAGACATACTTATGAATGAAGGTATGAATCACTTAATGACTCTTATTGATTTTTCAAAATAAAAACTTACAGCTCATAATTGTTCTGTTCAATAGATGACAATTACGTAGTCGCAGGTCAAATTGGAATTCTTGATTGTGCAAATGTAACGATGGCTCACTTTAAACAGTTCAATCCAAGCTTTATCAAAAAGATAACAATTATGAGTCAAGAGGCTAGTCCAACACGTCAGAAAGGATTCCATTTCATCAATACACCGCGAGGCTTTGAATCAGTTTTCAATATTTTTAAGACATTCATCAATGACAAAAACAAAACAAAGGTACGATGATAACAAATTAGACTACTTAGATAGTTGCTTTATCAATAATTTTGTTTACGCAGCTCTACGTACACGGAAGCAATTTAAAATCACTCTACAAAGTCATTCCAAGACGATTAATGCCAACTGAGTACGGTGGAGAAGCTGGAAGTTTAGATAGTGTCATTGAGACATGGGAAAAGAAGATCATATCTTATCGGGATTACTATAAGCAAGAAGAGCAATATGGAGTTGAAGAGAGTAAGAGACCTCCTGCAAATGCATCAAAGATGAATGACTTATTTTATGGTACAAGTGGATCTTTCCGAAAATTAGATTTTGATTAAGTTTGTGTTCAAATTAATTAATTTATAAAAATAAAAATATCTCAAGGAATTGAGGCTACAAATTTGTATATTTCATAACTGTCATTTATTTTTTGAATTACTCGAATGTATACTTTTCAGGATAGTATACTATACGCGGTGTAACTCATCAAAACAAAAATAGTCAACAAATAAATAAAATTATAAAAATTATTGTTTTGCAGTGAGTTATAGACTATATTAAGCTATTTATCAGTGAAAAGTGCAAAGTAATGGATGTTTCATTGAATCAAACCGATGACACATGCCGATGTTGTCTTAAAAACGGTCATTTGATATCATTGTTTGATGAAACAATTTTTGAGGAAGTTGAGATATATAAAGCTGTTACACAAATAGTTCCGATCACAATAAACAGGCATGATGGATATTCTCAAAATATATGTAATGATTGTAAGAAGCAAGTTGAAGAATTTTACAATTTCCGTCAAATGTGTATCAGTTCAGATGAGTTCCTTAAATCAAATCGTCGTCCAATAAGTCGGAATAATGAGCATGATTACTCAACGTTAATTGATGAGTATGACATGGATTTGTCTGAATATCTCATTGAAGGATCCGCACTCAAAGATGAAACAACCGCTGAAGAACTAATATTAGAAACAGAAGTGATAGATAATTGTAATCCTCCCGTACCAGTCATAGATGAAACTCAATTGAATTTTAGTGGACCATCAAGTAAGTCAATGAAAAGAAAGAGTTATGCCTGTCCAATTTGTAATAAATTATGGATAACTCCATCGAAACTTAAGCGTCACATGAGCAGTCACAAAAATATTGAAAAGCAGCATTCTCAAATATATCATTGCGCAATCTGTAATTCCATCCAAGATTCACCATTAAAATTAGCTCAGCATATGACAACTCATGTAAACCCTTCAGAAAGTTCCAGTACCCAATCAGGAGACAAATTCAACTGTAAAGTTTGTGGATTAGAATTTTTGTCAATGCCTAAGCTACAGAATCATATGAAAGCCCAGCACCTGCGCAATATTTCAATCATCTCAACTCACAGCATATCCAATGAAGTGCCTGACAAAATGAAAACATCTCTAGAGACTAGAAGAAGTGAAATTGGAGACGTCAACACAACATGCTTTGAGTGTGGCAAGCAGTTTGCAACTTCCTCAAAACTACGAAGACATACGAAGATTCACACGAGATCTGACAAGAAGCCACCACCTAGACCTGCAAGACCAAGGAGATATGGTAAGTTTTGCTAGAATTGACTCTAAATAATCATCTAATTCCTCAAAATCTACTTAAAACTGTCACAGAATGCGTCCATTGTGGAAAAAAGTTTGAATCACCATCAAAGCTCATGCGTCATATGTCGGTTCATCGTGATATGGCAAAAAGCACTACACCATCGGAAACAGCCTTAGAAATCTCAACGGTAACATCAATTCTAGGAGATTAACATGCGTAAACATCAGATAACAATGAGATAAAGACTGTGTGAATGAATAATCAAGTCATTAGCAATAAAATAATAAGTAGATAAAGTAAAAATCACGGGTTCATGTTCAAATTAATTGATAGGTCGTGTCTGATAACAAATGCATTTAGCGAAAAAATATTGATAAGGAAGAGAGTATTAGAATATTTTCCCATGATAATATCATTAAACTGTTCCAGATTTTCATACTACACACAAGTAAAATTTGCGTAGAATGAATCTAACATCAATAGTAAGTGCAATTTATTCAATTAGTATTATTTCTGTAGTTGCATAGTAAGGATCTAGAATTATATCATGGATTACGATGTGAGAATTTAAAAATCTAATCTTGTTCCTGATTATATCCAATTCTTGTTCAACAGGTGGATTTTTCGTGCTTTGACTTTCCATCAGTAATTTGGGGAGTTTTACCGCCAGCTGAAATCATAATCAAAGTATCAATTGTGGCACCATTAGCTATATTTGGAATTATTGGGAATGTCCTGCTGATTTGTACAATTCTTGGAGATCGATCATTGAAATCTCCAACAAATTATTTGATTGCCAATATGTCAATATCAGATTTATGTACCTTATTGTTCTCACCTGCTTTAGTTCTGTTTCATGAAATATTCCAAAACTACAAATTAGGGATTGTTGGATGTAAAGTTGAAGCTACAATTGAAGTTTCATTTTTGATTACTTCTGTTATCACCTTATGTTTTGTTAGGTAAGTTTGTTTGGGGTTGCTGGCATATGATGAACATGCTGATGTCACATCTTCTATGGAGTTCATTATATGCTAGCAATCCTATGCATCAACATCTCCATCAACATATTCATTTTCATCCAATCAGCTACGAACGACTAACAGCAATAGCATTTCCAATGCAAGCCAGGCTAACACTTCATGACACAAAGGTCGTCATTGTTGCTTCCTGGATTTGTGGATTGATTCTGTCATCGCCATTAGCAATTTTCAAAAACTATACAGAACGGCAATGGAGAAACTTCTTGGAAGCATTTTGTTCTGAGAATGTCAATGTCCTGCCACTCTACTGGCATGTGATTATCGTTGCATTGGTTTGGATACCGTTGGTGGTTCTGATTTTCTGTTATACAACAATATTCATCAAGCTTGATCAATACGAAAGAGTTCGTAAAAGGAGAGATCATCCGCTGACAATCAGCTATAAAAGGAAGTTTGCCAAAACTTTGTTCATTGTCGTTGTGACTTTCTTCGTCCTGAGAATCCCGTTCACAACTTTTGTATTCATGCGATCATATCGACTTCAAAGTTCTGAGATTAATTCTGTGGATGGAATTCAGAGGATTCATTGGTACATCTCACGTTACTTAATATTCCTCAACTGTGCATTAACACCTTGTGTCTATGGACTAACAAATGAGAACTTCCGAAGAGCATTTCGTCGATCAAAGTGTCATAAATATTTCTGCATGTGTGCACCAGGAAGTATATCCAAAACAGTTGCTGTTTATTCAATTAATCATCAAGATCCACAGTCTCACATGCAAGAACCAAGAACAAGAAATCCAATAAGTGATAAGAAAATATTCAGTCAAGGCTGGTTCAAAAGTGGAAAGTTGTCGAAATTTTCAACATCCAAAAATCAAAATGCAGCAACAAGAAGTCAAGATAGATTTCATACAACGGATGCATACATGTGAATATTTCCCCTTAAAGTTATGCTAAGGATGAAGAAGGAATAGATTTAAATTTCAAAAATCCGTTACAATCACTTGCTGTTCATGCACTAAAAATCATTTTAGAACAAGGAAAATGGAAAAATCGATAAAGGCTTAATGTTTTCTTTTACTTCTTTCTAAAGGCGTAGATTATTTTATTTCCTTAGAGAAAATTTAATATTTCCGTATTTCCTCGTCCGTAAATTTACTTTATAATCCTGTCATCATCTAATAATGGAAGGCACATACGAATACGAGTTAGAACGTGCAGAATTGCTTGGTGTTACTCCACCGGATAGAGAACAATGGGAAGAACAAATGAAAGCTCGAAAAGAGGCCGAGGTTGAGCAGGAACAAAATGAGATTGCACAAGTAGTAGAAGGTGAAGGTGAGCAGGCTAAAAGAACTCATGGCAAAATGGATGAACTTAACAGCATATTGTCAGCAACTCAAGTTAAAATCAACAAATTTAAGGTGACAATTAGTCTCGTATATCCAATGTTATTGTACTAAAAACATTTTTCTCCTATAGAGTGTTTGCGGAAGCTTTACAAATCTTCTCAGAAGCCGAACATCAAGTCCCGCACCACCTGATAATCGCCAAGCTCAAGACAACCAACCAGCTCCAAATGGCGATGCACCATCAACTTCTATCAACGATGCACTAGAGACTCTTGATCAAATGAAGGAAGTCAACAACCAATCAGATGCTGAATTTGCCAAGAATCAAAAAATTGACATTGCATCAAAAGTGTCTAAGAATATGGATGCACTTGACTCATTGTTGGCCAAAAGTGAGAGAGCTGAGATGTCATTGCAGCATCAAAATAAGCAAATGTCTAAATTTTTACGTTAAACTGTCGCTCAACTATGCTTACTTTAACTTCTGTCTCTTTTGAGCTTCCACTTTTACTTCATCAGCTCTATTCTTAATGCTAAATTTTGGTGGGGTTGTTCATGTATGGCGTCGAGATTTTAAGGATGAGGTTAACTATCCCGTTCTATATACCAGAGGGTAGCAAGCGTTTTCCAGTGGACAGTAACGCCACTTGAATGCTGTCAACTTGGTTACCGTGTAGCAAGCAATTGCATGTGTGTCGATCGGGTAACAGTGAACAATTTGTGATGTAGTAATGCAAGCATCGCTGAGCATCAAGAGTATACATAAGGAAAAGTAACTAGGCTTGAGGCATCAGTTGCCTTACACAACGAACTGGTAGTTTATTGATTTAACCCTAGAATACCCTAGTTGCCAAATACCCTTGATATACTCTTTAGATAGTTAGAAAGATACAAAATCGTAATATTGTACATAATTCATGAACGACCCCAAATGTGAAAAAAGAACATTTTTAATGAATCCGTCTAATGAAGGATGTTTTTTTGGAATCTTAATGTTGATAACATTGTAGTTTATAGAACTTTGTATTTTATTCTATTTTGTTAACAGTATTCTCATAACTTATTGTCAGGCAATCAACAGATTTATACAATCGACAAAACTTAAAAGGCTAAGTGAATAGCAATATACCATTTATAAATTTTTAAAGCTTGTACAATTTCTGTTGGTTGCAATACCTATAAAATTATTATAATAAGCTACTTATGATATTTATAGCCTGTATACATATTCTAATATCTATATACATAAAGGATACAAAAAAATCAATAAAAGAATTAATTTTCCGGATAACAGCCTAATTTTTGTGTCATGCATGGCATGCTGTGTTTATATCAACAGGTTAAATATTTTCAAACCATTCAAATTTTTAAAAACCGTTAAGAAAAATTCAATTGAAATCAAAGTTTTGTTTGCTCATGCAATGTTTACAGACATACTACCTATTTACCTAGTAAGTAAACACAAGAGAGAAAATTAGCTATCAATGCCTACCCTCACAATTTCCCTGCCTAATTCTAATGATAAAAATTGTTGAAATTCTTTAGCTCACGAAAATTTATTTACACTTGACTGTTGGCGCGACACAAAAGATTTTCTTTCATCATGCAATAATAATAACACACATAGTCTCTCTCTCTCTCTCTGGATATGGTTTGTTTAAAAGAACTCAGCTATTATAAACAAATAAAAATCATGTAAACATATTATAATGAGAAAGATATAAGGAATGGTGATGATGCGAGAAATTTAATTGTACTTACCGATTAACGACATGAATATCAGCATTTGCTGCAAGTTATGTCCAATTCCTTACAGAATCCTATCACTGGAATCACCAACTCCCCAAAAAATCTCAAAAGCTTCCTTTTCCAATAGCAAAAAATCTCATGAAAATGTGTTGACAGCGAATTGGAAGCGCTCACAGACCCAAGATTAAGTTTTACGTTCATATAAAATGTATGAAACATTAAACTCGTTTTTCCTTCCATTGCCTCAGTCGTCAATTGAACGCCGCGTCGATATGAAGTAAATCGTGGGGCTTGAAAAGTTTCGCAGTTGAATATAAAAATTCTGCCCTAAAAATTTTTGAAACTTTTTGGAATTTTTGCAACTTTAAAGTTAAGTTGACCGTGGAAAGTTTAAATTCCGTCCATAAAGCTGGTCCAAAAATTGGATGCAAATAATTTTGCAGTGACTTCATCGAGTGGAAGTACGTAGGAAGATCCATACACACATAGTTTGATCTAAAGTAGTGTTTTGCTAATAACTACACTTGTATAGACCTAAGAAGCACATACAATCGAATAAATCTTCAAACATTTCCAATTTTTCATCTTTCCAAAAATTACAACAATAAAAAAATCAAAATGGACAGCCATTAGAAGCTAGTTTTAATACTAGAAAAAATATTAATAATTTTGTAACACATTTTAAAGGAAGTGATCGAATTACACAAGCTTTAATTATTGCAAATGTCAAAGCCAACTTGAATCGAATAAATTAAAAGGTGAAATAGAAACGATCAGAGTTAATAAAGTCGATTTCTTTGTGGTCCATTAATTTCGCGATCATCTAAATCATCTAAAATACTCCAAAATGGAGAATTGATTTTTAAATGTGCAAAGATTTGGCGTTATCTAGGATTTGATAACCTCTAAGCTACAGCTTGATTAGATTTTTCTTGGAAAAAAGTGACCAAAATAACAAGGAGTGATTTAATTAAAATTTTGCTAAATTTAAAAGCTTACTTTGAACTGTCAAATGGCCATGATCTTGAAACTTTGAAAAAATTAAATTCATATTCAAAGCTTACTTTGAATTCAAAATAATTTGGTATCAGCAATAATTCTAGAAATATGCGGGGAGAATTATGTAAAATAGTGAAAAAAATCAAGAATAATGACAAATTTTAAAGAATTTAAAAACATGGCAAGAGTGTGAAATAGAATTTTTGGAAAGGAGGAAACAAAAATTCTTCCAACTAAAGCAAATTGAAATTTGCAGTGATTTTGAAAATTCAATCAAATTTAGAAATCAAAGTGGGCATTGAAATTAGAAAAAATATTTTAAAAATCAATATGGGTCGTTCAAAAATGATGTCAAAAATTAATTTTGCAACTGTTAATCTAAATTACAATTTGCAATATAAGAATATACAAGGTGCAGAACTGATCAATTAATTTTTTATCATTCTTAATTGAGTTCATCAGTTCCAAATCCTTGAAGAAAATTGGAATAAAAATTTTGCAAATACCGTCATTTTTGAACGATCACAACCCAAACAGCATAATTTGGAGAGTCGCATTTTCGCCGTAAAATAGGTCAAAATACGGCGACGTGGCGTTGCTAATGCCAAGTTGTACTGTTCGGGCAAACTTTCATTAAATTAATCTATAATTTCAAACGAACGCCCCTCCAGCTATACTTAGAATTCAAAACTATTCGCACACATGCTCACGATTATTCAGATTTCGGAAATAAAATGGTCCACGGAAAAAAAACTAATTCATCCAATTATTTCTGCCTTCAGATTTAAGCGGTCCAAAATCCAAAAGACATGCACAAATTATTTCCAAGAATTACGGTCATCCCAAATCAAAAATCACTCAACAAATGTCTATGTGCAATCATTTTATGTGACCTATAATTGGATAATCTCTTTGCCATAGTCAAATTTCATTCTCTACGCTGTTCTGTCCGAAAAAAATAATAAAAAATACGAGAAACAGAACTATAGAAATTTACATACGTAATAAAAGAATTATTCATGCATAAGTGGATGATACTTTTTTTCAAATTCGAGATAAATAATGCCTTGACAACTAATTGAAATTGTAATCTCACATGAAAGTGGACAAATGAGTGACTGTATGGATGAATAATATGCAGTTTCTCATCGCATCTAGACTGGAAATTGACGTTTTTGAGGCTTTTTTATCTGAATTGAAATTTGAGCTGCTTGTTTTGTTTATGGCTGGATGTAATTAAAAACAATATATGCAAAGCTTCCAAAATAGCTGTTTCTGTGATTATCAGTGATTAAAGCATTTTTGAGGTGATATTCGGATTGTTTATTTATTGAGGAAATCAACGAATTTAACTAAATCAATAAATAACTTATGGATTAATAAAGTGAATCATTAGAAATTTAATTGATGCTCATTCGCGATACGATCTTTTCGCTCAGTGCGTTTATTTGTTTAATTTAATAGTGAAAATACAATTTTTAAGCTTACAAAATTTTGTTTTTCTCGTTTTAGTGCAGAATTTGGATCTTTTTGAGACCAAGAATGTGAATGTTGTGTGCATTAATTTATTAAATTTATATCTCGATCTTGAGAACTTGTCGAAGTCAAGGCCTCAAAAAAGGACGTTTACCACATAGTCCCGATCAATGCATATTGATATTGTACAAAACAGACACCTGTCACAGACAAAACCCATACAATTTCTAGATAATCTGTATGGACTCTGATTGCCACTACGATGACGAGGCGGCAGAATACTTAAAAACCAAATGACAGTCACTTGACGAGAGCAACTGAATTTATCAATTGGATGCTACTTGGTTGAATACTGCCGTCTAGTCATCGTGGTGGCAACAATGTGTGCTGATCGGGAAAAGTCAAAGATGGTCAAGAAAGGTCATCGTAAATTCGTGATAACTACAAGATGTTCTAGGACAAATACATGAAACCGTTCCATTTAACCAAAATATTTTATATGTATTAGATTGATGATTCATAAGAACATCATGGAGATATAGGTTAATTGCATTCAAACTCTCAACTTGATAACAATGTTATTCCTAACTGTTCTTAACTAGAATTCTGAGATTGGAATATTTTCTCCTAGCTACTAATGTAGATATTTACACCTGTTATCTCATAGTAATATAGACCTGCTAAATTTGCAAAGAAATGTGTTTGCCTTAAAGCCTAGAAAGTAATAAGTCTTAGCCATTACCTTCAAGAAATTCAAAATACCTAAATTAAAATTAAAATTAATTATTGCATGATTCAGTCTGAAAACTCCAAATTGAGTCACAGATGTTAAAACAGCTATAACATCCAACGTAATAACCAAAAATCAAAGAACCTCTTAAAAATTTCAATAATTAGTTCTTTTCATCACGAAATATACATCCAACACATTTGCAGATTCCTACTCTCAAAAGAATGAACCTCAAAACGAACAATAAGCCTCCGGTCTCAAGTATTGAATCAGTGAAAATATAAATGTATAATGCAGAAAATTGCACCGCAAAAAGAGACGTAAGAGTCGTAAACAAAAACAAGTTCTTAAATTGCATGGTAATGCAACTCTCTCGACTATATATGATCTGCAGCCTTCAGCAAAATACTATATAGGAATGAATGAATGGTGAAGAAAAAGAAGAGAATTGTGCATGAAAAGGAAAAGTAAAGCTTCGACTTGTTGATAATTTTTTAGTGACTATGACTAAAACAAAGTGTGGGAATGTATCAAGTGATATTACAAAAAAATCGATCAAAAAGTAAATATTCGTGATTGGATTAAAGGAATGGAAGTAAAATTAACCCACATATTGGGTGTTATAGACATTAAAATTAACAGCATCAAGGCATTTTATCGGTCATGATGTCATTAATATCAAATCATTTTCGACAAAAAACAACTAAATGATCTCTTGACAATGGAGAAATTAACAGCAATACAAAGGCATAATGAGTAACAAATTTGACTGTGGCTGTGGCATTTAATAATACATGCAGAGGAAGGCGAAAAAGCTAATTAATTACAAGAGAATTTCAAACAAAAATTATCGTTAAATACACAATGAATCATGAAGGAACAAGAAGGGGGTTGTGCCTTAGTGATGTGAATGATTGATGAAGCTATGAATCACTTCTGTTGTGTTAGTTTGAAGAATTTTAAGTTTCAACGGTTTTCTGAAATTCAAATTTCTTAACCGCAGCCAACTTCAAGTTTGTTAGAAAATTTAAATTTTTATTTAACGGAAATTTCACAAAATCAATTTTTGGACTTGAAATGCATTCATTAAGGCTTAGTATGCTTGACAGCATTTATTGACCAACCCCAGCAAGTAATTTAAGTGAAAATTATTCATTGCATAAACAAAAATCTGATATTTTCCAATAAACAATTGCCGTTTGCTAAAAAATACTTTTTATGACTCTCGACACCTTCAGTAAGCTTAAATATTTCTTTTTCTCACCATACATAATTTTTTATTATCATCATAAAACTATGATGGGCTTGATAATAGACATGAGTAGAAAGACAATTTGATTTATCACAAATTTTTAACAACTTGACAGTCGAAGCTACTCATCGCGTGAATACCTTTCATAATAATTTCGTTTCCCATCCCATCAAATTCAGTTTCTTGTCAGCGATCACAGCAGGTTGTGTTAATGAATGGATTGAATGAAGATGAGACTTTGACAGAAAGTTTCAAAAAAAAATCTGAAGAAGTTATGTTCATTAATAATAATAATATTCATCATATTTTAAAGTATTTCTTCATCGTGTGGCCATTTATGGAACTCTACTTATAGTGACACACTGTCCTTATAAAGAACGTCGTTATTTCCACGATTGTGTGACGTAAAACAAATGCGCGGTGTTGTTTCTTCATTGGAGTTGTCACCTGGATATTAAAGTAAATTTGAATTCAATTGCGGGGCTTATTGTCTTAGCTGTGTAATTGAATTGAATTAAGAGTGAATGTTGAATGAAGATTAAGCTAACTTAATTAATGTCTGTTTTCTTTTGGATGTTTCAATGGCATTTAATTCATGAGATAGAGATTTCAGTCATATTTTGGAATTTGAGGGGAATTTTAACGAATTTTTGAAATTTGAATTCAAATTTTAGCTGTTAATTTTCGAATGCTTCTACTAAAACCGTACAACAGCAAAATTAGAAATTTTAATCAAGATTTAAAACCCTACAACAGCATTGTTATACAAACAAAACCATGATTCAGCCTGTTAATTCCCAATTTTCATGCAGTAATCAACAATCCTTATTGGACTGCACGGCAAATACAAATTATTATTGCATAGATATGACTTATGTCATCATCATTAAACTGTCATGTAAAT
This sequence comes from Chironomus tepperi, assembly GCF_022539635.2. Taxonomy (NCBI): domain Eukaryota; kingdom Metazoa; phylum Arthropoda; class Insecta; order Diptera; family Chironomidae; genus Chironomus; species Chironomus tepperi. Next base: position 5,354,864 of record NW_027226207.1, read on the forward strand.
TATGTGGAGTAAAATATGATTATTACACAGTAGTCACTTTCACGCATATGTCCACACATGTAATGTTTCAAATATTCTTATCATGCTTAATAGATCTCTTTTTAATATCGATTAAAGAATTAGAAGTAATTTGAATTAATTGAAAAATTTATGAGCAGCCAAAGAAGTTCGTGAGTCAATGCCAGACTGCTTAGGATTTTTTTGTCCAAAAAATGTTTTTGTCGGAAGTTATTGTCAACTTCCCACGCATACACACAGAAAATAGTTTAAAACATATATTTTGAGTGTGCGTTAAATGAGTTCCATTAATTATGCATATACATTTCCAATTCCAATTGTTGCTTTACAGCACAACGGTATAGCATTTATTCTCAAAATTCACTATAAAAATTTTCACTGAAAGAGATTTTAATGCGCGTCCGGTTAAAGTCATTACAATGACTTCATGATGGCAATGATGATGAAAGTTGTGAATTAACAAAATGACTTGACCATGTCAAATAAACTTGCACGAAGAATTTTTATACTCAAAAGAGCTGTGCTGAAAAGGACAATCAGTAATATTTTTAATATAAATGTTACTTGTTGCCTCGCTGCGCCCGAAAAAACTTTGGCAAATATATTTACATTATCTTTGTTCAATATTTTAACACATTTTTAATGATTTTCAAATAATTCCGATTGGTTGGTAAGCGATGTGAATTGAAAATGTGTGAGAAAATGAATATTTGCCGATTGATATTAATTTGAATGAAATTTAATTAAATTTGTATAATTTTAAGTGTTGTAAGGGTTTTAGGAATCTGTTGTATGGTTTTAAATTCAAAATTTAGCTGTTATATTGTTCTATGAATTGCTTGTGTATGGTTTCAATCCAAAATTCAAGTTATATATTGTTTGAAATTGACTGTTGTAGGGTTTTATCTTCTTGGATTGCTGTTGTACGGTTTTAGTCCACGCAACTCAAATTGAACCCATTAAAATTTAAGAAAATAAATCAAACAACATTGTCAAGTGATTTCCAATAATGTCGAACAAATTTCTCAAGTGGTATACCTTACTACAATAATGGTATTGCTTTAACAACACCTCTCATCTTTCCTACCTAATCATAAACATCTTCACTCGCTTTTATTACATATCGGTAAATAGAGAAAGATGAATTACCATCGAAATGCCATCAATTAACAATTACACGATTTTAAGTTCCATTGTTGCTTAATCAAGCATGAAATCACGATTCTCACTTATAGGGCCATCAACCAAACATGCTATTTAGACGTTTAACAAACGAACTCACATATTTATGTGCCATCATCATATGGCAATCAGATGTTTCTTTCACTCTCTTTTGGAGGCAATTTTCATTTTTGTGGACAGTCGAACGGAAGTGAATATGTGTTTGTGAATAGCAAAATAGCGAACATAGTTTTTATGGGAATTTTGTGGAAATAAGAAATTTATTGGATAGATTATGACGTCACATTTGTGTATATTGGAAATTTAGATAAATTAGTCATGTCCAGTTGCATGGCGCAGATATTTACATTGACACACGTATGATATTAATATTAGCTCCAAAATTCATAGTAAAACCCACTCGATTCCATGTTATTACACATGATGAAGTTAGTAATCTGTTCAGGAGAAAAAGATGCGATTAACGGTTTGGAATATGACTCAGTGGATTAGTTGTGTGTTTGTTTATTTATTCAAAATCCTTGAACAGATTGTTATGTGCAATTTTGCGAAAGTGATCTTAAAAGTTGGAAATTCTGAAGATCTTATTCGATTTTAGAATTTGTGCTTATTTTTGACATATTTTGATACTAAATCGTCATTTTCTGTATCTGTATTATTATTTTCCTTCTGATCTATCTATCATCCACACTCCAAAGTCTATTTATGACTTCATCCCTTCACCCTTATCTCAATTCCTTCATTTCAACTTCTGTTTCTATTTTTAACAGTAAATCCTATTTGTATGCTGTAAAATAAACATATGTAAATCCTTCACACTCTCCGTTTGTTGCATATCTGTTTCAGTATAACCACAGACATTGAACAGTTAAGACAAAAACTTACCAATCGTCTTTCTCTTCCTACAGCTAAAAACAAAAACATAATTTTGTTTTGGGAACCAAATACAAAGCATTTCGTGACTGATCCAAATTGTTGTCAACTTCTATTGTATAATTAATTAGACAGAATACAGTGGAGACAACCATGACAACATCAATTAACATACCATCTTGTTTTGACAATCCACAGGTAATTAACAGATTAAACATAATTAATTTGAAATGAATTAAAGGTTCCATTGTTTGTCTAATCATTTAGAGTGCCTTAAGAAGTGCCTTTTATCGCCGAAATGTTGACGCTTTTAAAAATGCTTTGGAGCAAGGCGGAGATCCGAATTCGAGAGATTCAAATGATAGATCTGTGTTTGAGGATGTTCTAACAAAACAAAATACAGAGCAATTTGTGCAGTTGTGCATTGATAATGGTGCTGATATGTATTCGGTAAGATATTAGTCATTAGTATGAGTCATTTTAGCGCATTTTTCTGAATGAAAATACGGTTTTTTGTTGGAACTATGACAAATCATCGATTTTTTGATGATGATTCTTGCTTGACACTTGTGCTCCGAGATCAACAAGTATTTTCTAAAATGATCTTTAAAATTCGTTGTTCCATTTGCTGGAGATTACTTAAACAATTCGTGAAGTGAACTACGTAATTCCTACGTTACGTAAAAATACGTAAGCAAATTTACGTAGACATAGAATCTTATTAGACAATTTAACCAGAAAAATGCGCTCTCATCAGTCAAACTGACCTCATATTTACTAATTCCATTCCTTTTTGTCCAATTTTAGAGAAATTCACATGGAAAATATCCACTTCATTATGCCATTGACTCATTATCACCTCAAAATCTTCGTGCCTTTCTCAGCAATTACGATTTGAAGAAAATTAATGTCAGATATGGATTTAAAAACTCACTTCACATGCTGATGGAAATTTTCACAAATAAGAACCTTGATCAAGAAGCCACAACTGAATGTATCAAAATATTGATTGAGAATGGATGCAGCATCAATATGCCGAACGAAAAATCTCGAACTCCACTATTTATGCTGTTTAGAGCACCAGAAATGAGATATAAACGGGAAGTTCTAGACTTCATACTAGAAAAAGAAATTGATATGGATTTATATACTTATAAAAGTAAGGAGATGATTGATCTGTTCAAGAAGAACTTTCCAAATGTCGATATTCCAGCACATATCAATAAAATCGTTGATGTAGACTACATGAGAAGTCTATTGCTGCAAAGAAATGAAGAAAAATTCATATCCAATTTCAAACTCTTTAAAGAAAATGAGACTAATAAGCATAAGTCACAAGAAAATGATCAAAATAAATCAAATACATATGCTGAAGATTGCGCAAGATTTCTTTATACAGCTGTCTCTGAAAATTTGGAGAATGTTGTTGATCATTTAGTTGATGAAGGGATTGATGTGAATAGGAAACCTGCGGACATAAATCAACGTCATGGAATGGCACATCTAGCATGTTCACATGGTAATTATCGTATTTTGGAAGCACTATTTAGAGCTGATCCGAAGCCAGAGGTCGTCAATGAAAAGGGCAAGAACTTGCTACATATCGCAACTGAACATTTTGGAATGGATCCAAGTAGAAATCCAAGTTTCAGCTATGAGAAATGTTTCTATTTGGCATTAGATTACTGTGATGTAAATCAACAAGATGAGATTGGATTTACACCTTTACATTATGCATCAAGATATAGGAACGATAAAGCAGTTGTTGAACTATTAAGGAAAGGAAGTTACATCGGAACTAAAAGCTATTTGAATAATGAAACTCCAGTTGACAGTATAAGCTATGAAGCACTTGAAGCCTACCTCAATGACTGTATAACCACGAATATCCGAAGACATGGCGATGACGAACAGGAAATAATCGTCGACTATAACTTTTTAATGGCACCAAAGAAGAAAACTGAAGAATTTGGACCGGAAATTGCAGTATTACAGAATATTGCTATGCAACCTGAGTTGCGTCCATTGATTAGAAATCCAGTTTTGTCAAGCTTCCTGTTCCTTAAATGGTCAAAGTTGGCAGTTCTGTTTCATTTGAATTTAGCAATGTTTTCAATATTCATGGTATCGCTCATTTACTATATTGTCATGTGCCAGACATTGACATTGGAAGAACAGAAAGACAGTTTCTGGTTTAGCATATTTTGGCTTCTATCCGCAATATCTATCATCATGCTTGCAGTCCGTGAAGCATTTCAGCTGTTCTTATCTCCAATAAACTACCTCAAGAGCGTCGTCAACATCTTTGAGATAATTTTGATTGTTCTCGGCTGTGCCTTAATATTTGTGTATAATAAGGAACAAGATTCGACCGATACATTCTTAAGAGTTTTGAGAGCAGTTACGATTCTATTTGCGGCATATGAATTTTTGCAACTTGTTGGGACATTGCCATATTTGTCTATATCCACACATATGGTCATTTTGAAAAAAGTTGCTCTAACATTCTTCAAGTCTCTGTTGCTTTATTCCATTCTTCTTCTTTCCTTTGCATTGTCGTTCTTCTCGTTGTTTGGTGGACAAAATCATGAGAAATCTGAAGCCTCTAACTCAACAGATTCTAACAATGATGAAGCTGAGGAAGAACAAGACAATTTCAATTCTTTTGGATATCCAGGCATTGCAATCATCAAGACATTTGTCATGTTGACTGGAGAGTTTGATGCTTCATCTCTTGCATTGGAGAAGAGTGGTGCTTACAGCATCATATTCCTGCTTTTCGTGTTCCTGATCACTATTGTGCTGTTCAACTTACTTAATGCCTTAGCCATTGATGACACTCAGCAGATTAGAATTGAAGGAGAACTTGTTGACTTTTGTGAACGAATTAATGTCCTTTACAAGTATGAACGGATGATTTTGGGAAGGGATTGGAGATGGCTGAAGAAGATGATCAGTGTCTTCCCGTACACAATTCCTCATGGAAAGATTGTCATTCATCCAGACAAGAATAATGAAATTTTGACATATAAAGTATCAAACTCCAATAAGGATATCAGTATTAACATGGGAGATGAGCAGGAACTGCAGAATCTCAACAATAACATTGCACTAAAGCGAATCATTCCCAATAAAGCAATATCTGATAAATTACAGAAATATTCAAGTGGAATGGATAATAAAATCATGAAGAAGATCAGAATCATATTAGAGGAAAGGAAGCAAGCTAAGAATGATGATGATAGTGCCTTACTTAATCGTATATCGTCCATGGAATCTGAAATTAAGATTTTAAAGTCAACTATTATTAAATTATGTGACTTGATTGAAGAAAAGAAAAGTTCTTAAATTATATTAACCATACGAATGTAAAAATTAAGATTTTTATGAGCTATTTAATAAATATTTTATTCATAAAGTTATGTCTTTCTGTATTTTCTTCTGTTTTTATCCGTAAAAGTTAACGGTTTTGAAAAATTCAAATTTCAGAATTTGTGGTTTCGATTTTCCATTGTTGTCTCGATTATCCGCTAAATATTTGTTTTCATCCATAAAATATCAATATTTGCACAATTCAGTATAATTAAGCTGTTCTAAACACCAATCCACAATTGAATCTTTAGGTAAGTGACGGCTAACATCATTCCACATCATACAGCATCAAAATTCATTGCATAAACCCTTTATTTCATAGAAATTCAAAACCAGTGAATCATCAACAAAAATATCTCGACTTCTTAAATTATGGAAGCCTTAGATTTATTAGAAAAGCGAATTGATGCCTTGACAAATGTTCTTGGCATCGACAGCAACAACGAAGAGAATAGACTCAACGAGAATCTCACAGATTCAATCCTGTCAGCAAATACTTTAATCACGTCCGCGACTAGTGGACGAGAGAAAGTAGGCGAAATGATGAAAAGAACTAAGGAATTAGAGACATATTTAGATCCAGACTACTTAAACGATCAACAGAGTATTAAAATGAAGGAAGCATACATCAACACAGTCGCAAATGATCTTGCATCCAATTTTGAGATGCTTCAAAAGATCAAGTCATTGGAAACGACACTTGGTGCTGAATATTTTAGCAACATTCCTGATGTCTCTCCAAAAGTAAGAGACATGAATGAAGCATTATCAACAAGTCAACAGCAGAATGATTTAATTGAAGAAAGTTTAATGCTGTCCATGCAAAGATACAGTGAGATCCAGTCAAACTTAAGAGATTCCTTACAGCAACTCAACGATCGTCTAGACAAATTTGAAGACAAGGTAGAAGGCATTAAAAAGAAGGCAATCAGCGAATAAGGTCAATGATCAAATTATTTATATCCATTTACTCATATATTCCTCTCTGGAAATAAATCACGATTTATGCTAGACTTACTCTTCCTTATTAATTTATTGCTGCTTAAAATAAAATAATTCATGCTGGTCAAAATAATATTTTGGATATATTTGTGCTGTTTATTATAATTCATAAATTAGCATTAGTGCTGAGTATTAGGACCTTAATAATGGTAATACATAGATTCAGGCATACAGCCAATACTTAACAATTAAAAGCATTTCAAAAAAGTTAAATAAATTAAGTAGGATGTCAAATATTTCATTGCTTAATGTTCATCCTCTTTATATCCTGCAGGACATTCCTATAGACATCACTGTTGTCATTGTTCTGCATTTTGATGCTGATCATGTCCCTTAATATTTTCTCGTCCATTTTCTTACGATATGCTTCCTTTTCCTCTTCCTTACTGCGAATTTTCTTTTCTTCCAGGACGTGCTTGATGGATTTCATAATTTTTGGATCCATAACTGCTGGCTTTTGGAACTTCGCTGGTAACCATTCATTAACAATAATATTCTCATATTTTGGTGATTTGGCACTTCCAGAATTATTGTTATTCAATGTCTGCATCTCTTCATCTCCAATGTCGCGTGGTGCCTTTACTGGATTCTTAATTGTTCGGATCTCATTCTGTTCATTTGTGAAAACGACTACTTGACCTGTTGGGATCCACTTTTGGAAGACATTTGTTGTTCCTTCAAGCAGTCTTGTCAGCCATCCACAGCAGAGGTACAGCGGCGAATTTCCAGTTGTTATGACTTTCTCATACTTATTAAGGACGGAGATGCGCTGAATCAAGTCAATCAATTGACCTTCAGACTTGATTTGCTGGGTGCTGGATGAATAGAAAGAGAAATTTAAGGAACTGAATTTTAGATTGCCAATAAAGTCACTACTTACTCTGACACAGCAAGAGCATTCAACAGGTTGAATAACACGATTGTGATCAGGAATACGAATAAGACGAAAATGATATAATTTGTGTAGTCATGTAGTTCCAAATTGCCAAACTCAAATTCACCAGTAAGCATGACCTGTCAAAAAGAAAGAAGAAAATGTTAATTAACACTCAGCTATGCTCTACAGGTATCCAAAAGCACCAAAATTATAATTTGGTATGAAGACTACTGTAGGCTTCTGTAATGAGGTTTGGGATGTGGATGAGTCTTGAATATGCTAGCATCTAGCAATTCCAAATCCCAAGTCAGTTTAAATACTCACAAATGTCTTAATAATTGCAATTCCTGGATGATAAAATGAAGGATTTGCAGCAGCTTGTCCATCATTTTCAGACACAGTCGTTGAATTTCCACGTGCATTTTGTGACGGATCATATCCAAATAGTGTGAAGAAGCATAAAGCGAATCCAAAAAGCAGAATTGAATATAAAGCAATTGACTTCAAGAAAGTCAGTATGACTGTCCTTAAGATCACCATGTGTGTTGATATTGAGAGATTTGGAAGTGCACCAGCGAGTGTCAAAAATTCAGTTGCTGCAAATAAGATTGTTATGCCTCTAAGGATTCGCTGGAAGTTCTCTTCAAAGCTTCCAAAAAGAACCAAGAAGGACAGAACAATCAGCACAATCTCGAACCAGTTCATCTTGCTTTTAAAGTAATATTTGATAGAAAACAGGCACTGCATCACTTCCCGGAAAGTCAGCATAATGACAAAGACAATGGATATGCCGTAGAAGAACATGTAGTAAGGATTTGATCGACGTTCATCAAGTTCAATTGACTGGCATAGGACGATGTAGAATATGAAGCTAAGCAGGAACAACGAGAACATGATAAAGTTGATCATGAATAGAAGACTCAATTTCGACCATTTGATGTACAGGAAGCTGAACAGCACTGGATGTTTGATCAACTTCCTTAGTTCCGTATTCTTTGTGATTCTTCTCAGTGGAGTGATCTCACTGTGTCCTGAATTCTTAGGTGGCATCAAGAATGAGTAATCAATATGCAGTTCCTGCTTATCATATCCATAGACATACATATGAGTTTGCTGAACACGTCGAGTTAGTGGAACTAAACATTCATCTAGGAAGTTCTCAAATGTATCCTTGTTCATGTCATCAAGTGCTGTCTTGCCTAGATTATTAGGTGTACAGATGTATGCTGACTTTTTCAATAAAGCCATTGTTGCTGCTTCATTCTTATACCTTGTTGAATAATGCAATGGTGTGCAGCCATAAGGATCCTTTGAATTTATTACTGTATCTCTGTCACATCGTGGATCATTGATGAGTAAATCAAAGCATTTTTGGAAGTCAACATTGTCGTCATCACTCTTTTCAGCACCAAATCTGAGACAGACTTCATGTAGCATGGTTGTTGCTGTATTTGTCTCTAGCACAAATAATGGATCTTTTGGCTTTTCATAGCAGAAAATTACATTTGGCTGCTTGAGGAATAATTCAAGGATCTTGTAATGTCCTTTCATGCAGGCAATAAATGATGGTGGATACAACCATGTTGCTTGCTTACATCTGACATTTATGTCTATTGGGACATTCTGAAGTATAATATCAACAATATTTGTTCCTCCTTTAATTGTTCCCATTTCAAGAAGTTTGGCACATTCATCCTGGAAGCTCTCTTCATTATTGTAGCATGACTCCTTAAATGCCTTAAAATATCCTTCAAATTCTGTTTCTTTTGAATTTACTGCCAATTTCATCATGAATTTTGGATCAATGTTCTGCACTTGTTGTGATAAAGATGGCAATCTAAGTCGTTTATACTTGCTGACCATTTCATCTTGTCTGTAGGTGTAAATGTCAATTTCTGCATTATTTACGAAATATCGGAGCAATTCTTCAACATTTAGAGTAGCATTCTTGTTCATAAGCTGATGAAATGGAGTCTCGTCACTATCATTTGGATAGTTTGGATTACATCCGTGATTTAGGAGAATTTTCAGGCATTCTATGACTTTATCATAATTTTCAGTGTTTAGCTTTTCAATTAGCAAGTGGAGGGAGTTTTTGTCATTAAACTTTGCATTTACTTTGGATGAGTCATGGTATTTAAGGAATTGCTGCAAATTTCTTGGACACTGAGATTCTAGAACTAAATGGAGCGGGTAGCGATCATCTGCTGTTTTCTAGAAATGGAAGGAGAAAATATTAATTTTTAACTGTTAAAAAATATTTGAAAAATTAGTCGAGACACAAACTGTTATAAAGATGCAAAGAATGTAATAAAGATTCATGACAAAGAAGCAAATTTCAATAAAATGACGCAAATTCATATTTTAGATGCAAAACTGTTATAAAGATGCGAAATAACTTCCATCAAATTTCAAAATTTATTTATAACGATTCTTCTAGTCATGACACATGACTTAAAACAAAACATCATCTTCATGCCAGAAAATCTTCATGCTGGGCATGCAAGGTCGGCATATTTCATCAAAATAAGTTGTAAAGATGAAATTCAATACTCTCTGAGTCATGCTCCTTATGAACTCATTGTTTGATCAGTGAAGATGAGAGTCTTGAAATAAAGTTACTTTATTGACCGTTTCGTAACTAGTGACAATAATGCCATTAATGCGTAGTATTCTGCGTCTGTAAAACTTTTGTTTTGGCGTGAAATTAGTCAATCAACTTAAAATTTGCATTAAGGCACAATTGACATGATTCATAGGCGTTCCACTCATTTCAATATCCTGGTTAATTACATCTTTTTGTGCCATCCCCAATTGTATCGAATTAATGGAAAGTGGGATGACAATTACAATAATTTTTGGTCCACAGCAGCAGTCAACAACACTACAATACAGTCAATTTAAGAGTTCTTTATATTCTTGACATTATCTCGTTTCTATTTACTTCTCGATCATCTTATGTCTATTATTATTGGACTTAATGAAGACAAAAACACACACAACATAAAAACATCGCGCATTATTTTGATGAAATACGTCCATTCAGGTCTTAAAAAATCAATTTTCTTAATGATCGCTGTTTTGGTGATCACAAAAGAAAATTTTTAACAATTTGTTTGAGCTTTTGTGAGCAATTTAAGGTAGATTTGTTAGACATCATATGTGACTAATGTACATGCTTAACAAGCAAAAGCATGTCTATCAATTAACAAAAAATATAATTTTTCAACTGTCATTTAATTTTTAAAATTTCAAAGGTTTCTGAGATCAATTTTTGAACTTTAAATCCGAATTATTTTTGACCGTTAGAATTTGAATTATTTTTGACCGTTAAAATTTAAACTTAATCAATTTAAAATTAACAGATATCAATGTTATTTCTATCAATGAATCATGAATAAACTTATCCATCCGATAAAAAAAATCAAAAATAAATTCTTTCATCACCAATCAAGCTTGCTGTCTAGAAATTGCTAATTATGAAAATGATATGTAATTTTTATTTTAAAAAATCAAATCTTACCGCATAACATTCAGCTCCATTCTCTATACATAATCGAATATACTCAGCAGAGTTTGGCTTTGTTAAAATCTTCTGAAACAATGTACGTCCCGCGATGTCCGATTCATGATTTGGGTTCGCATTTAGAAATTCGAGCGTATACATAAAATCTGATAGATTACGATCACGAAAGGCATTCGATAGCAGTTTCTGTTTTATATATTTTAATTGATGATACGTCGAATGTAAATAGTGGAATCGAATGTAAATTGTGAAATCAGCGGTGTATCCAGGTATGCAATCTCATTTAAAATTTCTAACTTAAAACGTCATTTCTAACTGTCAGTTTTTATTTGAATTACTTGAAGTTCAATTTGAACTTTAAATTCAAAATTCTTTTATACGTTAAAATTGAAGACTTATTCTTTGATCATCATCTGGATACACCTCTTGATATCCACTTAGTACTTACTTGAGGATCAGGCATCTTATGTATGTATGTGCTTACTGTTCCGTTGATTTCACTTGACTATTTTATTGTTATTTTCTCTAATCTTCTTCCGTTCCAAAGAAGAAGCTACAGAAGACACAGAACCAAGGTCGTATATGGAATTTTTTGTTAGAAAAAGAACACTAAGCAGTCATAAAAGACTGCTTTTAGCACAATAAATAAACGCGACGATCGGTTTCGTTGTCAAATAATTTTTTAATTTACACAGTCTTGACAAATTTTAATCAGCATGTATGAGTCTTAATAGACGATTATCAAGCCTATATGCTTCCGATAAAAAAAAATTTAATTTAATTAACTTTAATTGAATCAATAATATGTGCTGAGAAATTCAGCACCGCTAGAAAGAGACTTTTGTGTATGACATCATCAAGATTTTTTTATTGGACGGAAGCTGCACTTTTAATTTATTAATAAAATTTCTCTTCACACTTATGCATCACCATAAAATTTCTATAGCTCTATTATAGTCTAAAAATCCACTTCCACGATCTACGCAGAAACAAAAAAAAAATCCTTAAAAAAATTCCACAAAGGCACAACGTCTTGATGGAAAGCGCAAAAGAGACTGAAGAGTTCACTTGCTCGATCTTTCACGCTCCTCTCAAAAAAATGTGACTAAACATAGATTTTTCGATCAGGGCCTTCAGCTGTGCTTCTCCATTCGCACACTCAAAAATAAATAAATATCAACATGTCATCGACGACGCAGTGGATAATGAGTAACAGGTTTTTATTTTGGTAAATAAATTTGCTTGACGTCTTGCTCCCCTGATGTTATATCTATTTATAAGATATATACAGCAACAAAAAAATATGCCGGCTAATCGAGATATGTATGAATCAGGGATTGAGAAAATGAATGTTTGTGTCGCACACATGCACAATTATAAAAACATGAATATTAAGCTTCCTATTTATATTCAAAATTCATAAAGATTTTTTAATGGATAAATATTAATTTACATAATTAAATTTAACCAGTTGCGTTCATTGAGACGACTGGACTGGGTGCATTCACAATTACTGATGCTGCTGCTGTTGCTGGAACGTGGAAAAAGTAGAGCATAAATCCAGCAGCTAGTACGAAATGTGCTGATGCAATTCCAACAATCAAGAATATTGAATACTTGGACAGCTTCAAGGATGGCATCAAGACGTTGATGAGAACAGATCCAGATAAAAATGCTCCAGTCATTACAAGTAGCCATTGTAAGACTGATAGTGGTATAGTCCAAAGTACACTGACTGGTATATAAACAGCTAACGAATATCCGTACAAACAGATAAGAGATAAAAGACTTGGAATGTATGGTGCCTGAAAAGAGGAAATGATGTTTTGATAAATAATTAATCTCAACTGTCAACTGTATTTTGAAAATTCAAATATTTTGAAGTTCAATTTTTGAACTTTCGATTTGAAATTTTTAAATACGTTAAATTTTTAATTATTTTAACCACTAGCTACTTACACTTTCCAAATCAGGATTAGTATCATCATTTAGATCCACAGAATACTTGAGCACTGACCAGATTAGAAACGGCATGAGAGAAGTATAGAGAATAATACATGTCGATGCATAAGATACTAAATGAAAATTGTAGTGCCAATGAAATTTGCTGCTATGATCATGTTGAAAGAAATTAGCTAAATTTCCAGAGATAGCAATTGTAAAAATTAATGTAGTCGTAACCCAGAATGGTCCATAAAGATCAGGATTAACTTCCAGTTTAGTCTTCAAGTACGAGGCACTAGCTCTTTTTGGTATCATTGAATTTATTATTCTCTCGACCACGTCATTTGTGTCTATGTTGAAGAACTGTTGATAGTATTCAATTTGAAACATTGACAGTTTTGGTGAGCTGGACGGCGATTCTGGAAGTTTGAAAAATTTATAAGCAAAAACAAGTCACGACAAAAATGAAATTTTTCTTACCATCTTCTATCACTTTTTTCGGTTGACTTACGGCGATATCGTCAAAGTCTTTGAATCCTAACAAGTCATCTGCTGCAGTTGACATGATTAATATTTAATTAACCACTTTTGATTTTGTATACAATTAAATATTCTTAAAATTGGAAAATAAAATTTAAGTTTTGAATACGTAAACAAAATGTGAGCAAACGTCAATAATGTATGATACTCACTTTGTACGGCTGTCTAATGATGAAGTGTGTTAACTCTGATATCAGAATTTAATTAAATTTAGCAATGAATGAAAATGAGGGAAATTTCAACAAACTGTTGAATACTTTTTCAAATCTTTCAAATTTTATAACAGTTTTAAATTTCAAAAGTTCGTTATATTTTCGCATCAATAAAAAAGACGCGAAAATTCAAAACTCAAAATATCGTTTTTTTCCAAAAAAAAAAAATTCTAAACTTGTTATCAACAAATGCGTCATATTTAAAATCTTGTATTACTTTTTGAAGTCCCTATTCCTTTCTTGAGTACGTAAACAATAAGCCCTTGTTGCAAAAGTAAGCAAAGATTGCTGATTTGTAAGAATAAAAATCTCTTTTGTTTTAGTAAAAAAGTTTTCATTGAAAATTTAATTAAAAATATAGTTAAAATGAGTAATTTAGCACATACAGCGAAAGAAGCGGTAGAAGAAAATCAGATGAAATGGGGAATGCAATTATCCGAGATCTATCGATTATCATTAAAGTTTTATAAAGGTAAAATTTGATCGAAAAAATTATTAATCATAAAATTTGATAAGCAACTTTATTATCTAGATAAGAGTGGCAAGGCAGTACATTTAAGCTATGAGGATAACTTAAAATTAGTTGCATTAACACTGCAAGCCAGTCACGGACCAATAAATCAACAGAAATTGGAGCCTTTAGGTAAAATTCGGTAACTCCAATTAATGTTCTTAAATAATTAAGCAATGATCCATTTTATAGGCGTATTTGACGTGATTGGAAGAGATAGACGAAATCAATGGACATTACTTGGTGACATGACTAAATTACAATCAATGGAAGGATTCATTGACTTACTGGATCGCTTATGTCCATCATTTAAGCCATATATCGAGGCAATTAAACAAGATCGTGAGGAAAAAAAGCGAATTGAGGAAGTAGAGAATGCAAAGAAGAAGGAATTAATGGAAGCACAACAAAAACGTGAGGAAGAACAAAGACTGCTCGAGAATGAAATTCATCGTGAAGAGATCCAAAGACGAAAATTACAGGATGCTCTAAATGAGCAAACATTTTATCAATTTAAAGAATATGCCGAAAAACAATTTCCTGGAAATCCCGACCAACAAGCTGTTCTGATAAAGCAGCTACAAACTGAACATTATCATCAGTATTTACAACAATTACAGTCACAACTACAAAATGTTGATTTAGACTTGGATGCAACGTTAGGAGAGTCCAAACTTAGTGAATCATGCAGTAAAGAACAGGAAACGTGTCTAGTTGAAGAAAAAGATCGCTGTGAGTCAGATAATGAATCTGATGAGTTTGCAGTCGTACAGCCAGCAAATATGTGGACTCGAAGTGATTTGAAAGAATTTAAATTAGATGTGACAAAAGAGAATGGCCAAGGTGTCATTCGTGTAGGACATGGAGATACAGTAACTATAAGAGTACCTACGTTAGAAGGAGGTTCGAGTCTCTTTTGGGAATTTGCAACAGATAGTTATGATATTGGATTTGGTGTCTATTTTGAATGGAAGCGACCAACAACAACGGAAGTTACTGTACATGTAAGTGAAACTGATGATGAATTGGACGAGAATGAATTAGGTGAGAATGATGAAGATGAGGAGATAACATGTGGTACTGATGATTTAGAATGCGGTACCCAAATTCCACTTAAACCATCGTCAATGCTTGATCGTCCTCCACTATCAATTATAGTTCCAGTTTATAGACGCGAATGTCACACTGATGTTTATTGTGGATCACACAATTATCCAGGTGAAGGAACTTATCTACTTAAATTCGACAATTCCTTCAGTCTATGGCGTAGTAAAACTGTGTATTATCGAATATTTTATACACGATAAAATCATGACGGATCATTAATTACAATATAGGTTTAAATATAAATTCAATATAAAATATATCTATTATACCTAATTGGGTCGTTCATAAATGACGTCTGATAGTGTATGACACTCCAGTGAAAACTGAGGTAGACGCAGTTACTCGTGATTAGTTAAAACAAATTCATTTGAATTTAACGGTTAAAGATTATTTGAAAAATAACGAACAAAATATATTTGAAATTTTAAGTTCAAAAAGTGAACCATAATTTTCAAATAATTTTAGATCGTTATTTTTCAAATTATTTTTTTCCGTTAAATATCAATTGAATTTGTAATTCTTTAATTGCACTTCAATATTATTATTAGATATTTATTCCATAAATGGATGATATGCCAATGAGTGACTGCGTCTATAAATCGTTTTTATAAAAAGATTTGATGACACACAAGGATGATCTGTCATCAAATCTAATTATTAAGATGTCACTTATGAGCGACCTCAAAACGCATGCATAGATGATGCAGCGCACACCTAAATCAAGTCAATGTTACTACAAAAAAAAAGTCTAATTCTATTAACAGACACAAAAAAAGATGTTAAAGTCTACTTAGCGCAAAAAATACATTTTTTTTCTGTTGAACATAAACGAATTTTTTCATTGAGATTGACGTCGTGTTGTTCTGGATAAAAACAAGATTTTGGAATGCATGAAAGATGAGAACATTCCAATAACAAAAAAACTTCATTTATTTAAAAGAAATTTTATGGAAAATTGATGTTTTCATGGAAACAAAAAAAATAAAAAGAATATTAATGTAACTAAATAAAAAAAGAATATGAAAAATGTTAAGTGGCGTAACTGTTTGAATAATTTTGCAGCAGAATCAATTATTCGCGACAAATGTAGTTAATTTAACTTATTCAAATTTTCCGCTCAATAATTTATGTGAAAAAGTTTTCATTTTCATTTCAAATTCTTCCGACATCCATCAGAAGCATTAACGCCCGTCTGTGTCGATCTACTTTGAAGCATTTCTAATATTCTTTTTCGCAAAAATAATGAGATTACTTCACTTATTATATAGAAAAAAGAAGAAACATGTTTTAAAAAAACGTTTTTCTGATTCACTAGAATAAAAATTGGATTTACCGCTACAGCTTCTGATTTGTAGAAAACTAACATATCAAACAAGGGGATTTTATATTTTTTGTCACGCATTTAATTTCTTTAATTTGAATTTTTTATCTTAATTGATGTTATAGAGCTTGACGATGACGACAACAACGACAAGTAATGGCGAAGAGCATTTAAATCATTTGTTTCGATAAATTTTCTTTAATTATGATGAGTCATGTGCTTCTTCATAAAGAGAAAGTTTGATAAACATTCGGGAATTTTTTTATTATTTTGCTGATGCCTCTTCCTAGAGAGCGTGTGTCCGTTTCACGCAAAAACATCTTATTAATTCATCATTAGATGGCAAAAAATATACGAAATTTACAGTTCGAGATGGCTTTTACTTATCGTTGAGTCATTATGTGATTGTTTTGGCTATTTGACTAATTATAGTTGTAGCCGGTCGGAGTATGATCTAGAAATGTGCAGGAAATGGAATAATGTGCTTAATTCTTGGCTATTTTTGACTTTATTAAGAAGATTTTGATGTTATTCGTCAAGATTGTAGTAAAATTATCGCGAATTCAATTAAATGCATCCTGAAAAACTTCATGTCATTCAAAGTTCCTAAATTCGTCTTTGAAAACAATACAATATCCAAAAATTTCTGTTGAACTGATTTGAGAAACATTTGTACATCTTTGAAACATTTTAGTCCAAAAGAAAACATTTGAATTGTTTCAAACAAAAAACATTTGTAGAGTTTTGAAACATCCTTGTAAAGAAACATTTGTAAGGTTTTAAATTCCTTTTAAAATGAAATATTTGAAATTTTATAACGTTTTTCAAAATTTTGAATGAAATAACATTTGTATGGATCTCAAATTTATTAAATAATTTGTATGATTCTCGACATTCAAATTCTGAAAATTCGTTAAAATTTACAAATCTTCAACAAAATTTATATGAAACTTAAAAATTGTCAAAAAAATTTAAATAAGAATTGAAAAAATGCGTCAAAAATTCACTAAAATCTACAATTTAAAGCAACTTTCTATCTCCAAAAATAGCCGAGAACAAGCATAAATGAGACAAAAGCTCTCTCACAATTTAAAAAGAATGCACAGTAATAGCCGTTGGATTGATAATTACCAATAATTACAATGATGACTAAGTAAAAGTATACATCCACACACCGCTGTGTTGTCCAGGTTACGGGGACGCAAAAGTAAGTGGTTTCTAATTAAATTGTTATTTAAAGTATTCAGATCTCTTCGCGGCCCGAAATGTTGTGTTTTCTTTTATGCTGTATGTTTTTATTTTGGAAGATTCTCTTCTTAATGAAAATTTTATATTATGTTATGTCTTAAAATGTAGCTTAATATAAAATTTTCTTTCTTATTATTTTAAGAAGAAATTTCTTCTTTTGTACTTCTTCTTTTGTTCATTTGCTCAACATTTCATTTCATACTCCACTGTATGTATATGAGCAGAAAAGAAATATTGTTGAGATGTAGACAGAATTTGGATAATTGTGAGAAGATGGCTGTTTTTCAGTGTTTTTGAAGTTTATTTATTAAATTCTGAAGTTGAAAGTTGTGGAATTTTAAATTTTCTCAAAAAATGGGTTTTCGGTGTTTAAATTAGACAAAAAATCAGTTCTAAGTACTAAGTAAGCCTAGATAAACAGCATTGACATTTAGAAAACATGAAAAATTAAAGAAAAAGCACAATTTTCGTAATTTTATTTAAATCTTTCTGAACATAACCTAGACAATATGGAATTTTCAGCAACAGATTAAAGAAGACAGAGCTAATCAGCTACAGATTAAGGAATCGATTCTTAAGCACAGCGATAGAACACAATTGAAATATTATCAGTGAGATCTAAATCTGACACAAAATAGAAGCAAAATTGAATTAATATGACCAAGTAAACAAAAGTCATTTTAACGAGATTGATGCATTATTTTCTAAATATCCAATCACAACTTTCCTCAAAAGTCACTAAATATTGTTGCTTTTCTCTTGCCAAAAAGCCTGAAAGACAATCAACATCTCAAATACCTAACGAATCTCAAAGCAAATTAAGCAAATCAAATTTAATCAAGAATCATTAAAGCATCAACCTTTATGCTCAACACATCACTATGCATTAATTCCGATAATTTTCCTCCCATCCCACCTCGAAAAATAAAGAAATGAAGATAGAAAGAGCAGAAAAATAGAACTTGAGCGAAGCAAGTCTTTTTTAAGTTACCAGGTAATGTGTTACTGTCAGTTTATTTTCAACAGTTGAAGACATCGGATGTGCTCTCAAGAAACACAAAGAGAGAAAGGCACAGAAGTGAAATAATAAAAGATTGTTTAATCACAGAAGTAAAAGCTTCTTTTTTGGTCTAGAATTAAAGAAAAAAAAAGCTACAGAAAAAAGAGAGAACAAATAAAGAAAGAATTAATTAACAGTTCTGATAACCAAAATTGGAAACGAAAAGAAAAACTAGAAACACGCATAACGGTAAGAATCAAGAATGAAGACTACTGACTTGATACTAAATCAATATTGAATTTGTGAAATATCTATTCCAACGGATCTTGTTGTGTATGGATGTGAGAGAATTTCTTTTACAATTTATGTTCTATCCAGTGGTGTGGTCAGGGGAACTTCCGATCTAGTTGTCAATAAATCTCGAAATTTCTAGGCATTTCCACCCAAAATTCATCAATTCAACCTCAAACCCCTTATTACATCGCTGATTCTATGGTGATTATAGTTGATGACTGAACAGAAGATGATGTCCAAGACATAACAGTTTATTCAGTTTTGTGATATTTTTATTTTGTGGAAATAACGAAACAAGAAATGCGAAAGAGACAAATTCTCAAGTGTGTGACCAAGAAAAATTAAGTCAAGAGTCAATGAACCAAATGAGACATTTTTCTTCTGTTGGAGTCATGCTTAAGTGACGTACGGCAGTTAGAGTGGTTCCTTAAGTAGATTTTGTGTGTCTGAAGTTCTGTTTACTTGATAGTTGAGTTGTTGGCTGTACAGATCGATTGTGATCGATGATCTTCCATAGGTTGATCAAAGTTAGTTCTATCGATGGTTACTGCTTGTCAATTCCTAATACCAAGTGCAATACTGTCCATGAAATGTTAAATCTATTTAAAAGCAAATTTTGAGGTTAGGACAGTAAGTTAAGTCAAATGATAACGTTAGCTTAGAATTAAATAACAATCTACTCCTTTGAATCAAGAATCAGTAACTAGTCAATAATAAAGCTCCTTAAAATTGTCAAAATTGACGTACAATTCCCAAACAGCACTTTCCGGAAAATGTAAATCATCAAATTCGTTTGTCCGTGTACTGAGTGACTCAACACGTTTACTCCATTATTCTTCTCCATTTCTTGTTCTTAAATGTCCGTGGACTTGATGAACTTGACCTAGATTTATTGGAGAAATGAAGAAAAAAAAACCGCTAAGAATGTAAGAAAAGGAATCTGATGATGAGAATGTGAGGATCGAAATTCTTTCCGTTCGTACCTTTATGAATAAAATCTTTAATAATTTTACGGTTTTTTTCACAACTTTTTTACTGTGAATTGACTTGCTAGATATTCTATAATAGACCATACACAATAAATTATAACTTTCCATGCATATTCAATTCATTCATCGATTTATTTTTATGACCCATATTTGGATCTTCTTGAAGATTCTTTCCCAGCATGATCGTGAGTGCTGATTATTTATGAGAAATTTAATTAAACTCTTTTTTTGGGGAAATGTAGTGCTTTAGGCTTTATGAAAAATCATGATTTTATTTATGGATAAGAGTCAAAGTTCTCATTCCCACATTCTATATTTGCTTTCTTTTTTATAAGTCCAATAAAAAGCCTTGTGTAATTTGGGTCTTAAATAAACATCGGTTTGTCACTTAATTGAGGTTCATGACTTTCAAAAAAATTAAAATATTAATTAACGGTCATTTAAAATTCAAATTTCATAAAACGGTCATTTGAGATTCAAATTTTATAACAGTTTTAATCAAAGACTCAAACCATTTTGATTTGTTTTGATTGAAAATTCTAAATTAAAAACTACAATTATTCAACATTAGAAGTCTATCCAGCACGATCTTGCATAACAGCATTATAACATACACCGATAACCACAACTCAATCCCCATTCATATGCTGTAATTGAATAAATAATCGTGATTCTTTATTTTAACACATCCAGTCAATACAAAACGCAGTATTCAGCACGTTGTCCGAAGAAATATGCACTAAAAAAATTAAACACTCTTATGCTAATTATTGACCGAGATTTGTTAAAAAAGGAAATTTTTTTTACACATTTCTTCTCGTCTACTTCTTGCTTATTTCAAGAGACAAATTTAATGCTTGTAAATTATGAAGAACGACAATTGTCTTCCGTCATTTCTCTATTTACTATTTTCTTTTACACACAATGTGCACTTACAAGTAGTTCCTACATAAATTTTATGTGATTACAAGAATCATTTGCGTCTTCTTTTGGCACTATAAAATGAGTGATAATGTGCTTTAATTAGAATACGGTCAGAAATCGAGGGAAATTTACTTTTCTTGATAGAATGTATTCAATGTTCCGTTTGTATGCCCACACGACTAGTGTCTATTTAAAGAATTTAGTCTTTTATTTGTGGCTTAGTCAGGGATGTAGTTGGGGTTGTGAAGAATTTTGGGATGTTTAAGATTTTATCAATTCTTAAGCCTACTAAGCTTAGAATGATTCCTAGAGTTGACCAAAATAGGTTAGAACTAGACATTAAATAGCCATCAACTAATTAAGTCTTACTTGTGTCCACTATGGTACAGTTCAAGAAATAAGAGACATGGCATGCTGTGGACTGAGCAAGATTGTGTTTCAGATCAATTGTGATTCATGTTCGTCCTAAGATTGTCGTCCTGAGCTGGTTACACTTGCCAATTTACGAAATACAGAGGAATCTGTCCCGAATGGACAAAAATACGTTAAGAATCGTTAAGAATAGTCATCAACTGAACATTACCTTCCATCAACCAGTCCACTCGGTGCTTCTACAAAAATCAAGTTCTAGCTCATCTCAATTACCTTGACATTCAATTGCGTCTTGTTAACCAGCCAATGCTTGATTCTAAAAATGCCTTAGAATTGTCCGACGTGTGGACAGCAATTAAACAAGTCTCGATATTCCAGTTCTAATATTCCAAGTAATAATCGCAGTAAGATTCTAATCATCAACATTTCTACTCCTCCTGACTACAAACCTGATCTGAATCAATGTATTGCAAAAATAAAGCACAACAAACAACAAAAACATGATGTAAAGCAAGAGAGAAATGCTTGTTTCTATGACACAGATATTATTTTAATGACAATATTCGTTTCACTGTGCCTTAAAGACGATATAAATAAAAAAAAAATCATTTACATTTCTTCTATCGCTATTTTTGATGATGCGGAGGTACAGTGAACTTTAAAAAACAAAAGTTTCACTCTTTACGATCAGCTGAATAATGTAAGAAGGTGATTATGTCGAAAAATAGTGCAGTGAATAAGATATAATCAATTTTGGAAACTCTTTCTGGCTGTGCTTGTCTAGTTTTCACTCTCAACTTCCTTCTAATTGACTTTTAAGTGTCATTAACATTTTTTATGGGAAAAATTTTAATTCTGACAATGAGAAATGATTATTCTGCAGTTGTTAAGGTGCGACGGCGGGTACAACGACATGGTCAGGAATTAATTTTCATCTTATTTCCATCGAACATCAATGACTTTTGATTGTCTTTGTCTGTCTATAGATATGGCAAGAACAAAACAATGAGAATAATAAGATTTTCTAATTTGGAATTCAAGTTTTTGCGCGTCGTTAAAGCAAGCCGGCTTTGGTTATGTGACTACATATAAGTCATAATAATTCAAAAATTTGCTTTTGTTGAAATGGAAAGACAGAACCAAGAATGAATTTTTAATTAAGTTATAAGTGAGAATCAACCTAAATAGTTCCTCAAGCTTGAATTCTATGTGGAATTTCCATAACGTAAATAAAATCTCTGTGCATATTAAAAGAAGTTAAGGAGAGGAAAGATATAGCTACAAATCTGATTACCGACTAACGGTAAAGTATTCTATATTCAGTGACGTAAAATATTTTTTATGGCTATATTGAACACTTTTGGAATTTCTCTCTCATTTGTCATAATCTTGAAAATCTATAGCCTTATTTATATCCACAAATTCTTACAATTTAAAAACAATAAATCGACAAATTGAATTATGACCATAAACTGTTCCTGAATTTTAAGGAGTCAAGCCATAATTCACTAATCAAATTATCCATTCAACAGCGGTTGTAACTTCTTTGACCTCTAAATAAATCAGTAAGCAGCAAGACATCAGCACTATTAAGTTCAGAGTTGTTTAGAGATGTGCATCGCTGGATTTGATTTAATCTGATTTGTTATTGCTTATGATTAGATATATTTAGTTCTCTAGTATGTTTCTTAGACATTTGATACTCTAGAGTTGAATATAGGCATTATCACTTCCTGTCTGAGTCTAACAAGAATGAAAGTTTGTGTATTACTAGTTAATGTAGGATTGAATTTCACAGAACTTGGCATCCTCGGTGCCGAACTGATAACTTTGCATTTTACTGTTAATTCGGTGACGAAGCTTTTGAGGATTTACATAGAAATCGAGTACTTAGACTCCTTATCTTCTGTTTTAAAGCTTCCAATCAAAAAATGACGCTGACCCAATGGTGATTTCATCAAGGCAATTACATTTCTTTTTGCTACTTTGTATGTCTTTCAGTTACATTGTACTGTTCGAGAGATTTTAAAATGAGGAAAGTGTCACAAGATATTTGCCTTAACATGCACAAATAGAGACATAGTCTTGCAGTTTCTAGAGCGATTCTGGATGTTTATTAAAAAGTAACAAAAATTGTATGATCATCTTAAAATTGAATTGATACTAAGATTTTGGTACTCTTAATGCCTAAGATACCGAGAATATCGATTTGTACTACCTTAACTTGACCTAATTTAAGAAAATTAAGAACATATGTTACAAAATCAATCCCAAGTAGACTATTAATCATTTGAAATAACTATACATTTACTAGCATTTAACTGGTACTAATCTATTCCATTAGGGAATACGTAAGCATCAACTCTGAATCCAAATCACTTCAAAGCCTGCTGCAAAGAAATGAACTTAAAAAAAAAGAAAACAAAAGCAAATTCAATAATAATTCAGAACACGAACTTCTTCGTCAAGATGCTTAAAAAAGAAATAAGCTTTTAAAGTAGTAAACAGAGTTACAGGTATAATCACCATAAAGAAGAATCTATAGATTAAATCAGCTCACGTAACTATTTATTTGAACTAAATTAAACTTAATTTACTTGCTAAAAGAAAAGAAATAAACAAAGAAGTTTAATTGAGATGAGAAACAATCATAAAACGGTTTTAGAGAATAAAGGCACGAAGATAGCGGCTATGATGTGAAAGAAGTTGCATCATCAAATCATCAAAATAACCATCAAGTTCATTGTTTTACTTCACGCCTCCTCATGCATTCAAGTGTGAGATCTTTTATTGCATTATGCTAATAATAATTTATGCCTGCATTGAATAATTTATGGAGGAACTAGATATAAGAATTATACCGCTTATTTTCCATTCATATCTTCACATAATAATAATAATTCTATTCTTTTATGTTCTATTTTTAAGTGTCTCGCAAAGATGAACTGGATGTTGTTATTGCTCACATTAGCTCTTATCCTTGGGATATCAGCGCGACCTGCTGATGACAATTCACAAGAGACATCGACATTGAAGATTCTAAAAGAGACAACAAACCTTACAGAGCGACCGACAATTGTAACAGATTCACCAATAGAAATTGTAACAAAGAGAATCACAAAGACTGTAGAAAAAGTTCCAGTTAGCGATTCAATCGCAACATCGCATGTTCCCACGACAACAAGCAGGTATTTAGCAAGTCAAAGTTTGCAGACTAAACCAAATACTAATGCTAAAATGAAATATGCTAACAATTATGATAAACTTATAACAAAGCATACCCTTAACAGTCATAAAATTAACAATAAAATGCCTAACATAACAGTAGATGAGAATCTTACAAAAAATAATGATGAAATTAATCTTAATTATTATATAAGTAGTGATAGTAGTTCTAGTTTTATTAACCATCTAGTACTTAATGATTTTGTTAAAAATATAACATCTAATAAGAAGCAATCGATTCCAATTCCAACAATTTCATCGCCAACAACATCAAATTCTTCGTCAAAACCGCTCGTTTTTGTTGATGCGGACGCGTCATATCCACATTTTACAGAAATATCACAACTATCAACCACAAAACGAGCATTTGTTCAATTAGGTGATAATCCACAAATTGGTGGTTGGTCTAACTATAATCTAGAGGAAACCAGTCCGCAACCATTGACGACGACACGAAAGAAGCCTGTTATACATAAAATCATATCCAAATGGTCTGATAATCCAAATGATGTGTTTAGTTATGGACATGAGTCAAAGCCCATTATTCCAGCACAACAAGCACAACTTAATGAATTAAAGAATCAAATAGTTCAAAGTGCTTATAAGCAACAGCAGAAATATCAGACACAGGAATTGCCACGTCCACAGCCATTTCTACCATCAGTTACAAGCTTTGATAATTTACCGACAATTGTAGGGCAGCAATTGCTTCATCAACAACAGCATATGTCTACAATCAGGCCAATTCCTTCAATCAAACCTGTAGCTCCAATTAAAAAGCCAGCAATTAATGATCTTTTGTTGCTTAACAGACCTAACAGCTATGAATCATTGAAAGATTACTGCAAGAATGTCAGAATTAAATTAGGAAATAATAAATATAGTCCAAATATAGACAGTATGGAGCAATGTAAAGGACTTAATATATTTATTGACAATAAGATTGAAAATCAACAGCATTCAACAGCTGACTATGAAGTTCCAGGTAATGATAAATATGAAGAGATTCCAGATGAAGAAGAACTTTATGAAAATTTGAGTCATCAAATTGAGACAGAACCTGATGTTATAGAAGCTCCACTGGTTGGCTCTCCAACTGCAATTACAACTGGAACCACAAAAATTGGACACAGTGGAGTTAAAAAGAAGAAGAGTAAGAAGAAGCAAGGAGTAGTTGAAGAAGAAGGCACAGATTTTGGATCTGTGGCATGGTCAGCTCTCACAATGATGGCAGTCTTTAATCCATTGAATTTTGGTGTATGGGGAATGCTACTCTCACCTGTTGCTGCAATTACACTTGGCGGGATGTGCTTTGTAATGTATAAAGTATTACATAAAGAAAAGCATGAACATGAACATGAACATGGTGGCGGACATGGACATCATCATCATCATTCCCAAATTCATCATCATCATGGTGGTGGTGGTGGCGGCGGAGAGCATCATAAGCCTCATGAGATTATAATTAAGAACAAGATTAATCATGACGCGATTCCAATAAAAATTGAGCATGTTCATAAGCAAATTCCAGCAGTTCATAAGCTCGTATATTCTCATTATTCACATCATCATAAAGCACCACATAAGCAACATCATCATCCACCGATGATGCATGAAGCTCCAATGGAACATGAAGCTCCAGTCCATGAATATGCACCTCCATGGCATTCAAGTACAGGCAAACAATCTTATGGAGAACCACCTGTTGATAGTTACTTCCCGACATCTCATGAAGGTGGACCATACAAGAGAAAATCAATGTATAAGCACAAAACCCGTAAACATAATCCATTCAAGTATAAGCTGCTCTAAAGAAATTAAAACTTCCGTTCTTTTTGTTTTCTTCCATCTACTTCCATAATTCTTGATTTCATCAAGTGTATGTGTAAATGTGACTGCCCGAAAGTAGATAGGTACTAATAAATCGTGAACAAAGCATTCAAGTGCCATCAATTCCAATTTATTGTGTCTGATGTTGTTGGTTGATGAAATGTTGCTATTTTATTTTGGAGTTGTTTGTTAATGACGTTCATTGTTTATTGTGGTGGTTGAGGTTGGGGTAGACATGGAGAATTGGATTACATTTATTATAGTGTATGGCTACTTCAAGTATTTAAAGCTAGTATCCAGAGCTGAGTAGACAAAAATACATCATAACTGGCTAATGGTAAACAGGATGGTAAGTCTTGTCTATGTCCAGATGATATCGCTTAGTTCCAGAGTTGCAAAACAGGCAGCTTTTGTAAGAAAAACCATACACATTATTAAGAAATTGTACGGTTTTTACCTGTGACAGGTGCCTGTTTTGCAATTCTGTTTAGTTCTAACGTATTTTTGTCCAACGGGAGGTTCATATGTGCAGATCTGACGATATGGAGCTCTAATTTTCATGTAAAACCAAATAACCTGAACAGACAAGAGCTATGCTTCAAAATTTGAGCATTCTTAATTCTATCAATTGAGTATACTCAAAAACATGCTCATTGCCTGTGTATGCTCATTGCCTGTGTATGTCCGTTAAAAGAATCGACACAAAAATGCATTTTATGAAGACATCATGACTCCAATACATCACGAAAACAATTAACATACCATAATATTCCGTAAACTTGAATCGTGACCTAGAATTGGTACTTGAATGTCATATCAAAAAATGCATTTTGTGGAGGTGTATTTTGGGTATTTACATGGATTTGTAATGCTTAGTATCTTAGCTGACCCTCCATGATTTTTGATAGGTTCGCTGAGTAGGCTTAGATCGGTAATGTAGACTTAGATGATCCATAATGTATTCCTATGCATGTTCCTAAGGAATGTGCAAGACGATGATTCTTTTTGGGAGCTCTAGCTTTGTTCCAAGCGGTGGGTCAATGATGGTTAATGAGCAGAGTTGTCAGATAAGTGTCTGGATGTAGCATGGTTGCTTTTGAGTTATCCTAGGCAATACTTACCTTTACATAGACAAAAGGTTTCGTCTTTACATAGGCATACCTAGGCAGGTACTTACGCATAGAAAGGTATAATCATACAAACTCACAATGAACATCATTTACGAATGACCCCAAAAAATTTAATTTAATTGGAAAAAAATACTCTGTCGATGCTTCAACTAGAATTAATTAATCTGTAGATGTAAAAAGCTTTTTTTTCTCTCATTGTTGTTATTGTTGATTCTTTCCATTAGTTTGTAGAATGAAATAAAAGCATAGCAATAAATAATATTTAAATGTGACTAATACCTGTGTGTGGATGAGTGTAAATGTATATTAACAGTTAACAGAATTAATTAATGCATTGGTATTCAATAAACATGGCTTCATTCAGCTTTTTTTTATCTTTTTTATTATTATTAATATTATTATTATTATTCTTTAAACTGCTTTTGAAAATGAAAAGAGTTTTGGATATAATATATAATAATAAGTTTCTTAGCTTAGCATACATCTTTAAAAGAAGAAAATTGCATTTTTTTGATGATAAATTTTATTATTATTGGTTGTGAACTGGGGACTTACTTTTTAAATTTTTTTCATTATTTTGTTAAGTATAAAAAGATTTTAGCTTATTCCTATCATCTATAGCCGAAATAATTTAAGCATATCTTATCGACTTATTTAAATTCCTTTATTCTTTTAAATCGCGAAATATTCACTACGCTTATAGAAAGGCTTAGATTTACCCAAAAAGTGAGATATTATCCCGATCGGCACATATTGAGCTGTTGCCATTAAGGCGACGATGTGGCAGTATACTTAGAATCACTTGGCAAATTTGGTTGTTTTCGCCAAGTAGTTACCACTTTGTTCTAAGTATGCTTCGTCGCCGTAATGGAAGCATTTCAATATGTACCGATCGGGGATATAGGTTTGCACTTTGATCTCGTCTGGCTAGTCTCTTTTGGGGTAAATTAATATCGCATACTTTTTGATTTTTTGGTGATAATTCAAGTAATTAATGTAATATTTAGTTACATTGGTACGAAGTTTTAAATCACTGGAAGTTATTTCATAATTATAGAAATCTCGATAGCCAATTGTGCGTTATTTAAGGTTGAACATTAGACTATTTGAGTTAAAGTGGCTCGGTGGCGGTATAATTTAGTACTTAGGTACCTAATTATTACTGCAACACCGATCTAGTGATCATGGGTTCGAGACTCGGCATGGGAAATATTTTCCCATGTCCTTTTTTGAATCGTATGAAATGGAAACGCGGCTCACAGCCTCTCATTGTAGGGTAAGAGACAATAAGCTGAATCCCGAGATTTGAAATGTTGCCCGAACATCACAGTGTTCACTAAGGCATTGTTGCTTCTCCGTTTAACCGGTAAAACACGAAGTTGCCCTCATGGAACCGTGATGACGGATTTCAACACTCAGTTCTCGAATGCTGGAAGATTAATTGAGTACAGAATAGCAAAACATGCTCCTGTGACAGACAAAACCGTACAATTTCGAATTTGTATGGTTTTTGTATGTCACAGTTGCCTAATTTGCAACTCTGATTGAGTATCAATCCCTAAATCCATAGAATTGCCCTCAAGAAGTTCTTATTATCTCCAGTCTAATATTCAACTTAATATCCTAATTTCATAAATAATTTTAATAAAAACACACGTAAGGTAACTAAAAATATCTTGCAATTAGCAATAGATCTGGTAATGTGAATACTATAACTAACCAATAATCAAGTTATTGGCACCAACTAATAAGAAAAATCATAATTAACACGCTAACTCCATTATTAAATCGATTAATTTACTAATCCCAAGATGCGCCATTTAAAAAAGATCCAACTTAATTTATTTATTTTTGGAAAATTTTGCTGACATGCGAATTTGCTACTCGGACAACGCACCGACCTAGATTAAACATTCTTTACTTTTGTGCAAAACAAAATTGTTTAAATATCTAGGCTTACGTACGTCTGAATAACAAACGCGGATTTAATTAATTTTGTCTAATTATTATCTAATTGAAATTTACTCGCTTAATTACGTCCATTTGTCGAAAAAACATTAATTAATCTTTTGTAGTAAAAATCGATTATTATATCAAGTCGAAGATACACATATAATCTTATTTATCAGCTTAAACTCTATCTTCGATCTGATGGTGGGTTTCTTGGGTGTACTCAGTGTCTACGTGAGTTTAGATGTGCCTAGGTTATGAGATGTACCTAGGTTATCCAACTGGTTTGTCTTAGGTGCACATAGAATGAATCTGGATTGTATAACTAGAATCTACACATAATAGGTACAGATCTTAGGTGTATTGTGCAAATATTCAGTAAAGATCTGTATCCGAAAGGCAAATAGTGCTATCAGGACAGCTTTATGTCTTGGCGTCATCGCGGTGACTAAGCGGCGCCCTGACAACTTCATTGCGCTGCTTGGCTGTAGACTCTTAAAACTACAACTGTAAATCTTAAGAGTACAGCTATAGATCTTAAGAGCACAGGTATAGATCTTAATCAGTCCTGATTGATTCCAATCCAGCACTAAGTGCTCCAAGTACCACCCAAGAAATCCACCACAAATCTCATTATCTTCATCTAATATCCATTCTTATCTATGTCAATCAGCTTTTAACCGTAATCCACATTCAAAAAGTTCTATTTCAAAAAGTTCAAAATAGTTTTTCAGTCGCCAAATTTCACATGCTCTCTTCATGTTCCTCTTCAAAATTCTTTTTTTATACCCTCAATGTATGTATTGCCATTTATTTTGTTTTGTATCCAATTTTCTTCTTCACATTATTATTTTTTGTTTATTTATTATTATTATTGTTTCCCACTTTGGGGAACTGCTTTATTTGACAGTTTAATGAGTAAAGAACAATAATCTTCTTCATATATATTTTTTAAACATATATCACAACTTATTTAAGGACTATTTTCGAATATGATAAATTTTTTTATTCACTCACTGTTGTTGATGATATTTTTGATTTAAGAGTGACTATAAAGGTTCAGAAAGTCAGTCAAGAGCAAGTCGAAATAATAATTTTGATGATATTTGACTGGTATTTTGTAATAAATAAGGTCGAGGTAGGAATTAAAAACTAAAATATTATTTAATTTTAATCCAATGAAATAAATTAAATAACACACGCATTTTAATAATCATGTAACAGAAGTAATTCTTTCACAATTTTTTTTAGAAATTTTTTATCATGAGATCGAAAATATTGCAAAGAGAGTCAGGTTGTGCCAATGGATTCATCTTATTCAATTCCAGATTGAAATATCGCGTGTAATTTAATTGACATGAAAATTGATCGATTTGTCACTAATTTGAGTCTTTTAAGCTCAAATATCAATGCACTGGAATATTTTCGATGTTTTTTTGATGATTCATAGTTATCGAATTTAAAGTATGTCATATTATGATGACCAAAAATTGCTGTTTATTGACAAAATCAGCAAATTCTAAGGACAATCTGAATCACTTGACATGTGACTGGGTAGGCTGTGCATTTTGGTGATTTAGAAGCTATTCTTAATTTTTTACCTAATTTACTTAATTTTTAAGACACAGAAAGGTCTGAATTGCTGCAAACAGCAAAAAATTCCAATTAAATCCAGATCAGCCTACATACAAGTCATGTACCTTAACAATTCTCGCAATTTTCATTTAATATGTCTTTCATTGTATTTAAATCCAGCATCGTAAACAGGATTAAGCAAGAAAAAAAGAAACTTTCTCTTCAATTGG
Organism: Chironomus tepperi; assembly: GCF_022539635.2. NCBI lineage: Eukaryota > Metazoa > Arthropoda > Insecta > Diptera > Chironomidae > Chironomus > Chironomus tepperi. The sequence continues at coordinate 5,386,116 of NW_027226207.1, forward strand.
CACTCCCTGATCTACAAATTAAAACTTCCTCATATCCAAGAGTACTATGCATCCATGCTTAGTCAGAATTGTATTTTTATCAATATTTTCATTGTTGAATATAAGAAGAAAAGAGTCATAATTTTAAATAATCATGCAGCATTTAAATGATAAAATGCTTCAAAAAGCATACAAAAATTCAAAATAAACAAGCTAGTCAGTACATTTCATAATAAAATGTCACACACTAAAGTTCCTTATCAATTAAATATTATTTTTTTTTTCGCTTGTTCCTTATGATAATTGTTAATTCAAAAATGTTGTATACTTTTTTAATTCTCTCTGTACGGAGCTACTTATTATTTGTTATTTCTATTGTGAAAGATGATATCGATACTGTGTGTATGCATAAGTGTATGTCAAATATATTCGATAATGGTTTCAGTTTTTTGTTTCTTTAAATTTGAACACGAACCAGAATACTTAGAAGTTCTTCGTACATGAAAAAGTGAAGAGCCGTCGCAATACCGGACTTTATGACTGATGGCAAGAGTCCCTTGAACAAGCCTAGAATGAAAAAGTAAAGATAAGATTTAGTCTGACTGTAAACAAATGAATCATCTCGCATGATTCTCTTTTCGTAGCGCATTTTCATTCTCAGTTGATCAACAAAATACAGTTTTCACGTTTCTTCTGCCTGAAAATTGTTGAATCGGAGTAATTTAACGGTTTTCTTGACTACACACGTAGATTCTATTATTTTTGGTTTTACGCATGTGTTGCTCTTATAATTAGAGCTTTTTTGGCATTTCAATGGATGGGATTGATGATCTATGATGATATGCTGTTAAGAAGGCATTGCAGAAGTTATTAGACATTCCAAAAAAATGTATTAAGAGCTTTGCAATCTAAAATATCCTAAGAATCCAAAGAATCCAGTATCCATTAGCCCATGTCCCCAATAACCTCCAACCCTTGGCTAAGCCATCGCATTAAGGTCATCACATTCAATTAACCCCCAACAGCACAACATTTCAATGGGATGTCTGTCGAAAGACTACTTATTAGCATTTAGAATTACAAAAATAGAATTGAAAGTAAACAACGATAAGTCTTAAATATTGCACAAAGTAAGTGTAAATATTCAATATCAATCAAAAAAAAGTCAATAAAAAAAGATTCATATCTGAGAGTTGACATTGGAAATAATGTCACAAACAAAGATCAAGTATAGATAAAATCCAGTCAATTTCCAATATGAATGACAAAATGTCTTTTATCGGACGTGAAAAGTCACTTTGATAACAACCCTGATTAAAGATGAACTAAATAGTTAGCGCGTCAAAAACGAATACATAATCACGTATATCAACTTGAGGGTAAAATGCGCAAAAAAGAATTGCATATTAACAGTACGTGACAAAAGACATTGATACATTACCTCTATAACCTTCTCTACTGATGGTTCTAGCCAAACAGTCACAAAGACCCTTACAAATGAAATGTTCACCATATGTTGTGCGGGAATTTTGGAATTTTTGAATTTGTAATCGCTTCTTGCACAGATCAAGTGGATAAACAGCTGTCTTTGATACAATACCACCAATAGCGCCAGCAAACAATATTAAGTGGGGTGTCGCTCGACTGGAACAGCAATAATTAAATGATAATGTTAATGATAATGAAACACAAAGTAATGATAATGATAAACTTACTCAGATTTCGTGTAATCTAAAACCGTCTCAATGACTACATTGTATGCCCAAAACTGTATAGCTGTTAATGGTGCAACTTGTAAGACGGAGGGTCCTAAACCTCTAAATAATCCACGAACACCTTCATTGACAAATATTAATCTTAATCCTTCACGCATTGACGTATATCCACGTCCATGATCTTGTGCAATAATTCTTGTTCTGATTACATCAAATGGTGTTGAGACAGTATTTCCAACGGCTCCAGCGATACCGCCACAAATAAAATGACGTGTATCAGAATGTTCATTAAGTAACTTAATATGACGACCATATGTGTTCAATTGATCATATGCAGCAAACTGACCAAGTCCATAAAAGACACTGAGTAATTGTGCTGGAATATGACCTTTCCATAATCCACAAACTCCTTCATCCCGAAATATTGCAAGTAATGTCTGTATTGTGCCAGAATATTTAGCGCCAACAACATTGGCAACAGGTTCAACTTGCAATTGTAATCTTACTTTGGAACAATCCAAAGGTTGAGTAATGGCTCGAGTCACACAACCACTAAAAGCACCAGCCTGATTTAAGACGTATCAAAAATATAAAAATTGGAAAGGAGAAGAAAAAAAGGTGTAAATACGATAAGTAAATGTTTATCGACAGCTAATCTATATCGATTATTACCATTGGTGCTTTTAGATTGCTGAGCCAAGTTAATTTTTGCTCTTGACGTTCCATAATTCACGAAAAAAAAAAATTATATGTCTTAACTTTCTATTAATCGTGTGTTGCTCAATTACTGTTTAAAGTACAAGTAATGATGTCCTGAGTTGACTATTATGTTTTGGGTAGGGGGGTGGTGAATAAATTTTATCACTTCGATTTTTGACTTTGGTTGTCGATTTTTGGTCGACTAATAATAAAATTGAAAACGTGCGTAGGTGCAACGTTTACTTGCTCTTTTAACTACAAAAAGAATAAGACGTGATAAATAATGTGACATATAGAGGCAAAACGAAGAGTGATGGTTAGGTTATTATTAGAGACCGGCAGTTCGACGAAAATAAACATTTTGTGAAATATTTTCTCCTTTCCCTTCATAATGCTGTTGCTTGTCTTATCTTCTCACAGTTTTCGTAACAATGTACCGAGCAGTGTAGGTTGGGAGACTAGAGAGGCGCTAAGTGAAGGTCTATGTGTCTATGTGACCACTACCTGGAGGTTACCTAGATTTAGGAGTTTCATGCGGGGTTATTAGGGTTACCTAAGGGATTGTAAGGGTTACCTACTGGATTATGAGGTTACCCAATAACCTAATGTAGACTTTTTCAAGGTTACTAGATTGCGGCATTCGAAATTGTCTAATTAGAATAGATTTGAGTGTCATATTGCATTTCATGACATACTAGAAGCTTAGAAGAACACAATAAGAGACATATTTTAAGTAGCACTGCCCAAATGTTACAGTGACACTCCTCAACCGGTAGAAAATAATGAAATTCATCACATCATATACTGCTCGGGAGTATTACGATGTAAAATTTATCGGACAGTGCGTTGAGACATGAGAAATTCAAGATTTTTTCACTTTATTTATAAAAAAATAAGCAAAACTTGCTGAATCTTCTCGGTTTCCATACAATATGTGCAAAAAATGGATATATACACATGAAAAAAACACGAAGAAGACATAGGAGGAAGAAGAGAAATAATAATAATAAAACCTCATTCACAATTACTAATACAAATAAGCCAATGTTATTCTGCCTCTTTACAAAATATTTCAAGCATTTTTGTTCTTCTTGCTTATTTATTTTAAAACTTGTAAATATTACGCAATTGATAAAAACTGATCAATTTACCTTTGGAAAACTTTAAATTCGCTTGACTATGTCTAGATAATTTAAATTTTCACTATTAATAATGTAAAAATCCTCAAATAATGAGACGGAGAAGCTTCGAAAATCAAGTTGTGATCGTAAATGATTAATGTGTGAATTATGTTTCATTTCACACATTTAACAGTATCGGAATCTGATAAAAGACTACACTAATAATAATTGATCGATTTTCAGGTTCTTGACCAGAAAAGTTTTTAAGGCTTTTCACTTGTTTTCTTTTTTTATGTTTTTTCTTTCAATTCTCTTTGAAAATTTTTATTTTTATCTTGCACTCAATTTTTATATGTCTGTACTGAGTCACGTAGAAAAATCGACTGAAATGTATATATATATTTTTAATAATAGACTATTTTCTCTCACCGCGCTTGTTTTGATTTTTAACTTCGATATAACGGATCGCATAGATTTTCTAGAGCGCCTCATTTCGTGTTTTGCGCAGTAACTTAATCGTGTCTTTTACATTCTCTTTTTTTAATGACTTTGTTTACTTCAACTTGATATTCGTGGAATTTTGAATTTTACCGTTACTTTAAGTAGGCATTACCTACCCCACCCTAAATTCCCCTAACCTTGAAATGTCATCAGAATCATTCTAGATCCATTTACTCTATGCGTAAAGATTTTAATGACAAAATACACAATATCGAGACTCAAAACATAATAAGGTCATTAAAGAGAGTAAAACAGAAGTGTGAGAGGATAGGCAAGAGAAACACTCGCAGAAGCGTGTTTACGTGACTATTTCATATCTGCGTGTTTGGATTTTTTTTTCAAGCTGCAATGTTTACGGAAAATTCCTCGCTATGTTTTTATCTTATATTCGTTAATTTGATGCGATCGTATGGGTTGTAAAAAGCTTTATAATTTAGAGGTTTTTTGAGATTGCATTTAAATAACATGTAGACTTGTTATGAAACTTACTAAGTCGTTGAACTTTGTCAATATAAAAACAATATTTTGTTCTATGACTAATTTCTCAAGGAAATTTCATTATTATTGTATATTATTATGAGATGTTGTGCTAGGTCACTTACTCTTTTCATATCTCCTGTGTGTTCGTACTTTTAAAGCTTGTAAGAATGCCTTAAAATCTATTAATAAAATTTGTGTCTTGTTTACTAAGAAATTGTGCAAAAGCACAGAATTTGGGGAACTAACATAGCAAAAAAAGTATTATTCAATATTGTTTACAACTTTTTCTGTCGCCTTTACAAAAAATCATGGCTGTTTATACAATTTTATTTATTTTTTTATAACTATAGATATGAGGTTGATGAAAAGCCTGCTGACGAAAATCGTGAGTTAAAAGCTGATACTAAAATTCAATTAACGTCAGGCGAATTAACATTAAAAGAATCATTCCATCATGGAGTTGCCGTACCATTGTCCTTAGAAGATTATGAGAAGGAATTAGCAAGAGAAAAAGAACTTGTGACGAAGGCAAAGAAGAAGATTTCAATGGAATCATCGACACCAAAAGAAGGCATTAGCACATGGATTTTATTAAGTGGTAGCAATAACCCAACAACAACAAGTCGCCCGGAAGTAAATAAGCCAGCTTATCGTGTTGATAATGAAAATAAGAAGCCTGTAGTAAAGAGTAACATTAGTAGTACAAATGCTACACAAACTACTAAGAAGCGTACAACCGTTACACAGAGTCCAAAAGTAACCAAAACAACAGCCAAGTACAATAACAACAAATTAGCTACACGAGTCAAGGCAACACCGAATAATGAGCCGAAAATTGTTACAGAAGAGCCACAGCCATCAACAACAATTTCAACAACAAAGAAAGTTCCAACAACAACAAAATCAAAGAAATTTACTACGCAGCGTCCAAAAACAACACAAACAAAGACTACCACTACAGTTGCAACAACGACCGTTGAATCAACAACACCTGCACCGAAGAAAAAGGAAGTTAAAAAAGAAGAAGTCGTAATTTTTGACGAACCGGTGGTAATTGATGACGAAAAGGATGAACCAGAAATTATTGAGACATCAACTTATCTCATTATGGAAGCTAAGGATGATGAATTCAATTTGCCAAATGATCGATCACCTGCAAAGTCTTCCCCGTCAAAGAAAGCTGCAGCAAAGACAACTCCATCATCAAAGAATAAGAAGAAGAAGATTACAACCGCCTTAGGTGCAGCTACAAATAGCACAACAAAGATCAAGAAGAAGTCGGACAAAAAGACAGCAATGACAAAAGTATCGAATAACAAGAAACCAGAAAAGCCAATCACTACACAAATATATAATTATCTTGCTAGAGAAGTCATGCCAACTGTTGGTGTAGGTCTTGTTGGATTAGTTGTAACTGCCGGTCTTGCTACTTACTTCCTTGGTGGACCGTTAACTGCATTGAGACGATCATATGATATTGCAAGTAGACGTGATGATGTTGGTATGTTGGATAGGTCAGATGACTTTGGAAATATGCAAGATGAAGGCGAAATGTTTGGTAAAGTTATTGCTGGTATGCCTGAAAATTCACCATATAGAAATAACATTCGTGTCAATTCTTATCATGTCAAAAATCAACAATATCCAAATTATCCCGGACCACAATATAGAGAACCACCTCAACAAGTAAATAAATATGGAATTGCACCACAAGTAGCTCAGCAACAGCTTAAGCAACAACAATATCAGCAACAAATAGCTCAACAACAAATTCAGCAACAACCACAGGCTCAAGCGTTGCAGCAAAATCAGCAACAATATTTAAGATACCGAGCAGCTGATCCGTACTATAATTCATACCCGAAAAATCAATATTATCCGCAACAAGTTCAACCAAAGTCAAGCAATTATGGTCCACAGGCAATTCAAGCAGCTGAAAATGCTCAAAAATTCAATATTGACGCAGTAGACATGACAACAAGTGAGCCATCATCTTCACCATACAGCATGGATTACGATGAAATCGCACAAAGTTACTTTCCACAACATGATGACGAGCCATCATCAGCCTCACAAATAACCATCGATCAGCAAAAAATGCAGGAAATTGAATCAAAACCACAACCTCAATATGTCCAGCCAATGGAATCGGAAAGATCTGAGAAAGTCACAATAATTAATGCACAATCGGTTCCAACAAATCACAAAAATGAGAATAATCATGAAAATGAACATGAACAAGATGACGATTCCCCTTTACCAACACCGGAAGCACTAAAAATGCCAAATCTTGACGAGGAATATCAAAATTCAATCGCAAATGCTATATTAAGTCAAAATCAAAAGAAATTTGTTGTCGGTTCGGTAATTGCTGATAATTTTGAGGAAAATGCTGCAGGCAGTGTTCCTGAGCATGGACCCCGTCGCCGTAGAAAGCGTGAAGCGTCAAAGAAGCCTGCAGCTAAGAGTTTAGACAACAATGAAATTGACGATGATGAACGTGTCGACAAGCCTAAGCGTGATACAGAAGCAGAAACAGAAACAGAAATCGTAACGACAACATTATCAAATAATTTACACGAAACTGCCACCCATGAATTAGAAAATGAAACCACGGTTGAAGCTGATAAAGCAGAAGAAACGACATTTTCGACATCAACACCTACTTATGATATCAGTCCGGGACAAAATAACATTTTCAATTTATTCCGTCGAATAATTGAATTGAAATTGCGATTGGGTCTGAATTTCTTACAAAATGCCACCGTTGCATTCCAAGAGTACTTAAGAGGTGTTGAAGCACGTGTTCAAGCATCTCCATTATTCAATCCATACATGAATTCAACAAATTCTACAGATATGAGTAGAAAATCGAGTAAGCTACAGCGCAAAAGGTTTTCAAATCTTTAAACGTTAAGCACAACGAAATATTTATCCAACATTCTTGACGATGACATATGAGGAACAATAAATTTTCATCATTTATTCAGGCAGAATATTTAGTGAAAATTTTCGATATCATTATTTTATCTCAAGGATATCCTTTAATTTTAATACATTCCCAATTTAATAGAATAGAATCGATAATTATCAAGTGATTTAATGTGACTAGAGGATATGAAACTAAAAATAAAATGAAACAAGATTCTTAAAATTTTGATTGAATTTTCTCTCATAACACTGTGAATCCATTTCCATTTCACATTACTTTTTTTATTGTATTTGGTATAAATTAATGGTAATTTTTTATAAAAAAAAAAGAGAAAAATAAATTAAGTATAAAATTAAAATAATTTATAATACTTTCACTTTCACTTAAACATAATTTATTTATTTGCCTAGAACCATGGGAGCAATTAGTCCGAGCGACGCGGGTAATAATGATGCACCGACTGCAGCAATCACAGCACTACTATCAGAATTTCCAGCATTTTTACGCATTAAGTAATTTTTGAGTACCTTTCGCTTTTTCTTCGGCTTATTTACAAGAACTGGTGTTGCGACTGCAACTGCACTTGATTCATTAGCTACACTTTCTTCCACAGTTTGACTACCTTGATCAGTTTCGATTAATCCATTGTATGCTGAAGGTCTGAATACATCCATTGCTACATCATTATTATTATTTTGATAACCTTGTGTTCCTGGCTCATTAACATACAGTGGCAATACTGTCAATTTGACTTGTTGTTGTGTCATCTTTGTAGGTCCTGTACGACGATGTGGTCTAACTACAGATTCAACTTTTGAGATTCAGCTGTGATGATTCCTTTATTATCAGTATATTTCGAGTCACTATTTACACCATTTGTTGCTATAAAAGACATGGCACGTTGACCATTACGTTTGGGGAATTGATAACCTGGAAAATGTATAATTTGTTTATTAAAGCTTTATTAAATTGTCCATCCATCTACCTTTAGTTGTTGAAACTAAAACCCATTCTCCATCCCCTAGAAATATTTCATTATTCAATTTTGAATTTTTTGATCGAAATTTAATTAAGTTAATTAACTTTACCGCTATGAGGATAAGTTGGTGGATGTTTGTTCTCCTTGTACGAATAATACGAATTTCCACCATGATAGCTGTAATCGTTTTGTTGAGGACGATTATAGGATGGTCTACTACTGTGTGTGCTTTGACTGCTTTGACTATGATATTCTTCCTGTGAATGATGAGGTGGGAAGTTTGATGGACGATTATCTGTTATAATATCAGACTGATATGGTCTCTGAGGATTTTCTGGTCTTTCGAAATTATAAACGGATGAGCTATGATGATTTACTGAAGATGGTTGATAGAAGCTATCTTGAGGTGGTCTATGGTTTGGTTGATTTTGATTCTGATGTCCACCGCCATAAAACTGATTATTGTGATATGTGGGACGACTTGGTTTCGGTGGCGAATAATAATCATCATTATTATTATTTCCATTGTAATCAAAATCATAATCATTTGTTGGACGATATGGAGGTCTCTGCTGATTATTATTATTTTGATAATTATTTTGATTGGGGTAATTGTAATTGCTCTGACTTCCATATTTATTTGCGTTATGACTCTGCCATTTGCTTACTTTACTTTTACTCCATGGAACGGCATCTAATGTTACCCATCCATTATTCTGATTGTATGGATGATTACCATTATAATTTCCATTTGGTCGATAGTTTTTCCGTTGTTGGATATCATTAAGATCATCTGAATCATTTTTGTCATCTTCATTTATACTTGATACTCGTCGATTTCCATCATCAGATGTTCCTGTATCTTCACCTGTCTCAATCGATGCATATTTGTCACCTTTTGTTCCTTCATTACTACTTGGATTCAACTCAATGCTTCCACTTGCATGTTCAAGCTGTTCATACCTTTTATCATTGTTATGATAGTTTTGACTAACTGCCTCATTACTCGTCGATGACGACGAAGATGATGTATGAATTTTGTTTGCGTAATCCTTTAGAAATTTTTGTAAAAGTTCAGGTGAATAGACTGTTTTCATTGTATTTCTATTACGATGACGTTCAGGTGACAGATTACTATAATCATTTGTAACACTTTCTTCATCGCTCGCCGCCGCTGAATTTTCATATTCATCGTGATAATTATTATTTGGAGTAACTGTCATGCTTAATGAAGTTTCTAGATCCACAACTTGCTTATTTCTATCATGATGTATTGAGTATTTTGCTGGATTTTCTACATGATTAAACTTGATTTTCTTATCAATTAATGGTGTATTAGCTTCAATTATCGTGATTGGGTCACCATTCGGAACTTCCACTTTGTATGTCGTATAATTATTAGCTTTAAGTATTTTTCTAGGTGAGTTTGTAAAATGAACTGTCTCTAAAAGGCTCACTTGTATTATCGAAAGGATATTCACACAAATAAATAGTTTTTGTCTTGGCGATGCCATCACAGATAATTTTTTATTCAAACTTTTGTCAAAATTTAATTAAGATCCTTAAATTGTCATAATACTGTAACTTTTAAATAATTTCAAGTCACTTCACTAAGCACTGTAAACAATTCTACTGTTGAATATCGACTGAGACTCTTTCACACTCTCTACCCTACTAATATAGTTTTCCCATCCGTCTCGAAACAGTGGAATAGAAAGAAAAATTAAGAGAGAAATGGCAACAAAACAAAAAAAATCAAAGAAAAAGTTTTCTTTCTTCTTTCATTTTTCATTCGCTTATTCTCGTCATAGAGACTTCAATATATGATGCCTATACATTGAGCGACAAGTACACAGCATGCTTCAAATTATCTGATAATGACGGCTCTTAAAAATCAGATGAGAATTTTCCTTATCCATATAAACAATGAAATTACGCAGTTATGAGATTTTCATATTCTCACAATTAATGTAATTTGATAGGCTTAAACACGCCTAATACTTTAATTCACTAAAAAAACAAAAACTTTCATTCCCAAAAAAATAAAAATTTGGAAAATTGGCAGATAGATAAGAAAAGTATAAATAATTAACGAAACAAGACGCATTCATTTGATCATGGCACAAAACCATTAATCATTTACCGTGAATTAATAGAATTAAAGTTCATAAAACTTTTGCTTTCGATCGGCGACGAAGCAATAAAAAATCATAATTTTCTATTAAATGCTTACAGCGGTGCTTAATAAAAAATAGCTAAATGAAAGTATGTGATTAGTGATACTTCTTATCGTGGCTGCAATTTTGCATTTAGAAGGCAATAGACATAACAAGGAAAGGAGAAAATAATCGTAAACAATCATTCTAGCTACGAATTATTTTAAATATTAAATTTAATGATCTCTGCATTCATTCATTAATTTTCGATTATAGACACTATTGTACTTACCTTTTCACAATTACAGTAGTCATCGGAGTTGTTTAATTTAATTAAATCACTAATTTACATTTCCTGTTCACCATTTTTTGATTTGTTTACCTTTTGCCTTTGAGACAAGATGTGGAAACTTTCAAATTTTCTTTAACTGTTTTCGAAAGTGATTGTGAAGCTCCTGTGTCTTTTAAAATTGAAACAATTGATTGATCTGGTGAATATCAAAGCATACTGAGTGAGTAATATGTTTTAAAATACTTAAATTTGCTTAAATTTAATTTTTATATCAAGTTCAAAAGTTACATTACCTTGATTTATCTTTTGAATTTTGAACTTTCCGTTAAAAAGCATTCATTTTGAATTTTAAATTTCCGTTACACTCCAACTCAATAAAACAAGCTTTCTACAAAATTCTAAGACATTTCCCATTACACTGATGTATCAAATTAGCATAAAACAATGTTGATAATACCAATAATTAATTAGAAATTTACTATTAAATCACGTCAACTCAAAGATAACATTTATGGAGATGGAAGATAACATTTATGACAAGCATTTAATTCTATTCATATTTTACGCACAGTTTATTGTTAAGGAATGGGGAAATGCTCAATAATATGGTGTTAAAATGTATAGCGATGATAATTGCAGATCAAGAAGAGAAAAGAGTTATAAAACATTTATGCTTGAACTTGAAACAAGACAGAAGAGAAACAAAGAAGAAAAAGCATTATGAAAGAATGTGAGCAAAAAAAAATATCAAGGCATGAATTTATTTACGCGAGATTGGCATTATCAGTAATTATGTAACATTGAAATTTATTGTTCTTGGCAGTAAAAAATATTGCTTCCGTAAATAAGATAGAAGTCTAGTGCCTTATTGACACAGAAAATAAATGTATTATGATACATTGTTGGATTTCTTGGGATTCTAAGCCTGCTTATTGATTGTTCGGAATCTTGTTAAAGGCTTACTAACAGTTTATTGTAGTATGAGTATGAATTTTATAGTTGCATGCGCATGCTCGATAAATCACCAGACATAACGTATTTAATTGGAATAATTTAGGTGTAACGTAGCTTTAAGGCGAGATTAAGGTGGTAGGAAGAGAAATTCTCGAGACAATCTGAGAAGTCTCGGTCTCGGTCTAGGCTTCGGCATCGGGAATCCTTTGCGATCAATCTGAGTTTAATTGTACTTATATTATAGCAAGAAAAGAGTGATCGGACAATGATCTAAAGCGACAAAATGTTTGCATGTGACAAACAAAGAAAATGACAAGACAGACGAAAATTTATTCCTTTTAAATTCATCCCGAACAGCAAATGTCAATTTTTCGCTGTAAAAATGGACTCCAGTCATCTTTTTAGATTTCATCAAACTTTCTACGAGTCTTGTCTCCAATAATGATTGTTTAACCTGATCACCTTCGAGTCTAATCTCCAATACAATGACATAGCAATGTTCAAGGAACTTAAATGAACTATTCCGGCATTCAATATCCCGAATCCTATTATAAGAATCCTTATTATCAATCCAAATCATCCAGATTCTCAGAAATGAACACATTCTTCCCTCCATAACATCCAAATAATCCCATTATGACTTTTAAATCTACTTTACTCAATACATATTGTAGTTACAGTAACACGTGCCTCTATGAGTACATACGAAAGTCAATGGAACGAATCGTAGTGAATGCTTTTTTTGTTTCTGTTTCGCAATTTCATACTGATAACAAAGGTGCCTTATAAGATTTAAATCTAAATTTACTTTGTTTATGTTTGTTTATAAACCTGATTTATATTTTGGTATCATCACCTGAGCTCCTTGAAATCAATTATTCGAAGATTATCTAGAATGTCAGTTCCTGTAATATTTATCAAATAAACAACACAAATTGTTCAAAATTCACGAACAACTTTTCTTCTTTTCATTCCATTTCAATGTCCAAACTCGAGAGCATCATGTGTAATCGACAAGAACACACACGAATACATGCTCTTACAAATTTTGAGTAGTTTGCGTTACCAAGAGAAAATTTCTTGATAAGAGCAACAACTTTTTTCGTTGCTTCTGATTGAGTTTTTGCTATGAAACTTTTTATCATCAACACCTTTATCTAAATGATACTAAGGGCAATAACACGTGTAGTAAAAACTTTATATCTCTGTTTTGATCTCAATTTCTGTCAAAACGTAGAAAATGTCATAACAATGCGCAAACATTGATTAGATAAGATTTATCTTCGTTGCAGATTTTTGACCTCAAATGTGATTTTTGACGTAGATTTTCTTTTTCTAGAGTAGAAAACTGATTTAGGTCAGAGGGGAATTTAGATAACTAGTGACATAGATGTGATCATGTGATTGAGGAGACTAGATGTAATGACGTGGGTATTGTTGCGAATTTTTGGATGTATCGACAACACATACAATATGATGATTGAGAAAATCGGTCTCTGATAGGAATCGAACCTGCGTACTCTCAAAATAGTGATACAGATTCCTGATTTGGTGTCTAGTCACTCGACCACAGAGGCTACTCTCGAATTAGTAGATTTAACAATCCAAGGCTCAATACTACAGATTTAACTCCGCTCAGACACCAAAGATAGGTAGCTATTTTAGGATTTATGATGCAAATCATTTCAATTGTAATCTCAAGTGCAGTCAAGTGAATTATTGCATGCTTTATATGTATTTATTGTCTGGTTAATAATCCATGGTTTGCTAAGAGATTTTAAGATTTATTAGAAAAATTCTCAATCTTGACGCTTCTCATCATGATCATCTTAATCTAGAGTATAGAGCCGCATCTAACTGACCGGTTAATGACATAATAAAGATTTCGTAACTAAGGCTTGATGACATTTAAATCAGAGACTGTAAATCACAGATAAAATGTTTATTTTCTCTCAAAATTGTTCTTTAGCCAACAAAACAAATCTTTTTTGTGATTTTTCTATGTCATCAACTAATTTATGTCCATTAGAACTGATGATCAAATATTTTCATTCATTCTTCAAATATTTAAACTGTCTACTTTAAAAATTTCACAATCTCCTTGAAGTTATGCAACAAAAACATCAATGTAGCGTGAAATTGTATAACAACTATGATGAGAACTATGATCAGATTGAGGAATACTTAAGATAGAATATCCTGAATCTATTTTCATGATTCTAGATGGTTTGTAACATTTTTATATAATTTTAACCCAATTTCTTAACTTTATTAAATAATTTTATTACATTATGATGAGCATTATACAATATATTGAGCAAGTTCTGACTATATAAGCCTATAACATGGTAATAACAATGATGCGAAGGAACTAAGAGATCAATTTGTAAATTTGTAATAACAAGTGACAATGGTAACCCAGTTACTTCAAATTTAGCACGATAGTTATGAGTTTAAATGATTTTGCATGGTTGGGGGGACGTTCATAAGTGACGTCAAAGATTTAAATTTGAACAATAAAATTTGAAATTTCTAAGATTTTTTAAAATTTTGATTTTTCAAAAAATTCAAAATTTTGAAAACCTTTGAAATTCAAACTTTTGAAAACCGTTAAAATTCAAATTTTGAGAAACCGTTAAAATTCAAAATTTAAAAAATCGTTAAAATTTCGAATTATTAGAACTTGATAAACGGCAATGATCAAAAGACGTCACCTACGAACGATCCCCCAATACATCTAGTCATCACAAAAAGGTAATTTTTCACGCTTTAAATATAAAAGCAGTATAGTTGGTTCAACGTGTTTTATGCACTATGCGTTAATGATTATGATTCAACAATAGCAATTCTTTAATACATATCACATACTACCTCTTTTATATGACAATTGCATGGGCGTCAGCATAAAAATTAAAAACAAAAAAAAAATCACTCATTTTACGCAATTCTAATATAAAAACTGAAGAATAGCAGTAAAATTTTTCATTTTATTGAGGATTTTTGATGAGCTTACAAGTAAAGGCAAATAGTGAAAAGTCTGTGATGTAGGTTGTGCGGTAATTAAAGCCAAAACCAAAAAAAGTTATTAAAATATTTTCATTATTGATAAATTAAAAAAAAAATATATACACAAAAAAATGAAAGCGAAATTGGCATTTCTGGTGCTTTATGCAATTTTATTGACTTCAGTGAATTGTATTAAAGTTGTTGATAACCCAGATGAAAATAATACAACAACGGTAATACCTCCAAGTGTAGTTGAGATTGTAAATGAAAGTAATACAACAGAAAGTGAGAATTTAGACAAGGAAGTAAGAACAATTGAAGATAATAATAATGATGATAAATTGGAGGAATCAATAGTGACTACGCCGAGTGCTGTGCATAAGATTCCACCTACTCTACCAAATGTGATGAAAGTTGAACCTTTATTGAAGGAAAAGAAGGCTGATAAATCTTTTAAGGATTATACGTAAGTTATTGTTTGTGCTTTTAAAGCTTTTAGTAGTTTTTAAACCAGAATCGATATCTTTGGTGTTATTCAAAGCTTGGGGACTTGTTAAATATTTGATTCTGTACGTCCCCATCCGTCAAGTGCTTTGTCGTTAACTCTCCAAACTATGATAAAGTATTCAAAATTAGGTACTGTAGTGGTATTTCTGGATCATGATGTTGGCTTTGCCTGTTACGGATACTTAATCGAAAATTAATTGATCGGTCTCAATAAGGAATCGAACCCACCACCTGATACACAAGCAAATTCTGATTTCCGTTCTGTTGCTCAATCATTCGGTCAAAGAACCGTTAGTTTTTGTTTTTATTGATTTGCATACATATTGCTCGGTATCCAAAATTCTAGTATACTCTTAAACAACACCTTAATATTCCTTAATGTTTTTAAATCCCAATGATTAGCCAGTTGAATCAGTTCTATCATTTGCTTCACCGTTAATACACTTCATTACGACTCTATCTTCCCTTTTCTCCTGTTCCAATGGTATTGATCATTGGTGAACAACCTGTTTGGAGCAGCACACAAGTGTATAATTGCCATGAACCGTATGTCATATACGGTTTCAGTCGATGCTTACTACAAAACTTTGGTATAGATCCCCAAATTCCCTTCAAGATTCATTGATTACAATAATAACGACAATATTAATCCACAGCAATCCGACACCAGCACCAATTGTCAACCAAAATGCCCTTCGCGACGAAAAGTTAAAACAAGCCATTATTCATAGTAAGCAGCAATCATTTAAATATATCAATGATAAATCTGTAAAGTTAAAAGATCAAATTGCACGACCAGCTGAAGTCCAACCAGATATTGCAGTACAGACACCACCCAGATCGTCGTCATCAAGTCAGTTCATACCATCGCAGGAGCTCAGTCCTATATATACACCAGAAAATAATATCCAAAGTCACTTTCATCCAATGAATACATATTATAGACCTCCAACGAAGCAAGACACTCACTTTCCACAAGACAATTCATTTAATTTTCCACAACAAATTGAAACAAAATGGTTTGGCGGTAATCGATCTCCAAGTGATAATCTTAATCCAAATGATGCCAATTCTCATTTTATGCAGCAGCATGGACAATATAGAAATACTCTTGTTGATTATTCGCACCAACATGCTGATCGTAATGCACATTTTCATAATGTCCATAATCCACATGATTATCATCATCAGCATCATTATCATCATCAGTTTAATCATTTTGATCATGGTAATGCTAATACTGGTGAAAGGATGGTCTTTCCAAATGAACAGAGCCCGTTTAGTAATGAAGATGCTTTAAAGTCAACTCCAAGTATTCCGACGTGGCCAACGAAACTTCCAGAGATTAATAAACAGGAATTGAAACCTAAAGGCTCATGGAAATGGGTACCAGAAGATGATGGAATAGATGAAATTGCAACATTCCCACCAGACGTAAAGTTCAATACATTCCATCCACCAGGGCACTTCTATGACTCACATAAGCCACAAACAGTAAGAGATCGTCCATATTCATTCGAATCCAGTGAGTTATTCAGTCATCATACAACACCACCAACAGGACCAGCATCAACTGGATTTGGAGCTACTGCAGAAGCTTTAACATCTGAGGATACTTCACCAAAAGAACAGGAAGGTGATGAAAAGGAAGGTAAACTTGATATTAAGCATCTGAGGTAAGCATACATAAAGAATCACTGGAACTGCTAATTAATTATCAATTCCCAACAGACATAAATCACCATGGAAGCGATTCCTATCCATAATGACAGCTGCAATACCAATTGGAATGATCAGTTGAGTTTATTTAGAGCTTTAAACCTTTTTGCAATATTTACATCATGTAATTCCATTCAGTTTCAGCATTGACACCCCGCATTGTTTATATCCATCCAAATGCGACTGCGTAAGTTGACAATTTTAGTCTTTCTCTTTACTTTTTATTGTTATTATTATCATCATTGCCATTAACTCAAGTTTGAGTAATATTGTGCCTTTACATTACTTCTTCTTCATCTTTCTTATTGCTGTTAATAAATATATTATATATATTTTTAAAATGCATTTCGGTTCCGGTTGAGAGTAGCATGAAATTTCTCATTGTTATTGCTAATAATGTGCTGCATTTGAGAGAAGAGATTGTTTTAAGGACGTAAACAGCACAGCAGTTATTGAACTTTTTAGTGAGGGATTTTGGAATTAAAAATTGATTCATGGGTTTTTTATTGATACTCAATGTCTAATGGAAATCATGGTAGATGATCATAAATCTGTATGGTGATCCAGTGATTATCGTGAGAAGCATATCTGCTGCAAATTGATATTTTCAATTAAGTTGGCTGAGTGAATGTTTAGATCAGTGATGGGCAACCTGTGTGTCGCGGCACATTAGTGAACCGACAAAGAAATTTGGAAATGCCATCGTTTGTCATGTGCAATTACAGCCAAGGCTTACCACATTTTGCCATGACACAAAAAAAGGTTGCGCATCACTGATTTAGATTGTAATTGACTTTGACTAGTATATGTATTTGATTGATATTAAGTACTGAACCTGAGTTTAATGAACGATAAAGAAGTCAATAGATATGAATGCATAAGTAGGAAGACCTTCAAGAGTAGTTTATTATCTATGCAAGTTCAAGTCAGGTCATGTAATTAGTCAGTAGACATACAATTTAGGTAAATAAATATGCTGCATAGATATTGAAATTGAGTATCTATTAACTAATTTTATGGTTATCGTCAGCAAAATGTCAACTTAATTGACTCTGTACAAACTCTGAGCAACAAATGACTGCAAATGATAAAAAGACCTTTA
Source organism: Chironomus tepperi (assembly GCF_022539635.2). Taxonomy (NCBI): domain Eukaryota; kingdom Metazoa; phylum Arthropoda; class Insecta; order Diptera; family Chironomidae; genus Chironomus; species Chironomus tepperi. The sequence goes on from NW_027226207.1 coordinate 5,404,258, forward strand.
GCTATTCAGATCATTAAGATCGAGAGCTGCACTGGTGCTGCGATTTGCGGATAGTAATTGTTTGACTGTGGTTGCGCCAGATCTTTGCATTCCAAACAGATGTATCCCAAATATTGATTGAGTTAATTCATGAACACGCTTATTTTAGTGGGTATGCTCATTTTCTGTTAAATAAGCCAGTTTAAAATGGAATCAGAGTAAATCCCTTAATGACATTGCTGCTTGTAGTCTACAAAGGAAGACTATGAGCCGCATTTCCTTTGAATAAGATTCCAAAAAAGAGAAGGAGAAAGCTTCTCCGCCCAGTCCTCAATCCATGATCAAAGGGTCGGTGCATTGCAATAATTAGATACCAAAGTATTGAACCTTGACTGAACCATTCAGTCACTGAACCACTTCGACTCACCAACAGCAACAAGAGACCAACATACCAATTAACTCATCCCTTTCATCGCCCAATTTCCACACTTAAAATCAAAAATTAATCCATCAGCCATAACTTACAAGCATTCAAAATATTTACTCGATGCTCATTAATTACACACACAAAAAAGCCATGAAAAAAACTTTTTCTTCCCCTTCATGAAGACCAAAAAAAGCTATTTTTATCCAAATAACCTCACACCGTATGTCTTAAACAGCTTCAAACAGGTGAACTCTATAATTTAATGAAAGCTATCGTTTTTTAATGAGATTATCATAAGTCATAATCATTAACTTAACTTCATATCTCTTTCGTTTCTACCTCTTAACTCTTTGAACTTATCAAACAACGGTGCCGGTAACAAGCAAATGAGTAAATTGAAAAGTGAATTAAGTAAAAAAGATTATTTAATATACATAGGTGTATGTACAGCGTACGATGCAGAGAAAAGTGATTAAAGTCATCCACAAAAAATATATACCAACAACTTAATGATTCATGTGAAATTTTTTTGTTCAATAAATAAGCTGTATGCAATTGCACTATGGCATTCATTAATTTTCCAATTGCACTGACAGGTTTTTATGCGATTAAATTTTATATTATTTTGGGGAAACGACAAAAAAATGTACGAAAAAGGCAATCTTGCCAATGCTTCGTTATGTCTCATAAGGAGATAAATCGACGATCGTAAAGTATGCTTGATGGCAGGGAAGTAGGTTGAGAAATTCTTTTGGTTTTGGAATGGGGAGAGCAATGGTTAAATGATGAGAGTCAATTACTAGCTACCTAATGAAGATTTGGAAGCAAAGCTTGAAGTCGATTTGAATATGCAGTCTACTTGACTAGATTTGTCTGTTTCATTCAAAATCTAAGTAGACTTGGAGGATTTTATATGAACAAGTCGATTCGACTCCATAAAAAATTTTTGCCGACTTCTAGCTACTCTCTTGAATCTGAGTTATGTAGAATTCTCAGAATTTTGGAAGAATTGGATATTGGTTAAGGGTTAGTCCTCCAAAGGGTAGTTTAAATGCAAAGTAAGACATATGTGTCCAGAACAAGTCATTTCTGGTTTACCGAGTAGAATTGGAGAACAAGACAATCTTGACAAATGTTCAACTCTGCCAAATGCATGACCCAGTATTTATCAATGCACTGTACCGTACCTTAAGCACTACTTCTTATGTGTCGCGAATACACAAACTGAGTTGTTCTGACAAAAAATAGAGTAAAAGCATTCGAATTCTAATTTGAATTTACATGGAATCGAACCAGGGTCGTTAACGTAGGAGGCCGACACTCTACCACTCGGCCACCACTACTGATTTTCTGTCTTAAACTGTATTGAAATCTGACGTTTAAGAATCCTTCATTTTTCATATATAATTGCTTGAAGCTGCTTTTAGAAAATCAAACCAAACTCTATATCCATTCAAGCAAGTTACCTCGCAAATGTCATCCTCATTACATCCCTGCTCTCATGATATATATGCAATAAAAGTCGACCTTTACGGCAACAATATCAGACTAACAAGTGTATAACTTTCTTTATTATTCATTCATCTCTTTTTTATTTTCGCGCTGCTAAACACGAAATGACATTGCATGTAAAATTGTAAAGATCACATGAAAGTTCATAAAGAATTTTTTTTATGGCTTCTTGTGAATTTTGTTTATGATTATGTTAATTAAAATTGAAATATGAGACAATCTTTATCGATGAATTTCATTTTTTATGTCAAGTTTTTCGCCATAATTTGTGCCTCTTTTGATGCCGAAAAATAATTTTAACCTGCAAAACAAAGTGGTGCATTTTACATTGGGGCAAGAATTAAGGTGATTGTGTTGATGCTTGGGTGGCTGGAACGCATTCAAAAATTGATTTTTTAATAGAAATTCTAAAATTTGAAGCAAAAAGTTTCGCATCTATTGATGCAAAAGAGCTAAAATTAAAGCATTGCTTTAATATTTTGATGCAAAGCTTTAATTTGAGCTCTTTAGCATCAAAAGATGCAAAACAAAAAGAAGCAAATCTTAAAATTAATATAATTTCAAATTGATTAATCTCAATATCATGATTAGATGCTTAAAGCTACTTTTTGACATTTTATACCACAAACTTTCCACACAGAAGGTCTCAAAATGTTCCTCTAACAATTAATCCATCACTTTCGCAGCTTAATAAGTCTAAACATTTATCAAAACGATAAAAATCAACAAAATCAGTGCAAATAAATACCCAAAAGATTAAACATTCTAAATCTTCTTAAAAGCCCACCCAATGTGATCACTCTCTTTATGACAAAATTTAGTGCCAAATATTGCATAGTTTGACCAGTTTGAATTTTAAATTAACCGGCATTTTTCGGCAATTCAACTTGTTGTCTTATGTCTTATTCGTGCCGCTTAAACAAATCGTTTCGTTCGAGTACAAAAAGAACGCACCAGACATTAAGAAAATAAAGTATAAAGACTGTGTTGTAAAGGAAACTTTCACTTTTCTTTTCTTTTACGTTTCTCTCGTGAGCTTCTTTTCTTTAAATATGAACAGACAATAGCATTTAGTATTACGTACATTTTGTTGACTTTAACTAAAAATTGACTTCATTTTACGCAATTTTCTCATTTGAATTGAATTAAAGACCTGTGCATGTGATGCTCTTTTGTTCATTTAATTATATCAATTCCTACATAATTTCTATTTTATAATTTTCACTTCTTCTTCATTCAATTACTTAATTGTAGACCGACATTAGCACCACCATTTTCACAGCAACCATTCCAACCTCCTCCACCGATATTACCTCCTTCACCACAGTCACCAAGTGCGCAGTTCCAAACAGGGCCAAATGCACCATTTCCGCTGCGTCAGCGTGCAGTCATCGACAATCGCTTTATTAGTAATGGTGTAAATGATTCATTAGCGGAATTTGTAAAGTTCATGGAATCAACGTATCGAGAGAATCATGGAAAAGTTGACGGCACGTGCGAGGATAGACTTTTCTGTGAAATGGCATTACTTGGTGCTGATCCAGATGCCGAACTGATGCATAGAACAATGTATAAAGTAGCAATTGAGTGAGTAATTTGAATGACTAATGATTCTAGTTAAGTGAAATTTTTTCTACTTCCATTGCAGAACCCCAAAAGCACAAGCTGAGAAAAGTGGACTGAAAGAAATTTTCACTGCAATAAAGCGTCACAATTGTGGAGTTTTTAAATGCAAACGAACGTAAATAACTCAATTATACACTTACTCATCCATCCGTTTCGTACATGCATAGATGCAATATTATTGTACAGATCTCACTTCTCTAATATAATGAAATTCATATGTTTCTTGTTTTCCTTTTTCCTTCTTCTTTGATAGTTTTTAATAAAAATGTAATAAAACATGGAAAAATGTTATTTCATCAAGTCTTTATATAGTTATTCAATTATCTCATTAAGAAGAGATTTCTAAATACATGTCTTATCGAACTGCGGACGGGCAATGACTCAAGAAAAATGTGGCAAAAAAATTATAAGTAAACTGGAAATGCAAAGAAAAAAAAATAATATTAAAATACAGCGTAACTCATAAAAATGCCAATAAAATAGCAGACATTCGTTACCTGTTGTAAACTTTCTACCGCGATCAACACTAAATGCCTCATTTGAAATTGCTGTGTATAGTGAAAAAAAAATTAATCTATTTGCTCGAAATAATTCAAAGCGTAAATCGATTCATGTTTTCTTCAGATTTTTTTAGCTCAATTTTGACATGATATAGTGAGCTTATCGGGTTGGGTGTCTGTGATGCGAGCAGTTTGAGCGAATTAATAGATTGAGAATGAATTGTTGCTAATCAATCAACGTGGTCATCGCAATATTGATTATGATTTATTAATATTTCTCATGATTTGTTTTTTCTGCTGTCTGGATCTTTAAATTCACTTACTGGATCTTCCAACTGCAATTCTATTGATTAGTTTTGTCCTTGTGGAAGCTTAATCAATCAAATTTACAAATTTTAATGATCACAATGTTTACTATTCGAAATTCAATGCAAGACTGAAAATTTGTTCAAAAAGGGTCAGCAACTATGAATTAATAAATATTATTCAAAAATCATATGACCGTTACGAACATTCAAGTGGTTTCGACGTTATTTTCAGAATAATACACAAAAATACAGTCAAATCAATCATCTTAAGCTGCAATGACAATAATTCCACTTTAATTAACTGCAATCAATTTCCCATCACTAAAAAAGCGCCTTCATCACCTCAACAACATCATCAATCCATCTAAACGAGTTTATTATGGTAAATAGATAACACAGCACAGTGAAAGAAAAGAAAAAAATGTGCAGATTGCCATTAATAGTCAGCGACGAAAATGATGAATTGAGCTTTTCCTCGATCATCAAGTTTTTATTCGATTAATCCGTTGTTGATTTTTCCCCATTAATGCTTACACTGCTGGATGAAATTGTTTAACAATAAATTGTGCGTATAATTTCTAAAAGAATAATAAATTGAGATCGATCACTACTCAAATTTTGACTGTGGCGTTGGACAGGAATTTTCGATTTTGTTATTTTCATCTCCGCTTAATAAGATAAGTAGTAAGTTTATTTATTAAGTATGCTGAAGACAAGAGTTTGACAGCATTTCTTAAACATTTGAAAGTGTCGCGTAGATAGTTTCATTAATTATTGATTGTTCCGCGTGTGGCACGTGAGACGACAGAAAGGTATAACGAAATCAACAGGGATATAAAGGAATTATAATTGGTGCAAAAGAAAAGGTGACTTAAATTATTGAATAGACACAAAACTTGTTAGTGTCTTTCATTTTCTTAGCTGTGTAATTGTTGGATTAGTGCTGGATGTTAGTCAGTTTGGTCTGTTGACTGTCTTTATGGGAGGAGTTGATGATTCTATAGTTTATAGGTTCTGATTGTTCATGCTAGATAGATCCAGCGATAGTTAACATAGATTCGTCAACATTACAAAGATCCAGCTCAAGTTTTCTGCATTACAATCAACTGAAAGCTGTGCCAATCAGTCTACAACAAATGTGTCTAAGCAGGCAACAAAAAAAGCTTTAACAGCCACTTATCAACCAGTATAAATAGCAATTACTTATATATAATATAAAAAGTATTCGCTAAATCTGACGACAAATCTTTATCGATTAAATCACACGAGAAATGAAAGGTCTTTGTGGAAGAGAAAGATCTTTTTTTTTGGAATGCAATGTCTATAGACATTAAACATGGGAAATTTTCATCTTTTAGTTGTGGAACAAGTTGATTGTTGATTTTTTGTTGCCTTCAATTTTATATATTGCATTTTTCTTCGCATATGCAGGCTTTTGTCACTCTCTTAATAATGTTGTGTGTACACGGTAATGGACAGCAATATTCAAGGAAGTTCGAATGACAAACTTGTAAGAGTCTCTCCAAAGGAATGCACAAGCTTCAGGTTGGAGATATTTTTCCTTATTGCATGCTCATTTAAATTAATTTTTAGTGCAAGTTTCTGGTGGGTGGATGCTGATGTAGTTTGCTGGTTTGTCAGACTGTCTGTATTTAAGGATGGAAAATTGTCTTTCAAGTCTATGTGGACTTGCATTGGTGGTAAGATGTTGCTTTCTTTGTACAAGTTGGAAATTGTCGGTTGTAATCCTTACAATGCCTACTCTGATTGTAAGTGTGCCACCCTTCAGACGAGCTGGTTTGGATAGACAGATTATATCCTTTAACGTCCTTATCATGGCACATAACTCGGATGCCGACATTCGGTTAGCTTCGAAGTCAGACTTCGACTTCTCCAAGTCCTCATTGAGGGTAAGATAAGTAATTGAGATTCTTAGCTTAAATTGGGATTCGAACCTCTATCTTGACAAACATCACTGCCTATACCTTCCATATCTAAGCCCATAGCATCAAACCAACCATGCCATCGAGTGACTTCAACTCAATTGACAAGCTACCAATTTATAAAATTTGCAGATTACTCTCTATACCTAAAATGCGCTCTAACCAGTCACAAGCAACCAAGTCAACCCAAGATCTCATCATGTCCAATCTAATGTGCTATATTAATATTAAATTGAAATCAATTTTCTTTAAAATATTTAATTTTATGATAGTTAAGTATGCCAATTTATCAAAGTCTGTGTACCTCATATGCTAATTCATCATTTTTATCGATGATGATGAATCTCCTCATATACAAAACAGAAGCTCACGATTAGCATTGAATGTTGTACGAAAAATAAAATGTGCATTAATTACAATACAATCGCAGCAATCATAAACAAATGTTTTTTTAAAAAAAAAGTTCAAGGTTATTAAAATATTCAAAGATATGCAGTAGCGCCTCCTTAGTCCCGCACGTATATATAAAAATAATTTTTCAATGACATATCTCGAAAAAGTGTTGTATAACTCTCGAGAGTGAGAGAGAAAGAAGAAGAAATTCATAACGAAATGTTTTAGCAAACTTTCTTTTCATTAACGAAATATGCTGTTTTGCCATGCATGCACATGTGAGTGTGTATATGTGCGTGTCGGCAATTTTTATCAAAAAATGGTATAAGACACATGAAATATATAAGAAGAAGTAATGTTCATTGTATTATTTTCATTTTAAAGACTGCACACAAACACAATAAATGTTAAACAGATGAAAATAACTATTGTGAGCTGATCGCGAAAGCTTTTTTTTATTATATACACATATTTCGGGGAGTAGGAAAAATTATGCTGCGATTTTTTTTTCTGCTATTGAGAGCTCGCGACGTCAGTGCTTATTTGAAAGCGATTATTGCAAGACGGCTTTTTTTTCGGGTGCAGTGAATATTTTGTGTATTAGAATTGTTCAATAAAAAATGTAAAGTATTGTTATTGAGTATTAGGGGAAGTGCTCGCGATTGTGGCTTTTCTCGGAATAATCTACAGTTTATTGTTATAAAGAGATGAAGGTTATGTGATATTTTGGAATTTTTGAATGATTATTTTGGATGTTTTTAACAGTTTTGAGTGGAACTGTATGATTGCTTAGCTATTCTTGGAGCCATTACTATCTAATTGATAACATCCAGTAATTATTAAACATCCAGATAACTATTAAATGACTAAACAAATCATCATCACATTAGAGGTAGTGCATGTGTTGATTACCAATCAAAACGTGAAACAGAACGAACAAAAACGCGATAATCCAATCAAAAGAAAAAATATAAATCCAAAAATTACTATTTTTGAGAGATTTGTGCAAATAATCTTAAGCAAGCTGACAAGCAAACAGCAAACATAAAAGGTGCAAATCGCTGGCATGAAAAGAAAAAAAAATAATATAATATGAAAAAATAAAAGGTTGTACAGCAGGCACGAAAAATGAAAACGAAAAGTGACTAAGACAGTAAATACTTTTACTTTCATTCCATGATGCTAACATTCTATCCAATATAATGCAATAGTTGAGGCTGATTCAGGTTAAGATTATTCGCGGAAGTTAAGTCGTGACTTTATGTCTATTACCGCATCTAGTTACCTATTCAAGTTGAATGCTTCATATTTTTTCATGCAATTGGAAATGCTGAATATGGACAATGAAATTGAAAATAAGCAATTTAAATGCAAGAAAGAGAGATTTTTTTTACTTCTTCTTCTTCAGTTTCTTTAGTTTTAAGACAATAATTGTCTTTTGTTGCTCTTCATCTGATTCATACTGCATCAAATGCCGTGATCAACAAATAAATTTCACTGTGTTTAATTGCTGTTTAATCGTCGCATCTTAACAGAAACAACATTTAAATATCCAAGCGTAAAGAGATTTTACTATGACTTAACAGGTGTTTAATGGATGAGCTTGAGATGATCTTGCAGTTTGGGTTGTTCTGGAATGTACTTTCTGTGACTAGAAATAGAAATCTGTGTATAAATGGCTGTAGAGTAGTGTATTGAGGAAATGGGTTTAAACAAAGGAGTCTTGGTGCTTCTCAATGTTGTCCAAACTGTGAGCCGCAATCCACTAGCGTGCCATTGAACTTTTTTGGAAATTCCACTAACAGCATGTCAAGTGCTATTTCAGTCGTGGCTTGCCAACAAGGTGTGCCGTTACACAAAACAGTTTGAACAACAATTGTGTAACTGAATGGATAAATATGACAAAAACAATTGACAGTGGATTAGTATATTGGTATTATGAGAGGTGAAAAGCAGCAGATCATCCATTTTAAGGGCTCTAGCTTATTTTCGGAACTATATTGGCTAAGGTCGAGGCAGATTTCCTTTCCTAAGCTATGACAATCATACCGGCGCATATAGAAGATAGTTTCTGTTCAAACCTAAACCCGAACAGCATAAAGTGTTGTATAGGGATTCGCTACTTCGCTGTTTTAACAGTAAGACGCAAAGTTGTTCTGATGTCTGATTTTGACCGTTCGTCTTGTTGAGAATTCAATTTTAAGGCAAAAGAAAATAACGGTCATACAGAATTCAAAAAGTAACAATTGTTCAAAATTCAAAAGTGAAGTTCAAAATTGACTTACAGTTTACAACACGTCTTATTTTGTTGCTCGAGAAACCTTCAAGTCATTGTAAATTTGGAACTAATCTCATACCGGCACATATGAATACCCATCAAAAACTGCGCTCAATCCACTCACGTGACTAAACCACCTCAAAACTCATTCTTCAGAAGATGAATCATAGATATCATCTGTCTGTGTGTATAGACATTGAAATTTGAATCATTTCAGTTTTAATATTCATTAATGTATTCATGCTTTACTGTATGCGCTCAAACACGAGAAAATTATTTGATGCCGAAAAAAAAGTTTCACCATGAAAAATGTCTATCTGCATTTATTACACCACATATATTAAATTTGTTACTCACTCCTCATAATTTTCTACTTCTTCTGCTTCTTCATCCATTTTTCCATCATCCACAGACTACTTCTTGTCTATGATTTTTTTCTTATTTCGTAAAGAAAGTGAATTTTATGTTTTAAATGGCCAAGATTGTTACTTTGCTCTTTAATGAACATTTTTTTCTTTTATATAATACTTGCTTACTTACACCGGAATTGTGAAATCTCAGGCCGATTATAGAAATTTATTTTTTTTCTCTCTTTCCTTTCTTCTTCTTTACTGTCTTTTATAATATGTAATAATATAGAGACATTTTTATTATAGAAATTTGCATCAAAATGTTGTGACAACCGCATTTTTTTGTTATATCCAACAAACATTCGATACGTGTGGATAATAAAGACAGTCAATAACTGCATAATATTTTTTTGTGCATCTTTTCACTCTCACAACATAATTTCTATTCAGTTATTTTTCAATTCCGTAGGTCGGAAATATTTTATATATGGACATTTAAATGTTCATTCATAAATGTGATCTGTGGATATCAAGATCAAGTTGAATGTCAAGCATAGATGCAGTGTAGATGACTGATGCTAATGCTACATATTATACGCGCATTTACTTGATCATTAATCAACTAAGAGTGCTTTTGAAGTTCAAATCACGAAGTCAGAGGAATTTAGTGTCGTAGTTGTATGCCCTTCATGTGCATAGATTTCACAATTTTAAGATATTGCATCTTTTATAGGCTAGATTAGAGATTTTAATACAAAATCTATGACGACTTTGAGCTCAGGCCTAGATTAGTATTAGATTCATGCTTTTGCAGAGAATAGGGAATTTAATAGCTAAACTTTAGATAATTTGGTTCAAATATGCAAAGAATTAAGTAAACATCAATATGTAAACAAAGTTGACTTAGTTGCATACCCCTTGAAATTCAAAATTCAATTTCATTTCGAATAAAAACAATAGATTTCAATGCTAGCTAAGATTTTAAGATAGCAAATCAATAGATTCGGATAAGTTGTTGATCGACAATCACTTCCAGTTGCTGTATCTCAATAAGAAAGTGACAATTTCCAATATTTTTTTCAATTTTAATTAAATCTGCAAACATCAAAACAGTATATTAAGTCCATAAACTATTCAGACGGATGATCATACAGACAAACGGATGGACATCCATCCAGTTAGACAAGAGCAACTTTTACCATCAATTAAATGCATCGTCTTTTTTGTCTACATACTCTAATTTATTTATCAACGTGAAATTTTTCCATCAACACAGACTCGCATGAAATGATTGAATGTTGTGTGCCTTAAAATGCTTCAGTTTTCGTTAAACGAAAAAATTAGAAAATCAGAGCACCTACACGTGAAGGCATGCTGAATTCATCTTCTTAAAAGCATGTTGATTAAGTTTTCTAAAGTAATCAGCAATGTGGAAACAGCATATAATATTCATAGGAAGCAAACAGTGACTTTCTTATGAGACATAATGATGTCTTATGTAGGAAATGATTGTTAGGAAGTAACAATACTCATTTTTTGTTTGTAGATTAAAATCTACTTAACAGAATTGTGCATGTTAAATTGGTTGCAAAATGCTTTTTATGTAGTTTGATGAAGAATGGCATGTTTGTTCTGTCAAATCAACAAAATAAAGTCATTATACTTATTCATGACACTGTTTGATGCATGGTCGGTTCCTATTGGGAATTTTGAATTGTATTTCATGAAATTCATGATTTGTAACTTTATAATACAAGCAAATTACTATCATTGATTTAAATGGATTAATGGATCATGATTTTAAATCAGACATAAGACTATAGGCATGAAGACAACCTATTGTGCTGTATCATTATTAGTTTTTTTGCCTAAGGAGACTTTGGAATCTTAATGGAAATCAGAAGGCTTATGTAAAATTTATTATGGTTGGATATCTATGGCGCATATTAGCATGGAATGTATTTGCGATATCAGCAAAATATTCAAATTTGAGCATTAAAAATAGTGGAATTTTAAGAGATCGAAATCACGATTAGCTGAATTCTGGAATCTTGGGTCGATTTCTCCAGAGGTGGTACGGTACGGCTCGGTATACAGTCCCGTCCTAATAATGCATCGATGGTATCACGGTACCTTACCAGTAGTGTGCCTATACCTTACCGACTTAGAGAAATCAGCACCTGCCGGGTCATTTGTCAGTCGATGTAAATTCATTTATTTCTGCCTTAAACTTCCAATTGAAGTAAAAGGACATCATTTACCATTAACAGAATGATCACATCACTAACCTCCATATTTTGCCAAAAAGATGACTCAAATATTACAAAATATCTCGCCGATTACTTAATAATCTCAAGCTCACAGAGATGACTCAAAAGTAAATAATATGGAAATTTTTTCGGAAATCCTCTCGTCGTTTTACAATATTGTGCAAATCAGTCCATTTTTTTTGCGGTCTGATGTAAATTTATTTCATAAAGACATGGTTATATATGTAGATTATCTTACTTTCTTCTTCCATATTGTTATGTATGTCGAGACATCCTAAGTGGAGAGGATTAAACTTGCTAATTTGGAGTTGAAATTGAGATCATTTTGTGGTTTTGTGGGAAAAATTGAGATTTGTTGAAGTTTTCTTGATCTTGAGAACCTTAATTGGCAAAGAGCATGTATTAATGGCATACAAAGACCTCTACGGTACCTAAAAGCACTCTCTTTGCCTGTCAGGGGAATGAATCAAGAACGAGGTAGAATAGCACAAGTCGGTAAATCCGAAGAGCACAATGCCGGCGTGACTTTGGGATGATGCAGCATTTAAATCGAGTTCGGAACAAAGCCAGAGCCACGCCTGCCTTGGAAGAGACTTCTTAATTAAGATACAGATAGTCAAGATGAAGAAATTGCAATAAAACACAGTCAAAACTTCTAAAGTCCTCTTCAAAAGTCCAGTCTTTATTAAAGATAGAATTCGAAACAATCAGACAAACTCAGTCCAATAAAAGCATGTTTAGAGACTAATCAGGAAATACTCCATGCATCACTTCTCTCTAATTTTCACCAATCTAGATCCAAGATTCATAATTAATACTCGATTAATAATCCAAACAACTTGATAGTCAATCAACTGAAATATTCAGCCTGATTGTTCACAAATCATAAATTTCAGCAACAGATAGTCTCAATTTGTAGATGTATTTAGCTGCAGCAAGACAAACAACTTCAAATGCCTGATATTCATCCTGAATACTTGGCAAATTCCATAATCTGAATCTAAGCTACAAAGAGTGAATAACCTCAATTAAATGTAGGCATATCCGACATATGGATAATTTGATTACAATAGGCTCATTTTCTCTTAAAATAGAGATTCATTAAAATGTCAAAAAGTCAATATTTTTGTATCATTTTAAATCACTATGCTAACAATTCCAACATCGACTATTAATCATACATTCAAATCACATCAATTAATAAATAAAATAACCGCTGATAATTTCAAATGCGTTCGTTGAGTTCCAGGAAGATAAAAATCGAAAAAAAGTAGTTTATCATATATTCAGACTCACTCTCGTTACTGGATATACCCTTCATAATTGCTCAATTAAGCATAATAAAAGATAAGTGAATTTTGTATTTATTCAAATTTTTTTCATTGTTGCTGTTGCCTTTATTGCTCCAAAATTATGAATATCTATATATTAATTTTCGGACAGCATGTGTAGAGTGTCTGTCAGTGAGAAAGACTGCAAAGAGAAAGAAATATCCGAAAAAAAAATCGTGAAATGAATTACGCGAAAGTGTGCTGTTTGTTGAAGTCTTGCTCTTAACTTTGGATGCGTCATAAACACGAAACAGAAAAGAAGGTGATGGAAGCGATAACGAATAAAAAAAGAAAGAAATGATGCCCGAATAAATAATAAAAAAAAATCTGTTAATTAGTGAAATATAAACTAATCAAGTTTTGCACCTACCTACCTACCATCATCGAGAAGAGAAAAGCCACGAGCGTGTTGCGTGAAAATAAAATTTTGTTAGCTCTTCTGTAGATTATAACAAGCATTAAACACCCAAAGCGGAAAATAGTTGAAAATTCATTTATTTTTACTTTATTTTCTTCTCTCTTTTTCAATAATTCGGAAGAAAAGTTATCAGAGCTGAAAAGAAATAGTTTTCGTCGAGGAGAACAGCATACAGCATTATCAACAAAGAAATGAAGACAAAAACGCAATAGCAATAGTGAAATTCAAGAGAAAAATGCGATAATTGCAAGGGAAATCCAATTTTTTTAACAATAAAAATTGCAACGTGAAAAACAATTTGTTTTTGTGGTGTAATAAGCTTAAGCGTGTGCGAAAGAACTACAAGAAAAAGAAAAGATTAATACTTTATTTTGGGGTTTTGTGCCTCAAGCAACCAGAAAGGAAAATTTGAAACTTTTTAAAGCAAATTTATTGGAAGGCGGAAAAGGAACAAAATTAAAGGTTTGTAGTTATTTATTATGTTTAATGGCACCAATTCGTGTCGGGCACAATGACTTTTAAGATTGCTGTGTTAAGTGATTCGAAATTGAGTTGAATTTAAAATCGATTTGCGAATTTTACAAAAATAATTTGAATTTTCTTCATTGAATGCTTCGTAGAATGTTTCGTCAAACTTTCATTGTTTCAAAACAATCAAATTCAATATTTAGAAAGAAACAAAATTTTAACGGGCAAAAATAATTTGAATTATCTTCGTTCAATGTTTAACGAATGTTTCGTCAAAATTTCAAAACAATCAAAAGTGTGAAATAAGAAAAGTGTTTAAAAAGCTGAATTAAACTAAATTAAGATAGCAAATCAAGATATTGAAGAATTTCATAGACAATTTCAACTTTATCTTCGATCAGTGCTTCAAAGAATTCACTCAATTAGTCCAAATTAAAATTCTTTCAATAAATAATTCAAGTCAATAATCTGTGCAAAAATATCTCACGTATCCAACAATTTCATAACTTTTAATAACTTCACATCCATATACAGAGATTAAGAGTCGACACAATGTCTGAGAAAAAAATTTCTCAAAGTCTTAATGTGAAAATAAAGTAATATCTGGCAGATATTATGTGATACCTCATTTACTATAAAAGTTTACATGATTACAGACTCTCGATTTTATTTTAAAATTGCGATTTGTATGTCTGTGACGATTATTTCCACTTTCTTTATTCGCAATCTATTATATGTGTAATAAATTATATGAAAAAAAAAATATCACTATTAGGTGGAAGTAAATGGTAACTTAGCTTATAATATGATGCCTTCTCTTATTTCAGATGATGATGAATAAAAGTCATTTTACTGTCAGCCTAGTGCTATTGGCTATAGTTCAATCATATGCTGAATCAGTGAGCGGAACGGGATCATTTACAGTAATATCGCCTGAGAGTGAAACAAATACTGCCAAGCCGAAGACGATTTATAAACCGACTATAACACGAACAGAATTAAAAGTATCCAGAAGCTTAAATCCAGACAGCATGCAGACACTTAATGTCCGAACGAATGACGGAGGGATAGCAACAATTCTGGTTAAAAAGCGTGATGGTAAAACAACAACTAATAATGAACCACGACCAGCCTACTACGATGTCAGTAATCCATACTCCCGAGGCGAAATTAAACGCGGTTTCTTTGGACCCGTTCAAGTGCTTGAAAGAGTCGAAGATTCAGAGTTAAAGAAAATGCATCAACAACAAAAACAATTTGAAACTGGACAGGTTTACAACAAAGTTGTAATGCAGCCTGTCACAACATTACAACAGCAATCAAATATGAGAAGTCCGTATCGATTTGCAGCACCAAATGACGAAAAGTCAGCAAATATCATAAATTCATTTATGAAGCATGTTCAGCAAGTAGAAAGTACACGATCAGCTCGATCACCATCCGATGGCATACCAAATGATCGTGCATCAGTACATACCAAAATACCAGAACCAGTGACAATTAATTCTGATTCAGTTTATGTTAAAGATAATCAAAATTCAAAACGCGGTAGATCGCTGATGGAAATTGATTCGGATGGCATTCCATTAATTAATGGTATACGTGTTCCTGATGATGAAAATGATAAACGCCAAACATGGAGAAATGCACGTGTTATTAATGGAATATTAACACCATATGAAAATGGATATGTTCCGCCTCGTACTGTCGAATATGGTCAGTTAATTTATCCTGTAAAGAAAGAAGACAATGAGAGAATACAAAGTAGACAAAAAAGTATCGGTCCTTTCACAACAGCTGATAACTTCTCTGAAGAATCGCGTGAAAGTGAAAATGCAAGTAAAGGAATCGGACCGTTCAGTGTCAGAGATATGTTTTCATCACGTAGTAATACACAAAGTACTGGAATTGGACCTTTCTCTGTTGCTGATAATTCGAGGTCGTCAAATGCTAAACTTATTGATTACATAAAGAGAATTAATGATCAGGAACATCGGAAGGATTATTTTGCTGGTCGTGTACCAAAAGATATTGGAGGTACACAACAAATTCAAAGACGAATGTTGATTAATCCAGGCAATACATACTTCCCGCCATCATCACTTTATTCAGTTGAGAAGGGTAAGCAAGGTGAAGCTGTCTCAACAGCACCAATATTACAGTATGCTCATCCAGAATTTGGTCTACAATCTGTTGGATCATCACAAGAGGAACCAAAAAGCAACTTCAAGTCACAAATCAGATCAGAATATTATACAAATCCAAGTCCATATCAACAGAAGCAGTCATCGCCAAATGCACCAGTTTATCAAATTGAACCAGCATTAAATACTCGTGAGTATTACAGTTACCAAAAAATGCCACCTCCTCCACCACCACCAATGTATAGTAGCCAAAATCCACATTATAATCCAAATTATTCCTACATTCGTCGAGTTAAACCTGAACAGCCTTTTTGGATGAAAATATCTGAGCAATTCAGAGACACGTTTCAGAATGGCTTTCAACAAGTACAAGATATAGCCAAACCTGTTATGGATCCAATTTATGAAGCCGGTGAAAAAATTTCATATAATTTAGGATTTTCATCACAACAATCGCCAGGTCATTTACATGCACAAGAAAAAGTTGGAGTTGTGCCACATAGCGGTTCACAGTCATCATACATTATACCAGCATTAGGTGTGTTAGCTGGTGGTGCTGCATTAGGTCTCGGTGCTGCTGCCATGGGAAGAATTTTCGATATAAGTAGCTTACTACAGATGAGATCGAGTGGAGAGCAGGAACAATTAGACTTAGATCAACGAAGAGCACTCGATGCAATTCGACGATATCCAACAACAACACTTTATTTAGTAGACGATAATAAAAGTAATAATAGTGACGAAAGTCGAAATGCAAAGAGTAGCGAGGAAGTTCCTTCAACATATGCAACATCACAAGCACAACCAAAATCATCAAATTTTTATGAAGTCATTGCCATACCATACGAGAAACAACAGACAAATTCAAATGATTCAAGTATTGATCCAATATCAAGAGCATCATCAGCAGAACTAATTGGTCATCAACGTCGGAAGCGAAATAAATAAATAAAAAGGAAGCTTAGATTATTGCTTATTTAAAAATTATTTAATTTATAAGATACTTAAATGCATTAGGATCATAGATGAATTAATTTTATTTCCAAGATATTTAATTACAATGAACTGATTTTGTTGTTAGCAAAAAAATGAATTAAACTAAATGAATATTAAGGGTTATCTTAGTTTTACTTAATTAAATGATCTTAAGACAAGATAAGACGAGAAAACTTTTTGTAAAAGAGAAAAAGGAAGGAAAAATTTGAAGAAAAATAAAAGAAACTTTTGTAAAGAAAATTGTTTGGTATTTTATTGATCAGCTGGTTCCTGTTTTGATTTGGAGATCCAGGAAGATTCCAGAGCTCGAAGTCGACTCGGATATTGTATAGAGTTGAGTCTACTTGAGTCGATTTTCTAAACAAAATCCTAGTTGACTTCGAGATCTGGAAGATGAATCTCAAATCTAAGTAGAACTACCAAATGTTGTTCGGAATTGCCTCTAATAGATGACGAACAAAGCTTATTCCATCTCTGACTTCCGTCTGCCAATTTCCAATACTTTCAATTCAACAATATTTCGACTTGAAGACTAGATTACTCCAAAGGCTTCTCAGAAAAGTGTCGCCTGAAGCTGGATCTATCGCTGGCTTCCACTTGCCAATTTCCAACTTTAGATTAAGCTCAATTTAAATCCAAGCCTTCTCTGTTCAAAATTTATAATCCAACAACCTTGAAGCTTCAAAAGTTTTTCCAAGCTTTTGTTCAAAAAAGCTCCAACAAACTTTTAAATAAGCTTTCTAAAAAATTCCAATGAAGCTTAATTTAATGTTCCAAAAAAGCTTCCCAATAAAGCTTACCTTCTATCACTTGATCATCATACAATTTGATACATTAACAGCAATAGCAATATCAATTTGTTTATATGATACGATAAAACTAGTGAAAGTTGTCAAGTTTGCAATAAGAAGATTTTATACTTAAAAAAAATTTCACTATTAACAGTAAGCAATAATTTTTCTGGGAATTATAGTGATGAGACACAACTCAATATGTCATAAGCTAGAAAAATTTCTCTTTCTAAAGTGCTCAATGTACAGGCTTTATGTGTGAATGGGATTAATTTAATAGACATGGAGTCTAATAGACTCATCACTTACTAATCTGTGTAAGCATGTGATGATGAATATGCTATGACACATTTTACAACAGAGTTGCAAATAACAGGTGACTGCTGCAGGCAAAGACCGTACAATTTATTGGTAATTTGTATGGTTTTGTAAGAAAACAAAGGAATTGTACGGTTCTGGCCTGTTACAGATGCTTGTTCGCCACTCTAGTTCACAAGCTTATATACATACTTCTCTGGATGTCCAGATCAATTGTGATTCAAGGCATCACTCAGTTTTAGATCTGAAGCTGGATCTAGTGAAAAATAACCCGGAATTTGATTAGATTTTCCCTGGGATCGAACCCGGGTCGTTAGAGTCGGTTGTCCGACGCTCTAAAAACACTACGCCACTGCTGCGTTTTAATTGCTTAATTTTCATAAGCAATCAGCTGTAAAAGTCCTGGAAGGAAGCTGCCGATAAAGACAGTACTGCATTTAGAATTGGCAATTAACAGGCGGAAGCCGGCGATAGAACCAGCTTTAGTCGTCATCTGAAGGAGGCCATGGATCACAGTAAGTAAGTAATCAGCTGTAAACTTGAGAATTAAGGAACAAAAGAAGCTTTAAAATTCATCTGTTGATTTTTATTCAAAAAGAATTTTCTTAACAAAAAAGAAAAGACGTTCCAAAAAAGTAATAAATTAAATAAATAAATAAATAAATAACTTAAATTAAGTTTTTTGTAAGTTTTCTGCAATTCCTTTCAGAAGTTATTCCTTTTTCATTTGCAGGCACTTGTCACAAAAGAATGTTTTTGAGTCTAAAAATTCCAGAAAATTGAAATTTTTTAAACTTATTGAAAATACTTTTTATGCTGCATGCGCGAGTGATGTCTTGGCTGCAGATCTAAGTTTCTTTGATACAATGCGTGCAATGTTGGCGCTTCTCTTACCAACAATTTGACGTAATGATGGCTTATTTTCATCGGCATCAACTTTAAGTTGCTTTGGTTGTTGAACTTTGATTGAGTGAAGTGATGCCTGTCCATTGACTACTCGTAAATTAATTCTACCATAAATTTCATGTGTTGTTGCTGTTGCCATTTTGATATCACGTTTCTCTTCGGTTTGTTTCTCAACTTTAAGCATCAATGGACCTAAGACGAAATTACTTTTTACAGTTGTAAAATCAGCACTTGGGACAACTTTGACATTTCCGACTCTCTTTAATGATGCGAGTCCATAAAGTGTAGCTTTAGCTTGCTTTTGTTCAGTTTGCTTCTTTTGTGCAGTTTCAGTTGTTGGTTGCTTCTTTGTGCTGGATTTGCGTTTGTTGCTTTTCTTATGTGCTGGTTTTGGTGCCTTTTGTTTCTCAACTACTGGCTTTACTGGTGTTGGCACTTCTTCTTCAGCAATGGCACGAGCTTTTACTTCTGGCTTTGTTTCAACTACTGGCTTCTTCTTGTTCTTCTTTGTCTTCGGTTTGTTACTTCTGTAAAGGAATTAATTAATTAGAAATTTTGATTCCATTGTCTCATTAGTGGCTCATTAATTACTTTTTCTGTGACTTTTTGTTGGATGACGTTTTTACTTCAGCTGCTTCCATTGACAATTTAACATTAACTGGATCATAGCTCTTCTTTAAGATTGTATTAATTCTTTCATAGATTCCATCAACAAATGTATTGTATTTGGTGACAAACATGTCAGACATTTGTGCATTTCCATCATCCAAAGCGCCTGTTAAAGCAAATATTAAAAATGTTTTATTTTTATTTTTATTTTCTTTAAAATTAAGTGCAAAATGCCAATTAACATATAAACGATCTTGCGGTGACTCTCACTAACGTGCTACGTGCTAACGGTAATTTGAACTCAAAAAAAAGCAAGAAACGTACAGAAAATGCTTAATGAAATACGAAAGAAAAAAAAACGACGAGAATTTATCGTAAAACAATGTCGCAAATTCCATGTCTAATTAGTTGCATCGGAAATCCTTTAAAAGGTAAACTAGAGTAGTAGCATAAGTAATTAGCTTAAGTGGAGTGAAGTGACTTAAATGAGATGTCTTCGGCATACTAATAGACACATTTATTTGATGTGAGAAAAAGTAGAAAGATAATAAAATGTGCAATAAAGCTACGATGTGAGAAAATGTGTGATAATATGATGAACATGCTTAGTTTAATTGATTTATGATGTTTTATCTTTAAAATGGAAATTAACGGTCAAAATAAATTTGAATTTTCTTGGTTCAATTTTCAACGAATGTTTTTGTTAAATTTGGCGCAAAATCTAGTGAGTTGTGAAAAATTAATTAAAATCAAATTACAGATCAAGGAACTGAAATAAACAACTGTAATTTCATTTCCAAGAATGGATGAAACATGGGGAAAATGTCAATATTCAAAATCTGATGACAAATAAAGGTAAAATTGATTAAATAATTCTCATAGCATCTTTCACAACATCTCCAAAAGTTTACATCACTGGATCTCAATAAACGTCAATATAAATTTACAATCCAACTAAATTTATGCAGATATTCAAATCACAATCTCATGAAATTCAAATATCCAGAACTCATTCGAGTCACACCAAAAAACAACTGAGAGAAAATGAAAATCAAGCGGTCAATGGACTCATAATATAGTCACAAATAATTTATACACGAAATTATCAATCAGCAAGCAGTTGTAATTCAATATTTAAAACTCGTTTTACGCAAAAAATAACGAGTCAGAAGACATTGCGAAAAAGAAAGTTTATTTTCGTCAAAAAAAAGTTTTCCTTTCCTTTCGCCGTCAATAAAAATCTGATCTGAACTACATAGATTGAATTAAATGGTAAATGCTACATATTTTCTTTCCGTCTTTCACACAGTGATTGAGCCTCTTAAAGCCACGAGACTAATAATATCAATCACGTTTATGTTGTGTTTCAAAGGAAATCAAGAGAAGAAAGTCAATACGCCTGTTGTGCATATATGTAATTTTATATATGTTGTTCATGAACTTGAATTGGATAAATGAGAAATAAGTGTATATAGGAACATGATAAAGTGGGTCACTTAAAGTCGTATGTGCTAGTTACGTTGCGATATGTGAGAACCAGTGGAATTTCTTATAAGTTATTTCTATTTTATTGAGTTGTCACCAAGAAAGTTTTATGGGAATTAGAGGCTAGTAAGCTTAATTATTCAACTCACGTGAATTCTTGGCTTCGATCAGTTCTCCACCCAAGTCGTCATCGTCATCTGAAAGTTTAGATCAATAAAGCATTAGCATTGTTAAAATTTATCATGCATGACATGATTTAATGAATTGCATATGAAGGCATGATTGTTATTTATAAAGCAAATAAAGCTCTTACCATCGTCTTCGTCATCGTCTATATAATTTTTAATTTAGATTTTTTTGTTCAAATTGAGAAGGCAAAGCATAAATGAGTAATGAGTGAGTAACTTAATGATTCAAATGAATTGCAATGTTTTTAACTTACCGTCATCATCATCATCGATCACATCCTCAATTCCACCCTCATCGTCATCTAAATAAACAATTCAAATTAGTTCTAATTGCCATGACATTCTCAAGTTACAGCTGTCAAGCCACAGCCTTAATATATTGAATTACTACATACCGTCATCGTCCTCATCATCAACAATTGCTTCCTCACCAACTGGGTTGATGCTATTGTTAATTGTTGCAGCTTGATCTAAAGCAGCTTGTTGTGGATCTTTTGCGCCACTTTCGGCAATAATTTCATTATTTAATGTGACATCATCGACATTGTCAGCAACAGCTTCATCTGGCGTGATAATTGGTTGTGAGTCTGATGAGATTGGTGATTGGGATGGTTGTGATGGCTGAGCTGCTTGTTGAACAACTTCTTGTTGGACTGACTCTTCTTCATCATCTTCGTCGTCATCGTCATCATCTGTTGTGGGAATTTAAATGTTTATTTTAGGTATTTTGAGGATTTTTGGATAGCTTACCATCGTCATCACCCAAGAAACCATCGAAGATTGACTCAATGTAGTCGTCATCGTCATCATCATCTGAGTAAAGCTTTCAATTATTGATTTAATTAGCAAAATTAAGGATGTGGAACTTACCATCATCATCACCAGAAGCAGCTTGATTTCCAGATCCAGGAGCTTGATTTCCTGTTGCAACTGGCTCATCTTCGTCTTCGTCATCTGTTATAAATCAAAATTCACATTAATAAATGCTTCATAATGTAAATCAGTAACTCTTACCATCATCATCGTCATCGAAAGGATCACCAATGTCATCATCATCATCATCGTCGTCTGAGAATCAAAATCATTAACATCCGTAACTCAATATACAACTCAAACTCATATCCTACCATCATCATCGTCATCATCATCATCATCATCATCAGCTGATTCTCCAGGAATTGGTGGACTTACAATTGATCCACTTTGTCTAGCTACTTCCTTGTTATTTTCCGAAACATCATTCTTTTGAATAGGCGTTGAATCAACAGTTGCAAAGTAGCACAGAGCAACGACAAGTGCAAAGCACAATGTTGTTGATAGTCTCATAATTTATGTGAAAAAAAGAAGTTTTAAGCGCTTAATTTCACACAGTGTTACAATTTTATATATCCAGTCAGTCAGTCGATGAATGAATGAAAAGAAAGCAAAAAGAAAAGAAAAGATCAACAAATGATTAATCATCACTTTCGGCAGGCAGGCAAAAGTGACCAAGTGAATAAATCGTCTCAGCATGTTTATTTTCTTTTTTTTATATATATGTTCCACATGATCAACAGAGATACCATCAGAAGTAGAATTTGTAGAGATTGAAGAAAAAGTAGGTAATGCATCCCATAAAAATATCGGTTAAATACAAAACAGGTTCTGACTTTGCTTTACTTTATTTTTTTCGCTTTTCGCTCGAGTTTTATGATAAGTAAATAGGCAGTGAAATCGAAAACTGTTATAGAACGGTATTAATTATGAGATTGTCGGGATTCCTTGTTCCCCATTCATGATTTTAAGCACTTTCGTTTTAGGAATTTTGAGGTTATTCTGAAGAACTTCCAGAGATTTAGTGTAAGAATTGATCCCGCGACCCTCAAGGATTCATAAGGAAGCTACTCGAAGATCGAGATCAATTGGGACTCCGTGTAGATTGCATCATCAACTTTGAGTTGCCTGGGAATAAACAGCTTCAATTTAAAATTAAGTACGCATTGATTTATTACATTAGAAGCTGAAAATGATTGATTTTGGCTATTTCATCTAAATTATCACCACTAAATCATCCAATTATCAATCCTAAAGCTGTTAAGCGTATAAAAACTCTAAACAACTCAAAAGCAAAGCTTGCTTAGATACAAAAAACTAAAATTTCAATTTGTAAACAAAAATTTAAACTTTAAATTGAAAAATCTCTATCGAAACTCGGTAGCGAATGGTCATCCTCACACGTTATCATGTCCATTGTTCTTTAATTTTTGGACGTTTTGTATCACTTTCATTTAACTGTATAGTTCTTCATACTTTTCATTTAACCCACATTTTCATTTGCTTGTTATTTTTACTAAACTTTATTAATGAAATATGAAAATAATATTCAATTTGTATCTATTGTGTTGTTTTTTTGTGTGTGGCTATATCTAACTATAAACGTCTAACGGCAGTATATCCAAAAATTATTCGTTCACAAAAGCACTACAATATGCACTCAATAATCATAAAATTCAATTATTTTTTTATTATTTATTTATTGTGCTGCATGTCCATTGATTGATTCTTATTCGACACTATTTTTGCAACTTACATTTTGACACCAAAAAAAAAATATATTTCTAATTAATAATTCCTAATGGGAGATTCTCACTAGTTCAATGATAGATAACTTCTGAGTAGCAATGGACTCAAACTTTCCTATTTATATTATCCAACTCATTGCGGATTCAATTCAGCTGCTCCAAGAAGAAGACAAAACTGCTTTTGACTCTTTCACTCTTGTGGTAAATGGTAGACATTGGAGCGATAGTGGATGTAAACAATTCAATACTATTATACTGATACGCACGTGGTTTGAGAAATGAAATGAGACGGCATCAATTTGGGAAAAATGAGAAGTATTAAAGAAAGAAAAGAAAAGAAAGAAAAAAGTCTTTTTTTTATGCGAAGACTCTTTCGTGTGAAACTGGTTTAAGTACCATCATCAGAGTTTCATCCATTGAGTTCTATGTGTTGCATCATAAGTACTAATTAGATGTCTAATGCTGGTGCCAATTAGTTTGAGAATCATTTTCACATAAGAATAATTCTAATGAGACCATTTTCAATGATAACTGTGATTATTCACAAGATTCACAGGAAAATAATAAATAAAAAATATAAAAAAGCAAGCCATGAGATTAGTTTTGTGTAAATTTTCTTTCATTTATTAAGCTAGAAAAAAGCAATCAACAGTTTATTTGGTCGTTAAGGTAATGGGATCAGAACTGAATAAGAGATTATTTGTCAGTAGATTGATGTTGCCACCTTTTCCTTCGTTATGAGATTCTTTAGATGATTTAGTGAGAACATCATAAATGTTTGCGGTTTTTTGTGGATCAACTTTGAGTGGTAATTTTTCTTGACTCAATGCGTAAACTTGCGGTGCAAATGTTTTTAGAAAGCTTTCCCACATTTTTAATAGAATGCTGTTAACAAATGACGAGATGACAATGATTCCAGCTATTACCGAACACATTCTTATCACAAGTTTAACAATGTTCTCGCGTCCTAAAAGGACATTAATTCTTAATGCACTAACATCATATTTTATGTAAATTCCAGGCATTCCGTGCGATCCGTGATCATGATCTGTAAATTGTCAATTTATTAATAGTAACAAGCTATTAACAGTTTTTCAAACATACCAATTATACGAGTGTTCTCTTTCACACTATATTGATATGTCTTCACATGCGACACGAATGTTTCAATGTCTGTCGGAACTATTTCAATGTAATACATTATCATCGCTTTTTCTGTAAATAGATGGGAAAAAGTAACAACAGCCAGCTTAGATTATGCAACAAAACATACCATCCATAAATATTTTCTCTTCATATTCTAACGGTTGAACGATTCCAGATTGTGGATCACCAAAACTCAACTTGGTAATTCGATGTGAAAAATTAGCCTTGACATCATCAAATAGAATGTTTAAATGAAGGTGACCTTGTGGAAAGTGTAAAGACTTTCCTTGTGTCACATGAAAATTACCGGCAACTTTGTTCAGTTTCAGACTTCCATGAATTCTACAGGCATCGTATGGTTCTACTGCTTTGATACTTCTTTGTGGCATTTTTACATTAAGGAACTCATTTGTTTTGTACATAATTTCTGGATATAAATAAATTTTTTATGGCTTAATAAGCTTGATAAATCTAATCGTAAACCAACCTGCAATCGAATGATATTCCTCAGTCAAGTATCGATTCAGATGACTCATATAGTCAAAATGTTGCTTTTGTTCTGGACATAAATTCCACCAAGTATCCTCTTCCTCAATTACGCCGAATGAAAATGTATTTTGATTTGTACTATCTAATATATCAGCCCCAATATTTCGACAGGGCATCTTCACAGTCATATCGAGATTAAATTTTATGTGCTGTAGAATGTCTGTGTCAGGCTCAAATCGAAAAATCAGCGACGTGTCAAAATAATACTTAACTTCTTTATAAATTACTAGAATTATTAATAATCTAGATAGAATTGACACTGTGCCACCTAAAAATATTAATTATTAATAAGTAATTGATGGATATCCGATAAACAAATGTTTTTAATTTTTATGTCAATTACCTATATTTGATTTTTGCTCTATTTCTTCTGGAAGCTTGTTCATTTTAAATGCATCTAATTCTCGGAATGAATCCAAAGGATTTGTTGTCTTTCTTTGCCGTAATTCCGACATCTTGAGCCTTATTTCCTGCAAAAATTCACATTCAATGTTTTTAATTCAAACTGTTGACGAAGTCTTTTCAAGTGTTCCTATATGCTCAACGCACAGACAATTCATCGAAAACGATAAATTAATAAATTTCTTACTCGCGTCCCCTTCGTAGTCTGTTTATGTCTGAAACATATGATATTCTTAACATTAGACCGGCTATTAAATTATTGAAAGTTCTGATTCCATTAATTATACTCAAATCTTTATTTAGTCATATTTTCATCTTAAATACCAATTTATTCCATTTCATCGCTGAATCGTCTTTGCTTCTCGGTAGGTTCATCGTCCTCATCATCAGATTTGTCCGACGATTCATCTTTTTTCTTGCCTTGTGCCCTCAAAACATCACCTGGCGATGGATATGGACGCATTTGATAAAGTGGACCACTTGCTGTTGAGTCTGCAGACTTTTCTTCATTTGACAATCCAGCACTCCATCTGCCTTTACCACATTCACCGTAACTTGCTGGATCCATTGGATCAATGACATCAGAACTTTCATAAAATTGTCGTCGACCTTTTTTGGTTCTTAAAATTTTCTCCAAATCTCGTGATTTTGTCTTCTTTGCCGCTTGGATTGGTTTCTGATAACGATCCTCATGTTGTGGTGGTGGACTTCTGTTTGCAGGAGGTGGCATCATTTGTGCTGCTGTAAGTTCAATTTCATCTGGAGTGTCCATATCAATTCGATCCTTTTCACTTCTTATTATTGCTGCTGATTTGCTTAAAACTGCTTTCTTATGAGATGGAGGCAGCCATGAGACGAGGTTATCGTCCTTATTCCAGAAATAATATGCCTCACAACCAGGATCCCAAATGTAAACCCAATTGCCTTTCTTCGGAAGTGGATATTTCTCCAATAATCTCTGGAATCGATCTTTGTAACTCTTTGATGGCTTTTCTGTTCCTTGACCCCATCTCTCGAGACAAAAGACTGTACAAACATGGTATACATTCCACCTGTGAAATTGATTAATTAATATTTTGTTAACAATACAGTGTAATAAAGTAATAAAAGATATTTACTTATTCGGACATCCAATTACTCCTTCCTTTGTCTGTTTAAATCTCCTCTTTAATTTTTCCATCCATAAGTTGTCACCAAATCGCTTCCTTGATTGATATTCATAGTTTTCTGGATTAATTTCATCCTGATCGTCGTGACTTTCCACAAAAACTTCCTCTTGAACTGAAAAATTCACAAAAATTTAATTTTCACTGATTTATTGAATTAACTTAATGTTCATTACCTTTCGGACCATCTCCTACTAATCCTCGTTTCTGTAATTTAGCTAAAAGTGCTGGCGGAAGTGGCATTTCCAATTAATTTAATTATTTTCCAAATCAATATCAAAAATTATTGTTTTCTAATGTTTACAAACATTGTTTCATCGCAACATCATCGACATTTCATCGAATGTTTTTCTGTCATTTGAAATATCCGTTATTTTCTTAATCACCACGTGTTCTTAATGTCTCATAACTAACAAGTTTAATTAATTGATTTCTATATAATAATTTAGTCATTTTAAATGCGCTTTTTTTTCGCTGATTCATCAGAGATATTTTAATGTTATGACTCACACCTTAATCCGATTAATTCAAGTGATGAGAGTAAATAATATTTAGCACGCATTATTGCAAGGTAATTTGCTGCAAGCAAGTATTTGTGATTTGGAATTGATTATTTGTTGATTGAATTGATAAATGTTCTAGAATCTGTGATAAAATGTGTTTTAATTTCACAAAATGTCTCAATTGAATTAAATGGAATTTTATAAAGTGAAAATTAAAGATTTTCATCACGTTGCGCAGCTCAATTAAGTTCAGATTAGGTGGACTTTCTCTATTATCTATCGAATTTTCTGGAAGGATTTTGGATTTTGTCTTACGAAATCTTGGGAAATTTTTGAATTCCGAAGAATTTGAAGCAATTTACATTATTCAGCCCAAAATTAGGTCAAGATCAGCTGTCAGTGCTACCTCATGTCTTGCCGTCAACGTGATGATGTAGCGGCGACCTGTCAACTGTTTTGAGATGCTCGAGTACAGTATGCTGAGATATTACTTAATTGTTCGCATAAAAGAGCTCGAATTATGAATAAAGAAGTCGACGTCAAGCTCTGCTGCATAATTAAGAATCAAAATTTCATTAAGACTCCTACTTCTTAGATGAATCAAAAATTTCACCCCAAAACATCCTTCCTGAATAACCAAATACAGTCATCCAAACATTATGTCATAAAGCTTCTGCAACAATAATCGTAGGAGTAGAAGTACATAGTTAAATATCATATTTCGATGACTCTTCAAACTAAGTATGTGAAAAGGAGATATTTTCATCATTAGTAAGCTATCCTTGAAGGTGTAAACTAACTCTATAGAGAAATCTGTGAATAATAGTGTGTATAAAGACGTTTAAAGCGCTTTTAGCTAGTCTAAGTTAAGTACCTTGATAGTCAAATAGTTAAGGTCATTGGCTAAAATTTGATATGGCAACCCGAAAGTCTTGGGTTCAAATCCAGCCACATTCAAATTTGTCGAATTTTGAAAGTTTCTATACTTCGACTGCTTAATGTCCGAGATCAAGCCATGATTGGGCCTCTTGGCAACTTTATAATTAAGGAACGAGTCAATAATTTGAAGTGTAGCTGGAGAAATATGGACGAGATCAACAAGATTGCCTTTCGATTGGAATATTGTCAGAATAAACCTGCTTTCTCCACATCACGTCACCTTGGTGGCAATTTTTGAATATGTGCTGATCGGGAAAGAATCATAAGGAAACAAGAAAAATTCCAGAATTGAAGCTGGGTTAAGTCGGGTGCAGAAGTAGTCTGTGAAACAATACAAAAGATTGGTTAAGAAATTAAGTAGCTTTTATAATCCTTAATCTCAATAAAAGACTTCTAAACTAAAGTCTTCTAGACTAAAGGAATTTACGTCCTTACTTCCTTGATAAAGGTGCACAAGAGTACATTGTCGCATTTTAGAGTTCGTCGAAAGTTGGATCTGTCTTTAGATAACTTCTGCCAGATTCTAATTCCCAGCACTTTTGCATCGTTGCTCACACAGTACGATAGAATATAGAATCTCGCTATTCCAGCATAGAATCCCCTCTCAGGAACTTCCAGTCACCTTGAAGCATCATTTAAATAGCATCCCATAGCAATCATCGCGGAATTCATGTCATCTTTATCGAAAATTATTTTAAAATGACTTAATGATAGATTCGATTCTATTGTTTTCAACACCTTATTGTCCTACTTCATTTTATTTTCAATTATTTCTAAATTCCTCACGTGATTAGATTTCTAATTTAGTCTATAATTAATCAATTTCTATAAAATAACAAATAGCTATTGCTGTAATGCACTTTTTTGCTGATTCACAAAGGTATGTAAAAGATATGAATCAGACATTAATCTGATTTGTTCGACAGAAAGTATTTAAAAGAAGAGACAGAATAAATTGTAAAACGCATTATTGTGAGCTAATTGTTGTAAGCATTAAGCTTTAATACTAAATAAGGGCAAACTTTATAATTTTTATCAATTAATTTGTTTGATAATAACTTTTGTTATTGATGTGACTTATGAGTCATTTAAGAGAGAATATGCAGCAAGTGTATAGTCAGAAAATAAGAGATTATGCAATGTAGCTTGATGCTGCTCGTGAGAATATACATTAAAATGTAATTATACTCAACTCAGAATCAGTATTTTGATTGATTTTTTTTCATAGCGTCTCGTGTATAAGGCTTAGGAATTACTTAGCGACTATATCAATTTTCCGATCACCAACGGCTCCATCTCGAATACCAGTAGTTGATGAGATTTTAATACTTTTTTTACATATTCATTATTTATTTACATGTCCTTTCAAAACAACATTTTTCATAGTCACATGTGAGTATGCAGGGAGGGGGTCCCAGGTTTTAATAATCTGGACTTGAAGGAATTTTCAACTTTTTTAATTCAATTCTCTTCTTTTAGGTATGGAATATCCATTTTACATGCAAATTCAGTCACAATTCCCCAATTAAACTAGAATTCATCAAAATTCCCCAATTATTCAAACCATAGACCCCCTCAATATCTTGATCTTTTACAATTACCGAAGTAAACACACACACAAACATAAAACTATATTTTTTGCTGATTCAGAGACGATCTCTCCGACTATAAAAAGGCGCGCGAGCGTCGATGCCGACTTGACTTGTGAATGAAAAGTGTTAACAGTTATCATAGTAGTTGCCGTACGAAAAAATCGCAAGAAACCGGTTTTTTGAGTAAAAAAAAAAATAAATATTTGATGCATAATGAATACATTACAGTGAGTATTTCAGCATTTCATGTAAAACAAATAGACTAACTTTACATTTATTTTATTTTTTTGCATAGGACATTATTACTGCTTGTGACTACAATCACAGTCACATCATCGGGACTTAGCATTGAACCGCTAAAGGAATTAGAAGGATTGAGATTTGAGGAAATTGGAAAATTAAAATTAATAACCAGCTACGTGAAGTTGACCTTCGAAGTTGACATCAAGAGTATTGACACATTAATCCACAATCAGACTAGGAATTTGGATATAATTAAAGAATTTTATGGAAAGGATGAGAAAGCCAACGAAAATCGACTAAACGAAATCGACAGGCTGAGGACAAATTTAGCTCTGAGGAAGTTAGAGCTTCAGGATGTTCTGTATGGCCTTGAACCAGTCAACAAAATTGAAAACAAAAGAAAAAAGCGAGGATTTACATTTTTCGACAGTCTTAGTACCGAAGATGGTCGTAAGATAGAAATGGACCTAAACCTCCTTAAGAACACAATCAACAAGATGATCGATGCTCATGGTGGATTAAAAGGGCACGTCATAAATGCAACAGAACTGTTAAATGACACAATTGATGAGCTTGGTAGAAGGGCACAAATATCAACCGCATTATCGGTAAATGACGAAGTCGATAGGAAAGTCAATGCCATCATAAAGATGCTGTCAAAAGAGAGATTAAGCGGTGACATCATCACAATATCGGAATTCTATGAGAATATTAAAAATATAACGGGAATGCTTGATACAAATGAGGAATTGCCATATCTAAAGATGGCCGAATATTATTACAACCTACGTGTTAGTCATCAAGTATTTGGCACCACCCTCAAACTAGAAATGGATATACCATTTGTTGAAAAAACACCGCGGACGCTTTATAAAATTATGGAGTTTCCAGCACGTTATGGAGATAAATTAATTCTTACCGATGTTGTATGGAAATATGTAGCAATTAATTCAAATGAGTCAATGATGCTTGAAAGCTTAGATCCATGCTACAAATCATCAAATTCCGTATTTTATTGTGAAACACAAAGCCCATTGCAAAGTATTAGCAAATCAGATGACTGTGTGACGAAAGCATTAATGAGTAATACAATCGATATAGAGCTTTGTAAAATTGATACTGTACAATCTTCGTTTCTCACATTCATACGACTGAACGATGGACAGTATTTTTACTACACTCCGACAAATGAGACGCTTAATGTAACGTGTAAGGCAAAAACCACTGTTGAATTTTTAACTGCTAGTTCGTCTGGTATACTTGAATTGGATCCTGAATGTAGAGTCATAACAAGTGGATATAAATTAATAAAATCAGTAAAATATCAGCAATCGCCATATATAAAGCAAAATATATTGTGTGTATCATTTGATGTGGACGAAGTTCAAAAAAATATTAAAAAGTTCAATACAACAATTGTGGATAATTTTTACGTGGACAGTTTAAGTAAAATTAGAGAAATGTCTAAAGCAATTCCAGATCCACCAGAAAAAATTAAGGATTTACATTTTATTGCATCATTTGGAAATTTTGAAATTCTACAATATCTACTGATGATTGTCTTAGCTATATTTATAATACATGTAGTTTATAAGACATATATGTGGTGTCTGCAGAACTTTAAGTGCCTAAAAAGTCCCAGGAAGGATGAGTGTAAAAAGACTTTTTGTGATGTTTGATGTTACCTAAATAGAAATATATCAAAATTCAATTACCGAGCCAAAGATATGGAACTAAAAAATATAGTTATTACTTATACTGTGTATTATAAATCATTTCTATGTCACTATGTTATAATAATATCAGTTTGTAAGATTCAGTGCCTTAGTTTTATTAGAAAAAAAATATTATTTTTTATGGAATGCATACTTAATATTTATGTATGACTAGCTAGTTAGCCATTAAATTATCATATATCTAGTGAGTAATTATTTATTGATTTGTATTTCGAATAGCTGATGAGAAGCTTTTATTCATTCATATATTGTGAACGATCTCTAAAAGTATTTAATAAATAACTATCTGTGCTTAAAATATACACAAACAAGTGTTTTTTCAATTCCAATTCTATCAAATATTTCAGCAGAAATTTTAAAAATGTCGTGAACAAACATTACATTAATAAAACAAGTTAACAATACATATTGGATGTGAGTAAAGTAGTGAAACAGGTAAATATTTGCAGAAAGTCTATAGATTCTGTCAATTATCGTGACTTTTTGCATGCATGCATGCATATTCTACTGAATTTAGAAAAGAATAATTCAATTAGCTCATGTCGTATTATTCATGAAGCTATGAGCGATCCTATAAAGATATTGAGTCTATAACTTATAAATCACACATCCAGGTGTTGTATTGTATAGAAGAGCAAAGACTGTGTACTTCTAACTTCTGAGATGAAGAACACAATTTAGATTAAATTCTTCTTGATTGATGTCATTGTTGTGGCAATGGAGTTGTTCAAGGTTAATGTCTAGATGTTATTGTTGTGATGTTTAGATCTTCTTTGTCATAAAATGTTCTTTCCAAAGCTCGAAGTAGACTCGGATTTTGTATAAAAATGTGCAATTTAAGTCGAATCGACTTCATACAAACTTCTATGAGACTCTTTCCTCATTCGAACTCTGGTTCATACAAATTTCAAGTTCAAGTGATTTATAGATCAATCTAGATCAGCAATTTCATAAATTTTCAAGAATTTTCGTCATAATTTGCAATTATTTTGTCAAAAAAGTGAAAGTTTTCGTGGAAAAAATCTCTAAGTCTTAGTTTTGAGTAGATTAGACCAAGATTGCTTCAATCTATGATTTCTACGTTGAATGTATATTGCAATTGTAATTAAGAACTCCTTACGGATTGTAAATAATAATTAAAATGTTTATTATTGTCAAAAACAAAACAAAATATTCCAAAAATGGGGTTTGCAACTATTTAAGGGAAAAATCAACTTATTGAAGTTGCATATAGAATTTAAATATTAAATGACCGTTGATACATTATTTTCATAAAATTACAAATTCCTAATAGACAAAGAGCTTGCTTTCCTCAAATATACTAGTTAAAGATGTTCATGAGCGTTGCTCTTAGCATGTTCTGCTCTTAAGAGCACCTGCTAGTAACAGTTGAATTGCATAATTGTTATTGTATGAGAGTATTTAACCCGATCTACGTCATGACTTCATTTATTATCTCTTGATGGAAGCTGTCTTTTTTTGGCAATCATTTGTGTTCAGCTGTGTACCCTTACAGGCAAAGAATAAGCTTTCATGGTACAGAAGAACCACCATGGTACATAAAAGTAATTTTATTGCCTGTTAGGGGTAAAAGTATGTTCCTTGTGACATTACCAATGCATAATCCCCACTAAATCAAATAAAAAAATCGCACTTATTTTATTGCTCCAACTCTTTGAATCATTTTTTTATTGTCAATTCCTTCTTCTTCCAAATCAAGTATTTAATCATCCTCCTTTTGTTGATTCATAAAAAAAGACAATGACTTAATGTGCAGCTGTAAGATGAGCAAATCTTCATGCAATTATACAAAAATACACAATGTGACAAAGCTTAAAAGCGTTAATAAATTCCAACAAGCATGATAAAAACCTATACAAGGTGATAAAACCTTTAACAAGGTGATAACAAGCAAGTCAAAGATGTTAAAATTGACATCTTATTAAAATCATATTATCATGTTGTGAGTAATGTAGGTCTGTATTACTCACATATTTGTTGGCCATAAAATTATGATCCAATTAGCCAAATGTGTCACTGGAATGACTTTAATCTGAGCCTTGTTAATCAATATTCAATACAGGGGGGCAACATGTGATTAAATTTTTAATTAAAAGGTACACGAGCTAAAGAATTTTTGTATAAAATTTCAAGGTAATTAACCTGTTGCATTTCAATGTTGTCTAACTACATGCTGCATTCGTACAGAGTTGTCACAAGCGGAAATGATCAAATTATTAATTCAAGTTTGTGATGGAATTTCATAAAATTGCACTAATTTTTACGTTAAATTATGGAATTTAAATGATGATTGTTATTAATCAAAATTGCAAGGTGTGCAGCAACAGCAACTACGACAGACTTAATCGATCATAATAATTTCTATGGAAAAAATTGATTTGATCAGACGTAAATAATTCTGTGGCGACTCTATGGCTGATGAGTTCATTAAATATTCATTAGCATTGGATATTCCGGTTCTTATTTTTGCGAGATTTTTACGAGGTTGTTCACCTACTGCTGATAACTGGATGTGCCTTGTGACAATTTTTTGATAAGAAAAGTGAAAGCTTTTATGGATAAAAATGCACAAAATTCTTGGATTTTGACTGACATCATTTGGGAAATAGCCAATAATGATTATGATGATGATGTTTAGGAATAATAATAATGATGATGCATGTCTGTGAGGTGCTATATTGTATTATTCATGAGAATATCGATTCTAATACGATTTTAGACTTAACAAGCAAGCTTTTTTGCATTATTATTCAAAACAAAAGTCAAATTTGAATCTAACCTTGAAAATTACAAGGAAATTGGCACAGCTATCAATTATTGAGGTTTATACTAGTTGCTTAGCATGTATAACTTGCAATTGAATGATCCAAGTCCATAGAATTCAAAGTTTTGAATTAAATTCCCAAATAATCCAGATCCAGCTTCGTGACCTAAATTATTTGCAATTGTAGCATGTCATGAACTACATATAAATCTTCAGAATTACAATTTACATTAAGCAACACCTCTAAAGTCATCCAACATCCTCAACACCTCTCATCATCCCTCAATCAAGTCAACAAACTCCATCACTTCCTCAAAAGGTAATAAAAGCAATTTTAAAAGTTCAATTTTCACAATAATCCGCAACATATTACAAAAGACTAAATCCGCATGCAGCAATCAAGGACAAATGACATGTAACGAGCTGACAAATCATTCGATTCGAGAAAGTGCGAATCAATTCACACATTATGTCCAATGATGCTTTTCTATTCATATTCTCACGAAATTTACGTATGTTTGCAACCCCAGATTACACATCTTTATTAAGCTACATTTTTATTTTTATTTATTTTAGAGAATCCAATAATGAATTCCACGAATTTACTTCGATATTTTACGAACTTGTTATTAGTCATAACATGACACCGAAACTAGGAATCCCTCGTCGTTTCAAAACTACAGTCAGTTTGCTTTTTTCCATTGACTCACTGAATGCGTTCCACTCAATACCTTGGCGCTTACTAAATTTACATAATTTTCCACAGACGTCATCGATCAACTTGTTTGATAGGAATTATTCGGGAATAGAGGAATTGAGTTCAAGGTTAACTTGATATTTGAAAGCTTGAACATTGGTGACAATGACGTACATAATTTAGCTGCATAATGCAGGGTATATCCAAATTAAACGCTGATGGCATAGTAATGACTGTGCGGTATTCTAACGAATGCAATGGATTACTCGAATTATTTACTTATTTCGCTGGAAATTCAGCACTAAGAGGCAGAGAGATTGCCTGAAGGTACCGAAGTGGTATTTCTGCTCGATAAAAGCATAATCTTGGCCTATTAAGGTGTGGCAATGACGTATCTACTCAAGTTACACAATACTGTGTATACCCAAAATACATTCTACCGTCTAAGTGACTGGAAGTGGTCCTAGCAAATGCAATGTGCTGCTTTGGGTACTTACTTTCCTCGTTGATCTTCCAGATCAGACAGTTTGTTTCATGACTCTAACAGACAAACCACTTGTTTTGGAGATCTAACTCAACTTGAATGTTTTTAATGAGGATGATCGTGAGCATTCCTTGTACCTAATGTTACTCTTGAGTTCATGCTAGGGTCACGACCCACCTTAGATGCTTGACTGGATCTATCGCTGCCTTGCGATTACTCACAAATGTATCAACAACTCTGACATACCAACCTTTCCCATTTGTAACAGTTCATTTGACGCATTCAACAAAATCCAGTAATAACTTGATGACAATTTGTCATAAACACCTGTGGCTACATTTCTGTGGCTTGTAACAAATCTTCCTACTTTAAAGAAGATGTCATTTTTCTCTCACGAGAGTCCACGCTTCAGTTTAAAGTTGGTTTATGCTGAAACTGTAAATTTATTTTTTCTCTTTTTTATTTTTTTGTTGCTTCTTATTCCTTCTCATATTGTCGACGGCTACTCTATGTAAATAAGATATAAAATATAGTTTCGAAAGTCATTGTTTAATATTCAATTATCCATCTTTCAAAGCGTAATTCGGTGGCTAACAAAACAGAAAATTTAATGACAAATGGCTAAAGATGTCAAATAACTGCAAACATTTATGGATGATGATGATACTCAATTTAGACTTATAAGTAGATTGACATTTAATATTCAGTTGAGATATTTACAACACGTGCGTGCAATTATAAATGATATTTATATGTGGTTTGCAACATGCACATAATGTTGAGATTAATGTCATAGCTGAAAACATATAATTTTAAAATTCTATTAACTTGTGCTTCATGGCAAGTCCTCGAATGGAAATTGAGAAAAGTTAATTAAAGTGTAAAAGGAAGGAATGGAAATAATCCAAATTAAATTAAATTCCTTTTTATTGCGACCGGAAAATTGTTATTGAAAATTGTTTATTCACAATTGATATAAAAGTGTTGAGAAATGTCATCGACAGATATTCGAAGTTTAGCTGTGAATGTGTTGAGGGTTGAATTTTATTAACATTTTTATTTGTGCTCAAATTTGTGTATCAATAACAACATTTTTAAGGACTGTGGATGGAGTAACTTTTGTTAATCTTTTTTGAGATCTAGTTAGACATTGCAGAAGTGCGGGAAGGAGATTTTTGAGGTTACTGAATTATTCAGTCATGTATGAAGCATGAAAATATTTCCAAACTCCTTTTTCAAGTTCCATAAACGAGCAAAAAAAAATGAAAGTTTCTTTTCAATTCAATTCCGATATAATGGGACGTCCACTTGAACATGATTGAATACATAAAAATGGTTCATAACTGATATTTTAACTCAAGCATTTACTTCTCATTCAATTCTCATTCATGGCTACATAAAAGGCAATTGTATTCCTACTGTTCATTAATTCAGGAAGGGATTTTTCCATTTTAATTGATCGACAACAACCTCAACATATATTTCAGCATATCGGCATATAAATAATATAGTAAAGAGTCGACCTCAGGCTGTGAACAATGAATGAGTTCAACTTTAATGAATTTTTTCTGGTTCAATATCGATTTTTCAGCATACGCAAAAAAATAAAGGAAAATGGTGTCAAAATGTTGAATTTCTCTGAAGTATATCCACAAAATGTTTTTATCAAATGATGAAAATATTTCAAATTGTCTGTGATTGTGACTAGAAAAAGGAATAAAATTCATTTTAGCAACATTGAAGGCTAAAAACATTGAAAACATTCGATTAAATTTTGAAAACATTGAATAAAACATTGAAAACATTGAAGAAAAGGACGGAAAATGAATAAACATGAGCAGGACAGACAGTTGCCGTTTTGAATGTTTCAGAAACTATAAATTTTAACATTTAATCGTTTATAATGTGGTAATATAATTAAAAGAATTACAATAGAAACGAACAAATCATTTTGATAAATGGATATGAAATTTAATATTTTTATAGTTTTCATTTTCCTTTTCACGTAACTATGAAATTTAAAGACATCCGTTCTATTGTTCCAAAAAATCATAATTTACTTCATTTTGTTGTATAATTCATACAAATATCAATTAAATGTCGAGTTGCATGTTTCAAAAAAATATGAAAAGATGTCATTCAATCGCACCCTCAATATTGCGCATATTTTTCCTCCATCTGTACAATGACATGCGAGTGTCACCAGCAAATTGAATAGTCATTAACAATCTACTAAAAAATGTTTTTTTTATTCTGTTCAGCTCCATTCTTTATGTTGCGTACAATAAAAAGGACAATAGCAATTATTATGAATAGATTTTTATTCCTGGTATTAATCCAATATATTTTATATAGCTTTAAAAACTACATCCGAAGCAACATAATATCAATTATGAATCTCATTAGTAAACCCCCCAATACGACATTTAAGGGACGAATAAGAAGACACAGAATATAAATTCAAAGGGAAGGATTTGAAACAGTACAAAAAGGAAATTAACAGAATATAAAACTGAATGAACCAATCGAAAATTGCAACATTCAATGAGAAGGCGGAGTTCCAAGTTTGAAACATTAACGTTAATGTTTCCGAGTAGCTTGCAACATTTTCTCTTTTTTTCCTTCGTCTCTTATCGCAGTAAGACAGAAGGAAATGTTAACATTTTTATCGAGACTGACAGATGGAAGCCGATGCTGTGAGTTTAATGTCAATTTTTATTTTATCTGATAAAAAATTAAATTTTCAACGGTCAAAATAAATTTGAATTTGTCAAAGTATCCTTAGTTTTACACCCTTTTTATTTTGATCTGAAATTTCAGTCAAAATTTGAACTTCAAAGAATAAACATTAACAAAATCTACTTTAATTTAATTATTAGACATACTTCATTGCTACTTGACAGTGGCACAATAAACAGATTCAATAAAATCATCAAATTAAACCAGTTTATTATAAAAACTCAATCTAAAAGATAATAACTCTTACAAAAACCGAAATAAAATGTTGTGGGAATATTTTATATATATACAGTTGATCCCTTCTGCTTTTGTATTAAACTCAATCCTCATCTGTAATTGCTTAAGGTTATTTTTTAATCACACAAAATTTAATATTTTTTTGTTGAAACTTTTCCATGTTTATGGCTTCATATAGAACAGAATACAAAAAATAAAGGTATTTTTGGATATTGTTTATATTGAGTTTGAGTGGATGAATATAACTGAATAGATGTCATGTATTATGCTCAATTATGCAAAAATTTAATTGTTTCCTAGTTGTCGCCATGGTGTTAAATTCCACATCCTATACACTTCTTATTAAAAACAATTTAGAAACAATGGAAAACTTCACATGCAAAAGTTAATTCCCATTTGGAAAATTTATGCAATACAATAGGATTTATGTATGTACCGTCGTACCGATGTATGATGGAAGGTTCTTTTTTGCTATTATTTTTTGAATGTTAGTGGCATGCTGATTCTTTTGTTTCCATTCAGTAATTTTAAAATTGAAAATTGTCATGGTGATGTCTGGCTTACGGTTCAAAAGCATGCGAATATACTCAATTATTCTATATTCAACTCTTTCTAAGTCAATCAAACTTTCAAAAACTAGAATTGGGTATGATAGGTGACAGTAATGAGTTACTGTGGCGCATTTGCATTGGATGAGTGATGGATATGACTAAGAAGATCCATGAGGAAATTCATTGATCTCTCAGTTGACAGTCATCTTAAGAATATCAAAACCAAGAGCTACATAGCGACTTACCCAGCTTCAACCAGACATAACCTAAATTGCAAACCCAAACTTTCCTCAAAAACTGCTACAAACTGCTTCAAACAAATAAAAATCCGTCGATACTGAATGCAGGTATGTCTCTTTCATTTACAGATTCACAGATTGTTCAGTAAGTATTGTATATCTGTTATGATTTATGCTTGGTAAACATTCAATAGTATCCTTAAGTTTTCAGGACAAATTCGATCCTTTTTTCCCGTAAAACTAACAAAAAAACAGTAAGTAAGAGAATTTATTGATGATGTGCAATTTATATCAAATTAAATCGACATTATCCTTTTTATTAAGGAACCCCTTTTTATGCCATTTGGTACTTATTTCTTTACAAAACAGCATAAACCCTTCCTATGGCAATAAAGAGTAATTTTCATAATAAACATATTGAAAACAGATCATAAAAATTGCAGTTTCTCAAATGTCGAGTATAAGGATAGAAAAGAAGTCCATAAGATATATTAATCAAATATGAATTGAGGACAAATGGGCATGGAATAGACACAAATTTATTGCATTCAATAAATGCAAAAATATTATCACGTGCGGTAATTTAACATGAATTGCCAATGACCGAAACATACAAAAAAATATTGAGTTAATAAATACTTGCAAAAATTGTTTTATGGACACTCTTAATGGGCAATAAAATACTTAAGAATTGCCATTAAATGTGTTGAATTTTGGTGGTGTAATTAGGGATTGAGGAGGATATCGAGGTACTAATACTTACTAAAGCAGTATTAAGGCTATCACCAAAGGGAATC
The DNA here is from genome assembly GCF_022539635.2 of Chironomus tepperi. Taxonomy (NCBI): domain Eukaryota; kingdom Metazoa; phylum Arthropoda; class Insecta; order Diptera; family Chironomidae; genus Chironomus; species Chironomus tepperi. Next base: position 5,444,864 of record NW_027226207.1, read on the forward strand.
ATAGATCATCTGACGCAATTTCCACCATCGTCCATGCGGATTGTGTCTTTAAATGTTAGCAAACCTAATCAGCGTCCGGTTTCTCTGATATACTCTAGCTCAGAGCTTCAAGTTGACACGGATTTTGAATGCAAGCATCGAATAGAGTCGACCATATTCCATAGACAATTCGAGTCAAGTTTGAGCTCTGTTGTAGCCATTCGCTTGACGTACAGATCAATTGTGTTCCATTTCCTTCCTCAGATGTCGCTTGATACTGGTGCAATCGCTGGCTACCGCTTTTCAATGTCCGATACCAAATGCAATACTCTCTTTATCAACAGCTTCGTTCCGTGAGTCCTTTGGTGTCTCTATCCACAGCTTCCTTCCATGAGTTATTTAGGACAGACATATACCGGAATATTCGACCTCAATAGCATATCCAAACCCAACAGTTCGAACACATAGTCTAAAAGACCCACTCTCTATGTCCAATTGCATTTTAATGACTCATTCCCAAAAATCTCCTTCATCCACCACTGCTTCCATCTCCATACAAGATAAAAATGTGTGCGATAACAATTTAGGACATGATTTATGTTATTGATGCATTAAATTGCAATAGGATGTTAGGCGATAGGAAAACAATTAAAATTCTAGCATGTTTTAAAAGATTTTTGTCCTTTTGTCAAAGACTATATAAATTTTCGGATCTTACATGAATGTTATTGCCATGAATAACAAAAATTTTCAACCATCTTGAATTTATGTTATAATTTTAATATACACACTTTAAAATGTTTGTGAAACCAGCTGCTCTGTTCTGTTTCTCTCTCTATTTTTTTTGTCTGTACGATAAACTGAGTGAGGATAGGCAATGAATGTAACTGAAACATGAAGTAATTTATTGTTATTATTACATACATAATTGTCAGATATCAACATCGTAATTTTTTAATAAATTCATTGTATAATATTTACTGGATTTATTAAGTTTAGGGAATTTCTTGGTTGATGAATTTAGAGCGCATTTTGGATATCAATGTGCATAACCTTAGCATGATGTTAGCAGAGCTCGGATGTAGTCGACTTGAATATTGTATGAAGTCGGTATTTGAGTCAGTAAGGTTATGTTCGGTTGGTTTATCTTCCTTAGCAGTCCAAGTCAACTTGAAGCTCTGGATGTTAGGTACATTTGAGTATCCTTAGCGAATGCTATTCGTCTGTTGGACTTAGTAATTCAATCTTTAAAGATTGAGCTTAGCTGCTGTAGAAGATTAACCATCTAAACCCAATCTTACCTGTGAATCAGACAGTTTCTAACAAAATAGACAAGCAGGACTATCCAATCGATGAACAGACGGACATTTCATCCAATTAATTCCATCAGAATCCTGGACTTTCTGCAAACTAACTCAAAATTGAAAGGCACAGTAAGTTTGTTGATCTCAAAGAAAAAGTTTAATTCCGATCAACGGATCCCGAATGGGACTCGAACTCACATCCTATGATTCCCGGTCGAATGCTCCTACCACTGAGCTATCGACGGTTACTCAACTCTATGACAAATTAGCATATATAAATTATGTAATTTTTGTATACTAATTAACCCTTGTTCTCTGTGCCAGATCAAAATCAAGCTAACTCTCCTCAAAACAATCTTAGTTCCAATTTCGCTTCCTGTTCCTTCCTAAAGACAAAATGATCACATTCTAACAACTTCCTCAAAAATCCAGCCCTCAAAATGTGTATCATCTCTCTATAACCTCCTTTCATATCCTACTTACATTCCTCCTATTAGCTTATAGCACATTATAACATAGTTGTGTAACAAGATCTACAATGGCATTAAATTTCAAATGAAGCGCCATTTGTGCGCAATGAATGTTGATGATGATGGGGAAGGATAATATAACAAATTATGTGTTACTTAGTGTCAATAAATGTCTGCAGGAATAACAACAACAAGAATAATGAATAAATCTAGGTTATGTAGAGTATTTATATCCATATTTATTACTATTTATTATCTCTATATTCTGTCCTTATGCAATCTTATAGCTTTTTATACAGTTTAATATTATTTTTTTTAATTATTTTAAAGACCACAATAATCGTATACAACGTAAATATCTTTTGTATCATTTTTTTCTTGTTTAGACTTATTGGAAATGAAGGAAAAAAGAATCTTAGACGATAAAAAGTTTCACTCCTTGACCTAACTAAGCGTCAACTCTTTGTTCATGCACATAATGTACACATTTATTAATCTTGAGCATCTGGTGCATTTGAATTCCCATTGACATCATTTTGTTCAGCTTCAAGAACTGATGACAAATATCCCGTGCCTGTATATGGTGCTGATAGAAATCTCTTTGCTTGATGCTGTAAGAATGGATAGCGATTGGCGGTAAATGCTGGAGGTATTAACGGTGAAAATGCTGATTTAAATGCAGATGTTGCTGAGCTGTTGAGGATAATTAGATGGATTAATATGCTTTATGATTGCAGGCATGTCTAGTCAAACTTACTTTAATTGAGATAATGTGTCATCACCACATAACATTGCTTCCATCGCTTGGACAACATCACCTCGGTATCTTGACAGGAGCTGCTCGATTTCGTTACGTCTTCTATTTGGAAATACCCTATTATATTAAGATACATTGAGTAATGATTCTAGATTCTAGAAGGAGTATTGAGTAGTGTAGCAAGGAAGGAATAAGTGAGGTTGAATGAAGTGCTGTGGACAGTAAAACTGTCAAATAATGAGCAGTTGAGGCAAAGTCCCCGTTTAATTGAGGATAATTTAAGAACCAGATTGAGGAACTATAGATCGGACTTCTCTGGTATTGGTACGGTATGGTTCGGCACAGTATGGTACGGTACAGAGGCACACTTGGTATGGCAATGTGGTACACTTGAGCCGAACCATTGATGTATCTATACCGTGCCATACCGTACCATACCAGTACCGGAGAAACCGGCCCCAAGTCAATGTCAAGTTCCAGAAACTCTTACCATGACACCAAACACTCTTACTTCCCTTGCTACATCACTAAAACAATTCATCATACAAACCTTGAAAGAACATCAACTGGTGACCGCTGATTTGGTGATGTTGATACATTTGGCTGATGAAATGACTGTTGATATGGCAAGAATCCAAGATTGTTATGTAAGTTATTATTAGTAACTGGCGATTTTGATCGTTCCTTCTTCTTTAAACTCAAATTTTCAGGTGCAACTTCATCGGGCGCTGAATCAACATCCAAATCACTTTCGGGTGAGCTTGGTGAATGATTATGTGTAGGCGATACTGATAATGGAAGTGAAAATGATTTATGTTTTGGACTACTCGGTGATTCGGAGCCTGTATCATGGTCTGTTTCAGCCGATAGACGTGCTCGCTTACTTCCAACTGTTAGAAATATAAATAAATTAAATTAAAATCGTTAAAATTGTCAAGCACAAGATTTTTTTTTCCGATTCCGCCCATAATTTTTTTTTTTTGCATGCTCTGGCATAGGCAGCAATTGTATCCATAAATATTCACAATTTTGATATATTTTATTAAATTAATAATGAACGTATCCTCCCATTCCATTCATGTCTTTGTTCTGGATATTATTTATACATTTTTATGCTCTTTTTGTGTGGATGTAGATAATTTCACAATGGGGGTTGAATATCATTTAATTATATTTGAATTAAAAAAAAAGTTTATAATAAAAAACACTCAAAAAAGTACTCGAATGTTAAAATATAAATTTAGGGACGGAAGGATACAAATAACAAAACTAATCTCTTTTGTGTATGCCGTATGTTAGGAACAGGGAATCAAATAACATTCATGAACGACAATTGAAACATATTATACAGTGATATTAGTAATAGAAACATATTAACTCACAAATGTTATGCACGACAGTACTTGAGCATATATATTAAAAAATTAACAATCTGCTCTCATTCGAGTGCTAATTTCGCATAAATGTTTCTTCATTAATTCTTCATGAAAGTTGAAGTGTGCTCGAGTGGAAAGATAATTAATTATCTAAAGTACTTCAGAAGCCATCAACAAGTATTTTTTGCGTTGGTTTGGGAATGCGGTTGATTCGGTTACTGTTTCAAGTGGATTTTAATTAAAAATGACATGAAACATAATTGTTATTGTCATTTTTTAACCCTTTGGAAAGGAATGAAACAATTTTAAATAGAATTCAATGTTTTAACGGTCATTTTGATTTTGAATTTTCGCATCTTTGTGAAGCAAAAACTGTTATAATTTTTTGTAAACAAAAGTCATTTGAATTGTTAAAAGATACTTTAATTTAATTATTAGACATTATTTACTGCTGATTTACAGTAGAATTCTTCAAAAGGAGTTGATCAATCAGTATTATATCCAAACAATCAAATAAAAGGACATACAAATAACTTTAATTAATATTTTCATAGAATTGAGAATTTTTCTCAAGAAATTGTTGATATTTGAAACATTTTAGTTAATTTGACAATATATGACCTTAATTTAGACACATATCTGATATCGATACATAAGATGCCATCTGATTTTTCTGAGAAAACAGTTTTCTTTCAAACAAGATAAATTTCTTCAACAATCTTGCCTTAAGAGATTCTCAGATTTCTCATAAAATACAAAATAAACAAATAACTAGAAATATCCACTTGAAATTCGAATAAACTGTTGCAACAATGAGCACAAAATGAAACATTTAATTCAATTTTCAAGGATGAGGAAACAAAAGGTACGAAAAGTGCATAACGAGAGATGAGAATCGATAGATAAACAACTTAAGCCAATGTTTGAGTAACAACATGTTATTGTGTAATGATCTGATACAATAAAAGAGGCAGTAAGTAGCTTAATCTTCCTTAAATTTCTGCTTTCTCACAATTTTTACACTCAAACATTCTCTTTTGTCGCTTACTTTTTACTGCCTTTTTTGCGTCACATTTTACAGTATTTAATTGCACTTCCAATGTATTTAAGAACAAACAGCAAAGCGAGGGAAAATTTTAATATTTTTTTGTGCAAATTGTGCGTGTCACCACTTGAGAAAAAAATTATCTTAACGAGGAAAATTAAAAAGACAAACAATAGACGATTTTTGCATTTGTGCTGCCTTAAACGCTGCACAACCCTCGTTTATGAGAGCAATTCTATGCCAAAGAGCATTGTTTTTTTATTTAAATAAGACTTGAACTTCTGATTTTTCCCCTTTTTTTCTTGTATTTTTTTTTTAAAGAATTGTGCTCACTTACCAGGACTCTCGGGTTCACTTTGATCTGGTGAATATGCGGGTGTAATTTTGTCAGCTTTTCGAGTCTTTTGAATTTCTACATCTATTTATAAAATAAATTTGTAAGAAATTGTTTGGATTAATGTTTTAAAATTCCTTACCTGACTCACTTTCCGTGTAATTTTTGCTACTTGTATGGTCCATAGAATCACTCGGTGGCGACGGGATTGTTGAACGAAAATTTGAATTTTGTGATTCTGATTGTCCATTCATTATTCCCATTGGTGTTGGATATAATATCCCTAATTCTCTTGCTTCATTCTCTTCTTGTGCTTGCTGTCTTCTCAGCGCAACCTTAATTTAATTTATTAAATTTGTTAAAAATCTGTTTTTTGAAGATTGATAATTAAATTTCATACTTGAGCAGCCATGACTCTTTGACGTTCGGCAATTAGCGTGCATTTTGCACATAGGCAGTCCCTCCATCGACAATAGCGTTTGTGTCCTTTTAATGCACTAACCTTTAATTGAATTTTAATAATTTGATTTAGTTTGATGAACTTTTATTAAATTTTAAAATGAACATTTTAAAGAATTGATTTTCAAAGGTTTTAGATTTTATTGGATAATTAATTATGATTAATTACCAGAACAATAAGAGATTTAGATTAAAAAGTTGATGACTATTTTATAAGATTTTTTTTTTTTAATTTGCAAAAAAATTTTGAGTTTTGAAATAAATTTTAAGATTTTCAATTCAAAATCTTTAGAAAATTTAGCTTTTTTGTTCAAAAGAAAAAGAATTTGGAAGGTAATTGACAAATTTGAAGTTAAAACATAAGAAATTTAATAATCTTCAAAATTTCAACAATTTTCTAAATTGGTTTAATTTAATCAATTTCATATTTCTTGCATTTTAATTACAATTTACAACTGATTCAAACTTTTGAAATTTTAAAATTACAATTCAATCGATAATTTCAATATCCTTATCCAAATTCATTTAAAACTTCTAAATGTAAGTTTAGTCTTTTCAATTCTTTTCAAACTTAATTTTTTATCAAAATTGCGACGCAAAACTTTAGAAAAATCCATTTGACATTTTTTTGTTCTTTAAAATCTTTGAATGTTTAAAATTGCTATTAAAACTAATTTAAAATTTGTAAAAAAAGATTAATAAAATTCAACACTAACAACTCCATGATTTCTGCATCTCGCACACTTGGGCGTTCGCTGATATCTCTCAGATGCAGCCCTTAAGAAAAATGCAGGCGGTATTCCTAACAAAGGATTCGGATGTTGGGACATTAAATTCGTCATATCAACACTATTCGGTAGACTCATTTCCTTTTCTTTCATTAGTTTTAAATTATTTATTTTTTTATTCCTTTTCAAAAAAAAAGTTTTATTTTTTATCACAATTTGCAACTTAATATCTTTTTTCACAAATATAATTTCCTTATAATTCACTGATATCCTTTAATTGTCAAAAAAAATTACAAACTTGTTACTATCCTGAGCAACAAAAAATCTTCACGACCATCATCAACGAGTACCAGAAGTATACTGAATCCGAAAAAATATGAAATTGTACAAAATTGATATTTTTGATTTCAACAATATCCAACCCAGAAAAAAAAACCATCATGAAGATGTATACAAAAATGTATAAGAGAATTGTTAAACAATATAAAATAAAATCCAACCAACCAAAAAGCAATATGGCTCAGAAAATAGTGAAACAGTGAAACATCAATTGATTATTATTATTGTTGATGTTATTATTCAATGCTTACAATGCTGATATGTTGATCTGCTGTATATAAAAAAAAAGTTTACTTCTCTTCATATTACCGCATCATCAAGAGAATAACTTAAATGACTGTTAAATGTTAAAAATTTCATTTTTTTCTAGTTTTTGATTTTTTTGTGAAACATTCGCAGCATTCATCGTTCGTCCTGCTCATGCTTACTCATTTTCCATCCTTTTCTACAATGTTTTCAATGTTTTCAATGTTTTACTCAATGTTTTCAGCCTTCAATGTTGCTAAAATGAATTTTATTCCTTTTTCTAGTCACAGTCACAGACAATTTGAAATATTTTCATCATTTGATAAAAGCATTTTGTGGATATACTTCAGAAAAATTCAACATTTTGACACCATTTTCCTTTATTTTTTTGCGTATGCTGAAAAATCGATATTGAACCAGAAAAAATTCATTAAAGTTGAACTCATTCATTGTTCACAGCCTGAGGTCGACTCTTTACTATATTATTTATATGCCAATATGCTGAAATATATGTTGAGGTTGTTGTCGATCAATTAAAATGGAAAAATCCCTTCCTGAATTAATGAACAGTAGGAATACAATTGCCTTTTATGTAGCCATGAATGAGAATTGAATGAGAAGTAAATGCTTGAGTTAAAATATCAGTTATGAACCATTTTTATGTATTCAATCATGTTCAAGTGGACGTCCCATTATATTGGAATTGAATTGAAAAGAAACTTTCATTTTTTTTGCTCGTTTATGGAACTTGAAAAAGGAGTTTGAAAATATTTTCATGCTTCATACATGACTGAATAATTCAGTAACCTCAAAAATCTCCTTCCCGCACTTCTGCAATGTCTAACAAGATCTCAAAAAGATTAACAAAAGTTACTCCATCCACAGTCCTTAAAAATGTTGTTATTGATACACAAATTTGAGCACAAATAAAAATGTTAATAAAATTCAACCCTCAACACATTCACAGCTCAACTCCGAATATCTGTCGATGACATTTCTCAACACTTTTATATCAATTGTGAATAAACAATTTTCAATAACAATTTTCCGGTCGCAATAAAAAGGAATTTAATTTAATTTGGATTATTTCCATTCCTTCCTTTTACACTTTAATTAACTTTTCTCAATTTCCATTCGAGGACCTGCCAAGTCGATTCTGTTAATAGAATTTAAAAATGAAAAATGTTTTTCTGTGACATTAATCTCAACATTATGTGCATGTTGCAACCACAAATGACAAACAATTTAAAGAATTTCAATTTTCATAATTTCCAGCGCGTGTCAAAGATTAAAAAATTCTACATTTTAAATGGATAGACGGAATCGCAATAATAAATTTATTTCATGACTCATTGGCAACCATAATATGCAATTAGCGAAAATGTAAAGACTAATTAGATGCTTGAAATGAAATTAATTAATTGAATTCAATGAAAAGCATAAACTTTTCATTTTACTTCATGTTAAAAAAGCCGTTCAAGTGCGGTCAGCATCAAATAGCCGCATATTCAATGGAAAAATATATTTTCTAGGGATATTTTTTGCAGTGGAAAATCATATAACTTTTGAGTTTCAATTGAGAGGAACGGAAAACGGCATAAATCAATTATTAAATTATAAAATGGTAAGGAAGTGATGGATTAAGGCGCATTTTTTACATGCATAATGCAAAACAACGGCTAAATAATTTTTGAAAAATTAACGGTCAAAAAATATTTGAAAAATAACGGTCAAAAAATATTTGAATAATTTTTTTGAACCTTACGAAGTCTGACACACTACCAGACAAACAGACAGCAACAACAACTTTCCATTTCCAAATTATCCTTTAAAATGTAAAAATTTACTTCCATAAAAGAAACCAGAAACAAATAGCATTCAAATCCACATCCCCTACATCATCCGTAATGTACTTTTCATTCCTGAATACTGAATACAGAGAGGATTAAAATTTAAAGCGTATTTTCACCCTCAACATTTAATCAGACACAGATGATTTATTTTCATTCTCATAGATTTCATAGATTGTGTGCCTGTGATAACATTATTGAAAAATTTTTAATTTCACACACAATAGATCAACAGATAAACGTGGCAGAAATAAAAAATTTGTCGCTTGTTACTTGTCACTAACAGAAGTGATGTCTAAAAGGATGAATTTTAAATTTTTCCTCTTCATTGAGTGAATCTTTGAACTGCTTTTCGGGTTCTTTGATTTTTTTGCGAACGACAATGTTGATATTGTAACGCTAATTAACTATAAAGTCCCTTTGCAAATATTATTTTCGGAAGGCATGTGTAAGCTGATTCAATAGATTTATTGATATTCTTAATTTAAGATCTATTTTGATGGTAAATATAGCAAATCAACTGGATTTGAAATGTATTTTTGTGTATTTGCCAATTAATCTATTTTAACGTTCATTTGAAATTCAAATAATATTTAATTTGCATAGTTGAAACCCCCTTTTTCATACAAAAGTTCAATTTTAGCAAAAAATATTAAAATTAGGATTTAAAATCAGTTTGGACTACTTAAAAAAAACATTCAACATACAAAAATATTCAACTTTACAAAACAATAGTTGCTTGATTCATAGCTCCACGATCAGTTTATCGTACATTCAGTTACATAAAAGGAGATAATGTCGTCTAAAACTTGAAATTTGAACAAACTTTAACTAAACGAGGTCAAATTCAGCATTAATGCACTATGTAAGTATCTGAATATGGAATTAATGTCATGCTGTATCCATAGAAGCCTGTAATATAGTCAATGAGTTCTTAAAGTAAGGAATGTAACTATTTACCATAGAAATTCCAATTTATTTCTAAAGTTGAAACTCGTGTAAATTTCCAATTACAATCCATTCTCAAATAAGTACCTATGCAAATCAAATGATAAACTCATTTAAAATCAATTCAATATAACTTGACATGAAAAAAATAAAACTAAGCGTTATTGTATCTAAAAATAAGCGTTAGTCATTTGCATAATATACCTTATTAAGTTGTTTAAATATTCATTTTAATAGCAAAAGGCAAAAGGAAGACCAGTTTGTGTATATAAAATTGTGTCCAACCATCTTGTCACGTAGATTATTAAGATTCATCTTCTAGTTGTTTTTTCATCATTTCTTCTTCTTATATTACTGAACAAAATTATTGAAATATAAGCCTTATACTACTGAATTACGCATCAAAGAAGACAATTGAAAATTAAACAATGACTTTCGAAATTTATTTTATCTCGCTAGTGTCTAAATATTTCATTTTCGTTGGATATGGAATAATGAATAGTAGTGAAATAGGAAAACGAAGAAGAAAAAGTTTTATTATTTTGTTGAAGATCTTTTATTAAAAATTGTATTCAATTGGAAGCATGAGGCCTGAAGAACTTCAAGGAAATCTTGAAAAACGTTTCTTGTTAATTCATAAGGAAAACAATTGAAAAAAAGCACTGAAAAAACGGCAAGAAAGAAATTGAAATATAATAAAATAAAAATTGGATGAATGAAGAGATCTTAACACAGCAATAGAGATGAAATAAAGGAAAGAATCATTGTGAAACAATGAGTTGAATGAAATATGAAATTGATCTAATAACAGAAAGAATTAATGTTATTGAATTGAATTGAGTGTATCCAAGGAAATGAAGATTTAAAATTTTTGTCGAAATATCAAATTAAATGTTGAATCTTTTTGGAATTGATTTCAATTTTCTTTTAGAGTTTATGAAATTATCATGAATTCATGAAGATTCATGAGTTCTGACCAAAATTCGAGACTACTTCGATCTCTTTCAAAAAATCATTTGATGTGTTTCTTATTTTCATTTAAATTTCAAAAAACCGTTAAATTGTTGTATTCATCCTTAAACAATAAGCACTCAAATCATCCATAACTTTAATAACTCTATAACTAATATCAAATTTTACAATGGCGATGAAAAGCGACAGCATTTTTCTGATTTGATCAAATGACAACTAAAATAAAAACCAGCAGAATGATGAGAAGGAGAATCGCATAAAGGGTTAAGAGACCATAAACTCAGAATGATGAGAAACAATAAAAATTAAAAAAAAAAATGAAAAAAATATAGTTTATGATTACATATTGCGATATAAAATATTGTATTCATAGCATATGAATGAAACCATGATGCGATTAAATCAACGATTCGGCTTTATTTACTCTTTTTTTTAGTGATCTCATGCCGAGTGATTCAGATGAACACAAAAAAAAAATCATATGGATATATCACAATTAAACAATTTGTTAACCAATTCATCACGTTTAATGTCTACCATACCCAATATGAAAATTAACAAATAATAAGTATACAATAAAAATGAAATAAAAGCTGCCGATCCTCCCTGATTTTTTTCACTCTCTGATGTTTTTTCGCTTTTTTTTCTTTCTTTTTTTGTTTGAATAAATAAAGTGAAATAAAATATATCTGAATACACGTTGATGAAAAAGAGTTATTGAAGGTATAAGGAGTGGATATGGCGCATTCATATTAAATAAGGATGATCATACATCAAATTTTAAAATTCAAAGTTTTAACAAAAGAGTTCAAAATTAGAGTTGAATCAAAAATTTAAAATTTGAAACAAGAAGTTCAAAGTTTTAAGCAAAAATTCAAAATTTGAATTAAAAAGTTCAAATTTTGAATCAAAAAAGTTCAAAATTTGAATCAAAAAGTTTAAAATTTGAATCAAAAGTTTAAAACTTGAAACGAAAAGTTCAAAATTTGAATCAAAAGTTTAAAACTTGGAACAAAATGTTCAAAATATGAATCAAAAAGTTCAAAATTTGAATGAAAAATTTCAAAATTTAAATCAAATATTCAAAATTGAGTCACATTTTTCAAAACTTGAATCAAAAAGTTCAAAATCTGAATCAAAAATTTCAAATTTTGAATCAAAAGTTTATAAAATGTTCATAAATCCAGACAAAGCGTCGACTCCAAACTCCTATTTCCCTTCCAACAACTCTCCAAACTATCATCATACAGGATCAATCTTCATCCATTTTTTTTTCTGTACATTCGCTTCAAAATACAGTTCATTTTAAATAATATTTTTTTATATGTACCTCAGGCATGGCTCGATGGTCAATTTAAATAAAAGATAAACAAAACATAAGCTCGTCGTCTATTATTGTGACTATTCTTTTAAAAGTTTCTCTCTATATCTATCCATTTCAGTCACTCACTCAACACAAAAAAATTACAAAAGTCCTCGTGTTATTGATCGAGGGACTTAAGCGCATTTTTGTCCCAGCGATCAGTAATTGAATTATAAGTGCCGATCCATAAAACGAGATCCAGTAGAATCAAGGTTACTTCTCGAACCACAAACGAGATCCAGGAAGATCCATTCATCATAACGGATTTTCATAATTTAAACCTCATAACGGTCAAAATTCAAATTTTGTTCAGCAAACACTGTTAAAACATCCAAAAACACTGAAGAACACTGTAAAACAAGGAAAAAACGTGTTGTTGTTTTTGTTGTTGTTGTAAATGAAAATGAAAAATTGTTAATTATAGCAATTACGAGTTGATTTGAAAGTTTTAAATGCCCGTGGCCGCAATACCTTTATAGAACTGATCTTTTAAAACCATTCCGAGCTCTCTACGATGTCTAGTTAAAAAGTTTTTAGCGTCAGCCGAACGCCCGAACGAACGCACGAACAAAGTGATTTATTAAGCTACCTTTTTGAAAAAAATTTCAAAAATGCGCTAAAAAAAGACAAACAATCTTCAGTATTTGAAAATTACTTGTCGTCATTTTCAACCTTGTCACCATATTTGCTTAACAATTAAAATGAAACAATTTTTCTTTAAGAAAGAAGAAACCATCTAGCATATGTATACATGCACAGTGTATTTCTTCAAAAGATGAACTGTTTAAGTTTCAAAAAAAATAATCATGAGATGAAAAAAAAACACAGCGAGACGTCTCTATGGATGTTTACATTCAAAAGAGTCTGATTTGAAAAATCATTTTAGCTACAATTTATATAGTCAATATAGAAAAATGATATTTTAAAAAGTCTAAAAAAATGTTAAAAAGAATAACATTCACATTTATTTATTTAAAGTCGTTCAAGACGATCACTGCGACAAAGTTAAGCTGTCCCCTCACTCCAAAATATCCATTCCAAATACGTGAATAAGCATAAAGTTGCTCATTTTAGATGATTTTTTGATTGTTTACAGCATTTAATAAGAGAAATATTTTGTAGATGAATTTGGGGACTGTTTGTGAATGATGTTCAATAAACTAGGCTCATGTGCCATCAATCTATGAAATTTTGTACATATAAATAGTTTGCTACACGCTCTCATACAAAGTATGCTCGACCATACTCAATATCGTATCCTATTGTATACACCATACTCAATATCGTATCCTATTGCATGCACCATACTCAATATAGTATACTATTGTTTGCACCATACTCAATATCGTATACCATAGTATGCATCTTCATCTTGCATCTCCATAAAGCTTCCAATTCTCTTCCCTGGCACAGTCTACGCCAGATCATCAAACCAACCTCAATTCCTACCCCACACCCAACTCATTCTCTCCCAAGAAACTGGACATCATTAACTACCGTCCCTCCTCAAAAAAGTGTCAATAAAATGTACGAGATTATTAAAATTTTATAAGACCATAAAATGCACTCGAAAATTGAATGATGCAATAAAAATTCTCAGTATTGACGCCTCCTATTTTTACCAGAGAGGGTAGCACAAAAATTGCGACATTAACAACTTTATGGCTTTTATTATTTTTGTGACTGTCAATATATGAAAAAAAATCGTTCAGTAACAGTAAAAAAAATACAATTTAAATGAAATAGAGAAAGTGGAATGGCAATGAAGTGTTTTAGATTGCTCATATGACATTCCACTTCTGCGCGAATAGAATTGATTGTTGAGCATGTCACAGTATAATTTTCATATTTCTTTATGTCATATAATGAGATGACTTGTTATTAATGTAAAAAATGTGAGGTGCTTTAGCTTATGGTAATGGTAATGAATATTAACTTTCTGTATGATTAATAATAACGGCTCATTAGGTATATCAATTTCCGCAAATGATCTAATAAATGAGTTATTTTTCTGCAAATCATAGTTAATTAAAACATCCGTGTATGAATATTGCATCTTTAGATGTTGTTTTCGTGATGTGGATTGCATGCTTCTAACTGAAATCCCAAACAGCAATTACTACCTTACTTCGCTGGCCACAGACTGGCACATACAGATCAATTGTGATTCGTGGCCTCCCTCAGATGCCGCCTGAAACTGGTCTTATTACTGACTTCCGCTTGCTAATTCCCAATACCCAATGCAATATTGTCTCTGTCAACAGCTTCCTTGTCTTAATTTTTTGAACAGTACAATGTCATTAATTCCATTATTTGTGACGTAGCAGGCAACGATTTAGTGCTTTCAATGTGCTACGGGGACTATCAGCTAGTCTGTCTTGGTTTAGTGTCTGAGTCCAGGGATACCGAAAGGTCAGCATATGTGTCACAGTTTGGAATCTAAAGTACTTGAGCATCCCTAGCCAGGTTCTGAGCAATTCCCAAGTTCTTCGACACCTAATGGATTCTGAGATACTGTCGGATAGCTTCTAAATGAAACGTTGATTCGTCCCTGGTAAAATATGTAAATTCGTTTACTTTTAAGATAGTTTCAGTTCCTTCATCATCATTAAATAACCCCAAAAACCACTCAAACTTCCGATCAATACCATACAAAGGAAGTACATAGCAACAGATATATAAAAAGAGGTAATATCGCAAGTGGTTTATGAAGACATCAATTTACTATTGTCAATTCAATCAAAAGTATCACGTAATTGCAATGAAATCAATATATGTTAGGTTAGGTCCTTTAAAATAGAACCGAATTTATCCCTTTTTTAAAATTTCCCACAAGAATGCTTATTATCATTTTTAAAAAATCACAGTATATTATTCACAGAAGTAAGAACTCCTTCAAAATAAACTGATATCAAAAACTCTTTAGTTTCATTGCTCGAAATAGAAAAAAAATGTGGGATTCACAGAAGTAAATAAGTATGTTGAATGATTCAAAAGAATAAAGGGCAAAAAAAGGAAAGAAAAATCTCAAGTGGGTGGTTATCAAGCATAAATAAACTGTTTCACAAAGAAACATCAGACAAGACATCATCGCTGTGGCAGTTAAAATTACAAAGAATGGAATTTCTCCAAGATAATGATATTATACATACAAAATATACACACAAACATCCAGCACAGCAACAAAAGGAAGAAATGAAAGGAAATTAAAAAAGCAAAAGTAATTCAATTGAAATGAATGAAATAAAAAAAGGATCATTTATGTATGTGCATCCTCTCTTAACTCTATTTAACAATAATGAATCAATTTCAAGGAATATCACATCGAAGAAATCATGTACAGAAAAGAACACTTGTAACATTTTTGGGGTTTAGTGGGTTTTTTGCATCAATGAGCAGCAAATTGATTGAAATGTTTTGGGATCTTTTATATATTTTCGTGAGTTACTGAGAAATGTATCGATTTCAGTATTTCTATTGAATTTTCGCTGCTGGATCTATACATTCTCAATTAGTGGAATAGTTTGAATGTCTGTAGTTGCAAGGTTGAGAATCCTACGATGGAATAGCAATGTTACTTACCTATTTACTTGATTCGCTGACCGAACAGATAAATTTTGATTCTTTCAAGAGTTCTTTGATCTGATTTGGTCGTCCATGAGCTCTTTTAACATCTACAAAGTCAGATTTGATAGAGCTTCTACAAGGTCTTCTAATAATTTAGCAAATAAATCTATGACAATGTTTAATTCAGTGTTAACAAATTAATATTCAAGAAAAGCAAAACAAGGGAAAATCAACTGTTAAAGGGGAAATCAACTGAAATTTCTTAATTAATTCAAATTAAAAATGACTGTTAACCAATTTCTAATGAAATTTGAAATTTTACATTAGTCATTTAATCAAATTCTAATACTGCACAGTCAGTTACAGCATCATACATATTTCATAAGCTGTATCTCATTACCTAATAAACTAAAAAGAATCAATCATTCATAAATTAAAGTAAAATTCCCATTAAGTCATCAAATTAATGGAAATAAATGTTGAATCATTACATCAAATAATAACAGAACATCAGCAATAAAGATCAAACATGATCATTAAGCATTCAGTCGATAACTAATTAATGTAGCACAGTTGAATGCAATTTAAAAAAAGAAGAAACAATTTATGATGATGAAGTTTAGTTGACTGAAGTGAGACCTCAAGCTAATATATTAAAATAAAAAAAAACTTTATCATTGGAATGTGTGTCACAAAAACCAACTGAAGATCCACTTCAATTTAAAGTGTATCTTTGTTTGTTTCCACCAATCGACCAACAAAAAAATGTTGAAGAAACGAAGACGTTTTTAGCTAATTCAGTGTGGTAGGTTTCAACAAAAAATATCAATTCGATAGACAAACATTGTTCAATCACGACTATAAGAAATAGAAAAAGAAGATTTCTTCTGTTAAAATGCTTTAAAAGAGTAAAAAATCCGGGTAATTTTGTATAAATATTTGTTGAATCTTTTTTTGGATATTAATTTTTTTTTTTTGAAGAAATATGGAAAAATATGTTTTAACTTCGTCAATTTCTGATGTAATTGTTTAATTGAACATTGTTATATGATAATGGAATTGGATATTTTGGTGTGTGACAATGTTTTACTTTGATTTATTTGATTTTACTTTTTAACGGTTAAATTAGATTTAAATTGAAACTGTTATAATTTTTTGAAACTGTTATAATTTTTGGAAATTGTCAAAATATTTAGAAATTTAGAAATTCTATTTAAATTAAAATTTCACAGTAAGTAATCAGCTTAGTGCCTCTACATTGTATCAGATTATTGTACAATAGCAAGTTGCTATACAAACATTAGTTAAATTCACTGTTTACTCATCATTTCTCATATTTTACAGTAAATCTTCCCTTAAGTCCTCAAAATCAAACTGTATTTATCTTCTTCTGCTACAGTTTCATCAAATTTCAAGTGAATTTCTACCTTCTGTTTGTTATTTTATGAGATATTCGAGATACACTTGAGAAAAAGGACTAAAACGTATCGAACTTTATCGAATGTTTCAAGTTCTCAAGGTAGGTAGAAAGAAAGAAAGTAAATCAGAATCAGGTCATATCGATTACAAAGAAAAACAAAATTGCAAAACTTCAAGTGACTTGACAATACTTTTATATAAACTGTAGGAAGTTCTTATTTCTCATTTTAAGATTCCAACAGACACTTGACGGGATCATAAACAAAGTTATTTCGGTCGGAATTCAACGCCGTGCGATGGGTTGGGTATGAAATGATCTTGTTGGGTCAATCGCTTATGATGTCTGGGATTTTGGGTAGGAAAATGTTCTGAAGATGTATAGTTACTTACTTTGTTGGTTGTTTAGATCAATTGTGATCCATGGAGTCCTATGGATGTCGCCTGATGTTGACTTCCACTAGCCAATTGCCATACTGCGTAGGAATGATATTGATAGACGTCATTAGTGGACGACGCCATTTAGTGCCGGTCAATATCTGAAATTTATTGCAGAGAATTTTTTATGGCACATTGTATGGCATTTGAAATTGAGGGATTAATATGATAATAAGATAGATATCGAAGGAAAAAGGGTTGTGCCGTCAAATATCCGAAAAAAAGGAAAAGAAAAAAAAGTCTGAATTAATAAGAAATAAATTTTCTTTTATTTCATCTTTTCGTGACAGCGCAAAATACATATTCAGATCTAGTTCCTATACATCTTTCTTCATCCTCCGTCCTTGACTCGTGTTTTTAAGGTGAAAAGGAAAGCAAAAAGAAATGAAATTAAAATTTCTCATCTTGTTTCCCTTTTGTTCTGATATTTCAAAAGGAAATAAAAAAATAAAGGAAAAATCGGAGGAAGGAAAACAAAGATTTTCTTTTATTTCAATTTTTCTTCAATTTTATCATCTCGCTGGAAACAGAAACAATTTTACGCATCGCTAGATTTTATTCAGAGATATTGTCAACATTTTCATGAAACATTTACATACACACAGATATGGAATTAAATAAAGATATCTTTATGGAAAATTCTGGAAAATTTTCCAACTTAGCGGAGGAAAATAAAAAGTTTTTCGTCTTCAACGACTGAAGAAATAATTAAAAATTATCATTTTCAATCTCATCCCTCTCGACTTCGGAGCTGACTTTCAACAATATCAAAATATTTTATCTCATGGCATACTAGATGAAGCCACACAAAAAGACAAGGAGGGAAAGTCTTATCGGGGAAAATCGACAAATGCTGTTCTCAAGTACTGGTACGTACCAGTTAGTAAAGGTTTGTTAATGTTGGTAAATTAGGTTGACTTACTTGCTAGTCCTGTGATAAGTAACCTTTCATTTTTCCTCGACCAAAACCTTACACGGTATACGGTTCAGGGCATCTCAAACATTTCTGACGGGTTGCAGATTGCCCATCACTGAGTTAGACATCAATTGTGATCCTTGGTCATCCTTGGATCCAGATAACTTAATTTGTAAATAACTGAAATTGAGAATTTGAAAATTTAAATTTAAAATTGCTAAGTTTGCTGAGTTTCTAAAAAACCAAGTCAAATTTGTTCAGAATTCTCAAATCCTCACCAAAATGCACATCCACAACATCCATTCCCTCCGCAAAACATGCTCATCTTTAACAAAAAATGCTCAGAAATTAAATTTTGTGTGATTAAAAAATAACCTTAAGCAATTAAGGATGAATAATGAGTGGGTTACAAAAGAGAATTAAAAAGGGATCAACTGTAAATAAAAATAAACTTTGTAATAATCTCATCGAACCCACAGATTGTTTTGTATCTCATACTCAGTGGATTATCCTCAATTTACAGTTTAGTAAATAAAAATGGGAAATTTTATTGAAAAGGGAGAAATAAAAGTTTTAGATCGTAAATCAGAGGCTGAATGTGTGGCATTTGCTTACTGCGACTGAATGTTTCGTGACAATTTGCAGTGACTGTGTTTGTAGATGAATTTAGGATGCAATGTTGCTTTTAAATGACTTTTTATAATAATTCAACGGTCATTTTGGATTTGAATTGTTTGAATGCAGTTGATATTAACTTTTATGGTTGTTGTTCCCCTTAAATACAATTTTCAGTATTTTTTGACATTTTAAAGTGTTTAAATCTTATTGGAACCATAAACCAGGTAAATACCACTTATTTACATTGAATTAAGCATTGTGACTATCATCTGAACAAGGACATTCCAAGTAAAAACCGAAAATGTTGCAAACTTCATGGAAACATTAAATTTAATGTTTCAATCTTAAGACTCCGCCTTCTAGTTCAATGTTGCAATTCTCGATTGGTTCATACGATTCTCATTTTTACTGTTTCAATCCTTTTTCCTTCGTTCCTTACATTTCCACTCTCTGGATATTTTGTTGTTGCTGCGTGGAATGACAATTCTGAATGATACTAATTAAAATTCAATTAAGTATGTATTTATTCCATTTTCATACCCAAAACTCATCAAATTTCATTTCATCCCTAACGAATAATTTTGACACTCACTTATCGTCTCGTCATCCTCCTGGATAAAAAGTAATTCTTTCGATGGAGTGGGAAATGGAAGAAAATATTCTCGATGATACAAAATTCAATTTTCATTGTATACTGGATGTCTTCTTATTGATCTCTGTGACGGAGAAAAAAAAAAGTAAGTAAATGTAAGAAGAAGGCAAGAAACGAGAAGAAAGAAAAATTCTTTTGCACATTGTAATGATTGTACTTTTTTTTACATTCAATATCGCGTCTCTTTGGAATGTCATTATTTGAGCATAAATAAAAATAAAATGAAAAACTGGATAGGCAAGTATGGTGTGATGTTGCGGTGGATGTTTGGAGCGCTGATGTAAAGTGAGGTTACGTGTGGTTTCTTGGTAAGATGTGGTTGCTGCTTTGTTATTCAAAATTATTCAGACCGAATTTTGGATGTTCTTTGTATAGAACTTGCAATCTTGAGTTAGGATTGCTTAGATTCAAGCTAAATTTATTGAAAAATCATAAATATTGTTCAAAACACAATTAAATAACTAAATTCTTGAAACTAAGATCCAAATTTAGATGTAAAGAATGTAATTTACGGTTTAACTGCTTATAAGGAACCTTTCTGTCTATTAAAACATCTTCAACTTCTAAATTTTATTCTACTGGATGTTTGTTAACAAAATTCCAAATTTAAAGCTATTTCAAATCAGAGCGGGATTTATTGATCTTAAACATTATAAACAGTCAGTCATGTCCTTAATTAACATAAAACTAACTGAAAGAACAAACCCCATCAGTTAAAACATCCCAAAAAGCCACCAAATTCAACTCAATTCACAAAAATATTTTGCATCAGAAAATATGAAGACACTTTTTATCGCCTCCGATTTTCAATTCCATTGTTGTTCAATACATGCGGTGAGGTCGCAAAGCGTGAATAAGAAATGTAAATAAGTGATAAAGCATAGAAGAGAAATAAAAAAAAATGAAAAGAAATCCAAGCTGAATTTTGCTTGAGAAGAATAAGGAAAAGAAATACTTTATTTTGGAACGAATTGCTTTACTTTCAATGGCTTGTTTTCGCTCCTCAGGCATTGATCCATTAAATTGTTAACAACATTATTATTACTATTATATGATAGTTCTCATTCTTTATTATTTTGCTTGATCCAATTGAAAGAAAAGGAGATTGTGTATAAAAAAACATAAAAAATATTCCACAAAAGACTCACTCAAGGATGAAAACGTCTTTAAGCATCAGCCACAAAAATTCAAACATTTCAATTGAAAAAAAAAGGAATTCACAAAAGAAATGAATTAAAAAACTGAATATTGTTGGATATAGAAATTGGATATGTTTATGCAATTGTGTGTTTTATGATTGCTATGTTGAAACTGATAACTATAATATAAAGCCATTGATTATGAAATCATTTAACCGAATGATATTGAATTTCTTCTATCTACTTCTATCATTCATGTGTCACAATCTCGTGCATCATCTGCTAAATGTAAAGGATTCTTTTTTTGCCATCCATAATGTCCTCATAAATTTGTCCTTTTGTGTACTTAATGATGGTAACATTATCTATTGGCAATGTCATTATAGGGGTCATTCGTTGGTGACGTTGACCTTCTATGAATTTTTGAGATATTGGAACTAATATTAAGTGAACTTTTGTGAGACATCATTGAATATTTTGATTTAATGTCAAATTCTAGAGCTTCTTGCTCACTATCCTTAACTTACCTGGACAGACAGAATACTCCTCCTACCCTAAATCTACGCCAGTCCAAGTGTACCTTGAAAATGGTGGATTTCGGAAACCTTGGTCAGCTTGGATAGAATAGATGGAATATGCTAGGTTAAGAAACCAAGAATGAGTAGGAACAGATTAAGAATCTGAATGTAGTTTCATACTTCATATAGGTAAACCTACTAATTCTAGAGAATGACCTCTTTGACCAAGTGGTTAGTCTACAATTGCCTTTTTGCAAGTTTCCCACTTATGAAAATATGAGTTCGATTCCCATCAGAAGCCAAATTTCCTAGTGAAGTGCGATTTCCTCTGAATAATAATCACTAGACTAATGGTGGTATTTGAACTCTGGAACAGCTCTCGAATATTCTGATCCGGACTTCCCAACTGAGCTATCTAAGGCAATTCAGTTTCTTATAAATACCGAACATCATTTACAATCCGACCCCCAATAATTGCTGTCATCTTTTGACCACAATTATGGACCACAACTAAAGGTTGACAATAAAATGTCTCAATTTACAGATCATTTTCAAAATTAAATCTCAATCCAATAACTCCATTGACCATCATTCATAGACCTCATACCAAAATAATAAATTTTAATTCCACGAAGTAAGCATTCAGGCTGTTTGAAAAATACACTTCCGTCTTTTGTGATTTTTGCAACCATGTGTAATTTAATTGACTTCCCTTTTTTACTCTCGTACGTATCGTATATCGTTGTTTTTACTCAATGCATTGTTGCATGCGAGACCTATTCAATAGCGACTTGAGACATATAATTTACTTTTCTAGCGAATTGTACGAGAACTTTATTATCGATTTATGTTGAATGTCTGGATATATTGATTCAGGAAGTGTAGAGTTGATGGATTTTGGTATTAATTGATAGCTTTTGCATTGATTGTTTATTTAATGGATGTGAAATTTTTTTTTGAATTTTGAGGTTAGAATGTATTTTATGAAAATTTTTAGTCTCTATATACAAGTTGTGCCTTCGAGTTTTCCATAAATTATGTCATATGGATACAACGTCATTCGGGTACAACGTCACATGGGTACAGCATCACAAGATGATTCATCATTTATGAATGTCCCCAAGAGGTGAATTGCCCTTCCCCAAACTCAATGCCTACTCATTCCATCACATAACAACCAGAAACTTATTTTTAAGTAATTTTATTGACTCAGTTGCCTCAAATAATTCACATTAATAAGTATAATTATCCATTCATTGCCGCAGGACCCACAAATACTCGATTCAAAACCCCCGATCAGTGATTCATAATCAATTGATTTAGTTCTTTATTCATTGACTAAATAGCATATGCTGGAAAAATCCAGGTGTCATACCCAGTCACTCAATAAACAAATTCAACTTTTGAGAAAAATCAAAGCTTTTAATGAGCTTTTATGAAAGCTTTAATTCAAAATTCAAAAGTCCGTTACATCATCAATCGATCGAAAATCCAGTCATAACATGAAATATGAAATGGAAATAAAATTTCTTAAGAAGATAAGCACGTGATGTGAATATATGAATGTGTAAAAATGAAATATGGGCAGACTATTCGGCAACATTTGAAGCTTGTAAAGCAAAAAAAAATCACTTTTACAACCGAGAAGAATTTTGATTCTTCTTATTTTGCGCGAAAAATAAGAGTATGTAAGGTATTAAGCAATGCAAATTGGAGTGCATTGAATGGCTGAAGAAACCGCTACACGAAAATATATAAATCATACTTTTTTTTATAAATTAAACCACATAAAAAATATATAAATTACGACTTATGTTAAGGACAAAAGAAGTATGAAAGGTGAAAAGAAGGCAAATGAAAGAAAGAAGGCAGAGACATATCACGACGATAAATTTCTTTGAGTACTCATAATAATTTGGAGAAAGTGTAATTCTATTGTGTATTTTTTTTACTAGCATTTGAAAGTGAAATTTTAATTTAAGAATCTCGAATCGATTTATATGAATGACTTTTAATGAAAATATATATACTTACTTACCTTTTTTTCTATTCCCTCAAGACTGTCTAATATATTGTAGGAGTCTAATGAACTTTCGTGCTCAGCATGAGAGATTAAAATGTTGAGTTAATTTTATGAGCGATTGAAATGTGAGCATTGTTTATGCTTTGCGTTGACATTTTTCAATGATTCTCTTGATTTATGATTGGGTTGGAATTGAATTATGATTTTAGGATGGAAATAATTCAAAAGAATTTAAAATTCTAACAAATTTTTGAGATTTATGTTTTAACGAACTTTTGAAATTCAAATTTTCGCATCATTTTGTGAGTGCAACTTAATTTTTCAAATTCTAAAAATTTAATTTTTAAAATATTTAATTTTATTCCTTAATTAAAGTCATTTCAAGCACAATTAGGATTACATTCAGCATCTACAGAACATTCATCAGCACAAGTTGTCAAGTCACCATAGAAAAACGATGTGAAAAGTCAACAAATTCAAGAGAAAAGAGAACTCAAATTTTCATCAACTGGATCTTACACCAAACATCCAGTAATCAACATAATCACTCTCATCTACAGCAACATCATCTCGATTATTTAATTCCGATCTCATCGGAAAGAGAAAAAAAAGATATTTTATAATATGAACATTAAATAATGTTAACGTGCTTTGTATAAGGTCATATTAATAAGCGCCATAATTCTAATAATTATTACTTCTGCCAAATGGCTGCTGGTTACAAAGAGTACTGTATTTGCATACATATCAGATGCTTTATTACTGAAAAAAAGCAGCAGAAAAAAAATATATAAAAAGATTGTTTACTGCCAACTCCACTCTCTCTCATGCTCAAATGCTCATAAATCGCACTTACTTAGTCTTGTTTTTCAGTTTGTCTGGTGCACATTTGTTCATTTGCTATTGCCCCGTCTCTATTTTACCTGTGTGTGCGGAGCGCTATATAAGTTAAGCAAATTTTATTCCGCGTTTGTTTGATTTTGATTGTTCAAGTGAAAACATTGAGTGAGAGAGGAAAAATATTTCTTAAGGCACGATCAACAACACCAGTCAGAATTTCCTTATATCCAAAGAAATAGTTTCAAGTCACTTGATTCGGGGAGTTAGTCAATTGAAGTGATAATTATTCCACCAAAAATAAGTAATAAGAAGTTTTGTGTGTGAAAAATAGCAAAAAAATATCAATATTAAATAATGTTAATTAAAGTGAGTATCTCAAAAAAGGCAGTAGTAGCACACACAATATTTTGAAGATATCGAAACGTTCAAGTTGGAATTTTTGAAGGGCATTTTGAAAATCGATTGTTTAGCGTGTACTATTCATGTAAAATCACTTGCTAGTATTGCTATTCGGTGGAATTAGATAAAAGTTTCATCAATCAGCTTCGATTTTCGCACATAAATTATACACATTGACAGAAATTGAAAGGAAAATTGCAAGTTGAGATGAGAAAATCAAGATTAGCGCATGTTTCTCTGAATTAGATGATTGTGGATGTGAATAGATTATGAAATTCAGATTTGATGAAGATTCTTTGTTTGGAACTACGAATTACTAGGAATTCAATGAGAATATTTGTTCTTAGAGAGCTGATGTTCCGGGAAGCAGAAGGCTCTGTTTGGAAGCTACACGGAATTCATAGATCGTTTGGATTCGGAACAGATTGGTTTGTCTAATGTTTGTCTCTCGGATAGTTGTCTAAGAGTATTGTCTGATCTGAGTATCGAGTCTAAGCGAATCGACCAATCCGATACTAAAGTACACGAGCATAACCTCTCGGGTATCTGTAGATTCCATTGATATCAAGAGAGCACAAATCTACCGGTCATTTGTCCTTATCTTTCACTTTCTTATAGATATTGTTCTAAAAACTGTTAAATCATGACTTGACACCTGAGATCAAACTCTGTTAATGGTGTAATAGCTTTGATAATTCTGCTCTATAGTCCCCATAGATATGTCAGTCTGTTCAGAATCCTAGATCAATTCTCGCGTAGCCTAATGCGGCGAACCGCCGTCACGGTGTCGTAAGGGCAACTTCGCGGCTTACCGTTAACACGGTGAAGTAACGGAGCCCTAGCGAACACGCTGTGCTGTTCGGGAATATCCAGTCATTTTAGTCTCAATTACCATAAAGAAATGTCAAGCTTCAGGCGACTCCTGTGGGAGGTCATGGATCACAATTGATCTGTACGACCAGCGAAGTAAGTAAGTAATGTCAAGATCTCAATTCTCTAAGCTTCTTCATTCCTAACCCATAAATATTCTACATCACATCTGATATCCACTCTTCCTTTCACTTATTTCCATGCCATTTACCTTAATAGAATCAACGATCAAACAGCCTCAGGCAACATAATATCTGATGTAATAGTTGGCATTTCCTATTGGATATAACTCAAAGAGATATTGGAAATTTATTGCATAAAATATTAGCAATTGCATATAACTGGTTTCATGTAAAAGGATGTAGAGCGTTTTCTCCATGATCAATGCTTTAACATGCAATCAGATGCTTAACAGCCGATAAAGCAAGTTTTAATTTATGCAAAACATTGTAAGCTGATAAGAGAGTTGATTTATATTGAAATATTACCGGATATAAAGTAATTGTTAAACATATGTAAGGTGTCAGGCTTATGTCGCTTATGAAATGTGAACGTGATCAGTGATTACTTATTGATTTATGATTGTTTCTGGTCTGCATGATAGCTTTTAAATTGCGAATTTGTTCCACACGAAAAGAGACTTTGTAATAATGGCAATAGGATGTTCTATGGACTATTGCTGGAACTTGATTGTAATGAGTCAGAATGGAACACGTGCTGTTCTATATTCTAGACAGAACATATTTAGAATGGCTTGTGCCAAAAGTTGTAGACTGAATAGAATTGATCGAGATAATTTAAATTGACTGCAAATAGTTTTGGATTTTAGTTCCTTGAACTTTAATTGAAGTTGCTTTAGTAGAAGTAATGCTGCAATGCTATACTTTTAAATGTCGGAATCGGTCTAAATATGATCGATCTGAGTTGATTCTTCTTATTATTCTTTGAAATACACAATTGTGAACTTCAACAGACACGACATCCTAATTCATAGTTTGCATAGCATGCAGGGAGTGCTATGCTTGTTGGAATCTTCAAAGTACATCTTTAAACTCAAGGAATATCAAAATCATTAACCTAAGCATATTGAATCTGTTACTGAATAGACAAAAATACATTAGAACTTGACATTGACTAAGCAACAGTCAGAGCAACGTACCACAATGCGTCGTACTCAGTTTTTGCCATAATTGGATTCAAATCAGCCGTCACGATATCGTCAGGGCAACTTCGCGTCTTGCACGTTAAAACAGGCACGTAGCGGTACCCTAGCAAGCACTTGTGCTATTTAGGACAGTCAATTACATTAATTGTCATCCATAATGCTGACAATCTTAAGACATAACTTCAAAATGACAGGGCAGTACCCAAACAGCAGACTTTAACAAAGTTCCCACCAAAAACTGCAATTTTCTGCTCAGGCAATCGATATTATACAGTTTTAATTAATAACTACTCAGTCACAGCTGACGAAAAATGCGTTAAATTATTACTTTTAATTCATTATTGACTCAATGTACAATGAGAAGGTGTAATTGCATTCCATTTGAGATGATTGTTAGATGAAATAATATAAAAAAGTCTACGAAAAGCTTAAACACACATTTTGATGCATGTTTTGAATGTTGATTTGTATATTAATTTTACGAACTCAATGTTATGCCTACATTAAGTCTGCCTACCTAAATCTTACGATTTTAATTTTTAATTTTTTTATTAAAAAGTTCTTTAATATTCATATCAAGATCATGCAAAGGTATGAAGCGTTCCGACACGTTGTAGACTTAAGTGGGGAGGTTCGTTGATGATGTTAAGTGATTGCTGAAAGGGCTTGACGGTAGATGATCAATAACAGACAAAACATATTTAATAATTCAGTACGAAGGTTTCGGTCTCAAAGATTCAAGAAGTCGAATTATTGAGAGTACCAGGGAAGTCTCTGTCTCGGTCTCGACATCAGGAACTCATAAAAGTGATCCTAGTATGATACCTAATAGCGTTCTCTTAGTCTGTTGATGAATGCGTCACTGTCTGAATTGACACATATTCAAATGTTGTTACCACGTCACCGTGACTGTTGTATTGAGTCAAGTGGCGGTCATTTGATCGAATTTGCATCGTTTTTGTGACGTGATTCTAACTATGCAACTGTTTCGATGCAGTTGTGCAACATTTGAATGTATTTCGATCGATTATAGTTGTTCTTTTGAGTTTTGTGACAAATCTAAGAGAAAAGAGTCCAAAACATTCAAATTTTCTATAAACATCATTTATGGACGATCCCAAAAAGTCTCAAAAAGTACAAATTCTCATGAACTATTGACCTCATGATCGAAATTATTCAGGAAATCCAAAAAATATTGACGAATGATGAGGCACACAAGAATTTGGAAAGTTTGAGTATATTGAGAAACAAGGCAGTCAATTGTTATGATCACGACTCAAGACCTCACCCACAAACTGTTTACAGTTCAATAAAATGTAATTATCGGAGATGAAAAGCGAAAGGAAAAATTGGAATTGGAAATGAAAAGTGAAATTTTAGTATCAATTTTGGTTCTGCTTTCGAATCTAAACGTGCTGTGGCTGAACAAAGATTTTACGAATTAAAATTTATGTGGCTTGTTAATCTTGCTAGCATTGCTTGTTTGTTGCTGCCTTTTTTCACACCACATTCACTTTCAGTTTCTTTTGATCTTTTTATTTCTCTTACATATTCAATTATATCTCGAGAATGAGCCCACAGCGAGTTTTTTTTATTTATTTATTTTTGTATGTATAAATTTAAGTACATGTGGTATTTGTGCAATTGCTTCCGATTTTTTTATTAAATTGTTTCAACTGGTTTTTTAATACTGTTTTACGCTAAGCATATGATTTAAGAGAAATATTTAATGATTTTTCATTGAATCGTGATGAATAGATAATTGGTAATAGGATTAAAAGTCAATTTATTTCAACAAATCGTTAAGTTGTTGAATTGATTTGTTTAACGGAAATTTAAAATTTGAATATTTTGACTCAAAACCTTACAACAGTTTGAAATTCAAATTTCTAAATCCGTTAAAAATTCATTTGCTTAAATTTCGTTCAAAAATCAAATCTCCGTTTAAAATTCAAATCCAAAAAGTCCGTTAAAACGTTTCAATATCTTACAAAACTTCAAACCACATAAACTCTTGCCTAACTAACTTACTCTTTCCACAGCTGTTACATATCTTACTCTTAACACTGGCCTTGACCGAATGTGCAAAACTGAGAAAGACGCCGAAAGTTTATAATGCTTTAATTACAACAGATGAGAATTTAACGCCATCGAAAGCATATCCAATTATTCAGCCTGTTATTCAACCAGCCATTCCTGTATTAAGTCCTATATATCCTGTTTATAGTCAATATTTATCGAATGATCATCAGGTATGGATATTAATGCTATATGCTGTTGCCAATTGACTTAATTTTTAATATTTTCGTAGAATGAGAACCAACAAGCTGAACGTAAGGTAGACGATATCGAAGTGACGAATAATGGCAATTCAGAGAACAATGAAAATCATCAACCAGGAACAGAAAAACCAAATACTGAAAAGCTGCCAATAGAACTCAATGAATTTGGACTTCCACCATCGCTAATTCCACTCCAAAAATTCCCATCATATCCATACAACTTGCCATTCTATGTCGATTCCTATGGAAACTATCAAACCCTTCAATATCCAGTCCTTCCACCAATCAACTTCTACAATCCCGATCAGGATCAACATCAATTGCCACCAATTGAAGATTCAATGTTTGAAGTTCGTCCAGACAACGGCAGAAGTGCCAAGTCACCAAAAGAGGAACAAACGACACCAAAACCAAATCAGCCATCAGATGATGCCTTTAAGAATAATGCAAATAAGAATTCAGAAATACCTGATATCATCCCAGACCTTCCGTACCATATTAAAAAGAATTAAGTAATTATTTATTATGAATGTAAAGTTGATCATCATCGCCGACTTATTTATTTTTTTTATTTACCGTTAATTGATCTTTTTTACTTAATAAATTTGAATTTTATGATGACATTAAAAAGTCCTTGCATTTTTCTTTGGGGTCTGTTCGGAAGTGACGTTCAATATTTTTTGGAGATTTTGCTTTTACAAGATTCACTTGTTTGGATGTCTAGTGACTGGATGATGGAGTGATTGGGTCGATTAGGACATTCCAAAGTTTAACGTCATTTGTGGACGAGACAGCAGTAAGCTTGAAATCATTTGGTTGCCAATTGGCTCATTCTCATTTGGTCATTCTAAGAATGCTGCCTACTTAGTGCCGTGTTGCTAGTAAGGATTCCCAATGCCGAGACCAAGACTCCCCGGGAAACCTTAGTTGCCAGCACCTCAATCTATCCCAACCAGGAAAGACAGACCTAACATCCAGTTAACCCCCATATACATTCACTCGATGAGAGAGGCAGTTATGGCGATGAACTGTCTAAATTAATAATTTATGAGCCTGAGAATTATTTAAACGATGTCATCCATGCTAATTATTGCTTATGGCAGTAATGAATATTTTATATGAAATTTACTTGAATTGATTAAACTAATTCCATTCCATTTAAGGTCATATTTTTATTCAGTAAACAGGTAGAAAACACAAATAAATTCAGATTGAGTCATAGTGACATTTTTTGAGAAGATTCCAAAAAGTTTCTTGGACCGAACTTTCATTTTTAAGTTTTTAGGCAGAGTTGGATGTTCACAGAACTAGAAAGGAACTTTTTATGCTGACTTAACTTCAACTGTATCGTCATCATCGACGCTTTCGTGGTTTGGATCTTCCTTCAAGTCATTTGTGGCATTATCTGCTGGATCTTCAACTTCAATTGGTGTTTGACCTGGTTGGAATGCTGGAACTGATGGAGCAACTGGATTATATGATGGAACAATGTTGTAGAATGGATAGACTGGTTGTGATGGATAGTGTGAGTAGACAACTGGGTATTGTCCAGCTACATTCCATTGTGGAACCTAAATTGGATGAAATTAAGTTAGATTTGTTTTTAACGGTTATTTGGGATTTAAATTTTGTTGAAGTTCAATTTAAAGTTCAAAAGTATTGAAAACCTTTCAACAGTTTTTTAGAAATTTGTATGGTTCTTAATATTTTAAATTTTTAACGGTTCTAAATTTGAATTTTGACTATTTTGTGAACAATGCAACAGCTTTCAAAACAGAAAATTTGTAGGGTTCTCAATTTCTCTTCAACTTTTGCACTTTTTATCACCAATTCCTCTCACAAACTCATAACATCAACAACTTACAGTTTGGTAGACAACTGGAGTATTAATGTATGGTGTATAAGCGTGATTCTCGACAGTGTTGTATCTGAATGATGAGTCAAGACGTTCACTGTTGATGACAGCTGAGTCGAGTGATGGAGTTCTGACTAATGTTGTTGATGTGTATGGAACGACAGTCTTTACTAATGGAACGTATGATGATTGAGCAATTGCGGCAAATGCCAATAATCCAAAAGCGATAACTTTCATCTGGAAGTAGATAATCCTTTAGGATATGACTTAGTCACAAATAATTGATTGTAATCACCTTTATAATATTTTTAAGGAATCAATAATATTCACTGAATAATTCTAGAAGAGTTCTCGACACTTCAACGTTAAAAATAAGAATAATATTGTATTAGGAATAGACATTAGCTATTTATATATCTATAAAGTGTGTATGTATCACTAAATTATTATTAATTAATGAGAATCGAAACAAGATCTGTGACACACAAGCAGAAACACAACAAGGCAGAATAAGCTTACAATGTTAGACCAGACAGGGGTATTATGAAGTAGATCTAAGGTAAGTTAAGTAATTGGAATCTTCTTATTGTCATTTAGTTACACTTTTTTTTTCAGCTGGCGTCTGTCGGATATTTAGAGTGCTACTTAAGATAGCTTAAGATGTTGAATTAAGTTTTGACGCTTTGACCACGTGTTGAGCTCACAAATGAGAAAAATATCCTATTTATCAAGCTGTTAAGCAGTATAATTAAGAATAATTGAATTTTTAACGGTTATTAGAAATTCAAATTTTAACTGTCATTTCAAATTCAAATTTTAACGGTCATCAAAAATTCAAATCTTAACTATTTCAAAACAACACAAATTCTCTTGTTTTAACATTTGTAATGTTTTAAGTTCAAAAATTGATTTTCAAATTTTTACCGTTTAAAATACTCAAAACTGCGTTCAAAGCACTAAGCCATACATTTACTCCACATTAGATCAGTTGCCACTCGTTTCAAATTTCGTTATCAGATTCTTGAGGTCGATAAATGCATTGATGAAGATCCAGCCATGATACAGTGTCGAATTTCAAGAAAATTTTCATACTTTATTAAATGATATCCGTAAAAGTACACAAGCTAATGTCATCAAGGACGACTTGTGGATTCCACAGATTCTGACCATAAGTAAATAAACACAAAGTCATGAATTTTTGTGATTCAAATTTCTTGAAATTAAGAACATGATATTTAAGTCAATTAATCGCTTGCTGTATTTGTTCCTTAAAGAAAACTTGTTTATGATGATATCCAGCTATAGAATTTAAATGCGAAGTATTAATAAATTCCTCCGACGATCGATTTAATATAAATTTAAATTGAGCAGATTATACCCCGTACCTTAAGCGATATTAGGTGTTACGAATTGACTAGAACAAGTTTATCATACTTAGATACATTCTTATGGATTGCCTGTAATAATTTACTGATTCAAATCAATTGTTTCAAGCTTGTTGATCAGATTTCTTAATTTGACAAATGTCATTCTCGTAGACGTCATGTGGATGCTTGATGTCCTGTCAGAAATCCATCGAGAAATTTCCGTTTGTAATGATTTTGATTCAATTAGTAATAACTGTCAGTTCTCATCATTTGTCATGATTATAACGTCCTTGCTTTGTGACTACTTTGTTAGGAAAATGTTACTGTGTCAGCAGTTTGTTCATAAGGAAGTCAATGTCAGTAATCTTGGCTTTATGGAATTTGATAAGATTTCAATAATGACCGTTATTTTTATTTTTGAATTTTTGACTAAAATTTTTTGAATTTATTTTAACCGTTATTTTTTGAATTTCGAATTGTGACCGTTATTTTGAAATTTGAATTTATAATGACCGTTAATTTTTAAATTTTAAAATTTCTTAATTTCTCATTGTTTGTTCAATTCAGTTGGTCTATTTCTTCCAATTCCTGAAAAATCAAATAAAGTAAAAGACAGTTTTTTATGGTTTTAAAATTGTTTTCACTGTTAAAAGGAAAATATTTCCGAAATTTTTTCATCTTCTTTATTTTTGGTATCGAATTTGATTTTTTTTTTGTTTCCTTTTTTTGCTACTTTCTTCTTCTTTTTTTTTCGTCCGAAACTTTTTTTTTACTCGTTCTTTTTTTTATTTACCATTGCATGTTTTTTTGTTTCCATTTTTTCAGCTTTTAGACATCCTTATAGACTATTACATTTTATATTTCATTAACATAACTCGCAATACAACAAATTTACATTCAAAAAAGGAGAAAAAAAGTCATCTTCCTGTTCCTCAAATCAGCATAATTAGTGTTATGAAAATGTTTTATAAAAAAGCCATTTGAGTGTTAATTTTTTTAAAATAAAAAAAAATCTCAACATGAAGAATTTGATTATTAATATTGAAAAACTTATAGATTTAAAAAAGATATTTAAGAAAATTAGATAATTTCCGTTAAAAAAAAGTTCACATTATGTTTGAATATTTCATTAAAATTGCTATTGCATATTCTACTGCTTCTCAAAACAATCAACTGTTTCGAATTTTCAATTAAAAATGAGAAAGGAAAATTATAAAAAATAATAATAATAAATAAATGAATTTATTCTCCGTCCTCATAGCCGCGTCTCCAAGAGCGTTCTTCTTCCATCTCCTCGTCATCTGATCCTTCCTTCTTCTCCATCAACTTGACCGACTCATATTTTGGACTCTTTTCACCAGCATTCTCTGTCTTTTCAATCTCTGTCGTTTCTGTTTTCACTTGCGCCTTATCAGTAAACCATTTGATCTATTTATAAATAAAATATATCAGTAAGTAAACAAATATTGATATCATAATGTACAGGTTAATCACGTTGATCGTGGTTTAAGCACATGACCAAAACAATTTGTCTGAATTAATATTATTTTAGAAATTATCATATTGACCGTTATCTTTTAAATTACAAAGTTCTCCGAATGATTTTAGACGTTAAATGGGATGATTTTAAATCAATTGAATACCTCCACGATTCTGCTAAAGTTCCATTAGTCTCTGACTTCATCGACAAATTAACTCGAAAGTTTTATCTAACATCCAAAACCATTCCAACGAACTAATTTCTAGTTAGGCAATTATGAAACTCCTTAACTTTCAGAAAACATAGACTCCCAAAATTTAATTAGACCGTTAAATTTTTAAATCCCAAAATAAAATACCGTAATATTTTTAGAACAAAATAATTATGACCGTTAAAAAATTGTCACATAAATTTAGAACATCCCATTAAATTCCTCAATGACTAATCAGTCAAAAGTAAAAATCACATCAGACAATGACAACAATAGAAAATTGAATTAAATAATGCGCAATAAATAAAATAAATTATATACATACAGCTAATGCCTTATCTTTGAACTGTCGTCCACGAGCTAATGCTTGCTCAGCATGAATGCGATTTGAATATGACAACACCAAGCATGGCACTTTATCATCTAACACATTTTTCGTGATCTCACCAAAATGCTATAAATAGAATTAAAAAAAATATTTAAATAAGCATTTAGACACAGATAATCAATACAATGATGATTGAGAATCAGGCAGTAATTCAAACCTTAAAATGTCCTAATACAGCATCGCTTTCATCCATGCTAAATCCACTAATTTCTAGTGTTGTTGGTCGTCGATCGACACTCGTGGAACCAAAACGTGCAATAGTCGGTCTCACAATTTGTGGTCGTGGACCGGCTAATGCAAAATGCGGTCGATGATTCAAGGACTTTTGTAACTCAAGATATCTCTTTTGAATGGCATATGTATCATTATCTCCATGCTGTTCCTTACTAATAAGTTCCAATTCAACATCAAGCAATTCCTTTTGTTGCTGTTCCTTTGTCTTACGCTGTGGAGGTGTTGACGTTTGCATCTTTTGAACTATTTGAGCTGATTCAGATTCAAGTTCTAACTTCAGTTTATCGATAATCATTTGGAGTGACTTAATGGTTTCCATTAAATGTGCTCTTGCTGGATCCAATGGATCTGTTTTCTCTAATTTATCAAACAACTGCTTCATTTGTGAAACATTCTTTTGCACCAACTCTTGCTTCTTCTGTAAAAGTCCATGAGCAATTTGTACAACTTCCTTTTGCTGTTCCTTTTGTTTCTTCCTTATCATCTCATTCGTTGCACGACTTAATTTAGCTGCCTTTAATCTTTGTTGTTGTGCCGCTTGTTGAGCTGCAATTGTAGCTGAACTAACGAATGTTGTTGACGGTTTTGATACTGTAGGTGTTGTCGAAGAACTTGTCGTTGCTGAATCTTGACTATTATTATTACTATTGTTATTATTTGACTGTGATGCATTTGACTGATTTGTGTTATCTGTTGACGCTTGTTGATTTGCTGATGGCGGATTATTTGGTGTGTATGGGAAACGTCTGACGGACAATTCTGAAGGTTTTGGTAACGAGCCTGTAGCTCCGCTCATTGGATTATCACTATTTGCGCCATTTCCTGTATGCCAAAACACTTTAATGAAACGATTATTTAGCACAGCTTCTGTACTTCTGTAAGCAACATTTGCTTCCGCATGTGTTGAAAAAGTCACAATAGCAGCTTCTGGATCTGTTTCATAAGCTATTTGGATATTTGTAATTTTACCAAACTTTGAAAAATGATCATTAAGATGTGAAATTGCATTTAATCCTCTTGGGATTTTTCTCAATTCTAAAGAGCAATTCTGTTGTGGATTAATAGGCATTCCAGAATTAATGCGTGGTCCAAGACGTGCATTAATTGGTAATTTTCTTTTAGGACCTTCATTATTTGTTGCACCTTCTTCAGCATCAAATCGTCGTTTCATTTGTGGTGCCATTTCACCAGGAATTCCTGACGAAACATTTGGATCCATAACAGGAACAGAGATTAATTCACGAGGTAACGAACCAGTCGGAGGCATATTAAACATTCCAGGACCGCCACGGAAACCACCAAAATAAGGTGGTCTTGGTCCAGGAATCATCATACGATTAGATGGTGGAAATCCAGGTCCACTTCTATTCCATAGATCAGGATTATCTGGATTATATTCTGTATGATGAGGTGCACGAATATTAAGAGAAACTGGAGCCATGCCAATTTGTGGATTATTTAAATCCTCTAGTACAACTGGATCAACTCCATGATCCCATGGACATGTTTCTCCACGCATGCAATATCCTTTCTCATCAAAATCACGACATCTCTTACTTTTATTATCAAAGGGAAATTCTTCAGGTTTTGGGGATATTTTTCTATAACTTGGTGACACTGAACGACTTCTTGATCTCCTCGGGAGATTTCCACGATATGGCTTTGGAGATACTCTATCATTCTTACGATGATCATAGCGTCTGGCTGCTGATGCTGCTGCTTGTGGCGATACATTTCGATACGAACGATTTTGTTTATCACGAATATAATCATTATTTCCTATTCTTCTCTCACGTGATCTTGATCGTCTAATTCTTTCAGCACGTTCTGCTGATTTAGATCTAGAACGACTTTTTGATCTCGATCGACTCTTTGAGCGATTTGATATTCGTCTACGACGCATATCACGATTAATTCCATCAGCTAATGTTTTAGAAATTGGCTCTTGACTTTTACTCTTACTTGGTGTTGTCACCGCCGGCGTTTTTCTATTGACTGTTGAGATCCTATCATAACGTCCTCCTTCATCGGCAGATTCTTTGGTTCTTTTAATTCCGCCCGATGAATTCGTCGTGTTATTACTTGACTGACTACTAGTAATTACGGGAGGTGTTGTTTCACGTTCCTTAATTGGATTCGCCACTA
Organism: Chironomus tepperi; assembly: GCF_022539635.2. Lineage (NCBI taxonomy): Eukaryota > Metazoa > Arthropoda > Insecta > Diptera > Chironomidae > Chironomus > Chironomus tepperi. The sequence continues at coordinate 5,481,557 of NW_027226207.1, forward strand.
CGACATTCTGATTTTTATCACTTGAACTCACGGTGATGTATTCTTGATTTTGAATTATACTAAATAATTTCTCGAAAAATGGCTTTGTTTCTTTTCCTAAAAACACATCCAATTGTTCTGCCATGCATCCCAGTAACTCGACTTGAGGCTTATCTTTTTTCAATAGAGCCAGTACGTATTTTGCAAGAGCGGTTGGGTCGGCATCACATCTGTAGATTAATTAAATAAATATTTACATTAGTTTCTATTTAAATTTTGGAGATGCAAGCAAAATACTCACAAAGGTTCTAAGACTGGCGTTAGCCAACTCTTTAAAGCGTCTGGATTCTCTATATGCATTTTTAATTCTGACTTGTACTTGTACTTGTTGTTAAATTGATGTATGCAGTCTAGAAATAGAAAGAAAAATAATAAGAAAAAATGAAAATGATCATCACATACAGAGGCAAGAAGGCAGGCAAGCAATGAAGGAGTAATTTCCAAAAATAGTATAGTCGCGCTTTGGGAGAGACGTAATGAAATCAGAAACGAAAGAATAGTAATGGTAGATGACCCTGAGCAATATTTGTCTCGCACAAATATTATGTGGCATTTAGGCATTGAGAAAAAAATGATTTTTTTTTAGAAAAAAAGCAGTAGCTTGATAAGAGAGATGATGATAAGAAGTCATTACTTGGTCATTAAATAACTAATGTGCGTCAAATACATCATCGGATGTAGAGTGAGAGTAACTATTTATTGCCCTCGCATTTCATAGAATGTAATATAGGAAAATAAATAAAGATATATACATATTCTATTTAATGACAGTATTTTTAGATCCGAATGAGCATCATTGTGAGCGATAAAATGTATGAAAATTGAAAATTTACTACAACACACAATTTTACTGCTGGCTGTGGCTAGCTAGCTAGTAAATGTTGTTTTTTTTTATGAAAATTGAACACACAAATGGGATCCGTTTATTAATTTTGACCGATTGCACACAAAATATACATCTCTAAAGCACTCGGTGTGGATATACTCTCAATAATTGAATGAAAATCACAACGTGACGCTCAAAGCGAAACAAGCCTCATATTTCGTCATCAATTTTAATTCATTCACAAATCATTTAATTGATATGACCTTTATATCGGTCAAAAATCCTTTTTGAACCACAATTTAGTTAAATTAGTCGTGAATTAATCAATTAATTGACTTTTAAATTGTTTTTTAAAATATTTCTAAAGGTCATCACATATTTTTCACTTTCACACATTAATTCATATTATTTCTAATAAATTTCATTTCACTTACATTATTCAATAATTCTTCGTGATTTTAATAACTATTTCTTATTACTTTAATGCTGTTTTATGCCTTTTTGAATAAAAAATTAATTTATCTTATGTTTTTGTAGTAGATTTGAATGAACATTCGAGTAATTTTTTATTTTCTCTCCGTTCGTCCCCCTGTCAATTTGAAATGTTTCTAACCGTTAATCTTATTACAGGTAGTTTGAGTAATAAATGTTTACTGTGATAGTTTCTGAATGTTATTCTTTCTGTGTACACAATTTGAAACTTTTCTTTTGATATTTTAACTCTAATTCATCAAACTATCTAAGGAAACTTCCAATTTTTGACGGTTGTGCAAAATATTTGAATTTTCACATTGCCAAAATTCCCGCGTTTTGTTCATGGTAGTTTTGAACCCCTTTTTTGAAACAATCGAATTTCTTCACATTTTTAAATATAATTAAGATATATCGGTAAATATGGACTTTCTGGAGTTTTCATCCATTTCCAGTGAACAGAGAGGAAGTATGGTAAGTATAAAATATCAAGTGGATGTGCTAAAGTGTCTATTTATTGATAAATTACATTAATTGTGAAAATGCGGCAAACTAAACAAAAATAACTAACTTTTTTAGGCAACTGGAAGATTGAAGCTTACGACTGATTCAATTATATGGAAATCTGATAAAACAGGCAAAGTTGATGAGATTAGTGCCAATGAAATTGAATGTGCTAATTACCAGAGATTTGTTGGACATTTTGGCTTGAGAATTTTCCTCAAAAATGGAACTTTGCACAGATTTCAAGGCTTTAAGGAAGACGAAAAGAAGCTTGCTGATTTCTTCAAAAAGCACTATAATCTTGAGATGCTTGAAAAGGAGTTGTCAATGAGAGGATGGAACTGGGGAACTGTTAATTTTAAAGGCGATGTACTTAGCTTCGATATTAATGATAAAACAGCTTTTGAAGTTTCCATCTCGAATGTCTCACAATGTAATCAAGGAAAGAATGAAATCACATTAGAGTTTCATCAAAATGATGATGCACCAGTTAGTTTAATGGAAATGCGCTATCATATTCCAACAACAGAATCAAGTGAAACAGATCCAGTTGAAAATTTTTACAACAACATTATCAAAAAAGCTTCAGTTTTGTCCGTTTCTGGCGATGCTATTGCCATATTTAATGAAATTCAATGTCTCACACCTCGTGGTCGTTATGATATCAAAGTATTTCAATCATTCTTTCAACTTCACGGTAAAACTTACGATTACAAGATTCCATTATCAACAGTATTGCGGCTATTTCTTCTTCCGCACAAAGACAACCGTCAAATGTTCTTCGTCGTATCCTTAGATCCACCAATTAAGCAAGGTCAAACAAGATATCACTTTTTAGTTCTACTTTTTGGAATGGAAGAAGAAACAACCATTGAATTGCCGTTCTCGGATAGTGAACTAAAGGAAAAATATGAAGATAAACTGACAAAGGAAATGTCAGGTCCAATTTATGAAGTTCTTGGTAAAATCATGAAAGTTATCATCAATCGAAAATTAACTGGTCCTGGAAGTTTTATTGGACATTCTGGAACACCTGCTGTATCATGTTCATTTAAAGCTGCTGCCGGTTATTTATATCCTTTAGAAAGAGGATTCATTTATGTCCATAAACCTCCATTACATATTCGATTTGAGGAAATTTCATGCGTTAACTTTGCTCGTGGTGGCGGTTCCACAAAAAGTTTTGATTTTGAAGTTGACTTAAAATCAGGAACAACACATACATTCAGCAGCATCGAAAAGGAAGAATATAGTAAGCTATATGACTATATTGTATCCAAGAAAATAACTGTTAAGAATACAGGCAAGATGACATCGAATTATAATGAAGATTTCGGTGATTCCGATAAGGAAGAACCTGATGCATATTTGGCAAGGGTTAAAGCTGAAGCACAAGAACGAGATTATGGTGAGGAAAGTGGAAGTGATGAGGAATCAACAGATGAAGATTTCAATCCAAATGAACAAGAATCTGATGTTGCTGAAGAATTTGACAGTAATGTAAGCAGTTCCAGTGGATCTGAAGGTGGTTCTGGTGACGAGGAAAAGAAGAAAAAGAAAAAGGAAAAACGTGAAAGACGCGAAAAGAAACGTCAAAGTTCGCCCAAGAAAACCACAAAGAAATCAAAGAAAGATCGTGATGAGAATGCACCAAAACGTGCTCAGAGTGGTTACATGATCTGGTTTAATGAAAATCGTGAGAAAATTAAGAAAGATAATCCAGGCATAAAAGTAACAGATATTGCCAAGAAGGCTGGTGAACTTTGGTCAACAATGAAAGACAAATCTGAATGGGAAGCAAAGGCTGCTAAAGAAAAAGAGCGATATACTAAGGAAATGGAAGAATATAAAGCCGCTGGTGGTGGACCACCTAAAAAGAGTAGCAGCAGTGGAGGTGGTGGAGAAAAGCGAAAGAAGGAGGTCAAGCCAACAACAAATGCCGGTGCTGGAGGTGGATTTAAATCGAAAGAATACATCTCTGAAGATTCCAGCAGTGGTGATGAAGAGAAAAAGAAGAAGAAAAAGGCAAGAAAAGATAAAGCTGCAGCTGAAGAGGAGGAAGAAAATAAGAAGAAAAAAGTAAGTTTTTAACGGTTTTTTAAGATTTAAATTTAAACGGTTCTCAAAATTTTAAATTTTATGAAAATTCAAATTTTTAACGGTTTTATTAATTGAAAACTTATTTATTTTTAGGCAAAGAAAGACGAAAGTTCTGCAGGCAGTGAAGAAGAAGAGGAAGATGATGATGATGATGATGAAGGAAGTGACTAAATCTCACATCGTGTTTACATTACAAAAAGTTAATTTTACTATATTTTGTCTACCTTGTTTTGTAAGTTATTTTCATTAAGAATAAACTCCTGAAAGATGTTAAAAGTAAGAATGAAAACTCAAAATACCAATGGTTGTTTGCTTTGCTTCTACTGTATGTTGATTAACATTATAATTATTATTATTATTTATTCGAACGAATATTTGAGTGACAATAGACAAAAACACTACATCATATCAACTACACGAATAAAGGATGTACGGTAAACATGTAAAGTATTGTCATAAGTTTGCAAGAAGCAGTAAAACTTTCTATGAAGCAATTTATTTGGGTACGAATGTGAAGATTGCCGTAGATTGTTTTGGCATCTCGATCTCGCTGAGTTTAACCTTATTCTTTGGCGGTTCATCAAAGTTGTTGCTGAACATCACGAAAGTCAAGTCAGATCCCAAAACACTTGTTTCGTTGAACTTGGCAGTGATTTTATTATTCGAGGGATTAACGACCACAAAGTATCCTGGATTTCCGGACTTCATTCTATAATTAATAAATGAGAAAATAATAGAAAATTAATCTTATGTCCAATGTCTGCTTACAGCATGCAAATATATTTGAGGATCAATTTTATCACAATTAGCAGCTTGTTAATAAGCACATGGCAATATTGACAAAAATTGATTTCAATCGGTAAGTGGAATTTTAATGAATCATGCATAGAAAGTTATTTAGTTAGCTTATATTATCTTACCTAAATCTGTTAGTTCCATTAAAATATTTTAGTGCAAGCATAAAGTAATGTGAATGATTAGTGTGAAATGATTAATAGCAATAAAAATGAAGATTAAATCATAGATTAATTAATTTACCTGGAATAAGCAAAAGCTGTTGCATCTTCGCTCAAGTAAGACTCGAAACTTCCATGTTGGAAAACTGTTGTTTCGTGTTCCTTTTGGATCTTAGTGTATAAATCAGTATTATTGTTAATGTTGACGAGATCATTAAATGAAGCAATTTGGACACCATTGAGCAATCCAATGAAAAGTTTAAATGCTGATTCATCAAAGTTCTCATATGCATGCTTGCCATATTCAATTTGCATCCATTTTGTTGAATCGGAACTGAGATGTTCATGAATTTTATCGAAATTATCCTTCAAGATCTTTGCCTTTGTGGCATCTGGTGAATGGAAAATGGAATTAATGAATCCAAATCGTGGCAATTCAAATCCAAGGAACTCTCCAACAGCATAATCCTTCATATGAGCTGAAAGATCATCCTTAATTGTTAAGAATCCTTCATCATTTGTAATATTTTTAACGTAGCTATTCAAGTCATGCAGTAATTGTCCAAGACCCTTTTGGAAAGTTGTTTGTGAATTAACATAGAACAAATATTCATCAACTCCAAGACCATGTGGATCTGGAACTACGGCATTATCTTGGAAAACTCCTTCCTTAATGATAAAATGTTTGGCATTAGACAATCGGAATCCTTTAACACCGACTTCGGCAAGTTTAGCTAGAACTCCCTTAAATTTATCTTGAGCAAGTGCGTTGTCTAGACGCAAATCGTAGTTTGTTCCAAATTGTTTCAAATAATATTTGTTATTTCCTTGGTCTTCCCAGGCATCTCCGCCTTCTTTGACTTTCTTGAAGTTTGTCTTCTTATCAGAGGTAACAAAAGCAGCCTGGCTTTCGATGTCTCCTCCCAATGCCTTCTTCAACAACTCGTCATCACTTGTAACATAATTTGGTGTCAGGTCAATAACTACATGAATGTTCTTTGCCTTGAACTTATCAACAATAATCTTAATATCATTCTGGACATCATCAATCTTGTAAGTTTTATCTCCATCCAATTCATAAATCACACCTTGAACTTCATGCTTAGCGAGTTGTTCAACATCAACACTGTTTGCATTATTTCCAATTAAAACTAATGGACCTTCTTTGTACCATGGCAATGGAGTTGGTGGAGCACATTTTGGAGCATTAATGATGATTAAAACAGCACCAACGAGCATACCGATCCATGCAGCCCAGAACAAAATGAACATGAACCATCTAGATAGGAAAGATTTCTTATTAATATTGGGGTTTTAAAAAGGAACTGATTTTCAAAAACCGTTAAGAATTTAAATATTTTTGAAAATCGTTCAAAATTTGAAATTTTGAAAGTCGTTAAATATTCAAATCTTGACGATCGGTATATTTAAATTTTTGAAAACCGTTTTATCTCAAAATAAGTGTACTTTACCTCAATTTAACCCAGAATGGATCGTTTGCATACTTCATCAATTCTTCCTTTGTCATTCCAGTAAAAGTCTAATAAAGTAGAAAAGAAAAGAAAAATAGAAATCAGTCACAATTTCCTCTTCACACTCAATTTAAGTCGTGAACAATCAGTTTAGACGATGAAATTTCATCTAAGTGATATCTTATGTGGATCTTAATAATGAAGTTTCAAGGTTTATTTACTCTTTGATCGTTTTCTATCATTTTTCTGTCTGAAGCTATTGGTACCAAACCCTTAAGATCTCGATAGTTGTAAAGTTACAAGAAGACTGAACACTTTCAAATTAATTTAGTGATATTTATAATATGTCATGAATTAACACGTTAAACTGTCCGTTAGTCTGCTAATTATAAACCTAAATAATCAATCGACTGCTTAACATAGGAAGGAGATGACAGAGAAAATGTGCAGTCTTGATGCTTTCTTAAAACTTCAGTTCGAGAACATTACTTGGAGTATATCCAACTCACCTTTTCAGCAGTCTCGATTTCAATTTTAGCATCGCCATTTGGATCGGCTGCGATGAATTTAACTTCAACATCCTTCAAGGCAAGAGTCTCCTTATCATCAGTGCCCAGCATCTTTTCATCTGCTCCATCTTGAGCATTTAGATTTTCACGTACCATATTCGAGTTCTTTGCTGTATCTCCACTAACTGTAAAATATCAAATAAAAATTTGTACTTATTTTTTGCTGCCTTTTCAGTTCATTAAGCTATGAGAAGTAAGAAAATTAATATTCAATTGACTTCAATGTGATACGAATTCGTACGAAGCAACGAGCAACAACATTCGTAGAATGTGTGTATATACTGATAAATGTGAGAATGTGTCGCCAACATTATGACGTCAAAATACATTTTTAAGTTATCTTTTCAAGATCATTAAACGTATTTGTATTATTAGCATATCGACAGTTGTCTGCAGACGACGAAGATGAATTCTTAATGATTAGACATTTCTTTTGTGGTAGTTTTGGACATTAAGAATATTTGATGTACGTATCTTATGAATATGAACAATGAGGCGTAAAGTTCATACTTTTGCTTCAAAATAATACATCAGCATGACTACAAGTCAGTAATACAATTATTTCCGACAGAATCAAAATTAAATCCGATGAATGAAAAAATTAATCCGGAGGATTAAAAATTAAATCCGAAGACATCAAATTATTCCGACTGGGTTAAAAAATCCAGTCAATATCAAAAATTGCACAAAAAGATCCAGTGTATCTACTAATTTCATTGCCATTTCTATTTTCTATTTTAAAACCGCGTGCGCGATTTGATGAATGAAAGGTATTTTACTACAAATACAACAGAAATAGCTATGTATAATAATAGCGAGCTAAAATAAACTTTCACGCTGTTCGTTCTACGAATCGTATGAAATGCTCGACATTATTGCATCAGCATAAAAACGAACGGACAGCAAAAATTTGCTAACCCACTGAGAATGTCCGAAAAATGTCATGAATTGCAAAAACTGATATTAAATAAAAAGAAGAAAAAATCCCAGCGTCATTAAACTTTCAGAATTGATTATTTCCCTTTGATATGCCCTTGATTACTTCCCAGATCAATTGATAAGACTTATCGTAACAAAACAAATGCAAAATTATTTAATTTAATTAATAAATTAAGAAATTCACCGTGATCTAGTCCTGTATCTTCAGAAATTGGCTTATACGACTCACGATTATCTTCAGAATTGTTGAGAGACTGCCTTTTCTGCTCAATATCCAATTTATTACTAGTTAACTTTTCTTCGCTCATGTTGATTTCCTCTTTTTTTCTCTCTTTTTTTCTATTTCGATGTCTTAGTTGTTAGAAACTAGTATGTTTAAAATATTTAATAGATTTCTGTATATGTTATAGGAGATAAGTAATATTAACACACGCAAAAAAGTAAAACAGGTTTTAAAAGTTCGACAAAACAATTATGAATGAGACGCTTCCAACCCGCCCATTCGATCAATACTTTTTCTTTTATTAACGGATATTCTAAATTTAAATTTTCTGGTTTGAACTTGAAAACCATACAACAGCAATCAAAAATTGAACACAATTTTGTCATAAATTGCATTAATTAAAACATAATTTATTAATTTCAAGAATTTTCGGACATAGTGACTGCTCATTGGAAATAATGCTACAATCATGCGCCAGAAATATGCAAGTTGACGAAAAATTGGATAGGCGGTTGTTCCATAACAAACATTTGTGTGGTTTTCGACTGCTCTGAAGTTTGCTTTTTCTCGTTTTTTGTAGGTTCGTAAATTTTTAATTTAAATTAATTTTACAAGCTTTTCCAGGCTTAACATTCATTTCTTTTGATTAATTACATTAACCGCTGTTTATTCTATACCATGTAATAAATCAAAATTAATTAGAGTCTTTATTTCGCACAGAAAATCGATTTTTAAAGTGCATAAAAAATAGTGATTACCTAATAATCCAAAAATTCATTTAAATTAATTTTTTTTAGAAAACCTTGTCACCGGATCTTAATTAAAGATGGCAGAAGAAGCCGCAAAGCCAGCAGGAAGACCAATGCGATTCCCATACACATGGAGCGCAAAGATTGCCCAATTTCCATTGAAATGGTACATTAACTCAAATCCATTGTGGAAATACTACTTCCTCGGCGTCTTAGTGGCACTTCCAGTTTTCTATAAAGTCGACAGATTGTGTAAGTATTCCTGATCATAATATCGATTGACAGTTTATTGATTGCGATATCCTTGAATTTTTTAGCAAACAGCCCCGGAAACGTCGCTAAATGGGCCGAAAGCAAACGCAAGGAAGCTGAAGAGCACCATCACTAAATTTATCTTTAATTCTAATTTCAATTTATTAAATTCAAGATGTAAATCGCTGAAAGAAAGAATAAATCCATCAACAATGTCGTGTTAAATAGGAATAAAAACCAATAAGGTGTTGCTTATTTCCGAAGAAATTATTTTATTTTTTTCTTTAATTAATAAAACTAAACTTATTATTTTAAGTAGTATTTGTCCTAAACATTTCATGTCCATATTTCGTAAATCATCGAAATAACGAATTCCTGACAGAAGTGCAAAAAGTTATGAATTAAGATGGAAAAGGAATTAAATGAAATCAGTGGTGCTAAAAACTAAGGAAAGGACTTACAAAAATAGAATAAATTATTTCCGATACTTAATAATTTCACACAAAAAAAAGAATTAAAATTAAAGGTACTGCTACACAAAAGTCTAATCAAACAAATTATTTCGTCATATCCGATGGTGTAAATGGCAAATTCAACTCCTTGCATCGCTTTGCTACAAACTTTTCCAACTTAGCTCCAGACCTGCAAATAAAGTCAATTTGTTAGTTCCAATAAATTAAGTAATTTGATAATAATGCTTACTTGTAAATTTCAGAATTTGAAATGTTGTATAAGTCGCAATTGAAGAACACAAGCTCGATATCTTTCATGGCTTGTTCATTTGAACTATAATCGCCAAGATTGAGTTTTGATTTGATTTTTGAAAAGTCCATTGGTGTCTTAATCACTTCCAAATAGTCAGGAACTTCAGAAGTTGAAACTGGTTTGGTGAATGGCCATGCATTTTTGTGCTTAATAACTTCATCAATTAAAGTACTAAGACTAATTGTATTAAAATTGTCCAATGATCGCTTTGAAGCTCGTCGTTCAGCTGCTGTTTCCTCTGCCGTAGCTAAGTTCTTTGATTTACGTGGTCTACCACGTGGACTTCCTTCAACTTCTGGTGAATTTTTACGTGATGGACGTGCAGAACTTCTTCTACTTGTCGACTTCCTTTTGTCAGTTTTTGCTAAAACTTCATTGTCAGAATCGTCACTTTCAAAAACCTTCTGTTTTGGTTTGCGTCCACGTTTTCGCTCAATTTTTCTGATTTTAACTGGTGGCTCATCATCTTCACTTTCTTCTTCTTCCTCCTCATCTTCCTGCTTCTCAGAATCATTACTTTCATCTATAAAAGTCAAAATATTTCGTTAAGGATCATCAATACTCGAATGACGTTGAAATGAAATAAGCAGCAACTTTTATTAGGCACTTTTGGACATTTCTAATATGAAAATAAGTTTTGAAGAACTGGACAATTCTTGAAAATGTTGTGCTGCTTTTTAAAATATACTTTATATACAAATTGATACAATTTAATAATATATATGTAAAATAAACTATTCTAAACCTTTTTCCATTCGCCTGCGTTTGACACGATCTTTACGATTGTCTGCATTAACACATTTACTACATTTCCAGGATTTAGATTTAACTGATTTAGCTGGTGGCTTAGCACAATCTAAATGAACTTGAGTAGAGCAGTCCTCGTTACAGCAATACAGTAATTTTTCTCCGTCGTTTCCACAAGCTGTACAAACTTCAGCTTCAGAATCACTAGAAAGAAAATGAACGGTCAAATATTTTTCAAATTTTTAACGGATTTTCCAAAATCAAATATTAATGATTTAAAATTCAAAAAATCGTTATTTGTTAGTGTGCTGTTGTACTTACGCTGTATCTTGTGTATCGTCATCATCATCCTCGTCCTCGTCATCTTCTTCCTCTTCCTCAGATGCCGACTCCTCAATAACAACAGCAGGTCTTTTGCGATTTCTCTTGACAATATAGTCTTCTGGCCGACATCTTGGACAGAACCAATCGCCATGAGGAATTTGTGTGAGCTTTGGTTTCAAGCAGAACATATGCCATCCTTTATTACATTGATCGCAAAGGAGAGTTTGTTCTGGATCTGATTTACTTCGACAAACTAAACATCCAATTTTCTCTGCTGATCGAGACCACTTGATGGAATCTTGAAGTATGCTGTAGTGTAGAAATACCTATAAGATGAATAAAATGTTAGTTACTGAATCAAGCTTCTAAAATTTCATAATAAATTACCTGAGAGAAGTTTGTTGACTTCATTAATGATTCTTCCCATTTAAGGAGACGCTTTTTGGCAAGTGCTAGGGCCTTTGCTAGAAGTGCTTTATCTTTAGGATCTTTTGCAGGTCCAAACGGTGCACGAATAAATTTAATATCTATCCCTTGTTCGACTTGTAAAAGTGCCATAGCTAAATTCTTGACCTTAAGCTTAACACTTTCCATTTCGCTTGTTTTTAATTGTACAGCCTCAACACCATCAGAATCAGCATCTGAACAATTTCCTGAATCGATAGTTTGTGCTAAATCAAAATCTCCAACCGAACTCATATCATCTTCTTCATCATCTTCTGCTGCTTCACTTCCATGTGCACTTCCATTTTCTTGTGCATGTCCATTTGTTAAGCTATTGTTTCCCCATTTCAAGTTATCATCTAGTGCATAATATTCACCTTCCTCGATATATTTACGCCATAAAGCTTTATCTTGTACTTTAATTTCCCCAAGACATCCTACACTAAGTTTATGCTCAAAGTCTAATATTGTTGACCTAAGCATACCATCATAAATTGTACTTGGATTAGTTCCACTTTTACAATTGAAATTTGGATTATCATATACTTTGCTCTTATTTGTTTTAGCCTTAACCATGCGTGCATTCTTTTTCATTTCTTGTTCCATATCAACATCCTCATCGACATTAACATTTACTTGAAGCTTCTCTAATGGACAATTCTTGATATAATCAACAATCAAGTCACGATTTGCTTCCAATTGCTCACGCAACTTTGACTCACGATATCCGCGAGTATTAAGTGATTCAATAAGTGCATCAATTTCTTCAGCTGTATGATAATATGTCCATACAGAACGTTCAACATTTTCCGAATGTACAGCACATGAGGATGGGTCACAATTACACATTAATAATTCTTTTTGAACATCAAGGTCACTTTCTTTCTTTAATGCGATACTCTTATTACTATTCTCTTGATTTGCTGTCCCATTCACCTCAACCTTATTCTCCTTATCATCACTTGAATTTGACTCTTCTGTCGAAATCATTTGCTTGATAATTCCATATCGCTGTTCTTTTGTACTATGTGCTAATGCTGGATTATTTTTGACAAATTTGTCTAAACATTTACCAGCAAATGTTATATCATTTTCAACAAATAATCCTGGCAATGACTCAAAAATATAATAATTACGAAATGCACGATCAGATCCGAGATACGTTTGATGATTAAAGAAAATGGATATTTGGACTTTGAGATCTTTTAAGTATTGAGCTTTTTCTTTGGCAGAAATGGCATCAAGTTTTGCAATCTTTTGTTCAAGCTCGTTTTCAGCATTTTTAATTAAAGCATCCTTTTTCTTTTCGTCAAGCTTCTCATGTTCAGCAATAGCTGTTTTATGCTCTTCCTGTAATGTCTTTTTATCTTCAGCTAATTTCCTCTCACGACGTCCTTCATTAAGCCTTAAATTTCTATATTCAAGTCTCGCATTAACAGCTTGTTCAATACGATCCTCAATGACGTCACGAAGATTAGAAAACGTTAATATTTGATCCGTTAAACAGCTAAGTATACGTAGAATGTCACGAGTAGATAATTGAAATACACTATATTGAGTAAGAAATTTAATGATATGAGGATATTTGGATACAAAATGAAGTCCTGGATCGTCGTGACTACGATAACCACCACGTGATTGAAATCGACTCCTTGATGACTTTTCAGACAAGAGTGCACCAGAGCTCATAAAATGTAATCGTAAAAGTTCACTAACTGTTGTCGAGTCGATAATAAGATGATTCATATTTGTATTTAAATGTTTTCGCATCCACAATTGTACGCGTGATGCATTTCTCATTAAATCAATTTTGGAATGTTTTTGAGGGATATCTCCACTAATTCTATATTGAATCTCAATTTCATTCTCTTCTTCCATTTGTAGTGAAAATACTGTGCCTAATAGAACCTGAAGAATATCACTTAATGGACCATTTACTTCTTTGAATACTAAAGCACGTTCCAATATATCCATTGTTAAGCCATATGGAAATTTATCGCTGATTGATAAGACTTCAGGAAATGAATGAATGAACTCGAGGACCTTCATGAAATCCCCAAAATATTTCTTATCCAACACTGTTGAAATTTCTTTGGATTTTGGTAAAATTCTTTGATCAATAAGCTCTAAATCATCGCGAGTCTGATTATGTTCACGAACAGCTGCTTGTATTTTTGCCAGTAATTTTGCTTTTTCTTCAGCAATTTTCCTTTGCTTTTCAGCTTCCATTTCTGCCTTTTCCTTCTTTTTGGCTTCCAATTGTTCTCGAAATTTCTTCGATTCCTCATCGCGTTTCTTCTTATCTTCTACGGAAAGTTCTTTTGTTTTGGACGTTCCTGAATTATTTAAATATTTGGTGATGTCACCTTGCTTACCTTCCTTTCCACCCTTTTTCTTAGTATTAGTCGATTTTTCTTTAGAGCTTTTCTCTTTTCCACCTTTCGACTCGCGTTTCTTACTATTCTTTTCCTGCTGTTGTTGAAGTTTTTTCGACAACTCAAAATCTGGCAATTTTCCTACGAAGATATCTTCTGCTTTTATACCTCTATCAGTCACATACTTTTGAATAGACTCTTCTTTCATTATAAGCATACTATTTGATCCTCCAATGTGCTGTTTAAGGAATAATTTAGTTTTATCTTTAGTAAATACTGTCTTATCTCGTCGCATGTTCTCTGCTTTTGTAGTCCATTCTTGTGGTTCTTTATCATCATCAATGGCTGCTACACGATATTCTATTTTTTGTAAATCATACGATTCTGATAAACTAAAATAATAATTAATTTTATATAATGTTTTGACATGAAGGAACAAGTTATAACTTACTCATAATCTGATGGAAAGATGACTTTGACAATTTTACAGAATCTCCATCCTTTACCATTTTCATTCAAAACATCAAGTTTCTCATCCTTAAAGAATCTATCTTTGATTATATTATAAACATCATCAACAAGTTCTTTTAGTGCTGATCTTTTTGTCCTTGAAGCTACTAAAATTACTGGACCGCGAAGTGCTGACGGAAATTGACGGAGTAATTTCCTTGCAGTTTTCTCGGATGCGAGTGCCTCTGCATACGTTAGTTCTGGTCTTCCGGTTAACGAACATGTCCAAACGACTGAATTTGTAAGCATAACTCGTTCAAAGAAATCACTAAATAGAAAAAGTTTATAACATTATGAAATCCAATATGTCAGAACAATGTTGGCGTGGTTGTATGCGATATAAAGCACGAAAAAAATAGAACTCAACTTTTTGAGGACACGAAAAAACTATAATTTTGCAATTATTCCAGGATACTTACTCATATGACTTGAATATTTCTTTAGTTGCTTCACAGTAGTATACATCGTCGTCATCCCTGATTCCTTCTGGAATCGGATTACGCTTAAATGGCTTTCTTTTTAAAAGTGGCATCTTGACTAAATCTCGCAAATCCTATATGTTGAAAAGCGAGGGAAAAAGTTTCTGCACTTTAAATCGATATTTAACTAATTTAAAGCACTTTCTTTATAATTTTTTCACAATCATTAGACAATTTCTAGTATTATTAAACGTTTTAAACACTTTTTCAATTTATTTTCTCCATTAAACTTAATTAAAATATATGTTTTATTTGTATCGACACTTGAAATCTTTTTTCAGAGCGAAATACAGGATAAATGTCTTAATTTAAGTATAAATATCTATTTTTTCTTCAGATTTTCACTTTTTCACTTTGTTTAACTTCACTTTTGATGTATTAATTGTTATTAACTATTTATTAACAATTTAATTAAATAAAATTCACTTTTCAGTCCTAATTCTAGCAATTAAATTTAATTAATAATCGTCCCAAGTTTGCTGCGATTATCCTCAAAAATCTCAATTTCAAATCGACCGTTATTATTAGGGCGCAAAGCTAGCAAAATATTATTGTTTAATTTCTCGATTGTTAGAAACTTTCACTGGTACCTGTGTCAAGTATGAGTGTTTATTTCACGATATCCTTTTTGCTACTCAATTAGAATGCGAGCAAATGATCTAATTTATGAAATTTTTGGTATCAAAAAGTTTGAGGTTAAAATTGTTTCTCATAAAATGAAACTTTTGAAATTCAAAAAACCGTTAAAGCTAATTTATGAATTCTACTATTTTAATGGATAAATATTGGATCGTTATGAGAACTAATTTATGCAATTTAGCAAAAACCATATAAATAATGAAAAAGAAATCAAATGACTTGCACAATTTTGATAGAAATTAAGAAAATCTCAAAATATTCAAATCCTAGCTTCAATCCCTTGCTTAGAATGTAAACATAAACAAAAACAATAGACAATAATTTGTAAAATAAATGTAATTAATCCTATTTTAAGGAATTCTAAGTTATTTATGATATTAAGAAACCATGAAAATATCAAAAGATGTTCACAAAACTGCTGGGAAGCTGAAAAAAATAAAGAAAAGCCTTCAATGTGAAATTTGCAAAACAGTTTTAAAATCAGAATATTTTTTAAATAAACACAAGGAAACCAGACATCCTGACAATCCACGAAACTTCATATGTGACTATGATGGTAATAATCTATATATTATTCAATATCTTTATGAATTCAATCCATTTCTTAAATGAAATTCCAGGAAAAGTGTTTGCAAACAAAAATTATTTAAGGATTCACATGGAACGGCATCAACAAGAGATCCTGACATGCAATATATGCATGAAAGCGTACAATTCAAAGATTATTCTAAAGAGACACTTGCTCAGTGTAAGTAAAACAGTCGAATTGATGACAATTTTCAATAATAGTACATTCCAATATTACAGCATCTAGAAAAATTTACGTGCAAAGAATGTGGAGCTACATTCAGTCACAAAACACTTCTCAACAATCACATATCAATCCACTTGAAGGATTTTAAATATAAATGTAAATACTGTACTCGAATGTTCAAGAATACAACATCCAGAAACAATCATCATCAAATTGCACATAAAAATAAGGAGGAACTGCATTTCAAATGCAACAAATGCAGTGTATATTTTGAGACGAAAGAAGACTTGAGAATCCATAGCTTTATTCATTTCAATGGAGAAATCAAGACCTGCTTTCATTGCGATCAGATCTTTAAGACAACGAGATTATTGAACATTCATCTACAAAAGCACTCAAATAAGAAATTTCAATGCGAGTCATGCCTGGAAAATTTTACATTCAAAAGTGGTTTGATGAAGCATGTTCGATTGAATAGATGTAAAGGTCCGCCGACAAGTTTGGACGATGATCAGATGACAGAACAGGAAATTAAGAAAATAGCTAAGGAACAACTTGAATCGATATCCTATAATCGTCAAAAAATACTACCTGAACCTGAGAAAAGTATTGAATACGATAAGGTTAATGAAAAGGTTGAAGATGTACAGGAAGCGGAAGTAATTGAGGAACAAAGTACTGCTGTTGAACCAGAAAGTTCCATCGAAAGTGATCACGAAGAACAGGAAGTAAAAGTTCAAGAACAAGAAGCACCACCAAAACTGAAAAGACCTGGACGAGCACATAATACATATACTTGTGATAAATGCGGTGACTCAATAAAATACATAAGGAACCTTGAGCTACACATGAAGAATAAACATCTAAGGAAGCTCTATAAATGTTCAAGCTGCTCCGAAGTCTTTAAAAGTAAACTCAGCTATAAATCACATTCTCTACAAGCTCACGGTGTTAAGCAGCGAATAGCAGTCGAAATTTTTAAATGTCAAGTTTGTGACAAGAAATTTGACATCAAAAGCATCTACGAAGCACATAAGCTGTCACATGAAAATTCTCGTCCACAGGTTTGTAATATATGCAATGCGTCATTTAAAAGTATTGGAAACCTTAAAAGACACAGTCTAACCCATATTGACGATAGAAACTTTTTATGTGATTCATGTCCAAAAAGCTTTAAAAGTGAAAATGCACTAAAAATTCATAAAAATTCCGTCCATGCAGCAGTAAAAGTTTATGTCAGCTGTCCGCACTGTAAAATTATTCTACAAGAAAAGAATCTGAAAATTCACATCCATAATCAGCATACCGAAGAAGGTCAAAAGAAGCCATTTACATGCAGTGTATGTAGCAAGTCATTTAAGATTGAATTTCTACTTAAGAGACACTTTGAGCACCTTCATTTTAGTTCCAATCGAGGAATTATCTACAATTGTGAGCAATGTGGATTGACTTTTAATAGACAAAGAGATTTAAGGATTCATTCATTTGAGCACTATGAAGGACCAATTCATTCTTGCTTTTGTGGTAAAAAGTTTAAGAACAAAAGATTACTTCAAATACATTCGACTGTCCACACATCCGATACTAAATTTCAATGTAATTTATGTGATGCTACTTTCAAGACACCTGGAGGACGAAGGAAACATATAGCAAAACATCATAAAACAGCAGTAAATGTTGAGAATTTAGTGATCAAATATGATGATGACGATGCTTAACTGAAATAATTTATTTGAATATTTCAAAAACCGTTAAATTTTAAAATTATCATGAACCTTAATTTAACTTTTAAAATGACTTTAGTGGAATAAAGAAGCAATAAATAATTTTAAAGCTTTTTATTTGTTATGTTTTTGTTAATTCATTTACATTTTTATGGATTAAAATGGTCTAAACCTTAAAAATAATTATTTTTCTTATGTTTTAATCTTTCAGCAGTGCTTACATTTTAATTTTTTTAAGCATCCTTCATTTTAAATGGTCTTAGTATCTTGATGATCCTCTAAATCCACCACGTCCGCGTCCTCCTTCTCGTGGTTTTCGATTTTCAAATCGTTCAGCCATTTTCTCTAATTCTTCTGGAACTTCTTGATCTGCTTCTTTCAAGATTGTTATTAATTCCTTAGCAACTCCCCAATCTGAACGAGTTAAGAAGCTCAAACTAATTCCAGTACGTCCGGCACGACCTAAAAAGTAATAATATATTATTCTAATTTTATATTAATGATTAATTTTAAATGACTTACCAGTTCTGCCAACTCGGTGTACATATTCCTCAATATTTCGTGGAAAGTCATAATTAACAACATATGAAATGTCTTCAATGTCAATTCCACGACTAGCAACATCAGTAGCAATTAAAATATTAACTTCACCTGATTTAATGTCATCAAGTGCCTGTTCGCGATCTGATTGTTCTCGATTACCATGAATTGATTGACATTGAATGCCTTTTAAGACAAAATCACATGAAAGTGTATCTGCTCGATCCTTTTTACCACAGAATATGATTGCCTTCTCATTTTTTCCAAGTTCATGCTGTGCAAATTGTAAAATACGTTCATTTTTATCATCTTCGTCCATAATTTCAATTCTTTGAGTGACAGTGTGTGTTGCAGCAAGATCAAGACTTCCAACTACAACTTGATATGGATTTTTCATATAAGAAGAAGCAAGTCGACGAACTCCAGTTGGCCATGTTGCAGATGTCATTACAGTCTGTCGATCATCACGTATGTCAAGCATTATTTTACGAATTTGTGGCTCAAATCCCATGTCCAACATTCGATCTGCTTCATCCAAAACTAAATAAGTAATTGACTCAACATTTATGTACTTTGAGGCAACAAGATCATTCAATCTTCCTGGAGTAGCTATAATGATTTCAACGCCTGACTCGACAACTTCAATTTGCTTACGACGATCATTTCCACCATAAAGGCAAACGGCACGAATTCCACGATATTGATATTTGGCAACTTCTTTTTCAATCTGTATGGCTAGTTCTCGTGTTGGACATAAAACAAGGACATTTGGACCTCCACGAGCAGCAATTCCACGTTTATGTGGCTGTCCATCAGTATGAATTAATGCTGGAAGTAAAAATGCTAATGTCTTTCCAGTTCCAGTTTGTGCGATACCAATACAATCATTTCCTCTTAATAAAATCGGCCACATTTGACTTTGAATCGGTGATGGTTTAGTAAATCCTTGCTTCTGTATTTCATTCATCATATCAGGATACTTTTCGAATGCATATTCGAATTTAGTTACTGGTTTTGGCATTGAATTTTGTGGAATGTCTTGTTCGAAGACTTTAGCGACTGATATATTGTTATTCTCTTCTCGGAATTGTTCAACTTGTTCATCAGTCATTTGTTTAGTCATTGGATGTTCTTCATAAAAATTCTTTTTAAGAAACGGACATTTTGCCCAGCGTGCTTTACGTGCTGCATCACAATCTTCATTTAATTTTTCCCAGTCAATTACTTGAAATGCCTTTGGTTCCGATGAGTCTACAATGTTGTTATTATTATCATCATACGATTGTGTTTTATAACTGTTAAAATTTCCATCCCTTGGTCGCTTATATGAGTTGTATCGTGACTCATAATTATTATTATTATTATCTGAATTTTTGTGGCTCTTATAAGTATTAAGGCTTGGTTGGAAGTTTGCCTTCATTTCAATTTCTGCACTATTCCAATCCTCGACATTACTTTTCTTCTGTTGATAGTTATTCCGAGCAGGTGGATTTTGAAAAGTCGAATTATTATTTCCCCAATCATCATTAGTATCGGTATTGCTGTTATATCTGTTTACTTGTTGTTGCTGATTATTATTGCCATAATTATTATTAAAGCCGCCACGACTTGGTCGGAATTCTCGACTTGAGTACGAGTCACGGTCATTTCGAGATTGATCATAATTTCGTCCATATCCACCGCGATTATTATCGGTTCTTTGATTATATCCTGGATTTCTTTCATTGCTATAAACTCGCGGACGAGATTCATATGAATTTCCTAGCCTTTCATAGGTAAATTTTTGACGAATAGCTTCAGTTACATTCTGAATATCTTGATCATCGCCTTGAAATTCAACTGTACGCATTCCTTCCTAAAGTATTTAATACAATTAATGTAGTTACTTTTATTTCAATATTTTTCATATTTCGTATTATTGTAGTACCTGATCATCTTCCTTAGAAATGAATATTCGTACATTGTGCTCGTCCTGCATTTGTTTGATAGTGGCTCCACGAACGCCTATCAACTTTCCAACATTTCGTCCTTCTATTTTAAGCATCTTTAGTTTTTATGAGATCCAGTAAAATCTAGAAGTAATTTAAAGGAAAAACGTGAACTTCTTAATTTAACTTAAAATTCACATTAATTAACAAACTTTTATATTGAATCAGTAGTTAGTAAGCTTATTGATAGAATGAGATCAAATTGAGCAATAAAAACCTTAATTAAAGCGATAAATTACTTAAATTTAAGTCAAATCGAACAAATTTAAGCTTTTTGAAATTTTTAAATTGCTTGCTTAGTTTCGCGCCCTTTTCGGCCATTTTGAAAAAGTAAACAAATAATAATTAAATTTATAAAACTTTAAAATGCCGGTTATCGCAAGCAGAGAGTCTGATCAAATATCATCCGACGGGATTGGACTGATCATTCCACCACCTGAATTAAGAAGTAAGCTTTCAATTCAGTCTAATTTACTTGGTTTTATGTTAATTAATTTGATTCGCAGATATTGTTGATAAAACAGCAAGTTTTGTGGCACGAAATGGAAAAGTCTTTGAGACGAAGATCCTGGAAAAGGAAGAAAGAAATAAAAAGTTCAATTTCCTCAAATCAGAAGATGTTTATAATAGATATTATTTAAAGAAAATTAAGGATTTTAGTGAGAATAAAAGCTTATTAACAAGCCAGGAAATCGTTAAAAAACAGAAGGAAATCCTTAAGAAGCTTACAGCAGAGGAATTCAAGCCTGACAAGCCACCAAAGAAATTTGAATTTATTGCTGATCCACCTTCATTGTCACCATTGGATCTAAATATTGTGAAACTTACAGCACAGTTTGTGGCAAGAAATGGAAAGCAATTTCTAACTGATCTCATGAATAGAGAACAAAAGAACCCGGAATTTGATTTTCTTCGTCCACAGCATCTCTTGTTTCCATACTTTGCAAGAATGATTGAGCAGTACACAAAAATTTTAATTCCACCAAAAGGTATAATTAAAAGTCTTAAAGCTGAGCTTACAAAAGACGGAATCGAAAATATCCTTAAAGATATCAAATATAGAGCAAAATATATCCAACATGAAGAAAAGCAGGCACAAATTGAACTTGATAAAGTTGAAAAGGAACGTGAAGCATATAACATTATCGATTGGCATGACTTTGTTGTTGTTGAGGAAGTAATCTATGAACCTGGCGAAAAAGGAGATTTTCCCAAACCAACAACACCTGAAACTCTCGGATTCCGTCTAATAACTGAATTACGTAATGAAGAAAATGAACTTACTAATGATGTTGAGATGGAAATAGAAGTTGAGGATGAAATTGAGACAAAGAACGAATCGATTGAAGCCAAAATATCAGATTTTCTTGAAAAGGATAAAGAGACTCCAATTAATATTAGCGATTTCTCATCGGAAAATGTCACAATTAAAAAGTACGATCCAAAATCTATCAAGAAGGCTTTCGTGGCAACAAATAAAGATGAATATGTGATTTCACCATTAACTGGAGAAAAAATTCTATCATCAAAATTATCTGAGCACATGCGTATTGGTTTACTTGATCCTCGATGGATAGAACAGCGTGATAAACACTTGGAAAGAACTAAAGAGCAGTCGGTTTATGGATCTGGAGATACTGTAATTGATAACTTAAAGAACCTGGCAGAACGTCGAACTGACATTTTTGGAGAAGGCGATAAAGAGACTATAATTGGCAAGAAAATTGGGGAGGAAGAAAAGAAGGAGAAACCAGTTATTTGGGATGGACATATGATAAGTGTAGAATCAACAACACGAGCTATTAATAAGAACCTTCAATTAAATAATACTGCACAACAAAATCCTATCATGACACCAAGTCAGCTCATGCCTCCTCCAAAGACTGTCATGATGCCAAATCATCCTCGTCCACAAAAATCATTGCATCATAACGAATTTAAAGTTCCTTTACCCCCACCACCCCAAAGGCACCCAATACATCCAATGAACATTCGTAATCGTCAGCCTTTGCCTGTTCCACCACCTTTGATGATGATGTCTCCTATGAATCATCAACCACGTTATCCAGTCCCTCCAGTTCCATTTTTTGGTTAGTTTTAGTCCTTTACTATTCTAATTTGTGTTTCTTAATTCCTTAAATTTTGTATTTTTAGGAGCACCTTTACCGCCGTTACATCCTATGAATATGATGTGTGAACCAATGAATACTCCTGAAGATGAACAACCAGCTAAAAAAGCATGTCCTGAGAATAAATTAATTCCAGAAGAAGAATTCATCAAAATGCACAAGAGTCCAATAAATATACAAGTTCAAGTTCCAACTGTCGAAAAATCAGAATGGAAATTAAATGGACAAAAGTTGTCGATTGATATCAATTTGACAGACACAATTGCATCACTCAAGTTGAAAATTCAGGAACAGACTGAAATGCCGCCGACCAAGCAAAAAATTTCATTTAATGGAACATTCTTGAAAGATAATTTTACTGTGGCTTATTATAATATTCCAACTAATTCAACAGTTAATCTACAAGTTAAGGAACGCGGAGGAAGAAAAAAATAATTTCCAACTCTGTCTCTCTCAATTTTTTGATGAGAGCGAGAGCATAAGTCTGAAAACATTCGAGATAATGATGAATGAAAGAAGATATACGCGGGATAGTAAATGTATAATCAAAACAAACAATAAATAAAATAAGAGAAGCGTGTCTTCGTCTTTTATCTAAAATTTTATTCATCTGTTTATGATCGATATAGTTGTAAAAAAATTGTTTATTTTTTTGTTTCTTTTTAGACGCACCCAATAGTCAAAAACATAGAGAAAGGCAAGGGAACCATATGTTGAAAATGCATGTAAATAAAGGTCAATTTGATCAAGATGGCTTTAATGTAAAATGAATTTTATATAAGAAATAAGGAAGTTAGTCAAGATATGTG
Source organism: Chironomus tepperi (assembly GCF_022539635.2). Taxonomy (NCBI): domain Eukaryota; kingdom Metazoa; phylum Arthropoda; class Insecta; order Diptera; family Chironomidae; genus Chironomus; species Chironomus tepperi. The sequence goes on from NW_027226207.1 coordinate 5,504,884, forward strand.
ACCAATAATGTATCAAAGGAAGTGGGATTTTAAGGAGAAATCCATTAAACCTAGTTTATGTACATTTTTGTGAAAATACTTTTTGACCGTTAATTTTCAAACATTTTTTGGTTGTAACTTTTCAAATAATTTTAAACCGTTATTTTTTTAAATATTTTATGACCGTTAATTTTTAAATTAAATCTGTCTTTCAGTTCTTGATTTTCACTATTAATGCACTTGAAGCGGTCACGAATAACCACATTATAAGTTTCCAGATACTCATGATGACAAACTTTGTCATTTCCTATATATAGACTTTTAATTAATCAATTATTGATCAATGTAAGCTTTATATCCACTTAATTTAATTAACATTGTCCCCTCTTGAAATAGAGTTATAAAAAAATTAATTAAGACATAAAATAAAGACAAAAATGCAATTTTGAAGAAGCAACACATAAAAAAAAACCAAAAGGAAAGAGAAAAAATAAAATTAATTAAACTTATGAAATCGAGGCTGAAGTTGATAAAAGAATCCAATTTCCATTCATTTAAAGTTGATTTTTTGGCACACTTTTGCATTTATTCATCATAATGACATTGAAATACTGATAAAGTACGATTATTTTGAGATTAGTCACTAAGTAGTTACTGTTTCGTTTAATCAGTTTTTTGTTCACCATGAAAATTATTTAAGCATTCATCCTTGTCAAATGTCAAATTCAAGCATCAGCCTCTCATAAAATTATAAATAACATTAATTAAAAACATAAGAATTAAATTAAAAAGTAGAATATCGTCGTGTCTTATTAATTATGAATGGTTAACTATTTCTCATATTCGAATATTTTTCCTTGGGCGCCTGTGATAATAACATCAATCCATATTGAGCAGGCTTGTGTGGATGGTGCTTGCAATGTAAATGTTCGAGTTTTGGTCTTTACAATAAATGTACGTTTCAAGGCGATTGAATGATCAAAATAGACGTCACTAATGGCATTAAAATATGCGCCTCCTCGTGGCTTCTTTTCGCCTTTATCGCTGTAATAAACAAACATTTGCTTCTGTCGATCGAACACAAACCATCGTGTATTGGCTCTTAAATTCGAAAATAATGGCTTTGAACCGACTTTGTTTAAATATCCGCGGCAACTCGTCGCTAAAATTAGCACAACAAAAACAAAAAAACAATGAATGAAATATGAGTAAGAAGAAGTCGCGTTTCATGTCTTTCCGCGCTTGACAAATTACTTACCATCAATTATAACATGAGGACATAATTGAATTTGATGACCCGCTGTCTCGATATGATTTCTAAGATTAAAATCGAGTCGAAAATTTGGCAAGAATTGTGTAAGAGGTCGTTTCTGTTTGGGCAATGTTCGTAACTGTACAGCATTACGTGATGTTGATGACGATGATGATGTTGATGGTCGTTGTCTATAATCGTCATTTTTGACATTTCCATTCATAATTGGTACAATAACTTTTTTCTGGCTATTATTATTGTCATTAACATAATTAATAGATGATAATGAGTGATACTTTGGCATCATGAGAGGTGAATTGTTATTATCAGATTCCGTGACTCGCTTCGGTGTAGCGCTTACGACTTGTTTTCTTTCAGGCGAGGAATTTGTAGAAAATTTTGAATTTCTAGGTAAACTTTCCGTCGTCATGTTAAAGTCAAAAAATGATACTTCTATTTTACTCCGATTAAAGAACATGTTTTCATTAAAGCTTTTTGACATTATGTCTGATGATGTTGTGTTTGTTGCCACTATACTATTATTAAATGATTTATCATCATCAAAGGCACTGTTTGTGTTGTTATTTGATATTTGTGTATCATTTGACTCAGTCGCTGATGATATTTTCATTGACAATATTTTGTCTATATTCTTGAGCTTCTCGCGTTCATTTTCTAATTTCTGTTTGAGATTAAATAGTTTTGTCTCCAAAGTTTTTTGATCATTTTGTGTTGAACTTTCGTTGTCGAGACTTGTTTGTTCAAGTTGATGGATGTAGTTCTTCTTGTCTTCTATTTGCTTTGTGAACATATTTATATTCTCTTTATATTCTTCCATCAATGAAGCCCTAGAATTGAAAGACATAGAAAAGGCGTGAGAAACTATCGAAAATAATTGGAAAGTGCGTTAATCGATGATGAGTCAATTTTCAATAAATAGTAATTCACATTCTGTGACTCAATTTATGTATTATTTTATTCCCCAAATTAATTAAAGTATCGATGAAGCTATAGTTCAAATGAATCGTCAATTTAAATTTCTTGTGAAAAATAACGGTTCATAATAATTCAAAGGTCAAAGCCCTACAAATTAAATTCCAAACTATTATACGGTTCTAATTAATATTTTGTTTCAATTTCTTTATACTTCACAAGTGCAATTTTCAGATCCAGTAAAACTTCCAATAAAACCATAATAAGCACTCAGACAAAGCAGAAACAATGAACAATTGCCATTAAAAACTTCGCGACACGATGAAATAAGTAAAAGATAATATTTACCAATCTGTTTCCTCTTCCAAATAATGAAATTCCAAGTCTTCGTAAGTCTTTATGTCTGATTCCAAGCTTTCTTGCAGCTCATCTAGTCGACTTTCTGTGTGAATTGAGACTTCCTTTTGTTCTTCCAACATTTTGATCTCTGCTTCTTTATCTTTAATGATGTTTTTGAGCTTTATCTGTTGAATTTCTTGCTGTTTCTGTCGCTTCAATCGAGTAACTTCCAATTGTTTCATTTTTGCCTTAATTACCTGCAATTTCTCGTTTAATAAAGCCAAGTTTGTTTTCTCGTTAGACATTTCAGCCAAAACTAGTGACTTTTCAACGTCAGACTCGAGAAATGTCTCACTCTCTTGAAATTGGATATCCGATATCAATATTTTAAGTTCTCGTATTTTTGCTAAAATCTCGTTTTTTTCACCATTCAAATTACTCGAGTGTAAATTATTGTCAGCGATGTCGCCTCGCACGTCGATATGATTCAAATTCTCACAATGCTGTATATTGTAAATATCCATTCTAAATTTTTCTTCAAAGCTCCTTATCAACTTTTCATAGTCTTTTTCATTACTTGAGCTATTCTTATCATATTCGTAACTTTTATCATTGTTATCAGTTGGTGATAAGCTCTTCGTCGAAGAATTGCTTGTCGGCGATGATACGAACGTTTTGATTCGCGTTCGAGGACTTTGTGGTTTCTTATAAATTTCAATATCGTCAGTTGCTCGCGAGTCGTTGTCATAAAACTCAAAATGATTTTGTGCGTGATCTTTTGTATGAAAATTCTTTGGCAGTGAACCATTTGTTTTAATTCGATTCTGATGTGTGATATTAATTTTTTCGGAACTTGTTTGCAATATATTATTCCGGCTTGACTGGTTAACAGCATCACTGCTGCTACAACCATTATTATTGCTATTATTATATTCGACAAACATTTTTAGCACATCTTCTAGTTGTTGCATTTCATCAATATTATTGGCCGTGCCGTTTGACAGATTTGAGCAATTTTCAATACTTTTCGACGTGACGGGAAAAACTTGAAGATTACTAATTTTAGGATATGAATCATTGCCCTTCATTTTCAAATTTTTCATTTTATCTGTGATTTTTACGTTATTATTGAGCGTTTTATCGGAACTGTTTGAGAATTCCGTAAAATTTACACAATTCGTATTGAGATTCTTCTTTAAAACCTCATAATTATCACTAATTGTTTTTTTGTTATGCTCCATAGCATTACTTTTCAATATTGCTGCCTTGGCAGGAAAATTAAATCGTAACAAAACTGATTCACCAAGTCTTATGACGTCTCCTTGTTGAAGGACATATTCATCATTACTAATTAGCAAGCTATCCTCAACATAAACTTTCGCATTTTCAAATGGTGTAATTGTAACGTCTCCTAAATTCTCATCGCCCTCGCCATCTGTCACTTCTTTTCGTGAACAACGACAATGAACGTCTAATATGCCAGCACCTTTCAATACTATATCGCAACTATCGCCCGCTCCAATAGTCAAATTACCTAGAATTATAATTTTTTTGAGTATATATGAAATTTGCATAAATTAGAATATATTTAATAAGATGTGTAGATAGACTGATCTTAATGCTATTGTTTTTATTTATTTTTTAGTAAGCCTCACCTAATGGAATCTCAAAAAGTGTAACTTCCGTCGACAGTCTTGAATTTCCCAACGATATTAGATGCGCTGTATTTGATTTAATGCATATGCCATTTTGATTTTTGTTGCTCGTTGATCCCATTATTACTATTCATCATCTAATGTGGAATAAATGCACATAAATTATGTGTAGCAAACGCCAGAACATCAAATAAATTAGTCAAACATCTTCTCTTCTTTAATAAATAATAAATTCTCTCCGTATATGCCGCCCACAATTATACACAATATATTATAATATTTATTTGTGGCAGCACAACTTTTGAATGTTGGGAGATGACAATCTAATTCACAAAAAGTTGTGTGATGCAAATGTTTCTTACCCAATTTTTTATGCACTTAGAATGTCCACATATATATCCCAACTATCTCATTTCATAATATTTAACTTAGTCTCAATGATTTTCACTTAATTAGGAACAAAATTGTTAGTTATACTATAAAATATCACTAAAGATTATTCTTAGTCTTTTTTGTAAATTACTCAAAATGAAAATAAACTTAGAACACCTGAATTGTTATTTCAAAGCATTATAAATGTTTTTAACAATTTTAACGGTTTTTAAAAATTCAAAATTGCAATAATTTATGCAAAACTGTTCAAATGTTTTTTATCAGTATTTTGTTTTAGTTTTTAAAGGCATCGAAAACAATTAATTTATTAAGGATCCAGTCCATAAATTTAGTTAATTTAAGTGAGAAAAAGTCAAAGACACACTCGAAAGTATTTGTAAATTGTAATGTACATGTAGTAATAGATGGATAGTGAATATAATGCAAATTCTTCATATTACCTCAGTTTTCTGAGTAAGTACACAACAAAGAATTGTTTTGCGAAAACATTCGGACGGAATTATAGTGCCAAAATATCAAGTGATTAATTTAATTAGAATATAATTCATATTGGGAATTAGTGAGAACGATCATGATTTATGACATGTACTTTAATTAATTCATTTCGTAACTGAATCTATCGGATACAAGGTTTTGATGTAAAAAACTTGAAAAACTACCTTTTTAATCAAGCTACGGCTACGGCTGCTTTTATTATTTAACATCCAACTGACGAAAAAATCAAATCTTTTATTATTATTTTTTCGATTGTCTCAAATTTAGGCAGATACGTTGATGACGTTAATTTTACACTATGGCTCCACCGGACAGTCGTGTATCCACTCATGGTGACATTTTTACTTCCATTCGTGTTTGTCTTCTTGATATACTTCTCAAGCATTTCTCTCTATATTTTTAAATTTCACAGGTATACAAACTTTTTTTATTATTTATACAGTCTCTGCTGTCCTCATATAATTAGCTCGATATGACTCATTGCCCTTAATTATAATTATTATTTTTTCAGTTGGCTTCTGCTCAAAGAGATTAAAGCGGACGATGTAAAATTTTGGAAAGTCGCGATAAAATTGTATGTATTATCTATGCCTTATCAATTTGTGACTAATATCACATTTTTTGTGTCTTCAGTATCGCGGCTGTTTGGGACGCTCATGCAACGCTTTATCATGGTTATGAAATATGTGGATTAGAGCACTTACCGAAAGATTCAAATGGTTTATTAATCTATTATCATGGAGCTATACCGATTGATATGTATTACTTTGTGGCAAAAATATACTTAAAGTATGATCGACTTATTTCTACTGTAGGAGATAGATTTCTATTTAAACTACCGGGGTGGAAGGTGAGATGACAATGTCGTTTATTTCCTCGAGCTATAAAGGCAGTCGTTCATTCGTGAAGTCTATTCTTGACATTGTTATAGTCACAAATAGCTGTTGATTTCATCGGCTGTTGAACATCATTAATAAACGGCCTTTAAAGCTATTAATAAGCACTCAAAACTAATTTCTAATTTTATTCGACCAGATAATAGCACAGGCGCTGAAGGTTTCTCCTGGCACAGTCAAGTCTTGTACAGAGACTTTAAACGATGGGAATTTACTTGCTATATCGCCAGGTAATTAAATCGGATAATTAAATTTATACAGTCTAACTAATTTACATACAATATATTGTCTAGGTGGCGTTTATGAAGCGCAATTTGGGAATCACTACTACGAACTATTATGGCAACAGCGTCTAGGCTTTGCCAAAGTAGCTCTTGAAAGCAAAGCTCCGATCATTCCAATGTTTACTGAGAATTTGAGGGAAGCATTTCGAAATATTGGACTTGGACGACGATTCTTTATTAAATTATATAATTTGACACGTATACCTTTTCGGCCAATTTATGGCGTTCCATTCGTTAAATTACGTACTCACTTGGGCCCACCAATCTATATTGAAGAAGGAGATACACCCAAAAAATACAAGAAAAGACAGCTGCGGCAATAGAGAAATTGATTGTCGAAAATCAAAGAATTCCTGGATCTATTGTCGGTGGCATTTTAGACAGATTTTTTGAGAAACGTAAGATTGATATAGTCGTTAACTCCGCAAGACAAAAGAAATTTATGAATAATAAAGATTTATAAACAATTTAACATTAAAATGGTACTGAATTGAACAATTTTTTGTTGTTTATTGTTACCATAATGGAATTTATTAATTGTTTTATTTATTTTTCACTAACATCCTAAGATTATAACAAGTTATTATGTTTCAGTGCAACTTCTACTTACTTGATCCAATATCTAAATAGTTTATTACTTTCAAGTTGAAGCAGTGAATGAAAAAAAGCATTAAGTGAGCTTTGAAACCTTCTTTTTGTCTATGAATGAATGAAAAATTGCATTTTAAATATTTTTAAGCTTACTATGATATAAAAAAATGGAAAGTTTAATTTTCGGGAACTTTTTCAATCTCAATGTAATCGTCTTCCTCCTCATCCTTAATCTCCTTCATTATTATTGGCTCTTCTTGACTTTCTTGCTTTATTGTTGTCTTTGCTTGACTTTCTACAATTTCATGTTCCTTCATATGATGAAGTAACTCAGATGAATATAAAAATCTAGCATTACATTTTGTGCATGCTTCCTTAAAATCTGCTGGTGTTAATTTATGCTCTCTTATGTGCTCTTTTAATCCGTTGATTGTTGAAAATATCGCATTACAGACAACACAAGTTATTGACTCATTGTCAAATGCATGCTCAATTAAATGGTCTTGGAACTTATCACCGTCGATATTTTGTTTGCATAGATTGCATAACTGTAACTGATTTTTGGACAGCGAAAAGTTATGCTTCATCATACACGAATTGCAGATTTTCTTTAAATTTGTGTTTTCTAGTGCGGATAGACATAGAGCGCAAGTTTTGTCTTCATTTGTGGCTGTTGAGTTAACTGTGTTGGTATGGAATCTGTGAATAATTAGAGGAATTGTATAATTTGTATGAAATTAAGAATTTAGAATTTTTAACGGATTTTTATAATTTAAATTTTCGTGAATTTGTACTGTTTTGCAGCATTTTTGAAACATTTGTAGAGCTTTACAAGGTAAAATTACTACGTTTTAGAAAATTCAAATTTATATCAAACGTTAAATTTTTTTAAATTATCGTCTCTAAGTGAGTAACATACTTAGCATGAAGATTAATCTCAAAATCCGAAGTCAATAGCTGATGACAGCAGATGCAATGTACTGGAAGTTCTAATGTGTTCTTGTTCTTTTGATTGTGACTTTGAATATGATGCTTAAATTCGCCGATATCCTTAATTGACTCTGAACAATGGAAGCACTTTCCTGATATGACTTTACAGTGCTGTAACTTATGCTCTGCTAATACTGTTGTTAAAGAGAAATAATGTAGAATGTGAAATTAGAGAAAGACGATGAACATACCTGCGGGACTTGGTAAGATTTCATCACAAATTGAGCACTTATGTTTAGCGGCGATATTATGCTGAATTTTCATGTGATTCTCGAGTTCAGTTCTGTAGGAATTGCCATTATTAGCTGAATATTTATATTAATTATAGGATGTCAATCTCACCTAGATTTAAAATCTTCGCGTGCCTCACAATAAGCACATTTCAAACTCACGCCTGTTTTAGTATTGAGATGAATGATATGACTAGATTTTTCCGTTGGTAGTTCCAGTTGAGGTTCACTTTTATCCTTAAATGTTGAGTTTTTATTGTTATTCTTATCATTTGGGGTAACGCTGGAATTTGTTGAGTTTTGAATTTTATAGGAAGAAGCTTGAGCTTCAGAATTGACATTTTTGGAGACTGAGTCATTTGCCAGACTATATAAATGCTTAACTCTCATTCCTTGCGGTTGGTTCTGTTCATCAATATTTGTCTGTACTCTACTAAGACTATCATGTAATGAATTTAAGTTAATACTTTTTGGATATTGATTATGTAAGGAATTTAATGGAAAAATTGTTGGATTAAGTTTATGTAGAAAATTTGCGTCGGGAAGCTTTGGATCATGATTCATTAGGAATTTCTCTCGATAACTATCAATTAATGATGCATGATAATTCTGTAGACTCAGTGCATTTGCTTCCTTTTCTAAATTGAAGGTTGCTGGGTTTGGTGGAGGCTCATTAACGGAATGATGAGTTTGGAGATGTCGATCAAGTAAAAATTCGACGTGGAATGATTCAGAACATGCTGGGCACCTAGATGGATTGTAGAATAATTTTGTTAGTTGAATTTAATTTTTAAGGAATTATAACCGTTAAAAACATTTTGAAATGGTTAAAACTTTGTTTACAACCTTTAGAACAATGACAAAATTAGATTTTTGTAGATTTGTAGCCTTTTGACAGCTTATTTCTTATCACAAAATTGATCTTCTTTCAACTCATGACTTTAATTCTGTGACAACTCTAATTTAAAGCTGCAAAAGCAGCCAAAAAGTACAAAAATCATGATTTTTTTATCAAAATATTTCGTGTACTAAAGATGTGAGTTCTAAAGTTGCTTCATGACATTTTCAAATATTTATCCTAACGGTTTTTATAATAATTTAGTAAGGAATTCTGGATGTTACAAAAAGTCTAAATTCAGTCTTTAGAATTCTTTTCTAGAACTAAATCCTAGTTTAACATCCTAAAGACCGTTGAAGAGCTAGTAAGTAACAAAATCCTCACCTAAATTGCTTAACATGCGTTGACAGAAAATGGAAATGCATTTCAAGTTCCGACGAGCATGTGACACGACAAAAGATACATTTTATTAAGTCAACAGCTGAATGCTTAGTCTGAATATGATTTTTAAAGTCTCTTTCGTTCCGAAAGACATCGTGACATGCAGAGCACCTTTTATCCGAGTGTCGTGTCGCAAAATGTAATTTTAGTGATATTATGGACTCAAGATTTTCATTGCACAGCGTACACTTAAAGCGAACGTGATTCTCAAGCAAATGATTCTGCAAGTCTTCATTTTTCGTAAACGTATCGTCACATTCTTGACACAAAAACTCTGTATAATGTTGCTCAACATGCTGATCATATTCAAAACGATTATCAAACACAACATCTCGACATTGCTGACATACAAATTTCTTCTGTGAGTGCTGATAGAATGCATTGCTTAATTCAAAATGCTCACTATTTCGACTTCCATAATTCTCTTCAAGATGATTCTTTAGATGTAGCCGAAAAAGTTCAAAACTTGGTAAAGAAGCATTACATTGATTGCATAAAAAGACATCCGGTGTACCAGGTGCTGTACGGCTACTATTGTTATTTGTTATCTGTGCATCGAAATGCTTTGGAATTGAATAATTTTCCATTTTAATCTTTTTGGAAATCCTCTGACTTAAATCGGTTGGTTGTTCGTCGCTGTATCTATGTGCCAATTTTTTATGACTAATATTTCCTTCATTCGTATGCTGTGCATTAATATTATTATTATTATTGGAAGATTCATTTAATTTAGGACTTAAAAATTCATCATTTGTTCCTTGCATTCTATCTTCATGAACTAAATTAATGTGCTTAATGAGCTTTTCCGACGATGTAAATTTCATTAAACAATATTCACATGATATATATTGAGCAGACGACGACAATTCATGTTCACTTCTATTCTTTCTTTCCTTCATAAATCTATGATTGTGCATGATATTTATGTGATGTGTTAGCTGCTCAAGTGACACAAAATTTGTCTTTGTGCAGTAAAAGCATCGAATTTGACTCTTCATCTCGCATTGTCCATCGGATTTTACTGATTTTGGTGAGACCATCTCTAACCTTTTCTTATCGGTCATTGAAGTCGTAGATGACTCGGATGACTTCATGCTGTGAATGGGAGAAATTTGCAGAGATTTTTTATGTTAATTATGAGTTTTGGGGGCGTTTCTTTAAATGATTATGTAAATATCCAAGTCCTTAACTGGATCCTGACTATATCTTCAAGATCCAGTTGGGAATATCATCAAATAAAGTAAAATTTACCTATAATTGTAAGGAGACTCGTTCCTTTCGCGAAGTTCATTCTGTTTCTTGTGGTTTTGCATGTGTGACGTCAGAGCAGCAGCTGTGTTGTATCCACGGTTGCAGAAATTGCATTGGAATCTAAATTTTATTGAATAAAACAAGAATATTCCTTTAAATTAAAGTCTATGCCTTTAATTGCCTGAACTTACGCTTTCTTGCTGTCATGGGTCTTCATGTGAATCTTCAGGTGATCACTGTGTATAGAATAATTAAAATTATATCAAAATATTCAAGGAATATCCAATATATCCATCACATACCTCCTTGAAAACGCAGAATCACAGAACAGACATTTATACCTCCTATCTCCAGTATGAAGCTTCAAACTATTTTTTCAAAAAAGAATTGGCATTAATAAATTTATTCCTTAACAAATAAAATCTAAGATAAACTCACTGTCGATCCCGGGATCTCTTATGCTTAAATAATCGAAGACATACAGGGCATTTAAATGGCATATAATCTTCATGACTCTGTCAGTACATGTGAAATAGAAATAAAAATTCCCTCAATTACTTATTGTGCTCAACGAACTAAGCATATATGGATATATAAATATTATAATAATCATCAAAAAGGCTCGCGCGTTGACATGACTTTTAATAATTTATGACATACACTTAGTATGCTGTTTGCACTTGCAGTTGTTTTGCTTTTCTTTATTATCTAAACGATGCTTAATGCAATCATCTTAGTGGTTAAAATAAGTAAGGAAGACATCGTGTTTGAGTGGTGGATTTGGGGTTTGCGAGTTGAGAATCATTTTTTTTTTTGAATTTTAACGGTATTTGAAAATTTGAAAATAAATGCTGTTGTATGGTTTTGAAAATGTTAAGTAAAAATTGTGATTTTCTATAGATTTGCTGTTTATTTCTCTTGTCAAAGTTTGAATTGAAACACATATTTAGTGACTATGATTGAGGAAGTGAATCCATTAATTAATTTCATGATCTTTTCTCAAATTTGAGAATCCTACAAATGTTTTCAACTGTGATAAAACAATACAACAGCAAAATTTCTCATTTCTTTAAATATCCAGCATACAGTCACGTCAAAGTGCAACCATTGCCAAAAACTGTCGTGCATCAACATACGAGACGACATGAATTTAGATAGGTCCGTAAAAGGTAAAATTTTTCTTTTATTCCCCTCTTTTTCTTGAACATTTTCGTGAATTTTTATTTAGAAGATAAATGTATGTTGGACATAAGTTGATTTCTGTTTTCATAAACCGTGCGTCATAATAATAAAATGTCATATCATAATGAAAAATATAAGAGTAATATTTTATAGATGTTGGCCGTGTGAACATGAATGCATTTATGAGATGTTCTTAGTGGATTAAATCATTAGTGGACATACAGTCACTCACCTGTTCATGCTTCTTCAGATATCCCAACCGTGGAAAGGATTTCTCACAAAATTGACATTTGTAACTTGATGCTCCTTTAAATTTAGTCTTATCCTTTTTCTCTTTCTTAATCGGATCATCAACATCAATTCCATTTGTTTCCATTTCTGATGTGCTATTATGTGATGATGGGAAGCTGATTGATGAATGTGATGAATAGAGTTCTGTTAAAAAATGACATTTTATGCTACTTTAGATCATCATATATATTAATTTAGTCAGCATATAGCATTAAATTGAATTATATCAACAAAATCAATTTTCAACTCCTTTACATCTGACTTGAAGACATTTATGCACTGTATCTAAATTATTATAAATTATATCATCCTTAATGCCAATGTTCCTTGTTATCCACTTCATAAATTCTCTTCATTTTCATGAAAATCCTTTTTACGCAGATTTTTTCTTCATGGAATGATGCATTGTTGTACATCAATCACAATTTAGGTATGGAATCTATTGTAGTCGGGGATGAATATTTTTTTTTCTCGGTGCAATTAATGATGAAGGAGTTATGCTACTTTGAGAAAAATTATGAAATATTTGATTTTAACTCACGACGATGAACAATGAGTGTCAATTAAGTGGCTCTCATGATATCTTACACTTTTATGATTATCATCACTAAATGAACTTAATTAAAGCTTCCTATTTCAATTTTTCTTTATCATAAAAAATTTCGTCGCCTTAAAAATAACTTGACGACGTTTTGCTGTTCATTACCATAATTAATTAATTAATTAAATTAAATTTTAACGATTTTTTGAAATTTGAAAAAATTGTCACTCGAAACTAATAAAATTTAAATTTGAAATTTCCGTTAAATTTAGCACTACCTTTAAATAACTTTTTTGATGAATTTTTTTCACAAATTTTGTCCAATTGATAAATAATAAAGGCCATAAAATAACTCAACACAACATATTGCTTCACTGTATAATTATTTAACTAATAACATGAAAATTGAAATAATCTTTCCGACACCTCAATCTCCCCAAATGCCTAAAAATGCGACCGAACTCTTTAGGGAGTAGAATAAAACTCGATTAAAATTTGTTCTTTTTCGCTTCACTACTGAAAGAAAAGAAGGCACACAAGAGCGGGATCGTATTTTCTTCGGGTATATTTTCATTGTATTTACGAATTATGTGCTCCAATAGAAGTAAACGAACAGAGTGAATCGTGTGAGAGAAAATGTTGGTTCATTTCAACTGTGCACCAATCATTAAATTTTTTGCCACTTTTCTATTTTTTTTTTTTTTTTGTTGTGATTTTTATTGCTATAGATTCTTTAATTGAGCTGCATTTTGGGTATGCTGAGGATTTGATTTGCTGGGATCTGTATCTAAATTTGAGATATTTTAGGCTTGATAATAACAAAAATTTGGAATTTTAATTTTGAAGGAATTTTTAACTTTTAAAAACTTTGTACTAAAAATAACGAACTTAAATTATTTGAAAATTAAAGAATTTTTGAATTTGAAATCTAAATTCGAAAAATCGTACTAAAGGTTAACGAACATTCGAATTTGAAAGTAAAAGAACTTGTACTAAGATGTAACGATCTTTTGACATTTAAAAATTAACTATTTTTTGAAATTTAAAAATTAACGACTTTTCTGAATTTGAACAATCTGTGCTAAAGAATAACGAGCATTTTCAGTTTAAAAATTAACAAAAATTTAGAACTTGAGAATAACGAACATTTTAAACTTGAATATTAACGACTTTTCAAGGTTTGAATTTTAACGACTTTTAAAAATTCAAACTTTATGCTTAAATTTCGTAAAGTAAGCATAGAATATTCCCACATTACCATAAATCTCTATGCTTCTTTTTTCCAATAGTTTCTTCTCTTCTTTTACTTCTTTCTTGTGCTGTGCTGCATTTGTTCACCAAAGGCGGGGACATAAAAAGCAGCAAATAACATTAGGCGGGAGCTGAATTGAACAACAAAAAAAAGAGTGTGAAATCCGGTGAGAGGGAAAAAGGCATGCTGAGAGCAAAAAAAAAATCTAGTCGAGTACAGGGTGCGCAGTAAATTTATTCCATCACTAATTGACCAATTAATGCACAAAATGCTGAGGGTTTATTGTACTTCCTATCTCCAAATAAAATGTAGGAATGGAAAAAGGTAATCAGAGCTGATAGTGTGATGTGATGAGTTGAGATCATGAATAATAAATAGAATTGAAAAAAAGATCCTTTCCATGTGTCAAGTCACAACAGTAACAAAAATTGTTAATGGATGGAGGAGAGTCGAAAAGTTTTTGGGAAAATTGAAACCAAAAATCCACTGTTATAAATTATTAATACTTTAAAATTTTTGCATAGATCTCTTCCGTACGAATGAATGTTTTAAAAAAAGTAACAGAATGATAGACAGGTTTACGGGGGACATTGAAATGGGATTATGTAACTAAGTGCCTTTTTGAAAAATGTCCAAAACTTTACAACTGTAATGATATATCCAAGGGTGAGAAATGTCATTAGAAAATTACACACAGGCACACCGTCCTCTATTCGGAGGATCAAGACGAAGTCAAATTCCCAAATCTATAAACCGTAAGGAGCCTTGAGTCTGTTACGATTTATAAGCGTGTATTTTCTTCAATTAGATTAAAAAAATTTGGAGGAGTGAGAGACAGCATGCGAAATAAATGATGAGGTTGGCATATCGCACGCATGAGGAAACGTTAAATTGACAATTTGAATTTAACGACTTTTTCAATTTTGAAAAGAAAATAACTGCTATAAAAATTCGAATTTTTAAATTCCGTTGAATTTTATAGCAAATTCAAATTTAGTTTCTAACTAATTTTTAAAATTTCGAAAAACAGATTTCAAATTTTAGAATTCCGTTAAATTTAGTAAAACACTTAAAATAACATTGTTAAATGTTTTCAATAAATCTAGTCAATTATCCTTCTTCTACTATGACTTTATTCAATTCAAGCAGCATGTGAGTCATCCAAAATCACATCCACATGCCTAACCCTTGGATATTTCATCAGGTTTTTCGAAAATTATTTTTGTAACTGACAACTTTAATTGTTTGACATGTGATATGGCATTGCCAACTCACTTATGGCCTTTTTATTGTTGTTAAAAAATTTAACGCCACACATGAGTGTGCATTTTATGTAAATCCAATTGAAAGTTTTCATCCAAAAAATTAAGGTTTAATTTATTAACGTCAAAAAAGTGATGTGAAAGTCACTCAACCTGTTGAGATATTTATGGAAATTGAGAAACCATATTTCACGTGCTATAATAAACAAAAAAAATAATCATTTTTCTTTTTTACATTCCGCATGATTGCTCCTCACACTCTTCATACATACTGCTTCAATGTAGGTAAAGCTATTCACCTGCTATTGATAATGTTATAATATTAGATGAAATCAAAAGGTGTTTTTGGGTTGGTGAATTTTTATGGTTGATTAAATTCATTTAACATCTTTATCCATTTCTGACAAAACTTTATTACCTCCGTTCTGCCTTTAATCGGATTAAGAAGAAGAATTGTGATGCGGAAAGAGAAATTGTGATTATTTTTTTGTTTTTTTGGCGTAACGCTTAGCTGTGGCTTTAAATTAATTATTTTGGGGGTCGTTTGGAAGTGATAGTGATAAAATGGGGCATTTTGGATTCATTTATGAATGGTTGTGCTTAATATGGCTCTAAAAAAGGAATTTGTATGAAAATGTAACGAAAAAAATTTGAATTTTTGATTTGAAACCATACAACAGTTTGTCAAAAAACATTGTAGAGCAGTTATATGGTTTTAAAATGGTCAACTAACTTTTTAAATCAGAAATATAACGGATATAGTTTGAATTTTATTTTCAAAACCATACAACAGCAATTAATTTAACAGAGCAGTTGTAAGGTTTTAAAACTAATTTTGAACAACATTTTATTCAAATTGAATGAATAACAGAACCATACAACAGCTTTCATTTTGTTAAACAATTATAAGGTTTTAAAACACAACCAATTTGAATTTTCCGTTATATTTTAGCTTAATTCTTCAATTTGTGCTATTAGTTTCATGGGAAATAGCGAAAAAGATAGATCACAATCTAGGAAGTACATATCTAGCTCATATTTACCAGCATTCACAAAATTAAGCACTCAAAAAAATAAAAAGATCCCAGACAAATAAATTCAAGCCTTTTTCAGTTCCAGTCACACAAAAAAATGTCATAATCGGCATAGCCTCCTTTGTTAAACAACTTTAATCATAAATCACGGAATTAGTAGTTACTAATAGAAAAGATAAAGCGAAATTGGGTACGAAACAAAAAGAACAAAAGCAAGTGAATTTTGTCGCGAGAAATTCTCATGTAATCTGTAAAATTCTATTATTTGCAATCTCAAAAAAGAACATGAAGAGCAGCAACAGAAGCAGCAGTAACAACAAACATGTAAAAGAATATTAAAAGAAAATTTCTTATTCTTATATAATATACCATAGCATAAGTAATATTATGAATACTTTAAAAAGCTTGTTCTGCGTTATTTTCCTTTTCTCAAATTCAATGTTCCTGTGTACCTTATAGTACTCAAAAGAATAATTCAATCGCTCCCATAAGACAAAATAAATGTACATAAAAGGAAATGAAATAACCATCTACTGAACTCATGTTAAGGTTTTTGCTCGAAATCAATTGAATCATCAAAAATAGTCGAATTGAGGAAGAAGGAGAAGAGAGAATCTTTTATTTAAATTCATTTTCACTCTGTACATCCTTTTTACAACTTCTGTTTAGCTATTACCTTTGCTTCTTTTGGCTGGTGTTGATATCGAATCAACTGTATATGGATGGAATATATCCTAAAAGATTAAGATATTTGATATTTTAATTTTTACTGAATTGGGTAACCGACAAAAAAAATTATTTTTTATTGTCTCATTGTGCAGTAATAAGACTGAGAACTATTGGGCATTGCCGAAAGTGCTTTGTTTGTCTGTAGTGAGAGAATTTCTATCAAATTGATTTTTTGACTGATTAACGGCTTTTGAGAATTTAAATGTTTTGAGTTCGAAAATTTTCGAAATCAAAACGTAAACAAATGAAATTTAAATTCACAAATCTTCAAAAATCTCTTTACAATAGCTTCAATGTTGATACAGACATAAAGATACATGTAGATTCACATCTATTTTATCCACAAAAGCAGTTCAGATAAGGAATTTCCTTCTAAAAATACCAAAATTCAAACAAAATAATTTTTGAATTTTCAAAAATCGTTTAAATTAGATTTTTAAGTAGTTCCAACAATTCCCGTCCATTCCCCACATTTCCTTCATAAACAGCACACCGTCGCGCAATTATTTAATTCAAACAAAACGCCCTTTTATGATGCTGAATTATTATATTTTTTGTCTTGCTTTCTTTTCTTGGCTATTTTTAGAGAAAATATTATTGAATGTGGGAAGGGTAACGTGATATATCTCCGTTAAGGAATTCAATGGAATCTATCGATGTACCTAGACATGTGAAACTATTTGGAAAGTATTTATTTTAGATGGAATTTAAGTGAAAATACTAAAAACTAATCTCGCCAAAGAAAAACTTGCAAGTTCATAAATGAGCTATGAGGTACAGGCAATAAAAATTCATGAGAGGCAAGCATGAAGTGGATGTAAAGGAACTGGAAAAAATTTTTAAAATGCCTATCGAGACGAATCTTTTTAAGAGAAGTTCTTGCCATCAAAAATTGTTATATTTTCTTAATATACACACATACACACACATCTATAGATATATATAAAGCATAAGAAAGAAAAACAACATTTGCTCGTACTTTATTTGTAATTTTTTTTTGCATTCACAATTTGTATACACTCTGAAATAAATATTGCTGTTAAGGGTGTCTTTTACATGCCTTATGACTCTCACGAGTGCAAGTACGTCAGTTTCACCTGTATCATGGGACCTATATTCAGTAATAATGTGTTTTCGTATGTGTGTTGTGCTTTACTCATTTTCATTCTTTTATAACCATTCAAGTACATTTCATCTCCTTCTACTTCAATATCTTCTTTCTCTAAATATAATACCTTCATTCATTTTACACATTGAGAGTTATAGAGAGCATGTTATATTATTATTATTATATCTATACACAGACATAAAGGAATTGAATTTTGTACATTTTAGTTCATTTTATCAAACTTTTTTTTTCGACTTTTGTGTATGATTCGTATTAAAATGGTAAAAATTTTATTTTATGTGTGTTCTTTCAAGATTTATTGTTTTCTAAGGATTTTTTTTATTTTATATCCATGGATGCATATGGATATGTATGTGCCTTCTTATTTTTCTTTAACTCGAAACGAAAAAGGGCAAGCACATTTATATGAGTAGGCTGATGATTGAAATGACTACTATGAATATTAGATAGTCATCCATCATAATCAGATTCGTTGGAAGCATGACAAGTTCAGGACCGTTTAGGAATACAAGAAGCTAAGAGCAATTAGTTGAAATGTTCGGCCGTAAATCGAATTATTAAATTTACGCCTAAGATAAGCTAATGGTCAACAAAAAGCTCATTAGTAAGATAAAGCCTTTAATGCATCTAAATTACTCTAGATCAATTCTGGGCAACCTTTTATTATTCACGGCTAACCATGGTGGTAAGCTTTGGTAAGCCTTGACCGAAACCGAACACAGCATACGGTTCATGGCATTTCCAAAAAAATATCAGTGGTTTTATAATGTGCTGGTCGTCAGCAACTGCTTTGATCCTTTAGAAACGATAATAATCGAAATTTCATAACCAACTGTCATTTTCAATTTGAATTTTTCGGAATTAGCAGAGCTTTTGCTCCTGAATTTATATTGTTTTTAAATCGAAAATAGAAAATTTGTATAGTTTTGAAATAAAAGCTTTTTTGCAAAGCTTATTTTCAGCTTTCTCATAAATTTTCATTAATTACGTTTAAAAACCACACAAGAACCAATTAGAAGTGTAGATAAGCAACTAAGGAGCAATAGGAACATGGAGAAAGCTTACGAAATTCACGATAAACTTGAAAATTTAGAAGCTCATTAAAAACATTTGAACATCTTTGAGAAAGAATTGGTACGGTTCTGTTTTTCAAAAATTATTTCAAATTCAAATCTCAAACATCCGTTATGAAACAGCAAAAAAAAATAATCCTCATTTAAAAACGGTTAATAACATTTCGAATCTCAAATATCCGTTATAATACACCCGAAATCTAAATTAATCCCCAAATCTCAATTAAAAATTCCACAAAGCCTTTAAGACATTAGCAAGTCACATCCAAATTAGACAAGATTGTTTACACAAAGAAGTAGTTAATAAATTATGTCAAAAAATAAATGCACATTTCTAAATAGCCCTTCTTCATTTCCTTTCCAAAAAAATCCTTTTCTTTTTTTTCCATCCTTTTCATCTCATTCATGAGAGCATCTTAAAGACAAAAGACTCATGTGTGTACAATTTTACCATTTTTAAGACATGCACAAGGATAATTTGTAATGAGTAAACTAAATTCTCTTCATCTTTCCGTTCTTTACTGCATGTCTAATAAATTAATCACAACTGTTTCCCTTAAAAAAAATTTTTTTTCCTCTGCTTGTCTTGCTGAAGCTTTAATGATGATGAGGAGGGTCAGACGAAAGGCATTAAAACTGTTTATCTACTGTCAACATTTATACTTCCACATACCTGATGAGTATGATCCAATACTGTCACAATCGGAATTGTCAGAGTCATAATTTGCTGCCTCGTTGGTCGCTGGTTCGTCATCTGAAACGATGGAGTATGTTAATACTTTTGGGGGTCTGTGGTTTTAATAATTTTGGTTATATTGAATTTTATGGAGTATGTTTGACATTCAGAGCTTCTTAATATGAGTAAATGATGGACAACTTGTGTGGCAAGACACCAGAAAGGTTACTAATGACTGAAGTTGAATACTGAGAAGGGGGTCTATGGTTTGAATAAATGTAGATTCTTCAAATTCAAGGTCACTTAACTCATAGATTGGAAATTAAAGTTCAAAGCAGAGTAGCAAAACTAGCACCTGTCCCGTACAAAAACCGTACAAATTATTAAGAAATTGTACAGTTTTTGCCTATGACATGTGCTTGTCTTGGTCTACTCTGGTTCAAAATTGTCTGATATCAGATAAAAGCCACAATTATTCAAACCGTAGACCCCCTCAATAAATACTAATAATATTAAAATAAATGACAATGGAATGAGACTACATCTTAATATTTCGTTATTAATGGAAGGGATGGATGACAAATTATGCCAAAAAACTATATATGTGGAAGCATAGCAGCAGTAGAAGTTCGATGGAATTTAGAGAATTTAATTTTAAATGCATAAAATTGTTGTGAAAGCACATATATATGAGTGTGAGAATATAGCATTGACTTCAAAAACTGACTGAGCCTCTGGTTGTTCATGTTGTTACTACACACTATTCTCAGCTCCCTTAAGTACCTACCCCAAGAGCATTCGAACTAATCTGAGTATTTTCATGTATTTTATTATTATTGTTCTCCGCTCTACGACTTGTATGTATGCTTTCTGACTTTCCTTCTATGCTGTACTGTACTGTGTGTAGTTTTTTTCTCTCCATACACAATCTATCTCTCTCATTTGCCAAGTACATACACAGCTTTACTTTGGAAATATATTCACAGTATTTTTTGTGTTTTCCCATTTCTCTTCACTTTCATCAGGGAATTATATTCAGGCTCTAAAGGGGATGAATATCCTCATACTTTTTTTTTATTTTATTTATATGGATACCATTCCAACGTATATAAAATTACATTTTTTTTTTTTTTGGATCCGGCAACTCTCTTTCGTATATATATATAAACTTTTTCCATATTTTTTAGTCGCAAGGGACATCTAAACACAAAGAATGAACAAACTAGAAAAACCATTGAGTACTTGAGAAAATACACAGAGTAAAAAAAAAAAAGTATTCTCTATAAAAGAAATGCTCACTTGACTACACTATACTTTTACGGCCAAGATTTTATTCAAACACATGCAATGAGACTCGGTGTGTTTTGCTTTTGCTGCTGCTGCTTCTTCGTTCCTTTTTTTTCAGCTTTTTCGATGTGCTTTAGATATACACTTTTTTTTTATATCGGCAGGGAAATACGGAGCAGCAAGGAGGAAAAAAAAAAGAATTTTTATCTCATTTAATAGTTTTTGGAAAACAGTTTGAACTTTACGTCATGATACTACCAACCATGCTATACTACCATTGCCAATGTGTCCCTTAGTGAGAAATTATTTTCGAGAAGCATAATGGCACAACAACAACAACAGTAGCACAACATATTTGTTTGTCTGATGTTACTTTTTTTTATATATAGACACGGAAATATCATGAATGTTCACTGTACCTCACTGCTTTTTTGTACTGTTCATAGTTTTTGGGGGGTTCTTTGGGTCAGGGTTGTCAGGTAGATAACAAGCTGTATCGTCGTCATTCTTGTCTTATTCTAGACATAACCTAGACCTAGGCACAGTTAATATTGTCTGACTATGATAAACCATAGCTAATATTCAGTCATTGTCTGGCAAGATACCTCATTTGGATAAAGAACCATCGAAGTAGACTTAGATTTTGTAGGAAGCTCACTGATTGAACATATCTATTGTGATTCATGACCTTCCTTAGATGATGCCTAAAGCTTGATCCCGCTAAATAATTACCGATACCAAGTGCAATCCTGTCTCTTTTTACAACACCCTTTCATCCACAAAGAGAATGCCGGTGAATACTTTAGTAGGAAATTCATAAAAAACACCCCTGCCTTCCTTGTTGGTAGAGATCATAGTGAATATACTTTCCATAGAACATCTTCTTTCCTTTTTGAAACTTCCCGTGTGACCGACACGACTCAAAATCGCTCTTGAGCTTGAATTATCCGTTGTTGATTTACATACGTACATTTAATAATATTGTAAATAGCGTGTGCATGTCTCCTTTATGGACATTGTCAAAAGTTGATCAACTAAAATTGCCCATCTAGTCAGTTTTTGAACTTTTTAGAATTATTTGATTCTCAACGGTTCTTAATTTTTCAAATTTTTATGTTCGACAATTTTCGAAATTACTTTGTTTACAAAATTCCCCAAAATGAAAATCTCTCTAAAAATCCACCAAAATCAATGCAAACATGATCAATGTTGTTGAATTATAATAGTAAGTCATCTATTCTTCAGTGTAATATACATCAAATCATCTAAATCACACCCAAAGGTCAAAATTTAATGACATTTTCAAGAATGTATAAATTTCGAAAATCATACGAAGTTTCAAATTTAGACTAAATTCCAATATTATTATTTAGACGAATTTTAGACAAATTTCAAATTATTTCCGTTAAAAGTCAACAAGGACATTCATGTTTATTCATGTGAATTACAACGAAAATATCGAGTTGGTGGACTGACTCAACTGAGTGATGGGATGACTGAATATAAAAGTTATAAGGAATAACAATAATACAATAAAAGAGTGGAGCTAAGAGAGTGAGAAAAGGAGAGTGAGACTATGCTATTGTATGTTATTAGTTAGTCCCGATTCGATCAGACTTTCTCTTTTTTTTTTGCTTTTGCCTCCTCTATGAGCGTCAGATTTCCCCAAATGGGAATAAATGTTGGAATGATGGGCGACGAGGTTAAATCAAAAAATATAAAAAAAGTAGGAATGAGTGTAAATGAAAGTATGATATTTTTCGGGTATTTCGATGGTATATGTATATCTACTACGTATAGAGATATAAATATTGAAGCAGTGGGGGTGGCAAAAATACATTATATCATTGTGTATGGTGTTTTGCTTCTGTTTCTGCAATTTTCCCAAGAGAATTGGGTAAAAATGGATTTTCACTGTGAGTATGGTGAGAGAGAGTGAGAGACATAGCATGAGAGAGAGGAAAATATGAAGCATGGAAAAAGGAAAACTTGTTCATATATTTTTGGTGCTGCTGCTGCTCTGCGCCCTGTTTTGAGCATTATGTGTTTATTTTAGATTATAATTTATCATTTTATGGCTCAGGGAGATAATAATGTCGATGTTTGTTGAGATCAGAGGAAATATTCTGTAGCTGAAAATGTGCTTTTTGGGTCCAAAACCCATATATATTCCATTCATCCATGTGTGTCGTCTTTTTCTTCTACTTTTATCATGATAATAATTTCCACTTTTAGTAAGGTCATCGCAAAAAAACAAAAAGAAGTGCGGCATGAGTTAGTGATGTTAAGAAGGTCATCGATGATGACAGAATGAGAGAGAGTATGAGATGGTCACTTAATTCACAAATTAATCCACACACAATGATACAAAAAAAAAAAAATGTTCGGCATGACGCACACATTGAAAGTGTGAAAATATTCTTTTTTATCATTTTATCAAATCCCAAGAGTCTCACTCAGTTCACTCTTAGCTCTTAGTGTATAACCAAGGAGAACGTAGCAGAAGCAATATATTTGCTCGAATATAAATTTTTATGCTCACTCTCTAGAGTGCTTGCCTTACTCTTGATAATATATTTTTGTATTAGGAAAATATTCATCTCAGGATCACTGTTTCTACCCGCTTGCTTGTTTGCCTTGCTTGCTTATTTCTGCCAGCAGACACTTTACTATTATAGTTCTACTGCTACATACCGGAAGCCTGACATGTCGTATAATAACAAAAATAATATTAATAATGGCAATTTCCTATATACACTCACTTTCTTCATTGCCGACCGTACCGCTTTTCTGTTCTATATCATCTGCTCCTTCTATTTGGTCATCATCATTGGGACTCGATAGTTGCGTCTTGTTATCCTCTTCTGCTGTATTATTTTCGGCATTATCTGTGGAGCAAAAAAATAGTAAAATTATGCATTATTGGTATTTTGTGGATACATCCTAATCCCTTACAATATCATATCTATAATCTATTCTACTTAATTTTTCTTTCTTCCTTTTATTATATTATTTCCTTCTAGCTTCATGTGATGGGGAGTTTTAAGCACCAAAAAATAAAATATGCATATTGGCTAATTTATTGAGACTAATTTGTTTCTGTTAAGCCAAAATACCTGTGCTGTAGTTTACATTATGCATGAATGTAAAATAAGAACTTTTAAAAAAGACATTTGGAAGTGCCTGGACGTGAATGAATGAAGCGCATTTTAGAAAATAAATTTACCGGTCATTTCTTATTTGAAATTTAACGGAATATAGAAATTTGAGTTTTTAATCGGTTTTGTGAAGTTCAAAATGATTTTTAGTTCGAACCGGTTCAAAAAAATTTCATCAACTGACCATTGATTCACCAAAATTTCAAATTCAAAATGACCGTTGATTCTAATATAAGAATTAAAATCTAAAATGACCGTTGATCTCAACCGATTCATTAAAATTCGAAATGACCGTTAATTTGTCAATTAGAGACATATAATGTCCAGTCAGCAGGAATAACTGCAGCAGCAACTATCTTGTGTTAAAATGTGCAAAAAAGAATCCTTCATTCGTAAGCAACATATGCTCTTTTTGGGAACATATCACACTCTACGATTATTATTATTATTTAGTGAAGATGCGGTGTTTTATAGAAAATTTTCTATGGATATACAATCTACAACTATCAGAACTGTATATATACAATTAATTTTATAAATTGACTCACATATTTAATATTGTCTTTTGTGCATTGGATATACCTTTCGTATTTTTGATAGGTGTTTGAATTTTAAACTAAGCATTATCTTCTGTAGAAATTGGAAATATATGTATACATATTTTTATTATCTATACCCTCCCTCACACTTCACATTCACTCTCTAATAATAATAATTTCTATAAAATTCAAATGATTCTTATACTCTGTGTTATGTATTATGGGTAGCAAAAGCAAATAACGGTTGCTGTCAATAAAATCGATTTTTGAATTTCATTTGGGAGAAAAATTAAATTCCCACGTGAATCGTTCAACGCTTCAAACATTTTCTTTTTTTTTTGTATTTTCGTATGATACAAATGAAATTCAGTTATAGTCACACAACATCTCTATTATACTTACGTTTTGTCAATGCACGAGGCTTTAGTTGCTTCCTTCTTGTCATAATTTTCACAAAATCACTTAAAAAACTATATCTTTAATTAAAAATTATTCACGTATCAGTGTGAGGATTAGATATTAAACTATTTTTGATTCCACACACTAATAATATATAAAATATTATTTCACAATGTACAGCATGTATCCTTTTCACTCAACATCTAAACTGCAAATGTGAAATATTTTCTCAGTCGTGAAAATTCTTGTGGAAAAATTTTTTTTGAGATAATTTTATAGATGTATGGGTGAGAGCGACAAACAGCTGATTGAGAATGTTCAACCTGTTGAATATCACCCATTCATGACATTTATTTACGTCTATCATATGTTCGTATTATGTAAGAAGAAAATATTGATACAATAAAGAGATAGTGAGGATGTGTAATGCGTAAACATGCTTTAATCAATAACAATAATATTAAGTTCATTGAAAATATCTTCCAATTTTTTAGCGTCAGGTCGGTCATCTGGATCATCTTCTGTGCACATGTTAAATATATGTAGGATGTCATTATAATCTTCTGATAATTTCATGTCTTCTGGAAATGGTGGTCGAATTCCATAAATTGGTCCTTCATCTTCCTCGTCCTCAACTTCTTCTTCTTCACACTCTACATCATCAAAATCTAGTGCTTTCTTGTCCATCATTTCGAATGTATTTGGTGGAACGCATGTCAGGCATTCATAAAATACCAGTCCAAATGAGAAGATCTCTGATTTTGTCGATATTAAAGTCGCGTCTTCCTCAAATATTTCTGGTGCGCTGTAAGATTAAAATTTTAATTAATTCCATAAAATTCAGATCCAAAAATGTATAATTTACCTCCACAAGTCAGTTCCAACATAATGAACTGTTGGATCTTTGTCAAAATCAAGTAAACCGTCCTTTTTAACTTTTAAGCTTACACCAAAGTCACAAAGCTTGCAAATAGCGAAATTACCCTTAATTAAAATATTAAATGACTTCATGTCACCGTGCATCATAAGAACTTCATTATGTAAATAATTTAATGCTTTAGAAATGTCCAGTCCAAGTGTATTGATTTTAAAGACTTCCAGTGGTCCTAATTTTTCCTCATATCGCTTTTCCAAAAGATCACCTAACGATGCTGAACATGCTTCCATACACAAGTTGAATCTAATAAGAATAAATTACGTGATTATTTGGAGTCCCTATTAAAATAACGAATTTTAAAAATTCGAAACTTCATTTTTACGAAGTTTCATTTTTTCAACCATATCATTTTTTCGAAAAATTCTTCATGCAAATCTCTTATAATTTTCAAATTTTAAAAAATCGTTAATTTCTTCAAGCATTTTATTTATCTTAAAAATATATTTTATAGCTAAGTTTTCTTCTTATATTGATGAACTAAGCTAATTTAATTGTTTTTAATGTAAATAAACAGTTTTATTGTAGAAAACATTGGAAACGTGTATGTATAAATGCATAGTGAATTCAACGGTTTTTTAAAATTTGAAAATTATAAGAGATTTGCATGAAGAATTTTTCGAAAAAATGATACGGTTGAAAAAATGAAGTGTTCGTAAAAATGAAGTTTCGAATTATTAAAATTCGTTATTTTAATAGGGACTCGATTATTTGAGGATGCAATAATTGTCAATGTTTCTTTACCTGCCATCCTGTGATATTTCGTATGCCTTAAATTCGACAATGTTTTTATGATTTAACTTCCTTAAAACTTCAGCTTCAAAATCCAATCGTTTGCCGTACATTTTATTGTCATGTTTTAGCTTAAGGCACCTATAAATAGGGAATATTAATTATAATTGTGATCTTTCGATTGGAATCGGACGAAAAAGATTGCATTGAAGGAATCATTAGAATTATGACCTTTCTTGTGGATCTTGCTAATGATTCTGTCAATGCAATTTTGTGAATCTATTCCAGTTGTAATTTTTGTTACTGACCTTTTGACTGCCCATGGAGACGAAGTCTGATTCTTCTTTAACTTATTAGGTAGCAGATATACTGCGATTCCTGTGCCAAAACCCAATTTCTTCATAAACGGACTCGGTGGGATTTCTTGTGATATCATATGCTTCTTTTTGAACAAATTTAGTGGTGTTTTCTCCATCGTTTAGCCTAAATTTATTAAATTTTTTGAGATTTAATATTTTTTGTCAGTTTATGTTGCTTTTAAATTCAAAATTGGACATAAAGCGGATCACGTTCTATGAGAATATTCACACCCTAAGTTGAAATTTATAATGATTTGTTCAAGAAATTTTTCTTTCATGTGAAGTCATATAAAGAATTTGGATACTGTTCATGTCCTCACTAGTTTAGCTCCGTTAAGAACTTTTTTGTCAATTTTGTCCATTAAAAGAGCTTTCAAGAAGCTCAAATGTCAAATATTTGTTTACAATCTATTATTTTTGGCACTTAACTTGAGGCTTCCTGTGCTTATACAGCTGTTAAACGCAATGTATCCAAAAATTTTCAACATACAAGAATAAATTTGCTACGAATCAATTGGTGTGAATATTTTAAACGTTATTCAGCTTATGTTTTAGCTTACTGTGATTTTAGAGTCTTCACTTTGTCCGTATGTTTACTTTTTCACTTAAATTGTGTAGTTAAAAGGATTAAAAACAGTTATTTAACTAAATATTGCTTAAAAACAAACTTTTAAGGAATGTTTGTCAACTTCACGGATGATCAATTAGTTTGGTATAATTTCAGACTTCAAAACCTCGTTATTTTCATAACGGCTTTTTGAAATTTAAAAGCATAAATGTCACGCACACAATTAAAGAAAAATAGTAAACATTGAAAGCGATGCTGAGAATTATTCAAAATTTAAGGTAAAATCATTAATTACAGTTTATTTCTAATTAATTACTATTGAAAACATTGCAGGCTAGCGCCATTGACTCGCCGAAGTGTTGTCAACATTAGATGGTACAGTGACGGTGAAAGCAGCGATGATGAAAAGAAAAAAAGAAAATTTGCAAAGGAAAAATCCAATGATGCACTGAAAAGATTAAATCAGCTACTCGAGAGTATGCCGACAAGTAAGCCAGCTGAGAAAGTCAAGGTAATAACAGCAAAAAACAAGAGACAGGAAGCTAAGGACGAGCAGAAGAATCCAAAAGTTGAGGAAGATCCAAAAGATCTTAAGTAGGTTATATGCTGATTTTATACTAACTATAATTAATGAATTAACCGGCTTTTATTAATGTTGTAGATCAATTACACAAACTATCGCTCGTAAAATCGGAGGTGACGTCCAGAAAACTGAATCCGAACTACTGTCAGCACTTTTAGGGACATCTTCAGACCAAAAAGGAAACTTGAGGTAAATATTCAGTCCTTCTTGATTACTTTTATTGTAATTAAGTCAAATCTTTTAGTGATATTATTGGTGGCTTAAAAATTGAATCAGATAAGCCAAAGAAACCAATGTCCAAAGCTCAAAATGTTCGAAATATCATTGGAAAAGGCAAGCAGCAAAGAGACACTTCTAGAGCACCAAGAGAAAGATCACAGAAGCAGACAATAGTCAATTTATTTGGTGGCAAACCATTGAATATTTTTACTGAATCTGCTGTCGTTCCTGATCAGTTGGAAACATGGAGTAAATTAGAGAAACGAGAAATGAAATTGACAGTCACACATCCACCAAGAAATTATTTCGGTAAGTCCAACAAAATCTTATTGCAACAGACCTTAATAAATTCATGTCTATTGTAGAAAAAATGATCTTATGGACGGAACAAGGAAAGGTCTGGAAATTTCCCATCGACAATGAACAAGGAATGGATGTGGAAAAGAACACAGATTTCACCGAGCATGTTTTATTAGAAACGCATTTAGAAGGCTGGTGTCCAACAAGAGGTCCAATTAGACATTTTATGGAACTAGTTTGTGTTGGTCTATCCAAGAATTGCTTCCTTAGTGCCCAAGAGAAACGAGATCATATAATGTGGTACAAAGAGTATTTTGAATCAAAATCAGATGTTTTAGGAGATTTATTGAAATTAGGCTTGAATGAAGGAGATCAACCTAAGCAAATTGAGTCAAATGTGTAGGACTAGCTTAATTTTATAGCCGTAGTTACTAAGAAATAAATAAAAAAATACTTGATCGTATTGTCTACAGTTAATTGATTCTGTTTAATTTATTTATGTAGATAATAATATAATTTTTCATTAAATTACATAGGTATTGAGAAGTCTGTAAATGTCAGCAAAAATATGATATCACTTACTATTTCATAGCATCATTTAAAATAGGTTCCTTAATATTTTTTTCTTCATCATTCATCATTTTAAAATTAGGACTTAAAGCTTTGTCATATTAGCAACAGATGAACCATTATTATTCTCATTCGAGTATAGTTTGAATTGAGCAGCAAGTGATAAATGATCAGATCCCAAAAGTGGATTGGGAATTCTAAGCTTTAATCTGTCACATTCATCGGATGTTGGAAGGGATAAATAGTTCAACAACTGCAAATTAACATTATTCGATTTATTTGCACTGGAATAGAAGATGTAATCGACGAGAATCCATTGATCTTGATAGGTTGATACATAATTAAAGTCATAGCCGTTGTTGTGATAAACAGATTTAAAATCGAACGAATGACGCAGCGTGCCTGTCTGAAAATGATTGACTGTCTCTTTAGTCAATTCAACATCCTCACATCCATTATGAGCAATTCTATTCTGTTCTGAATGGTATAGCTAGAAAACAATAGATAAATATCCTTGAGATCAACACTTCCGTTTTTATATCCGTCTTACCTTGATCTCACTAACATGTTGACAATTGTCTGTTATTCCGAGTTTGATCGGAAGTAAGCGACGTCCATTAGCTTGATTAGTCGGCGATCCTTTATTGAATTGCACCAATGATCTGGACGATAAATTCGCATAGTTCAGTACGCCTGAAAAATAATAACAATTAGTGACGTCAGTTAAACGAAAAGAAATCAAGTTTGCTGCAATTTCTAATTTTTTCTTGGGGTTCATTGACTTATGACGTCAACAATTTGAGAGTTCAAGTTGATCACGTCCAACAATTGTGTAGTACTTAAAAATTCATTTAAGTAAATTTTGTCACACAGCAATGACATTGACATTATTTATGGATGATCCCTATCACGTATATCAATATTATTTACCGTTAGTTAAAAATGTATACGGAGCAGAGTATGGCTTTAAATTGAAGTCTCCCGTCAGAATAACTGGCATATATGTCTTTTGTCCATTCGAATCAACAATTTGAGCATGTCTGTCCAATTCAGCCAATAAAATTTGTATCTGTGCTAATCTAACGTCTTCACGTCGTGGATTATACAACAAATGTGTTGTCGCGACTAAAAATTGTATGGATGGGTCTGATTTTAAGCATAGTTTTGCAATTATGGCAACATTTTCACGATTCAGTAATTCCACTCCAGGCTGCATAAATTCAACATTATGTTCCTCAATCAGTTGAAATAGATCTTTCTTGTAGAAAATCGCGCAACCATCGCACTATAGAAATAGAAAAGAAAGGAACAAAAACAAAGGAAACGGCATGAGATTAATAAACAATGTGCCAAGTCTATAAACCTTTGGTATCTTAGATATCAAAGTCATGATAAAAAATAATCACCTTATCTCCAGTACGTTTCTTAAATAGGACACCATAGTTCATGCAATTCAATCTGTTTTGTATTTGCGAAAGATGATTCCATTGAACTTCCTATAAGTAAGCAATAGACAAGATTTAGAAATTGGATGTAATATGAATTTTTGTATTTTTAAAAATAAAATTCAAGGACATCTTTATTGACATGAGTTTCACGTACTTGGCAACATAGAATAGACGGATTTGTTTTGAATATCTCTCCTACAATATTGTAAAGACGATTATTCCATTTAAGTGCTGCACGAGGACTGTCTTGGTATAAATAGCTGTGACTTTCCAATAGTTGTTGACTTAGTATGTTGTAATTGAAAATTGTAAAAATAAATCCAGGTTTGCTTGTTTGATCGATAGGCATCCACTTTCTTAGATTTTTTAGCACATCTCGCTTTACATTTGAATTGTCTTCCTCATTAAATGACGTTCTTACAAAGTTATTTGCATCCGGATTTCTATATTCTTGATTTTGCATTTTTTGATAAAAATTTCGGAAGCAACAGTAGGTTACATTACTATATTTACTACAAACGGAATCGCGTATTAGATTCTTGAGCATATCTCGTAGAGCATAACCCAAAAAAGCACTTGTTCTTAGTTAAATCCAATTAAAACTGATTATATTTTTGTTCACACATTAATTTCTCCTTTTTTTTAATGATCAAAGATTACTTGGGGGACAATAACTCTCTTAGTCATTGACAACGAAATTCGTACAACCTGTAGACTAGCTAGTATACTTTTAACTACATATTCACACTGTGTTTACTTTGATTTTCTTTCTTAATAAATTTTCAACAACATTTTATTTGAAATGGTGCGAATATTGACATTAAAAATTCAAATTTCATATAGCCGTTAAGTATAATACAGTCATAGCTACCTTAGCAGTTCGTCCTCAATTTCTACTCTTTCTATGCTCTATTTATCTCGTCTTATGACACAAATTAAAAATTTATGCTGCACGTGCCATGAAGAACCATACAAATGTTTATGCTAATTCAAAGGATTTGTATGGTTTTCAAGGACAATTTAAAGGTAAGAATTTCCGACCACAAAAAGAGTCCCTGACAAATTGTAACAAAAACAGCTGTCGACATGTGACTCATATATGAATTTTTTGTTGCTTACTCTCAATTAACATCAAGGTCCAAATGACGCAGTTCACACCAAATTCTGCCTCCTGCTTACTTATTTATGTTTTTAAAGCATATCAATAAATTATTATTTATTATTGAGACCAACTAGATTAGTCTACATTTAAAGGCACAATATTTTTATGTCTTTAATGAGATAATCACATATTAATTTACTAATTTGTAAAGCTTTTACGGAGATGCGCCAATCAAAAAAAAATTATATTTAGGCACGGAATCTGTATCTTTCATAATTTTTGTGTACCAATCAATTAAAAGATCATATTCGTGACCGAATAATAACTTTTTGCACCTAAATCGTAAGTTTTTTGAGTCTGCAATGTTGCAATATGTCAATGAGAGATCAAAATTCACAGATTATTAGATCCATTGTGGAGATGATTCGTCTGCCAAATACCTCAATAAAACCAATTGGCATTATTACGATTTTTTAATAGAAAATAAAGACACAAAAAAATTTGGGAGGAAAAAAATGATGCAATAATTGTTTCCGTTGATCGAGCATAGTTACATGGGGGTCCACGATTTGAATATTTCACATTTTAAAATTTGAAAATCCGTTAAAAATTGATTTGAAATTTTCTTCAAGATTTGTTCAATTTTGACTCATAAAAAAAATTTTTATTCAATCCGAGGACCCCCAATGTACACATAAAATCAGTAAATAATGCGTGAGAAACAAAAAACTACAGATGATACTATCAGTAAACACATGTTTATTTCATTTTTATTAATTTTTTGAAATTAAGTACATTATATACCAAATTAAAACAATTATATGGCCGAAAAAATTGAGATCGTACCATTTTTTGAGATTGCCATGTAATGAGAATTCCGTATTGCCGTCAATAGATGTGTCAAGTAAAACTCCAAGATAAGCTAATAAGACAATCGTAAACACGCCAAAAATAAAGTTAATTAATTTCACCCAATGTAGTTTCGTTGTAAATTCGTGACCCTTTGTGATGCAGCAACCTTTGGAATCAATCACACATTTATTTGCAGCTATGCAAGCGTCTAAAATTTCAGCCAATAAGTTTCGCAATCGGAATTCGACATATGAAAAAATTCCAATGGATAATAATACGGCTGCTAGTTGAACATTTAATCCATGCAGAGATGATGATATTAAATATGTCAAAATTATTGCTTTAAATTTTCCGTAGCGCTTTAAATTCTCGAAAATATCTGGCATTAAAAAAAGGGAGAAAAGAAGAGACATAAAAAAAGTGAAATTTTATTGTTTATGATCCACATCTTAATGGTGCTTGCTGTTGAAATGTCAAGTTGTTAACTTTTAGCGCATTTACAAATTTAACGGTTATTATTAATTTGAATTATGAAACCATACAAATGTTTTGAAAATTCAAATTGAATTTGTATGGTTCTATAAAATTCAAACAATGACCGTTGGTCAAAATGAACATGTGACAGCAACATTTGATGATATAATCACACAATAATTAAGTACTTACATGTTTTAATCCACAAATGTATGGGTATATTCCATGAAATAACAACAGGAACGAGTGATCGAGGTAATTCGATATCAAGTGGTCGTGTGACTTGGTAGCCAAATAAATCGGATGATGTACGATAGTCAATGCCAGAAATTATGAGACACGCAACAGACATAAATGACACAAAATAATGACTGCATCGAAATATCAAAGCGTCTCTGTATGTCACAAAGAATCTGTTAAATATAAATTATTAATTAATTTATGTGTCTTTCGTTAATGACAAACAATATATTTAATATTCACCTAACATCATCGGATAGTAGATAGTTGAGGAAGCATGTTGATAGAAATATGAACACAATCGACATCAAGCTATTGAGAAAGGCTTGAAAGAAAACTTTCAACGACATAAGCTTGAAAGTTTTTGGCGACGTTTGGCAATATGATGGATATGACACAAATGGCCCTAATACAATATTCGCAGGACATAACATATAGCCTGTATACTCATAAATTGCTGGCAATTTATTTAATTTATTCGAACTTGTGTCAAAAGCTAATGAGATTGTTTTCATCGATATAATTAATGCACTGCCGCGAAGATTTTGCCATATCGTTGTATCTCGTTCAATTATTTCGCTGTTAAGCATTAGAAAAAGTCGTTACACATGTGTATAATTATTTAAAATTTAATTAAATTAAAATTATTGCCTGACGACAGTTTAAGGTAACCGTTTAATCGATGAAAATTTGAATTTTTAGCGGAAATTTTTTCCCGCCATTTCTGATTTTTAGAAGTAAATTTTTAATAAATTGTGAATTACTAGGTATAGATTCCAGTTTAATATACTTGATCTATTCAGTTTGACTTTGAAGATTACAAAGTAGCACTTAATGTATTTAAAATAATAGTTTTCATAGTGTAAAGTGATAAAATTTGCAAATTACTGTATGAAAATATTATGTGTATGTGTTAGTGAAATAAATTCAAATTTCAAAAAAACCGCTGACAGGCAATAAAAATTGGAACAGTAATTACTCACCAAGTAAAGATTGTAATTATCTGAAATGCTATAGATAAGATCCCTTTCCTTCTTACATTATAAATATGTAATAGTTTTAAAAATCCATATGATATGAAAGCTAACAGAATAACATAATAGTTGCCATTTGTGAAGAAAATAAACGTTGATAAATAGCCAAGTATGGAAGAAGATAAATGCTTTAAAAATTCCGGCAGTAAAGCTTGAAGGAGAGAAGAAAAAAAAATTATAATGAATTAATTGAAAAGTGTTATGCATATTAATTAAATATTCAATCTGATCTTTAGACGACTATCAATTCATTATACACACTTATGGCATATACCATGTTACATTTCAATCGTTCACCATACCAACCTGTTTGTCTTATCAGACGATAGATGAAATTTATCAAAATTAAATAAAATATTTGCTGCGTTATTTGCTTTAATACTGTTTTACCACAATTAAATGTATCACTTAAATCATAACTGGATGTCAATTCGTGATCATCATATGAATACTCGAATGAATCATCATAGTTATCGATGTCATAATCTTCATAATATAATAAACCTTTATCTGACATTATCTATTCTAAAATTGACTTAATTCTAAATGTATTTAACTAATTTTTAAAATTTTATGAGTAAGTAAAACACCGGATCACAAAAAACTGTTTGTAAACAATCATCCTTGCTGAATCAGGGTTGAATATGTGATATATAGCATGATGTCATGAAGTCTATTGACTGTAAAGGAATGCTGGATGTTCTATAAAATTGAAATATTATTTACTGGATGTTTTGATAAATTCTTTCATAAAATGGACTTTAGACAGTGAATTGATACAAATTGTGCTTCAAATCTATAAGAACAGGCAGCAAGTCATCATAGAATCAACAGACACAATCCCCAACCCTGTGCTGAGCATGCTGAATAGAATATTCTTATTCAAATTCAAAACTCAACGGTCAATTCCAATAGGAATTTAAGAATTGGGATTAACGATATTTATGTTGGACGACAAATCGTAATGCGTGAGAAATGAACTGGATTATGGGCACTTATGAGACATAAATAAAGGCAAAGAAATTTTAATTGGAAAAAAGTGTTATAAATATCAAGTTATTGCATATCAACATCCTACAATTTACAAGTTTCGATCGAAACATGTTAATATAATTTTTATATCAACATATAGTGCGTAGAGGAAATTACAGACGATAATATCGAACAATAACAAGGAAATGCAAATTGATAATAAAAGTGAAAAATTGTAACTGTCCCATCATATGATCGATTAAATGAATATGCAAGAGTCGTTGAAAAATGCATATTAATAAGCATTTTGTAGCAATAGATAGCAAAAGACCATTTGATCGGTCAACAAAGCAAACGATGTTGGACTAAAAAACTTTCTTATCTTTTAGTCATTTTGTAGCATGCTTCTTTTAATGATATTCAAATTATATTAAAAGCCATCATCATCATCATCATTATAATCATATGAATATCTAACTGATTTAATTAACTAATGTTGATATTCGACTTCAATGCTATTTCTTTTGGTCGTTTAAAACAATTTTGAATGTCTTAAAACCATTCAAATGCTTTTGAATTGATTGAAAACCTTACAAATGCGCCAAAATATTTGGAATTGTATGGTTCTAGAAATCATTTAGACTGTTCTGAACG
Organism: Chironomus tepperi; assembly: GCF_022539635.2. NCBI lineage: Eukaryota > Metazoa > Arthropoda > Insecta > Diptera > Chironomidae > Chironomus > Chironomus tepperi. The sequence goes on from NW_027226207.1 coordinate 5,541,044, forward strand.
ACAATTTTCAAATTTGAAAGCATTTGTATGGTTCTAAAAGCGTCGATTCTACTTTTTTAAATTTAAAAATTCGTTAAAATTTAATTAGCATTTTAATTGACAATTAAATTTAATCCACAGCCATCCAACTTAAAAAATCAAGGAAATGACAAGCAAAAGTTCAACAATATTAAATACCACGAATACTCAAAGGAATAAAATGTCATCGATGCAAAAAATTGTGCTAAATAGCATCACAAATCAACAAAACAACATCCACACGTTGTCGCTGAGAAGTCGCATGGCTATATTCAATATCTGAAATATTTCAAAGGTGCATCAACCGTAAATGTGATGTGAAATTCATTTCAAAGACGATAAAAATTCATCATTATGTTAGCTTTTATATTACCGCGTGTCCACTTATTTATTTAATCTGCCGCATCTCCAATGTTGAAACATTTTTTTTATGTTTATATTATTCCAGCCGAAAAATGCTCTATTTGTAACGTCAAAATTATTCCAATAAGGTCCAACATTGTTGTTGATTTTTTTTAAATCATAACAGAGACTAGATGTGGAAGAGATGGAAATGAGGAAAGAAAGATGTGCAACGGATAGTGACAATAATTTTTTTTTATTTGTGTTTTCATTTCTTTTGTTGTCGAAATCTTATTATCTAATCTAGATGGGGACCTCTCTTGCGGTTAATAAAGTCAAAATTTTTTATGTAACATTCGAATGAATAAAGGATGTTATCAAGCTTAATAGATAGAAAAACTGTCCATTTAACTGGTAGTAAAATGTTAATAACCCCATAATTTTTTATAAATATTCGCATATTCGCGTAAATGAGCATATCAATGAGAGAACCGATGTTAATTCGCTCGATTCCTTTATTTTGTTACTGTTACAAACCTCTTTTTCTTCTGACGACAAGGCATGCTTAATAGCTTTTTATATGCAACCGTGCCGCTTACTCACTCTCTTCATCTTTATTTTGCTTATTTAGCGGTGATTTTTGGGACATGAGCAGATTATGAATTCAGTTTGAGAAGTTGCTGGAAATGGAATGGCTAGGTTGATTGAGAGTCATGAATTGGAGAAGAATCCTGAAATTCGTTAGAAAATTTGAATTTTTCAAAACTGTTGGATATTTAAATTTTTTGAAAACCGTTAAAAATTTTGAATCTTTGAAAAAGTTCGAAACCCGTTGCAAAACTTGAATTTTCGAAATCCATTATGAATTTAAAATTTTTGAAAGCCGTTTAAAATTTTGGACTTTTTAGAACTATTTTAAATTTGAATTTTTGAAAACCGTTAAAAATTCAAAATTCCAATATCAGTCAATAAAAAAGAATATCTACAGCAACTGCAAATTCTGCGCTTAATCCCCTCAATCAACAACACAAAAACCTTTCTTAAATTTTGTATATTTTTTTTTTCGCTGACTCCTAGCTGCTTTAGGTGGCTTTTAATTTTGAGTATAATTTTTTTATGTAGTCAGTCGGCATCAAAACTTCACGCGAGTCGGGCTTAAAACGAGTTAAGAGAAGAAAAAAAAAAATAAATAACAACAGCAAAAATTGTGGCGCGAGTTAAAGTTCGACAGACACATTATTTTTATTATTGGCTCAATGCAGTTCAGTGCTTAATGAAGTTGAACAAATAATAATATAAAATTGTTGTGTACTTTGCATTCCTTTTTGCATACGTGAAAAGAATAGAAGCAAACATACGAAAAAAGAGAAATTATGTAATAAAAAATAAGTTCAATTCAGACATATGTGCAGTACAGCATTTTCTAAAATTGTGTAAAAGAAAAAACTTCTTGATGCAAGTATAATATGGTTAGTAAATCATATGTTGTGAGTAAATCAAAAGCTTTTGAAAATAAAGAAGCATGTGATGAATGTGATTTAAAAATGCAAGCCATTGACCATGTGAAGAATAATAGCGAAAATAAGAATTTCAGTTTTATTATGAAAATAAATGAAGTAAGGAGAGAAATGGTAAGTAAAGCATGTACCGTAATGGGATATTTATCTTTGGGTATGGTCATATTGTGGTCTATTGTCAATAACTCACAACTTTATATGCAAATTATTTATATTTTTCTAAAGAATTAGCAAGGATTTCTAGAACACCTTGAAACTAGTCTATTGATGTATGATTTATAATGATTTTGTATAGACTTGAGCCTTCAGCAAGACTAATCACGTGATTGACGGATTATTTAAATAACGGTCAATAGAAATTTGAATTCTTTCTTCATTCTGTATTTACAAAAGAAATCAAAATTAATGAAAATTCCTTAAATTCATCCTCAAGACATTAAAAACATGAACTTTAATATGAATGGAATATAATAAATGCCAAGCTCGTTCAGTTAAACTAGTTTAGACTATGATTTATAATCGATTTATGGCATTTTTCAGCAAAATTAATAATTTCCGGAAATTTTCGAAATTTAACAAAATTCAAAGTAATTTTGACAGTTGAGAAAAAATTTCCTGAAATTTAACAAAATTCAAATTAATTTTGACAGTTGAAAAAAATTATCCAATTAAACTCGACCTGACTCGAAATTAAAAGAATAACAATAGCCGAAAATATGTGTGTAATAAAAAAGAAACAACGATGACAGATATAAAATGTGTGAAGAGGACACTTGTACTGACTATATAGCAAAAAAATATTGTAAAGATGAGAAATAATAACACACATGAGTGGTATTAAGGTGTGTTGCTGAATGTATGAATAAAAAAAGTATGCATAAGAAGAAAGAATTGATGATGATGAAGATTTATACAGGCAAGGTCGTTCCCAAAGTAGCAGCAACAAAAAAAAAGTCGGAAAACTGTAAAATATCCAATTCTTCTTATTAACGGGCTCCACACACGAGAATTGTGTCGATGCTAAGTGATTCCTAATTTATTCAAGTGCGCTGTCATTATTTCTCTTCTTTTTTTTCTTGTGCATTTAGGCTCCGAGCCAAATTAAAAGACGAATTCAGCCTTTGACTTTATTTATATTTATTTATTAATGTATCTTATTGAAATAAGGAACAACAACAAGCACTAACAATAAAAACCAGTTTCAATTCGTAGACATACATTTATCTGTTGTTGTCTTCACATTTCTTAAAATATGCGAATCTTAATCATCAACGCGCAAGCTTATAGGTAATGTAAGTAAGTAATTTTAAGTATTTATGCATTCCCACCAACAAAGCCAGCGTGCCTCGTTTGACTCTTTTTTTTTTGTTCTTTCGTAATGCCTTAAACGTAAAGTTATTTTAAATTTATTTAATAATAATAAAATACAGCATGCCTTCTCCGTCCATGAAATGAAAGGAATCACGGAATTAGATTTTAGCTATTTTGGAAAGGTGTATTACATCTTCATGATTGGAATACTGCATGATGCAGTGTGTGGACATGTTGATAATAATAATTGAGGAAATTTTTTTCTTTTAAATACCTATTGCAGAATGGGACGTGAAATTCATGATTCATATGCATGACTTTTCATTATTTTCTAATTATTTGAGTCATATGATTAATGTTAGTTGTGCAAGGCTGTATTAATTAGCAAATTATTGCCTGCTACTTGAGTTATTGTCAAAGAAATAGTTTCAATATGTTCAATAAATATTTTGAATTTTCAAAACCATACAAATGATTTGGAATTCTGAAACATTTATATGGTTCTAGTAAGCTGTTGAAAGTGCTTTGATTTGAAATTTAACGCATTTAATAAATTTCGAATTTTCAAAACCTTATAAATTACTTCAGATTTTTAAACATTTGTAAGGTTTCATAAATCTGTTGAAAGGGTTTCTAATTTCAAATTAATTCTGTTGAAAGCTTTTCGATTTGAAATTAATGCTGTTGAAAGATTTTTTAATTAAAAAAATGCCGTTGAAAGGTTTTTGACTTCAAACTTTCAATTTCCGTTAAACCAATCCTTAAAAAATTAAATTTCAAGGCAACTTTATAGCATTTAGGAAGGTAAAAAATTGTGTGGGAATGAGCGTAGTCAGCTTAGTCATCACTTACATTTCCATTCCCTGACATTCATTGGGCGCATCACATACAAAACGAGATGAAATGAAAACGAAAATAATCAAGTACGCGTGAGTTGAATGCTGCGATCATTTAACTCTTTCTTTCTCGCCATGCTCGTCATCTTTTTATAAATCGTTGTCGAAGATATTTAAGAATTTTTTCGCTTGGCATATATATTTAATTTTTTTGAGTTTACGTAACAAAACTATCGTGACCTATAAATGAATTTCATAATTGAAGAAGAAGTATATTTCCATCCTAGAAACAACATTCCAATTGTGTTATGATTTCATCAATAATTTTTCATGGAATGGAAACGTAAAGATGAGATGGTTGGTGAAAAAAAAAAGAGTATTATAATAAAATAGAAGGCACACCTTATGACTACATCCAGTTGTTTTGTATTTAAAAGTCAAGATGAATGAAGAAATAAAGCATGATTCTAATGAATGTTGAGTGAAGCCACCTTATATCTTTATGAACTTAACATTTTTTGGGGAGTCTGAGGTTTGAATTGCTTTGATTTAAAGAATTTGGTTTGATTTTATAACGGAAATTTTAAATTCTTTAGAACAGACAATTCAAATTTTTTGTTGTAACGGACATTTTTCAAAAATCTCAAAATTTTTTCTTAACGAAAATTTTCAAATTTTATTTTAACTGACATTTTAAAAGTTGATCAGCTATTCTCATGAATCACAACACTTATTGAAACTCATGACTCCAGTCAGCATAAGCAAATTGAATTTATAGATTTAAATTATTTTATTATTATTATTTTTCCCATCCACCAAAACAATTATTTTGTTATTTATGGATTCCGTTATAGGTCAAAATGAAGCCTTCAAAAAAATATCTTCACGATGACAATTCGTCTTCAGCCACAACCAGCACATCATATTGGAACAATATAAATATTACTAATTGGAATAGAGAATGTATAGAGAAAACAGTTAATTATATTGATAGAAGGCTTTTAATCAGAATCATAGCTGCATGCTTTATGATAGCAATGATTGCACTTATCGTATCATCATCATCATCACCATCACCATCATCATCATCCATTAATACTAATCTCAACAAAAGCATCATCAACGACAATGAAAATAGTGAGCAGAGGCAAAGGTTACTGATCAGCATTAATAAGGCAATTAATAACATTAACAACGACAGTATTATAGACACTTCGACGAAGATCTCAATTATTGAAGTGACCGCAACACAGCAATCAAATAGTGTGCTGCCTCTGCTTACAACCAACAATATAATTGCTCCTCAGAACAGCGATTATAATAAAAAATCTAATGATGAAGTTACGCTAACTAAAAATTATGTAAGCTTAATTATGCAATTTTATATATATAGCCATACATTCTACAGATGTTAAATATTGGAATTGCTTCTCAATCTCATCCACAGGTCGAGAGAATTAATTTCTATACAACATCAAATAAAAATTTATTTTCTGCTAAAGTTTCACCGACACTTCCGTCAATTAACAAAAACTACAAGTCAACATCTGAGATTCCAGTACTAAATTATGCAAACGATTGCGAATCCACATCGTTACCATTAGTAATTTATTTTATATTTTTTTTTTCTTTATTATTAATATACATGCTCGCACATATCCAAATATATCTGACCAAATATCTGAAAATTTATTACATTTTCCTTCTTCTTTCACTGTCGCTTGCTTGTCTCTTTGTTATATTTTAACAGAGGCTTAGACGCTTTAATTTATAATTTATTTAAATTCCTTTATTTAATGGATCTTTCTTTCTTCTACTGGATCTCTTTTGTGTTTTTAATGGGGAAAGTTTTGAGACCACCCCAATAAACCGGAATGTCGTGAAGATTGTCTAACACGCTATCAAAGGAATTTAAAAGTTTTCATTTTTACGATTTTCGATGTCAATTCGTGCCAATTTATTGATTCGCTCTGTTATGGAGCTCCAAATTTGCATTAATTTATATTTAACGACTTTTTTGAATCTAAATTAATAATTTTTTTTTTTGTTGTGCAAATAGTTAATTTAACGACTTTTTGACATTTGAATTAATAACGATATTTTGGAATTTGAATTATTTAGAACATTTGATTTTTGAATTCTTAGAACAATAATTTAACGAGTTTTTGAATTTTAAATTTTTAACGATTTTTCCAAATTTGAATTTTTAGAACTAAAATTTAAGGGTTTTCAGATTTGAATGCATTTTTAGAACAAATTTCACTAGATAAAGATCCAGCGCACAAAAAATCATCCAGTTTCATCCAAATCTAATCCATAAAGGACACATCAACCGTCCAATTCTAACCAATTTATTGTAATAAAACATATTTTTTTCATTTCCACATGTTTATTCTCTTTCTCTCTCCCACAATGATTAATCCGCATCGAAAAATTTACGCTGCATGCAGTGTCAAGGAATTTTAACATACGATCTGACAGATTCAAAGCAAAAATGGAACTTGACAAACCTAGAATATCAACATTTCGAGCATCTAATAAATTCTAATTGTTCTAACCGCGTTCATGAATACGTATGTCATATGCTGGAGCCTGAATGTCGACCATCACAAGTTGAAAATCTCAAGCCGTGTAGAAGAATTTGTAAAGGTGCAACCCGTATAGTTACTTACTTACTTACTTACTTTGTTTCTACATATTATTTGCTAATAAGAAAATATATACATATTTATTATGAAATAGATCAATGTGGGGATGGGTTGTTAGTGACGTCTGGGTCTGTATGGAGATGGTTTATGGATCTGGGAGTGTTAAGGAAGGATGTAGTTCTACTATGATTCCTAGATGACCTGGTTCGGTATGGAGTAGAAGAATGTTACATCTGGTAGCAGCTATGGCCGTGTTAACTGAATAGATAGACTAAGCTCATCTACATAGTTGTACACTCCTAATGAATTAAGGAAGTAGCTACAGGATCTAAGAATAGAACATACAGACGTCACTAACGAACAACTCCCAAAACAAAAACAGAGTAATCTCAATGTCACATTTTAATTTACGTATATTGTTTACTTCACAGGAATATTTGAAAGTTGTAGTCATATTATAGCAAGCTCGGAAGTGCTGACAGAGTTTTTTGATTGTAACAGTTACATAGATTCGAACGATATGAATGTCTGCGAAGATATCACAAGATCACGCAAAAATTGCTATAACGATGAATTTCAATGCGGAGATTTATCATGCATTCCATTAAAATGGAGGTACGAATGCAATATGCATAAATTGTATTGCCTATATCTTCTACACCGATGAGATATATATGTTATATATGCATGATCATATACATAAATAAGAAGAAACGAAAGAAATGTTAAAGCGTAAAATTAAAAAAAGATTAAATTGTGTTATATGAATATGCATAATATAAACCTTCTCTCTTTATGCTCGCTATACTCTATGCTTCTTTCATTCTCCTTTTATTCCTCATTTCTTTAATTTAGATGCGATAATATTCGAGATTGTGCGAATGGCGATGATGAGGATGAGTGTAAATTTTGCAATTATGATGAATTTAAATGCTTATCGGATCAAATGTGTATATCTGAGAAATGGCTATGTGATGATTTCGATGACTGTTCCGATGGAAGCGATGAGACAAATTGCGATAATACAGAAAGCGATGAGGAACAAGATAAGCGAATTTTTTATGATGATATTAGAGATTATACTGATCAGGCCTCAATTGATCATAATGATTCCGATGGTGATAAAATAATCTCGACGGGTGATGATGTGATGCCAATATTCATTAATCCAAATTCAACGGACACAAATGAATCCCAAATGAATTCATCAGGTATGAAATTAAAAGCTATTTTGTGTATATATATTTTTATTATTCACGTATCTTCTTCATCGAAACTCATAATGATAATTTGATATATTGGGTTTGGCTTAGCTTTTGATCATTTTTAATTTGTATTTTGACAATGCGGGAGATGCGATCTTTTGTTTTGCAGATTGTCTGTTGTTTCCGGATCTAAGATCTTAAACTTTGTTCTATGAATGTACTAAAATACTGAGATGACGAAATTTTGAAAATTAAAGGGTGTTCAACTATGTTTTATCAGTTTAAAAATAGAAAAGCCGTTATTTTTCAAATTTTTCGTGACCGTTAAATTTGAATGTTCTGGGAATTTAAGATTAGGATGCGCCTTTGTCAGTCTCGACAAGATAACTATCTAAATGTTGGCGAAGAAGAAGCGTCTCTCTCATTTATATGATTATTAATAATATTACACAAAAATTATTAATTCCTGATTTGTTAACATTCATCCATACAGCACAAATTTCAAAAAGATTCAGAAGTACAATGCGCAAGCTAACTGAAACGACAACGCCAAAAGATTTTGAGGAAACGTCAACGAAAATAACCAAGAGGGTAACCTTCCATTCGACCTCCCATTTATCTCCATGTCCTGAAGATCACTTGCGGTGTATTGATGGATTATGCATCACTTTGGATCAAATATGTGATAAGGTGAGTTATTTATATATTTATTTGATTGACTTTTTTGACTTTTTGCAGCAGCATGATGAATGAGATTCCATATTTTATTTTCGTCTATTCAACAGATTCGAGATTGTTCAGACAACTCTGATGAACTTCATTGTGAATATTGAAACATTTAATTAGCTTATAGTTATGATTTTAATACCAAAATTCCTATTCTTCCTCCTATAATTATTGTAATTTTCATGCGTTACCAATGTTCATTCATGCCACATAAATAAACTTATTTTACACTTAATTAAATTTGTTTTGATTTTTAACGGTTTTCAGAAGTTTGAATTTTTAACGGAATTCAGGAATTTGAATTTTTAGCGGTTCTCTGAACGGTTTTCAGGAATTTGAATTTTTTAACGGCTTTCTAGAATTTGAATTTTATGTAAATTTTTTGGCGTCTCCTGAAATTCAAATTTAACGGTTTCTGAAAACAAAGCTTCAATATTAGAATTAAATATTTTAGAATAACAGGTAAGTAAAACAATCAGGAAGTCATTTAAATTAAATTAAAAATGAATCTATTTTTCTTTTATTGAGGGAAGACTAAAATACAATGTGTGTTTGTGTGATTTCCTTAAAAATGAAATAATCAAGTTACAGACATTCTTTTCTCATTTTGTAAAAGTATTTTTTAAAGAATTATTCTCGTACCAGAATGTAGTACATTAAAATTTTTTTTGCAGAGTCAAAAGGGAAAATAAGATTAAAAAAATAAAATATGAACACTTAAATAAAAAATATAAAGTAAGAGCATATAACATAAAAGGCTTATTATTCGATTTCTTACTTAAGGCTACAATTGAATATTGTTGATGTACATGGTTCATTTTTTTTGTGTTTTTTTATTATTTATTAAACTATTATGTATTAGCCATCGTCAACTACTAACTGAGCTCGTTGCCTTCATAAAGATTCTCACAACTCTCGAGTAAACGCAAAACAGGAGCAATATCATAAGGATATAGAGATTTCGATACGAGACGTCCAATTTTAAACCTTAGACGTGTCATGACAGTTATTGTATCATCTAAGACATTATTACCCATTCCACAGTCCCGACAACTTTGGACAAACATTGACCAATTAATACGAATATACTTGAGGAAGCGTAAAAGATATAAAAGGAAGCATGTTTCATTGCTGACAAGTAAGTCAAGAAGAAGATCGGTACTATTGGAAATCATTTTAAGGAATTCTAAGAAGGTATAGACGGGATTGAGCATAGCAACGAGCTCCGGAAATGCATTATTTCTAAATGATATACCTGAAGTTACGTCTAAAGTACATACCATTGCTTCGATTAAGTAATCATCTTGATCATCAAACAAATGAATGAGAATTTTACTAAAATGACTCTCTGGATGGAACTCCAACGTGTTCTTAATAAATGATTCTAATTTCTTCAAAACATCCCTAATTGAGCGCTCAATTAACATCATTTCTTGGAATGCTTCATAATCCGTACTGTCTATGGAACTGTCGGATGAATCACTACGTATCTCTTTCACCGATACAGCAACTGATTTTAGCACAAGCAATGTCATTTTTTGCAATAAACTCTTATCAAATGTCACTGGTGAATTATTGCTTGCTGTTGATGCCGATGATGCTATTGGTATACGCGAATCAAATGAATGTGGTGATATTATTACACTTTCAAAATGTTGTCCAATAAGCGTCCTAAGATTATCATCTTCACATTCATCATTGTGTACCGTACGGTTATTTTGTCTTGGCATCGATTCTAATATTCGATAATCTTTAACATGACGTACAATTTGGTGTGCAAGTGAGCATGTTTCTTCTGGCAATAGATCTTGTAGTGCCAATGTGCTACCATAACATAATGCTTCATTAAAAAGTTGTAACATTGCCTTATAAATTGTACATGGTAAGTTTTGGTTTAAAAGTGATTCAAAATTTACAAGATGTGCATAGAATGGTAATGTTTCAATTACAGATAAATTAGTTTTTACACTAATGATACTTTCCCAAAGAGCAATAAAGGTCAATATGCAATTTTCTGCATTATTAAGTCTCATACTTGGATGATTACTACTTGATCGATTCATTTGTTGTCGGAAATGGGCAGCCGCTAATTCCGTTATAAGTGTACTTATATTTTTAACGAGTGCTGGCCATTTATTCTCAAGTATTTTAATTGTAATACATTTAATATGTGTTGTATCGAAGCTCTCAGAATCTGTCAATTGCACAAAATGACATCCATTTGACACTGGGGAATTATGACCTGATGTTGCAGATGATCTGCCGCTGTTTTGATGATGATTAGTATGTGATGATGATGATGTTGATGAAGTTAAATACGATGGCAAGGCACTGGATGATGATGATGATGTTGAAGGACCATCATGATATGTAGCAAAATAATTTGTTTCGAGAGGCGGTGCTGATGTTGATGGCATATATCCATTAATATCATCGTCTTCCAAAACATGCTCATCATGATCCTTCCATTCAACTATACATTTAATTATATCTAAACTAAAATTAATTCTCCTTACAGCGGCATAGTCTAAATGCTCAAATGTGAATAGATTGTCAACAATCTTCTTCAGCCACTCCTGATCAATTTCGTCCTTAATGATAATTAAGAAGTAGGTAATGATTTTACTTGATACAAAATTAATGTAATGGCTCGTATGCGTTGTACTGCTGTTACACAATTCAATTAGATTCTCAAATATACTAATTTCATTACGTATGAGGCAATCACATATCTCCATGATCTTTCCACAAATATTGCCTTTTGCATTCTGTTTTAAATACATATAAAATAGTAACTGAAGATTCGATAGAAATTGTAGTAGATAATCTTCAGGCCAATGTTTTAGTGATTTAATATAATGCACTTGTGTCATATTATCTAAAGTCTTAGTAATTTCGTTTTCACCATTTTCATTTTTTACACTTTTCTTTCCATTATTGCTTACTTTCTTATTTATCGAATAATATTGGAATGGAATTTTTAGAATTTTTTCACTTAATCCACATAGGCACTGATGTTCAGTTAATTGTGTTTGAAATGTTGATATACATTCACTGTCACTCATAAACTGTTCATCCCTTTCACTTCCCAATAATCCTGCCAAATCGCCAACATCCTGTCCAACGTCTGATTTTAATATTATTTCACTATGTAAGTTAATTGGTGACGGAGACGACGTTGATGATGCAGAGGAAGTTGAATTTCCTGAATCATCAAGAAATGCTGCCAGAGATGGTTTTGTGGATGTCTGTTGTGTATTATTTTTCTGTACATGTTGCTGCTCATTATTTGCATCAATTCGTTGCCTTTTAATACTTGGTTGCTGTGAATCTGGTTGCCTTTCTGAACTATTATTACTTTGGTTTATGAAAATTCCATTACTATTATTATTATTGATATTATTATTATTCGACATGTTGCGCGTTTCCAATAATGCACAATTTTTTTTTAATTCTCAAAATACTGATAAGATGTGTTGATCTGTGCCTAAAAGTAATGCCCAAATGATTAGTTATCGTGTAATTACTTAATTAAGACTAAATTTCTTACCATTTTACACAGATTTTTGATGCAAACGATCGACTGTTTTCGTGTTAATAATCGTAGATTATTTTTCTTTCTGTAACTTCCTTATATTTATATTTTGATATCTTCGATAACTTTATCATAGTAAACTATGATTTACTTAGCATAATTAACTAAATTTTAATGAGAAATATCAAGTTTTTGAAGAGAATTAAATTAAAAATAATAAATTTAGTCTGAGGCTTACGAGCTTACTAATACACTCAAACATCTGATCAAAGATGTCGGCTGTAAAGTCAGTAAAGTGGTGTATAGCAGCGATCCCTGCGGAAACTTCCCCAAACTCGCCATTTTTCAAAATATTTCTCGCCGTTATTCCAACTTCTTTTCTATTGTACTTTTTACTACTCTCTCAATGATTTCAGGACTTTAATAGATTTTATAGTCTAGTAATTAAATAATATCACAGTTAAACACAAGATTCAGTGTAAAAACATCATGAGTATTGTTGCTGAATTCAGCTGAGTAAAAAAATTTTTTGATAGTGTGTGTGAGGGGCCTCCAAATCGTTCTTTTTCGCGTCTCCCGTGCGCAAGTAAATTTCTTTTAAGAAAATATTCATCTATAAACGGGTTGAAAACTCGCAAAATGGTAAGTTTTTAGCATAAATCGATCAATAAAGATGGATACTATAGCATAACTATGGAGTTCACGTTGAAGTATAGTGAAAAAGTGAAAAAAAAGTTGTGAAATATATTTTCACATTTCGCATGTGGCAAAACATTAGCTGAATTTGTTGTTTCCACTTATTCCAGCGTGATTCCATTGTGCAATATAATTAAGTTACCTAAAGTTGTACCTAGTTGACTAATTTTATTCCTTTAATTATAGAGTTTATCAGCTGCTCGTCCATTGGTCGGTGTTTACACTGACAAAAATGAGGTTATAAAAGATACAACAATTGCATTGCCAGCAATTTTCAAGGCTCCAATTCGCCCAGATGTCGTTAATGATGTTCATCAATTGATGCGTCGTAATGCTCGTCAAGCATATGCCGTTAATGCCGAAGCAGGTCATCAAACTTCTGCTGAATCATGGGGTACAGGTCGTGCTGTAGCTCGTATTCCAAGAGTCCGTGGTGGTGGTACTCACCGTTCAGGTCAGGGTGCTTTCGGTAATATGTGTCGTGGAGGTAGAATGTTCGCTCCAACCAAGCCATGGCGTAGATGGCACCGTAGAATCAGCGTCAACCAAAAACGTTACGCTGTTGTCTCAGCTATTGCAGCTTCAGGTGTTCCAGCTTTAGTTCAAGCCAGAGGTAAACACATTTTAATAATTTTTATGATGAATAAAATATTAATTTAAATTATTAATCGTAGGACATGTCATCGATGGAATTTCCGAACTCCCATTGGTTGTATCAGACAAGATCCAAGAATACACCAAAACTAAACAAGCAGTTTTATTCTTACGCCGCAACAAATTGTGGGGAGATGTTTTGAAGGTAAATATCATTAAAATAATTAAATTATTTTTCCGCATTCACCTGGTGTTTTAAATCCTAATTAATTTGAAACGTTGTTTGCGAATGCGACAGTAAAAGGATGAACTAATAGGCGTTACAATAGTTCCACTCAATTGGATCAGATTGTTCGTATTTGGTTCTAACATTTTCTCTTCCTTATTACACGTTTTTTTGTAATCCTTATGAATACTTGAACTAATACAATATTTTCCACATATAGGTTTACCGTTCAAAACGCTTCAGAGCCGGTCGTGGTAAGATGCGTGACCGTCGTCGTATCCAACGTCGTGGACCATTGATTGTTTACTCAAAGGACGATGGCTTACGTCGTGCATTCCGTAATATTCCAGGTGTTGACACAATGAGCGTACACAAGATGAATTTGTTGAAATTGGCACCAGGTGGACATTTGGGACGCTTGATTGTCTGGACAGAAGCTGCATTCAAGCATTTGAATGATTTGTTCGGAACATGGAATGAACCATCAAAGGTCAAGAAAGCTTACAATTTACCACATCCAATCATGTCAAACACTGATTTGACTCGTTTGCTTAAGTCACAAGAAATCAAGTCTGTCTTGAATGCACCTAAGAAGACAGTCTTCCGTCGTCAACGTCGTTTGAATCCATTGAAGAACGCTAAACAGATGATTAAGCTCAATCCATTCTCTGAGGTCACTCGTCGTCGTGCATTATTAGCAAAGGAGAAGAAGAAGTTCGAGACAGTAATCGAAAAGGCAAAGAAAAAGAAGGTTGAATTGAAGAGCAATCATCCAGCAATTGTATATCAAAAGAATGTAGCCAATCGTCTTAAGCTCCTTAAAGCCGTTCGTAAAAATAGATTGGCCCGAGTTGCAGAAAAGAAAAAGGCTGCTGCCGCAAAGAAAGCCACAAAGAAGACAGCAGGAAAAAAGAAGTAAATTATAAATTGCGTATTGTGACGATAAAGAAAGGTTTATAAAGAACATGTTAATCAAACCTTGAATCCTGAAATTTATAATAAATAAAAAAAAGTCAAAAAAAAATATTTCCTCATTCTTCTTTAGTTATTGCTTAACTTTTTTATTTCATTTCTGGAGCTCTATAATATTATAAACAATTTTGTGTGCTGTAAGGATATGTTGCTTTATATTTTATATGCTTAAAAATTCGTTTGTTGCATTCTTTGCACAATACTTTTTTTATGACTTTTACGAGATCATGCTGCAAATGAAATGAAGTGGAAAGATTTAATCTTTCTTGTTGTTCATTCAGATTACGTCTTATGATACTTACTCGACCATTGAATGTCCATTTTTATCGAAAGACTGGGCTCGCTTTAGCTGTTTTGCTGTGGCTTCAATGCTAAATGTTTTTTTTTTTTGGATGGAAAAAGCAAAAGTTTTCGGTAAGCATGGATGTGTTTTAATGTCATGGATATGTTTAAGGTACAGCTTCTCATACAAGACATTGACTATTAAATTCAGAGACTGATGATTTTGAAATATTTTTGATCGTTAAATTCTTTCCTATATTGACACATTTAATGCATATTACGCATTTGCTTGCTTGTAATACATGTAGTAATACATTAAATACATGCTACATGCTTGTTAATCGCGTGGAAATACGGAAATATAACAAAGTATTTCAATGACGCGAAGTTGTCTGTGATTTATTTTTTCAAAATTCAAAAATTTAACGGTCAATATCTCTGTATGAAAGGATCTAAGTGTGCATACCTATCAGTAATCCTCAACTTGTCCATTTCCTTCTGTATCGAGTCAGTAAGCTTATTGTTAGCCGATGAAATTCGTCCATTTAAATTCTCAGTACTTTCGTTCATTGGATTCTTCCAAATATTCGATTGATTCATAACATATTCATTATCACTTCCATTGGAAAAATTAAATATATCACCCGAGATTGTTGGTCGCGCCGGAATTATAGGTGAACGACAACATACGGAATTAACATCTTCTAATTTCTTTAATAGCCTCTCATTTTCTCTACAAACTACCTCTTGATCTCTTAATAATATATCGCGTGCTGAGTATAACTCATTATTTTCCTGTCTCAATGTACGATTTTCAGTCATATACAATTTCACGAGCTCCGATAATTCATTATTTTCTAGTTCAGCTAAGCGTTCAACCTCCACCTGAGGTATCACAACAGCACTTGATCGGTCATTGTTTTCATTAATACTACCATTGGACATGATTTGAGCATTTGAGACATTATTATGCGAAAATGCGTCAAGTGGCTGTTGCATGTGAAAAACTGTCAACGATTTCAAATGTTCATTCTCTACTTTAAGGCTATTAACTTCTCTCTTCAACGATAAGATTAATGCCTCTCGCGGATCAATAATTATTAACGGCTTTGTTTTAATTCTCTTCGCACGCGCCGCATAACGGAGGGTATTTATTGTTTCATTCTCATTTGATTTAGCGGGGGAGACGCATGCAATCTAAACAACAACAACAGAAATGTGGAAACATGAAAAAAATGACATTTGTTTGTACTGCATTTCGACAAAATGATTAATTAAAACAACATTCGATTACCATCAATGTAACACCGTTTCCAGCTAAACTGTCAGCTAATAATTTCGTCAATTGACTGTCTCTGTATGGAATGTGACCGTTTTTCTTACGATGGTCACTCAGTTGTGCTATACAATATCCTAGAACCATCAAACTGAAGGATGATACAAAAAAATGAGTTTTGTAAGGTTTATGAATTAGGAATTGATGGGGATGTTCATAAATGACGTGTATTCAACATGTTACAGCCTATATACAGTACAATAGATCAAAAAATGTCACTTAAGACACTTCAAATGAACATCCAGATTCAACAAAAGTTCACCCAATTCCCACATTAATTTCCAATTCTGACGTCACTAATGAACATCCCCCGATGAGAAATTACAGCTGAAATCAAAGTTCTTGACCGCTTAATTGTCACAAGTGTCATAATTAATCACCTTTTATTGATGTTGTTTGCTTCTTCCAACGTTTTGCCTTCACTCTGCGTCTTCTTCGTCATTTCGGAACCGGCAAGATCTATATATTTAATTAGAATTCATTCGAAAAAAAAAATGGTTAAATTGAAACATAAGTACGGTTGATTTTCATTAACAATGGCAGTGCTACATACCAACAAAATTGATTTTGCCTTGCTTGCTTATAAAAACGCTTTTCTCATTCTCGGCCTGCTGCTCAGACGTTATGTGGACTTAAAAATAAAAAAGATTGAAATAAAGTAATGTAAAACAATAAGGCATGTAGTCTGACTTATAATAAATACTTCTGCTGAACGTAATTAGAAAGCAAAAAATTTATAACGAAAAAAAAAAAAAATATATAAATTGGCTATAGTATTATTATTTATACCTGTTAGTATAGTATGTGACCTTGACGAGTGATCATTCATTAAATGCGATCCGACTGATCGATTTCGCATTCCTTCCTCAAGCACAGCAAGCAGGTCATCCAATTCTTCGCAATCGACCAGAAATAAATTTTCCACATAAAATCCTATACAGACATAGACCAATAAGGGTCATTATGCAAATATGAGACGTGAGCAGCACATGAGAAGGCAATGAAAAAATGGTATTTTTAAATAAATTACATGTCGCGAAGGGTATCGTGTTGTGTATATGACAATAGCATTAGCTGTTGATACAAATATAACATACCTCGCAATTTTTTCGACCATCGTACAGCTAATGGCTTTTTGCGAGCCGCGCCAGGATTAAGAAGATCAATAACCTAGGATAACAAAAAAAATTGACTATAATAGTAACATTGAAACCTACTGACACATCATGTACTGTGTGATTTTAATGAATATTTTGCATGCATGCATAATTTTACTGTTTTGTACATAGACATAACGAAATGCAATTTCATTAAGTATGTAGCATATTCATGTGAAATGGAATATTTAATTCGATACTCTTTTTTACGTATTAAAGGGGGGTCCTTGGTTTTAATAATATTGATTTTGGGATATTTTCACACGGGCGCTTCTAGTACTCATGGAAAGACGCTGTCGATAGAGATGGTAAAGCACTTGGCATCGGTAATTGGCAAGCGGTTGCCAGCGATAAAGTCAAGCATAAACTAAGGGATGCCGTGGATCACAATTGACCTGTATAGAGTAGTTGTTAAATGCATGACAACCTTTTAGATCTCCAAATGATGAGAAATGACATATTGTACAAAGCTCTGTCCCCCTAATCATCAATAGAATTCAACAAGTTCAAATTCCTGACATTTTACTAAGAAACCAAATTCAAATTTTGAACTTTAACGGAAATTTTCAACCCAATCTACCAAAAACTCACAATTTTCTGTCAAAAATCAATTATTAAATCCAAAGACCCCCGAAAAAAAAAACAATCATGTACTTTGACTTACTTTTTCGTTGTAGATTTCCAAAAACGATGCCTTCAATATAAACTGTGTGTTCTCTTGTCGCTGTTGAAGGAGTTGGAATAAGTAGAAAAATGACCGAAATACAAGGCCATGACCTTTGTGATTTAAATCAGGCTTTTTGCCAATAAACTAAATAAGAGAGCATTTCATATTATTGATAGGATTATAATGATGAATTGTGTATTTTATTCTTACGAGCTCTGGCGGACCAGTTAATGTGTGCGTCTTGCCACTACCTGTCTGTCCTATTACCATTCAAATCGAGAATAAAGATAAGTAATTATAGATCATTATAAAAAGTATTTCGTTTCATTTTTATTTACCATAACAGAAGACTGTGGCGTTAAATCCTTCAATCGCTGTGAATTGAAAAGAAGAAGAAATTAAATAAAAAGTCATTGTTGGCGCTAACGACTAAAACGCATGAAAATACCACAATTTTCCACGAAATTAATTCTTTATTAGATTTGATTGAAATCAATGAAAATCATTTAATTTGAATTATTATGGCTTTTTAGTGCTTTTTAGATATGATTAATTTATGTCTCTTTTGAATTTGAATTATTAACGGCTTTTTTAGATTTGAATAACTGATCAACGACCTTTTGAACTCTGAATTATTAACGTTATTCTCAGATTTGAATAAGGATTTTTGAAATTTGAATTATTGACGTCTTATTTGAAAATTTAACGACCTTTTTTAATTTAATTGCTAAAAGCTTTTTTAGATTTTAATTATTAACGGTTTTTCTGAAATTTGAATTATTAACAGTTTTTTGAAAATTGAAGTTCAATTTTAGAACCTCTTCATTTGAATTTTGTCCGTTTATTTGTTATGTAACTGCGATCAATTTTGTTAATAAGAAATTCTCGGAAATGTTGATGGAAAAACTTTTAAGGAACAATTCCGATAAAAAGGATATATTCCTTAATATTTAATAAGCTACATGCATTAATATTGACAATCAGCAAGTAAGGTCGAACTAAATGTACTTATAATTACAATAAAAGAAGGTTTTACTCATATTTGAATACAAAGCTGTCCAAAATGAAATTGACAGAGCTCCTTAACTCATAATAAGGTGGTAAGGGAAGCAAAGTAAAACGTGATATGTCTTTTTAAGAATTCTAACTAAGATAATGCGTCATTAATCATCATATAAGTAAATTGAAAATAAAATAACTAACCCATTTCGATTAAACGTTTGATTCCACTATAGTGTAGAATGTCCTACAATAAATTAATAATTTATTAATATTATTAGAATTTTGATTGTATAGCTTAGTATAGAACAAAGGCAGCAATTTCTCATTAAATTATATTTACATTAGGTAATTTATAATTTTAAATAAATAATAAATACATATTTTTACCTCTTGGGTTGCTCCTGGCTCGAATACGACATTATAGGAGAACAATTTTGCCTTGTTCGTGTCATTCTGCCCTTCACACTGAATCGATTAATGTAACAACAATGCTATAACAATAGATAATACTGTATAATTGATGTGAACTTACTAAAATTTGTCCATTTCCTGGAAATTGGGTGATTGACACATCTCTTGCTTTGTGCTCCTTGTCATTTAACGGACGAACTCTCACAACGACATTGATATTGTCCTCAAGAGGTGTCGAACTACCTGAGGACTTTGCGATATAATCCGTTGAATCCATACTAATAATGACATTAATGATATAATCAAGAAGAAAAATTGTAATTTGATATAACAGCTAGAGATTAATATGATTAACGTTGACCACGACCTTCAAATGTGTCTCTAATTAATCTTGCATGAATCATTCCTATCCTAAGCTAATTCATCATGACAAATTTGTGCCTTTCTGTTAAACTTAATACTATCCCAGCCACCTACACCACAGGTCATTGGCAGTCGGTATGTTTACATTACAGATTTACGACGCTTTAATTATCCAAGCAATGTAATGCAAATAAGGTTATGGCGTCTAAGGAATGGTTGGTATAAATAGAAGTCGGACATTCACTAATTTACATAAATGGTCGTGACTTTCATTTTCGTGCGATTTTTTTTTCAGTTTCCATTATTTTTTTGAAAGCAATTTTCCATCAATCTACCACTTATGTATAACCTTCAGACCACATTGGGAAAATTTGATTTATCCGTTCTTTATTTACATTCCAATTCTACCTAATATACCGTGTAATTTTTGGTTAGTATAAATGATAAGATCACTAGATTTATGTACAATAAAATTTAATGTATGCCTTGCAGAGTTGTTGATTAAGGATTTTGGGGAGATATCAACTGGTTGACATTTGATTTGGTTGTAGTCTAAAGGAGCCTATACTTGTTAAAGTAAGGTTAAGAGGCTTTTTGGAGGAGCTGGACTTGGTAAGTGAAAACTGACACAGCAACCATGAATTTCTGACACTTATCATCCGAAGTTAACAATTTCCATTGCAAGTAAGGGTTTCCGATGTTGACTGAGATCGAGACTTCCCAGTATTGAACAGACCGAGACTTGAAGTTTGTGAAATTCTAATGCTGGACAAGGACAGAAATGTCATAAAAAGAGTGATTCGGATTTCATTATAAGCCGAAAATCCCAGTAACTTTGGACATCTTGGTTAATACCGAGCCATACGTTGTCAATTTTCCTAACCTCAAAAGAGAGAATCTTAGTTTTAAGTTCTCTTGTAGCTAATGACATCCACAGTTTTGACTCGATATTCAAGGAGGATGATCTACCATTCGAGTACTCCTCCCAGTTCCTTTCAAAGTCAACAGTTCAAATTTTGTATGTAAAAGTCAACCTCTTTTTAAATTGCCTAGACACAAACAGAAAGTACCTAGGCATTGACTTTTGCCTAAAAGTTAGCCTTGTAAGCTGCAACTCTGATTATCCGAAAAATGTAAATCAATAAAAATACTTGTAAATATGTGAGAAAGTGAAAGAATTGTCATGATGTCATGCATAAGTAAGTGACCAACAACAAAATCTATAAGTTGATGGAATAATTTATGATATTATTGTCGTTTTCGTATTTGTGATATCATAAGACCGTAATGTATTCAACGTTTGTGACACGAAATGTTTTCAATGTTGATGAATTGGACATCCACAGCTTACCTGCTATTTGATTTAAATTTCTTTAATCCATTGCGACTTCCTTTATCACCTGACTTGGTGATACTTTGGAGTGACGTTGAATTTCTCAACTTATTTTGTCCCGTTCCTGTATAATCATTTCCACTTTTTGATCGCACAAAATATCCTCCATGACTTAGTCCTGAATTTTTATTATAATTCTTACTCATTGATTTCGATGAGTTTGTGGATCGTGTTGATGAACTGTCAGGTCGATTAACCATATTTGTAATATGTTAAAATGGAATTAAATGATATATTTTATAGGTAGTTCCTCCCCACAGCACATCTAACACGCATTTTTCATTCTAATATTTTCTATACTTAATAATGTTAAGTATGAATGGATATATTTACAATAGAATATAATTAAAATCGATTGCTATTTTATTTATTCACTTCTTTTTCGATTTACTGTCTATTTTCCTTTATTCCTTAGTTGTACCTGTACACAAATTGGTATTTTATCCATCAGCGCGTGGGTGACACGCTATAATTTTTCCTTTATTTTCTAAATTAATTTACTTTCACTTTTTATTATTTTCCTAACTCAAAATTAATTTCTGCATTCACATTAAGGCACAAAACACTGATTAGATATCCTTATTCTACACAATGCATTACTTAATAAGGGAATTGTTGTGCACTTTTTTGAGCAAATTTGTTTTAAAAACGGAAATAATTTTCTCCCCTTTTAGGATTTTCCGTGTTTTTCCATCGATGGTCACTAAACGACTGAATGGAAAAAAGAATTTTCCACAACGCATATCGTGCTTGATTAGTCGATAGCATGTGGGAAAAAATGGTGACCACTTCATCGAACGTTTGATTCATATTACCAGTTTTATAGCTTGGGAAATTACATTGCGAGACTAGCTACCATAATTGCCATAGTGTGATAACATTCAGACACATAAAATTCAGCAGAGAATGACTGATTCCGTGGGTTAAAGTAATTGACGCAGTTTGCTTTGCTTTAATTTGCGTTAAGTTATTCAAGAGGAATTGAAATTTTTAATTATTTGGCTATTTTTTGGGAATGCAGACGTACATTTTAGGTTCAAATTCTTAAACTCAAGCTTGTTATGTATAGCACATGTTTAAAATGATTGATTGTTTGAATAAAATTGAATAATTTCAGAAATTTCAATGATTTTTTGATAATTTGAATTTCAGAACAATACAAATGTTACAAACATGGGAGAACATTTGTACGGTTTAAAATTTTCTTTGTTTACAAAATTACATTTGGAAATTAATAAAAGCGTATAAAAAGTGTTAAATTGCTTCAAAATACAGACATTAGACAGTGCCACAACTATAATAAACTAACTTTCCCATCGTGATTGATGTTTCAAGGTGCATTTCATGTATTTATTCTTCAATTAAGCTAATCAAATTTCAAAAACATCCAGAAGCCTTTTGTCAAACAAATTATCTCTCAATCATCCACGAATCCTTGAACTACAATCACGATAACTGCATAACGAAAAAAGATCCCACGAGTCTATCAACATGAAAAGAAGCTTAAAACCACAACAAACAAAGCAATAGTCATGAATGGACAAAGGAAAGAAAAATAAAAATGACCAGCAATAAAAATCAATAATCAAATCGCGCGCAGATTGTTGAATGTTTTTCCGCTTTTCTTTATATATATGTACATACTGTAAAATAAAAATAAAACGTGAGCTATGCGTGTTTATGTTGATTGATGTGTTTAATACATAGATTGATGTTTATTTATGCTCAGTCGCGCTCAACGAATTACATTTCTTCTCAAATGCGAATGTCTTATGCAATGCGAAATATTTCAGAACGTGTGATGATCACGAAGATGATTTTTTTGTGTATGTAGCAATCGAATGGAGAATAATGGAATGAAGATGTAATGTGCAATTTTGGAATGAACAACAGAGAGATCGGAGAGGATCTTCGGGAAAAATTGAGAAGATGATGAGAGTGAGGTATGTGTGTACAGCATGCATGATCATGAATGAGGTACAGAATAAGATGAAAAAGAAAAGAAAAGAAAATTTTTTGACACTCATGTAAAGGAGAAAGTAACGAGAAGAAAAATTGAGATTTTTCCTCACTCGCATTTTCATTTTAGGAACGTGAGGAAGTCACAGAAGGGAAAAATTTTTTCCACAATTATTTATTTATTTAAAATTTCATATTATTACGATATCAAATAGAATTATTGGAAATGCCGACAGTTAGTCATCTTCCGACAGTACATACCAGACGTGAGACAAGAAATGGAATTAAAATTGGATGCTGTCGAGTTTGTACTTGTGAGTAAAAATAAATTTTTGCGACATTTTTCTCCGTCGTCATCATCACGACACATATTTGAACATTATCATCCATCTACTACGATTTATTATTTCTTTTTTAGGTCTTCATTTAGAGTTTCTCACAACAAAATGTGGGCTTTTAAAGATATTTGAGTTATTGCTAGGTATAGTCAAGAATATATGATTGAAGTATGCCTTTATGACAGTGCAAAATTAATTTATTTTTATTTTTTCTAGGAAGTTGCTCTGAGACACTACTAATACGATTTGGATTGCCTGCAGCCACAGAAATGGGTTCGTATGATTATTTCATAATATCATTTAGGAATTGCATTTAATTCACATTTGTTCCATAAAAAAAATATTTATATTTATTTCTAGGAGAAGCATTTTATACTTTTCATTCAACAGTTTCTGCTTGCCTTACCACGACATTCATTCTCCTCGTCTCATATATCTTTAGTGCTAGAACTTATGGACTGATTAGACAATCGATTTTTGTATGTGACCTATTTTATTAATTACTATTTCATGTCCAATCCCTTTATTTCAGGAAGTTCTATTTAATGCCGTTGCATGTTGTTTGTATATCAGTGCTAGGTATGTTTATGACAACTTCATACAATCAAATCACTTCTTACCGATTTTGATTTTAGTTTAATTACATTATTTTGTTCTAGTTCATATGTTGCATTTGCGACGAGTGTTTTTCTATATCCACGATTTACTGCCTCTAG
This sequence comes from Chironomus tepperi, assembly GCF_022539635.2. Lineage (NCBI taxonomy): Eukaryota > Metazoa > Arthropoda > Insecta > Diptera > Chironomidae > Chironomus > Chironomus tepperi. Next base: position 5,565,294 of record NW_027226207.1, read on the forward strand.
TGCCGATACTGCATATCCGGCGATGATTTGTGTATATGTAAGTTATAATTTAGATAAAAATATAACTCGTGGGGTGAACATAAATTTCTACGTGTGAATGATTCGAGGGGCTGACTAATTGACAATAATGTGTAAATATTGCTTACTGCGGTTTTTATTTTAATTTACGAGAATTTTAATAATTTTATCAAAGAAGTGGTGAATTAGCGAAAGAACTTGATGAAAAGTAGTGAAAACTTCTTAATAAGTGTGAGCATCGAGGAAATTCAAGAATTTTAGCAAAAAACACAATTTTTTAAGAATTTAGAAATGTCAACAAAACATTTCAAACGTGACCTACAAACAAAAAGAGATCATTATCAAATTAACAGAAACAGTCATGGTTCTGTTACGTTTTTCTCGATCAAATTGAAAGCAGACACAAGTTATGAAATAGAAAACATTACAAACTAAATTTGGGTATGCAATCACAGTAGGCTTTATTTACAAATTATTCTCAACTAGTTCGCCTGCTTAGAATGATTAATAATATGCACCTCTTCAGTATTTGTAGGGTGTAAATAATGACGGTGCAGTTCTATGTTATAATTTAATCGAAAGGCGTGAATTGGTTTAGAATTATTAATAGATACTTTTGAAAGGTTCTGTTAGCAACAGTCGTTAGATCAGTGGATTAAAACTGTGCATTTGTAGAAGAAAAAGTCAAGTTCTTTTGATTGTTGAGGAAGCAGGAAACTCTTAATGACAATTTTTTTTACGAAATTTGATCATTAAGCAAAAAATAAGTTGACAATAAATTCCGCATACTTAAAATGCAAGCTGTAAAAATTCCAGAATATTGAGGACACTGAGTGTGCAACCAGATCATATATCTCAATATGACCTCATTGCATCCGTTCTAAGAAGCTAAGTGAATAATATCATCTAAGCGAGGCAATAGAATGCACAATATTTTATTCTATAGAAAAAACGTGTCAAAGAAATAAGGAAAGGCATTCCATCGAGAATTTAGTGTCTACCCCACATGTTATATGTGTATACAAGTTCTTTAATTTGTATATAGGATATTAAAGCAGACAATCTTTATTTACTTAATGCATGGTATTCTATTTTTAGTACTTAGGGTTCATTATCTCCATAGTATACGGTCTCGACGCCTTTACATCTTACAAATCTTACAAGGGATATGCATGATGATGATGATGATAACTTCAAAATGAGATGAAATAAAAAGATAACTGAAAACTTAAGTGCTTGTGAGAATATTCTGTGAGAAATAAATATATTAATGCAATTAAAAAGTCTAGTCTGAAAATTTTTTTTTATTGACAATAAAGACTTCGATTTAATTGGTGCCAATGCAAAAGGCAAAAAAAAAAATTATCATTTTTTCCTAATAAAAAGAACGAAGGCGTTCTTAGCTAAATGTTAAAATCTATTATAATGCAATAATAAATAGCCATTAGAGGTGTTAAGAGCAACAAATCGTTAAAGAAATTAATTTGATATTTAGTGAAATACATACATCTAATTCCCATTAACGACTGATCGGAGAATAAATATCTATAACAAAATATATAAAAAAAAAATCACAACGATCCATAGCAAAATATAATTTTTTTTATATAACATGCTTTCAGCAACAGCAGCTGATTAAAGAATCAAACAAAAATGTTTCAATTACGAATGTAATTGTAATAAGAAATACAGAGAAAAACAACCGATTGAGTAGATCCATAACTTCAATTTTCATTATATTGAGAAACGCATGTTCAATACAACATATATGTATGGTTATTGTCTACAGATTTACACATTGGAACATTAAGCCACATCAGAAGTGGCTAGAAACATTATGAATATATTCACACGTAAGTAGCTAATAGATCAATTTGGAGTAAATCAGACCAATCACGCATGATTGGCTTTAGAACAAACATTTAACGGTCAAAATTAATTTGAATTTCATGAAATTGTTCTAAAAGTACTAAAAATTTGGACGAAGTACAATTCAAATTTTAACGAAATTTAACGGAAATTTAGCTCGCGAAATAAAATTGCAATGCGAATATGATAAAAATACGCTTTTTATTGAATATTTGCCATACATTTTTATTCAGCAAACTTTTAGTTTTTTTCTCTCTCAGAGCTGCTTTACGTTGAGTGTATTTTTCTACAAGCATAAAAAACGTTAAGACAGAGAAACAGAAGAAACATAGGCTTGTAACGATTTAATTTTTCACTTGCATTCTACTGGTGATCGTGTTAGGTATCGGAGCTTTTCAGTGAGTCCTTCCTGCGAGAAACACATTTTTTTATTTAGTTCAAGTGAACACTTTCGAAATAGAAGTTGAATTTTCTTTGCGAGTGTAGAATTAAGTTATTATTTACTATTTGTTCACAAGTCTAAAACGTGATCCATAACGACAACGACGACGACGGTCGACGACGACAACGACGATTGACTAGAGACGGGACAACAAGAAAGAAAATGTTTGATCATATATTTTATGATGTTGCAAATATTTTGAGTAGTCAACGAGTGAGTCTTTAGAAAGGTAGTAGCATTACATACAGCACAAAGTGAAAAGAACCAGAGAGATCCAACAACAAGAAAGGGAGAATTATGCAATATCAGTCAAAAGAAGAAAGAAAGCATATTTCGTTACATTCATAATGCTGTTGAAGAAAAAAAATCCATATGATTTTTATATTAATTCGACGATTTTTTTCAAGGCTACGATAGTTACTTAGGAGATTTCATTTATTTATTAAATTGAATAAAAAAAAAAAGCAAAGCGAGAGAAATATTAATTTATAATAGCTCTATATATCGGTGGTGAACCGTGGCAATACTAGAGCAAAACAGTAATTAATTATGAAATTGAAATGCTACTGAGAAATTAAATAATTTATTATTACAAACAAAAAGATTTAGACTTCAATAAAAATATAATTGTGATCATAGTAAGCAAAGAAGAAGTTAAAAAATATTTGAATACGAACAATTTGCACGATGCACAAGCCAGTTAAAGCAGTGAAAATATTGTGTTATGAAGAGATTTTTAAAATCTATAAAAAAATCTAATAATATCAAATAATAATTGAATTAAAAAAAAAGAAGAAGAAGCAAAGCAGGCAAAGCAATAAACAGGAGAGGAGCATTGAAATTTATTCCGGATACATATTTACACATCAGAGAAATAGTAATAATAAAGAAAATGTTGAGCTTACAACTAATTAGTTGCATCATCTTTGTAAGTAACTTTGTGTAAAAAAAAAAGCTGCACAGCACTTATGTGCAGAATTAATGTGATCGAGACATGGCAACAATAATAAAAAAAAATACTTTTTTTTATCAATCAATGACTGTAATTAAAACCAGATAAACGACAGTGAAAAAAAAGGCACAAAATTTAAATAAAATTCACAGTGATCCGTAAGCAATAACGGCGACGACATGGATAATTTTAATGTACATAATGAATTCTATATTTAAATTAAGAGAGACTTAAATATTGAGCCATAAAATAATGAAGTAGTCAATCACTAAAGGTACCAACATCGTACTCACCAAACAAGTTGGAAACCTCAAGAGAATGTCTACGATTTTGTTATTAACTTGTTGATTCTGGCGTTGTTGCCGAAAAAAAATACAGACCAACAACAACAACCATACATTTTAAATGTCTTGTTAATTCATATCTCCTTTGATACATTTTCTGTAAGCCGTACATATAATTACCATAACTGATTTTTAAAAATTGTGTTCCTTAATTGAAGTATGTGCGGTTTGGAAGTAAACAAAAAATATTTTGAGATAGCCTCATATAGCTTCCATCAATAACATGCACGTTCTCGGTGATTCTTGATGGAATTGAGGTAGGCTTTGATTTTTTTCTACGTCGTGTACTACTGGATTTTTATTACGATTTTATTTTATGGATTAATGAGTGATCAATAAAAATCTATTAATTTTTTTATGACTGGAGAAATTTAGTCATTAAATTGATGAGCCTTAGAACACATGCTGGTGATTTATTTGTGTCGTAAAATTCAAAATTTTATTGATTAACGGATTAAATTAGTTTAAATTTTTCAAAGATATTGTGATTCATTTGAAAATTGAATTTCCGTTAAGAACTTCATTGATTAACGGATAAAAATAATTTAAATCTTCTAACAAGACTGTTATTCAATTGAAAATTTAATTGCCGTTAAGAGTCTGAAATTTATTACTAAATTATTATTATGACCGTCATTTCCAAACGACTGTACAACTTAAAAGCACACAAACAATCTCATTAGCGAGACCATAAATTTTTCCTTGAGGAAATTAATGGAAAGAACTTTTTTTTCAACACTCAGCAACACTGGTTTTAATTGCAGTTATTTAGAAACTGCATTCGCACCCTTTTTATTGCTGCCGTGCCATAAGAAATGCGTTGCATTAAATTGAATTTAATAACTTTATATACTTTATTTCATTATTGCAGATATCATGTATTTACCAAGCTAGTCTATTGCCATTGAAACAAAATACAATTATTAAAAATAATAATAATTATGAGGAGCAACAACTCAAATCTTATTATTATCCATCATCGTCACAACGTGCAAATGAAGTACACGATTTACCACTTACAGACGATGTCGATGATTCAATCAGAACAATAAAAAAATCAGAAATGATGGAATCATCTGCGAGTAATTATTATACATCTAATCACAGACGTGATGATGAGGATGATTATTCGACGGGATCAATAGCAGCTGACGCGATATTACATGAGAATTTCGAGTCGGAAAAAATTAAACCTAGTGATAATAGTAAAGTAATTCAACAAAAGAATTCAACGGAAGTGATGACAATTATTGATGATGTGAATTATAAGCCAAACATAACTCAGCTACAAGTGCCGAATTTAGATAATAATAATAGTAATGATAATAGTAACAAATTTTCAAAACTCCTATTTTCATCGCCTTCTGCAACTGTTAGTACATCAAATGGACCCTCGGTATGTATAACACATGTCTATATAATATACTGAAATTAATATGCTTAAAATGTGGAGCATGGGAAGGTAGAAAAAAAATGTGTAATGAATATTTTCAATTTATATTTCAGGGTCCTTTCAAAGCCATCATCTGCCATGACTGTGAAAATTCTGGAGGAGTCAATGTCGGACATTCAGTGTCGTTTAGTGCTATTAAAAGTTGGAATGTTGGCAGCTCAAATGTTGCTTCAAAATCAAGTTTCAACGATTCATTAGTGCAACAAAATCATCAAATGTATAGCAATAGTAACAACAATATATCAAGTGTTGCTGTGGAACATACATCAGAAAAAGCTTACTTTACAGATGTTGCAATTGATGGCAATAAAGATACAGGCATGCAAATTAATCAAAATGTTCCAATCATTGAGAATCAAGGAAATGTCTTTAAATCAGACGTAACTGTAAATGATGATAGTGCTCATGTACAGCAACAACAACAACAACAACAAAATCAACCATTAAATAAGGATTGGAATTACTCACTTCTAACTGTGAGGAATGAGAATATAAAAGTTAATGCCCCATTGGCAACACCATCAATTATACCGACAGCGACTGGGACATCAAATAGCAGTAGTCTGAAAAAGCCGATATTTAATGATCTTCTGAAAGTTCCATATGACATTCTTAATGCACCGCTGACGGAAAAGCCTCCAGAGACGATTAAGCAGACACAAATACACATTAATCATCAACAGAAGTTTAACGATACAATTACAAATTATCAGCATTTCCAGCAATTCATTCAAAAAAGTCCAACACCAAATCACACAGGACATTATCAATCAACGCCAATGCCTGAACAAAATTATGAAGTCGATGAGTCAGTTTCAGTCATGACAAATGGCAGAGCGCATGGTATACAAACAACAACACCGAAAATCAGTTCTCACGCAGTTATTGACGATGAGAAGACTGAAAGTCATCATAAAATCGCCACACCATTGCACGTTACGCACGATGATGCCAAATTTGGAGTTGTATTTGAAGGAAGAGATTTTCGCAAATATAAAGTGGAAGAGAAAACAGATGATGGATTTATTGTCGGGTATTTATGCTTGTTTCCATACATGCGAACATTTTCATACCTTCTTTTATTTATTTTTTTTATTGCATCTTTACAGTGAGTATGGCTATCTTAGTAACACAGATGGAAGTCCAATCTTTGGTGTTCGTTACACAGCTGATTCAAACATTAATCCACAACTTATTTATGATGCATTGCTCAAATTCTTAAAACTATAAGTCTTTTTATTATTGTGATATTGAAACATTATTATTATTATTATTATTATTGCTGCATATTTTTGTATCATATTCTTATCATCATCTTAATAATTTAATGCAATCTTTCCAACAACTGAATTTATTATGATTATTATAAAAAAATCTATAAGTAGTATTTTAATGATAGAATTGATGTAAAAAAAATTCAAGAAAGATATCTAAAGCATATTGCATTTAGCTTTATAATTAGGATTATATACTTTAATGATATTATTGCTTTTATGTATTCAATGAGAACTTGATGTTGAAAATTATTAGGTATTTAAAAAAAAGTTGAAGTTGTCCGTACAGTTATGCAAAATTATATAAATTTTTAAGGTCTTCATTTGCTTAGTTTAAAGACATTTTTTGAAATAATTAGAACAATACAAATGTTTTGAATTTGAATAATAACCGTTAAATCCATATAAATGTTTATAAAGTTCAAATTTTAGCCGTTAAAACAAGTTAATGTTTTGAAATGACATAAATTAATGTAAACCTTACAAATGTTAATAAATTCACAATGCGTCTATTAAAACCATACAAATGTTGAACTTAGCACATAATTTAAAAGAATTCAGACTCATAAAATAAGAAAATATCATGAATGATGAAAGAATCTTGACAATTATGTAGTTTTAACGAAATTAACGTGGTTAAAATATGTTAATTTACAAATTGGCCGCTTTCAATCAACCTTAATGTTTTATTGAATACATGAAATTTCTAAAATTAGCAACATCATTTTTCAAAATGTATCATAAAAAGCTTTTTTTCTTAATTTTTTTTTGTATGTAAGCAGAAAGGCGAAAATGCAAAAATTATATTTTTATGACTTTACGCGATGGGCTGGCTGTTGAGAAATAAAAAAAAAATGTTTCTAAACTCACAAACATTCAAATAACGTTTTAATATAAAGTAAAACCATTATAAATGACATCATGAGAGCAACAGCAGCAAAAGTAGGAGATGGAGATATGAGTTATTTCAGGTAGTTTCAGGAATCTCTATAAGGTGCTCTAATAAATTCGCATGTTTTCATTGTAGCAAAAAATAAATTATAATAAAATGAGGTAAGGGGAGGAAAACGAGTTATACAGCCTTACGTAAGTGTTATACATGCCATCGAATATGAGGCAAATAGTGCAGAAAAGGAAATTAGAATTTTCTTAAAGTATAGAATTATAATGAATTCCAATAAGTGTGTGGAGTGAGGAAAGAAGTAATTAGTTATACATGTTTGCTTTATTTTATTTGCTCTCAAGGACTTCTGGTTTGTCTGTAAAGAAACTTTCAAGATCAATTTAAAATTGAAGTAAAGTTGTGAGTTGTGTAAGTCTAAATACTTTGCATTCCTTCTCTCAATTCGTTATAAAATATGTATTAACACTAGTGGATAATAAGATCAATTCCTGACAAAGACAAACACGTGCAATAATAAATATTTTTAATCCGTCTGCATGAACTTATTTCTCTTTCTCTGTCTCTTCACATTGTTACTTTATTATAATGAACTTGATTTTTAACCGATCAGCAATTATAAAGACTGATTGTAAGTATGTAGAGCATACCATCGTTATGGATCACTTGCTCTTGAAATATTTTTATATTTTTCTTTCTTTCCTTCTTCTTGTCGCATGTGTCGTCGTCGTCTAGTCAGCCTTCAATTAAGATGATTTTTAACCGCATTTTTTGTAGTAGACCAAAGAGATCAAATGTCTGTTATGGCTGGCTGGTTGACAGAGTATTTTGTTGCTCTTTAAAAGCTTGATGATTCCAAAAATTTAATCTGATCTTTATGTTGCAATAACATATTTTGTTGCTATTTCATGTTATGGTTAATTCTGATTAAATGATACGGTTTCAATATCTGTAGCTGCCTTCTTATTCTATTGCTGAATATTTTAAAAGTCGATGATTTCATATTGGCAAGGTTATGTTCAAAGAATTGATTCTGACTTTTTCTAATTCTCAATAATAAGTTATTATGCGGATCTACATGTTTCTCCAATATTAACACTGTTTAGCAAGGTTCAATTAATACTTTGTACTGCTTCTTATTTAGTTCCTGCACCGAAAATTCAATTTTTTCAGAAATTTTCAATTCCACTTTTCTAACTTCAACAGTACTAAAATAATTTGTACGGTTTTCAAATTTAAATTCCTTATAACCGTTAAAGTAATAAGTAAAATTGAATCAACAAAGAAGAAATGCGCTTCCGTTGGCTGCTCAAATTAAAACCTGCAACTTCTATAATACTTTTGATTTCTTCTTTAAGCCATCACCATTGACAAGAAAGCTCAACGAGAGCAGCAATAATCATTAATTGCATTTTAATGTCATTTGTGTGCAATTGTGCCATTGGATGTATGATTAAATGACCAAGTTTAGAGACGATCAATATTTCAAGTAACAAGTGACATTTCTTCTGTACGCAATATCCATACAGCTTGACAGCTGATGTTTCAAAAGCAACACAAACTGGATCTTACTCATGAGACGATATTTGATAATTTCTTAAGTTTTTTAATAAATTACGGCCAAGTAAGCGTGTGACCATTAATGAAAAATGATATCAACTAACACGAGCCAATGGCTTTCTATCAAAAGGAAAATTACGTCGTCTGATATGCTTTTTCCATCCAACAATTAATATAATACGAAAAAAATTGTTGAGAAATATGAACCCGCTTTTTTAAATTGTACCTAAACATTTGAAAATGTGTCTATAGAGACAAGAGTTTCTATTGAGCGAAAAAGCATATGTATAAAGTCACAACAAACAACGTGCATAGCAAAACTATAGACTTAAATGAAAGAGAAAAAAATATTAACCGATTGCAAAACTTTATAAAACTCGCGAGTTTGAGTTGAAAAAGCTTAATATTGCTTTTGGTTTTATGCTAGTCAGTTGCTTTATAGAAAACTTCCAGTGCAGTAAGAAGAAATAATTTCGGTTCGTGTTAAAAGTTTAAACTTTTTGTGGATTTTAAGTGCAAATAAATTAATTTAATTGAATTAAATAAAAGACAATAAAAATAATGTTGAAATTATCGGTAAGATTGTGTGACCAAATCAAATCAGAATTGAAAAATTAGTGAATTGGAAAGAATTAACATGTGATTCAATTTGTTCGCTCTAGATTGCCGTATTCCTTTGTTTGGCATGCACTTGCTATGCTCAAAAACAAAATACAACGCCCGTGCCAATTTTAAAGCAAATTAACCGTCATAATGAGGATGGATCTTACAGTTATGGTTATGAAGCTGCTGATGGTAATTGATTGATGTTAAATAAGTGCTTATTGAGTTTGAAATTAAATTGAAATTTGGGTCTTACGTAAAAATCCAAAAAATTTGGATCAACTGTCAAAAAGTATTTGAAAGTTATTTTAGAACTAATTTAGAACACGTTGACCACAACAATGTTGCAAATTTGTTAAAATACTAAGCATTCCAATGCTTTACTTATGGTTTGCATGCACTAACAGTTAAGGCATGCAATGTTAATTACTGCAAATAACATCCAGTTCATCTTTTGCTTAATTTGAGCATGATATTTCATGCTGTTTAAATAGACAAATATTAAATACCTTTTATGTTAATTTAACTATGAGAATGCAGTTGTCCTTAAAAAGCAGATCTATCAGTAGTATTTAAACCAGTTCAAGAGCGTTCTTTAAAAGAATTCAATACAATAAGTTGAAGATTGAATAATTAATGCGGAAATTTGCATGTTTAACTTAATTTAATTATGTTTATTACAAAAAACTAATGTGCTAATTCATCATTGCCTATTTTCGCATAACAGGTAGTTTCAAAATCGAAACAAAATCAGCCAATGGAGAAGTAAAGGGTAAATACGGATATGTCGATGCTGACGGAAACGTACGTGAAATTTCTTATGGAGCTGACAGAAATGGATTCGCACCAAGTGGTACTGACATCAATGTCCCACCAGCAACCATCCACAATGATCGCGATTCACAATATCCAGCATTGAAAGAAGGTGAAATTGATGACGGACAATACCGTGAAGATCCAAATGTGTACTTAGATCCACGTTACAATTCTAAACCAAGCAAGGCAGCAACACAATTCAAGCAATTCAAACCAGCACCAGCACCTCAACAAAATTATAACTACAATAGCTATCAAACAACACCAGCTCCAGTTTATGAAGCACCCCAAACTCAAAGACCAGTCTTCCAGAGCAAATTCTCTGCACCAGCTCAAAACAACTATTATCAACCACAACCCCAACAACAAAATTACTATCAAGCTCCTCAACAAAACTACTATCAAGCACCAGCTCAACCAAATTATTATCAAGCACCTAAACAAAACTACTATCAACCAAAAAATAACTTCAATCCAGCCTTACATGACATTTTCCAAGGACATCCAGCTTCAAACATTGACATCAATACAGGATCTTATTCAGTGAGCTATAGCGGTTAAGGATCTGACCATAAAGTGTTAATTATTAAGAGATAACAAATCTCATGTTGAAATGTACTGCCAAATAATATTAAATCTTATTAGAATTCCTGTTCATTCCCCAGTCTATATCCTCTCATGATTGAATACCGTATCAATGTCATGCCTACTGCCATACTGAACTGATTTTTTAATTTTATATATTTTTATTTTGTCACTAATGGTATTCCAGTAATAAATAAAGAAAGATAAATAATGCAATTGAGTTGGTTATAAGCACTTGTTTAATATTTTGTTGCTTTTCCGCCTTTAACGACATGTGAACATAAATATTGCAGGTTTAAAGCTCGTTTAACGAATTCCACATGATTAGTTTCGCCTAAACATGTGGTAATGATCTATTTCCATACGCTGCTGCTATTTTTGTTTGTTTCTTTTACGTCTTGCATGGTCATTTGGAGATATTGAATTTGTTTGTTAATTGTACTTCAGCAAAACAAAATAAGGGAATTGACCGAGCAATAAAATTGGAAACCTGATTGCTGCATATTAGCGTAATAATAATCAATGTTTTTTTCTGTTTTGTTTTTCTTTCATGCTTCCGAGCACTCGAACTTGAACTAATAATTTTCACTCTCATTGTGTTGCTTTATAGCGATATGATACTACTGCCTTACATACTTTTGGACTTGACTGGAATGCTGTGTATATGAATTGTGCAATTTTAAATTGCATATTTAACTGGTTTCGCCTATATATCTTATAACAATGTATCCAAGGGGATGAACAATTTTGTGATGTAATCTTAATTGAATAAATTGCTTGCTTCGATTTGATAATCGTTTGAATTTGAATTTTATTTGAAAACTCTACAAATGTGGTTGAAATAATTTGTATGGTTTTGATTTTTTGTTTTAAATTTGTAATGCTTTGATCGAAAATTTCTGATGTTTTGAAGCTCTTAGATATAATTAGGAATGTTGATGTTTGTTCATGAATTTGCATGGTTTCGGATAATCTGAAATATAATTTATAAGGATTTGAAGCACTGAAAGATTAAAAATCATTATTTAGACAATTAAGCATGAAAGAAACCAAGAAAATCAATTTCAAAAAAAGATCGCACTTCCCCTGACAATATCTGACAAAAAAATGTATGTACTATAAATTTGCATACTCGAATAAAAATTATCTCATTCACCAATTCCAGTTCCAGAGCTTTAACTGCACTAAATAAAAAAGTAAAATCTGTTATTGTCATATAAGCCATTTAAATATGTAACATAGACTAAGGCATGCAAAATTCACATTTTTTTAGGGATTATGCAAAGAGTTTCATTTATTTCTGTATGTTAGCAATTCTTTCAGATACATTACAAAAAGGATGCTATAAATTAAGCTAATAAACATCCTGAACAGTATTTATTTTTATTTTTAATTTAATTTATTCTTTATTTTGTCAACAGAAAACGATAGATAGGTAGGCGCAGTCATGTAAGAAACAGAACCCACAAAAAAAATTAAAAAATAATTATTCATAGTCTGTAACATAATTGCATTACCTAATATAATCTACTAAAGTGTTTACGAATTGAATTATATATTTTTATCGAATATTAATTTTCGCCATATATGTACGAATGCTATTTCTTTCTTTCTTTTCCATTATTACATAATTGTGTTATTTTTAATAAAGAGCCAAGAAGGCAGCTCAATAGTGGCATGTGATTATTATAAAATTGATTGTTGGCTAATTTTTTTTTTTCCATTAATTGCAATTGTTTTTTTCGGAAGAGACTTTCTTGGCTGCGGCTGCATTGCCCAAGTGCTACTTCCCACCCACAAAAACAATCAATGTCACTTTCAGTTTTAAAGTTTTAAAATCTTTGTTGAAAAAAGGTTGACCTATAATTAACTATTTTTTACCTTAAAATCATCAATAATCATCATGTGAAATAATTTTGGAACTTAAAAAAAAGACCACGACGAAATGTTATGCCTATATAAAAACAAACAATAAAATTATCAATTTTGATTCACGAAAATCAAAAAGCGCAGTTTGAGGAACTGATAATGCGCTGATAGCTTTAAAGATCCAAATATATTACCTTAATTAAAAAATCAAAAAGTTCAGATTTGCAAATTTAATTTCCACTTCTCCAAGATGTTGAATCATCTTTTGGCTTATTATCTTGTCTACTATCATTTTTCTTGAATCCACCACGGTCACCACCTCGTCTATTATCTCTATCTCCTCCACGACGATCATCTCTGTCTCCACCACGTCTGTCGTCTCTATCTCCACCACGACGGAAATCTGAACGACCTTGATCTCTTTCACCTCTATCTCTACGATCATCATTTCCTCTTTCACCTCGATCACTTCGTTCATTTCTGTCTCCACGTTCAGGTCTGTCCTTGTTGTCACGTTCACCTCTTGCTTCACCAACTGTACGCCAAGTTCCACCACCTGAATTATCTTTGTTATCACGTGAATCACGTCCAGATGAACGCCAACCAGAATCTCCTGAATTATCTTTATTATCGCGTGTATCACGTCCAGATGTTCTCCAGCCAGAATCTCCAGTTGTTCGCCAATTACCACCATCTCCTCCTCGTCTATCGTCACGTCTATCATCTCTCCTGTCATCTCCACCTCTTCTTTCTTCTCGTCTGTCATCTCTTCTATTTTCATCTCTTGGCTTTTGTTCATCGCGATCTTGTCTGGGTCTCCATTTGCCTGAATCTTGAACAGTTGATTCACCTTCATTGACTGTTCGTGAACGCCAGATATTATCTTTTGGTGCTTGATCCTTTGGAGCATCACGTGTATCTCTGGTTGGTTCTCTTGTTTCGCGTGGTTCTCTTGTATCTCTAGTTTCACGAGCTTCGCCTGCTGCTCTCCATGGACCTGCTTTTGGTGCTTCACGTTCTGGTCTATCGCGATTGGTGTCACGATCTTGTTCTTTACGAGCTTTTGCCTTTTCTTCCATTTCCAAATCACGTTGTCGTTGAATTTCACTTTGTCTCTTTAATTTCTCTTCAAGTTCAGCACGTTCCTTGTCACGCTTCTCACGTTCAATCTTCATTCTTTCTTCCTCTTCACGACGAATTTCGTCTAATTTCCGTTGCTTCTCAGCTTCTTTTTCGGCAAGCCATTTATCACGTCTTTCCTTGCGTCTTTCAACAACACGCTGTGCTAATCGCTTCTTCTTTTCAACCTCTAACATTTCGTTGAATTTAGCAAGTTTTTCTACATGCAATGTCTTACGTTCTGCCTTTAATTGATCCATGTATGCATCACGATCGGCATGCATTCTCTTTAATCGTTCTTGTTGCTGTAATGCATTCTTTCTTTCAGCAATTGCATTTTCAATGCGTGTTTTCTCTTGATTATCCCAGAATACTTCTTCCTTGATTGCCATTTCTTTCAAATATTCCTTAATTAATGGAACTTCCTCGACACGTTTAGCACGTTCAAAGTAATCAATCTTCTTTTCTTGTGACTTAAGACGTGATTGTAATTCTTTACGTTCACGAATGAGTGCATTTTGTTCTTCCTTGGCAATTTCATCTGGATCAACTGATGTTCCTTTCTCTTCGATAATTTTCAAAAGCTTTTGACCATGAGTAGTTTGAGAGATTTGTTGCATTTTCTCCATCATTGTGCGACTCTTGATTTGTTTCATCTCATTTTCTTGACGTTTACGTTCACGTTCTTCCGCTTCTTGTTCCATGCGTTTCTGTTCTGCTAATTTATGCTGTCTTTGAATTTCTTCTTGACGACGATATTCTTCTTCCTCCTTCTCTGTATTCATTCTTTCAATAAATTCTTTACGATCTTCAATAATTTGTTGACGAATGAGAATATTTTGATGTTCACGTTCCTTATTTTCATGATAGAAGGCAACGAGTTGAGCTTTTTGTGCTTCACGTTCAGCTTTGTTGATACTTGGATTAATTGCAGCCATAGCACGATGAAGTACTACAGACATGCTAACTAATTGTTGACGAACTTGTTCGGACGGCATTGATTGAAGTGTTGGACCATCGGCATGATCTTCACGTTGACTCTCGCTTAAGTCAGTTCCAAAAAGAACCATACTTTGTTTATGGTCAATAGTTATTTGCATGTCATTATGCCTGACACAATCGACCAAAATTCGCTCAAGCCTAAACTTGTCGGCAAATTTAGCCAATTCGAGGAAACGAATAAATTCAATTGTTTGATATACTTGCGAAACTTGACGTACTAAACGAACTAATGTTACGTCTTGGAGAGCATCCGTATATTGTAAGAAGAATCCGCTTTGTTCTTGCTTAATGAAATCGATGACATTTTGAACATTAGAACAAAGTTTCAATGGATTATATTCAACTTCCAACCATCTATAAAGATTTTGGAATTCAGGCAATGCCAATTGGAATACATTTGTTCTTAAGATGTCCTTTAAGAGAGATGCACGTGATGGCGGTGATGTTAATCCTAACAAAACAGCTAAACGTTGTGCCTTTTCTAAAGGACTCTTGTCAGTTTCGATGAATCTATCATATTCGGGATGTGCTGATGGAAGTGGAATAGCTAATGTTGCAACAAGAACATGTGAAGCCATTCGTTGCAATTCTTCTGGTGTAATTGTCTTTTTCAATTCACGAGATAATTGGAATAAACGAAGTAATGCTGCAGCATGAAACAGTCGATTTTCAGCCTTCCAAAATACCATAGCTAATTTTTGATAATAATTGGCCATCGTCTTAGGTTGTGGAGTCTTCTTTGACAAAGTCATTAAGCCATGAATATCTTCAATAGCTTTATAGGCTTCTTGCCACAATTCCATTTGAATTGCACTATCGAGTTGGTATAGACGAGTGTCTAAATTCAATTGTTGAGTTTCTGGCTTTTGAATGCTGACTTGTGTACTCGGTGCTGTTGGTTTTCCGATATCATCAAGATGCTTACGAAGCTTTTCACTCAACTTTCTGAATTCCATTTTACGATTATAATTCAAACAGAATTGGAAAGCCTTTCTTGCAATATCATGATAAAGAATTTCACAGTGAGTGTTTACACGAAGAAGTTCCAAACATTGACAATAACTTTCCCATAAGAATTTAACCCATGGCAAGAGAATTGTTCGATCTGAACGATCTTGAGCATCTTCTCCACAAACTGCTGATAATAAAATACTTTCTGGAGTTGCCAAATTGTCCAGATCATCAATATCTAAAACAGCTTGACTTGACTTCTTTCTTGCTGTTTCACATCGTTCCTCGGCCAATGTTAAGTAATATCTAATTACTTTTTCCAAAGAACCGACGTTTACCTGTGAGGATGTAAAAAATCAATAAGTTTCTGGATGTTTGTTTACGAATAAATTTGACATACTAATTGAAACATATTTCGGTATTGGAATAAGCCTTCTTTTGCGATGTGACTTTTCTTGAGCTCGACACAAAGTTCCAAATATTTCATCATAATTGGTTCCATTACAGATTCTGACCAAGTATAACTAAATTTCTTGTTACGGAAAACTTCCTGCAAAGTGTCGAGAGCTCGAGCTTCCTTTCCGACTTCGATGAATTCTGTAAACAAAATTATAATTAATATCATTCATGATGGGCTGTAATTCACTACTTTTGTGTCATAAATTGGGATATATTTGTTTATTTAAAATTAATGAAAATTTCACAGGGTTATAAGAAGAAGACATGACATGTGGCAATGGAAAAATTTAACTTACCAAATGCCCTTTTTAGGGCATTTTCTGGACGCTGTATATATCTAGCCATGTTTACTGATTCCTTGTGTACTGATTTGTGTTGTATTTAAACCTTGAAATGTCGTATTTCACTGTAAATTATTAAATTTTACTTTCGCTAAAAGTTTTTAATCGCACGAAGCGACGCGAAAATAAGATAAGATGCAAAAATGTCCGTGCGAAAATTACCACAATTTTCTTTTTGAAATTTTGGCTTAGATAACTTGATTTATAGTTTCTTAATTAATTTTATCAACTTAAGCAGGCTTTTAAAGTGGTTTTAAGTGATTGATACAGATAATTAAAGGAGAAAGTAATCCGGTACAATGTGGTACAAATGACGCGGATTAGTTAGAGCAGGTAAATATAAATTTGAGCATCAGGTAACAAAACGCATTTTCTAGAAGTAGCAATTATGTTCAAATATCAATGAATAGAAGGTGAAATCCAAAGTATAACAAGCTCAAATTGATCACCTGATGAAAAATGGAGAAATTGTCATGTAGACCAGTTTGACTTTGTTGTAACGTTTATTTGAAATTCAAATTTTATTTTAAAATTTCATAGTTGGAAACCCTTTTGAAAGCCTTTGAAACCCCTTTGAATATGTCAGTCTCTTATTGAACTTTGACTAGTAACCATCGGTTGTCACAGAAATTTTATTATTAAAAGCACTATAAGTACAAAAAGACAGACAAGGAAGTAAACAAAACATGTGAAGGACATACCTAAAAATTGTGCTATATATATATTTACATGTGCGACCTGAAAGTGTGAATATTTCGTTAAAGAACCATCAAAAAAAGTTGATTAATAGTACTTTGTGGAAATTTAAACAGTATATTAAGGACTAAAGTGAATACAGTGCATGTTATACAGTAATTATTAAGAGAATTATAAAAGTTTATATTTTTGAGAAATTCTGTCTAATTTTTGTGTAAGGGAAGTAAAGTAGAAAATGTGTTGTCGACAAAAAAGAAGAGTATCATAATTTAGAGTAATATTAAGTACATTAAAAGTGCTACATGTGATAAACTAGAAGAATTCAATTGTTTAGATAGTCGTGTGAACAGGACACGACAAGATAGCATAATAATTATTAAGGAAAAGTGGAAATCGGAAGGATTTTACAAGAAGGTGAGTAAAGTATACATATTTTCAGTTGAAGAATAAGAAGACTAGAAAGGCATAATCCTAACCAAGCATATGTTCTTTGTTTAACTAACTAGTCAATCGACAATGTGTTAACATTAAACCATGCTTTCTGTTCAATTACTAATATTAAGTCTTTCTCATGTTTATGTTTAAGGTTATAAAGGAAGAAACGTGTATTAATAGAAATCATGCAGGAAGATTATTCAGACTATTCGGATTTTGAGATCATTGCATTAGATCCAAACGTGAATTATATGACATCCGACGATGATGATGATGAGTCGGAAATGGAGTATGAAGACACTGTTGTATGGAACAATGATAACAACAAAACATTTACAGGAGATAAGACAAATGATTTTGAAACTGAATTAAGTGATCAGAGAGTTGAAGATGAAACAATGTGTATTGAAAATAATCAGGAAGAAGAGTTATTAGCTGTTGTGAAAGATGTTACAAATGTTACCATAGAGGAAGAACCAATGCAATTAGTTGAAAATGTTTGTGCAAATGAAAAACCTCGAAAGAAACTCAATTTAGCTGAATATAAAATTCGTCGTGCCAATAATCCACAATCACCAGTTGAGAAGTTTGATAAAAATGTTGTACTTGAATTGTGTGAAATTATTCCCGACACATTACCTATATTAGAATTGCCAACAGATCCAAGAAGTATAAAGAATTTGTTAGAAGGTAATTCATCAAAGGATCAAGATGAACAAAATGTAGATGAAATTAGTGAAATTAATTCAAATGTTCAGTCAACACAAACAATAGATCCAACAATCCATCCAGATTATGAAGAAATTGTGTTAGTGTCAATGGAATGTCAAACAGAAATATCAATCTCACCACACGAAATAGACGAAGATTGTGAAAAGAAATCATCAAGTGGATTTTTAACTAATATTGTCAACAGTTTCCAGCATAATAATAATGCTAAAACAATCTTAAATTCAACATCCACACTTCTTTCGAGTATTAACGAAGTTCTCAATGAAAAACGAAGTAATTCATCTAATGAGATGAAGACAAAGAGTGATAGTAATGATCATGGTGAAAATAAAGTTATTATGCATTTGAGAAAGGATAGAATTCGACCATATAGGAATTGTGCTGCAATACAGACAGAAATTTCTCCACTTTTTCCACCACTCATATTGTCACCATCTCTTATATTTAATCGCATCAAAAATTCACGCAACTTTCGCCGGAGATCAACAAGTAGGAGTCGTAGTCGTTCTAGAAGTCGTAGTTTAAGTCCAGAACCTGAATATTATAATAGTAGTCGTCGTAGCAATTACAAATATTCACGATCTGTAAATTCATCATCAATGAATAGCAGTGAAATGGATTCATCCAGTGAAAGTGATACTTCAGCATACAGCTCTTGTCGTTCTTCCGATCATGATTCATTAAAACGTTTTGACAATAGATTTAAGCACGGTTACCAAAGACCAAACAATTACAATTTTCAGGGTAATTTCCAACTATTAATACTTTATGTTCAATGTTATTAGATATCTTATTTTCTATGTACATAGAAGAACGCAAAATCATTTACGTAGGTGGACTTTTCGAAGAAACAACAAAAGACGAATTGCGTAGAAAATTTTTGAAATATGGAACAATAAAGAAAATTTCACTGCACACCAAGGAAGATGGGTAAAATTCCCATAATATGTACATCATTCAATGCTAATGTTTCTATTTCCTTTTTAGTTCCTTAAAATATGGCTTTGTTACTTTCGCGGAAGCTTCTGCGGCCTTTGATGTTTTAGATAGGTTTTCAAATGATCCAGCTATAAGCAGCTTCGATTTACGTTTTGGAGGTCGTAGGAAATTCTGTAGACAAACATATGCTGATTTGGATTCACAGAATCAAGAGAATGAAGTCGAAATATTCAACAACAACACTACTAATAATAGCAGCAAATCAAAAACTAATGAATTAAGTTTTGAAGATCTATTAAACATGACCAAACGGAAGTTGTGCAAAAACAATTAACAGGCATGGATGGAGAATTTTTATTATCTTAATTTTTATTGAATTTTGGGAATTCTCTCGTGTTTTTCTTGGAAAATAAATAACGACAGTTTTTATTTTGAATAAATTTCTGCGTCTTTTTATTAGCATCAATTTTACCTTTTGTTTGTCATTATTTTGTCCGCCTGACAAGTCTCGCACGTTGAGAATATTTTTATTTTAGTAAATTAGTGAAATAATTTAAAATAATGCGAAACCTCAAGCTGGTTTACAAGAAAAGTCATCAGTATGATGACATTAAAGCTCGACTAATGGTACAGCATGTTTTCGAGAACATATCATACGTATATGACGAGAATAATGCAATTCTTAAAATCGATCACGATTCCGGTGTAATTGAAGAATTATGCAAATATGAAGACGTAATAGCACTTGAATATATTCAAATCAATGACTGCTTATGCTTTGCAACAAAATCAGGATATATTGTTCAATATAATTTCAATACAAATCAACATGAAATCGTAAGTCATAATAAACGTGAATTTTTGTAAACAAAGGAATTAATTTAACTTTTTTACAGGAAGGAAGGATAGATGATGGAATCGAGGCAATGTGTTGGAGTCCAGATCAAGAACTGGTTGTTTTCGTCACAAAGTAAGTTAATTAAATAAATTTTATTGGTACCAAACTGACTATAAACATATTTTACATAGGACACAGAACATGATTTTGATGTTTTCGACGTTTGATGTACTGATCGAGTGCTCACTGGATGAGAAAGCTGAAAAAGAATTCATGACAGTTGGTTGGGGTAAAAAAGAAACACAATTTCATGGATCAGTTGGAAAAGATAACAGAAAGAAGCCAGAAATTGAAGTTAAGAATATTGAAGAATTGGATAGAACGATCACATGTTGTTGGAGAGGAGATGGCGAGTATTTTGCTGTAAATTACGTCGGATCTAATGGCAGAATGTTCAAAGTATTCAATAAAGAAGGAAGTATGCAGTATGTATCTGAATTATGTGAGAATTTACAAGTTCCAATTGCTTGGAAGAGTTCTGGATTATGGATTGCAAAGCCTGAAATATTGAAAAATAAGTATGTGATTACACTGTTTGAGAGAAATGGTTTAAAACATTTTGAGTTAGTGTTGCCATTCTCCCAGGATGTTGAGGAAGTGACGAATCTTGCATGGAGCCAAGATTCAGACATTTTATTGATTGAAACTCATCGTAATGGAATCTACACATTATACTTTTATACAATCTGCAACTACCATTGGTACATGAAATACCACATTGAATATTCAGTTCCAATCGTCTATAATTGGAGTCAAAATTATGCTGAACCTAAAAAGCTACACATTTTGGACATTAATGGAAAATATTCAATACTAAAACTCGATTACGTCGTTAATCACAGTAATGGAAGTAGCAATATCGATGAAACTGTTGTAGCTGTACTTGATGGACATAAATTGTTATTGACTAACTTTAAAAGTCAAATGCTTCCACCACCAATGGCTAGCTTACAAGTTTCATTAGACACTCCTGTAAATGCTGTAAATTTCATCCAATCAAGCACTGAATTTGATTCCAACTGCTTTATGACAATCGATCATACTAATGTGGCTACTTTTATCGATGCATCTTTAATGATGCAATTAATGGACGTAAATTCAACTCTGTAGAAAAAGTTAAATCAGTTCAGTTGAACAATATTGAACATATTGTCCATTCCATGTGGATTGATTCCTTCAAATTATTAATCAGCAATGAAAATACAATATTCTTGTACTGTACGGATACTGAAAGTATAGAGGCAGAGATAATGCTTGAAGATTTTATTGGAGGTATTATGAAAATTAATGAGAACCTGTATGCAGCACAATTGATTGATGGTACTTTAATTGGAGTAGAAGTAAATGGAAGTGAATTAAGCATTAGCGACAAAGAGTTCCCAAAGCTTCCAGAACTATGTGAAAAAGTAGTTTCAGTTACTAAAAGTGACGTCATGTTTTATGGCTTAAAAAATCTTAAGAAAAAGCTCTATTTGAATAATAAGGAAATTGCGAATGAAGTTACATCCTTTACAGTAACGAATGACCAAGAGTTCTTAATCTACACAACAATCGGTGAATTAAAGTTTGTGAAAATCAATAAAAATCCAGAGGAAGTGATTGACACCAGAAGAATCGAAAGAGGATCACGTATTGTTACACTTGTTAAGGATAAGTCACAGATCATTTTCCAACTTCCTCGAGGAAATTTAGAGACAATTTCTCCAAGAATTTTGTCATTTAAAATAATCAGGAAGCACTTGGAAGTTCCAAATTACAAATTAGCATTTGATTTGCTTAGAAAGGAACGAATCAACTTGAATCTACTAATTGATATGCAGCCACAGAAATTTCTAAATGAAATGGAAGATTTTGTACTTCAGATAGACAATATAAATTGGCTTAATTTATTCTTAACGGAACTAAAGAATGAAGACGTGACAACGACTATGTACAAATTTTGTGATAGAATTGAAGATGTCACAGACGAAATGTTCACATTTGAGAATAAAATCTACTTCATATGTGAGGAAATGCTGGAAATATTTGAACGTTTAGACCGAAAGAAGTATCTATTGCCGTCAATTACGTGTCATGTTAAAAATGAAAATCTCGAAAAATCTCTACAACTCATTTGGGATTTAAAAAAGGCTGGAGGAAATGACAAGGAAGCAGATGATGCTATAAAATATCTTTTATATTTAATCGATATTAATGTGCTGTATAACATAGCCCTTGGCATGTACGATTATCAGCTTGTCATGTTTGTCGCACAAAAAAGTCAGAAGGATCCAAAAGAATATGTCCCATTCCTACAAGAACTTAAGAATTTCGATCCGTTCTATGCTAAGTACAAGATTGATTGCTATTTGAAAAGGTACACAAAGGCAGTCAGCAATATCGCTTCATTATGTACTGAAAGTCCTGAAAAGTTTGATGAATGTATTGAACTAGTTAAGAAGCACAGTATTTATGAAGCAGCCTTAACAGCCTTTGAAGGATATAAAACTTGTTATCAGAAAATATGCATCCTTTATGGCGATCATCTTCGTGTCAAAGGAAAGTTTCTGGAAGCAATTTTGATGTATGAACGTGGCGGTGACTTTAAGCAAGCTTTGTCAAGTGCAAGAAATATCCTTGACTGGAAAAAGTGCTTAATCCTTGCCAGAAAGTGTAACTTTAATGAGTCAGAAATCAATGATCTTGCTTCAAAATTGACACATTCGCTGATAGATTTAGGAAGATTTAAGGAAGCATGTGAAATAATCCGAAAATTCAATGAAGATCCACAGCTATTAATTGAAACTTTAGTACATGGAAGGTATTACGATGAAGCTTTATTGGAAATATCTTTTATCGGTTCCGACAATCAATTTATTGATGAAATAGTCAGACCTAACATCATTAATCATTTTAATGAGACAATAAAAGCTATTGGAGATGATAAAGCCACTTTCCTATCACAAAAGAGTCGACTGTTAAGCATCAGGCAGGAAAAAATTAGGAAAATTCAAAATCCACAAGAAGATGATGATGATGACACGTTTTCAGACACAACTAGCATAAATTCCCAAAGTTCTCGTAACACAGCAAAAACATTCAGAAGCAGTAAGCAGAAGAGAAAGCACGAAAGAAAACTTATGAATCTAAAGGAAGGAAATAAATTTGAGGACGTAGCTTTGTTGGATTCAATTTGGAAGCTTGTACATAAGATTGTTAATAGTGAAAGTCAGGCCGCAATTAAGGAATTGATTGTTGCTGGAATCGAGTTAAATATGGATGATTATTCTAGGAACTTACAGGTAATCTTCTATGATTTTATATTGAAAACCATACAAATGTTCAATATTTATCGACATTTGAATGGTTTTGAAGTCAACAATTGTAATGTTTCTAAATTTAAAATCTGTAAATCCGTTATTTCTTCCCCAGAAATCCTACAAAGATCTTCTATTGTCACTGAAGCATTCATTAGATGAAATATGGGTTGTTGATATGCTGGCTGCTGGAAAATATCCAGAAACAGAAGAAGACATGGAAATATTCAACGCAAACATGTCAGTGACTAGTAAAATGTCATATGATCTAATCAAACCTGAACAGCGTTATAAGCCTAAAATGAATATTATCGATTTCGAGATGGACATGTTCCGTGAAAGCTCCAGGAAAACTACATAAATTTAAAATGCTTAAGATTCGCATATGCGAGAGAATAATAAAATGTTAATGAATTGTCTATATTCTCAATTTATTGCTGTTCTCATTTTCACGCAGCAACAATTTAGTTACAGAATAATTTTATATCTCGTATAGTTCAAAAGGTGTACATACAATTTGATCGTTTTGTATCTCATTATGCCTGATTGTTCATAAATTTTGATAAACTGAGCTTGTACGAGATTTAAAGAAACTATAGATGTAAAAGACGATGAATGATAGAACAATTCCTGCCAGAGCTCCACCTAGAAGTAAATTCCTTGTTATCAAGCTATTTGGGAATGTCAAGTTTGCATGCTTACCAAAAAACCATGGAACACTTCGATTTGACTCTGGTTTGATGGGGATTCTTTCATCTGGAATGAATGGATGTTTTGTACTAAACGATTCTGTTGTAGTCGGAGGTTTAGATTCTGACGTGGTCACTAAGTCTGCACTCTTTGTGGTATCGATTTCTTCATTTGATGTGGTATCCTCAGTAGTTTCCTTTTCCGGCCTTGCTGTTGTAGTCCGATCATTATAATTTTTTTGATTGACCGTTTCTGTCTTGTTCAAATTAATCTTGATGAAACTTCTTGCAACTTTTGGTAATACCGCAGTTGTCGTTATAGTTTCTGGATCCAAAAATCCCTGACCTATGCAAATAAATTATTTATAGACCATTAAATAAGAATCCTACAATCCAACTTACATGCCGTAATAAATAGAGCATGAATGAAGATAACGAAAATAAAAAGGAACCTCATCCTCTATGTGATTTATTCAAGGAACGCAAATCGACTGAGCGATTTGACGGAAAGTCAATATTACGAAGATTCATAGCATTACATTGCAGATAAGATGATGCAGCTTTATGAAAATCTTTTCGGTTATAAAGTAGACTCTTTACATTCTTTTGTCTAGGATTAATGTCTGTATCGCGGCAAAAAAGATTTTACTCTTTTTACTTACAAACTTCAACCACATATTTAGGTATTATCAGATTGCCATGAAAAAAAAATTATATGCATTAATGAAGGATTTGAAGTTTTGAGGGCAATTGTTATGAGAGATTCGAACTCTTGCAATATTTGCTTTTAAGTGAATAATACACTAACATCCAAACTCAATTTTGACAAAACAGCCTTTTATATTCATGCCTAAATTTACAAATAAACTACATCCAGTCATAAATAAACACTAATTAAACAATCATAGCAACCATAGCGTCTAAGCATGAACTTCAAAAAACACATAAAGTAACTAACGGTTTTCTAAAATTTAAAAATGCGAGTTGAGGCAATCGACAAGATTTTTAGGTCTTGAAGAAAGTGAATTGGTGGGCGAGTGTGAGATATAGAAAAATCGATTTTTTCATCAAAAAATTAAAGGAAAAATTGGAATTGCAGCTTCTATCTCGATTTTTGGACAACAGTTCACGATTACAGATTGGGAAATGTAAGTTTAATAGGAAGATGATGTAGAAAAAGCAGAAATAATTAGTTAAAAGTAAAAGTGACAACTCATGAATTTCCAAAAATACCGAAAAAACAATAAGCACCATTATTTTGTGAAATTTAGCACATAAAGCAAACATTTCCGGTTCGGGATTATAATTAGGTAGTAATTTAGAACCAATAGTGTGCAATTAATGTGTAAAATTCAACATTTTGATTCAGATTACATAAAAAATTGAGTTTTAAAAAAGTTTTTTGTGCAACATCGAAAATGGGAGGATTTCATTTGGAATGAATGAAAAAAATAGCTTTGGAAACGATGTAAAAAAGAGGAAAAAAAAGTTGATAATATTTTAATGCTACGGACGTACAGTGAAATTTTTTTTTGTGCTGATAAAAACATCAACTTTAGCCATTTCCAGTGAATCAAGTATGAATAAGCACAATCTGCAAATAATCATCATTGTCGGGAATATTGTATTACAGAGAATAGAAAAAGAATCGATATTTGTGTTTTAAGTGCATCTTGTCTTGTCCATTGTCGACAAATAGACACAAGAATGGGAATGAAAGAAGAGTTATGATCACAAAAAAACTATACGGAAAGAAAGTGCACATAACAAACATACCTAATTGCAGTGACTAACTTATCTATCCTTTTCTCTCACTCTCTTTCTCATTCTTTTATTTCTTATTTTCTTTTTCATTTTATGTCAATTCTGTTGATATAAAAATAGCGTGTAATCGGGAGTGAGCGAATTCTGTGCTTGTTGTGACTATTTACTCATTCATTTTTAAGTTAAGGGATAAGGTGATTGAAGAACATCTCCTACATATAATAAGGCATAAAACAAGTCAAACAACAAAAAGTTCTATCAACGTTATAAGTACATATTAATAATAGCAAGTAACAATAATGGCACCTGTACGAGGTGATGGAATGCGCGGACTCGCAGTCTTTATATCGGATATAAGAAACTGTAAGTAATAACATATCTCCAGATGTACACACCATATCCAAATTGATCTTAATTAAATTAAATCATATCCGTTCATCACTAACAAATCACAATACAAAAAAGGCCTTCTCTCATTTCCTAATCTTTAATTTCTTTTATTGTTATGATGACGATTTTTTCTATGCTGATGCTGATGATAATAATGCAGGCAAGAGCAAAGAATCTGAAGTAAAGCGTATGAATAAAGAGTTAGCAAATATTCGTAGTAAATTTAAAGGAGATAAGACGTTAGACGGTTATCAGAAAAAGAAATATGTGTGTAAGCTATTATTCATCTTCCTTCTTGGACATGATATTGATTTTGGACATATGGAAGCGGTTAATTTACTTTCATCGAACAAATATTCTGAAAAACAAATCGTAAGTACATTCACATTGCAACTGATAACTTATCTGCCATTCACTTTTTATTGCTGTCTAGGCTGCATTTACATATTGCAATATCCTTAATACTTTTTATGTTTTTGTAGGGTTATCTCTTTATTTCCGTACTCGTAAATACTAATAGCGATCTGATAAAGCTCATCATACAGAGTATCAAGAATGATTTACAATCACGTAATCCGATTCATGTTAATTTGGCACTTCAATGCATTGCCAATATCGGAAGTCAAGACATGGCTGAAGCCTTTGCAAATGAAATTCCAAAATTGCTGGTTTCAGGTGACACGATGGATGTTGTAAAGCAATCAGCCGCTCTATGCTTATTGCGTCTGTTTAGAACATGTCCAGATATAATTCCAGGCGGTGAATGGACAAGCAGAATAATTCATTTGCTCAATGACCATCATATGGGAGTTGTTACTGCCGCGACAAGTCTTATTGATGCATTAGTAAAGAAGAATCCGGATGAATATAAAGGATGTGTTAGTTTGGCAGTATCAAGATTATCGCGTATCTTTACAAGCAGCTATACTGATCTGCAAGATTATACTTATTACTTTGTTCCCGCTCCATGGCTATCTGTAAAGCTATTGAGATTATTACAGAATTATAATCCACCAACAGAAGATCCAGGCGTTCGTGGACGTCTCAATGAGTGTTTAGAGACAATTCTTAATAAAGCTCAAGAGCCGCCGAAGAGTAAAAAAGTTCAGCATTCGAATGCAAAAAATGCAGTGCTGTTTGAAGCGATAAATCTCATTATACACAACGATAGTGAACCAAATTTATTAGTTCGAGCCTGTAATCAATTAGGTCAGTTCTTATCAAATCGTGAGACCAATTTGCGTTACTTGGCGTTGGAATCAATGTGTCATCTTGCACAATCTGAATTCTCTCATGAAGCTGTTAAAAAACACCAAGAAGTTGTTATTTTATCCATGAAAATGGAAAAGGATGTTTCAGTGAGGCAGCAAGCTGTTGATTTACTATATGCTATGTGCGATCGAAGTAATGCCGAAGAGATTGTACAAGAAATGCTCAACTATTTGGAAACGGCAGACTATTCAATAAGAGAAGAAATGGTCCTCAAAGTTGCCATACTTGCTGAAAAGTATGCGACAGACTTTACTTGGTACGTTGACGTAATTTTAAATTTAATTCGTATTGCTGGCGATTATGTATCTGAAGAAGTGTGGTATCGTGTTATTCAAATTGTTATCAATCGAGAGGAAGTTCAAGGATATGCAGCAAAAACAGTATTTGAAGCTCTTCAGGCACCAGCATGTCACGAAAATATGGTCAAAGTGGGCGGTTATATTCTTGGAGAATTTGGTAATCTCATTGCTGGCGATTCACGTTCTGCACCAATGGTGCAATTTAAAATACTTCATTCAAAATATCATTTATGTTCGTCCATGACTAGAGCATTGCTCCTAAGCACCTACATCAAATTCATCAATCTTTTCCCCGAAATTCGTGGTACCATTCAAGACGTTTTCAGACAAGACAGCAATATTCGATCTGCCGACGCAGAACTTCAACAACGCGCCAGTGAATATCTACAATTGTCGATTGTAGCATCAAAAGACGTATTGGCAACAGTTCTTGAAGAAATGCCATCATTCCCTGAACGCGAAAGTTCAATATTAGCGGTACTAAAGAAGAAGAAACCTGGCCGTGTTCCCGAAAATGAAGTCAGAGAATCGAAAAGTCCTGTGCCCAATCACAATAATGCACAGAATCAAAATCATGCAACAACAAACAAGTATGACATTTAAACTTGACAGCTATATCTTATTACATTTAATTGTTATTTTTGTAGGATTTCTTTCAGTAATCACACAAGTGATTTGCTCGGACTCAGCACACCGCCATCGCAACAACAAAACTCACAAAATACACTCATCGATGTTCTAGGAGATATTTACAATAATCAATCTTCATCGTCATCATCAACAGCCGTTAATAATGCAAAGAAGTGAGTTATCTATTATTTTCAGTCAATTCCTGTAATGTCTATTTATGACAATAGTTCTGACGATTCTAGATTCCTGTTCAAAAATAACGGCGTTCTATTTGAGAACGAAATGATTCAAATTGGTGTTAAGAGCGAATTCCGACAAAATCTTGGACGTTTGGGACTATTTTATGGCAATAAGACACAAGTTCCACTAACAAATTTCCAGCCAGTTCTACAATGGCCTGCGGAAGAAGGAAAGAAGCTTAATGTACAAATTAAAGCCGTAGACTCAACTCTCGATGCTGGTGCACAAATTCAACAAATGCTCACAGCTGAGTGCATAGACAGCTATTCTGGTAAGCTTTTATTGAATTTTTAACGGACTTTTTAAATTTAAATATTGAGCTTTTTTAATCCCTGGATTTAATTAAATCCTGTGATTTAAAATTAGTGACGAAACTTTTTCATAACATATGTACATCACGCAATCTTGACAGACAGGCGACAAAACTTTATCATTTAAAAATTCATGAGTACAAGATTGTTACTAATGATTATATGCTCCATAAAAGCTCAATTAAATATAAAGCGATGTCAATTACTTGTTGAAAAATATTACATTAACAATATTAATTAATTTCAATTATCTAATTATATTTGTAGACTCTCCATCACTACAGCTCTCGTTCCGCTACAATGGTACACCACAAAATTTCACCATCAAGCTGCCGTTGACCGTGAATAAGTTCTTCGAACCAACCGAAATGAATGCGGAGTCATTTTTTGCGAGATGGAAGAATTTGGGAGGGTATGAAAATTAGCATGATTTCATTGACCTTTCTATTTACTAATTCTATTGACACATATTATTTTACAGTGAGAAGCAGCGTGCTCAGAAAGTATTTAAGGCACAGATTCCACTCGATTTGCAAGGAGCAAAGAATAAACTTTCAGGTTTCGGTATGCAAATTTTGGAGAGTATTGATCCAAATCCAGACAATCTTGTGTGCGCCGGAATCATTCACACACAATCGCATCAAGTCGGCTGCTTACTTCGATTAGAGCCTAACAAACAAGCACAGGTAGTAGTAATTTTCAAAACATTTTCATGTTTTGACGCATTAATGGACTGATAATAATACTCGATTCTATTTCATTTTAGATGTTCCGATTGACAGTAAGGGCGAGTAAAGAGCAAGTAACTACTGAAATGTGCAATCTGCTTGTTGACCAATTTTAAGGGAAATATTGTGCTTGTATCGCAATGTAAAATGATGTTAAAATATGTCTCTTTTTTTCGAGTAAACTTGAGTAGATTGTAAGTGAACCAGAAAAAAATACGAAAAAAACAATATATGAACTTATAACTGTTTAAAAACAACAAAATTCAACAACAAATTATCCATTTTACGTGAAAAAAATGAAATGAAAAACTTGGCAACCTTTGGACAAAGCTTTTGTATGCTGAAAGCTTTTTTATAAAGCTCAAAAACTTTAAATATTCGGTAATTTAGCCTTTTACTGGTTATTTCTTGTCATATAGTTGATCTGCTTATATATTATGACATCAAGCTTTATAATTAACTATGTTAATGCTGCCAAACCAGACAAAAAGCACACAAGTCTTGATTTTTAATATTTCGTGTACTAAAAGTTTAGTACAGAATTTTCAAATTTATAACGGTTTTTTCTTTATAAAATTTAATTTCAAATTTGGCATTAAAATGACGTGCAACAGCTTTGTCCACAAGTTGCTAAGTAAAAAACTATTAAAAAAGCAAAAACGTACGACAAGAATTGAAGACATTGGCATGAACAATGATTGTTAATAAGAATATTACACAAAAAAAAATAATTAAAATTGAACTAAAACGATTCCAATGAGCGCTGTAAGTTGAGTTATTTGGTTATTCATAGTAAAGAAAAAATGATGAAAAAAAAAATTGTTTCCAATATATTTACGAAAGAAATGAATATAATCTTCTAGAGTTTATAAAAAAATATATAAAAACATAACTTTAACTTTAATGTTCATTGTATAAAACTCTTTATTTTCCCTTTTTTATATAATTATTACTGCTACATTTTTCCTTCTTGGGCTTCATGATAGACACACACGTATATATTATTGTACATTTTTTTTTAATTATTTCCAGTTAATTTTTTTACATAATATATATTATATATATTTTTTTTTGGTGAAGATCAGTATTGACCACGAAGAAACTTATTTTGTTATGAGAAAAAAAAATTAAAAATTCCTTTATTTTGTTAGACAAATATTGGCTGTATCTTCAGAACATTTCTCAGTTTCGAGCATTTAAAAAAAAAGTTTAATTATATTAATCGAAAGACACTTGAAAGTTGAGAAGTTTTTTGTCCCCAAAAAAAGAAGAATATCCCGAAGATCCAAGAAAAATTCGCTTTCAAAAAAAACTTAAACACACAATAAATGAAAATAATCATTAATATTAAATAAAGTAAACCAAGGCTTTATATGAATTCATCGTCATTATCTAAAAAAGGAAAAATCTTTAAAGGCTAAAAATATTCAAAAGTTGATCTGATTTTAATCTAATATGATTTTTAATTTCACAAATTTAAAGGCGAAACGCACTGTTCTTTATGAATTCAATGCTATTTAGCGATCATACTTTTACTCTCATAAGATGATAAATTTATAATAATTATTTTTTTCCGAATATTGATAGATACAAAAAAGAAAACGGAAAGAACAGTGCTGATTAAAATGTTATGAATGATTAATAAAAATTTATTATTGATATACTATATCAAATAGTGGCAAGAGATCATACTATCTATTAAACAATTTCATGTAAGAAATAAAAATCAAGAGTAATAAAAAGAATGAAAATACATAAACATACCCTTCAATTCTTTAATTCATACTTTCAGGAACTTAATTTCACATTTTCTTGTAACGTACAGAAAATATTCAAAATCCAGAAAAAATTAACCGTCAAAAAATATTTGAAAATCAGCCGGTCAAAAAAATTAGCAAGCATTCTGAAACAGTCAAATTAATTAAAATTCAATAAAATATGGACAAATCTCTATTAAACACATCAACAACGGCTATGAACAGAAGTTTCTCACTGCAGGCAACGCCTAAATCAAAGAATCGTAGATCAATCTTTCCGTCAGCGCGAAAAAAGTAATTTCAACGTTTTGCAATTTGATTTTTGTTTATTTTCTAACAAAATGTTTTTTCTCTTTAGTGTTAGCATTTCAGGAAGATCCAATGCCTCGACAGTACAGATCATCGCTAGATCAGAATATAATATCGTTGAAATATATGGAAATGCACTTCCAATTAAAATTACAGAACTTTTAACCTTTAGTGAGAGAAGTTCCACTGTATCTATAGCATATTCAAATAACGGATGGGCTTGGGCTGTTTGTGGAAGGAAGCTACTTATTTGGCAGTATCGTGGATCTCAAAGATCAGAAATTGATTCTGCAAAGTCTGCCAAAAATCCAAGAAATGTTGCAAGTCAATGTCGTGAATTAACGTTACCTCACTGCGATATTGGACATAAAGCGAGACTTATTAACGTATTTGTACAAGAAGGTAGTCAAACTGCATCATGTTTAGCTGTATCGACAACAGGAGATGTGAGATTTTGGCCATCAATTGCTCATGACGGATCTTCGATAGACGAGAATGGCATTTTGGAAGGGCAGGAATTTGCACAATTAACAGGACTATCACCTCAAGGATATCTCTTAGTGACAACAACATGTAATCTTGTCCTTTTACAAATTCAAGTTCAAAGTGGACGACAAAGAATTGTTCATCGTACTATTAGGCCGCCTTCAAGCTTCTTTGGAGGAATTGGAAAGAAATTTGCCAGCATTATTATTGGAATGAGTCAACCAGACAGTGAAAACAAGCTCATTAAGATTACTTATGAATCTATGAATTCACTTGAATATCACGTCAATGTTCTTTCTGAACATTCTCTACAAAGATGGCTATTCTCACCAAACAGCAATGAAATGTTCATTTTTGAGGAACAAGAAATTTTCAAAAAGATTAGAGATCACTTCCGTTCCAAGATGTGGCCTAATCGGAACAATATTAATGAGCCTATTGATATGTGGCTGTTGGATATGCAAACAATTGATCGTGGAGTCATGATTTTAGCAGCAGGAGCAAGTCTTTCGTTATCTCCTCAAGTTTTCCTTGTTTTAAGTAAGTATACTCATAATTTGATTACTTGACATATGTTTTAATGAATAATTTACAGTTACAGTGATTGCTGAAGCTGATGGCTTCCAAATTAAGGATCTTCAGCTTGTTCGTCACAAAATCTTCTACAATCATCAGCAACAGAATCATTTTATGAAGTTCAAATTCATTATTTGCCGTGGAATGGCTTACATCTACAGTGATCGAGTGATACTTCCAGTTATCATCCAGAATAATTCACCTTTACAGCCACCAACTGATGATATTGAAAAGATTGAGTTCCATATTCAGGAAGACAGACTTTTACATGCAGAAAATATTGGAAACTTGCCTCTGTTCTTCTCGAGAATTCATGGAATTGTCTGTGTCACTCCATCAGATTTTGAGCCTGAGTTCTTCAATAATAGCATGAATGTATCAGCAGCAAATTTATCAGCTATTGGTACTCAAAATGATACTTTATTCAGTCCACCATTGAATGTCCAAGAACCTGGAAATATTTTATCACCAAACACAACAAATGCTGGAAATCTCTCAATGTATGCATTAGATCCAGAAGAGATTCGTGAAAATAATCGAGATATAGTGAGTCAATTAAAAGCAGCATTCATCTATCATTTGAAAAGAAACAGTTCCATGTGTCACCAAATAATCAATGAATTGTTCGGTAAAAGTGATGGAAAGAATGTGGACAGTGAATTGGACAAAACTGTTCTGAATATTGCTAGAGACTTAGCTGAAGACTTGCCAGCATCAGATCCACGATGGGAACGTGAAATTATGAATCGTAGTGCATCAATTGCTCTTGGAAGCTCAACATCTATGCAAATCATCCAGCAATTAAGAGAAAAGAACTTCTGCATGATCAAATTCACAGAATTTTTACATGGTGTCGGATTATGGACGAAATTAATGGCAATTACTGAAAAAGGAAATGTCAAAAGTACTGCATGCTTATTATCTGATATTAATGAGAAAATTGTCACATCAATTGCTGTCAAATGTCTTCATTCAGCACATTCAAGGATTATTGATGAAGCTATTGAGCTGATTATTGGAGAAAATAATCTAATGGTTACCGGAAGTCTAACAAATCAAGATGTATTCTACACAAAAATTTCATCAATTCAAGAAATCTTCAGGAAGTTTGCCATAATTGTCGACAATCTCGTACAACAGGAAGCTCAAAATTATCAAGTCCAAAACACAATCATTGAAGTCAATACGATAATTCTACAAGTTTTAACAGAAATATCCAAGTTCCGTGAACAAAATAGTGGACTTTATAAGCCATTCATGACAGAAACAATAAGTTTCGAGTATCTGCCATGGACAGCAGCTAGTGATGAAAGTGGATTGAGGGATACGCTTTTACAAATGATTGAATTGACTTTGCAGCATGGAATAAGATTGAACGGTGAAGGAGAATATAAATTTAAGCATTATCAGCAAATGACTGAACTGATCGATTTTGTGCTTGATGGCAGGAGGAATTATTTGACCAGCATAAGGAATAATCAGGAGAAATTGAATGTTCTACATCATCAATATGAATCACAAAGATTTGATCTAATTTATCCATTAGTCGAGGATGAGCAGTTTGAACTTGCTGCAAAATTAGCCGAAAAGTATCTTGACTTCCAAATACTCGTCATCATTTGCGACAAAACTGAGAACCAAAGTCGATTGGATGAGTACATTGAGCGCTTTAAAGACCAGAACTTCTCTCAATTTGCTATTAGCTGGCACATGAAACAGAACAAGCAAGGGGACTTATTTGAGAGATTCAGAAATAATCAGGGAGATTTGGCCAAATTCCTTCACAATCATCCATCACTTGCCTGGATACAATTAATGTTTAATGGAGAGTTAGGAAAGGCATCATCAGTTCTTATGGATTTAGCAAAGAATGAAATTGAACTTGTGGCTCGTAAGAAGGTGAGAATCGATTCTGTTTAAGTTCGTTATTTTGACATTTTCAAATTTTTTGAAAACCACAAAATTCAAATTTTTGAAATCCGTTAAATTTTAAATTTCTAGAAACCGTTAAATTAATAATTATTTTTAAAAATAATTTCAGATAATGTTGTCATTGGCAAAGTTGTCAGCATTTGGAGCAGAAGCGGACATGACCCAGCAGATTGAAACGATTAACAGAGAATTGCATTTAATTGAACATCAGAGTCAAATTGAGCCAGAAATTTTAGCAGGACTTGGTTTCGACATGAATAACGTGAGAGTCTTACAGCCAGAGGAAATGATTGAATTATACATCTCGCCAGAATACAGATCATCCACAGAAGTTGAATTCCGAAAAGCACTTGAGTTGTTGAGTTATGTCGAAGACAATATTGATTACAGGAACAAAATCTGGTACGCGGCCATTAAAAAAGATAACTGGCTTAAAATTGATATGGATTCTCCAATTGAGAAGATAAGTGAAACAATCTTTTATAAGTTAGTTGAATTATGTTATATCCTTGATACTGATTTGGAAACATTTGTTCCACCTATTGATGTTTTTCTCACTGCTGAAGAACTTTCTGAGGATTTGTCTAATGAGAAATTTGTTTATTTGATTAAATTAGCTTATGAGTATATCCTTGAAACATTTAAATAGACTTAAGTTATGAAATAATGAGTTATTACTTACGAAATTATTAATAAAAACTATTTTCTAAATGTAAACAAACTGCATATTTCTTAACGGTCAAATGAGATTTGAAAATGGTTTCAGACAGTCGGACAAGAAACATCAAAATAATTGCGTAGCAACGAATGAAAGTTAGCAAAAACAAAAAAGGAATTATTTACGCATTTAACTTTTTCCTTAAAAATAATTAACAAGATGATTTCGACTTATTTTAACCTTATATAAAATTTATTTATCAATCGTAGCAACCATTTGAATGCTGGTAATATTTTCACAAAAAGCTCAGAAACTTAAAATTAACAAAAAGTTAAATTTATTTTTTAGACTATGGAAAATCTGCCAATAGAATTATTAATTTATATTTTCAACTATGTGCCCAATCATATTATATCAATCTCACAAGTCTGCCGATACTTCAACTCAGTAGCAACAGAACAAACCAGGAAAATTTCAATAAATTTTCATCGGGAAAGTGAAAAGCATATTGAAAATGTATCGAAACAGTTGGAAAATTTCAAGGGATTAAAATCACTGGATGTGAAATTAGGCT
The DNA here is from genome assembly GCF_022539635.2 of Chironomus tepperi. Lineage (NCBI taxonomy): Eukaryota > Metazoa > Arthropoda > Insecta > Diptera > Chironomidae > Chironomus > Chironomus tepperi. The sequence continues at coordinate 5,601,463 of NW_027226207.1, forward strand.
TTGATGTAAACATAGCAGAGAAAGCCGACTTTTGTGCAATACACAGCAATAAGATAACTCATTTGACTCTCAGCGACTTTTCATTTTTAAATCCATTTTTTGACAAATTGAACGTGATTTATAGCAATCTAGACACATTAGTTATAGAGAATTCAGACCTTACCTCTTCATCAGATGATTTACCTGATTTTATTATTAAATCATGCAGCAATCTTAAAAATCTCAAAATATCTGGATGTTCTGGCTTAGAGATAGATTCATTAAATGCAATTGGACAGAACTTATGTAACACTAAAATTGAGAAACTTGAGCTATATCCAACATATTCGTACTTTGACATGTCCAGACAGAATAATCGTGATGAGAGTTGGACAATTGAAAACCTCCATACACTGTCTGTAAGATCAAAACTAGTCGTGATGAAGAAAAACTTTGTCCGTAACATGCTGGGAAACAAAAGGAAGTTTCCAAAAATGAAAAAATTGGAACTAATCGCAGAATTGAATTTTGGCAATAACTTTATATCCGTACTAACACAACAATTTCCAAATTTGGAATGTCTCTCTATTGGAAAAGGAGTCATGGACGTACATAATCAAGATTTTACGACTATATGCAATCAGTATAAGTCATTACGTGCTCTTGAATTCCATTTTATTCATCAGGATGAACAATTAGATTTAAGATATCTTCAAAATAACCAGTGCATTACAAAATTAACAATTGGATTGACCAAAGAGATATCACATGATGATCTCCAGATTATATCCAAATGTCTACCTAATTTAACACATTTAAGTGTTATCCTGTACTACTTAATTTCGTCTAACAAGGATTATTTGGAACAACTAATCAAGACATTCTCAAATGTTAAGCAAATCTACTTCTCACATATTGGGATGCTTGAGAGAATCAAAATTAAGCTTTAATTTATATTTATTTTTTCATATTGGAAGTACTTTACAGATATATTTAATGACTAATAAATGGAACTTTTTTTTCCAATGGCAACCACGTTTATTTACTTTTTTATTTCATGTGGAAAAACAATACCTTATCAGTTAATCCTTAATATTTTGACCCTAAATTGTAAACAGTAAGCACCACAGCAAGTGTATTTGACTTCAGCACCTTGACTTCCATAAATTAAGTTTTGCATACAAAGGGAACATTATCATGACAAGGAAATTTCAAGATATAACGTGAGAGATAAGAATCTGACTTTTTTCTCACAACGTCGTGTACGGGAAAAAATAAAGTCAATCAGTACGAATTGAGAGCTGTGCTGTAAACTGTCGAATTGTGAAAAAATAACGTTGTGCTGAACATCGAATCTTTGTTTTGATTTTTTTTTATGTTCTTTAAAGGAAAGTGTATATAAAAACAGAATGTTGTGTCATAAGGAAATAATGTCTGAGTGAAAAATAATAGACATAAAGCAAGTAACTAATGCTGTGCATCGAAAACAGTTGAAATTAAGTGAAATTAAGTAAAGTTTTTCGAATTTTTTCATTTTATTTTATTTGACCTTTAATCTCCGATTCAAAAAACCTTCAAAGTGTCTTAAAATATGTTCAATTTTATGAGGAAAGCATTAAGTGAAAATCATCCGTAATCATGGGACTTGGCCATGAAAAACGTATGTGAAAATGATTATTTTTTTTTATTTCTTTGTTCTATGGATCTTTTCCGTAGTAAGCATAACATTTTTCACATCTAATCATCATGTATAGGTAGCGAATTGCATAAGAATTCATCTGTAGTGATTAGTTTAGTATCGGGAGGATGCGCTGGCGGTCTCGCGAAAACATTTATAGCTCCATTAGATAGAACCAAGATCAATTTTCAAATAAAGTAAGTATACAAACCGGTTTGAATGACGCAAATTTTATTGTCGTGCTAGAATTAACACTTTTTGTAATATTTACAGTAAACACATCAAATATTCGTTTCGCAATGCATTGGGTTTCATAAGGAGAACGTATCGACGTGAGGGATTTTTTGCTCTATATCGAGGAAATTCTGCGACATTGGCAAGAATATTGCCTTATGCATCATGCCAATTTGCAGCATTTGAACAATTTAAGAAACTTTTAAATGTAGATAGCTCAAAAGACCCGCATTTTAGGAGATTCCTTGCTGGTTCCTTAGCTGGTATTGTTTCATCTAGTGTTACCTATCCACTTGACTTGGCTCGTGCTCGAATGGCTATTACAGACAAGTGTGGATACAAGTATGTCCAGCAATATATTATTCTTACTTATAATTAATTAATGGACTTACTTCCAGAAATATTTGGGATGTGTTCATGTCAATTTACACCAAAGAGAATGGAATGAAATCATTGTTTAGAGGATATTTAGCATCAGTCGTTGGAGTCGTACCTTATGCTGGAACTTCATTCTTCATTAATGAAACGCTTAAACACAAATATTGTGGTAAATATACAGCTTCCTTCTATGAGCTGTTCACATATGATGTCCAGTACTTGTTTACTGGATTTGATATACTAAAGTGTTGTGTCTGAATACACATCATTGTTGGACGTCATGTGTGAATGTTTATATTTATCATATTGACAATACTTATTGATCTGTATCTAACTGTATGTCCAAACAGATTTGACTGGAAACGAAAAGAAACCAAATCCGTTTTTATTATTAATTTTTGGAGCATGTGCAGGACTTTGTGGCCAAACTAGCAGTTATCCATTAGGTAAACATAACTTAATTAAAGATGGCAAAACTAATTCCATGCTACACATGAAATGTCTACACTTATTCATTATCAAGTTAATGCTAATTGTCTAAAAAATATTAATTTAATTCATTAGATATTGTGAGGCGGAAAATGCAAACATCGGGGGTCATTAATTGTGAGCAGTACACGACGATAAGGCAGACATTAAGGAAAGTTTATATAGAGGAAGGAATTGTCGGTGGATTTTTCAAAGGTGTATCAATGAACTGGGTTAAAGGTCCAATGGCAACAGGCATCTCATTTGCTTCATATGACATCATCAAGAACTTCCTAACGAATGTCCATTTACCAAAATCATTGTCTTAAAGACAGATCCATTAAGCATCTCGATTAAAATAACTATTTACTAAAAAAAAAGAATACTGGATTGATTGTGGTGCCACTACTTAATTAAAGTGAAAAAATTTTTTAAAAGCATGATTCGATTGCCTTCATTAAATTAACTAAAAAATTCATGAAAAGAATGATATAATTTTTTTAAAAATATATTTATCGCACTCACTAGAAGCCCTAGAAGCTGGTGCTATATCTTAGATAAAAAACATGCTTTGCATGAGACGTTAACATAAAACGAAATTTGTGGTTTGAAAAGAAGTTTTATAAAAATTAAGTTCAAATCCCAATTATTTTGTTCCTTAATTGTACAAAAAAATTCATTGTAATCAATAAAAAGGATTATCATTGTTTTTTAAAAATATGTTATTTTGAGATTGCTGTTGCACTTGTATTACAGTTGTGACGTGCTATGCTCAAAGTACAAGGTTACACCTTATTCTTATCAATGCGGAACAACTTTAATCAAGTTATATAGAAATTTTATTGCTATAGAAATTTTGAGAATTTACTAAAAATCATTGAGGCACAAGTAGAAATGACGTCTAACATGAAAGCTAGAAGTTAGATGTTGTCATTCATAATAATGAGCTTTTTGAGCTTTTACAGGTACTCCGTTCAGAGTGACTAAGATGAACAGAATTTGTAAACAGACGTGATGCAGAGGATGCTGCAGTATTGGAACTGGCAATATTAAACTGAAGAGTCTAAGGATCAACTGTGAGGCAACATCCAATACAAAAATTGTGGTTAGATACATTGCATTGATATACCCTGAGTCATACAATTGTTCAAAGTTGGAAATCTATCCTGAGTGTCACTATGTGACAATTCCATTGGGGCAACGTATGACGCAAGTGCCCATTAATTTATCGACGTTGAGGTACCTTAGTGAACATTTGCTGTTCCTGTATCGTCTTCAAAAGACAACAAAAAGCCAATTTCGTTATTATGTCTATTAAAATAAAATCTACAATACATTACTATTTGGCTACATCTCTTAAAATTGTGTAGACAAGGACACAAAAAAGCTAGACATACGTACGTAAGCTTTCCTCAGGAAATTAAGTCAGATTTGAAATTTCAAGGTCTTTGACGTCAATTTAAACCACAAACTAGTGAAAAGTCAACATCAATATAAATCATGTATCTACTGGATATGCAACATGAAAAAAGTCGCTAAATTTACTCAAGGCTTAAAAAGTTTACCTAAAAAATCACAGCAATCTAAAAATACTTTTGGTACATATTAAATACCAAGAACCAGATACAAATTGACGTACATACAAGAATCGATTAGCTCAGACCATAACATCAAATAAGAACTAGATTATAAAAAGCTACAAGACATTCTTAAGAAATTTTATACATTATTTGTCAATACCGCCAAGCACAGCCAAGCATGTCTAGCATTTTCTTTGTCAAATTAGAAGCACAATAAAAGATGTAATTTTATATCAGATATTTAATGACAGGATTCAAGTCAAGTGTCAATGTAACAATCGACAGACGTGATCTCTTGATTACAGTCATTATAAAGACATTTTTTTAGAAATTTGATTCTATTTCCACTTCAAATAATAAAATTTTCAATCAAAAGAAGCATTGCTATTTATAAGTAGGTTGCTGTTTTGTTCGTCATGGACAAACTCAAAGGAATTGCGTTTATGTAGAATTTTATCACAATATCTGATAAAAATGTAATCTCGTTTTTTTTTTGAGTCTATGGATACACCCATTTTATGACGAATGATTTGCAATGGAAAGTTTGTGACCTTTGATTAGTGATGAAGTACAAGACATAAAATGAATGCAATTGGGAAGCACCAGATTGACAAAAATTTCCCCAAATTTATCTTCATGGTCAACGCAGGGGTGCAGGATTGACTTTCTTGATGTTTTATGAAATGCCGAAGATTTGACTTAAAATTTTTGAATTTGTGTGGTTTTAAAAGAATTTTTATGGTTCCAATGTTTTCAAATAATTTGTAATGTTTTCATGCAAAACTAAAGAAATTGTATGGTTCCATAAACAGATCTTCAATTGGATTCAAATCAACTTTTATGTCTATTTCAAGCAATAATCACGGATATACTTTTCATCACTTGCCAAAACCCTTTTCGATATTCAAATCTCAGTAGATTAATTGTAATATAATCATCACATGAGAAAGTTATTTATAAAAATTTCATTAATTTTTTTTTGACTGACTTATTTAGTAAGGCTTCGACTACGGAGCGTGTATCAGACGTCATGAGAGCATTTCCACCGTGAATGGAAGGTCATGTAATATTTAATCGGAAATAGAATTTCAAGGGATGATTACAGGTTCCAGAACATTCTATAAATGAATTTCAGGTGACATGGACATGGAAATATTTCATTGGAAGTCCATCAACCTCTGAACTCAAAAAGACTGGATTCTAAAAATTTCAGTGACTCAATATTTATATTTAACATTAAGCATCTGCTACAGCAGTACAATGATAATTTCTACAGTTTGTTTTTATTTTATGCAGTTTGTAAGCAGAAGAAATGTTATTTATGCGCAATTGTACCTGTTGCTTCTCTCATCACCTTTTCTCTTGTTATTGTTTGAAATATTTCATTTAGTAGTGCTGCGTTTATTTATTAAATTTTTCAGATTTTTTTTTCTTTTTTTTCATAATAAAACTTTATGACTGAAACAGCATTGTCATCACATATTAATAGAATGTCCTGCATTTGGCGTTGGTGTAAAAAACGTTTTTGTTCGTGATTTTAACGGAAATTTATTTTTAAATGTTTGAAACCCCTACAACAGTTTGAAGGAGAAATTGAATGGTTTTCAAATTTACAAACTCAAAAGTTCGTTGAAATTCAAAATGAAAAAGTTCGTTCAAAGTTCAAAATAGAAAAGTTCGTTGAAAATTCAAAATTGAAAATTTCGTAAAAAATTCAAAAATTTCCAAGTAGACAACAAGAAAGGATTTAAACAATATCTCAGATTCCAAAGCTCATCCAACTTGCAATATCAATTGAAATCCACAACAAGTTATTGAATATGACATTCTTTTATTTTATACATTTTATGATATATGTGAAGTGATTCACATATATCATAATTTTTAAACTTAAATGACATTTTTATTTCATCTAATTTTCACCTTTCTCCACATAAGCGTTAAAAATGTCATCCTCAACTAAGTAGTTAGTAACTGAATTGTCCTTCGGCAAGGCACGATGGATTCGAAAGCGTGCAGATACATTTTCCTACCAAAATGTAGAACAACAAGTCGCTTCTTCATTTCTCCCTCGTGCTCTCAAAAAACTATAAAGTAAACATTTTTTCCTCTCTCAATACTCAATGTGTAGTGTAGTGCTTGCTCTTATCACACAGTCGACTAGCAGACAGAAAAAAAAGTGTATTTTCTATGGAGAAAATTATCATCATAGTATAATATGAATGTAACGAATGAAGAAGGAAGAATGAAATAGTGAGAAAAACATCTGAGTTTATGTTGTCAAAATTCAGTAGCAAAAGGAGCGTCGAACGTGTCGGAAATATAAAATAAAAATTAATTTTTTTCTAAATTGATTTGAGTTCATGTGTGAATTAGTATTGTATGTCTTTTTTTTAAAAAAAATTTTATATTCTGTGGCGAAGGAAATTTTCCATCCAAAAGTGCTAACAAATAATGCGGTCGAGTGAACACGAAATTAAAGAAATAAAAAAAGTTATTTTTTGTAAATTTTATTTGCTGATTATTATGTCAATATAGCGCAGAGAGTGATTAAAAATTCATGAAATTAAGGTGCTCGTGAGTGGTCAAATTTCAGTCTTAAAGGCGCTTTAACAGTCAAAATTAAATGAAAAGTTTGAAAAAATATTGAAATTTTTAACGGATTTTTTAGATTTAAAAAATAACGGCCATTTAAAATTTGAGATTTTTCAAAAAAATAATTTAACGGCTTTTTGTACTAAAAAGTTCAAACTGGCAAAATTCCACAAGAATTGCTACCTTTATTGAATTAATCAATCAGCAACAAGCTCTAAAAAGCGTTAAATCCTAACATCAATCTCACCTCTCTGGATAACAGTGAGAAAATGCATCAAATTCATTCACACAAATTGAATTACATTAGCATAGCAAAATAAGAGTTCAAAATTCAAAGGCTACTTGGTTTCAGAATTCATTGCCAATTCATTAAATAAATTAAGTTATTCGTTGATTGAAACATATGAAAATTGATGAGTTCCTAAAAATAATTCTGTGCAGTCATAAAATAAAAATCAAAAATCATGAAGTGTTAAAAATTTTAGACATTGACTTTCATAATTTGTTGGCACTGACATATAAACATGAGTCTTAAAAAATTTAAATATCCAGAATTGTATGTCTTAGTTAGACATTATAGCGTTAAGTGCTAAGTGACTGATAGCCTCAATTGCTAACTATCACGTTAGAATCATTAAATATTCATCTTTGGATGTTTAAATCTTTCATAACAATTGGCATTTGCTGTACACAGTGAAAAAAGTCAGACACATCCTTTGAGAGCTTTTCAACAACTTGTTCTTATTGACAAACAAATGCCAGCATTTAGTTCCGGTTTGAGTGACCAGCTTTCTTCCAAAGCTTGTTCAAAGCCAATTGAAGGCATAGAAAATGGATAGCATGGAAATTGCCAGTGTATACATATTTATGATTTATATAGGAATACTTCACAATTTTAAAACTATTAACAGAAGTGAATTTTAAGAGGATTGAAATGCTTTTAGTTTAATGCCAAAATAAAATCAAATTGATGAAATTTCATTCATATTTTTTTAAAGCTTTTGGGTTGGTAAAAGAGATGGATAATTGAAATGGATAGCGGGTGCATTAAGCTTATTACAAATTTCATTAACAATTCCGACCAGGATAACAAACATGGTTGTTAAGCTGTCAATACTTTGTCATGTTAACAGTAAAACGTCAAAAAATGCCTGGAAGTGGATCTTGATGGATGTTTTTAACTCATCCAATGATTAAAATAAGCTTTATCTCGATGTACAGTTTATTATTACAGATGCAACAATGCAAGCTGTATTATATAGATATGCTGGATTGTATAATGGGTCGTTCACATATTACGTAATATGAAAATCCCGAGTAAATCGCATTTCGTCGTAAAAATGGGTCGAAATCAGCCGTCAGTTTTGTTATATTGGTGGATGTAATTTAATTAAAATTACTTCCTTGCGGATAATTATATAAATGAGATGTTTATTTATCCGAGTTCAAATACAGACTGAACTTTTGTATGAAAAGGGGCTTTCAACTATGTACAATAAATATTATTCAAATCTCAAATGAACGTTATAACAGTCATGATGTCGAGTCTTTTCTTGCATACAGCAACGTAGCGTTGTCCTTACAAACAGGTTCTGCTGTTCAGGAATGATATTTTTCAACAAAGAGCTTTGAAATTCTCAGAAAATCTATTGTTTAATTCTCTAAACCTTAACTTTGTACAATTCCAAGTAATCTACAACATAATTCCTTTGTAGTTGCTTAAAGCATCAATGTCAAAACAGCACTTCCTTCTAAATTTAATTATTTGCCGTCACACATTAGTCACAATACAATTAAGACATCCTTACGTCTCTGTAACGTTTGGTCGTCCATATGACACCAAAGCCGTGCCTTAAAGATTCAGATGTGTCACTCGGGTATTTTGCTATTAAAGCAGCCCTTTAGCGAGAAAATTGAATGGGTTTAAATTGTATATGCCTGAAACTTTTATGAATAATTAATGAAATTTGTGAATGAGGCACTACGTAAGTTCCTGAAAATATTTAATTAAATTTATTTTAAATTATTTTTCAACGCTAAAAGCAGCCAGCATTAATATAATTATGGCAACCACATAATTATGTTTGATTAAACAAAAATAACTTTACATTTTAAGTTTCATTTTGAGAGACTGAAATGGATGGATTGAAGGTGTGGGATTCAAATCAAAAATCGGGGAATCACAAGTCTTTGTTGTGTAAATTGCCGCAAAATCTTCTATCCGATTTGTAAACAAAATTAGCTATGCCAATAGCTGATTAATTCAGTAAATGAAAATGTATCAATCATGTCATCTATAAAGTCAATTATATTTATCCAAACAATAATCAAGAGCTAAATACTGTGAAAAACTATTCATCACATGTTCGAATAGAATTTAAAATAATAAATAAATACCCGCATTTATGCATGCTTTCAGTTCATGATTAATTCAGTCATTTGTTTGACCTACAAAAATCATTTTTTTTGAGTTTTTTTTTTACAATCCAGAAATGATTTTTGTTCTGCCTAAATTTTGAAAATAGATTCTAAAGCATTCGGCCACTTATTACGTTCCTGTGTTGAATATGCTGCAATCGATAGACCTTACATGTATCTAATAATAAATTTGACATTTGTGGATCTCGTCATAGAATGTCAAGTTCATATCTAGACTTATGTACCAATTGTAAGCTATTACACTCGGGGTTACGATTTGATGGCAACAGAATCCTCCTTTGCTGTCCATCAATAGAAATGTTGTGCCTGATTTTGACTAGGATGACTATCTGTGTATATTTTCAATTCATATTCTTGTTTACTTTGATGAATATGATCAATTGAGTTACTAAAGCATTGTCTGTAGACAGCTGAGTAAAGCACTGCCCGAGTGTCATGCTCAATGAGTAATCTATGAATCTTTAATTGGTTCCTTTATTCCTTCAATCCATCAAGTTCTTGGAAAATTTAAAAATCCTTCTTATTTTCCCTAATTATCACCCAAATTATGGCACTTAATGCTATTTATGCCCAGATGGAACCTTTATGAATAAATTAAGCATTTAAACCAGCACATGAAGGTAGAGTTCTGATATTTATTTATTTGTTATCACGCAACAGGTGTGCATATGTGTGGGATTCCATAAATTAATTTTCACACTTGATATTTTTAGGCATGAAAAGCTTAATAAGCAAAGTATTTTTAATTTTTTGAGTGTGTTTACCAGCACTTTAATAGGGTGGGGTATTATTTTGATTGTCAGTGTCAATGCTTTTAGCAAGTTCAATAATCTATGTGTAGAATTATAGTCAAAAATCAAGAAAACATTCCCGAGCGGCACACATGAAGCTTAATTTGGTTGAAATCAGCTATTAAGGGAACTTAGCGGCATATCGTCAATACAGCAACGTAGTGGTGTTCTTTAAAGTACTTTGTGCTGTTCGGAAATGTTTCAGACAAGGGAAAATTCTGGGAAGCTGCTGACTCATATCATTGCGGTAAATGTGATATGACAGCTTTGAAATTTAATTCGGTTTTGATGGGAAACCTGAGCAGTACAGCAAAGTAACTATGGTAAATTACCAGACAGTAAGCAGTGAGACCACTGCTTTAAATTTTAGGAAGTAAAACATTTTTCAAAATAAATTTTAATGAATTTTAATTTGATATGTAGGTAGACACAGTAACCAAATGAAAGTTTTTTTGTAAATTAAAATGATATGGATGTAAATGTCATTTGACAAACATAGTATGCACAGTTTCATTCTCCAAAAATTATGTCCTTGATGTTACAAAAATATCTTTTTCAAAAAGGCTGTAATTTTCCTAAAATCACAGGGAATATAATGAATAATTTCATCCACGTTTGCTCATTGCTTCCCTAATGAATGTATTCATTAAAAAGCAACGCATCATATGAGTTTGGGATGTACTTTTATAATTTCAATTACATAAACGAAACTGTCCACAAGAAACTATTCGTACTCAATCTTCTTATTGAGTATTAATGTAAATATTTCTCCACATCCATACACATCAAACTTTATTGACAGACTCATGAGAGCACAAAAAAGCTTTTTTTGCTTTTTCAATTAATTATAATCAAAAACTATTTTTGTATCTTTTTAACATTTTATAGTTGCCCTAGTAATTTTTTGTACATTTATTAAGGTATTTATGCCTTCTTTTCAAAGGAAGGAAGACCTGATTGAGATAAAACACGTGAAAATATCCGAAAGCGCTTTTTTTGTACCATTGTAAGCTTTATTGATGCTAGGAAAGGTTATTTTCCATTATTACAGTTCCTGCCAATTCATCTAGACGGATATGTATATGCACAACGCATTGATATGTAATGAATTCAGCATTAAACGTATTTCTATTAATTTCAATGAAAACTTAATTTGTTTTTGATTTTAATTAGAATTTTGGGAACAAGGCAGGAAGGAACTCAATTTTCGCAAAAACACAAAGGCAACCTAGTTCCCATAACTAGTTGCCATAAAAAATTTCACGAACTAACCCCCAAATCCACCCCTGATCCATACATACCATTAAATCCAAATATAAAGTTTTCTATTCATTAATTTCAATAGAATTTTGCAATGCTGAACTTAATGTTCTGTGAACAATTTCTGCAGCATCCAACTAACAGCTGCAAATTGTTATGGCTATATTTGTCCTTCAACTTTGACAATGTATTAATCAAATTCTTGTTAATCACAAATATTTCTATAGGATTTTGGAGACACAGCTATTCTGTTTTTATGGTTGATTTAGTAAGGCATTAAATTTTATCCAGACAATAGTATCTGCTGTGGTTAAATTAGTTTATATCAGTGAAATTAGCATGATAAGAAGCAATTAAACCTGAAAATATTCAGCAATGTTTCACTTCCAATGAATATTCAATATTTATAGTCGCATAACAAAACCCATTTATTGGTATATATAGCTATGCACAAAAAACTTTACCAACAACTTCACGCGCGCATATAAATTTATAGTTTTTCCGAAACTTCAATGAAGTTATAAAATTCATCGGTTACTGTCGATGAATCCCAATCAGTCTAATTGAAAAAGTTTAGCATGTGATATGCTGCGAAATACATAATTCCAGAGACGCTGTATCTTTTTTTTTCAATTGATGTGCTTGATTATTATTTATTCTAAAATTTATTCAATTCCGTCTTTTACTCCACGAGTTGATGATTATTATGAGTGGTTGAGTACTCAAAAACTTACATAGTTGCTTATTGGATTTGTTTACTAATGCGGCTTTAAAAACTTTTGCTTATAGTAAACTAAGCTTTTAACGATGTAACCGATTGATGAATATTGATGAACTTTCATATGCATACAAGGATGCTTAGTGAAAATTTGTATTTAATCTTTTTTAACCTGGTTTTGAGAATTTTCGCATCATTTTCATGTTCAAAAGCTTGCTTGATTAATTTTTTTGGATATCCGCATTTGCTTTAATTGTTGCATCATATACCTTCCGACACAGAATTCCATTTCGCAGACTTTCATGGTTTTCATTTGAATTTGATGTCTATTTGGACTCTGTTAATGAATTCCATTTGGATTGCTTCGCCTACTTTGTGTTGCTTAAGTTTATGTTTTGGAAATGGAAATTAAAATTCAAAGTTTTGAAACTTTTGCTTCTAAGATGAAAACTCTTGCATCACACGAGCAAATACTCGAATCGCAAATCCTAGCAAGCTTTGGAAAATGGCATGAAATATAAATTTTATGAAACAAAATTAAATTTTCCAACATTCCTTTTCAAAAATTTTCTTGTAATATGAGACATGACTCAATCTACAGATAGGAAAAGGGATAATCAGAGTTTACATAATGTGGTTATTATTCTCCAAGGATTAAAAACACAAAAAATCACTAACGAAGTTCACTGTCCTAATTATCAAGATCACGTTACAAAAAGTCAATTGACCAGTAAGTGAAAAGCATTCCCTGAATGAGAATATGTCCAAAAAATGATTCTCAATGGAAAGACAGGCATGATGATAACAATATACAAATAATAATAGTATGTATGTAACAAAGTATCTCACAAAACAGGGCAGAGAGGGAGAGAATAAATAAATAATAAAAAAAAATTTCGCAACAAATTCTTTTCTATAAAAACAGCCAGCCTCAGCAGTAGCCGTAATGTAAAACGACACTCTCAGCAGAGCACATCGAATTGATACATGTGTTAATTAATTTGAATCTCAAATCAATATTATGTTTGTTTTGGAAATTAGACGTTTTATTTATATCGCTCTCGACACTCGACCGTATAGGCAGTAAGACTGCTGTACGCTGTGATAATGACTGCTCTTTTTTCGTGTTAGAAAAGAATCTTATGATTTTTTAAAAAGTTGTTTTAATAAGAGCACGAAGGAAGCATAAAAAAGAAGTAATAAATTCATTTCTTGTCTTCTTTTGATGTTTTATTTATTAGTGATTTACATTAGACGTGATGGTGGTGATGAGCGTACAAAGATGAGTGATTTTTCATAAAATAATATGAGAAATTTTTTATTATGTGTCGTTAAATTGCGAGGGAAATTGTTTAATGGACGAGAAAAGTGTGACATGAGACAATAACAATAAAAAAAAAAGACAAAAAGTGAAAAAATGAGGAAAAATTTAAAAAATTAAAGAAAAACATTTAAGATGAAAATTGTTGGAAGCAGTGTGGAGAGTAAATGGAAAGTTTTATTTAAATGTTCATTTCTTGTAAGCCTCAAAGTGTGTTTAATTTTATATAATTTACAACTTACTGAATGTCATTCAATTGATACACTATTGGATACACCAAAATTTATCAATGAAAATGCGACGATTTTTCATCCAATTATAAGTCCAACAAAAAATTCATTCAGAAATTTATCATTACTTTCGGACGTCGAGCTCAAAGATTTACCGTGGTGGTGTTCATGCTCTGCTGAATTGGAAGAAGTGGAGGTTTGTGTCAATTTCATAATTGAATAATTTTTAGTACTCTTCTGTTAATTTTTTGAATGCTGTTGCAGAATATTGAGTTGTTTATAAATATTTTGATTGCTTTGTTTTCTTTCTTTTGTGATTATTCGGTTCCGATTTTAATTTTTTTATTGCTCTGAAACACAAAACAAATCATTAATGAGTTCTCTGGCGACACATGGTTCAATTTGCATCCATTCATTGACCGTTATCTACTTTGAGTTATTCAGTATTATCATTTGATTGAGACAGAGCTCAATGTCGACTCGGATTTTGCATGGAAAAGTAGGCTTTGAGCTCTTTTTGCATAGAAAACTCGATTTCCAGCTCTGGATTGAACGTCATATAAAGCGTAGGACATAGACAAAGAGAATGCATCATCATTTCATGCATTTATTTCCATTAAAGGATTTACACAATTCTTGGAATTTCTTCAGGTCTTTTTCAATTGCGATCAAAAGTTTCTCCTTTTCATTTCACAATAAATCAAATGTTTCATGCTCTTATACCGTGAATACTCATTCATGTGCTGATATAATCCTTTTATTTTGCATCTCTACGTATCCTCTTTGAGACTATTTTTCTTGAAAAGTCAGATTTTGTTTTGCAGTTTCATAATGTGATACTTTTGTGAACCTTTTAATAAATTTCTACAAGTTTCTAAGTCTCTTCGATGATGCTTCGAATGGATACACATTAAAAATAGTTTCCATTCAACACATTCCCTTGAAATTGATTTTAGAAATACCTATCCAATTTTCACATTTTTGTTCACTGCAGAGTTGGCAGGACAATGGGAGTCCGGATCCGAAATGTCAAAAAAGAAGCCTCGAGTTCGGACTCTATTCTATTGTTGGAATCCGGACTCTAGAGAAGACTCCTCTAAATTAGAGTCCTGTCAACTCTGGTTAACTGTAGCAAAATGTGTACCAAATATTAAGCTGTAAGATTCTCAATCAAAAATTCTTATTTCAACAGGATGAGTCGGAGTGTCACTGTGAAGGCCCAAAATTAGCTACGATTCCGCAAGATTTTATAAACATAACAAGACTGTCGATAGCAAACTCAAAGTTTAAAATATTGCGAGAAGTTGGTTTGAGGAAATATGCACCATCGTTAAAGGACATGTGAGTAACAAAAGGATCAAAGCTAATACCATACTCTTTGTAAAATATTTTCATACGATTTTTATGCAGCATTCTTATGAGATTGAATGACTTTTATCAAATTGAACCAGACGCATTCAAAAATATTCGACATCTAAGGACAATGTAATGTTTTAATATACACAAATGTCATGTCAATCATAAATGAATGTAGCATTTTTCAATATTTGATTCCAGTTATATTTCACATGCTCCGAGACTTCAATTTATTGCAGCAGAAACCTTTCGACATGTTTCACATACTCTTAAAACACTGTAAGTACTAAGAATTCAGATATAAAGCAGCACCTGTTATAGATGCTAGAATTTAAATCATTTTTAAAAATAGACTGATAAGGTATTAATGTCTATTTCCTCTCTACATACAGCCGAATCACTCATTCTGGCTTACGAGAAGTTCCTGACATGAAATATCTTGTTAATGGTGGAATTCTTTCACAAATGTAAGTAAATGGCTTTATGTGATAAAAAATTCATGATAATTGAATATTTAAACGATGATGATTAACACATTTTTTTAATATACCGTCCTTAACAAGAATAACATCGTCTATTTATAGCCTTTATCTATATGTAAAGTATGATTTCATTCTTGTTTATTGCAGAGATTTTGAGGGTAATCAAATAAGTGAAATCTTTGAAAAGTCAATTCGTATCAGAACCGAGCAGTTGTAAGTTAATATCCTGTTCCTTAATATAGTCATTATAATTGTTTGATATCTGTTTAAGAATCCTAGACAACAATGTGCTGACTACGATCCATAGGGCCGGTTTCAATGGCTCGGAAATTGGAAAATTGTAAGTATTAGTTTGGGGTTGTTCACTAATGATGTTAATCTATTGAGGAAAATGGCTTATTATATCTAGTGAAAAATGAAGACGTTCGTTGTTCCTCTCATTATCTCTTTTGAAATTTGAAGATACTTTATTTGTTTTATTCATCCTTCCTCGAGTTTCCCTTAAAGAGCTACGATTTTAAACTTAACAATAATTCTTAAATCTATATTATGGACATAGAAGCTCAAGTATACAGCGCATAATCTAATTGCAATTTTTAATGTGGAGTAGCTAATTGTAAACTCCGTTTTAGATTCGGTATTAATGTAAACAATCGTTTTAATTATTCAGTCAGTTATGATGCATCCAGGTCCGTTCCACAAAAGCCCTCTCCAACTTTAATATGATTTACAGGTCAATTGAGATCCTTCACCTTCCTTGATGTTTTATACAGTCCAATTCAATATTGGTACTGGTTCCAAAATCCAGAGAATCTATAGGACTTGTCCTTTTTGTCGCATTACCTTTGAGTTTTCTAAGATTGATATCCTCTCGTCCTACTCTTCCTGAAGGAGTATATAACAATTCCACGAACATCATTAGTGAATAAACCTAACAAAGTTGATCGAACGTAACATTTTCCATTACAATTTTTATTTTTAAAATAGAAGTCTGAAAGGAAATACAAAATTACGTCAAATACATGAAGGTGCATTCGAAGGCATCGAATCCATTCAGGAGTTGTAAGTTTGACCTACTTCTATTTTTAATATTTCATAAAACATGTAACTATGGACTTTATAGGGACTTATCAAGCACATCCATTCAGTCATTACCATCAATTGGACTTGATAAGTTAGAAGTACTTCGTATACAAAATACTCAATCATTAAAACAAATTCCATCGGTTTATATGTTCAAAGTAAGTTCACATCCTGAACAATTAATTTTATGAATTTGATAAGGATTAAAAAAATCATTTATCTTCCAGAGTTTAGTGAAGGCATGGCTTACTCACTCATTCCATTGCTGTGCATTTAAGTTTCCACAACGACATGATCCAGAGAGCTTTAAAAGACATAGAGAGCTTATAAATAATTTCAAAAGTGAATGCAAGGCTAAAGGATATCCACAATCAAACGATGATGATCCATCGAGTTTTAATAATTATGGTCTTAGTACAAATATTAATCGAAGACGTAGAAGGCGAACTGTTGAGACTTATATAGTTAACGATGATGAAAGTAATATAACTTTTCCGTATAGTTCAGATTCTATCAGCCAAGATGGTGATGATATAGACGGATTATTTCACGAACCTTTAACATTCTCAAATAGTTCTCTCGAAGCTATGTGCGGAAATTTAAGTATTAAGTAAGTACAACGAAGGTTAACCTTAAAGGTGTTAATGCTCATCGTTTATTTTTAACTTCCAGTGTCAAGGATGTTCAATGTTATCCAATTCCTGATGTGCTGAATCCTTGTGAAGATGTCATGGGGAGCAGTTGGCTCAGAACTTGTGTATGGATTGGTAAGATAAATTAAATTTATTTAAAATGTAATTCCTTTCTTATTGCTTTCTACTCCAATACAGTCGTGTCATTGGCAATCATTGGAAATGTTGCAGTATTGGTTGTGCTATTAACGAACCGTTCTGAATTTACCGTACCAAAATTTCTCATGTGTAATTTAGCGTTGGCAGATTTCTGCATGGGTATTTACTTAATGCTGATTGCATCCATCGACCTACACTCTATGGGAGAATATTTCAATTTTGCATATGATTGGCAGTATGGTCAGTAGATGTATTTAATTTCATGCATAAAAAATTGTTTTTTTCATATTTTGTGCTACTTTTTTTCTTTATCTGAATGAATATAAAGGTATTGGATGTAAGACAGCAGGATGGCTAACAGTATTTGCAGGAAACTTGTCTGTATTTACCCTTACTATAATAACAGTTGAGCGTTGGTTTGCCATAACACATGCAATTTATTTGAATAAAAGATTGAAGCACCGAAAAGCTTATGTTATCATGATTTGTGGATGGCTATATTCTATAACAATTGCAGTATTGCCACTCTTTGGAATTAGCAATTATTCATCTACAAGGTATGTTGATCATGTTTAGTTTACAATGTCATCGTAATTAAGAAAATCAAAGGAAGCTTTGCTAAAGCTTCGTGGGACTTTCTTCATCCTTCCTTTAATTAAGAGAGCTTTTATATACCTTGATATTTCCATTGTCGTTCTATTTGTTTTATCATAATTGAATGAACTATTCGCATGCACCTTTTGTTCCACCCACCCACATTTATTTCTATTGTGTATTTTTCCAATTAGTAAGTCTGGAAGGCACTTGAGGATTGAGTTTTATTTTAAATCATTAAAGTATTATTTCAATCTGCATTGCAAATTTAATAGAAATTTTTCTAAGAAATGATGCCTGACTGCTTATTAAGTGCACTATAATTAATGACTTTTAATCAGTAGATATTTGAATTTAAAAAGTCCGTTAAATTTCATCCCGTCGTCATACAAAGTTGTTGATGTTCCACATTGCTTAATAATGTGTTAAACGAAAGACATCACATGCTCTTTAATGTTTATAGCTTTCCTTTGTTAGTCATCACGACCATTAATTTATAACATCCCTTAAATACTATTCATTTATTTCCAGCATATGTTTACCAATGGAAGCACAAGACTTTGCTGACATAACATATTTGATAACAGTGTTGGCACTCAATGGATTAGGATTTTTTATCGTTGTTCTATGCTACACGCAAATATATTTTTCATTGGGAAAGGAAACGAGACATAAGAATGCGTCAAGGGGTGAGATGACTGTAGCGAAGAAAATGGCACTATTGGTAAGCATCGCAAGTTATGTAAAGGATATCAATAAATAAATGTCACGTTTTACAATACAGGTGTTTACAAATTTCGCATGTTACGCTCCAATAGCCTTCTTTGGACTCACAGCATTGGCAGGATATCCATTAATTAATGTCACGAGAGCAAAAATTCTCCTTGTATTTTTCTATCCCTTAAATTCTTGTGCAAATCCTTATTTGTATGCTATTTTAACTGCACAATACCGTCGAGACTTGTTCTTACTCCTCGCAAAATTCGGTATTTGTTCACAACGTGCTCAACAGTATAGAATGAACTCATACAACAATCCAACTCATACAATTCCATTGAATATGCTATCAAGTATTAGGAATTCAAGTTCAATGAAATATCAGTATCGCAATAATGCAATAAAGTCAAATAATAATGAACAGCTTCTGCCTGATAATACTGTTCAGAATGAATGTCATTTGAATGGAAAGATTGATAATAATTTATGTGATGAAACCTAAATAAAATAGGAAATTATAGACAATTATAATGAACTTAATAATAATTCGATGTGTGCTTTTTGGTAAAAGGCCTTAAGATTTACCATCTACAAAATGGAAATTCCTAACAAAACGGTACTCAAACGTAAAACGTCAAGTATCTCAAATTATTGATTATGTTGTATTTTAAGATCTTTATAATTAATTTCTACATAAATATTTTGGAATAGAAAGAGCATCCTATAAGCACTTTTTAAATGAATATGTATATTGAACTGTTATCATTGATGCATAATAAGATACATAAAAGATTATAGCTGTGAAATGTCCTAAATGTGTCAAGTTTATGGAAAATAAAATTTTTATGGAAGTTGGATGTTCTTAATGAAAATTAATGTTTTTTATGTTCTATATTTCAGAAGGAGAACTGGATATGCAGAATATGCGAATTCAATGCATTACAAACCTTTCCTTAAGGTCTTGATAGTAAAGAATTTTTTCTATCACAATCCTTACTAATGTGTCCAAGCTCGTTACAATTAAAGCATTTGTCCATTCTTCTTAATCCATTCCTTTTGAGCTTTTCTTGTGGTTCTTCTGCTTCAATGACATCCCAGCAATCTTCTTTCATCAGCAATGCCTTCATTTTGATATTTCAATGTTCATAATTTTCATTATTTAATTTTTCCATTGGTATATCATCTACAAACATTTTCAAGCACTTATTTTACTCTTTTCTCTGTATCCTTGAATGTCAATGTGAAGTTTGGTAAATATCCTAGTCAACTGGATGACTTTGTGGTTTTAAATAAGCTTATAAACTAATATTAACACTGATTTTAAATTTTTAAAGATTTTCGTCAAAGTGTGTTCAGTAACCTTTGAAAAATGGCCGTTAATATTTGAATTTCAGAAAATTTAAATTTTTTTTTGATCGTTAACATTTCAAAATTCAATTCAATTATTCATCAAATTATTCTCAGAAATGGGCAACGAATTCAAAGAAGCAAGGTATGACGAAATTACAAATGTGTGATCGAAATAATTCGATTTGCAAATAAATGGCGTTTCTAATGGACTTGATAATTGAACTTAATGTGTGATTTATCATAAAAAATTTATTTGTGAGTGAGTTAAACTAGTTTTAAATAGTTATCCAGAAAATTCATACCTGATGAATATAAATTTTCATCCAGAATTTGTTATGGAATCCCATTAGAACATTTAATTAATGCACTGACAGTGATGACCGTTCATCAGGGAATAATATGAATAAATTTTCTGGAGAACGGGTTTCACTTTTTAATTAACATGTCAGATTGCGTATTTTCCAGTGATAAATTGAAGTTAATAAGTGGCATGCTGATCTGGAAAACTATTTGTGCTCTTTTGATCGTTATTTTTTGAAATATTTTTTCAAATTCTTTTTGACCGTTATTTTTCAAATATTTTTTGACCGTTACTTTGTTCTAAAATATTTGATCATCATATTTAGAACAGACAGAAAAAGAGCATCAAACCACAAGATTGAGAAGGCACTGCTGTAAAAAAAAAAATATTCTACCTGTCATAAACAAACAATTTCACTTTTGACAGTTTTATTAATTTTTCATCATTTTTACTCTTAGTTCCTCTGTTTATACAATCTATCGATATCATCTCTTTCAGAATACAAAAATATTCAATTTTTATGTTTCGATTTTCATTAAAATCTAAAGGTAATAATTTTTTATATCTTATGATGCTTAAATCTTAAACGTTTGAATCCTGTTTACCTATTATAAAATGTTTAATCGGGCGTCTCAATTGAAAAATGTGGAATTATCGGTACATTCTTCTTGTGATTCTTTTCTTCGATCTGCTGACTATCTGGATTGAGTGTTTGATTTCCGTTATCTTGTTGATTACGACTGTATGTTATGCTTATATTCCCATATTCTCCGAGCATATTTAAAAACATATTGTTCCTCATACCAAACCAGAACTTATTGTACGACGATCCTTTACTACAAAATGATAGTAAAACAAGTGCAAACAGCGTGACCATTAATGGTATTGAAATTAACGTATAAGGCAATCCGTTATCATTATCGAGCTTATCAGCGAGTAAAATTTGAAAAACTAAGATCGGAAGAACGAGAATATTAGAAATTGCCGAATTAATGGCATTCTGTCTCTGCGTTAAGTTCATTTCCGGTGTTCGTATTAAAATACTACAAAATATTAAGCTGTACAGCATCATCACAAGAGATAAACACAGTAAGATCCAAATAGGAACAAAAACAATCTCCCAACTCCAGGAGATAAATCCATCGAGTTTCAATGGAATAAATACAAATTGTAGTGCATTTACTGATAAAAATAATTCCAATTCAAAGCTTCTATCATTTTGTTGCTTTATAGCCCAAATACAGAAGAATACACTAATTATTGATGAAACAATCAACGGTATAAATACTAATATCCAAAGATTTTGCTTTCCATTGTTCGATAAGCGATCACATAGAAGAAATTCAAACATCAGCAGGATAAGATGTAATGATAAACTAATTAACATGGATTTAAACTGTATGTATGAGTCATTTTCATGTCTATATTGTGGATTCTTGAGAAATACTATGGTTCCGATGAAACTTCCCAAAATCACTAGCGTCTTCCAGATCCACAATGGCATAAATACGTAAACATATTTAATAGTGATGAATTCATCCAAACGTAAGGAAAATAGAATTAAGAAACTCAATAACGATGTATAAACGACGAATTTGCTGAAATGAAAAGAAATTTTGAAATGTTAAATACAAGCAGGTATTGGGACATACAAAATGATTGCAAATGAGACTTATGTAAAAAGTATGTAAATATGGGTGAAAAAATAGGAAAATTCAATTTTCCTTCAAAAAGTCACGTTTTTCATGCTTACCTTATGTTGAAGTCTTGAAATAGTGATTGAAGATTCATATCTTTAGCTAGTCACTATTCACAATTATCATTTTTAGGGTCTTAAATCACATAATTTATTATTTTTTAAAATTATTAAATTTTCTGTGTTTACTTTTTTTCGTGATCTC
The DNA here is from genome assembly GCF_022539635.2 of Chironomus tepperi. Classification (NCBI taxonomy): domain Eukaryota; kingdom Metazoa; phylum Arthropoda; class Insecta; order Diptera; family Chironomidae; genus Chironomus; species Chironomus tepperi. The sequence goes on from NW_027226207.1 coordinate 5,623,709, forward strand.
CAGGGTTGACCATCTGTGACCTGTATGCAATTCAGCTACTTGCTTAATAATATCGGATTATCATTGCATTCTTAGATTCTTAACAATCTGCTAGTCGAAGGATCGTTTGATCAATCGAATTTAATGTGAATTAATTTAACTAAACATTTCAAAATTGTGAAATCCAAATTGCCAACTCTGACATGGTTGATGTTCCCCTAAAACGGAAAATTTGCAAATAAATGGCGGGAAACTCTTGTTTTTGTTTTGAATTTTTAATTTTTAGTCGTTAAATTCATCTAAATTTTTAATTTAATTTTAACATGTCAAAAGTAAATAACAGCTAGTGATTTAAGCACCAAACGATGCCCAAACATCAAAAGTATTGAACTAACGTTATGTTATATCTCTTTTCAGGGCAGAAAATGGACTGTATCGACAAGAAGGAAGGATGAAGAAGTTGTGGAAGCTAAAAAGTCAAAAAGCAACGAACATATCAATTGGCTGAAGTTTTTAGAGCCAAAGACTGTTGATGATCTTATTGTCCATCCAAAAAAGATAGAGGATATTAAGAAATGGTTCATGTTAGGTCAACAGCTAGGCAAAAGCAACAGGATTTTGCTTTTAATTGGACCTTCTGGATCTTCTAAGTTGTCAGCTATGAAAGTGATCAGCAAAGAATTCGATTTCAATGTCTGTGAATGGACAGCAAAGTCTGAAGTTGACCGAGATCTATTAATAGATGAAGGAGAACGTGGATTTTATTATAAGAAGCAAAGTGAATTATTCCAGGAATTCCTTATCAAAGTATCTCGCTATAACTCAATATTCTCACAAAAGGAACGGATATTAATAGTTAAGGACTTCCCAAATATTTTCATGAGAAAAGGAAACGAGGAAGAGTTTTGGTCGATACTTAAAAAATATAAAACCGGCGGAACTAATCCATTAGTCTTCATATTAACAGACACAAACTCAAAGTCCTTAAATATTGAGTATAACTTATTTCCAGACAAGATTAGAGCACAAATAGGAATAGACACCATAAAGTAAGTCATGATCCCATTTATATTAATCACATTAACTTATTCATACTTATTTTATCCAGCATGAATCCAATATCCGCAACATTAATGAAGAAGGCACTAAAGCAAATTTGTGCCAAGATGAAGGAACACGAGCATACAGACAGTAAATTTAAGGAACCAACACAAAGTGTCATAGACGATATTATAGCACAAAGTCAGGGAGATATTAGAAATGCCATAATGAATCTACAGTTAGTTTCTCAGCAAGGCAGTATAGACTTAAGTATGCAAACTAAGTCAAGGGCCAAGAAAACTGGAAAGGCTAAGAAGACACCGACTGACAAGATTAATAAAGGCGTTGGACGTGACGAAGTTCTTGGAATTTTTCATGGCGTTGGACGTGCTTTACATCCTAAAAAGGAAGAAGATCCTCAAACTAAAGAAAATGAAGCTCACACACAATCCAGATTCTGTTGCTGAGTGCTTTTCATCACAACCTGGAAATTATATTGAACTACTTCATTCTAATTACTTGAAAACATTCAGTTCCATTGATGATGTTAAGGACTTTACTCGAATTATGTCAGCATCGGACATTTTCCAAACAGAATACAGGAGTGCTGAAAAATTGCATGATCTTAACTTAAATCTTGTGATAAGAGGAGCTATGGTATGTAATACTGAACCATCTAAAGGATTTCGTCCCATAACTGGATATGCCAACAAGAAATTCAGGAGTGTCGAGGAAAAATGTCTTCAAGAATATTTATGTCAATCCACTGAATTTAATGATGGTCATCGAATGTCATTGAAAGATTATTTTCTTGATTACACAGGCTTTTTAACACTATTTAAGTCATATGGTGATAACTCATCAAGCTTGTAAAACTGTAAACTTATTTCTGTACATAAAATTATTTAAAAAAAGCTCAACGGTTTTTAAAATTTTAAAATTCAGTTATAACGGTCAACATTCAAAATATTTGCAAAAAAAATCATAGTAAACAAAAATTTAGTTAAAATTTAAATCTGTTAGTTTAATTAATAAAAAAGCATGTCAGAATTAAAAGCTAAAAAGAAATTGGATGAGATTGCTGTTAGGTGGAATGGAAAAGTGTCACCAGAGCAGATACTTTTGGTTTTCAAGAATTCTAACAATAAATATTCAACTGAAAAGCTAATAACTATTGCAAAACAATATTTTAAGAATCAAATGCTCGATTCAGACAAGCTCCTGACACAGTTTGAAGTTAATGTCAAGAGGAATCAGAAAACCCCATATGAAGCTTTAATTATAATGTTGAATAATGCTTCAATTAGTCAGTCACCAACTTTAATTAGTTCATCACAACAACAGAAGCCCACAATTCCTTTAAAGCCTTCAAACTTACAGGTTGAAACAAAAATCAGTGCAAAGAATGATTTTGAGAGTCCTGCACTTTGCTCTACAAGAGTTGACAATAATAATTCGCCTGACATTGTCGTTTCTGAGGTAAGTTTATCTACTGGATCTTTTCCTGGATCTTATATTAATTCAATAAAATTTCCTTTAGATAAAAGAGAAACTTGCACAAGCTACGCAGCAAGTATCAAGAAGTTCCAGTTCATATCTTCGTCAGTCAATAAATACATCAGGTGGAAGTATTTTACCTACAGCAAGGAAATCTCCACAAACACCTATTGTCCTTAATCCAATATCAACTTGGACATTCTCATTCGGTGGTGATGATGTAACTCTTCCATTTCAAATGAAAATGCCAAAGCCTATTGTTGGATTGCCATCATCAGAACAAGAAAGGGAAATAATAAGAGAATTGCTTTATACGCTTATTGGAGTTAATGGTTCTTTGATTGTGCCAAAATTAAAGACTTATTTGTTTGATCCCAAAGACGAGTATACAGTGGTCAATAATTGGCTTGAAAATCGTAGCGTAGCCGTAGAATTTGATTTAAATGAACAAATTACTGATTCCATTCGAGATATTTTAAAAGACATCCTTCCATTGGCCAATTATTATTTCCAGTTACAATATTTCATTGAAAGTACACGAGGACCATCAAGTGGTCAAGTCTTGCAGGCACTTTCGGAAGCTATAAGTAAACTAGTTGATGATTATTATGCAACAATCGCACAATTGGAATCGATGCATATAAGACATGAGCTGAATCTCCATAAATTACTATTCTACTTACGTCCAATAATTCAAACAATGGAAACAGTCACGAAAATCTGTGGAAAATTGCAGGAGAATCGCTATCGTGGTGGGAATGTGTTAACAAGTCTTCATGACTCGATCTCATTATTTAGTGGAGATAAAAATTCTCAAAAAATACTCATTCATCTTACTCAAAAAGCTGCAGAGCCATACATGGAAATATTAAGCTTATGGGTTTTTAAAGGAATCATCCAGGATCCAAAGAATGAATTTTTTGTTGAAGACAATCAGAATGACTTTCAGAATCTCGAGAGTACTCAAGCATTCAATGAGTTTTGGGACAAGAGATATGTCCTTAAAACTGACAAGATTCCACGATTCCTTGAAAAGCAGGCAAACATTATAATGAGAACTGGGAAGTACTTGAATGTCGTTCGTGACTGTGGAAAGCGCTTGTCATTTAATCATAATTCAGACACAATATTGAAGTTTTCGCACACCGATGATCAAAGCTATATTAATCATGTCAATGATGCTTATATCTACTCATCAAAAGCTTTAATGGAATTAATTATGGATGATCATGACCTAATGGGTCATTTACTAAGTGTCAAGCGATACTTTTTGTTGCAACAAGGAGATTTTATTGTTCAATTTATGGACGCATGTGAGCATGAATTAATGAAAGGTGTTGATAAAGTCATTCCAATTCGTCTCGAGAATTTATTGGAATTAACATTACGTCTCTCATCAGCAAAACATGATAAATATCAGGATAATTTGTCCACGGTTCTCATGCCATTTGACATTTTCACTCAAATGACTAAAATCATAAAGAGCAAAAGGGACGAATATGATGATGAATGTGATGTAGTTGATTATGACATGAAGACGGGAATTGAATGCTTCTCATTTGGTTATAAAACGGGTTGGCCAATATCAATCATATTAAATCATATGACAATATCCAAATATCAAATTATATTCCGTCAATTATTCTATTTGAAGCATGTCGAGAACTTTTTGTGTCGCGTATGGATTGCGAATAATAATGCCAAAAAATTCGATCAACGTACGAGTGAGCAGTATCGATCAGCATTTACATTGCGTCAGCGAATGATGAGTGCTATTCAAAATTTGGAATATTACATGATGGTTGAAGTCATTGAGCCTGAATGGCATAGGTTCATGCAGCAGATATCAAAGGCAAAGACATTTGATGATGTTTTGGCTTACCATGATGACTTCCTGGATAAATGCTTGAAAAATTGCATGCTGACAGAACCTGACATCCTTAAATGCATCGTTAAAATGTGCACATTGTGCATTGGCTTCTGTGAATTTATTGAGGTATGTTGAACCCATTTATGCTATATATATTTTTTGCTATTTTTGGAGACTTTTTATCCTTATTATATTGTGGTGTATTAATTGTATAAAAATTTTCTCACACCTTTGTTGTATCTGCTATCAATTTTGGACACGAATTTTTCTAGGAAGCGCAACGTCATTTCATTGATGCCGAACTATCATCCATGTTATCAAATAGCTATATAAACAACGATGATAGTTCGTTGCAATATAATGAACAGAGTAATCAGGTTAGCTAAAGTGCTTTTAACACGCTGATAAAGACTCATTATTAACATATATTTTTTGTTTATTAATCAGCACTTTTTGTTCATTTATTGGTTGATTTAGTTTATTATTTTACACGCACATGCGCTTACACATTTTCTCATACATTTAACGGATTTTTAAAATTTGAAAACCTTCCAAGTTCATTTGAATTTGTATAGTTTTGCAAATCTGTTGTGAGGTTTTCAAATTGAATAGATTTTTTGTACTAAAACCATACAAATTCATTGGATTAAACATTTGAATGGTTTTCAAAATTGAATATTTTAATTGGCTTGAAACCCTACAACTACAAAATTTGTAACGCTCTTAAACATTTAAAAATTTGTAAGGTTTTAACCAATCTTTCAGGTGTCGTTCACAGATGATGAAGTATGTCTCTGTTATATAATATTCATAGAATCAATGCAATGTCTGTGAACGGTCTCAGAGACTAAAATCATACATTAGACATCATTTGTGATCGAACCTACATTAATTAAACAAAATTTATAATTCCTTTCTCATCCATCAATTCACAGAAGGAGGCACCAACTGCATCAACAGAAACATTTTCTGAAAAAGTCACCAAATACGACACCTTATTCGTTCAACAAACTGTTGCTTTACTACAGAAGATCCACGAGCTTGCCGAAAAGAATCATTCTGAAAAGTACGTCTCTCTAATTCATCGCATCAATTTTAATAATTTCTACACAACAAAATTAAATTCATGTCAGTAATCAGATATCAATGATTTTTTAATCTTTATTATTTAAAAAGTGTAATGAGAAATTAAGTATATCCTAAAATCTAATAAAAAAAAGGAAAAATAATGAAAACTCAAACAAGATAATAGAGGAAATAGGAATTTTTTTTAAACAAGTTAATTTTGCATGTCTCATAACTCAACATTATCATTCTTTTCATCCAATCAGTTTCTAATCAAAAATTAATATATCGTTTTGTAAAATATAACAAATGAAAAATTTAATTAAATTCAAAAAAAAATATTTTTTCTTCTTATTTTCTAACACGCGTTGAGCGTTTTGCAGTAACTGGCTCCTCTTCAATTACTGGTTGTGCCTGTCGTTTTGTAGCACGTTTAGCTACCACTGGTTCTTCACTTTTCGTCGTCTCTTTGGAATGATGACCTTGCATTGTGGATGGTGTGACAATAGTTACGTGTTTGGCAGCAATCTTTTTCTTTACTGGTGTCTTTGCTTGTTTCGGTGACTCGCTTGGTTCAGGTTCTTTTGTATTGACTTCCTGTTTTGCCTGTCGTCCACGAGGCTTTTTAGTGACTGGATGGTCGTTTGTTTCAGGTTCAACTGCCTTTTGTTTTTGTGCGCGACCACGTTTCGGTGCTTCTGTTTCTACTTCAGCTACTTCATCAGTCTTTGTCTCAATCACTTTCTCTACAACTTTCGCCTGTCGTCCACGACCTTTCTTAACTGGAACTACTGTTTCTTCCTCTTCTTCTTCTTGCACATTAGAACTTTGTGGCTCTTCGACTTTTGGTGTTTCTTCAGCCTTCTTCGCCTGTCGTCCACGACCTTTCTTAACTGGAACTACTGTTTCTTCCTCTTCTTCTTCTTGGACATTAGAACTTTGTGGCTCTTCAACTTTTGGTGTTTCTTCAACCTTCTTTCGTCCACGACCTTTTTTCGGTGCTTCTTGTGTTACTGCCTCTTCTTGACTTTCAGTAACAGTTTCAGTTTTTCCTTTTCTGCCTCCTTTCTTTGGGACAACTTCTTCTGTCTGTTGTGGCGTTTCTTGAACTACTGGAGTTGCATCAACCTTTGCCTTTCTGCCTCGTTTTGGCGTCTCTGGTACTGGATTGTCTTCTGCTGCAAGTGTTTCAAGTTTTCCTGAAAAAACCGTTAAATTAATTTTTGAATTTATAAAGCCCGTTAAATTTGCTTACCTTTTCGTCCAGCTCGTTTTGGAACAGATTCTTCTGTTGGTGTTTCAGGAACTGGCAGTTCAGTAGCTTCATTCTTGCCTTTCCTTCCAGTTCGTTTTGGAGCAGGCTCCTCAACTTTCTCAGGTTCTGTTTCTGGTTCTTTTGGAGCTTCTTCGACTTTTTTACGTCCGCGACCTTTTTTAGGTGCTTCATGTACAGCAGGTTCTTCATGAATTTCCTCAACATCTTCAACTTTGCCTTTGCGACCAGCTCGCTTTGGCGCAGGTTCTTCTTTTTGTGGTTCTTTGACTTCTTCAACAGCCTCGACTTGTGCTTTTCTTCCTCGTTTTGGTGCAACTGTTGCCTTTTTAGGTTCTACATGCTCCTCAACTTCTTCTGTTGCTTTTTGCGCTCGACTTTGCTGTTTAGCTGGCTGTGGAGATTCGACAGGACTTTTGGCAATCTCGTCAGTTTTAATATCTTCTGTATCTTTGGGTTTCTCTGTTTCTGCTGGTTTGTCTTGTTGACGTTTACGTGAGTTTTTAGCAACAGGTGTTTCCGCTACTTTTTCAACTTCTGTTTTCTCTTCGTGATGTTCTTCCACAACTTTACGTCCACGTCCACGTTTAGGACTTGTTTCAACAACCTTCTCTGGTGATTTCTCCTCCACAGTAGGTAATTCAACAACTTTTGCTTTTCGTCCGCGACCTTTTTTGGCTGCTGGTGGCTCTTCATTGGATTTCTCTTCCACAGCTTTCTCGTCTTCTTTTGGAACTTCTTCAACAGCCTTCGCTTGTTTGCCACGTCCTCTTTTCGCCACAGATTTTGCCGTTTCTTGAATACTTTCTGATGATGATATTGTGATGACATTGTCTGATTGTACTTCTGGTTCCGATTCCTTTTCTTGAGGAAGTTCAGGCTCTGGTTCAACAATCTTTTGTTGGCGTTTACGAGACTTCTTTTCTGGTTCTAAATAAGGAAATATATTATTTCATATTCGATAATTTTAGACATGCTGTTTAACTTACCAACTATAGGAGTTTGTACAGGCGTAACTCCTCGTCGTGAACGTTTTGATGGTGTTGGTACATCTTCATTTTCTGGCTTTAATTGCTCAATTTTTCGTGCTCTACCAGGTTTCTTTTTGACTTCCGATAGTTTTTCTTCCTCCTTCTTCTCTTCTACAACTTCCTTAGTGACTAATTCATCATTAGTTGACGAAACAACTTCCTCTTCCTTAGTTTTATCACTAAGTTCTTCAGGAATTGTTGGCGGCAGGTCTGGTTTTGTGGTCTTTTCTTGCTTTTCTTCCGTTGAAGCTGCTCTTCCTCGTCGTGGCGTCCTCGCTGGCGATCCTGAAGCCAATTCAAGATAATTAAGTTTCTTTGCACGTTTTCTGGATGGCGTTTGAGGCTCAATCACGACTTCTTCTACTTTTGGAGCTGTTAAGAGATTAAGGAACAATTTAAATTAATTTTATAGTCTATGGAATAATATTTTCACTTACCAATTTCTTCCTCTTGTGTTGAACTTTCAGATGGCACTTCCTCTGCGGGAATTTGAACTTTTTCGTCGACTTCTGGAGATGTTTCTGCTTCAGGCTCAACTTCTACCTTTTGTACAATTTCTTCTTGAACACTTTCGACAGAATCCTTCTCTGAAGTCTCAACAATATCGTCACTGACTTTTTCAACAGGCTCTGAATCTTCTTTTTCAGTAGATTCAATAATTTCATCATCAATTTTCTCAGCAAGCTCTTCAATTGGCTCTGATTCTTTTTCTTGTGTTTCTGTGGTCGATTCTGGGTTTTCATCGATATGTTCTTCTGTCGAAGTTTCAGCTTCAATATTTTCAGTTTCAGCTACTAATTTATCGTCAACAGGTTCCAAAATTTCATTTTCTTTTTGTGGCGAATCAACATTCTTTGAAATATCTTCAACATCATTTTCCTTAGGATGTTCCTGACTTGGTTTCTTTACTTCCACAACTGACAAGTGTTCTGGTTTTGTGACTTCCATAACTTGTAGTTTATCAGGTGTTGGAACTTCCATTACTTGCAAGTTTTCAGGCTTTGGAAGTTCCATAAGTTGTAAGTTTTCTGGATGTTCAACGGAAGGTTCATCTTCATTTGATTTTTCTACAGTATCGTCAGTTGCATTTTCAGGAATTACTTCTTTTTCTTGGCTATCAGGAATTACTTCCTTTTCTTGGCTATCAGGAATTTCTTCCTTTTCTTGGCTATCAGGAATTACTTCATCATCTTGGCTATCAGGAATCACTTCCTTTTCTTGCCTATCAGGAATCTCTTCACTTTCTTGGCTATCAGGAATTACTTCCTTTTCTTGACTGTCAGGAATTACTTCATTATCTTGGCTATTAGCAGTTTCTTCTTGTGGATCCAGTTTCTCATCAATTGGCTGAGAAACAGTTTCTTCAACTGGTTCCTCAATATTCTCTTCTGTTGCCTTACTTTCAGGTTCTTTTTCAGTCACTTCTGAGGCTACTTCCAACGGTTTTTCTTCGTTAACAGGAACAGGAACTTCCTCATTCGACTCTTTCACTTGCTCACTATTTTCTGTGGCTGTTACTGTGATTTGTACTGCTACTTCATCCTCAACAATCGGTTCCATTTTAACACACTTCTCTTTTCGCTTAACAGCTGATTTTGGTTCCTTATCCTTCTCACCATTTGATTCTGTTGATGCAGAACGTCCTCTCTTTGATCTCGCTGGAGATCCAGTAGCCAATTCCGAGTAATTAACGCGTGCAACTCGTCGTCTTGATGGAGTTTCAGGAGCTGTTACTTGGTTTTCATTTTCAGTTGTCACATAAGCCTGCTTTTTAATGCATGGCTCTTCCTTAACTGGATTCTTGTCAGTTTCTTCCTCATCTTGAATGCCTGAGCTCAACTCATCATTTATTATTCCTTCTTTATCATCTTCAATGATTGGTTTTTCTAGATTAAACATAAATTTAGTATTTTGAATAAATTAATTAAATTGTAAGCTATACCTTCAGAAATCTCTACAGTCTCTTTTTGTTTAAGCACTTCAGCCTTTTCTTCTTCTAAACTTTCTAAAAATGATGTCCTTCGATCGTCTTCTGATGGTAAAATTGTCATTCTGGATGTTACTTTATTACTATTTTCACCATCCTCAAATTGTGGCATCATGCTTGCCGGTCTCTTTTTCTCAAAATTAGTAATTGGCTCAGCATTCATTCGAGCTAGTTCCATTTCAATCTCATTCATTTTCTCTTCATTAACTGAAGATGTAATTTCAATGTCCTTATTTTTATTAGTTTTAATTTCGTCCTGCACTGATTCAGTCACGTCCGATTCCTTCAATTCCTTTTGCTTATCTTCAATGAAAGCAGCAAATGAATCATCAATCTGATCTGGAATCATTGTTTTGCGAGATCCAGTCAAACTTTCGATTTCTGATGGCAAAATTGATTTACTATTTTTGACTATTTTCGCTTCAAAATCAACTTTTTCTAGTTCTTTTTCGATTAATTCTTTATGTTTTTCACTTTTATCTTCTTCAGTTACGTCAGTTTGTGCTTGATTTGTCTCTTTATCTGTCAATTCTTGATTGTTTTTGATTTCTGGGAAATCTGTAAAAAAAATATGGTTAGTTTTTTAATGGATTTGCTTTTTAAATTTTAATCATCATTGACTTTGGATTAAGCAAATTTGAATTTCAAAAAGTCGTTAAAAATTTAAATTTGTATTCAAGGAACTTACCATCAGCATCTGTTTCTTTAAGGAATGCAGATGCATTAATTTCAACATTACTGAATTCTGTGTCACTGAACAAAGCACTTTCACGACTTGGAGCTGAATGTTCGTTAATGGAATCATTAACACGCTTTTCTTCACTTTCATTCGATTGATCAATTTTGCTGGCTGTTGTTCCAATAGCTGAATCTCCTTCAACAGTTTTCTCTTCGACAATTTCATTACTGTCAAATTCATCTTCAATCATTTCTTGAGTAGCTGGAATTTCCATATGATCAGAGCCAATATCTGATGTTGAGTATTGTTGAGACACAGCTATGCTTGTCAACATGTCTGTTGGAGTCGCAATTAATTCATTAATTGTTGCACTGACATTCGAGGTTATAGATGGTAATGTCTCTTTAGATTCTTGTTTCTCACAAGGTTCTTCCGTAACTGAATTATTTACAATTTCATTTGATTCATTTTCGGATATTAAATCTTCTACATGAAGACTTGATCCCAGTCTGGCAATGTTTGATTCCTGTGAACAGATCACACTCGAGTCACTTATTTCTTGAATAGAAATTGATTCCGCAGTATCGGACTTGTTGACTGGCTCTTGCGAACTCATTATTGATGAATCATTTACAGACACGATGGAACCAATTGTCTCAAACTTTGCTATTCTGCCTTCATCTTTTACATCAGCACTTGTATCATAAATTCCTTCCACTACAATTGAGTCATCCTCGTCAAATTCAAATGCTTGTGTTGCTGGAATTTCGATATGTTCATTGAATGATTCCTCAACTGTCTCTTCAAGCTGATCGCTTACAACTGTATCATCAAGCTTATTTTCTACATTCTCGTCCAGCTGTTCAATTGTATCTCCAAGCTGTTCATTTCCATTTGCTTCACTTACTGAATTATTTTCGACATTATCATTATCTTTTTCAACAGGCAATTCCTCTTGCTGGATGTCTTCTAATGATTTTTCAAGTTCTATTGATGGCTCGCCTTCTTTTGTGGAATCAAAACGTTCAATAGTTCCTTCAAATGTGTTATTTGTTTCTAGTACTTCCTCGCCTTCCTTTGTGGAATCAAGTCGTTCTATAGTTCCTTCAAATGTGCTGTTTGTTTCTAGTACTTCCTCGCCTTCTTTTGTGGAATCAAGACGTTCTATAGTTCCATCAAATGTGCTGTTTGTTTCCAGTACCTCTTCCGTGCCGAAATCCATTTGCTGTGTCTCTGGAATATCATCTAAATATTCAGATTTTTCTAATGGAACTTCCTCTTCAGCTAATTCCTCTTCCAGTTCAATTTGCTGAGTTTCTGGAATATCTTCGAAGTCATTGACACCATTTTTGTCAGTTGCTGGTTCTGGAATCACTTCAATGCCATTATTATCAGCCATTTCTTTTGATTTCTCATTTTCTTGGACTTCCTGCATTTCAGCATCTGCAAGCAATTCTTCCAACTGCTCTTCATCTTTTGACTGTTCCAAAATGCTAATGCCATCTTCACCGATACTTTCCAAATCAGCTTGACTTATTCGACATTTCATAGTGCTTCCATTGTTGGACTCGACTTCCTTAACATTTTCATTGTTTTCGTCTATAATCTCGTCTTCAACTAGCTCATCGTTGTCCTCATTTGGACTTTCTTCTTCCTCATCACTTTCACTTTCATTGTCCGACTCTATTAAGTCATCGCCATCATGAGACAATTCAAAGATTGTCTTCGATTCCTGATTATTCTCATCAAATTCTGAATATTCAATGAATTTCATGGACATATTTAAAGGTCCTGTAAACTCATTTTCCTTATTTGATGTGTTCAAGTCTGGCTGATTATCCAATGAAAGGATGTTTGTCTCTTCAGGCTGTGACTGATTAAAATCAACTTGATCCTTATCATTGATTGAAACATTAAGACTTTCATTTAATGTTGTGTCAGCAGATTGTGAGGCATTCAAAATTCCAATCGATGACATTGCTGTCCTCATACGTTTTCTTGTGCTTCTTAATGACTCTGAATTGTTGTCATTGAGCTGATAATTCTCAACAATTTCAGTTGAATCTTTTGTCAAGCTTAATCGACTGACTGGACCCATCGATAAATTACTTTTAGGATCAGCCATGACTGTTTCCAATAGACTGATTTTAGGAGTTTTAGCATCATATTTTTGCGAGATATTTACACAGTCGGTTAATGAGTCATTTGTAATGTTGGAATAGCGTGCAGATAATACTTGCGTTGTCTTATTAGGCGTCGATAGTGATTCTCGTGCCTTTTCAATCAATTTCAACACAATTTCGCCTTTCTTCTCAGTATCATCCATACTACTTGTGCCTTCGTCTGTCACTAGCTTATCGAAATTATTTATATCTTCAATTGGCACACTATTTAGAGCTTTATCGAACAGACTTTCATTTGCGGAACTGACTGATAACTTTTCATTTTCGGCAATCTTGTTAAAATTATCTTCAAGTTCCTGCGAACTACTGATTATCTCTTCCGGTTCCACGACTGGTTGACTTTCTTTATCTTCTTCTAAGACTGAGTCAATGGTTTCAAGGAGGTCTTTAACTTCATCATTTGTCTTTCCATTATTTTCTTCAACCTTTTGTACTTCTTCACAGTTTGAATTGTCATTAATTGATGCTTTGCTTGAGTCAACTTCACTGACTGATGACATGGAAATTTCAATTAATGATGCTGATTCATCCTTAATTGATGTATTACTCTTGGCTGGTGATTCAAATAACTGTTTGCCTTTGGTAGCAATACTCGAGACATTATGCAGGCCAGATTTCTGTATTGATGAGTTTTTGATAGCTGACTTAAGTAATGTTGCATTACGAAGAGGAGTTTTTCCAATTGTCCTAGGTGTCTTCCTTATTGTTGATGCCTTCGGCGTCGATTCAGTACGCTTTACAAATGGTGTGGTTAAATCAATTAAATGCATTTGAGATGTGTTGAGCTTTTGAGCACTTTTAGGACTATTGAACTTTGAGACATTAAGAGAATCATTTAAAATACTTTTTGCTGCAGATTTGACTGAAGGTGATCCTAATGATCCTAATGGTGAGTTCCAAGGAATTTTCGTTACGCTTCTTGTCAACTTCCCAACTGGTGGTGTGTACGATGTCAATAAAGTACCCGACATATTTAATTTATTGACTTTAACTGGAGTCTTTTCATTTTCCTTATCTTTTGGAATTCCTTGTTGCTCCTTCACTGGTGACTTGAATTCTTCTTCTGTCTCTTCAGGAGTACTTTTCAGAGGTTCTGGTGTGACTTTCTCGTCTGAACTGCTACTTGATGCTTCTACAGGACTTGACTTAGTTATACTTTGTACACTGACACTGAAATTTGAGTTTTTGAGGATTTTTTTACTTGAAAATTATGTAAAGGAATGCGAGATTTATGTGACGGAATTTTCCTTACCTGTGTATTGTTACTCGCTTGTTAGTTTTGATGAATTTGTTTTTTAATGCCCTTCTTTCCGCCTTTGATAAACATGAAACGCGTCCTGAAATTAAAAATCTTCCTTAATATAGGAAATTTAACGTATATAGGGGCATCACTTACTTTTAGCATCATCTTTTGTTTCCCAACGCATACTATTCCCAAGAATTGTGATGACATCGCCACTTTTGAGCTCTTTGGAACGTTCAACTACTTGATTGTTGACCAAAATCGGATGGGATGTTGAGTAATTCTTGATAATAATCTAAATTTAATGTAAAAATGAATTTAAATCATAATTTTAAAAGCTATGCCGGCTGTAAGAGCCAGCCATTATTGAAAAAATTTTGAGAACCGAGAGAAAGAGTAAAAGTTATGCTCATGAAAATTTCTACATACCCTGTGAATTTCATTTAAGAAGATCTTGCAATGGAGTTCCTCTACATCTTCAGACTTGATTAGAATATCGTTTGATAGATGATTTCCGAATTTAACTTCTGTTAAATCTTCAATAACTCGAACAATTGACTTATCTTCACCATTTTTATCCACAAAAGTTAGAGTTCCATTAATTCTAGCCATTATTGACTTATTTATCACTATTTTCACTTATCCTTCACTTTATTATCATTCACTAGTCTATGTTGCGTCTTTTTCACATAAATTAAACAATGTTTGATGCGTTAATCTAATAGAAATTTAATTAAATGTTGTTTTGAAAATTTTTTGCTTTTTGAAAATGACCGTTATTTTTTTTGAATGTTGTCTTAAAAAAATTTGAAAGTTTCCAAAGTGTCTGACTGTCGTGCGAATTTTCAAATATTTTTCTTAACGGTTTTTATGGTGTGAATTTCATAATTTCATGTAATTTTGGCTCAATTTAAACTTTAATCAATGGTAACTTGATAGTATTTAAAGGAAATTGAGGAAAATATGGGAAAAATTGCGAAATTGAGATTGGTCAGTAATTCCGAAAGAAGTTCATGCTACGTATCTGTCGACATTTATGCTGGACATCCATAGTACGTACGTAAAAAAGTGAATACGAGAATTTTTTAGAAGAAAATATAAAAAATAAGAAAAAAGTTAATTAAACATCGTATTTGTATGAAAAAAGTGCTCAATTCATGAAAAGTACATAGAAAAAGCATATAAAAATATGGAAAACAAAAGTTTTATACATAAATAAAATGGAAATCATTAAACAAGGATTTTTAAATTTAAATGGAAAAAAAGTCTTTACTATCTTTTGTATGCGAAATGAGCCATTATTTGAAAGTAAGTATACCTAATAGAATGAAGTAAAAGTGACATGTAAAGGAAGCTAACAATTATGTAATTTATGTTATTTCAGTTTATGCAAAAAAGATACATGCATCACATGCAACTCATTTGCATGTTTTAGAGTTAAAAAGGACAAAATATGTTGGTCTGAGAATTCCAAGAAATATATCCGAATCATCACATGAGTTTATTATAGTATTAGACAACGACGTCTTTTCATTTAGCTGTAAACGTTGGGATTTAATGAATGATTGGGTCAATTGCTTAAAGACAAAGTTACGTGAATTAAAAGTGTTATCGCCAAAAGAGAATATATATACAAAGCCACCAGCAATGAGACCAATACTTCAAATGACTAGAAATCCTCGTGATCCATTGCCTGAATGTCCACCAATTGAGTCTGATGAACGAATTCCAGGCTTAGAAGTTTTACAATCAACACGAATAGAATCATCGACAACACAAAGTAGGACAACATCCATAATATCAACAGAACCAGTTAGTGAAAATGAAAATACACAAATCGAGTCAATTACATTTGAGTCATTTACAGTTAGTAGTAATAATATGAATATAAGTATAAACAATAATGAGGATGACTCAGAACAGGCAATAAGCATTCCAATATTTAATTTTGCAACATCTAACACATCGTCACAAAATCTTATCAATTTACTGTCAAATCCACTGTGTCGCTATACATCCAATAATTCAGACTTGCAATTTGCAAACAGTTTTGATTATGATGAAGAGGAATTAGATGAGGACGATGAGTATGATGATAGTGAAAAAGAGCCATTAATCAATGTACTTCCAACATCATTGAATGTTGAGTATAATCATAATTTGGCAGAAGAAGAAAATAATATTAGTGATAATAATATTACCATAATCCCAATCGAGTCAAATGAGATTAATAATGATATTATATCAAAAGTAGATGAATCAAAAGTTACGAAAATCAAAATTGCCGTCGAATATGATCACTTATGTAAGGCATTATCATCACATACAATTAATAATAATCAAAATGGATCTGAAGAAACTGTAGCAATAACAAAATCAAATAATAATAATATTAGTGCGAATATCATATCAAATCAATCAATTCCATCAACATCGTCATTTATTAAGAAGCTTAATAACAATATAAACATAATTGAAAAGGAAAGTGCAAAATCTGTGCCCAACACACCGAAAAAAATACCTATTGCAACGGCGGCATCGACATCAAACACGCCAAAGCATGAGAAAAGGAAATTATCGTTGCGTGAACAGCAAGTTTTACAGTTAAGACATGAGATTAATACGGAGATTCGTTTTAAACTGCGCAAGAAGGATTGCGTTGATGCCATAGCATTTGCATCGTATAATGGGCAACTTTGGATATCAGGTTTCAAGCCTAATCCGCAGCTCTATGTCTTTCATATTGGGGACCAATTATTAGCTATCAATAATATTGCCAATATTAAATCACCTGCTGATGCTCAAAAATTTATCAAAATGTGTGCTGGACTTTTTGTGGAAGTTACTATTAAGCGTTTGCCATTAGCCGGTATTTTTATAGTTAAACGTGATTTTGAGAATCAGTGCTTAGGATTATTAAGAGATGGATCATCATTACTTGACATTGTTCCAAACTCCATTGCATCACGTTCTGGAATTCCATCAAGACCATATACATCCCATGACGACGACTCAATTTTCTGGATCATAACTGAAATTAACTTTCGTCCATTGAGTCTTATATCTCACAAGAAATACGATGAGACTGAATTATTGCTGAATTCAGTGGGCTTAGAGACAAGCCTCTTACTTCAGCCATCAGACTTTATAGCGAAAATTAAAAAGGAACTAAAGGCAATGAAAAATTATCGTGATTATACTTTACAATGAGAACTGCATTTCATAGGAAATTTTTTTTATACATATATAAATATTTTTTTTTTTACTAATGTAAAATTAGATTTTAAGGAACTATTGATGACCAACTGATTAACACTAATTTTTCGAGCAATTTTTTTGGAGTTGAAGTTGGTTTGAAAGTGCTTGAAAATCTTATAATAGATTTAACAGTGAATTTAGAACCATACAATTGTTTCAACAGTGGATTGAAAACCATACAAATGTTTCACCAGTGAATCTAAAACCATACAAATGTTTTATGAATGATAACAAAACCATACAATTGATTTGTTAATGGAATGTGAACAATACAAATGTTTTAAAGTGATGATCAAAGTGAAAACTATACAAATGACTTTAAAACCATTCAAATGTTTCTAAAAGGAAATTTTTTTGAACTCAACAATTACCTGAAACCTCAAACATTTGCATGGTTCTGAAATAAACAGCACTTTTCAAATCAAGTTCAACTCTACAGCTGACATTTTCTACTGTGCATTTTTTTCTTACTGCTGTATTGATAAACATAAACAATCGTACTCTGATCTGAAATGTATTCTACTATATTAAGTAAGTGTAAAGTGACTAATAAAGAATTGACTTTTTTTATACATGCAAAAAACTAAAAAAATAGACTTTTTTAATATCTTAAACATTTATTGATGAGCTTAATACTCATTTAATCAGCAAAATATATGTAATTATTATCATTTGAAAAAAATTGTTATCATAATTTTTAATAATTTTTTCATCTTTGTATCAAGTCAATTAATTAATTAAAAAATATTGTAGCTGGGATAAAAAAAAAAATTTGTCAAATGATGTCAAAAATAACAACACGAGCAATTTGTAGGAGCAACTTGCTATTTGAAGTTTATATAGCTCCTAAAAGTCAGTGTTATATTTAAAAATTGGACGACTGTTAGGCAATTCACCGAAAATGGAATCGGCATGGATGCTTTTAGCTAATAGTTTAATGCTTGAAGCAATGTCATGATCATTATTGATATTTTTTTCATCAAGATGAGGATTTGCATGGTTTAAAAATTGAGGCATAGAAATAGGTGCGCTTCGTGCAATGGCCAATGATCCAGAACGTCCTCGCGCATATGGCCGCTTCTCTGTGATCATTTCTTCAACATCAGATCCTTCCGTATCGGAATATTTATGATAGCGATCATTCTCATCAATTGTTTCGCTGTTCTTCATTCCATCCAATTCAAAGATGTCATCCTCAAAATCAATCGTTCGTGTGACTTTCTGTTGCATCATAATTGCACTGCTATGCTTTGATATACCTTCTCTATGATTATGATCAACATGCTTAATGATTGGATGAGATGGTAATTGATCAATTGTCATTAATTGAGCACTTTCTGGTGTGACCGGTGGAGTTGAATATAAAGATTGAATATGATCATTTGTACTTTCAAGGGTGCTTAAATTGTCACTGCTATTCGATTCAATCGAATTAACAAGCGTTGTGATGAGCTGGAACTCTTTTTCAGCTTTTTGTCTTCTCAAATTCATCCGAGTCTGAAGCTTCCGAATCTCATCTTCTGTTTCAATTGCATCATGGGATATAAAGTCTTGTAACTTTGTGAATAGATTCTTGACATGAACATCATCATTAATTGTTGATTTGATTGTATTTGGAAGTAAATCAATTTGTTTGAGAATTATTTTAAATGGCATCGAATAATTTTCATTTTTCATCATCTCGGACATGGCATTTCTGTCACGTTGCAAATTTCCATTTACTAATATCTCATGACTATCGTTATCAGATACTGCATAGACATTGCAATCACAATTTAGGCATTTGCTTACTGTCCATTTATCCGTCTTAATCTTACTGACGAAAATCGGATGTTGGACATTGATTTTCGTCTCATCACACGTAAATCCTAAGGCCTGAAAATAAAGGAACATGATTATTTAATGCTTTAAGGAAGTCATAATTCATAAATTTATGATTCATTCTTAATTTATTAGGTATATCCAGTTTTGGTACAAAAGAACATTATCTCTTGAGTACGGCAGGTAGAGAAGTTATGCTGCACAGACAACAAAGAGATAAACTCGTATAAAAGTTTATGACTATGCTGGATTTCGCAAATTTTTATGTTTTATGGTTTCAACGGTCATTTTAGATTCAAAATTTAACGGGATTTCAAGATTTAAATGTTGTCATCATCAAGAAATGCTAGAATCGTGTAAATTACACGACTTTTGTAAACAATTTTTTATGACAACATAAAATAGAATCATAAAGAACAAAAATGGTGCTGAATCAACCATTTTAATAATCTAAACAATAAATAATCATACATTGTTGCAATGATATCACAAAATCGTTCACCCCACACGACTATGAACTTAGCAAACATTGTTTGACTCAAATTCCGATTCTAATATTATTTTCATCGTACACAAAAATAGCGAGACAAGTCTTATCTGGTCTATACATCAACAAGAAGAAAGAAGAAAATAATTTTCAAGCCAGCCACAGCGCAATCACTAATAAATTGTAGTAATTTTAATTTTTTCTACGAATTTATCGGCTATTTAGCAGAAATTAGAACTTGTTATTAAGCTATTTCATTCAACAGATGTATATGTTATGCCGTCACAAATCTTCTCTTCGTTTTTATATTTCCACTGTCAATTTTTTTGTAAATATGGCTATTTTTATGTGATTTGTTGTTTTGTATGAAACAACTTTACTGGATCTAAATCCATAAAAATATTATGTCCGTACTTACCAATTTAAAAAAGTCAAGCAGCTCATAATATAATGAATTTGTCGTACAATTAACTTTAGATTTGGATTTATCCTCCTTTTTTTGGCCATTTATTAATTCACCAACTATATTCAAGCAGTTACAGAAGAACATATTTAATTTTTCTTAACTTTTTAAGACAGTATTGGAGAGTAACTTAATGTTTATCAGATGATGATGATTGTAAGGTATTTAATTTGATAGGAAATTACATAAATGATGTAGTAAAAAAATTAAAATAAAAATTATAATTATTTAAAAGATGTTTTTTTTTTCACAGGCAAAAAAAGAGTGTATTTTAGTATAAAAAATGCGATGTAGCTAAGTTTTTTTTTTTTCTTTTCTTTCTCCTTCTCTCCCTTGTTCTAAAATCTATACTGAATGTGTATATATACGAATATTATTCGACGGTTTGCGTTCGTACTTCTCCCTTCTAAACAATGAAGGAACTAATGTCACAGATAAGTTTTGTTGAAATTTCGTAACTTCTTTATTATAATATTGACAGTTACGTCATATGCTGAAATTCTCTCGAGTTCCTCATTTGCATTTCTCTCAAAATCATGAAATCCAGTCGAGCTGTTGCATGATTTTTTTAGAGATTAGATGATATACAAAAATTCAGGTTTCAGGCAGTTATTGACATAAGGCGGGTAGCTTGATGATTAACCTTGAATGTACCCTTGTATTAGCTTAACTTACCCACACATAATAATTTTTGAGTAAACGACCTATTTATTATGTATCTGATCATGTTGATGAGTGACATTATTATTTTGTAGGTATAGCATGTTTATTTGTTTTATTGGATGTAGAGATTGAGTAATTATTGAAGGACATGTTCGTTGGAATTGTAGAACAAAGAAACAGAATGTACAGCATAATCATCTCAAAGCAGGTCTGTTCCGCCTTTTAGATCTTAGAACAAGTGTTCATGATAGTTGTTGTTCCAATTATTCAGTAAGTTACAATATATTCAGGTCCGTTCTAGTAATAGCCATCAACGGTGAATTTACAGCTTTCGTTTCTATTATCATTCTAACTACATCATTCATGACTCGTTCTTACATCTTATGTTGCCAGTTCTTAGTTTCCCTAATTAATTAATTATAAATTACCCTAAAATACTAAATTAAACCTCAAAACATCTTAATTCATAAATTTTTTGTATCTTCATTTTTATTTTATTCTTACTATTTATTTGTAGTCATAAAATGGTCATTAAGTGTATCAATTTCTTCATTTGTTTCACATTCATCATTACTAAAATTCTAATGCTCACACTTTAATATGATTTGATTTTATGACAAAGCGGATTACAAATATTGTGGAATTGAAAAAAATCATCCAAATCCAACGGACATCCATCAAAATATTTCAATTTGCAAAAAAATCTTGGAAGAATTATTTTCGAGGTAATTTTAAAAAAAGACTCCCAAAAAGATTTAATAATTGGTTTATAAAAATCATAAAATTGTACACAATCGGATAATTATGGAAGTAAGAAAAAGAAGTCTGCAAAGAGAGTGTGAGGAGGAAAAACTGGATGGCTTAATAAATGGTAGAGAGAAAAAATATCTGAGCGAGTGAATAAATCGGGGATGAAAACAATAAATCAGGCGAAAAAAATGTGTAATTAATGGTCTTAGAAATAATCAATCTCGACAACGCGACCGTCAAAACGAGATCCATCAAGAAGTTCTGTGGGATGAAAAGAATTTTATGAATTAATTAATTTAAATACCTGACAAAATATATTAATACTTACTTATGGCAACATCAGCTTCCCTTTCCTTTGAAAACCTTACAACTCCAGTATCAAGACCACGAATCTCAGCGAATTTGACCTCACCGACATCACGGAACTTGTCGCGAAGATTTTGCCAGGTCCATGATGAAGGAAGCTACATAGAAGTAAAAAACTTATCTAATTAATGCTTTGTTTATACACAACATGTGATAATGAATGATAGCAGATAAGCAATTCACATTTATGGGTGCGTTGCTCTTTGCGGTTTTAAAAAAGATATTTGCGTTTCAATTGTCACGTTCGCAAATAAGTTGAGGATAGTGTTGAGTTTTTGTATAGATTTTAAGGTAAACAATGAATTTTGACATAAAACATTGAAAATTTACGTAAATCGATCATCGTGTTACGTAAAACATTTCGCTTATCCGCTAAACTTTGGCGTAAAACATTGAATTCTTAAGTAAAACATTGAAATTGTTTCAGCTTAAAACAATCAAATTTGCAAGTAAATCATTTGATTTATACGTAAAACTATGAAACTTCACGTAAAGCGTTGTACTTATACGTAAAACATTAAACTTTTTTTTTCAACATTTTACGTAGAACATGGATTTTTTACGTAAAAATTGACGTAAAGCAATGCGTTTTACGTAAAGCTTCAAACGTTTACGTAGCGTACTCAAACGTAACTCAATGACTTTATCCTCAACTACCAAAGGTCAAACGCTTTTAAAATCCTTAAATCGACTTATTTAATTAAAAAATATATTCAACTTACGTTACGAACAAGAATGGTGTCAGATTGTTGTTTACGGGAAGAACTGGAGCCTCCAAAATTACGAGAATTATTATAATCATCGTTGGATGTGTTGTAGTTGCGAATTTGATTACCACCAAATGATGGTAAATCGTCATTACGATTTCCCGAATTGAAACCGCTTGTATTGTATGAATTGAATGATGACTGATTCATCGATTGCTGCTGATTTTGGTTAACATCATTTGCGTTTGATGTTAGATTGAGGCCAAGAGAATTTAAACTGGCAGCAGCAGATGAAAGCAACGGATTAGCTGATAATGCAGAGACACCGCCCAAACTAGTAAGTCCACCAACAACATTTTGTAAAGCGGCGAGACCCGATAAATTATTATTCGTTGGAACACCAAGCAAGCTTGAATTTTGAGGAGCAGCAACAGGCGTTGGAGTTGTCAATTGATTTAAACTGTTGCTGAGTGAACTCAATGGATTAATATTAGTATTCAAGTTCGACATGGAATTCTGAGATGGATTATTCTGAAGATTGGGCAAATTACGTGCAACATCTCTGAGTGGTTCACCATTTGGACCTAACCCAATTCCAACGCTTTTCAATCCATCAGGAAGTTTAACTCCCTCACTTTTATCAGGAATACGATCAAGACGTACAGTCATTCGACGATCAAATAATGTTTGTCGATCAAACATCGAAATCGATTGAACAGCTTCGACGGGATGATCATACTCAACGACGGCGAATCCACGACTATTTCCATCTTTATCAAGCGATAAATCAACACTGAGAACTTTACCTGCAAGCTTGAAAACTTGCTTCAATTTTTTGGCGTCGACTTTATAGTCTAACTGTAAACGATAAGAATGGATTTTGATATTTTTTCGTTTGTTTTCAAGAACAAGTAAGCAGTTGTGTCCAGCAAATGAGAAATAGAGAAAGAGAGAGACAAAAAAACAACATAATCAAGAAAAAATACAGAAAAAAAGCCATCAAAGTCAATACTCACATTAGCGACGAATACTTTATTATGCAAAGGTCCTTGAGTGATGCCCAATCCTTCTAAGAACTTAACCGATAAACCATAAGTATTGAAATTCTCAAGATTTGAGCTATTATTTCCGTGATTATTACCACCACCGCCGTGCGAACGAGATGAATCATTATAGCTACATAGATGATTTGTAAAAAGAGAAGAAAATATGGCAACGAATTGTCAGAAAAATTTCTAATCACTCTCAAAGTCGTTCATTAAAGGAAATTAAATTAATTAAAAGACAATAACAAGACTTTGTGCTCCCTCATAGACAGAAAAGCGCAGCAAAATCAAGACATCTTGAATGAACAACTTTCGATAACTAATAAAATGTTTTAAATAAGAATTTGGAAGTACAAACACGTACGATCTATCATCATCACGATCTCTACGATAAGAACCTTGTGGCTTAACGACAAAGCCATATTTATCCCTTTCGTTGCCTGAATCTTCCTTAATGACCAAATTACGTCCGCTCAAATCATAACGATTCATTTTGTCAAGAGCAACTCGAACACTATCGGCCGAAACAAACTCAATTATGCCACAACCTCTGGGCTTGCCATTCTCGTCGTTGAATAATTCAACAAATGCAACTTCGCCGACCTCTTTGCGAAACAAATCCTTCAAATCTTGCCAACGAACTTCATATGCGATACTATATAGGTATTAGAATACGAACAAAAAATCATTAAGTTTATGAAAAATTCCAGATTTTCGTAGGCTTTAAGCCACTAGGTGGGAAATCTTACTTTGAAACGTAAATTCGACGTGTTTCTGAACGATCTTTGGACCTATCGCGGGAACTATCAAATCTTGAGCTTCTTTCGCCGCCACGCTCACTACGTCGTGCACGATCTCGATCTCTTTCTCTGTCACTGGAACTAGAGCGTGTATTTGAATCCATCTCTTCCTGACTCGGATTATTAATTTACTTAAAAGTGGAAAAATAAATAGAAACGCAGATTAACGACACCGCAAATCAGTTAAAACTAGTATTTCAGCACAAAAAAAGCATCCAGCACAACAAAGTCCTTCAGCTTATCACAAAAATCTCAAATTTGCAGAAAATTAGAAGCCATAGAAAATGCCGAAATTGAAAATTACAAAAAATCTAATCAAATTCACTATATCCAATGTTATATTTGATACCTTTACAAAAACAACCGACTTATGCAGCTATTTCACTGTTAAAATACAACTTTTGAGCAGAATTTTATAGATTAATTAATGATTTTATAAAATTGAAGCTCTATTTTTTTCAGCACAGAGAAATTTAGTACTCACTGGAACTTACAATGAAAAACTATTGAATATAGTTATTATTGAAAAGAGATCAAAAAATGTGTGTCACAGTGGGATGTTTACACTTGACAGCTGTACACAAACTATTTTTGAGTAGGCGGAACTCGCTAAGTCTATAGTTTTCTAATTAAACTATTTTGATTTTTTTTCACTGGATCTTTTTTCGCGAAT
Organism: Chironomus tepperi; assembly: GCF_022539635.2. Lineage (NCBI taxonomy): Eukaryota > Metazoa > Arthropoda > Insecta > Diptera > Chironomidae > Chironomus > Chironomus tepperi. The sequence goes on from NW_027226207.1 coordinate 5,648,591, forward strand.
TTTGTTTTATACTGAAGAAAAGCTGATGTGTTAAGTTTGTCCGTCTGTCCTGCATATAAATTGATTATCTTGGAAGGAAAGCATTAATAGTTTTATTAAGGCTGAATATTTAAGGATTCAATATAATTATTTAAATGCATCAATTTATCTTACTGGATCTTGTCATAAAGCTTCATTAGGCATGGATGAGTCATTTTGATAGTAAGGTTATCATTAAATGCGCTTTAAAGCATCGAATACTCAATTTCTATAACTGACTCATTTCCATTATTTACTTCGGATTAACCTGAAAAAGCTTATTTAGAACAATAAATATTCAAATTTTAAATGACAGTTGAGATTTTTTAGAACTCGAAAGCTTTTTGGATACCTTTATGATGACTTAACTGAACTTTATTTTGCACATAATGTTTTAAGGTGAATGTCAAATTTCCAGTTTTGAATTTATGACTTCAAAAAATCAAGATTTTAAGAATGCGAATTGAAATTAAGTAGGAGTGTCTATCATCAAAACCTGTTCCTGTATACAAACATTTTCTCGTGGTCACGCTTGTTGATAAGCCACAAAAAAACGAAAACAAACGAAGCGCATACATTTTTTCTCATTACTCACTGAATCACATGTACAAGACTAAGTCATAACAACTGAGTATCTCTCTCAATACAATTTTGCCGGTTGAGTATTTAAGTTGATGATCGAAACAAGATTTTTTCCAGTCTCTCATCAGGTTTTAATAACGACGCAAGCAATTATTTTCCCCAAAAAACGATGTATAAAGCAATCACTTTAATATTAAGCAGTTACTTTATTTTATGTTGTGATAGTCGCACAGCTGAGAAATTGAAAGTTCAATTACCGGATGGAAGTAGACTATTAGGTCGGTATCTGACGTCAGACAGTGGTCGAGGTATTCGAGCTTTTATGGGAGTACCTTATGCGGAACCACCGGTTGGAAAGTTGAGGTGGAAAGTAAGTGAAATTGGAAGTGACAATTGTTTATACGTGATTATATAATGACCGCGTCTTCATACAAAGTTGTGCCGCATGACACAGCGAAATGTTGTTGTTTTGAAAGCAGAGATCATTAATATCTTCTATTAACAATTCTTCAGGGTCATTGAGGATCGTTCACAAATGACGTCAAGTTATCTAAACTCTAAAGGTATCAGGTGCACTAATTACACTTTAAGACAGTGAATCTGCCCCAAATATACCAAACATTTGGATTGACCTAATTTATGAACGACCCCAAAGATGACGTCAAAGAAACAAACAGTTAAAAGTTAAGAGTTAATTCAGTACAAATCTCGGAAATGAATAAGCACCAATTGTTAATCACTTTTTACGGGGTCATGATCGAGTAAATCTCATTCATGAAATTGAGAACAGATTGAAAAATATCAGCCAAAATTTCAGTGATCTTTGAATTGTTTTCTTTATCAACACTTTTTTGAGTTTTGATGTTTTGTGTGTAAACAACTAGGTGAAGTGATGATGATAAGATTAGATGTAACCCCTTAATAAAACAGTGACTGATTAGATTGTTAGAACTTTTTGCTCGCAGAAATTCTTTAAAATTCAAGTGCACTTCAAGGTCTTCTATGATCTTAGTTTCTTTGTGTTGCTTTGCTTGTCAAACTTCATGAATAAATGAGTTTAAAAGAAAAAGTCATTAGTAAAGCAGGTGATTGAGAAGCAACAGTTAATAGATTGTTCAATGCAAATTGGTTTCTTAGAATTGAGCTATAATGTACATGAACATTAAGATAGAAACACGCAAATAAATAAATATTGAAGAACTTCACCAAAAACCTTACAATTCCTGATAAACATTTGTAAGGTTTTGAGCTCAAAATATCAAAACATTGCAAAAATTCAGCAGTTCCGAGCAGTCATCAAGAGTTCAAAATGATTACGTACTTTAAATCAATCCAGCAATTATCATCAATTACTTCCTAATAGCTGTCGCTTTAAATCCATAAATTAAATTGCTCAATCACAACAGCATATTTATTAATTGCAATACAATAACTTCTGTTGACATTCGTCATATGATGCGATTATCTCTGAAGTTGTGAATTCTAGTTCAATTAATATGCATTAGATAGCCTTCCGAATTAGAATAATACAAAATTAAAGATTTTTAATCCAAGGTGATAATGCACATGATTAATATACAGCAATGCAAATCAGGTTTCATTGCGTTCTATCTGAATGTTTATATAATTTAAAGTTTTAATTACTAGATTAATACATTAATTTATAACTGATTTTATTTCTAGGCACCTCAGAAAAAGAAGGCGTGGGATGACGTATTAAAAGCTTACTATGATCCACCGTTATGTATTCAACGTGATCCATTTAGACGAGATTATGAGATTTCTGGAAGTGAAGATTGCCTTTACCTCAATGTTTATGCACCAGAAGTAGTCACAGATCCAGTTCCTGTCATGATCTTCTTCCACGGTGGTGGATTGATGTGTGGATCGGGAATTAAACCATTTTACGGACCTGACTCGTTACTTGAACATGATGTGATATACATTGGAGTTAATTATCGACTTGGACCGTTAGGATTCTTATCAACTGGTGATGACAATTGTGCTGGTAATTTTGGATTCAAGGACCAAGTTCAGGCTTTGAAATGGATTCAGGAGAATATTGGTAAGTAGATTAATTGACTAGATCCAGTAGACTTAACAATTTCCATCCATATTCAGCATCATTCGGTGGAAATCCAAATTTAGTAACAATTTTCGGTGAAAGTGCTGGAGGAGGTTCTGTTACTTATCACATGCAATCGAAGCTGTCAAAAGGACTTTTCCATCGTGGAATTGCACAGTCTGGAACCAATTTGGCACCATGGGGAGCTGTTGCTCATAAAGGAGTTGCTGAAGAAAGAGCTCAAGAACTTGGAAAAATGATGGGATGTTCATTTGATGGACATGATTATGGAAAAATGATTGAATGTCTCAGAAATGTCTCTGCAGAAGACATAACAAAGGCCTTCTATGATTTCTTCAAATGGGACACTGACCCAATGGTGAGTAACTTGATTTATGGATTTTAACAATTTCGAGTTCTGAATTTTAATATTTCAGGTTCCATTCCCACCAGTTGTTGAGCATGAACATGAAGGAGCTTTTATAACTGAAAATCCTCGTTTTGTGATGAATCCACATGGCTTAAACATCCCATTGATGACTGGAGTGACCTCTGAAGAAGGTGCATTAAAGACTGGTGCTTTAATTTACAATGATGACTTAAGAGAAGACTTACTGAAGAACTGGGAGAAAGCTCTGTCCACATCCCTATACTATGATCACCATGACAGTCAGAAGCAGGCAGAAATCACAAAGAAAATTGACGAATTCTATTTCAATAACCAAAGATTAACACCTGATACTCATCAAAATTTAACAAATTTATGGACAGATGCTTGGTTCTTCCATGCCATGATTGACTACTTAAAGCTTAGATTCTCAAATGAGAATAGAAATAAAACTTATGTCTACCTCTTCACGCATAAAGGAGCTGCTAGTTTCACTGAAATTTTCAAGGCTGGATCTGAAACTTATTATGGAACTGCTCATGCTGAGGAGCTGCAATATCTGTTTCCTATTAGAAAGGATCTGCATTACTTCTTTTCATCGATTCCAACAGAACAAGATAAGAGAATGAGTAAAATTTTGACAAAACTTTGGGTCAATTTCGCTTATTATGGGTAAGTTGATGCTGTTGTGCAGGCAGTCAATGCCTACTCTGACATATTCTCAAGATTGAGACAATCTTGGTATTGCCAATGCTCTTACATTCTTAGAAAACTAATATAAATTTCCAATTCCAGAAATCCAACTCCAACAGAAGTCGAAGGTCATATTTGGAAGGAAGCGTCCTCATTTCCACTCGATTACTTAAGAATTGGCAACGAAATGGATGAAACCAATGACAATCTAGTGTCGTTAGAGAAGGATTTATATCCCGAAAGAGCTAATTTCTGGAATGAACTAGCTGCGCACTATCCAGCTGATGATGAAAATCTTATTGAACCTAATAGCAAAGCTAATGTGAAGGGAGAGTTGTGAATATTGTTACTTAATGTTAAGAATTGAATATAATCTTAAGAAGAATCTGTGAAAATAAAGCTGCTTTGTAAGCTATAAGTCTATTGAATAACTAAATATACCTGGATTCCTTAATTAATCCTTAATTCTAACTCCTAGGACGGCTTATAGCATCTGGATGTCAATTTTGTCGCACATACACAAATCATCTCAATATCCATTATGGATAAAGCTTGAATTCTCCAATTTTATAGCAACATCCCGGGAAAATCCATAACTGTAACTGCCGGGTTTTCACAGACAAATTATATCCGCCCACGGTTGACATTAAACCAAATCAAAACAAATAAAGACACCCCCGTAACTAATTTCCCGAAAGTATATAAGCAGTCCCATAAAACGACCAACTTTTCAGTTTGTGACTCGTGGATTTAAAGTCGGCAACAAGAATAAGGGATGATAAGACTTAAAGAAAGTTTAGTGATTTTGTGCAGTTACTTCATATTGTGCTGTGACGGTCTCACATCTGAAAGTTTAAAAATTAAATTATCTGATGGAAGTAGACTACTTGGTCGGTATTTGACGTCAGACAGTGGTCGAGGTATACGTGCATTTATGGGAGTGCCTTATGCTGAACCACCAGTTGGAAATTAAGGTGGAAAGTAAGTGATCAACTATGAAAGGATTAAGCTGAAGGAATATTAGCAAAATTGCTAATCTTGTGAGCTTGTGACAATTTTGAAGAGTTTATGGACAATACTGTACAAAAGTCAAGTTTAATGCCATGCCGAATAAAGTGAATGAGCGAATTTTCATGGCTAGTTTAGCGTGGATAAGTGATGATTTGGGAACTTAGTGTGAACAGTTTGTAAATGCACTGGAACATACATATTATTTTTGGAACCGTAGACTGTTATGCCATAAGAATGCTTTAAAGCTTATCAAATATCTGCGGATATTAATAGCAAGTCAAATTGCAAATTAAGCAGCCATAATTCATGCTGAAAGGCGATATTGAATGAACATTCAGAACTGAAAGGTTACTCTATTGTGAATGAGTCTAAGTTCTAGTGATTTACAGAGTTTAGACATGATTAATGAAATTTAGAGCACATTAGAATGTTATTTGTTAATTCATTGACCTTTGTTTTGATTTTTCGTTATCAAAATTCTAGTCATGTCCAAATTTCAGCGCAAAACTTGGACGACTTAATTTATTAATCAGTTCTGTATGATTGCTTAAAGTTAATCAGTTCTATTTTGATGTCTTAACTACTCATTTGGTGACTTTAAAGCCTTTCTGCCTGATTTTGAAAACCACTAGCTTTAGTTCTAATTATCCATCGATCTAAATCACCACATCCTTCACTTCTATAAACAATATAAATCATCAAAACTATCTTTTTCAGGCACCACAACCAAAAAAACCATGGAAAGAACTAAAAAAAGCTTACAAAGACGGACCAGAGTGCCTGCAAATGGATCCATTCCAACGTTACTTTTCCGTAGTTGGTGATGAAGACTGTCTGTTCCTCAATGTTTATGCACCAGAAAAGGTCAAAGATCCATTACCAGTTATGGTATTTTTCCATGGTGGTGGCTTGATGTGTGGTGCTGGTACAAAAGCATATTATGGACCTGATTACTTGCTGGAACATGATGTCGTTTATGTTGGTGTGAATTATCGTTTGGGACCACTTGGATTCTTGTCAACTGGCGACAAAAATTGTCCTGGGAATTTTGGATTTAAGGATCAAGTTGAAGCTTTGAGATGGGTTAATAGGAATATTGGTAAGTTGATACTTTATGAGATCCATTGAGTGTACCTCTAAGTCTTCTATTTTCAGCTGCATTTGGCGGAAACCCTAAGCTAGTGACAATATTCGGTGAAAGTGCTGGAGGTGCATCTGTCACATATCACATGCAGTCAAAGATGTCAAAAGGATTGTTCCATCGTGGAATTGCACAGTCTGGAATCAACTTATCTCCTTGGGGTGCTGTTGCACATTCAGATGTTGCTGAAGAACGAGCACAAAAGTTAGGGGAAATGCTTAACTGCAAATACACTAAAAATGGCGGCTATAAGAAAATGATAAAATGCTTGCGAAAAGTCGATGGACATCTCGTCACAGAACAGTTTTCGAAGTTCTTTAAGTGGGATACAGATCCAATGGTTCCATTCCCACCTGTTGTAGAGAAAGATAACGACGAAGCCTTCATAACCATTAATCCTCGATTCACTGAAAGTCGTCATGGCGATAAAATTCCATTCATGACTGGAATAACATCAGAAGAGGGGCTCCTTAAGACTGCTGCTTTTTTCAACAACAGATCTTTAGCACAGAATCTTATAGACAATTGGAACGATGCCTTACCTATATCACTTTATTATGATCATCACAATCAGGACAAGCAGGATAACATCACAAGGGAACTTGAGAAGTTCTACTTTAATGGCAAACGATTAAAGTCAGTCAATGAACTTTTACAGCCTAAAAACATGGAAGGGCTTACAAATGTATGGTCTGATGGTTGGTTCTTCCACTCAATGATTGACTACTTGAAGCAGAGATTTACCGCCAAAAAATTTGGACCTACTTTTGTCTATGAGTTTACACATAAAGGAGCTACTAGTTTTACTACAGTTTTCAAGGGTGGATCTGAAAATTATTATGGAACTGTTCATGCAGAAGAGCTGCTATATCTGTTCCCGATTAAGAAAGATTTTCATTTCTTCTTTTCATCAATTCCAACAGAACATGACAAGAAGATGATCAAGTTGATAACAAAACTTTGGGTTAATTTTGCATATTATGGGTAAAGTATTGAATTTGACAAGGTATGAGTGATGTTGAAGATGTGTTGAATCTTGGGTTGAGTCATGTGTAAGCTAGTCTGTCAGTGCGATGGTAAGGTCTCTGTGGTCGAGTGATTAGGCAATAGATCGTATATCTTAACTCTGTTTTGTAAGGATGTGGGTTCGATTCCTACCTGAGGCCGATCTTTCAATAATCATATAGATTGATACAGAGTTGGCATTCGGTTGTCTTCGGCCATTTATACCTTCCACCGACGGCAGCTGGTCGTAGTTGACGGCCGATGGTAGACGATATTTGGCGAGCTTTTTCCAATTACCGTCTATAAATTGCCAACTCTGGATTGATATGACAAGAATTCACACAATACTTACGACATTACAGCATGGAACTAAAGGATTAATATTGTATTAAGCCTTTATCAGAGCTCGAAGTCGACTGTAATTTCATGCCGATTCGACTTTTCCATACAAAGTCCTATTTTACTACGAGCTCTGCTATACAGGTTATCATGATAATATTCAATTCAAATTTCCAATTCCAGAACTCCAACACCCAAAGATAACAAACTCAAAAGAGACAACGACGAAGAGAAAAGCAAACTTGTCAAAGAAGTCGAACTGGAACTGAAAAAGAAAAATTGGAAGCAACCTTCACTTTTCCTTTAGACTATATGAGCATTGGAAATGGAATGGACGAAACAAACGAGAACTTCTTGTCTATGGGACTTCGACTGTATCCAGAACGTGCAAGATTGTGGAATAAATTGCAGCCACATGTGCCTACAGATGATGATGGTGAAGAACTCTTTGAGGATGTGAACTTCTGAAAATGATAAAAATTTGAGTAAAAGACATAAAGGTTCAAATTTGAAATTTTTTATTGGCTCTTTTCCAATCCTTAATTCCTATAAATTTTCTACATTTCTATTTTAAATAGAAAAAAAAGTTTTAAAGTTTCCAGATATCCTCAAACATTTCAACTTCTAATAAGTTTGAGAATCTCTGATTATACATAAGTTAGGTTGGATTAAAAATCTATTCTATTTTAATCTAATCTCTCAAAATTGAGTTTTTTAAAAATTTGAGTACTTTTTATTGATTTTTTCACAAAAAAATTGACTATATTCGAACATCATTTAATTATTTATTACTGGATCTAACAACCCAATTGCCCTTTATTATGATTTCATTTTTTTTATTATAAATTATTTACAGTAAAATTAAAAGAAAAAAAATGGTCACTTATGGACTAAGACGAAAAAATATTTTATGGCTACTGAATTGCAATTAATTTTATTATGTTCACTTACTGCTTTGTACAAAAAAATAATCAAATGGTTGGGGATGGGGTCGATCGTAAGTGACGTCTGGAATTTTAGAAGCTTAGGTATCGAGACAACGTTCTATACATTTGTGGTGATTGAGCAGATTGGAATCTTGGGTATCGAACCATATCTAGACAAATCTGCTAGTGCGAGAGTAAGGCCTCTGTGGCTGAGAAGATAGACAACAGATCGAATACATGTATCACTCTTTTGGGTTCGATTTCCACCAGAGTATGATCTCTCAATCATAGAGTGCTGTCGATATGACATGGATTCGCACAATGTCCACGAGATTAATGATTGAGGAATCAGATCTGATGAGAATCGAACTCTATGTCCTCATATATAATTCGATGCCTTAGATTTGACCCTATTCAGACATCACAACTTAGATTCCCAAAATGAATTAATCCTGATCTTAAACTTCTAACAATTCCAGAGACCTAACATTTCTAATACCTGAAGTACTACCTTCTAATATCCAGAACCCATCATTAACGATCAACACCCACTTTATGGCCGTTCTGTGTTCAAATGGCACACAATAATAATTTACGATGAATTTTCATCACTTCCGTTATCGTTTAATATCAATATGTTATTATCATTTGACATGTCATTATGACTATAGTCATCATGTGACATACCTGGACGAATTCTATGATTATGAAATGATAATTGATTACGACTTAAGACAGCCATTGAGCATTCAAGACAATGGTAATGTGTTTGTTTTAATGTATACATGCATTCACCATCGGGACTACATGGATCGGGAATATTGCAGTGTTCATTATTGGAATATTTACGGAAACCCGCTTTATTTATGTATTCTTGCTTGCTATGTTGTCGCCGATGTGCGACGACTTTATTTGTATCCGAACAAATGTAATTGCACTTTAGACAATGAAAATGTGAGGATTTATTATGTGGACCTAAATTCTTATTGTAAGCACAATTTGAATATCCGCAATGCATATTTGCACGGAATTGTTTAAAGTCATCGCCCATCAGTTTATCGAGACGTTCGTGACGTGCTGTATGTTGCACGAAACGTGTCTTATCGCAGAATGAATAGAAGCAATCTTTACGACAGCAATGGAAATGCGATTGATGATTTCGATAACCGCAATTTGGGAAGTTACAATCTTGATTAAATCTAAATTTCAAATATCCAGTTGGAACTGAATCGTCCTTGTAAGATTTCTTTTGATATTCTTTTGGACGTTCGGAAATTTTTGATTTTTTCTGTAGATTTTGCATCTCGTCAAATTGCTCCAATTTTCTCTTTTGTGCAAGCAAGGATGACTTCATGTTGGGCAATGAAAGACCGAAATCGAATCCTCCAGCGCCGGCAAGAGCGGGAAATGGAAATTGCATTAATGGCATTTGTTGTTCCATTCCTAAACCAGGAATAGATTGATTGCCAATAAATGGATATAGACTTTGATAATAAAGGGAATTTTGCTGATAAAGCTGTGCTAAATTAGCAAGTTGAAGGTTCTGTAATGACAAATTGTCCATTACACCAGCTGCTGATGCAGCATTTGAATGTGGAAGTGGAAACATTAAGTTTTGAAGTACACTCTGATTTGGAAGTGCATTTTTACTTAAGTCATGTGGTTCTGGTTCTTCCTTCTTCATATGAGAACTAGAAGATGATTGCTGATCATTTTTATCACTTTCTGAATCGTCAAACATTCCACCGAGCTTTGTCTGTTGATGTTTGAGGTAATGAATTTTCAATTTCATGGCATCAGTGAATCCTTGATTGCATAAATCACAGTGTTCATGTTTCTTGCGCTTTAATTTACAGAATGGTCGATCACATGTTGAATCATCATCATTGTATGACTGATTATGTTTATTGTCAGTCGGTGATGACATCGAGGAGGATTTTGAGGGAGATTCATATTCTGAGTTTGTGTTTTGTGGAATCCATGTACCAGCTGCACGTACAACTGTTGGATGGAAGAGAAAGTACATTTGTTAGAACTTTGTAGGTTAAGTTTTTGAGGATTCTAACCTCAAAATTCCAAATTGAATTGTATAACTTACCAGATATCTTATCATCATTGCTGCTTGATGTCTCAGATGCTTTAGACACCTTAGTCGTCTTAATCAAGTCAACATCGCTGTTAAGTGCAACCTTTTGTTCATGGTTGAAGAAGCTCTCATTGATCTTTTGAATCATGGTTCTTTCATCAATTCTTTCATGACGTGGCGAAATGTTTTGTTCCAAAAATCGTTGTGCAGTCAAAGGTTGAATTGGTTGTGGTCGTGCCTTAATTAAATCTGATTCACTTATGTCAAAACTTTCATAACTTTCTTCAATGTTTTCTTCACAGATGTGTTCTGTCATCTCCATTGGCATTGAAAATGAAAATTTACAGAGAATGCAGTGGTAATGACATGAGATCTGAAATATATAACAAAAAGGAATTGAATGAGAATGAAGGAATTGAAAAAGAAATGAAATATGATAATTTTTACCTTATTGTAGCAACAACCAGTTAGTTTACAATCGTAATTCCTATCAAAATATTCATAATTCTCCAAAATTTCCATCTTTGCATGAAAATCATTCAAATGATGATCCATTTGGGACAGATGATTTGTCGAAAAATGACAATACTTTGAGAAATTACAATGATAATGTAATAGTTTCTGGAATACGCATGATGAATCCAAACATTTTTCATTTGATTGAATTATCTCAATTTTTGACACATAATCTCCCTCGGATGAAGATTCACGTTTTTCTGGTTTTATTTTTTGATTTACATTTTGAGCATTTTGATTTGTGGTTTGTGATTGATTTGATGATGTTGATGAATGTCCTTTGCTGTTTTGATCATTACGTTCGAGTTTGAAGCTTGTGAAGATTGCTTGAGGTGGATGGTGAGTCTGAAAAGAAATAAATAAGAAATGAGTTATTATGATCCAAAAAATGAATAATTTTGTGTTATTGATGCTGTTTGCAGGCTGTGTAAGTGGTCAGGGAGGTTCAAATGCCTTTAAATTGGACTTTTTGAAATGTTTTAATGTTGAACTTTGGATATGACATCCAAAATTTCAATTTGTTCAATGCCAGTCTACACAACCTTAAAAGCAGCATTTACTTACATTATTATACACTTCAACCACACGATTCTTTGGTGGACGACCACGTTTACGGTTGAAGAATCCTTCAATTGATGTAATTTGTAGTAAATTTGAATTTTGCATTATACTATCAGCACCACGATTCAATTCATGCATTCTCAGATGCTCAGAAATGTCTTTAAGATTGCGCGGAACAACAGCCTCACAACCAGTTATTAGGCAATGTAAATGTGACTCATTATTGGACATGAAACATTCCAATAGTGATTTATTTGATGATGTTTTAACATTCAAGTCAAGTGGCTCATTTGAAAGTTGTTGTTGCCGCGTACATTGATCTGTGAAATATTGATTAATTATTTGCTCGACTTCCTCAATTGTTGGTGTCTTAATTTCTTCATTTTGTGTGACATTCTGTATAACAGACTTTGGAATTCCATCTTCAATTCCATCACTCATTCCATTCTCCATACCAGCTTGCATACCATTTTGATCACATTGATCAAGATTTGTTGGTGACTCATGTCCATTTGACTGTTGTCTATGATTTTTCTTCATTTGTTGCTTTTCTTGAATTTGTCGTAATAATTCTGGTGTGACATTAGCTTGTTGATTTACAGCTGTATGACTTAATAAAACATTCAAATTTTCCATGGTTGCATTGTTGAGTAATTTATTAAATTTTTCAGTTGTTGCTTGATCGGCAACTGGAAATTGATTGAGTGCTGGTGGGGGTGGAGGCTTTGGTGCCAAATCCAATCCATGAAATGATTGAAGGGCAGCTAATTCTGATTCTGTAAGATCTTTTGCGGTATGTCCCATCTTAAAACGACGATATGCCATTTCGGCATCCATTCTTTCATGTTTACGTTTGTGACTTAAAAGTTGTCCACTCGAATGAAGTACGTATGTGCAATTTGGACGAACACAGTGAATATGATTGCAGATCATTGTAAATCTACATCCATCGACACGACATGGTTCGGTTTTTAAGAATTTCTTAAAGCCGTCTTTATATAGTTGTTCATCTTTCATATGATATGTCTTGTGCTTTTCCATATCAGCTTTATTTTTGAACGTATATTTACAACGACGACAATGAAAATGTGTTGTACATTGGCCATAAAAGATACAATGTTGTACCATACATTTTTCTGTTGCACGATATCTATGGAATCCTTCCTGATAGATTTGTGAATCTTTTCTATGATAATTTGAATGCATTTGAACATCACTTGTACTTATGTATGTCTTATCACAACGACTTTGTATACAGTGATAATGTGTCTGTTTACGATTATGTTGACAATATCCAAATTGTGTTGTACAATCGTCAGATGATGTAAAACGCAAGAAACCATGACTTAGTGATTCAGATCTCTTCTTGTGCCATTTCAAATGTCTTATAATCTCCTCCTTTTTATTCAACATTTTATTTAAACATTGAATGTCATAGCAGTGGTAATGCTCACGTTGATTCTCATTTTGACATTGCTCGGTGTGACAATCAACGTATGATTGATACTTTGTTAGATATTTTGAGTATTCAGCTGTTATTGGAAATTTAAATAATAAAAAATATAAATACACAGATTAGTTTAAATGCATTTTGTAAAGAGTTTTTTCGTTTGTTTGTCTGCCATTGAGGAATTTCGTATGGCATTGGAAGGGATTTGAATCTTAAATTGAGGATTTTTTGTGAATAAATTTTTGTGAATAAAAGTTTCTTTGCTGTTTTGTGTTGTTTATGCTTGTTGTACAATAGCAGATTACTTATTGAAGCACAATAGAGTTTCTAGAAAGTAACTAAATGCTTTAAATACTTAAATTTGTAAAAATTCACTAAATTTCAATGTTTACTAATTTTTCTTTCTTCTACGAACTGAAGTTGGCTTCATTTTTTAAAAATGTGTGAATATTCAAATTTAATTTAACCGTTTAAAGTTAAAAATTTAATTTACGAGATAATTCTGTCAATAACTTAAAACATTTCTCAATTTGTCATCACTTAAGCAGCAATTTTCGCTTTCAATTGAGAATAAGAAGAAAAAACAGAAATTAAATTAATCATCCAGATTTTAACCAAGCCATGCCAAGCCATAAAAACAAATTGTGGGGAAAAATATGAATCCATAGCTTGGGATTTTTATATTTTTAATAAATTTCAATTGAGCAAAATTGACGAAATCTTTTTTATTCGAAAAAATCTTAACTCAATTTTTATTTTATATTTTTCTCGCTGTTCTGGATGAGTTTTTTGGTCTTATTTCGGGAAGGGAGATCATAAAAATTTATCGCGACTCCATTCCACTGGCAATCTGCTGTTTCGATGTATATAGAAAAAATTCTTGACGTTTAATTTTCGAGAGAAAAAAATATAAAAATTCTCCGTCATCACAGAATATCCATCAAAAATTCTTTATTTGAAGTAATTTAACCCAATTTAACCTAAACCACATTTTTTTTTCTGTGAACGATCGCGTTATGTGTGCTCTGTCTATTAATGCTTATGATGATTTCTCATATTTTTTTTTTGTACACAAAAAAATATTTTTATGAATTGAAATTGTCATCAAAAAAATTGGATGACAAACAGAAAAAAACAGCTTCACTTCACTCTCCACACACTCTGTTTAAATGAAAAACAATTCAAATAATATTTTTTTATGGAAATTATTCACTTGTGTTATTGCAAAATATTCTCGCATTGTTTGGAAATTACTCATATTATAGATGTAAATTTATTTCTAAATGGCCAATAATTGCCGAGAAATCAAAAATTACTCACCAATCAACTGCTTTTCCGATTGTTCGTTGTTCATGTTTGAGAGTTGCATCATTGGATTGTAGAAGTTCTGTGGAAATCAAGAAAAATTAGTTGAATAATCCAATTATTGTAGATTTTGATTTTAATGGTTTTCTAAAATTTGAATTTTAACGATCTTCAAAAATTTGAATTCTTTAAGTTCAAAATATTCAAATTTTCAAAAATTCGAGATTTTGAAATTTTTTACAATTTTTTTGGCACTCATTCAAATTTTGAAAACCGTTAAACACTTAAAAATCACAATTCACTGTTAAACTCACCACTGGAGATGATTTATCAAGCAAACTTTCAACATTCTTCAGTGACAACTTCGAGCTATCGAATGACGAATAATCACTCTCTTCCTCACGATCTGAATCCTCTACAGCACCATTCATATGCATCGATAAACTAACTGCACTCTGTCGACCTCCCATGCGTTGCTCCTCATCCGAGAAATTATTCGAATCATCATTATAATGTGATCGCTTATTGAAATCTTCATAATCACTTTCAGTTTCACATTTTAATGTTTTGGCACTAGATTTAACTGGTGTATTACGTGACGATGATTGATGCTCATAATTTTCCTTTGCATCGTCATTATTATTATTATTAATATTTCTCTGTTGTGTTTGAATGGGTGTACGCGGTGGTGTTGGAGGCTCCAATGTTGATTGTGTTGATGCTGATGGTGATGCTTGACCTGGAATGATAGAAAAATTTTCATCAAATTTGACTGTATTAGATAAGTTGAGGAAGAATAATCTTGAAAATAATTCCAGATTGAAGTTTTGCATCTTGATAAATTTTTTGGTTCTTTTTTTTTTTGGATAAAATTCTAATTGACGATGTGACTAGTTCAACAGCATCTCAAAGAATGACTAAGAAATATTTCTTTATGGTAGACCCTGCAGTGACCTGAGAATTTTTTTTATATATTTTTATATTTTCAACCCTAATTTTTTAACAGAGAGAATTTTTTAATGATTTTTTATTTATTTCACGTAAGTATATATACATACACAAACTCAAGGCTTAATAGTTGCCCCGAAATGTCAATATTCGATTTTCACCCCTAAAATTCTATCTCATTTCATGACATACACACACGATACTTTTTTTTTTATATCCTAGATGCTATTTTTTATTAGACATCCGTAAGGATTCGTACCTTTGAATTTAAATCTTACTGTTTATATTTCACACACATTCTTGCTTCCTTTATTTCTTTCTCCTTTTTTTACCAATTGATCACCCTTATCTAATTTCTTATTTTTGGGTTTTTATTCACAAAAAATTGCTAAATTTTTTTAAGGAAGTAAAACTTAGGGAGGAATAATTTATTATTAAGGTTGCGAAAATATTTACAGGTATTTTCATATTCTAATTGACGCATCTTTATCATTTATGTTATTGCAAATCTATTGTAATAATTTTCATATTAAATTAATAAATAGAAATATAGAAGTTCCTGTGGAGTCTTTGTATGTCAAGAGATTCAACGTATTTCTGTTGATCATTAAGATCTGCAAAATGAGATTTTTTATGCTGCGCAAAAATTATTTTTTATTAGGGATCGAAAGTGTTGAAAATTGTGGGATAGAAGATTTAATTTTTTTTAGAAAGTCATTAGCAAATTACAGTTAGAATTTGATTCTATTTTTCTGTCCTGTCATGTTTTTGTTCTGGAAATGCGATTAGAAATTGTTGTTAATGATTGCTTGATTTTTTGAGAAACTTTCATGGATATTAGAGTCGATGGAACTATTTTTCTTCATTAAAGGCTGTTTTATGGGAACTGTCTTAGGAATTGATAGGAATTCTTAATGATTGGATCAGATTGGACTTGGATGAGATGTTTAGGATTCTGTACTAAGTCGACTAAAGATTCCTTGGAAGGTTTAAGATTTGATTTTATGAAAAGATGCTGTTTTTGAACCGGAATTCAGCCTCAATAGGACAAGCCGGTTCCAAATTGTCGGTAATTGATGCATAATCCAGTAACAGGACATAGTGAATCTAGTATGGTGTCAGATTCGAGTATAAAGTCTGAGTCACGCTGGCCTGGGGTCAGTTTTTTGATCAATTAACTCCTAAAATGACTGCAAACCGTAACAGGCTAAAGGACCGCTTTTAGGCACCGCAGTGTTCTTTCTGTATCTTAAAAGTATGCTATTTGCCTGTTAGTGGCAATCGGTAGCTATTATCAAAGTTACCCTTAAGTCCCATCTAAGAATCCTTGGTACAGGATCCCATTTTCTCCATAATATTCTTTTTCCCATGTCCTTGATAAAAATTAACAAAAAAAATCTTTACAAAAAAATATTCCATACCAAATTCTCTCATATGTACATCATCACCATACAATGTATGTTCATCATTTTCAATTTGAAGCTGTCAGACGCAATATTCTTGTGCCATTTAAAAAATATGATGAATTATTAAAAAATTCAAATTTTCTTCTTTCAAATCGACTTATTTCTTATTATATAGAAATTTATGTGTGACCTTTTTAACGACAAAAAAGAAGGAACGAAAATTGTCGCAAATCTTGAGGAATTTTGAAGAGTTTAATGATCTTGATGATATGATTTGGAGGCTGAGTTCAGGAGGCACATTTTTTGGGTTATTGGATGTTTTGTGAGTATTTGGAGCTTCTAGGGGCATTCTATGCATCTTTAGAGTAGCTACAAATCGATAAGTTCGAGCCTCCATCCCCAGAACAGCTATAGACTAGCTTTGAACTGATTAACTGCGTAAAAATCCAGTCACT
This sequence comes from Chironomus tepperi, assembly GCF_022539635.2. Taxonomy (NCBI): domain Eukaryota; kingdom Metazoa; phylum Arthropoda; class Insecta; order Diptera; family Chironomidae; genus Chironomus; species Chironomus tepperi. Next base: position 5,665,486 of record NW_027226207.1, read on the forward strand.
AGATACAAATCATCTTGGAACTAAATCTGTGCTGGAAATTTGAGCAATTTTCAAACTAAAATCTAGTTCTTTCAAAATTGTAGCAGACTTAATAGAGAACATCACATGTACATGACCCCTTTCACCTCTAATACCGAACATGATGAGATTAAGCCTTACATGGGTAATTTTTATCGATTACGCAATATCGAGAAACGGTATCAAATGTCAACCGTAGCAAAATATTTAATCTCATGTTACCTTTACAATCTTTAAGAATTAGATCGGTGATTGACCCTTGAAATTTCGTGTGAAATTTTGCAGTTCCTCAACCATTTAATCAGAATTTCACCCAAAAAAACAATCCTGATTAAAAACTGGTCATGTTTCACACCAAATTAAAATTATTTTCTACGTGATTATTATTAAGGCACGAAATTGATCTGCTTTTGAAATTCGACACTTTTTGGATGTCCTAGAAATAAATCTCAGGAAGGTCAATTGGCAATTCTAACAAAGTTTTTTTTGTTTCTTTCGGCAAAATACATAAAAATATTAAAAATGAGATTAAAACCAATCAAAAATTTTATTCTTTAAAGGCCTCATTCAGCCACTGACGAAGGTAATTTTACAGCACAGTAGGAGTCTCAGTCTTAAGTAAATGAATGTTGTCTCTCGTTAGAGAACATTTTCCACTGTTTGTAAAATTTACAATGATTTTATATTTTGGGAATCTTGATTGATTCCATGTAACATGGAATTTGACATTAGGTGGGGAGCATTTGGGAGTGACGTCTAGTTGTTTAGGAGCGTTTTTTAATAATGAGCTAACCCAAAGTTGAGCCTAAATGACATGAAATCTGATGCAATTTGAATTCATAATGGTGCAAATAATGCTGGTATGGTACTGTCAGGTCACTTTAACATCTTGTCATCAACAAAGCTACGCAACGGTTGCGCAACATTGAAATAATGTGACAAGCAATAAAGTCAGTTGTAAAGCCTTTTGTAATAATCTAAGTTGGAGCTTGGTCGATGGATGTTTCCAGTAATCCATAAGTAAGTATTCTATAGACATCACTCAAGCACGTCCCCCCTTCTTAACATCATAAAAATTCTCAAGAAAAGTCATTAAAAAATTCATCAATTAATAATCATCAATCGATCATCCTCAATAATTTAATGGCTGCAAATCTTCTCCTTCTCTGCCTTGTCAGCAAATCTATTTCAATTTTGAAAATTATCATCAATTTACATCGGGTAAAAAAAAATCTCTCTACATTTTTTTCTGCTCTTTAACTATTTCCATCACCCGATTCCATTCAATTTAAAATTGTTATTTCAACTAAATTATACTGCGCTGTACATTAATAAAAATATGGATAGGAAAAAAAAGCACGAGAGTTGAGAGATTGTGAGAAAAAGATGAGGATTCAGCAGTAATTTTTTTTCTATTATAATTTTTATAGTCATATTACAATCTGATTTAAGAGCTAATGAAAAGATCAAGAACTGTAATTTACTTTGAATGGATGGATGGAATAATGTGATGAACGACGAAAACATTAAATTAAAAAACGTTAAGAATAATTTACAAGAATTTACTTGATTGAATGGAGCATAGACACACGAAAATATAAAAATCCAATTTGTGGATGTATGAAAAAAATGTCAGGAGTTTCAAGATCATTTGACTTACAAAAGAAACAAAATATCTGACGTCTATTCACAATTGTGATTAATTCTTTTATTTTAAACGATTTTTCGTTCTCTTCAAATGGATTTTTAGCTCATTTTATTGTGATAATGAGTGTTTACGGACAGTTAGTTTTGGTTGATTAGCTGGATGAATGTTTTTAAGTGTGGAATACTTCGTACGGACGATTTAAATGGCTTGGAGTTGTTGAGACATGTTGTTGCCATGTTTTTTGATCAATTTGTCTAGTTTTCTTGGTTTATATTTGCTTATTTGCAGTTTAAATTGAAAAATTAACTTAAATATGGGAAATTTTCTCAAATTTTGAATTTTGAATTTTTGAAAACTGTTAAATTATTTTGAAATTTAGAAATTTCAATTTGAAATTTTAAAAACTAATAAAATTGAGCCGAAAAAATGCGTTTTCATCTCATAACCTCAAAATTCTCCTAATAACTCATTTCCATCACAAAGTGAATAACAAGTTTAACTAATTCTTCAAATTCATTACATAATTCATTCTCTTCTGTACTTTATTTCTAAGAATTTCTCATTTTTACGGCAATAATAAAAATTTTTATGGCTTATTTATGTGAAAGTAGAGCAGAACGATTGTTTACTTTAAAGTGACTCTACTTAATACACATGACTCTATGTATATTGATGGACATTGTAAATAAATTGCCTACAAATTGCTCATTTTTTTCTCTCAACAGACTTGAATTTCAATAGAAAAATATTTTGACATAAATATGAGATAAAAAAATCATAAACTTTATACTTTATCTTATTTCTGTGTCTCATAATAACTTATGTTCTTAGAATTATTCTTGAATGAGATTTAGTGCTGTATTTTGCTTAATAAACGTTTAAAATTATTAAATACTTTTTGGTATCCTGTTTATTATTTTAAGTGGCGACGTCGATGAATTCTTGCCTCAGCATTTGGGTTATTGTGATTTTTGGATGTTTATTTAATAATTATGCGTGATAGGAATGCTGCTTTATAGTTGATGACTAGTCGATTTGAAGAATTTAATGGGAATTTATAGAGTAAACTGTCATTTTTATATGGTTTGCTTAATTACTATTGTAGTGGAAGATAAGTAGTTCTAAAGAAATTTGGATTGTTGCTTTTTACACATAGATGACTGAGTTCGATTCCCAATCTGGACTGTCTGATTGAATTTGGTCTGCAGACGAAAAACGGAGTCATGGAGCCTTGGACGAACTATTAGGTACAACTTAAACGCTTCAGGCTTGTTCATCTAGAATGCATGCCTGAGGTTCCTTGGCGTTCCCTATTGATCATCCTTAGTTCACAGAATTTCATCCAAAAATCACCTAATAATTCCCAAAAAACTGCAAACAAATTCATCCTTAACCTTAAATTGACACTAAATATTTATTCTATAGACTGCTATAGTCTATAACACTCAAATGAGCACATAAAAAATATTAAGTAGCTCTAAATAGTTCCTAATATTATTTCCCTACCAAAATTTAAATTCTCATTGTTGCCTAAATATCGTTATTGTAACAGAATAAAATAAACAATAACTCAAATGGTCTTTAAAGAAATTCATCCTCATGAATTGACTTTTCAATCTTCATTGAAATATAAACAGGATGTTCAAGATTCTCTCTTCTATATATCCATTATTTAATGCCATTATTATTCACACAAAATTTATTTCTGCCCTTAAAAATAAAGTGACCAGCAACAAAGTAAGTGCGAAAATATTGAAAGCAATAAGGAATGAGGAAGGGAAGACTTATTGAAATTTATTATTCGAATACCTAATTGTCACAACATTATAAGATAGAGATCTTCATTTAATTCCATTTAGCCAATATATTCAAGTCAACACATATGAAATATATTAAGGAATAAATTTACATTTCGTTAAAATAATTTTTTGTTGAAAATGTGCAACTGCATTCATGATTTATTAATGAATTTGATCTATGAGGAAGCAGCATGCACAACATAAAAAAATTACAAAAGTCCTCGTGTTATTGATCGAGGGACTTAAGCGCATTTTTGTCCCAGCGATCAGTAATTGATTAATAAGTCACTTCCAGACCTAAAAACCAAGATCCAGGTCACTTCCAGAAGATTTATATAAAACTTCCAAAAATTTAAGAACTTCATCATTTAACGGATTTTCATAATTCAAACCTCTTAACGGTCAAACGAATTCAAACATTGTTCAGTAAGCACTGTAAAAACATCGACAAACATTGAAAAACACTGTAAAACAATGAAAAAACGTGTTGTTGTTTTTGTTGTTTATCGAAATGAAAAATTGTTAATTATAGTATTTATGCTATGATTTGAAACTTTTAAATGCATTTGCCCGCAATAAAACAACAGTACGGAGCTAATAAAATAAACCAGAGCTCTCTACGATGTCTGGTTTTCGAGATCTCAATACCCAGCCGAACAAAGTGCTTGAATAAGCTACCTTTTTGAAAAAAATTTCAAAAATGCGCTAAAAATGCTTAAGAATGCAACTGGTGTGCGAAAAAAAAATATAAAAAATTTTTATTTTGAGCTCTTTAAAAAATTGTGTATGAGAAAATGGGGTTGAAGTACAAAAAAATGCATGGAATTTCCAGGCATAAATTTCTTTAAAGATTATTAATGATTTTGGTACCAGCCGGAATGAAAATAAAATTGATATAAATGGATATCAAGTAACAAAATGATTTTTTTTTGGGTAAAAAGGGTTTCTCAATTTTTTAATGATTTTTTGTTACTTCTTTCAGGAAATGTACACACAAAAAAAAAGACTTATTGTTTTGTCTCGAATGACAAACTTTATTCCTTACCGGTTTCCTTTCCATCTTTCCCATTCAACTCTTTCTTCATTCCTTTCCTTTTCACCTTTTCAAATAATTTTTTTTTCTTCTATTTTGATTCGCGCCAGTTTGCAGTTGCGCAGGATAACATCTGATGAATGAGTCAAATAGAAAGGAAGTTACAGCATAAAGAAATTTAAATGCGTGTCATGACATAAAGGATTGGAAAGAAAATTTTTATCTGATTTTGACAGCTCGTTTTTGGATGTCATATTCTGTGTGATGCGATAAGTTATTGGGAATGATCGAAGACCATTAAAATTGTCACACGAAATTAAAGCAAGAACTGATTTTTTTTAAGAATATTTTTTGAATAAATTTGAATAGTGGATTGACTGGATGAGATTGACAGTTTTCGTTTTGTTCGTAATTAATGAGTGACTGGATTGATTCCTGTGGATGTTTGGTATTCTTATGGAAATTATTCAAGAATGTTGAAGGTTTTTTGGGGTCGTTGTTGGATGATGTGTATCAAAATATTGTAGTTTTAAGCTTCTGATGTGTCAAAGTCCCAGAAAGGCTTGCGAACAGAATCCGACTATACTGCTGAATAACTCGGGACTGATGATGCTTTATCCATCACTTTATATGCGTCGTGGATTTTGGATGCATTTTAAACAAGCTATTGGACAACCAAGCATCTCTAGACTGACATCTAGTCATTAACCGTAATTAATGAACAATCCCCAAAAACATTCTAAATGTTACAGATTTAAATCTCAAGAATCAACTCCAACAGAACCAAATCCAAGATAAACAAGCTTATTAACATTTAATTCCAAATAAACAAATCTTCAACATTCTCCATATCAATTACAACTCAACAGATCATATCTCCAACTATCCAACAACAATCTCACTAACTGTTTACAATTAAAGACATTTCCTCAATTTCTACATCTTAAAAACCCAAAACACCCATCTCCAAAAAATCAGCGCTACCATGAATTTAATTACCACGATTCATAAGGGTCATTTACTTGCTCACTGTCGATTAATTCTACTCTAAAAAATATATTAGAACTAACTACTTGAATTTTGCTGGCAGCTCCACAAACCATTATGAGGAAAGAGATCAACCAACTTGAGAAATTTTAATTGAAAAACAGCAGAATCGAAATTCATTAAAGATTCATTAATTTTCATCATGCCTTTATTTTCAGTGATTTCATCATCGAATAGTACTTCTGATTTTTTTTTTGCTTTGGAATATAACAGGTCACCCTCAGGTTTTTGGAGATATGTTTATGGTTTGGCTACTGATTGGGAGGAAGTTGATTTGGAATATTGAGGCTTATTTTGGGGATTTTTCAGAGGCATTGACTGTCTAAGAATGTCGATAATGAGAAGTTCGTGGCTTCTAGCTAGAGATAGTCTAACAGAGTCGAGGAAAAAAGGACTTCTAGGATGCATTTCAGTCAATTTTGATTCGAAAATGGAATGTTGGATTTACTAGGTTTCGAACTCATGATCGCTAAGTCAGATGAACAATGCTCTGTACCTCGATCACTTGACCACTCCATCCCTAACCCACTTAACTTCACAACTCATATTCAGCTAATAATTCAACACTATATTCACATCATAGCCTTCCCTTATCAAAATAAATACCCAATAAAAGTCATGACCACTCAAGAAATCTATAAAAATTCGTTAAATTAAGTCCCATAAAACATTTTCTCACATTTCATAAGAAATAAACATCCAAAATCCAAAATCTCAATTGAGATGGAAATTTCATACGATTAATAATAATTTTTCAAGTGAGTTTTTCCAATTTCTTTCATTTATCAAATTACTTCCAGTGAAAAACCATTAGCACAGAACTTTCTCTTTTCTCAAACCACTCAATATATATATTTCTAGTGATTAAAAATCGTCGTCTGCTTTATGATCCCAAAAAAAAATAGAAAGAAATATTATTTGAGACATAAGATGAATGAAAGAAAAACATAAAGAATAAAATATCGAAAGTCTGCATCCGTGGGAAATAAAACTCAGAATTCTATTTTTTTTTGAAGAAGTTTAATGTACTTAAATGTCTATTACTTTCCGTTTCGACGAAAAATAAATAATAAAAAAAAAATGTTTTGTAATTGTAAGGGGTTATAATGGAAATACACATTGAGCATCGCACAGCAGATTGTCTTGAAGAATATATTTTTTCGAGGAGAGAAATTTAAGCCTAAAAAAAAGAAAGCATAGGGTTACAGCACACACAAAAAAAATCTGTCGTGGAAAGGAAGAACAAAAAAAATGTTAATAGTTCTTTGTGTTTGATTGAGGGACCTCGGCGCATTTTTGATTATTTAATTCAAGATACAAATAACAGTCAAATTGATTTGAAAATAGGTTTTGAAAATCAACGGACAAAAAAAATTCAAAATTTCCAACAAAAAATTCCACGTGTTTTTCCCATATTTAATTTAAAAATCAATATTTTAAGCATATTCAATACTTTTAAGCTACAAAACCAATCAATAACCAAATAAATCAATGGCACAGAGCTAATGCTTCAAATCCGAGCTCTCTACGATGTATAATTGCTGAGAATTCTCACTTCAGCCAACCAAATTGCATTTCTAACCCTCAATTCCCATAAAAAAGTGCTAAAAAATGAATTCAACGCCAGAATAAAAAATCCATTTATTACAGCAAGTTCCCGAGACTATCGAAGAATTCTCGCTTCATGAGTTTGATTGATGAATTTATCAGAAATGAAATTCTAAAAAAATATTGATTGATTATTTGAGAGTGAAAGGCACAGAAATTGGAACTTGTTGATTAATAATTGGTCCGTTCTACAGTTGCGATAGCGAAAAATAAAAAAAGTCGTTAAAAAATATTACATGACTGCATTACATCATTAACCCCTTCAAACCGATTTCTGACAGAAAAAAATTTCTCATAGATATCCGTTCATGGTTCAATGGAAATTTGCGCAGACTATAAAAATACATAAAAAAATTGAAAACAAATATTGCGTTAATCCTGACGACCTTCTAAATAAATACAGATTGCATTAAGACGACACATAAAATAAATAACTTGAACCTTGACAATCTTCCTTGCAGGTAAACGTCGTCGACTGATTGTCTGTGGAACTTTAAACTTCTCTTCTTCCTTTTTTTTAAGGGTAGATATTTTTGTTAATATTTTTTGGTAAATTATACGATGATGAGATGCTAAAAGGTGCATCGTTTTCATTTAACCTTAATCATCTCTAACCTCATCAGATGCAACTTCTTCCCTTTTTTTGCTTATTTCTTTCTCAATGCACTTTGAAGAATATTTCTTTATGGTCTTCATCGCCCCATTATATTTCATACCCTCTGTGCGACCTCGATTTTCCTAAATACTTATTTAAGGGAATATCACATAAATTGTGTGAAATGGAATTTCTTATTTTGTATTATTAGGTATCAGTAACTCATCATCGTTTGCAAAAAAAAGGAGACTCTTTTTTTTTGGGAAAGAATTTGACCCTGAAATTCTCAATCGATATTCTGCAATTCGGTTATAGACGACAGAAAACACAAAAAATATAATACATAAATTGGGAATTAAAATATCAAATTTCAGGCCTTCATTTCATGCTCGTGTATATCGTCCGTCTATAAAGAGTAATAAAGTAGAGCAACTTGATGCTTTTTTCATAATTTTTGGGGTCATTTGGTTTGACGGATAATGTCTTTTGGGGGGACTAATTGAGAATATTGAAGTTTGTGGCAGAAATATGAACTTAAATTAGCTAGTTTCTTAATTAAGAGAGTAAGGCTTTTGTGGACGAGAAGTTTGAAATTAAGAGACTAATATTAAGTCAATACAGAAATGTAAGGATGTGGGTTCAAATCCCATTTAAGACCTTCTTTATTTAAGAAAATACTTCGGAGTCAGGACAATGCTCAAAGTCAGTTACAAAGATCAAAAAAGGTCACTGGACATAAAAGGCTAGAAATATGCGACCTTAGCTGACTTGGTGCTGATTGTACACCGTAACTGACTTCGCACTGTTCTGACATTAAAGCATCTGAGTGTTCCCAAAAATGATACACAACTTATTTGTTAAAGGCTTAAATGGTACATGTGAGCCATAAAGCCGCTACAAGGAGTCAGTGGCCATTTAGTGTCAACAAAGGCAACCATGACCGAGCAGTGATGAAGCCTATTTCATTAGTGTCGATCAGAATATTGCAATGTTGGTTACGCAGCTCGTAAACTCTAAAACACATAGAGCCCCAAGCCCTTTTCAGCATAACACCAATATTGCTACACTTATTCTCTAAAACTCATTTCCAAACGACTCAACAATTCGTCAGAAATTCCTTTCAATTTTAACAGACAGTGATTTTGTTTCTTATTCATTCTTATGCAATAGAATCAAAGTCACTTAACATTTATGTCGTATGGAAAGCAATAACAGAACAACATCATAAATATTCTAAATAAGATATGATGAAGAAATGTGTCAGACACTTACCCGCATGCTGTTGTTTTAAGACATCGACAATATCGTTTGTTGAAAGCGATAATCCATAAATATTGAGTAATTCTTGCATTGTTTTAAAAGCAAATTCTCTAAATTTTGCTTCTGTTTCACTAAGATTCATTGCCTGACTAAATTGTGGCGCAATTGCCGAAAGTGCTGCTTGTTGTAACAATTGTTGTTGTTGCTGTAAATTGCCGAATTTTTGTAATAATGAAAATTTTGTTGGCGATAAAAATGGGTTATTGAATAAATTTGTATTGAGTGCTGATGACGGTGGCGGCGAATCATTATTATTATTATTCTGACTTGTCTTGTTGCTGGCATTTGCCAACTCATTAATGATCTCATGATTTTTTGCAATCTTTCCAACATTATTCTCATCCGAACTCTGATTACTTTCAATTGAATTTTTAATTTCATTTTGATATAAATCATCATCATCTTTCTCCATGCTACCATCACCTTCATCATCACTACTACTGTTTGTAAGCATGAATTTTGGATTGAATTTTTTTCGTTTATTCTTTGCCACTTGTTGCTGCTGGTGATCAAATGATGTTGTATTGGCGACTTGTGTTATTTCCATCGTTACTTTGCTTCTTATTTCTTTTATTACTCCTTACACTCGTGTTCTCCTTCTTTTTTTTTTTTGATATTCTTTTATTCAACAGAAATTTAGGTACGGAAAAAAATGTTTCAGCTTCACTCTGTAAAAATTTTTTGTGTACAAAAGAAAAATAAAATAAAAAAAAAAAAATTATTTCAATGGAAAAAGACGAAATTAAAACGAAAGAAAAATGATTAATTTGAACTCTTTAATAACTATGGATGAATTGCTCTCCATCACATCACATCTCTTTCTCTCGTGTTCCATTCTCAAATATATATATGCCTTTTGTATGTATTCACAAATGTATGAAAGAACTGACCAGAAAATAATTTTTATTTTTGGTGGAATTTCTTTGTTACTTTTTTGACTTGATTTTTTTTTATTTTTCTTTCATTTTTGGTGCCTTAATATTGTGTGTATTTGTAATACAGAGGTGGTAAAGTTGGGAATGGAATTGGGGTGTTGAGGCGCATATGTGATTTTCGAGTGAGATAAATGTGAGTGATGAGTGCATGATATGAATTTATTGCTAAGAGATTGAGTTAGTCTAGAATTGTGAATAGATTGCAAATTGTTGTTGGATATTGTTCGAATCCTTGTTTTGACGAGTTCAAAATTCCTGAAATCTTTTAATTTTAAATTTAATTGTCGGTTTCTAAGGTGTGATAGTGGACGTTAACCTTGAATCAGGTCAATTTTATTCATAATTCTGTACGAAGTACTATTGATCTTCAGATGGAAGGAAAGGAGTACCCTAGACTGTCTTAAAAACCGATTCCAGAAGGAAATCCCCTTTTCACGGATTTTCAATTCTATTCGAATTTTGACCAATAATGCGACCCTAAAAGGATACCCTTGTTATGTTATAGAAGAGCAATCTAACTATTGTTATGATGATAGGATTTGAAGTAATATCCTGATGACCAGACCGTAAGGAAGTGATTTGTTAACTTTTGATCATTTTAATTAGTTCCACATTATTTTAAAGCTCACATAATTGAGATAATATTGCAATTGACTTGACTTCAGGATGAATTTTTCAAAATTTTTAAATCAATTGCCTTCCGGACATGTTCATCTTCAGAAACTAGATACATGCATCTACTTAATAGACGAACAGACAAAATATAACCACCAACTCACTCTCTCATCCAACAAATCACTTCCAAAATAGACAACAAAATAGTATAATCATAATTTTTTGACATATCATTGAGGCGAAGGCTCAAAATTTTTTCTCCTTCTTTACTTCATTCGCTTCTTTTTTTCAAAAAAAAAAAAAAAAAAATAATATAAAAATATTACATGAAATAGATTTCTTTAAAAGAGCCATTCATCTCTATAAGTAGAGACGAGAAATGTAAATAAGAAGATGAATATGTCGAGAGATTTGTAGGCACATTGACGAATAGGAGATGAAATAAAAAGTATAAAATATTTTAATTCTTGATCTGATTGATTTCATTTATCTTTTCATGTCGTTCCTTTCCTCATATTTATTTACCTTTTTGTCTAGTGAAAAATGTACAGGAAATTCCGTTGAATTTCTATCCACAATCTGATGAAATATTTCTGTCATATCTCGATTGTGAAACTTTATTTTCTAATTACTGTAAACTGAAAGTCCGCTTTAGGACTTGATGTCAGTGACTTTAAGATTAATCAAATCATTTTTGTGATCATTTTAAAATGATTAACTGATATGTTTTTGCGAAATGACTGAAATGTTTGTTGAATTTTTTTAATTATTGATGGTGACTGATCACGTTTGGTACTTTCCAAAAATAATCGCAATGATAACTTCAGATTTGATTATTTTTTGAACGGGGAGATTGACGAAGTATAGTTAATTTAGGTGAAGGATGTTGAATGACTTCTTTTGGTGAATTTTGAGTAAGACGGCAAGTTGGTGTTCTAGATTAAGGCTCAAGATGTAAAATGAAGGAATCTAACCTAGATTGTCATAAAATTATAGTCTATTCCTTTAACAATATGGTTACAGAGATTACATTCTTAACATATGAGGATGCACCAGAACTCTCCATTCAGTAGGACCTATAATTTAAAAAGGAAAGCTATAAACCGCGATTCTATTTCACATGATTCGAAAAAGGACAAATGAATAATATCTCCTGCCGAGTCTCAAATCCCGGTCCGCAGGGTTGGTTGCAATAATCAGCTAACCCATTCTGCCACCGAGCAGCTTGGAATTACTTCTATTATAATCTTATTGTAGCTTAATCATCTAAATAAGACTAAAGTCATCTAAATAAGACTGAAAACTTATATTTGAGCATATTAAACCTGATTGATCTATTACCCAATAATACCTAAAATCCTACAAATCTCACAAACTACACACACCCAAATATAAATTATCCATCCATTAAAAACTGCTAAAATTTCAATTCCCAAAACCGCTAACAATTTAACTTTAAATTACTTATTGGCTATTAAGGCATCCATCCATCCCGTTTATTTGCAACTACATATCACCCAATATTCTATTCCTATAATTATCTTAAATATTCCCGAGTAAACAAAAAAATAAATATAAATTAATAATCATTTTTTACTCTCAATTCTCGTCATGAAGTGATTTCAATCATAATTACCTTCAATAACCCCACTAACATCAAATTAAAAACTCAATTTTTTTTCAAAGAAAAATATATGAATGAGTTTTGAGTGGGTTGAAGTAAAAAAATGCTAGTAATTACGAAAATAAGAGAAATATTACCACAAAATATGAATATTTTGGAATATGAGGAGAGTAGAATAAGGAAAAATGTACACAAAAATATTCCGACCCGAGCGACACAAATGAAGAAGGTTCCGCCACGGAATTTTTGAGGTTCCGACAAAGTTCCGCTAAGGTTCCGACAAGGTTCCGACAAGGTTCCGCAAAACCTCTTTTGTTAATACCAAATAGAAGCCACCTAAGTTTGGCAGCCATATGTGGCAGATTACTTGGAAGTTTGGCGGAGTCTTAAGAACTCCATGGCAGACCCAGCTTCATTTGTGCCTCTCGGGATATTCGGGTACACACTTTTTTTTATTCAAATCTCTTCCCAAAAATGCTATATATCCATGTATAATAATGATGATGTGATCTCGTGTGTTATTTTTTGAATGTAGCATTCAAATGTTTGTTCATTTGCCACAGCCAGCCTTCTCTAAAAAAACTGTTTTCAATATCTGTCGTTGACTACGACAGCATCTTTACAATTCATTAATAATTTGTTTTAATTTCTTATATTGTGTAACGTAAATTTATCATTTGAAATATACACATCAAGATTTACACATCATTATGTAAAATTGTTTTCGATTTATTTTTGGAACATTAAATTTTATGAATTGTTATTAAGAATTACAATAAATTGCAGGAAATTTATTTACAATTAAGTCTTTAATTAAGCTAAACATTTAGCAATGATATGTACAATTCTTGGCAATTAACTTTCACTTACACATTTAACGGACAATTTTTATTTGAATTCAAATTCGAATTCGCCTTTCGGTTTTCAATTCGCTCGTTCAGCATAAAGGGCGCGAATTGAAAATCATTCGTTCTTTTTATTCCGAGACGTCGACGAGTACAGACGTAGCAAATTGTCGTGAGTATTTTAGGTTAATTGCCAATGATTAATTAATTAATTTAAATGTTTACTTTTTTAGTAAAAATCACAAACCTTAATTTCACCGAATAAAATATACAATTAAGAGATAAATTAACAACATTTTTTGTACTCATCGACATCATTTTTAGACAATTTGAAAATTGTCAACGTGCTTTCAAGTGGAAATTAAATCATCGTGGTCTTCAACATCTATCATCAACATCTATCATCAACATCATCATCAGCCATAATAAGAACTCATCGTCAGCTACCAAAATCAACATCTGAAGAAAATTTCTGTAAAGATCAGAAATTTATCATCGTCAAAACATCCAGTGAAGCAAAACACGTGGATAATAGAATTGGACGCGTAAAGACAGAGATAAGCTGACGTGAGTAGTAGTGAATTAGTGGTGATTTAATTAACAAGACCAATACTAACAAATTAAAAAGGAAGTTAGAGTGGAGTGAGGTAGTCAGGAATATACCTCCACTTCCGAACAACATCCAATAGCTGTGCAAGGCAGTTAGCGGGTGGAGTGGAATTTCCACGATTAGCACTTTTAACCTAATTTCTCAATTTATTCACTGGATCTTATGGTCAAAGATCCAGTGCACTAAACTAACAAAGCACACAGTGCGTAGTTCATAAAGTCCTCTATAGGAGGCATCTATCATACGAAGTCCTGCAAAAGGCATTTAATTAAATTATTTTCACACGTGTCACAAGTAATAGTGCCGTGTGAGTCATAAGGCATAAAGCGCAGTCGTATCAACCGTCACAGTTAGAACGTTCCCAAAGTCGTCGAACCTAAGACGCATTTCAAGTCGTTTATAATAACGCATTAATTCCGTTTAATTGTTAGTTGATAGCAACTGAGATATTGTAAGTAAATTCGCGAATTCTATCGTAGATATTTCTTCAATTAAAAAGTCCTTAAGACATTTAATAATTAATAATTTTAAATCCACATCCATTACTGTAATACAATGGAAAGCGTTAAATCGTGTGGTACACTTGCCGAATTCTTTCTTAAAAAAAGAATGCTAAGCAAATTTACAGGAAATTTAATCCTGATTGTAGTAGCATAGCTAGCTACATGCTCAAAGCCGCGAAGGTTAAAGAGAACATTAAATGCGGGTCAGATAATGATTGTCATTGGTTCAGCGCACAGGGCGATGAACGTGATAAGTCAGACCTACAGACATATGCCTTATGTGTCTCATGCAATCGTATTTATCATGTACGTTGTACTGGTTTTAACTTCTCAGACATTACTGAAGAAGCTCTTCCGTGGATGTGTAATGTATGTTCGTCTAATCCCATGAACACAGCTGCACAAGCTGTAGTTGATAATGATATCCATCTAGTTCCATTGAAGCAAAGGCTCATGGAATTTTGTAAAACAAAGCTAGTAACTACTGGTGCCATTCCAAAAAAGAGCACAGAAGTAGAACATTCAAAAAAGTTCAAAATCCAGAATCAGAAAAAATTACTGTTTATGAAATTGTAGATGATACTCAATACGATATTGAGCTAGTCTCACGTGAAGAACTGTTAAGAAAATATAAAGAGCTAAAAGCTCGATATGCTGCCGTTGCCAATGAAAATGAAAGCATGCAACGAACTATATATGAGAACCCTCCTATGAATATACCTCATCCTATATTCACTTCTACTGGCATTGCATCTAATGCTAGAGAAAATCTTCCAGCACCTGTCAATCAGCCTATACCTAGCTTGAATGATAATAGGCAGTGTGCAAATCCAATCAAGTCATCAACTTATTCTGATGCAATAATGCAAGCAAATCATCGAGCGATAAGAATCGATGATGAACTTAATCGAAGTAGAGAAATGGGACAAACATTTTTCTCTAATGTAGGAAATAACATTCAGTCTGTTGCTGGCAACAACAATGCCATACCAACAGTTAGTAGAACTAGTATTATTAATGAATCCAATGCTGTAAGCGGTTCAAATAACGCTTCAAGCATAAATGATTGCTTAGCAGGAATCTCCAATCAAGTAACATTACTTTCTTTAGGAGAAATTCGTAAGAGTTTACCAAAAATAGAAATATTTGATGGTAGACCTGAAAAGTGGCTCGCTTTTCAAAGAGCTGTTGAGCGTACTAGACAAGAAGGGCAATATGATGAGGCAATGATGAGACGAATCATTCGCAAGTCATTGTCTGGTCAAGCCCTAGAACGCGTCGATAATATTTTGGATTTAATTAATCCAGACCAAACTATGCAGTATCTTAAAGACAGCTATGGCAATGCTAACGTAGTAGTTGAGGCCGCGAAACTCAAACTACTAAACGCAAAATGTCTAAGCCTCTTACACATGCATCTTGTGTAGAGGTGACGACATATATTGCCAGTTATATGGCTGCTTGTTCATATGCTGGTTTAGTAATTACAGACAGTACGTTAGCAGCTAAAATTCATAATCAACTTGAATCTTATCACCAAGAAGCTTACTATAAATTTTTCTATGATAAACATCCAAACGCAGCCACGCGAATGGAACGTTTGGATGTGCAATTTGATTTCCTTAATCAAATTGCTAAAACCTTACCACTAGGTACCTTCATTAAATCTGAAAATAAAATGACTAAAGCGAAAGGCTTTCAAGTCATGTCGATGAGTTCAGGGCCATCGACATACACGAACACCTCGCAATCATTTAATAATTCGGATTACAAGTATGAAATTCGTGATAAGGAAGTAGCTAGATATTTAGGCTATGATATGGCTAAAGTCAATCAATTGCCAAAGAAATGTGAGCTATGTGGGGCAAGAAACCACTTCACATTGGAATGTAAACAATATCGTAGCATGAAAATGGATGAAAAATTTAATGTGGTACGAACTAAAAATTTATGCCATAATTGTTTATTAACAACTTCTCATTCAGCAAGAGATTGTGATATTAAGTCCGGTTGTGGGTATAAGTTTGATCAGAACGCTAGATGTACAGGAAAACATCACGTGACTTTGCATAGAAATGTCAATTATAGATCATATTCTAATAATTCAAATAGAAAACCACAACGAAGAGCTAGTACTAATAATAATGCAGCAAGAGCACATGATAGAATAGCTCAGCAGCAAAACAACAATCAAAATGTTGCTGGGGTAGCAACTGCTGGTATTCAAACACAAGTTCAGCAGGCGCAGATACCTGCTGTTCCTGGAGCTCATGCAGCAAACCCAGTAGCATTCAGCATTAATTATCCTCATTTATCTGATGAGCATGTTCAACGACCTTATGTCATTAGTACTATTGCATCTCAAACAACCTCTGCATTTGAAGGTTCACAACGGACAGTCAAATTATTTCGCACTATATTCTATGGCCAAAGCAATAAAGCTTTTGGTTTTGCAATCGGTGATTCAGCTGCAGAAATAACTCTCGTAAAAAGAGAATTAATTGACGACTTAGGTATCTCAGGCGTACCTTGTATCATTAATCTGCAATGGACTGATTCTATTATTAAAAGCACTGAAGCTATTAAAGTAAAATTAGAAATTTCGGGCATTCTCGAAAATAGTGAACGTTTAATTTTAGATGAATGTTACGCTATCAGTAATCTTCTGTTGCCACCGCGTTCATTAAACGTGGATATTCTGAAAAAGAAATTCACTCATCTTAAGAATATTCCATTCGCATCATATAAGGATGCAATTCCAACAATGCTTATTGGCTCACGTCATGCATATGTTTTTGAAGCCATAGAATCGGCAATTCAAGATGGCAATAATAAACCAGTTGCTTTAAAAAGTAAACTGGGATACACGATTTATGGAGGCGCGCCAGAATGCTTCCAAGAATCTTACTCGGTTAACAATCATCAGATAATAGAGGAAGATATCCTCAATTCTCAACGAATATCTAATGAAATGTTAGATAAAGTTTATACTCATTCATGCTCAATAGACAGTTTAAACATTACACCTAAAAAAGTACATTATACCAAAGATGAGCTAGAAGCCATTAAGTATTTAGATAAAAATATGAAAGTTTTACCAAATGGATCGATTGAAGTACCATTAATTTGGAATTTAATCCAGGATGAAATTCCTAGATTACCAGATAATTATCCTATGGTTTATCAGCGTCAAATAGCGACTGAAAATAAGCTTAAGAAAAATCCCGATCTATTAAAGGAATTTAATAATAATTTCCTACAATTAGTCAATGAGAATTATGTCCGTCCTGCATCTGAACGTGACTTAAAAGCTCATTGGCCTAATGTTAATTATTTACCTATGACTTTAGTTGTAAATCACAACAAAGTGCCAGTCAAAACTCGAAATGTTTATGACGCTTCAGCCAAATATCGTGGTACGTCACTTAATGATAATTTACTAATGGGTCCAAACCTTTTAGTGGATATGCTTAAGCCTCTAATGAGAATGCGTATGCATAAATACGCATTCACAGCCGATGTGAAAAGCATGTTTCATAGAATTATGATAAGTGAACGTGACCAGCAATGCCAAAGAATTCTCTTTAGACAAAATTTGACAGAACCTATGCAAACATACATAATGACTGTGATGTTGTTTGGTCCCAAATGTAGTCCATTTGCTTCTCAAATGGTCAAAAATAGGACTGCTCAGAAATGGTCAGAAAAGTGCCCTAATGCTGCAGAAGCATTAGAACATTATACGTATATGGACGACATCCTTACAAGTGAACCAACTGTTGAGCAAGCCATAGAAACGGCTAATCAATGCATAGAAATTTTAAATTCAATAAATTGGCATTTAGGGAGCTTTCAAAGCAATAGTATGAAAGTTCTACAAGCATTAAATAAGGATCATGTTAAAGAGGAATTAATTGAAATTATGTCAGAAGAAGAATCGACATATACTACTAAAGTATTAGGAGTTGCATGGAACCCTAAACAAGACGTTTTTGTTTTTAATTTGAACAAAAACGCATTCATTAAACTCGCAACAGATTGTGGATTAAAACCAACCAAACGGGATCAATGTTCAACAATCGCGCGTATCTTTGATGTAATGGGTCTTATTGCACATTGCATTATTAGAGGTAAAATCTTATTACAAAATTCTTGGCGTAATAAGCTGGGTTGGGATGACGAAATCTCAGACTCAGATCATGTCAAATGGCTGCAATGGTTAAAAGACTTAGAAAAAGTCTCTTGTCTTAAAATTCCCAGACTTAGATTTCCTTCTAAAAACTTGTCCGAAGCTGACTTGTTAGAGTTGCACTGTTTCTGTGATGCAGGCAAAGAAGCAATTGCAGCATCAACATATATGGTAGCAACTATTAAGAATTATCGGTATGTTAGCTTCGTAATGGCTAAAGCCAAAGTAGCACCACTGAAAATAAAAACAAAGACAGAAATTTCTGAAATGCCTAGATTGGAGCTTCTTTCGTGTCTTATTGGTACTAGACTTACCCAAACAATTGTAGATCTGCATAAAGACTACAAATTGCTGGTGTATATGTGGTCCGATAGCGAAATAACTCTTAACTGGCTTAAGAATGAAAATATTAAATTGCCTAAATTTGCTATTTCACCTGTCGAAGAAATTCTTGAGCTTACAAATCAAGAACAGTGGAATTATGTTGATAGTAAAAACAATGTTGCAGATTTAGCAACAAAATTTCAAAAGTTTGATTTTGGAGACATTAATTCATCGTGGTTTCAGGGTCCACAGTTTTTGAAATTACCTCCTATACATTGGCCAAAGCAAAAGCTTAGAAAGGCAAATAATAATGACATTCTGGTTGGTAATATTAATTTCGAGGCAGTATTAATAAACACTCCAATTAAGTTACCTCCTGTTAATTGTCCTATAGCTAATGATTTTATTATTGACTTGTTAAGCCCTAGCATTTTGGGTAGTTGGTCAAAATTGAAACGAGCTATAGCTCGCGCATTAAAGTTATATTATGATGCTATGATTCCATTATTAAAGTCAAAGAAATGGAATGATCCTGCTATACGTAAACAAATTATGAATTGTGTAAATTTTAATAATTTGTCACCTTTAGATTTAGAAAGAGCAGAACTCTTTATTATTCGACGTATGCAACGTGAAGTTTATCCAAATGAATATGAGAAATTATCTAAAGGTTTACGCATAACCAATACTGAATTGTTACAATTGAATGTCTTCATGGACAACAATGGGGTTATTAGAATTAGTTCGCGTGTGAACGAACCTTTGAGTACTTATGCTCAGAAATTCGCACCGCTTGCCCCCAGGGAAAGTGCCTTAAGTACACTTTTACTTTTTGATTACCATTATAACCATAATCATTTTGGGCTAGAAGCTCAAGTGGCAGACTTGAGATCTAGAGTATGGATGCCTCAAGCTCGTGCAGCTTTGAAAAAAGTGCAGAGATTATGTAATTATTGTGCATATCGCAATGCTAATCCTACCGAGTATAAAATGTCACCATTGCCTAACGTACGAACCGATGCAAATCTTAAGCCATTCGAAGTAACAGGCTTAGATTGCGCTGGTCCTTTCACTGTATTCGCGAAGAATGGCCATGCAAAGAAAACGTGGATATTAATTTTCATTTGTACTACATCTAGATTTGTACAATTACATGTTCTCGATGATTTATCATCTCTTTCGGTCTTTGAAGCAATTATGACTTTGTGGACTAATCATGGTCCTATTAAACAATTCATTTCCGATAATGGTACAAACTTTATCGGTACAGCTAACATCATTCATGCTGATAGTCGTAAAATTGTTGACTTCTTGAGAAAAACTAAGAACGAAATTGAATCGGAATTAGCAATGAAGACCCATGCAGGGTGGGCCTTCATTCCGGTTCAATCGCCATGGTTTGGCGGGTTTTATGAAAGATTAATTCAATCAGTTAAGAAGTCAATTGCATCATCTATTGAAGACAAAAAAGTATCACGTATTGAATTTAATATCGCTCTTCAAGAGGCGGCCCATAGAATAAATTGTAGGCCTCTCACGCATAATCCAATTAGTGCGGAAGATGAGGAAGTTCTTACTCCTCATCATTTGGCTAAATATCGGAGTGGTTGGCCAATTTTACAGTCCATCCACGGAATGAAAAACATTCCAGATCCTCTGTCTGATAAGAATCATTACAGACGAGGAAGAATACTAGCGGAAGAAATATCCAAGAAATTTACCTTACAATATCTCCCTATTTTAACTAAAAGAACGAAGTGGTTCAAGGATTCAGAGCCTTTAAAGAAAGGTGATTTAGTACTTGTTATTGATCCTAATACGACTAGAAAAGCTTGGGAACGAGCAAGAATAACGAAAGTTTATTACGCTAAAGATGGCAATGGTAGAGTTGCAGACATACTTATGCCAAATGGTACTGAACGCAAAAAGCGCAGTACCAAGCGTCTTGCTAAAATTGAAATTAAGACCTTATGACTAATAGTAATGAAATACCTTAATAAGCTTGCAAGAAGTTTATTAAGTCACCTCTTAAAGAGAAAATTCTTTCTATATGACTTGTGCATGACAAGTCATAATCTTAACATTCTCTTTTACTCTTTTTTCACAGACATAATGGGTGTGAAACCAAGCAATATTCCTCCCAAGTCTGTGCCTATTCAGCGCTTTCCAACTGCGCCTAGTGACCTGTCCTGTTCGTCTCAAATGACTCCTGTAGCATCTTCAGGCGATAGTCTAGCAGCAACGCAATCTGATTATGGATGTCCATATACTATCATGCGCCTCAGCAATATCTCTAGCAGAGTTCCATTAAGAGCAATCCTGCATAAGGTTGCTCCTTTTGCTCCCAATATCATTGGTATTGCTAGATGTGCTGATTACATCAACAAGCGATTAGGACTCTCCGTGTACCTAATCTCAGTCACCAATATAGACTGTGTATTCTTGGAGCATACCTTTATTGACTATCGAGAAGACGGACGTGATCCACAAGCCATGCAGATCGTCGACTACAAGTTTGGACGCGCTCGTATTATGAACACGTCTTATTTATCACGTTTTGAGAATATACCGGCATCAATCGTCATCAAGGGTCTGAAACGACTTAGAACATCGGATAATCAGACATATTATCTAGCTGACGTAATCGGCTTTTTTGAATCACATGGTACTATCACGGCAGCTCGTTTGAACTTTGAGGCTAGACATAAGCGCACTCAAAACACAGGATTCGTCACATTCTTGTCACAAGCCAGCGCTAGAATGATTGCAAAAGAGAACGTATTGACCCACATGGACATGTACAACCAGCCTATCACCACTATTATTTCTGACGGAGTACCAGTACTCGTTCGTCAACATAATGCGTTTTTATTACACGCTGGTCTTACTGCATGGTCGAGAGACATTGAAGAAGCCAATGTCCTCATGTATCATCATGCTGCTCCAATGCGACATCCACATTCTGGTGATCCAGATACTCACGCCAAAGACACAGCTGGCAATTGTGGACTTACAGTCACTGTTAACTGTGCTAATTCATCAGGACTTGAGACAGAAGCCCCTTCAAGCGCTGACTCAACTACATGCGTTCTTGAACTCAAAGGCGCTACAGTTCCATTTGACTTTACTCTGGAAAATAAGTCAGAAGTATTCACGCAGGGTGAAGGTACTTCTGACAATAGTCCAAGTACTTCTGAGACTTCAACAGTTGCAACAATGGCCAGTGATTTGCTTCAACAGCAACCAACACGGGTAGCTCATAATGGCTCAAAGCGCCGTAAGATTGAAGTGGGAGACCTTATCAACAAACCTCCGCAACCGGTTCCTGCAGACACATCATCCGATGGACAAGTGCTAGTCTTATCGGAGTTCGTCAAGCTGGACAGCGAGTAATCATCATCTTCGTGGGCTCCCGAGAATGTCGTTGACTACGACAGCATCTTTACAATTCATTAATAATTTGTTTTAATTTCTTATATTGTGTAACGTAAATTTATCATTTGAAATATACACATCAAGATTTACACATCATTATGTAAAATTGTTTTCGATTTATTTTTGGAACATTAAATTTTATGAATTGTTATTAAGAATTACAATAAATTGCAGGAAATTTATTTACAATTAAGTCTTTAATTAAGCTAAACATTTAGCAATGATATGTACAATTCTTGGCAATTAACTTTCACTTACACATTCAACGGACAATTTTTATTTGAATTCAAATTCGAATTCGCCTTTCGGTTTTCAATTCGCTCGTTCAGCATAAAGGGCGCGAATTGAAAATCATTCGTTCTTTTTATTCCGAGACGTCGACGAGTACAGACGTAGCAAATTGTCGTGAGTATTTTAGGTTAATTGCCAATGATTAATTAATTAATTTAAATGTTTACTTTTTTAGTAAAAATCACAAACCTTAATTTCACCGAATAAAATATACAATTAAGAGATAAATTAACAACATTTTTTGTACTCATCGACAAATATCATCATTTTTAATTTTGGTTTCTTTTCTTAAAAGATACTTTTTTTTTGTTTCTCTGTAAATCTCTTTTACATGTTTTAATATTGGATATATTCTTAAATAAGAAAATATAACATTAACATTGAGCACATGAAGAGGAATAAGAATATATATTTTTTTTGTAAGAATTCTTTGACGAGTTTTGAAGGAGGAATGATTCGAGAAAAAAAATTGTACAACAAAAAAATTGTTGAATTTTAAAGTAAATGAGCCGGCATTGTCGAGTTATAGTCGTTGCTGAGTGACGAGCTTTCGATCGCTTAAGTAATCTGTAAGATTTTTTTACTTTTACTTCTTCTTGTCCAGACTAAAGTTCTAATCGCGATATTGAGTCATGGTTTGGGTAAATAAAGCGCATTCTTAAGGAATTTGTTTTCAAAATTCAAAAATTTAACGGTTTTCTGATTTTTGAAATGATTTTGAAGATTTTCATAGTTTGATACCCCTTTTGAAAATTAATTTTACCCTTGGATAGTTCAAATCTTTAGACTCATACTTTCACACCCTTTAATGAAGTTTTTAAGAACTTTGGTTTTAATAGATCTTCTGCAAAATTGTAGTTGAAAATGCTATTATTTTGAAGAATTTCACAGTAAATTCAAAATAAATAGCAAAATTGAGTAGTTTCAGACCCTTTTGGTATACAAATGCATAGTTTCACTTCCCTTAAAAAGCTTTTTAATTCAAATTATTCAACTTAACCATTGCTGATGAGTTCTAAATGTAAATTAATCAAGTATAGACACCTTTACATACAATTAACATCAACAAATGCAATTCCGACAATCCAAAACTTAAATCTTCACAAATTTGATACAAGCATTGTCCCATCCAGCATCCCAGTCATACATTCCGAACAATAAACACCATTATTGTGATTAAAATCTCGCTCAAATAATCATTGCCACATCATCAACCACATCATCAAGGCAAAATTGAATGAGAATTACATTATTGTGTACCTATAATTTTTGTTCCAGCTCCGATTCTGGATTCTCATTTTTTCGGGTGGATATATAGCAAGAATAAAAAATAAGAAGTTTTTTTTTAAGAATAAATATGATTTGAGATGACTTTACAAAAAATAATATTATTATTATTGACTCTTAGACATTTTTTAACTGAAGA
Organism: Chironomus tepperi; assembly: GCF_022539635.2. Taxonomy (NCBI): domain Eukaryota; kingdom Metazoa; phylum Arthropoda; class Insecta; order Diptera; family Chironomidae; genus Chironomus; species Chironomus tepperi. The sequence continues at coordinate 5,689,351 of NW_027226207.1, forward strand.
AATATTAAAGAATTTCATGGTCGTTTCTGATTGTTCCTTAATATATCCATCTATACAATTTATTTTTTCTTACGTGTTGATACTTTGTGGATGTTTGGGTTGAAAAAAGAGTCTTTAATTTTATATACACAAAAAAAAATTATTTTTTTGTCCCGCAATAAGATGATGATGAAGTCGGGATTAAAAGTCATTCTTATGGAGAGGTTCTTGGTTGATGGACAGGCCGATCTAATGGGTTATAATCTTATATAAAATAAATATCGTCATCCACATGAAAGATCATGAAAATTTCATTAAAAAAGAATACCAAAAATTATCTTCACATTAAAATCTCACAATGTGAGTAGCACAGCACCAAAAGAGTTATAATTTTCTGTTTCCACTCGATTTTTCCTCCTACCGAATTTCAATTAGCACAAGAAATGAGAAATAGAAAGACATGAACAATAAATTAACAATCAATTCTCGTCTGTCGATTGATTTTTTTTTTATTTTTCGTTAAAATTTTTCACTCAATCGAGAAATCGTGGTATTTAAAGTATTCCCTCTTCGTCATGTACGTCTCCGTGTGCATTTTTATATTTATTAATTTTTTGGGACGAGAATTTTGCTGGCTTTTTTTAAAGGAAGTATTAAATATCTATATAAAGAAAAGATGGAATTTTATTGCTATATGGCATAATTAAATACGTTTGTCACAATGATAAAGCATTGAGAGAAGTCATCGGAGTGACAAAAATGATAAAAATCATTTGTGTAGTCAATGCTTGATGGATGATAAGAGGGAATTGTAAGGGGGTTGAGGCTTTGGTTGGGAATTTTTAGTTGTGGGATTATTTACTGCTGATTTTCTGCAAGGCTTCATGTATAAAGGAATAGCTACTGGAAAATCGTTACCGGAAATCCAGAAATTGGAACTTTTCTTTAATTAAAGAACCAATTAACGTTAAAATAACATAATCAATACTAAAAACTAAATTAATTTGAAAAAAATCTTGAAATACGAAAAGATTAGAAGGTTTGAATCCTTGGGGATTCTGATATATAGAGAAACTTTTGATGATCGCGGATTCTTTATTTTTGCAAGATCCTTTTTATTTTGTGTGTATGAATTGAGCATGCTCAATGATAATAATAAATGATATTATAATCAATGAGTCATGATCATGCTCATTTAAGTTATACTCATTTTCTGTTAGGGATAAGAATGCTAACTTAAGGCTTTTAACACTGAATTTATACTCAATGTCCTTCTTGTATCTAAATGTCCTACAAAACAATTGTATGATAATTCAAATATTTGGCTAAAATTCAATTTCTCATTACCCGATCAGCACATAATAAAAAATGTTGCCACCTCGCTTTCGTTCGGGTTATTAGCTTGTCAAAATTAGCTTCATGACGATAGCTTAAATTGAGGCATTCTAGCTATTTGGTTATATTTTGTAAACTTCCTAGTCTATTTAATAATAAATATGATTATTTATTTATCGACAACTACGATTGAGACAAGACTGCACTTAGTATTTGAAATTATCAAGTAGTGATCAACGATAGAGTCAGTGTCAGGAGTCTGAAGATGTTTATAGATCACAATTGACCATAGCACTTAAGTATGAATATTTCAATTTCAACCAACATAGGAAAAATTGAAGATTTTAAAATAATGTTCGAAAGACTCAAAATTTGAAGGTTCGAATCCTTGTAAATGACTATATATTATTATATTCTTTCATATTTGCATTTTTCCAATTTGCCCTGCTTTTTTGGTTCGAAATGATTTAAAGTTTCTTATTATTTTGCAATAAATCCTTTTAAATATGAAGCCACAAGTTCCAACCCCCAAACAAGTTCAAATTCCAATACATATTTTGCACATTGTTTCTGATTGAAATCACAATATCGTTTTGCCAGTTTTCCATGCAAGCACATGCAGAATAAACAGCACACATATGACTGTATGAGTGCCTTCTTTTGGCGATCAGATTCTTATTCTGTGCAAAAACATACGAGATAATTAAAAAATTACATTTTTCCCTTCTTTTATTCATTCTGCTCTGATGATTTTTTGATGAATTCCAAAAAGAATAAATATGTGGTCGAATCAGCTTAATATTTTTGTCACAAGAACTTGATCTAAAATATTTCTTTTTTTGTCTCTAAAATTGACATTCATAAGTATAAGAATATTAAGTAGAATTTTTAAATTCCATGTTCTGTTGGACGTCAAATTATAAATTTTTAATTTGCTAATTTTTTTTTTGTTGTTTCCATCACACAAACTAGTTTTATAGCCTGAATATCCATTTTGTATTATTTTTTATCTCATTTTTTACAGCCCAAAGTCAATTTTAGTTAATTTACATATTGATATTTTTTTGATGGAGGATTTCCAAAAGACACGTTTTGTGCTTGATCATATATAGTCAAATATAAAGAGACGAGAATTGAGTTGGAAGTCTTAAGACATTGGAGGTATATTCACACGGTTTAATTATCGCATGGTTCTTAATTACTTGAATTCTATTCTATAATGTGTTGATAATTTATTGGGGGTATGATTGGAATCAATCATGCTAATGGGAGTTTTAACAAATGCTGTTGGGTATTTACATATTAATGAGGTTAATGATAGGGCAATAAGTGATAAATATTTGGTATTTATTCTTAATTGTTACAAAGTTGTTTAGTTCCTATTTTGTTAGATTTGCTAAATTTCAAATTTTAAAAATTAAAAATTCAAATTTCAAAAGTTTAAAAAGATCAAATTTCAAAAATTTAAAAATTCAAATTATTAATAAAATTCAAATTTCAAAAGTTTATAAATTCAAATTTCAAAAATTTAAAAATTCAAAATTTTATAAAAATCCAAATTATAAAAACATAAAAATTCAAATTTCGAAAATTGAAAGATTTAAAAAATTAGAAAAATTTAAAAAATTTAAAATATTAGAAAATTTATAAAAATTTAAAATATAAAAATTAAAAAATTCAAATTTTCAAATTTTCAAAATTCAACATTAAAGGATGTTTGTACAAATTTAAGTTTCTATTATTTGAAATAAATAAAAAAAATTTAAACTTGCAAAAAAATTCTCAAAATTTCAAAAAGTTCAAAATTCCTTCCAATTTTGTAAAATTAAGATTTTTCCCGCCAATTTCTATATAAATCAGTTATTTTCATTACCTCCCATAAAACAACAGCACCACACACTTCGCACAGCAACAAGTAACAATGAGCAAGCAATAATGTCCCTAGTTTCAACACACAGAACAAAAAAAAAATCGTGATTTCTTTCAATAAAGTTAATTAAATAATTAACAACTTTCAAAAACAAGTTTTATTGCCCTTATTTGTCGCAGGAAGCCGAGTCGAGTCAGATGGCAATATATAAAAAAAAAATCACAATTAAAATTTCAACATTGTGATGTGAATACACAACCAGCTTCAATCTACATACAAAAAAAGTGACAAAAAAAACTTAAATAAATTTCAAATTAATTCAGAATTAAAAAATATTCATCGGGTGAATATACAGCGAGAAAAAATAATGGGAGGTGCGAAGCTAAAGTCTTTAACACAAAAAAAAAAAAATCTTAAATTGTACACACGACAAAAAAATAAAAATCTTTTTTTTTGTGTATATACATCAAACAAACGTCCAAGTCCAAAAGTTAAATAATATTAATATTGAAAGCCGCTGTTAATAAAAAAAAATTATTCAAATTTTAAATAAAACTTACAAAAAAAATAAATATATATCTTTTGTATTATCCCATACAAGAATCAGCAAAAAATGAACAACGAGTCGAAAAATCGACGTAAAAAAATGTTTTAAATCCAACAGCGCAAGCAGAAATAATCATCAAATTCCAAAATATTAAGATTTTTTTTTTGTTGCCGAAACTAGATTTAAATATATATATTTTTTTCCATCTAAATATTGTATTACCAATTGTACATGTGAGCATTAAGTAGGAACACAAAAAAGTTATAATAAATAATAGAACAGAGACGGGTTTAGGCGTAAATTGAGCACTTACCATAGGCTCATTAATGAAAAAAATAATAAAATAAATAAATTGAGAATGTGTATCTGAGCTATATATAGGAGATTCTGTTAGTACTGGAACTAGGCCTCCGTGGACGAGAGGTTAGGAAAAAGACTGAATGTTTAGATAATTCTTGGGTTCGATTCCCAAAAGAGGACATTCTGTTGAATCGTGAGAATATTCTGAAGCTGCTGAATATCATTGAACTTGACTCAATGCAGGAATCAAGTCTGTCTAGAACCGGAATCTATGGACCGATTGGTTAGAAAACAGACTGAATTTCCTGAATAAGTAGGGGTTTGATTCCAACCAAATTCCATATTGAAACTAAATTTCATCAAAACTGACTTTAGGGAAGAGTCAAGCCAGTCTAGAACCGGATTTTTCGCGATTCCTACACAGTGGGCCTTCTAATATAGGCTATTCTGCCATATTCAAAATCAAGGATTCTTTGATCGAATAATTAAGAATCAAACCTAATTTTGTGTATGCATGAGTTCGATTCCCATCAGAAGTCCATATTCTCAATCATTACAAAAGACACTGCATTCCATTATTCCAAAGATGCTCACGTCATTAAATACTTTGTATCCAAAATACTCAATTAAAAATGAGTAACTCTCCCTTGACATCATCATCCCGTTCAATGGATTTAAAGAAGGAATTTAAGCTCACAAGAGAATGAATGACTTTGTGTAAAAAATTATTCTTGGTTTTGAGGCTCTTCAGCCCTCCTTAAGAAAATATCACGAAATCAATCTCTTTAAAAATTATTATTGTATCTACTTAACAGCGAGATAGAATTCTTTTATACTTTATTTTCGTTGTTTTTGTTGCTGTTCATCATGCAAAGTACTTTTTTTTGGCGAAAACATAGAAGAAGGAGAAAGAATGGGAATTAGTAGTGGAAAGTCATTGATAGAAAAATTACTAATATTTGTAAATGTGGAATTGGCTGCTGAATATTGGAGTGTAGGAGCTCTAGAGTTGAGAAAGTTCGAATTCTGAAATAACGGATTTTTGAAATTTGAAATTTTTGGATAGATTTCTCAGTTCAAATTAGATTTGAAAAGAAGTTTTTCGATTCAAGTTTTAACGTACTTTTTAAATTCAAATTTGAAAAATTGACAATTTCATGAAAAATTCAAATTCAAAAAGTTCGTTAAAATTCAATTTTCAATTTTAGAACCTAAATCCTTACAAATCATGAAAATAACATCCTAATTACTTACCCAGCCACCCAAATCAACCATCTAATCAGCCAAATAAATTAATATTCACACAAATACAACAAAGAAAGCGAAAGAATCGAAAGAAAATCACATTTGTTGCTGAATGAATTAAATTAAAGTCAATTTGAATTAACGCTCAATCATATTTAGCGAAAGATCACGAGTAGTACTACCGTGACAGGCACTCTTGTTATTGACTTTCATCTATTTAATATTCATATAAATATATTTTCAGGTATTTTTTCAACCAAATTTTAAGACTTAAATGTGATGTGATGTGTGTGTATGGGTCGATTTGTGAAGCACATGAAAATGTACAAAAAAAAAAAATTTGAAATAAAATAAAATAAGAAATAATCAATCAAAAAAAACCTCTTTTCCTTCATTCCAAAAAGTATTTTTTTCCCTCTGTTTCTGAGTAACATTGAAATGTTGTTTTGTTGAACACCAAAAAAAAAAACTTATTTCAATCTTTAAGTCGTCAAATGAAATATCGTTATTAATTTTGTGTTATTCGTAAAAGAAGAAAAAAAAAAAATATTAAAAAAAATGTATAACAACTTTTTTTTGTTCATATTCAGGCATCAAAAGACTCTCGTTCAGTCATATTCATGTATTTATTATATCTCCTTAAATTCCACACACGGGTCTCTTGAATAATTTTTATTTTTTTTTTGTTTGATTGAACATGAGAAATTAATAATAATAATAATTTTTTTTTCTCTCTCCTCCAAATTCTTGATTATTTGTAAGGTGAGCAGCCCGAAAAAAATAAAAAATAATATTATTATTTGATGAATTTTTAAAAAATTGCTAAGAGACTGGATGATTGAATATAATTTTTTTGTTATTTATGAAATCATCTTAATATTCGGTTTAAACAGCTAATGAAGTTTATGATGCGAAAATTCAGGTATGAAGTTGTTTGAATTTGTGCTGAACAATGAGGAAATATTCAGATTTGTTGCAAATTAATTGAGAAATTTTTAAGGATTTTGATGCGAAATTTGTAAATTTGAGATTCTAAAAGTTTGCATCTTTATAGCAAAATAGCCTGAATTTATATAGCATAAGTTCACAACTTTATGGCAAAAGTTTATATTTTTATGGCTTAATTTAGCATCTTTATGGCAAAAATTTGCATTTTTATGGCAACAGTTTGCATTTTTATAACAAAAACTTCCAATTTTAAAGTAAAATTTTGCATCTTTATAGCAAAAAAACCAATTTTAGAAAATAAAGTTTGCTTCTTTATAGCTTTTTTGCATCTTCATAGAAAAAATTTGCATGTTTATAGAAAAAGGATGGATTTTTATAGCATGAGGTTGGATTTTTATAGCAAAAGTTTGCATCTTTATAGCATTTTGCATCTTTATAGCAAAAATTTGAATCTTTTAAGCAAGATTCAAATGTAAAAATTCAAAATTAATCTACTTAAACTTGAAAATGACGCAAAAAATTCAAAAATCAATTCCAAATAACAAAAGACTAGTTCCAATGATCTAATTTGACCGCCTCTTTAAATACCAATTCAATTCACACAAAACAACATCTAATTCGTCATGATCCACGAACCTTAAATTCTAGTCCAATCTTTATAATTCATACGTAAAAAACGTATTCAATTCCAGCACAAATATTCTTCTGAACCCCTTTTTTTTGAGGAACACAAGACACAAGATTCCAGTGAACGTCACGCTTCCATCGATAATAAATGAAATCAAATTGACGGGCATGACAGTTGACTCTTTAATTAAGAGTTTATATTCATCTCTTTTTTATTAGCTCATTTTTGCCTCCTCAAAACTTTTTTTTATTGTTTTTTCTTGTTTTGTGATGTCGAAAAAAAAAGAATCAACTCGACTTTTTGCGGATTTCTTTTATGAATGCTCCCAAAAAAAAGACTTTGTATTTGACGAGACAGAAATAAAAAGTCCAAAAAGAATTTATAATGGAGGACAAAAACTTGTGAGCAGCGCAAAAATTATTATTAATGTTGTAGTGTAGATTTGGACACCAAAAAATTTATCTCGAGCTGTTGGCTGAGACTATTATAATATTAGACATCTTATTTAATAATAACGAGTTTTCTGTGCCTCAACGACACACAAAAAAACGTCGTCGTTGATTCTTTTTATTCCAAACTCCTTTTTATTATTTTTTGGATGAAGAAAATAAATTTATTTGTCATATCTTTTTGAGGTATGGACAACAATGGCACATGGTACAAATGATGTTGCTTGCGGATATGTGGTAGATTTTCTTAATAGAAGCGCATTGGAGTATAGAAAGGATGGGAATATTCAGAAATGTGGAATCTGACAATTTAACGGTCGATAAAAATTTGAAAAGTTGAATTGAATTTCAACTTGGAAATAACTGACGAAAATCTTTTGAAAAGTCAGACTAAACAAATTTGAAAAATAATGGACTAAATAAGTTTGAAAAATAACGGACAAAATAAATTTGAAAAATAACCGTCATTTGAATTTTGAAAACAAAAGCGTGAAAAGGCTAATTTTGTTCTAAAACAGGACTGACGATTCAAAGTGCTTTATTTTAGTGGACTGAAAGACATTAAGACAGACGGACAGACAAACTGACAGAAAGACAAACAGACAGACAGACAGATAGACAATACACATTCAATATCCCCTTAACCTACTCAAAACTGCTCCAAAAGCATAAAAAACAATTTATTACAATATAAGGCAGACAAACAAAAGTGATTTACATGCCCGAGATGACATAAAAGTACCAAAAAAAATTATGTCCAAAATATTTAAATTCCTACGTCAATCGACCATGAGACTCATTATCCTAAATGTGTTGCAAATCTTCAAAACTAAAATCACTCAAAACCTAAAATTAATCATCATTAGATTCAATAAAATGGAATCTGAATGTCAGAGATGAAAATCACGATGTTTTAAGGTATTCCGTACCTGAATGTAATTGTTAAAATTCATAAAAAAAGATACAAAAATGGACATAAATTAGTGTTTACAAACTTAAACAAATCAAAAGATACTTTTAGTGCTTACTTAATTTATTTAATGGAATAACTTGTTTGACTAAGCATTTGTATTGGATTCCCAGTATGTGTTATATAAAATTCAAGATTTATATCTTTTGTAGGATACCGGCGACCTTAGATGTCAAGATAAATTTGCCAAAAAAAATATTAGCGCAGAATTAAATAAGAATTGTGAGGATTAAAAGCTACTTAACGCATGTGTTTAATCGATTCCATAATTCAACTTTATTTACAGTCAATTTTACAAAAATATTCAGGTTGATATGTCCATTAAACGACTTAAAATACTGGATTATCTGCCATATGCAGTGTGTAGAAAATTTTTTGGACTTAAAATTACTTATTTTGGATTATTTTTTAATAATGTGGAAAATTAAGAAACATTTCAGCAATTATTCATTTTGGATTATTAATGTTCAGTCTTTTTAGTGTGTTCTGAGTAGCTTGCTGTTGTTGTTTCATAAGAAACTGGAAGAATTAATTGGATTTTGACTGAGTTTTAAGTCATTTTGCATGAAAAATGATCTTAACGGACTTTTGGGATTTGAATATTGTCGAGGATAATTTTTTAAAAAAGTGAAGTCCAAAATTGATCGTTAAATTCAAATTCAATCTTCAAGTTCAAATTTTGAACTCTTTTGACCTTTAAATTCAAGTAAAATTCAACCGTTAAATTCAAATTCAGCCTTCAAGTTCAAGATTTGAACTCTTTTTGAACTTTAAATTCAAATTCATTTTAACCGTTAAAACGACATTGAAACAAAATTTCAAATTCCAATTAACCGTTAAACATTTAAATTCAATAAATTTCACCACTTCCTTAAAATAATTGAAATTAATTCGAAATCGGATCATCAATTCCAATAAAACTTCAATTCCTCATCATAAAATGTAAAAATTTAAAACCAATAAGTCTCTCATTTTATGTTCACAATATCAATATCAGTTTTGCATAAAAAGAAATCATTTGGAACACAATTTACAATATTTATTCATCAATTTAATTAAAGTGAAAAAAAAATCCAATTCTTATTCATTTTTCTTTCGTTTTTTTTTTTTTGCAGTGAGGAAAAGTAAATGTGACAATAAAGCCAAAGTAATCAATTCTACCTACCGCAATGATCGATCATTCATTCATGGTGAAAATCATCTCGCGAACTCGTGGGTCTTGGGAAATGGTGTGTCTGAAGTCTGTAAGAAAAATAAGTGCAAAAGAAAGAGGTGAAAAAAATGCATGAATTTCAAATGCAATTTAAGGTGAAACAAAAACGAATCAGTTTTCTGTTATTCCTTTTCATCGCGCTATGGCAGTAACACTTAAAGTCAAATGGAATATGCAATAAGGCTTAAATGAATCGCAAGCGTCAGCATTAAAAAAAAGGTATAGAAAAAAATTCTTCATTTCATTTTATGATTAGTAAAGATGTTGTCATGCTTGATCGCTTAAGGCGCATTTATATCCATATATAGCATCTCTCTAACATCCTAATGTCATCTCTCCTCTAAATTGCCACGTTATCTTCACATTTACACAGTTTAAAAAAGAACAAAACGTAAAATTAAAGCTTACGTAATTTTACGTACGTAAAAGTTTTACGTAACCCACTTCGAAAAGTTTTTTGGCTAATATAAGCCGAGGAAGTGACGAATCACAAAGATTTTTATCAAATCCTTTTAAAAAAAGTGGCACACGTTGCTTTACCAAAAAATCTCATCAAAAATCCTCAATTTCAGAGAGAAATGAAATGATAATCTTACAGACGAACAGACAGACAAACATAAATCAACAAAAATCACTGCTTAAAGAAAGTGGGAACCAAAAAAATTCTCATATAGTACAATGCTTGCATGCAAGAAGTCAGAATAACAGTAACAGCGGTAGTTAGAGTGTCATTTAATGACCAAAGTTCGATATATGATTTGTAGCATACGATAAACGCTAAAGAGCATTTAAAATGCAATTAAAATAGCATGAAAAGGCAATGGTTTTAGAGTCTCGCGAGTCTCTGTCACTAAATATTTATGATGACAATTTCTTTCATCAATCATCAAATGAGATTTTTTTTTCTTTATTATAACATCGTCATCATTAAGCAGCAATCAACCTTTGGTCGATGTAAGTACGTCCAATGCCTTAATCTCCTCGATCTCTCGTAGTAATGCAAAATTTATACTTATACTCAATATTTTTACAAGATAGTCGACTTTTCTCGCTTTACTCGAAGCCAAGATGAGAGAGAGACCCAAAGAAATAAACTGAATTGAGGAAAATTAATCGATTCATAAACAATTTTGATATTTAATTAAAATTATATTATAAAGATACAAGTTGTAGAAGATTTAGCTTATTTATAAATCGATTAAATATCTTTTTTCTTCTCATTCTCTTCTTCTTCTTTTACTTGTTGTCGATCGATCGGTCGCTTACTTCAATTTTTTTTTCTTCATTTTCTGCTTATCTGCGACGATAATTTCCTTTAATTTCGATTCAGTTAACTATACAATCAAGGATTACATGATGGGCACTTTTTCTTATTGATTGTTGTTGACAAATTGTCGGTTTGACTGGCTACTGTGATTAAAAATTTGTTTCAATTTGTTTTCAGCAATTTTTAAAGAAAATTTGATTTTGAAGGATATGAAACTATGATCAATATTTTTGGAAATTTTCAAATTAGTTTTGAGCAAAATTTCAGTTTGATGCCCCTGATTATTCAAAATTTTGAAAGCCGTTAAGAATTCAAGTTCAAAAATTTCATAGTTTGATGCCCCTGATTATTCAAAATTTAAAAATCGTTATGAATTAAAGTTCAAAATTTCATAGTTTGATGCCCCTGATTTTTTAAAAATTCCAAAATTCGTCATGAATTTAAGTTCAAAAAATTTCATAGTTTGATGCCCTTGATTATTCAAAATTTTAAAATCCGTTATAAGTTTAAGTTCAAAATTTTCATAATTTTATGCCTCCAATTTTCAAATTTGCAAAATTCGTTAAGAATTTAAGTTCAAAAGTTCATAGTTTGAAAACCCAAATTTTCAAAAATTTAAAAACCGTTAAATTTGAATTCTCATATTGGAATATTGAAATCCTCAAAAAATGCGCCAAATCCATCTCATAATCACACTGCAGCCACCAACTCACTTACAAGCTTTTTTTGTGTACCCCATTCCCGATGAGAGAAAACAAATTAAATTGTATTTTACATTTTTTCACAATTTATTTTTTGCATCCAATATAAAATGCAATTTTTCTTTCTGTTTCTTTTCTTATGCCATCAATTTTTCTACATTTTATATGCATTAACCACTGTGTATCCAGCAAGTAAGTAAGTAAGTAAGTATATATTCCATTGGCAATGGCCCTCACATCTCGATTATTTAGTAGTAGTAAAAAAAATAAGTATGAAAAGGTAACATCAGCAATCGTCTATTGATGAGATCAAAGTACCAGTTATGCCGCGCATATTAAAGAAAAAAAATCTCCAATAGAATCAGACAGAGAATTACTTAGTAAATAAGTAGATGATGACTATGACTTTATGCTTTTCAATACTTTATTAACGGATGGATGTGGAAAGAGAATTGCCATGTTATATAATTAGAATGCATTAATTGACCACTTTATCTTATATAATCATCAAGATAATGTGACAATATGAACAAATAATTTCAATAACAAGGAACTCTCTTGCCTTCTTCTTTTTATATATCTTGGGGACTTTCTACTTTAGCATGTTTTTTTAATGCAATTTCTAGATGACAGGTCAATATGAGCTACTGTTTAATTTTTTTGAGGTTAAGTTAATGGCTAACCTAACCTAACTAATGATTAAGTTGAATGTTGTGCATTGTGGATGGAGATAAGAAGAATTAATTTGATTGATTAGTGCTAGGCTTGTGGATAATTTATGATTGATCTGGTTTTTGTTTGCATACTTAAGTATAAAATTGAAAAGGCTTTTGAATTTTTGAAAACCGTTAAAAATTGATAATTTTTGATGATCGATGTAATTTTCAAATTTTGAAAATCTTGAAAGATATTCAAGCTTTTAGCAACTTGTAAAATTTTGAAAACCATCAAAAATTCAAATTTTCGTTATTCTTTCAAATTTTAGAAAACCGTTATATTTTCAAAAATTTTGACGACCATATACCCTTCAAATTTTTGAAAACGGTTGAATTTTAGACGACTTATAATTTTGAAAACCGCCAAAAATTCATATTTATGTATATTTTTTCAAACTTTTGGCAACCGTTAAAATTTTCAAAATTTTGGAAGACTAATTAACTTTTAAATTTTTGAAAATCGTTGAATTTTTTTAAAACCTTAACGATTTTCGGACCTTTTAAAATTTGGATGGTTGTGAATATTTTAAAATTTAAAATTTCGTTAAATATTCTGAATTTGAACGATTGAAAATGTTTCAAAATTTTGAAAATCGTTAGTTTCAAATTTTTGAAAACCGTTAAACCTGCAATTTTTTGAAAACCTAAAAAATTTCTTTTGAAAGTCGTTAAATCTGCAAATTCCTAAAAATCGCAAAAGTTTCAAATTTTAAATAACCGTTAAATTAAAATAATTGGAAAAAGTCAAAAAGTTTAAAACAAAATTTTATTCCAATAAGCTATTCAGTTCTACGTCCAACAATGCCTTTCCAACTTGCCATCCAACAAACAGCAAAAATTATTCGAAACGGAGAAAATGAAAATTTATTGATATTAATTTTAATTTCAATTTAATTATATTATAAATTTTAAAAAACTTTTACATCATTCCGGCGGTTTTGCGCTACACAAGTATAACATACATGTATGAAAGTATAAATCGATTTTGATAAAAATCTATGTTTACAATTAAAATTGCAAAAGGAATATAAATTTTTTCTGCAGTCGATACGATTGAGATAGACTCTTTATTTTTTTTGTGTGCCAAACGCGCGCACAAAGCGCGGCAAAGAAGAAGAGAATGAAGACGGAGAGAATTGCAATATAATGTACATAATATTGTTTTCTGTGACATTTTGAGACGGCTACAAGATCATTCTTTGGAGGTTCTTTTTATGTTGCTTTTTTTTTTGTTCCTCTATGTGTATTTACTCATGTTCTTTATGCCTTTATATTTTTTTTTGTTCATTTCGTTACGCCGAAACATGCTCGTTAAATGAGTTAAAGTGGAATGAATGAGTGACAGAATTTAGAATGCGTTCTCATGTGGCGTTTCGTACGGAAGCTACTTTAATTTATTGGATATTAGGGAATGAGGGAAATTTATGGACGATTACTGTGACTTATCAGGTGTTTTACTTCTTGTGTTGTTGACATAATCGTGAGTAATTTTGGAGGAACCAAAAATTTGTCTTAATGAGTGTAGAAGCGTGCTTCCTTACAGCGTGTCTACATGAGTTTAATTAGTTGGCAAGTTGTGAACAATTAAGGTTGGCTGGTGGTAATGGAGAGTTAAGTAGATGTGGAATGTGTTGATTATTTGAGGTTTTATGGATGGATTTGGCATTTGCTGCTGTTTAATGCGAATTAAGAGTATTTTGAATTTTCTAACGGTTTTTTGGGATTTGAAAATTCTTTTGACAGTTTGATAATTTTGAAAAATTTGAATTCAATTCGTCCGTTTTGAACATAATTTGATCGTTATGAAATTTTTGAATTTTAAAAAGCATTTGAAGGTTCAAAATTTGAACTAAAATGTCAACATTTTGAACTTTAACTGTTTTAAATGAAAAAATTTCAAATCTCAACTATCCGTTGCAAAGTTATTTGTAAAATTCGAATTTAAATCGACCGTTAAACATTATTAAATTCATAAATAATTGAAAATTAGCTACAATTGACTTTAAAACTTACTTTTCTATACAATGACAAATTATTTGAAGCTCTATTAATTGTAAAATTGTTAAAACTCAATGAAATACTGAAAATCGTCCTCCAAACATTATAAATTCCACCACAAATGCAACAAAAGTCTCAATTTTCACACGAAAATAATTAAAATTCCCACTAAAATCACCAAAAGTCCACCTCACACTGCCCGATAAATTCGATAAACTACAATCAAGAATGCACAAAAAAGTAAAAATGTAATTTTGTTTTTTTTGTTTTGCCAAACCCGAGAAATCGCCGATAAATTATTTAGTTGAGTTTGAAAAGACCATCAAATTTAAAAATAAAATTATTCACTATATTTTTGTTGCGAGAGTTTGTATTGTACAAATAAAATTAAAACTATTTTTACAGACGCCAATTTGAAAGTCACTTGTGTGATGAGAAATTGTAAAATTATTTGGTCAGCTTTAGTTTTGTGAGGATCGAGAAATGGGAAATTTAAATTTAGCATTTTATGCTTTTTGGCATGGCTTTTTATGTTAAAATGCCTTATCAATCTGGCTAATTAAGTGCACTTTTATTATATATGTTTTTTTTATTTAATTTAATGGCATTTGCCAAAAGAAAGTTTTTTTGTTTCTTGTTGCTGCTCGATCGGTGCACGAGAAAGATATTCTTTTTTTGTGTAGCAAAAAAGCATTCAAGGAAAAATTGAATCAATATATTTTGAATTTTATGGGGGTCAATTGGAGATTATGTCTTACATTGGAGGAGTTAATGGGGTTCTGGGTTCGTAGGACACGTGGTCGACCACGTGGTAGATTCATAAGGTGGTTGCTTGCAAGTTAGGGAGTTCCTTATAGTATGAATGTTGGCTCTGACATTTTATATGAAAATTGCCAATATTTAAGGTTCAAATCCTAAGAAACCAGGAAAAAATCTTTAAAAAGGCAATTTTTACCCCAGGGTAGGGAGTTCCCGGGGTACATTTCTGATAATTTTCGACAAGATTGTCTGGATTTTAAAGTATTTTAAGATTTCAATCCCCAATTCTAATAATCCTAACCTACAAATACCTTATCCACCAAATAACCCTCACAACCTCCCCAATCTCCACATCACTTCCACTCACTCCTCCTCCCAATACTGCATTGTGTGGCTATTTACTTCTTTTTTTTATTTCTCAAAAAAGTCTGTTTACTTTTGGCGGTGAAATCAATTGAAGTCATATTGATTAAAAATAAAAATTTGTCGTAAATTCTTGACTTGATTTTCGCTTTTTGGCTTCACATTGTAAGGTGATTTTTAACGTTGAAAATGAATTGAGATGTTGTGCAATTGTCGCTTTTTTTTCTCAAGCTCGTAATCAATGTCGATGTGGGAAAAATTTTCAGAATTTTGATTTGAGTTGTTGATGAATTGAGAATTTTTTTTGGGGGTTTGAGATGAGTTTGAGGGTTGAATTTTGGGGGTGGAGGTGAAGGTTTGGGGGGACTTTGGGGGAGATTTGGACATAGAGGAGCCATTTGAGCAATACAATGATGTTGTCTGGGTTTTGATGGGTCACTGTGTTAATGGCAAGGGGTGTGAGTACCCTGTTGAGTGTTTTTGGGTCAGTTTAATGGCGAAAATTAAATTTGCCGCATTTTGGCGCTCGGGCCAGTTTCAAGCGTCATCTAAAGGAAGACATGCATCTTCCTGATCCTGTCACACAGTTTGTAAGAGCTCCTCTGTCCCTACATCAACCTGACAACCCTTCATCACCGTCCTAGGTCATGTAGCTCAGAAATAACCTCAAAAATCCAAAACAACCCATAATATAATGTAAAATAATGACCAAAACTGCCCAATAAACCTTAATGACACTGCCCCAATTTTTGTGTGTTCAACAAGTTCTCAATCGCCTTCACTTTATCACTGACATCAAGATCATATACTAAAGTAATAATTGATCACATTAAAATCTTTATTACTTTATGCTCATCAGTAAGTAATTTTTCATCTCTTTTTGTCTCAATTCGCCTCATGCAAGACATTTATCATGAATATCATCCACAAAAGTTTGTTCACATGATGAATTATTCAGAATCTGTGTCTTTACATCCATTTTCGTTTTGTTTGTCCGTCACCAGACAGAAGCAATTCTTATGCTGAAAATCTCATCTAAACTCATAAATTTTATCATCGTCAATCAAAAAATAATTTATTTGCTGCTTTTTTTTTGTTGCTTTCCTTTAGTGATAAAAATGTCCATCAATTTTATGCCACACTTTGTTCTCTCCACTCAATACATTGTAAGTCCATATGTATTATATGATGTGATGTGATGTTAATCATAGCAATTTAGAATCATAAAATAAACATTAAATGCATAAAAATTCAATGAGATTGTGAGAGATATTGAGTTATATATTTTATGGATGACAAAAAAGACACTTTACTTTATATCACTTATTGAACGTTTTTATTTAGTTGGAGCTGCATTTTGGATGTGCGCGTGTGAAGTAGTTTGATGGTTTGTCAAAGGTATTTGAGATTTTATGTGGAATTTAATGAGATATTTGGGTCTGTATTTAACGGAATTTACAAATTTGAATTTTTAACGGTTTTCAAAAATTTGAATTTTATTTACAGTTTTAAAATTTTGAAATTTTCAATAAATTTCAAAGATTTGAATTTTTCAACTGATTTCAAAATTTTGAACTTTTCGATGCTTTTCAATATTTTAAATTTTTTAAAAAATTTTAAAATTTTGAATTTTTAACGGTTTTCAAAAATTTGAATTTTTTAATAATTGTCAAAAATTTGAGTTTTTCAATGGATTTCAAAATTTCAAACTTTTTAGGACTTTCAAAATTTATAATTTCCAACGGTTTTCAAAAATTTTGAATTTTGAAGGATTTTTAAATTTTCAAAGGGTGTCAAATTTTGAACTTTTCAACGATTTTCAAAATTTTGAATTTTTTAATGTGTTCTAAAATTTGGAATTTTCAATGTGTTCTAAAATTTGGAATTTTGAATATTTTAGAATTGTTCAACGAATCATTGAATTTTCTCAAAGTTTCATGAAAATTTGAATTTAAAAAAACCGTTAAAGTTTTAAATTACGTTTCTTTTCTTTCTCAGTCAACCAAATAAACTGCCAATCAACAATCCACAAGTGCGTACCCTCAATGAACATTACTCAATGACTCCCTTACTTACAGTATAGTCGATGGGTGTGTATAATGTGTGTAGATTTTTTTTTTCCATAAAAAATTCATATTTTGTGTCATACGAAAGCATGTACATCGAAAACAACAAAATAATTTACTTAATTCCACCACTCAATAATAACAATAACAATAATTTTAATATATTTCAATGAGTTTATACACACATCTTTTTTTTACTAAACAATTTCAATATATGTAGTCATATCTACATACTAAATATGTGAGACAATTTTTTTTTATGGACATTTTTGAATAATTTACAATAAATTTCATAGCTTATTTGAATATAAGTCTATATCTATTTTCAGAGCACATTGTTGAGTGCATTAGCAATGCGGTGACAATGCACATATGCTGACTCGTACACGAGAAGATTGTTTTAAGCTCGCCAAATATTTTCGACTTTATTTCTCGTGTGATTGAAGGTTTACTTCAAAAAAATCATTCGTGACTCATTATTGGATATCATAATCACATGCACATGCATAGTAACACGTGGATTTTGAATAAATAATTTTTGCAGCATATTTTGATGAATTTTTTTAAGCTATTTTCATGGAATTTATTGGAGTTAGTTTGTGAAGGTTTCGGTTTAGTAACATGCGGAGGTGTAAAGACTGACTTTTTAGCGCATTTTTGAAATTTTTTTCAAAAAGGTAGCTTAATAAATCACTTTGTTCGGTCGTTCGGGCGTTCGGCTGACGTTAAAAACTTTTTATCTAGACATCGTAGAGAGCTCGGAATTGTTTTAAAAGATCAGTTCCATAAAGTTATTGCGGCGCCGGCCATTTAAAAGTTTCAAATCAACGCATAAATACTATAATTAACAATTTTTCATTTTCATAACAACAACAACAAAAACAACAACACGTTTTTTCATTGTTTTACAGTGTTTTTCAATGTTTGTCGATGTTTTTACAGTGTTTACTGAACAATGTTTGAATTTTTTTTTGACCGTTATGAGGTTTGAATTATGAAAATCCGTTAAATGATGAATTTCATAAATTTCTAGTATGGTGACTTGGAACTTACTGGATCTTGGTTTTTAGGGCTTGAAAGTGACCTGGATCTTACTGGATCTGGGTTTTTAAGTCTGGAAGTGACCTGGATCTTACTGAATCTTGGTTTTAAGGTTTGAAAGTGATCTGGATCCTACTGGATCTCGTTTTTTAGGTCTGGAAGTGTCCTATTAATCAATTACTGATCGCTGGTACAAAAATGCGCTTAAGTCCCTCGATCAATATAACACGAGGACTTTTGTAATTTTTTTTTTGAAGGGTAATGCTTATTTATGAGCTGTTGAGTGAGAAATTTGAAATATTTAAGGCATTTATTGCATAACTTTGATTTTGTTGAGAGTTTTTGTTTGAATTTTAAGTTTTTTGATGAATTTTTGTTTAACGAACTTTTGAAATTCAAATTCTGCAATTACTACAACTACAAGCGATTACATTTCAACTTTCAAAATTCTGAAAGCCGTTAAAATTTGTAAAAATTGTAAAAAAATTCAAATTTCGTAAAAATTGTTGAAATTTCAAACTTTTGAAAACCGTTGGAAATTCAAAACTATGCAATTATTAAAAAAATTAAATTTTTGAAATCCGTTGAAAAATACAAAATTTCAAAGCATGCTAAATAATTTTAAATTTATAAACCGTTAAAAAATTCAAAAAATTTTGAAAATCGTTGAAAAATTCAAATTCAAATTTTTTGAAAACCGTTAAATTCTCCTCTACATTTTCCAATCAATTCCTTAATCATTTTGCCCTCAGGAATTCCATTTTAAGCCATAATAGCTTGCAATTCCTTTCAATATTCCTTTCAAGTCTCACATTATAATCCATTTTCATATCTTCATATAAACAATCATCATCATCATCATCATCATCATTTAATACCCCATCTATTCATTATTTTATGCAAAGAAATTTGCTCTTCTTCCTTTTACAATTTTTTACCTCCTTCTTCCATTCAACAAACAGAATCGACCGAGTAAGAGAGTAAAAAGCAAAGAAACATAAAAATGATGATAAAAGAATCGAGAAATCATTTTTCAGCTTTTATATATACTTTTTTTTTTCTTGCATATTTATCTCATAATTCCTTATCTGCTAAGAGGAGAAAGAGCGAAAAGAAACATAAGAATAAATTCTGTATATGAAATGGAATAATTTCTGTTCGATCTGCTTTTTATTGTTTTTTACTTTTTGCGAAAAAAGTAAAGTTGATAAGTAAGGAAGACCTGGGTGGGTGGCTAAAGCGCATTTTCTGTTGGTTTTAGGCAGAAACCTTAAGGATTTAGTCTTTTGAGTTCCTGGAAGACATATCTGAACTAAAGGTTGTCGCAAAAATACCATGAGCTTAAAAAAATCAAAGATAACAAGTAAGAAAGTCACGTGTAGTTGGTGACTAAAGCGCATTTTTTGGCTGATGCAAGCTAAAACTCTGATGATGAAGCTTAAATTGCTTAATGATCATAGAAAGTTGTATTCAAATCATTTGCAGCCAGATCACAATTGGAAACCCAGTCGAGACATAGTGTCACACCCTGCCACCACCCCATGCCACACTTAGTACACCCAAGAAATTATGCATATGCCTCAGATGATAAAGAAAGCAAAGCGGCTAAGAATTGAGGTAAAAAAAAATTATTATTATGGATTGTGGCAGCAGAAAAATGCGTGTGTGGGTTGATATTGAGACCTGCGAGGTCTCTCTCGAGCTTTTAACAAATATTTATATTCCTCGTCTTGGCTTCTCCTTTTACAAATACATGAAAATTTGTGGAAACAGAAAATTTATCAAAATCACATCGAATCTTAACAGAAATTTTATTATTTTTATGCATATACACAATCCCAATATCCAATATCCATGTACTTTAATTTCATTCCATTTATTTGCCTTTTTCTTCTTGTCTCCGTTTTTGGTTCTTGTGGCTTATTTTTATGCAAAAAATAAAAATGGGAATGAAAATTTTTTGCAAGAATGGAAAAAATATGATTTTTTATGATTACAATCTGCTGTTTATGTTCCATTCGAGATCACAATATAAATCATAATGTTGTATTGAGAGCTTGGTTCTTGTAAATTTATTGATGAATAATTTTTTATTCGGTGCCTTAAATTGGAATTAGTTCTGTAAGGGGTTTTTTTTTGTGTGTGTTTTTCAATATTTTATGGATATGGATTGATTAGGTAGTTTGGGAATGGTATGTTTTTATGTTGGGAGAGGAATGAAGAGTTTTCTGGGGCAGGAAGTTATGATTTGTGCACAAATTGGATTTAGTTTGTGGATTATATGTTTTTTTCTGTGCTAAAACAATCAATTCTAAAATATTTTGCAAAATTTCAAATTAGTTGGCATTGAAAAAGTTGTAAAATTGTGTAAAAACAATCAATTTTGAGTTTAACGGAAATTTAGAATTCAAATGTTAACGACCTTTTACAATTTGAAGCTTTTTAGTTCAAATTTGATTTTTTGTTGTTTACAAATCAGTTTTGAGATAAAATTATTGAAATAGATTGGAATTCAGTGTTTAAACAGTTCATTGCTGATATATAAAAGCCAATAAAGGATCAAAAGGTGAGAAAACATTCAAATTCATTGATTTTATTCAATATTTTCAGAAAATTGCCTAAAATTCATCAAAATCATCCAAAATCAACAACTTTACAACATCCAGTGCTCATTAAGGACACTTATTCATATCTAATTCTATTGATCATTCACCAAATCAATGATGTTTATAAAAACCAATCAAACATTTTCAAATATCATCAAACGATGACATCAAAGAGACACTTGAATCTTTTCGCAAAGAACAGAACGGAATAGAATAGAAAAGACGCATCAATTAATTTTCTTTTCTTATTCAGTCGTACTTTACTCATTCAATCTATCAGACGGTATTGTACACACAATTCAACATTAAATCCGCATATCGCTTAACACAGAACAGAGAGCAAAGAAGCAGAAAATGTATGAAAAAAAAATTGAAAATGGGCAATGAACACAAAAGCATTATGTCGAGACCTGTTCAGTAAATGTAATTAACACCTCCTTTTAACAGATTTGTTCCTTCTTCTTCCTCTTATTGTACTTATTATTATTTCTTTTACTGCTTCTACCAAACTACTTACTGCCTTTTCATTTTTTTTTCCACTCTCTTTTATTTTATGTATTCATATTCAACATATTCAATGCTTGTTTCGTGCTCGGGGTTCTTTAACATTTATGCTATTCTTGCGATGCTTATGATGTCTGCAATGTGTTGAGGTTTTAGGGTGAGAAATTTTTTGAGAAATTTGCGAATGTTTAGAGGAATGAATTGGAGATTGTTTGTGGTTTTTTGAAGATGAATTGGAGCTTGTTTGATGGGAGTTTGGGAGAATGCAAGGAAGTGAGGAGTTAGGGGACTTATTTGACAAAGATTAGTGATCTTAAGAGTAATTTGTAGATCTGAGTTGATTGGGAATTGAACTGATTTCTTTAGAATAGCATGAAATTCGGACTGTTGATCTGGTTTGAGCTTCAATTGCTGGAACAGGACAGTTTTAATGTACTTTGTAAGCTTTATACGCGACCTTATAGGGACGAAACCCTAACAGGCAAAGATACCATTGTTAGAAACAGTATTGATTGAATTGTACAATATTCTTTGCCTGTTAGGGATAGTTTGATCATATGAGCCACAGATTTGCACTTCCAGATTCAGCCATAACGTGCTTATTATTCCAAATTTTAGTTTGGACCGACACAGCAGACATGATCGAACATTTGCTGAATTATTGACAAATTTAAGTATTCTGGAGCTACTTTAGACTTTTTAACTTAACAATTAGGATAGTTATAAGGAGATCAAATAGAATTTGAGTGCCAAGAGTCATTCTCTATATCCAGAATGGAATTCTTTAACATTTTTGGCTGTTTACTCAAATCTGTTGAATATTCAAGAACGAATGAGTTTCTAAAATGACAAAAGTGCCAGCAATTCCTCTAAAATCATAAAAATTCAGCATAAATCCAGCAAAATGTCAACACAACCCTTCAATCTAAAGAACAACCCCAATCAAACCTTCGACACCATGATAAATGACAAATCCTATATCAAATCAACCAAAAACTATCATCAATAAATCCTTCCGCTATGCGAAATTTAAAGAAAAATTAGCATAACAAAGGAAGCAAACACAAAAGTGAGCAAATGATGCTTTATGTCGATATGCTTCTCATCTGCAAAATAATCATAAAAAATTCATTTGATAATTGATTAAACTTATAAACTTTTTATGCATCAATAGTTTAGCATATATTTGCACATCGCAAGTCTCGAGACCGTTTCTTAATTTGCATAATTTACCTCTTATTTCATTTCCGTTTTTTATATTTCTACTATCCCTATATATTTTTGAGATTTATGGCCTTTTTTAAGCATTTTATGTAATTTTTTAAATTTTTTCAAGATGAAAAGGAATTTTGAGCTTGAAAATACGCAGATGCATTTCATACCTAGGAGAATTATGCAAATTATTTTATTTCTGTTGTGTCATGGATGTGAAGAAGAAATAAATCAGAACTAGCACACAAAAAACCCTTTTTTTATTTGCAGTTCTCATTTTTTTGCAACATTAAAAAAATGTCCTTAAATTTTAAACAATAAATTGGCAACTGCCGTTACAGGAGATGATTTTATTTATTTTTACCAATTGCCAAAAAGGTCGAGACTTCATGCAGGCAATAAAGATTCTTTTTTAACCCATTTGGATGGAAACATCTGACTTAACTGCTTCATAATTTTTAAAAATTTTTAATTTTCGCTTGAAAAAGTTTTCAAAATTTTTCTAAAAAAAAAATAGCCGAAATGGAACAAGGGTGGGTAGATAATGACGATGGTGTTCATCATCAATTACTATACTTTTTTTGAGGGTTGCAAAATTGCCCTGCCAAAATCATTTCGTAGAAATGGAAAATCCTTAAACGAGTTAAACTGGTTCAATAGCACTGACAGCTGACCATTATAATGAGGAACAAGAGGCATAACTGTAACACGTAATAAAGAAATTGAATTTGATTTGAGTAGCGCAAAAAAAATTATGCACGGAAGTGAAAGAATTTGAACGCACTTTTTTACATGTTGAAGTGGTGTTATTTAATATGTATGCTGTGTTGTGCTGGGTGGCTTGAGGGATGAAGTGGATATTGTTTGGGTTTAATATTTTGCAATTAGAATCTATTGTTATTAAATTGTTTAAGCTTATTGAATTAATTTATGATTTTACGCAAAATTTTGCAATCTTAATTGCAAATCTGACAATTTTTGAATTTTTGAAAACCGTTGAAATTTTGAATTTTTGAAATTCGTTAAGTTTTGGAATTTGTCAATTAAATTAAAATTTTGAATTTTAGTAAGCATTTGACAATTTTGCTGATTTGAATAGACGTTGTAATTTTGAATTTTCAAACCTTTTCAAAATTTTGAATACCGTTAATTTTTGAATTTTTGAAAATCGTTAGTTTTGAAAATTTAAAGAAATTTAAAATTTTGAAATTTGAAAATAAAATCGTCAAAAATTTGAAAAAAAATTTAAGTTAATTGAAAATTGACAAAAAATTCAAAATTTGAAAATCAGTTAAAAATTCAAAATTTTGAAAGCCGTTACAAATTTAAATTTCAAGAAACCGTTAATTTTCATTAAATTCCAGATTCCTCAAAACTGCGCTTCATTACAAGATCTCTATCCAAAACTTCAACACTATTTAGCAGACCAACAATCATTGACAGCATATGAAACCCTTTCATTTACCTCTTCTGCATCACTTCATCCCTTAAAGATATTTTCCTTAACAGATTCTAAGTAAGCAAACAAGGTAAGTAAGTAAGTAAGTAGCCAATTGACTACCGTATTTTCTCCATCTCTCTCTTACTTCCAATGTATTTTTTTTGTGACTATAAGAACACAACAATATCGTTAAATAACAACATGTTGAAATATCCCTGGAATGATCTTGATTGTTGTTGTTGTTGCTACTATTATTATTGTTGCCCAGATGGCAAAGTCAGATAAATCGGGAAGGCATTTTTTTTTATTTTTGTATTTTAAAGAAGTCCAGTCGTGTGGCTTTATTCATGCTTTATACTTTTTATTGTTACTAAACACACAATAAAGACCCCGAGACTCATTCTCTCTCTCCTCTCATGTTCTGTGCTGCCTTTTCATTTCTTTTTTAGGCCTTATTTTAACAATGAGGCAATAAAAATGCAACAAATTTCTTCTTCGTTTTCGCCTTCCTTTTCATACTACCGCGCATATATCCCCCGTGCATGTATATTCAGGAGCAAATATTCTGTAGCAGCAGCAGCAGCAAAAAAAATTCTTTCTTTATGTTCTTGTTTTGTCTTTAGAAACGAGTGAGATGTAGATGAAATGAATCAGGGGTTGTACAGTTATTATGGTTATGTTTATTGGAATTGTCTTAATGTTATGGGGAACTAAATGAATTAGAGGCTGTGGAGCTATTCGACTAGTGGAGTAGTCTTGGATTGAAGATTAAACAGTAGAAGGGGCAATTGAGGGTCTATATTGAGTTTTAAAGGAGTTTGAAATTTTTTTAAAAAGAAGGGTCTGAAACTATGGAACTTTGGAAGAAGAGTCAGAAGCTGTGTGTCAGTAGGGACTTGAAAGTTTGTGATTTAAGGGACATGAAACTTTGTCGATTGAGGGATCTGAAACTATGCAGCAAAAGGGGTCTGAAACTATGAAGCAAAAGGGGTCTGAAACTAAGCGACAATTGAATGTCATCAACAATTCTTACTGTCCACGTTACATACTTCATCAAATAGCCCCACACATAAAATAATAAACTGTAGAAGTTTAGAGCATAAGCAGGCATAAACGAATGTGAATCACACAAACATAAATGGAGTAATTGGTAAATTGTTGGAATTAATAAATAGCCTTTTCGCTCGAATAAACATGCAATCCAGGTGACAATGCAATTGAAACTGATTATTAAGTTACAACAAGCCATTTAGCAGCGCACACTTGTGTACTGTTTATCTCTGTTTCTGTCTTTGTCTCCTTTTGTGACTAATTGATTTGATTTTTTTTTTATTTCTTATTGCTTAGTTTGTGCCTGCCTGCGAGTTTGTGCTTTGCATGTTTAATAATTTTTTTCATGTGTGACTTTGTTGTTTTTTTTGGCATGGTTCAAGTGAATTTCAGTGTCTAAGCAAAGACAACATTTTCATTAATTTTTATTAATAATTTTTATGTATTTTATCCTCCTTAAAGTGCTTCGTACGTCACATCTAATGTGACTATATAATTTCATGAATGGAATGATGTGTCAGAATTAAGACGTAGAATTAATGTTGAAGATGTTATTGCTTTGTTCTGATGAGTGTGAATCATAATTTTTATTATTGAGGCACAGTTCATGATGTGAATATGATTTGAGGGAGTTTTTTTGATGAACAATTTAGAGTGAATTGTAAGTTTTGTATTATATGAGATTAAGTCAATTTTTCTGATGTATCATAACTTTTATGAAATTTAGAAAAAGTTTTGAGTTTTAAAAAATATCAAATTTTTAAAAAAATTTCAAAATTTTAAAAGTTTTTGAAAATTTTGCTTGATTTTTCGAATTTTTTAAGTTTATTTAATTCAAAATTGTATTTTTAAGGTTGAATTTAGAAACAAGTTTTAATTCATAAGATTCTAAATTAGACTCTTAAGAAAATATCAAATTTGAAGCAATTCGATTTTAAATTTAATTTTAAATTGAATTAAACTTAAAATTTGACTTTGAATTTAATTTAAAAGATCTTTGAATATTTTCAAGACATTTGATATAAGAAATGAATTTAGAATTTGTCAAATTTTCCATTCTTGTAAACATGAAATTAATTAAATTGAAATAATCTAATACAAAGTTGTTTATTATGAATTAATTAGTTGATTTTATTAATATTCCAAGTTTTATTTGTATCGATCACTAACAAAAATTTGAATTTGAATTGTTTTGCAATTTACTTTATTGCTTTCTAATTTATTTTGAAAGTCACTAAACTTGAATTCCTTGGTTTGATATCCAAATTTATAAGTTTAATTTAAATTTTGAAAAAATTCAGATATTGACAATCTTTGAATCTTTTTATTCAAATTTAATTAATAATCTCATAACGCATAATTGAAGTTTTATGTCACAAAATGTTCAAGGTTCTTTCGAAATTCAGTTGGAAAGTTTAGTTTATAAAATTTTGTCACACATTTTTAATTTCTCCGTGACACAAACTAAAACGAATTTTTATAATATGATAAACCCCTTTAATAATATCATTTAAGACTATTAGTAAATTAGGGTTAAACCTTGATCGGTGAGAAAAACAATTGAATTTTGTACGACTTCTAAATTTGTTGCTTTTGAAAATTTTTGATGTTTATTTTACATTTTCAAAAGAAGTTTACAAGAATATTTTATAAATAGACTTTTAATTTGGAATTTAAATTTAAAAATTGATTTTTAAAAGTTGAAAATTTAAGTAATTTTGATTAATTGAAAGAAATTAAAAGAAAATTTCAATATAATTACTTTTAACAATATTTAAAATCTTTTGAAATTAAAATTTTGATTTCTAAATTATTTTTACTTCTTTAATCATTCTTTAAATTTCAAAATTCCTTAAGTTTTTATTTCAAAATTCTTTAAATTTAAATTTCTAAATTTTTTAAAATTTGATTTATAAATTTTAAAATTGTGATTTCAAAAAAAAACTTAATTTTTTGCATTTCGTCATTAAAAACAAATCTTCACATTAATAATCACATAAACTTGTCAACTTAAAATGCACACCCTCAAAAATTCAAAAAAATACACAAAATAATTAAATTTAAATCAAGATAACTCATAACTCAAACTTTTAAGAGGACATAAACATAATCAAATTTACATCTATTCCACTCATAAATATCACATGTTTTTAAATTCAGCATCAATCTTCCCAACATTTTCATAAAATCGCATTAAATTGATTGTAACTAATTGAGTTGTTTATTATAATCTTCTAAATTATTGCAATATGAGAATTTTTTTGTACCCTTTTTTTTGTTAAAATATTTCTCATTCCATCGGCAAAATTTCAAAATATTTTCAATATCCTGTCACTCCCTCAATTTCAATACAAAAGACGATTCTCTTTGTATTCTAATAGCGAACGATCGGATCGGTGCAGTGCATTGTTTAGTGTCTAAAAAAGTATCAAATTTCATGATCCACAAAAGAAACCCTTTTTACGTAATCTGTCCTGTCGTTAAAATCTTACATAAACTGCACATCATAGCCAATGAAAATTATTTTTCACAATTTTTCACCAATGAAAATTTTCCACTGCATTGCGCATACTCACAATTTTTCCAACTATTTTCCTTTTAATTCTTTTAAAAAATCCACAAGAAAATTTGTTTATGGCACTAAATTGTCACTTAATAAAAATTCAATTATTTATGGTAATTTAAATTAATTAATTAAATTTAATAATTTTTTTTTCAAATTTTTTATGGCAACGATTTCACTTTTTTTTAAATTTATTTTATTTAACAAAACATTTAATTATTTAATAATCCTTAACACATCCGTGGAAATTGTCAGTTCCAAAATATTAAATAAATTTTTTGTTCTCACTCCTCCACCAACGACAAATTATGTGTAATCATTTGAACCCGTTGAATTCTGTTCGCCGACTGAAAAGCACAGAATACAGAATTAGTTAATAACCCGACATCATCCATACATACAACAGACACACAGCACACACAGAGGCAACGAGTGTTGAGAGAAAAACCCGAACAGCCGAACAATAAAATAATAAAAAAAATTGAATGAAATAAAAAAAAATATATTTTTTGTTTAACGTGTACAAGAGTAGAAGAAGAGGAGAGAAATATACAGGCATGCACACAAATCTCTCATATTTTTTTTTCCATCATAATTCTCGACACTCGTTTGTCGTTATATATATAATACTCTTTTAAATATGACAATGAAGTGGCTATTTCGTATAAATTTAAATTGTTTTTCACTATAAAAAAATCTCTTCTTTTTTATTTTTTTATTTTCTTGTTTTCGTCTTCATGGCAGTCATTTTACTTTACTTTTACATTTTTTTTTCTATGAAAATTAAAAATTGTTAAAAAGTTATTGAGTGTGTGGATGACTATGGAGTTTTTTTTATTTATTTCGAGGGATCAGTGGAGAATTGAGTTGGTTTTTTTATTTAAATAATTATTTGAAGAATCAGAAAGATTTCTTTAGAATTTTTGGATGAATAATCTAATGAGAATAATATAATTTTAAATTTTAAAAATTGTACCTAATAAAAGAAGAAAAAAATTGAAAATTATAATAAATTTAAAAACTATAATAAATTTAAAAATTATAATGAATTACAAAATTTAAAAAATTTGAATTTAATTCAACAAATTTTTGAAAAATCGACTTTTTGAAAATTCTTAAAGTTTATTCAAAATTTGATTTGTAATCGAATTTTCTTTAGTTTTCAAATTTGATACAGTTTAAAGGAATTTTGAATTTTCTTTAAATTTAAAAAGGCCAAATTTCCAAATTTTAGTAAATTTGTTTAAATAATTTTAAAATTTCAAGTGTTTGAAAAAAATTGAAATTATGTTCCTTAATTTTAAATTTGAACTTTCAAAAAACATTTTAAAAGTTTAAAATTAATTTTGAAGTATTTTTTAACTCTTTAATTTCTTTCCATCAATTTTAAATTTTTTTGATTCTTGAAATATTCAAAATTTTTGTCAAAATTATCAAATTTTAACTCTTCTAACATTTTTCAATTAAATTGTTAATTCAGATATTTTTGAATCAATAACTAGTTTTTTGCTGATAAATATCTAAAGCTATTCAGATTATTGAGATCCAGAGCTGCGCTATTGCGATTCGAGGCTTTTAATTGATTAACGAGTGAGGGTGCGCCAGTGTCTGCAATAAGTAGACTTATAATTTATTGTGGAACCAGAATTACTCATTTGTTAAATTTATTAAAATAGATATCAGGTCAAAATGCCATCCAGAAGTCCACTTTACCCAACAAAACCAGCACTCTAGAAGGAAAAAACATCTTTAATGGAAGAAATGAAGAAAAATGTGAAATATAAATTATGAAATTGTCGTTAAATGCCTTCAGGTGGCTACAGTGTATTATTTTTTGCTATTTTAATAGGCATTTAGTATCATAAATTTATATCCATTCTGTCCGGCCATAGCCATATGCATTCCGTGGTGATCAGTTAACACAAAACAAAATCTTGTCATGATGTAAAGAAATAAGATTATTGTTATTAAAGATAGACATGCAATGGGACTCAATAAGATATGAAAAGGGCTTTTAATAATTAAATTGAGCTTCATTTGTGACTTGAAAATAGACATAGATGACTATTCAGATTTATAACATGAAATATAGAAGAAAAATAAAATCAAAATAAAAACAAATTAAAAAATATTGTGAGAAATTTAAAAAAATGAGAAAAACAAATGGATGGGAAATGGCTCACTAATTGATTGATTGGATGAATGTGAACAAATTTAAATGATTTTAGAATTGAAAATATTATGCTGGTTATGGAAACTTTTAAATTGGTAAAAAATTAACAAATACAGAAGTTTATTTGAATGTTTTGAATTTGGATATTCAAGATGCTGCTTTCAAATCTCTAAATGCGATCTACTTTTAGGATTAGGTACTTAAAATTATTAACATTATCAGACTACTGAGATTTTATTTGAAAAAATTCAAAACTAGTGTCAAAGACTTCGAAATTAGATATTTTCGAAAAATTCGAAATTGAAGTCGAAAATTTCGAAATTGAAATTGAAAAATTCGAATTTTGAGTCGAAAATTAACTCGAAATTTTGAATTTTATTCGAAAACCCGATAATATTTCTTTGCAATAATCTTTCTTTGCAATTTCAACAGGATTAAGATCGAATCTGGCATCCGAATCAGAGTCACACAGGCCTGGGGCTATAGTATTTCAGCTGATCAATACTCAATCCGCAAAAGTTGCTCAGTGGTTCATTGGTCTTGCCTTTTGATTAACATTTGACATTAAAATAGCGGTCTTAAGTTCGAATCTCAACAGACTGATTTGAAGTTTGAAGACTGTGGTTTAGTGAATGGAGTGTCGGCCAAGTGTTGGCCTTTCCTACCAATCGACGCAGGTTCGATTCCGGATTCCCGACACAAATAAATTTTGTAGCTTTGGAGACACATTTAAGTGATTAGTCTTGGAAGTAGGGTTTTCAATCTCGGGATCAAAATGTATGTAATTCCGGGATTCAATCCTGGATTGATTTATATGCAATCCCTGGATTGAAAACCCTACTTGGAAGTCTTGAGTGTTTAGCCAACAAAACTGAACCTTAAGTTACAATTAATGTACAGATTGGTGTATCAATGCAAGACCATTCGACTTTAGATTCTTTCGAGGAAACATCAATGCAATACAGACATTCCATATAAATTGCTATTAAATACTTGTTAAATACCATCAACTAGATATCTAGACATACATATATGATTCATGTCTACAAACCTTTCTGCATTGACAAAATAATTATGCATAAATAAAACACATGTATTCTGTAAGCCTAACGATCGGTCAACAGAACATTTATTTTAGTAATTTATTAAAAGCCTAACACTTTTGAATTTTGAATTGAAAATTAATGTTTTTACTGAAATTGACACCAAGATTTGAATTTCCAGATATACAGTCGATAACTCAATTCTATTAAATTGCCGTGAAAAAATTCTAGAAATTTTACCCAGCATCTATTAGTCATGATTTAGCGCTAATCTGCTCTCTAATCTAACATAAATTAAATGAATTACTCATTCTGTGTGACTGCAACTTTACTGCATGGCTCGCATGACAATCCAATCTTCGCGAGTCAATTCGAATCAAAAAGGGCTTCATATCGTCAAATTCTCTTCCGTGAATCAATTCCATTTCTGTGATACAAGAACATTTAAGCACACAAGGTACAGTCTTACTTGAATCTTTAACATATTATTTTTTTTTCTTTTTTTAGTAAAAGTTACATTTTTTTCTCATTGGCTATGTGTCACGTTAAATGAAATCATTGGTTAAGAAACTGAAGAAACAGAGAAACATATAAAAAATGTTTAAATATTATAACAAAAAATAAAATATTTACTGCTAAAGTTTGAAGAGATGAACAACTTGATGAGACACTTTGGTCAATTAAGTGGCTGAGAAGGCATGCTAGTGATTACTTCGATGTCTGTTTTCAATATTGTGCGACTGAGAGTGATCCTCAAATTCTCCCTTCAATAATTAGTTGTGCATCGACTTGGCTCGATTTACCGGGTTCTAGTTTAGCTCATTCTAAAATTACTTACTAACTTCCTTTAGATAACTTCTGCCATTCTTTTGCGTCGTTGCTCAAACACGAGCTCTTGGGAATCACATTCTCAAATTAGCTGATCTAAAATGATTTAAAGAATAAGATGTGTACCGTCCAGCAGTCAATTTCGGTACTGATATGTTTCATTAATTTGTAACAAAGCCACTGAAGTAGTGCAATGATGGACTTATTATGGTATTCTTGTACACCTATATCACACCTTACCAATCCCAGGGGCTTGAAATTGGTTTCAGGGGATTGAAGTCGAATCCTATTTTGTATGGAAGAGTTAACTCGACCGCATCCAAAATTCGGGTTGACATCTAGTTCTTGTATCAACTCGACTCTCATATTTTTATGTCAAAATCAGCTATGTTGTAGTTTTTAGAAGGTCTGCCAGCTAACAGCCAGAGTTTGACTAATCGGCTAATCGATCCTAATAACCAGGATTTGATCTCAAGGAACATAAGATCAGATTTAGGTGTTTTCTCGATGTTCTAGCCGTTACAAGCTGTGTGTGATTCTTAACATACAAATTACAGTTAGGCACTATTCATTGATATACCTGGATCATGCTAATGTTCCATCATCTTCAAAAAGCACAAAATACCAATGGCAACCTTTCAAAAATGCGCTCAAGTCTCTCACCCAATACCAATTGGAATTTCAAACATTTTTTTTTCCTCTCTTAATAGCTTAAGATTTTTTTTTATTACATTTTCGCTTCGTGTATTCATGCTTCACAAACAAAAGTTTCGGATGAGCGGAGAGCAAGCGCGAAGAAGAAGGCGAGATGCTAGTTTGAATAAAAGATTTAAGTGGCTATGAAGTGGAGAAAGAAGACAATGGGAAATACGAAGCTTTTGTGTATATTTTTTGTGGATAAAAAGTAGCGAGTCAACTAGAAAAAAAAAGCCATCATCTTCATCGTTGGAACTGTAATAAAAAGTTAAACTTTGGTAGTGGGGGGACATAAAACGATTCAGAAGTGGGGAATGCGATGATACCATTGATCTGCCTTCAACACAGCACAAACTACAGCTTTTTATGATAATTTTTTCAGAGATCTGTATCAAATATTTATTCATATAAAAAAATATCTTGTTGCTGTCTTCAAATACAGGTTTCGACAACTTCATACAATAAAATCATGATTTTGTGTGTCTTTTGACCATTTAAAATACGCAAAACAAGCTGTCCATCAATGGACAAAAAGATGGCGAATCAATTTAATGCGAATTTTTTTTGTTGTTTCTTTCTGTGGAACTCGCTTTTTTCGGTAGCAAACTAGCTAGCACGATTTTTATTTATTTTTTTTCTTAACATCCAAAACTGAGCACCAAACGAAGGCCACAAATTGAATATATTCGCTGATTAATTATTTTTTTCTGTTTCTCGAATATATGACAAGTCGTTTACCAAATTTGCCTGATGCATATTGGAAATAAAGAAACGCCAAAAATTATTGATTTCACTTAATTTTTTTTTTTTTAAAAATATGTGCTGTTAAAATTATTATTATTGTCAATGAGCTGTTATGAGTGAGGAAGTTGATGGTTGGTTGGGTGCTGGCTGAGCGCATTGCTCATGTCTAAATTGCAGTTGTGAGAGATTAATAAGACTGTGAGAAGTGTGAAAGAAATGTCTTACTGGATTATTAATGAAATGCAATTAATGAATGTTTTTGTAAAAAGGTTGAAACGATGGCTGGATTGGAGCAGTCCAATTTGATGTAATGAGCGTGGTAAAATCTGCAAAAGAGGACAGTTTCTTATTTAAAAATTGAAGCTTCTTTTGAGTGATTTAAGTATGATACTAAGATTTTAAGGAAAACACCCGAGCGGCACATCGCAACAATATCAGTCACATGGCTTCCAAACGGCTGCTCTGGGACACTGATATGTCGCTCGGAACAATGAGGTTCAAAAGTGACAATTAGTAAAATTTAACGGATCTTCAAAATTCAAAAAATAGCTGAATAGCATTCACTTTTTTCCTCACCTCAAAAAGTTTTTTGCTAATTTTTCATGCTTTTTGTGTCTTATTGCTTGCTTTTATGCACTAATTTGATAGAAAAAGATGGCAGACGTCTAATAAACCAACTTAAAATCCTCAAATGTCATTAAAATCACATAAATTAAAAGAAAATCAATTTTTCACTAATTAATTGACCTTCAAACCAGAGTTCACGAATTAAGAATTGAGTTGGGTTGATTTGAGTCATCTTTTCTAAACAATATTTGAATTTTGCCCCAAACTGCATTCAAATCAATTTTTTACCTCCAAAATTCCAGTTCCAACAATTATTTTTCTGCTATTGTCACATATAGCATGTAAAGTTATTGAGAACTATGAATTTATTTTAATAGCTTTTTCAAATTTGGAAATGTGATTTAATTAAACGTTTGAAACTAAGTACAACAATAATCAATTAATATCACGCTTAGTTGTGCTACTGTTGCTGCCTTTAATCATCATCATGTATCACAAATTAACAAGCTAGTTAATTATGTAAAGTGCAATCTTGATTTATAAATAATGTGGTGCATGAGTCGATGCTGATTATGGAATTGTAATAATTCAATTACTGCATCAATTAGCATCAGTTTTGTAGCTTCTTCCTTTTTGTTTTGTTTTTTCTTTGTTGCTTATAACATTTCATGATAATAAAATATTAAGTAAGCATTTATGAATGGATATACACACGAGAACATTATCTATACGTGTAAAATTCCTTTCCATGTTCCTCAAATCTTTGTTGTCTTCATGCTTTTAATAAACAAAGTTTTATGTATAAAATGAGTTGAAGTCATATGAGATAAGCAAAAGATTCTTTCTTCTTCTGTGTCGTGTTCTGTTTCGTATCGTACTCGGTGTGGTCGACTTTTCTGTTTTTATTAAAAAATAAGAAATGCAAAATAAGCAAAACTTAAGTAAAGTTTTCAGTTTTTTATTTTATGAGGAGAAAAATACCTTCTTTGTATTTCTCTTAAAAAGTTGATCTTTTTTCCATTTTTGCATAATTATTATTGTGGATGCATATATTAATAGGTCTGTTGTTGACCAAACTGTTCAGTTTGTCAATTTGACACTTCTCATTTGATTGTTTCTATGGAAAAAGACACAAATTTGTTAAATTAAGATTCTTAGAAATTTAACGGGTTTCAAAAATTTGAATTTCCTTTTAGTTCCGAACATTCAAAAAAGTTCAAATTTTTAACTGACATTTAAAAACTGAACAGAATTAAATGTCAAAAATATAAAGTTTTAACGGATTTGAAATTTTCACAATTTTTAACAAATTTCTTATTGATACTGAAAAAATTTTTACTCCATTCAAAAATTCAAACTTTTAACGGTTTTCAAAAATTCAAATTTTTAATTGACATTTATAAACTTTGCAAATGTTCAAACATTTAAAGTTTTAAGGAGCTTGAAATTGTCAATTTTTTTAATGGATATAAAACGAATTTCAAATATTGAATTTTTGACGAATTTTGTAAGCTTGTTAAAAAATCAAATATTTAACGGTTTTCAAAAATTCAAAATTTTAAGTAAGCTTTTTAAATTTTTAATTTCTTTTTGAATTTCAAAAAAACTTAATAAATGCACTCTAATTTACCCAGTAAACAAACATCCAATAAATTTTCAAACTTACCCTTTTATGATCCACATGCCTCAGCAGTAATTTAAGAACTGTGTTTATATTTCAAATGAATTTTTTATTCCAACACAGAATACATATTGATTTTCATTTGTAGATATTATCGCTTGTACTTTCATTTCACAAATGATGATCGTCATCAACAGCAGAAGCAGCAACATCAACAAACTGCCTACCTACCTACAATTGTTGCAAGACTCCGTTCAAGTAAAAAAAAAGATAAAAAAAAAAATTATGAAAAGAAAAGAAAAAAAAAATTCCTCAAGCAAGTTCCTCTTCAAAATTCAACAAAACACAGAAACAGAACACAAAAATATTTTCATTTTATTCCTCATTTCTGTTTAATAATTTTTTGAATGCATTGCGAAAAAATAAAAATAAAGACTTGAAAAGGGCGCGAATTGAATGATAATTTATGATACAACAGACACAGAAAAAGAAAAAAGGCAAAAAAGTATTTTTTAAGGTTTTTTAGCGCATTTTTGAAACTTGTTTTCAAAAAGGTAGCTTAATAATGCACTTTGTTCGTTCGTTCGTTCGTTCGGTCGGCTGTTCGGCTGGAACGCGAGATCTCGAAAACTAGACATTGTAGAGAGCTCTA
The DNA here is from genome assembly GCF_022539635.2 of Chironomus tepperi. Classification (NCBI taxonomy): domain Eukaryota; kingdom Metazoa; phylum Arthropoda; class Insecta; order Diptera; family Chironomidae; genus Chironomus; species Chironomus tepperi. Next base: position 5,725,446 of record NW_027226207.1, read on the forward strand.
GTTTGTTTTAATAGCTTTGTTCTATCTAGTTATTGGGTTATCGGTCATTTAGAAGTTTCAAATCAACGCATAAATACTATAATTAACAGTTTTTCATTTTCATTTACAACAACAACAAAAACAACAACACGTTTTTTCATTGTTTTTCAGTGTTTTTCAATGTTCTTCGATGTTTTTACAGTGTTTACTGAACAATGTTTGAAATTTTTTTGACCGTTATGAGATTTGAATTATGAAAATCCGTTAAATGATGAAGTTCTTAAATTTTTGTAAGTTTTATATGGATCTGGTTTTTAAGATCTGGAAGTGACCTGGATCTTACTGGATCTTGGTTTTTTGGTCTGGAAGTGACTTGTTAATCAATTACTGATCGCTGGGACAAAAATGCGCTTAAGTCCCTCGATCAATAACACGAGGACTTTTGTAATTTTTTTATCTTTCTCTTGTGGAACTGAGAGAGTTTTACAAAAAAGTGAATAAAAAGTTGAGTTTGGGAGTTATTGGAATTGAGAGGAGATATGGGCGCTGATTAGTTGATCTAGTTTTAATTGGATGGAAGACTTGTTAAGGTTAGATGAATTACGAATTTCGAATATTTGAAGAATTTTGATTTTAAAAAAAATTATAAGATTTGAACAAATTTGAAACTTTTACTTTCGAAAAGTTCAATTTTAATTTCGAAAATTACTTTTTCAAAGATAGCTGAATTTACTTTTAAAAATTCCAGATTCAACTTTCTAAAATCAAAATTTCACTTTTAAAATCCATATTTCTTAATTTCAAACGTCAAATTTTCACTTTCGAATATCAAAATTCTTTTTTCGAAAATCAAATTTAACCTTGGAAAATTTCAAATTTTGCATTTAAAAGTCGAAAGTTAAAAATTGAAAATCAATTTCACTTTCGAAAATCAAATTTTTAATTTTGAAGATAAAAATTCACTTTCGAATATTAAGACTTTACTTTCGAACTTCAAATTAAGTTTTGAAAATTCAATATCGACCTTTGAAAACTAAGATTACGCATTTGAAAGTTAAAATTTCACTTTCGAAAAGGAAATTTCACTTTCGAAAGTCAAAATCTCATTTTCGAAAATCAAAAACTCAATTTCAAAAATTGATGTTTTTATAAATTTCAATTTTAGAATTTCATAAATCGTTGAATTTTACTTTCGAAATTCAAATATTTTTCAATTTTGACTATTTTACCTTCATAACTAAGAAGGTAAAATTCAAAATTTTAAAAGCCGTTATTTAAGTTTGAAAATTGTATCAAAATTCCATAAAATAACATTGTCCATAAAACTCATACCTGAACACCTACAAGTAAGTCCTAAAACGTCAACAACAAGTTCCAAAAATTATGCTAAAAATGTGTACATTTTTTTTGGTGCAAAATGCATTTTTCGCTGAAATGTGGAAAAGAGCATAAAATAAATTAATTTTCAATCTGTTTTGCTTGTTTTCGAAGAGCCTCAAATGAAATAAAAATGCACAAGAATATTACACAAGCGCGGCACTGAAAAGGGAAAGAAGGGGAAAAAATTTCTTAAATTATGCGTTGGATGTTTTGCTTCTCTCATCTCCTTTTTGTAAAGTAATTAAAAATTATATTTTTTTTTAGTTCTTGTTCTCAACATTTGCTTGGCAAAAATTTTCATTTTCATTTCTGTTTTTGCACTAAAAACAATTTTTTTTTCTTGTATTTCTTTCAAAAATTTCTTGAATTTCAATGATGAAATTTTGTGCATTTTCCATCAGACAACCAAAACTACATAGTGAGAGACATTCACAATAAGAAGATCAAATATGTGGCATGGAACATAAGAATGAGAGATAAAGAAAAATATTTCTGAAAATTAATATTTAACGCAGTGCTGCGCAACCTTTTTTTTCGCGACATAATTTCCAAGGTCTTCCTAATAAGCTTCGACCGGAACCACACACTGCATTCCACCAAAGATACACCATGCCACACTAATGTGCCACCACACACATGTTGCGCAACACTGCCTTAAACAAAAAACAGAACTTCTTCATACACAACCTTTTTTACTTCGCGGTACAATATATAATGTCTTCCTAATAAGCCTCGACTGAAACCACCAATGACATACCACCAAAAACATACCACACCACACTAGTGTGCCACAACACACATGTTGCGCAACACTGCCCCAAACAAAAAAACAGAACTTCTTCATGCCATAATTTACTTCATTTCTGTGTACGAATTTTATGCACAAGATTTTTTTTCATGCAGAATTAAGTTTCACATGTGAAGATGATCTGTGTGATGAAGATTCATTGACTAAATTGCCACTTAGCGGTACTCTTAGTTCGGATTTTTAATACTCATGAGACACATAATCTTTGGAACTTGAAAGACGCGACAGACTGAAGATTCTGAAGAAAAAAAAATACTTGAGGTGAATTGACACGTTTGGGGAATGAGAACTCAGTAATTAAAGAGTCAATGAGCTTATTGATGAGTTGATGGTTATTCAACAAGTGGACGGAATGTCTGAAGGAGATGGATTTTAGACAATTTTAAGGTGAAATATTGGATACAAACCAAAAAAGTCGATTATCGATAAAAAAAACAACAATTTTGTAATAATTTATAGAAGTTGAATTGAGTTTCGGAACTCTTGGCTTTACTGTAATGAACAGTGTTCAAAAACCTTGGATCACATAATCAATGTGCTAATAACTCATTCTTGAGGTTTTTGTGCCAAATGACATTTTGCTGTTCGAATAAATGACAGTTGAGAGATTTTGAGGATGGTCCAAAAGATCTTCGATCGCAGGGCCGATTTTGCAATCATAATTGAATATCTCTGCTTTAGATCAGTAGTCCTTTAGTCCTTTAGTCCTTCAGACCTGTGTGTTTAGTGGCAGCTTAGTAAATTCTTCTTCCTCTTCGTTGGCCGTACAGATCGATTGTGATCCATGGCCTCCCTCAGATGTCGCCTAAAATCAGCCTTATCACTGACTACAGTTTGTCGAATTTCAATTCCAAATGCAATCTATTGTGCTATAAAGAATTATCAGGTTTACTCTGGTGTATCAAAGGTTGGCCAGCACTGTATTACTCGATCGACACAAAGGAGATCAATAAGGCCATTTAGAATTCATACTTAGTCTTAATAAGCTTATCTAAATAATGTATGTCTATATGGATCCTTGTTTTACCCGAATTAGAAGGATATCCAGCAATTCACCGACTAACCTACTCAAAATCATAAAAGCTAATCCAAAATTTCTTAAAAGTCATTTCCAAAAAGATTCAAAATTCCATTATTTGTCCTTCATATTTCGTCCACAATATTATTTCCTTCTTATTGTACAATATATTTACAGCTCAAAAAATTCATCTTTCCTCACTTCCCTTTTATATCATTTCAATTTAATTGCACACTTAAGTCTCTAACAGACAAGAGAATCTATTCAATGAATTATTCTACATTTCAACAATTATTATTGTTGTAAAACCATGAAATAAATATACAGCATAAGGAATATACAGCATAAGGAATATACAGCATAAGAAAAACATTTGCATATTAAAGGTGGGATAAACTTTATTTTTTTCTGAATCTCATTCCTGTGTGCTGAACTTCTCGCGAAAAAAAAATAAGAACCGAACGAAAGAAGTAGTCAGCATATAAAAAAATGAACAACAATAAAAAATGTCAAATAAATTTCTGTGAGCATATTTTTTTGCACAACATCGAATGCTTCTGATGCTATTCTATTTCTCTTCCTGGTGTATTTATGATGGTTGGAAAGTACAAAAAGTCGGGGAAGTGAAAAAACGAGCATAATCACGAATTAAATTTTATTTTTTTGCAATGCAATTGCTTGCTATTTTACAACGAAAAGAGATTTTTATGGGATATTCCATTAAATATGCTAATTAGGCTTAGGGAAACAACAATAACTTTTGTGTGCATTTTGTGCTGAATTTTTTTTTTGCTGCTTTGCCTGCCTTTGTATTATTTTTATTCTGATAATTTTGATTTATTTCCTATCAATTGCAGAAAATCTTTTTTTGGTATTTGTGGAACTAAAGCGATTTGTAATTGATAGTTTTTAACGAGTTTTGCTGTGTATGATCAAATTTCAAAGGATGCCTTTTTTTGAGGAAGAGATGATTGCGAATGGGAAATTATTGTCAATTATTGAGTTTTATTGAATAAAATTTATTAAAAATTCATTTAATGATTGCATTTTTGGAAACTTTTGTTCATATAAAGTTATGAGAATCGAACTTATGGCCTTTCGCTTATTAGTGTAGTCTTCGTGATGATTCTTGATGATATTTGGCAATTTATCAATATCAACAAGTTTGAAAATTTAGATACAAATTTTAAGGTTTAGAATCAAATTTTAAAATTTAGAAACAAATTAGAAAAAGATTAATATTTGAAATTGAATTTTAAATTCAAATTGACACTTGAAAAATTTATTAAAAATAAATAAAACTTTAACGTTAGCTTTTCAAAATTTAAATAAAAAATTTGAACTCAATATTAAAATTTTTAAAACAAATTAAAACTGATTTTTAAATTTTAAAATTACACTTTCAAATAAGTTTTGATTTTGACTAACATGAACAATTTCTAATCAAAAAATTTTAAATTAACTCCAAAATTCAAATTTTGTTCAACAAAAATCAGAACTAACATCAAGCAGATGACATTCAATTTCCAAATCATATTCAATTCCAAATCTATAATCTACCAAAAAATATTGTTAAACTTATTTCCAATATTTTTATGAGCTCATCAACAACCCTTCATCAAAATTTTTATTCTGCATTACAATGCATTACATGCTCAATCAATTAAAATTTCTACATAAAATTTAACTAAAAATTCCAAAAAAGCATTTTAGCATCACAAAAGCAAGTATCATCCCTGATTAGCACAGTCTTCAGTGGTAGCACGAGAATGATGTTGAAAATTTCTTTTCATTTTTTATGAACCAAATTTTGTCGAATTTCTATAATTTATGCAATGTGCTCTAAATATTGCTTTTCTGGATAGGAGGAAGAATAAAATGTGAAATTGATAAATGTAAATTTTCATCCATGATTGCATCCAATAAAGTCGTTCGGAAAGAATAACACGACAGACAACTGCATAAGACTATGAGCAACGACCCCGATGGTATATAAATTTTATGTTATTATTACATTTTTTATTTTTTATTTCCAATATAGATCAATACACACGAGGACAAGAAAATTTGCATAATTTTGTCCCTCAAAAAAATATTTAAATTTGAATAATATTTTAATTTTTCATTTTATCCTGTCGGATTCAATTTTAGAAATTGAAAAATTTGTTTAATTACAGTCACGTGTGATTGGTTAAGGCGCATTTTTAGCAAAACAAGAAAAATTTTGAAATAAAATTTAAAAAATAACGGTTTTAAAATATTTAAGGGATAACGTTCAAAAAATGTTTGAAAAGTAACAGTCATAAAATATTTGAAAAATAACGGCAAAAAATTAATTGAAAATAACTGTCATATATGTATTATTTGAATAGTCGGAAAATAACGGTCAAATAATATTTAAAAAGTAACGGTTAAAAATTATTTGAAAAATCAAAATTGTTTAATTTAAAACATAACGGCTATGAAATATTTGAATAATAACGGCCAATTAGTATTTGAATTTTAAAACTCATTTTTTGAACAAATTTGAACAAAAACTAAGCAATCACACAGTAAGACAGACAAAATGGGAACATCAACATCATTTTTCCAAAACCTAACCTAAAAAAATCAATTTTTTTATATGTTTTTAACACCATCAATTCTCATCCATTCAGTCACTCAGCAAACTAACTCATCGATAACATTCAATATGGATTTGAGAGTGAATATTATAACTGTGAGATATTAAATATTCAATCGAACATAAAACCGACTTTTGCAGAGGGAGCATAGGAAAATGACAGACGAGGAAAGAGTTCGACGCAACAATATGCACGGATTTTTTTTTTGATCTCCTATTTTTCCTTAGTCATTGCTTAAGCGATTGAATAAATAAGAGGAGAAAAAAATTTGTAAATTATAAAGTTGGAACATTTTGATTTTAACAAACTAGGTATTATTGATTAAATTTACTTACTTACTTATTTTTGTTATTCTCGGGAGGGATTTGTAGAGCAGTGATGGAAGGAGGAAGAAATTGATTTTTTTTTTGCTGTTGACTGTGATGATGTAATGATGAAGTGATGAACTGTTGAGTCATTTAAAGGGAAAAATTGGAATTTTAGATTTCAAAACTCATCAACGGTCAATTGAAATTTGAAATATTTAGTTTGGATTTTTGTGGACAACTTCAATTTAATTTATCAACTGTCATTTTATATTTAAATCACAATTTGAATGTTTACAGCTAAATTCAACTTCTTGAACGTTTTTTTTTGAATTTGTACAAAATTTAAATTATTTTCAACGGTTAAATTTAAAATAAAATTTTGAATTTGTTTATTTGCAACTAACTTCAAGTCATAAAGTAATATTTTTCAAAAAAGGACGGTTTTATGATTTTTTGCAGGATTTGAATAATTTCTAACGGTCATTTGAACATAAATTACATTGATTGTGTATTTGCAGCCAACTTCAAGTCATACAAAGTTTGAATTTTCAGAAAATAATAATTTTTTACATTTGAACTGCAAATTTTGCTGTTTTGTTGTTGAATTCAAAACATTTAATTAACAATGTCTTTGTTCTGCTCAGCTGTGACTTGTAGAGCATATAAATACTAATAGTTCGACAATTTATGGAATATTTAACATAAATTTTTGCATTTTAGTTTTTAATTTGATTTTAGATTGTCATGTTGTTGATGGAATTCTTTCTTAACTTAAAGACACAATTGCTCCTAAGTTCTACAAATGTGAAGCTTGCTCATTTCCTAAACAAATTTTTACGGATCTCAAGATATGCAATTATGTCAGTAAAGCTCTAATTCAGTGAATATTCCACAACAAATACACAACAAAAATTCACCAAATATTGCAGCATATCCTCAACAAATCACATCATTACCTAATAAGTCCACCTCATTAGCATAAAATATTGAATTCCATTTTGTAGAAACAAATTTTTTTGCTCTTTTTGTGTCTCCAAGAATTGATTCACTTCGACATTATTCATAATTTGTAGTTTTTATGAATCGAAGCTTATTTTCAGCCACATCGCAAAAAAAACCTAAACAACAAAAAAATTTGTATTCGTGACCAATTGAAAGAAGGAGGAAAAAAGAGGATTTAATAAAGAAAAAAAAGCGTGGAATATTTCTCGACTTGAAAAACAGAACAACAAACGGCAGTGCTGAGATTTACAGATTAATAAAATGTGCTTCTTTTCTATGTAAATTTTTTTCTATTCGAAGTCGGCATTGATTAAAAGTCTGAGTTATATTTTTTCTTATAATAGAAATTTTAAGTACATCTTCTATATTAATAAATTGGCACGTAGAGCTGGCTGTAATGATGGTTTAAAAGGTCATTTGCTGGGGCTGGCAAGCTTCTTCACTTTTGATTCTGTATGGTGTACTTCATGTGGTGTATTATTGTGATGGAGATCAGGTTGTAGATGTGAATTTTGTAATACAGTGGTCTGTTACCGAGGGGACAAAATTACGTTAGAGCTAGTCATCAACTGGACATTAACTATTTGTAATGTATTTTGTCCACTCAAAAGTATATCAGGAATTGGAAATTGTACATCTGTCCAAGAACATGCAGCATTAATTCAGATTTCAAGTCGTCAAAGTCTCATATTAGGATACCGTGATATTGTCAGGTCAGTTCTATCAATATTCTATACTTTAGGTAATCTTTTAGATCTGAAACTGATTTTTAATGCTATGGCTGAAGTTTCTGAGCTCTTTTCACACACCAACGTTGCCGAGAAATCCAATTTTGACACAATCTATTACAAAAATTAGTTAAGTATCTAAACTTCTGAAAAACGCAAATTAGGAAATGATAGGATTCGAACTGACGACCTTTAAAAGTTAATGCCCCTAATTTGAGCCTAGTACCACGACGATTACGCCACTCGTTTGGTTTTCGACGTTTCCTTTGCATGGCAATCGGCAAATTTTTACCTTTCTTTCAAAATACTTCCCTAATTCAACATTTTGGTATGCTTTTTGGAGGAAAAGTTGATGCAAAGAGAAGTTATTTGAATTCTGATCAGCACCAATTATTAGTTATTGATGGCAGTGAGATGGTACCCATATGCCATCCAAGTTACAATTTTTATGACGGTTAATATAACATTGCCATTTGTACGCTACATGACTGCCATGACTTACTTAATTCTTAATCATTAGTCGTACAGATCAATTGTAATCCATGGCCTCGCTTTGATGACATCTAGAGTTGACTCTATCGCTGACTTTCATCTGTCAATTGCTAATACCTAATTCAATACTGTTTCTATCGACAGCTTACTTCCAAGGGTTCTTTGGTCTACCACGAGCTCTTTTATCATCTGCGAAGTCGGATTTAACAGCCATGAAAAAGCAATAATTTGTGTCGATCGGGATCCACATCAGCTCCTCTCACTTCACTACCTTCTCCTCCGAAAAAAAAGCATACCTAAATATTGAATACATTGAATCATATTCTCGATACAAGTAAGCAACTTGCCCGTCAATTTCATTAGAATACAATTTATTTTATCATGCTGTGCAAAAAATTGTTTGACAATTCTCTTTCATTTATTAATTCATCGTTGTTGGTAATAATTTTGTCACGTTTTTATAAGCCTCGGTGCTGCTTTTGCGATCTGTGCTGAAAAGAAAACATAAAAAAAAATTTTATTTAAATTTCATTGAAAAGATCACAAAAAAAAGAAGAACAACTTCTTTCACTTCATAATAATTGTAAATAAATCACAGACTGTGCGCAGGTTGTACACTAAGAAAGCATCAACAATTGAAAAAAAGAAATTGGCACTGACAAAAAGTAAGGCGTTACGTCATAAAATATCATGAAGATAAATAGCATTTTAATTGTGACAGTAAAGCACGTGAATCATCAGCCGTTAACTGACAGGTTTTAATTCATAACATAAGTAATGTAAATTACTAACTGGAAAAGAAAGAGATAGATGGAAAGAATGGAAGAGACAAAGGCCGGATATATTGTGGCAATTTTTGCTTTAGCTATAAATTGATGTCTTTTACTTTATACTTGCTTTATACGTCGAATCGATTAACTTTTTTTTCATAATAAATTTTTTTAATATTTTTCTTCTGTTTTTTGGGGTTTGTTTGTCAATGATGTTTAGTATGCTTGCTTACTTTTGTGATCCTTGGCATCTCTTACACGACAAGGAGGCGGACAGTGTTGCAGTTGGAATTCATTAGGCAGAAATAAACAAGACATAAAAGAATGCTTTATAGAACATCAAGCTGCAATAAGTTTTATTTTTGACATTAAACCAGTGGCGGACAACCTGAGGGCCGCAACACATTAGTGTGCAACCCAAAACTTTTAAAAATTCCATAAACCATAGGCCTTGTGTGGTTTCGGTCGAGGCTTACCACTAAGGTCTATTGCAGGGAATAAATTTGCCCACAACTACATTAGATAGTTTTTGCATTGACGTCAGGTACAGCGGCGTCTTTGAGGTATTTTATTGTTATCAAGAGACATTGTCGTGTGTTTACTTAAGAGCACAATTTGCTAGGAACATGTCCTATGTCTTGTAGAGGACTAACTTTCTTGGCATGGGACAGAACGTCTAGAGCCGACTCTATCCTTCGAGAACTTCTGCCAGTTTGGAATGTTAAGGACTTTAACGTCCTTCACATCCTCCAATCCAGAAATTATTTTTTCAATAATATCAAGCATAAATCAGCAAAAATAATAGGATCTTTCCAATCTAATAAACACTTTAGTAAATGATAGGGATTCGAACCTTTGATTATCGAAAAACCATATAAAAGTTGAGCCAAGTACTCTAACACTTAGTCAACTTAGGTCTCTTTATTACTGTACTAATATCTAGCTTCAATCCATTCACATTCTAATCCCCAAAATTCCAAACGTAACTTCCAAAACATCCCAATTTCGAAATAAAACTAACTTTTCTTATAAAGAACTTAAAGTCGAGGTTTTAATTGGGAACGGAAGCGATATTTTCTTTTGTACTTTTTTTTATGCTCGTTTTTCAATAAAGAAATTTGTTTTTATACATTTTCAATTGATTTCGGACTTTGTAATTTGTTTATTCTCCTAAATATGAAAACCGTAATGCTTGGACAGAAAAAGAAAAAAATTTCCAATTCATTATGATTGCTATCGGAATTGTGAAAGAGGAATTTTATTTAATTTTATTAATGACATGTGGAGTGACAAAAACGGTTGTTTTGGATTTTGCTATATCTGGGTAATTATTTGGATTGTTTTATGCAATTTTAATTGGATATTTAGTTGATTAGTTTTGGATTTGTTGTGAAATTATTTAAAAGTGATTTTTGGAGGTTTGGAAGTGAATTTAAATAATTTTTAGGAACATACTGGAAGGAAGGTGATCTCAAACACGTCAATCAAATTGAAATTACTTAAATTTAAGCCTATTTCAGAGTTGGTAGGACTTTGGGAGTCCTGATTCCATATTGGTCTATTTGAAATAAAAATTCAACATTTCCGAAACTTTTGACAAAAAAAAAACCATTGAAATAGCCCCAACTACAGTTTAGAACTAACTTTATGGGAATTGAACCCCATGATTAAATGACAATTTCAAAATTGTCTCAATTTTTCATTGAATGTATTGAAATTTGAGTTATACAAATTGCATATTTAAGGTTTTATAAGTGAAAAAGTTATGTCTTTTAAAAGTGGTATCATACTAACTTAAATTCGCAGACCATACCGATTAACTGTGATTCCTAAATTCAGTAAAATCAGAACATGAACGTGTTCGCGAATTTGTGAGTGATCCTTACGCTTATCTTCTCTATATCGTTCAAATTTTGCCACATGTCCTCGAAGAATGGAATCATTAAGCTACTGAACATCTTCAACCCCGTAATTCGGTTTGGAAAAGTCTGGAAACAGTGTCGTCAATGGCTTTGTCAAAATTCTGTTGCATATGGAAATTATGTTTCGACTTTTTCATGTCGTGAAACAATTCTTAATATTCCGAACTGGCTGAACATCTTGAAGATTAGAGCCGGCTTTAGACGTTCACTCGGCACGACGATGGACCGTTCGCATTAGCCAAGGAAGTAAGTAAGTAGCGCCTTTAGAGGACTAATCTTACTTTTTGAACCATAAGCTACAGATTTCCCCTAAAACTCGTATACTTTCAGGAAATTTTCTAGATCTCCTGACTATACTCCTGATTAAACTACTGAGTAAGTAGTAACTAAGTAACTAAGTAACTAAGTAGCTATATTAGCAAGCAATAACACACCATCGAGCATATAAATCAATTATTAACCGATAAATCATAAAAAACCAATTGGAAGTCATGTAAGACAAGTAGTAACTAGCCCACCCATGGCCTCTAAGACAACATAAACTAAAGACCTTCATGGCAATAGCCAACACAGTGAAAAATGCAGTCCATCAAAAGGTAATTTTCAAATCAATACACAGCAAACAATTCAATTGTTCGAATGTAAAGTAACTAATATCTATATTTCTAAAAATTTTCTGTTGCTTTTTTCGTTTTTTTGTACAGTTTATTTATCATTTCATGAAAAAACGTGATGTAAATTCACAATGCTCAACATTCAATAACTTGATGATTATTATAATTATTTATTTATATTTTTTTGCTTTTAATTTGTCGAGTGCTCAAGCTTGAAATGGTTAAATTGAGAGAAAAAAATATTAAATATTATAAAATTATGGACTGAGACGTGTCAGAATTTTAGTAAATAAGCAGCATAGTTTCGAAAATTATTAAATAAACTTAGATATAATTTATATTCTTCAAATTTAGACATCCATTAAATGGCAAAACAAAAAAAAAAATCATTTTTGATGCACGATGCATGTGCAAGTTCGAGTTTGTTTTGTTAATGTTTTTGGAATTGTCACAAATTTTGCTTTATTTTCGGGTCTGTCTATTTATTTCATTAAGTCATGCGAGTTCTCAGAACGACGTGAAACTAAAAATTTTGCGGTTAGCTTTTTGGGTCGATGAAGGAAGTGAAGAACACAAAGAATTTCCTTCAAATTTTTTGATAGTGAAAAAAGTCAATCTTGACTGAAATTTCAAAGTAAATTTTGATTTATTATTCAATAAACGACTTGTCCGAGAAGCAGCATTAGAAAATCTAATCAAAAAGTTTGTCAATGAATGTTGATGCAGAGTTGGGGAGTTGAGTGAATAGCGACTTAGTGGATGTGAGAAACTTACAAATAGGGATGTCAAGTTGCAGGTAAGGTCATAATCTTTGAGAACTTCTTTTGTCAAAGTGTAAAAACCTTAAAAATTGTTTCTTTTTAAAAAAATTTAAAGTTGGAATTATATGCACTTATGGGTTAATAAATGCAAAATAGTTAACAAACCCTAAGTAGACGAATTTATATTTTAACTAACTAATGGCAACATAATGTCCACTCGATGATTAATTTTTACGTGTTTTTGTAAACTCAGAAAAGTAATTGTGCATATTATTTTTTAATAATTAAAACTAAAATCAGTTAAAACAATTTTCCAAATAATGGTTCAATATAAAATTCATATGTCAAGTTTAACACGTAATTTGACAATAAACGAGTGTTTTTTTGGCGAAATTTTATGAACACCAAATTCTCAACGATTCATTTAGTAGAAAAATTTTAAAATTTACATGAAATTTACTTAAATTTTATAATTTTCCTTACGTTTTTCAAAACCGAAAATACCGGTATTTGAAAATCTTCAATACCGGTATTTCGGTTTCTGAATCATATCGGTATACCGGTATTTTGATACCGGTATTGAAATCCCTAGATGTGATAAACTTACAAATAGGGATGTCAAATAACAGGTAGGATCAAAATCTTAAAGAACTTCTATTGTCTTAGTTGAAGTAGAGCTAAATGCACAGCTGTTATTGGTTTCTTACGATACCTAAACATAAATGACATTCTGGTCTAGGATTGTCTTTAATATCGAAAGAATCAATGCTAAGAAAGCCATAGTTTGGCCAAAAAAATCTGCTAGAGTGTCTATAGATCTAAATCAGGTTTGGAGTGAATAGCTAAAACTCCTACACTGACTGTTGTTCGAAACCTTACCTACTTCTAAGGTTCTAGACCAGTTTAAGAGACAAATTATCCTTTTTCGGAAGCATGGCTTAATCGGGAATTGAATTTATACCCTTTCGATTACATGTCATGTGCTCTAACCATTTGAGCTATCGGGTAATATTACGGAGCGTGACATAAAGCATACTTGAACCTTCTTCTCTAATCAGTACTCATTGCTCTGCTATTGTCATTGTATTGGACCTTTACACAAATCCAAGTGATGTGTTTCAAACCAAAAAAGTCCATCCATATGCTATGCCTACATACACTCTCCCTTAAAGGACAAGAGCATGCTTTCATTGTACGGAAAGACCACTACGGTACCTAAAAGTGCCCAATTTACCTGTTAGGTTCACATTCTCCCTTATCATATCTCCATATCACATCCATCAACCCTGCAAGTGCTGCCAAATCTTTGTTAAAAATATTCACGAAATTGTGTTCTTTTTTCGCCATACAATCTGTATTAACAGATCAATAGAAATAAAAAAAAAGTATAATAAAGAAGTTGATTTGAAGTTCAAAATAGTGCCAGTGCCAGTGAACACACTTTAACACGTGCTATGAATGAATCATATAATAAATATAATATTATGTGTGCGTGGACAAATGAGAAATGGAAGAGAGCGTAAGAAAGAATAAAGAGAAATAAGAAATTGAAAAGCGCCGCAATTACGTTGGCCATTTGAGACAAGAATGAAATGAGTTTTGTATGTTGGCTTTATCTTGTTAGTGGTTCTAATCGAGATGGTGCTGTTTTTGGGCGATCATGTCCAAATAAAAACAATTATTTAAGTGGAAATCTGGATGGGAGAAAATTGAGGTGATTTGTGTGGATTTGGAATTGGGTATTTGGGATGTTATGGATGGTTTGAGGTGATTTGTTATGTTTTGTTGATTTGAAACTGATTCTGTCGCTGCCAATCGGTTATTGAAGTAGTTAATTGCTTCTGTGGACTAATCAGCTAGGTACTTGGATCAAATTTAGCATGGTTACTCGAAGGTCGTGAGTTCAAATCCTATCAATTCGAAATTAGCCCATTTTGAGATGCTTCCAGAGCTTAATGTACCCGATCAAGGCAATATTGGAGCTTTAAGCAACTCTGGAGTTAAGAAACAGGTCAGGACTTTGAAAAGTAGCAATAATAATTGGTTCTAAAGTTACAATATTGCCTTATTATATAGAATGTCCATAAAATCGACAAAAAATTCAATCTTAAGCCACAATCCCGTCTAGTAAACCCCAACAGCAACCAACTTACCTTCTCCGTAACGCTTTTTATGAATGAAATTGAATTGAAAATTTACATGAGATGCTTGTAAAGCAGACAGGTAATTGGCTGCACATGAAAAATTTAAATTCTAATCATAATTGAACACACATATTCTTTTAAAGCATTAAAAATGCGACACAATGTCAGAGAACCGTAAATGAATTCACGCCCATCCCTTAATGCTTATCATCATCATCATTAGTAATTGCAAGTAATGATGCCTTTAGATAGAACTAGAGAATATATTTCTTGTGTTTTTGATGTTAATCCATTAATAATGTAGCATGCCACAAAAATTGATACATTTTTTATTTGTCCCAACAATGCTGACAGCATCAAAAAAGCTGAGATGAAAAATTTGCATAAAAATATTCTTTTTTTGTTCCTTAATTCTCGGTTCACATCGCAGCATCTTAATACTGAGTAAGAAGAAAATTTTCACAAGGAAATAATTTTTGGATGGGATTTTTTTTTATGAAAATGGGAGTTACCCTATTATGAATTTGAGAATAACTTGAACGTTCTATCTTTATTCTCACTTGTGAGACATGGATGTAGTTAGGGATGGTGTATGGAATTGAGTATTAAAGGTGACATTTTTCTGCAACTGCCTGGATATCAAACCTTCTTATTGTAAAGAAGTTGGATACTTTTAAGCGACTGAATGCTCTGAAAGATGCAGGATCCTTTCCTTAAATGATCCGAACTTACATTAAGCGGCAAAATGCCCTGTGAATCACTGAACAATGTTCAAAAGGTCAAACTTTACAATTTTGAATAAACTGGACTTCTTCAAGTGATTCAGATCACCTAAAGAGGTCGGATGCTTCTTTTAGGCTTCCAGATAGCCTTTAAATGGTCAGACACAGCTCCAAAATTCAAAATTTAACAGGTTTAGGTATGGAGCCTTTCTCAAGAGACTGGGTCTCATTTAATAGCACGAAACCAACCGAAACAGACCATAATCATCAGAAATCACCTTCCAGAAGCCCAATACCTCCTCAATATCCTCCCAAGCTACACCCCTGACCCTCACATCCAATTCTTTATCACATAAAATATGCGGAAACATTAAGAAATTGAAAAAAAATTTTTTTTTCGGCACTTCATAAAGTCTTGTAAGAAAATTTTTGTTTTTTTTCATAAGAAGCAGTTTTGGGACTGAAGCTGTAAAAATTTATGCAAGCAAGAATGCTACATGTAAAAGGCGTTGAAAAATTATCATTATTTCATAATTTTTGTTACATTCAGTTCAGCATCAACTTTAGCTAGGTCAATGAAGAATAACAAAATATTTTTTTGTGTCTGTTCCTCGTTGCTGCTGCAAAAAAATATTTCTTCCAATTTCTTCTTTTGCTATGTGAATAATTTTTTTGGCTGAATTTAAGTGGCGAGATTAATTTGTGAAATAGAATTATGTATGGTAATTAATCATGCAGGCAGTTTTGAGAAAGTTACGCAAAAAATTCGGTCTAAATAAAATTTGAGGAGAATGAAGAACTGTAAATGTGTGAAGATGGAAGAAGATTTGATGGTTGTTGTGAAGTTAGTGATCTTTATTGGCAAATTGTATTGGAATTTGGTATTTTTGGAGTTTTTTGAGCATTGGAACTGAATGATTGAATTTTTGGGATAAATTTGAGGTTCATAGAGTTTATTGAGACTTTATAGAATTTTGTGACATTCCTTAGAATTAAGTTAGTCTTGTCAGGGTCAAATTTGTCTCATTGTGGTTAAATGAGGCTCTATAAAGGCTAAATTCGGAATTTCTGGGGTCAAATTGTCACCTGAGTTAGGCACACCTTGTCACTTGAGATTGGCACACCTTGTCACCTGACGTGGGCATATTTTGAACCCAGGGTTGGCCCACTTTGTCAGCAAGGGTCGGTACATATTGCCACCAGCTACGACCCATACTGCACTCAGTGTTTCCACAACATTTTGACGTCAGTCTAGTGTCATGGTACACAGAGTGGTCGGTACTGTCTTATAATGACAAAATGAGGATCATTTTGGTTCCAATAGGGCTCGACGAGGGAAATTATCATTTAATGATGTCTTAAAAGATTTGTTCAAGTTAAATGTAACTTGCTTAATATCAATCCACCTGGATTCACTAAGATATCGCCGAACAACCCGTGAGAAACCTTCAAATTAACATCCCTAATCAAAACTATCTCAATTCCATCTTCAAGCCCCTCATAAGTCATTTTTCATTCAACTTTAATTTTTTTTTGTCAACAACAAAAAAAAAATTCTTACTTCCAAAAAAGTTAATAAATTCATTAACATAATTCATGAAAATTACACTGTAAATAATCCATATGCTGTATATTACAGTATACAATTTTTTTTGTGCTGCCTAAAAAGGAAATTTTGAAATTAAAATTCATTTCCATAAGAAAACAAATTTTTTCTTCACATCATAATTTCCGTTGAAGTATCTGTAGCGGGTTAAGTGAGAAAAGTTGTGTCAGTTTGGGTATAGATGGAGGTAACATGTGTGATCGTTGAGTACAGGCAAATTTGAGGTTTTATGAATATTTTGCGGACGTACTAAGATCTTAGTATAATTAAAAAAGACGATGATTTTTTGTTCCGAATTTGGGGTTTAGTCAAACTGAGGTGGGATCTTCGGATAGAGTTGGCAATTGGTCGACGGCAATCGGGAAAAGCCCGGTGAATATCATCTACCGATTACATCCTCCATCGGCAGTTGAACGGCGACCATTGACACCTGCCACCGACGGCAGTCGGTCGCCATTGACTGTCGATTGTAGAAGACAAATAATGGTTGAAGGCAGTCGATTGCTAACTCTATGTAGTTAGTCGATAGGGCACCGGATTGACGACTAGGCGCAAAGGTGCTCTGCTGGCTTCTTATTGGCTGTTTTTGACCTATTTTACGGCGAAAAAATCAATATTGCCACTTCGTGCCATTCGGGATTGCGACTAGTAAGTGTTTTGTGAAGCATATGTAGCTAGATTAGCACTGCACTATTGTTTATTCAAATCTTCAATTTAGGCAGATATATTGACATCAAAAGAAGCCAAACTGACTGAATTAGACGCATTCATCTCCCAAAAATCCCAAAACCCATCATTCTTACTTGCTCCGATTTTTTTTAGTTCCATCCAGAATTTTTTTATTCTACCAAAAAAAAGAAGATAAATTATGAGGGTCTAAATGTACGCATCAATTAAAACTAATAAAAAATTCTTCAATGTACTTGAATTATTATATTAGTTCCTATACTCCGTTCATCATGCGTCCCATGAGTTATGAACTAGATTTGCGCCAAAAAATTTTTAGTGTCTCTTTTTTGAAAGGAATTCATGCACTCAATTATCACAGGCAACAACATAAAAATTATGAAAAATTATATGTGAGGGTTATATGGAAATACTTTATTTTTTGTATTTTTGTGTGCCGGATGTTTGAATTTTTTTTACACATTCATAAACCTCCATGTATGCACAACATAATCAACATAATATGGAAATAAAATACTCACATAAAGAATCGAGATTTATTTTAACTTTTTTTTCGCAACAAATTTTTGTTGTGTCTTTCGTTTCTTCCTTTTTTGCATTCTTTCCATTTCATTTTATCGGAGCGAAAAAATTTAATTTTTTGTGGTTACTTTTTTTTTTGGGAGAAGAATTTTGTGTTATAGATGGAATGGAAAGAATATTTGTGGAAATAAAAATTTTGATGATTTTTATGGAAGTTTTAGTTGGTTTTGGGACGCATTTTTGTGTTGTTTGATTTTGCAATTAAAAATTATTCTAGTGACTCTAAGGTCTCCAGTGACAAGTCTGAATTCCCCAAAAGGGGAATAGTCTGAATCGGTTAAGCGAACAAAATTTCCCCAATAGGCCGACGTGACTTAGGCTTAATGGCAAATTTGATGAAAATTCACTTTAAATTCGGAACTATGCTAGAGTTACTCCAGCCAGTTGCTACAATTTTATTCGATTAACCGATTTCTGCTGTTCGATAGCGACACATGATTGCCATGTTGAGATGTTCAAGAACAAATTATATCGATATATATTCTAGACTAAGTGTCTTAGAAACAAATGACAAACTGCATTCAATTGTAAGCTTCAGACAGAAATGCAATTAAAGAAGTGGTTCGAATCTTATTGAAAAATTACAAATCCAAAGGGCTAAATCTTTGTTTGGTTTGAATTGTAATGAAATGGGTTAAGGTTCGAATCTCAAAATAACTTTGAATTACAATTCTAGGCGACGATCGAGACTTTCCAAAAAATTCGATCACAAAATTTGGAATCTTTAGAGAACGTCGAACTACAAAAAGTTCTAGTCAAGTACAACATGCTGCGAATAGTTAATTTCGTATGCCTTTCTATAGACTTGACAAGATTCACAAGCATTATGTTAATAACCAAATCAGTGGTAAGGGGCTACCGTTAATTTTTGGCGATACACCATGGCGGATTAGTCTCTCGCGGCATACAGGTTACTATTAACACTGAACTAGACATTTGATCGAATTATCACAGCTTGTTCAACTCGAGCTATTTTGAGTTCGGAACTTTTGCAGATTTCATACTAACTAACATCCCAAAACTAGCCAACCAATCATACCAATAGCCAAGCTTATTAAGTGCAACCAACTAGTTAACTCTATTAGCCAAAGCTACTAGCCAAACTAGCAACTCCAACACACAATTCCAATTGTATTACTTTTCGCAAAAATGTTTATCGCATTTTTCGCTGTCTGTTGTTGCCTTGATGCGAATAAATAAAATAAAATAATAAAAAGAGAAGTTATAATTTAGAAAAATGTGGTAAAACAAATCAATTTTTGAACGAGAAAATGAGAATGAGGTGTGAAAGGCAATTCTTGTGTGTTTACCTCTGTCATAATAACATTTTTAAGTCTAAACTATCCCCGGCGTATGCACAAATGCCTTATTTTCTTGTGGAATTTTTATTATTATATCTTTCGTCCCTAAAGGCATATTTTTTAGTTTAAATGGGATCACCACAAGAGAGTAATATGGGATAGGAAGTCTTCTTTCATGGATTATAAAGTCAAAAAGTTCACTGACCTTCATCCATGACATGGATTTGTGATGCCTATTCATGACTACCTTTAGGGTGTTGTTTTCTTCATCTATTCCATCTGTTTATCGATATTCTCTTTGTCCACATCCTTCGTTCCTTGTTTAAAAAAAGGATCAATAGAATTTTCAAGGTTCACTGACCATATTAATGCAACACTCATAATTCTTTATTGATATAAATCAATATAATCTTACACTATTTTTTTGCGCTAGATTTCTAGTCCAGGCTGAGAAACTAGGCGGTATCGGCGGTATTTATATGAAATACCGCGGTATTTGGCGGTATTTCGCGGTATTTGGTTGTATGGTTTTTTCTAAGGTTTTATCTTTTTAATATGGGAAAACCGAGATGAAAAATAGTATTTTCCGGTAGTTTTTCACTCTTGTAAAAGAAAATCTATACAAAAATAGTCATTTCCGAGAGTTTTTAACCCTAATATTGGAAAATTGAAGCGAAATTTAGCTTTTTTGAGGAATTTCCATCATAATATTGCAAAATTGAGCGAAACTTTGGCAATTCCAAATGTTTATCACCTTAATATTGGAAAATTGTGGTCAAACTTGGTTTTTCCAAGAGTTTTTGATCATAATTTAGGAAAATTGAGGTAAAACTTAGCTTTTCTGAGAGTTTTTGATCATAATTTAGGAAAATTGAGGTAAAAATAGGCTTTTCCAAGAGTTTTTGATCATAATTTAGGAAAATTGAGGTAAAACTTAGCTTTTCCGAGAGTTTTTGATCATAATTTAGGAAAATTGAGGTAAAACTTAGCTTTTCCGAGAGTTTTTGACCATATTTTGGGAAAATTGAGACAAAATTCGACATTTCCAATTGTTTTTCACCTTAATATAGGAAAATTGATGCAAAATTTAGCTTTTCCGAGAGTTTTTGATCATAATTTAGGAAAATTGAGGTAAAACTTAGCTTTTCCGAGAGTTTTTGACCATATTTTGGGAAAATTGAGACAAAATTCGACATTTCCAATTGTTTTTCACCTTAATATAGGAAAATTGATGCAAAATTTAGCTTTTCCGAGAGTGTTTGATCATAATTTGGGAAAATTGAGGTAAAACTTAGCTTTTCCGAGAGTTTTTGACCATATTTTGGGAAAATTGATGCAAAATTTAGCTTTTCCGAGAATTTTTGATCATAATTTAGGAAAATTGAGCTAAAACTTAGCTTTTCCGAGAGTTTTTGACCATATTTTGGAAAAATTGAGAATGAAAATTGAATTTTCACTATTTTAACAATTTTCTATTTGAGTTTTTGAGTCCTAAATAATAGGCGGTATTTATATGAAATACCGCGGTATTTGGCGGTATTTAGCGGTATTTATATGGAATACCGCGGTATTTGGCGGTATTTCGCGGTATTTGTATGGATACCGCGGTATTTTGCGGTATTTGTATGGATACCGCGGTACTACCGCGGAGTTTCTCAGCCTGGTTTCTAGTGATCAAAACGTGCGCACACCTATTATGAGAATTAATTTGAAAAACACAAGGCAATAATAGATGCATATTAATTTTCAATAAGCAGTTTCACGCGCACGAATTTCTTCCAAGTTCTTCTTCTTTCCATACTTTACATCTCTTGAGAAATACGGAGAGAAAAACGATAATCAACTGCTGCTAAATTTATTGCATTCCATCATCATTTTCTGCTTCTTTATGTTGCATCTGTAACAGTAGAAGGAACAGAAAAAAAAGGTAATTACATTTTAATATGATCGAACGAAAGCGAGTGCGAGTGAGAATTGAGAGAAGGAAGGAGAGGGAGAGACGCAAGATAATCGCAAGGAGATAATAATCGTGATGATGCAATTTTTTATTCTTCTTCTACTTCTTATACTACTATCTTACTGTTGACTTCCGATTACAATTTAAACTGGTTTTATGTTATGATTTAGTGCTTGGATGTATTCACACCGTATGGATGTTTATGCTTAAGAGTTATGCTGTTTTGAAGGTCATCCCTGTATACGATTTTATGTATAGGTCAATTCGGGTGACGTCGTTCTTAGTCGTTTTTCAGTCGTTCTCTGCCGTTTTATGTCGTTTGCAGTCGTTCTTTGTCGTTTTCAGTCGTTTTTTGTCCTTTGTATTCGTTCTTTGCCGTTTCCATTCGTTCTTTGTCGTTTCCATTCGTTCTTTGTCGTTTCCATTCGTTCTTTGCCGTTTCCATTCATTCTTTGTCGTTTGCATTCGTTCTTTGTCCTTTGCATTCGTTCTTTGTCGTTTAAATTCGTTCTTTGTCGTTTACATTCGTTCTTTGTCCTTTGCATTCGTTCTTTGTCGTTTAAATTCGTTCTTTGTCGTTTACATTCGTTCTTTGTCGTTTCCATTCGTTCATTGTCGTTTCCATTCGTTCATTGTCGTTTCCATTCGTTCATTGTCGTTTTTATTCGTTCTTTGTCGTTTCCATTCGATCATTGTTGGTTTCAGTCGTTCTTTGTTGTTTGAATTCGTCCATTGTCGTTTCCAGTTGTCGTTCTTTATCGTTGACATTCGTTTTTTGTCGTTTAGATTCGTTCCTAGTTGTTTAAATTCGTATTGTCGTTCGCAGTCGTTCTTTGCAGTTCAAAAACATTATAAACTCAGGTTATATTCCCAACAAACTAAGAACCATCAAATCAAACTCTTATGACATTTTTGAGTACCTTCTATTAATCCATTAACATCATGTCACATTCAATTGAAAGATCAACATCAAGACATAGAGTCTACAACAACGAATTTTTGATGCATTTGCTTTAGAAAATTTCATCAAAAGAAAAAAATTATTTTAATCCCAATTCATTCAACTCAATTCCTTTTCTGCCACAAAATATTAAATTAAATAAAAGTTTACTTGATTTCTTACGATTGATTTAGCACGCGAGATTAAGATCCTTTGTCCTATAACTGAATTTCTTATGAAATCTTTTCAAAAAACTCAAAAAGCTGAAAATTTTTATAAAAAATTGTGGAATTAAAAAATTTAATTTGAACTCCCTCAAAATGATCCAATAAAAGGATTTTTATATCCAATTTTTTCGATCCCATCTGCTCAGTTTTACAATTCTTGCTACCGTAATTTTAAAGTAAATGCATTACTTCCTCTCCTATAAATGGATAAAATAAAGGAGAGAAAACCAGAAAGTATTGTGTAAACAATACATAAGGAATGGAACTAAAAAGGATTTTTTTTTTGATAGGTCGGTCACATATTTCTTATACAGCAACTGACATTTGGAATTGAAATGATGCTTGTTGAATCCATCAAGATATATTTTACACAATAAGACACAAAAATGTTGCACAATTTTATAGAAATTTTTTTTATCAACATTTACGAACATGATACACATGGCATTAGTGCAAAAAATACTGTAAAGCAACAAAAACAACCCTTTAAAAAATAAATTTTTTTAAAATTTTTATTTTCCCTTCCTCTCCATACTTGCCCAGACATCACATAAAAGGATTAAAAAATTGCAACCAAAACAACAATTCCATCATCGTCGATCATCATTTCTCAGCTTCTGTATTTTTTGCTTTGCTTTTGGTTTCGGTGCGGAAATTTTTGAGAGATTGAGTTTTGATGTGCTATGCAGTTTGGGATGTTTAGTGCTGATTTTGTTGACATAGGTTGTGTTGAGTCTAAATTTGATTGTTATACACTGTGCAAGCGATTACCAGAAATAAAGCCGGCTTCTAGCGGTATCTATCTAAAAGAGGCTGTTAATCACAGTTGCTCACAATGGTAAGTGAAGTAAGTCAGTATACTGAACAGCACAAAACAAATAATGGAGCCAAAATCCGGCGCTGAGTTCGGAATTTTGATCGATTAACCGACTTGTATCTTTTGGATAAGTCTAAATTTAGGATGATTGTTGATCTTTGGAAAACTCATATACTTCACTGGGTGATGAGATTTATTGTGATACAAAGTCTACTTTAGATGGCTGCTGAAGTTGGCTTTCTATCAATTTCAACTTCAATGTTATCTCTTTTAATGGATTGTCTCTTTAAGATAGTAAACCCTACCTTCCTACTTGGTTTGTTCTAATCTAGAGACACGTTGGACATGATCTCAGAAAAATCCTCTTGTTAAACGCTTAATTACTTCTCATTCGGTTCATGACATGATTAGAGTTGATAAAATTTTTCGATTTTACTTTCTTTAAGAGAATCCCGTAGAGAATCTCAGAGTCTTGGTTCCGAGGAATTTTTAGGTACTAAAACCGGGAGAGAGACTAACTGCAAAGGAAGTCTTTGAAATTTTGGTCTCAACTGAATAATAATTTTGGTCTCGGTCTCGACAACCGTTACAGAGATTGTCAACTAAAGCAACAAATTCACTGTCTACCCTCTATCTTAATAAATTGTTCAATAATCTCCTAAAGTTTACGTTAAAAATAGACAATTTTCTCAAGAAATGTCTCTTAATAACGACAATTCCAACCCAATTTCCTAATATCTTCCTCATTACCAAATGACTTCCTATTCCACAACAGTGTGAATCAATGTGTGAATTTTATGCTTTCCATAAATTCATTACTATCTCATACCCAATATTTTTAATCCTTTATATAAACTCAATAAATTTAACAAAAATAAATGCACCTTTACCATCCAATAACCCCTGACTCAATTCCAAACTTTCCTTAAAAACTCAATTTCATAAAAATATTTTTTTTTATATTATTTTTTAACGCTGGAAAGTTTCGGAAAACGGTTTCGAGAAGAAGGAACAAAGAAGAATTTTTAACCCTTTTCTATTGTATATCCACAGCACAGTTGCAACCTTTTTTTACCAAAAAAAGATTTTTTTACACACAAAAAAAAATTTGGAACTTCTATTTTAATGGATAAATATTTGGTGTGAGAGACAGAGACAAGTCTAGTCTATTGTAACTGAATTTCCATCATCTTCATAAATTTATGTAAAGTAATTTTTTCGGCGCGAATTTTTGATCCGCGGAAGCTGTGAGACATTTGGCGGTTTCTGGCACAATTTTTTTGTGTTGTTTTTGACCTGACTTCTCTTATGCTTAGTATTTTTTCATCCCAATTATCTTGAATTTAACCTTCGTCCTTATTCCCTTATTATTGTTGCTTGCTTCATCATCTCTTCCACATCATAGAACGTCCTCAATCAAATCCTTCAAGATAATATATAAAATCCCATTGTAATTTCGTTGTCTTTATGATCTTTTTTTTTTGTGTATGCATTTTTTTGTGCTGTTCCTCCTTTCTTTTCTCTTCGCCGTTCCTTTGCATGCAGGCACGATGATGAGTCTTGTGTGTTGTGAGAAATTTTCTAAATTTTTAATTTTAATTTTTTTTTTGTTGTTATTTCATTTTTAACCCTTTTTTTCTGGGTTATAACATATTGCATGACTACATACTTACTTTCTTCCGGCAATGATTCTCATAAAGCATATAAAGTAAATGAGAAACAGAAACGACATGATGGTTATTTGAGATTTTATTTTGTGTAAATTAATATTTGAATAAAAATTAATAAAAAAAATCTGTTCCTTAGTTCTTTTATAGACGTTTCTCTTTATTCTCCAAATGTCCGATAAATAAATTATTTTAGTTTTTTTATTTTTTGAGAATTCACTTTCATTCGTACATAAATTCTTGACAATATTTATTATTATTATTATTACTATTTTTTTATTTTACTCATTATTTTGTTTTGAGAAAGCAGTTTTATCATCCATGATAACCGTCAAGTTTGAAAACATTTTGTGTTTTTTTGGACGGTTTATTTCATTTTTTTATGCAAGAATAATTTAGTTTTTGATGAAATTTTTGTGTTTTATAAAAATTTTTGGATTTAAAAAATGATTATGAAATTGAAATAAAGTTTAAGAAATTTGATTTGAATTCTTTGATTCTTCTTATCAGAACTTGATGTTGGCTCAATGTTTTCGATCAACACAAATGAAGAAGACTCTTTGTTTGCTAGATATATCGACGGATTCGGCATCCATTTGGTGCTAATAAGAGAGGTTTAACGGAGCCTCAAATGATCCGTAGCTAAGCATTCTTCATTTGTGTCGTTTGGGGATATATAGAGTCGACCTGATTTTTCCTTCCAAAATCCGAGTTCAGTTCGATTTCTGCTTCTTAAAAATGTCAAATCTGCAATCACCAAACAGTTCTGTTTTGGTATTATCGGATATTATCTATTGCTTTGCAATTAAAAACTCAATATAGTTGCTATTTGTAGAATTAGCACAAAATCATAGCCAATATCACTCAACTTGTCAATTTCAAAACTCAAAACTTTCCAACTTTAATTTTGACATGAGCCAATAACACTTTTGAAAAACCCTTAAAAATGTGTTGAAAGTTAGAATAATTTATCAAGGGTCTAAAATTGAATGAAGGGTCAATTTTTGATAAAAGTGGTCAGTGCGGAAGCTATTTTGACCATTTCTTTGAAATGCATTGTGAGGGGTATTTTAGGACTAAGAAGAATAAGAGTACTAAGGAACTGACAAAGTCCTTTAAAGACTCTGATTATTAAGTAATTAATTAATTTGTTTTAGGGTTATTAGAGGCGTTTTTGTGCTGTCAACTTGATAAGGATGCACTGGGCTTTTGAGCAAGTGAAACTGACCTTTTTAGGATAGTTTTAATGCAGAACTCGGAGTCGACTAGAAGTGATCTTTTTATTCAAAATCCAAGATTTAATTCCAAAAAATTGATTGTTTTTGATTTATTTTGTAATATTGATGATTAATATATTTCTGAATTTCAAAAATTCAATCAAATTTAATAAACTTTTTTCATTTCAAAAATGATATTAAAGTTGATAGTTTTGTGATGAAGATGATAAAATTATTTTAAAAAACATAATAAGTAGATAAAAAAAGAAGATTTTGTGTGAAAATAGTTGAAATTAAAATTCAATTTTATCCAAAAATATTAAAAAATATTTATTATAATGATTATGAACATTTTTTCAATTTTCAAATTTTCAATTGAAAATTTTGATTTAAAACTTTTTAAGTTTAATTAAATCTCAAATCAACTTTCAAATTTGATTCAAAAACTTAAATCTAATTTATTGATCGATTCAAAGATTTTTATTGTTTATTTGTGAATTTAGTATTAACTTTTAATGTTATTCAATTTCAATTTTTGTTAGGTTTCAAAGATTTCATTAATTTCACATTTACTAAAAAGTTTGAAATTTCAAACTAAATTCAAAAATATGTTTGATATCTTTGTTCAAACCTAATTCAACTCTTTTGAATTTCATTTCAAAATCTTTAAAAATTATTGAAATTTAAAATCTTAAAAAATATTAATGATAATTTCAAGAATTATTTATTGCAAATTTCATAAGTTCATTTTATTCATAAGTTTTCCAGAGTTCCTCATCAAATCAGTCTAAGAACTATTCAATTTCCCCAACTATTTTCACACAAAATCTCATCAACAGAAAATAAAATTAAATTCATTTTTTTAAAAAAGATTTAAAGCATTAAAATGATATTAAAAAATAGGACCATAAATTATATTGCCATTTAGTGTCAATACATACACACAATAATATTTAATTTCACTTATACCTTAAAAATATCTTCAAAATACCGAAAAGTAGAAGAAGAAATTATAAAATATATCATTTAAATTGATATGGAATATAAAGTATCATTTTTTGTAATATTGTAGAAGAAAATCATCAAATTTTTATAACACATATTTATGCCATAATTTGAATTCCATGACTAGAATTTTTCCCTCAATTCAAGGGAACCTAAAAAAAATCTGTTTTGCTTCATCTAAAGTCACAATAAGCACAAAAACCTTATTTTTTTTGCCATTGAATTATTTGATACAAATTTTTTTACTCATCTAATAAAAGTGTGTGATTTACCACGGCAATGTCTTCGACCTGTGATTCATTTTACGTGCAAATTTTTTTTTAAACTTCCGCGTGCAGCACGGAAGGTATAGTGATTCATTTTTTTGCATATCTCCTTTTTTTAATCTAAATTTAAATGAGCATAATAGAGTTGAAATCAAAAAAGAGAAGTAATAAGGCGTGAAAGCTTCCTTCACGAGTATCAGTTACTTCTTTTCCTAATATATATTTATGTAGATAAGTCGTTGATAAAAAGTACATTGTATAGCATAAACTAATTTCACTCATAGTCAGTAAGCAATTTATTTTTTTGTTGTAGTATCAAATGCTGGTGGATTGGAGTTGGAGGTGGTTTATTTGGGGTTTAAGGTGGATCCAAGTCTACCTGATTAGACCTTTTCATACAAAATTCGAGTTCTGGCTTTAAGGAAGCTTATGGTTAAGCTAAATTCATACGAACTAGCTTAAATATTGTTAAAAACTAGATCTTGCTGTTAGTGATTGAAGATCTTGGTACCGGATGACTTAAACACCATAGAGTAGGTTTTCTCATCGCTACAATTGTCTTAGTCTAGTTTAGTAATAATTTTGGGGACATATATTAGTTCATGGTTAAGATTCTAAGCTATAGATAGCTTTTTAGACTCTAAATAAAGTAGATTAAACAGACCCTAGTATAAAATAGGGTAAGGTAAGTAGGAAGACCTGTTGAGAGTCCCCATATTGCACAATAATTGTCTAAGACAGTGGTGGATAACCTGTGTGTCACGGTACGTACGTATGTCTTGATACAAAGAAGGTTACCCACTCCTAATCTAAGTTTGTTCCCAAATTTCGAACTAGGGCATTTTTCTTTGAATACTAAATAAGTTCCAAAAATTGACTCTAAGTTTCTTATAATCCTATCGACTCCCAATACCACCCCACCTCCCTCAAACAAACTCCATCCAATTCCCCAATCACCAGCTTACCCTTAAATATTTCTTTGTCATCAATCTATTGTGTATATATTAATTTTTTATATATTCTTTATCATATGTGAATAGAAAAAGGAAGGGGGGTTGTGTGTAGGTTTTGTCTATGTGTAATATCTACCGTGTCTTTGTAAGGTCATCATACCATTAAGCATACCATTCGATAGGTGTAGTCAAAAGTATTAAAAAAAGAAAGAAACTACGCGCGACGTTAAGAGTAATTAAGCATATAATTTGTTTTAGTCTATATGTCATCATTGTATGTATGAAAAAAAGGAACAAGAGGTGTTGAGGATGCTAAGTCCTGAGGATCCAAAACAAAAAAAATCTGTGCCTGTAAATTTCTCGTGCATTTACATAATCGAACACTTTTCTTTTTGACTTATGTCAACGTTCATGAGTTTCGTTTGAATATCTTCGTCGTCTTCAATTGCCTGTTCCTGACTGTGAAGATTTAATACCAATTCATTTCTCTTATCGACTATTGAGACAAGCTCAGCAAGTAATAACTTTTCACGTTCACGTTGCTCTTCTGTCTTGCGCCAATCTTCTATCGATAAAGCAGCGCGAAGTTCGAGATTCAAGAGATCGTATTTACGTTCCAAATCACTTTCTTGCTCCCTATACACAAAGGTAGAAAATTCAGGTAATTTATGGATATGAATTCTTATAAGAATCAACTTACAAAATATTCAGTTGCATTTGCCGTCTCAGCAGTGCATTCTTCTTATTGACTAATGTGAACCATTGAGCCATTAACTGATCTTCAGATTCACTTCCAATAGTTCCACCCATGACTGCTCTCAGCTTCTTCTCCAACTCGTTTGCCTTTTGATCAATTGACTCTTGTTCACGCTCAAGTGCATCGAGTTCTGACTGGATGTACTTTGTCTTTTCCATCTGTTGGAATTGAATGAATTATTAGTCTATGCTTAATATTTGGCTTAGAATCAGTGCTGTCCAAACTTGTTGGCGACCTTGACACACTTTAATGGTTGGCCATGACCGAAATCAAATACTGCATGCGGACCATGACATTTCCAAACAGTTTCGACAACACACCCGAAGTGCCGTAGCACACAGTTTGACCAACACTGATTTAAACCTCAATACACTTACCTTAGTCTCTGACTTTGGTGATATTCTCTCTAATATATTCAGATTCTGCAATGGACTCTTTCCGCGTGGCGGAGTGGTCCTTGCCGGACTCTGTTCTCTAAGTATCTCATCTTTAGGCATTGATGCATTAAAATTAAATGGTGTAACATTGTTGTTAATCGGAGATATTGTTCTCTCAGGCGATAGAGTGATTCTTTGTGTGAGTGGTCGTACTGGCGATGACGGTGAATCTAATGTTATGGATTTGGCTCTTGTTTCAGCAATGAGACGTCTTGCATGCTCTCGAAGTCTATTCTGACGATCAATCTAAAAAATAATTAGAATGTTATTGGATATGCTGTAAGAAACTTGTTGGATTTGCTTACTTCATCTAGATCAGCAGCTGATTTGCCATTCTCGGTCGATCGAAGCTTCTCAATCAGTTCTTTTGCTTTCTCGCTCTGTTGCTTATGACGATTGACAATTTTCTACGAGATCAAATAGAATTAATTACTTCCTTTATTACTCATTAAGATTTAATGACCATAAAGTCTTTATAATGAGGTCGTGTATAAATGAGGGACATGGAACAGTATTTACGATTCATATTTCCCGAACAGCACATTGTGTTCATTAAGGCACCGCAAGGATGATGCATAAACGATAAGATGCGACGTTGCGGCACCATGACGGTCGATCGCCGCATTGTGCTGCTCGGGTATGAATCAGGAACAGTTAAAAGTCCATAAACCCTCATTGCAGATAGACATCATCCATAAACAGCCCAATATAATACTTTATGGTCATTTTTATAGCCGCAATAACTCAAATGAGTAATAACTTACATCATCAATAACTGGAGGAGGTGAAATTAAATCTTTTGGTGGAGATTTCTTTCTATTCTTATTATTTTCCTCATCCTCATCATCCGATCCAAATGGATCATTTAATTCACGTCTCGTCATCAAAATTGGTTTATCAGTTGTACTGTCGGTCTTTGATCCGTTCATGAATATATTCTTTGATTCCTTTTTCGTTGGCGATTTTTGAGCTGTCTCTATTATAAGATTTGATCGTTGCATTAATAGTTGATGCTTAATGTCATTAAGACTTGCTGTGATTTCACTACCGGCTGATATTGAGTCACTTTTGAAGCTTCCGAGTACGTATTTTGATTCATCTGAAGTTGGTCCTAAAATTTAATAATTGTTCCAAAATTTAAGTAAGCAGAATTAAGCCATGCTATTAGAGCTGTAAGCTGACAAACGATTGTCAGTAGACACACAGTCACACAACTTACCAATATGATCAACTTCTAATTGACGTCCAGTGAAATGGGCATGTAATTGATAAAGATAAGTCATAACAGCCAATTTATCGGGTACAGCAAGTAAACTCATATCCGATGGTTCCAATACTTTTGGAATTCCTAATTTCTCACCAGCATCAAAAGCTTTCTTACAATTACCAATAATATCTGATGGAATCAATGTATTCATATCGATTAAATCAGGTCTATGATGTGCTATAATGGCTGCAAATGCCATTCCATTTTTAAAACTAGTTGTCAAATTTGTAACTTTAACATTTTCATAATTCTTTGTGATTTCTTTACACCATTCAAGTAAGTCTTGTCCTGGTGTCTTATCTCGTCCTAATGTTCCTGTTTTTGGTTTCTCTTTCTCCTTCTCCTTGTCATTAACTTCCGGTGCCTTCTTCACCTCATTCTTAATATTGTTGTTATCAAAGTCATAACTTTTCTTTAAATTCAATGGCTGTAAATCAATTCTCTTTTTAATCTCAGGTGGCTTTTGTACAAGCTTTGGTGGTTCAGCTATAACTTCTGTTTCTGGTAACTTAATTTGTTCTGGTGATGCTAGTGGAGCTGGTTTCTCATCTTTAAAGTTAAATGAATGGAATAAATTATTAGATTTAGGTTTGGGTGTGGAATTAAGCAGTGACTTTTCAGGTTCCTTTTCTTTCTCTAATTTAGCAACAGCTTCAAGTTCTTCCGGAAATTTCATTCCGGCTATTTTACTAGTTGGAATCATTGCATCAGTTCTATCACATTTTTCCTCAATTTTAATTATTTCTCGAGCTGCTTCCTCAATCTTATCAACATGATTGACCTCAGCAACAATTACAATTTCATGCTTATCAGCGACTTTCTCATTGTTTGCTTCATTTTTAGTCATCACAATATTTGAATTAATCTCAGCCAATGGTGTTGGATCTTCGGGAATGGAAGGGACACTTTTAGGTGTTTGAACTTCGGGACTATTTAAGCTCGATGTTAATTGTTCTAATTGGTTTGTAAAGTCAATAACATGCTCTGATATATCACCGGAACTCTCTAAATCGGGTATATCTTCAAGGTCGTCTAATGGTGCGATGTCTGAGCAGTTGTTTACGCTCATTAAGCTCACCATGCTTTGCATGTCCTCGTCACTAAAAATATCAAAATTGAAGACAAACAAATAAATAATAAGAAAAGAATCAATGAATGACTTAAAAATAGAATCAAAAAGAAATTGTTAATTACGTCGCTTTTCCTTCTCTGAGAAATACGCAGGAAATCGTGAGTTCAATTTCGGCAGACGTGATCTTCTTTGTCATTGGACGTAGTGTTATTGCAAATGTTTGTTGTGTCGACTCAATACTCGCGTATTTCCTCATGTTTATCGCAGCTGTTGCTAGTGGCCTCTTTTTACCCATCGGCGATAAATCCTCAAGCACAAATGTCCAATCTTTATCCTCCAGCTCATGTGTTCGCGGGTCTTTAAATAATGTCACAGTAATTGCATGATTGTCAGGAACTGGCCAGCTTAAATTGGCTACTAACGGATCTACCATATCGGGACTCCATGGTAGTGATGTTGAAACAACTCGTCGTGATCTATGGAATTGTAAATTGTGTCCATAATTGATGCCGTTAGACTTGTAATTATTTTTATGTACTTACCTTCTCGTCCACACAACATAAAGATTCGTTGGACGCCTATAATCAATAAATAATTCCGTTATCAAAGATCTAAATCCAATAATTGATTTATTGACTTCTTTTTACTTACCACTTTGATGTCGTTTCCACTTTAATCTCATGATAAGACACAGTAAATTGAAATTTGGCAGCACGCTTGTTAACGCGTTGCAAACGCTTCCACACACTGCCCATTGCGGAATCTCAATATAATTCTAATAAATTATTTAAGCACTTGTAATCTTCTTCTTTACTGGATCTCTTTTTATGACTCATACATACTTTTTTCCTTATATGTATAATTGATTTTATAATAATCGTCTTATAACACACTGGTTCTCTTACTTCATCTTGCAATTAACACCTTGAGATAGTCTTTTTGTTTATTGCGTTGCACTCTGTTTAGAAGTTAATTGCTAATAAAGTTAATTATTATACTTTTTCAAGGAGAAAATTTCATCAATTTTTTTCTTTTTCCTTTTAATCTTTTACAATGACTTTTTTTGCACAATTATTGACATTTAATAAGATTTTGAACACTTTGTTTTAACACACACGTTGCAGTCGTAAGCAGATATATAAATATTCAATATTATTCTTTGGTATTTTCACGTCATTACTTTAATTTTCAAAAATTTTAAAATACAAAATTGTTTTTAATCGAATGAAATAATAGTTCGAATTTTTCTGTACGGAGTAGGCGTTTGAATTTTTAGAAAACGTTACAGATTGTTTGAATAGTTGAGAGGATTTGTTTATATCGGAAGTGGTAGTTGTAGATGGCGTGAGAGTTGGTTAGGAGGCATTTGAATAGTTTTATGCAACGGAATTGAAGACTTGAAATAATGTAGTAAGGATGTAGGAATTTCATGTAGTATTTGAGCTTCGATGATCATTTAATTTGATATTAAATGAAGAATCTCGAGGAATACAATGCAACAAACTATATTTTTGCGGTAAATGCGAGTAGATATCAGTTGTCAAGGTGTAGTCATGGCAATTTCACATGTTACTCTATTTACACGGTGATGTAGCGGCTTCCTACCAACTACGCTGTGCTGTTTAGGAATTTTAATGAATTTTAATATCTGAAAAATTGTCATAAATCCAAAAAATTGTCAATATTCATTTGTTCACGATCAAGAAAATATGTTGCTGCGTGAGATGTTTCATGACCAATCATAATTTGTCATTTGAAAAATTGACAATACACTACACTTAAAACCCTAGTCTTTCAGTGTATAATGAGAATTGATCTACTTTTTAGATGGAGTTACTATGAGGAATTTGAAAGAATAGAGCTAAGTCTTCAATTCTAAGCTGTGTAAACATAATTACAATATGTTCTTTTCAAGTACACTGCTGTTTTAGACAGAACACAGAGCTGACTCGAATTTTGTATGGAAAAGTCATCTTGACTCAACTAAACTCTATACAAAATTTGAGTTGACTTCTAGTTCTAAATTAATAGCCTGATATCATCAATTGCAATCGATTTTGAAAATTCATACCAGAGTTGCGATGACAGGTACATGTCACAGGTAGAGGTGACAGGTTCTGTCAAAAGATGACCTGTCACAGGTCGTTATCCGTTGACTGGCAGACATATTTGGCCTGTCACAGGCCTGATCTGTCTCAGATGATGACCTGTCAACAGGTCAAATCAGTCTGCCTGACACAGGCCCGACCTGTCACACGTGATGACTTGTGACATATGAACTGTTTCTGTTGACCTATCACAGATTTCAATTCTGATTCATGAATCGATTAAAGATTGGGTCATAAAATCATAATATCTATGTCGAGCCTATCTTTGGCAGCCATGAGAAAGTAAATCGGAGGAAGCTTCCATTTGATGTCAATAAAAGATATTCAGCGGAGCCTTCAAATTTCTATGGCGGATTGTTCTTCATTTATGTCACTCGAGTTTACCTATATCTCACCCATATCTACCTAATGAGTGTTCAGGAATATTCTCTAAACATTCTCCAAAAATCAGTTACAAATTTACTCTAATCGCTGATCCCACAATAACCAGCCAGATGACCATATCACGTCAACCACAACCACATTAACAATTCCTAAATTAAATCTAAATGCTGATAACTTCCTAATCATATCACATTATATCTACAATTTTCTCACAACCCATCATTATCATGACCAGTAAAGACCAGCATAAACACAATAATAATAACAATCTACATGACATTTATGACTCATAAATGTGTGTAGTACACAACTTATTATTTCTTTCCATGTTAATCATGTCTGTTATCATAAATAATTAGACCTATAATTATCAATTCACACAACAAAAAAAGAGCTATAAGTCAAAAGAAACAATGGGACATCATTTAACACCAAAATGTTGTGTCCGCAAATTTAAAACTTTTAAGGCAAAGTCAATATTTAAGTGCAAAAGACTTTTGTTTGCAATTCTTTTCAATTTTGATCTTTTTCGGAAATTCCCACCGAGTTTCTTTATCTTTATTCATCTTTAGCGCCTATAATAAAGACACTAGTAATAATTGATAATAATAAGTCAACAAAACACGTGAATTTTTCACAATATATCCAATACAATTTGCCTTGAATGCTCCAACATGAAAACATTCCTTTTCACATTTTTTTGTTCATTATTTGACTTAAGCTGAATTGTAAATAAAATTTTTCCCCAAAATTTGCTTAGCTACTGTGCGTTCATTAACACCTGCTTGCTATGAGCAGTCTTGTGTTACTCATATTTGCGGTAATATTGAAAACCCTGAAGCATCTTCACATTGATAACTAGATTTTTGCTGATAATTAACACAAATTGATACGACAAATACAACATCCATTGACTATTGAGTCATTTCATTTCTACTGGTGACGCGAAATGTCATACTTGTTTATTTGAAGATGGATAATGGCAAATTAAAGATGATGAATGAGTCAGATTGGATTGATGTTGAAATGATAAGTCAGATATTATCATATTGAACAATGCGGAATTTCCATTATAGGAATTCTTGTTATTGTGAGGATTCATAAACATCAATCAGGCGTCTTTAGAAGAATTTGGATTTAAAGGCTTTATGGGAATTCTGTTTTCTGACTTTACTGTTTGTGAAAGATTCCCTACAATTCTTGGTCCCTTTTCAGTACATTTTCATCATGTTTCCTAATATTCAATCGAAATTATTAACTTGAGACTAAATTTGGTTAGTAATCGGAGTTTTCAGGACTTTGAGAGTTCGGACTGCAATAGTTCTAAAATTCCTTCAAATTGGAACCCTACCCGCTATGGTCCAAATAAGAATTTGAACTCATTATTGTCTTGAATCAATTTTCTTTTGACAATCTTGAATATTGATTTCCAATGCGACGACACAATGCGATGAGCCATTTATTTAGCAAATTCGCTTTGCTGTTCGGAATCATTACATTTCCTGCTTCTGTTCCAACTGTATTAAGATGAAGTTGCAAATGGTACTAGAACATCAAGAATTCGAAATCTTGACTGATAAAAGTTCCTTTTCATCCACTCTAATTCATAAAAAAAGTCTTCTTCAGTCATCGAAGTTGTCTTCTGAAAGTCAAACTATGAAGTAATCTCTAACAGCAAGGTGTCAGAATACTTAGCAATAAGATGGAAAGTTGCTCTAACAGCACTGTGACGACTGATTTCGGTCCATTTTTAAAATGAAAATTGCAATTCGTCGCAATATGCAGCTGAGAAATGTGATAGAAACTATTCCCATCCTTATGTTCATCGTCGTATCACTAAGCTAGCGTTTCACGAAATCTACATATTTCTTGCAAATATATTTGTCTTATGAGTCGTTCCATCAAACAAAATTATTGCTGATTTTCTGCATTCATCTTAATCCATCAAAACTGTTAAAGAACAATATTTGAAGAACTGATTTACGTCATATGGCTATGTATGGTTAATCCTTCATGTCTTAAGATTGCTGTTTTTTGATTTTCTAAGAACCCTTGAGCCAAAATGGAAAGATTTTCGCCAGACTTTTTTTTTTCGTCCGATTTTGCCAGATTTTCGCAAGATATTGGACGATTTTTTTTCGCACGAAAAACTCTGTCCGATTTTGAAAGATTTTTGGACGATATTGCCAGAAAATAAATCTTGCATTTTCTGGCAAAAATCTGACGAATCTTAGACGTCCGATTTTTGCCAGACTTTGCCAGACAAATTTTCTTTGAAAACCTACGAAAAATCTTGCAGTTTTCGGTCCGATTGTGCAAGATAAATCTTGCAAAAATCGGATGAAAAAGTCTTTCGAATATCGGACAGAAATTGAAAGATTCTTGAACGATTTTGCCAGATATTTTTTGAATTTTTTTCGGAATTTTCAGAAAGTTTACCAAGTTATATATTTTTGATTTGAACCAGATTATGCCGGACACATTTTTTCCTAGATTGACTAGAAGTTGAGACTTCGCTTTCTTTCTTCATTATAAATTCAAAATGACTTGATTAGAAGATCACTATAACGTATATAGGGAATTTTGCAATATCCTCGCAATCCCTCTACTAATCTCAATTCTGCATGTAAATAATGATGTAGAATTAATAAACAAACTTATTACAACTAACTGTAATTAACCATTCGTTAAAAAACTAACTTCCGAATCTAAAAAAATTCATTACATTCACATGTGAATTCGATGTGAATAAAATAAACTTAAAATAAATATTTTGAAAAATTAAAAAGAAAATTTTTTAAAAAAGGTTAATATAAATTTAATTCAAAAAGTTATGTTAAAAATATAACTATATTTCATACTTGAAATTCATTAGTAACTTATATATGTCTTTTGCCATACATAAAGTTATATAATTTCAGATAGCGGTAGCTCAGCGGTTAAGTGTAGGACATCAAACAATTTTCAAATCAAGCGATCCACGGTTCGAATCCCAAGACAAATCTGGCATAATCTGGCAAAAATCGGACGAGTATAAAAGGTTTTAAAAAGATTAATAAGCTTGTGAAGTATATGAGAAAGGAAAAAAAGATGGGAAAAATTT
Source organism: Chironomus tepperi (assembly GCF_022539635.2). Taxonomy (NCBI): domain Eukaryota; kingdom Metazoa; phylum Arthropoda; class Insecta; order Diptera; family Chironomidae; genus Chironomus; species Chironomus tepperi. The sequence continues at coordinate 5,763,071 of NW_027226207.1, forward strand.
AATTTTTAAAATTTTTTAATTAAAAATCTTGCAATATCTTCCAAAATCTGGCAAAAATCGTCCATAACTTGTATGCAAGTTGATCAAGTTATGGACGATTTGTCTGGCAAAATCTTGCAAAAATCGGACCGATAAAAAAAATCGGTCCGATTTATAGCTGTTTTCTTGCATTGTCGTGCAGTTAAGGATTTTCATTGTATGGAAAATCTTGCAAAGTCTGGCAAAAATCGTTCTCGGGCAAAAATCTTGCATTCGAATTCTGGCAATATCGTCCAAAAATCTTGCCATTTTGGCGCTAGGGAATGACTTTTGTTTTTGGATAGATCAGATTTGAACTAGCTTCAACTTGCTTGATTTTCAGATTGATCCTTATAAAGTTTGAATTCAGGAGCTATCCCTTCTTATGATTTCTAGTTCAATTGTACTTCCTTAATCAAAACATTCCTAGAATCTTAAAATCCTAACTTCCAATGTCAAGAAAATATTTACTCTTAGTTGTTTACAAGTAAAAGTTGTGCCTACATACTAATCTATCTAAAAACATTTCAATTATTAAATTAATACTTTAGCAAATTTTTGTCGCAAGCTTCTGTTTCACTAATTGAAAACAAAAGTATGGCTGTATTTTTGGTCAATAGCCCAATACATTCGAAAACTGTGAAAATTCAATTTTGATGCTTATTCGTCATAACTAAACCCAAAAATTCAGTAAATATTAACCAAGTTCCTTAAAAATAAATCCTAGACAGAACTGGATTGTCGCCTCTCCGACAGTTGCTTAGTGCGTCATATGCTTCTTATCTTGCAATGTTATCAGCCTCTGCAGATCTTTTAATTTATGCATCTCACATTTCTCCATAATCTGTGTGATATTTTTGGACTCTGTGTATGTTTATGGATCATTTAAGACTGATTTATCAGATTATAGTCACACATGAACAACAAGTCTAGAAAAAGAGATTTGATAAATAAGATAAAGATAAATTTGCATTTCAATCATCCCTTATCGTAGCTCTCAAGAGAAAGATGAATTTATGATCGACAATAGCACGTCGTAGACGAAGTCGACTGAAGTTATCTTATTGTCTATGACGTAGGATACAGTAAATTGATATAAAAATTCAGTATAAAAACTGAGAGACTTCTAGTAGGTTTGCGAACCGCAACCCTTTGGGCTGCATCTTATTACTATTCGAATTTATTATAGCTGGTGAGTATTATTGACAATTTTAACTGTCTAACTGTGGTGAGTGATGATCTGTAGATTAGATTTTGTGTTACTAGGTCGACTTCGTGACGAGTTGAAGCCATAAATTATTAAACTACTTATTATACCTTGAAATTGATGAAATTTCAATAAAAAATGAGATAAAAATTGTAAAAAACCTGTCGTGCCTTAATTTCATACATTATCCATCATGTAAGAAATTTTCATTGAGTCTATTGACTTTATTTGTTAGTCAACAAATAGAACTAAAGTTTGACAATATCTTATCAAGAACAATGATACAGAAGTTCAGTCTATTTTTGTTGTATCCTACGACTTGGCAGTTGAGATACTTAATATTGTGATAAATCTGAAAATTTCTTACATTTTATCTATGGCGTTGTCATACCTTGATTATTTCGTTCCAGCAGCAACTGTCTGGCGAGAATCAACAGGGTTTTTGTGAATTATATTGAATAAAAATTGAGAATTTATCAAATTTGGGTTGGGCAGAGTAATATTGAGTAGAAGGCAGGAATAATATCCATTTTACTATCATAACCTCAAATTAGCATTTATCCATACAGTAAGGAATAGTTTCTAAATGTAATAAACCTCATGTTAGCGACCTAAGCCAATTAAATATACATGAATCATACTAAAATTTTACTAAGTATCTCAAAACCAACTGTCATCTGTTCCTTATTTACGCAAATAAAGACAGACTGTATTGGGTTCGAATTTTGGGATACAATACTATCAGGCAGTTCCATTGAATATTTTTTTATTATTTTTTCCGAATATCACTTAAGTACATAATTTTATTATTGAATTCTTGTGGGACCAGAATATATGAAAATTGAGATAAAGTGTGTCTATAAAGAGACCGCTTTTGGTACCTAAAAGTGTGGTTTTACTGTACCGTTATAGCATGGTCTTTGACTAGAATCATCCTCCGACTAGAATCATCCTCCGACTTAGAACCTTAAATATTACAAAACATATCCTTTGCCTATTAGGATCTCATTTGTGACCCATCATGTACACTTCCTCACTTCCTATGAAATAATCAAAAAAAAGCTACGCATCTTGTTTGTTGAAATTGCAAATTAGCTTCTTAATAATTAACAGTGCTTTCCTTTTTTTACATAACTGCTTATGAATATTCAATTTAATATCTCTTATAAATTTCCAATTCCTAATGGGGCTGTTTACTTGTTATGTTACGGATAAAAGTGAATTTTTTTATCTTTATTGCTAACTAGAGCTCTCATTTCCCTCCTAACAAAATGTTAGGGTTTGTCCAAAATTTCAGGCATTCAGCCTAGGACGATCTATAATATATAGTCAAAAAATGTAGGCCTGTGCATTTTAAATGCAAGCTTGCAGCACTTGAAAGGACCCTACAAAATTCTGTCAGTGGTGTGAAATCCTTGTGCTGCGACACACTAGCGCGGTAGAGGATTGTCACCATTACCACCAAAATGTGACCGCAAAAAATAAAGATTGTCCAACGCTTAACTAGAAGATATTGCCGAAAATTGCAAGTCTGTGCATCTAAATTGTAGAAAATTGAGGTTTGCAGTTCTTGACCGAGCACTACAAAATTCAGTCAGTAGTAGGCAAACTTTGCTGTACGGCACTGTAGTGTGCGTTTTTGTAAAAGTCAAGAATGCCAATAATACCAATATCGAAGCTTACAACCAAGATGTGTCGCGGAAACCAAAAGCTTGCCCATCACTGGCTTATGCGGTTATAATATCTCGAACCCTTAACCTCTCTTATTCAAATAGAGCTACGTAATATGTGAAGGACCTATAACTCAATATTAGAAGAAACGCAAAAAAATTTGTAAAATCGTAGAAAAAATTTCAATCAACCAAATCTAAACAAACAATTTCAATATTTCATTTCCCACATATGTCTACCTAAATCAAATTTAATTAATAATCTCATAAATACTTCACAAAAAACACGCATTTATCGCCCATAGACAAAAATAAAAGTTGTCAATTTAGTCAAACTGTTTAAATAGCCAGAAAATTAGAGCATTTTTCATAAATTTGCAAATGTAAAGAGAATTATTCATCTTTGTTTGTTCCAATTATCAATTGTTACAGGCATTTGATGCGCATGTGATTGATTGGCGTGTTGATAGCCGTTCACAGATTCACATTCAGTTAAAGTCTGAAAAGAAGCATGTTTACTACTATCAAAATGACAACAAATAAAATTGTATATCCACGACATGTACATCGAGAGAGTTTTAGGGATCATTCTCTATTCACACATAGTCACACATGACCAATGAGTGCTCAAAAAGAAGCTTTTCATTATGTTTTTGTTTTTCTGTCTATTGCCCCTTCTAGATGATGAAAAGTGGCTGTGGATGGTCGTTAATTGATGACTACTTTTTTGCTAATCTCTTTCTCTCTTTTGGATAGTGAATATGTGTGAAATTTTCATACCTTTGTGAGATAAAAATGTAGAGAAGTAAATCACTATAGAGAATAACATCGACTCAGATGCGATTTATATGAAAATCAGTTAATAAATCACTGATATGGAGGGTGGCTTGGGTTATAAAGCGCTTTATGGATTGAATATTAATTCTATTTTATTTAAATTGATTAAATTTGTTTGAAAATTGAGATTTTAAAGTGATTTAGTTTTAAACGTATTTTTAAAATTCAAATCAAAGGGTCTGAAGCTATTGAATTCTAAACAAATCAAACTTCATAGTTTAACACCCTTTTAAGTTCAAAAAGTCGAAATTTTAATTTTCTTGACAATTTTAATTAAAATAAGCACAAAAACTCCATCAATCTTGTCCAATAGACAGTCAATAGTATCAAACTGCTGATAATGAAGTTCTTAAACTACAGAAAACACCGCTTAAACATATATACGAAAAATTAAATACACTTTTAGTATTCAAATTACAATAATAAACAGCGCATTGTTAGTATCATTATTATTTCCATTGTGGATGAGTTTTATAGTAGTAACTACACGAATTTTCAAGTTAGTTGTACTACCCGACTCGATAAATAAAGATCGTTAAGACGAGGACTCTTCAATAATATAAAATATTGTGAATATAAAAAGATAACAAAAGAGAAGCAAAAAAAAAGGAGAAAAAATTTGAGAAATTTTATGAATAAGAAGAAGAAAAAAGTTTGACAAAAGAAGAAATAAAGTCGTGAAAAGTTTTTTTCATTAATTCACACATTTTAAAAAAAGAAAAACAACAGAAAAAATAATAATTTGTAAAAACAACAAATGCGACATTTGTGTAAACATTTCGTGACTAAATAGCGAAAAAAAAGAGAGAATCTTTATGAAAGTTAAAAGTTGCAAATTTGGCAGCAATCAAAACGTGAATTTTATTGTAAGTGCCATTCATCCATTTGTTCTTCAATTTATATACATTGTGAATCTCTCTCACTCTCTCGACTGTGCAAGTGCTTGACAATAAGCTCGACTCGACTCGACTCATCATCATCATTTCGAACAAAAAGAAATGAAAAGAGAACTTCTTAGAATTGAAAGGTCATTATCAAATCGTGTGTGATGTCGTTTGACAGAAGTATGTATGGAGCACATGCTTTCTGTATTTTGTCTATCACTTTCGAGCTTGTGCTGAGAAAAAGCAAAATAACACTCAATGAAAATTATAAACTAACATAAATGTGGTCAATTTTGTGTGACAAAAGCGCTTTCAAGCTGTAAATAAGCTTGAAGTATAAGATTATCGATCAATAATAGCTGAAAATGTTAGAAAATTAAATTTCTGGATCTACTTCTTGTCGATCTCACTTACTTACTAAAGATCTAAGTCTCGACAATTCCATTCCTTTCTGATTTACGTTTTAACTTGATGCTATGCTGACTAAGCTTATTATGGCACAGGAATCACTAAATTGAGATAAATCCCTCTTAAGAACCCTTAGATCAGTAGGAAGTTGTTGTAACCGCATGGAAGACTACAGAAGATGATGTAAATGTGCAGTCAGGACGGTAAATTGATGTACTTAAACCGTACCGTTTCAGTGCTATTAAAATCAGTCCCTAAGACATATTCAAGTCCTTTGCTTCAATATTGCATTGTTCATTGCCATTACACCTTCAACATTAGACAATGCGTCCATCTAGTCTAGATATGATCCCAAATTGAAGTCAGGATAGCTTAAAATCTGAGCAATTGAATGACTTGATCAGCAATCATAACCCAGACACCCAACATCACAAAAATGCGCTAATAACTAACAGGTAGCAAATGCACGCAGCACATATGGAAATTTTTATTTAATATTTGATTGAGGAACTGGTGAAGGAGAACGAACAAAAATATTTACGAAAAAAAAAGCTTGAAAAATCATTGAAGATGTGGGAAAATTTCGCAATGCTCTCGAAAAAAAACATTATGTACATCACCGTACGTACATTTACGAGAGAATCTCATTGAGCGCACAAGATGCGAAATAAACATTTTAATCAAATTGAATTAATTTTGAAGAGCGAACACAACAACAACAAAAAACTCTACTTTTATTCCTAATTCTAATTGAAGTTAAACGATGCTCTCAACTTTTGCTGGATTCCGTTTCCTGCCGTGTATTTTCTTTTGTGCCCCGATATATAAGTGAAATTATGACTAATTCAAGTTGTGCATGTTTACTTACACTCTAATGTGGGATGATGCCTTGCTAATTGTCTGATGTAAATTTAACATTGAAACGTTAATTATTAGATGTCAGTTCAGTGTGCTCTACAGTGGGTCACACAGTAAATTCCATATTAAGATTATCTATGCGGATATTGTCGTAAGATCTTCTTTTATCATGCAAACATTGTAGCTTTCTTTATAAAAATCTCAAATTTAGTCCTGATTGCTAACTTGGCTGGACGTACAGATCAGCTGTGATCCATGGTAGCTCTCATTTTAAGTATAGCTCTATCATTGGCTGTCCTTTGCCAACTCAATCCTAAAGCTTCCATAACTGCTCCATCGCTGACTGTCTTTGCCAACTTAATCCTAAAGCTGCCATAACTGCTCCATTGCTGGCTGTCCTATCCCAACTCAATCCTAAAACTTCCTTAACTGCTTCATCGCTGACTGCCCTTTGCCAATTCAATCCTAAAGCCTCCATAGTTGCATCTTATAGGATTCGACCTTCTTCCACCTAAACTTCCGACATCATTAACTAAAAACACCAGACTTTATTGAATAATCATGTCAACAATAGGTGAAAATAAAGCTTTTGTCACTCAAAATGCTAATGCTACGATTAAATTTACTAAACTACTAAAGCACTTTGTTCACACTTCAATGATTTTGATATTAGCAATGAATTGAGCTAGTTTTTTTTTTATTTTATTTTGTTAAGAAAATGCACTAACACTTGCGGACACTGAATGGGATTTTAATTTAATTGATAAAAATCGAGAGAATCACGATTGTTGATGTAAGCGTTTAGTGGATATTTGGGAAAATTTGAATTTTGATTAGGATGTTTTGAGTTGTTGAATAATTTTGGACTTTGTGGAACTAAATTCAATGGTTTTGAGGTTTTTGGATTTTATAGAACTAAATTCTATGGTTTCTAGTATCTAGAATGAGTATTAGGATTCTTAGAACAGAGCAAACTGAAAGCAGCACTCATGAGGATGTTCAACTAGTATTTTTAAATACAACAAGCTCTCGGAGCATGTTCTCCCCGAGTGGACAAAAATACGTTAGAACTAGTCATCAACTGGACATTGACTTGTCATCAACTATTTATAACGTATTTTTGTCTCCTCGGGATTTACCTGTTACGATTCGTCCCTGACTTTAATAAAATATTCCATTTGAGATCTGTGTTTTCAAGTCGAGCTGTATGTAGGCTAATCTGTCAGTTCGATGGTAAGGCCTCGGTGGTCGAGTTGTTAGGAAACAGACTGAATATCTGTCAAGCTCTCATTTATGGAGACGTGAGCTCGATTCCCTCTAGTCTAATCATTCAATTATTACATTGAAAGTGCTGTCGATCATTGTCATGGATTGAATAAATACTCACATTACAGTCCAGAGCGGCACAAAATAAGAAGACTAGTAGAGGAGCTTCAAAGGCTCCAATAAATGTCTGTTAGTAACACCCTTGAAATTGTCTCAATTTGGATGCCATATGACATCCATTTGGACATGAACCTTCATTTGTGTAACTCGGGAGTAATCAATTCTCCTCCTTTTAATAAAGTCATCAATTCCTCCAGTCGGCAACTGTCAAATTCCCAACACCCTATTATTACCAAAAATTACAAATATTAAATGTCAATGCCAATAATTTTCAAGTTCCACCAATTTTCACATTTTCAAAATTTAAAGCAATTCAAAATAATTATCCGATTGTTCCATTTATCATTAATGGCTAACAAATAAAAAGTTAATAATAGCTTTAATAAAATGAAGCTAAAAAAAGTTTGCAGTCCATCAAAAAGTCTTCGCCCTTCACACAGTTATTTAAATTCAGGTGCTTTTGGCAGTGACAAAATGAAATTTTTGATAAGAAATTTCGCAGGCTGAAAGTGAAATTTATTGTAGCCATGTGGATAATACAAAGACATTGGACACAAAAAGTAAAGTGTTATATTGACTGTTCTAGTTTGAGCAGGTTGAAAGAACTAAAAAGTTGATTTGATGGACGTTAATTTTGGTGAATTTAAAGTTTTTGTTTTGGGCAATAGAGAACATTTTTGTGCATTTTTTATATCCAGCGATTTTTGTTGGCTGAAATAAAATGAACAAAATTGTGACAGAAGCCACTAGAGCTTCATATGATTCTAATTAGCATGTACTAAAAACATTAATTTGTCAAAATAAATGGCTCAGATTTAAATTATCACATTTGGAGATTGTCTCATAGCGATTTTCACAGAATTTTGTTTCAAAAATATCTAGAATCGTGTGAAATGTTGCTTCACAGGCTTAACTTGAATAGCACAAGTCGGTTAATCGATCTAAAATCCGGGACTAGACTGACGTGACTCTGGTTTGATGCTGGATCCGGTTTAAAGCTATTCGGGAAGAATTTTAGTGTTTGAAACATTACTGGACAAAATACGTTACAACTAGTCGTCAACTGGACATTAACTTGCCATCCACAAGACATCAACTAACCATCAACTAATTATGACGTGTTTTAGTCCATCAGAGAACGTAAAAACATTCCACAGACAATACCATACCAAATAAAACCCAAAATAAAGCCACACTTTATTCAAATACTCAACTATAAACTGAGTTCCTTAGTAGTTGACGCCAATTTTCGCGAAAAATAAATAAATAGTCCATAAACGTGATGTAAAAGCTGTTCAATTTAAAAATAGTAAAAATTTAGTTTAATAACTTTTAAAACATTAAGCTCTTGACGTCTGTCGATCGAACGACTTGATCACGGTGTCCTCAAAATCACGATTCATGAACTTTAAGTAGCGATAATGCAGATTGTTCAGGGACTAGGACTTAGGGCGCTTAATTGTTAGGGAAGTCATGTTGTACTGGGAAATTGATCTATGACAGTAATGTTCAGACTAGTTTGAGCCACGGCACATCTTGGTGGAAAGCGTCGATCGAAACCATACAATGTATACGGTTCATGCTAATATTTTTTAGCGGCACACGGTTTGGGCGACTCTGATCTTTGACTTCATGTTGAAAATCACTTAAATAATAAATAGCACAAGTCGGTTAATTAATCCAAATTCAGGCTTAAAGCCAGCATGATTCTGGATTGATATCGGATTTAAATTGACGCGAAGCCAGAGTCACGCCGACCTGCTGTCAGATTTTTGATTTGTCAACCGATTTGTTCTATTCGGTTAGGGATGACAAACTCATGTCCTGCAACAGCATCCACATCATTTTCATCACTTGCACAGATGCACAGACATACCTTTGAATAAGATCATCACAAAATGTTATAAATGTTGACAAAATTTCTAACTCTTCATTTATTCCCCATTTGGCATCGATGACAAGTCACTAATCACACATATTCTATTTATCTTTCAGATTAACAGCTGACACCAAGCGAATTATATTAAAATAAATATATAAAGACATATCGTAAAGTCAGGAAAATAAGAAGAAGGCATTAAAGCATAAAAGAAGTGAAAACTGCTTTAACAAGAGATTAATAAAAGTTGTTGAGGATAAACAAAAAGTCATTTAACATTTTCGTGTGCTACATATAATGGTAGATTCTGATACTGATCATAAAAACGTCAACATAGATGTAAAAGACGGTGATAAACTACAAAACGGCATTGGTTCCACAGAATCAGACAAAAGTTCTCAAAAATCAAATCAACCACAAATTCAGCCTGCAATAATACCAACGACAGGTTCAATCGTACCATTTCGTACGAGTGATAAGAATCAAATAATTCGTGAGGAACAATATCGTCCTATCGATCCAGAACGAGGCGATGGAGTAGTTGATACATTTCATCAACTACCACCGCCATACTCGATCAATGAATCACAACGTGCTGATTTTGAAGCCGCTATAGAGCTTACGGGTTATGGAAAATTCCATTATATATTGCTTGCAATATGCGGTCTCGTGAGTACAAGTGAGGAAATGGATGTGATATCCATGAGCTTCATCTTACCATCAGCACAATGTGATTTGGATTTGAATACCCACACAAAAGGATGGCTTAATTGTATCATTTTTATTGGTATGATGGTCGGTGCATATGCGTGGGGATCAATAGCTGACTCATTGGGACGAAAACGTGTACTCATCGTGATATCCTTCAGTAATGCTTTATGTATCGTTGCATCATCATTCTCACAAAATTTTGGAACTTTTATGATCTTTCGTTTCCTTAATGGTGCTGCACTTGGTGGCGCTGGACCAGTCATATGGAGTTATTTTGCTGAGTTTCAACCAAGCCATAAACGTGGATCAATGTTGAGTTTTATGGCTGCATTTTGGACTATTGGAAATTTATTAGTTGCATCAATGGCATGGCTGATCATTCCAACTGATATTGGATTTGAGACACATGATTTTGTCTATAATTCATGGCGTGTCTTTTTACTCATTTGTGCTATTCCAAGCTTTATTGTTGGAATCTTGTTGCTATACTTGCCAGAATCTCCAAAGTTCCTTTTGTCATGTGGACGATTTGAGGAAGCACTTGCCATTTTCCGTGGTATTTATGTCACAAATACTGGAAATGATCCATCAATGTATCCCGTAAAGGAATTACTCATTGACGATAAACTCCGAGCGGAGTTCGAGGAAGTCAAGAAGCCAATCAAGAACAAATATAAGAGAACTTTTGTAAATATTATTGATAAAAGTAGACAGCTGTTCCAAAGTCCAATTCTCAAATTTACAATTGTATCTATTGTCATCAACTTCACATTCCATATTGGATATTATGGATTGATGATGTGGTTCCCAGAACTTTTTAATCGTTTTGATGACTATGCTGAGGCACATCCAGATGTTAAGGATGTTGGTGTCTGTGAGGTTACAAATTTTGTCGTTAAACAGAATACAGCTCTTGGACATGAGTGTAATGACGACATTCCAAGTACCGTGTTTTTGGAATCTTTGATCACTGTTGCGTCGGCACTTCCTGCTAATGTCATTGCGGTAAGAATTGTGAATTTGTTTGTGATTTTTGATTTTTTGACATTTTATTTTGTCATTTTTAGATCCTCGGAATGGATCGTCTTGGAAGAAAGTTCTTCATGGTCGCTGGAACAGTCTCAGCTGGTATCTGCTCGATGCTGATGTATTTTGTATCCAATAAAATTGAAAATCTTATAGTCAGTGCCACATTTAGTGCAGTGATATCATGTGCTAATGCTGCTTTGGACTGTCTCATCACTGAGGTCTTCCCAACAAATTTAAGAGCCACTGGAGTTGCTATATCGATGGTTGCAGCTCGTCTTGGTGGAATTATTGGAAATGGTAAGGATTAAAAGGCTTGAAATTGTTGGAAGTTTGCTAAATTTTGAATTTTTAAATTTGCAGTCGTTATTGCCACATTACTCGACACATACTGTCCGGCACCAACATTCATAGTAGCCGCATTACTCGCCGGCGGTGGTCTTATGTGCCTGTTCCTACCAAATACAACACGAAAAGCACTTTCTTGATATTTATATTAAAAAAATTAATTAATTGTTAAACCGAATTTTTTATCTAATTCATTTAACATTAAATCAGACATAACATCTGACAGATAGTGTTGATTTTTATCATTGATTATTTTATTGTATACCTTTTGCTATATTCATAAGAGAAACCTGTATTATTTATAGAATGTAAGAGTGAAAAAAAAAACATAATTCTTTAATGAGATCTTGTAAAATAAAGTAAATGATAAATGAGAAATGTTCATGTTTGTTGTGGGCAGGTAGCTGGCATGCACTAGCGTGTTGATGCAAGACAAGACTTAAGCAATGACAAATTCATAAGGAAAACATACATACTAATTAGTTTATGGACTGGTCATTTATCAGGATTATTATACCTTGCTTTTACGTAAGGTTAATGGTTGACTGGAACTAGTGAATCATTTGGGATTTTGCCAGCACTTTTTTGGCAAAGTAATTAACAGAATTTAGCATCAGGCTAATTATGCTAATTCCTTAAATAATGGACATTTTTATAGATTTGACTAAATTTACACAGAATTCATAATTTTAAAGTAAATCTGAATCATCGAGTAGATTTGGCAGTGATAATGGAGATCGTTTGGGTATTTGATGTATAATTTTGGAGATTTGAGTAACTTGTTAGCAGTTACGAATTGAGATCCTGCTTTGTGTAATTGTAATGGATAATAGTTATGGTATTTTGGAGAATTGGTCATAATTATTGAGGTAAATAGTCGTGATTTAATAGATTTTGATAGTTGTAGGCAAGGTGAAGTGACTTTTTGGTTTTGGTGTTGTTATTTAAGCAGTTATGTGTCGTTGGAGCTGTTCAATTATGTAATTCGCAATGCGAAAAATCGACTTTTTGATTAATTGTTTGTTGCGTAACTCAACATCTTTTTGTGGAGTGAACAGCGCCTGTTCACCCACTCCTTGTGGAGTACTCAAATTGGGTATAGTAGCTCGAGGATCGTTGGTTCGAGTTCTTCCATTCCAACTCTTGTACTTTTTCAGAAATTTCAGTACTATGACTGCTTAATTTAAGAGATCAAGACAAATTGGAGCTTTGAGCTACGTTGGATTAAGGAATAGGTTAGGAATTTGAAGTACGACATGAAAACTCTAATCAAGCTCAAACGGCACAATGCAGCGAATCCTATTTCTCGCCATATAAATGTCTACGAATCACCCTTCATGGTGCTCTTAGAGCAATTGAACATCTTGCCGTTGATAAGGTTATACAGCAGTGTTCTAGCTTATAAGTTGAACTTCTCGGGATGACATCTCTTAGATGCTGCCTGCAATCAGTTCTGTCGTTAGCTACCGCTTCCTAATTTCTGATTACAAGTGTAATTCTTTCTCTTTCGACAGCTAGCATTGAGTAGACAATTCAAAAGAGCTCGATGTCGACACGGATTATGTTTGAGTAAAGTCGACTTTGACTTCATATAAAACACGAGTCGACTTCGAGTTCAGTTACCGAAAGAGCACTTAATGTAACATTACTTTCACTGGATTGAACTCAAATCTACAAATTTATAGCACAATCAACCTCTAATCTATTGTTACTTCTGGATACTAAAACCGTAATTCCAAACAAAAATATTTGCAATATACTTAGCAACAGCATTCGCGATTACAAATTAAATGATCACGGCTCAATATTTACAATACCACCTGCATCGTAAGCAATATTGACTATTAAAATTTGTGATAAGACCAAAAAATTCACCGATGCCGTTCAATATGACTCATTTTAAGATTAACTAATCTCTCTTATGACTCATTTTAAAGATTGTTGTATTTCCTTATCGACTAATTCAACATAATGCATTGTTGCTTTAGCCTAGATTTGCATTTATTACGGGAAATTGATCTCTTATGTTGGCATTAATTTATTTTACATTTAAATGCAATATTTTATAAAATAATTTATATGTTACGTTAAACTTTAACATAATTCTGATTTATGCTGCATACAAGATCATCATCTGTTATTCATCTCATTTATTAATCGTGCCTATACAAAAAAGTTGTTGAAAAAAAATTTCAATTTTTGTTGTGCATGTGACATGTTGTGTGTTGAATGTTGCATGGTTGTTTGAATGTGTCATGATATATATGATTACTATAATATAGACAATGATACATCTATGACTTCAATATGCTCAAAAAGTTACTACGACGTAAATTTTATTTTTTGATTCATTAGATATTCCAGGATATCCTGTATTCAAAATCATCAAAATGGAGTTTTTCCATTATGAATTAAATAAATAATCAATAAAATTGTAAAAAGTTGTAAGGAACGAATTTTCATGACGTAAAAATCTTTAAAATTGAGTCAAAAAATCATTGAAGTCAAAAATTTTAAGACTCAATGTTCTGTTTGGAAAAACTAATAATATATTTGTTAGATATACACGAAATATCAGAAATTAGGTCAAGCATAAATATAAATGTGTACAATTGTATGTATTTAACATTAACTTTACACACACATACTCAGTTCCTATTCAAAAGAGAATGAGAAAACATAATACGAGAAGAAAAATCAATGTTGAATGTTTTATTTTGTTATTTACAAACGCACACAACATTGACACACACACACATACGCAACATTATATATAAAAACAATTCAGATGATGTTTATAAAATTCTACGCATTATTTTTCATCATCTCGGCTTTCCTCTGTTTGTTGTTGTATTAAAATACACATTTTTTTGTGTGTTGTTTTTGTTGTAGATGATGTATACGGTATGGAGAGGATGAGTGTCGAATATGACATCACAACAATCACACCAACACAGTATACACAAATCGATGACATAGCAGTAGGTATGTTGTTTAGGGATTTTTTTTTTGTGTTCATATTTTTATATAAAAAAATGTAGAATTTATGTACATACTTTAATGCTTCTTCTTGTATGAATAGCATAGTTTCTCGAAGGGTGCATCATAAGCAATTATTAGGTCATTCATTTGTTGCGCTGTTAAGTGAGTGAGATGGAGAATTTTGTTGATACGCAATAAAAAACTTTCTATGGCAGCAGCAGTACACACTTTCGTTCGTGGTTGCTGTCTTTTAATATTAAATCTTTTAAGAATCTTTAACATACTTTCCTTAAAATGATGAATTTTTTTGTCCTTAATACTTGTTAATTGACAAATTGACTAAAGTTTGTGTGTGATTTGTTGAGAGCTTTTATGTACTTAATCTTGTTGGAAGTTTGACGATTTAATTGTTGATAAGCTGTAGATAGTAACCGAGCTGTGTTTTGGTGTAGATTTTTGCTTTAATTTAGTTGTTTTGATTGAAAACTTTAAGTATTGATTGAAAATGTTCGAAGGGTGTGAAACTACGAAGTTTTTGATATTTTTTTGAAAGATTTTTTAAGGAAAATATTCCAAGGGTGTGAAACTATGAAAAATTAATGAATGTCATTTTGATTTTCATAGTTTGACACCCTGAATATTTGAATTTCAAATGAACGTTGGAATTTTTTTTGCTTTTTTCAATCAAAGAGTGTGAAACTATGGAAAATTATTATTTGCCATTTAGTTTTTCATAGTTTGACACCCTAAATTTTGAATTTTAAATGAACGTTAGAAGATTTTTTCTATTTTAAATCAAAATCACTGCAAATTTGATTCAAATGTAAGTTTTTTGCACTTTTGGACTAAATTTATAGTAATTAAATGAACATTGCTGCTTAATTTCAAGTATTTTGATCCAAATCTACACAAAAATATACAAAATTTGACGACATTTCAGTTCTTAAAATCAAATTATAAAACAATTCAAGGTCAACTCCAGTTAAACCTTGAAACAACTCAAAAACATTTCAAATTACATCAAATTCCCATCTTAATTCCTCAATACTGACAATTTCCAGTTACCTTAAATGAACTTTCAATACACGTCAAGACAGAAACGCTTTAATCACCTGAATAAATACAGTAAATACGACTTATTAACTACTTTTGTTTTTCTTCCCTCATTTAAATTGTTGGGTCAATAAAATAAGTACTTAATACAAATTGAATCACATTGCTAAAGAGTAAATCTTGGTATAAAATTGATTGATGGTGCTGGCATTTATAATTTTTTATAGAATCATCAACTAATGATGTGATGTGACCGTACTTAATACGTCAGTTAATTATTTGCAATTGTGTAAGTTATTCGGAAGTTAAAAAAATCCCTCATTCGTCATAATCGGATATTCATCACGAATTTCTGCGTATTATCGTCATCAAATAAAATTGTAAAGTCACCCCTGTTTTTTGCATCGACCTTCTTTTCTCGGTTCCATCCAACACCCTGAATGAATATATACTATGCTGCTGTTAAATGTCATAAAATTTAATGGCCCTTTTTTGTGTGTATGTTGGTATATACACTGGTTTTTTTGGGGGATCGACTCAATATGTGCACAGCACTAACACACACAAATGTTGAATAAAAAGGACAAACAAATACACCAAAAAGTCATATTGATAATGAATAGAAGAGGAGATGAATAGAATTTCAGCTGTTGAGTTACAAATATGATGGAAAAAATGAATTTTTTGAGGATTCTTATGAATTTATTCATAAATTGAAGGATCTGATTTGAATACTAATTGACTACTCGGAAGCATGAGTGATGTTGGTGCTTAAAACAATAAAAAAACTCAAACGACATCTACAACAAGTTTTGTATTATGAGGAATTTTAATTACATATAATTGGTTCTCATTATTATTTAATTTAAGTTCCTTAATGAGATTCGAGGGAAATTAAATATTTAATAGGACTTTTTATTTTATGCAGATTTCTTGATAATTGTGGGAGTTTTGGTTTAAGTGATTTTACGGTACTTGACAGAGATTATCTTTTGAAGGCTCATGAAAGGAATTTTACGTCCACACAAAAAATCAATGAATTGCTTCATATATTTAATCTATATAAACTATATACAGCATCATCTGGTACACTAATGTGCTGAAATATGTGGATAGTCTACAAAAGAAGCTTCATGCACCAATAATTTCTACGTGACTAAATATCAGGTAGTTACTATTCAATCATTTATTGATTTGCAGTGTACAGTTTTAGAATTTTTTATTAGACTTGAGCAATTGAATTTGTAGCTGCTGTTTAATTTATGTAATGTCAGGTTGAGATGATTCATCTTTTTTAATGGGTTTTGGAATTTTTTAAGGCTTAATCCTCTGGAGAATCCTAAAATTGTCTCGGGTCAGTTAACTGGGTTTAATTGGATTTATGAGACTCAATATTGAGGAATCTAAGGTTTTTCAAATTTAAACCTGGTAAATCCCCTTGATCATTGAGCATACATTGCTAACCTAGTCACAGATGTTAAGTTGAGCAGGTTATTTTTGACAATTTGTACATTTAGATCTAGGAAAAACAAACTGGATCTAAACTACATTAATCATCCTTTGGATTCGACATATAAGTCACATACAGCTCTGTCCCCTAAATCACAACAATGAAATTTTCTGAAATAAGAAGTTTTGGAATTTTTGTTCAACTTCCAGGTGTACAAGGGCTAAGCCGAACAGTCAATTTACAAAACCTGTCTATTTTTATGTCTCTTATGAACTATTTCTGCATGTATGATCAACGTTTAATCCTCAAACTATTAAAAATTCATGTCTAGATCCACAGTTCCCCTCTTAACAGCATCCAGTTTGACCATTTTCAAACTCTTAAGTAGCAAACACTTCAATTCTATTGCAACCTAACTTCAGCATATACAAGTTGCAAATTAATTCTAACATAATCAAATAATCTCAAGAACAACTAGCATTCGCACTAAAAATCGCAATTTATTTAACAGTCTAAGCGTAAACAACTTCCACATACAGTCGCATAAAATGTCATGTCTTTTCATTCAGCGATAAAATTCCGGCTTTCTATGTCCCGTAATATTTGCATAATCAATTATATACTTAAAAGTTTTTGAAGTCAGTCTCGCAGTTTATACAGTCGTCAAATATTAAAAAGTTAATTAAGTTTTGTAATATACAGCTTTTGCGGATTATGTTCACAAAGTAAGTAGGTTCCCGTTTTATGTATGAAATGTATGTTGAACATTTGTAGGTTTTGGTATCATACTGGAATTAAAATAGCTGAACTAGTGTTTTCTCTTGTTTGATCTTATTTCGGCACGTCCAATTCAAATGAAGTTGCTGACTGTATGTAGAACATTTCTGAGATTTTGTTGAAGATGTCATTAAGCCCTCATACCAGTGTAAATGTAAAACTATGTCGTGATGTCTATAAATATCAATGTTATTTGTTCCTACGACGTCAAACTTCTTAAAATCAAATTGATATGTAGTTACATTGAATAGAAGCTGATTGGTGAATAAACAACATCTAAAGAGGGGAAAAAAACTAAAACGTCATTCAAGAAGAATCAAGAAACGTAAAAGAAGAATCTTACAATCATTTCCGATTTAATCCGGTTCTCAATCCATCACTGAACCTAATCGAAAATTCACCAAGAGTATGGTTAAAGCAATTCATTTATGTGACATTATCTATTGAATTAAATGTCTTCAACAATGAACCAAAAAATTTAATAATTCTCCCTTTACACTGATTTACAACTCGTTATACTTCCATACTTCTTATTATTTTCGCTTACAACCTTCAACATAATCTCTTTCATGCTCACAAAACTTTGCTTTCATCTTTTGTTCTTTTAGACAATGGCAGATTTTTTACATCTCTCTCGCTCCGTATTTTTTAGCTCGAATTTGCAGTTGCAGGTGTGCTTTATAAGATTCCTTTGTCCGATTTGAATAATAGATTGTTGAATGAATTGTAATTATTGTTGATAAAAGAACTACGCTGTGTTAGATTGCTGTGATATTTTGCGTTTTTTTCAGGAAGTCTGAAGTTATTATTGTTTTTTGGCAGCTGATTAATACAATTCCTGGTTGTTGTTATGCAATATGCAGGATATTAACTATTGAAAGCTAGTTTAAATGACTTTAAATCCTTTTAAATGACTATTTTTGCTTTGTTGACTAAATTTTGGAGGGAAAAATCATTGTTTACTTTGATTTGAAAATGAATTGCAGAAAAAATACAAAAAATCTTGGTTTTTAAGCTTTTAAAGGCTTATAAATGGTGTTGTTTAAGATATTATAGTCTGTAAAGTCTATAAAACCTGGTTAAGTTATTAATTCAAGGCTAAAGTCTGCAATTATTTGTCAATTTCAGCTTTTTTGTTCTGTTGCACAATTGACTCTGGATTCTTCTTTTCTATTTGAATTTCAAAAGACCGTTAAATGATAAATGATATTTCAGTATCTTAATGTATTATAAATTGCCGGATATGATAGCAAAATGACACAAAACTGATGAAATCTCAACCAATTCTTATCAAAAAATGCTCTACAACCATCAAGTCTCAATGACATTCACGCAACTTCTCTTCCATTTCTCTCCCCATGAAACAAGTTTTCTTGATACTTTTTTTTTGCTGCTTTCTGTTTCGATCAAAAAAAATATCAACATATTAAATATTATTATTATGAGAAAGAGATCTACACATACCGTCCATAATGCTATTTATGCTTATACCTCAACCATGTAATGAATTTACTAAAGATGTATCTTTTTTCTATGAAAAAGTGGCAAACATAACTATTGGAAGCGGTAACTGATGATACACCTTTTGAACTTACTATGTTGTTTTGTTACTCAAAACAATCATATTCCTCTCAGCTGTTTCATTCTTTTTTATTTTAATGACGAAGGTGTGGAGTGTTCAGTCAACATATGAGTTTCTTGTTTAAATACTGCTGACTGGTGGAATACAGTTGGCTTTTTTGCGTAGGCATTGCAAACAACAAAACATGTATGTATGAGGTATGGAATATAATAAAAAAACTATACAGAAATTTCATTGTCAATAGAATTAATAGATGAAGTAAAAGAGGAAGTGTTTGAGATTTAACGGGTAGGCGCATTTAATGTGGATCTTAAGGTTGGTTAGTTAATGGTCTTTGTTAAATTGATTTTGCTAAAGAAGGACATGTCTTGTTATGATAATGTCAATGTCTTGAGAGAGCTAATGGCTGAGTTTACAAGATTCCTTAATTTGTCCATTTTATTGGATTGTAACTGAATCAATTGAGAATTTCTAGCTTAATAATGAAGTCATAATCATCAAATGTGATCTAGGAGGCTAGAGCATTGACTTCTAATTACAAAGATGCTATGTATACGTTTAGTTTGCTTTGTAAGCAGTAGTGTTATCAAAGATACATAGTCCAAACAAAGTCCTGATTGTATAATTAGTTTTCATTGAGGATTAACGACCTAATTCAATGTTGTCCAAACTGTGTGTTGCGGCACTCTAGTGTGTTATCACCAAAGTGTCCCGAGACGCAACAAATTTGGACAACACGGATTTAATCATATCTGATCATTCTAGAATTACCTTTGACCTAATAATGACATTTCTTCCGGAACATTCCATGAAATACGTTATTGGTAGGTCAACCTATTAACCAGGTATTATGTCAAGTTTTCCACTTATGCCATCCACATTACCGATCGGCACTCTTTGAAATGTTGCCACCAAATTCGGTTGTTTATGCCAAGTGGTTGCCACTTGGTTCTTAGGATACTACTATTACGTCGCCGTGGTGGCAACATTTCAAAGAGTGCCGATCGGGATGAGGCCATTGATCACAGTTGATCTATACGGTCAGCGAAGTAATTAAGTAAGTATCCACTCGGGCTTGGTTTGTAATTGAATACATTGAGTCATTCATTAGGTTGATGTATTGGTTGTAGAATTGGAATCTTAATTAAATCCATGATTCATGATTTAAAAGGATTTGCTAGATAACCTGCAAAATCCAATGGAAAATGAAGAATGGACACAAGATCCTTTTGTACTACACTATCAGAACAGTACACGGTGCTTCCTTGGGCATCCCTACATCGCCACATTAACAGAAAGACATAAAATTGCTCCGATGGCACTGCAATGCCGCAGTATCAATGCTAAGATGCAAAGTTGCGGTTCATCACATCATGCAACTCAGAAAGCCATTAAATTTAAATACAAAGTAGAATTAATCACCATTACTTATCATGTCATCTAAGTATACAAATCTCAAGAGAACTAATCTAAACTCTTTAGCAAAATTCCCTAAAGATTCAACCTATGCAATCATAGTAATCTGTGTACACAAAAAGGACAAAAATAACACAAACATATCACATGCCATCACACAAAAATGCAGGCTAATAAAAGTAGAAGAAGAAGAAGAAGAAGACAGCATACACAAAAAACAGAAATTCCACAAGGTGAGGGCATGAATTCTATCCAATGAATCTATTTTATCCGTAATTCAATTCAATTCAATGCAATAAAAATGAAATGTCAAAGCTGCACAAAATTTTTCCTTTTAATGCTGCTCGCAGGGAATCACTAGCTATTATTCTATCACTTTAGAATCTTTTTTTGTTGAAAGTGCGCAGTTTTGAATTTTCCCCACTCTATGTCATGTAGTAATGTTGCTTATTCTGTTATTTTTTTACACTTAATAAGTAGTTGTGCATTTTGATGCAACAAAATTGCATTGAGCTGTAACAATGCTACTGCCAAACAATGTTGCAATTGGCGATTTTTGCTTCTTTTTGTTTCTTTCAGCAAGGCACGAGTGTGAAATAAAAACAAGCACATGCTGTGGATGGGATGTATATATTATGTATCATTTTATCAACTAACTCCTTGATGTGGTGGCACCTAGATTCAGTTATCATTGATTTTATATTCTACTACAAAATTATTCGGAGCATTTTAGAAGGACGGCATGTGTACACAAATAAGAACAAGATATAATATACTTTAAAATGTAGGTAAAATTTGTGGGTGTGTGTGAGCGTGTCGATGAATATAAAAATATATAAAGTATCGAAGAATTTCCAAGGTAAAATAAAATCGAATTCTTTTCAAATTACGGCGAGTGGCTATTTACCAACTATTTACTGTGTAATTGATTTTCTTACATTTCATTTTTCGCCTGTCCACTTCAAGTCGTAGACAATTTTTTTTTTTTTTTGAATTTTAAATGACCTAATTTTTGATTTTGTGTGCCTTTAGAATGTATGTAACTAGTTTATAGCTTTTTTTAAAGAGATTTTTTTGTTTTATTTTCGCATTCTTGTAAGACATTTGTTGATTTTTATTTAGTTTGTTGTGGATATGGGGTTTATGGTATGTGTCATGTTTTGTAAAATGGTCAAAATATGACATGTGCTGGGTAGTCGCAGGGTGTGTTGAGTAGATTGCAATTGAATTAGTGGTTTGATTTGTTAATTAATGTTTTTTGAGACAGAGTCGATGTCTGAATTATTAGAGGAGACTATAGAGTACTTAAGCGACTTGTAACTAGTTGATGGCAAGTCAATGTCCAGTTGATGACTAGTTCTAGCGTATTTTTGTCCTCTGGAGCTTTTGGAAACCTTCTTTTCCATTAACAGTAAATTACTAGCTCTGTGGATAGTTTGGAACAATCTTTAACGACTCTTCTTTATCCAGCACTCTGTACCTTATTACCTCGAACAGCAGAAATCGGTTAATCGATCAAAACCTCCAGTCCAAGGTCGGCGTGACTCTGACTTGGTGTCCGAATCGATTTAAATCCTACCAGAGTCACGTCAATCTGTATTAAGATCTTAGATCGATTAACCAACTTGTGCTACTCGGTTCATTCAGCCAGAAACTCTCCAAACGCTTCCTCGTGGAGTATTGACCCAATCCTCTGAACCATTAAGCACTCCATCTGCACTCCACTTGAAATCAATCTCAAACCCTTCCTAATTCACTGTACCTCCTCCAATCCATTTCCTATAAAATCTGAACACAATAATAAATCCAACAATGTCTCAAATACTCAAATCGACAAACCCATTCTGACTAATTCACTGTCCCTGTCTTATAAATGACAAATTGCATATTTCACTTTATCCTTGATCTACATTTTCTGTATTTTTCTTAGAACTGATTCAAGCTAACTCAATTAAAATGTATTGTTTTGTAAGTTAATACCCACAATTAGAGGATTATGAATCAGGAATTGCAATGTTATGATTTGAGTTGTGCTGGATATAATATGTGTCAAGTCATACATCAGTAGGATGCTTTAGTGGGATTAAGGGTTTAGAGGAAATTCTGGGAAATTTATTGCATTAATCTCGAGTTGATGTATAGTTTGATGAGTTGCTGAATTAATCTTTAATTACAAAGCAAGTCATGAAAGTCTAAAGCTATAACTGGCTACCGTCTGTCCATACCAAGTGGATTCTTTAATCATCCAAGAGGAATTGTTCTTTATGCATTGGTATCCATAATCCACAAAGATGTAGCTCTAATCGACATTAAGTTAGGATGAGCTCATTGGACATTATGCCGACAAAAATGGAAATATCTCAAAACAGTCACCAACTTAAGTAACTTTTTCAACATCCAAGACCACCTCATGAACCATAAAAGACTCCAAACAGTGCAAATAGTCACTAAATCAACTTGAACTTGTGATTCTTTCTTTGATGCTTGAATCATGACAATTTACATTTTGATATAAAACAACAGTTTGATTTTAAGAACTGAATGACAAAGACATTTGTTTTTGGATGGAATGAATAGATGACAATTGTTTATGATTGAATTCACGTTTCATTATTCTGATGAAATTTTGTCACATGCATCACAGTTTGAGGCGATGCTTTAGAATTTTTTGAATTTCAGAGATGTAGTTAATGTTAATCAGGGCTGTATAATTAGGGGAATTTGGATTTTCGCCATAAATCCTTAACAGACAACGAGTATACTTATTTTATTGAGATTGTTCATGACTATACTAAGTCTTTATAGCGGAACATGCTTAGTATACGCTTGAGTATGCTCCTTGTATCCTAGTGATAGAGCCAGCTTCAGGTGCCAACTGAAGGAGGCCATGAATCATACTTGATCTGTACGACCAGCGAAGTAAGTATGTAAGTATGCTCCCTGTATGTTCGGGAAAATGGATCGAAATCAGCCGTCATGGTTCCGTCAGAGCAACTTCGTGTCTTACCATTAATACGGCATCATACCAGTGACCTAGCGAACAAGTTGTGCTGCTCGGGAAATTGGATCGCAATCAGCTGTCAATTGGTGCAATCAGAGTATCTTCGTGTCTTACCGTTAATACGGCATCATACCAGTGACCTAATGAACAAGTTGTTCTGTTCGAGTAAATGAATTTCCAGCAATATACTTGGATGACACACGACGGTTGGAAGGTTGAAATTGTGATGTGATGCATTATTGTGTCGACTTTGTGCCAATTCTTTGGAGAATCAGGCATTATTACAACGACCTGGATTCAATCTGTTTTTCATCTGTTTGCAAGGAATTTTGCAAGAATCTGTGAGAAAATAGGATCTATTTTGACATTGACTGCACGACAAATTTTCCTGGCAAACTTAATTTCAGCTACTCCAGACTATTGCTAACTAGAATAAACAAATATCGAAATTACTGCCATATTGTGTATCATCTTGTAAATTTTATGACTAGTTACCTAATTTTAGAGTTCCTACAAAACATTTCACAAGATATTTGTTGACATTACCTTTTAGAATCCCAGCCTGAATATCGCAAAACATTTCCCTTGTTTACTAAAATTGATCACGATTTGCTACGGAAGTTCATTACTCTAATAATTTCCATCTATTCCAATATTGTTTACATTAAAAAATAGCAAGTCTCTGTCCACTATTTATCAATTAAATTAGTTCTCAATCATAACATATCAATCAATAAGCTATAAATCATTTCCATTCCTAACTTCCTAACGCTCTTCGATCAATTCCATTCATTCATATCCAAAAAGTACTACACATGCTGAAATATTTTACAGGGAATCCCGCACACGCCAATTAAGACTGTTCTGAATATTTTTTAAAATTGAAAATGTTATAAATCGGCAGTTCCGCGATTTTTTTTAATGCTCACGAACTTTTTTTGCTGTAAACAAAAAATTATTTCCACATGCACATGCCTTACAATGTTGCACTGAACTTATTAATCTACTGCCAAATAGCACTGTGCTAATTTACATTACATTACATTTGACTTGATTAGACGCAATGGATAGTTCCTGTAATGGTGAAAATTCTGTATAATTATCTGGTCATTACATCCAATTATTCTAGGTGCAGTCAAAATAATCATGTGGATAAAGTGCATTTGGTTAAAATTCTATTCAGCACCTTTGGTGCTTGACAGTCGAGTAAATATACTTTTTACATCCAAGCAGTGACATTTGTAACATTACAAGGCTTCATCACCTCGTGCCAACCGTTTCAAACTGAAAATAAAGTCATATTCCATTAAGGAAAACAACAAAGTTCTTGGAACTAATGCATGCGGTAGTTAAAAATAAAGCGGCAACTGACTAACAGAAAGTAATTTGTACTGACACATGGCAAATGATAAATTCATTGGATTTTAGAGTTGAGGTGGAAGATTTGAGGACTTGTGGTGTTGGTTTAGGTCAGGAGTGGGCAAACTGTGTGCTGCGGAACATTAGAGTCGCCAAAAATTGTTGGAAGTGCTGTGAACCGTCTTCAGAGTCGGCATCTTACCACTAAGGCGTGCCGGAGAAAATTAAAAGTTGTCCACCACTACTTTAGACCTTTGTCCGATCAGCACATGACAGCAGTGTCAGACAGCCTAATTAGAACCTAGCGACGTTCGTTTGGAACAACTCCTGGAAGGAAGCTGTCGATAGAGATAGTATTGCATTTGGTATTGGCAATTGACAGGCAGAACCATCGACAGAACCAGGTGAGAAAAGCCACGAATTACAGTTGATCTGTATGACAATGCATATAAGGAACCCTTTGCCAGTAACCAGGTATCAACCAAGAACTTCAATTCAATTCCAGAATTATCCCACAATCCATACAATACCTACTCGATGACCTTTGGAATCCCTCTTACTCACATGCTCAATAATACATTTAATTCTCATTTCCACAATATTTTTTTTTGTTGCTTATTTTATATTTTTGTTTACAACATTTGTCCATAAACCTATCAAATATCGACATAAAAATGAAATTTGCACTAGTCATCAAATTGCCCTGCTGCACGTGTGACCTCTTATCAACATTGTAATACAATACAATCAGAGGAAATACCCCACCACTTTACTTTCATTATCAGTTAAAGTTGCAGGGAATTGAATTCAATTTACGTAGGAAATTTCATCAGTAAGATATTGAAAATGATGCTCTGATGACGAAATGTGATGTAGCTTTATAGGTCGTTTTGCGCAGGTCAGGTATTATTTTGTATAAAAGTCGTCATAAGGTGGTGTGGTGGAATGGGTATTGAGGCTGAATTGTCTCTCTTCATGTTCTAAATCCTTGAACTTAAAAGCTGACAGCTCAAGATTCTTCGTGTGGCATAGATTTCTGAGAATGTGGGGCTGAATCGTAATGTGAAAATTCGTTCGTAGTATTTGGAAACATGCGTCAGAATTAAATGAGAAAATACGCATCTTATGGACGTTGGATTATGTTGAAGATGATTGTTGGAATGGAAGTAAATTTGATGATGATGGATTTTGTCTTTTGTAGAGATTAGAGAGAAACTCGTGGATACTTTAAGCACTGTTAGTGCTTGCGCTGTAAAAAATTAAAGCCAAGATTTAACGGTTTTCAAAAGTTCAAATTTTATTGGTTTTCAAAAATTCAAAATTCAACGGTTTTCAAAAATATAAAATTTAACGGTTTTCAAAAGTTCAAAATCTAAGTTTCAAAAGTATATGGTTTTTTACAATTCAAATTTTAACGGTTTTCTAAATTCCAAATTTTAGCGGTATTGAAAAATTCAAATTTTGACGGTTTTGAAAAATTCAAATTTTGACGGTTTTTAGAAATTCAAATTTTAACTACTGAAAATTCAATTTTTCAAAATTTTCAAATTTTTAACGATTTTTTAACGATTTTCAAAAATTCAAATTTTGATTGAGTACAAGAAACTTGCTTAATAAATGTCAATATCCATTAAATACCCTCCAGAATTGTCGAATATTCCAAATCTTTCTAATGGTTAAAATTCTACATCCAAAAATAAAAAAAATAAGGCCAACAACTTCCAAAATCAAGCATAGATTAATCAACCTGACGTATCAACAATTTAATGCACACAAAAAAAATAAAACCAGAATTTCCAAAGCCCCGAAGCATCCACAGCACAAAAGAATGAGCTCACAGACATTTTCTGGATACAAGATAAATAGGTCAAAGAAACAGAAACTCAATTACCAAATCACGAGAACTAAATCCTACATTTTCATGTCTAATTCTATCCATAATTTTTAAATTCACAATAAAAGACTCGAATTTGTTTAACTAATTAAAATTCTGTCGACAAAATTCATTCGGCTGTTGTTAATCATCGAGAAAAATCAAAACAGCGTCACGAGAGAAAAAAAGGTGGAAGTGTTGAGGAAGGCAACAATTATTAGGTAGAAAAAATTAGCAGCACACAATTGAATATAATTAACAAATTAGAGCTCAAAACCTTCAAAATATTGTAACTTTTCTTCTTTTTTAAGTTAATATTTTGAGTCTCAGCTTGTAATTAATGGAAACGAGGTTTGGGGCGGACTTAAGTGACGTCACTAGAATGTAACTATGCTCCGTCACGAGCATTTTAACGGGTTTTTGTATTCTTTTTGGCAGTGGTGTGTAACCAATGTGCCGCGACACACTAGTGTGCTTGAAAATGATCTAAAATTGCCTTGAATCAGATGCCATCAGCAATTTCGGTCGTGACTTATCACTTTTTGAGTGCGAGACAGTAAACCAAAATCTACTGTAATTTTGGTAGATTGTGACATGCTTAAAGACACTAGTACTACACCAGTGTGTCACGCAGAGTTGGCTTTACTTTGGGAGTCCGAACTCCAGTGTAAGAGTCTCCAAAATACTTACTACTTACTGTAATCATACTCTTTTACGGTACTTAGGTTGCAAATAAATTCTTTTCACTTTCTCTGTTTCTGGCTCTGCCATCAAGTTCGAAGTTTGAATTTGTCACTGGCCTAGTTCTAAACATGATTCTTGTTCTGTCTGTCATAGTGAATCTTTACAATGGAGTATTGCCAACTCTGATATCACGGAGCATATTTTATAGACCTGCTCTATAGAATAGTTTCAAATAGAAATTTGCATGACCGAGAGTTAAAAAAGGTCACTTTATCCTAATTGGCACACTCTCAAATGCTGTCCAGACGACAGTCAGGAGGACAGTCTATTAAGAGCCAAGTATCATTCTATTGACATTGACAGTCAGCTGTAAGCAGCTTGTAGGTTACTACCTAGTACATGATGCTGCTTGGTTCTAATTATGTTGTCCCATTGACGATTGTCAGAACAACATTTAAGTCAAAGTCTATCAGGGTCTATATAGTACAATTGACATCACTAACGAACGCTCCCATTACAAATGACCATTACACAAAAAAAGTCCAAATGCAAAGTGGAAGTAAAAAGGGAAAAAAAATCTTGTTGTAAACTCGATGGCATGAAGTCAGGTATGCTTCAATGTGGCCAGTTTTGTTAGATACAAGCAAGAAAGAAAAAAATTAGAAAACTCAACTTGAATCCGAGAGAGGCAGTTTTATGCTTAAGAAAAAGCTGGCTTAATGCTATTAAACTTAATAATTTTTGTTGCTGTTTCTGTTGTTGTTGTTGTTGGGTAAAAACAACTTTCACTTTATATACCAACATTTCGTAATTTTTCAGTTGCTTATAGCTTTTTTTTATTTCAACTGCTTGCTGCTTGATGTTGTCGTGCTGAGTAGCAATTTTTTTTTCTACATCGCGATGTGTTTTTTTAACACAAAAAAATTTAATATTTTCGTCTATTTGTCGCATGTTGATGACGAGCTCTTCTTCACTTATTTCAATATTTTTTGTTTTCGGTCCGAAAAATTGTTTCATTGTCAGCAATAATGCGTCATTTCCTACTTTTTTTTGTTGTATGAAGAAATAAAAATTAGTCAAATTTGATGACATAAGTGCATTTTTTGCCGGGTGAGGCATGAAGAATTGGATGTGGAAATTTTTTTGTGGGATTTTTTGAATGTTGGGTAAGCTGAATTAGAGGCTAAATAGTTGTGACAAGGTTCGAATCTTATGCAATGCTTCAATTCTGATTTTTAAGATTTGAATCTAAGTTTGAATGCAACAATCTGGAATCTCTACAGTGCTTCTAACAATCTTGAGCTACTTACATCTCTAGCACGAACAATACAGTTGGAATTGGAGTCCAGTAATACCCTTCCAACGATATATCATTGGGACAGCAACAGTAAGAGGGATACAGAAAGTGTATAATTTATATATGGCACTTTGCCACATAGTCAAATAACCCTTGATAGCTCAGTGGCAAGAGCATGCGTCCGGGAATCGTAGGACGTGGGTTCTAGTTTCACTCTAGATCCTCGATATTTGGAATTATACTTTTTCTGTCAAATCAACAAGTACAGTGTGAAGAACCGCATTTTTCGCCTAAAAATGGATCAAAATCAGCCGTAACGGTGACGTCATGGCAAAATCGCGTCTTAGTTTAAGACGACATATCGGTATCCTAGCCAACACGCCGTGCTATTCGGGTAGAGTTCTCAATTCCGGGATAGAATTATATGTAGTTCCGAATCTTGGTATCAATTCCGAGATACCGTAAATTTTATTTCCGCGATTCATAATCTTACAAATTTTCATTCCATGCAGATCTTGAGGTTTGAAATTACCCGGGACTAAGGTACTTAAGATCGGTTAAGATCATTCTTCATGGTTATCAAAATGAATGATTGGGGAACGTTTGGAATGTGTGAATTAGGTAGAACTAGGAATAGCAATTTATATCCCACTTCATCCCAATCCTTTCTCATCTCCTGCTTCACCGTAACACAAACTCAAGAACAAATTTTTTAATCCATTACAACTTTCTGACACTTCACATAGAAGTAAAACGACATAATCACCATAATACATTAAGCTACAAATCTACAGTAAACAACAAAATACCTGCTTACCCTATTTTGTTGTTCAAAACACTTCCAGTAATAAATTATAATTAAAAATCTCCCCACTTCCTAGAATTTTCTTATCACGAGAAAAATATGACGAAATCTCATTCATAAAAATTGAAATTCGACGACAACAATGACGCATCTCGCAACTTGTTTACGATGAAGCAACAGCGTCGTATTTACAAATCTTATAAATATTCCACATACTAAGTCGAGTGGTGATAGCGAATTTTTTGCTAAATATTCGTAAACAAAAGTTTTGTTTACAAACATTGAATGAATTAAGATAAAAGAGTCACCAAGTTGTACGGGTATTTGCATATGATTAGGCAAAAATGGCGAATCAGGGACAGTACTGATTGAGTAAAGGATGTCATTGCCAGGTTGTAGGAAAATTTGAATTGAATTAACGATTGTAAAAGATGGGTGTGGTCTGAGGTGCAACTAAGTGACTTCTTGATATTTTTTGGGTAGGATCTTATGCCTTTCTTTAAAAATTGAGTCATTTTTTGATCAAATTTGGAGTTAAGACGGCTCTTTGTTGAATTGGAACCATTTTTACATCCAAAACTGGTTTAAACTGACTTGATGTCTGTACTTTCCGGAAGTGTATTTCAAGGAAAAGAAAGATAATGATGTTCTTGCTGTACAATATGTCACCGAAACGGATATTGCAATAGATAAGTGATGTACGAAAACTTCATTGAAACCTTCAAAAATAAATTAAGGAAGTAAAGTGATAAAATATGGTCTTGAGTATAATTAAGAGTAGACTTTGAGGTGTTGTGGAACATTATTTGAGCAGTTCTGGTTTTGGATCCAGGATGATGGGTTTTTGGGGTAGTTTGTCTAACATCTCGAAGGATTTTTTCATACAACAATGCACATGGTAACTAAAATGTTTTAAGATGTAGCCTACGGACAGTATCGTGTCTACTTTGAACCTCACTAAGTGCCAGCCTAGTAATTAGTACTCAGGCATACTTACTTACTTCCTTGGCTGGGTCGCACGAAGGCCCATTGTTAAAAAGGATGAGGCGGACGAAAGTCCGCTTTATGAAATGTCTGAAGACAGGTCTATCCTTCGAAATCTTCTGCCAGTCCGGGATATTAAGGACTCTAGCGTCCTTTTCAACACATTCAATTCAGGAATTCTTCGGTCTTTTTCGTGATATTTTGACTCAGGCAAAGTGTCAATATTAAACCAAATTTGGCTTGAAGTCAGAATCATGCTGGCTCGTTCTAGATTTTTTCAAAATTCCTGTTACCGTGTGATTTTTGGAATCATCAATGACTTTCGAGACAGGGAATATTCCCGTTTGTGGATACTATAGTTCATTCACTTATTACGCAGTGCTCTAAGAGAAAAGGGAGGGGAGTCAAAAAGTCGATTTTTCGTATTACTTAATAAGTGAACGGACCCCAAAATGATTTGTGCTAATCAAGTTACAAGTCACATTCTCCTATGAAATTTAAAACTCAGTACATAAATTACAACATTTCATATAAAATTCAAGAAAAAGGAGAGAATCAATTCAAAACAAATACCTAAAATGGTGTCCGTAATAAATAAAACATAATTGAAATATCCAACGAATTTTTCATCCCCAGCAAGACAAAGCAAAACCGCACACAAATGCGCAACAAATGGCTTTAAAGAAAAAATTGTAAAATTTCCAATATAAACTTTCAAAAAATATAATTAAATTAATAAAAGGTTCCATTAATAATAATTAGAATAAAGTAAGTCGCAAACAGTCGCAACAGCATTTAGAGAAATGAGAAGTAAACTGCTGAGAGTTATTTAATCAAAATATTTACATTTTTCAACATCAAACTCAATCAGCTGAGCCAAGAATATGTTAGTGTGTCATACATCTGTATGTGTATGCTGCTTTATGTGCTCTGAATAGAAAAAAATTCTCCACAGCTTTGATATAAAGCGTAATTTTCATTTCTGAAGGATTTTCCCATCCTCAACCTCGCAATTTGTTGATTTACGTTCCCTCATACACGACTGTACATAAAAATTGTCGGAAAATTGCGAAGGGAATTTCTCGTTTGTATGTATTAAGCCGGTATATATAGTCACTATGTATGTGTTGAGTGCTTGCCGACAATTTTTATGATTGTGTGAATGTTCACTGCATATCCAATGTTTTCTCACAAAATTCATGATTTTCCGTCACTTCATTCAAAGTTATCGTTTCGATCGTTGAGCAGTTGAAAAATTCATTCTGAAGGTGTAACACATATTTCTCACTAGCTGAGGTCGAAAATCAAAAAAAAAAAGCTCAAAGTTAAAAGGAAGCAAATTTAAAAAAAAGAAATAAAAAAAGTTTGAAAGAAATTTTTAGTTGAATTTAAAAAATTTAGAAATTTTCAAAATAAAAAATTGAAATTTTTTAAAAAAAAATCAAAAAAAAAATTAGAAAACTTTTTTTTTTCTCTGTTTTCTTCAATATACGCACATTCGTAAAAAAAGAAGGAAGCAAAAAAAAAATCAATTGTGAAAGCTCTTTTGCGTAAAAAAAAAATATTTGTAAGCCGGTGAAAAGAAAGAAAAAAAAGCAAAAAAAAAAGAAGTAAATTTTGATACGAAATAATTTTTCGTTATCAAAATTTCATCGGAACTGGATATAACAAATAACTTGGAATTATGTTGTGTTATATTAAAAAATCTACAATAAAATTATGCGAAGGTGAGCAGAGAACTGATCATAGTGAAGTAGTGGAAAATATTAAAAATATAGAATCAGTGTTAGAGCTTAGTCAAGTTTATAAAATTGTGGACACAAGAGACCAGGAATTTATGTGAATATAGGACAAAACTAGATTACTTGTGTAAAAGAACTAAATTACAAATAAACAAAAAAAAAAGTGAACAGAGACTGTAAAATAATATTAAAAAAAAAAAAATTAAAGACTGTAAAAATTTCGTGAAAAAAAAGTGAATTTTTGAACATAAAATAAATTTTAAAAAATTCGTGCAAAGTAACCATTGAAAAAAAAAAAAATAAAAATAAAAAAATAAATTTTAACTGTCAGAAATAAAGTTAATTGTTGCTTAAATGAAAAAATATTTCTTAAACAAAATGTCAACCGGTAAGCGTTTGGCCAAAAGATCCATCATTGGTATGCGAGTATGTGCACTCTCGCCAGACGATGGACTCTTCTATCCCGGTCGTATTCATGCCGTTAAGACGCCAGATTCACCACGTGACAATCAAAATTGCATCAATCTAACACCAAACACAAGATATTCGGTTAGATTTGATCCAAATCCGGCATTTGTACCAACAAGACGAGCATTGTATGAATTCAGCTCATCGGAATTGATTGGTGATGGCTTTGGTAATATAACTGATGTTAAACTTAAGCCGGGTCAAAAGGTTTATATTACAAATAATGGACGTGAAACTTGTGGCATTATTGTTGAGCACGATGTCACAATGGATGAAGTGACAATTCAAATTCAGCCTGCTTCGCCTAATGAGGTGAGTGTTTGTTCATTGAATTTTATATTTTATTGTAGCCCGGGGAATTAATGGATTTTTGAGAGGATTTATTGGGGCTTCTTGGGAGTTAGTTAGGGTCATCTTTAGCTTCCTGAGAGTTAGTACGTGTCATCTAGGACTCAATGTAGACTTTAATTGGAGGTCAAGCATTTTGTCAATTTTGTGGCTAATGATTGTCCTTTCTGGAGTCTATAATGAGTCATTAACTAGTGATGATCATCAAAAATTGAGATTTAATTTGTTCCTGTATTTATTGAGTGCTGTACAGCTTTACACTCTCATTGTTACTGAATGATGGATGTCATTTAATGATTGTGCTTACTTAAGTCAGTTTGAAGTCATTTACTAGCTGATGTTCACTGAAAATTGAGACTTTATGAGCTCCTAGCTCTATGCAGTGTCATGAAGCTTCAGGTCCTCTTTCTGCTTGAGTATTGGACATCATTTGAGGTATAGAAGCCTATGATATCCAGCATGCAAATCAAAATGAGGAGCTAATCCTGTATGACAGTCCAAATTCAAATCTATGATTCAAAATGAAGCAGTTGACAGTAAAAACATAAAAACTTCAGTTCCACAAATCTCAATTAACATCCGTAACCCCAATAAATCCTGGAAAATGTCACATTCCTCGGGTCCACACACCATCATACATCAAGCAAAAGAAAAAAAAAGTAAATCAGAGATGAAAATTTATTTTTCAATCGAGTATACAGCTCATCAAGTGATGCAGCTTCTTTTTGTGCATTTGTGCAAATTTTATTTTTACACATTTTTAATTGTAAAGCCTCTCCTCATCGGTAACAAGCATCAGGCGAATATATATATATAAAATGTGCTAAATCCGTCACCAGTTGTGTATTTATTTCTGTGTTATAGTTTTTTTTTTTTTCGTCTCTGTGTGACGATGATGGCCTCAATAATCAGGCTTCAATGAAAACAAAAACTGAAACGCCGACACACATTGATAAAGTCCTGCGGAAAAACTTCCATCTTCTTCTTATTGACTTCGGCTTTATGTATTCGACATAGAATATTTTGTCGGAAGGATAGCCTTGAAATAAAAGCTTTTGTGGAAAAGCTTCGTGTACGCATTATACGCAAAAAAAAAATGTACAAGGAAAAATACACGCGCTCTTGACGATTTTTCCTTGAAAGTCTTTAAATTCAATACACACGCACCATTTTTGTGCATTTATACTCACAAACACACACACAAAGGCAGTGGCAGTAAGGCCGCGAGTTATGCGAAACCTCTCCCCCTACTCGACTTCTCTTCACTTTTTTTTGTTGTATCGCTTGCCTGCTTAATTGAAATCAAACGATACGGTTGTAGTGAATGTGCATGTATACAACGCGGAAGTTAGTTATGTTCCTACTATTTATTATATGGCTAATATGAAGCTATTTATCTATATCTTTTTATCTACATTTCATTGCTTATATAGCAACGAAATTGATTTCCTATAAACTTTTTTTTTCTCCTCTCAAAACTTGATCGATGCTTGGAGATTATGTGCAATTAAGTCTATAAAGTGCCCCCGGAGGCACAAAACCTTTATACACAAAAAATTGAAATTTCATGACAAGAAAAAAAAAAATAATTTGAAAATGTCGCACAAAAATTTGGCCTCGAAAACCGACAATCAGTATTTTTTTTTGTGTATGCCTGTATGTGCGTATGTAATCGAAGAAAAAAAAATCGTCTCACAGTCTACTCCAAGGCTATTCCATTCTAATGTTGATATGTATGTATATAATAAAAAAATATATGAAAAACTTATATTTTCATGTGTAGAGTTATGGATGATCATCTCGAAGAGTTTCTTTTTCGGCTAATTCATTTTCAATGACATTACCTTACCCAATTTTTGAATGTGTGCTATTTGCTGGTTATGTTTACTTAAATATTTTCATACATAGTATTGTATCCTACATACAATTCTACTATGTGGTATGTGGAAATATGAAATAAGAAGAAGAAGAGGCTTTATTTAGACATGATAGGGCGACTTGATGTAAAATTAGCTAAATGATTTATTACAATATTGTGGGTATGAATGGATTTTTTGTGGTGGCTTTTTTTTTGTGTAGGATTTTTTTGGATATATATTGTTTGATGATTTGTGAGAAATATTAAGCTTTATGTGCTGTAAAGGGCTTGGAATTTTGTTTGATTTTATCTTGATTTTAGAGGTTAAATGCTTAGACATTCATGAATTCATTACTCAGTCAAATTTGACACCTTGAAAAATTCAAAATTAAACGGTTTTCTAAAATTCAAATTCTAAAAAATTTGGAAATTCAAGATTTAACGGCTTTCAAAATCTTAAATTTTAACGGCCCTCAAAAATTCAAATTTGGACAATTTTCAAAAATCAAAATCTAACTTTAACACAATCAAATTCAAAAAGTTTTTAAAAATTCAAAATTTAACGGATTTTAAAAATTTAAATCTTAACGTCCTTCAAAAATTCAAAATTTAACGTCTTTCAAAATTTCAAAACCTGTCCCATTAAAATCAAATCAATTTTCCCACAAAAAACCTCAATTTTATCAAAAAAAAAAAAAAAAAAAATTTCGACATTTCCCAACCAAAAAACCAGAACCAGATTCACACCATGCATTGCTATCACACATAAACCGCACAACCACCGATCACTTGAGCTGACAAAATAGACATTTTTATCAGTAAACTGGTGACTGGAATGAAAAAGACTAAACAGTTCCAACACTTAAAAAAAAAGTTCTGTTTGATAGCTTACGTCACGAACTTATAAAAACTGATCGCCTACATTACATTACAACATATGCTGTGTATGTACATATACATAGGCACATAGACTTGTATATATATACTTAAGATTCCGCTTATTCGCCCTTTAATCCACCCAACATACAAGCAGTGCTTAAATACATAAAAAATTCTGTATTTTTCAAATATAGAATATGTAAATTTTTTTTTGTGGATCATTGCTGACCGGCGTGTGTAATAGTAGGCAATGGCGAGAGATGAAAATGACATTGAAGTGGAATTTTATTTCTCATTCGAGCTTGGCAAAAACTGTTTATTTACTTATACTGTTTAATTAAAGCAAGTTCTATCTCTATCTAGACCTTAAATTTGTGTGCGTTTCACGGTAATTGCACAATTGAGATGAGATAAAGGTTTTTTGAAAAAAAATTTTTCGCATGTCATAGTCAGTTAGTTCTTACTATTAATAAGATAGACCTGCCTGATGACGCGGGATGTCATTGAGCTCGCCATATGTATTTATTTAGGTTTTTTATTTCAATTATTTCTCAATGAGCAGCACTGAATCGTCATCGTCATATACGGTAGCAGCATTGAGAGTCGCTTCGATCACATGAGATGAAATAGAGTTGTCAATAAGCAATTGCAAGGCAAATAAGATGGAAGTAGTAAACAGAAAATCGTCATCATTTAAACTAATAAACAGTAATTTCATTGATAGATATTCAATTTGAGGCAGTGGTGGGCAACCTGTGTGATGTGGTGCACTAGTGTGGGAATGCCATGTCATGAACCGTATATTTTGTATGGTTTTGGTCGACGCTCACTACCAATGTGTACCGCGACACATAAGATTGCCCACCACTGAGTCAAAGCATCGACTGGAGGCTTGTTTATGGAGATACACACGATATTATTTACGCTGCCTTTGCCGGGCCAAAAACAGAGAAAAATTCACATTCATCGTCATTTTCATACGAACTAAGGCATTCGATTACGTTGTAAACAAACGTTCTGGAGTGTGGGGTAGCTACAGCTTTTAGTCAAAGAGAAAATTGAAGAAGAAAACTTTTTTTTGAGTCTGCGCCCATGCTACAGACATACGCAATTTTACGCACAAAATATACATCATTTACACTTAAAACTGTGCTTCTTATTCCTTCATGTCGACGAAAAATGTGCGTAAAAATTCCAACGAAAAAAATGATTTTCTTTTCACGAGAATTATTTTTGCTGAATGAACGCGAATTATGGCGACGATCATTGTGGTCGACGTAAAAACACGCAATCACGCATTAGATCGAGGAATTGGCGAATGGAAGACGAAAATGAACTTCAAAACATTCATCGCATGAGTATGTAATGTAGACGTTAGGTAAAAATAAAAATGTTGGAACTAAAGTGACTAGTTCAAAGAAAGGGAAAAATGTGTCATAACATGAAGCAAGTACATGAAAATGGAAACATTACAGTCATGACCTACTTAGATGATTTACCCTCAAAAAAAACTTGCGGCGAATGCTGTTGTGGCGGATTCGTTGCTTCTATTGCTATTTTCAATATGTTATATTATTCACATTAATTTCTTGAAAATCAAGTTTAAATCTTGTATCGACTTGTTCTTTTCTTACTTTAACTTTGGCGAACAGCAAATAAATAAATAAATAAAAAATCTCTTTTGAGTTAAGGAATTGAAATTGTTAATTTTTCAAGTAATTGAAGATTGAAATGAGGTAAAGGATAAGGAATGAGACGCTGGAATGATGGCAAAAGCTATCAACATCATAAATTCGTTAAAAATATTTAAAAATTGAAGCAAAATTTGAAAAAAGTTCGTTAAAAGATGCAAAATTTGAATTAACTTCCTTAAAAATTGCAAAAAATTAAGCAAATTTTGAAATAAGTCGGTTAAAAGATTCAAAAAATGAAAGAAAATTTGAAAAAAGTCAGTTAAAAGATGCAAAAATTGATGCAAAAATTAAAAAATTTCGTTAAAACATCCAGACTTTGAAGCAAATTTTTTTTAAAGATGCGAAAATTTAAAAAGTTCAGTAAAAGATGCAATAGTGAAAATTGATGCAAAATTCAAATTAACCGTTACAAATACAACTTCAAAATGACAATTCTCTTTCATATCCCTTAAGGACACAATAAATAAGACATCCAGCATTAAAAAAAAACCAATAAATTCAAAATTCATTACGTTCCTATGCACACGTTTTTCAAAGTTATTTTCTTGGCAGTTTAATCAATCGGAATTGTGCAAAAAAAAAAAAGAAATAAAAATTGGAGTTTTAGTTTCATAGTCATAGACTATAAGAAAAAATATACATACAGAAATGGCTTACAAAGTGTTACAAGGTAACTTGAGTCATTCACAAAAAAAATTATGCAATAGCAAAATCTATGCGCGCAAAAAAAAACTATGAAGTAACTAATTGGGACACGAATGGCATGTAGGTCACACAGAAATGCACTGTTGCTTGTTGCTCTGGTCTGTCTACTCCTCTCTCCCCCACGATGTTTGATTCGAGTACTTTACATTGTGTTTTTTCACTTTTCAAATATTACGACTTGCTGCTACTGTTGCTTCAATTATTTTCTATTGCTTTACTTCTTCTTACAGTTCTCAATTTTTTTTATTATAAATTTTTATTTTATTTATTTCGGGGGCAAATGAATCTATGGGTGACCTCAATACGTTCAACAAGGCATTTTTTTTTTATATTTCTCGCGCGCCGCGACTTCCCTCTCTATTAAACTATGTAGCTTTGCCAGTTTGGCATTTAGCGTATTCAGCCAGCTGCAAAAAAAAAAAAATTTTGTCTCATAGTCAAACAGTCACCAGCCAACGTGTTGCATTCACTATTTTTAATTAATTTAATTAAAGCTCTCTAAAGGTTCTCTCATTTTCGTGCAATTTTGAAAGCTTATTGCAACAAAATATTTGCAATTGCACGTAATATTATTATTTGTGTGTATGTCTTTTGATGTGTAGAGCTGAAAAAGTAGTCAACCAGACCTTTTACAAATATTTTGCAATGACGTTTTTTTCTATTCGCTCACTAGGAATTGAAAATAGCTTTTATTTATTTAATTCAATTTGATGGCTATGTCCATCACATTGACATGAATATGCCGAGGTGGAGAGCTTTAAATGCTTGAAATTGTTTCCCAATAAGACCTTGTGTGACACACAAAAAAGCACACTAATGTATGATTATTAATACCATGAGAATTTATGATGATGATGAAAAGGCAAGCAGCAACATCATGCCAATTTGTAACCAATTCAATTTCCTAATCTCATTTTTACTCGTTTGCTTTTAATCTGTCAAAATGTATGAACATAAGAGAGTACTAACAAGTGCCAAAACAACAATAGACGTGAATGGGAACATCAACTAATCGTCAATTTCCAGTAATTCTTGTTTCTCATCGTCGTTGAACTATTAAATGAAGAAGAATGAAGGAATTGTTTACAATTCATAGAATATTCTTATGCTTGCGGTCAATTGTTGTGCATTGATTCTAAACCACTAGGAAATTATGGAAATTAGCGCTTTTAAAAGCGATAAAGACTTAATTGTTTGGGATGCATGGATTAAGCGCATTTATCAAGTTTTAAAATTTTAACGGATTTTTGAAATTTGAATTTTGCTGAATTCAGCATGAAAAATTTCTCAACGGCTTTTTAATATTCAAATTTGCTAATTTCATCATTTCAGCTTAAAAAAAGCCTCTTACGATTCAATTTGTATCAAAATTTCCTAAATTCAGCTCTTATTCAGCATTGCAAAGTGTCTAACTGTTTCTGAAAATTCAAATATTCTAAATTCAGCAATACAAAATGTCTAACAGTTTTACAAAAGTCAAAAATGCTTAATTCAGCATTTAAAATGAAGAAACAATTCTAACGGCTATTCAAAATTCAAATAATCTCAATTCAGCTTACATTCAGCAATTCAGCTTACTAAAACTCAAAAATCAATTAATTTAGAACCAAACAAGCATCTCATCCATAAAATCATCATTTCACGCACCCAAAAAACCGGCAGCAAAAGCCTCAAGCATCTTCCGTTCTCCTTCAGTTGCGTAATTCCCAAGAAAAGAAAATTGAAAATGCAGCGAGCCCTTTCAATGCTGATCAACAAACCGCACATTTACATGGAAAATCAAGCAGCAAAAAATAAGAAGTTAGTTTCTTAGAAATGAAATGAAATTGAGGAGAAGAAGTAAATAAAATTAAAATTGATGAAATTGAACAGAGTGAGAGAAAGAGAGATGGAAGAAGAAGATTGAGCAACAAAAGAATAGGAAGAAGAAGTAGAAAAAGAGACATTCTTGTGTGTATGTTTTTACGCGAAGAACTAACGGTGAAATGAAAAACTTATTCTTTGTTATTTAATGAGCTTTTTATATAAACTATGCAAATGCTGAATACACATAAGATTTGTTATTGTTTTTGTCAGAATAATGGACATAGAATTTAGCATGCTACTTGTTGTTAATGGTGTGCGATCATGATGTCATGTTTGGTTAACTTGTCACACGCACTTCCCTGATGATTTTTCATCTCAACTACCTTTTTTGAAGAGAAATTCCGTTAGATATCTTAGAATGAATGCCCTACACTAATATAGAAGATGTTCTGACTTACTACACGTGTATGCGTATCAAACGGTTATTTTTCTTTTGCTGCTTCTTATGGCAATAACTGCTATGCCGTTATCTATTTAGTGAAATTATAGTACCTGCCTTTATTTCATTTCCTTATGTATGCCTCATGAGTCAGAACTTCTCTCGCTACGACTTGACTTTAATGTACCAGATAAGGAAAATTTTCTATTCATGACTGAGACTGTAGCAAGCCAACATAGCAATGATATCGGCTTACATGTCGAGATATCGATGGAAAATTTATATATATATATGAAAAATCCTAAGAACAATGAGTAATCTCAATATAGAGACAATGGAATCGATATTTTGCAGTTGCTAAAGACCGATATTGTGGATGAATTTCACAATTCACGGCAAAAAATATGAAATTGAGGACAAAGGAATGGATGCAGGGGTGATGTCGAGGAGGAGGAGGAGTTGGTCCAGATCTGATGAGTTTAGAGGATCTATTAAAGGATTTGAGCTTGGCAGTTCATCTTTAACCTGTCATATGTCAGGATGCCTACCTCCCCACACCCCTGCATCAATAACCATGAGTAAATCGTGAAAAATGAACCCAAATAACATACCTGCCTATAGTAATTTCGCCATTAATCATGAAACAGCGCAACATGTTGATGATGACATCCAGTAATCATAAAGAAGGAGCGAAATATGCTTAAAGCCATGACTTTTTTCTCATCTTTTAATTGAAATATCAATGTCATAAATCTAATGAAATCAGCTGACCTTTCTCCGTCTCCTGAGTAACTTTAGTTCATTGTATATAGTTTAAACGTACAGTAATAATAATAAATATAAAGCTACAAGGAAATATTGACGATGATCATCATTCAGCCTGTGCAACAGCATGAGATTAATTCTTTGCTTCCAATAATGGAGGAACTTAAAGTACTTTGTGCCTTTTT
Source organism: Chironomus tepperi (assembly GCF_022539635.2). NCBI lineage: Eukaryota > Metazoa > Arthropoda > Insecta > Diptera > Chironomidae > Chironomus > Chironomus tepperi. The sequence continues at coordinate 5,804,455 of NW_027226207.1, forward strand.
TTTTAATTGCTGACTTCTGAAGAAAATAATTTTTTATTGACATTTTTAGTTGTCGATAATAAATCGACGGTAAATCAGCATTTAGGCTTTGTCACTTGAGCTATGGCTGACGACTTTGTTTGGGAAATTTCAGCTATAATCCTTGAATTTAAAATGAAAAATTAAAATTTTCCAAATCAATAATCCACAAAAAATTATTTTGAATGATAATCAGCTTGATCGCTGACCATGGCTGTGCTAATAGCAGTGTTAAAGCCTTGGGAAAATAACAGCAGCCATAACAGCCAATAACATATAAAGTAAGAAGTGAAGGAACGAGAAGAGACGAAAGAGAATTGATTATTGGATAGTATCATGTTGCTAATAAACAGCTGTGTTGTAAAAAAAGAAGCGGAATCTACAGGAAAAATAAACTCCACTTTCAGTTATCATCATTTATTTACATTTTTTGTTTTTCTTCTCTTCTTTATTATTATTATTGTCGCGGATTTTTCATATTGGAATTTATATTCACTTTGGTTTGTTGATGGCTTAGCTTGGAGGTTATGTGAATTATTGAATTAATTTGAATAATTTTATGCGAATTTAAGTTTGGCTAAATTTAGATTTGATTTAAATAAACAATAATATTTTGATAAAAAAGGGGTGTTAAGCTATGAAAATAGTTTGAGTTTTTTCATAGTTTTATACCCTTTAGTTTGAATTTCTTTAGATTTTTGAACTTCAGGATTCAAATTTTGAATGTACGTTACAATAGTTTAAGTTCAAAATTTGAAATTTTAGCTTAAAATCCAAATTTTGATTATCCGTTACAGTTCAAAATACGAAATTTTAAGTTCAAAATTCAAAATTTTGAATGTCGTTACAAATTTAAATTTCAAAAATTCGTTAAAAATTAAAAATCACTAAATTTCCAATTCAAAAATGCAAATGCGCCCCAAAATTCATCCAATTCCATTTCCCATCAGCAATTAAATCACAAACTTTTCCTTTTTTAACAGTTGCCGTTAAAAAAAAATTATTTGCAACTCCCACTTGTAAAATTCATTTCTGCTGCCATTAGCTTCGAGTGGCTGTTATGGAAGCATCCACAAAGTCAGCGATAGAGAGTGAATGAGTATATTGCATATATAGTAGGGAGATCAACAACATTTTAACGTCATATGGATGGAATTTTAAGAGAAGAAAAAAAAAAAAAAAAATTAAAAAATGGGTCAAACGGAATCTCAATCGTACAATAATAAAAATACGGAGAGAATGCCGAGATGTAGATATAGACGAATGTATAATAGACATGTTTGCTGATTAGCTGATGAAGCACATTTTCAATTTATTTGTTTCACTACATACTAATTTTTAGTGAATGATAGGAAAGTTAATCTCTGCAATATAATTTAATTTAATTTCTTTCTAGAAGTAAAATATTAAATAAAAATATTTAGGTTTTGCGTGCACATCGCAATTTCTTTCCATCTAATTGATTACATTCCGATGGGCATATAATAATAATTAAATATCTTGATGCAATTTTTTCAAACAAATAACAGCAAATAATTGAGCAAGTAATGCAATGTAGATTTATATTTACCGCTAAAGTGATTTTCATTTTTGCTATTGAATAAAAAAAATGTAGTAATGCTCAACATATAAAAATTGAGATAGTCCTGGTGCTGTTGATTGAATGACTTGAGCGCTTGTTATAGTTTTTAATGGTTTTTTTTGGAATTTGAATTTTTAACGGCTTTTTAGAATTTGAATTTTCATTTTTTTATCAATTGTTCAATTTAAAACTCAAAATTTTAACGGCTTTTTAAAATTCAAGATTTTAACGGCATTTTAAAATTTAAAAATTTAACAGTATTTTAAAATTCAAAATTTTAACGGCTTTTTACAATTCAAAAAATTAACGACTTTTTAAAATTCAAAAAATAATTGCATTCTAGAAGTCAATAAACAGTCTAAAGTGCATTTCTAAGCTTCCTCCTATTAAATGCAACACATAAATTAGCCAGTACATTCTCAACATTTCTACTATTCGTGTGACTTACTCATTGCCTGTAATAATGAACACCTTGGCACATGCAACTTTTATTATGATTATTGTATTGCGATTTTAGGTATTTCCGTGTGTGAGAGAAAACAAAAAAAAAGAGGCCCACGTGCATGACTCGTAAACAGATGACGTGATTCTTCCGAGAATTGAGGAAGAAATTACGAATAACAAAAAATGCTGTTCAATTTAGATAAACAATAAGAAGCTACAGCCGATAGAATAAAAACATCAATAAGTATTAATGAGAATTAAATTGAAAATAATGCGTAGTTGTTCATTATTTTTATTAAATTTGATTCTTATTTTTTACTGTCTATTTCTTCATTTTCTTCTCGATGAAAACTTCATGTTGATTTCGAGCTTATAGCCGGCATCGCATTTACTCAGTCTATATCAGTGGTGGGCAATCTTTTAGCTTTTGCCGGCACACATTGGTTGTATGCGTCGATCAAAATTGCATACGACGCATATGGCGCATACGACGCAACTGGCGCACACGGCGCACATATCGGCATACTAGTGTGCCGCGGTATACAGGTTGCCCACCACTGGTCTACATGCTCACACAGTTAGACTATAATTATCAAATCACTTGAAATTGTACATGCAATTAAACTTCATGGAAATAATTTCGATATGGAAAGTCCGAGAAAAAATGAATAATTTCAATTCATCGTCAGTGATGTTCGTTACTCAATTATGATCCATGACTTCCAATGGGTGTCGCCTGAAGTTGGCTCTATCACTGGCATCCACTTCTCAATTTCCAAAATCAATTCTCTATCTACAGCTTCCTTACAAAAGTCAAAGACTGATGTACCATAACCATGAAAATTCCAATTTCCACGTGACATCCAGAAGTCAACTCCCATGACACAAAACAAATCAAATTTATGCCTGTTCATGTGATTACACTTCCAAAAAAAAAATATATAAATATACAAAATCAATTCGCTTAAAAGTCATAAGAGCTTGTAAGTTATGTGACGTCACATGACTTTTATTTTCACATCCAATATGTGTGACTTACGTAGATTGTGTATTTGTGTGCTTTACGCTGCTATGATTAAATAAAAAAATATATAAATTTTATTTTCTTCTGTGCCATATAAATGCGCAAACTGTTCTATTCTTCTTCCGCACAAATAAACGCCTTTAAAAAACTTCATTCAATCGTATCTAGAACAGACAAATGGCGGTTGGAGACAGAAGAATAGGAAGAAGTGATAAAATATTTCACTGACTGACTAGCGGCAGTATCGGCGTAAATACGATGAGTTTTATCGATATTTAATAAAAATGGGGGGAAAACCATACACATTTTTCTGTTGTTTCATTGAGGGGATGACTGTGGGTGATGACTATTTAGAATTTATAGGTTATATGCCATGACTCTACTATTGTAGCTCATTTGAAATTTAACGGCTTGTTGAGATTTGAATTTTAATGAATATTCATAGTTTGACGCCCCTTTTGTCTACATTTACTTCAAATTCTAAACACATTGAATCCTAACCTAAAACCAGCATGCATCAAGTTCTTAGACTCCATAAATATTGATAAACACACATTACTCCCGTACAATCCCAATTCATTGAGTAAATAAACCAAAAATAAAGAGCTTATTAGGTTATATACATAGAACCTGACATGGTTCTTATCACACACAGTCTGACGTAGCTATACACGCGCTAACACATATACGCATTAAGTAATCATCGCTACTCCGATGAGACCTTGAGCTTCAGTTCTTTATATTAATTATTATTTTTTTTATCAGCATCAGACAACGAAGGTTAACATGCGCGAAAATCACTTAATGCTGTATACAGTATATCAAGGTCATTCACGATATAGTGATAAGTAAATTTCAGGTTCATGAGACTTCCTCAAAAAAATGTGTCTTTTTTTATTGAATGTTTATATTAATAATTATACCGGCTCAGCAGAACTAAAGCTGCCTCTCTCCGGCATTTCGGCAATTTTGTGTTGTTTCTCCTTTCCATTTCCACACTACATACTTCGCTTTCGATTGAAATTGACTTTAAGTGCTCTAGCCATGCCTTTAAAACTTCTTGTTGTTTCTCATGAAATCTCTTACGAAAAAAAAAATATGAAGGAATTACAGTTACACACCGAAAAAAAAAAACGAAATTTATGATGATAATTTCATGTCTGTTAGTGTTCCATTTTTCTAGCGGCACGGAGGAACAAGAAGAAACTTTTTATATAACAATTTAGGAGTTTAGACTCGTGGATGTTGACTTAAGTTATAGATATCCACTAAAGCAAGCTCGTCTTCACGGATTTTCCCAACTTTTACTGCTTGTTTCTTGTTTTGTGGCTATCTAAAGTCATGTTAGTACATACAGTAATGGAAGTGGATTTTATTAGCGTTTTTTAATGACTGGATTATGGGTTTTGAGTTCAGTTTGGATGGTTCGAGGCTGGAGAAGTTGATGCATGCTGAACATGATCAGTTATTGCTGGTTATAGGCTAGATTTTAATGAAATTTAGAATGTAAACAAAAGGGGCGTCAAACTATAAATATTCATTAAATTTCAAATCTCAAAAAGCCGTTAAATTTCAAAAATCAATTTTATAGATCCAAATGCGTCACAGCAATCAACAGAACGACTTATTCACCAGTTCCACATTTTATTTCTCCAAAGCTTGTTTCTTTTCTATCATCAATTTTTTTTTTTGTTTTCTTTTTCTCTCTAAGCATTGCTTTAAACTGCTTTGCAATCAGCCGATATGCCTTACATAAACACAACATAGAGTTGAATAGTAGAGAAAAAATCCATAAAATGATAGTTATAGTAACGGTAAAGAAATAACAAATGAAAATCATTATGAAAAAAAGAAGAAGAAAAATTGAAGAAGAAGTAAAAAAACTTTCTCCTGTATCTATTTTTTTTCCATATTTTTAATGCTTACTTACTTAAGTTAACTTCTCTCTCTCTCGATCGCTTATTTTAGACGTGTTGCTCAACATTTTGTATAATACTTTGTAAATTAAAATGATTGAGAGTTTTTTTTTTGGCTGTTGGAGTTCCGAAATAGAAAAAATTTAAATGGAAATGATGGATTTTTTTTGGGAAATTTAAATGAGTTTGTTGATAATTGGCTCACATGAAAAATGAGTTTGGTACCGGATTCGATTAGAAGAAATGATGAAATGGTTTGCGGTGCATTGGAATTGGAAATTTAATGATTTGAGGGTATATAAAAGGCGGGCTATCATGGTCAGTGTTTTGGAATTGGGTGATTGTGAGTTATGGTTGGGTCTGGGAGGCTGTTAAGCAGTCCAAATCGAGTAATTCACAACATTTGATCCTCTAGAAGCTTAAAGCCATGAAAATTAGTAGAAAATTAACTGAAATCCTAATCCACAGCTGCCATACCCCTAAAAAACCCACTTCCAGATCAAGTTCAAATCCCAAAAAAGCCATCAAATCTCGATAAATCCTCTCATGATCACACACAAAGTCATGCAATTGAAATTTCATTAATTTTCCTTCTTCTTTTGCTTCCATTGTCTCTCAATTCATTGTAACAATTCCGCTGTATTTGCCTTAGCCTGCCTCACTATCTTTTGTTACGTGCCTCTTCTGCAAATGTATATGGAAGCAAGCAAGAAGAAAAAAATTTAAACTTTCCCTATTTATTTTCTGTTATTTCTCTCTATGCATATATATAGTTGTGACTAGATCTGGAGATGATTACAATGTAGTAATAAAAATGACATTTATCACATCATTTTCGAGTCACCTTTTGTGGCTATATCATGATCATCATGAATCACATGTGCTTCTCTTAGTTTTTCAAGATCAAAATTGTGCATTTAACCTTCCGTACTCATAATTTTATTCATACTGAGAATTGCAATTTTTAATACATGAATGGATGATCTTTGAGTCACTAAAAATCTAGTAATTGTTATGGCATTCAGGGATATTCACAACAGCATAATGATAATTGAAATAATGGAACGTTATTATAAGCATTATTATTCTAGTAATGAAACCACAAATCGCACAATTATTATTTGAATATTGCAGGCGCAACTTACTATAAGTGGATATAGATATGCATTTATATTATTGGCTCAGAGAACAGAGTTAAATGTATTAAAATAAAATAAATTATTGTGCAAAAACTATAAATAAGTTCCACAAAAATTTGTTACTTCAAGCTACCACTTCCCTTGCTGTAAGTTTGTGAAGGCATGCGGAGATCATAATTAAGGAAAATTTGGAATTTTTTAGATTTTTGGGGTGATTTTGAGTGAGTTTAGCTGAATCTATTGATTTTAGGGATCCTAATACCATTAGTGAAGTGCAGCACTCCGCTAGACCCTTCTAAACACCCGACATCACTGCTGTACCATCCCCCATTCAACTGTACAACTGCAAATTTATTAGCAACTCTCAATGCTGCACCTTAGTCGATAATTCCAAAACTATAATAAATTACAAAAAAATATACGGAAATTTTGAGATTATCGCTTGATTATAAGGTCCTGAAGGGTCAAGCTTAGTCGATTGTTCGAAATTTGACAAGCGTAACTGAATTTTCAATCCACTGGCTAGTCTCGAGGCTACAAAGTATTATGCAAAAATATACAAATCTTAGACTTTTAATCATGAGAATCTTAAACATATCTTAACCTCAATATCTAAATCAGTTCCAATTAAACAAAGCTAACCTAGACATAATGAACTTAAAAAAAATCAAGTTTCAAGTTCCACCTTAACGCTGCAATTGGAAATGAAAAGTTGATATATTAACTTATTGGCATATTACACTCAAATATTATTATTACTTTTAATTCAATTGCTTGTTGCCAACTCAATTACAGTTTCTTGTATTATGTAATGAATTTATGTTATTTCTTTCCTGCCTTATATTTTTTATTGTTAATAAACAGCAATCAAAATGTAAAGAAAACATTAATACGGAAAAAAAAAAGTTATAAGGCACAATTTACTATAAGATAAGTGAAAGGAATTGTTTAGAGAAATAATAATAATTGAAAATCGGGAGATTGTTTGTGAATTGGAACGGCAACGAAATAAATTGCCATAAAAAAAAACAATATTAAAATTGCTTTTCGTGAATATTTTCGTGTTGGATGGCTTTCGATTGTGTATGTCTCATTAAATTAAGTATTTCAAATAATTATGAGTAATTTAAGGAGAGATATAAATGGAATATCATTTAGCATGAGCATTAATGTATGCGCGAACATAACCATTTAGAGTTTCACGTTTGTTGATTGGTGTAGGTTGGGTCACTAGGAGTTGATTTAGATGCAGGAAATTGTATATAATGAGACAAACGATGCCAAAATTGAACAAACATCCAAATTGAGTAAAATCCGTTAAAATTTGAATTTTCTGAGATCCAAAAGCTTCCCAAAAAGATGCAAATTCAATTTGCCTTCAAAAAATCGTTAAAATTTGAATTTCAAAAGATGCAAAAGCTTCTCAAAAAGATGCAAACTCAAATTGACTTCAGAAAACCGTTGAAATTTGAATTTTAAGAGATGCAAACCGAATTCGACACAAAAAACCTTCAAAAATCAAAAATTTCAAAGATGCAAAAAAAGAAGCAAATAATTTCAAATTCCAGAAATCCGTTAAATGTCAAATCATTAGCCAAAGTCACTCAATCATCCAAAAATAGTCACCACACCTTAATTAGAAACTTCTACAGCTCGATAATGCATAATCAAAACTAATTATAGATCACACTAAGAGTCATGTTAAAAGCTGCAAATCCTTTAGTAACAGTAGGCAAAAGTAGTAAAGCAAAACTCGTTTAAAAAATTCAATTTTAATATTCATAAATATATTTTTTCAATAATATGAATATGTAGCTTACAATTTATATTTTTCTTGGTCAAAACACCGTCCCAAAGTCAGCAACAAGCAACTGAGTTGTGTGTGCGAGAGAGAAACGGAGTGGTAAAGACATTAATTTTATATTCATGTTATTTTTATTGCAATTTTGCAATTATTTTTCCTGCTTTGCGGCTACTGAGCTATAATTAATCACAATTTTAAGTCAAAAAGAAACTAGCTACAGCAAGCAATATTGAACAAAAAATTTGAAATGGTGAATTAAATATAAATAAAATGGGATTAGGCCATGATCATTGATTGTGTGTGCCTATATACAGCAGGATACATATAACAATATTGCGCAACCTTCTTTTCTTTTTTTGTTTTTGACTCTCTGTATGATCGCATGACATTCAAAAAGACAGCAATGGTTGCGGTAGTCCAACAAGCATATGATCGACACATTATAATGAACTGCTTGTTTCTCTCATTATTCAACAATATTTTATGTACAATTTTTTTTTTCTCATCATCAAACAAATTGTGCTGGATGGATGAAAATTAAAAGTCTTTTTTTTTCATCTCTTCCACTCATCATTTTCAGTTTCTATTTTTTTTTTTTTGCATTAAAGAGAGACTTTTACTTTTACTTTCATGCCATGCCTATGCTATGCTGTATAGAGGTAATAGTAATCAACATAGATTACTACTTTTTAATTTCTCATTTTTTCTGGCAATTGCTGTAATGATAGATTATGTTGGCCATGGTCATTTCTACTTACTTACTTATAAAACCGCAAAAAAAACGAGTGCTGTTACATTAGTGACACTTCAACCGTGCAAGAATGGGAAATTTTTATGAAATTTTGCACGTGTAGCGGATTTCTTTGTTTAGGCTTTGAGAGTAACAAAAAAAGGTCAGGGATTCAATGAATTATTTGCCTAGTCATTCAATGAGATGTTTTACATGTAGTGAAAGTTTTTTTTGATTGATTTTTTAATTTTTATGTTTGCAAGGAATAACCACTGTGCGTGGATATTCAAGTTTCTTATGGATATTTCCAAGGATTTCCCCAGGCTTCTTGTCGATTGCTATGGAATTACCGTGATTATATTGCGGATATTTTGAGATTTTCTTGTTAGTGCCAGTTAGGTATGTGATGCAAATTTCCTGGATATTTTGGAAATCACTGATGACGTCTATGGGAATGTGAAGGGTAAATGTGTCAGTTAGATATGTAGTGGAAATTTCCTGAATTTATCAAAATTTCATTGATGACGTCTATGTGTATATGACAGGAGAAAGGAAGTAAGGTCAAGTTTAATGACTTAGAGTAATGTGTGGAATTCTACAGGCTATATATCGCACAATGACATTAGTCATCCTAATCACAATGGCATTAGTCATCCTTAGTACTAGGCATTCAATTAGTCATGCAAATTCCTGGCTGCTTAGGTTAGAAAAGTAGTTATTCGGACAGAACTCTCAGCAGATGATTTAGATCAGGTTGACTTGTATGATTAAGGAAATTTGATGCTATTCAGAGTTGTATAGTAGACAATATCCCTGCTAGACTGTCCTGCAACTCAGCCACCAAATCCTCAATGTCAATTGACCCCAAAAAACTCCAATCCAACTGCGCATCAACCTCAAAAATATTCACAACATCGCGAAAAAAAAAACAATATTTGTCGTGCCCCTTTTTTCTCTTACCTAACATTTTCGCTTCTATTGTGACTGCAAAGTCTAACAGAAACCTCTTAAAAATTCCAATTCCAAAGCAACTCATTTAACACCTCTAGTGTGTAAATATATACATTACATATTTTGTGCCCCAAAATAGCTGTTTTGTTTTGTTGACAAAAGACAGTGACTGAGACAGATAGACAGAGACTGTGGTGACATTTTTAGCAAAAATTGAGGACTTTATTATATGTGTAAAAATATTTATAGAGTAACGAAGATACGTACTCACTGTGATAGATATAAATCACGTAATTGTGTCAAATTCACTTGTGTAAGTCGGCAAAAATAAATTCAAGCCGCAAATGAGAAATAACCGTTACCGAATATATCCATAAATGTAAATTTTAAATCATGCACAATGCTATATGCGAAAGTGAAAAAAATATCATAAAAAGCTTAGTTATTTCAATTGGTTTCGGGGCATACATGCAATCAAATTAATTAGAAGTAATGCAAAAGAAAATTAACCAATTTTTTTGAGGTAAAGCTGCTTATATCTAATTACACACACCACTGCGTAGACTTTGAGGCTTTTGCAAGTCAATCTATCATAGTACAAAAAAAAAAAATATGCGGCATGAGGCGGCAGTTTATTATTTTAGCGGTAGTTTTTCTATTTCATTACGCGTACATGCTGTTTGTCCTCATTTCTAAGCGCTGCTGGTTTTTTTTTCATCACATCTCTCGCGAGTCATGATTTAAGAGAGAATTGATGTTGGCTTGTTACTTAACTCGAGAATTCTAAAAAAGATTTCCATTGTTAATTTTAATTTCCATTTCTATTGGAATTTCTCAATAAGTAATGGCTTTAAGTGCACATAATTTAAGTGACTTTACGATAACTATGCTAAAAATATGAGAGCCATAACCATAAAACAGCAGTTTTCATATGGGGATGGTCTAGTAATGACGTCATGCATTTATAAGGGTGTGCTGAGCTTTATGACACATCATGTTAAGTAGCCATACTTCAATGAAGGTATAAAGCATCTAACAAATCATCTGACATCATCCACCGACATTCCCATAGATAGATAGCACAAATATAATGAGAAATAAGAAGATGATGATCAGAATCGAGCATGTATGAACATGAAATTTATTAGAATGGCTTTGAATTGTTGATTGTAGCCGTGTGGCTTTCATCGCCAGCGCGCGTGAATCTCACTGATGACTTTTTTTGTGTTTTTTAAGGAAAGAAAAACTCGTTTTCTGGATGTACTTGGCGTGAGGACAAAATGGCGCCGCAAAAAAAATCATCTGTCTTTATATAGCGTGCATATATCTTATAAACTAATGGACACTTTAAGCTGACAAATAAAGCCAAAGTCATTCTTTCTCTCTTTCCTCATCTATGAATCAAGACGTTATGTATGTGTGAATCTATCTACACTTTAATGATAGAAATGAGGTTAAGACGTGCCTCGATGCGAGTGAATCCATTTAATTACAGTTTCATTTTTTGTCTTCATCTTCTTCCATCATCGTCATACCCAAATATTAATTCCAATTTTTCATCCAAAAGATTGTTATTTTGACTGGCACAAAACAACATCCATACGATTTACGTAACTTTGTTGTTCGCACTATTGTTTTTTGAGCCAAAAAAGCAACAAGCACCACAAGAGATAATGAAGAAGAAGAAAATGCTTTAAAGCACACCATGGAATGTGAAATCGAGCTCTCTATAATACAAAAATTATTGAGCTGGGCTTATTTTCTTTTTCCATGCTTTACTACTACTACGAGTAGCAGCAGCAATAACAACAACAATTTTTTAATATATTTTTATGTAATAATTCCGGCTTCTTTCTCTTTTCAACACTCATTCCATCTCTGTCAAGTCATAAGCCCCCTTTTAATATTCTGCATATATGTCATGCCAATGAGAACTCATAAAAAAAAAGTTTGATTAGTGACAGTCCGAAAGAGCTTAATTCATTCATCTCATCTCTCATATAAATTGTGAGAAATGCATTTTAATCAGTTTTAATTTTCCACAATTGAAGTCATTGAGCATTAAGAGCTTGTTTGGGATTTGTGTATGTTGCAATCATATTTGATGACCTCAATTTTTACTTCTTGACTTTTATCATAATTTATTATAACAATAATAATGCTTTTGCTGCTTTATCGCTTATTCTCTTATGCCTAAAACATAATGACTATATGGCATGAACTTGTTTTTGAGAAATAATGAATAAATAATTCAATGAGTTTAATTCAATTGAAAATAAAATAAGAAAGAAAGACAAATTCCTTGATTATTGGGATTAGGGATGGCAATTGCTTTCTGCCGGAGTTGAGGTTGCCGACGAAATTGAGGTGCTGGGTTACAGGCTTAGTAGTCATTCAATATTAATTGAGAATTATAAGTTCAAATCCTAAAAGATAAACCTTAAATAAGCATAATTACTTATCAAACTAGTTCCAACAGTTTTGGGATACTTTCAAGTTAAATATGGATTCCGAGGTTCGAATCCTACCCAAAAGACTCATTTAAATGCAAACTGTCTCAAGACTCGCAGTGATGATAAGCATATATGGCTAAATCTGGCAATTCATAGCCATATCAGTCAACATCATTTAAAATGACCATTGACTCAAAGACGCCATCAAGGCTTACTAATGCTAGATCCAAAATCCCCAAAAATATATTCAAAATTTCCAAAATAATTCTCCATGAACAACCGGCATAGCCTCGATCCAAATCAATAAAATTATACCCTACCCCACATATCATTATTGTGTATATATCCAATAACCATACTATATATATGCTGACTTTTTTAAGCAATGATTCAAATAGAAAATGAAAACGAGATAAACAGTTTAATGTAGCCGGCATGAAACTGAAGGCAATTTATAACATGATCTGGTGTATTTTTCGTTGTTGACCCAATAAGGTCGTTTCTGGCAAAATTCAAAGAGAATCTAACAATCTATAAAAATTGACTGTATATGACTAACGAGCGTAAGAGAAGGCCTTTTTATTTATGAAAAATTCAAACTTCAATTGCAGCTTGAACTGTATATGTATATAAAAAATGTTACATAAATTTGGAATGAGTGACCTAAATAAGCTCATATATGCTGAAAAGAGTTGTATGCAATTGTATCTTTTTTCACATATGAGTTGAGTTGCATTTTACTTTATGCTTTACAATATTGAGTGACTGACATATACGCGCATACGTTACGGCATTAATCTGTAATTAATTATCTAGAGTAACTCACTCAATATATTTTTCTTTCCCATCATTTTAATGTCAGAAATTTTTTACATCTGGCTTTAATTAGATTGCACTATGCATTCATGTGCTGGTTCTTTTGTGTATATCACTTCCTGATTTAAGACTCAGATTTCTTGCCTCGATACTGTGTAAACAAATTTTATTTTATTTTATTTTTGTGACTTTAAAGGCAAAAGGAACGTCGCGTTGATTCATTAATTCCGCATGCGATCATTTCTCCTTCAGTGATGCAATAATGCGAGTATGTCAAGTGGCATTTCTAATTGCATGTGACTCTCTTTAATTGATGAAACAGCTGGCTCACTTCTTGTTGCTCTCACTCTTTTTCTATTACATGTCTAAGTAGGTCACCTCTTTAAATATGCAATGTAATAATGCCAAAGTGAGTTTTTTTTACGAAATGTCTAATAAGCAGCATAGAAGAAAAGAAAAGAAGTACAGATGAGAGTGAATCTTACATAAAAAAGACGGCTTTGAAAAGTGATCAAGAAGAACTACACACAAAAAAAAATTAAAGAGTTGAGTGGGAGAAGTCGCGAAGAAACATGAACATTGTTAGCGGTTCCAACTTTTGCTTTCTAAATTATGCTTGAGGTTAATGAGGCTTAATATTTTTTTTTTGAGAGCGAAATCGCATGCACTTCGATTATAAGCATGCATACCACAAATTTTACGATTTATTTTGCAATAGTCGTGTGCAGTGTGCGATTTATTTTTTCTTTTACAGCCTATCGCTTGACCTACTTGCGAACAGCTGTTTTTCAATAAATCTGAATCATTTCATGACTGAAACTCCTCACATGGGGACACTCTATTGGGAAACGTCACTCAATTGACACAAGTGGTGGCAGTAAAAGCCTAACGAATTTTTTGCTTATTTTTGCACAATAAGGAAGTGAAATTACAAAAAAATTTAAAGTAGAGATTTTTTGTTGAGCTTCCGGCATTATAGACATATATGAAATGGTATTTGAATTTTAAGTTATGACTGTTATCTTGAATGTTCGCAATGGTAATGAGGAGGCGTTTGGAAATGACGTCTAGCTCCTTATAAAATGTCTATAGCTATGCAATTCCTCCAAAAAAGGCATTTTATGCTTGAATGTTTGATGACTGAATAGCCAAAGAACTCTTAGACGTCATTAATGGACGATCCCCAAAGCCATAGACAATATTTGAATTTTAAGGAACAATATTTGACGATAATGAGCTTTATGAGCTTTATGTGACAAAATAAAATAAGAATTGGCAATAACTTTATTTTTGCACAATTTCCTCCTTAATCCGTGACATACCCACTTTAAAAAAAAGTCAAATATGCTGAATATTTACTTAACATAGAAAATAAATACCACAGAATTGAGCTTAAGGTGAAATAATGTAGCTAGTTGTGTTGGTTTAACACGAATTCAAGTAAAGTAAAAAAAATCAAATGCCGAAAAATCCTTGACTTACTTTTTGCATTAGTGCCTCGTTCCATATTTCATCGTCGCTACATAGTAAGTTACTAGTACGATGCGTTTGATATGTAAATATATGTGTATATTATAATGGTAAGGTTAGTAAGACAATTTATAGTCATTGTAGATTGCTATTTTTAGAGGAAATTTTCAGGGGAAATTCCAAAAACAAAACAAGAGCTTTCCAGATGTGTAAGATGTGTCATCTTATTTTATGACTGACGCCACTGTCAGCCTCCTTCCTCAAAAAATTGTCGATTTCTTTTTCTCGCATTTTATTACCACTGCGATGATGCAAATGAGTGAATACAACCGCGGCTTTAAGTTTACATAATAAACTTTTGAATTTTTTTTCTATTATTGTTGTGCTTTAAAAGATTGTCTGCAAAAGCGACTCAAAGATGTGATCTAAAAAATTTTTGTTATTTACATCGTGTGAAAACAAAAGGAATTTACATACATGAATATCAATTTAGCTTCTTTTTGCATAATAATTTTGTTATTTTTACATTTTTTGGTTTATTTTGAGAATTTAAATTGGTTGGAATTAACTTTTGCCACTTTTTTGAGCTGTTTGGAGAAGTTTTTAAATTTATCTGACTAATTTGCGGCTTAAATATGCAAAAAACTTTTCGAAGTGAGAGAAAGATGCAAAAAATATTCAAATTTGGCAGTAAAGATGCAAAAATTCAAATTTAAAATTTCCGTTAATTGCAAATGCAAATGAAATTCAAATTTAATAATTCCGTTAAACTGAACTTCCCCCAAAATGCAATAAAATATCAAATTAACAGCACAAAGAGCCAACAAACATTTATTTACACATAAAATTAATGAGACTTTTCCTCCCAATTATACAGCTCAGTGTTGTATACGTTTTTTGCATAATTCAATTTTTTACTACACTTTACTGCTCTTTTATGTAATAAATGGCAAGTGAAGCAACAAGTTTGAAAAACGATCATAAATGGCAGCCAGCATAAAACCTAACCTAGCACAAGGTAAAAATTTTTAGAGTGAGTTGGAAAAAAAAGAATGTCGAAGGCAATGAGCATGCAACATGCTTCATCCTTGATTCAACCCAATATAGCTTGCAAAAAAGTGTGTAATTTTCCATCGGGAATTTCATGGCTGAGTATAGAATAGAACATACAAAAAAAAATTGAGGTCGAAGTCAAAAGGTTAAATTAAGTTTTGTTGATTAATTAAATTTCTATCATGTGAATTAAAATCTACTTAATTAAAATTAAAATAACATCAAGTGCAACTGCAATCAGCAGTTCTCATCATAAATTTCACTGAAATTTCTACAATTTTGCAATTCCTTGCTTGCTGACCTTGCGTAACGAGATGCGAATTTTTTTCTAATGAAATTTATGATATGTCTTAAAATTCAATGCCTGAACATTCCAATGATAGAGAAAATTTTAATTTGTGCCTCGACGTGAAATTGCACAATGGCAACATTGGCCGATTAGCAAATTCTCTAAAAGCGCAACAGAAAAAAAAGTATAAAAAATTCTTCAAAAGCCTTCATGTGAGCTATTTCAACTATAATTTTCATTAATTATTTGCAACTGGTAATAATGATTTTTCTTCTTCATATAAAATTTATTGCAATTCACCGTTTTCATCATTGCAATAAATTGTATGATTGTTGGAAGATGAAAATTATGCTTATGGGCTCGTAAAAACTGATCAGAGATACGAATACAATGTAAGAAGGGGGAGGGGCTGATAAATTATTATGTTGCAGACTTAAGGCCTTCGATTCTTAACATATTTTTTCCACCTTTCATGTGTCTTTCTAGTCAGTTTCTTCTCTCGCTTCTTGATTGGGGATTCGTTCGTGTTGTATGGTGTCTTGGTATGTCTTGGGAGGAATGGTGTCTTAATTCTTGGGAATAATTGAAGTCTTTTCGGATTTTGTATGGAAAAATTGACTTAAGTTGACTATATTTCATATCAACTTCAAGATCTGTAACTCAAATTAGCCATAAACCCAAAAAGAACCTAAAGTACCATCCCTGTTACACGCGGAAGTTGACTTCATCCTCTATTCACAGTTGACTAATCTGATAAGCTATGATACCTCAAAACAAATCCAAACCCTCCATTCAATAATCCCTCAACCCACACTCAACCCCATCAATATCCCCACAATCATTCAGCAGACGCAACTTGTCGACATCCCATCAAACTGCTTGACGTGCCATTGCACAATGAAAATTGTGTGGATATAAAAATGAATGGAGTCGGTTGGATTTCTTACATAAAGTAGAAATTGTATGAAAATCGCGAACACACGCAGTAATAAAAGGAAACTTTCAAATGGGGTTTATTTGAGAATGACGTCTAGAAAGGGGAAATTGAGGTGTTTGAGGGTTAATTTGGAGAGATTAGATAGGGAATTGTAATGATATGGTAGGATAGACATCTGGAATTCAGATTTTATTAGAACCTAACTGATGAATAACCCCAAAAAATAGCAACCCATGAGAGTAGGAAAAATTATCACATTTTATTTTAAATGGCGAATTAAATAGGCAATTAAATGTCATTGCATTCGCATGAATCTCTCGGATGCCTTTATACTATATTAGATGAAAAAAAGGCATTGATTTAACAAAGAAAAGTGAAATAAAATGTCATCGGATTTTCTACAATAAGTATAAAAATGGCAATAAATCTGTAACAAATCATTATTATTACGTACACAAAAAAGTAAAGTAAAGCTTGCGTCATCTTGTGTTTTTTTGAACGAAATAAGTAAAATATATATCATTGTAAGTAAGGCATTATTATGCATGAAATAAAAAGTGAACGGATTTCTCGTGCCTCTTCTTAAAAAGCACAGCCGTGCCATGCTCCATGAAATCTTTGATGCATAAAGCACTTTATTATTCATGGCAAAAATTACCCATATGCATATCACACTGATTTTGTTATTAATATGTCTATGTACATCATCATCCATGATCATTTTGTTATTATTAAATATGAGTTAATGTCGAACAGCACAAAGGAGGAATAATCGCAATTGCGAATGCGCTTCATTGTTGTAAAGCTACCTGAACAAAGGAATTAATTAAAGTTTTTTTTTGCTGGTTCTCTTTTTGTTTCGCGATCCACTTCTGACTTTACTGGATATATAATAAAATTGTGCTAATATTCATGAATTACTCGAATAAGAATGCAAAAACCACAGCTGAGTTGCTGCAATTGATATAATTTTAATATTGTTTAACCTTTACATTGATTTTATATATATGGAGATATGGAGTAGAGCAGTTAATGTGGAAGTGGTTTTAGGGGGCTTTACTGGATATTGTGGCTAGCTGGAGATGGAATGTTGTAAGAGTCATAAGACACCTGCGGCATTGAATGTTGAGAAATCTGTAAAATTGAGATCTGGGGAGTTTTATGGATGTTTAATGGATATTTATTGGGTGTTGATCGTTAATGACGTTTGCTGTAGGATATGAAGCTAGAAAGGCTTAATAGAAGGTATTGAAAATTCCTAAAATTGCTCTAAATCCTACAAAAACATTCGAAAACTCTAGACGATGACTAAATGGCTTACAAACCCTTTCTAAGCTAATATATCAAGTGTTTAAGATAGAGTTCCTCTTCACATCTCAAACCCAACAAATGAACATCCAACACCAAAAAAGAACCCAAAACTCACTCAAACTTCAAACATTTCCTCACCCAACAACAGCATCCATCCTAACCCTCCTCAACAATTCCTATTGAATTTGAAATTCAATTCCTACTTAAAAGCACAACATGGAAATTATTACTCAATACTAGATCGCAATCTGACAGTGCAGGAAAATAAGGCTGTAAATTTATTCAAGCATTTAAAAGTCAAAAAAAGAAGCAACATCATTTTTTTATATTAATTTGCAATTCATTGGCATCGTTGAGGTGCAAATTTAACCTCACTACACTTTGTATATATTATTAAGATGCAGTGGAAATAAGGAGAAGGAAAAAACGGGGAATTTAGGCCGAAGTCGATGTATCGTCGTTAAACACAGCTGTGAAATTGCAAACAATGAGTAAATAAAATGTTCTTTTTTATTTTGTGCAACTTTATGCCAGCGGCAAAAGGAAAGAAATTATCGTCCGTCTGATAAACAATCTCTCGAAAAAAAAAATTGATTTCGCCATGATGACGCAGGCTATACAGCATATTTGTTTGAATATTTTTGAGGCAATTGACGTGAAAAAAAAACTTTCTCCTTTCAAATTAATACCTGGACTGTAATGTGAGAGTAAAAATAAATGCAATTCGCTATGGGGATTATGGGATTTGATATTTAGTAATAATTGTATATAATTCAATGTAACAGGTGTGATGGCTGAATAATCAATACTTGCATTAATCACTGTCAAGTATGATGGAAAGAATAAAGAGAAAAAAAAAGTTTTTTGAGTCAATATATTTTGCGTGTCTCGACATGTTGTTGTTGGTTGGATATAAAAGTGTAATTAGCTATCGATACTTGGTATTTGTTTATTTTGTATGCTGTATTTCACGATTTTGAGTAATTTTCCTCTTAATTCGTAATTACTGAGTTGGGGTTGTTGATAAATTAGGTTCAGAAAGCTCTGGAAGGATTACTTACTTACTTACTGTTTCCATGCTCTTATAAGGAACTTAAGCTACATTAAAATGCATTCCATTTGACTCTGTTGCTGGCTGTATCACCTAGATTGTACCAAGTAGCATTTTGGAGCTCTTGAAGCATTGTTAGACTTCAGAATTGTCAAAATTCATGATTAGAGTGCTTTTAGATCTCAATATTTAATTGACATCACCAATGAACATCTCCATCCCACAAAATGCACATTTTAATCCCCTCAAAAATCCCCAATATTAATTGACAAACTCAACAAAACATCCACAAAAAAAAAAAATCGAGGATTAATATCGCATTGTTTTAAACAAAATTTTTTATCCATGTTAAAGGGCAAGGAACGCCCGACGACAAGGTTAAAAAATCCCTTTCACAATTTGTGTGTCGTTTCGTGTCGATGTCTTTTTGCGGACGTAAACGTATCAGACACCTTACGAACAAATGAATTTCACAATTTTTTATTATAACTTTACACGGATAAGATTAATAATGAGTTCATTATTCGCATATTTCGCAAATAAATGAAAAAAAAAGAGAGTCAGTCATGTATATGCGATGTGAGTCAGAGTCACCGAAGAAGGCCAATGCATAAAGAAGAATTTCACAAAAAAAAATAACCGTATATTTAACACAATTTTCATGTCGGCAAACTTGCATGACATTATATAGCGGCAATAGCAGGCGACTAATATGTGTAAATGTACGATGCTGTCATAGAAGTCATAGATTTTTATTTTCACAAATTACATGTAATTTTCTATGGCGTGCTTGATGTTTTTTTTTTTATATTCCATCCATTCTTTAAATGATTCAATTTCAATTCCTGGAAAAACTTGATATGTACAATGGATAGAAAGAGAGGCAGCATAATGTATTTCGCATGCTAATAATGGCTGAAAATGGGAAGAGTCAATAGTCATAGTCTAATGCATTATAGCCGGTATTTGCGATTGAATTGCACCGTACATGTATTTTATTGTTATTCTGCTGTTTTTTAAGACGAAGTAAATAACCCCTGAGAAACGAATCGAGAACAGGCTGATTGTACAGTTTCTGAAAACCTCAGCAAAAAATTGCATTCAGGACAGAAATTTTTTTTTGTGCTTGCCTGTTCATTCAACCTTTTTTTTATATATATTTCTCGAAAAAAACACAATTTTTTTTGTCACATCAAGAGTGCAATGTACATCCATAAATACGTCTGCATCATCATTTAAAAAAGCTTATTCGTTTATATTTGTTGTTGTTGTACGTTCCTTCACCTCCAGTTTCAATGCTTTTATGCCGTTTTGATAACTAACCCCATCCAATGTAGTATGTAATCATAATCATCTAGAGTCATTCCTCAACATAGAATTGCTGATATGTTCGCACACCTTAAAAGCAAGCAGATGAAGAAGAAGATTTTTTCTGGCTGATTTTCATCTTCATTCTATATTCTTTATAGAATTCACAACTACACATGCAGATGATGAAAAACTTCACATACAAAGTAGCATGTAAAAAGTGTCCTGGAGTTTATTGCCCTTTACAATATATATAGTTAGTTGTTGCAATATTTTTCGGTACAACAACAAGCTAAATAGAATAGGAATAATATACATGCACATAGCAACACGATCGACCGATGGAAGCTCAAATATTCATGTGAGAATGACGCCAATGAGTGGGTTAAAAGACTTATTTTGTTTTTTGACTGAGCATTGACCTAAGATTCGATGTTCTGACTAATGCACGCGAAAAAAACGACATCCCGACCTTTTTTGAGCACACATCAGAAAATGTGTGAAAGAAGGCAGGCAAAAGTCTTTTATTTTGATGTCAAATTCAGAACAGTTGCCAATCAATTCCTTCCATCCACAAAATATTATATTTTTGTGCCTTAATTCTCTGCTTTTTTTTTTGCACATCGCAAAATTTTTACAGAAATAAATATGCGGAGCAGAATGAAGAGCAGAAAAGATGGTGCAATTTTTAACCAAATGCCCTAGGTCATGATTCGACTTTGAAAATTTTGCGCGCTTGCCGAAGACAGCTTCGGCTTTTTTTTTATTTTCTGCGACGTACATTTTGTTGTTCTTGTACAAATTCAATAATTCGGTGCTGTTTTGTTGTTGGCTTGCTTGCTTGTACATATGTGCACACATATAATTGTGAACATGGCTATGAGGCTGCTTGCTGGTGCCTAAAAACTCGTCTCTACAGTTTTTTTATTGGTATGCATACATGATGCATATTGCAATATCCTGAATCATTCATTGTGTACTCCTCGAGACACTTGTTGTGTCTACTTCTTATTTATTCTTATGGCAGATAAAGCTCTTTTGCCATTTTTTTATCATTCTCCTCTTTTCCACTTACTTTATTCCTTCTTTATGTTACATTTCTGCACTCATACAATTTATATTGCAATATCTCGTTTGTAAATATTATTTTTATATACGACCGAGTAATAGCAGTAGCAGAAGCAGCAGTTGAATATAAAAAATAAAAATCTGGAGTATTGTACTTTTTGCCGGGTAGCATATTATGTATTCATTCAACCCCGACTTGCCGTATATATATAAAATGTGCATGTACATCAGTGCATGCACATAAACACAGTAAATTTTTTTTTATTCTTCAGAATCATGCCACAGACACATAAATGTTTCGCAAAAAAAAATATAAGCATAGAAAGGAACTTACAGCCAATATATTGCTTGATTGTGTGAGCATAAGCATCTTTTTTTTCGTGCGAAAATCTTCCTTTCATTCCGTGTGATTCCACTAAGATTTGTGGGGGTGTGTGTGTGTCGGTTTCGGTATTTTTTATGTAGAAAAGGACATCAACACCATTTATCGAAATTAAAGAACTAAAAAAAAGTAAGATCCAAAAAAAGAAGTCAAAATGCCGAATCAGAGGGTGTTTACATCTGCTCGCACATGGAATCATTGAGTTTAATGCACTCTCGTCCTAATCTTGGTAATGAAAAATGAAAAAATTTGTACTTGATGTGTCGTAAAAGCTGTCTGAAGTGCACAACACAAAGTTTGTTGTGCTCCTAAACTCGAACATTGCACTCTGCTTTACTTTACTTTTTTTTCATCATTTTTATGCTTTAAATATGGATTGGCAATTATAATATGTTTGAACTCTTTTTTTCTTTGCAGGCACCATTTGAATTGGTTAAGAAATTGGAAGAAGTTCGTTTATCGGAATCACGTCGCTCGCCACGTTTGGCTGATCAAGAACGCGATACAGATTTTGCACGTCTTGCTGATATGGCCGGTGATCGACGACGTTCATCATCACATAGCATTGACGTTCCAATGCAATTCACGCAAAATGGGTAAGTACTTAAATCAATCAATATTGTATTTGATGCAAATGGAGTTGAATTGAGGCAATTGAACCATTTGAAAGGTTGTGATTGTGGGGTTAGTCGTTTATGAAGGCAATATTGAGGACTGTTGGAGTTGCTTCATTGGTTTAGACTTGATTATCTTACAATGTATTGTTTTATTGTGGATTATTCAAATTTTGATTCCAAAATCTCTAAAAATGTTAAATTATTGAGCAGTTTTGGTGCTTTTAGGACAACAGCCTTAAATTCCAACTGTAGAAGCACTAAAAGCTAAGAATCAGTCCATAAAAGTAACAAATATTCAAATCCAAATCTAGACAACTTAAAATACCTAAAAGCCCTTAATTGGACACTCACAGACCGGCTTGTTACTTCTGTTGCGTAAACCTCAAAAGCTAATTCCTCCAATACAGAATGAAATATAATTTCGTTGTCATGAAAAGTCATGAACCGTTGCTTTTTTATTTTTTGCATATAAATAACTCTTTCCATATCTTTTTTTTTAATTAACTGACTGACTTGTTCCCTGTGCCTCGTCGGTCAATTCCCTTACGATTCTTTTATTCATTACACTTCACACAACTGAAGAGGCACGTAAAATTTATTGAAAAAATATCATTTATATCGTGCGCTCCCGAATCAAGAGAGTAGAAAGATCGGTTTCGGTCTTGAAACACCTGCAAATGTGAATCATCAAGAAGCAAAAAAGAATGTGAAAACGGGAATAAAAAGAAATTGCAAATTGAAGAGTAATAGCTTAAATAAATCGATATTGATGGTAATATTTATAGCCCTCACTATGACATAAACTCGACAATTTCATTGCACTGCACTTAAAAAAAAGCCCATTTTTGGTAGAGACAGAATAATATCATTCACAACTACATCGATGAATGGTACACAAATGTACAAATGCGACACAAAAACAAAAAATTTGAAAGGCGAATGAAATGGAAGCAGCCAAAAACAATACTTTTTTTTTGCGAATATACACACTTATACACTATCAGAAGAGAAGTAAATTTTCAGTCCGCGCTTCATCATGACCTTCGACAACAGATTTTGCGAGTATTGTGTCTCTATATAGCCAACACAGAGCATATAATTGAGAGAACAAGTTTGCAAAAAAAACTTTATTATTTTTTTATTATACATTTTGTGTCAATGTCTAGCCGGATTTTTGTGCATATCGAGATTGAATGAATAAGAATTTGTTTGTTGTTGGAACTCGGTCGAGATGAATTTTCATACTTTTGTCATTAATACGCAAACAAAGCTTTTTTGTGTTAATCTCCAAAACGGCAAATGAATGTTAAAATGACACTAGAACCGGTATTATGGCTTTGACCAAGTAACAAGCTCATTTTTGAAGACTTCTGTCATGATGATAATTTTATGGATGCAAGGCGCATGTACTTTGCTGCTTCGTATATCATTTTCTTGTTGTTGCACTGCTTTTCAAGGTTAACGTGGGTGACTGCTTTTTGGGGTTTTGTTGAACTTGATGGAAAAAAAAGTTCAATAAATTTTCACTCAGCTCAACCCGAAATAAATTAATGGCTGCAGATACTTCAATGCACCCCATGGACTATCTCAACAATTGTTTAATTTCCTTAAAGCAGTCATAACATTTCCTGAAGTACGTGTGCCTTGATATATCTGTGCAAATACACTAAAAATAATGATTTTTTCTCCTTGAAACAACCTCGTAAAAAAATACATTTTTTTGCGCTTTTTGGAACCGATTGTCCATTGCGGTTGTCTTCTTATTTTCCTGTCTGACCAATTATTATGACGCTTTTTTTGTTGTTGCTGTTTGCCTTTTTGAATATTTATTTATATTTGTCTGTAGATTTATTTTATACATCCTCAAGTTTTTTTTGTTCCTCTCATGTCGAAGCTTTATTACCTTTAAATGTCTTTGCTTCACATTCATTTCTCATTCTCATAATTAATGAAGGGTTACAGACATATAAAAAGCAATTCCTTTTACTTCTACTCTTTTTTTTGTGATATTTTATATGATGTCGAAGAAGAAATTGTTTCTAGACTGAACAAGAATTTCGGAATGATTTCATCGGAATTTCCATAAAATTTGTACAAAAAAAGAAGAAATTGAAGTGAAAGAAATTAATTTAATTAAAAAAGAAGTGAAATTGTCGCTGTTTGTGGCAGTTATGGTAATTGGTTTGGTGGATGTTAAGGTGTGGTTTGGGTCAGTCAACCTAAGGTTGAATCCTTTGACCCGGACAGCTTCAAATTTTGTTAGACTTCAAACTTTCAAAAAAAAGCCAAAAAATCATGAAAATTTGAGGATGGACTTCCCTTGCATATAAAATTATGCAGCTGACCCCACCCACTTCATAGCATGCAAATTGAAACAAACCACCTGACAGGCAGGCAACATGCCCAAAATATCAAAATATTGGCAACAACAAAAATATTTATAAAAAAATGCCACATAAATTTGGCTGTAAAGTGTGAGGCGGCTAATTAATTTTATGACATACAGTAGCTACTGTGTGCTGATCTCCTTTCATATAAATATTATCATACCTGACCATACTCAAAATTATTTTTGTATTTTTATAGTAAAAAAAAATTATTGTAAATGGTCGTTGAGGCACTACAAGTGCAAATTTATTTTTATGATTAAAGCCTTGCCAAAAACATTGACACTTTAAGTGTCTCTCTCGCTGTCACCTGTGATAAAAAATTATACAGGTTTATACGAATGAGGTGTAATTTCGTATCACTTGGCAAAGATGACAGACAAGCTGCTTATAAATTCACAGTTATAAACGTATTGATTAACCGGTTATCTCATTTGCAAGTTAATTGCTGCCTGTATAAGACACAAGACCAAAAAATTATATATATCAATCCAGCATATCTACATATGCTCTTTTTTGTGTGATTTACAACTTAAGCATGCCTGCGTATGCTAGCATACATTAATCGACCTTCGATTTCAATTTATTATAAATAACGATCATAGAATGAAGCTATGCTTACTTCCCATTAATGGCTATCCGAATCTCGAGTGTATGGGGGCTATGTAAACACAAAACGATCTATTGTTAGCTCTTACAACAAAGTATGTTGTCGATAATATGAAGCATTAAACAGGCAAAACCGAGGTCATCACATTCGAGAATTCACAAAAATTACATTCTTGACTTAATTGGAATTCAGGCATTCATTTTATAATGAAGATGATCGTGATGATCAGGAAGTGAGATTTTTAAGTAGATTCTTTACTTTTATTTATGAAAAATTGCCATAAAGTCATAAATTCATCTTTTTTTTGAATGAATGGATGAATTTATGACGCGATACAATATGAGAAACAGCTTTACAGCGGCCTGGCAATCTCGTCAGAAGGGAACGAAAAAAATTAATTTTAATCTAACCTTGGAGAGCATTTTTCTTCCTCTCTCGTTGCTGCTGCGGCTATGTAGTCAGTTTTAAAATTGAAATTTTTTCAAAAAAGAAGAAGCATGAAAAAATGTTTTTCGGATATTACGAAATCGCTGTGAGGAAAAATAAAGCAAGAAAAAAAAATCTTTTAAAACATTTTCGGCAAAATGGGTGGGCAACAATAACAACAACAACAGAAAGTGAATCACTGACATATGAGAACTGTTATTTTTGAATGAGAGAAATAAATTTAGATAAATCTAATAAAAGACACATTCTTTCAGCATTTACAGCATAGAGATTGATGATTTGAGGTGTAGTTCAATAGAGTAGCTAGGTGGCTGGCTGGGGAGAGTTGTGATCTACTTTTAGCAGTCTTATGAGTCGAATTGTCATTCAAAATAACTCGTTTATGAATATTTTGACCTTTAGGTCAGGTTTGAGTCTAGTAGAACTGGATTCTTGACATACATCTACATGTATGGCTAATCAAGCTTCTATATCTAGCTTTAAATATATTTGACCTTCCATTTTCAGCCATTTTCAAGAAAATATCCATCTAAATGCATTATCTACAGCACTTCTAGTGATAAGTACAATCCTAGTACCACCTGGAAGTTGAGAAAACTCAAAACTAAGCTACAACATGAGAAACTCTCCTCCCAGCCATACCAATGCCATCTCTCATTCAAATATGCTCCAACCTTCGAATATTCCTCCATCTAAACATTCTTCTTCCTATGTAGATTTTCAATCTAGTCTAAAAATAATTTTCACACAACTAGTTCAAACTGATATTCAACAAAAACCCAGCCAGACGATTAGTAATGTAAAAAAACAAAACTTACATAAAAATTATTAACCGCAGCCATAGAACAGTGGACAATTTCATTTTGTGAACTTGACAAATGTGTCCCGTATGACCGAGGCTATTGAGAAAAATTATCGGTCAAGAACCTTTTTTTATATTATTTTTTTGCGGTGAATCAAGTTTTTCATTTTTCTGATGTGTGTGAAAAAAAGTCAACGGAAATTGATATTAAATGATTACTTATCAGCTGATACTTTCATGTTTTTATAAAATTTAGCTCGATTTTTATTATTTTTATTACTATTTGTCTGCTGTGCTAGATTCGATGAACAATAAAATAAAGATGAATCGATTTATCAAGCTTCATGTGTGCTGTTTATTTGAATTTTTGTTGATATTTTTTGGGGTTATACTTTTTACGATGTCTCGTGATGCCTCTTGTAGTGAAGGGTACGGCTGATAATAAATTATATATCACATCCTTTCACGAACTTCATTAGACATTCTACATCAAATTCCCTTAAATTGTCCACAAATCACAAAAAGTGAGAGCATTTTGGTATCAAAAAACCTTTAATCTAACAAATGAAATCTATAAATACATGTTACACAGAGTTATTTAGTAAACAAGAAGATCTGTATTTTATAGATCAGCAGAGCCAAAAATTAGACAACGGCACACGTGTACTGTCTACAATCATAGAAAAAAATGAAAAGTTTCGAATTTTTGCACGCAAATTTGATTTCCATAATACAACTAGACATCATGTCCTAAATAAAAGTGAAATGTGCGTAAAAAATGAGGTAAGAAGAAGGCGGATGATGGATTTGAAAGTCACGCATTTGACGATGGGATGTCATTTTTAGGTTGTCGGGTTAGAGTTTCTTTTTAAAATTATTTTTTTGGTACTGTGGATTAAGTAATTGGTGAAATCTGGTACATTGAGTAGATAGTGAAAGGGTTTTGGATGTGTAGTGGGCTGGAGAGATTAATACTTGAGGGTTGTCTGCTGAGTAGATACTTAAACTTGATTGTGGATTGCTATTGATCTGCTTTTGAGTTTCTTATATGAAGTATGGTTTGCTTAATTACTTCAGTTGCTGTATTGAACAATTGTGTCACTTAGATGATGTCTTGAGCTGATTCTAATGGTAGCTATAGCTGTTGCTAAGTGCAGAACTGTCTATTTTGGGAAATATGCCATAGATCAATCCAAAATTGACACAAACTTGTAATTATAGTTCATTAAATATGATTCAATAAGAATCGAACCTTCACAAATCAAATAAAATAACTTAAACTACATAATCACCTTAAGTTCATTAATTATATGCCTTAGTCATAAATCTACAAAACCTACTAATATTTCATACAATTCTCCAATTTACGCAACCATCAAAATATATCCAACACTTGGAAAACCACAATAATTAATCAACTTTACGCAACATAATCACCATTACCTAATAAATTTCTCAAAAAAAAAATCACTTTAATCATCCAACAATCCGGCAATAATTAAAGCCCAGAAAACCCCCCAAATTAAGCCATTTCAAAAAAAGTTGAGTGTCATTCAAGTTGAAGTGGAAATTTCGCATTATTTTGACTAAGACATGCGTCAAAAAATTTAAAAAATTATTGAATGATGATGTTGGAAACGAAAATGAAAAGAAAAGTAGCTTGATTTTTAGCCGATTTGAGTGAAAGTTTTTGCCGTTGTTTCATTTCATGCAATTTTTTACTTCTTCTTCTATCCACCTCTTGTTATGCCTGAATTTAAATGTTTTTATTTCTTCTCTTTCTTTCATCATCGACAAGTGGTCTCCGTTAACTGATTGAAAGTATATGTACACAATGTACATTGTATGTTGAGGATGAGGAAGAAGGGGGGAAGATATAAATTTATTTATTATAAGCATATCAGTTCAGCTAAAGCCTTCACTAGCAAGACGAGAGAGAGAGAAAAAAGCAATAAGTGTATGCTTGTTTCAATTTAGTATGGCTCATTAAGCGAGTTATTTAACTAGCATGAAAGATAAAAGGCAAGGAATAACAAGAAAGCTCTCGTTGTTTTTCATTAAATTGCAAATTAAAAGTTATTGCTGATCATTTGATTTTGCGCTATGGATACTTACTTCTACCGATGAGAGTCGACAATGTCATTGAGATGCGCGCGCAAGATTGCCAATATCAGCAAAACAATGAGGATGAGGTAACAGCCTCACAATGTTGCATATACAATTAACAGCATGAGATCACTTAAAAGTTTCTCATTTTTTTTTTTTTTTTGTGTAAAGCTTTAAACTCATTTACCGGTTTTAGTCTTGTGATTAGTTTTCTTTCATCTGTTTCCTGGTTACTTTACACATGCATAGAAACTGTTGTTGTGAATTGGTATTGGCAGTGGTGGAGATAGGTGTTGGAAGGAGATTAGCTAGGTATTGACAAGATTTTAGCTTCTAGAGAGGGTTTAGGATAGCATAGTACTCAAAGTTAGTCACTAAGTGCAGTCTAGTACTGATCATTGCTGTCTTATTTACATGGCTTGTTGTACAGATCAATTGTGACTCATAGCCTCTCTTAGATGGCGCCTGAAGCTTGATTTACCGATGAAAACTGCTTGGCAATCACCAATCCCAATTTAGTGCATTGCAGTCTCTACCAACAATCTCTTTCCAACATAGCTGCTCTTTAAATTCCCCAAAAAAATCCAACGGAACAAGAAACTTCTTAAAATTCATAGCAACACCTCATTAAACACAAGTACCTCTCTGTCCATTCAGCAATAACAATTTACATTCACCGTTGAAATTTTACAATAACAACAGCAATCGGTCTATTTTACGATTGCGGAAGAGGTTGTGAATTTTACGCAGCAATGGCAATAGCCAGAAGCACCAAAAAGAATTATTTTTGTTTTTATTTTTGGCTACCGGTTAATTTTTTTTTTTCGTCATAATAACCTTCGGAACAAGACATCTTTCCATAAATTTTTGTAGCAGCATTTATGAGACGAAGAAACAGAAAATGTATATACACACACAGGGTAGAGCATTTCAAGGTAATCGAGGTGTTTCTCTCAATCATATTCAAAAAATCAAGCTCCGTTCCTCCTCCTCCACATGGCACATTAAAAACGGCTTTTTTTGTGTTGCTGTGCTGTTTAATTTATTCCGATATCATGTCTTGTTACACAATCACCTGGCATTTGAAGCTTATAGGAATTAAAATAAATTCAAGTTTGATATTCAACTTCTGCATATACACACATACAGCTACAACTAAATGATTCAATTGCTCTGGCTAATGCGCATCGCAATCACTAAAAATGCTTTTAATATTAATTGTTGACTTCTTATTTATTTAATAGCTCGCGTAAGCGTCGAACATCCTACACACAGGACGAACGTGAATACTTATTGGATGGTGATGATATGGATGAGTGTAATGCAGCATTGGTATTAATGAGTCTTTCATGTTCACCTAATTCGCCACGTCTTGGTCAAGGTGAGTCTTAATATCAAAAAATTGACAAATTAAATAGAAATAGAACATATTGAGGGTATACAACTGACAATCAGTCAGAACAAAATACCTTGAACTTTTGCAATAACCGTGAATATTTTTAAAATAACAAAAAAAAGTCATTTGCGTAATTTTTGTACATCTTCTGACTTCTTATTATTCCTTTATATTTTATTCCTTATTACGACAGCATGGGAGAGTGCTATATTTGGTACTAGCCCTGGTGATAGCATTCAATCATCATCATATAGTGGATCATCATCACCACCATTAAGTGATGATGGCAACGTCAGCAGCAGTAGCATGAGTAGCAATGAACAAAAGTACATTATTAAACAAAATCTACACAAATTGAAAATCAATCAGCACAATGTTAAAGTTCATATACGACGTGGCCAACGTACAACATCATTATCAGCATCAGATGAAGGTATCGTTATGGATTATGGCGAGGAGATGGCACGCAAGAGACGAGTGAGTAGCGCCACTTTATTCCTAATTTTTTCTTTTATAATGTGTCATGTTAATCACATACAAATTGCAAATTGGAGCGATGAGAAATTATCAGTGGCTGAACACAAAAACATTTTAATGCCACAAAAAATAGAATTGAGAACTCGAAAATAATTTTTTTGATAAGACCACTTCGTTACTTACCGCATTAATACTTACAATTGGGTCAATTGTGATTAAAAATTAATTACAATTTCCATATTTTTTTTATAATATTATTAAGTGTGAAATTATGGCTAGTTATCACTTTTGCGGCACAATTTTTTTTCCAACCAATAGAAGTTGGAAGGTTAATTCTTAATTAGCACATAGCTCATTAGTAATCAAAGAACTGTGACAATATATGAATTGGTAATGAAAAAAAAGTGTTTGCCGGTTGATCTACAAAATAATAATAGTATTTTATTGACGGCATTTCCATGTCATATTGATAAAAAAAAATATTAACGATTGGGCAATAAAACATTCAGGAAATGAGTTGCTTCTTCTTGCACGTCCGGAAGTTTATCGATAGTTATCGAAAATTCTTGTAAGGAAGTTGAATTGCGATTGAATTTCGTGAATTAAAGTTTAATGGATTGGAATTTGAAATTCGGGGTGTGGAACTATGAATATTCAAAATTCCAGGGGTGTCAAACTAAGAATTTTCTTGGAATTCCCAAATGAATATTTTAACGACTTTCAAAATTTCAAAATTCGATGCATCAAACTAAGAATCTTCAAATTAACAATTTAACGGCCATTTAAAATTCAAAATCCAGGATGTTCAACTATGAATTTCAAAAAATTTCAACTCATTCTTCATAAAATTTGAATTCATTTTAAATCCAACAAATTCACTTTATCTACAAAAATAAATCAAATTCATACAGCAAATCAGCAACAACAATAGACTTCTAGACATAATCAATCAGTCGAAAATGAATGAAGCACTTAGTTTCAGCACAATAAATGCATTGAAAATCATTGAAAATCAATTAGTGAGAAACTTTGTTCTATCCATTTCGAGCAGGAAATTACATTTTTTCAATATTTTTTTTTTGAGGTTCTAGTGGGTAATTTATCAATACATTCTTATCGCTTCACACAATATTTTATTTTTTGTTGCTTTATTTCTGTGATTTCTAAATTAGTAAATGAATCTTATCGGTAGTGAGGCTCCTCCGAACATTAATGTACATGTCTCATGTGTGCATATCTTGTGTGACAGGCAGGCTTGCATGACCACATACTTTACTTTACTTACATACAAAATGTCAGTCATTTGCACTAATAATAAAGGAATTTAAGACAACTTGATGAAGATAACCTTCAAAAATATTTAAAGTTTCTGTGTTGTTGACGCTGCCGATTTTTGTTATTTTTGAATTTTTTAGTTCTATAAATATCTACAAGTTGTTGGGTTAGCTTAGATAGTTAGCAAAAAAAAATAAGCTGTTTTAATGGCGTCACGATTCTAAACATATGTAGAGAGATAAATCGGTTCTCTTTTTTCAATGAAACGAGAAGTAATAAAAATCCAAAACATTATGTCATCCTTATGTATGTGCCTTGAGCAATTAGTTCCTTTGCGGCATCAAAGTTTACTCGTTAAAATATATCTACATGTAGGTGATGTAGATGGTTTAAAATTAGAATCTTTTTCATCGATGCACACCAGATGAGATGTGCTTTATGAGTAGTATTATGACCTTTTATAGTGAATTTTATTATATTTTTTTTGAGCTTGTGGGGATTTGTTGTGACATTTAAATTTGTAATGTTGAAGTAGATCAAGATTAATGGGATGCAGGGAGGTAGGCAGGGTTGACATACCTGATTGATACTCATATTGCAAGAATTCATGAGTTTTCTAAGGTTTACTTTGAACAGACAGTGGGGATGCTCATATGGTGCCGATTAGTGATGCCATCATGGACATACCATTGCCTGTTATGGATTACCAGCCTTTAAAGACAAAAAATTGCAATTTCAAGTCAGAAAGCCATTATAATCCCCAGCATACCCCTAACCACACCACTGCCTCAAACAAAATTCAAAATATGCAACTCATTCAATCTAAACTTTCAAATCTGATCATGTAAATCAACAGAAAACCTACAAACAAATAATGCAACAATATATATCCATAATGCACACACAAAAAAAAGAATCAGATGAATAATATGACATTGAAAATGAGTTAGTAAGAGGGAAGCATCAAATGCTTATTTTGCACACTCGTCCATTGCTAATATCCAACTCACGTGTCTCCATTCTTCCCCGTCACCTAATCGTCTCGTGTACACGATAATAAATTTTTTCTTGTTGTTGTCCCTTTCTGTGCCACTTGGAAGTAAATTTTATGACTTTAAGTTTTTAATAAAAATTTTTTTTTTATTTCTGTTCAGGCACGATTTGTCAAGACATATTAACATATTTGAGCTTCATTTGCACAAGATTGGCATTTTTTTTAAATATAAAAAAAATGTGACTTTTTCCCTTCAAGTGACTTAAATGAAGATTATTTTGGCATGTGCGGACAAAAATGAATAATAATAATGATTTTTGTTGCCATAAGTAAGCGCATTATTTGTTCTAGTGTTTTGCGGTTAATCGTGCGGCATGATGCAAATAATTATTTGTTTGCTCTTTTTGCTGCTCTAGATCACATTTTTTACTTCCCACACACGTGTACTGCCTGACGAGAGCTTTATCATACATATGAATTGGGGCTATTTTTAGTGGTGGACATAATTGTGGACATTTATAGAACATTTTTGCATCACTAACCTTTTTATAGATTCATATACATTTAAAGGCATAAAATTGGCCTGTCATCATCGTCATTCGTCGTCATGTCTACTCAATTCAATGGCATTTAAGGCATTATTTAATAATCTTCATTAAATAATTATTTTTGCGACACTTCTTAACTATTTTTCTTACTGTTGCTGGTGCTGCTGTTACTCATTGCATGTGCAATTAAAGCCATTTAAAAATGGACTGTAAATTACATCAGACAATTACAGTATTAAATAAAATTCCTGACTGACTTTATGTTTTTCATCATTTTTTTTTTTGTGCTGTACAAAACCTGCGTCTGGCATTACTCAATCCGTCGCCATTTGAAAAGAAATGTCAGTTGAGTAAGAGGAGCACTGAGACAGTAAAGTTTAAAACTATTAAGCGTGTGCATTTCATTTAACTTAATGCCTAAGCTTAAAATCCATGAAAAAATACCCCGGCAAATAATAATAAAAAAAAAATTGAATGGCAGTGCATCGAGCATTTATATGAGGAATAGCAAAATAAAATAATAAATGTATAAATTGCAATTGCAAATAAACTATTCAGTATAGTATGCAGTGTAGGAAGTGAGATAGAAAAACCGGCAGCCGCTTGCGCTATGAATTATACAAGTATTTGTAGTTTCAAATGGCATTGAGATTTGCTACACGTGCCACTAATTTTTTTTCTTCTTTTTCTTCCTCCTTCTCTCACTCAATATGAATTGCATCTAAGACTGCAAATTTGCTGATTATTTGTTGTTGACTACTCAAATGCCTCATTCATATATCTATTTTTCTGTAGCTGAATATCTTAATTTTCTAAAAATGAACTTCGAGATGATCAAAACTGAATAGTTTTATCATCGCTGAAATATTCCGCGATTGGGGGTGAGTGGCAGTTAGGGAAGCCGGATATTGAATAGTTTTTAGTTCTCTCTCCTTACTAGACAGCAGCATTAGCTGCAAAATCCACAAATCTTACAATTAAATCTCCTAAATTTTAAGGCAGGTCAGCGTCAACGTCACCCAACATCCCAACACACCCCCAAAGCTGGGTTGATATAAAAATAGAAGACAATTTGATGCCAAACCTAAACTACGAACTTAATATAGTTTTTTATTTAGACTCTCAAATCTGTTATGTCATTCGTCAATTCCTTCTAATTCTGTGACTGAATAAATAAATTTTTTTTACACCCAAGCTGAAATAAACAAAAAGAATAAAAACTTTTTGCAATTTGATTATGCAATTGCTGTACACGAGCCGGTTTTTTATTTCATATTGCAATTCTCAAGTTGAGTCACAACCCAATTTGTGTAGTTGTTGTTGTTGGTATTGCATCGATTTTTCATTGAGCTGACAATAATGAAAACAGCAGTTTTTTTTTGAAATTGGAGGTCAATGAGAATTCTTCAATGTCCACTTCCTTGGTGTGGTTAGCACACAGCTGAGACAAATGGGGGATTATTGGATGCTATTAAATGTCTCATTCTCGGCACAAGCGACAAGCTTGACAAAATGATTTTAATTTTCATAAATTAGCTGTGGATGATGAAAAATATGTGAGAATTTACAGTTTTTTATGAATAGCCAGAAGTGCAGTCTTGTAAATAATCATAATCATAAAAATTAAGTATCACATATGCATGAAAATGTGCAGGCAGTGCAGCAGTTCGTATGAGTGAGACGGCAAATGCATAAAATTAATGGCAAAAAAGTGACCTTGCACAAAATAAAAAAAGACTATTAAAAGTGAGCCTCTCTCTCACTCGACATTCACTCATCAACGGCATGTGCAAAAAAAAAAGAATAATAAAGGCAGCAGCAGCAGTGGCATATTCATACACACACAATATCAAGGCAGTAGCAAGTCACATATCATATGATATGTGCAATCATCAGCTGTTTTCTTTTTAAGTCATACAATTTCTTTTTAAAAAACTTGATTTTTTGTTTTGTTTGTTGCTGTGCTGCTCAGACTGTGTGCAAAAGAATGATAATTAACAAAACAAAAATGACTTGAATGTCATTTGTCATGGCAGTGAAAAATTAACAAAAAATTTAAAGCAACAATTCATTTCTGTTGATGATTATTGACATTAAACTCTGCCGTACTGTCCATCCCACGCAGTCTAAGGTACAAAAGAGTTTATTTTGTGGTTTTTCGTCTCTCATTTTGAAAAAATAATTTTATTATATTTTTAAAGACAAACGAAATTATCGATTCCTGTGCCAAGTGCATTTTCAGTGTGCTAACCGGCAATGGCATTGGATGATGAAAAAGAAGAGAGGAAAAAAACCAAGCTTGGGTTCAGTTTTGCAACAACAATGCTATGATGATGATGAAAAAAAAAAATATATAAATTTTCAAGGTTGCATGCACTACACAAGCGCATATTGCAGTTCCTCTATTCTTTGCACTATAGAACATTTTTTGAGCAAATTCATACAACGTATATGCTGCATTATTTAATTCAACCTTCTAAATGGTAATGAAATGAACTAAACCATCAAAAACATCCAGACAGAGTAAATTGCACACCTGAATAATCTTCTTATTTTTAACTAATTTGATTAATGACTTTCATTTGTTGTTGGCATGCTTAACAATGTATGAGTAATTTTTGTAGAGGAAGAGACGATGATGATGATGATGATTTTCAATGCCAAAAAATAATGATTTTTTCTGGGTGTAGCTGCATTACACAAAATCCTCTTTAGGATATTTAAGTTGAAGATATAAATTCCTCTTCATCATCAGAGGAAGTCACGGAATGGCTGACTTCGGACGAGTGTCTAATTGACGTCATCAAAACGTGAGATTGACAAAAAAGTGTGTAGTACATGAGCACGATAACTACACAAACAATTATGAATATCTGTTTTTATTATACAGTACTTAGATATGTGTAGATATTGAGTTCTACCTGCCACTGCCTCACTGACCTTGATTACAGCATGAACACTACGTATTTAACATTGTGACAAATGTTTTAGTTTAGTTTTTGTGAATATGTTGACATTTTTATCGATAATGAGACTAGTTATTGAATTGAGTATGTACAATAATGATTGTGATATGTTGGACTAATCAGCTTGATTGTACGGATACTGAGAGATATCAATTTTCAAGTATTTCATGGGAAAATGCTGAATTTTATTTAGAATTCTAGAAAATTCTCAGAAATTTCGACGTTACAGTCTAAATACCTGGAAATACCCACCAAACCACTTCCCATCCCTTCCAATAATGCAATTGTTACATGAGAATCAACATTTTGTTCATTCCTGATCGATCAACAACGACAACTGTATCTGTGACGTAGATGACCATGAAAAGTTTATTTCCTACATCGATAGCTCTTTATTTTCTGATACCGAATACATAAAAATAGCGCAGTACTGCCTCAAAGTGTAAAATTGACGAAAAAATGTCGTTTAATTTTATTTGATAAGATTGCAAGGAACAATGTCGAATTGTCAGCCAGAAGGCCTTTTCTAAAAATATTCAAGTACTTTGCCTTTGTTATCAATAATTGTAAATTACTTCAAGTCTGTATAAACCACAAAAAATCAATGCAATGGCAACAACAACATTAAAAATTGGACGAAAAAGAAGGAAAAAGAAAGAAAGACCTTGATTAAGTGCAAAAAAAAAGCAGAGAGTCTCTCTATATGCACATACGAAACTATAGCTAGGAATGAATAAAAAAAAATCGATAAGGAAAATGCACTCGATGAACAGTTCAAGGTTACGATGAAGCTTTGCAGGAGTGAAAGAGACAGAACGATATTGAAATGGGGAGCGCAATTTTTTTTAGTAGTTGCCATTTCGTATTTATGGGTTTTAACAAATTCTACATTGAGGTAGAGCCCGAATTGCGTTGCAAGTTCTGTTTCATGTATGTGCAGTCTCCATGTAATGTAATTGTAATGTTTGCTATCTCATTCAGCAGCTTATTACAATGTTTTTTAACAACGTAATTCATCATAAAGCCAATTCTATTTACTTGATGCTAAAAAAAATTAAGCATTTTCATTGGCGCGCGCGGGAGGAATGGAAGGTGGGGAGGGAGAAGTAAAAACGCATTCGGGAAAATTCCATTGCAACTTGACGCCTTCAGCTTGCTTATAAATTTGATGCACGCGCTTATAACAATAGTTTTGTATTTAATTTATTTATAAAACGCATTGCAATGCCAGTGACCGAAAATGGTTCAATTTTTTGCGAGCATCGTGATGACTAATTAAAAATAAAAAATGTTAAACTTCTTTTGCCACTTGCCGGACTTGTATTTAATTATTTATGGCATGAAATAATGTCAGAAAATCACGTTTCTTCATACGACAATAGACCTTAATATCACTCACCGCAAATGCGCATACAATGATTATACTCAATGGCAGGTGAAAAGTTGCTGACGCAATTGCAATTAATACAATATATTAGTACAAGTGCATACAACGTAATAAATTAGATTTTTAGTTTCTAATAGGAAATTTTTAGGAGTCATTGTGCTCTACACGATGCTAACAACTGATCATTCTGTTTACAATTTAGAGATGAAAATAATATTTATGAGGATGATTAGAATGTGCTGTGTTATTTCCATTAATTGTGCATTTTGCGATGTAAATAATGAAAACTAATCAGCATTTTATTAATTAGTCAGCAATATAGCTAACGATATTAAGTTCAAGACATACTGTCTACTGAACTATGAAACATACACGAGTCTTAGAACGCAAACAATAAAAACTTTCCTCTCACGTCAGGCAGGCTTCAAAAATCAATTCTTTTCGGATCAGTAAAATATTTTTGTTTTGTTGCTCACGTGAAGCACGCTTGGAATATGTCAAAAAGCTATAAATATTATTATTTTACTTTAAACTAAATTATATTCTTGTATTAAATGGCACGTTGCACAATTTTTACTTCTTTTATGGAGTTTCAGTGCCTTTTCGGAATTTTTTTGCATTTTTTTGTGTCTTTGATAAAGGCACAGCAAGGTTCTCTTAACTTTTAAAATGCAGCATGTCTCACGATCGTATTATCTTTAGATTTTATGAATGCACATTTGGAATATGACAATTTTTGTGCAATGGAAATGGCTTTTTTTTGGGAAAGATAATAAAAATTATTAGTTTGGCAGGTGTAATGCATT
This sequence comes from Chironomus tepperi, assembly GCF_022539635.2. Classification (NCBI taxonomy): domain Eukaryota; kingdom Metazoa; phylum Arthropoda; class Insecta; order Diptera; family Chironomidae; genus Chironomus; species Chironomus tepperi. Next base: position 5,843,019 of record NW_027226207.1, read on the forward strand.
TGAGTTGGAATTTATGAGGTTTTGGAAGCTGACATGCTTTAAATTGCCGAAAATTTGCATAATCTTGTATTTAAGAATTTAACGGATTTATAAGATTCAAATTTAGACTTTAAATTTTGTCAGGGTGTCAAACTATGAATTTCAATTGATTTATTTTAGATTTTCGGGGACAAAACTATCAATTTTAACGATTTTAGACAATTTAAAAATTTCGGGGTATGAAACTATGAATAAAATAGTCAATTTGAAACTTTATCACAAAATTCCATTAAAGACATCCAGATAAAGCATTTAAACTTATCAAAAGAATCTCAGACATAGACAATCAGCCATGAAAAATCAAAACATTATTTTTTTCCGTTCCAACAATTTCCAACATAAAGTTCTAAAATATCATTTTGCAGATATTATGATGAATCATTCTTATCATGTTTGTTTATTCACATTGAGCATGACATTAGCATAACAAATTTTTATTCTGTATATTATAACAATGCATAAGCAGAAATTCGATATCTCTATGATATTACAAATTCGGATATGAGGATTTAAATTTTTTGTGTTGATTTGTCATGGGAAGATTCATTCATATTTCATGCGATCGCATTCCATAGAATATAGCAATGACCTTTAAATAAAATGACTTTTTTTTGTGTCGTTTTTCGTTACTGTAAAAAGAAATCCTCACGAATATTTATCGCTGCTTTTAAGCTTCGACTTTTTGGGGTAAATTTTTGTGAGTTCATTCATATTCAGTTCAATTGCATTTACAGAGTTCGAACTTTGACATCTGTCCTTGGTAAGCATTTAATACTGCTTAGTCAATTTCATCGGAAATGCTACACAGTCTAAATTCTCTGGAAGTAATCGTTCGTCATGCAAAAAATACAAAAAAGATTCAAAAATTTCTCAATAAATGCTTTGAGTAAAAAAAAAATCATATAAAGTGGCAGTGATGATGTTATCATATGCATGACTATATCTCAGAAAAAATATGAAGAATAAAATGTCTAAAGTAACAATCAAAGCGATACAGTCGGCAACATATACACTCACGAAATTTCATTCTGACAAAAAGTCATAAAAAAAAAATTCAAAAAAATGTATGAAAAACCTCATTTATATATTATCATGACAATACACGAGTTAAACTGTCTGAGTGGCTAGACTGGAGGCAACAACAACAACAGAACACAAATTTAATGAGAGTTTTTTTTTGCCTCGCCTAATTACCAAAAATATCCATATTAAGAGTCGAACTCACAACAGGTACATGAGGGGTGGCTTGCTAGACATGCTTATCAATTTTGGAGGTTATGTACATCCTCACATAAATCCAAGAAGTCAATTGACGTCAAAAAATCACAAATTAATGCATTAAATGCGACACTGTCAATGATTTTCTAGAAAATAATAATGAATTAAAGATGACGGCATAAAAGTATACAGCACAGACTAGGATTTTCCGTCATAACAACTTAAAGTAATATCACGAAATAATTTCGTTGTTTTGGAGATTTCCAGAGTCAACGAGAATCAAGATTACGTCAGCAATATTTGTGTATAGCCGGTCAAACTGTTTCTCATACACTAGAACACATTTGAGGTTATTTGTATAGAGAACGAGAGACTTTAAACCGAAAAAAAAAACAAGTTGAAATACGTTGAAGGTCAATTGCTTATAACACATCAAAATATTCGTTCCTTCTTCTTCTTCCTCACCGTCTCTTGCGTGTCTTCTTATTGTTCCTACTTCGATACTATCGAATATAAAAAATTTCAAAATAGAAGTTGAAATGAGATGAAAGAATGTTATGATGGATGGATGATTGGATGGATTAAATGTAACGGTTACAATAATTAGACAGGGATTAAAAACTCCATTATATACCATTAATTAATGGTGCTATTGTTCATATAATTATTCATTAGATTACATCAATTAATAACCTGTCAATATACACTATGAAGTACATGAACTCATTGTAGGTTCACTGATACTCATTTTGTGTCATTTTTGTGTTGCGAAAAATTCTCATTTTTTTTTTGTGCTTAGCGTCAATGGCACCTCGAAAAAAAAAAACAACAAAAGAGTCTTTTATATCCATATACACACAACAATCAGTTTAATGCTAGTAAGTGAGCTCACTATGATTTTTGGGTTCATGAAATATAAAAGAACATTCAAAAGAGAAACAAAAAAGCTCATTGACACAAGATGTCCGGGGTCAATTACATTGCAAGGCGCCCAATTTATGCTTAATACGTAAGACGGCAGTCGATACATATTTGAGTATTTGAGTAAGCTATAAACATGATTTTTTGACAAAAGAGAGATGCTCTTATGTTGTTTACTTCTTTTCCCCCCTCTTGATGCACCGAACAATAGGAAAGTAATAAACAATTTATTGGAAAGGAAGCAGAGACGCAAAAAAAATAAGTCAAAAAATAAAAGGGGGAATGAAAAATCAAGCGGCTATATTTTAATGAATCAAAGGAACACCACTGGGATATATTTTATGCTGCTTCTGTTGCTTTTACACTTCTTCTTTAATGTATGTGTATGTATGTACAATGCACAAATTCTCCTCTTTATATTATTATTATTTCGAGGGTGAATGACACTTTTATTGCCTTTCATGAAACTCGCGCGCGCTTTACATGCACAAATATGATGATGATGATGCACAAAAACATACACAATTGCATTTTTACATCACGTCCATACATGTAAGTTATATTATTCTTTATTTTGAGGAGAACATGTATCGGCAATTGATTGTTGCTGTTTGTTTCATATGATTTTCCACATGTTGGACATGAGGTAAAGTCAAGAATAAATAATAAAAAACAGCAGTATAAAGAGAAAATCATATTTCTCATGCATACACCCATCCAGCTATCAGCTGGAAGATGCATTTAACGACATATGATGTTAATTATTTAAGCATTTCTCGCCGTGCCTTCCACAATCGAATCTCATTCTTTCACTCCAATTTCGTAGGCAGATGTAACATATTATTAGTCATTTCTTTTGGGTATCAAACTTAGAAATTTATTGATGCGGGGGTCATATACTAATAATCATATGTAAGTGCTTCCTTCGGCATTTAACGGATAATATTGGAATTCTCATGTCAATCGTTTAGTGACGTCTGTCAGAAATTAGATTTTAAGACCTCCATCGGTATTATGTTGATGTAGTTCATATAGGCATCAATTATCATCAATTGCTTGCTTTAGGTGGCACCTGGAGCTGTCTACATAGCTGTCAATATACAATTGGAAGTCTACAATTGATATGTTAAGGAATTTTGCTGTTGAGGCATGAATAAGGTGTATTTTAGTGATCTTAATCAACCCTACTTCCATACCAGCTTAGTCGTCACTTGCTGTCTCCCCCAGTGCATATTTTTATGAGTTCAAATTATCGACAGCATAAAAAATAACAATTTAAATATCTCATTTATGACTCGATTCTAATTGTTACTTTTTTTGTGGATATGGAAACAATAGCAACGCCCTTGAGAGATTTTCAATTTTTTTATAGCTATTTAATGGTAGCTTATGTTTACATTTCTTTGTATGTGGACTTATCATTTCAACATAATGACCCAAAAGTATTTAATTAGTTTTCAATAGGCCTTAACAGCACGCATTAATTAGTGCTGAAAATTGAAGAAGGAAGGACAGAAAGAATTCAAGAAAGTTCAATGCGCTAGTAAGCTCATGCTACAATTTTTTATAATGCCACACAAAAAAAAATTCTACTTTTTTGCCTTAATAAATTTAATTTTTTTTTCGAGGTTGTAAAGCACTTGAAACAGAAGAAAAATGAGATTAAAAAGAGTGTATTATAGTATAATAAATATATGTATATAAAAAAACAACTGAGAATACCCAATACAACACACAGAATGTAAGAGGAGTGTGTTCATTAACCTTTACCGAGGCTGATCACAAGGCCTGTTGTTTTTTTTTTATTTTACTATACGATGTTCCTCTTATATTACCTTGCTCATAAACAAAGACTATAAGCATAATAATATATGTGTATATATACGCCGGCCGCAATCGACGAGTGAGTGAACAAGAGTGAGAGACCTCAGAGATATGTCCCATAATCGCAGGTATAAGAAGAAGAAGAATGTGCCGGTGAAGAAGATCTTCATTGCCTTCTTTATTACAATTTTACTGTTGTTTGCTTCTCTCTCTTTACTCCTATTTTTCGCCCGGCTTTTCTTCTTATATACACACACGTAATTCTAGTTGTTTTCTTACTGCTGATCACTTCTCCTATTCAACTTGATGTAATTTGGATTTCATTCTGTTCCTTTTAAATATAAATAAAAAAATAAAAAATAAAATGCATGTTGGAAGGGATAAAAATAATAATAATATAGAGCGCATTTGAAGACGGGAGAGTTCAATACACCACAAACAAAATGGATCGGTGCCATCGGCCTCTGGAAGCGAATGAAAACAAAATAAAGAAGAGCAATAAGAAGGGGGGTCGTTTACGAATTGATGTACATTATTTTTGGAATATTAGAGGAATTGAGGATTGTTACTTCCAATTGATATTCTGTAGTCATACAGCTTAGACATCCAAACATTCAATCCCCAACAGACATCATAGGTAGACGATCCCTCAACAACACAAGCGACGATATATGTGATACATGATGATGATCTTCTTCTGTTCCTTCGAGGCTCCTTCTGCCTGTTCATTATCATACATGGACATACTCGACTACGACCTGCCACAAATGTAGTCAATAGTCAATACGAAACACAAAAATAAAAGAACATAAAAATAATAGAGATTCACGAGCAGCAAAAGAAGTGAATTGACGATAAACAGAAGGGAGAGACAGAGAGCGAGCATACATTGTTGGCTGATAATGGTAGTTTTGCGACTGCGATGTAAAAGGTGGATGACACGGACATGGCCTTGAAAATGGGTTCATTTGTCTCCAATACTTTTCGGGGTTAACTCCACTGCTGCTAAATTGTGCATCATGAAGTCATTGAACATTTTTTTTTTTTTGGGATTTGTGGAACAGAAGCAAATTTTTTTGTATTTTTAATTCAATGCTTCTTCTCATCATGATGTGTGCAGACTTAGCTTTCTTTTTACTTCTTTCTCCCTGCTCAGTATTTTTTTTTTCTTTCTTTTGCCTGCAATTTGGAAGATTCATTCACCTTTAAACACGTTGCAATTCAATTTTTTTTTTTGCTTCTTCTTACTGCTTACTCCGTTCATTTCGATGCAATGCACTTTGCTTTTGGGAAAATTTCATTATTTTTTACGTTCATAGAAAAATCATAGTTCTTTTGACACTAGTAAATGGAAGAGTTCACGCAATAGTAATGAAATTCATGCTGATTATCTAGCATCTCGTGATGTTTGAGATGTGTCAACCACAACTGATTTTCTGTCTTTTGTATATTAAAAACTGATAAATATCAAGGGAATAAACCGGGTAAAAGACATGACGTGAATTAATGTTATGTATTCATATGATGTTGTTTGTTATGTGCTGTGATTCTTTTTGAGGCATTAAAGCGCATTGTTATTGACTTTGTGTGTCATAATTATGAAATGTTACAGTATATTGTGAAATTGAGATTTACTTTAGATTCTAACGGACTTTTAGTATTTGAATGTTTTAGATTTATTTGAAATTTTTCATAGTTTAACACCCTTCGATGTTTACAAAATTGAAATTTAACAAATTAATTAATTAAAGCATTTAATTAAGATGCAACAAGACCGGCATTCGAAAAAGCATCATCAAAACTAACTGCTTAATCAGAAAAACAAGCTAAAATCGTTTGTATCCATAAATTTAAATAGAATTCAAATTTTATTTATTTATGTTAAAAGAATTGAGCATATTTGGAAAGAAGAAAAATTTGTTATAGACTATAGTGAATAAGATCATAGCGGTTGATAGAAGATCTCTGGAAAATAGATAAATAGATGCTGGAATAATATTTTCATACTCATATATATATATAGAATATTTCAATTATTTTGAATTGCTTATAAGTTCCGCAAAACTAAACAGTTTATTGCCATTTCTTTTGGGTATCATCGTAAGATTTGTTATTTTTGTGAAACACCTGAAAAGGCTTATATTGAACATTATCTTCTATTCTGTTTCCTTTATCAGCTTTAATGAATCGCTGTTGTGCTGCTGCTGCATGACAATGGTCAGTTAAACTATAACTATCCATGAAAGAAAGCAAACTAGAACGTAAAAGAAGTTGTTTTGTAGTAAAAGAGGTCATTAAACTTTTACATATTTTTTTTCTCCTCCTGAATGTTTATAGAAAAATAAAGAATTAAAATAATACATACAGTCAGTCACTAATACACTTACGTATGTGATACAGCGTAAAAAGCCGGGGAATTTTCATAATGCGTCATTTCTCTTTCAATGCGATGAATTTACTATGTTAAGGGATTGAAATGATTATCATGAAATACAATCAAGTCATTGTTATTTGAAGAATTTGACAAGATGTCCTAGAGTGCCTTAAAATTCCCATTTATTTCTAAGTAAAAATTGCACTTTTTTTTCATAACAACAATGCAAGTTTTTCAAATAAAAAGAAACCGGTAAAATCATATGGTCGATGAGTATGAGTGAGATAGCAACATGTGCATGCACAGTCGAGATGGCAATAGTCAGCGCACAACACAAAATTTAATGTGAACTGAAATCTTATCTCAAAGACTCAAACAAATAAAAAACACACATTTTTCTCTTCTTCTTTATGCTGAATTGAGATTGTTCTATATGCCTTTACTACGTCTTTAATATTTATTTTTAAATACACAAAAAAAAAAACATTAAGGTTTCGTCTCATTTCTCTCAATCTTACTCGATCTTACTCGTGAATTATAAAAAATCATTCAAAAAAAAAATAAAATTCCATCCTGCTGAATCGTAAATTGCATAATCAAATTTAAAACAATAATAACACTACAACTGATGATGATGTGAAGTCATATGTGGATTATCTCCTCACAGTCATTCAGTCATTTGATTTATTTGAAATATCAAACATATTGGAAAATTGATGAATGATGTAAATGCCGGCATTTCAATATCTTTTGATGAGTCATTCAAGTTAGTTCCGAGAAGAATCTCTACGTCCGTAATGAAATTAATTGTTGTTTTTTTCTCGATTTATGGGGCGGATGGGAGTGACGTCTGCTTAGTTAGAGGTGGGATTTAGTGATTCTAGAGTTGCTACTGATCCTTTAGCACCTAGACTTCCGAACTCTAGTCTACCTTGTGTACATAACAGCATACAATCAGACACACATCACTCACAAATCGTCCCTCCACTTGACGAAGCATCGCCGGCGTATTTTTTTCTCATTCTGACTCGGCAACAACCACCATTTGATATTTACTTACTACGTACACACGGCAAGTTCTTGCGCCGATGTTGGGGTTTATTTATAGACACAGAGACGTTTTTCTCGATTCTGCCCCCACGCATTGGAAAAACATATTGCTTTTGTTCTGTATAATTATGGGAGCATTTCCTCCCATACCCTTCATGACATTACTACACTCACGCAACGCCTACGTAAAAAAAATCTCCATTCACTCATTTTTTTTTTGCAAAAATTTTTCGTCTTATCTTCGTGACGTCATCGAGTTGTAAACGACGTAGTGATGTTGTTTGCCTGCTCGGCTGGCATTTTTCGGATGAAATAATTTAGGTATGACGAGTCTATGAGTCATTTGAAATGCATAGTGATCATAAATGATAATTAAAGTGACGTCATTGTGACTGATTTTTTTGTTGTTGTAATAGATATAGATAGTCCGGAACCGTAAGCTATTCATACTCTCTCTCCCAGAAATTGGTAATGCTTGAATTGCTTAGCATACATAGCATAATTTAATAATAAATATAGACAGAATTGCGTGTAATTTATTGGAACAAATAAAGTGAATTCTACCGAGCATTTTATTATCAAACAAAATATTATTAAGCATATACAATGGACATAAAGTCACATTGGACCCTACTAGCTAATTACTCCAACATTTTTTTTTTTAATTTATTCTAAAGGAAATACCATACACGACAATTAAAATAGAATAGCCTGAACCCAGTCTGAACAAAAAGTTCATTATACTATATACTTTATATTCCGATATATGAACCGTAATTTTTACGTACGCTCCAATCCAGAATGAAAAAAAAAGAATTATGTAGTGACAAACTTCAAAAAAGTCAACTCATGTGTAGCTACATATTTAAATTTAAAGTGCGTTTTGTTGGCTTTCGTAGCAAGGCATAGAAGAACAAAATTATGAAAGACACGACATAATACGTGTGATGCATTAAAATGTTTGCTATATTTAAATTATACTTTGCTAACATCATCAGCACATAGTCAGTGGACACATTAACAAAGTTGCTGTATTTTCTAAAAATAACAAATTTTTTTTTTCTTTCTTCTTTTTCACTCCTTTTTTTACTTACTGCTGTTACTTAAAATAATTATTTTTTTCTTTTTTTGAAATTAAATTTACTTGTGTGCCACCTTCCATTTTGCATTTTTATTTAGCTCATTTGCCCATTGCAGTAATGCATATTACTGTATATATTTTGGCTGATTAACAGGTTAATGCATTTTTGGAATGTATAAGTTGTTTGTTTTCTATTTGTTGGATTGTTAATTTGAGTATTTTTGAGGAAATAAAGTGAATTTTAATTATTAAAGGGCGTTAAACTACGAATTTCAATTTTAAAGTGCGTTAAACTATGAAAAATTTTGAGTTTTCAACTTGAAGGGCTTAAATTCGAACTTTAAAAAGCGGATAAATTTCTTAAACTATTCAAATCTCAAAGGGTGTTAAACTATGAAATCTTCCAACCAAATTTAAATTTCAAAAAGTCGTTAAAGTTTCAAAATTCTAAAAACATCAATTAAAAGAGTTCTAATCATTCCTAACATGCTCTACCTCAACAATTACAAACTGCAAACTAGTTCTCCTTATTGTATATCAAAATATAAAGTGCACAGAATGCACATCAAATAAACGACGCAAAAAGATTTCAAAATTTCATCATTTTCTATCCCTTCGTAAAGGAAAAAGAATCAGAGATTCTCCCATTAAGTCGAGCGTGCAGGGAAGGAAAGAAAAAAAGAAAAATAACGACGTCACAAAAATTCTGCGGCACAGATTCAATCCCTCCCAACCCATATTTAGGCGCAAAATTTTCACATCTTCTCACCCACCCACACTTGAGATGCTTTTATACTATATTCATCATTGCTGTATATTGAAAAACATATTTTCGATGAAAATTTTTCTTCTTTTTTGGATATTACGCAGTTATCGTGAATACCTAGCCGAGTGGGTATCAAAAGAATCAAAGGAAGTTGAGAGAGAGATAGAGATAAATGAGAGAATTAGTATTCAGCCTAAAATCGACCCGAAATTCATGAACTTAGTGGAAGTCATTAACAATAACAATTACTTTGACTTTTGTACCTTCTTATTTAGTTCCGTTCCGACAACCAAAATTTCTCATGAATTTTTAATCATTATTTGGAATTTTTAAAGAGCATCCAAAATATCAACAAAAAACACATGACGACTTATGCCTCAATAAAAAGAAGTAAGCCAGAAAGAGACCGAAAAAATTAATCTTCGTCCTTTTTCGTTCAATTTTTTTCGTTTTTTAAGAAACAGAAGTAAAAGAATGAAAAGAAATCATCAACATTGTATTGATCGATCATATGGAAGTATACATACGAAAATTTTTTACTGTATTTGCGCGCCACAGTTTCAAAATATAGAAAAAAAAGTAAACATAAGAATATTCTATGTGCTCAGAATGCCGGCAACAAAAAATAATTGAGAACAGAGAGTAAAACATGCACACAGTTACAGATGACTTGTATATGTTGCGCAACATTAAAAATATAAAGAACTTTAACACATACATTAACAGCTGACTGTATAGCTGTATTGGTTAGAATCATTTCCACAAGAATAAATAAAACATTGAAGATGACACATGAGTGAGCATGGAATGAAAACAGCCAGTATAAACAGTTAAATAGTTCTTTGCTTTAACCTACTTACAATGTAACGTTGCTCCCCAACTTGAATAGTGTAGAGTTTGTGCTGTATATATGTATTTTTTGCCTCCATTGCCCGTTTGGGAATATTTTCTTTCTTCAATTTTTCCGATTTCTCGGAAATGAAATTTTTTTTTATTCCTTTACTTATCCCTTGCTATTGACAATGTTTCCTGCTTCTCATATTGATAACATTTTTCAACATGATGATGATGTTGATTGTGCATTTTTTTGTGGAACTACGCAATAAAGAAAAAAATTTTTCTAAAATAAGAATAGCTTTATTTGGCATCTATGCGTAATAATGCCGTAATTGCTGTTATGAGGAGGTTCATAATGTTTTTTTCCTTTGTTTCCTTTCTTCTATCTGGAATAGAATCGATTTTTTTCATTTCTTTCTTAGTGCTGTGAGCTTTCGCCTTGATGAAATCGGCGAAAAATATGAATTTGCTGTTCCTTACTTAAATATAGGGGCGTTTTGGATTTTTTTTACGGTAAATAAGGAACAATTTGGGATAGGAAGGGGAAGCAGGGATTGGAATATTTGAATAGAAATTATAGAAAATTGAAGGATTGCTTCTTTTTTTGTACTGAATATGGATTCATCCATCAATCGATCAATATATGCTTCAAAATGGGATTTATGGGTAGAATGAGAAGTTGGGTTGATGCTAGAGTCTCAAGTTAGGTTGTACGCACTTAAGAATCATACCTAAATGGCGCATAAGCAGGAATAATTCAGTATCAAGTCGCAAAACCTAGTTAGAGTTTTTAAAGTCTAATTGGAGACGAGCATTGAGTAAAAACACCTAAAATCAACTTTTCAATACAAAATTCAAGTTAACTTCAAGCTCTGCTGGCTCTGCTGCCTTCAAAACAAACTTAACAACCAGGATAACTTCATAACTTATTAACAATCCAATAGGTGTATTTCACATGAATACTAATCACATCCATAATACATTAACCGTTCCTCAAATGAAAAATGGTCAATTGAATGCCAATTTTATGTGCGATTCTTTCCAATAAGCAACAAAGAATGCAGATGAATAAAAAAAGACCACAAAAACATTAGCTTTTGTTCATATTTAACGATAAACATTTTTATGGTTGCGGCTTATATGAAGAATGTGATTTTGAAAATTTACATTTTAATTGGTATTTAAAAAGCCTTCGTAATTCCCTAAGCCATTATTCAATGACATATGAAAATTTGACAATATAAACTGATTTTTCCAGTGAATAAATTTATTGATTTTCATATTTTGCTGTCTATAAATAGAGAAAGAGAGAGAGAGAGAATGTTTTGAGTCCTTCAGCGTATATCCATCTCAATGATGTGTACTTGCAGTAAAGGAATGAATTTTTATTGTTTTTTTCAAACGAGAGAAATTTGATATTAAAGTCATGTAAGACCTTCTGCATATTACATTTTTATATCAAATAAAAAAGTATAATTTTACTTTTGTTTGACTTGGAAATTTCAGTCAGGGTTGCATGCTTCTTCTTTTGAAAGTTTTTTCTTGTTGATTGCCAAAACTTGTCAAAACATACAGTCTTAATGCCTTATTTTCATTAACTTCTTTTTTTGATGTGAAATTCTATTGAAATTGAGTTCTTTGAAGTTTGAGAGATTCTGATGAATTTATGTGATTTGAACTTATATAGCTGTAGGATATGGAAGTTTTCTAGTTAAATGAACTTCGAAATTTACGTCTTGAGGATTAAACTGAGTAGATTTTAAGAATTAAGTGCCTTAAGCTGGATTAAAGGGGCCTACAACTAAACAAAAAATCATTCAACATCCCCATTCCCATTCCCATACCCAAAATTCAATAAAATTCAGCTACAATCCACAAAATACCCAATTTTTATTCATATTTTATACACACACTGCTCATGTCATTTAAATATTTCAATATAATTCCTTAAAGAATCTGTCCTTGATTGGATAAATATACACTCGACATAAAGCATAGCTCTAGCATAACCCAAAAATACGGGAGCTTTTTGACCATCAATTAAATTTTCCCATTGGCCTTGTGGCTCTACTTCCCCTTGAACTCGCCTTCCTTTCTGTCAAAAAATGAGTTATGTAAAAAGTCGTGAATGTGCTACGCATATGATTAATATTTTTATTTTGGGGAATGTTGATGGGTGATGGCAGTGATGGGAATGAAAATGTGGATTTATTGGGTTTTAGTTCCCAAATTCTTCAATTTTTAAGTTAATGACAGATACAAAATTTAATAATAATTTTCTATGGACAAGAATCTAAAATTGAGTAAGGTTGGCCAATTTATGGTGAAAATTCGGGTTAAAAGCTCAAAAATGTTGGATATTAAGTGTTTCTTAGAGCATAGCTTGAGCAACACTGTCCTAGTAACCAAACAAAATCGCAGTTAAAGCCTTAACTACCCAAATATCATCAATTTCCTACTCATGGTTACCAAGGGGACTATCACAGTAAATAACAAGAAATCACTACCGTACAACTCCCCTCTCAACATGCCACAGTATGGTGTTAAGTTATTAATTATGATAACACATTAATACAATGACGAAGTAAAGTATCTAAAATAATTAATCCTCTAGTTTGAGGCCATCTGATAATTGCATAAAGATATTATCAATATAATGAACAAAAAATTTTGAATCTATATCCAAAACTTTGTGTACAATTCCTACCCTATATACAGTACATTAATATACACAATTTCATCCCTCTTTTTTTGCTACTCCAACATTTTTTCCTACTCTCCCCTTTTTTATATTCCAATTCCATGTCATATACTATGTAAAGAAAAAAAGGTTAATAGTAGTAAATGGAACTAATACAGATGTAAATTTATATGTAACACGATATTTTCCTGACCTAATTTTTCCATACAACAACAACAAATTTTCATTCCTTTTTGGAAGTTTTTTTCCCTTCTTTTGCGAGTAAAATGGAGTTTTTATTGCGTACTTTCGGCTTAGAATACAATTTTTACGCACAATACACACACAGGAATCTTTGACTTTCATTTGACATTATTCCCGGTTTTTTATGTTCGGTATTTTCGGTGCCGGGAACAAGCCAAAATGAATTTTCTACGAATGTGAAAAAAATATGGCGGTTGATATTGAAAAAAATTTCAATTCCTTTCAATTTATTGCCTATAAGTCATCATGCAATACCGTGATGACCTGATTTTAAGTAGTCATAAATGATTGCAGTTAATGTTTTTTTTTTGCCAGGATTGTAAAAGGATATGATGTAAAATAACAACATACATTATATATTGGGTCAGTAGATCAGTAGAGCATAGGATGGTACCGGTAATGTGCAAGTCTTATTTACTAAAGTACATGCTCATGTAAAATAAAACCGAGTCATTTAGCTGCAGCGAAAAGCAAAATATAAAGCTTGACCTAGTTTCGATGCGATAATATAAATGAAGAAGCTCCACATACTGCACATAGCAGAATAAAAAAATTCTTCTATTAAGGTTCATACTCCCTCTTGAAAAATGCAAGCAACAACTATTGGTTAATAAAACTAGGTTAAAATTTATATAATAGCAGAACTGAGCATGCACCCCAATAAACTACCGGCCGGTATTGTGTCCTCAATTTTAAAACAAACTTCTACCTTCATATACAATCTTTAATGCTACTCTATGCTGCTCTGTGCATTATGGAAAATTGACATTGGTACATCCCTCGACACTTTCAAGGATTTTCTCATGAGCAATGAAAAGTACATGAAAAATTTTTATACTTAATTTAAAAAAAAGAGAGTATAAAAGCTGAAAAAGTAGAACTAGTTCAAGGATTCATCCTCAATTTCTGTTTTTGTGTCATCATTCATTCACTAACTACTTGTGCAAATAATTTTGAATGAGATATAAAGTACATCTAAATGAAAAAGTGAGGATTGGATTAAAATTGTCGATAGCTGGGTTGGTAGGAACAGATAATAAGCCCTCAATAAGCCAAAATGCTGAGTTTCTGATTACTGAATAGAAGATAAGCCTTTAATATTCGCAATTATTGAATTCCTGATGGCTGGGTTGATAGAAATACAATATGAGCCTGTAATAATCCCAAATACTGAGTTATTGACTGTTTTGTGGATAAGAATAGGTAATAAGCCTCAAATAGACCAAAGTATTGAGTTTCCAGTACCTAAATAGCCAAGAACAGAAGACAAGCCTCCAATAAATCAAACCTAATCATTTGAAATTGCTAAGGAAACCCCCAAAATCCAATAAACACTTCATCTACACCTCTGCCATCAGCTGAAAAGAATAATGTCACTAATCATGCGAAAATGGGAAATTTGGGTCAATATTTCAACATCGGCAAGAGAAGAGAATTTTTTTGGAGTTGCGAAAAAAAAAACAATAATAAAGCAAGCACCAATACATCTATAAAAATGGGAAATATGAAGCTGTAGATGTCGTAGTGAGGAGGAAAAATCTTTATGCCGGAATTGGGATCAATAAAAAAGCGCTGATCCCATTCTGTTGTGTGTGAATATAAAAAAAAATTGGGAAGAAAAACAACATTCCCTAACTTTGAATGGAAGAAGGCAGGGAAAATGTATATAGGAAGTTGAACATATGCGCACATATACACACACACACACTCCCATGACGAAAATTTATTTTAAGTTGATTTTTTCTGTTAATATCTTTAACTAATTCTTTCTACTTCCGCATACGATTGTGTAGATATTTTTTGTTGTTGATTGCTTAACTTCCATCAAGTACACGACTGAATAGAACCCAAAAAAGGGCCTATTGTTTAGATATAATGCGTAGATTTTTTTGTTGTTGTTGACCACGCATACACACACACATACAATCACAAATTTTTCATAAAATAATAAAGCTTTTAAAGCTCCTTTACAGCATAAAAAAAATCTATTCTCAATTCAATTATATACACACTGAGTAGAATGGCCTTGTCATATCTGAAAAATTTATATTTTTTTTCCTCTAAATAAAGCCAAAAATACAGCATAATGTGATGATGGAAGAGGCCATGAAGCTAGAATACGATGTAAAAAATTTTAAAATATAGTTTGTGCTAGTTTTTATTGGCATAACTGTTGATTTTGACGAGCAACCAACTCCACTTTACTTATTGAATTGTTTTCTTCTCTCCATAGCACTTTCTATTGCCATAGCGAAATAGAAATAGGCAAAAATAAAGTTTCCCTTTCGTTATATTTATGCGTATGCAACAAGCGGAATAATTTGTATATTTTTTCAAAAAAAAATAAAGCTAGTGATTTCGTAATAACAGCAATGACATACGTAAATTAGTTCACAATTAGGCGAGTTAGAGTAGGAAAACAAAAATGCTGTAAGCATTAAAGTTATACACACGGGTATGAGCTATAGATAATAAAATATGTTAAATTGGGGAAAATTATGTCTAGCTAGAGAGCGATTCTCATATTACACATCATTTTAAATTGACAACGTCATTAAACGCCACACTTTGATGCTATTTAGGGAATAAAAAATCTTGTTTACTGAATCTATTGGAATGGGATTGTGGGCAAGTGACGTTTATCAACCTTACTCTTATACAGCTCAATAATCTACAAATTATAGCTTTAAAGACACTACTCTACATATTAATCCAGAAAGATCTAGATCTGAGCTTAATAGCTGCTCCAATTGCCAGCACAGAGCCAATCTAAAGATTGACCCTCTATTAACCTCTATCCATGCACACATGACTATTTGACATCCAACTTAGAATAATGCAACTGCTTAATGCAACTCAAATATCACGTCACTAATACACGACCAAACGACAGTCGTTTATGTGGAAAGCAATCAGACTGACTTTGCTCATTAAACTGTGTCATCATCGAAAATCAAATATTCACTTATTATGTCAACAGAAATCAGAGTGAGAGTGAGACCAATGGCATTATTATTATTTTCTACTATCGAGTATGTTTACATCTACATTTATAAATATGTCTTACATTAAACGTATGTTCTCTTATCATACTATGCCGTTGCACATAATTAAAGTTCAAGATATGCTCTCTATTTTATTATTTACATCAATTTTCTACTCTAATTTTAATTAAATTACTTTCATTTTTTATGTTCCGTACCAACTTCATAAGCATTAAGCGAACACAGAGCTGAGCATCGCATGTGCATCGCAATGACAAAACTAGAATACATAAACTGAAGGTCGTGTTTTGTAAAATAAAAATTTATATATAGACGAAAAATTGGGTCACAAAGCTATGCTCATAACTATGTTGTGCATCTCATGGATTAACGTTCGTCTTTTGTTATTTATGACTGTATAAATAAATAGATTCAGAAAAAAATGGCTTTTTAAACAAATAAAATTATTTTGTAGTTTGTGGTGGGCATTAATTAAACAATTTTAATTGGCCTAATTGTACAACATTTGCAAGTGAATATAATGAAATTTTGTTTAAAACAAAAGCAAGACAATTTTAAATGAGTTTTACGCAGTTTTTATGCTGTTGGATGTGTTTAATTTGCACATATTTGAAATTTTTTAAATTGAGTTTGAAGATTTTGCAATCTTTTTTGAGTTTCATGCGTATAGTACGTATACTTTTGTATAATACGCACTATTTTCGTGTAAAAAATGTTTCTTTCTCTTATAAAGTACGCTTATTTTTTTCACATAATACGCGTATTATTTTCACATAATACGTTTATTATTTTCATATAATACGCAAAAGTTTTACGTACGTAAAAGTCAACTTTACTTACTTTAAACCCAATTAACTGAATGATTTATGTAAATCTAACCATAAAATTGCGACATGTAAAAATTAATGGCAAATAATTGTTTCATTTAGACATGATTTACACGTTACGCCTAATAGAAAACCTAACAAGCTAGTAAAAGTAATAATAAATAAAAGAGTTTAAATTTTTAATACAAAATTAAGATGCAAAAGAGTGAAAAAAAAACTCACACGAAGTGTAAAAGAAATGAAAAACAATGGAAATGAAAGTAAATTTATTTGAATTATGGCGGAAACTAGTCATGAAAATTGCTCAATTTTTGTCAAAAATTACAATATTTTCCGTATCTTATAATTCACGCCATAGCACTTGATTATGTGCATGAAAGGTTGAAGAAAAGAGTTTATGACACATTATAAAAATGATTTCTTAATTTCACAACATGTATGCCTTCATAATTATGATATTTATATATAAATTTTCCTCACTTACAGACTCGATTATTCAAATGCACATGGAAAAATTGCGGTTTAACTTTCGCAACTGATCAACAAGTGAAATCACATGTTCGCAATGTACATCTTGGGTAAGTTAAACAAGTTTTTTATTTTTAATGTTCAACATGAAAGATTTATATTTTCTTCAAGTCCATCATACAGATTCCAATCAGCCTGTACTTACATAAAAACCCATAAAGTTTTAAATTGCATTTAATTCTCTTGGATATCCAATATATTATTTTTTGATGTCATGATGCTGATGATGATGAAGGATAAATTGTCATCAATAAACGATTCATTCCTCCTTATTTCTACAATAATTAATCTCATTAATGTTCTATGTAGAATGAGGAAAAAATCAGTCTAATAAATTAAATCCAATAAGTGCATTAGCCATTCGCATTTCAGCACGATCATGAACTTTAATTACTATAACGCGCAAAATAAGACAAGAAAAATGCCTTTTTAACTGTAATTGATTCCGGGAATGATTCATAAGATAATATTATACTATAAAACCCACAATTCTTTGTGTCACATCATCTTAATATATAATGATAATTGCAGTTGTGGATGACACATGATGATGGAATACAAGGAAATTAAGTTCAATCAAATATATAAATGGCCTTAAGCTTTAAAGGCTTATTGATTTATTGGACAGATTGAGAATTTCTCAATAACGGTTTAAAATTATTTGAATTTCAATTACGTACGTTTTCTTACATTACGTACGTAATTTAAGTTACGTATTTTCATTTTACGTACGTATTTTTACATCAGTTACGTATTTTACATCAATAAACAAACAAAATTCTAAAATTAATCAAATCCACAAGCGAAATCATCTGCCCGTCAATCATATTTGACATTTACTGATGACATAAAATGACTAGAATACGGAAATAAAATTGTATCAAATGTATAACACCAAATAACTCATAAAAACTAAAAAGATTGACTTTTAAAGCACAAAAACTGTATAATGGAAGTAGAATGGATTGTTTGCTTATTTTAAGATGCTCCAAGGTTGTATGGCTGAGCGTAGTTGTAAATGCCGATGAGCACTATAAAAAAAATTTAATTAGTTAAACATAGAGGAATCTGTTATGCTTATTCATGTATTCAATATATTTATATATATACACAAATAAATTTCGGTTCCGTTTGAATACACACTTAAGGGTGTGCATTAATATAAAAATAAAATTGGAACTCAATTTACATTCACTCACTCATGCTAAATGACATTAAATGTACAGTAATAAATCACTAAATGCAATTCCAATTTTTTTTAAATTTATTTAAATAGACCAAAAAATAATGACGATGAAGATTTCTACTTTACGGATTTGGAAGATGAGGATGAGGCAATTGAAACAGATACAAATACAACAACAACACCACCATTGCCACCGACATTATCACATAGTGATATGGCAAGACCACCACATGAGGATCCAGAATATCAACGAAAAATTGTCGGAAATATTCGTCAAGGACTTTTGATGTCTTCCGGATCAGCTAATGGACAGAATAGTTGCGCAAAATCGGGTCCAATAACTTCAGGAAGCAATACAGTTATTCACAATTATGCATGGTCACAGACAAGTCCGGTAAGTGAATCTAATGTTAAATTTACTGATGCAGAATGTTTAATGGATTTATTCTTATTATCTCTACACAGACATCACCACAAAAGCATGTAAAATTGTCACCAAGACCGTCCACATCATATGCACCATATACGTTGCCATCCAGCACATACTCCTCATCAAATTATCCAGTTTTGGTGCAACAATATCATTCATTGTCATCATCATCATCACAAGCATCAATTACAAAATTATCACATAGTTCGCCACCTCAATTGCCACCACCACCACAACAGCAACACACACCGGTGATACAGACAACATCCAAGAGTGTGAATCCATCGGGAATCGCTAAAATGCGTGCACCTGGTATGTCAACGCCACTACAAAGACGAACACGCGGTGAGAATAAAAAGTGTCGAAAAGTTTACGGCATGGATAATCGTGATTCATGGTGTACACAATGCAAATGGAAGAAGGCATGTAGTCGTTTTGGTGACTGAAAATTACTGAATAAGCAACATGTGCTGCCCCCTAAAATTATAATGAATAATAATAATAATATAATTAATAATAACAATAGTCATTTAAGTAACAAAACATTTTGCAATTAAAACTGATAATAATCGTTATAATTATACACAAAAAAACAAATTCATTGATTCTGATGAGACAATGAGAATTATATTGGACGATATAAAGGAACGTTAAGAAGTAAATTCTCTTATAATTGATCAAAAACAAACAAAAAAATAAGAAAGTTTTTATTAATATTGCAAGGAAAAAAAAGCTTAAGTGATAAGTCCTTTCAGGATGAAAAAAATCTATTAATGCTATTAAGGATTCAAAACAAAAAAAAAATATATTATTTATGCATATAGTTTAACTAAGTTTTTTCTTATTTCAAGTGAGAAAAAATGTTTGCAATTTTTTAATTTTACTATAAGACTCCAATTTTTGTTCATATGTCTACATGTTCATGATTTTAAATTGATGTTTGGAATAGTTTGGAGTTCGCTTGACTGTGATTGTTGAGATTGAGAAAGTTTTGAGGATGAAAAGGCTTGAAATTCCATCAAAATTTAATTTTACGTACGTTTTGATGTGTACGTATAATTTTACGTACGTATTGATATGTACATATCATTTTAAGTATGTTGATGTGTACATATCATTTTACATACGTATTGATGTGTACGTATCATTTTACGTACGTATTGATGTGTAAATAAAGTTTTCCCTCAAAACTTTAAAACAATTTCGACATTTTTGTTGCAAAATTTCAAATTAATTTCAACCGTTAAATGTAAAAAGTGAAAAAGATTTCTATTCATATATATATTTTAATTTCATTTAACTTATTTCTCATCTCTGTGAATATAAATAACAAAAAAAAAGGAAAGAAACTTTATTTTAAATTTTTCTCGTGCGATATTATATAAAAAAATGATAATGATGAATGAATTGAGGAAAATATCTGTTTGTCTTATGTTTTCTTTCTTGAATTGATATGTAAATATAGCGATATTAGCTTCTGTAAAGTTGTTGCTCGGGAAATCATTAGTTATTATACACAATATGCATACATTACTATTTTTATGATTATTACTATTATTGACCATATACACATACACAATTTTACTTCTTAATTAATTAATTATAAATATATTTTTTTGAACTTTTTTATGTTTGAAATTTTTTGCGATATAAAAAAAAGTGAAAAACAAAAAATCTTGTTCATTGTTTTATTAAGGCATATACATAATTGACATGTGATTGAGTGACTGCGATGATTGTTTTCTTCGGAAATTTATAATAAAAAAAAAATTTATTTTCTTCCCTTTTTCGTCTAAGTTTTAATTGAAAAATTTATCAAAAAAAAATTTACTTAGAATATATAAAAATGAATATGAAAAATTATTGAATTTAAAACATAAAAAATTGTGGAGAATTAGAATTCATGTGAAATTAACATCATGTAAGTTATATTAGAAAATGGTAAGGAATGAAAAGTAACTTTAATGTCCAATTTGAGGATGATGATTGAAATATCTTGTTGATCAGAATCCGAGCTTGATGCTCATCCATAAAGTCACCACCCTCATTGGTCACTAGAGTCGTACAAACTATGAAATAATGAAACGGTTAGAGTTTAAGGATATAAAAACAAAAATTGGTCAAAAAAGAGAAAGTTTAGCATGTAAAAGTTCCGATCATAATACTTTTCTATATTATCTTAGTAGTTGGCTATAAGTGAAATGAATTACATCAATAACCATATTATTTTATTACATAATGAAGAATTTTGCATCAAAAAAATAAATCGCGTTTAATTTAATGTAGCACACCATTTTTGAGAGGAAGTAAGATGAAGGAATAAGAAGAAATAAATAAAAAAAAAACTATTAGAGAAAGTCATCACGACCAGAGTTGTTGTCTGTGGTCATGAAAATGTTTCGCGAATCGAACATTCAGCTTTGAATGTTGTCGTAGCGATATGCATGCTTGGGGGGATGTGAGGGTATTTAAATTATGAGCAACAGCTTAAGTAATGCTCGGATTTGTGGAATACTAGCCTGGGAAGCTTGCCAGATCCAAAATATCCAAATAACTCCCAAAAAACCATTGGTCTTGGATATCTCAAGTAACCCTACTCCCTAGAACTCCTTCCAACCCCACATGACACCCCAGTCACACAACTCTGTCAATATCAAGGCATGAAAGCTACTCAACACACTCCAAAGCATTAAAAGTCTTAATTCAGACACGAAAAATGACAAAATAAACTGCCAAGTCCAAAAAATATCATTATTGATGACCACGTTCTCAATACAAGCTTCATGCCTCTCTTAATGATGACTAAGATGAATGAAAAGTAAGAAGAAAAATTGAATGTGTTTTTAGAATCATGAGATGTGTATCTTTTCAAAAAAATTGAAAAATAACATACAGCACTACACAGCTACATTATAGCCATTATGGTGATCTAAAAACCCAATTAATAAATTATTTTATTTATTTATCAAGCATAAATAATAAGATGAAAAGATGCAAAAACACACACAGTAGCAGGCAGCACAGGCACTGCAAAATAGATAACAACTAATTAATTATATAGTGCAAGAAGGAAGCAAAATATGAAAATTGTGTGTGTTCATTTATTTAAAAGATGTTGTGTGCATTTACAATGCGACAATACAAATTATAAAATATAAAGATCAGTACAGAAATGAATAATGTTAATAATAAATATACAATGCGAAATCTTTTTGATGTAAAACAATGACCGATTTATGACTAGGAAGTAAGGAAAAAGATGAAGATGAGATGAATAAGGCAAATAATAATTGAAAAGTTGATGATCTATGAAGATATGACGATTGTGCGTAGGATTGTGACTTGGATAAAGGTTTGATTTGGTTTACTGGATCTTTATTGCTTTGGATATCTGTTTACTAATTGTTTTATGAGATTCTGGGATTACAGAAGTCTTAAATCTGCTTTACTGGATCTCGTTCAATATAAATTACATAAACAAACCATTAAAGAAGCTCGTTAAACAGCAAAAAGTTCTAAATTTGCAGTACTGGATCTTCATTAAGTAAACAAACTATTTTTAGAGCTTCGAAAGATCATAATTTCCTTTGCTGGATCTGAATCTAGATTGAATTAGACATTCAAACAGCTTCAAGACTCAAATCTAGTCGATTTTGATGCTGCAAATTATCTAAAAAGAATCCAAAACAACAAAAGATCCAGATCAGCTAAAAATCCATCAACTTGATAGACAATCTCAAGTTCTGGATCTCAAAACATCTAATAAACCAGGTCAAATCAATCTACAGACACAAATCCACGACAGAAAGATAAGATCAATATCAGAAAATATATATTGATGGATATGGAATGAGTAGTAAATGAGAAAAGGCAAAGTGTAGGAAGAACAGAACAAGTCAAGAGCGAAAAATAAGAAAAGTTGAGTTGAGCATGGAATTCAGAACAGAAAGAGTAAAGAAAAGAAAATAGAAATGATTTTGAGGTTAGGAATTTTGGCAGTGAAAAGGTACAAAAAAAAAGGCGTGTAAGGTTCAAAAATTGGAAATGAATTAAAGTAAAAAAATTGGAAATGAAAGCAAATTCTCCGTTCAATAATGAAAATGAACTCAAAAGTCTGATAAAAAATTCACTTTTTGTCCCTATTTTTATGTTATTGCTCCCTCCCCCCCTTAGTTAAATTTTTTTTTATATGAATTTCATATCAAAAATAATGAAAAAAATTTAGATGAAAATTTTTAATGTGCAAATGCAATTATCTCAAGTGCTTTCCACCAAAGAAAATGAACGGCACTGTAGATTTTTACTAATCAGTTAAACTAATTTTTTGATGAAATTTAATTGTGAAAAGAACTTAACGCCATTAAATACGACAAAGCCGAAGAAACATCAATTTTTATTATATGAAGAAATTTTCTCACTGCCAAGACTTAAAGTTTAAATAATCGAGGATAACAAAAAGTAATGATAATAGTAATTTAAAAAAAAATTGTAGGTTTTAATAAAAATTTATTCGGAATGAATTAATAAATTTACTCTGGGGAGGTGGATGGGTGATGTAGGTTGGGGTATTGAAGGATGCTGATGATGTATAGTCATGTATTGTGACTTAATCTATTAGAATTCGCAATTTTCTAGTAGATTTGAGTTTGCAATTATGATTATAAGTCAGCAATTAGCCAGAAGTGCTCCTTCTTGAT
This sequence comes from Chironomus tepperi, assembly GCF_022539635.2. Taxonomy (NCBI): domain Eukaryota; kingdom Metazoa; phylum Arthropoda; class Insecta; order Diptera; family Chironomidae; genus Chironomus; species Chironomus tepperi. Next base: position 5,866,746 of record NW_027226207.1, read on the forward strand.
ATAATCTACAGTTTCAAGTCGACTATGTTGTCATTTAGTCGTCTAAATCCCAAACAGCATGAACTGTATTCGTCAGGACACCTTATAGTCTTGTCAACTGCATGACTACTTAGTGTCACCCTGGAAACTCCATTGTGCTGCTCGGGTTCAATATCTAAGTTGACTTAAACCTATTTTGTACTCTAATGCTAACTAAGGTCTAAAAAATGTATGTCCTAGTTCTAGGCTCAACCTAGAAGTACTCCTAGGCATACCTAAGACAACAACATAGCCTATGTACACCTGGAAGTCAGCTTCATCAAATAGATACCAAAAGGAACAGCTCTCGATTAGTTGATCGTATTTCTGGTTGTAAACTTGAGAATTCATGGAAAATTCTCTGAATTTCAAGTTTCTAACTAGACATTTGACTAATTAGAGCCTGTCCCTGGAAGATACAGAGCATGGTCTCGAGAGCTGAGAGTAACGCTTATTAGCAAGCTCTTGAAAGCATAATCTTTGCCTTTTAGGGTGTTCTACTTGAGTATAACCATTTATGGGATCAAATTCCCCTTCAAACACCCACCCTACAATACCCACTCACCATCCAGAGAATAGCTACATTGTGAATTCAACTGAAAATCAATTGGTGCATAAAAATTGACTTATTAAGAATTTAAATTCGATGAATTTTTTATTGCGGATTAAAAAATTTGAAAAAAAAAAAAAATACCCAACTTCGTGTACTATCTAAGTAGTATTAAAAGCAAATATTTGTGATGATTCCACGACCGAAGGCTGGAGCTTATCAATCAAAATTTTTACATCTCAAACTATCTAGCATACTACACGAAATCGTCATTAAATTAAGAATCATAAGACAAAAATACACTCGACGCTCTACTCAATCCAAAATAAAAACGACGAAAAAATAAATTAATTAAAAAAATATAACCAGAGAGTAAATAAAAATCAGCAACAGATCTGATTGGAAGTGAATCATTACGTGCAATAAGACGTCTCACCAGCCTCGCTACCCCTTGTTCTAAAAAAAACCTATGATAACAATTTTACTATTAAATAAAATTTCAAGAGACTTAATTATGGAAAAAAGACTAAAAATTAAAATTTAAACTGACAAAACGGAAATGGTTTAGAGACAATGGATGATTCACTTTCATGTCAGAATCTGTTGCGCACGAATGAGACAAAAAAGGATGGAAGAAGGAATAAAAGGATGGAAGAAGAAACTTTTAAGAAAGTTGAAGAATCATCAAAAAAAATGTATGTTTGTAGGTTGAAGTGTTGTGGGATGTCCGTTATAAGCAAAAGGAAATTCCAATTTCTGAACTAAAACCTTACAAATGTTTAATACTTTGAAATTTGTGAGGTTTTAGTTAAAAATGTTGAAGTTTGAATTTAAAACTTTGCAAATGTTTCAAGAATTGAGAAATTTGTAAGGTTTTCAAGAAAATTTGAACTTTATTCGACTAAAACCATACAAATGTTTCAAAAGTTGAATATTTGTAAGGTTTTCAAACACAAACTTGAAATCAATCACTCAACAAACCCTACAAATTTATCAAAAAGCTGAACATTTGTAAGGTTCTCAATCAAAAAAATGTAAAAAGTCATGAAAACCAATCCCACATCCACAGCACTTCAATCAACAAATTCCTCAAGCAAAATTAAACTTTAAGCAAAACAAAAAATGATCTCCCATAAAGTAAATGAAATCTGCCAAGTAACGAAAAATACATTAAACCACTTTAGTTGATTTATATACAGATTTTTAGAGAAATAAATCAAAGTTGCATATATCCCCGTTTTCAATCTACTTCCAGAAATGATAGGAAAATAGTAAACTTTTTGAGGATGAACAAAAGATTTTTAATTTGAAGACAAAAGTTACCAATAAAAGTTAAATTTTAGTAGAATGAGACATAAATCCCATGACATAGAAAAAAAAAGTATATATTTCTTCAACAAAACTTAAAAGAAACCAAAATTAGGATGGGGGAGGTGAGGGGTAAGGGGTCATCAATTTTGAAGGTCCTGTAATTCTATGACTTAATAGAATCCACAAAATTTGCAAATTAAGACCAAAAATCTGCGAATTAATGACCCAATAATTGATGACCCCATCCCCCATGACCCCCCATAAACATGAGTCAGGACTTAAGCTAATAAAAAAAGGAAAGGAAATCTGGTTGTCACAAAAAAAAATCACACATAAGGAAATAAAAATCGAAATAAAAAGACTACAAGTTTTTGCCTATTTGTACAAATGTTAAAAAAGAAAGAAAAAAAAAATAAGAATTAATTAATGGAAATAGAAAATCGAAAAATGATCATATATATATTAAATGTTAAGGATATAGACATCACAAACAAATAAGAAAAATAATAAAAAAACAAGCTATTATAAATGATAACAAAGATTTTTTAAAGATCTCCATAAGATTACATGGAAAAAAATTGAAAATTGGAAATAAAAGGAATTTTCCAAAACAAAAAAAATATGAGAAAAATATTGAAAAAAATCTTATAAAAATCATTCTTTTTTTAAAAAAAAAAACCATTTTTTGATTGCGAAATAATTGTTAAGAAAAAATTATTAAACTTTAACAATAATAAGAGATATATATTCACTATAGGTGTTGTAAAATTTAATAAGTGTTCGTAGAAGTATTTTTATTTTCCTTTAACTTTGAGTTTTCTCTCCTTATTCTTTTTTTTATTAAATTTTCTTCAATTAAACGCTTTCAGAAAAATTCTTTTCCATGTACTATAGTTGTTAAACACATAACAAAATTATTCTAACAAATTTTTGGGCATTTTGGTGCCAAAATCTTAATAAAAAAAAAATACAAATGATTATAATAAAAAAGAGATAAAAATTATTTTTCTGAATACGTTTACTATATTTGCACTTTCAAAAAGGAATGAATTAATTTATAGTGATTTACAGGGAGGATTTATTTGGTGGCTTCGAGTTGGTTTGGATATTACATTCTAGGATTTAATTACATTCAGATTTTTAAAAAGTTAGTTAAGAAAGAAAATTAAATTTAATATTTTGTTTCTTAACTTAATTGACTTTTTAATGGTTTTAGAAATTTGGAGATTTTTCAGGTTCAAAATTCAAATTTATTTGAATTTTTCAAAATTATTTTAAAGCAAAATGAACAATTTTTAAAGAATTGAATTCTTTGTTGATTTTTTCAAACTAAATTTACAGTTCTTATAAACTCAAAAATGATTAAAATTGAGTTAAAAGTTGAATTTTTGGAATAATTTCAACTTTGTATTAAACTTTTTTTTTTCAATTGAAGTTTTCTAATTTCAATTTTACAATTTATTATTTAATTTCAAGAAATCTAGTCCAATTGATTTTCAATTTAAATTTTAGTATATTTTAACCTAGATTTTTGTAATCTAGAGTTCAATTCTAGGTCAATAGTTGAATAATGATGACATAGAATATACTTTGTAAAAGAACTTTCATCTAGTACTTCAAATTTCATCCAAAATTCCGTTTCAAATTTGAATTTTGAAGAAGATTCAACTTTTAATTCAAAATGTGTACTAGATTTTATTTTAAATACTAGATATTGATCAAATAATGCTTTTTGGACTAGATTTTGAAGCAGGTAAATTTTTAGTTTTTCAAATTTAAAATCAAAATCAGAATTATAAGACTCAAAGTAAATTCAAATTTTGTATAAAGCCAAGTCGACTTGAGTCTTCTTTTAAATTCAAAATACGAGTCGACTTTAAGTTTTAAAAAGACTAGATCTTTTAACAAAGTCTTTCAAAATTCAAAGAAAATTATTCAAAATTTGATCAAATTTTATATTTGATCATTTATAAGTTTTTCAAATTTTTAACCAGATTTGTACTAAATTACTCAAATCAGAGTTTGATGTCGATTCGAATTTTGTATGGAATAGTCGATTCAAGTCGACACAACTCCATAGAAAATCCGAGTCGACTTCGAACTCTAACTCAAACAACAAAGAATCCACCAATTTAAAAGTGTGATAAAATCATGTTCAAAAATCCCAAAATTGTTCAAAAATTCAAAACAATTCCTGAAATCAATAATTTGAGATATCCACAACCCCAGTAAATCACTAAACACCCACCTTCACTTCAACAAGAATAACGAAAACGAAAATCAAAAGAATAAAAGCAAATTTGGAGGGAAAAAAGAAATTAAGTAACAAATAACAATAGTTGTTAAGATAATGAATAAAATTATTTAAAAAAAAAGTATTTTCTCAAAGAAAACCTTTTTGTCTTCATAAAATGATCGAGTTGTCTAGTTCTTTATTGCGATACTTTTCATTTTTCTGTTTTATGTTAATGTTGAATTTTCCGTGGCTTTTTTTTTCTTTAATTTGTTCACAAAGAGTAAAATCTGTTAATAATGCTCATTGATCTGTTACACACTAATTCATGATATATTCACAAGAAAAAAACATAAAAAGAAGAGAGAAGTTTAATTAATAAAACAGAAAAAGAAGGTATAAATACAATATAATAATAAATAATACTTGATATTAAATTTAAGAAATTTTTTTCAAATTTCTTTTTAATAATCATGCCATTGAAAGCAAAGAAAAAAATACAAAAATACAAATTTGATGAAAAGAAAAAAAAGTGAGAAATAAGTTTTTTTTTCTAGTATAATTAAGGGCTTAAAAAAGAAAAATTTTCAATATAAGAGAAAATAAAAAAAAAAAAAAATTAAAATTTTTAGAATTATCGAGCTAGGATGTTAAGGAAAGAAATATAAAAAAGTTGTAAAAGCGTTAAGGAATCCGATTTTTGATGTTTTAGGTGTGTCCACATAACAAATTTTATGGCAAAAAAAGAGCAAAAAACGGTCGAAATTTTCGCTTCTAAAAATGTGTTTAACAAGCATAAAATCCCAAAAAAATGCAATATGATTAATAATTTTTGTTTTTTACGTTGTGGATACTTTTTTAAGTTTCTATAGTTTCATGCAAAAAGTTATCCTTGGCATTCAGAATGGCGAAAAATTAGACTCACAACAAAAAATAAATAAAGCTTGTCTCAGCGGCCTGAAGGTCGTTACATTCATTAGATACAAATTCGAATTGTATGAGGTTTATGGTAAACTAAATGCGGTACCAAATGGCAATGTTGTGGCCCATACAAGGACAGATTCATGGTTAGTTGCTATTGTAGTTTAGGTATGACATTGTAGGCTTTCTATTGTGTCATAGAAGTTGATGTAACTGATGGTAGGCTGGAAATACTAGCAATTGAAGTGAATGTTGAGACATAAAGGCTTTATGGATGGCTTTTGGGCTGCAAACTTGAGTATATAGAGTTGTTTTCCTAAGATGTATGCTAATATTCATGAGGATTAGGTTATATGCATATAAACTGATGAATAAGCCTATACATTCGAGTATGCAGTCTTAAAATTGACTATACCAACCCCAGAAATCTAAGCCATAGCACCTGAATGCCAAGCCCGCAATATAAATGTGTTGAAGAAAATTTCAAAATTTCCCAAATCAAAATAAAAATTCGAAAAACGTCAAAAATTTGATTTGCAAATTTTAAAATTTTCTTCTTACATCATCCGATTCTAGTTCCGTAAGATCTTCACATGTGAATGATAAAGAGAGATAATAATCAAATATAAAATATATATTTTTATTTTTTAAACAAATCAAACAGAAAAAAACGATAAATTTAAGTTTAAATGTACCAATTTTCCTGTATAAAGAAAAAAACAAAAGATTGCTATTATTATTTTTTAATTAAACTATATTACAAGGCATTTTTAGTTACGAGAAAATATTCGATGGACTTTTGTTTTTGATGCTGTAAATCTGGATGATTCTGGATGTGCAGGATCAAGACCATAAAATTCATCTCTGTTCATATCCATATAAACAAAAAGTTACCATTTAAAATACGGTTTTGGGAAGTCAAAAAAGTTTCAAAATTTAGCAGAATTTATCATTTTGGCAATAAAGGTTTAAATAAAATATATAAAAAAAGGATTGTCCCATCTCCATACAATACATATACATAAAAATATTTTTAATTATAGTTAAAATGAAAGAAAACCGATAAAAAAAGCTTATATATAAATATTATTATTATTCTTATATTCTGATCTTAGTTTTGAATTTTTTTTTTTTTGCTTTATTATTATGGATATACATATATACAATTATATATATTTTTTTTTTCATAGACTTAAGTTTACAATATTAATTTTTAAGTTCTCTGTAAATTTTTAAAATGCAAATTGTCCATATCACACATGTACTAAGCATCAGATAAATAAAAATGAATTAATCTGTAAATTTCACAATTTTATGATTTTTTTTTAAATTTTAATTTCAAATAGAAACAAAAATATTTTGATGCAAAAAAAGAAGTAAAGAATATAAAAGAGATGAATTATAGAAGGTCTTATTATAATTTTAATGAAAAGAATGTGTACACAGTAAAGCTCATATATTTCTTTAAAGATAAAAACAAGCTTGACTTTTCAATTTTTATATTTCTACAATTTTTTATTAATCTTTCAGGATATTTGATTTATATTACAGCATATCAACTAAGTATCAACTAAATCTGAAATCATAATTTGTTTATTCAGTCAGCCAAACCCTAACAGACAATGAGCTTGTTAATGAATTGCAAAACAGGTGTCTGTGACAGGCAAAAACCGTACAAATTCTTGATAATTTGTAAGGTTTTACACAAAATACATATAAATTATCAAACATTTGTACGGTTTTGTATATCGTCAAATTTTCTTCTAAAACCATACAAATTATGAAGAATTTGTAAGGTTTTGAAATATTTGATTTTTTTTTTAAAACCATACAAATTATCAAGAAATTGTGCGGTTTTTACATGTCACAGTCACCTTTTATGCAACTTTACTTGAACATCCTCCTTGTCTGCTCAGGAAAGAGCCTTAAATCTCAATTATTTGTACATTTCTAAGTTGCTTCTGTGAAGATTCTAATTCCGTGCATTTGTGTTACTTGTTCTTTAAGCACTTTGTTCACTAATTGATGTTGCTTGACTAATGACATTCCTTTAAACTCTGGTGACTTGATGTTTACTTCAAACATGGCTCCACATCCACCAGACACGTCAAAGACTCGAACTTCACCCTGAAAATTATTGAGAATGATTAGTAATTAGTGATCTTTAAAAATGAATGCTTAAGCTGGCTATTTTGGACAACTGCATATAGCACAGGAGATAAAAATAGAAGTGCCGTAATCATCAGCTTATTTAACATTTGATTTAATGACTCGGGGTAATCCCAAAAAGATTGTTTATTCGAGTTTGAATGCTTTTTGGTAATTCTACTTATGACACAAAATTAATTGTGACTGGATACATTGTATTGATATACCCTGGATCATTCGAATGTCTGCCGAACGATTGCTGACATTAGAACAATTCGAAAGCTGTCCAGTGGCACAACACAATGAAGCCAGTTAACTCTATTGGATGAATATCATATTAGAAAGCATACCGTTCAGCTTTGGCTTAAATAACAAGAGTAGGAAGTGCAATCAATAAGATTAACAGATTTCAGGTTTTTGCTGACGTCATTTTAGTTATCTCCATCTTAAAATGAATCAGACAGAATCTAAATATGATCAGCCTACAACTCAAAACCAATATTTGATTCCAAAAATTTCTAGACCAATGATCTATGTCAATACAAACATTAATTTAGTTCCATTAATTAGACAAAGGATTATGAAGGGCATAAAAAACCAATTTTTCAATTATGTAGGATGATTAAACTTGTTTTAAGTAAGTGGGAAGCTTTTGTCATGCTTAAAATCTTCAAATATGAAGGACAACATCAAAAGTCAGCTCTTAAGTATAGGTTGTAGACACGACAATTCTCAGCTCTTAAGAATTATGAAAATTAAACAAGATTTTACTAGAAATCATAAAATACAGCACAGCTTATGCTAAAGACTGGCTTACAAGAGACCTTGTAATAGTCTGATTGTTGAAGGTCATTATGGCTTGTGACACTTGTTAAAGGCTTATATAGAAGTAAAGATTTCATAAATCATGCGATCAACTTGTGTCTTTTACATGCTGGTTGAGTGGTATTTAGACTAGAGTATAATGTTGATATGAAGATACCTAAAATGCTCTTTAGGTTTCTATACCCAAATTGAGAATAGCGAGATGCCATTCCGAATGTACTCGAATTTTACATTTTCAAGGCTGCGATATTAAGCAATTAAATGCTATGCTAGAATTCTTCATAAGTTTAGAAACTGACGTACATATCCACAATTTGAACTATACGTCAAAACCTTGAAGGAAACCTGTCATATCCAGCCATAAATTTATAATTGGAAACTAGTAGAGTTTTCGCGAAAATCTACGTATGAACATTATGTGCATCATGTAATGTATCATGTTCCAGAATGATCGTAATGGTTTTATGCTCATAATAGCTGCACATAATGCAAATGTCCTTGACATTTTTAGGTATAAAATATTAAATATAATAATTCATCCAGATATTTCATAATGAATGCATTAAAATCATGATTAATCATGCATATTCAAAATCATAAACAAGCAGGTAGATAAATTATTGCTACATACCTTAAAATGCTTCTCAAGTATTCCAGTCAAAGAATGTTCAGTGACTTTTCCGTTACTACAAAAATTCAAACGAGATTGCTAGAAAGAAATCGCAGCCAACTTCATGTTATTTTGAAAATTCGACAATTATAATGAAATTAAGTTTTACCGTTCTAATGCTGCTTCTAAGGAACTGCCGAAGTATTGGTGAGACGAAATTTGATAAGTTCATCTTTGTTTATCTAATTTTCGTACGAATTATCACTGAATAAATCTATAATTTAATTAGGAAACTTTTTAAAATAAGAATCACAACTTCCGAAACTTTTCGACGAGTCGGATTATACCAAAGATTATACGATATCGTATAAAAAGCGTAGATGCATACCACTCGTTAGTCACTTCATCGAGAAACTTCCAACAGACAAGTCGCATAAAAGTACAGTCGTCCTCGTGAAAAATATTAAATTAATTAAACTTAAACGTTTAAAATTGTTGTGTTAAAGTCATAAAAAGTTTAAGTGCACTGTCCTGCGAAAGCGAAGTTTCTTAATAAAGGTGTGTTTAATACTGAAAAAAATTAATTACGACGCAAAAGAAAGAAAAAAAAAGTTAAAAGTAAAAAGAAAGCCTTGAAAAAAAAATATAAAATGGTTGCTACGTCTCTGCATAGTAATGGAAATAAAATTATTCAAACAGAGGCTTTAAATGAGTGGATAAGAAATTTAAAATCAAAGAAACAATTTAAGAAAAAGATCTCACGAGGCCAAGACCTCTTTGCCATAGCCATTTTACAAAATTCATTATATAAAAATCAAAAAATGCTACAACAAAGACAAAGAGAGAGATCTGAGAAATGGCTTAAAATGAAGAAAATGCTTGAAGAAAGCAATAAAAATTGTGATAATTCAGAATACATGGCCTCAGTGGAAGATAAAGAATATCATCTTGAGAGTCTAGAACGTGAAGAGAGACAGATGCAAATTAAAAAAATCTGGGAAGAAGATTTAAGTGATATTGAGAGCTTTATGAATAGTTTAGATTCAGTTAAGACATCGATAGTTAGATAAATTATGAGGAAATCAGATATTAAATATAGCTCAAAGTTTGTACAGTAATTTAGAAAGTTCAAGAAGAAAACAAAAGAAAAGAAAAAAAAATTCAAAATGGCAGACATGAAAAAATTGCAGTAAACGTTTTAAAACGTATATATGTATGTGCCCCACTCCATTTCAACAGAAAAATGTGTTACACTCAGTCACGTACAAACACGTTTTTGGTATAGAAGAATGTAGGAAACAGAGAAAAAAAAAACGAGTTATGACGTCACGGAAATTTCCAACGAACATTTGGTGATTTCATAAGCACATAAAATAGTTTCAGTGTATATCTTTTTTCTACCTGCACAGTCTGTCAGTTTCTTTTGAATTTCATAATGTTTTAATGAAATAGGAAGGCATAACAAAGAGAAACGGGGCCATTCACTAATGACGTCTGACATTTAGAAAGGTGAGAGGTAGGGTTTGGGCTTAATTATCAGGTATTTATACCAATGTGATGAATATAGATAGAGGTATGTAGTACCAATGATAGGGCCACGGGGGTCTAATTGATCGACGTCATTTCTGAACGGCCCCCACAAAAAGTAAAAAGCATACAAAAAAGTTTATAATTTAAAAATTAATTTCACAAATAATCTTAAAAAATATTGTAAATGATTAATTTTGTGACTTAATTAATATTACGCAGAAATTTTTATTTGCAGTATGCCATCTGTTGACTGAACAAAGCATCGAGCTTTACCACTGAAACGATTGCTTTTTTGTGGTATTGTATTTTTTTAAACATTTAATTTAATTTAAAAAAATCTCTTAGTTAATTGAAATTTCCAAAAAAAAAAAAACACAGATGATAAGTTAATGATTTAAGAGTTGTTGCCTATAAAGTTTAATAGAGTAATTTAGTTAGAATTTGATAAATGTAAATAAATTAAGTGAACATGATTGTAATTTTTTTAAATCATACAAAAATCGAAGAATTTTTTTCTTAATCTTTTTCTTTCTTGCAGTTTCATTACCTGTGCAAACAGGATGTAAATGTCCATACACATCGTCTCCCCCCTTTCTAAAAACGGAAGGAGCTTTTGAAGAAAATATTATCAAATAATAATGAAGATTGCGATGATAAAAAAACAAGGGTTGACTCAGCCTACGACGTTCAAATGTATTTCAAGGCTCTCCCCAAAAAAAATAATCACGGCAAGCAAAAACTTGTTTTGAGGCTAATGATCTACTTTCAGTATTAGGGCATATAATACACAAATAATTCCATACCTGGTCAGGTTGTAAAATGAGTGATCGAGAGTGAGACTCATGAGTTTTGAATGGATTGAATGATGGACCATCAACATACATGACAAATATGAGTTTCTGATGATGTGAAATAGTTGGATATACTATAACATACATGGTGTCGTTTCCTCCTGGGGGTCTTTTTTCCTTCTTATTTTTTTTTCTTCATTTTCTTCTGTTTCTTCACAATAGATTAGAAATGAATAATCTCGTCGGTAATGCTGGATTAGGATATATAATGACAAAATGACTGAAAATTATGAGAAAGAAATAGTTTGATTATGATGATGATGATATTCATCGCGGTAAATAGCTATATTATTCCAAATGGTGGACATTCTTTTCCTTTTTTTAGTTATCGTATCAGTTATGACACATCTTATGATTCACCAGAGTGATAGTCAGGCCAAATGTATTATAAAGATCCGAGAATAATCAATAGACGAATACGAAGAGATTGTGCCTGCGTGCAAAGAACATTATTTCCGTTATCAAGAAAAGACCCGAAAAGAAAATTTCTTTCGTGGTAAATTTTTTCCGTTATTTTTTGAGATAAGCGATTCTTTCTTTTATTCTAGTTACATACGTACATACGTTATTGACAAATTTAATCAACTGAGCCTACAAAGACACACATACACGTCTGCTTAAGAGTGCGGTATCGTAGTGACACATTTGTTTCCCTTTAATCTTGCCATTTCTATATATTTCACAGTTGCATAGCTTAGTATGCTATGGAGAATAAGTTCAGGATTCACAATTCAGTTCCTCGACTATTATGCGGTATTGTAAGACACAATATTTTCCCTTAAACTTTCCATTTTGAATATTTTACAGTAATTACGACGGAGAGATCAGACAGAGCGTTAACGAGGAACAGATTTTTTATTTCCTTTTTTCCATTTCTTTTTTTGTATTTTTTACAGTACAAAAAAAAACTTTAAAGAAAATTTGTAAAATTTTTCACTAAGAAAACCTTTGTAAAAATGACAGGCTACGGCAAGCATCCGATCCGAAATCTGGTATTGTAAGCACAAATTATTTCCATTTAACTTTTTCCATTCTGTATTTCCACAGTTAAGAGAAAATGAATTTTTTAATTCGATCGGAGTGAGCATTGAAAAAAAAAATGTAAAAGAAATCATAAAATTGTAAAAAAAAAACTTGAATTGTGATTGTGTCAGAAAAAAAAGTATAACAGCAGAGAAAGCCTGCAAAAGCGATTATTGTAAGCACAAAAAACATTATTTCCAATAACTTTCCATTTTGTATTTTTCACAGTTTATGAGAAATTTGTAATGAAAAATTGAGAAATTTATGTAAAAAGATAATGAAAAAGTCTTCAGAAGCGACCGTGTCCATCACAAAACATTTGTAAGAAACACTTTTCAATTTCCTTAAACATTTTCGTTTATTGTATATTCGCAGTATTATGAGAAATGATTGTAAAAAGATTTATAGCTAAAGGACACGAGAGATAGGCCTGCAAATTCGGATTTTTGTAAGAAACAAAATCATTTTCCATTAATTTTTCCAACCTTTTTTGTATATTTTTGCAGTGCAGAGCGAATTTAGAAAAATTATGTAAAATTTATACTTTTATACTTTAAATTATGTAAAGGACATTAGTCAGGGAAACGGTATTGTTATATATTGTTTTTCGAAAAATCTCTTTTTTTCTGTATTGTATTTCAAATAGAAAAATAAGTTCTATGTATGAAAAATTTATAAGAATGACCCAGATGCGATGATGATGACGTTAGTTCCGACAACTTTACCATGCAGAGCATTACCATGAATCTTCCCAAAATATTCTTCTCCAAGTGTTCTTCAGTTTCTGTTGATCCAAAGCTAATCTATACTCGGTTGAGGACGAATTATGAGCAAGTTATTCGGTTTCTGTGGGGGTTGCTGTACCTTTGTATCTTTCATCTACTCATGCCCGGTAACAAAAAGTTATTTTTGTGGACAAAAAAAAAGTTTTCTTGGATGATTCCAGAATGTTCTGACATAGAAAAAAGTCTTCCGTACAATATCAGCTGACTTCATGCATTCATATACATCCCAAAAAATATTATTATCATAAAGTTAATGGCGCACCAGAATATTTTCCATAATCCATAACGTGTGGGCGCAAGCAGAGAAACATGCCAAAAATAATCGGTATTTACACATACATTTCAAATTGATCCAAACAATATCTTATTTTGATAGTATGAGAAGCATTGAGAACGAGAAATAATGAAAAAAAGGATTAATCAATAATATCACAATGAGTACACTACAGAGAGAAATGAGTCAATGAGATCTGCTCTCTATGCTGAATACCAAAACAGCAAATATCGATGCAAAACGGTAAATCGTAATTCTAAAAAATGACAAAGCAAGCGTTTTCTTTATTCGTAGACAAATTTAAAGCGAATCTGAATCATATGCGAGAAACTAGATAAGCTTATGGAGTTACATGTCCAATTATTCAATGATATCAACTATATTCTTCTGGATATTCTTCAATTTTCTATTAACTGACGCAAGATGCAAAAGCGATAAATGATAAGCTAGTTATCGGGTTTATAATGTGCTGACCTACATCCTACTTTTTTCCATATACGTAAAAAATTTTTATCGACTGAATCTACTAAGTCTACTATCAAGTGAATACTATAAGCAATGAACATTCCAACCATCTATCGAATCCGAGGATATATATATGGGAGTTTTAAATGTCTGATTGACAAGTGAGACCAATTTAAGTTAAGAGACAATTTGAGAGATATGGTCAGTAATCGGTATCCAAGATAAATTCATTTAAAAAAAAGTACATAATCAACGGTGAATCGGATAGGGCAAGAGCTAGTGCGTATTTCTACACAAAGAATCCAGAAGCTAATTCCATAGATCGTTAATATTAAAAAATATCAAAATACGGAAGCGCCAATCATTAAAAATAATAATTTTCATCTTTACCACACATTTTTCATCGGGTTTTGTTCCTGGGGAGTTAAAGGAAATTGCAAGCGATTGACGCATTTCATCTAGATATGACCAAACCTTATATAATTGAGAATCAATGACAAATTAGTAACGAACGTCATCAAAATGTTTTCAAAATATGGACAGAAGTCTAAGTCTCTGAGATATTCTTATTGGGGAGCATTTAAATGCATTATACATCCGTTAAACCATTCTACCCAACTACATAGGCTTTTCTCGTTTTGTGAATGAATTGAGTGAGTGTTTTTGAGTTTAGTCGTTATCGTTCTATGAATTCGGCCAATTTCTTGCGGTCGGCAAGAAATGAGAATAGAATTCCATCGCAAATTGTAGGACTTGGCAAATTCTATACGGACTGTATGGAATGTGAAGAGAGTTCTGCAATTTGGTGTGGACAGCGCGGATTATTACACTTGTCAAATTTGAATTGCTCGGCTGGGTAATTCAGATGGGAAAAGAGTGTGATAATCACATCGGGGAGCGGAGGCATCGGACTGGATCTTGGGACCTGGACTGGAGTGGACATCACGCAGGCAAGCAGAGGTGGACCTCTGCGAGAAAATGCATTGGTGCGGCGGGTTTCAGCAAAAAGTGTCCGGCAAGTTTGTGCATTGGAGCACAGACGGGAATAGGATACTTTGTAAGTTGATTAGGCTTCCTTTGGTTGTCAGATCCATTAGTTGTTTTCAATTCAAATTTGGACATCATCATAGAATCTTTTCAAACATTTTCAATGTCATCTTCCATGATGTCTTCATGTTTACTTCATTTCTGATTATTTTATTGGATATATACACATACTTATTGTAAATGATAAACCTTATCTATAAGATCAAATGTATTGGATTTACCCTTTCAAAGAAAGAGATTTATTTCGATTATTTGGAAAGGAAGCCTCGCAAGTTATCTTCAATAAATCTTCAAAAGAGACGACAAAAGTAATAATTCAAAGGTTCGCAAGTGGGATGAGGGGGCTGAGCAACAAACAATCTGCTTAGCAATGGGCTAACGTCTCTAACAATTCTTTCAAAAATACCTTTTAATACATGCTGAGTTCAACGCAATCTTTTTATCAAATTGAGCAATAAAAAAATGGACGAAAAGTGATACTTTTATGATTGAAAAAATGAAATTTTGAGGTCTTTTGACTATACTTTGATGTTGATTTTGAGTTTCAGGAAGTTCGTTTTCAGATTTTTTGAATATGGCTGTTTATCTTGATTTGTGTGGTACCGTCGAGGAGTGATGAAGAGCATGGATGTTTCAGAATCTATCAAAATGAAGAAATCCTTAAGTTTCAGCTCACAGCGTTGGTCCAAATTGCCTAGTTGAGGCTTAAACCATGAAGCATGTTGACTGCTGCAAAAAATGATACAAATTAGTAAAATGTTCTTTCCTTAATCAATCTTACCTCATTCCAAAATTCTCTAAATCTTCTAAGAAGCCTACATAAGCAGTACAGATTGACAAGCTAACTAGACATGCTAAGGAAACAACAGTTGATTTTGTTAAAAACTGTACCATATTCATTTTTTTTTTATTGAAAGTCAAAAACATTGAAAAATTGATACTTTCTCGTATTCTATAAAATACTTAACAAACTTAATATTTCGACAAGTGTATCCACATGAAATTTATCCTCTTTTGCATCCATCAATCGAACACACTTGAATTGTAATTTATTTTTTTTTGCTGAAAAAAGAACGAACTCATTTTGAAAACAAATTGTTTTTTATCTTTAATTCATCATCATACAGTAATTATTTTTTTTTTCAGTCATTAAATTCGTTTTTGAGAAACATTTTTTTTAAAAATAATTTTTTTTTTAATCACTTGAAACTTCATTTTTCTTCTCATTTTCCGTATCCTCGCTAGCCTTTTCGCTGCTTGTTTTATCCTGTTCATGACTCACTTCTGAGGACGTAATAATTTCATTTGAGCTATCAGCAGAACTTGATTCTGGTTTTGCTGCATTTGTTGATGATATTGAGTCGTCAACATCAAAGCATTCGAATATGATTTCTATGTGACTTTCTATGTCACGTATGAGATCATTACGGGATGAAAATGTTGGCGATGATGATGATGTACTTTGTTGTAGTTCTTTTGATTCTTCATCACTTTGACTTTTCTTCGAATTGGCACCGTTATCAATTTTAGTTTCTGGATCACTGCTGCTGCTGCTACTTTTCGGTGTTTCATTATCACTAGATTGTTGGATGTCAAGTTTTGCCTTCTTCGGTGGAGATTCTTCGGCTGGAACGGGAATTGATACTGATTTAATTAATAAACTGTGTCATATTTATTTGTCAAAACCATCTATAGCTTTCTTAGAAGGTTAATGACCCTTAACATAATGAAACATTCGATAATTACCTTCAACAGACGAGACATCTTTGCACTTTTGCAGGACAAGCTGCAAATTTTGTTTCAAATTGTTCTTTGAGGCCAGTGGAAAGCCACTTGTCTGTCCAATAATCCTAATAGCATGTAAATCTCCACACAATTCGTCCCATTCTTTCTTAACTAAACAACCACAAATGTTATCCAGTAACTTTGTTATTGACATTCTAGTTCGAACCTGGAAGTAAACAAAAATCGAGTTTTGAAGGCTGATCATTGAGGAATGTGAGCAGTTTACCTTAGCATAAAATATTTCCACAAAATTTGCAATCATCGAATCATTCAATGATATCCTTTCATCTTTCAAGATCCTATCGATATACTCATGAATCAAACTGTTGTTCAATAGCATGTCAACATACCTAAAAATTGATAAATTTAGTTTAATACTAATTAAAATCTTCAAGTTACAGCTGTACTCACTTTTGCATATTTTTGTTCTTGGCTAATCCAACCCAAAATGAAGGGAAGAATGTAAAATGCCATCCAACAGCCTCAATTGCTGTCTGCAGACTCAAATTAGTAAGAGTATCATTGAGTGCATTGCAAGAAACAGCTGCTCTAAAGAACACATCCAAGAATTCATGATAAGGTTTATAAAAGTTTTCAACAGCCATGTCAAATTCTTTATCAATTCCTTTAGAATGTGAAAATGATGATTGAATAGCTCGAGGTATGTTCATTTGCATTAATGGACGCGGTGGTCTTTGAATATTTTTTGCTGACCATGATAATGTACTGTTGTTTGATGATCCAGCATTTTTGGAACTTCTGCGTGGCAAATAAGCGCCAATTAGACCGGAATGTTGTTGTTGATTTTGAGTATGACAATGAACAAGGATGGGCGTTAAAATATTAATGACTTCATTAGGAACGCTCTTGACTAATTCCTTTAATATATCCAATGTAAGTTTTCTCATGTCTGAAGGATTAAATGTATTTAATAATGATGTAAGTCGTCGAACAACGTCAGCTAGTCCTTTAAAATATCCAGCTTGAGGATGTCGCTTCTTTTGATCGCGACAATTATGACGTAGTGCTTGAATTAAACGAACAATTTCTCTTAATAAATCTTGTAAATCTTCTATCACATTACACGCAGTTGCTTCATGATACATCGAATGAAGTGTAAGAAAAGCCTCAAAACATATAAACAGTCCACCATTACTGACAAAGAATACACGATCATCATCATTCTCAATGAGAATCTTTAATGCTGATATGAGTGTATTCCATGAAACTCGTGCATCCAAACTGCCCAAATATGCCGACAATGTATGTCGTCTAAATATCGATATTTGATCAAGCTCTGTTTGTGTCGAGTCTGGATGCTTTGCAACAAACAATTGCATCAATTTAAATAACTCATCTACGGCTAACGGATACTGTGTTGGATATGGCGTTATATTTTTAAAAGCCCATTGCAAGTTTTGATGACCAGCAAGTTGACGAGTCAACGTTCTTGATTGTTCACAGCACAGACGAAGTAATCCATAGTAAGCTGGCAGCATACAACGATTATATTGGACTACTTCAGAATCATCATGATCCGCTCTACAAATTATGACAACAGTTAGGATTTAAATTCAGAAAGGTCGTTATTAAGGTACTTACAATATGTAATTAAATGCAATGTTCTTGGTAATTTCAACATTATTCGCAACGATTTGAGCATTTTCAGGACAATCGACTGTTGCATGATACCAAAATGCTAGTAGAGCTTGTTTATTGTGATGTGTTGGAACGCTTGGTTCCGATAATTTCGGATGAAACAGTTCCCATAATGTCTTAATGTGTGGACCTAACATCAATTTTTCTGTTTTCGTTATCATACAATAAGTCATTAAACTAAAGTATGACGTTAATTTAACTGTTCCATGTGTGCTTATATCTGTATAATTTTTTGCTGAACGTAATAATTTAAGAAGAATATTTAATATACTATGTAATATTGTTTGTGCTTCACCCAACGAAATATCTCTTAATGGATTATGAATAACTATTTTGTGATGAGATGTTGCTCTAAAATTTTGACGGAACGATTGGACTGGTACGAGTGAAACTAGCAGATTTGCAGCCGCTAAAATTAATTACTTAATTAAGCATTACTCAATAAAAAATTACGAGTCATGCTTACCATTCCGAACTCGCAAATTTGCACTTGCAATAAGGAAGTTTTCAACCCAACTTTCAGCTGTTGAAAGAACCCATGCATGAGCGATTTTATTGCGAGGTGCTTGCATTGATAGCCATTCTAATGCTGGCTGTGGACAGAATTCAGCTGCATCCCAAACTCGTTGTAGAACCAACTGTGAGAAACAGGGCAATCCAGATGGTCCTGAAGATGACTCCGTTAACAATGTTAGGAGCTTGAAGAATGGACTGCATAGCTATAATTAAAAATGTTCCTTAGAATTTAATTGGAAATTTAAACAATATGGAATTTACCTCAGTGTGCTTAGTTACAGCACTGAATAACATTGTTATTATAGAACCAGCCAATCTTTCGTCATAACGGCACAGAGCATGAATAAGTAACCGTGTCTGATTAGGATTTATATTATCTTTAATTTGTTGATACAAAAATGGAAAGCCTTTGCCTCCAGTGATTGCATTATAATCTCTAGATGATAGTTGTAAGGTTTGATCAGCACCGCGTGATTTTTCAACTAGATTTGCGACAAGTGCAATCATTTTATCTAATGATGCTGGACGAGTTTTGTCGATTGAGAGTGTTTCATCGGATGAATTATCTTCAGATGAAGAGTCGACCTAAGAAATTAAAATTTGAAAAAATAACGGTCAGAAAAAATTCAAATTTCAGAAATACGTTAAAAATTCAAATTATAAAAATTCGTACTCACATTATTGTGATTTTTATGACCCAAATAAAAGTCTGAAACACTTTTAATGACGTTAATGTGCAACAGAAACTTTGTTTCTTCCTCTCCCATTCTCGAAAATTCATAAAGCAATCCAAAGAATTCCGTTAAATGCCTCAAATGTGCTTTTGCACCGTTTTCCATCAATGCAATTAATGACTTTATGAATTTTGTCACGCACGACTTCTCGCCAATCACCTCATTGCCATCATCATCTGTTTCTTTTTCCAAATATAACGGGGAATGTGCTTGTCGTAGACGCTGAATAACATGAATAACAAGACGTTGAAACATTTGACGAACCATTTGATTTGGACATTGAATAAGAACTTGAACTGGCCACCAAGGCTCTTGCGACATGTGACCTAAAAACCATTCACATGCATCTTGACTTGCGTTGAACTGCTTTGTTAAGAGCTCGACCCAAAGAACCATTGTTGGCTAAAATTGAGAAATTTTATTAGATTTTGTTGAGGATTTAAGTCCATAAAATTTACCTTTTCCTTAGCATGAATGAAGGTTTCAATGAAAAATGATACTGATAGCTGTGCAGCACGAAAAGTAATATCATTAAGAACTAATAATGATTGTGGAACATGACCGCAAATTTGCCACATAAAACTGGAATTAAAAGTAGATTAATTAGCATTTCATACTGTATAGCTGACAAGTATTAACTTACTTAAAGTAAGTATGCTCGAATATATTTCTATCTTCTAAATAATGACGATTATCCTGCCAAATCCAATCTTCCAGATCTTTACTCAGCAGTGATTTTCTCTTCATCTTCTCACTAGCCAATTTTTGCTGACTTTCCTTTAATGCAAGACTATTTTCATCCAGTGGAATATCATCATCCACAAATGGTGTCAAGTCAGGACTTTGTGTTGAACAGGATGGTGCAATTTGTAATGAATTTTTTGATAGTTCCTCTTTTGATGGTCGACGCTCATAGAAAAGCATATAGGCGGAATTAGTCTTTTCAAAACTAAAATCTAAATACTTTTCGGTAACGGAATCGTATGTCTTGCTCTAAAATTGAGAATGAAAAATTTTAACGGTTATTTAAAATTTGAAAAATAACGGATTTCTAAAATTTGAATTCTCAACGAATTGATGAAAATTCAAAATTTTGTATAAATAACGACATTTTTGATAGACGTAAAGGATTAAGGCACAACTCACCGTCATTTCACCACCAAAACACTCAGCAGCAATTTGCGATGGATCAAATATTTTGACCTCAGCATCGTTGAACAAAAACCATCGATCACTTGTACTTTTTCTATCACTATCGCGTTCCTTAATGAAACTATAATAATGACCACCATCAGCAGTTCCTGTATGAACAGTAACACCAACTAAATCGTATTCATAATTTTCATTTTCATTGTCACCGCCACTTATTGATGATGATTCACTATCTGCAAATTTATCTTCATCGATCTTACTATTGTTAAGTTTGTCAATATTCTCGTCACTTCCATCAGTTTTTGTCTTATTTTCGTCACCACTTGATTCACTTGATTGAGATTTAAGCTTTTCTTCTTGATAATGCTGTGGCATTAATGTTTTTTCAACATATCGTGACATGTCGAGTCGCATTGGAAATGAGAAGTGTGTATTGACTTTCTCTTTCAACATTGTCACCATATTAAATGTGTATCGCATGGTATTAAAGCACAGAATCTCTGGAAGTTTCTTAAAACATGCTCTCTTTTCAGCACGAACTTTCTTACTGCATGTTGAGCATGTATACATATTATCACCTTCCAATGTATCCTTAACTGTAACTTCATCTAAAGACTCTTGTAAGTTCCTCATGTCAGCGACTTGACAACGAACTGTATAGAATTCCTCTAATGTTCTACTAACATGATCACAATCTAGCGACACAACATTGTTACTTATAACACCACAAAAGATTTTCTTAACAAGTGCCTTCAATTCTGGTGTCATTTCCTCTAATTTTGATACGAGATCTATGAAAAATTCAGCCATATCTTTCTGTTCGCCTGTATTTAATGGCTGATGATCCATTTGATATACTTTACAGAATGATCGTGGATTATAAGACTTCCTTTCACTTTCCATAAGATATGCAAACATTTTTTGTAATTCACAGAATGTCAATTTGTGCTTTACAGGTGCATCTGCCATGACTGATAAGATTGTTTCTCTTGCTTGGGGCATCATAAAGATGTGTTGAATACAAGCAGCCATATAACATGTTGCACCTAAATTTGTAAGTCCAACATATCCACTTTCAGATCGTCCATCATCTCTAGGCCAATAATCCCATGGATAAGGTGAATGCGGTCCTGGACGATGTTGTAACATTAACATTTTATGCAATAGCATATAATTCGATGGTGCATTTTTCGTTAATTCAATAAGTAAATCATATGAGGCAGCACGAGCTCCTTGTGATTTACATTTAGGCAAGTCACGATTCTCAGCTGTTGGCAGTGCAAAAAGACACTCGAAAATTTTACCAATAAATTGCTGACCAGATTGACTGTATTTAAATGGTGGATCATATTTAACTAAATTTGCCATTAAGTTAAGTAAGCCAACAAGACCATCATCTTGAATATGTCGTCGTTCCAATACATCACGATTTATAATCAATTTTGATACTTGATGACACAATCCTTCAACATCAATTGTTAAATTATTCTGAACTTCCTTAATATTTCCTTTCAATAAATCCGGTGTCGTATTGTCTACTAGCCGTGACAATAGCCAAAAATAATCTCTACATGCTTGTCCATAAAGTTCCTTACCATCATCATTAAGTGAGTAACAAACAGTTTGTGTTCTCATTTTTTCAGCCGTTGGCAAGAAACTGATTAAAAGTACTAATAAAGGAACAATTAATTCACTATAAGTATGAGAATTTCCCATACAAAGACGATAAAGTGCAGCACAAGTTTCACGTCTTACATGTGGATCTGGATCATCTAAAATGAGCTTCTTTAGCCACTCATAATTCTCCTCACAACTCCAAAGTATTTCACGTGCCTTTTCTGATGCATATGCAAAACACACTAAAAGATTCATAGCAAAATTAACAACTTGAGCACGTCCCCAAAATCCAGTTTTATATTGATTATCCTTTTGTGGTACGGCTGCTTCATTTAAGATTGACGATATTCTTGAAATTGTCTTTCTAACATCCATTAATTTTAACATATCCTCATTTAATTTAGGTATGACAATTATATTTTCTTCTTGCTTTAAATCTTCAACACCTAATAAGCACAAAATTCTTAATAAACTACACAAACAGTCATGGCGCCATTCATCATATTCATCGTCATTTCTCTGCAATATTCCCGATATGAAAATATTGTATAGATGCTCAAGACCACCATTTTTGATAAACTTGTTGCTCCATTCGATTGATTTCTTTATTTTTATATCTATAGACGATTCATCATTCTTCTGTTGACTATTTTCACTATTCTCATGTTCACTTGTCTGTTCCTTTGATTTTTCTGGCGTATCGTGACTACTATTACTTTTTGCATCGTCCATATTTTCCTTAATAATTGCTGCCTTTCTTGTATTCTTTCCTTTAGAAATTTTCATTTTTAATTGATTCCGTTGGTGACTTGATGGCTTAATTGATGTCGAGAATCTTGATTTAGATAGACTTTCAACAATATGTAAACAATACATGAACTTTTGTAAGTTACTTGGATCAAGCAAGTCTTGTATACACACAGTATCCTCTTCGGTCATTGAAGTCTTTTGATTGAATGTCAAATTTTTGAATGTGTCAAGTAATGTTGGATTTGTTGGCAGCATTGCTAAAATGTCCCAGACACGACGAGATAATACTTGTGCCTGTGTGTGCTGTAATATGTTTACACCTTTCTTAATTAATTTCATATTTCCAAGTGTCTGCATTAATACGAAAAGTTGTTCGAAATATTGAGTCTGAAGTAAGAGAATTGTCGGTAAACAGTCTTTTGATGGTGGTGGCAACATTGATGGATGATCTTCATTTCTACGTCCGCGACTTCGTCCACCAAGTGAAACATAAACAATTTGATTATCCTTGAATCCAACATCAATTAAACTACGTTCATCATATTCACTTGTTATTTCTTGCCCTTGTGTTATGATCCTTAATGGTCCATCAGTCAATACGTTTCCAAGATTACTCATTGACGACGAATCACTTGAACATGATTTACCTTGTAAATTTTCATACCATTTAGCAATTTCGGCTTTTAGATCTCCTATCAAGTCTGTTTGATATAAATGCAAGTACGACTTTTCAGATAGCCCGCCGGGTTGTAAAATAATCTAAAATAATACAGTAAATTAGTTTTAAGTTTGAATGATCATTCTAAAACATACCTTAATAGGCGGACCTGGTCCCTCCGTTCTCAAAGCACTGTGAGAATTAATTCCTTTACCTTCCAATGCCCATCGCCTTAAATGATAAGCATATCTTCGTCGAAAGGTCTCTAAATGTGTATTGAGCAGCATAAGTGCTCGTTGGACGCACATAATAGAGTTATCTTGAAGTTCTGGCTTGTGTAAATTCTCAGATGCTTGAGTCAAGTAATTCATACATTGTTTCACAAATTCAGCTTCATTCTTTAACTGATGTTCCATATAAAAAGTGTTAATATAATTAATGGCAGCCATTGAAACTTCAGTATCATTAGCACGTAGGGCAATCTTCCACAATATATCCATTCCACTAACTTCCGATCGCTCATTATTACGTCTCTCATCAGATAATGTAAGGATGAAAAGTTGTTGAAACAGTGTAAGTGCAACCATCGAAATATTTTCGGGCTTTAATTCTGGCCACTTATTACGATAAATATGCTGTATAGCCATTGGACTTAATGCATGTTGAGCTCCACCTTTTGCCTGTCCTTGCAACCAGTGAAATAGACAATCCGCACAATCTGGATCATTTGCTAAGCATGACCACAAAATATCAACTTGATTTATTGTCAATCTGGAATGAATTTGAGACATTAAGGAACAGAACTAAATATAAGATAAATAAAGCTTACCTAAATGTCTTCGGCGAACCAATATCACAGAAAACCGATGCCAAAAATTGTAATCGAACTTGAATTTGTGTCGTATGAGAATACAAATAATCACCATTCTTATTCTTTACTAAAACTATACACGGTTCGTCCATTGACTGTGACTCTGCTCTGATTCTGGATTGTTTCACAAAATTGCAATAATGTTTCAAATTATTGAAGAAATGATGCATCATTTTATGCTGACGTTCAGCCCACATTGTTACTTGATGAGTTCCAATATCACGAAATTGTTGAAATGAAGCCAATAGTTTGGGAATCAGTCTTAAGCTCACAATGACACTTCGATTATTTGCGATATTAACTAAGCATGCCTCAATGAACTTTTTCCGGATGGCTTTGTCGGTGTGAAAGCATACGAGAGAGCTTAGTGTCTTTTCTGTTTCCAGTGCTAATGTTTCGCCGAGAAAGCCCTTAAAATAAATAATTTTAACGGTTAATTTAAATTCAAATTTTATCGGTATTCAAAAAAATTCAAAATAAGAAAAGTCGTTAAAAACTTACAATTTTGTCATCTTGCAGCAGATCCCATAAAAGTGTATTTCCAGGTTGGCAAATGTCTGGTGATTTTGTTCGCAACGACGATTGAGTCGAAGAATTTCCACTTGATTTGTTTTTCTCACCAGAACTCTCTGAAATTTGCTTGGTTTGCTTATGGAGATTGTCTGGTGTGCTTGATCGATTTTCTCGCGAAAATGAGAAGCATTGATTAGGTTTTGTGGTGTTTAAAGCCGAAAGTTCTTCACAAGGCGATTCCTCATCATCAAAATCTGCAAGATTCTTCTCAGATTTCGTGCTCATTGGCGATGAAGAGCCATCATTCTCAGTAGATCTTAAATAGTCCATTAAATGGCAATTTTCGGATATAGCTCTAAAGAATGACTCGTCCTTATTAAGACGATCAAGTACATCATCATGAATTCCTTCACTACAATCACTTCCACCAAATAACTGATCACAATCTGAATCACCGTCTGAAATACTTTCAACCATTTCTTGTATGTCCTTTCGTGTTAATTGCTTCTTCCTCTTTTTACGCAGCTTCTTACGATCAACAATAATCTTCTCATTCAACTCAATTCTCTCATCATCACTACTCGAATTTTGAGCATTATATGAATTAATTCGATGTCCAATAAGTGGATAAATTTGTTTCTTGTCCTTTCCCATTTCATACATCTCTTGCTGAATTTTTCCTTCACAGACCTTTTTCCTTAATGATGCTAAATTCCCTCGTGCCTGTTTACATGGCGGTGGACCAGAATCTGATTCTACTTCTATTGGACTTTTATGACATTCATCACTACTATCATCTTCTGGATCTTCTGCATGTCGATGATCATCTTCGCTGTTACTTCCATCGACACTAACACTATTTTCAGAACTTGATGGAATTTCTGTTATTTCACGGACATTGCTTGATACTTCACTATTGATTACATGACGATTACGATCTCTTGTCCATATGAGCTTAGTTAGAGCACTAATTATGAAGATTGTTTGTTCCGTATGCTCTTTTGGATCTAATTTGCACAGCAAAGAATACAGATATGATGCAGGTTTTGGTGCTAAATTCTTGACAAGTGCTGGTAAAATGTCATAAATTGGTTTCGAGCAATGTTTTAACTGTGATGCTTGCCAAATTAAGGAAATATGTTCTTCCGTTATGTGATTCTCAACAGCCAAAAAGTTTAAAACAATGTGAGACTGCTTAATGATCTCTGCATGTAAATTTGGTCCAAATAAATGCGAAATAATTTGATTTTCTGTCAACCAATCAGCAAGTTTACGACCAACAAGTTCAACTTCCGCAACTGTTTCGGTTGTGCATATGTCATTGAACCAATTTATATGAGCATTAATTTGAGACATTCCAGCTAATCGCATTGTGAGTGTTGATGATGTAAAATATTTAAATGCCAATGCTAGTCCTTCTGTATCAAATGTCAATTGTGAATCTAGTGGATCTTTTATTGCTGACCACATAAAATCTATAAGAAATAAATAAATAAATTATTCATAAGGAATTAAATCATAAAAGTTAATTCAAATACATACCTGCCATTGACTTTGTGGCTTGCGAACGAAGATCTTGATCCGAGAGCTTACACATGTATTGAAGAACTTTAATTCTTAAAGGAACAAAGAGCTGAACAATACTTCTATAATTAAGCCATAATTTAATGTTTGAAATAGCGACTGTACAGGCATGAGCTAACGATAGCGGTAAGTCGGGTATCTCAAAACATTGTGTCATAGCTCCGAAGCCTCCAGCAGAACAGAATAATGTAACATTATGGTAAAGATAAACAGGAATTTCTGTATCATGTATATCACAAAACATTGAAACTGATTGTATCTCTTGTTGTGTACTTTCGTGACCATAGTGCACTCCATGTTTATGTGCAATATATAACGGAAAATTGAGAAGAAATACTTTAGATATAAAGATTAAGACCTTTTCAAGCTCAAGAACTGTCCAAATTTCATCATTAGTGCATTTTTTTGTCTCCAACTTTTCCTTGTTTACTTCGTCATCTTCTTCTTTTTTACTATTCTCATCATTGACTTTTTGTTGTGCTGGAAGTTCCTCAATTCTTAATGTATTTGCTAGAATTGTCTTAATATCCTTTAATTTATTTACGATTAAATAGATTAATGATCGTATAATATAATTAAAACGATCAAAATTCTTCAAGTCTCGATAGCAGCACATACATTGTCTAAAACGAGATTGAATTAAAAGTATTACAATTAAGTTTTTGTTCCTTTACATGATGTAGACTATTTTGAAATTAACCTTTGTGACTGAGGCCATAAAATGTATGCTAAAACTGTCTCCACTTCACTCTTACTAAGATCTTTCAGGTTGTTATGGTCATTCTTCTTATGGCCTATAAGTCTTTGATCACCTAAAAGTAGTAAATAGCTTAAATATTTTGGAACTAAAGTTTTTTTTTGGGTATCAATGAAAAAATGACTTTTAACTATTAAATACGTTTTGTGAATCTATTTGAACCTTTTAAATATGTTAAGATTAATGTAATTAACAGCTTACATGATTGTAAAAGTGCCAAAAAATCAGAACAAATTGATAATTCGCACATTCTCGTTTTTTTCTTGACTGTTTTTTCTTTTTTCCTTTTTCGACGATTTTTGATGTTTTCTTAAGCTTATCGCAATCTACATTTTTCTTCAATGGATTATTGTTATCCTATCTTTTATACAGTATAACTTATTAACTTAATATTATTAACTAAACCGTGGTTTTTAATTATTTTAGAAGTTGTATAAATTTTCTTTGACTAACTTGTTTCCACTCTAGTTTTAAGCCCCGTCGTCATTTTAAAAATTTATTGACCGTTACGAACATTTTATGTTTCTATATGTAGCATATATGTAGAACAAAAAATATTTTCGTAAACATAAAATTTGCTGCTTTAGTAACATAATATAGTCACATCTACAAAAACTACAAGTACTACAAAACAAATTCTTGAGAATTGTTCTCAACAAAACAAGATATGAAAGGATATCAGATCTACATACTGAAGCAAAAATACCCTCTATTGAGGACTACGTCGGAAAGTTGCAAGCGAACTTCAACACTCGTCTTGCGTCGCGAAACACCGAATAAACCACAACATATATTAAAGCAAAACAATTTCAAAATAAAATCAAAAACTAAGTGATGAAGGCGATAAGTCAGAATCCTTTAAAAATTTAAATACAAATAAAATGTATCCAAACTTTGTACATAATTAAGTTAAAAATTTAATGAATAAAAAAAAAAGTTTATTTTTAAAAAAAAAAATAAAAAAAAAAAATAACATAATATAGCACATTCAGATTACTTTTCTATTGGGTTTGAGTATTTAAATTATTTTCAGAATTGAATGATTATATTTTATGCAGCATACTCAACTAGTCAAGATTCACTGTGCATCCGTTAAATCGCTCAAAACAAAGATCCTGAATAAACAAATATTGTAACAAAATTAATTAAAAATAAAAGAATTGAAAGAAAAGTCATTACCGATTTTTTCTGATTCAAATTTTAGAACCTCTCAAATTCCTAAAACAAAAAATTGTATGGTTTTGAAATGTTTAAAAACATCTCAAATTCAAAATATAAAAATTCTAGGGTTTCAGATCAAAGATCCAGTAAGCATCCATATAATGTATGTCCCTAACAAGAATATATTGTTATCAATGACAATATTATCAAGTAGATATATTTTGCGTAACGGTTGATTTAATTTTAAATATATGTGATTTTACAAAGGTTAGTCAGTCAGTCAAGTTCCATTGTTCAAAGCGATTACTTCGAGAGAGTTCTTCTTTAAGTGAATCTAGTGGAATTAATTACTTTTATTGACAATTCGCATTTCAAAAGGCATAAAAGGTAATTAATAAACTTAATTATATCATTTAAACATGAATTTAGCTGCTGACAATAAGAATTGAGGAAATTCTGATGAAAATTAAGAAAATGTGATGAAAACACATTTTTAACACCTTTAAATTGTTATGCAAGAGCTGAATATCCAGACTTTTCCTCAATTACTTATAATACAGTAGGCCTAGATGTACTGATAGCACATATTTGCGGCGAAAATAGATATTTAATATAATTAATCAAACAACTGATAATTTCTAACCTCGACATTTTGTTCTAGATGTACCGACTTCCTACAATTTTGAGAGCAGCAACCGCTCGTCAACTCGCTTTCAGATCATATGCTAAAGATGTCAAATTCGGAGCTGATGTCAGAGCTTTGATGCTTCAAGGAGTTGATGTTTTAGCTGATGCTGTTGCCGTCACTATGGGTCCAAAAGGTCGTAATGTCATTCTAGAACAATCTTGGGGATCACCAAAGATCACTAAAGATGGTGTTACAGTTGCAAAAGGAATCGAATTAAAAGACAAATTCCAGAATATTGGTGCTAAATTAGTTCAGGATGTCGCCAATAACACTAATGAAGAAGCTGGAGATGGTAATTAATTATTTTATAATTATATTTCTAGTACACATATTAATCTATGAAATTTATGAATAGGTACAACAACTGCCACCGTTCTTGCCAGAGCCATTGCAAAGGAAGGTTTCGAAAAGATTTCAAAGGGTGCAAATCCAGTTGAAATTCGTCGTGGTGTAATGATGGCTGTAGATACAGTTAAAGAAACACTTAAGACACTCTCAAGACCAGTCACAACACCCGAAGAAATCGCACAAGTCGCTACAATCTCAGCTAATGGCGATCATGCAATCGGAAATCTTATCAGTGATGCAATGAAAAAGGTCGGAAAGGACGGAGTTATCACTGTTAAGGATGGAAAGACTTTAGTCGATGAACTTGAAATCATTGAAGGCATGAAATTCGATCGTGGATATATTTCACCATACTTTATCAATTCATCAAAAGGAGCCAAGGTTGAATTCCAAGATGCCTTCTTACTTTTGTCAGAGAAAAAGATTTCAACAGTACAAAGCATTATTCCAGCCTTGGAACTTGCTAATCAACACCGCAAACCCCTTATTATCATTGCTGAAGATTTAGATGGTGAGGCTCTTTCAACTTTAGTCGTCAACAGATTGAAGATTGGACTTCAAGTTGCTGCTGTCAAGGCTCCAGGTTTCGGTGATAACAGAAAATCAACATTAGCTGATATGGCTATTGCTACTGGCGGTATTGTTTTCGGAGATGAAGCTAATTTAGTTAAGATTGAAGATGTTCAAGTCTCAGATTTCGGTCAAGCCGGTGAAGTTGTCATCACAAAAGACGATACATTGTTATTGAAAGGAAAGGGAAATAAGGCTGATATTGATGCACGCGCACAACAAATTAGAGATCAAGTGTCTGAAACAACATCCGAATACGAAAAGGAGAAGCTTCAAGAACGATTGGCTAGATTAGCATCAGGTGTTGCACTCCTTAAAGTCGGTGGATCAAGTGAAGTTGAAGTAAATGAGAAGAAAGACCGTGTAAATGATGCACTTTGCGCAACAAGAGCAGCTGTTGAAGAAGGTATCGTTGCCGGTGGTGGAACTGCACTTTTAAGATGTATCCCAGCATTGAACAATCTCAAAGGCTCAAATAATGATCAAACAATCGGAATTGAAATCGTCAAGAAGGCACTTCGTATGCCATGCTTCACAATTGCCAAAAATACCGGAGTTGATGGATCTGTTGTAGTATCAAAAGTAGAGGACAATACAGGAGATTTCGGATATGATGCACTCAATGACGAATATGGTAACATGTTCGAAAAAGGTATCATCGATCCAACAAAGGTGAGTTGATGCTTGAAAACTTTATAAATTCCTAAATCATGTTTTCAGAACAATACAACAGCAATATCTGTTGTTAAATTGTTTGAAACCATCCAAATGTTTGCAAATAGTGAACTTTTATACGGTTTTAAAACATTTTTTGAATATTTTCTAATCTAAAAATTATTTACAGGTCGTAAGAACAGCCTTGACTGATGCTGCTGGTGTTGCTTCATTATTGACAACAGCTGAATGTGTTGTGTGTGAGATTCCAAAAGAAGAGCCCGCAGGCGGTATGGGAGGCATGGGTGGTATGGGTGGAATGGGCGGTATGGGAGGAATGGGTGGTATGATGTAAAAATCCCGAATCACAAACAGCTAAACACACATAACAATAACAAATATTAATGTTAAGTCTTGCATTTAAATATCAGTTAATAATAGTTGTATAGACAATTTTTAAAAGAAACAAAGAATAAGATTCAGTCAAGAAATTATCACCATAGTTGTAAGCCAAAAATGGATCATGAGCATTTGTTATTATCTTGCGAAGTGATCATCAAAACAAATTTTTTTTGTTAAAAAAAATCATTTTCTCAAAAAAGAATGATGAAAATTTCTGAATTTGATTCAATCCCAGGCAGGTTTATTGAGTCATTTTCACAAATTTTAAGAGGAAGAATTTCTCTCAATCTATTTTAATTAATCGTACGTGATATTGTACTTTTTGTTTTTTATAAGAAAAAAAAGTAAAAAAAAAGAAGAATGAATATGAAAAGAAATTCCATTGGATTGATGAAAATAAATAGAAAAGTTTATTTACCTGAAAGATGAAATAACGGATTTTTTAAATTTGAATGAATTTATGATTTTTTTCCAGTGATGTAGTTTTCTTCCCTGCTATGTTGATTATTTTCATGAGCATATTTTGTGGCAAAAATGATATTTGTGATATTTGTATACTTCACTTTGGCTGTACTGTTGTGCATGAATAAACCAACAAAGATGATTTTATGCTGCAACATGAAAGAAAATCAACGAAATAAGAAATTTAATTGAAAACAACACACATTTTTAAGAATAATTCGTAAGGTTCCTAGATTTGAATTTTAAATAATCGTTAAATTTTTAAATTTTTTTTTCAGATTTTAAAAACATTACAGCCAGCTTACCTGCTAATGGTTAGCGATAAAATTGTGTCATTTAATAACCAGCCAGAAATAAATGCGCACCTGTCATCGATCCAATCTGCAGTTGTGACTTTAATACTAGTTTTTCCTTAAATATCACCGCTCGTATTTTATAAACTCTTAGAATTGACGTAGAAATTTAATTAAACTAATATTGATTATGTCTACTATAAGTGAATTAAACCGGACAACAGAAGAGAAGCTTGATTTAGCCAGAGAAAAGCTTAAAGATCTTAATGAAAGGATTTTCGGAAGGTGTGTGTTTTGATATTTTTAATGAAAATTTTTTCAATTACATTAATTAAACGTTTATAACTAATTTTCAGTGAAAAGAATAGAGAATTCACAGTAAATCAACGAAGGAGGCCAATTGACATGAAACGTACTTTATCCTCAAGTTCAAATTCAAGTATAAAGGATAGACTTAAATTTTCTGATCATGAAGACGAACATCCAAAAATCATGTCCAGAGTTGTCAGCAAT
Organism: Chironomus tepperi; assembly: GCF_022539635.2. NCBI lineage: Eukaryota > Metazoa > Arthropoda > Insecta > Diptera > Chironomidae > Chironomus > Chironomus tepperi. The sequence continues at coordinate 5,899,024 of NW_027226207.1, forward strand.
AAAGAAGCATCAATCACAAAGCGAGAACAAGTCATTGCCATGCAATCACGTCAAAATGACATTGGACGTAACAAGAGGATGTTTGGAAGTCTTTTAGGCACATTGCAGAAATTTAAGAAGGAAGAGAACTTCCTAAAGTCAAAAGAGGAAAAGAAGGCATTAATTGAGAAGAAATTGGAAGAGCAAGAGCAGCTTGAGAAGATAAAATTGAAAGAAGAGAGGGACGCACTCATAGCAAATAGAAAGAAGAAACAGCTGGAAGTGAAAACTCTTGAAACAAAAATGGACAAATTACGTGATCTCCAAGTATGGGAAGAGAATCAGAAGAAGTCATTAAATTATATTAAGACGTCCATAAAACCCGCAATATTTTGGTTGCCAAAAGTTATGAACTCAAAGACCACAATCCTCCAAAGTAAGAGCAATCAGGACATTAGTGAAATGATTGAAGAACGCAGAAAGCAAGTCGATGAAGAAATTAAGGAAATTGAAAGTCATATTGAGAAGGAAAGTGAATCAATTGACGAGCATGATACTGATAAGAAGAATAACTCACACAATGACGATCCGTCAGAGAATGGTGGACATAAAGTAGAAAATAACGAAAGAGGTAAGGAAATGAGTGATTCTTTTGTTGACTGGTTGTATGCTCTGGTTCAGACACAGTGAGATTTGGATCTGTCAATGACACAGGTCTTGTCTAGGCTCTTAGATATGGATGCTAAGGCATATGTGTTTGAGATCTACAATTTCTGGTATCATGACATCCAGATTAGTAGTTACATATGGATAATTGGTCTGGGACTAGGTTGAATTAAAATATTGACTTGATATCGCCTAGATAGTCTAAAATTATCTTAAATGTCCCTAATATGTGTCTGACCTCGACATTCAAATCAATAACACTGGAATTGACTTATTGTCACATTTGTGGCTTACATGAATAGCTGGATTCAGTCCTTAAAGTTGTTTTCAGTGTCTGCTATGAGCCACAATACTCAAATTCACATCCAGTAACTCTAACTAATTAATTTCTATATCTTGCAGGGTTAAAGAGACGACAGAGTTATTCACCGGAAGTCAAGAAACGAGTGTGTTCTCAAGTAATAGTGAAGCCAAAGGAATAATAATCCTTGCACTCCGTGGCTGGTCAAATTTCAAAAAATTAATAATATTTTATATGTTAGAGATAATATCTTTAATGGAATTAAGGCTTAGATTGTATAAAGTTGAAAAAAATGTTTAATTTTTAAAGAAAAAAAAAAATCTTAGATTGTCCTAAGAGTGAAAAGGAATCAACTGATTATTTGAGCTGACTACAGAATATATTAAAAAAATTAATTCAGAAATTAGATTGAAGGATTTGTGCAGTAAGGTATGGTAGTGATGTCTGAATTCTGATCTTTAAGTTGCTTATTTTGCCCTATTTGTGCCGTATTTTTCGTCATGTGACATGTCAAATTTTTAGTTAAACTGCTTGAAACTTCCTTAATTCTTGTGTGTCACTGATGAAATTGGACTAAAGTACTGCTAATATTTAACTGCACAAATTTATTTCGATTCACTTCCATTTCCACAAAAATATTTTAACTCATTCACCCAATTTTTTAGCAAACATGATTTCACGTATCGGAACCACCACCTTGAGTCATAAATGAATATGAAGAATAATAATTATTAATACAGTAGAAAAGAAATTAAAGCATTTGATAATGAAGATTTCCTGAAATAAAAACACTATTAATTAAATATAAATTTATCATTGTTACTGGCTGGACCATTTACTTTTCAGCAGAGGTCGAAGTTGGTGAAGTGAAGTCGATATCACTTCACTTCACTTCGCTAAAATTTCAATCGGTTTCAAGTCAGCTCGAGTGAACACGAAAAAAACGTGTTCACTTTAACCGAGGCGAAACCGAATCCGTTTTTTCGTGTTCACTTTAGTCGAGGCGGAACCGAATTGATTTTTTCGTGTTCACTTTAGTCGACTTGAAACCGAGATCGTTTTTTTAACTTCACTTTAGTCGACTCGAAACCCTTCTGAAAGTATTTTAAAATTTAAAAATTCTTTTTTTGCTCATTTTTGTCAAATAATGTAAAAAAACTTAAAAATATGTATTGCAAATTGCGATTTTTATGTAAAACTACATGAAACTATAGATTGTAGTCAAACCTTTTATTTATCCAAAACGAGTAAAAAAGGATACAAAATTTTGTATGAAATTACATACTTCACAAACGCAATCAGAAGTCACTTTCTATGGTAAAATATTTTTCTCTATGAAATGAAGTGAAGTCGAGTCGACTCGACTTCACTTCACTTCACTTGAATCGACTCGGTTTCGAGTCGACTAAAGTGAAGTCAAAAAAACGATCTCGGTTTCAAGTCGACTAAAGTGAACACGAAAAAATCAATTCGGTTCCGCCTCGACTAAAGTGAACACGAAAAACGGATTCGGTTTCGCCTCGGTTAAAGTGAACACGTTTTTTTCGTGTTCACTCGAGCTGACTTGAAACCGATTGAAATTTTAGCGAAGTGAAGTGAACTTTTCGCAACGACTTCGACCTCTGCTTTTCAGGAGGAATCAAATCATGTATAAAATAGGAATTTTGAAAATAACGGTCAAAAAATATTTAAAATTTAACGGTTTTATGAGATTTGAAACCTTTCAGTACTAAAAACCTGTCAAATGTTTCATCAAAAGCGGTACAAATTCAGATAATTCAAATTTTTTCCGTTAAGAGATGCTGTTGAATGGTTTTCAAATTGAAATTAGTTCTAAAGCTTTTAAAATTTGAATATTCGGTAAAAATACAATTTTTTAAAAGTAGTTAAAAAACCAAAAGAAATTAAATTCAATCCATTCCCAAGCATCAACCCTTAAAAGAAATAAATTATCTTAATAAACAGCATTTCAAAAGAGATAAAATCTCAAAAATAAGAATGGTTGCATCAAATTACAATTTTCATCCATTTTGAAAAGCCATGAAATTATATTTTATTATGTAAATTAGTTCTGAGTCTCTTTTCTCATTTTTTATAGACATAAAATTTGATTCTTTCAGAACCCTATCCTATCATTTCCATTTGATATATTTTTTATAGTCTTTCTTTCTATCTTTTATTTCGAATAAATTAAATCTGTAAAAAATGTCGGCATCTTCCTTCATTAAAGATTCTTTTATAGTCATTAAAGAGTTTTTTAAGATGATGGCTTTTGATCATGACTTTTGTGTAGGTTTATGGAAATTGCTGAGGTTTATTTTGAGATGCTTTAACTTGACTTTGCCTTTAAGAAGCAATTTTGATTTAGGAATTTTAAATCGATATTTTGTGTAGCTTTTTAGTGACATTTGGCAGTCTTGTGATGTGTGAAAATTTAATCTTTTGTTGACTGTGCCGTTAGTAGATTGCATCGACCTTTCTAGTTCAATAAAATATTTTTAACAACCATTAAACATTCAGTTTACTTTTCACACCTCGATTGCACAATGTGCTAGTTCTGTTTGAGTTACTTTAGAGCGATTCCATGAGTGAAAAAAAATTTGTCTTATAAGTTTTTTATGAATATTTCTTTAATTAACTACTTTTACCCCAATGTTATGAACTTATATTATGTATTATTGTAATATTTAACCACAAGAATAACAAATTCACTACAAAGAGGCATATAACAAAAGATTTTTCTGAAAAACTAAACTTAATCGGTTAACTTTTCGAAAAATTCTAAATTTTCAATTGTCAATATTTCCTTAGGTATACATTTTCGTGTGATAAAATTACACAAAATACATTTGAAAATGCCTAGACTTTATATTTATATCTTATTTGTGCCTGTAACTACTGTAATTAAGGAGAAAATTGAAGAAAACACAACTTAATCGGTTAACTTTCGACCGATTATTGCAAAACACAAAACACATTTTTTGCCATAATTAAGCTATGTTAAGATCTTTAAACACTAAAAACACATTTAAAATAGAAAAATAATCCTATATGTGTTTCAAAAGTTAACTAAAAATGCATAATTTAAGAGAAAAATAAATACAAAGTTTTGTACTAAAATTTTTTCAGTTACGTTTACTCATGGAATCGCTCTTTAGCAAGACAGAATGTACATCGAGGTAATAGACAGAGAATTGGGATATAGAATATTTGACACTTTAAGCCCAAAAACCTCTCCGTAACAAATCCATGGCTATGAATTACGCCGCTCGGGGGGTCGAAGCTATTTGTATCAAATGTTATACTTCACAAGTGCCAGCAGAATAAAAATCCATTCAAATTTAATTGGTTTTTAGCGAAACTGAGCGATTTCAAGTTCCGTCGACCCCTGGTGCAGTCTAATTTATGAAATATGAATAATGTCAACTTCAAGCATCAAAGATTGAATTAAAGTCGCACCAAAAATGACTTTAAGAATCCTCAAGCCATAAATGAACACCCACATCCATCATACATCCATTATGTATCAAAATACACTATGTATGTAACATCCATAGCAAGAAGCATGGATCACAAAAAATGTCACAAAAATGTCACGCATCAGGACGACCAATAAAAATAAAAATGCTACATTGTGGCTGTTCTGCAAAGCTTTGATTTCTGGATTTTATGATTTTTAATATTACTGTTCCACGCCTTTATCAAGCATTAAACAACATAAGAAAGATCATAACAGACCCGAAAAAAAAATTACATCTAGCAGTAAAAATTTTTCCTTTTTATCAACAACAGAATGGAAGCGTGATGATAAAAACTCATTTGGCCTTTAACATAAATTGGATTTTGTCACCATGAGATCATAAAAGGCTGTTTTTATGTGATCTTAGATCCTTTATATGTTTTTTTTTTTTCGTTTATATGAACTCGGTTCCTTCGTACTTCATTTTCATTTCCTCAGCAAAAATGAAAGATGTGCGGGATGGACGGAAAAATTGGAATTATTGATTAACGGTTGAAATATGTTTAAAATTTGATGGATTGTTTTACTGAATGCAATTGAAATTTTAGAATTTTTTTAATTTTGATTGAAAAATCATTTATTTTAGTGATAATTCTACTTGGATCCGCTTATTCATGAAGACTGTAACTGCTATTAGGCATACATAAAGATCCAGTTAATGTTTCAAGTCATTTAAGTTGTTTTTTGATGAATTTTAATCTGGAACTTTTTGGTTTGTTGACTTTTAAATGAGAATAAAATTCAAAATTTTAAAAAACTTTATATTTTATTTTTATCAACTTCTGAAAATTCACAACATAAAACCTAAAATAATGACAATTTCAGACATCTGCATCCTAAAAATGTTCCTTTATCCCACGCACAATCCAATTTCGATCACATCCCGCAAGAAAATTTACAACATCAACAAAATGCTCTCAATTTATCAAGGGAAACATTAAAAGTTAATTTTCCAGCAGTTCCTTACTTATAAAATTCAAGACATACACATTTTTATGATACATGGCAGAAAACGGTACTTTAGAAAATTAAATCGAATAAATTTTTATTTTTATCGTTCGTCATGCTGCTTCCTTTTTTTGTTATCTGGCAAAAAGTATGTGCTCTGCTTAATTTATTAAAAATATGAAATTTTTTGTTGTTTATTTTCTTCTATTCTGTATCTAATTCCTTGAAGAAGGGTTCCAGCCGCAACAGAAGCATAAAAATTATTTTTGCCTTCCTTTTTAACTCGCTCTGCATGTCATAAACCATAAAAAAGAAGTTGTTACAATTTTTCTCTTTTGAGTTCGTTCTATTAAGGCTGGAAGTAAATGACGTCCATTTAGGATGGATTTTAGGTCGTTTAGTTCATTTTGCATTAAGTGTCCATCGAATTTGGAGTGCCAGTTAGCTCCAAGACCATAAATCAACATTTTCTACTAAAATTTTCACTGGATTGTTGGATTCAGCGTGGAAATGCACAAATTCGGCTTGATGAGGCTCCTCCCCTGAAGAGACATTTCTTTATGCGAAATTCATGGTCCAAACACGATGTAAGTAAGGTCTGAATTCAGTTTTTCCCGAATTTGTCGTCAATCTGGATCCAGGCCAATCCATATTTTAACCTTCTTGGTGCCACATATGCCATTCAACTTAGTCATCACTTCCAAACAATCCCCAACCATCTTCTTAGTTCTGCAAATTACTGCTCTATATATTCTCAACTTATGTACAAATATTTTGTGTAACTTTTCAACGGTTTAATGCGTCGGAAGAAGTTGCATAATTCCTTTTGTATGAAGTCATAAAGATGAATATGAGAATTTTTTTAAAAATGATTTTTTGAAATTGCTTTCAGACATAGAAATAGTTTGAAACTTGATATTAGTTCTGATGGTTAAGTTTTGAGTTATTGGTTGAGTAATTTTTGTGGACGTGAGTCTGGTGTGGATTTTATTAAAAGGGTTTTGATGTTTTGTGGATGTTAGAAGTTGAAATTAAAATGTGCTGTGCTGTAGATTTGTTTCAATATATTCCAATGTTTCGAATCCGAAAACCAATCGATAGATCTAAGTTTAACCGACTTTTGTTATTTAAAAAAGATTTGTACTAAATCAAAGTAAACATTGAAATGTTTTTCATAAAAATCAGTGAAATTCGTGAAAGTAACTTTTAAACAGTTTAAGTAAAGAATAAGAAGTGAATAATAAAGTGTGTACATCCAATAAAGACCAATAATAACAATCATGGAGCAGCAATTGGAATTTTTTCCACGAATTCTTTTATTATCAAGAAAGAAATCAGGATTTCGAAATTTCCCTTGAGCAAGTAAGTTAAATTTAAGCTATTAAAATGTTCTTAATCATTAAGTTTGGGCCAAAAAACATGAAGAATATTCTGGTATCATAACTGCTGTCCACAAATTGTTCTCGACTCTTTTGCCGTTGGCAATTCATGAAAAAAATTTCTTTCTGATTTTTTTCTTTAATTTTGTGCTGAAAATGGTTCTTTTCCATGATTAATTGAGCGACACAAGTGAAGAAGGTTCAGCTTTAAGGATCCAAATGGTTACTAAATGTAGGCGGTTATTATTTGGTATTTATTCGTGTTTATAAATGAACTTTTGCAGAACCTTCTTCATTTGTGTCTGTTGATCTGGCAGAGAAAGTATAATTCCGAATAACGGATCCAAAATGAATCTCAATTCCAAGTCTTACGAGCTACGGAGCTATCGAAGGATACTCTACTATATGAAAAACCATTACAGGAATACTATATTAACAGTGTCGCTCAGTTTACAAATCTAAAAGTGAATTCTAGAACTAAGGACTTCAAATATCTTTAAAACATCCTGAATAATAAAAGAATAAAGTAAAGGAACTTCTAAAAGATACAAAAAAATCCATTTGAGCTACTTACAACAAAACAATTTTTATCCGTGCATAAATCTTTCAAAATATCCATCTTTTCCATACACAATACAGCATAGAGTAAATTGAAGTGTATTCAAAAAATGTAAATGGAGTCTGGAAATGAAATGGAAAATTTATGATACCATCAAGAATGGGAAAAAAGAGGGATAGACATGCAGCATCCTTCATATATCATAAATATATTTACATAGTTTGTATGCTGAGATGAATCTTTAATGCACGAAAAACGAGAAGAAATTTCAATATGCCATATAATATATACTTTAATTTGAAAAAGTCACTTAAGAAAGTCCTCCATGCTTTATTATATCCATAGCACTAAAATAGAAATAAAAATAAAATCTCGAAGGGGTGCTTGAATGAGGACGAAAATGCGAAGGGGGAATAAAAATGTCGTATTTTTAATTTATTTCAATTGCAAACAAAATGTCAGAGCGTTCCCCTCGCTGTAATTTTACTTCTTTTTTCCCGTCTATGCATCATCTCATGACTATCGTTTCACCCTCGTAAGAAATTACTGAAAGAATATATAATTTTGGGAATGGAAAATGTTATTTTTGTGTTGCGATAAAATGAAGATGAAGAGAATCAGTATGGTTGAATGTTTGAATGGCTGACTGATTGTAGTCATGCGCTATGGATTGTGCATGGGAGTTGTAGCCTTGATAGGATTATTGACTATTTGAAATGCGTTGATCCTTAGGATTCTAATGTGTTATTGTATTAAAGTATGGCAAAACGAGACAATGCATAAGGAATTTTTGGCAAATGCCAGGAATCCAAATATTGTTATTGTGATTGTTCTGCAAATCCTTGCAACATCGACTACAATCTCGCACTGGAAGATTAGTCTTTATATGGTTCGTTATCTTAGATTCTATAAAACTTTGTCGCCACAATCATAAATGAGATAAATATGAGTTTTTAAATTTTTCGGTCAGTTCGACCAAGTCTCCAATCTTAGTATAGATGAAGGTTAAACCCAAAGAGATGAATTCCTCTTATTGTCTTGATCTCGGTTCCTGACTGGTTCTCATCTCGAATATTCGTCGGATCTGAGACCTCAGTAAATCCTCCTTATTTCAAACTTCTTTATTACCAATTTTCACACTGAGATGTCCTGTGATGTCTAGCAATGCTCATCAATATTCATGAAATTATATTCTTTGCGCATACTGAAACTTCTATATGCGCTTCAATTATCATTTACTTTATTAATCCACTTACTTATCCATCCACTCCACTCTTCTGTTTTCGAGAATCGCTCGCTTCAAAACAGAAATCGATTGTTAAAAATTTTTTCCATTTAGAGATCTTTTTTGATAGAACATCATACTGAGTGATTTTTACGACTTGAAATAAATTGAATTTTTGAGTTTAACGAGTTTCCATTAACAGAAAAATGAAGAAGGAGAATGAGATCTAGCTATAGAAATTCAAGAGCCATGTTGTTTTGATTACAAAGAATTTCTAATTCATTTTGAAAAAAGCAAATGGCCATATTAAAATCCTGTGTGATTTACAGTCTAGAATGGGGAATCGAGAAGAAATGGATGAATTAAAATAATCAAAAAATAATATCATGTAAGAATGTCGTGAGGAATCCACATGATTCACCGTAAAATTAAAGTTTTAAATTTGTGGGGATTGTTTATAAGTTTTGTACAGGTATTCTGGAAATCCTTACTTTGAGTTTCATTTTCTATTCGAATAATTCCGAAAATAGAGTCAGCTTCAGAAGACAACTAAGGGAAGTCATGGATCACAGTTGATTTGTATGGTCAGTACTGGATCTGGTTTCTTATTCTACCATAGAATAGCCATACCTGGCAGGATATCTTGGGAAGGATAGGGACTGCTCGGTAGGTAGCGACCAACATTAGCCCTAACCTTCTCCTATTTCCCTCATAAGCGTTACATAATTTCCGAACATCCCGTAAGTGAAGAAGGCTTCAAAACATCCAACCTAAAATTACCCGTCATTTATAAACAACCACCAAAGAATATTTTATTGACTAATAAATCGATTTATTGAGTTCCAAGTGCCTCGATCTCTACCGTGGCTGCTGCTTTATTATATTGAATATTTTTTGTTTTGTATCTTTAACGCTAATAGATTTATTGATGTTTTAAAATAATAAAAATTTAGCGTTAAATCATCAACAGTTTTATAGTAACCATTCGACAATTAACGTCTAATAAATGTTACTTTTTTTTAAAGCTTAAACAACAACAATATGGGAAATAAATATTATGGAGTGTGTGAGAACTATCAAAATTATATATAGTAGGTATGTATCTACTTTTTTTATATCGTTATATTGTATATAAAACGTCGGTCATCGTAAAAAAAATTTAAATAAACTACCTCAAATAAAAAGTCAAATAGACGATAAAATTAAAATAACATTAACACATTCATTAACGAAATTAAAAGTACTCTATAAATTTATGAGTATAGTAAACATAATAACAATAAATATGTGATTTAAATGATCTTCTTCTTGTTCTGTCATTCATTTCAAGTTTTAAGATGCAATTACGCGAATTTTTATATTTATAATCGCAATTTTATAGGAATAAAAACTTTTAAAGCTTTTTTCATTCACTGAATTATTGATTTAAATTCTTTTTGATGAGAGATGTGGTATGCATGATGTATTTGGATAGTGAGATTTATTGACTCTCGAATTTAATAATATTAAGGTTTTGGGATGTTTTAGAAATTGCAGTGAAATCTAAAGTTTGAGACAGTCTAGTGGACAAGACATCGACTGGAAATTAACTTGAAAATACTAGACATTACAAAAGATGTCGCCTTTCTTCAACTCTTGTTGGCTATCGCTTGCCAATTCCCGATTTTATGTACAATACTGTTTCTATCGATAACTTCCTTCCATCAGTTCTTTGGATGCCCACGCGATCTTTTGAACTTGACATTAATTTAAGCTTTATACAGTAGCTTATTACTGCAGATTTAAGATACCATTAAAAGATATGCACATGAAGTTTTCGGCCTTGAATGTTTAATAAATTCTTCTTTGCATTTTTGTGGCCAGAGATGTGTTTTTAAAATAATGAAGTTTAACTCTAAATTTCTGTTTTAATTTTAATTTGATTGAATTCAATTTAGATTTTTCGTTTATTTAGCATCATAAATCAAATTTTATATTAAATTAATGAGAAATAAAAAATTAAAGAACAATTGTTCAGCTTCATAATCAAGGGTTCTAAATAATTCCAAGAAAAATAAATTCTCACAATAAAAAAAATCTACCAAATGTAAGAACTTCTGCTAGTTAAAAAATCGATTTCAATTAGTTTCTCGCTCACAGCACAACAACAAAAAACTAAGCAGATCAAATAAAGAATAAAACATTTTTATGATGTTTGTAATAATTTTTAGTTTTTTTTTTTTTGTAAAGAACCGGCTCAAGTCTAAATATTTATTCACAAAATATTTTATTTTCATACATATATACTTTGTATCTCTTATTTAATGTGCCATATATGCTTTTTTGTTGTTATTACACAAACATTTAATCTAATGTGTCATTTTATATACAATATCGTATTGTATATTCGTAAAAATTTGTAGTCAAATAATTAGTTTTATCGCTTATATGCGCTTGTTTCAATGAAATTTCACACCTCATAATATCAACATCAAATTGTGAACTCTTTATGAATGAACTGTATGAGAAAAGGCAATTAAGTTCATAATAATGTTAAGGTAATAACAGAAGCATGCCACATTATGACTTCCATCGACACTTTCTTTGACTTTCACCACATAACAAAAAAGTCATTTCTTTCGTCCTTTTTGTCATGGTTTTAAGCGCACCTAAAATGAATAATTTTCTGCCTACTTATGGATGAATATGCTTCTCCTTCATTCACCATTGGACACAAAGATTGTGTGTGCAAATGTTTTGTCAGCGCATGTCTCGAAAGAAATGAAATGCCAAATGTTCACAATTTTAGCATGATTTTAAGGAAGATGATATGATGCTTGTTCTGTCGGGGTGTCTGAACTCAGTTGCTGTGTACTTTAGATTCATAATTCAAATATTTTGTTTTTAATAACTTATTTTAATATCCTACATTTTTAGTGGGATCAGAACCAATCCATTGATGACATTTCTCCCTGTAGTCTACAAAGTAAGGCTTTGATCTGCATTTTCAATACATATGATTCGAAAAAAGACGAGAGAAAAATTACTTCTGCCAAATCTATCTAAATCCATGATCCCAGGATTTACTATAATTAGGTACAGAAGCACTTAAATATTCTGCTACCAGTTAGACCTACTGAGTGCAAAAGTCAAACACACTTTCCATCGTTAAACAATCAATAGCATCGTCCTAGCGTTGCTCTGGATCTCAATGACTGAATAGCTAAAGATTTCGTTCCTCAAACGTAATATAAACAATGAGGTTTCTGTGTGGACAAAAGGACGTTAAAACTAGTCAAAGGCAAGTTAACATCTAGTTAATGACTAGTTCTAACAACTTTAACTTACTCAAGGTTGTCTAAGAAAATGCGCCTCAATCATCCACCACAAAAGCATTTCATACTCAACATCACTGCATATAGGAGGCATTTTGGTTCGACACAGCAGTTGAAAAGATGTATTGTTGTTAAAACTGTAAAGAAAGAAGGGAAAGGAAGAGAATGACAAAAAATATTTGATGGTTGACATTTGTTGGAAAGAGACACAAATACGATGACGAAGTGACTTTTGTTCCATCGGTACAGTGATATAATACAGAGAACTCCATAAAAGATACGATTCAATAAAATAACAACAACAACAGCCATGAGAAAAAAAAAATGAAAATGGGAATTATGTACTGTACAACTCGACTCCCTTAAACAGCTCGTTTTTATGTATAACAACAGTCTTTTAAGTATTTATGTTAGAAAAAGAAGCACAATATGATTGCATTATATGTATTCGTTCTTAGATTTCAACCAATACTTAGATTTTTATTATTAGATATACATTCACGACACGTTCAAGTCAACATGGTATTGAAACAATAGCGAGAGTACTGGCAGTTCTGTAAATATAAATACATAAAAACAATATATTTCGGCCTCAATTTACAACGCCGACAAAAAAATAAAAAATATTTTTTTTTTGTATATTCGAATAAAATCAGTTCATCAGTTCAGTTCAATCGTTCGGCATGTAAAGTCTGATAATAAAAATAAATCCACGACAAGCTAAAATAATAATATAAAAATAGTGAAAAAAAAGGTATAAAATAATTTGACACATTCATAAAAATTTTTATATTGAGCTTTTTTCATTCATTTTTGCCTTTTTTATTTTATTTTATTCAGTGTGTTGATGTGAACATTACTTTTTTAATTTAATTCAGTTCTTGCCTTTTTTTTCTGTTTGATTAAAAGCATGTGATGAGAAAATATTTTGTAATTAAAATGATTATTTTTATCGTTTCCGCGATGATAGACTTTCGTTTTATAATATCAAGTTATATTTTTGACACATTCATTAATGTTGATGAATAAGGACATTAATTTGGATCAAACATTGTGTGTGCATTAATTGATTAAAAACTTTATATTATTTTTATCAAACTTTTTATGTTTTTCTTTTCTCATTTATACTTATACAAGTCTGGACATATTATGGAGTGTTAATGTGAATGTTGTGCAATAATTTAATACCAAAAAAATAAAAGTTATTTATTTAGAGAGAAAAAGAAAGATTGGAAAAAAGAGAGATAATTAATTGTGAAAACAGAAAGATTAAAGACATTGAAAAGTAAACGAGAAATATCTTTAAATGCAAACTTCTTTAATGCAAAAGATCGAGCAAATTAAACAGGGTGAGTAGTCAATACTATATTGTTGTTTTGTAATTTACTATGAAGTCGAAGCTTAGTTGATGAAAAATTACGAAATGTGAGCTTGTAACTTAAATAGGGATTTAAATGAATCAATTAAAATTCAAGTTTTAAAGAATTAATACAGTGGAACAATTAACAGATAATTTATTCTGAATTTTTAGTTTGGATTAGTCAACAACATCAAAAAAATTGAACTTCTTTGATAAAATTTGCTAAGTTGTTAAATTTGAAAATTTGAAAACTTGGAAAATTATAGAAAAAGTCATAATCAAGTCAAAATTGAATAAAAGTAATGATAAAAGCTGTTCAACTATTACGTAACGCTCTGAGGGGGGTTGGTAATCGGAATCACTGAGCCTTTCGAATCATGTGCTAAAATTTCACATTGTTTGTACCTTATAAATTGCTAAAATGAATGTAAAATTTAAAACTGAATTGAACAACTTGAATTAAAACTCGACTGTAAATCTGAATTAGAGTTGACTATTAGTTTTTGAGACCGTAATGATCTACAAACTTCCGCCGCATAAAAATGAAATTTCTTTCTCGTGTCGACTCCAATATTTGAGTATTAAATTAAAACTATACATCGATTGGACAATAATATTATTGTCATAAACTCTAAATACAATGTATTTATGTCAATTTGTGACTCGCGTGAATTTAAATTTAAATGGCTAAAAATTTAGTTCATGTTCCAAATTTGGTCACAAAATCCGATTATAAAGACTGTTTCAAAGTTTGAAAATGAACTGTTTAAAATGGTTTGCATAAGAAATCAGTTGCTAACTTTAAAAGGTTTGATCTTAAGACACATTCATCTGCACAAATTGCCAAAAGCAACATAACCGTAAAGAATCTTATACAATTTATTCAATTCCTTAGTTTTACAATTTCTTCTTCCAAAATCCATACATCTAGGATTTTTGTGAACGAGAAAACTAGAAATTAGAGGTGTGAATCGATTTATTGCTTTACAATATGCTAGTTTAGTTTTATTGCTGCACCAATTGTGTCCATGGATTCTATGATATTGAAAAATGTAACAAATGTTCAGCATAGAACAAACGGCTAGTTTAATAAATATTTATTGCATTTGGTTCGTGCTCAAACGACAGTTGTTGGTCATAAGAAAATTAAACTTTTGTTTATTGCTTTATTGGATTTTGTAGATTTTTTGGGTATTTAATTTTGAGGATCTTTAGTTGAGGCTTAAGCAGAGTTTCAAGTCAACTCACCTCAATCGAATTCAGCATCTACTCAAAGACACAACGGTCTGGTTCCCGATTTTTAATCATCTAACCGATTTGTGCTATTCTAGTAAATATCCATTGTCCTAGGTCTAAAAGGTGTTGACTCATAAATTAAATTTCTAGTAATTCCATTATGCAATTCAAAAGCTGATGACAATTTTCTCTCAGTGGCTAAATTGAAATTACTTTTGAGGCGAAACAATAGATTGCGGCATGACAGTAATTTGCCATGAATACAGAAGGAAAATCCTTGAAAAATGAGAAACTTAATTTACTGGGATAAAGTTATTTTATGAAGAACTCATTTACTTTAACTTAATGCACTACAGTCATATTTAACTTAATTGTATTCTTGAAAGTTTTCACTCAGTAAATCTTTTTAGCATAGTCGTGACCAGAAAGAAATTTTTTTTTTTAAAAAAAAGCCATAAAGTTTTTTATGGTTTGACAATTAACGGTTATATCATTCATATTCACATTTTCAAATAACACATGTAATAAATAGTTTTTTTCTTATGTGAATATTTTTAGAGCAAATTAAAATATTATTGCATTTTTGAGTTTTTAATGGTGTGGATTTGTGGACCTGGATGGATGGCTTTTGTGGGAATTAGATGGAATGTCTTTTTTGTTAGCTGTAACACTTTTGTGGGATTTTGAAGGATTAAGAAGGGCTCTGAGTTGAGTTTGATTTTATATAGAATTGAGTCGACTTGAGTCGACTTTTCCATGCAAAATTAGAAAAGATTTAAAGCTCTAGAATTCAGTCTAAATCCAAATTTAGCTACTGTTCCACCCTTAACACACTTCACCAAATCAAACAAACTTTCAATAAAAATCAATCAAAAACCAATTCAATTAATTTAATTAATTTCAACTATTTTCATTTTTCAAAAAATCAATAAAAAATTTTTTTTTCAATTTTCCCCTTCAAAAAAAAAAAAGTTAAAAATTAGTCACAAGGCATTAGGCATTTCAAATATATCGTAACATAAAAAGTCCATTTATAAAATAAACAATTTCACGATATTTTATCGTGTTTACAAAATAAATCGATAAGCATGCTTCATATTTTATTTATAAATTAACTAGAAACCATTTTGAAGTTCACAAAATGAAAGTCTATATTCGGCTATAATTTTGTTCATATAAAAGCGATATGAAGTAAATTTCCGAGAACCGCCTCTTTTGAAACAGAAAAATTGAATGTCAGGGGTGCGGAACTGAACAATTTTTTCTATGTATTTATAATTTTCATTTCATGTTCATTTTTATTCAAATTTAATAAACTAAATCTACTCAGAATATCCATTAAAATTTCATCCATTAATCCACGGTCATAAAATTAAGAGTAAAAAATATATTAATTCACTTTACCATAAAGTAATAAACTACATTCAACATAAAAGAAATAACGATCATAAATTCATAAAGTTGCACAGCTTTCGTCACTGTGTCTTGACTGTGTTGTCATGAAAAGTTTATCCAATACACAAACCAAAGCTTCAAGAACCAACAATGGGCGGGGCTTAATGTTGAGAAATTGAAAATAAAATATGGAAGGCATTTACTTTGTTGTTCATGGCTGCCATTAACATTTTTTTGATGTATATAAGAAATAAGAGTATATAGAGGCAGCATGTTATATCCATTGTCGTTGGAAGCGTTGGCTTGGATTGTGTTTCTCATGAGAATTATTTTTTGTTTGTTGAGGATGCGTGGATTAATTTTTTTTGAAGATATTTTGTGGACATTTAAGGTTTTTAATTGGAATTTTGATTTTTTAGAATTTTGTAATTTAAAAATGTTGAGATTTGATATGAAATTTTTAAATCTAGAATTTTAGGTAAAAATCAGATTTTTAATATGCCGTCGGGTGGTGATTTTACATGCGGTTGCACTATGCTTCACAGTTTTTTGCAATCGATCCGTGCTATTCTATAGAAGAGCTGAATCATCAAGAAATCTCAATAACGAGACATAGAGACTTCTAGTTTTTTGCAATCGATCCGTTCTATTTTCATGCAGGAATATTAATTTTTAGATAAAAAGGAATTAAGAATTAAAAATTCAAATTAATTTTTCGAATTAATTTGTGATGAATTTAAGTTTCGCTTCGAGTTTCTTTCGAATTGAAGTGATTATTTAAATTTGTTTATTAATATTTGTATGGCAAACTCGTAGTTCTCGTTTATATTCCTTTTGCTATACTTAAGATTCTGATTTGTCTTTTTCTAATGTTGCCTTGAGGTCGAGTATTGATTTTATATTCGATAAGTATCTGGTATTTTGGGTCAAATGAATCAACTCTCTAATTTTTTGACGAATGCCAAGGACCTTGCTAATTAGTTTGTAGATGCACTTACTTAATTTCCTAGTAATATTTTTTATGCGGTTTTTTTTGAAAATTTATATTTTTTTCTTTTTCAAATTTTTTTTTAATATTCTTAAAAATTTCTAAACAATTTGTTTTAAATTTCAAAGATTTTATTTACAATATTTTCTAAATTCTAAATTTTGTTACACCACGTCTTAGCTCATTAAGATTTATTTCTCATTTCAATTTATCAATTTTTAAAATAATTTTCAAGAACAAAAATGCCAGTATTCCTTATTCCCTTCAATATTCTACTCTTACAATCTCTTTAGAAGCTGATGAACAATTTACATGCATGATTTATAATGGACATACATGTTTAAAAACGAATAAGAAAAAACATTTAAAATAAAATTATCAGCAATTTTGCTCACAATTTTCTTAAAAGCTACCAATTTAGTCATTTCGGTAGATATTTAAATGAATATTATTTTTATGCATGCCACATAACCACTAAGCCGAGATAACAAAAAAAAAAGATATAAGTAACCTGCAGTAAATTGCGGAAATACATCAAGTACTCCAATTAGTGTCTCTAATTAGAAGAATCGTGAACATAAAAAAATTAATTACATTTTGTGCATTTAACAAACGGGAAAAAAATCTCTCTCTCTTGTCTTGCATTCCTCTCAAATTCTCGAATAATCAATCATTTTTAAAATTACTGTTTGCAATAAATTAAAATTGGCAAATGGAGATGAATAATAAGGAATAAAATGACAATTGAACAATTCATTCATTCATATTTTTTGTAAAGGAATGATACAGAAGGCGTTTTATTTTGTGCAATAGAAAATAAGAAGTAGAAAACAAATCTTTTTTTATAAGCCATGAAATTTGTCATTAAAATAAATTGCACACATTAAAAATTATTTCTTCTTCTTGATTCTTCTTCTTTTTTGGGGTGATGTAATGTGCAAATATCTTATAGATAGTTTTTATGCCTATCTATTTACATAAGCAGCTGTATGTGCAGCATGTCCTTTCAATTATAGTTAAACGTCGTATGTCCATTTTGTATTGGTAAATAAATTATTTTGATTTCATAATATAAATTGTGGATGTGGACGGTGTTCATTAAAGAAATTGGTTATTTTTAATTGAATTAACTGCTGTATGGGCGTTGGTTGGATGTTGTGTAACGTTATTAATGGTCATTTGGTATTTTTGATATTGCCTACACCGAAATTGGTGTCAAAAATTCAGAATTTCTCATGTTAACTCCCCAGTCGTCTCATATCACGTGAAGTAGACCCAAGTTGACTTTTCTGTACAAAATCTTCCTCATCATCAAGACAAAACCTACAAAATATTCCAAAAGAACCCCCTCAACAGTATCAAACTTCATTATTCCATTATAATCCTCACCATTTTTTTTCCTGAAAGTAATTGCCGAAAGAATTACAAATTAGCTTCAAATGTGTTTCATGAATGCCTATCAGGAATTCCTTCCTCCCTATATTTTTTTTTTCATTTTCTTTATCGGCAAAAGAATTTTTTTACTTTAAAAAAAAAGTGAAATGTATTCAGTCTTACTTGATGAAAAAAAAATGTATATCCATAAAATTCAAACATTTTTATGTTCTTATTATGTTGATGTGTTTTGGAATTGAATGGAAGAGAAGGGAAATTTATGATAAGAAAAGAAAATTGAAGCGAAGGCGCACATAAAATGGGTCTGCGTAGATAATTTTTTATAATGCTGCTTTGCCGAGGGGAATGAAGTGTTGACTGTGTTATGGCTGACTGAGTGTTGATGTAGATTGTTGGAGATGCAGATTGGGTTGAGTTGGATTAGAAGATGTGGTTAAGTTTGATGCATTTTGATGTAAATTTGCTGATTGCATAAGTTAGATTTTATGAAAATGATTGCCGACGGGAGAGGTTTGGGTCTCTTTAGGTTCTTGTAGCTTTGCCTTTATATCTATGCAATGTGTCAGAATAATGTAGGCCCTAACGAAGAAGGCTGAATTTGATGGCTTAAATGTGAAATTTGCCATATCACATCTCTTGGCTCTAGCATTTGAAATAGGATCCTGAATTGTATTCAATAATAGTGCTCCAAATAGACTCATCCATTTAAAATCCGAATCGACTTCGAGCTCTGTTCAATTTTTTAAATCATGCAGCATTTTCCGTAGTAAATCTGCTTCAATATTGTCTGTACTAAGCAACATAGCATGGGAGTTGCACCAAATGCGCTCCAATAAATTCCCCGCACACTCAACTTTCAAAACCCAATTTTTTTTTCCATCTCATCTTCTCATTCATCTTGTGCTGCTTATTTCTATTGAGATTCAGGGCCCGGAAAAATGCAAAAAAGGGGAGCATGAAAATTTATATTGCTGATGCTTGCGTTTAATAGGATTTTTTTTTGCGATTTATTCTAATGCCATGACTATGTTTTCTCTTCTCCTTCATTCCTCTCGACTTGCTACAGTTTTTTTTTATGACTTTACATAAGGGAAATTTCATTCATTTTCTGTGTGTAAAAGATGATGCGTACAGAAAGAAGAAAAAGCATGTTAAAATTTTTATGAAATTTTCACAGAGCAAACATAGCTATAGTGTAAGTATACATAAAAATAAATACACAAAGAGTGTGAGGCAGAGGCAGGTTTTAGAAGGGACTGAAAAAAAAAATGAGAATTCCATTAAGGGGTTATGAGTGAGTGATGTATGTTTTATGAAAATGAGATTTTAAGGGGCTTTATGGATATGTCTTTAGTTTTTGTGAATTCAATGTAGTTTTGGGTGTTGTTGGGTTGGGTATGTTTAGGTTTATTCATGCGTATATTTGACTATTTGACTCGAAATGACTGTAAATTGTAAATTAGCAACAGGGCAAACAGGGACCTTATTTGAGCAACACAATGAAGTCGGTTGGGCATAGCTACACTGTTTCATTGACATCAAGTCGTGGAGGTACTCTGGCGACATCTTAGAACTTAATAGCGACACCCAAGGGACTGGTTAAGTACTAAACCTGACTTTGAGTCTCTAAAAACTAACTGCTTTACGCTTCACATGCTGGTGGCCATAAAACATAGTTTAGGACATCTATTCCATTTTTATTTCATATGTCAGACGTCATTCCCGAACGGCCACCCCCGAAAAATTCCATGTCAAAAAAGATTACACAAGATTTTCACTGATGAACGGAACTTCACGCTCAATGGGATTCCTTTTTTATATGAAAATCCTTATGAAACTTTTTTGAGTTAAACTCTCTACGGAATATAAATTCAGGGTACAAAATCAACTTTTAATTGAATTTTTTGATTAAATTTTATAATTAAAATCCTTTTTACAACATGTAGATTATGTAGATATAATTTTATATACACAGCAGTGTAGCAGTTGCTAAAAACTTTTTTTTTATATAATTAACAAAATATGTAATTTTCTCATCTGAATCATGTTTAAAAATTTGTGTGCTGTACAGCATATTTTGAGAGTATTAAAAAACTTTTTTAATTACTTTTTGCTTATCACAAAGTTTTTTTCTGTGTTTTACATTTTAATGGAGTTTAATGGAAGGTAAAGAAAGAAGAATTTTTTGGATTTTTGTTGGATCCCATTGGTGGCATTTCGTGACAGATGTAGTGTAGGCGGGCAATGACACCATAGCTTGATAAGCTAATGCATTATATTAATGAGGACTTTCAATAATGACAAAATTCAATAATAAAAACTTTTTTAATGTCTTTGAGCGTATGCAACTATGTTTCATCTGGAATTATGAGAACATGCCAGTATCGTGTGGTGTTTTTGGAAGTTACTAAATTTAGAAAATTAATAAAATTTCACTTTCATAACTTTTGCTATGACTTTAACTCTAGCTGTGAAGAAAGTTGACTGTTTTTATGATGATGATCAGGATGCTTTAAGCTATAAGGCGCCACATAGTGTGAAATAGTTGATATATTGATGTTGATGCAGTTTTAGTGGCGCTGTTGTAAATCGTTGAGGATTATTTGTGTAGTATTGATGCAATAGGAAGTTTATGGAGTGGTTGTATGTAAATTTATGGATTTTTGTGTGAATTTATAGAATATAATTAAGTTGGGACATGATTTTTGGGTATGCTGAAGGCAGAGGACGTAGATTAAGGTGATGAAGGTGCGTCACTTTGACTGGGATTAGTAAATATCAGCAACATGCCTAAAGTTCCTTGGAGGAGCGTTGCTAGACTTGTATGGAGTGAAAATCGATGTATACTCGGTACAACACTGTCCTAAAGTGATATTTTAGTCCTTTTGGCATCGTACGCCATCCTAAAAATTGTCTTAAACATCTATTTAATACTTGCAATCCAAAAATCATTCAACTCTAGTGCCAAACCCTCAAACCTTTAAAAATACTTCAATGACACATCTCACTAAGATTCCATTTAACATTCTGTTGCAATATTTACAATGTATTCACTTCCACAGTCCCAATAAAATGCCTACATTGCCAACACCAAAAGTATAAATTACAAATCGGTAATAAATGAATAAAAAAAGAATGGAAGTTGTACATGAAATGATATAATATTTACATAAATCATCCGACCTCACATCATTATACAAATATTCTTTTTATGATCATAAATTTTTGTGATTGAGTATGATTGATGATATAATGCGGGAATATTAAATGGCGTTGATGATCATCGTAATAATATCCACTAATCACGATGTAAATATTACATACACAAATGCTATTGTTATTGAATATCTATTGATTAGCTGAAATGATGGTAGTCAGCAATATGCAGTCATAAAAATAAATTATGCATTAATGTTTTGAGAGCAAAAAGAAAAAGTGCAAACCGGAGCAGAAAAAATGCATTTTTTTGGGTCTCGTTCTTAACTCGTTCGTTCATTGTTTGTTGTCCTTCAAAATAACATTCTTCGGAGGTTGCCTTTTTATGATTTTATGGTCAGAAAATATTTCTTCTTATATATGTTGTACTCAAATAACAATAATCAGCTCAAGGTTAATATATAGAACGAGAATGTGCAAACAAGAAGGTAAAGACATTAAGTAAATTTACGCAATATATATGCTCTGTTTCGACAATTTCCTTTATGCTGCTTATTCTCTAACAACAAAAAAAAGAGGTTAATTAGGGATAAAAATTCACTTGAAAACTCATTTAAATAATGTATGCAATGCCAAAAAAGTCATAAATGCATTTAAAAAAAAAATTATATGAATTACGTCTCGTTTCTTGACATGCCTTGGTGCTGTCATGGATTCTGCTTTAGTTTTTAAAATTACTCCAGTCTAACAACATTTAAGTTGAGAAATTCTCACATATCAGTGATGGAAGACCACCCAATTGAAGCGAGAAAAAGAAGGAATAAATTATGAATTTAAAATGAAAAAAATTCTTGATGTGCTGTGGACTGCTTATAAATAATAAAAATATGCACAATAAATAAGAAGAAGTTTTCTGACAAGTGAAAAAAAAAAAATAATTATTTTTCTGTTACTATAAAAAATGCCCCGCAAATGTGTAATTAAAATGCGGATAATAAAACTTAATTTTAATTTGAAATCTACTTGGAGACATCTTTTAAACTCAAATTTATGTGAATGTGATGAGCAATTTGACTTCTGGATGAACACAAAGTAAGTTGAATGAATGAAAGTGTTTTGAAAAATTGCTTTTTTTTGTAATTTATAGTGAATGCGGAGACTGTAAATTTAGCAGATATGTTTGAGCAAATTAAAATTCCATTGAAAATTACGCACGGAAGCTGAAAATAAGTTTTTTTTTGGGGAGTTGTTAATTAGCTTTTTTGGGTGTAAATCTTATTTGAAAGTGTTTTTAACAGTTTGAGGAGGATTTTGAGTTTTTTTGATGTTGAATTAGTGAATTTTGCAGTTGATTGAAGCATATAAGTGGGTTTGATGTGGCAAACCGCACTTTATGCCTCAAATATGCATCGAAATCAGCAATCATGGCGCCAAAAATGCAACTTTACGAGAATTTAGCGACGGAGCGTTGTCCAAGCTAATACGATGTGTTACTCGGACCAATTTGCATTAATAATATTAAATGCAAACATTCTTAATTCCACGACAATTCCTAACTCATAAACTTCAATTTTTAACAATTTAAATACACAAAAAATTACATTGATTGACAATAAAAAAAATTTATATTACTAAAATATAATAAAGTCTCATAAAATCGCTAAACTTTTATTGATGACCATATTAAGCACATTATTGAACAGTAAAACTAATTTTTGCATGGACATTTATATGCCGACTGCTGGTGTATCTATTTATAAATTAAAATTTGAATAAATATGAAATATTTAATCTTGAACTCTAAAATCCACGGTGTGACTATTCTAAGCTGACAATTCTCATCTGCGTGACATTCTGAGCCGTAGATCCTACAGTTGCATTCATATGAAAAAGGACACGGCTTACCACCAGCTGGAAAATTATTTTTTAATGATCAATATAATTATTATTCAGAACTAATTGACCGTTGAGTCTTAAAACTCATAATTAACAAAAATTAATTCCATATAAACCCAATGGAAGCGGTAATTTAAACGGATATATACTGCGTAGTCTGAGTCAGACTCAAAAATATTATTTTTTAAAACGTGGAATTACTAATGTTGTGAATTTGCTTAAATGGTTTCATATTTCGATTCTTTGACAAACGCCATTTTTTATCACTAATATCAATTTTTTTGTGTGCGCTGTTAATAATAAATGGAAATGAAGAACAGCAAAAGAATCAGGTTTTAATTATGAATTTTATTCAAATTAATTTTTTATGTTATAAATCGGGGCGTTCATTAGTGATGTGAATTGGTTTATAGGGAAGGCATACATTCAAAAACGATTGGGATGGCTTGTTGGCTACAGAGGATACTTAAAGGTATTCTATTAAGAATAGTGTTCTTATGGTTGGAATTCTAGACTAGTTTTGACTAAACAGTTAGTCTTGCCGAACATCCAAAGTCATGCAAAAATTAATAAACCCAGCGGTGCAAAAGTGTTAACCGCTTTTATCTCCGTAAAATGGGTTCAAATCCCGAAGCCATCATGATAATTTCGCGGCTTACCGTTGATACTGTGACTTTGCAGTGTTCTTGTTAACACGTTGTGCTATTCACGTTAATCAACCTATTAACAAATATCACCTTCAACTATTTAAAATATATGAAGTTTTGAAAATTCAGAACATTTTTGGAATCAAAAGAAGATTGTCCTCTGACATCACTTACGCACAAATCCCCCAAAAAAATATTTATTAAGCTTGTATATTTTTATGAACTTTCATGGGTGTCACGCATGATTTCAAACATATGTTTAATATTATTGTTTCTATAATCGCGCGCTCCATTAAAATTATTACAAGCATTCCAAATTCTAAACATATACATGAGAATGCTATTATAGAAAATTATACTTTAAAAAAAAAAACAGAAGCAAAAACATGCGCAGCCATACTGCAATTTCAAACATCATAAAAATGAAATATGAATGGAAATTACAGGGAAATCATTTTATATAACGATAAGAATCAGTTTGCAATTGCAATGTTGTTGCCTAATTAATTATTTCTCTTATATATATACATATTTTTTTTCTTTTCCTTTTAATCTTTTACAAAACTATGAAAATTAATTGCATTATGCACTGACTGACGTTATTCTATATGTGTATATACACTGAGAAGGCAATTAAATATAATTTGTACAGCAGTAATTTGCCATTTAAAAAAAAAATTGCAATTAAAATTTTTTAACAATAAAAAAATATGCGCGAATGCACGGTACGTTAAGTTTTTTTTTTGTTTTTGTTGCTCTTTCTCTTTCCCTTATATGCATTGTTATTATAACACTTGTTATTTTTTCCTTACTAATTTCATTCCTTTTCCTTGCCTTACTCGTACTCTTTATTTTTCTATTATCCAGAAGTCAGTCAATTTGCTTGCACTTTTATGACACATAAATAAACGAAAAAAAAAAGCTTTTCATATCAGTGCTTTTATTATCCACATCATTTTCAAATAAATATGCACTAAATTTTTTTTTTTGAGCTCCTTTTTTATAATTCTGTTAATTCGATAAACCTTTGCTGCGGTGAGAATTGGGGCGGCAATGGTGTCTGGTGACTGTAACTAATTGTTGTAATTCTGCAAGCAATTTTGTGCATGACTTTGTTATTTAATGGATTATCTGGGAGTTAGATTTGGTTGGAATTGAATGAAATCACGGGAATTAGACTTGCTTATGTTCATACTTGATAAGCTGTATTTTTGAATCTGGGAGATTTTGAGGCCATTACATGCTCTCAAGAGCTAGCTCATCTTAAATATACTAGATGGGCATGCTCGCAAACTTAGGTTTGAAACTTTAGACAGCAAATTACTGGACCAAAGATAGAACAACTCAATTTGACCAGATCTTGATGTACAAAATAGTAAATAATATCCAAAAAAATTCCATAAAACTCATTCAATGCCAATATGT
Source organism: Chironomus tepperi (assembly GCF_022539635.2). Lineage (NCBI taxonomy): Eukaryota > Metazoa > Arthropoda > Insecta > Diptera > Chironomidae > Chironomus > Chironomus tepperi. The sequence continues at coordinate 5,924,413 of NW_027226207.1, forward strand.
TCTAGACCATCACTAACGTCCTCCACAGCAATCACATGCTAGCAAATAAATCGATTCTAAATAACAGCAAGCAACTTAAAACACAGAGAAAAATCGTCAACCATATGAAAATCATTTGTGAAAATGTTATTTCCATTTGTGGCTTTTTGCATGAAGAATTAACCACATAGGTGTGAATGTTATTGTTACTAAAACAATTTTTATTCCTTTACGGTTAGTATTCATTAAAATAAAAGTTTAGAAACGACGAACAATGAAGTTGAGGCTTGTGATTATAGCGTAGCTGAACCATTCGGGAAGATTTTTCATTTTAATGAGCTTAAATGGAGAAATTTTTTTTTGAAACAGGAATTTCGTTGATTAGAATAAATCATCAAATTATGGCTAAATAAGAGGAAGAATCCTCTCATCTCCATATTCATTTTCTAAAACATGCTATATCTTAATAACATCATTAATCAGTTTCTTTTTTCTCCATTCTTTAATACAATTTATGTATTATATGTATTTAAAATTTTTGAAGTAGATATTTGAAAAAGTAATTAATGACTATAAAAATTCTTCAATTAAAAAGATATATTATGACATTTGAAAAGCTCGCTACCATCAAACTTAATGTTTTAATTCGGTCTTAGTTCTCCTCTTTTTATATGAGATTAACATTCGTAAATATAATGATATCGTTAAAATTAAAGATGAATTTTAGTTTTTTTGGTTGATCGAAATCCCATGTGTCTTTAAAGATATGTGATTTTAAGTATTGACGCCGTGACCGCTTCAATAAATCTAATAGAGAAATAGACTCAGCTTTCCTTCATAAAAATTATTCTTATTCTTTTGGCTGCTTAATCGATTTTTATTATTTATGGGACTATTTGGGAGATTTTTTTTTGAAAGAATTATGAGGATTGAATGAGAAGAATTGGATGGTAAATCATTCTTACAATGAAATGGAATTGAAAAGGATTCAATTCGGCTTTGTGTTGAATGATTTTATTTGTTAGAAATGTTCTGTGTGGCTCACATCAAAGGGAGAATTTTTGAGAATATTGGCGTCATTGTAGTGAAATTTGTGATGAATATTTTGATGAATTTGATGAACTTTTGAAGAAATGGGAGGAATTTTGAGTTCGAATTAGATGTTTTGGTTGAAATATGCAAAAAAAATTTAAATGATTATTAAAATCTCGATTTTTATAATTTTATTTATAAATGACTCATGAACAATGAATTCTAGCTTCAACTAGGTTTTTGCTTACGTTTAAAGGATTTGGTTAACTAGTCTTACAGACAAATAAGCCTGTAATTTTGAATTTTGAAAGATTTTGAATCATTTTGTTGATATTTGAAATTTTTTTTGTCTAAATTCTGAAATAGTTCTGTCGAGACCACCTAAGATCAATTTTCGTTGAGAATGTCAGTAGTTTGACTTAAAAATGTTGTGATTGGTAGTTTTAGCCTAGTTTAACCTTAATTCTCAACTCAATTCATGCTATTGTCACTTTAATCCAATACTATTGTTATTAGGCTTTATACCATCGAAGATATTCATCCTAGCCTAGCCAAACCTTAATCATACACAACTAACTGTTCATATAATTTTATTTGCATAATACTTTTTAAAGAAATTCGAGCCATATGAACATTATTCATATTTCTGACAAATTTACACAGTTGTAGCTTGTTACAAAGAATATTTATAGCTCAACATGAAACTTATCGTGTTGTGAATTTGAATATATTTACAAATCTTTTAAATAAAGCTAAATAAAAGGAAATATAAACTTTTTGAATTTTATGATTTGAATTATTTAGATTTAATTTAATAAATTCAAAGTTAAACTTTAAGTTTGATTTTTAAAGGTTTTAAATTGAATAATTTAAAGATTTTTACAATTTGTAACTTAATATTTTAAAGAAAAAAAGTAAAGATTTCTGAATTTAAAAAAAAAAAACTTTTAGGAAAAGCATAAAATTCTCAAAAAACAAAACAAATTGAATTTTACAATAAAAATTAAAATTCTCAAAAAATTTAAAAAATCCAAAACAATTCTAATTAACATCCTTTTTTTCTCAACCATCCATGATTTCCCATTAAAACTTCCAAAACTAAAATTATTCCCTTGTCAATCAACTCTCATATCTACCCAAAAAATCAAATCTCCAGCTTCGATCTCTGTTCTTTTTTATTCTCATCTTTTCTTAATTTATTTAGGGATTGTTTTTTGAGAAGTTAATTTCATTTTATTTATATTTTTTTTTATCCAGTGGAAAAAATCAAAAAACAGGAATGAAAAAGATTCAAATAAATTAAATGTTCAGAGAAGGATTAACATCTATCATTCCATAGGATATCTAATTTTTCTTCACATCCATACACATAAATAACTGATTAAAGTGAAAATGAAATGGACAGAGAGAATTTTTCATATTATTAATAAGCAATATGAAAAGAATGGGAAGGGAAAATAAGAAGGTACAAGAAAAAAATGGTGTAAGAAAGAACAAAAAAATACAAAATTTTCGTTTAATGCCACAAAATAAAGGGCGAGACTAGGGGATATCTTTAATAATAAAATGCAATAAATTATTTAGACACGCTATAAAGGAAAGAAGAAAAAAAGGAAAAAAAAACAATTCCTTTTCAAATGAAATAAATAACAGTTCGTATATATGTATACAGTCATATCTACCATGCCATGCCATGCCATACGTATGAAATTCTTTCATATACATGAAATGGGAGATTAGTTAACAAAATACAATTTTTTTTTCCTTTCCTTTCTTGACTTGTAATTTATTGCTTTTATGGAAGTTTGTACATTGCATGCACATTTCTGTTGTTGTCCCGGGAAAAAAAGCAAAAAAAATTTTGCACACACAAAACAAAAAAAAAAAATTATTTTTGTTTCGATATCTTGTTATTAAAATCGACAGAAACTCGATATGATGTGCCTCAAACATGTCGAGTCCAAAATATATTCTAGCGATTGCCCCGATGGATGAGGAGAATAAACCGTTTATCATTCCACTCAGATCTCTCCCTGATAAAAGAAATTTTTTATTGCGCTCCAACGTAGATTTAAATTAACATACATTCATGTTTTTTAATGAGATTCCCATAAAAACGTCAAAGTAAATGAATCCATCACGACAAAAAAAAAAAAAATCCAAGTATTAAAAATAACGAAAGAGGAGAACTACACACATCAGAACTCCGGCTTTGAAGCAGCTTATTTTTAAGGGATTATTTTCTGTTTGATGTTTTGGGTGCGGGCAGTTTGTCCTGGGTGTGATGAATTTGTTAGTAAATTTGTTCATTGAATTTTGTTCATTTTAAATTTTGGGAATTTTCAAGAATATTTTGAAAAATTCATGACTTTAGATGCATTTAAAGTCAAATTTTGAATAAATCTGACTTCTTAAAATAAGTCGTTTCAGTTCCCAAGTCAATCAATTGTCCAAAACCACCGAAATTAAACTTTAACCATGAAAATGGGTTTCACAGAGAGCATACGGCCTTGAAATGGCCGAAAATTCGACTCCAGACTGATTTGATTCTGGACTGTTTTGGGATTACATTGAATTTGTCTTAGAATCAGCATTATACTGGTCTGAGTCCAGATATTCGGCCATTTCTACGCTGTGAGCCTTCCAAGTTAATAAGTCACTTAGGTTAGGGATACGACGATCTTTTCTTTCTACCTAAAGCCATTGAGGCAAACCGACTCAGCTTTCATAGCTTCAATTCCACATTGCTTTCAAAACCTACAAGATTGTATATTCCAAGTCAATAGTGAACATCATACCCACCTTCAAATGCTCACCAATAACTCATACTGCATGACAACATTTTCCGACTCGTTTTTTCATTGAAGTTTCACTTCTATTCTTTTCATGCCTAGATAATGACGTTTGATGTATGTACATATTCAATTTCTAACTATAGCAACGTCTCCTTCTCATCGCATTACTCATGCATACCAAATGAGTTGACTAGATAGAAGTAAAAAAAATGTAATAATAACAATGAAGGTGAAATGAGCAACAGCTTATTAGCTTGTACTGCCTTGGAGGAAAAAAAAAATTGAATTTATTTAACGTGACATGTTGAAGATTTGAAGGCTTTTTACTATCGACTTGTATGTATCATTAATTGTAATTTATTGAAACTTAAATCTTATTGCAAAATGGCACCAATGATTATCGGAATGGAAATTGATCTGATCGGTTGAAGTAATAAATGACATTAAGTTGAGAAAAAAGATGTATAAAAAAATTCCAACCAAAAAATATTTTTTTTTTTTTTTATAAAATAAAATATGGAAATTTAATTTTTGTCTTCGAAAAAAAAAATCCAATGAAATTCAGACGATTCAGCCATTAAAATATATCTGGATTTACACTTATTCCTTTCGTATAATTTTTTGTCTTTTTTTTTCTTCTTCATCATCACTTCTTAAACACTTAAATGGAGAAAATGTCACATAATATACAATACTTTATTGCTTTTTGTATCAGGAAAAATATATATTAAGCTTCACATGACATTAAAGATATTTTTTTCTTCTCTCTTCTTCAATTCTGTTCGTTCATCTTTGAAATGGAGAGGAAAGAAAAAAAAAACCTGTTTCGATTGGAATTTCTTCAGGTTTTCTTTCTTACAAAAGGGAATTATATTTTTTTATAAAAAAATTATAAATGGTAGAGACGTGGAAGCATGTATTCGGCTATTCAAAGGCGCAATATTCACTTGATTGAATTGAAGCTAGGATTAGCTTATGCATTACAATGCAGTCGCAAGGACACTTCTACGTCGTTGGGTTGATGAGAAGTCGCAAGGGTGCCCTGGTGGCTAAATGACTGTACATTAACGAGTTAAAAGCTTTAAAATCTTTGAAACTAACGCAAAAAACTTCCTTTAAAGAATCTGGACATAAAATATAAGAACCACCTCATTCAGTTGACCTTCCTTCTTCCAATTTTCTAAAAAGTCTGAACTAGTAGCCTGACCATCAAGAACCTAGTCTTAAGTAAGCTTATATGAATGATAAACACAAATAGACAAGCTTAAAGCTTACTTTTTCATTGGATTGCTTACTAACCCAAGCGACGCTAATAAAGGCTACGATTAATACCAAATGAAAAGTCGCCCAATTTTGGCAACCATATGGACGTTTTGGATATCATATGGTTTTAACATTTGTGTCTCTCGAATTGGGGACTTATTCATTTTCCATGTTTCATTAGATAGTATCATCCTTCTTCATAAGGTCCTTCCTTCCACGCAAATTCTCTAACCAAAAACACAATATACGGCAGTCAACAGACTCAATTTACATACAGATAGTCAGTCAAACAGACACAGTAAACACAATCCCATCTTTTCCCTACCAAAAAGTTCACTTTTAAGAACTAAAGTCCATTACTGGCCACTACAAAGATATATTTTAAAGTAGAATGTATTTGAAATCTTTATCGACGATGAAGAAGGAAAAATTTTCATTTCTATGTCGTTTTACGGCTTCTATAGAAAATTATTTAAATTTCTGGAAAACTATTATGGAGACTTTAACAATTTTGTGTAGTCATAATGTATGATTTTTATAGACATTCTTGACAATTCAATATAAGTTATTTGAATATTTTTTTGTTTTTTTCTCACATGGACTTCTTGATTATTATCCAAGGAAATGAGGTTCAATATACCTTACACGTTTGTTTGCTGCGTGTGTCTCAAACTATATTGATAGTCAAGTTTTATGGAGTAATAATTATTATAGTTTAGTGACGCAAGTGTCATATTTTATTGGAAATGATGTCTCAGGTTACTATGTCTTGTGATGAGCTGAATTTTAAGTCAATGAATTCTTCTTAATTTGTGAATTTAATGGATATGCTCCTTTCAAGTCAATACACTTTACTTAATTGCAATTTTGCATTATTTTCGATGAATTTTTACTTCATTCCCACAAATTTGAACCTTATTTCATATCAGTTGATAAAAAATCAATTAAAAGCCAATGTCTCAGTCTTCGGTCATCCTCTTAAACCAATCATTAACTCACTTTGCTCTACATAAAGCTCTTTAATCTAGATCAACATAAATGCTCTTTAAATGTGCCATAAAATTAACTTTAAGTCATTATTGGGACAAGGTCATTAACCTCTTGCGGTTTTGCGCCTTTTTTATTTACAAAAAAAAAAAACTCCATTCTTAGCTATCAAAAAATTGTCAAAAAGGTATCCATACATATGCACAAATAATCACAATTTATAGTTCAACTAATAAAAAAATTTATTTTAAAATAATCATTTTTTAAATGATTGTAAAGCCATATAATGTGGCAGAAGCGAAGCAATTGAGTGTGTATATGTGTTGTATAAATTCTTGATGGTATTTTAAATAGGATTTTTATTACAGTCTTCATCATAAACTTCTTTTCTCTTTCAGTTCTTCTTTTTTTTACTTCTTAAAATCACCTTATTTCTTTCAAACGATAATAGACACATCATCCACACAATCCACAGTAGTAGTAATGATTTTTTAATAGACAACTTTTATACAGATCATAAATACTTTTTTTTTTCGAGTTAATTGTCGGTCCATAATTCAATATTTTGATATAAAAATTAATGACATCAATCGTCTATCAGCTACCAATTTTTTTTCGACATTAAAAATGCTTCTTTTTAGTTTTTTTGATGATGATGAAAATTAAAATTAAAATCACTAAGCATACACACTTTTAATGGTGCCATTATTGATTGAAGATGATCCGCATAAATTTTAATCTTTGTTGATAAAACTGAGAAATAAATGCAAATCAATTTATTCATTAATTTAAGTTTAATATCCGGCTTTTATGATGGGAGAAATGAAATTTTATGGTCGCTTCCATCCCTTGAATTTTTGTCGGTCTTCATCTTCACATATACACGCCATTTAGATTAAACATTTCTACCATTTCTAATTTTTTTTTGCCTTTCTTCTTCGTCCTATTGATTGTGGTCTTCATGTGCTGTAATTCTCATAGGAAATTTCTTTTTTTTATTATTTGTTGTGTGTTATTTGCTTCCAACTGTGTTTTCCGTATTTACTTTACTTGTGGGGGGACTATTGCAGTTATTGCATCGAAGAAAGTTTTGATGCACGACATTTTGTCCTTTGTTCTGAATTTTAATGGCTGAAGAAAGTGAAATTTTATCATGGTTGATTCTTTGTTGCACTATTAAAAAGTTATGGATTCTTAAAATTTAAATTCTAATTTATTCTGAATTGATCGATAAATTTTTTAATTAATTATGAAATTTAAGACATTCTTTTTGTGAATGAGACTGCATATCAAATGATATTTTGAATATGATAATTTTAATTTTTATTGATTTGGTATTTTAATCTTTTTAATTGGAAGACGTGATGTCAAAGTGGTATTTGCATTGAATTAGCAAGTAAAATAGTTACCACGAGTCAAAATTATGAACTCTTGATAGCTTGAATTCAATAAACTCTCAAGATCAAGTCTTTGGATCAAGGTCCAATAAGTCAAATATTTAGTTATTTTGCTGATCGTACATATCAGTTGTATTTCATGATCTCCCATCGATGTCACCTGAAACTAGCTCTATCGCTTGCTATCGTTTGTCAATTTCCGATTCCAAGTGCAATCCTATCTAGATCAACAAGTTCGTGTAGTATGAGTCAAATAGTATCGAAAATGTTAAAATCATATAAACTCTGGTTGACATAAAGTAGCCCAGAAGGCGCACGAAGGAGAAATGGCCGAAAATTTGTGCGCAATTTGCCTTAACTCTACCATGATTCATGATTTCACTCGAATCTAATCTCGAGCTAGAGTTACACTGACCAAGACTAGATAGATTAGCTTTGTAGTAACTCCGGTATGTTAAAGGCTAGTTACATTGTTAAAACCTCAAATTCTTATAAGTTTACCAATTAAAATGATTCAATTTGTTTGAATTTTGCTAAAATCTAGCTATATGATTCATAAAATGCTGCAAAAAACCAATAAAAATCAATCTTTGCCGTTGGAACTCAGATTATACATTTCAAATAAACCAATTCAAAACTACATCCATTTAATAAATTCAAAATATTTGTTCCATCAACATATGTCATTCACGGTTCAATTTTTCATTAAAAATCAATTTATCCTCAAACATGTTTCAAATATCAACGAACAAAAAAAATATTTCAATTCAAAAATTCGTCATAAGCCATTCATCCATCCAACCGTCCCTATGTATATCTCAACTTATCCTTCCCATACCAAAATGTGAAAAGAGTATCAGTATGAGAATGAGAAGAAAATGCCTCATTTCAATCGATGTAATGTAAAGCGGACTGATGAGTACAAAAACTGAAATGAAAGAAAAAAGGCAGTAGAAATACATAAAATACACACTATACATCGCTAACGTTACGCTTCATATTTTCTATGCTCGATATTTTTCGAGTTTTAGAGAAAAGAATGCCATAGCAATGAGTGTGGGGCATTATCTATGCGCAGACGCGACAATTTTGTGATATGAAGGAACAAGGAATTCCAATTTCTATAAGTGCTTGTTATATAGATGAAGTATTTTCTTAAATAAATCTTAGTCGTTCCTTAAACAAAAAAAAATGCATTTATCATGCCATCGATGAGGAAAGAGAGAGTAACTGTCAGCATATGAAAAAAGATGTCATAAAAAAAATTATGTAGCAGGTATTAAAGCTGCAACAACTCTTTTAAAATAATAATAATTTTTTTTATATAGATATATTCGTAACTAGCATTGTATAGTGAGAACAAATTGTGGCAGTTAACTTCTTAGCCCTTAAAAAAAAATTTTTTTATTTTTATGTTAGAGATACTTAAAGCAGCGTGCCTCTTTCCCTTCTTCTTTTTATTCATCTGCTGTATTCAGTTTTGCTTAGAAATAATCATACGTGAGTAACTAAATATGTTTGTATATATGTGCATCTATTCTCATATAGTAGATAAAATATTCAGTATCTTCTTGGGAGCTGAATTTTGAGGAGGTTGGTGTTGTGGATGCGATCACTTTGGGCTTTATAGAGCAGTGTTGTCCTAACTGTGTGTCTTCAAATGACATTAATTTTCTGTCGTATGCTGTTTCGGTCGTGACTTACTATCAAGGTGTGCCGTGGTGCAATTAGTTCGGCAACACTGCTATATAGTGTTAAAGGTACATTAAAATGGGTTTTGAACATAGTTGTTGTGTTTTAGACACAGAAGCCTCAATCGGCACAATGCTGCAAATCGCATTTTTTGCCGTAAAACTGGATCAAAATTTGCTGTCACGTTCCTTGACAACTTCACATCTTACCGATCAAATAGTGACGTTTGGTGCCCTAGCGACCACGTTGTGTTGTTTTACAGTGCCTCCTCCTTATGCAATTCAATTAAATTGTTAATACACTAAGTATATTTGATGTAAATTAAGGATTGAGCCCTCACAAAGCTAATTTTTGATCATAATTTGCTTAAATATCAAATGTTCCATATTATGCTGATTCCAATGCAAAAATATTCCAAAATATGATTTGATTAAGCACAGCAATCCATTTTAGATGCACGTGTCTACAGCTTTCAGTTGTTCCTTATAGTTTGTTCGAGACTTTAGGTCTGCAGACCTTCAGTTTTAAACGTAATCTTTTCCAAAAACTCCACTTTATTAGACTAAACCCACTGAAAATTGCCTAAAAAATGCGCCTAAAATCACCCATCTTCCTCACAAACATTCAAATACCATCTTTCTTGTGTATATTCAAACCATACGCATGGAGACTAAAAAGAGAATGAAGAGAGAAAGAGAAAAGAGACGATAATAATGATGAGGACGAAAATGGTCGATTTCTGGTTTCCTTCTTGCTGTGTTAAATCATTATTATTATTGCTATTGTTGTTGTTATTCCTGCTGACTATAATATAGAAACAGGCAGCATTACTTAGCTTAGCAATGTTCCTGACTAAAATATATATAATTTTTTTTCGTTGAGAGTAAGCACAAGCAGTAAGTGTATATATATAAAATTGTATAATTTGTTTCTTTCCTTCACTCATTCGTTCATTTTGATTGTGTATATTTTAGTGTGTGTTTTGCTCTTTCTCTCTCACACACTCTGCCTCATTTCTTCTCTTGTTTCGCTTCCATTGAAATCATACGCTGGTGTGCTGTTGACTGGCTTTTTTATATTTTTATACAATTTCTTACATACGAAAAAAAAAAGTTTAATTTTTTTCATTCTTCTCATTTCGAATCGAAGCGAACTCACGGGATGATGAAAATTGCTTGTTGTTAGTAAAGTTTTAAATGCTCGCGGGTGAAGAAGTGAAATAAAAATACAAAAAAAAAAAACAGTAACAATACAGAAAAAATATAAATATAATATATAGCAATAAAGAAGATATGAGAGAAAAGTGTGTAAAAAAAAATTATGCACCACACAATAATTTTAACATTTTATTTTTATTTGATTCTATAAAATAATAAAACCATAAATTTTTATAGTTATATTAAAAACAACAAAAAAAAGGCACCAAACCGTTGTATCAATTTAAATACAAAACAATATCTTTCACAATTGACAATAAACTCATAAAAAGTCATCGACTAAAAAAACCTGGAAAAGAGTTCTGACGAGATAAAAAAAAAGTGAAAGGAACTAATTCATTTTATGATTGAACAATTTTACAATCTAAACAGTGAACAAAGTTTTTTTAGTGTGTGAATTTAATTAAGTGTGATTTTAATCGTTTTATGACTGATTGTTGGGACAAATAGTGCAATTAACTATAATAGATCCAAATAAAATAAAAAAAAAAAATTATTTCAAAACTGTCTGAAGGTTAATATAATCAAAATTTACTACTTTTTATGTAATTTAGATGCTTCGCATTGATTTTTTTTGTTGTTGTTCTCTTTTTTATGTAGTTTGACTAAAAAATAATCAATTTAAATTGCATTTTTATTATTAAGGTGTATGATTAAATTGAAAATTTCAATTTTCTATGGTTGTTAATTGCCATTATTTATGCTCTTTATTTCAATTTATTTCTTTGTTAACATGTGTAATGTGTTGAGAAATTCGTAATGAGATTTCTTATTTTTTTCGTTTTGTTATCAGCAGCCTGAATAAATGTGTTTATGAGTAATGCGAATTATTAGTTCAATTGCGTTAAGGCTTCGTCACTAAAGTTGCATGAGGTTAGGTTAGAATTTTTATTTTGTGGTTCTGAAAGATCTGAGAGACGTTGGAATGATCCAAGTCATTCAATTCTCATATTTAGTACCCAAAAAATCCAAATTAGACAGTCTTGGAAGGCATACAGCGTTAAAATGAAAAGAAATCCAACACTAGGTCGACATGACTCTATTCCGAGGCTAGAATTGATTAAATTGGCCTCAGGCCGACTCACGATGGCCTCGGATAGGACTTTCCTATACAATGTGCCTTCTAGAAGCATATTTCTGCCTAAAAAGCCCCAAAATAATCAAATTCTCAAAAAATAATTCAAATTTCAATCATTTCACTCTCAAATATCATTCTACACCCGTGATCTCCAAATATAATACTTATATCCGAGCCTCTAAATTATCATGATTTACTATATCATCTAAATTTATAATTTTTGTGGCATACGTGAGTCTGACAACAATTCAGCACAAAAACCAGTATGCAAACTTTTTTTTTTGTCAAAAAAATGCACCTGTAAATTTATGGCTCATAATAATTTTATTGTCTCTAGTCTGAAGTGTTTGGTTTACTGCTTCTTATTAGCAAGACAAAAGGGGGCTTGTTTTTTGTGCTTTTATTTTTTTTTTCGTTTTTTGGGAGTTTTATAATACTGAATGTTATTAATCCTTTTATTGAACCTTATTGAATTTCATTGAATGAATTTTAAAATGTTTATAGCTGTTTATTGAACTAGAGTTTTTTTTAAATATTCATGTTTTTGGAGTTCTTGATATGCAATTAATCTCAAATAACAACTTGATAGTTGTTAAAAACGGGATTTTAAGCTGTAAATTCAATGATGCACCTTTAAAATGGGGTTTCATGATATCGATGTGATTAGAGATGCTAGGAACTAGTTTGCTAGACTTAACTGTTCAATTTTAATTTAACAGCATTTATTGAGTTTCAAGCTTACCTTTTAACAAACCTGACTCTAATCATTTGTTAGATATACTCTTAATAAGTACCATTTGACTATCTTGTACATGCCCTGCTTTAGTCTTAATTGAATTCAGATTCTATAGAGCTGCAGGACCTCGATTTTAATCGCTAATCGTTCTAACAATGGTCATTAAAATTAAAACAAGTTATATTGAAGCTTATTCAAGTCGAAGTTCGAAGTAAACAGTCAAATAGTCTCCAATCAACTATAATTCAGAGATTAGAATTTCATTTAAATTATTTGAGTTTTCTTTAAATTTAAATCTATCTCTAAAGTTCCATTAAATACAAAATTAGAGCACAAAGTAAGAAAAACCCAAATTTAAACTCATTTCATCCCTAAGACCTTCAAAATCCACATCAGGTCAAAACAAAGATGATCACCGTAGCTTCTCCATTACCTCATCTTTACCCTCACATTCTTACATCATAAGATTCAACAGAACACATTAAAAATATATGCAAAAAACTTAAAACTTTAGTGAAGGAGCCTTGAATATGCATATAATATTTTTATGACTAATTCTATGCCCAATAATGCATGTTCCTTTTGTGTAAATTTTTTATTTTTATTTTTGTTTACTCATACAAATTATTCAACTCTTTTTCGAGTGAGAAAAAAAATAACAGCAAAAAAGGGCAAATCAATAAACAAAATTTCCATGACTAATTCTCGTTTCATGTTTGCACTTTTCCATAAAACTGCATGGATATATAATTAATGAAAATTTGTTTCAATTTGCTGTGTAATCGGAGCATGGATTTCAAGGTTAAATGATAAAATAAAGTAAAAAATTAGTTATTTTTTCATCGAATTGCTGCTTGACATACGCCTTCGTGCAGTTTAAGACGCAAGATTAACAAATGTGATAGAAAACAAATCTAATCAAAGCTCTATTTTTCATTTTTTATTATCACTCCAATCATAAACCTATAAAAGCACAAAAAAATATATAAACAAACGATAAAAATTTAATTATAAAGCGACGGTGATAAATTTTCGAGCACATATTTAAAAGGTAACAAGCAAGGGCACACTGTATGACAAATATATATAAAAATGAGAGCCATTTTATGTTGCTAAATGATGGTCGATAAAACTGTCGCAGCATTTTTATTAGTTTCACGGTCTATAACAAATGAAAGGAAGAAATAATTTCCCTAGTTGTTCATTATTTTTTTTCGAGGATATACATATATTTTCGGCAATAATGCAATTTAAGTTGATTATTATCATATTAAATTAAGTTTTACTATATTTAATCCGAGTGGCAACAAATGGAGGTGGGTGAATGAAGGATGGAATTTGGGGCGATGCTAAGTATGTCGGCTATTTAATTGAATATTGGAGATACAGTTACAAATGTCCCTGCAAGTGATTCAAATGTGTCGCTTAGAATCAAACTTCAAATTCAACTTTAAATCGGGAAAATTCTTAATTTTGTTGAAAAATTAAGTATTTTAAAACAAAACACCCAAAAACTGAGCATTTAATCTAATTTATTGAGTCTTTAGACTTCAAATTGTAACTTTTTGTGTCCCTGCACTTATCTGAGCGACACAAATGGAAAAGCCTTCGTCATGACTCCTTTATAGCTCCATCATGGTTGCGCTTTATAGCAACAAATGGCTGTTCCGTTCGCGTGGCTCCCATATTGCCTTCAATCTAAATGGCAGCCATTAAGTTGCTATAAAAGCAACCATGACTCAGTCTTTTGTATTCGTATCGTTCGTGGACTTACTGCAGCAAGCCTGTTAATATCTCTGTTCGAGTGTCTTTCTATTTTGTTAGGGAAGTTTTGAATTTAATCTTTATTAAAGGACGCAAGGTATTGAAAATGCTAAAAATACTGTCTACAGATCAGCGTCGGAGTGAGTAAAATTGACGGAAAATCGCAAAGTTATACTAAAGCCTTTTCCACCTGAATCACTCAAATCTGTTGATCGATTGAAAATCCGGCTCCAGGTTCCATTCCTAAGCAATTCTTAATCGGCTAAGTTTGATCGATTAACCGCCATGTGCTATTTGGGTTAGCTGACCTGAAGACACTATTCTTTGCCTTTACACGTCTTGTGACATTCGGGAAAATTAAAGAAAAATTCAGTAAGAAACCTAATTCTTGCCAACAAAAAAACGTCGAAGCATCACTTTAAATTCATATTTGTACCTAACTCATTTGTTGTTCCTCTCGGCAAACTTATTAAATGAATTCGATGAAAAAATCTTAAAAAATTCTTTCAGCTCATTACCTTGGCTGATTATTATTTTACTACACGATATATGCCAAATAGATGTTCTCAATGAAGCTTATTGACAATGTATAAAGAAGCTGAATGAACGAAAAATATTAATTGCTTTATTGTTGTATCGTTATGATTGTTAAAAGAGGTAATTAATTTTGTTTATTTATATTTTATATTATTTTTTTCATTTATTTTACTTTCTATATTTATTGGGTCTTGAAATTCACTTGTATGGAAATTTCAATTTCATTTTTTGTATTAATTTAAATTTTTTCAATACGATAAAAATATTTTTTTTGACTTTAATTGACTGAAATATTTTCATCAATTTGGTTTTATCATTAATGAATTTAAAAATAATATATTGGTGACATTTATTATAAGATGGCGAGCCAATCGTTAACAGTTTGATTAATTTATGAGCTTTTTGGAAATTTATTAAAATTGCATATTTTTGGGGTGACATTTTTAATGCAAATTTTGTATCGTACTGCTTATTTTGATATATTTTAAGTGGATAAGAGCCTAATTTATTGATTTTGAAGATCTAAATGTTAATTTTAAGATATATTTCCTTAAAATTTATATTTTAAATTCAATTTCAATGCAAATATTTTTATTAAAAGTGAATTAATTGAATTTTCATTCTTAATATCCAGATTAAGGTCAAACAATCGTTTCTACAATCTTAAATAATTTCATAAATTCAACTTCAATCATATTTTCATTACAATTACTCCCATTTCAATTTCTAATCCTAATACTTATCTCCTAACTCTATAAAATGTAGAGCAATTTACTTCTGAGTTGCTCTCGTCGTATTATTATGTACAAATTATTTTAATGCAAATTATAACTAATCAAATCCTAAGTTATAATTTCAAATCAAAAGCAACACACAATCATAAATTTACGATTGTCTAATTGCAAAGGAAATATCATTTTATGGCTAATATTTTTAATGATGAAGGCGTATTGACCTAATTCAGATTTTAATGGGTCACGATATTGTAGAAAACTGAGACTATGTTTGGAATATAATTAGTGGATCAGTTAAATTTAAACGCTTTAAAAAAGGGATTGGATACAAAGTTGTTGAGTTTATGAATGGAATGTAATAAGAATGTAGAGGAAGTGAGTTTATAGGGATGTTATAGTTCATTTCTGGATGGCATCCGGCATTTAAAGGGTTAGAAATAAGACATGAAATCAGCATTGGGCAAGCTTGTTGCTAATTCTTTACCAAATTGAGCTTCGCATCACTCAAATGACCGAAATGTTCTATTTTGTCAGTACATTTGCAAGATTTACATGAGTACATGGCTAGTCTCACGTTAAGCAGTTCCTGAATCTTCTCTGGTTGTCATTTTCGGGATTCTTGAACAGAAAATGACGATTCTGAGGAGTTTCACAACTTAAATAAATTATATTAAGCTTAACTTAGAAAATAATATGAGGCTTAGTAACTTGAAAAGAAAAAGCCGACGAACAGCCTTTAATTAAGCTGATAAGGCTCCATTGAAAACTACTTGACATGATAACATACAGAACAACTAGTCACTATCAACTTAGCGTCCAAAATGATTCATGAATTTTCATTTATTTTCACACGATCACACGGGAATTTTAATCATCAAAAGACCTACTTATGACACTCACGACTCTCAAGTCGTGCCTTTCTTTTGCTCAACGCGTCACTTCAAAACCTTGGTCTGAAATTCAAAGAAAAAATAATTTTAATGAAACTGAAGTCCTGCAAAAAAAAAAAAAATACTTTAAAAATTCGTGAAAAACATAAAAAGAAATTTCAAAGCTTCAAAGCCACGAAATGAGTTTAAAGTACATTAAAAATATATATCTTATATGAGCTATATTTAAAATAAACGAGAATTTTTTAATAATCATTAGTCACAACAAAGGAATCCTCAGAGATTTTTCAATTTTGTTGGTGATTTAGAGCACTTCCGACGACGAATGATGGTTTTAGAATGGCCAATAAATTTTGATTGATTGACCACATCATACTTTACACTCAAAAAAAAAAATATATATATATTTTTTAGTGGACATTAACATTACTTTTATGGACCAAATGCTTAAGCCAGGTGTTACCATTTAGTGGTTTTTAAATTGTTGGCAATTCACATAATATAAATTATCATTATTACGATATTATTAACGTATATAAACATTTATATGTCCTTATTTCTTTTTTATTTTATTTGATCTCCACCACTCACAGAAAAAAAAACAGTGAAAAATCACTTAAATCACATTTTTTTTTTATCTCCCAATTTCTTCCATCTCACTCACTCACTCAATCATCAAGATGACGACCGAATGATGTTGATGATGATATAAATATAAATTTGTATGTATTTACAGCGTACTCATATAATACTTATGACCATTTCATCTTCAAGTATATGGATACAAATATTTTTATTTATTATGTGAAATTAAGACATACAATTATCGATGTGTGTGATTTTATAACTTCTTTAAAGAGGACTTTTTTTGGGGGGTTGTTGTTTATGAATGACGTCTAAGTTATCCTGTTGGATCAATCCATGGGCCAACCAGTACAGCACAATGTGGTGAATCGCATTTTTCAACATAAAAAATGGTCAAAATTTGCCGGCACGATGCCATCAGGGCAACTTCACGTCGAACCGTCAACAAGTCTCTTAATTGTGCTGTATTGGCTCACACTGTCAATGACTAGTTGGTTCTATAGTTGAAAATTGCATTAGTTTTCAAATTTTATCTCAATAATCCATCTTGTTGCTCTATGAATTGTAAATAGCACAAAAAGATCCAAAATCCAGCACAAGGCTGGTGTGACTTTGACATCTTGCTGGATTTGAATCGAATCTGGCACCAGGACAGAGTCACCTATGCCTGAGACCAGATTTTTGATCGATTAACCGATTTGTGCTATTCAGGAATCATAATATCTGGATCTTAAGCTTACATACTTTCATTGTAGCTTTTAATCTTACATTTAGTTCAAATTACAATTACATCTAGTCTGTCATAGCTTGTGAAACCCTTCCTTACCATCAAAAACTGGCCATCACTTAGAATTGACCCACTTTCTCACAATATTAAGTACAAATACATAAAAACCTATATCGCGGGAGCAAAAAAACGGAAATTTATGAATGATACAAAATATTGAGAGACAGAAAGAGACACACAAACGGAAAAAGGAATGAGCGTATACAAAGTTTGTCTTTTTATTTGGTGTAATAACAATTATATTTTTATATTTATTGTCAACATTATAGTATGCAACATAAAATTTATTTGGCATTAATTTCTTGTGTAAACCATAAATGAATGAATATAAATATTTTTTTTGTTTGATGGTTCCTTGAGACGAAAACATAATGCATTTTACATATGAAAAATTGTTTTTCTCTTATTTGATTGTCTTGAGAATTTTCTTGTTGGATTTTGTTGCTTTATGTTGTGGGTAATGGTGCATTTTTATGGTATAATTTGGATATTTTTTGGATAGAAATTTATAGATCGGAAAGATTTTTGGATAGTAGTAAGGCAGGATTTTGTAACGAATTAAGGATTAAAATCCAGATCTATAGTTTATTTACTGAATTTTGAACAAAAGTACTCTAATTCTTAACATACAAAGAGCATAGCCTTAAAAATGAAAGTATTCATGAGCATAATCAACAGGATATTCAATCAATATAGTTAAAAATAACCACTTTTATGCGAATGCTACATGCATGCTTGGGATTATGGCAATCTAGAATCAGAAACTTAAATATAGCTCGGATCAGTGCTTAAAGTCAACTTTGATTTTGTGCGGACATGTCGAGTTTGATTTTTTTATGGAAAAATCAACTTTTGAATTTAATCAACTAAAATCAGTTTATAATTCAAGTTAAATACGAAGGCAAGAATCTCTGGCAAGAATACACCCTAGATATTGACCCCAAGATATTATAAGACCATGAACTTTTCTCACAGTTTCATTTGAAGTCATAACCTCTCGAATATATAAATATTGAAGTGTTAATAATAAAATACTGGGTCTCAAGTTTCAAAAATATTCAATTTCATAAGAATGGTTAAAAGTTTTATATTTTTAGTGCCTTTATTCTTAAGTCAATCGTTTGGCAATAATTATCTTGATTTTCTTCCATTTTCTTGCTACATTATGCAATGAGTTTATGTTTCCATTTACTTACTGAAGGCATTAAAAGAGGTTCTTAGAGTTAGAACACTTTATTGTCAAACCTCGAAGTCGATTTGGATTTCGTATGAAAATGTCGATAAGATTTGACTCGATCCCATTGCTTTGTTCAATATTTAAGGGTTTTTGAACCGAATTCTTGGTCCAAATCCTTTTTAATTCTAAAAAATCCTCAAAATTCACCCCTAGCTCAAAACTATACAAAAATTCATATTCAGGTCAGATAAATCCCCTTCAATCCTCCAGAATAAGATCACATTAAGTCACAAATCATAAATTTTCAGAAATAAATTGCCAAAAAAACTAGGGGACAACGTCTTACCAGATTAAATTTGAGAGAAAATTTATTCCATTTTTAATTTTATGTGATTTTTCTCATCTAGTTTCCTCTCATCATGTCTAACGCTTCAAGCATATTAAACATCGTTGAAAACTTTTTTGCTAGATAAACATGCTCCGATAAGACATGATGAAAATTCTTTCTTCTGGCATTAATTGTTTGTAAATCATAAAACAGCATAAAAGAAATCCAAGCGAAAAAGATGGAAAAAAAATAGCAAATGCAAGACGTGATTCACATGAAGCACAAAAAAAAGTTTTATGATGTTTTTTTTTTTATATTTTTTCTTATGTGTATGTTACAAACTGCCAAGTAGGGCGGTGGCTCCCGAAAAAAAGAAAAGAAAAATCATACATGGAAAAATAGCAAGCACAAGTGCTGTCATAAAATGGCAGAAAATGCTCAAGCCATTAGTTTTTCCTTATATGACTAGATTTTTATGTTTTTATAGTTTTTTTTTGTTGATTTGGGAAATAACAAGAGTGAATAGGAGAAATGGCAACAGCAGCACAAAAAAAAGATGTAGAAATGCTTTTATTTTGATTAAGTTTTTTTGTATGTAATAAAACTTTCTGCAGTACTCATGTTGAAAATTAAATTTTTTGTGCTGTTTCTCATCTCATGTCTATGCAAAAAGCATTAAAAATGTTTGTAACAAAAGACGTGAAGGTCTGTTGGGAATGGGTTAGGTGGAAAGGGTTTTGTGAATCTGAACAGTTGTTGGGTGTTGAGTTTGCTGGTTGAGGGTTGTGATATGCTGTAGAGTCGAGAGCTTCGTATTGATTATTTTAAAAAATTGTGTTATTTTTGATATTTAAAATTGAGTGAGTTGCTAAGAGTTAAACACTTTGGAGCGGTCTTTGCGTTTGTTGAGGATATACCAAAATTGCGCTGTTTGGACATTGTTGGTGTTATCAAGGACATAGGCATTTTGTAGAGAATTGGAGATGGCACAACAGATCATTGATCGCAGTGCCGTTGCTATAAGCGAATCCTACATTAAATTCTATTCTATTGATGTTAAACTGATTTCAAAATGGATTGACGCTGTCTGAACGCTTCATTTTCAAACTATTTTCCATCCTGGGGCTGCTTCTCTATTAATTTGAAAACATATTACTTTAAGAAAGTATCAATTGTGATTCATGATCCTGTCCATGACCTCTTGTAGATGTCGTCTGAAGCTGGGTGATTCCCTTATTTCTACTTGACAATTCCCAATCCCAATTGCAGGATTATTAGGTTGAACACATGCTTTTTTGGCTAAGTATCAAGATTCTTAATCAGGTCTGATTTTCATAATACACACGAACTTAAGTAACCGTAGATAGATCCATATATGACCACAATAGATTAAATAATCATGTCTGCAAGCAATTTTAATATATTCAAACACACAAAACTAGTCTAAACCAGTCCAATTCCAATGACTAAACACCTAAAAGCACTCAAAACCTCAACTCATTAAATTGCATTAAAAATCAAAAAAAAAAAAAAATCCACTTAAAATCTAAATAAATAATTTCAAAAATATTCGTGCAGTGCTAATTAACGCTGAATAAAAAAAAACCACACAAAAACAGTACGATAATTTACCAATTAAAATTTATGGCATCCTTTTTTTTTCTTAATTAATAAATTGTTTTTAAAGGTATGAAAATAATCATCATGAAGCGCAGTAATACTTTTTTTTTTCGTTATGTGGTAGCAAAAGCAAGGCAGTTAAGTAATAAATCTATAAACACTAAATAAACATACCGAAAAAAAAACAAATATAAACGGAACAAAAAAATTAAGTGTAAATATGAGCTCATATTCTTTATTGTTATTGCATCTATAAAATCATTTACTGATGCCTTTTAATGCTCAAGCCAAACATCTTTCTTAGGCATGGCATAAAGAATAACCATTTAAAGACTGAACATTCACAATTTAGTTTTATTTTATCAAAAAAGAATGAGACAAAAACCGTGAATGAGATGGAACCGCCAAAACTCATTCTTGGATTCATTTTTATGATTATTTGTCAATTCATTTAGATACGCACAAATATACATGATGATAATAATAAACATCATAATGAATTATTAAATATTTAATATCCCCACCACAAAAATAATCATAGACTGATGATAAACAGATCAGATCAATTTTTAATGTTGATGTGTGAAAGGTACTCAATAAAGTAAAAAAAAAATTATTATTTGTTAGGTTATTACTTATTAATTTATTAGCAATAACAAAACTGATTTTTAGTGCTTTTCACATAAAATGTCGGGAATAAATCGGTGAATGGGAGAACTGTGGATGGTCATAATTTAGTGCTGCAATTTTTCTGGAGCTTTTAAGTTATTTGTGTTGGATAGGAAAGGATTTGAAATTTGATTTTTTGGATTTTTGTAATTTAATGTTGGATAATTGATAGGTTTTAGTTAAAGTTGTTAATAGTTAATTAATGAAAAGTTACAAAAACTTAAATTAAACTTGAATTAGTCTAAGTTCGAATCTTAAAATAAATTCATGTTCTTAAAAAGAAAACAAGATTTTTTTTGAAAAATTTTAAGTATTTTTTTAATTTTGACTATTCACAAATTTTAAAAAAAATTGAAAATTCTAAATTTGAAAAAATCTTGAAATTGTTTACTTTATTGCTTTATTTTTTAAACATGAAGTTAAAATAATCTTGAAATTTTTAGAAAAAAAAGTATGAAATTAAATTTTATCAAACTTAGTTTAGAGAAAATCTCAAATATTCTACAATTTATGTTAGTATTTCTCAAATCAAAGGTTCGAATCCTAATAAAATACAAATTTTTCGTTTTACAATATCAGCTTTTTTTTGTTAAAATTTTATTTTGATTTACGAATGAAAACTTGAATCAACTAAAATGTAATTTTACGATTAAATCACTTAAATTCCAATTAATCCTTCCTTAAAAATCAATTTAAAATCTCATAAAAGTCGCCATAACTGTACAGACATTACGCACATGCAGTCATGTTCATTACTATTCCTATAATAATAAAGTATGCATAATAAGTTGCAAACAAAGCAGTTCATAAAGTTAAGTCCATTTTTTATGAATATTGTATGTAAAGTTAATGTCCATACGCCTCATGATTGACAGCATATATGAGATATAATTCATTGTTGCACCGACTTAATGATGAAATAATTTAGAATGTTAATTAAATATGTAAATTACACGAACCGCACAACGAGAGAATGAAACTAGATTTTATGGCTGTTTGGATATGTTGAGATAATTGAAAAAAGGAATATGAAGCGACGGTGAGACGAGCGCAATCTACAAGTCGTAAAGAACATGACGAAAAGGGAAATGTACTAGAATAGAAAAGATTTAAATTTTGAAAGTTCGTTTTTATGGCTGGTACGCAGCACTATCTTTTCGTTTTGTGTTGCGTTGCTGTTGAGTTTTGTGGATAGATTCTTTTTTTTATAACGAATCATCAACTTAAGAACATGAAAACTTATTGACCTTAATTATGTCCAACAACTGCACTAACCTCCAGAATAGAAAAAAAGCACGACAATTTCTCCTCCACCTGAAAATTTTTTTATGACAACTAAAGTGACAGTAAAAATATTTATTTAGTATTATAAAGTTTCATTCAAACATTTTTCACGATATGGCAATAATAGGGTAATATATTTACAGACTTTATAGCAAAACAGCAATTACATGTGCATTAATTAGTAGACTGTCAATTGGAAATTATTAAATAATAAATAGATTTGATAACTTTTGTAAATTTAAATATTAATTTGTTAAGGTGAGAAATTTATTTGATTGAGGTGTCATTTGATGTAGTTTTTTAACGGAATCTCTGCAAGCTTAGTCAGTTTTTGTTAATTTCTGGAGAAATATAATAAAAAATCTTTTAATTATCAATTATAGAATTTGTCGTAAAATGATGGCTTTTGGAATTTTGGCGCTATTATTAGAATGTTGATAACTAAATTAAAAATTTTTAATTGATTTTGTTGATTAGTGTATCTGAGAAAAATTATGAATACAGAAAGTTTTTGAATTTGAATTTTAATTATTTATTAAAAAAAAATTATTATAATATTTCCAAAAATTTATTTAAATTTGAAAATTTTAAGAATTGAAAAATAATCAAAATTTTAAAAATTGAAAAGTAATTCTAAGCGGACAAAATCAATTCTTTTAAAATTTTAACAGTATTCAAAAATTGAAAAATTACTTACATTTTGAAATTTTAAAAAGAAATATAAACTCAATATTCTAATTTATTTTGATGAAAAGTTTGAAATTTAAGAATTAA
The DNA here is from genome assembly GCF_022539635.2 of Chironomus tepperi. Lineage (NCBI taxonomy): Eukaryota > Metazoa > Arthropoda > Insecta > Diptera > Chironomidae > Chironomus > Chironomus tepperi. The sequence goes on from NW_027226207.1 coordinate 5,947,738, forward strand.
TTCTCCATAAATTTTCATAATTTAAATTAAAAATTTATTTTGCTTTAGACATTTTGAAAAATAAAAAATTAGAATTTAAATTTAAACAATTTAATAGCTTTTTTGAAATAATTTCAAAATATAAACTTTAGATTATTAGGAGTTTCGAAATTCAAATTTTTAAAACTTTTAAAATTATTAAAATTTAAATTTTAAAAAGTTGCAAAATTTAAATTTTTTAAATTTTTCAAACTTTCAAAATTCAAATTTGAATGAATTTAAAAATAAATTTTATAAAAAAATCTCAAATTTTCAAAATTAAAACTTGAATAAATTTACAAAACTATTTTTATTAATAAAACTCAAATCAAAAATTCCCTCAAAAAAGAAGTTCCAATCCCTTGAAATCACCAAAAAAGTTTCAATTCTAATAAGAAGAAAGTTTATTCAATTTTCTACATCCTCTTCCATTTCTCCCTTTTCCTACATTCTCATCACATGCCACAAATTGTGTCCCTGCTAAATTATGTCTCAAAAGCTGTTTCCACTTCTAATGCATTTCAATCATGAATGTCAGATCATTAAAATCGATTGCAATAATGAGATCGAGATTATATTTATGGGATGTGAAATGTCCCTTTACTATTTACTTCATGCTGTTTGCGATTAATTAGAAAAATATGTTTGCTTAATGCAATATGTTGCATATAAGTATATGAAGCTAATGCAATTCGATAAATGCTAATAATTATGAATCATCATGAAAGAAATTTTTTGAAATTTGCATAATTTTAATAAAAATGATTTTATTAATAACCATTTACTGGATTCCCTATCTATGGAGATCAATTTTATCGATTTAATATCTTTATTAGTTAAGTTTTTATGTAAATTAGAATCATAAACTTTTGTAAATATATGACAATTTTATGCAAAAAAATTTGCTTTAAGCCAAAGAGAGTTTCGATAATTTAAATTAGTCATGACTGTGCCTCTCTCGCATAATATTTTTTTTTGAAAGTTTTTCATTTTAGAAATATAAATTGTTGTGCTATAAAATAAATAACATGAAATAGAAGGAATTGCTACAAAAAAATGGGGGTTGATAGAAATTTTTATTTCACTAAGAGGATTTTCATGCTCTCAACAATTTTATTTTATTTTATTTATTTTTCCTATTCGTGTTTTTCTCTTGATTTGAGGAATATCATTGAGCCCGAGTGACACGTGGCGGGAAATTTGAATTTTTGAAGTAGAATTGGGACAAAAAAGTCGTTCATTGTACTCAAGGCATCTTAACTTTGTGTCGTTTATTTGGAATCGTAGCTGTTGGAAGGCACGAGATGAATATATAATGAAAAAACACAGCAATAGGCCGACATGACTCCGGCTTGAGGTCGAAACCATGAAAATTCGTTTTTGACTAGGTTTGTTGCATTTTCTACGTCGTTTGCCTTTCTTGGCTCTATACAAGTGACTCTTGTGTCGACGTAGTCCAACCTAGTCGACCTTATGTCTTTTAAATAACTTGATAGGATTCGAACTTGCCATAAAATTCCAAATTTATAGCTTGACGCACAGTTGACTAATCGCAGTCCTGTTAAACTCTCCTGTATTTCTCGGGAGATCTAGTATCTTTCAAATCAAATTCAACTAACAGCAAATAAAGCCTTTCTGTGCACTTTTCATCTTTCTACAATGGGGGGTGGATTTTTGTTTTTCTTTTCTTGCAAGATTAAAATCAAAAAATCGATTTAATGCTGAACGAAAGAAATAGAAAATGTGGAAATGGAAAGAAATTTGAAATTCAAATTTAAAGATTTTCTTTTTGAATTGAATTGAAAGATTAAAGTATCTTTTTGCATCTTTTGTGAGATGATTGAGTTAAATGTTGGTGTCTTTAGGGGGGAAATTGATGGTTTTTAAGACTTTTATAGACTTATTTGATAAAAAATTTCGAAATTGTTGAATTTTTCTAATTTTATTCATTTTTGATCTGATTTTAATTTTTAAAATATTTTTTAGAATTTTAAAGTAGAAGTTTTGAATTATAAATTGAAATTTTTGAATTGAAAACTTGAAATTCTTGAATTCAAAACTTGAAATTTTTGAACTAAAAAATTCAAATTTTAGAATTTAAAACTTAAATTTTTAAATTAAAAAATTCAAATAAATTCAAAATTTAGAAAATTTCTCTCAGTTTTGAAACAAATGCCAATAAAACCATCAAATTTTTCCCTAAAATTCCCCACAAGGACTCACCATCAACAAAATGATCTTATATAAGGCATATAAAATATAAATTGAAGTATGAATTATTGAGTGACTGTTGAATTGATACAATTTGATTAAGTTTAATTGACAAAATATTCCTTACATACTCTCGATGGAGCACACCAGCAAGGTTGATGCCTCCGCAAAAACTTGAACTTCAATTGAATTTTTATTCATTTTAAATTGCCTGCATGCAAAATGAAGAAGAGAAAAAAAATTTCATTTTCTTTTGCTCACTGACGCACATTTTAAAGATATTTAAAGCAGGCCTGAATGAAGTTGAGCATCATTGCATGAATTTTCATCTTCATTTTTGTGTTTAATACTCATTAAGATTTTTTAATTAATTTTCGGGGTCGTTAATTTAATTTTTAATTAAAAGCAGTTCAATTTTAATTTCGAATTAATTAGATGGAATAATTAGGATGAAATTTTTTGGTATTTGGATGTTGATGAAGCGGGCATCTTTAAGTGAAAATCATTTCAAGATTGCAAAAAACAACAAAAAAATCTTTTTTTGTGAGTCTCGATGACCTCAAAACATAGAATTTGACTTCAACATACGGAATCATAGCGGAATCTCATTTTGTTCAGCTTTGTCGGTAATTAAAAGAAAAAAAGTAAATTTCTTTCTTGTATTTTTTTTATTCATCTCATTGCCGCCTCAATCTTTGACTTCAATGAATTTAAAACAAAAATTTTTTATTTATTTTTGCTTTAAAAAAATATTTAAAATAAATGAAAAAAAACTTGCGCATGCATATAAGCAGCTTAACAAGAACGATGTCGCCACATTGCCTCGAACATATCAAAGGATAATCTCCATATCGAAAATGATTATTTCTCATCTACCTCCTCAATTGTATATAAATATCTGATTATTTAATTATCCAACGCCTCATCTTTGTTGTTGTTGTCTCATTTTTTATATTTATGTAAGATTTAAACCTTGTTAAAAAATCACACAGGGTCTACATATTAAGCAGAGGAGAGAGATAACGACTGATTAAGATATTTTTATATGCTGTCATACAAATTACATTTAATCAAGTCATATCTATGTAAAAATATGATCAGGCGAATTTATTAATACAGAAAAAAAAGTTGTGTTTTTAAGCTAGTAATTATTGAAATGAATGGATGGGTTGAGAGTGAAAATTTTGTCGGTCCAGGGGCTTACTCCAGAGACTTATTCTATAGGTAGATAACCATGACTAAAGGGTCATAATCCTGCAGGTGTACTTATTTTTTTACTTAATTACTTACTTACTGTAATTATAAGACTGGTATTCCTTCATTACCGTCCTACTCCATGTTGCATTTGCAGCTGTAACTTTTACATATTTTCCAACTGTTATTTAAGGCACCTGGCTCAATTTTGCTCGTAATGACATGATAAAGGTGGAAGATCAGATCAATTGCGATCCTCCCTCAAATACCACCTGTAACTGGCTCCATCGCTGGTTTTCAGTTGCCAATTTCTGATACCAAATGCAATGCAATTCTGTCTCTGCTAACTAAATGCAATTCTGTCTCTGTATATTTCCCTCAAATATTTATGGTGTCTATTAACACTCAAATGTGGACCTACCAAATTTTAACCTAACCAACTCATCCTTAAAAAAATTATAAATGTGGAAAATTATGAATACCACATGGAGCATCAAAGCTTGAACATTATTTTTACTGGCTTGTTTTGTTTCATTTCTTCCCACGACGAGTTATATACACACATCAAGTGATTGCTGAAAGATACAAGATATGAAAAAAAACATTTTTTTTCTTCTTTAATAATGCGAGTTTGATAAGAAGAAGCTGTTCAGTGGAATAAGGGAAAAAAAGATGGAATTGAAGTGGCTCTTAATGGATCTTAAAAAAAGATGAAAAAAATTAAAAATTTAAAAAGCAGAATACGGGTTTCGGGATGTATCATTAGTTAAGAGTCTTCCATGTTTCTGTTCTCAATTTATACACTTTAAAATTATTAAGAAATCCATCCCGTCATGCACGCTCACCATTGCCGTCGGAAAAATATCAAAAAAATGTTATTTTTGTTTCCATCTTTTCGTGCTGTTCGGTTGTCAAAACTTGTTTCGGGTGAATTTGTTCTGAATGCATACATAAAGTTATGCATGCACTGCTTTTTCTATGAAAAAAGGAGCAATTTTACGTAAGAAAAAAAAAGGGGGAATATTTTCTGTTTATTATGCATGCAATAAATCCTTCGTTACAATTTTTGTTCCATGCCTTACTTTTCATGCCTTACTTTACATTAGTCTCTTGTTGCCTGCCATACATTCCTTGCGGGATGTTCCTTTTGTTTATTGCATTTCTTTAGATTTCTTCTCTCTTTTTTTTTGTTAACACGACTATTAAGGACTGAACCCTTTCAATATCTTAACTGTTCTGTCTGTTACGCAAGAAACTAATTTTCAAAGATATTTTGCATAGTTTTGAATACGAATAGAATGAACAATTGAGTTTAAAAGGGTGCAAGTAGGTTAAAAACATTTTATGGCGTGCAATAAATAAACATCTTTTGCTTCTCTTTTTTTTTCTTTACTTTCCTTTCATGCCATTCTGCTTGTAACTTTTATCTCAGATCTGTTCTGTTTAAATATTGTTCATTTAACGAAGTAAAAATATTTATCTGTTTAACTCTAATGAGCATAATATTCATTATGCATTTAAATATTTGTATATTTACTTTAGAGTAAATGATTAATTTATGATGATGGAGAATTTCTTTTTCGTGAATGGATGAATTGACTGAATTTGTTTGTTGATCTACTGGAATTAAATTTTGTTTACGTTATTAATTTTTAATTTGAAAATTTGTTTGTTTTTTGATGGAAAGAATTCGGAAATTGAAATTATTTCATTTTTAGCTGTTAAAATTTAATTAATTTATGTAAAATATCCTTTAATTAGTTAAAATAATTATGAATTTTAATTACTTTTTCAACTATTAATCAATTCTACAATTTTAAAATGAATTTAAAGTTTAATAAAATTAATTGTATTATGAATTGAATTAAAATTTTAATAATGAATATAAAAAAGACATTAAAAATTTTGAATTTATTAGAAAATAAAATGAAGTCTAAATATAACTTAATCGAAGTTTAATTTCAACAGTTTTAAACTTTTACTTTTTGTTCAAAATCTTAATTTTGATGATATTAAAATTTTTATTCAAAATTTTAAAATTGTTGAAATTAAACTTCGGTTAAATATTGACATTTACATCAATCAAATTTTGAATTGAACGTAAAATTTAAAATCTGAAGTGTTTAAATTTTAAAGTTTTCAATCTAAAATTTTAGAATCAAGATTTAATTTTTTAATCATTTTAACTTTTGTTTAATTTGAATTTTAATATTCAATATCAAAGTCAAATTTTTAAAGATTCAAACAACTTTTAAGTCTTAAAATCAAATCATTTAAAAAGTTTAATTTAAATTACAAAATAAATAAATTTCCCACAATTCAATTGAAAATACCAAAATTCTTAACAATTTTTCAAATTTTATAACACTTTCAAATTTAATTTAATTTTTTAAATTTAAACTTAAACTTCTCATAAATTTTCAAAATCCAAAAAAGATGTCATAAAACCTAATTAAATGACATTAAAACTAAAGCAATAAATATCACAAAATTCAATATTCCTATTAAAAATTGCATAACATTATTTCCGATTGTCCAGAGTTATCAAACAACAAAATCCTCATGAAATTTTCAGTCCAAATTTATATAGTCAATCACTGTCTATAAACAAGCAATAAAAGCCCTGGTTAAAAATATTTTATTATTCTTTATTTTTCAAAGACATGAATGGATTTTGTCAAAAAAAGTATCCACCAAAAACTGTCGTAGCTGTACGTGATAACTGAAGGCTGATAGTAAAAAAAATATTAAGCTCTAACTTCCTCTAAATATTATTTTAAATTTGGATGATTTAATAAATTACGCACAGCCTTAATTTCCTCACTACTTTCTTATTTATTTCGGCAAAACAAAAATAGAATTTGGTTCCATTCATTCCATTTATGATAGGAAATGAAAATATATATTGTATTTCATGATAAGAACCTATTTAGCATTCATAATGGAATATTTTTTTTTTCATTCCTTTTAGATTTGAACATGTTATGAATGACATTTCCTCGAAAATACAAAAAAATAACAAAAAAAATTGGCTACGTCTAACGATTGTTAAACATGCGCACTTGGAATATCTAATAAATATTGAAGTGGAAATTTTCTACTCAACAGAGCACATGAATAAAAACGTCTTTAAATCATTGTCCGAATCCATGTTCATTTGAAATTCAATTCGATTGCATTTTGTAAAGGAGTTTGAGGAATTATGAATGATATTCTATTCGCGTCAGACTTGACATAAATTTATTTCTGCAATGAAAAGTTGTTTGTCGCTAATTTAAATTATTATGCAGCGAGTCATGTCGAGTGAATTTATGTTTACAGACAACGAACACATGCAATGGGGAATGTACGGGAGGAATGTCTGAATTAGCGACGGTGATCAAGAGTTTGAGGTGCTTTAAGACATTCATACATTATTTTGAGGTTTTTTGTCATATTTTCCTTCATTTTTTGATGAATTCTTAAAGGTAGTTGCCTCAATACCTTCTCTAATTAGTGGTTCTGATAATTTAGACACAAATAGGCCTGAATTTGATTTTTTGAAGGACTTAACTGTAGTTTTATTGCATTTTATAACAATCTAGATCCAAAATATACACAAAAACTAAGGAATATATCTTAAATTGCGAAAAACTACTTAAAATCTCTTCAAAATTGCCTAGAATCGAACCTAGGTCTTCAATATAGAAGTCCATCACTCTAACCTCTGTCCCACGGCAGCTTATCAATTTTTAAAACATAATTCATCAATTTTAAATAAAATGAATCCAAAATAATCTCAAAATCCTTCAAATTCCATCATTTATAATCTTCCCCAGCACAGCACAACAAGACACAAGAAAATATATAATTAAAGAATTTTCAATACACTGTAAAAATTATCTTATTTCATAATTTCCATCCGCTATAGAATTCAAAAATGTGCAGGTTTTGCGCTACAAAACGCCGATTCCGTAATGAACTTTAGACATGAATGCTGTAAATGTCTATCTACAATGTTAAAAATTTTCAGTATCATAAATTAATACATGAGAGAATATTTTATATATACATGAGCGATTTGTATGTGTTTGTGTGAGTGCGCGCACAGCACACAACACAAAATTCAACCATCATGAAATATTTTTTCATTTTCTCTTTCTCGTGTACACTTCGTACATGCCTGCACATATATAAATGTACATAATGAGATATTTTCTTTCATTTTATGATTGTATTAGTACAAATATGGGAGCACAAGACAATTTAGACTTGATTGCCATGAAGCGTGATTGTTTGTGATATTTAACTTTGCTTATTACACAGTACGAGTCAATTTTTCAAGCAATCCCACGAATTTCCCTTAATATTTTTTTGTTACTGAGACGCGCTTTGAATTTTATTTCACATTTCACTTACAGACACACAAAATCTCTTCTTAAGCCTTCACATTATGCCTTAATTCCATCTTCTTATATCTATTTTTGTTCATCATAAGCGAGAAAAATCTGTAAATTGTCACAAGACGAACGAAAAAAAAAAAGAATATTTTTTTTAATATCATTTTTAAGAAATTTATTTGACATATATGAGCATGTAGAGGAGACAGCGAGATTTTAAAATTCTTTCGAGACTGCTTAACATAATAATGAGACTGAGTTGGAATTGTTGAATTTTGAGGAGGATTTTTTGATTGGGATTGGAGCGCATTTGGTGGTTGTTATGGAGGAATTGATTGGAATTGATGAATTTTGGACACTTTGTTAATTATTTCTCAATATTAAGGCTACTGCTAGGGTTTAAAGTTGTATGACGCTCAAAAAGGATCTCAGTCGATTTCTTTACGATGCATTATTTTCTTAAAATGTTCAAATCATTCAAAATTGAATGCAAAATCAATCACAAAATAGTATTAATTGCAAAGACACATACTATCGCTCCTTATAGTTGTAGTTTTATGAAGCTTGAATTCTAAATAGAGCAATTTGAAGCAGTTTGAAGTCAGAGTGTACTTTAGTCTACTAAAGATAACTTTAGGGTCAACTATAGTCTACTTTAGAGTCTACTACAGTCTTGTCAGTCTATTATGGTCTGATAAGGTCTACTACTATAGTCAACTATAATCTACTATAGAGTCTTCTACAGTCTATTATAGTCTGTTATGGTCTAATACAGTCTACTATAATCTACTATAGTCTACTATAGTCAACTAAAATCAACTATAGTCAACTATAGTCAACAATAGTCAACTTTAAGGTCTACTATAGTCAACTAAAGTCAAATAAAGTCGCCTTTAGTCTCCTATAGTCTATAGAAACACAACATCCAAAATGCCTCACAAAACTTGCACAATTCCAACTCGAAACAAGATGCAACACAAGAAAAATGAACAACAAAGAAGACAGTAAATTGCCTCTCAAAGAATTTCTTGTGAAGGCTTAATTCATTGGAATTTGTTGAACGCAAAGCGATTCAATGAATTTAAATTGAATACTTATAATACGTTCGTCTTAACATTAAAAAGATTATTTCATTAGTCAAAGTAAATATCTCTTTTAAATTAGTTCAAGATTCTGCTAGATTTTCCAACAACAACAACAACAAGAAATCAAAAAAAGCATTTAATAATGAGACGACCATGAAACGAATGATATACTTAGATTATAGCATCTAAATAAAAAAAAAGAGAAGGAAAAACCTCACATCATGTAAAAATCATAAAAACTTTTTATTGCAACTGTGAATGGTTTATTGAACCAACTCTCGCGCGCTGCTACAAGATTTTTTTTACTGTAGACCTATTGACTGGCTTCTCTCTCTCGTCTCAATTGAATATACACGTTTATATATACTTTTATAAAACGTAAACAAAAAAAAGCCAACAATCTTAAGAAAAAAAAAGGCATATAAAAATTTTTATGACGTGTTAAATGCTAATATACCTTTTTTCGTAAATAATTATGAAATAATAAAAGACAGTAAAATGGAAAAAAATAAAATATCAGTCTAATCATTGTTTATAGAGCTCAGAATTATTTTATGTTGTTTGTATTTAATAAAAAAAACTTTACACTTTATTATTAATTTGTTTTAAAAGAAAATAATGGAAAATGAAATTAAAAAAACAGTCAGTCTTTAACTACATTTTATTAATAGTGTTTTATGGCAATTTAAATATAGCATGAACTTTACTTTTTTTAATGTATTTTAATGTGAAAAAAAGTCATCTTGTCTTGGACTTTAAGAATGAAATTGAAAGTAAAAATAATAATAATAATAATTTTTTTATTTTATTACGAAATCTTTTTGCGGTATTTCCTCTTCATGTTTGTGATGCTTGAGGTTTTTTATTATTACATTAAATTGATATTGATTTGTTATTGACACAATTTTCATGCTTTGTTAGCTTAGATGTAATGAATGTCAAGCTTTTTGTCTTTTGAGATCTTGATTGGATGACAAATTGATTTTTGATTTGGATTCAAGGGGTTTGGTGCTTGAGAAATATTAATTGGAATTGAAGAATTCTTTTATTGAAAATTGAGATTTTTTTTTGAGATTTTTCTGAAGATTTTTTATGAATCGGAACTAAATGTGATTTGATTTGTTGATGCAATATTGTTATTTTAACGGAAAATTGCTGAGAAATTGACAATTTATTGGTTTTTTAAAAGAATTTGAACAACAAAACTTTAGAATTCTATTTCAAATTCAAATTTTCAAAAAATTGGTAAATTAACAAAGTTTCAAATTTCTAAGATTTTAAAATTTGCTTTACAATTTCAAATTTAATCAATTTTTAAAATTCAAAATTTTTAAATTTTAAAATTGATTTCTTTTAAAAAAAATTTATTTCTTAAAATTAATTTATTTTAAAGATTTTAAATTGTTTAAATAAAAAATTAAATTAAATTTTTTTTTTTTTCAAATTTTTTAACAATTTTAAAATTATTTTCAAATTTCAAGACTATTTCCAAAACTAAAATTGCCAAATGTCGCCATCCAAGTGTTACTTGAAAATTTTAAAAATTCTCCTCGTCTACAAAATTCAAATGCAATTCACATCCATAAATATCTCAAACACATCCATTCCCCCATTCATTCATCCTTCATCTTGAGACTTAAATTCCTTAAAGATCAATTAAAACTTTCTCCAAACAACTAACAAACAAAAAAAATTTAATTTATTCTCTTACAAGTCGAGAAAGTTTTTTTTTTATATTTTTGTTATGTAAATTTAAATAAGAATTTTTCCATTAAAATTTTCTTTCCTTTTTTGTCTCCGTCACTCGAGGCAAATTCTATTCATCAGTCAACATAAAAATTTGAGGGAGGGTAAAATTATTTTTTTTTCTTCAATTTCTTTTTGTATTCCCTGTTTGCTATTTTTGTACATTAAGGTCTTATGGGAAAAAAATGTACATGAGAAATTTGAATCAACATCAAGGAGAACAGAAAAGGGAGCGAGATAGGAAGTTTGTAGAGCGATAAGAGAATGAAGAAAAAATGTAAATTGAGACTTGATATAAATGTAACTTTTTTCGAGGCATTAATGGTATTGGCCCTTGTGGAGGATTTAATCAGAAATTCATTTTGTGAATTTTTGAAAATGTCTGATAAAAATTTGAAAAATTGAAAGAATTTTAAAATTTAAACAGTTTTGAAAAATTAGAAAGATTTGAAGATTTGAAAATTCAAAAAGATTTGAAAATTCGAAAGGACTTAAAAGTTTGGAAGGAATTGAAAATTTGACAAGATTTCAAGATTTGAAATTTCAATGATTTGAAAATTCAAAATGATTTAAAAATTTTAAAATTTGGAAATTTAAAAGGTTTGAAAATTTGAATAATATTAAAATTTGAATAGATTTGAAAATTCAGTGATTTGAAAATTCGAATAGATTTTAAAATTTTAATAGATTTGAATATTTGAAAAAATTTGAAAATTTAGAAAATTTGAAAATTTGAGAAGACTTTTACATTTGAAAATTTGACGAAATTTTAAGATTTGAAATTTGAGAATGTTTAAAAAAAAATTTAAAATTTAAAAAGATTTCAAAATTTGAAAATTTGCAAAAGATTTTAAGAGTTAAAATTTTAAAAAAATTCAAATTGTATTAGAAATTTTATCATTTTTTAAAATCTAAAAATTTGAGTTGAACAATTTTCAACAAAATTTCACTTTCCGCCATTGAATAATCTACACCCAGCTTTTAAAGTCACCCAAAAATTCCCACAAGGGACCAAAAAAACGAAAAAAATATCGTCGAGCTACAAAGTGTGAGGAAATGAGAAAAAATGTACCATTTGCTTTCTTTCATCAACAATAATCAAGAAATTGTTAAAAATCCACGCTAATCCTCAGTTCGGAGGAACGTACATACGTAGATGAAAATATAGAAGGCGGAAAAATATGTAAGAATTAAATGAGACGAGAAATGAAATTTATGATTGTGGAAATACGTGTGAAAATAAAGCGTGGGGTGCGCACCAATTTATTTATATATTTACTATACGTACGGTATGAGATGAATATGAAAAAAATAATAATAATATTATTATCAATACAGTTAATTCATAACTTGAGCATTCGAAAGGAATAAAAATTGAATGTTTTATTCGAGATATGAATAAAAATTGGTATACAATTTTAAAATTCGGCTTCATAATTAGCTATGGTAGAAAATTCCATTATGGCAAAAAAAGTTTTATTCATTTTGTAGAGCACCTGCGCTTTATTATTGAAGGCATATTACCACGCATTACTTATAAGATTATAAATTTACGATATTTCATGTTGGAATTTCTCTGTGCCTCTATACGTGAAAAATTATTGTTTAAATGAACGAATAAGAAGAACACTTTTCGGTAGTTAGAAGGTATTAGCATAATTATCGTGAAATTTTAATCTATCCTACCTACCGTCAACTTAACGATTGTTATAGGGAGCTCACAAAAAGCCATTAGCGATAAATTGCTCACAGGCTCATTTCGTAATGAGGGTTGGGGATTTTTTTTTATTTAATCTGCTTGGGGATTTCTTCTATTTTTTTTAAAAACTTTATATTCGACTCGAGTGCTGATAAGTGCTCATGAATTTATGACAATTGATAATGATTTTGATGAAGATAAATTTGACTTTTTTGACTTTTATATATTTTTAAAATGTATTACTTATTTTTTTATCAGTTTTTTGGGAGTATTGATGATTGATTAAGAAAATTTTAAAATGGACCTTTTTAATTTAAAATTTAAAATTTATAAGTTCAAATTTTAAATTTATAAATTTGAAATTTGAATTTTAAAAATGTCAATTTTTTTCATATTTAAAATTTAAAATTTTTGAAATTTGAATTTAAAAATTTCTAGTTTTTAAATTTTGAATAGTTTTCTAACTTTAGAATTTTTAAATTTTTAACTTTTGAATTTTTAAATTGTTGAATTTTGTATTTTAGAAATTCTAAATTTCGAATTTTTTAACTTTGAATTTTAAAACTTAAAAAAGAATTTTGAATTTTCTAAAGTATGAATTTTAAAATTTTTAAATTTGAAATTTTCAACTCTAGAATTTAAAAATATTATTAATTAAACCTAAAATTTAAAATTTTTATTCTCATTTCACTAACAAATTTTTTTTCCCTTTCTCTTTTTCCATTTTGTTTCAGAAAGTAATGAAAGTTACTTTGGAGCTTATAAAATCGGTAGTACAGTAATAATTCCCAAGGTAAGTTACGCGATGGCAATGACGCAGCATCGTTAACTACTCGTATCTTGTGAAATAAGAAAACAAAAAAAATTTATAAAAAAATTATGTTAAATGTAAAATGAAGCTAAAAAATACAATGTCTGGCATCAATTCATTACTCAAAGTAAATATCGATGATTTTACTAATGAAATAAGATTTCAGGAAGATGGAAGAATATTTTTGGTATTTTTTTTTTGGGGGGTTTGTTCATCAATGACGTCTGTTGAAGGGTTTGTTGTGGAGAAGAAGCGGCAAATGTGGATATAAAGTAGATCAAGTCATTCGTGGGTCGAAATAGACCGAATTCTCAATAAGACGTCATTTACGAACAAACCCTTGAATATTTGATGGATTTTGAGTACTTCAATGGGTTAATAGCTTTGAATTTCTGTATTTTTGAAGAGGTTGATTGATAAATGTAATCAGGTCATGTTTAAAATCCAACAATTCAAGCTGAACCCAACAAAGTATTCAAAACCTTGATAACCCCATCCTATCACATACCCAACCTCATTTTGTTCCTTTCACATCAAATTACAACTTTTTTTATCATTTATCCCTCACGGCATCATGAAAATATGCAACTTTCTTCCTTCAACTCCATGTGCAACATACACACATATATCTTGTAAATTTTAATCGACAAATCGTGTTTTACTCCACAGCAACATGCTTTCCTTTGCTCTTTATAAATTATATTATATTATTTTTTGTTGTTCTGTGTCTATATACACATGTGTGATTGAGTAAATTACAATTTCAAGATTATTTATTTTTTTTTTCTTCTTCTGTAAATTGAGCACATATGCAATTCATAAAAAGATCGTAAATTAGGGACAATAGCACACCCTCATTTCTACTCTCACTATTATTTATTGTGTTTCAAAATGAAAGGTCTATTTTTATAGAAATATGTAGCAATAGAAATAGAAATTTTTTAAAGAATTCTTTTTTTTATATTTTATGAAATATGGGCTAAAGACACGAAAATGACGTCTTAAAAAAATATCAGTTGATGATTGCTATAAATTATCAGCAATGGCAAGCAAGTGTTGAAAGCGATTTGCACCATTTTGTGTTCTCCCTCAACATTTATTTGTTGTGTATTTTTACTGATAAAAACATTTTTTTTTCTTTTCTTGGCATTTTGAGGAAATGAAAGAAAACCTTTGGCTCGTGTTAGTCATCAAATGTAATCAAGGAAGGGCCAGAAAAAAGGTCAATTTCTTTCTGTTGATGTTTATTTTTCTTTTCTTGTAAATTTTTATTTTTTGAGGTGATTTTTCTGATGGAAAAATTTTGTTTGAGATTTGTTAGGGGAGGCAGTTTGGGTTATTGATAGGAAGACTGCCTTGCTTGGGTTGGAAGAAGTCGGTTTGGATGTGAGGGATGGTAGACTGCCTGACTAACAAGCTGACTGATTGACATGCTAATAAACTCATTTACTTGCTAATTAACTGTCTTACTGACTAGATAGTTGACTAATTGAGTTCATAAAGTTCGAAAAATTCATAGAATTTTAGGAATTTCCTAATGAGCATCTTAGGTTCATTACCAAGAGATCCAAGTGACACAATATAGAAGGAAGAACTCATATAATATGCATACAGAGTCCAATTCAACTCAGAATCATGTATGGCTTCCAAATGGCTGCCAAATGGAGCCTTGTTTCAACCGCGTGATGACTCTTCGCTTGACGAAGATGTTGGCTTAGATAGAGCTCCAAGTTGACTCAGATTTTGATGAAAAAATCATTTTGAGTCGACGTTACTAAATTTTAGATTGAAGTCGATTTTGAGCCCTTGGAAAACTAGCTTTAGGTTGTTGAATCGGCTACTATAATCTCCAAAGAAGAGCCCTGCTCTATACACTAAAGCCATTTGTCCAGTGAGCGACTCTGCTTCTGATATTTTAAAGTTTGATGCTTTAAGACGGAAATTTAAAGGTTCCATGGCAGAACCTTTATCAATTGTGTTTAGATTCTTCTCAAAATGCGTCTAAATCAACAATTAAACCCAATTTCTCCCTCCAATATCTTTCAAAACAAACTTTACTTTTTGCATGTCACTCAGCACTTATTTCTCTATACATATTTCCATTTTTATACACTTTTGCACTATCTAAACTACATTCGTGTTGATGGAAATAATTGTAACTTATTTTGGGGTAACAATTTCTGACCTCCTACCATGCAAAAAAATACCGTATTTTATGTTCAGCTTATACTTCATTTAATAAATTAACTTAAGTAAAATTTATTCCAAACAGAAAAAAGAATCGTAATAAGAGAAGAAAGAATACATTTCCATAAACCAGCAATTACCATTGGCTTTTGCTGTTGGCTGTTGCATTCGTTGACATAAATATAAACAACAGCACTAGAAATTTGATATTCGAAAGATTTTGGATATGAATTTGAGATTTTCCAGAATTTCTTCTTCTAAAAATGTCTGTTATTGATAGATAAATTATGTTAGGAAAGCTGACTACATATTTAAGTAGACATGATGAAAACTAAAAATTCAGGCGTGGTGGAGACATTGGGTAATGTAAATCATTTGGAAGTAGCATAGCATTGGTGACATATATGAATTTGAGGCTTAAAAGAAGTATTTATAGAATTGGGTATTAGTTGATGGGGTGATGAGTGAAATGAGGATGATAAGGTTTGGTATATTTTGGGAATTGTGAGGAGATATGGATGGGTTTGAGGAGGTTGTTGAGTGAGTTTTGGTTTGAGATATGAGGATTTTGAAATTTTTACATATTTGAGGTAGAGTTGCTGGATTAACTGGATTCTAATGAGGTTTTTGCTGAATTACTGGATTTAGGTTAGGTTTTTGGTAAATATCTGGATTGAGGTTAAGTTTTTTGAGGTAAAATCCTTTCTAACAGACAAATATACCGCTTTTAGGTATCGTAGTGGTATTCCTGTACCAGTAAATCATGCTCTTTGTCCATCATGGCTGTTTTAGGGTATATTATTGATTAGTGGACATAACAATGTAGGTATACCATGATAGTAGGGGCAGAAGCAGTGCATGTTCAATAAAATAGACCAAACAATTGAATAAAGTGCTTGTTTCTGGATTTTAAAAGAGTTTAGACCCCTCTAAAGAGGGTGCTACTCTTCTTAGTGATGAGTAGCTTTTGACAACACTCTTGTGGGTCCTTGGTATGCCTTAATATTCTTGAACTAGAGCTTTGTTTGAAATTACATCGACTTTACTAAAATTCCATCAAAAATCTCAATCAACTTCTAGTTCAACTCAACACAGACAATCCACCAAAACTATAACTCCAAATCCTCATCAAATATGCATGCACCGTCAGTGTGAAATTCAAAGCACATCTTAAATTCCGGAATTAAAACTGTAAATATGGAAATCATCCTCCATCATCAATTGTTAAAAGAAGAAAAGAATAAAAAATAAAAAATTCCATTCGACTTATCTGCATTTAATCCATTACATGAGAATTTGAATCTCTCCATTCTCTCAAATGTCTTTTCATATCCATTACACAAAAATATATTCATTCTGCTGTATATCCACTTAAAAATAATAATATTGAATGAAATTTCATTTCAAAAATGAACAAAAAAAAGTGATGGAAAGGAAAAGAAGGGGAGAATGGAATGGAAATAAAATAAGAAATTTATTCATTATAATTCTGAATTACATTTACAGATATAAATGCACAGAGAGAAACTATGTAACATGTTTTTTTGCCATATCTCTAGCTCGGGGCGAGTTGTATAGATATGTATACATACATTAAAATGTATACAGCTATTATTATTATAATTTAATGTAACTTATATCCATTAATATTATTACAAAAAGGGATATTGTAATTGAATAGAGCATCAGCAGCAGCAGACGCCATTCAGTTTTTTTGATAAAAATGAAACTCGAGCATAGGATAAATTTTAATAACTTAATTTTGTTAAGTCGCACACATTAGTTTTCTATGTCTAATTCCTTTATTGATATGGTGAATGATAAAATGAAGAGAGTAGTGCATTAATTGAGGCTATTGATGTTGGGTTGGGTGACTTAGAGCGCATTTTTTGGATTTTTTAATAAATTGAAATTCTAATGATTGTGGATATAATGGTGTTATGGCTTCTCGAGATCGAGAATGAGACCGAGAACGAAATCGAGAACTAGATTGAGACCGAGAACGAGACCGATATTGAGATTTCGAAGAATTTTTTTTAAGTCTTGGCTTCGAACGAGGTCTTTGTCTCGGTTCCTGATCTCTATCTCAGTCTGTTTTCAGGTCTTAGTATCAGTCTCGGTCTCAATCCCGATATTAGTCTCAGTTTCTAAAGTACGTCTAAAATGACTACGGGAAGTCCTAATTTCTGTTATTGATCTGTATATGCAGTAGGATTTAAAATTTCTATTATTATGGCATTTGTGGTCGTATACAGGACTTAAAAGTAGAATCCGGACTTCAGTGAAAACAAGTTTTTGGACCTTTGGCGTCCGGATTGACAACTTTGTCCTACATCATCAATTACTGATGAGTATTAAGCATCAAAAATGACTCTGTTGCTTTAATGCACTCATCTAGTGATCAATACAGACACCAAGCCAATCTACATCCCTAACTCACCCATTACTACAAGATATAATACATCCATAAGTGTGTGTACGTTGCTGCATATGTAACATATGAAGGAAGAAGTCAATCGACGACATAAAAAATTATTTCAAATTCTCTTCTATTTTTTAAATGAAAGCATGTCGAATTAATTATTTCCGCTTTCCTTAAAAAATTTATTCTATTCGGCACACAGCTCAAAATAATTCAAAATTATATCCACCATAATATTCTTCTGTCGGTTGCAAATGGCACAGATTTATTTATTGGCAGTTGACATTTTGCAAAAAAAAACAGTTAAATATTTTCGGTAATTTAAATTGTAAATTTTGTGTACCCTAGTCAACTGCCAACTAAAGCTTTGTGCTACTTTTTGTGTACCCTCAACACCGACAAAGTCATGCAAAGTTCCTTTAATTTTTTGATGCCATGAAATTTCGAACCTTTTTCACTTCTTTTTCTACTTTCAGCTCTTTAATCGCGGTCACACAAATCTGGCTAGTGCAGCAGCTTACGGTAAGTGTACAAAATACACCTGTAATTAATATGCATAAAATGAACGACTCATAAACATGTCTCGTGAGGAAAATATGCGAGTACTAATAATCAGATTAGTTCCAAGAATAACAAAAATTTGTTGCTTATTATAAAAAATTGTTTGACGCACAAAATGAAAGGAATGGAATGAAGGCAAGTCAAAAGTGACTCAACCAAGCATGCTGAATAGGGCAAAAAATAAATTAAAAATTAACAATTTTTTTTTGCACATGCTTCATTCCAATTATCTGTTCTCAATTTCTTTCATGTTTTTTCGACCAAATGACTTATCATTTGCTCTACAATTGGCTGTATTCATACATATTTATAGACATTCTGTTGCCGTTCCTTTTCATCTACATGACACACATTTTCTTTGCTTTCATTATCGCAACTAAATGAAGCGACGACCAAAGTTATCAGCAATTTCAGCTTGAATGCTTTTTATGCTGACATTTTTCTTTTATTTTGCTGCCGCTGTCAATTTTTTTCTTCTTATTTTTGCTTGCTTCTTCGTCATTTGAGTCCGTAATGAATGCCTGAAAGGCAGATACGATGAAATATAATGAACATCATCATCATAGTCATGTTTTAAGTGTAGAGTTACATCCTTCCGAAAGTATGGGGTGGAATTGGATGTGCAGGGAGTGGAGTTAGGGGTGTCAGTGGCTGACTTACTGGTTGTGGGCTCTAGGGATGGTTTAAGGTTAGAATCAGTTGAAATTTCAATTCTCAGTAATCACAAAGCATGGCTCATGAGTTTGCATGATTTATGAAGCCTTCGACACTGTCTGCTAAGTAAACAACAGTATAAAAGCATCAACATGCTTATTATATGCTCCAATGCCCCCTAACTCCACCTCTAGACACAATCCCAACGATATAATGAAGGAACGAAAAAATTATAAAATGATGAATGTTTTTCAAGTAGTCGACTGGAAGTTGTAAGTTGTAAGAAATATGTATTTTTAACATTTTTAATGAATGTGTAGTGAGGCGTAAGGAACCATGAAACGAAGGAACTTTCACATTACATGAAAAGTCAATCTTATCGTTTTAAAAGTGAATTAAATGAGATAGAGTAAGTTGCTTGGATGAGCAGCTGCCTGTTAAAAAATAAAGGAGAAATGTTATGTCAGAAAAATTCCCGCCATTCTCTTGTCAGTTTTTTTTTTTGGGATTGCCGAGAGGAGGCATGTGGAAACGAAACAAGATAAAAATTCTTCGTTCTTTCCCTTTTCATATTTTTTATTTTTTCTGCAGCATCATCATCAACATGAAAAACTTTCTATTTCCTTTCCTATAATGCTGTCATTGTTGTTATTATTTTGTGATGCTGCTGCTGTTGTTTGTTGTTGATCCTATTCGTTGAGTTTTTCTTCTGCTCATTGAATTGTATAAATTTTCCATCTCATTTAACATTCATTCTAGAAGACGAATAATGATATTTTTTTCATGAGACTTCTTCCTTTTTTTTTGTTGCTTCCTCGTTAGTCTTTAATGTTATTTGTCGTGCATTATGTAAAATGAGTGATGTGCAAGAACCCTTGGAATTGATGATATCCGACATTTTTTTGATGGCTTTTTTGGGGGGGACAAGGTAGGGTTTTGAGAATGGATGAGAATTTTCTGAGTTGAATCTTTTGGGTATGGATAGGATATGTTAGAATGAATTTGATCTGATGTATGGTTTAGCTGGGCTTATTAACTACTTTGGTTAGGCACCAAAATGGATTCAACTTGAACAGTTTATAGATTTTACTAGCTTCTATTCCAAACAGTCAAAGAGCATGCTCTCAAGATTTTCTCAACTTAAATCTACTAGATGAGCATGCTCGTGAGCGTTGCTCTTAGCATAATCTGCTCTTGACAGCATGATCTTTGCCTGCTAGGGTATATTGTAACTATTTTTGTATTTAAACCCAAATCTGTGTTTCCAACCTTAGTTCTAATTTTTTAGTAGGATTCGAACTTGGGTTTGGAAGGTGTCACTAACTTTAGTCTTTAAAGCGATTGTATACTTTTGGATCTAACGTGCAAAGCTTCCAAAATAGACAAAATAATGAAATTAGACTATTTTTGCTTTGATCAAACCCAACCTAGTTACTGATTTGTTCCTGTATGGTACAACAGATCATCGATTGCAGTGCCAATTTGGCTTTAAGCAAACCCTACATTATATATTGTTCCTGTCTCTGAAATTCACCGAAATTAAGTCTGAAAGTCAAATTCGAATAATTTGTAGCAATTTGTAATTTCAAATATGGATTAATCACTGAAATTCTTAAGAATTGCATCATCCATTACTCACATCCATGACTCACAAAAAAAAATTCTTTCCTCACTCCAATGATTCCATCTGAAATAACCCCAAGGGTCATCACATCAAGCAATCTTTCTCATTTCTGACAGTAAGGAATTCATCTATGCTATCAAATTTCAAGCATTCATTAGCAAAAAAGTCAGTAAACCGAGAATAAGATGGCGAACTGTACGACACAGACCACCCATGATAACATTTGCTTTCATTTCTTTGTCTTTCATTCCATAATTCTCAAAATATTTTTATGCACTCTAAACACGACAGAACTTCATTTATATTTAAATTATTTCTCATGCGACGATTAAAAAAAGACTTTTTTTTTCAAAAAGTATCGAATATTTTTGTTAAAGAAGAAGTGATGACTAAATTGAAATCTAAAATCAACAACGTCTATACACGGGATGAGGAATAAGAAGTAAAGACAGAATGTGCCGACATGAAACCAAAAAATTCTACGAACGAATGTCATGAATATTCAGATTTTTAATAAAAAGATGAATATATTTATTGTTATATTTAAGATACAACGTCTGATACATGTAATTTAACAGAATATATACACAATCAAGTCAACCTACAGACTTTGCACGTCAGATAGAGTGAGGACTTTATATATGTATATAAATTGTTGATTTTTTTAAAGCCTTAATAAGCACAAGCAGAGGAAGCCATAACGAGAAAGATGAGAGGTTTATAAGTTGACGGTTATTTAGCATTGAAGCGTATTAAGATGTAACAATATACTTTCGACTTAACGTGATAATTAAGTAAAAGGAATTGATTTAGTCGATTAAGACTTTTATGAATAAATGGAGGATTTTTTATGGGCGGATGGAGGTGTAATTATGAATGGTCTTTACGAGGACGAGGTTTTGGACTTGAAAGTTGATGTCTTTTTTGTAAAATTGAAGGATTTTTGTGGATTAAGGCTGGATTTTGATTGTAAATGATGATTTAATTGAGAATTTAGAGTTTAATGAATTTTTTGAGTAATATGTCGGTTTATTGCTGACTATATTGACTGATTAGATCAATTAAAGACACTACAGCCTTTCAGGACAGTCCAAGTCCATACATAAATCCACAATTAACTCACAAACCTTCCAATGTCAAATTCCTCTCAAAATCCATTCAAATCTCAATTTATTGCCCACAATCCTAACTCAATTAACTTCATTTTTTATCTAACATAATCTGTTCCTTATCATGTGGACAATTTTATTGAAATTTGCATATTTTTAATGATCTTCAAGTCTCTAAATTTTGTCAAAAAAATTAAATAGAAAACAGTTACATTTTCTCTCCCGGATTAAAATGCGAAGCAATTATTGTCAAACTGAGATTTTTCACGCTGAAAACGATCACGGTTGGATATCATAATAATGGAGGAAGCTCGATAGACCACAAGCCCAAATATCAAAATTAAAAAAATTAAAATATGACAAAAACTTAATTTACATTCTATTCATATTCAATAAATAATACGTAGTTGTATTTATAATTAGGTGGATATTTTTTTGGGGAGGGGTCATTTGATGGTGATGTTTAGATTTTTGGAGAGTGAGAATTGGTCTGGAACTACATTTATTTGTTATAATTTAGTCTTAATCTATATGATAGTTAGCAAAAATTCGATATGTGGCTTATTAAGGTACAACTGGGTTTATTATGGCCTCTAAGCCAGAGTCCTGTGACATTTTGTGTTCAAATTGAGTCATGTGGACTCTTGATCCCTAAAATATAGTTTAGATATGACAATTTTAACTTGGATGACAGATAGTACCTTGATCTAGGAACAGCTTAGTGTCGACTAAGTGCTTAGTCATCGTCCTATTAAGCTTTACATTGACTTGATGCCTTCTTTGTAAGGGTTCTATCTATCAAGTCCAAAACTTGCAGCTCTCAATCCCAAAACTTGTCTAAAAATTTCCATTTTGTATATTCCAAAGAATTTTGTCTAAACATCATTCACAAACGACTTTACAGCTTGCTTTTAGCTTATTTAATTGGACAATGGAGACAATTCAAGTATGTCACAATAGGAAAAATTATCGATGGTTCCATTCAAAAAATTAAATTTATTGTCTTGTCTTGTCTTAATATTTTATTCATTCAATGAGTTATTGAATAATTGATTGACATTTTTTGAAGAGAATGCTCTATGCTTACATAGTGCTGGTAATTTTGTTACAAATGGGATTGTGGGTCTTGGAGTGAATTTTGAGTTTGATGTTTTAAGTCAGTTAGACTTTGAGGTCTATTTGCTATGAAGCGTCATTTTTCATGATTATGATCTATTTCCTGCAAGGGTCGAGATATTATTGAGGATTTTGATCAAATTTGAGTTTCATTAGTGACTACACCAGGCATTCATTGTCTTATTTCTGTTACATGAGCTACAATCTTGGTGTTTTTAAATAAACTTGAGATTCATAAGTGCCTGGGCAAATGACATCAGAATTTGTATGAATTGCACACAAAACGTCTTCACTGCAGGGTAGATCATCTCAAAAATTCAATTTTCTTTCTAAATGTCACTTTTGGATGACAATATCTTTAAGAAGAAGACCAACAACTCATCAATTTCACCATCCACCGGATCTAAATGCCAACATTCCAACTTCATACAATTAATCCAATGCAAATCATTCAAATTAATTAAAAACTTATTCATTTGCATCAAAAATTCATCTTGCAAAATTGAATTATGAATGATGTCTTGCAGTTTTTGTCAACTCATTCCATTTACCCTAGCGCCAAAATGGCAAGATTTTTGGACGATATTGCCAGAATTCAAATGCAAGATTTTTGCCCGAGAACGATTTTTGCCAGACTTTGCAAGATTTTCCATACATTGAAAATCCTTAACTGCACGACAATGCAAGAAAACAGCACTAAATCGGACCGATTTTTTTTATCGGTCCGATTTTTGCAAGATTTTGCCAGACAAATCGTTCATAACTTGACTAACTTGCATGCAAGTTTTGGACGATTTTTGCCAGATTTTGGAAGATATCGCAAGATTTTTAATTAAAAAATTTTAAAAATTTAATTTTTCCCATCTTTTTTTTGCTTTCTCATATACTTTCACAAGTGTATTAATCTTTTTGAAACCTTTTATACTCGTCCGATTTTTGCCAGATTATGCCAGATTTGTCTTGAGATTCGAACCTTGGATCGCTTGTTCTGAAAATTGTTTGAAGTCCTATACTTAATTGCTGAGCTACCGCCATCTGAAATTATATAATATTCAAAATGGCAAAAGACATATTTAAGTTATTAGCTTATTACGAACGTGAAATATACTTATATTTTCAATATAACGTCTTGAATTAAATTTATGTTGTTTTTTTTAATTTAATCACCTTTTTAATTTTTCAAAATATTCAGTTTAAATGTATTTTATTCACATTGTATTCATATAATAATGTATTGAATTTGTTTAGATTTGAAGTTAGCTTTTTAACGATTGACAAATTAACAATTAGTTGTTTTAAGTTTGTTTTTAATTCTATATCATAATCTAAATACAGAATTGAGATTGGTAGATGCATTGGCGAAGAAATTGCGATATTCCCTTTATGTAATATAGTGATCTTCAAATCATATCATTTTAGGTTTATAATCAAGAAAATTTAGTAACGAGAAACCGAAATCTTTACTTCTAATTAATCTAGTAAAACGTGTGTCCGGCATAATCTGGGAAAAAATCAGAAATATAAAACTTATAAGATTTTCTGAAAATTCCAACAAAAATTCAAAAAATATCTGGCAAAATCGTTCAAAAATCTTTCAATTTCTGTCCGATATTCGAAAGACTTTATCATCCGATTATTGCAAGATTTATCTTGCACAATCGGACCGAAAACTGCAAGATTTTTCGTACGTTTTCAAAGAAAATATGTCTGGCAAATTTTGGCAAAAGTCGGACGTATAAGATTCGTCAGATTTTTGCCAGAAAATGCAAGATTTTTTTCTGGCAATATCGTCCAAAAATCTTCCAAAATCGGACGGAGTTTTTCGTGCGAAAAAAAATCGTCCAATATCTTGCGAAAATCTGGCAAAATCGGACGGACAAAAAAAGTCTGGCGAAAATCTTTCCATTTTGGCTCAAGGGTAAAGTCACCTGATATCACAGACATTCCTGCTTAATCACCGAGTCAGCAGTGAATTAAAATATTCCACAGACAAGAGTCATTCAAAGGGGTCTGAAGACTTGATTATACCCAGAATATGTAAATATTCGATCAAAAATTTTGCCTTTTGTTCATGATATAAAGGAAAGCGATGAGCACCCATACTGACTTTTTGTCGCCTTCGTTTAAATGAAGATAATACTCTTAAAAAATTTATATATACAAAAAAATATGATTATGAATGCTTTTGTCTCTTAAGCCTCATTAAATATTACTTTTTAAACCAAAATGTGGAATATCGATTGGATCAGGTTTCGAGTCTGCCTTCTTTTTTTTTGAGGTTTTCATTTGAGATAATGAGGCAATTCTGAGGCAAATGAGTACAGGTGTAAATATTTCACCTGCAGATTAAATTATTAGTTAACCATTTTGGGATTTTTGGGTTGTGACTTGCTTGTATACTGTTAAGCCATTGTCCATTCGATATTTTTTGATCAAAATAATAAAATAACGTCCATTATCAGTGCTGAGAAATCAAATACATGTGTGATATATGAGAAAATTTTTTTGTAACTATGAGAATGTCCAGCATAGGCAACAACCAAAAAAAAAGTGAGAAGAACAAGAAAGAATATAAAATTTAAATATAGATTGTGTATATGTGACTTGCTTGTCGCCATAAATTTTCAACTCCTTCAAATGAATTCTTTTTTCAATTGGCTCTTGCTTTATATCAATTTAAATGAAATATATTTTTATATACAGCGATAAATTATTTTCATCTTTCATCAAGTCAAAGTGATTAAATGAAAATTTCTATTTAAATGTCTTTGCTGGCTTTTTGATGAACAATGTTGCATGTTCGATGTTCATTTGGTTCATTTATTAATTTATGTTGAGTAAAATGCACTTAATGGGACGGTTTATCAAGAATTGATGATGTTTTTGAGGGGATGACACTGTTGTTGGATGGGAATGGAGTGAAGTGGGTTTGTGAAGCACAGGGCCATGACTTAGCGTTCTTAGTGCAATTTCAGAAAGCACATATTGAACTAGAGAATGAATAGCTCGGATTAATTGAGTAAATTGATTACTTACTGACTTACTTCCTTGGCTGAGGCGCACTTTGGTCCATTGCTGTACTAAAAGAACGTCTAATTCCGGTTCTATCATTTAAGAACTTCTGCCAGTTCGAAATGTTAAGATCAAATCGGGTAATTGATCAAAATCCAATCCTAAGTCGACATGACTCTGACTTGACGTCGGATTCGATTTGAATTAAGCATCATGACTGACTTTCACCTTCATGGTACATAATTTTGGATTGATTATTTGATTTTTTGTTTGGAAAAGGTCAAGCAATAACAATCCAGGCTATATCTGGCCAAACTTGACTTCATACTAAGCCAGAGCCTAGGTTAATGTCGACATGGAGCCAGATTTTTTGTTTTTTCCTATTTCTTTCTATGCCATATAAAATGAAGCTTGAAATTTGCCAAAAAAATTGACAATTTTGTCCAATTTTGAATCAATATTAAGCAATCTTAGCTCTCCCAACCATGGCTCATCTTACTAAACATATAACTATGACTTCATCTTGCTGAACAGCCTGATGACACATTCAAACACATTCTCTATCGAATCAAGATATGTCACATTTTAATAACTTAATAATATGAATAATTTAGTACCTCATTAAAATTAATTACAATAATATTTAAATATTTGCTCAAAAACTAATGAGTCAGGGGTTAAAAAATCAAGTTTTGCAAGATTAGCAATTAAAAATTATTTTTTTAAATTAGACACAATAGGAGTCATCCTATAATCAATAGAACATGCTAATCACCAAAAACTGCATGACTTAATCATAAATTTTAAAGCACACCAAGTGACAAAGCCTTGAAATTTTATTTTTCAATGTTTTAATTAACAATGTATCAGCACATCTATTCGGAAGCACATCTTTTTTGTACCCCGAAACTAAAGAAAATGTCACCATCCATAATAAAGTCAAATTTATATATCCACAACTAAAAACTTCTCATTAAGATGCTTATCAACAAAAAAAACTTGAATATTTCATTTTGGGGATTAAATTATTGAAGAAGAATAAAGAAATTAAAATCGACTTAATTGATTTGTTCGGTGGTTTTTGGGTAATATTTTTGTTCCTTCATTTTCTTTGTTCCTGCTGCTCTTCTATAGTCACAAGAAGACATAAAAATTTATTAAAAAAATGGTCTCGCATCGTAAAAAATAGAATAGAATTTATTTAATCCTTTTTTTGTCTTTAAATACTTTCGATAAATTAGTTCTACTGTCTATATCTATATCTATATATATTAATCGATCGAAAATGTCTTTATACTGAATAGGGCACCTACATCTTTTTTTGGTGCATTTTTATTTAGAAAATATGAATTTAATGTCTGTAATTTGTCGGCATAGCACTGCGTGGTTTAGTGCGGTCATATGTTACGGTTGTGATTTTTATTAGCTTGCTTTTTAATTACTAGTTTACTCGGTCAGCTGCAAGCTTATCCATCGAAATTAGTGGTGCATATTAATTTTGTTTGAGACATTAAATTTTTTTTTGTGAGACATAATATATAGTCGCAAAAGCTTAAATTACTTTGCTTACTTGAGTAAGTTAAACACAGCGTCACAGCTGTTGCTGTGCAATGAGAAGGTTTGTAAGCTAGTGGCTGTAAGCTTTGAAATCTTTGGATTTTAGGAGGGAATAGTTTGGAATTTTATAGAACCTAATGCCCTTTATTACGAATTTAATCCAGGATACTTAATATTGGTTCTGATTTAGCAAAGCTTGAATTGATTGCAAAGCTTGATTTAGCGATTTTGTAGCTCTGGTGTCTAGCCAGGGATTCGCAGAATTTAAAATATGTGAAGAATCTGACTCAGGCGTAGGGTAGGCTTGAAGCCGGATTGCAACTAAGGCAAGTTTGTTGCTGAATTTTTCATATTTTTACAATCGAGCAGATTGTTAGCAGGACTCAGCCTTATGTGCCTTATGGACTCAAGTATATTTGATTAATATTGTGAACAATGAGCTGGGATGGCCGTATATGTTGCCCTATGAGCATCTTCTGCTTTGCTGTTAGGTCAATATTAGAATCAGAATCTTTTGGATCAAGTTTAAAATTTAATTGAGTATTTTCACAAAATTCATGGAATTATTATTGAAATATTGATCAATATTTAACATTAGGTCGGCATTCTGATGAGAATCTACAATATAACTCATTCTATCTATCAATTTTGACTACATTTTCCTTTCTACCTCCATAAATTTCATTCTAAACTAGCAACATCCTCCTCTTATTGCCATTTCTCAAAAAATAATGATCCAATTTCAATCCTATAGCCTATAAAAATTTAGAAAATCGATCAATTTTTGAAAAATGCGTCGATGCCATCCCTGAGCCATTAAGAGCCTCTTATTCAATCCAACATGATATATATTTTCTCTATCTCAATATAATAATCGCTAATATGATTCCATAAGATGTACAAACATACATCGATGTAAAAAAAAAGACAATAATGAAGCATGAAAAGAATCAAATTTGTAGCATGTGCAAGATGGTGTGCCTTAGATCTAAAGCCGAATATAAAAAAATATAAAGTATAATAATGTATATAAATTATTGTATAGGAAAAAATCAAGTTTTTGTCGAGAGAGATATCTTTATTATTATTATTATATTAAAGTGAGCGACGCACACAGGCATTTTGTTATTATGATTCTTTCTACTCCATAAAATGAGATTCTTTATTTTTTTTTTGTTCATCTTTCTTTTCGTGCGCTTGCTTTCATAAATGAGACGTAGGATGAAAGATTTAAACAAAAAAAAAAAGAAGAAAAGAAAATGTTTTCTTTTTTTGAGATCAAACACAGCATGATATACACAGAATTGTATTTATTTTATCCTCCTTCATTCTTCTTTTCGACTCTCGCATGCATTTCATGGAAGTCTGCGCTCTTCCATGTCTATTTTGAATCCCTATAGACTTGCACAACTTTAACCCTTGTTTAATGCTTCACTCTGCTGAATTTTGATATATTGTGCAATTTTTAAAGGGGTTTTGTTGGGATGATGGGACTGTTGCTGAATTGTCTGATTGACTGTCATGCTGGGAATCTAGCTCAAAGGCTCTAAGTGCCAGACATCCAATGAAGAAATGTGTTTTTGATTCTAAATTTCATTCTTGTGAAACAAAGATTTCTGATTAACAAAATAAAAAGAGGTTTTGATGCTCTTATGGGACTTAAGGGTCTCTGAATGAGATTTGGAGGTTTTGTGATTGAGCCATGTAGCGACAATATGTCTTTAGGTTGCTCTATAGCAGTATGAAGTATATCGGCATTTTTCTGACACTTGCGGGGTAACAAGAAGCAAGCAGCAAGCATTGGCTTAGAAATATTGACGATTGTAGTCGATCGAGGCACATTTTGAAGCAAATTGTGAATTCTCGAGCTCGTTAAGGGCAGTAATCGTAAATTTGGTCACTTATTCATTCTACAGCCAATCTGTCAGAGCCTGATCGCTAGAATTGTCTCTATTGCTTTGATATTCAAACTGAACGACGCCATATTTACCAAACTGATTGTATTTGGAATCTAGCCAAAGAAATCAATTCCAATTTACGTCACAGCCGTTATATGCCAAAAGAACTTCGTTTATTAGAATAATGCGCCTCTAAACTTCACCCAAAACTACAAATTTCACAAAACTTCTCAATTTTATTTATGAAATGCTTGAAATTCTTTCTCCCTGAAATAATCAGCAAAAGTCAAGATGAAGGGGGAATATGTCTGGTAAAAGGGTTTGCAATCCGAATACAAAAATTTAATGCATGACTTATTTCGAGCATATCGACAAAAAAATTGCATTAAATATGAATTAAAAAATCTTCTATGTGACATAAAAAAAAGTATGAGAGATAGGAAGAAATAAGAACAAGAAGAGGAAATGAGCAGACAAGCTGTGTAATAAAAATGTGCAAACAAAGCCCAAACTATGACAAGAAAAAACTATGAAATTATTACATTTTATGATTTTATTAGTCTTGTTATTCTCTGCTTGAGATCATCACAATGATGATATCATAAGGAATAATTTTCATTTTTTTTTTATTATAACAGCAACAACAAGAAGAAAAAGGATATCTTAAAAGTAGAAGTACAAAATCACGTCCTATGGTCTTAAGACCGAAATTGCATCCATATACTTTATGTTGTCATATTATTAAATTGTAAGCGGTTTTTTATACGACATGTTGAGATTAAAATATTCTTTCTTTTTTTTTCGTGCTGTACAGTAGCTTAATAGGTACAACTTTGTTGGATTTTTAATGGATTTTTAAAAATTAATTGATTTTTAAAAGCTGTGCTTGAGTTTTAAGTGGGAAAATAAAATTTATGAAAAATATGAGCGAGTTACAGGAAATTATTGAGATTTTTGATATCTTTTTCTGGGTTACTAGGCATGGATGTTGAGGGTTTTTGAAGTGGTTTTGTGGAAAGTATGTTTTGGGGTCTTCTTTGAAGTTTTGAGGGATATTTGAGATTGAGTTGATTTTTAATTAAATGTTGATTTTGAATAATTTTTAAGATTTAATGGAATTCCTTTAAAAATTGAGTTTAGAATGGGTACTTTAATGAACAAACCTTAGTCTAATCGACAAAAGGAAAGGTTTTAGGTACCGTAGTGGTATTACTGTACTATGAAATCATGCTTTTTGTCTGTTAGGGATAACCAGATAGTAGACTTTGTATGCAAAAGTCGGCTTGTGTCGACTCAATTTCTTACAAAATTTGAGTTGCCTCCGAGCTCTGAGGATAACAATTAAGAGACCCAGATAAATAAATTTTTAGGAATATTTGAATTTTTGTCAATTTTTAAATGTTTTTAGAATTTTTTGAACTTTTTCTTTGAAAAATTCTAGTAAATTGAATGAATTATTTAGTGCAGTTGGGTTGTTACCGACCAAATCTACTCTTTGGCTATGCTCCAAGTAATAATTACATCCTTGACACCAAATACCAAGCAACAGCTATTTTTCCACTATCAAGTCAACTAGACTTCATACTAAACTCGACTAGACTTCGAGTTCTAGTTTAAAAATTAAGAAATATTTAAGAATATATTTCATAAAATCTTAAACGTCCTATTAACAAGAAAAAACTCAAGAATTATGCCTTAAAAAATATTTTTTCTTCAACCTCACCGACAAAATAACTTCACTTTTAAAAGCTCAGCCGCAACTCATTTAAAAGTTGTAATATTTTTTTTCTAACGATAACAAGGCCATAAAACAACCTCGATACTTTCACGTTTTTTTTCCTCGTCCATATTCTCGACCGAGAGTCATCTGACGTAATAATTTGACGACAAATTGTTTTGCCAAAAATATTGAAGAACCTCTTATTGTACAAAAATGTCACAAGATTTATTATAGTGCATGAAATTCAGCTTCTCATTTCCTCCTTTGTCTTTCTCCTCTCAAATAATTTTTTTATGGCCATGCTTCTTTATATTTTTATGGCTTGTCTTCAAGAAAAAGGTAAAGAGATGTCATGTTACATTATGTGATTATTGTCATAATTTTTACACTAAAAATATTCGATAATTAGTTTATTAATTTTTTTATACCATTTTATTGATTCAATTATGACATCAATCATGAAGTGCAATTAACATATAAAAAAAAAATATTTTTTATGGGCGTTAATGTACATCATCATCATCATCAACATCAGCATGGGTCAGGGTCAGAGTTCAAGTATTTTATGAGTTCAGATAAGAATAAAAAAAAAGGAGAAAAGAATTGAAAATACATTTTATTGCATTTTACAGCCGAGCCAGTAACATACCCAAATAATAAAAACAGATAGACATGATTCAGTCGCGCTTAAACTGGACGACAGAGGTCGCATTAGGTTCTACTATTATAAATGTTTTACTTCCAACATGCATGAATAAAATAGACTAGATGTAGCGTAATCGAATACAGCACACAATGATGCAATTTGAATTGAAATTTCTCGTATTTACACATGTCTCACTAATACAATCACATTCATTCCCTGTACGTACACAGCGGGTTACTGTTTCGACACGAAAAAAATGAAAAAAAAAAAAATTATTTTGTCTTGTTTTCATTTCGGTGAGAAAGGCACATGCGTGTTTCATATTAAAGAAGAGATTTCCTTCACATTACATTACGAGAAATCGAGAGATGTTTGGTTTTCGGTTGTGTTATGCGGACTATTCGTGTCTGCTTTTTGCCTTCAGCGCTTTATAATACAGAAAAAAAAAAAATATTGACACATGTATTAAAAATATAAAACAAAATAAAAACACACAAAAAAATACAACAGAACAAATGAGTCGTGCTTCAGTTTTTCATTATTGTTTGACGCGATAGGTTGCCTTTTTGCAGGCCACCGTGATTTTTCTCGCACACTTGATCGTGACGTTCGAAAAAAGATTATATATAAATTTTTTTTTTTCTCGTTCATATTTTGTTACGAAGAAAAAAAAATACAAAAAAAAAGACTTTTTTTGAGAAGAAAAAAAAAATTTCCTTTTTCTCGAAGTCGGAATTTGGAATTTTTGTGAGGAAATCTAAGAACGGAAAAATTATTTTTCTATGTGGAAAAATTCTATAAACTTTGTGGAATTTTGTGGGACTTGAAATAAATTCAAGAGACTTGTAAATTTTGAGAAATTGTAAAAATTAAGTTCTAAGGACCCGCAACGTACTCAAAAAAATTTTAGTCAACAATTAGAAATTTTTAAGAAGCAACAAAAGATTTTAAATTAAAAAAATAATTAAAAAAGCAACAGAAAATTTGAAAATCATCAAAAAATTCAAAAATCAACAAAAATTTTGAAAATCAACAAAAAATTTCAAAAAATCAACAAAAAATTGAAATTTTAAAAAATTTGAAATAAAATTGAAAAAATTGTAAAAATCAAAATTTTTGTACACAACAAAAAATAATTTCTGACTGATCGGAACTAAAAAAAAATAAAAAAATTATTCCAGTCAGTAAAATTCTCAAGTGAAGCACACCGAAAAAAAAGGAAAAATTTTAAAGACAGCAACAGAAGTAAAAAAAAAAAAAAAAATAATTTCCATAGATAAATAAATAAAAAAAAAGAATTGACACACAGCATGTAAAAAATATGAAAAGAAGTCTGTTGTGAATAAGAAGTCATAAACCTGTGCTTATTGTTGTTAGTGAGTGCAAGAAACCTATGGGATTAGTGCAATAAAAATATTAAAAAAAATATCAATCTTGGAAGCAACAAGACATATTAAGAAATCGAGACATGTTTATGAATCAGCCCAAAAAAATTTATTGCCTGCATTTTTAACTAACTTGTTGATTTTTTTTTATATTTTTTTTCATACGTGAAATTTTTGTGCAAAAAATTAATTTAATTAAATTAATTAAAATTGATCATCAATCCGAAACGAATTTGTGCAACCTTAAAAATAATTTGACATGATGTGAAATATCAACAAATAAAATAAAATAAAATAAAATTCTATGTGAATAAAACAATTGCGTGCGACGAACGACGAATGGATGAAACAATGCATGGTTCATTTGATGTGTAATATAAATTTCTTCTTTACTATACGTACAACACCCGCTTATACATAATCGTAACAATAACAATTTCCATGCATTTCTCCTCGTCGATGTTATTTTTGCGTGAATTGTGAATGTAACCGTGCAACGACAAAAAACCTTAAAAAATTGTATAAACTTTATATTAATCCTTAAAAAAATCAATCAAAAATTGTGAATAATTGATTTATATCGGCTACAAAAATTACGATAATATCCTCATCTCACCACTACACAACTATTCCACTGGCGTGCGCGCTCTACGACCCCCACCACGATGTCTCGGCAGGGTCACACGCTGCTGGGCCTTGGTGGGGGACACAACCCCATCACACACATCCGGCCAGTGCTGCTATGTATGAGGACACCACTGGACAAAACACAACAACACATCATCACCACAGTCCGCCATTGTTATCATCACACAATCCAAACGTGTTGCTGTCATCGCAACAGCAACAACAAAGTGCAACAGCCCAACCACCTCATACACCTCAACAAAATTCGCAAACGAACGGTACACATACAAACGGTACAGTGGCGTCTGCACAACCACAACAGATTGTTACGCCATCGGCGGCTAGTGACTCACCTGTATCGCCACCGACAGGTAAGTTTTGCACAACAATTACTTTTTGCGGTTAATAAGTGTAATAAAAAAAATTTATATTAGGTCCCCTTCACATACCGGCAATTCCTGCAGCAAAGAGGCCCGGTTATGAAGATGGTTCACTATTGAGGCAGCCATGGGGATACGATCCGCCATTCGACTACAATTACACAACTGGCTATCCATACTCTATAGAGCGAGATCGAAAAGTATTTTATCCGTCTTATCCAGATCAATATGCTCAAGTAAGGACATAAAATGACTGTCTTCATTGTCATGTGCGGACAAAAAATAATTTATTTCTTATTTTTTTTTTCCTTCTTCTTCTCAACTTACCCATTAATATCGTATCAGCATTATTGGAATCGTGAACAACAATTTCCTGTCGAAGAGAAGCCTATAATTACGCCAAGACAAACAGAGACGACATCGAGCGCCCAAAGTTCGTATGAGAATACTTACACAAACAGTTTAAGATCATATACGAGTGACCCTGCTGGATATTCAACAACTGGTGAGTCTTTTGAGTTCAAACAGTTTTATATAAAGATTTCTAACTTAATATTTTATATTGTGTGCTATTGTGTGTCACTTGTACTAAACATTTTGAATTTTGGGGGGATTTTTCTTTGGAATTGTTTTGTGGGTAGTGAATTTTGAGAATTTTGAAAGAGAATTTTCATGTGAAGATTTAGGAAGGAATCAAAGAGTTTTGACAAGAATTTTGAATTATTAAAATTTAGAATAAATTTTGAAAATTTAATTTAAAATTAAAATTTGAATTAATAGTTTGATAGGTTTGATAGGTTAGTTTGATAGGTTAAAAATGGAAATATCAAAGAAATTATTTGAAAAAATTGAAAATTTAAGTTTTCAAAAATTAAAAAAGATTTTAAAAAACTTTAAAATTTTGACAAAAGTTAAAATATTATTGATTTTAAATTAATATTTTTGAATTAAATTAGTAAATATTGCAAATTGAAATCAGTTTTGAATATTTTAAAAGAAAATTTAAATTTTAAAAATTCAAATTAATTAAAGTTTCAAAAATTTAAATTCATTTAAGTTTCAAAAATTTTAATTAATTAAAAATTTAAAAATTTGGAATTTAGAAATTAGAAAAATCAAATTGGAAGTCTTTAAGTAAAAAATATTAAAATTTTTAAATTGAATAATTTTTAAATTTAAAAAGCAATTTTAAGTTTAATAGAACTCATTTTAGAAAACTGAATTGTAAAAAAAGTTTCATTTAGTTGAAAAAAATTTAAAATTTAGATAATTTCTGAAATTTGAAAATCTTTTTGAATAATCATTTTAAAAAAATTGAACTTTTAATATTTTAAAATTAAATTTTTTTAAAATTTTAAAGATTTTCAAAGTTTAAATTTTCATTTTTTCAAATTGTTGATTTTTAAAATATTTATTCAATTTTAGAAAAATTATTTAAATTCATAAGATTAACATGATAAATTTTCAAATTTCCACAATCATTTCTCAGTCACTAGTAATCACTAGTCACAAGTAATCAACCAGCTAGCAAACCTCAAAATCCTAATCAAAAGATGAACAATCCACAAAACAATTCAAATACAAAAAAAATAAAATATTTCCCCAAACAAAAATAACTTGCATTTTTCCACATGGAATGCAACAAACAAGAATGTCGTAAATTTTGTTGTGTTGGAACTGAATGAGCTTGAAGACAAATTGAACAAAAAAAAAAAATTATAGCATTTTTTTATTATCAAAACAAACAATTACATTTTGCCATTAATCAATTGATAACGATTTATATAGCCGCTAATTGTCGCACATATATATACATACATAACAGACTAACTTTAAAATGAAATTAATTACTTATCATAATCATCATTAAGCTATTAAAAAATCGACAATTTTTCACTTTTATTTTCAACGAAAAAAGGAAACAAAAAAAAAAATGTTTTGAGTTGAAAGGAACAAGGAGGGCAATTAAAGGGTGCATATTACTTTATAATTTTATGACTCTATAAAATAATTATTGCCTGTTCTGTGCTTTACTCGAGTTCCTTGACTGTATACATACATTCATGTCTATATGCAGCTCTTATACAATCATATACGAATAAATTATTATAATAGCAATTTTTGCTGTCGAAAAAAAGAAGAAGATTACATTTTAATGAGAATTTTTTTTGCAAGCATGCATGTGCAATCGAGTATCTTTCCTCATATCTTGTTTTATTTTTGGTTAATTGAAGGACTGACCAACGTTTCAAGTTTCGTGTCAATTTATTGAGATTAAAAACATTTTTTTTGATATCTTAATTTTCATTTTTTTAGAACTTTTTTTGGAGATAAAAGAGTTAGTTACTTAATTGTTGGATATTAAGGTGTGTTTTGAAGTAATGGAAGTAGCACTTTGGGAGATTAAAGTATTAAATTGCAGATGGGAAGGAAAATTGATAAAAAATTGAATTTTAAAATTGAATTTTTTGATGCATTTTTTGGATAAATTTTAAGATTTTTCATAAGTTAGTGAACTTTGAGTCTGACTGCATATGGACTTAGTTCCTATAATTCCAAAAAACCAAACAAAAATAATTCTAAATTCAAAAGATTTTCCAACAAAAAATTTTAAAATTTTCAAGAAGAAAAACAATTCAAATTTCCCCATTCCATTTTCCAAGTCTTCAACAATCTCCCATATGTACACACATGCATGACGGCAATTTGTCTTTATCTCCATCGTTGCCATTTTCTAAATATTTTCAAAAGAAACGGTAGTTTTAAATCATTTTTTAATGAAAATATACAAATCAATGATCATAAAATTTTTGTATATGAACAGCAAACGGCGCGATGAATGAAAGGATTAAAGTCTGACAGAAGCAGTTCATCTGCATTTTTGATTTACACAGTAAATGAGATTTGTTTAAGATAAACATTTCATATTTACTTGAATCAAATAACTCCCCTTCTTGTTCATTCTTCATACTTTTTGGGTGTAAATATTTATGTCTATAAGAAAAATTCTCTGTGCCTTTATTCTTTTGCCTTGTTCGTTTGAAAACTAACATTAGAAAAATATGGCGCACAAAACACCAAAACAACCTTGATGAAAAATTAAAATTAATTTTTTTTCATTGCTCGAGAGGCATTTTTTTCTGTTCATTCAGTAATGAATGCTTGTTTGTGAGAATGTATGAAGCAGAAGTGTAGTTGGGAACACACCTTTGGAGTTCATGTTGAAGAAAATTGAGTTGGAAGACTAAAGATTGATGCTTTATTGATTCAAAGTCGATTTGACTTCATTTAAACTGTAAATTGACTTCCAACTCTACTCAATACTTAAGTTCCTCAATATTATACTCAATACTCAATATTCAAGTATTGTAGAATTGTTCTAGTATCAATTCCTTTCTCAGAACCTCAATTATAGTCAAATACAATTGATTGTCTTAATTCAGCCTTAATATTCACTTCTACAAAAGGTTGAGCTCAAAATTGACTCAAATTTTGTTGAATTTCAAAGATTTGACATTGCTTACTGTAAGATTTATACTTAGACTTCATATTCTATAGAGCATTTTAGTTCAAAAATTACGAAAATAGTATGAGCCTAGATTGGCATCATTTCAAGCTTCGACAATATCCCTAACAGGCAACAAGACCGCTTTTGGGTACCGTAAAAGTCTTTATGTGTCATGAGCATCTTTGGGCTCTTTTTGGCTCAGTCCGTGAAATTTTCCGAAATTTTAGTTCATTCTGACTATATTCCCTAAGTCACTGACCTAGTTCCCCACAACCACACCACGATTTCCTCTTCCTGACTCTCCCTAACTCCACCTCTATTCCACCAAGACATTACCTTTACCTCAAAAAATCGTGACAAAACTAAAACAAAAGAAAAAAAAATATTTCCTCTTCATTCTTTCCTGTCTTCCTGTATGTGATAAAGAATATTAAAAAAAATTATAAGTTAAAAAAAAAATTGTTGTAACGATGTTGTAATTTTTTCTCATACATGAAGCGCTGACGAAATATAGTTGGGAATAAGACTGAGAATTAGATGTAGATAGAAGTGCACATAGTGAATGTGTGTTCATGCTTAGAATACATATATATATTTTTAGTTAGACTGTTGCTCACTAATTGATGATAAAATGAAGTCAAATGAACGAGGAAATGTAGTGAAATTTATTTGAAATGTAGGAGGAGATGATTTGTTGATTTTAAGAGAAATGAGAAGAGTTCTGGTACTTTTTAATGAAGTTTGTATAGGGATTTGAGGGAATTTTGAGGAGATTCTATGAAATAAGGGTAGGGTCCTGTGTTGCTATGGGTTACAAAGGAACTTAAGAAGTTTAATTAGATTAGGAACTTATTAAAAAATTTGAAAATTGCTTCAAATTGTGAGTTTAAAATCCAAGCTTAATTTGTCAATTTTCGGTCAAAATCAAAGCCTAATTTGTCAATTTTTGGTTAGCTTTGTATCCAAGTCAAGTCATTTTCGAGTCTATTTGGATCGATAATGACGATTTGAGCTAACTCGACTTAATATTAGCCCGATTTTACCCAATCTGATCTGAATAAGAGTCCAGCTAACCTAGATACACTATTTTGGGCATTTCTGTAGCTTGTATCTTTCGATAAGGCTCTAATTGGGTCTCCAGCTCCTTTCAATGCATCCCTTTCATCAGCAAGCTTACTCAAATTATTATTATCTTTCGATAAGGCTACAAAAGAGTCTCAAGTTCCTCCCAATATTTCCCATATCATCAGCTAAGCTTACCCAAGTCATTACCCAACCTTGAACCGCACAATATATAGCAATTGCATTGAATAACTCATCTGTTTTTTCCATATTTGTGATAAAATAAAATATTATTACAAAATTGTGCACTGCATGAATATAATGAAATTAACCTCACGATCAGCATAGTGTGTTTGTTGTCGATAGAAATTAATCTAATGCAATAATCAATGCTGCGCAATATTAAAAGTTGATTTTTTTCCTTCTATATTTCTTTAATAAACGCCAAAGTAACAAAAAACAAAATATTTTTTCTTTGTGCCAAAAAACTCAGCACGTTTTTGATTTTGAAGCTAACCCACATAAGAACTGAAAAAATTTGATTTATAATTTTTACCTTATTATTGTTTGCAGATCATATTAAACGAGAAATTGATTTTAAGCGTTATTACGGTAAAAATTTAGAAAGCGATTATGAGTTTTTATCATCGAGGAGATCTCTATACAATGATTCAAAAGGTTAATATACCAAATAGTAGCAAATATATTGAGCACTTTAGAAATAAATCTCTGTGCTACACACAAACAATCAATCGGGAGCTGAATTTATTTTTTTTATGATTTTTTGTAGCGTGTTTTCTTGGATGTGGTTGGGTATTGGGATGACTGTTTGGGTGCTTTGGGAAGTATTTTATACAAATTGGTAATCAGAGTCAAAACTCGAAGTCAATTTTTATTTTGAATAGAAATTCGACTCAAATTCGGCTTGATTTTACATCAAACAAAGGTTAAGTTTGAGTTTTACTCAGGTATCTCTGGTTTTTTGATCAAAAATGCAAATTATTAAAGGATAGGCTCAGTCAATCTTTCATTTAGCTCTAAGTAGCAACATTTGATTTTTTTTACTATATTCATTGACGTTCGAAGGTTTTGTGGCTAAATTGTAATTAAAATGTCAGAAATTTGAAAGAAACTGCTACAAAATGTATGATTTAGTCCTATATTGAGAAGTTTAGTCATGTTTCGAATGTTGAGTTGAAATTAAGGTGAGCCGAAAAACTAATATTTTAGAGAAAATAGAGAAGCTGCAGCTTGTCTCCAAGTTTTTACCAGAAAGAGTTCAACCTCGAATTTTGTATGCAAATTTCGATTTCAGTCGAATCGATTTTGAGCTCTGGTATCAAATTTGGCAGATATGAAGACATTAGGGCTACTCGCTGTAGTTATTTAGCGTCATTCCGAACAGACATTGAGCATGCTCATGAATATGCTCAAGCCTTATTGTCTGTTAGGGCGTCGTTCTAATTAGGTGTCAAAATTCTCGAAAAATATTCACATCTTATTCAAAATTCAGTGTGAATCCTCAATTCAAAACATTTTGATCTCCATAAAATACCTTAGTATGAAAATACAGTATCAAATTATTAGTACCAATACAGAATCATTAGCTCCCCCCATCAATACCAAGAAAATGCGCTATGATCAGCCCCACAACTATGATTAAAAAATATTTAAAAATCTTTAATGTGAATGAATTGATTCCTGTCCACTTATCCAATACATTTTATTTTATTTTGTTTTTTTCGCGCATTTTATTTGCTTGGGAAATGAAATAACTCATCAAATTAAATATTTCAAGTATCAAATTAATTATTTTGACATAAAAAGCCGTTTTTATGAATCATAACAAAAAATTTTTAATGCTCGTCTTTTTTTTTTTGAATGAATTATTATTATTGTGTGAGAGAGCGAGAGAGTGTAGGCGCATTATTTTGGGGAAAATCGGCAGCACGCGACAAATAATCTTTGTGCACAATTTGAATATGATTATAATAAATCAATAGGTGTGATTTACAGCTTTAATCTCACAAACGAGACTCAATACAACATTTTTTTATGAGATTTGTAAATTCTTCTACGTAAATGATGAGTGTGAAAGTAAACTACACGCAAAATGAGCAATAAAATATTTATTTTTTTTTTTGCTGCTTGCTCACTCACTCATTCTCGACATTCGGA
This sequence comes from Chironomus tepperi, assembly GCF_022539635.2. Classification (NCBI taxonomy): domain Eukaryota; kingdom Metazoa; phylum Arthropoda; class Insecta; order Diptera; family Chironomidae; genus Chironomus; species Chironomus tepperi. Next base: position 5,988,527 of record NW_027226207.1, read on the forward strand.
GTATAAAAGAATCAGCTGATAAATTTAATGACTTATTTTTTATGGCACATGTATGTTTTCAAGATGAATGAAGACGCGCAGACAGACAACAGGCACTTTTTTTTTTTTCATTTTTATGGGTAGCATCTCTCACTCTCTTTCATGGATTAAAAATCAATGATCAATGGGTATCAACAAGTATTCTGTGAATGATTCCTTTATATATGTGTGTATATGTGTGTGCATCTTGCGGTCAAGATTTATTAGGAATTTAAGGAACATAAAAACTAATAAAAAATTTTTTTTTTTTATATTCATTTAGGTTCAACAATCACAGGATCATCGGCAATTGGATCAGCCACACCATCAAATCCACTAGAATGGCCAAATCAAGTTGTAACCGTCCGTAAAAAACGTAAACCTTATTCAAAGTTTCAGACACTTGAGCTCGAAAAGGAATTTCTTTTTAATGCATATGTTTCAAAGCAGAAACGATGGGAACTGGCAAGAAACTTGAATCTTACAGAACGTCAAGTCAAAATATGGTAAGGCTTATTTGATTTTTTGAGGATATTCTGGATTATTAATTGATTTTTTCTTGTTTTTCTTCTTTGTGCTGTCTCATTTTAGGTTCCAAAATAGGTAAATTGAAGTTTTGATGACTTTACAGTCGATGGGGTCGTTTGGATGTTATGTGACGCTTGCGGTTGTACGGACCTACTCATAGAATTCAGGAGTAGATCATATGAATCTTAATTCGAGTCTGACCTCCTTTCTTAGCGTCACGTAGCATCCAATCGACCTCCATTCGGAAAAATCTTGCCAATTTTTACTCAAATCCAATTTTTCCTTTTCCCCCAACAGGAGAATGAAGAATAAAAAAAACTCGCAAAGACAGCAGGCAAATGTAAACAACGCAAATTCAAACAGTCATAATCATAATCATGCACCACCCCAAACGCATCATAATGCTCATCACATCGGTTTGGGTCTCGGTATGCATCATCATCCACCAAAGATGCATCATCAGTGACCTCCCCAGCACGTGACATCGTCAACGGCATCTTCTTCGTCAGCAACAACAACTGGACTTGCATCATCGATTATTCCACAACATCAACAACAGCAACAACTACAAAATCATCATTTACATCATCATCAGTTGTCATCAGCATCATACCAACATTCTACAGATATCATTAGCTACTAAAGTTGTTATATTGTGGATATGAATCAAGTCACAGGAATTAAGAAGAAATCACTGAAAAAAATGAAATGAAAATTGAATGTTTGAATAAATCCTTGCATTGTTTGAATACATTTGCGCTGCTGTCTAAATAAAATAAAAAAAAATTGCTTGTAAATTTTTCAAAAAAAAGAGAAGTAATGATCAGAAGATAAGAGAAACAACAACAACATTAAATAATCATTTAACAATTAAAATTACTTAGTTTTTAGTCGCATTGATAATTATTTTTAATATTATACTTATTAATAAATATTAATGATATATGATAATGAATAATATTAATTATAAAGTATAAATAAAAATAATAATAATAATAATAATAATAATAATAATTATATTGATAATGATGATATCTTTCTAGTAGCATGTAAAAGGTTTTACTTTTCTTTTTTGGGAAGTTTTATTATATTTTCAAAAAAATGAATTTTTGATTAAAATGAAGAAGAAACATTTTAAAAATGGGGTTTATTTAAATTGCAATTTTATAATAATTGTTTAAGATTTTGTGAATTTAAAAAAAAAAATGAGTAAATTCAGAGTTCAATTTCTTAAAAATTCATCAGAGCTTGAAGTTGACTCGAGTTTTATAGAGTCAAATTGACATGTTGGATTCAGTCGATTTTTCTACATTAAATTCGAGTCTAATTCGAGATTTGAGGATATTTTTGAGAAATTTAGAATTTACATAGTTGAATCTAAAAAGTAAATTCCTTTTTGGCATTGAAATGTCGATTGATTTCATATAACTTGATTCAAACCAGAGTGCGAAGTCTATTCGAAGTTCATATGGAGTCGAGTTGACAAGAGTCAACTTTTTCATACAATATTCGAGTACGACTCCGAGCTCTGATTCAAATTGGATAGATTTAATGAGAAATTTGAATCAACTGTACCGATCGGTGCTAATTTAAATCTATCCACAACGGCACTAAAACGGCAATTAACTTACCGACAAAGTCAGTTAACGGCCAGTTGGTGATTTTGGTCGTTTTTGTCAAATTTAACAACATAATTGTTGAATAAGGCCGTATTTGCCGATCGTTAGCTACTTAACCTTAACTAAACTGCCATTTCATTGACTTGTCTGAGCGACACAAATGAGGAAGACTTCGTTGCATAGCTTTTAAACTCCGCCAAATTTTTTTTTAACACCAAATGAAAGCCGCCTAGATTTGGTAGCCATTTGGATGCCAAACGAAGGTTTAGCTAGACTGAAGATTAGCGGAACCCTACAAGCTCCCTAACGAAGCCTTCTTCATTTGAGTCGTTCAGAATAGTCCCAACATTTCAATGTGCATCGACCGAATAGAGTTCTCAACCCTCTCATGATTCATTACCTGACTAAAAGAGTCGCAATCGTACTTTAAAATCTCATTTCAAATTCCTTATTTAACTCCACAATCTCAAACAATATTATTGCATGAAATGAGTACATGAAAAAAAGGGGTACGACAAGCTCAATTTTGTTCACAAAGTTTTAAATAAATTATGTATGATTTTAAAATATAATTGAAATCGTCACGCACTTTCTGTTTTCTCAAATGCCTGAAATTAAAAATAATTTTTATTTCTTTGAAAATGACTGAATGAATAATTTTTTAAGGCTTTTGAGTTTGTCAGAAGTAAAAAAAAGTTCTCTTTGTTACGTACCAGGACACAGTGAATATTTAAATAGTACTATAAATATATAATATATAAATGAAGTCTTATTGAGATTTTTTTTTACAATTTATGCTAATCTACAATTTAAAAAAAAGAAGAAGTAAGTTTGTAGATTAAATGTTACAAATAGAAAATTTGATAGTTTTGAGGTGAATTACAAGATCATTATGTAAATTTTTATTATTATTAAAATCTCAATTTTTTTTTTATTAATTTTTGTTTGTTTCTCAAATTTGTTTCTATGTGAATTTAATTAAGATTTATTTGTTCATTTATTTTTTACACACACACACACACAAACACATCTCTCTTTTTTTGTTTAGTATAATTGTGATGATTATGTATTTTTTTTCTAATATTTTAAATTAATTTTGATGAAGAAAAACTTTTTTTTTGTTTCTTCATGACATTTACCAGTGAACATGATTTATAGATGTAGACAAAAAATATTAAAAAAAAAGTATCGGGAAAAATGCAAATCAATAATTTTTATTTTTTGATGGAAATTTAAATGTTTTTGGAGTGGATTTCTGGTGGGTTTGTCAATTTTTGGGAATTTTAGGCTCTTTTTATGAGTTTTAGAACTCAAGATGTTTCAAAATCTTAAAAATTTGTTCAAATTGTCTTTAAACATTCGAAAAATCAAAATTTTCATTTAAAACTCTCAGAAGAATTTCAAGCTTTAAATTTTTAAAGCATACGGCTTATAAATGGTCGAAAATTTGGTCCCAGGTTGACTTAACAATTGCCTGAGATTTCGGATATAAAAATCTAAGACTAGAAATTAATTTCAGAGTTTTAAAATTAAGATTTTGATTTGTAAATATCTTTAATGACAATTTAATCAAATTTTTTAAGAATTCAAAGACATTTGAGTCTTAACACACAACAACAGCCCCTAAAATACCTAATAAATTGACAAACCCACCAGAAAACAAACCCAAAAACCAGTTAAAAATGAGTTTGAAATCCTTTTTGAATTAGAAATTTTCAACAGACTAGGTTGCCAGCAAAAGCGATATACCCTTATAAAAATTATGAAAATCTTAACTTAAATTCTAGCAAGTAAAAGTATTAATCTGGCTAGGATGTACCCTAAATCAGCTCAAATCTAAAGTCAAAAAAATAATTCAAAAGAAGCAGAAGTTGAAGTTGATTTGGATTTTGGATGGAGTTGAGTTGAGTTGAATTTTGAGTAGAGTTGAGTCAATTTGAATTTTAGATAGAATCGAGTTGACTTGAGTTGTTGAATTTTGAATGAAAAAGTCGATTCTAGTTGACTAGACGACATTTCCATACAAAATCCAACAACTTGAGTTGAACGACTTTTTATAAAATTCGATTCGACTTCAAATTCTGCAAAATAGTAGTTTTGAGTTCACTCGAGTCAATTTGAGTTGACTCAACTCTGTTCAAAATTGAAATCAACTTCAAAATCTGCAAAAAAGTTTCAAAAATTCAAAAAACTTTCAAATTCATTTTTAACAAAAATTTCCTCCAAAAAAACTTAAAAATAAAAATCTTTCAATCTCTTAAAAAAACTGGAATTATAATAAAAAGGAATCATAATTTGTATTGAAATGAAAAAAAAGAACCTTAGAATATAAGCCTCAAAAAAAAAGAAATGAAAAATAAGCGTCAAGCACAAGAAGATAAAGTCTTAGATGCATTTTAAAAACTAGAAATTAAGGACAAAAAAATTTAAAATTTTTTCATTTCTTTCTCTCTAAATTGTCAATTGAATTGAAATAAATTTATTCAGTTTAAAGCAAAAAAAAAGAATTTGTGAAAATTTTTAAAAAATATTTATATTTTCTGTATGCTGTCGAAATTCATTACTTCCGTTCGTTATTTCCTTTCTCTCTATTTTTGGACTTTATTTAAGCAGATTTATTTATTTTTTCAAAATTTCATGAGACAAAATAGTAACAAAATTCAACCCACAGAGACACACATGCATGCATGCCCGTCAACTCAGAACAGATTTGAAAAAATTGAAAAATGAATGAAAAATAAGTTTTCCCAGCCCCAGATGAAACCTCTCTCAGTACGAATTTATATAAATTTGATGATGAAAATTGAAAGAAGTTTACACACAATTGTTGGACAAAATAATAGTCAAAAAATTACTGTTTTGTGTTGTTTAGTTTTTCTTTTATTTGAATATTAAGAATGACTTCTTTATGATGATTCTTAGAAAAAATCTTCTATGTGTATAGTACAAATTTGGGGATGTTGGAGATGATTTGGTAGTGTTTGGTGATATATTTTATGGAAATTTTCATAATTTACAATGGTTTAGATTTGAGATTGATAATTATTCAAATTTCAAGTTTATTAATTGAGAGTTTGATTCAAATTTTGGAACTAAATAAGGATTTTTGGATCTAAAAATCAGTTTTTCTTCAAAAATTCTATTTAAACTGAACTAATTTGAATTAAAGACTCTCAGTTTAGAGTTCTAAATGTCTCAGTTACAACTCATTCTTTAAATCAAGTTTGTGATAATCTTTGGATCAATTAGTCTAGCCCAGAAAACACATGGCTGTAAAATGTCCAAAAATATGGCTACAAGTCGACTTGACTCCGCGTTGAAGTCAGATTTCGTTGAATTTGGTTTTGAGTCAGAGTCAAGCTAGCCCGTGGCCTGATTTTTGGGCATTTTTGCGACGTTAAATTGAATTTTCTAAATCTTTTCCATACAAAATTTGAATCGGTTTCTAGTTCTTAATTTGAAACAAATTCTAAGTTTCTAATTTAAATTAGAATTATAAAAAAACACAAATTTTACATTAAATTGCATTGATTTTACACTAGATTGAAATTGATCTTTGCAATTGAAAGATTTTTTTAAACAAAAATATACAAAATCTTCGAAACTTCGAAATTCTTCAAATTTCCAAAATCAAAAATTCCAGAATCAAGCACCAAACAACTCAATCATCCTCAATAATCTCCCAAAAAACTCTTCTATCTTCTCCTCACATGTACATTATTCCTAATTCAACATTAATTCCTCCTTTTTTAGCTTCTTATCAAAAACTTTGTAAATCTCATCAAAATATTCAACTTTTAGTTTCATCAGTTCCGTTTCTTCTTCTTCATTTTAGTTTCTTTCTTAACTTCTATATCCGCTCCCGGTTTTCTATCGGAGAAAGAATAAGATTTAAATTGCTTACACTTTTCGATGTTTGCAATGTTTGTCATTGATGAAAAAAATATGAAAAAAGTAAAAAAATATAAAAATGCTTGATGTTAATTGAAATATAAATATTAAAAAAAGAGATGAAAATATGATAAAAAAAACTTAAAAATTAAAAAAATAGAACAATTTGGTGGATGTTCTTGAAGAAATGAGAAATGGAAAAAAGAAAATATTGTGTTGGGGTTTTTGGTACGGTTGAAATTAATTGAATTGTAAAATAATTGAATGAATTTAAAATTTAAATTTTGAAGCAAATTTGAAATTAAGTCTCAAAATTCAAACTGAAAATTTAATAAAATTATTCAAAATTGATTTAATTCTAATTTGAAATTTAACAAAATTAAACAAGAAATTTAAAAAGATTTAAAAGATTCAAAGATCTTAAAAATTGAAATTTTGACATTTATTCAAAAAATTTAACAAAATATTTTAAAAAATTGCAAAAAATTCAAATGTATTTAAAAATTTGAAAAAAATTGAAAAATTTCAAATTTTGAGATTTTTTCAATAGTAAATTGATTTAAAAAACTGTTAAAAATCATAGAAATTTCAAAATTTCAAAATCTCAAATTCCTTCAAATTTAAAAAATCTAAAAAACTTTATAATTCCTTCAAAAATTTCTTCAAAATTCTTCCAACTAATTTCCACCCTACCAATAATCCCAACAAATAATCATGATTACTATTATATATTTGACAAACAAAAAAATATATGCTAAGAATTATTCGTACTAAATTGTATTTCTAGAGAATAATAAAAAGTGAAAATTGATATTGATCCTGAAATGAATATAAAAGAAAGAAAAAAATTAGTTAATTATTTCAATTCACTTTCATAAAAATAATGTTGAAAGATGAACAATTTCATGACAGACATAAGAAAAAAAAGAGAAAAAAAAGTAATCGTAGTTTAAGATGATAAAAAAAGTGAAAAAAATATAAATAAAATAAAAATCATCAATTTTGAAACTTAAAAAATTGTTTTTTGAATTTTTGAATGAAAATTTTGATTTTTTAGGTTGAGTTTTTGGATACGTGCGCAACATTTTGAGTCCAAACATTTAGAGTAGCAATGTTCTGACATATTTATATTCGAATTTGGATTAAGCCTTGATTGTTCGGCCACCTTGCAGCACCAGATCAATTTTTCTTATGCACATGTCGGAATATCGATTCCAAATCTGACAGCAGGCCACTATGATTCTGACATGATGCTGGGTTCAATCCAATACTACAGAGGATGCTCTAATTTAAATCAAACCCGACACCAAGCCAGAGTCACGCCAGCTAATTAGCTCACTCAATCCAACCTACTCATCCTCCATCTCATCAACAAACCCATCACTAAACTGACAATCCTCAATATCCAACTAAAAATCGTGCCAAACTTCCAATAATTTGACATTTTTACAGCATTTTCTAATAGTTTACCCAAGCTCGACAGCTTTATGTCTTTTTTAATTCCTCAAAACAAACTTTTTGTTAAATTGTCTTGTGTGTATTCAAATTAGATGCATAAAATCGCTCCGTGATTATAATTGCCTTAACTTGATTGGCTCTAGCAAGAAAAGTTTTCATATCCCCACGACATCTGTGTCTAACTATTTCGTCAAGTTGTCACATGAAAAAACAACACAAAAAAATAATCTTGTATAATTTTGCAATTTTGCGACTAGATGAATGGATAGAGGAATAACGAAATGGAGAGGTAAGACGATGTTCTATGACAATTTAGTTTAAGTGTGTGGATTTTTTTGTTTGAAATTTATCGCTTTTTGTCTTAGCGTTTTCACCAGTTAGGTTTGGTTGATTGTCATTAATATGATAATGTTATTGATTTTGATGAATATAGAAAAAAAGTATATAATTTGTGTTTTAGTGACGATTGTCAGTTGAAATGAAGAGAGACTGGTTCTGAAAATTGATATGGTGACCTGGGAGATCATTTTGAGGTGACACAAGCTTGTGACTTGTTTTTCTTGGGATAATTGATAAGAATCTTGAGGATTTGACTAAGTTTTATGTATTCAAAGCTGTGGATCTAATAGAATACGTTTGATTCTGAATAGAGAATTTTGAGTGGGATTTGAACCCACGCCTTGCAGACGGAAGCCAGTGATTGAGCCAGCGTCATCTGAAGGAGACCATATAACACAATTGATCCGTACGGCTATCAAAGAAGAGAAGCCATACTCCTTCGTAGAAAATGGAGCAGGAACTGGATGAACAGTTTATCCCCCTCTTTCCGCAGCTATTGCTCATAGTGGGGCTTCAGTAGACTTAGCTATTTTTTCTCTTCATTTAGCAGGAGTAATTTTGATTGAATGGGTATGAAATGTAGATGTGGATATGCCGTAATTGTATTGGAATATTAATTTTTGTTTGATTTGATATTTCCATGGTATTTGGTGGAACTTCCTTATACACATTTTGAATTTCTATTTATAATTTCAGTAGTTAAAATGTTTGACGATGTGCTGCTTATCTATCAAATGTGAAAACTAAATTAATAATTACAACAAAAAGTGATAAAAAATATTTTTTAATGACAAAACAAAAGTTATTGGATTGAAGGAGTTTTTGGGAGATTGTCAAAACTGGATAGTCAGCAAATAAGGTGAGTAAATTAGTAAAATTGTGTTAATGGCTGGTTCGGGAGGTTTGTGACTCTTAGCAGGTGGATTGCTTAAGGAAATGGTAGCCTTACGCTAAATTGACCTAATTTCTGGCAATATAGACATATCTGATGGGCAGTCTCATGCGTTTTGGCCTTGTAAACCATTAATAATTCAATTGGCAAGCGGAAGCCAGTCAGGGATAGTTTTCTGCAATGCCTGAGCGAGGTAAAGGGTCACAAATGATCTGTACGACCAGCGAAGTTAGAAAATAAGCCAAAAATTCTAAGTTCAATACTAAGTTACGCTTCATTACAGCCACTCTTATTAGATTGGCCAAATTTTACACTTACTATGGTTGTTACTGTCAATATTATTGAACCAGAGTGGACCACATGACTTGAAGTGATGAAGATTAGTTAATATTGATCCACTGTGAATCGTAGGGCGTAGGGAAACATTCCTTAATGACTAGTTAATAACTGTTAATAACCGTTGACTGATGACAGTCACTAACAGGTAAAGAACGTGTTTTCTTGGTTCAAAAAGACCACTAAGGTACCCAAAAGCAGTCTCTTTGCCTAGAGCTTTTAACAGTTGAAACGAAGAACTATAAAAACCTCAAATTTACTCATAGCTCTTAGAGATGTTCCCACTATTCCAGATCAAGCCCCGAAAATAATGTATAAAGTTCCAATATCTTTATGATTTGACATAACTCCAAAACTAATCCCCATAGAAAATTTAGAAATTTCTAATTTTATGACTCTAATTTTGAATTCATAATCATGCGTAGATTCGATTACATCTTTATTAATAACTTTTAATGATCAAATATTAAATGAGCGACACGTCTTGGCTTGATAACGCATGATTGAAATATTTGATAAGAGAAACTATAGAAACTTCAATAGTTCCAACGGTACGCATACAAAATGGCTTAATCACAAGTTTTTAGATGCATAATCTGATTAAAAGTCGCAATTTTCTGGTAAATTTATCAAACAAGCTTAATTCCCCATCCACAAAATATAACAATAGCCACCATTTTTCAAGTCACTTAATCCATGCACCATAGCAACTAATAATCCATATTGTTCCTCTGTTAAAAAAATAAAAAATTAAATATTCAGTAGGTTAAGCTACGTGAGATATCCATATGAATTTTAAAATCCATATGAGACTTACTTCTCTGTTAGATACAATAGATACATTACTCTAATTAGAATTTTTTTTGCAATCTACTCCTAAAAAAATATCAAATTATATTATATGGCGCAGTAACAAAATTAACATGTTTATGTGGGTTCACCACGCGCCACATAATCCGATTGTTTGCCGCAAAAAATGAAAGGAAATATTTTTTTTTATTTTATAGCGTAAAATATTCTTTAAAAGGGAGATTGAAATAGATCTTATTTAGGAAATAGGCATTGAATAGTGTGATTTGGAAATAGAGAGCATTTTGTATTTTATGGGAGACTTAGATTGTCTTTGGAATGGAATTGAGTGAATGAATATGAAAAATATGTAAATGAGGAATTTGAGCTGGAAATTTTTTTTGAATGGGAAGGAAGTTTTGAAGTTTGAGGAGATAAGAGGCTTAAATTAGAGTGGGACGCTACTTAGAATTATTATTTTGAGTTAAGACGATCAGAGTATAGACATCAGGACATTTTCACGAGCTATTGACGTTTTGCTGTCAATGTGACGAATCAGCAGTTTTCTAGTTCAGAGTCAATCTTATGTCTAGGTAAAAATTGACAATTAAGGAACATTCCATGATTCGCTAAGTTCATTACTAAACATAGGATCATTTAATCACAGCTTGCTTCAGTTAAGATCAATTCGGATCCATATATGATTGAAATGAATCTTCAAATTAGACTCATGTTGACCAGAATCCAGATTACTGACTCTTTTCACGCCATCGGATTTCCCTTTTACAAGTTACTTACTTACTTACCCACTTCCTTGGCTGGAGCACACGGGGCCCATTGACGCGTTTAAAGAACGTCTGTAGACAGCTCTATCCTTTGATAACTTCTGTTAATTTTGGATATTGGGAACTCTAGTGTCCTGTACAAGTTACATTACATTCTTTTTAATGTTTTTTTTTCTTTTTAATGTTTTGCCAATTAATTGGCATCTCGAATACCACAAATTCGATTAATTGATCAATAATCCAGCGTTAATCCAGCGTGGCTATATCATGTTACCGGAATAATAACGGATCCGACGCTAAATTAGAGTCTTGAAAAACCTATCAGTTGATTTTTGATCACCTTAACAAGCAAAGAGACCACTTTTAGGTACTTAAGTGATATTTTATGTACCATGAATCCATACTCTTTGCCTGTTAGAATAAATTAGGCAATTTGTGCTATTTGGGCCTAATTTTCGAATTTAGCTGCTTTCCGTGAATCATAAGTATCTCATTATTAACAAGAGATTCACAAAATTTATGTACCCTACTCCAACATACAGCTACTCCCCTTTAAAATAGCACAAAAAAAAATCACTTAACTCATCAACACAACTGAAAATGCAATAAAAAGAAATTCCTTATCATCTCTTGAATCATTCATCATCGTCTCCATTATACGATTTTTCTAATTATCTACTTACATAGATACCATCCCTATAAGTAGCTTTCATTTTCCTCGTCTTATCATTACAAATTCTTTTTTAAATAAATTCTTCAATTTTCATTCACATTTAAGTTCCGTAGTTCATTCATCTTTAATACATAGTCAGTATTATCAGTCATACATACAATCTTGTATAAAAATGAGGGTGACGCCAAACAACACAAAATGAAAAAAAAAAGAAAAAGAAAAAGACCGACGATGAAATGTAATAAGGGAGAAATGTACATAACAATCCATCCATCACATCCATCCATTTCTGACAAGGAGAATTCAAAAAAAGTAAGCTTCGTACACACAAAAGAGCAAGAATATAGGTCTATATGCGCACTACATATTTCATACACATCTCATTCTCACACTGACATTCTCATCATCAGCAAAAAGCATCAGAAATAAATATGTAACATTTTTATGACATATTTTCCAATGTTATTTCAAGAAAACCCATCTCGAGTAACAAAAAAAAGAAGAATAAAATTTCTCTCATTTCTTTTTCCATTCTTTATGTATGTATGTAAAGAGGGGTAGAAAAAAAAAAGAAATTTTTATCATCATGTACCATATAACACAGAGAGCAGTCGAGAGGAAAAAAAAAGAGGGAGGAAATGTTCTCCCCACTGACAACATTTTTATGATCTTTTTTTCGGGTGCTGAATGAAATTAGAATTGGAAATGATTGGGTTAAGATCTTGAAAGCGCATTTTTGAGAGGTTTTTGGAGGGATTTTGGGGTTTGAGATCTAATCAAAAATTTATTCAACAAGGCACTCGAAGTAAATATGACAAAAATCCTGCTCCATGCAAACGTGATTCTGCCAGATTCAATGAAATCCGATCTCAAGCCAGAGTTCATGCGATTTGGTGCTGTATTTCCGGCAATTTCTCTGTCTATATACGGGTAATTTGCTTCATTAATAATGAATGAATGCAACGATTTATATTAGTGATCTCGGAAAGCTCAAGTGGATTGAATCAAGAACTAGAATCTAGTTTTTACATATTTTTGTCCAGTCTTTTGAGCTGATATTTACTTATTTATTTTTCTGGCCGTACATATCAATTGTGGTTCATGGTCTTCTTCAGATGACTCCTTAATCGCTGGTATCCGTCCGGCAAATTACTAAATCTAATTGCAATACTGCAGAGCTGACGATTGTTCTAAAATATTCGACGCAATTATTAGTGCGATAGTCTTCTAGGCTCCAAATTACTTGGATACCGTTCAGGACAATTGATTCTTTGATTTTATGAATTCAGAATTTTGAATTAGTCACCCATCAAAAATGACTGAAATCTGTATGATTTTTAGTTTTTTCAGCTAAATGGTCCCATATTTGAATACAAGAAGGTACAAGAACAGTTCGTAGCTAATGATAATTTAACAAATGGTGGCATACTTGATGTCTACATTAAAAGTTCCAAAATTTTCAATTTTCAATTTTCAGTGAATATAAATCGATTAAGTGACACATAAAGAAGTTTCCTAAATCTAAGTCTCGAACCTATGACCGCTATGTCGATAAAAAGTAACTGATTTACCAAGTATGAAGTGTCTACTCCAACAAGCCACTTCAATTCACACAGACAGCCAGACAAAATAAAGATAAACACACAGACCGACAAAAAAATGTCCATTAGTGACTTGTCATCTTCAAAAATATTGCATCAAAGAAGTATCAAGTAAGACAAGAAAATGAAATGAAAATGAAATTTTTCGATGACAAAAGCAAGAAAGCAGTGCGAAGAAATAATAATCCCCGGAAAATTTATAGATTGGCAGAAATTCAAGAATCATTTCACATTGACACGCTACTTCCTGGATAAAATAAAATATTTCCACAGCTGTGAGGGATATTTCAATAATTATACACCAAAATATTCTCGACTATTTTCCCTACACTGTAAAAAAAAAACATCTTTATAAGAACATAAAACATTTTATGTCAGTACTTCCAATCACATTGCACAGTCTCTTGTTTTTATTACGATACAGAATACGAGCAACTCTGAACAAAAAAAAAATATCCTTCTTGATCGTATTTGTAGCAGTGTTGTGTATAGATTGAGGGTTGAGTAAGTCAGGAACGGAGAAAAAAAAATGTGCTAAAAAGGCCTCAAAAAAGTTATTACATTACATACACACACATAGGATGTTCTGTGATAGTCCCAACGTCGATTGATGCTTAATAACGAATTATTGAATTACTGTAGCAGTCACAGACTTTATCAAACGAAACAAGTTTGTCAGCAGTGTCAGTTGCATCTCGGACAACAACAACAACAAAAGAGAAATAGAAAAAAGAATTGTGTCGTGAATCAAGTTGAAGTGAATAATCGGAAACCTCGAAGTGTTCTCATTTCCACTTTTTTTTTATTTATTTTTTACTTGTTTTGCTACTTGTCTTTAAATTTGTACTTAATGCACAATAGGAATGGAATTTTACTCGCTGTGTGAAAGGCTTACTGTGCGGTTTTCATGCCTGTAAATTCAGTTTCTTTTTTTTTGGCTTTGCACTTCTTTTTCCGTTCCTTTATTTTTTCTCTCTTTTGGATTTCATTCGTGATTCAGGGTTTTGTGTCAGTGATGGAAGTATGTAGTGTGCAGTACTATATTGTAAAATTATCGATTTTTTAGTGTCCTTGGAAAATAGACTAGGATACACATGAGTAGAAAATGTTGTGTGATGGATATTGGATGATGTGTCCAATATGATGCTACACACTTTAGTCATTATTGTGTTCAGGGTTGTAGACTGGCTTTTTAATTAACATTCTAAGAACGTGTCTTAGCTTGATATGAATTGGTTAAATATTCCAATATACAAGCAGCATGCTCCAAGCATGCTCATGAATATACTCTCAAAATTGAGCATGCTGAATATTGATTGAGTATACTCATGTGCACGTCCATTTAAGTGAGTATATTCATTATATATTAGGGATAATTGGGTCTCAACAAACTGGGTACCAGTTATGGTTAGAGAAGATTTAAGGGCAAGTGCCCCCACCTGAATACTCTCAGTTAAGCAATAAAGTAGAACCTTGTACAGCACATCATCGATTAAATTTGAAATTAGAGCCTGAAACAATTCTAATTTATGACATGGGTCATCTTTTTTTATTGTATGGGTCATCTTCGATCATTTTAATGAGTTTGACACACTTCAGTACCAACTCAGCTTTCAGATAGATGGATTTTTGCTTTTGCCAAAGTCCATAACATATACCAATCAAAATTCTTCATAACACTTTTAACTATCAAAATTTCCTTGACACTACTTTTTATGGCCAACATGCGTATAAGATGACAACCATAGGTGGTAATGCTAATTACTTTTTTATAACTATAGTAATGATTCGATTTTATTTAAATTAGGCATTATGAATTTGGCCTTCGGTTAGATGTCAAATTACTAAGAATGAAATAGGATGTGTTGATTACGTTTAATGAAGTTGTGAATCAAATTTTTGGCATAGATAATTAGAATATTTGATAATGAATATGAAATTTGATGATGGAATTCACAAGTTTTAGATTCTTAAGAAGTCGTTCCTACTTCGCTTAATATTTAAGGGATTCTCACTAGTTAACCTCATTTGAGTATGCATAAGTGAATTCAATATGTATTGAAGGCAGCTATGCCAGGATTTGGCGATACACCTGAGTATTCTCTCTTATGTATCGTGGTTTACTGGTTGGTTACCACTGGCATAAAGAGAGCTCAAGAATTCGATTCCAGGTATTTGTCAATTCCATTTAACAAGACTAAAATTGATTAAAATGTAGGATTTGCATTTGATCAAGGACAATGATACTCAAAAGTTTATGCCTTGAAAGGTGAAACATAGAGATAGTGCGAGATTGAGCATGACTGCATCACTGAGTATCATGCACAATATATGGCATTGCTATATTGACTCTGAATTTTAATGTACTTAGACCAATATTGACAGTTGCCAATAATTGTTTAATGCTTTGTTTTTATATAATTTTCCATTTCAACCTCACGTTTTTCCAAATCATGTGAATCCTAGTCACGAATTTTAAGAATGTCGGCGCCATATTAAACAATATGGAAGCTAATAAATTTAAAACAATCACTAATTTACCATTACCTGCCATGCAGAACCCCTGAAAATTCAACAAAAAAACTGTCAATATGTTACAATTCAGCATGTCAGACTACAAACTAGTTTAAATGAACACCTTTTTTGAGTCATATACCCTTTTCAGTTACACAACAGTTGTGTTCCTTCTCAAAATTGCACTCATAAAACTTCCAGTTCCGAAAATAAATATGGAATAAAAACCTCAAGCACAAGCCAGAACCCCTGAAATTGAAATCGAGAGAGAGAGAGAGAGAACAAGAACATAAGACGAATGACATAAAAAATCATATTATTATTTTTTTCATTCCTACCCGGCGTTGTTGGCAAAAGCTGAAACCAAGCAGCAATTTTATATTATTTTTATTTTATATTTTTTGAAGGAACGAAGCTCAGAATATATATACACAATTTTTTTTTATACTTATGTATATAATACGCTTTTAGACTCATAAAAATAAAAACATTTATTTTAGTATGGTACCTCGCTGGGTGTAGAGTCGGAGCGAGAAGTTTTGTAGAATTCGACGAGAAGAGAGGTATTGGGGTAAATAAAAATTCTCTGCTGCTTATTTTTTTGGTTTATATATATATAGATATACACACAAAGAAGAAGAGAAAGATTATACGTATGTACATGCTGTACACAATTTTCTGGCTTTGCCTTTTTTTTTCTTCTCGCTCCTCATCGAAACAACATTTCTTTCTTTTCCATATTCTCATATTATTTATAGTACTACAGCAAAGATTCTTTTTTTTTTTTTTTGGTTTGTTGTTGCTCGAGAGCTGACTCGGGTATGAGAAGCAAAAAATAATATAAAACTCGGCGTGTGTCTGTAGTGGTGGTACACAAAAAAATTATGTATAATTTTTTTTGGACAGTTTTCTATCAGAAGTCTTTCACAATGATGTGATAGGATCGGCATTGTTGAGATAAAAATTTTTTTTGGTGCTGATAGAGTGAGATGGAGAGACGTTAGTCTGACTTGTGACACAATATATAATAATAATCAAAAAGTCAAGCACAGCTGAGTGAATTCAATTGAAGTGCATTATTATTCATTCATTTGTCTTTCGACTGTGTGATAAGTGAATTGTGGTGCTGAATATTCTGTGAGAAAAAATATAAAAAATGCTGTGACTTAAAAAGAATGTGAATTCGTAGAGGTGAAAGTAATTTATTCATATGCCATATATAATGTAATTATACGCGTACATGTGTAGTCACATTGAGTAACAAACAATAACAAAAACAACAAAAAAAATCCTCCCGGGATTGAGAGAAGAACTCGCGTTTCTGTTAAAGTGTTAAGAATTGTGTTTGTGAACTCTCGCGGAATGATTTGCATATTTTGTGTTACTTCTTCTTAACTTTTTTGTGCTTCTCATAATCGATAACATTGCATGACACATAAATATTGACATTTAAAGCCATTTCAACGTGAATATTGAATTATGTGCATCGACATCGTTGCGGACATATGCGGAATCTCTAAAATGTAAGTACAATAATTGAACAATCTGTCGTCAATGTGCATTATGAATCTCTGCCCATTCAATTATTAATCCTATATAATTATTGAAGCGTCAAAAGTAAAGCTAAACAAACACAGTCATTTTGTTTCCATATTTCTATGATTTGGTTCCGATACAATTTCATCAATAAATAAGTGTTGGGAAGGGTGAGGGATATTTGTAGATTTTATCGGGAATTTAGGGGTTCGAATGATTATTTGGTCGGGAATGACGGTGATGTGAATGGAATTAAGAGGGTGAAATTGATCAAAATGTTCAAAATCGTACCAAATTTCCCAAAATAGCTGCAACCAATTTTATTAATTTTCCTATAAATTTGGAAACTTTCTCTTGTGAAGTATGTAATTTCGAACAAAATTTCAAAAAATTCAAATCTAAAAATCCAAATACAACTCAAAAAACACCAAAATATCCCGACATCACAATATCCCTAATTCCAATTCTCACAAAAATGTTGAGTGACACCATCATGATTTCTCCTTCTTCCCATTCGCCATACATATGGATATTAATGCCATCCATAATACTCGAGGGTTCCATTATTACACACAGTCTTTTTTCTCTTGTTCAAGTTGATGAAAGTCGAAAGGGAAAGCGACAATGAGTCGAGTCGAGGGGTGAAATTAACATAAATACAGTAGTTTTGTATTTAATATTTTAATGCTACTCATGCACGAAGAATTGTTGATGAATGGAGAGAAAAAAAATGTTTTTATATTTTTTAAGTATTGCGATGAATTAAAGTCGATAAATGGACTAAGATAAGGGAAATGAAAATTATTGTCGGAGTGAATGTTTCCAAGAAGAACAAAATGTAGTTTTCAAGTTCCTTATCTGAGAAGTCTATTTGATGCTCGACAGCACTTCCATTAATTTATTCGAGATTCTCGTTCTTTGTGTTTTGAGGAAGAATCTAGGAGATAAGAATAAGTTGATTAAACCTTAAATAATCTAATTTTGAATGCCATCTTCTTATTTTTCCATGTCTGACAACTTCATAGAGCTTAATTGCCGATGTATGAATTTAAATAAATTTATTTTATTTTAGGAACTGATTGCCACCCGACTTGTTTGTTCATTTTGGGACATAATGAAGGTTGATTATGGAATTTCAAAGTGCCGAATTGGCTGATTAGTTTGTTTGGATTTTGATTGTGGGGATTTTAAGTGTCAAGTGTCATTTGGAACTAGATAAAGTGAGCTAGATTGGGATTTTTGATGGATTTGAGTTTATGTTGTAATTTTGGGTGGTATTGAGGATTGTAAGATGGCGAATTTGGGATTTGAAGCTTGAATTATTGTAGATTTTTAGCAATTGTCCATTCAGGCTCTGCATTAGCGCTTAATTTAGTTAAATTGCATTAAATCCTTCAATTTTGAGGTTATACTGACTTTCTGCAACCTTATACAAATTCAAAGCATCGCCATTTCTCAATCCAAACCCCACTTGAGCCACAAACACCTCATTAATAATTTCAAAAAATAAACACCCAAACTCAATCCTCATTAACATCAAAAAATTTAATTAATTGACTTTATATACTCAAAATATATTCCACATGTTGTTTACTTCTTCTTCATTCTCCCATATTTCGTTAATGATGAACAGCCGAACGTTTTTAAAATAAACAGCAATAAAGCAATCTCTTTTGAAGTAGAGATCTTTTGACCCATATGTTGCAAGGTTTTTTCGTTCATCTCTGTTTGTTGTTAATGAACTAAACTTGTTTATTTGCCATGGTTAAATAAAAGCAGAGTGTAATTAATTTACTTTTTTTGAAATTGTTAAAATAACGCGAAATGTTGTAAAAAGATTTTAATTAAAATAAGGTTTTTTGAGCAGTTGAGTACTATTAGGGTTGAATCCAGTATGACTGTTTTTGACTCAAAATTGCAAATTGTCCTATTATGCTCGTTAATAATTGGACTAAGTTCAAAACCTAGTGCTAAAAATCAATCCAAATGGATCACTAAAAGTTCACTTGAATTAAGTATGAAGTTAAGTTGAATTGAGTCAATTTTTCAATGGAAAATCCAATTTGACTTCAAATTCAAACCTTAAGGAAGCTCCAATCTAGCTTATATGAATTCTGATGGGCAACAAGCCTAGTCTTCATTCCAAAATGCCATTTTTATATCTAATATGCAAAGCGCGTGCCCCCATGAGCAGAGTACGCTTAAAGCAACGCTCCTGAACATTCTCATCTAGTATATTTAGGTTAACCAAGCTCTCGAGAGCATGCTTTCCGCCTCTTACAGTATAATCTAATCCAAAATCATTCAAACCTCCTTCTCATTCCATTTCCATCCATATTCCCCTACCAAAAAAAAAATCCAAAATTCTTACACATTTATTTAAATATAGAAACACAACGCCATGATAATTCCATGACGTCCTTCCAAGAATGAAGGAAATCATAAGTTATAACTTATAACTTCCTACAAAATGTCATGCGACCGTAGAATGTTAAGTAGAATATCAGATCCTAAGCAGATTTGGTTTGTATGGTAAATTTCCATTCGAAAATGATGACAGAAATAACATTTTTTAATCCTTGAATATATTAGAAGTGAACATGTGAATAAATTCAATAAAAAGGTTCAATAACCTGAGTTGAGTGAGGAGAATTGGCCGATATGAATAAGAATCTTTTAAGGTTAAGAAGAATGAATCTGAAAGAATATTGGAGATTGGGTTGAGATTGGGAATAAAATTGGATTGTTTTTGGATGATCTAAAGGAAAGTTACTGTGTGGCTTGATATGAACATCTGCTAGAGTAATTATGGTGATCATTTGGGTTGCATGATTTTAAAAATTGAGAATTCTGAATGAAAATGCGGCAAATTTCAATTTTTGTCGTTAAAATGGGCCAGAAACAGCCTTCATGGTGCGGTATTCGTAGTTTCATATATTGTCGTTAATACGGCAACGAATGATGCCTAAGTGCCTAAGTGCTGTGCTGCTCGTGAATTTATATAATATAACCCGAGCGACATATTGCACCGAACAGCATTTTTCGCTATAAAAATGGGTCGAAATCAGCCGTTACAGCTTTGCAGGGCAGCTTTGCATCTAACCATTAATATGGTGACGTAACCGAGCCTCATAAACAGTGTACTGTTCGGAAAAAGACTCTAAACATGCACATTGGCTAATTAAATCTCAAAAAATACGTTCGCGTCAATTCCAAAAATTCCCCATCGACTAAGAATTCTTGTTCATCGTCTATATCCACATTTTTAAACGATCGATAAATTTTCTTCTTCTTTCTTCATTTCATCGTCATTTTCTGCCTTCTTTTATACATGTTGATGACAAATTCGTTGCTCATCTCCAGTCGCTCGTCTAATTTAAAGTTTATTTCTATTCAACTTGTTATTTTTTTTCTCATTTCTGTTATTTCCATTACATTTTATTAACACTTGGCGTATATATGGAAATTTGATGGAAACAATAATAAATAACGAGTAGACCCATAGAGTCACACTCATGTAGCTGATATTCAATTTCTATTGTTAATTAATCAATTTATAAGCAAATCACTTTTACAGCGTCAAAAATCTATACCGACATTCATAATATAAAAATATTATATGTATTGTAATAAAATCCCAAACTGCTATGCGGAGTTTGTAGAATAAATGAGCAAGGCATTTATATTTGGTTTTTGACAGTGTAAATCTCACTAATACATATGCATTAAATTTATTTTCTATGTAAAAGAAACGAACATGGCTGAAAAATGTGATATAGGAACATAAATTCACCACACCCTTAGGATAGAGCAAGATAGATGTATATATGAAGTATTTGTTGTTTCTGTTTGATGATAACAAATAAATTTACTCGGTATATAAATTGATAAGGGGAATTTTTCAGTAATTGATGAAAGAAGAAGGAAATTTTTTGGTTCCGTGGGTTTTAAGAATATTTACTTTAGATATTTTTTGATGATTTAGAATTTTTTTGTGAAATTTAAATTTTAATTAAATTATTTTAGGCTGTTTTTAAAGATTTTGAGTGTTCTTGAGATGATGAGAATTAAATTAATTAAAAAAATCTTTTTAAAATTTGAATTAATTTTCTAGACTCTAAAAATTCAATATGTCTAAATTTTTCTAGACATTTTTAAAATATTTATGGGCATCTTAAAAGTTTGATGAGACATTATTTAAAAAATTTGAACACTCAACAGTATTTATAAAAAGGTTTTGAAATTTATTAAGAAATCTAAACTTGAGCAACACATTGTAGTCCTTAAGGCAGTGCTAAAATGCCGTGGTACCGATAAAAAGTAAAGAAGCTCTAACGACGGCATGTCGAGTTGCTTTTGGCGCTCTTTTAAACTGTCCAAAACCATTTAATGCAATTTGGAATGAAATTTTGATCAATTTTTAAAAATTCAAAATTTTAAAACACATGAATTTGCTTCGTTTTCCAAAATATATGAAATTCAATGCATTCCCGAATGATATAAATAAAGAAGGCTCCACTACAGAACTTTAAAGGCTCAACTAAGCATCATTTATCAATGCCAAAGGGAAGCCACCTAATTTTGGCAGCCATATGAACGTCAAACGGAGGCTTCCATTTGATACTAATATAAAAAGTTATACATTTGTGTTGTTCGGGACTAAAAATAAATTTAATTAAATCTAACTTATTCCATCCTATTTTAATTTCATTAACAGAGCTTGAAGTCTACTCGAATTTAATATAAAATAGAATTGACCAGAGTCGACTTTTTCATACAAAATTCTAGCCGGTTTTGAGTTTTTGTCAAAAGAATCTCAAAGATTTCATTATTTCTCCAAAAAATTAAAAAATGAATTTTTTTAGAAGCAGCTCGTCAATTTTATACCAAATAATTAAGTTCCCTACCCAAAAAAATATTCAACCTTCTTCCAAAAATATCGATTAATCAAAAGTAATTAAATATGTGTCAAATGTTTCAAATATATGATTAGACGATTTTGAAGCGAGTGCAAAATATTCTGGAAAGTGCCATCTTGTGGTGGGGTGCTGAGTTAAATTTCTATAATCCTGGGTCCAGTGGAGTTATTCATAGTAGCTGACAATGAAAGAATTATCAAAATTTTAACTTAAATTTGCCAAAATTTAGCAATAAATTGGGAATTTCAGCAAATTTTCAAATAAAATTTCCATCCTCTAAAAATTCCTAAATCTTCATAGTTCACGAAAAGTAAATTTCTATCACAACTATGATCTCTATCATCCCAACACATCCACACAATTGTCATCAATGTGTGCGTGGCAAAAGAAATTTTTCACATCTCCAACACACTCAACCGATTAAAAATTTCGTGCTGCTCTCAAAAAAAAAAAAAAGTAAAATAAAATAACACAAAAGAAGAAGAAATTTCTTGCTCGATATATTCAGCATGACTATACACTATACAGATATATATCGGTGAAATATATTTTATGAATATTATATTCTCTCGATACTGCGCCCAAAAAAAATGATTTCGCTTCCAACTTAATTCTACAATTTCATTTAACTTATCATCAGCTTCCAATCATTCTAAAATGATACTTTGAAGGAATCTCTTTTTTCAATAAAAATTTAAATTGTTGCGAGGATGTTGGAAAGAAATTTGCTAAATTACAATTTTTTTAAGCAGAAATGAAATGAAATGAAAGGAGAAAATATATACAATTTGTGATGACAACGAATGAGATGCATTAAAAAAAGCAGAAAATTATTTGCTGTTGGGAATTCATTTGATGGTGATGCGGAGGGTATAAGGTGCATTTTTGATGTTTGAATATTGAATATAAATTAAATATTGAATATAAAATTTAAAAATTATTGAAAAATATTCAATTGTTTTTTTGCAGTTTTTAAGTCATTTAAGATTTTTGTTGAATCAATTTCATTAAAATATTTCAAACAATTCAAAGAGATTTTTAAATTTATGAAGGTTGAGAATAAATATTTCTAACTTTGAAATTACAATAAATTCAATTCAATGAATTTAAATTAAGATTCAACTGATATTTAATTTAAATTGAATCAAAATAATTCTAATTTTGATTAAAACTATTCAAAATTCAATGAAAATAGCTTTAAAAATTAAGGATCCTTAAAAGTAGAAATTTGAATTGAGCTAAATAAATTTTCAAAAATTAAAACAATTTCTAAGAGTTTTCTAAAAATTTAAAACTAAAATTGGCCTAAATTTAGATTTTTTTAATAGTTTTATTACTTATAAGAAGAATCCAATAAGAGAATTGACTAAAAATATTTCTTTTATATTGTTTCAAAAAATCAGCACATTTTAGCATCAAATTTAGGATTATATTTTTGATTTCGTTTCTTTTTTGAAATTTTTGAATAAAGCATAATTTTAAAATCATGATCAGACTTCAAATTCGACTGGATTTTTGACATTTTAATATAAAATCCGAAACTAATTTGAGCTCTGATCAAAATTATCAAATTTGCTTTAAAATTTCACATTAATAATTCTTCAAATTTGAATAAAAATGTTTTAAACATTCATTTTTTTCAAATGCGTCAAATGAGAAAATTCACCAATTAATGTTGAATCAAGCTCTGATTTGCTCAAGTTTGATTAGACAAATTGGAGCTTGACTTGGATTTTGTATAGAAAATTGACTCAAGTCAACTCGATCATATTCAAAATTCGAGTCGACTTCAAGCTCTGAGGCAAAATGAGTTGAATTTTGAAAATCCCATCTAATCATCCATCCAACCAGTCAGTCACCCAAACCAAACCATTTCCAAACTCGCTGGTTTCAAATAAATTGCACAATAAATGATGATTATTATTATTATTTTATGGAATGAAGAAGAGCAGCATTATCATCGATGAAAATACATTTCGCTTGAAAAAAAAAGAAGAGAAAAAGAGAAGAAAAAAACTCAATCAATTTTTTATTGATTTAAATATAAAGCGTTACTTATGTAAGATTATAATCGAGAGAAAAATTTAATTTTCTTTTTCATGAAGCAAAAAAGTAAAAAAAAAGTCTGAAATCAGAAATGGAAAGATGGAAACTTTAAGAGGTTTCTAATTGGATAAAAAAAAAAATGAATTTCAAGATTTCATTCTCGAGTGCTTGACGGCTTCAATCTCATATTTATGGAATCCCAAAAAAATCATTTCTGGTTATCTGCTTTCTTACTTAAGCACGTACATTTGATGTAAATATTCCTCGTATGTCATCAAGACCAATAATTTTTACTGTATATTTTAAAGCTTCGGCTTTTGCATTAAAAATTAGATTATTTTAATATCGTTTCGGTTTATTTTTGAGTAAAAAGTAAAATATTATTTGTATATATGGCGTATAGATTTGTTTAAATTGAAAGGAAGAAGAGAACATGAGACTAAAAAGATTTAGACTAAGTCAAGTTGATTCATGTGAAAAATATATAAATAACAAGAAAATAATGAAAATGAATTGGATTGGAATTGAGACTAGGATGGGACGCTGGATGGAATTTTGGGGGGTTTTGAAGGGATTTTTGGAGTTTATGAAGATTTTTTTGGTTTATGTAGCTCTAATGATGCTGGAGGCTGGTTTCATTAAAGAATACAGATGAAGCTAATTTGCCGTTAATCACTTTACGCAGAATTGACTGAAAATCTGGCACCAGGACGACTTGAGTCATGTTTGAGGTCCGATTTAATCAAATTTGGTTTGAAGCTAGATTCCGGCAGTTCTAGGGTCGAATTTTGGACTAATTCTTTTTCTGTGTCTTTGAATTCAAATCGACTTTATGTTCTGCTTCCGGATTAAAGACTATGAGCAAAGATTTGCCTATTAATGGTGCAATGAGCCGTATTCACTCATGATTCATATGCGAGTATAGTTAAAAATTTGAAAATATTTTAAAAATTCACCTAAAAGCTGGGGCAAATCTTGATATCGAGTCAAATATTGAACGTAAGAGTCTGCGTAAGAGTCTGCTCATGATGACTTGATTCTATGTTAAATGTGCTTTGATTTCCAGCTTTGGTATAGAGTATTAAATAGCGCAAGTCGATTAATCGATTCAAAATTCAGCAAGTCGACGTAGATTTAATTCAAATTTGGAACTAAGTCAGAATTACTCTGGCCTTGGGATGCATTTTTGATCGATTAACTGAATTGTTTTAATCAAGGGTGAAAAATGAAGTTGCCGAATTGTGTAATTGTAACGTATAACTAGATTTACATTCGTGATTGTAGCGTGGAACCGGATTGGATATGAATCTTTATAAACCAAGTGAAAATCGATCAAATTCTCAAAAATTTTTAATTTTATATCCAAATTTCTAAAACATAAATTCAAGATCAACTCACAACACTTTTAACTAGCTTCCCATCCTATTCAGACCCCCAAATTTACGCGTAACAAGTTAGACATCGTTTAAAATTCTTGTTCCTCTTTCTTCCTCCAACATTATCATGTTTTTTTGATATGTTATAATTTTTTAGTGGGATTAACAAAACATTTTACAGAGTCGACATTAATCTCGTATTTCTTGTTTCACCTCAGCCATTCCGAATGTCTGCTATTAAAAAAAATCTTTTTTTTTATTTTATATCTTTTTCGACTTGTTATGCACACTTCCATTTCACGTCATGCTCACGTTTTCATGCTTCTTATTTTATTTTTTTCGGAAAAAAAATTATGTATACAATGTATTTATGGGTTTTGTGAAGCCATGAGCAATGAGGAACCAGAAAAGAACGAGGAGATTTATAAAGAAAGTAAAAAGAAGAAGAAAAAAAGCCATTAAAGTCTTGTAAAGTTATAATAACGTCCTTGTAAAAATTTATAAACAACAAACAGCATAGGATGCACTTGAAATAGTTTATGGATAATGAAAAATGCAGGAAGAAATGCAGAAAAATGTTTGAAGATATGAAACAGTTATCTCTTAAGGCTCTTAAATATCGTGCGTGTGTCTTTACAGAGTCTATACGGAAATAATTTCTTTTAAGAACTTTCGATTATCACAATTAGTTCTTCTAAAAATGGAACGAATTTTTTGAGAGATTCATGGTCATCTGTTCATGGATTTATATTACAAATGTCGGAAGTAGAAATGACGCGAGATTTGATAAGTTTTTAAATTGAAAATTATTGAGAATATGTTAAAGATCAAAGAGTTTTTTTGGAAGTGATGCATTAGAATTAATTTTGAATTTTGAATATTAGTAGAAGTGAGTGTGTGTCTTTGAGGATTTAATTCTGTCCAAACCAGGGATTGATAATCAACAGAAATTTGAAATTTCGACTTTTTCGGATATTAAGTATTGGCAATAAGTGAATTGAACGATGCTGTTCTATTTTTAGTTACTTTATTTCTCAATTTCGTGTATATTTTTCAAAAGTCAATGAGTAACTCGAAAATTGAGCATTTAATATGAATAAAGAATCAATCTCTGGCCTGAACATCTACAATAGTCTATGATGTCATTCATATCATCGATAGAATTATGAATTAAAAGCTACTGATTAGCCTACGCTCTAAAAAATCCAAAAAACCAGTTTTAAAATGCTAAAAGCCGGCAAAAATGTCAATCAGAAGCTCAAAAGCGAGCCGCTGTTTTGCTAAGAATTCAAAAACTGTGTTTTGCATAGTCAGCGTAGTCACAGTTAACTGTTATATACTCATGAATGCAATATTTAAGCAAGGACAGCTATCAAGTGAACTTTGAGTTGTAAATGAACTTAAGTGCACCGTACCCTTCAAAGAAAGCAATCAAATGGAAACCTAAGCTTAACATCTTAAGAATAAACACCGGAAGTGCCTGAAATAACTTCCAAATCCATTGAAAGAGTTCTAGACACGAACATTTAATAATTAAATTACCTTCCATAATTATTCATCCCTTATACGGCCATTACAACAATCACGAACTCCCCATTTCCAAAATGTAAGTAGACACCTTTCCATTACATTCACAACTTTACATAATAATAATTATAACTCTAATTTCCTCATAACTTTGCTCTATTCATAAATTCATTCATGCATCATGTACATGAGCAAGCATGAATGTTAAAAATACATAAAAAAAATTCATTTGTCACCGAAAAAAAAACTGGATGTATGGAAACAGTTGACGCAATTTATTCATGAAAAGTCATTAAATCAAGCTACATTTTAATTTTGATTGTAGGCAATAATAGTAAAGAAATTATGTGAAATTGTCGACGGACGTTGAATAATTGTGGGGATATGAACAATTAGGGCAGAATAATTGGATATATCATTGGGTAATTGAGGATATTGATTAATTTTTGGGGCTGTAAAGTGGGAATTTGATATAAAAATTGAATATTGAGGATGTAGGGTCAGGAATTGACAGTTTATTGCCATACACTACTCTAATATGTAGCGTCATGAACCACTAGAGCTGCAATCTTTGAAGTCATGAACCTTTCAGGTTAAAAACCCCAAAAAATCAATTGAAATTCACCAAAAACCATCCCAACATTCCACATCGAATAAGCAACAAAAGAAGAACCCAAAAAACTACATCAACACTAGTCATTTGTCAGCTTTCGCCTTCTTTATCGACTCACTTATAAAGTGCTTCACTCCAACAACAACAACAACAAATTCCGAATAAATTATCGACAATAAAAAATATTTCCATATCAAAACAATTTCAACGTCGTCCATTGAACTTAAAGATAATAGACATTCGCGTATATACACGAAAGAGAAAGAAGTTTGGATGGAAGTGAGTCTATTCCCGTACATGTCCAAAAAACAATCTCTTAACCAACAAGCAATGAATTGCCATAAAATTTTATATGGATGTAATTTTTATATTTATATGATAACATAATTTGTCCTTTTGGTGCGTCTCATCTGGAATATGATACATCTAGGAATAGAGAAATAGAGCGGGTAGTCACTGCAACATGTATGGTTTGGTATGGATTGATTGGGAGTTGATCGGGGTCGAATTTAGGGATTTTTTGGTTATATGAGTCAAATTTCTGGTCAATTCTAATCAAATCAGATGCAAAGCACCTGATCTGGCACTAACGGATCCTTAATATGCTGATTATGCCTAATTCAAGATTCTGGCTCAAATCTGCTTCTTGTTGCTACCTCAAAAGGGAGTGAAACCTAATTGGAACCTTCAAAAATCCCCAAAAAACTAAGTTCAATTCCCAAAAACCCAAAACCTCCCAGAGCCAACTCAGCATCCTCTAATCACTTGCACTTTCAAAATATCCCACCAAACCTCAATAAATCCACGCATTTTTATGACTCTACATTGCATTGTCCGGAAGATAAATATCAGTAGTTTTGTGTCTATATGTCACCATATATCCACATATAATAATCATAATCATTTAATTGGATCTTCCATTTCAATTATGACATAAAATTAACAATGGGTCATAAAAGTAGCGCATATGGTTCCGGTATTCTTTCATACGTAGTTGCGTCCATAAAAAAAAGAGAATAGCTGAAAGGAACGAGACAGAACAGAGTGAGAGGCAAAAGAAAAATGGAAATTTTGGTGTTTGTGTGTGAATTGTGTATTGTTTAATATTTGGTTGTAAAACTATAAAATGGATATTTATGTGAGTAGTCTGTTGATTTATGGACGAGCGATGCAATGAGGTATTTTTGGCTCAGATTTTTGTCAATTAATTGGAGTCAATTGGAATTTATTTGATTGCCAATTAGACAGAAAAACGGGAATTTTTTTTGGGGTCTTGTCGTCTGCTATTTAATCCGTTGCTGACTGAATTCTTTTAGTTGCAATATCCATAAATTCTACTAATTAGCTTCCTTTCCCCGGGTTTATTTTTGTTCATGATTCGACAGTTTTTAAATCAAGCATTTCCCCATAGCAATCTACAAAGTCACATTCAAATTTTGCTGCCTTTTTTTCTTATTTTATTCAACTCATTTTCATAATTTAACCAAAGTTAGTGCTCATTACATGATACTTCTTTTCATTTTGAGTCGTTAATTTAGTTTTTTTTTTTAAAAAAAAAGTTTAATTAAAAGTAATGGCAAGCCGCCTAAAAAAGAGCAAGTCTACATGTTTAAATTAATTTTTTTTTCTTCTTCTTCTTCTTGCATAATTTTGTTTTTATTAAAAAATTATTTTACTTAGTTTTCAATGTGGCTGTTCAATGTGGACTTTTTGCTTGCAACTGTTGGGGGATAAGTTTCTGTGCTGTTAGCTTAAATTTTGAATTTGGGGTTCTGATTTGGGTGGCTGTCTTAATTGTTATCTAATTACAGTCTATTTCAAGCTATTTAGGCTATTACCGGTTGATTGTAGGATATTCTGAAAGAATTAAACTATAACTAAATTGAATTTACTCAATTTAACCGGACTTTGAACTTACAGACTTACTTACTTAGGCTATTATGAAGAAATCTACGTTTCAATTGAATAAAATTCCATCGAATCGTTGCTTGCCTTATCAATTTGACAAATTTGGACTCTATTTTTTGTCATTTTTAGGCTGTGTGATTTCCAAATTAGCTGTTTTACAAAATATTCTTACAAAATAAATGACTCCTTCTTCCTCTGAATACGCCCCTGTCACATAAATTGTGATCCATTTCAAATAAAACTAGCTCTTTTGCTCGCAATCTGCATCATGGATGCCTGCATGATTTTTTGCTATCCGCGAAGTCAGACTTAAAGACCTTACTTGAATAACATATGCCCCTGATACTACGACATTGAAAAGTCAACATACTTGGCACTAAGTTGCAAATTTAGTCAATCTTGCATGATTTGAATGTGTGCCAAGTAGAAAAAATTCAAGAAATATTCTTCAAATAGTCAAATTTAGTTAAGTTTTCAATATTGTTGACGTCTAAATCAGTGTTGTCCAAGCCCTTTATGCGTTAGATAGCATCTGAATTGATTCAGTGAGCCACGGCACATAGCAATTGCATTGTTCTAAATTGTTCAATTTTATAAAAATACTCAAAGCATGAATATTCATTCCTTTAATCTAAAATGCGCTTCATTCCTCCTCAACTTCCATACCCACCTCAATCTCTTCATTCCATACCTTTTTATTATTAAAAACATACCACACAAAAATATTCTTATTCTTATTTCTTAATCCCAGAGATTGTGATTGTAATAAATTTTTTATTGTGACTCTAATTATCGCTCATTTAGAAGAGTAAAATATGTCTGGTAATTAATAGGCGCTTGGTGAATATATTCGAGATAAAGGAGAGCATCTTGGCGTTATCAATAATTTTAAATAAAAATAATTCAGAAATTTCGTCTTTTGTAGATTAATTAAAGAAGTGAAGAAAGTTCAAAGTTTTTGTGTGACTAAAAATCGATTCCAAAAACAAAAATTGTAATTTATGAAGCCACACATAAAGTATTTGCCATCACGCCATATTTTCACTTTGATAATCCTCCTATATTTGCGATTCTATTTGCTATATGTTGTTTACTCACAAAACGTTCTCGACGAATAAATTCAATATTATTATTATACTCGATATATGTTTCCTTCTTTTCTTGTTGTGTCAGAAAATACTAATTGGCTCATAAATAACTCTGAAAAAAAAAAATAGAAGAATGTGAAATTTATATTTAACTTATTCAGTTCTTTCCTGTCTTTTTCTTTTGTAAATATTATAAGTCGCACATGGCAAATAATATTCTTTTCTTTCTCTCCTTAACTATCGCAGTGAATATGCCTTTTTATATTTATTCAGTTGACTTTTAATTGAGTCAAATATTTTTTTTATATTGGAATAACACGAAATGTACAGAATTGAGTGCAATGGTTGGAAGTTTGAGGGTTTGATGGAGGAATATTGATTGAAATTTGAGTTGTTTTGGTGTTTCTTGAAGGTTGATGTCATGAGAGTCGATTCATGTTTTGTGATTCATGGCCTCTCTTAGTTTGCGTCTGAAACTGGCTCTATTATTGACACCAGCTTGCCATTGACCGATCCCAAGTGTATTAAAATCTCCATCGACAGTGTCCCAATCTTAGAACGACCGCGAGATGACTTGTCTTTTATAAAATTAGTTATTTCGGGCTTAATTTGTTAAATTGGAGAATTGCCAACAAAATTTCATATTAAAAATGAAGATTTAAGAAAAAGTTAGTTTTGAACTGGTTCAAATCCTTTGATTAAAATGATTTATTGGTATGATTCAGCCGATTTAGCATTATTTTTCCTTTTTGCCATTTTTTTAGTAAATATTTTACATTTTTACTTTATTGGCTGTGTAAAAACCTTTGAATAGTTTATTTGAAGATTAACCTGGACTTTATAGTGAGGATTGTCAATACAAAATTGATATATCTTGAGGCTGTCTCTATTTTGAGAATCTCTTGAATTAAAACATCGGAAAAATTTAGCTTTTAGGTTCTAAACACCATATCATCCTTAGCCCACTTCTACTGCTCTCACTGTACACTCTCGTACAGACAAGCAGCATGTCCATGAGTATGCTCGCAAAATTGAGTATGTTCAATTATATCAACTGAGTATACTCAAGGACACACTCATTTAGATGACTATATTCTTTGTCTATTAGGGACTAGTATGACCCAATCTAAAATATAAGTTCTAATGTCCTATAACTAGTTAAAAATAATAGAAATGTCGTCTTATTTGAAGATTGTCTCCATTTTTAGAATCTAAATTCAAAACTTCAAATTTCTCCATTCTAATCTCACAAAAATCTATTTACTTTAAGCTCAATCCAAACATTTGTTTGTTTATTTGCACAAAAATATCAAAAACCATTTTCCCATGCAGTCAAGATTACGATAAATAATAATAACAAACAAAATACAAAAATATACAAACATAGAGTAATGATAATATCAATGAAGGAAAAAGAGCCAATATCCATGTAAATACAAATCATAAAATTATGTTGAATTATTATGCGTGTATTTTTTTTATTGCTTATTCTAAATACTTACTCTTTTGGTGTGCACAAATTTTTTGTGTCTTTAAGTGCATTTGGTTCTTATGGATGAGATGATATTCGAGATGAGGGATCAAGTTAATGATCGGAAAATTCGTTTTGAAATGAAATAAAAATAAATATTTTTTTATTAAGTGAACATGAATGATTTATGAGAGTGATTAGAAGTGCTGGGTGAAAGGGGTTTGGAATGGAATTTGGGAGGGAATTAAGGCAGTGTAATTACTTACTTATTCAGCTTGCTGATCAGATCAATGGCGAATTATGGTGTCCCTCAGATGCCGGCTGAAACTGGCTATATTGCTGACTTCCGCTCGCACAATCTCCAATATCAAGCGCATTCCTCTATCTGTCAACAGCATACTTACTTACTTTACTTCGCTGGCCGGACAGATCAAGTGTGATTAATGGCCTCCATCAGTCGTCTCCTGAAGCTGGCTCTATCACTGGCTACCGGTTGCCAATTAGCAATTCCAAGTGTGACACTATCTCTGTCAAAAGCTTCCCTCCTTGAATTCTTTGGACGTCCTCGTGATTTTTTGGTATCATTGGAATTAGTGTGTTTCATAAATGCATAATTATCCGTTTTGAATGGTCGATTTTGATAATCAAGAATTTCAAATATTTTAATTTTCAACTGTTTTATAAGATTTGAAATTTTGAACGGTTTTTAAAAATTTAAAATATTTGTCATAAATTTAAAAATTTAAAATATTTGTCTATTTTTAAAAAATTGAAAATTTAATAGACAAAATTGTCAAAATAATAAAATACTGAATTTTGAGAAATTATAGAAATTAACAAATATGAAGGTTCAAATCCTAAAATTTATGAAATAAATAGTATTGTTCACATTAGTGCCTTTTTGCTATATTTTTGAATCAACTCCATTTCTTTTATGCAAAAAGTAACTCCACTAATCAATCAACAAAGTAACAAAATCATCACATTTCCATAATTCCTCTCTTTTACTCGCTGTGTGTGTCACATAACAACATATCCAATATTGATTAAATCCATTAGACAATGAGGCGCCATATTGAAGAAAAATAGAAGTAAAGTTTTATATAAAAGTATATCCATAATGGATACAATCTAACTGGAAAGAAAAGTTTATAAGTAGATTTGAAATCTTGCCAACCATCACTTAAAGTAAATTGAAAACTTTACTATATATAGAGAATTTTTTAGTATTATAGTCGAGAGTAGTTTTTTCTTGAAAATGTATAAAAATCAATTTAGTGTGACTGACTGACGGATGGTTGACTGATTTTGCTATAAATTCCATTTTTTGAAATCTTTCTATTAAGTTAATTTATTTTTCGGGTTTTGTTATTTTATCTGTTTGAAATTTTTTTGATTTGTTCTGATTTTTTAAGGGGTTTTTGTGATGAGGATTGGACGCTGTGGATGGGGTTAGTTGCTTCCTTTGCTGGCAATTATGATTCTTGGCATCCATGGCCGTGGATGGGGTTAACTGAGCAACTTTTATGAATTTTAGGGCATTTTTAAATCAATTTTATGTCATTTCCATCTAAAATATCCAAAACTTCAAGAATCTAGGTCAAAATTCGACAATCCACAAAAAATAACGGAAATGAAGCTTATTTTCATATAAATCGACCTCCTTACTGTAAATACAACTCCAATATTTATTTAAAACCTCAAAACAAATTCACAAGACATAAAAAAAATACAAAAAAATCTCCTTGAAATTGCCATTGATTCATTTAAGCTACTGTTTCCAATTAAATACATGCAAATCGATTTAAAGTTGTAAATAATTCTCTATAGATGTCGTAAACTGTGTATTTATTTTATTTTGAATCTTATTTATTTATAGTTTTTGAGATTTAAAGGAATGAGATAATGGAGAAAATATTTAGTTATGGCTACTGTGGGGATATATGCAGTTGGAGATATTGCAATAAATTGAGGGTTTTTCTGCAATATTTTTGAATTATTTAAATGAGAAATCCACGCAGAATAAGCCAAACCTGCACGATATAACGGTCGAAAGCAGTCATGAGCACTCTTTTATTTTTTAAGGCATACCTTGGTGGTAAGCTTCGGCTGAAACACGATTCATGAGATTTTCGGCACATTTGTATGCCGCGGCACCACCACTGGTCTATAAGGCAGCTAATATGAAGCCAGAGTCTCCTGCAGAGAACTTATATCCAGTATGGACTTCTACGCTTAATTTGAGTCGCTCGGTGAAGATTAGCATGAACCAACTTCGCATTTTTGCATTAACAGCAAGGCACAAGTGATATAATCGACTTAGTGTCTTATGGAATTGGCTCAGCTTAATTTATGTTGATTATTAACTTTGAATTAATTACTACTAAATTGCTTACTTCAGCCGTTAATGCGGTATTAATGGCGATAGTAAATAATATTGAAAATAATAATTAGTATTTAATTTTCTGATATTGAACGTTAAAAGAAGTAAGCTTAATGTAGGAGGATAATTAATGAGATATCTAGAAATGTATAGAGACATATGGCACTTAAGTGAGTGTAATATCAAGTTTGTTGGAATGTTTAATATTAAAATTTGGACAAGAATGGACAAAAATACTTTAGAATTAGACGTGAACTGGACATTAACTTGCTATTAACTAGTTATAATGTATTTTTGTCCAATCGAGTACATTATTGTCCTAATTATGTTGGATATAACCTAACGAGCACAAGTTATCAGTTTATTGAGTCAAAAATTGCGACCAGAAAGCGTGAATCTGGCATAAAGTCAGAATCATGTCGAAAAAGGACCGGATTATGGATAGATTACTTGATTTATGCTTCTTGGGAACCAGTAACGTTAGAATTAGTTAATATGCAGTTGATGACTAGCTTTAACGCATTTTTGTCCATTCGAACACATGATTGTATGCTATTGCATACCATACAGTCGGCATCTTTTTCAAATTTTCTAATTCTTCAAGAATCGGACCTTCTAAAGCTGACAATTAAATAAATTAAAATTCAAAATTCATTCCAATTCAAAATTTATGTCACGCCCGACTCAGACAAAATAAACTTCCAAAAAACTTTCCCACTGTACATTTCAAAATGCTCATCAATTTCCACACGATTTATGAACATTATCTTCATCCATAAGAAATTTCGAAAAATATTCACTTAACTCAACAGTAATTTATAATTCATAACAAATTGCATTTTTTTAAAATTCACAAAAAAATTCAGTGCATTTAATTAAGCAAAAAGTATTCATGAAGTATAAAATCGTAAAAATTAATGTCATGTATACAATCATTAAAATTATAAAAGCATGAAATTAAGAACGGCAGTAAATCAGTGGCTTGTCTTGTATGTTGCGTTATCAGGAGCTGTAACGGAAATGCTTTTGGGAAACTTTTTGAATTAATTTAAAATTCTCAAAAATTCAAAAAATTCCAAAATTCCAACAAAAACCCCCAAAAACTTCATAACCATCCATATAATATCCAAGGCCACAACTCCTCATTACAGGTACAGTTACTCATAATCCTCACATACTAATTGCATAACATTAACCCTTTCCCTCATTATCCATAACAACTAGTCCAAAACTAGCTGTTAAAGGTCACCCAAATAATAACTAACAGTACCGAGTGAAAAAACCTTGAAAGCAAGTCACAAGAAGAACTTCATTTACAATCCAATCTATTCAATGCTATTCTCAATAGATCCGTACCATATATATTATTTTAAGGCAAGAAGAATTTTTCCATTTAAGATGAGAAAACATTTTTCTTATTTTTCCAATTTCATTCTTGATATATATATTTTATATGTATGTATGTATATCCATACAGTATTTGCTTCATTGGCGCAGTTGTGAGTACGAGTAAGGCAAATAATGCAAAGAGAGAAATAAAATAGAATTGGCAAATTTGGGGGTTATTTGGATGGAATGTGATGTGTGAAGGGGGGATAAAATCAGGTTTGAGGTTAGGTCTGGATTGGTAAGGATATGCTATCTTCATCTCTAGTCTCGATATGGCATTTCTCATGATTTTCGGAATTTTGGAAATTTTAAATCAATTTTTGAGTATTTTTAGGTTATTTTCCCAGTGTTTAGGTTTATGTCCCCTTCCTCGACCTAATTATACCCCTGAAGATGGTCCAGGTCAGTTGTGGACAACTTGTGTTTCACGGCACATTAGTTTGGAGTCAAAAATCGTTGGAAATGACATGAACCGTATGCAATATAGGTTGAACACTAAGGTGTGCCGCGAAAAACAAATGGTTGTCCACCACTGATCTAGGCAATTACCACAAGTTGGATGAAGGTCGGCCATACCAAGATCCATCTCAACCTGATATCTAAATGCTCCCAGATGGTCTCGATGTAGCATTAAGCTATATTCTAATTGATTAGATGTATGGACCCTTATTAACCCTAATTACACCCCTAAGATAGTCAGCAGTGGGTTCTAGCCGACCATGACAATATCCATCACAACCTAACATCCAATCGTCCCCCAAGATGAACGAAAATTCCTCAAATTTCTTGAACAAGCATGTTTACCACATAAAAATTGATTAAGTCAATTCCACTTTCATTCTCTACTTGTGCTGTTTATGTATGATGCTGTATTATTTTTCCTTCTATCATTTTTCTCAATTGTGAGCCATAATGAATGAAATGAAATGGAATGTTTAGGATGAATGAAAGAAAAGACTGTCGAGTAGTCGAGAAATAATGTAGAAAATGTATATCAAGTATAAATGCTTTTCATTTCAATGAGATTAATTTTCATGAGAAATTCTTGAAGCGGAAAATTGGAAAAAAAACGGAAAATTTTCATTCCATTTCATCTCATCATGCATTTCGGGCACTCTTGTCTTTTTTTGCTTGCTGATGTAAGAGATTTCTGGGGTTAATTGTATTACTTAGTGAAACTAATGAACAAAAAGTAGAGAAAATGTTATTAACATTTTGTTTCTCCTCCAATGGAGATAGAAGAAGAATTAGTTTCATTTACGTAATAAGATTTTTTTCTTCTTGTGTGACAAGCTGAGGTCCCTTGGGTGGAATTTAGATTCAATTTTGTTAATGGGAAAATATTTTGAAGTGAAAGGTTTGAGTCGTGTTTGGATGATGGTGGAGTTTTTGGATTGTTTTGATGAAAATTGATGAGAGATGGCTTTAAAAAATTAACGCAAAATGACTTTGCAGTAAAATGACATTTTGCAATCCATGTGCCTCATATTTGACCTCCTTCGCATCAGATACCATCATCCTTAGCCGAATGTACAACAAAATGAATCATATACTCAACCGATAATCCATTAAATTCTCTTCTATATCAAAATCCTGTTCCTGATGCTATAAAATGTTCGTCCAAAGCAGCAGGCATCCAAATTGCAGCCTTAGGCAATCAATAATGTTCAGTCCAAAACACAAGACTAAAATACAAAATACCAATATCTGCAGTCTTAGATAAACTTTAATGTACAGCTTAAAACACAAAAAATACAGGTCTGCAGTTCTTTGTCGAACTCTGGAGCTATGTAGTCTAGTTTTCTAGTAATGTACAGCCTAAAACTACAGGCCAGCGCGTCTAATATTCATTAAATTCTGTTCTGCGGTTCTTCGTCGAAACTTAGCGTTATATATTCTAGAATTCATGTACAATAGTAAGTGAATCAATCTTCATGACATTAATCATTAAAAATGGACCCAGATATGACTAGTTATTTTTGGAATCGATCCTAAGTCTACAGTCATTAATAATTGGTCCAATTTTACTATTTGTGCTTCAAAACGACGAAAAAAGCAACCATAAATCATCAAAAAATCCACAAATCATAAATTCTGTCATAAAGGAACTAAATTAATCTAAAACCCACACACCCATCCAAAACCTTCAACCTAGCTCCCTCAAGGTCCCTCAAAAAATCCTCAAAAAATTCCCCGTAAGGGTCACCATTCCCACTGTAATTTATACGAGCTGCTGTGAATTCTCGCATTTTTACGTTCGCCGACGGTTCTTTATGCTTCATTAAACGAAAATGAAAATGAAATTAAACAGTGTGACTTGCTAGCTATGGCAAAAAAGTAAAATAAATGAAATGAACCAAAAAATCTTCAGCAGGGCTAAAAATATAAATCCCCTCATTTGGCTCATTATCGATTTATCCATTTGCCTTTTATTTTTGTTTATTAAAATATTTCTTTTTGTTTAGCCTTAATGCCAACAGTAATAGAGATAAGAACTTTCTACTTCTTACGCCTCTCTATGCTGTTTATGTTCCTATTTTGATTGTTTTGTTTGTGTCGATTATCGGAATTTATTCAAAGTTGAAACAATACATTTTTTTGGACCTTTTTATCATATTTTATTCAGCACTGCCGAAGCTTAGAAATATTTTTTTTA
Source organism: Chironomus tepperi (assembly GCF_022539635.2). Classification (NCBI taxonomy): domain Eukaryota; kingdom Metazoa; phylum Arthropoda; class Insecta; order Diptera; family Chironomidae; genus Chironomus; species Chironomus tepperi. Next base: position 6,026,882 of record NW_027226207.1, read on the forward strand.
TATAGTTACATAAAATATTCATCCAGGGCTTCATGCCGCATGTCAAAAATTTCATTCAATTCACATCCATTCTGTTTCATTTTCATCCCTTTCTACGCATACACATGACCGTACACAAGTCAAACACTAAAATGAGAGCATTTCTTTTCATATTCTGTGTGTGGAAGCGAAGAAAATGTAGAATGTGAGAGAATAAAAGTCGTTTGTGTGCCACGCCCAACATGGCTTCTCTACACACAGCACAAAAACAAGATGTATGTGAAGGTTTATTATTAGACATTGATGTAGTTACGTCACATCGTCGCACAACGGACTAGTTTGAATTATATTTTTGCAGATTTTACAAAATTGTCGTTTGAACCCCGGCGGAAGATTCATAAAAAAAATTTGAAATACGACAGCAAGATCAAGCGTAATTTAATTAAAAAAAAAGTATTTTAATCATCGTCGAGGCTGGCTGGGAGCGATTAACGAAAATAAAAGTCAGGAGAGTTTAAAGAGATCTTGCTGACTTAATCTTCGTTTCATAATTTTCTTTGCCTGTCTCAAATGAAAAATGAAAAAAAATTTTCTTTTTATTTAAATATAAAAAAATTTTTCTTTTCTAGTTTTTGAGTCTTTCTGTTGAGAAAAAATTATTAAAATAGCGAGTTAATTATGTGTGCTTGTGTATATATTTTTTGTATAATTTTAAAGTGCTTTATTTTGTGAAATATTTCAAAAAAAAAGTCTTCTAAATTTAGTTTTATGTTGAAGAATTTTAATTTATTGTTTGTGTTTTTATTGTTGTAAAAAATTGTCTACAAAGGGCTATAATTTATGAACAGAATAGATGATGACGTGAAGATTATGAAATTATTGAAATTTTTCATGCGCTGAACGCTGAGTTTGTGAGAATTTTAAATAGATGATTTTGCGACGGGTTTAGAATGAAAAAATTTAAAATTATGAAATTTTGATGTAAATTTGACTGAAAAATTGAATTTTAGTTCAAATTTATTTAAATTATTGAATTTTGAAATTAAAACTTCTAAATTAACTGAATTTTGAGTTCAAATCTTCCAAGTTGACTGAATTTTGAGTTCAAATCTGCCAAATTGACTGAATTTTGAGTTCAAATCTTCCAAGTTGACTGAATTTTGAGTTCAAATCTTCCAAGTTGACTGAATTTTGAATTCAAATTCTTCCAAGTTGACTGAATTTTGAGTTTTAATCTTCTAAGTTGACTGAATTTTGAGTTCAAAACTTCCAAGTTGACTGAATTTTGAGTTCAAATATATTCAAATTGTCCGATTTTAGCTAGTTTTGATTGAATTGATCAAAAATTCCAATTTTATAAATTCATAAAATGCAGAAATATCCAATTTAATTTAATTTTGACACTACAATTCTAAGCTCCAACTTTATAGAGTCTAAAATCTAGATATTCTATCAATAAATCTCTAATTTTCCAACAATGCCAACTCAAACCCCTATCTAAAATCACCCAACCTTTCAATCCACTCAATCATAAATATCAACCGATTCCTAAGCAGCTCCAAAAATCTTCCGCATTTCCATATCACCGTAAAATAAATCCTCTACTATCGTATGTGATCTCAATTTAATTAGTTTCGATAATTCCCCATCACTTGTGCCTCGCATCTCATATTAATCCCCTCCCCATATAATCTCATAGTTCTCAAGTAGAAACGGAAAGTTCACCCAGCGAAATGCTATAAACTCATTTTATGTCTTTTGGAACGGAAATAGCGCTTGGATATGATCTGAATCTTTCTCATTCCTAATACTGAAAATGCGATACGATAAGCGAAAGGGAATGGAAGTAAAAGAAGCATATTTTTATTTTACTAAAAAGGATTTTCTTAAAGAAGTTATTCTTGCACACGAAAAATTTGATTATTTTTTATACACAAGAAGGTATGCTCGCAAAAAAATAAGGAATAATATCAAGAAGAAGATGTAAAAATATTTCTTTTATATTGCTTCACATAAAGTGGTCCTTTTTTTTCTTGCCTTGCCTTCCATCTTTATACTATGCTGTGTACTATACATACATATTTTTCATTCCATTCCTATGCTTTTCTAAGCTATTGCTATGCTTCGGTTGTGATGAAGACGAGAGTAACATGATGAAGAGAAGAAGTGGAATGATATTGGGAAAGTTTTTGATGTTAAAATGGGTATGGGGGTGGTTAGAGGCGCATTTTAGGGGATATTGTGAGTATTTGGGGGTTTGGTGTGATCTGGACTGAGTTAGGTCACTTAAATAGCTATTTATTGCCTTATTTTTGGGGTTCAGATACCAATTGTTTCGATTTTAACCAAAATTACACTAAATGGATGCTGTTGTTCTATTATAGTGGCTAGAAACACTAGATACATAATTATACGACTAGTTCACATCTAGCATGACTAAGCATACCTCTTTAGACTTCATCTGCTTAGAAATGCATCTAAATTTGAGTCTAACTTCATCTTAAAGACTCGACAATCAGAGAATCTTATTGAACATGAATTCTAACTGCACATTCCCCAAAAACCAATCCAATCCCCATGACAACTCCAACTCAAAACTCTCAACATCATCAATATCCAATAAAAATATGAAACCCACCATCAACAATTCCAAAACTGCATCAAAATATTCTCTTAAAAATGTCAAAACAATCATCCATGCACAAAATAAAAAATACTCAATTTTGGCATTAATGACTGCGTCTCCAGAGAACATTTCAATAAATAATATGTCTGTGAATTTTTTTTAAATGTAAAAAATTTGAAACTGATTCTTGATAAGCTATCGATTCAATCAAGGACACAGTTATACTTTTATGTGCTCTCATGTGTCTTATGACTTCATAAGCGATTCGGAGAAAGAGAATTCGCTGTTGGAGATTGCTGAGTGGAATGTGTTGATTGTTGGAGAGGATTTGGGGTTTATGGGGTCATTATTGAAGGGGTTTGATGAGTATTGAAGGGGTTAACTCAAGATAATCATCAGAAATTGATATTTCGTGCTTAATGTGCTGTTTCATGCAAAAAGCTGACAAATAGAATTCCGCTATGTCAGCACAGCCAAAACAAGTCCAAACCCCCTCATCATTCCGCCAAAAACTGCTCCCAAAATAACAAAATTCCTTTTTATTACAAGCAAACTTTATGTTTTTTTCAGAAAACGTCTAGAGTTTTCATGCTTCAATATTTTCCTTGCATAATTCATGATATAACTTTTTTCTTTTGAAGCAATAGCAGTAGCTGTATCATCTTCATTTTCATTCTTCTCGTATTCATCTAAAATGAAACACGAATGAACGACAGATGAAGGAACAAAAAAAAAATATAAGAAGATGAAAAAAATGTAAAATAATATAAAAATGAGACGAGAGAAGTAGAAAGAATGATAAGCTTCAGGCACATTGAACCTTGTTTATTATCATTAACACAGCACGATGGCTTTTTTGCTTTTAATGGTCCCTCTCATTTACATGGTAAGCAGTGTTCATACGTAAAATATATTTCCTCTTTTTTTGCTTCTTCTTTGTCTTATTTGGGTCCAATAATATCGTTGTGGATTGCATACTGTGAAAAGGAAATTATTGCATATTCTTTTTTGCTTTCGTATTGGGATCGTTTGGCTGTTGTGTAGCTTATATTGTGAGGTTTTTGGTGCTTATTGATTTATTTTGTCAAAGCGGCATGATGAGGCAATTTTAGGTCCTTAAAAACAGTTATTAGGGTGTCATTAAGGCACCTACATGTCAATTGACATTCGGATAGCTTCCCTAACCCTGCTTAAGTCTTTAAAGCATCTAAATATGATGCAGTTCTTAAGGATAAAGACAACTGAGACAACCTAACCAATTTCCTCACAAAACTCGTCCCAAAACTACCAATCAATCCCAATTCAACCAAATATTCCACTGCGTAATATCCAATCCGACCCCTAACTACCTTCCTTCATCCATTACAGCTCCTTTTGTCTTTCAATTTTTATGAAATTATTGATTCTTTTCCTATTTTCATTCTCTGCGTTCACGATGAAAATTAATGGAGCAAAAATCCTGTTTTTCTGTCCCATAAAATTTATTTATTCAAAAGGGATACATTTACCCAATCTAAAAGACAAACTTTTTCCATCATTACATTGTTTTTCATAAAAAAAGAGAGCAAAATATTTTTTGATGACGATAGTTGGAAAAGAAAATTACGAAAAAGAGACGAGCACAAAACTTATCTATGGAGATTGTTAAATGTTGTGGATGTGGGGTGGGGATGGAGATGATATTTTAGAAATTTAATTAAATTGAAAGGATTAAGTTTGGGAAATTGTTGAAGGAAAATGTCTTTAAGACTCTAGTTTTGCGTTGTTGGGGAATTTTGGGTTGAAAATGTGTAGGTCCATGAATATTTTACAGTGACTTTCATACTTCTGCTGGACATGTTATTAGAAGACCTGAAGAAGCTCTACTAAATAAGGTCTGAACTTTGTGGATGGTAAGAGCTCATGGTAGACCGAAGAACTCCTAGAAGGAACTATTGCATTTTATATTTTCAATTGACAGACGGAAGCCGACGATAGAACCTGCTTTAGGTGAAATCTGGAGCAGGCCATCGATCAGAGTTGATCTGTACGGCCATCGAAGTAAGTAAGCAACTAAGTAAGCGTCTCATACTTCAGTTGAAGTTCGACTGTTCCCTAAAGTACACTGCGCAGAACTACTCTTGTCCAAACTGGCGTGAATCTGACCTGAAACCGAATTTCATCAAATATGGACTGAGTATAGAGTAAAGTTGGTATAAGGGTTGGATTAATAGCCTTTTTCTACGCATTTTGGCATCTGGGTGGGTTTCTTGACAATTTTCCATCTTTATTGCAACTCAAAAACCATTTTTGTCACAGGCTTAAGTACAGCTTATAAAAATACTGCTTGTACATTTAGAAGATACAATCATAATGTATATTTTTAAAATTGAAGGTTCGAATCCTAAGTAGCGAATTTTGATTAAATTGCGCATTATCGTTAATTCTCAATTTATTTTTTGCAACAAAATCTGGATCCACATCCCCAACCAGTCCCAACCAAAATCCATTCAACTTCCTTCGACATAAAAACAGCAAAGTATATACTTAATATATCCACACACACAAAAAAATAGGTGATTTCTATTCAGCATGGAAAGAAAATGAAAATGTGGTCTCGCTCTTAGTGTCTATAATAAAGGACATGATGAAGCTTTTTAATATAATGAAATGAAAGCAGTCAGTAGCAAAAAAGCGATGAGATAGAAAGAAAATATAGCATAAAATTTATATTCTGAAAGCGCTCACAATTTATATATCTACGTTGTGCTGCGCGCTATGAGAGAAAAATATCGTCTAAAAAGGGATATAGAAGGTAATGTCTTTATCCGCAAAAAGAAAAGCCAACACGATACGAATATCGTAACTGTTGTGAGTTTTTACGCATTCCATGCATGTAATCATACTTTTAACGTAAATCCACATAAATATAGAGCGATGCTAGAATATCTAATCAAATGAAAGTGAAATGAATTTACTGTTTCGGTAGCTGAATATGAGCAGTCTTTGCCTTTTTTCTGTTTTTATTATCGTATTTGCTGTATGTAATTCTACGAATATTGAGATTATCTACAACTCAATTAACCCTTAACTCACTCACTTCTATTTCCATTCTTTTACTATCATTCACTCTTTCTATACATCAGTTCTGATTCGACTAGAGAGATTTGTTTAAAAAAGAATTGTGAAAAAGAAAATTAACATAAATTTTTATTGTTTTGGTAGTAAAAAAGGTGAAATGTGCCAAATATGCCCTGACTTTTTATTGCCATTTCTTTTTTTGTTCTTTTCTTTTTCGTCAATAGACGATGGAAATTTTGTTGCAATTTGGTATGGTGTGCATTTGAAGGGTTGAAGATGGCGCATTTAGGGGTCATTTGGGAATTTGGATGAGATGGAATGTCAGGATATGCTTCGGAACACAACATTTAGTTGGAATTTAGTATGTGTGCATTTATAGGGTTGGTGGTGACGCATTGAGGAGTTATTTGGATGTTATGAAGAATTAAGGTAACAGATGAGTCTCCGGATCACAAACTTTTGTTGGAATTTAGTGGGCTGTGCCTTTTTTGGTTAAATTTTTCACAGTCGTGGCACATTTGGGTGTTTAAATGAGATGGATTGACAGACGAGGCTACGGATCACAATTGATCTGAAAAAGAAGCTTTATAGGCTAAATTTTCAACTGTCTAAGCTACTGCCGAAATAACAGAAATAAGCATAGTTCCGTATAACGTATCCTGAGTAGGATTCGAACCTACATCTCATGATTTTCAGTAGTATACTCTCATCATTGAGTTATTGAGGGTTATTGACTATAACACAAAGTGGCATATATAAATTATGAATTGTCCTTTGATGACTTCTATATCAGACTTGCCAGTAAGGTGTCGCCCTTAGATGATTTCGCTACAACTGGGTATCACATGAAAATTTCCAACAAAAATTGCAAAACTGCCTAAAATTGTCTTGAATTTTGTATGGAGTGGAGTCGATTTTTGTTGACATTTCCATTCAAAATCCGTATCGACTTCGAGGTCCACTATGAAGTTAGAGCACTCAGCCTATACAAATTCCCAAAACACCAAGACAAACCAACAACCCAACCTTCATACCATCCTTCAATTGAGTCCACACAATAAAATATTTTCTCACATTTATTATATTTTTTCTGTCCAAATGAAAGCTGAATGAAAAGGGTCTAGGCAATTCCATTCTTCTAACTGTGTGTTGTTATGTTTCCCTTTTTTATTGTATTTTCATTTTTTGTTAACAACTTTTACACTTTTTTTTACTCATTTTTGTAGCAAGCAAAAGAGAAGAAAAGTAATTTTTCATAATAATCAGCTTTTAACTTACATAAAAAAATTACTATCAGCATAAAGTTACTCTTTTTACACAATTTATTGTGATGGACTGAGGTGTTGGTAGGAATTTTGTTGGGTACGGGAATGGAATCAGAAATTCTGCAATTTAGATTCCTTTAAGATATGCAAAAATTAACCAAATTTAGACCTAATTTTGAATAATTTTCTTATCATAGTCTTGAAAATTCACTGATTCCTGGTAATCGAAGCCATTTTCATTCGCGTGCTGGCTTCACATTACAAATTACAGCAAAGAATATGAAAATATGCAAATATTAAGAAATTTATTCAAAATGAGAATTTGGGGGAATTTTGAAGATTACGGATCTTACTTAGTTACTTCACTGGATGAACAGTTCAGCTGTTATCCATGTCCTCTCTCAGTTGACGTCTAAAACTGGCTCTATCACTGCCTGCTCTTTGACAGTTGCCGATACAAGATTACAAATCCGCGGACTCCTAAAAAAAGGGGAATATTGAGGAATTTGAAGTCATACTGTTGCCACATGGCTATAATATACCACTAGTCTGTCTTATGAGTGCTATTGACATGTTATGTGGGTCGCTTGGATGAGTTTATGACTATAGTTCAATTCTGTTCTTTAAATCTCATATTAGACCAAAATTAGATCTACTTTATAGTGAAAAGTCAAGACATTTACTGGGCATTAGCTAATTATTATGTCCTTTTGTCTACTTGCCCAAACACACAGAGAGCATTCTCATGAATATGCCTAAAAAATTGAGCATATTCAACTATATTGATTAAGTATACTCAAAAGCACGTTCATTTAGGTGAGTATGCTGATTGGATGTCAGAATAGGTTAGTTAAACGGTTTAGAATATGTCAATCTGATCGATATTGTGACTTACTCTTGGACTTATTTTCATGGTCGGTCTGGAAATGTTCTCAGCATTGTTCCTGCCTTCATATTGACGTCATTATTGAATACTTAAGATTTGCTACTTTCTTGACTAGGCTACTTACCTTCCAAACAAATCCTCCCTTTTTCCTCATTCCCCAACTCAATTATCCCTCAATTCCAAACATTTCCCAATAATACAGGTGCTGAAAGTTCACATTCTACACACTTTATACCCCAAGAAATGAATAAATTTTCATTTTGAACGAAAAAAAAGAAACTCTTTCAGTTTTATGACTTAATACCTTTTACACATTTCTCCATTCATTTCATCATCTCTATATAGATTGGATATGGCATAAAGTTTTTTCGTGCCTTTTTCATTCAGCTTGTGTTCAGGAAATAGATTTAATTAAAAGATAACAAATTCCTTGTTTCCATTCTCAATTTTCTTTGCTGTTCCTTCATCATCATGGATGAATGTACTTTACGAATAAATATAAAAATTCCTTAAAAAAAAAATGTTAAGAAGATGAAGCTTGTCACACACAAAGGGAAAGATGCAAAAGAGAATGAAAAGACATCAGCATAAGTAGCATTGGCATAATAATAATAAAGTTATATAAAATGACAAATATTTTTCAAGATTATAATCAAGAATGCATGAGAACAAAGTCAGTTGATCTTGTCATTCCACTCTATATCCTTCCTACCCTGTGTATGTGTCTCTAAAAAATTATGCAAAAACCACAATCGTAAAAATATTTTTTTTTTTTCATTTTTTTTGTGTTTTTTTGAATTATGAACAGAATGGAACTCACAAAAAAAAGGAATGATGAAGCATACACATTGCTCTTTTTTTTTTATATGTTATACGACAGAAATGTTACAATTCAGAAAATGTAGATGTACTTTTATAACAATGAAGGAATGAATGGCTGATACATAAAAGATTTGCGTGACACAACTGATAAAAGCGTACGATTCTCTTACAGTTTTTAGCTGGAAATTATTGGGGAGGTGTTGTAGGGATTGTGGCAGTTAGTCCTTGTTGTACATGCATTTGTGTTACTATCCGGCAACTATCCGGTGCCTTAATTAGGGAATATAATCTATATTTACTTGATGAACTCTTTCCTAGCTATATTACTCTTAAAAGTGCTCAAACAGGCTCAGAAGGACCACTAAAATACCTAAAAGTGGTCTCTGTGGCTTAGGGTAGTGTTGGGGGTTGATAAAGTAGTTGAACAAGCTTCGATTCCTCCGTCAAACTAAGACTGTTTTCATTTGATGTTAGTAAATGTAACAGTTATCAGCAATACTTAAACTATGCTTATTCACGTGGTTCTTCTGCTTCAAACAGGATTATAGCTGATTATTCACATATTTTCAAAAATACTGATCTCTGAACGTCTGAATGCAGGTTGAAATCAACCGTCAGTGAGTCGTCAGGGCAACTTTGCGTCTTATCGTTAATACGGTGATGTAGCGGTTCCTTAGCGAACATGTTATGCTGTTTGGAATCAATTTAAATTTAATATTAGTCCAGATTGTGTTTACATCCAAATATTCACAAAATTGACACAAATATTAAATTTTACAGTATATTCTCCATTTGTAAAATATTCAAAAATTCTAATCTAATGAGCAATAAGAAGCTAAGCCTGGAATTACCGATTATATCACTATAGCATTCCACACCTAGCCACACGACACCAATTTCCACCTAATTTGCATATTTCTCTTCCATATTTAGAAACATAATAATCCATTTTTCATCATTTCATTCCAAATTTCACTCTAATACCATCAATAATCTCCAGTCATCATCTCCCAGGGCGACGACAGCTCATAAGCCTATTACATGCCACCTATGGCTTCATTAAATATTTTGCGCTTCCCAAAATTCTATCAAAATAAGTTCCAACTTGTCATTTGATAAAACAAAAAAAAGTGTCTTTTATTCTGCTTCCATTTCATGCTCATTCGCGCAATTGTCATTTTTATTTATGGATGAGAACAGCACAAGAAGAAGAACAAGCGAGAAAAAAACAAAAGAATAAAAGAAAAGAAGTTTTTCATGCATGGGAGGACTATAAAAAATATAAGCACATTTGTTGTTGACGCATTTTGACACATTCAGTAGCGTTTGCCTAATTAGATATAAACATCTACATATCTTCATTGTTATACATATGACTTTGACTCCAACACCATTTCTACAGCTCTTTTTATGCATATAAGTATGAACAAAAATATTAAATCACAAGATGTATAAAAATGAAATGAAATGAATCTATGCGGGTGGCGCTGTTTTGATGCATTAGATGGAATAAAAAAAAAGGAAAGTTTTATGTCTTTAGTGTGTGCGAGAAAGCTATGACATTATCTATGTTGATATGCTCAACTATACGACCAACAAAAAATATATTTTTTCTTATGCATGCATGGATGGATGATGATTGAACAGTCAGAATTCATATGAATACATAATCTCTATTCGATCATCCTTCTTATTTATTTATCAGCTTTTGGCTTGGCTTTTGTTTGTGTTATATGATTATGGCACCATGGGAGTGAGTTAAGGAGTGAATAAGTGAAGATGCATAATAAAAAGTTTCGACAATTTCTACTGTACGTGCTCTAGATGCTAACAATGGAGATTCTGATGTTTTTTTTTGTGACTATTTTGTATTTGAGATTTGTTAGGATTGGACGCTGGATATAAGACTGTTGTGATTTCATGTAGGATATGTGCTTAATTCTGCTTAATATTCCAAAATTACAGACTATTTGAAAATATAACCAACTTCAGACTTTTATATCCGCGACAACGGTCACAGCTCAAATAGTAAGCCAGTATTTGTCCGATTAGAGGCTGCTCAATGCGCTTTAAGTCATAGATCTGCTAAAGTGGATTACTTCATGATATCTGCTCGAAAATGGCCTATATAATCAATTTTTTTTGTCCACGACATACTGAAATTCAAGCTTGCACTTCGGTTCTAATGAACGCTGGTCTTTTCTAATGTACGCTGGTCAATTCGGATAGTTAAAGTTAAAATGTAGTGAAGTTTGCCTAGTTCCTAATTACTAAGTTGCAGTACTCATTTTCTTATGTGTAGCTTAGGATGGAATAATAGATTCTCAAATTGACTGTTTTGATGGACCTGATTTGCAAAAAAATCTCTGTCCACACCATAAACTTACATTCCTTCATCTGTGTACTTCATCATGTAGTCTTGGAGCTCTAGGAAACCATTACCCTGACGTCCTCCTTAACTGTACTCAATTATCTAAAATTTAGTACCTAATATGTAGACAATCTCATCAAAAAAGCATAATTAACTCCAAAAAGCCATCAAATAAACCCAAAAATTATCCCACAAATGTCGCTAAACCTCCACAATCACCCTTAAATCAACCCATCATCATCAAAAAATGTCCCACACTAAAAATCACTGAATAAATTTTCACCAAAAATTAATTTGACGTCTAAAAATATCACAAGCATTAAACCATAAAATCTCGCGACCTACAACTAATGCATCTTATCGCTCAAATCGTATGCCTCATATCCTAATCTAATCTTGATGGATTTATACAAAAAATTTTCTCATGAAAAATTCAATCGAAATAAAAAGCAAAAATTCATCATAAATTTCCATAATATTTTTTTTTTATTCTAAGTGATGATGGAATGAAAAATGGAACTAAGAAGTAAAGTGAATAAACCTTGACGATTTTCTCTCCTTATGCTGTTCAGTTTTTCACTTCTGTGTACTTTTTTTGCCTTTTTATTGGAGCATGAGAGAAAGGAAAGAAAATTTATAATTCAGACCCACGCCCCAGGTATACTTTTTTTTTTTGCTGTTGAACTATAAGTACGGCACACGCAAAAAAAAAAAAATATTGTATATCTCACACTCCCTTCACATCTTTCTGCTGTAACTATATAAAAAAAAGTATTCATAAAATGAAATGAAATTTTTTTTGTGCTTCCTCTCGTTCTTCTACTTTTTTTGTGCTGCTCGTCTAATCTCACTATATAGATCAGGACTGGACAACCTTTCATTTCTCGCGGCACCGCTTACCAGCAAGCCTTGATCAAAGCCTGACTCATGGCATTTCCATTAATTTTCACCATCACACTATTGTACCACATCACGCAGGTTGCCCACTCCTGATATAGATTGTGAGGTACACACAGGCTCGAATGGCAGGTATACATTTCTTTTTTATCGCTATACATTTTTTATACATTCAATTTTTTTTTCTTGCCTCTCATTTTTTTCTGCCTTTTTTTTGCCATCGACCTTAATAGGAACGGCTCGAAGCACACTTTACTCTTGATTATGGGAGTTTGCGTCATGATATAATCTTGTGCTTTTCTATTTGGGAGCTTGTTTTGAAGGATGATTGGGGTTGAGAGGTTGGGCGGTTTGTCTTGTGGGGGTGGTGCTGGATGAGTGCTTAATTGGGTTGCATACGTGTAGAGGACGTCTAAAAATCACAATATTTCCCAAAAATGCGCTTTATTCCCTCAAATCACTCCACTCAACATTCCTTACCACTCTCATTCCATCTGATACAGCATATCTGAATATATACGTATGTATATAAGTAAATTGATGGATATACTTTTTTACTTAAGTTGGATAATCCTAGTTTCTGCTTGATGAGCACAAAAAAATGTTATTTCGTTTTATTTTTTTTTCTGTGTTATTTCTTGATAAGATTCAAGAGGGTCTACTTGAGGCACTTCTACGAAAATCCACTCGATTAACTCGATTGGTTCAATTTAGGCCTGATTAATTAAAAATCAATAAATTTTTTTGGGGTCTGTATAGTTCGAGTGGGATTGAAAATCAGATCATTTTTTGCAATCAATTTGTGACACATTTGGGAATCTGGTCTGAGATTAATTGAGATTTTATGGCTGATTAATGAATTTTTAAGGATGTTTTGAGGTTAATCAGATCAATGAGGTCAATAATTTCATGAAATATCATTGAAACCTCTCAAAATCAAGCTTAGCCATAACTCAAGCGCCATATTTTGTTGTCAGTTCCATTCACACGTGTAGGACTGTCTTCACGTTTCCCTCATCATAACTTAATCTCTCCATATTAAATCAATCTATATTTGACTCATGTCTACGCATTTAGCCATTTTCAAACTCTTTACATTAATGGAAGCACAAATTTGCATAATTTATACCGAAAACTGCTGTTGCTGCTGCTGATTCCCGAGATAGAGACTAAATTTAACAAATATAGGCAGATAAATTAATAAATTAATCTATTTCGTATCTATTGACAACTCTCATTTAGTAATGGGCAATGAGTAGATGTTATAGGATCGATAGTTTTAATTAAAAAGACTCAATTTAGACTAGCAGTGTGAGATCGTTAATATTGATGGAGATAGGAGATGAGTTTGGAGAGATTTTAGAGTTAAGTGTGGGAATTTTTGGAATGTCTTTGTTAATATTCATTGATTTTGAGGCTGTTAAGTTGAGGAAGCATTTCTGGAAAGCATTTGCTTACTTACTTCCTTGGTGAAGGCAAATGAGGGTCCTTTGTCGCATTTAGAGTTTGTTGAAAGCTGAATCTGTCTTTGGATCTCTTCTTGAAAGCACACGGCACATAAAAGACTGAAAATTCTGCTCCAGTTCAGCGTGACTCTGGCTTGAGTCTGAATTTCATTGAATCTTGATTGAGCTGGAGTCACGCAAGTCATGGCATGAATCTTAAGCTTTAACTACGCTTTTGTCTTCCCTGTTGACCAAGGGCAGCCAACGATAAAGCCAAGAGAGATCATTGATCACAACTGATATGTGCCAACCACGAAGGAAAGAAGTAAGTGCATTTCCTGTGGCCTAAGTTGGTTGATTGAGCATATCCGGGATTTAAACCTTTTGAATCGATTGATTTAAACCGAATCTATCACCAAATCATAGTTTATCATGTCTGGAGCTGGATTTTTGATCGACTTGTGCAATTAAGAGTATTTAAATCAAATTATACGGCCTTAAACTCTATCTTCAACCTATTTAAACTCAAAATGCAATCAACTTAATGATTCATCACAAGTAAATGACCCCAAAACCCTTCAACAATCTATAAACCCCAGCAAAAATATCAACAACAAACTCCTCATAAAAACTATAGTCAAAACAATAATTGATGTAAACAGCAACAACGCCTGCATGCATGCAGCAAAAAAAGGCAGCGATAATTAATGAACTTAAACTTGAACAATTAGTAAGCTGTGCATACATAACATCGAGTAATTGAAGACTATACATTCATTAAAAAATATTCCAATAGATGTAAATGTACATGCTTCTTATTTATGAGACAAGCTGGCTATTTACATGAAATTGAATACTTCGAGTTGCATTTTGTCATGCAAATTGAAAGTAATTTAAAAATAAACATTTTGATTGGGGTAAAAAACTGTGGATTGGAGTTCCATTAAGTATTTCAAAACAGCTTATGTTATTTTCTCTTTTTTTTTAATTGAATATTTCTGTTTGAACTCGCAATGGAATTGGAAATTAATTTTAACTCTTTTTTTTCATAAAACATGGCCGTTCACTTGAGTCTCTTGGTATATCCAATTAGATTATTAATGAACAAAATATGCTGCTTCTTTATTTTCGAGTGCCGAGCCATTAGCGAGATGCAATTTTTGATAACAGAAAGTAGGCATGAGTTTTTGTTGTTGTGGAAGACCACCATGACTGCTTTTAAGTTTTAATTTCTTTTAAGTTTTTTTTGTATAAGAAAATAAATTCAATTTTTTGTTGATTTTATAAATTCGGATTGTGCAATTAAGGCAATGGGTTGAAGTCAAGGAGAATGAGATGGAATGGCTCATGAATGTTTAATAAGATTTGGAGGAATATATTTTAAAAGGTATTGTGCCCTTGGGATGGTTTTGTGAGAGAAATGAATAGGGTTGGGCAAATATTCGAATATATTCGAATATATTCGCATATGAACAAAAAAATATTCGAATATATTCGAATACATATTCGAATATGCATTATTCAAAAAAATTCCGTTGTATTTGGTTTATTCAAAGAGTCATTTCTAATCGCATTTGTGAAGTATGTAATTTCATACAAAAGTTGATCAATAATCCTTTTTTTGCTTATATCAGGCAAAAAATTAGAAATCTTAGTTAATTTGTGTTAAAACATGTATCTATGGCTCGGAATAATGTTCTTATGATGCATTAATGCGATTTTATTGAGAATTTCTAATTTTTTACCTAAAATAAGCAAAAAAAGGATTTTTGATGAACTTTTGTATGAAATTACATACTTCACAAATGTGATTAGAAATTACTCTTTGAACAAACCAATTGCAACGGAATTTTTTTGAATAATGCATATTCGAATATGCATTCGAATATATTCGCATAAAATATTCGAATATTTGTATTCGAATATATTCGAATACGATTCTGCCCAACCCTAGAAATGAAAAAGAATTCAATTTTAAAATAATTTTAATTTTTTTTTGAATTTTTAAACAAAACTTTTAACTTTTTAAATGATTTCAATTTTTTTCAATTTTCACAATTTTTTCAACTTTCACGAGTTTTTGAATTTTTACAAATTTTTAAATTTTTACAAATTTTTCAATTTTTACAAATTTTTCAATTTTTACAAATTTTTCAATTTTTACAAATTTTTTCAAATTTTTTAAACTTCTTGAAATTTTTTAAATATTTTTCATTTTTTTTTCAAATTAATTGAAATTTTACAAATTTTTTTTGATAATTTTAGTTTTTTTAAGTTTTAATAAATGTAAAAAATTTAACTTCTTCATTTTCTTAACTAAATTCCTTAAAATTTTTTAAAATTGAAAAAAGCAAAATATTCTTAATTTCATTTAAAATTCATCCCAAATTCACCGTCAGAACACTCAGTTACCAGTTCTTTTAAAATTCTTTATACTCAAGCAATTTAACGCAATTCTGTTTTTAATACTCAAAAAAATTAAATTATCCTTAAAAAATATTCAAGATACATTTATTTAAAGTATAAAATATTCATAACACTCAAAATGATTCTTTTCACCCCGAACTGAAGAAGAAACAACAAAAGCCGCTCCGATTCGTGATAATTTAGAATATCAATGAGCAGAAAAAAATTTAATTGCAGCTTCCATTAATGTTATATAATGCATGACATGTATAAAATGCAAATTACGATAAAGATGCTTAACATTAATATCACATTAAATTCATGCTTCTCTTGTATATCACTTAATGAACAGCACAAGAAGAAGAAAATGAGTTAATTACAACAAAGTAAAGTTAAAAAAATTTTTATATACGAACGTAAGTTTCATGCCTTCTTTAACTTTATCGTTAAAATAATTGCATTAATACTTTGCATAATTACTTACTTCTTTTTTTGAGAGAATATTTTGAGAAGTCATTTGTATTTTGTTGGAAGGGATGTTGATGTTTATGAGTTCTTTTGATTGAGTGGAATGAGGCTGAATAAGTGTGCTGTGTAGGCATTGGAACATGTTTAGAGTTTAAGACTTTTAATTACTAGAAAGTTGGAATAATTTTGAAATAATTAAGAACTAACTTAAAACTAGGAAAGTTTGTAGACATAGGAGTGCTGTCAACATGCACTAATATGCCTCAGTACTAAATTTAGACATCACTGAGATAGAGAGTAGTGATAAGATGAGTCAAAGGTTAGAGTTTGGATAAAATATACAAATCGGACTCATAGTTTATGTATGATTAATAGCTCCTAGGTGAATGAATAACTAAATGACTCAATATAAATCAATAGTTTAGACTAATTCATGGTTTCATACGACTTCACATAACTTCACATTACACCCCCTAATCCCCCTGATACCCCTCAATTTTCGGCTTCAAATGGCTTCACAAAATGGCTTCACATGGCTTCCGTTCTTGTATCAACAAAGGAATTGGGTGTTTATAATATAGATCATAATGTAGCTAAGTTATTCATGACATACATGACAATTAGGTCACATTATTGACATTTTCCATTGAGTTTAGACTATAATACTATTCTATTCTACAATATGGTGAGCCATGGATGTAGAATTGTCATCGTAGACCGTCTAAACATGAACAATCACAGCTTACAATTTTAAAACCTAATTATTTACTCAAATTGTCCAAAAATAAATGCAAGCTGCTCAATATTGCTCAATTCAGCCATTTCCCTGGATCTTCTCATTACTTCATGTCCACTAAACTCTCCACCATCTGCAACATCTCATCCATTTCCTCCAAATGCCATTCACCCTTAATTATTCATGCCCTCCACTTTTTCATTCTCATTTAATATTCCAACAATATTTTCCACCATTTTTACCCATCCAATCCACTTGTCTTTACCCATAAACTCATTTCCATCATTCAAGACAAGAAAATAAATAAGAACTCACACGTGGTTGACTCATATCAATCATTTATAAATAAATTCATGATGATGATTATTGTTACATACGAATGGTACAGAATAAGTAAAAGATGCCATAATGGTGCCATGCTTTTCGTCAATTTAAGATAGAAATGAGACCCCTTAATTGCTCAATATTTTGATAGTTTCATTCTAAGTACAGATGCGTGACTGTTTCCAAGACCATAATATACATTTGATAGGCACAGAATGTATTGAAGGAACCAAGTTATTTTCTTATCGTAAACAATTTTTGGTGAACGTGAAAAAGTTTATTAAAATAGAACAAAAAAAAGAAAGAAAAAACAGGAAAAATTACTTATGAGAAAATGTTTTTCGTATGGTTTTTATGACATTAATTTTCTTTATGCATTCATTTTTTTTTTTTTTGATATCTTCAACATCCTCCTCCAGGATTAAACAATGACGTAAAATTGCGTAATGCCGCACGTTCATGTGGTTAATTTTTTTTTTCCTCGTCTCATTTTTTTTTTCTGCGTGGTGTATATGATAATAAGAGTAAGGCAAGTAATAGCTCACCGTGGGGGGAAACGGCAAACCAGCAATGAGCTGGTATGGATGATGTTACTTGATGTTGCATAAAGCGCATTTGTCTTTGCAGAACTTTAACGGATAGATTGACAGACGGAGAGATTGACTGACGGACAGATTGATTGGCGGACAGATTGATTGACGGACAGATTGACTGACGGACAGATTGACTGACGGACAGATTGACTGACGGACAGATTGACTGACGGACAGATTGACTGACGGACAGATTGACTGACGGACAGATTGATTGGCGGACAGATTGATTGACGGACAGATAGACTGACGGACAGATTAACTGACGCACAGATTGACTGACGGACAGATTGACTGATGGACATATTGATGGACAGACTGACGGACAAATTGTTGAACCTCATTCCCATCTCAAAAATTCTCCCAAAAAAGAGATCCGAGGCAGAAAAAAAATTTAATTTTCTCCAAATGCTGACTTGTTGTACACACATTTTTTGTTTGCGGCTGACAAGAAAAATGAAAGCATGGGACATAAAAAAATGATGAAATATTCAAAGTGCTACAGTTGAAAGTTATATCATTCATGTATAGTTTATTTGCCTTTTTTTCCTCTGCCGCTGCTACTTTACAAAAAAAGATTACTGTATTTTTAGACATGTTTGGCGTTTTGTGCTATTTATGTCTGAATGTCGTGCTTGTGTCAAGAATTATGACACTTAATTTATGGACGACTAGTTTCGACTCTACTGATGCTCATTGATCCATCAAATAAATTTTGGATGATTTTCTTTGATAAAAATATCAAACGTGTTTATTTATTAAGCTACGGCGGTTATAGGTGGCATGCGTAGTCAATTTATCGACGTGTGTGGTCTGACATGCAAATTTCAGTAGCTAACTCCAACACGTTTCGTGACACGTTAATCATGCAAATTTGTCAGATCTTTATCGTGACTATGTACTACATGCTTATCATGCCTACTCCATCTTGCTAAAAAACACCTTAATCACCTCTAGTCACAGCACAGCTCATAAATCATATTTCTTTTTGACATTTCGCGGCTAAAACATCAACCTGCATGCCTCACCATACTTGTTATCATCGCAATTTGACTCTGCTGTTCTTCACACCGACAGAGCATGTACATACTAAAATATTCTTTCATCTCATCCTCTTACTTCTTTTTTTTTGTTTGTTCATTTATGCTATATAAACTTTTTTTTTTGATATCAACTAGAATGTTCTTGTATGTCGCATATAAAATAAAAGTACAAACTTGAACCTCCCTGGTGAGGGAAAGTGAAGGAAAAAAATGAATAATATAAATAACATGGTAGAGGAGATGGAAAAAATGGCACAAAAACAACATGAATGGGTATGAAAAAAAATATATAATAAGTAAAAAGAAGGAATGAGGGATAAAGTTGGGATGGTTGGGGTGATTAGAGGAGTGGAGGGATGTGACGCTGTTTTGATGTTACGTTTAGGTATTTTATCTGGACATAGCTGAGTGAAGAATCTGTATATTGATGTAAGGAAGCCTTAATTTTGGAATAAGTTACAAATTTTTAATAGAATAAGTAACAAAATTGTAGTTCAATTAGATTAACGGATACGAATTTATGCTCAAATTTGGAATATGATACTCAAAACTACTCAGTAATTCTGTGACACAAAATTAGGTAGCACTGATTTAAAGTAGTGTACTGGAATGTATAGCATATTGACAAATGATGATGTGGTTTTCGTTTCTATGACATCTGGTCATATTCACAAGTCGGATCTATCAATATTCGATTTGTAAAGCAATCATGAAGTTCTAGTTCTTATTTTGCTTGCTATTCATTCAAACTCATGATTAATAGCTTAATCTACGATTCCCAAAGCTTCCATTTCGTCTTGATCTTATACATGAAAAGACATTTAGCAGTTAAAGCATCGAAAAGAGCTCTAATATGGCAATTTTAGGATTCGAACTAGCGCGTTGAGCTCGTTTTTAACTGTTGAATGTTCTGAACTATTCTAAAGACAACTGTTTTGTTTAATATTATCTTAAAGCTGACTCAAAGCTGGATTTTCATTAAAAACACTGGAAGTTGCTTTCATGACTCTCAGTTATATTAGATAGAACCTTACCCGAAAGGCACACGGTATCAAAAGTCAGAAAATAGTTTCCATGTACTCAAAACCAAAGTTATGCTAGCTTGAAGGCATAATTTTATGACTTTTTCATACCGTGTGTCTACAAAATTTGAATCAATCCTTAACATCCACCCAAAACGACCACATAGTTCCCCCAAGTTCTAATTTCTAAATTCCAGCTCCTAAATTAGAAATATTCCTCTTTTTTCTTGTTCTCCTCTGTCACTGTCTCTTTTTTTCTTTTTTTTATTATTCACCCATCAAAGAGTGATGAGATGATGCGAAACATGAGCCATCCATTGAGAGTGCTTTTTGTGCTTCGTGTTTATTTTATACAATATATATTTTTTATATATACCGAAAAAAAAAGCTTTTTGCAAACATCTATGCTTGACATGATATGTTTAATATAATATGAAATGATAAAATGAAGAGCGATGACAGCAGCTACAAAAAAAAAGTTTTTGCAACAAGAATAAAGGCGAAATGTAAATATTGAGATATAAAGCATATCTAGCGGTTAGGCAGCACCAACAAAAAAAGGGTTACTTGAAAGAATGGCACACAAAATAATTTTTAGATATAAATATAAACTTTTATATGACTGAAACTTCTATCTTTTTTTTTTCTCATCGTATTGTATTTGTCACATATCTTTCCATCCACATCTAACCCCAAAAAAGAACATTTATCTAAAGTAATATTCTCCTTTTTTTTGCGAATAGAATGTAAATTGAGATGAAAATAAAAGTGAAATTGTTTTTTTTTTTGCTTCTCTAAAACCCAAATGGGAATTTTGCTGTGCATGTTCAAGTTTTGGGTATGTTGAGATATAATAATATGTGGGGTTGGGTATCTTTTGTGAGGTATTATTGGAATTTTTTATAGAACAGCCACGAGTGTGAGGTAATGAAAAAAAATTTTTAATCAAATTTTAAAGTCAATTTTATTCAAAGAGGTGCAATTTATATTGAAATTTAATTTTTGCGAAATCGTAAAATTATGGAACTGTAGTTGCTTAATTTTATGCGAGGTATAAGGAACTGGGGTGAACATTCTAAAGGTGACATACAGCGTTTCTTATGATTCTTTGAAGAAGATATTCTAAATTGCATTTTATAACGTAATAGGCTTCAATTTGTGACATAAAGCTTGATATTAGAGTCATTGCTCATTAGCTTGTGGACTACCGAATAAATCTTGAAATAAGTCTGTCAATAGAGACAGTATGGCACTTAATATTAGGAATTTGAAGACAGAAATCAGTGAAAAAGTCAGCTTTAAGCGTCATCTGATTCAAAAGATTCCTGATCTGAATCAAATTGATCTGTGTGGCCAACAAAGTAAGAGTCATATAGTATACCATAACAGGCAAAGAACATGATTTCATGGTATAGAAACATCACTACGGTACCTAAATTCGGTTTATTTACCTTATAAGGATACTAGTATGCATTCTAGTCACTATAGCTAAGGAACCCTCAATATAGACCCACAAAATGGTTCATTTACAATTTTGAATCAATTTTCCAATAATTCAAGCACTTAATTCACCATCCATCCAACATTTCTTATCAATTCCACTTCAATTTCCATTTTGTACTCAAAACAAACAAAAATTTCCAGCAACAAATGCACAAAAACCATTTAAAATTTATTCCAAGTGCCTCCATAAGTGCATTAATAATCTATAAAATGACGGACAGAATCAATTCAACTATGACGAAATATCCACTCATAATCCACAAATTAAAATATTAAATTTCATTAAATCCCACGAGAAGAAAAAACAAATTAAAGATTTTTCCACATGACCATAGCCATTCTCGTCTATTTTTCATCATCATTACTTGTCATTCACCACAATCAATTTATTTTGAGAACTCAAAAAATTGTGTAAATACTGAATAGTCATGAAGAGAAGCATAATTATGTGAATGAGCATAACATTTCGTCATAGGACCTTTTTTGGGTGGGGTTTGTGCGGTGATGGTGTGTGGTATTAAGTTGATTTTTTGGCTTGTGGAGCATGTATGCTTGATTATTCAGATGAAGAACGTCTAAAACTGGCTCTACCCTTGGAGGAGTTCTTACAGTTTGGTATATTAGGTACTCTTGCGTCCGCAGCAAGCATAAGTCCTTAACAACGCGGTTAGTGGGAAGAGGGGATTAATTTTGCTACTAAGGAGGGAGAAGGAATCAAAAAATCAATTGTTCTTGTTAACTAATGAGTAAACGGAACCTGTCAGTTCCGAAAAAATAATAAATCCGGCATTTATTCGTTTTAGGCTCTGATTTGACTTAATTTGTCATTTTTACCGTTTTTGACTCCGTGAGTCATTCAAGTGCTATTTTGCGGATTGAGAAAGAATGGCAAAAATTGCAAAAATTAACAGACATCATTTGCAAACAGTCCCCACCTTCTGAACGAGAATAAAGTATTTCTCCAAACAGCCATAAACTCGTTCAAGTTGAAATATCTTAAATGAGGCCTTTTTCCTTCAAAACAAAATATTACAAAAAGCAGCATTAAGAAATGAGAACAACATGGCAAGGTCATACATGCTGTAACTGTAAAGTCACACAATATAGTGCACGAAAAATTCTCAGAAATATTTTTTAACCCTTTGACTGTAAAAATTGCATAATTTCCTCAAAAAATTGTATTGTTTAATGGTCAATATAGTAATTTAAACTAGTTGCCTTCTTAAATGGCCATAAAATAACGGGTTGTTCCTTTACATCTATTCTTATGTTGTTGTTCCTTACACTCTTTAACTGCTGTGACGCAGTTTTTATTATTATTTGTATTATGAATTTTTATGGCATGTATCCTTGGTTTTTATGGTTTTGGGAACGTTCAAGATTCACAGCCGAAAATTTTCTTCTCTGTTCCTTGGTTCTGTCTGAAGTAAAAAAAAATTAAAATGCAGTAAAATATTTCACATATATAATCATATTCATCCAGATGCTTCATCCATATTTATTTATTTTGATACTTTTTTATATATCAGCCACAGTCGATAGAGTTCATTGAATTTCCATATCGACCGTGCATAATGAATTTTTTTGGTTGGTTCCAATGCCTCTGCATTTGTTTACAGTTCAATTCAACGATTTCCAAATAGGGAAATATGTGTATGTCTTATCGTTAAGTGCCGTTGCTTAAGAAAATATTTTTGTTTTTATTAAAATTCATTTTTTTTTATGGAACTGGTTATTCTCAATTGAATGAATATTTGGAAATATAGTTTGTGAGTTGGAGTTGGATTTTAGGGTGATTGGGAGGATGAAACGCATTTATATTGATTTTTGGGGCTTGCTTGAATTTTAATGCAATTAAATTTATGAAGACAATTCAAGTTGTCAATGATTTTAATTCTTTGGATCCTTAATAGGCAAAGAGCATGCTCTCAAGTTTGCCCTCGTCTTATTTTGCTCTTTAGAGTACGCACTTTGACTGAAAACTGGTATGTCGTGAACGTTTCATGGATACAATTCATGGAATTTCTAATCATTTTTGGGATCACAATAAGTGTTGTGGCATAAAGGATGTCCACCACAGCTCAATATAATGCCTGAATAACTACATTTGGTGGGAATTGAACCCACGCACTCCCCAAAGAGGGATACTGATTTCTGTTGCCTTACAATTATGCCAAAGAGGCCTTAATCTCGCATTGATAGATTAACCTTTATATGGCTTGATATCCCAGATACCACTCAGCTCAGATACCACAATAGTTTAAGTTGTAAAGCTAGAATGTAGTTAAAGAGCTGATTTAGAGTCAAAAGTCATGAAATCGTTAAAATGGCAACAAAAATTGTTAAAATTCCAATTTAGATTTTCAAATTATTTAAATTCAAAAATATGCAGCACATCCAGTCACCCAAATCAAAACACCCTTCCATACCACACGAATCCCTCCATCCATCCAAAAATTCCAGCTAACAATTTTTCTCCCTTTTTTTCATTACAATCATCAATAACATTTTTTGTAGCCCGGGCATTGCTGCGCACTTACGATAAAACTTTCATAGAAATTTTTTACTATTCGACGCATCAGCATGGAAGACAGTAGAGTGAAAAAAAACACACAAATTCCTCTGCAGCAACCATACTTTACACTCACATTCTCTTCTCCTCCATTGAACTTCTTTTACTTCTTCTTATTCTTCTTTTTACTCTCATTCGCATCTTTCTATGGACGGCGGTAAATTTTTTGGATACATTTCGTTCCAGAATGGTAGCGTTGCTTTTTGGATATGAAAAATTTACATCAATTTTTAGTAATTTAATATTTTTTTATCATTAATGAAATATCTATGCTGCATACAGACTAGATTGACATAAATGCATAAAAATTCAGAGGCACAGCAAATCGATTATTTTTTTCCATATTTTCTGTCTCTCTTTCTCACTTCTTCTACTTCCCATAAGACGTAGAAAAATAAAGTCTATTTCTTATCTTATTGGAGGGTTTGGTCACTTGACATCCATGAATAATATTTTTCTTTTTTTGTGAAATATGGTTTTTGGCATTTTAGAGACGGAAATAAGTTATATCTTGATGGCTGGATTATGAAAATTTTTCACCGTTATATTTTGTGGGTAAGAATTTTTGATGAGATTTAAGTTTGTTTTGGAAATGGATGAATTTTGTGTGAGCAGAATAAATGAGATTTGGACAAGATTTGGATGAGGTTTTGGGGGAATTGTGTGAATAAATTGAATTTTGGGTGATTGGTCATGCAGATTGGAGATAAATCATATTTTAACTGCATATTGCATATTTTGGTAATCTAGTTAATATTTGAGACTTAAAACTTCAATTTAGACAGCAATTTTAAGTTTTGGCAATAGGTAAACGGTAGCTTGCATTAGTATTAAATGCCAACTAAGGGAATCATAGATCATACTGAAACAATCAGCCTGTTAATTAGTAATTCATTCAAAAATTTTAGTAAAAATCTAAGAAGACTTTGCAAAATTGCGGTTGACTTTAAAATGTGTTAGTGAAAAATCAGAATAAAAATTGATTTATTGAGTTTTAAAGTACAAAGTGTATTTTGTGGAAGTCCTTGAGAAGTACAAGCCTCATTTCAATCAATATGTCCATTTGCCGAAGAGAGTTCAAGTACGTGAGTCGTTTAAATCTTCAATTTTAATTTGTATTCACGAATTGCAAACGAAAAGTTCTTAAATGTCTCATTTAAATTACATACTTACATCGCAGGTCTAATCGAATGATTCACGATTTTTCTGAAGCTGATAGGTCTCTAACAGACAATGAACGAACTCACATGATAGCATAATGGCCTTACAACATCATTTGAATATGATCACTGTTTGTTAGAATGCTGTCTCATTTAAATTAATCCTAAAATCTTTGATACATCCAAACTCAAAGATACAAACTGAATAATCTTAATACACAAGCCATTATCATAATCATAACTCACGAATTCACCTGAAAAAACCTTTTATTTCTCATACAACATTAACTGACATCATCACACAATTCTCATATCATATGATTCTATTGTATTATCTCATATTTTACGGAACGTGTAATCTTCAAAAGAGCACAATACAACTTCTCAAAAAATCTTACATTATGGGTTGAAACCTCTAGCTTGAATTGTCTAAAGTGTGAAACACAATAGTGGCAAAAATGCTTCATAATTTTCTGTTTCAAAAGGAATCTTACCTACATGATACAATAGACTCTTTTTTTGGTTGCCAGATGACTTAATGTCGATCAGGAAAGTGTATCGGATTTTTTAATGGTAGAATATTGTGGGAATATTTTATTGAGTAAAGGATAATTTAAGGAAATTGGTGGATTGTTGGTGTGTGGGATTGGATAAAGGCTTGCGTTTGATGGAGTGATGGTTGGTTAGGTGTTGAGGGGATTTGAGTGACAATCTAGAAAATAAAATGCAGTAACTCAATTAAAATGTCTTAAAATGATGGTAAACAGCTTGAACTGATTTTTATGAGCCTGTCAAGCCTTCATTCAAAAATAACATCCTTGATCAATCCAATAACTCAAAATTCTAGCACAAAATGCTCCAAAAAATCAACCTAAACCTCACAAAAATCTCAAAAATTCATTCCCTCAATAATTCATCCAAAAACCACCTGAAACTTCATACCCACCAAACCATAACATCATCAAATCACCGCTAGATTAAATCTACAATAATTTTCATAAAACTTCAAAGAACCTCATACATCACACCACTTCCATTCCATCTAAAATATCCATAATTCATAAATTTTTCTCTCACTTGATCGTTCATACACTTTACAGTCTAGATATATATCACATTGAATTATATGAGCCAATGATCATGTGACGGGAAGCAGCAATTTTCTCGTGAATGATTTTTATGACAAGAACGCAGGTCACAAAGAAAGAATATTCAAATAAAACTATTAAGCAACCGTGTAATGGGATAGATATGCATGTTAATGTGATGTCGGTAAAAATTGGAATTGATGGATAGAATTTCTGAGATGTTTGATGGGAACAGATTATGATGGTGATTATGGATGATGGGAGATCATGTTGGAGTGATGGTTTCGAGTATGGATGTGTGATTTGCTTGCTAGAATCAATTGTGATCGTTTAATTGATCCAAATCCAACAAAATTCACCAAATTGAGCAAAATTCTGAATTTTTGAATTTTTCAAGTGTCCACCCCTTGCATCCATACTTAAAAATATCATTCTCATCCCTAACTGTCATGTTTAAGGAAATATTTTATTTTCTAAGAATTTTCTTACATAAAACCAGGCAAAAATTACTTTATGAGTTTATGACATAGTCAGGGTGCTGTATAACCCTTTGCTATTGTATGCTGTACCCAAGATTATTACTAATGGCTACAGAACTACCTGAATTGAGATATATTGAGTCATATAACACCTTAACAGTCCCCAATTAGAATGCTAATTAGAAAATATTTATGATGAATAATTTGTATGAATTATGGCCAATAAATCCACAAAATTATGACCAATAAATCATGCCTGAACCTAGACACAAAGCTAATTAAGTGCGATGATCAGCTAATGACTCATTAATTGATTTAAAATTCAAATTTTATTCCAAATTTGCAAAATTTCCGGGTATTGAAATTTAATGATCATTAATTCTAATTTTATGACTCAATCGTGATCAATGGGCAGCTACACTAGCTATCTAGCAATGAATATCAATGAAAATAAATTGATCAATTTACCGTATTTTTCTATTTTACTCTTTTTATGTCATTTTTACCACTTCTACTGCTCTGTCCACGTCTATGAATTTAATTTTTCATGACTTTTTGTGCAAAAAATGCTTCAAATTTGAATGCGATCTTCAGTCTAATTTAGATCGTCAAGTGCGGTGTCTTGTGATCAAGTTTGTTAATTGAGCCGTTTTTAAGGAAATCTAGTCATTTAAATTCATTCAAAACTTAATTTCTTCTTTTTCGGATTTTTTTTTTGTAGCCAAATTAATTGATTGTGTCTTAAAAAATTCAAATATTTTTTGTGCATATGTATTTTATTAAGTTATTAAAATCCTCTCATATTTTGGGGAATAGTTTGGATATGATGTGGTGGATTTGAAGATCGTTTTGAACCAGAGCATGAAGTTGAGTCGACTTTAGAATACTCTTTCATACCTCATCTATTAGTTCCCTTAATTTAAAAATTCGAATTTATATAAACATCATTTACGAACGACTTCTATTGACAAAAATTTAATTTAGTCATCTAATCAAAAAATATCAGCAGTAACTCAAGTGCACGTGTCTGTTGTAGCGAAATAGACTCAAGTCGTGATCAGTTTTTGGAAATATTATTTGAGAAAGTGATAGTTAGGAGTTATAGTAATCAAGATGTAGTTTTGTAGTGAATTTTGATAAGTTTGGAATAATTAGAAGTGAAATGAGTGTAATTAAGAGAGGATATAGAGAGAAAATACTGAATAACAATTTGTTATTCAAATGTGAAACAAAATCATGAGTAAGTTCTAGTTGCAGTTATTTCTCATTCACAGCACATTAAGCAACTCAATTCCATTTCCAAAACATCTGATCCTACACCAACACATCCAAAACATCGATATATCCAAAATTAGATCTACAATCCGATCATTAAGATCTACCAAACAATTCCATATCCAATAAGGATAAATTCTATCAATCTAACTACAATAATTCCTACAAAATGACATCAACTCCATAACAGCAACTTCATTCCATCTAAAAAGATCCAGTAAGAATTACATTTACTCAAAATCTTACGCAACTTTGCCATTATGAACCCTGAAAAAATAAAATAAAAATTTTCTTTATCTTCTTATTATTTTGCGACTCATTCTCTTCCGCCCACACCCAAAAACCCCATAAAAAAGGTTCCCTCATTTCCAAATCGATTAGATTCTTTTAAGGTTGCAAGCTCATAAATTCAGGTTTTTGGCTGAAAATAATCCTCAAAAAATTACATCCAATTTTAAGAATGTCGGATTAAAAATAAAAATTGTTCCTAAAATTTTAACGGTCGATAATGTAGAAATATAGTTTTTAAAAAATGTACAGCTACGGCAACCCTAAACATTTCCAATAAATGAACAGCAATCTTCATTCTCTGCCTTCCATACTTCTTTTTTACTTCCATCATTCTTTTCGTTATTTTATTCTTTTTTTTTGTTGCCGTCATGCGTCTGTGTGTGTGACTGTTTGTGAATGAATTTGTGCAATTTTTCAGATGCGCCCTCTTTCTTATTAGAATTAAAGTCTCAAAAATAATATATAAAGGAACTGATAAGAGAGAAAGAAATTGACTTAGAAGAATAAATATTTATATTATTTAGGTGGGCAATAAAAATAAAGCTTAATGCAGACATTTTCTGCATTGACTTTGAAATTTTTATTTTATTGACTTTTCTCTCCGTCAAAATTTGCGACTTCTTATTGTATTTTATGCATGCGAATGACCTTGAATTTTGAAGAAAATATTTTTATTATTATAGATTGTGCGATTTTTATGGACTGTGAATAGTAGTTTTAATTGAGTTTGGTGTGTGTTTTTGCTACTGTAGCGGCTATGGATGGATGTAGAAAATTTAGAAGCGTGCAAATTTGAAGTTGCAATCTTTTATGCTTCAAAGTTTGTCATTTTTGCTAATGTTTCGCTGGTTTTAAATTGATATTCTGCTGATTAGGAGTTTAAAGCTGCACGGATGTAAATGTTGTGCATGATTTATGGATGTTGAGAGGTGTTTGAGTCAGAATAAGTCATGGTCTAGCAATTTTGCTTAGGATTGCAGTTTGAAGTAGGATTTGAAGCTTATATTTCATCAAAATTCAGTTTATAGCTTTCAAAAGCAGACTATGAGCTTGATTTCACATTTGTAAATGCTCAACAGAAGCTATTTTCTCTTCCTGAGATTCAAACTCATGTCCGCTCCATCCCTGCTTAATCTCAAGTCACAAAACCCTCAACCCACCCCACCACCGACCCATATTACTTCACTTTTGACATTCTAAATAAATTACAAATTAATTCAACTCCGTCTCTGCCCATATAAGCAGCACAAAACCCAACTTACAAGTGTATCAAACTGAATGTCACACATGTTGAAGCAAAAAATCAATTTACCGTCGCTGATGAGAAGAAACAAAAAAAAAATTGTTTCAATATTTTTTTTACTCTGTTTTGTACAGCAAATTCAGGCATAAAGTTTTCTATTTTAGATAAGCAAAAAAAAAGTAAAATATTTTTTCTTATCGGCTGCACTTATTTAGGTTATTATAACAATTTTTTTGTTGCAATTATTATTTGGCGTGTCCAAACAGCACAACTATTTAAGTTAGTCTGAAAGTCTTCAAATGCTCATTTGCATTTTAATCTTTAGAGTATTTTGTGCAGTTTGTTGTGTGCTTATTGAATTAAATTGTGAGATGTAGATGAAAGTTGAAGAATTTTGTGATGTGGAATTTTGATCTGATTAAGGTCATCTAGGCGGCTAGGCAGATGGAAGGTTAGTTAAAGAAAGAGACTGACTATTTTAAAGAGATAATGCGATGCTTAGTGATGAAGAAATTTTTGAATTTCAAATTTTAAAATTTAAATTTTTGATGATATTTTAGTGGATATAAAGATGTGATTTGTTTTGAATTTCTTATGATTTGATGACGGCTAGTCGCAAAAAGATATAAAATGGAAAGTCAACCACCTGGTTGAGTTGAGAAGTTGATGCAAAATTGAGTTGTTGGTTAGAATTGAGTTGGAATCTTAAATTTGGAAGAATATTTTTTTTGATTTATAAGTTGAAAATTTTTAAAGGTTTTGAAAATTTTAAGAATTTTTAATAATTTAAAATAAAATTTGAATAATTTTAAAAAAATTAAAAAAATCTTCAAATTTTTTAAGAATTTTAAATTTCAAATTGCAAATTGTAAATTTAAAAGTTAGAAGCATTGAGACTTGAAATATAAAATAAAAATATGAAAAAAATTTTAAAACTTTTTAAATTTTGACAATATTATTAAATTAAAATGTTTTGAAAAATCTTACAATTCAAATATTGTAGAAATTTAGAAACATTTAAATTTAAAACTTTGAAAAAATTCTTTAAAAAATTTAAAATTAAATTCTTAAATTCTTCAATACTTCAATTTCTAATATTTAAAAATTCTTTAATAATAAATTTTTAAAAATTCTTCAATTTAAATCTTTTAAATTCTTAAATTTAATTTTTTAAATATTTAAATTGTTTAAAAAATAACTTAATTTTAAATTATCAATTTATTCAATCCACAAAATTTCACTTTCAAAACTACCAACAATAAACTGTCGACAGTCTAAATTGAAATGTCTCAAACTCTGTGTTTGGAATATTTCATTAGCATGTCAATATACAATCATATTCTCTTACATAAGCGATGACATTTTATATTTTTGTTTATAATTTTTGTTTCTGGAAATGACAAGCAAAGGACACATGTTTTTGCCTCACTAGGTTACTAATGTCATGTATTTTAGCTATTTTACATAAGTTTCAGAATTTTTTATATAATATTATTTGGGTAATAAATTGACATTGTTATCGTCTCACAGTTTGAGACTGCCTCGTCGCATGAAAGTGAAATACTTTGTTATTTTTTGAAGAAGAAATTCTTGTTTTTGCGCAATTTTTTGAAGAAGAATCTTTAAAATTTAATTAAAAAACTTTGAAACATTTTAACTTATAAAGTAATTAATGAAACTTTGTTCATAATCTCGTAAAAATTAAATTAGAATTAAAAGATTAGGTTAATTAAAATTAAATTGGATGACTTTTGGGATTATTTGCAATTTTTTGGCAATACTTTGTTGCATTTTTAATTAATTTTGATGATTTTAATTTGAAATAATTTTAATTTTTTTAAAATTAAGTTGTCAAATATTTTAATTATTTAATGATTAGAGTTTTGAGGGTCTGCATTCATAAATGACCCAAAACTTATTATAAATTTAAAATTTCTATTAAATTGTGGCAAATTTTAATGAAATTTCAAATAATTCCGACTCATATGCTTCACAAATCAAGCTACACATCGATAATCTCCAATCTAATTAAGGTCAAAATCTGGTAGAACAGCCATAAACATATCATAACGACTGAGTAGCTTACAAGCAGTTTATTAAGGTAATAAATTATTGATAAATTGATCAAAAACTTTCCTTAATTACTCAACTCGACATCACCGTAAATATCGACAGATATTTCCATCAAAATAAGGAAAGCTGACTAATTGACAAACTTTTTTCTTTCGTCTTATGGAATAGACGAAGTATACGAAGCTCAATTGGCTTTATCAATATTATTCTCGCTTGTCATCTCATCATCATTCCGTTGTGCTTGTCACAATCTACTCAATTTTAAGAAGAGATAAAGTAATAGTGAAACTAAATTATTGTAACTAGCTATTTTGTTGCTATCGTTCTCTCTTGTCTCATCGTCTGATGATTTAGGCGGGGATGGATTGTGGGGACCCCAGCTGCCCCCTCCTGGCTGTAGGGAATGAAGGTTCAATTTAGGAATCATTCAAGAATTTTTGAGATTTTTTAGAAATTTTCTTCAAAAATCTCATAAACTTGAATCAAAATTGAGACATTCAAAACACAAAAGGGTCAATAACCCCATAACCCCCCTCAATCCACCCCAAAACCCAAAACATTCTGTAAAATTACTCCTCATTCTCATTATGATGATGAAAAAACGAAAAGCATAAAAGGGCGAAAAAAAGAGAGCATTTTTTGTGTGTTCTGTAGTTTGATAGTTAAAGTAACTCGTGCGCTCGAGTTTGAATGACACACAGAAAAAAATTATTCAAAATTTTTAGAAAATGGTAATCGTTTTTGTGCTGAAATAATTTTTCATTTGTATGTAAATTGACAATCAGCTAGAGGAGAGCATTTTGACTCAAGTTTCTTCTTGCTATTTTTATTGAAAAAATATTTTTTTCTTTTTGCTTTTGTCCCTGACTACTTCTAACTCTGTTCTATTTTCTACAGCAGTGTCTGAATTATTAAAGCAGAATAGAAAAAAAAATAGAGAATGGAAGAAAAACAGAAGAAATTCTTTTGAAAGAAAGTTTGTGTCATGTTGAAAATGGCAAAAGTTGGGGCAAATGGCATTTTTCTAAAAATAAGTGGAATGGAGTAAGTTTGAGGGTGTGTTGAGTTGGATGAGGGTATGGAGCGCATAATGTAGTTTTTTGTGATATTTATATGAGATATGAAGGATGGGAATTTAGAGAGTGATTGGGTTGATTTAGTTTGAATTTGATGCGGATATGAATGAATTTTTAATATTTTTTTTTGTTTACATCCTTCACTTGATACCCAGATATATTGTTGACCATATACTCCTTTAGATGATGCCTCATGATGGCACTAGCTTGTAAACTGTCAATTTCGATTTCTATAAGTTATATGGCCGTCTATTGGACCCTCTGCCATCGATGAACTTAGATCCAACTCATTTGCATCATCTAGTTCCATAAAAGATCCAATTCATCTTAACAAAATCCAAAATATTCTCAATTTGTCTCTAAAATTCCAAAATTAAACAAGAAATCTGATTAAATCACTTCCCACCTCCAAAACCATTGGATATGTTGAAAAGGACGTTGAGTTCTTATTATCCCGAACTGGCAGAAGGTTTCGAAGGATAGAGCTGTCTTCAGACATTCCCTAGTGCACCCCAGCCAAGGAAATAATTAAGTATCTCCACAACCAATCCCAAAATGCTCACATCATTTCCACTCACATTTCCATAAAATCATGCTAACTATAACGTCCCTAAGTTGAGGGAATATAGACGAGCACTTAGACAAGTGGAAGAGATTATATAATGAAACCCAACATGGAATGCAAAATTTACATATCTTTTCATTTTCTAGATAGATGGATGAAATATTCAATTTTTTTTTCTTGCTTCCATTCATTCTGAAAAAGATGTTTCCTTCAAGTTGATTGCATAACATACCACTGCCATAGATCCCATAGATTCACATTTCCATCGTCTCTTGCTCTATCTCTAATCGATATAATATTATGGGAATGGTAAATAAGCAACTTTATGTATGCGGAATATTTTTTTTATCAATCTTATGCTTCCCTTTTTTCTATCGTCATGTAAAAGGCAGAATAGTTTAGGATCGGAGAGAAAAAAGGACTCGAAAAACTAAATGGAAACATTTTTCCTTTTTCCTTAATCTTTAGATTGGATTTTTTTTTTTGGAAAAATCGAAATCGAAAAAAAATTCAATCAATTTTTGTGCGCTAAATTGAATTGCTATTAAGCTACTATTTTGCATAACTGGATTGTGGATATGTGTATTATTTTTATTTCATCATGATAAGGATTTTTGTCACTGATTAAACGTTTCATTAGATGATTGAATCAGTTGTTGTAGGAGGTTTTGTTAAAGGATTTATGTTTTTGAATGTGGATTGTGTGTATGTATGGCAGTTGGATTGGATTGTGAGAATTTAATGGATGGAATGAGATGAATTGGTTCTGCGTGTGATATGGCGTTTGTTGTAGAATTGAAGGAGTTGATGGCTGTTTGCTTTAACTAAGTTAGTTGTCGGATATCAATTGTTTGCAATTAAATTGAAATTCTGTTTCATTTTTACTATATCGAGTATTTAAAGCTTCGTGACTCTTTTTTATAAGATTGAATGTTGTCATGGAAGACTATGAACTGTACCGAGCGACATTAATGAAGAAGGCTCCACCACGGACACCTAATAGCTCTGTTAAAGCTCTTTTATTAGCACCAAATGGGAGCTGCGTCTTTTTGACAGTTCTATTAAAGCCACTTCCATTTAGTGTGGATAAAAGCACTTTGGCTGAGTCTTATAGGATCCGAGTCAGAGCATTCTCCATTTGTGTGGCTCGGATATGCTGTTCAACAATCTAGTTTTGGGATATTTTTCATTTATATCCATCAAAATTGAAACAATTACCACGAAAAGCATAAATCGGTTTATCATTAGTTCTCATTGATCCAGTGTGAATCGTATGGCTTTAATAAAGCAATTAAGCTGGTTTATGTTCCTGACTAATTGATTAATCGATCCAAAATTCGGCCCCAAACCGGCATGGCTTTGACTTAATTTCAAAATTACCCATTTTAACGCAACCTATTCCCATTCATTTTTACCTTCATATTCCCTCATTATTCCCTACCTGAAATTTCTAATTTCCTTCTAATTCCCATTAAAAACGCGACACCGCGACACAACTTCCCAGTTAGTGGAAAAGCCTTGACACAAAGAAAAAGCTAATAAAAAATTCTTATTGACTCAAAATATTTCCTCATTTTTATGCAACAATAGCGGCAACAAAAAACAGTCCACAATAAAGTGACTCTATCTTTATATCATTCATCCAATTAAATGATAGGATAGGTCAACAAAAGAATCATCATCCTTAAATCACGGGTTAGTTGTAAGAAAGACATGAAAAAAATCTTCCTCGTCATTGTATGAAAATAAAAAAAAAAAAGTGAAAAAAAAGGCGAGGAAGGCTATAAAGTGGGCTATTTGTTGCCTTCCAGACGATATCATTTAACACATCGTAAAATAAACAGATTTTTATCTGAAACATTAAATTCTATAAGGCAATGAATGTAAATGACATAAATTTTTTTTTTGTGCTTTACATTCTGACTGACACAGCATAAATGTGTGTCTCACTTACATATAGACGTTATGTCTTATGCTTTATATACATATATGTTATGTAACATAAATCACAAGAAATATTTCAAGAGACGTGAATGTGCTGTGCAGCATAACAGTAAAAGTATCAGGAAGTGAAAAAATATACTCTTGACCGTGACTTATGCTGCAATTGTTTAACAGGCATGAAAAATTGCTTATTTTAAAAAATTTAATATTTTATTGCAGCATACAGCATACTGTAGAGCATAAAATTCATAAAACATAATTTTTAACCCTTTTTTTGAAGCCTAAATATCCTTTTTTTAGTTACTTCTCTTCCTTCTCGCTGTGTCGTAACAAAAGACAATGTAGGTGTGCGGCTTTTATGATTATTTCAGTCAAAATATTTTCTTCTTTTTCACAACTCCTTCTTCTTGCTAAAAATAGCAACAACAAAACAAGCACCAAACAATATGAGATCTGTAAAAAATTATTGCATGAAATATTACCGTACTTAAAAAATATAGCGTGTAGCTTAAATATTTACTCACAAACATTACAAGACCATTCCAGTCCATTCCGAAAGGAAGTTTTTGTTTGATCGTCAGTCAGTGAAGTCAATTGAATTGTTATGAGACATACGAAGAAGCGGTCATTGACATTCATGTTACTGTCATTAATTTTATATCTCATTTTTATTATGAGACAAGACGATTCATGTAAGTAAAGAAGATGAATTTTTTTTAGAAGTTTATGGATGGATGCGGAATTTTATTGATGTGATGTATGGGTGAATTATGAGGTGGGAATTGAGAAAATTTTTGAGAATTTTTTTAAAGGTGGAATTGGAGAATGAGAGGTGATTGAAGGTGAGAATGAAGAATGTCATTTGACCTTAAGGATGGTGATTGTTTTGCATCTTGTCTGAGTGAAACAGGATCCAGTTAGTCGACTTTAGGTCTAGTAATAAAAGTGACATATCATGGCAAGTTCTGAAACTGTCAAGTTCCTCAGTTGATTTTAGATCGATTAATCGTAGTTTTTTTTTTAACTCAGGTCGTTAACAGGAGATTTGACTGATATTTCGGATGATTTGAGACATGAAGATAGTGCTAGAACTTCATAGTCAAAATTGTCAGTAGCAGCAAATGACATGGTCCGATACTTCAAGTTTCATTGTTCTTCAACCACTTTACATCAACTATACAGCACTGAAACCTCACAAGTATAATAAATTAGAGCAAAGTAATTCAAATAAATACATGAAAATGTCAGTCCATGTCCAATTCATTCTACAAAATATCTTGTTCTCATTCATGAATATCAAATTGATTTGAAAAATAAGCGTTAAGGAAATGTTACAATTTTTAAGTAGAATAACTGCAAAATTCCATTATTATGTAATAACATGGTCCATTGCCTTCAGCAAAAATAATTCCATTATTGCTTAAATTCCTCATAAAATGCCTCATTTTGATGAAATACAAAAATAATTCAAATTCCTCAACTATCCCGCCCAAGGATGACCTCAAAATATTTTAAAGAATATAATATAAATTCCCAAATTTAAATTGAAATATCCGACAATATTTCAGCAATAGCTGACAAGCCCATCCATTTGACATTGTTACAAATGACAAGTCATAACAAAAAAGATTTTAATGAAAAAATTGCAAAACTTTAAGATGGAAAAATTTGACATTCTTTTTGAAAAAATAACAAAATGAATTGAGTTTAGAAACTTTTCCCATTGTGTTGTCATTTCCCCCCGCCCTCTCAGCAAAAAATTCCTTTTGTCATTTGCTTCTTCTTATTAAATAATGCATGAAAAAAATAGCTACACTGGATCCTTCTTCTTATTTTCTCATCCATAGCAATTTTTTTTCGTTCATATCACAAAGAAGTGTAATGTCTATGAAAGCGAATTCATTACGTACGCTTCGATGGCTGTGCTGTATAGCAAAAGTAAAATTGAACACATATCATATCCATGTCGTGACATTTCATAACTTCAGTCAAAACAGAATTTTCTTTTTGTTGCCTTTTTTTGTGTATATCCTTGTTTGAAAGGGGTGTAGGCAGGGAGACAGGCAGGGATGTTTTTGGAACTGCAGGCTTATTTTATGGATTTAATTATGACTGTCATTCTTGAGATTGTGAGCATTTAAGTCAGAGCTTCCGTTTGTCAGTCAATCAACCTTCTTGTCTGTCAGTCGGTCTTGTCTGTCAGTCGGTCTTGTCTGTCAGTCGGTCTTGTCTGTCAGTCGGTCTTGTCTGTCAGTCGGTCTTGTCTGTCAGTCGGTCTTGTCTGTCAGTCGGTCTTGTCTGTCAGTCGGTCTTGTCTGTCAGTCGGTCTTGTCTGTCAGTCGGTCTTGTCTGTCAGTCGGTCTTGTCTGTCAGTCGGTCTTGTCTGTCAGTCGGTCTTGTCTGTCAGTCGGTCTTGTCTGTCAGTCGGTCTTGTCTGTCAGTCGGTCTTGTCTGTCAGTCGGTCTTGTCTGTCAGTCGGTCTTGTCTGTCAGTCGGTCTTGTCTGTCAGTCGGTCTTGTCTGTCAGTCGGTCTTGTCTGTCAGTCGGTCTTGTCTGTCAGTCGGTCTTGTCTGTCAGTCGGTCTTGTCTGTCAGTCGGTCTTGTCTGTCAGTCGGTCTTGTCTGTCAGTCGGTCTTGTCTGTCAGTCGGTCTTGTCTGTCAGTCGGTCTTGTCTGTCAGTCGGTCTTGTCTGTCAGTCGGTCTTGTCTGTCAGTCGGTCTTGTCTGTCAGTCGGTCTTGTCTGTCAGTCGGTCTTGTCTGTCAGTCGGTCTTGTCTGTCAGTCGGTCTTGTCTGTCAGTCGGTCTTGTCTGTCAGTCGGTCTTGTCTGTCAGTCGGTCTTGTCTGTCAGTCGGTCTTGTCTGTCAGTCGGTCTTGTCTGTCAGTCGGTCTTGTCTGTCAGTCGGTCTTGTCTGTCAGTCGGTCTTGTCTGTCAGTCGGTCTTGTCTGTCAGTCGGTCTTGTCTGTCAGTCGGTCTTGTCTGTCAGTCGGTCTTGTCTGTCAGTCGGTCTTGTCTGTCAGTCGGTCTTGTCTGTCAGTCGGTCTTGTCTGTCAGTCGGTCTTGTCTGTCAGTCGGTCTTGTCTGTCAGTCGGTCTTGTCTGTCAGTCGGTCTTGTCTGTCAGTCGGTCTTGTCTGTCAGTCGGTCTTGTCTGTCAGTCGGTCTTGTCTGTCAGTCGGTCTTGTCTGTCAGTCGGTCTTGTCTGTCAGTCGGTCTTGTCTGTCAGTCGGTCTGGTCTGTCAGTCGGTCTTGTCTGTCAGTCGGTCTTGTCTGTCAGTCGGTCTGGTCTGTCAGTCGGTCTTGTCTGTCAGTCGGTCTTGTCTGTCAGTCGGTGTTGTCTGTCAGTCGGTCTTGTCTGTCAGTCGGTCTTGTATGTCAGTCGGTCTTGTCTGTCAGTCGGTCTTGTCTGTCAGGCGGTCTTGTCTGTCAGTCGGTCTTGTCTGTCAGTCGGTCTTGTCTGTCAGTCGGTCTGGTCTGTCAGGCGGTCTTGTCTGTCAGTCGGTCTTGTCTGTCAGTCGGTCTTGTCTGTCAGTCGGTCTGGTCTGTCAGTCGGTCTTGTCTGTCAGTCGGTCTTGTCTGTCAGTCGGTCTTGTCTGTCAGTCGGTCTTGTCTGTCAGTCGGTCTTGTCTGTCAGTCGGTCTTGTCTGTCAGTCGGTCTTGTCTGTCAGTCGGTCTGTAAATTGGCATTTCTGATAGTTTCTCATTCAATCTATCACTCGGTATGGAATTCGGTCAGTCAGTAGCTCAATCAGCCTGTCCTCCAATTAATATTGTCCAGC
This sequence comes from Chironomus tepperi, assembly GCF_022539635.2. Lineage (NCBI taxonomy): Eukaryota > Metazoa > Arthropoda > Insecta > Diptera > Chironomidae > Chironomus > Chironomus tepperi. Next base: position 6,065,870 of record NW_027226207.1, read on the forward strand.
ATGATGTCATATTTCATGTCAATTAGAAGATAGCACATATTTGAACCCATAGAACTACAAATTGCCTTAAATTCAATATTGTCAGTTACTTCTGCTTCCAGGTAGACATGTCCCTATTCTAAACAACCCCCTAACTCCACCTCAGCATATGTATCGTCATCCTTTCTGAATAATTTAAGATAGATTGTTATCAGATGATTTGACTACAAAAAACACAAAAAAAATTCTAGTTTTTTTTCTGTCATTCGAGCAACTTTGAAGGAGAAAAACTGTAAATTCACCAAAAAAAAATTGTAGATGTATAAAAAAAATGTGATGAAAAACAGAATGTGTACGTGAAAAATGGAAGTTATTTCATCTCATCTATTTTTCGTCATCTACTTTCACATATGACAAAGGAATATAATTCAACCATACACACGTTGTTGTCTCATTGAATGAACAAAATATTTTTTTTGCTCCTTTTTGATGCTTTGCTTCTTTTGTGTATAAAAGAAAAGGTTAGGGAAGTCGTTATGGAACTGGATTTGATTATGGCGCAGTTTTTAAGTTTGGAATTTTTTGTTCAAAAATGGAGAAAAAAAATCAATTTAATTAAATTTTATTGGATTTTTTGGTAGTTTTGATAGACAGCTACTGATATGAAAGCTAGTAGGCTCCTAAATTGGCAGGAATGGGTATTGAATTATGGAGAGATTTGACTGATCTTAATGAATTGATTGAAGAGTTGAAAATGATAATTTTGAAGAGATTTTAAGTTATTGAGCTCTGTATATGGAGGTATGATGATTTTTGGGTATTTGTGGAAGCTGTTTTGATGGATATTATGAAGCTGCACATCAATCGATTAATGTCATCGAATATATTACATTATCCCTAACAGACAATGAGTATATTCTCCTAAATGAGTGGGTTTATGAGGATACTCAATCAAAATAATTGAGCATGCTCAGTCAGCCCTCTGTCTGTTCCGATATGTCATTGATTTTAATCTAATTTATGGACTTTAACAGATTCTTAATTCAAAAATGACTGAAATTGATTTAATTTCAAACAAATTTTGACAATTTTTGGGGTATTTGCACGAAAATGCTGTAAAAATTGACAAATATTAAGTCAAACATGATCATTGGTATGATTAGGTCCAATTCAATGCCTAACTTTAGGGATAAACTCATCATTAAACATTAAATTCTCAATATCAAAATCCAAACTCTTCAAAAAATCGATTAAAATCCAACAATACCCAAACTGCACCCTAATACCCCATCCATCTCCAAAATTCCAGCTCCAAATATTGCATTTAATCAAATCATAGTTTTTTCTCTTTTCGTTACATGCACTGCTACATTCTTTTTTGTGCTGCTCCTTTTGATAACACAAAATTTTATGATTTAAACGTGAAAGTTTTTTTGTGCTTGAGGATGAGATCCACAAGATTGAATCGTGATGAAAAAAAAACAAGTTTTTCTTTTAAGTTTTTCTCATTTTCTCATTTTTTGATGAAAGTTTTTCTTGTTTTTGAGACAAGAAAATTTTTGATTAAAAAATTCATCAACGAGTTGCATCTTGAAAATTGAATTTTGTTCTTCTTGTGCATGAATCACTGAACTGAGAATTGACTGGAAAGTTTTTTCTTATAATTTTTCCATGAATTATGAGCTCGCCATGCTGTAGATGCTGATAAGCTAGACAAGTTGGATGTTTGGAAAATCTCATTGACCCTCCTTATTAACCCAAAACTTATTTATTTACTTTTTTAAGAAAATAATTTTAAATTTTTTAGTAAATTGAAAAAATAATCAGGCACAAACTTGAGATTAATTCTCAGAAACATTTTCACATATGGCTCGTCGCTTCCCACCCAAATGAAATGTTTTTGTTTTGTTTTTAAAAAAAAAAAAACTTTTTTTTATTTTCGTGGAAATTTTTTTAAAATTTATCTTTTAATTAATGTATACATATGCACATAATTTATGTTCAAAACATGCTAAAAGAATCGAGAGAAAGGTTTAGGAACTCAACTCAAATTATCTAAACATTTATTTATTTTTTCTTCTTCTTCATTTTTTTGATACATTAAACAGATTCAGACTAAATGTTTTGATTCTGAAATGTAAAATGCATCTGAAAATTGAAGATGATGGCGGGAAATAAGTATGTCGTATGGGAATTAAATTGTATTATGTATTTACGATGTTTTGGGAGTGTAATTTAATTTAGTTAGAAGGGAATTTAATGATGAAATGATGAGATTATTGATATTGATGTTTTTTGAGATTTGGGAGTGAATTGTTCAGTATTTTTGAGGAATATTTGAATATTGTCACTTTTGTGATTCTTAAAACCCTTTCAAGCCTAAATAAAGAACTCTGGGATCGAATACCGGATCATTAGCTTTGGATTTCAGCATCCTAGTCCCTGCGCCATTGCTAATTATCCTCTGTTACTCTTCAAACTGTATAGAATTTGATAAATTAATATAAACATCATCCAGAGCATTGTGAGCCCTAAAACTCAATTCTTTAATGAGCATCATGAACGAATTCCTCAATAAATACAAAAATATTCCTCACATTTCCAGCTGAATCCAGAAATTCACCAAAAAATCCAAACAATTCTTATCTCATTGAGATTAAAAATTGAGATAATCTAAGAATTATTCATAGCCAAATACATATGCATATTAACCTTCACATAAATAATGCCTAATTATTATTACATTAAATCACGAACGTGTAAAGGTGTAAGACAATCACGAATGAGTTAATGTTCATAATGCGTAACACACACATGAATTAAATGGCTACAGATTAGCGGATATAATGCTGAATAAAATTGAGTTTGGCCTTCATAAATTAAAGTTGATTTGAATTGGATCTGAAGTGTTGTAGGTTAGTTTGGAAGTATCTAACCCTAGCAGGGAAAGAGGCTGCTTTTAGGTACTGTACTTTGTCTGTTAGGTAAATGCCAATGGTAGTCTCTTTAACAAGGTTTAGTCAAAATGCCTTCAAAATTGTTAATCTAGTTGTACTTGATATGACCTAAAATTTGGATAAATTCGAAATTTTCATCAACTTTTTCTGTTCTAATCCACACTAAAATTTAAAATTATTTCTCCTAAAACTCATCAAAAATCCATTTCCATCACAAAAATCCTCCATTTCACAATACTTCTTCTTCTTCTAAATCACCTCCCAAAGGACCATACTATTAATCCATTCCATTAGCCTCATCAACTACACAAGCCTCTCTTAACCCATTAAACTAAATTAAAACTCATTCATCTAACGTAAAAAATATCCACGACAATATTGAATCCCCTAGAGAGAAAGAAAGCGCGTGAAGGCTCATTGAATTTAATGTGTCAAAATCACGCCGCTTTTGTTGATAATACCGAATGTAGACCAGCATAATTTATCATAGTAAGATAAATGTGTAAAGTAGTGGGGCTTAGAAGAATTTAGAGATAATTTTGAAAAACTTTTTGAGGAGAATTTGATGCGATTTTGTGGGTATAGAGCGCATTTTTTGGGATTTTTGGTTAGTTATGTCATGTGATCAATTGATTTTGATGTTGATAATGATTAGGGCCAGCAAGCAATGTCGGCAAAAATAAGAAGAAATTCGCCCAAACCTTAAAATTGATAATTTTCTCATATTTTTACACCAACCATACCAATTTGTATTCAAATCAATAATTCAAAAATTCATGTGCATTACTTAAACAGTCAGCCGACTCAAATCAATTCATAGACCCACCCAAAAATTAACATCAATTTACTCCCATATAAATGCCTCAAAAAAATACATTTCAGATTAATTTCGTAGAAAAAAATTCAATAATGCATGTTGCGTTCAACGCCTTAGTCTCAAAGTCATTTATTAAAGTATAAGCTGAAAACCAAAATAGTGTCAGTTGTTATCTCGTGCATATAATTTTAGTATATTTGATAAAAATCATAATGTAAGTAAGCATATTGAAGTAAAAAAGAGCTTTAACCTGTAGTAAATTACACTTTGTTTTGAAAAGAGAAAATGGAATCAAAAGTTGGAGATGGGAAAGAAATGAATGAGGAATGGGAATTGTATGTGAATGATGTGTCTTATTCGAGTGACAATTCGGCTGATAGATCATAAATCCGGCCAACTTTACTTTGACTTGATGACGAATTTGGCTTAATTCTAGCTTGATTCTCGAGTCACATTGGCCTGAAGTCGGATTTTGGATTAATTAGTCGCCTAGTGCTTTTCTAGGCAGGTTTAGAATGGAAAGAGTTGAGAGTTAGGAACTTATGTCATATGGGTCATGTAACTAGGGCTACCATTTGCAATATTATTGCTTAGATACTGCTGTATCCTGACAAATTCCCAAAATATCGCCAAAATTTTAGAAATTGCAAGTTTTTGGCACTTTTTTCAAATTTGTAACGTAATTTAAAGAATATTAAGTTCAATGGTGTCCTTACATGCAATATTTAAGTAGACCTACCTTACAATCAACCCCACCAACTATATCAACAATAAAAAGTGTGTATTTTGTTCTGTTTTTTCTTCCATTTTTATAAAACTTGTTAAAAAAAGGAATTGTTTTTGTTGTATTCGCGAGTGTGTCTTCATATTTGCCCCACAGTGACTTTTTCTTATCTACTTCAATTACCATCATTATCTCTCTCCTGTGCTACATTACTCTACAAACTGATGATTCTTGTTATTTCTCCTTTTTCTTTCTTTTTTCTTTTTTGAAAATTTAATGTAGTTACTTACTTCACTTGTACAAGCTTGAATATGAAAGGAGATGGGAGAAAAAAAATAGTGAAATATGTATATTTGCCGCATCTACTGATGCTTGAAAAGAACAGCATATATATAGCATACCGAAGAGCTCAGAGAGGATATACGACACAGAGACGTTCCTTTCTTTAGTTCATTAAACGCAACGGCAATTTCTTCTCCATGTTATTTCATATTTCTTATTTTTTTCTTTCTTTGGTAAACTAAAAAATTTACATCCATAACCATTTCTGAGTCGTTCTACGTTATAAACTCTCTAAGGTTCATTTTCATTCCTTTCATTTCTCCATCACAGAAGAAAATTTCTTTTTATTTTTTGATGCTACTGCTGAGTTTTCTTATTTGCTTTCTTTTTTTCTCTAACAACGTCATTCTCGTCTCCTTTTTCTCGGGTCGGGCATCTTGGTGAGGTTATTATTTTGATATGTTGGGGTTTGGTTGGGGATTCAGTTTGTCTGGGAGTTATTGGTGGAATAAGATTTAGTAGTTTGATGAAATTGAACTGAAATTCGATGTCGGATGGCTTGCTGAGGGTCAAATTGAACTTGGTGTGACTCTGAGGCGTCATACTCGATCATAGTTGATCTTTACGGCTATTGAAGTAAGTAAGTTGCTTTGTGGTTGGCTGGTGTAGTAGACAAATACAGAACGCCTCCTAGGAAATAGGTAAATCTATTTATTTCTAAAATAGGTTAGACCAAGTCAAATTAGATATGATTTTTGTTCAGAAAACATAGAAAATGTTCACCTTAACCAGCATAACTCTACAATGAAGTCGAAATTCATCGACATATGCCATGTTCCTTCCGGATAGTAGACTTTTGAATTGTCTGGTTTCATTTTTACTTGGACCAATCATGCGTCTTAGGTCTTTAAAGATATCAGCTAGATATGTCTTAATGATACCCTAAACATAAATTTTGAAGCATAGCGATGAACTAGCTTCAATAATCGAGCCATTCAGCTACTAAACGACCATAACTCTCTACCCCATAAACCAAAAAATGCGCCAAATTCTCCCTCAGAACTCACTCTACATCACACCAAACTAGTGCTGCCTTTTTTTCACTTCTTATTACAATTTGGTTATTTTTTTCTTCTCCATTTCTTCTTTTCACTCCGTGCAAATTGCATGACTACAGAATGGTAAAAGAAGAAGGAATTAAAGTTTAGATAACAAGAATGAAAAAAAAAGTATAATCGAAATCAGCCACAGAAGAATGTCAAAGTAGAAACGTTGTGTGTGCCTTTTGATACATTTTGTTATTTTGCCATGCTTCTCCATTCCCGCTCCTCGAGATTATTATGTAAAGGAAAGATTCTTTTTATCTCATCTATCTTTCCTCATTATAAGAGTCAGAAAAGATTTCATATTTTGGTTCTGTAGTTGTCGAGGCAAAAGGCAAAAAAATGCAAAGTGACATCAGAATTTATGATATAACACAGCTGCTTCTATTTCATCTTCTATCTTACGTCTATGCGAATCATATGATGTGCTGTCTCACTCTCCTTCATCTTTTCTTATTATTGCTTGTTGTGACACAGCGCAAAGAATGAGAAGAAGAAGAATAAAAAAAAAAAGTTTTTCGACCATAATTTAGCATATACATGAACGTGTTATTTGATGAAATTTTTTTTTGTGTCTTGTCATTTTGTGCTGTTGTTGTTGTTTCATGTCTTGTAGGAGCTGTAAATTATGTTGAATAAATTGGACAATTTTTTGATTGAACAACAATGTTTATTGGGGAATGATTGGTATTTACTATGGGAATGTTTAGTATTGAATGTAATGTAGGGAATGGATAAGATGCCTTAAGAATTAATTTGAGGAGATATGAATATTTGGATATGATTTTATCAGTTGTATGCTGCTGTAAATGAATATATTGAAGGTTATCAATGGATAATATAGAATATATCGACATAGCATGGTCCCTTAGGTTGAATATTACAAGAAAACTGTAGAGTTGCATTCAGCAGTCTATTAGCATCAGTTGTATGATTGAATGATTCCCTGATAATTGCCATATTGCTCTAGATTCGATTCCAAACCATTTGTTAAAAGTCATGTCTTTAAACCCAAAATTCCTACATAAAATGTCTCAAATTTGATCCAAAATACAGCAAACCATGTCCTTTATCAACACCTAAACTCACATGCCTCAAAATTCCCACAAACCTCCACAAATTCCCCGTCATAAGGGTCTCTACTATATGCAAGTTTTCAATAACAACGTGATTTGCATATTTATTTAAATGTTTATAATATATGGTGCGTGGATGATGATTTTTATACTGAATAGATTGTGCTTCTTACGCTTCGACAGCGATTCATATAGATGATGATATAAAGTAGCGGTTTAGCACTAATAGTTTCGACGTGAAACTTTTTCTAGATGAATTGTGTTTGTGGTTTCTTTGCAATGCGAATGTGGATTTTGTGAATGAAATTGAAGAGGGAATGGGGGAGTTGTGGATGTGGATCTTAGCGTGGTTTGAGGGAAAAATTGAAGTTTTTTGGAGGACGAACTTTGAATGGTTTTGAGGTTTCTTGACATTTTAGGGCAAATTCGAGAATGTTAAGCATTTTTTGGAAATTTTTGCGAATTTTAGCAGCGTCTAAATTGATTTTTTAATGAAATTTAATGACAAATTCAACGAATTATTCATTTTGGGAGTTCTGGAACTCGAACTCGAGTCTGATTTTGTATGGAAAGTTGACTCTAGTCGACCAGATTTCATATATTATTCCCGTCACCTCAGAACCCCCAAACCTCAAAACAATTAATTTTAAATTTATATTAATCGAGTCTAATTCGTTTAGACAGCTTAGCCTCAGATTTTTTTCTCAATCATTTATTCGCTGTCAGAAAACAATCTTAATCCTATATAATTATCTTATTTATACATTTTAAGCAGAACAGAATTTCATAATCATTTAGCTTCTTTAAAAAAAAAAAAAACTACACATGAAATTTATAAAAAATCTTTAACTAATTAGCATCCATTCTTATATTCTTTGCAGGATGACGTTGATTAGCTTTTTGCATTCAAAAATCATCATTTTTGGAGATCCGATGAAGCACCAACTGAGAATGGCTTTAAGAAAAGGTAAGTGAACTGCCATACAGGCCGAAATTATTATTTAAACAAAAAATCCAGCAAATGAATGAATTATAAAAATATGAAGTACATAAAGTTACGAAATTTATTGCCACAGTGCGTCAATTTACATTCATTACAATATTCTGCCTGTTTTTTCTGAAATCGATAAAGGAACTAAGCGAGATAATTTTTTTATCCATTAAAAACTGTAAGTTATGTTCGTATTTAAAAATGAGCTGGAATTCTTCTTTTGCTTTTGTGTGATTTTGCCGCTTGTGATAAAGTGGTGTAGTTAGGGGGGAAATGTAGGATAGGAGGCAGTTACGGGACAGTAGATAGTGTCTAGGGACAGTAGATACAATTTAGGGACAGAAGATACAGTCTAGGTACAGTATATACAGTCTAGGGACAGAAGATACAGTCAAGGAACAGTATATATTCAGGGTCGCAATGCTTATGACTCTTTGGATCGTGTTGGGACACATGATGAGGCACTGAAACTGTTCTTAACTATTATTGAGGATGAAATTTGATTGGGTAGCCATAATTAAGCATCTTGACCTACACAATTGATTATAAGTGCTGGATTACATCAAAATTGACCTTTAATTTGACTATCTGGTGAACTCAGGGTTAAACCATGAATGAATGAGTCCTAGACTCCAAACTCTAGAGAGTTGACTAATTTTTCATATTTCGGAGGTTATTTGAGTAGACCATGACCCTCATAAACCCCCTTACCTTACTCCACACCCACTAAAATCACTGATTCCAACGGAAAAAATACTTTATTTTTAATTAAATCTCCGAGATGTGTAATGAAGTACTCAAAAAGATATCTCTATCTCTCACATTTTTTTTTTGTTGTTTTTGTTGCGTAATTGTGGTTGTTGTCGGTGCTGATACATTTTTTTAAGGTAATTACAAAAATCTGCCTTTCTATTTTTTTCACATACACACAAAATACAAAAAAAAAGAAGCACAAATATGAGTTGGAATTAAAGAAGCGTATAATTGTATGAAGCCTATAATATAAACCTGCATTTACCATAATTGAGCATATACTTTTGGATATATACACATGCTTGTGGGGCCATTTAACCTTCTGTCATCTATTCTAGATCTGAATCTACCCTTTCGGTGTGAACAATTCAGCTTTTTTGGCAAAATGAACGTAGATAAATATTTTATATACGACATGGCACACACATGAAATGGCATCAAAAAAACAGCAGAAAAGAAGAAAACAAAAACATTTGAAAAATATGACACAGAAAAGAAAACTGGCAGTAAAACATGCATGGTACACACATCTAATGCATAATGAATGAGCCGGATTGATATATAAATGTGTAGCATATATATACATAGGTATATCATATCATGACCATGCATAGAATCATATCATGTATTCTCTCTCTATTGCATATTGGCTGGAGGGATACATTCATACATATATTTCACATTGCATATATTTATCATATTCCATGACAAAAAAAGAATATTTCTCATCAAGGGGCAAAAAAAATATAATAAATAAATAAATGTAGAAAAAAATGATATGAATCCCTTGTGGGATAGATTGTGCAGGAGTGGAAATTGGAATGGTTGCGGTTTTGAATTGAAATTTTTTTTATTCGGGATGGAGGTACAAATCAAATTTAAAGGATTTGTTGCATTGAATGAATTGAATTTTGAATTTATTTTAAATTGATGAAAGGGTTGAATTGAGAATTGTCGGGGGTCAGGTACTTGAGATGTGCAATTTTAAAAAATGGTATACAAAATTGCATTTTTTTTAAATTTTTTGAGAATGTTTGGAAATATTCCTAGGTTTGGGAATTTAAACAGAATTTGTTATTGGTAATTAGAAGGCAGAAACCAGTCAATGAGTTAGATTCGAGGATAGTAACGTGGGAAGGGATAAAATTCAATCGAAATGCCATATTTTGGAAGTATATCGCTCATGGACAGGGTTTTCCGATGTCTCGATTTTGATAAATCTTCGAGATTGAGACCGAGACCGAGACCGAAACCAAGACCAGACAGAGACTGAGAGTGGAACCAAGACTGAGACTGAGACCGAGCCAAGACAGAGACCAGGACTGATACCAAGGTAGAGACTTATAGCGGAACCGACACTGAGATCGGGACCGAGACCAAGAACGTGACTGAGATCGGGACCGAGACTAAGAACGTGACCGAGTCTGAGTCCTTGATCGAGACTGAGTTCGGGACGGAGACTGAGACCGGAACTTAGACTGCGATAGAGGATTAAATTAAATTCTTCTACAATTAGGAAGTCTTAGTCTCTGACTCATGAGCCCTTATTTATGGGTAAATGACCTCCAAAATGCTCACAATATTTAGCATAATTCTTCCATATTTTCACTTTCTTTATCTCTAAAATATTCAACTCTTATCTCCAAATATTCCCATCCAAACCAACGTTCCAGCTATCTAAATCCATGAAATACAACCAACATTCATTCCATCCACAAAGTCCACAGAGTAAAAGACATTATCATATTTTACAAATCATTGCGAATCCAATCTTGCTTAACATTATCCAAAACAAAAAGAATACAGAAAATAACGTCCAGAGAGTTCACATTCCTTACAAGGGAATCCAAAATAGAATATATATATTCAATTTCATTCCTTTTTCTCTCCATCCACATTCATGCATGACATGCCCATTTATTTATTTCTATGTATGCGCTTCTTCTTAAATTTCATTTTGTCGCATCTTTTTATTTTTGCTATGGCTGACAAAGAGATGAGAGAAAAATTACAAAAATTTTTTTTTGCAAGAGACAACTCGTGGGTATATAGACAGGCACACGAGTCTTGTTTTCTTGACGATAATATGTGCTTGGAGGAATCATAAATTAGTGTAAATTATTTGTCTCAAAGGATTTTTAAATGGAAAAATTTCATTCACATCCTCGTTACATTTTGTCGACTGATGACTGCTTGTTGGAATCGACATCAGATATATTAAATATCAACGTGACATGCGAATATAATCACAAATAATTATATTGTATCAATTTTATCTACCTAAAAAAATATGTGATAAATTGAGGCAACAAGAAGCTATTTTCTGTGCTGCTTGGCATACGAGAAGAAAATGATTATTTATTTTGTGCTGCAGACCAGTCGTGGGTATCGTAGAATAATATACATCATGAGTTATAATAAATTAACATGACAAGATTCTTCGGTTTGGCATACATGAAAGATATACAATGAGATAGACATGTAAGAAATATTTAGATAAAGTATGTAGGGTATTCAAGTGAAATATTGTTTTTTTTTGGTTGGTTGGATTTTGGCACGTTTTTGGGAGAAGATTGAGGAATTTTTTTGGGAAATTGAATTTTTGAGGGAATATTTTGGGTTTTTGAGTTTAAGATTTAGATGAAATTGAGAATTTTGAGCATAATAAAATGTATTAGAGTCTGATTTCATGATTACACAATAGAATGCATATTTTAGGATATTTTGGGTAAAGTCCAATTTCAGTAGGCTCCAGAAGGGTTCAATTTTGTCCAAAAAGACGGCTGGTTGGTCCCTAAAGTCCTTTCCTGAAAACGCTTCTGTTAGCTACCAATTTGATTAAATGCACAATCTAAATTGACATCATATCAGCCATAAATAAGAATTAATCAAAAATTACCTCAAATTTGCCTCAAAACCACACAAACTTTACTAAAATCTACAATAATTTTCTCATAAAATAGTTCGAAATTCTCATCAAATTCCCAAAAAAACCACGATCATTCCTCACATGCATACAAAATGACCTTCACTAATCCAAAAAAAAGTTTCTCAATTCCCGGTCAATAACCTCGCCAAAAAAAATTAAGAAATCTATTCAGGCACCCTATACAGACTCAAGTCTTTTGGATAAATCATAAATAAATATAAATTATATCCCTCAGAGGATTATAAATGGAAAAATATGATTCGCATTTGTTTATACTTAGAGATATGAGAGACCATTACAGCATAGTGATGCAATTTTATAAAAAAGACATATGAAGTCAAAGGCAGCAATGAGAATAGAAAAAAAAAACAAAAGCATATAAAAAGACTACGTGATATGCGAAATAATCATCATGATTATTGTATCAATCTACATAGATGCGTACGATGATTCTCTTTTTACAATTTCAATAGGAACAATAGAGAGAATGAGAGTGGAAATAGCACAAAAAAAAAATATGGAGATAGAGAAATGGAACCCAAAAAATAAATGAAATACATGTGTGCATAGATGCTCAACGTATGCTGAATAGAAATGCTCAATTATTTTCTGTAACATTTGGGCTTACTACGGCTGTTCCTATTGCCTATCGTCGACATCTTTTGTGCAAAATTAAAAAAAGTGTATATATCGAACGTGCCTGCAATAATTTTTGGAAGTAAATTTTAAATTCTGATTTTTTTCGAATCTCATGAGATGTGTATCATCGGCATTTGGTACGAGACTTATACAGCAGAATTCTGTCGCCATATTTGAAACCTAAGGTTTTTTTAGCATTTATTTGCAATATATTATCAATTTATTTAAGCTTTTCTTGCCTTTTTTTTCTCTCTCCTCTTCTTCGGCTTTCAGCTCCGATCTTAATCAATTCAATTTATGAAATGAAAGTTCTCGTCTCATTTCCTTACGATAATACGTTCATCTCTAGCTTTATATATATTGTGAATATCTTGGCATAATTCCACACACATAGAGCACGACTTTCATCTCTATCCATTTTCATTTTCATCGACGAAAAAAAAAATCTAAATTAATCTCATATGCTTGGCACGATTTGTGTGATTTCTTCTTCTTACTTGCTTGCTTGTTTGCTTTTCGTATTTTTTTTTCTTTCTTTGATTGTCATCATTCGAAACAAAAGAGGGAGAGATGGTAATCCATATTATTAGAATTTATTTTTGACCTCGATATGAATGCATACACATTGATACAGAGAAGCAAAAAAACAATTTTTTTTCTTTCTGTTTTCATTTATGTGAGAATGCACTTTGCAAATGCTGTTAAGAGCTTTAGTCAATTTAGAATGAAAATATGTGGTAATTTATTTACATATTTTTATTTTTTTTTGTTGAAATATATGTAGAGTAGATTATATGGAGGAATGGGAGAAGTGTGTGGTTCGAGGGGGACTAACTGATTGTGTTGAAGGATTTTGTAGTGAATTTTTGGGTTATTTGGGGTTCGACCGGGTTCACTAAGGTCAATCTTGTGAGATTGTTCAGATGGTAGTGAGAACAGGTCGATTAATAGGTCAGTTAACGTACTTTCTTGCTTAAATGACCTTATAGATCTATTTAGACACAGTTGACCCCTGTGTATCCCTGTATATTGTAATTTAGGGCTTGATAAAGTTCATTTACTTTACTCAGATGGTCTTACGGTTCATTTGTGATCAATGGTTTCCAATTATAATGTAGTTTAAGGCTTGATGAAGTGCATATGCCTTGCCAACCCCTTGATATCTACTTTAGACCCATTTAGACAGCAACAAATGAGATTTGCTGCAACATTCAACTCTATATACTCAAAATTCCAACTTTATATCTTCAAATTCCATCAAAATTCACATCATACCCCCAAAAAAACCAAAACATTTCCATTCACGCCAGCCACAGTCATAGTTGAATGCACCAAACTCAGTCCATTCTTTGCATCAAATAATCATTTGAATTAATTTACCACAGTTAAGTCTGCAAAATAAAATCAACCAAAATGAAATATAATAAAATTGACATTTGACATTGGTCAGCCTCATTAGCGTACGTCCAACATAAAATGAATGTAATTTTAGTGCTGCTTATGTCACCTTTCAATGCATTTAATTTTAAATTGCATTAACAATCCACAAGGTGTGTGGCTCTCATTATTTAAATGAATAAATTACATCCCGATACTTGTTTTTTGTGCTGTACAAACAAGTCAGCGAGTCAGCAACACAGAAAAAAAATGGGAGAAAAAAAAATCGATACAAAAATATTCCATTTGAGCGACAGAACAGAAACACACATTTTTTAAAATGAACAAGAGCCGTCGGATTTATTTTTATTTTTTTTTCTTCTCCATGCGCAGTGATGGCGGTGCTGAAAAACTGGATTTTTTTGTTGTTCATGTATGGAATTTCTGGTGTCTTTTTGTATCGATTATTTGGCGATTTTCAATTGCCTCAATTTGATAGGAAATTTATTAAAATTACAAAAGAATTCATCTGCTTGCATTTTGGACATAAAAGTTTGAAATTTACGTTGAATCATGTTCTGTAGTTTAAATAAAAAATAATTAACACAATTTGTAATTTCAATTGGATTTTTTAATGGATGTTGGCTTTTGTGTGGAATAAAATATCAAGGATGTTTAAATGTTAATTGAATAAATTGCTTGTATTAGACATGTAGACATCAATTTGTCTAATATTAATTCACGTGCGGCATTGATGTTTAATTAAATAGCTAAATTAGTGAGCTGCTAAGTTTGTGAGGAGTTTTGTGAAAAATTTAGAACTATTTTTGCTTTATTTTATCATTTTTTGGAATTTTTAATGTAAAATTCGAATGAAGTTTGAGCATTTTTGTGAGATTTTGTGCATTTTCATGCGATTTTTGGGTGTTTATAAGGACTGAGCTATTGGTAATGTCTTACGTTTTACTAATTGTAGATTTATATGCTAAACGCTAAACTTTTACATGCTATTAATGAACTTAAACTTGACTTAAGTTAATCCGGAAAGTACATGGTTCAGAAATGGTCGAGAGTCCAACCCAGACTGACTTTACTCTGGCTTGAGGCCTGTTTTTATCGAATCTGGACTAGAATCAGTGTAAATCTGTCCTGAGATTAGATTTTCTATCATATTTATGTCGTATGACTTCCGGATAATCAATTGATGAAATAGAACCTAGAATTTGTTTTTTGAGCGACACATGGGAGTTGTGAGGGCAAGGCTTTGTCGTTTTATTAGCGGCTAGATAGTATAAACTCAAAACTGAGCAGAAAAGACTCTAAATTGGTCGCAAAGAAGACTAAGTTTAGATAGATTGAATAAAAATTAGGATCCGTCGTAGAAGACAAGTTACTTTGAACTTCGATCTGTTGTCTAAATGACTGAGTTTGAATATTTCAGTTTCAAGACTCAAATTATGCTTAGTTTCTTAACAATCTCCCATAAAACAACATCAACTCTTCACTAAATCTCGTCATTCAAATCTCAAATCAATCAACTCAACTCTTAATTAACTATTCATATATATCATGACTGATTGTTGATAAATTAACATAAAATCAATGATGCAAATCGTAATTTAATATCGTTGCTTGAGCGCGAAAAATAAGAAACTGTTTTTACGTTTCACTGTCAATATTTTCGGTTAAAGATTTCCAGTCATGTAATAATATTGATCTGAATTTATTATTATTTAGTTTATTGACTTCTTCGGAGTTTGGTGCTGGTGATGTGAAATCAAAATCTTTTGAATATTTTTCAGATATTTACATACAAATGTCAATTTTCTGTCAAACAAATAATTTTTTTTAAATTGAAAAAGTTTTAATCTTATTTAAAATGAGAATTTTTTGTTGGGCCGGCAATCAGCCTGAAAGCCAATCCCGTAAATATTTGAAGATGCCGAATCAATTTCATATAAAATGAATCACTATGCAAATCCGCTAAAAACCTTTTGACATCTTTATTAACGTCGCAATCTATAAATATAACTCACGAATTGAACAGGTGAAATTCCAGACATAAATCTTCCATCCGAATATTGATTTTCTTTAGTCAAAACAAACAAAATCTTATCAGGCATGGCTTTTTTTGTGGAAAGAAACAAAAAAATATACATATATAATAATGCAGTAAAAAAAAAATCAAATTTCAGCTGATTTGTGATTTATATGAAAATGTATAAAAATATGACATGGTAACATGGTAGAGGAATCGATATCAGGGGGTTCTATTTTAAAGAGCGGTTGTTGTTGTTTTGAAGGAGATTGGTTGGAAATTTTGTTGTTTTGATGAGGATGATTCTTCATATATTGAGCAACCGTAACCTTAGTGGACGTCCATGATAATTTAATATGTAACAGCCATGAATAAACCTAATTATACAGCATTTTAAGAGAGGATTCTTAGTCACCCGAATAGTACAAGTCGGCTAGTCGATCCAAAATTCGTCACCAAACCGGTGTTACTCTGACTTGGTGTAGGATTCAGTTTAAATCCGACAACATGTCGGTGTGACTAAGATTTGATCGAGAATGTCGGTTTAAATCCGAAATCAGCTTGGTGTGACTCTAACTTGATGTCAGATTTGGTTTAAATCAAGCTTCATGCCAGAGTCACGTCTACCTGAGACCGGATTTCGACATCCACAGTTACATCGGTTAAGTATTCTCATGAACACGCTCATTTAGGTGAGTCTGTTCATTATCTACTAGAACTTGAGGCATTTGCATCCCACGTTTTACACAATAATCAAGTTTCACATCTAATTAACTCATTGACAATTCTATTACTGTACCATATATCAGTTTCTAATTAACATTTTAATCTATCTTGTTTGTGCATTGATTTGTCGACTTACAAGATGATGAAATATTGATTTACTGAGGCTGTGTTGTCACTTTATTTTGAACTTTCGACTACTGTATCAGTTGACTATAATGAAATGGAAATTCCATGACTGTAATTTAAGTTCTAAGTCTAATTTGACTTTGAGAAATTTTACAGGTCATAGTCTTTGTATGTGGGTAAATTTTCATAAAAAATGCAGCAATTTAAGCGCCAATATCAAAGCAACCGGTAAGTTGCCAACTCTTATCAACAGTCCAACCCAAATTGAAGGACATAAAACCTCATAAAGTGCAAAATAATTCGTAAAAAATTTCAGACATACAAATAAACAAACAATTATGCTTATGGCTCCATTGCTAACTGCAATAAACAAATTGTCGCAGATTAAATGCTAAAGAAATATAATATATAAAATGTTCAGCAGCAATACGACTCATAAGGTTATAGTGCAATCAATTACAGGCTACAAATGGGCGATAACAAGCTGCAATAAAAAAAAAAAATGTGAAATAATTCATGACCTAATACGAAAAAAGATTAATAAACTTTATATTATGGCCACTTGACACTTTACAGCTGTTAATTGGTTGTGGGATTTATGGATGAAAAGTTGTTGATGTAGTGAGAGGGGTATGGGGGAACTAGGTTGGTGGGTTAAGGTGACTATCGATGTAGAGTTGGCTTAGAGTTTAAAAGAACCTGGGGGTTCAAGTTGTCCATGTTTGCTGAACCTTATTGGCAACTAGGTTGATGAGCCGAGCTATATATTGATCTAGAGACATCCCAGATCCATATTAGTGCCTTGCCTTAGAATTTAAGCCTTTTTTTGCCTCAGCACACCTAATTTTTAGAACATTTGACTAGGCAAACCTAAAATTTTCATGGTATTCCACAGTGCCGCGGCACACAAGTTGTCCACCACTGGTTTAAGCTCTCTATCAATGCTAGACCATATCAGCAACTAACTTGAGAGCTGAGACCTATCTAAGTGCTATCTATCGATGCTCTTAAATGTCATAAATGATCTACAGACCCCCTCATACACCCCTGAAGCTCCCCAAACCAATAAATCCACAATTTATTATTATAACAACTTAATCTAATTACTGTATAATGTGAACTTTATTGTTCACACACACATCCACATCCACACGCAATTTTCATGACCATTCAAAAGAAAGTTGTAAATCTTTTTATTGTCAATATAACACCTGTTTTTATTTATGACGCTTCCATACTCCTTTTTTTATTTCTTCTTTTGAAACTGAAAAAAAAAATTACAGCAACAAAAATGCGCACCAGAAGAGTTCATAAGCAGCAGTAAAAACATATATAAATATAATAAAACACAATTTTTTTTTTCATTCTTCTTCACTTCCCCATACTGGCTCAAGCTTATATTGTCGTTGGTTGTTGTTGTTGTTGTGGAGCTCACTCTGCCTTGATATAATATAAAAAAGGCATGCCACTTAAAATGTCATCATTTTAATTTCAGAAAAATCGTATAATTTTTTATTGCTTTGTAGTAAATATTATTAATGTCTAAAGACTAGACCCATTACCTAATTTTATTACCTTTCACTCTCTTTCTCATTCTTGTGTGTGTTATTCTTTTTTTTTGTGTGCTGCCTGCTATTCTCTTCCTATGTATAAATTTTTATATTTTTATACTTTTTTGCTCTATTGTATGTATGCATATGATTTTTATTTATTTTATTAGAAATGAATAGCAAATTTTTTGGTGTATTAAAATTAACTTTTATTGCTCAATTGAATTTTTTGGTGGATATGAATGAGGATGAATGTTAGGAACTTCTTAAGAATGGGGTTGTTGATCTTGAAATATGTTGTAATTTTGGTGAATTAGGGATATTTTGATGGGAACAGATCTGAATGTACTCACAAACGAATAATACAGATTTCTGGGCTATTGCCTAACTGCTCAGTTACAGGGGTCTATTTTGCTGACAGATACTCCTTAATATGACTAGATACCGCAAATTCCATTCAGTTCAGACACCATTCTTATCAGGGGTCAATCTTGATGTATTAAATCATGAATCTGACCCGAGTAACACAGAGTTATGATATGATTCGTCTTGAGACTGACGTTTTGCCTATTTAGAGTTTTATTTGGACCTAGAAGGTGCACAACTCAAATAAAAAATGAACAAATAGTTACAAAAAGTGCCAAAAATGGAATAATTATGGCAAATCTTGTCTTCTGAGCTGTCCACTCCCTGTTCGCACCTAGATTCAGTCACAAGCTTCTATTAAGCCGGATTTACTCTTGAGAATTTTTTCGTGCCTTGCGGATCAATATTTAGCTATTAACTTACTCTCTTACTACTTTCTTGGCTAAGATGCACGAAAACCCATTGCCGCGTTTAAAGTATGTCTGTAGACAGCTCTATCTTTCGATAACTACTCCCAAACTTCTGTACTTAGCTCTAAATTCTACAAAACATCCAAAAACAAAATTCTTTCCAAATCTTCCATTTTCTTCATCACTTCTCTATCTTCTCTCACAATTCCGTCGACAAAAAAGCAACTCAACTCAACTTCAACTTGACATTTTCGTATTCTTCATGATTCCTTCACTAATTTATGCTAATAACATATGCTAATATTTAGAATTTTTTAACAAGGCACACATTAGTGACCTATAAATGACGTAATAAGAACACACATGACATCTTGTAATCAAATTACACTTTGATTTAATCGTCATTTCCGTTTTTTTTTTTATTATATCCATTTATCAAATGATTTTTATTAGGACATAAAGTGAATATAACAATAAGAAGAAACGCAGCAGACGCTCAGTAAATATCCTTAAAAAAATGTTCAGCATATTTTTTTTTAACGGAGATTCTCTCCTTTTGGTCTCGTAGTCATTATGATTCAATTGGAGTCGACTGAGGGTGACGTATTAGGCAATTCTGAATGAGAAGCAATAAAAAATTTAACGACTGGAAGATGTGAGAAATTTTTTTTTTGTTGTGGATTTTTTTTTATTTTTATATTCAAGGTCGGCGAGGTAATAAAATGTATGCGGATTGATTAAAGGGTTTCCTGGGTTAGTGAACTGGACAGTTGTGTGGGGAATTGAATGATGCACAAGTTGCATAGAAGAAAGAGGCTTTGGCATGGGTATCCAAAGCGGAGCAATGCGATGAATCATAGAAATTTATCAAAATCAGCTGTTCCGGTGCATTCAGATCAATTCCACATCTTGCAATTAGAATAGCGATGTACTGGTGCCCTAGTGAATACGTGGAGTTGTTCATGTACGTTGCGGCTTCATTTAGTTAGAGCAGCGATGCACTGACTTTCTAGCGAATACTTTAAACTGCTCGGTTACATTGCGGCTTCTTAACAAATAAATTTGCTAACTAGATATGGAATCTGACTGGTTGTGGTGCCAATATAGTCGTTTCTGGATTCTAAACGAGATTTTAACCAGAGTTAGCTTTACTTTGGTGTCCGGACTCCATGGAATTTGAATCCAATTTTTTTTGGGATTCCGGACTCAAGTGGAAGCGCATTAAAATTGGAGAACTGCCAACTGGTCGTAACACAGTAATTTGTACGTTCAATTCTAAAAACTTTCAAATGACCCAAAATAATTCCTCAAAAATACATTTCAATCAATTTCTCAGCATCAAGTCATTCAAATACTCCCATCGACTCTCCAAACAAGACATCATCCCATATTCATATCCAAACTGAACTCTATTTACCATTTTTGATAAAAATCTCCTAAAAAATGCACTTCCAATTTGAATATTTAAACGATCTGATTTTTTCTCGAAAAAGCCACAAGACATCTACAAAGAAATATAACGGGACGCATATGTATGTCCACGCATCAAGGTCATAACTTATTTATTCACACTAAATTAAATATGAAGCTAAATATTCATTAAATAGAAATTTTTATTTAGACTACAGAGAGTAGCTCATGAAGGTGTGGATTGAAAAGATGATGATGAAAAAAAAAGATGAAAGTAAGATAGTTTTGTAGTTGATGATAAACATTCAAACTAACCTATGTCCATAACCGTATTTACTCACATCTTCCATCTGTTCTGCTCATACTTAGGTGAAATTGTAATTTAATTTAATTCAAGGTTTTTTTTGTGTTTCATCTCAACTTCTGCAAACGATCTATTTTCATTACATATGGAATATGTAACGTGAATTTGATGTTATCTATCGCTTCACAGACAATTTTATTAACCTTTTTTTTCTCCTTCTTCATCTTCACCCTAAACTCGTCCATTTCATTCATCGTTCATTTCATTTTCATACGTACTTTTTTTTTTTTCGTCAAACATGAACATGATGAGTGTGCAGGGAAATGGAATTGGAAGCTAATGTAATCGAGTTTTGCTGTGCATTAGGGTTTCCAGAATTCCCGTTCCCGCGAAATTTCGGGAATCGGGAACGGGAACGGGAATGGCCTTCGGGAACGGGAATATTCCCGGGTAATTTTACTCCAAATTTTTGAAATTTTTTTTGAGAAAAATTGATAAAACTTGAATAAATATACAATGAATAATGTATATAAACACATTAGTTTTAAATTATTAATTAAAAGACATTTTTTCAGAAAAAAATTCTAAAAATTTAAAATTTTAAGCCAAAAAAAGTTTGGTTAAAATGTTTTTTTATAAGAAACGGGAATTCGGGAATATTCCCGTCAGATTTCGGGAATCGGGAACGGGAATTCCCGTTCCCGTTCCCGGGAATTCCCGGGAAAATTCCCGTTTTTGGAAACCCTACTGTGCATATACATGTATAGTGAAGGGATAAATATGAGGAATAGAAAATGAACGTACTACTGCTTTATCTCTTCGTACATATTTATTTATTTCATTCCTTTTTTTTTTGATGTCGAAATGTCTGGTAAATGGTGTCATGTAGAATATTTTCTGTCATTAGAATGAAGCTCAAAAACGTGTGCATCGTCAGGTTAAATGAATTTTTTTTTCTCTTCATTTCGTAATCTTTTAATTCGATTATGGATTTCCAGTTTTTGTCGGAGCTTAATTGTTGGGAAATGAGTTGGTGATGTTGTAAAGTGTCAGGTTGGGGAGTTGGGACTTTTTGGTGCATTCTGGAATTAAATTTCTAGTTTAAAGAGTTACTTACTTACTGAATGGAATCATGCTCCGATCTGGAGCCTAGGGTATTACAAAAGACCTTCCATCTGACTCTGTTACTAGGCTTATGGTTTAAAGAGATATGGTACACTAAATCATCGTCAATATTCTAATTCCAGTGGTTCGTAACCTATGTGCCGCGGCAAACTAATGTGCCTCAAAATTTTTCGGAAAAACCAAGAATCTTATGCCGTGTGCAGTTTCGGTCGAGGCTTAGCACCGTGAAAAATATGAGGTTGTCCATTACAGACCTAGATTTTCAGTTTATTGTTGGATTCGAATTACTTTTCTGAAGGTATTACTGCTTATAGTTTACAAAGAGAGACCGTGAGCTTCGATTGGAAAAAGGACATGTGATCGCTGTGTCGGTTTGCAATGATTAAGTCCCAAAACATGAAACTACTATGACTCCAAGATACTTTGATTCACTCGTATCATGATTTACTAATATAGGTTAAAATGCTTAATTTAAATAAAACCATTAGTATCAATGTTAGTACTTAACAAGTAAAATTGTGAAAGATTCTTTATTTAAGTTTCTCAAATGTCATGGGTTCGATTCCCACTAGAAACTTAGAATTTATTCATAACAGCTTTAATTAAGATTTGCCTCTTTTTTTTTGATGAATTTAATTTTTTAATTTTTAAATTTGAACATGTTCAAAATTGTGAGTACACACAGTCATATCAGCAACTCAAAGATTCACAATTCTAACTAAAATGCGTTTCATGTCATTCAACCCATAATTTAGTCCATCACCAAACTATCACCAAAAAAAACTTCTTTTTTTCATTTCTACTATTTTTATTAACATTGAGTGATGTGATGTACATATGAGAATATATATATACATTTCAATACCATACATGTCATGCATATCTGTTAATATTCTATAAATAACTTCGTTTTTCTCTTTTTGTTTCAATCTTTCATGTTAATATATTTATTAAAATGGATCAGAGATGAAATGAGGAAGTGATGACGCTGTTATATGCAATGGCAAACACACGTCAAAATAAAAATGAGCTGGCATTTAATGAAAAATAAATTTGCAGAAATGGGAAAAAATAACAGAAAAAGTAAAATCAAAGTGAAATTTTCTGTAATTGGAACTGAGGGGAGAAGGGGTTTAATTAAATATAAATATATATATTTTAAAGGTCTGGATTATATTTGTTGAGTGTGATATTCTTATTTATTATATTTTCTCGTGTTGCTGCTTATTTAACAGCTTTTATTACATTTTCTGGATAAGCCAAAATAAGAAACAAACAAACAAAAAGTTACAGTAACAAGGAGCTTATCACCCGTGCATTCTCAAATATAATATTTTTTGATAGCATTTTTCGATGGTTTAATATGCCTGCCGACTTGATTACCTCTTCTTTTTCCATTCCTTCATTTTTTAATTTTTAATTAAATTAATTCAATTAAGAATGAAAAATTTTCTTCTTATGTATTCTGGATTCCTTGATAATCTAACCAACTACATATTTTTAATGTGCGACTGTTTGGAATGAAAAGGGGAGATGCTGATGATATTGAGGATATTGTGGCATATTGTCAGATTTTTTTGGGGAATATTGAGATATATTAATGAGAATTTTTGTATAATTTGCAAGATTTTTAAGGTTTGGGAGCATTGACATTAGATTTTTGAGTTCAGGTGTATTCACACTTGAGTTTTGAGGATTTAGGCAGCTTCATACTGGAGTTTTGACGACTCTGGTGACTTCACATTAGAATTTTTAGAATTCAGGTGACTTTACACTAGAATTTTGAGGTCTATGTGACCTCAAACTAGAGTTTTGAGGCTCAACTAGCTTCAAACCTTAATGAAACCTTTTGAATACACTCCTACCTAATTAGAATGCGTCAAAGTCACTAAACTCAATCACTATCTACCTCCTCAAAATTTCTTGTTATTTTCATTCCCATCTTTTAAGCCACAGTAGCAAAAAAATCTCAAAAAAGAATGCCTGAAAAGAAGAAAATCAAATTATTGATTAACTCGAATACTCCAGCCATTGACTCTTTCGCATCCCATACACAATGCCAAGAAATTAATATTTTTTTTTTCTGCATGCATTGTGAAAATTGTTTAAATCCGATTGTTTATGATATTGTCAAAATTTATGAGACATTCGTGTATGCACATTGGCAAGATGTTAAGTTTGAGATTTTGAATCCAGTCGAGTGGACTGGAAAGAAGACTCAGTAATGGTTAAATTAAATATTTCTTTTCAAAGATGTGAATATTGAGAGATAAAGGAACATCGATATGACCGTTACAACAAATTGTAATTTGACTTTTTTTCGAATATGGATGCCTTTGGGAGATGCAAAAGAGCATAAAGAAATTAAGTTTATTAAAGATTAAATTAAAGATTTTTGATATTAAAAGTATTGAGTTATATTTTTAAGGTTTTGCGTTGAGTTCTTTTGTGAATTTTAGTTGAGATTCTCTTAATTGGATGATTATTTGAGAATTTTTGAATCATTTAGTGCTTAATATTGTTAAAAGGTTATGTAGATAGTGCTAATTGACTTTACTGGCTCGTGTGGATCAATTGTGTTCCCAAACCTCTCATAATTATCGCTTAGAGGCCTTTTGTTCCTAGCGACCGCCTGTCGTAATTATTTTCTTGACTTAAGGTACCAAAACTCCTTATTTAAGTCAATTCTGAATAACTCAGCTTAGTTAATCGATCTGAAATCCTGATTTTGGATAGATTGACCGATTTGTGCTATTCGAGGTAGTCATTAGGGCGAATGAAGCTACATTAACTTGAATTTCCATCCAATAAGTCTCTTAGGACTCAAAATAATTCTAATAATTCACAAAAATTCCAAAATGTCCTCCTGATTCACCCCAAAACGTTATTATCAGCCATAGCTTCAACCCCACTCATCTCACCTTCCAAAAAAAGATCTAATTTAAACTTTAAATCATTCAGCATGAATATCACACCCACAAATTTTAATTAAATAACCAAACAAACCGAATCAGATGTTCTCTTCATGCATCATCATTTTTTCGAGTGCCTGTATATCTCATTTTGCATATAAACTGCCCTTAATATTCTCCATTTCCATTCTGACCCATTTCCATGCCCAAGCCGTTTTCAGGATGAGAAGTTTCATGAAATTTTCATGATCTAATTTGTGCCACTTTCAGGGCAATTTGGCAGCATGTAGGAATGCAAACTTGTTATGCCATTGTTGTGAGAAAAAAAAGTATCTTAAATGCTTAATGAGGCAAAAATGTCTGAATTGTTTTTGTTAAATCCCTCATTTCTCATGCTTACTGTACGAAAAAAGTATAAAACAATAGAAAGGAGCACGAAAGGCAAAATATAGAAGATAATGGGTAAGTTTTGCTTCTGCTGATGCCTTTCTTTTATTGTATGTCTTATTCACTATACAATACAAGTTTCTTCTTATGCTGTGCTATGGGATATTCCATCACAAATGAGGAAGAAAGAAAAAAAATTACAAAAGTCCTCGTGTTATTGATCGAGGGACTTAAGCGCATTTTTGTCCCAGCGATCAGTAATTGATTAATAAGTCACTTCCAGACATCAAAAACAAGATCCAGTATGATCCAGTTTACTTCCTGGCCCACAAAACAAGATCTGGTAGGATCTAGGTCAATTCCAGAACTAAAACACAATATCCGGTAAGATCCAGGTCACTTCCAGAACTAAAACACAAGATCCAGTAAGATCCAGTTCACTTCCAGACCAAAAACACAAGATCCAGTAAGATCCAGGTCACTTCCAGACCTAAAAACAAAGATCCAGTAAGATCCAGTTCACTTCCAGACCTAAAACACAAGATCCAGTAAGATTCAGGTCACTTCCAAACCTAAAAACCAAGATCCAGTAAGATCCAAGTAACTTTCAGATCTTAAAACAAGATCCATATAAAACTTCCACAAATTTAAGAACTTAATCATTTAACGGATTTTCATAATTCAAAACTCATAACGGTAAAAAAAATTCAAACATTGTTCAGTAAACACTGAAAAAACATCGACAAACATTGAAAAACACTGTAAAACAATGAAAAAACGTGTTGTTGTTTTTGTTGTTGTTGTATTTGAAAATGAAAAACTGTTAATTATAGTATTTATGCATTGATTTGAAACTTCTAAATGACCAATAACCCAATAACTTGATAGAACGAAGCTATTAAAACAAACCAGAGCTCTCTACAATGTCTAGTTTTTGAGATCTCGCGTTCCAGCCGACCGAACAGACGAACGAACGAACGAACGAACAAAGTGTCTTATTAAGCTACCTTTTTGAAAAAAATTTCAAAAATGCGCTAAAAAGGCAAAAAATATAGCATTTATTATTGCTATGGCTACATTTTCAACGAACGGTACATTTTTACCAAAAAAAAAAAAATATTTATTTACATTCATTCTCTCCATCCCTTCATTTCAAGTTTTGTTTGTGTACTTTTTTCCTTTTTTCTTGCCTAAACAACAGTCAGAAATGAAATAAAATATGAAGTCAAGGAAAAGAAAGAGGAATTACATAAATTTTCCGTATAAATGTTCCTGCAGTCAAGCAAATAAACGATAGAGGTGAACGATTGAAGTAGAGCTTGGGTAGAGCACCAGAACTAACGCATTTTTGGATAAGATATTCGGCTCTATGTAATGTGCATACTCTTTATTTGACGTGCGTTTTTTAAAAGGGAGGTAATGGGTGATGTGATGAAGGGGTTTGGTGGATGCATGTGTTTATTGGTTTGCAATATGATTTTTTATTGAGAAGTAGCTTTTAAATAGTCAATTATTAAATAGGAATTTCATATGAAACCTTCAAAATTTGAGCACAATTAAGCTAATTCTCACTGTCTTAAATTAGAAATAGTTCTAAATATTGATGTAGCTTGATTATTATTATTATCTTTATTATGTTCCGAAATAAAATTGAAGAACCTTTACAATTGTAGCTTAAATTTCGTAATAAATGTTCAAATTCTAATCATTTTGGACAAATTTAGGTTCTCAACAAGGTCGTGATCACATAACCTGTATTCGTTTTTCTTTGAATTTGTCGAAATTGAGACATTTTAAACCTTTATCAATGCTCGAGAAATCGACTCGGATTTTCTTTGAATAATTATATTTGAGAATCTTCTTGTTCTAACAAAGGTGTTTTACTTATTGATTACAATTTATGGAGAAATAGGCCATTCTATTGAGAATTGAATCCGTTTTCTTACAAAAGATAGTTCTATATTTCATTTGGATGATGCTTAGTCAGAAGGGCACAAAGAGCTCTCTTTCACATTGACAGATTTGCCTAGATAAACCTAGATAGCTCAGATCATATTTTTCGGTACTAATGTCGATGAAAATTAAGAAAACTGTAAATTCTAACCAAAATTTCATGATTTTGTGGATAAAATTGACTTTTTTTGTGACATAATCAGAAATTTTAACTCAAGTTTTATAAATTTTGTGTTAAAAATTTCAAAAATTTCATAACTAAAATTTTATAAATTTTGAGTTAAAAATTTTAAAATATTCGGAACAAAATTGAATTTTGAGTTAAAATTTCAAAAATTTCAGTACAACATTCATGAATTTGCTGCTCAAAATTCACAAACTTTCAATTTTAAAACACTCCATCCAAACATCAAAATCTCCAAAAACTTCCATCAAACCCAATTTTCCTCACCCATCATCACACCACTGCCTTAATTCTTTATGGTGTTACAAGAAGGTATTCTTCATCGCATTTCAATCTCACATTTAAGAGTAAAAGAGAATTAATTTCAAATGCCCATAAATGGCACAAACATGCTCACGAATCGTCTTAATGTGAAGTTGGGTAAATTATGTTCAATCCACATCCAACATTTTCATTTAATATAGTGATAAATAAATAGAAATTGAAGATGAAGATGAAGATGAAAAAAAAAAATCTTTCTGAGAAATGTACGTGCATAAATTATTCCGTTAAGTAGTTATTTATAGATTGAGATGAAAATTACTTTGCTTTCAAGAATTTCAGTTCCCTTAATTTCAATAGTATCCATAGCTTCTATTGATTTGAGATAGAACAAAGAAATGAGAGTTCATAACACTCAGTCTATTACACTTGACTCTCATTTTGTATCTAGTTCGATATGAAGTGATTGATGAATGGTCAAATTTGTAGATAATTTTTGAATATATCTGGCATATTTTTTAATTAAAATTCTTTAAGTGGGAGAAAATTTATTTAAATAATTTTTTTTCAGCCTTTTTCGGTGGGAAAATGTGACGAAATCTCGTCCAATAGATGGCGTTGTACATCAAATTGGAATCTAATATGATTGTATTGGTGACTAGACACCATCACATGCAGAAATCTAATAAGATTGTATTAGTCAGCCATGATGGATGTGTGAGTCTCTCAAAAAATTACTCTCTCGGTTCCTCGACCGAGTAAAATGTCTGTTATTCTCAACCATCTCCGTATTTTGTATTATTCAATGGAGTAGTACGGGCCTTCTTTTATTTGTCATAAGTTATATTATTATTATTTTTAAAATATATAAAATCTGCTGAGTTTATTTCGTTAATTTTTCGACTCTTTGTTTTGATATGTTAATTAACATCAATTATTATTTTTAATTTATTCATCAAGTTTTTGGATATTTTTTATTAGTTATTTAATCAGAAAATCATTTAAAAAGAAATGATGAAGAAATGAACATGCACGGGATAAAATAATGAAGAGCAGCAAAAATTTGTGTGAAATTGTGTTATCAAATTAAGCAAAAAATCTTCTTTTCCATTCAATTTTGACTTAAAGGAGAAGCGACGAAGTTTTTTCTTGCTCATTGCTTTCTTACTGTACATAGAACTATCTACTTTGAAACATAATTTAGAATTTTTTTTTTCCATTGTTTTTCTCTTCTTTAACTTTATTGCATCATGGGAATTTTTTTGCTGCTGTTGATGCTGTTTTTTTCCTTTTCGATGGATAAATTTTTAATTTTAGCATCTCACGCTGTATCAAAATGAAATCTTAGATTAGGGATTCTAGATTGGGATTGTGAGATTATCGGGAATGATTTATTAAGAATTATTTTAAATTTTAATTTTTTAAAATAAGTTTCAAATATGCACTAATAATTATTTAATGACACTTTATAAGAGATTTATATATGAGAGAAATATTTCGAAAATATTGCAAGTTTTAAGCACATTTGAAAATCAATTGCAATTATTAAGTTATGCTATAATGCAATATTTTCAAAAATTTACAATATAATCTTTTGAAAAAGTTTATATAAATTAATTGTAATAAATGAATGTCCAAATTGATGATTTTTACTGAAGGTCTGATATAAAGCCTGTTTTTGAATAGTTTATTTAGAGACAGTTCAACTAATATTCATTTTTAAACTTAACTATGCAGATAATAAATTGTCAATTAACATTGATTCATATCAAATTTAAAGCAAAATGTAATTAATAGAATTCACGATTATATTACAATAATTATTGTAGTAATAATAAATTAAGGTTCGAATCCTGGAGATTGATAGTTTATTATATTAATGATAGTCATTCTTTTTTTATAAATATTTAATTATGTTTTCATTTTTTTTTAAGATTTAAAGGGATTCGATCACTTTTTTGAAGTTCATTTTATAGTTTTAATGAGAAGGTCTTAAATTTTTAAATAATTTAAAAAAATAATTAAATAATTTTACACAGAAATTTTGCAACAAGAAAGAGTAAGGAATCAAAAATTTAGTTTTTAGCAATAATTTACAAGTAAATGAATAGAACAGTATAACGTAATTTTTGAAATAAGAATTTATAAAACAATTAAATGGTGAAAAGTTTGGAAACTTTATCATACCCAGTTATATTTACTTCTAAATATATTCGAGATTCAGAAATTTCAACTATAAACAATTTTTAAATGCATCTTCAAGGTTCGAATCCTATAAGCTTTTAAAACCATAATCCTTTTAAACCATGTTTCAACTATAACTTTTTTGTGAATTTATTAAAAATCAAATTTTTTGAACGGAATTTTATTTTATCTTTGAATCAAAATATGACTTCGTTTATATATTTTTATTTGTCAAAACTTAAACTTAAAGCAATGAAAAATGTCTAAATCTCCAAAAATATTTTCAAAAAATTACAAATAATCTAGAATCCCCAAACTCATTTCCTCCAAAAATTTGTCTTCTTCAAAAAATACTTTAAAAAGCAAACAAAAAAGAAGAAAAATGAAAAAAATCCTCCGATCCAGACAGTGAGACACATTTTGATGAATATATAAGATACATAAAGAAAGTCTCATGTTACTCATACCTCATGCAGCTACAACGCGAGCGAGTAAAAAATAGAAAAAAAATTACAAAAGTCCTCGTGTTATTGATCGAGGGACTTAAGCGCATTTTTGTCCCAGCGATCAGTAATTGATTAATGTCACTTCCAGACCTCAAAAACAAGATCCAGTAGGATTCTGGTCACTTCCTTTCGCACGAAATGAGATCCAGTAGGATCCAGTTTACTTCCTAGCCCACAAAACAAGATCTGGTAGGATCTAGGTCACTTCCAGAACTAAAACACAATATCGGGTAAGATCCAGGTCACTTCCAGAACTAAAACACAAGATCCAGTAAGATCCAGATCACTTCCAGACCTAAAAACAAAGATCCAGTAAGATCCAGGTCACTTTTAGACCAAAAACACAAGATCCAGTAAGATCCAGGTCACTTGCAGACCTAAAAACCAAGATCCAGTAAGATTCAGGTCACTTCCAAACCTAAAAACCAAGATCCAGTAAGATTCAGGTCACTTCCAAACCTAAAAACCAAGATCCAGTAAGATCCAGTTCACTTCCAAACCTAAAAACCAAGATCCAGTAAGATCCAGTTCACTTCCAGAACTAAAACACAAGATCCAGTAAGATCCAGGTCACTTCCAGACCTAAAAACCAAGATCCAGTAAGATTCAGGTCACTTCCAAACCTAAAAACCAAGATCCAGTAAGATCCAAGTAACTTTCAGATCTTAAAACAAGATCCATATAAAACTTCCACAAATTTAAGAACTTAATCATTTAACGGATTTTCATAATTCAAAACTCATAACGGTCAAAAAAAAAAAACATTGTTCAGTAAACACTGAAAAAACATCGACAAACATTGAAAAACACTGTAAAACAATGAAAAAACGTGTTGTTGTTTTTGTTGTTGTTGTATTTGAAAATGAAAAACTGTTAATTATAGTATTTATGCGTTGATTTGAAACTTCTAAATGACCGATAACCCAATAACTTGATAGAACGAAGCTATTAAAACAAACTAGAGCTCTCTACGATGTCTAGTTTTCGAGATCTCGCGTTCCAGCCGACCGAACAGACGAACGAACGAACGAACGAACGAACGAACAAAGTGTCTTATTAAGCTACCTTTTTGAAAAAAATTTCAAAAATGCGCTAAAAAGCAAGCGATAAGCAGATGAGAAAAAAAAAATATTTAATTTTATTACAACTCATTTGACATATCATGCGAAAAAATGCTCTGTTGTGAGTATTAAAAAAAGAACCTCGCATAATATTTAGCGTATGTATATAATCATAATTAATTGAATTAATGTCTCATAATTGTCGTAAAAAGCAAAGTGAGGCATCTTTTGGGTCTCATTAAATAACAGTTTTTGTGATAACAATTTTTTTTTATTTTTCTTAATGGAAATCTAATTAAAAATAAATAAAATCATCGAGTTAACAATTTTTTTTTTTGCTCTAAAGCTACTCACTTGACATGTTGGAATGTTTATAGTAATTTAAGTGCTATTAAATGTACGCATCATAGGATTGAACACTGAGATAATTTTTTTACTTCTTTATGATTATTATCAGCATGTGGACATGAGAAGTAGTCGAGATTTTTTAATTAATTGTAACGGCGATAGTTGTAAGGAGTTGGAATGACAACAGCAATTAAGAGAGGAAATTAGCATCAATAACTAAGAATTAGACGTGTAAATTGGGTTAACGGGTATGCATGGTGTGTGTTCTTGGAATGGAAGCTAGATTATAAATTCTACAGCTTTAATAAGGCATGAATCATAAAGTTGAGCAATTTTCTAAACAAAAATTTTAATTCAATTTTTTAAGACATTTTACAATCTTTGAATTCTGAGTGGAAAAGCCTTAAACTGAACACACAAAAAAATGATTACACCATTATCAGCATTAAGTGCTCGTTTTTCGTGCCTATAAAATAAATTTGATTACAATGTTGTATTCTGATTACTACAAGGCATCAGTTTTTGTGTAATCTTGAACAAAATAAATAAATAAAGTTGCGAAGCGCCTCACCTCCAGAAAAGATTATTAAGAAATATATTTATAAATATGGAAGTTTATTTGGAATTGTTTTAAAAATGTCTAGGAGATTAAAAATAAATTTGAAATTTTTTAAAGAAGAATTTGAAACATTTTAGGAGTTAAAATCAACAAAAATTTGCAATTCGAATTAATTAATTACTTAAAAAAACTAAAGTTTAAATCAAAAATTTGAAATAAATCTATAATTTTATTTTTAAAATTTAAAATTTGTCCAAAATTTTAAATGTACCGGAAGTTAAAAATTTAAAAATCAACAAATTATTTAAAATTAAACATTTTTAAAATTCAAAAATTATGAAAAATTAAAATGTATCAGCTTAATATAGCAATATATTTAAAATACTTAAAAAAATTCAAAATTGATTCAAAAATCTAAATCCAGTTCCAATTATAATAAGATTAACCCAATTATAACATTATTAAGCGACAAAATTAGCAAATTGGCATCACAAAATCTAGCAATATCTCTGAGATCATCACACATCTTCCATCCACATTTAACTCATAATTTGCCATAGCCAATTTCTCTCACATACCTGAAATCTCAACCATAAAATCTCTTTTTTGCCTGCACAAATTGCAGTTAAAAGTATTAAAAAAAAGCTCATTGATAGTAAAACGAGCAAGAAGTCATAATTCACTATAAAACGGCACTTAACACAAGTAATTGCAGCCATAAATTTCGCTTTCTTTTTAAAACAAAAAAACAATAAATACACTCATACATGTCGACGTTATTTCCGTATGTTCCGTAATTTTTCTGCATATATCTTGACTTTATATGAATTCAAAAATTTTGTTAATGATTTTTACGGCTCGTCTATGTATATATCGGTGCTGAAAAAGTCGCATATTTTTGTGTATTCGTTGACTATGTGACTTTATTTCATAGATTTTTATCAAAACGAAAAGAGAAATAATGACGACTAGGAGAAATAAGAAGAAGAATAAAGTCAACAAACAACACATGATGAGGAAGATGATGAGAAAGAGGAGAATTGACTAGAGTTAAGCTAAAAAAGATTATTTACAATGCTGGTAGAATCCATTCATGAAAATATTTAAATTAAGTTATTTGGTGAGATATTTTTAGGTCGAGTTCATTAGTTTGGTAATTTATTGGGAGATTTTAGGGCATACTTTAGACTACTTTAAAGAGGTTTTTTGGAGATATTTGAAAATTTAATCAATTATAATCAATTCTAGTCAGATTCTTGGGTAGCTTTAGATTAGTGATGAGCAACTTTTCACTTTGCACGGCACACCTTGGTCGTAACCTTGATCGCGGCCCATAGGATGCCCAACACTGCTTTAGAGTATTAATTTAGGGAAATTTTAAGAAAATCGATAGATTAACTGTCCAGACAGACGGACTCATTAATTGGATGATATTTCTGGCAGTTCCGATAATTCAAATCCTCGTTTCATCCAATATTCCTCCTTAGAGCACTCAATTGACTAAATTTAAACGAAAACGGCTAAACTGTCCTCATCAGGAGTCGGCTCGTCTCGACTAATCAATGTGATTATGGTCTTCCTCAGATGACGCCTAAAGCTGAATCTTTCTTTGGCTTCCGTCTGCTAGTTTCGGAAACCTAACAAATACTGTCTCTATCGACAACTTTCTTCCAAAAGTTATTTAATCTTCCAAGTTAAATTAACTATAACAGAGCATTGGGTTTTGTAAATTCAAGTAAAACTTATCAGATTCAAGACAATTTGATTCTTAATTCAACTAGACAACTCAAGAGACCGAAAAGGTACTATCCACTTGGATGCACTCTGTTTGAGCTGATTTTAGTCAAATTTGTTTGATTTAAGTCGGTTTGACTCTGGATTCGACCACTATTTGAAAATATTGAAGAATCATAAAATAATACATTATTCCCTGATTTTCATTCCAAAAAGTTTAACAAAAACCAAATCAACACCTGGATAGCATGAATACCCAAAATTCCCGAATATTATCATACCTTACTCATACCTTTCCTTCCATACATTCACGAATATTTCATTTAAAACTATTTTATCTACCCTAATTTTCACAAAAAAAAAATACAATTCTCTCCTATATAACTATCAACATTTAGAAACCCTATCAACGTAAATTATTAGTTTATTGTGAAGGTCATACTCCTCATCTAATACAAAAACTGTCGGGGCGACGAAACCGAGAAAAAAAAAGAAGAAAAAAAAATTGTCAAACGCACAAAATAAATTTTTGTTGTCACGAACATATTTTTTCAAAAAAAAATTCCCATTTGATAGTGTAAATTAACAGTTCTCATATAAACGTTATAAGGCACGAACTATATAGTACATAAGTCGACATTTATATTTGAGATTTATGAGGATATTTTTTTTTTCTCTGTAAATAACATACGTGCATAGATCGAGATCTCTTGTCATTCCGCTCTTCCTTTCTTCTGCTGAATTTTTTTGTTGTTTTATCATCATTAAGTCACGTCTGATTCATAGAAGAGAATGTGATTGACATATATAAATGAATGCAAAAATATTTCTTCACACCTTTGAATTTGAATTGATTATTTTAGTCAGTTCCTCTATGCAACGCATATTGATGATTCCATCGATGTGATTCATTCTTTAAATGCATCTATTATCTTCGAGTAGTTGTTGCCTTCATAATCTCTTCACGTGTCACTTTTCTGTCTTTTGATTGTCATCAAGTAGTTTGACTATGGTATGTGAGTGATGGGGTTGAGAATCTCAACTTGAGAACAGAAAAGGGGGAATTTAAAGCTGTTAAGTATTTGAGAAATGATAAAGATCAAAAGTAAATGGAAATTGCATGGAGATTTGAAAGAGAAATTGAAGTGTGAATTGTCATGCTGGATTTTGGGTTGAAGAATGATGCTTTGAAGAAAATGGCAGATGCTTTTTTATATTCTATGAAATTTGGACTGTGTCCTGCAACTAGAATAGTACAAGTTGGTTAGTCGATTCAAAATTCGGCATTCGAACGTGACTCTAGCATGGTGTCAGATTTAAGTCGAATTTGGCACTATGTTAGGGTCATTCTGGCATGGAGCTGGATTCTTGGTAAATTAGTCGATTTGCGCTATTCGGAGCAGATCTTAGCTCTCGCTATTAAACATTTTGGTGCGATTTGAGTGAATTTTTGGATTTTAACTAGAATTTGCTCACAAATTTTAGTCTGATTTACTAGAGTCGACATTACTAGAATGAGTATCGTAGTATAGACAATTTGTTGCATATGCCCTTGAGTATCTTAAATTTTAAAGTCTTATTTACTTATGTATCCAATTATAACTCAAATATACTCCATACAAACCCCTTTAAGAGTCAATAACCCCATCAAATAATTCATATCTTTAAAAAATTTCAAATTTTTCATCTCAAAATTCAGCAATAAATTCACATAATCTCACTGATGGCAAAGAAACCTTCTCTCATTTCATTCCTCTTTAATATTTCTCACAACCAGCAAAATTAACGAAGTATGAAAATTGTCATGTCACTTTAATTTCGACACCACATTCGCAACAGAAATTCCCACCGATAAGTGAAAATTTTAATCCACAACTCTTTCAGAAAATTCATTTTAAGAATTCCGACAGGTGGATCAACCGAGAATATAATTGTAAATAATTTTGTTAAAATAAATAAATATATATATATGTTGGTCTTTGTCGGCTAATGTGCGATGAACGAGAGAGTGAATAATTTTTGTAGATTCAGTGTGGCATTTTGTTAATCACTATGTGAAGATTGTTTTCATTTAAAATGTTCATGTTAAATTCATAAATTTAATTAATGATGTTGTAAACATGTTGATGGATAATTGGAGATTTTAACTGCTGAATTTATGGGTGGATTTGAGGGATTTTGAAGGGGATTAGATTGAGGGGTCAATGGTATTTGGATGAGATTTGGATATGTTGGAGTCTATGCTTGACTTTATGGAACTTGATAAGCATAAATCGATTAATTCATCAATAATTCGACCTTTAGCCGGTTTGACTCTGATTTGGTGCTGGAATCAGCTTAAATCTGGCTCCAAGACAGAGTCAACAAGACCTGGTTCCGTTTATGGATCGATTAACCGAATTTTTACTATTCGAGGAAGATTGACACTAGATTTTGTGCTTAAAATAATTCAAAAATTGTCAAAAAATCAGAAAACATCAGAAAATTCTACACCCTAACTGGCAAAGTGACTAATTTTAGGTACCAAAGTGAAATTTCTATACTATGTAAATATGTTCTTGGCCTTTTCGGGTGATTTCCTCAACTCTTTAAAACATCACTCCCAAAATAATTCTTAAAGCATCAAAACATTGACCTAAAATATTCATCAACATTCCAAAGACACTTCCCATCCAAAATTAATAACCACCCCAATCCACAACTATATCGATTACACATTCCTGATCCAAAATGTTGACCATACCAAATGACCAAAGTTTCTTAAATTAAATTCAAGTCTGAAGACTGAAGTTGAAATTAAAATAAATAGCAAACCTCATCATCAGCATAGAATTATCCTCATTGGCATTCAAAATGCAAATAAATTTTAAATGAGAAAGGAAGGAAAAAGTAGATTTTTTTTGTTCAGCATAAGCAGATGTAAAGCAAATAGATGCCATGGCTTAAATTTAAATTTTTTCTCATTTCTTGTTGTTGCTGCCTGTAATATGATGATGAAAAGACCTTTCCCATTTGCCTTTGGTCCCTGATTTCATTCTTATTTTCTGATATTTTGCAATTTCATCTCTCATCGGCAACGAGTCAGTGTATAACCCCCCCGTATGTAAATGAATAAAGGAGAAAAAAAGCAAAAAAAATAAATGAAAAAGAAATGTATATACAAAAATAACTGAAAAGGTTTATTTTCTAGAAACGAAATGAACAACAAATGTAAAGGAAAGAGTAGAAGCAGAGAAAAAAATCTCAAAGGTATCAACATGTACAAAACAAACAAGAGTCTGATATTCGATGATATAAGCAAGCCAAGCATTCAATTTATTGAATAAAATTATTTTTTTTTCCTTCTTCTTCCTTTCTGCCTTATTTAGTTCAAAAGATGCTAGTAGATGAGGTTTTTGAATTTTAAGATGATTTGATGAGGCGCATCTAGATTTTGATTAGATTGAGGGTTTTTTTTCGTTAGAGTTGCAAAAACAATGCTGTTTGCAGACACAACGCCTGTTATAGACATTGACTATTCGCTGGCAGTGCCTGTCACAGATCTTGTTAATTCGCAGGCAGTGTCTGGATTTTTCTGTTCGCAGGCTGTTTTACAGGCAACACACAGATTGAAAGTCTTATTTTTGGAGCTTTTTCTAAGGCAGTGGTAGGATAACCTGTAGTTTACAGTACTTAGATGTATCATGTAGAATGCTAAGCCATTTGAACATTCTAGTAATAGATTTCCTAAATTATAGTCAAGGATATAACCCCCTAGGACCCTATTTAGGCTACACTTACTTACTTCGCTGGTCGTATAGATCAGTTGTGATACATGACCTCCTACAGGAGTCGCCTGAAGCTATTTAGGCTATAATATAGATCTAACTCTAGAATGTGTTCTAAGTAGCTCTATATTTTATCTATAGTTCAGTGATGGGCAACCTGTGTGTCGCGGTACACTGTTGTACTAATTTGTGCCTCGAAAAATTAAAGGTTGTCCATCACTGCTCTGGATTTTGTACCAAACTCAGTGATTCAAAACCCAATTATTTATCTACTAATATCTATACCACTCTTCAATCTGACTCAAATACCATCAAAATGCCAACTCCACAATTCACATTCACCTCAAAAATCCGACATCCAAAAACATGAATTTCTCTCTATGCTTACCATACCTCTATGGTACAAACATTCAGTATCAAAAAAATAAGAAAAAAAATCTATTTGAATAAAATTGACTTTGCTCAAAAAAATAAGATCTAAATTATGGTATTGAAAACTCATTTCTATATGAGAATTGAGACGTAGGCAGAATAAAAATCTTAGCATTCATTCCTGTATGCCATATTGAATTTGATTGTGATACATCTATCAACATAAAGGCATTATGTTGTCTGCCTTAAGAATAAAATAATTTTTTTCCTTGCCATTTTTCAACCTCCCTTCCCCCTTTTTTGCTATCAATTCGACATAATAGAAAAATAACGAATAATGTCAAAAGTATGCAGAATAGATGTATGACTGATATAGACATGTCAAAAGGAACGAAACAAAAAAAAAATCATAATAACAATGTATATATATCTTTGAATGTATCAAAGCGACGAATGAAATGAATGTTTATATGCAAATTTTATTTGACTACTGAATTCCTCCTTTCAACCTCGTTGCTTGTTCTTCTTATTGACTCTTTAAATGTAAATACAAAATGCTTTTGAAATTGAATAATGGATGGCAACCGGGAAGTAAATATATTTTTGTTGTAACACTTTCTGTGGTGTGCACATGTTATGGATTGAGGGGGTTTGTTGGGAATTTTTGAAGAGATTGTCCCTAATTTTGCTTAGATTTTGGGGTCATACCTAGTACAGATCCCTCTAGTGTACTTTCTCAGTCCTATCACTAGTCAGACCCCAAATTCGACCTGAATTTTGCATGGAAATTCATGTTAAATTCGAGTCAATATCAAGTCCTGATTCCTACAATAACTCAATTTTTGGGTCAACCACTAGTGCATCTAACTATAGTGTATCAACCTTTAGTGCATCTACCCAGCTTTACTCTTAGTTAGAGCTCAAAGTCGACCTTGATTTTGTGTGAATAAGTCAACTCAAGTTGACTGAACTTCATATGAAATTCTAGTCGATTTCAAATTGTGATTCTTCCTATAATTCAGCATTTGGATGCACTTCTATTGCACCTACTGAATTCTACATGCCTACCCAGTGTAGTGTATTGTCTAACCTTAGAATTACTTTAAAATCTAATTAGAATTCGTCTTTAACAGAGCTCGATGTGTCTTGAGTCAAGTTTTCGAAATGAAATTCGAGTCAACTACGAGTTCTGGTGCCTAGATATGGGACATCAACCGTTCAAGTGGGTTTGATTCTCAAAAAACATCTGAACACACCCTTGGACAACACAAGCTTCTACCTCCCAATCCATATCATCTGCCAAAATAGTTTGTTTTTGTTTACCGAAAAAAATACATCGATTCCCATTTTAATTCCCCGTGAAATTCATTTCCCCTTTGTCTAAACAAAAAATATTTGAATATCCACCAAACACCATCCAAATGATGTCTTGCCTCTAAATTACAATAATATGCAATACATTATTTGTGCATTTCGCCTTTTGTTTAACTTCAATATACAATTATCATTATTTTATGAAATATGGCATCAAAATGTTTTCATAGAAATGTAGAATGGCTGAAAGGCATGAAACTGAAATTGAAGGATAATGCAAGAAAGGAGAACAAGGAAGAAGACGTAGAAAAAAATATGGTTATTACATTTTCAATATCCCTTCCATTCTTCTTCACTGTTTGCATTCATTATACATCCATAACAAGCCGTGCTAAGGTTCCATAAGTTCAGAATTCATTTAACAAATGCAAGCAATTTTCATTGTAAAACGCAAAAAAGAAAGCAACAAGGAAGTCAACTGATCAATAAAGTTATTAGAAATGAGTTGAAGGCCATAACCCTTTCGCATTTACACTCCACCTTCTCATTTCTTATCTATTATTGTTAAAATATGTTCACATTCCTTTTTTAACCCTTTCCCTTTTGTTGAGCTGTTGGACGTAAGAAGGTCCAATAACCATTAATGTTGAAGGACATTTTTGTCACTTTTAATGGTTTTCAATTTAGTTGTTGTTTTTATGTAATTGCTGTGTATTGTGCTCAATAGAGTGGGATATTGGATGTTGAAGGATGAATTGAACAGCTATTATTTGGGAATTGAACAGCTGGAAATTGAATTTGGAATGATATTTCTCATTAATTATGAATCAGACTACAATTTGGACCGACATTTTTGGAATTTTATTGATTTGGCTTCTCATCCTTGATAATCATCAATTCCTCAACTTTGCAGACCCAACCCCAAATTTAGATTCCCAAAAACTACTTGATAATAATGCCAAACCACATCATCCCCCAATATAACAGCATCAAACAGCAAAACTTCTTAAAATAAAAATTACATCCAAATCCTTAACACATGTTGTGATGGACATCCAACAATACAACACCATTGTTATCCATTTACTCATTGAAATGAGACATTTCTATTAGCAAGTGGTCACATATTGCATGAATGTTGCCCCGTGATATCTCTAATGATTTCTCTCCTCAACATATTTCATACATATTGGATGATACATGATGGAATAAGATGTAAATGCACAAAAAAAAACTCATATGTGAAAGATGAAGTAAATGAATCAACAATTTGTTTCATATTTTCTGTACTCTCTCTTTGGATGTGATATGACTGAAAGGGGAGAGGATGGATGATAAAGAGTATTCATCAATACATGTCCATTTGACTAACACACAATATATTTATGCTGATAAAAATGGAAATGATTATATCCACACAACAAATGAAATCACATTATCGTGTGATGTGTGTGTTAAGGATTAGATGCTGTTGGGTAGGGACACATGGATTTGGAAGAGTCTTTAGGGTGGTATGTGAGTTGAAGGGGGATTAATGGAGGGTTTAGGGAGTGCTGGTATAGCTTTTGTAATAGAATGGAGGTAGAGCACTGAAAAAAACGACAATGTGACAATTATAGTCAAATTGGTAATGTAGAGCAGCTTGGTCACTAAATTTACCTCCAGCAGGAGCTTTGTACAACTGCTCTGCAATCAAGTTCACCAAAATTTTATAAAAATAGACATTTTACTTGGCAATAGCTTTCCATTAACTAGCAATCACGTATTTTAGTCCTCTTTGGTCGTTTCCATCAAGGCAGAGCTTGAGGTCGACTCAAATTTTGTATGGAAAAGTCGACTCGAGTCGACTCTACTCCATATAACAATTGAGTCGAATTCGAGTTCTGCGTCAACATTGTCCCTGAAATAAACAACCCTGCCCTGCTCTTCTATATCCTGTAACCCAACTCTGACAAAATAAACCAAAAATTTCCAATTTAAATTTCCATAAATATTTAAACATCAGAAAAAATACCTCACACAATTCCCATTAAAGTCTCATCCACATTCAACCTCATGTCTTTGCCAAAAAAAAAAAAAATACTAAAAATTAATTAGAAAACTTCATGCTCACTCAGCCAGTGCAAAAGCCTTACACATCATTACCATACGGAATGCATTCACTAAAAAAACACAAAAAAACGAAGTTTCTTCTTGTGTGACCATTTCTCATGTGATTGCATCAGTCCAATGTGTACGATATGACTTTTATTTTGGTTTTTTTGTCATATCACAGACATGCTTCAATATTACACCGCAGTTTTTATTGTAAATTACTTCATTGAACTTTCACAGTATGAAATGATATTTATATTATTTTTGCTGTATTTCATCCATGACATCCATCATCTTATAAGTAGCAGCTAGCTAAAGAAACAAAAAAAAAATATAAGATTGGTTTTTGACGTGTCTCAATCACCCATGAAAATTGATGATATTGAATGTGCATAGTTTGTTGATGTGTATTTCTTTTGTGGAATAAGAGTCAAAAAAAAATATTTTTAGTAATTTGTCAATATTGTCACGTAAAAAAATATTGTATTACTTTATCATGGCAATACTTCGAACAGAAGTAGCACCAAAAAAAAGATGATGTATTAAAGATGGTAGCTCATAAAGTCTCCGCTGGCATAATTTTTGTTCTCTTTTCTCTATCTCTTTCTCACTCTCGATATCGTTGATTTACCATCTATCTTCACAGACATTCTGCATGTACTATTATAAATATAATACTTTGTGTGATGTGAAAGATGAGAAAAATGACGAAGATATGGAATGGAAAGTTGAAAAAGGTAGATTGATGTGGGACTTATGGGGGATTAGGGCGCATTGATGAGGGTCTTTTGGGATTTGTTGTCGTTTTTGTGTGACTATTTGATGAGACAATGACCTGACATTACATGATACTGTGATTGGTTTACACGAAAAGGATTTTGAACAGCATATAGCATCAGGATGGATAAAAATGAAGTTTTAAACTGGTATGCTAGATAGTGTCGAGTCGGCTGTGCTCTTTTTCCAATCAAAATTTGGTCAATTGTCAACCTCATACCAGAATTCAACTAAGTGGTACCAGAAGTGCTTCAAATGTGTTATAGAGAAACAGATCCATTCCCAATTACAATTTTAAGATCTTATACTCATACGACTGACTTGACTCGCACTTGAGGTCGATTTTCATCGAATCTAGCTTGAGTCAGAGTCATGCTAGACTTGGACCGGTTTCTAGCTTTAGTCAGAGCCATTTATCCTAATCTCACAGTTAATTTCAGTTAGTTATCATCATGTTTACTTACCATGCTGCCAGTACAGAGTAATTGTGATCCAGGGCCTCTTTTAGATGGCGCCTAACAGTATTGCTGGCATGAATTGCCAATACTAAGTGAAATATTATCTCCATCGACAGCTCTCTTCCAAGAGTTTTTTGGTCGTCCACTTGGTCTTTTATGTAAATAGTAAGGTCTTGTTATTAATGATGATGTCCAATTCCTTGACATTAAGTCACGAACAGTCACGATTTCACCTTAAATTCCCAAAAGATTAGACAAACTGCCATCCAAAGCCACCATTTTTCCAATAAATCAAGCACAAAAAAAGTGAATCTAAAGCCAGTGCCAAAGAAAACAACATATTGAAACGTGATGATAAGATAACGAGAAATCTCCTTTAAGCAAATCCGAATATCGAAAAGCTTGATTTACATAATTGAACATGTCGGTAGAAGATTTCCATTTACACATTACGGACATTCAGATTTCTCACAGGGATGCAACTATTGATTGAATTTCTCTCCTTTTATTTGACATCCAAGATGATTAAATTATGATATTTTCATCTTAACTTTTCATACTGCATCCATCCATTCATCCGATGTGTGTCAAATATTTCTTTAGAAAGTGGACGAACTTTTGTAATGGGATATAAGATAGAGTCAAGATATGTATGAGTTATTATTATCCTCATTATATTCGAGACACTTCAAAAACTTGTTTGATTAAAATTTGTCAAAAAAAGCAAACTGATGGAGATGTTTGGAACTCATTTCTTAGTTTTTTTTTCCTTTTTTGACAGAATAAGAAACGAAACTTTTCCCATAATAACTAACTATTTTCTCTAG
This sequence comes from Chironomus tepperi, assembly GCF_022539635.2. Classification (NCBI taxonomy): domain Eukaryota; kingdom Metazoa; phylum Arthropoda; class Insecta; order Diptera; family Chironomidae; genus Chironomus; species Chironomus tepperi. The sequence goes on from NW_027226207.1 coordinate 6,109,250, forward strand.
TTGTTGAAATTTTTTTCTTGTGCTTCTTTTTTCGTCTTTTCATTCTGTTATGGCTAAGCTGTGTTATTATTCCCGAGTGACGCATGAATAAATTGATGGTGATGTTTAGTCAGATTTCTTTTGGAGAAAGGAGACTCTGGGAATGGGATATGGTTGAGTAGACTGTGTTGTGGATAGAGATTTTTTCAATTTTGGAAGAATTGTCTTAAATTTTGCAATTCTCAAATGATTTGAATAGATTGATTTAGCGATTGCATTCATTAGAGCAAGACTTTTGGATCTAGTCTAGTCTAATCTGTTCTAAACCTTGTTCTGAACTGTAATATGATCTTAAAAGAACCCAATGCACAGCAACATATTGCATACAATTTTACATTTTACAAACCGAGACCGAAACTTCGACAATTCCATTGTAGTCTCGGCTTAGGTCTTAGTCTTGGACTCGGTTAAGGTTACGGTCTTGGCCTTGGCTTTGGTCTTGGTCTTGGCTTTGGTCTTAGTCTTGGCTTTGGTCTGGTTCTTGGCTTTGGTCTTGGTCTTGGTCGTGGACTTGATCTCGATCTTGGGTTCGGTTTCGGTCTAACCCTTGTTCTCGGTCTTGGCTTTGGTTACAGTCTTGTTTTTGGTCTCGGTCTTAGACTCAGTCTTGTTCTTGGTCTTGGTCTCAGTCTCGGTCTTGTCCTCGGTCTCAACTTCGAAAATACGTCTTAACTGAGACTTTAAATAACTCTAGTTTAGACACACATTCTTAAGTTATGAATCTCAAAGCCTCTATCCAACAGTCTAACAACAAACAAGATTTTCAACAGAAAAATCCACAAATCATCATCCAATTCACAAACAAAAAACCTAATCCTCTCCCACCGCTCGGGCATCTTATGCATCATTTAGTCCTTATTTCTATTTATTTTTTGCGTGTATAATTTAAGGATGTAAGTAACATCTATCTTGATACAGGAGGAGTTGATAATCTAAGAATATTATTAATCTTTCTCATGGAATACAAAATGAATAAGAAGTGGGGAAATGCACAGCATACAAACAGCAAAGGAAACAGCACATCCAATTTATTCAAATTAACTTTTTAAATTACAGAAAATTGCGTCAAAAGGAATCTTGTTTATCCCTAAGAAATGTTTTAGCGACAGCACAGACGAAAGTCAACAAACAAGGAGAGAGTAACAGCTTTTTATCAGCATTTGTTGTGTGTCTGTTTTTTCGTTTTGTTGCTTTTGCTTTTGGTCCCTTTGTTAATAATCTTATGCAAAATAGTTGACTCTCTATAATTTAAAGGCAGCGACGTGATGATGCTGTTTTTGGCTCATTTATGCGAGGTTGTTTCACTGGAACTTGTCGACATATTTTTTGTAATTTGAGATAATAATTGATGGACTTTCAAAAAAATTATAATTTTTGTAGCACACACAGCTATCATCACACACTATACTCAATAACTTAATACAGTTAACGATAGTCATTATGCCAATTTGGTAAACGCCAAAAGTAAAGCAGCCACAGAAAATCCACGACAAATAATTTATCGCTCATTTAGTCATTCAAAACCTGTTTTTTTTGGGTATATAGTTTCGGATGATAATTGTGTGACATTTCTATGATAATTGGGTAATTTATGTCAATGAATTTGAATGGACTTTATTTTTGCGGCTGTTGATGTGTTTGGGAATTTTTGTGGAATTGATTAAATTTGGAATTGAATTTTCTGGTCATAGGAATGAGTATTGGAATGGATTCTTATAAATTATAGTGTGAAATTTAGTTCTGAGAAGCATTTCAGGTCCACTATGTCTGTCCGTTGTTGACAAGACATCTAGGTACACTGACCAGCTGTTCTTGACATTTATAGATGGAATTTGATGAAATCAAACCGTCCCAACCTTGACAACTCACCTTCACATCTCCAATCTCTCACCGACTACTGATATCTTACATTCATTCTTTCTCGTGGCTGCACATCATCACACATATAAAAATATCTCATTTTAATCTAGTTTCATATTTTTCGTTATACTCTTTTGTTGTGCATACCTCTCATCATCACTTCTGCTAATTTTTTGTCATCTTCTTCTTTTTCACATCATTTGTTAAGGAACATGAGTCAATTTTGAATGAACACAATATTGCAAAGATTTTGTTAAAGTGAACAATACGTGATAAACTACAATGTATGTAAATTAAGAGTAATTTTGTCATGCTCTAAGTGAGATATAAGAGATAATGCAACATTGTTATTGAGAATATTTTGCAACATTGTATGGAAGTTTTAGAATTTTTAGATTTATTGTTTTGGAGGTCTACAAGAGGTGGTGGGCAAGGGATGGGTGCTTATAGGTGGGTTTTGTGATTTGCCTGAGGTTAATTCCATGTTTCTGACTTTGTGGTTAATTGCTGGTCGTATAGATCAACTGTGATCCATGGCCTCTTTCAGTTGGCATCTAAATCCAGCTCAATTGCTGTCCATCCTCTGCCAAGTGCTACACTTTCCATAATAAGCTAGAATTTACATCAATTTAATCCAATATTGTCTCAAAATTTAATAAATATGCTACAATCTAATCTAATTGAATTAAATCTATTGTCAGCTCATGATTTGACTTGAAAGCTATTTGAATGCACAGTCTGAACAATACTTCAATGCCAAGTCTGTTCCAAAAAATTCAATTATTTCTAATCCAATTCGACTCAAAATTAAACCCACATTTGTTCCATAAATTCAACATATGCAAATGTATCCATCCCCTAGCTTCTAAACTCTATTAACAAAATATGTCATGTAGTCAATACGGGAAAGAGTCTACATGCATGCACAAATTATATTTCTCGCAGAGTATAAGAAGATGTCAAATTCCTTCATTGAGGTTCACAAAAGGAAGAAATAAGAATCTTAAAGACATTTCTGGAATGGCATCATCAGGTATAATCAACAAATATTTTTTTTCTTTCTTATTCTACTGGATATGGCCAGCAAAAATTTACTTGATGATCATAAACATTGATATTTTATTTAAGCGTACAATGTTCATTTATAAATGTTAATTTCTTTAATTTTTTTCGACATCAGACTAAAGAATGTGAATTTTTTGTTAATTTTTCTTGTGTGTCTTGCTCGTCATGACTTAATTAAATTGAATTAAATTTAAAATTAGTTGACTGCTACGGATATGAGTAATAGTAAGCTGAATTGAGCAATCTAAATGCCATAAATATTGATCAAGAACAAAAATCATTGTCGACAAGTTTTGATTATGACATTTACCAAGACTGATAAATCAATAATTTTATGTGCCTATAGAATTTAATTCCGAGGAACTAAATCATCATGAAATCCTCTATAGACGCTACAATTCTAAGAATTTCTTGTATAAACTACATCTTCATGTCGACAGTGTCGAGGAAATGTTAAAGAGAAAATTATTTCTAAATTCAGGCACTGTTGGCAGTGTATGTCTTGTATATAATACTGACTTTCATGTTGAGTCGACGAAGCGTGGCAGTTGCTTTTATATACACAGTCGGTGTTATAAAATCTTATATATTTCATTACATGCGGCTCCTACGAAGAAGTAGAAGACTGAAAATGTGAATGACATGAAAACACACATTTTGAGTGTGCACAACCTGCAATTATAAGCTATGAGAAAAAATTGAGCTAATTTATTTTTTTTTTGGTGCTGTTTGCAGAGTGTGGCCATCCGTTAAGTTTGTTCTCGACTTTAATTTAATTTATAAATGTGCACACAGAACAAAAAGAAGGGTTTAATGGCTATAAAAGCCACCAATTATATCCATTAGTTGTAATAAGAGTCCTTGTCTTGTATAATTTTAACAAAACGGAAAACATCTGCAGATGCATGAATGGATTAATATTTTAAAGACTATGACGAACACAACCAGACCACCTCTTTTAAATTACATCTTATTTGCATTTGCACAACAAGATTTTTTTGTAGATGAGGGCAATTTGTGGATGGTGGAATTATTAATAAATGTATTTAGCTTATTATTCTACTTGATGAGTTGTTGCTGTCGGCGTTTAGTCCATTTAAGTACTGGTCTGATTATTTGGCAGACTATTGGATTAGATTCAGCTTTATCCAGCCATACGCTTGAGTCAAACTGACCAGGGGACACAATTTTCTAGCTTTTTGGTAGTTACTTACTTAACTGGTCGTATAGGTCATATGTGATCCATGGCTTCGCTCAGTTGCCGTTTTAAACTGAATCTATCGCTGGCTGTCCTTTTTCATTTACTAATACCAAATGCTTCACTGTCTCTCTCAGCAGCCTCTCTCCAAGAGTTCTTTGACTTTCCTCGTGTTCTTTTACCATCTGCAAAGTCAGACTTAAAGGCTTTATTAATCAGACTTTTGGGCTTCATTCCCAAAAAATCAGAAATCCTACTTACTAGATGTTCAAGTCATCAGTATAAATTTAAGTTAGATAAATGCGCTTTTGTGCCTTACCCTTACAATCATCATTACGACTCGCTCATGGCAGGCATTTTGAGGATGTTCAATTGCATAAAAAGGTGATTAACCTCAAATGGCGGGATCTGCTTTATCAAATTCAGGGCACGAAATAATATTCAAGAGGGATAAACATTGCATGATATACAATAATATTATGACAGGTCCAATAATCATAAATAAAAATGGATTAAAATATTCTTCGCGGAACTGTAATATGCTGTAATATTCAAATTTTGAAAATCCCTTAAAAAATTGCTGGAATTAACTTAAAATTCTGTAAAAAATTATCTCATTTAATTTTCAAGTGACATTAATTACGTCTTATAGTTTTTCGTCTTCAGAACTTTTCTTTGCAGCTTCTGTAAAATTATGCAAATTTCTCCAAAGAGCTACTGCTAAATGCTTTCGTTGACCTCACTCTCTCTTTTTGTTGATCCATGGGTAGCTTTATTTTTATATCATGTTTTTCTACACAGAATAAATCTACATCGATATACAGCTAATAGCTTTAAATTGGATGTAACATGCGAATTGAATTTTTTTGTACTCTTGTGGAGATTTTGTGAGGGTTTGTGGAGTTGCATTTGAGGGTTCTTTAGGTTACTGTCTGAATTACTGATGTTTTCGATGACTATGGACCGGATTTTGGCTAGTTGATAAATTAGTGTATCAGAAGTCTCAGTTTTGACGAGTTTTCGAGACTGAGACCAAGTTCTGGACCAAGACCGAAGATACAAGAAAATTCTTCGATTTCTTGGTCTCAAGAACCCTTACATTAAGCCTAAATCCTCAAAATACACCTCCAAACCCAAAAACCCCCCAAAAATCACCACCACGGACCAGTCAGCTACAGTAATTTATTTTCTGTTGCGTTTCAATTCAAATTACTTTTTGTTGTTTTCACAGTCAATCTCGTCTACAGTTCACCCAACAACAAACTGTACATGAAGTTCAATGTATACATATTTTCCATCTGAATGAGCATGAAGTACAAATGAAACTTTGAATTGTTCATTTTGTAATCTATTACCATAGTCACATACAACATACATTTTTTGGCTCATTCATTATGTCTTGTCTATTAGCATCGTCTACCAATTGACGTGAAATTACGTAGAAAAAAAAATATTGGTGACTGGTGGTGCCAAATGGAATAAATTTATTTTGAGACACTTGAATAATAATTTTTTTTTGATTCATTCGCATTTGTTTGCTCTTGTTTGATTTGAAAATATCTGCAAAATCGAATCGTGTACAAACAAATAATGCAAGAAAACAAAACATATTCATGCTGTGCTGTGTGTCTTTATTGATATAATTTTCCATTTTCCAAAAAATGAACAAACAAAATCCGAGGAATGAATGGAGATGAAAAAAAAAATATAATTTTATTTAAACAGAGGAAAAGTTATTCATGAGCATGACGATGTTGAGAGTAAGACCAGCAGAAAAAAATATGATGAAATATTTGTTTAAAAATGGATGTTTAAGTAAGCAAAGGAGACTTCTTGTGGCTTTAGATTTTATTTGCTTAAAGTAATAGAAAAAAAGGAGATGGGAAATTTTGTGGGTAGATGGTGGGTTAGAGCGCATTTTTTAAGGACGAGAGGAATCAATTTTAAAAGCAGCAGGTGTTAAAATAGCATATGAATTGAGACTGTGCGATATTTTAGCCTAATAGACAGTAAATCTGCTCTTATGGTTCTTAATTGCATTTCAACAGCATTATTTGATTGAAATGTGATGCACTGCAGTTTGTCTCAAGTTAGAGGTCAGATTCGGTGAAATACAGTTTCAGGTCAGACTAAAACTGGTGTAGAGCTGAATGTTAGGATTCTTGTACGCCGTACCTCAACTTTATCTTGGTGATTGTTTAATGTTGATGGGAGCGTTAAACAGTATAAGTACTCAAATTACAAACTCTAAAACAGTGGGATGGTACACCAGTGTGCCGCGGTACACAGATTGCCCATCACTGCTCTGAAAAAACTAGTTTAAACGTTACAATTTTAAAATTTTCCAAAAAACATAAAAAGGCGAATTTTCCAAAAAAAATTACGAATTATTTAATTTTTTTATGAATTTCATCAAATTTCAAAAATTTGACTATCAATTTTCCAAAACTTTGAATTTTACTAATATCCAATCTTGTAAAACATACCTTTAAATTTGATTGGAGGGGTGGTGTTTGTAGATATTCTGAATAATGACTGAAAAGAAAATGGCTGCGATAAGAAAATAACCTGAATTAGTTCTGAAATGGCGGATGTAGAGCAAATGACGTTGCTTTGTATTCCGTAAAGAATGCTGAATTTTTAAGAATATTTTAAAATTATTTGTTCAAAAAATTGATAAAAATTTAACATTTTATTGAATTTTTGGATTTATTTTGCAACTTAACCTCTTTTTAATGTGTTCCAAAAATTCCTTAAAATTTCAAAATGTCCACCATTCTACTCAACTGAATGTACCAAACCTTAATGCTAATCCTCGACATTCAGACAAAATATCACCAACAACCTCCCATTCACCCAAAAAAACTCTCTCTTACAAAAAAATTGATGAAAAAAAATGTTCATTTTTGGTGAGCTCAAAATGATGAGGGCGAGTAAAGCTAGAGCACATCATCATAGTGCAAAAGGAAAAGGACGAACGGAGATAGATGTGTAAATACAGATAAGACGGAAATTTATTTATTTATTTTTTTTTACAAAACCCCATCTAATAGAAATGGAAGCAGCAGCAAATACCCCATTACAGAAATAGTTTTTAGTTCCACATATTGTATGTATATTCCCTGATTAGAAGGAAAGTGGAAGGAGGAAGGAAAAAAAATGAGATTGTTTTCTCTAACTTCCTTTATTTAGTCAGGCAGATATGCTTTGTGAATCTTAAATTTTAGTTGTGTTCATTACAATACAATAGCTGCATTACAATTGCTTATGATTAAAGATCTGTACATCATAATTGAGCATTTAATTCCATTATCATTACTTCCTTTCATTCCATTACTGTTGTGTCATTATGTATTGAGGATATTAAAAGATAATTGGTAGAACATTTAATGGAACCACGAGCAGGCATTTAAGACTTGACTTTTTCCTCATTTCTAATAAATTAGACAACAAGAAGCGTAAATTGAATATTGATTATGCAATTTGTTGGGATCATTAGATGACTGTGGCATGTATTTGTTGGCACTAATGGATGGATTGTCTAAAAGTATAGGAATTGAAATTAGTAAAAGGGAAATTAATAAGTTTTGTGAAGCTTACATTAAGGTATTGTAGGAATTTTATTGTAGTCAGCTTGAATGATGAGAATTAAGCTCCTAAACAGCTCATAGAGTTCTCTTGGGTACTGTTGCATTGCTGTTTTAACGGAAAGTTGTTAAGCTTCTCTGAATTCACCATTTGGTTCTTATTATGACGAAATATACTGTCCGCTATTTTGTGCCACTCGGGTCTGGTTGTAGGTCTGGAATTATGATGAATTTTTGGATGTAAACTCACTCGATGCACAAGATGAAACTGACAGATTCGGGACTATTTTGGAATTCTATATTAAAATGCCAACCTAGCCTTAAGTCATTGAACAGTTCCCAAAATTCAATGTCATTCAGCATCAAACCTTAATTGCATGTTAATAATTCATCATTCCTGCATACCTCTTTAATCCATTCACACCAAAATTCTCTCAAAATTCCATTTTTTTTTCGTCAATGAATTCCAAAAACTCAGCCAAATCACTCATGCAACCACAACAATTTTCACATCCAATTACCTCAGTCACAACTCAGCAAATCTAACTGCTTGTTTTGACCAGCATTTAGCAAGTAAATGACTGTCTATATTACTTTTTTGTTGTTCAACTTAATTTCATGGAATTCACACTGTTGTCATTTATAAGCACCATGTTGTTTTGTGTTAGCCATGAGACTTGTGCATAAATTTTACCAAGAATCGGCAATTCTAACTGACGTCAATGTCAGTCTGAGAAAGTCTAGAACTTGATGATGTCTAGAGATAATTTTTAATAAACATATTGTTCGTCATTTTTGAATTTTAAATTCAAATTTGTCAGCATATTCTGAGGATATCCTCCATTGCAGTCTCAGATTCATATCAATATGGTTTCCATGAATGACTTTGGCTTCTAAAAAATACAGAACAATGAACCTTAGATTATTATTAATATTAAAGTCATTTAGTCAATTGAATTATGATGAGGATTCACTCATGTCTATATATGATTTTTTTTGAATAGAAAAATTCTGTCAGACATGGCAATGAGATAGTTATTTTGAATGAGACATTGTCAGAACTAATCGACTGTGAATTCTATTTTTTGGGAATATAAATTGTCATATTTTTGGAATAATGTTGATATTTTGATTTTTTGAGTGTACATGCATAGACTACTTGATATGCTTGTTATGATATAATTTATATAAATTATTAACAAAAAAGTCAGGATTGAATTGACAATTTTGTTGATTTTTTTGGGTAATTTAAATAGAAAGCAAGTTGAATTGTTATGTTGTGGACGAATTGGGAATTAAATATTTTGTTTATGGAAGTTTCTGAGAATTGGATGTATTGAGTAACGGAAGCTATAATGATTATTAGTAAATCATGTCAATACTTTCATTATTTTAGCCACAAGCTAACAATTATTTGAGTTTTCCCTCACCAGATTCTAATGTTAATGAGGAACAAGTCAAATAAATTAAGCTTAGCATTCAAATCAGATCCAAAGACATCATGCTGACTATAACAACATGAACTCATTAGTAGAATCTAATCTTAGCTATTATAACATTTGCTATGCATTTGCGGCTTTCTCAAGCTCATTAATTTTAGAACTAGATGGACAACATGTTCATGTCTTGGATCTTGCTGTGTTGATTCGTTGATCCTTAGTATAATGTTTGATAGAAACGACGGGATCATGAATTTTCACATATTTTGATGTTGGAGCAATTTTGGGAATTGATTAAACTAAGCTTGACTTTGAAATTGATTTCAAAATTGACTAAAAACTTCCACTTGCACATATGTCAATCCATGTCAATAAGAGTTCTAAGACCCAATTGGTTAAGATTAGCAATAGATTCATAATGGTTTGTTCAACACTAGCCTTAAACATCGCACCAATTTTGATTTGTAGCCAGATTTTCTGATGCTTTGTGTCTCCTGGGACATCTAGTCATGTCTACTCTAGACTATCTCTTCAGTTCGTTTGAATTCTTTTATTGAGCCTTAAAATTAATAATTTACTATCAAATCCACAATGGTCAGGTGTTTTAAAATCCATTAAAATCAATCTACCGGCCAGTTCCTCACATGTATCACATTTCATTGCCTATAAAATGTCATTTTGATTAATGGAAGTAAAATTATAGCTTTTGTTGCTTTATCATCTTCTATTGTAAATGTTATATATCTCCCATAAAAATTTTTAATGCCTCCTCAATCCTTCATTTTTAAAGTTTATAGCCTTTCAATGAATCCGAACCCAATTTCCATTATTGATTATATTTATGGCTGCCACACATGTGATTGTTTATCATCCAAATCAATCAAAAATGGATAGTTTTTGGATTTAAATTTGCATAATTTTATATTGCAGACTTATTAGTAAATTTTAACACTTTAAATTGCTTAATTTGCTGGTTCTTAGTTGATTTTAATGGGGTAGTAAAATTAAGTTTTTTGCGAAATGAAGGAAGGAGGCGTTCTTAAGTGATGGGTAGAATTTAGAAGTGTAGGGGACTTATACGTGGTCTGTAGCTTTAGCATTAAATTTAGAAAATTTTGTATTGGCACAAATGAATCTCGTGAAGCGAGTAGTGGTGACTTCCAGACCTCCAAATCGACTCAGCTTTTGGATGGAGTTAAGTCAACTTGAGTCGACATTTCCATTCAAAATTCGAGTCGACTTCGAGCTTTGGTGACCTCTGAATGGTTTTCACTTTACTTCTACCTCAAACATCACTAATCTCATTGTATAGTCATGATTATACAATTCTACACTAAGAAATGGTGCTTAAATGACTAAATATGAGTCTGGTAGGTAGAATACAGTCTGGTGGGTAGAATAGAGTAAGGAGTCATAAAATCATGAGTCCTGATTATTCAAGATGCCTAAAAAAGTTATTATGATGCTCTTTATTGCAACTTTACTGTCACTACCTGACAACCATAATTTTCAAATAAACCCCATCCAAAATACTACAAAAATTTAAATAAACTTTTTTATAATTCATCATAAAATTCTGTTTACTTATCAGCAAAATAGCTTTTATGGCTAATTTTTAACACAATATAAAATATTTTAGTCACCAAAAGTCTGCTTTTAAGGAGCATCAAGACTAGTTAAATATGATAATAATGATCATCAAATATTTAACATTAATGTGTGTGCAAGATAATCAAATACTAATAAAATTATCGTAAACGAATTAAGCTATAAAAACTAAATTTAACACTGTTGGTGCCTCCTTGTGTCCCAAAAAGATTTTTTTTTATGGACATTAAACTTCTTCAGACTTAGCCATAAATCATTTTTATGGCATGTTATTATTATGGTAACATTTGTTGCATTTAATAATGACAACAGTCATAATAATAATAATAATGACTATTTTTATTTACTATTGAGTGGCACTTTGATTGTTTTAATAACGCGGAAAAATAAAAGGAAGGCACACAAATCGACAAGAGTCTTAAAACATTGTCATAAAAACTGCTTTGAATTGCTCTATAAAAATTGTATTACAAATTTATTGTGTCTCTCCATTCATGCTTTTTTTTTATTTTTAATGTGTGTGCTGACTGACTTGACTTGACTGACTATTGAAACATAAAGTCACGAAATTGCTTTTTTTTTATTTTTATGGCATTTTCTCTTGTGATTGACCTTGGTATCAATTTTTATGATTTCTTGTTGTTGTTTACGGCTTTTTATGAATGAAATTTTATTATTGCTTCTTCTTGAATCCTGGCTGGATGTAATGTGATTTATGGGGGAAAATGTGGGTCAAGTTTAGCTGCTGATGCAATGGAATTATTGTGTTTTTATGGTGCATTGCCCATATATTATGGGAGATTTTTATATGTTTTGATTGAGGAGATTTAAGTGCATTTTTATAGACATTAAAGATGCTGAATTTCAGGCTGATTTTTATGTTTACTTTGAGATGTTGCTGAAAAGCTGGATGATCCTGGAGCAAAGGGTTTTCAAACAATTGCAGTTATATGATGGCAAGTTAGTGTCTACTTGAAGAATAGCTTTAACGCATTTTTTATCTATTCAGGATTGGACTGGAACTCTTGCATGACTCTAATTTCATGTCAGTTTCTAATTCTGACTAAAATGTTTGCAATGTTTCAATTCTATGCCAGGTACAGGCTGATTTTGAGTGCAACTTTGCTCTGGTTGCTTTATAGATGAATCAGAGGCTTATTTGCTAATTTGTTTAGAATGTCTTCATGTGATGCAATTCATACAGCTATTCTCAATTCTGCTCATGTTTTCTTTAGGCTTGGTTATTCATGATGTTTAGATTTACCTCAATTTACTAGTTTCAACCTAAAATTAAAGAACAGATGTTAGATATTTGAATATTAAGCAGGATTTAATCATATATAAAATTGAAGAAATGTCAGAAAAAGTTGCAGTTTTTCAGCAGAAATTGATACATAAGAGTTCGCTATCCAAAACTCTAACTTGTTTAAATGCTGCTTTGTTGTTTAACATTCTCTGCGATTATTTATAAATTTAAACGTCATAAGAGAACGAGAACAGTTATGGATTCTCCGATAAAACAGGCTGCAACAAGTTCTATCGTGCATCTGGTTATAATCTTGAAATTCTGCGGCAAGTTCCACAAATGTCAAGTTTATTTTTAGTCTTAATGTTGACTAATGACAGTTTGTTGCACTTGGCATCAACACAAAATCAACCTGATTACAACAAAAATTCTAATTCAATCCATTCTATTTTTGCCAAAAAATACTCTAAATTTAATTAAATTTCCCCTTACAAAAATGGCCTATCTACCCACCATCACTCACTCAAATTCATTCACAAAAAAATATATTTTTTTTTAAGCCCACAAACAAAAAATTTTAATTCCGTGTGCGGTTTTGTAAATTACTTCCGACAGTAAAAAATATCCTTTGCCATTTCACGTCATCAAATATTTTCTCAAACAATTTTTTTTACGAGTTTAAGCAGCACCAAAAATTGTAGGTTCGACACTTTACACATGAAACATGCTCATACATAACATCAAACTCTTCTTAATTGTTACCAGTTAGTTTGTATATTAAGTTTATGAATAACTAAGCATGAATAAATATTTTTTCGTGGATTACGAGTGGAATAAATTGCGTGTGTGAATATTTTTTGATAAGTTTTATGAGGCACGTTTACACTATGTGGGGCTGTAGTTTCTGTATGTACATTAAGTTGTGCATGTAAAATTATTTATGTATGTACAATTCATTCATTCATTAAGTAAATTTTAAGTGAATTGAATGAAATTATATGGATATAAGGTGAAATGGCGTTTATTATTCAAACTTATCGTAGATGTGGGGAGCTTCGTAAATGATGTAAATCAGGATATGGTTAGTTATTAAGGGGTTTTGGGATTCAGGAGTGTTAGTGAGCGTATAAAAGACTAGGGGCACATAATCATTGAATGCACGGACCATGGTCATTCCTATTTTGGGCAAATTTTCTGAATCTAAAATTTGATGTTCGCTCGAGAAACCTCGACTTTGTTCAAGAAATTTCCCATCAAGACAGGTTCTTGACCCAAGTTACCTGGTTAGGCCATAAAATGCCATAAAATGCCATAAACATGAGATTATGGTCGCTGCAAAAGCGTAGTTTACGAGTCCAAACATCCTCGACAAATTAAGAAAATTTTCCTATAAACTGATTAAGTATACTGTCGAACACGCTCATTTAGGAAATCTGTGCATCTTAGAATTTAGTAAACCCGATTTACAAATGTTTTGTGCTCTATATTGTCACGGATAAGAACAAACAGCATTCTGAAGAAGAAACCAAATTTCAATGTTCACAATTTACAAACGACTCCTTAAGGAACAATGAAATTATGCACTTTAGAGTTATTAAGTCTTACTCAGCAATAATCTTCAAGTTATTCATGATTTCATGTCACTATAAATTACCACTTATAGTGAATTATAATCTTTTGTACTTTACATTACAGACTATAGTCATTTGTATGATTGAATTAATGAATTATTTATGGAATTTTCTTACTTTTTCTTGATTCTCAAGCAATATTTTTGTAATTTACGATTGAAAAGTGTCAAGATTAATGTAAGATAGGAATAAAATTTTAATGCTCGAATAAAACAGCGATTACAATGCATTAAGAATGTTTTTTTAACGAATCATGGGAAGATAGATTGGAGGTGGAAGTCATTTGTTGTGGTTTAATGACATTTGTAGCTCAAAATGGATAAAATTCTTGATTAAATTAAGGATAAATGCTTATGTTGCATCTTATTACTATAATTCGACTAAATTTTATTATTTGCTGGATTTTTGTTTAAAAGGTTCGGCTATAAACCACAGGTCTGCATTTTCTAAGTTCTAGATGCGCAGTCCTGCGGTTTTCAGCTGTTTCTCATTGTTTGACCAAGATGTAGACTTGCATTTTTGCCTTCAGCAGAAGTCGACTCGGATTTTGTGAGGAAAAGTCGATTTCTCACAAAATCCGTCTCGACTTCGAACTTTCGGACAAGTCCTAATTAAATATCAAAATTTTAAAATTTTTTAACAAAATTCTTAATCAAAATTCTCCATTTTCTCATTCCAGATATTTATGTGTTTGCATCGGTCGTTCGACTTAAATTCGGAACTTGAAATATGGCAATGAATAAATGCTGACAATTTCAAATTTATGGTGAGTCAAATTTTATCAATTATTTAAATTTTAGCCCCCTAAAAAATTTATGAAATATGTATGAATTTGATACTAAAATTTATGACTATCGTTGCTAAGTATGACTTCCTTAAATAACAACATTACAATAAAATAAGTTGATTATTTTGTCAACGTCAATATTTTATTGCCGTCATGCCCCGATAGACACCAATAAGCCACGAACGACACCGGCATACACGAGTGATTTAAAGCCAATAAAATTGTCTATTTCGATTCAATCGAACAATCACAATGCATAATCAGTTTCATGCCTCAAGTACTTCTTTTGAATGTCCAACCAGCTGCTCGCTGCTGCTCATTTATTGCCACATTTTTAATTGGACAAATGATTTTGATTGTATAATTTGTAATAAACATTGTTATAAAAATGAAGTTAATTTCGTGGGTCATTTTATGATAGATTTTTAACAACTTGACACTCACCAAATATACAGCTATGATTATATGTTAAAGTCATTAAATCTAAACAGCTTTTTATATATTTTTTGTGACATAAAGTTCACTTTGAGTTAGTTATTATTGCTTTTTAAATCGTTTTAGAGCAGCCATAAAAGTCAAAAAGGAATTAAAGTAAGTGTGGGAAAATCAATAAAAATGATGACAATAAAAAACTTTCTGTTTACTTGTATGTCTATGACTCTTGATCGTTATAGTTTAATTATCATATATCGCGTGTGAGGTTCATGCTAATTGATATATTAGTTCCATTTTTATGACTTATTATGGATGTGATGCAATCAAGTCAAGTTGTTTGCAATAAATGAAAGTCAGTGTTGATTAATGTGAGGTTTTGGGGTATGGATAGATTGGGAACAGCTTTAAGGATGCATTCTTTGATTCAGAATTGAATGTTAAGTCTTATTCAGGGTCTAGTTCCTCGCCATATGAAGCTAAATTAAAGTTATCTCTTTCGAGCACTTAATGGGCGTCTTCAATAGCACAAAGTCGGTTAATAGAACCAAAATATGACTATAAACCGACGTGACTCTATCATAGTTCCGGATTCAAACCAAATCTACGGCCATGTTGAAGCCAAGTCAGCCTGAAGCTGAATTATTATTCAATTTACCGATTTGGGCAATTCTTCTGTAAAATTGACCTAAAATAGCTCTTAACATGCTCTTGTAAGCCGTTAGAATGTACTCAAGAGTAAATCAATTGATTAGACTCAATATCAGCAAGATCAGAGCCATATCACCCCAACCTACCTAACCACCAAGCTACCAACTCTGCCAAATCTCCTCTAAATCACAATTAATCATTAACAATCGTCCACTCAAGACGATTAAGGCTGATTTCTTTAATACACATTCATTTTTATGTTTAACAGTGCAATAATCTCTCATGTACGATACTCCTGCTTCAGCTACTGCCGTCTATTCACAACACAGCTGTTGAATCGTTAACAGTCCATAAAAAACCTCCCGAAAAAAACCGACGTCTGAATAATAAAAATGTTTTATTACCCAATTTTATTACAAGACAAGGAAAAATTGAAATGATATATGGCTGAAGCAACACACTCACTTTTTTTTTATGTCCTCATCGTCGGTGTTTGATTATACGGCTAGACGTCTTTTTACTCTTTTTCAAATTCAAGTGTCATCATCATCTTCCTTCTTCCTTACAAATTTATGTGATATATCTCCCTTCCACAACATTTTACATCTTATTCTTATTTGATCAATTTGCAAGATTTATGAGATATGCTTCTGCTGCTTTTATTGATTCCTTCATCTTCCTTCACATATTGTTTAACGTCACTTTTTGTGGTCGCATTTTTTATGTTATTATAATTGATAATTGGAGTGTAAAAAGCACTTGCTATTTTTACTCCTGTTCTGGCTCTCGTTTTTATGCAATTTGTAGCAATGAAAAAAGTTACGATTATGTGGAATTTTTATGCATTTTTAATTAAAGTTATTTTTGTTACTTTTTATACAATGGCTGTTTATGAGTCTTAAAGAGATGTGAGTTATAAAGGGAAAAATGCAGTCGAGTGGAATGAATTTTATTTTGGCAGTGCTGCTTTAAGTTTAAGAGTAAATTTTATGGCAAAATAACGAGACGGATTTGAAAAATTATAATGTTGCTTTAATGAGGATGTAAGTGCATTGAAATGGAGGCTTTTGGGAGTGGAATTGGAGTTGATTTTTGGGACTTTTTTGGAAATTTTTGAATTTTAATTTCTTGCTTCGCTGGCTGTCTCAATTGTGATCCATGACTAGCCTCAGATAACGCATGAAACTGATACAATCACTGGCTTTCGCTTGTTATTTTCCAATACTTCATGCAATTCTGCATCTGTAATTTTTAAATCCATTGATAATTTCCCGAGTCATTCAAATTAAGAAGGCTCCGCAAAGGAACAGTATAAATAGTCAGTTGGCGTCTAAAACAGCCTCTATGACAGACTGCCCTTTTCCAATTATCAATACCGAATGATATAAACCTCTTTCATTAGTACCAAATGGGTGTGGCATCCATATGACTCTCATTTGATTTGTGTCGCTCGGATTTGGTTTCGACATGGAAATATTTTGAGATTCTAAAATATACAATTTATACGACAATGTCTGACCCTTCATTTGATTATAATTCAAATATTTCAAAGCTAGAATATGTAAACATACTAAAAACTACATCACTAAATAACCATTGTAGGCGTCAATCCCGTAGGAGCAATCTTAAGTAGAAAATGACATTATTTTCATTATTAAGTAAATTTTATCTTAAAGGTGTCGGTAATCGCATTAATTTTTAAGTCCATTTTGACTTTATATTTTATTTAAATTGTACCCAAATTAGTCTTTCTTAAGTGATTCAAGTAATTCAAAATGAGATTATTGACCATATATGTTAAGTGAAAAGGTCCGTTTATTGAACAACATTCATGAATTTTTAAAAGTAACTGAATTTACAGTCATTTAATAATATTCATTTAATTTACTTTAAGTAAATTTGCAATTAATTTAGTAGTTTTGTGGGGTTTTACGGCAACTTCAAAGTATCTTATATTCACATTTTGATATAAATCTATGACAATTATGTTAAATTCAGTTATAATCTGGATAATATCATTGATAAATGCCCATAAATGCTTGTGCAGAGATGAGATGCCTCTCGAATAGGTTAATCAATCAAAAATGCTGCCTTTGGTCATTGTGACTGTGATTTAGTCCCGGATTCGGGTTAAATTCGACACCATGCCAGATCTACGCTATTCTGAGAACAAATTTTGGATTGATTAACCGACTGTGTAGATATACAGCTTGTATGGCAGACACATATGTATCTATTGCATACTATCTATATCTCCACAACTGCATAAACTATTCAAAATCCAATCTGAATATCTCATCCAAATTCTCCATTAAATGTCACATTCAAAACATTCAAACTACTTCAAATATCCCATAAACAAATCTTCATCGTTCATTTCCTATTGTTTGTTAATTAAATTGCATCTCATTTTTTCTGATTATTATTCTAGTAATTGTACAATAACAATTATACTTAATTAAACTATAATCTGAATAATCAAGACTAAACGTAAACGACTGTAATTTGACTAGGAATTTACATTTTAAAATATAACAAATGTAGGTCGTTAACATTAACGCAGAATGAGTTGTTTATACTTGTATTTGTGATTATATTTCTCTCTCACTCAGCGCTTGGATTATATAGTAAATATGTAGTAAAGGCCATTCATTCTAGTCAAAACTGTATCGTAAAAAACAATATCTATGGCCGTCGTCCGACGTAAAACAGAAGGGTACAAATTCTCGTTGACATTTTTTCTTAATTTTTTTTTCTGTGCCGTAAAAACGTTATGGACGGTCAAAACTTATTTGTTCTTTATTGTGAGAATATTTTAGATATTTTTTTGTGACGTTTTAGAAAATTTATTGACTTGTTTGTGGTTTTTTGTGAGCTGAGATGTGAATGGGGTTGGATGGGATATGGCGGGGCTCAGAACAGGGGTATGGAGGGTTAAAGTAAGGAATATGGTTGAATTTAAGGCAATGAGCAAGATTAGCTGGATAAATTGACAATATAATCTAGAATTTAATAGATATGCTCAATTATCATGCCTAAGCATGTTCCCGTCGCCATATCAGATTCCTAATCTCCTACTTTAATGACAATACTAGTTCCCTAACTCCACAACTGCCTTTACGGTCACCAAATGTTGTATTTTAAATAGAAAATATTTTTAGAAATAAATTTCTCTACTTACATTGAATTATTCAGGTCCATGTCTTGCCCATGACAAGTGAATGCTCAGAACAGCACTAAAAATGGTAGCCACATGACTATCTTGTCGTAATTTTTTCTGTCATGAATTTATTTATTATCAACAAAAAAATAAAAGACTGAAACCTTCACACTCAGTGAGACGACTGAGGATGTTTTTATGAGGAAATTTCACTCGACATCGATTATTGCAAGATGACATTGAGTTCAACCCTTTAATGGACAGACATCAGGAAGTATTTGGCAGATGAATTATTATGTCCTTGACGTTTATTGGTTTTTAAACCCTTGCTTAATTTTTTTATGATTTCTTTTTTGTTTTCTGATTTTTCACTTTTGGTTTTCTTTTTTGGCAATTTTCTTGCCTTAACCCTTTCTCCTTTCACTTTTTTATGGATATTCCAGAAATGTCCTTAAAAGAAATTGAATGTTTATGGTTATGGAACTTTCTTCATAAATTATTGAAATATTTTCTTTTTGGGGAATGTTTGAAGTTGAAACAAAATTTATTTTTTTGTTATTGAAAAATTTTACGGTTCATTGAATTTTTTCAGATGGAATTTCTATCAATGTGCTTTCATCTAGTGATAGAATTAGACCCTCATCGTGTATCATGTGTTTTTGAGACATTTTAGAAAGACATTTTAAATTGTTTTGAGAAGATAAAAGAAATTTGATCGGGGTCATTGGATATTATTGGGATAAATTGTATAAAAAATGAAAGAAATTTGGAGAAAAGAAGTTTTTTGCGGGTTGATGGAATAAATAAGAAATTTAGAGTATTATGTGATGGGATGGGTTGTTTGAGATATAAAGAATTCTTTGTTTTCAAACAATTGAAAATTTTTCTGAATTATGTGGCTTTGAGAAAATTAAAATAGAGAATTTCACGCATTTTTCATTGAATTCGGAATTAATTTAATTTTTTTAAAACTTCTAATAAATTAACAATTTTGAAAATTAATTTTGAGCGTTTAAAATTGTTTAATTGGAAAATATAGTCTTTGTTAAGAATTTAAATGGCGGTTCGATGCTAATTATGCATTTAGAAATTGAATTAAGTTCTGTTTTTGTTTTTCAAAGACTTTAAGATCTAAAAATCTCTTTTAGAAACAAAATCCTTTAATAAATTTGATTTTGATTCCAAATTCAATTCAAAATTCAAACTTTAAATCATAAGATTACCAATAATAGTGACCCGAAGCTCGCAAGAATGAGATTTTCCAATTTTTGAGACAATTTCGATTTTTTATTCTAAAATTCTGATAAATTTATCAACTTTTTAGTTGACAAAATCTCAAAATCAACTAAATTACAGACATTCTAGCCTAAAATATCAAGATTTCTACTAAATATAAAGTTAAACTCACCGCCTTTTGTTCCATTTCAAGCTCCAATTTCCAAACCTTGCCGAAAAAACTATTAAAATTAGTAACAATGTAAGATGGTTAAGTGCAAATTTTTTTATTGCCTTCAATTAATTGATAAAATTACTTTACAATCCTAATGCGGCTATGGCACGAAAATTTTAAAAATTTTACGATCGCATGACTCAAATTTTAATGCAGAATTTCAATATTTCTTGCATTGTTGCGCACAAGAGATATGAAAATCATTAAATGTGAAATTTATTCCATATTTTAAGAAAATTTTAAATAATTTTTTAATAAATTTTGATTTACTTAAATTTGATTTTCTGTCAATTTTTTTTTTGTAAATTTTTAAACTAAACCCCCATTGCTTTTTGGCTGAATATCTTCAGTATTTTATAATTTGTCTCAAAAAATTTTCATTTAGTAAACAAATTTAAATATTTTTTATTAGAATTCCTTTTAAAAAGTCTAATAAAATGTAAGATTCTCGCAAGAAATCCTCAATAATTTCAATGATTTTATTTGACAAATACCCCAAGTAATAAAATCAACTACAGAACGTAGTCTTGAATCCTTTTAAAGTATAAAGATGAAAATTATGACCAGCTAATTGCAAAATGACCTCGCTTTAATGAGTGTCGCATAAATATTTCTAAAAAATTATTCCATAATCATCTCAAATGAGACATCTTTAATGGTCTCACTTTTTAATGATTTCAAATGTGACAAATAAAATGATTTTTTTCAATTTAATTCTAAAATTATTTTTTTTTCTGTTCTGTGCCGTGCAATTAAATATAGAATTATGAAAACACTTTGTGTCGATTTTTTGTGCCGATAAATGAACTTCTTTCGTTATCTTTTAAGTTTTTTGTTGAAAAATGGTGAGTGTCAAATTTTTATACGAGTAGGAAGCTCCCAAAGAGTTTTTGCGTGTCAAAAATTAATTTTTTTTTGGAGTAAATTTGGGAATTAACAAGAAAAGTCAATTATTTCAGAAAGTTTTGAGATTTCTTTTAGAGTGAGTTTTTTAAAGGAAGAATATATGTGACAGATATTAAAGATAAGGTGAATTGAAGTAATTAAGAGCGTAAGTTGAGGTAATTAAGAGCGAATAATTAAATTTTGCAATTTAAAGAATTAAATTGAGAATTTTTAAAGAGAAATTTTTTAAATTAATCCTTTTAAAATTGCTTTTAATTAAGTTTCTTAAGGTTGAAAATTAAATCGGATTTAAATTTTAAGCTAAATTTGTGAAAGATTAAAATTTTTACTCCAATTTAAAGATTAAAAATTTCATTTTTTTGAAAATTTTAAATTCAAATATTAAGTTTTTAAATAAGGAAATTTAAATCAAATTTTATTTAATTGAAAATTTGAATATTTTCGACTTAAAATTCAACTTTAATATTAAATTTGAATATCTTGAACTAAAAATTCAACTTCAATATTAAATTTGAAATTGTTGAAACACGAAATTTTCAAATTTAAAAAAATTATTGTAAATTCAAGTAAAGAATTAAAAAAGTTAGTATTTTTGGAAATTTTAAATTCTAAATTTTTACGGACATTGAATTTTCTAAATTTATATTGAATTCAATTGAAATATTTTGGAATTTGTTATTTTTATATTCACACCGTTTTCACGTGTGAATGTATTGAATTTGTTCAGATTGAAAAACCAGTTTTTTGGATTTTCCAGCAAAACTAAGCACGATTTTGTTTCTATCGCAAAAAGTTTGTGCCTGGAATTTCACATCATAATCAAAAAACAGATTTGAAATTGGTTGAGGCATTGCTGAGAAAATCGAAAAATTCGCTTTCTGTAAGCAAGCAAGCAAGCAAGTTAATGTACACGATAACTCAAAAACGAAACATCGTAGAGACTTTTAAAATCGATCGGTGCCATTCCAAAGAAGAACTGATTAGATTTTGGGCATGGCAGGAACAGCCGTTGCTTCTAAAAAAGCAAAAAACTTTCGGTTTCATACAAAATTTCAAAATCAATGTTTATTACGATTTTTTGATTCTTAAAACGTTGTATGAAAATTACGAATAATATTTAAAGCCTGCTCGCTGGAGCTTAATCCCTCAAACATTTGCCAAGCGAAGCTTGGCCTACCCGCAGGAGCCTGATTCCTCAAACATGTGCCAAGCGAAGCTTGGCCTACCGCCGGAGCCTGATGCCTCAAACATTTGCCAAGCGAAGCTTGGCCTACCCGCTGACGCCTGATTCCTCAAACATTTGCCAAGCGAAGCTTGGCCTAAAAATGACGCCTGATTCCTCAAACATTTGCCAAGCGAAGCTTGGCCTACCCGATGGAGCCTGATTCCTCAAACATTTGCCAAGCGAAGCTTGGCCTACCCGCTGACGCCTGATTCCTCAAACAATTGCCAAGCAAAGCTTGGCCTACCCGCTGGAGCCTGATTCCTCAAACATTTGCCAAGCGAAGCTTGGCCTACCCGCTGGAGCCTGATCCCTCAAACATTTGCCAAGCAAAGCTTGGCCTACCCGCTGGAGCCTGATTCCTCAAACATTTGCCAAGCGAAGCTTGGCCTACCCGCTGGAGCCTGATTCCTCAAACATTTGCCAAGCAAAGCTTGGCCTACCCGCTGGAGCCTGATTCCTCAAACATTTGCCAAGCGAAGCTTGGCCTACCCGCTGACGCCAGATTCCTCAAACATTTGCCAAGCGAAGCTTGGCCTACCTGCTGAAGCCTGATTCCTCAAACATTTGCCAAGCGAAGCTTGGCCTACCCGCTGGAGCCTAATTCCTCAAACATTTGCCAAGCGAAGCTTGGCCTACCCGCTGGGGCCTGATTCCTCAAACATTTGCCAAGCGTACCCGCCGTAGCCTGATTCCTCAAACATTTGCCAAGCGAAGCTTGGCCTACATGATGGAGCCTGATTCCTCAAACATTTGCCAAGCGAAGCTTGGCCTACCCGCTGGAGCCTGATTCCTCAAACATTTGCCAAGCGAAGCTTGGCCTTCTGATTCCTCAAACATTTGCCAAGCGAAGCTTGGCCTACCCGCTGGAGCCTGATTCCTCAAACATTTGCCAAGCGAAGCTTGGCCTACGCGCTGGAGCCTGATTCCTCAAACATTTGCCAAGCGAAGCTTGGCCTACGCGCTGGAGCCTGATTCCTCAAACATTTGCCAAGCGTACCCGCCGTAGCCTGATTCCTCAAACATTTGCCAAGCGAAGCTTGGCCTACATGATGGAGCCTGATTCCTCAAACATTTGCCAAGCGAAGCTTGGCCTACCCGCTGGAGCCTGATTCCTCAAACATTTGCCAAGCGAAGCTTGGCCTACGCGCTGGAGCCTGATTCCTCAAACATTTGCCAAGCGAAGCTTGGCCTACCCGCTGGAGCCTGATTCCTCAAACATTTGCCAAGCGAAGCTTGGCCTACGCGCTGGAGCCTGATTCCTCAAACATTTGCCAAGCGAAGCTTGGCCTACCCGCTGACGCCTGATTCCTAAAACATTTGCCAAGCGAAGCTTGGCCTACCCGCTGGGGCCTGATTCCTCAAACATTTGCCAAGCGTACCCGCCGTAGCCTGATTCCTCAAACATTTGCCAAGCGAAGCTTGGCCTACATGATGGAGCCTGATTCCTCAAACATTTGCCAAGCGAAGCTTGGCCTACGCGCTGGGGCCTGATTCCTCAAACATTTGCCAAGCGTACCCGCCGTAGCCTGATTCCTCAAACATATGCCAAGCGAAGCTTGGCCTACCCGCTGGAGCTTGATCCCTCAAACTTGCCAAGCGAAGCTTGGCCTACCCACGAGACTTTTTATGGGACGGTGTGAATATATCCGCATTGGGTTTCTACCCGATACACTAGTTTGAATCAAATTTTGATATTTAATTTAAATATATTGCAAATTTAGATTCAAAACTAAATTCTATATAAATATTTTCAAATTTAAGAATTAGTTTCAATTAATAATTTGATTTTTACAACTAAAATTCAATTTTCTGAGTTATTTTTTCTTAAATTCATACCTTTTTGAGATTCTTCCTTCAATTTTGACTTTTAAAGGTTGAAAATTTCTTCAATTATCTTTAATAACTCAACCAGATCACGTCGGAATAATCCAAACATGACAAAATACCTCATTTATTCCCAAAAATAGTACAATTTTCCCATAATTTCCTGTCAAATCTCCCGCAAATAATTCCCCCAAAAAAATTCTAATCATGAAAATTTCGTAATAAATTTTTCTATCTCCCCCGTACCCAAAAAATAAAAATAATAAGATTCTTATAGTTCTTATCTTAGATAACATGCGTTAAAGTTTTTTTTTCCTTCGTTTCTCCCTTATGACTTATTTTTTTGCATGAATGATAAGGAAACGCCCTTTTCTGTTTGCTTTCTTTTCGGCTTTAATAACAATAATAAGAAAGTAAAGATTTTCTGTAAATGTTTAATATTTACCTCCATCCAATTGCCTGTATGTTGAAGTTTGTTGTGTGTATATTCCATCTGCGTTCCATGCCTCGCTACATGCCTAAAATAAATAATTTTATTTTATTTAAAGAAGAGAAAAAAAAAGAAATAAAAAAAAAGTCAATTGAAAATTATTGTGTGGATATAAAAATATGGAAATTTTACCTTCCAGAAATCGATATTATTGTCATTATTGAGTACAGCAATAATAAATAAATAAATAAATCTAACTACAGTAAATATGGTTAAAAATATCAAGCATTGATTTCATGACAAACCTTTATTTTTTTTCTCAATATTAAACGGCATTTTGCTTGCTGTTAAATTGCTGCCTCTGCTCGATTATTTGTCGTCCCCCATAAATGCCTCTCGACGACCATAAATGTCTGTCATGTAACTTTATTGAAGTCTTATTTTTTTTTTTTGCGGATGAAGATGATTTTTGTTCCTCAAAATAAAAAAAAAAAAACTAGATTCGATGCATAATTAATTGATATTCGACAGTGGATGTCACAAAGTAATTTTATAGTTAAATATGTATATATACAAAAAAAATAAGACCTTATCTGGGGATAGATATGGAAAAACGAGAAAAAAAAATTGCTGAATAAATTAAGCACGACAGAAAAATTCTTGCGTATAAATCCACAACAAGCACGTCCATTTCGTGTTATATCTTGTCGTACAAAAAAACCAGTTTAGTGACATTCCACGCATGTCTATATTGTATATAATTTAGACCGTCGCACATTCACACAAAGAGCGCTCCCCTCTTTAACTGCCGTCGATTCTGTGACTATGTAGGTAGTTTTTCCTATTTTTTTACCAGCAATAAGCTTTTAATATCAAAATATATTTTCACATTATGTAAGTAAAATGCTGTAAAATGAACTGAAATACACGAAATATCTTTGTGTCTTTACATGAGCTATAAAACTTTGTACCATTTTGTCGATGTATTGTGAGTCACAAATTTTTTACGCCTTTTTCATGATGGCTTCATGTTATTGATTATTTCATGCTATATGAGATGCACAAATACATACAAATGTTTTATGATGGCTGCCGTGTACAGCGTGTAGAATTCAATCCAATAAGAGTAATTCTCACACAGTTATAGCTTCATATAATGTAGATACGGTATAGAAATTGCGTCTGTAGTTGTAAAAGCTTCCTAAAGCTTTGTGCTAAACTTTTTCAGTCTCTTCTTCTCTTTCGCTCTTTTTCTTGTCCTTCTCTGCATACTCATTGTTCCATCCGATGCACTTCTTTTCATTAAAATTCTTTTTCGGGTGAGAAACAAACAAAATTTAAACAGTGAGAATGTTTTTGAGTTTGGATTCATGGATAGAATTTTATGAAAACTTGTCGGATTATGCAATAGATACCGCTTGTTGAGAGTTTCTTTGAAATTGATTGAGGTTGCTTGTGATAAGGAGAGATTTTTTAGGGTGTGGGGTTCATGTAAAGGGTTGAGGATTGAAAGAGGACATTTGAGAGAATTTTTTGATGCTGGGATGGATTTTAGGAGATATTTAGAGAATGTTGGGAATTTTGTTACAAAAAGAAATCGATAAAATTTGGAAATAAGATTGTTTTAATTTTGGTAATGTTGGAAGCAAATTGTTTTTTTTTTTTTGGATATTTAAAATATGCTGGATATTTTATAAAAATGGATTTTAAAATGTATTTAAAATTTTGAAATATTAAAAAATAAATTTGGAAAGGTTTTTTTAAATTGTTTTTTATTTTTTTTAATTTTTAAAAATTTAAAAAAATTATAAAATTGAAAAATTAAAACGTTTAAACTAAAAGTATTTTAATTGAAAAATTTAAATTAAAAATAAAATTGAATAATTTAATAAATTTAAATCAAAAATTGAAAAATAAATGAAATTCTAAGCAAAAATTTTATAATAATTCAGAAAATAAAATAAATTCTCTTATGGGGTTTTTCATACATATAGAATGTCAAGATAGAAGGCTATGAACTTAAACTATTTTTATTATGCAATAATATATAGTATAGTATAGAGTAACTATATAAAAACAAGCTACATATTATTTCAAAAATAAAAATTGATAGCTTTTTAAATTTAATTAGAATTTAATCAATGTTGACAGATTAGTAATCTAGACATGATTAATGATTTCCCATTATATGAATATGAGATGATCTTTGATCTTTTAATATGTATATAAATATAGCAATCTATAATCATTATTCATAGTTTTCTATTGTAAACAAAAGTTTAGTTTTTTTATAAGCAGCTATTTAATAACTTTAATCTAATAGTATTCTGGAAAACAAAAATTTAAAAAATTCTGAAAGATTTTATTTTAAAAAATATAAAGATATTAATTTCAAAATATTTAAAAATTTAAGTTTTTCAATTTCAAAAATTTTTAAAATTCATAAAATTTAATTTTTTCATTCTGAAAGGAATCATTTTAAATAAAATTCAAAAATTCACTTTTTTTTTAAATTAAAATTTTTTAATTTTTTTATATTCAATTTCAAGAATTCAATTTTATTTTTAAAATTTTTTAAAAACTCATCTTTTTGAGCAAATTTTTTGAATTCTTTTTGCCTTTTGAAGCAATTTACAATTTTCAATAATTTCACATCATGTTACCCCCTTGAAAAAAAGAGATTTTACACACCTCAATAAATAAGAAGCATGCAATGTTTACCTACCTTGACATTCTTGCATCCAAAAAGAAGAGAATTGTGAATCAAAAAAGAAGGCAACAAAAGGCACAAAAAAAAAAAAATCAGAGAGAAAAAGCAGAAAAAAGGAGAAAGTAAAACTTTATTAATCAAAAAGTTCCATTGCAAGATGATGGGTAGAGAATGAAACTTAATCAAGAAGTTATAAGGGATGAATTTGTGTAAGATAAAGTAGCAAACATTTATTAAGAAAGTTTCTCTATTGAATAAATATGATGAATTTCATGCTGTACATGCTACATTTTTAAAAATGAATGTCTTGAAAAAACTTTATTATTAAAAAAGTTAAGAGTTAGTTTTTTTTTGGCAGCAGCGTTATGATGATGCATAATTTTTGTTTTGTCAAGAACTTTTGTCATTCATTCCGACTTGTACGTGGCATATATTTTGTCATTGGCTCCCACATCACTCTAAGTCTCTTCTCTTTTTTTACGTCTATTTATCTCATGGAAGGAAATTTAAAATTCAAAATATTCCTCATGAAAAAAAAAATGGAATGTGTGTGCTGACATAAACCAAATAAGAAGTAAAACCTTCTATCCTTTATATTAGAATTATGCGTAGCATATCTTAATTTAGTAAGGAAAAAAAAAATATTCCATTTTTCTATCTAATCGAAGCAATTTCCATTTTTCAAGAACGTGTACGTTTACTCATGAGGGGGGAATTGAAAGACATACTTTTTTTTGTGTCGTTCCTTAAAACATATTTTGTGTCGTTTCTGTTCTTTTTTTTTGAAATCACTGCAGTTTAGCATTCGACTCATATTCATTTCTAATAATTTTTTTTTCTTCATCTCTTATTTCTTATCCTTTGAATTATTTATTCAATCCTGTTATGGGAATGGGAAGGAAGACGAGAAAATGGAAGAAAATGATTATTTTTTCTATGGTTGAGGCGCAAATGAGAAATTTTTTTGTTATTATTATTCGGCATGGTCACCTTAATTAGCTGATTCATGAGTTTTGTATATCTAATGGTTATTATTGTGATTTGGAATGTAATGGAATAATTTTGATACTAGGGGGAATACTAGAAGTGAGGGTTCTTTAAGTTTGATGATGTTTTGGCTGCAAATTAGACTTGGGATTGAGATTCTTGTAGTTTAGCATGATTGTTGCATTTCTAGCTAAGCTACTTTGACAATTGTTCACTATTTTGAGTAGCACAATGCGGCAAACAGTGTCATCATGGCATATTTGCGTCTTGTGATTAATTTGGAGGCGCACTGGTGCTCTAGCAAATACGAAATACGGATATGACATCAGATTGCACCATGTATCGCTCCTGGCATTGATCATAATTTGACTTAGGTTGACTAAATCATAGACACAATTTGAGTTAAATTCGAGTACTGATCATGATTTCTGAAAGGTGAACAGCTTAGAAAAGGCAAAAATTTATATCCCTAGGGCAGTTTTAGTCTGGTGTTAGACAGCATTTCAGCGAATTCGATTCCACTCCATAATCACACTGATCTGGGACATCATGATCGATCAATTCCAAGTCGTGTGACTTTCGGACCTAACTTCCTATCGAGTCTCTGATTAAAAACTATCCAAAATGCCAAGTTTTGTTCAATTTTAGTCTAAATACTCAAATTAATGCCTTAAACGTATCAATTTATAAAAATAACCTCCAAATCTCAATCTACAGACCCCCAAAAAATTCCCATCAATTTTCTAAAAACAAAAAACCTTTCTAAAACCAAAATTCCCATCAAGCTTATTCATCATTCACAATCAACTCATCATCATGACTCACATTCCCATCAAATAAATAAAAAACTGACCGCACCAACATCAATAATAAATTTCACAATAGCAATAAATTCGCAAATCTAGTTTAAGTGGTCATTTCAGCAATTTAATCCATTAATCTAAATCTCTTTCATCTTCAATCTCTCTTATTTTAAGATAAAAATAAAAAAAATTTAAATGATTATAAAACTCGCAATAAACCACAATCTGTAGATTTATCGTTCCATTCCGAGAAACACTTTAAAAAATAGTTTTTTTGAATTTCTGGTTCTTGATATGCAAAAATACTCGAATTCAAGTCGTAAAAAGACAAAAAAAGAATCACGAGTTTGGTATTTTAAAATGACATTTTGTGCAAGATTTATAGCAAGTGAAAATGCATACAGGTTTTTAATTTGTGTTGAATTTAAATTGCAAATTGATAAAAATTTGGAAAAAATCAGAGGTGAATATTTAGAGGACGGATATAAACTGCTTTTATGGCAAGAAATACAGATTTTTTGAATAACATGTTGCAAGTTGTGGGCTTGAAGGTTGAACGGATGTGATGATTTTTGGAATTTAAACATCCTGGAGAGATGTGATGAGGAAATTTGTGTTTTGAAGTAGAATTTTGGGATGTTTTGTATCAATGTTGATCGAAAGTGAGGTAGATTGGGTTAGAGACTGCAATAAAGGAGCTCATAGACAGCTTGTTACTTGAACCTACTTGTTGATTTGATTTGAAGACTCAAAAGAG
This sequence comes from Chironomus tepperi, assembly GCF_022539635.2. NCBI lineage: Eukaryota > Metazoa > Arthropoda > Insecta > Diptera > Chironomidae > Chironomus > Chironomus tepperi. Next base: position 6,139,045 of record NW_027226207.1, read on the forward strand.
TCCTGGTGACTTGTAAGAAGCTAATTTGAAGCCAAACTAGGTAATACAACTAGGATGTACTTATAAGCAGCAAATTTGACCCCAAACTAGACCCTACAACTAGAATACACCCTAATTCATGTCCCAAAAACCAAATTGAGCCAGAAAACTCGAATACAGACCTAGATTTGTAACTATACAACCTCCTAAGTACCCCAAAAAAACAAAATTCTCTTTCAAACCACAAAAAATAATTTTAGATCAATTTTGATAAAAATAAAAAAAAAATAATTTACAGTAATTTTTACATGCCCTTTTCAATTCCATTCTAAGTGTTCCACTTTATAAATATTCAACTCAATCCTACCCGTCATGATTCTAATATAATAAATTCATATTCACAAGATTAGACGTAGCTCCGACTAAGCTCTCTGAACAAAATAATTGATTAAAGTAATTTTTTACACGGCAAAAAATTGTATATTTATTCTGAGAGCAATTTATCCATAGATTAACATTGTAGATAAATGTATATCCATTAATCAACTACACAGAAATTAGTTAAAAATGCCGACAGAGACTGAGTAAATTGAATAACACATAAAATTACAATCTTAATGGCCTTAAAAGCAGCAATTGACTGAATGAGACGAGGAATTGCCACAAAAAATCATAAATTATCAGACAACAACCTACAATTGAAGCACATTGAAGACAAAATCAATTCAATTTTTATATCAATTTTATATTTACAAAAAGTATCTAAAAATGTCTTCAAATGGCTCACTTCCTCGACTTATACATATTTAGACATGTGCTTGTCATCATTATAATAATAGTAATGGCAATCATCTTCATTGGATTGTAGGCGTTATGCACATCTATTCAACGACTGCTTTTTAAAATTTTTGCTCAATTAACCTAGACATTTTTCAGATGTATATACAGAAATAAATATAAGATATTTGTTGATGGATATAAATAGAAATAAGTGAGTGAGAAGCAAAGCATTTAAGTTATCTTCCCTATGTTGCCTTTACTCTCTTTTTCTATGGAGGAATTGAAATAATTGTAATGAGTTGTTGAGAGGTCAAAATGAATGGTTCAAAGAGTTTTGGATATGGCTGTAATAGATTATATGTTGAGAGTTTTAAAGATTGGAATAAATTTGAGGTTGGAGATGATTGAGACTTTGTATAGATGAGTCCACGTTGGTTAGAAATTGGAAGAAGTTATCTATAGGCAGATCCAGCTTTTAAAGAGCTTTAAATGGTTCTAATGGGTTCTCTTGTGCCTACTCCAAGGAATTAGGTGAATAATTCGACTTTAGATTAGTCATATGCCCCTAAGTCACATAGCCAAGAGTTGAAACAAGTCGTCACGGTGCCGTCAGGCCAGATTTGTGTCTAATCATTAATATATCAACATAGCGATGCCTTTACAAACTCGTTGTGCTGTTTGGAATGATATTTGAGTAGACTTCGACCTTCAACTATGTCGTAGTTGATTCTGAAGTCAATTTAGTTCCTTAATTTTTACCAAAACTCACTAAAAATTCATTTTTTTGTCATCTCAATCAAATTTCAAGCTTCAGATAAGTCAAAGTTGATTCTAAAGTCAATTTTGTTCCTTAATTTCATCCAATAATCTCCAAAAATTCACTTTTTCGTCATCTCAATCAAAATTACATCAAAACAGACTAAATCTCCTCTCAAAACCTCAAAAACACAATCAAAATCCATTAAAATCTCAACCTAACATCGAATCACATCCAACACAAACGCGAGCACATCATCAATTAGCATAAATACCACAAATGAGCAATATCTCATATCATAACAAAATTTATTCACACACCAGTTCAAAAAAAGAGTCAAATAGAACGATCGTCGTATGTATGTAAGGTCAAAAACAGCATATAACAAAAAATTATCATTATTATTGTAGTGGTAATAATCATTGAGAGATGTCAGTAACTTTACAGACATAGTAAATCAGAGAATATTTCTGAATAAATAAATGAAAAAAAGAAGAGAAGTTTATAATAAATTTGTTTGGGTGATAGATGGAGGATATATGGAACTTACAAATATTTGCGCAGTTCAGTCTCGATGTCTTCAAGAATATTTTTTTTGTTATTTATTTACTTTTTCCAACTCGTCACGCATAAATATGTCATTTATTTATTGTTGAATAATACAATTATTATGATTATTTATTGTAATTGTTCTGACAAGTCTTGAGCATTTATTGTGCGTTGACTTGTTCTAGTTTTTATATTACATGCTTCGTAATGTCTGTTTAGTTTGGATGGGAAAGTGTTGGCGGAATTTTTGTCAGAATTTTATTGGTGAATATTTGATGATTTTTGCTGGTTTTTGATTTATTGTGAATAGTTTTGCAATTGAAATATGATGATTTAGATGATTTGCATCGAAATTCTACGATTTGGATGATTTGCAATGTTAGAAATAGGTTGAATGGTTTTGATGGAAGAAGCATTGCTCATGGCAGAGCTTGCAATTTTGTAACTAAATGTTTGAAATTTATGATGTTTATTTGATTAATGCAGACAGTGGAAAAGCTGAAATGTACTATAACATAAAGAATAATAAATTAAATGATGATTAGGATGACTATGTACACGACTCTTTGCTTCATGCATGAATCCTTTGCTAGAATCCTTCTTCATCATCAAGGTTACATACGATCCTCTTCAGATCATCGTTTATTGACTTGTTCACAGGAATATATCTTTAATAGACAAAGAGCTTACTCTGATTATACTCACTATTGTGAGTGACCCTTAAAAATGTCAGATTCTTCCACAATATTATATTCTAAAAATCAAAACTAGTTCAAAAAATCAAAATCTAATCCAAAAACCTCAATATATCCAGAAATACTCCAAAATCTGCACAAATCCCCTTAAAATTCCCACAAAAATCCCCCCAAGGGATCAAAAGACATTCACAATCAAGAAAAAAAAAGAAAATTCACTTTGCGTGAAATATATTAATAACATTTCAGAATTAATTTCATAACAACAAAAAAAAACCTTATGTCTCAAGCATTTTTCATGTCATAAAAAGTAAAAGGCATAGTAATTCTCCGCAACACCGTCGGGGAAGCTAGTTACTTCTTTTGTATGCCTCGCATGTGTGTCGAGTAGATGAAATAAAAATAAAAATTTTTTAGAGACAATTCTCACTCTTGCATGAAGCATATTTCATAATTTTTTGCCATAAGATGCTTGCCGTGAAAATTGAAATTACGTCTTTCATTTACCTCAACTTAATTTCAAATGAACACGTTTTTCCAATTAGCATTGGTGGCAATAATTCCATATCTTTTTTTCTTCTTCTCATTCTTAAGAATAAAATTTAATTTCACTGTAAAAAAAGGGGAGAATTATAAGTTATACCTTGTAATCCACAAAAAATAAGAAATGCGTGGTGAGGTGTATAATGTATGAAATATGGCTGAAAATAGAAAGAAGCAAAAATAAAACACTGGAAATAATTTTTCATTTTTTTTTAACTTTTGCGGTTAAATTTATTAAAGATTCTTCTTGACGAGATTCATAAATTAATTTAAATTTGTACTGGTGTTAATTTAATTTGAAAGTTATATGACCGTTAAATTTTATTGTGAATGTTGAAGTAGTTTTTAAAAAATATTTTACAATTATGCTGAATGAGGCTGTTTGGATTGATGGAATTTTAAGTTGGTAGATGAGGTGATTGTTGAGGTTTTTAAAGAAATTTAAAGTTTTGCAAGCTTTATCTTCACGCAACGTACAAAATGCTCAAACTAAGCTACAGTTTTCATAAAATTTCTGGTTTATTGTTCTATATTTACTTACTTTGTATGGGCAAAGAGGGTAGAGATAGACCACATAAATAAGTAAGGCCTCTACAAGCTGACATCATCTGTATCAACCCAAAAAATACTCTAAATTTGACAATTTCACTAATTTTTTAACTGGTTATGACACCAAAGAGGCTAAATGGATCTATACGGATGTTAAAATTGCAATTGTAGGTTCAAATGTCATCTATGAACATTTCTACAGCCTAAAGTGCTAAAACATCAACGTTTCAATAAAACAGGTTTGAATTCTTACAATTTTAAGCTACAAACAAGAACACGAGTCTAAAAATAACTCAAATTATGCAGAATTCAATGAATATTCCCAACCACACTCCTTCAAATTCAAACATTCCATCCAAACCTTGCAATAAATCAACATGTATCCAAAATATTCCATCTAAATCCATCAAAACAATTCAAAAATTCCTCCAACACTTCCCATTAATATCACCATTTTCTCTTTCATTCCTCAATTCCAATCCCAATCATCATCTCTATTCAAATTGTAATTTAATATCGCACAATTTCACCAGCCCAAAAAGAATACAAATATTGATGAGTTCACAGTCACGTTTATCGAGACATAAAAACCTAAAATATTTGACAAGTATTACCCATGAATTTTGTATTCAATCAATAAATCTCATTTACAATCATTGTCAAAGGCGAATGATCGAATATAGCCAAAAAAAAGTAATTGGAAACTTTGTCAAGAATCATGTGAATTGGATCTAAGTGATTTACTTGTGAAAAACCTTAAAAAAAAGTGAGAAGAAGACACAAAAAAATCACTTTTTTTTATCTCAGTGTAATTTTTTTATCTCACATCCCTTTTCATTACATTAGTGCAATATTCTTCTGCTGCTAACTACCATATTATGTTACCAACTGTCTTGAACAACGCCAATCATCTTCTCTTTAATGATATCTTTCGTCTATTTGGCATATTCAGATAACCGCAAAAATTTGTTGAGAAATAGCAGATTGCGTCAGACAGATAGATGTTGATTAAATTTTTTTTGTGCTGCTGTTCATCATGGCATCTCATAATACCTTCCGAAAACATCAGTTCACCTCCTGCTCCTTTTGTTTAAAAAGCTATATTTGCTGTTGAACTGCTGTATTTAGAGGTGTAGTTAGGATCATCAAGAATTCTTATATATACAGCTACACCCCTGTCTACAGCATCACTTACTTACCTTCCATCCATCCTGTGTATATTTGCCAGGGAAAGTGTATATTAAGGAGATATATTCTCACCCTCGCAACTGTATGTGCCCTGTATATACATATTTACTCTGACGAGAGATATACAATATGGCTAAATTGTTGCCATCATTCTCGCCCTTCTTTCAATGTTCATAGACATAATTTGCCTTGTATTTCCCATAAGAATTCATATTTTCCGGCAAATTTTCTTTCTCTCCTGCCTAACACTATCAACAGCACAAAAAAAATGGCAATTTACCTTTTTTTTCATGCTGCTTGTAATTTTGGCGATTCTGTTGAGCTCCTTGTGTACACAGAGACTCATTTTGATTGTGTTGAGGGGTTGCTTGTTTAAAATTTTCTTGACTTAAATTTTTCATGAAATTGCAAATGTTTGTTGTTCGGGAAACTACAAGGGAAATTGAGTTTTTTTTTTGCTGTGCTGCTTCGAGGGTTGAAAATTCATTTAAGCTTCCTTCTTTCTGCCGCTTGTGGATGGAGATTCATGAATTATTTTTTTTTTCGTGCAATATTTGCAGGTAGCAGCTTCACATTCAGATATGATGAGATACGATAAATACAACAATACACATTCCATACACACATTGCCATTGGATATCCTTTTCAGTTCCATTAATGAGTTTTTTCTCTCTCATACTCTCGATTATTGTATGGTAGCTGGAGCTGGAACATTAATGCAGAAATGGGAAATCTATAGAATAAATGTATGGACGGTAATAAAAAGCAGTTTCAATATCAATTTGATATTTTTTTTCTGCTCTATGTTACATTGAATGGATACGATGAATTCAAAAATATAGCATATATATGCTATAGGAAAATAATAGAAATAATAATAATAGAATGAAAAGTGGAGAGAAAATGAGACAAAATTGGAGTGGAAAAGGGTTTGACACTTGAGGGCTTTGAAGGGGGATTGACTGGGGATTATTGAGTTTTGAGGTTTTAGATGCTTGATATTAAATGCTGAGAGGGATAGATTCATATTGAGGCGGTCTATGAAGTCGAATTCCTTCAGAATAGGGAACCATACCCGACATACCCTTATTTGCCATTTATTCAGGTTTGAGCTATATTTAAGAGGCTTTTGATACTAATTTTGAGTCCTAGAAGTCAAAAAACGATGAATTGCATCAAAATTTCCATGATATTGTCTATTTTGGTTGACAGAATTGCATCTTGTGTATGATTTTAATTCAATACTTGCTCTAGGCCCTAATCCATATTAAAATAGACAAGATGCAGCTTAATCGATCAAAAACTTACTAATTCACATAAATATAACTGCAAATATTAAGTCAAAATTCAACAATTCCCAAAAATGCCCAAAAAATCACCAAAAAACATCAACAAAACTAAAAATTCCCATCTCCAATATCTGCAACCAATTGCAAATAATCTAAAACATTTTGTGGGACTTACTTTCATATTTCACATTACCGTACATCTCACAGCTGTTTGAGGTCTGCCCATTATTGCTAAAAAATTTCTCTTTTTTTTTTGCTTCCTTAACTCACATGTGCAAAGACATTATGACCCCTTGTCATCCATAATATACAAAGTTCCATCTATAATATAATAGACGTTTATATGTCTCTTTCTCCTTTTTTTGTGTATATATTTCTAAAAAGAAATTCCATATAAACATATTGTCAAATAAAATATTATAAGAAATGGTTATTACATTGCAACACTATAACCATCCCATCTCATTCTCATCGTCATCGTCGTCATCGTATGAAATAAGTTCACATTTTTACTAATAATAATAGAATGGTATAGATATATAAATGTTTTGGATATCTTATTAATACGTGTGGGTTTTTTGTATATCTCATGATGTGTAAAGCCTCCCAGCAGCAGCAAATGTTCATTCTAATGTAATGTAAAAATGATGACACAACAAATGGCGAGAAACTCTTATTTTTATGAAATTTTGTTTTCCTTCCTTCTTCATGGACTTCAAATGAAAATTCAATTTTAGTTTGGCAGGCATGATTATTTTTTCTATTTTTTTTGGGAGCTATTTAATCGAGTGCAAAGGTTTAGTTGATTAGAAAAAAATAAAGTAAATTGGTTTGGAGTGCAAATCGAGTAAATTGGATGAATTCCGATGAATTTTGTATTAATCAATATAATCAGAAGGTTTGGGGTATTTTGGAGAGTTCTGGTAAGGAAAATGGATAGAATTGAGGGATCTAAGGTCAGATAGGAGTGGGTAGACCTAAATCCGGACAGACAAGGGGCATGTTCATTAGTATGTTCACAAAATTGAGCGTGCCAGACTATATTGATTGAGTATTCTCTTGTATTCGCTCATTTAGGTGAGTATGCTGATTGTCAGATAGGGAAGATACGTATTTAAGAGTCTTAGGTAATCTAAAGTGACCCTGTCTTCAAAAAAGCCCATTTAAAGCAGTCCCAACTGGAAATTGTTTGAAAATTCTCAACAAAACTTCAAATCCAGCTTTAAATCTCCAAGCAATCCAATTATCCTCAAATATTCACTGATCCATATCAAAAACCATTCAAAAAATCTCAAACTTTTCCACAGGACATCCTACATACTTGCCGCTTCACTACAAAATTTACAAGTTTAAGCAATTCTCAGTATATGACCCGGAATCTAATGATTGCTTCCAACATGTCTGAATTTCATTTGTTTTTATTCCTCCCTTCCATACATTTTCATCCTTTTCATTTGTAATAAAATCGATATTTTTGACTCTCGAACTTCCATGTTCTGATCTAATTACGTTGAACCTCAATTGTTATGTAATAAAAATTTATCGACATGTGTTCAATATTTTACTCATCGAATGCTTCATTTAGCTTACGAAACTGTTTATTATCAATATTTTTTTTTGTTACTTCCATTGCTCCTTGTCGTGGTTTTTTCTTTTTTTTCATGACTATCGTCTTTCAACAAAGTCTTTTTGGATATCACATAAATTGTACTCAATTTATGTATTCATTCCATGCTGATTAAATCGAGTTGATTTTTTTGTTTTGTTTTCTTAGTTTTTGAATATTTAAAAATATTTTTGGATTAATAATGAAGCTATTCTGATTATATAAAGCAAAAACTGATGATATTCTGGGTTTTTGGCTGATTTTAGAGCAGTTTTTGGCAATGTGATGAAAACTATAAATATGAGCACGTAATTAAGCTGTTAATATTTAAAGTTTCAAAAATAGTCGATTAGTTGAATTAATTTATTGCTTTATTGTCAAAATAGGTTGAATTGCTATTGGGATATTAGCATCCGGTAGTTATTTATTGATTCTAAAGCCCGATCGGCACATATTGAAGTGTTTCCGACTTGCTGACTAAGAGCCAAGTTGCAGCAAATTGGTTCATTCTGTTGTTTTTGTCACTTGGTTCTAAGTATATTACCAAAATTTGATGTTTTTTCAATATTTTCCAATTTTAATTCAATTTTTAAGCTTCCATCCCTTGAACTACAACCTAAAAATAAACATTCTACATAGTTTGAAGCTTCAATCAGCCTTAAACAAATTTTTGAATTAATTATTCACATTTTAACCTCAAATTATGAGTCAATTATAGAAAAAGTTCAAATAATATTCAAAATAATAACGATAATATCAATAAGAATCAGATCAGATCAGATCAAAAGATGTCGAAAAGATTAAAATGTCAAAAGACATCACCTTAACGCTCTAGAGACTTGGTGGTCTGCCATGAATTTATTCATATTTTTATTTTTAAAAATTGAGTCTTTAAAAATTCATAATTGGCGATGTTCTGTGGATCCCTTGGGTGAAATTTTATTTTCTAAATCTGACAAGTTGAATTATGAAAATATGAATTTGAATTTTGAGGGGTAAGGTCGATGTGGGTTGGATGTGAAGCTATATTTGGGTATTTTCTAGGCATTTTAAGTCAAAAATAAATTCAAAAGTTCTAAAAAGACTAGAAAATTAATAAATATCAAATTATATTGCGATAAAAGTGTTTCTATTTATGAACATGACGTGTTACAGTGACTATATCCAAATTACAGCAGATTATAGTCAATTTTAATAAATTTAATCAAGAAAATCCTCAATTTTAAAATTTATTTGCAATTTACTGAACAGGATGGACTTGACTTTAATAGACAAATTGTGCATCTTTAATTAAACTTTGCAACTATTTTGCTATAAAATGTTGCAGCAAGTTTAAAACCAACACGTGCTCATTCCTTAAGCAACAAATTAGCGACATTAATTATCCAATATTTTTCACAATACTTAACTGAATGCAGAAAGTGCCCGCAGTTAAGATTTTCTTAAGATATAACTTCATCTCTCTCTTTTTGTGTGCTGTGATTATTAACATTTATTAAACATCCTGTAAACAAAGCATTTTATTTGAAACTATCAACGATTTTAATTTTTAAATAAATTCTATATTTTTATAATATTTTCTTCATCTTTGACCGGCAAATGCTTTTTGGAGATTCTTTAATTTTTAATGATCTTAAGAGGTTTATTAAAAGTTTTTAATCCATTTTTAAGGAATATAAATTTATGATTTTATCACAGTCTTTTAAAATGGTCATTATGTTTGATAAAATATGAAGAAATGAGCCTTAAACTATGCATTTGATTATGCCATTGGTGGATGGAGTGGATGATAAGTAAGAATTGAAGTTAAGGACTCTAACAGGCAAAGAGTCCGATTTTTGGTAACATAATGTCATTTCTGTTCTATGAAAGCTTGCTCTATGGCTGTTGGGAAATTCAGGAAGGCACAAATAAATAAAAATTCAGCACTAAATTGATGTTAGGCCAATGTTAAGGTAGATTTGACATGAACTAGGCACCACATTTGCATGAAACACTCTACAGACCATATCTTTGATCACATTGAAGCTGTATATCGTTCGATAATGAAGCCAGGAGCCTTAAGTGCCAAACTGAGTGCGTGATTAGCAATTGGTCCGTTCAATGTCCCAAATGAAGTTAATTACATTGATAAACTTTGATTTTTACAATTTGTGACCTTAACCCTCCTTCACTTAGCTGTATCCACTCCTTATATCCAGCAATTTAAATGAACACAGCCATATCTTATTGTTTATAACCCAAACTAATGTGCAAGACATGTTCTCAACATTTTGAAGCTTCAATCCGCTTTAATTTATCGACTGCTAAAGATAATTGTAGATTATTGAGGAAATTTCTGTCAAATCTATCAAAGCATTAATATGTATTAATGGATTATTTCGGGAGTGGCTTGTGATACAAGAGTTATGGATGACTTGACAGACATGATTCATCCTGCTTTTAACCCTCTTTCTACTAATGGCTACTGATTAGAATCCATATCTTTTTTAAATTAATGTGACAGGCATACCAACCTGCTATTCAGGATGTTAATCTAACTGATTTGCATTGAGGCAGCGACTCATGCTTTTAATCTGTCGCTTTTTTCCCATAAAACGCGTCATTTACCCAAGGTGTCAGACGAGAATTTATGAACTGACACTCACAATAAATTTAATCTCATTCATCCCATTTCTCATCTTTTTGATGTTGGCAGATGACTACTGGATATGCATCAAAAAGTTCCTCTCAAGCATAGACAAAAACTCGTCATAACTTACCACAATATTCTAGTTCCAAAATGGCAATAATCTCATTTCTTTTGTTCAACCTTTCTAAGCCATTTGTTCTATTAGCATTTGTCCCTTCCGATGAATCTCAGATACCTTTTTGTGCTGTACACCGAAATAAAAAGGAGAAATGAAATTAATTTTTATCAGACCATCGGCATAGCCATAATAAATTAAATTAAAAGATTTTCAAAAGCCAGTAGATTCAAAATTAGTTTTTTTTTCTCTTACCTTTATCTCGTCTCTCTATCCTCCTACAAAAATGAAATCCAATTAAATAAATTGGAAAAAGATACGCACGAATGAGCAAAAAGTCATAGCTAAGAACTATTCTTCGTTTTCACCCTTGTGATTCTGTGTGTAGTTTTTTTTGGATGGGAAATTTTTGAACTGAATTTTTTTTGCAATTTTTTGGAAGTTATTATGTCGTTTTGGGTTGTTTGAGATGTGGTTATGGTGGAACTTGAGGTGATGGAGAGAATTTTCAATTGAGCATCCAAATTCTATATCCCAATACTTATTCACTGGTTGTACAGTTGTGATGCAATAGATCTCTTGAATGTTAACCAAATACTGGCTACCGCTTGTCGATAACAGATACAAACTGGACTTCTATATCAAAAAACGTTGTTTGAAATTTTGAGTCAAATAAATTGGAATTATTTCTGTTCTCAATGGATTTGAACATTTATCGTTCTATTTGATGTAGATATGGGAATAACACAGATTGATTAATCGATCAAAAGTCCGAACCCAGGCAGGCGTGACTCTGACTTGGATCCAGATTCAGTTTAAATTTGGCATCACATCTACGTTAGCCTGAAACCAGAATTTGACTGAACTAACTTAACTAATCGAATTGTGCTATTCAGGAGACTAAGTATAGCAAAATATTGAATTAATCAGTGATGCATTGTATATCAGTGCCAGGTCAGTAGGTCTTTTTAAGGTGTAATGTCCATGAATGACTCAAATGGTCTGTTGGACTAGTAGTTAAGGTATCTGATAGGAAATAAGAAGTATTTTCTTACACAGTATAGGTCTAAGTCTCACTTGGTATGATATTATCACTTTACTTAGAAGCCAAGCCAAGAAGATAAGACATTAAAGTCAAAACTGTCTTCTACTAATTATAAAACTCTTAAATGACCCTTAACAGGCAATGAATACACTTTTTGGTACCGTAGTGTTATTTATGTAACTTGAAAACACGCTCTTTGTCTGTTAAAAGACCAGCCATGCGTCTTATCAGCTTCCCCACTCTCAACTAACTTCTAACAAACGCAAAAAAAAATAATTTTTGTTTTATTAAAAAAAACTTTCCTTTTCTAAAACCCAAAAATACCTAAAAAAAAAAATAAAATGACTTTCTTGTTGATTGAAGATTGCTGAACAAAAAAAAGACCAATTTTAGCTCTTTGTCGAATCCACAAGAGACTCATATTTGACAAAAATAAAGAGAAAAAAAAAATATAATAAAAGGATACACAAGAAAAAAAAAAAATAAATGAAATTCGAGAAAAAAAAGCAGAAACTTTCACCATGTTCAATTGAGGAGTCTCCGTCTTCTTAATGCGAAATATTTTTTACCATGAAAATAAATTTTTTAACCCTTTTTTTTCCTAAAAATAAAGAGTTAAAATAATGTTGAAATGAACCCGGAAGAATTTCATGCCTTCATGCCCCATTCGTGTTGTGAAAGGATTGAAAAATACCTTTTTTCTCTTGTTTCTATTCCTGCCGTGCCGTAGTGCTATGTTTACTTTCACTTTGACATTTAAGCGAGCATTTGTTGTATTCTTTATACTTTTTATGGCTTTACGAGTGCAATAAAACAGAAGGAGGAAGACGAAGGCATGAAAATAAAAAGAAAAGGAATCACCTGAAGAATATTTTTTTTTAGACAGGATAATTAAGCCTCTTGAAACCTGACAAACATTTTACGCAAAAAAAAAATAGAAATGAGGCAAATTTGTATTTTGTTCCCGTGCGTTTGCCAGCTACGCAACATTCCACATTATTTAAAAGAGATTTAGATATTAGCATATTTAAGAAATTTACATTTTTTTCTTCTCCTCTTATTTTGTTGCACGAAGATGCTGAATGACTACAGATTGCCTTCATTGCCAACAGCAGGTCTCGTTTCCTCATCCTTTTTTTGTAGAGCTGTTTTTTGAAGGGGAAATGTCGCTAATGTCGACAGATTTGGTGGTTATTTGACTGTTTGTCTGGCTGCAACTTACCTGCTTCTCTTCTGACTTAAACTTCTAAAGTTACTGCGTCGAAAAACCAAAAACTGTTGCGTATGGCTGGTGTGATGCTGATATGGATCCAGAACTATTGAAATCTGGGATTCGGGGCCATTCCGACCTGTCATTACTCTTGTACGTCATGTACCTTCTGATGATAATATGTTTAGTGATGTACCAAGAGTGTATGATCATTTTAGACCAGTTCCATACCTTTAAATGACTCAAATGATCGACAACATCAAAGAAACGTCCCCTCAAACCAATTCCCCCTATCCAACTCCAATTTATTCCCTACAATGCGCCTTTACATCTCAAAATCCAATTTAAATCCATACTAGTTTGATAATGGATATAGCAACAACAATTGAAGCAACTGGGACCCTCATTTCTTCTTATTATTTCCAATTTTCTCCGTATTATGACTTTTTTGCATAATTCTTCTATTGCCATTGCCTTCAAACTGATGACTTTCCATGCTACTGATGCTGCTGCTGTTGTTATAATAAATGTACAATATATACGGTAAAGCTTATGCCAACATCAGTTGGTACAAAATTGCCATATTGCAGACCTAAATTGCTGCTTGTTGTATGAACAAAAAAAAAAAGAAATATGTTGATAGACGTAATATTGCTGTAGCTTTATATTATTAAAATTAGTATTCTAATCATGTCTCTTTTTTAAGTTTTTTTTTCTTTCCCTTTATTTTTCTTTGCTGCTGCTGTTCTGTATTCTGTCATATTTTTACGTGAACGAACCAAGAAAAAAATTGCCATCATGATGAACAGCAGCAGCAGCAGTAGAATATTACAATGTTCTATGTCATCAGTGAATGGAGGAAGGATGTGAATAAAAAGTAGAAACAAATGGAGAATGAAAATGAAATTGGTTAGCTTGAAATTTTGAGAAATAATGGTGGTGAAATTGGCTGAAGAATGTGATGGATTTTGGGTTGATTGAGGCTATATTGGGGTACATTGAGACTAATTTGAGGTACATTGTAATTTATTTGAGTCTAGAACAGTTAAAATCAAATCCAGAGCTCGAAGTTGACTTGAAATTCGTGAAGACTTAAGTTGAATTGAGCCAATTGTTACATACAGAGTTCAAGTCCTCTTTGAGCTTCGCAAGATGAATATCGACATAGAAATTGCTGTAAATGTCTAGTTAGAGTAGGTATATGGGCATTTTTCCATAATTAGATCTCTAAATATGACTTAAATAGACAATATTCAGAATCTTGGATGTTAATCCTACCAAATTGTGCAATATTTTGTAATTATAGAAGCAATGCGGGTCTTTACACATTCAATAAGTGCTATAATCATCATCATCCTTCGATTAAGAGCTTATATAGACAAAAAGTGCAAGGCATATCATGAATTACATTTATTGAATTCGAAAACAGTTATTTACCTCATATTTTAAATGCAATTGAGTAAAATTTTCCATACAAAATCAAGGTTGAGTCAAGGTTTAATTAAGATTTAAACTTTCAATGCTGGAACACTTAAAATTAAGGTATTTTAATACTGGAACAAGTGGATTCAATCCAGGAACAAGAGATTTCGATCCTGATGCCAAATCTCAATCCTGGGATTACAAGATTACGAGATCCCGAGATGTAGCATCAAAGGCATTATCTAGGACTGAATTCTGTGATTCAGTCAATTTTAATCTCCCAGTTCATTTTAATTTCGATATTACTAATCTTATTTGATGTAATCATCAATTACTCCCTATTGATCCACTGTGAATCGTAGTGCGTTAATAAAGCGGTTAAAACCCTAGTTGATTTCCAATAATCCAATAAATCCAATAAATGCGCCTTAACCATTGACTACCATTCAAAATCTCAAAACTTCCCACCTCCATCTCCACATCAAACAAACTGAAATTGAATTAGTAATTTGAAGAAATAAACTGTAATTGCTCAGTGATAAATTTGTTATTAATTTCTTCTCTGTTTCGTTTACTTTTTCCTACCTCATGGTAATTAGTTTATTACACCAACAAAAAAAATTTACTGTTTTTCTTACCTTGAAATACACAACTTTTAGGTAATCAAGATAGATGTAGAAAAAGAATTTCATTTCGTGAACGCGATTTGTCGCAAGATTGACGACAGCTGAAGATTTATGAACAAAAAAACTTTTAGTTTTGAGTCACGTACAGTCGTGGCTGAATCAACATTCTGCTTTTATAACAGCTATCTTGAGGATTTTTGTTAAATTTATTCAAATTTATTTTAACGTAAAGGCCACAAGAGCTTGTCTCTTTTTTTACGTAAAAAGCAAATTTTTTAAGGTAGAAAAAAGAATTTTTTTAGCAACGATATTTTATCGGCTTGACTATAAAAAAGTATGACGTTTCATTAACATTTTCTGCAAGAGCGGGACTTTTAATTTTTCAGTCAGTATGGCTTTGTACAGTTAGATGCTGGAGGGCAAGATCAAATTATTTGCATATCTAGTTTTGAATTTGGTTTTTCTCATGGGAAAATTAATGCGCAAAAGTTTGAATTGAATTAGTTTATTTTTGGCTGGTTGAAAGTGACTTTTTGGAAGTTGGATTGAGTTTTGGCAGACTTTTTTGAATTCTTTGCATATTTTTTTTACTTGACATTGAATTTAAGTTGAATATTTTAACTTAAATTCATATTCATCCATCAAAATGGCTAAATGAGCCTTAAAGCCTCTCAAATCGACTACATTATAACTTATTCCAACAATATTCTTAAGTCTCATCCTCCAAAAACATCACAAAACTCAACAAAACTTCTTCAACTTCTCATTATACAAATTATTCATAGACGAAGCCAATGAAATACTTGAAAAGAAATTTTAATATATTTTACATGTTCTGATAACAGAAAGACGAGTCATATTGGATAAATTTTCATAATCTCATCAAGTCTCAAATGAGTTTTTTCAAGAATATTATCGAAAGTGTCTGACTGAAAAAAGTTCCCACACTTGCAATTCATCTCTTCTTAATACTTTTTGTCGATATATACACAAAAAATATGTAAAATTCCAAAATTATTTTTCTTTTTAAATGGAATAAAAATTTCATTCATGACGACATCGCAATGGAATTGAATTCTAAAAATTGCAAAAGTGTTGAAGAATTTAATGAAATAAAAATAATTAAAGTGTAATTTTTATATGTAAAGAATTTCAAGAATCTTTAATATCACCCCACAAATAATATAATGGCAAATATATATATACAGTATGAGCAGAAATGGGTGCGTGTCTGTAGCACGTACACATCAATTCGCACACCAAAATACATCGTATATATAGTAAAATATATAAAAATGTTTTTTCTATGAAATGAGATTTTTTTTCATAAAAATCATGCGCGTTACTAAAAATCTATAAAAGATTTCTTCTCCTGTTTTTTTGTTTTCTGTGCCTGCTCCAAAAAAGCGTCGCCGAAGCACAAGAAAAAATATATTTTTTTATGTATTTTTTAAATCGATATTTTTCTCTTCTCTTGTTTTTACGACTTATCGATCTTACGATTCTTGCGCTATAAGCAAACAATTTTTCCACTTTGTTGGAATTAAAAGGATAATCGGGCTACAATTTGTGCTTCTACATTGTGTAAATATCTTTTCTTATTTCTTTCATTTTTTTGTTAAAAGAAATTTTCCATTTAGCAATTTTCTTTGCTATTTCTTTTAAATGAGATTTCTTCTTGTCAAGGGAATAATTTTTGTAAATTTAGATTGCTGAAAAAATAAGAGAAAACGCCCTGAAATGATGATGATTTTTGAAGATGACTTTGGATGTCCAAATTAATGAAAATTTCATTTAGGGAATTGTTCAATTATTGTTGACCAGAAGGAATAGTCGAGGTTGTAGTTCACAGCCTTTCTTTGTTAGCAATAGACAGAATTGTCAAAGAAGTGGTTCTGATACCATTAAAAATTGCAGCTCTACTGTGTGCAGAGGTCTTGAGCAGCTCTAAATATTTATTAGCCTCAAATAGAAACCTAGCTCAAAAAGAGCTAATAATGCTCAAATAGAACCCTTACACAGCTCTGAATCTCAATAATTTGAATAGTTATAGGTTTTTCTAAGAGATTTGAACAATTGATTCTCTAAATTTGTTCCGTAATATGTGGATTGTCCTTAATTCATTTGTAATTTCTGTTCAAAATTTGTTTCAATTTTGATTGTTTTTGTACAAATTTTGGCAAACTTGAATTCAAAATAATCATACTTTTAATAGAATAATTTAATTAAGCTTATACAATCAACGGTTCAAATCCCAAACATTACCGAAATGTTCATCAGCCAGATAAATTTGAATTTTTATCATTTTTTGCTAGTTTGGTTTTTAAAATTAAAACTTTTTTTTAAACAATTTTATGTTTTTAAATCCTTTTAAACTAGAAACCTTTTTTAAATTTTACAAAACAATTTCAAACTTTTGCAAAAAACTAATCATTCCAGCACCCCAACTCTCATCAAACTATTCTCTATTCTCCATTCTACATCCCAAAATGAATACAAACTAGACGCATAACACTCATGGAACATTGAGCTTCTCATAGTTTTATGACAACAATCTCCTTTGCATTTTGTTATTTTCTCCCCAAAAAATTCTCATCTCTGAGCATTTAAAATCAATATTTATGTCCTTATTTTTCATTTTCTAAATTAGTGATTTGTTTTTTTACTTCACAATTTTAATAATGCGATAAAAAATTTGTTTTTTATTTAAAATAATTTTTTTTGTTGAGATTCTCAAAATTATGACTTTAATCAACCGTCCCAGTGGATGTATGTGCAGGTGTCAAGATATGAAAATTGAAAAAGTCTTAAACAAAATAAATTTATTGGCAATAAAACTAATTGAAAGTGAAGAGTTTATTTTTCACAATTAAAAAAGTTTGCAGATTTTGCAGCCAATCATGTTGCGAATCTTCTTTATTGAGTCGGTTAAAATTGAAATTTATTTCACAATTTTTTTCATTTAATTGGATTTTTTGGAAGATTTAGGGTCCTATTATTGGGAATTTTAATAAGATTGGAGATTTTAAATTTATGAACTTTGATTTTAAAGGATGTAAATTTTGATATTTTTGAGGTTATGTATGAAATGAAGTGAGATAAGCTTCATAATTAAGTCAATTTTGAATGCAAAAATCACAATTTATTAAATTTAAGAAATATTTAAAAATAATTGAATTTTAAAAAATTGTAAATTTAAATTGAAAATTCTTAAAAAGTCAATTTTAAAGTTTCTTATCAAACTTTATTCAAATTTCTCCTTAAAGTCAAATAATTTTGCATTATAAAAATCTTAAAATTGCATCTTAATTAAGAAATTACAGTTTTCCCACAAAGTTCATCCCAATTGCTCCATAATTTACAGATTTCAACTGAAAATAATTGAATTAATTTAATTTCAAATTAAAAATCACGAATTTTAAATTTAAAACTTAATTAAGGTATATCCAATAAATTCAATTTAAAATTACATTTAAATCTCTTAACTTAATTTACTTCACAATAAATTTTCATCTCTAAATCTTATCGATTCAGAAGAAAAAATATTTGAAGCAATTTTAATCCCTCTGGGAATGACAAATGCGAAGCGAAATGGAAATGCAAGACAAAATTACACGGAGACATATGTGTATGCGTACAGCATAATAAAAGTAATGTAACAAAATAAATAACATTTAAAAAGAAATTTAGAAAATTGTAAAATGAAAGGAAACGCAAATAAGAATTTTTGTATGAGGAGGACAGGGGTGTAGTTGGATGGGGTTCGAAGTTATGACTTGGGTTTTAAGGAATAAGTATTGAAATTTATCAAATTTTGCTTCAATTTGAATTTTAAAGTTTAAAATAAATTCAAATTCAATTGAAATTTGAGCATTTTTACACGCTTTTTTACAAATTCAATTTTAAACTTTAAATTTCAAATTAAGTCAAACTTAAATTTAATTTTATTTTAAGAATTTAGAATCAAATTTAATTTAAAATTTAATTTCTAATTTCCTTCAAAATTCCAAATTTTGGTATAATCTTGACTTAATTTTAGAATTTTTTTAATTCAATTTTAATTGACTTAATTTTCAAATTTTAAAATAAATTAGACTTAAATTCAAATTGAAGAATTTAAAATTAAAATTAATTAAAAATCCAATTTTAAAATTCATTTAAAATGCCAAATTTAGACAAAATTCAATGAAATAAAGCAGCATTCTTGACTTAGTCAAACTCTCTAGCTACGCCCCTGTCGAAAGGAAACGACAAAGAATCCATACAGCGAGCACATAACTGCCAATATTTTTAATCAATTCAATCGTCGTTCGAATAACATCATGAACATATCTAACCAGTTTAAGCACAATACCATCCATAAAAGCCATAATTTAAATGATATTTTCTCGCTGTGTCTTTTTTTTTCTTTTGTGTGTCTTTCTATCTTTGTAGCTCATGGTATATATGTAGACGTTATTTATATACATCACTGTGATTGTGCCTCGTGTGTAGAAAGAAATTCTCTTTTTTTATATTTTTTTATTCCTTAAAAATCCATTTCGATGTCGTTTTATTGCCATTGCATTATACAGCATATAGATGTATGTGAATGAGAGAAGATTGCCTGAACGATGAAAGAAGAGAATGAGAATGAATATGAAGCTGATGGCTGCCAAATAACGATTGTATTTTATGAGTTTATTCTTATTGCTTTGATTATCAGCTGAATGCATTTACTTACATTTATATATTTTTAGTTTTCGAGGTTTTTTTTTTGTTGGCATAAAGAAAGTGAGGTTATGTTCGTGGTTTGGTTATTTGACCTTTGGATGTACCTTGAGGGATTTGTTGAGAGTTTTGAATTTTTCTGGGCATTTTTGATCTAATTTAGATTCATTTACCAAACAGTACAACGAATTAGCTAAGGTACCACCATGTACCTTCATTAACTGTAAGACGTGACATTGTCAGCCATCTAGGGGCTCCGAAACGGCTGATTTTGACCCATTTAAACGACCAAAAATGCGATTCACGGCATTGTATAGCTTGAGTTTATGCCTTTGTCTAACTATGAAGACATCTCCATAATGTCGACACATCTGATCGATTTGATTGTGTAAAGAATTTTTAATTGTATTTTTATTCATATTAAGTATTAGTTAAGCGATGCTGGTAGCTTGTGTTGTATATGTGTTTGGATATTATGTAAAATATGAGGGCTAAGCTACGTATTTTAGTTCAAAATTGTAAGAAAAAGTCGATTTGAGTTATTCCGGCTTCATTATATGTTCGAGTTGACTTCGAGCTCTGATCTAGTTTCGGATGGAGCCGAATCGTCCCGAATTGACTCAAATTCTTCCGAATTGACTCGAATCGACACGAATTGACTCGAATAAAAGCGAATTGACTCGAATCAACCCGAATTGACTCAAATCAACCCAAATTGACTCGAATAGACCCGAATTGACTTGAATCGATCCGTATTGACTGAAATCGACTTTTAAATGCAAAATCTGAGTCTACTTTAAGTTTTGTTTTACATGTATACTCATGTATATAAATGCGTTCAAACCCCAACAATTCAGTCATACTATCTCCAAACAAATATTATTCAACTACGGATCGATATAACTACAATATACTCTTTATGTTCGCTTAATTTCCTATTAAGTATCCAAAATATGGTCGCCAAAAAAAATCTTTATTCTCTTCATCTCTGTTTATTTAAGAAAAATTTAAAGATAATTTTGTCTCTACTTAATTCCTCATTAAATTATGTTTTAAATTAACGACTATTTTTTTTGTGTGTCAAGTATGCCGATGCCGACAAATTTTTTTAATTTTTATTTAAGAGAAACAAATTTGTAAACTTAAAAAAAATGCAGAATGAGAGAAAATCCCCTCAAAAAAAATTCATGTTCACATGAGATGCCGTCGAAGGTTATTGAACCAAACAGAATTAAAAATATTTCTGTTAGTAAATGTCATGACGGAGCAAAAGAAAAGAAAGAAACATAATTGTCGACAGAAGAGATTTCTATCGCTATAGAAAGGAATCTCAAGTGGAGCTAATTTCAATTTCAATGTCACATTCATAAAATAGATGCTTGAGCGACACTTACGACAATATTTTTATGGATTTTGTCTCAAATTTGTTCACATCAAAAAAAACAACTTTTTTTTACAGTACAGTAATGTTCAATTAAATCTACAAAATTCTGTGACGTTCTCAAGAGTCCAGTTGAAAGTTGAAAACTAATCTAAAGTCACACACACCACATGCTACCCTTACCTTTCTTCTTTCTTTTTTCTATCACAAATTCCCATTCATAATGGGTTCACAATAAAAATGGGATAGGAACAGCAGCAACAAAATAAAAAAAGAGAAAATGTCTGCCTCCATAGCAACCAATTGTTAAACGACTTTCTGTGCGCTATACAATTTCCATGTTTTTTTTGTGTGTCTTCTTTCCATTCTGCATTTCATACTAAAATAAATATTTATTTATGCTCATTTAGGAATTGCTGTTAAATATTGCTTCTAATGAGTTCATGTATTCTTTATGGTACTAATTATTAACTTTGAGGTTTTGATAAGCATTTATAATGTCAGAAAATTAGTGAAAATGGGATTTTGTCTGAGTTTAATTAATCAGTGAATTTATAAACGATTTTTTTTGGTTTTTATTGAATTTTTGATGAAGTTCTTTTGAGGTTCTTGACGTTTTGGGATTGTAATTTGATACTTTGTTGACTCTTGGGTTTTTGAAGGTTTTTTGGGTTGGAATTGAATTTGTAACTCGAGTTGAAAAAGATGCTTTATAACTTGTAAAAGGCAAGTTAATGTCTAGTTAATGACTAATTGTAGTGATACATTGTCCAATTGAGATAGGATTATCAACTTGATTTTCAAATTTTAATGTTGATTTTTAGGCATTTTTTTTAGCAATTATTAAGCAAAATATTCAATTTTTCAACAAATACGATCAAATTTGAGACTTTTATTAAATTTAACAGACTTTATAGTCTTTTGAAGTTTTGCTAGTAGCCGATTTTATTTGATTTAACTAATATATCCTGCAATATACACAATAAAGTAGTCAATTTTGAGCTCAATAAGTATATAGGAACGAGTAAACTTGCTTAAAATGACTTAACTACGATTGCCGGGTTGACGACACTTTGACTGCTGTGTAAAAGCTATTTTATGGCATAATTTATCGTACAATTTGTCATAAATTTGTAAAAATGATTAATTTCAATTTTTAAATCACAAAAATTGCCCAAAACTGCCCAAAATTGCTCAAAACTGCCTGAAATTTGCAAATTTTTGATTATTTTCTAAATAAAATTAAGAATAAATTCAAAAATATGCCGAAAAATTCAAAAAAATTCTTAAAAAGTCAATAAGTCCAACAAATTTCAAAAAATCATTCCCAACAAGATTCCAACAGCATCACCACATACCATCCACTAACGCAAAACCTCTTCAAACAAGTACTACAAAATAAATAAAAAAATGAATTGAGAACAAGCAGAATTATTATTTTTATTATTTGATTATTTAGCCATAAAAAATAAATGAAAAAAAAAAATTATTTTTTATGTCCGAGACCTGTTATATTTCAAAATATATTTCGAATTATTCACTCGACTGAAAAAGAATTAAGAATCATGTTTTTTTTGTATAGTTGGTCATAAAATTTCATTTACTGATTTATATTTTTTTGTGCCTTAATGTTTACCAAAAATGGAATAATTTTTCAATTTTAATGCATACATAAAATTATCTAAACATGTATTAACGACTTCATAATTGTAGACTGACTAGTTGGGAGTGATTTTTGAGGATGGGAGTTGATTGGAGGTTTTATGGGTTTTTTGGGGATCAAATTGGAATGTTTGGATGCATTTTTATGGATTTGAATTGAAAATAGCTTAGAATATTGGAAATTGAGTTTACTAGCTTCTGTACCCTCCATTTATAGTCAACAAATGCTCTTAAAATTCCTCTCTCTACTCCACACAATTCTCCATATAAAAGACATGCACAACAGCCATAAAATCACTCATCACATCAGTAAAATCTCAAGTTCAACATGCCCATCTCTATCATCTCCTCAAAAAACATACAAAATAGCGTTGAAAAAGTTAAAATTAAACGACAGAATCTCATATCTGAAATGCAATCTACACACAAGATTCTCAGTCATTAACTTTATAGACCTACAAAGCAACTCTGAAAAAAGAATTCTAATTAGAATAATTTTGCAAAAAAAAATTCCCACAGATTTGCAAAAATCTGATTAGAAAATTTGCCAATACGAGTCCAATGCCGTCATCCATGAAGCAGCGCCATCTGTTGAAAAGTCGACATACATAAATATGTAGAAAATTCTATGTTCAGCATTATAAACATGGAATGAAAAAATATTTTATGATCCAATTTAATGAGTAGTAAAAGAAGGATAAACATAAAGTTATGGAATTTCATACAATACATGATTTGCTTTTATTAAAATTTGTCATAATAATTCAGCATATAATACAATGGAATTAAGAAATTAAAGATGATGAAAGCGTAGCTGTACGAAGGACGAATTATTATTTTTGATGCGGTGCCGCTAAGTGAGTTAAGAGCGTCATGAATTTTTGAGTATTTAGCATGTGCTGCTCACATTCACATCTTCTCAAAATACCTAAAAAGAAACAAAACAATTTTTTTGAGAAAAATCCACAGAAAAAAATCTTACTTAAAAGCATCAACCACGGGATTTATCGACACGATTATCTCGTCATTAAGATCGTCTAGTCAGATGAAGCTCTTCCATTATTCACCAAAAAGAAATGATTCACACTCGGCTTTTGATGATGATGATAATTCAGTTGTATGTGCTACCTCTTGTTACGTATACTGAAGGTAAATCCGGACAGATAATAGCACTCAGGATACATTCAGTATACGTTCATGAAGTTGCATGCTTATCGACGGAGAGGATGTTAAGGCTAATCTATGTTAGGTAAGAATATTTAAATCATCGTCTGTGTTGTTTGTGGATGTAAATGGAGAGGATTTCTGGTTGATGTGGTGAGATTTACAGTGTTGGTCGACGACTTCTTGGATATTCTCGAAGATTCTTGAGTCTATTTGATGATTCAGCTGATTTTGAGCTTGTTGACGGCACTCTAGTGACTATGAACTCCTGACTTACTTGAAAATTCGTAAATAATCAACAGAATCTTCAATAAGCTCAGGAATTTCACTTTAGCTGCCCGTCCATGCTTCCATTCTGAAACGACAACAATATGAAACTAAAAATGGATATTAATACAGCAAAAGACACAAACAGCACCAAAATGAAAATGGACACAAAAAATTCCATCAAAAAAATTAAATTAACATGATGTTATCAACCCCAAACTATAGTCCATGACTCTAAAAATGTATATTTATTAACCAATCAATAGAAAATTGCGTGATATTTGTAATTAAGATCGGACACTTGTGTATTCTTTAATTTACCTTAACCATTGGAGGTTTATTGTAATTAAAGTCCTTTTTTTTTGTTCTCTATCCAACGATAACGACTTAAAGTGTATTTTGTGTGTCTTATCTTTAATCATCTTGCTTTTGCCTTTTTTATCCATCCCATCCTCAAAACTGTAACCCCTCCCTATTGTTATTATCAGTGGATAACCAATCTTATGGGTATGAGGAGATTCTTCCTTCATGCAATTAACATTTTAATAAGAAAATTTCTGTTCTGATCCGAAAAATTGCGTTTTTTTTTTGTTGTGCTTGGAGATTCCCCATGAGAAATTTTTTCGGTATCCATTCTCTTCTTGCCTGTTCGACAAAAAGGTTATAAAAAATTAAATTCAATTTAATATCATAACCAACACACTCGCAACAAAAAAAAAAAGGCAACACAAAGAATTGGGGAATTATCGAGAGTTAGAAAATCTCTTTCGGAACCACGCATAATGGCGGTAGAGGCTGCAAAAAAGGAGACTTTTTTTTCTTTTCATTCATTTTATGCCACATGAAATGGAAAGTTAGAATTTCTTTTCTGTTCAATGCGTTTGATGGGGGTTGTGTGGATGTTGAGTGACATGGAATGAACCTCGT
Organism: Chironomus tepperi; assembly: GCF_022539635.2. Lineage (NCBI taxonomy): Eukaryota > Metazoa > Arthropoda > Insecta > Diptera > Chironomidae > Chironomus > Chironomus tepperi. Next base: position 6,164,141 of record NW_027226207.1, read on the forward strand.
AGCTTGTTATAGATGCTTAATAAGACCAGAATATTGCTATATTGAGTCTTAATTGTAAAACATTCAAGAAGTTGGGTCTAGACCTGATTTAAAACCTAATCTGCATCATTACCTCAATATCTAAGCCTCAAACACCCCCACATCTCCATCATCCATCCCACAACATCCAAACAACCCCAATACATTTGAAAAAATCCCTTCAGGGATCTCCTTTTGACTTCTCCTTCCCTGCCTCCCCATTATGGCATTATTTTTTGTGTTATTCAGGTTCTTCTTTCATCTCATCAACATGTATTGTGTACTGTTTATACAGGCAACATAAAGGAATGAGGCAAACACAAAAAGTAGCTCCTGAATATTTTTTTCTTTATCGCGCATTGCTGTATCGTATCAAATTTACATAATATGCTCCACAACAAATATCAACATTCTTTTTGCTGCTCCTACATACTCATAGAGCGTTCATTTTGAATTAAAATTGAAAAGATTCTTTTCAGATATAAGAAGTGAAATGGCATAGCCAAAAAAAAAGAACATTTTCTTGTTGCTTTGGGGATGTATCATATAACTATGTGTACATATCTTCCCCATCGACTATACTTTACACCGAGGCAAAAATGTGTATAGTATAGCTCTCTAAAGTACATCTATCCAAAAATAAAATAAAAAGTGTGAGTGAGTGAGATAGAGACAATGAAATGAATTGTATATATGCAAATAAATTGGCGAATAAGTAGCAGAGTGAGGAGCTGTTTTTTGCATATATATTGGCCTTGTTATAAAACATTTATAATTTAAGAATGTAAATTATTTTACAGAACAAGGGTTGTTCACTTGGAAATGCCTTTATATTTCTGTTATATTAATGTCTGACTTAATTATGTTGTTGACATAAGTTGTTTTGTTAAAGGAGATAATGAGAAGTTACTTTTGTGTGTTCTTGCGCGTTTTTATGGAATTAATGGATATTATTTAACTTCTTTAATGCTGTAATGGAGAATAAATTAGACAGCCAGGTGGTTGTTTGTTGGAAATGGTTGATGGATTTTTTGGATGTTTGTTATGCTTGACAAGGCATTGGGTTGAAGGTTTGATAGAAAAATTTTGAAATTTATTAGTGTATTTTGGATGTTTTAGGAATTGCTTAATTATTTTGTCGATTTTTGGAAGAAATTTGAGAAGTTTTTGGGTTTCTAACCTTAAATTGTCAATTAAGTTGCAGATTTGACACTCTATGGCTTCTATATTGAGTCTTAATCCTCTCATCCTTCAAACCAATGCTTGTACAGTTAATTATTCAATTCTACACCTCAATTACTACGTCATTAAAGACTAAACCCCTCAATAATGCTAAACAGACGCAAATAAACCTCAAAACAGCCAAAAAACAACAAATTCCCAATGACTCACCGCTCCACGTGCCGCAAATCCAAAAAAGTCAAAAAACCTTCAAATTATCCAAACTCTTAATCCCCAAAAATAGCAACAAACTTTCAAAATTATTCAAATTCATCACAAACACCCAAAAGCATCTCACAGCCTTGACACATCCACTCATCTTCTTTATTGCCAAAAAAATACACAATATTGCTCATATTCATTATGACGAATGGAATGTAAGAAAGGAATGTGTGCAAAGAGACATACATGCTCAAAAAAAAAGAGTAAGTGAGACAGAGAGTCAGTCAGAAAAAAGAAACGTGTCAGCATCAATTGTGCCAGACGCTTCATTATAGACACATATAAATGAATGAATATGTACGCAACCCCTTTTTTTCCTCCTAAAAACTGTAACTGAACTAAAAATTATGCATTATTACTTTGCCGTCATCCTCACTCAATATAAAGCAGAGATGTATGTATGAATCTCTCTCTATGCCGGCAATCAAGATCATCAATTTCATGTTTGGGAAATTTTATTTATGTTGCAATATCATATCCATTTAACATGATTTGTAAATCACATGAGACATTGTCTGCACTGCTAATACACAAGTATATAAAAACTCATGTACATACAGTAAGTAAGTGGATGTGAATGGAAAAAAATTGCTCGTCTATATGAATATGATGTCAACCAACCCGATATGTAGATATCTTTTACCATTTTTTCTATCAAGCCACAAAACGTGAAAAAAAAATATATCGAGAAGTAGTGGAAAATCCTCTCGAGTAAGCGCGTGATTTTATCGATTTTTAGACATTTTTAAGGAGAAAATTATCCTCGAGTTTATTATGTTTGTGGAAGATGCGCGTTAAACATGAAAATGGTGAGCTTTCGGTATGTATGATTCTTTTGCTGATTCTGCTTACAATTGGCAAAATTTAATGAACGTATCATGGAAATGAGGATAATTTTGCTTCTAGGAATTTCTTCTTCTTATCTCCAAGCCATGTCCATATGCTTAATTTTGAGGAGATTGCCGAATGGCAAAGAATTTAATAATAATAACAAGCATCTAAGGAATTTCTATGCGACATAAAGTATGTATTTTATGAACGACAAAAAAGGGAAGCGAAATATTAATAACGAGTATATAGCTATATACGTATATACCGACATTACATTACGTATACGACACAGTCTATCTACAATGCATATTGTCGACAACAGAACAAAAAATCTCCCCTAACTATATTTGATACTTTCTCTTATACAATAATACAATCTGTACGGATCAAAATGGAATAAAAAAATATGGAATCAAGCAGCAGTAGCAAATGTATATAGCAACAGGATTTCAGTGAAATAGCATGAAATTATAAATATGGGAAATTATAGCGACACTCATTTTTTTTCGCAAGTGTCGCCATGAGGAAATTTTTTTAATTTGACTGCTTACTTCTTTAATTTGTAAAGGAAGTTTGTGGGATGAAAGGGAAGATAAGGAGGTTTTCAAGATGGGATGATTGTGAAATGGACTGAATTTTTTATAAAATGGATGAAGTTTTTCTTTTGAATGGGGGGAATTGAACGATAAGAATTGAAGGTACAACACCTTCAAGTTGAACAGTACAAAGGAATCCATATGGATATAACTTTTGTTCAGGATAATAAGGATTGAAGGTTTAAAATGGAGATTTTCCATTCAAATTGAAGATTGAAACATATACAGCATATGCAAGCTAAGGTACAATATAGAATTATGCTGCAAGCACCCTAAGATTGACTTGAATATATACAAATGAATTCAATTGCAGCTGCGAGTCAACAAAATGAATTTTAGCATTTTTTCTCATCAAATGTGTCTGAGATGCACGTGAAATGATTACACAAAATGTACGAAAAAATTTGGTAAAAATGTGAGACTTAAAATCAATACTGTGAGGATTTCAAGGATTTTCAAGGTTTTTTCATACTTTTATGTGATTATTGAGAGTATTGTCGTGAGTTTTGAGGATGATTTCAATGTAAAATGCTCAATAATTGAGGAAAAGTCAATGAAGGTTCTTAATCATTACCAGAATTAGAAACAGACTAAGTTAAACCCGACTAGAGTCAGTTAGACTACAAACCTTGCGATTTCGAGCACCCTAGACTCAACTTCAAGTCTAAATAGACTAAAAATGCTTACAATTCAACTATAAATTTCAAAAATAAATTGTCTACAGCTGTACACATCAACAACGTCCCCAGAAAATATAAAAAAGAATCAAAAACATCATCAGACGAGTCACAATGTCTCTCAAGAAAAAACTGTCTCATCAATTGTATGACACATAAAAATAAAATTAAAAATACACCATCTGAATATATAAAAGACATAGCTGTAGAAGCATCAAAACAATTGTAATAATTTAAGTCGTTCCCCTCAATATAGCTCACAAGTCCCGCAGACAATCTCAAAGTGAAAATTACAATGTCTAATATTTATAGCCTTACTTCATACCTTTTCTAGTTATTCATCATGAGACTGAATTCTCATTTAAATATTTACAAGTCAATCATTCAGATAGTGAATATACCTAGCTTGATTATTACAGTAAAGGCAAAAAGGCAAAAAGGCAAAAAGGCAAAGAAAAATCGATAGTCATAAAAGAAAGAATCTACAAAAGCGCGAAAATGAAAGTTGAAAGAAGAATAAATTGCGGTTGAATATTATAAACACAGTAATGAGTAAAGTGGCGCTAGTCATAAAATACTTTAAATTATATGGATGGTTGTATACCTTAAACGTTACTTTATACTGTGTATATAAACAACATTGTAAGAAGTTCATGTAGCTGATGATGATGATGATGTTATCAACACATAAATTGTATAAATAGTACATAAAGGCAGGCACAGCCTGAATGTAATTTTTAATTAAAATTTAATTAACACATGTTAAAATAATGCGAGAAATACTTTTGTATTGTCATATTTGTATGTGAAAATGTTCCTAGCAACAGTCATTTTAGCAACAAACACACATATTGCTGTGCCTTACTGCTGCTGCTGCTCCACAGTGTCTCTCTTCTTCTATACTCTATGTATAGTTTCTTTTCTTCTTATATAGATGTATATAAGTATATGTAAGACTCTACGTATAGAGTCACTTCGTGAAATTTCATCTTTTTTTCATATTTTTGTCAATCAAAAAACGAATTTTTTAAGATTAATTAATTGATTTTTTTTATGAAAATTCTAATCTAAAGTCACGGACCGCACACAAAGTTACAAAATAAATTAAAATAATTTTTTTTTAAAATTCACCAAAAATTATAAATTTTTTTTCACTAACAAAAACACAATTTTTAATATAAAATTTTAGCTTCTTTACCTTCCGGGCTGAGTCGACAGATTTATTAACTTACAAAAATATTTATGATTTTATTTTTATAAAAAAATAATATTTTTTTAATTTCACGATGGATGGCCTAAAATATTTTTAGATGATACCAGTCTTTTGAAGCACTTTTTCAATACTGACTTATCAAACATTATTATACTTTTTTTCTATTTTATTTTCTAACGAAAACAAATGCGGATGAGAACGAGAAATACAACCAAATGAAAAAAAAAATAATATAAATGTGTTGGTTCTCTTTTTTTTTTGATAAATAGTCGGGAGATTACGTTTTGGAACCAACAAAAAAATATGTTTTATATTTAAGGACAAAATAAACAAAAAAAAACTTTGAATTTGACAAAAATTATAAGAATCAAAATGATAAAACTTAACAAAAAATTTGTGAAAAATTTTAAGTGAAAAACTGAAAAAATAATAATAATTTTTTTTTGTGGAAAATCAAAGTAAAAAGATGTTCTCTCAACAACGTTTTGAAGCGATTTGATCCAAAAAAAAAGGACAAAGAACAAAAAAAGTCCAACTTCTTGCAAAACAATGTGAAAATAGGAAAATTTTCTTCTTTTTATGTGAAGGGAAAACCTCGAACTCGCACACAGTTATCATCATCGGAAAAATATCACAAATACATCCATACAGTCATGAATCGTTCACAAATACAGCCAAAAATTCAATTTTTTAGCAGAGCTTTTACCAACACATGCAGCCACAACTTACATAAGCCAAAAAAGCTCGCCTAAAACATTTTTTTAGTCTAATCGCTCATCTATTTCTGTCTTTTTCTCTTTTTTTTGGCATTGCATTCATGCACCCTTTTCATGCACTCTCTCTGTATTGTTCATGCACAATTTGTGTGTCTCTCGAGGATGACAATGCGGAAGGCATTAAAAATGGGAATAAAAAAAAGGAGAGACACAAAAAAAAAGGGCCATTTACACATCTACACACAGAGAAATGTTATGCTAATATATAGCAGACAGATGGAACAAGAAGAGGAACGTGAGAGTCTGAAAAAAATCTTTGGTTCTCGTACTCATAATAACAGAAAAAAAGTGACTTTACATTTATATTGAATGGTTTTGTTATAATTTTGGATTCTTCTGAAAAAAAAAAAATCAAAATGAGAAAACTTTTCAACCATTACGATATATTCAAATGTTTGAAAAATAATATGAATCCCAGGGATGTTTCAAATCTAAATGGAGCTGAAAAAGAAGAACAAAAAAAAATTTTTTAAGAATCAATATCAAGACACAAAATAAAAAGTTTTTCATTAATGTGGGGGATGGATGTAAATGATGTCTAGAATTGTTGAGTTCTAGCAGACTCTGAGAGAGTTTAGATAGCATTTTGGGGTAGATAGTCAATGATGTCTGAATATGTATTGAATCTTGTTGATCCTTTCAGCCATTTTTTCCCTATGCAGTCAATTTAAGGACGATTGTCAATGACGTCTAATTTAAAATTGCATTTTAAGTACCTTAACTGCTTCTGTGGCACTTTTTAAATTTTGCAGGGTCATTTAACAGCTCTAATCTGGCACTGTGATCCTAATTCATTTTCTGGTGAATTTTTCAACAATTCATATTAAGGATATGAATATTTTGACGATTAACTAGCTAGTTAATGGTATATTTAGTCATATTATACCTTTCTGTAGCTTCGACACTATGATTCCTTAAACCTCGACAATGATCGAGTATAAAACCTCTAAGAGGGCCTTATTAGAGAGCGTGTGTCAAAGGCTTCTACTAAATTGAACTAAAACCAACCGGTTCACTCTTAATCAGCAAAAATCAATCAAATTTGGCAAAAATCAACCGATTTGAGCCAATTTGAGTCATATTTCGGTCTGTCCTACGAATTTCGAATTTTTCGAAGATTCTTAGCAGATCCCATAAAGGAATAATCCCATACAGGAGGTACTTTATATAAATTTTTGGCATCAAAAGTGAATTTGTGTCACTCTTTACAAGATTTTGCAATATTTCATGCCAAACAATCGACTCTGTAGCTGCAAACGCAACCCAAATGGAAACCCAAGACGTCATTTCCAAACTACTTCCTCAAAAAAAAAAGAATTTTGTCGCTTTTCCACACACAAGGAAGAAAAAAAAAAAAACACAAAAAACTCTCTCTGCATAATTTAATTATCAACCTTAATTTGATTTTTTTTTTGTTTCTGCTGGCTGCTGCTGCCATGCCCTTAATAACATGAATTTCTGCCGTGCTTCCTTTAAGCGCCACACACTTTCTCTCAATTACATTTCTCCTCATTTAGACTTTGTGTGTATTTATTTTAAGTTAAATACAATACACAACTCGGCGCCTTTTGTTGATAAGAGTGCGAAATGAAAATGAGAAAAAAAGGAAGTGTTCATACAGTAAATTCAAATGGGAAGTTTTGTTGTTGTTGTTGTTGTTGTTTGGGGGGATAGCTGATTGGAATATGTTAAGGGTGGAAAATTGTTAATTAAAGTTTGAATCTGAAAGAGGTTTTTAGCTTGGGAATTGGGATGATGATGACTTTGTGAGAGGATTGTTGAGGAGATTTCAGTGATGAGATTTGAGGGTATTTGGGCCTGTATGAGTGTTTAGAGATGCCAATAGTTGGGAATTTGAGTTGTTGATGCTCAATTTGTCCCAAAATTTGCTTTTAAAAATTCAAAAAATATTTAAAGACCTTCAAACCCTCTTAAGTGCCCAGTTGACTCACGAGCACGATGTCACTCAATTTTGACGACCTAAACTGTAGCAAAAAGCTTTATGACATCAATTAAGACAACAATCATAAAATTAGACACCAAAAAAATCAACCCCCAAAAATTTCAAACGACTATTCCCATCCAAGACACAAAAACACACTCCATAGACACAAAAACTCATCCAACAACAAAGACACAAAATAAATTTCCATCCCTCCACAGTCAACACTCACTGTACATTCATATTTCCTTTTCTTTCTCTCTCTTCTCTTCTTCCTCATTCATTTTCATCCATACGAAAAAAAATAAAAAAATAAAATTTTCTGTTTCCCTTTCCTCCTATCAATGTTTGAAACGAGCGAGGTGCTGCTGCTGCTCTCTGCTGTACAATCGATTCATTTCTATTGTTGCTATATAGGTATATAGCATAAATAGAGAGTCTTTAACTGCTACATGTGTTACAATTTCATTTTCTTCGAGTATTTTCTTGAAATTTTTTTGAATAAAATGTCGATGATAATTGTGAATCAGCTCTAACTCGATGCTGATGATGATAACAACGACTTTTTTTTTGTTGGTCTTTTTATAAAGTCATTTAGATTTAAATCATGCAATATTTTAGACTCATAATTATCATCTTTACATATATTATATTACTATAGTATCGATTTTAATGTCAATTCACGATATCTAGTCACATATATCGATATCACTGTTCCTAAATAGGTGTGTTGTGTTTGAATATTTGTAATAATATTGAAACTTTGCTCTTTGGTGCCATGGAGATGGTGAATGGGGGTCGTTTGGGAATGATGTGACGGTTGGAATTGTTGGAATTTTGAGAATATATAGAATTGCTTGATTTTAAGGGTTTAAGGGACTTGTCAGGTATGATGATGATTTAAATTAGTATTAAGGACTTGTTTAGTTCTTCATAGATTTGTTTGTGGCTTTTTCGTCATTTTATGTATGATTATCATTGTCATAATTGAAAGTTGCTTATTGCTGCTTGATTATTACACCATTATCGAGTTGACAATGAGTATTCTCACCTAAATGAAGTTGCTGATGTCTAAACGCAATGAATATAATTTAGTATGCTCAATTTTACGAGCTAGAACCTTATTTGTTCGGGATTAGAGCTCTAAAATCTTCCTCATATCGTCATCATCTCTTAAACTTTATTTGTAACACTTTAGCTAATATTTTAGGGAGTATTAAGGTTCTACCGAGTTTTGGTGTCAAAATAAGTACAAAGCCTTCAAAATTCTACATTAGCAGCTTAAAACATTGAGCTACAATCCCCAAAAACCGTTCCTCAACATCCCAACAACTCCCAATAGTTGTAGAGTTCCCTCACATTCCACTTCCATCTCACAAACATAAAGGATATACCCAACAACCCCCAAACAGCTCCCTCACACTCCATTCACATCTCACAAACATGTAGGATATAAAAAGGATCCCTGAATCTGAATGAATGAGCATTAAGGAGGCAAAAAAAAAACTTCTCCTTTTTCGTGGCTAGTAGCGATATAAAATCTTATAATTTATGGGAATTGAAGCGTTCTGTTACCAAAAGTAAATGTTTTTACACAACAAATTCTGTTGCGAAAAAGAAAGGAAGAGAAAAAAAAATCAGAAAGTGTATAATAAAATTGAAAATTTATGATTTTTTTTTCTGCTGAAGGAATTTGCTTTTCTTCCTCGCATTTGCTTCTTTTTTTGCAAAAAAATGATTATTAAGAAGGCGTTTTAGAGATGGGGAAAAAAGCTTTTTAAATGGTTCTTTAAATTTCATGCACACAAGGGTGTGGCAATTTTTTTCTTCCTTTTTTTTCTGCTCCGTTCTGCTCAATTTTTACTTGCTTTTTTTTCAAATCATTATATATATTTTTTTAAGAAAAAATACTTGAATCCTTATTTTAGAATATCCTTGGAACTGTATATGTATATATGAATATCTGGAAATGAGAGGAAGGAAGAGTCATTATATGGAATCATAATAATATTATTATTTGTATAAACAGTCTCTCCTTCTTTTTTTTTTATTTTCAATTCACTGTGACTAAGTAAGCCTGTTAAATTTCGCTTTTACGTTTATTACTTTTATTAATGGATTATTTTTTTTTTTGGGAAGAAGAAAGTTTTCTTTAGAATGTTAGGACACTGAGAGGAATTATTGTTGAGATGCTGGATTTTAATTTTAATTTAACTGAATATTCTATAAATTTAGAATCTAGCCAATTTACAAAGAGTCTATAAACAAATTTTCAATCTTGATTCAATCATTGAGGTCATTTATATTCAATCCCAAGTGGACAGATTCATATTTGACTAATTGCATGTTTAACTATAAGAAGGACGAATGTCTTCCTGACTCGATAGTCATTCTAGAACTAGAAAACGAATTAGCCAATGAACCATGATCAGAATTTGACAATTTTTGATTATTTTAACCAGTTACATCTCTATAAGTACTAAATAGACACATGGAGTGATAAAGACGAATAATAGTTTTCACAAGCTAGCGTGATTCTGGCTTTGAGTCGGATTCAGTTGAATTTGACTCCACATTAGGCTCACGTCACTCAGGTGACTCCATTCTTCGATTTACAGTAGCGTCCAAAAATTTGCGGACAAGAAATATTTTTGCCTTATGCCTGATTAGGTACACTAAGTCAGTTTAACGATGCATGAAATTGACTTTCAGTGTTTAATTCTTGCTTTAAAAACTACATTAGAAAAAACATACATTTAGTTGGAAACATTTGTTAATTATACTATAAAAATTAGTATTGTGATCTGGAATTAGTCGGATTACAAAGCTTTTTGTTGTGATATTTTTAACAGTTCTTATCAGCTAAGATTTAACTTGACAATATATTCCGAGTAACACAATGGGGCATGCCACATTTTCCGATACAAAAATGAGTCAAAATTAGTCGTCACGGTCCTATTAGGCCCACTATGCTTCTTTCTGTCAGCTAGGCGACGTGGCGTTGTCCAAGAGAACAATATATGTTGTTCAGGAAGTTGACTAAAATTGTGTCGACTCAATTTCATATAAAATTCAGGTCTTTTTCTAGTTTAAGTCCTTAGAGACGCCAAATACTAATAGTAGGGATTTCAATACCGGACCAAAATCCCAATCCCGGGATTACGGTATTGGGAAATTTTCAATCCCGGGATCCTGGGATCCCGGGATCAATACTGATATTATAATTTACTCAAAATCCGGTATCAAATTATGCTCACAACTGTTCAAAACAACTGAAACTAACTAAATTTGAATTAAATTGAGGTTGAATTGTCATTTAAAAATGAATCTAATTCTAAAACTGACTTCTTTAGCTCTCCTTTAAATAAGTTTCAAGTTCGTATTGATTCATATGTAAAGACAGATTCCAGGCTTTCATATTCGGTGTTAATTCCGGCTAAGATTTTCAATACCGATATCAAAATGTATTCAATATCGGTATTCTATACCAGTATTTCATACAAATCAGTTTCACTATTCAAAACCCTAATCCCGACAAATTTTTACGTCTCTAATGATATGAACTGAAAAATTGATGTTAATCAGTTGAGAAATAACTAATCTTATGAAAACGACGATGATTTGTTCTTGGATCAGTATCCAAAATCGTTTTTTAGTCAAAATTTTCAATTTTAAATCAAAAGATAGAGCTAATGAACAATTTTAGTTCAGGATAAACTTTTTCTTTGCAAAAAAATTCAATTTTAAATTTGAATATTGAAGAAAAAAAAGCGAAAATCCTAAGAATTTCTCAATACCGTAATACCGGAATACCGAAATTTCAATCCCGGGATTTCGGTATTGGAAAATCCATCCGAATCCCGGGATCCCGGGATTGAAAACCCTAACTAATAGAATCACATATGAGATTATATACAAATGTCTCAAATTGACATCAGAAATGCATTAAAAATCCTCAAAAATTTCCCTGAGTGTAGTAAAAAATCTCTCACCCAACGATAAAATTTAGCAATGCTCACGATACATGCATAAATATATCTTTTCGTTACACCTTTTATCCATTTTTAAAACCATAATGCATGTCGCATTTTTGAAATATTATTAATTTTCGGTATTTTTGCGGTTCTTTCTCTCTTTTTGTGCTTGTGCGTCAATATCTTCCATTATAATAATTCTTCACGGGATTTTTTTTTATTATTCTCATTATTACTCGTCAAGTATTTTCTAAGACTATTTACAGATAAGTTTTTTTTTCATTCTTTTCTTTCGTCTTTCCTTCTTTTTTTATTTTTATTTTTATTTTTATTGCCAGTTTTGCAGCATGAAGAGAAAGAAATGAAGAGAAAAACAAAAATGACATTAATGGTTAAAACGAGTTTTATGAGTGAAAAAAAAAAAAATAAAATAAAATTGATATGAAAACCATTTTTTCAATTGACCTGAATATCCTTTCATGGTGTATATTAAAGTATTGAATTGTATGGTACTAAGTGGTGATTATTTTTACTGTAATTTTGAGTTAATTTTATGAGATTCTCATTTTTATGGGAATTCTAGGAAGAATTTTATTCTTTTTGCAGGTTTTGTAATTAAAATAAAAATTGAGATGAAATTTTATTGTATTTTTTGAGGTTGTTGATGGTTTTTGTGGATTTTGGAGAAGATTTTTAATTAATTTAACAAGAATTTGTATTTTTTATGCAATTTTTAAGTTCTCATTTTATTTGAACACTTTTAAATTTAATTAATTATTAGTTGTATTGATTAAAGTCAAATAATTAATGAATAATTGATTTTTATGAATTGATTAAAAGATTTTAGTTAAATTTTAATGTTTAAAATAAAACAAAGGCTTTTAAAAATATTTTTTGAATTTTAAATATTATTTAAAATAATTGTTGATTTTCAAAATAGCTAGATTCTTATCAATTCTCTGTCAAACGGAAGACGTCAAAATAATTGACAATTTTTATTGATTTATTGACAAAATTGTTATTTTTTGTTTTAATTAATAAGATTTAATACATTTTGAATTATTCAATTAATTAATTGATTTTTTTAAACATATGAATTAATTTTTTTTAAAAATTTAATTATTTAATGTATAAAAAAATAATAAAACAGCTTTAAATTTTGGCAAAATTTAAAATTTATTAAAATTAAAATTATAAATTTTATATTTTAAAATTAAAATTATTTTATAAAATATAAAATTTATATTGCCTTTTTAAATTTAATTCAATTTAAATTCTTCTTTCAAAAATTATAAAAAAAAATTTGATTTTGAATTTCTTCAATTAAAATTAAAATTCAAATTAATTACGTTTCAAATTAAAAATTAAATTAATTTAAAAACTTTTTAATCAAATTTTTTAAAATTCTTTAATTAAAATAAACCAAAAATCAATAAATTTAAAATTAATTAAAATATTCAAATTATGTGTAAGTCCTCATTGCAATAAAAATCCAATTATGATTCTATACAAAATTAGTATCTCAATATAAAATAATAAAATTAATATTACAACATAATCCTCAATAAACCCCTCAAAAATGTCCATTAACAATCGTCACACTGCAAAAATTGCAATAAAAATTCAAAAATTAGAGTTCATGTGCCTACAAAATAATTTGAGGACAAATAAATATAGATCAATAAAAATTAAAGAATAAAGGAAAATTAAATTAAAAGTCAGTTATAAAAATAATAATTGTGTGTGGTTAAATTAATTGAAATTACAATTGAACAAGACTCATCGTACAGCGCACGTACCGTATATAGGGTAACCATTTTCAATGTGATGCGAACGCCGTCGGACATTTTTAATTTTTATTTTCTCCGTTGTGCATTCTTCGTAAACAATTTTTATATTCTCAGCATTGTCAGTCGCTCATTTTCTCGACATAAATATGGATTTTTGATATAGGAGTGATCATATTGAGGAGATATATGATTATTACTATTATTAAGATTCCATAAGCATATTTCACATTGTCAAAAATAGAAAACGAAAGAAATGTGAAAGCAGTTAATATCCGACAATATCCATGGCTAGGGATTAAATTGTTAAATTATTTTGCAGTTTAAAGGATTTCTTTTTTTCTAGAAAAAATAAAGAAGAATATCCATCCGTTCTCATCTCATTTCTGGGTATTAAAACACATTACGTAAGCATATTGCATGGGACATGGAAGTAACATAAATTATGTCTCATATCTGGTCGTATCCACCCTTACAGGCAAATGCCACCCATCTTAAATGCTTACGACAGTATAGGGGTTGTGCTGATGTTGTGTGACGGTGGAATTTGGGATTGTTTTGGGAATTATTGAGGTGGAAGGGTATTGGAGCTAGAGATGAGAGTTTAGTTGCTGAATTATTGGGTTTTCGGTCTATAGACTATGGAGTTTAGTAGCTAAGCGCTGAATGAGCATCAATTAGCTAGATAATTGTTGATTCTTCCTCTTTTGGAAGCTTACTAGCAAAATTAACATCCAAAAGTATCAAAATTGCATAAAATCTTCCTGCCGAATCAATACTCAGCTTGTAGAGATAACGGTTTAGACTCTCTTTATCGTCATATATCATTCAAATAGTTACAAGTCATGAAGGCTTGCTTATCAACCATATAATAATGGTTCAGACTATATCAAATGATCCATAACATCCTAAAAGCCTTAAATTAAGGAGGTCTATTTAATTTGCCTAATAACATTGAATTCGACTCTTTTAAGACATCTGACTCTTTTTTAAATGTTTTTAGCATCTTAGTCAAGAAGTACACAGACTGTTCAGCATTTGAATATCATTTGATACTCTATCAAATGTCCCCTAACATCCACACAACTCCCAAAACTAAAGCGAACGAGAACAACAGCAAAAAAATATTGTACACATTCGATGCCATGCACATACATATACTTAATAACTTTCCCATAATATAGGGGGGTCATAAAAGAATTTTTTTGTATTTTATGGAATATAATTTGAAGTCAATTTCTTGTATTTTTTTGCTCCTATTCAGATTATTCCTAAAAAATTTTCTGTTATTTTCTTGCACAAGCAAAATTCTTAACCATACCCATTGATATATCTTGATACTTGATTATTTCAATGACAAATTCTCATCTATATGTGTGTGCATGACATTGCATGAAATTTAGAATCAATTGAAGCCTTCACTTGTGATCATGCTGGGGAAACTAGAGTTTGTCAAATTTTTTATTTCCAATTCTATGTAAACAGTCATGACTCGAAGGAATGGTAGCAAACAGAAAAAAAAATTTGCATACACATGTCATATAGACGAAATAAATGTTCTTGAAAAATATTTTTTATGAAGGCTCTTTTGAAGAGTTTTGTTTTATTTTTTTCTGTGTGAATGAGCTATTAGATAAAGTGTTGTGAACATTAGACAAATAGGATTTAAAAGTGTGATGGAATGTTGGGGTAGTGACGTTCTGGTCAGTGATTTTTTGGATAGTTGAGAGTCAGTTGAGAGCTTGTTTTGAGGAGTTTTGGCAGTTAAAACTCAAATGACGTCTATTTTATGCTAGAATCTAGACTCTAACAAATCATTGAGCTAAAATAAACCGGTAATAGCAAAGGGTTAGGTATTTGAAACCTTGTAATTGGAAATCAAGCAAAACAGTCATAAGGTTGGATTCACAGCATGACAATTCTTTGGTTTGTCGCTTATCTTACCTCGTTTTTAAACAAATAGCCTTGATTTGAAGGTTAACACCTGTCTGTGGCCATTAAAATTGCATAATAAATAAGTACGTAACTCAATCCTTCTTCAGGTAATATAATATTCAGGAATGCATCGTAAAATGTCGGTACATGTTTGGGGATGCAGAAATTAACATTTAAGTTGAAATAAAATCAAATGTCTCGCTTGGGCTTGAAATGTTTTACCGAATAAGTCATGCAACACTTTTTAGGCAAATTCAGATTCAGTTTACAGTCAACATCTTGGTTCTGAACATCTAATTTGATCTAAATCACTAGGACTCTGAGGATTACCTGATCGGCGCACATTGGCACACTTGGAAAAAACAAATAAATTTGCCAATTAGCTGCCAGTTGGTACTAGGAATATTGTACGCAATGGCGGCAGTTCAATGTGTTCCTTATTATATTAGGCTTATAAGTATCAGGATAATCAGAAAATGACCAAAATAACTAAATAAAAATCATCAACATATTATTTAAAATTCCCTAAGCTTCCCTATTGTCTCAAAATAGGCTCATACCTGAGATCGAAATCAACACAATCTCGACATATCTCGCTCCTGCCTCAAAATCACTTCAATATCCCCTGAATTCCCTCTCATCTGCCAAAAGTTATTACAACCCATAAAAAACCTTTAATTCCTCACTAAACAAATCCAACAAAATAATCCAAAAAGTTGTCACTTTTAAGGCAATCAAACAGCAGTACTCACAAAACTTTATGCCTCGCCATAAAACAGCATAAAAATAATTTTATTACAAACTAAAAAGACAGTTTCATTTATTGCAAAAAATAGATATTTATAGACAATATCAATTAACCTCCTGAACTCTTTTCGATCAAATTTATTTCACAATTTCCAAAACTTGACATTTTTATTGACTATTATAATGGATATAAATTTGATAATGAAGGCACTGACTGCACATATTTGTATATTATGTGGTGTAAAGTGTTTGCTTTTTGCATATTAGAGATAACTTTAAAGTCATTATTCGGCACACACTGGATGTTGTGTTCACAAGTATGAACAATATTAATATTATAAGAGATTATTTGCTTTATTTATATTCATACAGTTACTTTACTTTTCATCATAGAGATAAGACAGACGTCATTCTATAAATGTTTGAAGAAATCTTCTTTTAAGCTTCTAATTATTATTAAACATTTTTCTTTACTATTTTTTTTTTGTTCTTTTATTAAAAATCAAAAAATAAGAATGGGGATAAAAAAGTTTTTTTTTTTTGAAAAACACACAGAATTAATGAGATGGAAGTGGGGATGGGTAGTGGGAATGGAGCGCATCATTAAAGAGGACTTAATATTATTGAGCTGGAATTTATCGGAACAACTCGGTTCAGCAAAATTTAATTTTTTGCCTTAAAAATGAGTCAAAATCAGCCATCACGTAGACATGAGGACACTCGTGCGTAGTGTCGTCAATAAGCCGACATAGTCGTGTTTAAGCGAATGTATTGTGCTGCTCAGGATTGATAATGGTTTATATCAATGCTAAGATGCACCAAAAATTCATTATATGGCTTAAAAATGGCGCAGACTAATGCAACGCGAAACACAGATTACCAGCCACTGTTCTAGAGCAAATTCAAGGTCATACATTAGATCTTATCCCAGACTATACAGATTAACAAGCTCGTGAGACCAATTTTAAAAGAATTCACATGTTCGAGATTATACAGCAGATTATTCAACATTTAAACATTCAAAGAACTCAAAATTATGATAAATTGGACAGCCAACAACCCAAACTGCACCCCTCCATACTCATTGTCCAAGCCCATCCAACATCATCCAAAAAAAAGAACTGTTATTTGCTGAAAGAAGCGAAATTGACAAAAAGCAGGAGGGAAAGTTTTTCTTTTCTATTCTCTCGATGTTTGATATTTAAAGGATACTGATTAAAGAGATAATATGCAAATTCAATGGCGTGTAACATCTCTCTCTCTCTCCATACCATATACTTTTTTGTTGCTTTTTTCTTTTGTTTTTGCCGCTTAACTTTTTTTTTTTTATTTTATTTTATATTTTTTTGCCTATTTATATTCTATTCTTTACGCTTCGCTTCCAAGGGGTTTTTTTTTACAGCCGAAGCAAAAAGCAGAAGAACTATGAAAATGAAATTGCTATATATAGTTGGAGCTAGATTGCTGATGTGGTGAGTAAGAGAGAGTCAGGCAAGCAAATATCGTTAAATATAAGAAAAAGAAGAAAAAAACGTGGACAGAAAAAATAAATAGGAATTGAAATTTCTTTGCTGCGACTCGTTAGGCTCTCATTCACTCCCTCATTTACTCTCAATTTTATTCTCCATGTGGAAATAGCTATTTCTATTTCTTACGGTTTATATATACCAATTTTTTTATGTAATTTTCCTTTTCTTTTGCCTGTTATAAAAATACACACATATTTAGAGCAGCAGCAGCAACACACAAAAAAAAGGAACAATTTTTATTTTGTGCTGGGTTGCTTTTGTTATCCCTTTAACATAATCAGCTACTGATGCTGCTGTTGCTGGTCTTTTTTTTTGCTATACAATTGTATATTTTTGATTTTGATTTCAAAATATATACTGCTTCCTTCTATTATACACATGCTTATGTTACAAAAAAAAATTTTTTTTTTTTTCGGTGAGTTTGAGATGGATGTGGGATGAATGTGGCAATAGCGCAGTTATATTTTGACGAGTTTGGGGGTTCTATGCTGATGTATTCTGATATGTACATCGATTCAGAGCTTCAAAACAATGCCAGAGACACTGATTTTGCTTGGAATGAGTTACTTATTATGAATCTTAAGTTATATTGAGGTTTGTAATTCGTACTTCAGAAATAACAATAATTTAAGGCTTCAGAATACATTTTTAGCTTGGAATTTATATTAAGAATGAAACCTAAGGTCTGGGAATGATTTATTCAGTAATAACATGTTATGGTACGGTATAGCCACATCAATGGACCTGTATATATGCATTTAATGATTTTTTTGGCATTTTAAGGACTCAATATGAAGGGTTATGAATAGATTCAAGACATTATGGGCACCTACATAGTATCAATGTATGCATTGTCACTTTTGACATCAAGCTACTCCCCGCTACTCATTTTAAATTTATTTTCTGAAAAAATATGACCAAAAATCCAATAATATTCAAAACTTTCAAACTAAAGCCTTTAAAAGCCCTCCAAATTGCCTTGAAATCCCCAACATTCTCTCAAAAACTTCCGCTATTTTTTAAAAAATCGAAAGACTGCTTAAGCTCAACACCATTTCCATCCATCTAGTCAGGAAGGAAGGAAAGAAAAAGGTATGTGATGATCACAAAGATTTTTATCATTTAATATCATTTCTGCTACTCTCAAAACGACCAAATTATATTTCTTTTCTCACTCACATATCTGCCCGGAACTTGAAATTACAGAAGCTGAAAAAAATTTCTCTTCCTCCATTTTTTTTGGCGTTTAGTTTAATATGTTTAAGGATCTGCTTTTTTTTCTCAATGATTTTTCGTGTGTAGAAATTGGATAAAGTATTGTAGAAAAGGAGCATAATATCATTTCATAACCTTTTGTTTCTTTCCTCTCGTCTTGTTCCTTAAATTGGAATGAAAGAAGCAAAAAAATAATAAAAATTGTATATAATTTAATGGAAAAGACAATTGTATGAAAGGTATTGCATTTCATTATAGTTCCTTTTTATCTCATTTGATATGGTTTGAAGATTTTTAAGGATTTCTTTCTTTTCCTTATTTCTTTTTAAAAAATAAGCACATAGCAAAAATTTCAATTTGATTCTCAGTCATTTGAATTAAATTTTTGTGCTTCTGGTTTTCATATTTATTCTGGGTATGAAGGTCTGTGTTGCTGGATATTTGGATGTGTAAATGATGGAATTTTTATTTGATTAGATTTTTACCTTAGTTGATGGGTTTTGCATGGTTGTGTTGTGGATGATTTGAGGGTATGTGGAGGATGTGGTGTGGGAATGGAAGCAGATAGGGTTAATTAGTGATTTTTATGGATATACTGGCCCTATATCACCAAAATCTGTGTCTAAAATTGAAATTTGTACACATTTCAAGCACAAATCCACCTCTTTGTCATATAAAGTGCCTAATACCCCCAATAACCCCCTATTCTAACCAATAATCTCAATTCCACCATCACCACTCCCATGCCTACCATTTAAGCAGCAATTTTACAATTCACATAAACATTAAAATAAAATAAACTGCAAAGTGCATTTCTAAAATGTCCACAAACTCACAATTCCAAGCCATCCAAGCCTCATGTCTGCAATAAATGCAATAACGCCAACAATTTGAGCAATAAAGTCTCAATAATTTGTGTCAATCTCTGTGAGGCTAATGAGCTTAACTATTGCAACTATTTTATTCACATTTTGAGACATCTTAAGTGTGACTATATGCCATACAATGTTGCTAATAAGAGCTGTAATATTGTTAATCGATTCTTCGATTATTGCATTTAATTTCTTTAAAAAAAAAGTTCAATTTTTATTTATTTTTATTGTTCATCTCATTTAATTTAATACGTAATCTTAATTTAAAATCTCAAGTACATCGCATCTTCATGTCGACAACAATGTTGAAATAGCACATTTAATGCTATAAATGGTAGAAAAATAAACGACAATAATTACGTCAAGAAATTCCCAACTTTAATTTTCACGAGTCAACCTTTCAACATGACGATAAATATTTTTTTTGTGGAGCATTGGTGACAGTTCTATTCTATAAATAACTAAGGCACATAAAGAATCTTAAGTTATGTGACTTTATATTCTAGAATTTTTGAGGGACAGAACTTTGTGTTGAAAGAATATTTTCCATGATTTTTCTGTTTATTTGACGATTTACGTTTTGTGTCTTAAAATGGACGGTTGAAGTGAGCTACACTTCATTTAAACAATGATAATGTAAACATTTATGTGATTTTTAAAATTGTACAGAAGCTAGTTTTGTTTTTTTTAGTAGGTGATTTTAGAGGAGGTTTAATGAGAGTTTTAACGGACTTTTATGTCAATAATTGACATTTTTGGATGTAAATTTTAAAATATTTTGATGAATTTTAACCAATTAAAGCAGAGTTGGCAGGACTTTGGAGTCCGGACTTTAAAAGTCCGAAAAGTCCCAAAAGTCCGGACTTTGAAAGTCCGGACTCCACTAAAGTCCGGACTTTGAAAGTCCGGACTCCACGAAAGTCCGGACTATGAAAGTCCGGACTTTTGGGACTTTGAGACTTTGACTTTGGGACTTTGGGAATTTTTTGACATTTTTTTGGTTACACTGCGTAACCGGAGCTAAAAATTGATTTTTTTGACATTTTTTTCGGTTACACTGCGTAACCCGAGCTAAAAAGTGAATTTTTGACATTTTTCGGTTACACTGCGTAACCCGAGCTAAAAAGTGAATTTTTTGACATTTTTTCGGTTACACTGCGTAACCCGAGCTAAAAAGTGAATTTTTTGACATTTTTTTCGGTTACACTGCGTAACCCGAGCTAAAAAAGTGAATTTTTTGACATTTTTTCCGGTTACACTGCGTAACCCGAGCTAAAAAAGTGAATTTTTTGACATTTTTTTCGATTACACTGCGTAACCCGAGCTAAAAAATTGATTTTTTTGACATTTTTTCGGTTACACTGCGTAACCCGAGCTAAAAAAGTGAATTTTTTGACATTTTTCGGTTACACTGCGTAACCCGAGCTAAAAAGTGAATTTTTTGACATTTTTCCGGTTACACTGCGTAACCCGAGCTAAAAAAGTGAATTTTTTGACATTTTTTTCGATTACACTGCGTAACCCGAGCTAAAAAAGTGAATTTTTTGACATTTTTTCGGTTACACTGCGTAACCCGAGCTAAAAAAGTGAATTTTTTGACATTTTTTCCGGTTACACTGCGTAACCCGAGCTAAAAAAGTGAATTTTTTGACATTTTTTTCGATTACACTGCGTAACATGACTTGAAAAAGTGGTTTTTTGGACTTTGTTACGCAGTGTAACCGAAAAAAATGTCAAAAAATTCACTTTTTTAGCTCGGGTTACGCAGTGGTACCGAAAAAAATGTCAAAAAATTCACTTTTTTAGCTCGGGTTACGCAGTGGTACCGAAAAAAATGTCAAAAAATTCACTTTTTTAGCTCGGGTTACGCAGTGGTACCGAAAAAAATGTCAAAAAATTCACTTTTTTAGCTCGGGTTACGCAGTGGTACCGAAAAAATGTCAAAAAATTCACTTTTTAGCTCGGGTTACGCAGTGGTACCGAAAAAAATGTCAAAAAATTCACTTTTTAGCTCGGGTTACGCAGTGGTACCGAAAAAATGTCAAAAAATTCACTTTTTAGCTCGGGTTACGCAGTGGTACCGAAAAAATGTCAAAAAATTCACTTTTTTAGCTCGGGTTACGCAGTGGTACCGAAAAAATGTCAAAAAATTCACTTTTTTAGCTCGGGTTACGCAGTGGTACCGAAAAAATGTCAAAAAATTCACTTTTTTAGCTCGGGTTACGCAGTGGTACCGAAAAAATGTCAAAAAATTCACTTTTTTAGCTCGGGTTACGCAGTGGTACCGAAAAAAATGTCAAAAAATTCACTTTTTAGCTCGGGTTACGCAGTGGTACCGAAAAAAATGTCAAAAAATTCACTTTTTTAGCTCGGGTTACGCAGTGGTACCGAAAAAAATGTCAAAAAATTCACTTTTTTAGCTCGGGTTACGCAGTGGTACCGAAAAAAATGTCAAAAAATTCACTTTTTAGCTCGGGTTACGCAGTGGTACCGAAAAAAATGTCAAAAAATTCACTTTTTTAGCTCGGGTTACGCAGTGGTACCGAAAAAAATGTCAAAAAATTCACTTTTTTAGCTCGGGTTACGCAGTGTAACCGAAAAAAATGTCAAAAAATTCACTTTTTTAGCTCGGGTTACGCAGTGGTACCGAAAAAAATGTCAAAAAATTCACTTTTTTAGCTCGGGTTACGCAGTGGTACCGAAAAAAATGTCAAAAAATTCACTTTTTTAGCTCGGGTTACGCAGTGGTACCGAAGAAAATGTCAAAAAATTCACTTTTTCAAGTCGGGTTACGCAGTGGTACCGAAAAAAATGTCAAAAAATTCACTTTTTTAGCTCGGGTTACGCAGTGTAACCGAAAAAAATGTCAAAAAATTCACTTTTTTAGCTCGGGTTACGCAGTGGTACCGAAAAAAATGTCAAAAAATTCACTTTTTTAGCTCGGGTTACGCAGTGGTACCGAAAAAAATGTCAAAAAATTCACTTTTTTAGCTCGGGTTACGCAGTGGTACCGAAAAAAATGTCAAAAAATTCACTTTTTAGCTCGGGTTACGCAGTGTAACCGAAAAAAATGTCAAAAAATTCACTTTTTAGCTCGGGTTACGCAGTGGTACCGAAAAAAATGTCAAAAAATTCACTTTTTTAGCTCGGGTTACGCAGTGGTACCGAAAAAAATGTCAAAAAATTCACTTTTTTAGCTCGGGTTACGCAGTGGTACCGAAAAAATGTCAAAAAATTCACTTTTTTAGCTCGGGTTACGCAGTGTAACCGAAAAAAATGTCAAAAAATTCACTTTTTTAGCTCGGGTTACGCAGTGGTACCGAAAAAAATGTCAAAAAATTCACTTTTTTAGCTCGGGTTACGCAGTGGTACCGAAAAAAATGTCAAAAAATTCACTTTTTTAGCTCGGGTTACGCAGTGGTACCGAAAAAAATGTCAAAAAATTCACTTTTTTAGCTCGGGTTACGCAGTGGTACCGAAAAAAATGTCAAAAAATTCACTTTTTTAGCTCGGGTTACGCAGTGGTACCGAAAAAAATGTCAAAAAATTCACTTTTTTAGCTCGGGTTACGCAGTGGTACCGAAAAAAATGTCAAAAAATTCACTTTTTTAGCTCGGGTTACGCAGTGTAACCGAAAAAAATGTCAAAAAATTCACTTTTTTAGCTCGGGTTACGCAGTGGTACCGAAAAAAATGTCAAAAAATTCACTTTTTTAGCTCGGGTTACGCAGTGGTACCGAAAAAAATGTCAAAAAATTCACTTTTTTAGCTCGGGTTACGCAGTGGTACCGAAAAAAATGTCAAAAAATTCACTTTTTTAGCTCGGGTTACGCAGTGGTACCGAAAAAAATGTCAAAAAATTCACTTTTTTAGCTCGGGTTACGCAGTGTAACCGAAAAAAATGTCAAAAAATTCACTTTTTTAGCTCGGGTTACGCAGTGGTACCGAAAAAAATGTCAAAAAATTCACTTTTTTAGCTCGGGTTACGCAGTGGTACCGAAAAAAATGTCAAAAAATTCACTTTTTTAGCTCGGGTTACGCAGTGGTACCGAAAAAAATGTCAAAAAATTCACTTTTTTAGCTCGGGTTACGCAGTGGTACCGAAAAAAATGTCAAAAAATTCACTTTTTTAGCTCGGGTTACGCAGTGGTACCGAAAAAAATGTCAAAAAATTCACTTTTTTAGCTCGGGTTACGCAGTGGTACCGAAAAAAATGTCAAAAAATTCACTTTTTTAGCTCGGGTTACGCAGTGGTACCGAAAAAAATGTCAAAAAATTCACTTTTTTAGCTCGGGTTACGCAGTGGTACCGAAAAAAAAATATTAAAATACTTTTTATAAAAAAAAAAAAAAATTGTATGGGACTTTTCGGACTCCCAAAGTCCCAAAGTCCGGACTTTGAAAGTCCGGACTATTCTACTCCACTAAAGTCCGGACTTTGAAAGTCCGGACTCCACTTTTTTTTTCAAAGTCCGGACTTTGAAAGTCCGGACTTTCAAAGTCCGGACTCCACTTTAAAGTCCTGCCAACTCTGAATTAAAGTTCAATTTGTGATAATAAGCCAATAACATTCAAGTTCCGAATGCATCTAATTTAAATGCTAACATCAACAATCCACCCCAAAACCTTGAAAATTCGCAAAATCCACCTCACCAACACTCAAAATTCCTGCAAAATTCACAATCTAATTTCATTCATCACTAGACACTAGACATATGCCACGACAAAACACACAACCTACACACAGTATTTTAAATATAAAAAAAAATACTTCACAATCTCATAGAATATGTTCATAATCTAAAAATAATGTTATGATAATTACAACGAGCGCATTACAGTTACTATTATAAATAAAAACAGCATTATGATAAGTGAAATTAATTACAATAATTAGTAAGAATAAGAAGAATAAAAAAAAAACTTGAATATTGAACTTGAATTGAATGAGAATGTGAATGTGAATGGGTTGTAATGTGTCTACAAAACATGAGTAGATAACATTAATCAAAATGCTGAATTAATTGCGTATTTAGGGTAATTTTGGATAGTTGATTTGAGGGTTGGGGTTATGAGGAAGTTTTGGGGTAGTTTAGAGGCAATTAGAGTGAATTTTAAGATTTATATCTATTGACTGGTGGGTATAGGAGCTGAATTGACTAAAGTCACCCAAAATTCATGAATTTTCCAGTCTTTCTTGACATTTTGGAACATTTTTAACATAAAATCATGAAAATTGCATCACAAACTGAACATTCCACTTAATGACCCCCCAAATCAATCCAGCAGCCACCAATCCTCACCATATTTGGACACCAACCCAAATACCTCTTAAAAGCTTCAATTAACATCTGATTTAGATGCAAAAATTACCCTCAACTACACCATAAGTCACTCAATAAGCAATATCCAAGCCCATTTCAGTCACCATTTTCATGAATCATAAATGAAGTCTTATTTTTTAAAAAAAAATGAAAGTATATAGCTGGTAAATGCAAATTTAATGCAATTTATGGAATCTACATGCTATATAGAGAGAATTTATTAGTAATTTTGAATAGAAATATAATCACAGACGAGAACGCTAATTGAAATAGCTCATTATATAAAAATTATTCCACTATAGAACTTCACGCCTTGCGAACAAATCACATTTAAAGCATTAACTGAATAGCTATACCTGACTGTTATTATCTGATAATGTTCATTCAACGATGAAGAAAGTTAAAAAAAAGACATGAAATTTAGCACTTTAAAAAATGCCCATGGATGGGTATGTGATGCATACACACTCAATAAATGCCTTAATTTATCTATCCCAAAAAATAAAAGATGTTTCGATTGTTTCACAATGCCTACACAAATGTGTATTTTAAGGTTAAAATGTATAGTTATGGAATATAATAATAAAATATTCTTTAAACTCTTTAAGCGCGTTAAAGTGAATGCCTTTTATATTCTTCTTTATTATATCTTTCATTCTAAGTAGATTAAATAGATATGTCATGATATTATATTAGTCTGGTATCCAATAACAAAGAATGTGTATAATGTGGGATGGCTATCTGATGGGGGTAGACTTGATGGGGTGCAGATAAAACTGTTGTCAATCAAATTGCCAGACAGTCGCCAAATTTTCATCAACATAGCCCTATATACCCCCTAGTCCTCACCCATCCTCAACCCCCTAGCCACCCAACATCCAAATCCACATCTAAAAACCGAATAATTCTTTAAAATTTATTCCAATAATGTCCCCATACAATCTCAGACACTTGGGATTCTGAATGAAATAAATAAAATCCACATGCATACATGTTGTGTGACTACATTGGCCATCTTCATCCCAATGGCTAATAATTTGAATTTTTTTTTTCTTCTTTTTTCTTCTTTTTAAAATAGACCAAACATCTTCTCAAATTGATAATAAAAGTCGTAAAATAAGCGAGTTTAATTTAAAATTTTACGATTATTTTAATATTTATGGTTATGGATATAATTTGAAAAGAGAAATATTCATAAACGTATGGTACATAATATGAATCTCATCATATATACACACACTCAAGATCTTACTCAACTTTTTAATATTGAGGCGATTTTTTACGCGGCTGGTGTAGATGGGGGATGAGGTTGGAGTGGTTGGGTGTCGGACTGGCTGGGGTTGAGGGGGTGTTGGGGAGGGAATGGCTGGTATTGATGCTCATGGTTGATAGGGTGGGTAATATGTTGCCATATTGTATAGACAGTGAATCAACACCGATGACCGATTTGTAGAGGGTCTACCTACTATGTGAAAGACCCTGTCTCGATTCCAGGTGAAATCTATTCAAATTTTGATGCTTTTTTGCTGTTTCACGCCAGTTTGAGCATTCGCTGCATGCAAATTATTACTAGATGTATATTTTGGGTCATGCAGCTGAAAAATCAACTCTAAAAATTGACTGAAAAGCTTAAAACCCTCCAAATGCGCTCAAACCTCATTTACCCTTCCTTACTTCCCACAAAAAAAAAATCTTTCTTCATCATCTACATCATCTGTGTCTGAGATTTCTCTCCTTCCATCTCCCTCACACACTCTTGTGACTAGAGTGAGTCCGAATGTGAAGATTTACATCCTTTAAAATAAAAGCAAGAATTTTTTTTTCTTGTTGTAATTTGAATAAGTTTCAATGACCAATATTGAAATATTTATAGTCATCTTCTCTTATTGTACGTACGTTTGAGGTAAATTTTTAAAGAATCACGCATTTGGCATTTAAAACGTCAACGAAACAAAATTATTGAGCGAGAAAGATGGAATTTTTTTGTTGTTTTCCTTCATTCTTGACTTTTTGGTTGAAAAAATATTTTTTTTAATATATTTTCATTCAGCACATTTGAGACACGACAGGCCAAAAAGGCTTGAATGCTTATTTATGTGTCACAATTATATTTGTTCCAAGTCTCCAAATACTGATTAATTTATTTTTATTGTTGGTTTTGAAAATATAAAATTATTGCCAATACGTGACCAATGGCTGAAAATAGGAAAAAGCGATCGATTGACAGACCCTTGAGAGAATTTATTTATTGTGTTGTTTTTGGAATGCTGTTGAGTTGATTCTTGAATATTTTATGAGGTGGTTTTTGGGATGGCTGAAAATAGAATTTGGATGGGATTTGTAATGGGGATTCTTGGGGGATATTGAGAGGGTTTGAGGGGAGTTTTAGAATTCTTGAGGATCATTTGAATGACTTTGAGTGAAATTTTGTGGAAATTGGGGGTTATTGGTTGATTTTGATGGAATTTAAGGTGAATAATGCATTATTTGTGGATCATTTGATTATTATGTGAAATTAGGTGGAAATTGAGGTATTTTGGTTGATTTTGATGGGGTTTAAGAGGCAGTTGGGAATTTTTGAGGCTCATTTGAATAGAATTTTGTGGAAATTGAGTATCATTGAGTGATTTTGAGGAGAATTGAGTGAAATTTAGCAAAATTTGAGGATTATTTGAATGATTTTGAGTGGAGTTTAGGTAGAACATTCAAAATTTTCGATGTAATGTTGTCAATTCTAGCATAAAATGTCCAAAATTACAAAATATTCTAAATAATTAAGTACATTTATCATGTATGTGATTACTGGAAGGCAGAGAAGTTTAATCGAGAGGCTTAAAGTGACAAACCGCATTTTTGCCATATTATGGGATCGTATTCAGCCATTGTAGTGCTGTAAGGGCATTTTCGCATCTTAATACGACGATATTGCTACACCTAAGCGAACATGTTGCACTATTTGAGTCATAATCTCAGTAATAGTGACTGTAGAGTTGCAAAATTAAGGTTTAAGTAGAAAATATCATTAAAAAATTGGTTTAATTGATATTGTGAGCCATTCTTGTTTCTTGCGTAATTTAGAAAAGTAAAATTCAATGGTCCGATCTATGCAACACACCCATTCAGCCTCACACCCTTTTGTCCATCAAATTCCAACCATTCCATTCAAATGACCCCTCCACTCACCCATCAAACCATTCAAATTTAATCAAAATCTCATAAAATTCATAACATGCACATTAATTTGATCTCATAATCATAAACTATTGTCAAAATGCATAGCAAAAAATAATTGGAATATTGATCGTGTCAAAAATATTTAAAAGAAATTTGTTATAAATATATTTACAAATGTTTATAGGCATATAATTGATACTAAACATTTTTATGAGCAATAACTTTTTTTTTTTTATGAAATGTTATTGATCATCACGCTATTAAAAAATTTATGACTCTCCCCTCTCTCGACATAGACAGACACATAGAGTCACTGCACTCCTAGATTGTAGATTTATATCTTGATGTGTCTTGTTTTTTTGATTATTATTTAACTATTTTTTTAAAATTTTATTTTATTTCTTGCCTACCTCTTGAGTATCTTAATGAATATTCCATTTCGGTAGTCGAAAGTCATAAACTGAATCTCATTCATAGGTTCAACAAAAATTGATTAATTTTTTGAATGATATCAATTTGATTTATGATGAAATAATCATTAAAAAATTTTACACTTTAATTCCTTCTTCGGTGGAGTTTTATTGAGATTTTTTTTATGGTGAGACAAGGATTAGATGCTTTGAATTATTGACTGTGTGACATTTCGATGAGTTTTAATGTTGTGGCGCTGAATGGAGATTAAAAATTGCGGTAAATTCTTTTTGATGGGGTCTTTGAGGTTTTTTTGGAATTTATTTAATGGGAAATTAATTTTTTTTTTGGTTGCTGGATTGGTTGGAGGTGAAGAGAAGATGCAGAAATGTCAGAGAATATTGCAGCTTAAGTTTTGGGGTTATGGAATGACATACTTGAATTTATATGCTGTAAATCTTACTGACAGTGAGTATACTCACCTAAATGTGTGTTCTTATGAGTTTACTTAATCGGATAAAGTATGAAACAGCACTTAACTCCTTCAATCATTGATCCAAGGCTCATTTATCTTGCTTTGTGCATCTTGATCACCTTCATGAGCTCCTACAGAGACATATCAAGTGCAAATTAAGTCTCGAACAAGTATATAGCTTCCCAATACTCATACAAGCCTCAAAATTCAAAATATTCACTCAATTCCCATTAATCCACATCCAGCGTCCCATCCTACTCCACTATCTAGTGTATATATTCAAGGGTATCATCACTCCATTGTTATTATAGATTTTAATAGTCAACTACTGAATTGACACAATCATAAATATGAATGATCCAAGAGAGACTAAAGATAATCATAAATTCCATTCCATATCTTGCTTATCTGTTATATTGTTATATATTTTCGCATGTATGGCAGCGACAGAGTCAAAAAATTTATTCATTACATTACCTTTAAATGTGAGACACGCGTAATGTAATGTAGTAAATTTTTGAAATAATTCATCCAATAAATTTTGAATCCCCAACCAGACTTAAATGACAATAAATTCAAAGGATTTATTGATACTTAATTCCCATACAATTTATGAATAAAATCTCGATTATTGAAGGCAAAATGAGAGTTTGATGGAGAGCTCAAAGATCTGTAAACTAAAAAATATAATGGAATTTAAATTACAATAATAAATCACCATTATAGAAACGTCTCTTGAATGTATGAATTATTGGCACAATTTCAAATATATTACAGTCATAATATCAAATATGATACTGTTTCAACTGTCTAATAAATAATTTTTTTTTTTTTTTGAAACAATAATATACTTTTATGAATATTTGTCAGGCAATGGAAAATATAATAATATTTTATTCAAATTTGAAGACATTTTGTAACAAAGCGCAAGCATTTTTTGACATTTAATGGAAGTTCTATCGGTGCTGAAGAACAAAATAAAAATGAAGGAATATTTACTGTAATATTTTACATTACAATTTCGTGTGCAATATGTATATAATAAATATAGCAGAGAAGAGAGAGGTTACAACTAGGGTTGTCAATTACAAATACCAATATTTGGGTATTTGGTCGATTTTGAAACTATTTGGGTCACCAAATAATTTGTATTTTCAAACCAAATAATTTGTATCTACCAATATAAGAGTTAAATGCAAAGCAAGTATGAAATTTTTTCTGAAAATCTTCAAATATAAAATTTTGCAATATTTTTTAAAAAATTTATGTAGTATTTTTTAGAATTTTTGAGCATTGTTTTGATTAAATATGTAATGAATACAAAAATTTAACATATGTTGTGGTTTTGAAAGTCAGGACGAAGAGAAAGAAAATCGCACTTCATGTCCTTATGATTAGAATGGTTGTATTCATGAATAGACATAGAACAATATGTTAAGTCATTTAAAAGTACTAAAAACAGGACTGAGAAGTTGGAGGTACAGTTTATTTTATTGAAGTCCATTCAAACTACGTTAACAAGTGTTGAGCGAACCTTCACTGCATAGAATATTCTAAGTCGAAATTTCCTAATTATATTAGGAATTATACTGATTATTAGGAGTATTATACTGAAGAGAAGTTAATATTTTACTTATTTTATATTATATTATATAAAACAATTAATTTCATTACTTCTAAGTTGATTGTTATTACTAATTATACACTAAGCGTGAATATACAGGAAACTTTTTGAAAATTCAGATGTTTTTAGGGTCATATCCATACATTCGAAAATATTTGGTATTTGTACAATATTTGGGGGTCTCGATATTTGGGTATTTGGTATTTGTACAAATAGTAAAAACCCAAATAATTGACAACTCTAGTTACAACAATATCTAGTATATGCACTAATGAAATTCACTATGCGTGACAAGTTGTGATAAATAAATGTTACAGAATTGTTGTAATTTTTGGGTTGTTGTAGATTGGCTGGAGTTCTTTGAAGGTGGATTTTATTTTTGAAAAGTTTACTTAACTTCGTTGGCCGTACAGATCTGCTGTGATCCATGGCTTCTCTCAGTTGATGTTCAAAATTGGCATTATCGCTGGCTACTCTTTTCAAATTGCCAATACCAATACCTTGTGCTTTTTCAATACATAATTGTATTAATTTCATGCTGATATATTCACTTTTGCTTGAATATTTTAAACTTATTTCTCAAACTCTTCACAAACTTAATGTCGACTCAATTTATTTTTCTAAATTATTTCACATTTTCACGTAATTTTCATCCACAACTTTGACAATTTTCACAAACTATTCACTTTTCTATGACCTTTCTAGCAACATTTTAATCCATAATTCACTATTTCACATCCAATTTATTCAAATTCACTACACAGTGCCAGTATGAAATGTATAAGAAATTCCACCATAACTCACTTCACCAACCCAACAAAAGTTTCATTTAAGGATTGAATCGTGGCATATTTTTCGTTTGTCACAACGGCCCAAAAAAAGTAAAAACATGAAATAATTTTATCGAAGTAAAAGTCATACTAAGCAATAAATTTTATGATTTTATGGACATAAGGTGTCTCTTTAAGTAACAATTGCACAAACAGTCATAACTTTTAGTAGTGGGCTTAATTTATATATTTTTTAAATTATATAAATATGATGTACACTAGTTTAATTTTTTTATATTTTTTTTGTACTTTCAGATTAAATTTATGATGTAAAAAGATGCATAAAATGAAGGCATTTATTGTGGTGATTAGTGAAATATTTAGTGCTGATGATCTGTGATAAAATGAAGGAATTAATAAAAAATAGTTTTTTATGTAAATTTATGTTTCCCGCCCGATATTATGTGGATTACTCTGTTGGATATAAATTTATATTTTTGCAGGATGTCAAAAAAACCTGTCTATCACACAGAACGCTTTAAAGGCAACTCAAGTAAGTACTTTACACCTTTCGGAATTTTTTTCTACCTCTTTCTTACCTCTTTCCATCAATCTGAGAAGGTTACACAATAAATTACCCCCCTCAATTTGATTTATCCTTGAAACACCTCAATGTCTCTTCTCTAGGAACAAAAATTGTTAAAAAAAAACCATGAAAAAAATGTCATTT
The DNA here is from genome assembly GCF_022539635.2 of Chironomus tepperi. Taxonomy (NCBI): domain Eukaryota; kingdom Metazoa; phylum Arthropoda; class Insecta; order Diptera; family Chironomidae; genus Chironomus; species Chironomus tepperi. The sequence goes on from NW_027226207.1 coordinate 6,196,202, forward strand.
ACGTAATGGTTTATAGACACACTAAAAATTACCCTTTTTTACAATCCTTTATTTTTGTTCAGCAAAAAATTATTCAAGGTCAATGTTGCGCAATTCTTCTTTTGTGTCATGTTCCATGGGTGATGCACACAGAAAGAAATATCGATTCAGGTCTGATGATCAATAAAACAATAAAAATAAAAATTCTTTTAAAAAAAAAGGAAAAGAAAATGAGAAAATAAATGTGAATTGCTCATTACATAGTATGTGCATGCACATATCTCTCTGTCTTCATCTGTCATGTTGCAGTTCTGAGACCGGAGAAATGAAAATGTGTTTGACTTTATGGCTTAACAAATTTGTTTTCAAAACTCTTTCGATAAATTGTGAAATGAAATGTGAAAAAAAAGAGTTTTTTTCTTCTTTTTCTGTTGAAGACCAGGAAGTAAACAGTTCTCTGTGATGAATTTATGACTTGAATTTTTTCTGATGTTTGACACTACAAACAGAGTTGAAGTTGCTATGGTTCATTATGGCTTGGTATGATTTATATTTGGGTATTTTGAGAAGATGTGCATTTGTTGAGTTTTTGATTAAGAATTTTGAGATTCAGGGATAATATGTGATGGAATTAGAAGTGATTTGAGTGTGGAATTTGATTGTTAAGGATGATTAGGAGCTGATTTTATGGAACAAATGGAGAAATTGTGAGAAATCTTTGTAAATTTGCCAAATTAACTTAGAATTTATAAGAATATATTTAGAGCATTTTGATCGATGTTAGAATAGAAAGCAAGTACTTAAATAGTTAAATTTGTAGGAACAGAGCGAGATTTAAGGAATTGTTGTCAAATGCAAGTCTAGTCCGTGTCTCTGACTCCGAATTTTCGGAGCATGCATATTCAAATTAAAATCTAAAAAAATCGACCAAATTTGTCAAAAAACTTCAAAAGACACCCTATCAAGCCCATACCATGCTCTCGAGAGATTGCTTATCCTAAATACACTAGATGATCGTGCTCATGAGCCTAACTCGCAGCTTACACAGCTCTTAATCGGATATAATCTGCCTGCTAGGGACTAACTCTAAAATTCTCAAAACCCTTCAAAATTCACTTCCTAATACCCACCAAAAAATACCCAAAATCCTCCCAAAACTCTCAGTATTTAATTAAAAATTACTTTAAAAACCTCATCCTCATCTCGCAACCCACTCCCCATCAAATTCACAAATTCATTACCCAACAGCACAATTATCCAAGTAATTAAAATGAAATTTAATCCATAAATTTATTGACTTGATGAAAGGAGATGTTGATTATACCCGAATGTAAAAAAAATATATAAAATATATTTTTAATTAAATAATTTTCATCAGCTACAACATTTGGGCTGAAAAATTTTCAACTGAAATTTATGAGGAAATTATGTTGAGACGTGCTTTTAACATTTATTTTTTGGAATGTGATGCTTTCTACTAATTAAAGTATAGTTGATGAATCAATTATTGTTTGAAATTTGGAAATATGGGAATAAAATATGATCAAAAATAACATTTGGTGATGGGTTAGTTCGGGGGTTATGGGATGGGTTGATGATTTGGGATTTTGTGAGGTATATGCTGAATTTTTTAATTTATTCGTGAATTTTTGAAGCTACTAGAGCTTGTATGTAGTCAAAATGACTTATTTAACTGAAATTCGACTAAATCCGACTCAATTCCTAGCTCTGACACAACCAGGAACAAGAAACACCAAAAATCAACAAATCATTCAGGTCACATCACACCCAAACTCACCCACGATAGGATTGGCTCATCCACAGACCCACCATTAACGCGTATAGTCACATACGCCATGTTTATACACAAAAAAGTTCATCAGTTTATCGCATCAATTTACCTTAAATTATTAATCCAATTCCATCATAAATAATGAAGCACTCAACAGCTTTAGATGAATACAGATAGTCAATTTCGGGCCTTTTTTTCTCATTAATTGCCAAACTGCGACTATATATAACAGCTCATTTGATGAGAAGCCACTCATGATTATGCCATATGCATATATAATTTATCTAGCTGCTTGTTGAAACAGACACAAAAAAAGAGTTTTTTGCTTTATTTCCTCATTCATTGGAACACAATGGCATACTTACTTGCTACTTCCTTAACTGACACACTCACTCCTTTTTTTCGCATCACTGTGTCACAGCCAGAACATATGTAATGTATGGCATACAGTAGGAAATAAAAAAAATATTTTGACACATGCTTGAAATAGAAAATTTTAAAAAAATTACAAAATGACTTTATAGACCTTAAAATAGTCACTAAGGTTTAAATTGTCGTGTGTGAAATTTTAAAATGAGTTAAAAATTCAAAAATAAGTGCCTGATATGGCGATTTTGAATAGCAAAATTATTAACTTAAGTGTTGATTTGATGGGCAATCTAATAAATTGAGGCAAATTATTTGTTTCGGTGATGTCAAGTTTAAGGTTATCGCGGGATTTTTGAGTCAGATGAGATTGTTGACTTTAGTTTTTTTTTGTAGAATTTTTTTGGATTTTAAAATGGTCTTTTTAAATTTAAATTGAGCGGAGTTCTTTGAAAATAATCTAATATACATGATTAGGTTGTAAGTTATGAGTTAGAATAATTTTGGAAGTAACTTAAATACGTGCGGGGTTTATGACACTGGAGAGTGATAAGGTTAATTTTGGAATTTTATTTTGAAAAATGAAGATTTTTTTCTTCGTTTTTATCAATATTTAATAGTTTTTAAAAATAAAATATTGAAATTTAAATTTTCTTAATTTTGAATTTTGAAATTTTTAAAATTTAAAAGCTTTAAAATTGTTTTTTTTTTTTTTTAAATTCGATGCTTTAAAATTGACAATTTTTACGATTTGAATGTTTTGAAGTTTGAATTTTAAAAAATTTGAATTTTTTTCAATTTCAAGTTACCAAAATTGAAACTTTTTAAAATTTGAACATTTCAAAATTGAATTTTTTTAAAATTTGAATGGTTCAAAATTGAAATGTTTTAAAATTTAAATGCTTCTAAATTGAAATTTTATAACATTAAAATGCTTCAAAGTTTAATTCTTTTGAAATTTAAATATATTTAAATTTATATCTTTTAAAATTTAAATCTTTTAAAATTTTGAATACTTTAAAATTGAATTTTTTAAAATTTGAATGCTTCATAATTTGAATTTTTTAAAATTTGAATACTTCAAAATTTAAATTTTTAAATTTTTTAAATTTTGAATGATTGAAAATTTTTAAACTTTAAATTTAAATGACTAGAAATTTTTAAAATTCGAATGAATTTAGATTTCTTGAACTTTAAAGATATTTAAAAATTTTATTGAATCTAAATTTGTTTAAGTTTTGTCAAGTTAAAATTTTATTTCAATTTAAAATATTTCAAAGATTTTATTTAAATTTGGAACTTAAAAAATTATCAAAATTCTAAATTGTTTTTAGATATTTAAAATATCTAATCAAAAAATTATGCAAAATAATCAAATCCAAAAATTAATATTCATCCTAATCCAGTCTCTATCCACTCAAGTCCATGTCTTCCATAAAATCATGCAAAAATTAAAATTTGTTAAAAAGTCATCGAACTGGACACGTTGAATGAATTAAAAAATCATATTAAATTTCCTAAAATAAAGAAAAATGTCCATAAAATGTCTACATAAACCTCCTGACCAGCTAAGCCAAAAATATCAATATTTCTTCCTCGTTCCTGTAAATTAATAAAATTCCAAGCTTGAATTGACCAAACAACATTTATATCATTTAAAACGACAAAATAAAGAGCCCGTAAAAAATTGAAATTCATTTACAATTTGAGCATTAAGTGCAGTCACTAAAGTCTCATATTTATTGCATTGTATTAAATTAAGAAATTTCAATTAGATGAAAAAAACTTAAAAGGTTTGTCTGCTTTGTTCCTCGTGCATTTAAATGATAAAAACATTTTCAAAAAAAAAAAATATCTCGATTGAATTTTTAAGTTAAAATTAAGTTTTGTCGACCACACGAAATATAAAATAAAATTCATAATTAGTGCATTTTCTGCTTGCATGCGACATGGTCCCAGACTGGAATAAGTTTCAATATTTATAACTGAAGTGAACCTTGAATCTTAAACTTTAGATTTAAGCCAAAAATTAATATTTAAATCAATTTTTTTTGTTTTTGTTTAATAATTTATGATTTTTATGATAAGATATGAGGCAGAATTCTCAATTTTTAAGACATTAATTTAGTAGCTAAAAATACAAAAGTCACATGCAAGACAGAGACAGCACATGACAATTGTCTCTATCTTTTCAATAGACTTTTTTTGTTATGCTTGTTAGAGAAACACAAAAATAAAAATGGAAATTAAGGAAGCCATACTTTCTCTCACCATTTCTCCATTTTTGCGCTATTCTCTCTCAACAGAAATAACAACAAAAATTTCTCTCATTTTTTTGTTCACTTCTTTCTCTCTCGCACATGTCACATCGTCATCATCATCGACAGTAGAATGAAATCTTCTGCTTAGAGAATAGATATTTTTTGGTTCGTCGCATGAGCATGGGTGCAATTGTGCTATTTAGATTATGAAAACGTTTTTTAAATGATTCAAAAGTTTTCCTGTCCTTGGATGGGTTTTGTGTCGGGTTTTGTGAATTTTAATAGATTTAAGGTTAAGTTTTGAAGATGGTTAGGGATTTAGGTTTTAAAAATTCGGGAATAGTGCATTTATATTGTCAATTTGCTAAATAGCCCTAGCAGACAGTGAAGATACTCATTTAATTGAGCCTACTCATGAATATATCCAGTCAATATAGCTGAGCATGCTCAATTTTGTGAGTAACATTCATGGGTTTTGCCACTTGTCATTTCAGGCTTAAGATCCAGTTTTTGTGACTTTTAATTGACTGCTTTTCAGTTTTTAAAGATGTTTAGAATCTTAAGAAACTGAATTCTTTTAATATTGTGAGTCATATTGACAGTTGTCTTTGTAATCAATGAAAGATCAGCTTATGGTAGGAATTGCACCCAATTACTGCAATCATGTTCCTATGTGGAGCTTAGGTTACAACAGAAGGCTTTCCGAATTGAACCCAATGTCATTTAAGAATTAATTGTCGTCAATTTGCTGTCTAAGCACTGAAGAGTGGTCTACATCAAATTTACATCAGAATTTGTCTCGAAATCGCAGATTTTGGCTGTATCTTTTGGTTTGTCTAATGCTACAGGCCTGTAAATCTGGAGTGTCTTTAGTGTACTATATGCCTAAAGAGCAAAGAGTCGGGATGTAGCCATAAAGGGCCATTACCCTAGTGTCCTAATGTGCACAGTCCCTTTTTAGAATTGAAAATCCGTTTATTTTGTAAAGTTTCTGGCATTGAGCGTAGAAATAGCAAAAAAATCGTCCAGGATACGGCAAGATTTTGACTGTGTATATGGGAGCCCCATATCACTAACTCCGACCAAAAGATAGATCCACACTAGTTTAAAACCAGAATAATGCTTGAAATTCTGACAAAATTCACTCAATATCCCCAACAGCAAAATTCTTCCTACTTCCCAAAGTCTCAACTCCCCAAAATACAACATCAGAACCTAGCAAATTACTCAAAAGAAGAAGGAAAGAGCTGCGACAAAGCAATGTGAGAATGCAATAAAAATGTCTGGAGTTGAGTTTTGTTATTATGTGTAGCATATAGTTTCACTGGGATTTCATGTACACAATATATCGGTATTTTGTCACATTTAAGCTTAGAATGCGCTCATGACTATCACAAAACCTCACACATTTTAGTCCTCGCACAATCAGGTTGTGTTATCATTTAAATGCATTGCAGATATCAAATGAGAAAAAATAACTATTCATGATAACTTGTGAAACGTGACAGAAATTTTTGTCTATACTTATGCTTGTAATCTTTGCTGACATGCTATTATTTAAGTTGAGAAAATGTTCTGGAATGGTAGATAATGTGGCAATTTATACCTACATTGTTGTGCATTTTATTATTAAATTTTTTCTTTATTTCTTCTTCTACTTTAAAAATTTTAATTAAATTAACATCAACATCGTAAATTTTACCTTTATGGATCCTCCCTACTCTTTGCTATAAGCATGTGGATGTTTAGAAAATATTCCACTTTTTTTTATCTCTTTACATCATTTAATTTATTAATTATGAGAATGTCATCTCCCTTTTTTTATCCATTTTTGTGGTTAGCTTTAACTACTTATATGGATATGTATGTAGGATCTGATGGGGGTCAATGCAATGGCTTCATATAAATTACATTCACATGTGATATAATTTTGAGCATTTTGTTTGTAGATTTTATTAGGAAAGCCGAAAAGAGATTGAAGTGCCGAGTGGTTATTGGGGTTGTGATGGCTGTCGATTGGTTGCTTGATATTAATTAGGGATTTTTAGTCAATTTTTAAGATTTTTTGGATTTTTTTGCAATTTTTCTGATTTTAATCAGAGTGAAACAAATGAAGAAGTCTTAATCACAGAGTTTATAAGGTGTCGCTCGGGTCGTATGGATTTTTTGATCAATTTTAACATTTTTTGAAATTATTTGTAATTTTTCTGATTTTAATCTGAGCAATACAAATGAAGAAGGCTCTTCTACGGAGCTTATAAGGTGCTGCTCGGGTCGTATGGCTTTTTGGATCAATTTTAAACAATTTTTGCGATTTTTTGCAATTTTTCTGTTATTAATCCGAGCAGTTCAAATGAAGAAGGCTCCTCTACAGAGCTTATAAGGCTACGCTGTGTCGCTCGGGGCGTATGGGCTTTTTGATTAATTTTAATAATTTTTGGATTTTTTTGCAATTTTTCTGATTTTGCAAAATTTTAAAAAGTTTTGAAATATTCCAAATATTCCTCACATAATCTAGAACCTTAGGATCAAGCACTAGGCCATGAACCAAATCCAGCTAACTCCTCTAACACCCAAAATCCACATCTATCACTCGGGCACATATTCTGAATATATAAACTCTGTTTCTTCACAAAAATTCATTTTTCTTTTCTTTTCTCTCTGAAATCTCAGAATTTATTTTAATGTGATGGCTTGTATGTTATGAATACATTCCGCATTTGTGATAGCCTTTTAACATTTTTTGTCTGCTTAAATATTTTATTTCGTTCATTAATTAGTTGAAAATAAATATGAATTGAATTTATCCTTTCGTCTCAAATTTCTTGTTAGATTCTCAACAATTTAAGTTGAATAATTCGATTTTTTGGGCGGAATTTGATGCTTTGTGAATGTAGCTATTTTAATGGATGAGAAATGAAATATTTTATTGAATTTTTGGAGGGAATTTTGTCGACTTTTTGAGTTCAATTTTTGAACATGATAAATTTAGCTTCAGGAGACTCATTAGCATAAATAAGTCAATATTCTCAACATATCTACATGATATACAGTAATATCCAGCATAAAGGCCAATCCATTCCTATATTCTCATTCAAATCTAACAAATCAAGCGCCAAATCCATTAAAATTGTCAAAAAATTGTAAAAAATATTCAACATATGTAATCTACATTAACAGCTATACTTGTGAACTTGAACTTATCAATTTAAACTTTCATTTTTCAACACTTTCTCACATTTTTTGCAAATGTGTTGAGAAAAATAATTTTCATTTTTAATTCCTTTGTAAAGTTTTATAATTAAATCTTTTTTTATTTCTTCGTTTAACGCGATTTTTCAACCTTTTTTTAATGTGAAACTTATAAATACATAAAACATTTTAATGTGCTTCATTAAATCATTATAATTTATTGTGTCGCATGAGACTTTTTTTTTTTGCTCTCTGTTTATAGCAAGTTTAAAGGCATATTAAGTTTATAATCTGATTGTTTTTAAATCGAGGATTTTTGGTTTAATTAGGTAGTTTGAATTTAAATTTTTGAGGAGTATTGAATTTCTTGTAGGAGCATTTGGAGAATTTGAAGTACAGGAAGTCCATTTTATTCTTGAAGATATGCAAAGACAAGCATATTTCCCATCAGATGCGCTTAAAAGTCCATTTGGTCCGTTTTTCATGGCAGACTGTGCTGATCACTTATTCACATAAACTGCACTTGATTCTGGCTCTATAGCTGACTTACTTAATGTAACTATGCTAATATGTGGAATCTTGGCTGGATTTAAATGCTTTCCATCTGATTCTGTTGCTGTTTATGCCACCCAGTTTGTACAAAATCTTAATCCACATGTTCAGCTGACATTCGAATGTCAGAATGGATTCTTACATTACTGTTCTGTTCCATGTAGCTTTTGGAGCAAAAGTGTGTATTTTTCCTTGCGGATCTCAACCAAGGGTGGTGTGGCAACCTTGTGTTTCTGTCTCAGCATTGACATTCTCTATAGTTGATGCCCGATAGTGAATTGGGTACAAGCTTTGTGAAGTGGCCAGTAACAGAGTCAGATGGAAGACCTTTTGTAATAACTTAGGCTCCAAGTCGGAGCATGGTTCCAGTAAGTAAGTAAGTAAGTAAGTGAATTTGGTGTCATTCCTTTGTGTGCATTAAACCTCATGCTTTAGAACTTGAAATTCTTCAATACTGGACAAGGATCATTGACTAGATTTCTTAATTCTTGGATGAATCTCTGCAAACTATCAAATTTAATATTAAACCACCCAGAACTCTCAATATTTCCACATAAATCCATTCAATCCTTACCTCATAAGTTCACAACATTCCAAAAATTAATTCCGCTATTAAAAAAATTTACTAATTTAAAATAAAAAAATCTGTTCTACATTTTTATTACCACAATGTGCATGTGCCTTTATACACAACATTAAGTAAAGGTTAAAAGGCTGAAAGCATAAAAATTTGTTTCAACAGTAAACTTCATTTATCTAACTGTACATTCTCATGTACAAAATGTTATTATTATTGTTATGGCTCTATTTTAATTTCACAAAATAAGGCACAAAATAAAACAAAACAAAAAAAATATTTTGTGGAAGTGAAGAATTAATAAAAATTAATAAAAAGTCACGAGGTTGATTACTGTTGATGAAAATAAAATATAAAAATTCAGCGCCATGTCATTCATACTTAGTAATCAAGTTAATGATAACATTAATAATAACAATAATCGTCATCGTATTTTATTTAATAATCACATGTGTTAAAAATATCAGAATTGAGTCGCTCCTCTTTTTTATTCTTATTTCTGATGTGTTTTCTCGTTTCGATGTCTATCAATTGCCATTTGCCTTTTTTATGCTTCGATGGGAATCAATTTATTGCCATTAAAATAAGTAGTCACATGTAGTGTCTGTATTTAGGTTGAGTTTATTTTTTTTGGGGAAGTATTGATTAATTAGAGTTTGAGGAAGTGAGCTGTTGACTTAATTTTGTCTTGGTGGATGATGCTTGGGTTAAGGATCGACATGTTCTTGAGAACTTGAGCATGATATCTCTAACTAGGTTTTTTAGACTTAAAGACATCAATTTTGATTAAATTTAGCCTCAATTGCTGGCCAGAAATAAGAATTTCAAGGTAGCTGGCTTTACTAGATTGGTTAATTTGTCTAGTTGTATATCTGGTGGTATAGTGTTTGAAATTGGCAGAATCAAGCCAGAGATAGAGCTTTTAAGACCTCACTCAGAAAACACTGACTAGAATCCAAAGATGAGAATTTAAAAGCAGAATTAAGCCAGCGATAGAGCACTTTAGACCCCACTAAGAAGTTACTGACTAGAATTCAAAGATGGATCAAACTATATTATGCAATCATATTAATTAAACATTCTAGATCAACTGAATCATTCAATAGTGATGATACTTCAATTAATTCTCACTATAATACATATTATCTTTCGCTTTGTAAGCTAAAAATAGGACAATGCATCATTGTAATGAAGTATTTATAGCAGTAAATTACAAATTCTTCACTTAATGTGATTAACTTCTAGGAAAATGTGATGCATTATCTTATACTGCAGTGAATGCATTTTTTGATGATAAATACAATACCACATTATTGTTCAAAATTTTAATGAATAATTCTGAATAAGTCAGAAATTTACAAATGAACAATCTAATTGAAATTATGCTAAATATAGTTATCAACATAACTTGCATTATCTATGTTAAATGTATTATGTATAGTTGCATGCATAACTTATTCCCAAAAGGCGAAGTTAACTCCGCAAAATCCAGTCCTTCTTTAGAATTACGTCAACCTGGGGCTATACTTAGTCTGGTCTCATCAATTATGGAGCTCTATGAGGTCAGTGGCTATATCATATCTAAGGCAACATCAGCCTTGGAAATACACTAGGCCGAGGATGCATCTGACCTGGGATACATCAGAAGTACAGCCAAAAGTCTGCTTTTTGATATTTTTATATCAAAAACCCTGATAAATGAAAGATTGTTGTCCAAATATGGATAGGATTGTAAACCTTATGTCTTTCTTGGCTACATTGTTGGCCTATGACTAGCTTAAGCTTTGGGTTGGACTAGGTCAAATTCTGGTCTCATGGTATAGTCATGCAAGCCTAAGGACAATGTTTTCCAAAACTTCCACATCGTGTACCTTTACTGCTAACTTGTCTCTTACAAAATTGAAGCACATCTACCTCTTTCAACTTGTTACAAACATTGTTCGCAGAATTCTGCAACTATAAAGCATAAAATTCGTAAAAACAAGAGTAATAGAACAATCTTCCTCGAACATATGACACCAATCAGTTCAATTACCCACAAGAAAATGCGTTTCCTTCCTCAATCCATCCAGAAAAACACAAACAAATTTTCAAAAAACTATTATTTAACTATAAAAATGCTATAAAAAAGTCTTTTAAAGGGTTAAAGTACTACTCATAGTTATAAATTATCATAGAATAGTCAAAAGCATAGCAAGTGCAATGAGGCAATGAGTAAGAGTAAGTGAGAGAGACATTTTGATTTTTTATACTGTAATAAATTTGATAAATGACTATGCTTTTTAATCTCCCCACAAAACGCCGACAATTCTTTGATGTTTCATGATTTGTGGCTCTTTTTTTCTCATTCTTGTTGCCTTACTTTATGCTATTATTATTATTGTTTCACTCGAGACTTGATGTTGTGTATATTTTTTGTTTCGTTCCTTCTTCTTTGCTTTTTATGACGAGCCATCGTTGTGGGTATTTTATTGCTCATGAAAAAATAAACTTTTTATAGATTCTTAACACAGTTTTTTTTAACATTTTATTTTATAAACAATAACAACTCACTAAATAAAGTTTAGATACTTTTTTGTGGATATTCACACATCATTTGATTGCAGTAGCAATTTTCCTTATTTTTGGGGGTCTAAACCTCAAAATCCCTAAATCCTCACTTTTAAAAAATTCTAAAATTTTTATCAGTTGAAAAATTTAAAAAAATTTCAAAAATTGCCAATTTTTTCACTTACAGATGGCATTACTGTCTGATGCTAATGTCCTTACAACATCCCTACCTAACACACAAAAAAAAATCTTTACTTTCACACTTTCTTTTATGCGGAAATGTGAAATGTTTGGATGATTCCCTTCCCCTACTAGTCATATTGTATAACTTCACAGATTCTATTTGGATTCTAACTGAACTCACAAATTTTTCTCTTTTTCTTGTTTCGTTTCAGGGATAACAATTTTGGATTATTTTTTTTTATCATAGTGTGTAGATGAATTTGATGAATTGGTATGTAGACAAATGATGTATGATAAAATTATTTTGAGTACTCAGACGAATTTGAAGGGTAACATTTCATCTGAATGATTGTCTAAATAGTTATTATGGTATGAAAAGTTTTTGTGGAACTGAAGAGATTGAATATTATTTTTGTATGAATGAGATTTGAGTACGGTACTCTGATTTTGTATGTAAATTGATGAATTATTGCACTTTTTGGCTTATTGGGTAAGTTAGAGTCGAGTTATTGAATTATACAGAAGTTATCTCTAAGAGCATGTCCTTGAGAGCTTGCTCATCTTAAATATACTAGATAAGCATGCTTATGAGTGTTGCTTGCAGTTTACTCTGCTCTTGAGAGCACGCTCTTCGCTTGCTAGGGTATAAACTAGGTTTTACATCAGTGAAAGGCAACTGGTGTGAAGAGGCACACCTGTATGCAGCCAAAAAGTTTTGGGAATGCTGTAAATCATATGCCGATTGAAGTTTCAATCGATGCTAACCACCAGCGTGTGCCGTGAAAAATTAAAGGTTGCCAATCTCGGTTCTACACTATCCTTAAGGTTTGGACCATAATATGACCTTAAAGTCCCGACTCTATTTACAGTTCTGGTACAATTTTAGCCTTTTTGCGTCCAAACTGTTCGGAGTCCTGTCTACATTGTCTTAGAATCCACAAAATTCAATTAAACTTCTCATCAATGTACCAATTTTTTAAAACTATCCAATAAATCATCAGCAACCTCAAACTACAGACTATTCAGTGTGCAATATACTTCAATAAATAATCCATGAGGAAGCTTCATATGACAAAATCCTCCAAGTGACTCCATATGACAGAATAGCAATAAAATCTTCCTTGCAACTATGCAAAAAACTGCAATAAAATTGAATATTAATAAATAAAAAAATTCAAATTGACAATTTTTAAAATAAAATGTCAATAAAAAGTTGTCAACTTCTGCCTGACACTTAAAATTCCCAGAACTACCTCGTCAAATTACTAAGTATTCCTATAGAACATTCAATACCCATTAAGTAAATTTTTTTACATCAAAAATCATTATATTGCTAATTCATAAGTCATAAAATCATGCTCGTGAATATAAGCAGCATTACACACTCGCTTAGACTTTTCCTCTATAAAATAAAAAAGCTGTGGAGAAATCGTAAACGAATCTCTTTTATTATAATGTTAATGTTAAGTATATAATTTTGAATAATTATTATTTTTTTACTGCACAACAAATTTTTTAAATCATAAATACAATTAGAGTGAGTCGGGGGTGTGACACTAGGATTGGATAGGGCATTCCTGATGCGTCTAACTAGTTTGCTGCAGAGTATAGCTTGTGGAGTGTTGATTTAGACTTAAGGATCGGAAAAGTAGTGGTTAGAGTGTCAGCCAGTCGATTTCAACAAACTCAGGCTAGGTCCTTGCGAAAGTATATTCGAATTTTGTACTTTTTCGCTGTTCTTGCTCCACAACTTCGTTCGTATGACAAGCGAAACACACAAAATGTGGTTGATTACACTGTATTGACTTACATAGGGTTATCTACATGTTCAAAGTAGCTGGCCATAGTGATTTAAAGACTAATTGAGTAAAAGCGTTTCTAACTAATTATTCGCATAAATTGACGAATGAGCCTCTTACCTGTACATCTAGCGTTGCAAAACCTAGTATTGAAGTCCCAGCGTTGTACAACAAGTGTTGCTAAACTAAAGTTGCACAAATAGTGTTGCACAGCCAGTTTTGGACAACTAGTGTGGTCAACCAAGTGTTTTACAACGAATGTTGCACAACGAATGTTTTGTTGCTAGTGCGGCATAACTAGTGTAGTCCAAATTATGTTGCACAGCTAGCGTGGCAGACCTACACAACTAATGTGGTATACTTAATTCTTTGCAACTCATGTTGCGCCACAAATGCTTCGCAAGTAGTGTGGCGAATCTAGTGTACGTTATACAACGAGTTTTTCGCAACTAGTGTGACAAATCTGGTCTTGTTAAATTTATGTTGCACAATGAGTGTTTCACGACTAATGTGGCAAACCTAGTGCTGTAAAACTAATGTTTGGCATCGAGTGTTGTCTATCAATTGTGGCGATGCTGTTGTTTTACAACCTATGTTGCACAAAGCATTCACAATTGATGCAACTGATGTTTCCTAACTAATAAGTCAAAAGTTCGTCCAATCCTTGATCAAATTCCCATTTATTACTTCACTAAAACTTCCTCTAAATCTTATAATTACCCAAGAGGTAAAAGAGTTAAGCATTTTATATATTTTTTTTCGCAGACTAAATAAAAAGTAAGTAAAAATACATTTTTTTTCTCTCTTCACTTTGTGTGCGAGTACTTTCCACAAGATTAATTTTTATTTTTATGAATGTACTTCTCATCGTGCTATATATATTATTTTTTTTTGAAGTATATATTTTATTATGAATGAAACGATTTGTTTAGAGATCATTCTTATGAACGTAAATTTCATCATTGCAGTTTAATGTTAGGGTTTTTGAAAGACATTGCATGCCTTATTTTTATGTTATGACTCGGTTATATTGTGTGACAAGGAGTGGAAGGTCATCGGGCTGTCAATATTGTGATGATTGAAACTGTTTAATATATCTGTGAATTGATCGACTAAACTGCTGGTTTTCCTCAATTCTCTTAACTGTTCCTTATAGCAGTTCCTCAGTTTTGCAGCTCATAAAAGAATAAAAAACTTTTTTGTTTTTTTGCTGTGTTCCATCCAGAACCCGTTTCGGTTAAGATTGTGTGAGTGTAAAGCACTTCCTTCCAGAGCATGTACCAGAGTACGCGCGCATTGTGTGTGAGTGAGATAGAGCGAGACTGAATGAAGGAAAAAAAAGGTGAAAAAATAAAAATGAAATAAAAAATTATGTTTATGTTTTATATTACGGCAATGAAAGAGATAGAAATTTTATAACATATAAATGTTGTTCAATCTCACTAAAAATTGTTATGCAAGTTTAATATGTATGCTGATAGAGAGAGAATGATAATCATCATGTCTGGCTGTATGTGAGTGAGTGAGATGACTATATGAATATTTATTTTTTACGATATATAAATGTGTGAAGAAATGAAGTAAAGTGAAATGGATTCAGGAAATATGGGAATGTTTTTTACGATGTATTTGTATGAATGAAAATGAAAGAGTAGAGAGCATAAAATGTCTTTACATGACTATTTTTGCTATATTTCTCATATATATGTTTTTAAGTATTCAAGCAAATAGTTTTATGATGTGCAATCACTATTATTAATTATATTATGCTGATTAATTGAATATTACATAAAAATTTATGTTCAAAATGATAAAGTTGTTCCTGCAAAAAATTATGTATAATTTTTTTTTTACTGATTTTTACATAAAAAACCAATGTAATTGTAAAACAAGTACCGAAAAAAAAGAAATGAATAAAAAATTTTATTTTTATCAACATTGACTGTTTATGGCTCATTTTGATTATTTCAATGACAATACCTTTCTTTATCCTTGCTGGAAATTTTCTTTTTTTGCTTTCTGGGGTTTGTTTGCTTATGATGTTTAGTAAATAAAAGTGACTGTAAAAAAAAGAAATTTGTTGTATTTTTGAAAATCCTTACTAAAATTCTGTAAATGGTATGAGCATGTGTAGCTCCAAATCTAATTGGATATTGTATGGAAAAGTCAATTTGCGTTGACTCAACTCCATGCAAAATTTGAGTCGATTTTGAGCTCTGCTTATGAGTATAATAATGAAATTAACTAGGATTTCGTGAGCTGGTTATCTATATTCACAGATAGGCTTATTTAAAATTAATTGTCTGTATCAATTAGAGGTTTGTGTCGTTTTATTTTCATTTATTGGAAGCTATGGGAAGGTTTTTCAAAATTTCCAATCCACATTTATTATGCAACTTACCTGAAGCTTGTTTAGACACTCAAATGTGTCACGAAGCATAGTTTGAGAAACACTGAATAAGGGGGTTTCCAGAAATATTTAAAGGTGCTAACTAGTCTTGCAATTGTAGAAGAAGGTCTTGGGCTGTGTTTCATGATAATTGATCCGCATTGATGCTAGAAAATTGAAGACTAGGACCACTCAAATTGAAATTGAGGCCTTCAGAACCCTTTAACTACACACTTAAATTAAAATATTGCATAGCTTTACTTTAGAGGGTTCAATGGCATAACAATAGCTTTTTCCATCTTGGGTTAAGGATAAAATTGAGCATTGAATAGAATATTGTACGCATTCATATGAGATAACTAGTTATAGCCCCTAACAGAGGAAGAGCTCTGATTATATTGTTTCATAATAATTAAGCTTCATATTGAATGCTTAGGTACTCCATCCTAGCGCTCGGTAGGATCATGATCCTTGGGTCAGGTTGTAGTAAAGATACTAGATCTAGAGCTTAGTAAATCCCCCTAAATGGCGAAAAAAGTATTTTTATAAACTAGGTGACAGTAGGAACCAGTAACAGACTCAGATGGAAAGCATTTGTTGTCCCCATAGGACCATGATTACAGTAAGGAAGTAAGTAAATCCCTCTAAATATTAAGCAACATCCCTGAATGTCTCCATGACTCCATGAAAGCAACCAAATACCATTCAAAAGTCCCAACACCAAAATGCGTAACATCATAAGTGAACAACACCATTCATACAGCAAATATTTCGCGTCGCGCGGCATTTTTATTTAACAATAACAATAGCAATATGTAGCATCAAAGCAGTAATAATAATATTAAAAACCGTATGTGATATAAATTGATTTGACGCTCAATGGTTCCTTATTGTTACATTCAATTGACTGATAAGACAAAAAAGAAAGAAACTACCTTTTGGGTATAAAGCAGTAAGAAGGTACTTTTGGCAATTCCGCGCGCGAGAGAACGAGAGTACGATATAAATGAAGAACAAGCTACAAATACAATTGAGAAATTTGAAAAAATAGACTTAAAGCTGTATGAGTGAAGAAAGACAGAAAGTAAGTCGTCGCGCAAGTAAAAAATCATTTCCAATGCCATCTCACTCATCCATAACAACAGCATTTATCTCACTCAATCACATGTAAAATGATTTTATGTGGAAGCGAGATAAATGTAATGGAATTCATATAAGAGTTTTTATCATCATACAGAAAAAAAAAATTGTTGTATGTAATAAAAAATACTATATAGACGTACTATTATTTTTTTGTTGATATAAAAATATTATTCTTCTTATTTGTTTTGTGTACACAACACACATTATCATACAATTTTTCTGTTCCTTTTGCGAGGTTCTTTTTTTTTTTATTCTTGACTGGCTTTGGCATTTCATACATTTACGTAAAGTAGCAGCGTAGCGACTCTCTTTCTCTTACACTCTCGAATAAAAGTAAAGCTAAAGGAAAAAAAAAATATCAATATAAAATATATATATATATATATACATTTCGCCTTTTGCTGCATGGTATAATAATATTGTGTGTTATGATCGTATCATAAACGAACTACTTGTCATAACGCTAACATCTATTCGGACTAATAAATACGTATTTTTTATATTTAAAAGAGCAAAAAAAAAAGTATTCTTATTATATAGCAGTAATTTTTATTATGTTAAAATTACCAATTTTTTTTCATCGTTTCGTATGAATAAAAAAAAGTGAAAAGTAAAGAAATATTTGGTCTATTTTATTATCCGAGTGTCATCCGGTAAATGAGCGATGAATTTTCGAGTGCCGCGGCATAAATAAATAAAAATAAAAATTGCATGTGATAAAAATAAAAAAAAATTAAAAAAAAGTGCAAAATAATAAATATATCAAAAATTAATTCAGTACGTAATTTTGTCGTCGAACAATAAAACAAGACATTATATACAATAAAAATAGCAAGTACATATATACATAACATAAAAGATAATAATAGAAAAGGTAGTAAAAAAGGAAATTTTTATGTTTGCATCATAAGAAGGACTTTTTTTTTGAAAAGAAAGGATTGACCACAAGGACGAAACAACTGCAAAACAGAAAATAAAAAAATAGAAAGTTGCAATGAAATAAAAAAAAAATTAAAAAAATTGCAAGTGAAAGTTACGCAAAAAATTCAACTCTTTTTTAAAATAAACACATTTTTTTGTCACACAGTGCAGTATAAAGAATAAGAAAAAAGATATTTTTAGTGTGTGAGGAGCAAGCTGAAAAAAAGAAAATAAAATTTGTGACATTCATCTGATAAAGTAAGTAGACTGAATTTTTTTATGATTTTTTATATGTTTTTATGGAGGGCTTTTGGAAGGATTTTAAAATGGAACTTTTTCTCGGCGGTTTTTTAAGATTTTTAATGATTATCGCGGCTAAAAGTTCTAATTATAGCGCCTTATAGTGAAAGAACTAAGATGAGTTGAGTGAGAAATTGCTAAGATTTTACAACTTTGTGGTTTGATTGATGTGGTTTAATAATTTTAAATTTAATTAATTGCAAAGTTTATTAAGAATTTCTTGAAAATGAGCTTTTCTAAACACAGCTGGTTGATTGATTGATTAGATCGATGGATTTAATCATTTTCTAAAGTTGATTAAGTTGAAAAATTGATGACAAAGTTTAAGTTGAGTCCTGAAAATTGAAATAAAGCTTAAGATTTTGTGAATCTGAAAATTAATATCAAAAATGTTAATATTATCATATTTCTGAGTGTATACACTTTATCTATTTAGCTACATCCTTAAGCGTAAAGTTAAGTAATTGTAGTTAGGGATAAGTTGAGCTTAATGCGAAGATTCTAAAGACTAACGAGTGGACAGGTTTTGATTTGACTATTAATAATTCTAGATTTAAGGACATCAATTCTCGCTACTAAAACATTAGTCGTTCTTGGAAATGAATATATAACCAGTTTAAAATTAATATGGCGCCGGCTTTCTTTAATATTTCACATTTATGTTTCTGTTCACTTGATGATTTTTAGAAATGTCAGTCTTAACAAGATTGGTTGATATTAATAAAATATAACTTCTCCGATTAAAAATTCAAAAACTTTTTCGTAGTATAAAAAGTTGAAGATAATAGAATATTTTCAATATTGTATACACTTAAAATGTGATTCAATAATTATGTTTTAAAATTTTGATCGATATTTATGAAAAATATTTGCATTTTAAAATAAAAATTCTTATGAATCAAGTCTAAGCCTTAAAAACAGAAAACAATTGAAAAATTAATTGTTAGATATAAAATTAATTTTTTATGCGTTAATAATTAATAATGTTCTGTAAATTAGAATTGCATTATTAATTGAATCTGTTGAAGTTAGCTTAAGTTTATCTGAATGTTAAGAATGATAAAAAAATTTAAGCATCTAACTATAGTTATCTTAAATCAAGTTTTGTTTCCTGAGATTCCTTTTTAAGTTGCACTTGCTTTTAATTAGTTTTCATAAATTTCCTATTATTTTATAATTTTAAAAATAGTTTAAAAGGTTCATTTTAATCTAAAATTATGTCACAAGTTCAAATTAATTCTTATTTGAATAACTTACAATTGAAGAAAAATGTAAACTAATAACTTACATGATATAAGTGGAAGCTCTCAGCTCAACAAAGTTATTTTCAAGATTCTGCTTATATTCGCTTAATTTTAATTTCTTTAATTAAAACAATAAGAAATTCTAAACAAGCATCACAATTGATTAGGTAATTCCATGTTTTGTTTACAATCTGAAAAATGCTTAGAAGTTTAAAAATAAATTAAAAAAAGTTGTCAATCTAAAATATGCAATAATAGCAGCCATTGAAATTAAATAAATGAAGTGATAATCGTTCAAAAACATTAATTTTTTTCACTAAATAAAAAGTCGAGTTTATTTTAAAAATCTGATGATTAAAAAGTGTAAACAAAAATTGAGAGTGAATCAACAATCAACCATAACTGACGGCGTTATAGCTGAATTCAAATCAATCAAGCAAATCTTCCATTCCATTTTAAAATAATTCCAAAAGCCAAAACTGCCTGCAAAAAAATAAATTGTAATATTACACATATAATTAACCGATACTAATTGTGGCACATTGAAGAACTAACCAAAAATTATTATATATTTTCCTCATATTCCCCTTTTTCTCAGCCTCATTCTCACTAAAACAATAATTAATAAAATAATAAAAATAATAAAAAAAATGTCTAACGTGGCAATGTCATCCAAATTCATAATAGATAGTATGTTACCGAAATATGCAAGTCAATTTCAACCATTTCTGAATTCCCATCTGTCAAGTAATAGTAATAATAATAGTAATAATAATCAAACATCAAATTCAAATCAAAATTCAAATTCAACAGTGTCACAAACCCCTAATAATTCCGAAGGTAGTCCATTAACTGGTAGTGAAGAAGGTAGTTCACCACCATCTAGTAAAATGTATCCATTTGTATCAAATCATCCATCGTCACACGCGAGTTATCCAACGATGCCTGGATTTTCCGGCTTAGATGATAAATCATGCGGGTAATGCAAAACATTTTGACTAAAATTTTTTTTTTTAATATTTTTCATTAATGCACAAAAGTTTTGACCTACTTTTGAGTGTTTTGTACGAAAAAATGGTGTTATCTTTGACTTTTTTTTCTGGTGGTATAACTAACTGCCGTCGGAAACTTTTTTCTCAATTGCATGACGAAAGTATTTCCGTTTCGCTACCATGTGTACGTATAAATGTGCCAATCCATGAGCTCTGTACGTATCAAAAAAAATGTACTTACCTTCCGAATAAAATAATAAAAAATAATAAATAAGAAGTAAGCCTTTCTCTATAATAAGCTGACAAAATAGCTATCTATACCTTTATATTCAAGAATATTTGTGCTGCTTAGCAGAGTGAGCTGAAAATTTTGTTCATAAATTATGGTTATAATGTGCTTTCTTATTTCTTTATCACTTGATACTTCTGACTCTTCTTTCTATGTCTTCTCACTCCCTCCACTCACGTTCTTATAAAGTTGGAATATAATATCTATGTGGTGTGTAATATACGCGGTGTGTGCGCGCGGAGAGATAAAAGATAACGCCATTTTACATAAAAAAATATTTTTTTTAAGCCTTAGCCCTCGATTTTCATTCTTGAACAATCTCTTATTCTTTTGGTGTATATCTATGTATCCCATTAGTTCTCATGAAAATCGAAGGTTAAAGTGAATAAATTATAAAAAAAAATTTAATTCTAATAAATTTCTCAAATTTCTTTACTATTCAGGCGATATACAGACACCGTCATGAATAGTTATCCGTCAATGGGCAGTGCCTCGAGCATTGCTCAATTCTATCATCAAGCAGCAGCCGTATCAGCTGCCGGTGCAGTTGGTATGGATTCACTTGGTAGTGCATGCTCACAATTATCATCCGGTGGCTTATCGTCTGTTGGCACAGGACAAGCATTATCAGAAATTACACGACATCCATGGCTTGTACCTACTGGTGAGTATAATTAGTTTAATTAATATTATTTTTTTTGCGCAATGTGCGTGGTGTATTGGAAATGGCAATAAAAAAATAGCTTTTAAGGTAATTATCATAAATTGTTTTGGTGGAATCGATCGATTACGTCTTACACGAACGTCCCTGAACTTGCGTCATCTTATGAGATGGCTGACTCTGGCTATATCTAAAACTGAAAATTAAGTAATGACCTCGACCGACATCAAGCCACTAGTCACCCTTTTTTATAGCCCAATAAAAAATACACTCAATAATTGGTGTACAAGCCTCGTTATGTACACTGAATCATATAAAATATCGAAACAAATTTTTTTTCTACTCATTTCCAATTAAATCATAAACGCAGCCAGTTGGAAAAATGCTTAATTACTATTTAAGTAATATTTGATCACATGTAGACATTTGCTTTTCAAAAAAAAAAAGAGTTTTTATTTCCTTTTTTTACGTGATATTTTTACTACTATTTTGACTATGACTTTTATGACTATGCGAGGCTTTTATTACCCTATGATATGGCCTATAATTCTAAACAGAATACAAAAGAGATATTTCATTCATTGTATAATAAATTGTTACGTCGGTTATCTATGGAACTGCTTTGGTGCGTGTGTTGAGTTTTTTGGCGGGTATTCTTAAAGACTTTTATATGCTAAATGTCCTTGGGGATTGTTTTGTCAGAAATTTTTTTTGGGAATTTTTAGGAAATTTTTTGGAATTTTCAGATATTTTTTTGAATATTTAAAGGAAATTTGGATTGGTTTTTGGGGGATTTTTTGGGACTTTCTGAAGAGCAGTAGTCAAAATAAAAATTGTAATTAGGCAATATGCAAATGAATTGAATGAGAAGTTTTCCTAATGTTGACTCGAATCTTGCATAACGTCAAGTTATTGGGATTTTTGGAAAAATGTTGCTTGAAGCATTTTGGCTCGCATTTTTGAAATGCTGGCACGTAGTCAAGATTTTGAAGGTTATATAAGCTTGAGCATTAAATGCTACAATATTGTAGATACACCCTAGATTTGGGTAAACTATGTCAGTTCTAGTCTGTGATAATGACTGTTTTAGGCTTCAATTTGGACAATATGGCCTTAAAAATCTGGAAAATCATAAAAAAAACAGCAATTTTTCGAAAATGCTTTAAAAATGGAACGTAATTAGCCGTAATGGTGAGGTTGAGGTAACTTTGCATTTAATCGTTAATACAGTGACAGAGCGGTGCCCTAGCAAACATGCTGTGTTGTTCAACCGTAGCTTTTCATGATACAAAAATACCACTACGGTACCTAAAAGCGATGTTATTTGCCTGTCAAGGCGAGATCCGCAAAAAAATATAGAAAAATTTACTTACGTACTTACTTCCTAAGCTGGGGTGCACGGAGCTCAATGCCGCGTTTAAATAATGTCTGTAGACAGCTCTATCTTTCGATAACTTTTGCCAATTAGAAGTTGAGCGTCCGTGTCCACACAACGAATGCAGGACATTTTCGGCCTTCCTGCCTGTTAGAGCTTTTTAGAGCGAGATCCGTAATAAAAATATAGAAAAATTCTAAAAAATATTCACAAATTCATTTTTCATCCAAAAATAATAAGCCACAGATTCCCAAACCCCCAACAAGCACTCCAACCAGCTGATTTATCCTAAAATTCCCTCAAAGGGTCAATGAAAAATTATTTCAATCTGTTAAGCTGAATAGGAATAGAATAAGAAAACATATTTAGCTCTACTATATTTTTTGATTATTATCTATTTAATCTCTCATTTTTTGTCTCAGTTATATTCGCATTCATTTACGACACATAAAAATGGCATATATATATACAGTATAAAAAAGAATATTTGTGGATGGTAGACAAAAAAAAAAAAAAAAATCATGGATAGACGATAAAAAGTGAATATTGTCTCGATTACGTCATATAAGAGAGGCGAATGATGCCGAGTAAAGGCCCCCGGGCAAAAATAGAGATAGAGAGTACGATTTTCATTTAATGTCCATTAACATGACATATACACATATGTGTATGTCCGCGACAGAACGAATCACGCACATATAAAAAAACATTTCAATTTCATTCATGGAATTTTTTGTAAGCTTGCCTAATTTTTAGTTTGACTATACCTTTATATCAAGTCGATATATCCATTCTGTGCACGCGCGTCAAGTGAAGAATTTCTTTTTAAGCATGACTTTTTTGGTGTGAATAAATTTAAATTTTTCTTGTTGTTCATGCTTGAGACTCAAGGTTAACAGGCACAAAAATCTTAATTTTATTTTTATTTATTCCTGATTATAATGCAGAGATTCTCAAAATGTTTTTATCAAAAACGAGTTTTTTTTTGTTGTACCTTTAAGAGTAACGGCCATTGTTATGGCATCGACACAAGAATTGAAATCTTCATTTCATCACATGTGCGGGAAAAGCACGGCAATATTCTAAATAATAAAATGGCGTAAAAAATCTAATATAAAATGGATTAAAAATGATTTTTTTTTTGTTTGTTATCTTTTTTACGGCTTTGCTTTTTCAGCCTTAATTGAGAAATTCCTTTAATTTAATGCTGTAAAATTCGATAATGTTTATTAACAGGACTTAAAATCTGTTATCATTTAATAATTGTGATATTTTTTTTATGTCCAAAATTCATTAACAAATAGGCAGGCTTCCATTGAGATAACAGATTGGCAATTAAATATATTTTTACTCTAAAAAAAAGAGTATATCCTTCATTAGCTGTCTATATTTGTGAATATTCACATAAAATTTATTTTCATGATGCCACAAAGTAACAAAATTGCTGTGAATATTATTATATTGTAGGCTGTAGGAATATCTTTATGGAGTACCGGCAGAAAAAATTTTTTTTTTTATTGGATAAGTAAAAATAAAGACGAAAATAAAATGATAGTCGAATGGGGTCATGGACTTGCTTTTGGTCTTTAATATATAAGATGTATAAAAAACTTCGTAAAATACATGAATGAAATTGGTGGATTTTTGGAGGGAATTTTGGTTGCGGATTTAGTGTGGAAGTCTATAACTGCGGCATGGTTCGGAATTGTGAGATTTTTTGGCAGATTGTTAAACTTTTGATGATTTGTGATCAATATCCGAACAGCATGGTGCCGTTAATTTAGTTTTTAATCGGAAAAACGTTCCAAAATTAACCGTCATTTTCCTGTTAGGCCCCAACAGCACAACGTGTTTGCTAGGACACCGCTACATCGCTATATTAACGATAAGACACTTAATTGCTCTAACGACACCTTTATCCCTGATTATAACTCATTTTTTACGGCTAAAATTTCAATTCTTTGCTTTATGCTGCTTAAAAGTTTGCGTTTATATCTTGATGTCATTGCAGCGACTAAGCGGAGTGTTAGTAACTAGAATGTGCTGAATAATAATCAACTAACCTGCTAAATTGTAAACAACTTAGTATTAAGTCTTAAAGTTGATAAAAAAATCTAAAAAGTTTGAATTTTTTGCTAAAATTTTAAGAAATTTTGAATTTTTCAATTTTATTCAATTCTTCAACTTTAATTTTTCAATTTTAAGGTTCAAAATTTTTTAAAAAAATTTTAAAATTCAAATTTTCAAATTTTAAATTTCAAAATTTTCAAATTAAAATTCAGAATTTCAATTAAACTTTAAATTCAAAATTTCAATTCAATTTTAAAATTCAAAATTTGAGTTCAATTCAATTTTAATTTTTTTAATTATAAAATTCAAAATTTCAATTAAATTTTAATATTTTCAGTTGTGAAATTCAGAATTATTTTTTAAAATCTTCAATTCAATTTTAATTTCCATTTTCGAAATTCAATTTTTTTTTAAATCTTTAATTTTAAAATTGAAAAATTAAAATTAAAACTTGAATTTTAATTTAAAATTTTTTTTATTAAAATTCTAAAAATTAAAATTCATTTTCCATTCAAAACTGTTCAAAAACATAAAAATTCCTCCAATTTATGTACCAGAAAATCACCAAAAACTCAATTCAACACTCTACAACAATTTAATGTCCACTCCATAACTCAAAAATTCACCAAAAAGTACAAGCATTAAAAATTTACCAAAACAACCACAAAAAAGATCTTCCAAAAAGAAAAAAAAACAATTTCCTTCCAAAAATGAGAATTTATGTATATGCATTTTTTATGTTCTAATTATATTTTATGACCACATCCATAAAACAAAGTGTCACTGCCTTGTATTCAAATTGATTTAAGCAAAACGAGAAGATTTTATAACCTCAAAAAAAATCTCTCTTTTTTTATTGCTTTTCTTTTTGAGTTGCTTCAAAAGGAAACAATGAGGAACAGAACTAACTATTTAAGGCCTAGTTAAGAGACCATCAGCAGAAAAAAAATAATAAAAATTAATAGAATTTACCACACGCAATTAATTTTAAAAGAGCACTTAAAAAACGTGATTAATTAGAAGCAATGATAAATGCTTTGTAGAACATTAGGTATAGACACTATTACACAGTATGATTTTTATGGATTCTCTTGTTGCGTTTTGTCATCAGAACAGAACGAAATGACTCAAAAAGTATGTGAGTTTATGGTTAGAAATGGTAATTTTGAAGGCCATTATGCTGTACAATGATTGAAAATTGTAAAATTATTGGCTATATAGTTACATAATATAGTTAAATGGCTATTAAGCTACATTGTATTTTTATTCTAGTTCATAAAACTTCACATCATTGTAATGGCATAAAAAATCATAGTGCTGGAGAAAATTATTTTAATAGAAATTCGATTTTGAAATTCTTAGCGGAATCGATGCGTGTCTTTGAAAGTCTTTAAGGTTTAAATGGAAGTATGGAGAGAATTAATGGAAAAAGGAGTATTGGGAGTTATGATGAAAGAGTTGTAGTTGGGTTAGTTGCCTTAAAAAGCAAAGATTCCACTTTTAGGTACCGTAGTGGTCTTACCGTGTCATGAAGGCATACTCTTAGGTATCCTGAGGAGAAATTGATGTGATTTTAGCTATGGAATCGATTCGATTTGATTAGGTGCTTTAGAAAATGCAATCTGTATGGCTCGGAATCATGGAACATGACTGCTGCGGATGAAAATGCTGTGGGTGTCTTCGAGAGAAAAATTCTTAGAACCATCTTTGGCCCTAAGAAAGAAGGTGACCTGTTCAGGTGCAGGAGTAATGCAGAAATTTATCAGCTCTTTAGGGATTCTGATATTGTAAAGCGAATAAAAGTGAACAGGTTGCGATGGGCTGGGCATGTTATTAGGCGACCTGAGGAAAGCCCATTAATTAAGGTCTTTAAAGCTGACTTTCTGGACGGTAAAAGAGCCCGTGGACGCCCAAAGAACTCTTGGAAGGAAGCTGTCGATAGAGATAGCAATGCACTTGGTATCAGTAATTGGCAAGTGGTCGCCAGCGATAGAGCCAGCTTCAGGCGACTCCTGTGGGAGGTCATGGATCACAACTGATCTGTACGACCAGCGAAGTAAGTAAGTAAGTAAGAAAATGCAAAAGGCATCCTATACAAGCTTTGAGGCTCATGTGCTAACATGGCATAATCAGGGTACTCTGACACCTGGTGTGGAATAGTTCCTAAATAATGTCCCTAAACTAAAGTGACTTTCGTTTTGGGTCGAATTTGGTAAAATACAAAAAAAGTCCATAGCAAAAACTTTATCTAAATATAGAATATTTCATTAAGTTCATAGCATTTGAACCTAAATTTTTTGATTAATTTCAACTTTACTTGACATTTGACATATATTATCTTTGACTTAGACATGATTAATATCACAAATCATCAATCTTAGTGACAGTTTTCTATCAATATTCCAAAATGCGTTGTATAGGGTCAATAACTTACTGCTCATCTATCATGCATTCCAGCTTGGTGTCAGTTTCACACTTAAATCGATTTTATACCCTATCAGGTATAGAGCTTGCTCTTGAATGCAGATTAAACTGCGAGCAACGTTTACGAGAAGGCTCATCTAGCATAATTAAAGTGAACAAGCTCTCAGAAACGTACTCTTTGCCTGTTAGGGTACAGGAACCTGAATAAGCTGACCAGCTTCTTGATTTTGTCCAAATGTTATTGTCGAACAAAGCATCTTCCATTTCCTCAAAACAATACAATCTTAACCCCAAAAATATAATTCAAAATCTAATTAAAAATTCCATCTAGACCCCCTCTAATAAATTTCCACACTAGGTGAATTATCATTTAAAATTCAAAGTAATTCCTAGAATTATTTTCTAAGCTCCAACAGTGTGTGCATTCACAGAAAACAATTTAATAATTCATTCATACGTTCATTCGATTTGAAAAAAATCTAAGAAATAAAAAAAAAAATATTTAATTAAAACAATTCATGAAGTAACGAACAAAACTGACACAGAATAAGAAGAAGAGGAAGCGTTAAAAAAAACTACACAACTAAAAGATTCGAAAAACATGAAAATAAATTAACTGATTTATTAGTTTTTTTCTTCTCTGACTTATAAGAAGAGGAACAGCACCGAGAATGCAGATTAAATTTAAAAAAGAAAGAAAAAAAATTTCGTAATAAACAATTCAAAAACATATAAATCAACAAACCAGACATTTGCTTATTCAGCATCATTGAAAAAAAAATATTCATAAATATATGTACACATACATAGATGGAAGGCACCAAGTTGATACGTGCACCATATTTATACGTAAAATATCACCCAAGAGTTGATGATGATGAATATGTAATAGTATAATAATTTAAAATTGTTATGATAGCAATGAAAATTAATTAAAATTAAAAATAATTGCTAATCGTGCCTTATCTCATTCAGCTGTGTTTATAAGCATTTTATATTCACTTTTTTTTTTGCTACTTCTCATTCTTACCCCGCTTACTTAACTTACTTAACGTACCTCTTATGAATTATATTCTGTTCAGTACACACTGCTACAATGTTATCGTCAACGTCATCATCATAATCATTTCTCATAGTGATTTTTATATTAGTTTAGTTTTCGGAGGAAGACAAAAATGTTAATGTAAAGTTTTGAGGAAGTGATGGTTTAAGATTGGGTAAAGAGATTTGAGGGTGGGGGGTTATTTTGAGTTTTTGGGGAACATGGAAAACATTAGGTACACTTCGAGGTATCCGATATGTTACCTTAAAATTTAATTAGTCGGGTGTTGCGATCTTGGCTGTCGATAGAATCTCAAAAGGTCCAAAATGCTTTAGAACGAGACATTACTGCTTTACTTTGATGGCCGTACAGATCAACTGTGAATCCTGGCCTCCCTCAAACTAGGAATTAACTGGTTATAATATTTTTTTGCACCAAAATACGTTAGAACTAAGCATCAACTTGCCATGAGTTAGTTATAACGTATTATGGTCTACTTAGGAGTCTTGTGGCATATTTTAAATGATTATGACGTATTTTAGGGTACAATAAGATGCATTTGATTAGTTTGTTGAAATTTGATCAATTTCTGAGTAGCCAAATGTGGTAATCCATTGCTTTTACCTTAATAATTGATCAAAATCAGCCCTCGGGATGTCGTCAGGACAACATCGCGTCTTGCCGTCAATACAGCGATGTAGCGTCACACTAGCGAACTCGTTGTGCAGTTCGAGACTTTTACTAAGTCTAAGACAGTTTAATGTATGACAAATTACTGTCTAGTGTCCGATAATCATCTATAAACACCCTTATCAAGTTCAAACGTTTCCAAAAAATTTATTAAATTCTCCAATCACCAAACAATTCAACTTATTACCCATTCTAGTTTAATGAGAGTTAACAAGACATCCCAACAAAATTTAAAAATAGTCAAAATGACATTCTATCCAATATAAAAAGTCACACACTGCCAAAAAACAAAAATCACCAACCAATTTATGCACATTGCCTCTAATTATATGATTGAATAAATGAATTTTTCATTTTTATTTATCATGACAAGAAAATTAATTCAATAATTTTTTTTATTCTTCTTATTTCATGTTCGCCATCACCATTTTAGACTGGATGAGTAATCCCTTCGATCGAGTTGTATGTGGAGATTTCTCAGGTAAGCAGAAACAAACTATTTTTATTGATCGTAAAAAGGAAAGTAAGAAAGCAGCATTAAAATCGATTTTTTCGATTTTTCTGTCTAATACTTAATGTGATAGTTGTGTGCTGTCAACAAACAATAAAAAGGAATTTCATTTTATAAGAGGGTTCTCAAGTACCTTAAATACTATTGCTGTTATTCAACTATAAAAATATATGAAAAAATATTTTTCTACGGTGTTTAAAAAGAAATGGATGTTATAGATTACCGTCGGACGGTCAGAAATATAAAGCAATAAGTTATGATCATCATCTACACATGGATAAAATCGATAAATGAGGGTCTTGGAGTGAAAATTTGTTCGAACCTCTTTTTTTATGACTGTTCAACTGCTTTTTGAGAATGTGATTTTTTTACTGCTGAATGTGACCTTCGATATGTGTTCGATGGATAATTACTTATTTAACAGATTTCTTCACCCTTTAGTTTGCTGATTCGATATGGATCTAGCTTCAGAGGGGGCACATTATGCAAAATGTTAGGTAATTTTGGGATTTTTTGCATTTTAAAGGATTTAAATCAGTTCTTGAATTCTGTTAGAACATTTTGAGATGTGTTTGTAACTAAATGACATGAATTAAGCAATTACAGTGCATCGGGGGCTTTTCTAACACTAGATTATGATAGAAATGCTAGTCATACTAGCGAACTACAGTAATACTTAAGAACCATGAAGTAGTTGACAGTTTCACAGCTTCTAGGGCTTAATGTAGATTCAATATCATATGAAATAATACTGGTTCATAGAATGATTCATTTTAAGGACCAAAACCATATTTACAGGCTCCTGGAACTTAAATAAGCTAACATTATCAATAATAGTTATGATTTCTATTATAGACACTTATGAACCTTTTATATATCGAACTATGGAACGATACCAAATTTATAAGTGCCAAAGCCTAGCTCTTTATTCCTCCAATAAACTAAAATATCATGCAACTTATGATTATTCCATATTCCATTGATTTGCAATGATATTTCAATTTTCTCATATTAAGTCCATGCAATAAATTCACATTAAAATATTACCATCCATTATGGAAATTGTTAATTAATGAGTAATATATTCCAGGAAATTTTGAAAAAAATATTCCAAAATGAATATTAATATGACATTCTTGTGGAATATGCAGAAATATGCAGAAATCTTGTCTTAAGAATACAAGTTAAAAATAGTATATTTCTTAATTTTTTTGATAGGGGTTAATGAGCTGTTGGAAATTTGATTGAGATTGAATTGTTGGAGATTTTTAAGGAAGATTAGAATTTGGGTGAGAGTTTTTGGAAGTTGAGATAATTTGTAATAAATTTAAATCACTAAGTTTAAACAAATATCAAAATTTGGGCTATGGATGGTCAAATTTGAAAGTTAACCGATAGGAAAATACGTTACTAGTAGTTAATGCCTAGTTAACAACTAGTTCAATTGGTTTTTGTCCACTTAGGCTAGTTAAGATAAAGGATTCAAGTCTTTTGACTATTTTACCGCATGCGCCTTTGTATAGTCTAAATATACTCATAATTTAGAAACATTCAAGCTCCTTCAAAACCCAAAAATGCTCAGAATCAAGAATTTCACGACTAAATCTACAAAATTCCTTATAATCCATAAAAACTCCCCATAACCTACTCCCCACATTCATTATACACAAAAATCAATAAATGGATTTCAACATTTTTCAATAAAAATCCCCCATATGTTCACAAAAACACTAATACACACACAGACTAAGAAGTTCTCCCATGATGGATTTATTGTATAAATTTAGAAAGGCTTGTGTGTTCATTCTAGCATGATAAAATACCAACTTTCTTTCCATTTCTTTTTTAATATCAAAAAAATTTGTTATTTTAGCATTTTAAATGAAATTTAAAAGAACTAAGTCATTGAGAATCGAAGAAATGAGAATGGGAAGTAAGAATGAGAATGAGAAACCCTTAAGAAATAAGAAAAAAAAAACTAATAAAGTGAAAAACTTTCACATCATAAAATACAGCACACAAACTTGAATTTTACGACCACTTGCACACACGCAAAAGATACAAAATATTTTAGAAAGGAGAAAAATGAATAAATGGAAATGAATCCCTGACATTAACGACAATTCTCAATTCTATAACGTGTTTTAATATGGCCATGGCAACTCTTTCTTTATTATTATGTAGATATACTATTCATAATTTAAATTAAGTCAGTCACATACAATTATTTATTACCTTAATCTAGAAATAGACACCATACATTTCATTATAGATGATACAATGTTGTATGCATATGCGTAACATAATACAATGTGATTAGGACGACACCCAGAACGGCCATTATTTTTATGCTTTATTTAGAGAGTTATATGCGGTCGTACAAAAGAGTGTCTATTTTTTTTTTTTTTCTTGAGAATTATCCTTGAGGGATGCAATGGCATAAACAAGGCATAGAAATTAACGATTTTTATAGTTCCTTCTTACGCCTCTTTAAATATATGTGTGCATTGTGTCCATTGCATTGTGTACACGATAAATCATGATTTTATAACAAAGAACAAAATGTCAAAATAAAGATTAAATTTATTGTTGTTTGCCGTTGCATTTTTTAAGCATCAGAAAACAGGCAATAAAGTCTATTGTATTAATGTCTACTTCAAAATGGATCTCATATCGCTCAAAGATATATTTTTTTTGCCATGTCTGTCGCTCTTCCCATGCTGATATGGATGATGATGATGACATGTTACATATGCACAACAAAACATCATTCCAATGCTTCGTTTATGGCACCGACAAATATAAATAAAAAAATATATATTTTCTCATTTACCGCAAAGACCGATCTATCGATTGCAATATGTTTTGGTTTTATGCTTGCTGTTTTTTTTTATTTTTTTACAAAATGTCGAATTTTTTGTGCCTTTTTTTGCCGACTTTGTTTTAATTTTGGATGAGAAATATTGTTGTGGCTTTATAGATAAATGGAGGATTCTCTTTTTTTATCTATCTAACAGGTAGACATAAATTTATGTGGCCAATAAAGAGCTGCCAACCCTTTTCATGTACGAAAATTCTCATCAACATAAAATGCGCATTAAATGTGGAAAGAAAAATGATTAAAAAATTTAAATTAGGAAGGAGGGAGATGTGGATGTGATGACTACCTGGATGAGTGGTATGGGGTATGGAGAGGGTCAGGTTTTGGGGTTTTGGAGTTGGAGTCTGGTTAGTGACGCTGTTTGGAGTATTTTGATTTGTATAGTCTAAATTGCTGCTTATAGTGTACTAGGTTTGATATTTGGACAAAGGTTTCAATTCATAAAGCTTCTAGTGTCTCTATCAAGACCTAAGGTCACTAGGGTCACCATATGAAGAAATAGCCTGACTATATGACCATGCTGTATATTTTAAGACATCAAATTTGTGCTATTGTACCTTAAAACTTCAAAATACAGCAAAACTATCCAAAATATGGCTTAAACCAAGTAACATAAGTCAAGTCTGAATTGTAGAGCTCCTAAAACTTGCACATTCTTTTCTGGCATTCTAGACCAACTCTTAACCGTAAAATCACATGATTCTAAAATCACGCACCTAATTGACGTCATTTACAAGCTAGTCCCAACCAGAAAACAACGAAAAAAAATGCACAAAGTAACAAAAAAACATCAAAAATCACCACCATGGCTTAATTATAGAAGAATTTATCTTAACTCGACTATAATTTATTTAAATTACCTCATACATTTCATCAAGAAGTCTCTCTATCTATTTGTGAACTCCTAAATGTGCTCGATTGTGGCGAATAAAAATAAAAATAAATGAAGATGATGCTAATAAATATTGAAAAAAATGAGAGATGAGATTCGATGAGATTATTATAATTTTTGAGCATCTACTCTTTGCCATCGCCATCATCATCATACATGAATATGAGATAATAACAATAACAATTTAAATAAAAGTCATTACCCGCGAAATATCGACTTATTTTAATTGCTTTTATGAATATCGATATGGTTATTGCCATACATATTCACAAAAGAGCAGGCAATTTTGAATAGATTACACAAACAATTTTTAGTTAAGTAGGAAAATGAGATTTTTTCTTTCTTTTCTTTTTTTTGCCTCGTCGTGTGCGAGATTTTTTTGTTTTTGGTCGAAATGAGAGGAAGTGGACGGAGTGGGAGCAGTTTGTCGACATGTTGGATCGGATTTCTAGGAGAATTGTCTACATTTGCTGATTTTTTGATGAGTGTTGATTGATATTTGGGTTTGGAAATTGCCTGGATATAGAGGAAGTCAGGCAGTAGTATATAATGGCGTCCATAAGACATGACATCAAGTTTCAGTCAATTTTGAACTTGTTTTGTGAAATATTCTAATTATGAGGATTTTAAAGGCAATTTAGAACAGTTGATCTACCCTTGCCTACGTCACTGAATGACTTCTAAGTTCAAAACCTTCCAAAACCCCAGAAAATGCGCCATAACCCCTCCAATCTCATCTAACCCTCTCCCAACTCACTTTCAATCCCGTCTCTCATATATTTCCAATTTTATAGCACCCAGTAGACTCCGCGCATCAGAAAAATATTCTCTCCGAGTCTCAGTTGACTAATACTTTTAAAAATTATGGATTATGAAGAGACAGACAGACAGTGAAGAAAAATAAAGGCCGTATTGTACTATTTATAGCTATCACTTTATTGTGTAAACATAATGCTCTTAATAAGTGTATTTTATGTGCAAAGAAATTAGTTTGAGTTGCTATTTTTACATTTATGGAATTCAATATGGTGCCTTTTATAGTTGAGCACACAGAAGTGAATGAGGTTGGGGAAGATCAATGTAATGTAATTAAGTATAGGCCTTTAATTTATATTAATCCAATTAAAGTACTTAAATGCACTGTGAAACATTTAATGTAGTAAATATTTCAATATTTTCATTCTATCCCTTCTCGATATGTTCCATAACCATATGCTTCCTCTCTTTCTGCTCATATACATGCTGATGATGGTTCTTATCGTATTCTTATAGGAATATATTAATATGTGGGGTGGTTTGTATGTTATGTAATGTTTTTGTTGACTGTAGGGCATCTATAGTGACAGCTCATCCTCCAGCATATAGACACAACATCTGTACAACCCCACATGTCTCATCAGCTGAAAAATTTCCTTCTTTTCTTTGTCATAATTGCTGTATTCAGTTGTAAATTTATTGATTTGATATCCCTCTCACTTCTCTACTGCTGTTGCCCCTGCCAACACATTGAGTCATGTTAAAATCTTCATTTTTTAATTTAATTCTTAAAAGAGTAACTCTCGGCTGTATATTGTATATTTAAAATGGAATTTAATTTAAATTAGGGTTCGTATTCTATTATTTTATTAAATTTATGACACAACATACAAGATACGATATAATGAAAAATTACGGCGTGAAGAATAAATTGCAAATGGAAGGATTAAAACATTTGAAAAAAAGGGGTTGATGATTGAGAAATTCAAGAGGTGCTCGAGGAACTTTGCTGGATTATTTCAAGCTACAGAAATTGATTCATGATAAGGAAATGTTTCTTAGGTGAAAATAAATATAAATAAAGTAAGATTTAGAAAGGGGGAACTGTGCGTTATCTCAAGGGTAATAAGAATAAACTATTATTATTTCATTTTTAGATATCGAAGCTTATTCGAGTGTATTATGACGCAAGTAACTCAGGTTAATTTTATTTATACTGAATGTTTTTGAGATAAGGAATGAGATTTGGGATTTGGTTGGGTAAAAATGTTGAAAGACTTTAAGAAGCAGTTCTTTCTTTACTTTTGGTCTTTAAAAGTTGAAGAAAGTCACGTGTTGATGATTTTGAGAAATATTGGATAATATTGATGGTTTTTTGGGATTTTGGAATTTTATTCTTGTATTTCCTACGTGTTAGCATTCATGGGTTTAGCTAGGAGCCTAAATCTAAGAGCCTAGCTATTCTAGGAGTCTACCCGGAAAGCACTTAATGTGGATATTGCTAAAAATCCAACCACAGATCGACTTGACTATGCCCTGAGATCGGATTTCATCAAATCTGGCCTAAAGCTACAGATATGCTTGTCTGAAGCCATTTCTACATCGTATACCTTCCGGGAATGACCAAAAACTTGAATTAATAGAAAATTCTCTAATATTCCTAGAATATTTTGAAAAATTCTTAAAGTTTCCTTTAACATTTTGAGAATTCCAACCCAAAAAGTGCATGTTCTCTTCTAAATGTCACAAAATTTCAAAACAATCCATTAGACCTCATTAAAACGTAGTTTATCCTATGACATTTACCTCAATCCAACCTCTCATCTGACATTTCACAAATTTCACAAAAAATGGCATGACCACAATCAATTTAATTCGACCAAAAACAAGGACTTCCTAACTAGCAACTCACAAAAAAAATATAATTAACTGCCATCAATCATGTGAAGATTGTCATGATTTCCTTCAATAAATTTCAATAACCAAAAGAAATCTTGTTAAATTCAAATTTAAAGTAACATGCATGTAGGCAGCATGTGATTTATTATTTTATACAATTGGATGTAGATTGTAATTGGTTGGTTCCTTATTTCTTGAATAGAGATGACTTTTAGAGACTGTTGGCAATGACGCCAGTTTTGCGAGACTTTGTTGTGATGCAAATTGAGTTTGTGTTGATAATTTTGAGTTCAATGGACGTGGATATAGTTTAGAAAATTGAGGATGAGTGACATTACTTGACTATGAGGCTGTAGAAGCATTCTTCATGGCAGTCATAAACCTGATTATTGTTCCCATAAATCCAGATCAGTCACACTAAAATTCCCATCCAAACCACCTCAAATCCACACTTTAAAGCATGAAACCCAACAAAAATTCACTAAACCATTCAAGACACACTTCAAACTAAACGTTTAAACACCACATTGTCAGCCATTCCACCATTTCCTTAAAGCTTTGTCTATTTTTATTTACGAGGAATTTTCCTACAATTTTTAATGAAAATTTTTCCTCCATTTCATTTGAATTCCCTCGACGACGAAAAGAATTCTTCCTTCACCCACCCATGTTCATATCCCTTCACAAGCCAAGGCTAAGTCATCCCTACTGTATAAAATTATATACAGCATGTGTAGGGAGAGAAAACATGGCAAAAAAAAAGTGGAAAATAATAATCAGACCAAAAAATATCCTTTAACGTGTTTATTTTATACGGCTATATAGCAATAGAAAGAAGCAGTTATATGAAGGCGGAAATACTCTTGTGTTTGTTGTTGTTGCTGTACATGCAAAAAAAAACTATGAAAAAGTGTATGCAAGGAGCGTTTTTATTATAATTTTAGTCATTTGAGTCATTTTCATGATGGCTTTTATTCCTTACTGCAGAGGACTAAAAGGCATTTTAAGCGCTACAAACAAGGATGTACAAGTATTCTGTATTCTCATTCCCATTCCCCATTTTCACTATCTCTGCTTTTTTGACTTTCTGCACTCGACACTCTGTGTCATTTTCTGTGTGTGAATGTGAAAAAAAAAATATATCCGAGAGAAAAATTCTACGTTCTCCGTACACACAAAAAAAAGGGGACTTACTCGACGTCTATATTGTTATGTTTATGCTTATGATATCATTTTGATTATTTTATTCTAGTCCAACATATAAAAATAAATTCTTATAGTAAAATAAACGAAAATATACACATAACAAAAAATGGCAACATTAATTTTTGTTTTCTTCTTTTTTATGCTGTTTGTTGTTGGCCGTTTATGATGTTTTTTAATGAACGATATGTTAATAATCATGCTGAATTATTAAAATTATTATTTTAATTAAAATATGTGTATTTATCGTTTGACTCACTATGATTATTGTAGTTTAAAGGTGTTTTGAGGCTCTTGAGGGGGTTAAGTGGTGTTTTATAATGGAAGGTGGGGTGTGTGGCTGGGTATATGGTTTTATGAAGCTAATATGCTTTGTTGAAGCTAGTTTTTGAGTATTTAGGGATTTTTGAGTTCAATGAGCTTAATATCACAAATTTAAATGATATTATTGAAGAAATTCATCCTATCAAGACCATTCCGATCAATATTTACTGAAAACATGCCCCAAAAGGCAACGAAACTGCAGTTGACTTAGAATCAAGTGGCAGCAACTTGGCAAATTCAACTAAATCTGCCAAATGACTATAACTTTCCCTAACAAGCAAATAGACCGCTTTAAGGTACCGAAGGAGTCTTTGTGTATCATGAAAGCATACTCTTTGTTTGTTAGGGTTGATTCTAAGTATAGGCAGCCGCTATGGTGAGGACATTTTGTCCTAACAGTATGCTTTCATGATGCAGAAAGACCACTAGACACCTAAAAGCGTTATCATTGCCTATTAGGGTCAATTTGTACTGATCGATTCACAAAAAGTCTAAAATTTGACAATTTAGATTAAAATTGTGTGCAATTTTTAAGTTTTTGGGATATTTTGAGTGTCTTATGAGAAAAAGTGCTTCAAAACACCAAAAATTTACATTCCTGATTGCAATTTTGCAGACAATATCAAAAATTCCTTAAAAACTCAACATGCTATCCAAAAAATCCACCTTAAAGCCTCAACTTCACCTCAACCCACACAACACCATAAAGTTCAGCATCCATTTAATACAGCACTTCCATAAAAAGTGCACCAAAAGACCACTTCCGCTTTAAGGATTTTCGCCTCACGCTCTTAAGACACAAAACAAGAAAAAAAAAATTATTTGCTGACTAAAATGAATGAAACAGAAATCATTTATGAGCTTTTTTCAATTCCATATAACAATAAATAACGCAGCAAGTACCAGCAATGGCTTAACGCAATGGTAGTATAGGGAATATATCGTAAATTTTTTATATTTATTTCTTATATTCGCAGCACGTACTAATTTATTTTTATTTTATTTTATGCATCGCTCTTACTCACTCATTCATTCATTTTTAGACGAAAAAATCTTTCCATCTCTCTCACTCACTCGATTCTTTTTTTTATTATCATTTTTTTTTGTATGTTTGTTGGAAATGAAAATGATATCAAAATGCATTGCGAAATAATATATATATCTCTGATGATATGTGCAAAATGAGCATAAAATGCAATAAAAAATTTGTGAATATGTGTACATGTCATAAATATTCATGTTATCGCGATAAGATGAAAATTTATTATCCTTTTAGTTCCTCTTTTTTTTTATTCTTTGCTTCTCATTCATAAATCCTTTTGTTTTGTTATCTAGAGCATGATTATTTCATTATAGTTGATAGTAATCTTATTTATGTATGGGAAAAATGGATTAGATGAGAAAGAGGAATGATGTGGAAATAGTAAGAGATTAGGATTGGGTTAGGGGTGTAGTTAGGGGTTCTGTGACGCAGAGGTGTAGTCAAGGGGGCCATTGGGGTATGGGTATCACCTCCGAATGTTGGAAAATCGTTTAATTTGTAAAATAATTTAAAATTTTTGGTTAACTTTAAAAAAAAAAAATCCAAAAAAACGGTCGAACCCCATTAACAAAATCTTCTGGATACCCCCCTGCTGTGAGCTTATTATAGATTCTCACCGTCTTGCTTACAACGCTGATCATACAATTCAATTGTGATCCATAAACTCCCTATGATGACGCCTAAGCCCAGCTCTTTCGTTGGTCACCGTTTGGCCTTTTTCAATTCCAAATACGACACTATCCCATTAATACCTTATTTATAGCTTCTCACAATCACTTAAAAGTCACAGAAATTCTTAAAAATTCTAATTTATCAATTTTAAAATAAGAATTTTCAATAAAATTCCGAAAACCCATCTTAACGCACCTAATTCCAACAATTTCTCAATTCCCCATTAATATCCTCAATAACTGCACATATAACAGCAATAAACACCCGTTAAGATCATATTCAACCTCAACAAACTCATTATCTCCATCAGACATTCAAAATGTGCAACAAAATACTCCAAAATTGCTACAAAATGTAGCTCATTAGGTCAAAATACAGAAAATGTATCACAATGTTGCCATTCCAGACTTAATTTTGCTTAATATTTATAATAATGACAATGTCTCATTAAAGAAATTTGAAACTTTAGAGCTCACGCTACATATAATAATATAAACGATAATTCACATTAATTAAACATATCAAAGCAATATTAAAAATGATTTATTTCGCATTAAATAAACAAAAAAAAAAAATATAAATTTTAATAAACATTTTGAGATTTCATCAGCTTTGATGTTTCGGGAGCAACGAGGTCTTTAAACAAAAAAAGAAGAACTCAGTTAAATCAATAAATTGAAGTGTAAGACATCCCCATGCTGATGATGCATGTAATTTATTGTAAGGTTTGAAATACGTAAATGTTTTATGAACAGATGAAAATTGTTTGAAAAACACGAAAATGTGTTTGGATTTTTTGAAGTGGAAAAAATATCTTGTTTGATGTTCATTTTCTTTCTTTTTCTGGATTTGTTTGAGAGGTGTTGAAATGATTTGGGAATATTAAGATGTTTTAGAAAGATAGATTAGAGGTGGGAAACCTTACATGATGGAGCTTTTAAAAAAATGGAAAAAAATTGAAAAAATCATTTAAAAAATTGGAATCAATTTCAAAAAAATTGAAAAAATGTTTAAAAATTTTTAAATAATTTTGAAAAAATTGAAAAAACATTTAGAAACTTGTAAAAAATATTAAAAAATTTGAAAAAATCTTTCAAATTTTATCAAAATTCACTAACTATAAATTGCAACTAAAACACAAATATCCCTTCACAAATCACGTGAAAATCAATTTTCCACCATTTCACAATATGTTCAAATTCACAACAAAATAAAACAAAATTTATTATCGATTTAAAAAAAATTTTAATTTTTTTCCTTTCGCAATCAAACCGAAATAAATATTCATAATTTTTCAATAAATTCTCATTTCATTCCCTATTTTTCCCATTACGTGCGCAATATCAAGGCCCAACAATTTTTTATATTTATTCGAATGTAGTGTAGCATATAGCTTAAATGTTACCATAGTTTCCAAATATATAATTAAAAAAAAAGAAAATGAGAAATTTTCGTATTTTGTGAAAAATGGCAATGTGCTGTATTTTCCAACAATATAAGCAGTGTGAGAGTAAGTAATATTGTAAAATATTAGTCTCAATGGACTTAAAAAAATATTATTATCTGAGAGGATATTTCTTTGTTTCACCGAATATAAGAACGAATGTAAATAAATACAATGAGAGAAATGAACATGAACAGTAATTTTGCTTGCTTTCTTTTCTTTCTTTCTTTTTTTTTGAATCCTCAGCACAATAAATTTCATTTACGGTAGAAATGTTCTGCTGTTCTGAATCTGCTTCTCTTATGTGCTGAGGGGGAGAGAAATAAATAAATAAAAAAATAGAATCGAGCAAAAAAAAAAAAAAAAATAGAATTGTGAAAGTCAGATAGATAAGTAGATTTGGAATTTATATGGAAAATTTATCAGAAGCTGTGTGTAGATGAGAAGTTAACGGAAGGATGGAATTGATTGAGGGGTGAACATTTTGTTGGAATGGGGCGCATATTTTAGGTTGTAGAATCAGGGTTAGAGTGAATTTATATTAAAATTTTGTTAGATTCTGAGGTGAAGTAATTTGAGGAAGCTGGCCTAGAGGCTTGGTAACTGGAATTTGTGAGAAAATGCTTAAATGGTCGTTGGTTCGAATCCTTGTTCAGAATTGTCAATTTAGTCAATTTAGTCACTAGATCGTCCATCTTACGGCAAGATTCAAAGATGAACTTACACAACTGTTATGGCTTATTTTAGGGTGAAGTACCAAATTTATCAAATCAAGCTGCTCGGGTTAAGTCCTCTTTAAGTGATTCTAATACTTCAAAGAACTAGTTTAGAACATCTTCTTATAGATTTTGTATCATTTTAACGTTAAATTCAGATTTTACATTAATCTGACGTAGCTCTGTTGCTTGATTCTAATTGTCACAGCTTTCATATCACTTAATGACTTATTTCTTGCTTTAGATAACATAAGTCATGCTTATGACCAACATATGTCATGATTATGACCAACATAGTTATGATTATTACCACAAAGACATGTTATTGACTAATTTTTATCAAATTTTTATGAAATTTTACTTAATTGCTCCAAAAAAATCTCAAAAATGCCCAAAAACCCAACAATTCTACTAAATACCCATCAAAATCCTTCCAATCCAGACCATCCGACAATCTACCACCAGCACATCCCTTTCTCAAAAACAAACTTTCTCTTCCTCACATCATCCATCCAACAAAACACAAAAGACCGATATAGATAGAAAAAAAGATCAGATGCAACAATGGTTATGATACGTATCGTAAATTTTACACCATCACTGAAGCCATCTTTCTTTTCTTCTCTCATGCCATTTCTCTTCCTTGATAATTCCTCTTTCCTTTCTGCTCGAAATTCATTTTCATTTCTCCGCTGCTCAGTACAACAACACAATACAATTTAATACATCTGATATAGAGGGTATAATCCAATTACCATAAATTTAATTTTCAAATTTTAGGGATGGAATACATGTACATGTACATATAGAAAATGAAAATAAAAAAAAAAGTATGTAGGAGAACATGAAGAAGTAAAATCAACGTTATTTGGCATGAGACACCAAAATATCCATATTGTTTCTTGCGTAATTTATAATAATGGCATTAATGGCAGTAATTGCCTTTTTCTTCTCGTATAGGTGCCGAAAAAAGAATTATCTTAAAGCGTATAATATTCGACACATTTTGAATGTCATTTATTCCACTAAACTTAACTTTTGTTGTTGACTTGTCACAACTTTTTGCCTTTTTTTTCCTCTTTTTCAAATTCACATGTGTGCGGTGGATTTTTAATAATATTGTAAGGCACACATGTGCGCATAGTGAATGTTTATGAGTATGGCAATTACAAATGATGCTAACGATGCGGATTATTGGATTGAATTGTAATGTAAATATCAGGGCCTTTTTGAGTTTAATTTTGTTAATATGATAATGGATTAATGGGTTATATTGTTGAGTATTGGATGGATTTTTGGGGATTATTAGGAATTGTTGGGGATGTTGGAGAGTAGATTGGGGTCTATAGTGTTTATAGACATCATATGAAGGTATAGAAACCTATTGTAGGCTTTATAGGGTCCTATAGAGACATGCGTTACTCAATATTGACGATAAGACTCAATTTGGCAGTTAAGTAAGAATCAAGAGGTTCAGTTAAGATTGTAGTGAGTTAACAGACCCAAATTCTACTTTATAGAGTCAATAGACCTCAATTCTAGTCAAATT
Organism: Chironomus tepperi; assembly: GCF_022539635.2. Taxonomy (NCBI): domain Eukaryota; kingdom Metazoa; phylum Arthropoda; class Insecta; order Diptera; family Chironomidae; genus Chironomus; species Chironomus tepperi. The sequence goes on from NW_027226207.1 coordinate 6,238,882, forward strand.
CTGTCCCAGAAACTCAAAAATGACAACTTAGTCTGCTAAACCATCCAAAATAGTCCATAAACTCAACTACAGCACATCTCACGCATCTTCTGCAACATTGTAACTCCATTACAATCCCATCCGGCACAATCTTGATTAAATCTAATAATCCATACCTTCCTTTGTCTAAACCAATCAATAAATTCTCTTTAGCCTATAAAAATCGACAATTATTGTACATCCCGTACAAATTGTCGTATCCTGACTCTGAATCTACACACAACTTTTTTTCTTCTCATTTACTATTTCTAATTAGTAACTACACAACAATGTTGCTGGACATTACTTTTTGCGATATTATAAATGTCACATAATGACTAATTTTATTAAAAGTAACTCTCAGCACAACGTTTGCTTCTGCGTATGTGGTGTGTGTATTATACTTAATAGTCATATTACGACACATATATAAAATAAATATTAATAAGGTTTGTAAATGAAGTGATGGTGCAGTATTTGAATTAGAATTGAGGATTTGTTGGCGCATTTTTACTAGGAAATTTGTGTGATTTGTTGGAATTTGATGTGGGAATGTAGACAAGCAATAATATTGAGCTTAGGTGCTTTAGGTGGGATTAGGTCATGACAAGGAAGTGTTAAAATGGAGCTAGGAGGTATAGGACACGTTAGGGATGCTCTGTCACTTGGTTATCCATCTATTCATATCTCATCAAGGACTATATCCAATTACCAGCCTATATACCCTCAAAATCGAGCAATCTGACTGAGTATCCTCACGATCAGCCTCATTTAGGTCAACATGACCATTGTCTACCAGAATTAGTCACTCCAGCCCCAAAACCAACTCACAAATCATCATAAATTTCAAAATTCCATCAAATTCCAACTCATACTGTAAAAAATGCCATTGCGCCACTCAATATCCAATTAAAAAATCAATTCTCCAGCTTCATTAAGACTCGTGTTAAGTATTCATTTTGAAGTTATAAACTTAACTCACTAAAAAGCTATTTAAGCATTCAAAAAAATTGTATTTGAAAAAAAGAAGAAAGAGATTCAATTTGACGAATGTTTATATTAACATTTTAAAGATTCTCTGATTGGATTTGTAAGGGAGGGGATAAGATGGAAAAAAATTGAATAATTAATCACCAAGCTTGTATTTAGCTTATAAATATTTACATCAATCTTTTTTGGTAAGAGAGAATTGTTTATGTAGATTAATAAACACACGAAATTTGTTTTACTTGATTATAAATGCGGACATAAAGATGTAGTTAAATATACATACCGCATAGCTTATAGTAAGTGTTATATGCCGACTCTCTCTTTTTGATGTGAAACTTTTCAAAAAATTCTTTCTTTAAAAAGTGATAAAAATCTAATTAAATATCGCAATTAACTACTCGATGATGGATAATAACACGAAGTTTCAATCGACTTGATGTATTTCAATGGATATACTCACAACTGTTGAAATAAGTTGAGCAATTAACGCCTGCAAAATCCAACAAATATGTTCATCTCATTCACATGACTATAAAAAATTTGGTTTATTAAGCGAAAATGTTTGTTCCTTTTTCTTTAAAATTCGACGCGATTATGAATTGCTTCCGATCGTGTCCCATTTGGGATGGATTTTTATCGTCGTTTTGACGTTGATATTTATGTTGTCTTTCACGTTATGAATACCGAAATGAGGTTTTAAATAGAAGAAAAATAGAAATAGATTGCTTTTTGGCATGAATGAATAATGAAGAAGATGGAGAGGGGGATATGATGATGATTATTTGTATTTTGCGAGCTTGGGTTTATTAATGTAAAATGGGTTTTAGGTGGAATTTAATGGGAATTTTTGTAGATTAGGTGTAGTTATTCATACTAAATGATGGGCTGTGTAGGATATGATGAGTTTTTGAGGATATGATGGGATTTAGGCATTTCAAAGTTGCGTTGGCTATTAGTTTAGGGGCCCTAGTTAAATAAGTTGATAATGACGTATTTTAATGAGTTTGACAGCATGTGACTAAAGTTTGATGCAATTACTACAAAATTCGAGACTAATACTCACTTTAGATGCTAGAAAATTGATGCCAAATCTCAAAACCTTCTCAAAAGCCTTGTAAATGCAACAATGGCTTAATATATACGCACTAAAAAATTATGATGAAGCTATAAGCTTTCTAATGACGCCTCGAGATTTATGAACATCAAAACAGCATTTTACAACTGTAGAATTGTCATTTAAATCTAAAAATAGCTATTCTAGCTCTACAAAGCTGCAAAAATATGTCACAGACCGGAATATGACTAGAAACCACCAGAAATATTTTTTAAAAAATTTATTGATCTAATTTTTCTTCATTTCCTTAATTATGTCATGAGCATGCTCACTAAGCTCCACTTCCTATCCAATTTCTCATCTGCAGAGCACCATATTGTCCAACAAAAATTATTTTTTTCCCTCATTTCCTCATCATACCTTAATTGCAATAAAGTAATGTAAAATTATTTCTCATTAATAATGCACAATAAGATGACACCAAATATGAACATCATCAAACTAAAATAATGTTAAAAGACATCCAATAAACATTCATAAGCTCAAAAAAGAAGAAAAAAATGTTCACTTTATCTACATTAAATATCATCGACTGTGCACAGTGCTGATGCTATTAAAAAAAATTGAGAAGGAGATGGGGAAAGATGAGAATATCCATAAATTAGGATTTAACATTGAAGCAATAAATTCTTCACCTTTTCGGCAACTATGGAATTAAAAAAAAAAGAATATTTAAGATGGAATTAAATATAAAGTCATTTTAAAGGAACGACTTTTTCCATTAATGAAATGACAAAAATCTCTATATGAGTGTTAAATATAAAATAATAATTTTTTTTTTGTGTGTCAGCATCGTGCATGCCACCTTCCTCATTCTCAATGTGTAAAAATACGGAGAGATTATTTTGAGTCACAAAGAAGGCAGAGGCAAAGATGGAGGTCGATTTAGGGGGGATTTTTAAATGATTGTACTGCGTTTTAATGGAAATAGAAGTCTTCTGAGTGATTTTGGATGTCATGTTACTGTTTTGGGCTTCTATTGGCTTATATGAATCAGTTTGACTAAAATTTAATTAATTTCTTTAGAGCTACTTGCGACTATATTTTGCCATTTTGGACTCAATTTTACTTAACTGTGCATCTACAAGACTTCTTTTGACACCCTATCAGCTTAAAGACCTAACCGTTAGCTCTAGGAACTAACATGAGCTCTCTCAATCCTTATTGAAGCTCCCAGGACTGTCCTGTACACTCTTAGACTTTTTACAGCCTATAAAGACCTTATTGAACGTCTTTGTAGATTTATGGACCTCATTTCATACATGTAGATTCCTATTGACTTGCAAGAACCCCAACTAGACCTCCACGAACACTATTGCAGTTACTTGTTTCTCATTCAAACCACAATTCTTCCATTAAACCAACATACATCCCTCCAAACCCCCTCAAACTCCCCTGTCACCATCAACAACAGAAGAAAAAATGTTCCGTAAATTTATAAAAAATTCTCTTACTGTTCATTGAACTAAATGTTGAAACCAAGAGAAGCAGCAGCAAAAAATGGCAATATAATTTTTTTTTCTGTTCATGTGCAGCACAGCAGAAGCAGTAAAAGAATTGTTTTTTGAGTCATTTTTTTTCATATCATCGGACGACGGTGAATGAGCGACAATAATGTGGTACGGTTGCTTAGCGACCGTTTTTTTTCCTCCCTGTCTTCCTTCATTTTATGTACACAATTGTTTTCATATCTTATGCTGCACATTGTGCACAGTCAACATCACCGCATGAAAAATTTGATTCTGTCTGTTTTTTTAAAAATAATTGAAGGGAACGAAGAAGGAACAAAAAAAAATTTAATTTCAAAGTTATTATAAATGGAGATTAAAAATTTTTTTTTGTTCGTGCACTGCAGTGAATTTATATTTTCGGAGATATGAAAAATTTGTCAGAACCGCAAGAAAAAAATGCTGATCGAAATCGTTTAGTATGCGGAATTACTTACATTCTATTTTATGGTTTATGTGGCAATTTTGAGTTTTACTTTTGAGTTTTTTTTTATAGAAAGTGGAAATAAAAATGGATAAAATTGGTGGAAAGGATAATAAAAGGAATTTGCTGTTTGGTTGGGTTTGAGCGAGTTTTTTGGGATGTTGAGTGGGTGGTTAGGTGGTTGTTAGTGACTTGGTAATGGTTTTGGGCATCTTACGTCCTTTAAATTGACTCTTAGAGGTCCCCAAAGACCCATAAATGCTCTGAGGGGTTCAGAGAGTCTCATAGAGGCTCATAGAGGCTCATAGAGACTCATAAAGTCTTATAAAGACTCATAGAGGCTCAAAAAGGCTCATAGAGGCTCATAGAGGCTCATAGAGTCTCATAGATGCTCATAGAAGCTCATAGAAGCTCATAGAGGCTCATAGAGGCTCATAGAGTCCCATAGAGTCCCATAGAGACTCGTTGAAGCTCATAGAGGCTCAAAAAGACATTATCCTGACAATTTTTGAGAATATTCTCAAAATAAGCCATTTAAAAACCTCAACAAAGAGCAAGAGAGCATCCATATACCAAAAGGTCATTACACCTTTCACATCCCTCATTATTCATCCTTATATACCTCAATATCCAATCACATACACCTCAATACTCTCAAATATTCCCGTTACCAAAAGAAAAATGCGTTTCCGTTACTCACTATCCTAAATTTACCGTTCCTATCACAAAATTTCCAATTCTTCTTATTTTATTTCTGTCAAAAAAACGAAAAGCAAAAAAAGGCAAAGAAAAAGTCATAAAAAATTAAATTACAGACAAAAACATAATGTTGTATGCTAAAAAAAAAGTTTTTTGGGCATATCCTTGACAATACCAATCCATCAACGTTATTTTCTGTTGCGAAAAAGAAGCAATAAAAAGGCATTGCATGCCGTAACAAGTAAGAAGAATAAGAAGAAAGTTAAAAAGAACTATAAAAAAAACAAGGAACAGAAAAAAGGAGAAAAAAAGATAAAGAGAAACCCTTTTTTCAGCTCCTTAAAGTGAAATCGCTTTCCTTGTTTTGAATGATAAGAAGGAACATGAAAAGAATTGTTTAAAATGTGAAAGTTTTCGGTCGTTTACGCAACAACAACAGCAAAAAAAAGGGAAAATTTCATGCGAAAAAAACATTTTTTTTTTGTCATTGAATTAAGTAAATAAACCCTTTTTTTTCGGCATGCTGCTTTCTTTACTTATTCATCGGACACCATCGACAGCAAACAATGAAAAGAGAAAGTTCCTCATTTAACTACATCATTGCTGTATACACGCACCTTTCTATATATATACTCATTTATATCTTGTTCTTATTTCTATTTGCAGGTCCAAATGGTTGTCCACGAAGACGTGGTCGTCAAACATACACACGATTCCAAACATTGGAGTTAGAGAAAGAATTTCATTTTAATCACTATCTTACACGCAGAAGACGTATCGAAATCGCACATGCACTATGTCTAACAGAACGACAGATTAAGATTTGGTATGTATTTTTGGATATTGTAGTACTTCTGTATTTATAGATACTATTGTCGTCAATGAATTGAGTGCGTTTGTGATAAAATTGGAAGTTGGATCATGCAATGGTATTTTTGGGATACCTGATTGACATTATTTGTAGAATGTATGCTGTGGGTGGGATTGTGAGACACTAGACTACCTAGAAATGTCAATCAATGCGTCAGAGGCTTGTATTTAGAGCAACCGAGGGTATCCTTTCCTAAAACTGTGATTAGAGTAGACTGACGTAGATTAACAAGCTCTAGCAGTGTATGGCTTGTATTTAAGTGTGACCTGGCTCATGATACAGTTATTAATGATGACCTGAGGGATATTATGCATTTTTTGGAACAACAAGTATCAAAATAGTCTAAAAGAGTGGGCTCATGGTCGTATAAGGACATTTTAACATCATTTTACTGTTTTGCCTGCAAAATAAGGACTTGGCGGCTAAGTTGTCTCGCTTTAGACCCTATAAGGCAAATAGGACGCTTTGTTGGTGCCAAAATACCACTATGGTGCCTAAAAGCGGTCTCTTTGCCTGTTAAGGTCTAAAGTGGGACAACCTAGTCATACGAATTCATACAAATTAAGCAGGACAACCTAGCCACTCCAAATGATCCATACGAATTAAGATTGACTATTAACCTGCTTAAAACAGCTAATTTCAAACACTCTTGTTACTCAATATGCCTCATTAGCAACTCATTAGTTAACAAATCACAAAAACTAATACGCAACAGAAAGCCACTCCACTTCACACATTCCACATCCTCCTTAAATTCCAATAAAAAAATTCACCATTAGTTATTCCATACCTCACAGATAATAATCAACTACAAGCAATTAGATGTTAACATGAGCTTTATAATTACAATTATTAATAATTATCATAACATTAATCGATAATTACCGTATAGATACACTCGATAATTAGACGTTAGAAATTTTCATTGCTTTTTATGAAAAGAACCTCATTTCTCGAAGGTCATTGAACCAATTCGATGAATTAAATTTCTATTGAGCTAATTTACTGTCTAGAACATTTTCTTCTTTCAATTTTAATAATTAAATCAATTAAAATAAGTGCATTTATTTTAAATTAATTCATGGAATATCAATTGAAATGGAAATTTTTTTGTGTTCAGTGAGGTTGATTTGGGAGATTGTATGATGGCGGTGGATGCATACGGTCGATGATAGTGGGTGCATATTTAATTGTCGACTTGCTGTTCGATTGTCTATTTGATGAGGGGTTGTAGAGTTGGCTGAGGGAATTTGGGAGTAGAATTAAGTAGGAAGTAAGCAGATGATTGTAATTGATTGAATTATTGTCTCAATAATTGTTTGAGATGATGCAACTTTGTTAGTTTGGTGTCTGAGGGGATCCAGATTCAAACCCTATTCATGGCCTCCTTCAGATGCTGAAACTGGCCCTATTGCTGCCTTCCACTTGCCAATTTCCAATACCAAATGATACTTTAAATAGACAATTCTGCTAAATAGAGTGTAAAGCCTCTGTGGACTAGTGGTTAGGCATTAGACTTGATATCTGCCTTAGTCTCTCTTTAAGTGTTCAAGTTCGATTCTCACCAGATGCTTGGATTTCAATCATATCTTCATATTATTGTCAATATTCTATGGAACTAGTCAATGGAACTAGTAAAACCGAGTAATTCTACCAAATTCAAAGAATTCGAACATTTGATTACAATACGTTGATATCTCTGTAGCATCCACCTGCTCTTCATATACCCTCATTTAAATCATTTCAATCTAAATTGCGCACTTACCTAATTTTACCAATTACAACTCAATAAACTCCAATTTCGGCCTCTACAAAGCCAAATCAACTCATTACACACTCAATTCATTGCAACATGTTTCCACAGAAGCATAAAAAAGTATGCAATCGTTAGAAGGAAATCACAAGTCAGCCAGTAAAATAAAGATATAAATTTACTTAATTATATGCACCAATAATATTGCATAATATTTTTATTAATTCTCATTATTTTCATTTTTTTACTTCAAACAGGTTCCAAAATCGCCGCATGAAATTAAAAAAGGAATTGCGTGCTGTTAAAGAGATCAATGAACAGGTATAAAACTAGAAAAATTATGTATGGTAGCAGACATTGCAAGTTTTGAGGACACAAAAACAAAATTTGCATAGTCAATAGCTGATTATTACTATTGGTCAGCTTTTTGTGTGTCCTCAATGGTCACAAACTTCTAGACCGATTATCATTAGCTTCTATCATGCTGTGTATGCATATTCATTCATATTATGACATATATAAAGTGCAAATTGTAAAAAGTCTTTCATATGGAACGACAACAGAGAATATTTGCATACAATGAATATGAGCATTTTATGATGATCCTTATTGTCTACGCCATAAGCTATGTAGTGCAATAATGTTTGTGGACAAACAAACAAGCACACATAGAAGAAATATGATGAAGAAGAGGACGACAAAGAGAAAAAGAGAAAAAATGTCCCACGCACATTTTTATTGCTATATGCTTCAAATATTATATTTTGTTGTCTTGTGTTTGGTTCTTTTTTTGTGCTTGATCTTTTCCTCTTTGTTGGGGAGGATGTCCAGATGAGATAATGTCTTTGAGAATACAATTGGGAATTTTTATGGAGATTATTGTTGAAATTGATGGTTTTTGTTCAATTTTTAGTTGCTAGGACCGGGTATAATGTCAAAATTTGGACTCTAAAAGTGTCTTAAGCTAGGATCCATCCTTAAAATCTAGCACAGAGCTCGAAATCATCTTCGATTTTGTATGTTAAATTCGACTCAAACCTCGACTCAAATTGATTCGATTCCACACAAAATCCGAGTTTACTTCAATCTCTGTGTCAGATAATAGGGATAAACCCTAATTAAGGGCAATTTCAGAGCCTAAATTCTAGATTTTGTATGAATTAATTGACTATAGACACGATTCAACTTCATATAAGAATTGCCTTCAAACTCGATTAACATAGCAGTTAATTGAAAAGTACAACTTAAAAGACAACCGACCTTTTAATGACAAAATGTCATTCCATTACTTGGATAAGTTTACTTCAAATATGCAAAAAAAATGAATTACGAAATAATAAAATTTCAACTAAATTCCAGTTTGAGATTCGAACCCTTCAGCTTATCAATTTCATTTATTATCAATTAAATCATCAAATTTCTTTAACAAAATTCAACAAAATCTCAATTTAAACTCCAAACCAAACAAAACTCATCACTTGGACATCCCAATTCCACAGTCAAGTTTGTGACCACTCCAAAATTTATGACTTTTCATGGTTTCTTTCTTCTCTCAGAACGAAAAGAAAGAAGACAGAATATTTTAAATTAAAATTTATTTCATTTTCGATTCGTATATAAATTTTTGTTAATTCTTTTCTTATTTTTATTCTTCTTTCTTCTTTCCATTTCCATCGATACACAATATATGTATATAATAATTCTTTTCAAATGAATACATATGTATATAAATTAAAGGCAAGACGTGAGCGCGAAGAGCAAGAGAAAATGAAGCAAGAAACAATGAAATCATCACAACAACAGCAACAACAGCAACATAATAAAGCACAACAACAGCAAGAACATGCAGCTCTTTTATCATCACAAAATTCACATGGCCATGGACCACATAGTGGACATATTGGAAATCATGGTGTTGGTGGATTAGTTGGAAGCCATTTGCATCATCCGTCATTAGTACAAAATGATTTGAAATTAGGTTTAGGTGGTATGGGTGGTTTAGGTGGTGGATTAACCGGCAATTTGGGTATGATGGGACAATTGGATAATAAGAATCAGGACATTTTAAAGGCAGTCAGTAAAGTCAGTTCATAAATTCTCATACCTTTCAGATTATAAAAAATACAATCGGTTTTTTACTACTTTAAAAAGTCTTGAATTACTTACTCTATCTCCCTTCTCTATATCCCTATCTATCCCCAAAAATTTCTTTCTACAAAAAAAAGTAAATAAATGATTCCGTCATAATTAATATTGAGTAAATAAAAAAATGCATTAAATAGGTGAATATACACAAATACACAGTAATGTAAAGTAATTCTTAAATTAAAATTCATTCATTCCCTTGGGTGGGCGTTTGGATGGGCTTTGTGGGTTACTTGAGAATTTTGAGAATTTAGAGAATTTTTGAGAATTTTCTAAGATTCAAAATCATCAATAATGATGCAAATATGGCAACATAGCATGAGAATATGGCAACATACACTGATGAACTAGATTGTATTGTTGAAAATGATAATGGCCATCGAAGGTCGTCCATTTTGGATTGATTCTTATTGGAATTGTGAGAATAGATGAGAATCTTAGTGAGATTGTACAAGAATCTATCAAAATAATGCAAGAATTCATCAAGATTCTTCAAAAATTCAACAAAATCTCACAAAAAGTCATCAAAATCTCACAAAAAGTCAACAAAATCTCACAAAAACTCGTCAATATCCTGCAATAAGTCATCAAGAATGCACAACAACTCGCCCAAAAAATTGACAAAATTCACAATAAATCATCATTGATTGCCATGACCCCCTGAGACCCCCCCACCAGACCCCCACATCCAAGGATCATTGAGAGTGCATAGAAAGCTGACGCTGATGCTGTAATTAAGCGATACAAAAATAAAAATGAATCCTTCATGTGTTAAGTGTGTAAAAAAAAATATGAAGAATGATTAAAAAAGTATTAAAAAAAAAGTCGAAAATCTCAGAAAAAGAAGTAAAAAAATTTTTCTCGGTATAACAAAAATCATGCATGATTTTCAAAATAAATTGCACGCAATGACTTATCATAAAGAAAGATTTCTTTTTAATTAATTAATTTTTTTTTTTTTATAAATTCACATTTTTGAAGTTAGCAGAATGTGAAGACGTAAAGGCCATTTAGTTATAAAAAGAAATATTAATAAAAAAAATTCATAATAATATTAATGATTAATGATATTTACATAATTTATAAGTGAACATAACTGATCTTAAGGATGAAGAAAGTAAAAAATGATTGAATATGCAGGAACTTTATCATTTTTTGAACATAGAAAATGAAGAAAAAATTTTTAATTTTTAAAAAATAGCAGATTGATAAAAAAAAACTTAAAAGTAATTTTAAAAACGTAAGTTGGGGGATGATTGAGGGGGTTTGGTGGAGGGTAATGAGGACTTGAGTTAGAATTGACTCAAATCACCCTCAACCCCAGCTAGACCCCTTCATGATTCCACCACAAAAAATGAAATTCATTGATGATATAAAAATACGTACTAGTATGTAAGAATGCTCTAAGAAATAATGATAAAAAAAAAAGTAAAAAAAAATCTCCTTTTTGCGAAATATAAAAAATATATATATATAAAGTTAGTTATTAGCAGTTTTTTTAGAAAGAATTAAAAAAAAGCAGAAACTGAGCTGTATAAATGAACATTTTTTGGCATCTATCTCTCTAAATCTCATCATAGACATAAAGTTTCGTACTGATATTAACAGATGAATCTATTAAGTGAATTTTTATTACAAACAAAAATTTTCTCATAAATTTGCGGATTTTTTCTTTAATTTTATTTTTTGTTTCTGATTTTTTTGATGAAAGGTTGGAATGAAGATGGGGAGGCATTAATGGAATTGTTCGTACTAATGTGTATCGTAAACAGTTTGAGAATATTTGACTGTTTATACATGCTGGCATATGGATTGATGCATGCGGCATGCTTAATGGCATGTCTATCAATGCTCGATTCGATTAGAGTTGCCCTTGGGAAGATTTTTTTGAGATTGGAATTTGAAAGTGTGTGTTGAATTTTGTGGGATGTTTGATGGGAATTGATGTAGATTTATGGATGAATGGCTGGTTTTATGGTTGAAAATCTTCCTGGAAATTTGAGAAAATTGAGCAATTTTTTGACAATTTTTGAGAAAATTGAGCAAAATTTTGACTATTTTTTAAAAAAATGAGCAAAATTTTGACAAATTTTAAGAAAACTGAGCAAATTTTTGACAGTTTTTGAGAAAATTGAGCAAAATTTTGACATTTTTTGAGAAAATTGAGCAAATTTTTAAGAAAATAGAGCAAATTTTTTGACAATTTTTGTGAAAATTGAGCAAATTTTTGACAGTTTTTGATAAAATTGAGCAAAATTTTGACAGCTTTTGAGAAAATTGAGTAAATTTTGACAGTTTTTGAGAAAATTGAGCAAATTTTTGACAGTTTTTGAGAAAATTGAGCAAATTTTTGACAATTTTTGAAAAAATTGAGCAAATTTTTGACAGTTTTTGAGAAAATTGAGCAAATTTTTGACAGTTTTTGAGAAATTTGAGCAAATTCTTGAAAGTTTTTGAGTAAATTGAGCAAAATTTTGACAGTTTTTGAGAAAATTGAGCAAAATTTTGTCAATTTTTAAGAAAATTGAGCAAATTTATAAAAAAACTAAGCAACATTTGGGAAAACTGAGCAAATTTTTGAATAAATTGAACAAAAATTCCCTAAAAACTCAACACAAATCTTCAAATTCCAACCCATACCCCCTAATACCCCTCCCCCAAAAATACATCAGAAACAAAAATAAACCCCAAAAACCTCTTCAACCCTTCGTACAAGCAGCGTCCCCAGTGTCAAAAATACATAATTTTATTAATTTCTACAAAATAGCATTAAAGCCATAAAAATCATATTTTTTATGAATTTCATTTTAATGTTAAGTTTATAATTTTTTTTGTTCAGTTTTATAATATTTAAAGATTAATTCTCTTTGTTTTTATTATTTTTTTTTGCCACTAAATATGTTTAATTTTTAAGCTGAATTGCAATATAATTTAAAAAAAAAAGTTCTATTAATTTTTTAATTATTGTTTATAAATTAAGATGTCGATTATTGATGATTAATTTGAAGCTTTGAGTGGAAAATTGACAGGAATTTAAATAATTTGTAAGATATGAGCCCACATGCTCACTAAACAGCATCATCTGACCATAATTTTGTCAACATTTAAATATAATAATTTAAAATATTTTTAATCGATTTTACAGACACTCAAAGTAGCAGATTAAGTGTCGATTATCGACATTGACCTTATTTTCTTATTCTGTAAAAAATTAAAATTTCACAAAATTTTTTTTGATGTTCTTTGTGTTCGAAGAAGATGAAATTACTTAAAAAATGAATATAAAAAAATTTTTATAATATATAAAAAATTGGAAATTATCTTGTGATTTTTTAAAATAATAATGATAAAAAAACTATTTCAATTAATTGAATGAATTTATAATTTTAGTTTCATTATTTGTTTCTGTCACATTTTATTTTCTAATTATTTCTTTTTTGGAAAACAAAAAATAAAAAAAGTAAATTAATTTTTAAGCATGAAAAAATAAGTAGGAAATGTAATACTGAATAAAGTTTAAAACAAATTTCTTAGAAAAATTGCTTATTTTTGTTATTATTTTATTAAATTTTGTTATGTTTTGTTTAGTGTGATTGGTTCGTGAATGGATGTGTGAATTTCGTTGATTTCTGGACATTTGGGTTGGGAATTTTCAATTATTTTAATTTCAAACATTGATTTAAAAAAATCGAAAAAAAATAGTTAAAAAATGTCAAAAAAAAAAAAATTGAATGCTATTTCTCTCTTTTTTGTTGTATTTGTGACGTATTTAATTTATATATTTTTTTTTGAATTTTTCTTTTAAAATATCGATTATTAATTGATAGTTATTTACGACCACCATTCTTTACATTATTCATGAATATGGATAATAAATTGTATGATTTAAATTTTTAATTGGAATTCGATATTTGTTTCGTAATCAATTGACAATTCTTTAATTTTTGAATTTGTTTTAAATATATTTTTTAAAAATGTTGATACTGGAAATGAATTTAAAAACAAAATGAGAGGTTTCTGGGGGTTTTACATCAAAATAGATGTGTTTCAAAATTTAAATTTGACGATTTTTAAAAATTGAAAATTTTAATTTAAATTGAAATTTAAGAACTCAAATTTTAAATTTTAATATTTTTGAAATTGAAATTTTAAAGACTTGAATTTTTAAATAAAAATTTCTTAATTAAAATTTTTCTAACTGAAATTTTTAAAATTAAAATTGAAAATTTTAATCAAAAAAATTCAAATTTTTTGAAAACTAAATTTTAAAAATTTAAAATTATTAAAAATTTAATTTAAAAAATTTCCATTTAAAATATTCAAAATTGACACCTTCAAAGCTCCCGCCACAACCAATTCCATCGACAAGTTTCATTAAAATTTATCACTTGCCATACTCAACTTTGTGCTTACATTGTGATTAAATTATTCACGCAACACCTTTAAATGGGATTGTCTTACTCAAAAAAATATTTACGACACAAAATGTAAAGGAATTTCATTATCAGGTTTCACGGACATTTGATTTATTTTGAAAACTACAGCAAAAAAAAAAGTTTCCATTTTATCACGTACTCTGTGTCTTTGTGATTATTAAGTCTATCCATTGAACCATCAAACTGATTTTTTTATTAAAAATTTCAGGGCGGTATTAATAAAATGAGTAAATTTAGTGTTAATGACTTTTTTTTCCTCGCTAACATCAAACACCTGATACGACATGACAGAGGAATCAAATCTAAAATCAGTAGGAAGTCAACATCGATTTATTTCATTCATAATTTTGAAAATCGAGTTATTCTGAAGACCACAAGTCGAATAATCGATTCAAAATCAAACTCCAGGTCGGCGTGACTCTGACATGTTTCCTGCTTAAGTCATATATGACATCAAGTAAGATTCAATAAGCAATCTGGGTTACCAAATTCAGTGTAGACAGGACTCTAATATAGAGCCACCTCGACTTGTGCCACCTTATTCACTTGTAGTCAAAACTCAGATTAAATTCTATTTTCAAATCCTTTCCAAAATTGACTAAAATTCATTTTAACTTGTCTGACAAGTTAATGTCCACTTGATGACTAGATTTAATGTATACTCGGATTTGATTTCAATTTTCAAAATTATCATCTAAATAATTCAGCTAAATGATCTTTAAATGACCAGTTAATCATCCATATATGACATTATATAGCTTAATTAAAATAAAATGAAGTGGTTTTGCAAATTTCATAGCCAAGATTTGTTCATTGATAACTTGAAACCTGAATATAATCGCTATATTTGCAGTTGGGGCAGTTGGCAAATGATGTCTTATATTTAGATCGAAAGAATGAATTAAGATCGAGTTAAGACTCATTTTGAAGACTCTAAATATTAATTCTATGATTTTCTGAGTCAATTTTCTGTCAGTGGTCGTCATTCCTTAATAATTCTCATTTTGAAGACATTTAGGACCACTTCTGAGATCTGTTTTATGAATTTTCTGACATTGGTCGTCATTCCTGAAGCAACCCAACAGACAACTTCAACTAAGGCATTTGATATTCCTCATCAAATCTTGTATTTCAACTTCATTCTCATTTCATATCATTTCCAAATCTTATGAGTTGTTTATTATGATTTTAAACTACAAATCGATTAGCTATCAATAGACAAATCTTTAATTTATGAAACTTTAATTCTATTTTTGAATAAAGCATCTACATGCTAGATTTTTTGGCATATAAATACTTGTTTTCAAAAGAGATTCATGAGAAAAATAAGAGAATAGATCCAAACTTAATATATCTAATCTTAAAGACACATAAACATATTTTTTCATACGTACATTTCAACAATAATAGCAGTTACAAGAAAATTGATCAAATAATCGTTATTAAATGACACAAAAGGAGTTGCTATACATAATATACTACCTTAATACAGTAATAGATTTGTAAGTGTATCATAAAATGATGATGAATTCAGTGGTAATTGTAGAATTTTTATCAAAAAAAAAAAAAATGAAAGACAAAAAGGTGGTCTGAATGGGTATGTGGGGTATGTGATGGGTCATGTACCCCACATGCCACAATAAAGGCCACCAAAACGTAAATATGACAAGGTGTTTCGCGAGCGACGAAAATCATATTAAATTTATAATAAAAATCCCGCATAACCACAATCAAATCCCAAGATATTGTCACATGTGCTATATTTGCAAAACCGATTGTGGCTATAAGGGCAATAAAAAAAATCTAAATTGTATTCATTAGTATTTATAAATATATTACAGAAAAAGATACTTAAATGATTAATGATATTTGTAAAATTAAGTAACAAAAAAAAAGTTATAAATTCACAACAAACAGACACAAAGATACCTAAAAAAAAAAGAACTATTTACTTAAACTCCATATGTTTTTATTTTAAATTTTTTTGGTTCCGTGGAGCACAAGAAATAATCATCAACAACATATACGTAAATATAGTCAGGGTAGTTTTGCTGCTAATTAATTATTTGATCAAAAGTTGTTCTTTGTGAGAGAAATTAAAAGAAATAACATAAGATGAAAGTAGATAAATAAATAAATAACACCTACATTAAACAAACATGAAAGTTTTGAATGAGAAGAAAAAAAAATGAAGGAATAAAAGTTTGAAAGTCATTGTTGTTGGGTGAATAGAGCGCATTTTTTGAATTATAACCTTAAATTTTGAAGAATTGTAAGGAAAACTGCTCTAGAAGTTGTAACAGCTTTATAAGATTTGAATTCTAGGGAGAAAATATACGAATTTTTGAATTTTAATGAAATTTTCTTTTGTCCACCTCAAAAAGTTTTTTGATGAATTTTCTATCAAAATCTATAAATTTTAACAAATTTAAAATTGCAAACTGTTGAAAAAAGTGGCAACCATCTAATAACAAAGATTTCACAACAAAAAACGATAAAATTTCATAGATAAATGCAAAAAACTCTAAAAACCACGTGGTTATTTCCCACAATCACCTGAAATCACGTGGAAAATGCCAAAATGACACTATATCTTCCAAAACAGAGTGAATATTAGAAATTAAAAACAAATTTATTGGTTTAAAATTGAAAATCAAACGATCTATCCAATCCAAAGAATTAAAATGAATATCTAACTATCTATTCCATCTACAACTCAAGAACAAGATGAAAATAAAGAAATTCTAATCATTTTCATAAAGACTAAAGCTAATAGATTCAAAAAAGAGATAAATAGGTAAAATATGAATGAAATATAAAAGATAAATTCATTCTCAAGCAATAAAGAATAAGAACAAGCGATGAAAATTAATTTCATTCTAATGTCGATTGACTCGCTTGATGCTGCTGATGCAATCTTTAACCACACATCTATAAAATCAATATGGACATAAAAATGAAGATGAAAAATAATAATAACAATAATAGTATAAGAAGATATTCACAAAGAATGGAAGAGAAAAACCCTTGTCGGTCATAAAAAAATCGTTTAATGACTTTTGATCTGCATGGAAGAGAAGTAAAACTTGTTTTTCTTTACTTTTCTTTTTCCATTTCTTGTTTTGCTTTTTTTTCTTACTCACTCTTTTGCTGTTTGTTCATTAAAAGTCTTTCTGAAACATTCCAATGTACCAAACATATATTTAACATATAACAGAACGTTGGTTTGAGAATTATATATGCTGTGGTGAATAACTCTTGTTAATTCTTGTACAGCTCTTATTGTTGCACTGCGGGAAATTATTTGTAAGGATGGGATGGTTTGGTGTCTAGATCAGAATTTACGATAGCGACCCCGTAAATAATGACTATTCCTAAGTGTTATAGACTCTTATACCAATTTAAGTCAATTTATAATATGAGACAAACAGGTGTTATTGGTAAAGAACTAAGAAATTAGAATTGTTTCAAGAATTCATGAGTTCGAATCCTATAAGAATTTGATCTCTAAATAGTGAAAATCTTGATGAAATTTAGCTTAAATCTAATCAGCAAAGAGTCGATCAATATCTATTCCATAAATTATGGTCAATCTGAGACCTTAGTCTTCTCTGAATTGGGGTTAGTCCAAGCACAAGACCCACTCATTAAGGTTCTTGCTGATCTACCTCAAAATTAACTGTAACGTCCACTAATTTCAAAATTTATGGAAAAAATTTAAATTTTTTTCATGAAAGTTGAAGAAATTTCAAAAATTCCAAATAGAGATGGGGATGGGGTAGACCACAAACCCCACATTCCCCTCTGAATGCAATTCTGAGCCTTTCCCCCTTAAAGTCGTTAAATCACCATCAAACCTTCAAACCTTCCTTCAAAACACATTTCAACAACATAAAAATTTCCCTTCGTGCACACCAAAAAAAACAGCAACAAAACTGTATTTAAGTAAAATAGCAATCATGAGAAAAGGAGAGTGGAGATTTTTAGCAACAATAAAAATTTTTTTACGATCTTTAATTTGTTGCAATATTTATTTCCATTTCTAATCTTTATTGTCTTGGCAATTGAAATTTATTTATATAGTCTACGCAGACTATTTCGGGGTTTTATATCCTTTAAAGATGAAAATGAAAATATTTTGTATAGCAAACTAGAGCAGAACTTATAAGGTTACAAAAAAATAGTAAATAATAGTTTGTAGAGGTTCTATAAATACAAAAAAACGACACAACAGTTACAACAATTTCCTCATAAAATTAATTATGTGCGCTAACAGGTTACAATGGACATAAAAATAATAATTTTTTTTTTCTTTATTTGAATTGTGCATTTCCTGAGCGATAAAATTGTACTTCTTTTAAATGCTTTAATGTTAAGTTCAAATCATAATAATAATAATTGTGCGTAACGCAAACCCTCATAATCATGTAGTTATAATAATAGGCAATAGCAACAACAACAATGAAACTTTTATTTCATTTTTTTCATTTTTGATTATTTTTTTTTTTTTTATTATGTTCGTCTATAAAGGAACATTGAGCGATTGATTTACACTTCTTTCTGTTCTGTGTAATTTATTTAATAAGCTTGAAGAATATTTATATAAAGGAATGAAAATAAAAATTTAATAATAATAATAAAGAAAAAAATGCATTTCATCATTATGCTTGACAAAGTGATTACGATTAATTTATCACCATAACCTGCCGCAAAATGAAAATAATAAAATAATAAAAAATTGAGAATAAAATGGAGAAAATAAAAATGTTGGTTAGTTTGGTGATAGTTTTATGTATATTTGATGGTTAGGGGCTTGATGTGAGTTTAGGGGGGATTTGAGTGGGTTTTTTGGATATTTTGAGAGGATTTTGAGTTTTTGAAGATTTTTGAGGATTATCTTGAGTAAGGAAGAAAGGACAACCCTTATTAAAGGTTCATACTAGTGTATTCTAATGTATACCCGTGTATATTCATGTATATTAATGTATACTAGTGCATAATCTTGGATGCTCGTGAATACTCGTGTATATTAGTGTATATTGGTATATTCTAGTATATTCTAGTGTATACTAGTGTATTCTAGTGTATTCTAGTGTATTCTAGTGTATACTAGTGTATACAAGTGTATACTAGCGCATACTAGTGTATTCTAGTGTATTCTAGTATTCTAGTGTATTCTAGTGTATTCTAGTGTATTCTAGTGTATTCTAGTGTATTCTAGTGTATTCTAGTGTATTCTAGTGTATTCTAGTGTATTCTAGTGTATTCTAGTGTATTCTAGTGTATTCTAGTGTATACTAGTGTATACTAGCGCATACTAGTAAACAGAAAGGCATACTATTATCTATACAAGTAAATAATAGAGTATACTAGCTCATAACTTACAAAACAGACCCTTATGAGCCATTAGTTGGACGTTTAAAGGTGCCTATAGATCACAGAGCACTATTTGCTGATTATATGCTACTAGGACTAGTGTCAAGAGCCACAATTGTCAATTAGACCATTTTAATGTTTATTATCACTAGTCCTTGACTCAATAAGTTGAAAATAGCTAAAAACAATCAAAAATCTTCAAAAATTACCAAATACACCTCCAAATAATCCAAAAACCCCCTTCAAATCCCCCCAACCACTCAAAGTCCCCTCACCTCCCTAGTTCATACCTTTTAAAATTAATAAAAATTTAAAATATTATTTCATAACAAAAAAGAAGAAAAAAAAAACACAACAACATATTCATTGAATAGTGTTAATCCATTGGAATAAGATAAAAAGAAGTAAGAAAACTTGGAGTGTATAAAAAAAATACTCAATTGTAATAAGTAATAAGACATAATAATATAGAAAGGAAATAAAAATTAAATTGAATGTGTAAATGATATTTTTGTGGCGTCGTAACTATTTGCTTCATTGCATTATAAATGTTGATTGTGATGTGCTGCATATCCATATATATAAGTATGCTCGGAGGCTGACTGGTTTTTGTGCTTAATAATGACTATTAACTATATATTATTATACATACACATAATGTGTAGTTGTTTGTGACTTTCATGACTCTATTCCGGTCTGCGTGTGATTTTGGGATGAGGAACTGTGAGCTTTATGGATTTTGATTGAGTTATGAATGGGTGATGAATTGATTTACTCCTCTACGTCTTTTTTTTTCATACTTGAATTGCTTATTATGAATGTCATTTGTTTATTCGTTAATTCATGGCAGCTATAAATGTTTTGTGATTGTCTACGTTTGAATTATGACATTAGTTATGTATTCTTAGAAAAAATGGTTGAATGGATTGTTTGATTTGGAGGAGTTTGGATGATAGAATTTTGATGAGTTGTGGGTCTTTGATGTGAGTTTGTGAGGACTGGATTGAGTGATTTGCTTTGTTTTAAATTTTTGATAAAATTTTTAATTATTTCAGGTTTTAAGGAATTGATTATCTTTCAGATATTTGCTAGATTCATACCTATTCAGCTTTCTACTGATTTGACTTTGACTTGACAATGACTTGACAATGATTTGACAATGACTTGATAATGACTTGACACTGAATTAACACTGACTTGACACTGATTTGACAATGACTTGACAATGACTTGACAATGACTTGACAGTGACTTGACAATGACTTGACAGTGACTTGACAATGACTTGACAATGACTTGACAATGACTTGATGCTTGAATTTTGTTTATTCGTGCTTTCTGGATACAATTGACTATTCTCTAAGTCATAGTGGGTAGGACTCTTGTTTGTAAACGCCTCCACTGTAGTTTGGACATTAAATGCTTCTATTTTGGCATTTGGTGTCCAAATTTCAGATTATCAGGTGCCCTGTCATGTCTAACCTAGTCAAATGTTGAAAAATTCCTATTTTTTAGCTTAAAGCACACTTCAAAATGGAGCATAGTCCCAGAAATGACAATAAATGCGGCCTTGATACAGCGTTGTTCCAAGCTAGTTTCAGTTCTAATCAGAATCTGATTATACACTTAGCTGAAGTCAATTTAAAGCTAATTTAATGACGTATCTTTCTCATTTGTGACTTCCGTATATTAATCCTTTAAGTTCCATTAATAAAATTGATTAATTCTAGCATCTTATCTTTAAAACTCTTCAATAATCAGTTCCTGTCTATTCCATAGATCAAAGCCTCACCGTAGCTGTTAAAACCTCCAACAAATCACATCAATCTACATAATCCAACTCTAAATATTCCAAGCACCATGTCCGCAAATCTCCATTATAAGCAATAAGAACAAAAAAAAACTTATTCTTCTTCACCTTCACATTTTTAGTCAAGAAAACAAAAGGAGAAAAGCTTCATTAAACCGAAAGTAAATGATGATTTATGTCGACATAAATAACATCATAAATAAATCGTTGGGCAATAATCAACAATCATTAATTTCAATGTTGAATATGAAATGATTTATTGTAAGGTTAACGATATGATACGAAATAGACATAGTCCAATGAATACAGTGAATACGACAATTGTTGCCCTTTTTACACTGATTATTATTACCCGACTCTCATTTCCAACATTTAAATGGATATATTCACATAGTGCCTTTGCAATTAGATGCCATGGACATTTGAATTTAAATCATATATTTTATTCAATATTTTTCATCATCATCATCATCATGACAATGACTTATGTAGTGTATGTGACTCTCTTTTTTAATGGAATAAATTTTAAAATTAAATTGAAAATTATTGCATTTGATGCAACCGTTTTGCTGTTAGATTGTAGTTGCTCATTCCTAATGCTACTTCAAAATACGATAAGTAAAATGAAATTTGCAATTTATTTAATGAATAAATGCCTTACATCTTTCATCACAATAACACAAATAATCGTCATGCTGACAGTAGACATAAATATTTATCGCTATCATTTTTTAAAATTGACCTGATTTTTACATATTTTGTTGTATCTTATCATTGAGGCTTTTGTTCTTTGTATTGTCGTGAAGGCTGACGAGGAAGGTTTTGAATTGCAGTTATAGAATGCATAATTTATGATGGCATTAGTTAGAATGGTCTGGATTTGCAATGACTAAGTGTGTTTTATAATAATGCTCTAACCCTTAAATCAGAAATTGACAGCTCTTCTAATTTTAGACATTGTCCTCTTTTATGTCTGACTATAATTAGGATCTGGTGTATCGAGCCATATATAGGTGGATCTACCAGTCCGAGAATCAGGCCTATATGGCCGATTGGTACGGCAGCAGACCGGATATCTTTAATGCTCGTTAGTTAGTACTTGGGTTCAATTCCAACTAAAAATTGACCTCTTAATCCATTAGTGTTCATAATTTTCATCAATTAGTACCCCTACTATGACTATATTCAGCTAATATTTGTGTCCATTTATCCTCAAAGTATAGTAAAATCCATGTTCCGTTCCCAAAAATCATCTAAACCACAATAATAAACAAGTTGAACTCAAAATCTAGTTGCTTGCCCTCTCCAACTTCTCTTTAATATCTACACAAATATATCTGAATTTTAATATCCATTCTAGAATCCATAACAACTCAAAATTCAACCCATAAAATATTAAACCACTCAATCTCATCCAATTCCTCACATAAAGATCCAAATCTCCCCAAACTATCCCATAATTCTCCTCAAATATCAAGATATCAACTCACATTACCAATAAATCATCATCAAATCCCATCCAAAATGTCTCATTTAAATAGGATATAAACCGTTACATATTTCACGAAAGTTGAAATTTTTGTTCCATCCACCAAGCCCATAATAGATAATAGCTTTATAAATCCATTTCAAAGTATCCATACCCTTGACATAAATGTTATTTAATATGTATCAAAAAGAATTTTTTATTTTTAAAAACATTTTCCTTATTACAGTTTTTGAGGATGGCCATTTGAAATTATGAGAATGGCTGAAAGGCAAATATTCGAAATATTTCTTGTCCTTAGTGGAGTTTTGAGTTGGAGAATGTGTCTTTGTGGGGATTTTGGGTTGATTTTGTTACGGAAAATTCAAATTTGACTCAAAAAACTCAAAATTGTTTCAAATTTTGATTCAAATAGTTCAAAATTTGGTCAAAAATTAAATTTTATTCTAAAAAGTTTAAAAATTTAAACTTTAATTCAAAAATTTCAAATCGTGACTCAAAAATTCCAATTTTGTTCTGAAATTCAAAAACTTATCTAAAAGTTCAAATTTTGTCCCAAAAAATTCAAAAATTGTTTCAAAAAGTTCAAAATTTGGTCAAAAAGTCACATTTTGATCAATAAAGTGTCAATTTTGATTAAAAAAATTCAAATCTTGCTCCTAAAATTCCAAAATTTGTGTCAAAAATTCAAAATTCACCCATAAATCCCCCAAATTTACCCCAAAGAACCCAAAATCATCCCATAAAAATTTCATCAAATTCACTAAATGAAAATATGAAAAACAATAAATTTTCATGTCTAAAAAACACAGAAAAGAGCAAAAATAAGAATTAATGAATGAATCTTCATTGTTATACAGTAACAGATATGCTATGTGCTCCTTCCTCCCTTTCTCTTTCTCATTTTCATTCGAATAAATTTGCAATTTCGACATATTTTTGTGACATTTTGATATTTATGATATTAATATTTTTTTTTTCTATGTTTTTGTGAATTCGAGAGGAAAGGGGATTGTTTTTGTTAGGGGTGTATAGCTGTTCAGCATTGAATGGGATAATATTCGATTATGGATGAGTTTGTCGTGGGTAGTGATGGACTTTTTTGTATGGTTTGGTAATGGATTATGTGGATTGTGGATGATTTATGGGTGGATTGGTTGATATTTCTCAATTTTTGTGGTGAAAAGTTGCACAGAAGCTCTTGTAATGCTAACATACAATGAGTATAGTCACCTATATGAGCTTACTCATGAGTATACTCACCTAAAAAAGCTTATTTATGAGTATACATCACCTATATAGGCTTACTCATGAGTATACTGACTTTTATGATCTTACTCATGAGTATATTAGCATAAATGACCATACACATGAGTATACTCATCTAAATGAGCATACTCAGTCAATATAATGGAACATACTCCATTTTGTGAGCATATTCATGAGAATGTTCCTTATATGGTCGGGATAAGCTTGAGTTTTGTGTCATTTTCGTAAGTTCTGTAAGAATAGCTGCAAAATTCCTATAAAAATGATCAAAATCACCCTGAAAATCGTGAATACTTCCATTGGGATCATTGTATTGTTACGTAACATAACTTTTAGTTCATGAATGACTTTTAGAAGCTCTAAACAGCATGAAACCTCAAATTATGTAAAATCTCATACAAATCAAAACCGTAGACCCCCAAAATTGCTAATTACGCATGACACAACATCCATCCCATCCTGAATTAAGCTCATTTATGTGAGCTCCCTAAAATTGCCAATCCAGCATGACATAACATCCATCCGACCCCCTAAGTAGGCCCACTTATGTAAACAATCCCAGAAAAACGACAGAAATACCAAAAAAATAAACTTTTTTCTTCCTCCTTCACATCTCTTCACTCAATATGCATATAGAACAATGTAGATAAAAATTACAGTCAAGTGGAATGAAAATGATATTACCAACAGATAATTTTAAAGCAAGCAAAAAAAAGGAAAGGAAAAGAAGAGAAGAAAAAAAATTTAATTCAATTATGTGTAAGAAAGTGAGAGGAACGAGGAGTGAGTGCCATCAAAAAAATCATCTACAGCCATGAACTTTTATAGCTAAAGAATAATTTTTTTTTAAAGAAAAAAAAAAAAAAATTCAAATTCTTGGTCATGGAAAACGACATTTCGCATCCTACCCATTTATAGCTTTATTTTATGTGCTTCATTGATTTTTTGACACTAGGAAGATGAACCCCATTCACGAACATGCGCCCTCAGTAAATTTTTTTCGTTCTTCATTCCTCCGTATGTCATGTGTGGATAGAAATAATACAGCAATGAAGAAATGTTTTGAAAATTCATCCTGTTTAAAAATTAAACAAGTTTGAAATACGAGATGTGAAACTTCTTTCATGCTGATGCTGTCGATTTATGAAGCATAGCAGAAATTGGCTATATTGCAGCCTACATTCATCAAATTTTACTTAAGTAAAACATCTTGAAATTATTGCATTCATCCTTAATTTTTTATGATTAATTACAGAATAATTAACCATTTTTGAAATATTTCAATTCGTCTCACTCTCGCTCGAATGTCAAATTTACGATATTTTAATTATTTTAAGTATTTTCTTCTTTAATCAATTAAGGAATGTATTTTAATTGGATGGCAGGGGGTGGGAGATGGAAGTGGATTTTTTTGGGGTTCTATTTAGATTCTTTGATTTTGTTTGTTTTATTTGAATTTTGAATTATTTAATTTAGTGATAATTTTAAATAAATTATTTAAAAAAAAAATCAATTTAATTGCAATCAAATTATTTAAAAATACAATTTCAATTAAATTATTTAAATTAATTTTAAATTAAAATTTTATTAAAAAATGAAAGTTTAATAGAAATTTAAATTCAAATATAGATATGAAAATATGAAATTTAAATTGACTTTTTAAAAAATTCAAAATTTTTCAAATCGTTTTAATCCAAATTAAACTAAATGAAATTAAAAGATTCAAAATAATTTAAAAATAATTTTTTAAAAATAAAAAAAAAGGTTCAAATTTAAAGAGAAATCTAGAAAGTTTGATAGATTTTAAATTCAAATTGCAAATAAAAATATTAATAAATTTTGTTTAAAAATTTAAAGGAACCTGTTGTAAAAATTGAAATTTAATTTTGAAAATTGTAAAATGATTTAAAATAAAATATTAATTTTTAAAAATTTAATAGAAATTTAAATTTTTTGTTCTTCAAAAAATTAAAAATTTGATTTTTTTAAATTTTGAAAAGAATTTGTTCTTAAAAATTGCTTTATTTTTGGTTTTTAAAAATTAAATGTTTTTTCAAATTTTATTGAAATTAAGAATTTACAATTTTCTAAAAAATTTACAATTTTTTGAATTTTAAAATTTCTCATTAAATTAAAACATAACTTTTTTTGAAATTGTTATTAAGAATTTTAAATTTAATTTTTTCAACATTTAATGAGAAAAGTATCAGTTCTCAAAACCATCATGGATCCCCAGCTGATCCCAAATTATGCCTCAATTTCAACCATCAATCCACATTTCCTTCTACACCGTCTGCATTCTCATCATTTCTGGTATTTTCTCCAAACTCAACATCGACAGCAAAAAAAAAAAAAAATTTTTTTTCATTCTCCTTGACAAGAAAAAAAAAATCCAGCATCGACCAAAATCCTTTGTTCCTTTCACCATCCATTCTAATACAGAAGAAATTTCATTTTATTTTGATAAATTTCTCTTTTTGTCCTTTTCTGATTACAAATGGCTTCTTGTTGGAAAGGTGGTAAGGGGCGGTTTCTTATAAGAATCAACATTGGAATGGTTCTGGTCTTGGATGCCATGCGAGAAAACATTTTTACATTTTTTTCGTGCGGAAGAGAATAAGAAAAGGGGAATGCAAGTTTGTGTGCTGTTGTGGCTTGTTGTTAATTTTTTTTTTTGTAAAATAGGCAATTTAATTGGATAATTTTGCAGACGAAATTGGATTTTAATAAGATTGGAGCTGTTTGAGCTCAAAAATTGTCAATAACAGTCACTGGGAATCGATAATTATCACAAAATATTATCAAATGGAATCAAAAATCTCTTTTGACTGTCAATTTTAATCTTAATTTATGGATAAATTTCTCGTCATTTTCAGATGGCTTAGAGGTTGATGTTAGAGATTGTTTTCGGTAGATTTGGAATCAAAAAAAAATGGTAATTTTTGGAATGTGAATGACAATGTTGCATTTTATGTCTTGATTCAATAAAGTATGTGCTTTAAAATCAAGAAAAATGGATGATGAGAATTTATTTTAGATGCTGAGACTTAGACTTAGACTTTTTGGATGCTTTAGAGCTATGATTGAGTGTTTTTAGGTATTTTTGAAGGAACTTGAATTTTTGAGTTTCTGTGTTCGACGATGTGACTGTGTCCATTTATAATAATGACTTCAAAATGCCACAATTCTCGATTTTTCATTAAATTCGGCATAGTTTGAAATTGTAATTATTTATTCATGTCATGAAAAAAATTAAAAAAAATTATTTTTTCTAGTTTTATGAAATGGCAATTTGCAGGAATGTAACATGAATATGAATTTTTGTGATTACTGACTAAATAGGACTTCCTTTAAAATTAGTTTGCTATTCTAATTTTTTGGAAATTTGATTTTCAATAGAAATGAAGCGATTAGTTTTGCAATTAACCTGGCTGCAAGAGTTTATGGTCTGGCGCCTATGAGTAGAGTTTCTTGAAGACTTGGTTTCATTTAGTGCTCGAAATTGGCTTGGATTTTGTATGGAAAAGTCGACTCAAGTCTGCTAGACATCATATGATATTTAAGTCAACATCGAGCTCTGCACTCTTAGAAATAATTCTAAAATTTTAGTTTTAGAATAAATTTTTTTTTAATTTAAAAATTTAATTTTTAATTTTAATACTTAATTTTAAAATTTTAAAACTTAATTTTAGATTCTAAAATTTTAATTTTTAAAATCTAAAACCCGAATTTTTAAATTCTAAAACTAATTTTTTAGAAAAATTTTTCTCATAAAACTTCACAAGAGCCAGCAGAAATCACCTAATGAAGTATGAGCCAGCTTTGTATGAAAAATTTATAAAAACTTGATACTAAATTATAAACATATGAAGCATGTTCCCACTTCTTTACTCACTAGTGTGAGTTATTAGTCATAATAAATGGCTACTTTGAAATTTTCTGCTCCTTATTACAGGAAATAAAAACCAAAAATCTAAAATTTAATTTTTAATTCTAAAATTTAGTTTTCAACATAGCACCTAAAACTTTATTTTAGATTTTAATACTAAAATTTTTGAATTTTAAAATTTTAATTTTTAATTTTAAAACTTTAATTTTAGTTTTTGTATGGAAAATTTTTAATATTAAAATTTTAAAATTAAAAATTTAAGTTTTTAAATTTTAAAATTTTAGTTTTAAAATCTAAAATTTAGTTTTAGGTGCTATGTTAAAAACTAAATTTTAGATTTTTTCATACAAATCTAAAATTAAATTTTAGAATTTTTCTAAGAGTGTGGTTTCGTTGAATGTTCAAAACCGGTACAAATACCGAGACTACAGGAAATTCGGTGAAGCCTCAGTCTAGCGATTTAGATGTCTAGGTTTCGTTCCCAAGAACTCTTACTATGACTTGATATCGGCCTGACGTAAATCATGCAAATTCCTTTTCAGCAGGTAACTATCCAGCAAATATTCACAAGTTAATTTGGTTCTAGCAAGGGCTTTAGCGATTCTGAAATAATTTTGAAACATTTCCAGTTTAGTATTGAACTCAAGCAGCTCAACATAGTCATTAAGACACCATTATGAATTATATGAGCCGCATACTTCAAAATGACATAATAGTGCCCTAACGACATCATATTGGCTATTTTTGACAGAGAAAAATGAAATCAGACTTGATTTCAAAATCATTGAGTTCATTATCATGTTAAACTAAGCTAAATTGCTTTAAAATCTAGACAATTTGCTTTCTCAAATCATGTGAAAACAGCTGTGAGCTCTTTAAGATTTAACTAGGAGCTGTTATTGTGTGAAATTAGTCTATCCTCCTAAAATTTGAATTTTGATCCAAATCTTCAGCTATTTTTCAGAATCCCAAACCAGTTCACCATTCAATGAACCCCAAATTATATCAAAAATCATCTCATATTCCTCTAAAATCTTAAGAATACATTAACAAACCACAAAATTCTCATTAGCTAAGACACTTAAAGCTGCTCTGTTATGGAATTGAATTCTGAAATTATTAGCAACTTAAGAGCAATTCAGACTCGATTTTAAGCTCCAGAATTGTCAATTTAAGCTATTGACTCTATGGTTATTTCTGTATTTAACACGTGTCTTAAAATAGGCTCAAAATAAATTATTTAACCGCCCATTTGAGGTCTTTAAAATGACATTTTTGATATTTTTAATCCATATTGAGAAAGTCAAACTTTTCTTATGAATTTATTAATCCAGTGGCAGAGCTTTTTAGAGTCAAAAGTAGGCCTTCAAATACCTAATTAATAACAATGATAATTTATGAAGTAATGCTGAATTTGTTGTGGGATTGAATTTCAAATGAATTAAATTCATCAATTTATGATTACAAAAAAGAGTCAGCATGTTGATAATTAATCCTAATTTATTGGATCTTGGCTTACACAACATCCCATTTATAGTCAATCGTAGCTGAACAAATTTTAAATTTTTTTAATATTTTTAAAACAAAATAAAAAAATATTTTTTTGCTTCTTTTATTTTTCCTCCATTCCTGCACATATTCTCCTCACTGTTTTTGTTGCTATCTGTATTTCAATTTTTGTACTGTGCGGAGAATGTACGAATGAATGAAAGTAAATCAGTTACGAAATATGAAAATATTTACGATTATTTTATGAATTTTCTAGCAGATTAATCGATTTTTATGGGAAAAATATGAAAATTAACAATTTTCCATAGTCAGGCTAGGGTTTGAAGTCACAAAAGCATCAAAATTTCATGATAAACTCAACTAAAGTCACAAAATATTCAACGTATTTTTACCAACTTGTTTCCCTTCATTTGCTTCTATTTACGTCTAAAAGATGACTGTAGTGTCTGCATTTTGGCACAATCGCTAGACAATTTACACTAAATTACAATGATTATTGCTAAAATAATCGTCTTTATGTTATGACTAGACCACCCAAGTTAAACTACTTCTTTAACCACAAACAGAAATATTAATATTTAAAAGAATTTTTTTTTTGTAAGTACTCGTTCATGTATGCTGTTGTAAGTGGTTGAAAAACGACTAACCTTAAAGCTCACTCATTAATTTGTCGTTAATTAAAAATGTGAATTAAAATATCTGAATAATTTTTTTTTTGCATATGTTTTTTTGAATGTGGAGAGTAAGAATGTCTTGCATTTTGGTAGATATCCATTTTTTGATGATAATTTGAATGTATTCTTTCAGTATGGCCTCACAAGGAGCCATCTATTGATTTTATTATTGAACTAAATTGGTGTTTTTGGGAGTTTTTGGGTTGGAAATTATGAAAAATTTAGTGATTTTGATGGGGAATTAGAGGAAAATGCAGATTAGATTGCTGGAAATTTGAAATTGTTCCTAAAAATATGAAATTGTTCCTGAAAATTGATGAGATTTGTGAAATTAAAATTTCACTTGTTTTGCAATTTTTTTGTAGACATTTTCATTCTTTCGAGCTCTTTATCTCAAGATTACTGCCAAGATTACGGATTTAAAATGGAAAATAGACTGGTTTTGTCCTAAATTACGTCGAAATAGCACAAATTGCATCAACAATCAGACACCAAACCGTCTTTACTCTAGCATTTAACTCGAATCCGACATCATACCAGAGTCACAGCATTCTAGTGCCAGGTCCAAGTTTGACTCGCAGTGTCTTAGTGGTCTAATGCCGGATTCGGTTTAAAAACCAATGGTAGTTTAATGTTAGATTTTGAATAGGGCGGCCATCTGCTGTATTTTGTCAATTTCAAACGTAATTTAACTAGTTCTTAAAATATTAAGACTCAAACTAGTCCAAAAGTACGCCAATAGTGCCAAACTTAAAAGTGTCCCGATTTTTTCCGAAAGTGTCCCGATTTTTTGTGAAAATCCTCTGGCCACCCTAATTTTCAATCAATTAACCGATTTACGCTACTCAGGTACCTTAGAGGAATTATTGGTAATTAGCAATCGATACTTAGCAATTGAGTCAACTTCAGGAATCATTTAAGAGCGACCAAGAATGTTAATTGAGCTTTACAGCTAGCAAAGTATGCAAATAAGCACAAATCACAATATTTTCTCCGATAAACCTCTGAAACTGCTTCAAAATTTGAACAATCTCCAAGTAGGCACAAAACCGTTAAGACTAGTCATTAACTGGACATTAAATTGCTTTCAACTTGCCTTTAACTAGTTAAAACGTATTTTTGTCCATTTGTGATGAACAATATCAATCAACTAAAACCTAACTACCCAAGAATTGCAAATTCCAGATCTAGCACATCCATATTAATAATACTGCAATAATTCTTACTAAATTACACAAGTATCTCTCATCTAGATCACAACTTCATATCTCAATTACCACAACAATTCATATTTAATTCATTTTCATGATCTCTCCAGCACTCCACAATGCAAAAACCAAATGCGTTCAATTCCAAATAAGTCCACAAGTCATTCTCCAACTAATTATTTTTTGCAGCCCACATATGGCATCCGTAAAGAAAGGTTTTGTGCATCTGTAATGTAGATTAAAGCGAAAGGAAAACTTGCAAAGTTGCACATTTTTTTTTACATTCGAAAGTAAAGCTATTAAAAAAATTATTTTTCTGCTGTCCAATATTTCATTCCATGACAGATAAATTATCTTTATTCACTTTTTTTTTGCGAGTGTCTTTAAATAATCATTAAATGCAATAATAAAAAAATACATACATATTCGCTTTATTTTTTTACATTATTGCTTTTTATGGCATGACACAGGAACGACAGACATATGTGAAAATTATCGATAACTCTTACTGCATGCCTTACTTAATATTCCACAAAGATGGCTTTTTTTTGCGTACGTAAAGATTTCACAGAGAAATATCGACGGTAAAAGGCTCAATTTTTGGCAAAGGAAGGAACGAAAAAAAAAATTTTTCACACAATATTGCGTTAAATTTATTTTTATGGCACTCGTTTATAGTCGTCATTAAAATATGTATAAAGACACACGAAAAATTTTAATTGAATTTTAATCTCTATGAGGAGATCTTAAGTAGGCATTCTATCTTGTTTATGCAGCCAAACGATAAGGAAGAGAAATGTTGTTTC
Organism: Chironomus tepperi; assembly: GCF_022539635.2. Taxonomy (NCBI): domain Eukaryota; kingdom Metazoa; phylum Arthropoda; class Insecta; order Diptera; family Chironomidae; genus Chironomus; species Chironomus tepperi. The sequence continues at coordinate 6,270,867 of NW_027226207.1, forward strand.
GTGAATGGAAAAAGGACTTCTTTTTTTGGCGCCTGATGTTGAGATTTTGTGTGGGGGATTGTTTGTGAATTTGGTCTTGGGTGGAGTTGGATTTTTAAGTCCACAACTCTTTCTATCAGAAATTGAAGTCAACTTGGATTTTGTATGAAGTCGAGTCAACTTGAGTCCACTAACTAGATAATAACACACAAGAAGGCCCAAGGTCGGCATTACTCTGATTTGATACTGGATTCGGTATAAATCAATCCGACATAATAATAGAGATTGACACCCGTTTACTGGATTTTGGATCGATTACCTTAACAGAGCTTGTGGTTGAGTAAAATCCTATTTTACAATTTCTTTGTAATTAAATTGGCAAGCGGTAGCCGGCGATAATGCTAGTTTTAGGCATCTGAATGAGATCATGTATCACAATTGATCTGTACGGTCATCAAACTAAGTAATTAAATCCACTTTATTAACTTCACTTAAAACAATTCAGACAATTTAAGTTAATTTAATTTCAAGCCAAAATTGTGCGAAACGTCTTACTAAACCGCGAGATTGAACGAAAAGGAAGTATCAGCTTATTTGCCCTGAATGCTCAGGTACATTGACAATAACTGAATACATTTTAATTGTAAATGACCGTTATAAAAGAAGAGAACGTTTCATCACGTTATTAAGCATTTAACATCCATAAATCAATTAACAATGTCCATAATTATAATAACTTTACTTCAATTTATTATTTCATGAAAAATATAACTGAAATAGTCGAATAATTAGGGCAAAGACACAAAAGTCAAAGTTATGGCACGGTTAGGGGGGTTAAGTCAAAGTTATGACAACTTGTAGCTAATTCCAAATCTAATCTGTCTTTGACTGATCTAATGCCGATGTTTAAGGACTACGTTGAACTCATTTGTTGCCAGGACCACCAAAAAGTTGCAATTTTTTAAGATTTTTAATACAAAATGTCCAATAAATTATTAATTTTTATGGTTTATAACTATAAGTCGACTCCACTTATGCTTCAACCCAAAATCCGACTTCAAACTCTGAAATTTTACAATGATCATGAAAACCCAGACTCTTGGCCTCAAACCCAACCCTTAGTGTCTCTCGCCAAAGCTTGTACTTAACTTCCAATCAACTCCCCTTCAACTCTTTCTCATACAAAAATAAGTCCACAAAAAAGATATTAAATTTCCATAATTATTTTATGATTTGATATCGTTTTTCTTACGATAATGATAAGTTAAATATCGATAAAAATTTACGTTTAATACTTCCAGTTTTTTTGATAGTTCTTGTTTTGCATGATGAGGTTCTTGGACATCTTGTAGAACTTTAATTATATTTTCCTTATTAAAATTTAATTTTATTGGATTTTAATTTTTTAATTGCTTTAATTTGACATGTTTTGAAACTTTTTGAGGTGATTCTATGATGGATGTTAAGAAATCGAATTTTAAGTGCTTTTTTTGTTGGAACTGGATCTTTATTTTTGGGTGATATTGTAATTTTGAGCATTTGCCTCAAAAATAGTCCCCAAAAAATTCATTTATTCACAATTCCTTGAAAAATTAAGCAAAATAATTAAAATATGCTTTAAAATGGATCCCAACCTCAACTCCCCTCCATCCACAACCTAAATTCATCCAAACAAATTAAAATTATTCCAAAAGCACTAAAACTCATTCCAAAGAAACATTCAAAAAATATCTTTGCGGATCAAGTTTTTATCTAAAATTTTTCCCATTTCACAAAACACCTTTTTCAACCTTAAAGTCACTTACATTCCCTTCCTGAATGTGATATTCTACCTCTTTTGAGTTCTGCCTTCACCGTTTCATGCCAAAAAAAGAGATTTTTATTATCTCATCTCGTTTGGAACGAATATTGAGAGTTCCTTACGAAACAATTTTTGACGCAATTAAATGATATGTACATTAAGATTCTCATTTAGTGATATCACGCACACAAAATTGCTTCCTTTACGATAATACTTGCCTGTAACTGCCTCATACTTGATATCAATTCATTTAAAATCCATTTAAATGTAAGGATGCTGTTTGGAGTCATTATGAAGCGGCATTTATGTGATGTGATAAGTGACAATAATTTTTCGTTCATTGCTGGGGATTGTGCGGATGTGATGGGTGGCTGGGAGTGGAGTATGGTCCATCTTAGCTGATTTATTCAGGAATTCTCAATAAATAGCAATTTAATCTACAAAAAACTCTATTTTTGAGCTAAATAAGCAACAATAAGTCCCAACTTGTGACCATAATCACCAGATGATCCCTAAATACACAACTAAACATGTATGTGTCATTCCCGCATTGCAATTCTCATTCCGTAAGCATACAAACAATACATTATGAATACATACATATGTGAAATAAAATGGATATTCATGAATATGTTTTTGTGTAACTTTCTCTACTGTTGTTGCTGATTATTGGCAGGCAAAAACACACATCTTCAACCCCTTCACAATTTTTTACTCTATTATTATTTTGTAGATTACTTTATGGCTGAAAATATATAAATTTTAAGGTAAACAAAGAAAGGATTTTTTTGATGCTGCTGTTCATGTGTCTCTAGGCGAAAGGCAAACATACATGCACAAAAAATTGAGACTTTTGTGGGGTGAAACATGATGATGATAATTTTTTTAACGCATTTTATGGGCTATGGTTATTTAGATGACATTCAGAAGGGATTGTTAGATGAGATAGGCATAAAAAATATGGAATAAAAAAGAATTCAATAGCTTCATCTATGATCTCATTTTTTTCGATATTATTTTTTTAATTTCATGCAAATTCGACGTTATAATGACTTTATTTATTGGGTTTAATTTCGTGCGCACCATATTGATGGAATAATTCAGAGTGTTTTAAGGATGGAACGATTGGGATATTTTGAAGAATTTTGAGAAGACAAATTTAGAGTCTAAATCATAGTTTTAGGCAAGTTTGAAGGCATTTTTCTTGAGTATCATTTTATCAAGTCATATCAGTTAACTAGCTACGCAGAGCTCAATATCTTGACTGGTAAGCTACTTGCTTATTTACTTCTATGGCTGGAGCCCACGAGGATCCATTGCCACGCGAATGGAATGTCTTAAGTCTGGTAACCTGGAATTGATAATGATCAATTCTATTCGAATAGCATAAATCGATTAATCGATCAAAAATCCATCCCAGTTTGACGTGGCTATGACATGGTGCCGGATTGAAACAGGGCGAAATGGGAATGTGCATGGGACCGGATTTAAACGGTATTTGGCACTAAGTCAGAGTCATGCCGGCTTGTTGTCAAATATCGGATCGATTAATGCTCTTATGCTATTCGGGTTAGGCTTACTGTCTTAAAATATAGCAAATGAAGAAATTTAGATGACATAAGGTAGTCGGTGTGAATAGTCTGAGTTTGGTCCACATTTAGACGCTGAAATGCACAGATTTTGATTTATTGATTGAGATTTTTGCTGATGATTCTGTACTTTAAGAGTTTTAAACCAAATAGTGCATGAGGAGGCTAACATTAAGCCATTTCAATAAAACATGCTTTAATCAAATATCCACAAATTCAAAGCTATCCCACTACAAGCTTTATTATCCAAAAATACAAATTTTCACATCCATATCAGGTATCTAAATCAACAATTCTTCAAAAATTCTCAGAGCACTCAAATAATATTTATAGATTCTCCTAAAAAACTCATAAAAATCTACGCAAATTTTTTATTACGTGTCTTCCTTAAAAGTCACCAAAAAATCACTAAACAAGTCATAAAATCGTTCAATAAAAGTCATAAAAATCCCAAATTTTACAGCATCTATAAAATAATGTAACATCATCTAACGATTCTAGTTTCTATACCTGAAATTAGTCAATTTTAGTTCCGAAGCAAGCATTCAACTATTAAAATCGATTTAATATCGAGAAATCTATAAATAATTAGATTTGCATAAACTTTCATGCATGCAAAATTTTACTCCATTCAGCCATTGACGACCGACTGTTGTCTATTCATCTCATAGCAATAACAACAGCAGTTAATTCATAATGGTTGTCACATTTACAAGCCATTTTTTTTTCTATGCTGCGCGGAGGGAATTTTTTGTACATTATTTGTGTACATAAATCACTATTTGTGCGTGTGATGCATGGCCGTGCCGAGTTAGAGTAGGGAATGCACATTCCGTACACTTAATAATAATATCTCTACTTTCTCTAGGGGTTGAATAAGACGAAGAACAGAAAAAAGGACGCAGTAACGACGAGTAAATGAGAAATTTATTTTTGGTATCATGCTGGCATTTCTTTTATATTATTCTATAATTTATTTTCTATTCCTTTATATTTTTTATAGCGTGCACGATTGCCTTCACCATGGGGCACTTTGTTGCCATTGCTCTAGTTCTTCTATATTATATATATAAATATTTTCACGGGAGCATTATATATAATAATAATAATATCTTGCCTATATTGAATGCCTGCTTGCCAGCCTGCCTGCCTGACTGCTTGAGAGTTAAGATAGTATAGTTCTTATGGGGAGGAATTTTTCCTTTTGGATACACAAAAAGCAATATCAAATGGAGAAGTAGAAAATAAATATAAAGCAAATGGTACATTAAATATTCTTACTCACTTCCTTCATTCACAACGTCCTCCATGCTATGATAACGCAATCGAGTTCAGTTATGGATAAGAATCGGAACGAAAGGGGGCCATACATACACATCCATTTTCGCACAAAGAATTTTTTTTATTTTTTTCCTTTCGATATCATAAGTAGAGCGAATGTGGAAGAAGAATGAGAAAAGCCGTAGGCCTTATGTGCAAAATAAATGTATTTTATGTTCCAAAAATAAAATTGCAAATAATAAATTTCTTTTATTGCTTCAAAGAGAGAGAGGAGAAAAAATAAAGTTTTTCCTCTTTTTTCTAATGGTTTTGTGATGGAAAATGAATTTTCCTTTGTGGACAGGGATGGGCACTAGTATTGATCATTGACAATTCTGCATGGATATTACCCAAAACAGGCAAAGAGCATATTTTCATGGTGTAGAAAGACAAATATGGTATTTAAAACCGGTCTCTTTGCCTGTTAGGGGACATTAAGGTTACATTGATCATCGACAGCAGATCATCGATCGCAGTTCCGATTTTGCCATTAGAAAACTCTATATTCTAAACTATTTAAGTATTCAAGGGATCAATTTGTGTATTGCAAATCATCTTGATGCCAAATATCTTGGATTGTTCATTAACATCTTAGCGAACCACAAATACCTTTAGATGAGTTCGCCAGACTCTATTATGGTGGCATCTCTAGTGGAAATGTCTTTTTAAACTTTTGAACCCCCAAAACCTTGAGTCCGGGCCAACCTTAATTCCCAATAAACCCAATTGAACCTCATACGTCTCTTTAGAGGTACGAAAACGAGTAGACTCGGCATTTGAAGCTCATTACAATTTAAACAATATTTTTGCATCCAAAATACTGTCAATAGGAGCCAAAGTAATGTTTTATAGGATGCTAATTTGAGTTATTGCGTTTTATGATTCAGAAGCCTAGAATTCAACACAAGCCGGCAAATAAACCTTTATTGTCTTTAAAAGATGTGTACTGTGATCGAGTTATTGCTCTGTAAAGAATTTAGATGAGTGCCATTCACGTCATAATGCCGAATAAGATCAGCTCCTCAAGGATTTTGATAACATAACAGTTCTTCGAGTAGTTTCTCTAGTCCTTAACATTCCGAACTGGTAGAAGTACTCAAAAGACACCTTAATAGACAAAAAGACCGCTTTAAGGGGCCATAGTGGTTTTTCTGTACAATAAAAATATACTTTTTGTCAATTAGGGACGGAACCGGATTTATTCGTTCCCTCCGCGTAGCAATAGGCCTTATCCAAGAAACTAAACCAGTACTAATGTTGCCAAATTCTCAAAAAATTCCCAAAACCTTCCAAAACCACCAAATATCTAGCTCATAACCCTTGCACAACCTCATCTTGAACTCAGATACATATTTTCTTTTTGTTCATCCAACTTTTCCATAAGAAATGATCAAAATCGAATTAAGAAAAAGGGAGGAATTCGAAATGGATTTGTACAAAAGAAAGGAAACGAAGCAAAAAAAAAGCAAATTAAATTTACAGAAAGAATCTCTTACTGTGCTGTATAGTAAGGAAAAACTTTTAATGGACTAAATGTAAATTTTCCATCCTCAAATATTTATGTTAAATCTCTTTACTTGGGTACAAAAAGGCATAACTTTTCTGTCTTCTTTACTTTTGAATACACAACAGCCATTATGGCAATGAGAAAAAAATTTCCATTTTAATTCATAACAATAAATCTATGCGAATGAGTTTGTTCATTCATTGTGTACTTAAAAATAAAATACATGATCATGACAGAGCAAGACATTGAAAGCAATTAAGAGTCATAACGTGTCATTAAAGGATTTAATTTATTTATTTGCTCATTAAACAGTTTGCCAGTAGGATTTAATCACATAAATGAAAATGAATGTTATTTTTTACTCTGCATCACAAAAATGGGCTGGATGGACGTTATGTTGTGATGAAAATTCACTACGCATGCCATATCCTCGACATGATGCTCATGTTTTAGAACAATTTCCATACTACATATATATATATGATGAGGATAATGTATGAGTTTAATGCTGCTGCTTCTGCTGCTATGAAAATCCTATCTGATATATTCTCATAGCAAGCAGAAGCTTATACATATATATTGCTGCAAAAATAAAGTATGAAGGTATAATGTTATCAAAAAAAATAAAGGGGGGGATTCATGCTGTAAGAAAAAGGTTTATGATTATTGCATATTTGCCTTTAGAGTCGCATAAATCTCAAGACTATCACCATATTCGATTCATCAAATGGTGTTGAAAGAGGATTTTTTCTGTGCTGCTGCTCTCTGTGTACATGTACTGAAGATGGGATTAATTACATTTCAGTGCACAACAGTCTACTGTCGGTGCCGCTCTTTTTAACAACATTTCCAGAGCATTTTTGGTACCCGAACTCTTAGGATTGCTTGTTTTTGGTGAAATTTTACTGCAAAATCTCTGATTTCCAATGGTTATGGCTCCCGACGGCATAATTAATTGGAAAAAGAAGCATAAAAGATTACGTTGATGTCATGGCTTATAAATACATCCGAAATTCGGTCGGGACCAAGGATTACATTCAAAGGACTGCATTCTTCATCAATTCTTAAGTAGCCCAGAAATTGACGTCTATTCTCTGGCGTCACAAGGCTTGATTTAAAGACCATATGGAATTATAAGTCTATTATGACTTCGCATGGACTTACGGTCTTTTGCTTCCTTTCTGTCGCTTGGACAATCTCGACAGCTACCCATCAAAATCATCTTTCCCAACTGCCAAAAAAAATATTCACAAAAGACACTGAAATATTCACAAAATTTAACATTTACCGGTAATCCCTCAAATGCACTTATCCAAAAACCACGAATTAAGCACGTTTAACACCCGACAAAAAGACACACAAAAATATTCCATAAATCTCCGTTTCCCTGACAAGCATAAATTTTATGTCCATAAAACTATAAAAATTATGACCATGAACACTCTCTTATTTAATCCCTAAAAACATCCCATTACGTTCGCATTGCTAGTACAATAATTTCTCATAATATGAAGCAGTCCGGTGCCTTATGCCATGACATTATAGAAAATATCCACTTTAAAATTAGCACTAGAGTCAATTGTACACGAAGAATGAGAAGCATATGAATATTTCATGACGTTGTAAAATAAAAAAGGTCAGCAATTGCTGTTCACCGCACATAATCATCTTGTGTATGTGCAATAAATGACAAAATCAAGAAACTGAACTCCATCTTAATTTCAGGTTGTCGTGCATGCATTGATATATTTTTATTTTATTCCAAAAAATAAAGCAGAGACTCGCTGTGTACATGCCACAGTTAAAATATGTATTAGATGATCCAAGTGGAACTCAATCTACCTCAAAATGATGTTATCATACCGCGTATATATATTTCTAATTAAGATGCCAATAAAGTAAAAGATATGAAGTCATAAAATTGATTTGTTGTTCATTTTATATTTTTTAATGATCATCATCTTGTTCAGCTTTAATTCGTTTCGGAGTAGAAATGTGTGTGGATATAATCAAAAGGAATGGTGGAAGGTGAACAGCTTGGCAGGCTTGGTTGGTCGGTCACATATTAAGAATCTTTATATATTTAATCAACAAAACAAATTTAGTCATCGTTTTTTTTTCTTTTGGTTCTTTTTTAAATATCAAATCGTATGCATATATTATGGGATCCATTTTAACCACTTTGGATGGTCCGGTCTGATACATGCTTTAACTCTCGTCTTATTGCCTAAATTCTTTTTTTTCTTCTTTCGAAATAAATTAAGATACAAAAGCACATAACTTAAAATTATTTTCTCATTTCATGCTGACTCAGTTTAAGACGATTTTTCTGCCTTCTGCGTTTTTTCGTGCTTTTTAACATCCATGGCGGTCAAAGTCTTTGTTATAATAAATAAGATTCAATAGCGACAGAGTTGGTTGTGTGGAAGATAAGATACTTGGAGGACAGACGGCGTTAACATGGTCGAAAGTCCTGCATTTGATGACTTGACTCTAGCATGGCGTAGAAATTTTCAAAAAACCAGTCTTGCTGACTTGACTCTGAGCCTGAGGCCGAATTCCATAAAATTTATGCCTTTTTTAATGCCAGAATCATGCTTCATTGGAACAAGATTTTCGGTCATTTTTTGCCATTTAAAAGAATTTGGGATTATTTTGTTGAATTTAGTCAAAATTTGGGATTAATTTTCAATAAGGACATGATATGGACTCTTCAACTAAGTAGAGTGGCTTGTGAAACTATGGCCAAAGACTAGATTCGATGAGATCCGGATTCAAACCAGAGTTAAGATAGTCTGAGAGCAGATTTCTAGCTATATCAAAGTCGTGTACCTTTCGGATACTAATGCGGACTATCCCACGTGGATGTAGTTTGATCTGACTTTTATTTCTGGTTTTGAAGACGATTAATGTATTCATAGTGTGAATTATTGATCCTAGAACTAGATATTCAACGATTGTAGCGGCTTTTCGTCTGAAATTTAAATCAGCACTTACTAACTTAATTATTTCGATTGCCGTACTCCGAAAAAACAGCTTGACATAATACCCAGTTAATAACTATACCTGTTGTCGACTTATGACATTTTCTCCAGATCGTTTTATAAAATTTATCATTTTTCGATCTTAAGCCTAGTTATCAATTTTACATCATATCAAGTTGTCCAATCAGGAACAGGTTAATTGTGATCCATTTCCTCCTTCAGATGACACTTTAAGCTGACTATCAATGGCTTCCGTCTGTCATTTTCCAATATCAAGCACTGTTTTTATCAACAGCCTTTTTCTAAGATTTATTTGGGCGTCTATGTGAATTTATTTAGTTGTCCACTTAATGCAGTGGTTAATTCAAGCATTAAACCTTCTCAAAACCCAAAATTCAACCTCCATCCAACTTCCCAACCCTGCCCAAATGTGAATTCATTTTTTTAATCTTGAAGATTTTTTTTTTCGAACATTTTTTCTAAAGCACCTCCTTCAAAAGGAATGAGAAATATTAAAGGAACGAATAAATTCTACTGTGTATAAAGTATGTAGGTATCGCAAACAGCAAGAAATGAACATCTTAATAATAAATTTATAGAGATAAAAACAATAAATTTCATGAGCTTGAAAAAGCCATTATGATAAATTTTTTAAACATTTCTTTTATTTCTTTAATTTCTTTAAAATGATTTTTTTTTCTTTTTATTTCAATTCTTAGGTATACATTTCTAAAATGAATGCGAATGGCTGAGGGATTTTTTTTAGTTTTTTTTTTGGATAAATGCAAAGGAAATGATAATTTATTGATATAGCAAATGGAATTCATAACTTTATAGAATTATAACGATGCAATTAATTAGAATTCGATTTTTAAGATACTTGGGGATATGTTGTTGTTCATGATAATTAAGTTGATTTGCTCAACCATGATAAATTCAACTCCACGCGACTGAATGACTGCGTTTGTTTTCTTAAATGAATGGAATTTAATTACTTTTTATGAAGAACAAAAAAATTGTTTTTTAAAAATTATGGGAATTAATTAGAATTATATTAAGTATTTTTAAAGTAAAATGGATGGATTAATATGGCTGATAAATGCTGGTTTGTGGGATATTTCTGTTGAATACTTCAGAAAATTGAATTTTTAAGGATCTTAAATCATGCAACTAGGTCCGTTCCATCAAATTCCTACAAAGTAACACGTATTATATGGTTTCAAGTACTTACTTACTTACTTCCTTGGCGATGGCGCACGGGGGCCCATTGCCGCATTCAGAACTCGTCAAAAGCTAGATCTTTCTTCTAGATAACATCTGACAGTTTCTAATTCTCAGCACTTTTGCATCGTTGCTGGTACAGACTAACAGTTGGTTACAAGTATTACAATTGCTACCTTGTCCAACAAGATTACAAGTCCTGCAAGGTTATAAGCCTTTAAGGGTAAAAAGTCTTACAAAATAATAAGTACAACAAGATTACAAGTACTCTAAGGTTTAGTCAGTCCTACAAGTCATACAATATCCAAATTGACATACTTTTTAAATTAGACAAAGTTGTTGCATAGATTTAGACCATGTTTAGGTGAAGGAACGCATACTTAGCTTTACATAGGTATGCCTAGATCTAATTCATGCATAGGCAAAGACACAAGCTATCAAGGTACAGCTAGGCTCCTTTTTAAAGACACCTATCGGACAACACAAAAGTCGAACTATATTACGGCCATTTGGCGGGTACATTTACAATATTATCGGCATGATGTGTCGCTGGGATAGACTGTAGGGTTCGCTGGGTAAACTGCTAGACTTTAGAAACCTTAATAAGAAATAGCATTTAGACTTCATATTAATCATTTTACTGATGGTCGGATTCAAACTTTGGATATCATGTCAATTTGAGATATCAAGCCGTCTTTTGCTTCTTTTAGCGCATGTTGTAGTGAACTTTAACCAGTTTAAGGCTGGTTTAGGACTATCTATAGTCGAATGTTCTGCAATATACGTCTATATATCTCAAAATAATCCAACCAACACCCATCCTCCTCAAAATACCTCCCCCCAAAAAATCCACTTATATCCTCATCTTATCCTAATAAACAAAATTCCTTCTCTACACCATCTTGAGCAACAGCAGCAAGCAAGCAAGCACAAAAAAAAGTGAAAGGTTATCAAAAATATTTCACCATTTATTTCTCGTTTATCTCACATGAATCCCCTCGATTGGAATTTTTATCCATATAAAGCATAAATTCTACTTATTTTACTGTACATTACTTGACTCAATTTCCCATTAAACTTTAATCTCTTGATCGATAAATCACACACATATACATATGTGAGACCAAACCATGCCTGTGGGAGGAGGCAAACAAAAATAAAGACACAGAATATTGTGTATGTTCTTTTTATCTAAAATATACTTAAAAATTGACAATAACTGAGGGTGGGATGTACAACAACAAAAGAGCATAGCAAATTCAAAAATGTGAGAAATATGCAATATGTATGGTATGAAGTTTCACTTTTGTTTGCTGCTCACTCTTCAAACATAAAAAATCATCAAAACGAATGTTAATAAAAAGTCTTTTTTTTTGTGTTCATCTTGTGCTCTGGAATCGATTTGTACTTGATGTCACATTGATACTTGAATATATAAAAATTCATAAGCAATTGGAAAGTGAGCATGACATGATGCTTGAAATGTTCCTTGACTGTCATAACCATTTGTTTTTATGTTTATTGTAAATTTTTATGTGTTATGTCTTTCGATATCGGTTGAGTTGCGCTTTTTTTTTGCATGTTGATTTTTTTTTCTCCATCTATCGCAATTTTTAATGTGAGTTTTAGACAGGAATGTGATATTTAATAGTTTTTATGGTTTTAGTGTCGGACTGACTGCTTGAGGGGGATTGGAAGTGGTGTAGAGTGGGTTTTTTAATGCAAATTTGCCTGAAGTGTTTTGATGCGGATTGGATGCGACTTGTCGTCCTTAAATAGTTCCAAATGATATTGTCGTAAGTCCATTTTAGTAAAATCTACTTGAATCTCACGGAATCTCAACTTATAAGGATATCATTGAGAAGACATCGACTCTGAATTTAAGTTACTGGCATTTTTGAAATTTTTGAAACAATTCTCAATTCAAATACTAAGTTCTAACCAGTTTTCCATCAGTTTGAGGTCATTGAAGTCATTGAACTAGCTTTTTTTAGTCAAGTTTGTGAAGTTGAAGCAAAAGTTCTCAAGACGGAATCAAGATCAAGGTATTTTGAGATTACAGAGCTCGAAGTCGACTCGGATTTTGTATGGATAAGTCGACTCGACTTCATATAAAGTTTAAGTTGACTCCAAACTCTGCAGGATTGTCTTGATCCTCAGAATCAGTCAAAATCAAGACATCAAACAAAAAATCTACAATAAATCCAAAAATTTGATTAAAATTCCATTAAAACTGCCACAAAACCCACAAAAAATGCGCCATATAATCCCAATACACCCTCTCAACTTCCCTCCTATCTATTTGACGCAACAAAAAAAGTTTTAAATTAAAGGAAACTGATTTCATTTTCTACAAAAAAAAATATAGAATACATTAAAATGGAAAAAAATAAAACAATTTATCTTGATAATTTTTTAGATTTCTGCTTTATTGTTATTACACTTTCAGTTTGCTATTCGAAATTCAACTCGAGCATGATAAGAGAATTTATTATTAAAGTCTTTAAAATAGGGAAAAAAAAGTTATTAATTTTATAATTTTTTTAATGGATTTTTGAAGTTGAGTTGGTCTGAAATTACTGGGTGACTGCAGTGTGGAGCTGAAAATTATCAATTTACTTAATTTCTTGGCGATGGCAAACGATTGTCTAATGATGAATTTAAATTTCGACGAAAACTGAATCTGTCTTAAGATAATTTCTGCCAGATGTCAAATTCTTGCTAAATTCTGACTTAAAACTGTACTATAAGCACAGCTAGGGCGGCCTTCTGCTGTATTTTTGCCGAGACGTTGCTGTCCTTTTTTAATTTGCTGCTGTGTCCCGACAAAGCCTCAAAATGTCCCGATATTTTGCAAAAATCAACACTCTACTTACAGCTAAAGTCATTCCTTTACAGGAACAATATTTTCTAATATTTTCACGTCTTGTTCCTTTTGAGTGGATTGTTGGTTCCTGTATGAGTTGATTTTGATGATATTTTCATAGAAAATGGAAGAACTAACCTAAAATTTCAAATGAATATGAAAAACATCCAGCAAGAAGTTTTTAAATCGAGCAGAATAGCCGTATATCAGATTCTGACTCTTAATAATCACCTTAAGCTCCACAAATGTCAAAATAAGTCAAAAAAGACTAAATTAGACAATTTTGAATAGAAAAGGACTATTTAAGGATGAATCAAACTACCATACGACGACCTGAAGCCATTGTCCCTTATCTCCAACCCTAAATCATCTTAAAAACACAATCAACCATAAAACTTCCATCCACTACCCCTCTAAACATCCTCAAATACCTCCTGAATAACTGCAAAATTCCTAATCATAAAAAAAAAAAATTCAAAACCACACACAATCAATCTGCAATTGTGTGCTCATAAAATGTTGCAATTTAGATCCGTTCACAAAATCCTCTTGTCGAGAGCATGCAATCTCTTGCATCATCATCGTCATCAAAGTAATGATTATTAGACGATTCAAAATGACATGTTTACTTACCCTAAACAACAACAAAATGAGAAATCCAGAATCAGGATGAAGCAGGAAAGGGAAACAAAATTTTTAGGGAACAGAAGGAAAGAGACGGCATGTAAATAAAAATGAGAAGCACAGTAAAGAAGTGGAAAGTCATAAAATTGTGTACCGTATCGAGCTATAAAAGTAATTTGACAATTCTTATGTTTCTTTTTTTTTTATTTTTATTTTTACTGGTCTGAAGGTCGTCGCCTGTAACTATTTCTCTATTCTTTGCTTCATTATGATCATATCATACAAACACCAATTTAAGCATTTTTATGATCCTTAAAAGAAACACTGTATATATATACTGTCGGGTGGTAATAGACAGTTACAATTGAGCAAGGGGTGAGAGCTCCTCAAAAAGTGCAAAAATTTGCAGCAAAGTGCAACAAAGTGCAGCAAAGTGCAATAAAGTGCAATAAAGTGCAGTAAAGTGCAGTAAAGTGCACTAAGTGCAATAAAGTGCAGTAAAATGCAAAAAAGTGCATCAAGTGCAACTAAAGTGCATTGAAGTGCAGCAAGTGCAGACGTTTCAGACTAAAGTGCAACCAATTTTAAACTTATTTTTAAAATTTTGAAATGCTATAAAACATTTTTTTACACTCAAATATTCATAGTATATGTCACAAAAATAAAAATTTTGTACAAATTTAAAAATTATACTTCAGAAAAATTTTACATTATTTTGAAACATCTGCACTTAGAGCACTTTACAGAACTTAAACTGCACTTGATAACACTTCCTGTACTTTATTGCACTTTACTGCACTTGATTGCACTTTACTGCACTTTGCCGCACTTTACTGCACTTTGCTGTACTTTGTAGCACTTTACTGTACTTTGCTGCACTTTATTGCACTTTATTGCACTTTGCCGCACTTTACTGCACTTTACTGCACTTTACTGCACTTTGCTGTACTTTGCTGTACTTTGTAGCACTTTACTGCACTTTGTTGCACTTTATTGCACTTTACTGTACTTTGTTGCACTTTACTGCACTTTATTGGACTTTACTGCACTTTGCTGTACTTTATTGCACTTCACTGCACTTTACTTTACTTTATTGCATTTAACTGCATTTTGTTGTTTTTTACTACACTTTACGATAATTTACTGCACTGTACATGATTTATATTTGAATAACCTTCGAAAAAGCAAAATTTTTCCTCATATTTCTTATTTTTGGGTAAAAAAATCTCAGGAAACCTGTATTTGGCCTAAATTTTGCAATATTAGAGTAAAAAACCTTTAAAAAAACCAAATTTCTCCTATATCATGTTGAAAAATCCTCGAAAAAGCCAAATTTCGCCATAATTTTCCTATGTTATGGTGAAAAACCTTAAGAAAATTCTAATTCCGTCTCAATTTTTCTATATTAGGGTGACAAACATTTGGAAAAGTCAAATTATGCCTCAATTTTTCTATAATGGGGTGAGAACCCTCGGAAATGACTATTTTCGTATAGCTTTCCGTTCTCCAGAAAGAAAAACTACCGGAAAACGCTATTTCCCACCTTGGTTTCCCAATATTAAAAAGAAAAAATCTTAGAAAATACAATACCGCCAAATACCGCCGATACCGCTTGGTTTCTCTGCCAGGGACGAAGTGCAATAAAATGCAACAAAGTAGAATAAAGTGCAACAAAGTAAAGCAAAGTACAACAAAATTGAGAAAAGTGCAACAAAGTAGAGAAAAGTAGAGAAATGTGCAATAAAGTGCAACAAAGTAGAGAAAAGTGCAACAAAGTGCAATAAAGTGCAACAAAGTGCAATAAAGTGCAACAAAGTAGAGAAAAGTGCAATAAAGTGCAGCAAAGTGCAGCAAAGTGCAATGAAGTGCAACAAAGTGCAATAAAGTGCAATAAAGTGCAACAAAGTGCAATAAAGTGCAACAAAGTGCAATAAAGTGCAACAAAGTGCAATAAAGTGCAACAAAGTGCAATAAAGTGCAATAAATTTCGCTAAAGTAGAGAAAAGTGCTGAATTTGCAATAAAGTGCAGTGAAATCACGGTAAAGTGCAATGAATTGCAATGAGTAGAGTAGAGCTCTCACCCCTTGCAATTGAGATTGCATGTAGTATGACTATGATGATGATGTTTATAATACACTACAAGATATAAAGTTATAAAATGTTTAAATTTATGATTATAAACAAATAGTTAAAATAAAAATAATAATAAAAATTGGTAGGAAGTGAGATTGTTGGATAGGCTGATGAGTGTGACGCATTTGTTGTCTGATGGAACATGCTGTTGATAGACACTTACAATTGGCAATTGATCAAGTCACTATATGGACATCACAAGCTACTAACCCTTTCCTACATGCTTAATCAATCATCCATCGCAAAACTAAATAAAATCAATCAATTAGCTACCCAGTCAACCAATTAAGTGAGTCAGTTAGTCAACTGGAAATTTAATTAATCGTTTCATAAAACATTAAGTAAGTGAGCTAGACAGTTAAATGTAAATTAAGTATTAAATTGCAGGTTTCAATTTTAAAACGTGTAGGCATATATAAAATATCCGGTTAGACAATTCCTATTCGACTATTGAGTCAGACAGTCGATTAATAAATTTTAAAGTCCTACTCTTCTGCTTACTGTTTTGTTTATTTGCTGTTGCGACATGTCTAGGAATTGATGGTTTAGGCATACTATAATTATTCAATGTAATGTCTAAGTCCAGTCTAAGTCACGTCCAAAATCACAATAGAATCTCAAAATCACTATTTGGTATTGAATTCGTATCAACTGAAGATTGTCTTGTTTGAGCACTACCAATAATAAGTGAAGTATGACGCATTTGTGGATACACGAAGGTACCATGATGATGTTAGAGAGGTTTAAGATCAGATATAGTTGTTGATGTCGTTTAGGATAAACGGTGCCATTTTGTATGATCGCTCTAGAGCAATTTCGCTGCGTTGACAGCAAGATGCGAGGGTGTTCTTCTGACTGCTACATGATGACTGATTCAAGTCCATTTTATTGCCAAAAAATGAATTTTACCGCATCGCAATTCATCGTGGAGCTTGAATAAAGGCATCGATAATCTGATTTAAATGCTATTTGGCTCGTCTGTCACAAAACAATATCAATCCATTCCATTTTGCGACGGAAAGACATTTAACACTAAAGAGTCAATTGCCGTACCAAAATTAACAATCCAAACTTCTCTTTACTTCATAAACTCCAAAAAAAAAAATCAAGCACCCAAAAAATCATTTATTTAATATTTTATTATTATTTCCATTAGACGACTGACTACATATCAGCAATCAACAGTCACATATAATCAAAAAGAAGAGGAATAAAGTTCTTTAAAATGTCACAAGATAAAATAAAATGACGAGAGGAAGAACGAGAAGCAAAACACAAAAAAAAACCGACAGGGAAAGCATCAAAGCAACAAAACAAAGTGAGGAATGTGTCTTTTAGTGCCTATTAAAGTCATCAAAATTATAGTTATGGTTGCGATCAAACTTAAGTGTTATATAAGTGCTTATAGCTCTCATTTTTACGAGGGTGGTATGAGGATAGAATAATCAAAAGTATGTCAATGAATTATTATTAGCATTTTGATCGAGACCATGAATGAGTTCAGTCTAGTATTTTTAGTAATTTTGTGGTTTATGGGAAACAATGGAGTGGTTTTGTTATGACTGACTGTCTGGGCGATCGGATAGAAGCTTTGTTGAAGTGGATTGAGCTGAAATGAGTGTAATTTTGTGGACTTAAGACGATATGACTTCAAATCTGGAGTTCAATCAACTATAGTCTGAATTAAAGAGGTTCAAACTGCAATAATCTGAATTTAAGAGGTTCGAACTGCAATAATCTGAATTTTCAAGGTTCAAACTGCAATATTCTGAATTTAAAGAGGTTCAAACTACGATAATCTAAATTTAAGGAGGTTAAAACTGCATTAATCTGAATTTAAGGTTCAAATTTCAATAATCTGAATTTTAGGGCTTCAAATGGCAATAATCTGAATTTAAGGAGGTTCAAATTGCAATAATCTGAATTTTAGGGCTTCAAACTACAATAATCTGAACTTGAGAGGTTAAAACTGCAATAATCTAAATTTAAGGAGGTTCAAACTGCAATAATCTGAATTTTAGGGGTTCAAACTGCAATAATCTGAGTATGAGGGCTTCAAACTACAATAATCTGAACTTGAGAGGTTTAAACTGCAATAATCTAAATTTAAGGAGGTTCAAACTGCAATAATCTGAATTTAAAGATGTTCAAGCTGCAATAATCTGTGTTCAAGAGGTTAAAACTGCTATAAATTTGACTGATGAAGCTTAAACTGCAATAAAATGCACTTTAAATGCCAAAATTGCAACAAAATCATCCTTAATATCCATACTAACCTAAAGCATTAGATAAATGCGCTTTCATCACATCCACCTGACCACATCTCCACTAGACTTCTATTTTTATTATTTGATATCTCAAAAAGAAAACAATAAACAATGTCATAAAGTCTCAATGTGAATCAAGTTCAATGGCATAATTTTCATTTTTATACATTTTTTTTGATGTCGTGTTACTGTTATTACTTAAAAAAAAAAGAGAGCGACTGACTAACGAACGATTAAGAAAATGATGATGATTATTGCGTTTATGACTCAATAAAAAGCAGCTAATAATATTTTTTATTAGGTTTGTTTTATGAGTAAATAAATAAATGAATATAATGAGAATGTGTGTCTACCTAGTTGATCTTGCGGCGCTCCTGATTGAATAAAATTCTTTACAACTGCTGGAACTTCACACAACAAAAAATAAAGAATACAAAATTTTTTATTTGCTATAAAATTGTGACCATAAAAAAAATTGTGACTAAGAGTGCATTTAAGTAACTTGCTGGGCTGTTTTGTAGTCACTTTTTTATTATTTCTTGTTGTGAGAAAATTAACAACTACTGTGGATTAAATTGAATATTTTCGTGTAAGATTTAATTTACCGTAAACAGAATATTAGGGTGCAACATTTTTTAGTACTTTTTTTGCTTTGTATTGCTTGGAAATTGATGATGATCTACTTAACGGAGAGATGAAATTGTAAATTTTAAAGGTTTGGCTTAATTTTAATCAGTTATGGCTAAGGGTTGTCTATACTGCGACCAATACTTCTCGAGAATTTGTCAAAACTGAGACTTCAGGAAACCTTGATTCATGCCTCATAAAATGGTTTAATAGCGACGTACTGGGGTTTAACCCAGTAGAATTTTTACTTGCTTAATAACTTCACTGACTGTACAGATCAATTGTCACCAATGGTCTTGCTCCTATGTCGCCTAAAACTGACCCTATCGCTAGGTTCCGCAAACTAGGATCATTAATTAGTATAAAGTCAAATTTTGAACAGAAATCTCATCAGCATTTCTCATAATTTTCCATCATATCTCAGAACCTGTCAAGGTACGCTTTCCACCCTCTAGGACCTCTTATCACATGCTAGTGTATTTTGACTCTTAGGTATCTATTACTGCTCTAACTAAGGTGTCCGTGTGATAAAGAGTTTAAAACTTAACAGAATGAAGACCCTTAACATGCAAAACACGTGTTTCCGTGGTACAAAAAAGCCTATACGTAACCTAAAAGCGGGTTCTTTGTCAATTAGGGTAGTTTACAATTTGTCCTCAAAATATGGACGCTATTTCATATTATATGAATTTTTGGCATCAAGAATAAAGCTTAAATGAGCAATATTGTGAATTTATACGAAATTCAACCAAATCCGCTTGAAAAATTCCTTCAAAAACCTCAAAAATCACAATTCAAGTTTAATCAACAATCCTCATCCAAAAATGCCATAGAAGAAAAAAAAGCCATAAATTCAAGTATCCCTCATAATGCATCTAAACATCCAATTACAACTCATCATCCATTTTTATTGCATGACTCACCAAATATAATTTTTAATTGCATATCCCATCGACATCTAATTTCTAATTAAACGACTTTTATTCAGTTCCTTTTTTTATAATAGCCTGACGCTATCGTCATTATTAATTGATTGATTTATAGCTGTAAATTTAATTAAAAAAATAACTCCGATGTAACAATGTCGTTGTCAATTATTGGAAGCATCTTTTGTTAACGGCCGTTTGCCGCTGCCATTTGCAATAACATTTATTACATTTATTGTAAAAAAAATACTTATTTATATCCTCTATTTCAATGCTTTTGCCATTTGCACGACCCACGAAATTGAATGTGTTGTTCTTTCTCACACTCCATAGACCGTCGCTACAATTTTTCTTTACGCTGTTGTCTCTCTTTTCAAATTGAATATGAACACCAAGTGGAATGACGACACACAGCATCAAAAGCAATTGATAAAAGCTGAGTGAGCGCTAAAAATGATATTAAAAAAAATTTACTTCATTTAATTTTAACGCCACATTTGCTTTTCTCCTCTCATTTTCCCTTTTGTTGCTGATGCTGCTTGTGTGCCTTTGCCTTTTTGCACGCTCGCTAAGTACATTCTAAGATCGCAGTTATTTCCAGCAATTTTAATAAAAAGAATTTTGTTTAAATTGAAAATACTTGAATCTATATGATTATATGAAGCGTTTCTTTTTTTCAAGGAGGAAGTTTTTGGTTGGATTGGGTGGGAGTTGATGTGGTTGGTTTGTCTTGTTGGCTGAAATGGTTTTGTTTTGGAATCAGGGTTTATATTGGAAAATAAACTAAATTTTGACTTTAGGATGGATTATGATCTAAATTTACTATTTGGATTCAGGATTTGCAGTTTTTATGTCCCATAGCACTTTATGGGATACTAATATTAAAGGTGTGAAATGGTTCAAGCGATGCGAGGTATTATAACACAATATGATGAACCAGGCGCTCCACAATCCAGATTATTTACTTACTTACTTAGTTGGCATTATAGATTAATTGTAATCCATGGCCTTTCTCAGATGACACCTGCAACGGGCCCTATCTCTGGCTTTCATTTGCCAATTTCTAATACTTACCATGATCCTGATTGGACCACCATAAATGAGAATCAAAATACAAAGTTATTTTCAAAATTACGGACTAATGAAACCTGAACGGCACGATGTGGCAAATTTCATTCATTACCTTACAATTGGACCAAAAACAGCCATCAGAATGCAATCAAGAAACACTCACGACTTGCCATATGCGCCGGCTTGTAGTGATTCTCTTGCTAGTGGATTGAGCTGTTTGCGTCACTTACTTACTTCATTTAATGCATGCATTAGTTGTGATTCCTTATTTTCTATGGATATATGTCTAATTCTGACTATTTCTAATGTTTGTGCTTGCTAATTTCCAATTTCAATGTTATTTTCATCGAAATCATCTTTAAATTGTTTGTATGGACAGCATCACTCACATGATCTCTTACTTACCAAGTGAACATCCTTAAAAAAATTGAAAATTCTGCATCTCTAACATACGGACATATTCCTAATTAGCATCTTATTGTAGTAATGAGCATGCTCACTAGGTAGCATAAGTTGCTTAATGAGCGTATGTTTGTATTTTCGGGCATTTAATTCCCAAAATTTCACAAACCCTTAAATGCGCTTCGATTTCTCATGACCAAAAAATCTTCAAATTATAATCTTTTTTCACTCTATCTCATTCCATTGTGTTGCTGATGCTGTGATGCTTCCTCCTTCTGTATATTTATCTATCTTGAAAAAAAAAAAAAAACTGAGTATACGTACGAATGTATATCCCTATATACTACTGCACAGAAGATATGCCATGTTCTTCATGAAATTTATTTTTATTTCTCCCTTCTCGCAAACCCCCCTGAGTGAGTGAATAAAGACGATAGAAATGAGGAAGGAAAAAAAAATATGCGAGGGAGACTTTCGCGTTCTCTAAAAGAAAAAAAAAAGAAAGAATGGAAATTGCTGAAGAGATAAGGAATAATAAGGAAAAAAATAATATTTTTATATCGCAATCTAATGTTCCCTCCTCGTTTCAAAAGCAATTTCAGCACTTCACCCTCATTTTTCTTTTCTTTTTTTACACTCCCTTGATTTTCATTTTTTTCAGTCTTCTTTGCTTCTTTTTTGGCAGAATTTCTTCTTTCTTTTTTTTCATTTAAAATAACTTTTTGTGTCTCTCTTCTTTTCTGCAAACATGAGGAAACATTCTGAACTTCCTTAAGCATTTAAATATATTTTGAACATATATACGCATAAAGGAATAAAGTTAATGTTGTTGGATGTCTAATGGAGAACGAATTATTGGAAATTGTTGGAGAAATTGGGAGGATAGAGCGCATTTATAAACAGGTTCCGATAGACTGGACATGTTATTAGAAGAGCTGTTGAAGCTTCACTAAATAAGGTCTTAAAATCAGACTTTGTGGATGATAAGAGAGCTTGTGGTAGACCGAAGAACTCCTGGAAGGAAGCTGTCGAAAGAGACATCATTGCATTTGGTATTGGCAATTGGCAGGCGGAAGCCGACGATAGAACCAGCTTTAGAAGATATCTGATGAAGGCCATGGATCAGGAAGGTCATCGAAGGAAGGAAGAGCGCATTTATGAAGAGAAAATTTCAGAAGATCATTCAAATGTCCTGACCTAAGAGCTCATAGAATTACTGTGTGAGCAAGGTTACAATATTATTGGGTATTAGAAACTGACATAATTTATTTAAATTTCGTGTGCCTACACCAAGGAATAAAGTAAATACTACTCTTAATTCAAGAACAACTCGCCCTAACAGGCCTGTCCTAACAGGCAAAGAGACCGCTTTTAGTCTTTCTGTATCATAAAAGCACGCTCTTAGCCTTTAAGGGTCGAAGTTGACTCGTATTTTTTATGAAAAAGTAGACTAAAGTCGACTCGACTTCATATAAAATTTGACTCGAATTATATACCCGTTAAAGACAAACTGCATCCAAACCATCCTGATAACTATTCAATCGCCCTCAAAATTCAGCTCACAAAAAACAAAGAAACAAAGAATAAGAAAAAGTTATAATGTAACTATTTGAATTTCATAAGAATAGAGAAATAGCCATTATGAATGTTTTATGATGTCAGGATATTTGATCAAAAAAAAAAAAAATATATTTCTCATTCGTGATCAGGATGGGGGCGACTGAGTGTATATAACATAGCTGTATGTGCATTGCATAGCGAAATGACGGAACAAGAAAAAGAATTTAAATGTAAAACATGACAAGGAAAAAAACTTAATTTGAAATTTATTCAAAAAAAAAAAAAATAGTCGAAAAAAAGGAGGAAGAAAAGAAAATGAAAAGACATTATTCGAATGGAACATGCAAGAGGAACTACACAAAAAAAAATAAAAGAAATTTAAGAGCGTGATGAGAGGAATGAATATTTAGGGACAGAACTTGGAAGAATGTAGTATTTCTAATTTTAGGTCTATTGTAGATGATTGGAATTGCTGCAATAACAAATGATTGTCTATTATTGAAATTTAGAGAATTTTTTCGAATTAATTAGTGGAAGTGAGAATTAATAGAAATATATTGGATATTTTTAGAGTCATTTGTATTCATTGGATGTGTCTGGAATGCTTTTTAATTAAATTGAGGTCATTAGATGTTGTAATTGAAGGAAATTCACATGCTTGGATGGTGTGTTGGAAGGAGGAGGCTGGAATTTGGATTTGTGACTCGAGAAGTGTTAGCTTGATGCTTTGTGAAGGTATTTTGAGTATATTTTTGACTATTACTGAAGTATACTCAAATATTGGCTCAGTTTTATGTTGAATCTAGCCTAAATGCTTACTAAACTCAATTAACTCTAATTTATAGTCATTCCGAGCAGCAAAAGTACCTCAAATTGGCAAAATGTTCATGTAGTGCTGCTGTGTCGTCTAATTCTTCCATTTAAATGACTGTTATGTAAAGTTCGTTCAAAACTGCAGACCTGCAAACTAAAATTGCATGTTTGGAGTCTTGGACGTACTATGAAGTATAACTGAAAACTGCGGCACTGGGATTGGAGACACAGCAAATGCAGGCCTGCTATTCTTGGCCGAACCCTCCTTTTAAGCACTATTGTCATTAAATCGACATTAAAATGTCTTTATTTCAGCTACAAATTCCATAATAGCCTTATGGATGGATACATTTAGTGCTATAGCATCACTGTATCACCAACACGTCAATTTGAGCTTAATTTGAACCTATCTGTGCCCAAGATATCTCCAGAATTTCCCAATATTCTCCAATTACCTCTAACCCTCCTACAACCTCTATCAACAAATCTCATTCAATAATCTCAACAACCTCAATTCCTCTCCAGATAAAATCATTTTTTTGTATATTTTTTACGACGCCGTTATTTTGAAATTAAAACAACGCCTTTAATTTTCATTCACTACGAGACTTCTTTTTTATTATTCACAATTGTGAGAAATTTTTAAGACCAATTAATTGACGCTATAAAAAAAGTACTTTTGTGAAATTTTTATGGATTAAGATTTTTCTCGGATTAATTGTTTATGGCATGTTAAGGCTTCTTTTGAGGTCTATTAAAAAATTTTGTATTTAATTGTTTTTATTATTTTGATTTTTTTGGGATGTTGTGTGGGGGATGAATTGGAGGTGAATGGAGGTGAATGGAGGTGGATTTGAGGATTTTTTGGGTATATTTCAGTGTTGTTCAAACTGTATGCACAATTGTCTGCCTTGATATTTTCAGAAATGCCATTAAATACATGTCATGTGTGTTTTCGGTCTTGACTTACTGTTAAGGTGTGTTGGGACAGAAATGTTTGGACAATACTGGTATATTGATTCATTTTTGAGAACTGTCGAATATTTTTCATCATTATCACCTTTTTTGGACCTTTATCTTTAGTTTCTAAGGCAATGTTAGCCGTAAACATCCTGAACTTGTCGTCAGCTTATTTACTGGCCTTGCAGGTCGATTGTGGTCTATGGCAACTTTTAGCTTGTGTCTATTTGCTTGCCAATTACCGATGCCAAGCGCATTACTATCTCTATCGATAGCTTCTACATTAAACATCCTCAACATCAACCAGGACATCAAGCAGACTAAAATTAAGTAATATTCTAGGAAACTTCCCATTTCCTCAAACACTCATGCAACATATCGGAAATTACTATAACTACCTATAAATTCCTGACAACAAATTCCTTTTCACTTTCACTCAACAACTGAAGTATACTGATCCCTTGAAAAAAAGGTACATAATTTTATTCTATTAAGAATCATTCCAGTAATTTCCTTTATTAACAATAAAAATCAAAAAGCCATGAATTGAAAGTAAAAATTGTCATGCAATGTCAATGAAGACAAGACAATTGAGAAAAATTCAAAAAATAGTCAAAATGCACGACAGAGGCAGCCTTTGATGAGGTGATAAAATAAACATTGAGACATACGAAAATGCTATTCATATCCAATAAAAATTGTCTTTATTGTTAATTAGATTAGTTTGGAGTAGTTGGAACTGGATGAATAATAAAAAAAATTTTAAGCGCATGACTGAGACAAGAAGGCCGTTTTTATTGATTTTAGTGGCTGGTATATCCATAAAACCTATTCATATGCCTACTTCCTTTTTTATTCCTCCTTATCAGCTTACACTAGTGTGCGTAAAAGTAATGCTTTTTTTGAGGTAAAATACTAGAAATCTCACAATTTTCAGAACATTGCCCATTTCCCTAACAGTTATTGCTTGAAGAGTCTCGTTAAGTTTATCATCATCTCGCTCTAGCACATTAAATTGGGTATGGCATTCACTCCCCACCCCTCTCGAGAAAATGAGAAAAACTTTCTTTTTTTTTTGCTGCTGAATTTTCCTTGCGTCTTGCCTTCATAAGGATGTATACATACACATTCAAAAAGACATTCCAGCATACTGCAGAGATGTTAAAAAAAATTGTAGGGAAATAAGAAGAAGAATACACAAAAAAAAAGAACGAAAGAAACTGCTGCTCTTTTTTTTAATGTTGAATACAATGGTATTTTTATGCTACATTTTCATTGTTATTGTATTTGATATTGTTGTCACATTCTATACACTTTTTAATATTGAAAACGACTCCTTATTGGTCGTTAAAGAAAATTTTCTCAGCTTTTTTTTTTTTTTTTTCGTGCGTTTTGCTTCGCTTGTTGCTGTTATTATTATTATTTTTATGGAGCAATTTCACAATTTTTTCTTATTCGTACAGCACTAGCACAAGAATACACATTTTGTGGATGAGAAAAGTAAAAGGATGAAGAAAGAAAAAAACCTTTTATGAGCAATTCAAAAAACTCTGTACGCTCATTTTTGTGTGGACGAGAATGAGGATGAACAGAATGAAAGTTGCATCATTTTTATGAAAATTGAAAATTTGTGGTATGTACGGATAGATAAAAATGACAGAAATTACAGTTTTTTCTTGGTAATTTTTTTGGAATAATCCTTTTATTTTGGTGAGATTTTTTGTTTGTGGGGTTAGTGGGGTGTAGTTATTATTTGGATGTGAATATGATGTGGATTTGAATTTTATGAATATAAAAATACATGTCGTCCTTTTTGGAGAAATTACTAGCTCTTTAGGAAGAACTATAAATTCCAAAATATACCAGCCAAAATTGTTTAATCGGAAATTTGCCACATATCAAGTTTGTTCTCTTTTGTCGTTCCTCTTCTCCAGTTCAATACATTTCTGACTAGCAAACTATGAATGCAAACTCTGCATTATGATCCCGAAAGGCACATTGCGTAGAAATAGCCTAAAATCCGATACCAGAAAAGCGTGATTCTGACTCTAAACCAGATTCTATATAATCCGACTTCAAATCAGAATTAAGTCGGTCTAGGATCGGATTTTCGGCCATTTTTATGCCGTGGGCATTCTGAGAATGATTGGTCTAAGTTTTATCCTCACGATTTCATTTGAAACACTCGAATCATAATTGAAACGCGTTCTTTATACATGTTTGCATAGGATATGATAGGTTGTAGGCTTACTATTACAGAATTATTTGGATAGGTTGCTAATCTATCCTTTCAAGTCCATGTCCTGTCACAGAGCTCGATTGTCAGTGATGTATTTAGTCCTAATAGGAGAAATCACAAGCAGATATGCTATTGACATTTGTTCCGCTTAAGACTCAGATTTCAAAGTAAGCTGTATAAAGCCTAACTTTTTGGTTCCTCAAATCCTCCTCCTATCCTCAAAGCTAGGCAAATTATCAATGTAAGCAAATTTGACTGTATCTCAAAAAGATGCAATTTTTCAGAATAGCTAATCAAACTAGATTTAAATCCGACACCATACTAGAGTCACACCGGCATGGAATTGTGCTATTCAGATATGAGCTTTGAATTGACTTGATTCACATATTGTTCCATTCGGAATCCATGCACTCCACATCTTAAATTCCCAATTTTCATCGCTACATCTTTATTGCAATTACTAAACTCTATACAAAACTAATAATCACTAAGACGCTTCCTACCACTAGCAAATAACATTAAAATTGTCTATCTCATATTAAGATCCAAAAATTCAAAACATCACATCATAAAATATACACCACAAAAAATAATAAAACATTAAATTAATTCACTTATGATACATTTGGGAAATTAAGCTACAGAAAAACTTCTTATTTCAACCCATTATGTGCTCTAAACAATGAAATTGAATTTTGTTGTTTCTCGGCGTGTAATAAATTCTATTTCAATAGGTATCTTATGCTACATAGACCATAGAGGGAATAAAAATGAGTTGTATATATTCATATTTACACTCGGATGTCCTCTTATGTGCGATGTCTTGAGAATATATTTTTGTGGAAGTACTAATAAGAATAATTTTCAAATTTAGTCATCATATCCCAAAAAAAAACAACAAAAAAATATTGTCGTTAAGGCAACTCATGTATCGCATTTAAGGCAATACACAAAACTGCGTGTGATACTCTACCTAACGTTCAGAAAGAGGCAATTCTAGACTCTAGGTCAGTGGTGGGCAACCTTTGTGCCGCGGCACATTTCCGAATTTATTCATAATGCCATAAAACCATATGCTTTGTAATGTTTTAATCGACGAATCCCACCAAGTCGTGCCGTATATAAAAGGTTGTCCATTCCTGCTCCAGGTAACACACAAACAATATTGCTTTGTTGCTAACTTTACCTCATGAAAATAATAACAATAATGAGTATGTGTTGTTGAATTTATTATAGCTGAATATTATACAGGCAATGTAACACAATGTGACGCAATGACATGAAAACAAGGCTGAGATTTAGAGAATTGGATGTGTATTTATGGATGTGAATATATTAAAAATGTTGTTGAGATATTTATCGATTAAATTAATAGTAATGAGATATTAAAAGGTTATTATTTTTTATTGCAAAATGAGTGGTTTTTTTGGTGCAAATTAAAATGTTTTTGTGGAAGGAATTTTGAGATGCAAAAAGTTGAGATTTGTAAAAATATTAAGTTATGGGTATTGACTGCAATATTGAGCTAATTATGGTGATTTTAAACATTTATAATAAAGTTAAATAAGAAACAAAAATGTAAATAATTATATTTATGAATTTTTTGGAACAAATTTATTGGTAATTTAACTGCAATTTCAATATTTTAGTGACATTTCTTTAAATTAATGAAATTTTTTAAAAATTGACAGAAAATGTTGAAAGTGTTTATTGATCAGTATTTTGGAGCATTTTAAGGCTTAATCGGGGACTTAATAACTTCACTGGCCCTCCTTGGGCCTTACAGATCAATTGTTATCCATGATCCCTCTCAGATGGCATCTAAAACTGACTCTATTGTTGCTTTCCGTCGAGTTTCAATCTATGAATGCTTATTTCAAGCATATTAACAATTATTCAGCCCTTCAACTGAAGCAAATGTCATTTTCCGTCGTAAAAATGGTCCGAAGCTAATTGTAACGTAGAAATCAGAGCATTCTTAACTTCAACGTGATAATTAAGCTATAGACTTTGTGGATGACAAAAGATAACGTGAGCGTCTAAAGAATTTATGGAAGGAAGCTGTCGAAAGAGAACGTATTGCACTTAAAACCGTTAATTGGTAAAAGGTAGCCATCAATGGAGATTGTTTTAAGTGATATCCCCTAAAAGGCAAAGAGCATTCATTCATGGTATAGATAAACCGATCTCTTTGCCTATTATGGATCTATGTTAGGTCATGGATCACAATTTATCTATACGGCTAGTGAATTAAGAATGTAATCAACCCGATAGTTCACAAAATAATGAATAACAAATTCAATTATATCATTAAAATTTCCAATTAAATTGACCAGACATCCTCAAACCCACGCCAGATAAATTCACAACATCATCTCGAATTGCCAGAAATGTTCACTTTATTCCCAGATGCAAAAACAATCCACACCTGATGAAAGTATCTTCACTTCAATAAACAAACCATAAAACGTTCATCCCACATCCATATAAAACTCAATTCCTTCTCATGAACTCATAAATGTCACTCGAATAATTTTAAAAACTTTGCAACTTAATTTGCCAGCCATTTTTATAGCCTGACCTGCAATAAAAAAAAAAGTAGAATAGAAAAATTGCCAATAAAAAAATATTAAAATTTATTATCCAGCACATGATCATAAAGTCTAGTAAGACATAAGAAATAAATTCAATTGCGGTCTAAAATTGTTTGTCATCGATACATCCACACACATATTAAGTTATTTATGACGTTCATTTAAATTCATCAATTAAACTACCACAACATGTTTTAATGATTAAGTTATAATTCATTTCTGTTAATTTACGGCATCCAATGTCAATTAAAATATCCAACATGGGCATTTCAATAAATTTTCTGATTTTTTTTGTGGTGTTGCGTCAAAATGGATGGAATTCGATGGTTTTTCTATGCTGACTACTGAATGAAAAAAAGTTTATGAATATGGATAAATTTTGTGTTATTATTATAACCAAAAACATAAAAATTAATTACTTTTTTCCTTTGATAATTTATGTTTTGATTTTTATTTCGTGGATTTTAGGTGAAATTTGTCAGAATTTTTTGGGGGTTTCGTTGGACAAAGTTGTGGAATTTAAGGTGTTTTTATTGAAATTTTGTAGGTTTTATTAAAATTTGGTAGATTTTTATGGATTTAGGATTTAACGATGGTTAACTGAGATAATAAGAGAAAGATGACATCCTCCTCAATTCGCCACATCTGCCTTCAAACTACTTGTTCTTAATCTGAAGACATTTGGCGTAAAAATGACCAATAATTCAACCTCAGCTCAATTTGACTCTGGTTTTAGACCATATTCGATGAAATCCTTCTTTAGGCTAGAATCAAGTCGATCTGGGTCCGGATTTCCTGCCATTTCTACGTCGCATGCTCTCTGGTTTGATTACTTTTCCATTTTAGCGTTCCTCATCAATTCGAACCATAACCTGAGTAGACAAAATTATGTTAGATCTATTCATCAACTGGATATTAACTTGCCATTAACCAGTTATAACGTAGTTTTGTTGACTCAGGTAAGCACCGAAAGCTACAATAAATGTATTACTCCAACACCTAAAATCCCTAAACCCAAAATCTCCCCACAAGGGAACCCAAAATCCACGCTAATGGACTCCCAATGACAAATTTCGATAACTACAATATTTTTTGTCAATTTAATTAAGCAAATGAATACATTTAGAGAGTAGAAAAAAAGAACTGATGAATCAATGTGCCATATTATGCGGAATCAATTTAAATTAATTCCATATAAGGTCAATTGAACGGTCTGTCCTTTAATTGACTTTCAATATAATCGACACCAGCATATTGTGAGAATTTAACATTTCATATTATGAACAAAGTATAGAGCTGTGTAGTTGTATAATGAGTGTTTTAGAGAAGCTGAAGTGAATGGGTGTAATTTGAGGGATTTTGTGGCTGAAATTTAGGGAGATTTTGTAGAATTTTGGAAGAATTTGGTGACTTCTTGGGGATTGATTCATAAAATCGAAATTAGGTTCAATTTCAATTGAATGCTGAATCAACATGAATAGCGAAAATTGGGTAATCAATCAAAAATCTGACTCCAGGTCGACGTGACTCTGAGTTTGTGTCTGATTCGATTTAAATCCTGACCTAGCACTCATCCTGACCTAACAGTCATCCTGATCTAGCAGTCATCCTGACCTAGAAATCGATTTTAATCATGGCAGGGCTGTAGATCGACTAACCAATTGAACTATTTGGTACATCTTCTTCTTCGTTAACTGTTTAGATAAATTGTAATCCTCGTATTCCTTAAAATGGCACCTGAAGCTGACTCTATCACTGATTATCAATTGTCAATTAAAAATCAAAATTTACAGTCATTTTTAGATTATTTCATGCATATGGTTCTAAAGGTGCCCTAATGACACCCTAATGACACCTTTACGTCACCCTAATGACTGTTAATGGTCCATTTAGACAGCAAATAATGAAATTTGCCATAACACACTTCTCTGCTTCAAATTCACCAAATTTCGTCCCAAAATTCTCCATTTTACCCCCACATTCCCTTTTGGAAATATAATTAAAAATCATTGAACTTACTTACTTACATGGAATGTGAATTTGATCTAAATGAACTTCTCTCTTTTTTTCGATTCACATTCTCCATTTAGCTCTACATTTTTTTTTTTAAATTAATTAATTAATTAATTTTCATTTTCATTTTTATCAAGTGGATTGAAATTGCTTTTCAAAATGAGATACTGTAAATTAACATTAAGTATATTTATTCTACCTTACCTTTCTAATATGGACGGTCGTATATTTTCATTCTTGCTTGTTTTTTTGCTTCTCTTACACATTCGCCCATACCTAAAAGGCAAGCAGAGAACCCACGAATCGCGTACAAACAATAAATCTTTTAAACAGCCTTTTTGGAAGCATAGCGCAGCACATGAAAATAATATATATACACAATTTTTATATATTTCCAACAAAGGAGAGAGAAAAACGCAAGAAAAAGGAGCGTTCTGTTCTGTGTTCTTTTTTTTACGTTAAAATAGCTAAAAGAAATTTATATCAAAGACGCCAACATTAAAAATATAAGAAAATTCTTATATATCGACGTAATAAAAAAGAATTATTTTAAATTGCTAATGTAAATTCCACACACAGCTACACAAGAAGAATGGAAAGAAGAAAAAAATAAGATGATGTTGCTGCTGTTGCCATAAGAGAATGTTGAAGGAGATTTCTAAATGGGATTTTTTTTTATCGGTATGTACCCTGCCTCTAAATTGCAGAAAAAAAGGAGCATGGAAAGAATGAGAACCTCAATAAAAATTTAACGAAGGAGGGAAAATATATATTGGAATAGTGGCTGGTTTAATGGGAGGTGATTTAGGCGCATTTTGTGTGTTATCGAAATTTAGATTGCATCTATGCAAATTGGAAGTAGGGAATGTGTTTTTTGGGGAGACTTTTTAGAGAATATTAAAAAAATGGCTTCCAAATGCTCAATAATTTTTGATTGTTATGCAATGTTATTGATCTTTGAACTATCGATTATGTTTAGTTCGTTTGCCATTTACTAGTGGTTAAAGTCGACTCGATATTTATACTGAATCAAATATGTTTTCTTAATGTCGGAACCGAGACCAGAAGGTTCCGACTCAGTCTCGAGTCCTGAAAATTTCATCCTTCAATCGAGTTGACTAATTCGTATAAAATTCGAGTATACTACGAGCTCTGCCATTTAATACCTGGATATTGTTGATTAATCGAGAATATTAGAGATCTAATTCCGACAAAGTGGCATGAAGAGCGGAAAATAAAGTCCTAGGCCAGTGTGAATTGGTCTTAGAACCATTTTGCATCGAATTTTTATGCTACATAGACACATGCCCTGTGCCTTTCAAAATTCATAGAAGAGCTGAAATAGTCCAGAAAATAATTATTCAAAGCTATCTGGATGTCTCGATATCCAAACCTTTCCATGAAAAGCCTTTATTAACTTCCTTCTCAACAACTGATTGCATCTCTAAAAATTCATCTGTTCTTAGTTTTTCTATCATTTCTGAGATTTATTTATAAAAAAATGAATCAAGTCACATAAAAAAGGCCCCTGAAATCATGAATAGAATCTGATGAACCTGACATTTAGTATCAGTGATTGGCAAACGAAAACCAGCCATAAAGCAAGCTATAGAAGACGTCTAAGGGAGGTCATGGATCAAAATTGATCTGTATTTTCAGTGTAATTAGTAATAAGTATCAAGTAACGTTTCGTGTGCAGTAGATGAAGAATGTATATCAGTTCGAAGCTATTAAGACTGTGCACAGTTGTTTTCTTATTAAAACAAACCTACTCTGATTTTCGTACGTAAAGCCATTACTCGACCATTTAGATCAGTTATAAACAACCTTTTATTTCTTGCGACTCATCTTAGTGGTAAGCCTCGACTAAAACTGATCTAAATAAATGGTGCATAATGGCCATTACACCGACAATTCCCATCATACTGAATGCCAGAAAATGTAACATTTCCCAAGCACTTCTCTTCATGAAAATAGCTCCTTAAAAAAATAAGAATTATTCACGCTCACTCTCCCTACGCCATGAAATGAGCTCCGATATTGTATGAAGATATTTAAAGTCTTATCGGAAAGTGTCTTGAAATTGGTTTTTAAAACTTTTAGAACCTAATTCAAATATATTTTTTCTGTTGTTGTTGGAGGGGAAGCCAAACGAACGAGAATATAAATTCATTAAGTAGTTTATTTATTACATTCCATTTCGTACTCATGATAAAAATTTTTTTCCCATTCTCTCATCCTCTATGGTTGTTTTCATCTTTTTTCATTGGCAAATGTGGCCATTAACATCTTTTTACTGTTGATTAAAATTTCATTCATTTTTCTTTTTTTTTTTGTTCTTTCATTTTCATTTTAGCTTAGTTAGTTTCCTATATATGCTTATGCGGAAACAAATATTTTCATTTCCAACCCTTTTTTGCTGCTGGATGCTATGTCTTTTCACACTGGGGAAATAATACACTCAGTGAGGGAAATTATAAATATTTATTTCACTGAATGAAAACAACCGAAAAAAAAGAAAAAAAAAAATATAACTTCAACTATATAGAAAAATAAAATTGTAGGAGAGAATGAAAGAAAAACAAGTGGAGAGGAATATATATGATTATTGTCATTCAGGAACGAAGTTGTTATTTTTTTTTTCTTTTTTTCGTGGAGGGAAAAGTTGGAATGAACAAGTAGGAAAGGCCTATGGAAGCTAGGATATTTTAGCGTTTTATTAGGTTATGGATGATGAGAATAAGCTTGATGTAAGTATAATTGGAGTCAATTTGAAGTAGTTATTACTTAATAGAAAATATTGGAAGTTTCTTTAAATGACTTAGAGCAAGAAGACGTTCTCAAAGTTAGCTACTTAAATGATTATTATAAGTATTCTTAATAATGCCCTTACTTACTTGCTTCGCTGGTCGTACAGATCAGTTGAGATCCATGACCTCCCATTAGGTTTCTTAGCATGTTGTTAAGGCCAACGCACCCTGTATTAACCAGAGCCTCGGTTGACTCCACCCCACTATGTGGCTTGGATTAACGCTCTTCACCGCGAGAAGGTGAGGTTGGTGCATGGTGGAGTTAAGCTAAGTGCGGCTACAGCAGCATATATTACACGTTCTCCACCTTTTGAAATTTGTTGAAAATCGTTTTCAAAAAGAGCCTTTAGATACTTGCAGATATATATAGTCCTTCTCTCCTTGGATCTGAATCATTTACAATTTTTACAACTTTCAATTGCTTGCTTAAGATAACCATGTCGACATGGTGGCGAATCCATCATAGACTTAAACGCCTTTCGAGTTATAATTGCAATGGCTACAGTATATAAGTCGAGACTTCATAAATTAGACAACTTTACCTGCAATTGTCGATTAAATATTATTAATAAACCTGAATATTTTATTAGATTGTTAGATATTTATATTGAAATAGTGCCACAAAGGCAATTTAGTAAACGTTTGATAGTTTATAAAACGTTTAATTTATCATAAATAATTTCAATTTATTAATTGGTTTATTACACCTAGTCGTCTGCAAATATTAACAGCTTCTTAATATTTCTAGTTTTAGTAATTTTTAAGAAACAAGAAAAATTCAATTTTGTCAACAAAAAGCTTGAAAGTAGCCGTCATGCAACCATCAGAGCACCTCTAGGACGTTTTGCAGTTAACATATTGACTTAGCAGTCCTTTAACAATTATATTGTGCTATATGTCTTTCATCCGAAACGTTGATCTAGAAAAAAGAGCAAGGATTCCTCAAAAATTGGTCATAATAGCTCCTTCTAACCCTAAACAAACGTGACAGTCAGCCAAATCTCTCGCCTTCATCATCCTCACATTTCTGTCGTTGTTCATTTCATTTCATTTTACCAAAAAAAAAAAAAAATAAAACAAGTCGAAAAAGACAAGACCATTGCCGCACGTTCTTCCTTCTCACTCACCATTCACCTCACTCACTCAAACACAGTATGTATGAGTATCAGCAGCACCAGCAGCAGTAAAATTTACGATAATGTTTTGCTTTTATTATTTTAATGTTTGAATTTTAAATAAACCGAATTTTATTACATTTTGATTGTGTATATTTAGTTGCTCAAATGACTCCATTGTATGTACACATATGAGAATATATATATTGTGAAATTTTCATTACAGTCGCATGAATATATCCTCATAATATGTTTTCATCCTCCATATCTCTCAGCATATATATATACACAACATTTATATATGATCTTTATTCACATTAACCGTAGTTTGGGATTAGAGGCTCGTGCACAAATTCATATATGAGAAATGAAAGAGCATGTATACAAGCCAGCCAGTCAGCCAACCAACGAAAGATGAATATTTATGAAAGTACCAAAAAATCCCTTGAATTAATGTATTTGTTCAATCCCCAAAAAAACCTCATAAAGTTTTATGACTTTTTCAATAAATTTTATCAAGCTTTTTGTATATTGCCATAATATTTATACATCCATACACCAAGCCACCAATCCAGCCAGAATGTCGAGCGCTACAAAATCTACGATTATTGCATTAATGTTCTGGGGGGGACGATATGTTTGGACTCTTGGATTGGGGGTGATGCCTTGATATGCTTTTATGCTGATAGTTTTTTGAGGATACTGCAATGTCTCATTCCACAATGACTACACAGAAAATTGAATTGAAGAGTTGAAAATGACCAACAAGGCATGCAAGTGCCATTTTACCATCCTGTACACAAAATTGGACGTTAATTTTAATTTACCGTCACTTTTGTTCATCAATTATTTGCCAATTGACTATTAAAATCAAATTTATTATTTGATACGCCATTTGAACTCAACTAACGACATTGCCATTATACCAATGGATATAAATTTACTATTTGCTTAGTCAAGCGACTATTTTTCGTAATCGTTATGCGTTCGAAATGGCTAATATTATTCACCTTCCTATCAAAAATAGTAATGGCAATTTTGGTCGTTGTGCAATTATTTTTGGAAGAAATTGGGGTAAGGTTGGTGGCTGATTGGGAAATTTGCTTGGGAAAGGGGTACGATTTTCCGTCAATTTGCTAGGTTTCTGGTCAAGTAATGCAAATTATAGTCAAGTAGCTTCATTAAGTAGTGAAAATCATTGTCAATTAGATTCATCAAGTAGTGCAAATTACTGTCAAGTAGCTTAGTCAAGGAGTGCAAAATAATTGCTAAGTAGTTTAGTCAAGTAATGTAAATTATTGTCAAGTAGCTTCTTTAAATAGTGTAAATTATTGTCAAGTAGCTTCTTCAAGTCGTGCAAATTATTTTCAAGTAGTGCAAATTATAGTCTAGTGGCTTCGTCAAGTAGTGCCAATTATTGTTAATTAACTTCGATTTTTGTCAAATAGCTTCAATTTTCGTCTAGTAGCTTCGATTTTCGTCAATTTTTTCATATTTTTGAACTCAAAATCCCGTACAAAATGCGCCTTGACTCCTTAAAAATATCACAATATAATTGCAAATAATTTCATAGCTATTTTTGCAAAAATAACGAATTGACTTGCTAACGAACAACCTCCATCCATTGCGTCAACCAACCACCATCAATTCGAATTAGAAATGCTATTTTACCGAAAAGTCCCCCTTTTTTTATACCAAATTATTGTATGTTTTTGTCGCATTAATGTTCGCCATTCACGTGTGTATATATGCTGAATAAATGGCAGTGTTTATTTATTTATAATAGGCACATACATATTAAATGAATGGAACATTAGAGAGTTAGTTCAATCGGAATAGGATAAGCATTATTTTTTTTTGGCAATGGGATATATTCAGTCGTTACCGATATCATATCTGAACATTAAAATTGCTTACGTAAGTTTGATTTTTTCGTTTCAATATTGTTAATATTATGTGACATGAAAATGAATATATTTTTCTGTTCCTTTATGCTCAACTTATGCAATTTTACTAAGGAGCTGTAAATCACACATAAAAATGAGCACGCAAGTGTGCAGCATACAGCAAATGTTGATTTATGACTTTCAAAGATATTGTAAATATTTCATGTTTTCTGTCACTTCTGTTTTGCGTCTTCAAGCCTTTATTTCAACTAGAATCATAAAAACAATTCTTATGCTAAAGTAAGGAACAGATGTTGAAGTTTTTTGAAGATTTTCTTTTATATTTTGCACAGTAAAGTGATGTAAGATAAATGTGGAAGCAATATGGAAGGATGTTGGGTAATGGTGAAAGAATTTCTTCTTGTCAGGCTGTAAAGGATTGATTTATAAAGCTATAAAAAATATATTTTTGAGGATGTTGCTGGAAGGAGAGGATATTAGGTGCCTATTGTGCGTATCTGATTGATTTCAGATAGGGAAATATTGAATTTTTATATTTTAGGATGTTGGTAATGTTTGAGATTTGATAGCTGAATATCTTGGTTAGTTTTGGAGTTAGTCGTGCCGGTAGATAGCGTGACAATCAGTTCAAGGCTTGTAGTCAAGTATATGCTGATTATGTTGCAAATAACAAGCATTTGCCGGCTTATTAACACCATCGGTTAATATGGAGAGGTTGAGCAAGAACCATAAGCCTGCAATTCCAGCATTTTAGGTGCGTAAGGGCAATCTGTGGCTTTCAGAGCTCAAAATCCATTCAAATTTCGTACAAGGTCTTGAGTCATGTTTTCTACACAAATTCAGAGCACCAAGTCGATTTGAATTTTGTATGAAGTCAAGACGACTTGAGTCAAGTTTTTCATTCAAAATCCGAGTTGTCTTTGAATTCTGCCGGCTGTTCCTTACATTTCTTCCAAGTTTGCTGCCAAAAATTCATGTCTGCAGTTTTGGACGAGCCTTATTGATGAATAGCTTGAGAAAAGCTCAGTTTCTAACATTTTACATCAAAAATTTACATTCTCCTCTACATCTCATTGATTTATTCAGCATATCTGCCTAAACAACATCCTCATGACATTGAAAACAGTCAAATACCATCCAAACTACAGGTGAAGATTCATCAGATAGCCTAATATGTCCTAAAACAAGTCATTTTAACTACAATAGCCACCCGAAAGAACAAAAAGCAGCTGTTAATGACCATTTCCTCAGAAAAATGTCCCTTAAAATTACGTAAGAACCTCGATTATGTAATTTTTTTAGACACACTTTGCAGCATGACATTTGTTATTCTCATTAGAGATGTAAAGTAATGACTTCTTATGTAAATGAGTGACCATAAATGAACCCCCGAGAAATTTCATAAAAATTGCTTTGTTTTGTTTCTTGTTCCTTCATATTCTAATCTTCTATGTGAACTGAAAAATTATGAGTAAGGTCAAATATTTTTTTTGTAACTTGTCACAATTCATGACCAATTCTTGGTGTTGTAAACATGTCATAAAAATATCATAAAATTATTACCAAAGAAAATTGAGAGCCTTGAAAGACCTGCTCTATTGTTCTAGTTATGGCTAATGAGAATCTTTTGTATTTTTGGGGGTGTTGTGTCATTTTTAATGGACTTTTTACGTAATATTTTTTTGGGTTTTGTACCTTCAGTTATTTGGAATTTTTAAGGTGGATGGAATTTGAATGTTAATGGGTTTTTGTGAGCTAGTGCAAAAAATTCATATTCATAATTTTTTAATGGGTTTTTGCGTAAATGTATTGTTTTTTAAATGAGGGTTTGCTATTTTTTTGTGAATTTTGTGATCTTTTTTGCATAGAATTATGAATTTTTGAGGATATTTGGACATTTTAGACCACCTTGAAAAGGATTTTTTATGCAATTATTTATGTAGGATTTCTTATTGTTGAATTTTCAGGTTGAAATCTGAATTGAAATTCAAATTAGGTATATGTCGGCAGGGATTGATGATTAGTTCCACTGTGAATCGTAGAAACTAATGTTTCAGTTGTAAGTGATTTTCAGTTATTGAGATTACAAGTGTTACGTAACCTAACCTGGAACTGGGGTTACCAGTTAAGACATCCAGACATGCCTGAAAAGTCCTCTTCATTTATTCTAGTTAAACAAGTTAACGGAGTCGACCACAAGAAGGTCGAATATAAGCACTTGGTCAGGAGAGGCTAATTATTCTGGTTGCATTTATTGCGCATCATACTCGGCAAGATTGATATTTTAGTCACACTTAAGTAGCAAGCAATGATTGATACTTACATTGTTTTTTGTCATGTTCAAATGATGATGCAATCAGATGCAATAAGTTATCTTTAGAACTAGATATGCATCCAATCTTATCAAATATAAATCTATGCATTCGAATAAGTACTTGTCTCAGTGCTTGTCTTCTCGTCTTTCTCCAAGTGACTCAATTGGAAAAGGCTTCAGAAACTTGTTTGTTTGAAAGGCTTGGGAAGACAAGGGAAAACTGTGGAAGGCTTTGTAAGGCGGAAAAAAGCAGAAGAAAGCAGAATAAAGCAGAAAAAGGTTAGGAAAGGTTGAAAAAGTAGAAAAAGACAAGCTATGGTTCATGATTTACATACAAAGTGTTGTGGAGCATGAAGTTAATTTTAAAATGCTTTTTTTTTTGTGTTACTTAAGTTCCGATCATTCCCATATATTTTTTAATGTCAAATGGAATCAAACTCTTTTTGGCGGTAACTTAGTTTCATACGCAATTCTCTCGGGCTTTTGTCGCCTTTTACTGAACTAAATTTTATATTTCTCAAGTGTCGTAAACAACCAATTCAAAAAATTATATTTCATTTCTTAACTGAATCTTAAAATTGCAATAAAAATGACAAAAATTTAATTACCTTACTAAAAGTTCTCATGTGAATCTGAAATAAATTGACTCATAAAGATTAAAAATATTAGAATTAAAATTCAAAAAAAACATCAACAAAAGTCTCATTTAAATCCTCAATAATTTGCACAATCTTAATAATCTCCACATGCTCCCTTTTTTTATTACCATGTTGCATATTCGTACACAAAAACAATTTTTATAGTCGAACATTATAAAGGTAAAAATGCAAGTATAAGGTTTTAAAGAAATTTAAAATTTTAAACTCATTCAACGTATTAATATATGTATAAATATTTTCACGAGCACAT
The DNA here is from genome assembly GCF_022539635.2 of Chironomus tepperi. Classification (NCBI taxonomy): domain Eukaryota; kingdom Metazoa; phylum Arthropoda; class Insecta; order Diptera; family Chironomidae; genus Chironomus; species Chironomus tepperi. The sequence continues at coordinate 6,311,419 of NW_027226207.1, forward strand.
GTACTGTGAATATGTATGAGCTTCATATAGTTAATATATAAACAGGAACGAAGAAGCAGTCAAAAGAGAGCGAAACAAAATATTTGTGAGGTTTTCAGAAACACAAAAAAAAAATCGATTAAAAATTCATCTTGAGTATGATTTTGAGTAAGAGAGTCAAAAAAAGAACTGTCATTTTTACAGTGGCTACTATTAAAATATTTATTAAAAAATTTGACTGTTCAGAAATTGGAATTTAAACATTCAATTATAAATAAATAAAAGTTATTAATAAAAGATTATCAATAATTAAAACGGTATTAAAAAAACTTAATTATGTCGTTGATTTCACATTAAAATTAAATGGCTACAAAAAAGTTATTTTTTCAGATTTTTTAAGTGATAATTGCTTGCTTACTATATGCTTTAAAATTGGGTAATTTGAAAGTAAATATGAAACTAAATATGTTGCAAATTGGGGTCATAAGATGGCAGTTTTTAAATGAAATTTGTATAGTTTTTATGAAATTAAATATTGAAAAGCTAGCCTTTAGTTACGACGAGTAGGCAAAAATACGTTGTAACTAGTTGACGACAAGTTAATGTCCAGTTGATGACTAATTCTAACCTATTTTTGTCAGTCGAGTACCTTTTTAGTTACCAAATCGCACAAGTCAATTGATCGATCCAAAATTGACGTATTTCAAGCTTGGGTCCAGATTTGAGCTGAATTCTACAACAAGACTGAGTAACGCCGTCCTGAGGTTAAATTTTCGATCGATTAACCGATTTGTGCTATTCGAAACTCTGATTTCAGCTCAATTCGGCACCAAGTCAGAGACACGTCAGTCTGGGGTCCAATTTTGAACCGATCAACCGTTTTGTGTAATTAGTGACTATGGCTTCAAGTTGGATTTGGCAAAATCAGATATAGATGTTATTTTCTGATTTTTTCACATCGTGTTCCTTTCGGGTCACATTCAGCTTATTCACAAAACTGATAAAAGACTCTAGACCCTAGAATCTCTCTTAATGATCCATGATTAATAATTAATAACAGCAATCTCATCCAAAAAGCTACCTTACTTACTTCACTGGATGTACAGATTAATTGTGATCCACGGCATTCCTCAGATCTCGCCTGAAACTGGCCCTATCTCTGGCCTATAAATCTACCATCTACCATATCTCAAGCTATAAATCTACCTAATTATGAATTCATTTCCACCACACACCATATCATGTCGTGACTCAAATATCATCAGCCAACTGATACACATAAAGTCAAAGTACTCAAAATAAAAAATGCTCTATCAATTATCACAACCTCGTCATAAATCATAACAAGATAACTCTTTGTCACGGATGCTTTACTTTAGTGATTATAAAATGCTTTTTAATTAATTTTTAAAAGTATCGTCCTTTGACATTTTGTGAATTTTCAAATATTTTATGCTGATTATAATTTTTTTTAACATGCTATTAAAAACTTATTTTTATTTTAGGATCAGTAAATTTTTTTTAAAGAAGGTTAATTGGAGTTAATCTTTATTTTTATGTCTTTAAATGATTCCATAAAAAATTTCATGACTTTTTTTTTTGTCTATTTTTATATTTTGTGCCTAATTTGTGAATGAAAATAAGCAACAAAAGCGGTGAAAATTTGAATTAATTAGAGAAAAATAAGAGGAATTTTTACAAGTTATTTTTAAAAAAATTTAGTTAAATTATGGCAGTTGGACGTGAAAATGTTTTGATTTTTGTTGAAGGATTTTGAATGAAATTTATGAATGTCTTTGAAAATTGCTAATAATAAGCTTAATTAGAGATATAAATAAGCAAGTTGAGCTAAAAATAATTTAAATTATTTTTTAGAAGTTTTTTTTTGACAGTTTTGAAGATTTTGGTGCTTTTTCGATCCCTAGGTGTCCTCATGCTATAATAACGAAAATAATACAAAGTTTTGACTAAATTAATCTAAAATCCTTCCATAGTCGACTTTGTGTCCCTAAGTGTCCTATGAATCCCTAATGATCATGCATGAACCTCTTAATTCTAACAATTTCAAATTTAAAGACAATAATTGACAAAATATTCCACGTTTTCGACTAAATTTGACTAAAACCCTTCCATGGGTCTCTTATGACCCACAAGATCTCCTTAAATTTCAGATAGTTTGACAAAACATTCATAAATCCTGATTAAATATTCTGAATACCCTTTTTAAAGTCTTAATGGCCTTATATAGACCACTAAGTACAAAAAAATGTTAAATTCATCCATATTGTCTCTACTGATCCTTAATGACCTAGTGTGGTCCCCTAAAGTCACCAAAATTCATTTTTATATTAAAAAATCCACAAAAAATCTAAAAATTTCTGACAAAATTCCCCTACAAGCCTCCCTAATACTTCCAAAATCTCACTCATACTCATTTTAATTCCAATCTTGACGCCATTATTCCAGCACGCTCTACTGATAACTCTAAAATAATCAATACCACCAAGTATATTTTTATTTTTTCAAATTTCCTAAATAAATGTATATCAATTAAAGTAAGAACATTAATCGTACTATAAAAAAAAATTAAGTGACATTATCAACATTCATTAAGCTCATAATATGAATGTGAATTATCTGTTTAATAAAATATTAATTCAATAAATTACTCGGTAGTTATAAGTTTGTATTTGATGAGAATTTTCAGTTTATTTGAGTTGCTTTGTTGGGGAATTGTCGAGGATTTGGATGGATGATGTGGATTTTTAGAGTGCATTTTGGATTGGGGAAGGTGATTGAGGTTATAGATACCCGAACAGGCAAAAAAGACTTCTTGTCGGTACCCTAGTGGTATTTTTGTACCATGAAAGCCTACTCTATGCTTGTTAGAGTTTAAAGGTGTAATTTCTGATATCAATTCAGTTTAAGTTGAAATAGTTGGACAAGAAACTGATATTTGCTGAAGAAACTGGAATTAAGTTGACAAATTTGCCAAAATCTGGCAAAACTTGAGCTTAAATTCTCAAAAAAATCAGTTGTAATCCGACGAGCTCCTAGAAACATACCCCAATATTTACATAACATAAGTGTGTCCTAGAACCGGCTAATACAATTCATTTAGCCACCATCTATTGTCAGCAACTAAAATACAAACCATCCACACCCAGAAAATACCAAAATAGACTCCATAATCCAGCACTAACTCAAATATTAACCAATGCTATTAACATTCCAACCAGTACACATGAAAAATTATTATTAGGTGTAAATTAAACATTTATGAAAAAGCAGCAGCAAGCAAAAAAAGGCAAAAAAAAAAGTATTTTAATTAAGAAATTATTTTTAATTAAGAAAATTAATAAATAAATTGAAGAAAAAAACATGTTTTTGAATGTATGGCAATGGCAATAATAAACCAACTATTGCCTATATAAATTATGGTAATGAAGTCTATAAAAATACTTTTTTACCATCGGCAAATGAAAATGTTGACTGACTTTATATCGACAGTGGAAATGAAAATGACATGAACTGCATTTTTCCGGTGTAAATAGTGAGTAGTAAGTAGGAATATACACAAAAAAAAAGGAAGAAGAAATGTTAGGGATAGAAAGTAATCTTTACGAGTTGTGGTGACAGTTTTACGTCCTTTTACGATCAATAAATTCAATTTCGATGGTTTGTTTGCCTGTACATTGGTTGTAATATGATATCTGCTCCATTACTTCCATTCACTTTTTTTGGGAATATAGAAAATTTTTATGGAAATGACTGTTATAAAAATAATCGTAGATATTTCATCATCTGTTGGCTTTCTCATCGTCTTTTAAGCCTCTAATTATGAAATAATCATGAATTTGATGATATGAATTTTAAGAGACAGACATTTTCACTTAAGAACGACTCACTGCGGTAGGAGATGAAATTGAGTTTGAATAAAATTCCGACGGCATTCATTTTTTGTGTATTCTAATGGAATTCAGATGTTGGATGGCACACGTTATGGTAGTTTTGGAAGTTATTCTTTGGGGATGGGACAGGAATGGTTAGTAGCAGATGTCCTAGTTTTGAGAAATAAGGGTTCAAATGTGAGGGGAATGGTCAATCTAGGGAAGATTCTTGAAATACAAATTGCTCAATTTAAGAGTTTTTTGATATTTTTTGATGATTCAATGAATGTTTTGCAAAATGTTATTAAAATTGGATTTTAAATTGTCTTGGAATTGTCATGAAAATGAGTTTTATAATATTAGAATGATTATTAACATAAGGTGAAGATTGTCATGAAAGGAACATTGTACAAATTCATACAAAAATATAAAAACACTGACTAAAATTCATTAAATCATCTAAAAAACAATTCAAAATCTCTAACAATATCAATACATTCAAAAAATTTCAATTCCTATGGCCATCAAAAAATAAAAATAAAAAAAAAAAGCAAATGACACTGAACTGTGGATGAGTTCAACTGTATACGAATTCATAAATGTGTGTAGGGGACACAAAGAGAAATAAGAAAGAAAGCAAAAAAAGAAAGAAAGACACAAGTCAAAATATGGCGTCACAAGAAATATGGTTCTGTACAAATTTCTCTTCAGCATGTGAATTATATTCTAAGATAAAAAGTTCTGACACAAGAAATAATAAAAAGAAGAGAAGAGAAATACAAGAGTGAAGTAAAAATTATAGTTGCTTTCAAGCTATTAATATAATTTCGTGACACCGAAAAATATTTTTTTTTTCTCTTTCAGTTCCTTTCCTTCTTAAACAACGCCAAATGCAAATAAATTTTCCTTTTCTAAAGTCGAATAATAAAAAACTTTTTCTTTCTTTATTTCTGCCAACACAACATACTATGTAGATCACATATATTTTATTTCAAATAAACAAGGAGACAAGCAAGCAGAAAAGAAGGCATAAAGAGGTTTTGGAAGTTACTCTTATAACAACAATATACAATTTCTTCGAGTGAGCGTTTGAGTCGGATTGAAAGTAGCGAATACCAAAAATATTGGATGGATTAATGTTTGGAATTGGCTGTTGGGGCGCATTTTGGAGTGGACTTTGGGTAGCTGGTCAGTTTAAGGCAAGCAAACTGTGGTAGTTTGTAGTAATTGGGGTATACATGCAGTTTTAGGGGCTAAAAGCACAAAATATGAAATTATCAGATAATACTGTCCTCAGGCCGCCGTGATTCTCTATTTGAGTCGAATTGATCAAAATCGGCCTAATTGTAAAGTCTAAATCCACTTTTACCGACTTTTTCAACTTTGTGTATCTTTTGGGTTAATGTTTCATGTTAATGAAGCCTATAACGACCCTAGTAGGCAACATTACTTTAGAACTAGTCATTAACTGGACATTAACTTGTCATCAACTAGTTATGACGAATTTTTGTCCACTCGGGCGAGTTTTTGAGTCTATATACATTAATAAACTTACTACTTACTTCCTTGGCTGGGGCGCACAAGGGCCCATTGCCGCACTTAAACCCATTTAGTTAATATAACAGGCATGATTTAGATTAAGTGTCAAGATTAATGCTTTTATGATGCGTTTGTCCAAAATACTCTATTTAATTGAAGGAACTGTCCTTCAACATAGGAATTCTAAATTTTTGGACTACATAATTGTCAGAGCTGCATACATTGTGGATTAAATTCGTTCAAGAAACATACCAAATCCTGTAGATAAAGTTAAAACAATTCATGACATTTATCGATAAAGATAGGAATCACAAAGGACATAACAAAGGGCAGCCAGCGATAGAACAAGTTTTAGACGTCAACTGAGAGATACCATGGATCACAACGGATCTTTACAACCAGTGACTTAAGCATAATAAGCAAAGTAAGCTTAAAACCAACTCAATCCAGTCAGCCACTCAACCAGCCAACCTCAACCATTTCTCCAACAAAATCATGCTATGAGAAATGTCAGAGGAAGAGAAAAAATAATAACTTTAAGTGTGAGATATTGGTTAGATTATATTTCTTATGCCTTTTGCTTATTGGGTGTGTGCCTTAAATTATGGTCACGAAATATGGATGGACAAAAACATGCTCGAATGTTGAGTATAATATAAGTGAGATCAAGAGACCTAATATAATATGAAAAATGCCTTTAAAACGAGTTTCATATCGCGACATTCTTTACAGCCTTTTGTTATTTAAAATAAATATATATAAAGGTATATACAGCTTGCTAGCAAGCAAACACACAACAAATATCAAGATTAATGTTTAAATTTTCGAATTGTCGCATATATAAATATGGTGAATTTTATTTATTTATGGGATGATTTCATGTAATCCCCCCCATGCCTTCCTTCTTTTTTTTCAATATAATTAAAAATATTTTTATTTCCATAGAATTTCAATAGAAAAAAATAATATTTAATGTCACATAGGCATTAATAACTAAAGTTCCTTTTTGTAGACCATGAGATCCTTAAAATTCATTTTTTCGTTATTTAAATCATGAAATATTTATGATATGCCATCGTTAAATTCAATGAACACGCAATTTATACATCTTTTAATGGAAAATTCACGACTCCCTAGCCATGCAATTTGTTTGTTATTCATTCGCATGTAGTTGCTATATTTACTTTAGTTTAGTTTATAGCAAAACAACAAATATACACATTCTATGTGTAAGTCAAGTAGGAAGAGAGCAGGCATACAGCAAAAAAAAAGAAATTAAAATATATATGTAGAATGTAACGCCATAAGAAATTTATGAAAAAGATTAAAAACATTATATTTATTGCTATTCTGTAACCCTTTATTCTTTTCATTCGCACAACTAACGTATTATCATGCTTATGAAATGAATGGGAAATGTTGGATGAAATGGATGAACATTTTTTTTTGCATTTCTCATAAACTCATCTCTTATTGAATTTGATGCTGGTAGGGAGAATTTGGCAGACTTTATGGGAATTGAGGGCAGATTTGGGGTGATTTTTGGAATTGGGATGTATTGCTACTGTTTCCGTAATGCAAGGATTCCAACCAAGATTCAGAAAAACACAACATGTTCGCTAGGGCAACGCTATGTCGGTGTACTAACGAAAGTAAGCAAAATGGTACGATGATGGCTAATATTAATCCATTTTTACGGCGGAAATTAAGTTTTGTCTCATTATGCTACTCCAGAAAGGGCATGAGCATGCTTTCATGGTCCAGAAAGACCACGGTTGTATCTAAAAGCAGTCTCGTCTGCCAGGAAAATCTCCCCAAATCCCCTCAAGAGTCCCCATAACTTTAAGGTTCATTTAGTTTATAAACAGTTCTAAATTTCAACTCCTCATCATCTTTATCTTCTCAATTTGATTTATTAACAATTTAAAATAATCTTCCAAACTTTTTAAATCCCAATTAAAGAAATTTCATTGCGAATAAAGTTCAAAAATATTCATCAAAACCTAAACATATCATAATCATTGTCACGCAACACTCAACTCATTAAAAAAAAAAGTTACGTCAGTGCATAAGCCTTGAAACACAAAAAAATTCCTCACTTTTTTGCTAGTTAGTTAGTCTGTCGAGTGGAAACGGCTTACGAACATAACACATAAGTATGAAAATGTGTAAAGAGGGCTATGATATATGCAAAAATTATTCCATAGCAAATAAAGATATTTTTACATATAAAGGCCATACATACATACGGAGTTGGAATCTCCATCAAACACGTTAGCACACTTAATTTTCACATAATTTTTGCACCTATTTCACACTTCATGCAAAAGGTCTTTTGATGGTCATAAACTTTCCTTCTCCTTTTTTGTGCTGTATATGCTATATGGAAATAATATTCATTTGAGACGAAGGAACTGAAAATCAACATCATACGGTCGTTAGTGTATTTTCATTTGAAATGAAAACGTTGAAATATGAAAATTTATTTTACCAATTATAACGTCGCTACACTTACTTGACTGACTTGAGTGATGAAATTCATTCTATAAATAAAATGAGACGAAACTCGTCCAATAGCTTGAACTCGTTAAGAAAAAAGGTGAAGAACGAATATTTATGGATACATGATGAGTTTCTTTAAAATTAAATTGATATCAATCGGGTAATTATGCAGTTTATTTAAACATACAAGGACATGGAGTAAATTGATTCTATAATGAGGATGCGTTCGGTTTCATACTGGAGGCTTTGAACTCGCCTGCGTAGCAAAATATTGTCGCCATGTAATGAGCGACTCTTATGGGACCATAATGACTACTATTTTCCTTTCGGAACGTGAAACTGAAATTTGCTGCATGAATTTAAGAGAATCTTCATATTTATCTTAAACTTTCCAATAATTGAGCAATCAGTGGAATGACAATCGGATCCAGCTTGATGATATATCATTACATGGGTGCAAGTTAAATTAATGCATGTTATTAGTCATTTCATGCTAATTAGTTCATACCGACGCCTATTCTTGATGAGTTTACACTTAAATATTGTCAATTTGGTGCTAAAACGGAATTATTAATAGACATCACTTTAAGTAGCTTCCTAAATGCCTTTCATCATGAAAGTACCCAATAATGTAAATATACATCCAATCCTACAACTTAAGATACTTAATGACATTCATAAATAAATTTCAACAAACAAGGTACTGTAAAAAATTCGCAATTTGCACCAATTACCGAATAAAAACAAGTTACACATCATTATATCCATGTTCACCTTACCTAAAAATGCCTGCAAACTATTAATTAATTATCTGAATGAACATGTACAAATTTTCCAATTAAAATTCATACATTTTTAAATTCTATTATTAATTATCTTGCCTTAATGCCTATGCGAAAAATATTATATTATATGAATTTAATGAATAATTTGATAAAAAGTCTTAAAATCAGCATTCAACAATGTTGCAGGTACAGATATTTTTCCAATTAATTTTCCTTAACATCAGCTTGTTTCCTACATGAGTTATTGTACATGAAATATGAAGTTTAATTACTATATTGTTGATTTGTGTGAATTTCCTATTTTATATATCCAGATCTAGTTTAAGATAAGTAAGAATTTGTTCGATTGTCGATCATCATAGTTTATTGTAGTTTTTAATTGAATTCTATAAATTACATCGATGTGAATAAGCACAAAAAATTTATAGAAAAATGCCCTTAAACCATTCACAAAGATTGGGAGTTGAAGATTGTATGAAAATCGATGGCAAAACCGAACAGTACAATGCGTTTTCTAGAGCAACACTATGTACCCTAGCAGTCAAAGAGAGTGGTTTCTAAAGCAGAGTAATCTGAGAGCATCACTCAAAAATATGCTCATCTAGAAGATAAGGAAGCTCTCGGGATCATACTCATTGTTTGTTACAGGTAACTCCTGTGTCATGTTCTCTTGATGACACCGAGAAAGCTGATTTTTAACCTATTTTTACTTCAAAAAATAGGGTTCGTCACATTGTGCTGCTTTATTGACACCAAGACAGCTGATTCTGGCCTTTCTTGCGAAAATTTGAGTTTGTCACATTATGCTGATCAGAAAAAATCTGTGTTAATGATGCGATGTTGCCCTAATGACACCGAGACGACTGATTTCGACCGATTTTGTGAAAATTTAGTTCGTCACATTGAACTGCTCGGGATAAATGCTACGTTAATGATGCGATGTTGACCTGACCACCCCAATATACCTGATTCCGACCCATATGTGCAAAAATTTGTCTGCTCCTCCTTGTGTCACTCGGAAAAAGCTAGTATTCATCATCCCATGAATAATAATTTCGTTTTTGTGTTTTTGCCGTTTAGTTTTTCGTAGATAATCATCGGCATTGCTGTTATACTAAACCAAATTTTTTTGGTATATAGAAATAGGTCACAGAGAACATTTCTAGTCTACATTAATATTCGATTTTTTTTTTGTTGTTTCTCTTGCTCTCTTGTTACATCCATATACACACATATATATCATGTAGAGTTAATGCAAATTGAAAATTTATATGACTTATACTACATGACTGTTTCATACGATAGCGAGCTGACATAAATCACTGTAAATTATGTTTCACAAAAAAACTTTTTCCACTGCTTTCACAAATTAAAATCCTATAAGCATAGAACTAGTAGATTGTTGAGTTAGGATGTTGTGAGAATGGTATTTAGTGGTTTGGAGCGCATAGCTGCATATTTGTAGGTTTGGTTGCTTATCTTTGGCTTCTCTTGTGTTCTCTTTCGAGTCCTTTGATTTCACTTTGAGTTGTCTTTGGCTTCACTTTGGCTTCACTTTGGATTCTCTTTGGCTTCACTTTGGGTTATCTTTGTCTTCACTTTGGGTTCTCTTTGGGTTGTCTTTGGCTTTACTTTAGGTTCTCTTTGGGTTGTCTTTGGCTTTACTTTAGGTTCTCTTTGAATTATCTTTGGATTCTCTTTGGCTTCACTTTGGGTTCTCTTTGGCTTCACTTTGGGTTATCTTTGGCTTCACTTTGGATTCTCTTTGGCTTCACTTTGGGTTATCTTTGGCTTCACTTTGGGTTATCTTTGGCTTCACTTTGGGTTATCTTTGGCTTCACTTTGGGTTCTCTTTGGGTTCTCTTTGGGTTCACTTTGGGTTCTATTTGGGTTCTCTTTGGGTTCACTTTGGGTTCTCTTTGGATTCACTTTCACTTTACTTTGGCTTTTCTCAGACTCCCCCTTGGTTTCTTGCAACCAAAACGAGCAAAACAAAATCAAAATTCAAATATTTGCTAACAAAAACAAATTAAAATTTCAAGCAACATAACTCATAAGAAAAATTGATTATTTCTTATTCGTTCATAACGGAAGTATTACCACTTGTAATTTAATCACTTTATTTGAATAAATTTTTTTTTCCTTCTAACATGCAGCAATGCTAGATATGAATGTTAAATTTATGTTTCATACAATGAATTTATTTTAATAACTTAGTATGATGTCGTGTGTCTATTTTTAAATATAAAAAAATTCAATTTTCTTTCATTTTGGTTCCACTTGGCTTATTCAAAACAAACCATTAATTTTCATATTTCATGTGACGCTAATAAGTTTGAATTTAATTTTAAATATGTAAATCCCGAACGAGATGGCTAATGAATGCAATATTTTTTGTATGTCATGATGCTGCGATGAGATGAATTTTTATTTTCGGTGGAATTTAATGTGGATTAAGGTGGGTGATGGGCATAGTGGGTTGGAAGTTGACAATTTTCTTTAATTTGTTTAAATTTTGAAAATTTCAAATTTTCTTACAAAATGAATTTCAATTTAGAATTTTAAGTGTCCTCCAATTTCCACCTGGAAGTTGACAATCCAAACCCTTTAAAATTCCAAGCCCATCCCCATCAATTCACATCCATATCTCATTCAACAAAATTAAAAAAAAGTCCAATTCGAAACACAAAAATTAATTAATTAAAATAATGCATTGACTCGTTTTTTTATTCAATTTTCAATCAGACTCTATACTGTATTGTTAATTAAAATCGTAATAATTTCTGTACATCATGATTAAATAAAAAGTGTTCAATTACATGCAGAGTAGATAAAAAAAATTAATTGATTTTTCAGGTAATTGAACGGAATATGTAAAAAAAAATTAAAATTTAATCTTATTGAATATGTTGATTTTTTTGCTGGATAAAGGGATGGAGGGGATGAAGGGGATGGAGAGGATGGAGTGGATGGAGTGGATGGAGTGGATGGAGTGGATGGAGTGGATGGAGAGGATGGAGAGAATGGAGGTTGAAGGGTTATGAGATGGATTGTTCGTATTTTATGCGTTTTGGAGATGACTGAGTCTGTCAAGAGGAGTTTTGAAGGGATATGACTTAGAAATAGTCAAAAATCCGGCCTTAGGGCAGCGTTACTCTAAATTCTGGCCAAATAAGATCAGAACTTGAAGTCGACATGAATTTTGTATGGAAACTTGAATTCATATAAAATTTTAGTCGACATATAGCTCTAGATAAGATGAAATACAGTCTCATACAAGAGTCAAGCCGGTCTGTACCTAATTTACAGTCATTTCCACGTTGAATGCTTTCCTGAACCTTTTTTTAGAATGACTTAAGTCATTGTGATACGATTCGTCATGTTTGACGTCTGATTGATACTTTACTGAAGCTATCAGTAGCTCTGAGCTTATACTTTGCTCAAATGTAGTAGGATATGCAACTGCAACACTGTAATTAAGGACATAAATCTTTAAATGCATTCCTACAAGCCATGAACACCAAAAAGAAAGGATTCTACCTGCTACAAAAATTATGCAAGTTTCTTCTACCCAAAAGACATGACCATGAAGACTCAAAAGTTATGCAAAAAACAATCACAGTTGCATTTCCAACAAAAAGGGTTTCTTTTTCAGATGTCCCAGACATAAACATGCACACATGACCTTGAAAAACATTTTTACGACTATGTCTAAACAAAATTTTATTTTTGTGTCAATCGTATGTCACAGTGTGACAATAGAGAATACACAAAAGAGGTAAAGAACTTTACGCAATTTTTATTACCCATTTTATGTGCTGTAAAAGTCATTTTTAAGGCCCATCATAAATTTTCTGAATGGCAATAAAAGTTTTTATTTATTTTTTTTGAGAAAACAAATTTTTTAAAAAAATTTTTAGTTGAAATTTGGAAGTAAAACGATAAAGAGTTGTGAGAGTAATTTTTGGTGCTTAAAAAAAAGTTTTTAATTAATTCCTTCAAATGCTTCCATTAATTAACGTTTCAATGAGCAGTTAGCGTCAGTATTTAATTATATACTTTTAATAAAACTAGCAATTATGTTAGAAAATAAGTGAATAAAGCCTGAATCAGTGGTGATAATTATACAGATATGTATAATGTGTATGACTGTATAAATTGTGTATTATAATAGCTTAATTAACTCTTTACTTCTTATTAACATGAGATATGATGCTTTATTGTTTAGTGTGAATGACTAACATTAGTGCTCAAGAGTTCTAGTTTTTGTGGCATGTCTATTTTATGTGAGAAAAACCTCCCATTTTAAATGCTAAGCAGTTTACTATTTTTATCGGTGATGAATAAAAAGTGAAAATTAAAAAAATAAGTCTTGTTCTGGTGGTAATTTTAAATTAATCTTATGCGCTTAATATGAACGTGGTGGTTAATTTAAGGTGATTATTTTGATTCATATTCATGTGAAGAATGAAATTTGTTAGTGATTGTGAATTTTTTGGAGAAATATTTTAAGGTATGAAGCGAAATTTTGTCTTATTTTTACAAAATTTTGAGGTTTGTTGGGGACCGCCTACTTTTTTGGGGACTGAGCATGAATAATTATTAATTTAATTAATTTTATTGCTATTCGATTTCGATTTTCGACTTTAAATACTGCATTTAAGCTGTAATGTCAAGTTGGAGGCATTTGTGAGTTGATAACGTTGCGATTTATTGACTTTATGTCTAGTTATAAACTTGATACTCCATAGCAAGGTACGCAAGTTTTAAATTTATAATTAAATTATTGCCGACTAATCTAAGCTTGTTGTACCAGGGATTGTATTAAACCGTCAATTTTTTGTAGGAATTTTAATTAAAATTTGAACATTTCTATCCAAAATCTAGTCAAAATCATTAAATTTCAAATCTAAAAATTCATACAATTGCGAATTTCTGTCAAGTTAAGATTTACAACCGAGATACGCCCACTTATTGACAATTTTCTTATTAGAATTTACTTTCTTTTATCTCTTTGTCTTTGAGCTAATATGACTTCGTATTTGGAAAGACAAAAGTTTTGAGAATCACTATTTAAATACATCCAAATGGTATACAATGGCAAACTTCAATTTTCGCTGTATAAATGGAGCGAATATCGTTGTTACTAATCCGTTATGGAACCTTTATGCTATTTTGTCTTGCTGACAATAACTCCTAAGACACATGACGTACAAAAGGCATGCATTCCAATCCAAGACCAACGACAATCTTACCTTAGGTCGGATTTAATCGATTCTAAACTCAATCCAGAGTAATGTCGACCTAAAGCTGGAGTTTTTGCCTTTTCTAAGCCATGTTTCTACTAGGAACTACAACTACGTAACGATTTCCCCCTATATTGTACTGTTCAAGACATTTTCATCTCTTCTACACCAATCCAACTCATAAATATCTCCCAAAATCCAATATTCATCCAAAAAGACATTTCTCTCCTCTAATAAATTCAAAATTCTAGCGACATGTGCAGCTGACATCTTCACAAACAAAATCTATCATCATTTAAACACAAAATGCCTCACAAACTTTATAGATTTTACCCATATATGAATTTTTTTAAACATTCACACAATTTACATGACTAAAAAATAAATTCAACTAATGAGAATAAAATTACATTAGAGTTCGTCCATATTCGGACAAATAAAAACAAATATGATGTGCTTTATATTGCTAAATGTGGTAAAATCTCATTGATTTTTTAATAAAATCTTTCATTCATATTTTAGTTTGGCTAATTTTTTTAACAGGTGACTATATAGCCTCATAAAATGATTTTTTATCTGTTACGCGTGTGTTTTAAAATTTTTTCACATAAACTTAATGATCCGGTTAAATGGCTGTGGATGGTGAGCGGGTAAAACTGGTAACGCGGTCTAAAAAATGCAGATTTATTTGCAAATTCATCAGCTTTATTGGCGACCGCAGTTTAATAAATTAAGTTTAATATGTTTTTGTTGGCATTTTTGGTTGATGGGGACTGTTTGGATGTTTTGGAGAGATGTGGAGATTGTGGGTGACTCGGGGTGTGTTGGTTTAGGTTTGAATAAAGTTAGGCACTTGTTCCTGATTATTAGCAAGCAGGAAACAGCGATAGACCAAGTTAAGAGCGCCATCTGTATCACAGTTGATGTTAATGACCATCAAAGCAGGTCTAGTCAGAAATCTTGAACTTAGCCGACTATTATGGCATCTGGAAGAGTGATAGAGTTGTAAGGGACGAGAATGTAGCCAAAAAAGGGCAGTCTTTGATGTTACAATCCTCCTAGCCAGGGAAAGGTCCAGATTTAAGCAAGTACAGCTCCCCAACATCCATACAACTCCTACTCATATTTCACACGTGAAAGTATTAATAATTTTTAATATTGAATGCATAAATTATTTAATATTAAGTTATTTATGTTAATGGTAAATTACTCATTCATATTATAAATATGAGCCATAACAATAATAAGTATTGGAAGTTATATATTTCACTATAATAGGAATAAAAAAATATTTTTTTAAATAAGAAATTTATTTGCGATTCCGCGAAGGTATAAAACTTTATTTAGGGTGTGCTGCTAGGCCAAAAAACAAAAAATTCAAATTTATTCAAATGTGATAGAAAAATTTGTCAAATTTATGATTTTGTGACGAATTGGATAAAAACGCACGTTTAGATTATTTGATTTTACTTCAAAAAATCCATTAAAATAATGTGATTTAATGTCGTTGACTTCTACGCACTATGCGAATGTCGTTTGATGAATGTTTAATTCTTTTAAGTAATTTAAATATGGATGACGTGATTTAATGCTTCCTGATAAGAAATAAGTTGAATTTTAAAATTTGTCAAATGCTTTATAGCAGCGAGAATGGAATTTAAAATCATTCAGGTGACATTTTGAGGAATTTGATATTTTTTCAAAATGGCCGATGAGAATTATGGCAGTTAATATTGGAACTAAATGGGATTGGATAAAAATAATTTGTGATTTATTAAGGAATGTATTTAAGGTTTAGTTTAAATTTGAGATTTTTGGACGTTCACTAGTTGGACTGGTATTATATTTAGGGGATCAATATAGCTAAAACGGAACACAGAAGGTCTAGGTGTCTCTGTTGAGTTATATTTGTATAATGAAGAAACTCTAGATAAAGCATTGAGCTACACTGCATTGATACCTTGAACCAAAGTAGAATCTGGGAAACCAAGTAATAAATAAGCTTTTCTGTCAAGACACGAGTAAGATCTCTGTAACCAATAGTTTCTAGAAGCAACTGAAGGTTCAAGCTGGTTCAATGGCCGATGTAGTAGCATTGATTAGTTTTATGTATCTAAGCGTTTTTCAGGACGATTTTCATGTTTTATGACCCTTAAAACCTTTATAAACGATCAGTCTAATTAAAAATAGGGGGGATTTGACCCAAAATTCCATTATTCTAGCACATGACTAGCATATACTCAAGGAACTGTCCCCTTGAACTTAATATGACTACAATTTGTTACCTTTAAGCATTATTTAACCCTAAACACCCCATAACAATCCTAAGCTTCCCAAGAGTAGCACAAATCGGTTAAACGATCATAAAACCAGTCCAAACTGACTTGACTCTGACTTGGTACAGTTAATTGATCAAAAATTCAACTCCAAGCCGGCATAACTCAGACTTGGTGCCTTATATGATATGAATCCATCACCAAATCAGATTCACGCCATCCTGGTTTTCGATTTTGAATTGATCAGTTAATTGATTTGTGCTACTGGGCTACAACTTGAACACAAGCATACAGAACTCATACTAAAATTTGATCCAACCCACCAAGAACCTTCAAAAACCATTAAGATAAAGAAGCTATAATTCTTCATTCACTTCAATTATAAAAGTGCATTGTACAAAGAGAAAGAACAAAAAAATATTTTTAAATCTAATTGTTACAAGTTCATTTCAATTAAGATTCATTTACGAGTATTTCAGATTAAGTCATTCAATAAAGTCTTTTGTGGCAAGCATCGAATAAAGTGCGAGACTTAAAAATAAATGATTCCGATGACTATATGCATAAGATCCATAAAAAATGCATTTTCAAGTGTGCCATTAATTGAGAATATGGTCATTTTTATCACATACGAATCTCTTTCAGCGATATTCAGCTTCGAGCAGCAACACATTAAAAAAAATATTTCCCATCATTTTCAAATAAAGATCACCTTGAGGATCAATAAAAAATCAGTAACTTTATTTTTTGCCTTCCTTATAACTTTAATTATCATTCCCCCATAAACTCATCTTTAAGTCCATCAAATATCCCATTATTCACTCCATAAAAAATCCACA
Source organism: Chironomus tepperi (assembly GCF_022539635.2). Lineage (NCBI taxonomy): Eukaryota > Metazoa > Arthropoda > Insecta > Diptera > Chironomidae > Chironomus > Chironomus tepperi. The sequence goes on from NW_027226207.1 coordinate 6,328,475, forward strand.
TATCTTTTAGTTTTATTTGTGATCAAATTACCCTCACAAAAATACTGTTGGAAAGACTTTTTTGATGTGAACTTTATTGCTTCATTTTAAATTCATAAAATAACAAAATTTGTATGTTCGTCGATTTTTTTCTTTTCTTTTATTTTCTCGTAAAATCTGGATATTCGAATCGGACATGATGAACCGGTTTATTTGGTATGGATGTGTGGCTACAGGGTTGATGCATAGATGTGATTATGGAATAGTTTTGAATTAGGATGAACTACAAAGAGCTCGAAGTCGACTCTGAGTCAAGTTAACTTTTCAATACAAAATCAGAGTTGAATTTGAGCACTGGAATTAAGAGAAATCTACTGTTTCATAGCTTGATTCAGATCATTTAATTTGAGACAAAATTGTCATTTTTATGCAGAATGACTCAATGACAGTCATTCAGAAATGGTTTTGATATGTCTACTGAATAACAGAGTAGCAATCTGGTCACTAGCTCTTCTTAAACGGCGTAACATAGTCAGCAGTGTACCTCTACGTCATCATTTCGACAGAGAACGTCAAAATGATGTGAAGATGCTTTAAAAGTGCCATCAGGGTTGTTTCTGTTCCCATAGAACAAAATATGATGCGAAAGTGCTTTAATGGTGCCATGAAGGCTGTTTATGAATCCAAAGTACGTCAAAATTATGTGAAGGTGCTTCAAAGGTACCATTAGGCCTGCAAATGACTCCTTTTTGGCAATTCGCTTGTTTCCGTCTATAACTATGCTACGATATTCATCAAAATGTCCAAATTGGTACTGTGCCTTTCTGTTTATCTGCTTTTCTTTGGCTTTTCTATAGCATCTTACGTTATCTTAGCTATGGTTGATGCAGCTTTACTAAAAAACTTCCAAAAATGCATTTTACAATCTGAAAATTCTCAAATAATCCTTACAACATTCTCATCACTTAAACCAACTCTTTTACGACTCCCAAACAGCTCACATCTGGCCATCAACCCTGAAAATCCTCAGCACTGTTAAAAAAAAGAAGCAATAAAAAGTCTTCCACGTAATTCATGTTACAAGAGGAAGGGCTCATGAGATAATTGAGTAATTCCCCGGAAAGCTTCTTAGGGCTATTACCTGTTAACTGTTACTGGTACTATCAAGATAATAAAAAGCCATTGAAGACGATGAGGGCAACAAATATGTTAATCAATAAAACACTTCTTTTTTTTACTGCTATACAAACTTTATATTGCTCCACGTCTCACTTTACTTATGTTTTTTGATATGTTCAAGCTTGTTTGTACAGTCAGCACCACGGAGCATGCATTTTGAGAATAGGCAATGAATGAATGAAAGTATAAAAAGGTCATAAAAATGAGAAGGCTATAAATTTTTTTATTATCCCGCCACGAACTTTGACAGACGTTGTGCTGCTTGTGTGTGTTGTGAATCTGACAAGTGGAAAGTTGTAAAAATTTTTACAGTTAAGAGCCATGAGAAATGGATGTAACAAGTTAAATCATATGCTTACAAATCACACATAAGCAATCATGCTGTGTGCTGTGACTTTATATTACTTCAGTTTTATGATCGGACTAATAAAATAAAAAAAAAAAATCACTTAATCTTTAAATGACTGAATGAAAATGTGAATTGAATTTGACGGTTGACAAGAAACTGAATGGTGATAGACGAAATAACAACAAAATTGATTATCGGCACAATAAAAATATAAATTAACATATCAAATTCATAAGATGATGATGAAAATTGGTTGTTTTACGACCTCTCAAATTGATTGCTTATTGTGTTAATAAAAATAAATAAAATTACTGCTTTTATTTTTATTTTCATTTTTTTCTTTTCTTTGCTTGGTGTATTTAATGTGTCTCACCACACGATTAAAATTCATATTGTGAATTGATTGTTTATTATCGTCAATTTTTACGAAGTTTGAATGCTTTTTGGCTTCTTGGAAATTTAACAATTTTAGTTTCAATTCGTGCAATGGTTTGTGGATTATTAGCGCATTTTTGGATTGGGGTGTAAAGTTTGGTTGGATGTTTGATGAGATTGAGATTGTAGATTGAAGGTTGGGTACGATTGTGGATTTCTGCTGAGCTTAATCTGCTCTAAATTAAGAATGCAATCAAAAATTAAGGAACGTAATGTTCAAATTTAAATACTACTTACTTACTTCCTCGACTGGGGCGCATGGAGGCTTATTGCCGCGTTTAAAGAACGTCTGTATACAGCCCTATCAAATTTTAATACAATTTATTTTACTTAGTTAGTGAAGACACAAGGGAGACCATTGTCGCATTTAGAGTTCGTCAAAAGCTGGAACTGTCTTTAAATAACTTCTCCCAATTTCTAGTTCCTCTCACTTTAGCATTGTTGCTCATACAGTAATCCTATGAGCTCTTAAGCTCAAATGCCATTATGAATACATAATTCAATTAATTATGAATTCAATACTAGATCTCAAAGGTAATAATATGCTCAAAATGTGGCTTACTTACTTACTTACTACTTAGTTCCTTGGCTGGGACGCACGAAGGCCCATTGCCGCGCGTAGGGAATGTCTGAAGACAGATCTATTCTTCGAAACCTTCTGCCAGTTCAGAATGTGGCTCAAGGGCATTAATGTGCTGATTTGGTCTTTGGTACCTGGTCGAGAGTGACTTTATACTGATCTGACGCGGGATTTGAGTCAGATTAATTCAATTTCTGCTTTCTTGTGTATTTATTAGCTACATATATTCAAGATTTGATTATTTTTTGGGACTAGGAATCAGGTGAGCTTGACTAAAGTGAAATTCCTATAGATCTCAAGCCATAATCCAGCAATTTAACCAAAAATGCCCCAAAAACTCCTAAAATCCCCATCAAATAAATCAAAAAACTCACCCGACGGGGACCAATCTCTCCATCCAAATTCCCCAATCACACCATAAGACGACAACCAAACCAACAATCAGAAAAACTGCAAAACTTTTTCTTAAATTGCTTTTCAAAAAGAAGGAAAAATCCCCGCTTGAAAAACAACTAAGACAGCAATTTTCCTCATTTTGATTGCAGAGAAAAACTTTTCCATCTTAATCTCCAACATTATTTTTTATAATGAAAATTAATGGACAAGAATTATTTAAAATTTCTACGCTTTTTCCATTCAAAATGAGATAAAAAGAGCTTTAGGGAAATTTAGCGTGAATTCTGTGTCCTCATCAGGGATTTAAAAATGAAAAATTTTCTTCGACTTTTTCTGCACGAAAAATTCCAATTTCCTATCCCGATACACTGCAATATCTCCGTAACTATGAGTATTGTGTGTGTAAGAAAGAGATGGCAGGAACAGCAAGCAGCATGAGCGAGAAAGGCGTCGTTTTTTTTGCTGTGTGTGTCAACCATGATTTTCTGTTCTGTTTTAGTTTTCATTTTGAAGCATGTTTGTATTTACATGAAATATTTTTTAAAAAATTAACTTTTCTGGTTAAATTAAGTTAAAGTTGGGTAAATTTAAGTCAAAATGAGTGATAAGATGTGAGGTAAGATGAATCTAGTGATTTTATGCGTGAATATTGGAAAAAAATGTGAAAAAATTGAATAAATTTGAGAATACTATGGAGGGATTGAGGATAAAGTTAGAAAATCTAGTACTAAATTGCATAATATTGAATGTATGTGTGTTGGATGACTTAAGGCGGTGTATTGTGTCTTGTTAGTCATGGATCAAGTTGAATTTTGAATATTAAGCGAGGATTTAGTTGAGAATAGTTTATTATATTGACATTAATTGACTTTGAATTGATATTGCTGTGTTTTATTTAAATATAGGTAGTTAAAATTGAATTTATTGAGTTTAGAATCTGTGTAGTGATTCTAGATCTAATTACACAACGTTCAAGCTCATGTTTAGCTACAATGTATCTGAATATGTCTCATAAAGTGTAATTTGAACTAAACTTGATACAAATTGACTGTGAAACTTAATTTATCGCTGATTTGAAGTCAAACTAGTCTAAGTCAGGTATTTTTTAGTTCATAGAGTTGTTGTTCTTAGTGTACTCAAATTTATTGAAGTTGTAGAGAATCCAAATCGGCTTCAAGCTCTGTTTTATTGAACAAATTCAGACTAGATTCAAACTAGTTAATTTGCTTATAAGTTTACTCATTTAAATGAGAATTCTCTTTGTTTATTAGGTTATCAATATTTTGAATGAAATTTCTTCTAATTCTGTCCAGTGGCTACTTCAAACGACTTCAATTAAAGATTATGATGATAAAAAATGATTATTTAGTTTTTACTAGCTTTATTTGCTGGCGGAACAGATCAATTGTGATCAATGGGCTAATTACTTAAGTTAACCATGTTTAATGAAGTACTTAAAACAATATCCTGAGTTACTAGAGCATAAGAAGACTAATAATAAAGTAGCAATGATCCAGCACTTAGATTAACTTGATAGTATGTGAAATTGTAAAAACCAGAAGACAAGTTAGTACTTACATATTTTAGTATCAAGACCATTTAAAATACTTTGTATTTAATTTTGTGGCTAGCTTATAGTCTAATTTGTACAATTTTACATGCTATCAAGTTAATCTAAATGCTGGATCATTGCTACTTTATTAACAGTCTTCTTATTTTGATTGATAAATGGGGCATGTCAATAAAGTAACCAAAATATACTTTAAAAACAATTTAAAATTCTTGGGAGTCTCATAGATCTCAAATTTGACGTCTTAATAACAGAACTCAAAGTCAACTCGAATTTTGTATGAAAAAGACGACTTAAGTCCATATAAGACTCCATATAAAGTCTCGAAGACTTCAAATTCTGCTCAATTTTAAATGCAAGCAAATTCTAGCATAGAAATGAGCAATTAGCCTTGCTATTCCAACAGACACTTACGTCTACTTTCCCAAAACCCCAATAAAACTTTACAATCCCTCGACAATCCCCATTACATCACTACATCCATCACAGCATTCATTACTTTTACAACATTCATCACCTTTTACAACACCCTCAATAAAAAATCACAACCATCCCATAAACCGTCACCATTCCCTCAAAAACAAACAGCAATCATGCAATCAAATAAAATTTCATCATGAATCCATAAAAAGAAAAACATCAAGTCAAGTAAAGGTGCAATGCAATAAAATCAATAGGTCAGGAAACTAAAAAAAGTGCACAAACATAAACAATCAAATAGCTCAATTAAACCACACAAAAAAAGAAGTATGAAGCAACACACAAAACTATGTACATTTCACATTTATTAATACAATTATCAAGTAGTTTTATTAGACAAAAAATAGAAGTCAGTAGCAACAGTTAATTGACGATAAAAATAAAGAGGAATTACAAATCAATAATAAACATAACGACGCCACTGCGCGCGTACAATATTCAGCCACTCCTACTATGACTACACAAAAAAAACCGGTCGGAAGCCATCTTTGTAGATTCTTTTTCTTTCTCGCTTCTTTTCTTTTTATTTTTCGTATCGTTTTTTGCGTGTATCGAAATTGTGAGAGTGAGTGAGAGAGGAAGATGGAGAGAGAGTGAGAGAGGGAGATGGAGAGAGAGTGAGATGGAAAAAAAAGAGGGAAGAAAAAAAAATCAGAAAGACTATAATTGAATAATAACAATAAAAATGTTATTATAACGACGATACTAAAAGCAGTTGAGGAAAGAACGAGAAGATGATCATTTTATGTCTTTTATGCTTTTTATTGGTATTTTATGTAGGAGTGAATGGGATATATAATCATATACAAGTACATTATGTGGCAGAAAGGCAAAAGGCAGCAGCAGAAAAAAAGTTTTTTTTTTGTTCTTTTTCTCTTCGTGCTATGAATACCGAATGGATTGGTACTTTTGCATGGGATATACATACATACATACATACAGCAGCAGCAGCAAAAATTCTCAATCTGTGATTTTAATAGAGTGCCAAAAATTAATAACGAATGGGTACTGAGGAATAAATTGGTTATATAATAATATGATTTAATTTAATTAACTATTTTTTTTATACAGCATGTAGCAGTGCTGAGAAAAAAATTTCGGCATTTAATTAACCTTTTTTTTTTATTCACTTACATTGCACGTACGTAGCATGTATGGTACATATATTTGAAGTACAGACACTTATGCCATTTCCATATTCATTAACTTATTTATTGTTACAATTACAATAAAGGCGAAAATCAACAGCGGGAATTGCTGTACAGATTTTTATTAATACTGTTGAATTTTAATAAATTTTCATGTTCATGGCAATGATTTTTTTTGGTACGTAATTGTGACTGTTTTTTTCTTCTCAAGGTTGTCGATGTGAATGTCATTTTCATGCTGTATGCGGAAGCTTGTAATGATATATTGTGACACATAAAGATAGAAATTTATGTGAACATTTTTGAGTTAATTAGGGTAATGTCATCTGGAGTGTGAGGAACTAACTATAGAAAAGTCATTGACATTTCTGGTTGGAGATAATAAAAATGTGTCGATGAATTGGAACTAAAATTAGAATTTTTTGGAAGGCATTTTTAAAAATGCGACGGATAATGTCAGTTTTTATGTATTTTGATACTACTATAGGCTTATTTAGATGTTGTGTGGTGCTTCAGGTGTATGTTGTTCGGTAATATAGTTACTTGCTTACTTCGCTGGCCGTGCATATCAATTGTAGTTCATGGCCTCTCTCATTTGGCGTCTAAAACTCGCTCTATCGATGGCTGCCCACTTACGATAGTCAATACTTCGCTACAATACAACGCTTTACTGTTTCTATCAGCAGCCTCCTTCCTAGAGTTCTTTAGTTGCCCTCGTGGATAGCAATAATGTCGTGTTTTGTGCAGACTAACGTAATACTGTCTCATACAGGGACCAACTAGGATTAAATCACAGTAACTTACTCCCAAAGAGTCCAAGGTATGGATTTTAATATTTTGCAGCAATTACGCTGAAATAATGAAGCTGTAGTGACTCTATTATGCCACTCAAGAGTGATTTTGAATCATTTTACGAGACATCGACTCTAGACTATGCTAATAAACCGAAAGCGCTGATATAAAGCCATAGAATTATGCCTTCAATACTCAATATCCTGAATAACTCAAAACAACGTCCAAAATACCTCTCAAAACCTCATTTTCAAACCTGATTCACCTTGCAACCTCACAAAAAACAACTTTTAATCAAAAAAAGTTCAATTTTACATTTTTTGAAGAACCTCCAATTATCATCCACACATATTTATTTCTCTCCATCCTCGTCTTTCATGTTAAAAGATTATTTTTCACCACATTCACTTCATGTCTGCCAAAAAAAACATAAATTGCACTTTTTTACAATTATTATTTCACTACAGTATGTGAGCACATAAATATTTTTCAATATAATAACTTTTACCTTCTTCTTGTTTTTCGGTATGGCCGTTTTGTTCGCCTTGTTATTACAATTTTGGTTAATAATTTTCAATGCATTTTTAATCACATTCACAACATGTCAAATTGGTCGAATGGAGAAGGAAGCTGGTCCCTTGAGGGGGAGATTTGGAAAGGGGAACTTTTTGTCAGGGATTTTGGAGATGATTAACAGGATTTTGAATGTAATTTACTATGGGGATTATTGGGATATAAAGTTAGGGACTTAATATGGAAGTGCTAATGCAATTGTCGAGATTATTAGATTGAATTAGGATCACGACTTCTGATTTTTATGCATTTATAGGCTCGAAAGGATTATTAAGATACAAAGTCAGCTAAGAAGCTAAAATGAGCGTAAATTTGGCCTGAATTGCACAAGTTGATCCAAATTCCGGTACCAAGTCGTCGTGACTCTGGTATAGTGTCAGATTTATGCTGCATTCGGTACAAAATCAGACTAAAGCCGACTTGGTGACAGATTTTTGATTAATTAATCAATTTATGCTATTCAGATGACGTAGATTTGGCGTCAGCTATCCTATAGCTTAGACATTCATCAGTTTCACGTCAGGCTGCATTCTCAAGCTTACTATAATCAAAATATATTCAAAATCCAAGAATCACTTTAAATTCTCAACAAATTAAAGCATTCAAGTCCAAAACTTTTCAAAAAAGACACTATACCCACATAAGGGCTATACAAAGCAACTTAAACCCTATAGAATCAAGAATATAAAAGAGAGAAAATAGCTGTCGGTTTCAATATCATCTGATATTAAATAACGTTCAACTAAATTGATCGTAAATTGTTTCAACAGCACGCTAATACGTTTAAATTGCTTTGTTTCATGTACGTCTTGTAACTGAGGTCATTGAGATGATTTTGTCAGGAATATTGTTGGATAGTGTCTTGAATTTGGGGCTTGTAGGGGGTTAATAGTAAGATAATTGTGGAATTCTTGAGTTTTTGGCTGTTTAGTCCAGAAAATTTAAGGAAATTCAAGAAAAATCAGAAAAAACCCCAAGAAAATTTGTAAAAAATTCCCACAAGGGCCATCATAGCCCGCAGACAGCTTCACATTGTTTATTGGTTATCGTAACTGACATTATAAATTTTGACGAAACCTCCGGACTCTCACGTTCAATTAGAGTGAGTGAGATGAGTAAGATTACAAAGTGCCCCATTCAATTATCTTACAAATATGATCGGTTTTCTTCAGCATTACATCTTTATGCTGATTAATATTTATCAATCATTTAAAATAATTTTTCATTTCAATACCTTTTTATATATGCACACACTACACTTAACTTTAATAATAGATTGTGTGTGAAAATTATATGTTATTAAATGTTTGCATATAATTTAAAAAGATTTATGCAATGCACTACTATATTTAGATAAAAATCTCATTTTCATGCTTATGTTCTGAACTTCTTTTCTCTCCCCTTTTTTTTAATCTCAATTCTTAATCATGTTCAATGGGATTTAATATGATTGGACTTAAATTGACGATGGAGATTAATGATAGCGTGGAAAGTAAAAGGGATGAATAAATTGAGTTGAAATGGAGATTAAAAGGTGTAGAATGGCAGTGAGATTGAGGAAATTGGATTTGCTGAGGGATTTTGGGACTTGGAGTTGTGATTTATTGATGGAAATTTAGAGTTTTTAGATGTGGAACGGATTTTAAATTGATTAAAAATTTAATGAAGCTTTATTTCAATTTGAGACATTTATGATGAGGAGAAACTGGATTAAACTGGAATTTTGAGATTATTCTAGTGTCTTAGGCTTTGCCTAAACATTGTATGGGCTTATACTACAATTTAGTGACTTAAATTTAGTTTCTAGGCTAAAAATAACCACAAATTCAGTTTAAAACCCTCAAAATGCTCAAAAATGAAGCACTTTGTTCTAAGATTCAACATTAAAAATGCAAAAACTCCTTCTGCATCACAATTCTACATCTGTGACGCATCATTACCATTTTCCACAAACATCTCATCAACTCCAAAAAGCCTCGACATTGAAATTCCACCAAAAAAACTCTCATTTTCTAAAATATTTCTCATTTTATATTCCAATAAGCAAGAGAAAGGTCAAGCACACATAAATTTTGTGGTCTACGGTGCATCAAAAATGTTCAAAGTCACAAATGTCTTTTTTATCAGCCATTTAAGCCTTCAAATAGTGGCTTTTAATTAATTCTCTTTGTTACTTCTGTTGTTATCATTAAAAATTATTTCGACATTTCCTTAATGGCGATGTTTAAAAAATTTAGAGAATATTTTTGGGGCTGTTTGGATGTGATGTGATGGTTGAGGAGGTTGAGAGGTCTGGAGATGAATTGATGTCTATAAGTAGAATTAAGTGATATTAAAGCTAAGAATCAACGAATTTTGGGATTTATTAGGATTAGGTTACAACTGAGGATTAAGGAACGTACTCCAGACCCCATTTGGAGAACCAGGCTAAACTAGAAGTCAACCTGAATTGAACATGAAGTCGAGTTGACTTTGACCTCTGTATTTAGAGCTAGATAAGCTCTATCTTGAGAATAATTGGTTTTATTGTGAAAAATCTCTAAATTCTAGTAGAAAACAACCTTAAATAGCATTTTCTTGATCAACATAACTCATGGATATCCCCCCAATAAAACTCAAAAAGAACTCCTAATCTTCCATTTCATATGAACACAAACCATTATGAAATAATAATATTACATTAAATTAACAAAAAAAAAAGAGAAGAGAAGATGAAAAATAAGTGAGCGGAACCAAGTATATATGAGTATCGACAAGATGGGAAGGAAAAGTCATGGATTAATGCTTTCAATAAATAGATTTAACATTCATGGAATTGCTCAGATGTTCAAAAAAAAAGTAAGAATTCAAATTGATACCCGCAGCATCGTGCATTCCCAATTTCTTTTAATCTTTTTAAGTGCTTCACGATTGCCTTCTCGTTTTTTTTTATCTCGGCATTTCTTTCGACTATTTTTTTCCTCAATTTAATCATCTGTTTTATCTATTTTGTTGGCATTAGCTGCTCATGAATTTTCCTTTTGTTGTTGTTATTGGAGCTCTCTGTAAGTCCATAGACTCTTCAGTCAATAAGACTATTTGTATATTAATGAATTCATAACTTTAGATGAACTCATTGCGGAGCTGTATGACTATGCATGAATACACAAAAAATTCAGATTCTGTGATGTGACGACGATATAAAGTTTTGTATTTTATTTGAATTATAAAAATATTTAGAAAATTTAGTAACATGAAATAAAATAAAATTAAGTTAAATATCAAAGATTCACTGACTTAAATCGAGAGTTGATGATGAAAAAATATTTGAATTTAAAATTATTTGAAGTTAACAAAAAAAAATAAGAAAATAAAGACAGATTTTTTCACGAATAATAAAGTTTGAAGATGTTGACAAGGCGACTGATGGGATAGGGGGCTTAAAGGGATTGTTGTCGGGCAGCTATTGAGCAATATATGGTGAAATAGTTTGACGATATTGAGTTTGGTATTAACAGGCTCCTTATTGGGGTATTTATTTGACTAACAGGACATTTATTGGGGTCTAGTTGAAAAACAGCAGTGAGATTTACTTCAATACTGTCAAAATTTGATCAAAAATGTCTATAGTTTGTCCAAAATTGTAAGGCTTTAGACCGAAAACGTAGATTGCAGCCTTGGACATGCTATAAGGTATATTCGGAAACTGCAGATCTGCAGCTCTTGCGCGAATCCTACAAAAAATCTCAAAAAACACAAAACCTCTGAAATTCATCCAATCCCGATCAAACGAACCCCCTAAAAAATTCACACAAAAAAATTACTTCTCATCCAATCTGAAATATTTGAAGGGCATTGAATACCTTTTAATTCAGACTTGTTGAAATAAAGCGGCTTTTATTTGAAGATTTCCTGTGAAAAATGTCTATTCTTTGCTTTATTTCACGAGAATTTCAATTTTTTTTTATACCTCTACTTAAAAGAAATTTTCTCAAAATAATCAGAAGCAAGAACTGCATTTTTATATAAAAAGAAATTTTTTGTCTAACAAAACAAACAAAAAAAGAAGTTTTTTGATATTAAAAATGTCGTTCGCATCTTTTCATCACATGACTTTGCTCCATGGCTGTAGGAATTCTCTTTATTAATAGATATAAAGCCTATATAAAATTTATTTTTTATGATGAGCTTCCTGAAGAAATGCTGAGAAAATATAAAACTTTTTTTTTTGTCTGTTTCGCTTGTCAAATTGCCAATTTTTATTCAGCTAATAAAAATTTAGATTTAATTAATATTCAACGGGAATTTTTTTTTTTTGGTTGACATTTTCAGTAGTCTTGAGAGAGCATGGGAAGAAATTTTTGTCATTGAACATTATTGGATGAATTTGAAATTAAATGCAAATTTTGTTATAAATTTAAAACAAGAATTTTATATGTGAAAATTCAGAGATGTATTTAAATTTAGTTCAAGTCGTAAATTTGGTTTTAAATTGAAGACTGAAATTTTAAATTTCAAATAAAATATGAGTCTTTAAATTTGAACTTTTATTGAAAGCTATAAATTTAATTTTTTAATATATTATATGACAATATTTAAAAATTGGATAAATTCTTATTAAAAATTTATAAATAAAATCAATATTATAAGATATAAAAGTGAACTTAAAATTAAAAAATTCAATTTTTTATTTAAAAAATTCAAATTTCAATTTAAAAAAATCAAATTAAAATATTAAAACTTCAAATTTCAATTTTAAAATTCAAGTTTAAATTAAAAAAAAAAAAAAAATTAAATTTTAATTTAGAAAAGTTCAAGTTTCAATTTTAATACATTCAATTCTCAAACTTTATTTCTATTTTTAAATTTTGAAACCAAAACTAAATGCAAAGGTTTTTAAATACAAATTCAAATTTCAAATTTTTAATTTATATTGAAAAATTTGGACTTTTTTATTAAAAAATTTCATTTTTATTTTTAAACAAATTGAATTCTGATTTTTTAAAAGAATTAAATTTTTGTTTTTAAATAATTAAGTTCTTTTTTTCAAGAAAATTACATAAATTTTAAGTCAATTCGGAAATTGAATTGAATTTGAAGTCTTAAGTTTTAAGTGTTTTGAAATTGAAATTTAAAACATTTCGAATTTCATTTTTCAAATATTATTAAAATCAAAATTTCCATTCATTTTGCAAAATAAAATAACTTAAATTCGAACCCTAACAATTTTAAAAATATAAAAATTCAAATTCAATTCCCTTTCAACTTCAATCACTATAACAAATTGAATTTAACATACAAAAAATTAATGCAAATATTTTCTCTTATTCAATTTTGCAATCTAAAATATTTTCAACGCATGACTTCACCCATTCATCGTATATATTTCAAAACAATCATTCTAATTGCTTTCCTTTAATTCAATTGCTTGTTTTCCTAGAAATAAAAATGTCCGAAATTCCCATTCACATTAAATTTCACAATATTTTTTCTACTTATCCATAACAATAACTCCATTTTTGAACATTCAGCAGTAAAATCGTCAGCTTTTAGATTATTAATCAAAATTTATTCTATTATTTAAATGGAATTTAAATTTTGGAAATAATGTATTGCAAAGCAATAACATGGAATGGTTGTTGCATAATGATGATGTAGGGGGTTGTTTGGAGATTTTGTGATATTGGGAATGGCTTTTTGTGATAATTTTGATTCTTAAATGTTGAAATTGATCACGAAAATTAAAATACAATTTTTAAGCGTTTAATAAAGGAGTTTGAGGTGCCTTAAAGAGTTCTTGGTACTGTAATATGCTTTCAGATGAACTTTTTTGAACATTTAAGGCTTATAAGGTGCAATTAAGTCGCTAAGACAACGCTATGTTGATGATATATGCGGTCATGATGGCATTATGACGTCTGTCTTGACCCATGTTTTTTACTAAGTCTAGTAAGCTGTCCGTAGCGATCAAATGGTATTCATGGCATCCGTTATTAGACGTCTGAAGTTGGCTCTATCATAGGATACTTACTTACTTACTTCGCTGGCCGTACAAATCAAGTGTGATCCATGACCTCCCTCAGTCGGTTCCTGAAGCTGGCTCTATCGCTGACTACCGCTTGCCAATTACCAATTCCAAGTGTGACCCTATCTCTATTGGATACCTTCTGCTAATTATTGACTCAATTTAAGAACGAAAATTGGCATTTATACAGCATACCGCCTAAGAGATGTTTGGCAGATGGAAGACAGCGATATAGCAAGCTTCAGACGCGAACTAAGTGAAGCCATGGTCCTCAATTTATCTGTACATTCAGAAAAGTAACTAAGTACAATTCAACAGAGTTAGACAACATCCAACCATCACAACTATTATCAAATATCAAAATCAAATAACGCAAAACTCATTTCCCAGAAAAACTAGAAAAATTAAAATAAACTCACCATGAGCTTGAATATTAACCTTAAGACAACCCCAATTTACCTTCAAAAAAATATGTCTCACACACATTTCACATCCCAAATAAAGAGTTCAAGTATGTTATGCAAATGAATCAAAAAAAATATTATTCATAAAAAAGGAAGGCTGCTATCTAATACCATAAAGTAATTATGAACATTAAAATGAAATAATAATAATAAAAATAATAGTTTGAAGTGCCATTTCAAAAAAAAAAGTATGGAAATAACAAGGCACTTTCCTTTATATATGCAGAACAAGACGAAAACCCCATGAAAATGGGTTTCGAGTCATTAATAAAGTTCAAGTGGACTTAAATTAATGGCCGAGAAAAATTCTAAAATTTCTATCTCTTTTTTTTTTGGATTCGCCCTAGTTTTTTATGTACGAATAAAAAAAATGGTGCACACTACAAATGTTCAATTTGAAATGCTTTAATGCCTTTGTAAGATGCATAGATACCGAGTCTAATATTAATGACTCTATTAAAGACATAAAATATCAAGATATGTCATTCTAATACATACATAAAAAAAATTGTTGTTTTTATACATTCTTAATATTCCAATTATTCTTACCGTATGCAGTCTATATCCATTCTAGCCATGTGTCTAAATTCCTATCTTAATGTTGAAGATTCCCAAGCGAAAGTCAAGTTTGGTGAAAATAAATAAAGAAATTCTACAATTTATTGCCGTGAATCCTCCCTTTTTTTACTTTCTCATTTCTTGTTTTTTCGGCAGTTGTTTGGGATGTTGGAAAGGTGTTTGATGTTGAGCGCTTTGGGATCGTGGCTGGGATTTGAGGGGTTGGATGAATGCTGTTGATTTTAAGATTTTGTTTGGAAATTGTTGATTTTGTGACTTTGTACAGAATGTCTAGGCATCTTTGAGAGAATTTGTGGATTTTGGCAACTTTTCTGGCTCGATTATGGATTTGATATCAGAATTTTGAAGGAAATTGTTCAGTTTTAAATCTGAAAAACAGTTCACATTTTTAAATCTGAAAATAGTGTCCCCAGGTCAGAGAGACTCCAGCGTAGGCCAGATTTTATCTAATTCGACTCGAAGCTCAAGTAACTCCGACCTGACTCCATTATTTTCAGAATTTTTTGTGTTGCATTTCTGTCACTCCGCGGAAGTTAGCGGCTTTTCGCTGATTTTGCTTTTCGCTGATTTTTTGATATTTATAAAAAAAAACGCTGATTTTTTATGAAGAAAACGCTGATTTTTTGACTTTCATAAACGCTGATTTTATATGAAAAAAAAACGCAGATTTTTTTTTTACTTCCATAAACGCTGATTTTTTTGTATAGGAAAAAACACTGATTTTCAATTGAAAAATTCGCTGATTTCAAAAATAAGACATTTTGCTGATTCTTATGTATAAAAAATCGCCGATTTTTGGAATATAAAAACGCAGGTTTTTGTGGAAAAAAACGCGGATTTTTATAAAAAACACATTTTTGGTTGATTAGGAATGTTCACATCCTGAGCTTGATTGTTACTTTTTACGTCGACAGAGTAGAAATTCTGCAGAATATTTTTCATAATTTTCACGTTTAATCAAAAAAAAAAAAGTTCGCTCATGCCAAGACTTGAACCCAAACCCATAACCTCATGTTGCAAAAACCTTAACTATAACTATTGCGCCACCAAAACATATTATTTCATATTTCTATGATGGCAATTTTTCATATATATAGATATATAACCAGGGTAAACGAATAGAAAAACTGACAGTTATTTTTGTACGGTTTTAGAAGAATTTGTACTGTTTTTAGCACCACAAATTTGAATAAAAAATTAACGGTAAAAACATAATTTTTTTAATGTTAATATTAATTGATATTTGCTGAATTAATCAAGTAAATTGATGTTATTTCTGCAAGTTATCACCTAATTATCAAAAAGAACTGAAATTTATGCTTTAAATTCAAGAATAACTTAATTTTTTTGCATAAATTTCTAACGGTTTTTCAAAATTCAAACATAAGTGCTAAAAGCAGGACATTGCTAAAACTAAAGTGCTAAAAGCAGGAAGCTTTCCGTTTACCCTGGATATATAAATATTTCTTTGATATAATTACTTTAATTATAATAAATATCAAGAAATTTTAATTTTTCACATGGTTAAAGAATAGATTTTACGTAAATTTTCATTATTATTTCAGAAATTTTGTATGAAATTATGTACTTCACAAGAGCAATTTTGTAGAAGGAAAAATTAGAGTTAGAACCTTAAAAATTTCCTCTTGTGAAGTATATAATTTCATACAAAATTTTTGATAAAATATCCTCTTGTGAAGTATATAATTTCATACAAAATTTCTGAAATAATAATGAAAATTTACGTAAAATCTATTCTTTAACCATGTGAAAAATTAAAATTTCTTGATATTTATTATAATTAAAGTAATTATATCAAAGAAATATTTATATATCTATATATATGAAAAATTGCCATCTTACAAATATGAAATAATATGTCTTGGTGGCGAAATGGTTATAGTCAAGGTTATTGAATCATGAGGTCATGAGTTCAAGTCTTGGCATGATCGAACTTTTTTTTTGATAAAACGTGAAAATTATGAAAAATATTCTGCAGAATTTCCCAAGACCACTATCAGCGTTTTTTCCTCACAAAATCTGCGTTTTTTTATGCCAGAAATCATCGAATTTTTAATTGAAAATCAGCGTTTTGTTCCATACAAAAAATCAGCGTTTTTTAGGTAAAAAAAATCTGCGTTTTTGAAAGGCAAAAAATCAGCGTTTTCTTCATAAAAAATCAGCGTTTTTTTATAAATATCAAAAAATCAGCGAAAAGCAAAATCTGCGAAAAGCCGCTAAAATATATTGAGTTTTCTGTCGGACTTATTGAGTCACTGTAGCTATAGTCAAAATTGATGATTTCTTTAATTTCAAGCACAAATCTAGTTCTTTATTGATTTAAATTATATAATTGGTTATGACAATTGACAAGTGATAGAGCTAGCGATAGCTATCAATATAACCAGCTATAGATAACATCTCATACACTCCATGTATCTTTATATGGATCCATAATGCCATAAAAGATTGCTAACTAAGTTATTATAATGTTATTTGTGATTGTTTAGTCAGTTTCAAGCAATCATAGATGATTATTCACAAATCTTAAGCAAATTCCAATCTAGAATTCTGAAAATGTATGAAATGTTCTAAAATATGCCATCATCTTTAAGGTAGCCATGATTAATTGTTCATAAAATGGACGATTTAATGGTTTCATATACAATTTCATATTATTCATGACTTAATGTTTTCTAGAATTGTCATTAGTTGTACAAATTTAATTTCAATATTCTTAGTATCTAGGAAGCTAAATGACGAAACCTTTTACCAGAGCTCGAAATCGATTTGGATATTATATGAAGTCGAGTCGACTCAAGTCGACTTTTGTACACAAAATCTGAGTCTACTTCGAGTTTAAATAGACTTTTCCAATCATAATCCGAAATGACATTCAGCTCTGCTTTTTACAGAATCAAATTCAACTAAACCATAAAAAAGCGTTTAAAAATGCGCTTCAATTCCATTCCCACCTGAAAAATGACACTCAAAAAAAGATTATTTTATATTTTCTTCACTCCAAATCCAAACAGGCAACAAATCTTTAAATGAAAATAAATTTGAAGATTTTCTTGTTTTGTTCGTGATAAAAACCTTTTTCTTTTCCTTTACTTCTATTTTAAGCAGATCTGACACCATCAAAAAAGACAGAAAGAGAGAAAGAAAGAAAGCAAGAGAAAGAAATGGCTGCGCGTGAACAACACAAAATGCCATTATAACTTATTTTATTCTCTGTTCTTTCTTTCTCGCTTCCTTCTGACTCTTTCATTAGAAATATGCTGTAGGGATTGACTGTTGCTGATTGCATGAAAGAAATTAAAAATATAAAAAAAGAGAAGAGATTCTGAAATGCGAAATGATTTATTTACCCTCGAGAAAAAGGTAACACAATAGTTCTATTTTTTTGACCATTTTTCATGCCGTACCCTTCGTCAAAAAGAGTATTCCTTTCACATAGTAATGAAATGGAGTCATAGAATTACTTTTATTTCATTTTAAATAATTTTTATGTTTCTTTCATCTCCAACATCCCCTACAAAAAAAGTCAGTTCTTTTGTTATTCTTTCTACGCTTAAATTTACCCAATATTCAATTGAATAGAGTTGGTAGAGCTTGAAGATTAAGAAATAAAATAAATTACAGATGAAGAAGAACAAAAAAAATATATAAGATGAAAATGAGCTGAAATGAGAGTCAATTCGAGTAGTTGAGTCAACAAAAAAAAAAGGTTGACATTGAGTCTGTTTGGTTGTGATTGTAGAGAGGATGCTGGGAAATGTGAGAGAATTTTTTTGGTTTTGGATTGATGATTTGGCTGTGTTTTTTAACATAAAATGAGGTCTAACCAGCAATGATCATAGTTTAATGGTACAGACATACCACTATGATATCTAAAAGCCATCTAAAAGCTATATCTTTGCTTGTTAGGGGAGAATACTAACATGGTAACGAAAATCGAGCCCTAGACTGGCTTCAATTTAGCTTGAGGCTGAATTTCATGGAATATGGCTTGACGACAGAGTCATACTGGCCTAAGGCAACATCTATGGCAATTTATAAGCCTTATCCTTTCAGAATTTTCATAAACTGTTGTCAAAATTCAATGAAAACATTAAAATTCATTTATAGACTTTTATTAATTAGAGTACATATATTCTACATGAAATTTCAAACAATCACAAGCATTATAAGGATTCTTATTGCTGCCACACGCAGAATAATGTCTCATTTCAGCTGCCAACAAACACAGGTAACGATTCTTTCATACTATTGTGTAATATCATTGTCATAGTCTTAAATATGGCAGCAATATTGTCAAACAATCAATATCTGGAATTAGTATCCGAAATGCTGAATCTTAGACATTCTTCCATATTTTAATTGGCAAAACAGATCAATCTAGGGCAACCTACCCTTAGAATGGCTCAAATTAGTTTATAATAGTGTCAATTCTAAGATAAGTTGACTAGAGGCGTGTTCTAGGTTGCCCTTAAGCTGTACTAAAAACTGACTTCAGACCTTAATCTCATAGACAAAGTAACCGTCCTGAAATCCAAATAAATCATTGTGTCTCATCATCGGACCTGAAATTTTCCAAATTGCAGAAAATTCAAGATTCAACCTTAACTTTTGCTTTTAATTTTCCCAAAAATCACATAAAATGACCCCCAAGTTGCGCTTTAAAGCTCGAAATGCACTTTTAAGCCGAAAAATCCACTTTAATACCAAAAATCACATAAAATGACCCCCAAGTTGCGCTTTAAAGACCAAAAATGCGCTTTATGACCCGAAAATCCACTTTAATGCCCAAAAATGCGCTTTAAACCCCTAAAACCAATACTTCTCCAAACAATCATCGCATATTGAGCACACACAAAAAAGTCTCTTTCTACCTCATCCAAAGACAACCAACCATCAACGATGACACAAAAAAAGGGGGAAATAATCGTTCGTTATGCACATCTCATGTGAAGTACATTTGAAATTCCTTTATCGTCACGCATCATCATTTTATTAGTTAGTTAGTTTATTCTTCTTCCTTGACATCAAACACAGAAAATTAAGCATGGAATTGGATTGTAAAAATTTGATGATGCGAAAAGTAGTTTGTGTGTACTTTTATATCTTCTTATTGCTTGCTTAGTACATAATGAATATGAAAACATTAATGTGTGGTTATATTTGCCACTTACCAACTGCTTGGCAACAAGAAGAAGATGACACGTCCTTTGTTGCCTTCTTTTTTATCTTTTGCCATCTTTTAAATATATTGGCTAAATGTTTGCACGGTTGAAATGACTTGAATATGCTTCATAATTGGACATAAATTTAAAAAGTATCATGAAAGTTAGCACATACACCAAATATTATCTTCAATTATTCCAGTCACAGAATGCTCTATAGTTTTGGTTAAAATATTCTTACCATGTCATACCATCGGTGGGGACATTATATGCTGTTGTGAAGTATAAAAATTACAACATGAGCTACGAAATCAAAATTTTTAATTAAATGTGTCGTTTATAACAAGCGACACAAACTTGACAACTCGTTCGTCGTCCGTTTCACGCGAAATGTTTAATGCAGAAGATGATTATCATGAGAAAAAAATGTGAAAAACATACAGGAAAGATCTCATTTGACAGCTTTGGGTTGTTTATTTGGAGCTGCTTTTTGTTGGAGAAGTTGTGAGTTTGGGTTGTGCAGTTTTGGTGGTTGACTAAATGACTTTTGGAATTGCTTAGCGCTTGATTTGGAACTAGATTATGTTTTAGTGTATGGAATTCATTGCATATTCCCGAGTAGTCTTGAATAGGTTATTTCTAGCTTAAAGCAAGTCAATGCCTAGTTAATGACTAATTCTACAAATTTTTCTCAATCAATTTTTGCTGTATGATGGAATTTTCATCAAATTCTTGATCTTGGTCTATTGTCTTTACTTACTTACTTACTTCCTTGACTGAGGCACACGAGGGCCCATTGCCGTGCGTAGGGAAAGTCTAAAGGCAGCCCTTTTTTCTAAAATTTCGGAGTTTGTCTGTTTAGGTATCTTTTTTAGAGTTTTAGTAGCCGATGGATAGCTCGGGTGGAACAGACTACGATTAGTCGACCTTTCTTCTGGTTATAAACTTGTCATTTTATGACTAGTACCACAAATATCAAGTCTATTACTTAACATAAGGTTAAATAATCCCAGTTTGTTCCACTCAAGTAAGATAAAATTGTTTCTAAGTTTAGGTTTAACTTTGGAAAGTATACAGTGAATAAAACGCTGTTAAACCAGCATCTGGGTAGCGTTTAACTAGTTTGAATTCAAATTTTATCATATTTGGTCTAGAATTAGAGTCAGACTGTCTTTTTACTGAATTTCCAGCTTTTTCTACTTCGATAAATTCAGGTTTTTGCATCTGGGTGGCGTAATACTGGTTTGAAGCCGGAAATCACTAAATCAGGCCTAGGAAAAGAGTCACGTCGACTTATAACTGAATTTTCAGCTTTATCTACTTCGATTTGTTTAGGTTTTATAAGCAATAGTAGCTTAGTGTAGACTTGCATCAATAAAACGTATCGAAAACTGAATTTTCAATATTTTTATGCATAGTAGCTTGATACTAGCCAATAAGATCCTAAAATTCACCTCCAAAAGTCTTCAATACCCTCAAAAATGCGCCACAAATCCAAAAAAATCCATTTTTCTCTTCAAAATTCGTTTTCATTTTCCTCACAACATATTAATAAAGTCATGACTATTATTGACGACTGATTTTCCCATCCTATGAGCTCTTTACGAGTCAAAAAAAAAAGCAACACACAAAATAAAAATAAGAAGAGATACAAAATATATGGAGACAAACGAAATATTTTATAAAATTACTTGTTTGGGTGTAGCCATTAATAAATTCAAATAACACGCCATAAGTTTCATCTCTCTCTCCTCTTGAAGTTCATTCATTTTAAATTTAAATTATAGTCCGAAAAAAAAATATATATAAGATTTCATAAATAAATTTTCGAGTTGGATGTACGAGTTGAGAGACTAAAGTCGTGGCTTCCTTTTTCAACTACACTAGCTACATAATAAATAAGTCATTGAATATGAAGCTTAATGTGTTAACTCGCAATATGAAGTCACAATTTTTAATATAAATGGAATGAAAATGTACATCATGCTCTATACTTCTATTTAATAAATAAAGAAATAAAAATGGAATGCAGATGAAATTAAGTATTTTGTGAAATGGGGTCGTGTATAGACATGAAGATGCAGGGAATGGAAACTATTAAGATTATACAAAGAATATATACTTTTTGGTTATTGAACTGCATGGTGACTTTTGTTATTGTGCAACCTATTGTGCTCAATGTAAGCAGGCAAGCAGTCAGAAAGAGAGACATAAATTCTTTGCAGGAATTGCTGAACAAGAAAGGTGCAAAATATTTTGTGAGAAAAATGAAAAACTTAACGAAAGAGAGGAATTGTTTATTGCCTGCTTGGGATTGTGTTGTGGATATAAAAAAGTTATTAACATATTTTCAGTTCTTGGGAATACAATTCATCATTTTCAAAAGAGGTTTGCAGCTTGAGAAGTTGAGATGAATTTTTGAATAATAAGTGATGAACGGAGGTCTAATGTTGAGTGCTTAGCATACCTTGAGGGATGCTCAAGGGGTTGGTTGATTACTTTATTAGCAAAACTATTCAATTGTGATCAAAACTTGTTCTTATTTTTGCTTTATTGGTTGAAGTGTTCCATTGACTCATGTTGAAATCTCTTAAGTATCTCAAGGTATACTATGAGAATTATAAGATCAAACATGAAAAGCACACGAGTAGAAAAGACGAAAAATGTGGAATTAGGCTAGTATAACTCGGATGTGAGGCTAGATTTCACTGAATTCGATGCCATACCAGAGTCACGCTCATCTTCTTCGACCTGTACATTTCAGGTCTATTCTTGTTCATAAATGTTCCAAAATACTGCAATTTTTAACAAGCTTTGACAAGAAAATGCTGGCTAGGGGTGTGACTTTTTACGTTAAGTTTTGCAGAACTTCTGTCGATGCCAGGATGTCTGGATCTGTCGATTGTGAAAAAGTCACAATCGTTGGCCAGGATTGCACAAACCTTAAAACAAAGACTTTAGTAGATAAATAATCAAATTTAGTCAAATTTCTTGAATGAACAGAAATTCTGTCATTGACATTATGAGAAAATACTTTCATTAAACTATAACACAACACATAACAGGTAAATTGACTACTTTAAGGTACCACAGTGGTCTTTCTGTACCATGAAAGCATACTCTTTGCCTGTTAGGGTACAATGTAATCGTAGGAGCATCGTAACTTATTAAGAGCAAGATATTAGCGTTGAGTTAATAACAAGGCCTGTAGATGTCCATAAGACAACAGAATAAGGCTTTTTTTTGGGTCAAAAAATGTAAATTTCTAGCATTATTCCATTCGGAATAGATGGTTCAGTACCTGAATGTTCCTACAGAACATGAATCATCTTAAGTGAGCCTTAAAATGAAGCCCTTGAATTCTACATCAATCTCATGACTCTCAAAACTAAGCCTTTATTCATCTTCACCCTAAAACCCCTCAAACATCCTCAATTAAATCCATAATAACCTGCTACACGTGGAAAATTAACTCATTAAGTCAGTTTTTACCCATAACTAATTTAATGTATTTTAAAATAAACTATGACTTTATCATCTCATAGTCTTTTGCCACTCTTTGATTAAGCACTTAAAAACGCCATAAAAACTGGCAAAACATCTGCAATCCAATCGAGTCATAAATCAGCATTCCATATCGGATTAATTTTCCTCTTAAAAAAACTAGCTGAAAAATTATTCCGTTTTTGATCCAGTATTATCAGTTCATAAACATATCCTCCTCAGCATTCCACGACCAAAAAAATATATGTGACACCTCGTTCTACAAAGAATTTCCATTAATGTCCTCCTAAAATATAATAAAAAAATGATGAAAAATTCATAAAAAATGCTTAAAAATATGTAAATTTCAAAAGCTCAAACTCGAATAAATCTTAAGGTAACAAAAAAATAATTCTTGTTAAAAAAGAGTCAGTTTGGAAAAATCTACTTAATAAATTCTCATATTAATTGAAATCCTGATTTATTATTTAATAATTTATATACCTTCTGCTGTTTTCACACCTACATAATGGCTGGATCTCAGGTTTCAAGCAGTGTAGTGCTTCATTTATACAATGTTGTATGCAGATTCACAGAGGTTGAGATGAATTATTAGGGGTACAATGCTGCAGAGTCGATGGAAGCTTTGCAACTTTATCTGCCGTTTTATTGTACGGAATCATCCTGATTTTTAAATTATCTGATTCAATTTTTCGGGTGTATGTGTATTTAAGAATTGATTAGAGCATCCAGATCCCAGGTTAATGACTTTTTATGGATTGGCAATTGTAAGGGAAAAGCCAGCGATAGAACAAGCTTTAGGTTTGATTTGAGAGAGGCCTTGGAACACTTTTGATCTGTACTAGCAAGGAAGTAAGTAAGTGAGTATAAAATTGATGATATACCTGAATTGAAGATAATTTGTTATGTCTCGTTCTTCAAATTTGCTTTCTTTCCTGATTCATATTGATTCTCAACTCTGTATCTACGCTCTAATCATCTAATCGTCTTCTTCTTGCTCAGTCACTGCTCATTTCCTCCGCATAATTACAAAACCTAGAAAAGAATGAAAAGAAATAAAATAATTCTTAATGGCCGTCCATATATAAATAGATAACTAAACCCAACAGAAAGAACAAAACGACAAAAACTGTCAAAGAAGATTCTTCTTTTTTCTAAGAAGATCATATCGAAAATGCCTTAAACATTTTTGTGGTATAAAAAGGTGTATCATTAGCATATAGCAATAAATTAATTTTTATAGTGGAAATTCCATTAAAAAATATTTTTTTAGTACCATTAAAATGAGTTTTTCCTAAGAGGAACCAACAAAAAAAAATGTTTAAGAACGAGGAAAAGAAGAAGAACCAAAAATTTTTTTAACGACGGTTTTATTATGAAACATTGTAAAGTTATGGGTTCTTGTCTCTGCTTTACACACGAAAAAAAAAATATAAAACTTCTCGTTGTCGCTTTTTCTACGTTTTTTTTCTGCATGCATATTACGATGAATATTTTTGTGTGTACACTATGTTCTTGGATGATGTTTTTCCCTCTGTGTTCTATGTTTGTGCGGTGGATGTTGGATTTGGAAGTTTTTTGGTGCAGATGGAAAATGCAGTGAATTTTTGATGATTTTGAGGAAATTTATAAAATTGCTTAGGCAACGGTCAATTGATTATCGTGAAAATCGTACAAATTGAGATTTAAATCATTTTTTGAATAATTTTTGATAGTAAGGAGCTTAAAATTGGCAACTTTAGGCAACTTTGGCTTTAAAATGACCAAAAATCCGGTTTTAGACCAACTTAACTATGAAATTAAGCCAGATTTCATTGAATCTTATCTAGGATTAGAGACAAACTGACCTGATTCGGCTTTTACAACGTCTTGTGCAATCTCAGGCTCACTTGACTCTAATTTGAAGTCAGATTTAATCGAATCTGATCTTGAACTAGAGTCACGTTGTCCAAAGAACGGATTTTCGGCTTTTTGATCTACAATTAGAGTCACGCTGTCCTGAGTTTGTTTTTTTTCTGGTTTTACTACATCTTTCGCGGTTTCAAGTTCTCTTGACTCAGACCTGAAGTCATATTTCATTGAATCTGATCTAGGGATAGAGTTACGTTGACTTGGTTTAGGATTATTGGCTTTTACTACATCTTTTGCGATCCTAAACTCATTAGACTCTGACCTGAAGCCAGATTTCCTGGAATCAAATCTAAAACTAGAGTTAAACTGTCTTGAGTTTGAATTTTTGACTATTACTTCGTCTTGTGCCGTCTCAGACTCTCTTGACTCCATCCTGATGAGAGATTCAATCGAATCCAATTTAAAACTAGAGTTACGTTAGCCTGAGTTCGGATTGTTAGATTTTATTACGTGTTGTGTGGTTTCACGTTCACTTGACTCTATCTTAAAGTCAAATTTCTTCCAAATCAGACTTAGAACTAAAGTCATACTGTCTTGAGTAAGAATTTTTGGCTTTTACTACGTCTTGTGCCGTCCCAAGCACAATTAACTCTAATTTGAAGCTATATTTCATTGAATCTGATCTAGAGCTAGAGTTACGCTGACCTGAATCTAGATTTTCGGTTAATGCTACGTCTTGTGCCTTCCATAGCATAGAAATCCATACAAAACATCAACAGAACATATCCCATATTAGTCAACATTCCCATACCTAAAGCACATCCAATCACAAACCATTAATGCCAATAAAATCGTCATCGTCAATATCACAAAACTATTTCAATCACAATAAAATTAATGACGCTTAATTTTGACGACTTAAATTCTTCTTCCATCACGTTTACATCTTAAATTAAATTAATTTCAATTTTATATATATTTTATTTGAGACCCCGTAAAAAGTCTGCAGCCACAGAAAGAGAGAGTAAGAAAGAAATCAAAAAAAAAAAAAAAAAATCAAATCGACGACAAGATGTTTTATATTGGAATTACTGATTTTTTATTGCATTTTTATAGTTGCTTTTATGCGAGTTTTATTCCATTTTTATGGTTATATTTGTTTTCATTGCCATTTAATGAGACATAAACATAAACTCACGAAAATAAAAAAAAAAAAAGTTGCCGGAGAGTGAGAGACTGACTGAGCCCAACAAGTATCAACAAAATGTCTAAACAGATGAATTGCGGTTTAAAAACTTGACTCACACCCCTCACTTTACTCTTCACTTTTACTGTTTTTTTATGATCCATCAAAATGATGGTTTACGATGATGAAAAAGAGCATAAAAAAGATATAAAAATATCTAATTCTATTTTATAAGGAGTAAAGATGTGAAGAGGCTACGAAATTTTTGTGTATTTTGTGTTTGTTTTGGCTGGTTCATGATTTTTATACGATAGTAAAAATTAAATTATGTTTGACATTAAGTGATAATTAACAATCATATTTAAATGGTGTGTTGTCTATGGCATGTGTACGTAGTAGTCGACAAATAATGTGCAATAAACTTTTTATTATCATGACTCCAATTTTATATATTTTTTATTTTATTTGATGGTAATTCGTTAGGAATTATCGATGGTAGAATGGTTCTATTTATGCGTGTGAAATTTCTCACACTCATGGGAACTTTTTTTTTTTTGTTTGATTTCTTGCTGTTTATTGGGTATGTGATTGGGTTTGTATGGAGGAATGCAATTTTTTAAGTGATTTTTAAGTTCGAGAGGACCTCAATAAAAACGATTTCTTGCTTAGTGGGTTAGAAGGAAGAGAAAAATGACTTCCATGCGGGATTCACTTATGCTTTCTCGAAATCCCGGTCCAAGAAGTTTTCCTGAACATGGTATCGAGAGAGCACAGACTCACTTTGGGGACACAATTTATTTTATGCAATGTTCTGTTTATGTGCCTAAGTTATTTGTCTAAGGGAAGGATATTAGGCTTTTGGGTCCATAAAAATGAATCAAACAGAATATTTCAATCAAATTTGAGTAACAGTAATGTTCAATTGTGTTTGATAAAATGGCCAGCTCAATGCGATCAAGCATATTGTTTATTGAAATGCAAAGGAACACTGTTTGCTCAATTATAGTCCTTAGCCGATGATATTGGATAATAGAAATTTGACCCGGAAATCACAAGAGGTAGAAATGGTTAAAAAAACCGGCATTAGATTGGTTTAAGTCTAACCATGGAGCCGAATTTGATGAAATCCTTTGCTTTGTCTACACCTTGTGTCTTTCTGATGAATATTGATCCTATATTTGAATCAAACATGGACTGTTCAGGTTGAAATACGTTTAGACTAGTTTAAGTCGAAGGAAAGTTGAAGGAATTGCGATCCTGACCATTGATACCAAGTTCTTCCCGATTAAACACAAATTTCATTCTTCAAATCTATAGTGAATGCATAGGAAATCGATAAAATAACTCTGAAGGCTGAAATCAACCTCTAAGCGAGAGAAATGAAGCAGAGTCCATCACTAAAGGCTCTGCTTAACCTTTTTTATTAACACAAAATGGTACTTGCCTCTATTTTGATGATATATGGCTCTTAGTGTTAATAAAAGAGGTTTTTCATAGGATTGAAAGCTCTGTGTTGGATCCTGCTTCATGGATGGGTCACCATGAAGCATGTGACGACCGACACCTTTCCCTAGAGTTCCATCAACTTTCTCCTCAACATCATTGCACGTAGAAGTTCATAATCCAATCTCAATCTCCATAAATTCTCCTTTATCTTCCAAATCAGTAAGGCCATGTATCATCGATATTGTGTCAATGGGATGCTCATGTTTTTACAGCAACAAAACCTAAAAATAATTCATAAATCATAAAAATTTTGAAGGATCTACATGAAAATATAATAAAAATAAAAAAAAAAATTATTTTACCTTCTTTTCGATGTCCTTTTTATCTCATTTTCTGCTTGCCGATGGAACATGAACCATTGCGAAAGGCAGTCATAAATTATCCTTAAAGTGCAAGAGACAAAAATTATATTTTTTTTCTGCAATAAGTCATACATTGAATGTTTAAAATAGGAGAAAGTTTTGCGTCACATGAGAGAATGAAAAAAAAGGTTTGAGTCGTAAAAAAATCATTTTATGCCCATTTATTGCTGTTTTTACGAAGTGGAAGGAAAATACCCCCTTCCTTATGTCTATGAGACATTTAAGCTTCAAGTACTTACTTATTGCCCATTTAAAATGATAAATTTTTCAACATCTGTTTTCTTAATTATAGTAAAAAACATTTCATTAGATTTACAAATGTCTTCATCTAGTGACTAGTTGAATGGCTTGTTTCGCTGATCTCTAGTGCAATTGCAGTCGATGGCATGTAATTTTCATTAATTTATTTGATTTATTGTGAATTTTTTCTTTGTAAATTGATGCAGTTATCTAGAAATAAACAATAAATCATGACAATTGAGGATTTTAAAAAAATAATTCATGTGTTTTTCATTATTTTTTAAAATTCAATTTTAAAATTAGAAGATTTTAATTTTTAATTTTCAGGAAATGAAATGGACAAGTAATTTTCAGGGATAAAATTGAAAAATGTGGATTTTAAAATTTAAATATAATAAATTTATTTCAAGTTTATTTAAATGTTCAAAACAAGATTTTACATCGGAATTCTAAATTTCTACGTTATTTAATTACTAAATTTTACTTAAATCTACTTTATTAAATTAAGGAACATTTTCATTTTTCAGGTCTAATTTAGCTATTAAAAATAATTTATTTTAACTCTTTTTCAGGATCTAAAATGTTTAAAATCTAATTTTGTACTATATTTCAGCTCTAATAATCTAATTTTACAATTTATGTCAAATATTCAGATTTCAGTTTATTAATTTGCAAAATTATGTTCAAAAATCTACGACAAGTGTTCATCATTTATTACAGCATTTACAAGTTTTTCAAATTATTTCTAAATATATACCTGAGTTTAAAACATTTTCTTACTATCCTGAGCGACACAAATGAAAAAGGCTCCGCTAAACTTCTTTAATTAACATCAAAGGAATTCGCTTAAACTTGAAGGTCAGCCTTCAACCTAAATTTGGAAGCTAAATTTAGCATTCATATGAAAGCCACACGAAAGCAACTTCCATTTGGTGATAATGAAAGAGGTTTAGCAGAGCCTTAAAAGCTCTGTGATGGAGTCTATTGAATACTAAATATTGAAATATTTGAACATAATTTCAACAACTTTACAAAGTTCAAAATCGACTTGAGTCAATTTTTCCATTCAAAATTCAAGTTGTTTTGGAAATTTGCAGCTATATTCATATCTACATGAACATCTTCGACTTGAGGATATGGTATTTATAATCAGGCTTGCATCTAAATTGAACAATGACTTTATTACATTATGCATACACCTTAGCAGACAAAGAGACGAATTTTGGGTACCGGAACTGTCTTTCTGTACCATAAAAGCGTGCTCCTTGTCTAAAAGGGCCTTACGCAGTAAATAACATGCGACTATCATTGCCTGTTAGGACCTTACATTATCCATAACTAAACTGAATAATAAAATCCATAAAATCTATTGTGATCAACAAATTATCAACCTACAATGCCTTAATATCATATTCTAATTCCTCCAAACTATCTATTTACTACATCTAACAATCAATATGTCCATAAAAACCAATGATTTAGACACTATTTGAATGCCATGCCGTCAATACTTTTAATAACTTTCATTTTTTTTCCTCCTTTCTTCTACACATGCACGACAGGAAAGAAAAGATGAGAAAAAAGAAGAAAAAAAAATTCTGCTGATCTTCAATATTCTTTACTTCACATTATATGAACTACATGATGTGAGACTATAAATATACATACTAAATGAATAATAAAAGTCATTGAATCAAATATAGAAGTTTTTTTTGTAATATTATTGGGTAGTTTAGGATGAGGAAAAAGGAAATTGGAGTGATGTAAGATTTTGTGACTTTTTTTCAGGAAGTTTTTGGTGAATTTGGAATGGATTTGAATTTAATAATTTTTTAAATTGTAGAACTGAATTTAAAATAATTTATAGAATTTTGAAATAAAAATTTGAATGAATTTTAAAAAAAGGTTGATTTTTCATATAAAAGTTGAAATAAATTTAAAAATTAAAGTTTGAATTGAATTTTAAAAATAAAATTTGAAATAAATTTAAAAAATATGATTTTAAATGAATTTTAGAAACAAAATTTCAAATTAATTTGAATGAAATCAAATGAATTAATTAAAAATAAACAAATTTAAAAATTAAAATTAAAAATAATATTTGAAATGAATTTTCAGCATGAAATTTCAAATAAATTTAAGAAAATTAAAATAAATTTAACAATAATTCAAATAAATTAAAAAAAATTCAAATAAATTTAAAAACATTCAAACAAATTTAAAAATTGAAATTTGATAACATTAAATTTCAAGTCAATTTTTAAAATTAAATTTTAAATGATTTGCTGAAAAATCATTTTATATAAAAATTTTAATAGAAGAATTTAATAATTTTAATTTGAAAAATTCCGCTCAAATTTTCAAAAAACAACAATATTTCAATTTTAAAAAATCTAAAAACTACAAAAAATTAAAATAAATTCAACAGTTTCATAAAAACTATAAAGACTTCAAATCATTAAAATAATCATAACAATTTAAATCCAATTTAAGGTAAAAATTTCAATAAAAATTAAAAAATTCATAAAAAAAAATTAAGATTTCCATTAAAAGCATCATGAAGACAAACATCAACTCGAACTTAATCACCAAACGCACGAAGCCCAAACATTAAGCAAAGCCGAAAAAAATGATAAAATTTCTTGCGCAACTCATGTAGTCACAACTACACATTCAGTGTATAAATGAAAAAAAAAAGAATTTTTTTAACGAATCCAGCAGAGATGATTTTTAACGAAGAAAGAGAGAAGGAAGAGCGAGAGAGGAAATGTATTAAAATGAGAGAGAAAGTCACTGACTCTCACCAATACATTTATAGTTAAATAAAAATAATAATCAAAATGATGAATTGTATGAGGAGCGAGAAAGATTACCAACATATGATTTTCTAAATGAGCACGAAAGAAACGGAAGATTGCGCAAGTTCAATACTCGTGTAACTGAGAAAAAGAAAATGAAATGAAATTATTCTTGAATGGAGCAAAAAAAAAAAACTTTTTTTTCAATACAACACACATTTTATTTAATATGTTGTTTTCATTATTATAGATACTTCCAACTATAACACTTCACTTCAACTCTCAGTGCAACTCATTTTTTTATATATTTATTCTCCGCTGTTGTTTTATTTTGTGCGCTAATAACAATAAAAATAATACTCAAAAACCGTTCGGTAATATATATATATATATATATTTTTGGTGTATTTGGCGTGTTGATTCATACGTTTCATACGACTCAAAGTGAAAATATATATATATACACACAATATTTGATCGGGTGCGATTCTCTTCCTTTTTGGTGACGATGAGATACACAAAATAATATTTATACATATATTTTATAGTCGAGTTGACTCGAGTCGGTCGGATTCTTATACAATATATATTCTCCGCATGATAGTGTGACTGAATGGTTTGAAGAATTGTGATTTTTTTTTTTTATATTTTTAACAAAAATCATTCGTATCACAACTTCGGATAAGTGAAGGCGCGTTTTTGATTTTATTATTATTTTAATTATAATTGTTATGATTATTGTGCTATTTGAGCTGCAATAACAATAAAACAAAATTATATAAATAAAAGAACAAAAAAATAAAAAATTTGAATGAAATTTTTACAAAAATAAAAAAAATCATAAAATTTGTAAAATTTCAAACTAAAAAAATTAATTCAGTTCAAAAAAAAGTGACCGGAAAATACAATAATAAT
Organism: Chironomus tepperi; assembly: GCF_022539635.2. Classification (NCBI taxonomy): domain Eukaryota; kingdom Metazoa; phylum Arthropoda; class Insecta; order Diptera; family Chironomidae; genus Chironomus; species Chironomus tepperi. The sequence goes on from NW_027226207.1 coordinate 6,360,551, forward strand.
CAGTGACAATTCCGAACAGGCTTAAAGTAATAAGAAAGTGATAATCATAAAAAGAATCCATAAAAAGTGAGATAAACAAAGGAAGACAAGGCACCGCATTTAGTGATCAAAATAATCCATAAACAGTGACTTAATAAAAATTTCAATTTTGTGCATCAAGTGACCGATTAAAGTCACACATCTGAATGAACATTGTCAATAAAAAAAAAATCATAAAAAGTGTCATAAAAATTTAATTTAAAAATTCATTCATAAAAAAAACTTGAAAAATTGATTTAAAAAATTCGAAAATTGATTTGAAAAATTTAAAAATTGATTTAAAAAATTTCAAAAAATTTGAAAAATTTAAAAAATAATTTCAAAAATTTAAAAAATTATAAATTTAAAAATTGATTTAAAATTCATCAAAAAAGTTTTAAAAATCTCAAAAATATCTCAAAAAACCCATAAAAAAATTCAAATTATCTCCAAAAAAAAAAGTCAACAAAATTTTGGGTACCTCAACAGTCCATAAAAAGTACCACAACCGAAAGCACAAACAGTGAACAATAAAAAAAAAAAAAAATAAATTGAGCCGAAACATAAAGTGTAATAAAATGCATAAACATTCAATAGTGTGTAATTTTTTGGCATGACATTTACGAGCATATAAATACAATTTTTAAAAAGGCAGTGAAAATAAAAGGAAGGAACTATAATCATAAAAGATAAATTAATAATTATGCTAAAATTTATTGAGTTGAAGTGAAAATAAATAAAAAATAAATAATTTTGTGGAAAGGAACTGAATTTTGAACAATTTTAAATAAATAAATCAAGTTAAAAAAAAGTTTAAAAAAATGAATTCATATTTCGAGCAATCAGGCTTTTACGGCCATCCCCATCAAGCAGCAGCTGGCATGATGTCAGCTTCATCAGGCCATGATCAAACATCAGCAGCAGCAGCTGCCGCATACAGAGGATTTCCATTATCACTTGGTATGTCACCATATGCCAATCATCATTTACATCAAACGCGTACAGCTCAGGATTCGCCATACGATGCCAGCATTACAGCAGCATGTAAACAAATTTACGATGGCGCCTACAATAAAGATTGTTCAAAATCAGTCACAGGAGCGACTGCAAATGGTACAACAGCTAATAGTGGCTCAGCGAGTGCTGGTAATAATGCAACAACAGATACAAATGGCTATAAGGATGTTTGGAATTCATCCGGTAATAATGGTACACAAAATTCGGCACCTGTACGTCCATCAGCCTGCACACCAGACTCACGTGTTGGCGGTTATATTGATGCATCAGGTGGAAGTCCAGTAAGTCGTACTGGATCATCTGCAACTGGCGGTGCATGGAACACAAATTGTTCAATTGGTACAACCGGCACTCAATCAACAGCATCAGCAAGTTTACATCAGAATCACACATTTTATCCCTGGATGGCTATTGCAGGTGAGTCTTTATTGTCTATTATGTGTGTTGGCTGTTAAGGAACAAAAAATAAAAAAAAAGTTTAGTGTTGTGCATTCTCGTGCGGGGTTGATAATTCTCTCCTTTTGTTGTTATGCTCTATCCCATCCAAAAAAATAATATGAAAGACGGAGAAGTGAATCAGCATAACAAAAAAGAAAATATAAAGCCCTTCTAGCAATGAGCACAAGAAGGAACGATGTTTCCTTTAAACGAAATAAAAAGAAGCAAAAAAAAATTTCACATAATGCAAAAAAAAAAAAGTGAAGCAACCATTTATCCACGGGAAATGAAGGGTGCTAACAATTTCCTTCCTTATTATCATCATCATCATCATCATCCATAGTTATAATTTTCCATACACAATATACTTTACTTCTTACCCAGTGCATGAAAGTGAATTTTAAGGAGAGTAAAACGAGTTTCATCATTGTTATTATCCCTTACCATCCCCCCCGGTACACATTCTGGTCTGATTTTTCATATTCAATTTTTTTTTTTTTTTGGACTCATAAAAGCCACTAGTGGCGGAAATATTTTTTTATGTTAATTTTAATGAGTGCGAATATAGTTGAAAAATGAATTACACCCGAAAAAAATTGAGATTATTTTAATAACCGTCATTAAATGAAGTTTTTTACTATGTGATGTGATGTTGGGTAGTTGTGATGTTGGTGGAAGCTAACGAATAGAAAAATGTAATAATGTTGTGGTTTTGAGGTGTGAGAATGACATTTATGGTTAATTAAAATGATGTTGATTGTTTGGTGTTTTGGTGAGCCCTTGGGTGGAAATTTGGGGGATTTTGGGGGTCATTCGTGAGAAATGTTGAGTTTATATGAAGGAAGACTCATTTCAGTGAAGCCATAAATTGTTTTGGAGAATTTTGAATCAAATTGCAATTAAAATTGAATTATTTTATTCAAAAATTTTAAAAATTGAGATTCAAAAGTTAAATATAAATATTTTAGTCAAATTTTAATAAATTTGAAAAATTAATTAGTTTTGAAGAATTAATTAATAAATTTTAAAGCAATTTTAACGCAAATTGCAAAACAATTTGCAAATAAAAATTTCGAAATATTTAAAATTAATTCAAAATTTTGTTCTAAAAATTCTAAGCATAAATTTAATGTTTTTAAAAAATTATAAAGAGTTGAATCAAAAATATTTCAATTTTTAAAATAATTAAAATATTAATTGATTAGATTTTAATAACTTAAAAAAATTTAATGTAAAATTAAATGTAAATAATTTAGATAAATTTAAAACAGAAAATTTTGAAAAATTAATTTAAAATTAAAATGTTCTTCATCATTTGTTTCACTTTTAAAATCAATAAAAAACTCATAAATTATAATTTACAAACAAAAAATTAAAATCTTTAAATCAATTTTGAATAGTTAAATATTAAAAAATTCAATTTCAAATTTAAATTTACAATTTAATTTTAAAAAGTCAAACCTAAAAATAAAATTTTTAAAAGTTTTAAAAGTAAAAAAAAAATCAATTTCAATTTCAAAAAATTCAATTTTAATTTCAAAAATTCAATTTTAGTTTTGAAAGTTGAAAAATAAAATTTCAAATCAATCTAAATTAAATTAACAATATTAAAATTAATTTAAAACTTTTAAATTAAAAAGTTCTACTAATCAATAAAAATATTTTAAAATTTCAAAAAATTCTGACAAAATCCCCACAAGTCCATTCCAAAAACTAACAATCAAAAAACAATTTTATTGCTCCATAAAAACATTTCCAATAATAATAAAAAAAAAACTTAATTTGATTCTAATTTTTTTCCCATCAAACAGTCACTAATTATTTAATACGTCCACTCATGTTATCAGCTCCAATCAATTATTTGATAATTTATATCATTTCCATAAAAAAAATAATGCATAAAAATCCTCAATTGCTTCTGTACAAAAAAAATTAAATTTGAAAAAAAGAAAAAAAAAAAATAAAGTAAAATTTTTTTTTGTGCGAGAAAGAGAAGTGAGCCCATAAATTGTTTTAAATTGCCGTCGGACAGAGAAAATAAATTAATTTTTATTGCTGCTCTCGCATGTACGTATATGAAAAATTCCCAAAAAACTTGTACGAGAAAAGTTAAAAAAAAATCTTAAGATCGATTTTTTTATAGAAATATTCTTACATGTTTACATAACAACAATAGCGAGGTGTATTGTGTATCTAAAAATGTCTCTTCATTCTCATAGAGAAGCGACTCCATTTGGGAATTTTATGAAATTTTTTGTTGCTTCGTTCGTGCTGCTCGGAGTTGTTTTTGAGGTGATTATTGTAATGGGGAAATAAAAATATTGAAACTGAATTTTTAAGCTGTTGTAAATTTTTTTCTAAATTTTCTAATGAAAAATTTGAGGAATTTTAAGGGAAATTATTAGACAATTTTAATTGAGAATTGAATGACTCGGTGTGAAAATTTAATGGGTCCATTTATTTTAGTTTTTATTGTGATTTTAATTGTTTTTGTTCTTTTTTAAATTACAAAAATTATAGTCATTTTTAAAATAAAGATTAGAGCTTATTTTAATAGTTATTTTATTTAAAATGTGATATCTAAAACAATTAAAAATATTTAAATTGAAATTTGAATGGTTAAAACAATGTTAAAATGTCAAAACTAGTTCTAAAAAGATTTATTTTTAATTTGATAAATTTATATTTAAATTCAAAATTATCAATGAAATTTGAAAAATTTCAAATTTAAGTTGAATACATTAGAAAATGTTTTAAAAATTTAAAATCAAATTTGAAAGTTTTGAAATAAATTTAAAATTAAATTTAAAAAATTAGAATTGAGTTAAAATATTCAAATTTAAATTTTAAAATTAAAAATTCATTTTAAGACTTGATTAAAATTTAAAAATTCAGAAATAAATTTTAAAATTCAGAATTTAGTTAAAAAATTAGATTTAAATTTAAAAATTCAAAATTAATTTAAAAATTTGATTTTTATTGAATTTAAAATTTCAAAATTTGTTTTGAAATGTTTAAAATGAATATAAATATTTTTGTACATTTCTAAGAACCTTAATTGATTTCAAAAGTTCTTCAAAAATTAACTTAAAAAATTCTAAAATAAAATTTAAAAAATTCAAAATTCAAATTTCGAAAATTTTAAATTCAATTTTTAAAGCATTTTAATTTTTGTTTAAAATATTTTCCTTCAAACTTCAATGCAATCACCACCATTCAACTTCCCCAAAAAACCCCTTCATATCCCCAATAACCAATAAATCATTCCAAGAACAGGAAATAAATCACCAACAAAAAAAAAAAAAATATTTTGTTATAAAGAATCTTAATCCGCTGAATAATCCAATAAAAATTTTTTTAACAAAAACACTCAATAAAATTAATTTTTATAGGTCTATAAATTGAAGCGGTTATAGCTACTTTTAGTATAAAAAACATTGCTTTTTAAGTGATGAGGAATCAAATGTGATGTGGGGGGTTCAAAGATGATTCTAAGTTTTATTTTTCAGTTACTATTATGTGAGTTGTTCTTCTTTCTGCATGAGCATTCAGCATATGCTGCTTTCATGTAAGACTGCTTCATTGTTAAGTACATTGTAATAATTTTTATATCCCCGAGCAATTTTGCTTGTTAAAATTTCTTTTTATTAAATATTGCAGTTTAATTATGTCAAAAATGCAAGCTTATTTGCTTCTAAAATTATACACATGTATGGGATGTACACGAGTGTTGAGCTAACAAAATGTTGAGATACATGGCAGCATTTAAGCTATTTTAAATGACGATTTAAAATGTCGTATTTAATGAAATTAATTAAAAATGATGAAAACAGAATCAATAAAAATTGTAAAAGGCAAAAAATGAGGTTATGTGCTGATCTAGTGGGGCTTATGTTGAGTTCCTTGTGAGAGTTTTGTGTCAGAATTGTGGAATTATTTTTTAAAAATTAAATTAAATTTTTTTTGAATTTTTTTAAACATTTTTTTGAATTTTTAACGATTTTTTCTGAATTTTTTTTTAATTTTTTTAAACATTTTTTTGAATTTTTAACGATTTTTTCTGAATTTTTTGCAAATTTTCCATTAAAAAACTTAAAAATTTGCTCCAAAACCCCCTCAAAAATCGACACAAAATCCCCCACAAGGCATCAACTCCATTCACCAAGCAACAGCACTTCATATAGACCCACCGAGGCAACAAACACTCATTATCATGTAAATGAAATTATAGATCAAAGCCCATCACTATCCATTCATCTATCTAGCGATCTATCATACAAACTTAAGTGATATAACCTTCAATAAAAAATGAATATTTACTTACTGACTTTATGAGAACGCACATGAGTATGGCTGGAGCTTGTTGTAATTTTTTTATTTCATTTTTTTTTCCTTCTCGTTTCTTTTTTTTTTGATATTGAAAATAACGAGGTGTGAATATTCAGTTTGGGTTGGCTGCTTGAGTCGTGTTTTTGTTGCTGTTCCTGAATCATGTTATGAAGATTCTTTTAAATGAGTGAGTCATGAATATTTCGGACGTTTCAAGTTTGTTGCTGTTTAGCGCGGTTTTCGCTGCTGTGGATGAAAAAATTTGAAAATTTTATTGTTAAAAAATTGCTATAAAATTCATTTGAGTGACAGGTAGCTATAGCAACCCATAAATCAGTCCAAATGCGCATCACACACCCATCCAACCAATCTAATCACACTAAACTCACTCCATCTAAGGCACAGCCTCTCTAAACAGTAGCAAGAAATAATTTTCTTTTATCAATCATTAAAATTAAAAATTAAATGATCAATTAAATTTTTGCTGTATAATTTGTAATTAAATAATCTAGTTCAAGCGTAAACATATGTGGAAATCCGACACGTAAAACGCGTAAAACTTGTTTTTTCTTTATATATATTATCTTATTATATTTTTTTTTTTTGCCTTTATTTTAATATTACATTTATAATTTTTTTTTTCTCTTAATAAAAAAACGCAACAGCAGTAACAACAACAAGCATACTCACTGGACGATCGAAATTAAGTCAGCTTTAACTGTTATCTTAAAATGAGACAATTATTATATATATAATGTGAATGTCCCGTCTTCATGTAACCGCAAAATAAAATTAATAGCTATATTTATTGTGATAATGTGGTGGAATATAGGCAGTTTGGGTTTTATGGATGATTGGAGATGACTTTTTGTTGATTTTATTGATTTTGTTGATTTTTTGGGATTTAATGAGTTGATTGGATGTTGGTTGGGTATGATTAGCTTTGTTTTAGGTTGGCATTAGGTAATATAGGTGCATATAGTCTATTTGACTAGATTATAGGCGCATATACATCATTAGACTTCCCATACCCAGTACAGACTCTCTAGACACACTTATTAATACCTAAAAGGATAGGATTTAGGTTGGCATTAGGTAATTAATGTACATCTCGTCTAGTTGACTAGATTATAGGCTCATACACATCATTAGACTTCTCATACTGATTACAGACCCTCTAGACTTCCTTATTAATTCATCAAAGCTTTTTTCATCATTATAACTCATTATAGAGCTCTTATAGTCCACATAGACCTCATAAAGCCCCTATAGATCCACAAGAGCCCTCAATAATACCTACAAGCCCCCATAGACCCCCTAAAGTGTCCCAAATCCCTTCCAAAATTATCACTCAATGTATTTCCCTCCAGTGAATTCCAAATGCCAATTTGACTCCATCTCACTTCCTCATTTCGTTCTCCATGAAGTTCCACAAAACTGCATAAGGAAAGTAAAATTTTTTTGCAAAAGTTTGAAAGCATTTAAAGTTACAAAAAGAGAGATAGATACAATATCGCCATGTATTTATCAACAATGTAAGCATCTCGACCCAACGATTATTGCCATCAACAGAAGCATCAAGCAGAAGCAATGTCAGTAGTACATGAGAAAATACATGCAAGATGTATAGATAGATAGTTGCATTGCATTATTATAATAGTGTATATACAAAAGAGATTTTCATTTCTCTCTCTTTTATGAGACATTAATTGACGTTACGTGATTAGTAGGGTCTGATGGAAATCGCGGCAAAACTGATTTAACTGATATCTAACATTCATGGTTATTGCTTTTATATGTTCAAAGCGTTAATTAGGTGAATAATAGTAAAGCTTGCAAACGGAAAGGCATTTTAAGTGCTATTTGTGCTGCTTATATATTTTGCTTAACAATAATTATAACAACGGCAAAAAAAAAATCACATCGCAAGTCGACTACACTGACTGCCTATTAAATTAAATAACCATTGAACATTAATATAAACTTTATGCGACACATAGACACCTTGCTCGCACATTTATAATTTATGTCCATTAAATAAATCATTGAATGTGTAAAAACAGAATCAAAATAAGGATAAATAATCTTAAACAGTCGTAAATGTTTCAGTATGATACCGTGCCCCATTTAAGAAAAAAATTTATTAATGAGCTGCACAAGCGAATGCCCATGGAACAGAACAGCACACAAAAAAATATTTTTTTCTCTCTCTTCTTTCCTGTTGTTTCGGTTCATCCAAGAAAGCAACCGGGCCTTAAACAACAAAAAAAAATTCTACTTTTATTTGTGTACACTCAGCATTGCCATAAATCATAAAACTTTTCTTATTTCATTCCGAAATTTCAAATGCCTGTGTGGCACTCTCATGCTCAATTTTTTTGAGTTGCTGCTCTAAACGAGGAACAACATTATACCACCTTAATGTTGGTTTGTGTCTCTGATTCTTATTTGATTCTCATGCGAATCGATTAGAATATCTGCACGATTAACTGGATACCTATAAGTCTCGTACCTTATGTATATATCTTATGAGAAAGATCATTTTTCATAAGATGTGAAATTCCTGTATATATGAATAATTTTTTTTTGGTGTGTGCAATAATGTTGCCTACAAGGTGACAAGGCATTACATTTCCCAGAAAAATAAGAAGTGCTTTGAGTGTTTTTTTTTTTTTGTTGTTGCTCTGCTTCATACTTCACTTTTGAGTGTGATTTATTAATATCCATGAGATTTTTTTTTGTATTTTTGCGTGGAGAGTTGAGGAACGGGGATGGAAGCTTTGTGGATCTTGTGGATTTTTTGGGTAATTTTGGGATTATTGGGTCATTCAATGTTTGTGACCTAAACTAGGACATTAATTGACTTGGGTATAAGTTGTCCACTTGGGTATAATAAATGTCATGCTATAGACAAGTAGACATCAGTAAATAACCCCTTAATATAAGATGTATAGCACGGTGTTGCTTGAAGGAGAGCTCGAAGTCAACTTGAAGTTTGTATGAAGTCAAATTGACTTTTGGATGCAAAATTCGAGTCGTCTTTGAGTTCTGCTTGAATACTTATCCAATTGGCACATTATGGTCGCTAACACACCGTCACGTTGTCATGTTAACGTCTATTTAATGTCAAAAATTGCAAAATACAATAAGTGCTGCTTTGGCTAGTTTAAAGGAAATCTAAATTGTCCTAAAAGGTCAGCAATGATGTGGAAATGCTGGATCGAAGCCTAACAAAAATACCCAAAAATTCAAGTCATTCGCCAGAAGTGAGACTGAATCTTTTGACCCAAATTGAGCTATTTACTTGATTTGAGTTGATGAAAGTACTAAAGCAACCTAAAATGACCCCATGCCTAACTAAATCACTCCAACAATCTCCACAATAATTTACAACAGTCAACTCATTGCTCACTAAACCACAAACAAAAACCTCCCCATCCTCTCCCACATTACTAACTAACTCCAACAATCGTAAAGTCAACAAACCGACAAAGTCAAGTCACCAACCCCCTTTTCACTACACATCCAAATGCCTTTCAATTTAGATTTTTATCATCTTCTGTATTTCCATTCTCGACAAACATTAATTTAAGCTTATCTCAATTCCTCATAGAGCACAAGCCAAAGTCAAAGTCACACACAAAAAATAAAGTAAAGTAAAATAGAGAGCCGGAATTCATTAGACTTGTGAGACTTTTTTAAATGCCTGAATTATGTGCCTCAATTTATAAAAATTAATAAATCATCGTAATTGATAAAATGTGTCATTTTTCATTTTATACAGTTTTCTTGCTCTGTTCTCCGCAAATATTGTATATATATTCATAGGAAAAAGGAACGTCGAGTTAAAAATTTATACGTTTTTAATTTATTTTATGCCAATCATATTTTGCATAATTATTGTTGTGTTTTGCACACAAGAAGAAAGAACAACAGCACAAAAAATTGTGTGTGTGATTTATATTCATGATTTTTTAAAAAAATTCGCTCTTTTTTGTAGTGTGTTTCGTTCTCTGTGTGTCTGTTTGAACTGCCAAACGTCAAATTGGCTGAACTTTTTTCTGAATATTATGTGGCTATGGCATAGGCAGGAGAAGTATGGAAAATGCATGCAAGTAATGTACACATTTTCGATTTTTTTACATTTTCATAACAACAACTTGACGTCTATAATGCTATATTTTTTAACACGCTTTTCGAAACAACAAAAAAAGAAGTAAGAGGAAAGAAAAAAAAAAGTTGTTCTGACACGACAGTAATTTTATTTCATTCAATTTTTAGCGTCATTTTTTATTTTTTTGGTGTGTTGTAAGGTGATGAAATGTTGGTGGATTAGTGAGGCAGTTTGGGTGGGCTTGGTGGCAACTTGGTGGATGGAATGAAGAGTTATTGAGTGCTAGGAGGATGCAGGGCTGGTAGTTCTGATAGGGAGAATTGACACTTGGCGACTTAAGCTTAATATTGGCTTAATATCGATGAATATCAAACAAATTTAGGGAATATCGAAGAAACTTAGGGAATTTCGAACTATCTTGGTTAAAATAAGCTACAATTGATGCAATAGGCTATCTAGTGAAGCTACATCAAAAACATATGCCATAGTAAATACTGAAATCCAGAAAATGTGGAATTTTGTGTCATTTGAATAAGTTTTCTTCAAAATTCTCAGCAATCTTTGTCCAAAAATTTCAGTTTTCTTCACAAATATCTTTAAAATTTTGGAAAAATCACCAAAATCAACTGAAAATTCCTCAAATTCTCTTCAAAAACCTCAAAGTTCATATGGATATCCACAAAACATCATCAAAGAAATCTCAAAATATTCAAAAATTCTCAAAATATTTTTTAAAATACCTAAAAATCTTCAAAAATTCTGAAAAAACGGCAGTTTTATACCAAAAAACTCAAAATTCATCAAAATAATTCCATAAATTCTCAAAAATTTTAAATTTTCACTTAAACTTTTGAAAAATTGGCAATTCCTATCAAAAAGTTTCAAAATTCATCCAAAGATCCACAAAAGAATTTTAAAAAAAATCCCCAAAAATTCAAGAATCCTCAAAATTATTCCAAATATCTCCAAAATTCATCAAAATCCCTCAAAAAGCTACCAGCCATTCTCAAAATGCGCTCCATTCACCTTCAACCTCAACCACTTCCCCATGTAACAACCAAACAATTTCACAAGTTTTATTCGTTCAATATTACGGCAAAAAGGAGGTAAAGCAAGTCAAAAAAAAGAGTCGCCGAGGCAAGAGAGCAGCAGTAAGAATATGTTCTAGGCAAGTCTAAATTATACATCTATATTCATAACATATATGCCAGTCAGTCTTGTCGAAATAATTTTTCATCATCATAGTATTTTTGGAAATGCCAAAATATATCCAATGTTGAAAGCTAGTTTCGAGTTCCTCTACATGTGATTATTATTTCTTTAAGTTTTCAAAGCGAAAGGCAAAAATAAATTCCTTTTGAAAGACCCACGCAGCAGCAAAAAAATGAGAATTTAGTCTATAGAGCTCTAACTATGAAGAAATTTCACCTCCACATTACTGTCAATCTCCATCTCTTTTGTGAATTGTTTCTCATTTATAATGTGAATAATTCTGTTGATATTCACAATGTATGCCTTAAATTAGATAGTAAGGAATATAAAGTCATGAATGACATTCATCCTCAATGAGTTCATAAATGTCGTCACCTGATTTTAATTATATGAAGTCGTCTAGAACTTTATTTTGCATGCTTGTGCATTTCTAGGTGGAATTTAGCTGGTTTTTCGTCATTAGGGCAGTCATTTTGGGTATCGTACTCAAATTTGATGTCAATTCTACTCGATATTCATAACATCCATTATTTACCCTTGAACACTTCCAATAAATCCCACAATAACTAATCAACTGACGTGTGCATTTACATTTCATCAAAATCACAGGAATCTAGCTGGGAAATGACCCAATAAAGATGCATTAGATCATTATCACAATTATAATCAGTTGAACGATTGAGGAAATAGCTATAATGATAGACTTAACACCATTTTATGATGTGATTCTTAAAAAAATATATAGTCAATCAGGTGTGTCATTTAGAACAATTTTTTATGACATTGTTAAACATTGTGTGACACACTTTGGTTCTAAGAAATTTCGTAATTAGTGTGCAATTGGCCTGGATTTATTTTTGTTGTTAAGATTGATTGGAATTTGATTGGGTAAATAGTGTCAAGTTTGGATTTAATGGATGGGGTATATTGAGAATATTAATCAAATGTCTCATGTAGAGCACAAGGGATAGAAATGGCCGATTATCCAGACCTAGCAAAGCGTAACTCTAGCCTCAAGTCAGATTTGATGAGATTCTGCTTCAAGCTAGAGTCAAGTCGTCTTGAAGCATGATCTTTGGTCATTTTTACGACTTATGACTTCAGGGTCTATATCTTGAAGGGAGGATCGTAAAGGTAGAGAGCCATGCTCGCTTTTTCCAAACATAAGTAACCTATTGGATGTGATAATTTGGAAATAACTTAAGAAATGGCTTTGCTGAATGATTGAGAGTGAATTGGTCAGAGATTAATGCTCCTTCAACTTTCTCGAGCTTAAGTTTTGCTCATTAAGGTTGATTAAAGTGTCATTCTCGGAATTTAGTTCCTTTTCATGAAGCTCTAGTCGCATTAGCGTACCCTAGTAATGTAAAACGATAATAAGCCCTCTAAAACAGCTTCTATCATACTCAACTCCCCCATCACCCCACAAAACCCCCCCAAAAAATGCGCCTTAATCCCTCAACTTTCTCAAAACCAAACCACATCAATAAAATACGACAATTTTTTTTTCTTTTCGTTACTTTTGTGTACTGAATAGTAAAAAAAAAACTTTTCATTTTATCGATTTATATACAAAAAAAAGAGGCTAGCAATAGTAAGACTTTGTGCTTTAATTTCGCCTATGGAGAAGAAAAAGAACGAGAAAAAAAAAAAATTATATTGTTTGCCAACTAGACATGCACTTGCAATTATGAAACTATTTTAAACGCAAAGTGTATAATTTTCAATCAAACGTTTGCATTATTATTTCAGTATATATACATAGTTTTGCATTCGTCGTGTTTTGCTGCTCTTTTTAAAGGCTCTTGAATTACTTATTTTTGTTACCTGTAGGTTAACACGTCAAATCTGTAATCTTGTATATCATATTTTTTTATATATACATGTACCTATGCCTCACAACTCTTACAGTTCCTCCGCTCTATGATTTAATTATAAGTAAAGAAAATAACCGCATAGCATATAGATTAAATTAAAAATGCATAAACGTTTATTCTAGAAAAAATATAACACATCATAAAATATGTAAAGCTACTCACTCTTCCCCCTGCATCTCTGTCTTACATATATACTCAACTTATTATTATAGCTTCAAGCTATGTATTGAAATATTTATTGTCAGTCTATCTTTCATACTTTTTTTTTATTATCGCTTATTTTTTTTTAAGAGGAATGAGAAATTCTCAACAATAGAAAAAAATGGCATTTATCATCGAATCGATGCTTTAAACACACATTACCGTGTTTATTTATTTTTTTGTTTATCTGTTAAGACGTATTAAGGTTTAGTGAAAAGCACACACATTAGAGGGGAGCTTCAAGTGATTGTAGGTGAATTTTGTCAGAATTATGAGCCAGTTTGATGACATTTTGTCATGTATGTCGTTTGGTTTGAGAGGTTTGAGGGCTTTAAGGGTGTGTTGGGGTTTTGGTTTGAATTTGAGAGGGAATATCGGGCTTGAGGTCTGTATTGAGACTGGAAAGACTGATCTCAGCTTTATACCGGCCTGATATTGCCATGATTCGAGTCCAGCACCAAGCCAGAGCCACATAGGCCTAGAATCCAGATTTCTGACCAAAATTTAACTTTAGCTAGCTTTTATCAAGCAACTATAGAGCCATAAATTCCAAAATCACCTCCAAATCCTGACAAACCAACCCCAAAACCCCACCATCCCAAAAAATTCCCATCCCTTGACTTCATCGAACTACAAAATCACCTGATTCATATAACATGTGCAATCCATTTGTATGTCACTTATCTATGCGATATACCTTAAGTAAAGAGTTCAACTCGACTGAACAAGAAAGAAAAAAAAAATTTGCAAATATTTTTATAATACCGAGACACATATCTCATGTGTAGCTGTAGCTGCTTTTTGAGTATTTTTTGTTCATTCTTCTCCTCGACAAAAATGAGTAAAAAAGATTATTTTTCAGGCAGTTTGTAATAAAATTTATAATGCTTTCGTTTATTTAAATTTGTGTCTTTGTGAGATGACAAAGAATTTTTACTTTTTTTTTGCTTCTTCTTTTGCTTTACTTTCATGCCAAAACATGTTCGTTTCATTTCTATCATACATCTTGTTGAAATATTTGTTTAAAAGGAGAGAAAAGAAAAATGGAAAAAAAAGAAAAATTTTCATCTCTTAGTTATGTGCTTGAGCTAGTGATGGTTTATGGGATGTTGTTGGAGGTGAGAATGGGGTATTGTGGTGGGAATGGGATGGCTGGCTAAGGTATGTGATGCTCTTGTTGAGTAAAAATGTTTTAAATGGGGAATTAGTCAGAAATGACCTTATGAGAGCTTAGGTAGCTTGGTAGCTTAATGACTAAGTGTCTTGGTACTTGAATTATGTAAAACTGACTTCATAGTCTTAAGTTCGAATCCTAGAAATTCAGTTTGTCATTAAATCGATTTATAGACACTCTTACTGTCTTCTGTTGTCTATAGAGTGTCTTAAGACCTTTCACAACCTTTAAATTTATCTCTGAGAGTTCAGAGCCTTAGTCGGATGATGACATGATGTCACAGCTCTACAAGATACCCAAACTCTTACAAAGAAGTGTCCAAAGCATCGTTAAATGCGCCTTAATTCCCCCCAACACTCCAACCTTCCCATGATGCTTCATAAACCCAACAATATATATATATATATGAGAATAAATAGATTTACACAAAAGAATCATCATCATCGTTGTGAAGCGAATAAATCGTGACTAGCTGTAAAGGATGATATTTTCACTCAGCATTGAACTGCTGTTCGTCTATCGTTCATTATAAAAATTGTTGGTAAATATAATTAAAAATTGTGTTCATTTTTTATTGCTCCCTAGACTTTTCTTATGCTGTCTCTCTGCCTTTTAATTCCTTATTCTATAACTTCGTCCACCTATTTCTTCTTATGTTTGTATCATCACCATTGAATACAAAATCTTTGTTTCTTTATTCCTTTTCTTGCCCGTCTTCATACAATTTTATAATTAATATATTCAATGTTTAATTGTTTTAACTGGCATATCAACATGCTATCAAGTCTGCAAGTACTTGTTTGTAACTGCTAAGTTAAGTAAAGCATAAAGAAAATAAAAGTATTTAGTGCTTAATGCCGTGTTGAGTTATCCAAAAGGCTACAGACACACAAAAAAAAGAGACTCTGTGCATCGAGAGGAAGAGAAGAAGAAAAATGAAACTGAAAAGTGCTTATGAAGTTGCAACTTGCCATTTATTGTAAAATGCAATTACATGAGATTTATGTCTTAGATACAAATTTTATGATATAGTTTTAAATCTTGTTTTTAAGTAAAAAAAACTGCAAGTTGAGATGTTTATTATGATGAATGGTCATACGGTGGAGGGGATTTAAGTGAATTAAAGTAAATATTTCTGTAGACAACAAGAGATGAGAATTGAAAGAATGAGGCATGTAAATTGTTTATTTTGATGAACTGACAATGGATTAAAATGGATTTTTAAATGATTATTTGGGGACATGCGTGGGATATTTTTAATTAAGAGGGACATAACGTTGAGGTTAGGTGGCTTAGAGTGTCCAAAAGTAAAGAACAAATCTAGATGTTGAGGTTAGGTTTCTAAAAATTGTCATAAAAATGACAAATTGAGGTTATGTGATTTTTATTAATTATTTTTAGGTTGTTTCCTAATATTAACACAAGAACTCATATATTCAGGGTTCATGACACTAAAATTGCGACAAAATTGAGGTTATGTGACTCAAAATTGACACTTTGAGGTTATGTGACTCAAAATTAGAGCTTATGTAGCTACAAATGCCCTAAATAAGTGCCAATTCCCAAAATTATGTCACAATCTAACACAAAAAATCTTAATAAACCAAAAAAATCCAAATTTTGAGGTTATATCACAACAACAACCAATCCCCACCCATCGCGAAAACCGCGCTCAAGAACACATTCTTAAAAAATGCAGAAAAATGAAATTCAATTACCGCATAATTTTTATTACATTTTTTATTTTCGTTCTGTTCGTCTCATTTTAAACTCGAATCAATCGAGTCTCTTTTATTCACGAGGAAGTCAAAGAGGAATGAAAGAGTAAAGCAGGCAATAAAAAACATCTTTTTAAAAATGCGTAACTTTTAATTAGTTTCTTCTAATGCATTAAAATTTAATTAATTCAACTAGAAATAGAAGAATTTTTTCACTTCTTCAAAATGACGTCAGATTTAATGAGAGAAGTTTTGCTGCGAGGGAGAATTCATAAATTATGAATTATGAATCTTTTCGTAAGGAACCGTAACATATAAGCTTGTATGTAACTCATAAATAATAATTTTAGTTCTAATTTTTGAACGCACGAATTTTGATTTTTTTTGGTAATGTATGTCTTATGTTGTTGTTGTTGTTGCTGTTGTGGAGGTTCTTCGTGAGGTTAAACTACATTGTTGTTGATTAAACACGTTCATAAAGTCACAATTATGGACGAGGTCTGTAGTTAATTTCATATATTTGATGTATTGTGTAATAATCGGTTTTAATAGGGGTTCTGGGTTGGATTGTTGACCGGGATGGTGGATTTTGGATGTTTTTGAGTAGGATGACTAGTAAGGCATACCCCAAATGTACTATAAGACTCAATACACCTAAAATAATTCAGAAAAATTCATTCAAAGTAGTGAAAATTCGTAAATTGATTTATAGTCAATCCTAGTTACACGTGGAAGTTCAAACTAGATTTTGATTCTTTTTTATGGTGACCCCTTGAGACATAGGATCTAACATAACCTCAAATCTCATAACAGACAGTCCCCAGTCCCGACATCCTCAACTCAGTCCCACCAATACCCCCAAAAACACTTTAAAATCGTTCAATTGTCAGAAATTAGCAAAAATTATATCATATGTAATTTGAGATGAAATAAAACAGCTGAACACCCGTCCAACAGTTTCCAAAGAAACAAAATAAAAATTCATCAATAATAAAAAAATTCAAATTACCCTCGTGAACCGATTATATATTGAATCGAGCATCGAGACTATTTACACCGACAGAATCGTTATGATCATATGTTCATCGCAGACATAAAAGAAGAATTACATGAAGTTTTGTGGCAACAGACGTGAACATTTTTTTGAGTCTGTCATCAAACATTCGATAAAGTTTGTTTTGATCTACCGACGGTCTATCAAATGGCTGACTAATGGCTATTAAAATTTAATTTAAATATTTTATAGTTTTGACGCTGATAATCAGATTTGTTGATGACTTTTTGATTTTTGATAAGAGTTGCTCATGTTTTGAGTCTCCTTTAAGTCATATTACCCAAAATATTCACATCTCAAATATTTTCAACACGAGATGTCTTTAAAATTTTGCAACACCATAAATAAAATAAATTCTTATTTTCAACTCCTTTTTTTACTCTTTATTCATTTGTGAACACGGCAAAACATTCCATTGCGAGATATCAACATCTCTTAAAACAAACTAGAATGAGTTATTGCTTGTTCCGATTAACATTTATTGGCAGGAGCGTGTAAATGTTGAATAAGAGCGAAAGAATCTTTGTTTCGTCCAGATTTTGCACTCCAACTTATGATAAATGAGGATACTTGAGAAATCGAGGAATATCTTTGAGATGATAAAGTTTGAAGAATGTTAGGTATGAGTGGTTAGAGCGCATTTTTTGGGATTATTGTAGGAACTAATTGCAAAAATTTGTGATTTGGATTGGAAATGAGTCTGATGTTAAATGAAATACATAAATAGAGCTCCAAGTCGATCGAGGCTTCATATGGATTAGTTAATTAAGATCATCCAAATTTAACATGATATTGAGTCGACTTTAGTCAACTTATCCATAAGAATCTCAATTTTAAAGTTGAAATTGTATAAAATTGAATTGGTTCGAATTAGTTGTTTGATAGATCTGACAGAATTCTACTTTTGAGCTGATTTGAAATGGATATGGACTAGTTTTACAATTTTGGGCATTTAGTTAGACTTGTTTAGGATCTAGACGATTATTAACAGACAAAGAGGATGCTTTTAGTCACTATGGGGCTTAAAAACGGTCTATGTGCCTGGTAAGGGATCTGATAGGTCACTAAATTCATTATAACCAGATAAAACCTCAAATTCTCATGACTTTCAGTCAGATATTTCAAAATTCATCAATATAGCCCATCATTGCCGCATCCTCTAACAGGAATTCTGTTAAAGGCTCATTTAAGCATCCTCTTTGTCTCTTAGGGACCCAGCCACCAAAATCTACTCAATCCAACTCACAATATCCCCAAAAAAAATCAAGTTTCAAATCTTTCATTCCCCATACTTATTCTGGTGTGGCTCATTCCAATATTACTGAATGAGATTTATAAAAAGCGATAAGGAAATAAGAACAATGTACAACGTAACCTGTCAAAAATTTTCATTCCTTTCTTCTTTATCCAAAAAAAAAATATTTGCACATATACGATATAAAAATAAAAAATTAGTTTTTAAAGATATACATACTCAACAAGAAGAAGTGGATGTCTACATAATATAATGAAAATTACATACGTACAGTACGTAGCATCACAGCAAGATGCCTTCAATGAATTTTTTAATCACTTTCGATCTTTAATTACAATCTTTCATTATTAATATTATTTTACACTAATTTAATTCAGTTTAAATAAAAAAAGCCAGGCATAAGAGGAACAAGTTTCACGATTGAATTCTCGACATCAACTAACTTTTGCGAGACCAAGGCAGACGATGAAAATTATTTGGAAAAACTTTTTCGGTTCATTTTTATGATTGAAAACCTATAATTTTAAATTTCTATGAATTTCAATGGCCTGACTGAGCCACAGATTATTAGTTACGTATGAAATCCTCAATTCTGTTTGTGATTTCTTTCAAGGCCATTTGGCAAATTTGCACAGCCATAAAACAGTCATAAGATACTTCTTTTTTTGAGCTCATCCCATATTTGAGTTTTTATACGATATATACATGGAATAAGAAGAAGGAACTATGAAGAATGGGAGAGAGAAAGAGAAAAAAAGGGAAAATACGAAAAATTTGCCTTTGATGCATATTTAACACACATAAATATTTTTAACGGGTATTTCGCATATTGAGGCTTAGTTTAGCTATTTTGATAATATTTGGATGCACGTGTTTTTTGGGGCTTCAACCTTGAATATTTTTAAGTCAAATAGAGTCTTTTTGAGTCATATTTATAGATGGTAATTTGCATATTGTAAAATTGTTTGAATGACAGCAGTTTTTTGGGGACATAAATTAGTTATTTTAAAATTGGGGAATTTTTGAGGTGTTTATGGGGATTTTGATGAACTGTGGCTTTATTGATGCACTAGAATTGATGAGAATTCAGAAATATTGTGCAGATTGTGCAGTATTGCACTTGATATTGGGTATAGACAGTGATTTAGCCAGATTCAGGTGTCATGTAAAGAATTTAATGGATAACTACTGATGTTTATGAAGAAAATCATCAAATCAAGTTAATAAGACAATTAAAAGGTACTTCTATGAGTCGGCAGCTCAATTTTAGTCATTTTTGAACTTAATTTGACAATATTGAACCTTATAAATTGAGATTCAAATGATTAAGATACCAAATATAAGGAAAATACTCCCTAGATTATCAATAATTGAAAATAAGCTATGAAATCTTATAAATTGCTAATTATGAAGCTGTTCTATACAGTGTTACCTAAGATGCATCTATATTCCTCATATATATTCAATTATTAGTGTCATCGAGCTCTTCTAACTCATAACATGCTACAACATACTTCAATTCATGTCAATCCTCCAAAATTAACTTAAACAAGCATAAATTGATTCCTGTAATTTGTTAAAAATTGTAAAAAATCAATTTTAAGCCACATAATACTCTACATGACTAGAATCTTTAACAAAAATCAACAAAACCCTCAAATCCAAAATCTCAAATTTTCACTCAATTTCATTCAATCTCATCCAAAATCCAACCCCACAGTCAAAACTTCTCAAACTCAATTTATACACAAATTTTATGACCTCCAAAATTACTTTCTGTCGATCTTCACGATAAGATTGCGTCTCCCTTCACCGTATATCTAAATATGACTTCAACTCTCTATAAAGTCATTTGAATTTCTAATGAAAATCGATCTAAATAATTCCACATCATGTCAATTTTCTCTTAACTTTATCCAGCCTAACACTGTGCTGTATATAGTCAACATAGTATACGTAATCAGTTAAAAATGATTATATTGAATTTCATTTTCATGTCTGATCGCTATTTGCATTTCCTTTTTGTTTTTTTGCCTTTGCGTTTACCATAATCATTATGAATCAATTGTTGAAAAGTGCTTATAGTCAGAAAAAATATTATTATTATAATATACATGAAGCTTTATGAATTATCACTTAATTCACAGATGATTATTAATATTATTGTTATTATGGCCATAATATTACTTAGAATGGTATATGAATTAAAGTGAATGAGATGGTGAAGGTGAATGAATTTAATGAAAATTTAATGTGAAAGTTTTTTTGCTTTGCATGTGCTGTGGGGAGTACTAGGAAAGGTGGGATGAGTTAATTTGGGTCTGGAGAGGTTGTAGGCTGGGATTAGAGTGAATTTGGCTAATAAGAATGTTCAAGAATGTCTAGTAGACTCAAAACGGCTGATAAATGCAAATATGCACTTTAACTTGAGTTTTAATTATTGACATCACTTTACTGCATGCATGCTGGGTCAATATGAAGAAATTTGACTGAATTGGATAAGAATGAGAGGTAAACGAGCTTAATTAAGAAGATTTGTTGCAAATTGATCCAAATTGAAGGGTCTAGTAAGACATTCTATGGAGATTAGACTTGATATGACTCTAATGAAGCATTATGCGACTCTATCTAGCCTAATCCATGAGATTTGACAAGAATCAGAGGTTAACTAGTGTATAAAATAGAAATTGAACTTAAAATAGCAAAATCAGTTCCAAATTTCACTCAAAACTCTCAATAAACCCCCAAAATTCACTAAATATCAAATTTCATACCAAACTTTCTTTCACTATCAACACAATCTCCATAATACCATCCAAACAACTTCCATCCTGTCCCAATGACTTCATCCAACTATCCACATCATTCCATACCCAAAACCACACTCAATAAAAATTCATTAAAACAGTTTTTTTTGGGTAAAAGAATGTGTTGACGACCTATAAAGATTATTATTACTTTTTCTCGGTCTATCTACCTCATCGACATCACGACAGAGAGAATATGTGCACATATCTTAAATATTATGCGAAGACCCGCGCGCCGATCGGATAGAAAAGAAAATATAATTTTAATAATTTTTTTTGTGTGTGACGATGTTATGAGATTAAAAAACAATTTATGCAAATATTTTTTACCTTAATTAGCATTCTTTAGTTTTTAAATTCTGGCTATGAGGGCACCTTCTAATGTCACTTTCAGTTTTTTATGATCCCTCTCGGCAAAGAGCTGAATGGGACATAAAAAAATTAAATTAACTTTTATAGCCACACAATTTTACTGTCTGTATAAATTCACACGTGTTTTATCAGTGCAAACATGTGAAATTAAATATGATTCTGGAATTTTTAGTGCTCTTTTTTTGATGATATATCGAGCAAACTGAACTAAACACATTTTTATGAATAATTCTCTTTTTTTGACTGAATGAGAGAATTTTTACGTCTAGACGTGCTGAAATCTCTTGACTAACTGTTAGTGTGATGTATGTTCGGGGTGTTTGGGAAGTTTATGTCATGTTTGGGTGTTTAAATTTGTTTTTTGAGGGGATTTTGGGATTATTTGGGGGAGGATTTGGGGCTTTTGGGGCTTTTGGAGGCTGTGTTGACTTTTGAGGCTTAAGATTGGTCGATTGCTGTCAATTTTAGTACTATCGTGATTGAAATATTTCTATATTGTCAAGTATAGAGCTAGAATTTGCATAATAGTGACTTAAAAGTGATCATAGAGGGCAAATGCAGACTTAAGAAGCTCAATGACATTCAAAATAGATCAAATGAGGCTCCTGTGGATCTTGGCATGTAGAATCTGCAAGATTACACTAAAATCTGAATTTTTGAACCTCAATTCATCAAAATTTCTACAAAACTCAGCCAGACATCCTCACAATCTCATACCAAAGCCCACCAAGTATCCAAAAGTGTTTCTGATAATTCCACAAATTCAGATGATGAAGCAAATCCAGATAATTCAGCAAAAAAACCATGAAATAATAATTTTCAACTAGCCAAATATAATTAATAAAATATGCATCACAGAGATCAACCCTTAAAGACTCAACTGCGACTGCATGGCATTAAAAAAGATTGCGGAAATCATTAAGATGCAGAAGCAAAAGAAATGTTCTTCTTATTTTATCTTAATGGTCACTATTAATCATTTTTTACGATATTTATTCTCCTCATAAGAATATCATTTACGGCTGTGGGTTTCCTTAAATGTGTGCAAATATTTATAAATAATAATCGCTAATGGAAGAAACTCTTCTTTTATGTTCATTAATTCCTTTACGGATTCGTGCCATTGCCTAAAAAATGACTTTATATACACAACAAATAATATTTTTATATCAATGCAGTTTTTTGAGTCAGTTGGATGTATATATAAAAAAAGGGAGCATTAATAATTGTTTATCATTCATGACAATGATATTCACAGACTGTTTAAAAAGACATTTAATTTTTTATGATTGTCGGGTTTGTAATCTGATTAACATAGGAGCTCCTGTACAATGAAAGAATGAAATACAAAACGTATGCAAAAAAAATAAAACTGAAATTATGTGTGTATTTTTAGTATGTGTATTAAAAAAAGGGGAAAGATCGGTGTCGGAGTGGACGGATGTGAGGGATTAAGGCGCATTTTATGAGAATTTTGAGGAATTTTTGAGTTATTTTGAATTTTTAGTCATTTTTGAATGGTTTTTGGGATTTTTTGAGTTTTATGATTTTTGGGTCAGGTCTAAATTGATCATTTGCTCAATATTCAATGAGTGGCTGTCTTCTGAACCCTTTTGAGTCCTCACCAAGCTATGGTACAACAAGCAACTCCAATTTGACTGTTTTAATCAAGTTTTCTAAGTAATTATTAGCCCGGATAACCCAAATTAGTTAATAAATCATAATTCTGACCCCAAGCTTCCCTGATTCTGATTTGCGCCAGAGTCATGTCGGTCTATTGCTGTATTTTGGATCGATTAACCAACTTCTCCTATTATGGTTATTCAGATCCTTAAATATTCACTTAACTACCCCCCTAGACACCTTAACAATCAACAGACACTCCAACAAATCCACAGACACCCCGACAATCCACAACCAATCCACCACTTCCCTCAACAAAAATTCCAATTCACATTAAAAAATGTTAAATGTTAATAAAGAAGAGGAGTCACATACAGTATAAAAAATAAAAGAATATTTTTTGAAATCATTTACCGTACAATGTACAAATAAAGCTATTCAAAAAGGAGTGTGTAGGTTTCCGTAACACAGAGAGCTGAACGGAGTAAGAAAATTTGTTTATTTCTTCATCCTTTCACGATGCGTTGGCCTCATAGTGTCTTTATATTTTGACTAATAAAAATCGACCCCAAAAAAAATAAGTATAGCATGCAACAGAAGCACGCCGTAGCCCTTTTAAGAGTCTAGATGTAATAAAGAATGTATTTTATTACATCATGAGACAAGATATAGCAGTTTAAATATTTATCAATAGACTATCTACCTTATTCAGTCTTACAACATCGTATATGTATGTCCTGTGAGTATAAACATTACATATTATTAAGTGACTCAGATTTTACGTACACAAAACAGTTTATTATTATGTTTATATGTTCAAACAATCAATTGAAGTGCGTTTTATGGCATTGACTGACTCACTCACTCATTCAGTTCCTCTCTCCGGATTTTTACTATACACACAGATTTTTTTTTTGTTTTTTTTTTGTGTGTTCATGTCTCGGTTCTCTCTCACTTGCTGGTTTGTTTTGTCGGATTTTATATTCGAACCAAAAAAAAAAAAAAAATTGAGACACAAGACCGGGGTCGTAAAGTAAGCAATAAAAATCACATAAAAAATAATACCTACAGTCTCATGCAACAGAATAAACTTTTTATTATTATTTTTATAGCAACATCAAAAAAAAATTGTATAAAATGCCATGACCTAACGCAATCACAGAATAATTGTGAATTTGCTTGGGATATATTTGCTTATTTTTTTTTCGGGGCGCATAAATTGCAAAAATAACGATGCAAGTGGATAGAACGAGTAGATGATGAGGATATTTTGGATAAAGTGTCGATTAGGGGTTTACTATAAAAAAATATATAAGGAACAAAATTCATTCATGTAAATATTCATTCAATTAGGTTAATATTTTTATGGTTTTGGGATACGAATGATGGAAAGGGAAATTGAAGGAGAATGTTCTTGCTTATCGATTAAGATGATTATCTGAATTGGCTTAAAAAATTGTTACGGTAAAGTGTTTTGATGACTGGGATTTGGGAGGTACTTGATGTGGATGATGAGATAAAAGATTGAGACATTTGAGAGTCAATGACTTTATGAAGTCTTAGTTTGGTGAATTTTTGAGATGATGTGAGGGATTTGGGTGGATTTTTGAAGAGAATCAAGATTGTATCTTGTGTATTTTAGATAAAATAGAAGCTTGAATGGCTCATTCGATCCTAAAGAGTCTCATTGATCCTTAAGAGTCTCATCCTATGGGCTCATAGTTGAGTGTAGAGTGTCTCATGCTATTCTAAAGGGACCTGTTCGTACCTAAAGAGTCTCATTTGATCCTAAAGAGTCTCATTCGATCCTAAAGAGTCTCATTCGATCCTAAAGAGTCTCATTCGATCCTAAAGAGTCTCATTCGATCCTAAAGAGTCTCATTTGAATCTAAAATGTCTCATTCGATCCTTGAGAGTCTCATTTGATCCTAAAGAGTCTCATTCGATCCTAAAGAGTCTCATTCGATCCTTAAGAGTCTCATTCGATCCTTAAGAGTCTCATTCGATCCTAAAGAGTCTCATTCGATCCTAAAGAGTCTCATTCGATCCTAAAGAGTCTCATTTGATCCTAAAGAGTCTCATTCGATTCTAAAGAGTCTCATTCGATTCTAAAGAGCCTCATTTGGTCCTAAAGATGCTTATTTGATCCTAAAGAGTCTCATTCGGACCTAAACTGTCTCATTTGGTTCTGAAGAGTCTCATTCGATCCTAAAGAGTCTGATTTGAGTCTCTTCGAGTCTCATTCGATCCTTAAGTCTCAGAGTCTCATTCGATCCTAAAGAGTCTGATTTGACCTTATTGAGTCCCATTCGACCTTATAGAGCCCCAATCGAGCTTAAAGAGCCTAATTCAACTTCAATAAGCCCTCATATCCACTTCCACACACAGCATCAAAACCCCTCATATATCAATTCACCAACCCAATCCCCAAACACGCCATCATAGTGTCATATAATTATGAATTCGAGGAATTCATCCAAGCAACAAAAATGAGATTGTAATCCACCATGTGTGCGAGGGCTTCTTTATTTTTGGACAGCACAAACGATATTAATATTCCGAAAGGAGTTTCTATTTTGTTTTTAAATATTCTCTGAGCAGAACGACCAAAAAAAAAAACCGGTAAAAATAATTTTTATCCTCTCATTCTCTCGCTGTTCTTAGCAGCTTAAGAAGAAGATTTCTTGTGATGCGTTTACAATGTGTCTAACTATATATTTTTCTATAAATGGTGAATCACAAAAAAAGACAAGAAGAATTAATCTTTTTTTTTGTGGATATAAAAAAATGAAGTAGAAATAAAGTTGGAATAAAGATGAATGATTTCTATGTATACAAAGCTAAACAGAGAGAAAAAAAAATATGATAAAACAAGTTTTATGTGACCAGAATTTCTGTTTTGTCTATGGCAATAAATTTATTCTTTAAACAGAAATAAATCTATAGCTTAGGACGTTCATCTTCCATGTTGAATATAAAGCAATTTTCATTTTTTTTTTTAAAAAACTAGAATTTAAAAGTTAAAGTAGAATTGATACTCTTGGCTGAGTTTTTTGTTTGGAAAACAATGAATTGGAATGAGGATGTCTTTGAAATAAGCCGATTGTTTGAGGAAATTTAATGAAAAATTCATTGCGTTGGGTTAATGAAATGCGTGGCTGAGGTATGAATTTATTGGAATTTATGATTAGTTTTTGGGAGTTTTGGGAGAATTTTGAGTGAGGTTTGTGGGTTTTTTGGGTTAAGGACTGAATTTTCATGATTATTAAGCTGTTTGTTGCCATTTTGAGTCATTATAATGCACAAAAACCCCAGAATCAAGCATGGACACACAATAGCCTTTGTTCTAGTTTAGTTTGGAGAGTTTTGAGCTAGATCTGCAGGTTTGTTGGGGTATAGAACTGGATTTTCATGATTATTGAGCTTATTATTGTCATTCTAAGTCATTAAAATGCACAGAAATTCCAAAATCTCGCATGCACACTCAAAAAACTTTATTTGAGCTTGTTTGAGGAGTTTTGAGCTAGATTTGAGGATTTCTGGGGTATAGAGCTAAAATGTCATGATTATTGAGCATCTTTTGGCCATCATAACTCATCAAAATGCACAAAAACCCCAAAATCTAGTCTGCACACCCAAAAGCGCTTGTCCGATCCCCATGACCTCATAACTTGACGTCCGTCTTCCTCAAAAATGCCAATTAAACGACTTTATGATTATTACATGACCCTCAATCTTGCGATTATATTTAAAAATTGTCCTAAATCACTCACAGCCGTACCTTAATATGACTGCTAGCCAAAATATTTTAATGGTCATTGTCAATTTTTTGATAAGCATAAAGCGTGTCTAATTAAAATTCAATTTGAGTTATCAACAACCGACTTTTACATGACCAAAAAAAAAAATATCAAGTCACAAGTACAAATTAGTATATTTTCTATTTACATCAACTAACTATAAAAAATTTTGAAAATAAATTAAAAGATTTTTTTATTCTTTTTGTTTTGTTTATTGTCGAAACGAAGTATCTCTCCCTCGAATATATTGGCGCCTTTGACTGATGAAATGAAACAGATGTTTTTGTTCTTTTTCTGTATGTTTGATACTCTCTGTGTGCCTTAATACAGAACAACTATCTCTTTATTTTCTCTGTTTCTTCTTTTAATTATATGTATACATTCAATTTATGCACAATTACATCTTCAAAGGCGTTCTTATTACTTTACTGATAGCAAAATATTTCAATTGATTAAAAGCATGTGAAATAAGTTGAAAATTTGCGTGGTCTGTAGGTTCAAAAGAAATCAAATTAAATGTAAATATCAGTGAAATAATCGAGAAAATAAGAAGAAGGCAGTTATAGCTTAGTGTTTCGTTGAGATAGTTTGGAGAATTCTATTTCAATTTAGAAAGCAAATTCTCGAGATAATTCTTGATATTTTATGGATATTTATCAATTTATATCTGTGTGGATTTTATTTTTTTTTTGGAGCTCGGTCAAGAACGAGGAAAAATAAAGTTTCGATTTACAGATTTGATAAATGAATGTGGTGCGGTATTTAAAGCGGCTGTTAGACTTGTCAAAATTAATTTTCAGTTTTTGGAGGTCATTTGGGAATGATAGTCATCGTTGAGATTGGGATTTTGTGGAGTCTTGTTGGTGCTATTGTCTATGACTTGCAATATTGGGAGGGAATTCTGATTTTAGAAGGTTTTGTCAAGGATACAACCTTAAAATAGCGAATTTTGGGAGTTTTTGGAATCTAGAATTCTAGATTTTAGAGACTAATACCTCAAACTATTTAAGATGATACCCAACAATCGGCTATCCCCATAGAAATTCACACAAACTAAACTCCCACCAATCATCCTCAAAAAGCCCCTCCTTAAATCAATGATAAAATTCCACATCCCAAAAATCCCCTCAAGGCGTTATCAATTTAAATCGCGGTTAAATGACATCCCATAAAATCATTGGCTAACCATCTTATAATTAATCAAAATCCTCTAAATTATTACACATCAGATATGACTTCAAAAACTGATTTATGTCCAATAAGATAAAATCAATTATTATTCATAACAATCCATAATATCAACAAATCGTATCAATATTTGATGTGGTGTACAACTTCTGTGCATGCTCATAAAACCTCAAAAATCGCAATTTATCATAATTAAAAAGCCTTTAAGTCACTAAGATGTGGTTGTGAGAAATCCACGCTAAAAATAGTGATAGTAATAAGATTTGCCAAACTTTTTTTTTTTCATTTTTTTTTGTATGTGTCGCTTCCAAGAGTTGGCAGGTGTCGAATATAAATAAGTTTAAAATAAAATTTATTTTATTTTTTTTTTGCTTATTTTTTTCTTCGTAGGGAATATTTGAAATTGATGTCATGAGAAATATTTATTATAAGCTAGAAAGTCACTCGATTCTCACGAAATTCATGTACATAACCAATCAATCTTTATGTCCATTTCATCATGTCTTACATTGCCTACAATATTATATTATGTGAAATAATTATGATTCATTGATAATCGCGTTGAACTAAATATAATAAAAGAAATTGAGGATGAAGAAGAATGTACAGCAATAAGAAGAAGAAGTAAACAGAATGTCGTTATGAAAAGAGAAGTGAAAAGAACTTCTTGACTTTATTTTCTGTGGTTATTTCTGAAATTTTTATTAAAAAAAATTAAACCTCTGAGCAGTTATCAGGTTATATATTTTGCTTTTCTCGCTCAAATTTAAAATCAATAATATAAATAATATCAAAAAAGATATAAAATATGATCATATATCATTAATAAACGATATGGAATTTATTTGGTGATGAGCATGATTTTTGGGGATATTTATGGGGATTCAAAGAACAGTTTGGGATGTAGATTGATAGATTCTGGTTGACTATAGAATATCAAGTTATAGAACTATCTAAATTTGAATCAGAACCCGATGTTAACCTGATTAAGGTAGACTAGATTCAACTACGAGCTCTATTTTGTATTAATCTCAATACTGTACCATCAATTAAGTTTTATTAAGCCTCAATTCAAGTCAATTTTGAATTTGAGAACTTGAGAGCTTGCAGCAATGGCTTCTCGATATATAGTTGAAGTTTAGACATCCAGAGTGGACAAAAAACCACATAAACTAGTCATTAACTTGCCGTTAACTAGTCTTTATGACGTATTTTTGTCTACTCAAACATTTAGAGCCATAACTCTGATTTAACACCTGAAGATAAGCCCTAGGAATGCGGATGAAATCAAATCAGATTCTAGAGTCGTCAAACTACTATGCTTGAGCATATTCTAGACTATCAGAAGGCTTACAGCTCTTTTAACCGACTATATTCTCAATTTGGCAAACCTAGAACCTTTAAAATATTTTTGGAGCCTATTTTCGACAATCAGGTGTCAAACAGCCCCTTTTACTGAATTTTCTCTCAATTAGACAAACCTAGAGCCTTCAAACTTCTCTACTAGACTACTTACAGCTCCTTTAACCGATAATCATGTCAATTTGGCAAATCTAGAACCTTCAAACTACTATGCTTGAATCTTTTGTCCACTATCAATAGCCAAATTGCTCTATTTCTTAAAAATCCATTCAATTTGCTAAATTCTATTGAGAACCAACCATTTAAAGCATAAACTCCATCTAAGGACACCTCAAATATGCGCTCCAACTCCTTAAAACCCCAAAAAATCAAATCTAATCTACAATTTTTTTCTCTCCTTCATATACGTTCTTGTTCTTGTCATATATCTTCTTATTCCTCCTGATTCATTCACTATGTGTTATAGAAGATTTCGATATATACATACAATAAGCATATATACATAATTTTGACTGTGAATGTATTCAAAAAACGTGTGATAATTCAAAGCATGCACCATACGGTTTTTATACATCTCTACACACAGTCATTCCTCTCATTTTCTCATTCTTCGAACACCAGAGAAAAAAAAGGGAAAAAAATGACAACTTTTTTTTTTCGGCAGAACAGAAATTAATCTCACAGAAACAGAAAAGAAGAGAAATATGGAAGAATGTGACACTAAAATATGATGCCATCAGTGATGGCGTATCGTATGGAGTTTGAGGAAAGAAGAAGAAGGGATGGAAATACACAAAAAAATATCACATTTGGGAGCACGTTAAAGTCATTAAAGTTACACAGTAGAAAAGAGAGACGGGAATATCGCACATAGAAGTGCTTCTAGAATTAGAAATAAGCTACACTTTTTCGGGGCTGTATATGATGGAGGAACAGCAACAAACAGAGAAAAAAAAACTTTTAATTGCTATTTTATACAATGGCAGTTGTTGACAATGAGCGAAATTTAATGACAGTCTTATGTAATTATGATGATGATGATGATGCTTATGATAAGGAATTGCTTTCTGCCACAGCACACACAAAATTTATATCATTTATGTCTAAATATAACTAATTTGTGAATTTCTTTATTTCTATGTCTTTACAGGTAAGAGATATTCAGAATCTCTTGCGGGGACGCTGTTGCCAGACTGGATAGGTAAGTTTGCTTATTATTTTATTATTTTCATTCTTATTCTTTGTTCATTAAAGCTAAGATTTTGATTAAAAATGTAAATAAATAAATCGCAATTTTTCCAAAGACATTAGTGTCATTTCTACGTATTTGGGGACTTATACTGGAGATTGGGGTTGACTAGAATTTTGGAGGAAGTCGAGTCGACTTGTCGATACGAAATTTTAGTCAAATCTGAGCACTTGGATCAATTCATCAATTTAAGAGGTTTCATGGTGCACCTAACCAGGTGAAGGACTTCAAATCCTACCAAAGCCCCATGCAAACCCCCAATCAAATCCCCAACAAAACCTAAAATCACAGCCCACAATCAGCATTTTCACAACAAACCTTAATTCATTCTCCACAATAATCACAATTCTACATTATTAATGTAATCACGTACAGTAACAGAAATAAGAAGGCA
Organism: Chironomus tepperi; assembly: GCF_022539635.2. NCBI lineage: Eukaryota > Metazoa > Arthropoda > Insecta > Diptera > Chironomidae > Chironomus > Chironomus tepperi. The sequence goes on from NW_027226207.1 coordinate 6,391,753, forward strand.
ACCTTAACCAAGGTGTTTTTCCTTTCTCTATATTTACTTCTCATCGCATTCAATCTCGCTGACCATCATGATTAAGCAGCGTAAATCCTCTCTTTAGATATAACATCGTTTTTACTTATATTTATTATAAGTAGGCATATAAAGACTACTTGCATAAGTGATTACTATTTTTTTTATGTATCATCTGTTATTAATAGTAGTGAATTTCCTGATGAAGATTTTTTCCAATTAAATGTTGAGGATGGGATGGGTTGATCTAGTGGATGAGATTGATTATGATGATGGGAGATTGTGAGGAGGTTTTGTGATAGGGCAGTTGATATTGATGGGCTGATAATGTGAATTGATATGGAACAGGTGACGATGTCTCGGTAAACCTGTCATGACACCTACATTAGGTGCAAACCCTATAGAATTCCTAAGACTAGGGGCAGGGAATAGGTTTAGGGTAGATGTATACCAAAAAACTGATCCCTAGTCTCATGAATCTCAGTGAATTTTGATAAACTGACCCCATTACTGTCCAACGCTTCTGCTATTCGCCTCTAGGTAATTTTGCAATGTTTAGGGGTCTAAAGCCCTAAAATTTGAGATTTCTAATGACAATTCATTGAAATTTGGTTAAAATGACTAAAAGTCAGTACCTTTAGCTAGCTCCCAAGCTCTAATAGCCAATTTCCCCACATTTAAAAAGTCATTTCAGATTTTTAATGATTTTAATAGTAAACAAAATCTCAAAGATAAGCAGCTGCAGCTAAAATCATTTCGTGATGATTTCATTCAATTTTACTGCATTTAAATCCAGATGCTTCTTCTTGATAACTTTTAATTGCTCATTAAAATTGCTATTTTAAGCATTCTGATTACAAAAACGTTTAATGTTGATTAGAAATTGCGATTTTAATTGTAGGCTATTATTGATGGCTCGTTGGGCTTTTGATTGGATGAATTTATTTAGATTAGCCTCAGCTTCCCACGATAAACCAATTTTCTATAAGAAATTCTCAAAAATCCCCAAAAATTTGGCAGAAATCCAACAAATTCTCTTCAAAAACTTTTCTAATTCAATTACTATTACAAAATCCAGTAAGAATCTCTGTGTCATTACTACACAGACGCCCTTGACATACAAATCAAGCTATTCTGTGTCTGCCAAAACACTTCAACATTTTTATGACTCATAACCATTTAGATCCTCATCTGTGACATCATTTCTTGTCACAAAAACCTCAAACTTTCAAGCTTGTCTCATTAAAGCTCGTCTGCGTCTTGAAAATTATCTTAATTGATTATTTTCTTGATACTACATGATAATAAATTTAGCACACAGCAATGTCTTTACATTCTATCAAGATACAAGATATTTAATCGAACAAACAGAATTCCGTAGCTTATTATAGTGAATTTAGGTCATGGTTAATTAATTGACTTGACCTAAACTGATAACATTAGCACAAAAAAGAAGCCGGAATTCCATAACACTATGTTAACCCATTCTTGAGGCTTGACTGACACGAAATGTCTTTGGAAAAAAAAAATGCGTGACATGCGATTTTGAGTTATTTATGTCCATACATATACTTTTTTTATATTATGTTTTATTAATTTGATTTGAAGGAAATCGTCAACCTTTTTTTATATTTTTTTGAAGAATTTCGTTGATTCCACATGATTTCAGTATAAATTTAAATTATTTTAAAAACTTCAATTAATTTTTCATTCACGTAATTTAAAAGAAAGGAATTCATAATTTTTTTTTGTTTGATTTTATTTAACTTAAGTTGCTATATTTACCTAACCAAAAAAAAACAAGAGAGTTTAAAAGTCTGGGAATTGCGTTTTTGAATTTATTGAATATTTATTAATATATATTTCATAAGTCATAATAATCTAAATAATTATTGAAAGATAATTCTATTTTGTGAAGAAAGGTATAGTATACACAACCATACTACATGTCTGTTCCGTTTTTTTTTTAGTTTCTTTGCATGATTCTCTTTATATTTTTTATTTCATATTTCTTTAATAGTCTGTATAAACAGAATAATTTTTAAATTCTTTCTTTCTTTTTTTGTGGTGAATTTAACAAAAGAAATATGTTTTTGAGTTGTATTATAAAGTGGGAAAATGCTTAATGTGTTTTGTGTTGCTGGGTGTTGTGGCTCTGGTTTTGACTGTTCATACAAAATCCGAGTTTAATTTGAGATTTGCTTGCAAATTGAGAAGCAAAGACGTGTCTAATTGAAGATCTAATCTTCATGAGACCTTAGAGCACTGTGATGTTATACCCTAATTGACACAAATATAGAAGGCTCTATTATGGAGCTCCAAGCACTATAACGTAGTGTTACGAGCGACATAAATAGAGAAGTTTTCATTATATAGCTCAGGATATCTTGACGGTGAGTCCCAAGCGACACAAATAGAGAAAGCTCTGTAACGGAGCTCAGGGCACTACGAAAATGTGTCCTGATCGTCACAAATAGAGAAGACTCCCCCACATAACTCTAAAGGCTCCGTTAAACCTCTTTTAGGAACACCATTTTGATTAGACTTGGATTTTTTAAGGTTGAGATAAACCTCTTCTATTTACACCAAATAAAAGCTGCCTATTTTTGGCGTTTAGAAGACTATCTTTAATTCAATTTCTTGTCTTTAGCCTACAGTGAGAGGTAAAATGTGTCGTTTTGTTTACGTTTTGAATCATGGGATGCCTATTTTTAATCAATTTAGCATATTTGGCAGCATACTGTCATCTAAGACCAGTAGTAAGCCACCTTTGTGCCGACAAAATTTATTGAAAACCCATGAACCTTGCCATATCGTGTGTGGTTTCGACCAAGTTTTACCATCAAGATATCTATTTTACTATGTGCCGGTAACACAGAAAAGGTTGCCCACAACTGTCTTAGACAGTCACTAACCTTAACCATCATCTAACTACCTCAACTAATGCAAACAATGCCACACTCAATTCCCCAACCCATCCATTCAAATCCACAAAATAAACACACTTCAGTCTCATTATTCTAATTAAAAATCCAACAAAACAGAAATAATCAAAGAAGAAAACCTCAAAAAAATTTTGTCTATGTGTAGTCTTTAAATATAAATATTTTTTAAGCCATAGCGCATTATAAATTATATTATCTCTTAAGTTATTTTTATACACGCATGAGGATGACGTCACATGAAAAAAAAGAATCTCATTGAGAATTAAGAGCGCTTCTGCCTCATCCACAGACGAATACACAAAAAAAAAATAATTATTTTCTCGGCTAATAAATGTGTAAACATAAAAAGCATTTAACAGACTGTTTAAGTTATCTTTTATAACCTTATTAACAATGAATGTAATAGCTATGTTTACAATTAGAAAAAAAAAATTAAATTTTTTAAAAGAGATATTGTGAGTGCCGATGAGGATGAAAAGGTGCATTTGATCTTTCAGTTCTTGCTATAATTTTTGGGCGCCACTTCACGAACTTCTCTCTTAACTTCTTACCCATAATGTTTATTTGTTGACTTATTATTTGGAAGTTATCAATGAATGAATAAGAAAATATTCCGCGCGCTTCACTTCTTAAACTTTTTTTGTGAATTTTTTTTTAAAGATGTTGTTTAAAAAAAGAATCTTTTGATATGTTTATTAGACAGTTTCTTAAAAGAGCATCAGTGTAAATTATAAGTTGAATTATAAATTAAAGCATAGACGAATATTTTCAAATGTTTGTGTATGTCGGAATTTTTTTTTTCTTCTCAATATTAATGTTTACTTTAGTTTGTCGTCATGTCGAATGGACAAAATAGGAAGTTTGGATGGAATAATTTTTTTATGCACTGAGAGTTATGAGTGGTGAGTTTGATGACATGCGGGAGGTTAGAGGAGTTTATTAGAGGTGTCATGTGAGATTCTGGGAGATTTTCTGGATGGGAATTGCATTCTAAGACGGCACATGGAGTAGAATAGTGGGAAAAACAGGCGCAGAGCAATTTGACTCTGACTTGAGACTGGATTTCATTTAATCAAGTCTTAAGCCAGATTTCCAGCCTATCTACGTCATATTCTTTCTGATATAAATCCCTAATGACACAAAAACACATAACTAAGCATGACACCGATGTAGTATCAGCTTGAATCATATATTCGACTCAAATTGGCATCACTCTGGACCTAAACCGAATTATCTGCTCCTAAGCCATTAAGGTGGTCTTTAAGAGTCAATATTACAATTGCCGGTAGTCATTTAATGTTAATTTGGCACTGATAGAGCATTTAAACTGTCCAGACTTAATAAAATACTAAATTTGCGCACATTTATTCACATTTTGTCATTAATTTGCTTTAAATCTTTCTCAATTCTTTCAATTGTTGCTCAGTTCTCTTGAATTCATTTCATATTCCCAAATCTAGCGTAGTATCTAGCATATTCTCTATCATAGTCTTTAGCATATTGCCAAGTATAGTCCCTAGCTTAGTACCGAAATCGACCGCATTAAGATACCTTAGAGCCCTTCCTGCATCATGAAACAATGCTCTTTGATTGTTACGGAGCAGTACAGCTGGTCAATCTAATTCCAATAATCAAAGTCATAATCCACATGCCGATGTCATGTCACATCCCATCTCATACCCCTCAATTATCCACAACAATGTCTAAATAATTCATTCTCTCCTTTAACCTTCATTTAAATCAACTTATCTTAAACACTAATAATTAAATGCTACAATATATTAAAATTATCTTACATGATAAACAACAAAACTGACACAACATCAAAGTTATTTTAATCGGAATAATTATAAATTTCAATTACATCAACAGCAATAAAGCTTAATTGTCAATATAAAAAGATTAAATGAATATATTGCAAATTAAAATATCACTTAAACTAGAAAAATTACTTTGAATTATTGCTGATGATATTCAAATGACTTTTTACGGCGTGTAGATTATTAAGGAATATAAGAAAGAAAGAAAGACGATGTGTGTGATGATGCCATAAGGCAAAAAAAAATAAAATACAACTGATGCAGTCAGTGATTATACATATTTTTCCATTTCATTAATGATTAAAGAACAGCTATATTGATGACAATGAATTTTAATCAGCTTGTGAGAGTCATCTTCATTTATATTAAATTTTAATTTTAATTATTGGCGGTTTTGAGCTGAATTTTTATGGATTTAAAGTCATTTTGGACAGTTTGGATCGGGATGATGACATTTTCGGGGGTATAGATGAAGCTTGGCTGTACAGGTTGACATTATGTAGGCAAATTAGCAATTTAAATGGAGGATGTGACACTATGGAGGAGATAAGACAGATTGAATTGAGGTACTGGCACTACAAGCAGTTCGGGTGATTGTATCGGCACTGTATAGGCTTACTAGTAGCTCTGCAGAGTCATTTGGCACTTTATAGGCTCCCTGGCACTTAAAGTAATCACATTAAAGTAAAATTCAATACCCATCAATTATAGAAAGCCAGCAACTCCACAAATACCCAAAAATACCTCAAATCATCAAAAATGCGCCTTAACCACCCACTCAGCACTTACTTCCAATCATTTGCCACAAACTTTTAATCCCATTTCTCATCATTTTTTGCATCAATTATTAAAATTATCTACATTAATTAATTAAGTACACTGTCTACTTTGTAGTATATGATTCATAGGCAATTTATGCTACTTAATTAACTACCAAGTCATGCATTACCATAACAGCAACAACAAAATATCACGTGTGTGCTTCCTTATGCATTAAAATTGTGTATATAAATAAAATTTATATTATCAAAATTTATAAGCTAAAAGCAAAAAGTCTCAAAACACATAAAATATCCCATTTATGGACAATATTCCACTCTCATATAAATCCGTCATTAGTATGTGTGCATGTATTTATTCAGTCTGAAGATGTGTTATTATTTTTATCTGAATATTTCTTTTTTTTTTTATTTGCCATTTAACCAATGGATGTGAATGTAGATGTGCAACGATGAAATATAAAAATATAAAATAAGAAGAATTCACAACAAAACGATGAAAACCATTAATTTAGTAAATGTACAAAAAAATAACAAAGTTATAAATATTTCATTTTCAAAGTATTATAACATCAATCAAAATGTCAGTTGGATGTATGTTTTTAATACAATTCTCATTTCTGTTTCAACTTGGAGTTTGTTCTGTCTCTGTCTATTGTTTTGTCTCTGTCTTGCTGGATTCTAAATTTTAATGTGCTACTGGATATATGGGGGTCGTTGGGGAGTGATGTGAATTATTAATGGGAGGGGTTTGAGATTTTCTGGGTCTATGGACTTTGTAGGCTAGGTTTTGACTCATTTTGGGGTCTTTTTGATTTGAATTTTGATTTATAGACTCTATATACCCTTTAACATTGATCGAGGGCTATTATGCCTGCTAGGATACACCCTTAAAGGACATAACACTATAGATCAGGAGTTTAGACCAAGTCAAGCCAAATTGATGGTCATTCAAGGCTCAATCAGGCCATCTAGACCAATATTCCATCTCTAAACACTAGTAACTACTCCCGCAATTGACCCTTTATCGACTACCTCTCAATCAAATCACATTATCAACCCCAATACATCAAAAGTATCACAAACCCTTCCAACTCACATCATCACCAAACAATCCCCCTCAATAAATACTTCCATAACTCAAAAAACTTAAACTTTTGCCATCCGAAATGCCATAAAAAAATTTATTTTTACTACAAAACTTACTAAGTCAATGGAACATTCACATTCGGAAGTTTTGTAGGCATACAGTTTTTCAAAAAAGGTTAATTGATGAAGAATAAGAAAAATGACTTTTTCCTGTATTGATTCATGTGAGGAACGAGAAGATATGAATGAAAAGAAGTATACAAATATTTTTTGGGATGGGCATTGTGTGTGCTCATTTTTGCGGTTGAAATTTCAAGGATTTTACTTTACTCTTTTTTTGTTTGGTTTATGACGTAGATTGTAATTTTCTCTGTCATTAGGGTTTTATGGTATAGAATGAATGGATGTTGGAGTTTAAAATAGTAAGAGAGATTTTTTCGGGATAGATAAGAAGTTTGGGAAGTTCGAGGAAGAGGAATGATGGAAGATATTGAGGTTGTTGCTCGAGGAGATGCTTTGAGGATGTAGAATAGAATTGATGGTGATATAGTGAAGGTAGTGGAGGATTGATTGAGATTTTTAGTGGATTTTGGGGAGTTTGAGGTCATTGTACATTTAGTTAATTTAATAATGCATGCATACTGTTCTAATGCCTTCATAGTTATGAATTTTAACCTTCTAGGAAGGAATGGGAGGAGCATATAAGGATGGCTTCTTAAGACAACCTAATTCTTATAAGAATCCAGTCCATCCTTCTTCTCAGCTGCTTCTACACATCCAAATAGGCCATTCCTCAATTTCAACACCATCTAAAAGTCAAAAACCTTCAAATAGACACAAAAAGACACCAAAAAAATTAGAAAAAATTCTAACACCCCCCAAAAATAGAGAGGATCTGCTACTTATATGCGTTATAATTTTATTCCAAAATTTATGTCTTTTGTACGTGTTTCTTTCATTAAGTAAAAACTTTCATGAAAAATTGCTATTTCCAATGGAGTATAAATACACTCCGTTGACTTGAAAAAATAAAAGAAAAAAAAATTCTTTATTTTTATTTTCTGTGCTGCTCCGTTGTCGTTCCATTTCCCGATAAAAACAAGGAAAAGAAACAAAGAGAGAGCGACAAACAATTTTTCACACAGAAAAAAAAATGAAGTGGATAGAAAAATTATTGATTATATGATACTTATTTTTATATACGCAAAAAAAAAAAAAAATGAACAGAAAGTCGAGAGAACGGAACCAGCAGAAGAAATAAAGAAAAATTATAAATAAAATCCATTTAGAAAATTAGTTTCTATTTGAATATATTTTTTCCCGCATTTTTTGGTCATATATTTTGTGGTGTGAATAAATTTGGATAAAAAAATATTTTTCATTACATAATATATAGAATAAAATAAAATATAAAAAAATTCTCTCTTTTTTTGGGGGTTGTTCTTAAGTTATGTCGGGGATTGTGATTTATGGGGGGTTTAGGAGGTGTGTAGACGCATTAGATAAGATTGAATAAGAATTTTGAGACAAATATCTGTCAAATGATCGAAAATCTCATAATTTGATGGACTTTATAGGCTATGGACCCATTGGAGATTGTCCAAAAACTAAGTCAATCTTTAGATAGCCCTTTAAAGTCTATTCCATACTTCACATCACTCTAGAACCTCTGGTAGATTAATTTGTCTGAATCCTAGTAGTTAATCTCATATTTCGACTTAAAACTGGTCAAAACTCAGCCGTCAAGGACACTTATACCTCATTTTGACACAATTCTATTAACCTGTAGATGTAGCAATATTCTAGCGACTCCTTTGTCCCTCAAAAAGCAAATGAGGAACAAATCTGATAATATTTACAAGTATGACGACTTTATTCACATTTAGACCTATATTTCATAGTCATATCCAAGTCAATCAGCTTTAGATCCCCAAGAATCCCTCTAAAAACCCAACAATCATCCAGTCATCCAGGAAGACAGTCCCGTCCCAGTCTCCGTCCCGATATCGAGAAAGCATACCCCAAATCCTCCCTTATCCCAAAAAAAGCCGTCCACAACCACAACAGAAATAAAAACTAAAGAAATACAAAACAACAGACGAAAAATATTGCCTTCCTGCACATTTATATTCTTCCTCCTCTGGATAGTGATAGCGTTAACATAAAGAAGAACAAAAAAAAAAGGAATTTATCATGATTATTATGTATGTAGAATGTGTATTCTCTCTTCTATTTCTTAAGATTAAAGAACAAAAAAATAAATAAATTGTTGGCTGATACTGTGAAAATTTATTGGAACTAAGCTTTATTAAGAGATTGTATATATGGGGGAGATCACTGAAATGTGATGGAAATTAGAGATTTAATGATATGAAGAAAGGCCATGAATGAATTGATAATGTAAAGATGGAAGAAAAAAAAATTTGGGATTTTTAGGACTTTTTGGATGCGCAGTGGATTGTTGTGAGTTATGGGATGTTTTCAATGGAATTTGTTTGGGGTGAGTTGGACATGAAATGAGATTCTTGCGTATGGAATGAATATAGAGGCTCAAATGCACGCGAGAGGCTGTTTAGACAATTAAAATGAATAATAACGAGCAGCATGTGATTAATAAGCAAAATCATCAACCAGAACCTCAAAAATTCCCAGTATCCACACCTATTTCAACTCTATTTCCGAGAAACTCTCGATGCCTCAAACATCTTGACTCATTTCTCATTCCTGTTACTTAACAACGTCATAAACTACAAAATTCTCAAAGCTACACACACAAAAAAGTCTCAATTTTCAACAACTTCTGGACTTTTTAGAAATATTCTAAGTGTTGAGAGATTTTTATGCTCGCGAATTTACTTTGATCTTCCTCTCCTATTCTTCGCACATATACCATTATAGAAATTGAATCATATGACTGAGATTCTAGCAGTAATTCTCATATTTTGTTGGGAATTTATGTGTCAGGAGTTGCTTTTTGGATTGAATTTGGTTTTCTAGGTGAAGTTTGGGTTTTGTGGAATTTTTGAGGGTTTGAAGGGTTTGGATATGGGCTGTTGAGGGGTAGGTTCACAAAATTCAGTGTTCTTGCAAGTCTACTAGTCGTTTAGACTAGAATTGTCAATTTTTGATTAAATTTATTAAAAATTTACCTAAAAATTAATAAAAAATTCAAAATTCTTGCAAAATTTCATCTAAAATCCCTAAAACATTATCAAAATTCCTTCCTAATTCCCACACATTCCATGTGAAAATTTCAATCGATTTTCGGTCTCACAGAGAGAAGAGCAAATTTATGTCCCCCGAAAATAAAAAAAAAATTAGATGCATTTTTAATCCGAATATAAATTTCATATTTTATCATTTGATTATTCCCATCCCGATATGTCCCTCTATAATCCGTAATGCACACAAAAATTGCTCGAAATGTCGCATTTTTTGCGGAGTAATTAAAAAGTCAAAAACTGATAAAATATAAATTGGAAAAATGTACAATAAAAATAATTTTTTGGAGAGCAAATAATACACATATATAAAATTCACGTTTTGTGATAAAATATCCTCTGTGACATCGGTGAACAATGAACATGCGCATTAACAGTGCAGTAAATTATTCTTGGCTTGCTTTTAGATTTATGCTTCTTTAGTTTTATTCGGTGTTATAAATTATTTAAAAATTCACGAAAAAAATTATAGTTTTGAAAGTTAATTAAAGTCGAGAATGCGAGATGTGTGGTTTGAAATGAATTAATGATGAGTTATGGCTTTTGGAATTTAATGAGGAAATTAACTAAAAAAAATAATATTCTTACCCATATTAAAGGTCATTGCATTATTAATTATATTATTGTACATAGGAATTTAGAATCACATTTAATTGTAGGTGCTGTGTTAAGGTGATGTGCTTTGTGGAATGTTTAGAGGGTTTTATGGTTAGATTTTTGATTTTTTGACAATATGTCTGGATCCTCCATTTAAATTTGGGAAGGTTTTCAAATTTTTATAAATTTTTTTCATAATTTGTTCAATTTTTCTCATATTTTGATCAATTTATCTCAAAATTCCAGCAATTTTCATTCAAAAACCTTCAAAATTCCATTTTAGACCCTCTAAAATGTAAATTCCATTAAATAATAAATCCACAACATATAACAAATGATTATGATGAATAAAAAATTAATTTACACTTAAAATATGACTTATGAACCATAAAGCAAACAATATTTCATCATTTTTCGATAATATCACTTATAAACAACAAATATTGACAATAAAATTAAATATAAAACCTTTAAAAAATAAATATATGGCACTATGTTTTATGTGTAATATGTCAAAATGACGCAAATGATGGCGTCCGATTTTATTATCGCACATTTTTTTTTGAGAGCACCATTAAAATGAAGAAATTGAGGAAAGAAAAGAAGCAATAAAATTTTGAGAGTTATGTGAGATTTTTATTCGATTTCATTTTATATGAACCAAAAGAGAATCAAGAGAGTAAGTCACAAAAGAGAGCGTGAGAGTCATGCGAGAGTTTCGTTAAGAGAATTCACACATACGTGTCTGACCATAAAGAAATATTGAATATAAAAAAGACACATAAAGCTTTTTTTTATACTTTTAAATTGTTATTCACTTGAGATAAAGTAAGATAGAAGATGTGATGATGAAATGAAGCTTTTTATTGAAGAAAAATATTCGTTAAAGTTATTGTTATGGCTTTAGATGTGGATGAGGCTTTGATATGGAGGTTTGAAGGGTTTATGAGGTGATTGTTTGGTTTAACTGCCGGAATTTTAGGGTTTTGATCGATTTTGTGTAATTTTCTTGCAATTTATTCAAGATTTTGACTATATTTAGGGAAAGGCTCTATTTATAGGGTTTGCAAGTCATCAATTCACTTTGAGGCTTCATTACTGAAGATTGGTAATAGCTAGGGTAGCGTTACGTTGTCTTGTTGACTAGGAAACGTCTAAATACCATCAAAAAGCCCCAAATGTACTGCTTTTGACGTATTTTGACGACAAAAATTGAGAATCCTCCGTAAAAATTGCATCCAAATTACTTCAGGTGCTCCTAGTCACTTCTATAGACCTAGAATATAGAACGGCTTGAAAATGGCCATAGATTCAACACCAGACCGGCAATACCCTAGCTTGGATCTTATTTTGATGAAATACAGCTCTAAATCATGCTCATACTGGCTTCTTCCTAGAATTTTCCCCATTTATGCGCTCTATGCCTTCAAATATGATACCTCAAAGCCACTCGACTAACTACAACCTAATTCAAATTCAACTATACCCCATCCCTCTCCAATCCATTCCTCACCACCTCCCACCCAAAAAGCAAATGATAAAAAATTAGGACGAAACTGTGATTTATGTGGAAAATTTTATGAGTTATTGAACTTAAATACCCGTAGCAAACTTTTTTTTTGTGTTCAGCTCCTCCACCCACACTTTTTTTTTATTTCAAGTAAAAACTTTTATCATTTCCAAAAAAAAAAAAGAAAAAAAATTATTAATGGAGAAATTTCCCCTTTTCGTGCTTTACGAAGAATGAACAAAAAAAAAAGCAATTTATAGTTGGAAGTAAATTTAGGACATTGGCAATGGAAGATGATGAAAAATGATTTATAATGTTTCGAGTCAAAGTCTTATGAACTCAGAAATTCTTGTTAAATTTTCACTTCTTATTAGATTTAAGGTGGCTTCCTCTTTAATGGGTTTATTGATGCCATATGGCTATAGTTTTGTTATGATTTTGATTAATTCAAGTCTATAATTAAATGCAAACAGCAAAGCACCTTGGGGACTGTGCTTTAAATTACTAATGGATGTGCTTTAGATGCACGATGAATTTTAAGATTTTGGTGTGGCATTTGAAATATTTTAATCGATTTTTTTTTTGCCTTTTGTTGTGGGAAAATGGATATGAATTTGAAATTATGATGAGGTTTGGATTCTCACAACAGTTTGTGGATGTGGATTGTTTAGAGGAAACCGGGAAGTGATTTTTAAGTTGTTTTGATGATTTTTGGCGGGTAGATTAGCGGTGAATGCAGAATTTTTGGTGATGTTGATGGAATTGAGTTGGAATTTGAGTTTTTTGGGGCTTTTATTGGACAGTCTTGGAATATGTTAAGCACAATGATGTCCCATGGGCTCTCATACTCTATTATGCATCCCAGAAAGCAGATGGAGTAGAATTGGATCAAAATTCGGTGCTAGAAGTTAGCCACGACTCACACCGTCCTAATGCAACATCTATCGCCATTTATCTGCCTTTTGCCTTCATATTATGCTCAAAATTCTCCCAACAAAGCCGCCTCATTCTCTATTCTCATCCACAAAACCTCTACCATTTGCCCTTCCACACATCATTCAATAAATCATAAAAATTATCGACAGCACATCCATAATTTTTCCAAGAACTCATAAACTCGACCTTCCCTTCTCCCTTACGTAATTATCAGGCACTATTGAAAAAATATTATTTAAAGTCCTTTTACACATTGTCACATGACCTTCCACATTAAATACACTACAATAAGGACAGTAATTTCATCGATTTTAATAACTTAATTATGGAAAGAAAAATTTTGTTCCTCAACACCATATGATGATAATTATAGTATGTAACTTTTAACAGCCTTCATCACACAAACTTAACTTAACTTATTTAAATAAATATTTTTTTTTTTGCATTAATTTTACAACCCTCATTTATGAATATGCAAAATATGAATGATGTAACAGTCGAGTCTCGACAATGTATGCAAAATAAGTCACTAAATTTACCTGTGTGTGCAGTTTTACAACAACAACATAAAAAATTCTTATGTAATTTGTCACAATGCTGAACAATTTTTTTGTTTGACTCCCTGTGTCCGTTGCGTCATGCAAATTTGTCAATATTTCTCTTTACTGCTTTCTCTTTCATGAACAAATTCTTTATTATTGTCGGCGACTGCTGGTGTCTCTTTGTGAAAGTTTATTATTTTTAATAATTCTTTTGTTGGACAAAAGAAAGCGTAAAAAATTGACTTGTCATAAAAAAGCCAAAACATTTTGAGGTCAAAAAAGAATATTTTCTTGCAAGACATAAAGTCATGTAGAAATTAGAAATCTAGTCTGCATGCAGAGGTGAAAGGAATGAAAGAATTCTGAATAGAAGTGAAAATTGCAATTCAACAGAAATTTAGAATCGAGAATGAACAATGGTTGCATTATCAAAAGGAATTTTGCTGTTATGGAATAGAATGGCCATTTTTGTATCGAACAGATTTAATTCTTGGAATTGTGGCAAATTAAAAATGGGAAATAATGGGTTGGGAATTAGGGGTTGTTGAGTTATGGTGGATAGTGTAGCATTCAGTTGAGAGGTTAATTTGATCAATCTGGCTGAACAAATTAAAATTTTCCATCAACAATTCCAACCGGGCGCAATTTGACCGCAAACATGGGTCAAAAACAGCTGTCCCGGTGCAATTAGTGCAATTTCTCGACTTGCCGTTAATTAGACGACGAAGCATTGACCTAGCGATCAGATTTTGCTGTTCAATCAGTCATTAGTCTGCCGTAGGTCTAGTTATCAATTTGACATTATTACAAGTTGTCTATTCGGCGTAATTAGGGCCGTCAAGATGTAGTTAGGGTAAATTTGCGTCTAACCGTAAGTACGGCGACTAAGCGGTGACCTAGATGACTCGTTATACTGCTTAAGTAAGTCATTAGTCGACTGTAGTGACCACTTGGGTTCAAATCTATTCAATATCATATTAAACAAGAGTCAACGTCAAGCTATGTAATCATACACTTAATAAGTCTAAAAACACACCCAATCTACCCTTTATGCTGCACATTTGAGTGTCAATAAAGCATATTGCTCAGTTTTTCAATCACAAAATTAAAAATTTCCAATTTAACAGCACACAAAGCCAGCAATTAAGAATCCCGATTGAAAAGCCATCCCGACTCTTCAAAAAACATCACCTCACAAACCCTAATCTCAATATCTGCAAAGCATGTTCAAATAAGAAATTTTTACATGTTACATTAAAGACTTAACAATAGTCCTCTAATAAACAAACCTATGCTCTATTGTTTCATATTCACTTCTTTTTTTTGCTGCTGCTGCTGCTCTTACAAAATAAGAGAACTTTTTTCAGAATGTACAGCAAAATGTGTACACATATAGGAGATATTGCAATTTAAAATTAACTCTTTGAAATAAAATATAATAAAAAAGAGAGAAGAAATAACTGAAATTAAAATGAAAAACATCTCTTTCATGCCCTCTCACCTTCATTAAGTATTTACATGTTCACAATCAAGACAATGCAATAACAAAAAATTTACACACAGTCATCGTTATATTTATATTTTTCGGGGTCGAAGATAATGCACATATAACTCTCAATATATGTACATATGTGTATGTATTGAATGTATGACCTTATCCGTTCAAATTAAGCAAAAGGGAGCAAAGTGCAATAAATTATAGAATGGCAAAAATGCATTTTCGATTTTTGGGATTTTGTGTGTATGTGAGAAAAAAAAAGAGTCAGGAATTTATATATTGGCACTTTTTATTATGTGTAGTCAAGAGGGGATATTGTGGGGATTTTGGGTGGATTCTTTTGGTTGGTTAAGTGGAATTTGATGATTTTTTTGATGCTTTGGTGGGAAATTTGGAGTTTTACACCTTTAATTAGGGTTTGAGGTCGTCTAATTAGCATTATATTGCTAATAATAATCATATTTTATTCTATAACACCTCAATTGTAGATTAAAGGTTCATTTGTGGACTATAGGTTCATATGTAGGACTATGCATCTCATATTGAGCTATATAGAGCGCGAAGTCGGCTTAAATTCGGTATAGAGTTAACTTCGAGCTCCAGAACTGCATATGTAATTATTTAGCAAATTGTGAACCCCTATTAAGATTTGTGAGCATCAAAATAAGGCATGCAGTTGAATTTTAATTATGACATTCAAAATTTGATCCAAATTTTCCTCATTTTAAGATATTTAGTACATATAAAGTGCTTTAGGTCACCTGATGACCTAGAATGACTTTCAAATCTAATTCACCTTAGCTTTAGACTCTATTTATGAGGTCAAAAATTTAAAAATTCAGAAAACATTAGAAAATCGTCAAAAAAATTCAAAAATTCAAAAATAAAATTGAAAAATTCTCAAAAAATCTTAAAAAATCCCAAAAAATCTCAAAACCATCCCAAGGACACTAACCAGTAACAAAAACATGAATGATAATAAAAAATATAAATTTATAAAAATTATTATTTAGTATCCGATAGCAAAATGACCAAAAAAAGCGAGTTGTAGCATCCTTATACACTATATATATTTAAAATAAAATAACAATAATAACACAAATAATAATAACAATAATTTTTCTATAATAAATTTAGTACTTCCATTTTTCATACATATATAATAGCAAGGCTCATAGGGGTAGGGTATAGAGGAACGAGAACAGAGATACATTTTCCCAATTATTTCCCAATTATAAATTTTATCAGCAAAGACAATAAATTCAGTATGTGCCATATAGAACATTATATTGGTATTGGTAGCAGTAGCCCGAGAGTTTATATACACACAATACATAATTTTTACCCAAAAAAGCAGCAGTCAGTTTAAAATGAGAATCTATAGATTGCTTGCTTGTATCCAACAAAATAATTGTAGACTGAACTTTATTAATTTTAAATTATATTATGCTGCATCACACACACACACACACACACATACTATATAATATTTAATTTAGATATGAATGAAAGTTCTCTTTTTTTTCTGCATCCTCATAATTTTTGCATTCATGCACAACATTTTCATATTTCATCGGTTTGTTTTTGTTGCCTGCCAAATGAAAAAAAATAGCATTTTTTTTTCTCATTCGGAACTTGAATATTATACAATTAAAAAATGTTCATGCAAATATGATGCATTGCTTGTTATTTTTGTTAAATAGATTTTCTTAGATCTGGGGGGTCAATTTGGATGTTTGGTGATGCTAAGAGATGGAATTTGGGGTTTTGTGAAGGGTAGATGGGTTATATGCAGGATTGATGGCTTATATGAAGGGTAAATGGCTTACATGCAAGGTAAATGGCTTATGTGATAGATAAGCACCTTATGATGGTACAGAGGGTACTTCTAAGGAATATAGATACCCTTAAGATAGAGTAGATTGCTTGTGAACATGATAGGGTCCTTCTAAATTGAGTATTCAACCTTAAACAGCTTAAAAGAGTAGAATACAGTCTTCAATCGATTCATAGAGCATATAACCCTAGTTTAGAATCAAAAACCAGAATACACTGCTCAGAAACAACGTATACAGCTCCTACAGACCCTCTTAATCACAGTTTCCACTATCTTTGCCTGCATTGCCATCCTATTGCTACCCCACGTCCCCTTTTACTCGTTCTACTCCGTCACCCTCTCCCCACACCTCACAATTGCTCCATAACATCCAAAAACGACCACTTATTCATCCATTGAACAGAATATATGAATGTTTATATAGACATTTTGCACAATGAATGGGATGAATAAATGAATGAATGAATAGAAGACATAAAGAAGAGTCCAGACATCTTCAAGTTGGCAACGATTTCAACTCTCAAGAACTCTTTTTTTCATATTTTTTTTTATCTTATTTTTCCATAAAAATTGCATATCTATAAAATTTATTGCACCATTTTTCTGTCTATATTATCATAAGATGATGAACAACATCTAATAAAGTATCTGTAAATCTCTCTTGAGATGTGGAAGTTTTTTTTTGTTTTCTCAAGATGTGGTTTTTGTGTGTGTGTATGGGGAGAGAAATTGGGGGGAAAGAATATTTTATGTTGGAGTTTAATTGGTTTTTTGATGAATAATGAGGTTTGGGAATTAATGGGGGAAAATAGATGGAGGATTTTTGAATGAAATTTGCATTAATTTTGGTGTTTTGAGCGGGGATTGAAGTTGAATTTGAAGTTAACTTTAACGACGGCTATTTTGTGTTTTTGGGCATAAGTCTTGATGCTTTGGAAATTGGCTTTAAAGATGTATTGAATTGTATTGACAGAATTCTATGTTTTTGGAATGATTTATGCAGGAATTGAGCCTAATTCTTTGCAAAATCGAGGTTCATAGAATCTCGATCTGCTGCCTCACAACTCAACCATAGCCACCAACCTCTAACATTACCAGCTTCACCTTCATTTGACTAAACACCTCACATTCAACTTACACACCTCAAAACTCATCTTTTCTAAATTGTAAAATTATGAAATTTTAATATAACTGCGAATAAGATAAGACAACATGCTTGTCTAATAGCAAAAACATCTTCGGTATCACTACATAACTCATTGTAAATGGCTTATGAAATTAAAATTTAAACGTTTTTCATGCTTCTTCAAACGCATAATAACTTTGTGTTTGTTGTGCGCATAGGTATGAATTGAGGTATGGGAAATTGAGTGAGTGAGTAAGGGGGTGTATGGGGGATTGAGTGAGGAATTGAGAAGGGGATAGATCGGGGATTGATTCGGGGGATGTATAGAGATTTGAGAGAGGGATGCATTGGGGATTGATATAGGGATGCATGAAGGATTGAGTCAAGGATACATGAGAATAATTGAAGGAAATAGACAAGAAATATACACAATAATCTATGAAAAATTCTCAATTTTTTGCCATTTCATAATTTATTCCTCTGAGTGTCAAACTCAAAATAAACATTAATCTCCACATAGTCCCAAAAGAAGACCTCGCAAATAAAGATAAAAAGAATATTTTTCATTCCATAGAATTTTTTTTCGTAATAATAACTCTCGGAATTCATTTAGATTCCGTGACCAAGCTACAACAACAACAAGCAGAATGGAACAGAATAAAAAAGAGATTTATAAGTTTAACAAAAATAAATTTATCTTCTCATTCGCTTGAGAATATATATTTTTTGTGGTTAATATATTAATCAAATTGATAATTTATTCAAGATACTGTGGCTTCTTTGACTTCTTCTTCTATCGCTTCTCATTTTAATATATTTTTTTTTTCCTGAACTGAGACACAGTTAAGTAAGACATTAAAGAAGATGCGAAAGAAGCAAGCAAAGAAAAAAAATATTCTACTAATGGCCGATGTCGCCATTAAAAGATTTATGATATCATACAAAAAATTTAAATCAATATTTTGCCTTTGGAGATTTATTTTTTGGGATTGTTGGAGAAATTTTGGAGAGATTTATTTGGTGGATGTGAAGTTTGGTGGATTTTTGATGGATTTTTACCGATTTTAAGGGAATTTTCTTGTAAATTCAAGTGACAAGTGTTGAAGATTTGGAAATTTTTGATGAGTATTCGCAAAAATGTCTTCAATGTTCAATATAAGTTAGGTAGTCAGAAGATTTTCCCAAAATATCGGGACACTTTTGGAAAAAATCGGGACAAAAGTAAAGCAGAAGGCCGCCTTAATTAAAAATGATCTAAAATTCACTCAAAAACTTCACAAAATTGCCTTGACTACTCATACAGAGCTAATATATGAGCTATTATAGTCTCAACACTATTGTGCTCCAAATCGTAATCATACAAAGATCATGATCATGTAGCATTAACCCTGAGCAGCTCTACGTATTCGCTAAGGTACCGCTTAGTCGCCAAATCAACAGTATGACTCAAAGTTGCCCTGACATCACTGTGACGGGCCTGACAGAACCGTGATGAGCTGTATATGACCCATTTTTTTCGTTGAAAAATGTTGTGTGTGGCATTGTGAGGCTTGGATACTAGTGGCACTCATTTATTTCCTGCAATACTCGATCAGATCATTTATAATCCATAACTTGACTTGAAAAGCACCTTAAGCTAGTTCTTTTGCTCATTACTGTATGTCTTAACTGTATATTGTAGTCAGTAGAGCGCCGCTACGTCAATGAGTTTACGACAAGTCACAAAACTACCCTGACAGTACCATTTTAGCTGAAATAGATTGTCATTTGCTTCCAGCTCAAATTGTTGATTAACTTGGATTGAAATTCAGTCAATTCAACCATATTGCAACATATCCAAAATTCTCACAAATCATCCTTCCATTCATCCCAATTGGCAGTACACGCTACCAAAAGAAAATTTATCTAATTTAATTTAATGCATGAAAATTTGTTATCTCACACCCAAACACAAAAACAACGAACTAGCAAAAAATGAGGAAATTCTATCCAATAATTTTCATAAGATATATCAATACAAATTAAAAGGGAAACGAACAGAACAAAAAAAAGAAAAATCTAATTTCACGATTGGCTTGAAATTAAAATTATTTATTTGACTACATTCGAATACATATTTTAACATTGGAAGTAAAGTTTCGTCGTCCTTAATATGAATGGCATAGGAGAGATAAGTTTCAGTTTTTCAACCAAGGGGTTGCTTTGTGCTGTCAAATGACATTATGGTTGAAATTTCTTTATTTTTTTTTTTTTTTGTGTATGCTTAAGTGGAGGGTGGAATGAAAAGAAAGAAGTAAAATATTTATTTTGCAACTGTTTTATGTTCTGTTTATTCATCGACATCGATTGTTATTGGAACATTGATTTTATTGATACATAAGTAAGTGAATATTGGGTGTATTGATGACTGTATGGCAAATATAATTTAATTTATGAATTGGGATTGTGTTTGAGGATGTTTTAGATTGATTGGAAATTTTTGGTTTTTTTGAGGGATTTTAGAGGGAATTTTGATGGATTTTGTGGGAATTGTCATGATTTTTGCGGGAATCTTGTTTTATTTTGCGGGAATCTTGTTGAATTTTGCGGGAACTTCGTTGAATTTTGCGGGATTTTTATTGAATTTTGCTGAATTTTACTTTCATTTTGATTATAATAGCTCAAAATTTAAAGCATATATTGACAATTTGACAAGAAATTGAGAAAAATTCATTCAAATTTCAACTCAAACTACGTTAAACTCACATAACTTAGGCTTTAGATCATTAAATCCTCTGTCTAGTCGTCCATAAAGTTAAACATACAGCTATCCCAAATAACCTGTCTAATTATCCTCAATTTAGTTCAAATCAATTAGCTAGCCTACCATTAATGGAGACAAAAGCTGGTAATTGTTAAAATCAAGTTCATAACTGCCTGTATCAGCTTCTTTCTAGGAATTGAACAACTGTACATGCAATCACTTGCCATTTTTTCTATAATAATAGCGTCTAAAGCTGAATTACTTCTTGCTTCTTCTTAAATTCTTGATTAAAGCATACGGGTATCCATTGTCTCGTCTAAAGAACGGTTGTAGACGGTTAAAGCTGCCTATAGCTTGACAATTGTCAGCAGCAAGCCTAATAATGTCTCTATAATCAGTAACTAGCTTCAATCTAGACATTGAACAACCTCACATGTGATTACTTGCCATCTATTCAATAATAAAGGCGTCTAAAGCAGACTTACTTCTTAATTCTTCTTATTTCGCTGGGTGGGGTGCACGGAAGCCCATTAAAGCGTTTAAAGAACGTCTTTAGACAGCGAAAGATGACAATCGCTTGACAATTGTCAACAACAAGTCTAATACAGTCTCTATAACTAGTAACTAGCTTCTATAAAGGAATTAAACAGCTTCCATTGCTGATTACATGCCATCGTTTGACAATTGCCAATAAAAACCCTAATACAGTCTCTATAACCAGTAACTAGCTTCTATAAAGGAATCAAACAACCGCAAATGCGATCACTTCCCATTTACTCCATTTTAAGTCCAAATTACAAACATAGTCACTCGGGTATTCCTCTCATATATATTTTTAATTGATGAACATTACAAAAAAAAAGAAGAATTCCTCTCCATTTAATTTATTGAACTTCCTTTTTTGGATCGCAAAACAAATGAAACAGCAACAAAAAAGCAACAAAATTGAGAACGAGGATTGAATAATGTAAATCATAAAAGGAATAAATTTATTTAAAGTTTTTTTTAATAAATGCGAATAAATTGTCGATTGGAATAATATAAGAAAATGCACTTTTGTCTTCGTTTTGTTCCTCATCGCCAACATACAGGCCAACATAAAGGGAGAGAAAACCTACAGAGAATGAACAACAAAAAGACCATGTTTGTAAAATGAAAATATGTATAAAAAAAAATCATTCGATCAAGATGCATGTTTTATAAATAAAAAATCCAGAGAATATAAGGAATAAAGTTGCGATGTCATTATGTTGAATTATGGCGCATTAATTGATATACAATGTTGCATGAACAAGCAAGTGAGTTTTGAGTTGTATGGATAATTTTGAATTTATGGTTAATGGGGGTCAATAAAGATTAAATGTATGAATTAAATGTGAATGTTTTTGCTGAGTTTTGGGGCGTTATTGCTATTGTTGCTCTGTGAGCCCATGCTGCTCATGGATCTTAAGCAACGATGGGAGAATGCTGGAAATTACAAACTGTCAGAAGTGATCTTAATACAGATCCAGCTTTCAACGAGCTCTAAATGAGGCAATTGGCCCGCGTGCGCCTTCTTGAAGGAAGTGAACTGAATTTTGAGGATTTTTGCAGTTTCTGTGGAAATAATGCGGTCTATAAAGTAGTAAACCTCACTTAGTAGACGTACTTTAAGCAAGAACTGGCTTCAATAGGAATCTTGATGGATTTTCAAGGTTAAGAGTTGAAAATTGCATTTTAACCACAATTTATGCATCTGATACTCTGAATATCGTAGTTATAGCATAGTCTAGAGCCCTATACAGTTATGGCTGAAGCCCTGATCTTCATCCACTGATCACAAACCCAAAAATACTTTGATTTAGTTCAATTTTAATTCAAAATAATACAGATCATACTAATTGGCATCTAAAACCTTAAGAATCAATTCAAAATACTCCATTGACTCCCAAGAGACCTCAAACCTCCAAAAGACTCTCAAATCTTCCCCAAGTCAGCCAATAATCTACTAGAAAAATCACAATTCCCCCATCAAATCCCGCTAAAAAAATACTTTTTTCCTCTTAACATTACTTTTTTTCCTGCCTTAATTTAACTTTATAATCAATAACTTAAAAGGAATAAAAATGTACACAACAAGGAGAAAAAAAGATGGAGTGAACGAGTAAGAGAGTCCAAACATGTTGTGAATGTAATGAATCTTGAACAAAAAAACATATTTCTTGTAAATGGCGAAAATGGCTATAAGAAATAAGAAATAAGAAAAAAAAATGTTTTAACAATTTCAACTGATCTGTTCACTGTAAATGTTGCATTTTGCCAGCATATTTTACAGTCAATTCTCCGAAAAACTTCACTGATCGTTAAATGATACTTCATCATATATGGAAATAGACATATGTGTGTACATATATGTGACAATGTACTGTACCTAGCTAAAGCTTTATAATATATGAAATTGAAGTAACGAGAATCAATTGAAATAAAACATTAAGAGTCTTATGCCATTGTGCTATGCTGTATGTTATGTTGTGTGTGGCTAGAGATGAAATTTATTTTATTCATGCACACTTTTTTTTTTGTTTTATGTAAATTTTGCTTTTCTTCTTTTTCTCAATTTTAATAGTGGTCTATATAATATAAATTGGCTTGAATGATCGAATGGGTGATGATGGTATGAAATAGAGAGCAAAATGCAATTTTTAACATTGTTAAATTTGTGGTCTTGTTAAAGACTTACAGGCATGTATGCTTGGAGATTATTGTTATTATTTATATGTCCGATTGGAAATGATTTTTTACTTTTTTATTAACAACATTATGTGTTGAGATAATGATGAAATGGTGATTTAAGTGAAGGGGACTATTAATGATCGGTGTGAAGTATGGATCATATTTGGATTTGATGGGATTGCGATGGAGGGTAATTAAGGGTCTTGAGGGGGTGATGGAGTAGAATGAAGGGATGATGGAGTCAAACTAATGGTCCTGAAGGGCATATTGGCTAGAAAAATTGAAGTTTTTGAGGTTCTTTAGGATTTTTGAATTTTTGAGAGTTGAGTCAAGTCAATTCAATGGAATTTTGATTTTTGTGTCAAAGTCAATCCCTTAAATTTGAAGACTTATGTGATTTATTCCGAATTTCTTGAGTCAAAAACATCATTTGAAGACTTCTATGGCTCATTTCTCCGTGTAGTCTAAACGGTACAGCATATAATATTCATATATAGTAATATACTGCTGTCAAATTCATGAATGACTTAAATTTAGCTTTAATAACCTACAGTATAGCCATATCCAGTCATTTACTACTGTCAAAGCCAAGAATCACTCAAATTCAGCTTTATTGACCTAAAGCATGGCCATATCAAGTCATATACTAATGTCAAAGTCAAGAATTACTCAAATTGAGCTTTACAAACCTCCAGAGCTCAAAGTCGAATAAGATCCTCTATGGAAATGTCCATTTTGAGCTCAATTACCCTACAAGATCAGGTTATAACATTGATCATTCTTATAAAATTACCAAAATTCGTTTATTCCTCTCAATCCAAATCTACAACTCACAAATCCATCCACATCTCATTATCCAATCAAATATCCATCCAATGACCCTAACCATACCCAATACCACAAAAATAACTACAATTTATAAATTATAAATCTGAAGTGATTCAAATACTATTAATAATAATCCAATAAAATTCAGTAATATCATTATAAAAATGCATATAAAAGATGATGATCATGATGATGATGATAATGCAACAATATAAATCGCTTCTCATTTCATTTCTTCTTCATATACCCGTGCACCATTTTCTCACTCACTCACTGTTAACCACAAAAATATTTTATCGACAATCGATTGAATTTCGCAACAAAAAAATAAAGTCTTTTGAAGAGGCCAACAAAGCAACAAAAAATAAAATAAAATATAAAATAATACACAATAAAAAGCAATGATCATCGGATCAAGTCTCAAAAAAACAGCACATCTCATAAGAAATCTTCACACATTTTGAAGAAAGAGAAATAAAAAAAAATATTTAATATGACGGCAATCGGCAATTTTCATGAAACATTTTATATATTTTCTGTTCATTCTTTTAGTTCTTCTTGTTACTGTTCTGAACTTGTAAAATCGACCTCATTCGATATATGTTTCTGTGCAATAAAGAAAAAAAAAGAATGATAAAATAGCGTACATGCATGGAGTTCTTTTGAGAAGCTGAGATTTGAGGGGTATTGAGGGGGTTCTAATGACAGATTGTCTTATGTTTTTGGAATCGGATTGAGATATTGGGAAGAATGATGTGCTGTTTTGAGTTACAATGGATCGAGTTCGAAGTTTATGCAAATTTGGTATGATATCGAGTCAATTCGAGTCGACTTTCCAATATAAAATTCAAATCGGTTTCAAGATTTGCTTAATCCTTAACTAAGATGACTGTCATACTTATTCGAATAGCATAAGTTGGTTAATCAATCTAAAATCCGGAACTAGGTTGAAATGCCTTCGGCATGATGCAGAATTTGATTTAAATCGAATCTGGCACTAAATCAGAGTCATCCCAGAATGAAACAAGATTTAATCCAAAATTCGGCATCAAGACTGAGTCATTTTGTGCTTGTACCGACTCTTGAATTGATAAACTGACTTGTGCTATTCGGACATGACTAGTCGATTCATATTTTTAATATTGTACCTGAATTTTAGTAAATTTTTGAACAAATAATTACAAAAGATTGCAAAATTGGCTAAAAATCACTTAAAAATCACCCAAAAATTCAACACAATGAATTAATAATGCCAAATATTCTATGAAATCCTTAAAAATCCCACAAATATTGTCAAAAATTTTGTCGACCCCAATTAGACTAGAACTAGTCGTTAATTGGACATCAACTTGCCTTTAAGAGGTCAAAATCTATTTCTGTCTACTCAGAGTAGTTGTCTTGTTATTAAGACGATCTAGATCAGTGCACCACAGCATAATAATCGCTGTCCATCACTGATCTAGATTCTATTATCAATGTTCAAACCCAATGCGCTCTAATCGACCTCCACATCCCCCCTAACTCCATCCCAACCTCAACATCTCACAATTCCCTTTTTGTTTCGCTTTGCCAAGAAAAAGAAAAAAAAAGTTATTCTTTTGTTGAAACATTAACAGCATTGCTGCATTACTGTCGCTGATCAAGCGAAGGCAAGGCATAGGCAGCAACAAAAACAAAAGCAAAAAAAAGAGCAACAAAACCAGTTTTTATAATTGGTTAGTTAATTCCAAAAGTTCGATATATAATATTGAAAATAAAAAATAAAAAAGGAGGAATGGAGTAACAGAAAAAGAAGGCATATAAGGTTATCTCTCAGGCAACGAAAAAATTGTATTTCAAGTCTCTTGAGAAGAAATCGAGTCGATGTCTATAGCCTCAATAAATCTTTACGATGCATCGTATATATTTCGTATGGAATGAGAGAGGAATAAACAATTAAATTAATTTTTATAGGTTTTTGCTACCGAATAATTCGCTATCGTATTTTATATTTAATAGTTCCATTTTTTTTTTTTTAAATTCTTTAAAGGCAATGGATATCGGACATTAAATTTTATATTTTAAAGTTTAAATTCTTAAGCAAAAAAATATAATTATGAGCAAACTCACCATTATCCTTATGCCGGCAACAACAATTTCTCGACTGAAAATAATTGCAAAATATGGACATAATAATGCTAAGTAACCATGAAATATTCCTCCTATTGTACCCCAAAAATATGACACCTAAGGAAACTTTCTCCTTCTATTATGCAATTTTTAAGCCTTGAAAATTTCTCTTTTTTTGTTAAATCTGCATCATGCACGTGCTGTCTTGCAAAAATATATATTAATTTTTAGTCATCTGTCAAACGTATTATAGAATAGTTCTCGTATTGTACGGCACATTTCGGTTCTTCTACCCCTTTTTCAAGTCTAGTGCAGTTGTGGGCAACCTTTTACTGCTGTGGAACAACTTGGTAGTAAGCATCGATGGTTCATGACATTTTCAAATAAATTCGATGGCCAAGTCATGTCCCGCAGCACACAGGTCACCCACAACTGCTCTAAAATTCCATTCTTTTTTTGCTGATGCTGCCGAAGTCACCAATAGAGTAGCATCAGCAATCTGGTGTGTGTATCGAAACAATAAATCCCAATTGAGCAGCACAGTATAAAAAACAATAGCCAATGGCATCTGAAAGCAGCACAAAAAAAAAAGAGTATAATATTTATAACTCAATACGGATTAAATGTGATAACGCATGGTTGTTGGAAGCCGCATAAATTGCATGTTGCTGTTTTTTTTTCTATGAACATAAATTATTGATTTAAAGTAAATTTAGTTATTCTCGATTTTTGTGCTTGCAATGTACTTTGCCTTTATGTCGCATAACAAGAAATGATATTTTTATTCTATGGATATAAATAAATTCATGTTGACTTTGGATTTAGAAAAAAAGTTCCTTTTATTGTTGTTGTTGTGCATTGAATAGCTTTTATTTCTATTTTCAAAAAATATATATAGGAAGAATTTATATTTTTTTGTGAATTTATGTTGAAAATAATGCTAGAAGTAGTGTCTTTAATTTATTGAAGTTTTTGTTGTTGTCGCTTTAATTGAATCATTTGAATCTAAAGGCATTAATGAATGGTTTTGAGAAAGGATTTGGAATTTTTTTGTGGGAATTTTAAGGGGACAATAGTCTGGATTATGTTGGAAGTTGTGGCTTTTTTAAGAGAATTTTGGATATTTTTGAAAGTTCTGGAATTTAGCTTATCAATGCTGATCTGTTGTAGCTTTAAATGATGATGCTGCAGCTTTGAAAAATCTGTTCTACCTTTTAGGATGGCTTAGGACTGTCTAAGATGGCCTAAGACTGTCTAAGATGGCCTAGGACTGTCTAAGATGGCCTAGGACTGTTTTAGATGGCCTAGTAGTCTCTAAAGATGACCTATGACTATCTAAGACGGCCTAGGACTATCTAAGATGGCCTAGGACTGTCTAAGACGGCCAAGGACTGTCTAAAATGGCCTAGGAATATCTAAGACAGCCTTGGACTGTCTAAGATGGCTTAGGACTGTCTAGGATGGTCTAGGACTGTCTAAGATAGTCTTGGACTGTCTAAGATGGCCTAGGAGTCTCTAAAGATGGCCTAAGAGTCTCTAAAGACGGTCTTGGACTGTCTAAGATGGTCTAAGACTGTCTAAGATGGCCTAGGACTGTCTAAGATGACTCAAGACTGTCTAAGATGACCTAGGAATGTCTAAGATAGCCAAGAAGTCTCTAAAGATGGCCTAGGACACTCGACAAAGGCCTAGGACTGTCTAAGATGGCGTAGGACTCACAAAAACTTTTAAAAAATCCACAAATTCCAATAAAAAATCCAAATTCCTACCAAACAACTCGTAAAAAATAACAAAAAAGTTTCCATCATTTATTACTGATGAATGAAACCTCAACTAACACTCATTAATGCCTCAAGCATCCTCACATGATTTAAACAAAAATCACAAGTCATTAGACCGCTAATATGAATTTATAGCTATTGATGTCTCTCAGATCAAATTAATAAAACATAAAAAGATGATAAATCTAAGCCGTAATTATTAATTAAATGTTAGCATAAGTTATTTACTCACAGATAATCATTACAATAATTTTTCATTCTTTTTTCTTCCCATTTTCTTATTTTTTTACAGGTAAGCAATTCACATTTTTATCATCATTAATATCTACCGCCATTTAGACATGTTGAAATGATTTGTTGCTCCCACCAAACGTGCTATTATCCTATCATAATTGTGAAAAATTGAATACACATGAAGTACACACAAGCAGATGAATTACATAAAAAATGGATATTGTGAGATTCACTTCAGTAAGTAAAGACATTATGATTATTGCTTTATATATATCCAAAAATTTATTACATCTTTATGCGGACCCGGCAATCGAATGAATAAAGGTCTCAAAAAGTTAATGCACATTTTTGCAACAAAAAAAATGGAATTGGCGTGTGCGGTTGGGCTGTTTATATAGATTTTTTATGACTATGCACACATGTATTTATATTTTTTTAATGTTATTGCAAATGGGCAGTGCTGGAAAGTTGAAAAAATTGTTAAGAAATTGAATTATGATTTATGGGAATTTGTGGGAATAGAAATTGAATTTAGAGCGCAGTTTTTTGGGGTTGCTGGTTGTTTTTAGGGAAGTTTATGGATTGATGCAGTTGTAGGTGTGAATTTTGGCAGTATCGTGACTACAGCTATCGATATTTAATCGAGAGTATCCTAGTGTTCCTTTAAATAGGCGCATATATCTCAATATAGTCAATAACAGCCTCTAAGTCATCTAGTCTAGCTCGAATTCCACAAAACTAGCTCAAATTGACAAGATAAGCCTAAAAGCAACAAACTGCATTCAGCTAGTCCTCACTTAGTTAATCTCGAAGCCCATAATTGCCGAACAGTCATTCTCAAACTCCTTATCTATCCAATGGTTAATTCCAAACTCCCCAATCACCCAGAAGTCAATCCCGAACCCATAGAATACTCAACAGTCAATCCAGAACACCACAATTGCCGAATAGTCAATCTCAAACTCTCCAACTATCCAAAAGACAATTGTTAACCTCTCAAATACCCAACAATCAATTAGAAGCCCCCAGAATACCCAACAGTCAATCCCAAACCCCCCAAATCACCCAAAACATCCAATTTCACAACACCAATCTTTTCTCAAAAACTTACTCATCTTTCTCATCATTATTATGTGATTATAAGCTTTAATTTTAGTCGATGAGTATCACCATCATGATATGCAATTTTGTTCTACAAGCTTCTCTTCTTTATTATTTCATGGATAGTTAATTGAATAGATAATTTATGATTTTTCTTCTATAAATTCATGTTCACTTCATTTTCCATGTTTTTTTAAACATTATGAAATTGTAAGGCATAAAGAAGAAAACAAAGCATAGATAGATGAATAATAGTGATTTGAGGGCGTGCGAAGATATCAAGAAGAAACAACAAAAAAGGGAGGACGCGCGTGTGTGTTTAAAGTATTGTATATGCACAATATTTTTGCCCACATTTACATCCACACCCATTTCTCGTCAGCATTTTTATATTTCTCATTGTCTTTATCTAAATGATTTAATCTATGCGATATATATATATAAAATATATTTCTTATTCAGTAGCGACTTTTAAGTGATTTTAATGGCGGCATGCACAGAAATGATTGCGATGTTTAAGTAGCTTCGGATGTAATGGTTGATTGATTCGCAAGCTATTTGATGTTGCTGCCGGGTTGCTTTTGTTTGTCTTTAGGGAGATCAAATAGTCTGCTAATATATTCATTTGGATGTTGTATGGTGTGCATTATCGTAAATTTATTTGGATTGTTGAGATGGATTTGAATATGGAGATGATTGTTGGATTCAGGGGTGGAGTTGAGGGTTGTAGGGTGTGTATTGGACTTGGAGTAGGATATAGTTGGATGTATTGTTCTAATTTGAAGTAATTGGAGCTAGATTTGGTCCAAAATTGCTCAAATCAGCTCTAACTTATGGAGATTCAGACTAGTTTTGATCAGGATCAATTCAGGCTCAAAGGCGCTTGATCTAGTTCAGACTAGTCTAGCCCCAAAGTGATTTGAACAAGTTTAGACTAGAATCAAGCATTAAAACCTAATCTAAAGCAATAATACAGCCACTAACTCCCATTCAAGCTAGATTCTCCATAAAAACTTCATATCCTTCAAACTACATCCCTGTTCCTTGCTTTCCTTCATAAAGATCCAATAAAATTGATAAAAAAAAATAATATTGTGATGTAATCATGGATGCGTAAAGAATGAATTGGAATTTTATAGAAAATTAATGGTCCTTATTAACTGCACACTCAACGCCATATACTTAAAAATATACATATAAATTGAGAGACATAAGGAACGAAAAAAATTTATTATGGATAATGCTTGCCAACAACATAATAATAATGATATTTTATATTTTAATAATAAGTAGTTTTTTTTTTCGGTTAATGCTACTGAATATATCATCATCGTCTAGCAAATATTATTAATGTATAAAAAAAAATTACGCTAAACCTCATTGAGATTTAAAAATTATTATTATATATTTTTTTGTGTACATCCCACTTTTTTATTCTGCAGCTTTGTGCTCTCAATGTCTCATGCTTCATTCATTCTATCATCATAATCATCATTATATCATATCATTCAGTCACTCAATGATATTGTTGCTGTTGAAATTTTATGAGAAAAGTTTATTTATTTTATATTTTGTTATTATGTCGTAGCATATCACATAATAATAATGAACATAGCGATAAATATATAGAGAGATAAATGTATAGATGAATGTACTGGATGGAGATGTTTAATAGAGAGTTTTAGCTTTTTGCTGGCATATTGTGTTGAATTGGTGGAGATGCAGTGGTTTAGTGTTGGTTGGATTGATTATGATGCCAAAAATGGACAGCAAAGGGGATATAGAGACACTGAAAAGTGCGTAGGGACAGTGAAGAGTGAGTAAGGACAGCGTAGAGTACGTCGGGACAGCTTAAAGTACGTAAGGACAGCGTAAGAAGCGCATGAATAGTTTTATCCTGACTAAATGTCAGGTGTGCGTCGAATGTAGTATAATAATGAATTTTCTTTATATTTTACTTTTCGAGAAGAGTATTTAGGGCCATTAGTAGTAGTATGACTCTAATATAGCTTAGTTGCAATCTAATTTTTATATCAATACGATTAGAGCCGCTACTGTGAGCATTTTTCAATCAATTACCATGAATTATTAAGGATCTAGACAAAAAGATTCATTTTTCTAGCGAAACATATTTCAATTTGATAGTCAGACCCAAAAATAGGGTGTAGGATCAATATTCGAAGATCATATAGCCATTAGGGTTCAATTGTCTCCATAATTATACTTCCCAAATCAACTGAACCTCCATGAACCTAAATTTCAACAAAATAACAAGCTTCAATCCCAATTCCTCTCCACAACTCCAAACCATCCCCTTTAAGATACACCAAAACATTAACAGAATCATCCAAACATAGATCTCAGCATTCTCATCCCTCATCCCCCCAATTCCAATCCCTCCAATTCAGCTACGAACAAAAAAAAATCAATAGAATTGATAACATTATTTTGTGCTTTATCCACAACAGCGCGAGATGAGAGAGACATTTTCTCATTCGCACAGAAAAAAAAAAAATAAAGTTTCAAGGAAGATAAATGTACATTCTATATCCAATATCATCAATTCTCCTCTTATATATTATGTGATATATAGATATATATAAAATAAAAATGTTTGTAGCCAAAATGATATAGCTATATATATTCTTTGGTGGGCTGAAACAACCTCTCCTTGTTGACTGTTAATCATGAGTCATGTATGCCCCCCCTGAGAACATATTATCATGTAGTGTGAAGTGAAAGGAGAAGCAAACGATAAATTGCCATTTGAAAAACGAATTTTCTAATGCCATTTGAAGCTGCTACAGGATAGATATTTGTTATGTTCAAGAACATTCGTTATCTAGCGTACATACAGCTTTTAGGCGGCACTAATGTAATCGCCCCTACATGAAAACTTAATTTTTCACACCCCATCATACGCATAATATACAATATAATCTATTTTATGTGTACCAAACATACATTATGCTCTGTTCCTATATCTTACTCAACTGTATTTGTGCTACTGCTCCACGGAAAGGAAGAAGATGTATTTGACAAAAAAAAAAGGATTTTTCACTTTTTTTCATTTTTTCTATCGCTTTTCCCACTGCTCTACATGAAATCACATAAATCTTATTTATTTGACTCTAATATCTAGGCCAGTTACAGAAAAAAAGAAAAATTTTACTATTGCCTATATCGGCATTGTGACCCAAAAATATATATTTACAATGTGTATTGTATGGAAAAAGCCAGCAAGAATGCTATCTATTATAATACATTCACATTCCTTTTTTTTATATGAATATATATTCATTCGGGGGAGTCAAAGATATTATTTATGTGTCGATGAGTGTGAGAAATAATATTTTTTAATATGATATTTATGGGAAGCAAGCACCGCGGAAAAGGGATTTTTAATGGGTTTTATGGGATTTTTGTAAGGGAAGATGATGTGAGTTGATGGTGGTGGATTGTCTTGGTGGCTGTGGTGTGTTTGGGTGAGATGTTGTTGATAGAAGGTGAATAGGCATCCTAAATCAGGACAGCATAGCGTCAATTTGATGGAAAAGTTGTCCAAATTCAGGTTGAAATGTCTTGATTCTTGCCAATTTCATTCTCTTGCTATTCAACCTCATTAAGCGTGCTTGATGCCGTGATCAAGACTCAAGACTCTTCAAAATTGAGACTTCAGGCGATTCTCTTGCATCCAGATACCTGTCTCAATCCCATACTTGAAAATCTGTCAAAATCGAGACTTCGGAAGACCCTCAAGCTCATGCTTTCAATTTTTCATAACAATTGTTGATTAAATCATAAAATATCCAAACTTTTGACTATAAATCTTATTCAGCAACCAAGAATTTTCATTAAATAGTCAAATATTAAAGTAATGACCCTATTAAACCCAACTTATCTCCATGAATCTCCAACTTATCTCCATTAATCTTCAAATTATCTCCTCAAATCTCCAACTTATCTCCATAAATCGCCAACATATTGCAAATAATGCGCCACAATCCATCAATCCAATTCACCATCTTCAACTACTCATCTATACCCATTTATTCCATATCCTCCTTTTTGCTACCCATTATATCCATTATTTCCAGTAATAAAAACACGAAAAAAAATTGTCTTAAGTGCAAGCACAGATAGGCACAAATGATTTCTTTCCTCCATTCTTAATAATTGGGCACCCCGCGATGTTGTTGAAAGCATCGATAGCGACAGATTCATAACAATCAGTTTTTACTGTGCGAGCACCTTTTATACATTAATGAAAGGGATGGATGGCTTTAATGTACACAATATTAAATATTCTTAGCTTATTTTAAATTTATTCCCATCACTTGTGTGCTGTATGTGTAGTCTATTGAATTTACAGGAAAAGTTTGACGTTCTCATAAACAACAAAAAAGAGAATATTTTCATTATGGAAGTTATAACATGGACATATTAATTTTTATAGAGGGGATGCAAATTTATTATACACAAAAAAATAGGAAGGAATGAAACATTTGTTAATTTTTTGCAAATATGATGTTAATTTTAAATAATTGCTGCTTGTTTGTTAATGAAATTCTGATATCCTTTATGGTAAAATTATGGGGTAAAAATTCTAATTTCATTGGGTGTGAATACTGAATAAGTGATAAGTCTGTGGTGTGGACAGGTGAATTGGGGGGGTACTGGTTGTGGATATTAATAATTATTGGAATTATGGGTTATGGTTAGTTTAAAGGTATAATTTTTGTTTGGTTTTTGAGGGTTGTTGTGGATATTGTTCAGTGAATTGAGTTGAGGAAATTTGGTAGTTTTGATGGAATTTTTTGAAAATTTAGCAATTTTTGTGAAAGATTTTGAAGGGGTTCTTACTTACTTCAATGGCCATATAGATCAACTGTGATCCATGATCTCCCTCAGATGATGCCTAAATTGGTGCTATCGCCGGTTTTTGTCTGTTAATTGTTAAATGCAATACTGTCTCTATCGACAGCTTACTTCCAGGAGTTTTACTGTGGCATACCAATATGAGAGTCTTGTTTGCTTGTTCCTCTTTGGTTCTAATCCACGTATGTAACAAGGAAGGTCACATATTGAACATTATTGCTTAATTTATAGATCAAATGAAGCTACAAGACATATTCCTGGTTTTTTGGGGTCTAGACAGTTGATGCAGCTAGAAAAGCATAATATATCCAATAATATGAGATATTTTTACAAAAAAGTTGAACTTTTCTAGCATTTTGATCAATTTTTAGGGGTTTTCTTCCAGAATTCTCAAAAATTTCATCAAATTTCATCAAATGCCATCAAATTCCATCAAATTTCATCTAAAAATCATCTAAAATTCTAAAATTTCACTCAATCGTAGCCCATACCAGTCAATAGCACCCTCTACATCCCCTCTCACCTAAGTCCCTCCAATTCATCTCTCAAACTCATAAACCACATCAAAAAATTATTAAATTTCTGCACAGCACATTCAATGACTTGTGAAAAAATGTTTCCTTTTTTTTCTCTATTTTAAAATTCTCACATGTCATTCATCGAATATGCTTTCATTAATTATGAATTCATAAACTTGCCATTGCTTACAGAATGAAAGAATGAAATATAGAACGTATAGAGACAGAATAAAAAAGTTGTCATATGAGATAAAATATATGACAAAATTAACACGCCAATATGAATATTTTTTAAATTGCTAAGAGGACTCAACTTCGTGTGAAAATACATGAAATTGTAGCATATAAAAAAAATTGTAGATAGATCGAGAGGCATGAGAGGATATATATGTGAAATTTACTATATCCAGCTATTGTTCATGTTGTTGCTGTACACACGATGTTATTTTTTTTTTTTTTTGAATTTTTATCTTAACAACCAGTGTGCCATATAAATTTCCTATGAGGATGTATATCTACGTATAACCCTCCACCCCCCAACATTCCTCTCCTTTTTTTCATCTTCATGGCTGCAAGTGCTGCTGCCATGTATTCCTATATACAAACATCCATGTGTGTGATACTGACCAGACTGAGTCATAAATTTTTAAGTGACAAATATACACCAGTTTAATTTAAAAGTATTTTTCCTGTTTTTATTTTCATTTTCTCTGTAGTGTCTATGCCCCTCTTGCTTTTTTGCTCGAGCTATAGCTCATGGCACCATAAATAAATAACAACCGCATTGCATGGAAATGAATCATTTTGATGTTGATCAACTGACTAAGATATGTTTTCAATACATATACATCCTATGTCTCTATGCTTTATCTCTAGACATGGAATATCACTTTCACTATAAACATCCACATCCATACATCCATACACATAAGGTGGATAACAAAATAACTCAAAATAGAAGATAAAAATAAAAAATAAGGAATGAATTATTTCAAGATGTATGGCCATGATGATAAATATCTTTTTATTCTCATTAATATAAAGGATGGAAAGTAACAGAGCATTTCCTTTTAAAAAAGAGTGTGGAATGAAGAATTAAGAATAAGAAGGAATAGAGAAGAATGAAATTTTTCAGAAGAAAATGAGGGTTCATTATGTACTTTTTTGATGCAAGGATTGGGCACTTTTTGGAATATTTTGGGGGTATTTTGCGATTATCGTTGAATTATGTAGTTATAAATTTTCGTTGTGATGAATAATCCGTAATTTATGTCGATTTTTGGAGATAATTGAGAATTTTAATAGGAATTTAATTAAAAAATAGAGTTCTTTGGTAGTTTGGAGCTTCAAACCTCCTTTGATGGACTAGAGTAGACTAATTAGTCTTAAATAGCCATGATAGACCACTTTTGATACCTAGCAATGCCTTTTAATCAATTTATGACTTCTACGCATTTTAATGTGCGCAGTCGAGGTGCCATTTTATAGCAACTAATGATTTATTGGTAATGGCATTGTTAAACTCACTTTATTGAGTTTATCAAGAACTAACAAGGAGCATGTTCATTAATATGCTCCCAAATTGAGCATATTGATTTTTTTTAATTTCTGAAATTATTTTAAGTTTTAATAATTCAGAAAATTTAGAAAAATTTGAAAAAAATTCCTAATTCAGCCATTTTATAGCATATAGTTTACTGTTTAATGTAGTGCTGAGCGTTTAAAATTTAATAAAAAATTACAGTTACAAAATTGTCAATTTTAAAGCATTTCAAAGCATATTAAACATTTCAAACATAACCAATCCCAGCATCTACCCTAAAAGATTTAGGTCAATTTATATCCATTCACTACCCCTGAATGATTTACGACCAACCAAAAAAATATAAAAGACACAACTTTTCAATCCTTTTTATTACCCCTTCAGTCCACACAATAATAAAAAAATTTGTAACAATACGACATACCAATTCATTCAATCGGAAATTCAAACATATTTTAGTTATTTTATTTTCTCATCCAAAACAAGTTCCAAAAAAGACACAAAGTGAATAATCCTTACCCTTCACTTACCAATCCATTTGTTGTTGTTGTATAATATATTTTAAAAAGATAAAGAAAAGAATTTCACACTTAAAAAGACTTTTATTTTGTGAAAAAAGCAGAGAGAAATTTATATAAAAATGGAGGAGTGAAAGGAGAGAGAGAGAGAAGGAAAAAAATACAATACTAAATTTTCCGGTTCTAACATTCTTTTAAATTCATTTTTAATTGCTTTTTTCTGCTTCTGCTGCTGCCGCTGCTGTTGCAACATAAGGTTTCCTTTTATGTATAGATTGGGAAGAGATAGATGATGATTTGATTGGATATAGAGCGCATTTTATGAGGGTTAGGATATCGAATGATGTAGTTTGGTGGGTATCATGCGTGATTTGAGGGGTTTGTTCATGATATTAGAAATAAATCCATGATTTTGGGGTATATATCCATGATTTGGGGTTAATATTCATGATTTGAAAAGAATATTCAAGAATATATGAAAATATTCATGATTTAAGGCTCAAATCTATTCATTTGGGTTTATTTTCTAATTAATCAGGAATACAAGAGTCCAAATAGTCAATTTGAATGACATACACCTAGTATGGCCTATATTAGAGTTGATTATATGAGTTATAGCCGATAAATATCTAAAAGAAATTAAAATTGGTACTCTAGGTGCAGTGGT
The DNA here is from genome assembly GCF_022539635.2 of Chironomus tepperi. Lineage (NCBI taxonomy): Eukaryota > Metazoa > Arthropoda > Insecta > Diptera > Chironomidae > Chironomus > Chironomus tepperi. Next base: position 6,429,294 of record NW_027226207.1, read on the forward strand.
TTGATCAATCCTCAATTATTAAGCTATAATCAGTTTTAATGACACTTGTACAGCTATGGATCCCTATATCTAAGTATCTAACCTTAATTTACAAAGATCTAGCCTTGGAGCAAAGAAAATTGGATATCTAGAGTATATTATAGCCACAAATACCCTTAATTTGAGCCAATATTCTCAAAATACTCATCACAAGCTAACTGCCAGTCAAACTGCATCACTCTCATCCTCACCTCATCAGCATCACCTCCAAAAAAAGTATATCTAAAGCATTTATTTTTTATACATTTTTTATTCTTTTGCAATAATTTTCTGGTGTCTGTTGTCGCTTCACAGTTTAAAAGGCATAAATTTACAAGTTTTATTTTTTTCATCGAAATTGAAATGAAATTTAAGCAAGTAGCAAGTGCGTTGTCACATATATCTGAACACACACATACACCCACAATGGAGGGAAGTTGAAAATAAAGAAGAAGTATGGCATTCCGTAATTTACAGCCATTTGATATTATTTTCCAATAAAAAAAGGGTTGAATTCCTTTTATTTTTACGTAATTTTAATAAACAGTCTCGGTGACTCTTTAAATTTATATCAATAGAAACATAAAAGAAAAGAAAAATAAAATTTGTGGATGGAGGAAATCTCATTGATTTTTTTGTTGTTGCTGTTCCTTTTTTCCGTATTCTTCCACAACATACACATTCACATGAAAAACATGAAACATTTTGGAAAGTTTTGATAGAAATACGGCAAAAATACAGGAAAATGATGACATATTTTCGTTTTATATTTATTTTTTTGCTACTACTGCCGCAGCAACAGCAGTGGAATGAGACGAATGGCTAAGATTTATTTCTTTTTTGTTCCTCTATTCTATGTATTATTATTATTATGTATTTATTGTATCTCGAAGTTGAATTTTTATGTATTTTAGAAAATGTTTAGGATGGCAGGGTTGGGAATTTTGTGGAGGGTGATGTAGTGGAAAATGAGTTTTTTGTGGGTGGTGCGAATTTTGAGTAGATGAGATTAAGCTATTTAATTAGATAGAGACAATTCTTCATTTAGGGTCTATTGTCTATTTTACTTGATATTGCGTATCTTAAGCACTTTAATGTTGGTTTTTGAACAGTTTTTGAAGGATTGAACCTCAATTTTGAGGATTAGAAACTCAGATTATGTTTTAAAGTTCACTATGACTCAATATTCTGTCTCTAATGGCCCAACATGGTATCCACAATGCAGCAAAGCCATGTTAGTTGCTAAAGCACATCCAAATTAGGCTCTTGGACCAAAAATGGTGCCATAAATTCCAAAAATGTAGCATATAAGCCACATCATCCAAATTAAGTACCAATACAGCACTGAATGCATCTTTAGGTCGACTTGAAACTATCCTAGTCCATCATGCCTTCCTATTGTACTTTCCAGAGCTCCTAGCCTCCCCCAACCCCCCAAGAACACAGGAATACAACCTAAAAGGCCATGACATTTCTAGCCGCTCTCATTAAAACAAAATAACTGAAAATTGCCAACTTTTGTTCACCTTTTCAGCCCAATAAATTACGCAAAAAAAACTTCAACCTTTGCATAAAATAAGAGAACACAGCGGAACCAAAAAAAAAAATATTCAATCATAAACCATTTAAATCCCATAATGTCCCAACCAACTCTGCGCGCGCGAGAGAGAAAAAAAAGTGTATATATATTGTGAACATTTTATGTGCTATATATATGAAGAGAAAGGTGATGTAATGATGGGGTCGCCTTTTTATACTTGATGAGGGTGGCTTTCACGTTCCTTTCTCTTTTTCCTTCTCATTGTGTGTGTGTGTATGAGTGTATATATATCTAAAATTCCCTTTTTACCATGGGTTCACTTTTCCTTTTTGCTCATTCGTTTGCCTTTGCCATGCTCCTCTCGTTCTCTACCCCTCTATGAAATACAAGCACGAATAAATTACCTAATGAAATTTATTGCTGTTAGAATGTAATATAAAACACATTTAAATAACATGAAATATTTCCTTAATTTTTCTTGCTTTTCTCTGGCTCTTTCCATCTCACTTACTCATTCTCGTGCTGCTTCTTCTTTCACTACATAAACCTACATTTCATTAATATGATTCTCCTGCCTCTATGTATACTTTTTATTTTGGATAGTATTTTTCATGACATAAAAAGTCTATTTTTCTATTTAAAATGAATTTAAAACACATTTGGGGTTTAATGGTATAACGAGTGGCATCAGGCATCAGGCGGCAGTGGAATAAAAATTATTATTATTTATAAAATAGATAATAACTATTGTAGTTTGAAAAATTTGTCATATTTTGCACTCAATTTGATTCTATTCTTATTATGAGTTTTATGTACGTAGATAATTGGATGTGGAAGTTGAGTGTGTGGATGGGTGAGGATGGTTAAGGCGCATTTTGGTTGAGGAGATTGAAATTGGATTTTGAGTGGATATTGTGATGAAATTTGAGGCAATAAGTCATGTTTAGTTGGGTCTTCTTGTCTAAAATGCAGTTTACGTATACCAGTTGTCAAGACACCTCAAAGCAGCTACATCGTCCATCCATCCGCTCCATATACGCACAATATCAGCCTTATCTGACTCTAGATAGCTTCTGCAACTAAATGAATCACTGAATAAGCTCTAAGTACCTTCAAATTGCATCATACAGATGGATACATAAGACTGACTCCATCATGACACTCATTAACCCCATAACCACCCAAAAAGACCTCAAACTCAATTTTAGTCAATCAAATCTGTAAAATACTCCAAATTGACTAACATCAACCCCATAAGCACCCAAAAATGACCTCAAACTCATCTCTAGTCGTCTAAATCCCTAAAATACTCCAACTAGACTGACATTAACCCAATCCATACCCCAAAGTGACCTCAACTCTCAACTCTAGTCACCAAAATTCCTCTAAAATACCCGCTCAATAATTTCCTCTAAAATAGTATATATAAATAACAAATAAAAAGCGTTAAAGCGTAGCCGATACATAAAATGTAAAACAATACAATAACAATGGTTGAATGGTCGAGAGGGATATAAACACACTATTTTGAGAGCAATTCCAATAATATTTTATTTGATTTTTGGTTCGATTTTTATGAGCCATTAGGGTATGCTCTTTATCATTATCATTCAAAAGCAGCCATACACAAGTTGAACGTAGTGGAGAGTAAAAAATGAGCATAGCGAGTCAGTGCAGCCCTTGAAACAAAAAAAAAAAACCTCATAAATTATCACACATTTTATCATGAAGCAGTTGAATTTATGGATTGCCGCTCATATCGAATCGCAGTGTTTGAAAAGGGCTCAAAAAAAATTTTTTTTTCCTCCTATCCATAATTGCTTTTATTATTGCATGATTGCTCGAGATTCTGGTAATTTTTATGGCACTCACGTACTTTTTGATATTTTTTTTTCTCTTCCTTCTTCTCGTTGTACAATGAAGAAGTTTTAAATTCCAACTTTTTTTTTTTGTCGCTCGGTGTGTCGCACGAAAACTTTTTTCCTTAATTCACCGTCAAAAAAAGGAGAAAAGAGAATAAAGACTGAAATTTTTTTTTGTGTGTTAAGTTTGAGGAATGTTTTTGGTCGATGGAGTTGAGGATGTGCAGTTTGGGAGTGTGGACTTGATGGGAATTTATGGAGTTGATTCTGGGTAGCTATAGCTGGCAGAGAGACTGGTTTTAAGGTACCGTAGGGATATTTCTGAATCATGACAGCATGCTCGTCTCATTTCGTCTCAAATCCCAATTATTTCGACAATATCTAAGATGTTTCTTTGTTTTATGGATAGAATGACTAAAAATCAATAAAACGCATAGCTGTAAGGCTGTCCTTCAACATTCAGTGTCAAAAGATAAGGTATTAGCCAAATTGGGGCATATATAGCCATATTAGCCTTCAATTCATCTTATCTAATGCATACTCCTTAAATTCTTTTCCAAAATCTACATCCATACCCAGCCATACTCCAAAAAATGCGTCACAATCTCCCCAAAGCATCCCAAATCACACCAGAGCCTCATCTACCATTTAAACGACACACCGAGAATTCTGCCGGGTCTCTTTTAGTCTCTTTTTTTTGTTTCATTCTTTTTTTAAGCTACATTGGGAATGAAGTTAAAATATATATCGACGACCATGCCTTGAGTGTTTTTTGATTACAACTCTAAATTATCAGAATCGAGTGAGGACTCGAGCACAAAAAAGAATGAAATCTTCTTCCCCCTTTTTTTTATTTCTTGTTCAAAATAAACTTTCCAGCGATGTTATGTCTCGCTCCTTTTTTTGTGCTCTCTCTCGTTTATATATATACATTTTTTTTGGCCTTAGATTTATTGCTGCATGCCTTTACGTATTACACAATAAAATAAAAGAAAAATAATAAGCCTCCGGGTAACATATATCTTTCAGGATTTTCCATCTTAAGGAAACTTATGGCGAATGGAGATGTGGAAAATTATAGGGAGGGTGGATGGGAAATGGTGGAAAATGCTGTTGTTGTTGCTGGCTAAACAATTTATTCAAACTTTTTTTTTTTTTTTTTGCTCTGTTCATTCCTAAGCCTCACTCTCTTTTTTACATTTATTTTACATTATAAAGCAGCAGCAAGCAGCGAAAAGGAGGAGGCAGAGTGAAAAAAAAAAAATGCTGATAAGGATGAATAAAAAAAATATATTTCAGCTAATTCATTCACTTTTTTGGGGTTAGTTGGATGTTGTGTGACGTTGGAGATGGGTTGTGGAGGTTCTGGTAATAATGATAATGGATTTGAAGTTTTGAATAGATGCATGAGGTCAATTTGGATATTAGATGGAAGAGTAATGTGATTTTATATGGATTCCGAGTCTATTTCGGGTTCTGGACTTTAAAATGTTGAGTTGGAGATGAAAAAATGTCGAATAATTGAGAATCTATTGGATCAAACTCATTTAAATGCAAAAATACTAATTGATTGAGAATTTATGGGATTAAAACTCATTTAGACTCAGTGACTATGATGAATTTTAAATCAAACTTCAATTTATGTACTCAAAATGACGTATGGAAGTCGTCCAGATGTTGTTATATTCTAGAATACTTAAGCAATTCTCATACATTCAAACATGACCATATACTGACGAGATTCATGCTTTTTGATGCCAGAAAATCAAAAATGCTTAAAATTGCATTGCTCAAGTCTCTAACTATTGAGACTGTCCCTTGACCAAAAGATTGTGAAAATTGCATTCCCCATTTACCAGCTCCCTAACACCCAAACAAACCCCCCCTCTCAGAAGACTATCTTGCATAAATACACACAAACCGAAATACCTCATGGAAATTTTCATCCAATAAATTTTCTTCTACGAAAATTGCAAAAAAAGATATAAGAAAAAAAAAAATTTAAATCGATAGAAGCAGCAAGAAATAAAAAAAAAATCAATCTCATCTCGTGTGCTCAAAATTTATTCTCTTTTTTTTTTCAATATACGCTCACATATGAGGTCGAGTGCGACAGCAATAAAGCATTCTATCCCTTTCTAACACATTAAGATATATTGCCTGAGCTACCATTCAGGAAGCCATTAAATGTTTTTCATTTTTTTTTTATTCTTCGTATTTTCGCTTCTCTCGCTCATCTTTATTTTAAACTGTGTGTTTATAAAAATAAAAGATTATAAAAAGAAATTTTTATATTTTTTGTTTCTTCTTAAATCCACTATGTGTGGTCACATGCGTGTGCTCTTTTGACTAGACAATTTTTTTTTCTTCTGTTGTTATTTGCTTTTTTGTGACATAAATTCATTATATTAAATATGCGAGTTGATGATTAATAAAATTGTAAGATAATTTTTGAGTGGGATGGGATGGAAATGGGGAATTGCGAAGAGATTTGGATTGTTTTGAGAGGTTTATGGGGGTATGGGAGTGAGGATGGTATGTTATATGGGTCTAGGACCTGCTTATTGACACTATAGATCGTAATTATCGATTGTGATCCATGAATAAGCTAGATGACTCCTAAAACTGGCTCTATAGCTGACTGCCGCTTGATAATTCGGCTATACCTTTCCAATTGTGCTTAGTATCCAAATTTAAGACGTCATTGATGAATAACCCATTAGAAATCTCAAAATAAATTGTAAAATTCACATTTTGAGTAAATTTTGATCAATTTTTGACTTAAAATGTCAAATATATTCCCAAAAACCCCAAGCTCCTCCTCCTACGGTCCCTTATTCCCTCCACTGTCCTCTATTCCCTCAACTGCCCCATATTCCCCAATCTACACACCCCCAACTACATCAACAACCCATAAACAATCCCATAACAAAACTATTTTTATTATCAGCATAAACAACAATCAATCATTTACATCCACAATTTCACTCGACAAACAACAGCCGTAATCATCAGATTTTTTGCATCATTGTAATTAAATGTCTGATGCTGATAACATTTAAAGCTAAACATTTGCATGATACAGAATTAAACAGCACATTGTTGTGTATTTATAAAATAAATAAATGCAATTTTTTTAAAATTGTGAATAAAAAGAAGAGTCAAATGCCCTTTTGAGCGATGATAACAGTAATGTAGTGAAAAATTTTCATTGTTTGGGAATTTTTTCAACTCAATGGAGATTGTTGTGAGGCTGTAAAATGAGGTTGTTGTGGATTTTTGAAGTTGAATTGTGGGAATTCGGTTTAATTTGAGTTATGGAGTGGTGTTGCTGAGCGGTGTTTATAGGGTGACTGTGAGGACTATTAAGTTAGAATCAAGTAGGAACGGCTTCTAAGTGATTTCTGAGTGGCTGCCGATTGATTTTGAATTTACTGTCCGCTTGGCTGCTAGTGAACAACTTTACGTCGTATGTTGATCGGGTTATAGACAGCAATTGAGGGTTTTGATTCAAATTGAGGCCCTAGACATGCTTAAGATGAATGCTTCTATTTAACCTAGGATATACCCAAGGAATTAACCTTTAAAATTGAAAATGCTCTCAATTTTAATGAATTTTCAAAAATTCTCACATTTTTCATCGAAAACTTCACCAAATTCCCAAAAACTCCATAATTATACCCAACAATCTTCAAGAAGTCACGATAATACCCCATAAAACCGTCCATAAAACTCAATTCTTATCTCAACTCAAATCTTAATACAAAATTCTTAACAGTACATTGCGTTATCCCAGCAAAAAGAAACATCCATCCAAAAGCCTCATCATCCTCCTCAATATTTGATTTACTGGACATTCCTCATTCTCATTCGAGAAATAATTTAAAATTAACTGAAAAGAAAAAAAAATCCCGTTCGTTTTTGCAGAACAAAAAAAAGGAAAAGAAGGAACAAAAAAAAAATTAAATTGCATTTATCCCTGCAGTCATAAATCGTTTTTCTGTGTGCTGTGTATATTTTTTTATTTCTTATTTTTTTATTTCGGTATGCATGGAGCGGAGAAGTGAATTTTGGCAAACAGGAAAGAAGAAATTCCTTAAAAAACTGGTTTTATTCCATTTTTTTTAAATTATAAAGCACGCAAGACGCTTTCATCATCATACTTAAAGGGACGAGACGAAAAACTGTGCAATTGCATTGATTTTTTGATAATATTCTTCATTTCTTTTTTTTTGTACATAATTATAAAACCGTGAAGATTGAGGAAGAATGTTCAATAATCAAGTGTATGATGTAGTTATTTCCGTCATAATAATAATATGTATACACCCAATATTACTTATAATGTAATGACGTTCGGTCAAAATCATCATAAATTTAACAGTAATTTAAGATTATTGGTTATTATCGGTTGATCTTTGATTGTTGGGTTTGATGTGGCAATTTTGGTGATTTTTTTGCTTCCGGCAATGTTTGTTGGTGGAGTATTGAGGGACAGTTTGAAGGTTAGGTATCATATGAGGCCTAATATTGTCAATTTTTGAATTATATCCTTGTTTTTAGTCAAATTTAATTAATAAAAGATGAAAATGAAGTACAAATGGATATAAATTCTTCAAATAGGGTCATTTTAGGCTCTATACCTTCCTTAATAATGAGATTCTGTTGAGAAATAGCTTAAACGGATGAAAATCAAGCAACATTCTGACATCAAGTCAGTAAATAGCCTGATTCATCCTATAACTGGCTCCAAGTCAGTGCAACGCTGTCTATAGTGACTCGTTGAGTAGTTATTTTAACATAAACAGCTGATTGTACACATTATCGTCTACAATCTAAAGTTACATGCTTTTTGTGCATCTTGCTGCATGAAGGAGTTCGAAATGGACTTCTAGACATCAAATATCATCGATTCTTTCATAATTTATTGAATTTTCTGTTAAAAGTCTCAAAATAAAGTTCAATTATGCACCTAGTTTGTCATTCGTCGACCTTAGGTATAGATAATAGCTGAATATTGAGTCAAGTTGTCAATTTAGGCAACTAAAGATCTCTAATACAACAGATTATCGATCACATTGCCAATTTCAATCAAATTAGAGCACTAAAATATACCTAAAACCCCCCAAAAAATCATCTAAACTTAATTAACAGCCAAATCTCATTCAAACATCTCCTTAAAAAATCCCAAAAAAGAAGCACCAAAGTGTCTTATTTCATCATCATCATCATCATTATAATGATATGACACATAAGCATCCGAATCTGATTTTTATTTTACATCCATTTCTTCATATCTCATCACTTTATTATTTTAACGACACGATCCATTTGTGAAGCTGTAAAAATATTCATTCTAAAGTGGCAGTGGAAGTAGCTTCTTAAAAAAAAAGTTCTTTATTATTTTTTATGATGATCCCTTGATGATTTGAAAGTAGAAAAGACAACAGATCCTTTTTGTGTCGTTTCCTCTTTCCATGACTGTCGATGTGTTACGTAAATATATCCTTTTACGCATATAGAATATGCTACGTTTCACTTACTTTCCATTTTGTCGGCAATTTAAGAAAAAAAAGATGTTTCTTGCTGCTATATGTCATGAATATATTTTCGGTTATTTTTTTTTCGTTCCTTTTCCTTGCTTTCTTCGCATGTCACATGAAAAAAAAGGATAAAAATTTTTAAATTTTACTCCGCAAGACATGAACATAGAAAAAGAAGAGAAAGTTGGTATGTGAAGGGTTTCCAATCTTTTTTCTGGAGAAATTGTATTGTTATGCAACATATTTGCCACCTTATGATTCTAGGAATTGGCTTTTGTTCTTCGAAGTTTCTCTTTTTTTGCTGCTGCCTTTTTCTTTATTTCGGGTGTAAATCATAAAATTTATCTCTGATTCTCTTCTTTGGCTTCTTCTACTTTTTTTTCCAATTTTGTATTTTGGAATTCTCATGCATTTATGATGATGTGTTATGAGTGTTTGAAAGGATTTGGAATTGATTGGGGTTTTGGTAGAGAGTTGGGAAAGAAGATTTGAGCGGGTTTGTTGGTTTAAATGACTGTATAAGTAACCTTAATGTCATATTGCTAGTATTGCATTTGATATTGAAAATTGGCAACCGGAAGCCAATGATAGGGCTTATTTCAGGCGGCATCTGAGAGAGGCCATGGATTAAAATTGATTTTTGTGTCCAGCGGATTAAGTAAGGCTACTGGAGCTGGAATAGCTTTGAAAATCTTTTATATGAGCTAATCATATTGATTCTAGCTTTACTCAACTAAAGCAAGCCACAAGTGACCCACGAGCAGTTCTATAAAGTCGCTAGAGGGCCTCTACACCACCATGTTAACGGTAAGACATGAGAGTGTCCTGACAGCTTCATGATGCCTCTTTTTGGTCCATTTTAATGATTTAACATTGAATTTGCCGCGTCATATTGCTTGGAACTGTTACCGTCCTTAAAAATTGATCAAAAAGACTCAATATTGACTACAATACCTTGCCAATACCTAAAAATACCTCAAAATACTATTCTCACTCAACCTCACATCCTCATTCACAACCCCCGCTCATAAAATACCATCCAATTTTCCCAAATTCAGTCACATAAGTCACGATTGTCGAAAACTAACGAAAAAAAAAAAATTGGAAAAACGAAAATTAGTTTATTAAAATTTATAATGTTCAATGTGTACAGAATTGATAAAATTTATTGCTCCCACGCTCACATATCATGATAGATAGCTAGATAGATGGAAATAAAGCAAGTGTTGGTGTCGTTAATATTACTTTTCTCATTTCTCTTCCTTTCAATTTTCACTGCATATGTATATGCTTATACCCTCTGAAAAATAAGCATGAAGAAAAAGTCACAGACATACATCGGAGACAGGGTATATATATCGTATGCTGTGTTCGATAAACAAGATTAGGAACGAAAAAAAATGAAAGAAATAAGAAACAAAAAAAAATAATCATGTGACAGCCATAAATCATCGAATATGAATCCCGAGAGTGTTGTTTTTCTGTGTATCGTAAGGAAATTTCATAAAATGAAAGGAACAGCAACACAAAAAATATGGTACAGTGGTAACAACAAGAGCAGATATGATTCAAAGAATGGTGGATGTTGGCATGGCATGAGATACAACTTAAAATGTACTTTTTTTTCCATGCTGTACTGCTTTTTTTCTGCCTTTTTATCATAAATTTTCACTCGAGAAATCTACCAAAAATAAGAAGCACCAGGCATCGGCCGGGGAGTGAGTTGGAAAGATAAGAAAAACCAAATGAGAATTCAAGATATTTAGATCGCATAAATTATCCGCTTCTTTTTTTTTGTGTCGCTTGTTTTGACTAATTATAATTTTCAGTTTCTTATGTTGTTGAGACGGCACAAAAAGAAGTCATAAGGGAGGCAACAAGCAAGTTAGGATGGAAAAAAACTGAAAGATATTAACAAAAAATTCATTTTCCAAAAGTTAATTTAAATGGTCTTTGAGAAATGGAAAGTAAATGGAATTGTGAGTTGGGGATGGAGGAGGTTTGGGGGGTTATAAGGCGCAGTTGCTGTTCCTTAATATTTTGCTCAATTTAATTAGCTCTAATTTGGTCGAATTTGTTGCTATTTAGTTCAATATGGTCTTTAATTTCCTTGACAGCTCCAAAATAGGATTATTTTGAGTTCTTGTTGTTCCTACATGGCTCTGTTTGATCTGATCAAATCCTATTCGTCCTTATGTGAAACTTCATGATCCATATAAGTCTGACCAGTCTCATCCTGCTTTATCTGATTATTCTAGTCATTAATGCTGTCTATCTGGCCCTGTCTGATCTCATCAAGTCCTATCCATCCTAATGTAGCCCATCAAGCTCTGAACAGTCTCATCCTGTTGTTTATTTGGTGATCCTAGTCATTCTTGCTGTTTATTTGGTCCTATCTGATCATATCAAGTCCTATCCATCCTTATGTGGTCCCTCTTGGTCTGATCCACCTTTATGTGGTCCCTCGTGGTCCCTCTAAGTCTGATCAACCTCATCCTACTTCAGCAACTCACATCAACCAGCCAATCACCCAATTTGCCTCTAAAATTCCACTTTCTCTCCACAAACATCCTCCAAAAATCAAGCTAAACACAAAAAATTGTCAGAGGAAGTTCGTGTATTATTTTTTTTTGGTGCATTTACCATCATCATTTGCTTCAGAACGTCCTGAGTGTGACATTAATTTTAATTAATTTTTTTTGTGTTCACAAAAAGACACAGAAAAAAATAATAATAAGCAGCACAAGACCCTTCTCCAATTACTTACTTGCTCATTTACTTACTTCATTTTTCTTGCATAAATTTGAGGATGACAAAAAAAAAAGAAGTAATGGATGCAAATGAGTAATATCGATGGTCATAAAATAAGGTTGTGTCACTTTACACATTTTTTTATGGCTTCTTATTGCTTAATTCATGGTACGTGCTTTATTGCTTATTTAAGGATGTGAGTGAGCCATTTTGCAATAGAAATGCCAAATCAATGACTTGACTGCAACTTGTTCAACCATCTTAATCCCAACTAGTATCACATGCACACACATAATCCCTTAACATTGCAATTATTCATCCCATTTCCCCTTAATACATAAAAAAAATTGTCATAATCCAGAATTGCCATTAATAAAAAAAGTGAACAAGCCTTAAAGTCCCTAAACAGCATCGACTATATCGATTGGAACTTTAATTGCTTTTTGAAGATCCTCATGTTCATGATAATTTTGACTTAACATAATTCATAAAAAAGAATTGAGAGTGAATGATAAAAGCAAATAAATAAAGATTCTCAAAAGAGACAAGACATTCTTGCATGCTGCATGTGCTCTTGCATTAAGTGTTTAACGCACATTTTATGTATGGAATGTATTGCCTTTTGTGTCTCTCATTTTCCCCCTTCTTTATATTACTTATTTTTTTTAATAAATGCTCTCTTATAAGAATATATATGTAATAAAAATATGATATGATATTGATTCATAGGAGCTGCAAATGGTTTTAAGTGCTCATAAAAATAATTTATTCCCAAACCACCGAAAAAAAATATTATGTTGTTAGCATTTGAGATGGAGGAATAATGAAACGGGAGGAATTATTAAAATGGCACAATTTTTTGTTCCTTATTTTTTTTTGGTTGAGTCCCTTAAGATTAGAGTTTGGTGGAATTTTTTGGAGGAGATAAGGAAGATGGTTGATTGGAATTAAGGATTTTGAGGGATTGATTAGGATTTATCAATTATTTTGGCTGTTTAGTCTAAGAATCTGCTGTCTAGATCAATAACATGATCTTTTTAAGGTGCCGACTAAAACTGACCCTATTCCTGGCTAGTGCTTGTCAATTTTCAATAAATTTAGAACCCTACAAGTGCATTTCCTTTAGATCCTAGCATACCAAGGACCATTTACTATGCTGACAAGTCTTTAAGATGCAAATACAGTAGTTTAGTTAAGAAACAGCGACTAGCATTAGAAATTCTATTCAGAACTGCAAGAAGTTCAGGATTTAATGGTCCTAGAGGCCATGAGCTCTCATTAGAGACATTAAAGCCTTAACTAAGTCACTTGTTTCAAATTGGCAAACCATTTGATTTTAGCCGTTAACCTAAACATAGTATGAGCATCCAAAAGCTCCAAAACTGGAATTTTATCAAATATTAAATGCAGCAGAGCTCAAAGTAAAAAAAAAAAATAAAATTTTGTATGGAGTCAAGTTGACCAAATTCGGACTTTTCCATGCAAAATCTGAGTCCACTTCGAGCTCTTGAATGCAGAACTGAATGATTTCCTCTACAAAAAATCCCCACAAGGACACCAAACCCTCTCATCAAGAAATTCTCTAATTTCAACCAATTCCTTTTCCTTTCTATCATAATTGCTCACATTATTCCCATAAAGCTATCCTCTATGGCCCATTGAATATTATTTATCTACCATGCTGAATAATTTTAATGTATAAGTACCAACATTCCATCATAACAACACGTTTTGCAGAGTAATTTTGGAGCCTCAACTCTTAATGGAACAGCACACAAAAAAGGATTTTTCATTATCATCCATTCCATGCCCATTTTTATTTAGTTATATAGCACAAAAAAATCATAAAAAATTACGCATTTACCCTTCATTTCAGCCTCAATTCCTCTCTTACATTCTCATTATGAATCTGTTTGATGCTTGATGATGTTCAGCAACAGCAGTCGGGTTAAATGCAATGGTTATGAACAAAAAAAAATATATATTAAAGGATTTAAAATTCATGCGTATGTAATGAAGGTTGATATTAAAATAATTATGAGTTAAGAACCAAAAAATTGCCCAAATTGGTAAAATTATCATAAAAAAAAAATAAAAAAAATTCACCGAAATAAAATTACCAGGGGAAATGAATTGTTATTCATGCATTATATGCTTGGTATCGAGTATGTATGTAGAGTGAGTTGGGGGGATATGGAGATGGATGATTTGTCATATGGTAATGCATAAATTGTTGGGCAGGAAATTGAGAGTTGAATTTTGGTTGATGATTGTGGGGGATTATTGGCGATTTGGGTGACTAGATGGTGAGGTATAGGAAGGTTGTTGGGATGAACTGTTGCTTGGGCTTTAAGGGGCTATCTAGGGTACTTAAGTTAGCTTCAGATGCCACGTGAGGGTGACCATCAACCACAATTGATTCATACGTCAAGTAAAGCATGCAATTGAGGGCTTCATAGTCATTTAACACCCAAACAGGACATCAAGGGTATGGGGGACATCAAATCCTTAATTCACAAAAATTAACGAAAAATAATGTCCAACGTCCCCATCCCGTAACATAAAAAATCTACATATTTAAAATAAATACTTTTACAAGTGCTCGTGACATCATAAATAAATTAAATTTTAACACCGCATAAAACATCATACAGCAACAATTCTTCTTTTCTGCACATTGTTTGCAGTATATATACAACACATATAATTTTTTTTAAACTGTTTCTCTCTCTCTATGTGTGTGCATATATATTCCAGTACCAAAAAAACAGGAACATAACATTTTTGTTATGAAAAATTTTAAAATTTATTTTACATTCATTGTTGCTTGCCACTGCGGCCAATCTCTTCTCTATCCTCTGTTTTTTTCATGTCTTTTCTGCTGGACAATTTTTACTTCCTTCACAAAGTTTTTAGTTTTTTTTTTGCATTCTCATTGTGTTTTTGTATGTTGCACTTTTGAATTTAGAGTAACAGGAACAATGGTGCGATATGAAGATAAAAGGGGATATGGAGGAGAAAATAAAGAGAATTGCAGCATTTAATGAATTATGTTAAATTCATTTATTTGTGAATTAACTGGATGATAACAGAATGGGAAGAGAGGAAGGGAAGGGACCCCTCCCTCCCTGGTCATGACTTTTGTTTGAGGTTAAATGGAAGATTTGCTGGATTTATTGTGAGATTTGGGGCATTGTGGTCTACATTTTGGGTAGTAAGAGCTATATTGAGGTTAGGTTGACTTACTACTTAGGACTGAGGTGTACAGCTTAGAGTCTGGAAGTCCCTCAATGCCAATAAACCCGAAATGTGCATCATCAATTCAAATCTGACAATTCCTGAAAGTCTACCTCAAGCAAGAGTCAATTCCACATCCCTCAATATCCAATTTACACACTTCAACTCACCTCTTAGCACTCAACCATCAATTCCACTTAAAGCCATTTAATAAACTGTAAAATTATTCAATTTACACATCATACCATTCATACCCAACAAGATAATTTAATCAATACATAAAATTAGCAACATTGTTGCACAGCATCTCATCAATGTAAAGACAACCTACAATCAATCTTACATCCATCAATTTTTCCATCCCATCCTTGTAATTTACGATCAATCAAATGCCAATTTATTAATTTTTCAATCATAAAACACTAAACTTCATTAGTCTATCTCATAGCTGAACAGCCGTAGCCATAAATCTATGTAATTTGATGTAATGAAAAAAATAGTCTAAAGGAAGCGGCAAGCATATTCATTTTTTTTTTGTGTTGTTCTATTTTATGCATCACGATGCGTCTAATATGATATTTATTAAGAGATAAAATAGCTTTCACTTGATATCGTGAGTGTATGTCTATGTCCATAGGTAATATCACGCGATATGTTCACATAGGATGTCAAATTTATGACCGTACGCAGTGGTCATCGAGAGTGACAAATTCCTCTTTTATATTCTTTATAGTAAGGGATGAGAATGATACAGCATAAAAATGAGTTTGTATTGCAAAAAAGGACTGTATTTGTCTGCAGGGCAGTTCAGCATGCCTCTAGAAAATGTAATTTATGATATTGAATTTAGTGCAACATCAGATAGATACTATATACATATATTTACGTATCCAATGGTGAAAAAATTAAACAACCATAGATATGTACAAAATATTCAAGTACAATGTATGGAAGGCAAGTGCATTTTGTGTTTTGTTGTGTTGTGTGAAATATTGGATACATGTTGTAGCATAAACATAACTTACAACATGAATTCCATGAGAACAATGACTATGGTGCTTAATCAAGCGACACCCTATAAATTAATTAACAACTGCAACATCTTGTTGGTTTTCTATACACTTTTTTTTTTTTTTTATTTCCAACTCTCCTCTCTATTCTCTTGTTACATACATGGATACATCTAGTTCCATACTGTGTGTATTTTTGCATTTGCCAAAAAGAAAATTCCTTCCTACTCTTTATTATTGCTTCTATTATTATTATTATTGTATTGTACGATGAGAGTTTATTAGAGCAAAATTTCTCATCGCAGAAGGTGGTACTGTGCATCTCAAAAAGAGCACAAATTTGCTACTCTCGACTTGATGTTGTTTAATTATTAATTAGTAATTTTCTCTAATTATAATTGCTCACAGACTGCTTTATGGGGACGACAATAAATTACTTTTTCACATTATAAAATTATTCACATTTTTTGTTGTTCCTCATTCTTAACGCAAAAGCGTGCAAGGGCATAGCGAAATTATTATTTTTTTATGTCGACACAAGACACAAAAAAAAAACAAAACATTAAAATTAACTGTATAATTTATTTAGCATAGTCAAGGAGAGGAGAGATAGGGAATGGAAAATGTGTTTTGGTTGTGCATGTTTAGGGATGGGTTTTAGAGCGCATTTGTCGGAGTTATAGTCCCGGCATCCTTTAGTTTGAATTTCTTAGCTTTAGGATTGAGACTGACGGCTTGTTAGGCCAACACAGCCTATATAACCAGTATTCCGTTTGTATCTGCAGTACTATGTGTGCCTCACTACTAGAAGAAGGGGTTGGTACATGGTAGTGCTAGGTTAAGTGCAGCTCACGGCTAAATACGTCAGGTATTAGGATTGAGGGTTTCATTCCCGCATTGCATACAAATTATGAACTAAAACTTCATCTGAGTCATATTTTGAATCGACTTCGATTTAGAGCCACAATTAGACTCATAATTTAGTAGGATTCGAACCTCTTTATCATTTATAAAACAGCTTTCATCCCTTAAATTGAGGATTCAAGCTAATAATTCTGATAGATATTGCTCAATAGGAATTATTAGGATTCAAACCTTCAATTCCTAACCAAATCACCTAAAATTGAGCAGTCCAATCTAAAAACCACTCAGCCACATACCCACCATCACCTAATAAATCCCAAACTGCAACAAATCCATTAATAATCTCAAACTCATAACTGCTAAAAAACTGTGAAAAATTTTCTCTCCTTCTCACTCTCTCTTTATCCCTCGCAATAAACTGCAACAATTCAGCACAAAAAGAAGACAAAGAATATTAAGCGAAGATAAGGAATACATAAGCGTCTATTCAGATGCTGCTGCTGCTGCTGCGTTCCTCATTGTACATAAAGGGAGGGAGAGAGAATGAGGATGACTGGAAAGATAGATGTGCTTCGTTATATCTTAAGACGATGTATTATCATGAACACAATCTATTTATTTTTATCTCCATTTCATTGTTATGTCCATAGATAGTTATGCTGTATACCAAGTTTTTTGTTTGTAATAGTTTTTATACTGCGCGTTATACACATAAAATAAGATTTATTAGTTTTAAGAGGCTGAAAAAAAAATGTTCTTTCCGATAAGGACATAAACATGGAATATTGTGTATGTGTATGTGTGTAGGTACATAGGAATATGATATAATAAATTGGACACCATATGAATAAAGTAGTGACATAAATCACCATAAGTAGAAATTATAACTACCGCAAGAACTATGAAAAAATGTATAAAAAAATTCCTTCCTTTTTCTTTGTGTGCCTTGTAACGACTCACGCACACAAATGCATAGCAAGCACCACACCACGTATAATATATTTTGTCCTCATACCCATTCATCTTATTTATTGCAGTTTCGAGTTTCCATTTTCTTTATTTCTTTTTTTTTTTTTCGGGGGCCATAATGCCTGTTTTTTTTTTTTTTTGTTCATTCTTTCTCTTCTCTTTCACTTCTTTATGTGCGCTCTCGACAATATTTGTGAGAATTTCTATGGTATGTGAGTCAGAGTGAGACGAAGAATCAGTGATAACAGAAAATTGCCTTAATGAATTACATTTTATTCTTCGTTGCCTTATTTTTTTTTTGGATATATGCATGATGTTGCGAATACTTCCTTTGACAACGACATCGACAATGCATTGATGATGATATTAAAGGAAATTTATTGAATGATATTCTTTTTTTGGTTGGCATGAGATGTAAAATGATGCATAAAATTGGAAGGAATTGAAATTATTGATTGAATAATTTTATTGGCATTAAATGAATCAAAAATGTACAAAATTGATGAATTTAATTCAATTGTCAGCTGGAATTGCTTCATTATTGGATGGTTTATAGGTCGTAAATTTAAAGAAAAAAAATATTTAAGGAGCAGTTGCGGATGATTAATAATTTTTAAAATTATTTTAAATTTATTAAATGTTTGAAATTTAATTTTTGTCAATTTTTAAAATATATTTTCAATTTTCAATTATTTTAGAATTCAAAAATAATTTTGAAATTTTTTAAATTTGAAATTTTAAAATTATTCTGAAATTTTAATTAATTCTTCAAATAATTTGGATAAAATTGTAAAAATTCAATTGTTTTTTAAATTTTGAAAATCTATTTGTTTTTAAATTAATTTTTAAAATCTAAAAATTCGAAATTATTTTAAAATTTAAAAATTCAAATTGTTACTAAAATTTTAAAAATATAAATTTTTATTTCAATTTTGAAATTTCAAATTTCTTTCTAAATTTTGAAAATTTATTAAGAAATAATTTAAATTTAAGAAGATTAAAACTTTTTATAAAATTTCATATTTTCAAATTTCTTTCAAATTTTAGAAATTTTCATCTTTACTAAAATTTTGAAAATTCAATTTTTAATTTATTTTTAAAATTTTTTTTAAATTTATTAAAAATTCTAAAATTTAATTCTAAGAAATTAAACAAATTTTAAAAAAAAATTAAACATTTTTTAAAATTCAAATTCCATTTAAAAAATCCCTTTTCCTCTCCATTCTGCAACCTAATTAAACATCTCTCTTTCCAATTCTCCATAATTATAACTTCCAACCAACAATCTACACATCCTTCAAAACATCACAATCATTTGAAAACCTTCAACTTCATGCATATGTCGTTTAAAGTAAGAATTAAATAAATTGAGACAATTTCGTAAATTACTACAATCGCGACTCTTACAAGAAGTTTCAAACTCCATCAAAATGTTCATTAAAAAGAAGGTTTTTTCAATTATCATATAATTTATTTTTTCGCTTGAATTTTAAGTTTTAAAACACCTTTAATGATGAGTTTGTCATTCCTTATAATTTAAAAAAAATTTTAATTTAGTTGTGTAGACGTCAGTTGACTTCTTAAGGTCGTTAAATGAGCGAAAAAAAATTAAAATTGAAACTTAAAATTTTTTTGAAATTAAAAAGTTAAAAATTAAAATTAAAATTTATTTTAATAAAAAAAAAAATTGAAATTTAAAATTTATTTCAAAATTATAATTTAAAAAAATTTAATCAAAATTAAAGCTAAAATTAAAATTTAAAATTAAAAAAAATTAATTTTGAAATTTAAAATGTATTTAAAATAATAAAAAATTAAAATTTTAATAAAAACTATCCAAAAAATAAAGCTAGACATCCAAAAACCTCAAAATTCTAATTTTCAAAATTATTCCACAATTCAAATTCCCAAAACCACCAAAAAATACTTTTCGATTTCAACAAATTCCTTCCAACCGCACCGCAACAAAACACAACAAATTCTCATATAACATAAATGAAATTTCCTCGATAATTTTCATTTTCACTTAGCACCATAAAATTTAATTAAAGACGCAATAAGGAATTACTTTAATATACCCAAAAAAAAAAAAGTAAACATTTTAAGTCCTCAAATGTCTAAAAAGAAATTTATTCCCATAAGGATTTTCTGACTATCTCAAAAATTTAATGCCTTATATAATGATTTTAAATTATATTCTTTTTTTTTGTGCTCCGGCTTCTCGTAATACTTCAAGTAAGCATCTACCTCAAGCTGAACAATAAAGAATATGAACATTTTTTTTTCGTGTGCTCTGTGCTCTTACAATTTACATTATATTTTTTGGTGTGTTTACATAAATTTACTTTACATATATATAAAGAATAGCATTAGAGATGGAGGGGTCGTGTGGGGGTTAGGTGACATTATGGATGGGTTTTAGGTCAATTTGGTTAAATTCTTCAATTTTTTCAATCAATTTTGCTGAGTTTAATCTGCAGTTGGGTCTGCAAGGGTGTTATGTAGCACTTTATACCCCACAAGGTCAATTTGGTCGATTTTCTGATTTTTTTTTCAATTTATCTTGCTGAATTGAGTAAGCTATGGGGTCTGTAAGGGAGAAGGTAGCACTATGTAGGGTATATAGGTCAATTTCATAAATTTTCTAATTTTTTCATTTATTTTGCTAAATTAAGTAAGAAATACGGTCTGTAAGGGAGTTAATGAGCACCATGGAGGGACTATTGGTAAATTTGGTCAATTTTCTGATTTTTTTCAATTTATCTTGCTGAATTTAGTAAGCAATGCGGATCTTAGGGGGTTATATGGCACTTTTCAGGGTCTGTAGGTCAATTTGACTATTATTTCTAATTTTATGAACCAATTCTCTTAAATAGAGTAACCATGATGCTAATTATACTCAACATACCCTCTCCCTAACCCCCTCACAACCCCCCAAACTTCACAAAAAAACCTAACGCACGACGTTCAACTGAACATAATGCGGAGGAGTAAAAAGTATCTAAATAAGTGTGAGTCTATTTACCAAAAACAGTAGATGAGAAGAAATACAACAGAGCAAAGTGTATCATATATCACCGCGAGGCACGAAGTTTAGTTTATATATACACCAAAAAAGAAATATCTGCAGGAGTATGAGGAACTGTGGATGAGAAAAAAAAAAGTGCGCGCGCTAAACAAATTTATGGCATGATTTTAATTGGCTGCTGTTTTCCCACCATCCTGCTTACTTCTCCCTTTATTTCCACCTCATTCCAATCTATTGAGATTCTTTGGAGATTCTATGAAGCATAGATGCTTTGATAGTCGGTTTTAGTTGAGTTTTAGTTATTTATTTGGATGGAAAAAACGGGAAATAAAAGTTGGGTATTGAAGGAACTAAAATTTGTTTGGGATGGGTTTAAGGGGAATTTGGTAAGGGATTCTTATAAGAATTGAGTTCCTCAATGTGCTCTGTGTCCAATTTTATTGGTTTGCTTCAAATTTGACAGCTTTACTTTAATTTATCGCAAATTTTAAAGCTTTGCTTTAAATTTGACTGACATTTTAAGTCATTGCTTCAATTTTGTCTCAATTTTCAGATCTTTGCTTCAATTTTAACTGAAATTTCAAATCTTTGCTTCAGTTTTGACCGAAATTTTAAAGTTTTGCTTCAATTTTGTCTCAAATTTCAAAGTTTTGCTTCAATTTTGTCTCAAATTTCAAAGCTTTGCTTCATTTTTATTCTCAAATTTCGAAGCATTGCTTCAATTTTGACTGAAATTTCAAAGCTTTGCTTCAATTTTGACTCAAATTTCAAAGCTTGGCTTTAATTTTGTCTTAAATTTTAAAGCTTTGCTTCAAATTTGTAACAAATTTCAAAGCTTAGCTTCAATTTTGTCTCAAATTTCAAAGCATTGCTCCAATTTTAACTGAAATTTCAAAATTTTGCTTCAATTTGGACAGAAATTTCAAAGCTTTGCTTCAATTTTGACTGAAATTTCCAAGCTTTGCTTCAATTTTGAGTAAAATGTTGCTACTTAGCTTGAAATTTAAACTCCTTGAACTTCAAAGCACCGCCCTAATGTTTAATCAATAAACCACCGAAAAACGACGCTTTAATCCACCATCCATCCATTAATCACCCAAAATTCAGCCCCACATTAATTCAGCCAAAAGCAAAAAAAATCATCTAAGCAAAGTAAATCGGCAACAAAATAGAAGAAAAGCAAAGCTGTATCATAAGAAATAAGAGAAGAAAAGATGAAAAAAACACTGAATTGCACTTTAAAAGAAACGCCTCAGGAAATTTATGTTATAAACAAAGAAGTGTAAAATATAATCTCAGTTTCTTTGCTTCTTCTGATGCCTTCCTACTCACTCTCAATTCTTTATTTTGGGCTTATCTTCTTCCTACTTTCTATGTAAGATGCTATGCCTTTTGAAGTTGGAAAATCTAATTACCTTTAATTTACAATATGTGGTAATAATTATATGAAGTGTTAAATCTGATAATGGATAATGTAATATACCCAGACAATAATTTTATTGCTTACTCATTCTCCTTCCATCCCGCAACAAAACTCTTTAAACTCTCATGTGTAGATTAAAAATTTTCTACAATGGAAAATTGTTGTTTTTTGAAGCAAGAACAAAAAAAAAAGTTTTTTTTGAATCCTTTCCACAATGTCGAGTATGTAGATTTAGGTATGAGACACAAAATTTTAATGCTGTGAAGATGATGATGGTAAAAATTTTAAATTATGTGAAAAAAGAGAGACCAATTGTGTGATAGCGTAAATTTTCCTTATAACTATACGACATGCCATGCTATATACGACATATCTAGTTGACATACATGGCACTATGTGTAATGAATGGGTTAGGATAGATACAAATTTTAAATCAGAGTCAATTGCTCAGAAAATTTCTCTATTCATTGTTAGGCATAACGCATATGGATGGTATGTGATACATGAAGTTATAAGGAGCATAAATAAGTCAAAATTTAATTAAAATCGAAGAAAATGTTTGTTGAAAATTGATGATGAAATGGATGTGTTAAATCAAAACTTAATCATAGAATGTAATGGGAAAATTTTAATTGGAAAATTTAGGATGAGGGGGGATATAAAATTTTTGGTGATTATTGAGACCAGAGATCGAAGTCACTTAGGTCGGCGGCTAAAAATCGGCTTAACTAAGCCGTTTTTCTAGCCGGCTGAAAAAACGGCTTAGCTAAGTCGATTTTTTAGCCGGCTAAATATTTCGGCTTAGCTAAGCCGATTTTTTAGCCGGCTTAAGCCGATTTTTTAGCCGGCTAAAATATTCGGCTTACGTTAGCCGATCATTTTAGTCGGCTAAAATATTTAGCCGGCTTACGTTAGCCGCCGGCTAAGGCGTCACTAAATTAATGAATTAATTTCCAAATTAATTGGAAATTTATTCAAATTAATACAATAATTAATATACTAATATGATTATCTTAATTCTATACTTGCTTGTGAAGTATATAATTTCATAGAAAAATAATACAAAATGAATTTTTTACTCTTTTTTGATATTTTTTGAGATTTTCATATGTTACAATGTAATTTATAAATATTAGAGCAGTCTTACTACTATAATATAATAAGTATTATTTTTTTTTAAATGTTTACATGTAAAAAACTCAAAAAAGGGTAAAAAATTCATTTTGTATTATTTTTCTATGAAATTATATACTTTACAAGCAAGTATAGAATTAAGATAATCATATTAGTATATTAATTATTGTATTGATTTGAATAAATTTCCAATTAATTTGGAAATTAATTCATTAATTTAGTGACGCCTTAGCCGGCGGCTAACGTAAGCCGGCTAAATGTCTTAGCCGACTAAAATGATCGGCTAACGTAAGCCGAATATTTTAGCCGGCTAAAAAATCGGCTTAGCTAAGCGAAAAAGTTTAGCCGGCTAAAAAATCGGCTTAGCTAAGCGAAAAAGTTTAGCCGGCTAAAAAATCGGCTTAGCTAAGCCGAAATATTTAGCCGGCTAAAAAATCGACTTAGCTAAGCCGTTTTTTTAGCCGGCTAAACTTTTTCGCTTAGCTAAGCCGATTTCCAGCCGCCGCCGACTAAAAAGTCAGCGGCTTCGATCTCTGATTGAGACATAAGGAGATCTTGAGGATTTTTGAGGTTAGGAATTAAACTTTGTGAGGTCATTGTTGAATTTTATTGGTTTGATTGAGATTGTTGAGGTTATGTGTTGTAGGAAGGTGGACATAATGCTACTAAATGTTGAGTTTGAGTGTAATAACCTCAAATTTTGGGGATATAACCTCAAAATTTGGTGATATAACCTCAACTTTTGGTGAATTAACATCAAATTTGAGGTTATGTAACTCAAACTTGAAGTTAGGTTACTCAAATTTGAGGTTATGTAACTCAAACTTGAAGTTAGGTTACTCAAATTTGAGGTTATGTTACTCAAATTAAAGTACATAACCTTAAAAAATTACAAAAATTTTAATTCTACAACACCAAGACTAGATTTCACTATAGTGACTCAAATGTACCCCAAAATAGATCTCATAACCTCAAAATTGATCAAATCCCCAAATTCACTCAATCCTCACCCTTTGAACACCCCCAAATACGAACCCATAACATCAAAATCTTACACTCCATTCCCCATCAAAAACATGAAAATAAATTCAAAATTGACATGAATTTTCAATTAATCGTGGTGCGATGAACACGAATAACATGGATGATGTCTCGCTATATTTACGATTCAATTTTCAGAAAATATTTATTTACCCCCCAAACATCTGAAAAGCGTATCCATGCATATTTGATGTGACTTTTAGTCTTTCCCATTTTGCTATACAGCATGAAAAAAAAAAATATCACTTATTGTAATAGATCTAGAAGCAAAATTTACAATCTAATCATCATCATTTATTGTTGGAAATGGCACAAAAAAAGGCAAATTAAATTTTTGTGTTTGGGAAAAGTCTAATCAATTATATTATTACTTCCTAGAAAATGAAACAATGCGGAAATATGCCTTGTGTCCTAATCTATATGTATATGTACAGTTATTCAACTCTGAGAATTTACGAGTCATGAGGTTGAATGCCTTTCAAAATTTTTGTTTCTTTTCTCTTCCTTCTTGGTGAGCTCCGAACTTGTTTATTCTATCTGTCTCTACTTTTTTCTCATTCTTTGTATTATTAGGAGGGAAAAGAAAGATTCTTTTAACATTTTGTTGTTGTGCTGTTGAGAGACTTTGAATTTGTTGAAAGGAAGGAGATAGTTTAGTGAAAGTTTGTCTGTTTATCCGACGGGTTATTGAGGAAATTGTGTAATTTGTTGGGAATTTAATTGATTTTTGATGGAGTTTTGAGGGAATTTGGATGAATTTTTGGGGAATTGAGTGTGTATTTTGGATATTGTTAGGATTTGGTGAGAATTCAGTGGATGTTGTGGATATGGTCATGATTTTTTTGAAGATTTAGAAGATGTTGTGGATATGTTGCTGATTTTGTGGGGGTTTAGTGGAGTTTAATGGGGTTTAGTGGGATTTAGTGGACGCTGACACAACAAAGTCACTCTATTGAAGCTTATTAGCTAACCAGGATGGTATATTAGCATTTTTCAGAATTATAACAAGAATTTAAATGAGATTCGAACTCGAACTTGTTGGAAAATTGTGAATTAAGCATTTATTGAGCTGTTCCTTAGCACTAGGCTACTGATGCACTTACCTAACTCTGACAATTCATCAATTTCAATCTAATTTGGTTCACAGTGATGCGATATTGTAATGTAGAGCCAATAAAAAGCTGAATTGCAACAGAATCTACTATAACAAGCCAAAATCCATAGTACATCCACAATTACATCCTCGTCCGTGCTGAATACTAGAAGATAGGTCAACTTATGAACTAGATGTCATGTCAAGTAGTCTACTCGGAATCTTATTTCAATATTCAATCAAAAACCCCATCAAAAACATGCTTCACATCCACATCAACATCTCAACATGCTTCACATCCACATCAACATCTCAACATTCCCTCAACTTTCCAATAACTAATTCCTTTATAACGAGAAACTTCATGCAAAAATAACAAAAAGAACTAGAACTTCGCTCGAAAATTAAATTAAATAAATCCCTTTCTACCCATTCTTTTGATTTTTTTCATACTCTTCCTCATGTCCGCCTGCTTCCACAACGTTTTTGCCACATTCGGTGCCGATATGATATTCTCTTCTTTTTTTTGGCCAAAACAGAGAAATATTTTCACGATTTTTCCACTTCGTTGGTATTGTTTTGTTTTGTAGCAAGCAAGAATAGATAAAAAGAGACTCTAAGGCTTGTGGTAGCATTCTCATTGTTTTTCTTCTCGATTTTGATTGTTCCATTGCCGTAATGATGACTCGATATTCTTCTTTTGCACATATTTCACTCGTTATTTTATGGGATTAGTTTCATTTCTTCCTCATTCTTCGTTTCTATTCTCGGATTCTTTTTATATATTGTGAATTTGTTTATATGCGAACAGAACAGAGAAAAAATTATGTATAAAGAAAAAAATATCTAATGGATGTGAATGTCTATGTGTAGACATATTTACTTATGAGCTCACGATAACGATTATTGTTATTTCTGTTTGGAAACTGTCCTTATTGGGGATTGTTAGGGGGACTTATTTGAAATTTGAAAGGATTTTGAACTATATTGAATGTTCTTGAGGCTTAGGGAGGACTAGGAGGGTACTATGGGGTTTGTTAGAGACTAGGGAGACCTTGGAGTATCTGGGATGATGTAGTGCAGACTATCAGAGTCTAGGGTTGTCTTTCAGGGTCTAGGGTGGTCTCTAAGGGTCTTAGGTGGTCTCTCAGGGTCTAAAGTGGATGAATATAGAGACTGAAAAGGTATTAAAGGGCCTAGGAAGGTTAAAATTGGTTTGAGAAGGAATTAAACTGTAAAGGGAGTTTTGAAGCATTCCAGAATGGTCTAAATAGACTTAAAAAGCCAATCTCACCCATTCCTTCAATAAATAATCCCATAAAACCCTCAAAACCCCAAAATCACCCAAAAAACCCCCAGCAAACCCAACAATCTCCACCAAAACCCAATCAACCCCCAATCATCAACCCAGCACCAAATAACATCAACAAAACCAATTGATAAAATTACACATCGACATCGACATTGCATTTCATCACTGTTAACTGCCAATCTTGATTACATTTACGTTTTTGATTGCAATACAAAATTTTCCTTACACTAAATAAAGCATGACAAAAGAACATTAGCATTCAATTATTATTTGCAATTTTCTTTATGGATGTGTTTTCATTTTGTTTGGCTACTAGTTGACTCTCGTCCATTTTTTATTGCTCGAGGGTAGTGTATGGAATATAAAACCATTTTTTTATTTTCTTTTCATTATTACAGCATGCATTTAAAAAATTACACAAATGTAAAGGAAGTAAATTGAAGGGTTGATTTTAATAATCATTTTATTATTGCAAAAGCGTTTAACAGGAGCATAAATGTGGTCAGATCGTGTGTATGTAGATGTATATGATGAGAATTCGATGTTTAATGAGTTGGAAAATGTGGATGGTGGATGGTGGGAAGGCGCATTTGGGGGTCTATGGGTGATGAGTATAGATTGGGTTCTAGGATAGTAAAAAGGACTTAAAGGAGGCTCTGGAGCTGCCTAAGGTTGCATTATTGTGTAAAAATTCATTTAGAGACATTAAGGATGCTTATTTTGACTTCACCGACATTCAAGACACCTTTCAAGATCTGTGAAGTCTGCAATAAAGTCATCAACCATTTAAAGCCCCTTAAGTCCTTCCAGACAACCCAAACCCCCCAATTTCCCCTTCACAAATCACAATTGCATCTCAAAACACATCATTTACTTCAAAATGTCCATTTTCTTCTTGATTCATCCAACAGCACATTAATTAAATGCCAATACACAAACTGGTTAAAATATAAGCACACAAAATTAATGACATTAAGAGACATGAGCAATTGCATAAAAATTACACAATAATATTAATTATTTTTGTGTATTTCGAATGCAAAAGGGCACAATTAAGAACTTCCCCACTGTAAATTTTAATGAATTGCAATAATACATTGTGTATGTTATGTTAATAAGGCTCTTTTTTCAATGAACTTAATGCCTTATTTTTGTTGTATGAAAAATTAAAGTTTTTTGTGTATTGTTTATTATGCAATTGCAATTATGATAATTGTACAATTCAACAATCTTGTTAAAGAAAAAAGGAATGAAAAACGTGAATGAAAAAGTCTTGGAGCATACTTTATACTTTTATTCTAAATTGTCAAGAGTCATGTGAATGTGAATTGAAAAATGGTTGGGGTTGGTTGTAAGTGATGGGAATTGATTGTTGGATTTTTAGGTTTTAAGGAATAGTTTAGAAGGTATTTTAAGGTTCAAGGGTTTATCATAAATGATTGGAGTCAAGGAATGGATTCTTAGAGTTCGAGGAATATTTTGCGAGGTGTTTTGAGGTTCAAAGGTTTGCCATAATTGATAAGAGCTATGTATTGGATTCTTAGATCCAAAGACGTATTCTAGGAGGTGTTTTAGGGCTCATGGGTTGAATACTTGGTTGTAGTTCAGCAATGTTAGGGAATTCGGCTGTGGTAGGCTCTGATATACTTGTAGAGCCAATTCTAGTCCTCTATTTGGACATTTGACAGAGATTTTGATGGATTACGATTGATTTTATAGTTTTTTAGCTTAAATGCAAGTATGCCCGTTGCTACCATGTGTCCATTGATGGGAATTTGACAATTGTCATAGTATTTTAGCTTGAATGCAATTATGTCCATTGACGCACAAAGAAAACGTCCTGAAATGGCTTTATCACTCGTAACCTTCTGTTAATTTGTGATATAAGGTCCTCAACTTTGTTTTCTACAGATTCAACCAAGATTTGTTCATTTTTAATGGTTATTTTGATCTATTAGAGTTCATTTTACATTTGGGTCCCCAGCAAACCTCAGGACGCTATTCATATCCCTTTAAAAATGCACCAAACCCAAGTAGACCCTCACTCCAAGTGGAGCATAGTAACTAGAAAAATGTGACTATAGACAGAACCCTCCAACAATTCAATTACAACCTCACATCACTCACCAACAAATCCCTCAAGAAAAGAACAAAAAAAATAAGTTCCTAAGAACTACCATACATACATATACGGAAGCATGAAATAAAATGCAATTTATACTTTAAAATAAAATATATATATGAATGTTTATCTATCCATAAGTATAGTTAGTAAATACTTCTTTTTAAAAAGTTCTCAAAAAAACGAGAGAAAAATATAAAGAATACATAATCCTCGAAGCTGAATATCGTGCATGCATAAACGAATCGTGAAACTTTAGATTAAACTACATACTACATACTTTTTGCATCGGAAGAAACAAGAAGAAATTCAGACATGAAATTTAGCTTTGTACGTGATGATAAAAAGTCATTTTCTTGTATAAGAAACCGACATGATTTTCTTCTCCATTTGACTGCATCATTTTGTCGATTATACTTATTTTTTTACTTCTCTTAAAAATAAAATTTATTTTTTACTTCCATGCAACAACAGGTGCCTTTCAATAACTTTTATTTTATTTTATTTGACTTTGCTTTGTTGCTCTTTTTAAAATAAATAAAAAATTTCGTTTCATCGCCAAATTCACAAACAAATTAAAGATATTTTCAGTTGCAATTTATTTTATGCTTTTTTGTTGGGGTTTGATGCTTGAAATGAGAGGGCTGAGGTGATTCTGACTTGATGTCTTGATGATATTGACGATATTGAAGCTGGTTTGACTGTTCATAGTCCACTAAGAGACAAAAAGTCCGCGTTTAGGTACCGTAGTGGTCTTTATGTATCAGGAACATATGCACATTGCCTGTTAGGGGTCTGATTGATGTGATGTGACTATTTGTACTACCAATAAATACAAAAGTCCTTAAAATTCAATTTTATACGACCATAATACTGTCCAGACCCCCAAAACCCCCCAAGACCTTCAAGATTCCTTAAACTTCCCTAAACCTCTTCAAAAATCCATAAATTCCCCCCAAAAATGCGCCCAATCCATCACTACACCTCACGAAAAACAAACCAACTATCCACAAAAAAACCAAAAAATTCTTTCTCAGTTCCTCGGCCATGCACTGATGAAAATGATGGAACAAAAATAAATTCTTTAATGATACAGTTTTTGACCACATCAATTGCGCTTTCTTGCCTTGTTGAAAGAATAAAATAAAAGCAGAAAAATAACTAAAAGGTTCAACCATTTTAAGTCGAAAGAAGAAGTAGAATGAGCAAACAGCAGAAGCAATTTCTTTATTGTTGTTATGGCCAATTTAAGAAACATTTTAACCATCAAGAAATTGCTAAAATTACATACCAATGAAATGGCTGTTGAATGTTATGAGCCAAAATGCTCTTCAATACCTCGTTTCTCGTAAATGCATTAATTATTTTTTTTCTTATACTCTGTACCCTTTCATGCTATGTTGCTGTTGCTCTCAATTCATCGTGTTGTTTTGGTGATATCAACTTAAAATCTGCCGGCATAATTTTTTTGGTTGGTTCCTTATGTATATGAACAGAGAAAAAAGTAAAAATACATAAAATATTTCGAAAAAAAATTCAGGTCATTGCCTCTTGCGCTTGCTCCGAAGGTCTCGACATGTTTTTCCCTTCGTATTGTACACGAAAAAAAAATATTCTCAATGTGCTGTGCTGTATTTCTTCCTCCTCACATAAACCAAAAAAAAAAAAACCATTTAATGATATAAACCTGCCAAAAAAGCTCTTTTGTTTTATTGCCCGTGTATCATATAAAGAATAATGCGCTAAAATGAAAATAACGAGAATATGTTATCAGCAAATAAAAACGGGCAATTCAAACAGCCACAGCATAACTTCTTCTTAACATCAACAATATTATGTGCTATAGAGCATCAAAAAAAAGGAATAATAATAATATTGCATTGAATTGGGAACAAGTAAGGAATGCCTTTTGTTTCACATTCCATTCCCTTAACTGATTTTTTGATTGTGGACTGCTTTGTGTATGGAATGGGGGAAAGGAGATGAAATTGAGTTGAATCTTATAAGGAAATGGACAATTGGAGTCTTATAAGACTTGTTGGGATGGTAGTTGAGTGGAAAGTTGAGGGTTTGTGACTAAAGTATGCTTTTGGTCAATATCCGTCAATATGCATCAAATTTGGTGACATCCAGCACTGTGCCAGAGTCACAACAGCCTTTAGATATTGCTTTGCCCATTTTCTATGCCGCATGTCTTTCAGGAACTAAACAAGACTGAATACTACACTTCTAAGCTACCATAGTCCCACTAAGTGCCATATTAGGAACCCTAGGAGCTGTACATCCTTATTTATATACTGTGTGTCTTTCCAGAAGTAAACTTGACCTAAAATTTCTGTTTAAAGCTACACTGGCCACTTCAAATGCCTCATTAGGTACCTTAGGAGTTATACAAGCTATTTTAAGTAGACCCAACCTTCAAAAGCGTCCCAATCATGCAAAATAAACAGCCATACCCAACATATGCCCCACAACACACAACTACATCCATACCATTCCCTTCAAACCATAAAAATCGCAGCTCTAATTAGAATTTTTATAACTTTTTAGTTCTAAAATGTCAAATCTATGAATAATCTTATTGGAATCACATTGCTGTTCATTTTAGCACATGGCATCCATCTGACTTTCATACATATAATTCTAAGTCTGCTTAAAATGCCATTAAATAAGCAAAATGTCACACAAAACAGGCTCAAATGTTTTAACACAAATTTTTAAAAACTGCATCTACATAAATTAAGTTAAGAATTTCAATTCCATAATTTTTAAAAAAATTCAAAAATTTCCAAAATTTGAATAATTCAAAAAAAAAAGAACTAGAGAGAAATTTTATAATTTATTAAATATTTAATGAGGATGTAACATTGAGTTATATTCATCGTGTGGTTATTTGCTTTATGTCAAGTTTGAAATTGAAATAAATAAACACATGCTATATGGCAGGCAATGGGAAAAAATACTGAATATATTCAAGAGAAGAAGATAATGAAGAAATATTTCTTTGGGTTCTTGACATGATTCGGGTACGGGGAAGGTTTTGTGAGAATATTTTTCCGATGATTCGATGGGAAAATTGAAGATTTTCTCAATTTTTACAGTCTTGAGCCTTCAATTCCTGATTTTTCCTCATTTTATCAGCATCAAACCATTCAATGTCATCCTCCCAAGCTCACTTACTCCTCTACATGCACATTCCCATCACACAACATTAAAAAGTCCACTACCTTGTTGTTGCAACTAGTTGAGACCGATGTAAATCCATTTAAGGCTGAAAATAGATCAATAATTTATGGTTTTTTTGTGTAGAGTTGAAAAAACACAGCAGTAGCTGCAAAAAAAAACAAAAGCAAAGGTAATTGTTGGCGTGCTGAATATATAAACTAGAGGTTTTTTTTCTCCCTATTAAGCGATTTTATTTCTGTTCTTTTGCTGCTTGTTGGTAGCTAACAAGAAAGCTTGTTATGTTTTAGGTAATATAGTCACTTGGTAGAGTTGTTTAGTACAGTCAGTATAGCTATGAATGAGGAGGAGGAGGGGTTTTGTAGTGATGATGTGTGTGATGAATTGGGACTTTGAAGATGGTGGTTGATTAGTGACTAGAATACAGGTGATAAAGCGTTTGAAACTGAGTTTTGAGCTTGATTATTTAGTTATTTGACTAGGATGATCATAAAGACCTTCAGAGCTCGAAGGAGACTCAGATTTTGTCAAGTAGACTCAACTCCATTGAAAATCCGAGTCGACTTCAAGCTCTAGAGCCAGCATCGCATGTATAAGTCGTCTTAAGTCGGCGGTAGTCTTCAATGCCTCCAAAAATATCCAAATCCATGCCAATTCTCGCGATTCCTAACTGTCGCCACTGATTCCCTCCTAACTACTCCACTCAACAGCAAAACATTCCCCGCTGAAAATAATTTATTTAATCAAAAAGTTTCTATCAACACGACGATTGAGAGAAAGAAAAGAACTACAAAAAGCAAGTCAGCAAGTAACTAAAGTACAAAAGAGGTAGAGAAGGAAGGAAAAAAATATAAAATTAAAAAGCTAGCGATTTTCATAGTCAGTCAGTCGGTCCATAAATGAAACTAAAGTTTAATATAATTCAATTATACGATATATTTCTATATACAGGCAATGATCTCATGGTTAACAATTGAATTGAGTAAAAAAAAAAAATTACAAAAGTCCTCGTGTTATTGATCGAGGGACTTAAGCGCATTTTTGTCCCAGCGATCAGTAATTGATTAATAAGTCACTTTCAGACCTAAAAACCAAGATCCAGTAAGATGCAGGTCACTTCCAGACCTAAAAACCAAGATCCAGTAAGTTCCAGGTCACTTCCAGACCTAAAAACCAAGATCCAGTAAGTTCCAGGTCACTTCCAGATCTTAAAAACAAGATTTATATAAAACTTCCAAAAATTTAAGAACTTAACGAATTTTCATAATTCAAACCTCATAACGGTCAAAAAAAATTCAAACATTGTTCAGTAAACACTGTAAAAACATCAACAAACGTTGAAAAACACTGTTAAACAATGAAAAAATGTGTTGTTGTTTTTGTTGTTGTTGTATATGAAAATGAAAAACTGTTAATTATAGTATTTATACGTTGATTTGAAACTTCTAAATGACCGATAACCCAATAACTTAATAGAACGAAGCTATTAAAACAAACCAGAGCTCTCTACGATGTCTAGTTTTCGAGATCTCGCGTTCCAGCCGACCGAACGAACGAACGAACGAACAAAGTGTCTTATTAAGCTACCTTTTTGAAAAAAATTTCAAAAATGCGCTAAAAAGAGTCACACGGAGAGGAATGACGATGTAGAAGTAAAAAAAGCAGTGCAATAATAGCAAAAAATTGATTTTTTTCCTACCAAACGAGAACGAGGTGAAGAAAAGTCTTTCAATTATTTTTCATTTTTTTATTTATAAAGTAGAAGGTAGATGAATATCAACCTCCATCTATAGCATAATACATAAATGCAGCACAGTTAAATGGGATTTTTTCTCTTTCTTTTGTTGATGATCTTGAAACTGTGCTTTTTGAGAATATATTGCAATATGTTTTCAATTTACCTCGCATATATGGAAAGGACTCGTCTATCAAAATACCACCATTAAAAACAGAAAAAAAGAGGAATAAGAAACCTACGAGCATAAAATATGTGTATGTTGACTTTCTTGTCTCTTTTTTTTTCTCCTCATGCTCGCCATGTTTTTCGATTTTTTTTTTGCTTGGCTTTCTTATGTTGTTGCTTTGTTGCAATTGCATGAAATGTCGCGGATAGCCCCTTAGGGGGGATTTTGGATGGGATTTTAGTCTTGGTTTTAATTGGAATTGGATGGAGAATTGAGTAATTAGTTGCTTACTTACTTATCTACCTTCCTGGCTTCCTTTGCACTTACTTACCTTTTTCGCTGATTGTACAGATCAATAATGATCTACGACCCCTCTTATAGGCGTTAAAGATTGTGAAAATTGCGATCCATGACCTCTCTAAATTGATGACTGAAGCTAGTCTTACTGCTGATTTTATAAGTAGCTGTACTGTTTGATTAGTTGTTGGCAACAACTTGAAAATTACAGTACAGACTTACTGTACAATTATGTATATTTTGAATGAAATCATTGATTATTCTCAGTCTCGATCACTTTTTATGACAGTTTTTGCAATGGAATCCAAAGCGTTTATGTAATGTCTAGTTGTAAATTTGAGATTTGAGGATGATGATGCGTCATGATGTTCTAAAAGTCGACTTGAATTTTTAATGCTGTCGAATCGACTTTTTAATACAAAATCCCAAAATACTCGACTCTATACAAAATTCTAGTATCCTATAAGCTCCTACTAGCTTCTACAAGCTCCTACAAGCTCTACCTACAAGTTAACAGCCTCTAAAATCAGCCTAAACCCCCAACAATCCTGACAAAATTCATCCCAAGGAAACCAGCCTACAACAAGCCGTCCCTATCTCTCTTGCGCAAAAATTCGCCAAAAAAAAAAATAAAAAAATACACGAAATCTCATTCTTATTCCAGAAATAAATATCGAACCGCGACATCAACACATAAATCAATAAATACACTAAAAAAAGAAATGAAAGAGAGCAAAAATAAATAAAACATACTGAATAAATTGCGAACTCGTTTTTCATATCACAAAAAAAAGCAGCAAAAAATAAATGCAAGCAAACTTGTATTTCTTATTTCTTACACAATTTCTTATAAATATATAAAAAGAGCTCAACTTGAAGATTGGTCGAATATGTATTGTGTGCATAATGCAAAAAAATAAAGAAAAACATGAAGCAGTCTGAAATAAATTAAAAGCTACGGAGAGAAAGAGAAAGAAGCACAAAAAAAAAAAATAAAAACTTACATGCCGCTCTCGTTATATTCGCTTATGTGTGCCGTTTTTCTGCTAATTTATTTTAAACGAATTTTAAATCATTTTCTTTTCCATTAAGCATGCATCGAATGAGGAGGACATGAGAGACTGGCCTAATAATAATAATAATAACAACAGAGACTGAAAGGACAGCATAATTTTTAATTTCTTTTCATTTCTTCATTTAATTCATTTTTTTATTCGTCGTATCTTTTGCTTGTTTCTCATGTGCAACTCTTTTTTTGTGTTGTTGTGTTCTTTATTTCCTTTTCAATGATTTTGGATACTTTTTTTTTGTTGTGTTGCTTGCTCTCGTGCAGAAATGAAATATTTTTTGGATATCTTTTTGCTGATTTTTGTGGATTTTTATGCTTTATAAGGTTGATTTGTTGAGGATTTTATTGAATTTTGAGGTAACAATATGAAAATGGGATCAGATAGGGCTGTATTGTCATTAATTTGTGGAATTTGAGTTAAATTGACAATTCATTCATCCTGAAGAGCAGTTTACTCAAATAGCAAGCGCGTACAGTTTGCTAGTGCACCGCTATTTCGCCATATTTACGGTAAGGTGCAAAGTTGCCCTTACAACATCGTGACGGCTGATTTTGAGCGGTTTGAGTTAAATTAATGATCCATCTATGCAGAAGAGTAGTTAACTAAAACATCCAACATATAGTGTTTGCTAGGGCACTGCTAGTTCGACATATTAACGATAAGGTGCAATGTGGGCCTAATAACATCGGTACTGCTGATTTTGATCCATTTTTACGGTCTGCAATTATATAGATGCATTTGAGGATGTGAATTTGAGTTAGGAAGGGGGTTGGGTGCTTCAATTAACAAAATTGTAGCTTCACATTTGCACACAAATGCAAATGATTGAAAATATCTTTAATTATAACTATTACCATGATTAGCGGCTCAGTAAGTCTCAATTTAATCAACTTAATATAAATTTCGACCTAAAGCTTTGATTATGATTAACCACGATTGAAACACTTGGACCTCGTAATGAGTCAAAATTACGTGAACTGCTTAAAAACGACTATTTCTTGCTCATTTTCACAACAAAACTTGATATTTGCTAAGCTTGTAGCTCCAGACAGTTCGAGAAAAGCAACTAAGTTGCCCTCAACTAATTAAATTGATTAAACTTCAGAATTTAGTCCATTGAGCCTTAATGTTATAAATTCCCTCGAAATTAGTGTCCTCATTGACATTGACTCGTTCATAGTCTCTAAAAATACTTCTTTTACTCAAAACAGCATCCAAAAAAATCCACAACAATCCCCATACTAATTAACATCAAACCTCATAATTCAAATAAATCCTTCCTCACACACAGCACAAAAAAAGACATAAACTTCATTAGTAAAACATTCAAACAATCGCAATTGAAGTCAACTCTCTTTCCCCTTCATCTCACAACCTACATTCCTTTTTTTGTTGCTATAGTCCCCAAAAATTTCACAATATAAAGACAGAAAAGACCGCCAAAAAAGTTTTTCGTTGATCTACAATGAGCTATAGAGGAAAAAATAAATACAAGAGAACATAAGAAAAGTTCTTCATTCTTTCAACTTCTTTTTTTGTGTATGTTATCGTGGAAACTTTATCTTACAGACTGTATTATCGCAAGTCAGCACATTAATAAATCACAATTTAGACATACACATGAAAAAATATAAAGTTTATTTTCTTATTCAAGCTACAAAATATCTTAATTTTTATTATATTCCATCGTTCATCTTTTTGGATGTTTTGGATGAAGAAGAAGGCATGCAAAAGAAGATGAAGAAGAAATCCAAAATGAGTGGAGACAAAATATGTAAATTTTTTATTCGGTGATTTTATAACTTAATTCATAAGAAAATGATACCACAAATAATATTAATGGATATATCATTCCAATATGTAAAGATAGATCCAACCGCAGCAAAATATACCGTCAATATTTGCCATTCATGGTATCATCATCGACACATAAACATAGAAAGCGAGAGAGAGGAGGGAATATGTGGCAATATTATTCAAATTTTTGATGGAGATGAGAATGTCTCAATTATAAAATTTATTTTAACATGTTGAACCCTTGGGGGGAATTTTTGGTGGAATTTCGATGGATTTTAATGGGATTTTGTGGTTTTCGGTATTGGAAGGTATTTTGGTTCCTTTACTTAGTTGAATGAATGATTGAATTGTTGTAGTTGATCGTTCAGATCATCTGAGATCCATCAACTCTCACAGTTAGCGGTTAAAGCTAGCTACTCATTGCCAATTGACAATATTAAATGCTTTGCTTTTCCTAATAGGCAAGGAGACCCTTTTTAAGTACCATAGTGGTCTGTCTGTTTCATGAAAGCTTGATATTTGCCAGTTTGGGTGTCTCTATCAACAGTTTGTCTCTAAGAGCTCTTTAAAGGGAGGAACATGGAGTAGAAAAGGCCAAATTCGATCAAATCCAGCTCCAGACTAGAATCAAGTCAGTTTGGACCTTAATCTTCAGTCAAAATTAAGCCATGGATATTTTGAGGATGTTAATTAACGACTAACTTAATTTGAGAATTTTAACGATATTTTGGATACTTAAAGCTTCAATTTTGGTAATTGAAACACCAAAACCCCTTCCAAACCCAAATTCTCATCCTTAACTCTTATCACAAAATCATCACATCATATAGCCCATCAGTAACTTCTTAAATAACACTCTTTATGATAATCTTAATACTAAAATCTGACACTAACTTTTTATTTACATTCCTTTCCCCCCACTTTAAACATAATACAGCACACAGCATAGGAGCAACAAAGTCAATTTCAACAGTCATAAATGTCTAGAAAATGATCTCATTTTTTAAAGCTTTTTATTAATCTCCAAAAATTCTTATTTTTTTCTCATAATAAAGGTGCAAATGGATTAAGAAGACGAGGCCGCCAAACATACACACGATACCAAACGCTTGAGCTTGAGAAAGAGTTCCACACAAATCACTATCTTACTCGACGACGCCGAATAGAGATGGCCCATGCACTCTGTCTTACCGAGCGGCAAATAAAAATTTGGTAAGTATTATTGGATATGATAAAAAAGAAATGTCAGGCATTATTTATGTGGAATGTCTGCAACCAGAATGTATTTTTATTATCAATTTACTAAATGAATTCCCAATTTTTCATTAAATCAGGTTCCAAAATCGACGAATGAAATTAAAAAAGGAGATACAGGCCATCAAAGAATTGAACGAGCAGGAAAAGCAAGCACAAGCACAAAAGGCCGCATTAGTTGCGCAAGGTCATTCGATAGAGGGAACTTAGTTATTCTACAACTAATAGTCTTAAATTTTAAATTTTTATAATAATTAATAATTAATGATAATGAAAAAGTAAAAGTAATAATAATAATAATAATAATAATAATTATAATATTAATATTAATGAATGAATGAAAATAAATTAAATTTGTAAAAACAAAAAAAAATATTGAAAAAAAAAATTATTAAGGATAAATTAAAAAGGTAGAGGAAATGATAAAGGATTTCTGCTTGGGTGTGTTGGGTTAGGGGGGACTGGGGGGTAGTCGGAAAGGGGGTTAGAGTGTCTTTATGATTTTATTTATTTGTGCTTAATGATATGGAGTACATAAGTGAAATTAAGGTGTAAATCTCATAATTTGAGCTGAAATTTCAAATTTTTGGGTATTTTCAAAGTTTTTTTTTGAATTTTGACTAGTTATTCAGTGCTCTTAGTGGACTCGAATTTCATATGGAGTCTTATTGACTGAAATTGACTTTTCCATACAATATATGGGCTCATTTCAAACTCTAATGTACCAAATCTAGTCATTTAGGTTGCCAAGGCTCATTTAAGATCAATTGAAATTTGAATCAAAATTTCAAATTTTTCAAAAAATCTCAAATTATTCTAAAATCATTGACTAACTTTTAGAACTCATCCCCACCAAACCTACTCATCATCCCATCACCATACCCCCCTCCATCCATCAAAATCCATCTCTCAAAAACCCCAACTAACAAAGACCTCAAAAATCACAAAACAATTTCTCGACATTCCTCTTATTTTAAATAAAATGAATGATGAGAAATGTTAAAAAAAAGGTTTAAATAAAAGAAAAATTGCCGATGAATATGAAACTGAGAAGAAAAAAAAACAGGTTGAGGATTTATATCCAATATACCGTAACAAAAAACAGAAGTTTAACGAATTTATTTATCAGAATTTCATTTTATAATAATATCGGCGTGAAAATAAATTGCTTTTTTTTTAATGATGAATCGTGATGGATTTTTGATGAGATTGAAGGAGATATTCGTGGTAATGAAGAAGTTGATTTTGAAGAGTGGGGGATTTTTGTGGGTAAATTTTGAATTTTATGGGAACATTATTCATTGGATTAGGATGAGTTGTTGTTTGAGGTATCAAATAGCTGCTAGTTGATCATGTTAAGCTAGTTTTGAGAGGGTTTAAGATATTTTGATGGCAATTTCAATTAAAGTTGCTATTTTAACATCAAATACCGCTGTTGCTACAATTTAGGAATCTAAATTGAATTAAATCAGTTTGATTTTAGTCCAAAAAGCTTCAATTAAGTCGATATTGATCTTTTTTGAGTCCTAGTTGTCCATCAAGCCAGATGAACTGGTTTTGAGGGATGTTAAGCAGTTTAAATGGGTATATACAAAATGAATGCCAATTTATCATCAAATGAAGTTGTAGCTCGTAGACAGAGATCCAATTCGATGCAATTTGGTTTGAATCTAGTCTTGTAGACTTCAATTGAGTTAATTTTGATCATTTTGGAACCCCTTTTGGTCATTTAATGAGGTTAAATTGATTATTGTCAATTTTCTTAATTATTGATCACTGTAGACTTAGTTTATACACTCTTTACATCCTTTAAATAGTCAATTTCTATTCAATATATGACTATCGAGGGTATCAATACAGTAATTTTGATAATATAGGTCAATTTTGACATTATACTCATTAATGTTCAAGAATTGAAGGTTTAAGACACTCAAATCCTTCTAAGACGTCATTAGACCCCCAACAACCCCTACAATACACCCATGAAGAAAATCCTTAATAAAATCTAAATGAAGAAATAATGAAAGAAAAAAAAAAGTCAAAAACAATGAACAATTTAAATATTAATAAATGAAATATTTAGTGCAGTCCTCTTTCTCTCTCTATTGCTTACTATAAATGAAAATGATACGTACATAAACAAAAAAAAAATAATTACTGAGTGTACAATTTTAAAGGAAAAGAATTTTTTTTAAAAACATTTTAATTTTTTATCAAATGAATGAAAAAAAAAATGCTTATCCTCGCTGCATCAGATATGAGCTCCATAAAATACATGAAAAATCACATCCGCATTGAAATTAAAAATTGAAAAAAATATAATGCAAATGCAGATTTTTTAAATATTTAAAATGTGAAGCTCAAATAATTATTTTTTTTTATATTTCTATAATTCAAATCCCCGACTAT
This sequence comes from Chironomus tepperi, assembly GCF_022539635.2. Lineage (NCBI taxonomy): Eukaryota > Metazoa > Arthropoda > Insecta > Diptera > Chironomidae > Chironomus > Chironomus tepperi. The sequence continues at coordinate 6,470,155 of NW_027226207.1, forward strand.
CTCTATTGATAATGATCAGATGTGCAATCTAAGTTTTTTTTTTTTAATATTATTTGAATTTTTTATTAATTTTTTGCAATATTTATTTTACTTATGCAGCTATTTTCCTATGTTTTTTATGAAAAAAAAAAAATAGTAATAATATAACAATTTAATGATTATGATAATTATAATAATATTGTGTAAAAAAAAATTTAAATTAAATTATAATTGATAATCATGACTGCATCTATCCCTCTCTATTACTAAATCCATGCAACTTTTTTTTATTTTAAATTTTTTGTTACAATTTTTTATATTAAAAAATTCTTTCTATCATTGGCTATTGGCTATATAACGGCACGTGGATGTCGCATGAGATTAGGATGAGATAAATCTAGTGCATTTTTTGTTTAAATATATTTTTTTGACTTTAAATCAAATTTTAAATTAATAATTTTTAAAATTTGAAAAACAAAAATACGTAAAAATTGCGATATGAGACATAAAAAAAATACGTAAAAAAAATTTATGCTTTTGAGGAAAAATACAAAAAAAAATGTTAAAATTAATTGGATAATGAATGCCCTTCGGGGTTAATGATTGGTGTGTATTCTAAATTATTTTGAAAACAAAAATTGGAATGCAAATGAGGAATAAAAATGTTTAAAACAAACTTCAGACAACAGTAATTAGGTGTTTTTGAATGTTTATTGGATGTTGGCACACATGTTGACTTTAGGGTTTGAATTAAGGACGAGAAGATTGCAATTTTGTAAGACTCTTTGCGATTTTAGACTTGCAAGTCAATATATTAGTGTAAAGTCAATGTAGTGACGCATTATAGTCACTGGGGTCTCACTAGGGCATCGATACGTCTTCATATTGACAGAATAACGTTAAAATGACGAAAATCTGCTCTAAAAGCATCAATACAGTCAACTTATATGTCACAAAATAAGAATTGTTGCAAATTGCCATTCAAAATCATTAAAAACACTAAAATTTAACAATTCAAACCAATTTTCTTCAATAAATCTACTAAAATTTAAACAAAACAGTCCAAAAATGTATCCAAAACTACATAAATAAATGTTAAAAATTATATACGTAATAATTTAGTAAGAAAAATATTTTTTAGAAAAATATACAAAAAATGAAGTTTTTTTTTCCTGAATTTGTTTAACTTTAGTAGATTTATTGAAGAATATTTTGAAATATTTAATGTTGTCTGAAGAGTTTTTTTGTTTTTTAAAAAAATGTCAAATCAAATGTTATTATTAAAAGATGAAGGTTGGATTGAAGATTGTGAAATTTAAATTATAAGGTTGAAAAAATCATTGAAAAATTAAATGAATTTTGTAAAGTTCTTTTGTTTTATAATTCAATTTTAAATTAGTTTAATTCAAAAATTTAAATTGTTTTAAATAAAAATTGAATTTGAGATTTTCAAAATTATATTTGAATTTTATTTAATTAAACTTTGAATTATTGCAAAATGATAAAATGTTTTTAACTTTAAAATGTAGTTTGAAGAAAATTTTTAAACTTCAAAATTTGATTTAAAAGTTTTTAAACTTTGAAATAAATTTAAAATTTTTGAATTTAATTTTAGATTTAGAATTCAATTTCAAAATTTGAATTGAATATTAAATTTATAATTCAATTTTAAATTTTGATTAAATTTCGAATTTTGAATTTAATTTTACATTTGAAATTCAATTTCAAATTTTAAATCTAATTTGAAAAGTTTCAAACTTTCAATTTAATTTAAAAAGTTTCAAATTTTCAATTTAATATAAAAAAGTTCAAATTTTCAATTTAAATTTGAAGAAAATTTCAAAAATTCTTTTGTTAAAATCTATATTAAATTTAAATTTCACAAACCTCAAAAAACCTTCATCAAAAATCCCAAATTTGAAAAGAAACGAAAAAAAAAATGATTTAGATGCAGTCGAAAAAAACTCTACAATTTAAAACAAAAAATATGACGAAAAATAGAGATGGAAGAGAATCAATTAGAATTTTTAAGTTTAAGAAAAAGATGAAAAAACTGAAAATGAAAAAAAAAAAAATATTATTGGAAACAAATATACGTAAATTAAAATAGTGATGAAAAATGAAAAGAAGAAAGATAATTATTTTTAGTGATTTCATAGACAAAACAAACACTTCATCGTTTCTCACTACAGAAGCAAAAAAAAAATTAAAATAAAAAAATTTAGGTAAGAAAAATTCTTTTTTTCTTTTATTTCTACAGTTAGTAGACGAAAGGAAAAAATAAAGTTGATGATGAAGTAAATCCAGCCAAAATATAACTTAAAAAATATTATTTAAAAAACAGAAAAAAATAAAATAAATATAAATAGTAATTTTTACATTTGTATAAAGAAATAATAAGTGAACATAATTGAGATTTTTGTCAGTTAGTAAGGAACTCACAATAGCTTATAACTTCATAAGTTCTTCTACTACTCATCTGCATTTTTTGATGATCTTGATTTTTCTTCTTTTTGTTTAGTTTTTAAAGGAATTTTAAATTTGAAGGTTTTTGAATTGATTTACAGCAAGTTAATGAATTAAAGTTGGAAAAAAAATGAAATTTTAAATTAAAATTGTTTAAAATTTCAAATGTTAGTTTAATTTTCGTTTTCAAATTAATTCTCAAAATCAAAGGAAATGAAATTTATAAATTTATTTTTGACAAATAGAAATTTCAAATTGTAACATAAAGCACAAATTTTTAATAATCACAAATTTTATATTCATAAAAATAATTTTTAAAATTGCTTAAAATTCAAAGTTTTCAAATTGATTAAAATTCAAAATCTTGGATTTTTTTTAAATTTAAATTTCCAAATTTTTAAAATTTAAAATGTTAAAATTCTTTGAAACTGCAAATTTACGAATTCTTTTAAATTCAGAAATTTCAATTAACTTTGAAATTTTAGGTTTTTTACAGTTTAAATTTCATTAGATTTTGAAAATTTGTAATTTGAATGTTTGTTAAATTTAAGATTTGAAAATATTTTAAAATTTGAAATTTGAAAATCTTTTAAATTTGAAATTTGAAAATCTTTTAAATTTTAAATTAAATTTTTCTATTTCATTTCAAATTTAAATTCTTTTATCAATTTAATTTCTCAAATTTGCTGTGAATCAATCCAAAAAAATCATCAATTTAATAATTCCATCAAAAAAATTTTTTATTACGAAATTATTAATAAGTTTATTCGTTATTTGTTGATTTTTTAAATTAAATGAGAAGTCCGAATTGATTCTGGAATATTTTGTAATTTTTAAAATTCACTTAATATTTTAAAAATCCGCAAAAAATATCCAAAATCATTCGGTAGACTTTATTCTTTTGTAATTTAATTTATAAAAACACTACAAGAGGAAGCTACAAAGGAACTATATACGTAATTAATGATATGATAAATTTAAATTATATCATAACTCATCCCAGTGAAATTTGCCATTTTTTCCTTCCTTTAATTTAATATATGTGCAAAATTGAGAGGTGTTTTAGGGACTTGTTGTGGATTTATGATATGCAATTTTGGGTATTTTTGGTTTTGCGATGGGAATTTTAAAGTATCGATTTACCGTCGCTAGTATTGATTTTTATTATGGGTCGATATTGTATGCTGACTAGGCAGTTGGATGAGAATTGAGGAGAAGAATTGAAATTTAATTCAAATTTTGAAAATTTTTTGAAATTTAATTCAATTTTTGAAATTTTTTTGAAATTTAATTCAATTTTCGAAATTTTTTTGAAATTTAATTCAAATTATGAACAAAATTTTCAGTCATTTTGGTCACTTTAACTTAATAAATTCCTCAAATCCATTGAAATGCCTTCACGACTCCCGAAAAATTTATCTTTTTTTAAAAATCTAGGATGCAAATTTCTCATTACAAATTTATGAAGTGTCCGATCAATTTTACGACACTTTCCAACAAAAACATCCTCAATCACAGTCAATTCACTGTGCCTCAACCTTTATATCACTCAAATCTGATCTGAATATCCTATATCACTCAAAATTAATGATCATAAAAATAAAATAATTTTTTTTTCGACAAATTTTTTCCTCTTTAATGAAGCAATTCATAAAGTTAAAGATTGTTATTTACGAAGAAGCGATGGAACAAGTGAACTTTTTTCAAATTGCTATCATAAATAAACAAGTGTCTACGCCTCTTAATATATTTATATACATATATTTGCAAGTAAATTCGTACTATAAATAATTTCACTATATACGTTAATATCGAAGTGAAAATGATTGTTTTTCTACCTTATTCTACAGTACATTTAACACTTTTTGGGGGGATTGTTTGTAAGTGATGTCGACTGAAAGTCAACTAAGGGCTTTAGGGTTCAATATGTCCCTACTGTACATGATGGTCATGTAAAAATGAGCTTTTTAGGGAATGACAAACCTGAGTTGGCATAAATGTTGAGAAAATCTAGGAAACCCTGCCAAATAACAGCTTATGAAGGTGCTCCCCTTCAGCAGGTTGCCACCACTCTCGGATGATTCCTTCCGCAGGTTAATACCTTTCTTTAACGACTCCTTATGCAGGTAGCTGTCTTACTTGGGGTCACCTAAGAAAGGTTGCTGTCTTACAAGGAAATACCTACGGAAAGTGGACTAGTAAGTGCCAGAACTCCGCGGATGATCATTCCGTAGGTTGCCACCTTCTGCTGATGGACCCTTCCGCAGATTGTTGTCTTAATAGAGGACAATTGCAGAAGGTTGCTATCTTACTAAGGGTCATCTGCGGATGGTTGTTGTCTTACTAGGTGGCATCTATGGTAGGTTGGTGTCTTACTAGGGAGCACTTGCGCAAGGTGAATTAGCTAGCGGCAGAACTACGCGGGGCACTTCTTCGGGTTACCACTTTCCGATGATGATCCTTTTTACAGGGTGCCGCCATACTAGGGGTCACCTAGAAGAGGCAAACCAAAAAGCGGCTAACCCCAGCTATTTGCCAACTCTGTGAAAAACAGCCAAGTCAAATCCATCATCAACTCCGACGTCACTTACGTACAACTCCCCAACTTATCCCTTATCACTCTCACACAAATACATACACACAAAAACTCCATGTAAGATCATTTCTTCATTTTTAAATATCATTTCTTCTCGCGTAAAAAAAAAAACAAAAAAAAAATGAATTCAACGTTTAGTGTACATAATAATGATATTTACTATAAATATAAATATACATACATGAAATACGATTTTTTGAATTTGAAAAAATACATTGATAAATATTGCTTAAAAATTAGTTCAAATGTTTTTAGTTTTTCATTTTTTTTATGGAATCAATTTAAAAAAAAAAGTGAAAAAAATTGATTAATTAATTAGCAATTCTTTTTCGCCGTACAGAGGCAGCACATACAAAAAAATGATATGAGAAAGTACTTAAGTGAAATAAAAAAAAAGAATTCAATTTTTTTATAATTTAATTTTCCCTAATTTTTTCTTCTTACTACTATTTACCCTGAGATGTAGGGGGTACTAGGGGGTGGTTGATTGAGGGATTTTGAAAGTTTTGAGGATTTTTTGAATATAATTTGAGTTTTTTGACTTTTTGATGCTGAAAAGTAATCAAAAGTTGAAATTGAAGTCATTTTAAATTTGAAATATTTATTAACATTTTAAGAATTGTTTATTATTAAAAATCCAAAATTGATTTAAAAACTCAAAAATAATGCTTAAATTTTTGAAATTGAATTTGAAGATTCAAAATTAAAATTTGAAAATTCAAAATTAAATTTTAAAATTCAAAATTAAATTCGAAAATTCAAAATTAAATTTGAAAATTTAAAATTAAATTTAAAAATATAAAATTAAATATAAAAATTCAAAAATTAGTTTTTAATATAAAATTCAAAAATTCAAGTTTAAAACTCAATAAAAAAATCAAATTTTCAATTCCTCTCAACCTAAAAAACCCACATCACCTGCACACCCCCAAGTACCCCCCTCATCTCAAGGGCCTCACGTGTATTACATTTCTTCTTATTCAGGATCAAGAGCATACAAGTATACTATTTTTATAGAAGAGATATAAAAATGAAATATATTGAAGTAAAATTGTAAAAAAAAAATAAAGAAAATTTGTAGAGCAAAAAAAAGAAGATAATTTTTCGACACAAACATTCAGGTATAAAATGAAACAAGATGAAATAAAAAAAAAAAGATTTCACACAAAACAGACAAAAAAAAATTTTCTTTTTCCAAAAAAATAAAACAAAAAAAAATTTCCTTTGATTTTTTAATTTCAAATAAAAAATTGAAAATACATAAAAGAAGATAATGATGAAGAAGAAAAATCTATCGTATATGCCATAATTTTATGTAGTGTTTGTTGATAAAAAGAGAAAAAAAAAAGTTTTTAGAGGAATTTTGTATAAAGTTTGCTGAAATATAGCAAAAACAAAGATACACATACAAAAAAAAATTAAGTAAAATAAATAAAAAAAAAAAACCTTTATATTATTTAGAAACGAAAGATCTTCAAGAAGTATACGTATAATGTTAAGGAAACAAAACAATTTAAATGTAATCATTATAAATAGAAATCTAGAGTCTTTTTTGAAGGTTTAGTTGATGGGATTTGGAGGTTATTGTAGATCTGTTAAATTATTTTGGGTGGAATTCAAATTTTGAAGTTTAAATTGCTTCATATGCATTTAAATTTGTATAAAAATAATGCAAAATCATCAAAAAATAATGAAAAATATGCAAAAATGCAAAATATTAAAAAAAAAAAAATTAATAAAATTCAAAAATTTTCAAAAATTTTTATAAAAAACTAACAGAAAAAATTGCAAAAATTGCAAAAAATTTCAAAAATTAACGAATAAATTCAAATTTTTGAAAATTTAAAAATCAACAAAATAAACTCAAATTCAACTTGGCAATAAAAACTCTAAAAAATCACAAATTTGCCAAAAACCCCAACCGAACCCTCCAAACTCCACCAACTAAACCTCCTCAAATGTCTAAATCTAGAAGAAAAAAAATTCTCTCTCGACAAAGGACGGATTCATTAATTTTACCGTACTTTTATGAGAATCATAAATAAAATTCTTTAAACAAGAAAAAAAAATTATTAAGGAAAAAAACACAATGAAAATGAGGATTAAATTAAATTGTAAAATAGTTTATTGAATAAAAATCATAAAAAATTAAAAAAATTTAGTTTATTATTAGAAAATTTTATGAGTATTTGTTTCAGGATTTTCCTAGAGTTTTCAAGTTTTTGAAATACTTTCAGGGATTTATGAACTAAGTGCTGTTTTTAGAACAGGAAAATAAGTTTATTGCAAAAGCCTTGGATGAAATCCGCAATTCGAAACATCTTCCAAGCGTATAATATCTGGACAGCACAACGGGGTTGCTATGGTACCTCTACGTCTCCGTATCAAAGTCAAGACGCGAAATTGATAAATTTTTCGACAAAAAGTACGGTTTGCCGCATTGTACTGCTCGAAATAGCTTTACGTTTGTCGTAATGTTAGCTTCACTCAGGAACATGACTACAAAGAGTAAGTCATCAAGTGCTTAAAATTGATGTCAAACTAAAGATTCATAAAAATTTAAAGATATCTGGCAAAAATTGAAGATTAAAATTAAGTTATGAATCTATTTCTCAATTTTTTATTCCTATTTTTCAACAAAAGTTCACATCCAAGTCTTCAAAAGTCTACTTCCTTCCAAAATAAATTGCTTTTTTCTCTATTGCATGCTTTCATGGTCTACATATTGCTTTTTTCCACAAAACTTTTCAATAATGTAAAGTGTCTCTACTAAATTCCTGAAATGTGTCTTGACTATCACGACATCTGGATATGGAAGCTTCTAAAATTTTAAATGTTTACCACTAGATGTCGCTGTTTTTTGAATTAATGCTTGGTATTCCTCTTCTGGAGGCACATGGTGTTGAATAGATGAATAATCCAGAAAATCCAGCCACAAGTTAGCGTAAGTCTAGTCTTGTAGTGAGCAAACACTCTCTTGGAGAACCTCGACCGAAACCACACACGGTATACGGTTCAATTTATTTTCTTGTGTGCCGCGACTCAAAGGTTGCCCTCCACTGCTCTTATTTGATTCCAAATTTCGTCAAATCAGACCTTAAGCCAGAATTACTCCGACTTGCCCCCTGATTTCTCTCCATTTCCAAGTCATGTGTCTTTCGGGCTTATTTATTCGAAAATCAATTCAATCTACCAATATCAATTCACACAACCCAATACAACAAATTCATCATCCACACCAATTTCCACGGAAAAAAATGTGCAACAATTGAAAAGCTATTTTCATCAAAATAAAAATACACAAAAATTGCTCTGTTGTCAGTCAACAATGTTGTCGGCTGAGAGACTGAAAAATAAAGAGGGTCAACAAACTGTATCACGGGACTAGACATGTCTATCAATTGCTGATTTTGTGTTGAATAAAATAGAATAATTTATTAGTTTTTGACTTTCAAACAACAGCTCAACAGGTAAACAGGACTAAACTTGAATTTTTTAAGTTGCTTCTTGTGCTTTATGCTTGTCACTATTTTCTGAATTTGCGTGGATACTGCTGAATTTTGAGACTAATGTGATGGTGAGGAAAGCTGCTCGGAATCTCTGGTTGGCCTTCATTCTTGCCAGCTTCTTCTTCCACTGGAAATAAGGAAGTTTCAGCTATAATCCATAGAATTTCAAGCATATACTCACATTGACATCCCTCGACGGCAACTGCTGCAAATATTCCTTCGTTTCCGGCTTCTGTAAATCAGCAATACAGAATACTGACAAACATCCATCAATCGTACCTAAAACTAAACATTTTCCATCCTTAGAGCTCTTAATGGATGTCAATTCAGCCTGCATCTTGTAGTTTGCGATCATTTCGCTGTCACTGGTACGGAATACACGAAGTGTCTTCTTACCGCTGTGATAATAGAGGACATACTCGTCGTTGTCTGTGAACATGCAGATGACAGTGAAGACACCTTCTGCTACCTTTGGAATGAAGGTTTTGACTGTCGTTCCTTTCTTGAGCTCGAGGAGGTCGAGGCCGCCTCTGGAAATGGAATTGATGTAGTTAAGAATTTAAGGTAGGATTTTAAGGGAAGGTCTGACTCTAGTCCAGTGTTGTTCAACCTTTTTTATGCCAAAACGCACCTTGATGCTAAGCATCGACCGGAAACCCACAAGGCAACCGGATCATGGCATACAAGTGTTCCGCGACACAAAGTTTGAACAGCACTGACTCTAGTCTAATGAATCCAACAACCTACCTTGCCGGAGCATACAATCCAAACTTTCCATCCTTCGTACAGCTTCCATCCCACTTCGGAACTGACCTAATGTACTTCTTTGACTTTATATCAATTATGCTGCCTTTTTCGCTGGTTATGACAGCAACTTGAGTCGCCTTATGTGGCAACGAAATCACCTTTAAGACATTCTCCTTAATACCGCAACTACGTAGTGAGACTTTGTGAATATGCGCGCCATTTTCGGCATTGTATATCTGTAGATCACATTTTGAGAATATTTTGTTAAAACTCTAAATAATTTTTGAATAAATAGTTGGCATGGATGTAATTGTTACTCTACAGAATGACTAGGAATGTTAGTGCAACGAGTATACTCACGGATAGTGCATCCTTTCCATTTTTATCAACTGATGTTGCAATGATGTACTGTCCATCAGCTGACACATGAGTTTGTCTAAATGGAATGCCTGGAATTGACTTGATTCCGAATTCAAATTTATATAAAGTATCGCCATCGGGAATGCTGCGGACTATAGCTTTAGCTGTTAACTTTTGTTCATCATTTCCAAGTTGATTTGCGGAATTGAATTCCTTGCACGAGACTGTCAAGACCTTTTCACCTTCTTCAAGTAATGTTATCTGCTGGATGCCTGGTTGGTCATCTTTGAAGAGCACTTGCTCAGTTATTCGGTTCCATATGATCAGTTTTCCAGTTTCTGATGACACAATGTACTTGCCATTTGGTGTGATTTCAGCATGGGTGACGATAGCTCCTAAGGGTGAGTCAGCTAGTTTTGAAAGTAATCTGTTGGAGATTGAAGGAGCTTAAGTTCAATTCTCAAATCATTCAAATCTCACCCTCACCTATTCTCTAATATCCCCCACACACCAACACAACTCCTTGTAACTGTGCATGCAATTTCACCGTCATTAGACAAGCTTATGTTATCGACTTGAAGCTCCAGACGATCAATGACATGAACTTGTTCGAAAATATTATTGATATTCCAAACTTTGACAGAACGATCGATTGACGAGGTCACACAGCAATTCCAGTTGCCGACTGTCAATGACTCTAGCTGCATAATCCTTCCGAAATGTGCGTCGAGGACCTTCATGAGTTGCTTGTTTTCTGGAATGAGTAGGATATTAGGAAATTCAAGGAATTAAGCTTAAGGAAATGAGTAGCTGACTTCCGAAATAGTTTTCAGCACTCAGCCCTACTGCCTACGCTCTAATACATAACTTACCCAAGCTCCAAACATACAAATTCTTCCTTACACCAGCAACAGCATAATCAACCTTCGAACTTATCATAATCGAGTTACTCTGCATCATTTTTGTGGATATATTCCTAACACCATGTGGCAATGCCAAGTAAATAGCCTCACCAGGATGAATTGGATTTTCCTCAGCAAAGTCCCACAAGACAAAGCCATTTCCAGCCGTTCCCATCAACCAGCGACCATCAATTTGATCAAGCTTAAGCTGTAGTAGCATTTCCTTCTCATCATTCTCATATCGTGGCAATTCCTCGATTAATTTCCATTCAGCTTCACCGACTTCATCATTTACAGTAAACATGAGCTTTGAAACTTGATAAGTTTCCTCATTCATGCAGCAGTACATGACATTTCGTTCCTTATTCATAGCACATGCTGAGTGGAAGAGGACTGGGTCTGTGTTGATGCCTGTGGAATAATTTGGAATATCCAGCATGATAAATGGACGTAAACAGCATAATACTCACCTTGCTTTGAAGTATGCATCCTCAACCTTGTATCACTAATCGATCCAGACCAAAAAATCGCAATAAATTCATTAAAACTCGAGAATTCCATGCTCAGCAACTCCCATTCAGCACCATTCAGATCAGTAAACTCATGTGTCTCCTGCAACTGCGCACGCATGTCATATCTAACAAATTTTAATTTTGAATATATAAAGAATGCCTGATTAAGCAAGTAAACTCCATGGACATCATCATTCTCGTCAAATGGATTATTAATGATGTTAAATTCACTTGACAGCATGTTAAGTAAGACACATTGATTATTATTTGTATAGGCACCAGCCCACTTGTTGTCTTTACTAAGCACCAATTGTTGCATTATTCCTTCAATTCCTGGATTGACATCGCGTGTTAAATCAGACGTTCCTAAATCCCATGTAATAAATCGTGTCGATATTGAGACCATGTAGCGCATGTCTGTCGTCAAACAGAATCCAAAGACAGCAAATTGATGACCTTCAAGTGAATACTTCAGTGGACCTCCTGGAGTATGCAAGCAGTGATTTATCGGAATCAATGCACTATGTTTTGGTCCACTTTCATCACAGGCCTCAAGCAACATCTTAATATTTGGATTTCCACCAATTTCCGGCAACAATCGTCCAATCAATTGCGATGCCAACATATCCGGATTCGTAAGGATCGCACCGCCAAGTCTGAGAGCGTCTGCAACCAAATTCAATTCACGTTTGGCGTCTGCTTCTTCAACATTCATGGAGGCATCTTCAAAGTCAGCCAAGACTGCTTGAAGAGGACAACAGGACAGTTTTGCATGCAACCAATCGTAATTGAACAGGACGTTCTTATACAAGTCGGTGAATCTTCTCGATCGTACCAAATGAAATGGAAGTTCACCAAACTTTCTCAAATTATATCGACAAACTTTGCCTTCCTTATTGTAAAAGACGAGCGGTTGATCAGGAACTTTACGATCCGCAATACCTTCCTTGTCAGTCAAATTAAATCGATGCCTTTGAATTTCCGTGTACTTAAATGGCTTTGCTCTACCGCCACCCCAAATACCAAGGAAATAATCGGCAATCATTGAATGGAAATAAATTGCCATATTTTTATTTTTAAAGTATCGCTCTTTTGCCGTGTCACGGAACTGTCTGTGGTACCAATTCATGACATTAACACCGTCAGCTTCGCGTTCACTTAAGTAATTTGGTAAATCGTTTCTTATTCTCGTCCCTAGAATGGGAAATGTAATTGTTATGGTGAAGCTGTTCAATTATGGCACGTGATGGGTAGGTAGGAAGGGTAAGGATGATGCACTGGATCTAGGAATGTCTGTTTTGGGTACTTTAGGTTAAGGACTACTTTTGGTGTAGATTCTGGAGTTGTGAGAGTAGATGAAGCTCCAGAAGCATAGCTAAGTCGTGTATTTGAGTATGGCAAGCTGCAGGCTTCTTCCAAAATCTTCTAGAAGTGCCAAAATGCAAGCCATATACCATGCAACTTGAGTCATCCAATGACATCATCTATGACCAACATCACACACCCTACAATCCCCAAACCACCCCAATATCCACAATACTTACACAACAATGGAGGAATTCTCCTCACCGGCGGCAAATGATACTGATATACATCATCCAAAACCTTATCATCTAAAGATATCAAGTCTTCAAGTTCACTCTCTGATAGTCCAGATTTAGATGCTGTAATATAAGCTAAAGCATGAAATACAAGCAGTCTTCCGTGTTGCTTTTCAACTCTTTCAAAAAGTAGAAAAATACTGTCCATAACATTCGATGCCAAGTGTGTATCCTGTGGCTTTGTGAAGCTCCTCCAACGACAAATTTCAGCAAAGACTAATTTAACGAAAATCGGAAGTGAGCATTTTGCAATTGCATTTGACACTAAACGCCATTGGAAGTTTGTCAAGTCACGACATGCCGTTTCCATCCACATTTTAATGACATTCATTGCTAGTTCCTCACCGAGTGCTGTAATTTCTATAAAATTTTCAGGCGAGTCAATCATTCGTCTCAGTAAGTGATATTCTTGTGATACTTCTGGATTTGCTTCCTCATTTGCACATGAGACAATGATTTTGCAATAAGGTGGAAGTCGTGTTGGTAACCAAGACACTTTACTTGAATCTTGTGTGCCTGTCAATTGATCTACTGAATCTAAATACAGACATAAAGGCTGATTCTTATTTGCATATGTTAAAAGTTGCTTAAAATGTGCCGTCAATGGAACTAAATCGTCTGGAATTGTGTCAAATGGAATCATAAAGTTGTAAGATATTTGCTGGCATATGCTGACTAAAGTTGGAGTAAGTGCACTAGAATCTGGAGTAGTTCCAAGAAATCGAATTAAATTAATTGGTTTGAAGTCCTTAAACCAAACTTCCATTGTTAATGCTGCTGCCTTGGACAACATGCTTGTCTTGCCACAACCGCCTTCTCCGTATAGGACAAGTGGCTTATCAGATGGACCTAACATGTAATTCTCAATCAACTTAAGTGTGTCTTCACGTCCATAGAAAATTTTGACAGAATTATTGCAGGCATGAAGATGCTGCAAAATTTCAGTCACAATCTGTCCTTGTGGTGATGAATCCTCCTTCCTCATAGCTCGGTCTATCAACTTGACCATATTTTTATAGAAATGTGCAATAAAATGATTTAAATATTCTTCATGTGTCTCTGGATCTAGACCTTCCTTGCCTATCCATTCTATTGTGTACCTTTGGAAATTTGACTCTTCAAGTCTTGCTGGTACACGAACATCACGAAGATCTGAAAGATATTTTGCAGCTTCTGTGTCGAGGGATCTGTTGATGATGTCAACAAAATTGGATGCTTTTTTGAGATTCTGAAGGTTAATGTTGTTGATGTAACGGACGTAGCCTAAGCAATGATTTTTTGTGTTTTTGACCTGGAAGGGAAGGAGGAAGGAATGAGAATATTAAGGAGGAATTGACTTTTAGTTGATTTAAGGGCAGAAAGTGACTTGAAATCTAGCAGACTAAAAGTTGGATTTCAAGAGCAGAGGAACCTGAAAATGAGGCTCGCAAGCATTCTCAAATGATCGATTTAGGAAGAGTCAGCTCTAGAGTGCATGCTCCGTGCCTGATAAGGACATTTTAGTCAACTCTGATTTGTCAAACCTGACCTCAAGCCTCAATAACATCAACAAACTTACATTTAAAATTCCATTAATAACTTCACGTTCTGTGACAGACATAAAGTAATTGTGCATTGTTTCTTTATCTATTTTGCCTTGCTGGTAAAGTGACAACGATCCTTTCCTCAATAGCTTTTGCATTTTAGTTAAAGTATCCCACCAAATAGCTTGATCTTCTGCTTGTAGCTTTGGAACTCTTTTGTTGATGAAGTTGATCAAAATTGAGGAAATTGGTTGAAGAATTGAGACTGGTGGAACGCAGTTGGAGTCTGTGGATGGAAATTAGGATTATTTAAAGTTTGAAGTCGACTTCCTATATTTTGTACGAAAAAGTTTGCTCGAGTCGTCTTGAATCAATACCAGAGTGGACAAAAATACGTTCTAACTGATTGATGGCAAGTTAATTTCCAGTGGATGTCTAGTTCTAACATATTTTTGTCCACTCGGTTCTGATAGTCAACTCCGAGCTCTAGGATCTTAAAGCAGACTATATAACTCCAACAATATATTTTGTGACATTTTACCTTTTTTGTACCACATATCAAGTAATGAAACATCAACTCCGGAAGCCTGGAAATGAACAAAAATGTGAATTTAGCTAGTATCAAGTACAGATAATAATCAGCAGATAACATCAAGTATTCAGTAGCTGGACCTAAAATTAGAATTGAAACTATAAGCTCGGATTGATGACTTGGTCCTATTGATGAATCTTAGGGTATTAAAAAATCGGTTCGAAAAGTTTCTGTTCTTGGCCAAAAAGGCTACTTTTGCTGGTTCCTTGTTTGTTGCTCTGCCTCTTTCTCAACACAAGGACTGAAAGGAATTTGAAGATCCAGATTCCAATGAAGGCTTCTCTATATTAGAGTCCTGTCAACTCTACTTTGATCACATCCAACTTTAGACTGAATGCACAATTTCATCCGCATACTAGTTTTGAGAGCTGAATATGCTACATTGGGCTATATTTCATCACAATACTTACATCAAGATCATCTCTAATCAACTGCAACTCAGCAGATGGTATATAAGTTGGAATAGGTCGATAACCGTACTTTTGTCCTAAAAATGTGATGAAATTCGGTCCCATACTCAATCTTTGACAGTTTTTCTGTGAAAATGGAAGATTTATATTAACAAATTCTCAGTTAAATGACTTAAAAGATTAATTCAGCATTGAGCCTGTGAATAGTCGACTGTGTGTCTAATTTGATATTTCATACCAAGTTTAGACGTTTTCGCAGACTGTACCACCCGATACAACAATCAGAATGCTCATTAAACTTACAATCTCTCTCATACATAGTTCAGTCGTCATATGATCGTCTGTTGCTTCATCACGAACACCCCATCGCATGTCTACAACCTAGAATTCCAATTTCATTTAAAGGTTAATGACTAAACTTTTTCAAAACTTTTTTTCTTAAAACAACAATGCAAAAATCCTTCAATTATCAAAACTATGCAAATATTTAACTGACGTCGATGTGTTTTGTTCCGGAATTTAAAAGTCAACGAAACAATGACGTAAAAATCAATTCAAATTTGCCAAACAAATAAACTTGTTCAAGGTTGTTTATGTTTTGACTCATTTTTGCGCTATTGTTAGATCGATAATTTCGAAATTTCTGGGTTGACAATGGAAATAATAATAATAATTTGTGATTATTTTGCCGGCATGTGAGCTTAATGAGGGAGTTGTGGATATGAAGGGGGATTGGGAAATTCCGATGGAAATGTTGAAAATTTGGGGAAATTAAAATTAATGATTTTTTGATTGAAGATTTTAAATCTAAATTTAAAAAATATTGAAAATTAAAATTTTAAAGATTTTTTTTAATTTTTTAAAGATTTTTTAAAATTTTAAATTTTTTTTAAATTTGTATGAATTTTTTAAAATTAAATTGAATTTTTTAAATTAATTGAAATTTCTTTGAATTGTTTTTTTGAAACTTCATTAAAAAAATTTTAAATTTTAAGATTTGATGAAATTTTAACAATTTGTTTCAAACAATTCGAGTTCAAATAATAATTTATTTAAAAGTTGAAATTAAATTTAAAAATATTCCAATTTTTCAAATTTAAAACTTAAAATATTTCAATTTATCAATATTAAAATTCAAATTATTTCAACTTTTTTAATTAAATTCTAAAATAATTCAATTTTTTAATTAAAAATTTTAAAATTATTAAAATTATGAAATTTAAATCAAAGTTTAAATATTTGAATTGAATTTTTAATATTAAAAATTCAAATTAAATCAAAAAAAAAAAAAACTAACAAAAGCTCTCAAACCACACATACAAAAATCAACTTCAAACCTGAAACTCCAATCCATGCTTTTCTCTGCAATATTCCTTGATTCGTGGGTAGCATTTTGACATCAAATTATTGCGTTCCATTAACGTGTCTATGGAGAAAAAAAAGTAAATAAATGTTGAAATTTAGTTCACATATGAAAAAACTTTTATTCCTAAAAATAAGTATGTCGAAATTGATTTTGATTATGTCGGTGGGGTCGGAAATTGAAATTCACAGTAGGTGAATTTTTTGTGAGTCAGAAGGTTAGAAAAGTCATTGCCTTCCTTTTGTTTGTGATTCAAAGTTTTTTTAGGAATAAATTGCATTGTTAAATGCTATTGAATCGAAAGTTAAATTGACATATCGTGTAATGATAATATATGATGTGTTTGGATATGCTTTTTTTGGGGAACATATCCATATTATGCATAGAAATGTGTTTAATGATATTTTGCGGTTGGTTTTATTATTTCTCATTGTGGCTGAAATAGAATTTTTATGAAATCTATACGCATTGTTATTGAAAATTCAATTTATTATGCTTGACATTTTGGTGTTGTTGTAGAGAATTCAACCACAACTCAAGAGATATCAATAAGGACTTCCATACTGACAATATGTTGAAAATTTCAATTTTTTCAAATTATTTTATGGATTTTCTTTTGCTGAGCATTCAAACCCGAGTAACATATATGAAGAAGGCCTCAGCACGTCATTTTGAAGGCCCCGATACCAAACTTGAAGGCTTAAAAAAAACCTTAAAAGCTCCATGTCGTAGCCTTTTTCATTTGTGTTGCTCGGAATAGATGGATTATGTTTCTATATTCAATCCAATACAATTTGTAGAATTGAAATGAATTTTTTTCAAATATTTGCTTTGTTTCTTCTTTCAAATAAAAATGAACATGAACATTCATCAGATTTTAGCCTTAGGCACGAAACTGTCTTAGATTGAAGAAGAACAGACTTCAAGATGTTCAAAAAAAGTTTCGTGACATATTCCTTTCTTCAATAAATTGCTTGCAAATTTGCTTGATACATGGAAAAAATAAAATTTGAAAATTTCTATGTAAAATTTGAGTTGCTGATCAATAAAGTTTGTCAGTTTGTCAAAGAATTACAAATGAAAATGAAGATTATTGCGAATGCTTGAATGAATGATTTGACAAATTTGATGATGATGAAGGAATATGGTAAAGAGCAGTGTTGAGTAACCCGTGTGTTGCGTCACACTAATGATGAAATGATTTTGAACCGTATGCAATCTGTGGTCTAGAGCTATGCAACACTACATCGACGTAAGGCGAGAATCAGTCTGAATTTTGATTATAAATCTTGATCTCAGATTGGCAATTACTCAAATATTGATTCCTGAACCTTTATATTGTCTGATACAATTTCGTACTATACAGCTTAGTTCAAACAAAGGTGAAAAATCATAAGAATATCCATATTAATTAGATTTCTCACTATAAATTAACTTATTAGAAAATCTTTCATAACACCCCAAAAATAATCCAAATTTTCCACTTCCATATCGATCATAATCACACATCATATTGCGACTCAATATAAAATTCCGAATTACGACGCAAAAAATTCTTACCTGTAAATGTTGAACTTGTGAAAATTCTGACAATTTTCGAACTAACTGGGGGCAAATTCTCCAAACTTCCTTGAAAAATCGTATCCACAGTCCGATCATCCATGATAAACTTTGAAAAGTTAACAAATTTTCATTAAATTTGATTACATAATTTATGAAAATTTTCACTTACGTTTCTTTTATTTTATTTTAGAACCGACAACACCAAGAGCTGAAAGTGAACTGAACATTTGATGGAATTTTCATCCACAAATTCGAAAACTCATGTTTGATCGATGTCCTGATCACCAAGCAACGATTATCCAAAAAGAGAGGAAAATTTATTCGAAATCGTGTACGGCAATGTGCTTTTGATTGCAAACATTTCCTTTTGTGCTTCTCATTCCCTTGTGAAAAAGTTTTTTGGAAGTGATAATAATAACTTTTGTAAGAAGTCATTAAATTATGTTGTGCGTGATAAAGAATTTTTACTTTTTATGGATATGCTGTAGATTATTTTGGCTTCTGCATTTGACTGATATCGACAAAACTATGCGGAATTTGTGTCATTCCTAGAATCATAACTTCTCGGAAATAGATTTCGAGGCAGACTAAAGAATTATTGAATTGGATGTGTAGAAATGGACACTGAAGTCTCTAACATTCCGAACTAGCAGAATGAATCCTTCTCGAAGGATATAGCTGTCTTTAGATGTTCTCTGCGGACGGCAATGATCTCACGTGCGCCTCAGCCAAGAAAATGAATAAACAAGGACCCAAACTTAAAATTTGAGATCTGCAGCTCGCAGGAAGTTGAATCCGATGGATAGCACACATTGTTAGGAAATTGTGAAGATCCATTAAAACAGTCTTTAAGTCTGATTTTGTAGGTGGAAAGAGAACACGAGAGCGGTCAAACAACTCTTGGAGAGAGGCTGTTTATAGAGAAAGTAATCATTTAGTATTACCAAAGGGCATCCAACGATAGAGCCTGTTTTAGACGCTTAATAAGAAAAGCTATGAATCACAGATGATCAGTATGGCCAGAGAAGTTAGTAAGAGCAGAGTAAGCTGAAAGCACGCTCGAGAACAAGCTTAGCTTGTAAATTTAAGTAGAACAAGCTCTTAAAAGAATGGTTATTGCATTTTAAGGTAAGCAAGTAACGAAATGAATTAACTTCATCAGCAACATCAGAAACACCAATATCAATCCAACACGCCACCTGGTTGTGAAAATACAAAGTCTCAATACTTCCAACAACAGACTCTTACTGCTACAGACTCTTATTGCTACAGACTCACCAGTATTACAATCTTACAAACAAGTCTACTGCCTCATTTTAGATCTACCACAAAATTAAGTCTGTTGTCATACATTTCACTCAAAAATCTCATATTCATCATGATACAATTAGTAGACCATAAACAAAGATTAGACATCAAAACTCAAGAAACAAGTCTTGCTAATCTACAAAATAGCCATCTAATCCAAGTCCCATAATAAATTAGTTAAAATGTACAAAACAATGATAAAATTAAATTAATTTTCATTAAATCAAGCATCAAGTATCATCAAATCACAGCATGACATGAACATAACACATAATAATAACAGCATATACAGCTCAAAACCCATAAAGTATGGAGAAGATGAATATAAAAAAAAATTGAAAATTAATTGTACTTTTATTGTCAGCTTATTGTTGTTGTTACTGTCGTTTTTTTTTTTGTTGCTTAATATCCCCGGCATTTTTATCTCCCTTCAAGCCATTACATCGTTCATTCCATTCATTCATTTAGCTGTGTAGTTACTTAGTTACTTACTCACTGTAAAATTCAATTTCCCTTTAAATGGTGTTCTTTTGAAAGGAAATGAGTCTTGTTGGATATTATGGAGCGCATCTATACTTTTGAATGCTTTATGGATTATTAGTTATCTAGTTGCCCATTTTTAAGACCATCATCTGCCGTCGGTGGTCACGTGTTGATGTGGATTAATGAGAGTGATGTCAGCTGGCGGGTTTTTGTGCTAGACATGTGAGGATATGCATTTTTAAACCGGTTAGATCAGTTGGTTGACTGGTTTTTGACCCTCAATTTGTAGTCTGTTGGCAGCTTATAGTCTAATATTGATGGTATTTATAGACAGAGAATAAATGATTATTTAGTATATTTTAATTTAGTTAAATCTAGTTTGATGGACCTAGGCATGTAGATAGTCACTATACAAAACATTAATATGCAATTTTGATGCAATATAAGCTCCACCTAGTAGATTTATCTATTTTTGAGCTAATCTAGCCACGCCCCTTGGTCCATTATTAAATAATCCATTATAAATCATCCATTTGTTAATTTTATACCAATTTTTTTAGACGATTCTATCAGGTAGAATTGAAGATTTGTTATAAAATGTTAGATTTTTTAGACTTGGCTGAATTTTAGAGTCGAGGCTGAATTTTAAGAATTTAGAAATTTAATTACTTACTTACTTCGCTGGTCGTACAGATCAGTAGTGATCCATGACCTCCCAAATAATTTAATTTGCTTAAATTTAAGACAAAAATTGCCTTTCTGATGCTATTAGGTTAAGTCTTTTTGACACGTTTCTAAACAGGAAAAGAAACTGCCTTTAGTGTACTGTCGTGGTCTTTCTGTATCATAACATCTTGTCCTTTGTCTGTTAGGGGTTGTGCAACTTAGGTTCTTTTCAGACAATCACATGACTTGAAAAAGTCAAATAAAAGTGTCTTCAGACCAGTTTGACTCTAGCGTCGAATCCAGATCGACTTCAGAGAACAAAATTTGGCTTTAAGCTGGAAATATGCTGCTCTGGAGGCACCATTTTGCGACCATAATTCGAAGTCGACTAGAATTCAATATGAAGTTGAATATACTCAAGTCGAATACTTTTCATACAAAATCCAAATCGACTTCTGGCTCTGTTTCTGACTTTTTCACGCAATATGCCCTTTCAAGGTAAATGAAATCAGAAACTTACTTACTTCGCTGGCCGTACAGATCAAGTATGATCCATGGCCTCCCTCAGTTGGCTCCTGAAGCTGGCTTAATTGCTGGCTACAGCTTGTCAATTAAGAATCAGGAACATTAACTAAAATAAAACACAATTTTGAATGAAAATTGGATAAAAACTATAAAAAACCATCAAAACTATCAAAATATCCATTAACTCAATCCCCTAACCTCACCCAAACTGTTCACATAATTACCTTATTCTAATCTAAATCTCAGCTAAAAAAAATCGTGAAAATAAATGAATAGCAAAACTTTCACTCTCATTTACAGCAATGAATGAGAAATAAAGAAGAAGAAGAAAAAAAAATCAAAAAAAGCAAAGCGAAAACAGAAGAATGAAGGAAAAATTTTCAACAATTTCCTTTTCTAAGAACATAAAATGTGTAATAAAAAAAATTTTATTACTTGCACAGTGGATTTTTTTTTATTTTTTTGGATCAACAGGTCTTTTTATATTATTTTCATTTTATTGTTATGATCGTGCAATATTAACCATGATTATTCTCGATACTTAAACAATTTTCTCATTCACTCGACGAAATTCGATGTAATTTCATACTATTGGGTTGTAAAATGTGGTTAGATTGAGATTTGAGACTGCTTTGTTCAGTATTTGTTGAGGTGATGGTGAAATTTCAAGGATATTGAGGATTTGAGTTGGTTTAGCGCATTATCAACAAGATGTTAGCATGAATAGTTAGATTGAGTAGTTCTCGAAGGAAAGAGAAGGCTATAGACGTTGTTTCCTCACGGCAGTGGACCTAAATGCGTCTCATTCAAGGAAGTAAGTGAGTTAAGTCAAATTGAGTATCGCATAGCTTCTGTCATGCATTTTAGGGGTGCAATTGATGAATAAGATGGTAATGTACTTGACATTGGTGATTGTCAAGCGTTAGTCAGCTTCAGACGCAACCTAAGGTAGACCATGGATCACAATTGAAGCCAAGAATCTCAATTGAGACCATGAATCACAATTAAGTCCAGCAAACCAAGTAAGTATCCAAATGAAGTCTCTTAAGTGATCTGTATTGAGACTTACCCAAAAAATTGCCTCAAATTCCCCAAAATCACCATCATTTGAAGCCTATTCCCAATCCAACTTCACATCTTCGTTTAAATATTCATGCTCCATCAACACACACAATTTTGTTGTTCTACACTTACTTCTCTTTCTATCTCTTTTTTTACGATATTCTTATTTGATGTGTCGTCTTCACATCTTTATTTTTATGATTCCTTTTACATTGATTTTATTACACAGATATTGATTTTATGACTTCAAGGTCTTTTACATGATCTTATTTTTATGTTTATTGGATGATAAATCAATGGAAAATTGATTGTACTTACATTTGTTGAACATGAATTGGCCTTTTTTGTTTGGTTTTTGATTGAGTTGTTGTGGTTTTGTGGATAATGTGACGTAATGTCTTGTTAATAGCTGGACTTAACGTTGCCTAATGATATATTTTGAGGAATATTCTTGAGAATATTGTTTAAAATGGGTTGGACATGTATATAAATGCGTACAAGATGGTTCAGTATGTATGGTAATAGTATCGGACTTTGTGGATGTAAGAGATCTCGAGGATGAACATGACAAGAATTCCTGGATTAAGTATGTAGAAAAGGACGCTAAAGTCCTTAATATACCAAACTGGCAGAAGTTTTTGAATGATAGAGCCTTTTTATTTGCACAGCAACTTAAGTCCTAGCCAAGGAAGTAAGTATGTCCTGATTATTTGTCATTAATGACCCTAGGTCTAGTTCCTAAATTGAAAAGTCAAAAATGTGTCAAAACTTCAATTTTTCAAAAATCATAATTCAATTCCAGTCCAAAATCAAAAACCATCTTCACATCTCTTCAACATCAAAAATGCCATAAGTCACACAAACACAAAGTGCCGTCGATACTTTTTCTCTTTAGACTTTTTGTTTTGTTTCCACTCACAAACAAATCTTTTTTCCATTTTACTATTGCATGTTATTTATATGCAAATGGTAAACATATCATCATAAATCATAAAATTGACCATATTTGAATATGTAACAAGAAGCATGTCATGTGTCTTTTTTTTGGATTGCTTAAGTTGCAATAATAAAAAATGCTGTTATTCATGTAAGATGGGGAGTAATCAGTGTGGGACTGGAAGGAGGTTTTCTCGAAATCCCGATAAATTTTTGGGAACGGGATCGGGATTGAAATTTTCGTGATTTCTCGGTAAAACCCAGAATCAGGTCAGATGCAGGAGTTATAAGAATTGGCGTGTTTACTGTACATTATAGACCTAATTATGTAGTTTAATAGATGAATTAGTTAGTCAAGAACAGAGCAGTATATGTAGTCCAATTTGTTGGGAAACGACGCTCTAAAGACCTTAGAGCCTAAATTAGTACAAATTGCTGTCCATCTGACTTCACACTGCTTGGTTTTTTTGATTCTATTGGTCAGGTATTATTAATAGAGCACTATTTGATAGGAATCAGCATGATTGTTTAATAATTGGCCATAATTCAGTAGTTTCATCGATGTTAGAGCATCTCTTCAACCACAAGATGACACGATACACTATCTCGAGCGTCATAAATGAAGAAGACTGTCATGAATAAGATGCTTCCATTTGGTGATTAACAAGAGCTTTAGAGGAGTCTTTGAAGTTGCCTAGCGTAGAATTCTTCATTTGTGACGCCTTATAGACCCCATGACGGATGTTTTGATAGAAAAATTGAAATTTTTTGGATCTTGCCATTCAAAACAAGCGAATTTTGGTCAAAGACGCTATAAAATGTCCAAATTTCCTCAAACTGCATCCCCAACTCCACCCCTACACACTGCAACTGCTAAAGAAATTGAATTTAAAAATTTCTCAGTCTCACTTGAGATGATTTAAAACAGAAACTATGCGTGAATCTTTAGTTTTTTTTTGGTAAATAAATTTCTCCATATGTCACTTCCTTCCTTGTATCTATTTCACGACAAACAAATAAAGGAAAGAAAAAAAAATTGTAATAATAACAATGAAAGTTTGTGGGGTGCTAAAATATATATTTCTTGACTTAAACAGAATTTGCATAATATTTATGACAGACAGTTATTGTTTTTTCGAGAATATATGACGAATTTCATGTTGTCAAGCTACTGAACAGCAGAAATTGTATGGAGAAATTTGCATAAATTATTTGTGACTGTCTCATGTGGATCTTGTCGTTTTTGGATTTTAAAGCGTAAAATATTTTTTTTTTTGTGAATATTTTAATGGATTTAAGACGGTTGTTTGTCTAGCACGAGGTATTTTAAAAATTTCACGTTTGTATTCATGTGATTTATTTGACTTAAGATGATGGATTATTATTTTTTATATAAAATAACATTTTATTTTAAAGTAAATGCAATAAATTATGGATTTTGAATAGGTTGTGCAGCGAAATTCGAGATTTTTTTTTGGATGTTGTAATCAAGATGTTTTTAAGTAAATTTAAAGTTAAGAGTTGAGTTTTGCTGGGTTTTTGGGTTTAGCAGATTTCAAGCTTTGTTGCTATTTTTCATCCAATTCACATTTTTTAAATTGAGGACCCACAAAAATTCTCAAATTTTCAAACCAAAGACCCCAAAATATTCACAATTTTTCCAACCGAAGACCCCCAAAAAATCCTCAAATTGAACACATTATGAGCCTATAATCTACAATTTGTTCATCGAAACATCTCTACTTCCATAATTACCAAATCATTCTACAGTCTAGTCCATGACAGTCCAAATCACAATTCCTTATCAGCAGCAACAAACACAAAGACACAAAGATACACCATAAAAATGAAAATTTTCCCTAAATTCTAATAAAACATTCAGACAATCAGTCAAATATGCATTCACAAATAAATTATCATGAAATGGTTTCGAAACAAAATGAGAAATTTTCCGTCTTATAAGTGTCTTGCATTCAAAATAAGAAGGAGGGTAGGAAGGGAAAAAAAATATAAATGTTTGGAGGAAAAATGGGAATGAAATTTGTGCATGTAGGGTGATTTTGTTAGAATTTTTTCGATATGGATTTATTTGGAAATTGAAGGAGATTTGGGTTTTGGATGTAAAAGTCGACTCAAGTCTATAT
The DNA here is from genome assembly GCF_022539635.2 of Chironomus tepperi. Taxonomy (NCBI): domain Eukaryota; kingdom Metazoa; phylum Arthropoda; class Insecta; order Diptera; family Chironomidae; genus Chironomus; species Chironomus tepperi. The sequence goes on from NW_027226207.1 coordinate 6,495,402, forward strand.
TAAATTTAAGTCGACTTTTAGCTCTGGATTTATCAAAATTTTGAGAATTAGCAAATGAAATCCAGCGCTTGAGCCTGTTTTAGCTGACATCTATGGGATCTAATGACTCACAATTGATCTGCATGGACAACGGAATAAGTAGATCAGAGTTGCGAAACAGGTTCTTGTGACAGGCAAAGACCGAACAATTTCTTGATATTTTGTATGGATTTGTAAGAAAAACCATTCAAATTATCAAGAATTTGGGTGGTTTTTGCCTGTCACAGATGCCTGCTTTGCAACTCTGAAGTAGATAAGCTACTTCAAGCTCTGGTTCCAGATCTAGAAGATTACGAGGGGTTAAGCTAGTTTGAATGCATGGGAATTAGTCAAAATGTGTTCCAACGGGTGTGTTGCATAGGCCGGACCATTAATTCTCCAGAATTCTGGACCGGCCTATGCAATATAATCTGTTCCAACGAATAAAGTAGCAAATTAAGAGAAAATTAGGATTTTTAAGGTTTCTAACTTAAATTCCTCAAAATTTTCCAATTATTTAAGCCAATCTGCTCAACAACCTCAGTTTTCTAGGTCAACATCCACTTGATTGCCTCAAAAACTCCACAAAACCATCCACAAGGGACGCAAAAAAAAACCGGCAGAATGATAAGAAAAGAATGAAAATTTTTCTTCAATCTATAAATTTTTCACTTCGAAACAGCAAGCAGTAAGAATTATATACCCAAGCGCCAAAAAAAGGAAAGCAGCAGCAGCAGCGGCAGCGAAGAAACTTTTATTCCAAAAAAAAGAAAGAAAGAAATATCCACGAAATAAAAAGAAATGTTAGGGAAATTCTCAAAAAAAGATGAATGTATGTATATGTGTGTATATGTGTACAATAAAGCAATAATTTTTGTCAGAAATTTAATTTGGTAATAAATCTCTTCTTAGTTTCTTTTTGCCCTCATCTCTTACATCTTATACCATTTTTTTCTTGTTCCTTTCTCTCTCTCCCACTCACTCACTCACTCATGGTTGTGATAAAACACTATGGGGGTGTTTTTTTAATTTTTTTTTTCGTTCCTTTCTCTCACTCACTTGCCTGCTCGCTGCTCGCTCTCTCTCTCTTTCACTGTACACACAAAATGAAATATATTGTATAATAAGATTTTTTTTTCCTCTACTTTTTTTTTTTATTTTATTCTATCCGATATAATTTATTATGTTTTATCTCTTCTTCAAGAAGCGCTATATGTTAAATGGATGGATGGAGGAGAAAAAAAATAACAGAAGAGATGGAATGATGGGGTCGTTCGTGAGTTGTGTCTTGCTATGGTTGGTGTCTATCACATGCAAGATACATTAGAGAGCTCTAAGTCTCTAAGAGCTCGAAGTCGACTCGGCATTTGTTTCAAAAATTCGAGTCGACTCAACACTATAACAATTTTGACTCAATTTCTGGAATAAATTAATGACAAACTAGTCACAGATCTTCTAATTCAAACAGATTGTGACCCTAACAGACAATTATAAAAGCACAGGACGTAGAAAAAGCGACAAAACAGTCTTCAGGTTGGTTTAGGTCCAGAATGAGGTCAAATTCAACTGAATCTCTTCTCAAGTCAGAGTCTAACCAAATTGGTACCGAATTTGAAGCCATTTATAGAATATCTACCATTTGTAGATACAAAGCATACATATTGTACCATGATGCAATCATAATCATCCAAGAATAATTTAAATTGGACCAGACACATCTATTTATAATTGGAAAATATATAGACTGTCTCCTAAAAGGCATATGAGGGTGAAATATCCGAAAGTTACGAAACGACCTCAAACCAGCGACTTGCTAACCTCAGGTCAGATTCGAAGAAATCAAGCCTGATATCAGAGTTAAGTCCACCTGTTTCCAGATTTTCAGTCATTTTTATGCCGTATTCTTTTCATGTCCATAACATTCTCAAAAGCAGACCTCTGAATGTTCTGCAGAATTTCTGTCGACGCAAAAAGTCACTCTCTCAATCTACGTTTGGAGGAGCTAGAGCCTCCTATCTCGGGACTGAATTGTATCTGATCACATTATCGGTTCCGATACATTTTAGAGTTATAAATTGAAAACTATAATATCCAGGAGCAACCTAAGTTCCCCTTCATTACACTAGTAAACGAAGAGCATCTATTTGATAGTGTGCAGCATGTACAGAGAATATACGAGATGCTGTTCTTAATCTATTAAGGTCATTCAACCATCGACATCATTTACAATCAACCCCCGAAAAAGAAAACAAGAAAGGAAAAAAGTTGCCATGTAAAACAACATAAAAGATGAAAAACTTATATATAAAAATGGGAAAAAATAACTCAACAACAATTTATGCTTGAATAACATTTATGCGCAAACAAATGAAAGACAATTGTGATGGAAAAATGGTTATTTTCTTCTGACTGCTTGAATATTTTTGTTCCTTAAAATTCTTTCTTTTTTTCTCGCCTTGAAAATTCTTGAATCTTCTAATCTAAAATGAAATATCTCAAGTGACTATCATGGAGAAATCAGTGTAATTTGGGCCTCAGATCGACTTTACAGCCCCAGATCGACTTGACGGTCCCAGATCGACTTGGTTCTGACCTGAGATCGGGTATCATCGACTTTGGCTTGCGGAAAGAGTCTTGCTGACCTAGACCAGACTTTCAGCCATTTTTCCGTTGTGTGTCATCAGACTGTTGACTTTTTGACAAGGATTTGCTTCAAATGTTGATCAAATCAAGCTTCATCATGCATACAGCCTAAATTTTGATTGCCAACATCTGAATCTATCGGTCGGTACTTAATGGTCGCCAAAAACGTCCACAGCGTTTTTAAAAATCACCGTTAAATCGACCGCAGTGATGGGCAGTGATGGGCAACCTTGTGTCACGACATACAGATTGCTCTGATGAGCATTTCTAGCAGCAAACAAGACATATAATGGCAAATTCCATAAATTTCCTCTAAAAAACAGCTCCTAACCATCAACCCTGCTCTCAATAATTCCACTAACCAACCACCAAGGGAACCCAAAAAAGATGAAAATGATCACATCAATAGCCACAACATAAATTACATAAAGCACTACAAAGTATTCATATCTCTGAACAGAGAATTTCTTATGAATATTTCAAGTATCTCTTTTCAACTTGTGCGACTCTCAAGTGTGTACTTACAGCACTTTCTTTCTGTGTTATCCTTCCTTTAAAGGAACGGAAAAAAAAATATTTAAGCTCATAACTCATTTGATGATAATTTTCTTCTTATGGTAAGTTCAATATATCATCAACAATGAATAACTTTTCAATAATGTCCTCCCTATGTCCTGTATTCTTATTCCAATATTACAATATCGTACATGCTTTTGAGCTCACATATCGCATACATAACAATGTGTTATGTCCTTGTGGTGATTTTTGGGTAAGAGTTTTGAGGATCTTGGTGAGTTTTTGAGGATCTTGGTGGGTATTTGAGGATCTGGGTGGAATTTTGAGGATCTAGGTGGGTATTTGAGGATCTGGGTGGGTTTTTGAGGATTTTAAAGGAATTTTGATGGATTTTTATGATTTTTTTCTATTTCTTAATTATTGAATTAGATCCTGATGCCAGTATAGGTTGTTAAGAACCTTGCCGTCCCAAATTTAGCTCTGATTCTCGAGTTTCGATTGCAATTTAGCTTCTCAGCTTGATTTTATACAATTTTGGACATTATCCCGTGGTGAAGAGCTACAGGCACTGTTTAAAGGAGGTTATAGATCACAATAGGGCTGTATAATAGAATAATAAGCATCATCCGTCATTTCTAGAAGATGTGAATGAACATCTCTACATGCTAACTTAACAAACAACCTTAAAATCATTACTTAGTCCCTATCAGAGTTGCAAAACAGGCACCTGTCCCTATTCTAGAGCCACAACCTAGATGTTTTGCCGATATTTATCCAATATCAATCTTTGTGAACAATATGAACAATATCATCCATCCTTAACCTCAAAATTCATCCCAAAATCATCACAATGGAACCAAAGCCATCGCTACATGTACATAATGTGATAAAGGAGATCAGAAGTGTATCGAACATTTATCAATGAATGTGTATAGCTAAATGTAATATCTCATATTGTTACACTTCGTTTCGCAAATGTGACGAGCTGCGACTCCATATTTTTTTGTGTCTCTCCCCTACATTCTTTCATGTATTTCGTTATCATTTTTTTTTTCTTCTTCAAGTGCCTCAGTTAACTTCTTCCTTTCCTTCCCTTCTTTATTTTTTGTTGTTAACCCCTCTCACACTCTCAACATCGACAGCTTCCTGTACGGTTGTATATGTATTATATTTTTGGTATAAGTATGTAGCATCGGCAGCAGAAGCACACTCTCCTTCATTCAACGACACAATGTCGTTTACAGTCTTTTTTTTTTCAGCATCAGTATCAGACCATAAATCATTGATTGAGCCCTTCAGTAGATGGAAAAAAAATAAATTTATTTCCCAACGCTTTCCTTTCACATTTTTTTTTTCTCTTTTTCTGCTGCTTGCCTTTCCTTTTTTTTCTAATCTCCAAAACAACGACGCAATTCTTTTGAGATTCATCTTCTTATTGCTATTTTGGCAATTTCCAATTATAGAGCTATGCTGCCATGCTACTAGATAGATAGACGTATAGATAAATATACATTTTTTTCTTCTCCAAGATAGATTGCTTTGTTAGTTTCGTAACAAACACAAATAATTTTTTTTTCTTGTTGGTCCTTCGTGATAAGGAACAAGAATATTTTGTGAATATATGAAAAAAACAGGATTTATGAGGTTATTGAGGAGCATTGAAGAGGATTTATTGGTGTATTTTTTGGAGGAAGAAATTGGAAATTTTTGATTGAAGTAATCCGATCCTGCATTGTCATTGCTGCTCTTTTCCTGCATGTCGATAGGCCAACATTTAGATGGTCATCTAGAGCCTTATAATCTAGTCTAAACTCTGGGAAACATCTACTTAATTGAATAGTTCTTAAGATAGAATTAACTTAGAAATTTCCAATTTTATTCTGTAGATAGATTCAATCTTTAAGTGATGGTAAATTCAAGAATTCATGATTAAGTCTTCTTATATATAGCTATAGCTCAGATTTTCAGACGTATCAAGACATAATTTGCAGAACTACAATATAAAATGTGTCATGGCTGTGATCACAGTTTAGTGGATGAGGGTTCGCTTAATCACAGCACTCAAACCTTAACCTAAAGTATATAGAGGGATCAGAATTACTACTTTGATGACATTACAGCCTATGGTCTACAAAGAAAGGTTGTGAGTACTGAACCATTTCGCCACCGAGCTTCTTCTATTCACAAACGAGCCTAGTGTCTATAGTCCTTAATAGACCAATCTTTAGTGGAGCAATCGTTAATAGTCCAATCTCGAACAGATTGGATGTGAAGCCTGATTCAGACATTGCCTACTTAGGATAATAACCTAGATTGAATAAAAGTACATTAAAACTAGTCATCAACTGTACATTAACTTGTCATGAACTAGTTATTACATAATTTTGTCCACTTGGCAGGCTTATATAGATAGCGTCAAAGGAACCAAGTAATTATTTGCATAAGGACGTATCCAAAGTAAGAGGTTACACACCAAAAATGCTCCATTTTAAGCCATTTAGTTCAAATTCTGTTTCCAAGTAAAATCTAAAACACCACACAATAAGTCACCCAGCCAAACTACGACTAGCACAGCCACATGTCATCAAGAAAAAATAAATAAAAATAAAAATCCCTAAAATCGAGAGATGAAAAAAATAAATTTTCAAGGGAAACATAAAAATAATGAAACGAATATCCATCATTTCGCTTTCAATTAACAAAACTTAACATAGCCATGTGTATTCATCTTCTTCTTTCCATCTCCTTCATTTTTACATGGAAAGTATAATAAATTGCCTTTAGTGAAAGTGAAATTAGGACTTGATAGCGTGCTACACCTCATTTAGAAATGGAATAAAACACAAAAACATGAGGTTTATGGATTTTTATGTTCTTTGTACAGCCTATGATGAGATTCCTAACAACAGAAAAAATTAGTAAGGAACAAAAGGCATATGTATAATAGAATAGAAAATTACCAAAAGAATGTTACACCCATATAGCTGTATAGCTATATATTTATAGAAAACAAGTTAATGTAATGCGCCATGATGATAATGATTTTTGGAGTTCCTTTTGTTCTTTTTACCCAGAAAAAAAAGAAAAAGTTATTATAGATGGATTCGCATCATTATTTAATTAATGAAAGAAATTATAGAGAATATTTTTTTAAGACTGTAAAGGAAGTTATGGTTATGAGTTAATGGGAATTGGTTGAAATTAAGGAATAATTAAGCAATTTTATGATGAATTGGGTTAGATTTTGATTTATGGATGGATGGCTAAATGTGATTATTATTGAAATTGATGTTTTGTTTGCAAAGTATATTGGATATAGAATAGAATTATAAATTGGGTTTGATTAAAGCAAATCGGCACAGCGATTGATGATCTGTTGGACCATCCCAAAGTCTCTATAGATTGTCTATGCTCTTGATGAAACTTAGGGTTTGCAAGAATCATCTAGAACAATAGAAACTGGAAGGGCTGGACATATTGGCAAACCTTAATGAATCCAATGATGTGTGTTATTTGCTTGTGTACATCCTCAACAGAAATGAAGTCGTTCACAAAGTGTTTAAGCCGCTGGATATATAACGATCTAGGAGTGGTTACTAAGTTTGGTTCCTCATTTGAGTGGAATCTAGGGTATCGAGTCGTGTAAATAGGTAAATCTATTAGTTCAAGAGCAAGGCCTCTGGAGTCGAGTGGTTAGGCAGCAGACCGAATATCAGTATGATTCTTTTGTTGTCGATATGAAAAGGATTAGTACAATGTCTTACGAAATTACAGTGAGTTTCTCTAACAGGCAATAAGCATACTCAGCTAAATGAGCGTTTTTATGAGTATACTTTCTTAGAAAAGGCGCACAAAAGCACATTGCCACTTAATAGCTCGTCGAAAGTAGGATCAGTCTCTAGATAACTTCTGTCAGTTCCTAATTTCAAGCACTTCTGTATAGTTGCTAAGTCAGTAATCCGATGAACTATTTGGTCTACCTCAAGATGTGTATTTAACTAATATAATTGAGAATGCTCAATTTGTGAGCAAACTTACATTCTTGTTCCTTGTACGTTTGGATTTAAAAAACTTATTAAATATAAGAAGTCATGTCGTTAACTTTGAATAGTTAAGGGCTAGTTTAGTGTATGTTGAGAGCTCAAAATCAAGTCATCCTCAATCCTACATGATTCAAACTACACTACAACTCAGCATATCCCCTATTTGGCAAATAGCTTGCTTTCATGGTACAAAAATATCACTACAGTCCCTAAAAACGGTATCTTTGTCTATTTGGGATCACATCCCATACATTGAAACACCTCACCATCTGCACCATCAACATCCAAGCACACTCTCAGCTAAAAATCCATCCAAAACCACTAAAAAAGACACTAAAAATTAATTATTTTGATTTATTTACCTACTCCTAGGTAACACATGTTAGAAAATGCGTTAAACATCGCAATTCAACTGCACCTCTAAATTAAATATGATTATACTTTTTATGCATAATACGGACAAAAAAACTTCACATTTAACATCATGCCCAACATTATCATGCATACAAGTAATTTAGTGATTAAAACATGCACACGACCTCACCAAAGGTGGCACAAATGAAACAAACACTATACAAGAGAGTAAGAAGAAGTGCTGCAAATAAACAAAAAAAACTGCAAAAAATAAAGAAGAAAGTAATAAAAATTATGACAAATTGCATTCAACCTTTAATTACATCTTCCTTTACAAGTTGTTGGCATGTTTACTTATCATCAACATCATTTTTATGTTTTTAATGTTCTGTGTTGTGTATTATGACTCGTGATATGTTGTATGGTATGATGATGCTGCACAGTTGCTTTATTCTCAACAATTTTCTTCTCTCTCTCTTTCTCTTCCTCATCTGCTGCTTTTATTAAATTTATGATTTTGGTGAAATATTTGGCTGTTGCTGTTAGTCTTGTGAGGGGTTAGTTGAGGTGTTAGGGTTACGGTAATTTGTTGGGAATTTAGGAAGTCAAAAGGCTGTTGAAATAATTCTGGAATTTGACAATTTTCAGTCATTTACTTCAATGGCTGTACAGATCAATTGTGATCCATAGCATCCCTCAGATGGTACCTAGACGGCTCTATTGCTGGATTTCGTCTGTCAATTATACCATGTGCAATACTGACTAAATGAACAGCTTCTTACCAAGAGTTTTTTGGTTGTCCACAAAATTCGGGTCAAATTTCGTCCGATCTTGTCAAATCCACACAAAATTCGGTCAAAATTAAGGTTGAAAAACGAAGAATTTTGATCTTATTTGTGTCGAAATTTATCAGAAATTCGGTCAAAATTCCCAAAGAACCTGAAAAGATCGATCAAAAATTCGGTTAAGAACTGCAAAATCTTGGTCTTAATTGCATCAAAATTAACCCAAAGTCCGTCATATTCTTGGCAAAATTTAACAAAATTCCTTACAATTCTAACAATTCTGTCAATTCTGACAATTCCGACAATTCTGACAAATTCTGACAATTCAGACAATTCAGACAATTCAGACAGTTCTAACAATTCTGACAATTCAGACATTCCTGACGTCCCATAACATCCACACGTCCCCCATCATTTTAGACATCTTTCACTACTTGCTTACAAAAAACTTAAACAAGAAGAAACAAACAAGCGAGATGGAGTTACAGTTTAAAATTGCACTTGTGCTTCAGTTGGGGGCCATGAGCCTTTTTACGGCAAAAGAAAGATGAAAATTCAGTATTTTTTACGCCATTTGTTTTCCTTTCACTATAACACAGCGCTTTATTTATGTGTATATAGTATATATATATATGTGTGGCTCACTGCTTTGGTACTGCTTCTGTTGCCGCTTAGATATTACGATATTACTAATTTATCAACGCCGCAATAAATTTATTTTAAGGAGGAAGATTTATTTGCAAACTTATGCTTACCGCTCTTATTTTTTTTTTCGCCTTTCCTAAAGCAAAAAAGCCTCGTTTCTTGTTCCCTATTTTTTTTGCTTACTTTCATTCCTTAATATTTATGAAACAGCTGCATCTCACTTATTCTGGGATAAATATTACATTGTTTTACATTTACTTCTTCTGCTGTATTCCTTTTCATCTAGGAAATATTTTTTCGGTGCTTTAACATTGAGGAAGAAGAATTATTTCATGTGCTCGATTAAGGAAGACGAAATTTGCTTAATATTATGTCCGATATTTAAGGAAGACAATAGTAATTGTGATGAAGCGGGTGAATTTTATGTTTGGATGGAGATGCAAGGATTGGAGACTTTTTTTCAGATTTTGGAGGGTTTTGAATTATTTTGGAAAGTCTACTGAGTCTACTGGTCTACTAAGTGGACCAAGCTGTGATTATTCGATAGTACAACTACAATTATGGTTTATAATCTCTATAAGATAGTGCCTAGAGCCCATCTAGATAGGTGGTAGCTGAGGGTGAGACACAAGCTTGCTATACTGCCCTTGGTTGGAATTCACAAGGAAAAAGGTGTCCAGGTGCTCCAAGAGCCACATGGCTTAGGACGGTAACGAAGGAATGCCAGTTAGATGTCAAAACTGAGAATTTGTACAAGCTATGTGATACAGCCAGCAACAGTGTCAGATCGAAGGCTATTTGTAGCAACCTAGGCTCCAACTCGGAGCATGGTTCCAGTAAGTAAGTAAATTTTGAAACTGGGATAAAGGAGGTCTGAAAACGGTCCATTCCAAAATGATCTATAAAAATCTATAACAATTTAAGAAGATTTGGCCAAAACCTGTTGGAGTCCCTAAATGCACGAGGTGTAAAAAAAGTCTTAAAGTAGTATCTCTAATTTACCGTGGCTCTAGATTGCCCTCCCCATTAAAATTGGCAGTAATGAGCCATAGTGTGACGCGAAATGTGTCACATATATCACAAATCACATTTGAAAAACTGAAAGGTCCCATGGTACAAATAAGGTTGCCTACCAGTGCGTAAGAGTCACCTAGAGACTAGTTGATCTGAAACACAATTTTCCGATATTTTTTACATCGTTCGCCTTTCAAGTCTGTGCATCTAAATCTCAATTTCTGAAGAAATCCTTAAAAACGACCCTAAAATTCACTTCAGCACAGTGTGTTCCCTAATGGACCACTACGTCACTGTATCTAGGATAAGATGTAAAATTGCTCTGACGGCAAGCTTCACATTCTTGTACCACTCGGATTAATATATAATCATATCATAGTCATCACAAATCCCCATCATCCTCCCATCCCTGGTCATTACACCTTGATTCCATATCATCCATCTACTTACATCCTAAGCACATGTTATATTAAATTTCCCTTTTTCTTCGAGATTCATTTTATTCCATACCATAAATACACAAAAGACTACAAAACAAGCATCACGATGATGATATACACAGTATGTACACATGTAGTTACTTACTTTCCTAACACCAATTCATTTTTCATCTTATTTTTTTCCTTTTTCTTAGTTTTTCCAGCTCAAATGCAGCACAAGAAAGGAGGAAGAAAAAAATGAGAAATTGAGTAAAGTAATTTATTGTGTTGCATGCACAACAAAGTTTCCTTCATGCTCTTCTTACAGACTCATAATTTAGCGCTGGCGGTCGGTCGGTGCATTTTAAAATTTGTTACTTTTTATAACGAGTTGTTACAGTCTTCCTTGAGACAATTTGCTTTCGGTGTGTAGAATTTGTGTCTCCTACTTCCAACACTCGTCCATGTGAATGGAAAGAAAGTTTTTTTTTTTATTCCTTATTTTGCCACCCACACCTCAATCTTCCTTCATCATGAAAAATATAAAAAAAAAGTTTCAGTCGAGTCTTCTTGGTCTCAACAGAGAGAGATATGGACGGGGTGGGATGGGGTAAGAGAATCATTGTAAAATTATGTACTTCGCTGCAATGTTATATTGTGCACTGAAATAGGTGGAAATTTATTTGCTAGTTCTTCATTTTGCTGCCGTTGCTCTTGTGAATTTTTCTCATTCATTTTTCTTTCTTTTTTTTGAGCCAGCAAGCAATTGATGCTGTGAGAGACTCTTTTTGTGTTAGAGCGGGATTTTTTGAGGAATAGAGGTGAGTTGGTGGATGATTTGTCTGTTTTGGGATGATGGAAGTTATGACATTTGAGGTATAACAATTAAAAAAATTTATCATCCATAACGAGTCAGGTGCTTTGTTGCTTAATATCTATAACGTTATCATAACTAAGATTGGCTTAAGATCCAATGTTGAATTAATTCTTTTAGAAGAGTAGATGTGAATGGCTTAAGAATGGCAAGAAACCATTAATAGACAGCGTGAATCTAGAGTTGTGCCTAGTTAATGAAGTCCAGCTTCAGGTTTACTCACGCCAGCTTAGAGTTAGTATTTTGCTTCGTTCCAGCAATTTGCCTTTTGGATCATTCTATATTATGACTTTTAAGGTCGCGCAGTTGAACCTAAATTAAAGGACATTAAAAGAATCAACAAATATTCACTTCATAGTCATAAGAAGAGATAAATTGGACTAATGTCCGGCACAACGATACTAACACGGCAAATATTGGCGAATTTAAGTTGAAATCAAGTAAATTTGAAGTCCTTTGATCGTTTACGGGTCCAAAAAGGTGGCTATTCAGCTAATTATTCACAATTTCACAAAAAAATTCAATTTTTCATCAACCAGACGCCCACCTGTTGTCAGAAAATGATAAGAACATAAATGCATGGCCACTCCATGATACTGAGTCATCTACTAGGTTTCCCTACACTTTAAAGACCTATATTTAAGGTTGAAAACTGCTTCAAGCCCTAATTTAAATCTAGCTGCTTATTGACCAAAGATTTCCACAATTTACAGCTCCTGCAAGGTTTCTAGAGAACTCAACCCAAAATTAGAACAAATTCCCCATTCAAATGCGCCAAAAATAACTCACTGCATCCAAAAAGAACTTCATAAATCTTCCTCGCTGCTCCTCACAATGCACAAGAATAAAGAAAACTTTCGCCAAACTTTTTTTTCCACTCTTTTTTCTTTAAACTTTCGAATTAAAAATGGACGAAGTTAGCCATAATTTTTTATTCTTCATTTTCTTATTCATATTTCTCATAAGCACAGCACCAAGTTCCTTTTCTGTCCCAGGGAGAGAAGGCAGTGCAGCAACAAAAACTCTTTAATAAACTAAAATAATAAATTATTATTCTCAACATCTCAAAACTTTTAATATTCAAACCATAAATGTCGTTGTCGCTTAACAAAAGTTTTCAACTTCATTTATGGCTGCTCATTTTTTATTTTATTTTCCAGAAGTAAATTTGTTTGTTCTGTTTGCTTCCTTTTTTTGCCCCTCACTCACAATGGCTCGTGCAATGTAACGTGTTGACATGAAAATACATTTTTTTCAGGTCCTGAAAATGAATTTTTTGTGTCTTTTTTTCACCTGTAACAAGGAACTGTTTGTGCTGTTTGGTATTACACATGATGTGTTACATGAGCTGGCTGATGAGTAGGTGGATGTTAGTTTATGTTGGTGTAAAGAAGAAAAGTTGTAATTAAATGTTGTACTGCAGTTATGATGTGTGACGTCAGATATTGTCGCATTTTTTGGTGTTCTGGGAGATGAATGGTTATTGAGCTTTGTTTGCTGTGGAAAATGGGGAACATGAGAGTGATGTAAGGTGCTGATTTTTAAATATATTTGGATAATGAAGTTGTTTTGAATGTTTAGTAGCCCGTGGGACACATGCAGCTATATGGCCGCTAAACGGAAGCGGCTTCTATTTGGTGCTAAAAAAATAGGACTTAATGGAGTCTTTATGAAGCAGGATGTGACAATAATGTCACCGAAATGGTACGTCACTTACCGTATGCGTGCTTTCAGCTTATTTGTTGACATGTGCCATCCTAATAAATTCCGAAAAATTAAATTATGTAAAGATCATCCTAAGTTCAACATAGAAGTCATGTACAACCACAGGGAGTTCATACACAGTATATCCAACATGAATAGTACAGTCCAGAACAAACACAGCAACAATTTGTAGATTTTCAAAAAAATTCTATTTAAAAATTCAATTTAAAATGAATTCATCCATGAAGTAAAAAAGGCATCCAAAAACCATAGAAAATTTCAATTTCCATTAATGAGATACAGTTCCAACACATCAGCAACAGCAGCAGCATTTTCACCCTTCAACCAATACATATTTAATACATTCATCTGCCGGCACCATAATTCATCCCATCTTTTGAGTCTAAAAATCAATCCTTTCATTACATTCACAACGCAAACTTCATAAATTTTTCACTGCCTTAATGCTCATACATTTTTTACAGTCATGCGTAACATTATCTGCTCGTGTTAGGTCGACGAATGTTCCCCCAGAACTTAAAATTAACTAATCATAAATGCATAGAATAAATATCGATAAAAATGAACCACAAAAATTAAATTTAAATTTTCTCAAAATTTTTTTATTTGTTTAATCTCATCGCAAACTGTTTAAATTCAGCTATTGTTGGACAAATTGTTGCAAAAAGAATTATCGTCATGATCTATTGCTTCATTTTCACCCTCTTTAAACACAATAATAGGAAAATGGTTGAGAAACGAGCAATGGAAATAAAACTATTAAAACGGTTCCGATAACGTATGACTTATAACATGTAAGTGTGTGGATAGATAAAGCATAAAAGAATGGAAATAGAATAATGTATGGTGACAGTGCGAAGGGCTTATATGATAATTAAAAGTTATCTCTTGAAAAGAAATTATAACAAGGCCTTCTTCCTGTCTAATTTTCTTAAAATGCATGTGTGCTGTTAAGATGGCTTTTTGGATTGTTTTAAGAGATATGAATTGAAATTTTCTAAGACATAGAAGGTTGATGAACTCTTGAGAAAGTAAATTGAGTTGGTTATATATTGAAGGATGTAATTTTGGGTATTACATATTTTGAAATTGATTTAAAATTATGACAAAAGCTTGAATAAACAAATTTCAGACAAGCAAGGAGCTTACTCATGATTTTGCTCACAAAATTGAGCGAATTCAGTTGTATTGATATTATTAACTAGAGTATCGGGAGCGACCGTGGCGCCCCATTTTCAGAATTTTTAGCTTTACATAGCTTCATGCGGCATCACATTACAGCCACATTCCCCCTGATACCCCTCAATTTTCGGCTTCAAAGTGGCTTCACAAAATGGCTTCACATGGCTTCTGTTCTTGTATCAGCAAAGGATTTGGTTGTTTATAATATAGATTATTATCTGAACATCAGTTTGTATTCGCTTGGGCACCACTAAGTCGTTATATTAATGGTAAAACTCGAATTTACCTTGACGGAACTGTAACGGCGGATGTAAACCCATTTTTACATTGAAAAATACGGTTTGTCGCATTATGCTGATCGGGTAAGGCTTCGCTACATCGCTGTGTTGACGGCAAGACTTAAAAGAATCTTATTGGCACCAAGACGGCTATTTCTGACCCAATCGATACCAATTAAATAAGATATTATATGAATATTCAAATACACACCTTAAAAACTTCACATAAACCGACCAATTTAATTTAAATTACCTTCCAATTACATGTAAATCTTCAATTTCAACTAATTACACTCAACATCTTCAACCAATCTCATAAATCAACACAAGCTTTAATTTAAATTTTAATAAATTAAAAAAATCTCCAAAATAAAATTATACAGCGATACAATTAACGACCATAACAATACAAGCATCAGCACAGCAATAGGAAATGAAAATTCATCTTCACAAAAATGAGAAAATAAAAGATGGTCAAATAAATGGTTGAATGGACATGAGCGAAAGAAGAAATATCATTAAAGTCAATTTTTATTTCAACTAGAGCAGCAAAACGCCCAAAATTTTAGAATATAATACTAAAATTCCCATATTTCTTTTCCTTCAACTGCAAATTACATTCTTTCTTTTTCCTTTCCTTTTTTTTCAATAAAAAATGTGCCGAAAAAAAGAGCGAGAAGAAGAAGAATGAAAGTCTTGGAAAGTGTATAGAATGAAAACATATACAGCAGTGAGATGGAATACGGAGAAGAATTTTTTTTAGATTGTAAGTTATGGGCTGGGAACTTTTTTTTTTTGTTGATTTAATGCGCTCTTTTTTGAGGAATATTTAGGGGCTTTTGGAGGTCGCCAAGAAGAATTTTAGTCAAATCAGATGAAATTTTGACAATTTCAACTAATTACGACAATTTTAACTAATTACGACAGTTTAGTGTAGTCATTCCAGCCCTGTTTGCTTTCTGTTGCTTCCTTTTACATGTCGGGTTATGAGCCTTACCAGTCCCTATTTTGACTGTGGGGTTACTTCTCTTTAGGTAAGGTTGCTCAGATGGGCTTTTAAGTTATCTTTTCAAGCAAGGTTTCTCGAAGCCACTCTCATGACAAATTCTCGAGACCGGGATGAAGACTATCCAAAAAATCTAACTGGGAAGACCACACAGGAAGTCTCGGTCTCAGCCTCGGCATCAGCAGCCCTTATTTTCAGGTCTATATTCCTGAACAGAACTTGGTTACCAGGAATACAATCAATGGTAACAGGAAAATACCACGAGAAGACATGCTCATGGCATTTGGTCAGCTTAGGAGTGTTCAAAAGGACGCTAAAGTTCATAACATTCTAGACGCTCTTTCCGCGTGGCAATGGACCTACGTATACCCCAACCAAAGAAGAAAATATGCAGTAAGGTGGTGTGCGTCTAGATTGAGACCAAATTCAACCAAATTTTGACAATAATTTGTTTTACATCCATCATTTCCATCAACACCCAAACTGCAAGTCCACAGCTCTATCCCTTACACTTTAAAACATAGCTAACTGAAGCAATACAGAAGAAAGAGGAACGAAAGACGAGAAGAAAGAAATTTAGAAAATTACAACACAATACGAGAAATGCTTTCACCATCAAAAAGTTACGTATGAAATAAAACAACAAACTACAAGAAAACAATGAAATTGTGACCTTTTCTGTCATGCATTAGGTGAAGATTTTAGGTGTTTTTAGTACGTTCTTTATCATAATCATCGTCATCACGATCCCTTCTTTTTTTCAGGTATATTTGCCATCATTATTATCCCTTTTTTGTATCGAGTCACATACAAAGAAGGAATCATGTTGTTGTTGTTGCCTGTGTATAGGATGGCTATACATGTGTATGGCAGGCACCATATTGTAGAATTGTTCTACGTAATTCATTTACGAATCCCTCTCGTAAGAAAAGAAGAACGAGTGATTTATTTCTGAAATTATTTTTGTGTAGATAATTTATTCCCTTTTTTTTTTTGTTCTTTATACCCAAACTCAAAATGTGTATATTTATGTACATGCTCGCACACTCACACACACACACACACAATAATATATATTCCATCTATTTTTGCTTCTGCTGCTGCTGCTGTGTGAAAAAAAAATAAAATAAAATAAGAATTTTTTAATACATAATTCAAGCCATAAATTACGTAACAGAGGATAGCGGCTGAAGCAAGGCACACAAAAAAAAGAAATTGGAAGGAGAAAGAATGGAAAAATGAAGAAAAGAAGAAGAACATTTTGGTGGTGTTTTTCTTTATTTTTTTTGTGCTGAGGGTGGTGTTGAGGAAAAAAAATGTTTAATGGGATGGCTGTCAAGCGATGTGAAGGAGCTTAAAGGAAGGAAAAAAAAAATTTTTCGATGCAAAAACATTTTAGATTGTAACAAAATGGGGAATTGTTGAGGCAGTTTGGGGTGTGATGAATTGGTTTTCGATTTATTTTGAATTTTTGGTACCCAAATGACCCCTTTTGTGGGGTTCAAACTTCAATATGGTTCCTGCTATCTTAATAACTCTTAATTGTCTCTGGAGCTGGATTCTAAGGCTGCCAGGGATGTCCTAACCTATGTAGCAAAGTCAATCACTAAAGACGTATGTAAATAGAGTGCTCAAGGACATGTTCCTATGGGTACACCTGCTCTTTTTGGATATATAAGGCTATCCTAAGGTACCCTTCCTATCTTACTCCTGGCTAAGCCCTAGAGTACCTAGAATACAGTGTAGTAGGGTGTCTTTGAGCAACTATGGTAGACTAGGGTAAGGTAATCTGTCTAGACAAAGAAGTTGGCTCTTGAATACTAGATGAAGTTGAAATTCGGTTAAGAGCCCTTGGATATCCACGGTTCAAAGAAGCAATCGTCAGGAACATGTTATGTCTAACTTGATACTAATGGCAACCAGCATCTTCAGTTGAACTAAGTTGACGATGGCAAAGAGCCGGATTTCCAGCCTTTTTTGCTTTCAACTGCTTCATTTGAGTTTTTTAAATAGAACTAAAGGCATCGACAGCCTCAAATGCGCTCCAAACATCCCCACCACCACCTCCTAACTTCCACCTCGAATCGTTTTTCCTTTCCATTTCTTTCACGAGAATTAATAGAACTTTCACAAAAAAAAGGATCCCCATCACAGCAAGAGCACCCTTCTTAAGCCTTCGCTTAGTGAAATGAAAAGCATCGAGGAAAAAAGAAGCAAAAAAAGTTGGTATCCACCCCCGCACAAAATGATGATGCTGCTGCCACTGCCATCGTTACTCCCCCTTTCTTTATGCCACTCACTGCTGCCAACTGAGTCGAATAGGAATAAGAATAATGAGCAAAAAGCAACTTGAGCATAAGGAGATCATGTATTATATTCATTTAAAATAGATGGATGTGCGGGAGATTTTTTTCCTTTTCTTCCTTGTTATGGCCATTGGCATCAGAGTGGAAAGAAAAATGAAAAAATCTCCTCACAAGATGTAGCAGCAAGTTTAATATCAAACGAAATGGGGGAAAATTAAGTGCCCTCATTATTGTTTGTAATTATTACAATGTTTCCTATTGTAATGCCATATTCTAGACATTTTCTCTTGTGCTAGGATTAGCCCATGAAGTGCTTCAATATTTATGGAAGACTTAATGATCGTAATTTATCCTGTTCAGTCATATAAGAGTGGAGATGATGAGATGATTTTGGAGATGATTTGTTCAAAAATGAGGAGATTGGGAGTTATGAGGGTAATGGAGTGGATTTAGGAGGGTTAGGGGTTTTGTGGGGTTCAGTATTATAGTATTTTGGGGTATAAGGTCTAGATACTTGGGTATATGCACTGTTGCAAGACATATTATCATCTATTGTTCATCAACGCATCATCTTAAGTATGAATAAGGTTTATTATAGCTTTAAAGATGCACAAGCTCCAATTCTGGATAGAGTTGATGAAGTGACATCTTAGCAAAGTGGAGGACAACCTTATTTGTGCCATGGCACACCTTAATGGCAAGCTACGACCAAAAACACACTCGACATGTGGCTTATGGCATTTAAGCGACACACTATTGTTGCCTCAGCTTACAGGATGGCCACCACTGTCTTAAATGGAACTATAGTGTTATAATCTTGTCAAAAGCTAGTCAAACATCAGCCCTAAGCTGGATTCTTATTCATATATGCTTTTGAGCTGGCTATATGATAATAAGCTCCATTATTATGTTAATATCCTAATACACAGCCCTTGAATGGAATTCACAAGAGAAAAGGCGTCCAGGAGCTCAAAAAACTACTTGATGCAGAACACTAATGAAAGAATTTCAGCTCAACGGGTGGACAGAGAATTTGTAAAAACTAGATGACAGAGCCAGCAACAGAGTCAGATGGAAAGCCTTCAGTTAGCAACCTAAGCTCCACATAGGATCATGGTTGCAGTCAAAGTAGTAAAAATCTAATATAAAGCAAAAATTGAAATTTTTTGAGATTCAAGGGCTATTTGTAGGTTAAATGCACATATTCATGGAGTATTGGCTTCTTTCTGTTTGATTAACATGCATACCCACTTAGGGATACCCAAAATCTACCGTAAAATTCATCAAATCATCCTTTTCATCACCTACAATGTTCCTCATCATACACAAGAATGTCTCAACATAAAAACCACTAAAATGCCTCTCCGTACACACAAAAGAAGTCATAAACATCACCAAAAAAAGAGTTTCAACATGATTACCCAAAAGAAGAAATTAAATGACATTGAAAAAGGAATGAAGAAATAAAGAATGTAATTCTATTGAGTGATGATGGCACATTTTGCGGTTAATAATTCTTTTTCTTTAATGTTTCTAAAATTGATTTTTCATGCTTACTGCACTTCGCTCATCATAAAATATATAAAAATTGTATATGTACAGCAGAAGGAAGACGCAATTTTTGAAGGAGATATAAAGGAGGGTGCCTAAGCTTGTTTTACATATTTGATTCATTTTTAATAGCACAGTGATCACGTTTCTTTCTTCAAATGGAGAGAAATATGTGCTGCCTATGTATAAATAGATATATAGATAGTCATGGAGGAAAAAAAAGGCAAGGCAATTTTATGATACGCACATTCATTCACACAACCGAGGAACAAAAAAAGGAGAGAAAATGATAATTTATAGAAAAATTTTTCCTACCCCATTATTCTTCACTATGCTGTGTGTCTCTTATACTTTTTTTTTGTCTAAAATGAGTGTGTAGTGTTGCTGCTATGCTGTGTCGTGGCGTGAAAGATGGCATGGAATTTTCCCTTTTTCTACCCTGGGCTTAAATACTTTTTCGTGAGTTTTATAATATGTTTTAGACATTTCTTTCTGTTCTTGTTCTTTTTTTCATCGTTCAAGGCATGGAAAATTGTCGAGCACTCGAAAATATTTAAATGGAAAAATAATGAGAATGGAATTTTTTAAAATAAAAAGGTTGTGAGGGAGTGATTTGATGTTCGAACCGTTTAATAATGGTGCTCAGCCTTGCTTTGATAATTTAACTCAATATTGAAGCTTTGCCTTAAAATTTGATTTAATAATGAAGCTTAGCTTTAGACTTTAACTCAATAATGAAGCTTAGCTTTGAAATTCGACTCAATATTGAAGCTTAGCTTTGAAATTTGACTCAATAATGAAGCTTAGCTTTGAAATTTGACTCAATAATGAAGCTTAGCTTTGGAATTTGACTCAATAATGAAGCTTAGCTTTGAAATTTGACTCAATAATGAAGCTAAGCTTTAAAATGTGACTCAAAAATAAAGCTTAACTTCAAATTTTGACTCAAAATGAAGCTTAGCTTTGTCATTCGACTCTATATTGAAGCTTACCTTTGAAATTTGACTCAAAATTGAAGCTTACCTTTGAAATTTGACTCAAAATTGAAGCTTAGCTTTGAAGTTTGACTCAAAAATGAAGCTTAGCTTTGAAATTTGACTCAATAATGAAGCTTAGCTTTGAAATTTGACTCAATAATGAAGCTTAGCTTTGAAATTTGACTCAATAATGAAGCTGAGCTTTTAA
Source organism: Chironomus tepperi (assembly GCF_022539635.2). Taxonomy (NCBI): domain Eukaryota; kingdom Metazoa; phylum Arthropoda; class Insecta; order Diptera; family Chironomidae; genus Chironomus; species Chironomus tepperi. Next base: position 6,515,946 of record NW_027226207.1, read on the forward strand.
ATTTGACTCAATAATGAAGCTAAGCTTTGAAATTTGACTCAATAATGAAGCTTAGCTTTGAAATTTGACTCAATAATGAAGCTTAGCTTTGAAATTTGACTCAAAATTGAAGCTTAGCTTTGAAATTTGACTCAATAATGAAGCTTAGCTTTGAAATTTCACTCAATAATGAAGCTTAGCTTCGAAATTGGACTCAATTATGAAGCTTAGCTTTGAAATTTGACTCAATAATGAAGCTTAGCTTTGAAATTTGACTCAATAATGAAGCTTAGCTTCGAAATTGGACTCAATTATGAAGCTTAGCTTTGAAATTTCACTCAATAATAAAGCTTAGCTTTGAAATTTGACTCAATAATGAAGCTTAGCTTTGAAATTTGACTCAATAATGAAGCTTAGCTTTGAAATTTGACTCAATAATGAAGCTTAGCTTTGAAATTTGACTCAATAGTGAAGCTAGGCTTTGAAATTTGACTCAATAATGAAGTAAAGCTTTGAAATTGGACTCAATAATGAAGTAAAGCTTTGAAATTTCACTCAATAATGAATTTTAGCTTCAAATTTTGAGTCAACATTAAAGCCAAGCCCTTAACGGTCCGAATACAACCCAAAATAAAACCAAGAAGGGAGCAACATTAATAATAATAATTTGTAGGGTTTGAACCGCATGAAATAATATTGACTTCAATTTTTCAACAAATATTATTCATCTCATGCCTCAATTCTTTTATTTTTTTTTTCCATCCAATTCCCATACCTCAAGTATTGAATTTCATTCATCATCTGATTAACATATTTTTCACACAAATTATAAAATTTTTTTATCCAAACTGCCATTATAATTTCTGGCAATGCCGATGCCATTGCGATTGCTTGTTCTCTTAATTTTTGTTGTCATGATGATACAGAAGAAGCACAAAAAAATAAAAATTCATCGTCGAATGAAAAATGTAGTTTTTATTTATTTTATTTTAGCTTCTTTCTGTGTTATTTTTTTTGTGTGAGATATAGTTTTTCCTGGATAAAAGAGCAAATAGAAAAAACTGAAACTCTTTTTGTTGCTTGGCTCATACCGCCACATTGTCGCCAGAATAAATAAAAAATTTTATGCATTCAGCAAGCAGCAGAAATATCTATATGTACAGAAGATGAAGATTAGTTGAATTGAGAAGGGTTAAGGACGGATTAAGCGCATTTTTCTGTTTGACCATTGCTCTACATAAGTGTTCATGTCATTCACTGCATTCACTGCGTGAACAACGATGCATAAATGCTGAGAATTAGAAATTTGCAAAAGTTATCTTAAGACAGATCCAGCTTTTGACGAATTCTATATGCGGATATGGGCCTTCGCCAAGAAAGTGGGTAAAGATTGCTCTGATTGATAGTTTTGCACTTGAATGGTCAACCGTAGGTAGTGATTTAGGCTACAGTATAGCAATAAGAGCAGGAAATCATTGATAGCCAAGCATTGGCATTAACTTCAAAATTGTGAGAAATCAGGAAGAATCTGCCTACAAATCAAATTTTATGGAGGATTCTGTTTCCATTTGAGTTGATTTAAGACACGAAAGGCACTCAAAAAATACATGGTGTAGAAATGGCTGAAAATGGGATCTTAGGCTGACCTGACTCTGATTTCAAGCTGGATTTTATTGAATCTGACTTGTTTTCGAAGTTACATTGGTTTGGGGCAGGACTTTCAGTCATTTCTACGCTCTGTGCCTTCCGAGCCACAATGCAGTAACAATTTGGAATCATGATGTGCCCAGGCCAGCGTGACTCAAACATTGAGCTAGATTTTGTCGAATTCTAGTCAAATTTAGAGTCAGATCGGCCTCAGATCACTGTTTTCCGACTTTCTTCCGTCGTGTGTCTTTCAGAAGAGTCAAACTCATCCGAGTGGATAACTTAATATAATGCCTAGTTGATAACTAGATCTACAGTCGTCAAATGACATATATTTTATGGAACATTCTGGAAAAAATACCCCTAGTCAACCTTAGGTCTAGTTTAGACCGGATTAACTGCACATTATGTCAAAATGTCCTCTCAGACCATAAATTCTCAAAACCATAGACAGTCAATCTCCCAACATCCCAATCTGCATCAACAAAAACTCCATCATAGCCTCCAAAAAAAGAAAAAAGTCATCGCATACAAAAAACGAGATCATGTTAATGAAAATAAATAGGAATTTTTCTTCTGCATGTGTCGCATTGAAGACGTAGATAAATACACACACAAAAAAAAGAGAGAATAAGGCACATAAAGAAATCCTTTAAATAAACTTAAGCTTAATAGCATAAACTACACAAAAAAGCTTTTTATTCAATTGAGATCGAGCATGGTTTCGCCTTACATATTAGTCATCGTTGACTTTCAACAAATTTCAATGAAAAATATAAAATTCATGAGAAAAAACCTCGCGCGGGGTTCGTGTTACGGATCAAGGAATGAGTGAACCTTGAGAGAATTACTTTATATCCAATTACAACATAAATTAAGCAGGAGAAGTAAAAAAAATCTAAATATAATGATAAGAAACAACAACAAAATTTTTTTTATATAAATTTATCTTATTCTGCTGCCTTTTTTGTACAAACATACATACAACAACTGAGTGAGAGAATGAATGTTGTGCGAGTTTTATAAAATACTTTGAGCAAACAACAGAATAAAATATTTTTTTATATATAAATATTATTTAACCTCATAAATCAACTTGTATAAGAAAAAAAAACATTTTCATTCTTTAAAAAATATTTTAATACAAGAGCTGTTCTTAATTCCTTGAACATTAAGCATTTATGGTGGATTCATGTAAAGATTGAGCCCTAAGGGGGTTTAAGTTGGGAGATTAAAAAAATTGGCAAATGAGAGAAGAAGAAGGAATTGCAACATAGTCATGAAACATGCTGCTTTGAATGGTAATTTGTAACTTTAAAGAATTGTATTAGCAGCTTTAACTATAATTAGGTTACGGATTTTGGCCACTGGAGCTCAAATTTTTCGGATATTGTAATTTACCAGAATCTAGCCTGTTCAATATCTTTGAACTATCAAAATTCAGGTGTCCAATGTTGATCCAATATTGTTGATTTAGTGAAGATCAATATCTTCAAACTACAGAGATCAGGATCTTAAATTTATAATTCTCTAAATTTCGAGTGCTGATCTAGCTTTTACTTAAAATTTACTGCATTTAAGTGTCAGTTTGACATCAATCCAAGTCAAAATTCGAGTAATATGGTAAACGTTGAATGGGGATCGAACACACATATTCATAAGAAGAGTGATGTAGATTTGTGGCCTGTTTGCCTAAACACTCAACAACAGTGGCATTACTTTCATATTAACAGAATCACTTAAATATGTTTCTTTACCCCAGAATCCACTCTACTCAGTATCTATTGAACCAATTAGATCTAATGCTATTTTTAATCAATTCTGTGACATTTGGAACCATTGATATCTTGTTTTAAGATTAAATCTCCATCCCAATTAACAAAAGACGATTAATCGATCCAAAATCCGACAAAAGGCTGGCTTATCTTTAGCATGACACCGGAAACAAAGCTAATTTGACTCCGAGTCAAGAATATTCTATCCTAAAGCCTTGATTAACCCACTTGAATGATCGATCTGTGCTATTGTGGTTTGTTCTTGATGAAGATATCAATTTTTCATAATCCCTAAGAATCCTGATGAATATGATTGACCGAGGTCAACTTTAAGCTTTCATTAAACATAATTTACAGATTTATGACTATTCTAAATAACACAGATTGGTTAATCAACCATAAATATGGTCAAGACTGAAGAAACTAAGATTTGGTGGCAGATTTAATTGAAATTCATCATCATGCCAGAGTCATGTCGGTCTGGTGCCAGATTTTGGATGGATTAACCGAGTTCTGCTATTGTTATCATGATTAGAGCATTACTCTAACTATATCCTTCAAAAATACCCCCAAAATCACTTAATCAACCCAAAATAATAAACAAAAATTTCTCCTTTATTCTCATCAAAAACCACCAAAGTTCGTTGATAAACTACCAGTACCAGTCAGTGACTAAAGCAGCAGAAACTAAGAAGATGAAAGCAAAAGAAAGTGAACAAGAGAACACTATAAAATATTACAATTTCTTCTTGTATATTCTGTATGAAAAATGTAAATATAATAAAAAGAAGCAAAAGCAGCTAAAAAAAATAGTTGAGAAATTTATCTTCATTTTTGTTATTTTCAGTTCTCTGCGCGCAATGAGAATCTTCCTTTTTTGCATTTTGATAGATTTATGAGATTTTACTCTCAGAGGATTCCGACAATTCTTATACTGTACACCAGCTATATGCTATATTATGTAAAAATATTCCAACAAAAATATATATTCAAATGTACGGTTTTGGTGGCATTTTGTGAACCTTAAAAAATTATTTCTGATGAGTCAGTAAAAATAAGGCAGAAATTTGCTTTTAGGCAGTGACAAGGAAATTTTCAATTTCTATTACTTTATAGTCATATATTACAATCACATTCGTTACGTTAACTTATTTTACTACAAAATAAGAATGGATTGCAGAAAATGCTGAAAGTTGGGGAGGAAGTATTGAAATTGAAGGAATGAAGCGATTTTTATTGAATATTAAGAGTTTTCTGTTGCGGTTTTGATATGGTATTAAATTGATTGGTAGGAGATTGCACTAGTGATTGGACACTTGTTATTGCTCACTTTACTACTCAAACTAGTCAAGAGTTCGAATCTCAATGCTTAATGTAAAACGTAACTAGTGATTGGTCGATTTTTTTTTTAAAAAAAGTCGAGTCAAGGAAGAGATGATTTAGTGATTCAGAAATACCACCACGGTACCTGAAAGCGATCTCTCTATGCTGACCGCTTAGGGTTAGATGTAGAAACCAACGCACAACAAGCAGTCGTGACAATTTCCTTTTGCCAATTTAACCAGAACTGAAATTTGCTGAAATCAATGCTGCGTTGATACCAAAAAATGTCAAAGTATTATTCCAAAAAAATAGAAGAATTGGAAGTTGATAAGTGGTAGTCAGCGATAAGACCAGTTTACCAAGCGGCATCCGAGGGAGAGGCCATAGATCGCAATTGATTTGTACGGCCAACGCTGTAAAGAAGCAAGTGCGTTTCAAACCTTCCAAAAATCACAAAATTTATTGATAACTCGAAAAAACATTTTCGTTACCAACCTTCGTGCTCAGCTGTTTATTAAGTGTACTTTCTAAGCACTCGAGCGACAATAATAAAGAAAATTTTCTCCAGGGAGCTTTTTAGGCTCTGCTAAACCTTTTTTACTAGCATCAAACTGAAGTCGCCTGTTTTTGGTAGCCATATGAACAAATCTTGAAAGGCACACTTTTGGAAAATGCTTAAAATAATGTCCAACTTAAGTCTAGTGTGAGGGCAAATTTCACTAAATTTGCTATTCTACACCACATGTCTTTCAGAATCACTGACTAAATGTTCACATCTCCAACACTTCCTTACAGAAAACCTGTAAAAAAGGGAAAGGATGAATGAAGGAGTTATTCAAATGATGCGAGAAGAGGCAAACATTCGACAGCAACATAAATTTCATTTTGAAGTTTCAGCAGAAAAAAAAATTGCTCTATTGAGCTTTTTACGCTTTTCATCCTGAATTCATAAATTTTCTCAACTGGCGTCTTCATTTGGAATACACTACACTATATGCTTTTCCTATTTTGCCTTCATCTTCATCCTTTTTTTCATGCAGAGAAGATGAAAATATTTTTCTTTCAAAAAATATACATGGATACATACATAACACAACCTAGAAAAATGCCAAGAAGCTCATTCGGAAAAAAATTGAGTTTGCAACTTTTTTTTTCCTCTTCCTTATTTTTTTTTTGTATCTATGTCTATATATGTGCGCTAAAGAATTCCAAGTTGAAAACATCTTGACGGAATTTGGATTAAAACCATTAAAATTTCTTCTTTTTTATCTTCATCTCATTTTTTTGTGTGTGTATTCTTAGACTCGGAGAATGCGATTCTGAGTAGTTTATTATTGTAGGTTATGGAACTGAATGGCTTGCATTTTGGACTGATTTGGCTGTGAGATGGTTTATTGAGTTGGGAGTGATTTGAAGCGATGGTTTGAATTTTTTACTGTTTTTTAGAAGCGAGAACTCAATATAAAGCGGCGCTGTAAGTCACGAGCGAATTTAATGCGCTGATCTTAACTTAAAGTCATTCTTTAATGCTCTAAATCGTTAAATCTAACCTAAAGAATTGATATAAATCGTTGAGTCTAACTTTAGGCAATAATTAAAATTGTTGAGTTTAACTTAAAGCAATGCTTCAAATCACTCGGTTCATGTAAGGGTAATGAATCAAATAACTTTGGGCCTTGATTAGAATCGTTGAGCCTTATTTAAAGCAATGATTTAAATTGTTGAGTTTAACTTAAAGCAATGATTCAAGTCGTTGAGTTTAACTTAAAGCAATGATTCAAGTCGATGAGTCTAACTTAAAGCAACGATTCAAGTCATTGAGTCTAATTTAAAGCACTGATTCAAGTCGTTGAGTCTAACTTAAAGCAGTGATTCAAGTCGTTGAGTCTAACTTAAAGCACTGATTCAAGTCGTTGAGTCTAACTTAAAGCAATGATTCAAGTTGCTGAACCTGACTTAAGGCAATGCTTAAATTTGTTGAATTTAACTAAAGGCAATGCTTCAAATTGGTAAATCTTCATTTATTCGATGATTAAGACTTAAAGCATTGACTCTAGTGATTAATTTTAACTTAAAGCGACTCAATGCACTACATTAGATCCAAAAATGATTAAAAATGCGCCCTAATCCCTATCAAAACCCCAAAAATCCAACAGAAAAAAATGTTCTTTATCCATTTTCATTTCATGAATAGGAAAAAAGAAAAGAAAAATGAGAATATTCGGTCGGATGGAGGAAAAACTCACATAAATAAAACGAACAAAATAGAAATGAAAAGGAAAAGAAACTTCTTCATGATAAAAAAGAAGAAGTTGACGGTGATTTATATGTTTATTTTTGATGTTGCTAGAAAGTGCCAATTCTTGTTATGTATATCCATGTTCACATAATACAGAATTTATCTATTTACATGACTTTAAATAAATAAAAATTAAAGACGAGATCAAAAAACATTTTTCCGCGCCAAAGCTTTTAAAGAATGTGTTTAATGTACACTAAAAAAATTATATTCACAATTTTTAATCGAGATCTATGATTTATTGTGTGATTAGCTTGAAGAAAATTAAGAATGAAGGAGAATAAGATGAAAAAAGAAAGAAATTTTCAACAACTTTATACAATTTTGTGTTGTGTTACAAAAATATACACAATAAATGTACAGCATACATACTTGAAAGTGCATTCACGCATTTGAGATTTATGATTTGTGAATGTGCAACATAAGCGATCGAAAAGCAGCGCTTTAAGGTAGAAATGATATTCAGTTTTTTGAAGCCTCTTTACACAATTTTTCTGTTTCTTTTTTTTTTGTTTTTTCGTTGCACGGTTTTCACGTTTTGGAATGAATGGGGAGAAAGGGACTGGCAATGCTGGCTTTGGGATTCTTTTTTGGATTGCATGAGATTCTTATGCTTAGAATTGAATTTTTGGCATTTATAGTTTTTGGTTTTTGAGCTGTTTTAGAGATGCAGAGGCTTAAAGTTGACTTGACTAGTCAATATTTAGACCGAGTCAGTTTTAAGCTATCCCGAGAGGCATTTACTTACTCCCTTGGCTAAGGTGCACTGGGATCTTAAATTTAGCTTGATTCTTACTTACTTACTTACTTACTTACTTACTTACTTACTTACTTACTTACGTACTTCCTTACTCACTGAAACCATGATACTTTGGTGAGCTTAGGTTACAACAGAAGGCTTTCCATTTGACTCTGTTGCTGGCTCTGTCACCTAGTTTGTACAAATTCTTTGTCGGCACGTTGAGCTGACATTCTTTCATGGCTGTTTTGCGACAAGTAGCTTTTGGAGCTCCTGGTCCGCTTTTCCTTTTTGGATTCCATCCAAGGGCTGTGTAACAAACTTGTGTTTCTGTCCCAGCAATGACATTTTTCTTCCGAAGCGAATGCTCTATCCAGCCGTACTAAATCCAGCTTGATTCTGGCTTCGAATTGAATTCGGCAAAATCAGGCAATACGTTAGAGTCAGATGAATTGGTAGAGCTTGGTTTTGTATGGAATAGTCTCTACCTAGAATAGGTTTTTTATGGAATTGATTTCATATAAAATTCAGATCGACTTGAATCGACAGTAGAACCTATCGCGAGCAACTCAAATGAAGAATACTCCGTTACGGAACTTTATATGCTCAGTTAAACCTCTTTTATTAATACTAAATGAAAGCCGCCTTCGTTTGGGGTCTGTATAGCTTCCAAAAATGGTAGATTTCTGTATTACAGCCTTTTTCATCTGTGACGCTCGGGTATACAACCAGCTTAATTTTTCCATGACTTAAAATTCAAAAAACCAGTAACTAAAACCCCAAAAAATTGCAATCTAATCTCCAAATATCCCAATCCCCATCTTGCATCTCCGTAACTACAAAAAACCCGATTAATTCACTTAATCTCATAATTTATTGCAAAATTCCCATTGCCTCCAAAATGTCACAACTTTTTTTTTGTCTTCCAGAAGGCCAATTTCTTCCACTTGCATCTAAAATAAATATTTTTGCAATATTTTTTCACATCCACAATGCAAAAAACGTGCCATAACATGACACCAAATGGCAATAAATTAGCTCAAATAAATCAAAAAAAAAATTAATTTTTCACATCTAATTTCATATTTTTTTGTGTCTAATCCATATTGCAAGAATCTCGTCCACAATGCCCAACCCCTTGTGTTATTAAATATATATATCACATAAGCTTCATATGCATAAAATGTATATTTGTGTTAAAGGCCTTCTTTATAATATTTGAAGTCGGAAAATTTTCCTTTTATTCGATAATTTATAATTTATTGACGTTCAAAATTGTAAAAATAGCGAGCCAGGCAGAGGAGAGCAGCACAAGGAAAGAAAGATATTATTTATAACAAATTTAATTTCAAATATGTTAAAAAAATAAGAGAATGAAAATATGAATGAATTGAGATGTTATTTATATTTATTGGGTTTAAAGAGTTAAGTTTGTTGTGAAATGTTCGCAAAATGTATTTATGCTCTTGTTATGGATATTGAGAAATATATATATGAGATGATTCGTTTATTGAGTGCTGTTGATGTTTATGAACGAACGGGGCTTTGTAGATTTTTATCGATCTTGCTGAGTGTAGTTGAGGTTGTTGTTTGTTTATTATTGAGTGCTGTGAATTACGCAATATTGAAAAATTATGTGGATATGATTGAGATGAAAATAAAATTGAAGGTAATTTATTAAGATAGACTAGCTTGCTTAAAATCAGTCATGAATACCACAAATTGGTTTATCGATCTAAAATTCAACACTAGGATGACTTGACTCTGACATTTTTCTAGATCTAAACCGAATCAGGCATTAAGCTAGACTCACACCTATCTAGAATCTGATTTTTGATAGAATAGCGAGATTTGAGCTATTCGGGAGTGCTCAATCTTTGCGAAACTAGGCTTCAATTGGCAGACCAAATGGACTTAGACTCCTACTTAACAGTCAATTAGTAACAGGATTTCTTTCAATAATTTGGGTTCTTAAAGTTTCAAATTTGGAAAATTTTTGTGACCGACATTATTAAGCCTTGGCACCACAAATGAAGAAAACTACACTCTTAACCTCTTCTATAAGCACCAAATAGAAGCCGTCTTCATATAGATGCCAATCCACAGCAATTTACATACCACATGGAGACCTTCATCATGTGGATGCTAATTCACAGCAATTTAGATGCCATATCGAAGCTGTCTCCATGTAGATGCTAACTCACATTTATTTATATATTAAGCAGACGGTTAGCTTCTAGATGCCAAATCACAACCATTAAGATGCTAAATAAAGATAGTTTTGATTTGGTAATATTGAAAGTGGTTCATCGGAGTCCAAATAACTGTTTGGCGGAGCCTTCTTCATTTATGTCACTCATGAAGAGATTTTACTACTTTGATTCCGTCTCAAAACCCTAAAGTGAATAGGAATGTCTCAAAATATATTAAATTGTTGCCAAAATCTTAATACCCTCCAAATTTCAATTCAACTGCTTCCTTCCTATTTTAATTCTCACTTTATTTAACAAAACCCTCCATAAAAATCCACACATCTACTCCTGTATTCCCATTCTCCTTGTTCTGCATTTTAATTATTTCTTTCTTATTTTCCAAAGTAAAAAAAGTACATTTTTCTATTCTTTTTAAAACCACATAAAGTTTTAGCAAGAAAATTAAAAGCACCCCTGAAAGTTGAAGCAAGGCAGAGCTAAGAAATTGTGTGGTTGCATAGGTTCACTTTCAGAACATAAAAAAAATACGAAACATTTAATTTTTTATATTTTTGCTTCTGTTTTGTGGGAAAAACTTTTATTTTGTGAGATTAAGTGGATTTTTTCATATAAAAAATATGTGTGTGAGACTAATTACTTCACGTGGCTTTAAAATTTATGAAAATTTTATTTCATTTTAAGCTTAGAGATTAAAAGAAATATTTTTAAAGGAAATAATTCAAGAAATTGGCGATGTGAATCTGATTTATCATCTCATTTTGTTATGTTTCCTATTATTTCCCTGCTAAATGAATATTCAGATCTGTTTGATAAGATTTTTCGTGTACCCGCTAACGAGAATGACGTTATAACTCATTTTTGAGTGACATGTTTAGATTAAGTTACTATTTGTTCAGTTTTTTTGGATGTTTCTATTGAATTAAGCGTTGAAATTCTATACAGTCATAAATTTTGAAGATATAATGTGCAAGAACTGTTTGTGGGGATTTAAAATGAGTGAATTAGGTATGAATGAATGTGTTGTAATGCTTAGTTAAGGTGGATTGCGACGTCATTTTGATTTTGGGTTAGTCAAGTACCCTAGGAGACAAATAACATGCTATTATGAGCTAAATAAGCTTAGAGGAAGGTTTTGAACATGCTTGACCAGTTGATTCAAGTAGGACAAGCTCTTGACAGCATGCTGCTTGTCTATAAGGTGTAAAATCAGTTCCAGGGAGCGCACAACTCAGTTTACAATATTTGTCACTTTTCTCACATTTTTCGTCACTCATAACCTAAGTTGCCAGTCCCCCGATCAGCCCAAAAACACTCTACATCTAAATAAACCCAAATCATCCATTCCACACATCTTCCCATGAACATGTTCCTCCTTAAAAACAATTTTCTACTCCACATTCACTTATCATAACACACAAAAAACTTCTTCTTACTTCTTTTTCTACACATTAATTCCTTCATAATCCACCGTATATCATTTATATTTTTGCTGCATTAATAAAGTTGTATCATGTTAGTTCATAACTCATTCTGCTCATGGCTAAGAACATTTTTTATTAGGTTCCATTTTTTTTTTTTTAATAAGAAGAGAATTAAAAAAATATCTTTTTTATAAAAGAATTCCAACACTTTCTATTATCATGACATAATTCATAATGTGAGACATAAGAAGGATAACATGACAATTAGTGTCAATTCTTATTTTTTTTTGTTAGATAATAAGAAAGATGTTGTTAGGTAATGTGATGGGAACTTTTTATGGGGGATGTGAGTTGATGATAGGGTTGGATGAGTGTTGGGGAGTAAGGTAGGATCTTCAATCTAAATTATTCTGAAAGTAGTGCACCCAAGTGTACCCAAGTGAACCCAATAGTACCCAAGACTCTAAGAAGAGTGTATCCAAGTGTCTTTAAGATTCTATGAAGAGTGTACCCAAGTGGTAAAGCAAAGTCGCTAAGAAGACGTATTTCATCTAGATTTGGTCCGGATTCGGTGAAATCTGACCTCAACTGGCATGAGTCTGACATGAAGCTTGAATCTAGCAACAAAATTTAGACTTATACCAGTCTGGACCTGATTCATGGTTTTTACTATGTTGTGTATCTTCCTGGTCAGTTAGGCACCGTTCCATCGCCATTTTGACTGCATAACGTCAAAAAGAAGTGAATTTACCCTAAAGACATTCTATAGGCTGCTTTTTTCAACTTTTTTAATGATTTGCTACACAAGATTGACTTAGAAGCTAAAACAGCTTGGTCATGTCAAGAAAATAGCATTTTAGGGCTTTATTCTTAGAATACTCATTCTACACCAGGCCATACTTTGGAATACTTGATTAATATCAGCTCCCAGACCATCTAGTTCCTATTAAACCTAACTCAAATGGCCCCTTAATAGCACAAAAGTTCCAGACCATCTAGTCCCTAAATCTACCCTATTTTAATCCACCTTTCCTTGCTTTAACTCTGCATAATTCCATTTACCAGATCGCACTGTAGGCCAAAGAACTCATGGAAAGAAGCTGTCGATAGAGGTAGTGTCACACTTGGAATTGGCAATTGACAAATGGTAGCCAGCGATAGAGCCAGTTTCAGGAGCTGACTGAGGGCGGCCATGTATCACACTTGATCTTTACGTCCAGCAAAGTAAGTAAGTAATTCCATTATCACTATAGTTACCAAAACTCAATTAAAACCAACCTCAATGACCCTCCTACATCACATATAAGACCTCAAAATCCACTCCACACTAAATAAACTCATAAATTTGTTTAAAAAAATTCTTATTTCACAATTTTTTTGATGTGATGCGAGAAGTGTGGAAATAAAAGCGAAGAAGAAATTCTCTTTTTTTATATTTTTTTTGTAAAAATAAAATATTTAACAACATGAACATGGATGAAAGAAGGAACAACAAAAAAAGAACTTTTTTTTTGTGTTTTTTTCTCCTCACAACAGAAATTTATTACGAAATTTATCTCATGAAGCTCTTGGAGTTTATGTGAGAGAGATTATTAATTGCAGTCATTAAAGAAATGTTGTTTTAATGAGTTGTGATTAATTGTAATTCCATTTATGTTGATTATTTCCATATAATTTATACGGAGATATATCCACATACAATAACTTGGACTCTCCTTGTGGAGAGTTTTGTCTGATTTCTTGGGATGAGATTTGGTTTTTTGGTGAAATTAAGGTTGAGGAAATGTTGAGTGATGATGACATATTTTTGATATTATTTTGAGGTATTTCTTGAGATCTAGAGCATGAATTTCTGGATTGTTGATGATTTAGACCTGTGTTGTCCAAACTGTGTGTAGTTGCACACTAGGAAATGTCATGAACCACATAAAATTCGCGGTTATAGCCTTGGCTTACTACCAAGTGTGTTTTGGCACAATTAAGCTTTGGAATCACTATGTAAGTCAGTGAAGGACAGGCTGAGTGTCGCGACACAGTGGAAAATGTCATGAACAACATACAGTTTGCAATTATAGCCGTCGCTTACTACCAAGGTGATTCGTGGCATAAAACAGTTTTGACAGCACTATCCAAGTCATTATAGACAACCTGTGTGCCACAACATAATGGTAAATATCATGAACCATATGAAGTGTTGATTTCGGCCGTGCCTTACCACTAAGATGGGCCTTGGCACAATAAAAGGTTGAAAAATACTGTCTTAGACTGATTTAGACCTTCCTGAATTAGAAAAAGCTCATAAAACCACAAAATAATACAATAATGTCCAAAAAATTATATATTTCACATTCTAGAGCTGAACATCATGTCTAAAGCCGGCTGCTTGGTGTGCTCTAGTGTTCTTCTCTTTGATACTCTAGAATCTACTCTAGGATACCGTTGGGATGGCGTCAGTAGCTAACCAACCTTAATTATAAGCCCCCATAAGAATTTAGACACCACGATCCTCAACATCAGTAGAATCCAATGTCCCATACCACTAACACCCCCAAAGAAACAAACCAAAAATCATCTCAAGGACCTCCACTCCTCCCTCTCTTTACCCCCTCAATTATAAATGAATAAGTTTTGATTGCTGATTTAAACTAAATTAATTCAATTTCATATCAAATGTGAAATATTATTATTAGAATATTAAATTTCATAAGAGTGAGATAATCATAATTATACTGTTGATGATATATTCAGCACAATGACCGTAAATCTCTCTCTTCTCGATTCTAGTTATCATTTGGTGAATTATTGAGAATTAATGCAAATTTTTTGGTTGAAGTGAGAAGTGGATTTATCTTGGAATGAATGGAATTTTGATGGGATATTTTAAAGTTGGTCAGTTCCTTTTGATGGTTTTAAATTGTGGCTTAATATTTAAGGCAAAATATAGAGAATTACGTCGTGTTTTAGGGGTTTTGGAAGTTATTTTGAATGAATCGTGTGCCGCGAGGGCTGAAGTGAGCCATGGCACAAGAAAGATTGCTTACCACTAGTTTATAGTCTCTGAAACAGCTCGGAATGCCCAAATGGAAATGAGTTGATGCCAAACAATCATCAGGTCAGTTTTAAACTGGATTTGGGATCAACCTGATATCAAGTCTATCTAGATATCCGGAAATCACAAGTCGAAATAAAACTCCGGACCCAGACAAGCGTGATAGAGTACTTTAGAGCAAAGGATGTTGCTTTATTTGAAAATCAGAACCAGAGAGACAGAAATTCCCAATTAAAATTGTTAGAAAAAGTAAAGATTCTCATAAGGTACTCACTGTAACTCAAAATCACACCTTATTGTCAAAACATCTAAACAAAACTGGAGAAAGTTCCTCAAACCTTCACAAAAATCCATTCCAAAATTACCCAAAAACTGAAAAATCCTTCAACTTAACTCCAACCTTCACAAATCATCCACCTTCCTCAATTGATCTATTTTCTTTTCAACATTTAACGATTACCAATTAGCATAAGGAAGAGAAATAAGTCCAACCACATATAGAGTGTGTCGAATATTCCAATAATGTAGTATGAAAATGAGTCTGTACACCATTTGAGGTAAAAACATTACAACAACATTCAATTTTTTTGAGAACAAAAGAAGCAGCATAAAGGCACACAAAAAAATTTTATTTATATTTATGACTTGTGTGCATTCATAGGACGACCTTGCTTTAATTTTAATGACTTTCTTTTCAAATAATTTTATGAGAAATGGAACTGATGTAATAAAAATAATTCCTCATTTTTTGTGTGTATAATTGCAGGTAGGGATATTCAAAATAGGTGATATATAATTATGCAACAGGTTATAAGGAAGAAATTAAGTGCACAAAAGAAGAGAAAGAAGGTAAACAGACTTTAGATGCTAGAAAAATTATGCATGAATTTTTGTCCTTCATAGGAGGTAGACATTTACACCACATAAATTTTCAAGGCTGGTGACATTTTTTGTTGTAAGTTTTGGATTGTAAGGAGATTTTTGGATAATTTTGCACAATTTTTGCATGGACTTTTTGGAGGTAGAAGTAGATGGATTCATGATTTTGGTTTAGTTTCTTATTTTGAGTTTTGTGTGCAAGGTGAGCATTGGTTTAAGTCAAAAATATTCATACAGGTATGCATTAGAAATAGAAATGTACCCTGACGTTGACATCAAGGGTTGTATTCATCCTTATAGATACTTTCATCAAGTGTGTGCAAATTTGCAATATCCAAGGGTGTATCCAACTCCCAGTACATATCAAAGAAAGCATACGGCATAAGAAATGGCAGAAAATCTAACCCTAAGCTGATTTAACTCTGACCTGAGACCGTCTTTATGAAATCTGACCTAAGACCAGAATCCTAATTATTTTGAATTGAGCTAGGATTAAGATCGCGCTTAGTTCGTTTTTAGATCTTACTTAACCTTAGTTCTATTAAAGCTCTATCTCATCCCTAGCTGTAGTCCTAGCCTGAACCTTGCCTCTAGGTTGGGCTTTGTATTAAGTCCTAGCTCTTGCTCATCGTTAGACCTGATAAGTCCTTAATTCTAGCTCATTACTAGTTCTAGAATGCTAATAGCTTTATATTGTTTCTAGTTTTTGTTCATTTTAAGTTCCAGTCTATTTTGTGCATTTAATTGTTTCTTGCTCTAATATAATAATTCTAGTTTGTCTCTAACTCCATTCCTTCCTTACGTCAAGCCAATCCTTATGATTTTGAGTTTTCAACCCTTTCCATGCTCCCTTGTTTCAATATTAGCAACTATTCTTAATATTTCCATTTTATTACAATTTAAAATCTTCCGACAAATTTACAAACCAAGCAGAAATTCCTAGAAACAAAAAATAAAACAGCACAAAGCACAAAAATACCGAATCGTCAGCAGCACAGAGAAACCATATATTTCATTTTGATATAATAACCGTCAATATATCCTTATTTGTATTTATTTGAAAATAATGAAAAATAATGGCAGTTAAAGGATTTTCTTGATCTTTTGATTTGGATGGAATGCCTTACTAGTGGGTTGAGGGGTCATAGGATGAAGATTTATGTGAATTTCTCATTCTGTCTTAGATTTATGCGAAGTTTTAAATTAAGGATATAAAAAAAATGAAAGTCTGAATCAGCAGAAACTTCACATTCAGCAGTTGAGCATCAACCCCTTTTTAAAACTCAATAAAAAAACTCTAATCCGACTACAATTATTGCCTAAATTCATGTAAACACGATCTAAAATTTCATCTTTAAATCTACACAGCCAATATGGAGTTTGGATGTCAAAAAGAAAAAAAGATGAAGCAGTATGTACGCACATATATCATTTTATCTTTATGTGCTAAGCAAAACCGAAAGGAAAGGCAGGCAATAGATATAGTCGAGACGTGACTTTTATAGAAAATTGCGTTTTAAAAGGCATAGGTTTTTTTGATATTTTTAAATTAGAATATATATTCTCTCACTTGGGATATTCATATATTCAAATAATAATAAAAATAGAGGCAATAATAATATATACGACATCATCTATATCTGTGAGTGAAATGATTAATTACTTTAAAATTAAAATGAGAAATGAATGAGGAGAGAAAAATTGTTCCGCGTGCGATGATGCTACGTTCTAAAATTTTTGAAAACTTGTTTAGATGGAGAGACAATATGGGATTGATTGTGTATCCACACCGTTGGGAGATGGGAATTTAAATCTTGATACTCAATATAGAGAACAACGAATAGTCTACAGCTTTAGACACCCAAAACTATGCCTTTCGCGACAACTAGAAGATCTAGGCACTATATAGCTAGTCTTATGAGCAACCTAAGTTAAAGCTAAGTCTTTTATGGCAACAGGAAGCTCTACACATTTATTAACTAGTCTTATAGATTGTTATACAGCAGTAGCGATGAAATGCTTTGTTCTATGTGACAACCTATGACATTAGCTGTTCAATTCTGAAGCTAACAGCTTTTAAGACACAAAACTTGGTTTTATCTGGCAGCCCAAAGCATTTGGCACTAAAAACTGACAATTTTTGACAACTTGTTCAATGCATTCAAGATAAAGTCAGTTGAGGCAGCTTAAAACTGAGAACACTCAAAACACAAGCTTTAAGATTATTGAGCACCCAATAACAGAGCACCATCCTCAAAACAGACTAGAAAATCTTCAAAAAAAACCAAACATCACGGTCCGACAATAAATAAAATTTTCATTTTCTAATATTTGTTTTTGCTTCTTTCTGCTCTATCCTCATTCAAATGAATGAAATGAAATGAATGAATGATGATCATTCATGATTGTGTACAAGCGACATCTCTCACTATGGCACACAAATGTATATATACAGCAAAAAAAAAAAAAAAAGAGTCCAGAGAAAATACACAGTCATAACGAGACAATGATAATAATGTATTAATTGTGTTCTGCAAGGTCTGCATATTTTGTCATTCAACAGCTAATAAATATTTATCCTTTTTTGGCTTTTCGGACACGTTTTGCTTGTTGTTCTTTATCAATAATTCAAATTTAATTTCATTTGCTTGTGCTTAGTTCCGAAAATAAAAAAAATCATTTTTTTTTGTGCCTTTACACTCACTCTCATTTTTAACAAATGAATAAAAAATTAATTTAAACTTACTTTTTGGTTTTGCATGCTCAAAAAAAAAAAAAATAAGCAAACATCGTCGTGGTAGGTGTGAAATTTATTTTCATGGAATTTCGTGGCATACACAAAATGATATATGATAGGTACGACTGTCGACATCAGTGATATACTTCAACTGTCACATGAGGAACAGAAAAATTTATAAAAAAAAAAAACTTTTTATTTTATTCTTCATCGTAAATATATTTAGTGAACAGTGGATGAATTCATGCAAAACAAAAAAAAAATGAGTTTGGGGATTTTTGATAGTGATTGTTTTGAATAAGGGGGAATAAGGCGCATTTTATGGTGGAAAGTTGGGGTTTTTAAACTATATGAGGCAATTTTAAATTTGATATTCTTCAGATAAAGTAGCCCTAAATACATACGACTAGATTCGATAGAATCAAGCATCAGATGCAAGCTATACTGACCTGAGACCTACATTTTTCACATTTACTTGCCATATATCTTCCAAGTAATGATTCTAAGCTTGCATGAGCCCAATTGGCCAGATATGCTGTTGAACTAGACATTAAATGAGCAGTCATGACGTATTGTTGTACACTTGGTTACAAAGCATTGAAATTGGATGGTTTAGTGCCTGTATAAATATCTCTTTTTTAAAATTAAACGGAGAAGTATCAGAAAAACCATTTAGCTTAGAATTTACTGTTAAGGACTTAATTAAATTGGTGAAAAATGTAGTTTAGGGCTTAAACCTGGTTCAAGTTCTTGGTGCTTTGCTAGTTACTTCGAATAAACGTTTGAATACATTTAATTCAGCTATTAAATGAAACTAGTAAACTGCCGACGCATTTAGATACACTATTATTTAGCAAAATGTAGCATACACTCCATAATTACTTGCTTTCTTACTTTGCACAGTCCTGTACAGCTGTAAAGATCAATTCTGATCCATGACTTCCCATAAATGACACCAAAAACTAAATGGAGCTGATTATCGCTTACCAATTCTCGATTCAAAGTTCAATACTATCTCTGTCGACAGCTTCTTCACATGAGTTCTTTGGATGGGCATTTGAGGGATACAATCAACATTCCTCAGAAACATACAGCACGAATTGCCTCAGTTCAATTTGAAACTGTAAATCCAAAACCAAAAAAGAGACAAACTGACAAAAATTCACCAATTCATCCACAAAACTCCCCCAAAAAAATGTTTATCTCAAATGAAAATAACTTTTGTTGTTTTTTCATTAATTACAAAAAAAAGGGAAAAAAAAATATAGCAATTTAATATGAAAAAGTTTCAGTTGACTTTGTGTATGTAAAATAACAACAACAACTTTTGATTGCATATCAAAATAATATTTGATGAATAATTTAATGATCGTAAATTGAATGAAAATTGTTTATTGTTTGGCCGAAAGTTGGTTAAAAAGCGATTAAAGTCATTATCAATAATTTTTATGATGTATAAATTTATGCAGTAATTTATAAAATCGTTCCGTTTCACTCTCTCGTGGCAATTAATTTCTTCACTATGCGAATGAACTTGAAAAAAAAAATATTTAAACTCATTTTAATGCCATAAATATTCTAAACAATTATCTTGATTCCTTGTGGGGATTTTGGAATGAAATTTGGAATTTTTTTGATGAAAAATTTTTAATTTTTAATTTTTTTTTTAATTTTTAAAATGTTTTAATTTGAATTTTAAAAATTTTGAATTTAAAGTATATTTGAAAATTTGAAAAATATAATTAAATTTTTAAAATTAAAAATTTAAATAATTTAAAACCATTAAAACCATAAAAAGTAAAAATTTAAGAAACTATAAAATATTTAAACATATTAAAAAAATTAAATTTTTAAAAGCAAAATAATTAGAAAATTTCAATTTAAAATGAAACGAATTTGAAATTTTGAAATTTTTAAAATAAAGTGATAAAACTTGGATAAAACTTTAATTTTAAGATTTTTATATTTTTCTAATTTTTCTCATTTTTATTAGAGAATTGAATTTTACTTGAAATTATTTGGATATCAAAAAATTTTTTTTAATTTCACTTCTAAATTGAAATTTTAAATTTTATTATGATTAAATTAAATTTTTTAAAACTTTTTATAATTTTTATAAATTTTCAAATTTTTGTAAATTTCTTTATACTTTTTAAACTTATTTATATTTTTTAAATTATTTATATTTTTTAGAATTTTTTTTAAATTGTTTTAATTTCTTTTCAAATTGTTTTGATGTCTTTTTAAATTGTTTTAATTTCTTTTTAAATTGTTTTAATTTTTATAATTTGTTATAATTTTTTTTATATTTTTTAATTTTTTTTAGTTTATAACCTTTTTAGAATTCAATATCAAAAGTTTTAAAAATTCAAAACAGATACAAAATTCATATTTTTTTTCTAAAATTTTAAATTTAATTTCACAAAACAATCTCCCCCAAAACCTCCACAAGGACAGCTCCTTATCGATCTAATAAAAACTTCATAATTTAATACTTAAAATCAACTCCATTAAAATTCCAACACTCAACCCATTGTCGATGATGATGTTGACAATGGATAAATTTAACAGAACAGAATATGGTATTTGTATCAGCATAAGCATAAGCACAAGACATTTTATAATAAAACAAGCGCAACACGTTAGCAATAATAAGGACAAATAGCGTTGATAAAATGTAAAGGCAATTAAATGCCACAAACAGTGCTCATAGAGAGTATTAAAAAAAAAGGAATAGAATGAAAGACAAATGAATGAGCGTTACGACACCATGCACAATTAAGGCAATAAAAACAAATTTTTTTTATAGTGGCAAAAAAAATTATCAAACCTTCTTGTGCTTGATGATGAACAGCCAGCACTTTGCTTTTGTTTGTGAATAAATTTAATAATGTTATACATTCGCTCTGTGCCTTTTTTTTAGTTATTTTATATATTTTTTTAAAAACTGAACATATTCATTGCATAAAAACTGAATATGAAGCAACATGTAATTAAAGCGATTATCACACAATAATTTTTCATTCTTCCTTGTTGTGTTGCTCATTCGAGAATTCCTCTCAGTTATTTTTTTTGTGAATATTTAAAGCGCAATTTATGAGATGATAAAAAAAATTTCCTCATTTGTATCTCGTGGTGGTGGAGTACTGTGAGGTATCGAGTGGTTAGAGGAGGTTGTAGGTGTATTAAGTTGTGAAATTTATGAATTAAACCTAGAATCTAGTTAAAATGGATGAATTAAGCTAAAATCTAGTCTATATCGATGAAATAAACTAGAATCTAGTCCATATCTATGAATTAAGCTAGAATCTAGTCCATATCGATGAATAAGATAGAATCTAGTCCATATTGATGAATTAAAGCTAGAATCTAGTCCATTTCGATGAATTAAATTAGAATCTAGTCCATGTTGATGAATTAAGACTAGAATCTAGTCTATATCGATGAATTAAAGCTAGAATCTAGTCTTTATTGATGAATTAAAGCTAGAATCTAGTCCGTATTGATGAATTAAGCTAGAATCTAGTCTACAGTGGCAAAATCTACTAGAATCTAATCCATATCGATGAATTAAAGCAAGAATCTAGTACTTTTTGATGAATTAAGACTAGAATCTAGTCCATATTGATGAATTAAGCTAGAATCTAGTCTATATCGATGAATTAAGCTAGAATCTAGTCTATATTGATGAATTAAGCTAGAATCTAGTCTATATCGATGAATTAAGACTAGAATCTAGTCCATGTTGATGAATTAAGCTAGAATCTAGTCTATATTGATGAAATAAACTAGAATCTTATCAATATCGATGAATTAAAGCTGGAATCTAATCTATATTAATAAATTGTACCAGAATATACTAAAAATCGATGAATTAAACCAGAATCTAGACTCTAAATTCAATTTTAAACGATATAAAATATTAAATAATTAAAAAATCTCCATAACCTCTCGACACCACTCAGTACTATAAAAATAAACCCATAAAAAATTACGGATAAGACTATTTGACTTTTAACCTTTTTTTAAAAAATTTCCTCACAATGAAGTATTACAGCACTGAAAACTGTAATTGACTTGAGTCAATCAAAATGCCGTTTTCATGCTTTATTACCACTTAAACTGATAAACTCTTTAACATTTTCATGGGAATTTTTAAAAAATTGAAATAATTTTTGTTATGGATTTCAAAATCAGATTTAGGCTTGATGAAGCTAACCTGTTGAAGAATAAGAAGAAGCAACAAATTCAGAAATTTATCATATTCCACTTCCCTCAATGCTTATCCCTCTCGCTGTCTCTTAGTGTCAGTCGCTTTAAAAAAAAGGAATGTTTAAACAAGCTTAAATGAAAGTGCCTCATTTATCACACCTCCATTACTGGACAGTTTCTCATTTATTTCTGTCAAATTTATAAAATGGGAATGAATCCGTAATTTACATTATTATCAAATTTCATATACAGTGGATATTTATTAATGACTCTCGGTGGTTTTCACACATAAAAGATTAACATTTTTTTAAATTTAATATTTATTTTATTTTAAATTGTGCCTGTGTCTACCATGGTAGATAAATGAATCATATCGTCTGTTGTTGCTAAGAATATCAATGAATTTTTTTTGGATGTGTTAGACTTAATGACTTTAATGTGCGAAATTTATCAGAAATTAATAATTGATTTCGGGGGGAGATTTTAAGCAAGTTTTAAGTGCTTTATTTTTGGAGAATTTAAAATTTGATTAATTAGAAAAATTAAAGCATCTGGGTAGTCTTTTTTTGAGTTTATTAATGTAGTGTCATTAATTAACTGCTTGTTGAATATATTTTTTAAGTTTAATCAACTTTAGCTTTTATAAGAGGAGTGAATAAGAGGCAGTGACGTGGTGGTTGTGATGTTAGTCTGCTCAATTAATTAATCGGGTTTAATTCAAGTCAATTTCTCATTGTATTCGATTAAGTTTGTTTGGTTTGTGCATTTATGACACATAAATTGAGGCTCGATTTTTAAAATAATAAATTATGAGTCGCACAATTATGCAATCAACAATTATGTTTTGGAAAGCACAAGGCTTAGATATGGCTGAAAATCCAGCTCCAGGATGGCGTGACTAGGGTTTTCAATACCGGTATTAAAAATCCTAAGTGTGACTTGTATTTCCAGCTAGATTTAATAGAATCCGGCCTCAAGCCAGACTCAAGTTATCATATGGCCGCATATTCGAGCAAAAATACGCAATTTGTTTTTTGGAAGTACCGCTAACATTACTACAATTTATTAAATATATTCTAGACTTATGGGACTGATCATCTGTCTTCTAAAGTTGGCCCAGAAAGGCTCGCATGTAGAAACGAAGCTTTACTTCAAACCTGACTATTATATGCAATCATGTAGGCATAAGACAACCTTTCTATACAATATTTGACTTGAATTTGAGCTCTGCTAAGAAGAGACTAAGTGATTTGATCGTATGTCCAAAAATAAGCATTCAAACTGACTCCGTAACCGGGAAAGAGCATGCTTGCGTTGTACAGAATGACTACTATGGTACCTAGAAGCGGTATCTTTGTCTGTTAGGGACTGTAGTGCTTTTAACACAACCAATTGCCTGGTAATAACTCAAACTATATTAAAATTAGCCTAAAAAATATCAAATCATCGAATCCCATTCCATTCAAAAATATCCACAACTAGACTAATATTCCTCAAATCTCCATAAAACAAGCCCCTTTTTCTGCATCAAAAGAGCTTCTAAAAGCCTCAAAAAAAATCGAAGACATCATTAAAGATAATTGAATAAAAATGATTTTTATGATAATGTGCCTCAATCACAACACTCTCAGCTCTTATGAATGAATCAGCTTAGATAAGGCACAACACAAAAGAGAATCTCGAGAGTTCGGATGATGAGCAAGCAGGCAGCAGCAAAAAGGAGGCGAGAATATTTACGCACAGCAGAAAAATTCGCACACCGGAATGAACACACAATGATGAAAAAAAAGAGAAGGCAAAGGCATGGCAATGGCAATAACAATAATAATAGCAATAATAATGGAATGGAAGAAAAAGGAAAAGAAGTAAAAAATAAAACATGGTCATAAAGCTTTTTTTATAGCTCGTAAAGTATTGCGCACGAAAGAGATGGATAAGGGGAAGTACGTAAGTCAGAAAGAGACCGAAAATGGTCGTAAACAATGATTGATTTATTTATTATGTGACTGTATGTGTTAATGCTTTATTGGTGTATGTTATTTGTGAGAGTCATGCTCTGAGAGACAGCCGTGACTGAAAAGAGAGTGAAAATGAAGCATGGCACATAAAGAACAGATTTTTTTTTAAGTAAAATGTGATAAAATATTTATTAATTTCTTTAAAATTACTGTGAAAATTATTGCACATAGTGGATTTTAATTGAAATGTGAATTTAATGCCATAAATCTTCTGTGAGTGATGATTGTCATGCATCGTAATTCCTCTTTTTTCACAATGTCATTCATTAAACTGATAATTAAGTTATAGAGTCATAATTGACAATATTTTAATTTTTTTAAACTGAAGAAATTTAAATTCCAGATTTTATGATAAATTTTTGGGTCTGTTGACTGTAAAATGCATGAGACATGTGCACATTCGTCTTTTCGTTTTTGTTCTGTTTCAACAAAACTTTCTCATGCGCCGCCGGTTATTGAAAATTCATATGAAAAGTGTTTTAATTTCTTTTAAATCCTTAGAATAAGTTTTTGGGAATTTTAATGAAATAAAGTGACTTTTATCTGGTGGTTGGTTACTCCAAACCATTACTAACATGCAATTAGACCGCTTTTAGGTACCGACCGTAGTGATTTTTCTATGCCATGAAAGCATGTTCTTTGCCTATTAGGGCATGTTCCAATGAGATACTTAGGTTACTAAAAAAAGTCATTCCATCTGATTCTGTTGCTGACGTGTTGGTCGATTCGATTGAAGTCCGACTCCATTCTAGAGTCATGGCAGCCTGGTGTCGGCTTTTATATCGGTTAATTGACTTGTGCTATTTGGTAATAAAATTGAAGGTTTAAATTGAGGTTTTAGCAATAATTCTACTAGAGTTTATTAAATAAGAAATTAAAATTTAAATAAATCTTATAGATTAAGAGTTCAAATCTTAAAGTATTTACAGGATATTCTTTGTTCACAAATTTTTTTTTTTTTTTTTATTTTTTTGTTAAATATTAATTTTAAAATCAATTAAAAAAGTAAATTAGTAGAGTAAAAAGTATATTTATTCAACAAATAAAATTTAAAAAACTTTATTTGAAACGTTTTAAAAATCAGTTTAAAAATATTTTTATAAGACCAAAATTTGAATGGGCAATTGGAATGGGTTTTTTGAATTTTTTATTAAGCTTTAAAACATAATTCATGAATTCATCATGAAAGAATTTAAAAACTTTATTTAAATTGTATTAAACAATTTAAAATAGGTTTCTTCACATTTTTTTTTTAATTTTTAAAAAATATTTTTAAAATTTAATTTTTATAAATTTTATTTTTTTAATTTAAATTTTTTTAAAAATTGTTTACAAGCTCGTTTTGAATAATTTTTAAATTTTTTTTATGAGTGTATGAATTTATTTTTTAATATCAAATAAAAAAAAAAGTCAAAAAAATCATTTAAATTTTGTAATAAATTTGGTAAAATTGAAGTTCCCTAGTTAATCCCCATAATAACCTAAATTTTCAGGATTTATTAATTTTTGCCCTTCATGCTTGACGGACTGTACTTTAGTATTTAGATTTTATGCATCATAAAAAATCGACTAAAAATTTTCAAAAAATTCCCCCCAAAAATCATTCCAAGGGATTCAAAAAATTAATTTTTCACTATTATAATTTAAAACAATTCAACAAGTTAATAAAAAAGTTTGTCGTTGTTATTGATTTTTTTTATTTTCAAAAAATAAAATATTTTTAAATTTGCATTTATTACCATCATCATCATCAGCATCATCATCGTCACATACATTTATGTGATAAATAAATTTACTCCGTTTTAAAACAGACATTTTATGGGGCATATAAATTTTGTCTGATATTCTAAAATTCTTTATTATTATTGTTATTGAGATGTTATAGAAATAATCTATATTTTTTACTGAGATTTAAATAGGAAGGATTGAGTGTGAATTATTTGTAAATTTAGTCGTGATTTAATTTGATGGAGTTTCTGTTTTATGGCAATTTAATTCTCAAATTTTGTGTGTGGATTTTATGAACATTTTGACATAGTTGAATTTAAAGTAGATATATTTTTTTGGGGGCTTAATTTATGTGGGAATTTTGCAGTTATTTGCAGGTTTAATTCATGTAGACTTTGTAATGTATTAGCAGAGTGGAAACTGGGGTACCAAGCTATATAAAGGCTAATTTGCCAGTTCGAGGGTAAGGTCTCAGCGGCCCAATGGTTAGGCATCAGACTGGATATCTACATCACTCTTTTATGAGTACGGAGGGTTCAATTCCCATGGAAAAATGCATTTGGAAGTTATGGTTGATCTGTACGGTCAGCAAAGTAATTAAGTGTTCGACTCCTACCAAAGACCGATTCCCAATCAACAGAGCCGTCGATATGTCAAGCATTCCTACAATCCTCACAACATCCACAGACTCTTGTACTCTTTACTTACCTCCTTGACTAGGCCGCACGATGAACCATTGCCGCGCATAGGGAATGTCTGAAGACAGCTCTATCCTTCAAAATCTGTACTCTATACCGCTTCAAAACTATTCCTTCAGACCTCTTTAATTAAATGCATGTGCATTTATTAAATTATTAACTAATACTCAGTGTGTCTTTAAATATGCAATAAAATTGTGTATATACCTTTTGAAATCCATACGGCGGACTTTGACATTTGTAGCTGTTTAAAGTAATTTGTACATGATATTTTACATGCATGGGGATATATCTACCTACAAAGATACACAAAACATGATGTCATCTTAACAATTAGTAAACATTGAGGTTATGTGCATATAGTTTTTGATGTTTGTTTGGGGTTTGGGGGTTAAGTTAGGGACTTGAGGAGATTTGCAAGTCTGTTCATCGATTCTCAGGGACATGCAGCAAATCTGGTGCAAAGCTTTCTAATGAAGGTGAAGAATCACAATTGATCCATACCGTTATTCAATAAGTAACCGAGAAGGCACATGGCGTAGATATGGACGAAAATCAGACTCCAGGCTAGCGTAAGTTACCTGATAGTCATATTGAGGCACTAGACTTGTCAATCATTTGAAATTAAACTTGATCAACTTCTTCTCCAAACTTACCGAGCCCCATTTCCTAGTTAATATCCCCCGATCCATTCACCTCACATCTAAAGTCAACAAACCAACCAAGTTTCTAAGTCTAACAAAAGATAAATTAAATATTCGCAATTTACTGACGTAAACATGACTTTCCATAAGCGACAATTAACTCTTATATTTTTGCAATGACTATATCGCATTTTACTCTGTAATTCTATGACTGCATTTATGCACATGATAATAATATATTGCAATAAAAATGCATCTGAAAGTGTAGCAAATTGCATCAAATGATGGAGAGAAAAAAATACAGCAGAAAGATTGAAATGAATGCTCATAAAAAGCAAATTTTGTTGCATCGTTGCTAGTTTTAGCTGTTAATGATTAGAAAGGAAGTGAAGAATTAGGGGCGTTTTGGGTGTTCTTAAAATTGGATTGTGATCGATTTAAATGAGAATTATCTGATCCTAAATCGATCTTGATTCGATTTTATTTCGATTCTCATCTCGGTTCTCATTTCGGCTCCATCTTGGCTTCATTTCGGCTCTCATCTCGGCTTCATTTCGGCTCTCATCTCGGTTCCATTTCGGCTCTCATCTCGGTTCTCATCTCGGCTTCATTTCGGTTTCATTTCGGCTCTCATCTTGGCTTCATTTCGGCTCTAATCTCGGCTTCATTTTGGCTCTCTTCTTGGCTTCATTTCGGCTCTAATCTCGGCTTCATTTCGGTTTTCATTTCGGCTTCATCTCGGCTCTAATTTCGGCTTTATCTCGGCTTCATTTCGGCTTCATTTCGGATCTCATCTTGGCTTCACTTCGGCTCTCATCTCGGCTTCATTTTGGCTCTCATCTCGGCTTCATTTCGGCTCTCATCTTGGCTTCATTTCGGTTCTCATCTCGGCTTCATTTCGGCTTCATTTCGGCTTCATTTCGGCTCTCATCTTGGCTTCATTTCGGCTCTCATCTCGGTTCTCATCTCGGCTTCATCTTGGCTGCATCTCGGTTCTCATCTCGGCTTCATCTTGGCTGCATCTCGGCTTCATTTCGGCTCTCATCTCGGCTTCATTTCGGCTCTCATCTCGGTTCTCATCTCGGCTCCTTTTCGGCTTCATTTCGGCTCTCATCTCGACTTCAACTCGGCTCTCATCTTGGCTTTATCACGGCTCTCATCTCGGCTACTCTCGGCTCGGTTTCGGCTCCTACACGAGTTGAGTCTCGGTTCCTTCACGAGTAGAGTCATAAACATCCTGCGTCTCATTCAACTACCCTACAATCACCATACATACTCGAATTTTCACGCAAAAATAAAAATCTAATAAACTTATATTAAATCTCATATATCTTGCCATTTCCATCAAAATCCACTGCAATGATAAATGAATAAATAAAATTCATAGTTTTTTAATACTTACGCACATTTTTTTTTCTCGCATTTGCCATTCTTCCACTCAATCTAATTTATGGTATGTCAATAAAATATTTTTTTTTTCATATTTATTAAAGCACATATATTCACAGAAAATGAAAATCATACAGCACACAGTACTGAGTGAATGAAATCGGCTCGAGCGATGTGCACACACATCTCTATATTTCACTTTATGTGTGCAGCAACGTGCACTTGCATTTTAAATGAATAAAAAAGAGGAACGAGAACTATGTGACCATCGACTATTGTTTTTCAGCCTTTTTCGTTCATACTGTGTGGATAATGTTTATATGTATGCATATAAATACGTACTTTCTGAACCGAAAATATCATTGCTTTCATTGAATAGGCATGAGATGCAAATTTGATTTATATAGTTTCGTGATGTATGGTTTTTTTATTGAAATTTATTGGAGACGAGCTTTATTTGCAAAAATTTATATGTATATACATATTTATGTGTATGAGAGCATGGGTAGATAGGCATTTTTTTGGATGGTTTTGGTGATTATTGCGCATTTTTTCGGGGTATTATCAAGTAGTTGTTCATGATTTCTGATTTAAGTGCTAGATATGAGAATGCTTGATAATTACGTTTATTTAAGTGCTAAAATTAGTAAAGTTATTTAGATTAACTGATTATAGTGCTATGGTTTGGACATTTAATACCAAAAACTATTAAATTTCTGATCTTAATGCATGGTATAATTCGAGTAACCTAAGTTCAGTCTTATTGGCCATATTACTTCTAAGAACTTTCCTTCTTTACTTTTAAAGCTTGATTTTTATGATTTGTATTGATTTAGCATCTATTAACCGTTTTTAAAATGATGAGGACTAATGTTACTCGCTTACATACTTCGCTGGCCATTTAGATCAGCTGTAATCCATGACCTCTCTCAGTTGCCATCTAATACTGGCTCCTATTTGCTTATTGTCAATATCAAGTACTGCATTGTCTCTATCAATAGCTATATTTACGTTAGTCCATTATATGGGTGTTAATATTATCGAAATGTTAACTATACAGGTATTTTCTGGGAAATATTCCAAGGATTATTAAGACTCATGCTAGAGTATAGTGCTGTACTACAATATAGACCCATACTAGGGCTCAGAGTCACAGAGAATGTGCACAAGCTTCGTGATTGGACCAGTAATAGAGCCAGATGGAAAGCCTTTTGTAATAACCTAGGATCCAAGTCGGAGCATGGTTCCAGTAAGTAAGTAAGGACTCAGAGCCGCATTTGAGAACTATCCCTAATAGCACAAGTCAGGTAATCGATCCAAAATCCGGTACCAAGCTGAAATGACTCTAACTTAGATTCGAGTTAATTCTGGGACCATTACAGATTATGGATCGACTTGTGTCATTCGGGTATGCTAGTATATATTGCAAGTTAGTAGTCTAAGTTGTCCATTAACTCAAAATTGATTCCAAAAGGCCCTAGAAAATCCCCAACCTACCCAAACTGCTCCCACAATCTCCTTCAAATCTCAGCTAAAACACACAGAGAGAGAAAAATAATTTTTATTGGAAAGCATTGTGAAAATTCTATGAATGCATTTTAATTTCATTTTATGCGAAGCAAAACACAATTTTATTTTTCGTATGTAAGGTTAGAATTTATATATTTTTTATCTTCTAGTTTAGTTTATTTAGTGAATGAAAAAAAGAAGAATTAAATTGAGTGTATAAATGCGTTAAAATATATTATTTTTTGTGTTTATTGTGCTCTTGATTTTGAGAAGCTTTGATTGGGAATTTAAAAATAGACATTTTTTTCGAATTTAAATTTAGAAATAAATTTATTGTCGTTATTTTATAGATTAATGTCTTAATCGTGTATTTGAGACATTTTTGCACGTAATTGTGGGGGTGATGAAAATATTTTTTTACGTGCAAGTTTTTTGAAATTTATTGTTTTTTGTGTGTAGTCTTAGATCAGTGGTGGGCAACCTTTTATATCTCGCGGCACATCTTGGCCCATCTTGGCATACCTTGACCCACCTTGGCACATTTTGGCCCACCTTGGCACACCTTGGCACTCGTTGGCACACCTTGGTCCACTTTAACCAAAATTTGTAACACCTTGGCACACCTTAGCCTATATTGGTACAATTTGGCACACCTTGGACCACTTTAAGCAATTTTGGAATACCTTGGCACACCTTGACCTATTTTGGCACACTTTGGCCTACCTTGACACACTTTGGCACACTTTGGCACTACTTGGTCCACCTTGGCACACCTTGGCATATTTTGGCACACCTTGGCTCACCTTGACCTATTTTAGCACACTTTGGTATGCCTTGATACACCTAGGCACACTTTAGCACTCCTAGGTACACCTTGACAAACTTTGGTACACCTTGACACACCTAGGCACACTTTGGCACACTTTGGCACTCCTTGGTCCACCTTGGCACAACTTCGCATACCTTAGCTCATTTTGAAACACCTTAGCACACCCTAACCCATCTTGGCACACCTTAACGGTAAGCCACATTCGAAACCACACACGACATACGTTTTATGACATCTCCTTACAATTTTAAGCATCACACAATTGTGCCCCGTCACTCAGGTTGCCCACCACTGTCTTAGATGTTGATATGCTATAACAGATGTCAGTCGATCCTCCCTAAAGATATATTTAATTTGTCAGATGAATATTGATTGCACACTTAACAAAATTTCTGTTAATTTTCCATTTTCATCTATATCTGCTTAACATTATACAGCCTTAACAAGCTCAGATCCTGAGTATTGATTGAATATTGAAGGGGATTCCAAAAAACTTCTCATTTTAAGATGCTTGAAAAATTTCATTTTAAATTGAAACTTGATGAAAACCAGATTCAGTATTTTGAGGGGTCAAGAGCAGATCAGTTAATAAAGAGTAAGTAAGGTGGGAGAAAATGATAAATAAACAAGTTTATACTTGTACATATGGTAATGAACTGTAAGAATGATTCTGATTAATTTAAGGTTTTATTTTTGGAATTTTAAAGAATAAATTGACGTTGGAGATGGTATAATAAGGATTTGGGTTTGAGGCAGTATGAAGTTGGGTTTGTCAAAATTAGATGCACAGGGCTGCAAATTAGATGACCAGCCATTTGCCGATTTTAAGGCTCAGGTACTCATTCGTCTCTTTGACCCAACATCCTCAACTCTCTTAAATGAGCTTGGGAAAGACATCTATTCACTTGAGTCGCCCTGCCGAAATTGCATACATCAAACCAACATGACGTGTCTAGGCTAGACTATCGTAGTTTCGGAAAGACGTGAAGTTGTCCTCGTAACTGCTGATTTTGGCCCATTTTTAAGCTAGCCTAATTGGCAAAATTTGAGTATAAATTGTCACACAATCTCAGACTCGCTTATGTCCTCAAAAGTAGGGTTGATCCTAAATTGCAGACTTGAAGACAAAAAATGCGGGACTCCATACAATTGGACGAACCATAAGGCACAGCTGCAGACAGGCACATTTAAAATTCAAGGCCGAACCTTCCTTAAAACCCGTTCCATTCCTAACGATCATCTCCCAAATCCCAATTTCCATCCAAATCCTTATCTCATTCATTCATTAACTTCGATTTATACCAACCAATTTTTAAATCCTAATCACAACAGCACAAAAATTTATGGCGTCAAAATTTAATATGAATCCACTTAACTTGATACTTGACTTGAATGCTCATAAATCATCGATAATTTGGAATAAAAATATAAACTCCATCTTTTAGTAAGAAAAATACTAAAAAATGAGAACAAAGCAGATAGAAGCTGCATATGCTGTTTTTAAATGGCATTTGATATTTTTTGAAGGACTTGATAATGATGTGTCTGGTGGATTATTGTTTATTTCAGTTATAAAGTCTGCTTTGTGTTTTACTGGAGGATATGGATTAGTGCTGGAATTAAATTCCAAATTCTGGAATATACTCGAGCGACACAATGCGGCGACTTGCAGTTTTCGATCTACAATTGGCGAAAATCAACTGTTACTGCCCTAACAGAGCAATTTTGTGTTGTTTCTTTAATAAAGCGACGTAGTGGCCTAGCTTATAGGTGTGCTGTCCGTGATATCCTCATGAATCGACCTCAAACTGACTTTCCAGCTAAGATACCAATCCTTATAATTATCAATACATTTTAATGACATTTCACATCATTTGCTTCCTCAAATTTGATTACAAAATCATTTTAATGCACTCATATTCAGCAATATCCAAGAAAACACGATTAAATTACAATAAAATGTCAATTTTGTCATAAAAAGCAATCCAAATAAGGTAAGACTATTTACTTGACATTTTCTCATAATAACTCATTTAAAATATTAAATGAAATCTTGTAATTTTGACCTCAAGCATCTTGGAATTATGCAATAGAATAGTTACGTAAATGGGGGGCTATTGTAAATGACGTTCTGCTTTTGAGATTGAGACTCTTATCTTAATAGGGAAAGAGCATGTATTCTTAACACAGAAAGGCCACTAAGGTACAATAAACCGGTCTCTTTGCCTGATAGGGTTAGGAGCTGGTTTCTTGGGTATATTGAGGTTTACGGCAGATGTTAGTTCTAAGTCTAAATGACGCATAATTCTAGACAAAGCCTAACATATCCGACATTCGAAAAACAAGCCATAATCCGATTTGACTCTGAATTGTGGCCAAATTTCATCGAATCTGGATTAGGTTCATAGTCTTGCTGACCTGAAGTTGGATATTTTGTCATTTCAGTGTTGTTGCCTCTCACGTACTTGACCTGTAGAAGCTCCATTAAATAAGGTTTTTAAATCAGCTTTTTTGGATGGTAAGAGAGCTCATGGTAGACCGAAGAACTCCTGGAAGGAAGCTGACGATAGAGACAGCATTTCATTTGGTATTGGCAATTGGTAGGCAGAGGACGACAATAGAATCAACTTTTAGCGAAATCTGAGCGAGCCCATGGATCACAGTTGATCTGTATAGCCATCCAAGTAAGTAAGTCAGTGCCTCTCGCGTACTGAACGTGCTCAACAGTTAACTCAAAGAACTGAGTATATTGTTGTATATAGTGTTGATATCTTGCCTTTGACTTTGAAAAAGGCAAACTTTGCAAAGGCAATGCAAAGGCAAAGTTTTTCAAAAAAGAATCTTTCAAAGGCAGAAAAAAGGCAAAGGCCTCAATACACATCATCAACCAACGACTCCCCAAAAACTCAATTCCTCAATTAATTCTCCATATAAACAAATTTTCCATCTCCCATCCTCACACTACCAGCTCAAAAAAGTAATGAACAAGTCATTCTTGTTATTCTCAGTACAATAACTTTACCGACAGTAAATCTACTTCAATTTAGTTCTTATACAGTTCTCTCTCTCTTCAATCTTTTGACACCGACATAGCAATATATCTTAGATTAGAAAAGCCTTTTCTTGCATGAATGGGAAAAGCCAAAATGTAATATTGATGATGACATTTTCCATGAATTTTAAAATTTTTTCCATTATTTTTGCCTTAATGTATGTGCAATTCAATTGAGATTTGATGACATTTCTATGCATATAGAAATAAATCTACTTTCTTTTGGTGTAATGTCGATTAGAGTGAGAATGAGGAAATAAAAATGTTGAATTTTTGAACAATTTAGGTAAAGTCATCAAGAGAAGAAGGGGAGAGCTTATGGTAAGGAATTTTGAATTGTTGGATGCGATAAATTGTAATCGAAATTATAATGTAATTTTTTTTTTGGGGAGAGTCGACTTGTGGAAATTTATGTAAGTTAGTAAAATTATGGAACACTAGAATTGGGAGAAGAATTCGGTGTTTGTCACTTTAGGCTTGAAGGATCCCAGCTTATAATTTAGTTTTTGGTTCATACCTGAACGGAACGTTGCGACACATCAAGAACTCGTCCACAAAATACAGGCCTAAATTTCCAGCTTTTTAGAAGACACCGAACCCTAATTGATCGACCCATCGACCCTTTCTGTCGCATTAAATTGATATCAAGTACCTTGCCGGTTATTTCACCGAGATACCTGATCAATGTTGGCAGCAATCCATTTTCTAGTCACATCTACTGGAGTTCCCACTATTTTTGTTGTTTAGATTCTAATTTGGGCACCTATTTGGACTTTAAAAGTCCGGACTCTCAAAGCACTGCCAATTCTGTGCTCAACTGCTCTTAAAATTGGATTCAGTTCTTATAATGAGTCCAAATTAATAACTTTATTTAAATCTTTAGACAAGGTAGTGTTTCGGATTGCACAGATTGATAACCACGGGTATCTCGAAAGGAACAAGTTCAGAAAAGGCTCCAAGCCAGACTCAAGCAATGTTGGTGCCGGATGTATAAGGATAGGAAGATATAAAGCAGATCTCGAAGTCGATTCGGATTGGACAAAGAAAGTCAATTTGAGCTGACTTCGAGCTCTGATATTAAGAGTATTTACAGACAATTGCATGATATAGTCTAAAATTCCCACAAGAGATCACCAACCTCATCAAAAGGTCACTTTCCTCCTCCGTGACTTCAAAGAAGAACTCCACGCTGATGAAAAAAATCTAATATTTTCATCAGCACGACATGAAGTTTAATAAACTTTTTTTTTTCATTCTTATTTCATCGCCATTTCATGTCATTAGAAAAGGTGAGAAAAGAAAAGCAGTTGAAAAAAGGGTACCGGCAACGGCAAAAAAAGGAAATGAAAAAATTGTAATTTTTTTATACAAAATTTCTCGGGTGCCCAACAGTGGAGACTGTATGTTATTGTGAAAGGAAGTAAAAAAAAAAAAAAAGCTTTCAATTAATTTATTACAGTTACGGAATCATGCGTAAAGAATATATTTTGTGGATGTGGAGACCCAAAAATTTATTGCGCGCTCTACATCAAAATATGTTGCTTTTATTTATTGATATTGTAAAATGCTTTTTTATGTATTTTAATGTACTCTTTTGCTTCTTTTTATACTTTTTTCGGTTCCGTGTGTGTGAGAGAGCTCACCAGCAACATTGGAGCCTGAGCTGCTTTCTGTAGCAAACTTTTTTTGTTCTGCCTTTTTTTTTGCCATTTTCTGTGGGATCCTGAAATGTGAAAATTTCATGTGTGTACATATTAAAAACGAGAGTATAAATTTTTTTTTTCTGGGTATATGAAGATTTATTGCGTGTGTGTGTGCTAAATTATGGAGCGTTTGCATATAGTTTAATTATTTATTTGACTATGTAATTTATTTTTATATTTTTTTTTTTTTTTTCTGAAGGAATTTTTCAGTCCTGCCATTTTTCACAATTTTTTTTTATATGTAAAATAATATACGGCATGTGCGATGGCTGGATGAGGAGAACAAAAAAAGAGTGTTTTGTTGCTGGGTGATGGATCTTTTGTTGGGTATGAGAATTTCAATTTTGGGATTTTTTTTTTAAATTTTATTAAAAATTTCTGGTTTTTTAAATGAAATAAAATAAGTTTTGAGTAAAAATTTCAATCATTATTGGGAGTAGACTTGCTATAGGCATGTATCAGCTTCAAGTACATCAATCAGCTTCAGGTGTCATCAAAGGAAGGCAGGAGATTGTAACCCGAGCGACACTGAGCCACTGAGCTTTTAAGGCTCCACTAAACCCGCCAAATTAGAGTTCCTACTCAAAACAGACAAAATCGATTGCATAGCTTAATATGATTTCTTTAGCTAAACTGCTGATTCAAGAGGAAGACCGAAAATCGGATTGGTTGTGTTGATAAGGATGCTAGAGAGGAATAAACTCTGATAATCGAGGTATGTTAATTGATAAATTATTCAAAGACCAGAAACTCACGAAGCATACCTTTAATCAGGTGATATTGCTAGGGCTACATTGTCCTGTTGATAGCAAGAGGCTCGTGGGCGACCAAATAGTATAATCAGGAGAGGGCTCAGTCAGCAACAGAATCAAGTCATAAATCCTATTTACAAACCAAACCTCAAAATTTCCAAAAATTGTTAAAAAATTTTAACCTAAAAATAAATTCAAAATTTTTTTAATTAGCTTTGTTTTATTACGAAAATTTCAGTACTTGCCGCCATTAATCCCTTCCAAAATTCACCCTCAACCACCTCCAACATTACACCGCAAAAAAATATTTGAAATATGATGAAAAATTATTTCTTTTTTTAAAAATACACAATAACACGTTTTTTTATTTAATTAACACATACACACTCACCGCTGATGCTCTAAAGTATCATATGACTTATTATTCTCTTGATATTTTTTGATAATATGATCCTTAATTAAATTAATTAACAACATTTTTCATATTTCACGCTGTTGTTGATAACATTTTCATGTAAAAGTATCACGTTGTTTTATATCATATTGGATGTTATTATTTTTTTTGGTATCAACATGCGTAATTTAATGTGTTTTATTTGGAGAGCTTGTATTATGATGGGTTTAAAGTGTTGAATTGCTTTTTTAGGATAAAAAATAATAAATTGGAAGGCAAAACCTAAATTTTTAGCAAAAAAGATTTAAATTAAGATCAAAAGGCTCTTAGAATTAGCTAATTGAATGGGATTTGAACTTACAAACTAAATTTTCATTCTTAATCATTGGAGACTCTCTACTTTTCGAACTAACCAATCTAGGTGTCCTTTATACGTGAATCATTCTAGCTTACAACCTATAAAACATACTAAATCCAAAAATTGAAGCCAAACCTTGAGTCATAGCAACTTACTTACTTCCTTGGCTGGGGTACATGAGGACCCATTAAGTATGGAACGCCTAAAGACAGCTCATTCCTTCGAAACCCTTAAAATGCAAATAGTATAAATTCATATTGCAGAAAGTCCACTACGGTACCTAAAAGCGGTCTCTTTGCCTGTAAGGGAATCTTCTGCCAGTTTGGGATATTAAGGAGCATTGCATATTGCATGTATTCATGAACTAATAGAGGTTAATCCACGTATCGTAGGTCTGCATTTAAGATGCGACGGCCTAAAGCATTAACCTGAACCTTAAAGATCGTCCAAGGCTGCACGATTGCATTTTTTGTCACCGAGCCTTCAATTTTGGATGAATCTTATTAAATAATCATGGAAAATTTAGACAATTAGGACAGTGGTGGGCAACCTGTGTGCCTTAGGTCACTTGCATGCTGACTAACTTCTTTTAGCTTACTTACTTCGCTGGCCGTACAGATCAACTGTGATCCATGACCTCTCGCAGATGTCGCCTATAACTGGTTCTATCGCCGACTTCCGCCTGCCAATTGCCAATACTTCTTTTGAAATGTCATGAATGCCCTGTACGGTTTAAGTTATGGCATACCACAACGTTTTTCCGAAGATATTAAATGGTTGCTCATCACAGCTTTACACACAGTCTGTTCACTTGATACGTAACTCATATTTTGGGCAATATTGTTTGAAATCTTGTTACGCTTCTAGCCAAAAGTCCCTTTAGTCAATTATTTGCGTTACATAATAACTAAACGTTCCTGTCCTTTATCTGCTAGTCATATGTGCTTCTTCATAAAATTCTATTCCAGCTTTCTTAATTAATGTTTATCAAATTTGTAAGAATATCAAGCAAAATCCCATAAATTACACTAAACAAAACCCCATTAAAATTCCAGTTCCTCTAAACTGTGCTGAACATTATTCATTAATCTCTAAAATTTTGCAGTTTAAAAATTAATTTATCAACTTTTTCAAGTCAAGAAGAAATCAACAAAAAAATATACAATATTTTTTATCTCTGAATCATGCATATGTAGACATACAAGATGAACAATCTCCATTCAAAAGAAGTGAGAGAAATTCATAAAAAAAACTCAACATTTCAACAACGAAATAAAACTCCTCGACCTGCATCTAGAGTTTCATTACCATGTGTAGATAGACAGATAGATGAGATGCATGGAATATGAGCGTATCTTGCACTGTACAATTAAAATTTACACATCATTCCTTTTTTTTGCTTTTTGAATTATTCAAGGCTTTCATTCTCTTCTGTCTCAAAAATAACTTTACTTGCTGACTATGCCGACTTCTACTGCCTCTTGTTGTTGTTGTTATTTCCACTCCAGTTTGTTGTTCTGACATTCATGATAAAGGATGCAAATATGTAATTAAAAGCAATTTATTTTAAACCTGGACATGATGATGAGGAGGAAAGGAATTGTAATTTTTTTTTTTACTTCTCTGTAATATGTTAAGAGATCAAGTAAAGGCTTTTTTTTGTTGTGTTGTGCTGGTTTATTGGAGGGATATGGATGGGATTTGATGGTGGTTTGTCTTGGAGGTGATTAGTTGGGGCTTGAATGATGAGTTACTCCTCTAAACGCATACTTACTTACTTACTTCCTTGGCTGGGGCGCACGGGGCTCCTTTGCCGCGTTTAAAGAACGTCTGTAGATAGCTCTATCCTTCGATAACTACTGCCAGTTTGGGAGAACCTCTAAACGCATAGTTTAATTAAAATCAACTCTTAGATGCTTGAAAGAGGCTTTATTACTGACTGAAGCATGCTAAATACTTACATATAATTCAATATTGACTCTTTTAACTCAGAGGTGGGCAATCTTTTATTTTTCGCGGCACACCTTGGTGGTAAGCCTCAGCCGAAACCGTACGCTACATGCAGATTGCCCACTGCATTGACAGTATCATATCTGATAGAATCCAGAGTTCCTAGTCGACTAAACTTGACTAAATTTGAATGAATTGTTTTCTAGCAATTTAGATTTAAAGTCAACTTTGAGTCGGAGTCAACTAAGCTGACTTAAATCGTCTTACAATGCTTCAAACTTCATTTTTCGGCAAAAAATCAAGCAAAAATCAGATGTCAAGAGCCGAATAGGGCACACTCACGACTTGCCATCAAAGTGGCGATTAAGCGACGCTCAATTGACTGCATTGTGCTGCTCAGATACTTAACCAGTTTCAAATACAGTTTTAGATTGTTTTAGGTCACTCTAGTTAATATTTGTCAAGTCTCTGCATTCAAACCTAGATCAGAAGCTTATAATAGAGTTTCAAGCACTTCTTTGATGATATTTTTATGTCTAGGAAAGGCTGAGGGCTTCGTTCTTACTACATATGGTTCGTTGTCGGAATATGAGTATCAAGATATTTCATTTCAATGCTAGCAATCAAGAATCTCTATCCCTAATGACTATATGCGCTGCAACAGTCTGTTCCCTTCAATATTTCCAACCACCTTACATGTATAATTTTTATTTCATCCTTACTTTATTGTTGAAAGATGTACGGACTGCTTTTTTTTTATTTTAAATTTATATCCCCAACTCACATTACTTGAGACTATGGCTGAAAAAAAAGTATTTTTGTATTCAAGTGATGCAAAAAAAATATATTTTTAAGAGATATTTAAGCTATTTCTTTATTTCTCTTGTGCTAAATGATAATCATTAATGTGGACCCTTGAAAAGAATAACAAGAACAACGTAAAAAAAGAGAAAGCATTCAATTTCCATACCCAAATTTAATATCATGTTGGTTCCCATCCGCTGTAAAAGATTGCAAAAGGAATTATACGAAGTAGAAGAAATATATAATGCAATTTTAAATATATTAGAGCTATTTGAACAGATAAAAAATACATTAAGCAAATAGAAACTGTGCGGGAAATGTGGCACGAAAAAAAATTTTGTTAAGAAATGTATCAGGCAGGAACAGAAGAAGGATAGCTTCTTAAACACTAATTGGAAATGCAATTTATTTTATTTTTTTTTTCGTTTCTATCTCATTGCTGCTCATTTCTCTTCCTGAGGATATAAAAAAAAAACTTGAAAAAAGAGTTCTTATGTGGTTGAGGAAAATTGCTTAATTTCTTTCAATTCTTTTATTTGGTTTGGAGCTTTT
Organism: Chironomus tepperi; assembly: GCF_022539635.2. Lineage (NCBI taxonomy): Eukaryota > Metazoa > Arthropoda > Insecta > Diptera > Chironomidae > Chironomus > Chironomus tepperi. Next base: position 6,556,599 of record NW_027226207.1, read on the forward strand.
TTGTGAGGAATTTTGAAGCAATTAAAGTTAATGGAAGTGAATTGAATATTATGGATGATTTTAGGAAGTGAATTTGGTGTGATTAGAGATTATTCCACATATATTATGCTACTTGACTCCTAAATCTACCCTAAATTCCTAAAATGCTGCAGAACCACTTTTGGTACCTCTTTGAAATGCTCATATTATCAATGAACGACTTACTTGCTTAAAAGGGACAAATTAAATAGGAATAGCCCTTATTAGGTCAGTGTATGGCTGCTAAGAGACCATCAGCCTACTAACAGACTGGTGTCAGACTATTAACAGGCCGGTGTCAAACTGCTAACAGGCCGGTAGTACTAGGCAAGTCTAAATCATAGTCAGTGCCAAACCGACATTACTCAAATCAGTACAAATCGGTGTTAGGCGAGTCTAAAATTCGGAAACACGTCGGATTCAGCATAGCGCCAGAATAAGGCCGAATTTGGCCATCAAGTGATAACAGCAAAGTTTTGGATTGTTAATCGATCTAAAATGACAGAACCATTCGGCGTCAATTCCGACTCAAAGCATACTTCAAGATTTTACTTAGCCAAATGGCTGGGGCCATCAAGTGATCCTGGGATATTACGCTCAGCTCGGGATATTAAGGACTCTAGCGAATCCTTTTCAACTGACTTTCCATGACATTGTTCGGTCTTCCGAAGAACTCAGCCGATCAAACATAGAACATGGAAAATGCTAGAAAACCCAGAATTACTCTGGAGCATTCATTTCCGAAAATAAAGCATTGATATTGCGTCATTCCTCACCATCACAACCTCCATACCCCCAATTCTCTCCCCACCACTGCAGCACTTCTTTCACAATACTAATTTACTATCCTCAATTCACATCCTTCTTCCCAAAAGAAAAAAAAGTTGGCCACTGATAGCAAAACACACACAGAAACTTCACTAATGTCCCTCTCTTCTTAGGAAAGTCAATTCATTTCACAGTAATTAAAGTCATCGACTATCAAAACATTTCCTTTTTATCTCATTTATTTTGAGTCTCGCCCATCCATTAATTTTTGTCTTTCATCTTTCTCCATAGAATACATTATTTTCTTTTTTTCTTTTGAAAATTAAGTGAAAGAAAAACTAAGTAAAGTTAATAATGTCACTAGAATGTGATTAAGGCGCATTTTTCTGTGGTTCCTTGCTCACTTTGCTGGCTGTACAGATTAATTGTGATCCATGGCCTTGTTTAGTTTGCTTCTGAAACTGGCTCTGTCGCTGGCAACCGCTGGAGAAGTGCATTTCCACCTCTATCGATAGCATCTTTTGATGAGTTTTTGGGGTGCCAGCGTGATCGCTTGCCTTCTTTATGTGTTGATTATTAATGAAAAATTGGAGCTGAAACCTGAGCTGAAGACATTAAGATGAACAATATTGGTTTTGGTTCAGATTTTTATTATTTTTTCAAGTCTCCCGACCGTTTCTTCGTTTTCGACTGAACAAAAGTGCATTATAACTAATTATTAATAAGTCAATGTCTAGTCAATGACTAATTATAACGGTTTTTTGTCCACTCGGACCTGTTTCTACTTAAATTGATCTAAGTAATTAGAATGAATTTAAAGTGACCATCTAGGTTGTAGAACTGACATTAAGCAATGTCCTACAGTTCATAATGCGATCAAAACCAATTCCTTAGGTGCCATTACTGCCTTGAGGCTACAAAAGGATGTTGTGAACCGCATTTCCATTCCATATGATGATCCCAAGAACTCATGGAGAGAAGCTGTTGATAGAGATAATAAGGCATTTGGAGTCGGTAATTAGCAGACGTCAGTGATAGAGCCAGCTTTACTTACTTACTTACTTCCTTGGGTGGGGCGCACGAGGGCCCATTGCCGCGTGCTAATTGAAGTCATGAATCCGAATCGATCAGTAAGACCAGCGAATTAAGTAATACTTACTGTACTTACTATGGTGATTCCCCATGTTCGCAGCGTCGATGTTGCAATAGTTAGATACCAAAGTATTAAGTCATTTTGTCACCAAGTCGACGATAACTCACGACACTCAGACTGAGGGATAAACAGACAAAATACAGTCAACCTCGACTCATTTCCTTCAGAAAAACTGCTTAAAAAAAGAGAATATGAAGAAGAAGTTTTTGTGGAAAATTATTCATACATACTCTTATTTATGAGAAACTTTACTGTTTCTTTAATGCACTTTTTCTTTGTTAATATAAGATGAATAAAAAAAAGAGGAAAAAAAACTTTTTGGCTTTCTTCTTGTGCTGTGTGAGAAGAATTTTATGCTGAATTCATATTTATATTTATTTATTCAAAAGAAAAAAAAAAAAGAAGGAGAACTTAAAAATAAAGAGAGAAAGCAGCACTAGAAGCAGTAGCAGCAGCAAAAAAAAAAAATCATCCCTTAAGGATTTAAAAGATTTATTGCCTGAATATTTAAGGACGACGACACAATTAATTAATGAGGACCAAAATATCTATATGTACAGCATAAGAAATATCATTGGCTATGGAATATAGCATAAGTTTCTCAATTCATTCCCAATATAATAGATACAAATTGCATTACGCATCATATAATCTGAAGGAAGAGATGGAAAGAGAATTGTAAAAAAAATGCCAAAAAAAATTCTCTTTTGTTGGTGGAAAGAAGAAGAAAAATGAATGAAAACAGGAAGTTTGTAGACAAAATATTGCAGTTTTAACAAATATTTGTCTATCTAGGGAGGAACGCTGGATATATGATGAAAGAGTCAAATGGGATGTGATTATGATTTTTATTTTTTGTTTTGTAGTTCAGAAAGGAAGCTGTAAATTATTTTTTGAGTGAATTTGGATTTGAGTGGGAGTTGACTGGCATTTTTAAGGGATGATGAAAGGATATTATCGGCTGGGAACTAGCTATGATGTCGACTATAGTGTTATATAATGTTAGGTCAGAATTAGCCGACTAATCAATGATAAATCTTAGCCTGATCACCAAATCTCCTTACTTACTGTCATAATTGGGTAAATATAGTAATTAAGATGAAGCTAAGGGCCTTAGTGCGTCTAGAGCATTACCCTAAAGGCTATATTGTACTGTTTAGGCTAGTCGATTCTGAAATGTAACTTGGAAACTCTGAAATCATGAGCCTTACTTGATAAAATGGGATTCAAGACATGTCTTGTTAGCATTTTTGCAGACAGCTCGAGATTAATAAGGAGTCAAACGAATACTTGAATCCAATACTCCTGGGTCATTAACCGAGTGCTCTAGCATGGAACAGGCTGCAATAAATTGACCTTCCATCTAGCCATAAGCGATTAGTTTAATTTGCTACATCTTGGCATTCTTGTAAATTACTTGGACAGAATCACAAGTATGCTACATGAACTAGGTGACTTGAGCCAGCAAGTTAGAGTCAAAAACAGTATTAAACTGTAGTAATCTAGCTCCACTGGCTGAGAAGTCAGCGATAGAGCCTATCATTCAGTCGTCAAATCTGAGGATGACCATGGATCAGTAATTGAGGTAGTATTGTCGGTCAAGTAAGTAAGCTATTGGTAACTGGAATTTATGGAAACCAGCAAAGTATGTCATGACATCTTGGTAGGCCAGGATCACAATTGACAGATGTTTGGCCGATGCAAGTAAGTAAGCTTAACGGCGCTCTTACCATACCCAACCTGTCGGATCAAAAATCGATAAAAAATATCTAAGACAGTAAGTCAGTTAATGACTAATGTCTAATGATTTTTAACTAGTTCTAACGGTTACATCCGGCAACAATCTCTTCAAAACCCAGAATTCATTGATATGAATCAATCACCAAACAGCCGTCTATTTGCAGTCTGTTTGGGTTAGGTTGAAGTATGAAGCCACCAGTCAACAATTCCAATTTAGCATTCTAGCACACAAACTACAAAAACCTTATAAATCCAGTACAATCTGTAATATACAACTACCATCTCAACATCATTAATCATCATTACCATCTTAAGTCATTTCGATACAAATTGCACAAAATAACTCCATTTATATTCTTACATTATCAGCTACGACTACAATAATATTTTATTCCTAAAAAACCCATCTATTGTTGTCTGTCTCGCAACTTATTGCCATTTACTAAAAATTTCACAATTTTTTTTAGTGTCCAATCGTAATCAATAAGTAGATGCATGGAGATATATAATAATATTTGCAGCAAGCAATAGTGATATTTATGGCAATTTAATTCAATATAAAATTCCGAACATAGACATGCTTTCGCATACATATTGAAACTGCTCGGTTCATTTAGTTCCTATAATACATTGTGCATGAACAAAAAAAAAATGTTCGAACGTAAAACTATTTTTTAATGATGTTCATCCAAGTCTCTCTTCTTTTTTTTATGCTGCTGCGAAAATCCTTTTCCTCATACGATTCATGAGTCGTTATTCAATCTCGTTCCCCGTCTTTCCTAACTACATTTTGAATGGCGAATAAAATGTTAAATTTACTATCATTACATGAGCATTATGCAAAATATAAGTATAAAGACATATCATTTTGAGAATTCTACTTTAGGATTTATGGTGGATTTTTAAGGAAGACTTTATTTGGTGATGTTCAATCATCATCATTATTGGGAATTGGTAATGTCATTAGGGGTTGTTCAACTTCTATGTTGAGTGATACTAAGATGCAATCTTGGCAATTTAGCTGTCGATGTTGGCCAGGAAAGCTTGGTGATAGTTCAAATAAGCAGCTAGTTGATGTTTCTATGAATTCCAGCAAATACTGCCTTGAATAACATCAAGCGTTTATTAGAGAATCGCTGCATCACCGTATTAATACTTACTGCAACCATGTTCCTATGTGGAGCTTAGATAACAACAGAAGGCTTTCCATCTGACTCTGTTGCTGGCTCTGTCATCTAGTTTGTACAAATTCTCTGTCCGCACGTTGAGCTGACAGTATTTTATTAATGTTCTGTGCCAAGTAGCTTTTGGAGCTCCTGGTCGCCTTTTCTGTTGCGGATTCCTTCCAAGGGCTGTGTTACAGACTTGTGATTCTGTCCCAGTAATGACGTTTTTATTAATGAAAAGACACAAAGTTGAATAAAAGTCATCGTGACGACTGATTTGGATCTATTTGTTCTGCGGTTTGCCGAGACCTTCCGATAGGATACGATCTAGTAATTATGTTTTGCTGATTAATTTATGTGTATTCTTTAAAGTAAGAATGCTCAAAGCATGCCCGAAAATCTTATGGCGTAGAAATTGCAGAAAATTTGCGTCAAAATCGACTTGACTATAGTCTGTTCTAGCCAGAGTTGGGAGGCTTCAATGGAGGTTGCTAGTAGTGTCCGGCCTTCAGTAGAAGACGACCTCTATGGAAACCTGCCAACTCTGGTTCTGGCCTTGAACCGAATTTTATTGAATTTAGATTAAAACCAGAGCCATGCTTTCCTGAGGCCGGTATTCAGCCTTTTCTAAGATCTGTGTCTTCCATGATGCTTAAATCTATTAAAAATCCTCTAATTCCTCAAACAAACCATTCAATATCATCAACAACATAGATCAAATTCATCCGATAACTTCCATATCACATTAAATCTTCAAATCCATAAAACCAATTTTCTAAAAAAAGTCACCACGAGGGTCACCAAAACAAAAGAAAGTCCACAAAGAATTTCTCCTTCAGGATAACAATGTGAATCTATTTAGCAAAATGAAAGGAGAGCACCCTCACATAGCACAGCAATAGTAAGAAGCTCATAAATTTTCCCTTAAAACTAGTAACAATGAAAGTAAAAATGAAACACTTGTTATAAAAAAATTTAGTTCCTTCTTGCACACTGGAATGATACAGTTTAAATTTATTTAATGTTCAGGGACATGCAGGGAAATATAATTGCTATGAGTTTATGAAAACAAATGAATTTTACTTAGTCGGTACTGTTGCTTATTTTTTTTTGTGTGCATGTATGTCGGTAAAAAATATATCGAGGACATTTATGCAATTTAAAATAACATTGCAATATTGTAACTTTTTATTTTTGTGTGCATGTCCCTGTCTGTTGTTTGTAGAACATCATGTCAGTGCATGTCAGGTTCATGTGAACTCTCAAAATGGTTTATTCTCTTTTTCTATGGTTAAACAATGGACTAATTAATGGAGCGAGACAGGAAAGAATGTTTGAGGATATGAAATTATTGGAAAAATTCACTTGAAGGTATCGGCAATTATTGTGGATTGTTTTTGAATTTAGGGGCTAATTGCGTATGATCAGGACTATCAGTGAGTATATCCCTAACAGAGCACGAAGTCGATTTGAATTTTGTGTGAAAAAGTCAACTCAAGTCTAATCGATTCCTTATAAAATTCGAGTCCTGAGTTCTTCCGACCAACCACTCTCTTGAATCCCCCAGATTTACAAGAAAGATTAACTTAAATAACGGAAAATATCCAAAAAATCTCCAATAATGACCCTCAATTCCACAAAATTCAATTTCCATCTTTCCATCCTCAATCTCATTTTAATGTAAAATCTTAACAGATTTCCTCCCTTTCCAATTATCCTTCTTGATTTTAGTCTAATTGTCATCGACATGAAATTGCTTAATCAATATTTAATTCGATTCATGTCTTCAATGTTTGAATAAAAATAGGTTTTACGTCAGTGCAGATGATGATGGTCATTGTAAGGTATTCTCTTGGGATATGACGAGAATCATGCAATCTGTTTTGAAAGATTTTGATGGGAATGATGAGGCTGGGTTGTGATATTTGAAGCTGTTTCCTGTGCAATTCACAATATTTGTTACTGTCGCCGTATTAACGTTGAAATGATAAGTAGTCCTGATAACAGATTTCAATCAATTCATATGGCGATAAACGCGGGTCGCAACACTGTACTGCTCGGGTTTCTTAGAATTTCATGAAGGAATTTAATAATTTCAATTAAAATTAAAAATTGAATTAATAATAAGGAATTGAACTTGTGTATTTGATGTAAAAAGTGGCAAAATAAGATTTCTTGTCATGATTTTCAAATAATTGTGTCAAATTAAAGACTTTTATAGGTTGTTAATCCCAATTTTATCATTTTTCTAATGAAACAAGGCTCCATATAGCAGTCATGTGCAAGCTGTATTGCTTATTTAGCTCACAACTCTTTGCATTTCTGGAAGGTTCTGTTAAGGAGTCATCCGATACTTATATTTATTGCTTCCTTTCTTGTAGGGTTGGTTTAAAATTACAGGCCTAAAGACAGAACACGTAGGCTTGAATCCCTGAACGAACTATAAGATACAGCTCAAAACTGTAAACCTGTGCATCTAAAATGCAGTTCTTGACCAAACCTTAGTTTCGAGGCAAATTTTAGAATTTTTTTCGGATTTACAAAAATTAACATGATAAATATTGTACCTATATGTGATATTTAATTGTGATTTTTGTAGTCCCAAAATCCTATCCAAAAATTGTCCAAAATCCCAAAATTCCTTCTAAAAAATATCAAAATTTCCACTCCAAAATCTACCCATAAATAGAAATTTTCATCATCAATTAAGCAAACAACAAATCTTTAATTTTTATTACTTACTTTAGATATAGAATAGCCGAATAAAATCATTCATTTTAGGAGGGGTGCATAAACAACAACAACAACGAACGTAAAGGAAAAAATGGGAAACTTTCCCTTCAGAAAATGGCTTTGATAACAGTAAAGAAAAGTAATAAGTTACACACAAAAAAAAAAGAGAAAGAAATGCTTTATGTGTTCTGAAATATAAATTATGATCGTCCACTGAATTTTATACAATTTATATTTTCGGCGGGGATGGAATGACGATGATGTTGATGATATGGATACGCCCTTAATAATTCATAACTCAATGGATAATCTTTACATTTTCGTTAATATAATGTATATCACATCGCAAAGTTGAATAGAAAAAAAGGAAGAAATCGCAATTTTTTTTCTTTTGATACCAAACTTGGTGCCATTACTCTTATTTTTTTCTATAGATATAATTTTTTTAAAAGAGGAGAAGCAAATAAATGGAATAAATAAATGTCCGATCTAAAGAATTGATATTTATTGTAGGGTGGAATTATTTAATGTTATATATATTTTTCTTTCAAGAATCATCATCATCATCGTGTACGCAACCATTCTCTACCACGAGGCTTATTTTTTCGTTGTTGTTGCTGTTCTCCTTTCTTCCAGAAAGTTTTTCCGGTGGTGTCGAACCGCTTTTGGAGGATTTTTAATGTGAGGAATCTTAAGGGTTATTGGTGATTTTGATGTTTTTAAGGCATATCAGACAATTGCCGCTTTTTCACTGCTGTGAGTCATGTCAGACATTTTTTAAAACTCACAAGGTGTATCTAAATTAAGCATAATTGACAGGAGTACAATATGAAGGCTCCAAAAGCAACTTGACGTAAAACAGTAATGCGGGAATGTCAATTAAATGTCAAAACAGAGATTTTCTACAAGCTTTGTGATGTAGCCAGTAACAGAGTCAGATGGAAGGTCTTTTGGAATAACCTCGGCTAAAAATCGGAGCATGGTTCCAGTAAGTAAGTAAGTAAGTAAAGTAGAGTCAATAGAGTCCACTTTAGTCCATTGGGTCTTCGTTGTTAGTCCAGTTCTGTTTACCTTAACAAGAAGGTTTCTTTGTAAAATTTGATTTCAGAAGTGGTCGATTGTAAGCCTTACCATTCCTAGTCTGATTGTGAGTCTGTCACCCTTTAGACAAGGCAATTTAGATAGGCTTTTACTCTATCCGTTAATATACTTATGTTGGCAATATAGCTCGGTCAACAGCGGTGTATTCAGCTATATCAGACAATACAAGAGAAGGTACACACTTTGTTCAGCTTCGGAGTCAGACGTCGGCTTTGTCAATTCCACACTTAAGTATATGCGACTTTTTAGACTTTTCGTGTCCATTTTATAGGTTGACCATAGGATATTTGCAAAAAAATCGGAACAATTCTAAGTTTGACAATTTTGGAGTATTTTGAGTTTTAAATAAACAGTTAAATTACTTTAGAAACTTGCTTAAAAGGAAAGAAATAAATTGAAATTCCTAAAAAAGGATGTTAATTACTGAGTTTGAACCTGAATCTTCAAAATGAAAATTATCCAAATTTTTTTTGAGATCTCGACTTTTTGAAAAATTGGGACATTTTGAGGCTTCATCGGGACACAGCAGCGAGGGATAAAAGTACAGCAGCATTCCGGCAAAAATACAGCAGGCCACCCTTTAATATAAGGAATTAAAAAAGTAAGATTAAACAAAAAAATTACCTTTAAATCTGAATCCAAACTCAATTTAAAATGAGGGTTTTATATAATTATAAGAATCGAACTTAAGATACAGTATGGAACTTCATTTTATTTTCTAACAATTATTAATTCTTTGTCCACAACATGGCTAAAACTTGAATACAACATGACATAAAAATCAAATTTCAAAATTAATAAAAATCCTAGTAAAAAAAATACAGCATAAAAAAGTCACAAAGATCAAACGTTCTCTATCGTGATGGTCACGGTGTGAACATTACCATAAAGATTTACTGCCTATAACATTAGTTTTATATTTTTTTTTTGGATACTGCGTATACATGGAAAAGCGATGATAACATGCGTATAATGGCAAAAAAAAAAAAATATTTTAGTATGAAAAAAAAAAGTGAGAAATTATATCAAGGCACAGAAAAAAAAAGAATGTGTATGAATGTGTGTGCGTTGGAATTTATTTAGGGTGCTTACTCTATCTTTCTATGTCGCTTGTCTTTTCCTTCCATGCTGCCGACTTTTTTTTTTTTCATTCTCTCGAAGGCCAAGCACACACAAAAATATGTGTATAAATTTATAACTGTCAACCATTTCTCTTAAGAAAATTTATTATTATTATATTTTTTTTTTTTTGCTTCTAATTTTTTTTTTTCGTTACTTGTGCCATGTTATATATCTTTCTTATCACGTCAATATATATTATATTTTCTCGTCTCTCTCCATCTCTCTCTCTCTATGCCCTTCCATATCGTTCCTCTATCTCATTTCCTAGGAATAATAAATAGTCAGTCGTTTTGTTGTTGCTGCTGCTACTGTCAGTGTTTGGGAATAGATGGGGGGTTATGATGAGGGATGCAAGGAGGATGAGTCAGCAAACATTCATACCAAAAAAAGTTCAATTTTATCTTTCAACATCAGATGACGCAATGAGATTCTTAAGTCTTTTTTTTATTTTGCTATTTAATTGGCACATTCTGCTTAGTCACATTAAATTCATGCCAATAAACAGACGGGAGTGGATGGGGAGCTGTTATGTAATGATGACTGTGGATTGGAACATTTTTGGTTCTGGAATTGCAAAAAATAAAAATGATTTTGGAATTTTTAGGAAAAAATTAGATAATTGGAGATTTAACATAATTTTTTGTGAATCAAATCATATTGTAAGATTCGAACTTGATGCTTCTAATAATTTCAATTAATATTCTATTTCATTCTGTGTTTAAAATATGAATTTTTGTTGAATTGTTGCAAAATTTACAAATTTTTATTGGGTAATAAAGGAGCACTCGATCCTTTGTTCTCGCTTGACTTCATGTATCGGACTCGTTGCTTAATCCAACTCGAATCCAATGTTTTCCAGAGCTCTCTAATTTACCTTAATCTCGTAACATTTAACAGATAAATTATCACAAATTAGGAAATGATAGGATTCAAACCGACCACATTCGGTGGTCCTAAGCTGAATTTGAGGTGAGCATCTTAGTCATATTCCATAACGTGGTGTACGGAATACAGGTGTTTATCGTCTTCCATGCCTTCCATGAATGTCACGAACTCTAAATCTGACAGACACTCAACTGCATAATTCTGGTCTCTAATTATTTTAGATTACAGATGAAGCAAATCAGGCTTGTCATTATTGGTATTCTGAATTATCATAAAAGATGTAGTAAAGCACATTGAAAAAGGCTTTGATATGGCACCAGGGCAGAGTCACGCTCTTGTTTGTCCCACTTTCCCGAGTCACACTTGCCTGGCAGGAAACACCGACAATCAACACTTCTGACAATAAAACTTACAAATCACTTTTATATGAACCACAACCAGCACAATAAATGAGTCAAAATGGCATAAAAAATCATCGCAAGACATAAAACCAAAAATATCCTCACATCAAACAATCATAAAAATCATATCAACAGCTTTTCATTTGAATCATTTCCCAACCAACCCGTTCATGCATGCAAAATAACCGCTTCCAAAAATAAAATAATTCCTGAATCAACACGTTGCTCATTTCATATTAACAATAGCAATAATAATGCAATAAAAAGTCCCAAAAATAACCTGATTACTGTTTTGTGATATAAAATGCAGACTAGAGTCACAAAAAAAAATTAAGAACTAGAAATGACGTCATTTTATGACAGGAATCACCCTTAAAAATTATTTTTGTTGACATGCTTGTCGTCCCTGTAAGAAGTAAACAGCCTGCCTGCCTGTGACTTTATTGTAGTTCCAAAAAAAAAAAATCGAGAGTGAAAAGGAAACAGCAATGAAATTCTCAGACCATAATTTACTTAATTTTATGACATACATAAAAATATCGTAAAAGTGAATTGTATACAGCAACAACAACAACAACAACAGTGTTCTTTCTCTTATGCTTTGTGCTCCTTTTTAGCGGTAATTTTTTCGAGTTCTGAGGTTTGCTGATGTTGAATTTTGGATTGTAAGAGGAACTGAATCTGATACAAAATTTGAAAATTTCAGAACCGTTACAAAATTTTGAAATTTTCAAATCCGTTAAAAAATTTAAAAAATTTCAAATCTTTTACAAAATTTGAAAAAATTCAGATCCGTTAAAAAATTTGAAAAATTCAAATCCGTTACAAAATTTGAAAATTTTAAAACCGTTACAACATTTAAATATTTAAAAATTTAAAATCCGTTATAAATTTTGAAAATTTTAAGTCAATTACAAAATTTGAATATTTCAAATCCGTTTCCAAATTTTAGAATGACTGATCCGTTTCAAAATTTGAAAAACTCAAAACCGTTACAGAATTTGGAAAATTCAAAAACCGTTGCAAAATTTGAAAAATTCAGATAAATTATTAAATTTCATAAATTCAGACCCGATACAAAATTTGAAAAATTCCAATCCATTACAAAATTTGAAAATCTCAAATCCGTTACAAAATTTAAAAAAATTCTGAACCGTTACAAAATTTTCATAAAATGCGCTCTATTCACTCCCTCACCACCTAACTTCCCCTATTGTCAAACTACTCTCTATTCCTTTCTATCATTTTCGTAACAACTACTTCAAAAAAAAATTCATGATATTGACGACTTTTTTGTTAAGTGCTAACGGTAGACAGGAGCAAACGTTATTGTCACATGATGATTTTTATGTGTGTTGTGATTGAATTGAGGATAAATTGAAATTGAGTCATTAAATTTTAAATTTATGTTGTTCCTTTTGCTGTTGTTTTCTATTGTTGTGTGGTTGTGGATTTTTATTATTTTATGGAACGAAACCTTGTGCTTGATTATTTATGAAGTTGGTGTTTTGAAAATAAATTTTAAGTTATTTAATATTGGATTGAATTTGTTTGATTTGAAATTATGGTTGTTGATGGATTTGGGGGAGGAACTGAAGTGATTGAGTCGATAGATTTGGAGAATTATTTATGAATTTTATTGATTTTTTGAGGTTATTTGAAGCTTTGTTATTTAAAAATTGAGAATTATAATTAAAACGACTGTTAAATTCAAAAAAATCCGTTAAGAATTTGAGATTTAAAAAACTGTTGAAAATTTGAATTTCAAAAGACCAAGAACTTGAATTTTATAAAAATCTTTATGAATTTGAATTTTTAAAAAACCGTTTAAAATCTTAATTTTTAAAAATTTGCTAAGAATTTGAATTTCACAAAACCGTTAAAAATTTGAAATAAAAAAACGGTTAGATTTGCATTTCAAAAATCGGTTAAAACTTGAATTTCAAAAACAGAAAAATTCATATTTTAAAAAAATCGTTGGAATTCAAATGTCAAAGAACTGTTAAAGTTCAAATTCAAAAAAATCCGCTAAAAACCATAAAAAATAATTTTTCAAAAATTAAAGATTCAAATTTCAGAAAACCGTTAAATTTTAAAATTCAAAAATTAAATTTTTTGAAGATCCTTAAATGCCAAAAGTAGGCTTAAGTAGATATTGTAAAATGATCTAAGCAACCTTTAACATTTTAACACAAAATAAATCACAGCAATCAGTCATTTTGCATAAATTTACACAATTTAAATTCGAAAAAAATTCTCAAAATCACCAAAAAATAGTCAAAAAATCAAGATTCCAGCAACACCCAGTCGCCAAAAACATGCGTCTCAACTTCCTCGGTAACAAGTGCCTAAAACCCGACACAATATTCAGTTTTTTAATCAAATTTATGCTGTCACATAACCATGCATTTCATGTTGCATGTAACTTATGTCCATTCGGATATTGCTACAAATATTTCATTGGATCGTATGCAGCATTTCAAATTGTGAGCGAGAGAGAGAGAGAGACATTTGTGTCCATTCATTTGAGACATGTAGCAACGATGACATTGTGTCATATGAATGCTCATATGTAGACATAAATTTATGTTCATTTTTTTTTCTGTTCTTTTGTTCTTAGTTATATTCAGTTAAGGAACTAATGAAGCATTTCAAAGAGACAACGGGTGAAGATGAGGAACTGCTTTTTCATATTGGATACCTTGACATTCCAATTACGACGCATAATTTTGACATCATACGACATACGTTGAGCTTGTCGTCAAATTTTGATTTGTTTATACGGACGTTGACTTCTGAGGTAAGTGGATGGATGTGGGGATGCTGTAAGGCTGAGCTGTAAATTTCTCTCATTTTTATTACAGTCTGTAGAGGAACTAATCACATTCACGTTCATATCACTCATCAACATAATCTACTTATTCATGAGCTACTGCATTCACTTCAAGAAGCTTACTGGTGAGAAGAGATTTGTTCAGTTCATCATGTGTGTAGCTTCGGTATTGAATTTGAGCTTCTTGATGTGCTATATATTTGAAAATTATAAGAACTGTTCGAATTTTTGAGAGTAAATTGATGTAAAGTAGTGGAAATATTGAAGAATTTGAATAAATAATGATTGTTGATAATTTAGGTATGGATGAGTTTTATTTTATTTAGGTACGTCAAGGTAGTCGTTGCTAGACACTGTCTATATAGTCATTGATAGGCAAATGTCTATCCTCTGAAGTAAAGTGAGTAAAATGATGTACAATATTGTAATTTGGAGTTTATAACCCTAGAAGCAGAGACTTACCTTTGGTACCCACATACAGTAAATCGAAAGTAACATGAACATATGAAGGAGAACAACATCACAAGATACTAGCTGAAGTAGCCGTTTTAGCCAAGAACAGTAAAATGTTCATCCGCACTACTTATAAACGCACGACGATTAACGGTGGATCAATACGAACATATCATCATCAACAACATGAGCATATGAAAGATTCGAATCCTAAATTTTCAAATGTTGAAAACTAAGGCTTTTGTGATGTAGAATGAACTCGGATTTGAGAAATTCCGGTCATTGGTAGTCTTACTTTAATTACTTCCTTAGCTGGGGCTCACGGGAGCCCATTATTGCGTTTACTGAACGCCTGTAGACAGTTCTACCTTTCGATGACTTCTGCAAATTCGGGATATTGAAAACTCTAACGTCCTCATCAACACATTCAATCCAGGACACTTTCGGTCTTCTTTTCGATATTTTGCTATCCGCAAAATCTGCATGGTAGTCTTGGTCCACATAATTTATCCCTTATTAACTCTATTCAATCATGATCAGTTTGTCGGTTCCAGGTACCGTAGTGGTTTTTATGTACGACGAAATTCATGCTGTTTGCTTGTTAGGGTAAAAGACCAACCAAGACAGCAGACTGAAAATATCTGACTGGATAGACAGCTTCATGGAAAAGTAGTCAATGAGATCAGCAGACAGTCCAACATGCTTATTAAAGAAAGTTGGAAGAAAATGTCGCAAAAAAAAAAGTTTAAAAAAATCTGTAAAATAAAGAAATAAATCGTAAGGTGAGCAAAAAGATGAAGAAAACGAGACAAGAAATAATAACAACAAAAGAAGGAATTTTTTTGTTAGTTGTACGATGGTGTCCAAGGTCTTCAAATACTTAACTTCTTCTGGACATGCCATAAATCATAATACATGAAAATACAAATTTTTTTCACCGAAAAAAAAAGTAAAAAAATAAAATTTTTAACACAAGAGAAGAAAAAAAGATGTTTAAAAAAATATAAAAACATAAAAAAATTTATAATTTATTGTTGCAAGACAAAGATAAAGAAGTTTTTTGAAGCTTGAAGTTCTCCTTTC
Organism: Chironomus tepperi; assembly: GCF_022539635.2. Lineage (NCBI taxonomy): Eukaryota > Metazoa > Arthropoda > Insecta > Diptera > Chironomidae > Chironomus > Chironomus tepperi. The sequence continues at coordinate 6,572,055 of NW_027226207.1, forward strand.
TTCTTATTCTGTTTGTGTGAAGTGAAGAAGAAATTTTCGTATTTTTTTTTTTTTTTTTAATATAAATTATTTCTTTATTTAAAGTCTTGTGAGGAGGCATCAGAGAATTAATTAATTATTCTTAAAGGAAATTTTCTGAATTTTTACTAGAGTCAAACTTAATTTTTTTTTCTTTTTTTTAATATAATTTACACAAAAATAAACAACACGAAAATTGTGAATTTTTAAATTTCTTGATTTTATTTCGCGACGATGCTTGTAGTTTTTAAAATTTATGGATTTTCAACATATTTTGAATGGTATGACATCAGTGTATTGTAATTATTATCGAGATAATGTGAGGAATTTCGATGATGTAATTTGGGATGTGAGAGGAATTTTTATATTTTTTTGGGAATTTTATTGTATTTTATTTTAAATGTTGGATGTGATTTTAGTGAATTTTAAATTTTATTTTTAAATTTTTTAAAGTTTTTTAACCATTGATTTAAATTTATTTCTAAATGATTTAGATCAATTACTATTTTTGGATTTTTCTATTTAATTATTTTGAATTTTTTAAAATTTAAAAAATTTCATTTTGAGAAATTTATTTTTAGAAGTCCTAAATTTTGAAATTTGAAAACTTTTAATTAAATTTATTTTTTTTTTTATTTTAAGGCTAAAATTTTTCAAAATTTCAAAATTAAAAATTCTTGGTTTTAGAATGCTTAATTTATGTAATTTTTAAATTTCCTTTAAATTTTTTAAATTTTTAAATATCCTCAACAACAATCCACAACTTCAAAAGCCATCCTTTAATCTCCACCGATGATCCCAAAAAAAAAATTCAACTTTTTCATCCATTCCGAAAATCGTAAAACTATTTAACTAATTAGTTATTAAAATATTCATAACAGAAAAATGTTCTATTAATTATGGTTGTGTGTTTATAAATGTTTTATGTGTTTATAGTTCCGCAAATGTGATATCGAAACCTAAAAATTAGCAAATAATACAACAACTCAATAAATAAATTAAAATTTTAAATGTTTTTGTTCATTTTTCTAAAAATTTCTGTTGTTGGTTGGATTAATGAAGAGTTTCTTGGACTTTTTAGAGCGTGGCATGTTTGTATATCCATTTATTTAGAGTGGTCATTAATTTAGATATATTATTTGAGGCGCAATTGAAGCTTTTGCCGACACACTTCAACTAAGACAGTGGTGGGCAACCTTTTTGTATTACGCAGCACAGTTTAGTGGTAAGCCTCGATCAAAACTACACACGACTTACGGGTTGATGGTATTTCCCAAAAATTTTGACGGCCCATAGGTTGTCCATCACTGCTCGAGTATCTTACATCGCATAATTTAAGATGAAATCAATTATTCACTTAGTTCTGAGTTTCGTGCTTGATATGAGTTAGTTTCTACGACAAACATAGCTAGGATTAGTCTCCTGAGGGTTCAAGTCAGTAATGGGCAACCTGTGTGCCACGGCGCATTAGTGTGCAGTCAATAAACTTTGAAATTGCCGTGAATCGTATGTGGTTTCAGTCGAAGAGGTTAGCTTCGGTTAAAGGTGTCCCGCAAAAAATAAAAAGGTTGTCCACCTCTGGTCTAATTCCTCAAATATATACATTAGATTGGCCAGTAACAGAGTTATATGGAAGGCCTTTTGTAATAACCTAGGCTCCAAGTCGGAGCATGGTTCCAGTAAGCAAGTAAGTAAATATACATTAGAGATCAATTAACAATCATTTTTGCAGCAATTCAAATAGTCATTTCTGCAAATTTTATATATAAATTTGAAAACTTCTTAATACATTTAGCTTAAATTCATGAGTTCGAATCTCATTCTTAACACCAAGATCCATCCATCGGTAACAAAATCAAATCTCTTTTTTGATTTTTTTTTGTAAAAATTCACAAAGATTCTCCCATTGACAGCTTCCAAATGATAACTTCATGATCAGATAATCAACCAAATAATTCCAAATTCAAATTCCTAACTTCACATTTCATTTGGCACACAGCTAAAAACCATCAATATACATATATCTTCATCGAATAAAGCTATTTTAACGGATGAAAGATTTACACACTAAAAACAGAACAAACAGCTCTATCTCAGTCCGTGTCAATTTAAATTTAAATTTGAATTGAGTTTCGATGAACAAGAGAAGAAAAAAAAAGAGTCAAGAAGAAGATGAAAATGTTGGAAATACAAAAAAGTCCTGTATTAGATCATGCATGTGACCATAAATAATTTTGAAATAAATCTCTTTTTTCATTTTCAAATTATAATTCTATTTCTGACTGGCAAAGAAGATATACGAAACGAAATGAACCTAAAAATGTACGAGTTGAACCCCTTTTTATAGAGAGAAATCTATCTATAGTGTAAAGTACGATTATAGAACGATATGAGAAACGTATGAGGCAGCAAGAGTGTAATATATGTAGTGTGTCACATATTTTCCTATTGAAAAAAAGTTTAGATTGATGAATGAGGTTATGTGACTTCCAGGTGGTTAAGGGATGTCATGGCAGACATATACACACTTTGTGCCGTGACACAGGGTATTGTCGTTGACTACATTGAAGATTGTCAAGCATATCTCTGACTTTAGTCACTATGGTGTCTGAGTAGAGTGGAATCTGGGGTACCGAGCCATATATAGGCGAAACTGTCAATGAGAAATTAAAGCCAGAGTGGTCGAGTCTTTAGGCAATTGACTGGATATCTGTATTACTTTTTCATGAGTACATGGGTTCAATTCTCACCAGAGACCCGATCTATCAATCTAGAATGTAAGAGTTGCAATTGATATGACTTATGATCCAAAACTTCTAACCCATCCACACCTGGAAGTTCATCGAAAACATTATCCCAAAACATCATTTACATGTGCGACTCTTCAGGCCTGATTTCAACTTTATAACGCTCATTTATAATTTTCTAACCCCTTTATTTTTTTTTTGGTGTGCATGTCTCCCTCCTGTCTTCCGTTATCGTCATTGAGCCTAAGCATGTGACACTTCAACTCGAATCCCTTTCTTCTTCCTCCTTTTTTACATACTTCATTATGTGTCGGAAACCATTATTATTTTTTTACCAGAAATAGAGAGTCATTGAGTCAGTTCATTCATCCATTTTATTTTTTTTCACACTGTGCATATAATCATAATAATGTTTTATGGACATTGCCCGACCTCTATAAATTTTTCCATCGATGACCTCAATGATCAATGATAATTCATAATTGGCGGATATACTCTCTTCTCTCGTTTTTTTGGCTGTGCATAAAGTCTGCATATGGTTGATTATAAATTATTTTAATCCTTTTTCAGTTCCTCTGACACAAAAGTATAAAAATTCAACAATTATTGAAAGGAAGGATGCTGAAAAAAAATTGAAAAATTGTGCGTAATAACAATTAAACTTTATTTTCTCAAGTATTTGAGTTATGGGCTGAGATGAACCCTGAACAATTTAGGTATATATATTTTATTGCATGAGCAGCATGAACAAATGGTGTGTTTATTCAACAACAATTGGGGCGTAATTAGAGGAATATAGAAAAGAAATAACAATTTTTGTACACATACTTCTTAGTCTTCTTATGCTACTGCTGCTCTCACTCTAAAATCATAATAAATTACGATAATAAATAATAAAAAAAATTATTATATTTTCTACAAAGTACAACAGATACATATTAGGAAGAAGAAGTAGAATAAGGAAATTTACATATATAAGGCCTCAGTGCTGTGTCTTTTATTAGCTGGATTTTAATGAGTTATTGTGAACTTTTGAGAGTTTGAAATGTCTTTTTGGCAAATTTTTGTAAATTTTTTTGATGAATTGTGGATGTAAAATTTTGATTTTATTTGACTTTTTGGGGTCATAGTCCTTTGGGGGGACATTTGGGGACATAAACCTGAGTTTGAAGTCGACTTTGATTTTGTATGGAAAATTCAACTAAAGCAGTTAAGTGTCTTGCTGGTCAAATAGGTAAGGCGCTTGGCTCAAATTTGGTATGGTAACTCGAAGGTCGTCGGTTCGAATCCAGCCATTTCCAAATTTGTTCTTTTTCGGAAGTTTAGATACTTCGACTGCTTAATGTACGAGATCAAGCCTAATTTGAAATTCTGGGCAACGTTGGAGTAAGGAACGGGTCATAAACTTGAAGTGTAGCGAGAGACAAAGGGACAAGAGCTACTAGATTACCTAATGATTGGAATATGGATAGAACGAGCCTGAAAAGTATCGCGTAATATGCTAGATAGCCGCCGAAACGAGAGCCTAATTTTATTCGAAACCTTTGACTTGAAAATTGTTAACTTGATCCTACATATCAATGTGTCTTAAAATACTGTGTACCAAAAATTCTACTGTATAAATTCAATTGTAAATCAAAATACCTTTATGGTAAAATAAAGATTATTACTATTACAAATAGAAGACTTTACTCGATTGGGTCGGCTTGATTCGATTTGGCTCGACTTTACTCGACTTGACTCGACTAGATTCGACTTGGCTCGACTTGCCTTTACTAGAGTCGATTTGACTCAATAGAATGTAAGAGTCGATTTCGAGCTATGACATAAATTTAATAGAAAATTCACTTTAGTAATTTAATTACGTATTTTGTCAAAAACATTTTCGAGAGAATTTAAAAAAGCAGAAAAATTTAAAAGCGAAAAAGGTTCAAATCCTTACCATTCCAAATCAGATTCGATGAGTTTCACACATGTTTATAGTGTTCCTTAATTTTTTATCATTTAATTCTATTTTTTGGTTCAAAAATGCTTGTACTAGCTAAAAAAGTAAATGATCTTCAGACCTTAAGCTCTAATCTAGTCTTTTCGTACCTGAGTACAGATTCAATTCGGATTTTTGTATAGAAAAATTTACTCGAATTCATATAAAATTTGAGTAGACTATGAGCTCTAATTAGATCATTTGGATTTCATTACCGGAATTAATTTCACACTATGTAGGTTCATAGGTGTCTTGTGGAGAATTTGTACAAACTAGTCCACATAAAAGCATGGTTACAGTGAGTAAGAATTCAAAATTTCCTGGATTGGAGTAAGAATTCCTGGATTATATGTGTTGAAAAGGACGCTAGAGTCCTTAATATCCCGAACTGGCAGAAGGTTTCGCTAGAAGGTACGCGCGGCAAAGGGCCCTCGTGCGCCACAGCAAAGGAAGTAAGTAAGTAATTAAGTATTCAAAAACTTGTCCAATATTCTTACTTACTTACTTCGCTTGCCGTACAGAACCTTTGTGATCCATGACCTCTCTCAGATGCAGCCTAAAACTACAAGCTCAACTGTTTGCCTGGACTCGCCAAGGTGACCATGTACAAGACGTTAATACGCCCAATTGCTCTGTATGGCTCGGAATCATGGAACATGACTGCTGCGGATGAAAATGCTGTGGGTGTCTTCGAGAGAAAAATTCTTAGAACCATCTTTGGCCCTAAGAAAGAAGGTGACCTGTTCAGGTGCAGGAGTAATGCAGAAATTTATCAGCTCTTTAGGGATGCTGATATTGTAAAGCGAATAAAAGTGAACAGGTTGCGATGGGCTGGGCATGTTATTAAGCGACCTGAGGAAAGCCCATTAATTAAGGTCTTCAAAGCTGACTTTCTGGACGGTAAAAGAGCCCGTGGACGCCCAAAGAACTCTTGGAAGGAAGCTGTCGATAGAGATAGCAATGCACTTGGTATCAGTAATTGGCAAGTGGTCGCCAGCGATAGAGCCAGCTTCAGGCGACTCCTGTGGGAGGTCATGGATCACAACTGATCTGTACGACCAGCGAAGTAAGTAAGTATAATTATTTTCTGAGAAATTTATAATTCATTGAGTTTTTATAGGTTCGAATCCTGTTTATTAAAAGTTGTAATTTTAATGAGTGGGCGTGTTCCATACATACTTTTTATTAAAATTAGTTTTAATTTTTTTTTTTTGAAAAAATGCGCCCAAAATCCTTCAAAATTTCCTCTCTTATCTACCAATTTTTCAAAGTTATAATTTTCACTGCTTACATATACAAAATAGTACAATTTTTGGGCATACCAAATGTGTTTTTTGCGTTGCATGTTAGCAGCTGTTGTATGGAACAAAAAAAAGTTATGATTTATGTAATTCAATGTATTCCAACCTAATGTAGTGTTATATTAAATAATTAATTGTTATATAATAACTTTTTTATATTTTTTTTCTCTTCCTTGTATGCCTTCTCAGTATGTTCCTTGAACAGAAAATAAATAAACACACTGCCTTATTTTCAGTTTCTTGATAAAGTTATTTTCTTGCTGTGCATAAAAAAAAAATATTTATTATAATTTACATACAAATTTTCTCCATTCATCGGACTGACTCACTTGCACACACGCTTTCAAATTCATTGCAGTTTTTTTTTTCTCACGACTTGAAAATATGTTTTGTGTGTCTGACTATGGATATGGATATGTTTATATGAAGAATGTATATGGGGAAGTGGAATGGAACAAAAATAAAGGAAAAGATAATGATTTTTATGATATTTTAATGTAGTGTTAAGATATTTTATTAGTCAACATTAAGAACTTTATTATTGTATGAATTTTATGATGGATTGTGAGTGGTTGGAGATGGAATGACTGATTTTTTAATGATTTGAGCATTTTTAGTGGTTTAAATATGGGTTTTTGCAATTATTTTAGAGAGTGAAATTGACAGAAAATGAAATTTGATAATAAGTTGTGAGTTCAAATCTCAATTTTTAAAAGATAAAGTTTTTTATTCTGAATAAATATTTTTTTTTTTGCAAAAGTTATTTTATTGATAAAATCTCCAAATTTCTACGCTTGTCTCTTAATGACTGGTTAAGTCAGTGGTGACTAACCTTTTATTTTCGCGGCACTTTTTTGTGAAAAGCCTCGAACGAAACCGTACACGACACATTGTTCATTGCATTCCCAAAAAATTTTGGCTGCACATTAGTGTGCCGCAGCTCACAGGTTGACCACCACTGGGTTAAGTTGTTGCATTTTTGTGATATTTTTCTAGCTAAATTGTTGATAAATGCAATCTAAATGCCATCTAAAAAGACTGTCTATGTATTAAAATTGATCAATTCAGCTACTGTTATCTTATCCGTCGTCCAAAATAGAATAAATGAGCAAATGTTCTCAAAAATGAGGGGCTACAACTATGCACTTTAGGAAATTGCATGGTTTTAAAATTTGAATTACATTTTTTTTTCCGAATCCAACTAGACTTTCTCTGGGATTGAACCCGGGTCAACGCTCTAACTACTTGACCAATATCGCTGCTTAATTCAAATTACAAAAATACGTTAAATTTTCAAATTCAAACAATTTCCTTTAAATCTTTCAAAATTAATTTATTGCTGCAATAATAAGTTTGTGACAGGCTCCGAAAGTAATTATATAATCTAAATCCATCCATAATATCCAATAGATCATACTGTGTAGTCACTAATTATACAAAACAATTTCCCTCAAATTTCCTCTCTAAACATCCTCAAATAGCCAAAATCCAACAAACTGCCAAGCACCACTTCGCTCAACACCCGAATTTTCAGCAAATAACAATAAATTACTTTAAATATCCAGCAAATAATCGCTTTAAAGCTAATTCATTAAATTACAATAACGATCCAAACGCAAAATTGTTCAGTAATAAATTGTAAGCGATGATAATTGAATGTCAATGGCACTTTGATTGAAACATCATGCCTTTACAGATACATAAAAATATGATTTTTTTTTTTTTAAATTCTTTTTTTTTATTTCTTTAAATTGAGAAAAGAATGGAATTATGAAACCGAAAATAAAAAAAGTATCTCATGCTTAAGAATTTATTTGAATAACATTTTTCCGCTGCTCTGTTCTGCCTTCTTTTTATTTAATCTTTGCCGAAGGAGAGAAGTCATAAATAATTATTGACACAAGAGCTTACAATAATAATAACAATAAAAAAAATTTATTTTTTTGGAATATATAAAAAAATGTAGAGTAGTAGAAGAAAGTTAGAGGATGGAGGATGAATTGGAAGGGTTTTGGGTTGGGTAAAGTTGGCTTGTTAGGGGACCAAATGGGATTTGAATTTTAACTTAATTCTTCAAATTGTTTGGTATTGTTTTGCGTCTTAGAAATAAAAAAAGAAAAAAGTTCCAATTAATTGAAATTAAGTACAGAAGTAAGAAATTAATATTAAAATCAAGAAAAACCTTTCCAAAATTGAACAAAATTAAAATATGTTTCAACAAAAATAAAAATTAAAAATTTATCAATTACATTTCGTTAAAAAAAAACTTTATTAAAAAATTTGGATTATTTAAAAATATACATAAATTTTATAGGAATCGAACCATTGCCATAGAACTCAATTTTACAAATTCGTTAAAACTTTGTTAGATTAATCGGCAAAAAACTTATTTTGCAAATATAAAATTGAATTGAATAATTTACTTTAAAAAAAATTCAATATTAAAGTTCAATTTTATATGAAGTGTAATTGACTTGAGACGACTTTTTCATATAAAATCTAAGTCGACTTCGAGCTCTGGTCCTATGTCGTGAAATTATAGGAGGACATATTTGAAATAAATCAAAATTAAGTAAAAAATTAAGAAATAAAATATTAAAAATTTATCAAAATATTAAATTTTGTTTTTAAAAAAAAGAGTTTCCCATTTAATGTAATATAAACTTGAGTTCATAATTTTATAGGAATCGAACCATGGCTTTAAAATTGAATTTCACTATTTTTTTAATTGCTTGTAAAATTTATTGGGAAAAATGCTATTTAAGAAATGCAATGTTGAATTGAATAATTTACTTTTAAAAAAATTTAAAATCTAAGTTCAAAATAATTAAATATAAATCTTCAAAAATTGTAATAATGAGAAGACATTTCAAAGCAGTGTAAAATGTGAATTTTAAATAAAAACTTAATATTTAATTTGAAATTTTAATATTTTTATTCAAAAGTCAATATATTAAAAATTTTAATAGCTTTATTATAATTTAGAATTTTTATTAAATTGTAACATATTAATTTCAATACATTTTTAAGTCCAATTTTCAAATTCAACATTTAAAAAGAAATTAAAGTTTCAATAAAATTCAATATTTGAAAAGAAATTAAAATTTCAATAAAACTCAACATTTAAAAAGAAATTAAAATTTCAAAATGAAATTAAAATTTCAAAAAGAAATTAAAACTTCAAAAGGAATTAAAATTTTTTAAAAAGATTTTAAAAATCTTTAAATTACCTTAATCAAGTCAAACCAATAACCCATAAATCTTCCAATATTCGTCAAACAATGGCTCAAAATTTCCCATAAAATTTCAAGAATAAAAAAAGAACAAAACCAAAAAAATAATGTCATAAATTCTAATAACTTAATTCTTTCCAACAATAATAATAAAAAAAGAAAAAAAAATTCTAAAAAAATGTTCATTTCACGATTTGCGTATCTCTTCTTCCTCCTTCTCATGCTTCATGTTGTATGTGTGAAACATGAAATACGACTAAAAAATCGACTCTCTTTTCAGCACTCCGAAAAAATATAAAAAATCCAGCATGGTTCTCTTTACAATGCGCTGAATCACTCTCATTTTATAGAACTCGAAATTCTCATCCATTTTAGTCACTCTCGCGGACTCTCTCGTGTTTCCCACAGCCATGCTCTCTCTCACACGTTGCCACACATAAAATACGATGAAAACAAATCGTAAATTAGAAAAACACACTGCTCCGTCTCGCTCTTGCGCATGCTGTCTTATGAAAACCATAAATTATAGATATCTCATTCGCACATATCATCCATCTTTTTAAATGCCTTATAAAATACCAATGGTTTATGATACTATTGGTTGAGTAAAAAGTATACACACAATCATAGTCATCCATACAGTCAGCCATTGTTTAGTTGTATGTGTGTTTACTTCTGTTTCACTTTATTTCGTTCGGTGATGTATGTTTATGGCCGATATGTTGCTATTGTATAGAAGATTATGCTGCTTTTTTTTTATTTTATGTGATGGTGTGCTAGGCCATAAATTCAACACATTCAGCACATCTTCAAAAAATTTTGCGATGTTTGAGTATGGAAATAAATTTACTGTGCTGTGGACCTGCTGCAAGCTACTAAGTTCTAGTTAAATAAATTTTTAAAAAATATTGCATAATTTTTGGACCCAAGGAACTGCAGTCCATGCTGATATTCGCAACAAATGTGTGTAAAATAACAACATCCACGACTACAACGACAATCAACTCAAACAGCTGAGCTATAAAATTTTATTTGATTAAATTTATATTCTCTTTTTCTGTTCCCGAGAAGCTCGGCGTCGTACTGGGAAACTTGCTTGAATTATTTTTATTATTATTATTACACATCTCCATTTCACTCACTCACTCACTTACTCATTCTTATTATTATTGTTGATCCATACCAGGCACAATTGATATTATTATTATTTTTTTTTTTTGCATTTTGTACTTACCCATAGAGCTATAATACATGTGCACATTGACTCATACATAAACGCTTAAATCAACGACAATATATGATGTAAAGGCCTCGGTGATACTTATATTTTATTATACTTTTGCCACATGATTTTCATTCGAATATAAAAAAAAAAAAAAAATATTTTGTATTTTGTGTATGGGAAAAGGAAAAGAGAGAAGATTGTATTTTATGGTTAGTTTGATAGAAGTCGTAAAGAAATAAACATCAATTAACATTACACAGAATAAAAGTGCTTCGGATATACAAAAAAATTTATTTTATTCGGCGGCAAATTAAAATAAAAATTTGTGAAAAAAAAAATTATTTAAAATAAAAATAAAAGTGAGTCTCTCCCGTGTGACCCCCGGTATGTGTCGTAGACAGACAGTAAACGGCAATTCAAGTCATAAAATCGTAAAGCAGCCGAAGGAACGATAAAAATCTATCATAAAAAAAAAAGAAATAAACAAATAATAAAATAGTCGTAAAATTTTCTATGTTCAACAACTTACTCTTACCAAGTATCAAGTCAGTATATATAATATTGTGGTGTGTCATTATTTTTATTATTCAAAATAATAATAAAATAAAATAAAAGTAAAAATAAAGTGGCCGAGAGTAATTTTGTGCTGATAATATACATATATACATGTATGTGAAAATTATGATACTAGACATAAATGATTGAGTAATAAAAAATAATTGTTCATGTGTCATAAATTAACGATTAATTAATTAGTTGACATTAGTGTGAATTAATAAATATAATAAAAAAAGTGATTGAATATTTAGATTAATATACATACATACATATATATTTATATAGTCATAATTGTGCAATTAAATATTCATTTTTAATCAATATTTTTCAAGGTGTGGATTAGCTGTGGACTTTATATTTTTTGGATTAGGATTCTTATGGATAGTGATTTGGTGATTGATATGAGGATTCGACTTAGTTTGACAGGATATTGGATTAAAATAATTGAAAAACTTTCTCATCAATTTGAAAATTTTTAAAAATTTAATAAATTTAAAAATTTTCATTCAAATTGCCTATTTTAAAGAATTGTAAGGACTATGGATTGAATTAATAATTGAAATTGAGCTATTTATATGCTGACAACAAGCTAAAATTTTACTTATAACTAAATCTTCAAGATTTTAATTTCTAGAAATTATTTGAACAAATTTTGAACTTGACAGAAAGACAGAAAAAGCAGGTCAACAAAATGCGTTAATATAAACTTAATTTTTAAATAAAATTTCTTATTTTATTTTCGATAAATAAAACTTTTTTAACGCGATGAACAAATTTTAATTAGTTTAAATTTCAAAAAACCGTTATAATTTAAAAATTCATATTTAAATCAAATGTTTAATTTACAAAGTTCAATTCGTTTGAATTTCAAAAAACTGTTATAATTTAAAACTTTATATTTATACAAAATTTTCAATTTGGCTGATTTTTTATCCGTTAAAAATAATTCATTAATTCCTGTAGTATTCAGCTATCTTTCAGCTGCAATCAAGCAATTATTTTTAAGGAAGTATCTAGAAAAAGAGCAGAAAGTTATATATTTAAAAAGCAATTGATTAAAAAGTCAATAAAATTTAATTATAATTGTTTAAAAATTGCATGACAAATTTATCAAGAATTAAGTACAATTCAAATGTAAATCTTCAAAGCAATGAGTTCGATTCTCAAAATTGATAATACGGAAGTTTTGGGCGTTTAAGTCGAGTTTTTCTTTTTTTATTAAACTTAACTTTTTTATTGAATCATTCCTTAAGATTGAATGTTATGCAATATTTTAATTATATTTTAATAAAACCGCCATTAATATGTTTTAAAAAAGTTTAAATAAATAAATTTTTTTTGAAATTCTAATTCAATTTGTTTTTTTTTTTTTTTAATTTCAACAATTTGGAACTTATTAAATTTTTGACTTGACTTGAAAAATTGTCATTTTCTATCGTTTTGCTCTTATTAATTCAGTTTGCTGAAAATGTCCAATTTTTTAATATTTAGCTTAAAAAACACAGCTCTTTATCCTCTTTTGCGTGACGTAATAAGCAAATTGCTCCTATTTAACCGTTTTTTGTGTTTTTTTTTTTGTAATTAACTTTATACTGTGCATGTAAAGAGTACAGTTCCGTACAACCGATTGTTATTTTCGAGCTCATAAAGCTTCAAGCCTTCAAACATTTTATAATCATTATTTAGATAAATTTGAAAATATAAATTCATTAAATTTCATTTTGTATCAATAGGAATTTTAAAAAATAGTCAATTTGAAACCGTTTTTTGCAATCAACAATCAATCACAAAACCTCAATTTCTAAGAACCTCATTCAAAATATAAATTCAAAAAAAGTCATACATACCTTTGAAAAATATTTTTTCTAAAAATAAATATTCAATTTAATTTAGATTAAAAAGGTCGTACTAATTTAAGAATTGTGTGCATTCATCATAGCTTAATATACATATACACAAAAAGAAAGAGAAATACACTCAAAAAAAAAAAGTAAAGTTCAAGTAATTTCAAGTGTCAAATAATCTCCAGAGAAGCATCACATTGATAATCATAATAAAAAATATTCAGCCGCGGAAATTCAAAATTACCAGAAGAAATAAATAAAAATAAAAAAATCAGCTGACATACATAAAAAAATATATAAAAAAAATTAAATCGTGTGATGCTCAAAAGTGAAAAATATTCAACATTGATTATTAATTGAATGTAAGTACATACTTATTTTAAATATAATTGTTACATTTGTGAATGGACATGATTGTATGGAATTGAAAGTTATTGATGATAGAGTTGCGTATGAGGCAATTTTGAGTGGAAAATATTAAAATTATATGAATTTGTGTGTGCAATTTATCAATTAAAGGTTTAATTGTTTTGAGGGGAATTTGCGAATTTGCAGTTGAGCTGCATGGACGGTCGGAGATCAATTTGGAATTTTTCATGGATTTTTTGAATTTTAAAATTTTATTTTTAAAATTTATTGACCTTTTATGGTTAATTTTGGATTTTTGAAACGGTTTTTTGATTTTTCTTCAAAAATTCTTCAAAATTTCTTCAAATTTCAATTTTTCAAATTTTAAAAAATCCACAAATCGACAGCAATTTTTAAAATAATTCTCAAAACCTTCATCCGACCTCATCAACCTCTTATTCATAACCTAAACTACTAAATCAAGCACTAAAGTTAATTTTTATGTTATATTTATTAATCCTTATGATTATTCATAATCTCACTCAAGAGTAACAATAAATAGAAAATGAATAAAGTCAATTATATTAAGGAATTATTCATTAATTGCCTATGAAAGTAGTTTGTTGGTTTTTTAGGCTTGATGAGGCACTTTGCTTAATTTTTGTATATCTGCAGATTTTACTTAATTTTTTAATAAAAATTGAAATTTTAAATTGTTAAAAATTGATTAACATTTGTTAAATAAATTTAAATTCTGTCAATTTCAAGAAAGTAATAATTAGTAAAATTGTAGAAATTAACAAATTTCAAGAGTTCGATTCTCAAAATATTCAAAATAGAATCTTTCTAATCTAGCGATTCTTTTTTATTAATTTTTTCGATTTTTTTTAATTTTTGTTTTTTAAAATTTCAATTTTCTAAAATTTTAATTTTCTATTATTTCAATTTTTTTAAAATTTCATTTTTTTGCGAATTTCAAATTTTTTAAATTTTAATTTTTAAAATTTCATTTTTTTGTAAATTTTAAATTTTTTAAAATTTTAAATTTTTAAATTTTTTTAAAATTTTAGTTTTTTAAAATTTCATTGTTTTAAATTTCAATTTATTTTAAATTTCAATTTTCTAAAACTTCAATTTTTCAAATCCAATTAAACTCCAAAAAATCAACCTAAATCACACAAAAATCTCTTTAATTAAACCAAAACAACTCTAAACACTTTTTTTAATGACACCAAACTAATGACTGTATCAGTCACGTGTAAAATTATCATCAAATGACTTTTTCATAATGTGTTAATTGCTCGTCATAAAAGAGAGTATTGCGAAAAATACATTAATTATCAGGATAGCAATTAATGTGATATTAAATTAATTAAATAAACTCAAAGTAATTAAGGTAAACTGTGAAGAAATGAAAGGAAAATATGGATGATGTCGATGGGGGATCTGTGGGTTGGATAGTTGAGGTTTTGATGATTTTTGTGAAAATTTGAAAATTTTAATTTAATTTCAATTTTGAATTTAAATTCAAGTTTGACTAAAAATTCAATTTTTTACTTAAAATTCAATTTTTTATTTAAATTTTGAGTTAAACTTTAAATTTGAACTTAATTTCACATTCCTAGACCCCCCAAAAAAATTCTCTAATTTTCAAAAAACCAGGAAGTCCACCTCAATCCCACGGAAACCATCAATTCTCACATCCATCCCCAACAATTTTCAAAGCAATGTCCACAAAACACATAAATTTAGAAAATAAAAATAATTTAACAGAAAATAAAAATCACAAAAGGAAATAACCATAACATAAATGTAATAAAAATTAATTAACACTTTTGCGTACGTCCGAATGGTACAAATGGCAACTTGCATGTGAGCTTTTATGAATTATAACCTTGCACCTTGTTCTGAATTGCTTTTTATTTGCAACAATGTTTAAACAACAACTTGATCTCGTTTAGCAAATTGATCGTCAATATTGATTTATTTGATGGTTGTGATGATGGAGTGAGTAAGGTTCAGGGGAGGTGCAGATGGGTATGGGGAGTGTAAATTGGGGTATGGGAAGGAGTTGTGGAGTTTGGGGGGGGGGGGGCGATTTAGGGGGGTTACTTACACCATAGACTTTAAAGTGTCGATTTAAGGAACTAAATCCTCTAAATAGTGGACCTAAAGGTCAATTAACCCCTCTGTCTTAGGATATAACGATTAACGCGTTTTGAGATTGATTTATTGACTATTAAACTCAAAATGTTCAATATGCAGTTAATTTATGGAACCAGAGCCTCTAACAGTGCATCTAGCCATCCATTGACCCTACCATCCTAGAACATAACCTCAAAAAGTCCATAATCCCCCCACAAATCCACAATCTCAATATTCCATCAAACAATTAGGTTATTAAACTTAAACTACCCAATATACACTCAATTTATGGATCCATAGCCTCTAACTGTGGATCTAGCAGTTTTTAGACCATACCATCCAAAAACATAACCTCACAAAATCCCCAAAACACCCCCAAACCTCCACAATATCCATATTCACCCCACAATTCCCCACCAAAAAAAAAAGCTCCACATCGTCTACGATGCACATAAAGCATAAAAATTTCCAGTCATTCCTTGTGCATAAAACACATGCGCACCATAAAAATTCAACATTTTTCATCGCCATAATTTTCAATTAGTTGACAAATTTTACACAAAAAAAATATTCTACAATCCATTACGTAACATACACACACATGAGTTATGGTGTCATGTGATAAAAAGCAACAACTTTTCACGTTTGATCTATCTACGTTAAAACCTACCGGACTGTGTTATCATTTTACGGGCGTCTGAATAAATTATAAAATTTTTGGGATATTTATGCATATTATTATCATCAACATTATGAAGTTGTCTGCAGTCGGGTGACGATAAGAACAATGACAATTGCATATTCACACACAAAATTGTAATTCCAATGCAACAGTGAGTTGCTTAATTCTTTTTTTGAAGAAAAGGACATGAATCATTTTTTAAATATTTTAATCTTCCTCATCTGCATTTATAATGCTGGAAGTAAGAATAAAATTCAATTGTATTAAAAAAAGTTTTTCTTATATTCACGTACGAGAAGTAGAATTCTATTTGCTCATTCTGCTTCCTTTTTATCCTATTTTAAAAGTTTAAAAAGCTGGCTTCAAGTTGGATTATAAATCTTGTAGATTTCGTCTTGGTGCGATTGTCTTGGTGCTCGCTTTGATTTTGAGCTGGCAAAGAGCGTACTCTAGAGTGCAGAGTAAACTGAGAGCAATGCCAAAATTTGGTATCAGGCTGACATGACTCTGGCATGGTTCGACGAGCTAAATTATAAGTAACTTTAACAGACAAAGAGCATGTTGACCAGAACTAACTGATCTAGTTAAAGGAGCTTTATATCCCGAATAGCACAAGCCAGTTAATTGATCCAAAATCCGGCATCAGGCTGGCATGACTCTGGCATGGTTCGAATTTAAACCGAATTAGACGCCAAGTTAGAGTCATCAGAGTGATATTTGGGTCTTACATACAATATGTAACCCGAACAGACTATGAGACTCCTTTGAAGTACCGCATTTATATTTCTGTATCATCAAAGCATGCTCTTCATCTGTTACGATAAATGCGCCATATCCCCTCTCATTTCCAACCTAATATTCCACTAATTAATTTCATATACAAAAACTAAGAACCAAAAAATCCATGTGATTATGGTACAGAACAGCACAAAAAAACATAGAATTCATTTTATTCTGCCATAACTTTTATATATAAATCCAGAATAAAAAGTTTTGTCAACTAAAAAAGGGAGAAAGAACTAGAAAAGGAAGATAAATGTGCGAACATTTGATAATAGAAAATTGCCATTTATATTATATAAAAGACATACAGTATGAGATAGGGAAATGAGGAATTTCATGTAATAAAAAAATTATTGAAGGATTAAAAGATTTGAATTTTAAATTCTTTTTTTGTTTTATTTTGGAAAGAAGTGAAATGTTGGTAAAAGTTTTATATTTGGATGTTTTATTTTGGGTTATTTAATTTATTCAAATTCTAGAAATTTAGGTTGTTTTATTTAAGAATTTAAATTATTTTAAGATGTTTGTAATTACAAAGATTAATTATGCGACGGAAAATAATTATTTTAGAAAATTAAAAGTATTTTAAAAAAAAATCAAAATTAAATTTTGAATTTTAAATTTTAATTAAATATTTATAGCTAAAAATAAGAACATAAAATCAAAAATATAATTTTAAAAATAAAAAATTCAATCCATTTTTTAAATTTTATTAATTTAATTTTTAAACAATAATAAAATTTAATTCAAAACAACAAAATAATAATTCCCTAAATTCAAATAAAAATCAACAAAAGTAAACAAATACAAATCCCAACATAAATCCACAGATTTAAAAAAAATCTAAATCCAACATTACAAAACCTAAATCAACACATTCTAAATCCATATCCTCCCAATTATAGCTCCCGTTATCCGTAAATCTGAACATAAAAAATCGCTATAAATTCATTTGAATTAAATTTTAATCTCTCAATAATTAATTTTAACGACTTATTGATCCACATTGGATGATAAAGTGTTAGAGCACTGGAATCAGTTTTTAATCTTGTCAATTTTTTTTTAAATTGGTGATTTTTTATTCAATTTTGTGATGATCGGGATTGTTAAGAATTAAAATGAAAAATGATTTTTAATTTTTAGAGAGAATAAAACATTTTAAAATTTGTGCAAAATTTTAAAAAAAAAACGTTTTTTTTTGTTTGTTGAGTAATTACAAATTTTTTAAAAATTTCAAAGAATTTTTTAACATTTTTTTAATTAATTATTTGAAAATTTTTTAATTAGTTATTTGACAATTTTTTAATTAGTTATTTGACAATTTTTTAATTAGTTATTTGACAATTTATCAAATCATTAAAAAATATTTTAATTTTTCTAAGAATTTTTCTTAACTTTCTTAAATTTTTTTAAAGTTGTTAGGAACTTTCTAATTTCTTTTAAACATTTTTAAGAATTTTTAAATTTTTTTAACAACTTTTTAATTTTTTTAAAGAAGTTCTTAAATTTTTTTATGAATTTTTAAATTCTTTTTAAATTTTTTTTAAATTTTAAAATTATTTCAAAACTTTTTTAAGAAAGTTTTTTCAAATTTTAAATTTTTTTAATTTTTTAAAAATTTCTAAAACTTTTAAAGACTTTTTTAATTATTTTAAAAAAATTTATTTTAATAATTTTTAATTTTTGACAACTTTTACTTATTTTTTAATCAATTTTAAGCATTTTTTTGATCATTTTTAAATTTTATTTAACAATTTCAATTCTTTAAAATTAAAAAAAATTTCAAAAAGTCACAAGACTCCATCTCCATTTAAAATGCCAAAAATTTCACCAAGCCTATAGGTGTCAAAAAGTCCTAATCTAGTCATAAAATATCGACATCATAAATAACTTTACACAATTTTTCTCGTAATTTGTCCCCTCAAAACTTTCAATTTACAACTTGCCATCCTTCTTAGAAACCAATTCACCTCATATCCTTCACCTTAACATATTCCTTTTGTTTAGTGCTGCATATTTAAATTCCACTTGTGAAAAAAACTAAAAATAAAGTCAATTTTTGTGTAGACAATTTATGATTACATAAGTCTACGTCCTTGAAAATTTTGTTCTTTCATTGCCTAACATTAACTTTATGTTTATTGCTTCTCTGCACTCTACTCTTCTCCTACATACATACCCATTTCTTCGTCTTCCTTCTTTTTCCTTCTCATTATTATTATTTTTGTTGTTCCTTTTTGACGTTCAAGGAATGTGAAAAAAGCAAGGAATAATGTAAGACTTACAATTTTTTGTTTTTCGACTATGTCGTGTCATTATCCTTGGCTTTTTACTGCCAAAATGTAAAAATGGTAAAAAGCAAAGAGAAAGAGAAAAGAAAGTCATAAAAATCTGATTCATGCAATTTTCACCTGCTAAATTTTATTGCCCATAAAAAATTATGTTAGGCGGAAGTTAATGTACAATTTTACTTAGTTTTGTTGCTGGTGATGGGGAGGCTTTTAATTGTTTTATGATGCCTTAAATGTAAACAACTGTGAAATTAAATGAAATTATGTAGTTGAGTTGATGTTAAGGTTTATGAGATGATGTATGCTGAGTGGCACAAACGACACAAAGTAAGGTGCTGTTGAACCTCTTAATATAAACACCAAGTGGAAGATGTTTCCGTTTAGCGTTCATAAGGGCCGCAGATTTTGTCGTGGAGTTTTTAAGGCTTCCCTTAAACTCTTTTATTAACGTTGAATAAAAGCCGTCTCTTTTTGGCGTTCATATAGCTGCCTAAAATTGGTTTAATTCATTTCCGAGCAACACAAATGAAGAAGGGTCCGATTGAAGCTTTTACAGCTTTGCCAGATCTCTTTTATTAGCACCAGAGCTCTCAAAGTCAACTTGGATTTTGTATAGAGTCGAGTATACTTGAATCAAATTTTCAAACAAAATCTGAGTCGATTTCGAGCTCTGATTAACATCAATTGGAAGCCTCCTCTGTTTGGTCTCCATTTGTCGTACATATGGCTGCCTAAAGTAAGCCGCTACCATTTGGTGGCTCCCAAGAAGTTCAGCGGAGTCTCAAAAGCATCAATTTGAAGCCTTCTTCATTTGTGTCGCTCGGGTACGACACTTTTGTCAATTTTGATAATTTTTTGATCACTTTTACATTCAATTTTGATGCCTCAATATTCAAGGAACCTGCTCATTCCATGTTTATGTCATACACTCATTAGTAGTCTATAGTTCTAATACAGTTTTTTGTCAAAGTCTAAATTGTAAAAATTGAAGCTAAATAGAGCAATTCATTAAAATGCAGCACAATTTTAAATACAATTCTGATGTGTTTGCGTGTTTGGGTTCGAATCCCATCTACATAAAATGTCTAATAAAACAGCCGAATCCCTTTTTTGCTAAATTTCAAACTTTTAATATTTTTTTGGATACAAATTAACAATTTTTTATCATTCTCAATCTCAAAAACCCCCCAACACCATCCAAAATCTCTTTTCAACAAGATCACATATTAGCCAATGCATTTTTTTTCCACTTCTTCTCATTCGCGTCGGCCTTTTTTCAATTCGCGTCCATAAAAAAACTAAATATGCTTCAAATATATTTCAAATACATTGTAATTTTCTATTATCTCAGATTAATTTCAAGTCGTTGGCAATAAATTAGACACAGTTTAAATTCAAATTTGTCAAATGACATTAAAAAAAAAGATTGAGATTTGATTGGAAGTATGGCATGTATGGCAAGGCGAGAAATAACATTATTAAAATGATGAATTAAAAATTAGATTACGAATATAAAAAAAGTGTATGAATAAGTGTTTGGAGATTGATTTATATGGTATGGGATTCGGATGGGCGAAAGTGGGGATTTTTTGGGGAATTTTCAAAGAATGGGATTTAGGGTATTTGGAGTTTATTTGAGATGAATTTTGAAAAAATTAGGTGAATTTGTTAAAATTGCAATTTTATGGAATTTTTTCATAATTTTAAATGATTTGTCAGATTTTAGCGAATATCTGCCAGATATTGGTGAATTTCAGCTAGATATTGGCGGATATCTTTCAGATATTGGTGAATTTCAGCCAGATATTGGTGAATTTCAGCCAGATGTTGGTGGATGTCTGCCTGATATTGGCGGATGTCTGCCAGATGTTGGTGGATTTCAGCCAGATATTGGTGAATTTCAGCCAGATATTGGCGGATGTCTGCCAGATGTTGGTGGATTTCAGCCAGGTATTGGCGGATATCTGCCAGATATTGGTGGATTTCAGCCAGATATTGGCGGATGTCTGCCAGATGTTGGTGGATTTCAGCCAGGTATTGGCGGATATCTGCCAGATATTGGTGGATTTCAGCCAGATATTGGCGGATGTCTGCCAGATGTTGGTGGATTTCTACTTGCCATTCCATGCCTTATCTCAACCTAAACACCATCCCATTCCTCATCCCATACTTCACCCATCCTAATAGCCATTCCATGCATCATCCCATTCTAATTGCCTCATATCCCATCATTCCCACATCTACCATACAAATTACAAGAACAAACGAGAGCACAGAGTCAAGCAAGTACAAAAAAGAGAGAGAATTAAAATAATCACAATTTTCAATTGAAATCGTGGCTGAATGCAAAATAGTTCACACTTTTTTTATATTTATTATTATTATCATCATCAAATAAGCAGAACTAAATACATTAATAAGAGTAAAAAAAAATATAAATATGGCAAAATATTCTGATATGTGCAGTTCAATTGTATGCTAAATATATTGTGTTCATACACAGTCAACAAACAAAACAAAAAAAAGAGCGGCAGAGAAGTAGAAAAAAAAAACGTAAATCATTTTAGCAAGTTTGTTCGTGTTCTTTTTATGTAGCTTTTATTCTGTATTTCAATTTCATTTTGTAGCATTTTTTTATATATAAATAAAAATTCAATTGCATTTCATTCAGCACCCAGAAGTATATGAATCAAAATGTGTGTGTTGAGAGATATTTCATGCATTTCCCATTGCAGATCATTATCTTATTTAGAGGCACCGAGAATGCAATCAAAAACATATCACACACTTTTTTTTTTTTGTTCAGCATATTCAGCAGGTATTTCATGAATGTGTAATTTACATGCATTTTTTTTTTATTGTTATGTAATTGAATGACTTATCGACATTTAACATATTTTAATGTGTTAACAAATATCCAACTCCGTATTTATTAAACAATTCCACTTTTTTTTTTATTTTTATTGCGTACATATTTTTTATGCTCATTTTAATGTCTTATTTCAGTTTTTATTGTATTTTACTCTATTTCCATTTCATTCCCGCGCGAGAGTGCCTTGCGCTCTTTTTAAAATTCATGTCTGTGAATGAGCAATAAAACTTAATGACACTTAGACAAAAATACACAAAAAAATAAATATTACACGCGTCAATAAATATGAATTAAGTGATTAAAATTGACTGCAGTTTTAGACTTTTCATTCATACAGTTTTTGGAGGTGATTTTTGGGGGAATTGAGGGAATTTGAGGGGATTTGGAAGGGTGTTGGAATGGGGATGGCAGATTGTCTGAGTGATGTGGAGGATGTGATAGGGAAAAAGATGGTTTTGGTCGATTTTGTCAAATTTTGTCAGAATTTTACCAAGTTCTTGACAAAATCTGCTAAAATGTGCTAAAATTGCCCTAAATTCTCTAAAAATTTGACCCAACTTAGCAAATTTTGTGAGAATTTAAGGCAATTTAGTCACAATTTTAGCGAATTTTGAGAGAATTTAAGGCAATTTAGTCACAATTTTAGCAGATTTTGTGAGAATTTTAGGCAATTTAGTCACAATTTTAGCAAATTTTGTGAGAATTTGAAGCAATTTAGTCACAATTTAGCAGATTTTGTGAGAATTTAAGCCAATCACAATTTTAACAAATTTTGTGAGAATTTTAGGCAATTTAGTCACAATTTTAGCAGATTTTGCCACATTTTTGTAGATTTTGCCAGAATTTAAGCAAATTTTGTCAAAATTTCAACAAAATTTATGAAAAATTTGGCAAATTTTGTCAAAATTTCTTGAAATTCTTGTAAAATCTGATGAAATTTTCGACAAAATTTGCTAAAATTCTGTCAAATTCTACCAAAAATTGTGACAAAATCTGCTAAACTGAATCAAAATTAGAAATTGAGTCAAATCTCATCACAAAATGCGCTCTAACCACCCCTCATCCCCACCTTTTTACTTTCCCTCCTTTCTCAACTTCCAAAAAAAAGGTTCATCGATGGCGATAAAACGTCATGTTTTCAATGTTTATGATATGAAAGCATTGATGCATAATAAATTGATGATTATAAATTTCATATTCATATTTGGACGTTAGATGTATGTAGAGTGATAGGAAACATTATAGAGTGTGTGACATTTAGAAAATTAATGAATGAATGAGGAGCACACAGCACAAAAAAAGCAATTCAAATATTCAGCATATGCTGACGTGAATGAAATATTTTTTTGGTGCCTGTCCATAGTTTTTTTGTGAATTTTTTTTTGGCATCTTATTTTGAGGATTTATTAATATTGATAAATGTTATTGATATTTATGATATTATATGACAGAAAATGATTAAGAAATTTGCTACTTGACTTGTTAAGTAGGAGTTATTTGGTACAACAGTGGAAAGGCAATATTGCGCGTGTTTATGAATGAACAAAATTGAGTTTTGAATAATATTCAGATGAAATTTATTGATCGTAAAGAAATCAGCGTTAAATAATGGTGTTGTTTGGCTGGGTAATGGATGTGCTGCTTCTGTTGTTGGCTTTGGTAATTTTTATTGAATTTGAATTGAGGTTTGAATGAGTTAATTGGTTAGCGATTTTAATCGGTTTTGCTTTTATTAGGGCACTTATCTAATGGAGTACCTTCTAGGGTTTTCAATCCCGGGATTGGATTGAAATCCCTAGTACCTTCTTACTTACTTGCCTTGCTAGCCGTACAGATCAATTGTGATCCATTTCTTCCCTCAGATGTTGCCTGAAGCTGACTCTATCGCTGGTTTTAGCTTGGCAATTTCAAATACCAAATGAGGGACTTGGGATGGTTTTAAAGAGCACAAATAGCAAATTGATGATTTTTTTAACCAATTAGTGAGGATTGATCATCCATTGCCCCCGAGAGTAAGTCCCTGGATTCGCTTCTAATTATTAGAGAGCTCTTAAGCCTTCTTGACTATTCTTGTGTTCTTGGTATAGGTCTTATCATGAGCTATAACGCAAATACAACATCCTTGACAAATTTTGAAGCTGACTTGCACTTAAAAATGCAATACTAAGCACAGCATGGTCGATAGGGCTCTACTATGTCCCTATGCTAATTGAATGACTGATAGGTGCTTTGATGTCACCATGATGACTGTATTTGGTCCTTTTTAACAAGCTTTTATTTGACTGGCTCTGTCTGTCTTTCTGTCTGTCACGTTCAAAATTTGTGAGCCTTTTTTTTTCAATTTCTAGTAAAGAATTCTACTTTAGTGAATTGCATAAGGAATCATTCTGAAATTAGGTGATGATCAAGGGTTACGAGGATGGGTTGTTAATTTGGTTACTGAGGACATGTTTTGGATCATGATTTTGATACAAAACGCTACAGTATAGGGGTAAGAGAATTCTCATTTAACCAAAGTGTTCCATTGATATTTCTTAGGAATATTAATTTAATTTAAATGGAACTGATTGCTCAAATGGGTCTAAAATCGCAATTTAAAGCGTAATTACGTAATTTACGAACGTTCCCAAGCCAAACTTAATCCACAAAACTTTCATCAATATTCAAACTTCCACAAAAAAGACTCAATTCCTTTCCCCGACAACCACAAAAAAACTTTTTTTTATTTTCTGAGAAAAGAATCACATGTGAAAAATAAATGAAATTAAAGAAATTTTAGCGTCGCAAATTTATGTTCATGGCACTACACAAGGTGCAGTTATAAGGAACAAAAAAAAAAGTATTTCATTAAGCTGATAAATCAATAAATATTCGATTTCAGACCCTCAATCAAATAAAAGCAATGTCTGATTCCATCAATCCGTTATACTTCACGTACAGGTACAGAACATTTAATGACTTTATAATTTTTTTTATTTAATTTGTTTTATTTACTTGAGAGTCCAAAAAAAGAGGAACGCGAAGAAGCACACATGAGAGAGTAACAAATAATTTTTATTTCCTTTAATCGACTTGTTCTGCCAAGTCTGAATATTCTTTACGTTTACTCTTTCTGCTCACAAAAAAAATTTCATTTAAAAGTCGATTAAAGTATTTATTCTATACGACTGTACACACATTTTTATGCATATATAATATATATGAACTACACACTGAAAATATTTCAAGAAGAATTGTTCTTTATATCATATACAAACAATCTAAACGTACGTATTATATCGCGTGTTTTTTTTTTTTTTGGAACCCGCCAGCTGTTTTTATTATAATGTATACTCTATGTAGCATATATACATGACTGTATATAAATTTTTTTTTTGAACTATATACATGCTTTATTTTGTCCGGAATGATAGTTAAAAAGCGAAAAAATGAAAAATGTAATAAATAGCGAGGGAAAGACGAGACCCTTGTTGAGAGTTTTGTGCAGATCCTCTGTGTCTAATTTTGCGTAGAGTCGGAAAAAAGATGCTTTCTTGTTGTTTTGATGTAATTTAGGGGTCAATTTTATTTATGGGTGTAGAAATGAGTCTTAAACCGACATTCTGATCCTGTTAGAGTTCTTAATTATTCCCTACGAATTGTTAGGCGTTAATAAAGCGGTTCCTGTCTAAAACGGCTACTTTAGCTAGTTTATTGTTGATTTTTTCAGCCTTTTTCCCCACACTCTGCCTTATTTTCTAAGTTAGAGTACCTAATAGTACAATCTATACTATAATAGTCATTTTGCCAACAATACATTGACTTAGCGATGCCTTAACTCCTATTTTTAGGCACTATATATAGAAATTTATGTTGAAACTTACTTCAATAGATTAAGAGACTTAATAGAGTAATGATGGTTGACTCTAGAGCTTTGAATTCATGAAATTGACTTTATCATCTTTGGTTCGAACCCTACTAAAGCAATTTGTCTACAAAATGACGGAATTTAATGAGAATTAATCGAAATAACTCTGATTGAACTATTCCGTATAATTATTTCGTTAACTGTTCCGTACAAGTCGATTAATCTTTACGGAATTACGCAACCATGTCAGATTTACGCCAACCTAGTAAGAGTTAAACCGAATCCTGTTACAATTTAAAGTTACGCTTGTCTAGTGGCAGATTGATTGGTTATAGCTATTTATGGTATTCGGTTTGATTTAAATTTGATTAAAATTTTGTACTCAATAGATTAATTTAAAGGAATTTGGGAGTTTTGACTTGAACCTCAAGTCTGTTTGAGAAAGTGAATCTGATTCAGACATCCGAAAACGTTACTCCCAACAAGACGTATATAATTATTGTTTGGTTCGGCCATGAGGCGTAGACCTGCATTTCCTTCAATTTAGATGCGCAGGACTGCAGCTTTCGACTAAATGTTATAGTTTGTCAAAGGCTGCTGGCTTGCATTTTTGGACGAGCTCTAATTTATTCTGCATTTATATTGCAATCATTTAAGTTTATTTTGACTGATTGACCGTTAACGCTAATCCTCCATTCCTAATCATTATCTAGTCCACCACAGAAATCCCTCCTAAAATCCCCGCAAGGGACATACTGAATATATTTATTTTAAAAGGTTTGCCTGATACGCGCACATTGCCCAAAAAATAAATAAATAACACACAAAAAAAAACAAAAATTATAACTTACATTAATAAGATTAAAATTTTTTTTTTGTTAAGCTTATCAACGCCAAAAAAAAAGCAAATTAGTCAGGAAAAGTCCTTTTTGCCACCCTATTATAAATATTGTTAGCCGTTATTCATTCTCATTTGCACTCCTTCTTCTCACATCCATTTTATTTCAATTTTTTGTTGTTGTTGTATGATGCTAGTTCCTTGTTTTTTAAAATGGGGTTGTTGCAGATGATAAATATCCCTTTTTTTGTCAGCACTCACACATGGACAGCTTGTTTGTATGTATTTAAGTCTGTTTTTTTTTTTAATATGGCAACATTGGAATTCCTGCATGCGGAATGATTCCTTTTTAATGAACAACAAAATTTCCTCATGTGTTGAATATTTTATGGAATATAATTTATTGGGATTATAAGCTAATAACTTTATTAAGTTATGGGGAGGAAGTTTTTAAGTTTTTTGAATGGATTGGGATGATAAGGAAGAGATTGGTCAGTTTTTTGGGGGTTTATGGTTTTAATAATTGAGGTTTTGATAGTTTTTTAGGGGTCTATGGCTTTAATAATTGAGGATTTGATAGTTTTTTTGGGGGTCTATGGTTTCAATAATTAAGAATTGAACGATTTTGAATTTTACTTCAATTTTGTAAACAAAAAACTTCAAACATGACACAATTTACCTCTCCAGAACTCCTCAAAATCTCATCAATTATGCTCCTCACACACAAAATATTCCAACTTGATAACTGATACTCAATTTTTTAAATGTCATATTCAAGCACAGCCTTGCATACTAATTTCCAAATATTCAAAACTCCTCTTACATAATCTCAATCTACTCATATTAAATTTCATCATTATTCAAAAATATTCCTGGCTTTTTTCTTTAATTTTAACAAACCTTTTGCACATACTTACACAAATTTAATAAAGTTTACAGCACATTAAAAGAATTGCATTACCTTAGGGACATTTGGGTATGCTTGTAAGATGTTTATTGTGATGCAGTCTCAGGGGACGAGGCATTTCCCTTTCAATAATGGAATGAGGAATGCAAAAGGGATTAGATGAACAATATTTTATTAATTTTTTCGGATTAGGTGTGAAATATGGCCATAAATATTGTGAATTTTGAGTGTTTTGAGATGTGGTGGTTTTTAAGGATGGCTGCTTAAATTGAAAAGAGTTAGAATTAAGGATATTTAGCATGGTTGAAAATTTAATTGTAGTTTTTGAGGCCAAATTGAATTAAATTTCAAAATTTCATTCAATTTTGTTTCAATTTTATACAAATTTTATCGAAAATCTTTTAAGCCTCAATTATTGAAGCCATAGACCCACCAAAAATTTCTAATAATGTGAATTTGAATTTTTAAAGAAATTTAAACTCAAAATTTTAAAAAAATTCTTAAAAAAATTGATTAAAAATTTCAAAATCTATCAAATTTAAAGTTATAAAATTTTTCAATTTAAAAATTTCAAATTATTCTAATTTGAAAATCTTTCAATCTTAAATTTAATAAAATTTAAATGCAAATTTTGAAATATTTTTTTAAGATTAAATTTTAAATTGTATTTAAATTCAAAATTTCAATTTCAACTTTTTAAAATTCTTTAAAATTGAACATTAAATCTCAAATTTTGTAAAATTCTAATTTTAAATGCTAAAATCTTATTTTAAATAATCTCAATTTTCCTCCATTTCACAACGTAAATCCCACCCAAAAACTCAACATTTCCATTAATCATCCATCACACAAAATAAATCTAATCAGCCAAAAATCTATTTTTACACATCCAAAAGCACACACTACATTTATTATATCCCATCACATCCAGTTGTGACTAAAAATATTTATCTCGTATTTCTTTTGAGGAATTAAAAATGAAATTTTTAAAAAATGAAAAATTTTCTTTAATTAATTAACAAAAGAGAGAAAAAAAAGAAGAAAAAAAAAGTCTTTTTTTTATTAAATCAAAAAAGTCCAATTAAATTAGATTTATTTTCTATTTATTAAGCAGACACTTCATTATAAAGGATAGAAGAACTCTTCCATATCTACATGATGTACTGAATGCTGCTAGTTACAAAGAGAAATTATAAATCATTTTGTAGTTTTTTTTTATTTATATTTTTTCTATTTCGTTAAATTCGAAGTCATTTTGAGAAAAGAAATTGTGGATGAGGGTACGGAGATGTAGACAGTTCTTTTTGTAGTTTTAGTGCATTTGTGATGTAAAGTTCAACATGTGCTTATAGATTTTGTAACAGTTGTTGAGTTTATTGTTGAAAAAAATTGATTTTTAATGTAAAGTTTTAAAATTTTCGATTTAAAATCATTTGGAGGGTATTATTAAGGGTTATTGTGTCCTATGGTAAGGATATTCTTAAGTATGGAATATAAAAGCTAAAAAGTCATTTAAAATTACAAAATACATCAAATTTAGAAGAGAAACCGAGAATTATTGAAGCTTCAGCATCAGAATAGTGCCCTAAAGATCTTATATAGAAGGTCTAACTCTGTAGTGAGCAACTATAGTGCCGTAGCACACTAGTGTGACGCTAAAAAATTTTCTTTATAAAATTAACCAAAAATGATAAAAATTGGTCAAATTGGCCAAAATTTAGTCAAATTCATACAAAATTTGTCTCAATTTATAAAAAAAATCCTCACAATTTACTCAAATTTGGTCCACAATAATCAAAAATCAATCAACATAACCTATAAATTGCTTATAACCTCAAAAAAAAGCGCACTAAACCTCCGTCAAACCCCAAACCATTCCCATACTCATCCCATCCACGCCATCCAATGTCATTCTACCTTCTCTTTAAATTTTATAATTTATGATGAAAACTTAAAAGACATTTAAAGGAAGACAGAAATGAAAAAAAAAAATGAAAAGAATTAAATTTTTTGGTTGATCTAAAACTGTGAAGTAGATCATTAAATCTCTTACGGATGTTATCTTACGCTTGTACAGATGACTTTAAAGTTATTTACATGATGTGTGTAAAGGAACGAATCTACCGCCTCAAAAATTTCCTATTTCCATACATGTTGAAAACTATAAATAAATATTATGCATGAAAATTAATTTACAAGCACTCGTGCGTTGTCAGTAGTCGGAGTAAGAAGGAAGGCAAACGCACATCAAGCAGGTACGATGAGACTTTATATAAAATTGTAATTAAAATGGAAGAAAAATTAAACAAAAATTTAATTGATGCAATCTTAATTATTTATCTGCTCTTCGACTCTTGCTTCTTTCACTTCTTTTGTTGTTGTTGCTGTTTTCAATTCTGTTTGCCTTTTTGTCTGCAAATGAATTTTTGCTTTCTGTGCTCACTCGCTTGTTTCATGCTTTGATGCATTTTTCTCATATAATTTTTATTTTATGTTTCTTTTAATTCTTTTAGTTCCTTTGAGGTGGGTATTGAGTGGATAAGGCGCATTTTTTGGGGGTATTGATGGGTTTGTTGGAGTTATCTCTAAAAAAAGGCTACCCGAGAGGACTAAAATACGTTAGAATTAGTCAATGGCAATTAAATGTCCAATTGATGTCTAATTTTAACCTTTCAGGCTACTTTGACTGATAAAATGCTTGATTTTGTGCCATAGTCCTGGCTATAGACTTACTATACATTATCAAGTACAAAAATGGACAAGATTGAACCTTTTGTGTCCCTCAAATCCAAGTTTATCCACTTATCTCCTCTAAAATGATTCAGCAATCAAATTAGTGTCTTCATTTGGCACCATGCCATCATCAGATCAATATCAAGTCACATTCTGTGGCTAGCAAGCACTAAATCGACACAACTATTTTGATACGCTGCGTTTTTTAGCCATTTTGATGTCATTTGTCATCTATGTCAGCTCATTATCTATTTTATACCTGACTTCCCCAATTCAACCAGCCTGTGACTTCATAATTAGTTAAATAATACAAAGCCAACCTTCACAAAAAATTCACGCTAAAAGAGGCGCGACTACAAGTTGAAAGAAAGAAATTATTCACTCGTGCAATCACTGCAAAAATGCATTAATATATAAAGTACACAAAGAGGGCCCCTTTTTTTCGATAATGTTAAAGCACTTGTAAAGACTCAAAATAATTAAGATGTTAAGCGTGCTCGCAATAACTCGTTTTTTTACTTTTTCTTAGTCTTCTTTTCTTGCGTTATTTTCTCCTCTTTTTTTATTTTTGTAAGACACAAAATAATAAAGCAACAGCATAAAGCATAAAGAGTAAAATTGCAATTGGAGGATGTCTTTAAAGTAAAGATTTTTGAGATAAAAATTGAAATAATGAAAAAATAAAGTCTTTTATATTAAGATTTTTAAGAGGTAATCAATGAGAGATTTCACATGAGATTTGAATACATATTATGGATGATCATTGATTATCGGTGGTTTAAACATGCGAGGAATGGAATGTTTTGTGGATGGGGCTTTTTTGGAGGGAATTTTGATGTTGGATTTTTGGTTTTTTGGGATGTTTAAAAGGGAATTTTGTTGGATTTTAAAGGGGAATTTTGAGGACTTTTGAGGGGATTTTATTGAAATTTTTGGTTGAAGTAGGTTCGAATCTCATTAAGCTATTGCCAAATTAGGTTTAAAACTCCTTGAATTTTTGTCACAAATTCAGGTTCAAATCTCATAAATTCTTGATGAATTAGGTTCGAATCTCAATGAATTATTGCTAAGTTAATCTTGAATCTCATTTAATTAGAAAAATATATTGCCAAGTTTTGTAGTTTTTGGCCGTCCTTAGATAATTTTTCGTAGAATTTGGAATCGAATTGTTTAAAATATTGACAAAATGGAGTATCGGGAGCGCCCGTGGCGCCTATCTTCAGAATTTTCAGCTTCACATAGTGTGGCATCACATTACACTCACATTCCCCCTGATATCCCTCAATTTTTGGCTTCACATGGCTTCCGTTCTTGTATCAGCAAAGGTATTGCGTGTTTATAGTATAGATTAGGGTTTTTTTGGGGTCTTTGGTCATCCTTGGGTCATTTTTGGTAAGATAAAGGTTCAAATCTCATTAAATTATCACTTAAATCGGCTATTTGGTGCCTATGGCCACCTGTTGGTAATTCTTGGTAGAACAAAGGTGCGAATCTCATTCAATTACTGCCTAATTATGAACATTGGTGACTTTATTCATCCTTAGGTTATTTTTGGTAGGATCAAGATTAGAATCTCATTAAATTAGTAAGAATGTCGACCAAATTGCAGTTGTATGGTCCCATCTAAAGTTTTCAATCCCGGGATTGAATTACATACATATTGATTCCGGGATTGAGCACCCTAGACTCATCCAATAATCCCCTTCTATTCCACGTCCCTGTTTATCAACCTCCAACACCATAACTCAAACCTAGGGTTCGTCAAAACTGTATGCGCATGTATGCTTGCATATGGGCATATTTGTCGAACCCTACTCAATCCCTCTCCCTCCAAAATCCCATCGTCACAATTATCAAAATGTATGTTAGTAGTCAAAATGTGTTAAATTCACTCATGAAATACATATCTCCATGATCCACATCCTCTATACATTCTCACAACATTAAGTCATCATATCTCTGCACCCTCAATAATACTCTTAATAAGAAAACTTTTCCCAAAATAAATTTTCATTCCTTAAACTTCCTGCAGTGATTCTTTCATCCTAATTCAATTTTCCCATGCATATACACACAATAAACTACACAAAAATTGTTCCTCATCCTTACATAACTTTATTTTTGGCTTTAAACTCTGTTTTTCATTTGCATGAAAAATCACAAAAATAATACAAAAACCGACGATTAAGAAAAGAATAAAAATTTTTTAAAAAAATATAAAGCTATGAAAATATCTTTAACCTGACATCCTTTCTACTGTCCAAAAGTTATTTCAATATATCATTGCATTATCCTACATTCTCTTGTTCTATAGAATTATATTGTTTTTCCAGCAAATCCATGTGCGTTTTAAATTATACATTTTTTTCTACTCCGACTGCTACCACTGCTGATGCTCCTTCCTATTTTTCTCATTGTTTGTTCCCTGAGCCAAGCGGTGAAAATAAATTTTCATGTGGATTTTCCTCATCGTAGCTGAAAAATTTATACACAGCAGAAAGGGGATAGAGATGGATATAACCAAAAGGGGTCGGGGGGTGGGGTTGACTGAGACACCGAATATGAAAAACTATGTACATAGATACTGCTGTGCATAAATACAAACGCAATTTATATTGTATGTACATAAAATATGTATATATAACAAATGGTTGTGCCAGAAGCACAGAATCAGCAGAATATGAAATGTATTATATACATATATTTATTATATGAAGATGGCATGTACACAAAATGTTGCAGGGTGTTTCATTTGTACACTCGATATTGGAATGAGTTGAGTAAGTGAAAAGGAACTGAGAATACTTTTTGATAAAGGAATTTATGTATGTGCTGGGGACGTCCTTGTGGGGATTTTTGGGATGATTTTGATTTTTTTTTGAGGTTAAGTCGCGTGATTTGAGGTTAGGTTGCATGTGTTTGAGGTTAGGACTCAGTGTTTGAGTTTAGGTGTCATGATTTGAAGTTTAGTTTCATAATTTAAGGTTAGGACTCATGATTTGAGGTTAGGTCACACGATTTGAAGTTAGGCTTCATAGCTTGAGGTTATGTCTCAGAACTTCAGGTTTAGTTCCACGGTTTGAGGTTATGACTAGTAATTTCGCATGATTTAAAGTTAGATCTCAAGATTTGAGGTTAGGACTCGTTATTTGTGGTTATGTCACATGTTTATAGGTTATATTACATAATTTGAGGTTAGGACTCATGATTTGAGGTTATTTCACATGATTTGAGGTTAGGTTTCATGATTTTAGGTTAGGACTCATGATTTGAGGTTAGGTCTCATGATTTGAGGTTAGGTTTCATGATTAAAAGATAGTTCTCATGATTTGAGGTTAGGACTCATGATTTGAGGTCAGGACTCATAATTTGAGGTTAGGTCTCATGATTTGAGGTTAGGACTCATGATTTGAGGTTAGGACTCATGATTTGAGGTTAGGACTCATGATTTGAGGTTAAATCTCAAAATTTGAGGTTGAATATGAAAATTTGAAGTTAGATCTCTTAAAATTTGAGGTTAAGTATCAATATTTGAGGTTATATTTCAAAATTCAATCTTAATTTTCTCCAAATTCTCACAAAACTCCCCCAAAGGATCCAACAACAAAAAAAAAAAACTTTTTAAATCAATAATAAAAAAGAGTGAAAAAATGATTCATTCCATTTCATATGAAAAGAGAAATGAAGAACAGGAAAAAAAAAATCTGTAAAATATGCACATTTTATTTTTCTCGTATGATTTATAACTTACTTTTCTTCTCTTATATCAATTCTTTTACTTTTTTTTTTCTCCTCTTTTTTCCCGAACATCTCTTCTGATGTTATGTATTGCTGTTGTTTAAATTGAGACATACTTTTTTGAATGAGAGAGAGAAAAATCGTATATACAACTTTTTTTTCTTCTTTCATTTAATCCACAAAAAAAAGTACAAGCAAAAAACGAACAGAACAAAAATCTGTTTTTGAAATAAAAATATATATAAGTCTTGTGTGTGAAAGGCACTGTCGTGGGTATTTTGGGGATAAGGCGCAGTTTTTTGAGGAATTTGGAGGTTAGTTTGGATGGATTTTGAGGTTAGGATGTGTCTTTAATTAATGTTGAAGCTTTATTTGATGAGAATTGAAGCTATAATTTACTGGAGGTGCTAAATATGCAATATGAAGCACCAATGAATATAGAAGCATGGTCTACAAGTGTAAGGAGCCTTGTAGTGTCTAAACACAGTGAAATCTGGGTTATCGAGCCATTTAAAGGCAAATCTCCCAGTACAAGAGCAAGGCCCCTGTGGCCGAGGGGTTAGACAACAGACCAGATATCTCTATCACTCTTCTGAGAGGTCCATGAGTTCAATTCCCACCAGAAACCAACCAAAATAGTACATTCGCTAGATTTACTGCTTCTTTATGATATTTACGACTGTTTTCTAACCAATTTTGAAGATAAAGTCTAAGAATTGACCAGTAAAGTTAAGTTTTGAACCTTAGAACCGCTAAGTCGATGATATTGCTTCTTTATTTCTCATTAATTCGTAATTCATTCTTTATAGAGTTGACAGCACTCCAATATGGAGTCCAGACACTAATATGAAGCCCATACTCCAATGTAGAGTTCGGACTTCATTAGATGCGACTCCATAGTAGATGCCTTTTTGGACATTTGTAGTCCAGACATATAAGGTCCCTCCAACCTTAAGCCACTTGAACCAACTTCAGTAAATAATCATTAAATCTAGTAATTAACCTACATCATCCCAATAATTACCACAAAATCACATCATCCAAACTGATTCACCTCGCCATCACAATTCTCACAGATTAACAATTCAAAAACACAAAAATCAGCCATAAAACTAAAAAATTCAACAAGCCCTGCTCAGACAAGAGTCGAAAGAAGGCGAGTGAGATGGAGCGATATAGATATAGAAAAAAGGGAGAATAAGAGCCACAATTTTATATATTATATTTCCAAAAAGGCAGAAAGAACACAAAAATTTAACATGATTCGGCTGTGGCTGGAAAGTACATTGAGTACAACAAAAAATTGGATAGTATATAAAAGTTATATGTACATAAAATTATTGATTTATGAAAAGCTATTTTCCGGTGAAATACTCATTTAGAAAATTGTGTTAGTGAGAATGAACATGGCATGGATGGAAAAAAATAAAAAAAATGGGAAAAATCTACGACAACAACTCAGCACAACTGCACAATTGGAGAAAATGGAGAAAAATTCACAAATTGGGTGTTAAAGATATTCATATATCACCCATTCATTTCCACATTTATCTCTTTTTTTGTGTTGATGGCGATGAGTAAATGGCATTGTTGCCAAATTTTACATGACTATACCGTCATTCCTGCTATAATTATAATTATCTCAATTTTTGTTCATTTAATTGACAATTTTTTTGGTAATCCAATTAACTTTTTTCTGTTGCGTCATCAGCACAGACCTGACTTTTTATTCTGGTAAATTCTAGAATTTTAATCTATAAATCCCGTAAAGAGAGCTATCCGAAGTCATACCTTTTTTAGTGTGTGAGAGGTACAAAAATATCATAAATCAAAAAATATTTTTTTTTTTTTTCGAGAATAAATCTGTATGTATGGAACATTCAGCATTCAAAGCCATATTTACCGACATGTTCTTTTTTTTTTTTATTCGCATTTTATCTTCATTTTTTTTTTTTAAAAAAAGATTTTTTTATTTTCTAAGAAATGAGAGAAGGTTTTTGTTCTTATTTCATCTTTTTATCTGTGCCTTGTCTTGGATTTGTTAGGAATTGAAATGGTATGTTGGGTATTATGTCAGTAAAATTGATTTAGATTGGATCATGGGATGGTCAGGGATGTATGGGGATTGTAATATAGTATGGGAAGGTATGTGAAGGTATGGGAAGGTACAGGAAGCTATGATAAGCTATCTTGAGAACATCGATGCTTCGACTTGGTGACGGTTACATGCCTGAAGTCCACCAAGTGTTAGATCACTTCTAATTGCGCTTTCTGAGTATAATTCATGCTTATATTTTATGATATGCTTCATATTGAGCTTTAAGACAAGCTTAATAAAGTTATATCAATTTTAAAATGTCCCCTACCCTATTCCTGGCCAGGCTATGAGTCTTAACACTTACTTGTAGACAACTTGGTCTGTAGAATTGCAGCATCACAATAAAGCTAGATACAATGAAGTTTAATAAGCAACAAAGTGACAAAATATGCGAAATTAAGTAAATAACCAGCTCATAGCTCCTACTTCCCCCTGTACCCTCATCATTCCCCAATAATCCTATTACTATCCCCATCCCAACCCCCTTCTTATTCTTCTTCTACCCCTCCACACAATCTCCCTTTACCCAAATACAAGATTAAATATTACTGTCCGACTGACACCAAAAAGACCTTACATAACACACAAAATCCACAACAACAACAAAAAAAGTAAACTTCCATAAAATACAAATTAATTTTATCTTGAAAAATATGCGCTTATTTTATTTCGTTCATTTTCACTTCATTTCTCATTTTTTTGTTATTTCTTGTTTTTCGTGAAATCGATATCAACCGCGAAGAAATGTTATTTTGTTAAAGGTAGAAATAAGAATTCAACAACGTTTCTAAGTTTATCAAGATATTATAAGTTTGTATAGTTTTGGAGGTTTGTTTGTGATTTTTTGGTTGGGAATGTTAAGGGTTAGGGGGCTTGTATACTTAATCTTCGGCTTGAAGATTGTTGAATTATGTGACAGAGTAAGCATAAGTGAATACATTGGATAGGGTTGAGGTAGATTCAATGTAGAACTGGCACTAAGACGTCACAATCCTAATTTTAAGTCACTTTATCAGTCTTTTCGACGTTCTTTAGTGTTTAAAGAGGTTCAACAGGCTCTGACATGTATGGTGCTTCTCCGTGTCTTAAAAAAGACAACCTTGGGTCAATAACATATGCGTCAAGCTAGTGTGTTGCTAGAACAACCCCGATCACTAGTCTTTATTACCTCATAGACACTTTAGATGCATAAAACTAGCTCTAAGTTAATGTGGCACTTGACTAGCCCCAATAGAGTCCAAATTTAGAGCCATACATTCCCTTACTCACTTACTTCGCTTGCCATATCGATCAATTGTGATCCATGTCCTTCCTTAGTTTGCCCATCCATTCCCATTTCTTCAGATAAATTACATCATCAGCACTATGTGTCTCACAGTAGTGAACAAGAAGTAGAGTTACTAATAAACCTACAGAGCCCCACTAACTAGTAACATCTTAAATTCCGAGACCGTTTCGAACAGGAAAGATTATAGATTTTTATTTTTAAAAAGAAATTCATCATCGGTCAATTATGAATAAAATAGGTAGCTTAAGAAAACGTTATTTCGACAAAACTGTATTAATTAATTTTTGTGTGTGAGTCAGAGAATTGGAACTGATGATTTTTGGACGCTGTGTTGCTTTAGAGATTTTGTCTAAAATTGTCTAAATTTTAAAACCAAAAAAATTGTCATTTCCTTTACTAGATCATGAATATAGCTCTAATTAGAATAGTTTAGTCAAGACGCCACAACATCCTCATCCGACATCCTCAAAAACACACATCCAAACTTATCTCATTTCCCAACAAATCTCAATCACAGAACAAGATAAACACATGCACACGAGTGCCTGAAAAACTTCAAATCAAAATGAATCTTGTCAAATAAAGTGAAATTTATTTTAGGGAAAGGCAAGAAAAAGGGGTTGTTGACCTTAAACAGAACTAGCATCAGCCATGACAATACTTGATGTAGCAACTGTTTTTCCTTCTATTTTTAGTAAACATTTTTTTTTCTTATGCCAGAACAAGAAGAATGTTGTTTTCCTCAACATACTTTTGCCTCGACATAGCTCTACATACTTTTGTTGGAGTAATAGACAAGAATGATAGTAGAGTGGAAATTAGTTTGTAGAGGAATTGGAAAGGAAAATATGTTGTTTTGTGATTTGGATTGTTGGGAAGGTTCTTGGGGTGTGATTTGGGATGAGAATGTACTCGGGGTGGGTTTAGGAAGAGTAGGCATGGATAATTGATTTTTGAGGGGGAAATTGAGGGATTTTATAGTACTTGTGGGAGCTTATGAGTGATTTGGCGATCACAAAAGAAATAAGTGATGATTAGTGATTTAGAAGCAATTTAAAGCGTATCTGGAGTTATAATAGGGAATTGAGAATGATTGGAGGTCCTTTGAGGTTATTAGAGCTGTGTTAAAGTTATTAGAGAAGATGTTAACGTATTGAAAGGTTATAAGAGCTGTTTTTAAGTTACTGTATGTGATATAAATATAATAGGCTCTGTATGGAGGCTCTGAAAGATATTAGGGCTGTTTTTAAGCTACTGTGGATGATATGAACGCATGAAAAGCTCTGAAAGGTTATTACAGTTGTTCTGAAGTTACTGAAGTAAAATATGAGCCTTTTTAAGGCACAGTAAGGTTAATAGAGCTGTTTCGAACTTATCAAAAATGAAACGAACTTACTATAGAGGCTGCTAGGTTATCAAATGTGCTATGAAGCTTTTGAACTCACTTCAAGGTTCTTGAAGTCACTTTAAGGCAGTTAAATTCATTTTAAGACTGTTAAAGTAACTTTAAGGCTGCTTAAGTCGCTTTAAGGCTGTTAAAGTCACTTTAAGATTGGTATAGTCGCTTTAAAGCAGTTAAAGTCGATTTAATGCCTTTTGAGATGCTATGATTGGTTCAACAGGTCTAAAATGCTTGTAGATCATCTCTAGATTAACTTAAATTATTAAATTTGACTGAGCAAGCACAATAATGAACATTATGTCATAAAACTGCCAATTTAGAAATACTCTGATCAATTTACATCTGATTTCCACTCATAAATGACTGAAATTGTACTAAACTTTATAGAAACCCTTGAGGCCCCTTAAAAGTCTCCTAAAATCTACCATTATTCTTCTAAACCCCCTCAAAATCTCTTATGAGTCCCCCTCATCTTTCCTCAAATCTCCTATCTCAAATTCCCAAGATTCATCATCCAAACAGCACAAAACAGACCTTAAAAAAACTCTAAAAATGTCTAAAAATGAAGAAATCTAAAAGAATTCTTTTTCTTAGCACATTGCGTGACTTTAATTTAAAGACATACAACAACATCAACATAAAATCGGGGAGTAAAAAGCAGAAAAAAAGAGAGAAATGAAGAAGAGTTAAAAACAAAAAGAAAAAATTAAGCAAAAAAATTAAGAGCACGCAAATATCAAAATAAAGACACAAGGCAGCACAAAGAAGGAAAAAAAAAGACAAAAAAAAATCGAGAGTGAGAAAGTGAGATGGGGAATATAAAGAAGGCAAAAGGATTGCCTTTAATTAATGCAGTGAAAAGATATTTCAAGTTAATGCCGCGCGTAAATGCGACGACAAAAAAAAAATTTTTTTTTAATTTTTTTAATTTACACGTAATGTTATGGCTTTACATGATTATAGCTTTTAAAACATTATTTTAATTATTTTTTTTTTCATTCGCTCTTCCCTTTCGTTTGTCCCCCTTTTATTTGCTCAGTGCTGGTTGTGTGTGTTGACTTCTTCTTCTTGACTGGTTGGAAGGAATTTTTACTGAATTTAAATAGGTTGTGTCAGGTTTAAGTGTAATTGAATCAGGTTGAGGATTGTAGAGTTCATGTCCTTATATAGAGAATTATTCTGAAATTTTTGAAGGTTCAAAAGAAACGATCTTGAGTCAATAAATTGACTTGGAATCGATGATAATAAGCACTTATCGTGTTCGAGCGTTGTCAGACTCGGGCGGCACTATACTGTCATTTTGGCTGAATGACAGAATTTATAACTGATCATAATTTTTGAATTTAAATTTTGAACCCTCCACACAGCGGCGGTTCAATGAGATCAGCCATCACAGAGCGATCAGGGCAACTTATCCCCATCTTAATGTTAATAAGTGACCTAGTCTGTTGAGTTGTTAGAAATTATGAAGATTAGTCGATTAAATTTGCTTGTTAAATGGAATCATGCTTCGATGTGGAGCTTAGGCTACTCCAAAAGCTAGAATTTCAAAAATAAAAGCTCAAAATTGATTCAAAAAATGACACAGTTCTCCCAAAGCTTCTTTGGATTCAAACACAAATCAGACAGAACCAATGCTTTGAGTTCAGATCTTTTAAACAATTTATCCATTAAATCATGCCAATTTACTTACTTTATTGATCATGAAGATCAATTATAAGCCATGAACTCCCTTAGATAACACTTTATGTGGACTCTATCGCTGATTTTCTTACTTACTTGCATTGCTGAACCTACAGATCAATAGCGATACTTAGAATCCATCAAATGGCTCTTAAAGCTGACTTCCGTCTGCCAATTACCAATACCAAGTTCAATACTGTCTATATTGCCCTCTTCATCTAACTACTATCTTCAAATCATCAATTACTACTTAAATCCATCCAAAACATCATTCCAAAATCCATCCAATTCTCCAACAACAACAAAACCATCCCAATTACAGGTGCATCCCAAAAACTCCAACAAACCAAAAAAAAATTATCAACATTTCTCATGCTCAAAAGCTTGAAAATTCATTTGAATATCAAATTAACCATCAAAAAATCCAATAAAATTGCATTAAAATATGTGTGAGAAGCAAGTCATGGACAAAAAAAAAACAGAATCGACACAGAGTGGAGATATTGTATAGTAAAAACAGCCAAAACAAACCGTAAAAATGTCAATGACGATATTTTATTATCATCATCAATGAGGCGCTTACGCTTTATGTATTTGGTGCTTCTTTTTTTTTGTGTGTATTTTAAAAAAAATTGTATGGCTTCATTTATTGATTTTTTTTTTTATTTCATTTTCACTCTTTTATTGAAAACCGCGTCGGTTATTTGATATTCTAGTAAGGTCTACTTGTAGACTGTCTCTAGCAAATTGTTCTCCGTGGTGAATTTACGACTGTAAATTATTTGAGAATTTATAAGTAAGTGGCTGGATATGCAAATTTTTAAATAGGTTATTGGAATTTTTTTCTTTTGTTAATCGACAGCCACTTATGACTTATAAATTTTTTGAAATAGCTTGTTGTATACGCGGGAGGGCTTGTTAGGCATTTTGTTCAGATTTTTCATAATTGTTTTATTTGTTTTATGTGACACGAGTTGGAATTTTTTTATTATTTTTGTGTGTTTTGAATTGAAGTTTTGGAGTCATGTGTGGGGGTAATTGGGAGATTTTGATGGAGATTAAGTAGAAATTTGGAGGAAATTGAGATGAATTTAGCAGTAGCTTTGGAGTTAGTATCATTTATTCGAATATAGACTAAGAATTTTCTTATAATGGCAATAAAATGCTCAGCTAGTTCAATATAATTTTCAGCTAGTGCAATAGAATGTCCAACTGGTGCAAACAGCACTCCCTTCACTACTATTAATCACCATCTTTTAGACCTATAAAGCTAATTTTTCATGAAATATCACCTAATTTATGACCATTTTTTATTAGAGGTTTATTACTATTATTGCATGATGACCCAATACATCAATTATGAACAATGTCCTCACTTAGAAGTCATTTTAAGCAAGTTTCTTCGCGGGGTGTCACTTAGGTCACATGATGACCTAACACATCAACAATGAACAATGTACTATCTTACAAGTCATTTTAAGCAGGCTTTTTTACTGGCTGTCCCTTAGTAGAGTCAACTCTACTCGATTTCGAGCTCTAGTAATTCCCCAATAATTCAAAATTCGACAATACCAACCAAAAACTAGTCTACCTTATCCAATTTTTGAATCTGACACTTGAGTAACTTGCAATCAATTGTTGAGTTTATAACTAGACGTACTATTGACTAATCATGTCCTGTTTCACTCGGTAAAAGCAGGAGAAAGTACTTACTTTTTTCTTCCTCAGCTATGTCGCACAGGGGCCCATTGCCGCGTTTAAAGCACGTCTATTACTATGTGGAGCTTAGGTTACAACAAAAGGCTAAAGCTGTCTGTAGACAGCTCTATCTTTCGATAACTTCTGACAATTTGGGATGTTGAGAACTCAAGCGTCCTTAAGCATGTCCACTCATTTAAATATGCATCTGATGCCAATTTGGTGCTAGTTTCACACTAATTTCAACTTAATACAATTCTGACGTCAGCCTCTGTACCAGCCTTTTGCCATATTTTGCTTAATGTTCCTCACTTTCGTCTTCCAGGAATCTCACCCAAAAACGTGATGTTTCCAAACCTCCAATCCACTAAAGCACATCCTGTTAATAATTACTTAATCCCAATCTTCATCCACCTAATCATATCTCTTCAAATCCTCATAAAGCATTCAATCTTTACACCATCAATTACCAATCAAAATGCACCAGATAAATGTTCATCCACACAAACACCAAATGCTGCCTCAATGCCTCATTTACATGCACATCCAAATGCACATTCTCCCGCTAATAAATTGAATAATTGATCATTTAACGTAATTCATAATCAGTTATCGTAAATTATAATTCAATTATGATAGCTACTTATTTAGCCACTAAAATTACAGACTCGAGAATCTATAATTTTAGTATTAAGCATTGCCAAAACTGCATTTGGATAATTCGAGGCATTTTTAGCATCGAAGACACGTTTTTGAGTCAAACATGTGCAAACTCATATTCTGTTAACCTTGCAAAAAATCTACAGAGGATTTTTTGGGTACGAGCTGACCAGCGATGTAAGAAGGTGCATTGGGCTACATTTTAAAATGCACAATAAACAGAAATTGAAAAAATTGCTTTAAAAATTGATGAAGAAGCGAATGTAAATTGCATGTAGGCGCTTAGCAATGCTGAATGGACATGAAATTAAATTATTATTTTAATCGCTTTCTCACCTGAATGCACATTTTTTTTATTTATTCCATCTCCATCGAGTGCCACGAATATTAATTTAACAAAAAAATATTGTTTGATTTAGCGCCAAATCGTTTTAAAATTGCAGTTATGTTAATGTTAATGCTCGCTTTATTATGGGTCTTTTTTTTTATTTTTTGTCTCGTCTTTTTTGTGCCAATATTTATCCATCTCCTTAGTCATTCATTCGTATATGTGTATAGCTGCTTACCTTAATCAAAAATTCTGAACGCACGATCTAATCT
Organism: Chironomus tepperi; assembly: GCF_022539635.2. NCBI lineage: Eukaryota > Metazoa > Arthropoda > Insecta > Diptera > Chironomidae > Chironomus > Chironomus tepperi. Next base: position 6,615,578 of record NW_027226207.1, read on the forward strand.
CAATTCAATCGATTGTTATTTTATATTATATTATATACACATTTTTTTCTGGTTTTCCCAGTTTCTCTTTACATTTTTTATTAGCTGGTATTTTGTGATTATGCGAGAGGTTGATGAAGTCATTATGACTGGTTTGGGGTAGATGTGATGAATATTAAGATTGTTTTTGGTTTGTTAATTGACATAAATTTGCTTTTATTTGAATTTTTAATAAATTTGCTAATTTCTAATAGGAATTAAGGAAATATTGTAATTATTCAAACTTGGGAGTTCGTTAGACCAAAGTTACTTAACTAGCATTTATCAAGTAAAGGAATCGATTAACCGATGACCCGAAAGACACACGGAAATAAAAGTCAGAAAGTAGTTTCTTCAGGCCACCGTGACTCTAGTGTAAGACTTGACACAAACTAGAGTGACTTTAGAGTGTGATCTGATTTTCCCATGTCTCAAGACACAAGAATCTAGATTCTTACTCGGTAAAATCCGATCACACTCTTAAGTCACACTGGCTTCGAGTCTAGCCTTACACTAGAATCTTGTTGGTACTGAGAAACTAATTTTTGACTTTTTCTGAACGTCTGGCTGTCTGGTTGCATATGATAGACTCAATTGACTATTAGAATGGCAGTATTATCTTCTCAAAGTAGGGGAACACCCAATCTCGCTAAGAATCTTGTTGATTACCAGTTCAATTCAATGTCTAACTCTAGCACAGTCTCTATATGACTCATCAAATGCTAAACTCCTCAAAATTAAAAAAAAATTTAAGCTTAATTAAGGTCAAAATACCAATTTACTACTCAATTCCTCTCACTAACAGCCAAAATGCATGCCTTCATGGTGCAGAAATATCACAACAATTCCAAAAAGCGGTATCCTTGCCTGTTGGGATCTAACTTACCTGTTAAGGTCTAATTTCCTTATTTAACAAAATTACACTCTTATTAACCAATTCCCAAACCTCTCAACATCCCATAAAAATGCGCTCCAGTCCCCAATAACCTCCAATAACTCCTAACATTCCAACTCATTCCTTCTACCTTAAAAAAGTTGTTTTACGCAAGGTCCCGAAAAAAAAGAAAATATAAAACATCATACATACGTATATATAGTGAATATTAAAAGACGACACACAAGAGACAAGTTGAATTGCATGTAAGACAGAAAAGGTAGTAATTTACATGCAATTGATTTGCGAATCAAACATTATATTGCAAATATGACCATAAATCTTCCTCATATTGTCAACTGCATTTTTCGTTGCATCTTTTTTTTTGCTTTACGATATAAAATAAGTAGTGCCAAAAAGCATTAGGCATACAAACACTTTTTTTTTATTGCACAAAAGTGGAATTTTCTATTTTTTATGCATTATTACCGTAATTTCATGGATGATGCATATGAATATATTAAACAGGCACTTGTCGTTGATTGTTTTGTATAAAAAATTGAAATTGTTCCTTTATGAATTATAGCAGTAATGGGCAACTTTTTATTTGTCGCGGAACACCTTGATTGTAAGACTCCAAACCGCAATCAGCATGTTAGTGTCCCGCAACACACAAGTTGCCCACAACTGAAGCTTTGGGGATTATTTGTGTCAATAGATTTAATGGCTTAAATTGTGATTTTTTTGTGATAAGAAAATCATCAAAGGTATTGAATTGGAATTGATATTTAAGGGTAATTGTGGATGATGTGGTGGAAATGGCTGTGATTTGTGGTTTTTATGGGTTGTTGGAAGCTCTAGCTGATTATAGTAATGGGATTTAATGAGGATTCTTGAAACTAGGGATTATAGTCGCTTTGTGATGATATTAGTCCAGTTGTGGGCAACCTGTGTACTGCGGGACACTATTATGTTGCCCAAAAATGCCATAAATCGATTGTCATGTCCAGCTTCAGTCGAGGCTAACCACCAAGGTTGCCCACCACAGCTCTAGTCGATTCTAATCAATTCTAAACCAAGCCAGGCCTACCCATCACATCTCTAACCTAAAATCATCTACTCCACATATTAAGACATCCCCAACAAACCAGCTCCCATACTGTCATCCATCGCATCCCATAAAAAAATCCATTGCATCTTAATAACTTAACACAAAATGACATTAAACATAAGACACACTCGCCTAGCATCTACAGCATGTATCATGTTAAAGTTATTAATACATTTCATTTCAATATAATATTCCCATTCTCAATCGTACACGATCCGGCTTCGTAAAGGAAGGAACTTAATTCCAAAATGACTTAAATTGATACAATAAAAACGACATGAATCGTGTGTAATTCTATTAGTTTATATAAAGCAACTATCTTTATTGTAAAAGAGAACCTTATACATGAAAAAGTAATGCGTATATCGAGGCTGATCATTCAATACCGTCTTCGTGCAACAATGTATGAATATGTGTCTTTGGCATTTTTTGTGCCGCTGATTTAGTTTCAAGTGAATGTATATAGAGTATGGAATTTAACACGGGATTTATTAAATTATATTGTGAGGTAGTTATGTCCTTGAGGGGAACTGACTATTTTATGGGATTCAGAGGTTGAAGTGGACTCAAGTGGTGTATGGAGTCGAGTCGACTTGAGTCGCCTTGAGTCGACTTTTCCATTGGGATTTTGAAAGGATTTATTGGGATTTATTGGGAATTTGGTGGGTTTTGGGAGATTAAGGAGGTGCAGATGTGGAGATTAGGGATTGCTGGGTCAGGTGGGGCTAGAATAAGTTCAAGAAGTTCTTTATAAGTTTGGAATTTAACCTCAAATTGGTTTTAATTGACTTTTTCTATTGTTATACAAACTGTTGGTTTGTTAAGCAATATAATGTCATATACACATCAAAATGTGAAGACAGTACAGCTGAAATTGAATTGTTTCTGTGCTTCATGACTTGTTTTTGAATTTTTTAACAAAAAAATGCTTAAATTTGGCATTTTGTTACTTATATCCATGAAAAATAAGTGAAATTTACTAAAAACTATTACAAAAATTGTTATCAGAGGTTCAAATCCTTAAATTAAAAACACATGTGTGTTTATTTCATTGGCTAAAAATAGCTCTTGCTTTTTTTTGATATTTTTCGACATTCTAACCTTAAAATTCTGACAAAATTCCCTCCTTATTTTTTCAAAATCCAAACTCTTAGTCCACCAACAGAACTGGTTGTTCCCGCAAGATCCCTCACATCCCTATATGTACATATTATTTTTTTCTGTATTCTTGTTTGCTTCAGCCACATCTAACAATGCTGTCTATATATAGTTAAACATAATGCAATGTTATGTTTTTTATCTTGTTCTTAAAAGTGTTCACAATAAATTGGTAAAATACCAAAAAAAAATTGAGAATTATTCACAAATGTGTGGTTAATCCAAAATAAGAAGAGCACCAACCATTTTTTTCGATTTTTTTCTTTTTCATCTTCCATTCCGGCTATATTGCCTTATTTTTTTATGAGATAACAAAATTGTATAATAAAATAAAGGTGAAAACGACTGTTCACACTTCATATATTTAATGTAACTTTAATTGATCTGAATTTTATATATTGTAATAGAACTGAATATATATAAAATATATATATATTCATTGTTTTTGAGTTCGGTGCCTTCCTTCTGGATGCTGTGGTTGTTATTCATAGCAATTTTTGGTATTCAAAATCAATAAAGATGTTTATCAATTTCCTAGTATCATATAAAGTTACGCTATTGTTTGCTCTTTATGCTTAATAATAATAACAACTGGTAGATATATGTGATGATGTGTCGGGTGATGTTGGGGTTAAGAAGCATTTTTAAGGAGTTGTTTAGAATTAATTACTTACTTACTTAATTCGCTGGCTGTAGAGATCAAGATCAAGATCAGAACAAGTTCAAAGATTGTGGAACTGATCAAAAGTTGTATTTTGAGTTCGAAATCCTTACACATGATATTGAGTTGTTAGAAAACGACATTTCGTCTAGTTTGTCGTAAAGCCTCTCTGGCCGACTGGTTAGTTATCTGGTTAATCACTCCTAAATCCATCTGTGTATGCTGTTATGAGTTTGAATCTCATCAAAATATTGCTGCCATAATTGTAAGGTTATTGATGATATTTGCGCTTTATATTGCAAATCTACAAGCATTAAAGTACTCAGGTTCGAATCTTATTGATAAAATTGGCCATCTTGGTCATAACTTGTAGTTCCCGAGGTCATTTTGGGACACAACCTCAACTATATAGCCAGTTAAGATGCAAAATACTCGATAGAGTAACTCGAAGTCGAGTCGTGCGTGTCAAGTCGACTAAAAGTAGACTTACTTTGAATCGGGTCGGGTCGAGTCGACTCAAGTCAACTTCAAGTATGTCGTCTTCAAGTTCAGTTCCAAAACATCTGTGGATTTTAACTGATTCTTTCTTCACCATTAATCCATAATCTGATTACTTACTTGACCCTCTATAAAGTCCTGAACCCTAATTAAGTCCTGATCCTCTATAAAGTCCTAATTCCCATCCAGTCCATTAAAGCCCAAAACGACTCACAATCCCTCCATCGATTCCCATATTCTAACACCTTCAAAAATCCAGCTAACAAAAAAAAAAAAAAAAATTGTCGGCAAATCTACTAAGAAATAATCTATATGAAGAGATGTGAGAAGAGTAGCGGCAGCGAATATTGTGCAATAATCAACATACAGAGAGTCATAAGAAGTATAAAAAATTATTAACCTGGCACATCCCAATAACAATGGACAAACATCGAAAAGAGATAAAAAAAAATCATTGTTAAAAAATATTTTTTAACTTTTTTTTTTTTGCTAAATAAAAAAGTGTTAACTAATAATCGACGTGTGATTATAATTCTTTACTGCCCTTCTATTGTTTATGTCTATTGTGTATATACCTTTCAAAAAAAGATGCATCATATTTTTCGTCAATTGAAAAAATTGAATGGATTTTAAGAGATATTGTATTGAATAAATATGAATATGAATATTGATGATGTTGGATGGAAGATAGTGGATTGAATGTTGATCGTGAGAATTTTTAAAAATGGGTATTTTAGTGCCGCTGATTTGTGGATATGATAAGGAATTAAATTGATGAAAGATTGGATTTTAGTGTGGAATTTATTGTGAAATTTTTGGATTTGAGTTATTATTGAATGTATTATTGTTATTTTGGTTGAATTCTAAGGTTAAGATTGAGTTTGGACTTTACTATTGTCAAGTTGACCTTAATGAGAATGAGGATTGCAAACCTTGATTAAATCTGTCAATTTGAGAACCAATTAACCAAATTTTGAGCAATTTAGTCAAAATTTGAGCAAATTTAGTCAAATTTTGAGCAAATTAGTTAAATTTTGAGCAAATTAATCAAATTTTGAGCAAATTAGTCAAATTTTGAGCAAATTAATCAAATTTTGAGCAAATTAGTCAAATTTTGAGCAAATTAGTCAAACTTTGAGCAAATTAGTCAAATTTTGAGCAAATTGGTCAAATTTTGAGCAAATTAGTCAAATTTTGAATGAATTTTTAATGAAAATTTTGTCAAAAATCTTCAAATTTATTGAAGTTTGAGCTCTGAAATCTCAATTGACTCTAATCGAAACTTCAATTAGAACTTAATTGTCAATTGAGAGCTCCTTCTTCCGTCGGCTTTATCATTTGATCCAAAATCTCAATTTTAAATGATTTATAAATTGTCAATTAAACAAATTCATGAAATATTCCCAAAATTCATCCAAAATTCCCCCAATAAACCCCCAAATTCCCTCAAACCTCTACCTCATCATTCCATATTCCCTCAAAAATCATCTCAACTTCTCCTCTACCTTCTCTCTCTCAATTTTCCTCTCTATTTTGTCTATTTGCTACTCTCTCTCCCACTCAAAAACTCATAGTTATCTAAAATCTACGAAGTACAATGTGTCTTGGATATAGCAATAGCTTTGTCTATCATTTCATAGATGACGCTATGGGATATGAAATTAAAAATATATTTTATTTATTTTATCGTACATGTATATTGTGAAAAATGGGAATAAAATTATGTTGAAATTTTATTCAACATCTGCACATGTGAGACTCTGTGTTATGGCTGTATGGATGAATGATCGAATGAGGAGATATGATGATGATGATTATAGAGCTTGTTGTTGTTGTTGTTGGGTTTTTAATTGTTGAATGAATTGTTTTAAATTGAAATATTGAGATTTTGTTAATTCTGATGCGATATTTAAAATTTTTCAAACTTAATTTTGAATTTTTAGAAATTGGAATTTAAGAATTGAAAATTTTTAATTTGAATTTTAATAAATTGAATAAAATTCAAAATTAAAATCAATTAATTTTGTAAAACTTCAAATTTAAATTCAAATGAAATTTAAAAAATTCTAATTTGCAATCAAATTAAAATTCAATTAAATTAATTTAAGAAAATTAAAATTTAAATTCAAATTTAATTTAACAAAATTAAAATTTAAATTCAATTAAATTTAACAAAACTTGAATTCAAATTTAATAATTCAAATTAAATTTTTAAAAACTTAAATTTTAATTTGTGAAAATCTAAGTTTTAATTTTTAAAATTCAAATATTAATTTAATAAAATTCAAATTTCAATTTTGAAAATTCAAACTTTAATTTAAATTAATTGAAAAATTTTTCAAAATTTTATTATTTTATAAATTTTAAAAATTTTAAATTAATTAAATTTCCTAATAACAAATATTCATTTTTGTATCATTTCAGACTATTACTATGGATGAAACTTACATTTAGGATTTGCTTTTAAGGTAAGTTTTTGTATTTGAATATTTAATTAATAATACTTGATATTAGGGGCTCTAAGCAATAATATAGCTGATTAATTCAAATATTGAATTAAAAAAATTAAGATAAAATTCTAAAAAAATATCAAAAAAAAATCTGATGAAATTTCTCAAAATAAAAATAAAAATAATCAACCGAAATTTTTCAAATCCTTCCTACAATTTCCCAAAAAAATCTAGTACAGAATTTTTCTCATTTCCACAAAACCGGAAAATTCTCAAATAACATTTTCACTCTCTTTTTCCTCAAATTTTCCATCTCCCAAGACATTTTCTTCTTTCCTTTCATTCAACAATCTACGTACAAAAATAAGAAATTCCTTTCACTTCCAATAAGAGTATGAAAAGAAGATGTACGTGCAACATATACAGTCTTACGGCATGAACAAAAAAATTGTTAGACAAAAAAAAAAAAATAGGGGAAAAATATGAGGAACGGCCATTATTCATTTTTAGGGAGAGAGTGAGAGAGATCATACTGCATTTCATGGTGGATGTTTTGGTACTTTTTGAGGATGTTGTATGAAGCATAGATGAATATTGAATATTTTGAGATATGTAGAGTGAAATTTAATTTATTGAATAATTTTTTTTGGATGATGATTTTTGGGGAATTTTAAGTTCTGGCATCCTTGAGAGGATTTTCGTCAGAATTTTAAGTGATTTTGTATGGAATTGTTGGAGGATGTGTGCGACATATGGATAATAATTGTGAAATTTTTAAAGAATTTTTATTGCTTTTGTGCATTTTTGTTGCGTAAATTTGCCTTGAAGTTTCCGACGGGTGGTAATAATATTTTTTAAAAAATTGTAAAATTTTAAGAAAAAGAATTTATAAATTTTTTAAAATGTTTAATATAAGTAAGATTTAAAAAATTTTAAAACTTATTTCTATATTTTTTTGAATTTTTAAATCTAAAATTTTTAATATGAAATTTAATATCTTTATAATTTATTAAACAATTTTTGAATTTTTGTAGATAATTTAAAGTTAGTTATAAAATTTAAAAATTCCAAATTTATAATAAAATTTAAATTTTTAAAATTTATTGAAAAATGTTTGCAATTTATATTTTGAAATACATTTTTGAAAATTCTATAATTCTCTAAGAAAGTTCAAAAATAACTAATGCTAAATTATAATTTTGAATTATTTATCAAAAACTTAAACAAGTTAGATTTAACAATTCAATAAAATATAAGAAAGTTTTTAAATTTGACTTTTAAAGTTTTTATTTAAAATGTTTAAAAATGATATTGAAATTGAATTTTTGAAATATTTCATAAAAGTCTTAAATTTTATTTTAAAATTTCTGAAATTTGTTAAAAAATTTTTCAAAATTTGTTTTAAATTTATCAAAATTTGTTCTAAAATTTTTAAAACTACTTGGAGAATTTTTAAAGTTTATTGTTTTAAATTTTAAAATTAGATTTTTAATATTTTTAAATTTTTATTATTAAACCTAGAATTTTCAAAAAATAAATATTTCACCATTTTTAAATTGTTCTCATTTTTTTGCAAATATTTGTTCTCATTTTTTATTCAAAATTTTATTAAAAATGTTCAAATTTGAATAAAAACTCTACATTTGGATTAAAATCTTCAATTTTTGGTTAAAAGTCTTCAAATTTAAATTAAAAATGATCAAATTTGGATGAAACTTCAATGAAATTTGGTAAATCCACTCCTAAAGCCAGCATTCTAACATAACCTAACCCAACAGTCTACCCTTAACTTAATATAGCTCAATATAACTTAATACAGCTCAATAAAACCTAACATAACACTAAAAACAATAAAAAGACCATAAAAATCACTCATAAAACCATGCAAAAAATCCATATCCAACTTCCTCAACATCCTCAAAAAGCCATAAAAGATTCCATCACATAAAATATGAAAATTTTTTCCCAATAATCGGATCAAAAAAAAAATCTGTTACTCAATTGCAGACATAACAATAATAAAAAAGCAATAAAAATTTTATGCGCTACTTGTATGAATGAATCTTTGTAGGAAGACGCAGCAAGTGGAGAAGGAGAAAGAGAGAAAATAAAGACTTTTTTTTATTGCTATTAAATATGTACCGTGAAACACTTAAATAATATTACAAGTCTGGCACATTTTATTTTCATTACATTTCTGTAGGTCAGTGCCTGTTTTTTTAACCGAAAAAAAAGTAAAAATGTGAAAAATAAAATTTATGAGCACTGATGATGCGAACCCATTAATAATTTTTGAAAATGAAAGAGAAATTGTGAATGAAAAAAAAAAATGAGGAAAAAAGAAGAAAGTTCTTCAATTAATACATAAAAATGTCACACACATTCATAAAGGAGTAAGAAAGTCCTTGGGTTGTTGGACAAGAAGCGCATTTTTTGGAGTAAAAATTCATGAAAATTGGAAAAAAATTTTGAGGTTAGGTTGATCAAAATGAGAGGAAAATCAATAAAAATTGCAAAATGTGCATGCTGCAAGGAAGATTCGAACTCATGACTTGATCAGAAATTTTTGAATGAAATTTTATACTTCATAAGAAGAAGTTTCTCTTTTTTCAAGAACTTTTGTATGAAATCTTATGCTTCACAAGAAGAAGTTTCTCTATTTTCAAAGACTTTTGTATGAAATCTTATACTTCACAAGAAGAAGTTTCTCTATTTTCAAAGACTTTTGTATGAAATTTTATACTTCACAAGAATTAGTTTCAAATTTTAGACAGTCAGTATATTGTCTGTTTATTGTTGTTAAGCCAAGTAATCAATTTTCTCAATTTTTAAGAATCAAGGAACTGGCATTAATGCCGTTATTTTAACAGAAATGCAATTCAGATTGATTTGTTCTAATTGTTCCTGCATCAGTATATTCTGATAAAGACTACCGATTAGCCAGTCACACGGACAGTCAACCAATCTCTCAGACAGCCCGACCCTACCCAAAGCATCCTAAAACATTCCCCCATCTCCCCTCAAAAAAATGGCGCTCAATAATCCATATATACACAAAAAATAAATATATAATTTCTAAGGCGCTTGTAAATGAATACAAAAACCTACTCACACTTCTTTTCAATTGTCAGACATGTCGCATGACTTCTATTATTTTCTTATTTGACGGTGATTTATATCTTCTCCCCCGAAAATAATAAGAAGAGCTAAAAAGAAGAGCAGCAAAAATAGGAGGAAAAGAAAAAAAAAGCAAAAATAAAAAGCATCGAGGATGATTCTTCACTTATTGCACACACAAAATGTTTTGTACGTAAAACGGTTTGCTGTTAAACAACTTTTTAAGGGAAAAGAAAAAGAAATTTCTTTGTGAAATCCTTCTTGTTATTTCTTTTGGTGCTGCTTGTTTGTAAATTGATAAGTTTTTGGGTGAAAATTGATGGATCCAGTATATGGGATGGGACTATGGATTATGAGTTGGGATTTAATATAGGTTTGGACTGCTAGCAGAGCTCAAATTCGATTCGGATTTCGTATGGAAAAGTCGGACTCAAGTTGACTTTACTCCGTATAATCTTTGAGTTCCTGTATTGCGACATGCTATTTCGCCAAAACATGGAATGTGGTTGAGCACCCTATTTGCGTACGCCTTAGGCCACTGCCTATGCAGCATAATCTCACTAGGACACTAAAGTGCTTAAATAGGGGATTTGAACCGAACTCCGTTGATGAAGTTTATTCATTTTTTGCCTACATTTTAAGTAAACTTATTAGTAAATCTAATTCTTTATGTAGCTATAAGTTTGGTATGATACCGGATTTGATGAAATCAGGCTCCATGCCAGAGTCAAGTTCATTTGGGGACTCATTTTCTGCCTTTTCAGGGTCTTGTGGCTTCCGTGTGAGCAATCGGCTCTAGTTTAATGACTCAGTATTGTAAATAGGATTCAATTTCATTTGACAAGTTACGAACTCATGACCGCTGTGTCACTGTTGTAATTATTAGATACCACATCACTCAGCCATTCCTTCATCGACCTACTTTAGGTCATATTTGAGAATTTCACTTATTTATCTATTAAAGCAGTGTTTGGCAACCTGTGTGCCGTCAAACAGTTTTTGGCAATGACATGAATCGTCTGCCGGTGTGGTTTCAATCCTGGCATACGGGACCGTGTTCATATCGTGTGGTATGCTCCAAAAAGTAAGAAGGTTTTGCCTCACCGTATTAAAGCCTTAACTTCATCCAATTTCCCCAACAATTATATTTTATCACTAACTTCCTCAAACTAAAATTTTTCCCTTCATCGTTTTCCAATAAATGCGCAAAAAAAAAAAATACGATCCACTTCTTCATTTTTCCTCGCTTCCTCATACAGTAAACATATCATCATCATCTATTGCCACACAATAATGTTTAATAATAACAACACCAGCATTAAAAAAATAATACAAAGAATAAGAATACAAGGATGTAAAGAATTTTTTCAGTACCAGTAAGAGAGCAAGGAAGTGGAAGAGAGAAGAAAATCAGTAAATGTAACATGCAGTGATGGGTATCAGTTGGGGTGAGATGATGCTGTAGAAAGTAAGAATGACTCAAACGATGGAAGAAATAAAAACAATGAATAAATAATTGAAGTTATGCAATAATAGGAATAGATATACACAAAAGTATGAGCACCGCCACCACAAGTCTGGTGTGTGGATAGAATAAAAAAATTATCATATTTATTGAAAATAAACATTTTTGAGGATATACAAAAAAATAGACACCCAGTTAGAATCCGAGGGAGTTCAACTTTTCACGCACAGTAATCATCCTAGCTTCAGTTCCTCACTCTTTTTTTCTTTTGGCTCATTGTTGTTCCATAGATGAGATTTAGATCTGTTGGGGAAGTTTGTGATGTGCTCTGTTGTTGCTGTATCGTTATAGATATAGGAGAAAAAAGTTCATTGTATAAGATGTGCGTTGTCTTAATCAGATAACAATAGGAAGGGGTGGTGGAGGAAGCAGGAAGAGAAAGAGAAAGAGAATAAACGAGGCGATGTGATGATGATGGTTTGGATGGCTTGTTTAGGGGTTCTGGAGATGATTTGTATTGGAGGGGATTTGGGGGAATGGATTTGGTGGATAATCTGGGATTTTTATGGATTTTGGGACAATGGTGTAAATTTTGAACATTTTAAAGGATAATTTACGTTTTTATATAATTTCTTACTTTGTTGGCAATACAGATCAATTGTGGTCCATGACCTCCATTAGTATAGTAATATCATAAGGTAATTTGATGTCTTGATCCTTTAAAGAGCTCACACCTCATTATTGGATTATTAAAAAGCATACCAATAGTATCAGCAGTCAATCTTAGTCCAAAAGAGCATTTTAACTATAACTAGTCATTTGGTAATATTTTAGAAGCTGAGACACATAAACTAAGGTGTCTACCTCTTTTTTAAATGAGCTGAGTTTGACTTCTTACTCACTTACTTCGTTGGCCGTACCGATCAAATGGTATCCATTACCTCACATTGATGTCACCCAAACCTTGCTTTATGACTGACTTTAGATTGTCAATTCCCGATTCCAAATGCAAAACTGTCTCGTTCGACAGCTTCTTTCGATGAGTTCTTTGTCCAACTACGCAGTCTCTTGCCATCCACAAAGACAGACTTAGAAACTTTACTGAATGGCCTTCCACGGGTCTTCTAATATATCATGCCCAGTCCATTGGAGTCTGTTCAATGTCAGATACCCTCAAGATACCTTTAAGAGGTCTTTTGTCATTTGGTCTCAGGGTCACTTGAATGTTCATCTACAGTTATGCAGTTACTCAGTTATGTTCGAGAAAAAATCCAACAACCAGTTTATCAAGCCCCCTAAACTCTACAAAAAAATAACATAATCTATATACAATAACAGACTTAATAATATCTACCATCATACATATAAAAGAAAGAAAATAAAAAGGAAGTAAATCTCAATAATAATTAAAATGACATCATTTCAGAATCCCGCCCACACTTTCCAATTCGTAATGTAATATATACATGTCTTCTTCCTCATTCCACAAACTCTATATTCTTCATAAATACATACACATCCATAATAATACAACAAAACAGCCATAAATCATCAACCTGTGATATGATGGAAATGGGAAAGCTTTATTTATAATTTTCTTTTTAGCCCTAAAGGATTCAACGAAGAAAATAATGCGACGAGGATATAAAAAGGCAGATCCTTTACTAAGTTCCTTTTTTTTCTGCTCTCGGAAAAAAGTATTTTCCAGCTATGAAAAAAAATTATAGGAAATAAAAACTAAAAGTCTGGTAAAATGGTTATGCATTCATTGTAAATGGAGGGTATTATATTTATGACAAAATTATGATAATAATTCCAATTTTTAATGCTGGTCTATTCTTTACTATTACTTGATGATACTTCTATTGCTACAATTTTTTTGCTTCTTATTTTCATCTTGACTCATGTTTGATGATGAGGATGAAGGAAATATTTCGGAAATGGAATAAAAGCGGATTTGAAAGTTTTTTTTTTCTTTCTTCTTCTTTTGTTGGAGAGAAGTTTTTGGATGACTTTTATGATGGGGATTGGGGATTTAATAAGGGGTTTTTTTGGTTGATGATCAGGGGGTGGGGGACAGGGATTCTTAAGCTATGGTCCATGAAACACACCTGGGTTAAGCTTGGGGATTTAAAAGGGGTTTGATAATTAGGAAAAGCGACCAGTGCTTCTCAAGTTATGCTTCATGGAACACACCTGGGTTTAATAGGGCTTCATTTGCTAACTATACTGATTTTGGGGTCAATTTGGTTTCTTTCTCCTTTTTTTGTGCCACTTAGGACTGTTATGTCGTCAAATTTAACAAGTACGTCCAATTTTTTTGATTCTGATTCTCTAGAAATTGGAGAAATTTTCTTGTTAAGGATGATTTTGGCTCGGAAAATCACTCTTTTGCTGAGTGTCTCCTAGAAAGTATGATGCAGAGTTAAATTTGGAATAGTATTGGTTCCAATAATCGAAGAAGCTCAGTGACGGAATGGTTTAATACTACGATACCTAATTATTGTGATACCGACCAAGTGAAATCATATGTTCGAGACCCGGCAAGAAAAACCCTTACATCTGTCCTTTATTGAATCATACGCAGTGGAAACGCTGCTCACAGCCGCCCTTAGTACGTTAAAGACAATAAGCTGATAATTGCGTCATCAGAGGATTGGTTCTGACCTTACTATCAACAGTAGGTGTAGTGGTCTGGCGCATCCTCACTAGTTAAACAATCATTAGCCGTTAAACGCTCTAGCATAGCTCTGTATCACAATGATATGGATAGCTAAAGGCCTTTTTTTGGAGACTTTGCTTTATTCGGTGTCCATTTGGACTCCTTCTCGTTTTTTGTATCTCTCGGGTCAATTTTCAATTTCAAATCCCGCAAAAACTCCAAAAATCTTCAATATTTCAAACAAAAATCCTCAAAATATCTCTCCAAAAATCCAAAAAAAACCTATCCTATAAATGCTGACATTCACAAAACTAAACATCCATCCTCCAAACATTCACGCACATCCAAAATAAAAAACAGTCAGACGTAAAAAAAAGTCCCTCATCATCATCCAAAATACAAAATCAAAATGATGCGAGAGAGAGAATAAAAAATGTAATGGAAATGGATGTTCGTAGCAATAAACAATGATTTAATATCCAATGCGCAGGAACACAAGATTTTCAGCAATGGCATAAAGCATTTATTCCACTATTCACCATCTCGCAAATCATCTCAGTGTTGAAGATAAATTGTTGGAAGTAAAGTTTTTTTGGTGTATTAAGGATATACGATGATGAATATTTCCACGAAAAGAAGGAAAAGTCTTAGAACATTTCCTTTTCCCTGTGAGCATGCAAGAGAGCACTAAGCAATAAGTTTTGGTGAAATTCCTTCGTACTCAGCACAAGATATCGTTTCTCTTGTTATTTATGTTGTTGTCGGATGAGGAGCCAGTTGCATTACAACAATATATGAGCGAGCACGACTTAAAAACTGTTACGTTAATTTTTATTTCGACACAAAGACTATTTACACTTGAAATTAATTCAATTTTCCTTTATTGTGGAGCGAAAAAAATTCGGTGAAATTATTTTTGGATAGTCCAAAAACGTGAATTTAGTGACCCTTTTTTTTTAGTTTGTGTTTTGCTTCATTTTTCAGTTCCTTCGAGCGATCGCGAAATATTTTTTTTTTTTTTGTGGATTTTCTTCTTATTGCTCGCATTTCAATCTATTCCGCTGTCTTTGATTTATCGATTTTGTGTCACTCGTGTGCTTCGTTTTGAAATTTTTTCTGTTCTTTCCATTCTGTTGTGTAAAAAAAAAGTTGTGTTTCTTGGTGGGGTGGAACTGAACAAAAAAAAAATATATAAATATAATTTTGAGGGTGGAAAATATTTTTGTGCTGAGTGAAGTGAACACCCGGATGTGTTTGGGAGCTTCTAAAAAATTTGTGTGTGTCTTAAAGGAGGTTCGATAGAATGAATGCTGAGACAATCTGACTGTTTAAGACCTTAGGAATAGTTGAGAATTGTTGAAAATTGAGGATACTGCTTTAAGTGGTTCAATAGAGTCTTAAATCAGACAAAAAGCTGTCATATGTAGTGAATAACATTGATAAATACATAAAGAGCGTACATAAGCAAGTGACATATTCGAATAAGTGACAAACATTCAAATATTGAGCCCAAGATTCTCTCAGAAAACAGTAAGGATCCCAAAAAAGTTGATGACAACTAGTTTGACATAAAAGGCCTTCTTTTGAATTTTAAAGCTTCTTAAAAAGTGAATAATATTTGAAATCTATCGAATAAGTGACAATCTCAATTTAAAGACATAAATATAAGTCGCATATAGAAGGCATATAGAAGGCATCATCAAATGGTTTTAATAGCCTCTGTAAAGCTAGTAGCACCTCACATAAATTCAGAACATCTTCAAAAATTAATAATTAACCTGCTTTTGCTAAAAGCACTTAAAAAACGTTAGAAACATCTTTAATAAAGCTACAAACAATGCTTGAAATTTTAAAAGTGCTCAACAGTCGACTGAAGCTTCACGAACCTCAATGAAGAGTATAATTATCCAACAATCCAAAGCGCCAACTAAGCAAGGCAATAAGTATCTATTCAAATCTTAAACAAATTTTAAAAGTTGAACGAACTGAAAATAGCGGAAGGAATCTATAAAGAAAATATATTGAGGATACTATAGGTGTTCCATAAATGCTGAAAAATCCATAAGAGGATACATTAAGTGCTTCAAAAACCCTAAAAACACTCTCAACAAGGCTTTGAGCATTTTTTGGAAATTTTAAAAATTTTAAAAAAGTGAAAAACATCCAAAAATTGAAAATATTCCAAAAAAAAAAGCTACAAATACATCAAAATAATCCAAGACTACCACAAAAAAGCAACGAATACATCCATAATATCCAAGAACACCTCAATGGAACTAAGATTATCCTAAAAAGAACTAAAGACACTATCAAAAAAAGCAAAAATCACTCAAAGCTTTAAGAATATCCTCAATATATTAAAGACCAACTCCATTAAGTTAAGAACATCGTCAATATATTGAAGAGCACTCAAAAAACTCAATAATATCCTCAGAAAATTAAGGAGCATCCAATAAGCTCAAAAAAAAACCCCAAAAAATTAAAGCGCATTTAATAAGCTCAATAACACCCCAAAAAATTAAAGAGCCCCCCATAAAAGCTCTAAGAACACCTCAAAAAACTAAGACCACCCCAAATAAATCACAAACAATCAAAAAAATAAAAAAAAATTCAAAACACAACAACAAAGAAGCACACACAGAGAATAAATAAAAAACAGTAAAAGAATGAACAGATAATTAGCAAATAATCATCGTCTCCCCACTCTCCGACCCACCACCACCCAGGAAGTGATTTATGAAGTGTTTAAAAAATAAATTAATAAAAAATGTCCTGATAAGAGTCGTGAATCGTGTTAAAATGTTACCACCAAAACGTAGAAAAATTAAATGATAAAAACAGTAAAAATGTTGACATTCATCCCAATTCATTCATGCTTTTCACATTTGCAATTATGTTTGCTTTCAAGTGTCTGTTTATTCGTAATTAGTTGTAGTAAAACATTTTTATTATTATTTTGGTATGCAAATACGAATGCGAGGACAAGAGACAAAAATATGTGCTTATTTATTCTATGAAAAGTGAAAAAAATTATGGGAATTATTCCAATTTTTAAAGGACATAAACGGATGTTTTTTATTTTCGATTATTTTTGCCTTTTTCACAAATTATAAATAATAATGTAAATTTAAGTGAGATGAATTTAAAGTGAAATAATAATAATATTAAAAAATATATATAAATTATTTTTATATGCATCTACATTTTTTATACTCTATAATTTCCTCTCATCGTATCAATTGAATCAATTAAAAGAGTGAAATTTTTATTTTAACAAAAAATAATAATAATAAAAGAGAAGTAAATAAGTTATAAACATATATCGAAAGGAAGGAACGAAAAGGAAAAAGAGTCAAGGTAATTAAGATGTTTTGAACATATTATCGGACTTTGGGGCCCTTGTGGGGATTTTGTGGGGAATTTTTAATATTTTTAAATTTTGAAAATAATTTAAAAATATTTTAAATTTATTTTAAATTTATTTTAAATTTTTAAATTTCAAAAATTGGGAATTTTTATTGATAATTATAGATAATCTAACATTTTTAAACAAATTTCAAAATTTTCAAAAAATTCAAAATTTTTAAAGAAATTCATTATTTAAAAAAAAATTAAACTTTTGTTTTTTTAAAAATTTAAATTTTCAAAAAGTTAAAACTTTTAAAAGTAAATCCTTTTAAAATTTAGGAAAATTCAAATTGTCAAAAGATTTGAAAATGTTGAAAACCAATTGGAATTTTTAATCAAAATCGAAATTTGAAACTGAAAATTTTAATTTTTTTTTTTTTTAAGTAATTTTGAGAATTTGAAAATTTTTGTAATTTTGAAAATTTAAACTATTTTGTAATTTTAAAAATTCAAATTCAAAATCTTAAAAAATTTGGAAATTAAAAATTTAAATATTTTAGAAATTTTTAAAAATATATAACAAATTTTAAAGTTTACATTCATAGATATAATTGTAATAAAATTCTTAAATTTTAAATTTTCAAAATTTAAAATTATTTGAAATAAACAAAACGGTTTTAAAATTTAAAAAAAAAATTAAAATTTTTTAAATTTGAAATAGACTTTTAAAAAATTAGAAATTTTCAAAACTAAAATACATTCTAAATTTTCAAATTTAAACATTTTGAAAATTTCAAATTTCAAAATTTTGTAAGTTCCAAATTTTAAAAAATTAAAAATTCAAATTATTGAGAATTATGAAATCCTTTTAAATTTGATTTAAAAATCCCAAAACCCCCAAAATATTTCTCCCCAAAATCCCCCCAAAGGAATCCCACATATCCACATATCAAGACAGATTGGATATTTAAAGGCAATTGAAATGCTATGTTGTTTTTCATTCCACTTTTGATAAGTCCATGACAATTGCCATTGGCATCTCATTGAGTATTGCATGGCATGATAGCTACTGATTACATTAAATGTTTTTTTTTTTTTACTTATATGCCGACTCTCCAAGCTTATACACAATTTAATTGTGAAAAAGAACACGAAAACGTATTATCAGTTTGTCGATTTATTGTTTTTTGCTTCTTGTGGTGTATGCAAGTTGGAAATTTTGGTGGGTTTTTGGGGCATAAAGCGCATTTTTAGGTTGAGGGGTTTGTTACTTGAAATTTGAATTTTTAACGGATTTTTAAGAATTTAAAAAGCAGAAAATTGACTTAAAAGCACCTAAAATAGCTAATCAGCCAAGTCAATCCAAAAATACTCAATCAAGTTCCAAAAATGACACAAAAAATTCACTTCCTTTATTCTCATCCACTTTGTCTCCCAATTCCACATTTATATCCCATACTCCAATATGATAAACATCAATTTATTCACATTTAATGTATACAGCATGAAGGGAGCATTAAAGAACATACAACAAAAAAGAGAGAGATCAAGCGAGCAAGGCAAGCATTGATAGACATTTTTCAAATCGATAACACAAAATTTTTCCACTGTACTTCGATCATGCTGTCAATTTTGCCTTGTCACCTTTAATGTCTCGTTTAATTGAATTGAAAGAATTTTAAACAACTTCATTCAGTTTCAGATTCACTCTCTACGTCTTTTTTTATGGATTGTGTTGTGTATGGTGGATTAGAGGAAATATGCCGACTTTGTGGATTTGTGGGAAGATTGCGTGATTTATAATTTGGGATTGGTGAGGTTTGGGTGGGATTGGGATGAATTAGGGGGGTTTATGGGATGATTTGGGGTATGGAGTGGTGATAATGGGTTGATTATGGATGATTAGGTAGGGTACTTGGTGTATCTTGGGTACATCACTACCCTTAGTGTCCATTAAGGCTTAAGTTGACGGTTATGGATGATTAAGTGAAATTCTTAGGGTATCTTGGGTACATCACTTCCCTTAGTGTCCATTGTGGCTTAAATTGACGGTTATGGATGATTAACTCAGGTTTTTAGGGTATCTTGGGTATATGACTACCCTTAGTGTCGATTAAGGACGGTATGGCAATTTTATGTGCAATTACATGCTCCTAAGGATTAAATGTGGCCAATAATGCTGCTTTTCATCAATCCAAATCAATCCAGCATCATTCTAAGTGTTCGTTAGCTTCTGAAGCTCTATTCTTGCCTACCTTCTGCTAATCATCAATACCAAGTTCTACAGAATCATAACCTACATAATCCATCACCATAACCTAAAAAACTCATAACCATAACCTCAAAATTCGACCCAATTTCACAAGAATCCTCATCATGCTCCATATATAGTCTATATGATAACAAACAGTCTTGTCTATCAACAAGCTATAGTGTTGAATTTATACAAGCTTAATTCAACAGCACATACATAACTTGAGTTATGACTCTCAACAAGAACATATTCAACTTATAAAGCAACAAGCACAGATTTTTCAATTATTGTACAATAAGGACAACAACTTTACAATGACTCATCGTGTTTACTCATAGTCATATACACACATCTATCCTATGGTGTCTGTTCAACACCTACTCATCACATTCAGCCTTCATTTTCTATATTCTATGAAATGTTAGGCTCTTGATGTATGTGCTCGTTTTTATAGAACGTGGTAAAAATTTTATATTGTGCATTTATCTTATCTACGATAATTAATCTCTAAAAACTTTTTTATGTAGGAAACATGCCCGAAAAAAAAATAAGTAACAATTTGCATTGAATTTTAATTTTCTTGTCTTGACTCATTCAAATCTCCGTACTTTCTAAGTTATATCCATCTTAAAAAATATCATAATAATAAATTTTGATACAAATCTTAGTTACGGTACTTTCTAAGTGAGTCACTTGATGGAAAAGAAACAAATGGGAGACAAATTAGACATTTTTTTGGACAGTAGTAAATTAGACAAATTTTTGTCAAGATGAAGGCTTTCACAGAATATTATGAATGACGACATAAATCAAAATTATTTGGACATGAATTGTGGAAAATTTTGAAAAATTTTGATTTTTAATTGTGTAGGTTTTTGCATTTGGGGCATCTCAGAGTCTAATCTTGAGTGCTCTTGGGGAATTATGATGATTTAGATTGAATTATGAATGGTGATTAAGGTTGCAGTGATATTAACAAGTAGGATCGGGCCCTTATATTAAGTTGGCAATTTAAGGGATAACGAGGAATTTTCTAAACGTTCACAAATGTACCTGGTTATGTATGGGCCGTTTGTCCATTCGTTCTTGATTTATGTGTCCAAGAGTGTATCCAAGGGACGAAGGTAAGAGAAGGTTGATCAAACTAGACAAAAACGACAAATCTTATCAAAGTAAAGTCCATTCCATACTCTGCTTAAGGTATAGCCAAAAACTAACAATCCTTCATGGTTTCATCCCTGTATCTGCTTAATTACTTACTTCGCTGACCAAGCAGATCAATTGTAATCAATGTCTTCCCTCAGATGCCACCTGAAAATGACCCTATCACTGGATTCTGCTTGTCATTTTAATAATCTACAAAGTGTCCATGTCATTAATAATATTTATTAGTTGATTTGCTGGGTGTTTATGCAGACAATAAGAACCTTAATGGAGCAAGTAATTATTAAATAGACTAAACAAAGTTCGAATCTTAATGAATTTGTACAAAATATATAACATTCAAACCACTACGTACATCTTTTTTTAATTGTTTAATTTTTTTGATAATTTTTTTCAAAATTTTGGCAAATTTATCTTAAAATAACCATGTCAGCTAGGATTTCTTGATGCCATGGTCTTGACAAATGCTGCGGTCTTGGCTCTCAAGAATTTTTGTTCACGGCCAGAGCTCGACTCGAGTTGACTTTAAGTGTATCGATACAGAGAACCCTTAACAGCATCCCCCATTTCCATCTCATCTCCAACAAGACCACCACAACCTCATCTTCCATTAATTCAATTAATTTACTGACATTTTTAAAAAAAAAAAGTTATGATGGTCAATTTCCTCAATAGACTTGACTATCAGCATCATAAACAATTTCTCATTTTCTCTTCCATTCTCTTCCATCTTTCGATTGAGTAAACATTTGCGGGTTCCTTTCCAATATGTACACACACCGTAGTGAGATTATCCACTATATTACATGCTTTTAACAAAAAAAAAATCTTCAGTATTGAAAAAAAAAATGCACAAAGCAATAAATCTTTAAAGAAGATTTTTTTATTCCGATATGGGAAAAAATTAATTTTTTGTCACGTGTTGCCGACATTGATTCCTTTTTTTTTTTTGCTGTTGCACCGGGGGTTGAAGAATTATCGAATTTATATATATTAAAAAAAATTATTGAATATATCGCTCGGGTTTCTCGGGGCATATATAACAAAAGAATCGATCGGAATAGTTTTTATGCTATATGGTACTACATTAACGTAATTAATTTCAGTGATTTATTGTTTTTCAATCTATTTCACAATTTTATATCCATTGATATGGATTTTTTTTTAAAAAAAGTATAATTGAAAATGGCCTTAGGGCTGTTGATTGAGGGATTAGAGCGCATATTACATTGCAAAATTCAATTGGATGGATTCAGATGCATTTAAAGAATTGCTATACAA
Organism: Chironomus tepperi; assembly: GCF_022539635.2. Classification (NCBI taxonomy): domain Eukaryota; kingdom Metazoa; phylum Arthropoda; class Insecta; order Diptera; family Chironomidae; genus Chironomus; species Chironomus tepperi. Next base: position 6,637,639 of record NW_027226207.1, read on the forward strand.
TTTAACATTTTAACTTCAAATTTTTAACGTCTTTTTGAATTTCAAATATTTTTAACTTGCTTACTTAATTTGCTGGCCATACAGATCAGCTTTGGTCCATGGCCTTTCTCAGTTGGCTTCTAAAATTGGCTGTATTGCTGGCTATCTTTTTCCAATTGTCAATAGCAAGTGCTAATCTGTCTCTATCAACAGCCTCCTTCAAAAATTTTAAAATTCAAATTTTAACGGTTTTTTCAAATTTAAATTTTTAACGGCTTTTCAAAATTCAAATTAATGTTTTTGAATATTTAGTAAATCCATGTGTATAGTGGCTCATTAGCTCAGCTATTAATCAGACCTCAAAATTGACTTAGATTCGACTTGAGTCAACTCAACTCAATACAAAATCCGAGGCTACTTCGAGCTCTACTACTAAGTATGATACTCAGTCAGCCAACCAGAAATCTACCCATCCATCTATCCTACCTGTCATCACACCAGTCAGTCAGTCAGTCAAACCAAAAACCTTGCAAAATTTCCAATTTTTCCCAATTTTTGCGCTCCTTAAAAATTGCATTAAATGGTTGCTCAGCAAGTCACTCATCCCTGCTACAACAATAGACAATCTTTGTTCGAAAAATATAAAACGGTACAAAATGAAACTAACGGTTTTCTATTCGGTATATAGTCACTCTCAAAAAAATAGGCAGATCTATGGTTTGTGATAACTTTTTTTTTATATTTTTCGGTCTTCATTGTGTTACAATTTAAAAGGCGCATATCCAATAATAACAATGAATCCCAAAAAAGAGAATCTATTCCCATTTCGACAATAGCGACGACGACCAGCATTCAGCAATTTTGTATATCTTATTATTTAATAATTTTCTTGATTGTTATCATCGTAAATCATTTAAAATAACAACTTTTCTTTTTGTGCCTTTCTGACGGTGGATGTGGATATTTGTGTCATTTCCTTTAATTTTTTGGATGTCATTCACCCTCATCATGGCATGGTGGACTATTGAGATGATTTTTTTTTTAGAGGAAAGGAAGTTTGATTAATTTTTGGGTATTTTAAATGGATGGAATATTGGGTATGGTGTGTAGAATTGTGCTGGAAATAGGATATATATTGTGGTTTAATAATGATTTCAACTCATTGCTGCAGAATGAGCAACTGGGAATGCAATTAAAAACGAAGTAATCCAAGGTTCAAATCCTATCCAAAACTACAGATTGATGTATGATATGTTTTTCCTTTTATTTTTGAATTTTATCATATTTTGACACTTAATACCCGGACAGACAGTGAGGACATCGACTTGGTACGGCAACGACTTGGGGCGTACGAGGGTCAATTGCCGCGCATAGGGAATGTCTGAAGACAGTTCTATTCTTCGAAATCTTCTACCAGTTCGGGATATTATGGACTCTAGCGTCCAATTCAGGAATTCTCTGATCTTCCTCACGATCTTTTGCCATCCATAAAGTATTGTGCCTTCTACTTACCATTTTCAAATACCAAGTGCAACATTATCTCAATCGGCAGCCTCAAAAACTCCTAATTACAGCTCATTAATTGCATCTAAAATCCATCCTTAATTTTCCTTTTATTCAAGTCATTTTCAAGCATATCTTGAGCATATCCAACCGAATACCCACCAACAAAAAAATCCTCTATATATCTAGCTAGATTGTACGTGAATGTTGGAATAATTAATAAGCTTTTCCTACTATTTGGGACATGTCATGATAAAAACTTTTTTTTTTTTTAACCATTCGTTCATTCTCCTTCTTCCCATGTCATGATGGAAGAAAACAGCAGCCTGAAAATGGCATAACATGAAACAAAAAACGTCAAAAGGTTTTCAAAAAAAATTTTTTTTGTGATATAGCGTGTATTGTTGTTCTCTGCAGCACGCAAAAAATATATTTTTTTTCCATCCATTTCACTCACACTATGCTGTATATCCATACATATTCCGTCTATTATTATTTCTATCAGCGGGAGTAAAAATCTCGAAGCAGCAGCAATAGCTACAACAAACAACAGAAAAAAAGCGGTCTCTGATTTCACGTTGATTCCTTCTCACTCAATTTTTTAGCTATGAAGCCGTGCCATATAGCGTACGAATTATAATTCAATGGGGGCCTAAAAGAACGGCAACAACAACAAAAAAATGAAATAAACCGTCGAGTCGACATAAACTCGAAGAGAGATGAGTGAGTGAATAAGTGGAGGAGTAAGGAGGATGGAGAGAGAACATAGAAGGAAATGTATATAAAAATTTTTGTATTTGTACATATTTTTCTGACAAGCATTGTTAAAAACTCTGAAAACAAAAAAAAAAAATGAATGCTTTTGCTTAATGCTTTTTCTCTAGAAAATACAAACATTTTTGCCTCTCATTTTGAGCGGGAATTGAGTGAGGTATGGGGGGATGGTGTGTGACTTGGTTTGTCTTGTTGGAGAGAATTTTAGGGGATTTTTATCAGTTTTGCAAAAAAAAAACCCTGTTCAAATGGTGTGAGATACACTGGACTATGAGTGTCTTTAAATGAGATTTGAACTCAAGTCTTTATTACTCAATCATATTTTACGTATGCCATCGACCTGCTCTAGCTATGGTCCTTACATGAAACTTTTACATTTTTGTGACATTTTGAACTATAAAAGTATGACATCTCTAGTCTCTAGTCTCTAGTCTCTAGTCTCTAGTCTCTAGTCTCTAGTCTCTAGTCTCTAGTCTCTAGTCTCTAGTCTCTAGTCTCTAGTCTCTAGTCTCTAGTCTCTAGTCTCTAGTCTCTAGTCTCTAGTCTCTAGTCTCTAGTCTCTAGTCTCTAGTCTCTAGTCTCTAGTCTCTAGTCTCTAGTCTCTAGTCTCTAGTCTCTAGTCTCTAGTCTCTAGTCTCTAGTCCCAATCCTAGCCTAATAAATGCGCCTTAAAACCCTACATAACAAAAATTTCTAACTTCCTCAACTGTTCATCCCGATTTTATTTTCCGAGGATGATGCTTTTTAAAATACAACAGAAAAATAAAATAATTTCATACACAACAGTCAGTTGAGGCAACAGAGAAAAACTAACAACAAAAGAGTGAGTGAGAAACTTGATGATGAAGTCATTGGTGGGAACATTCCAGACTTCGTCCTTAATTGCTCATTAGATATCCCATGGGCTATGATGATGGGATGACTACATTTACTAAAGTAAAGTAAACCCGACAGACATGAAAAAAAAAAAGGAAAAAGGCAAACGATGTCTCCACTGACATGAAGGAAATGAGAGAGAAAATTAAGAGGAGGGAAGTGACAGGGAAAGAGCAAAAAAAATTAAGATACCCTTAATAATATCTAGGTAGACCCCATGACCATATCTTGGTTTAAAAATCTTCTTTTTATATATATATGTGTGTGGTGAACCCATTCATTTCAGTAAATGTGTAAATGCTACAGATGAAGACGATGGAAAAGTGGTTGGATGAGATGGAGTTTTGATTAAGGGAAGTTGTGGATGAAGCGCTGTTGATGATTCTGAAAAATAGCAAAAAAATGAACTAAGATAAAAAAAAAAGTTTATTTCTGTTGGTCGGCATTGAAATAAATTGGAATTTAATTTTTCAATGAATGAGATTTGAACTCAAGATTTTGACGAATAATCAAACATTGGCAATTATAAATCTGATCATAATTTGTAATTTCACTAACATAAATAAAGTAAGGTTCCGGAAATTCTCAATTTCAAAATATATACTCAATTTTGTAATATTCAGGAAGTATCGGTCTCGGTATCAGTTTCGGTCGACTCTGACCTAAAGCCAGTGTACCAGTTAGCATCTTACTTAGGAATTTAGCTGAATTAAGTAGACTATAGTGGAATTCAGAGCTCTAATACAGCAACATGTCGTAAGACGGCAATAAAGAAATGCCAATTAGATGTCAAAACTGTGAATTTGGACAAACTTTGTGATTCGGCCAGCAATAAAGGCTTTCTATCTGAATTTTGTAGCAGCCTAGGCTCCAAGTCGGACTATGGTTCCAGAATTAAGCAAGTAAAAGCTCTTAATCGACTCTAAATGCAAAATCCAATTTGACTTCAAGTACTTGTTGAAAATAAGGGCAAAGGATGGATGACAAACATCCAAACTGACCATCCAGAACCCAACCATCCTTTCACAAAACAAGCTTCAAAAAAAATATAAAAAAAATTAAATTAGTTGAAAATGAGAAATTATAGTTATTTTTTAAAAAAATTGTGTACACAGAAGAAGCAGCATAAGAGAATGCCAGCAGGAAGTACAATGGAGAGTAAGCGAAAAAATTACCGTAATCCATTATTTCATTATATTCCTACACATTCTCTAGTTTTTTTTTTCTGTGATATGATTCACTGTTATGTGTTATTTGTATTATTGCTGAAATATACAGCAGCAAAAATAAAAGTTGGATATTCTTACACATCAACCATGTTATATGTGCATGTAAGCCATAATACATTCGAATAAGGGAAAAAAAAAGAAATCCTTTATTTTTTTTTTCAAACTATAGCAAAATATACACCAATACACATTCATACTCAATTTTAGCAAGTTTCTACTCTCCTCACTCAACTCTGTGTGTTATTTCTCGTTGAATTTTTTTCTTTCCATTTTTACTATTCCGAAGCGCTATAAATCAAATACATCAACCCCTATGTGTCAGGCGTGCCTTGACAACTGATTGCAAAGAGGGGTGGGTTATACATACAATATCCTTTATAAAAGGATATTTTTTTTTTTTATTCTCTCTTCTTTTACTACTCAATGCTTTCCTATGTAAGTGCCAGTATTTGTATGTGGAACAAGCGAGTGGAAAGGAACTGAACAATGAACGATGAGATGAAATACAATAACAGAAGGAATATTGAAAAAAAAAAAGATGTGAAAAAACTTTCTATAACTTTGTTTTTTGCGTCTATTTCGATGAGTTTGAGTGAATATACATAAATGGATTGAATTTCTTGTTTGTTTTATAATTTTAGCCGGTTTAGGTGACCGGTTTGAGTTGAAAATGGACTTGTCTGAAATTATTTTGAATTTTTCATTAAGGAACTAGATGTAGAACCATTTAACTGGGATGTACAAACTAGTATCAACTTTGTGCAATGGTCAGCGAACTATAACCTAAAAATATCCAAAAAATTAAAAAAAGATCCAAAAAAATCAAATCGCCCCTGGGTGGGCTCGAACCACCAACCTTTCGGTTAACAGCCGAACGCGCTAACCATTGCGCCACAGAGGCAATTTTTGAATGTTTTTCGATTTGGAAATTCTTACATATTTAAAACTTGGCCAGTCCAGGTCAAGGCATTGACATTTAAAATTATTTCATTCGAATAGACAAACTTTCACACAAAGCAATATTAGGGGAACAAGTCAATTACCAAAACCACCAATTAGAATAGGTATTACCATGAAAAAAATTATAATAAATGCATGTGCTGTAACTACTACTTATCCTGTTTCATTAGGAACAATAGAATCATTCATCCGAACAAATGTAATTCAGTATCAATGCCTTGGCCTACTAAAGTAGAGTCCTTTAACATCATTGTTCTATTGTTTCAGTTTAATTTAATGATGGGCACCCTATAAACTACGGCTAACTAGTGTACCACCAAAAAAAATCAAAAATTCCATTAACTACATCCCGTACGTGGTTTCTATCATGACTTATCGTAAAGGAAAGCCCCGAAAAATAAAAGATGGGCTCCATTTGGCTTTTAATGTATAAAAATTCAAAAAAGTGCCAAAAAAAATATTAATCGCCCCTGGGTGGGCTCGAACCACCAACCTTTCGGTTAACAGCCGAACGCGCTAACCATTGCGCCACAGAGGCTATTTTTATATGTTTTTGAAATTGGCAATTTTGCATATTTAAGGTTCAGGCACTCATTTGAAAATACTTAAAAAATATACAATTTTTGCTATTTTCGTCATATTATAGAATTTAGCACTATTAAAAAGTTTCAGATGAATGCCTGACCTTTGGCATTACCTTTAAAATGAGCACTTTCTCTTATCAGTGAATTAATTTTTGTTCAAAACAGTAAACCTTATCAAAATATTGATAATAGAACAAAATGCTCACAAAGCTATTAATCCCAACTAAATTGTAATAAATATTACCCAAAACTGCTAAATTCATCCACAAATCAATGCACTTCCATCATACAAATCTCTTCAAATCACAAGACGACATCAACAAGCAAAAATATTTAAAATTGCCCTCATTTGACATCATAAAACAGCAATAAAGAACGAAGAAGCGTAAAACAAGAGATAAAAAGGAACCGAAAAAAAAATAAAAGTACATAAAAAATTTACAACACAGTTCTGTTAAGTAATTTATAATTATTTAATAACAGTAATGAGGTTGATGATAATGATGGTGATAAAATTAGATAAATGGGATGAGATTGCAGACGAGTTGTTGTAATGGATAATTAATTGATATAAAGCATGATTCAGTCTCGGCTGTTAAATTTGATACTTGATTTGTTATTTATGAGATTTATGAATTGTTATGTGTCATAAATTTATTAATGTAGGGTGTGGAATTAAATTGATTTTGTATTGATGGGGACTGGATTTATGAAGGAATTGAGATTTGAATTATTAAGAACTTTAAAGTTCTAACTTAAATTCAAGATTTGAAAATTTGAATTTTTAACGGAAATTTCAAATTTAAAATAACGAATTTGAATTTTTAACGGAAATTTCAAATTTAAAATAACAAATTTGAATCAAAATTGAAATTTTTAAAATTTCAAATTTAAAAAATTAAATTGAAATTTAAAATTCAATTTTTTCTCAATTTTCCACTCAATTTAAAAACTATTAAACTACAATCAACCATATTTCCCTTAAACAGCATCCTAAACTTCCAAAAAACTACAAAAAATAAAATTCACACAAAAAATGTCGTCAACCTGAAGTGTAAAGCATAATTTGCACAACAACAGCAAAAAAATTCAAATCCCCAACACCACAGAGCAAAAAAGTAAAAGAATTAAGGAAGAGAAACTTCACACTCGTACTTTTTTTTTGTGTTCCAAAATTGTACACTTCTTATTGTTTTGTCTTCATTCCCTTTAAAAAAAAAGCAGAAAGACTTGACTCGAGCGTAACAAAAAAATTAGAAAGTTCTTTTTTTTGTTATTGTTGTTAACATCATGCAAAGATTTTTTTTTTGTTTTGTTTTCCGCATTTAAACAGTTTTGAGAATTGAAATAATGGGTATGCATAAATTGAGATTTATGTAATTTTACAGGAATGTTACTAGAAATGCTTAGAATATTTTCTATGAATAGAGGATGTTGGTGTTTTGTGAAGAATTTGTCATCCTGTATGGTAGGAGAGGTAGTTAGGGGGTGTGCAAATATGCAGGTATCATCAATTTTCAGTGGATGTTCCCAATAACCTCTAGTGAGCATGGTTTGACTCCTCGCATGTCGACAATCCACTGGTTCACTGCATAATGATTGAGAATAATGATTGAATCGGTCCCCGGTAGGAATCGAACCCACATTCTTACAAATCAGTGAAAAACATATCCAGTATGTTGCCAAACCATTCGGCCATCTAGGTCTTACTCTGGTACTGACAGATCCACCTATATTATGACTCGATACCCCCAAATTCAACTCTGCTCAGGCACCCCCCTTACTGCTCCTTGCTGCTCCCCCCTACACCATCCTATACACCTCTTCCCATCCCAGATATGAGATAAATTCCAATCCATCCATAATTGTATGTAGACAAACAGCACACGAGTAAATATTTACATTAAATTCCTTTCAACACTGAACCATTGATTGTTGCAAATTAAAATGCCATACACATGTAAATTTTCAGCCAATAAATCCCCTCCTCCTCCCTCCCCATCCTTACTAGGAATTACAACAACAACAAAAAGAATATTAAACGAACTTGACTTTTTCTTCTCCTTCACATATAATCATTCGCCTCATCTTCTCAATAACAGCAAAAATCGCAAGCCGAGAGGATGAAAGAACGCAAAAAGAAAAGAGAACAAAAAAAAAAATCGAACATAAATCATATTTTTTGACAATTTCCTCTTTTTATAATTTCTTGCGTTTATACTGAAAGAAAAGAAGGAAAGGAAAAAAAAACTTTTGCCTCATCGAGAATTTTTGATGTGTTCTTAACAAATGAAAATGTGCTGATGTCATTCTTTTGTCTTGGTGGGGGTAATTAGATCGGGATTAAGTTGAAGATATGGATTGGGAGTTGAATGGTGATGTGATGGTGGAGTGGGTTGGGGATTTTTGGAGTGTTTTAGACATTAGATCGCGGATAGGTGATTTAGATGCTAACTGACTCACTTGATGGATTAAATAGGACACCAAGGATGCCTACATTCGCGAAATTTCCTCTTTTTTCATCAAATTATGTTGTAAACAGTCGTAACGCTGGATGCAAGACTCTTCCAAGTCAATACGACATTTTCCCATCAGCAAGGCGACATAGCAATGCCTATCGTCTATATTGTGGCGTTATGGTTCAATTAACTCCTTTAGATGATGTCTATCGACTATATTGTGATGCCAAAGAACAATTATGATCAATAATATCCTTTAAATGGCGTCGATTGACTATGAAGCGATACTAAGTATCAACTATGATCTAGGATCTTCATTTGATGTTGTCAATCGACTACATTGTCATTCTAGAGTCTAATTATGACCAATAACCTTATTTTCATGGCGTCTATGGTTTATATTGTGATATAAGGGATCAATTATGATCTATAAGCTCCTTTAGATGGTGTCCAATGTCATTTTGAATGATTATATGCATCAAAAGTGTAATTAATTGACTTGATTCGAAGGATTCACTTAATAATGTACTTAGGAGTGCAATTTGGATACTAAGAGTAGCTAAAGGTCTTAGATCAGGTTCGAATGATGACTTGTCCGCACCAGGGTAAAGTTTACAATTTAAAAACATTGGCCAGGCATTGACTCTCGCTTCTAAAGAATTCCCCAAAAATTTCTCTAAAAACCCAGGTTCAAATCCCCTATAACATCGCCCTAACACCTCTCATCACCATCATCACATCTCATACTTGCTTGCCCCTCGTTCCATCATCATTCGCTCTCCCCATCTTGTTGTTGCTGGTGTTCGACGCCTATTGCCTTTTGCCATCCGAAAAAAAAGAGAATCTAAAGAATCATAAGAAGGCAAAAAAAAGTAAAAAAAAAAAAACTCATAGCCCGTGGTGAGCTGCTTTATATATATGCTTTATATACTTACATGTTAGTGTACAGATGAAACATCTTTAGTATAATATTTACATCTTGCATTATTATGAAAAAAAAGGGGAGAATTTAGTGTGCGGCAACGACAGTGACGGTTTAAGAATGATTGTGCGGGATGAAATGAATATCGCTCATGTTTACTCACATGTGACCTTTTTATACATATAAATTTATGCTTAACCGTACATTGTCGTTGTCATATTTGGTCTCTCCATACATCTGTATGTATTCAGGCTGTATGGATGTTTACAATAGAATCATTCAAATATGAACATTCTTTGAAATGACTGATAATAAAATTGGAACCAGCTATTCTTGCTCTAGATAATCCACACAAATAATGATCATCATGATATCGTCACACTTAGTGTGCTGGCACTCAAAAAATTGCAATGGAACTAAAAAAATGTAGTGTTAACAACCGCATTGCATTGTAATAATGATTGTGGACATATACGATGTAAAAAAAGCTGAAAACAAAAAAGAGACTCTGTGGTTATTTGAATTTTACATATTTGCAGTTATGCATAGATTTTTTATTTTTTTGTTGCCACTTTTCCTGAATATGAATGAGTCATAAGTGACTGTGCAACAGGCAGAACTGTTATATTTTTGGTGGAGATTTTAAGGGAGTTTTTGGTTGAATATTTCAATTTTTTTGGAGGGATTTTGGATACACTGTTGAAGGACTTGATCAGGCACACAGCTATTGTTGTCTATGGACCTTCAACTCAACAGACTAACTCAATAACATCGAAGACTACCTTAATAATTCACAATTCATCTTTAGAACCCAATGATAAGGGTCAGACACTCCAGCAGTACAGTACTGTACTTACTGTACTTTTCATACAGTACTGTACATTTGAAGTGTCTGACCCTTGCCCAATGGATTGATTTTTAACAATAATTTGCAGGCTAATCTTAGTTTGCAGCTTTTCTCAATCAGGGTCGTAGCTAGATTTGAATAAATCAATGGTGGGCAGTCTGTGTGACTCAGCACCCTAGTGTACCGTCCTGTGTCGTAGGGAGAATACTTCCTTACTTCCTTTGTTGACCGTTTAGACCAGCTATGATTCTTGTCCTCTCTCAGTTGGCGTCTAAAGCTGACTCTTTCGCTTGCTGTCTTTTAACAATTGCCAATACTTACTTACTTACTGAAACCATGCTCCGACTTGAAGCCTTGGTTACCACAACTGGCTTTCCATCTGGTTTTACTGCTGGCAAAATCACAAAGCTTGTACAGTTGCCAATACCAAGTGTTAAACTGTCTAAATTGTCTCTGTCATGTCTAGAATTACGTTCTTAATTTTAATTCAGCTTCCAAAATCCAAATTTAGCAATTCTAACTCAAAATCCAATACAATTATCACAACACCTCATCCTAATCATCTTCCATCATCATCCTCAACCTCCAAATGTCTACCAAACTCACCTCACATCTGACCATTAAAACCACAAGACGAATACCATTTCATCCACAAGAATAATTCCTTCCCTATCCATCCCTACCAATTTCCACAACATATTCTTATTACAACATCCAGAATCAACCTTTTATGAACAAATTATTTGAAAGATGCAGCAAAAAATTCTTAGACAATAGGAAATAACATTGTATGACTCAGCTCAGTTAGAAGAATATGGCAAAAAATTTGTAATTTAAGGAACATGATTTTTTTTTTTTGCTTCTTTTATTGTAACGTCTAGAATTTGAGATGAGTCAATTCCCTCCCTTCTTTAATTGCGAATTTGGTATCTGTTTTGTTGTGAGGAAGAGAGTCAGGGGTTGGCTGGGGGTTCAGAGGGAAAGTCAGCAAAATTGTATGAAAATAGGGACAAAATATTGAAGAATTCTTAAATGACTTGGTCAGGGCGAGGAGTTGAACCTAAAAATTATTGACTACTTGATCTGTACTCTATCCTTTAGGACACCGAGCTATATGACTTTTTGATTACTTGCTTGGTACTAGATCATCTAGGGTACCGAACCATATAAAGTCATATTACGATTGATACTCATACAAGAGCGTTGTTAGGGATTGTACTGACCCGGAGCGTATTTAGGAGGTGTTATTGGGGGTCAATTCCAATTAATTAATAAAAAATTTGACTCTGATTTGACGGGACTCTGACTTGGTACCGAATTCGTTACAAATCCGGCAATATGCCAGAGTAACGTTGGTATATTTCAGGATATTGTCAAAACTAAGTGTACAAATTCTTAGCTTTGTGATACAACCAGCAAAAGAGTCAGATGGAAGGCCTTTTGTAGCAACCTAGATTCCAAGTCGGAGCATGGTTCCAGTAAGTGAGTAAGTATTTCAGAGTATTGGACTCAAATTAATGAGCATACTCAAATCATGCTTTTGGCATGCAAATTAGCATTCTCATAATAGTGAGTATGCTCAAAGTATGTTCTTTGTCTGTTAGGGGGTATGTAGTCAACTATCGCTATTTAGATACCCAACCCACCTCAAAACCCCTGAACCAAAAATTCCTCACAACATTCTTATTCATCCTCAATACAACACAGTCTTAAGGACAGCATTGAAACTGCATGATATAAAAAATAACAATAATAAGATGGAATGAACTAGTCAATAGAAAATAAAATGGCATAAAATAGAAGATATCCAAGGAGATACAAACAAGGCAAAGTCAAAAGCGGAAAAGAAATTGACGCGGAATTTCCTTTTTTTCCACATACATATTAAAACTGTAACTGTATATCGAAAATGAAAAGAAGGAAAAAAATTAATTTAAAAATAATCAATAGAGACGACGATAGAAAAGAAGGAAGAGACAGAAAAAAATGGCAGTGGAGTGAAGTTTACTGTTGCCACATTGTATATACACAATCTATTGTTCACTGGATGACGGGCTTTTTTTGCGCGCTTCTCTCATTTTCATTCATTTACTTCACTTTAACTTGTGAATTTTAATTTTAGAGAATATAGCAAGGCAAGGCAAAAGTGGGAAAAGAAGGAAAAATAATAAGGGATGAAAGATTTATGTGCGATGATAATTAAAAAATGAAAAAAATTGTATTTCGCTGTCTACATCATTGTTCAATTTTCTTTCTTGTTGCTCACAGCTGAACATCGTGATTGATTTTTAATTTTAGTGACTATATATACATGTTTGGGTATTTTGGGTCGTTTTGTTTGAATTTGTTGGGTGCACAGATCAATTGTGATTTGTAATCTCACTTAGATGGCGCTTGATGCTGGATTTGTCGCTTCCTATTCGGGCTTGTCACTAGTTTGCAATATTAAATATACTTACTTAGTTACTTACTTCGCTGGCCGTACAGATCAACTGTGATCCATGGCCTCTCGCAGATGTCGCCTATAACTGGTTCTATCGCCGGGTTCCGCCTGCCAATTGCCCATACCAAATGCAATGCTTTCTCTATCGAATATTAAATATAATTCAGCTATTAGAAGATGTCACAGTCAGTGACAGGGGCTTGTTAGGTATTTTTTGACTAAATGAGAAGACAGTTTGATGAATTGTGGCTTCATTTGTCAATAACTTATTTGAATCCTTTGAACCTATACTTTTTAGTGTCATTAACCACTTTAAACACTTAAAAGCATGACTTTTTGTCTCAGATCACTTTAAATTCCCTAAATTGGAGTTTCTAGTGTTCTTGACTGATTTGTATACTTATTTACTGGAACCACGCTTCAACTTGGATTTCAGGTTCTTACAAAAAGCTTTCTATCTGACTTTATTGCTGGCCACGTCACAAAGCTTGTACAAATTCTCTATTTTGACACCTAGTTGTCATTCCTGCATTACTGTTCTACGCCATGTTGCTTTTAAAGCATCTATGTGCCTTTTTGCTTGTGTTGACTGATTTGTACCCTGTAATTTAGTAGTCATAACCACGACTGATCCACTTGAACCAGCTTTAGGCACCTACTTTATTCAACTTTATAGAATACTGCATAAATTCCCTAACAGGCAATGTTATCGCTTTTAGGGACCATTGAGGTGTTTTTGTGTCAAGAAAACATGTTCTCAGCCTTTTACGGATTGTAATCAGAACCCGCATCATAGTCAAATCCTCATCTTCATTCCAATAAACTATAAAACACCAACAATTCTTAAGAATCTTCAGTCTTATCTCTTCAACCCACACTTCCGTCCATACAACATCAACTTCCGTCCATACAACTTAAACTTCCGTCCTTAAAACTATCCATTCACTCATCAACTACCGTCCAATCCTCCACAGAGTACCCAAAACATTCCCAAACTTCCTCTTCATCAGCATTCTCAAAAATTCTCAAAAATAATATTTCTGTCAAATATCCACAAAAAAAACCTCATGATTGCACATAAAAGAAAACTTTCACCTCTGACCTTAAAAAAGGAATCCATTTCAAATATTCAGTTCTGTATGTTAAACAGAAAGTAGGAAAAAAATGCACAAAAATATTTTCGGACAGTTTATTTCAAATTCATGCAAACTGAAAAGAAGTTGAAGGCAGCACAAAAAAAAAAAATAAAAGAATTTTCAACTCTACTAAAAATACATTTATGTAGGAACAGAGAGCATATCAAAGTGTACATAACCCACATCACGTTTTATAAAAAATTTTGTGCTGTTTCGAGTAAAAGGAAGACTATAAAAAAAAGTGCAACCGAACACACATTCCACTAGAAAATACCACTCACAAATGGATATATGGGAGGAGGGAAAGACAATATTTCGATATCAGTTTTTTCACATCCATGCATATAGCACACTCACAATTGGAATTTGTATGGATTGGATTAGATATGTGTGGATTTAGAAATGCGCTTTATGGCTGCATTTAGTTGGGATTTTAATGAAGATTAGGAAGGGTTGGTGGCGTTGCGGGTTTGAACTTGGGGATATGACTGATCTGTTCACCAACTGGTCGGTCATGGGTTCGAATCTTGGCAATAACAATTGTTTTTTGTTCCTTTTTGAGTAAATTGACGATTTTTTGGATGAATTCTGTCAGAAATCGGGAAAAACTTGTGAAAAAGTAGGAGAATTTCACATTTTCTGTCATATTTGTAGAAATTTATCTTTTGAGATAAAATTCTGACAAATTCACGGAAAATGGTCAAGAAATCAGCAGAATTTGATCAAAAAACTGGCTAAAATTTAGAGAATTGGCTAAAAAGTCGGCTGAAATTCGGCCCAAAATCAGTTGAACACATGCATTTAGATAAGCATATCTGGAATTTGAGTAAACATATGGAGACATGAGTCGAGGTGGGTCTGTGGCGGAATAATTTAGTATACTTCGGTACCTAATTGTTGGGATACCCGACCAAGAGGTCAATGGGTTCGAAACTCGGCAGGAGAAACCTTTTAACTGTTTCTCAATGATCTGAATATCAAAAGACTTTTACGGACATACATACGGACAGACAGTCAAACTACAACAACTCAGCTCCAATTCCCACCTAACTCCAATAAAACTGCATCCAAAAAATAAAAAAAAAAGAACTTGTGAAAATTGAAAATTGTGGAAATTATTTTCACGTCTCGGAAAATAGATTTTCTGTTTCACCACTACCAACACATCATCAACAATTCTATTTCACTCCCATCCACTACACGAATCATCGCCATAACACCACCGATTTTCTATTATATCCATTTTCTTCATCAACTCCACACCCCCACCCCTCCCCCTACTCATTTCAGTTTTGTACAATCAAACATCAAAATCCAAACAATAGAATATAGCTCTACAGCAACAACAATAATACCAACACGGTAGAAATAATATTTTTTTTAAATAATCTGTGCCATTTGATTTGATGATGTCTCTGCAACCATCTGATGATAATTTATTGCTTCGCTATGGCAGACGTATCTGCAGAAATGTCGTGATTCAATTTTTTTTTTTTTTGTTGTTGTTCATTCTCGTATAATTTTTTTTTTTTGTTATTCTGGTGTACATATCAGTACACATTTATGTGATATGTGCGGTGTGTGCATATGTAGACAGATATATTCATATGTTAAGGCAATTGAAATGAGGAAAAATTGGAAACAATACGATTGATTTTTATTTTTAACTCTGAGTTTCTGCTTTTTTGCTCTCTTTTATTTTTTGATGTGATGGGACACTTTTTGAGGATGGAAGTGTGGTATTGTGTTTGTTTTGGCTGGGTGAGTGGATGGATGGATGAGATGGATTGATACTTTAGTGGTGGCTAGGTTGATGATTTATTGGGAATGTTGAAGGGAATTTTATGAGCATTTGGAAAGGAAATGTTGAGTTTAGTTGATATTTATGAATAAAATGCTGTCTTTAGACTTGAATTGATTGATGAGTTTCTGAAGAGAATTGACAAAAGTCGTGTTCTGCTGGTTACCAGTTCTTTGTCAGGAGGCTGCTACCTTCAGTCAATGGCCTTTCAGGCAAATGACAGGCTTCACTGGTTACCAGTTCTTCTTCTGTAAATTTCTATATTCTGTCGAAGACCCTTAGTACTTCTTCTGTAAGTTGCCACCTTCCGTCAATGGCCCATTTCGCAAATTGTCATCTTTCACAGGATTCCGACTTATTGCAACCTCTTTGAAGGCCCTTGTGGAGACTTGTTGAGTAATCAACTATCCCTACCTCATTACAGTTACTAATTAGCAGTAATTAGCAATTATTAAAACTGTTCTCTATATGAAATACTAGGATTTTGAGCTATATTTGCTAAACTTTTAGGTATCACTTTGGTCGATTTCTTAGCCGATCGACTGATCTCTGTTAATTAATGGTTAGAATGTCGACCTACCGACCATAATGACCAGATTTCGATCTTAGGGATAGTCTAGTCAGATTCTGGTCCTTTTTTGCTGTGTCTAGTGACACTAACTTGGTTTCTGCATTCGTGACACACAAGCTATTACTACTTATACTTAACTACACACCAAAAACCCAGAAATTCTTCCAAAATTCCTTAAAATCCCTCAAAAAATGCACCTTATCCCCCACGAACACCCATGCATCCTCAACAATTTTAATTCTCTTTCATTCAACATTTATATTTTTTTTTTTAAATAAATTTTTCATAAAATTATATTTATTTCATTCTTACATCCTCATGTGTCATTCATGAATGTTACATATTAAAATAAAATAAAAAACAACGAAATTTATGTTTTTTAAATAAAATAAAATTATTGTATCATCAAACATGTTTTATTGATCGTATCTGGAGTCAAATAATCACCACCAATTCTACAATGTGTATATACAGGCACACAACTAAAGCTCTTCTGTTGTACTGGTTTTTAATCTTAATTTATGATCACGACCTTACGTAAAACGTCTGCCTTTGTTGCAAATATTTAATTACTAATTTCGATGAGTATGTTTTGTTGCGATTTTTTGTACAGCACAGAATTTAAGAGATTTTTATCGCTTATACACTCGAGAGGGATTTTTTTGAAATTCTTTTTTTCTGCAGAGGGTCACATGTGTACACACAATACTAATGATTTTTAATGGAATCAGTAGTTTTGTTGAAAATTAAATTTTATTGAATAGGCTTTTTTGGTTATAGGGTTGGCTGTCGATTGTCAGGAGTTTGATTGGTTTTTAAAGGAATTGAAATGTTGGTCAGCTGTGGGAAATTTGATTTAATTTTTGTGCATTTTTAAGGGAATTTTTGGTGAATAAATTTTGGAATGGAAGTTTAATTTATTGATTTTTTTGGGAATGCATTTTGGAAGTTTATGGACGGAACTAATTGAGACGTAATTTTGAGTAATATTTTGAATACATTTGTGAATTTTGAGGGAATTTTTAATGACTTATTGGATGCTTAGTTGCAATTACTAGGCAATATGGATGCTATGAAGTTGTAAATCACTCAATTCCTATATAAAGATGTAATTCTAATAGAAAAATTGTCTAAAAACCTTAAAGTCACCTGGTATACTCAAACCATCGTCATTATGACTTTCAGTCGAATTTGAAGGGATCTGACGCAACACTGAAGTTACGTCAGTCCGAAAAATACTAATTTTCACCATTTCAATGCTGTTTTCCTTTACAAAAAGTCTCAAGAACAGCATTTACCTTTAATAAAGGCTCAAGAACAGCATTTGTTTTTACAAAAAACCTCAAGAACAGCATTTGCCTCATTTAGACTCGAATTAACGGTCGTTCGATTGATTTTCGAAGTAATAAGGTCCCAATCAACTAGAAGAAGCTACCTAAAGGACAGATACAGCTTTCGACTAACTTTAAGTGTGTCAAATGGTCCCTCGTGTGCCTTTGCCTAGGAAAGAAAGAAGATGAAAGTTTCAATGTAGTTAGTTGCTATCTTAATGAGCCTATTTACCTCATAAAATTGACATTATACTCAATTCAAATTTAAAACACTCAAAAATGCCTCAAATGGTCCGAACGTAGTTAGTTGCTGTGCTTACGAGCCTATTTAGCTCATAAAATATGAATATACATCAATTCAACAGTAAAGATACGCAGAAATACCTCAAAAGATTTAATGAAATTTGTTGGTGTGCTAACTAGCGTTTCTAGCTCAAATATCCCTCAATTCAACAGCATAAAGACACAAGAATGCCTGGAAAAAATCGATAAATTCTCTCCCCAACCCCGACCATCCCTCTCCGAAGTCTCAAACTTAATCCCCCCTTCATCTTTTCAAAAATATAATAATTTTTAAATCAATATTCATACCTAACTCAGTCCCCATCACATTAACTAAAGGAAACTCAACCAGACAGTGAAAAAAAATTTCTTCCATTCTTTAAAGTTATCTGCAAAAATTTCCTTTCCTTTTTTTTCCCTCTTTTATTTTTCATTAACAATTACAGAATAAAAATGTTTAAAACTTTTCTAGCATGAACAGCAACTCCCACTTATGCACGATTTCCTTTAACAAAAAAAATTATTTTAATTTCTATTCATTTTAACTCCCCCAGAAAGAATATTTTGTAAAGATTATTTCTTCCTTCATTCAATAATGATATTAAAAATATATGTATGCATTTAGTATTAAAATTACAGGCAGAAGTTCCTTTACCCCTTCTTTTACACATTCACAAAAAACTTTATGAGGCATTAATCGTTTTAATGAGACTTTTGAGATCGTTTAATTATGAATTCTAAACTTGACTTAAACATATATTCTTTGTGATTCTTGTTGATGACGATATGGATGAAAATAAAATGAAGAATTTTTGTATTTTTTTTAGAAATATTGCCTTTATCGAGTTAATAACACCTTTTTGCCAATATGTATGAAAATGAAGAAAGAGAGAAAATAAGGCTGAAAAAATAAAAGATGTATAAAAATGAGAAATGAGTTAGGATTAGATTGTATTTGAGGGGAATAAGGCGCAGATGTGGGATGTAGTCAAGACCAGAGCTTGATGTCGGTTCGGATTTTGTAAGGAATAGTCGACTCGAGTCGATTCTATTCCATACAAAAGTCGAGTCGACTTCGAGCACTGATCAAGAACTTTATTGGTACACTAGTTTAGTGAATAGCTTCGAAGTCTAGTTGCATTTGTAATAGCATTAGTATTTGCGCAAATCCTTAGTATATTGACAGCTTCTGGTCGATATGGATAGAAATTGCAACACCAGCTCTTAAACTGTCAAACTCTCTTTCATATAACTCCATATTGTTCGAAACTTTAGATCTCAGGCAACTACGACATCACAGTACCTTGTGGTATTCTATAAACTATAGTAAACTGTCAGTATATGAACTGAAACAGGCAAATATTATGCGAAACACCATAACGGTACCATAAGCATGTTCCTTGTCTATTTGATGAAATTTGTAACTTTAAACAGTATTGTAGGCTCAAATTGTGAAATAAGCTCACTTTTTCCTCATTAGAGCTCAAATTCAAGTTGACTATAGTCGACTTATTCATACATAAAGTAAGTCAACTCCGCGCTTTGATCGATTCTGTCAACTTCTTGCTTTGATCGACTCCGTACACTCCACGCTTTGCTCGTCTTCTTCAACTGCATGTGTTAAATGCTAATCAAATCCAAAACACTCTCTAATTAAGATTCAGTCAGGTGTAGATCCACTATAATTTGAGAATAAACTAGTTCTAAACACACCAATCCGCATCAAACTTTCAGTCATCCAAAACGAAATCCGCCTAAATATCCAACACCACCTGGACAACATGCAGTCCCCAAAACAAACCCAATTCTCATCACAAAACACAAAATTTCTAAGAAATTTCACCGCTAAAAACGACAGAAATGAAAAATTTGTTTCTCAATAGACGTGAAAACTATTCAAGCATGATTTGAATTTATCTTTAAGTAATTATTATGAGAAGGTATATAATAATAATACTATGCGATGCCTTCGCCTTCTTTCTTTTCTTGTGCTTTTTTTTATAATAATAATTTTTTTTTTCGGTTTTTTTTCTGCTGAACAATAAATCATTGCGAAAAAGAAAGGAAAATTGTATGTTTCGTACAGCTCAATTTTTTATATTTTTCTTGCTTAGCTTATGTACATCAAATCGGGAACAAATAAATCGAATGGGATATTTTTTTTTAGTATTTTTCAATTCAATTTATGTATTAAGAATTTTCGATTAGATTGAGCAACAATGTTGCAAATGAATTGTTTGAGATATTTATTAATTCAATTGTTTTCTTGCAATTTTTTTGTATGTGTGATTTTTGGAAGGGATTGTGTTGAGGTTTCCTAACAGGCAAAGAGTATGATTTCATGTTACAGATTCATATTCAGCCTGTTTTGTGTTTTTTGGGAGATTTGTGAGACTTTTTGGATTGAGGTTGGATTTGGGAGTAGATCCGAGCCAAAGCATCTGGCACAAGTTGCATCCGGATGAATCCGGGGCCCAGTTGATCCAAAAATGATGTCCAATTTATGACTAGTTTTAATTTAATTTTGTCCGGTCAGGAACGATTTATATAGACCGGATTAAAGCGGATGATGTCAATTTACCAGCGTCAATGTCTTGACCTAAGCAGCACAAATGAAGGAAGCTTTGTTTCTTGATCGATATCGACTGAAATGTTGAAACGACAACGACTAGATGGTTGGCTACTTGAAATCTAGGAACATACAGTTGTTGAGGCTAATAATTGTATAAAAAACTGCAATTTAATGTATAAAAATTCAAAAATTCTATAAAAATTCATAAATTTATCAAATAATTCTAGGGTTCGAATCTCATTAACTTCTAATTGAGATTAACTTTAAAAAAGTAATTGATTCTTTTTTTGAAATTTTATATTTTTTTTTTCTAATTTTTTAATTCCTCCTCAAAATTCCCATCCCATGTACAACAACCTCTATTACCAAACAATCCACAAAAAAGTTCACAATGATTGCTTCAAAGACCACAATGAATGAAGTGACGAACGTGAAGATTTTTGGCTACACAACACACAAAAAAAATTAGTTTTGACCGGAAACTTCAGCAACAGCAACAATATAAATAATTGTAATCTCCATTTTTTAGTTTTTTCGGAATTGCGTTTAAAAAAATAGAAAAAAAAAAATAGCTAAACAATCCCCCAAATGCAAGTGGCATTGTGGCATGGAAATAGGAAGAAGAATAAAAGAAGTAAATTATATGTTGGAACTACGATCTAGAGAAAATTACAGTTTTGGATTCTCTGACATCTATTTTTACTATGAAATTAATTAAAATTTATGTTATAATGTCGAATAAGAATTATCTGTGCATAACCATCATAGGTACAAATTTTAAAAAGTTTTAAGAACTCCTCCTTTAAGGTCTATGACTAATGCGAAACTCATCATTATAATGGACGGCCTAGTAAATTTAATTCACGTAATTTTTTTACTTTTTTTTTGAGGTTCACATATGTAAGGTATAAGCAGTACATATGGACATACACATGTATTATCCTTCATGAGTGCAATAAATAATGTGAAAATTCTATGCTTTTATAAAAATGAAATTATATAGCAACAGACATGTACGAAATTATATTGGCAATAACAAATGCTTGCAAAAATGAAATTTTGAATTTTTTGCTCAATTTTGTTCAATTTTTTGTGAGAATCAGAGCTTGAAGTCGACTCCAATTTAGTATGAAGTCAAGTCGGCTTGAATCGACACTTTCAAGGCATTTCCAATGACTTTGTGGCATTTTCAACGACTTTATTGCATTTCCAACAGCACACAGGCACACAGGCTGCCAACCACTAGTTAAAATGCGTCTAAAAACGCAAGATAAAAATGCGACAATGACAACAAAAGAACACCCGAACCATAACAAATGATATATGCTCATTTACTTCATTCAAGTGGATGTAATCGAATTATTTCAGTTAGACTTGATTCTAATTGAAAAATATTGCAGCGACTATCTCAAGATTTCATTTGTATTTTTTTCTTGTAATGATGAAAGTTTCTTATTGGGTTTGGAAATTGAGATAGGGGTTTGGATGGGGGATTGTTTGGGAATGGATGTGGGGTATGGATGGGTTGTGACAGGAATTTTGTGGGGAATTGAGGGGTTTTTGGGAATTTTTTGACTTTTTCGTACAAAATTTGAAATTCTGTTAATAATAAAATTGAAAATTTGAGATTTAAAAATTAAAATCTGAAAATTTAAAAATTTCAAATATAAAATGTAAACCTTGAAAATTCAAGATTTGAGAATTCAAAACTTAAAAATTCAAATTCGAGAATTCTTGATTTAAAAACTCATTTAAAATTTATTTAGAAATACAAAATTTGAACATTTAACGTTTGAGAATTTAAAACTGAAACTTGGAATTTCAAGATTTAAAAATTAAAAATTTGTAAATTTAAAATTTGAAAGTTCAAAATTTGAAAATAAAATTCAAATTTTTAAAGTTTAAAACTTAAAAATTCAAAACTTTTATTTAAAGATGTGAAAATTAAAAATTGTAAAATTAAAAAAAGTTCAAAAAAAAAAATCCAAAATTTCTCAATTAATATTCAAAATTTGAATATTTCATCTCACTCAGTACCCCATCCATTTACCTGAACAGTTGCGTAAATTAACATAAACAAATGTGGTCTTCTAAATTTCAAAATTCAAATTTTTTTTCTCATGTCTCTCCAAAAACATCCTGATTCCATAGACCTTAAACAAAAAAAGTTCTCATTAAGACCGGTTTGAGTTTCGTTATGGCCTTCAACATTTGTAACTTTTCATTTCATTCTTTTTTTGCTCGAAATCATAAAGAAATAAAAATTAAAATAAATTTTAAACGTATACGCACCACTTCGCAGTGTACAAAAAATAAGTCATATGAGTAAGTGAGATAGAGACACACAGAAAGGAATCATAAATAAATAAAAATAAAATAAAAAAAATTGTTGAAGTTTGAGCGCGACAACAATTATTTTCATTTAAATGATTTTATTACGAAATATTAAAAAACATAAATAAATTGAAATGTTAACTTTTTATGGTGCTCATTCATTTCTGGTTTATTTTTTTTTATATATTCGCACATACTCAGTGACTGAAAGTTCGAGCAACATTAATGATTTATGATATTTATAAATAATTTTTTTTTTTTTAAATTTAATTGTGATTTTCTTTTTGTTATTTTTTTTTTTATACTGTAAATGCCAGTTTTTTTGATTGGATATGAATATTATATTCATGGCGCATCATGCGTGCTGCATGTACTTCATATATGGATGCTACATACTTGCTATGATTAATGACATTATTAATGCATTGATAATTATGATATTAAAGTATTTTAATTTAATTACATTTTCATAGATTGCATGTGTGAGGGATATGAGGGACATGACTCTTTTGTTGTTGTCATTTTGAGGATGTTTATCGAGTTGTCGCAATTGGTTGTATGTGGGATTGCATTTGTATGTGTCCAGAAAGTGTTCAAGACTTGACACTTTTTTAACGGACTTTTTCAAAAAGCTGGCAATATTCTGGCATTTATAGCAGTGGTGGGCAACCTTTGTGCTGCGGTATACTCAAAGCCCCACTCGAGGCTCGTACACGAATAGCTTGTGTACCGCGGTAAGCTAATGTGCTACCACGGATAACCTGTGTGCTGCGGTACACTCGATGCTTATCAAGACCATGGCCCGTATGGCTAATGCTGTTTCAAACGAGGCTTGCCACCTCGTATGCTCCTTCAATCAAGGCTTACCAACGCGTATTCCACAAAAACAAATGGTCACCCACTCCTGCTTCATAAACTCAAGTCCCGCATCATCATCATCAACATCATCACAATTTTTACTTAAAATTCATTAAATTCAGCTTTACAGTTAAATACGAAGAAGTCATTTCCATCCAACAACTCTTTTCAATTAACTTTTTAAACTCAAGAAATGTGTAGTTAGAAAATAGAGATTCAGATAGTCAAATACGTGCCTAGAATCCAAAAAAAATTACTTCTTAAAATTTTTAAGAGGAAAAATATTCAAATTTTTGTTGGAAGAAAATGAAGAGTTGTGGAATAGAGGAGGTATGGTAGAGTACCGAGGAGTATATGAAGGTTTTTGGAGGGGATTGGTTCTCTTAGCTTTTGTTCGAACTTTGCCTGGACTGCATGTGTTGAAAAGGACGCTAGAGTCCTTAATATCCCAAACTGGCTGGACAGGATAGAGCTGTCTTCAGACATTCCCTACGCGCGGCACTGCGCTCCAGCCATGGAAGTAAGTAAGTACATAGCTTGTGTTTAAGGTTGGCGGCAGGTTGGACCAACGCATCCTTAAATAACCAGAGGCTCATTTGACTAACTTACTTACTTCCTTGACTGAGGCGCACTTTGGCACATTTTTGCGCAGAGAGAACGTCCAAAGCCGTCTCTATCCTTCGAGAACTTCTGCCAGTTCGGAATATTGTCTCGTTTGACTTTATTCGTTTATGTGGCTTAGTTTGACAGCCTTCACCATGAGAAGGTTAGGTTGGGATATGGTGGAATTAGGCTTGGGTGCTAGAGACTCATGTTAATGTGATTTAATCAATAAAAATGGCGAGAATCTCATAATTTCTGGACCTTCTGGTTGAAAAAGAGCAAATTTCCAGCTGAAATAAGAAGTATTGACTGGCTCCGTACCCACTTCCCCTGTGGTGAGCCAAAATCAATCACATCATCCCAAAACCTCCTCTAATTCCCAAGTTCCTTCCATCCATCCCAATTCCACAATAAAAAAGTAGGTCGATCCTCAATTTATCACCTGACATAAATTAATATACCTCACATTCTCACCTGCCCTCCACAAAAAAAACCCCATGTGTCACTCGGTATTAAACTCCAAACTATTAAAAAATAGACAAAAAAAAAATAAAAATTTAAAATAGTTGCGGAACCAAAACGTGAGAGGTTGAGTAAATTACTTGAAAAGACTATTTTAATTGGAGCGAATTAACAAACGCTTTGTGCTGTTTATTTCTGTTTCCAGTACACAATTTTGAATACATAAAACATATTTTAAATATTATCAAGCTTAAAGATCAGCGGAGTGTGTTTTTTTTTGTTGTATATCCACCCGAAAATGCCCAACACATGTCGAGATCTTGATTTTCACTTTTTATTGCTCTATAGTTTGACTTCTCTTATTTTTTGGGCAGCAAGGCATCATAAATTCATTTTTTATTACTTTTTATCTTTACTCGGCATGTCATGAACTAGAGTGGTCAAATAATAACGGACATAAGTGCTGCATCTTTAGAAAAATCTACACACAATTCAACTTATTCTTATTTTCTACCTAAAATATCATAAATTACACTCTAAACTTTCATCTTGACCTTTTCAAAGAGGAGAAAATTAAGAAATTAACAAAAAAAAAATAAGATAAAAAGGCACGGACTTGAAAGTTACGGTAAAATGTGTGGCGGGTTGTAAAAAGAGAAAAATACACAATGTTTTAATTTATCTTTTTTTAAAAAAATAAAAAGGCCACAGAGATAATTTTTAAGGCTTGTTCTTTCTGTTTATTACTTGATATGTTAATTTGGATTGTAAAGTTGTTGGAATTAGATTAAGAAGTTAATAGTTGTGGATAGTTTGAAAGGTCAAATGGTGTAGATTGGAAAATAAATTTGAGAATAAATTTGAGAATATTTTATAATTTGAATTTTGATTTTGAAGAATTTAGAAAATTTAAAATATTTATAAATTTGAAATTTACTTTAGAAAATTTGAATTAAACCATAAAAAATTTGAAATAAATTTTAAAACAATTAAAATAAATTTAAAAAATTTAAAATAATTTTTGAATTTTTTAAATAATTTTGAGAATAAATTTAATTTTTGTTTAAAATTTGATTTTATAGAATTAAGAAAATTAAAAAAAAATTAAAAATTCGCAAATATTTTTTGAAATATTGTTCTAAATTTGTCTTTTTAAAATATTTTAAAAATTGTTTTAAAATTTTGCGATTGTTTTATTTTCAACTTAATTTTTGAGAAACAATTCAAAAAGAATTTCAATTGTTTTTTATTTAGTTATTTTAAATTTTTAATTTAAAATACAAATTTGTTCTAAAATTTTAAATTAAGTTTTTAATAAAATTTAAAATTCTTATGATTCTAAAATTTTAATAAAAATATAATTTGAATCAAAATTTGAAAAATTTTAAAATTTTCTTGAAAAACTTGAAATAAATCCAAAATAATTAATATATTTTGAGAAATTTGAAATATATTTTGAATAATTTGAAATACTTGATTCAAATTTTGAAAGTTTGAATTGATTTTCAAATAAATTGGAAACATTTTTTAAAATTTAAAAAACTTAAAATAAATAAATTTAAAATAAATTTTGATATATGAATATTTAATTGAACTTAGTAAATTTTAAAAAATGATTAATAAATTTTAAAATAATTAAAATAATTTTAAAAACAATTTTTAATTTCAAATTTAAAAAAATACTTAAAAAATTCAAAATAAATTCAATTTTTCAATTCAAAAATACTCCAAAATACAAATAAATCTCCAATTTTTCGGCAATTACAATTTTCAACAACATCAACAGCCACTCAAACAGCAAAAACATTATTTATTAGACTCAACAGCACCCAATAAACATCCAAACAAATTTATGACACACTTAATTCAATTTTTATTTTATCATTTTATTATGTGAACTTTAAATTGAATAATTTTGTGTATGCCAATTTTAAATTTATGTGCAAAAATGCAAATTATTGGATATATGCTCATCAACATAATAGGATTGGATAGCATAAGTGGATATACATCTAATAATAGACTTAGTAGATACTCAATAATATTATTACAACGAATATAATTTATACATCTATTTTTACAAATAAACAACATTGCACACAATCATAAATATATATCTAGTCCGTACGCATGTGTTAGTGCATGACACATTGTACTTTTTCTCATATTTATTATATTTTTTTTTCTCATTTCTCACTTCTCGCAACAATATGTGATTTGCTATTCGGAAAACAACATGGTTTCATACACTCATTTTGATTGATGTGTAGCTCTCACTCATGACTCAACCATATTACGATACATTCATTATGACGATATGTGTGTGCATCAAGGAATATAAGAACCTTTTTAGATATCCTATTCATATGGAAATTATGTTTAATTTTTATATTAGATGGATTGTTTGGATTGAGTGTGAGGGGTTGGATGTCGGGATTGTTTGTCGGACTGTCTGGAAGGTTTTTTGGTAGTTTTTTGAATTTTTGGAAGTTTATTCAAGTTAAGCTCAGTCAGATTTTGTGAGGATATATGGCTACTTACTTTACATTACTGGTCGCATTGACAAATTGTGATCTATGACTCTATAGCTGCCTACTTTTAATTTATCCTTTTGAAGTTGACTTGACTAAACTCAATTAAACTCAATTAAAGTCGATACTGAATTGGATCAAGCCGATTTGTGTCTTGTAGTCGGATCCAAGTAGATTTAAGGTTTTTTTTAAAAGAAGCGTCAATAATTCGAATTGAAAACATTGAATCTGATACCCGAGCAGCTCAACGTGATGATGTTTGTCGTAAAAATGGGTCAAAATCAACCAGCATGCCGTTAACGCTCGGAGTACCTCAAGTCAGACCACTAAGTCGACTAGAATTGACTTTATAACTAAATATGGCCGATATTATCTAGCACCATAAAAAATTGGAGTCAATTTCGCGTTTTGCTTTAAGTTATCAATATGATTGAGCCTCTAATTAATAAAATTATTTAAATTATATGTTAATTTTTGATAATTTTTTAATCAAAATTTTTATTTCTTATCTTTCTAGGTATGTGTCAATTTCTGCAATCTTTATCGTATTTATATGGATTTTACAATCGAATATTGTCCTTGGTACTGTTACACATTATGAATAGGTTAAGGATACTATGACATTAATTAGGATAATTAACTCATAGTCATACGTAAGTTTTTGAATATAATGCAATTTTTTATGTGATTTGTTTAATATTTTGTTGAAATAAGAGCACTAATTGCTGTACACCAGTGATGAGTAACCTATGGACCGCCAAATTATTTATAAAATTTAGAGAATCGATTACCGTTCGCGGTTTTAGTCATGGATTACCACCAAAGAGTGTTATGAAGAATAACAGCCTCATAACTGATGTATACAGACCCAATGGGGCTCAATTTGCGATCTTAAGGTCTCTAATCTGCTTTGATTTCCGCTTGGGATGAACCATTGAATGAATTTCAATTTTTAAACCCTAATATTAAGTCTCAATTGAGAATATACTCAAAAATTGGTACATAAAATGGCTTTACGCATTTAAAGAATTTTGAATCTTAATCAACAATATCAGTATATACTGCAATTCCCAAACAACATCAAATTCCAAAAATGCGCTCAAATCTTCACCTCAATCAACTCCAATCGCAACCAAATAATAATTTCTGACTAAGAATAATGATCATTAATTTCAAAAAAAAAAGAATCATACGAAAAACTGAATTCAAACATTTTTATTTTCCCTCCTTAAAAACTGCACACATTGCACGTGATAACAATGCTTCTTCTCACTCTCCCTTTCATTCAATTTCCTTCTCTTTTTTGTTTTTTTTTTTTTTCGTCTACATTTGTACAATGTTCTACATGAACAGAACCTTCAAAATTATGAATGAAAAGGAGATAGCAATGCAACATTGAGTGTGAAAAACATTGAATTTTGATTGTTTTAATGTTTCACACAGACCTCGTGCTTTTCTGCTATATGTGAGAGATACATATAACATTTTTGTGTACACACAGCAGCAAGCAGTAAGAGAAAACGGAAACATTGCTCTATCATGTATATTGTGTGTGAAAAAAAAAGAATATTTTTCATTATAATTCACACAGTCTAAGTTCAGCCTTATAAATAAAAACAGAAATTCTGTATGGTAGTTGCTGCATGACACTCGAAAATATAAGATTGAAAAATTTTATTTTTCCTCGACTCTTTTACGCGCTGTCTAAGGAAAAATAAATACGCGAACTTTTATTTGTTATGAGGAAAAATTAAAGAAAAATTTCGTGAAATGTGAACAATAATATAAAAAAAAAATTTAATTTTCTGCATTCCTTAAAATAATTTTTGCATAATAATAATTTTCATCATCAAAGTGAAATAAAAAAAAGAATATTTTTTGGTGTAATAAAATTTGAAATGAAAATATTTTCATAAAAAAGAGAGACTTTTTTAAAAAATATCAAAAAAAAAAAAAAATTTGTTTTATAAAATAAAATAAAAATAAAAATGAATAAAGTGAAGAGAAAAAATTGTCGAAAACATATGTGGCGATGATAGAAGAGATCATGGATAAAAACGGCTGAATATTTATTTTTTTTTATTTCAATCCTGATCTTAGATGAGTTTAGTTCCATAATTTTGTGTATTTTAAAATTATAAGTGAAAATTTTGATAAGTTTCGGTTGAATTTTAGTTGAACTTTTTTAACGTACTTTTGGTTAATTTGAAGTTATCCAAGTGAAAATTTTGAATTTAACAATCCTGTAAATTTAGTGAATTTTTCAAAGTTTTGTTCAACAAGTTCATTTAAAAAAGTTAAAAAATGAAAAGATTTTGTGAATTTTAAATACTTTTGTTTGATAAAGTTCAATGAAAAATTAAAAGAAATAGAAGAAAAATTCAAAAAAATTAAGAAAAATTTCAAATTGAAATCTAGAAAAACAATAAATAAATTCTAGAAATTTAAAAAATCATCAACAAAAGTAGACAAAAAAGTTAATAATAAAAATTAAAAAATCTTCAAGTTTTGATAGAAATTTACAAATTTAAAAAAGAATTTTCAAATGAAAACAATTTTAAAATTCAAAATCAAATTGAAAAAACATAAAAAAAACCTTCAAATTTTGATAAAAGTTTACAAATTCAAATTTAAAATAATTTAAAAAATAAAAACAATTTAAAATTATTGAAAATTAAAAAAACCATTCAAAAAAACAAAACAAAAATCCTTAAAAAATTAATCTAGTCGCACGGCATAATACCGGCTTCAATAATCAACAAAATTGTGAATATAAAGATCAGTTTTGTGTGGACGTACAAGTTAACAAAATTCATCAAACTCTAAGTTTGCATCAATTAGAATTAAATTCAACAATATTTTTGTACTAGGTAATTAATTCATAATTTACATATAGACACTACTAAGGCTTATAGATGATAAAAAATAAACAAAATTGGAGAAGAAAAAAACATCTGTTGCTTGATGCATTTTTGAGGATTTTTTGGGGGGATTTGGAATTAAATTGGAATTTTAGGGACCAAAAGGATTAATAAGATATTCTGTACAACTAGTTTATATCCTAGTGAATCATAGGGACCCATGGTTGACTCTGTACTGTTAATTTTATGCCTATGTATCCAAAAATGATCAAAGGAAACTTTTTACAACAGGCTTCTTATGTAGTGAACCATAAACATCTCTACAAGACTCTGTTCAAGCCTATATGACCAAAAATAATCCGTGGAAACACTTTACAACTAGTTTTAGACCTAAAGAACTTTAAAGCATCGTATAGAGACTTTCTAGAGCTAGTTTGTAGCCTTAGAGAACAATACCATCCAAAAGAGATTTTGTGTAACTAGTTTTAAATAAAATCTACAATTAGGTGGTATTTGGCAATTTTTTATAAGTTATTTGAAAGCTATAGGACTAAAAACATCTCTATTAAACTCTGTATAACTAATTTCAAAACAATAAGAGCTTCAGCATGTCTATAACACTCTGTTTAATTAGTTTCTAGGCTATATGAGCATGAAAACATCTCTATTTGACTCTGTGCAACTAGTTTCAAAGTTATATGAGCTTCAAGTTATTTAGAAGCCTCTGTGCAACTAGTGTGAATCCTAAAAATCCAAAACTATTAGTAACTATCCGTGATTTCTCTTACTGACTCCCTCCTCATAGTCACTCAAATCATCACTTCCAATTAAAATTTCAATTAACACCATTGAATTCCCCACAATAAACCCCCAATCTTTATTCAAGTGTCTTGCCAATAATAATATTATTATTTACATTCGCAAAAATAAGAAGAATGTCAGTTCATGACGAGCTAGATTCTCAGAAAAAGTGAAAAGTTTGAATAAATCAATAAAGTAAATAAATAATTAACGGTGAAGTATTTTAACTGTGAAGAGGCCACGAGAGGAACTCTATTATTGGAATACAATTTAATACAAATAAAGAGACGAGAGTCTAGGCAATCGGAAGTAAAAGAAAATAAAAAAAGGAAAGGAAAAGTACTAAAAGGTAATAAATTATCAAATTCGACAGTTTCACACATAACGGTGCCGCACATACGAAACGATGAGATGAGGCTCGAATTTATTATTTACACAATAAGAGTAAGAGAGACCGGGAAATAAAGAAAAAAAATAAGAAACAGACACATTATAATACAAATTGATCCTTGTTATCCTAAACTTTATGCCATTTCATTCAATTCGTGTCTGCGATGAACGGGTGGGGTTGAATATAAGGAAATTAATACTCATTAGATTCGCATCTGTGAGAGGTTATTAGTAGTCAATAGAATTGCAATTAGTTACAATCTTACAAGATGCAAATGCTATGACTTTATCTTGTACATCTAAATAAATCTCGTTTTGCGAGTTTAACAATCGCACGTATTAATGTAAAATGTAAATTGATTTTTATTTTTTTTTGCATATGAACATGCAACGCATAATATTTCATATGTACATGCTGTACCGTTGATATTTATTTTCTGTTAATTTTGTCTTTTTCTTTGCTGCATAAGTCGACTTCAGTCATTTTAATATGAATGTTTTGGATGTCGAGGTGCCGTGGTGTGAGGCTTGGGTGGGATTGAATGTGGAATTTTTGATATTTGCTTACTTTTACTTCTTGCTTCCTTGAGTTAGGCTCACGTGGGTCGATTGTCGCGAGGAGAAAACATCTAAACCCAGCTCTATCCTTCGAGAACTTTATGTGCTTACTAATAAGCTTATTCATGAGATGAGTGCAAAATTTGCCTAATTTGCTCAATTTGGTGATCATACGGATGGATTGTGGATTGTGGGCAATGGCTTGGGTTAGCTGGTTTCTAGAGTTGATTTAATCGTTAATTATCACTTGTCAAAATCTTAAATTATGCTGACAATTTTTGACTGTCTCCGTTTTCTTTGAATTGTTAATTTAGCTCTGACTTACAATTTTTCAATATTTCTATCCCACAAAAAGTCTGAAAATAGTGTTTTGCCAGTGTGTCTGTGGATTTTGCTAAATTTGACTCAATTCCAAAGTCACGTCAGCTTATTTTCCTACATGTATCATTCGGGTTACTTATCCGAGTAGCAGAAGTCAGCTTATCGATCTCAATTCCGATGCCAGACTGACATGATTCTGGCATGATCTCAGATTGCAATTGAGTCACCAAATCAGAGTCAAGACAGTCTGAGCTAAGATTTTTAATAGATCAACCGATTTGTGCTATTTAGATTACTATTTAGCCAGCGAATGAGGCTATACAGATCAATAGTAATCCATACTTACATACTTACTTACTGGAACCATGCTCCGATGTGGAGTTTTGGGTTCTACAAAAGGCCTTCCACCTGACTCTGTTGCTGGCCTTATCACAAAGTTTGTACAAATTCTCCGTCTTTGCATCTAACTGACATTCTTTTAATACCGTCCTACGCCATGTTGCTTACCAATCCATACCAATCCATACCCACCCTTAAATTTCTCTAATCTAAATTTTCCAAAATCTCATTAAATATTTTCCAATTTCTCCAATCAAAATTAATTTCCAATTTCTCAAATCTACCAAGTCATCAATAAATCATTCAAACTACATACATAAAATTCCACCAACTAGTTGCCAGCCACAAGCATACAAAAGAAAAAAAAAATCATTAATTTCATATATTTTGCACACATAAAATAGAGACAAGTTATGAAGGCATTTGAAAAATGTTTAACTTATCAAATGCAATTGCTTGTTATTCTAATTTTTTTTAACTGCTGTATGCAAAATTGCATGCATAAAAAAATAATATCACATTACAAAGTCTATTTACCATTTGTGTGATTTTATCACGTGTGATGGAGATCATTATTGTATAAGCACATAATACAACGTGTATTCTTCTCTTTATTAATGCAGTTGACGATATGTGAGAAATTTTCAGCTTTTTGCAGCTTTTTTAATGAACACAAAAAAGAGAGGAATGAATTTGAATTATTTTATCTTTTTAAGTTTGACCTTTTCAATCAACTTTATATATATTTTTTTATATTTTTTCTTACACCGCTCACAGCACTTAAACAGATTTGTAGTTTCAGTGTAGAACAATAAAGACTTTAGAAATGCTTTGCATTGCATTTTATGATGTAGAAAAAAAATTGTTTTTCAATTAAATGCGGACTAATGAGATGAAATATTTTGCATTTTTTATATAAAAGAAAAATGCTCAATTTTGTAGTGTGAAATTTGCAATTTTATAATTTTTAAAAAGAAATTTTGCAAATTTCTAATTTAATTAAAACCACAAATTTGAGAGATTTTTAAATTTAAAATTTTTAAATTTGAATTTTTAGTTTCCAAAATTTAAAGTTTCTCATTTTCAATTAAATTTCAAAATATCTAAAATTTAAAATTTCTGAATTAAAATTCTTAATTGAAATTTTAAATTTCTAAGTTTGAATTAAAATTTAAAAAAGCAAGGAAAATTTCTAAATTTAACTGACCTTTATTTCAATCATTAAATTATTTAGTTTTTGTCTTTTCTTAGAATTAAGAATTGAAAAATTCTTAAAATATGAATCTTTGACAAAATTTGAAATTTTCTTACATTTTTTGATTTTTTTTCTGAATTTTAAATTTTACTTAATTTGATGTTAATTTTTTTAATTTTGAAATGTTTCAAAATTTGTTCGCATTTAAAATTTCCAACTTTATCTATCCAACTAAACCTTCAATTACTGTCTCATTTCTTATTTCACGAAACTTCATTCTAAGCGAATTCCTCAACTTCACATTTTCTAAAAACTAAAAAAATGAATCTAGATTGTTGAAAGCTAGCTATTTGATATTGAATAATTAGGTAATTAAATAGTAGATAAAAATTTAACGCTACAGCACAACAACAAAAAGAGTGAACTAGTCAGGAGAAATTAATGCAAGAAGTTAGTTAATTACTAACAAGCTTTTTTAATTAAGTATGGATATAAATTACGGTTTTATTACATGTTTTATTTGAGTTATTGAGTCAGATTTGAGGCTTGTTATGTTGATTTTTAATAAGTTGTGCAAAATTTTATGAGGTTTTTAGAATTTTTGTGAAATTTATTTTTGAATTTTAAATTGAAAAATTTGTTTTAAAATTGAATTTTAAAATTTATTTTCAATATTTTAATATTTTGCAGTTATTTACCAATTTTTTCTACGTTTCAAATTTGACTTTATTTGCTTAAAATTTTAAATTGAATCAAGAAATTTTAAATTTCAATTCAAATTAAAAAATTTGTTTCTGAATTGGATTTTTAGCATTTTAATAAATTTAAATTTTTTTATAATTTTTTGCTACATTTTTAACTTGATAAATCATTTTATCATGAATATTCGATGATCTGGGGGTCAACAACCCATTTTTGTTCAATCTAATATGTGATCTGAGCAGTACAATGCGGTGAATTCCCAAGATGTGCAGCAGAAGAGCACTTTCCTACCTTCATATTGACAAATTCTCCAAAATTCACTAAACGACCTCAATCTTTTAATCCAAAATCAATCCAAATCCCCCCTAAAATTCACACAAA
Source organism: Chironomus tepperi (assembly GCF_022539635.2). NCBI lineage: Eukaryota > Metazoa > Arthropoda > Insecta > Diptera > Chironomidae > Chironomus > Chironomus tepperi. Next base: position 6,672,244 of record NW_027226207.1, read on the forward strand.
CAATCACACCAAACTGAAATAATCAATGAGAATTAATTCCACTTTTTTCCACTAAATTCAAATAAAATCCAACACTCGTTATCTAAATTAGTCATGACAAGCAGACAAAACTGACTCGCAAAAGAAGAAAAAAAAATTTTATACTGTGCAAATATTCATCAACTGCGCTAAATATGATAATGAGGTGTCAAGTTGAGAATTCTTTTCTTGCTCGTTGCTGCTGATGCTCTTGTGCATTAATATAAAGAATGAGAAATCATTCAGGAAAGAAAATTGTGGCTAATTGAACAAAAGAAAGGAACTTCACTGGAGCAAAGAATTTTTTTTTTCTTCATTTTTTCATTCCTTTTGTAGTTGCTCACATTGTTATGCTTCTTATTAAATTTCTGTGAACAGCTCTAATTAATTCAATTGAAAAATTACCCTCAGTATATATGATGTACTTCATACTTTATTTATTTTATATGAAAAAAGAAGTCACAACATAATAAATTTTATATTTCCTCGACTATGAACGACAAGACGTGTTGCGTCTTTAATAGAATGTATGAAAATGAAATATATATGTAGCAACTACCTGCTATGAAAATGTAATTAATTATGGAAACCACTGAAAGAAATTCATTTTTTTAGCTTCTCATTCTCAAAATCTTTGCTGTCTTCTTATCGTGGTGTGAAATAAATCAGTACGGAGATAAATTTCCAAATTCGATAAAGCGCGCCAAGAATTTTTCAACAACGTTGCTGCATCTGTTTAATGTTTTGTAAAAATATTATTTACTTTGATTTGTTTGAATATATTCTCTATGAATGTTATTGCATATGATAAGATATCATGCTAGTGCTGAGAATTAACAGGTTCTAATGGAATGTGTTGGGATTGTTGTGATTGCTGGCTATTCTGACTGGGTTGGATGATTTGCGAGTATTTGCTGGGGATTTTGGAATTGTTGTGAATTTTTTGCAATTTATTGCATTTTGTAGAATTTTATTTAAGTTAGTTAGTAACTAAGCAGCTATGCTGCTTAGTTCTATACAGAGCTCGAGAAGTCGACTGGAACTGTATATCGAGTCGAATTAACCCAATATTATATGAATATAAAGTGGAATGGACCTCTTAGACTCATAAGACTCATAATACTGACTAATATTCACTAATACTGGCATATACTTCAAAAAATGAAAGCCAGAGACAGGGCCAGTTCCAGACGATATTTGAGCGAGTCCATGAATCACAATTGATCTGTACAGCCATTAAACCACTAAAACAACTTTAAAATTGCAGGTAAAAACCTTTTAGCTATTCAGATCTTTAAGATCCAGAGCTGCGCTAGAGCGATACTCGGCTAATGATTTTTAACGCGTGTGGGGGTGCGCCAGACCGCTGCACTCAAACTGCAGTTAATGGGATTTCAACCTGTAAATTGGGATTAAGCAATCGCTGATAATTCCATCAACTTTCCTTACAATTTGACAAACATCTTATCTACCTATGCTTAGCTACTTGATGCTATCGACTAGATTCTAATCTACTTCAACTGATCGGACTTCAATCTTTGGATACCAAACCATCCCTGACAAGTTATTGTCCAATTAATGACTAGTTCTAGCATTCTTGTCCACTCGGGCATTTTACTACATTTTTCTATAAAAATTCGACAAAAACCAAACAATTTCATTCAAAAATTCCAAATCGATCTTCAATATTCCCTCCAACTTCCGCAGGAATTCACCTAATTCCATACGTCATTCAATCTACACAAAAATTCTCAATACACATTTATTATTTCTCATTATGTACTTCCACTTTTTTTAATTCAATATAAATATTAAAATAAATCTCTACAGCAATGAATTTTCATCACAACAGTGAGATAGCGCCAGGAACTAATATTAACAGATCGATGAAATCATATTGCTGTTGCTGTTTTCATTGACCCCCCTCTGATGAAATGGCGCTTACTTATTCATTCTCTTCGTTCTTATGTTTAGGTTATTCTTTTGGAATTTGATATGTATATGCTGAGTATGTGGTCATATGATTACATAAATTGGTGATTTACTCGATAGTCATCAATTGCATCACCATGAACCTTATTATATTCCAATTACCCATCCACTAATGAGCAGTTCCATGAAATTTCCGATTAAAAATTGTCAAAGAGATTAAAACATTCTGATTTTTAATATTACATTATAATTAACAGATTGATTTGAAGATTACAATAGTGAGAAGTCGAGATTTTTAATTGGTTGTGATTTAAAAATTGGAACAATAGCTGTACAGCATGTAGAGACTTGATCTGGAGCATTTTATTAGCATAAATAAATTTATAATTTGATATTTAATTAAAAATGATTTTTTTTTTGTGTTAATTGAGGAAAAATGAGTTATTTGATTTGAATTTGGAATTAGATGTTGGATATGCTCGTAAATTTGAGGAATGAATTGGAATTTTGGGGATTAAGATGACGAATTTTCCAGTTTTCTTGAATTTTAGACGAGTTTCTTATGAAATATTGGTGTATATTCATATATTTATGCCTAGCAACTTAATCCCCACCTCCAGAAATATTTTAAATGCTCAAATGCGACTAAAATTAGCAATTTATAGCAACTTTGTATGTAATTTGTAATTCATGTTACTATTTTTCATCAAAATTGCATTAGAAAATGTTTAAAAAATTATTTATAAATTTTATAATTTTTTTTTCAATTATTTAAAATTTTTAAAAAAATTTACATAATTTTAAAAATGTTTATATAATTTTAGAATTGTTTAAATAATTTTAAATAATTTTAAAATTGTTTAAATAAATTTGAATTGTTTAAATAATTTTAAAAATGTTCAATTAATTTTTAAAAAAAATTGCAAATTTTTCCACATTTTTTTTACAATTTTTAATTTTTTAACATTTTTCTCAATTTCTCAATTTTTCAAATTCAAAATAATTCCTAAAAAATCCCCTAATCCGCCTCACAAATCTCTCAAAAAAAAAATAAATATTCCGCTTATTAATAACCACAGCCATCACCTCATCAACATCGCCATTCTTGCAGCTACAAACTTTAATATCATGATTGAAATGACTTTATGCCTCGCTAGTTTACCAAGAATTTTTCATTCAACTATATTTAATTAAAATTTTTTTCATACTCAGATGATCTTCTAGAAGTTAGTACTATGACTGATGATATATGACTATACACATGAAAATGATGTGTAGATACACAAGACCACACACATCAGCATGCTTAGATTTATTGAGAACAAATTATTGTTGAAGCAAAAATATATAAAATAAAAAAAGATTTTTTTTCTTTTTTTTCTTCTGTTGGATGAGAAACAAAAGGCAGAAGTGAGTTGATGTGCACTTGGGGGGATTTTGTAGGGAAATTTGAATTATTGAAATTTTTTGAAAATTTTAAATTTTGAAGAAATTTGAATTTGAAATTTAATTTGAAGAAAAATTGAATATTTAGAAACTAAGTTAAAAAACTTTGAATTTTTGACAAATTTTGAATTTAAAAACTTTTAAAGGTAAAATTTTTAGAAAATTTGAAATTTAAAATGTTTAAAAATTTGAAAGATGAACAATTAGAAAAATTTAAAAATTTTAAAAGACAAAAATTTAAAAATCTCGAAAAATCAGAATTTAAAAGAATTTGAAATTTAGAATTTTTAGAAAACTTAAATTTTTTTCATTTCAAGGTTAAAAATTAAAACAAAAGAATATTTAAATTTGAAATTTAAGAAGTTTTGAAAATTTTGAAGTTTATAATTTAAAATTTAGATTTTTAAATATTTTTTATAGAGAAATTTTTGCAAATTAATTAAAATCAATTGAAATTAAAAACCAAAATCTTTTTCAAATTCAATACAATAAATTTGCAAATTTTCCCCACAAGGGTAATTTTCTACTTGAAACTTGTAAATACCCAATCAAATAAATAAAATGAAATAATTCTTTCATACTAATTGGATTGGAATGATTGGAAAGTTTCAAGAGTGATTTTCTCAGTGATTTATTTGGGGTCATTAAGCGCACTGGAGAGGTTCTTTGTCCAATCCTCAACTAGGTCAATTGAAATTCAAATTTTTTACAACATTTAAAAAATGCAAATTTCAATGACATTTCTATGGATGCGACCTCCAAAGCCAGGGTCATAAATTATCATAAAAAATATCTTCCCATATCCCTCAACACAAGCAATTATTCTAAATTACATGAAAAATTCATCAATTCCGTCTCTTAAGCCAGCTAAGGAGAATCATAACATTTAAATTAATGTGAAATAAAAATAAATTTATGTGAGAATTTTTAAAACAAGAATTTAAAAAATTTTCCATTTGTCCGTTTTTCTTTAACTGTCTTTAAAGACGTGCTTTGAAATAGATTTAAATAATTTTTAGCTGTGGCTTTAAAAACAACCAAAAAAACAAATCCTCCTAAAAATACACCCGCGTGTCTTTATTTTATATTTTTTCTTCATGTTTTCCTTTTTTCCTAATGCCATTTCGCTTATATTTCCATACCCAGAGTCAGGAACGAGAGAATTTCATTGTCGTTTTGAATTACAAATGTTTTCATCTTTTGTGAAAAAATAAGAAGAATGTGAGGGAGCTAAAAAGAGAGAGAATGAAACTAGTAAATGAGCTGATGTTGTTAGGTTTGATTGAGGAGGAATTTAGCGCGCTTTTCTCGGAAGAATTTGCTGTTGTGGATGATTTGGGAGTAATTTTGAATGTTGTGTACCTTCTTATATTGTTAGAATTCTCATAATCTACAGAATGCAACATAGTGTCTCCTAAGCAGGGTTCATAGTCGATTCAAATGATATACAGCATATAGTCGACTATCCCATCCAAAATCCTAGTTCTAGGCTTCAATATTGACTGACTAGGTGATAATATCACGTATTAAATGAGAAGGTTCAACTGCCGTTCTCAATAAATGTCTATATATGTCGCCACTCTTCGAAATACTTACTAACTTACTTTACTGGCCAAACAGATCAATTGTGATCCACGACCTCCCTCAGATGACGCCTAAAGCCTAGCCTACCGCTGACATCCCCCTGCCTATTACCAATACCAAGTGCTACACTGCCTCTAATGATTGCAACCATGTTCCTATGTGGAGCTTAGTCTACAACTGTCTCTGTTGCTGGCTCTGTCATTTAGTTTGTACAAATTATTTGTCCGCGCTCTCTCTTACCATCCATCAAAAACAAAAACTCCCGAAAATTCCCAAAAATTCCCAAAAGTTTCCAAAAATTCCAAAAAATTCCCAAAAAAATCCCAAAAATTCCCAAAAACTCCCAAAAACTCCCAAAAATTGCCAAAAACTCTCAAAAATCCCAAAATTTTCAAGGAATCCCAAAAAATCCCAATAAATCCCAAAAAATCCCAACTCAATCCCATCATACCTCTTTCTTCCCCACAAAAAACACGCTAAGCTTGTGTTGTGCTTAAAAAAACTTATCAGGCAAAACGACATACAAATTTATAAACAAAATATCAACATATTCAGACAGTATTCTAGCATGCATGTCACATTAAAATAAAAATTAGAAGTGACATTTTTCGTGAGTGAGCGAAAAAAAAGAGGAAAATTCTTTGTTGCTTGGCGGAGGGCTCCAATGCTTGCGTGAATAGAAAGTTTGTTGCTAAGGTTGGAGGATGTTAAGGGATAATGATTTTTTGTTGTTGTGAGAATTTTTTTTGGAGAGGTTGGAGGTTGAGAGATTTGGGGATGAGATGTTGTGAGGATTTTTGTGAATCTTGATTATATTGACAGCACTGTGCATATTATGATTAGGAGATCCAGTCGTTGGTAGGAATCGAACTTATGTACTCACTTAAGAGTGTGACAGAGATATCCATCCAATCTTTATCTCTGATCCCCTTGATACCTTTATCTAGATCGGTCTCTAGTTGGAATCGAACCAACGTACTCACAAAAGAGGGATTGAGATATCTAGACAATTGTTTAACCCACTCGGCCGCTGAGGTCTTATTCTTAAACTGGCAGACCAACATTTATGTAGATCGGGTTTTTAATGGGAATCGAACCCACGTACTCATGAAAGAGTGATACAGATTTATCCAATATGTTGCTTATCCATTCAGCCATTAAGGCCTTAATTTCACATTGGTAGATACGCCTATATATGGCTCGGTACCTCAGATAACTCAGAAATATTAAATTGTAGTTATGTTAGGAGATAAAGCAGGTTCAAGACTAATGTTAAGCTGTCTAAAAACTTACAAGGCATGGCCAATCTTTCATTTCCATGATTTCCATTCCTTTGAATACATATCAACGCTAATATTCCATAGGTGGCAAATGTAAGGCTCGCGAGAATGCTCAGCTAGTAAATTTAAGTAGGACAAGCTTGCAACCTTTGAATTAGCTCTCATGAGCATCCTGAATTTGTCTGTAAAGGATCCTTTTTTCCGGAACCCAACAACATTCTCGAACATCCATCAAATCCCTACACCACACCATCCAACCCCCTATTCCCTACACATGTACATGTATGTAAAATAATATATCGGAAAAGGTTGTCCAGCTGTCTTAAAATAATCATTGCCATGCCATTTTGAAAAAAAGAAAAAAAAATCTTTCTCTTCTTTCTCTCTATGCTGACGATGATTCATTACGCATTGGTATTTTTTTTCTGCTGCTGCTGCTTTTTTTTTTGTTCCCCCATTTACGAAATATCACAAAAAGTTGTACATGCACATCAAAATGATGTCTGAGAATATCAAATGTGTGACATGGCAAATGGCAAAAAAAAAAAATAAGGGAGAGTAAAAATGTGTTTAGTTTATTGAGATGCACCCTATGCCGTACTTTCACTTATTACATGCTCTCTTGTAGTATATTTTGTGTATATATGTACGTAACACTACACTGAAAGGTTTTAAATTACTTTCATGTTACATCCCTTCTCACAATTTTTGCTTTTTTCATATTTTTGGGATATACATGCATATGAATATGTCTAAAAGGATGTTTGAGAAATGAGGAAGAAAACATAAAAACAAATTAATTAGAAAAATATTTTTCAGGACTAGGTTTTGTCACTTTTGATGAAAATTCATTAAAATATGGCTTGGGAAAAAATGAAAAATTGTTGTATTTATTATTTTTAGGATTAAAAAAGTGTGACATTTTGTGCTTCAAATTTCACTTCTTTTTTTTCTCTCATTTTTCGAGGTATTATATTTATTGGGGGATTTAAAAAAGGAGATAAGGATTAGTCATGGGTAGATGTTGGATGTAACAGATGATTTTGAAGGTTGGAAATGTTATGAAGAAGAAAAGTTATTTAAAATTGGATTGTAGAGGTTTATTTTTTTTATTATGGAAAAAAAGGAAAGAGTTTTGTGTTGAGATGGATCGGCACATGTGGGGCTTAGATGACAGTTTAAACTGAATTAAATTATTATATTTAAATTCAAATTTTTGAACAAAAAATTCAATTTGAGTTTTTGAAATTAAATAAAAAATGAATTTTTAAAAGTAAATTGAAATTAAAAACTAAATTAAATTTGAAATTTGAAAACTAAATTAAATTTGAAATTTGAAAACTAAAACTAATGAAAGTGAATCAAAAATGAAACTTGAAATTTAATTAAAATTGAAATTTTGAAACTAAATTTAATTTTAAATTTTGAAAATAAATTCAAATTGAATTTTTAAAATTAATATAAAATTGAAATTTTTAAACTAAACTAAAATTCAAAATTCTGAAACTAAATTAAAATTCAAAACTTTTAGCTGAATCAAAATTCAAATTTTAAAAATAAGTTAAAATTAAAATTTTGAACTAAATTTAATTAAATTCAAAATTTTACAATTGCAAATAATTCTAAATTAATGATTAAAATTGAATTTGAGTTAAAATTTTCAATTAAAGTTAAATTTAAAAAATCTAAAAAATAGTGATTAAATTTGAAATAAGTGGAAAATTTCAAAATAAATTTAAAATTCAATTTAAAAATTGAAAAAAATTAAAATTTTTAGAAATTTAATTAAAACGTTTTTAATGATTCAAAATTTTTTATACAAAGTTTTTGATTAAATATACTTCAATTTTTAAAAATCATAAAAAAATTTCCAATTTCAAAAACTCTAAAAAAACCACAGCGTGCCATCCTAACTAAATATCTCACAAAAATTCCCTCCCATCTCAAATCTAATCCACCATATCCTCAAATACACCACTCACAACTCATTAAAAATGATAATTCTTTACACAATTTCAAACATTTCTAGCCTCTCTTTTATTTTCAACTCAAAAAATTTCAAAAAAACGTTAACTTAAATTGATTAAAAAATTAAAAGAATGTGATAATGTTTTTATATATAATTTTTTGCGCACTCGAGAGGAAACAGCTGCTTTAAACCTTTCATATGAACGACAACAACAAACAGCTATGAATATAGCATGTAAACTCAAGTATCAACTTTAACTTTAAGAAAGAATACAAAAGTAAAAATATTTTTTGGCGCGCCTGCCACATGTTTTAGGTGTTTTTCGTATATTTCGGTTTTTCCTCGGGTAGTTTTTCTCGTTCGCTTTAATTGTGGAAGTAAAATTGCTTTATTGTTGTTGCTCGTAATTTCCTTTATTTAAATTAAACTCCCAACCGGAGAAGTTCGGCCTGGTGCCGTGTTGTAAAGGTAATAATCAACTGTTAAACTATATTTAAACATGCAATTCACGCAATTTCTTCTCCTTTTTTGTGTATGTGAAATACGCCGCATGTTTTCATCATCATCACATATATATACAGCAACAACATCATATTTTAACGTTGATTGGTGTTGTGGATTGGTATTGGAGTGGATGGGGGGTCGTTTTGGGTGGTTGGCTGGTTTAATTGGGAGTAGATTGGAATTAAGCAGGTGTATTTGGGCATTTAGAGAGTAATATTTAATAGGAATCAAACCTTCGACCTCAATATAGGTTCAATTGCAGATTTTGCTTAACCAACAAGCTTTGGAGCCAATTTGGACATCGGATGTCCTGAATTCGACTTGACTAAACTCAAATCAAGTCAATCTCATCCACAATTCCTCAATTCAACTCAAATTTATGCGCCAAATCCACAAAACATCCCAACAACAGTCACTCTAACTTCTACATCAACTAATTTCATTCCTACCTTTTCGTGGTTGACTCAACAGAATAAAAAGAGGGCGAAAGAAAATATACAAAAGGAACAGAGAAATTACTTCCATCCGTATCATTCACTAAAAATATTATAGCGAACTAAAAAATTGTCGAGTGTGTGGCACATAAAAAGGAATGTTTATTTCATTATGTTACTAAAGTATGTTGTTGTCTAGATTATGATGACTGATAGAGATGTATGTGAAGTTTATGGTAAAAAAAGGCAAAGTTAAAGGAGGTTACATACTAGTTACTTTGTATGGATGTGCGAATGAGTGTTTTGTATGGAAATTGTTGGTATGAAATGAGTTGTAGCTTTTTGGAGAGGTGTTGGATTGGACTTAGGTGAGGTGGATTGTTAGGTTGACTATTGATGTTTGGGTGGATTGACTGAACAGTAAAATGAAGTCGCTTGGGCTGTCGCTTTGTTTACGGTAAGACGCGAACATGTCCTAATGGCTCCAAAACGACCTCCAATGGCACCAAAATGACCCCAAATGACACTAAGACGACCCTAAATCGCTTCAAGATGCGAACGTGCCTTAATGGCACCAAGATGACCTCTAATGGCACCAATATGACTCCTAATGGCACCAATACGATCCTTAAGGGCACCAAGACGACGCCTAATGACACTAAGACGCCCTTTAATGGCACCAAGACGTGAACGTGCCCCAATGGCACCCAGACGACGTTTTATGGCAAAACATGAAATGTGCCGCTCTTGGACTCTTCCCTAGAATCAAACATACATTTTGGTCACTCACTTAAATATCCCCTCAATTTTTCAAAGTCACATCCAACAATACCCATCAGTTCCTTCCAAAAAAAGCCATTACACAAAGGTACAAACTGCAATTTACATCCATATGACGTCACATGACCTTAAAAATAGAAAGTTTTTGTTTTTGGTTTCTCTTCCCGCACACACAAAAAAAAGTCCTTTTTGTCTTCTTTGTGCTTCTTAGTTCTTCTTTGCCTTCTTTCCAAAAAAATAATGCAACAAAAAAAACAAAAACTTTCTCTTTTTTTTGCTCCTTTTCTTATGAAAATAAGCATCCTACATGCTGTCTTCCTTGTCCTTTTTCGTGTTACATACTAAACAGCATATTGCATAGTTTTGTGGAATAATTGTAGCAAGGACATGAACTTCACCATTGCACCGCACGTTTTTATGACTTTCTAAAATTTTCATATACCATGACTAATTAGTTATGTACTAATTTCGTACTTTTTTTGAAAAGATTTCTTAATTTCCTCAATTATTTTTTCTGTAATGCGTACCTGCAGTGTGTTGTCTGACAGTGGAACCGACATAAATAAAGAAATTATTTTTTTATGGAGTCTGCAAATGAGGAATTTTCAATGGAAAAAAAAAGATGTCATGTCTATTAAAATATTATGGAGATTATAATGGGATGGAAGGGGTCTGCTTAGCGCATCTGTAATTTTTATTATGGGGATTAAAGAGAGTTTGAGTTTTGAGGATGTTTGAGACATCTTTTGAATTATTTTTTTTGCGGAAGTTTATGTTTCTCGAATTTTGAATGGAATTGAGTCGAGTTTGAATCAAGTTTGAGTCGTGTTTGAGTCGAGTTTGAGTTGAGTTTGAGTTGAGTTTGAGTCGAGTTTGAGTCGAGTTTGAGTCGAGTTTGAGTCAAATTGAGTCGAGTTTAAGTCGAGTTGCGCCAAATTGAATCAATTTCAGTCGATTTGAGTCGAATTGTGTCGAGTTGAGTCGAATTAAACCTCAATTCCTCTAAATACGATCAAAAACTTCATCATATTAAATATATCCAGCTCCAATCACCACAATCCCTCCAACTATCATCCAATAAAACTAAATACAATTCAATAAAGCCATCAAACCACAATCTATACCCCGCACAAACCTCCAATTCACATAAAATCACGTCTTAATTTTCTCAATTCCAAACCTAATTGATTTTATTGAAAGCAATTTCCATTCAATAAATCCAATAAAGCACTGTGTCTATAAACAAGCATAAAAAAAAATGAAAATTTCGTGTTTTCAGCTTGTTCATATCTCAACAACAAATCTCATAGCTGTTTGTACACATTTTATATGCTTTTTTTTAAAACGATGACTTGAAAATAAATTTAAAAATACAAAAAAATTATCATTATTCTCATATTTCTTTTATCTTATTAAATGCATCAGCAAATGGATTAATTATTAATGTTAATACCTCCAAGCGGTTGTGGCATAAACAAACAAACAATGATACAGTACGAAACAAATCTGAATTTTTTATTTACGTATGAAGATGAAAACAGAGGAAAAATATATATTTGCGCAATGGCATTTTCATGTTATGATGCAATTAATAATAAACTACTAATTGTGAGTAGTTAAGCAAATGCTATTTAAGATATTAATTCATGACTTTACAAATGAGAGAATTTGCACCTTTTGGAAATGAAAATTTTATATTTATTTTCAATGAATTGACTCGAGCGGCACGAAATGATCGAGTAGAATAGAGGTAAATGAGTATGGTCTTCATTGTCTGCTAAATACAAGAATTCCAAATAATTAAAACATCCACAAATCTAAAAAGACATTAATTAACCAATCTCATAATTCAAAATATCCAATTCTAAAACCAAATCACACCACAGACCCAATAACACCAAAAAAGTACTCTTTAAGACCAAATTTACCTCAAATTATAATAAATAAATTCTTTTGACATGTTTTATATCTCATTATGCATTTAAAGCATGCAAATATAAAATGATTAATTTATTATTCAGCTAAAAAATTATTTTACCGGCTGAACTGTTGTTTTGGGAATTAATATCAAATTAATTTTAATGACATACAAATTGAATCATTTCATAATTGTTTCAAATTTTCTATATTATATTTATTAAAGAATATGTTATTTAAATGAGCAAAAATTAATATGTTGATGAGTATAATTAATTTATAAACGACAAGGGGGGGGGGGGTCACATTGCAATTCAAATGAATAAATTAAGCAGCACAATGATTATCCTAATTTCAACCCACAAAAATTGAATCTGTTCACAATGTCATCATCAGTGTTGATAATGATAATAATCGCGGACACAAAATTGCACATGAAACACCGTCGGCAATTGCAAGCATGATGCGAGAGAGCGACTGTTGCAAATATTATAGTCATTTTCTCAACCACATAATTTCATTTCTGTGTATGTAAATGTATATTTTAAAAAGAGACTATACACCCGAAAAAAAAAGCAGCATAAAATTCAACAAGTCGCACATTAAATTGGAATAAAGATAAAAACTACACCATAAACAGACTCTGTCTCTTCTCATTGTATGAGCTCTTTTTGGCTGTAGAAAATAAAATACAAACAGACTCACATACACAGCAGGCACAGAGCAAAAACTCTCACACGTACAACAAATTTATTTTGAATGCAAGATCGCGATTACTTCTTTTTTTATATATATTCATTGTTGCTCCTTTCTTGTCGTATCTCTTTTGCGGGTGAATCAAAAAAAAAGTTTAAAAAAGGGATGAAGAAGAGTTCTTTTATTGACGAAAAATTATTGCAGTTTAATTTAATTTCTCACTAAAGTTTATAATCTCTGATTTTTATGGTGCAATGTAAATGAAATGGACCCTTAGGAGTAATTTTGTTAGGGATTTTTTGGTTGGGATTGGGTTTGGTGAGGTGGAAGTTTGGGTTTTGGAAGGTGGATTAATGAGGAGTTTGGAATAGAATTTGATGAATTTTGAATTGTTTTAAAATTTGAAATTTAATTTTGAATTTATTGAATTTTTTTTTTTGATTTTTAAAGAATATTTCGAATTTTTTCAAATTTATTTTTAAGTTTTCAATTTTAATTTCAATTTTGAATTTCTTCAAATTTAATTTCAATTTCTTCCAATTTAATTTGAATTTCGAATTTCTTCAAATTTAATTTCAAATTCTTCAAATTTAATTTCAATTTCTTCAAATTTAGTTTGAAATTTTTAAATTTAATTTGAATGTTTTTAATTTGAATTTAATTTTACAAATTTAATTTGAGACTTTTAAATTTAATTTGAATTTCTCCAAATTTAAATTGCATTTCTTCAAATTTAATTTAAATTTCTTCAAAGTTAATTTTGAATTTCTTCAAATTTAATTTGAATTTCTTCAAATTTATTTTGAATTTCTTCAAATTTAATTTGAATTTCTTCAAATTTAATTTTAATTTCTTCAAATTTAATTTGAATTTCTTCAAATTTAATTTGAATTTCTTTAAATTTAATTTGAATTTCTTCAAATTTAATTTGAATTTCTTCAAATTTAATTTGAATTTCTTCAAATTTAATTTGAATTTCTTCAAATTTACTTTGAATTTCTTTAAATTTAATTTGAATTTCTTCAAATTTAATTTGAATTTCTCCAAACTTATTTTAATTTCTTCAAATTTAATTTGAATTTCTTCAAATTTATTTTGAATTTCTTCAAATTTATTTCGAATTTCTTCAAATTTATTTTGAATTTCTTTAAATTTAATTTGAACTTTTTGATTTATTTTGAATTTTTTCTAACTTCTTTTGAATAGTTTTAAATTTAAATTGAATTAAAAATGGATTTGAATTTTTCAAATTTAATTTAAATTTATTTTAAAATTTTACAATTTAATTTGAACTTTAAAAATTTAATTTTAATTTTTAAAGACTTTATTGAATCATTTTAAAATTTCTTTCCAAATATTCATCAACTCAAATTTAAAAATCCAACTTAAAATTCCTCCCATCATCTCCACAAGAGCCCCAAGTCCACTCCAAAAAAAAATTCCACAATCCTCTCTTTCCCCAACATCTCCACAACTCAATCAGTTCAATTGAGATAAACCATTAAAATTAAAAAAATATATTTTTAATAAAAAGAGCTGTGTCGGGTATTAAATTTAATTAACGAAAAAAAAAAAAATAAGCGTAATAAAGTGATTAAACTTTTTAATGTGCCAGCAGTAGCTACACTTCAATGCGCTTCTCTTGCTGACTTTTTTTTTTATTTTTAATCAATAATGAAAAATCGATGCTCAAGCAGGCACATGAGAGGCAGCAGCAAAAGAAGCACAAAAAAAAACAATTCAATTAAAAATTTAATCATGAAATGCCAATGGATTTTTTTTTATATTTTTCTCTCCTTTTTGTGTTCTTTTTTTTTGTATTTCAATGCGCGTAATGTGTAATGTTATGTGCCTGCATAAACAGCGAACCGAGTAAAAATAAAAAAAAAACTGTCAAGTTATCACAAGATATATAAATAAGGAAAAGTGCAAGTTTATTGCATTTACTTTTGGTTAACTTTTAACATTTCAATTGCGAATGTGAAATAAGTAGAAAGAACTTGTGATATCTTTATGAAGCTAAAATTTATGTTTTTCTCATAACATTATAGGCAACAAAAAAGTCTTTTGGAATGAAAAATGCTTTTTTTTTTCTCTTAAATGTTATTTTGAAATGAATTGAATGGATTTTTTTTTGTTGAGATAGGTTGGGACTCTGATGGTTAATTTACTTACTTACTTATTTCGCTGGACGTACAGATCAAGTGTGATTCATGGCCTCCCTCAGTTGGTGGTTGAAATTGGATCTATCGCTGGTTACCGCTTGGCAATTACCTATTCCATTTGTAACACTATCTTTATCGGCAGCTTCAATTTATGTTCAATTTCTGAATTTTATATGAGTTTTTGAGCTGTGTTTATACATGATTCTGTTGATAGAGATCAAATTGCACTCATCCGAGCTGCACATTGCTGCGATTCCCAATTTCAATCATAAAAATTGCTCAAAATCATCCATTATAGTGCGATTTACATTTTCTAACTCAAAAATGAGTTAAAATCAGATGTTATGTTGCTGTCCGAGCAGTTTCTTGTCTTTTTGTCAATACGGCACGTCAAAACTTCGGTGGCCTAGTGAACACCTTGTGCTGTCCGGGTTGGTTACCAGTTTGGTTTTCAGAAGTCTCAGTCTTGACAAATTCTTGAGACCACGATCTAGACTACCTAAGTTGTCTCTGACTCTGTCTCAGGATTAAGAGCCCTTAGTAGCCAACACTAGAGCCAGCCTTATGTAACATCAAAGAGAGGTCATGGATCAAAATTAGTTAGTATGGCTAATAAAGCTATTAAAAGCAATTTTATACTCTAAATTGAGAATTTTTGCTGAAATTTGAAAAATTTAGTAATTTAAGAGTCAATTTAGGGATCAACAGAGGTCTTGTCACAAATTTTTTGAGGATGTTTGGGAATTTTTTACCAAAAACTCAAGAAAATTGAAGAAATTTTTCCAAAAGTAGTCATTATTGACCCTAATTGACCCTCCCTTTCCCATTAATACGCACCCGATTCCTAGGTACCATTAAGTCAGATCCATGCAATACCATAAGATTATTGATTATAAAAAATTTACAAATTTCAATATTTCATACAAAAATACTAGACAACGGCCATATTTGCACAATGCATCCATATTTGAACGTCAGCCATATTTAACGCCCATTATTTGATCTACATCAATCCTTTTTGGACTTATGGAGTTTTTACTTCCATTCCTGTCAACTCTTGTCCAGTAATTGCCTTCCAAATTGAATCAATTGCTGTTCACTATAGCTACCCACCCTACAGAACTCGCGAAAACCGACACATTCATTAAATAAATCATTTTTCATTAAAAGCCACCTTGAGATAATAGAAATTCAGTATTTCTCACACATATCGATCTCACCGTCACATTTCATAATGAAATAAAAGTGTAACAAACTATCATGTATCAATTGCCACTGAACAATTCACAGTCGATTGTCGCGTATTTCACAGCATAAAGGCTACTGATTGATTTATGATGAGTCGTTTCATTAATTTGAAATGATTATTTCTTAATTTACTTCCATTTGTTCGCCTTATAAACATTATTAACTGTTTATGACATGCAATCTACATACCATTTTGGATATAGAATGTGATTTTTTCATTTATGAAGTTCATAATTCTCTCTCTTTGCATTTTTTTTATTCATATTCCGTTCGACAAGAGAGGAAAGAGTTGAAAGTGAAAATAAAGAGAAAAAAGACGACGACGACAAACGGCGTACAACAGGTGCTTAACATTATGGCATTTAATGGAGACATTTTATTAGGTCATTAATTTCAACTAACAAACTATAAAACAGCAAGTAAACAAATCGTTAATGTTCGATATTTAGCACTGGCTATGCGACGAAAAAAAAAGGTACATGAGAAGCATTATAAGAAGGATGTGTAGTCTGGTTTGAAGATGGTAAAGCGCATTTTGAAATTTGTTGAAGATTTTGAACTTTAGCCAGATTTTTTGAACTTAAGCCAGATATTTTGAACTTCAGTGAGATAATTTGAACTTCAGCAAGATGCTTTGAACTTCAACCATATGTTTTGAACTTTAATCATATGTTTTGAACTTCAGCCAGATTTTTAACTTCAAAGCCAGATTATTTTGAATTTTAGAGCCAGATTATTTTGAACTTCAGCCATATTTTTTGAACTTCAGCCATATGTTTTGAACTTCAGCCATATGTTTTGAACTTCAGCCAGATATTTTGAACTTTAGTCAGATTTTTTGAACTTTAGCCAGATACTTTGAACTTTATCCAGATGTTTTGAACTTCATCCAGATGTTTTGAACTTCATTCAGATCTTTTGAACTTCAGAGCCAGATTTGTTGATTCTCAGCCAGATTTTTTGAACTTTAGCTGAACAAATTGCTAGAATTTTGAACTTCATTGAACTCATTGATTCCGAATATCCTCAGACTAACCGTCAAAATGCCAACAAACCCATCCATTTCCCATTCAACAACTTGCTCCAAAAGTGTATATATAAATTTTTATCATTACAGAATCTCACGCATTAAAGGTACATTGAATTTGTATTTCGTCTGTTTCCTTTGCGATGCGAGAGATGTAGTAACGAAATGAAGAAAAAATAAAAAATCGATGAAGTCGAAACAGGGCATAAAGAGTAACAGCCAGAAAGAAAGAAAGAAAGAAAAAAATACTTTGTGTGTCTCTCGAATATATTTTAACGGCGCTTATAAAGATGTATGGGATATAAAAAAAATATATATCGGAAAAGAATTTTTTTTCGTTAAAATTCACAAACTCACTCCTCATTCAATACACCATAAATTTGTAATAAACATCGACTTGAGGTCTCCACTTACTCTTTTACTTTTGGATTTTTATTTTTATTTTGTGCTTTGTTTTTGTTTGTTCCTGTCTTTTAGTTTTTGTGTTTTTGTGGGATATGAAATAGTATTTTTTTTGGCGGGGTATGAGGAATTTTGTTATTGGAAATTGGATTGAATTGTTTGAGATGTTTTGGATAGGGTTTTCAATCCCGGGATCAAAATGTATGCAATCCCGGAATTCAATCCCGGGATTGCATATAAATCAATCCCGGGATTGAAAACCCTAGTTTTGGATGTTTATTTAGGTTGATGAGTTAGGGATTGAGAGTAGAGTGATTTGCAGCGACTAGGATTGCCTGAGGTAGTCTAAGCAGGTCTTACGGTGTCTTTAAAGTGCCTCTGAGCCTAATTGATGTGTTGCCAGTTAATAAATGGCATTCTGCTGCTCTAGTGACTCAGTTGTACCTTACAAACATTAGATCTTCAAGGTATAGTAGCCATAGTCAACTATAGGTGCACTAACCTCAATTGCAGGGTTAATGACTGACTAGCTATGCATTTAACTCTTCAAAAGACAAATCACATCAAGATGACATCAATCATCCTTAGAACTAGACTTACATCCAGTCAGATACCTCATTTATCCTCATTTATACCTGTCCACTCAACTATCCCAAAAAATCAATGAACCCCTGCTCACCCACAACAAAATAATATTAAAAAAATGAAAGAAACGCGGAAAGAATATCACTTTAGTTATTTCATAACTATTTTTATATAGACGATACACATATCTCTGGCACATATGTATTTAACTTGTTTTTGAAAATGTCATTTTAATTTCTGATCCCTCTCATCCTCTCTATCTCTTATGTCGCTTTTTTTCTTTTCTTTCCTATGCTTAACATTTCTCGTCTCGTATTTTTTTGAATAAGATACACACAGCTCAGTTTCTTGTCGTCTTTTCTTTTCTTCTTGGAACATTCGTTTGCCTACTAATAAATAAAAAAAAAATTGACTGATTGCGACGATATATAAAGCATTTCCTCTCTTTAGACTAAATATCTACATATCTTTACGATGATTCTATAAAGAGAGAAATATTTATAAAAAATAACATACAAAAAAATATAATTCAGTGAAGAGGAAGAAGACGTTTTGTATTTCATCGGCGATGAGGTTGTTGGAGTTGAAATTGAACTTAGGATGGGAGTTGAGATGAATGGGAGGAAATTGTGCATTATTCTGATATATTCTAATATTCTCTGTATCCATGGTACTAACTGGACTTTATTTTACAATAATATGCCTCATCAGTGACCCTTTGTGGCCTTGTTTACTGTTACTGGTACTTTGGTACCTTATAGTCGTTAAAATGACAGATTTATCAAAGTTTGAATGCCTTTCAGTCCAAAAAACCAAAAATTCCAATACTAGGACGTCGTCAGATCAATATAAAGCTATATTTGGTGTAGGATTGATAAAAAGGCAGCATAATGTTGTCCCTTGCTTATTTATGGCCTTTTTAGAACAGTGTGGCATTGATGAGATCAACTTGTTGCTTTTTTGCACAGAAAATTGAACTAACTGATCAAATCTTACAATCAACAGCCTTAAGATTTATTTTAAATATCATATTAAGCTCTTGATTGCATAAAATTTCAATATTCCCAATTTTTAAAGGCATTATATCATAATCGACCCCAGCAGACAAAGAGCATGCTGTCATGATACGGATAGACCACTTTAGTACCTAAAAGCGGTCTCTTTGCCTGTTAGAGCAATCAATTAAATGTCAGAAACATAATAAAGTGGATTTAATCAATTTTTACCACAAGCACTTCAATCAAATCTCCAATATTTAGATAAAAATTCATCGCCAAAATAAAATGTTTCGTTATCGTTTTCTTTTCTTTCTTCTTGTTTGTGTTTTTTGAGACCGAACTGCATATTTTGGCATGGGAGTTGATAGATTAGTTCTTTATGTTGCTCTGGCATTAGTTGAGAATGTTGATGGTAGGGATATACTAGCTAATTGGTCTACTAGCTTAACAGATGCGTATGATACAGTTAATCCATTTTTGTAGTCAAAATGGTTTAAAATCAGGGCCCATTTGACAGCTCCTTGTTATTTTCCCTAGCATGCTATCATGGTACAGTAATACCACTACGGTACCAAAATGTTTCCTCTTTGTCTGTTAGGCTAGGTGGGCTAAATAAGCATAAAGTCGTAATATCACATTAGTTATGATATGCAACTCAGTCAATGTATTATGACTGTACATTCCGGGTCAATTCCACAAAATAAAAATTCTCGATCTTCTTTTTCCCATCAACTCATCATTCTGGGTATCCTCCTTTTGGCCTTTTTTAATCCCCAATCGCTTTATGCTTTATATATTTTTTTAAAAAATTCATGTTTTTATGAAATATGGCAACATCCTCTCATCTCACTTTATTCAGTTCTCATATTCACAAATTAATTTGATAAAAATTGATATTAATATTATAAAAAATATATATTCAGGCCGTCTCATCTTGCCGGCATTTCATTATGGTACAGAATATATTTCATTTCCAACTGACTCATCACATATTAGTTTAATTGAAAAAAATTAAAATCAATTTGCATTTTGTAGATAAAAAAAGAGTATTTTTTATTTATTTCAGTGAATATTTTTGTGCCGAGTGTGGTCATGTTGTGAACATGAAACGCTTTTAAAATAATTACATTTTTATGCGATGGAAAATATAAAAGAAATATGGAATGGACGGATGGATGGATGGATGAATGAATGAGTCAAGTGAATTGAAATTTGCAATTTTCATTTGAGTGAATTTTTCGAATGAATGGATAGTCCCTTGGGGGAATTTTTGGAAGGATTTTTGCAAAAAGGGGTGATTTGAAGGTAGATTTGGAGTGTTGGATTGGGAAATTATAGTAATTGAATTTTGTAGTTAAACCACATTGCAGATTTTATTTCGAATTTTGGTTTTTAAAATTTTTTGAAATTAAATTGGAAATTTCAAATTTTTTAGCTTTTGGAATCAAATTTATAATTTTGAGTTTTTAAGTAAATTTTAAATTTAAAATCAATCAAAATTATTAAATTTTAATTTTCTGAAACTAACGTTTAAAATTAAAATTGAAAGTTGAAATTTAGATTGATTTTAAAATTGGAATTAAATTTGAAATCAAATTTAAATTTGAAATTAAATTTTACATCTGAAGTTAAATTTGAACTTTGAAATTTAATTTGAAAATTAAAATTAAATTTGAAATTTATAATTAAATTTGAAATTAATTTTGAAATTTGAAATTTAAAATTAAATTTGAAATTTGAAACTAAATTTAAAATTAAATTTAAAATTAAATTTTTTAAATTAAATTCAACAATTGAAATTAAATTTAAAATTGAAATTTAACTCAAATTTAAATTTCAAAATTCCCTCCAAGGGTCTCTCCCAATTAAACATTTTTAAAAATTCAGCGTAAATAATCACTATTCGGGTGTTGATGAAATATTTATTTTTTTATTCACTCACGCATGAATGAAAACAATTTTTTTTTCATTCGTTAATTTCAATTAAAATTTAAAAAAATATATATTTTTTCATTTCCATTGTCTATCAACAATGTTGCTTTAGTAGGAATTTCATTCAATTACTTATGTTATTGATGGTATTATGGTTGGTTGCGAAAAAGAGGAAATGCGAATAAATTTTGATGTGAAAAAGAAGAAGAATTTAAAAATTCTTTTCATATTTTTTTTAAAAAATTATTTTCAATTAAAATTTCAATTTTTGGAATTTAAATTTGCAATTTTAATTTTTTTTTAAATTTCTTAAATATTATCTCACTTAATAAGGCATAAATTCCTTATATTTCTATGATCCAATACCCCCTATACCCCCCTACACCCTTACACATCCCTCCACCCCATCATCTCATCATCATCCCCCCAAAAAAACAAATCCCGAACCTCATAACAATAAGAAATTTACTTTCAAATGTCTATGACATCGCCATTTTGATTTATGTCTAATGCATAGCATAAAACATATATCAATATGTTGAACTTGAGAAAGAAGAAAGGCATAGAACACATAAATTGTGTGATGGAAGTAGCGAAAAAAAAATAAAGAAATTGGAAAATGGAGAGAATGAGAGCGAAATGGCATACAAAAAGAATTATGAGAGGAATCAAAATGAGAGAGGGAGAGCGAAGACACTTAAAGTACTAGATTTTGTGGATTTGAAGGAATTTTGTTGATGTTTGGAATTTTTGAGAGTCGTTGGAGATATTGAGGGAAATTTATAATTTATTTGAGGATTAATTGATGGATTTTGGATGAATAATTATGAAAAATATGAGAATTAATTAGAATTTAAGTTTGAGAATTTTAAAAAATCGTTAAAAAATATTTTGAATATTTTGATACTAGCCGGTCATGCAGATTGCCTAACTTTAAAGGGGAAATTTTTTTGGAAAGGAATTGAACAAAAATTTCTTAATTTAGGCTGCTTTTTAAGTCACTTAGAACTTTGAGAGCCCAAGAAGTTCATTAGAATATTTAAAAATCGTTAATTTTTGTGACAATTTCGAAAGATTTTAAATTTATTATTTGAATTTTTAATGATTGTTTTAAAATTTTAAGATGAATATTCAAATCTGATTTATAAATTTTGAAATTTATTTCATAAAATTAGGAATTTTAATTCTTAAATTTTGAATTTAAATTCTAAAATTTTCAAATTTAAATTCTCAAATTTTCAAAATGAAATTCTTAAATTTTTCAAATTTAAATTCATAAGTTTTTAAATTTAAATTTCAAATTTTTAAATATATATTCATAAATTCTTAAGTATAAATTCTTAAATTTTAAAATTTGAATTCTTAGATTTTCAAATTTAAATTCATAAATTTTCAAATTTAAATTCTTGAATTCTCAAATTTAAATTCTTCAATTTTCAAATTTAAATTCTTATAAATTTTCAAATTTAAATTCTTATAAATTTTCAAATTTAAATTCTTAAATTTTCAGATATAAATTCCTAAATTTTTAATTTAATTTCTTTAGAACTTTTAAAATTTTCAATTTTTCAAATTTAGAATGTTTAAAATTTCAATTTGAGATTTTTAATTTAATTTCAAAATTATTTCAATAAATTGTCATAATTGCAGTACCAAGGACTAAATATCTTTAACTTTTAAATTTTTTAAATTAAAATTCAATTTGATTATAAATTTTAACTAACAATTTCTTTTTTATTTCCTTAATCTAATTCCAGAAAAAGCAAGTAAACGAAACAATATTTGTGAAACTACTGTTACCAACGCTTCAAAGACAACACTTTATCTATACATATATACATATACATAAAAAATTTGTAATTAATATACATAATTTAAGAAAAAAGAAAAAAGTATAACAAAAATTAATTTTTAAGGTGAAAAATTAAGTAACAGGAAGGCATTACCCACGAAGAAATCTTTCATTTTTGTATAAATATTAAAAAGGAAATCGAGTGAAACAAAAAAGGAACTAATCATTATTTTAAAATATAAAATTTCTGTTAATCATCGGTAAAAAGTGCATTAAATGTGATCAAAAAATAAATTTAATAAATTAAAAGAAGCTGAAGACATAAAAAACATAAAAAAAAAAATCATCAAAAAACCTAATTTAATTCATTAAATAACAAAGATAAGCACATACACAGAATCATCAATCATGACGATGAGTACAAATAATTGTGAAAGTATGACATCATACTTTACAAATTCCTATATGAGCTCGGACATGCATGGACACTATCCAACCGGCGGTGACATGGATGCCCAGATGCACCATTACACTCAAACGCATCACAATCAAGCCGGTATGCCACCATTTCCACGTTATCCACCATATGATCGAATGGGTTATTATAATCAATCAATGGAACCAGGTTATTCACGACCCGATAGTCCATCGAGTCAAGTGGGTAATGTTATGGGACCACAAACCCAACAACCACCTCCACAACAAAATGGTACAATGCAACCAATACAACAACAACCTCAACAGCCACCAATTGTCTATACAAGTTGTAAATTGCAAGCAGCAGTTGGTAATGGTGGTCTTGGTATGGTTGTTGGTGATAATGGTTCACCGCCACTTGAGCAAATGGGACATCATAATCATATGAATAATCAGCAAATGCAAATGGGACATCATATGCATGGTCAAGTGAATGAGGTAGGCGTAAGTGTTAATTAATTTGAGTTGAGGGCTGTTTTTGATGGCTGGGTTGATGAGGGGTTGACTGATGACTTGACCAATGAATCAATCATCCAGCAGCAGCCTACAAGGCACATACTTAAGTATTAAGTGATCTAAACACAGCCAAACCATCAAAAATGCGCTCTAAACTTCTAAACTCAAATAACTTCCCAACTTGTACCTCTAAAAAATTCAATTATAATATTTTATATCCTATGCAACAGGTTGGTCATCAGAATCCACACAATATGGGCATGTATACAAATTCTGGAGCTCCGCCAGTTCAACCACCACAAAATATGATGCATCAGCAACCGCCTCCCATCCACCAAGGACAACAGCAACAACAACAACAGCAACCACCGCCAAATAATCACACTCAATCCTCACTACCATCGCCGTTGTACCCGTGGATGCGGAGTCAGTTCGGTAAGTTAGGTTTGTTTCAGTCCAATTTTTTTCTTATTAATAATATTAAGTTTTAACTAATTCTATAATTTATGTTTTGGCTTTTGGACATATCAGTGATGTTACAAAATTATTTTGTAAAAATATTCAGCCATTCTGATATATCCAAATTCACAAACATGAAAAAAAAAATTGTGAGGAAATAAGAGAGGACGGGGTAGAATGAGAGAAGAACAGCGCACGTTTTGTGAACACAAAAAATAATTTAATTTTCTGCATGCACTTGCTCATCATCAGCAATTTTTTTTAGTTCGTCCATTCTGTCTTTTTTTCTGCCTTTCATATTATTTTAAAATAATTTTTTTAGCGGGATTTTTTTGAAGGTTGATATTAAATAGTGGCATTTATAGTTTGGCGGATTGGGTGGGTTGATGATGATATGAGGCGATGTGTAGAGCATCAAGTGGTTTGGGGACTAAATTTGTTGATAAATGAGTTGTAATGGGGTCATATGGTCCTTATATTGACTACTTTTGGGGAGTATATCCTGAATTGTAACCGATTTTCATGAGTTTCTTGCTATATGAATGACATAGACCAGTTGTGGACAACCTGTGTGTCTCTATGCACTAGTAGACACTAGAAGTACATAAAACAAATACCTTGTACAATTTCGGTCCGGATTTACCAGCAAGATGTGCCATAAAAACCAAAAGGTTGCTCACTGCTGACCTAGACACATCTTAACCCTCTAAAATCAAACCATATCCCCAAAAAGCAAGTAAAACATCGAATTTTTTAGTCATGAAACCATCTTGAGTGAATAAAAATATGTTATGACTAGTTGATAACAAGTTAATGTCCAATTCTAATATTTTTTGTCCCCTTGGGTTCTTAAAACCAGAGCTCGAAGTCGACTCGAATTTTACTTGAAATCTTGTCGACTTGAGTCGAATTTCCAACACAAACCCTGAGTCAACTTCTAGCTGCCCTTTGCAACTGCGCTACATTTCCCATACCAACCCACAAATATATACAACCTATCATACTATACTTTTCATGTGTCTCATGAATAAAAAAGCGCAAAAAATACATTTTATTCATTTAAAATGAGATCAAAAATTCACCGGACCGAAAGTGAGTGAAAGAAAATTAAATTAAATTTTATGCTTCAGATTCAAATGATTGGCTCAATGTGTGTACGTTTATATTCTATATGAAGGGAAATGAAATTTGACGTAGGGATGAGGAATTGAAGTTTGGGTTTCTGTTGCTTATTGGGAAGGGAAGGATAGGTTTGGAGAGCTAGAAAGACGATTAACTTCAGGAATTCGTCCTTAACTGCATGTCAGCAGTCTTAGACAAGGTATAAGGTACATCCGAACACTGCAGTCGTGGGAATCTATAACGCAGAGCATGCAGGATTCCGGTTCTTGGATGAATCCTAATTTTAAAAGATTTGTTTGAAAATATGGCAGAAATTTGTGAAAGATAGTCATTTTGAGGAAGCTTAAAGGCTTCAAATTTGGACAAATTCAAAATTTTCACTCAATATCAAATCCAAGACAGAATGAACAATAACACAGTCCACAATATGTGCATCTACTCGTATAATCTAATAAGAATACCGTATAACTATAAGGGATCTAAAACTAGTTCTACATCACATAAGTTCAAGGGGTTATAATACTTAAAGTTCTACCAAAAAATAATTCTAACTCAGCTATATTCCCGGCCACAAAACGCTCGCTATTCCACCTCAAAAAAATCATATTATTATTACAATCTCACCTCATCCTCTCTCATTTCCTCACGAAAAAAAAAACACAAGAAAAGTGATGAACTTTTTATTCTTCGTACTTTTTTTTTTTTTTGATACTCTTTTATTCCTCTAATGAATTTTTAATTAAAATTTTTTGATGCATGACCTGCATCGCATGGCTTCTAATAATGAGAAAAAAAAAATAGAAGGCTTTTAAAGAATTTTTGCTTGCAGAACTACTTTTATTTGAAAATAAAATACAAAATGATGAAAATAATGAAAAATAATTGAAATAGTTTGAAGGTTTTTTGATATTTCGGGACATGTTTGGGGGTTATTGAGTCATTGGACGGAAGATTTTCTGAAGTCTCGGTCTTGACAGATTCTGCAGATCGAGACCAAGACCAGCACAGTGACTGAGACCGAAACCGAGACCAAAACCGATATTGAAACCGAGACCGAGACCAAAATTCAGACTTGACATCGGAAACCTTCAGTTGGACGTATTTTAAAGAGCTATACAAGATTTATTGCATATAAATCTCAATAAAATTGTAAGAATGACACCATTCAACTCATTTTGACCAAATCAAGCCAATCAATCAAATTAAAATCAAATTCAACCTCCACAGTTGACGAGTCATCAAGTCTAGTATTTGAAAAATGTTACAAAATCAAAATTAGCAACCTCATTTAACCTCCAATACCATCTGATCATTAAAAACTCATCATAAACTAGCAAATTATTCAAATATGTTTAAAAATCAACCAAGCACTAAGCATCTACACCTTGAATCTCATCACAAAAAAAAAAATATCTAAACCTCATTTATTTCTCCCTCTCAATTGTCAAATACCAAGAAGTCTCTGTGAATCATAAAGTCTTTAAAATGAAAATCGAGAGAATCTTATTCCATATATAAAATAAAATAAAATTAAATTCAATAAGCTTTAAAGTACGCCAGTCAAAGGAGAACAAAGAAACAAGATTTATTGTGATTTGGTAAATAAACTCAAAGCGAATCAATACAGAGAATGCTGTGTCTGTGCTTGCTATTCATGGAAAAATGAATATTATTTTGAATGACAATTAATTTTCGGATATTATTGGGTTTGGAATGGGTTTGGAATGGGATGGGGGAGCATATAGGTGCATTTGAGTATGGAGCATTGATTTGGGAATAGATAGCACCATCATGATGACCCAAGACAGTACTATGTAGTCGCTAGGTTGTTGCTGCATGGTCTCTTTGACATCTAAGCATATTTGAGTATGTAGCATCTACATGGGAGTAGTAAGCGTCACCATGATGACCCCAAGTATCACAATTGAGTCACCAAATCGTTGCTACATCGCTCCTTTGACGGCAATCCAAAAGGGTCCACCAACGGCTATTAATATTGAAATTCCCAAATCATACTCTTAATTCCTCAAAATTCCCCACTAACCATCACCCATAACTACCTAAACACACTAAATAGACGCTCCATTTACTTCTTTCTTCAAATAAAATTACAGCATAAAGCCTGTAAATCATTACCATACTTTGATCTTCATGTGTATGTCTCACACGTCGTCGAGAATACTTCCGGGTTCTTTTGTAAAATTTTTTTACAGATATTTCTAGACACAAAAAAAAGAGTATGTAATGTGTAGATACTGACTTAGACAAAGGCAGAAGCCTAAAGAGACGACAATGCAGAACACCTTCTGTTTGTAACGAATAAATTCTGTCTTTGTTTTCATGTTTGGTAAAGGAATTGTTTTTTTGGGAATTCGGAGATTTTGTATGGATTGGGATAGGAATTGTATAGGCTGGTGTCGCCCTTAGGATGAATTTTTGTGTATTTCCGAATTTTCTTCAATTTATTGAGCTTAACTTTGCATGGTTCTGACAAAACTAGTCAAAATCAGTTCTAAATCCATAAGAATGCATAATCGGAAGCTATTCATCAACGTTTAATAGGCCTATAGCCTAAGGTACACCCCAGTTACACCTGGAAGTTACTGTAAGCTATTTTCAAGCCATACTCGCTAATATCGATTAGTTACGCACCAAATCAAGCTTCTAGACATTCTCCAGCTTCAAATCCTCAGCCATACTAACCATATCCACCAACAAATCCAAAATAATTCCAACAAAAATTCCCCTCAAGGACACATGCCTAATTTATGCAAGATTTTACTTTCATTCACACTCAACTTCTTCCATACAAAGCAATTTCTATAGTTTCTATCGATCTTTTCATCTTGACCTCTAAATGAATACACAATTCAGTTACATAATAAGCTTACAGCAATCAGCTGTTTTCCGTGTAGCTTCCACACAATTTAACCATTCAGGCAAAAGCAAATAGACAATTTGCCAGTGAGAGAATTTTACATTCAAGAATGAGTCTAAATAGCATGCAATAAGAATAAGAAGGCACCTAATAAAATATGTTTATACTCAAAGTGCAGTACAGACAATAAATTATAATGGCAATAAAAGGAGATTATTTACATTTTATCATTTCCCATATTCGCTTTCACCCCGTAGAACTGAATAAGTATGAAGAAATCCATAATCTCGATGTTCCATTTTCATTTTCTATCTTTTTTTGCTTCCTCTTCGTCTTCGTTTTTAGGTGAAAATTTATTGTTTGTAGATTGTATGTAGATTCTTGTTTGGATGGAATGAAAAAAACAAGGCGAAGAGAAACACTTGTTGCTGTATTCATAAAATAAGAGTCGGTGTTGCAATGAACCAAAATATAAGAAGTACTTTTTATTGAGTATAAGGAAGAGTTGTTGGCGAAATATTCATTAATTGCAAATTTTAATAGCTTGACAATTGGCTATGATAATGCCATAAGGGGTCGTTCACTTATTACGTTACGCAAAAAAACGAATTTCTAGACCCCCCCCCTCACCCCCTCGTTACAAAATGTCGTTACAAAAAAAATTTTTTCGTTGAGGCTGTTACAAAATCCTAGACCCCCCCTCCCCCCTAAAAAGCGAACGTAATAAGTGAACGGCCCCTAAGGGAAAATAATGGGGCAGTATTAAAGTATTGAGACGCAGCTCTGCTTTGACGAGATGTTATCGTCTCTCGGTGCTTTTAAGAGAACTCAAATCTTGAATCATCCAGAGATTGTTCAATAATTTTGAATAGGTCACTAGAATCGCAGGTCATTACTTCTTCTAGCCTTACCAGAAAAAGACTTCTCATTCCTTCGTGTTTCTAATACTTACTTAAGCTGCTGCTCGTACAGATCAGTTGTGATCCATGACCTCTTCATAAGCAACTCAAATGACATTAAGTGCCATTTATTGTCTTCAAAATTGGTCTACAATAGCCCTATCATGAACCCATTAGAGTACCTCGCCGTAGTTCTAATGTTTTGTAGATAAAACGGCAATAAAATGGTGTATCAGCGAATATTTGGTACTGTACGGGATAGTATATTGCCATATTCGAATAAATCCGTACCTAAACAGTTCAAAGTGTTTGCTAGAGCATCGCTTTAATGTCTAATTGACAATAAGACACCAAATTGCCAACAGCTGATTTTGATCCAATTTTACGATAATAAATGCTGTTTGGTTCAGTTTGGCACATTATGTCACTCAAGTGTACCAAATGGTCTTTTAGTCTCAACATTCTGACTCTTAAAATCCACAACAACCTGAATCCAGCACTCTAGGTCGCAATTACCTAAAGACAATTCAATCCTACTCACTTTAACATCTATAAACAACTTTAAACAGCCACAAGAACTCAATATTCATTCAAAACAATTTCCCATCCAACAGCCGCTCAACCGTTCTCAATTCCCAATCTCCTTCAATCCCATCAGTAAACACTTCACTGCAATATTTTCATTACATTTGTGCAGTATTTACATTATTATTGTACATTTTTAATGGAATGAAGCTTATTTGCACCTACACATAACTTTCATTCCAATGTGAGCGAGAGAGATTTCAATTGGCAATGTTGTAATAACAACAACAAGCATGCGGCAGCATCGACAATAACAGCAGTAAGCATATAAAGGCAAAAGATTCAACGTGAAATCATTTTCTTTTATTTTTTATTTATCTTCATTTGCTGAGGCGTTGGTTGAGTGAAATTCTCAAAAAAAATAAGAAATAAGAAGTACAGAAACTTAAGAATGAAAACGAATGGAAATAAAAAGAAGAAAAATGTGTGTATTTTAAGGTTACAAGGAGAGTTCATAGAGATTGAGATGTAAAACGAAAATTGATTGCTATCATCTTGCATACAATTCGTTCTTATATGCTTTATGCTTGATTTTGGAGTTTTTCGAATCAATGTAACTGAGTGAGGAGAAGACAGCAGGCAGTATGAGGATCATCAATATTTATAAGTTCGAAATAGATAGTTAATAACAAAAAACATACATATATATCGTCTTATAAGATACCTATCCCTAAGACTTTGGCTTCTTGTCAGGCTTACACATTTAACAGACATTAAATCCTCATTTATAAATTCACTGCCATTCATATAAGACGACGTTGTCGTTTGGCTTTTTATAAAAGGAGCGAAAAAGTAAGACGAAGATTTTTTTTTAAACCGTCTTAAAGTTTTTATTTTAAGTTTGAAGTTTAGAGTTGCGGAGATTTTTAAGGTAGATGAGGTAGATAAAGGTTGTCAGTTTTTCTGGGCGAAATGCAGGGTATTAAGCTTTATGAATTGTAGGTAATATGTATTCCGCAACACATCAGTGTGCTCGCAAAACTTCCTGAAAATGTTGTGAATCATATGCCGCATGCGTTTCGGCCCAATCCTTCCACCAGAAGAGGCCACAAAAAATAAAAGATTGTGCACCACTGAGCTATTTGTAGGTTAATTTGCAAAAACGAGATTGAAGGTTTTTTTGTTGATTCAAGTTGAGTAACTGAACAATCTAGCTGAAAATCTAAAATTGTTCAATTTTTGTATGGATCTAGGTTCGATTCTCAACAAAATGACTCGATGAAAAATCCCAAAATGTTGTGAATCATGTTGAATTTTTGGTGTCTATTGCTCACCACATGTGGCTTAATATAGGCCTGTCTCTGTTTTGTCATAACAGACAAATAGACTGCTTTTAGGTCCCACAGTGGTCTATCAGTAACATGAAAAGCATGCTAGTTGCCTATTTAGAATGATGCTAACCCGAGCAGTACACGTGGAGTTACCATTAGAGCATTGTAACAGCTGTTTTTGACCTATTTTGTTACATCTTGTGGTATCGACTTCTTCTTATTTGATGGGTTTAAATCAAGGATGTGCAACTGATTATTGATAATTTTTGATCAATTTTGCACCCTTGGTTTGAATAGTAAGGTTGCTTAAAACTCGATTTAATAGCCTTATGTCCCAATACAAAGCAACTCATCCAATATAATTACTTACTTACTTCAATGGCCTTACAATCCAACAGTAATTCATGACCTCTCTCAGTTGACTATCTAAAAAAAGTTCTATCGCTAACTGCCCTTTCCCAATTGCCAATACCAAGTGCTACACAGTCTCTACCAACTCAGCCAATATACTAATGACATTCCTCCATCCACAATCTCCACTAAGATCTCCAAAACGTCTCAAAAATCCCAAACAATTCTCAAACTCATTCATACTTCTCTTACATATCTCTTCCCTGCAAGAACACTTAATCTTAACATTTTTTTTTCTTCCCGTACTCATATTCCTCACTTCAACTTGCCTTGTCTTGCTCACACAACAACAAAAAAAGAACGTGGAAAATTACTTATTATTTAAAAAAGAAATATATACAACAGCAGAAAGTTATTGATAAATGTCTTTATTTAAATTGTATTCTTATAAATATAAGTATATTTAAATATCCCGTGTCTTATCTTGATTGTATCGTCCAACTTCCATTTTTCTTTTTTGCTCACACAAAATAAAATAAAAAAAATATAAAATAAAATTGACACGACATCGCTCTCTTGCTTGTATACAATAATACACACGAAATTTACTTTTACAAGAAAAATTATCCATAGTGAACGGGGAGAGTGGATACGACAGAGGAAAAAAAATTGAAACATCCGCTACATAAGGAAGATTACCGCCGACTAGAGAGTTAATCATTTGAAAAATTGACGATGAGAATTATTAATTTAAATTATCATCGAAATAAATTATCTTTCAATTTTTACGTTGAATCTTCTCTCTTGGGATGATATTGTCTTACACAACGGCGACACTTGGATGGCTGTTATGGTGATTTTGTGTAGATTTGAGGGGGATTGATGGAATTTTAGGGTGTATTTTAGTGGGATATTGACTAAATAGGGGTCTAGGTTGATTAAATGGCACTAATTTAAATTAGAATACGGGCTATGGGGATGGTATCGAGGTCTAGAAGTCGTGGGATTATTCAAGCTCATAGCCAAGCTAGATTCATATAAGCCAACTCATTTTTAGCTCAATACTAGCTTTTTTTACTGTTTATTTACTATAGTAAGGCCTAAGGGCCCCAAAACCTGAGCCTCAATTTAGTTGCCAATTTGGAGCATCAACCTCAATCTCTTTCATAACCCAATTTATTTACCAGTGTAAGTCTTTAGGGCACCAAAACCCGGACTAAACCTATCAGATGCTACTCAGAACCCTCCATATAGTGGACAACCTTAAGCACGAACCTCAATTTTCCTCAAATTCCAAATTATTTACTAAGGTAAGCCTTTAGAGCTACAAAATCCAGACTAAACTTATCAGTGCTCTTAATATGAAGCAAGAACCTCAATCTCTTGCAAATTCCAATCGATATACTAAAATAGGCCTTTGTGCCACCAAAAACCGGACTAAACCTATCATCTGCTCCTAAAAATCCCACCTTTAGTTGCCAATCTTAAGCTACAACCTCAAATCTCCTTCAAAGCCTAAATCCCTAAAATCTCCAAAAACAAAATCTGACAAAATCCCCCCAAAGGTCACATTCCCGTCTGATTTTAATCAACACAACACTCCACAGACACAATACCATCCAACAACAACAACAACAATCGCATCCAATGTCACACAATTTTTTTCACTCATGTGTGACCAGTAAAGAGCATCGAATTTGCGTGATGACGTAACATTGTATGTTAAATTGCATTTTTTACATTAATTTTTTTTATCATAATTAACGTTAGAACATTGTTAATGTAAATAATGAGAGGCGCCTGATGAACATGCGTCAACATAAAAATGGATTAACTCTTTACACTTTTATTGTACATCCAATTCCTCTTTTCTTCTTTCACTTTCTGTTGTGGCTTTTGTAAATATTTTGAAAGCACATACTATTTCAGGTTTTATATTCAAGATTATTTAATGGATATCTGAGATTGCTGCTTTGCTAGTCACTTTAATGTCTTAATTAATAAAGGAATTTTTAAATGGAAATTAATTAATTATCGATTATGAGGAACGGGGAATAAATAGCTTCATAGATAATCAATTAAATTGTTTAGCTACCTCATTTGGAGATTTAGATGGGATTGAGTTGAGTTGGAGATTGATGGTTGAGTATGTTAAGCAGTTGGCGTCTTTTTGAGTATCAAGCTAGTTTTAGTGACTTAAGAGTGATTTCAGAGAGACTTTTGATGACTTTAGAGAGACTTTTAGTGACTTTAGAGCAGATTTGAGCAGGTTGAGTGCCGCGGTTGACTTGTGCGTCGTCAAAATGTTTTGGAAGTGCCATGATCTTTGGTTTTGGTCGTGGCTTACCACTAAGTTGTACCATGACACAGAAAAGTTTGTCCATCACTGCTTTAGAGCTTTGTGAGGGCTGTAAATTGTATCTTTGGGTTCATTTATGGTTAATTCTAGCTTAACAGTACATGAAGCTCAATGTTGCGGATCAAGGTGTAGATGCAGGCTTTGGGTTAATGTAGTAATGGAACATTAAGGTCTAGACAGGTCTAGAGTCCCTTTAAAGTCCTAAATATGCACCTATGCACCCATACCCTCAAAAATTGAAGACCTCAGCGTCCAAAACCTGAAAAAGCCCCTCTAAATACTCCAAAATACCCAAAAATCCACAATTTACCCATCCACATGCCTCAATCACAACCCGACAATCTCAAACTAATAATCCCATCACATCACTTAATAAGAAAATCAATTTATTATTTCAAAAAATAATCATTCAGAAGCTTCATAAAAAAAATTCCAAAAATGAGATAAAAATTCCATCATATTAAGCCAAAAGGTGAGCAATAAACAATCAATTGAAAGATGATGAAAAATTACAAAATGTCAATAAAAATTTTGATGCCTTTATTATCCATCCCCAAAAAATAAAAAAATACAAAACAGTCTTCAATTTAATTAATGATCTCATGCACACTGCGTGCACGAGTATGTGTTAATATTTTTTTGTTTGTGGCTTAATATCCTCAAGGAATTGTTGGTACTGTAATGGAAGAATAATCGTCATCCTTAATATCAGATGCAATTTTTAAAATTTTATTTCCATTATTATTTTTTTGTTAATTGGTGGATAAATTTCGTGAGCTTCATTTTGAGCGTTCCTTAATTCATGGGCCTTAAAGGGAAGAGAATTAAAATTTAAAATTACACACATGTGCACGCGGCTATTTTCAAATGTGAATATAATTCAATGGCCTTTGGTTAGCTGGATTATTGAGGGAGGTGTGGAAGTGAGTTTGATGTTTGGGGACTGGCTGGAGATGCTTAAGAACTGTCTGAGTTTGATGGACTTAAAAATCAATTTTTCAATTTTTTTAAAGATTTTTAAATTAAAAAATTTGAATAAAAATTCGATAAAAATCCCAAAATATTCGCCTTAGCCCCCCATACCCTCCACAACCATCCACTAACTTCCATCATTTATTCCACCTCAGCAGAGAAATGAAACAATAAAGAATGAGGAACAAAAAGAAGATAAAAACAAAAAAAAATGAGCGTAACATGTAATTAAAATGAAATTAAAGCCTTTCGGACCTGATGATGCTTTTCGTAGTAATTTCGTTCCTCTTTCTCGCTCATCCTCAAAAAAAAAAAAAACCAGAAATGAAAATTACATGATGATGAGAAAGTTTAATTTTATAAAAAATTTCATGCAATTTTTCAAAAAAAAACAAGTCAAAAAAGAAGAAGAAGTGGAGAGAATAATTTCTTTTAGATATAGACACGGCACATGACTTGATGTTATGTGATGTGTGATGACCACAATGGAGAATTTATTTTTATTTTTTTGTTTTTATTTACCCAAAAGCTGAGTCTTCTCGTCAAAAACTACAACAACAAATAATTGGTCTCGTCTTCATATTTATCATCTTACTTGTTGTTTCCCTTCGAGCCATCTTCATGGAATGGACAGAAAAAAATTGGAAGTATGGAAGTTAGAATTGGGTGTTTTGGGGTTTAAGTACCTTAGGCGCAGTTTCTGGGGCTGTTAAGGATTAGAATTGACTGAAGAACAATATTAGAGCTTAAATTAGAGTTCTTTTGAAGATTTTGAGGTAGAAGCCTAATTTTGTAGCTTAAGATCTATACAAGGACTATCTTAGAGACATTAAGTATGATTTCTTGACATAATGAGTTACTTTTGAACCAAACCTTGATTTTATACATTTAGTCCTATTAATACTGATGCCATTAATTAGACACAAGTCATTTCAGCCTCTGTTGTCCTTCTCTTACTCAGTCGACTCTCTAACTTACTTATTTCGCTGGCCGTACAGATCAACTGTGATCCATGGCCTTCCTCAGATGTCACCCTAAACTAGTTCTATCGCCGGCTTCCGCCTGCCAACTGCCAATTCCAAATGCAATGCTGTCTCTATCGACAGCTTCTTTCCAGGAGTTAAGTCGACTCCCACTCCTATCTTAAATGGACATAACTTGTTAATAATGCAGGTTGAAGTGTATTTTGTTCAATTGGACACAAATCTAGGGCTCGTACTAGTGTATATCCTTTAAAATTAAATGTATCCTAACTTAAATGAATCAATCCTCAATTATACATTTAAATTTGTCCTTACTGCACCCTATTTAAGCCTATTCAATCCCCATTCAGTCCTTTATATCCACCATCAAGCTATCAGCCCAATATAACAGCTCACTCAATCTCATAATATCCACCATTAAGCTTTCAACCCATTACACCAGCTCACTAAGCCTCCATAGCATCTGGTCGCTCTCGAACTCCCTCCCAAAGCATCTCACAGCACTCCAATTCCAAAATATTAAGCTAACATAAAAGAAATAAAAAGAAAAATTTTCGGGTCTATCTGCGGGATAGTGACTTTCAAGTCATAAACGTATGATCTATCAAAATAGAAAATTAAGGTTTGGCCTCTGACTCCTCAAGTAGAATGGAAAATAAGAAGAAGAAATAAGAAATAATATTAAAAAAAAATCATGGACTATTCAACCCCGTGAAGATGAAATACATTTAAGTGGATGGAGCAGCAACATGTCTCTTATATTTTTTTTTATGTATATACAATCTATCTCACTCGCTCGTAGGTTCTATTTTATATTATACAATTCTACTCTTAAAATTACACAAGTAGAGAAAAAATGGTAACAGTCAGCTGTCAAATCGTTTGATATGGGTTAATATAGAAAAGGTTTTTTTATTTTCTGTGAGTTTTTTTGAAGTAAAGAATACAAAAAAATACCGAATCTACAACAAACCGAGTATGTACCGTCTCCTGAAAAAAAAGCAAAACTTTCCAATTTCTAAAAAATTTTATTCTTTTCTATTTTTTTTTTGTTCATGTCTTCTTCCTTGTGGAAAAAGATGATGAGGATGGTATTACCATTGAAAAAGATGCGCACATGTATGTGCAGGGAGAAATGAGAAGACAGACATGTACAATATCTTTAAATATCCCTTAAGAATTATCTTTTATTTTGAGATAGAATAACAACAGAAATTGAAATTGTTTTTAATGAAAATTCTTTAAAGTTTGACTGGATATGCGGGGGAGATGTGATAAGATTGAGAGACTGAAGATGGGGACTTGGCGGTGGATGAAGGTTGAAATTGAGTTTTTGTGTATTTGAAGCTTATTTTGATATCATTTGATGTCAATTTAGGGAATCAGACTGACGGACAATCTGAGTCGGACAGACTGAGTTGGACAGATTGAGTCGGACAGACTAAGTCGGACAGACTGAGTCGGACAGACTAAGTCGGACATACTGAGTCGGACAGACTAAATCGGGCATACTGAGTCGGACAGACTAAGTCGGACATACTGAGTCAGACAGACTAAATCGGGCATACTGAGTCGGACAAACTAAGTCGGACAGATTGAGTCGGACAGACTGAGTCGGACAGACTGAGTCGGACAGAATGAGTCGGACAGACTGAGTCGGACAGCCTGACCGACAGAGCAACTAAAAGTAAGACACAATAACAGCAGAGCAACGCATGGAATATTAGCGACAATTTCACTATACCGCATACCTCCCACGACAACTTCCTCAATCAACAAACCAACAAAATTAAGCCATCAAAAAAATATAAAAATTTCTTATAATTTCCACTAACCTCAAGAAAGCCATTAGTCACAATCAACTTACATTCATCAAAAATTTCCACCTTTTATCAAAAATAATTATTAAAATGCGTGTAGAATGTTAAAGTTTTGCGATATAGCCATAATGGTAATTATCATTGTATTTGAAAAATGCGTGTCAAAGGCTGTCAATGCATCCCCTCATTCCCAAAATAATGCTCAAATGACTAATTTTCATGTTTATCTGTTCCGTACACACAGGAACATGTCTCATTCCGATTCATGTATTTAAGCGATTCCGATAATTTACTGATCGATTAATGACAACAACAAAAATTTTTTATGAAGCAACTGTTAAGAAAAAATTGTGAAGCTTAATGGCAATCCATTAAAGCCTTTTGTTCCAAAAATATATGCCGTGAATTAATGAAAATAATGCAAAAGTCTAGTTAAAGTAAGTGTAGGTACAAAAAGGCTAGAAGGCATGTCATAAATTATACAAAAATTAACACACATTTCTTTATTATTTTTTCTTGGTGGAATCTCACACGAAAAATTTGTTGATGGGGTAGAAAACCGCGCAAGTTATCGATTTCAAGTCAAAAATGTATAAGTAGAGTGAAGATTGAAGAGGAAGAGCATTATACCCTTGTGGAGGATTTTGTAGGGAATTTTTGGTGTTGTTTTGACTTATTTGAGATTTGAAAGGAACCATAACAGGCGAAAAGACCGCTTTTAGGTACTGTAGTGTACTCTCTGTACCATAAAAGCATTTTAGACTGTTAGGGGAATATAGATTGATTTTGAAGCTGTCAAGTAGATTGAAGACTGCAAAATGGTTAACTAGATTTTAGAATCCAGGGTTTAAATCTCAGGAAGCCAAGTTATGCCTATCAGGCCAATAGCATGTTGCCAAGAGCTTGTCCTACTTGAATACATTAGTTAAGCATGTACACGAGTGTGCTCTCAGCTTACTCTTCTCTTTATATCATGTTATTTAGGGTATCTGATTTTACATCAGAATACCATCAAATGCTAGTCATAAGCAGCAATTAGAGGGCATTTGGAACCTCAATCATCAATTACATAACCAGAATGCAGAGTAAACTGTCTTAAGTTGACATATCAAGCCATTCATTTGGACAAATTCTTAGTAAATCAAATTTTAATCACTTTTTATCTTTCCAATCAACTTGACAGCCTTGGGCATGTCCTGTGTAGGAATCGAGCACGTATTTTATATATTTCAGCCTAAAAACCTCAACAACACCTTCCCAACCCCTAAAAAATTAATATATATCCCGATTAGCACTCAAGAATTGCTAGTTAAATCACAGACTCAATGTCTTCCTTAGTGAATCCGCACGTGGACCCATTTCCGCATTTGGAATTCGTCAAAAGTTGGATCTGTCCTAAGATCCACATCTTCTAATTCCCATCACTTGTGGATCGTTGCTCACACAGACCACAAATCACAGTATCCCTCCGCAAAATCAATCCAATTCCTCACAAGGAACCTCAGAATAAAAGCATGAAAATTTAATACATTTAGTGCGTGTTTCATATAATCAAAGCATACACATTGAGGTACCAGTAAACAATATAAGGTGTATAAAAGAATAAAAACTGGTACGCGTTTTTTACTTACTTGTTCACATCACTACGCTATTCGACAAAACATAAAAGAATGGAAATAAAAAAAATCTACAGACATTTATAAAATATATATAATGTACAGCACGACGTAGAGAAAACAAAAAAAAAATAAAAATTAATGCTATATAACTACGGAACGATTAAAAATCCATTAGTGTCTAAATGTTTTCATTCGTTGATGTTCCATACATCAAAAAATATAAAGGCACAATCATATACCAACAATCAACAATGGCCGAAATTGTAATTGTTTCCAAAAACGCAAATGCTGATGATATTTGCTGTTATTAGATGGAAAATAAATGAAGAAAAATAAGAAGAATCTCTATTTTCATATCACATAAAAATGAGTTTAAAGCTTAGAGTATGTTCTGCCTTATACTTAATTTTTTTGAGGTTATGAGCTTATAATGAATTAGAGATAAATGAGAAATACTTGAGAAATTCAATATTTTTCTGTTAATTTATTGACGAAAGATTTTTAATGAGCTTGATACTTATGGATGCAATAGACATAAATATTTAAATGATGAAAGTTGGAGCTAATTGAGACTACTTGAAACTATTGCTAAATGAGAGTAGATTTGAGGAGATTCTTTATTAATGGATGGATATTATGAAATATATTTTTGGATATGAATGGGGTAACTTGAGGTTAAATGAGGTACTTAGAATTGGCTGCAAGACAGTGATTAAAGTTATGGACATCTTTGAGGTAATGAGGTTGAAAATATGAGTTGAAATGGTCAAAATTCGATTATAATGACACAAAATGAGTTGAAGTGGTCAATGTTTTGAAGCAATGACTTGAAATTTACCAAATTCTTGAAGCGATGACTTGAAATTGTCAAATTCTTGAAGCAATGACTTGAGATTAGCCAAATTCTTGAAGCAATGACTTGAAATTGACCAAATTCTTGAAGCAATGACTTAAAATTGTTAAATTCTTGAAGCAATGACTTGAAATTGACCAAATTCTTGAAGCAATGACTTGAAATTGTCAAATTCTTGAAGCAATGACTTGAAACTTGTCAAATTCTTGAAGCAATGACTTGAAATTGACCAAATTCTTGAAGCAATGACTTGAAATTGTCAAATTCTTGAAGCAACGACTTGAAACTTGTCAAATTCTTGAAGCAATGACTTGAAATTGTCACTTTCTTGAAGCAATGACTTGAAATTGTCTAATTTTTGAAGCAATGACTTGAAATTGTCAAATTCATGAAGCAATGACTTGAAATTGTCTAATTTTTGAAGCAAAGACTTGAAATTGTCAAATCTTTGAAGCAATGACTTGAAAATTGTCATATTTTTGAAGCAATGACTTGAAATTGACCAAATACTTGAAGCAACAATATGAAATGTTCAAAATTCTGAAGCAATGACTTGATATGGTCCAACTCTTAAAGCAACGACTCAATATGATCAAGTACTAATCTCAATGACTCAAAATGGTCATACACTGAAAGTAGCAACTTAATAAAATAAGAACTGATTGACATTCTCAAATTAATCACAAATCACAAATCAATCAGACCATAAAACCGACTCAAAACCACTCAACCTAGTCGGTCTCTTTGCCATTTCATATCTAATTGTTTATTAAATTTTCATGACCACAAACATGATTACAAAATCTGACTCAATTCAATTAATGACAATTTCTTTGATTCCAAAAATTATTTTCATTATTTTCAATTCTGCAAGCAAAAATCTGTCAATTAATTATCCATTCCATTCAAATAATAATTAATTGCACGATCATAAATTTTCATATCCATTTTTTATGCAATAACCTTATCTCTCGTTAGTATATTTGCTACACAATCGCAACTGCAATGTCCATTTGTGAAAATTAAAAAAAAAAAAGTTTTTCTTGCTTTTTTGCATTTTCTTGTGCTTAAAAATAACTAATAAATGAATTTTTTTATCCTAAATTTATTAAAAGCATGATTAATTCGCACCTGCCTTTTTGTTTCTCTTCTCTAAAAAATTCTATTTACAGAACGAAAGCGAGGACGTCAAACATATACGCGATATCAAACATTGGAGCTAGAGAAAGAATTTCATTTTAATCGTTACTTAACACGAAGAAGACGAATTGAAATTGCACATGCATTATGTCTCACTGAACGCCAAATTAAAATATGGTAATTATTGCTTTTTAATCATTCATTTCCTTTCGATACGGGTGCAATTGTTGTTTTTGTCATGGTGGATTGGATGAATGATGATGGTGGATTGGATGTGGAAGATGATGGGATACTTTGGCTGACTATCCATCCAGTCAGAAGTCTAGTCAGAAAACCCCTTAGACATCATGTCAAAAAAACCCTAAATCCTCAAAAATGCGCTTTATTACCGATTTATAAAGAAATTTCCAACTTGTAATGCTCAATGTTCTTGTTCTTTCAAGAAAGCAACAAAAAGCCTTACATGTTTGTTAATTATCTTATCTTATACGCTCACATGATATACTTATTAATGATATATTTTTTTATTAATTTTTTTCCTTTCCATGCTCTTTGCGTGCACTTGATAATAACAACATAATGACGCTCCATGTAGGTTCCAAAATAGGAGAATGAAGTAAGTTTGATAATTTATGCACATTTAAAATTATTTTCACGCTAATTTATTTCATTTTTTGTTATTTTCTCATCATCAAATAGATGGAAGAAGGAGAACAAGACCAAAGGAGAACCCGGTTCAGGTGATGGTGCCGATGAAATTACACCACCTCAAAGTCCAGTATAAATTAATGAAAACAAATATGTTCTTTAAGTAAAATTGAGAAAAAAAAATAACTATTAAAAATTGAGTAGAATCTTAAAAAAACAAAAAAATAATAAAAGAAGATTGTCCATTTAGTATAAAAAAAAAGAAATTAAGAGATGATAATGAAGATGAGAAATGAAAATTCGAGTAATTAGTCCAAAAAAATAAACCACACGATTTTATAGATGTTTTATTGACAATTAAGATTATTATGTGTACCATTTAATGATGAAGAGAGTTTTGATTGAGGGTGGTTGAAGATTTGGGAGTCTGATTGGATTTAAGGAGCTATGAAGGGGTCTTAGCATTGAAATTTGAGGTAGTCATCTACTATTCCTCATAATTCATCAAAATATGAAGTCTTTGAGCAAAAAATGGAACTTAAATTGAGTGAAATTGGCAATATTGAAGCATTAGATTCCAGAATCATCACTTTTTTGCTTAATTAAGTTATAAGCAGCATTATAAGTTACTCTAAGCTAGTTGAGGATTGAATTTTAATAAAAGAGGCTATCGTTGAAGCTACAAGACATTCAGTCCTTAAATTTGAAGTTATTCTAGCTAGTTTGAGGTATATTGAGTGTTTTATTCAAGTAACTAGCTCTAAAGTCCATCCTTAGTTGTTATATTGAGTCTAGTCGACTTAAGTCGAGTCTACTTTGAGCATTGGCTGCTGATTTAGAGCATAGTTAGTAAATAGAGTACTCTAAACCCTCTAAAATCAGATTGAGCCATAAAAAGCTATGAAGATGGCCATAAATGACTCATACACCTCTTTAGACCCCAAAAATTACTATTCAGTACTAAAAATCCAATAAAACCAGCTGAAACACACAATCTCCTCCAATACCCATCCATCCATCCAGACCCCAACCCTCTTCAAACCCCTTCTCAACTCAAAACTAAACCACTACCTTCTTATAAATACACAAGAAAGATTAAAGAAAATTCGTTCGTTAATTTTCATTCGGAAATGAAATAATTTTCCAAGTCTCTTAAGTTTGTGCAATTCCAGTGAACGAAAGATGCGGACGATGTCAATCGGGTGAACTCATTGAAGACACTTTGATGTAGATGATGATGAATTAAATTCTAATGAGAGATGAAATCTCGTTGGATGTCTATTGTTCTCGAATATTTTTTTTTTTTGGAAAAAAAAGTGAGAAAAAAATACTTGACGTTACTATGAATGTGGAGGGGTGGGGCTGTTGTGGTGGGGGTTGAGGGGATACTGTACAGAAAATTTGAATTTTTAAAAGGTGAAATTTGATAATTTAGGTCAAAAAAATTGAGAAATTCTGATTTTCAATTGGAATTATTTGAAAATTTCTCCAAAAAAAGTTAAAAATTTAAAAATTCAATTTGAAATTTGAAAAAAAAATGATTTAAAAAACCAAAAAGAAGCTATAAAAAATTGAAAAACAGCATTGAAACCTAGAAACTCAGAAGTAGCTCAACAGGAGCAATTTGAGTCCAGACCCCCTACACCCACACCACAACAGCCCCCCCACACCAAAAATGACCTACCTAAAAAAAATTTAAAAAAATTTCTATTCTGCACGAATTGCAAAATAGTTCTTTCTCTCTCCTTTTTTTAGGCAATGTAAATTAAAAAAAATTATATGAGAAAAAAATATTTACAATTTGTATGAAAATAAAATTGATTCTCTAACTTTTAAAAAAACTAATAATTAATAATAATGAATTAAAAATAATGAAAAAAGTAAAGAAACCAACTCATGTGACCTCAAATTTTTTTAATTATTAAGGACAAAAAAAGTAATAAAAAAAAATAAAAATAATAATTGATAAACATTTTAGAATTATATTGATGAAAAAAAAGCTTAATTTAAGGCATAAAAAATTGTAATAAGGAATTATAACTTGAAAAGTATTTGACAGCAGTAAAAAATCATCAGATATTAAAAAAATACGTAATTGAACTGTAATTTAGAGACGAAAAATACATTTTTTGAACAACAAAAAAAAAGTTTTTCTTGTATTATTTTTTTTTAATTCGGGGAATTTAATGACGACATGAGGAAGGGAAATTAAGAAAATTGAAAAACATAATGGGATGTTTTATATTTGATTATAATTTGAAGGGGACTTGGAATTGGGGAAATTTT
The DNA here is from genome assembly GCF_022539635.2 of Chironomus tepperi. Lineage (NCBI taxonomy): Eukaryota > Metazoa > Arthropoda > Insecta > Diptera > Chironomidae > Chironomus > Chironomus tepperi. The sequence continues at coordinate 6,716,131 of NW_027226207.1, forward strand.
GACAGGAATTATTGAAAAAATTGGAAATAAATTTTGTAATTTTTAAAATTTCAATCCAGTTTTTTAAAATTTAAAATGAAGATTTTGGAAAATTTTAAATTTTTAAAATAAAATTTTTGAAATTAAAAATGAAATTTTTGAATTTTAAAATGAAAATTTCGGAACTTTTTGAATTTTGGAAAAGACATTTTAAAATTTTTGAATTAGAAGATTCTGAGTTTTTTGAATTTGAAATTTTGAAAATTTTAATGAGAAAAGTTTAAAAAATATTTTGAATTTAAAAATATCATTCTAAAATTTAAAAAAAATTTACGATTTGAAAATTTGAAAATTATATAAATTTTTTAAGAACAAACTTAATATTTAAATTTTTAAGACCAAACTTAAAGTCAAAAAAAATTAAAAAGTTTTCAAAATCTTTCAAAATTTTCTAAATTTTTCTAATTTTGGAATTTAAAAATAAATTTAAATTCTTCAAAATATTCAAAAATTCATTAAAATTCCTGACAAAAACTCCTTACAAGCACCCCAATAACCCTCTAAGTATTCAAAATTAAACGCTCAATTTTACACCAATCAGCGTCCACAAATGATCCTCAAATTCAAACAACCTACCGAAACCTTTTGTATTATTTTTTCATTATTTATTTTTGTATCATTTTCTCATTATTAAAAAATGCACAATTTCATGTAATTTTATTGACATTGATTAAAAAATATGTTTTTAAAAATTGTTTTTTTGTGGTTATTATGGATGCATTAATAAGGCATTTTGTAAGTACTTTAAGTACAGCTTCAGCATTTTTTATCAATTCCTCAAAATTTAGTTCCAATTATCTTCAGTTTCTATTAACAAAAACATGCCCTACATCCATAAAAAAGCCTCAAAAAACAATAATTTTAAAAATGATAAGCCTGCATAAAAGTTAAAAATTCCAAAGAGTCTCAAGCTACTTTGCGCCTGTCTCAGAGCTAAATTTCAGTCATGCATAGCATATGCAGTATTCAGTATTTTACATCATCTTTTCCTCATGTCGATCAACAAATGAAATTTTTTTTTTATTTTCTTGTTTTTCCTTATAATGGAATTTAAAACTACTATTAATTTTTTGTGAACCAGTGATTTTGAGATTGTTTTCTTCAATTTTATTATTATTATATTATTTCACTTTTTCTTTCTCTCTCTCTCCCACCTTTTTTTGTTTTGCTCCCCTTTTTATGTAGTTGTGCAATTAAGAAACATTACGAAAAACAGGATTTTTTTTTACTTTTATTTTTTGAGAAGTAAAAAGATTTTTTATAAATACGGAATATCAAATGAATTGGCCGGGGAATGGAACTTGTTGGTTTTGGGTTCAGTTCTAAATGTAATGCAGACTGACCTGATTGTTAAGGGTTTTCCCTGAGGTTCTCCATGTCTCGACTTTAGGTAATTATCCCTGTAATCGAGAAAATCTTTAGATATCTCAAGCTTAAAGCTAATTTAAGAATCTGTATTGATCCTAAATCAATGTTGTTTCTATAGCAGTTACCAGAGTCACACTAGAGTGTAGTGAGGCTACTTAGTATCCATGTGGCTCAACAAAGACCTTGTAGCATTATTAAATCGTAGAGTTGACTGCTTAACTTCGTCATTTTACTTTTGGCCCATTTTAATGCCCAATATTTGTAATTTACCAGGATGTCCCGGTATTGGACTAGGCTTTTTATTAGCTTTATCAAGCTGATGATAATATGCTCCATATTCAAAGGCTCAGCCTTACGAGCTGGAGGCACTACCGTTAACAATTTGTTATATCACACCCTTTAGACCTACAGTTTAAAGTGGGATCCGAACCACTTGCAAGTTCTGTACATTGCATAGACACGAGTACGTCCTGATATACCTGATATACCTTGCATTGTTCCCAGTTACAGTTCTTGTGCGAAAGATTTGGTAAAGAAAATCATTCAGATATTCGTATATTGTTGTATATCTAGCAGTGCAGACATAGCTGTGTAAAAGACCTCAAACCTGCTCCCTTCACACGAACCAAACTTTGTAACTAGATAGTCAAAATGAAAAAAGAGTTTCGATAAGGTAGCCTTTATAATCCGGTCAGATTTCCGGAACAAACATGATTATACCATGATAAGATGATTCTATCATGATATTCATGATAAGATGAGTATGCTCATTGCCTGTTAGGGCTTCTATAGATTAAATTGGACCAAAAAGTGCTAATCATTATCAAGCAACTGTTATTACAGTTCTGTTTATTCTGCACATTGTTTTGATCTGATTTGACTATTCTAGAATCCCTCAACACATCCATTGTTGTTCAATCTGCCCCATATTCAAGCTACAAATCTCCCAATACCAACCAGTTCCATCTTCAAAAGCCAAAAAACACCTCCAAAAAAACAACATTTTAAAGAAGATTTCTTCTCCTTTTTGTATAAATTACATTCTTGAATATTCCCTTTTTCGGTTGAAATTCGAACATTGAAGCGCGTCTTCATTCTTATTTTATTTTTTATTTTGAGTAAGAAAATGAAATATATACGTACAAAAAGTGCTAAGTAAAAATATGATCATGATGAAATTGTATGTAATTATTCAAGAGTTTGATTTCTTCACTGATGTACATATTATACTTAAAAATAATAAAAAAAAATGAAAAATACTTGATAAAAAAAAAAATATTTTTATTCTCTTCGATGCCCCAACAACAACAACAACAAGAAATTGAAGAAAAACAAAACAAAAAAAAAAAGATTTTTTTTAACTTAAGTTTATTCAAAATTACTGGACAGAAGAAAATTATACACTTTTTGTAACTTTATACCACATATACGTAATTGAAAAGATGCTTTTTTTGGTTTTTTTTAAAAAAAAAAGAAATAAAAAAAAAATTTAAATGAAAAATCTTTATATAAGAATGAATGAATTGGATATCAAAGTATACAAAAAACAAATTGCATTTTTATCGAATTATTAAAAAAAAATTACAGCATAAAAAAAAAATTGACAGGCTTAAAAAAAATTATTAAAATGAATTTTTTTCGATGTAGTATTGACCGTAAAAAAAAGAGATGAATTTTTTGCAAGATAGCATAGATAATGATAAGTAGACATATTAGTTTCCATACGAATGCTCCAAAGTATACCAAAGTAACACACATTTTAAGGAAAAAATTGTATAAAAAAATACGTAAAATAAATAAATAATCTCTCTCCATACAATAAAAAATACCTTCAAATATACATAAAAATTAATTTATGTAGATGAAAAAATAAATAAAAGTAAAAAAATTGAAAATTGAACCCAATTCCTATAAGTTTCAAGTAACAACAACACATGAAATAAATAAATTGTAAAATGCATCCATCATAAAGCCAGTAAATCTTTATAAATATAACTAAAATTCAAATGAAATGAAAAATGACATGCAGAAGAGAACGACACTGAGGGGAATTTATAGTTTTTTATTGATTTAAATTGGTGGAATTTTGAAGATTTAATTTGGATTTTTTGAAGAATTTAGTGACATTTGAAACTTTTCAAATTTAAAAATTTATTAATTTTGAGTTTTCAAAATTTGAATTCTTTCAATTTCAAATTCTTAAATTTGAATTCAATTTCAAATTCGTAAATTTGAATTCAATTTTAAATTCTTAAATTTGAATTCTTTTCAAATTCTTAAATTTGAATTGTTTTCAAATTCACATTAATTTCACATTCTTCAATGCTTTGAATTTAAATTCTTAAATTTGAATTTTTTCAATTTTAAATTCTTTCAATTTTTAAAATTTAGAATATAAAATTCAACAGAATTGTCCACCCCTTAGCAACAAATTGTCACCAAAAATTCCAATAAGAAATCCAATAAATTGTTCAAAATTCCAACAAATTTATCACAACTAAAAAAAGATTCATTTCTCTCAGTGTATTCACAATGAAGAAGATATGACAAGAAAAAAAAAATAAATTCTAAAGAATTTCACAACAAACACAAAAAATACGTACATCCATACATCCATATACACATAGGCATTTTTGGCTTATTTAAGAATTTAAAAACAATATTTTTTTCTTTTTTTCTTGTGCCCACGAAAGTTGAACATTCAAAAAAATGAATAGAAAAAAATTAAAATCAATAAATGATGATGAATGTAGAAATTTTAACAAAAAAAAAAATTGAGAAGAATTAAATTAAAATAAAAAATAAAAACATTTTAATGGACCTGAAAAATAAATTAAATTTAAAAAAAAAATGTTCAGAATAGAAATGATGTATACGATATGATCATTAAACATACGTAAATTTTCTGCCTATCATAACATGAAAATGATTCATTTTTTGCGTCTCTGTATAAATGTTAAAAAAAGTGAAAAAAATTGTAACAATAATAAGAGTGGGACGGAAATTTCACGGCAGAAATTAGGTGACTTATAGACTTGCCATGATGTATGAGTTATGAGTCAGCAATGTTAAGTTGTCTGATGTCTGCTTTGAAGTTTGTTTGGAGACACTTAAATACCAAATATACGTAAGAAAAAATATTGATTGAAGATTTTTAAAGCTGAAAAAATTCATTCAAAAAATAGCTTAAAATCTGATTTATTATGGGCACATGAAATTATGATCTGAGGGGTTGTGAATATTAATTTGAAATTTTTTTGGGGAAATGTTTGTAAAAAATTTTGAAATTTTGAAGGTTATTAAGTTGAAGTTTTTAAATTTAAATAATTTTTTTATTAGAATTTAAATTAAAATTTGGAAAAATTTGATTAAAATTCTAAATTTTGAAATTTAAGAAAAAGTATAAAAAGTTTGCATTTTAATTACAAAAATTTGAGTTTTGATTATAAAATTTGAAATTTCTTAAAATTGAATTTTAAACTTATAAATTTCTTAAATTTGAATTTATAAATTGTAAATTTTAAAAATTCAAAATTATGAGTTCAAAAATTATAAAACTTGAATTATATAAGTTCTAAAATTTTAGAAAATTGAATTTGAATTAATTAAGATTTTGTAATTGTAAACCTAAAATTTAAAATTTGAATATTTAATATGTTTTCAAATTTATTGTCAATTTTAAATATTCAAATTCAATGTCGAGAATTTTGAAACTAACAAATTTAACAAACATTTAGAAATGAACTTAAATTTTGAAAATTTTGATTTACATTTATTTTGAAATGATTACTTAATTTAAAAAACTTCAAATTAAAAATCAACAAAATTTTAAATTTTCTCCAAAAATCTTCTTAAAAAATTCAAATTTTTCAAATCTTCACAAAAATTTCAAACCCCTCAAAACAAGAAAAAATATAAAAAAACCAAAAAAATGTGTCATTTTTTGTATAAAAGATTTCTATGTAAAATTTCATTTCTTTAATGGCATTATGATATTGATGCGACGAGTATACCAGTGAACTACATAAGTAAAAAAAAAAGAAAAAAAAATAAAAATAAATAATAATAAAAGAGTAAAAAATTATAGAACAAAAGAAACCACGCCGTATAAATATATTGCAAGTAAATATGAAGAAAAAAAAAATGAAAGAAAAAAAAACTACAAAAAAATATGAAATTGTGATTATTTTGTTACAATAGATTAATATTTAATATATATGAAGAAAAACGATAAAAGGACAAAAATAAATTATTGATATAAATCTAAGAAATTACTTGTAAATTGCTGAATATGTGAATATCATTTAGATGTGATCTTTTTATTTTCTGTCTTTATTCTTTATTCTTAGTTTGTGCTTATAAGAGAAGATATTTTGGTGATGGCTAAGCAGAAATGTTAGATGCCCGCGGCTTTTTGAGGCTTAGAAATGTTGCTGTTTATTTCTTAGTGAATATTGAAGAATTTTTAAAGGTTTTTAAAATGTTTTTGTGGGGTGTTTAAGATTGTTTTAATTAAAATTGGTAGTTGACTTGATTTTATGAACTTAAAAAATTAAAATATTGAATTTTTTTAAATTCTTTTTAAAAACTACAAACATTTCTTTAAAACATCAAACTAGTAATTAAAAAAGATTTCAAATAAAATTATAAAAATTTGAAATTTATTATCCAAATTTTGAAAGAAGTCTTTGAAAATTATTGAAACTTACAAAATTAAATTTAAATCAGGATAGAAATTGTTTAATTTTCAATTAAATCTAAATTCTAAATCTAATTTCAAAACTTTTAAAACAAATTTCTAAATTTTCAAATCAAATTTCTAAATTTTAACTCAAATTTCTAAATTTCAATTCAAGTTTCTAAATTTCAATTCAAATTTCAAAATTTTAAAATCAAATTTCTAAATTTTAATTCAAATTTTCTAAATTTTAATTCAAATTTCTAAATTTTAATTCAAATTTCTAAATTTTAATTCAAATTTCAAAAGTTTTGAATCAAAATTTTTTAATTTCTTTTAATTCTTGTATTTTCAAATCAAATTTGTAAATTTTAAATGCAATTTCTAAATTCTTGATCAATTTTCAAAACATTTTAAATTAAATCAAAGGTTTAAATTTCAAAATCATTTTTTAAAAGTCTTAAAACAAGTTTCAAAAAGTCAACTTTTAAAATCTAAAATCAAATTTCAATAATTTAATTTTCTTCGATTTTTTCAATTTCTTTAAAATTCAAAATTAAGGCAAAATTAGATTTTATTTTAAATGTTGATTTAAAATCTAGAATTTCTTTTAAAATCTACAAATTTTCTCATATTTGCCAAAACACCATAAATACATGCCAACTCAATTAACTCCACATTACACCACGGACACCCCACAGTCCCCTCCATGAAACCATAAAACCCCTTTCTTCATTCATGATGGTAATTAAAAAGACAAAAGTCTTAATTGCAATTAAATCAATTTAAATCCCAATAAATTTCATACAAACAGACACAAAAGAGAGTTCAAAAAAAAAAACAATAGAAAAAATTGAGGAACAAAAATTGATGGAACTAAAAGAAATCATAAAAAATTACATTTCTCTATCCCAAGGAAATTAAACTTCAAAAAAAAAAGAAAAAAATGAAAATTATTTCCAATTTTCATCTAATTTTTCGCCTCAACAAAAGCAGCAGTTTTGACGTTTTTCAAGTGACTCTTGAGAATGCCATCGTCATAAAATATATTTTTGTGCTCTCTTTGCTCACGAGCACCGCACATAGGAAACATTTGTGCCTGTTCTAGAGCGCTCAACCTTATTTTGACGAGGGAGAAGTCAATAGTCTCGTCAAAAATTGATGTGAATCTAGTCGTACTTGTCATACATCAATCGCCATCATGAAAAAGGCACTTACGATTTTAAGCCGCCTCCCTTCATCTTCTCTTTTTTTTTACTTCTGTTGCATTTTTCTCTTCGCTCTTCTTTTTCTTATTTTTTTCAGTTTTTGGCTTTGTTTCTTCTTCCCGAAATTATTTTTTGTTGTTGTTGGAGCTGCTTTTTTTTTAAATGAATAAAAATTTTCTTATTTCAGATGAATTTTTTTTTCAGTGACTAGTTTTTTGGTCTAAAGTGCTAAAGACGAAGATTTTTTTTACATAAAATTAAAATAATTTTTTTGAATAATTTTTGCTAAGAGAGGAAATTGTTCTGGAAGCGACGAAAAAGAGAGATTTTTGAATAGTTTTTGTATGGAAGCTATTGGAGCATCCTGTGATGTAATTTGATGCTTTGTTGCTTTTTGGCAGTAATGAGATTTTAGAGTCAAAGTGAGAAATTTTGGAATTTGAAATTTTGAATGGTTTTTAAGTGAATTTCAATTATTGCTTCAATTCAATGACTAGTTTTCTCTAGTTGAGACTATAAATTGACCATATTGAACAAAGTATATTGAACAAGGATTTTTGTTCTATTAGAAAATACACAAGTTCCAGCGGCATTTGAATGAATTGAATTGAATTGATTTTTGACTTATGGGGCTATATTTGACAAGATTTTTGTTTGCTAGAATTTAATTTTGATCAATTTTAATGAAATAGTTAGAGAATAATACATGACATTCTAAATATTTCAATTATTAGGTTGCAAATTGTAATAATTCTGATTTTTATTTCAGTTTTTATGAAATTTCTAATATTTTCAAATTCTTCCTCAGTCAAATCTGACTGAAATAATTTTAAATAAATAAAAAAAGACAGAAAGTTTGAATAAATTTTAAAAATTCTTAATCTTGATCCATATTTGGTTGACTAATTTTCAATCTTAAAACTCAATTTCGGATAATTAGACGCAAAAGTTCATCATTTAGAACTTAAAATTTGTCCATAAATCGCTGACCGTAAATATCAATGAAGACTCAATTGAACTTCATCTATTCACGAACTGAAAAAAGAGCATGCTCATGAATATGTTCTCAAAATTGAGTATACTCATAAACACGCTCATTCAAGCTAGAATGTTCATTGTCTGTTAAGAATCGCTGACTATATATTGGAAATTGTTTCATATGCAAATTAATTTCAAGATTCTATAGGCAGCGTTAACAGGACTTTATGAATTCCAAGTTCACCTCAAATGTAGGCTTCTCTAAATTTGAGTCCTGCCAATTCTGTCTTTAGGCATCCTATCTTGAAAAACCAAATTCAATAAGAATCAAATAAATTTCAAAAAATTCCAAGAATTCTCAAAAATTCAATCTTTTCAAAACATTCAATTTCTTCTATAAAGAACTTGCCTCAAAAGAATTTAGAACAAAAACTTCTCATTTCATTGACAAAAGAAAGTCATGTGGTCTTAAACATTTTTAGAAAGACACACATCGACACAATTATTTCTTGAAAAAGTCGTGTGTTTTCACTTAAGAATTTGAATCAGGAAGTTGAAGATTTCTGTTTATTTCAGAGTTTTCTTACTTTAGGCTGTGTTTTGATAGATTTGAAAGATTTTGGAGTTTGAGATTTAAAAGGATGAATATTCTTTAATTTTTAAAAATTAAACTAAAAAGGGTTTGAATTTTAAGTTAAATATTGATAATTTTAGGAGATTTTTTTAGAATTTTCAGTGACAAAATTGCAATATTTTAATGTCAAACTACAAATTAGGCAACAAAAACGTCAAATTTCTGACAAATTGAATCAAAATTTCACTCAAATCTGCAAAACAATTCAAAAATCCAAAACAAAGTCATCATCAAAATTCAAAAATTCAAAATTTCTTAACAACACAGTTCTTTCCTCAGCAAGCTGTGAAAAAACCCTTCAGGAAAAATAAACAAAAATTTCTCAAAAATCTTTCAGGAACTAAAAGACTTAAACAGATTCTTATAAACTCTTTCAAAAGATATGACAGTGAGTAATTTCATAGTGTTAATAAATTGAAATAAAGCATATCAAGCGTGATTGTGTGAGGTTATCATCAGCACATAGCATAACAGTCGGCTGTCAAAAACGAGGTAAGTGGATGTTCTATAAAAATATTTTGATAAGAAAGTGACGAAATGTCAAATGAATCGTCAGCGAGCTATTAATTAGGAATTATTATGAGATGATTAATATTTTGGGGGTTATTGCTTATGAATTGGGGTTGATGATTGAGATTTTGGAGTCGGTGACTGTAAGGATCATGAATTTTGAGTCAAATTTGTGATTTTTTATGGAATTTTTGGGAATTTTGAGAGTTTTCGACCTTGAAGTCTCTTATTGGCCCTAAAAGACTGTCTTTGTCTGTAACACGTCTCTAGTTGGCCAAAAAGTCACTAAATCACTAGGATGACCCACAAATCTCTGAACCTACTCAACTTTTCGATCAAAAATGTCAAAAAACTCATTAAATCCTTAAAAAACTCTCCAAAATTCCCAATTATTCCAAAACAACTCAGCACAATAACCTGACTCTACCTTTATCTCATCCATCCACCAAAGTTCTGCCAGGTGAAACATTTCATTTCAATATTCAATTCATTTCTTTCAGAGTATATCCCATTAAAAAATAAAAGAGAATCAATTTTACATTGTTGCAGTATTTTTGTGCAGTTCCTATCTAAAATCGCTCCAATTTTTTTTTCAAAAATTGCTTTTCAGTTCCTTCTACCTCGTCTTGACTATATTTAAAGAGAAAGAATGCATTGAAATTTAATTTTTTTTGCCTGAATCGATCGAGGCCCTTGCCTTGTTTGTTCTACTTTATGAACGAGGAATTTTGTGTGTTTGTGAAATATTTAATGGAAGTTTATCACTTGATTGTTTAATAAGGTTATGGTTGTGGATCGATATGGAATGATCAAGTAGGAAATAAAGTTTAAAGTGGAATTTTGAATTTATTTGGGTTATTGTTATGGTTGAGGACCTGGTCAGTTAAATTTTACATGGTTTGACCAAGAACCGCAGGCTTGCATTTGCAGCATTCTAAATGCGCAGTTACGCAGTTTTCGACTGGAGCTTATAGTTCTTCCAAGGCTATTGGCCTGCAATTTTGATCAAATTCTACATTTTTGACAACTTTTAATCATTTTGATCAGATTCGAACATTTGAAATTCTTACTTAATTACTTGACTTCTTAGACTCAGCAAAATTCCGATTCGTTGATCCAAAAAATTGCAATTTTTGCTAGTCAATAAATTGTAAAAATTGTACAATTTTAGATTAATGTCTGAACCATGTTCAACGGTTGAACACATCAATTGTTGGGTAATAATCTTTATTAGATGACAACAAATTCAGACAGAGTGTCAGCCATTTGACACTATGAATTGATCAAATTCATTCTAAAATCTATTATTTATGCAGCTTTGTACTCTTTTAATTTTGAATTCGAAAAAATAATTCTTGAGGTTCTAGACAGTCTAAAATAAGATAGAATAGGCCTCATTCCCTATATTGAATTCAATTATCAGCACTATTACCTGCCTATCATCTTAGAAATTTCATATATGCTCAAAGTAAGGATATATTCATTGACAGTCAACTCTCATGATCAATACTTAATCCTATAGACTATTAACTAACTTCTACAAGATTCAGTAACTAAAATTCAGCTAAATATAATAAAATGTGCATCAAACCAACAAAGAAAACCCACAACATTCACCACAATCACCCAAAATTCCTTCCGTATAAAAACAAAAATATCCACTTAATCGAACCAAAATCGCGTTGATGAGGAGAAAAACTTTATTGCAGATTTCCAAAACCAAAATAGTAATAATAACAACAATCGAGTCAGCAACAAAATAAAATACAAAAACTTTGAATCAGTAAGAAGTAAAATAAAGCGCAAAAAAAGTATTAAAAGCTTATAAAAGTCGGAAAAAGAAAAGATTTCATAGCTTCAAAAAAAAAAGTAAAAACTTTATAATGGCAATTGCGAGCATAAGCAACGAGCAACAACAAGAAATCTTTCTTTATGGCACATGAAGTGTGAAGAGAAAACAAAAGAGATGAAAAAAAATATTCTCAAAGCCCCATTACACCATAATTGACTCAAAATAGTTTTTCTGTGCCTGAGCTCATTATTTCCAATCATTGTTTTTGTTTTTTCTTTGGGTTTCTCTAGTAATTCTCAGTCTTTACTTTTTTTTTTGCGAAAGTAATATGCGACTAAATCTTTACCTTATTTATAGATTATATATATTATGATGATCTTATGATTGCAGTTTTAACTTTTTTTTATTTTGGACGATATTTATGAAGAATATTGTAATCTGGGATGGATGTGGTTTCTCTGACTGACTGTCTGTCTTTGTTGTTGCTGATCAGTCATATAGCTGATTGCTGGATCTATTGATCTATCTTTTGAATATTGATATAGTTTGAAATTACTGAATTTTACAAAAAAGTTAGAAAAATGTGGAAATAATGAACTTGCAAAACCTGGCAAAGCCATGGAGAATTTCAGGAAAATTCAAAAAATATATTGATTAGCAGATGTTTGTTTGACTAGTTTTACGTCTTAGTTCCTAAGGACGAGCTAATTTCTTCTAGGTTCGATACATAGTAATAATTGAGTAATAATAAGTATCCTTAATTTACAAATTTCATTTTACGGAGGAACAGAATGAATAATAATTGAGATATTAGCCTTCAGGTGGGAAGAAACTCATATATTAGCAGATTCACTTACATATGGCTTAAAATAGATAGGTTCTGTTTCACTACGGTCCGAAGATTCGATACACATTGCAGATTTCGACTGTAAAGCTGACATTTTGAACTCCCAAAGTGCTGCCAAATTTTGACACCACAACAATGCTGATTTAATGAACATTTTGAAGAATGTAATTAAATTTCTCAAAATTCGAAAGTCACTGATAGCCGAGAAGTTCGTCAATTATGAGTCTATAGAATAAGTAAGTTACTTAATGCAATTCATAACATCAAAATTGCGCTTTAAATCAACATCCCCAAAGCAACTTCATCACCATAACTGCCATACTATCCATATCATTTATTGCCATATACTTACACGATGATGTGATGCGATATGCTCATATGAGCTTGAAAATATAATATAATCAATCTGTTGCCGTCGCACAACATCAACAAAAATATATAAAAAAAATCTTATCAAATTGTTCCATACGAATAGATTGGAACATCGCCTAACTTCATATAAATCAAAGATAATTAATAGAATGAGGGTTCATAGACATACACATGTGGCATGTACCATGTAACTTAATGCGATCTAGAAGAGATGTAGTTTATTGATAGATAAAAAAAATATTATGGAATGAAAATTGCATAATTTTGTTTTTTTTTTTTAAAAAAAAGTTGTAAGATTTTATTTTTTTGATTACAGATTTAAAAGTTAATAAACATTTTCATGAAACAACTTTGAGTGAAGTAAATGCACAGAGATTGGAGGAAAATTGAGTTAGTTGATAATGTTGAGTTATCTGTTTGACTGTTGGGTTTAGATGGGGGTTTAAATGATTGGAATGGCTGTCTTAGTGTCTTTATATGGGTTTAGATGACTAAGGTTGCATGTTTTGGATACTACTTACTTAATTTCTTGGGGAAGAGCTCGCATAGGATCGCAAGGGCTCTCGAAGGCTCGGAAGGGCTCTCGAAAGCTCATTGTCGCATTTACAGTTCGTTAAATGCTTGATCTAAATACAAATAACTTTATTAAAGTTTAAAATGACTAGGAATAGCTCTAGTTTGTCCTAGAATACCCTAAGACCACTAAGAATACGTTACACAATCAAAGTCAATCCAAAATGACTAGTTCATGACTTTAATTCAAAATCCTTTAGTCAATGACCTCTACAGTCAGCATATCATGTAATATTGAGAATTGGCCAATAATGGCTACTGATAAACCCAATCAGAAGCTCCGGACTCGTATACTCATCTATTTACTTACTCAATTGTGCCAAACATATCAATTGTGATCCATGGCTTCCCTATGTTTGCATCTGAAGATTGGTTTATCGCTGACAACTGCTTGTCAATTAGCGGAACCAAGTGCATTACTAACTCTACAGACAGCCACGTTTGTTAATTGATCCAAAATCAATCTCAAGCAATCGTGATGCCGGCATAGTGCCTAATTTAAACTGGACTTGGCACCAAGAGAATCACTTCACTCTTGGGTTGGATTTCGGGTCGATTAGCCAATTCGTACTATCCAGGAGAGTCAGTTTCAGGCATAATCTGAGGCAGGCCATGGATCACATTTAAATGCGCTCCATCTCTCTTCAAAATCTCCTCCATTTCCATCAATACTTCAATTCACTTACATATTTCTGATATCAAACATGATTGAGAAACTTTAGCTTTATGCATCAAGCTTACATCAAGCATAGTAAGCGATTCATATCTCCATGTTATAGTTATAGTCATTTTTTGCTACATGATACTTATTATAAATGTTACACTAAGCTCTAGAATTATGAAATTTTCATAAAATGAATGCCTTTTGAAATGCCACTGAGTCTTTAATTTAATTTTATATATTTTTTGCTGCTGCTGCTGCTCTCACAGCTTTAAATTAAGTCATGAATATTTTTATATTCATCATATTTGATTGTCGATTAAACTCTTTTTTTTTACTTCTTCCTCTCTTGCTTATTTGAGCTTGAAATTGTGAACATAAAAAAATTGTAATTTGGGTTATGAATATTGGAAATTTAATAAAATTGTAAAGTTGTAGTTAATGGTGGGATTTATGACTGTTATTATTGCTATTTTAATGGATTTAGAAGTTCTTTTTTAGAGTGCTTGAAATTGAGAATGGAGGTTGATGGTTATCAGTTGTGGCTTTGTTTGCTATAAATGGGAATGAAATTTGAAGTAATTTAGATAGAAAGTTGGGAAATTTTGATGGATTTTTCTGAATGAAGAATTAAAAATGCATATAATTGACAAAATTGATGTTTATGGCTATTTCCGAGCGACACAAATGAAGAAGGCTTTCCCATGTAGTTCTTAAGGCTTCGATGAACCTCTTTTACTAATAGATAATGGGAAACGTCTCCATTTGGTAGTAAATTTTGCTAAATTGCGTCCATATGGTTGCTTTATGGAAGTCTTCCCGGTCATTTGCCCTCTACATATAGACGGCTTCCATTTGATATTAGTAAAGAGGTTTAACGGAGTCTTAAGAGCTCCGTGGCGGAGTCTTCTGCATTTTTGTTGCTCGGGATCTTCATCCTCACTATTAAATACTACCCATTATGTTTGAATTCTTTTCTTTGTTTGTTGCTTTCTTTGTACTTGTTAGTATCGAAGATGGTAGCTTGTGAGCCTTATCATTCCTATTCTGATCGTGGAACTGCCACCCTTGAGAGAGGGTTTGGATAGGCATTAAATCCATCCTTTATGTGCATATCATGTCATAGGGCACAGTCGCCAGCATTGCATTTAATGATAACACGGATTATCAAGAGAAGGTTTACAATTGACATTTGGTCAACATCGGAGTCAGACTTCGGATTCCTAAGTTCTCCTTTTAGATAGTTGGTCGTATATTTTGATTTCTAATCTATCATAAGCAACGTTGCAAAAGTGCTGGGAACTAGAAACTGGCAGAAATTATCTAAAGACAGATCCAGCTTTCGATGAACTCTAAATGCGGCAATAGGCCCTTGTTTGCCTTCACCAAGGAAGTTAGTAAGTTAGTAATCTATCATAAATTCATTAAAAGCATGCATCTTGCAAATGTAAGACTTATATCCAAAACTTCCTTTAAAATCTCATTAAAAATCCACAAAACCTTAATCAATTTCATCCTTTAAATCCACCTTTATATCCACACATTAATAACATATTTGTTACATCATCAAATTAAAAATTTACATATAATTTCCACAACATACTTCATACATAAAAAATTGTTGCATTTTAATAAAGATAAAGTCAGTCAGCCCATAATGATGATCATAATTTTGACCCCTTGCATGCCATTACCATCGACCTTTCAACATTTCTATATGCATTGTTCATAAATTATAAATTAAAATGTTTATTCAGAAAAGAAATTCCAATTTAATGATTTCCACATATTTTTTTTTTGGCATGAACATGAAGCATTGCTTAAGGCAGGAAGAAAATTCTTTTAAATTTTTTAAATAAAAATCGATTTACGTGAAGATTTTATGCCTTACACTTTTTAATAATAATTATGATGCAAACATTTCCTTGAGTCCAGACATGCTACAGATATGATCAACATGTGGTTTGCGCATAGCAATGACCCAAAACAGAAATCTGACGTGGTTGTTACCCTCTGATCAATTCGAGGTGCTTATTTTTAATTTACTGGTAAATTTTATGTTGTTCTACGAGAATTCAGTCATGAATATTTTCATTCATTTTAACGTTGGTGTTGACGCTTGGTGGCAGTGTTGGGAAATTTGGATGTGGAAGATGGAGATGGAGATTGTTAATGTAGACTAGTGATGGCCAACAGGTGTGCCCTAGTGCATGACACACTATTGTGTCGCC
Source organism: Chironomus tepperi (assembly GCF_022539635.2). Taxonomy (NCBI): domain Eukaryota; kingdom Metazoa; phylum Arthropoda; class Insecta; order Diptera; family Chironomidae; genus Chironomus; species Chironomus tepperi. Next base: position 6,732,022 of record NW_027226207.1, read on the forward strand.
AAAAATTATTGGAAATTCCTTGAACCGTTTTCCCTGTGTGGTCTCTCCCAAGTGTACCGTTCCCTTAGTAGAGGCTTACCACCAAGGTGTGCCGCGATGAGTAAATGGTTTGCGCACCTCTGATTTAGACATTCGAAAAGTACATAGCCTAAAAAAGGAAATAAATGAAGTAATCTGGTCTTCGTAGCTCTAGTTTGGGATTGGATGTGTCCAAATCTGACTCGTTTTAGCGTACCGTGTACCTTTTGGAATAAGGATGTCCTAGTAGATAAAGAGCATTCTCTCAGGAGTTGAGTTGGTTGAGATCACGCTCGCGAGCATTCTTAACTAGTATATTTAAGTAGTTTGAGCTCTTGACAGCATGATCTTTATCTATTAGGGATTATGATTTACTGGACGATGTCCCTGATGTGAAGCAAGATCGGGCGAAACAAAGAACCATGGTAGAGTCACCACGGAAAATATATCACGTTATTCTTCTATTCTACGGCCATGTTTAATGATTCGCATAGTCAATCTTGGGAAAAATAGTCAAAAGTTTCGTCTAACAGACATTGAGCATACTTTCATGATACAAAGCTACTACTACGCTACCTTAAAGCAGTCTCTTTGCTTTTAGAGTCTTACATTGAGGCAATTAAGAGCCGTTCACTTATCGACAGTTAGGAGTCTGGGATAGTTCCTTAGTAGACCCCAATTAAAGATGCTGGCATGTCAAGCTATAACTTGACTAAAATATGAACATCTTGTCTAATAGAGACATTTCCCTATATCATGTGTTACTGACAATTCTGAGTAAGATTCAGCTTAGTCCTTAACATTCCGGCAACAATCTTAACAACCTCAATCATCTAGACAACATCGCAACCATCTAGACAATAACCTTAACATCTCATTCAACAACTCTGTCCACCGCTGATCAACAAAACCAAAATAAGACAATGAGAAGGAAAGCAAGCAAGCAAAAAAAAAAAAAAAACTTTAAAACTGTAACTGAGAGCTGTCGAATGTGAAGAGTAAGCAATAGTCGTCGTGGTGAGTAGAGTGAGTGAGAAAAGCATACAAAAAAAAAATATAAAAAAAAGGAGAAAAAAAATAATGATAAAATATTTATAACAATTTCGAAGAAGGTAACAACAAAAACGCCTAAAAATGATGGCAGAAAATTAAATAAATCGGCAGCTCTTAACTAAATGAGTTTGTATATTAAATTTAATGGCGTGGCAGTTTTTCAAAATATAAAAAAGCCTGCACCACAGTTAAAGTATATATATATTTTTTTGCTCGTTGCTCTTTCGGAAATCATGATCGTATTTGAGCCAGTCGGAGGAATTATTGTTACACTCCAATATATATTTTCCTTCTGGTTGTGTATGGATATGACTGACAATATATTTATTTTATATTTGATTCCTTTTTTTGTTGTTGTCGGGGTAGGAATTTTAAATTGATCTCACATCATTTTGATGGATTTATTTATTTATTTGCAATTATAATTTATGAATGAAAATTTCCTGCCTTTTTTGTGGATGGTTGTTGGATGTGTGAAGATTCATCGAGACTCATTTATGTCAATATGAAGAGATATCTCCATTATTTATCGATTAATTAAATGATGATGATTATTATGATGATTGTCTTAAAGAATGAGAAATTGTTCTTGATGTTGTGAAGCTTTACTTCCATCAGACACCTGTGAGATCTTTTTTGTCGTTTTTTGATTGAAAATTTTTCTGTTTTCTTTTCTTTGGGAGTTTTTAGATTGGTTGACTTGAAATATGATACTTTTATCAGCTGTAATTAATATAAAAATTGGATTGAGATTGGTGTGTAGTTGAATGAGGCTAGACGAAGAGTTTTGGTTTAAATTCAGTTAAATTAAATATAAATTCATTAGAAATTTAAGTAAAATGGGTCAAAAGATGTCTTTTCAAGGCTTTATTTGATTTGGAACACTAGGATTATTTGGAAAAGTCTAGGTTTGTTACAGATTATATCAATGATTAAGATCACAGAGCCTCTAGCTGTTTGCATCGTGTAGGAACGCAATGCATCAATGGCAATCATCATCATCATTGTTATAACTATCAACTTACTTCTTGATATACTATCATTCAGATGCTAATTCCTTATCCTATTAGTCATTCATTGTAGTCTTGCTCATACATATGTGGAGATTTGGTAACAACAGAAGGGTTTCTATTTGGTTCTGAAGCTAGTTTTGCCAAATCTAGTTTGGACAAATTAACTATCAGCATGTTAAACTGACATTCTTTCTTGACTGTTCTATGCCAAATACCTTTTAAAGCTACTATAAGTCAGTTTTGTTTAAGATTCTAGTCTCAGTTCCAATTTCATCCTTTTGAACCGAGATAGATAAGCTAGTACAGTTAAAATCACCCAGCTATTCCCTGAGATCTTGCCCCGATCATTAGATTAAGAGGCTTAAACCATAACTACTTCATCTCCTTTTACTAAAATTTTTATCCAGATTCATAATTCCTTTGAAGCTCGGAATTTCGCACATCTTTGAAGCCCGGAGTGGACAAAAATGCTTTAAAACTTGTTAAAGGAATGTTGTTGTCTAGTTATTGACAAGTTCTAACAGTCAGCTTGAGATTAAAATTAAAATTCCTACAACATTCTCACATAGACACATTTCACATTTCATTCATTCATGAATAGCCGATAGATACAAAATCTCTCAATATAAATCTCAAAAAAAAAGCAATATAAAAGTCATTGAACTACAAAATTTATCAAATTAGGTAGCATTTTTTGCTAAAAGCTTTTAATTAATCAACTTTAATGTATGAATGAATGAAATGACCACAGTCTCTAAATGTTATGAAATGAGAGCTCAATGTATGAATATCAAGTTTCTATTTTATTTTATTTATTTATTTTTGTGGGATTTTGATTTGAAAATGTGTGGATTTGATGATTTACAGTTGCAGGTTTCAGTTCAATTCAGTAACTGCTTAATTACTTACTTTGCTGAATGAACAGATCAATTGTGATCCATGGCTGCTCTCTAATGCCGACTGAAGTTGGGTTTATCGCTGGCTTCCGTTTGCCTACTTCCAATACCAAATGTCATACTTTTAGCACTTTAATCTCTGATTTCTTCCATGAAGCTACCTAGAAGCTTTCCTATTTCGAGCAACTGGAAATTGATAATTACTTGCTAGTCATGTTGATGGCTATGCTGTAATGTCTTGAGTATTGCGCCTTCTTCATATCCACTTCATTTATCCTTGCCTTGTAATCTATGTTATAATTGAGAGATCAAGCACTGGTGAGAATCAAACCCACGTACTCACAAATGAGTGATGCTGATATCCAATATGTTGTCTAACTACTCGACCACAGAGGCCTTATTCTCGCATTGACAGATTTGCCTGAATATTACTCGATACCCCAGATTCCACTCTGCTCAAACACCTCATGTACCTTCATGGAATCATTTCATTAATTCTACATCCTAGCCACCATCAAACTTATTCAATTTCGACTCAAAACATTCAAAATCGAAGCTTATTTGCATATAAACTACATTATAATTGCCAATTAGCCCTGAAGTCTTAAACAATATGCAATTAAATATGCCGATAATTTGAGATAATTTTAGAGTAATTTTTTGAATAATTTAGTGCCAATAATTTGGTGCTTCAACATCTTGAAAAAATTCTAAGCAGCTCCTGAATAAATTTTAAAAAATTCCTAAATTTTTAATTTTTTATTTCAATTATGCTGAAATTCCATCAATAATTTTTTGTTTCATCCTCCAACCATTATTGATGTAGCATTATCATGCATAAACGATACATTTTTCAGCAAGATTCTTTCAATTTCTTAAGAAACAGGTTTTTAAGCATTTTCTGCTTGTTCCTCTACACCGTTTATGTATGTGATAAGGTTATTCATTTCGTATATATAAAAAATACTTTTTTGCACTCCATACCTTAAATACGTTTAAATTAACATATACCTGAGTGAGAAGAAGAAGACGAGAAAAAAACCTGCTTTTGGCGCTTACTAAAATGCTTTGTAGTGAATGATGATGAAGATAGTTTAATGAAAATTGCTTTCATGAATTCTTTCATTTCATAATTCTTACTTTTTGCTGTAAAATTTCATTTTAATTTGAGATAATTTTTAATGAGATAAATGAATTTGTTGGTTGTAATGACTTTTTGGAGGATATATTATACTATATCCTCAATATATACATATAGTCGGGTAGATTCAACTATAAGTCGATTAGACTCAACTTGACTTTGATTAGACTCAACTTGAAGTCGACTAGATTCAACTTGAAGTTGACTAGACTCAACTTGACGTCGACTGGACTCAACTTGACGTCAACTAGACTCAACTTGACGTCGACTGGACTCAACTTGACTCAACTAGACTCAACTTGACGTCAACTAGACTCAACTTGAAGTTAAATTTAGTTCTCAACTCGATTTAGTTCAACTTGAAGTCAATTAGACTCAGTTTGTAGCCGACTCGACTCAAATTGAAGTCATCAGGTCTCAACTTGAAGTCGACTTGACACATTTTAAAAACGATCAATTTAACCTTATTTCCTTAAAACTGAGTCAATTTTTGAAAAGTTCTGGAAAAGCTTTAGATCTAAATTGAGTAAACCTTGCTTGACTCATCTTGAAATTGATTTGACTCAACTTGAAGTCGACTTGAGTTAGCTTAAAGTCAACTCGACTCGAAAGCGAATTCAACACAATGTCGACCCAACTCAATTTGAAGTTGACTTACAATCGGCTTTAATCAACTCATAAAACTAGGCTTTTAATACATTGTATGCAAAAGCAAAGTAAGTAAGTAAATCAGATGAATAAGAAGAAAAAAATTCCACATCAACTTCCTCTCATTTAAAACAAGCTAAAGAGACAGCACAAAAAGTAACTAACGAAGAAGAGCAAAAAAGAAAATATTTTAATGACAGTAAAAGTATTAATTGGTTTATAACTTATCGCATGTCGGTATGTGCATATACATTTATACAGTGTATACAATGTTGTGTCTATCTGCATGCACAGAAAGGCCAAAGCATTCACTCGCGAAAGGTCAAATGCTATTTTAAAATGAGGAAATTTTTTAATACTTAATTTAAATGATAAAAATGACTGAATCACGAAACAAACTTTGTGTATTTTTTTCAGTAATTGAAGATGGATTTTGGACTTGAAAATTGGTGCTAAAGGTTAGGAAAAAGGTCTTTATTGAAAGTTAAACATTGGAAATCAAAGAGTTTGGATAGGTTTCGACTTTTTGTTCCTAAAGTGCATTTGTATTCGAATCCAAACTGACTTGACTCTAGTTTAGGCCGGATTTGTTAAGGCTGTGAACATGGCATTGGCTAAAGACCAAATTCGATGAAATCCAATCTCAATTCAGAGTCAAGTCGACCTAAGGCTGATATTTTTGAACATTATTACGCCATAAACCTTCCAGAATACTATCATAAGTGTGCATTCATATACGTTTTAAAGAATATCGATTCTTTGCTTCTTTATAATCGTCATTCTGATATTTGTTAGTTGCTTGCATCATAAAAGCAATTCTATTAAAATTGTCTGCATTTCTTGCAAAATCCGGTGTTTGAGCCATTATTAGCTTCAATTCCGCAAATAAATTTGACCTACCATCTTCAGTAATTACTCCATCAACCAAAAGCAGTCCAGAAAAATGCGTTACAGCCCACAATGTCTCCAGTGTCTCATGCAAAAAAATTTTTATTCTCGATTAATTACATTTCTCTTCTTCAGCACTTTATTTTCTTGACGAGGAAAAATCTACTGAAATTTTTTACATCCCATTCCAAAAAAAAAACACACACAAAAAAAAAAATTAAGAAGATCGCAGAAAAAAAGGAAAGGCGGAAAAAAAATTTTTTTTTGGCTGTCATGGCACTGTGCTTTGAAAAATATACATTTCTGCTTCCCGTACAGCAGATACTGTATGAACCCCCAAATGACATTTTTTTGGTTTTTATTTCTTACTGTTCAAATGTGCTTCGGCAGAAACAGCAGCCAACATCGAAGAAACAGCAGCCATAGCAGATTTTACCCGTTTTCCCCATTTTTTTTTCCTTCATTCAATTTTTTTTTTTTATTCTTTTCATTTCAAATCCATCAATGTCAATGACGTACAATTGTATTCCTTCTTGGTTCTTTTTTTTCGCTCTTTTTTTTAATTTATACTCTGCTCTTCCATTTGTATAGCAAATGGTTTAGTTCTATAATGTAGGGTTACATTACTCAACTCCTCATTTCCACTCTGAATTCAAAGATTAATCTTATTCAGAACGGAATGAAATGAAATATACAAAAATGCATATCTACGGTACGTATGTTGGGTACACACATGTGAGTAGATTGAATTGTTTTGTTATGCTTCATGTTGTATATGGAATGACTACCCCCTGATTACATAATATTTGCTTTTGATGGAATCAAGTAAATGATGAATTTGAAAAGAAACTCACTGACTGTATAACATTGAGGAATGATTACATTTATGTTGTGTTGGATTTTTGGGCCATTGTGAGGATTTTGTGTGGATTTTCATCATTCCCGAGTGAACAAAAGCTATTAGATGGCAAGTTAATGTCTAGTTTTTGACTAGTTCTAACATTTTTTAGTCCACTTGGGATTAATTAGTATTACATTGACTATAGCGAGTCTTCTAAGGTCTATGACTTTTTTAAGGAGTACCTTATTCAATTTTTTAAGCATTTCTTGATTTACCGTTGTTTAATTGAGATTTTACAGTCTTAAACTAGTTTATTATACTCGATTGAATGATTATCACCTTAGAATCTGCCAAATAAGGCCACTACACCTCTACTCATGCTCCATAAATGCCCAAAATACAGTTTATATCACCTTCATCATCATTTCTTTCCCAATTCCACAAAATAATGATTCTATAGTTTATATTGGTACCAAAACTACTTCTCGGATGGTATTATTGCTAGGAGACTGCAAAACGAGACTGTTAACTTCGTTTCCACTCCGTATAATTCGGAAAAGTCAAGCAAAAAATGCCTAAAGTCTATTTTCGACCCATGATCGCTGAATATGGTAATAATTAGGAATCTAAGTACTAAACCCTTCCGTCATCGAGCCACTTCGACACACTCGAGTCACCTGAGTCATCCGAAGCCTAACTGAGTCACCTGAGACTCATCTGAGTCACCTGAGACTCATCTGAGTCACCTGAGACTCATCTGAGTCACCTGACACTACCCTGAGTCACTTAAGACTCCCCTGAGTCACCCAAGACTCACCCAACAACCAATCCGTCCAAAATCCCCCTAAGGAACTTCTGGATAGATAAATAGTTAGATGGATGAATGAGCAGAAGCACAAAACTTACTTCTATTAGAAGTTTCTTTGTTGTGTATATAAAGAACACATTGTAAAAGGAGGGGGAGTGGTAGATTACATTAGCAGAGATCAGAGATAATAGATAATGACCCATCGAAAAAAAAAATAGAACAGCAGCAAAAACAACAACAGCAAAAAAAAAGTAAAACATTTCGTAAGTACACTTTAGCATGAGTCAATTTTTCATTTGATAAAAAGTATTTTTCCTTTTCCTTCATGCTTGCTTTTTTTTTGTGTTGTATTTTCCGTTTGATGCTCTTAATTTTTTTGTTTTTTCTGAGTCTTTTTTCTCATCCATCTATTGTTGTCTGACAAAACCAAACATAAAAGAATTCATGATCTCATCAATTGTTATGGCTTCATTGGAGGAAATTATCGTTAAAAACTGAGAGGAGGATAGGTGGGTATTTTTGGGGGGTGGGGATGGTAAGTTGATTTGGGTGGATGTATTGATCAATTGAGGAATAACCCTCGATAGATTAGAGGTAGGAGGGTGTGACTGGAAATTGTAAAATTTGAGGTCGAGTCCTTTTAGTGCTCCGTTGTTCGAAATTATTAGGCATTTAGAGGACTAGTTGACCAGTTGATCAGATAATTGGATGATTCGAAGACTAGAAGAACTAGAAGAACTAGAAGAACTAGAAGGACTAAAAGGATTAGAAGAACTAGAAGATCTAGAAGGACTAAAAGAACTAGAAGGACTAGATTAACAAGAAGAACTAGAAGAACTAGAAGACTAGACGACTAAGTAACCAATCCCTGACTATAGCATCCACATCCCTGACCAAACAGAGAATTGTTCATGCTTTTTGCCACTCATCCAACTCCACAAAAAGCAAAAAGCAGGTGAAATTTCTCTCAATTCTCCTCAAAAGCAACCCCACTTAATTCCTAACGATCACGTCATTTTCCATCAATTTCATACACATAGTAAAATTACAAATTACATCCAATTTGATATTTCATCAAAAAAGATTATACAATTAAATAAATAATAATGCATTTTGAGCAACCAAAAGTTCATCTCCATCACGAGAAAATGTCTTAATTTAAAGTCATTTTCAAGTAAACGTTCGAATATAAATTACAAGACAGAAAAAAATGAAGTAAGTTGCTTTCAATCAATATCTATCTATATCTATCCTCCCTTTTTTTACTCTACCTTTAACTACTCAATTTCAAGTTTGAACTGGAACTCTCTCTCGGATGGATCGGCCAACGAAATAATAAATTAAAAAAGAAAGAGAAGTAAGAAAAAGAAGGAAAGAAAATGAAATAAAGCACTAGATTATTATCATTCTTTAAAAGGCAATTTTTCTTAAATTGAAAACTATCGTGTTCGATTACGAGATCGAGATATCGTCGAGGTAAATAATGTCTTAATCTATCAATACTTGTAAACATTTTCTTTTTTTTATATTTCTTATTCTTGGTTATTTTTTTGTGTCTATATCTTACTCACTTTCCAATTTCAAATCAATCATTGTGTAGGAATATAATTAGAACGAATGAAATTGTACATGTACAAGGGAGGTAAGATGTAAGAATTCTGTTTTTTATTCTAGGTTTTGTGATGGGCGTTGAGATGTTGAAATGATACAGTTTTTGGATTATGAAGTTGTTAGGTGATTATTGGGAATTAGCTAAGAATTTGGGGCTGGGTTTGTTGGGATTAGATGCAGAATTTGACGACTATTAGGATTTTATATACTTACTTGTCAGCTGTGGTACATGACCTCTTTCAGTTGACGCTTAAAGCTGGTTCTAACACTGGCTAGCCTTTGCCATTTGTCTAAAGGATTTTACAAACTTAATTATCAGTTATGATCCATAAATTCTCTCAGTTGACGTCTGAAATTGGCTCTATCGCTGGCTTCCGTCTATACAATTGTCTATACCATGTTCCCTTATCAACAGTCACCTTCCATGAATTCCTTGGACGCCCTCGTGCTCTTATGTCACTAACAATTGGATTTGACATGAAATGATCAATTTTGTACAGAAATTGCTTTAAAAATTGACCAAAATCATCCTGCTTGTCAACAACACGCCCAATTGGACAACTTAACATAATTTCTAGTTAAAAACTGAACCAACAGTCGACTAATGACAGTTTTTATGGAACGTTCTGAAGAAAATGACATTAAACATTAATTATACATTTTGTCTTGTTCTTGCTACTCAGAATAGCGACAAAGGGACGTCCAGTTGACTGTAATATACCTCAATTTCTGTAAATAAATTCAAAATTAAGCAAATTTATTGCCTAAAAGTTGGTTAATCTGCAATTTTTCAATAAAAGTTCATCAATATTAAAAAATTTAATTTTTTTTCACAAGAATGAACCGAAAACAGCCAATATGTTGCGGCCTAGATCTCAACATCATGCCGTCAACACTAGTAATTAGCGACGTCCTAATGACTAGATTAGCTACTCGGGATGGGTCTTCAATCCATTATTTATTCATTAAACATCAGAAGTCATCTACTGAATAAAAAGAAAAAAAAAATAGCTGTTCAGACCAAAAAAAGTCCGTAAGTAAAAAAAAGCAATAACATCTACTGCATACACTTTTCAACTTACGCTTCTATAAAGCTGTCCAGAAAAACCAACCTTAAACTCCGTTATACTCCAACTCAACCTAGCCTTATCGAGCCGCACCTTATCAACATTAAACATCTCGACTATCTCAACAATTTTCATTGATAAAAATCACAAAAGTCATCAACTTTAACGACCATACTTTAACTACATCAAAATAAATACCTTTTCAGCTGCTTCCATCTGAAATAACTAGCTCAACATCAACTGCATAAAAAAAGCCAATTTTAACAACAAAATTATTATTCTCAATTCCGCACCAATAAGCAATACCTTCACGTGAAAAAAAAAGTAAGTTATGAAATATTTATTACATATCATAAATTCGATAAAATTACAGTCTCATTTACCAATAATGAGACAATCAGAGTCAATATGTAATTTTGACCCTACATTGCCATCAAGATTGTTTTGCCGTTTACCGACCATTTTATATTGTAAGACATGATTGATTCCTTTCCAATCGACTTGATTAAGGTGATGAAATATGTTTTTAAAAATTGTTTAAACTGGAGAATGATTTTGGTATTAAGGAAGTATGGAGAAGGGCTTGGAGTTGAATCTAGTTGATTTTACTGATATGGAGTAGGATAGAATAGCACGATGAGGCAAATTTCATTATTCGCCATCAAATTTCATCATTCGTCATCCAAATTGGCTAATAACAGACATCAGGGAGTCGTTGGTGCATCAAAATGGTCAATATAACGATTTACTGGTTTTCTAGTGACTGAATTGTGTTTAAAACTGGAATGAAGTAATATGAATGTACTTATTAGAGCTAGACAAGGAGATGAAATGATAGTAGTCCTGAAACATGGTGGAATATAGAAGATGGAGCCATGTTCAAGTGATTCTGGCAGTGCTAGAGTGGGTTCAATATACCTAAAAGATGAAACTAATTACTGAGCATTACAATGTAAATCTGTAGCTGTTTTTCATGCGACAATGTGGGCTCTATTCTCATAATTAGATTGGTTAATCAATTAGCAGCGAAAAAGCGGCAATGGGCAATGGTCAACGGTCATTGGGTAATCAATAATTACACAAAATGCTTCTAGGATTTAGTCAAGAGCTGCAAGTTAGTGAATCTAAAACTCAGGATATGCAGACTCATAGTTTTAGGCAAAACCCTCTTATTATCTTTTGAAAATCCCAAGAATTTGAGTGATGCTCATTACATTATACTAATCAATAGTCATTCTAAAGCATGGCCATAATGATTGACAGCTAGTCTTATAGAACATGGAATCAGCAGCACCATTTTACATCACATTTTACAAAATCGTCCCCTCTACAATCTACAAAATAATAGTGAACGTATGCATTGGATGAAAAGAGATTCATATTCTCAAAGAATTGAACTTAATAGAGATTCTAAGCATATCCATTAGCACTTATTCTAAGGCTTAAGCTTAAGATATATCCATAAACATTACATAAGAATTCTCTCTTTTTCTATCTCATCCTCATTCCAAATTTTTTTTCATCATCCATTCCACATCCTGCTTTCGATTAATGCCATTACTTCTCTACCTACCATCCATCCATCCATCTATTCATCCCTACACAATATTCTCTTCTTTTTTTTTTTTTTTTGTTCATTCTTAATGCTATTCTATTTTTACTTATAACACAGAATATCTTTCAAAACAGTATCAAATATATATAAAAATTCACGCAGTTGACAGCTTCACATCAATCAAAATAAGGGATGATTTTTCTCTTCTTTCATTTCTTTTTATGCTGCTGCTTCTCATCCTCACACTTTACTGTATGTGTTGTACTGATGCTGATGCTGTGCTGTCTCTCTCTCTCTCACTCACTCACTCTTGTGCCTTTTGCGTAACGACATTTTATCATTTTATACACATTTTGTGTATGAATGTCTATAGCTAAAGCATTTTCTTCCATTTTCATAATTTTTCTTTTCCCTTCTTACACTTTTTTTTTTCATTCTTTTATTTCATGTTGGATTGATGTCAAATGCCTGAATGAAAATGTCGTTTCTTCTTTTAAAAAGATTCTTTTTTTGATGAGATTTTTTTTTTGTGCTGCTTTCTTAGTTGACGCTGCTGATGCTGTTGTTTTGTGTGTTCCTTTTATTCTAAATGTTTCTGGTGGTGAGAGCGAATATTTTTGTTTAAAATTTTGTGTCTGGTGAGATATGATTTTTGGGGGGTGTTTGGTGACTTCCAGGTGGAGATGGGTATAGAAGCACTATTGAGACTTATAGAGTCGAATATTATATTTGGTTTGCCTAAAGCAAATCGGCACTGAAATACTGTTGTACCATTCCAAAGCCTCTATAAGAATGCCTATGTCCTTAATGACCCAATGATGTCCAAATAGCGTTGATTGAGACTTGATTGAAATACAATTTGATATCTCAAGCTAAGATTTATAACTTATATTGTATTTTGAAGCATTTCTTTGACAGCATTACAGTCTGCACCATATAAAGAAGGGTTTCGTGCTAACCTGGTATAATTACTTACTTTGCTAGCTGTACAGATCAATTGTGATTCATAACCTTACATAGATATTGCCTGAAACTGGTTCTATCATTGGCTACAACTTCTTAATTCCTAATTCCAAATGCAACACTATCTAGATCGACAGTTTCTTTCCAAGAGTTCTTTGGCCGCCCACGAGTACTCTTGCCATCATGGCTCAACTGTTCATTACTTACTTACTATTTAGAACGATGCTTCAAATTTGTGTGGCTTAAGTACGTCGGTATAATATCACAAATCGAAATATAAAGTTGTTTATAATTTAGTCACAATGTTGTCAAATTTTGTCAACCTTTAACCGAATTTCTTCATGGTTGCATTGCTGAGTTACAGCAGGTCGAATTTTGGACAAAAATACCATTTTTCAAAACGAAATTGAGCCTAGGATGCTATAAAAAGTTTTTCTTCTGACTTCATTCTTGACCGATTCACAAAGCTTGTATAAATTCTTAGATTTGACATCTAACTGGCATTCCTTCATTGAAGTCCTACGCCATGTTGCTTATTATCGTTGACTTCTACTTGTCAATTCCCGATACCGAGCACAATACTGTACAGTATCGACAGCTTGACTCCAAGAGCACTTTGGTCGCTCAAATGAACTTTTGGCATCATTGTTCAATTGTTTATTACTTAACTGCATCAATTATATGACCAATAAGTCACAGTAGCAAAGAATTACAACATTCACACCCAGTGCGGAAGTCACCATCACAACAAAACCCACTACATCTCACCCAAACCCATAATAAGAAAGTTAAAGCCTTCAAGAAAATATCACAAAAATGCTAATTAGCATTCATTCCATTGTTTGTTCATTATTAATTTCATGTCCTGAATCTTTCAATTTCATGTCCCCTTCGTTCAAAAATCGTTTATATTATTATAAAAAAAAAGAATCCTATTCTATCGGATAAGCAGCAACACAGCAACAACAAACAGCTATGACAAAAAAAATTTATCTTCATCATATCTGATATTGTCATAAAAGGGCAAAAAGGAAGCAACAAACAAAAATGACAGAATATGCCGTCGAGAGATGTATATATGCACGGATTTTACAATCACAGTCAATGTGAAACAAATACCGGAATATCCTCAAAGCTATTTTAATTGAAAATTGTTCAATTAAAATAATGCCTTGCATACCATTGTTGGATGTAATAAATCATTTGTGTAATATTGTAATATGTTAGCACGTTTGCCTACGTAGAAAAATTATGTAGATATAGCATAAAGCATATGGCTGTGTATCGGATGGTTTAGCTGCTGCCGGCCATTCTCGTCCTCATACTCGATCCGAATCTTTTAAAAAAAACAACAACAACAACTAACGTAGAGACTTCCTACATCCTTGTCACACACTCTTTTTGTAAATTATTGCATTTAATTTCCGGGTATTATAGCCAAATCAGATAGATATGATGAAGTTTCATGAAATATTTTCTCACATACTTATTTCAATATTTCAATTATGCTATTGTTATTGCTTGACTTTTATTTGCATGTCAGTGATTGTTATGAATAGTGCATTTGGATGATGGACTCTCTTTGAGGCCAAGAATTTAATTTTGAGGAATTTTTGGAGATGAGTGAGTGATTGGGGGTGGTGGGGAGAGGAAGGAAGGATTGGTATGCTGTTTAGTGATGGATTGAGAGGGGTTCGATGGGGTCATCTTGAGGAATTTGACGGATTTTGACTTACTTACTTCTTTGACTCGGTTAGCATTGATTTATTGGTTCTTATGACACCTTAAGGCTAAAAAATGTGTCAAACAGTCAGTATTGTCGGCTTATGGTCGACGCAAGCAACTTCTTCCCGGATTATGTCCAATTCAGGTTCGACTTATGCTCAATCCTGAATTTCCATCAACTTTACATCGTTCTGATGCAATTTGGATGCAATAATTGACTTTTTTGCACTTTTTAAGTGACAATCTCCCATTTTAAAGGCTGTGAACCAACATTTTCAACTTCCAAGTCACTCAATCCTCCTAATTCCAACAGGAAACTCAACAGCACATCACATAAAATTACAAAAATTCTTCCAGAAATCACACCCAACAAGAAATGTCATTTAAACCTAAAATTTAATTTCCATGACATTTTTTTATCACTCTAGATGACTCCATTAGGCTAAAATTCATTGGTTCCTCATTTCCCCCTTGAAAAATAGTCAAATTTTTTAATGACATAAACATGAAAATCTTCCCAAAAAAAATTGAAATTCTGAAAGAGATTAATATTTAAATCCACAATAATCTCCTTTAGAATTAAATTCATAAAAATGAGACACGAAATTCAATTTACAAAATATAAAATAAGCGAGAACAAATCTTCCATATGCCAACAAAAAATGACTTAAAGTCTCACAAAATGAAGACATAAAATAAAAATTTAGATATCAAAATAACGTTTGTCATTTAATGATTCATGTCTGAACTTCTCTTCCCCGCAGTTAGTATTAGCCTTTATGGCGATGCTATTTGTCCTCACTGGCACATTAGCATATCATTCCTATTTTTCTTACTCACTTGCCACACTCACATACTGGGGCCATTTTTACAAACATTTGAATTTTTTTTTTTATTTTTTTTATATTTTAAAAATAAGATTAATTTTCAATTAAATAAGGTTTTTCCTTTTACACACAAAAATAAAATGAAATATCGACAAGAAAGAGATTTTTTTTTTATATTTTTTTATTCTCATTAAAATATATAAAAATACATTTTTCATTCAACATTTATCATTCTTCAATTCCATGTGACGATATAACATAAGAGACTCAATATATGCTGTATATATACATGTGTGTATGGAGAGATGAAAAAGATCCAAGACAATAATCTTTGAAGGCGATTCGAATAAAAATTGAATGCATTAAATTATCTCAGTGGATGAAAAAGAAAACAAAAATGAAAGAAGAAAATAAAATATTGGATTTGAGGGTATGTGAGGGTTATGGGGTGTATTCGGACCGTGGATGAGAGGTTTTGGGATTTTTATGATGGTTTTTTACTCAAAATTTGAAAATCTACTCAAAATAAGTCACTGCTTTGAAAATTTACTCAAATGAGTCATTGCTTTAAGATTCTGACTCAAAATAAGTCAATACTTTGACAATCTACTCAAAATAAGCCATTGCTTTGAAAATCTAACTCAAAATAAGTCATTGCTTTGAGAATCTACTCAAAATAAGTCATTGCTTGGAGAATTCACTCAAAATGAGTCATAGCTTTAAGAATCTAATCAAATTAAGTCATTGCTTTGAGAATCTAACTCAAAATAAGTCATTGCTTCAAAAATATACTCAAAATAAGTCATTGCTTTGAGAATCTGACTTAAAATAAGTCATTGCTTCGAGAATCTACTCAAAATGAGTAAAAGCTTTGAGAATCGAACTCAAAATAAGTCATTGCTACAAGATTCTACTCCAAATAAGTCATTGCTTTGAGAATCTACTCAAAATAAGTCATTGCTTTGAGAATCTAACTCAAATTGAGTCATTGCTTTGAGAATTTACTCAAAATAAGTCATTGCTTTGGCAATCTCCTCAAAATAAGTCATTGCTTTGAGAATCTGACTCAAAATAAGTCATTGCTTTGGGAATATAACTCAAAATAAGTCATTGCTTTAAGAATGTAGCTCAATATAAGTCATTGCTTTGAAAATCTACTCAAAATAAGTCATTGCTTTGAGAATATAACTCAGAACATGCTGTAGAACTAAGAATCAAACTTAAAATTGCTTCAAGACTCTCCTGAAATTAAGACGCTTCAATTAATCCACACGAATCCTCCAATCACACCAAATTTTGATACCCACGGTGTGACTACATTCAAAAAAAGAATTCAAAAAAAAATAATTTAAATGAAATTTATTTCTTCTACCTCGAAATCGATGTCTTCATTAACCACATTTTGTGAGGAGAGAAAATTTCTTTTTATTTCCATTTTTTATTTTTTTATTCTTTTTTTGATATAAAAAATAAGAATCTTTTATTATTATTTGTGTGTCTGTATACATACGTACATATCCATATGAATCATGGTGGAATAAAAAAATGTTTAATATCAATAAATATATTAAATTAAATTGAATAGCTATTCGATTTTAATGATGTTTACACCATTAATTCAGTAAGCACTTTTTCTATATGGGCGTAAATTGAATTGCAATTCATTTTAATTGATTTTCATTTCCATTTCTTCTCATTCTCCTTTTTATTTTTTTGCTTAATGAGCAGTCGTGAGCTTGTGGAGAATTGAAATTAATTAAGAGGTATTTCTTTCTTATTTTTTTTGCTGGTATTTATGTCAAAAAATTTATTCGAAGAATGTAAGAATTATTGGAAATTAAGTCTGCTGTTTTTGTTATGCTTGTTTGATATTGAAAAATTTATTTTAAAGTGGATATTTTGAGGGTAATTTAAACGGTCTTGAACGAGGTCTTGAAATTTAATAAGTCGTTGCTTTTATCATTTTAGTGGCTTTTATTTGCAGCTTCATACATTTTAAAATAGTTATTTTATTAATTTAAATATTTTATTATTTAACAATGTTAAGAGGCCTAGTAAGATGCTAGACTATAGATCACGATTGATCGGAACGGCCAGCGAAGAAGTAGAACTAAGAGCCCATTATAGCTTAACAATCTTATACGGAAAGGATAAATTTCAGACTTAAGACTCTGATTCATTGTAATTCAATCGTTACTATAGATTAGAAATTGACTTTTTAAAAGCGTCACCTTCCCGATTAGACTAAAAACCGTTAGAAATAGATAATGGCATGTTAGTGTCTAGTTGATGTCAAACTCTAATGTGTTTTGTCCTCTCCCTCTTTAATTTAGAATCCTTACTTTAAAATGTACATCTACAGTCAGAATCGATGCTTCAAAGCGTGACTCTAGAGTTTGCTACATTGCTTTAAAGCTTGACTTTAGTATTAAAATCATTGCTTCAAAGCATAACTTTAAAGTTTGAATATTTATTGCTCAAATGTGATGCCTGTTTTGAAGTCAAATTTTCTACTTTAAAACTTTGGTCATGATCCTTGACATAGAATATTATTCAAAAGTTGGACATAACACATGATCCGTCTTTACATATCACATTCCTAAATCCTAAGTTAACATTACCAACGCGATTAGTACAAATTGGTTATACAATCAAATTTCAGGCTTCAAGCCAATTGTCTTGATGCCAGATTCAGCTAAAATCCTATTTAAATCTTGCCATCATCCCAGAATCACGCCGATTTAGATATTTCTTGTTGATGGATTCGGTTTATATCCGAATAGAATCTAACATCGTCCCAAAATCACGCCGGCTTAATGTCGGATATTGATCGATTTACCGATTTGTGCTCCTCTGGTAAAATGTTGCACCTAAGATGCTTACGTATCCAAATTTCTGAAAAATGACTAAGCTAATGATGGGCTTTGAAACCCGTAAATGCAAATTGAACACCAATTTTCGTGGTTCAAGAACTTGAAGTCGACTTGGTTTTTATATGAAGTCAAGTCATATAAAATCTTAGTCGACTTAAGTCGACTTTTCCATACAAAATCCAAGTCAACTTCGCACCTTACCAACTTACCTATCAAATCACTTTAACTTCTCCATCAAACCACATGACGATCATTAATATCATGAATATAAGATTCCAAGCAAAAAGTGTTAATATTCTCATTCCTGATATGATCTTGCATACTTTTTTTTAAAAAAAAATTATTCATAAAAATTCCTCATTGAAACTCGACACCAAAACGTATCAATCCTCAAGCAATTGATAATTATCTTTGAGTGTCTGATCATAAAGAGTAACTGGCTCCAGAACGTAAGAATATTCAAATTTTTAAAGACGCATGCATTTGTACATGCTCCATAATGTGGGCTCATTTTCTTTTCAGTGATGTGATATTTCATAGCCAACAAGAAGAAACAGAATTAATCTTTAATGGCGCTTATTTCAAAACAAAAAAATAAAATAAAATTTAATATAAATGATGATGGTGAGATGATGATGGCGTTATAATAATGAGATATAATGTTCATTTGTATTGCGAATGCGAGTTTTGAAGATGGAAAGTCAGGCAATAGAAATGTATCAAGTTTGTACGTTTAAAGACTATAAGTATAGAATGTGTATGTTAATAATAATAGGCAAAAGAAGAAAAAAATGGAAATAAAGATTACCAAATGTAATTCGACGTCGTGGCGGTCATTTCAATACAAATTTCCAGCCAACCAACAAAAGTCGATTTATGAATGTACATCTATAACTATAATTTTCTGTAGCAATTATTTTGTAATCAAATTTATATTAAAGTTTATTGTTCAGTAATTTTTTATACTCATAATTACTACAACCAATGGATATGAAATAATATGAAACTTGTGAGATTTTTCCTTCTTTTTTTTACTTTTTTTCCATGAAAGCTAAAAAGTCGATTGAGAAAAAAAAATGTAATTTTATAAATATGAGTAGGAATATGGTGCTGATTGCCAAATAATAACCGAAAAAGTAATATGCGTATGGTTCCAAAATGATTTTTTAAAAAGAGAATTAGGGAGTTGGAATGTGGTCATTTGGATTGTTGGGGGATATAGACGCTTTTTTGAGATTTATGGATACATATGAAGGTATTGATGATTATGCCTTAAGTTATAATGAACAATTTCTCTATTTTGATTGAGTTAGGAATTGATGAAAATTGAGAGTTACAAATGAGTTTTAGAGCTTTAAATTCAGGGTTTAGCCAAGATCTAGCCAGGGTCTAACAGCAAGACAGTGAAAAAATTCAAAAAACCTTAAACTTGTTGTTCTTTAATCCAAATTTTCTAGTTTAGAATAGGGTTCGTTCTAAACTGCAGGCTTACAAGTCTTAGATGATCTGTAACTCTGGCTGAACGGAAACTGCATGTCTGTGCGCATCTAGAATGCAGGAAATGAAGATCTGCGATTCTTAGATGAACACTAAGTTAAGAGCTTGCTAAAAACCAATCTGTAATGTCATGAGCACTGAGCAATTCATTCCATTTCGACAAAACTCTATATAATGAATGAGAGATCAAGTCTTTAGGGGAATCGAACTCACGAACTTATAAAAGAGTGATACAGATATCGGATTTGTTGGCTAACAACTCGGCCATAGAAGCCTGATTCTCTAATTCGCAGAGTAGACTACTCAGATACCGTATGTACCTAAATTGAAGACTATTACATCCTTAGACTAAACAGTAATGCGGGAATGTGAACAGTAATGCGGTAATGTCAGTTAGATGTCAAAACAGAGAATCTGTACAAGCTTTGTGATATAGCCAGTAACAGAGACAGATGGAAGGCCTTTTGTAATAACCTAGGCTCCAAGTCGGAGCATGGTACCAGTAAATAAGTAAGTAAGCATCCTTAGATTACTAATAAGCACAAATGTAGGAAGTTGACTGGTAATTTTGAGCCAAACCCTACTTAAAATGTATATAATTCCTCATATGCTCACTTCACCCCCTATATTCCCTAACAACCTAAAGTTCCACAACACAGATTCCATTCTACTTAATTCCACAACTCAAGCATCACTAACAACATCCTAATGAGCAGATAGTTAGACAAACTAGAAACAATAATCACATAATATTTCACAAACAAAAATTTACTTCCAAAATAGCATCAATCTCTCTCACTTCCTCACTCACATATATCGGGGGCATCAAATTACAATTCAACAAAAAAAAAAAAAATACAAAATCCAATTTTTTTGTCTGTACTTCTCAACTGCTTACATGGGACCGGGGCCATGTTTATGATTGCAAGACAATAAAATTTGATGAGATGTAATAAACATTTGATGGTTATCTCTAGTAATTTTCAGTAAAATAACGTACTCCCAATAATTATTTTTGACCGCAAACAAGGTTCAATGTAGTAATTCCATTTCATCCATCAGCATTTTTTTTTTGTTTTCGGTGCTGCCTTCCTTTTTTTGTTGCTTAGTTTTTTTTTTATTTATTTCAATGAACTTTCCACCGAATTATAAATCTTTGTTCAATAATTTAAATTTCTGTTTTGTGGATTTTTGAAGATGGAAATGGAGGTTGGAAGTGCGTTTAGTATGGCTGGATTGTTTGCTACCCTAACAAGCAAAGTGAATGCTCTCTTAGTACAGAAATACCACTACGGTACCTTAAAGCGGTCTCTTTTTCTGTTAGGGCTAGTGTCTTGATCGTGATAGGATAGAAAACTGGCTGATTTAGTTATTTTATGGTGATTTATTATTGCTTACTTCCTTAGAAAAGTAGCACGAAGACCCATTGTTGCATTTACAGTTCTGCCAATTTTTAATACCCAACATTTATGTATCATTGATCGATCAGCAATCTCATGAGCTCTTGGTGATTTATTGTAGAATTTCATATGAAATCGAGTCACTTTAATCGTTTTAAATATGAATCCATCCTTAGATTGAAGAATTCTCGAAAGTGAGATCAAGATTACCCAAACTAGAGATTCATAGAGGCCAAGACTCCGAATAATTCTCTTGAAGTCGCTGTTTTGGCCACAGTCTCGGTCGTGATCTTGAAAATTTAACCAAACCGAGACTTAGGGAATCTCCACTTCGAGCTCTGGTTAGTGAATTATTTTAGTGTATTATTGACTATATTGCTAAATAAGTGATTAAATAGTGAAATGATGGACAATCTTTTAATTTTCACGGTACACCTTGGTGACAATCCTCGACCAAAATGGACACTAGTGTGCTGCGACACACAGATTGCCCACCGCTGAAGTAGTGTAATGCATGAGTTAACAACATAACTGACTGGAATTTAGGATATATAATTCAGTGTATAAATGGTTCATTAGCTGATAGAACGAACAACTGGATGATCTAATTGTCAATATTGTAACATATTGACATGTTCTCAATTACTTGACAACCAGATGGACGTTGTGGTGACTAATTATTTGTATAGATGTCAAAATTGTCAATAAAGCACAAAGCAAACCTAAAATGCGCTCAAAACCCACAATAATCAACACATGTCCCTCCAAAAATCATCAAACTTCAAACATTCCATCTTCTTCTTCCTCACCATATTTTGCCATGTTTTTTCCTCTAATATACAAAATTATATATTTTTATAAAAATAGAAAAGAACATTACACTACAATGAAGATGATGATGATGAGTGAATGAAGAAGATACCGAAAAAAAAGTCAATGTCAAAACATTCATTCAAATGATTTACCATTTAAACCAAAAAAAAGCATGGACGAACATGAAAAAATATGTCAAAAGTTCATCAATCATTCAATGGACGTTCATGCATGCATTCCTTTCCATCCATATGCATGTGTCTGTGACAATTTTCACCACATTAGTCAAAACACTTTCGATGCATGAACTGCAAAATATGTTCAGGAATAAAAAAAACTGCAAATAGTCATGTACATGCTGAACAAAATGCACTCTTTTTTTGTGATGCTTATCGGGGTTTGCTTTTATGTCGTTCTTGTAAGGTTCTTTTGTTTTTTGATTGCATTTTAATTTTGCAATAGCAATTGAATGTGCACTTGGTTTAATTTGTGAAGGACATGACATAAAATCATTTGGGTTTCTTTCGACTGGAAAAAGGTGTATGTTAATGGGGGGACAATGCGTTGATGTGCAGGGGTGAGAGATGATTTTTTTGTGAAGAGAATTGATAAGTTTTGTGGATGTTAAGGCTGTACTGGGTCTATTTAATGGTAATACATCTATCTAGGGTCTCTAAAATAAACTAAGATTCATATTAAAATTAGACATACATAATTAAAATCCAAAAACCACAAACATGCATTCCTGAAATTAAAATGCGCAGTTCTTCAATTTTCAGATGTAGACATGCTTTTTTTGTCTGCAGTTATGTATTTTTTGTCTCCTAGCCTGCAAATTTGTACGAATATTAGTATTCAAGCACTATGAGCATTTGTGGACCTATTGAACGCTTTTAAACTCTTTCCGACTAAGTATAGTGGCATTTTGAACCTTTTTGAACCAATCTTAAGGACTTTGCCCTTGAATCCCTCCACAGATCTCTCAAACTTGTTGGAATTGTCCTGTAGTCAAATATAAATGATATCGGTTTTGTAAATAAATAAGATTTAAGTGTACCTAGTGTCACACTTCTTAACAACATCCGAAGCTCAGTTTTAGGAGCATGGGATCGGAAATCGTAAGCTCTTGAGTTCGAGTCCCACTCGGGCAATGCTATGGAAAAGTGCACTTTTCTTCTAGAACCTTGAAGTATTGAAGATTCGACCTTAACTGACAAGTATAAGAGCCCCTGTAAGGTTTTTTAAGCCTCTATAAGCCTCTAGAGTCCAAAAAGAACCTTCTACTTCCTTAACTCTTTAACTTCTTCAAGATCATGATGTTGCTCATACCCTCAGGTACGTTCCTGATCAAGACATTTAATTTATTGAGCACTTATGGAATTCTCGTTCGAAATTTCGTACCTAACCTACTTAAACCTAATTATTGACTGCATATTGACCATCCAAAAGATGACCACTCACCATCCCTGTCCAAAAAATCAAAAATCATCCATAAACCCCTTTACAATCCCATCCAAAACAAAAGAACTTCCCTGACAATGATTTTTTATGGCCATTTTTTGCAAATATTCCGAAAAACAAAAAACCAAAGCAAATTCAGAGCAATAAAATTTTATTAGCAAGCAAGAACTGGACAGGTCAAGAAAGGATTCAATCCTTTTCAAATACACAACACAAATGTTGTCCTTGAGTAAACTTTTGTGTGAACTAATTTTTTTGTTCCTTTTTTTTTATTTGCAATAAAATTTATTGCATTTCAGTTTACCTAGAAGTATATCTTGTGCCTTCTTTCCTTTCCTTTTTTTTTTACTTCAAAGAAGAGGGAAAATTAAAAATTTCAATTTCAAACTAGCATGAAATTGTCACGTTACGATGGAAGTTTTAAAAATAATTAATCTAGAAGAAAGTTTTTTTTATATACTTTCTTAGTCGTGCTGTATCATTTTCAGATGCTGAGATTCGCTTCACTCTGGTTGCTTTTGAAATATCCCAAGTATTAGTCGAAATGTCTCGTTAAATGAAGAAAAATTTTTCTTCTTGTTTTTTGCCTTCTTTTTTTTAATGCTTTAAAAGTGAAAAAAATTTACCTATGAAATGAAGATTTAGTGAGGTTGGTGAGGTGGGCGGAGTGGGGTTGATGTTCTAACAAATGCCGAGAATTGCTGGAAACTGATTAAAATTCTATATAGAATCGATGGACATTCCCGAAAAGTACAAAGCGTGAAAAAGTTTAAAATATTCCAGTATATCGAACTATTAGGGTTCCTTGATATCTGACCATAGCTAGAGAGCAAACTGGGAAAAGTGAACAAACTGAGCAAATTGAGCAAACTAAGAAAACTGATCAGACTGATCAAACTGAGCAAATTGAGCCAAACAGAGCAAACTGAGCCAAACTGAGCAAACTGAACAAACTGAGCAATCTGAGAAAATTGAGCAAACTGAGCAAACTGAACAAACTGAGCAAGCTGAGCAAACTGAGCAAACTGAACAAACTGAGCAAGCTGAGCAAACTGAGCAAATTGAACAAACTGAGCAAAGTGAACAAACTGAGGGAATTGAGCAAACTGAGCAAACTGAGCAAACTGAGCAAACTTAGTTGACTGAGTTGACTGAGCTGACTGAGCTGACTGAGCTGACTGAGCTGACTGAGCTGACTGAGCTGACTGAGCTGACTGAGCTGACTGAGCTGACTGAGCTGACTGAGCTGACCTCATTCTGCCCATCCCTTCCAGATCCCCACAATTACTCATTTCTTATGCAAATATAAAACACATAACCTTTTCTCCACATATATTATTTTTGCATATTTTTTTCTAAATGCAGAATTATGCAAGAAAGTAGTTGATCTAAATGTAAGAAAATAAAGTCACAAGTGACACTAAATGTTGCATTACATTTTGCGCAAATGACAGTGAAGGAAATAAGAGAAAGAGAGAAAAAATTTCTATAGCAGGAAAAGCAAAACATTGCCATATCAAATGGTGGGTGGTTTGTAGTTAAATAAAAAAAAAAAAGATATTTAAAT
Source organism: Chironomus tepperi (assembly GCF_022539635.2). Classification (NCBI taxonomy): domain Eukaryota; kingdom Metazoa; phylum Arthropoda; class Insecta; order Diptera; family Chironomidae; genus Chironomus; species Chironomus tepperi. The sequence continues at coordinate 6,756,687 of NW_027226207.1, forward strand.
TATATTTTATGCAGTTCCTTGTGGGGATTTTTTTGATGGATTTGTAAAGTTTTGGATGGAATTTATTTTGATGTTGTTTGATTATGAGGAATGTGAATTGAATTATTTTAAAATTAATGACTTAAAGTTTTAAAAATAATTTAGTACAAAAAAGCAAAAATTTCAAAATTGTCAAAAGTTAAAATTATTAATATTAAATTCCAACTAATAAAGCAAATTAAATCAAATAAAATTGATTTAAATATTTTAAAAATCAACCAAAATTTAACAATTGAAAACTTAAATTATTTTTAAAATATCTAAAACTAACAAAACTTGTAGCGAAAAAGTTAAATTTTGAATTAATTTAAAAAAATTAAATTACCATATTTTTTTCAAAATTTACAAAATTGATCATTTTAATTTAATTTTGAAAATTTTTAGAAAAGTTATAATTTAGGTTTTAAAAACATTAAAATTTTTAGTAATCATGAAAATTTTGAAATTTAAATTAAAAATTTAATTTGAGATTTTAACTTTTTATTGATTAAATGAATTTTTATTGTTTAAATAAATTTTAAAAATCTAAAATTTTAAATTGAAATTTCAAAATTTTTATGATTCTTGAAATTTTTCAAATTCGAAAAATTTCATTTAAAATTTGTCAAATTATAATTAAAAGAATGTTTGTTAAAGATATTTATTTTTAAATTCAATTTTTAATAAGAATTTGAAATTTTTAAAAACTTAAATTGAAAGGTTCAAAAATTTCCTTAGAAATTGAAATTTTAAATTGAATTCAAAATTTAAGTTAGACATTTTTAAACTCTTTGATAATAATTTTAAAATATATTAAATTTTAAAAGTTTTTATTCAATTTGGAATATTTTTAAAATAAATTTAAATTAATTTGAAACTTTTGAACATTTAAATATTCATTAAATTCGAATCTCTACATCTCAAATTAATCAAGTCAAATCCAGTCAAACCCCCAAAAAACTCCTCCCAAAAACTTCAAATATTCAAAAAATTCAATCAAAAAAGATGTCAAAATGTTCCCAAGGGGTTAGCACTAATAAGTTATTTTAAGTCTAAATCAAAAGGAATCTTTCATAGCTACTGTAAAATGAATTAGATTTCATTTTTAAAAATATTATAATAATCTAAACACACAGTGCATATAGCTTGAGTTGAGTAGCATATATGAATAAATTATTTATAATTAGACACAGTCTCACTGAGAAAAGAGAAGCAGTCATTACACATACACAAAAGGGTGCATTTGTAATATCGTAAATTGAAAAATTAAAGAAGTCAATTCAGTGTGACTTTAATGCCATGCAAGCAAGCAGTAAATAATAAAACTAACAATAGTCATCAAGCCTATTTCAATAATATTAATGAAGCACTCAAAATATTTCAAGTGCATACAGACATAGACAGACATGCCTTTTGTTTTTAAAATATTTTTAAAAAATTTGCATTTTTTTATGCTGAAAAACACATGAATTTTTTCCTATTTTTACAGTTTGCTGTAAATTTCATGCTTATTAATGAAGAAATAACAGATTCAGAAGCTAAGAATTGCTCCAATTTTTTTTTTAACTTTCTATTTTTTTTTTCAAAAATAAAAAAAGAAATGAAAAGAAAAAAAGGGAATTCATGTCACGCTGCCTTTTAGAATTTGCTTCCGTGTTGGATCTCCAACTGTTACAAATGCACAGAGCATGTAAGTAAATTAGAATTTTTTTAAGGGTCGGTTCCTTCCTTATGTCTAACTTTATTTTTTGAAATATTATTTTAATTAATAGTTTGAATTAATTTGAATTTGAATTAAAATAATTAGAATTTAATTCAAAATGATAAGAATTTAATCAGCGATGTGACAATTTCCACTAGATTCTGATGTTATTTACATTAAGTGAAATGAGAAAGTTATTTAATTTTTTATAAATTAATGAAATATTTCATTCAATTACGATATATATTGATGGAATTCATGGAATGGCGGCTTTCTTAATTAAATTAATGTATTTCAATAATTAATAAAATGAATTTACAATGTTGCATGAGTGGCAAAAGGAAAAAAAAGGTTCATTAAAATTGTTCGATTTATTTTTTTTAAAAAAAAAAGAGAAAGAATAATTTTTAATGGAATTTGGAATTGAAAGTTTTTGATAAAATTTGAAATTTTTAGTTTAAATTCGAAATTAAAATTTAAATTAAAAGATTTTTAAGAATTAAAAATTTCAAATTTGATTAAAAAAAATCAAGTTTAAATTTAAAAACTGAAAATTCAAATTTTAAAAACTAACTTTCAAAATTTAAAATTTGAATTCCAAATTTTAAAATTTAAATTAAATTTAAAATCTAAATTTCAAATTTAAAAACTCATTTCAAATTTAAAAACTCAATTTCAAATTTAGAAACTAAATTTCAAATTTAGAAACTAAATTTTATATTTAAAAAGTTAAATTTCATATTTAAAAACTAAATGTCAAATTTAAAAACTCAATTTCAAATTTAGAAATTAAATTTCATATTTAAAAATTAAATTTTAAATTTAAAAATTATTCAAATTTAATTTTTAAAAACAGATTTAAATTTAGTTTTTCAAATTTTTAATTTAAATTTCGAATTTTTAATTTAAATTTAAAGTTTGTAATTAAAATTTAAAATTTTTAAATTCGATTTCCAATTTTTATTAAAATTTAAAATTTCAATACCAATTTTGAATGTTTTTAATTTTTTTTTTATTTTTATTTAAATTTAAATATCTTTTTTTCATTAAAATTCTTCAAAAATTCAATTTTGACACTTTTAAACTTAAAATTATGTTTTTAACTTTTGTTAAAATTTTAAAAATTTGATTAAAAATTATAAAATTACAAAAAAAGTAAAAAATCATTCAAAACATCCAAAGTTCTAAAAAAAAAGTTACACCCACAAAAAAAAAACTCATCCATTTTTTAACAAATGTCAAAATCCCATCAAAATTATGACAAACCAAACAAAACCTAAAAAATCATTTTTTAACTTCAAAAAAACTGATCTGTGGCCATATTGTTAATTTACTTTCTAAGGGTCGTCATTCATGTGAATAGAAAAGAAATTTCTTTCTTTTTTTTCCTACCTAAACCAATGATTATAAGGATTATTATGAGTGCCATTATTAGTTATGCTTTCTCCTTCTTTCGTCCTTATGGCAAATGTTATGGATGCTTGATTGTCGGGAATGCATGCATGTTTTTTCTGTCCGACAATAGACTATGATGATTATTTTCATGATAATAATCTATGATGGTCTTTTTCTTTGTGCTGGATATGATGTTGATAATAATATTCATGATTGTTGGTATTATTGGGTAATGGACATGCAGTTTGCAGCTGATTTTCGGTAATTTGATGATGTTTTGAGTCGTTATGGTCTGTTGTTGTGGATTATTAAGGTAGAAACATTCAATCAGTCCATTATGCCAGTGTTGCTCAAACTAAGTATCGCAGCACCCTAGGATATAATGCGAAATTGTCAAGAAAGCCATGAACCGTATGCCGTGTGCGATTTCGGTCAAACAAGATTGAACAACTCTGCATTAAACCATCAAAAATCAACCTAACATCCACCACATCTCCAAATGTCTCACTTCCCATGTATCAGCTTCCACAGAAGTCCTCAACACATAATTTATTAATTAACACAAACTGCACTTATAAGACCCAGATGCATCTCAAACATATTCGAATAAAAATAAATGATTAATGAAAATTTAATAAGTTTTGGCATTTTTATTTCAGAATATCAATTCCAATTATTAAGAGTACTATTAATCATTTTATATATTATTGTGCTCATATAAATTTTTTACGATTAAGTGAATTGAAACAACAGAAGGAAAATATGAAAGAATAATGATGGAAGTAAAAGTGAAGATTGGAGTGAATTTTTTTGGAGTTTTTTGAGGTTATGTAGGTGGAATTTGTCAGGAATTTTTGGGAGAATTAGAGGTGTATTTTGCTGAATTTTGAGGTTAGGATACTAGTTTTGAGGTTATGACACTAGTTTTTGAAATTATGACACTAGCTTTGAGGTTACGACACTAGTTTTTGAGGTTAGGATACTAGTTTTGAGGTTAGAACACTAGCCTTGAGGTTATGACACTAGTTTTGCAAGTTAAAACACTAGTTTTGAGGTTATGTCACTAGCTTTGAGATTATGACACTTGTTTTGAGGTTATGACACTTGTTTTGCAGGTTAGAACACTAGTTTTAAGGTTATGTCACTAGTTTTTAGATTATGACACTATCTTTGCGATTATCACACTATCTTTAAGGTTATGACACTAGGTTTGAGGTTATGACACTAGTTTTAAGGTTAAGGCACTAGTTTTGAGGCTATGAACACTAGTTTTGAGGCTAGGGCACTTATTTTGAGGTTATGACACTAGATTTGAGGTTATGAGCACTAGTTTTGAGGCTAGGGCACTTATTTTGAGGTTATGGCAGTAGTTTTGAGGTTAGAATACTAAATTTTATGGTTAGATCATGATATTTGGAGGTTATGTCACCAATGAGAAGCTAATTTGCCAAAAATTCAAATTTTAAAGCATAAAGTCATCAAATCCAGAACAAAACTCCAGAATAAGTTCATTTACCCTCCCATAAATCTCGCAAAATATCCACAAAGTCCAAAAAAAAAAACGTGTTAAGAATGAAGGCACATTTAATATTAACAGTCAAAAAATTACAATAAACAGCAGAAGATGAGAAGATGAAACTTTTTTTTTTTGTGTTCCTTACTGAATCATTAATCATTCTTCACGAAACTTATGCTTTTATAAAATCATAAAACAATATAAAGTGATTGCGGGCCATAAATTGTGTGCCTGCTTAAGAGCAATAACAACAACAGCAATCATCATTCCTATGAAGGCGAAACAAACAGAACAAATATCATGAAAAAAAAAAGTTTTTCTTCTCTTTTGAAGAGTGTCATATTTCAATTACATTAATTATGATGTTTTCTCCTCTTTTGCTGTCTTATATTCATACTATTTATGCTGTCAACGAATTTCCATTCATTTCGTTTTCGTTTTCTTACCAGAAAAATAACATTTCACTACTTTTTGATGAGGAAAATGAAGAAATTATTTTTTTTGGAATTTTAATTTTTGCTATTAAATGTCGTTTGGATGGATGGGGAATGACAACGAGGAAAGTTTTTATGAGAGGGTTAAAAAATAATAATAAAAGTGAAATGAAAAGCAGAGATCATCAGTCATTTTAAGAATTAAGAACTTGAGAATATTTATGGATGCTTGACTTTGAGATAGGATTGGAAACTAGGATCAATTTGTTCAATGACGGACAGACTGACGGACAGACTGACGAACAGACTGACGGACAGACTGACGGACGGACTGACGGACAGACTGACAGATAGACTGACGGACAGACTGAGGGACAGAATGAGTCGGACAGACTGAGTCGGACAGACTGAGTCAGACAAACTAAGTCGGACAGACTGAGTCGGACATAATGAGTCGGACAGACTGAGTCGGACAGACTGAGTCGGACAGACTGAGTCGGACAGACTGAGTCGGACAGACTGCGTCGGACAAATTGAGTCGGACAGATTGAATCGGACAGATTGAATCGGACAGATTGAATCGGACAGATTGAGTCGGACAGATTGAGTCGGACAGATTGAGTCGGACGGATTGAGTCGGACAGATTGAGTCGGACGGATTGAGTCGGACAGACTGCGTCGGACAGACTGAGTCGGACAGATTGAGTCGAACAAACTGAGTCGGACAAACAGAGTCGGACAGACAGAGTCGGACAGACTGAGTCGGACAAACTTAAAAAATCCTAGCCGCACATCCTAGTCAAAAAATCTATCAACAAACGCTTTTCAATTCCCCCTCAAGGTGTCCAACTATGAATATTCATTATAAATATTCAGCACATCCAATTCATGAGAATTCATCACACAAACATTCTCAAAGGCTTTAAAGCTCATCAAAATTGATGCAGTGATAATTTCTACTTATTAATCAAAATAAAACTACTTTTCAAAAATTCAGCAAAGTCGGCACATAAAGATAAAAGGAAGTGGAATGAAGAAAAAGAATTTTTTCGGCATAAAGGCACATACACAAGCATTCCAATAATGTGGTACCATCTAATAATGTGAAAGGATCGAGGTTTCATCATTTGGTGTTTATACCCTCTATAAGCTATTGCACTTAATTTTTGGCAACAGCTAAATTTTTCTTTTATGTCCCCTTTAACTCTATCTCCAAAATATTGGCATATATGCCATAACATTGCCCGAATGAAGAAGAAGGGACGAAATCGAAAAGAAAAATTGAATCAATTCTTCTTTGTCTTTACTTTCTCATCCTGATTTTTATTTTTTTGTTTCTATTCATATTATATGTGCTGCTTTTGTGTCGATAATCCTCGAAGGAATTGACAAATTCCGCATACGAATTCACCCTAAATATAAATCAAACCCCATTGTCCGAGCATAACATTTTTCTCTTTTTATACATTTTGAAGAACAAACTAATGTTGAAGGATGACGATGAATTATTGATTGAGTCACACCGTGGGATTTGATTTCAAGCGGTGCTTTAAATTGAGAAGTTTTGCTTCAAATAGAGAAGCTATGCTTCAAATAGAGAAGCTATACTTTAAATTGAGAAGCTTTGCTTCAAAAAAGGAGCTATGCATCAAATAAAGAAGCTGTGCTTCAAATAGAGAAGCTATGCTTCAAAAAGAGAAGCTAAGTTTCAAATAGACAAGCTATGCTTCAAATAGACAAGCGAGGCTTCAAATTGAGAACCTATGCTTCAAATTGAGAAGCTATGCTTCAAATACAGAAGTAATGCTTAAAATTGAAAAGCTACGATTCAAATTGAGAAAAAAGCTAGACTTCATAATCAAAGCAATGCTTCAAAACAGAAGCGATGCTTCAAAAATATTTTTTTTTCCAAATCAAGTCTAATCTACTAAATTGAAGCAATTCTCTGAAGTAAAGCACCTCTAAACCCAATATCTAGCCATTCTAGTCTCCTTCAAAACGCAATAAGCCTACATCCATTGCCTTCAATCACAACGGTCCGACTACAACATCACAAAACTTTTCATATATTTTTCTATTCACTTGACGCTTGTTTCCAATGATGTTGTATTAAATCGCAAGTTTTTGATGGCCATTCCGACATATAATGAATAATAAATCAATCGACTTTCCATCGACAGATTTTTCTCACTCTACACAGTTCCTTCCTCATTTCTTCATCATTGGATGGAAGCGGGCAAAAAAAAAATATTTTTATTCATCTCCTAAGCGTAGGATTTAAATTGTTGTTTGCTGTCTTTCACATTAAACCCATGATGATGTGGTCGATACATATAGAATAAAATAGCATAAAAAGGAGAGGAATTTTGTGTAGGATATAAGGATAGGATATTGAGAAAAAAAAAATGTTTATATATTTAGTATTCATCATGAGTCGTTAGTGTATTTTTTTCTTCTTTTTCATCCCGTTTTGCTTGTCTTTGATTCTGTTATGAAGGAAAAATATATATATATATATATATATTGTGTGATATGAGCGGATTGTTTGGAAATATGAGATTGTGGGTGATGAAATGTTGGCGGAATGTCCTTTGGTGATTTTATTGGAAATTGATGATTGGAGTATGAATATTGCGGTTGGAATTGGCAGGCAGATTTATGTTGAATTTGCGGTGATCCATAGCATGCAAAGAGACTGATTTTAGGTTCCGTGGAGGTATTAATGTACCACGAAAACATGCTCTTAGTCTACATCCCAACCGGCATTACGTCGACCTGTCTTTAGGCTGCTATAGGATCTTTTCCACTAGTGATAACAGTTTTTTTTACAAAACAGTTAAATGTCATCAAAAAGCATAGATTTTGAGTTCAAAAATCACATTGTTAGAAATTTAGCAACAAGCTATGGGTTCAATTCCCAGATACGACAATTTTATAAGCAATAAAATCTGTCTATTTATGTTTATGTCAGTTTTTTTTAGTATTTTTTTCAATTTTAAATCACAGTTTTATAAATCTTAAGGCACAAATTGGTCTTTTATTAAGAAAGACCATCGACTTTGCTGCAATTCTACGTTTTCTAAACTCTTTTGCATTACGACACACCTTGGAGGGTTAGCCTCAACTAAAACTGCACACGACATACGATTCATGGCTTTTTCATGATATTTTGACGGCTAAAAGACTGGCAAAGAGCTCTTATGGTCCATAAAGAACACTAAGATACCTTTAAGCGATCTTTTTGCCTGTTAAAATACACAACTTAGACAACATCGCTGAAAAGTGTCATTTAAGACACCCATAAAGTCTAGAATTGAGCCATCACATAACGTCATTTTCCAAAAAAATTAAACATTTAACAATTCCCACCAAACCTGCATCTCCTTCATCATCATCATCCGCAAAAAAACTCAACAAACCCAATCACACCCAAATACCCATCCATACTTGCCACCCTATTGATTATCGAAAATCAGGGTCTTTCTACTAAATGAAAATTTCTTTCATGTCATTCAGTTGTAATCTTATTATGAAATAGTTTACAGCATAAATAAACAAGGACGGATGCAAGAAGCAGCAACCGTATTTGGTATTCGATAAATGCCATGAGATGCTTATAGATAGAAATATTAAAAAAAAAGGAAATACTGAATATCAATGAAGATCTATGAAAAGACAATGGAATGATTAATTTGATGAATTTCTTGAGAATAATTTTTTTTTTAAATTTAAAAATTCAGTTTGCATATAATTTGAATCTCATCAATTTGGGGTTGGTAATAAAATCAGTGTCGCATAACCAAAAACCGCATTTTTTAAAAGACGTCAAATTTCTCATAAAAAAAAATAAATAAATAAATAAACTTCAATTTTGAGAAGGGAATCCAGTGTCAGTCAATTTATCTATCTATGTACACATTCATGTCAATCTTTAAATTCTTTAGATTTCCTCCTGCATGAATAAAATCTTACATACATATATTTGAAGAAATCATTGTTCTCCTTAATACCCAAGTACATTATTGAAAGTGAGATTTCATACCACATATATGAATGTATGGGGGTGAATTGTTAGTGATGTGGATGAAGGTTTTTGAATTTATGAGTTAGAGAAGTCCGCATAATTTGAACAATTTCATGCAAATTTAGAAAATTTCATACAAAAATCCTAAAAAATTTAGAATATTGCTCTTGTGAAGTATAAGATTTCGAACAAAAGTCATCAAAAATTTAGAAAATTCTTCTTGTGAAGTATAAGAATTCATACAAAATTCTTCTAAAATTTTGAAAATTCTTCTTGTGAAGTATAAGATTTCATACAAAATTCTAGTAAAATTTAGAAAAGTCCTCTTGTGAAGTATAAGAATTCATACAAAATTCTAGTAAAATTTAGAAAAGTCCTCTTGTGAAGTATAAGAATTCATACAAAATTCTAGTAAAATTTAGAAAACTTCTCTTGTGAAGTATAAGATTTCAAACAAAAAGCCTCAAAAATTTAGAAAACTTCTCTTGTGAAGTATAAGAATTCATACAAAAATCCTCAAAAATTTAGAAAACTTCTTTTGTGAAGTATAAAAATTCATACAAAAATCCTCAAAAATTTTGAAAATTCTTTTTGTGAAGTATAAGAATTCATACAAAATTCTAGTAAAATTTTGAAAACTTCTCTTGTGAAGTATAAGAATTCATACAAAAATCCTCAAAAATTCAGAAATTTCTTCTTGTGAAGTATAAAATTTTATGAAAATTTCCTAAATAATTTAGAAAATTTCTCTTGTGAAGTATAAGATTTAAATCAAAATGTTTCAAAATTTCTATTGTTATCCTGTTCAAAGTTGAGGTTTGAATCTTGAAATTTTTAAGAATGTGGATTTATTTGCAATTTTCTTAAATGAATTCTCATGAATATACCAACAAACATTGACATCACTTGACGATCAACCTCACAACACACAGCAGTAATGCCAAAAAAAAGATGAAATGAAAATCTCCTCCATTTTCTCTTCCTCATCATCATGACACATACCTTACTTTTGTCCTCTTGCTCATGTATACAAAAAAAAAAAATACACAGCAGTGCTAAAACTATACCCTAAGAATATTTCAGATGAAGGAAAAAAAAAAAAACAAATACATTCTGCTGCTATTTTTCCTCACTCATTCCTCTTTCTCTCTTTCTCTCCTTGTGTAACAATTTCCTATGGAAGTCTGAACGTCATAGATTAATGGGAGCAATCCATCAACATCAGATCTAAATACAAAAAAAGAATAAAAAATATTTTTTTTTTTCTTCTTTCTATTTTTTTTTTTTTTTCGGTGAAGGGAAGGTTGAAGAGCGGCAACAGCAGAAGGAAGAGAAAAAAAAATTATATATTTTTACTTTGACGAGAATTGAGTTGAGTGAAATGGAAAGAATTACTTTTTTTGGGAAGGAATTTATTCTTTTTTTTTGAGTTGAGTTGAGCCGGGCATCAAATCCCTCAACTGCAACCCTCTGTGAATTTTTTATCAACATCATGTGGTATTGATTTTGGAAGATATGATGGCTGAAATTGGATTTTGAGGAAGTTTTTGGGTGATTTTGATGAATTTTTGAATGTTTGACGATTTATTAAAATTGGCAAAAATTGAATTTTTCTGAATTTTGAAAATTGAAAATTTTGATTCAACAATTTGAAAGTTTGATTTAAAAATTTTAAAATTTGATTCAAAAATTGAAAAATTAAAAAATTTATTTAAAAATCTAAAAATTTCATTCAAAAAGATTGAAAATTTGATTCAAAAAGTTGAAAGTTTAATTTAAAAATTGAAAATTTCAATTCAAAAATTAAAATTTGAATTCAAAAAGTTTAAAGTTTGATTCAAAAATTTAAAATTTGATTAGAAAAAGTTGAAAATTTGATTTTAAAATTGAAAATTGATTCAAAAATCTGAAACTTTAATTTATAAATTCAAAAATTTAAAATTTGAATTTGATTCCAAAAATTTTAAATTTGATTTAAAAATTTGAAAAATTGATTAAAAAATTGAAAATTTGATTCAAAAAATTGAAATTTTAATTCAAAAAGTTAAAATTTGATTCAAAAGATTGAAAGTTCATTATTAATAAATTTAAAAAAGTTTCAAAATTCATTTCAAAAAGTTTCAAAATTTGTTTTTAAATTTAAAAATTTGTTTTAAAAAATTTGTTTTCAAAAATTTAACCAATTTTTAGCCTCAAAATCTCAAATTCACCCCACAAAGTTCGTCCACAAAACAAAGAAACCAATCTCTTTATTCTGAACAGGACAAACTCCTTACTGTGCAAACAAAAGAATTAACAAATCTCATTTTTTTATTTTCAAAAAAAAACGTAAAATCATTTTAAAAAAATAAAATTCATCACGCAACTCAACAATAGACACATCAAGGAGTTCCATACGTAATTGTAATTTCTTTCTTATTATTTTTTGTCAATCAAGGAACAGAAACAGAATGAAGGAAAAGGAAATAATGATGAAGGCTGAAGAAAAAAAAAAGATTAAATTGCGGAAAATAAAAGAAAATTACAATTTTATGCGTGGAGGGGCTGTAAAAAAATTATGTTGTCGATGATGAAATGGTAACATCGTTAAAAACAGTAGTCATGATGAAGCAGAGATGAAAAAAAAAAATAAGAAACTTTCATCAGTGAAACTCGGAGGAGGAAGGAATATGAAGAAGAAAATGTCAAGCCAAGTCATACGTGAATTACATATTTTATTTATGCCAATACCAATTTTTCGTCGTCATTGAATGTTTCGAGTCAGAAGAAAAAAAAATGAATTTCTTTTTGTTGTGAATGTGTGCTGGATGTTCGGTGGATTTTGTCAGAATTTTTTTGGCATTTTTGCAAATATTTCGTTAATTTTTGAATTATAGTTTGATTTAGAACTAGGTATTGGCTATACTGTAGCTCTGAATCTGCTTATAGATCTTGTCTACTTACTTACTTAATTCGGTGACCGTACAGATCAACTGTGATCTATGGCCTCCCTCAGATGACGCCAAAAGCTGGTTCTATCGTCGGCTACCGCCTGCATATTGATCTTATTTTGATCCTTGCAAATTATTAAAATTACTAGCTTCTGGTTGGTTTTTGAAAGGTTTTAGCTAACCTTCAACAGTTTTGGTAATCAGGAGTCATGTGTGTTGCTATAGAATTGTTCTGAACCATTTCTCTAATAGTTTCTAGCTTAGTGCTTCTCAAACTATCAAATGTGCAAGAATGGTCAGATAAATGACTTCAGAATGGTGCCTAGCTGTATCATGATAGCTTTTCCTCAGTCTAGACAATGTCTCCACATAATAATGCTTATCAATTCACAAAAATAATTGCCTAGAAACTCGCACTGCCTGGGCAAAGTCACTACCTAGGTAAAGTCATGCATATCGAGTCCGTAGTAAGTTTCCAGCTACTTATAGCTTTTGGTTTAACTTTTAATGTAGATTGGGTTGAGACTACTGATGGTTTGTGGCAAATTTGATAATATTGATGGGTTTAAATCTCCAAAAACTTGACACACCTGAAGATATAGCTTCTTTCTTAAAAAATACATGCACAATATCGCAGTTGAGAAGACATAACCCCTGACTGAACAAGAAGAAGCATTAGACCTTGTCATCAACTTGTCTTTAACTTAATAATATCGCAATTTTGTACATTCGTGATAGATTCTTTGCGGAAATTGTACAGATTCTGTTTCCAAGATCACTTTCTTAAATCGCTCGACCGTAAACCCTAGCAGGCAAACATCATGCTTTTAAGAGCAGAGTTAGCTGAGATCCCGTTCAAAAACGTGCTTAACTAGTATATTTAAGTAGAACAAGCTCTTGAAAGAATGCTAATTGCCTTTTAGAGTCATATTAGAGCTAAAATACTAAGATCCTATAAATAGCTAAATCTTGTCAACCTGAACCTAATCAAACCAGCAACAATAATCTCATCTGAAATCCACACAAGGGTACCTCATGTATATATGTACTTTATTCCATATTATGCTGGTGTTTTGATCGAATTTTCAGCACATTAAATTCATTTCGTATTTTTCTTCATATCAAAAGCACAAGCAGGCATAGGCATAAAGTGAGCGCAAAAAACTCATTTAACATCAATACATTTCTGTCAATTTTAACAAAAATCGAACCGTAATTATTCACTGTCATGAGAGTAATTTTTCTCAAGCCAAGAGCAAGAGAATGAACGAATGAGGAAAAAAAAAGTTTTTTTATTCTGGATTTGTTGTTTTTTATGTGTATCGATACAGTTAAGCATTTTATTCTTGTTATGCCATTTTATTCTCTCTCGTTTTTTTCTCCATTGATAAAGAAGATTGACAGGCATGCTGCTGCTGCTGCTGCGTATATCGTATTATAGAACATTTCTATCATTCACATACACACAACAATGTTCATGTCATGCATGCATCTTATGCTCGAAACATTTATTAATATACCTTATGTATATCCATACATCAGCACTTCTATTTTCATTGTTGAATGTTGAAAATAAAATTTATTGCACATTGCGTACTGGCGATTCCTTTTTTATTCAGTCCTTCTTCCGAAATATTAATTTCTCAATTATTTTCGATTCGATAGCATCGGAATATCCATCAACAATCAGCTTACCTTTTAGCTACCAAAGCCGTCATTAAACATTACACTATCTTCATTATATCTACTTACTTTCCGATCGTAATTTTTAATTTAACGCATATAAAAATGAAATTTTTATTATTATGTTGCAATCTGCCAGTTTTTCTGCAGAAGACAATTTCTTTATAAAGATTTTATCTGCGGAAGAAAGTTGTCTTCTTGCAGATAAATAAAATTGTCTTTCGGAAGATTGTGTCTTCCGGTAGATTTAATCTTCCGCAGAAAACTGTCTTCCAGTAGACAAAAAAAAGTGTCTACAGGAAGACAGAATCTGCATGTAGATTTAATCTGCCGCAGAAAAATCTACCAAAAATTTCGTTTTTTTGCAAAATCCCTAATTTAACAATATATTGTCTATTAGTTATGTACTATTTATGTCGGAAATCATCAATATTAATGTTTTAAACCTTTTAAAACCAACTTATATGGCATTTTCATGCAAAATTGTACGAAAACAAATGTAAACAAAAAATAACGAAATTTTGAATTTCAAAAGTTGTTTTTCTCTATTTACATATGTTTTAAATGATCTACAATATTTTAAAAGCTTTGAAACATTAATGTTGATGATGTCCGACATAAATAGTACATAACTAATAGACAATATATTGTTAAATTAGGGATTTTGCAAAAAAACGAAATTTTTGGTAGATTTTTCTGCGGCAGATTAAATCTACATGCAGATTCTGTCTTCCTGTAGACACTTTTTTTTGTCTACTGGAAGACAGTTTTCTGCGGAAGATTAAATCTACCGGAAGACACAATCTTCCGACGGTGTTGGATGTGAAAATATTTTCATTTAAGTAGTGTTGATGTTCTCAATTAAGAAATGTGAGGAGATATCGATTATGCCTTATAGCGACATAATTATTATTGCATTATGAATATTAACTGTAAGATGACTCGAGAAATGACTTCGTTCCATTCAGTCATTAATTTTATATAGTCTTTGTGGATTTTCTGTTCTAAAGTGTGAGAAATTATTGTCAATAATGATTAAACTGCAGTTTAATTTGTAAAGGATTGATGATGATGTTGAGAAAGGGAAATGTTGTTCTTCGGGGTTATTTGAAGGTATTTTGTAGTGATGAAAGGTGCAAATTGCAATTTTTTTTAGCTTATTTAAGTAGAATCTTGGATTGACAACGAGCATGCTCATTAATATGGCTACGAAATTGAACATGGTCAATTTTATTTACATTCTACTTATGAACATGCTCATTCAGGTGAATATGCTCATTATCTGCTAGGAAATGCTGCAATAAATCTTAATTTCTGTTGTTCCAAGGTTTCAAAACAGATGTTTAGGTATTATCAGGGAATCTTACGTCTTTCTTAGGTTTTGTAGATTATAAAGTGCCATTTAAGTTATGATTGAAGACCATGACTTCCTTGTTTTTATAAGTCTCTATTAATGGCTTCCTTTTGAAAATTAGCAATAGTAAGAGCAGTACTGTCTTTGATAAACACCCTATCTTGTAAATATTGAGTCATTTTCTATATTATGACTTCTTTCGAGCATGTAAACGCTTATTTTATCCATTTCAAGAATATTTAGATATTTACCCAGATCGGCACATATTGAAATGTTGCCACCACGGCTGCCACTTGGAAAATTCGGTTGTTTTCGCCGTGGTGGCAACATTTCAATATGTGCCGATCGGGTACATACCTGTAGCATTGACATTCTCAAAATAAATGCAGTAATAGTGTCGAATAAGCCATGATTCACTAGCTTTACAACACTACTGTAATAATATGGTATGCAAATTGAAATTAACGGGTCTGGCAGACCAGGACCTTGCTAAACCCATGCTTTTACTCAATTTTGTGTCATTCCGACCAGAATAATAGCTCCTTGAAACCCATTATTGATCAAATGCATACAAAAAATGCTAATATCCATTCAAAATTATATTATCCAGCCGGTACAATGTGAGGAATCGTATTTTTTGTCATAAAAATGAATTAAAATCGACTATCAAGGTGCCATCAAGACTATTCTGCGTCTTATCGTTCATACAGAGATGCAGCGATGCCTATGAGCTAGTCTAGTTCCCCAATAGTCAAAAAGCTACAGTCTCTCAAAGCGGCCTCTTTGCCTATAAAACGTTAAGTCATCTAAAATGCCACTCAATTGACCATCTAAATCAATTCCTCTAATAATACCTAATCCCAAACAAATTCAAACTGTCAAAAAAGTACACCGAACACAACAAATTTCATTCGAATAATGATGGATTGAATCCCATTCAAATTCAAACCCAATTTACATACCACACAAAAGAAAATCGCGCTCTTGATAATAAAATTCCACAAAAAATTTCTTTTCATCCATAACTGTAATTTATTAATTCAATCCCAATGATGATTAATAATTCAATAAATCTAATCCACAGAGAATAGAAAGACTTAAAAAAATTGAAATCTCATTTTAATTACACGTCTTTTGTTCTTATTTTGCCTTTATTCATTTATTTTGTCGCACATTCATTTAAATCCAGCCATTTTGAATGTCCATTTACATACATTCTGATGTTATAAACATATTTAAATTGAAAGAAATCTCCATCTTAATTAAGATATCAAAAAAAAAGGAATGTTTATTTAAATATATATAAAAAATGTGAACCTAGAGACCAGAAAGAATGTAAAGAGAAATAAAAATGACTCTCCATGTGTACAACAACAAGCATATTCAAACCAGTTCTGTTTATTCATTTCTCTTTATGCTCTTTTATACGTGTATATTATTATTTAAATTAAATATATTTACTGTTTATCTGTGGGCAGTTTTCCATTCCTTCCTTTTACGTTAAGTACTAATTTAAATTTAATATCAGACAGTGAATCAGTCACCACCAAAAAATTGATAATGATACGCATATGAAGGCTTACTTTACGAGAAATATATTAAAAGTTCCTCTTTTTTTTTGTAGATTGAAGGTTGGGATGATGTAACTTATTTTTGAGTGGGTTAGCGAGTGGATTGAGCGCATTTTGGTGAATTTGGTGACCATTTGGACAGTTTATTTGTTGATTTATGCTTACTTACTTTGCTGGCTGTACAGATCAATTGTGACACATGAATTCACAAAGATGTAGCCTAAATCTAACCCTATAGCTGGCTATAGCTTGCCAATACCCGATTTCAAGTACAATATTGTCTTTATTGACAGCTTCCGTCCATTTATTGTCTAAATTTGGCTCAAACTGGTTCAAAATGGTTCAGACCTTATTTTGCCTTTTGAAAAGAGACAAATAGTCTTTGTGGGATTCGAACCTTTGACAACATAACAAAATATATGATTTCAGAGCTCCAATACAGTATACTAATTAGTCAAGCTAGTTTCTCTTTCCTAATTGGACAAAAAACCAATTTAACTTGACAGTGGCAGGTTAATGTTTAGTTGATGTTTAGTTCTAACACATTTGTGTCCAAAGGTACTTATCATCTTCTTAAAAAATTGTATAAATTCATCTACAAATTACAAATTGACCTGAAGATTAATCAAACAATCGCTAACTTACATCCATATTTTAATCAAAAAATCACTTAGCTACATCCAAAATCCATCCCATCAAACTACCCAAATAACCAATTTCCTTCCCAAATCTCCAAGTTCCATTCCCATTCATCCACACCAAACTGACCATTCACAACCACATACTTTCATTCAAATTTCCTCAAAAATTCATGCACGACAGAGAAAAATATTATTTTTTGTTAATATGCATGCATAATGAAACGTGTAGGTAGGGTAGATATAGACTAAAGCAGACATGTGAGTCTCAAAACAAATTTTGACATGAGGAGGATTCACAATGTAAAATTGACAAAGTGACTAAGTGACTGAGTTGCTTTCATAGGCGAGAAAAGGAATCAAAAAAAAAGTTTTTTTTAATTATATTGAAAGACTCTCACTCGGGATGAGGAACAGAAAAAAGAGGCAACAGAGAAATTATAATATGCTGAAATTTAAGCATGCAGAGAGAATGAGAAACATAAGAACAGATGGGGAGTTGTTTGGGGATGATGTTACATGGGAGTAAATTTGATTTTTTAGAGCATATAGTCAAGTCTGGTGGAATTCAGCAAGCATAATAATATCCAAAAAATATAACTAAATTCAGTCAATGCAGCAAATCTAGCTGAATTCGGTACATTCAGTAAATCTAGCTGAATACGGCACATTCAGTAAATCTAGCTGAATTCGGCACATTCAGTAAATCTAGTTGAATTCGGTACATTCAGTAAATCTAGCTGAATTCGGTACATTCAGTAAATCTAGCTGAATTCGGTACATTCAATAAATCTAGCTGAATTCGGTACATTCAGTAAATCTAGCTGAATCCGGTACATTCAGTAAATCTAGCTGAATTCGGTACATTCAGTAAATCTAGCTGAATACGGCACATTCAGTAAATCTAGCTGAATTCGGCACATTCAGTAAATCTAGTTGAATTCGGTACATTCAGTAAATCTAACTGAATTCGGTACATTCAGTAAATCTAGCTGAATTCGGTACATTCAATAAATCTAGCTGAATTCGGCACATTCAGTAAATCTAGCTGAATCCGGTACATTCAGTAAATCTAGCTGAATTTGGCACATTCAGTTAATTCAGTCTATTCAGCAAATCTAGCTCAATTCAGTTCATTTAGCCAATCTAGCTGAATTGCCTGAATTCAGCTAGATCTACCCAATCAATCAACTCCAGAATTCCAGATTCCCATCACACATCACTGTCAAATGTCCCTCAAAAAAGATATCCAGAATCAACATTTCATGTGTCTATATCTCTTATACACACATTTATTTCTATAACATGCATAAATGTGGATATATTGTGTATGTGTGTATGAGCATGCTTCAAGCAGGGAAATTGTATTAAAGTGTAAAGTTACAGTCTCTAATATTTTCTGACATTGATGAATTTTATATCATTTGTCATTATGTACTCCTAAAAGAAATGAAGGGAAAATATTGTATTATGTAGCAAAAGCATAGATACATATTACATTGCGTAAAAACTTGAAGAGACGGTTCTTTTCGCGCTATGGCAGTATCACATACAAAATAAGAAGCATTTGAAAACAAAAAAAAAAACAGCAACTTTTGCGCTCTAATGGTGACTGAGTGCGCACGAAGCACCATGAAAACTTACTCAAAATGAAAGCAGCATAAAGAAATTCTTTTCGGGCGACCCTTCATTTCTAAATTAAATTAAATTTCATGCCAAGTGCAAAAAATAAAAGATGAATTCTTATTTGCACGAAGTGAGCAGCAACAAAAAGGAATATTATTTTTATTTAATTTTCATGGACTACGTCTAGAGAGCATGAGTGAGAGGATGAAAATAAGAGTAAATGAAAAAATATGATTAAAGTAGTTAGTCAAGGAAATAAAAAATTATTTTTAACGGTGAAGGTAAAAATTTTTTTAATTTAATTCTGGTGCTGGATATGCATTTTATGATTTTGTGGACGGTTGTGAGATTTTTTTTGGTGTGGAATGAACATTAATTGCTGTAGTTGGAACTGTTTTGTGGGGTTTTGTTGGTTTGTACCTCAAATTCCATATAAGGAGATTCAATCCTGAATGGAACTAGCTGCGATCAATGTTTAGCTATAAATTTGGAAGGAGGCTGTTGATAAAGACAGTGAGGAACTTGTTATTGACATTTGGCAAAGAACAGCAAGAAATAGAGCCAGTTTAAGACGTCAACTGAGAGAAGTCCTGGATCACAGCTGATCTGTAAGACCAGTAAAGTCCGTGTGTCTAGTTTTTAACTTGATCATGGCAAAATCCTTAAAAATCAAGTTACAACTGATCAATAGAAACTTATTCCAATTGCTTAGGTTTAAAATTCAAATTCTATATCAATAATATCACTGGCTCTCAACTCAGATTCCCTCAAGAATACCTCCAATTCCAACTGCCATACATTCAAATACAACACCAATTCCAACATCGACATCCCCAATTTAAACAAAATTAATCAGTTCTTTTTTGATACCAGTTGGACTTCTATGAATACAAATCTGTGGGAATATTCATCGATAGAACGAGAAAGAGATCTCTATCCATTTTGTGTTTGATCCTTCTTAGAAAATCTTTATTATTGGATATTCATTCTCCATTTGACGGTTGAAATATGTCTCTATTGAGTCATGAATGGTTAGTTTGATGGAATTGAGATGAGTTTTATGAAATGATGATTGTTGGATTTTTACTGGAATTCTAAATCGGATAGTAAGGCACATACTTTGAACAAACGAGAAATTCGACTTTAAGCTTGGATCTTCTCTAACAAGAAGACGAATTTCGCTGAATATCTAAAAAATCTCCAAAAATTGTCAATCTCACATCCAACATTCTTAATTGAAAATTCCACTTAATAAAATGTAATTCAACACACCATCTGCATCAACACTCTCTCTTCATCCTCATCCAGTCTCCAAATCGACCATCCAACAGAACAGACATCATTGCATCACCCGACACAGTAAACTACACAGTCAAGTACAATGCCACTTAAAAATTAAATTCAAAACAAAAGTTCATCACCAAATTAATAATTGTCATCGCTGTCATGACATTCAGCACTTTCTCAACTATTTCTCCTCCAATTGTCTCACAAACTCTATTGTAAGTCGACAAATTTCTGCATGACGTCTTT
This sequence comes from Chironomus tepperi, assembly GCF_022539635.2. Taxonomy (NCBI): domain Eukaryota; kingdom Metazoa; phylum Arthropoda; class Insecta; order Diptera; family Chironomidae; genus Chironomus; species Chironomus tepperi. The sequence continues at coordinate 6,777,111 of NW_027226207.1, forward strand.
CTTAAATTCCCCATATCAATTTACATGATTATAAAAAGTAACTAGTAGCTTTCAGCATCAACCTCTCATCAAATAATTAAAGACTGTTTTCTTCTATTTTTGTGTATGAAAATTTTAACTATGACTGCCTATCATCACAGCCAACAGCAAACCGTACTTACTATTTTTCGTAATGAGAATTGAGGAATTCTTTCATTAATCATAAGCAAGAAGCGACATTATCATTTTGAAAAATATAAATAAATATATATAAATGGAGGAAGTAAAAAGAAGGTGGAAGTGCCATTGCGTGTTTGTTTTTCATTCACCCTTCATTGTTGTGGATGGGAACTTGATAGACAGTTTTATATTAAAATAAAAACATTCAAAATTGAAAATTGTGAAAATTTTGGCAGAGTTGGGGAAATTAATATGAAATTAAGGTATTGTAAAGAAAGATAGTAACCGATAGAGCCAGGTATAGGCACAAACTAAGGGTGGGTGGTCTGCCTTGGATCACAATTGATCTGTATGGCCAGCGAAGTAAAGTAATTAAAAAAAAATTGTAAAAAGAAAAGCAATAAAAGATGAAGTGGTAATGTAATAATCAAGTTGAGATTCGAACTCACAACGTTAGTCGTTAAACAACAAAATTCAATTATTTACTGACTTTTAACTTTGCTAAATTCATTACTTAGTTACTTACTGGAACCATGCTCCGACTTGGAGCCTAGGTTGCTACAAAAGGCCTTTCAATCCTTGCTAAATTCATAACATAAGTTTAAAAAAATTCAAAAAAAAAATTTCAAAACTTGTTTGAAGAATATATTCATTTTATACTTATTTTAGAGATTCGAACTTCAGATTCTTTTAAATTTTGCAATGATTTACTTTATATCTTGAAACTAATTTAGAAAAATGTAAATTACATACTAATTCCACTAAGTGGTGCTTATTGAAGCCCAAGTAGGACAATTAACTCAGTACCGCGTCGCTTCATCGCCATTTTACAGGCAAAACTGCTAGGATGTAAGGGTACCTTGACAGCTATCTGTCGGATGATTTTTAACCATTTTTGTAACAAATAGTCAAATTCAAAGCTGTTCAGGCAAGTTAATTTAAAGAAGTCAACAAATGAGTAGTAACTTGCGATTCTGAGTGACACAAATGAAGAATGCCCCGCCATGGAGTATTTAAGGCTTCGCTAAATCTTTCTTTTATAAATACAAAACGGAAACTACCTATTTATAACATCCATATGGACCCCAAATGGCTTTTTTGCAGCTGTAGTTAACAAATGCAGAACGCCACCTAGAAAGTAGGTCACTCCATGACGCACAAACAGAAACTGCATAATTAGCAGTTTTCTAGCTTCTAAAAGGCCTATTTTTGGCAACCATATGGATGTAAAACGGAAGCAGCTTCAATTTGGTGTTAATAAATGAGGTCTAGCGGAGCATTTAAAGTTCCGTAACAAAGCCTTTAAAGTTCAACGTAGAACCTTTTTCATTTGAGTCGCTCAGCTATAAAGTCACCAACCCTGCCTTAAAAACTGTCCAAGAAGAACAATAACAAACGATCCAATTGAATATTGTTTCATATTTATTGAAAAACGTGGCAAAAAGAAAAGGAAGAAAGGAAGGAGATTACAAATAAATAATTATGATTAATTATAGAAAATTAATAGAAAATCAAGTGAAAAGGAAAGTATTTTGAAAATAACGGAACAGAAACATAGAATGACTAAAATTAATTTATTCTCATAATGATGAAAATTCGTAATTTTTTTTTATTTTATTTTTTCATTATTTTTCTGTTTTTATAGATAAAAAAAATTGTTTAACTTATGTTAGGTAATTAATTAAATCACACTTTAAGTATTCTTTGAGTGCGTCTGCATGCATTAAAAAATAAGTTTTCGTTCCTCATTCTTTCAAGTGATTTTAATTTGCTACGAATGCTACTTCTTGGTTGTGTTCTTTTGCTGATCTTTTTGCGGAGATAGGAACATGCTAAATAGAAAGTTTTTTATTTTTTTACTTTATTTTTGAAAACCCTAGGAATTGTTTTGGGAGGAATTTTAAGATTTTTGAATTTTTTTAAATTTTTTAATTTGTTTTTTTAAATTTTCAAATTCTTCAAATTTTAAACTTTTTAAATTCTTGAATTTTGATCTTTTTTAATTCTTTAAATTTTAACATTTAGTTTACTTAAAATTTTAACTTTTTAACTATTAGAATTTAAACTTTTTAAATTTTTAAAACTTTATATTTTAAAATTCCTTAAATTTCAATTTTTTAAATTCTTTAAATTTTAACTTTTTAAATTCTATAAATTTGAACTTTTGAAATTCTTAAAATTCTTAAATTTAAAATCTCAAATTCATAAAATTTTGAATTTTTCAAATTCTTAGAATTATTGAATTTTTAACATTTTAAATTCTTAAATTTTTAATTTTTTAAATTCCCAAAATTCAATTTCTTCAAAGCTTTAAAATTCCAAAAACTTCAATCTATTAATCTTTAAAATTTACACAATTTACAATTTAAAATCTGCCAAATCTCCCCACAAGGAACTTCCTCCTTCATCAAAGACTCTTCTTACTTCCAACAGCTTGAAAGAAATTCTCTTTTTTTTTCATCAATTCTTTTCATTTCAATTCATCTCTTTTTATTCTTCAAAAAAAAAAAAGACATTAAATCTGATGGAATGCAATAATTAGATTAATTATACTATAACTAGTAAGCATACATTTTTATTAATGGAAACAGATCTGGGCGCCATTTATGTAGATTTTGATTGTGTTTTTTGCTCTTTTTTAGATCATAAAGATGTTGATTCTGTTTTGAAGTTTAAAATAACAAATGTGACTAAGGGAAAAAAATGAATTTTAAATATGAAATTATTAAAAATCTTTAATTTTGAGAGATTTGAATTTAAAAAGGAATTTTTAAATGTTTTTAAAAATTTGAAGTGAAATTAAAAAAAAATCAAAAGTTTGAAAAAATCAGATATTTAAATGTTTGTAGGATAAATCTGAGGATTCGAACCTTTAAATTATTGAACATAATAACTTTTTCACATTTTTAACAAATCTTTTTGAAATTCAATTTACAGAACTTAAATTTAAATTATGAAGAATTTATTCAAGTAAACCTTTATAAATTTAATTACATTAATTTTCAATTCTTTAAAAAAAAAATTCATATATTTATTCATTTCTATAACCAAACTTAAACACACAGTGAAAAACGAACAGATTAAATTTAAATGTTCGGAAACCTTCAACGGACCGTCAATCCGACATTGCAATTGTATCAAAATAACTGCATCCAAAATTAAGGGTGGTGTTAATCTTATTGCAAAATTTAATTCTTCCTAAAAATTCCAATCAGAAAAATCAATTCCAATTTGCAAAAATAATCCAATTGTAAAGCATTTTGAGTAGCTGCACATTCAATACAGCAATCAGAATTTGAGCATTTTCAACCCTCCACAACATTTTCATCTCTGACACACAGACGAGGCATTTTGCAAGCTGTAATTTAGCAATTCTATAATAGATGGAACAATAATCAGCAATTCTGAATGAAAATTTTGCAGCACAAATCTACAAAAAAACACATGCTGCATAAATATGAAATGATGATGATTGTAGATCTGCAACCGAACAATGATTATTCTTCAAAATAAAATATATATTGCACGGACGATATAAAGTCAATCGTCTGTTAACGTCGCCACATTTCAATGGAAAACAAAACAAAGTTTCTTTTCATCAAAAGAATGAAAATGAAAAGAGAAGCAAAAAAAAGCAAACGTGAATGAGTTATATGACTTGTATTTAATTACTAATTAAATTTTCATGTCAAGAAAGGCCTTTGCGTGTTTGGCTGTTATGTTTGAAATATTTTTTTCATATATTTTTATACACACCGAGCAAAAAATGCTGAAATAATAGCGAGGAGAGAATGAAATTCCATAACATAAATCTACAAAGAAAAGAGAGCGAAACACTTGTTTGCCAATGCCAAAGACGAGATTATAAGTCTGACAAAATAATTATTATTATAAAGCAGTTAATAAGGCATTTTGGTTGGGATTGTGGATGGATTTGATGGAGACTAGGCGCATTTAATTTGGATTGACTGGTTGAATTCTATTGAGAATGATTTGTGTTATTTCAAATGTAGCCATCTAATTCCTCAATAAAACAAATCTTTTAATGTCATAGTCACGTCGGTCACCAACTTGTGTTATTCAGGCAGGTTCAAATGTCTTGTTGTATTATACTTACTTACTTCGCTAGCCTTAAAGTTCAAGTGTGATTCATGACTTCCCTCAATCGGTGTCTGAATTTGACTCTATTTTTGAATATTAGATTGCTTAATATTCAAGAAGTTGCCTCAAATTTTAAATAAAATTGAATTAGTTCAACTAGACATTTAGAGTGGAATTGATATTTAACTCATAATGAGTACACTTACTCATACTAGAAACTTACTCGAATTTTTGAAAATTGATTGAAAATCAATTGCTGTATTTAGCAAAATTAGGATCGATGTAGAATTCTAGAATTTACTAGTAATAAATGAACTTTAAGAGAACATGAGTTACTCATTCTACTAGAATGACCAATTTTTGAGTTTAGATGAGCATTTGTAGGTATCTTAGTGACTTCCTAATTCAATATAAGAACCTAAAGTCTTTTCGGATTCTGTCAAAATGTATATAAAAAAGTCAAGTTGAATAGACTTAATGTAATTTGAAATTTGTCCAATTTGACCGCTTATTGCCTAGTTACGAGGACGATCAATGATACCTAGATGAGATTATCTTTTCATATTACTTACAACTATGTGTGCTATGAGCTAGGAAGACACATCACATATTTAAAGAAGAAAATCCTCCCCCAGATACGCGTGAACCAGACTTTAGGACAGATTTGATAAAATTCGGCTTCGAATTTGAGTCAAGTCGGCTTAGAGCCACACTTTAGGCCATAAATACGCCATGCGTCCTCTTAGTTCATACATACATTGTAGTATGCTATCTCTAAAATACAAAGAGATCACTTATAGGTACCATAGTGATTTTCTGTACTATTAGATCATGCTCATTCTTTGTTAGGTTATCTAGGTTATCTTTGTTATACCTAGCCTATATCCATCACACCAACTTAAAATCGCATTTAAATCAAGATTATAGCTCCTTAAAGTCCCAAATTGCATTTTAAAACTCAACATTCTAAATAAAATTGCAAATTAAAGAAAATATCCGCAGCATAAAGAAGCCAACTTTTAATGAAAAAATTTTCCTTTTAATTGCTTTTCATTCCTTATGCAATAAATATTTCTTCTTATTAAGCATTTTCCTTTGTACTTATACTTTCAACTCTTTTTTAGACGTAGTAATGCAATGAATATATAATTTTCATATTATTCTCATTCATCCAACACAAAAGAATACAGATGTACATACATACTTACTTTACTTAAAGTTTTTGTTGTTGTTTACATCACGAATGTCTATAAATAAATTGGCATGTTGTTTGAGAAGGCATTACACAGATTTTCATTACTGTAAACAATATTTAAATAGTTACAAACATATTTTATCGCATTATGACGCATTGTGAGATTTTGATCTTTGACGTACGCTAAGTAGAATTAAATTGAGGTAATCCATCGAGAATGTGATTAGTTTGTGAATTATGGATGGGGGATTTTTTGGTATTTTATTGAATTTTTGGGTGGCATTGGCGATTTTGAAGGCTGTTTAAGGATTTAAGCTGCTTTAGTCTCTAGTCTCTAGTCTCTAGTCTCTAGTCTCTAGTCTCTAGTCACTAGTCTCTAGTCTCTAGTCTCTAGTCTCTAGTCTCTAGTCTCTAGTCTCTAGTCTCCAGTCTCTAGTCTCTAGTCTCTAGTCTCTAGTCTCTAGTCTCTAGTCTCTAGTCTCTAGTCTCTAGTCTCTAGTCTCTAGTCTCTAGTCTCTAGTCTCTAGTCTCTAGTCTCTTGTCTCTAGTCTCTAGTCTCTAGTCTCTAGTCTCTAGTCTCTAGTCTCTAGTCTCTAGTCTCTAGTCTCTAGTCTCTAGTCTCTAGTCTCTAGTCTCTAGTCTCTAGTCTCTAGTCTCTAGTCTCTAGTCTCTAGTCTCTAGTCTCTAGTCTCTAGTCTCTAGTCTCTAGTCTCAACTCTAGAACTTCTTGCCTAGCTGCTATCTAATCTAGCTTGTAGCTTCTTCATTTTCTCCTTTTGTTCATCAATATAAACGGCAACATGCAAAGACAATGGAGAAATTTTACAGCTAAAACTAAAATAAAGTAAAAAAACAAATATGTTCGTTTAAGTAAACGTAAATTATATTACGATAATAAAATTTTATGCCATTATTGCCAATCATATAACATTTCTCAACATATACTATGTGACTGAGTGACTGACTGACGAAGGGATCAAAGAAGAGAAAGAAGAGGTCTGCCTTGTGTTTCTCCCGAAAAATGTCGCTACTCTTTAGAGTAGCAGCAAGAAGAAAGAAATTGTAAAAAATTTTATAACATTTTATTGAGTATAATAATAAATAGAAATTGTTCGTCTGAAAGAAAGTAGATGAGAGATAAAGAAATGAACGGAGCTAACTGAATTTTTTTTTACTGAAATTACTGCATTTTTTTTTCAGTAAATTGTCGAATATGAATATTTTAGGTTTGGGAAAGAAGCGGAATTTTTTGAAGAAATTCGAAGAAAAAGGAAAATTGGAACACATGGAAATGTCTCGAAAAAAATCACGAATTGGAGATCTATATTCGATTGTACCTGACTTGTTTTAATTTTTTTTGGTGAATTTCCGGTTGACTTAGTGTATAGAAGCTTGGGAAAATATTAAATAAGAGCCATAAAATTCAAATGAATTTTTGGAATTCAAATAAATTTTGAGATAAGTTTAATAGATTTCAAAAATACAAATTAATGAATCAATAAATAAGTTTAAATTAACATTTTAAAAAATTAATATAAATTTTGAAAAATTTAAAAAAATTTTAAACAAATTTTAAAAAGTTAAAAAAAAAAAACAAGTTTCAAATTAAATTTAGATTTGAACAAATTTAAATTTTAGAATTCAATTAAACTTTTTAAATTTCATAAATTTCTTAAATTTTCTTTTTTTATGAAATGAAAAGTTCAAAAATTAAATTAAATTTCTAAACAATTTCCTCCTCCAAAATTGAAAAAAAAAAAATCTATAGAAATTCACAAATCATAAAAATAGATAACCAATTAAAACATTAATGTCACATTAGCTTCATAGTTGCAAACTTTCATATAAATACATGCAGATTGCCCTCATAATGATTACAAATTTGCATTTATATTGGCACTGATTAGTTCTAATAAATTAATAATCTTAAAATAAAAAAAATTGTCAATAGAATTTGTTTAATCAATTAAAATCTAATCATAATTTCTAATTATAACAGTAATGTTAATGACTCAAGGTTGAACAGCTCAAATAATTCAAGCATAATGCTCATTTTCAAATCAATCTCAATCGCAATAAACTCACCTTAACCTGCAATCGATATATGTCTATTTCCTCATACACAGCACTAATCTAAGTTCAGCCTATACTCATGCCTATAAGCTTACATTACCTTACATATTGCAATATTTCATTCAAAAAGCAAAAGCCTTAATGACGACTAATTACTTAGACAAAATGCATTAACAGAAACTTGTTAAATAATTGCAACTGTGATATAATCTTCCATCTTTTGTTGCGTAAAGTAATGTATATTAAATTAAATTTATAAATAAAAGCTTTTGCCTGCAGTAGCTAGCTACATGTGAGAGAGCATGAATGGGCTCATTACTTTTGCAAGACTTAACAGTTAGTGACTTGATGAGGATTTTTTTTTTTTTTGCTTTTTTGTCGTTTGGAAAGTCACTTCCGAATAGATTGTGTTGGATTTTGAATGATTTTATAATGTTTTTAAAATTTTGAAAATTTGTTTGAAATTTGAATTTCTTCAATTTGTTAAAATTTGAATGGACTCAAATTTGAATGAATTGAAATGTGTTCAAATTCAATTCGAATTTTGTTCAAATTTAATTTAATATTTCTCCAAATTTAATTTGAAGTTTGTTTATATTTAATTTGAAAACAAATGTAAATTTGTAATTTAAATTAAATTTGTAAAAAGAAATTTAATTTAAATTTTGAACATTCATAAAAAATGAAAATTTAAGAAATTGATGAAATTTAAAAAGTTTATTTAAATTTACAAAAATTATTAAATAATTTGTTGTTAATAATAAATTTTAAAAAACTAACTGAAATTCAAAAAGTTTATTTTTTAAAAATTCTTAAAATTTTAAATTATTAAATTTTAAATTAAACAAATTTAAATATTATTCCTTAAAAAAAGGTTAAAAAATTTTAAAAATTCACAATATTTCCAGTTGTAAAGTTCAAAACCTTTTTTTTTAAAACTATAAAAACTCATCCTCAACTCTATTAAATCATAAATGACATTCATCAGACCCTCTCAAATTATTCACATTCCATACAATTCTCTGAACAACTTGTGCCTTTATACAATCTCAGTTCAAAATTACCCCACATTGACAACATCTTTTTAATTCACAAGAATTCAGTCAATCGAAATAAAAAAATTTTTGGGAGTTGACAATTTTTGCAAAAATTTTGTTAAGAAATGCAAAAAAAAGAAAGGAAAGCAAGAAGAAATGTTTATGGAACATTCATAAATGTAGGAGGATATATTTTGCTACTATTATAAAAATATTTTATTGTTTTATACTCAAAATAGCTGCTTCTTCTCCTAAATGTAAGCCTAGCTAAATATATTTTTATGATATAATTGAATGCCATAAAATATTATTGTTAAAATTGTAAACATGATAAATATTTTGAGAAAAAAAATAAAATAAGTAAAGAGAAAGGTGAGGCAGTTATAGCTATAAAAATCGGGACTTTCTTGTGCCTTTCCTTCATGTCTTGTCGTGTTCAGTTTTGCAATCATAAAAAAACGGCAAACATGCTTCCTTAAAATTCACTTCCATCCAGCAATTCCATCCAGCATGTCTACATGCACATTCATTTCATGTCATATGCCACTTACTCCTCAACAATTCGCATGTATCATCAACAAATATTCCTTTAAACATCCAACAAAACAGTCAACCTTAAAATACATCCAGTAAGAATATGTAAAAGTCTTAACCTTCACGCTTCATCTGACTAAAAGAGAGTAATCATCAAATTACTAAATATAAAATAATTAAAGTGCACAACATGCAAGCACCTTTGAAGCTTCCACTGAGAAACTATATAAAAAAAAGGACAAAAATCGTTTATGCTTGACGGCATGAGACTAAAGAGAGAAATGAAATGAAAGAAGAAAGAGGAGAAGGTAAAGATGAAAAGTTGAGAAAGGCTGTTGTGATCTTGAGGGAGGGACTAAGGCGCATTTAGTGGAATTGAGAACTCACAGAGAGTTAGGAAGGCATTTATTTGATGATTCTATAATGAAATTTGTCCATATTGAGACTAGTGACTTTAGAGACGAATGATAGAGGTACTCAAAATATGTTGGGATTGGGAAGGTTCAAATCCCATTCTAAATTGTCTTAATAACTTCGAATTTATCCGAATTTGTCTAGCATATACCTGAATATCTCCTTTCTACTTGGATTTTAGAGCTATTATGGCTAATGATCGTAAATTAGAAGGATTACTACTCGATTGGGCAGGTTTTTGAGTTGGCAAGTAACATGCCCTAATAGGCAAAGATTCCTACTTTTAGGTACCAAAGGGCATTTTCTGTCTCATGAAAGCATGGTCTCTGTCTCTTAGTGGAATTTTTTGCTCTAATGATGACTTAAATCGTCTAAATGCGATCTAGTTCTTACGATCAGCCTTCATTTGATCAGTAGTCATTATTTGACATATATCTACCCAAATAAGAAGCCCTGTCCATCTGAGTTAATTTAAAAAAATCAAGGAAATGATACAAATTTTGTTTGAAAATGGACATTCGCATATAAACGAGCAGATATGGACCTTAAGGTCTGAAAAGCTAATTTTTATTTTTTTAATGGACATTCCTGGAATATGGTGACTGGTTTGGTTCTTGACTATATTTCAGTTATGTAAACATAAAGAAATGACATTGTAGATCCATATTAAGTATGTAAAATTCAGCAACATCCATCAAACTAGTCATCATCAACTCAAAATCGACAATCTGCCCCAAAAACATCAACTCCCCCTTAAAAATCCAGCTAAAACTAAGAAAACAAAGACGAATACATAGAGAGACTATAATAACTACAGCTAATGGTCTATTTGAAGGATTTAAAGTAAAGAGCAACTAACGCTTCATAAGCAAGCAAGCAAAAAAAAAAAGTGTGACCAATTTAAAAAGAAAAATATCGGTCAAAATATTTAAACAAAATTATGGTGTGTTAATCTGTAAATATGACCTTCAAATGCATAAACAGAAAAGTCTACGAAGGCATAAGAAATCATCAGAAGGAGCATAACAGAAGAAATAAAAATAAATAAATGTTTATGATGTCTATTTTTTTTTTATTGACGCATACACGAGAAGGATCCTATCCTGTATATCTGCATAGTAAAATGTCATAAAATATTATATTGCACTGCTTCAGTCAGTTCTTCATTTTTAATGCATGTCTCTTCGTAGAAGTTGAAAAGTGTGGCTTCGTGAGAAAGCTCAATACACGAAGATGTTTACGAACGCACGACTGACTGCATATATCTATAGTATAAATTATAAAGAAGCAAATATCTATTAAAGATCGCAAGAAATCCTTGAAATTAATGTCAAAGAAGTGTGGAAGTGACTCTTACTTCTACGTATTAATTGTCAATGACTTTGTATTATTCTAGTTCCATTATTCTTTTTTTAATGTTATAAAGACATAAATAAGAAGCAAATTATGCCTGCTAATTTACAGAAAATGATGTGAGCATATAGAGTCTGTAGATGGAAGGTCATTAATTAGATACAGTTGATTTGTTTCTCACTTATTTCGTTCTGCGAAGAATTAAGTCATTTTTTGTTAGTTTTTGTCCTTCAAATATTTGGGTGGTAATAGCTGCTTTAGTAGCACGTCCAGTAAAAGTTTGACCTTTCACGGGATGATGTACAGCAAAATTAATGGGCCCCATAGAAATTAAAATTTAATGAAATAATATTCAGTTATGCCTGTCTAAAGGCTGTAATGGCTGCTATGTATGTGAAAATTATAATTTACATATAAATTCCTCCCCTACCTCGACATGAACGGTAATGGGAGTGTTTGAATTTTAATAAATAATTATTAACATATTTTTGCTGTGGTCAAGTATGGATGAAACGTTTGGGTTGGAACTGCTCTCCTTAATAAACACTTCAGGAAGCTGCACAACTTTCATTATTATTGAAATTTAATTTAATAATATGAATGAATATATAAACAAGTTTTTTGATAATTTTTTGGTGTTGTTTAAATTGAGGTTGGGAAGTAATTTTTGGTGTGGAGAATTGAGAGTATATGTCCATGGGGTGGTCAGTGAATATCATTATAGGCTGTTTGGAATATTGATTGGAATTTTGTGAATTTTTTTTTAAAAATTGATTTTTGAGGTCTAAATTGATGTAAAGGCTTGTTTTGATTATTTTAAGGTGGAATTTAGGAATGTCAAGATTTTCTGGGGATAGTCAATGGAAGTTATGTCAGTATAAGAGTTGTGGAGAGGGTATGGGAGCTTCTGGGACCACGGTCGTGAGTGATTCACATGGAAAATGAGTAAATTGTTGTAGATTTAGTTGCAAAACATGTCTTGTATGTAACTGCATCGCTTCAGGCTTCTAATTATCATCTGCAACTCAAAAACTCGTAGTTAGTCCAATTAATCAATCTAAAATGCCCAGCATTAGAGCTTAAAGTGGCCCAAGATATTGTATTGAACAGTTGAGCTTAAGGTTTCGGTTTCGCTCATTTTTCGAGACTAAAACTGGAGCCGGGACAGAAACTGAGACTAAAAAGGAATTATTCGAAGTCTCAGCCTCAACAATCCTTAAAATTGACAAAATCTCACAAAAATTCGACTCAGCTCAAAACGAATCAAAACAATCCTCAAATCATCACATAACAAATCTCTTAATTCCCAAAATTGAATCCCCAGCAACAACTCAATAATAAAAGTCAGACACGGCTCATATAATCCAAACAATATCAATACACGCAAGTGCCTCCACCTGGAATTCTATTCTAAATTTTACTCGCTTTTTCCTCCTCTTTTATATCATTTTTACGTTACATTGTTGACTTCCACGTACAATCCATCCATTCGTCTCTCATTCGATCGCCATAAATTATTCAATTCAGACTCAAGCCGTGCTTCACACACAAAAAAAAGAGCAAAAAATAACTAAGTATTGAAAAAGATTCACAAAACACTGCTGGATTTGATATATTTGCACTGCTAGATACGTCAGCCTCATGATTGAATTGAAACTATTTGTTTAATCGACTCCATCCCCTTTTTTTTTGTTGCGCACTGATATCCTGCCCTCAACATTGTACAATCTCGCTGCTCATTTTTCTATTCAGGAAAGGAATTACATTATCGATGTGAATAAAAGAGCAGCAGTGAGCCTATGGTGTATAGGAAATATTTATAAAAGAATTTCTTTCTGGTGCATGTGTCGAATGGCTGCGAAAAAGGAACAAGCCGTATTGATCATCATCATCTAATTTAGGGTGGGATTGGGAATGAAACATTGGAAATTATGGGTGCAAAAAATGTTAAAATTTTCAACTGTCATCTGTCGAGATTTTTTTGTGCCTTAAATTCGCGAAAAAATTTTGCATTTAAAATTATTTCCATCCATTTAATGCCATTTAAATATTTGCTATTAAAAAATTGTTGCATTTTCCAGTGATTTTTAAGGGTTGCATATGAATAAAATATTTTATTTTATTTTTTTTGGGTAATAAATTATTAACTTCAGGTTCGAACGGAAAGAGAGTGAGAGTCACTCTACCCTCTTATAACTATTTATTTAATTTTTGTCTCTTTTACCATGTGCCAAAAAATTTGAATTGCTAGATTGGTGAATTTACTACTGAAATTTATTGAATAATCTCTGATTCATCGTGCAACACATTGATGTGATTTTATTCATTTCTATTGTGTTAAGTTACTGCAGTTTTTTTTTTTTGGGTATATAACTTACTGTGTTGAGGTGGATTTATGGGAATTGATGGGATTTGGGGTATCACTTTGTCCTGGTAGTTAGCTTGTTAGGTAAGTGATTTATTTGAGTCAATATTCGCTATATTTCAGTGTATATAGTCGCTAGGACATCGTTATGTTGCTTAGGAGACGACAAGGTTCCATTTAGACAATTTTAAGACATCCTACTGCACCCCACCCTTGAACAAAAAACTTATTTACTATATTAAGGTTTGTAAATGAAATGAAACTAATCCAAGAGCAGGATGTCCTAGATTAGACTATAAATCGCCACCAAATCCACCAAGATTGCTGTTTTTGACTTTTTTTAAAGACTTACAAGTTAGTGTGTTGGTATATGCCACGATAACATCAAAATTCACAATTTAATGTCAATAAATGTCACTAAAGTTCCTTAAAATCAATTCATATAGACGCAAATATCAGGTTCAACATTAGGCAACACAAACTCTTGCTGTGACTTTTTTTAGAAAGCCTAAGGTCCGCAACGACCTCAAAAAATTGTTATTCAATTGTAGACAGTATATTTCTCAATATAGGAGTTTTTCAAGGTTTTTCCAATTTTTCAGTGGATTTTTGAATCAATTTTTTCAAAGAACTGTAACAAATTGAGGACATTTTGCAGTCAAATTATGTTTGACTCCAAAAACATTCCCTATCTACACTTCATACCCAACTCATTCTCACAATTCCATTCACTACCTCCTAATAACCATCAAAACTGCGTTCCTTACACCTCCCTCACTCTATCCTTTTCCAACTCCTTTTCGAGTCGTGTGCCTCATATTTACACATACACTCACTTACTTGCTTCTGCAAATAGATTCCTATTTTGTTGCAAATATGAACATAAATAACTTTATGACCTCCTTTATGTGTATTTGTTGCTTACGAAGGATAACAATAGATAGAGAGTCGATGACTTTTTTTTTCCAGGACCTTTTTTAGTTTCGTGTCAGATGAGTAGTTTAGTCATTCATTATCCGTTCGTTGTGAGGATCACATCATAGGAAAAATTATTCTAAAGTTTTAAAATTGCGAAAATTTTAAAGTGTAAAAAAAAAGTGAAAGAACATTAAAAAAAGTGGAAATAATTCATCAAAAAGTAATCACACGAGTATGTATCTAGTTGACTGCTAAGTGGTGATTCACATACAGAGTATAATTTGTTGAATGATAAATTTAGTGCTAGTTAAAGACATATAGATACAAAAAAAAACGGTAGAAATAATGGCAGCAACACAATATTCAGACTATTATTATAATAATACCAACATCAACAATGGCAATAGCCACATTACAACATATCACCATTACCATCATCATCAAGCTCACAGCCAACAGCAAAATATTTATACATATCCAACCGGACAGTATCTAAATAACACAAATGATACATACAATAATTATAATTATAATTTACCACCAAATAATTATAATGATCAATGGAATTCATATTATAATCAAATTCAGCAACAGCATCAACAACAAGAACAATCACAATTGCATTATAATCATCAACTAAACATGTTAAATAATTATTCTCATAATAATAGTGGTAGTTTAGTTAAATCAACCCATCCAGACACATCACGTACAATGGCAAATGAAAATCAGCCAAATTTAAATTGTAATCAATATGTGAATGGTAAAAATGATTTATATTATGGTCATCATGCGCATCAGCAACAGCAACAATATCAACAGACTGAAAAACAAAAACTTAATAATAATGAAACAACAAATGAAAATTATGCAGCAAGTAGTGAGACGCGTAAAAGGAAAATAATCGATAATTCAACGACAGCTGAGGATTCGCCAGCATTACGAGCCTTATTATCAAGACCAGCAAAACGTGCAAAATATGTTAAATCGCCATATTTTTATCATCAAAATCATCATGGTGCTGGCAGTATTTCACCAGCAAGTTCAACATCAGAAAATTATCAATTACCATCCGTTTCGACAGTCACTGATGAACAATCAATTAATTTATGTAATTATAATAAGGAAGGATATGAATTGTCCATTCATGATGATGTTAAAGTAAATAGTCCAATGAATAATAGCTTCATGACAACACCGCCATCATCTCCAAAGGATCATCACAATAAGAGTAATAATCATGATGACACATCAAATTCAAGTGGGATTTGGAATGATCAAAATGAAGGTAAGGATGAGAATTATGAGTTTTAGGGGTGGGAATTGGATTTTTGGTGAGGATTTGAATGGTTTTTTGGACATTTTGTCGACTTTTGGTTAAATTTTTGGCTCACTTTAGTATGAAAATTGGTTAGATCAGCGCATAATTTGCTAAATTTTATCAAAATTTACTCGATTTTGATGAGTTTTAATCAAATTTAGTTAACATTGCCTAAGAATTGTTCAATTAAGGTCAATGTTGCTCAATTTTACTCAGTTTTTGGCTAAATTTGCTTAAATTTGCTCATTTCTTGCTAAAATTTGCTCAATTTTGGCTTATCTTTGCTCAATTTTAGCTTAAATTTGCTCAGTTTTTGCTGAACTTAGCTCAGTTTTTGCTCAAATTTGCTGACTTTTTGCTAACTTTGCTAAGTTTTTGCTTAACTTTTCTCAGCTTTCGCTTCAATTTTCTCAGTTTTTTGCTCAATTTTGTTAATTTTTGCTGAATTTTGTTCAATTTTGCTTGATAAATTGTTCATTTTAGCTCAAAAAACGCTTAATTAAGCCTCAATTTCACGATTTCTCCTCAAAATTCCCCAAACATACCGTGAAAAAAGTCGTGCATCCCTTTCCAAACTCGCCAAAAAATATCCAACCATTAAATCCTTCCGTCAATTACACATTAAAAATCGAAAATAACCCAAAATCTTCCATTTTTTTTCCACAGAAAATCTCAAGGGCTCGAAGCGAACACGCCAAACATACACAAGATATCAAACACTTGAATTAGAGAAGGAATTCAATCTCAATAAATATTTGACTCGCAGGAAGCGAATTGAAATTTCACACACACTACAATTAAGTGAACGGCAAATAAAAATTTGGTAAGTAATTGCATGCAACAAACCGAATTTTCGATAGTAATTTGTACTCACGATCTACTTCTTTCTTTTTGTGTTTCTTCAATTTTTCATTATAGGTTCCAAAATCGCCGAATGAAATTTAAAAAAGATAGCTCGCTTACAACAGTCGATTTATTGTACACGGACGAGCAACAAATCACTCAAAATTATCCAACTTATCAGCAGTCAAATATGCCTCCACATCACGATTATAATAATGGAATGATGGTAGCGAATAGCAATAATACGTTAAATGACTTGATGAATATCAATCATGAGCAGCAGCAAACGCATTTTGAATTATCGTCGTTTGTATGATAATTTTACATTACTATTAGAAGACGACATGAAGACATGGAAGGAAGAAGTTCTTCGTTCCATTTGAATTAGTGGGCTTGATGTACAATAAGATAGGTAATAACTTGATAGACAATAATGGGGAATTGAGTAACGCATTTTAATGGGAAGGAGTCGAAAAAAAAATATATATTTTCTAGGTTTATAAGACATAGTCAATCAAATGTGACAGAAAAATGAGTTTATTTAAATAAGTGCGGGGGTGTTTCCGAGTAGAAATTGGGTTAATCCGTTGTGTAGATGTAGTATTGGTTTGGGAATGAGATGAATGAGGTTGATTGAATTTTTAGAGAATTTAGTGATGAGATTTGGGGGGTTATGGGTAGGATGGTGAGTAATATTCCCCAATATCGCTAGAATTTGAATTTTAAGTCAATTTTTAGCGAGTTTTGAAATTAAAAATCAATTTACAAACTGAAAAATGCTTAAAAATCTCAAAAATCAATCCCAACCCATCTCAGCACACCCATCGAACCGGACAAACTCAATTTTCCCCCTTAATCACCTCCCATCTACCTATGAGACAAGACAAAACAAAAAAAATACACATTTAATATTAAAACAAAGGAAAAAAATTAAACCAGCTATATAATTTACTATTTGCTACTGCCTTTAATGTGAATAATTTAACGAATTATAAGAGAGTCTGAATAATTTTTTTATATTTTTGTGTATAAAACCGAGAAGACTGTATATATTAGCATAAAAAAGAATAATGATATTATAAAGTAATTTGTGGATCAAATGATGTAAATAGCTTTAATAGCTTCCTAATTTAGAAATGATAATTATGTGATCTAGCGGATGGATTTTGTCAGATTTTTTTGGAATTTAAATGGTGGAATGGACGGGGAATTAAGAACTGATGGGATTTTAATTGTAATTGAATTTGGAAACTATTTTTTGGTGATTTGGAAGATAATTTTGATTGGCGGACATTTGGATTTATCAAAAAATACAATAATTTAAATTTGTTGACTTTAAAGTTCAGTTTTGAATTTTAAAATTTGAAACGAATGTTTTCACATTTAAATAATAATTTTTTTTATTAATTTTGAAATCAAAATATTTTTTTTTGACTTTTAAAAGTTTAAATTGAATTTAATATTTTTAAAGTTTATTTTAAATCTGTTTAATTAAGATTCACAACAAATATTCATTTTTTAAAAAATTAAATGAATTTTAAAATTTTTCAACCTTATTAAATTTTTGAAATTTTAAAATTCTATCTAGAAATTTAAATTTTTCAAACTCTTTAAATCTTTCATAATTTCTTTAATTTTTTAGAATTCTTTAAAATTTATTTTAATTTTTAAAGTTTTAAATTTCATTTAAATTTTTCAAATTTTAAATCCTTTTAAATTTTAAAATTCTTTTAAATTTTTCAAACTTTGAAATCCATTTAAATTTTTCATATTTTTAAATTCATTGAAATTTTTCAAATTTAAAAATTCATTTCAATTATTCAATTTATAAAATTCATTTAAATCTTTTAACTATTGAAATTCATTCAAATTTTTCAATTCTTAAAATTATTTCAAACTTTTAAAATTTCAAAATTATTTTAAATTTCAATATTCATTTAATTTTTTTTAAATCTTTTAAATTTGATTAATTTTTCAAATTTTAAAATTCAAATCAACTTTCAAAATTCTAAATTCAATTTCAATTTCAATTCAATTCAAACTCTCAATTCTTTAAACAATTATTTCAAATTAACCAAATCAAATCTGACAATCCTCCAAAACCTCTAGAATTTCCTTTTTCTACCTGTGCATAACTATAACTGTAAATATAGCTATAAGTAAAACATTTGTACTAAATCAAAATATTTTGTAAGTCAAAAACTCAATTTTCAATGAAAAAAAAATCAAAAGAATAAAAGATAAAAGAAATTAAAGCTTAAAACCAAAGGATCAAACCTTCAATCATCGACACATCATGCAAATTCGCTACAAGCAGTTGGATACTTAACAAAAAAAAAAAAAAAATAGACACACAAAAAAATGCAACCTACGAAGCTCATCATTTCCTCACACAGAAATTTCTTTTCATTTTTTTACCTCAAAAATAAGAAGTGCTCAGTCATGCACATGGAGTATTTAAAAAAAACCATGAATAAGCAAATAGGCAAACAGCGAGGAGGAAGAAGAAGAAGACGAAAGAGGAACAGAACTAAAAATATGACAAAATGGTTGGAATGATTGACAGATTTCTATCATAATTTCTATGATGGAAACCATTACAGTTAATACCAGAGGTCAATACGTTCTCGATGGATTAAATGTTAAATCCCAGTATATTTGTGTGACATGAGCAAATAATCCACACATACAGGCACACAGTCAATTCCCTTTTATTTGCTCTTTTGTGTATTATGTTCGCATGTGTACGTCTGCATACTTTTTTTTGGGTCGATTGATTTCCTTTTAAAATTTATAACCCTCGATAGAGATTAACAGCTGCATTGCATGATTGTGAATCTCGACGTTTTTGTGCCTCAAAAAAAAGTCGTCATCAATTTTTCTCTCTCTTTGACTTCCTTCTAATGCTGTCGTCTATTGTTTATTTTTCAGTTGCACAATCGCCAGGAAAATATTTATTCGCATTTTTAAATGTTTGATTTATTTTTGAGGGGTCGATTGGAAGTTACGTCATGATTTAGGGGTGTAGTTAGTGTCATCCTAATTATGCCATACAATATATCAAGCATTTCCATGCATTTCCCCCCTTATTACCCTCTAAACCCCTCCAACCCCCACCCAACCCTCACCTAACCCCTGCACACCCCCAACACCATCCACTTGGTTCCCTCTCATTCCTTACTATGTCTCTGATTCTCGGGGTTTTCTCTCATACGGATGATCATTAATCAATAGTCATCTGTTGGACTGCATGCATGCACATACGATTTATATATGTACACATGCATGCGTCTCTGTCTGTAAAATGGAAATTCTTTTCAGTTTTACCACTAAATTGTTTACTTAATTCTGTTAGATTTTTTTTGGGAAGCTGATTTAGAAATTAATAATCAATAATCTACTTATTTTTTTGGGTATTGGACAAATAGAAAGATGAAGGAGAATTGAATGGAAGATGCTGGTAGAGATTATGGTGGGATGGGATGAATTGTTGGTGGTTTGTGATGTGGATGAGGTGAATGTTGGAGGATTTGAGGTATAGATTGTTTTTTAGTTGAGTATGATCGGTATGCAGCATTTGATGCTTCTTAAGAGCTTTACTTACTTAGTTCGCTGATCGTACAGATCAATTATGATCCAAGACTTACCTTAGATGTAACCTAAAGCTAGTTCTATCGCTGACTTTATCGCTGGCTTTTGTTTGCCAATTACGGATACCAAATGCCATGCTTTATCATTTCTATTTATGTACAGCTTCTCTCCATGAGCTCTAAGCCCATTCTCGCGTTCTGTCTCGCGTTAGTTGCATAAACAAAAGCCTTAATCGCAGTAAATTAAGAACTAAGTGCCAATTGATAGACAATGTTTAATCTCTTATTTGCCACTATAAGGCCTTGAGATGAGGTGTCTCGGAACTGTCTCAACCTTGAGACATCTGGAAGACATACTAGACATATCTAGTTTCCATTTGATTGTAGTTGAATGCAGCTGTAACAGACTATCATGTCAACATTCGAATATGTGTCAATCGGTCTAGCTCAATTCAATATTATTGACATTTTTACAGTCGCTTTGATAGTCAGCACCCCCTAATAGTCCAAATACTACCACAATTTCCAAGCATAACTGAAATTTATAAATAATGATCGAAAAAATTCAAAAAAAAAAAAATAATTAATTCACTTTTCTGCAAACTTTATTTTCAACCCAAAAAAAATACAGAAAATTTTCGTACCTCCTCACCAGTGGATTACAACTGTCATACCCTCACTTTTACAAAACGGTAAAAACTCTCATGACCATTTCACACATATCAATTTTTTGGGTATTGTCGATCATTTAAAAGAAACTTCATTAATCACAAAAATTCATTAATCACTAAACTGAACAGTATCGATGCTCACATTATTTATTAGAGAATTTCTTGAATTATTGATTGCAATCTCCTGTATTATTTCCCTAATTCCTCTTTTCAATTCTCTTTTTTTTATTATTTTTTTTATTCAATCATTAAAGGCATACGTCTGCGATGTCTGTGATGTTTATGTGGTATTTAAAAAACTATTATTGTCACTGAATAATGAAAATTGAATGGAATGAGCTGAAAATGTTTTTAAAAGCTTTGCTTTATTAATTACTTAATATCCATGAAAAATTCTTTTCTTTACTTAATTATTTATTTATGAGAATTGAATTCTTCTTGGCTTTAAGTCTGGCTTTGTTTGTGAAATGCTTTGGTGGAATGAATTGGAATTGTGATCAGGTCTAATTGGTTTATGTTGTGGAATTGGAATTTTAAGTGAAATTCTAAAAGAATGAGGTTCAAATCTCACTATAGAAGACTATTTAATCAGTTTTAACTCAAGTTGTGGAGCTACATATAGCAATTTTTAAAAATTCTTAATTTTGTCTTTGTATGTAATAAAGTATTTTAAGTACGTCTGGATGAATTGGAACTCCTAAAACTGGCAATGACGCCATCTCTATAGCGCGAAATATTAAAGTATGACCATGTGTCGTTTTTAGACCTAGCTAAAGGCATTTAGCAACCAAAAGGCCATGCATGTTGCGAGTGGACAGTGTGATGCCGACTCTTGATGGCAATTCTTACCTATTCATCTCTTAGTCAAGCTATTCAAGCACAATCCGGTTTTATCAAGACTTGACTTTGAATTTTGCGACTCTTATAGTGGCAATTCTTGTCTATTAATCTTTTAACTAAGCCAAACCATCCAAGCATAATCGGGTTTGATGATGACTTGGTACTGAATTTTGTGACCACAGTGAATCTTACGGTCAAGACTCTGCTCTATTACTCACATATTTACTTACTTCACTGTCCATACAGATCAATTGTGATCCATGACCTCCCATAGATGTCACCTGAAGCTGCCTCTATCGCTGGTCACCTGCACCATTACATCTGCTTAGCATCTGCTTAATTTTAAATGGACGGTTCTTAAATAGACAGTTTCAACTCTTAATCTTCAAATTGTTTCTCAAGCTCATCTAATTTCCAACATTCTGACCCATATTCCATCCCGATCTTATCTAACATCCACAGACATCATCATTCTCAATAACCCGAATAATCAACAACTGAATAGTAAATCCATCCAACATCTGATATCAACATCATCCAATGATTACGATGATATGTGAGTCAAGCAGATTCAGACTCATTGAATGATAACAATCATAAGATAAAGGAAAATAAGAAGCACAAAACATACTTATTTGTGGATGAGAATATAAGGCAACTCTTTCATCACTATTTCATCTATCTTGTTCAAGCAGCAGACTTGAAATACAACAAAAATAAAAGAATCAACTAACTTGCTTTTGTTGGAACTGCTCATAAATTATCAAATTATAATTTTCTGAAATTCATTATATATTCAATGAAGAAGCTTAGACTCTAGTGCGATTATTATGAAGAGGAAAAGAAAAGTTGTTGATTATTTAGGTTTAGATAAGAGACTGTGTATGGAGAGTTGTTGATATTTTGTAGCTTAGAATCGGCAAGTTTGGTGCATTTTCTGAGAAGTTGTTTTGCATAGTTAATGATGAAATTAATTAAATTGACACTATGGTCTTTAAATGTGTACCGGGAAGGACAATAGAATTGAGTAGTCGTCATCATGACGCTGTGTTGACTGCAAAACGAGAGAGTCACCTGACGACTACGTGACGGCTGGTATAGGTTCATTTATATAGCAAAGCATCAAATTAGCCGCATTGAATTGTTAAATATGATTCCAAGTTTTTTATATGAATTTATTAATAGAAGAGATGCAACTAAGGTACAGATACAAAGGTTGTAGCAAGTCATATTTGAGGGTGTCAGAATTCAGATAGAATTCTAAATAATTCTGGTTTAAAATTCTGAAAAATAACTGATCAGAATTTTTTATCAGAATTCTCCAGAATTAATGGTCTGGCCTGTGCAACACAATCATTTTTGGGGGGTATAGGGATTACCGAAGTCTTGGTTTCGAAGAATTTAGGTGCCTAATACCGAGACCAGGATCAATACCGAGGTAGAAACCGTTTCTGAGACGGAAGTCGTTGGCAAATCCGAGACTGCAAGAGAATTCTTCAAAAGGGAATTGATCTCGGTTTTGAGAACCCTTAAAAGGACGAGAAGTAGAAGGACTTCGAGTTTTTTCAGTATGAAACGCAGTATGAGAGTTCTTTTGGATTTTGGTCTCGAAAAACCCAAGCAAATTGAAGAACTTTTCAAAAAAAGAGTGAAAAAATTGACAACCTATCTCCCCACCTCGAGTAGGTCCCCTATAATGTCTTACCCATTTCGAGTATTTAAAAATATATCCATAAGCATAGTAATGACTTAAAATGATCAAATTGTGACTAAATTGACTAAATTGTGAATGATCAGTTCAATATTCTTAAAATAAAATGTAAAATTCCCTAAAATCCTAAAATGCATCCAATGCAGCCCATCAAAAGTGATAAATTCTACATTCTAACTTTAAACCCTCCAGACAGACAATAACCAGCACCACCATCTTCAATCCCAATCAATAACATCACCGTCTTATTATTATCAATCAATTCAATAATCAATAAGAATTGAAAGGTGATTAAACTATTCCAAAATATCAATCCACACAGCAATATCTCTAAAGCATCGATACCAAATGTTCCTCAACCCTCACTAAATCAACCATTTCCTTCAATACTTTCAAACTTGTTTCACATATAAATTATCATTTCTTCAGTTTCTTCTCTTTTTGTTGCCCTCTTGTGGTTATGTATCTTTCTATTTCTTTTATATATATCATGTCTGTTTGTGTTATGATTTTTAATTTATAAGCAGCTAAAGGAATTCTTATTAAAGGTATAACGCTCTATAAATTTTAAAATGTTATCAAGTTATAAATTAGAAAAATTGACATAAATTAACAATTTAAAAATAAATTTATGAGTCAAATGAGAGTGACGCCAACAAATGGAACTGAAAAAAAAACTTATTTTTTTTTTCGGGCATTTCTGCCTCTGATGTTTGGTTCCTTTATGAATATTTTGCACTTTAAAATAAAGTTTTTTTATTTCGCTTTATTTTGTTATTGTTTATTGCAAAAAAAATAATAAAAAAAGTTTTCTCATCAAAAAAATAAGTTTCAGACTTCCCAAAAGTCGCGCTTATCAATGATCTGGATTTCTTTGGCAGAAATAAATTTTTTTATAAATGCCCGTAAATGGAATTATTATGAGACTAAGGAGGGAATTGTTTGGGTTATGGAGATGGATGGTAAGCACTTTTGTATATCCAGATGCTTCAATTTGTTCAATAAGGTTCTTTACAGTCAAAAAATTTAAATACTTTGAATCAGAGTTGGGTAACCTTTTATTTTTCGCGACACACCTTGTTGGGAAGCTTCGACCGCCTAGACACATACGGCATACAGTTCATGTCATTTTCGAACATTTTAGATGACTCACTAGTGTGCCATGGCACACAGGTTGCCCTTTACTGCTCTGGATGAATAATTCCAAATTCATGAATTAAGCAAACTTTGAAAAAATTATTCAAAATTGTCAAAAAAATTCAAAATTCTTCAAAAAATTTCAAATTTTTACATTTTATCAAGCAAATTTCTCAAAACCTTATCATCAGTTCATCAAACTCAAGCCACCATCCAGTAGAGCTTGAAATCATTTCGGATTTTGGATCAAAACGACTTGAATCGATACAACCCAACACCAAATTGAAGTCGACTTGAGTCAACCCAACTCTATCCAAAATTGAATTCAATTCCAACCCCTGCCATCCAGTCAAATAACCAACATCAAACTCACTACTCCACTCAGGCAAGTTCATCAGCTAAAAAAATTCCTTATTCTTCAGAATTATTCATTTTAAAAAAAAGCAAAATTCATTCTTTGGCACTAGCCTCATTCATTTATCCATTATCTCTGAACTCTCTCTATGCTTTATGCATTTATTTTGCTTTTTTTATTTCAATTAACAATCGTCTGGTATTCATATTAAGTTCAAATGTCTGCTGTACAATACTGATTGTTTATTGTTTTTTTGGTATGTACGAATATTGAGTAGATGGAAGTTATAGCTGAATTCTTAAATAGTTCTCAAAGGAAGATTGTATTTGGGACTGTGGGGGCTTGTGGATTGGACCTGGGATGAGTTTATGGAGTTGCCTGGGTTTAATTGGAGTTGGTGCCGGATTTTTGATCGATTTGTGCTGTTTTCTGGGTTTCAAAATTCAGCTTTTACATTATTGGGTTTTTGCTAGCAGTCAAGTTGAGATTTTGGAACTACCGCAGCTATTGTAAGCTACTCTTAGACCATATTTCCATGGTCAAGTCTTTGTAAATAGCTGAGCTAAGACTGAAGCTCTCATCACTCATCTAGGTACCTATTTAACAGTTCAGACTGTGAAATAATATGAAATTACAGAAAATGACACAAAACTCCTCAAAATGATCTATTACGGCATACTTAATGACCAGTAATCCATGCTTCATAACCAAAATAATTCAATTGAATATTTCCCTGCCAAAAATAACTTCAATCACCTCATTAAGATCCCAATCATCAACAAAAAAAAGTAATAAAATTAACCCAGCATATTTAATGAGCAATAGCTTTAAAGTATCCGATCCTTGAAGACTTCCCAACAAACAACAAATGGCGAATGAAGGTAGAGAATCTCAAAACAAAAAAAACTCATCAACCTAATAACCATCAAATTTAATAAATGGATTCCCATCTCATAATTTTTAATGGCGATCAATTTTTATTCATTGACTTCCTCAATTTTCAACCAAAAAAAGACCTTCCGTACCAAAAAACAACGAAACATTTTCCCATATTCATCGTCAATTGTCCATCTGTAAAAAGTTTCGACGAAATGAATGTATGCTGCTCTACGAAGCATCAAAATCTTTCCTATTATCTTCTTAGAAATTCAATTTCCTTTTTGGATTGTGCAATTTTCCATTTCTGTGCTGTATTTGCCAACTGGAGAATTTGCTTCTGGAGTTTTAGATTTTCTGTTATTTGAAAGAATGAACTATGGGAAAATGTTGAAGGTTTATGGATATTGAAGGGATAACTGTGTAGAAATGGGATTTCAAGGATATTAGGAAGTTAGGAGGCTATTAAGCTACCGTTAGGTTGCTGTTTTAAGGGAGCTTTGTAGATTTTTAACAAAGAAGATTGGAACTGAAATTAATAATTAGTTGAATTTGTTGATTTAATGGATTTTACTATAAATTGTGTAACAAATCGACTTAAGAAGCCTTTGAGTTGCATTAAAGACCTTGATTTTGCATCTAAGACAGATAAAGAGCTCAATGCTCAACTTAAAAAGCGACTGATACTTACCAGAATAGCACAAATTGAATAATAGATCAAAAATCCGGTTCTCGATCCACGAGACTCAGATTTAATGTCGGATTTGATTTAAATTTTGCACTATGATGCTGCAGAGTCATCATGGATTTTCGATCGATTAACCGACTTGTGCTTATCAGGTTAATCAATACCCAATACCAAAGTATTGACTAAATCTATTGAAAATTTATTAAATAACTCAAATACTCGAATAGCACAAGTCGGTTAATAGATCTCAAATAAAGTACCAAGCCAGTGTAACAGTTGAAAGCGAATTCATCACCAAGTCAGAGTCACGCTGACCTAGAGCTAGATTTCTTATCGATTTATCAGTTTGGACTATTCGGAGTACTAAGAATTGAATATGAGCCAATCTTATGTTCCTTATTCATAATTGATTACCTCGCAGGCTAGTCGGGTATTGAGTATGAGTAAATTAACAATGACAGAGCTTGATTCAACTTAAATTCGATTGAACTAGACCGACTTGATTCTACACAACTTCTGACACATTCTACAGTCTATAAAATAATGTCGCTCAAATCTCACCTCAAATCCCGTCCAAATCAAATGTGATTTTCAACTTAAACCCCCCAAAAAATAACAATTTAAAATTTATGTATATATGCTACCCATTTTTACATATTTCCATTCATTTCCGTTATCATTTCATAATTAGTGAACTAATGAATCATAATCCGATCACAATAAATTAAAACATAAATAAATCAATCTACATTAGCTATAACCAATAGGCATACGGCACCGAATTCAATAAAAATAGTTTTTTATTTTGTCTACCTTCTTATCATGTGCATCTCATCAATATTTATGACATTAAATTATTTTCTGTCATCTAAAATGCCATAAATTTATTCCATTGATTTTTTTGTGATGTATTTTTCGATGGAGAAAGCTGAAAATTTGATGTTAAAAATGCAGTGAATATTTTCTATGGTAATTTTAAAGTTATAAAGTATGAGCTTGAGGAAATGAGAATCAAAATACGTGGAAATTGTGCAATGTTATGAAATGAAGAGGAAAAACAAATGTTCGTGATTCTCAAATATTTGTTTTTCAATTGCTTAATTTAAATGTGGATTGTGAAAATAGTGAGGGGGGATTGTAATGGGGTAATAGCTGGAATATTGGAGAAATTGATGTTTACTCAGTGCATTTATGTCTGGAATTTTGAAATTTTTCAAATTTATGTTCAAAACTTCAATTGAAGTTCAAGTTTCAAATTTAGTTCAAAATTTCAGTTGAAAATCAAATTTCAATTTAAGTTCAAAATCTCTTTTAAAATTCAATTTAGATACAAAATTTCAATTTGAGTTGAAATTTCAGTTCAGGTTCAGAATTTCAATTTAAGGCAAAACTTCAATCTAAATTCAAATTTCAATTTGAGTTTGAAAATTTCTTTAAAAATTCAAATTTCAAATTAAATTCAAAATTTAACTACAAATTTCAATTTTTCTCGAAACTTTGATTAAAATTCAAATTTCAAATTTAATTTTAAAATTTAAATTAAATTTCAAAATAAACTTGAGTTCTCAAATTTTGATTGAAATACAAATTTCAACTCAAATTCAAATCAAATTCAAATTTTATTTTTAGTTTACAATTTTAAATTTACATTCAAATTTCATTTTACGTTTGAAATTTGAACTAAAATTTAAATTTTATCTTAAATTCAAAAGTTCAATTCAAATTCAAAATTTCAAATTAAATTCAATAAAATTTCTAAAAATGCGCTCTAAAGCCTCCTAAATTCTTCAACTGTACTCAATCTGCAATTCAATATTAAAGTCGCATACTGTACACAAGAACAAAACCCCCAAAAAACAAACAACAGAATAAAAATAAAGAAAATTGTTGAAATCCATTAATCACAAAAAATCGATTTTAAAATATTTTGTGTTCCTTCAACATTTTCATGTCGTGTTCATTCAGTTGACTTAAACAAAAGGACTATTCGCAATGCACCTTTCCTGAATAATTTCATATGCTTGTTTTCCTCCTTAAATATGCTACACTTACTGTTTAAATTCGAATTTTACCGTCAAAAAATTGAAAAAAATTTCATCAGCATATTGTAGACGGTTCCATTGAGTAAAATAAATGAATAATGACTTTTTTTGAGGCATTTCCATATCGTTTAGTGCTGTCGACTAATTTTCACTTTTTGACTTGTGCGACACCCTTAAAAATATCCTTAAAGCAACCAAAAAAAAACTTTAAAACTTTAATAATGAACAGATGATTGACTTTGAAAAATTTCTCAAGCCACAAGTGCCGCAAGAAGCTTCAGTTCCTTGCCTTAACTACCATAAACTTTATCGATCCACTCATTTACCTTATCGGCCTTCACAATCTCCATTAACTACTCTAATTACACAATTTTAAACAACAATTCACTGCCATCTGCTGTTAACTAGTCGAAATCTATTCAAGTGTGAGGAATGAAATGATTTTTGCAAGGATGAAATAGTTATGAGGGTTGAATAAGAGAATCTGACTGGAGGGTTGGAAGGAAGGAATCTAATTATGAAATGTCTTAAAATCCAATCAGAATTGCAGGCAATCTGTGTATTAAATGCATTTAGGAAAGTTGTATGGATTTTGAGCATTTTTTGAAATTGAAGGACAGTTTTGGATATTCTTGCAATTTTGAAGATTTTTAGTAAATTAAGAATTTGAGAAAATTGATTTCGAGAATTTTTAAAAAAGCCAGTTTTTTTAAATTTAATTTGTGATTTAATAAAAATTAAACAGATTAAAATGGATTTTTTAAAAAAATTATTTTTTTTTTTAAATTTGAAATAAAATTTTAAATTCCTAGACAATGAAGTTAAATGCTTATTTCAATTGAATTTAGATTTTTAATTCAAATTTAATTTAATTTTTTGATAATTTTACCTTTAGTTTTATTCAACTTTTCAATTCAAATTTAATTTTAATCAATTTTTAAAATTGCCACTTTAATTTCTAATTGAATTTAACCAAATCTCAAATTTAAATCCAAATTTTAAATTTAAATTCAAATTTCAAATTTAAATCCGAATCTCAAATTTAAATCCAAATTTCAAATTTAAATCCGAATTTCAAATTTAAATCCAAGTTCCAAATTTCAATTAAAGTTTCAAGTTTTAAACTCAAATTTAATTTAATTTTTTTAAATACTTCTATATTTCCTTAATTTTAAAACAAGACTCATTTTTTGGTCAACCTTACAAAAACACTAACTAAAATGTCCATAAAAAACCCCTTCCAGCAACCCCCATTGTTCACTGCACATTGCAAAATCTCAAACAATCTCCAAATCTCACAAAAAGAATCAACAAAATGCCAATAACAACAAAGTCAAGGTCACAAAATGAAAGCAAAATTCGAGCAAAAAATTTGCATTTTTGCACTTCTTTTTGTTCCTTATAATCCTTTCGAAATCTTGACAGGTAGAATTGACCACCTCATATTTATGTTATGAGAGACAATTTGGATAATGGCTTTAATCCTTTTAAACCATAAATCCATTTAGTATGGTGACAATTGTTGAGCATTTAAGGATTCCATTTATGACTTATCGTAACAAATTAGAGTTAAGGTCATTACAGACACTTTAAAGTCGTTTAACTTTAAAAGTGAAAAATTACATTAAGCATATCTGTTCGGGTTTGTAGCACGAAATCGATGATGGAGAAGTTGAGAATTATTTTTATAAATATTTCCTTTCACTTCCGTTTTTTTTCGTGACATGTGCTTCATATTTATTTTTGTAAATGGAATGGATGTATTCATCCTCGGGACGACTAAACTATCTCACCGAAAACAAAAACTGCTTAAAATGCACATTGAATTGAAAATGGATGTTTAAACATGTGCGTTGGCGGTTGGTTCTTGAATATTCATATTCTACAGACACAAATAAATTTTAATCCTTATGAAAATACAAGAAATGTTCTTTTTTTGTTTGAGACACAGATCGTGTTTATTTTAAATAAGCGATTGTAGATTTTTTTTTTGTTAGCTGACTTTTAGGAATTGGGACAGATTGATGAGGAGTTGGTGGTTGGATTGGCAAATAAACAGCAGCGGCTTAGTATTCGAGTGTCGGTGGAACGATCCTAACGACCCGGGCTAAATCTCAGTTAAACTCAAGTCAGATTCGAGTGATTTTATGTTGTTTCTAGCCTTACCAACTTGGGTTGTGTATATTTATGACACTCAAATTGTGACTAGGTACGTTGTATTGGAGATACTTTGGGTCATGTACCTATGGAGAGAGCAAAGGGCGACCTGACATGAACAAATTTTGATCCTTGTTGCAGCAAATGAGCCAAAATCAGTTATCATAGTGAGCTGCTACACTCCAAACTACATTCTAGTCTTCCATCAGCTCAGTTACTCCAAGAACTCAATGTCAACTCCGATTTTGTATTGGAATTTTGAGTCAAGTCGACTTAAGGACCGTTTTTATGACTTTCTATACTGAGATATAAGCAAAATTGATCTGTTACTAAAGTAGCGTGTCCTCGAATGTCTTTAAAACTAATTTCTGACTTCAAATAAAGTTTGAGCTGACTTTGAGTAAACTTTGAATTCAGCTAGAGCGAAAAAAGCCTACAGATCTGCAATTCTTAAATGAACTATAAGATACAACCAAAAACTGAAAGACTTTGCATCTAAAACACAGAAAATGGAGTCTGCAGTTCTTAACTGAATTTAAAATTCGACCAATTCATATCCAAAAACATCAAAAATACGCTCCATCCATCCACACCAAAAGCCAATTCCAAGTATCTCCGTATCTACCACATTTTAAAAGAACTTTAATTCATCTACCGTGCTAAATTAATCTTTTTTTTTTTACTTTTCTCCATTCGGTTGTGTTGTTGTGTCTCTTTAAGGCAAGAAAGCGGTTATCAATGCGAAGAGTAAAGGAATGAATTAAACAGAAAAATATATTCAAGTCGGTATCGTTCTTTCAGTAAGTCAAGTCCGAGGCTGTTTACTCTCATCTACCGAATAAATCCATTATGCATGAATAAGACTCTGTTTTTTAGATCTCAAATCTCATATTACCACGAATTTAAATTATGCCAAATTTTCAACTTACAAGATGCGAAGATTTTTTTGTTTTTTGTGTGCCTTTACATCCTACATGCCATGTATGTGTATATTTATTTATTTATGTGATGTTTTCTGGCTTGGCTGTTCATTCACGAAATAAGAGATACTCTCTTATTCTGCAGTAGCCTTTTTTAAAAATTTATGTTATTAGGTGGGTTCATTTATTTTAATCGCATGTAAGATAAAGAAACTGCACACGTAAGAAGAAAATGGAAATAAAGAGCAGAATGGAATGAAAGAGTAAAAACTTGTTTCTTTTGTGCCTTCACGAATCGTCATTTAATTTATGAACTTCTTAAAGTTTAATTAAAACACATTTTGTTTTTAAAATATAAAAATTCATCGCTGATTATGTCGGGGATCTCGGTACATGTATGGATATATTATTGGATTATGTGTATTAAATCATTTGATAGATGAACATGAACTGGTGGTTATGCATTGTTGATCTTGAAATTTATTTCTTGTGTTCATCGGTTGATAATTTGGAATAAAATTTATTTTTTTTTTTATTATCTTATGCATGTTGGAAGAAATTACACAATTTTTGGATTAATTTTTGATATTTTTATACCGTGAAATGATTAATTTAAGAGTTTATTTGTCAATTATTCTTGTTGGTGAAGAATTTAAAATTTAGATTGAAATTAAGACATCAAAAGACATGCGATTCTTGCAATTTTAAAGTTTTTTTGAAATTTTAAAATTTATAAACACAAAAACCTTTAATCTGCAGTTAAAAAATTCAAAATAAAAACAACTAACATAATATTTTTAATTTAAAAGATTTTTTTTTAAAAAAAAATTTTGTTTATTTTTAAATGATTTGAAAAACTGTTAAAATTAACTAAAATTTGTAAATTCAATGTTTTTGATTTTTTTTTCGGTTCGAGACTTTTAAAATTAATTTGTTTTGTTCAGAATTTATTTAAAATTCAAAAATTTCAGGGCTTATTTTAAATTGAATTTTTAAAGGATTATTATTAAATTAAAAATTAATTTAAATTTCAAATAATAATTTTAAAAAAAAAATAAATTGAATTAATTTAATAAATTTGATGTAAAAATCCTTGAAAATTTAAAATAAAACGTTTAAAAAATCTTGAAATTTTGAATTTTTTGAAGAACTTATAAAAATAATAAAATAACTTGTAAAAAGATTTTATTTTTTTTTCATTTTATTTTATTTTAAATTTTTTTAACCATTCATTAGTCACATACATGAAAAAAATTTAAAAATTTTTAAAAAGATTTATTTAAAAATATTGGTAAAGCTTAAAATTTAAAAATTCGATTTTTGAAATTGAAAAAAAATTTTTTAATTCCAAAAATTTAAAAATTTTTTTTGCAGTTTAAAAAATATAATTTTTAAATCGTTTTTCTTAACCTGTTTTTTTTGTCTTTTTTTTAATTTTCTTCCATTCAAATTAAGAGTTTTTAGTTTCAAAAATTTAAAAATATTTGTTAAAAATTAAAAAAATAACTCTTTAAATGCACACTTAGAAATCCATTTTAACTTTTTTTACAAATTTAAAAACAATTTTAAAAATTTTACTCATGGTATTTGAAAAAATCCTCAATTTTAATATAATTCCTTCAAAACTCTTTCACAAAAAAATTCCAATTTACAACATATCCATAAACACATGAAAAAAGATCACATTAGCCTACAGCATTGAAAAACCTTGAACTTTATCAAAATACAAAAATTTTTAATAATGACAGCACAAAAAATGACTAAAAATTTCTATCCATATGTTTCAAAGCAGCAAAAGGAAGGCACACAAACAGAAATAAAATAAAAAAAAAAGATAAAAATTTATCAGAATTGGATGGAAAAAGCCAATAATTGATATGATTGATGCGATAAGTTATTAATAAAATAGTTATGGCGCACATAATTTTTTATTCATTACAGTTAAACAAATCGAAATACAATTTTTCCCATTATCATTATTGATAGATATTTTTATGAATGTATGGATGACTGTATATGAATATAATAATATAAATATATATAGATAGATATAATAAAATAAATAAACATGAAGCACAGCAGATGGGGGGTGTTTGGGAGTTTTGGGTCGGTCGTTGGGATTTTTGGATGGCTGTTAGGTAGGAATTGGACTGTAGATGCATCTAGAACTTATAATAGGATTCGAACTAGTTCAACAGCTCTGATTTCTGAATGTAGACTAGATTGAGGGACTGTAGGCTTTGAATTGAATAGCATGAAGCGGGATTGTGTCTCTAAAAATTCAAATTGAACTTCTAGTGCAGCTGGATAGAGCCTTACTGCTTCTGACACTTAGATAGTCCACCAAACACAATTCTAAATCCAAGTTATAAGCTCGTAAGCCTCAATTTCTCATTATTTTGATGAAATATGGCAATTTAGTAAATTGAGATTCGAACTAACGATCACTGAGCTTACCTTACAATTCATAAGCACAACAGCACTACCCAATTGAGCTACAAACCCTCCTGAACTCACAAAACCCCACCCAGCAGTGTTCCGTATTCCCCAATCGACCCCTTTCATCTAAAAATCTGAGAGAAAGGAGAAAATAATATTTTTAAGCAGCAAAAAAGAGAGTAAAATTTATCGTGTGCAGCGATTCTATTGTTTATCTATATGAGATATATTATGTGAAATTATTTTTCAACTCATCCAAGTCAGTTCTGTATGTTTTCAACACTTGTTGTGCAATTTTCAATTCACCATCATATTTCGAATTCATTCTGATTTATGAGACCATCGTCTCGACTCAACATTTAGTTGTGTCTATCCTATTCACGCAGTATATGCCATCTCTGTCTAACGCACATGCGCCGATGATATTCTATGAATGAAAAAAGGGGGCCGCACAACATTCCATCTCTTTCAATCACAATGTGATCGTCACTCATTCGTTTCTCTCACGTAACGCCTTCCATCTCATTCTCGTTCATGTCTTCATGTATTTTACTATCTCATATTATTGCCCATTTTTTGTCTCTCTCGTCATCTCGAACCCGGTGTCAGTCGTTCCTCTCTTCTCCGTATATATTCAATAATATTAAAAAAAAAAGAAAAAAAAAAGCAAATGAAATATTTTTACACACGCCGGGGAGAAGTAAAGAGAAGAAATATAAAAAAAAAAAAAATGAAAAAAAGTATCGAAAAGAACGACGAGCAGCAATAATAATGTGTAATTTTTTTTTTTCTTTTGAGACACTATACAATAATACATCCATAAAGTAGTCAAACTGAAACATTGGCGCTTTAAACACGTACTTTTTCCGAGATCGCATCGCAGTGGCTCAAAATAAAAGAAAAAATCAAATCAAGATTTTTATTTATTGCTAAAAATTAATATATTTTATCACTTAATAATTGAAATACATTAATTATTGAGTTGCATATATAAATTTATATATATATGATTATTTGTAATTTATTCGAGAGCAACCGAGAAATAAAGGATTATTAATTAATATAAAAAAAAATAATGTGGAAAATATGTGAAAAATTTTATAGTGAACAAGTGAACAAAAAATGATGAAGAAATTTGAAAAAAGAGATAAAAATTCAATAATAGAAAAAATAATAAAAGAAAGTGCAGGTCATAAATTATATTGAGAATCTCTATAAAAAGGACTTTAAGGATTTCACAATTCACACCTAAAAATATTATAAAAATTTCTATAAAAGTGAACAAAAGAAAGAAAAATAAAAGAGAAAGGAAAGAAAGTGATTGGACAGAGTAAAAATAATAAATAGATAGAATAGTGCAATGATTATTGACTTGTATATTTTGTGTGACACCATCACAAGTTTATGATTTGTGAAAATAAAAAGTGAATTTTTTTTAAAAATAATTATTTATTTGTGAAGGAACAAGAAGAATTTTTTGCATTTTTTTTATAAAGAGTGTTTGGATCATTTAACTTGTCATCGAATTGATAATTTAGTTGCGGAAGAATAATGTATGTGAATTTTCAATATTTTTTAAATTAGTTAATTAGATAAATATGAATCGGTAATATAAACTGAGTTTTGTGGTTGATGAAGGAAGTTGTTTGAAGATTCGTTTGGGAAGTTATATAAGAATGTCATTAAAAATTGTCGATGAACGTTTGAGAATTGAAGAAATATTGAGTATATTTGTTGAGAAATTGAAAGTTGAAAGAATTAATGACAAATTTTTAAATAAAATTTAAAAAGTTGAAATTTTCAATTTGAATTGAAGTTTTGAGTTTGCAATATTGTCAGTTTGATTTTTAATGTTTATATGACAATTGAAATCACAGAATATTGGAAAAATTGAAATTATAATGCAGTTTACTTATCTTTAACCAAATTTTACAATTTTATATCAATCTATAAATCATAAACTCTGTAAATAAGAGAGATTTAAGTTAAGTTGAATTTCAAAAGAAGTCGTGTCGACATTTTCATATAATATTCAAGTCTTCTTACAACTCTGGTGAATATTGTCGGGTTTGAATGAAAATTTAACTTTTTTAAAATTGATTGTCATTTTAGTGTCAACTTAGAATTTGTGAATTCTTAGCTTTAGTGCTATTAAGACTTGTGAGAATAAGTCGAATCGATTTTGTTCAATATTCAATCTATGGAATTTAGTTAACAAAATCCAAATTTGATTTATACTTATTTGTAAACTTAATTCTTTTTCTAAATTTTAAATTTTAAAACTCTTGATGGTTTCAATTCTTAAGAATTTCAATTTTTTTAGAATTTTAATTTTCAAGATTTTCAATTTTTAACCTCTTTCAATCTTTAAGAATTTCAAAATTTAAAAAATTTCAATTTTTAAGAACTTCAAGTTTTCATGAATTTCAATTTCTAAGAATTTCAAATTTTTAGGAATTTCAATTCAAAAGACCTTCAACATTTAAGAATTTCAATATTTGAGAACTTAACATCTTTAGAATTTCAACTTTAAAGAATTAATAGAACCTTCATAACATTATATTACACAACTATGCTAAATTTAAAAACCTAATTTTTGCATTTTTAATGATAGTTAATTTTAAAAATTATTTAAATCCTTAATTGCATCATTGGTCACGAAGATCAATTGTCATGCACGTTTATTCTTACAATATCATATAATAAGATACTGATATTCCAGTTCTTATAATATACACATAGTAATCAAAGCTGCATAATACATTTTTGTTAGTTTCATTCCATACAAGAATATATTTTATGACAATTCAAATTATCCAAGTAGTTTAATCCAAAATCCAGAATCGTGCTAAAGTCATGTCATCTGGATCTACCAAGTCATAGTCATGCCGGACTGTGCCGAATTTTTAGATCAATTATCCGATTTGTGCTGTTTGAACAAATTTAAATTTGACTTTGAATTCTTTTTAAAATTTTAAATATTTGCATCAAGTTCATTAATTCTTGGTGCAAATTCCATTTGCAACTTAGTAGTTTTTATTACCCTAAATATCAAAGTTTCAATGAATAACCATAAAAACTAATTTCCCCAAACCAGACATCCACCATTAAAAATTCCTTCTACCGTTCAAGAAATGTATTGTAGCTCATAAAATTTCATTTAACTCAACCACCGTCGCTAACGAGAGAGAATTATTTCCCATTCGTTTTGAACGTCACGAATGTTCACTTTTTTTTCATGTTGTGCTGCATAAATTTTATTCTACTTAAATGTCATAGAGGAAAAACTATATTTCGTGGATGGCTTAGTACAAAAGAAAATGTAAAAAATTTTTCCTTGTTTTGTTGGGAAAACGAAAAGTTGTTTTTAATTTTCATTTGGAATTATGAATAATATTGTTCTGGTTTTGTATTTCATGACAATTTTTTTGTGTTTAATGTTGGAATGGATTTTTAAAGGCATTAGCTTTGTGTAATAAGTAATTAATTTCAATGCGGAAAATGAAGGGTTTTGAAGTCATTTAATTAATCGATTATTAAGTTGAAATTAATTAGGATTTTTGCTTCAAGTTTTTCAATTTTTCTTTGGGATTTTAGGATTGAATTTTATATAAAATTAGAATTTTGAGACAATTTTCAATTTTTGTCAGTTTTTGAATTGTCTAAACTCGACTAAAATTTCAAAAATATAAACAGAAATTGCAAAATTAAAATCCAAATATTCAAAAGTTTAATTTAAAGTTTGAAGATAAAGATAAAATATTCATTCAAAATTTTGAAATTGTATTGTAAATTGTTCAAATTGTTAAAATTTAAAATCTAAATTTGCAAAGTTAATTCAAAAAATTTGAAAATCAAACTCAAAAATTTAAAAATTAAATTCAAACATTTAAAAATTAAAATCTAATATTTCAAAATTAAATTCAAATATTTCAAAGAATCATTTAGTTCAAAAATTCAAATTTTTGAAATCTTTTGAAAATTAATTGCAATTTTTAATATTAAAAAAAGATTTTAAATTACTTAAAAAAAGTGAAAAATCAAAAAAAAAATTCAAATAATCACTTAATAAATCTTTTAAACAAATCCGATTTAAATTACGTTTATTGTTTAGTTTCTTTATTCGTTAATGACTAAGAATATAAAGCTGTCATGTTACTCTTTCGAATCCATTTATTATCCTTCATGTCCACATCCAATAATAAATTTAACTTCATCTGTTAAAATCAAAAAGTTTTTCTAACTTAATTATTAGTAAGAATTTTTCAACTTTTTTACTTCAAAATTACTTAATTAATTTTTTTAAATCAAAAAGTAATTTTACCTAAAATAATGATTCAATTTTTGTTAAAAATCTAAAACAATTTATCATCCATAATTGAACCTTTCTACATTAAATCCACTTAGAATTTTCACTTACAAATATAATTTTAACTTCAATTTTTCAACACCTTTATTTTTATCGAAAATGTTCTATTTTTGAATATTTTTTTATGTTCTACACAGAACATATGTTCATGAACATAAACAATTTCTAATCTAAAATTATAGTTGGAAATTTTATTTTTATGAACTTGAAAACCACTAATTGAAAAAATATTAAAATAAATTTAAAATAACGAAAACAACAAGTTTTTAATTATTGGAGCCATATATCGATGACAAAGCATTATTTTTTGTTATCCTGAAAGCCATATTTGTTTGAATTGCGCCTCTGGAGTTGCAGGCTGTTATAATATTTGTCAACAATCGTCATATCATACAACTTATTATTGTATATTTTGTGAAATTAAAATGTAGAACTATTATTTAATTATTTTAAGACTTTACTGTCATTTTTATAAACAGATGAGTTTTCAAAAAAATGTTAAGTCATTCAACAATTGTTTAAATAAATTAAATTCTATAAATTCTTATTAAAAAGGAATTTAAAAAATTGTAATAAATTGAGAATATTAAAATTTAAGTTAAAATTGAAAAGTAAAAATCGAAAGTTAAAATTGAAAAGTTGAAAATTGGTTTTTTTTCAAAAAATTTGAAATTGATTCTAAATTTGAAGGTTTTAGAATTTTTAAGAAATTTATATAAATTTCAAAATTTTGAAAAATTTGAATTATTATATGAATTTATTACTCATTTTTAAAAAATTACAATATTTTTGAAGATTGAGTAATTAAACTTTATCAAAATTTAACAATTGAAAAATTTCAAAATTCAAAAATTTAAAAATTCAGAAATTTCAATAATTCAAATATTTGTAAATTCAAAAATTTAAAACTTCAAAATATTTTAAGATTTCAAAATTTGATTATAAATTCAAAATCAATAAAAAATTTAAAATTTGGTATGGATAGGAAATTTAAAATTTTAAAATTTTATTGAAAAATAATTTGAAATTTTAAAAAATTCTTAATTAAACTCGAATTTTTAAACTTAAAATTTCTAAATAATTTTCAAAATTTCCATAACAATTTAAACATAATTTACAATCAATTTAAACATTTATGGCCACATTGCATCCAAAACAAATTTTCCCATCCAACAATACATTCCAATTCAATGAATCAAATCACATTCCACATCCATTCATCTTCACTCACCTTCCATATCTCTACAAAATATCGATTATCTCAAAAGAAAGAAAAAACTTCAAAAAAACAATCTCAAAACTATCTCAAAAATTGAGCTTTAAGCCTTGCCTGATTTCCGAGAAGATGATAATTGTGAAAAAAATTATAAATTATAAATTATTAATGTTGCTAATTGATTTAAATCTATGAGAAAGAACTTTAAATTAATGGTTTCTCACTTTTATATTAGTTACGCAGTAATAAGACTCAATTTTTTCTCATTTTATGCAATTTAAGATATTTTAATGAATAAGAAATTGATTTGATTGCTTTATTAGATGCGGAGTTATGTTGTTTTAGGGGATAAGAGAAGGTGAAATTGAGATTTTTTTGGGAAATTTTGAAGTTTTGGGGATTCACAGGTTTTGAGGAAGTATTGCTGAATTTTTAAGTGAGTGGCATTTAAAATGGATCAAATGGTGGCCATTGTGGCTCGTATCTTGAGTCAGATTTGGTAAAATCAGGTCTCATGCTAGATGCACACTAGTCTGGGAATGGGTTTGATGCCTACTCAAGGGTCACTAGCTGATACATCTAAAAAATACCCAAAATATCCTACAATCTGCCAAAATTCCCAAAATATCCTTCAAATCCCCCAAAATTCCCTTCTAATCACCATCAACCCTACATCCAATCCCCTCCCAATCCCCCCAAAACCCCAATATTCAATTCCCATCCAAAATCACCTCAGCACTAACCTCTCAACTCGCTCTCACAACTATATCAGCTCAAAAAAAAAACCCACAGTGAGAGTAACAATGAAATAAAACTATAATTATTTCAATTTGCAATGCTTGACGGGATAGTAAATGTATGTAAATGTTTCAAATGAGTATGCCTCAAATGACTTTGAAGCTCGCTCATTATTTACTACCTTTTTAAACGTAATAATAATAATAAACAATATAAATACTCACATGTGAGTGTGTTGGAGTTGAAATTTGATGGGTGAAAATTTGTTTTTTGGGTTTGGTTGGGTTGGTTGGGAGTTGTGGATGGGGAATTTTGAGGGATTGTAGGTTTTTTGGGTTGGATTGTTAGTGAATTTTAGGATTTTGTAGGTTTTAGCAAAGATTGAGACTTTTTGGATGAGGTTATTAAACCTAGAAGCCATAATTTCATTTGACAAGTGGTATGTCTAGTTCTAGGGATGATTCATGGCATTTAGATGCATTCCAGAGCTCTACGTACTACCTGCCCTGTCTACTAGAGTTGATTATACTAGTTTCTCTCATTTTCAGCATATATTAAGCTCTTTATTAGATAGAAAACAAGCCATATCCCAGCTAACTTAATCATAAATTCCAAATCTCCTAAACTTCCCAGTTACTAGCCTTAGCAACGTCCTCACTCATCATTTATATAACCAAATAGTCCAAAAATATTGTCATCATTTTTTCATTTCATTTTCAGTCGCAAAACAAAATTTTTTTCAATATCATTGTTTACTTTAAAGCCTCAAAAACACATGTCGTTCAAAGTCTTAAAAACTTTCAGTTATATCTAGATGGCTGTATTGCGTTGAAAATTATCTTTATGAAATTTTATTATTATCTCATTTCATTGTTATTGATTAAGAAAAAAGC
The DNA here is from genome assembly GCF_022539635.2 of Chironomus tepperi. Taxonomy (NCBI): domain Eukaryota; kingdom Metazoa; phylum Arthropoda; class Insecta; order Diptera; family Chironomidae; genus Chironomus; species Chironomus tepperi. The sequence goes on from NW_027226207.1 coordinate 6,818,066, forward strand.
CATCAGGGTTTAAAAATAAAGTGAGTAAATAGGAGACAGAACTTTATAATAATGCAATAATAAGGAGGATGATGAAGCAATAAATTGAACTTTTGAAGCTGTTTTTAAGTTTGTTGTGAGGAAGTTTGTAGGATTTGTTGAACTTTTGAGTAGGTTTTGAAGAATTTTGGGTAATTTTTTAAAAATTGTTGCTGAAAAACTCCTTTTTTTGGGAATTAGAGCTATTTAGATGAATCTAGTCACCCTAAATGGCCAAAAAATGTCCAAAATACTCCAATTTCCTCCAATTCACATCCTAATCCCCTTGTACACATTACAATGTCTTCTACTGTCCACAAAAATTGATCTACTTACTCCCATTGAACAGATACCCAACCAATTTCAACTAACCCATCAAATTTTCACCCCAACTCACCCACCTTAATGCATACTTCATTCCTGTTCCGAAGCCTCATAATCTTGACGATACGCTCATTATAGCTTTTATAAAATTGAATAAAACTTAAAGTGAATTTGCCCAGGCACAAAACTAGCACACAAAAAGAGACGAAAATGATTACTTATCATGAATTTCGTAAATATAGGCAGGATTTAACTAGTTTCAATAAGCTATAAGGTTAAGTAGAGTCGGATAGACAACAACGTTTTGAAATTACTATGATTAAATTGTGAAATTGGTGGAAAGAGAGGTTTGTTGAGGTAGAGAAATGTGAGGTTGGGTACCGTTGTGGATGGATTGAGGATTGAAAGTGGTTGAGAGACTTTGGAGGGAATTTTGAGGAGATTTGAAGGTTTTTTGGGTGTTTAGAATCATTTTAGAGAGGTGTTAGCTTTAATAATTGACATATTGGGCTTATGGGAAGCATTATGTCCCTATATTGATGACCAACATGTCATAAGGCGAACCATGGCTTCTATCAGCTCAAAAACCATCAAATAATCCAATCTGGTCCCTAAATTAAGTACAATTCAATCAAAAATCCACAAAACCCCTCCAGAATCTCCAAATCAACACCAAATAATCCACAATAATCATAAATAAATTCTAAAAGTCCAAAAATTCATTGACCTTTAGTATCAAAAATTTATTCCTCGTGTCGATACATCCTACATACATAGAAGGAACCCAAAAAAACACAAAGAAAAGATTTACATTGAGAAACAATTTAAATGAAAATTCCGCAAAAAACTTTCAAAAAGCAATTAATTATAGATGCACTGAACTTGCTCCTTTATAATATTCACTCTCGTCTCTCTTTCTGTAGTTTTTCATTTAATTTTTGTTTTTTTGTGTGTGCATTATAATTCGCGATAAAAAGTACGATTGGATGCACAACAAAAACAGAAAAAATAAAAGGGAGAAATAACAAGTTTGCAGAAAGGCAGAAAAGAAAAGAGAAAATCAAAAAAAAAAAAATTAAATTGCAATCAAGAAAAGGAAGAACTGCTTCGTTAAAAACGAATAATACGCAAAGCCTATAATTTTGAAGCCAATGAGCATTTTAACCCTTTAGCAAAGAATATCACATTATCTTTCTTTTTCCTCCATTTTTATGAATTGCGTGAGTTTTGGGTCTTTTTGATTTGAGTGCTTGATCTGGGGTCTGAAGTGGACTTTTTGGGGCTGTGGGTTTATGGGGAGGGTTGAGTGGGACTTTGTTGGATATACAAAGCTAGTGAATTAGGAAATATTACATAATTCAATGCTCTGTCATAGGAAGTACCGATAATCTAGGGCTTGGTCAATATTTGACAATTTTTTGCATCAACTCTGATGCTTCCCTTAGCCAACAATGAGAATATGCTCTTCATATTAATTTTTGAGACTACACTTAAGTGCACTAGCAAGTTCACTTCCAAAATGAACTAAAATATGTGCTTCAAACTCGTTGATTGCAAGGTAATGCCCAGTTGTTGACTAGTTCTAACTTATTTTCATCCACTCGGAACTAGTTTTCAAAGGTTACTCAAACGTTCTAATAAGTATTGTCATTTAAATGAGGTTGATCTTTGTATTTTACAGTAATTGACAGTTTTGTCACAGAATTACTGGCTATCGGCGGTTTCTAAGCTAGTTTTGTATTTAATTTAGTCAAGTTCTAGTCTAGCTTAGCTTTTTAAATCTGAGGTCAAGCAGTATTTCCAAAAGGCATGCTTAATACACCTAGAAATTGCCGCATTCAAAGTTCATCGATTTCTGACTCTAATCTTGGCAGAGCTTGAAGTTATTTCGATATTTGTACGGAAAAGTCGACTCAAATCGGCTTCTAGCTGTGATTCTGTCAATTTTGATGCCTAAGTACACCCTAGTCATGCTACGATATCCTACAATAAGTCCCAATTCATCAACTCTCACTAGCAGGCAAGAGTAGAGTAAGCTGAGAGGACGCTTAATTAACATATTTAAGTACAGCAAGCTCTACAAATTATGCTCATTACCTGTTAGGGTCTCGAGAAATCCCCATTCCGAAAAATGCGCTCCATTCACCCTCTTCGCCTCATCACCAAACTCATTCCATCAATAATTTCCCTTTAAACCTTTTCTGCCTGCACATTGTGCATTGAACAACAACAACATCACGTAAAAGTATTCTTCATTTCATGTAAATGAAATGTTTTTTTCTTTTTACTCAACTCTCAAGTTCTTATTATCACAATAATACACCATGCACATTCATGAAGTTTATAAAATGAAAATTATTTTTATTTTCCTTGTTTTTTTTTTGATTATTTCGGAATTGAAATAACAGAAGAATGCAGTATAGTTTGTGGCCCGTTTGAAATTGAAGAAAAAGAGGAAAATAAATTAAATATTTTGGGCTTATTCTGAATTGAATCAAGACTTGCTTCATTATAATTTTCATGGAGTTGAGTTTGGTTGAGAAGAAATGCTTTCTTTGGGGGCTTGTGGACTGTTGGGTGGCAAGAGGTTATGATTGTTGGGGATATTTTGAGGTTAGAATTGAGAAAAATTTGGAATTGGGATAGTTTAGTGAGGAGGGAATGAGGATTAAGTAGGGAAAATAGTTAAGGAGAGTTTGAGGGATATTTGGGGATATTTTGATTTAAAGGAAATTTGAGGATTTTTCTTAGGATTTTAGAGGATTTTTGAAGATATTTGGATAAATTTGCATAAATTTAGAAATATTTGAATGTTTAAGATGATAATAAGGATTATTAAGGGATATTTGAGGATATTTTTGACAATTTAAGGGAAATTTGGGGATTTTAATGGATCCATGAAAGATTTTTGAGGTTTTTTGGATAAATTTGTAAAAAAATCTAGAAAATTTGAATGTATCAAATGATATTTTGGATTATTAAGGGATATTTAGGGATATTTTCAGGAATAGTGAAGTGATTCTGAATTTTTCAGGGGATTTAGCCCAATATTTGACTAAATTTCATCAATTTCGACCTTAGTAACTCCAATAATTCCAAACTCGATCCCAAAACTGCCCCAAAACCCCTCTCAACTCCATCCATAACAACATGTCACCCAACAGCACCCATCATCATCAAGCACATTTCATTTTATTTTTTCATCGGTTCCATCCAATTACAAACTCAACCACTTTACTTCATTTATTTAGTACTTGAAGCAATATGAAAAAAAGCATAAAAAAAATGAAAGAAAGGAATGTGTGTGTAAGTCTATAATCATCGTTGAATCTAAATATCTATAGTTGAAGAAACTTGTTTCTTTCATTTTTTTTTTTGTTGTTCTTGACTATATAAAAAAATCACTGAATAAGAATTGATTCAAGAAATTGGCATTTCATAATTTTCTTTCCACATGAAACATATTTTTAAATTTGTTAAAATCAGGCACAATTTTTATAACATTTTTTATTATTTTTTATTACTATTATTTTGTGTATTTTTAAGAATATAAATAAGTTTTGTTTTATGCAAGTTTTATGCTGTTGTGATTTGGAGAGTTGAATTTAGTTGGGTTGTGCTTTGTCTAGTTGTCAAAATATAGAATTTTTTAGTGACTGAGTTGAATATTTTATTTGGGATTGAAATGAGGACAAACAGATCAAAAGTCTGGATCCAGGTTGTCGTAACTCTGACTTGATGCCACATTCGATTTAAATTCGACACTACGACAGTGTCATGCCAGTCCATTGCCGCATTTGCGATTGATTAACCTAATTTCAGGCCTAATTGTTCAATTTGGGAAAGGGTTTATAAGAAATGATCTTGATCCAGATATTTTGGGATCTTTCAATGTCAATGCCGACACATAGGGAGCCCTTAATAAAGACTTATTCGAATTGTATGACTTATTCGTTAGGACAAACCCTTCAGAAGACTTGGAATTGTATTGAAAGATTTTGTTCAATTCTTAGTGATGGCTAGAAATTAGATTTGATGCATTTCTTCTTAATATCTCATTAAAAATGTCTAAACAATCCACCTGATTGATACAAATCGGTTTATCGATCAAAAATCCAGCTCCAGGCCAGCGTGACTCTGGATTCTTTGATTATGACACTGATTTCCTGTAGAATTCGGTTTAAACAGCTTTGCTGACCTAAGTCCCAAATTTCAATCGATTAGCCAATCTGTGCTATTCGGGCCATGACAAACCCCTTTCAAAATTCACTCCTAAAATGCGCCTTAGCCACCCTAGCCCAAATCCAATGACACAACAACTCAATATTAATGAAAAAGATAAATGTATTTCAAAACAACAACAACAACTTCAATTCTATGTGTATATGTTAATATTAATAATAATATGAAAAATTTTATAAGAACAGCTATGGTTGAATTCAACAAAAAACATGAAATAATATAAAACAGAACTTTACCAACTAAAGACACGACACACAAGGTACCTTAAAAATGAAGTTTCAGTTCTTTCATTATAATTTTTGTGTGGCGGTTTATTAAGCATCAGTTCCCTCTTCTCGCACATTTTTGTTTCCATATTAAAAATCGATTTTATTAAGATTATTAACTCTTTCTTCTTTTAGCTCAAGCTTGCCTTCATTCTCTCTCTCTCTCTGTCTTTAGTTCCACTTCGCTGTATATATGTTGTGTGTTTGTCGACAAAAGAAATAAGAAGAAGTGGAGAGAGAACCAAAAAAAAAAAATTAATTGCCATTTTTTAAATGCTCGAATGGATGTTCGCTTTATATACAAAATTTTTATTTTCAAACAAAAATAATGTATTCCAAAATACAAACGTAGTTTAATGCAAATCACTTTTTTTTTCGTTTCGTTCCTTTGCCTAAAATAAAAATGAATATACATATGAAAAAAATTACAAGAATTAAGAATGAGATGTAAAGGTGGAATTGGGTTTGAGGGAAGAGAGAGGGGGATTTAGAGCGCATTTTTAGGAATTTTGAAATTTATACAACAGTCTTAAGCTCTTAGTCTACACTGGCAAAGACACACGTTGGCCCATTACCGCATTTAGAGCTCGTTGGTCATATAAAATAGAATAAAATCTTTGGCAAAATCTGATTCAGTTTCAAGTTCTAAGCAGTTCAAAACAGAGCGTAGTTTGTTGCTTTGCGACAACATATGTCACTCAAAAGTCAAAATTTTACAATATTATTGATCATGTTTCGCAGCAATGCTTACATCCTTATTATAACCATGGTTTAAGTTTCTAGAAGCCTCTTTCTTTCATGGGTAGCCCAAGAAATGTCTGAGAATCCCTAAAATTAATTACTTCCCTCAGAAACTACTTGACTATAGTCTTACCGTTAACCCCTCTACCCTATAGTAGAGCTACAGCCATCTAAAGCCATTAAAATAGTCAATTCAAAGTAAAAACCGCAACTCCTAATTCCCCTCAATCTCATCTTCTAAATATTCCCGCTCATATCAACACCATCATCCAACAACAACAAACGGTGCTTTTACGCAAAAGAATGGATTCTTAAAAGACCTTCTCAAATGGCTGATATGGGAAAATATATAAGAAAAAAACTCTTTTTGTGTGCTGTATCCATACACGATAATTTTATACGAACGAAGGCACAAAACGATGAAAAAAAATGGAAAGACGATTGAGAGACGAAAAAAAAAATACAAAAAATTAATTAAAAGCATCTTTAATTATGTTTGTGGTTTTGGACTTATTGTTCAAAAAAAAAAATTCAAAACTCTTTTGTTTCATTTGCGACAATAAAAAATATTTTTGTTCATTTCCTAGCCTATTGGATATTATGGCTACATCTACATTATGAATATAGAAACTGAAACAATCAAATGTTAATTACCGATTCATAAAGAAACAATTTAAAGAAAAAATCTTTTGATTCATCACGAAAGCTAATTGAAAACTAATTAAAAATTTTTTGTTGTATATCCTATAATTTCAGATAACGTACAAAGACATACAAAGGAGGAAGATAAGAAGAAGAATCATCATCTAATATCGTGTGATTTTTTTATTTCATGGTGGACACATATAGACTATAGAATTAGACGATAAGAATTACGGTTTCTTTTTTGCTGCCATAAAATACGATTTAAATCGACTAGGAAAGACATAATCGCGTCACTTGAGAAAGTGTTGAAAGTGTAATTAAGTACAATCTTAGATTACAATCTAATATCACTGACTGTGTATATTTATTTGCATCTGGATTGACTTACGTGTGAGATATCTGACTGGATTAAGTATTGTGGGATATATATTGGAATTAAGAAAGACAACAGCAAAGTGTTGAGAATTTGAAAGTCAGAACTGACAGCAAATCGTCGGAACTGACAGCAAAGTCATCGGAACTGACAGCATTTTGAAAGAAATTAATAAAATTGACACAAAATTCACAATAAAAAATCAAAAACAAACCTGACAGCATAGAGTGTCAAAATTGAATATAAAACTAACAGCATACAAGTCAAAACTGACAGCATTCAATCCAAAACTGTCAAAGTGTTCAAACTAGCAAATCTAAGCTAAAATCATCAATAATCACCAAAAAAATCATTAAAAACTGACAGCATACCTTAGCTAAAGAATTCCTAAACATCCAAGCAAAGATCAAACAGTGAGCATATAGCCTTGCAAGATCACAAGACGATACCCACGTCTCACTAATTCTCTTTCACTGTATATAAATCGACTGTATCAAGTGAAATGAAATGCTAATAATTTATTGCAGTAATTAAAATTTTGATGATAGGCAATTTACAGTAGTAGGAGAAGGATTGTAATTAATTAGGCACACTGACGTGAAATTAACAGTAGTGGCTGGATAAACAGAACAAGAAAAAAAAGTATTTTTTCTACAAAAAAACATAAAAAAAATTCTTGACTTGGATCAACGGATCATAAAACAGGCACAAAAATGGATGCAAATAATTTTGTCATGTCTTCTTATCAATTTGTAAATTCACTTGCACAATGTTATCCGAATAATACAAGTAACACATCAAACAGTACAAGTAGTAATGGGCCACAAAATGATTATTTTCCTGGCTCTGCCTATAATCCAAATTTATATTCAGGCGCTCCACAATCACATTATCCCAATCCACAAACATATAATCCACTGTCAGCGACACCAGCGACAACACAACAACCGGGTACAGCCGATATGGTCGATTATACACAATTACAGCCACAGAAATTTATGTTGAATCAACAGCAGGCACTTGGACAAGCAAGTTGCAAATATGCGGGTGATGGACAAGGCAATGGTACGCCTACTATTAATCAAACCTCCATTTCAAGTCCACAAGATTTATCAACTGCCCGTGATATATCACCTAAATTATCGCCAAGTTCTGTCGTGGATAACACAGCACGCTCAATGACTAAACAGCAACATTCAACAAATAATAATAATAATAATGTAGCGAATAATAATAGTAAATCTAATAATAATTCGAATACAAGTAGCAGTCATCTTCAATCGACCTCACTACCAATGCGTAGTCCCGATGGTGATGAATCTGATGCATCAAGTGATAGTGGAACTGAGGGAGGTAGTGGTACTGGAACTGGAAAGAAAAGTGAGTAGATATGTTTGATTTTATGTGTAGTTTTGGGGTATAGACTTGAATTCTATGAAGTTAGAGCTTCAAATCTATATAAATTGACATTATGCAGCTATACAGACTATATCAGGCAATTCAAGGTCTCCCTTTAAGCATATAACAATAGCCCAACATTTAACTGTTCCATTTATGCTCGCAAACTATTTTTCACTCAATTTATTTCCATAATAATAATATCATAACTTTTATATTCAAACTTAATAAATTGCGACGCAGCCTTCAGTTTTACCTCCGCAAACAAGCAAAAAATAAAGTTTATTTCTGTTTCTATACCTTTAAAAACTGTTCTGCTGCTTACCTTCAAATTGTATGGAATTTATATTGTGTATTAAGACAACATGTATGTGTACATATGGATTTCTTGTTATGCTTAGACTTAAAGAGAGAAGAAAATAAATACGTAAATATGTGTTGTGGATAGACAAGAGTGCACCTATTGCTTCCTTTGTGGGGAATTTTGGACAGAAAGTTTTTGGGGAGTTTTGGGAAGTTTTATGGAATATTTTGATAGTTGACGCCAGAATAGCTTGTCTGTTGATTGTTCCAAAGTATCCAGACATATCCAGGCAACATGGTCATGTGATTCTGAGATGATTCTGGATTTAAACCGAATCTAGGACCATGTCAGACTCACACCAGCATGGGATCGAATTTTAGATCGATTAACCGATTTTTGAGAACTTATGTAGCCTTAATGAGTGAACATACAGCAATATTTGACAGAAAATGTTCAATGACGTCTTAATTCCCCTACCAAGTTGTAACCTGAAAATATTAATGCACTTTCAAGTGCCTGTTTGAGTTAAGCTTGGTTTTATGCTTCTAAATGTTCAATAGAGCACTGCTGCATAGTCGTATCAACGATAACACATTAGGTTCTCTTCATGGGTCATTTCAATCCATTTTTACCTCGAAAAATGTATTTTGCCGTACTGTGCAACTCGGGTTTACTTAACTCTAGCTTCATGACTGTCTTGACTAAGACGGTGTTTATTTGGAGCCGTTCACTAATACTATAGTACTCTAAGGAGGGGAAGAGTAGCTCCATCCAAGATTCCATCCAATATTCCATCCAAAATTCCCCACAAGGGTATCCCAAACCACACAAATCAACCTCATATGAATGAGTTTTCAATTTGACGTTATGAAAAATGATGAAATAACAAGATTAGACATTTATTGTTATACACACTATTTTGCATATGCCGATAGTAAATACAATTCATACCTTATTTCTATATTTTTCAGATCCACCACAAATCTACCCATGGATGAAGAGGGTACATTTAGGACAAAGTGAGTATTATGTGATTTTCTAATGCATTTCCCCAAATATGAATAAAAAGCGTAAATTGAGTATTTGCACAAACATTTATGAAGCATACACAAGAAATATCGATCCATAAAAGAAAAAGAAACTGAAAGCGATTAATCAAATTCAGAATAAAAAAAAAAGTTTAAAGAACACCTACGGACAATTTATAAAAAATGTGTGAATTGATTGGTACTTGTTGTTTCAATCAGCAAACATCGATTTTCTTCTTATCTCAACTCACATGACTGTCCGATAAATGAGGGAATGAGAATATTGAGAAGATCTGTTTATTTTTTCAGATCATCATTAACATCATCATTTCATTCTCACACATAAATATCTATTAAAATTTTTTTTTGTGTACAATATAATTCCGCATCTAGTGTGATGTGCGAGAGATAAACAGCATAGAATCTTTTACATTTGTTTATTTTTTTTTTTTTTATTCTGTGCTCTTTTTTGTTAAATAAATCATTTTCGAGGGTCATTCTATTTTAAAAAAATATATTTTGGAATTGGGGAATTAGAATGAAAGAATTTGTGGGAGAACTGACGGAATTTGGAGTTCTGGAGAGTTGCTTTGTAGAATTTTTGAAGGTTTTGTGATTAATAATTGTCATATTTAGGTGAATCCAGGCATTACTACTTAACCGAGCGGATAAGTGACAACTAATCACTAACTGGACAACTTTAGCTAGTTATATTCGTCTTAATATCGGTCACATACCCTAGTATCGGTCATATGCTCTAATATGTGTCATATGCCTTAATATCGGTCATATTCCCTAATATCGGTCTTATTCCCTAATATCGATCATATTCCCTAATAACGGCCATATGCCATAGTTTCGGTCATATCCCCTAATATCGGCCATATGCTCTAATAATATTTCCTAATATTTCCCCATATTCACTATGACCTAACATCCAAACAACCTCAATTCACTCATTTCTTGACTGAATTTTTGACTCAAACATTGGAGATTTATTTATCTGAAATATTTGAAATTTATTGGCATTTCTATGGATTGTCTTGAATGCTTTTTTTTTGTTTGATTTAGATGTGGCTTGACGCTGATGAATGTGTGTTGATGATTGAAGAGGTAAAGACAGGTCTTTTGAGGTGAATTTGGATGTTTGGATCAATATGGATTGATTTTGTGATGCAGATTTTAGGTTCTGTGTAAAATTGATCAAATGAAGCCTATTTAACTCAAAACTGTTTTCATCGAACGTTTGACAAGATATGAGTCGACTTCAAGCTAGAATCAACATTTTATGCAATTTTTTTTACGTTTGGTCTCAGTTATCAGCATATTACAGGCATTGTATTCCATTTTCACTTTAAATATGATTCAAAAATGCTCAACAGCCTCTAATCACATCACAACCCAACGACATTGTCTAAAACACTCGCAAATCTCCTCAAATATTCATAATAAACTTCCCCAACCATTTAAGATTCCTCGCTAACCTTAAAAAATTCCATAATTAAGCGAAAATTCAATCAGATTACCTCACATTTTCAGCACATTAAGATAAACAAGATTCTAAAGAAGAACCAATTTTTAATGCTTAAAAACCTTATTCTTATTCATGTAATTAATCCTCAAGCACGTTGCGTACAATTTCTGCAAATTATCATCCATTAATTTTCATCTTTTACTTCCTATCAATAAAAATTACTTCATCAATGGATTTTACATTACAATTTTAAATTATTGGATGATTTTGCATGCAAATTGTTTGTGTTGGCTGGTTACAGCTATAAATAAATTATATATTTTTCTAGTAAATTTCATCTCCATAGAACTGTCAGGTGTAAATTGCAATTTAATATTTATTTGAATAAAAAAATCATCAATCTTTTTTTGTGTGAAATTTAATTATGGATGGAATATGTGAAGATAGTTTGCAATGCGGGTCTGTGGATGTGTTGAAGTGTATTGTGAATTATGGAAATTTTGATTGAGGTTCTTTGGAGGTTTAAGAAGATTTCTGGGGTGTTGTTCAAAATTTAGCTCAATTTGATCCAAATTTAACTCATATTGATCCAAATTCTATTCAATTTGATCTAAATTCAGCTTAAGATTTGATCAAAATTTAGTTCAATTTGATCCGAATTCAGCTCAATTTGATCCAAATTCAACTCAATTTAATCCAAATTCAACTCAATTTGATCTGAATTCAGCTCAATTTGATCCAAATTTTGCTCAATTTAATCCAAATTCAGCTCAATTTAATCCAAATTCAGCTCAATTTAATCCAAATTCAGCTCAATTCAATCCAAATTCAGCTCAACTTGATCCAAATTCAGCTCAATTTAATCCAAATTCAGCTCAAATTGATCCAAATTCAGCTCAATTTGATCAAAATTTAGCTCAATTTGATCCAAATTCAGCTCAATTTGATCCAAATTCACTTCAATTTTAACAAAATTCATCATAATTTAGCATAAAATCATCTGAACTCATAGAAATTTTGAGGTTATGTCCCAAACAATCTTCAAATTCTGCACTTCATCCCATACATTCCTCTCTATACTTACCGAGTCACCCAGCTTTTTAACTCCATACAAAAATAAACTCTTCACAAAAAAAAAATAATTTCCCAGGTATTTATCATAACAAACAACGTGCTCAGTATGAGCAAAATGTTAAATTGTGCCTATATGCGGATGAATTGTTTTCTCACACAACACACACCAAAAAATAAATATATAAAGAATCTCCCAAATGGATAGCATCACTGTACTTCTTCATACTAAACGTTATAGATATATTTATACATAAATGTTACATTTTCTAGCCAAACAAGCTCGTCTTGAACGTCGTTTTGGTGAAAAAATATTTTGGTAACACTTGAGTTCCACGCTTGTAAACAATTAACATGATCATTTACATGGTTTGCATACTCACATTCATGTATATGATGAGCAACAAGTTTGTATTCATCTTAAATCGTTGATTTACATTCTTTTACTCTATGTTCAGTAGTTTACAATTTACAAGTACTTTAATAAACAATCTTGATGATATGTACGATGAGTGACATGAAAGAACTGCAATTCTTCCTCTTGTGGATACACATAATGAGTTGAATTGAAATAATAAAATAATGCACTTCTGTTGGAATTGTGATTTAATTTGACTTTAATGACATCGTAGATTGAATGATAATTAAAGACATTGCGTTTTGTGGAGAAAATGGAGTGGAAGGGAGGACAATGAGAGTATTAAATGTGAATAATTGCTGGTGTGTGGGGAGATAATGAGATGGATAGGGGGGATATGAAGCGCATTTTTTGTCATTTGAGGGTTTTTGAGTCATTTGAAGGATTGAGGGGGAGTATGGGGTGTTATAGAGCTGTGACAGGTTCCATGTAAGTCAAAATAGTCTAAATTAGGGTTCAATCAATTACTGCAAGCCTGCATTTCCTGCAACTCAAATGCACAATCCCTCAGACTTCAACTGTACCTTGTCCCTCGTCCAAAGCTGCTAGCTTGCATTTTTCGCATGCAGGTCTGGAGTTTTGGGCAATTTCTAGTCTAAGCATCCGTAATTTCGTCGATCAGACTAATAAATGAGCTTAAAACTCCAGCTGGACTATCATACCCGAGCGATACAAATGAAGAATTCATTTGACGTCCACAAAGCTGCCAAAATAAGCGACATCCATTTTGGTATCAATAATAGAGGTAAGTGGAGCCTTAAAAGCAACGTAGCGAACCTTGTTCGTTTGTGTCGCTCGAATTAAATACCAAAACGATAGAAGATTCAACGCCACACCTAAGCCAAATCACCTTAAACGCCATTTTAAGTGACATTCCTCTAACTCACCATTTCTAAGAACTAAGAACCCCAATTATGAATCTTAATTCATCCAAAACATCAAATGAGCAACCTTAGTTCTTATTAAACATTCTAATTTTATGCAACAATGTTGATCTCCAGCCCCTTAAAACCAAAAAAAAAATTATTATTCATGATTCTCAAAAAAAAAAGAGCAGAACGCAAGAATTTAGAGCTAATTATTCAAATAGACATAACGCCATTTTTCATATCCAAAATAAAATATTTACAAAAGGTATAACTTGAAGAATCTCTTTTTATATAATTCGAAGTTACTCAAGTGAAACCACGACGTATATGTAATGAATGAATCTCCTCTCTTTAATTTCTCGGTACTCTGTTTGTTTGTCTGAATTATTCTGAAGTTTATTTTTTTTTTATGAAAAACGCATAGCAATTAAAAAAGCGAATTTTAATTGTTTGTTTGATTTGTTTTTTTTCGAAATTATTTTCTCTGCGTTCATTATACTTTGCATCAAGGGATGGGCACTCATACTTGGTTGTTTTTGTACATCACTGGCCATATAGATCAATAGTGATCCATGTAGAGCTCAAAATAAACTTGAATTTTATAAGAAGTCGAGTCTTTTCATACAAAATCTTAGACAACTTCGAGCTCTAGATTCATGACCTCCCTGTATGTAGATTTTGGCTGAAGATGGCTTCACTAGACAAATTCCCGTTACTAAGTGCTATACAATCTCAATCGACAGCTTCTTTCCATTAGTTCCGTGTCCTCCTATTTGCTCTCTTACCATCTAAAAAGTAAGACTTAAATCCCTGACTTAATGGAACTTCCATAAGTCCATATAACATTCCCAGCTCATCTAAGCACTTACTTACCTACTTACTTGGCCAAATCGCATGAGAGCCAATTGATGAATCCAATGAAAGCTGGATCTGTCTTTAGATAACCTCTGCAAGTTTCTAATTCCCGGTACTATTGGATCGTTGCTCGCACAGTAATCCCTTAAGCTCTTGGGTCATCCAAACACTAAAAATTATCCAATTTCACAATTTTCCAATTGAATGTCTAAACCTTGATTTACATACCACAAAGTTTATAATTGTAAATGTATTCCCATGGCATGAATAATTATATGTCTTGCGATCCCTATAAATTCGCCACGCAATAATTTGCAATTTATTTGTATGAATATTTATTATCTTTTTTTGTTTGAGGAACCTACAATAGGGTAATTTGATGATACTTGAACTATATTTCAACTAGGTATTTTAACTTAACTGGAGGAAAAATCCATGATTTGCAAATTAAAACGTTCAGAAGGCTGCAAAGGTTCCTTCATGTTATTCTTATGTTTTGCCTTTAATTTGGCTACTTAAGAGTACTTAAGTGACTAAGGCATGATCTAGTTGAGTCTTTTGAGGGGGAGATACTAGCTTTGTTGGCTTAATCAGCTATTGAATGTACTCTTGGCATTAAGATACACCAGATCATTGATTGTTTTAGGTATCTTAGCCTTATAAAGTGATTAAATAATGCTTATTGATGTTCGCTTGCCGTTCAGGTCAGTTGTGATCAATTGACATCTATAACTAGATCTACCGCTGGCTTCCTTTTGTCAATTGTTATTACCAACCGCAACATTGTCTCTATCAACAGCCTACTTCCAAGAAATAGTTCAAGAATAAGCATAACAAGCTTGTCATCATCAACTTACTCATTTGCATCTAACATTGTCATAAAATCAATTTAAATCAATCTATTTCATGATTCTCACAGCCCAACTCATCACCTATTCATCTATAAATCAACAGTCGTTAATGATTCCAGCTTCTGTCACCGCCCATCTCCTATAAATGCGCTATTATCACCATTATTACATTCCAATCATCTCAACAATAAAAAGACCTATCCAAACTATAATTATTATGGAAGCATGTAGACTCTAATGTAATTATTATTCGCGTAATTTCTCACAAAATAATGATTAAAAAAAACTTGAAAATCAAGTAAAAATATAGAGAAGATCATCAGCATATGCATAGCCAAGAACATGATTATTTTATAAATGCAAAATTTATGCTAACAAGGAGGGTCGATCTTATCTATCATGCGATGAGGAAAATTGAAAATTTTTACAGACTTAATAAGAAAATTTTTTCATTCATTTTAAAATCATGATAATTTCGGTGATGTTGGCGACATTCCAAAATAGATGATGAAAATATATGCAGAGAAGATGAAAATTTTTTTTGCAAAGAAAAGCACTTTGTCATGTCTTATTCTATTCCTTTTGATCTAATTTTAATTAATTGTTGAAGCTTATTTCTTCATTAGTACACATGCGGTTGATCCATATATGAATTTACTTTTTTTTTGATGTGGATGTTCAGTTGTTGTTGTCTTTAGTGATTTGAGTATGAAATGTGGAAATGATGTGGAGGAAGTGAAGATCAATTTGTGGTTTGTGATGAATTAAGAAATGAAAAGAAAATCGGAAAAAATTCAAATTTCAAAAATTAAAATTCAGATTTAAAAAATCAGTTAAAATTTCAAATTATCTAATTATTTTAAAAATTCTAATTTCAAAAATTTGTTTAAAATTCCCTTTAAAATCTTCAAATCTAAATAACTCCATTAAACCTTAAAATGCGCTCAACATCCCAACAAAACCCAAATCAATCCCCACAGCGACATACTTACAAATGTTGAATATAAACTGAGAATAATATATGAGTTATTAAAGGGTTTAGTAAATTGATCAATATATCGACAAGTCCTATATACATGAGAAGTCAGAAGAAAAGAAGAAAAAAAAATCTTTCGAGACTTAATAAATTACACGTTTTATGCAAGACACATACACACAATCTTTAATAGCATATTCATTTTTTTATTCTTTATAAATATTAACATCAACATCAGCCTGGATTTTTGTTGTTGTTGTTATTATAACCAAGCTCTTATTTTGCTCCCATCCAGCCATTCAAAATCCAGTAAATTAACCTTTATGCATAAAAAAGTCCTCCAACAGATTTGCATACTTGCAACTGTTTTTTATTTTATTTTACATTCTACTTTTGCTTGTTCTTACAGCATTTTTTTAAACGAGTTTTTTTTAACTGCCTCAAATCACCTCACCTACCTCTCACTCTTACGAATCCATTCATTTAATGTACATCTATAGGCACACTGTACTACACTCATGTTGCCTCTTTACATATTTGTTGTGGATAATTTTTTGTATTTTTTAATTTTTTATGTTATATGTTGGATGAAGGGGAAAAGCAAGTAAGGAAGACTTGGGTGATGGAGTTTTAGAGACATTTTTGGGTAGTATAGCTTGGTGGGTAATGACTTGATCGTAGATCTGTTATGTAGTACACAGATTGCTATCCACTGCTCTAACTAATGATTGGTATATATTGGGATGATGCAACTTGTAACTACGTTACAAACCCTAATAAATTGCAAGAACTCAGTCTGTTTATCATTCAAGCTGTGTTTTATAGTACAGTCCCTCTCAATTTCACTTCACGGTATTCAAGTCTGAGGCTAGAAGCTTTAAGTGAGTCACGATAATTAGGGAGACCCCTTTACTTAGTAGATAATGATGGCATTATGGTCGACTTCAGTCAACTTTTCAAAACAAAATTTGAGTCGACTTAGATACCAGAGCTCCATTTGATAGTAGACCTCAATGTCAATATGCTTGAAGCTGATTCAACTCGACTACGAGCTCTGTCTGATACTAACAGGAGCAAAAAGCTTTGATAGCCAATTTTTGGCATAATGTAGCATTTTATTGATCCTATTGAATAGAACATAAACGCATATAATCGCGCAGCTATGGACCTTAAGGTCTGCAAAGCTAATGTTTATTTTTTTTATTGAATAGACCTAATACCAAGTAAGTCTAAAAACTAATTTTTGAATACAATTAATTACCTTAGATCCTAAATGACTCCCTAAAATCACATATAAGACAAACTGAACCTCCACAACCTGAAATTTCTCTCCAAAAATCCCGCTCACTCCAACATTACAGTCGAGATTTCATATCGCTAAAAAAAAATATAATAATTACAATTATCCACATAAAAGAGCGCAAGTAAGAAGAAAAAACCGGCAAAAAATTACAAAAAGGGGCGAAAACTATGTCTTGACAACGTCTCTCGACTGAAGGACTCTCTCTCTCTCTCTTTATTTACTTATTAAGTAAGTGTAGTAAAGTAAATGTGACTATGATTAAGTTCATTATTATGAAATGTAAATTATAAAAAAAAGGAAGGGAAAAAAAGATGGAGAAATAAGCAGGCATACGTAGGTTGGTGTCATTATGAATGAATTTAAATAAAAAATTGTTGTTATTATCGCGAGTTTAAATATTCGTTTATTTTATATTATATATATACATCCACATACGACATTGATGTAGGGAAAATTATGCAATGTCTGAGAACTTTGCAGCCATGATTTGTAGCTTGACTCATACCTTTAATCTACAAAACACTTTGTGACAAACCGTTATGATTTCCATCATATGGTGAAATTAAGTCATATGAAGTCTTCATCATTGATAGTTAATGAAACATAAGAAATGTGTCTGTGATGACTCGCTATTGTTTCATGATAAGATGATCTTAATTTACTTTCCATTGTGTTATGCTCGAGAGATCTTAGTTCGGATTATAAAAGATTTTCTAAAAAATTGATTTTTAAAAGTCGTCTTCACATGCGAGATGCACAAACATGTATGGTTAATCTGTGAGAATTAAGATTTGGAAAATGGATTTTCATCTTTTTGGCAATTGAGTATGTTGATGTAGATGTAGATTTGTCAAGATAAAAAGTGGATTTTTGGGGTAATTTGTGAGATTTTTTTATGATGTAAATCTCTTTTGTAAATTGATAGATTTAAAAATGTAGGGCAAATGTTTGGGGATTTTAGTGAAATGATAGGATTGTAAGGTTGTTCTAGGCAATGCTGTTGAAATTTGAAAGGTTTTCATTTTACAAAGTTGGAATTTTCTTTCAAAATGCCGAAAATCCTAAATACTAGAGTCATTTAAGCCATTCATCTAAGTCATCTAAGTGACTTAGTGGACTAAGTGATTTAGCTTATATATTCCGAAATTCAACTGATATAACTAACGATCATGGGTTCAAATCTCATTAATATCACATGGTTAGTAAAGGCATAAGTTAGTCCATTGCCTCATTCATAGATTGTTAATAGCTGTAGCTACATTTCTACAAATCTACTAGTTTCTTATGTCCATCACTTAAGCCTTTAGTGTTCCATTAATTTTTGAGATTCTATTTTCATATAGCAATGATTTTAGTTGCTCAATGCCTGAATAAGTGATTTTCTTACCTTATGATTCCTATTCACAGTTAGCTGTCTATCCATTCGGCTATAATTGCCTTTTAGAATCAACTACATCAGACTTAATACTCCAAACAGCCTGTCCTATATAGACACAGCAACCAATAACTCTCCAACAATCTTATCGTCCATCAATAGCTACTTCCAACATTCGCATTCAAAAAGTTCTAAGAATACATTAGAATTCCACTGTGCTGAGTCACTTCAACTTCAATTCCCATAAGTTTAATTAACCTCAATTTCAAATCACGATATCAAAATCTATGCAATGCTAAAAGCCACTCAATTAAATCTACATTACAGCAAAAAAAAATAAATAAATTAGAAATCCAAATGAAATAGATCTGAAATATATTAATTGCAAGCTTCATATTCAATATCAACTTAGTTTTATAATAAACATATGCGACCTTCCTTCCTTCGACAAAAATTTCTCATAATTATTCATTCCTGTGTCTAATTCAACCTCACCATGAGTCAAGAACAAAAGGACTGTCTTACCCTCTTCACGAATTATCATCAATTGATTTTAAATCGACTGTCATTTTGAATTTTTTAAATATTATTCAATAGACATAAAAAAAAAGAGGGAAGTCAGCGGTGTGTGTGTCTGTGGATCGATCGAAGAATAAAAGAAGAAGCCAAAAAAAAAAAAAATGTTCACCTATTAAAATTCTGAAAACCAAACTTTCCTCAAATAAAGCAATAAATCTTGATGATTTTCGAAAAAATATAAAAATTATATAGAAATAAAATGTGATCCTTAAAAAGGTTATTAATGTGACTTAGAGTGAGATAGACTGAAATGGTAGAAGTGTGTTGGATGAGATAGAAAAATGCTAGGAAAACTTAAATAATGTTATAAATTATCATGTGGCTTTTTTCTCAAATAGATCCACAATATATAGCTCTTGTTCGCTTACTCACTACGACTACGGTGTGTTGTGTTGTGCTAAAGGAGCAAGAAGAAATACCTTTAAGAGGTAGAAGAGTGGTTTGAGAAGTTGGGAAAGGAGGTTTGGTTGGTTTAGAGCGCATTTTTTGGGATTTATGAGTTTTTATCTTTTATAAGAACTCTTGGAAGGAAGCTGTCGATAGAGATAGTATTGCACTTGGTATCGGAAGTTGGCAAGTGGAAACCAGCGATAGAGCCAGCTTTAAGCGACTCCTGTGGTAGTTCATGGATCGCAATTGATCTGTACGACCAGCGAAGTAAGTAAGTAATGAGTTTTTATCAGTTTATGCTGATTTTAAGAGAGCTTAGCCAGTACTCCTCAGCATTTTAGAGTGCGACACACTATTGCAGTACTTTCCAATCAATGCTTCGCTGTACATAAGCTCATTGGATCTCAATCTATGCTCCACGACACCCTAAAGTCGCATAGTTAAGCACTAAGTTCACCTGAATCCAATTGCATTCCCATACCTTTCCAAATTTACTTCCCAAAGCCTTTCCACTCAATTCCAATTCCAATTCCAATCATCAAAAAACCAGTGAAACTCGACCACCTTCGTGATGCCCTCAAACCCTCGACTTTCCTTTCAATATGCCCCAAAGGCCCACTCATGAGAAACATTCAAATGACACGGAAATAGACAAAACAAATTCTAAATTATATACAATTTCTATTCAATTGTTTTATATAAAATGCCAATTCAGATCAAATAATATATCATTGACTGTTCAATCGATCATGAACTTTTTGAGTCAATCGTGTTTGAATTTGAATTATTTTTCTATAAAAGTCACATGAAGTTTTGAAATGTAATTGTAGATTTCAATAATATAGGAATAGTTCAATATTATTGAGGATTTGATGAGCTGGAGGACTTGTCACGAAAGTTGATGATCTCAATTTAGGATGAATGGGTGGATGGTGAATTGGGAAGTGATTTGTGGTTTGGAATGAGTGGATATTATTGTAGATGGGTTCAAATGGGTTCTGTATTTTAAGTATTGAGTGATTAGGTGAGAGTTTTTGGTGTCTATGACCTGGGAACCATTCTCAGTCTTTCTGCAGTGTCTATTTAATCTTGTAAATTAGAATTCAGCCTCCAGGTCATTGTTAGCTTGGTGTAGAGCCAGATTTAGTAAGAATCTAGAACCAAAATGCCATTTGACTGTCATAAAGCCACATTTTTGGCATTTTAGGTCTGAATACGTCAGTTACTATTATTTGTCGTCAATAGAGCCACTCATATAATTACTGGATGGTTTACTTAGAGTGTCTTCTCAGTATCGATTCCTTAAACCCCCTAAAACTGCAGATTCCATCCCAAACCCCTAAACAACCAGACACTCAAGACAAAACAAACACTCAATCCCTCATCCAACAATCCCAAAATACCTGCACAAAAAAAAAATAGAAATTTTCTCCTTTTTTTTGTCTTTTTTTCATTGAATAAAAGGAAGATCTTCCTTTCCCTTATGTCATGCACCCGAGACAACGACGACGAGGGTATTTTCTATTTCGTGTGTGTAGTTTTAACCTAATAAATAAAATAAAAATTGTATAATGATTTGATAAACACCCTAGAGTCGGTGTTTTGACTTGAACAAAATTTATTTCTTTATTTTTTTTCTTGTTCTTCCTTTTCTTCTCATTGCATTTTTTTTAATCTTTCTCAGCTTGCTGCTTCTCTTTTTTTTCTCGTCTTCTTCTTCAGCTTTTTTAACATTTTTTTATATGTTTCATGCTTGTAGATAGATAGAAGCATTTTTTATGCAACGGTTTTTTGTCTCCTTTCTTTTTATAAAAATAAGAATTTTTTTAAATAAGCATATGAAGGCATTTAATGCTATTATGTGCAGCGAATATCCTGCTGAAAATGAGAATTTGTGCCAGATGAGCTTGAATGCATTTTTTTGGGGGGCGAAATAAAAAAAAAAGAGAAATTTTTTTTATGTTTTGAAATTTTCATGGTTTTTAAATTTTTCAAGACTTAGGAAGGTATTTAAGGGGCTTAGAATTTTGAGAATGTTTAGGAGATTAGAAGTAGATCATGACATTTACAAATTGAGGTGTGAAAAGTTGGTAGTTGAGGGGTCAAGAGGAGGTATTTAAGAAGGAAATGAGATTAAGAATTGGAACTGTAAATGACATTAATAATGAGAATTCTGGGAGCTTAGTTTGACTGGTAGCTAAGTGGGCTAGTGGATTGGTTGTTAGGTATCTGGAAAATTGCATAAAAGCATCAGCTGCTCTGTGTTTAGGATCATTTTTACAATTTGAGCTAGTCATTTAGTTTAGTCAATTCAACTTGAACTTGTGCAGTGGATTTTCAGTCAATCTTTAGTCTTTCAAGTCAGATCTTGCCAATTTAAGTAAATTTAATTCAACTTTGGTCCGTTCTTGGCAATCGAGTCAAGTCTAGTCAATCCAACTCCATTCTAGTCGACTTAATTCGATTTCAATAGGACTCAAGTATATTTTAGTCAATTCAAGTCTACTAAATGTCGAATTCTAGAATTTTGAAGCTAACTTGAGTCGATTGAAGACAGGTTTTATCAATTCTACACAATTTAACTCAATTTTGGTCGACTTCATTCTAATTTAGTCTATTAAAGTCGACATTAGATTGGCTCAATTTAAATTAAGTCGTTTGCAGGTGACTTCATTTGAATCCGGCCGAACAGATTCATTTCATCTTCAATCGAGTCTATATTGAGCTCTTACTTCAATATTTTAATATAAATTCATCAGTTATGTATGAAAATCCTGAGTTACAAAATCAATTTATTAATCCAATGACTATAATCGATTTACATTAAGTCATAATTCAATCGAATTAATCTTCTTAATAGTCATCGATGAATTTTTTTAAAAATAATATTATTACTGTGAAAATATTTTATGCAAATAATATTTTACCGAATTGTTGTCGCACGCCTAGGTTTTGAAATGATGTAGAGAAGATGAAGCTTCTGAATTGATATATGATTTCCTTTTGTTATGAATTTGCACTTTTTGTTATGAAATTTATTAAGTTATAATTTTAAAAATTGTTTAAGCCATTGATGGGCAAACTTTTTATTTTAGCGACATACGTTGCAAGCATATTAGTATGCCGCGGCATATAGATTGCTCATCACTGGTCTAAGTGGTCATTTTTGATTGATTTTGGCCATATCCTGTCATTAGTGGTTTGTAAACAAATTTATAATATTTCTCAACAATCTTGATGCAATCAAGTGATGCAATATGGCACATATTGGAATCAAATCTAATAAATCCTCAAAAATACCTCAATAGACAGTAAACTGATCAAATACTTAATTTTTGCCTATTTAATGTCCTATTTAATGTTAATTCAATTATCACTAACTGCTCTACAAATAGTAATTTAACTACTATTTTACATTAAGTAGCTATATCCACTCAGGATCCATACAACCTGCTTCAACTCCATAAATAACCACAACCAGCAAGTAGACCGGCAAGTGACTGGACTCTATAAATTAATATAGTCCATTAAAACTGACACCAGCTATGCAATTTCCATAAAAATCCAATAATTCTTCAAAGTCTTTAAATCAAATTCATAAACTCAACTTGAATCTCTCTCTCTCACTCTCTCATATGAGTGGATAATTAAATCTAAATTTACACCTAATTTCATAGCTATTACAATATTGTTTTGTTGTTGTTGTATTATTTGAATGGGATTCCTATAAAAGCATAAGCAACAGCCGCCGTAGTAAGAGCAATAAAAAAGTAATAATAACCCTCTTAAGAGTCATAAATTATCCATTTCTAAAAAAATTTTATATTTACCACACAATCATCCCTCTCGCTAGCTGGAATCCCCTGTTAAACTATGGACGAGATGTTTTTTTTAGGATTTTTATGTCTTTTTAATTGTTTTTGTGGTTGGATTGAAAACAAATATGACTTTTGAGGGTTGTTAAAGTCGCTAATAAATAATAAAATTTAAATTTTCATCAGCATGTAATCCCCCTTGACTTTGTAATGATATTAAATATGAATTAAAATGACAACATTAATAACACTTTCACTTTAGTTGAATCAGCGAGATGATTGTCAGCTTAAGGAAATCACACCAACTTTCATTTACAAATTTTCAATGATTTTTTTTATTGCGTTGCTTGACATGATGCAGAAAAGCTTCTTTGTTGAGGTGAGATGTGTGAGTCAGAGAATTAGTGTGAGTCATTGAGGAGAATGGGGGGAATTTAATTATTTAGGTAGGCATTATGGCTGGCTTTATTGCTTGGCAATGGTCGATACTAGCTGCTTGTCAATAGCTGTTCCTACTACCTGCTTATTTCAAACAGACCATGAGTTCTTAGGGCGCCAAAGTGATCTCTGAACATCAATAAGATTAGATTTGAATTCTTAGCATCTATATGTGATTGTAGCTATAGCAATTGAAGTTTTAGGAAGTTTTTTCGCTTACCCGAGCAGTACAATGCAGCAAACAGTTTGAAACCATAAAAATGGGTAAAAATCAGTCATCAAGATCAGTTGTTATGACATTTCTGTGTCTTATCGTTGAAATAATGACGTAGGGATGTCTTTCTTTGACTAAGGCACATTTGGGATCATTGTAGTGCAGTGATGAGCAACCTGTGTGCCGCATCACACTAGTGTACAGCCAAAAATGTTTGGAAATGCCATGTACTGTATGTCGCATTTGATTTTTAGTCGAGACTTGCCACCAATGCAATTATCACTGTTGTAGCGAATAAAAGGCATAGATTTTGGAAATATGAACTGTCAATTGAGGTTTTTGATCCCTAGATACCCCCTCCTAGCATGCTATACTCCTGAGCATCTAGAGCATGCATCTAGAAAATTCCTATCCAAACTATCATAAAACCTAATAAACTAAGTCATTGAATTTATTCCATTTAAATATCTCAAATTTATATACATTTCATCCAGCTACTGACTCAATATTTTTACATTTAAAAATCAGCTACAATTTAAATACAATTGTAACATTTCCAAAAAAAAAAAATAAAAAGACACAGAGCATATTTTGCATACCGTCTGATGTTTTTATCTCAAAGCTTCTCTCTTTTTTTGTCATATGTCAGTACACATTATGGAATAAAAGAGACGATTCGATATGCAAAATTGACAATTCATATTGTTATTTAAATCAATGGACGAGGCAAGAAATGAAATATATAAAAACAAAGACATTGACATGCTTATTTCAATCGAAAAACGTAAACATGATTTACTATTTATAGTTTCTTCCGGATTTGAAGATGCATAAACATTATTTTTTGGTGACTCTACAATATACAAATGTTGTGAACATGACATCATGAGACATAAGATGAGCTTGTTTCGTCATGTGAAAACAATAAATTTGCTTAAACAATGATGATGATCAAGATTGTTTGTAGGGGGGTCCTTGTGGGGGTTTTGTGGGGATTTTGGTGGATTTGATGCTGATTTTGTGATTTGAAATTTGAAAAATTAAATCTTAATGAATTCAAAATTTATGAATTTAAAGAATCTTTAAAGAAATTTTTAAAAATTTAGATTAAAATTGTAAGATTAAAAATTAAAATTGTCAAAATTCAAAATTAAAAACTTTAATTTAAAAATTTATAATTATAAAAATTGAATTTTGTAAATTCAAAAATTAAAAAAAAATAAGTTTAAAACTAAAAAGTTTTAAATTGAAATTTTCAAATTGAAGATTAAAATTTAAAAATTAAAGACTTATAAAATTTGAAATTTAAAAAAATAAATTTTAAAATACAATTTCAAAGTTAAATTTTGAAATAATTTAATCTTAAACTTAAAATTTAAAATGAATAAAAATTGAATTGAAAAATTTAAAAATTTGCCGAAATTCAATTTAAATTCAAATCTTCATTAAAATTCAAAATTTTAAAATTTCTTTTAAATTTCCAAAAAAAGTTCAACATACAATTCAAATCTCCCAAAATCATCGCATGTGTCCACTCCACTTTACAGGAGCATAAACACAATAAAAGATAAAAAAATTTGCATTTATGCAAGAAGTCACTTCCAAAAAGCCAAACAAAAGGAAGCATGCAAAATTGAAATTTTCATTCTTACTGTGCAGATTTACATGCAACGTCATCTTGACCTCATGATGCCATTCTCAAATTTTTTATTTACTGCTGTTAAGAGAAATTACACATCTTTTTGTGTCTATTGCTCCAATTATTTTTTCGTACACAAAAGAAAAAGAAGGCAAAAAATTACCTAAAAAATACACAAAAGAATCTATTTTAATTTTAATTTTAAGAGAAATTTGAGAAACAAAAAAAAAAAAATTGGGTCACATAAGACAAGGAAAATAAAGTAAGGAACAAAAATAAGTCACATGTTAAGACATGCTTATGGATTGGCTAGAGTTGAATTTGTGTTGGTCCAAAATGATTTCAAATTTAAAAGAATTTGAAAGTTGAAATTTAATAGAATTAATATTGAAATTTAAAAGATTTTAAGAAATATTGAATACTGAAATTTGAAAGAATTTAAAAATTGAAATTTAAAAGAAGTCAAAAATTGAAATTTAAAAGAATAAAAAATTGAAATTTCAAAGAATTTAAAAATTCAAATTTAAAAGAATTTTTAAACTCAAATTTAAAAGAATTTAGAACTTGAAATTTAAGAGAATTTTAAAATTGAAATTTAAAAGAATTTTAAAAAAAATTGAATTTTAAATGAATTTAGAACTTGAAATTTAGGAGAATTTTAAAATTGAAATTTAAAAGAATTTTTAAAAAAATGAATTTTAAATGAATTTAAAAATTGAAATTTAAAAAATTTTGAAAATTCAAATTTAAAAATTGAAAAGATTTTCAAGTTTTTAAATTTAAAAAGTGGATCAATCAAATTTTCACCCGAAGCTCCCCCAAAAATTGTCATTCAAAATAATACAAAAAGAATCTCGTAAGTTCATAAAACAAAAGCAGTAAAAAAGAATAATTTTGTGCAACAAAAAAATTCCATAAGCATTGCAATTTGCATAACAAAAAAGAGAGAAACAAGGATAGAGACAGTCAAAAAAAAGAAGCTCCTCAGCACATGCATTGACATATAAATAATACATGAATGACATCAGAAGAAATAATTTCTGCAAAAGCCTCAAAAAGAAGGTACAAAAAGATTCAGATGAAATCAATCAAATGGCGTTTTATTCAAATGAGATGATGATGATATTAAATATTTTATATATATATATGAATAATTTGCATTGGACTCTCGACCCGCTCAAGGCTTTTGAATATGATACTTAAATGATATTTAATCATTGCAGAAATATGCAAAAGAATATTTGTTTTGAGGAAGGGAAAATAAAAAAAAATACAAAAAAAAAAATTGTCAGAAATTAGTTTGGAAAGCTTGAGTGAGGTTGCGGGGATGTGGCGCATCTGCTGAGCAACTTGAGGCATTCTTAGGTTGATCAATGTTAATTTTGATTGAGACTAAGTGCAAATGACGTCCAGCTTAACAGAGGTTCAGCTTTACTGACGTTCTGCTGGACTGAAGGTCAGCTTAAGTGATGCTCAGCTTGAGCCTAACTTAGGCTCGGCTTGATTGACGCTAAGTTTATCCAAGCTCAGCATAATTGAAGTTCAGGTTACTTGAAGCTCAGCTGAACAGATGCTCAGCTTTACTGATAATCAGCTTTACTGATACTCAGCTTAACTGATGCTCAGCTTAACTGATGCTCAGCTTTACTGATGCTCAGCTTTATTGACGTTCAGCTTAATTGATGCTCAGCTTAACTGATGGTCAGCTTAACTGATGGTCAGCTTAACTGATGCTCAGCTTTACTGATGCTCAGCTTAATTGACGTTCAGCTTAACTGATGCTCAGTCTAAGTGATGCTCAGCTTAATTGACGTTCAGCTTAATTGATGCTCAGCTTAACTGACGCTCAGCTTAACTGATGCTCAGCTTAAATAACGCTAAGATAGCTTCACTGAGACTCAGCTTATCTGATGTTCAACTCATCCTAATTGT
Organism: Chironomus tepperi; assembly: GCF_022539635.2. Taxonomy (NCBI): domain Eukaryota; kingdom Metazoa; phylum Arthropoda; class Insecta; order Diptera; family Chironomidae; genus Chironomus; species Chironomus tepperi. Next base: position 6,845,604 of record NW_027226207.1, read on the forward strand.
GCTCAGTTTATAGGTAGTATTTCGCTCAGTTTATAGGTAGTATTTCGCTCAGCCTGACTAACAGTCATCCTACAGCCAGCCACTCAATCCAATACCATACCTACCCCACTTCTCTACAAAACCTGCACAAGAAACTGCAGAAAAAGAAATAAATTTTACAGCTTAAACGCCGAGAAAAAAATAATAAAAAAATATATATAAAAATTTTTAAATACTCAACTCAACGTGACAAATTATCTCGCCTCAATCATTTGACAATTAAGAATGACTAGTATGTGTTTTAACAGCCGCCTTCTTCCGATATTTATCCGACAACGTAAAGATGAAAAATCTCCGTACGTATCTATATGCTGTATAAAAATACTCTCACTATATCAGTTTTTTTTTAAATAAAATAAACACAGTGTCAGTGACTGTAGAATGTTAAGCATAGATATATATTTTTATAAGTGTTCGTTCCTGGTGGTCACATTTAAAATTGTTTACGGAATGCCGTCTTCAATCAGCATCAAAGATGATGTTGGGATCCAAAAAAGAGTCACTAAGTCACTTAAAAAAATGTTAAAAAGTACAAATTACTTGATTTACTGTCGGTTGACTTACGTGACTATGTTCTCATGTAATTTATGGACGTCTCCTTTCTCCTTTTTCTTCCTCTCCAGAGAGAGTCTTTTTTTATATTTAATAAATCATTTGTTAAATTCCTTCAAGTGTGTATTTAAGAGGTCTAAAGATAGACACATTATGAACATGATAAGAATAAATACTTACATGTTTTTTTGGGTAGATAAAGGTGAGATAAGAAGCCAGAAAGTGCATAAGAAGACGAGAAAGTGAATTAAAAAGGTATTTTTGAGTCAGGATGGTAATTAATGGAAGCTTCATAACAACAAGCATGTTATTTAATAAACATGAATGATTAATGGGGATATGGGGTGGGTACTTGTTGGGAAGTTGGTACTAGAGATGTTATGAAGTCAAGTTGACTCAAATCAACTTTTACATTCAAAATCAGAGTCGACTTCTAGCTCTGGTTGGTGTTGATGATGGATTTACAAATTATGAGAAATTTTTTATTGAATTTTGGGAATTTTTAGCTTATAATTTTGAGTTTTGGAGTGGTTTGGACTTGAATTCCCATTAGACATTGAGGTTGTAATGTCAGGAAGGCCATTTGAACTGTGATAGCTCATTAGAGAAATTGGACAAATTCAAAAAGGACTGTATTCCTTGCTTGATGCTGTTTTGTACCTTAATCTAGCTCTTAACCTATATAAGGAAGGTAATGCATTTTGTTAGGTCACAAAAGCAAGTTTCTCAAAGCTAGAGTCAGTAGCTATCGCAAATTCATACTCTAGACAGTAATCTTTTCATAAGAACTTGCTAAAATCCCATTAGAAGCCACTGATCTCATCAAACATTACTAGGCTTATATCTACTTACTTAATTCTTACTTCCTTGACTGAGGCGCACGAGGGCCCATTGTCGCGGGATATGTCTGAAGACAGCTCTATCCTTCAAAACCTTCTGCCAGTTCGGAATATTAAGGACTCTAGTGTCCTTTTCAACACATTCAATCCTTATATCTATATCTAATGATATTCTGGCTTTGAAGTCAGCACTCTAGCAATTTTTAAAAGAGTCAAAGCACTTCTTAAGAGAATCTCAAGACCCACTAACCCCATACTTCGTCCACATAATCACCAATCCCTTCATAATCCTCAAATCCCACCCCTCAACCTTCCCCTACCAAATCCAATCCTCTAATGAAATCAATAAGACACCAATTATCATGCAATAATCCTCAATTTTCACATTCCAATAAATATTTATTTAAACAACAAAGAAATCCAACTCTCATCATTCCTTTTATATTCCCATGATCAAGTCATGAAAATTTTCTTATTTCTTTTCATTCCCTTTTTTTATTTTCACTCTCGGTGTGTGTCGTATCCGAAGCATAAATTTCATTTCTCCTCGACAACAATCTATTCAAACTGAATCCTACAGGTGCGTAAATCATTTTGCACTTATAGGCAGAATGGAATATCTCTTCTACATCTTCCTCTCCCCTTCCTTATGTTCATGTGTATAAAAATTATTAGCAACCAACATTGGAAACAAGCTGAACCGGTTTTTGTTACTCTTGCGGATCAAAGAAAATTTATTGCCATCGATGTGTGGTTTACGCAATAGATTTTCAATATTGTTGCTGTCTCACTCTGGCTGGTTGGTTGGTTCTTGTGCATTGCTGTGTAGTGGGGTTAATCGGATGTTACGTGATGGTTAGCATGGCTGTCAATGGCTTATATTCCCTAAAATCACGTAAATAAAGTATGTATTGATGAATATTGAGGATTTTTTGGAATTTGACTCATATTGAGGCACTAAGGTGGACATAGGATGTCTCTACCATCCCCTAACATCCAAACTAACCCCAACATGGGAAAGCATTGACTTCTCTTGTAACTTTTTTGCTACTTAGCTAAACTGTTATTATAAAGCGACTGTGAAAGGGTAATCATATGCTTAAATTCATCCTTCTTTTCCTTGTTCGATATGAAATTGAGATTTATTGCTTGTTGATTCGCGAAGGGTCATAAGATTATCTGTGGTATGTATTTTTTTTTCGGGGAAAGTGCTCATGTAAGAAGAGGAAGGAATTGAGATTCAATTATTTTTTGAGGGAAGAATTTGAAATTTTTTGCTTGAATTTGGAGATTAAAAATTGATTTGGGTGTCAAAATAAAGATGTGGGTAACATGGCTAGGCTGGGGAATAAATCATTGATCGGGTAATAAATTATGTGTGTTGGAGTTTAGGCTGTCTTGGATGTCTTAGGTTGGGTAATGTTAGAATTCTTTGTAGTATGGCGGGATTGTCAATTGAGGAAGTCTGTTTTTAGTGAATTTGCAAGGGTTTGGTTCTTAATTGATGCAGAATGACGTCATTTAGCAGTTAAAATGGTTGGAAAGGGTCAATTAATTAATAATTTTGTGTTGTTGCTCTTATTATCTAAAAGACAATTATGAACATGTTCTGATGATGCCGTGGTGAGCTCACTTGAGTCTGTCCACGACTTGATCACCAAAACCTCAATACTCTCCTTATTTATTGTCAAATGCTCAATTTTTTTTTAATCAATTCCACAACTTTTTTAGTCTAATTTTGCAAACTTTTGAATCATTTTCAAATCATTACTAAATTCATTTATATTTTTTTTATTTCTTTTCATATGGCGTTACCCTTACGTTATCGACGATTGGATTCACAATTTTTAATTTTGAACTTAAGCAGCACGTTAGTATATATTACAATTTATTCATAATTCATCATTAATTTTTGAGACGTAAATTGAGTGAGTCATTGGTTTGCAAAATTTGATTATTCTTTTTTGTATCCGATGAGAAATTTTTGGGGCTTTGTAAAAAAAAATGCAGGTCTGGAGATGGAAAATGCAGATCTGCAGTATTGCGTGAACTGTAAGGGATAGCTAAAAGCTGCAGACCTGCGAATCTAAAGCTCAGAAAAATGAAGGTCTGCGGTTAATGGCCGTACCATTGATATTTTGGATTTGAGGTTGAAATTGATGAAAGATTTGGAAAATCTACAACAGTTTTAGGCAGGCTTGACTAGGATTTAGTATGGAAAAGTTGACTAAAGTCGACTCGTGAAACTAGATTCAACTTTGAGCCCTGGTTTTGGGCTATTTGAGCTTATCTGTCTAAGGAAACTAAGAATTGTGTCCTAATGATCTAAGCTATACATGCATCTAATGCCACAAACGCACCTCGTACCTCATAACAACTCAACAACCCCCAAAAGATCCCAAAACAATTTCGCACATCAACCGACTTCCCACTACTTTTTCTCAATAACAACTCATCAACCTATCAAAAATCCATTCCTCATCCATCCATCCATCCACCTTCAAAAAAAAATAAAAACGAAAATATTTGTTTTTCCCATCAACAAGACTTCCATTACTAGTCAATACATGACATGCGTGTGCCCATTTAATACGGCACTTTAAAAGGCTGATTCCATGTACGTTGATCGTTGAGCTATTAAAAAACCATTTGTACGTTACACCTTCACTGGAGCTCTTTTATTATCTATATCTCATTTTTATAGAAAAATAGTGACGTAATCAGACATAAATGTTGACCAGAATGTTTGAAATTTTAAAATAAATGAAAATGAAAACAAAATACTTTCATGATCCTGAACATCATTAATCTTTTTCATTTTTTTCTGTGAATTTATATATATATATACATGGGGATCATCACTGGAATAAAACACTAAATATGTATTATGGTGTTAATTTAATCAATTACACTTATATAGTCGGTGTGTAGATATTTTTCATTTTTCAAAAAAAAAAAAGTTATAAATGAATAGTCACGGCATAGTGTGGTCATGGATATAAACATCAATATGCTTATTATTGCTATTGCTATTGTGTGGATATTTATATATACTTAAACACTTCTTCTTTCTGCTCACTCAAGACGATTATGAAATTTTATAATAAAACAATTAATCATTCAATTTCTGGAGAAACAGAAAAAAGTTCACATGCACATTTTATAGTGAAGTATTTTTAAAACAATTTAACATTTTTTACCTTCTTCATCTTTGTTATCTTGTGCCTTTTTTGATGGGAAATTGAGGATGATTTTTGATTGAGTTGGAGGGTTTTGAGGCGCATTTTTGGCAAATTATACATTTTACTTACTTACTTCCTTAGCTAAGGCAGTAATATGGCAACAAGAATGCACTAAGAAGGCACTGAAGCCCATTGCCGCGTTTTACGTCACATATGCCTATAAATTATAATTTTTAATTGAAATTTTTAACAGCATTTATTAATTTGCAATTTTTGCAGTTATAAGCTAGATCAAATCCTACAATTTCGAAAAATATCCATTCAAATTTGTCGAAAATATATAAATATTGCTTATTAAAATTGCTTTTAAAGTTGAGATGATTTATTAGTTAAGGTTCGAATCCTATAACAAATTATTTACTACTGGTGGTGTATTCAGAATCCAGGAATCCAGTGGAAGTCGGCTTCCAAAAGGTTGGCCTTTTTTCTTATGGAGACCTACCAATTCTCTGGGAGTATTTGAGCCCCCTGTTTCATTCTAAAATGCTCAAATTCAACCCTAAATATGAACAATCAGGAAATTTATAACCTTAAAAAACACAGTTGGCAGGATTCCAATTTCCTTAACTGATGTACTCCATTGAAGTCCATAACTGCTCTCAACTATAGTCTATAACTGCCCTTGATTTTAGTCTTTAAATGTCCTTCAATGGAGTCCATAATTGCCCTTAACTGGAGTCCATAATTGCTCTAAACTGGTGTCCCTAACTGCCCTTCCTTAACCGTCCTCCACTGGAGTCCCTTAACTGTCCTCAACTGTAGTTCATAATTGCCTTTCCTTTGAGTCCTTAAATGTCCTTCAATGGAGTCTATAACTGCCCTTAAGTAGAGTCCACAACTGATCTAAACTGGAGTCTCTAAATGTCCCACACTGAAGTCCCTTAATTCTTCTTCACTGTAGTCTTTAACTGCTCTCCACTGGAGTCCAAGCTCCAAAAGCTCAGCTACAACTCTGGTACTTAGCCACAATTATGGCACTCTGTCTCAACTTTCGCACTCAACCACAACTCTGACATTCTATCACATCTCTGACACTCAGCCACAACTGTTAAAATAACTCAAAAAAAGTCAATATTTCCAATCCAAAAATCAACAATTCCCAAATAAATCGATTCCCAATTCCATAAAACACTCAAATTGAATTAAATGAAAAATATTTCATCATTTATTCATTCATACAAAAGTTTTCAAGCATAAAAGTGAGACAAGAGATGTTTATTAATTTTATACAGATAAGCATTTGAAGTGAGAAATGAATTTATGATGAATTAAGTGACACCAAAAAATAAAAAAAAAAAAAAAAAAAACTTTATAAGAGATGTCTCTCATCTATCCATCTACAACATCATTAATTTTATTGTTTTGAGTGCGAAAGTTTTTCTTATTTTTTTACTTTACGGCTGTTAGCATTTGCATGACGAGCGACGATGATGACAATATTTATTTCGAGGTGAGGCATTGCACAAAGTATTGAGTGTATGGGATAGAAGGGGTCAATTACAATAACTTGTGTGGCAAGTCAGGCTGGTTAAGTCAGGATTACTAATGCGAATTAGTTGGCTTGACAAATTGATAATTTGAATAAATATTTGATGACTGATTTTGGCCAGAGGTAATGGGATTGGGATTTAAATGTTTGGAAATGATGCAGGAATGGCCGAGATGATAGAAAATTATGCAAAAATGACTGAAAATGGTGCAAAATTGTCTGAGATGACTGAAAAAGATGCAAAAAGGTCTGAGATGACTTAAAATGATGCAAAATTGACTGAGATGACTTGAAATGATGCAAAAGTGTCTGAGATGACTGAAAATGACGCAAAAATGACTAAGATGACTAAAAATGATGCAAAAATGTCTCAAATGACGGAAAATGATGCAAAAATGACTAAAATGGCTTAAAATGATGCAAAACTGTCTGAGATGACTTAAAATGGTGCAAAAATGTCTGACATGACTGAAAATGATGCAAAAATGTCTAAGATGACTGAAAATGATGCAAAATCGACTGAAATGACTGAAAATTGATGCAGAAATGTCTGAAATGACTAAAATTGATGCAAAAGTGTCTTAAATGATTCAAAATGATGCAAAAATGTCTGAGATGGCTTAAAATAATGCAAAAATGTCTGAGATAACTTAAAATGATGCAAGAATGTCTGAGATGGCTAAAAATGATCCAAAAAAATTCCCATAAATCCCTTCAAACATCTCATATGCCACAACTCATTCAATCTTATTCTCATAACTTCAATAAATAAAAATCCCTTCAAAATGTTCTGTCCAAAAACTGTCCTTTCCTTCCATAAAATGATACGAATCGGAACAAATTACCCAGGGCAAATTAAATGTTGATTAATTACATTAAAGCTCTCGATTCGTTGTAAGACATGAAATTCGATTCTCTTCTTTCTCCTTCGTCTGAAACAATTTTTTTTATTTTCAGTTCTTCTTTGTTCAATTTTTCTTCTTGCTTCTCTCCATTCTTTAATGCTATTTTATCGATTTTCAATTCATATCAACTCCAATGGCTTTTGATTGACAGCAAAATTTAATCAAAAGCTGATCAAGGAGTAAGAATCCAAAACAGTTATCAAGAACAGATTTGCTTAAAGCAATTTATGGAATTTTATTTCTGTTGTGCATGTAAATCTGGATATTTCTTGTCGAGTTTGAGGAAATTTAAAGCAGAGGGAGGGAATGGAGGTGAGAAAGAGAAGACAAGACAAAGGAATTGAGGGATTTTTGATAAATGATTGAAGTTTTTTTTCGATAAAAAATACTTTGAATTTATGGTGAATTTATAGGTTATGTGTGGGATTTTTAGGTTAGGTTGAAATTTTTTAAGGTTATGTTCAGGATTTTAAGGTTGGGATTGCAAATTTTGATGTTTTGTGAGCAATTGTGAGGTTAGAATTGCTATTTTTGAGGTTAAGTGAACAATTTTGAGGTTAGAACTGCAATTTTTTAGGTTAGGTGAGCAATTTTTAGATTAGAAATGCACTTTTGGAAGCTTTATGCTCAATTTTGAGGTTTTGATTGCAATTTTCTCTGTTATGAGCTTAATTTTGAGGTTATTGTTACAAATTTTAAGGTTATGCGCTTAATTTTGAAGAAAAATCTACAAATTTTGAGGTTATGCAAAATAAAATATGCATTAACACCCAAAATACTCAAAATTGTCCTCAAATCACTGTTAATTCCACCTATAAACCCCATAAAATCCCCATATCATAGCTTTACACATGTCACTAATTAACGGCATTAACTTGAATATTTATAATTGACCTCACACACGAGCATGAACAAATCACTCTAATTCTATTAATTATTACACTTAATAGTCTCTCTATTTTTAATCTTATATTACAAATTTTAAAACAAAAAATGCCGTTAATTAAAAATCCATATCGACTTAACGTAGTAGCGAGGATGAACGGAGTGAAGAAGAATGAGAAGAAGTGTCATTTATTTCTAATTCCATATTATTAATAATTGCTCATATGTCTTGTCTTGGGAAATGTACAGAAATATTGGATAAAAATAAAATTTGTATATTTTTGGTTGGGGATTTCTTAGGGGGATTTTGTGGTGAAATTTTGATTTATTTTGGGTGATTTTGAGACTTTTTGACAGATTTTGGGTTGGTTTGTTCAAGGAACTGTTAGCTAGTGCAAGAATGGGGTTCTTAGAGTGCTTGGATCGATAATAGGCTCCATAGAATGCTAAACTAGTCACTTGAGAGCTTTACCTCCTCCCATGACGTCCGTTCTTGGTAATTCTAGTCAAAAACCCCAAAAATCCAAAATTCCCCATCCAAAAATCTGACTAAATTCCCCTCAAACTCCCCCCAATCCCCCATCACATTTCCACAATTTCAAACTTTTCAACTCAAACCTTAAAAGTGAAATCTAAGCCATTTAAAATTATTAATCTCTTCAAGAACGTGAAGAACAGAAAGTGATAAATCGATTGAAACTAGCGCACTTTGATGTTGGATAGATGGAATGTGTAAAGAAGGAACTTGTGGCTTAAGACAAGAAAATAATAATTTTTTTTCTCTCTCTTTTTCTTCATTCTAAATCCATCTACAATTAAATATCAACAAAATGTCTTTGCGAACGATTAAAGAGATTTTATGAAAATGATATTTTTTTTTTTTTGTTAAATGAAAGAAACACTTTGTTAAGTCACTTTGAAGTGAGGTTTTTTAAGTAAAAAGAGTGACTTTTTAAGTTGTGAATTGAAGGAAATGATGAGGAATTGGGGATTGAGAATTGAGTCTGTGGTTGGAATTTTGAGGCCAGAAAAGGGACTAGAGCGCAGTTTTTGGAATTTATGGCACTTATTGAGTAGGTTTGGGACTAGATTGAGTATTTGGAGGACACGGGGCAGTCAGGGTAGGTTGAGTCAACCTCCTACCCCTGTATGAACAGAATATTTCAATTTGTTAAGGATTTCTTAGACAAAGCTACTTTTTAGACCCTAAAATTGACACCCAAATAGCAAAAGTCGGTTAATTGGTCTTAAATTCAGGACCAGGCCTGCTCTACTCTGGCATTCAAATCCAATCTGGCACCAATTCTGCATTAAGTCAGCTTAAGGTCTTTTTTTGATAAATTAACCTATTTTGACTATTCAGATGACTTATTCTCTCAAAAACCTCTTCAAAATGTCTACCAAACCCGACAACATGTCAACCCATGATTCACAAAACCTCCTCAAATATCCCCAAAACTCAAAATCAAACTCTCCATACTATCCACATCCAAGTCCCAAGAAATCAGCAAAACCAAAAAACAGAGAACAAAAATTTTCAACTGAGATTATGTTAATCACACTTGATTAATAACTTTATTAAACGTCAGTGACGTCCGAATGAGGCAGACTTTATAAAAAATAAATATATTTAAATATTACTTACATTCAATGTCAAAACCTGATTTCAATTAGACACTAAAAGAGAGAAGAAAAATAAATAAATATTTATTTTTGCGGGGAGCAGTGCTGAGTAAGAATTTCAATAAAAAAAAAATTATTAAAAAGTCGTGATTTTTCTCTAATATGAATTAATAATGGGGTATTTGCATAGAGGCATAAACTGACTGTTTCAAGTCATAGACATGAGCACACCACCTGGTCATATCATTTCAATTGTCGAGCATCAACGCAATATTGTTGATGACAAAAATTTCTCAACCTTTTTTCAACTTCTCACACAATTTTTAAAAAAAAAATTTTGAAAATGTTTTGACAACTGTTTATACGATTCCTATCCGCCCGATCTTAACATCCATCTCGATTGACTTAAACAAAAAAATTATTTTTGATATTTTTTTCGTAGGAAAATTCTTTAAAATATCTATAAAAATAAACATGATGAAAGTGTGACGGATTTAAAATTGTGAATCAAATTTTTAAGTCATACAATGTATCATAACAACAGCAAAAAAAATGCAATTTGAATATGTGGGTCTATAAAATTAGATTTATTCATCATTGTGTAATGAAATTATCTCAATTTTGTTGTTTAAAGGTTGTTGTTGTCGGAGGGAAGAGAGAGTTGAGAAGTGGAAAAAAAATCATGTAAAACATGGTTAGAAATTTTTCATGTCTATGAGGCAAGTTGCAGGGGAGTTGCTGGGTTGTCTTGTTGGTATTTGGAACTATTAATGAGATTTTCATGAAATTTAGCTCAAAATTCTGTCAGTTCCAATATAATTCGACTTAATTTGACAACAATCGATCAGTTTGTAATGGGTTTCGGCCAGTTTAGACAACATTCGGTCAGTTTTAATATAATTCGGCCAGTTTTGGCAAAATTCGATCAGTTTTGACAACATTCGGTCAGTTTTAATATAATTCGGCCAGTTTTGGCAAAATTCGATCAGTTTTGACAACATTCGGCCAGTTTTTGTAATATTCGGCCAGTTTTGACAACATTCGACCAATTTTAATATATTTCGGTCAGTTTTGACAACATTCGGTCATTTTCAATATAATTCGGCCAGTTTAAGTAACATTCGATTAGTTTGCATAGAATTCGGTCAAATCCGGCAACATTCGATCAGTTTTGACAACATTCGATCAGTTTTAAAAGAATTAGGTCAGTTTTGACAATATTAGGTCAGTTTCAATATAATTTGATCATTTTCGACAATATTCGGTCAGTTTTAATAGATTTCGGTCAGTTTTTCAATTTCAATAGAATTTAATCGTTTTTGAAAGATTTCGGCCAGTTTTTTTTCGAAATTCAGTCAGATTAAAGTCTCCAAACCCCTACCAAATCCACCAAAAAACCTCTCATCTCAGTCACTCAATCATCTCCCATGTGTAAGAAGATAAAATACATTCTACAATGTAAAATCTAATCTCATTCAATATGTTAAAAGAATTCAGAATAAAAAAATATACTACAAATGACCTTGTTGTAGAGCACATACATCTTCATTTCATGTGCATTTCATATTTTATATACATATACTAGCGAATTTGCACCAGAAGCTCATTTTTTAGCGCTAAACAAAATGGAAAAAAACATCTCTTTTGATAATCATGACATGATAAGATTTGCATCTGTTGCTGTTTTACAAACCGTGATAGTTTTCATGGTTTTTGCAGTCATAATCTTTTTTTATTATGAATTATGTTTTATATTAGGAAAAAAAGAAGTTAAAAAAAATGTAAAAAGCTTCATAAACACGTGTAAATTCGCACAAATAAAGCCTCTTTTGTCATTGTAGTCGCGGAACAAAAGTGTGAAGGCATATTTATGGATTAAAATGGTAAAATAAGCGATCATGAACATTGTACAATAATTACTAACTGTTTTTAGTCGATGATTCCGTCTTTTGTTGGAATTGAAATTGAAACATTTTTTAAAAAAAAAATTGAAAGGAATTTTGAATGTTTTGATGAAATTGAATATTTATTGGATTTTAATGGTGAGGATTAAACTTTCGATTGAATTTTTGGGTGAAAGTTGTATAAATAAATAATTTATTAAGGATTTTTTTTATTATCATTATAAATGGAGGAATTAGACAAATCGGCACAAGCCATATTTGTTTTTGGATTTTATTGAAAAATATTATGAGATTAAATTGAAAATATTTTGATAAAATATTGTTGGAAATTACGAAAAAATAGGAAGTTAGTTAGAGATATAACTACACAAATGTGTAATTTCATGCACTATCAAATATTGAAATTGAAATTAACTGCTTAGATAATTACTGTATGTGTTTATAATTGAAAAATCTAGATCAGTGATGGATAACTCTTAAGTCACGACTCACTGCAGTATGTAAGGCTCGAAGTAGAGTCGTATTTTCAAATGTACTCGACTCCATAAAATTTCAATAAAATTCAAGACTAATTCGATTCGAATTCAAACTCTGGTCGTGTGATATTGTGTACCGCGAAAGGCACACTTCAGACCACGAGTTATTCTGCGGCAGAGGAGTACCATGACACAAAAAAGGTTTCCCACCACTGATCTAGATAAATAGTGCATAGAGTTAACTAAATTGTAATTTACCTGGAATTATTTCAGTAAACAACAGCAGAAAATTGTTAGATTTTGTTATTGGGTACTGATATGATCCAGAATTCGAAGTCGACTCGCCATTTTGAATGGAAAATTTGACTCTAATTGACTCGACTTAATATAAAATTCATGCCGACTTCAGTCGACTTCTCTGATATCATTCTATAAATGTACTTCAGTTGCTTCAACTGTGATCCATGGTTTTCTTCAGATAGCACCTAAAGCGCTAGGTTTGACTCCAGTGTGACAATTTTCAATATTTTCTTACTTACTTTGCACAGATCGATTGAGATTCATGGCTTCTCTTAGTTTTCGTTTGTAGCTGGCTCTAACGATGGCTTCTGTCTCCCAATTTCCAAAATCAAGGTCAAAACTGTCACTATCGACTGCTTCCTTCCAAAATTTCCTTGTTCGTCCACGAGCTCAATTCTATAAATCCACAAAAAACAAACATTTTAGGGTCAAAAACGATCCAAACCATTCCAACTCTTTACACCATTCTCATCACCCATAAATCATCATCTCATCATCATCTCATCCAAAAAAATCTATAAACCCACTCATCCAAAAAAACTATTCCATCAACAATTACTTACAGCAATTGTTTATGTTTGCGCTATACAAAAACAAGTAATAATAATTTTTTAGCTTTTAAAAAAAATTATTCAGCTTTAACAAAAAAATCGGCGTTTTTGTGTGTTTGTCTATTGATGAATTGAAAAACAAACAAATCATTCATGATGTGAATTCCGATCGTTACGCTGAGACGAGAGAGAAGTATGAAATGCATGGAATAATATTTAGTTTTGAAATATCGAGGAGGGAATTAGGAGTGTGGGGATGAGTTGGTGGGATAGAGCGCATATTTAGAGGGGGGAATTGGATGAAGGGTTCAAATTTGGGTTAATTTTTAATAGCTACATGGAAGGCACAAGTAAATCAAATTCGACAACAAGCTGACATCAGGTAAAAATTGATCAATCACATTTTAATCAATTTTGACTCATTTGCAGAGGTCTGACTGTTCTATATGGATTTCCCTGATCATTTTGAATATCTTGTGTAATTCAATTACTGTCTTAAATTGTGGAATTTTAATTAAAATTCCTAAAATTGCTTAAATTGTCCAAATATCCAGAATTGACATGATTTTAATGTATTAGCGCCTCTTATGGTCTCTGGACTATATGAAAGTTGAGTCTAGAATTCAATTTTGGCACCTTTTTGGACAATTTTGGTGTCTGGACACTCAAAGTCCTGCCAACCCATCAGTCCCCCTATTTAAATGGATATAAAGTTCACGAGAAGCTCTGGAGTGTCTACAAATAAATGATAACCTTACAAAATTCTCCAATAATTCCCCAAAAATCACACATTACACAATAATCACGCAGCATATCATAGCCACGTGGTCCACCTCATCTTTAAGCAATTTCAGACAAAATGTATTCATCCTCTACTCACTCAAAAAACCTTAAAATACACACCGAAAAAAAAATAATGTTTTATTTAAATGAATTCACAAACAAATTAATTCCATGACCAAAAGATTAAGTAAAAATAAATCATGAGTTTGAAATATTTTTCAGTTCAAATTAGCAATTTAGAATGAAAAAATATTCAAAAATTATTTAAACCGTTATGTTGCAACATTTGGCATAGACTACAAATAGCTTGAGGATTAAAGTCGGAGTCGTAGAGTGAAATAAAAAAAAAATTTGGCAACAGCTGTAAAATTTACCTAGAAGCTCATGACCTCATTCTACATGTGATGTGATACAATTCTGACATTGATAACTAAACTGTTTATCTACATGACCACATCGTATTGTGGGTGTGAGTCCAACAACAACAACAAAAAAAGTGTAATTTTCACATCATTTTTTATTTAATCGTCTCGCGTCCAAAATGCCAAGTTAGACGGGAATTGAATAGAATTGCCTACTTCAAAATAAAGGGAAAATGTTTCATTTTTGGCCTAAATAACAGCAGATATGAAAAAAAGGAACCGACCATCCTTTCAGACGATTCATCAATCATATACAATAAAAATGTATCTTTTTCTATTTCCACTTCCTCGTGACAGAATCATGTTCAATAAAAGTAAATTGTTTTTCTTTTTTTTCCATTCCTTTTCTACATTTGCTTTGTCTTACTTTAACCTCAAGAAGAATGGATGTACAAAAAAAATCTATAAAGTAAGAAAATAGGGAAAAAAAAGTTGTGTTGTTGGAAAATAAAGAAGAAAATGGAACAAAAGTTTGAGGATCGATAACAAAAGTAACAGAAATATAAAAAGAGAAGTTGAAATAAAAATTAAACTGAAACGACAGCTGGTAAGATTGATGTGAATGGGAAAAGGATTGGGTATTGGTGGGTTTTGGATTGGGATTAGGATTAAAGGTGGATCAGGGCAGAGTCAGGAAGGGGTCTTTATGACTCGAAATAGAATTTTCTTCAAAAAGTCTAGATCTGCTCTTAAAGTTCTTTAAAAGTCAAGCGATGCGCTATAGTAAATCAATATTTGGCCACCAAATGGATCACGGCGACTTTAGGGTACTAAGGAAATAGCCAGAAATTCACGGGACTTTGATTCAAAATCCCCAACACTCCTAAAGGGCACCCTTATGTCTTTTTGACATTTTAGATGATTTGTGTCTCTAATGACTTTATAAATCATTTTTAAACTAGATTTAAAATGTATCTGATCGAACAACGATCAAGTGGACTTATATGAGCTTAATTACTTACTTATTAACTTAATTACTTACTTGCTTACTTGATTAAGGTGAACATGGGCCTATTGCTAAGCTTGAAGAGCGTCTAAAGCCGTCCTGACCATCCTGATCGTCTAAACTCTATTCTTTAAGAATATCTAGCAGTTCGAAATGTTAATGACTTTAGCTTCCTTTTCTACCCTATCAATCCAGGAATATGTGCCTAAATATCCTTTAATCAAAAGATTTTGGATATTTTCACACAATTTCTAATAAATAAAGGCCATCAGCAACTCAAAACCCTCACAAACCTCCATTTAATCTACATAAAGTCATACAATCCTCAATCTACATCATCTATTCAAATTCACCTTGAAACCATCCATTCCCATTACCTCATCCATTCCCATTACCTTTCATCCATAACTAGAATCAAACAAAAACTCAAAAAAATTACAGCAGCAGTCAAGATAATTTTCACATTTTAATAGTCATACACTCCCCCAATAAATACACGATAAACAACATAGTAATAAGTAGCAGCGATGCCTATCACAATCGTGTGTGTAAAACCGTGAAGAAAATGTTGTATTTCATACATTTATGAGAGTACCACCCCTTGCCTTGAGGGAATATATTTTCTACTTCTTCTTTTTTTATACTCTTTTTATAGAGAAACTAGTCAATATCATTTACTCGTTTATAGTAACACGAATAGACTTTCAAAAAAGAAACAAAGCTAGTTCATAGTTCTATGATGGCCTTCAATAATCAGTAAATGCTGTTAAATATTTTGTGTATGAACAAAACTTTTTTTTGGTATTGATCAGACATAGACGTAAAAATATAAGAGAATTTTCAACTCTATTTATTGTTGCCCATGGGAAGCATCTCTTCCTTTTCAGATTGAAATCACAACTGACACTGAATATAATGGGGCAGAAAATATGAATTCAATGATATACAATCTAACATTTAATTCAATTGAACAATTTCGGCAATCGTTTAGATCATTTTTCTAATAATTAAGCGCTATGTGATATGGATTCTGCTTTTAGAGTAAATGAGCTTGATTTGGTGGGAATGGTGGAGGTTGAGTGGTGTTGGTGGCGGTTTGGGTGGATGGCTGGTTAGACCTGAATTACAGAAATTGGCTAATTGATCTAAAATCTAGTTCTAGAGCGGCGTTACTCTTATTTGATTTCCAATCCGACAACAATCTAGGGTCACACCGGGTTTGCCAGAGTCACACCAGCTTAGAACCGAATTTTTGAATGATTAATCGACTTGTAGCATTAGAAAGATCGCTTTATGATGTTAATATTAGACTAGAGTCGGTTTGAATGCATTTTAGTCTTCAAATCGACTTCGAGCTCTGTCTCACATAAGTATAACTGAGATTCTTCTGTACAAAAGCCAGATTCTTCTGTATAAAAGCCAGAAGTCGTTCTAAATTTTGCCAAATAAGACATAACATATCCAAAAGGTTCACGGAGTACAAAATATAGTAAATAGTTTAGTCAAGATGGATAGAATAGCCAGGATCTGGTCTGTATTCAGATTTTACCAAATCCAACTCCATTCTGGAGTCCTGCTAGCCTTAAGACACTCATTTTCGACTTTTTCATACCAAATACCTTTCAAGACATTCTATTTGATACAAAATGATTCAAATGATCACTTCAAGATCCAAAAAATCCAACAAAATTACTTCCATAAAATTCAAACTTCCAAAATGCGCACCAAATACCCAAATATCTCAAAATTTAAACTAATTCACAAAATTTTTTTTCTGTATTCATTTCATTTAAAAAATTATTATTCAATTGATGCTCAATAGTGAGCACAGTTTGCCTGCTAATAGTTTCACACATACGTACATATATCGGAGATGAGAAAACATTATTAATGAATAAAGAAAAACTTTTTTTCATTCCCGCTCTCTCGTATTGAAGGTTGTGTATTTGTCTTAGGTCAGTTTTAGTTAAAGGCATCAATAGCAGATCTATGTATATAAATTTACTAGTCTATAGTATTGCTAAAGGCAGAAGAATTCCATTACTTTACTTCCCCATAAAAAAATAATAAGAGAATATAACAAATGATCGCAATGTGGATGTGCCATGCCGAGTATTGTTATTGCATTGTTGTTGTTGTTGTCATTAAAATGTAGAACACGAGGATGGATATAAGTGCGTACGGTATCGATTTATGTGTATCGATTTTCTGCCAAATCTTCGTCAAATAAACCGAAAAAATACCAAATAGACGTCCGGAGATGAAGAAAAATTACTTTTTTTTTTGAGATGAGTACAATTCCATGCCTATATATATACTTACATATTCAATTCAAAAGACTTGAAGTTTCTTTTGACTTTTTAAGAATTCTTTTGCGATTTTTTTTTTCTGTTCCTTTTGCTTGTGACATTTTTAATTGAATTTAGAACTGTACCTAATTTTTCACAAAATGCAAACATCGAAAAACCATTTGTGAATATGTACGGGGTGAATGGGAATCGGAATGAGACTTTTTTTTATTTATTTTGTATTTTCTGTGGAAAAAAGAGACGAGTGATTAATTGTTTTCTATTGACTTTTCATTACATTTTTACGACTTTCAACTACTCTTATCAAGTGGTGAAATGGTTGGCTGTGTTTAAGGAGGGTAAACTGGGGACTGATTTTGAAGTTATTTGAAATTTTTTGAATATTTTCAATATGTTTTGTGTTAATTGCTTTGTCTGTTGATTTGAAGGATTAGTAAAGTCGAGAAGACATGAAGAAGCATGTTCTGGATTATAATCACTAAATTGTGGATGCTTAACTTCATTGATTGAATTTATTCACAAACATATAAGGTGGTATTGACACTCAAAATTGAGTCATCCGACATAAAGACAAACTTTCAGACACTGAAATTCAGTGTCAATGCCTTACGAGCATGCTCTTTTAGTTGAGTAAGCTCATCGTCTCTTCCGGCGCTCTAACCACTTGACGATTGCCGCTTTTTCGCTGCCTAAGCTCATCGTCTGTTAAGGAGAGATTGTAATGTCGTAACTCAATTATAATGGTTGATTGAACGGCCTCTGGTAGGAATAAAATCCATAAACTCTCAATAGGTCAATAGAATGATACAGATATCCAGTCTGATGCCTAATCACTCGACCATTGAGGCCTTGTACTCTTGTCCTGGCAGATTTGTTAATATATGGCTCGTTACCCAAGCTTCCATTTTGTTTAAACACCTCAGACATCAATATTGAGTCAAATCAGTGATTATAGATTTTAAAATCCATATTTTACTTGCTTTCTCACTTCACTGGACGTGCAGATCAATTGTGATCTATGGCCTCCCTCAGATGATGGCTAAAGCTGGCTCTATCGCTGGCTTCTGTCTACCAATTACTTCACAAGATACTCTAACAGGAAAAGAGCATACTTTCATGGCAAAGCAAGACTACTAAAATACCTAAAAGTGGTCTTCTTGCCTGTTAGGGGTAGAAATTAATTCAAAATATACCAAAAGCCTGACGTGACTCTTGCATGGTGCCAGATTTAAATCAATCGGTGCTAGTCCGACGTGACTCTTGAATCGTGCCAAATTTGAGCCAAATTTACCATCAAATCAGAGTCACACTAACTGAGACTGATTTATTGATAAATTAATCGACGTGTACCATTTAGGATGCAAATCAACACTGCAACTCTCCAAAATAGATCAAAAGGTCATCACATCACCTTGCAACTCCTCAAATCCTAATCCACTTAACTTCAATCAATCTACAAATATTCAAATCACATGTCATAATTCATCAATCGATATTTCCTGCAAACTTATAATTATCTCCACATTCATTTCAATTTAACACAGATATAAATTTTAATTATTTCCTCAACCAACTATAGATGAGAATTTGTACAGGCACACAACAGCCTAATCGTAAATGCTAATACCAAAAATTCCATAAATGGATTTACATCTCCATACTTCTTTAATTCCTTGTTCTTTTTATTCATATATATATTTTTTGATCAGCTGGGATCACCGTATCGTATAAGATAAATGTCTTTTCGTGACGCAACTCTTTCCACACGCTTTCACTTCAGAATCTTATGCTAGACATTCGTGATGATGTTTTGACTGTTACAGACTCTCTTTTTTTTGTATGCGAGAATATAGCATGTACTGAATATATTCATTTTGTGAATAATAATGTAGATTGTCACACATCTGACAGGCTCGCGAAGGTTTTTTTTTTTTTTTTATTTAATATCTGAAATACAAGCACACAAAAAAAATATTAAAAACGGCCAAAAAAACTTATGTAGGTTTACTTCTTTTTCGTACACAACACACACATTCATCCTCATCATCTTTTGCGAACCGAAACAAATGAATTGAGTGAGTGAACAAAAAAATATTAAACACAAATTTGTTTTTTGTCATCTAAGGAACGAGCAAATAGAGCAGGGGTGGGCAACCTGAGTGCTGCGGTACAAAAATCATGTTAAATGCTATGAGTCGTATGACGTGTGAGATTTTGTTCAAGGCTTAACATAATGCCCGATGAATATCATGAGCCTACTCATGAGCCTACCCATGAGCCTACCTATGAGCCTACCCATGAGCCTACTCATAAGCTTACTCATGAGTCTCCTCATGAGCCTACCCATGAGCACACTCATGAGCCTACTCATGAGCCTACTCATGAGCCTACTCATGAGCACCCTCAATTAGTTGAGTATGCTCATTGTCTACTAAAGATGGTGTGCCTTTGCACAAAAAGGTTGCCAACCCCTGAAATAGACGATCTTTTTTATTTTGTGAAATGTGAAAAATAAGATTTTACTGAGAAAATTTAATGAATGATGCCGCTAAGGCTTAACGCTGAATTCTTTTTAGAATTCTTTAATGCTGTTTTTTTTGTGTTGTGTGTTGTGGCAAATGAAAGGAGATTCTTGAGTACTTTTTTGTGATCATTGGTGGAATTTGGGAGAATTATGATGAAATTTATAGGAATTTTGTAGGATTTTGCAGCTTTTGTGGATGTTTAGAGGGATTTTGGTGTTGATTTTTGATTTATAAGTGGTGAAAATTGGCAAATGAGTCTGATATGCTCTATAATACTCATTCTACATGCTTAATTGGCCATTTAGATCAATTGTGAGTTTTAGTAGCACTTCAATCAGTTTTTTAAGATTTAATGTTAATGTTGACGGGTTAATGGACCCTTCAAATTGTAAATACCGAGTCTGGATAATCTGTTGCATGTCTTTTATCATAGCACCAGCCTGTATCAGTATCAATCATTTCTGAATACATCCTTATTAATCATCACAGCAACTGCATCGAAGGTTCTTTGAAATATAAGAGTAAAATTCATTCAAAATTGCTCCAAATCGTGCAATTTAACTCCTCAAGTTGAACTCTAGCTACCTTTTATCATAAATATAGCAAATCTCTTCAATCCTCCATTTTACAGACAATTTCAACTCAATGATCACTGTATAATTCCCCCTATACTCCCCCCTCTTCCCACATAATCACACCTCTTTCATACTTATCATGCAAAACAACAATCTTCTATCTCTCCTTTGTTCTACAACCATTTAATCGTTTGAAGTCTAAAAAAAAGAGAGTACAAAGCCTAGACAGAAGCATGATGTTGTGTAATTATATCAAAAGAATCAAGTTTAGAAAATAATATTTAATAGAACGGAATAGAACATAATGAAGGTGTTTGGCAGATAAGTAGCTTGGAAACAATTACCTGTTCTATTAGATTCTCATCTTAACTCTGGTATTAAAATGTTTCGCAAGAATATTGCGGCATGTTAAGGTTTAATTTTGGTTATTGAACGGCATTGAAGGCGGTTGAGTTCAAAGGGATTTGGAGGGGATTTTGAGGTTGTTGAATGGGGAATTTGCGATGTGTAGTTTAGGTTGAATTTGAGGTTAGAATTTGGATTGAATTGATTTTTAAGGCAGAAATCTCGATGATTTCATGGAAATGTTGAGGTATAGTTGATGAAAATTGGAATAAATCGATTTTTTAAGGCTGGAATGTCAATGATTTGATGAAAATTTTGAGGTTAAGTTGATGAAAATTGGATTTAATCGATTTTAAAGGCAGGAATCTTGAAGATTTGATGGAAATTTTGAGGTTATATTAATGAAAATTCTCAAAAAATCAGTTAAATCCGATCCACAGCATATGCAACAATATCTCAAATAATCATCAATTCCACCACACAACTGATCCCCAATCCACCACAAAAAAACCAGTCAAAAATATTTTAATCCACATAAATTTTTCATATAAATCAAGATAAATATTATTTTTCTCAGCATCCATTCCATTCGACTCACGGTACCTAAATATGCTACAATTTTAAAATACATCGATAGACTTAACGTTACGTTACATGATGAGACACTTGTCTACATAATAATATTTAAGTAGTTAGATAAATGTGAAGATCATGATGACGAAGATTATACTTTATATTTTGAAAATAAAGACACAAATTAAGAAAATATAAAGAAAAAAAATATTCACGGCTGTGACGTTGAGGATTAACATGTGGATCGGGAGATTCTTTTATATCTCTTTTCTTTTTTTTCATGAAAATGATTTAGTGCATACGATATTTTTTTGTGTAGTGAGAGTAAAAAGGGAAAAGCCGCAAAAAATAAAAGATATTAAAATTTATATCTAATTTATATGATGCAAGATATACTGTGCAATAATATTATTAATTTAATTTAATTCACAGCTTCATTCTTATTCATTCGTTTAATTTTGTAAAGATTCGTTTTGAAGGTTGAAGTTGGGATGTTGTGCTGGTTAGAGCGCATTTTTTGCAAGGTGTTCATAATTTTTTGGGGTTATTCTGAGGTTTTTGGTTTACAAATGGAGAAATTTAAGTTTTTTCTCAATAATTTGGCCTTGGTAGCTCATTTTTGGCTTTAATCTAGATTTTATGTCAATAAAATGGCTATTATGACCCTTTTGTGCAACATTGAACCTCATTGACCCTTATTGACCCTCATTGCGTCTTATTGAGCTTCATTGAGCCTTATTCAAACTAATTGAGCCTTACTGAACCTCATTGAGTTCTTATTGAGCCTTATTGAACCTCATTGAGCCTTATTGAACCTCATTGGGCCTTATTGAACCTCATCGAGCCCTTATTGAACCTCATTGAGCCTTATTGAACCTCATTGAGCCCTTATTGAACCTCATCGAGCCTAATTGAACCTCATTGAGTTCTCATTGAGCCTTATTGAACTTCATTGAGCCCTCATTGAGCATTATTGAACCTCATTGAACCATTATTGAGCCTCATTGAGCTTTATTAAGCTTTATTGAGCATCATTGAGTCTTATTTAGCCTTGATTATTCAATTTGACTAATACATTCCTCAATGACACCTAATGCACCTCATCTATTGCTTTAGTTGTCTTTTCGGACCCTATATTCTCTTTATCTCCCTATAGTCACTATTCTAGTGCTCAAACTACTCCAAATCCACTAAATATCCAATTTCATTCGTCAATCATTTAGATAAGCTCCAAATTTTAACCTTATACTGCTTAACATCAATCTGGTATCCAAATTTAACCTTCAACCTCCTTAAACCTCTCCCAGCCACCCATCCTGACTTCCCAAACCCCACCTCACCTCATCAAACAACTTTCTACATTATTAAAGTTAAAAAAATTTTCCGTTTCATCAGCAATGACTCGCGACGAAGTCAAAAAAATATTAAATTGCAATAAATATTAATACGTTCAAAAAAATAAGAAAATGAGCATCGTCACTCCCTATGCCAATTAAGTCGTCGGCATAATTTATATCGCATTAATTCAATTAGTTTTAGATTATTCCCACATAAATTTCCACGTCACATCTCCGAATGGGCTTCATTGTGCAAAAATTTATTTCTCTCTCAATTTACGTCAAATTTTGCTTTGTATGAAAATTTTGTTCCTGTGTCGATGCTTAAAAAACATCCACAGCCTACGAAAGTTTGTCAAAGAAAGATTTATTTTTTGAAATCTTCTCTCTTTTTCGTTATATAATGAAGGGACAGTGAATGCTAATGGCGAGACAAAGAGACAACGTACATCATATACACGCTATCAGACGCTAGAATTAGAGAAGGAATTCCATTTCAATCGTTATTTGACACGTCGACGACGAATTGAGATTGCTCATGCATTGTGTTTGACTGAACGCCAGATTAAGATTTGGTAAGTATTGCTGAATCTCGAAATTATGACAATTCCTAACAATATCCTTTAATTCACCAATTTTAGGTTCCAAAATCGTCGCATGAAGTGGAAGAAAGAACATAAAATGGCATCAATGAATATCGTGCCATATCATATGTCACCATACGGTCATCCATACGCTCAATTCGATATCCATCCCAGCCAATTTGCGCATCTGTCAGCATAGGACGTGTGGCACAGTAGCTTCTCGAATACTGGTTAGAGACTCAACCAATTATATCAAGAACAATATCAAGGATATCAATCAAATAATCAGGATACTACTAGTAATGCTCTATTTAGTAGCAATAATAGTAATACCTCTGAAAAATATCCACCCGATTTCTGATCTCAAAATAATCCTCTTATTGATTGTGATTGTGATACACAAAGCAATTGATGATGATGATAATTTAATATGATTGGGATAGGAACTGCTTTTTGACATCCAACAAAGTCACACTATCTCAAAAATCACAAAAAAATTTTGAATTTTTTTCAATGTAAAACTGAGAGATAAACTTCCAGGTGGATGAGTGGATGACCACATCTCCACCTGGAAGTTGAGATAAATTTTTTGAGTGATGCATTCAAAAATAAGCAAAAAAAAAATGAAGAGATATAAAAATGAATATAATTGGTTGTGTTTGTATGTAATAGAAATAGTATAAAAAAATAATAATGTTTAAATCGCTTCCAAGAAAAAAAGGACCTCAAAAAAAAAAGAAAAAATTTTCTCCCTGTTGAGCTTAGAGATGAAGCTCGAGACATTGACGAACTTCATCTGTAAGCTCCGGATGTATAAATTTTTTTTTTTTTTCATTGGAAGTATTGTTCATACTCTTTCTAATCAGTATTCAAGAAACTACAAAAAAATATCAACATTTAGTTTAGTTTTTAATGAAAAAAAAAAGAAGAAGAATCTTTTAGAGTTAAAGTCTTGTTTAAGGTTATTTTAGGTTCGATTATAAACGTGAAGAATGAAATAAGAAAAATTTAAAAAATTGAAAAAATTTGAAAGAATTCAAGAGCAATAATCTATGAATATCAGACAAGCGCAAATGAATTTCATGTAAATTGGTGATTTATTGGGGGGTTAAGATGGGGTTAAGTGTGGGTTGTTGGAAGATTTTGAAGAATTTTAACGAATTTTGCAGTTTTTATGACAATTTGTCCTCAAAAATCTCAATTTTCCATCCAAAAACCCTCAAATCTCCAAAATTTTCAAACTACTCCCACTCCAAACCCCATCTACCCCCTAAACCCCACCAACAAATCAAAAACATTAACAAAAGTTAATCCATAACGACAAAAAAGATGCAGACATCCAGCTCAAAATAGCAATTTTCAACCCAGTGTAACGGTCAAAAAATATTCAAATTTCCTCTCTCATTCTCATTTCCAAAAGCAAAATTAGGCTCTCTCTCCCATGTAAAATATTAAGTTTGGATTCATATCCATTAGATGTCACTACTTTTGAATTGTGATATGTACGTACTGTAATAGAGATGGCGCTGATTTGCAATGGAATGAGATGATGGGTGACTTGGGGAGATGTGTTGAGGTTGGGGGAGATGTTGAGGGGACTGATAAGGGGTTAAGTGAGGGGAGATTGGGGTAATTAGAGGGTTCATTTGAGATTTATTCCCAGAAATTGGTTTTTTTGAAGATTAATCGCCAAAATCTTTAAATTTGACAATTTTTCTTCAATAATTCTTCAAAATTTTATGAAAAATTCAAATTTGAATAAAAATTTTCAATAATTTTGAAAAATTTTGATTAAAGTTATAGAAATTTTGAAATTTTTATAAATTTTGAAATTTTTATAAATTTTGAAATTTTTATAAATTTTGAAATTTTTATAAATTTTGATATTTTTATAAATTTTTTGACACAAAATTGCAAAATTTTAAAAAAATGTTTTAAAATTCAAATTAAATTAAAATTCAACAATTTAATGCCTCTCAATTCCTCAACAACCCCCACTAGCTCCCGCCCCCCTGACTCAATATATACTCCGAAAATTTATGGAACAAAAAAAAAAAAGAAATTTACATTAAAAATGGAAAATCATTAATTTCTCAAGTCTGATAGTATCGGTGATGATGATAATAGCGCCATGAAGATGATAAATCTCTTAAATTAATTTTTTTTAAAAAAAAAAGTATAAATTCAACTGCAATATGAAGATGATAAAAAAAAGTTTTAGTTAATTTACAATTATTTTGTTTTAAATTTTAAAATTTATCATTAAAGTTTTTTTATTTGTTTAAGGAAAATTTTTATTAATTTTATTATTATGTGGCTTTTTCTATTTATTAAAAAAAAATCAATCCCCCCAATTTACTTTATAAATATATTTTTTAATTTTTAAAATAAAATCAAACAAAAATACTTTTTTGTATTGATTGTGACGAAAATGATGATATTTTCACCTAGGTTGTTTGCTTGTTAATAATTACAAAAAAATGATACAAATGAAAATCTCTAATGATGATGATGATCATAGGAATTAAGTTAGAAACTTTTGAAAATTATGAGAAAATAAAAGAATTTTTCTTTTTAGTTTAAAATGATTGTGGATGATTATTGGATGGGTTTTGTAAGTTTTTTGGAAGTAAAATTCAAAAAATAAATTGAAATTTTAAAAAATTAATTTATTTAGTTTTAAATTTTTTAAAAATTGAATTAATTTAATTTTAAATTATTAAATAAAATTTTATTTTTTTAAAAAACTAAAGTTTTGAATAAATTATTATTTTTAAAGTAATTTAAATTTTTAAAAATTGAAAAATATGATTTAAAATTCAAATAAATTTTTAAAATTTTTTGTTGATTTTCAAATTTTTTAAATTAAAATAATTTGATTTTTGCAATATTTTTGATTTTTGGAAATTTAATTTAATTTTTAAAAATTTCTTTTTGAATTTTGAAATTTTTTAAATTTATTTTCAAATTACAAAATTGAAATAAATTATTTAAAAATTTTAAAAATAATTTAAACTATTTTTTAATTTCAAAAATTTTAAAATTTCACTGTTGAATTTCTAAAATTCAAATAATTAATTTATTAATTTTTAAAATTTTAAAAATATTTTTGAATTTTGAAATTTAAAAATCAAAATTTTCAAATTCTTTGAAATTGAAGGCTTTAATTTTAAATTTTCAAATTTTAATTAATTTTTTAAAATTTCAACAATTTAAAATACAAATTTCAATTCCAAAAAACCTTCAAACGCCCATCCAACAAGCATCCACAAGAGAGTAGCATAGTTAATAATTAAATGCAAAAAAAAAAATCATGATAAAAACAAATTCGGATGAATGCAGGGCTTATTGTTCTATTTTATGTTTTTATTTTTACTTCTTCTCTTTCATTATTTTTTTGGTTCCTTACTTATGTCTATACTATCTACTTACTTACATACTTACTTACTGTATACTGTATATCTTAAATTAAGTTGTAAATTCAAAACATGTACACTGAAAAGAAGAATTTAAAGGAGTATTGCTAATGGAGGAAATTTTTTTTTGTTAATTATTTGTATTTTTATTTTGGAGGTTTCAGTTGAATTTGAGGTGATGAAGAAGGAGGCTGAATGGATCTTTTGTGGCTGTTCAGTAGAGATTCTGGAAATTTGAATGGATTTTGTTGGCTAATTTGAGGTTGAATTTGAATATTTTCTCCCAGCTAGATTCTTAAGAAATTTAAGCCAGAAATGCTTAAATTTAGGTCAAATTAATATCAAGGCTCGAATTTGAATCGAATTTTGGATGAAAAAGTTGATTCAAGTCAAGTAAAGGGTTGGATGTCTTCTCATTCTTGAACTATTGATTCAATTCTGTCTAAAAGTCACGAATCTTCAACAAAATCTAGTATCAAATTCCTAAATTTGAATCATTTGAGGCTATATTGCTGCTAATCATCACCATAAGCTCAATTAGCGAAATTGATGTCAATCTGCAGCTGTCAGACTTCAACATTCCACTAGCAGGCAATGAGCATGCTCACACAATCAGAATAAACTAGGAGTAACGCTAACGATAATACTCATCTAGTATATTTATGGCAAGGGTCAGACACTCCAGTGGTACAATACAATACTTACTGTACTTTCCATAAAAAATTCTAAAATTCAAATTCCTCCTAGATTTTTGGTTGTGAAACCAAAATTTAAGACGCTCCAACACCAAAAATCACCCCAAACTCCAAAAGTCATTCTGAATTTCACCCCAAACCCCCCAAAACAATCTCCAAACTTTCGACAAAAAAAATCTTCTCAAATTATTCCCCTAAAGCCAACAATCCAGATAACACAAAAAAATGGATTTACTCATTTCACTGAAGTTTATGACCGTAAATTGCTCAAAAACTTCCACTTGAAGACTAAATCTCCAAGATTTTTTGCTTTCTTGAATCAGATAAGATTACTGACTCTCCTACACCATTCAGCTATTCTGCACTTGATGACTCAATTTGACTGAAATCTCCAACAATGTAAAATTAACTCCTAGATACAAAATACAGAGGACTATAGGAAATAACTTATGATTTATGAAATCAATCAATAAATACGCAATTTTGGCATCAAATTTTCTTTTCCATCTTGTCTGCCAATTTTTTTTCTCTCTCTTCATGCCTTGTTTCTCGAGGGGGTAAGTGGAAGAAGATGATAATAATGATAAAAAAGTTTATTTTTTTTTTTGTTCATACACAACATTTATATTCTGTTTAAATTACACAAAAAAAAACATCGTCGTCATTTTCATTTTTGCTTGTATATAACATAAAATATGAAAATGAGGAAAAATGAAGGAAAAATTTTCACTGGAAAAAGTAAGAAGAAAATTCAGTTCTTAATTTTTGTTTCCATTTTTTTGAAAATTTCTTAATGAAAAATAGGAAGCAACTTTATTACGCAATCCACTTATGAGAATAAAGAAATTGATTTTTTTTGCTTCTTTTTTTTATGGAAACAGAGGCGAATTTTATGAGGAGCTGCTGCATGGTTAATGAATTTTAGATGTCATATGGTTCTGGAACGTTAAAATTGCATTTTATTTAGTGATTTAGACATTTTTGTTGCCACATGTGTTGATTGGGGATGATTTTGTGATGTTGACAGTGGGAATCAATTTGTTAATTAAAGTATTAGGTTAAATTATGCAGGATATACTGCTATAATGCGATTGTATCTATTTGATTGGACATAGTAACTAAAACTTGCTATTTACTAAATGAGAGATAATTGAAGATTACTAAATATGGTTCTGATTACTAGGATGTCGACTAGTTACTCCAGAAATCCAATTTAAAGGCAACAAAAAATCAATTTGACTTCGAAATGACTGTCAACCGGAATTCGAAGTTCACGCAGAATTTGTATGGATTTGATATGCCTGACTTTAGTTTTTATCGCCTACAGACACTCGCAGAGGCTCTTATAGACTTGCTTAGACTCTCACAGACTTCTGGAGACTAGCAGAGACTCGCAAAAATTTATAGAGTCACTTAAAGTTTTTTATAAATTCAATAAGACTTATAAAGACTCAAATAGATACAAAGTGACTCATGGAGACACATAAAAGCTTACGGAGACTAGCTACGATTTGCAAAGAGTCTGAATAGTTCGAAAAATAATTATGGAGACTGTTTAAGATTAAAAAAGACTTTTGCAGACTCAAAGATATCCCGAGAGTGTCATATAGATTTGTTGGGATTCAAAGATATTTTAAGTTATTTGAAAAGACTCTTTATGATTTGTAGAGACTCTAAACAGGCTCTAAGAGACTTATGGAGACTCTTAAAGCTTAAAACAGATCTTGTACAGATTCACAAAGATTCATTGAGGGTCATAAAGATTCAAAGGGACTCAATGAGACTTATAGAGGCTCACATCTATTCAAAATGAGTTAAAGTGACTCATAGAGACTCATACTGGCTCGTGAAGATTTGTGTAGCTTCACAGAGTCTCTTATAAGCTCTAAAAGACTCATATAGTCTCGCAAAGATTCGTTTAGCTTCTCAGAGACTCGTATTGAACCTAAAAGACTCGTATAGTCTAAAAGTGACTCGTAAGGACTCATAAAAGTTTACAAAAATCCAAAGAGTCACTATAATAATATTAAAGGCTCAAAAAATCTCTAAAAGACACACAAGAGCTCAAACAGTTAAAATTCATCAAAAATTACAACTTCAAATCCAACAATCATTCCCAGTTACAGAAGTAAAATTCAAATAAAACTCAAAACCACCCCCAGAACAGCCGCTAATATCAACAAAAAGAATATTAATTTTCATAACTCCATAAACAGCAGCTCTTAAAAAATCCTCATAAAATTCAGCAATGCATGAATGAATCTTCTTGCTACAGATGAAAGAATTATTAAGTTGAGAATCCCTCAATATTTTTTTGCCACATTCCAGTATTTTTTCACAATTTACTCAACAAAAAAAGGAAGTCTATATAAAAAAAAATTTTTAAATTAACTAAATGGAAAGTGAATAAAATGCAAGAAGATGAGATATAAAAAAATTGTATTTAGTAGATTAAATTTTTCATTTTTTTGAAGCATTTTAGATTAGTAAAAAAAGTGAACATTTTTTTTGTTAATCAGTGAAATAAGGAACGAAACTATATCATTGAATAATACGTAAATTAAAATTATAAATTGATTAAAATAATTTTAAATGTGTGAAAAATGAAAAAAACATTTTTTATGAAGGAGTTGAAATTATATTTGGAAGTGCTACAAAAATTAACAAAAAATGTCAAAATGACACCATCTTCATAAGTGATCTAATGATGAATATATAGACACAACAACTTGGTTGTGGCTCACAAAGATGTTAATTTGAAATTCTTGATAAAAATATCTGACGAATTAAGAAGTTAAGAAATTTCTGTTAATTAACAAAACCTGAATATTGTAGCTAATTAAAATCAAGAATTGCTAGAATATTTGATGTGAATTTTACAAGTAAAATTGCCATATAATGAAATTTTAAGATTCTAGATTTCTAGGTATGATTTTTGGGGGTTTTTTGGTTATGAAGTTCATTATAATTTGATTTTTAAGAGTCAGTTCCAAATAGAGCTCGAAATCTGCTCGGATTTTGTTTAAAAAAATCGACGCAAGTCGGTAGATTTCATCCAAAATTGAAGTCAATTTAGAGCTCTGGTCTCCAAATATTCGACAAAATATTGCTTAATTTGATTTAAGACACAACAATAGACACCATAATGTGTAACTGTAAGTGTATTTTACATCCTAGGACAAGCTAGTGAGACACTAGACTGAGATCATGGCTCTAGGCATTTCAATTAATGATTATGACTCATAGCATCTCATTGAATTTTTGTAGAAGTTTTCAAACCTAATGCTTTATTACTGTCGGATATAAATGTGTCTTTGGTAGGCTAATTGGAAGCTCTAGGGTTGGTTTCTTTGACTTTTCTTTAGTTATTAGAGAATCTAGTTAGAAAGTTCTCGAAAAATTGGCTATAATGGTATATAAATTGACTATAAGATTCCACAATCTCTAGTACATAATCCATAGCAACTCTCCATGTCGAGATCATGACTTTTCGGTCTCTGACTCTAGATTTGTCAAGACTGAGACTTTATGCAACTCTCAGACTCCAACACTGTACTATTAGACACATTACAACACTAAAAGTTGACCCTCATAAGCAGAAAACCCCAAAAAATTACCCAAATATCAATTGACTCCATTGAGCCCATCATTCCTTAAATTCATCATCTCATCACCTTACGTCATTCCTCCCAGTGAATAATTTAATCAATTCTGAATCCCAGTGATAGCAAAATTAAGTTAAACAACTCATATTTTTGCAAATATTTCAGAATAAATTTTATGACATTTTTTAATATCCAAAAAAAGTTCCATATTCACTAAGCATAAATTTACGACTCCAGAGAATTTCCAACACCGGCACAAAAAAACAACTTTTCATTTTCACACATTTAAAATGAAAAAAAATGAACAAAAAAATTAAAATGAAAAAATGATTTCATAAATTTAAGGCAAAAAAAAAAAAACATAAATTTAATTGAGACAAAAAGTATTGTGTGCACGAGGAAAATTGAAAGTAAAAAAATTTATTTGAAAAAAATGGAAGAATTTTTTGTAGAAAGTTTTGTAAATGAATATGAAGGCTTCAGAAATAATTAAATAAAGGGTTTTTTGGGGTTATTGGCATCAAATGAGAGTTTGGCAGTTATTAAGTGATTTTTCTAGTTATTTATGGGACTGCAAAGCACAATTGATACAGAATTATGGAAACACAGCGTAGATATGGTCAAAAATCCGGCACTAGACTAACTGATATTAACTGAAGCCAGATTTTAATCTAATTTAGGTTGGATACAGAATCACGCTGGTTTGGGTCGAATTTTTCAGCCATTTTTACGTCTCTATTGAGCCCATTATTCCGTCTTGTGTCTTCCGGGAGGTTGATATGAAGCTGATGTAAAGCAGGACTGTGTTTGAACATGTTAATAAGTCATAGCTGACTTCATGTGCTTTCCAACGACGTAAGATCGACGTTAGTATCAAATGCTATAGGTATTGAGTAATTTTAAGGCAAATTTGGCAATATACTCAAATTGTAAGACTTAAAATTGTCAGAAATTCACATTTTAAGTCGCTTTTGATTAATTTTTGTCAATTACTGGCTTTTTTTGTCAGTTTTATAACTCAAACTTTTGATCTTTGTTAATTTAAAACAGTTAGATCGTTTCCAAGCCCATAAAAGGCTCCTTAAGCTTTACAAATCTCACATAAAGGGTCTTGAAGCTTCACAAACCCCTAAAAAATCGTAAAAAGTACCCCCTAAGCCCTCATCTGATCCCTTGACTCCAAAAAAACCATCAACAAAAAATCTCTTTTTATTTGGTCAAAAACAAAAAAAAAATCATAAAAATTTTCAACGAAATTAGAAGCAAGAAAAATCAAGAAAAAAAATATTTATTTCGATATTATACAGAATGTAAGAAAAAAAAAATAAAAAATATGAAAATTTCCTCAAGTATACTCAACACAAGTGAAGTAAAACATAAATATACATATAAAGATAAAAGAAAAATGAAAATTGTGTAATCTACATAATATAAAAAGTAAAATTGATCTAAGATTTAAGGCAAAAAATTATTATCAACAATGTACAAAACAAAAAAAAATGATTTAAAAAATAACACAAGATTTGTACACATAAAATTAAAAAAAGTAAAAAATGAAGGAATTCACAATGATATTTGTAAACAAATCTATACTCCAATGCGAAAAATATATATAAATAAAAAATATAGTGAAAAATGAAAGAAAAAATTGTAAAATTGCATTGATACTTAATAATAAAAAAGAATAAAAAAGCAAAAAAATAGCAAATTTTATTTTTATTTATTGATGTAACAAAAAAATGTAAATTTGAGGTAGAAAAATTCGCAATTTTCAAGGTTTTTCAGCACATTGTAAATGAGTTTTGGGACTGGCATAGCATCGAGGTATAGAAAATATCACTAAGGTGCTATAAAATATTTTTTAGGTTATGTAAATTTTATTATTTTTGTCATATTTTACTGAACCCCAATTTTTAGGCAATAGCTTCAAATGCTGAAGATTTCGATGGATAGAACTGTCTTTGAACATTCCCTGCGCGTGATAATGGACCCTTGTGCGCCACAGCCAAGGAAGTAAGTAAATAAAGCTTCAAATTCTGCAGCATCACAGTTCACATCAAGTTCAATCTCATTTATCCCATCCAGAGACCCCTCAGACCCCTACATCATCATCACAAAATTCCAACAACTCCGTAACGGTCATTAGCAACCTTTCTTCGACAACAAAACTTGATTTTTTATGCTGCATCATAAATTTAGCATAATTTCCTTTTTCTTCTTTAACCTTTTTCACTTCTCATTAATTCTAACTACAGCAATCCTTTCGATTTCTCTTTTGAGTATTTTCACTTTTTTTATGGCTATTACGTAAGGAATAGTTCTTGGAAATTGAAAAAGAAAAGAATAGAAAAATTGTCAACGAGATTTTGAATGGCATTGATTATTTGGTTGCTGCTGGGTTTATGGAGTCCTTAGGGTGAATTTGTGAACAAATGATTTTTGGAAAGGAAATTGAATTTTTTAGATGATTGAAGCAGTCTAAAATGGACCTTTATTCGATCAGGACAAAAGTGCTTGGGTCTTAGCATTTTGCTTTGTAGTACATCGTTTATTTGGTAACTTGTGTTTGTATCCATCGGCAATATAAGTTTTGGGTGTCAAAACCTTGATTCAGACTCAATATTTAACTCCCTTATATAGATTACAGTGATAATTTTGATTATTTTGCAATAAACTAAAGTAAAATAAAACAGGACTTCAATGTGGAAGTGCTTCTACTGGAGACCGAACTCCACTGTGTGCCTTTTTGGACTTATTTGGTCTTGATATCAAAGCATCTCACATCTGCATCAGTTTCTATCAAGTTTCTAACTAGAAGTCGCCTGATCACGAGCTTGTTGTACCGCTCTTGATTGGATTCCACAAGGGAAAAGCCATCCTGGTGTTTCAAAAGCTACACAGCGTGGGACGGTAATGAAGGAATGCAAGTTAGATGTCAAAACGGATGATTTGTTCAAAGTTTGTGATTGGACGTCAAATGGAATGCCTTTTGTAGCAACCAAGGTCCCAAGTCGGAGCATGGATTTAGTAAGTAAGTGTCATGAGCATCAATCTTGTACCTTAGTATCCAATTAATACCCCATATGACCCTGAAATACCCTAAAAATTCATCCAAATCCCCTCAAAATTCCCACAAGAACAAACGACACTAAGCAAAAAAAAAACAAAAAAAGATCTCCTAAAATGTGTGACAAATCAAAATTTCATGAGGTGATTCAATACGACAGAAATTTCCATTGAACGAGCCAAGCATCAAGAAGAAAGTCTACGACAATAAGAAGAAAGTGAAATAAAACAAAAGACTAAAAAGGAAGAGAAATGAAAGAAAGTAATAAAATAATGGAAAAGGGATAGATGTGTGAATTGTTATAGTCACAGCATGTGTACTAGCTTATTAGGTAAATATCTTTCGCAATTTTAGGTTTTGCAAAAAAAAAAAAAAAAAAAATCTGCACGGAACCCCTCAAAGCAAGCAAAAATGTTTAAAATTCATCAATAGCCTTCAAAAAAATATTTCATTTTTATGCAATAAATACAGATAAAGTCAATAAACACAGAGACAGAAAGGAATGAGGCAAGGAATATAAAAATAAAATTCCAATTTATGTTACCAGGTAACGAAAAAAAAAGTCAAATTGTATATTTATGTCTGTTTGGCTTTAGAATTTCAAATCAATATGATTGGGTCGTCCTGACTCACACTTTCTCTTTTATTTTACTTCCTTACTCCTCGATTCTCAATCCATTCATCCATCAAAATCCATGCTGATATAAATCCACTTTTTTTTTCGTTCGTTGCTGCTGCTCTTTCCTCTCATTCCTTTCCGTTTCTTGATTTTATTTTATGATCTTGAAATGTTTTTTCATCGCATAAGGAATGAAGAGGAAAAAAAATGGCAAAAAAAAACAGAATGAAAATTCCAAACAGTTTGTTTTCATTCTCATATTACACCAACGGAGCAAATACGGAAAAATGGAGTTGGAATTGGATTTAGGGTTGAATTTTTGAGGCGCAGTCTTGATTGTGAAGAGCATTTGTTGAGGTTTTTAGAGGTAAAATCTAAAATCAATTGAGTTATTGAGCAGAATTCCTAGGACAGAAGCTTGAGTCTCTTTGTCGGACATGGCACTAATATGTCCTTTACCTAGGACGGTTCGAACGAACAGAAACTGTAGAAATGGTTAAGAACGATCGATTTTGATCACTTTAATCATTTTCACAACCTTTGAAGAAGCCTACAGCAACGTATCAAGAGAAAGGACGAGATTCACATCACTTCTCATAGCTACAGGCTTATAAGGCTCATGAAAAGACTCTAGTTGATAGAAATTGCTTCAGACGCCGACTAAGAAGGACTCTAGATTGAAATCGATATATCCGAAGAGCAATTAAATATAAATATGTAAGGTTCGTCCAAAATCACAGCGTTGGAAGTAATTTAAGGTGCTCGAGGCCTAACTCATCTAAAATGCTTGAAAATGTAGACCTGTAGATTTGGGCCGAACCTTAAGAAATTGTTAGTATGACGTATAGGACACAGGGTTAAGATTAAGAGTTCCCAATGGCAAGACCGAGAGTTCTCGTGTAGATTTCGGGAATCCTTGGTTAAGTCTAAGTAAAGACATCGCAATAACAGCTTAAAAATTCCAAATTTAGTCTAGTTTGAAGGTTTTGAGGGCCTTGACTTAAGAACTCAAAGTCTTGAACTATTCTACTGAGTTTCGAACCCATGACTGAATCATCAATCACCAAAATTCATCATATCCCAAAGCATCAAACCCCTGCACCATCATGTCCATCTCAATCCACAATTTAAAATCAACAAATCACCAATAAAACTGCATTTTTACAGTCCATAACCCAATGCAGAAGTTTATATAATATTGATTTAAAAGACCATTATGCATTCTCCTTTCAAACTCACATTAAAGCCAAAAAAAGAACATCGTCACTAAAAAGTCGACTCACAAATAAAAACGAAATCGATTCCAGACGACTCTGCAATTAATCAAAATTAGACATTAAAGAGACAGGCCAAAAAAAAGAGAGACAAAAACAAACAAGTGGTACCTTGTGCCCTCAAAAAATATGCTAAAAATACAGCAAAGCTTTTATTTATTGTTGTTATTAGGCGAGAGAGTGAGAAAGAGATATGTACAGAATGAGTTAGGTAGCTTTGGGGAGATGGAGGTGGGGGGGGGGGGGGGGTGGAGGGTGTAGATGAGATTGTGGAAAAGCCCTGGGAAAAGTATCAATGAAAACCATGTGAAAGTAAAACAAAAAGAAGGAAAAAAGTCGTAAAAATATATAGAGCCAAGCAACTTTTATTTCATTCAAGTTTTCGCACATTAAATTTTCTTTTTTTTCCTTTCTAGTGCGGAACTGCTGGAGAATGATTAGTGGTAGCCATAGTTTGACGTTTTGTCTGTCAATATTGATTGCTGATCCTGAGTCCTTCTTGTTCTTTTTGGTATTTTCTGGGTTTTCTGTCTCTTGTATCTCTTGTGTCTTTTGTGTCTCTTTTGTCTCTTGCATCTCTAGTGTCTCTTGTGTCTCTTGTGTCTCTTGTGTCTCTTGTGTCTCTTGTGTCTCTTGTGTCTCTTGTGTCTCTTGTGTCTCTTGTGTCTCTTGTGTCTCTCCTGTCTCTTGTGTTTCTTGTGTCTCTTGTGTCTCTTGTGTCTCTAATGTCTCTTGTGTCTCTTGTGTATCTTGTGTATCTTGTGTATCTTGTATCTTGTATCTCTTGTGTCTCTTGTGTCTCTTGAGTCTATTGTGTCTCTTCTGTCTTTTGCGTACCTTCTGCCTATTCTGTAGCTACCTTCTGTTCTTTATGTCCTTTTGGCCCTGCCTATGTCTTTGTGTCCTTCTGTCATAATCATTTAAGGATGAGGTTCGTGAAACCAATCGAATTTGGGCAACTTTGTAGAAAATATAGTTAAAATTTGAAATAGATTTTGTCCAAATCCGGCAATTTTTACCTTAATCTGACAGAAATTCAGCCAAAATTAGCACAAATTCATCAAAAAATCCATCCAAAATGCATTAAAAATGACAAATGCGCTCCAAACCCTCCCTCACTCATTAACTTCACTACCTCCTTTCCCTTCCATCACCAACATTTTTTTATTCCTCTATCTCACCCATTTCTCTCTCACTCACTCACTCATCTTCAATTTATTTATATTTTTTTATGTCCGTACAGCAAAAATTTGCTCGAGGATTTTCTTTTTTTTTACTGTCCTAAGTGTAATAAGTAGGCTTACTGTAGATGAAGTGTGTATGGAGGGATGAGTCCATCCCATCAATAAGTATTTTCTATGCCTCGCCATCATCACATCCGTGTGAATTAAATAGAAAGTGAATTCAATGGTTAAAGATTATCCTACAAAATAGGCTATATGGTCATCAATGTAGCTTTAAGGATGAAAAACATTTAAGGAAGTTTTTTTGGGAATGTTACGGAAAACGGAAGAAGCAGGAGATGATTACATTCAATTAAATGAAAATGATCTGCTATGCTGATTTTATACATGGCAAGCAAAATTAAGATTCTACAGTTGTAGAAAATTACAGGTAGGATGAAATGCAGGAAATGAATATTTTTTGTTTGTTTTGTTGTTTGTTGTTGTTTTATTTTAGAATGGCAGCGAAGAGTTTAGTATATTTTACTCGAGGGAATTGCTGTTGAGGAAAGTGGAATAAATTGCTTTGGGTGAAATTCTTTTTTTTTTATGGGAAATGAGATGAGGTTGAGTATTTTTGGGGTGATTGGGGGATTTTGAAGGGGAATGTTGGGCATTGGGTTGGTTTGAGGTTGCAAGGATGCACTTGAGGCTTAGTTGATGGAGCCTTGAATGTGGCCAAGGGGGCCTTAAGGGTATATTGAAGTATATCTTCAGCATACAGGGTTAAAATGCACAAAAATTGCTTAAATAAGCACCAAATGATCTAAAGTTTGACTATAGTGACTTTAGTGACTGTAGTGACCATATAGGGTGTACTTGATTCATATTGAAAGGCACACGACGTATAAAAAGTGAAAAATTCGCTCCTAGACCGACAAGGCTCTTGTCTGGATCCAGATTTAGTGAAATCCATCTTCAATCCAGACTCACGTCGACCTTCAAGCCATTTCACCCTTTCATTCCCATGTGCCTTCCAAGTATCTCACCCCAACATCAGCTCACAACTCTCCAATATCCGCACCATGACAAATCAACTTCACAACCCATTATAAAAGCTACCCAAACAAGGAGAAACAGTTAATAATTTTTTTTATACTTTTTATACTTTATATTTTTCTGCATTTAATTGCTTTCAAAATAAGCTTGAGTTTCAATCACGCAATTTGCATGTTTTTTCGATATTAAATGATTCATTGCTGGTATGGTCTTAGTGAATAAACAAAACAAAGCCAAGCCAAGCAAGCTACTTCGTAATAGGAATTGTTGCGTCATTTGTTTTTGTGCAGTTTTTTTGGAATTGAATTGTTGTTGTGTTGGAGGTTGTTGGATTTTTGTGGAATTTTAGGAGTTATTTTGGGTATGGTGGGTCATTGGTTGAAGGTACTGGATGTTAAATTGTGTAAAATGTGCTGAAATTGGAGATTTTGATGGATAGCGTATGTTAATGACATTTTCAAGAGCCCAAAGACCTAAATTACCACTAACTCATCAATATAGTCCAAGAATCAGTACCAGTAAGAGACAAAATACCCTTAAAAGCGACACAATCTCTTATCAAGCTATAAATTCACCAAAAATTGATCTCAAACCGACCTATCAAGCCTCAAATCCTCATCAATAACCAAATACGCAAATCCCCATAATATACACCTCAAAATTCTCAAATACATCCTCAATATCCTCACAAACATCCTCAAAATCCTCACAAACATCCACAAAAACTCCACTAAATCCTCCTCAATTTTAAAAATTAATCTCATGATCATGAGAACTTATAAATATTTAATAATTTTCATGGCCAAAGACGGCAAAGTTCATTCAATTGCCAAGTCTGGATAATCCCAAAAAAAATTCAATTACTATGAATAAATTCTTAAACTGCATTAAGGTAGGAGGGGAGATACAACATATACAATTTTACATCCAAAATTCCAAATAAAAATCAATTTTTTTATAGCTTTCGAAAAATAAAAAGACATTCCAAAATCAATTTACACGTACCCGAAAAAAAAATATAAAGAATTAGATCGCCTTTCTATTATAATATTTAATTTAAGTATCGATAACATATCGACGAATGTGTATGCACAGACACTATTTGAGCTTTATTTGTTCGAGTCTTATTCTCATGACGACGATGAAGGCGAAGTGGATGTGGAAAAAAAAAATCAATTAACTTCCTAATGCTAATAAACATTTGGAGTAAGTAGAGTCGAGGCACAAAAAAAGAGATCAGAAAAACTTACGAAATCTTCGAGCCATTTCCATCTTCTTTTTTTACTTTTTTTTTTGTTAATTTCAAATTAAGCTTATTACTGTACTAAGGAGGGAATGTATGTTGGGTAGGGGATTCAGGATGTTGTCTTTTTTTTTATTCGGGAGAAATTGAAGGCATGCTTTGAATTTAGATGACATTGTGTATTTTAATGATGTATGTGATGAGAATTTGAATTAATTTAAAAGAATTTTTGTGACATTTTTTTTTTGAAGGGGTGGAATTTTAAAATTGTTGATGATTTGAGGGAATGTGAGGGCTGTTAATGACTTGGATGAGTATCGAGTGTCTGTTATTGTCTTTTTTTGAATGAATCTGGGAATTTCTTATATTTTTTTGATTTTTGAAACTATCCATTAACTGAAGCATGATTTAACATAATCCAAGTTAGCTACAAACTTCGTTGTAGTGTGATTTGAAGTCCTAAGTCACAGAATCACAAAACAACCAATATTCAGTCCTTCGATCAATGGATGAGGACTCAAATTGAGTAATAAAGATACTGCCTGTAATAAAGTAATAAAGATAGTAATTTAAGTAATAAAGATACTATATTTTTGAGGACCCACTTTGAGTCCGATCCAATCCAAAACACATTGAAGGCTCAACTGAAAGGTTATTCAGGGAGCATCAAGTTAATTAGACTTTATCTGAGTCTATTCGACTTAAAGCTGATTCAAAGTCGAATTTCACAAGCAGATCGAGAACATGTCCTTTAGTATACTCATAAAACCTTTAATTTAGATTAGTATGCTCACAGTTTGACATGGCTTAGACCAGTTTTCAAGCAAAGTCGTCTTCAAGTTGAGTTGCTGATAGAAAATCAGCTTGGATCATTCGAAGTCGTTTAAAAAAGACTGACAAACGTTAAATTACTTACTAACCTGGGTGTCGAGACGGCATTAAAGTAGAAAACTGAAAAATTCGTTCAATGGTCGGTATACGGCTTGGATGATACTGATATCGTGGCATTGTGGTAACAGCATTTAGGCTAGTGTGAACTCAATGCTTACTTTTGGAAATTTTGTCTTAATCATGTCAATTTTTCAATGATTCAGTTGCTGTCTGTGTCTCTTAGACTCCACTTCGACCTAGAACTCTATAGTAAACTATACTCAAAATATTGTGACAGCAACATTTCTGTTCCATGCGGGCTTGTGTGAATTTGAAGCGTAATTTTGAATATTCTGCCTTATTCACATTAATTTTTGAACAATTAAGCATCTATTCATTATAAAATGCGTACAATATTCTCCAAACCTATTCACAATTCCATTCTTTCTCAACAAATTTCAAAAAATTCCTTCATACAACCTCTGAAACATCCGACCCGAAAATTTTCCATTTGAACGCCCTAGTCCACATACACAAAACAAAAAAAAAAGCAAGAAACACCATTATATATAAGAAGGGCAATATAGAAAGGAAGAGATAATTTTTATCATCACCACTCGAGCAAAACGAAGAGAGAAGCAGAAAAAAGTTGTTGCTTATACATTTGCCCCATAATGTAGACAGGCAGGCAAAAGCCATAAGGCAGTAAAAAAAAAGAAAGTTTTTTTTTTCTCCCTCAAAAAACACAAAAACCGAAGAAATCTTTATTCATGAAATAAGGAAAAGAAAACGCATATAAATTCCCTTAATAAGTAAGTAGTCCAGAGGGAATGGATATGATGGAGGGGAAAATAGAAAATCAAACCTATGCCTGACTATTGTTGAAAATAAGGTAGAGTTACAGAAATCTTTTAAATTTCAAAAGTTATGATTACAGCACCAATTTCTGCCTTCATCTTCACAACCATGCTGATCTATATCGCTGAAAAAATATAGAAGGGAATAATTTTCATAAAATGTAACTGACTGAATATTCGTGTCGACATGTATATTTCTGTATTTTCTCTCTTTTTTGCTTCTACCCCGCATCATGATGATGACGGAACGGAAAAAAGTAAGAAGAAAATATTGAATGGAAAAATTATTCAGCTGACAATTTTATTTCGAGGTAGGTTTTGACACTCGGAGAGATTGTTTTGGGGGGTTAAGCTGATGTCAGTAATTCATCCTGACTGAGTTCGTAAATTGAAATTTAAGCAGAACTCGAGTTCGATTTGAATTTTGAATTGAGTTGAGTCAACTTAAGTCGACATCAAGCTGAGTAGATTCAAATCGAAATCGATTTGGCATCAAATTGTACCTACTGAAGTCGAGACGAATCATGAGGAAATTTTAGCGCATTTCTGACATAAAATCATAGAAGTTGTTTTATGTGAGATGTTTTATGTAGCTTTGACGAGTGACACAATCCAGCGAACCTCATTTTTTGCAGTAAAAGTGTGTCAAAATCAACCGTTACTGTGTCGTCAAGGCTTCGCGGCTTACTGTTAATATGGTGACGTGGTGGTGCTCTCGCAAAAACTGTTCGGGTCTGATCTAAAATATCTCAAATTGATCTAAAAATTAAGTAAAAAGTTAGAATTTCAAATCCATATGGAACACAATCCGAGAACCATATATTAATTTTCAAGCATTTAATGGACCAAACGCAGCCGTTAATCACTTAACCGTTGCTTTAGCGTTTATCAATCAACATGGCGTCGTAGGATTGTCTAGCAAAGCTTGGCTGGCAAAAAATGAGTATCTTTAAAGTTAAAGAGTCAACTTCCTGAGCTCAAATGAATCTTGAGTCAAGATGATATTCAAATTCGACTTTAAGATGCATATATCCTCTTCAAGTAGACAAAAATATATTAGAACTAGTCATCAACTGGACATTAACTTGCCATCAACTAGTAATAACATATTTTTGTCCACTCGAGCTCTGTTTTTGTGTAGCTTCAATTTTGTGCTACATGGCAGCTTCCTAATTTGCAAACTAAGACACAGAGCTCGAAGTCGACTCGGATTTTACATGAAAAAGTCGACTCAAGTCACCTTAACTCCATATAAAATTCAAATTGACTTCCAGCTCTGCTTAGACAGAACCTGATGAATTCATTGCATTTTATCATTTCAAGATTCATTTCTCAACCTATAAAAAAACTCAAATCCTCTACAAAATGCTACCTCAAAATTCAACATTCACTTCCATTTTGAACATCTCTCTCACTCAATTATCCCCTTCAAATCTTCCCACCCTTGTCAAATATATTTTTTTATGACATTTTCTCACACTGTTACTAACATTGTAGATTGAACCCGCATTTTTGCTTTCTCTAGGCACCTTCTTATTGCTTTATGCTATATTATATTATTTTTTTTTTGCACAATACATTCAAACAGCACATCATCACAAGGCAAGCAAAAAAGGGCCAATTTTTATTATACTGTATACATGTAGGAATAGCAAGGCAAACGGAGAATAGAAACGAACGTTAAACATTAGCATGCGCGCGAGAAAGCAACATTTTTTTTTCCTCCTGTTACTGTTCGGGTGCCTTTATATTATTTTTGTTGTTGTATATCCTTACTTCTCATCGAGTAAGCGTCTATTATCGGGATGGTGTATATAGATATAAAATAATATATATAGAAATAACAACAAGCGAAAGCAACAATAAGTGATTCCATGATTCCACTCTCACACTTTATGATGAAGCACTTTACTTCCCTTATTTTACTTTTTTATACAATCTCATTGTTTACGGCTGTGATGAAAAGAGCTTTTCATCGAATTATCAATGTCAATTTAGAGACTTGCCTGTTCCTTTCCTTTTTTTTATGCTTACAAATGATGACTAACTGGTTTTTAATTTGAATGGGAAATACTTCCCGACACTCTTGTCATCACTTGACGCTTTTCTTTTAAGCCTGCCGTACTTTTAAATTATTAATCATTGGGAAAAAATTTGTTGAATCCATTATTTTAATGAAATGAAGATGAGGCTTTGATATGAAGGAACGATAAAGTTTTTCTTCTTTTTGAAATAATTTTCTGCTTCTTTTGGTAATTTCAGTGGCTTTATTAAGGCCTTTAAGACTCTGAATATTAAACATTAATTGAATTTGCTCGACAAGGGAATGGAAGTTTGATTGGTTTTTGATGTTTTAAGGGTAGAGTGGGAGTTAGTTTTGTCTTAAATGGGGATTAGAGTTGATGATTGGGGATTAAGTGCTGAATATTTTGACAAATATGATGCAAAGGTTGGAGGAATAGTGAATTATTATTGTTATTGATATTGTGGGTTAAATGTTGTTGAAGGAAGTTCAAATAATGATGTAGAAAGCCTGAATCCGGATTTGACGTGGACTGGTATTAGATTTGTTGAAATACGGCCTCAGACTAGACTCACAGAGACTTTGAGCCAGGCATTTTGACATTCAATTGTGAATAATTATTGATATTGAGATTCTGGGTTAAATCCGGTTGAAGGAGGTTCAAAGAATGATGTACAGAGCCAGAATCCAGATTTGAACTGGACTGCTACAATATTTGTTGAAATCCAGCCTCAGACTAGGCTCACATTGGCCTTTTTGTCATTTCTGCGCCTTTGCCTTCAGGATTCCATACACAATCTGTTTATATAGCCGAGTATCATCCAGGAATTTATTTTAAGTATAATTCACATTTTCTCGACTGTGTGCCTTACCATTCCTAGCCTAATTGTAATACTGTCACTATTACAGTCGAGATATGTATTCTGCCACATTGCTCGATCCCAAGAAGAGTATTTAGTGGTAGACATACTCTTGAAATCTTGGCATAGACTACATCCAAAAAATCTTATCACTAAAATCTCTTATTTCACAAATTAAGCTTCAAAAACTCAAGAAGAACACATTTTTATGTATCAAAAATTAACAATAAAATTTTTCACGACTTCACAGCATGAAACAACTTAATTCCGATTTACGATTTTGAAATTTGATTGAGGGAAGCATTAAAAAATGAAATTTGGCAATAAAAAAAATTGTCTCTAATGTATAAAAAAATTTCTGTTGAAATTTGAGTGAGCTTTCCTCAGTTATAATTTATCATATGATTCTTATTTTTTATAATGCTGATAGAATAACATATGGCTGATTATTGTCAAGCTATATACAAATTGCGTTTTATGGACTCTGAATATTAATCATGTTTTTTTATTTCCTTTACAGTAATAATTTATATTTAAATTGATTAACGTATATTTACATATAATGAATAAGAACGAGTTGCAAATGTAATTTAATTTTATGTCAATTGTGGTGGCTATTAAAGGCTAGCTATGGAAGACACAAGTCATGTAATTGGTCGTAAATTCAGTAACAAACTGACTTTTCTCTAGCCTGAAGCCAAATATCGTCGAAATAGGTCAGAACCGAGTGTCACGCTAGCCTATGGCTGAATTTTCATATATTTCTACGTCGTTGACTTTCAGGGAGTGTAAATAGCTATTTTCAAAAAATTGTCATAATTTTTGCATGCTCAGGCTTAGGGACGTAGCTAGGTTGTGACTCCCAAACCTCAATTCTCAATAAATCCCTGCTTAA
Organism: Chironomus tepperi; assembly: GCF_022539635.2. Lineage (NCBI taxonomy): Eukaryota > Metazoa > Arthropoda > Insecta > Diptera > Chironomidae > Chironomus > Chironomus tepperi. The sequence goes on from NW_027226207.1 coordinate 6,890,454, forward strand.
CCTTATAAATAGAAGGTATATTCCAAAAAAGACTGAAAAAAATAGAACAAATTCCTTTTAAATACCAAGCAGATGGCTACCCAAGCTAAGACCTAGTCACCGCTGCCACCTTAGTGATTAATATTGACTAAATCTTCCTTCACAGTGATGATATTCGGGTGAAAATAATTAAATTTGAAATGTCTTTTTTAGCTATAAAATTGAAGCTTGTGTTGAGATATTTTAACAGTAAATTTTCGACTGTATAAAGATTCTCACATTTTTATTTGCTTATTTAATTGTCAGTATGACATAAAACCAAGTGTATCATCAACTTTTTTGGCTTATGAATGATTATTTCTGGTGAGATCTTGTTTCTGGCTTTTAAAATTGAGATTAAATTGGATAAAGGCTTAACTACAGCTTGATTATCTCTCAAAATTTACGTCTTGACTCCTAGTTTTTAACTTTTACAGCAGTAAAGTATATTTGCAAACACATATCCATATTGGTTAGTTTTTAAGGGCATCAAATAAATTAAGATTCACATTCATATTCAAATAGGCAGTTTGAATGTTCTCAAGAGCACAGAGAAGTGATAATACAGCTCGCGAGCATGCTTAACTAGTTTATTCAATGAGAGCAAGCTCTCGAAAGCATTTGCTTGTTAGGATACAATACCATCCCAGTATAATCACGATTATAATCCCTAAATATTAAATACAATATTCATACTCATATTATCCAATGTATCATCCCCTATTTTCCATATATCCCTAAGTATAGACTTCCGACACAAGACAATAATCATATTCACACACTCTTGAAATTCATTACAAAAAGAATAACACAAATCTCATCCAATAATCTTGAAAAATTATTCCTATATACTTAACTGATCCTACACAAAATACACATCCAAAAAAGAGCAGCAGAATAACCTTCTCATCATTCTTAGTTGGCAAAATACAACAAACACATTAACTGAATCTTTGAATGACCCCGACTAAAAAAAAGTGTTAAAGTCATTCCTTTATCTTCACATGTTTGTTTGCTTTAGGGATTATATTCAAGCCACAAGACTAATTCCTCTGTATGAGAAAACAAACAAGAAATGGAAGCGAGGCAGGCAAAAAAAAAAAGGTTGAAAGTTTCTAATCCCACAATTGAGTCATAAAATAGACTAAAAAGAGCTGCAAGGATGAAAAATTTAATAAAAAAAATGCTGCAAAAATTTTTAAGCATCGACAGTAAAATTTAATCCTCAAAAGTCATCGCTGAACTTTCCGGTGCCAACAAAAAAAAAACGAGAATTAACAGGAAACATCGTCAATAATTGAGGCTTAAATGTATCATCAAATCTATTTATCCTTTTTTCATCTTCTTCTCACGCGCCCCCGACTGAATGTCTCTGTTCTTCTCATTCTCCTTTCTCGTAAGCGATGCCTTCATGTTCGCATTCTTTTCAGCCTTCTTGTTCTTGTTTTTTTTTTTTTGTGTAGTTTTAACTCAATTTTCTGGCGAAACAGTTCTCATTACTCCATTAAATTGCTCCGCTTTATGAGAGCTGAAATATTTTTGATGTGATGTTGTGGGCTGTAAAATGGCTTGTTTTCGATGACAGTCAGGCTATGTAAGTGTTTATGATGAAAATTTGCTGATTTGAGTTTCTTGGGTATTTAGTGAAAGTGATGATGGTTGATGACTTTTAGTTTGAGGAGTTTTTGGGGCAATTGGGACTTTAGTTAGAGCACTTACTTGCCTACTTCGTTGGCTATATAGATCAACTGTGATCCATTTATTCTCTAAGTTAGCGTTTGAAGCTGGTTCTTTCATTAACTGCTTTTTTTTAAATTCTCAGTACCAAATTCCAAGTTATCTAAAGACATATCCAGCTTTCGGTGAACTCTAATTGCGACAATGGGCCCTCTTGCGCCTTCGCTGAGTCAATAAGTAATACCAAGTAAGGAAGTAATGCACTGTCTCTATCAAAAGCCTTTTTCTAAGACCTCTTAGGCCCCCTCATGACTTATGGAAAGCACACAATGTAAAAATGGTTGAGAATTCGGCTTTATGCTAGTGTAACTCTAGCTTTGTGAGAGATTCAACGAATTCTAACCTCAGACCAGAGTCAAGTCGGTTTGGGTCCAAATGGAAAGGAATATTCTGCAATTTATATTCCGTGTGCTTTCAGGATTTGACTAGAGGTGCCAAAGAGTGCTTAAAAAGAGGCTGTTGATAGAGACATGGGAGCATTTGGTACTGCACACAGGTTTAACATGACATTGCTTTTCATATCTATCTACAGGGAATTGAATCACAACTTTTCATCAAAATCATCATATATTCTCTAGGTGGTCTTGTTTTCATGATTTACTTCAGTTTTGGGCAACCTTTAATTTTTCGTGGCACACCTTGGTGATAATCTTCAATTCAAACCGCTCATGCCACACTGTTCATGACATTTCCAAGTATTTTTGTTGTGTCGCGGCACATAAGTTGCCCACAATTGCTTTATAAAAATTAAAAATGTCAGAATTTTGAACATTTTTATCGCAAACTTTTACAAATTTAATTCTAAATTCCTGAAACGGTTGTACCTCCAAATATTCAACATCACGACTTAATACGAACCACACTTACTTTTTACTTCCATATCTGGAACATACTAAGATCCATTCATACAACAAAAACCAAAATTCCTCCAAATAAGACTCAACCGTCAATTCCAAATGTCAACAATCACCTCAAAAATGCGCTTCCATAAGAACCTCATCATCACATCTATACCAAAAAAAAAATGTTCATTTCAGAGTTGAGTTGGCAATATACAAGTCAGCAGTAGCAAATTCGTCACCACAATTCTTTTTTTTTACTTGAATATATACACATTTAATTTAATAATCATAAAAAGAGTATTAAAGTCTTATGAAATTTTCTTGCGTCTAATTCATGACGGAATGTATAATTTTTGTTCATTCTTTCATTTCATATCTTTTTCCCTTTTTACTTGTTCTTCTGCTTTATAATTTTCATTTTTTAGTGAGTGAGATGGATATGTGAGTGAGATAGAGAGAGAGAGAGAGGCAGCATAAGAATAGCTAGATATGAAATATAAAGATGGTACGAGGCAAAGCACAAGAAGAAGAAGAAGAAGAAGAAGAAGTGGAAAGAACAAAGTCAGAAAGTAAAGAGGAATGAGAAGTTTTTTATTACTTCAAAAGAATATTCTGAAAATAATACTATTGCTATCCATATCGTGTGTCACTAACACATCTACATGTCCCGAAAAAAAAAATATATAACACAAAAGTGTGGATGGAACTACATATGTATTGGTTGAATAGTGACTGCTGTTTTTCTGCTTGTCGACATTGCATTGCATTTCGCGGCAGTCGGTATCGTTGCTTCAAAGAGTATCAACATCTCTTTTTGGTATCTCCTCTAAGTCCTCTGTTGATTAATAAAATATACCAAAAAAAATGTACAAAAAAAAAGTTTTTTTAAAATATTCCAAAAAGTGAAAAAGAAAGAAGACAAAATAAAAAAAAAGTTTGTTGAGTGTTTTTGTGAAATTCACGTTAAGTCTGTTCCTATATACTACTATTTTTTAATGAAATTCTATTTGCAAAGTGGTTGTTCCTTTGTATTTTATTTATTTTTTATAATTTTTTTTTTTTTGTGAATGTGCGACTTAAAAAATTCATTTTTTTATTCCTTAATGTTCAATTTTTGTGCCTTTTTCCTTTCTCATTCCTCATTATCATCGACTATCATTATCATCAACATGGATGATCCATGATGTAAAGCAGTTAAGTCCTATTCTTCTCATTATGGGATTTTATTATCTACTAGACTTAATCTAGATGTAATTTTGAATGGAGTCGTAAGGGGAATTGGATATTATTCTTGAGGGAATTGTACAGCATATAATGCTGTAAATGCTGTTGCTGATGAAGTTTTGATATGAGATTGTTAAGAAAATGGATTTTATTAGGAGATTGGGGGATGGGCACTTGGATTTGAGATTGGTATGGTAAATAAAATTGAGATAATTAAATGGTTGGATGGAATGGATGAATTTGGGGGAGATTGGTGAGTTTTTGGCTTATTTTAGGTGTCATAACTAGATTTTGGTCTTTGCTTTGAATGTACTGCATTGTAATGGTTAACTTAAACAGCATAAGTTGGCTAATCGATCCAAAATCCGACAGTAAGTTGGCGTAACGATGGCATGGTATTGGATTTAAGCAGAATTTAGAACCTAGTCAGAGGCGTGCTACCCTGAGGTCGGGTTTTGAATGATTAATCAATTTAAGCAATTTTATCGACTTTTGCTTAATTTCCCGACACAAAGTCAGCCATAAATAGTCAATATATAATGCAAATGGCTACCAAATAGAGCCTCGTACCTAACATACAAAGAGCATGCTCTTGGGTGACCTCTAGTTAGCTATACTCAATCCTTAAACTATTCTGACTCTTAATACAATGAATTTTAATTCAAAATCACTAAAAAATTCAATATAAATCCACCCAAAAGCCAACCATATGGCAGCAAAACCCAACAAATCCACTCAACTTCCATTCCACCACAAGCACCCCAAAGCCAACACCAAATATAAATCCACAAAAAGGCTTTCATACCAAAAAAAATCAATTTTCATTTTCTTGGCTAAAAGCCCATTCAATAATCAGTTAATATCGACAAGTCATGTAATCTCCATATCTCGTGTACCATTCATAAAATCAGAACATCACTTCCATATTTATTTTACTTATTATATTTTTTTATGAACTGCTCAATGTTTTTATATAAAATATTTTTTTCCTTTCCATTCCTTTCATAATTGTTGCATGCCATCAATCACCTGAATTTATTGTATATGTGTTCATATCACACACCATACGCTGTATAAATCTATGTAAAATATGTTTGTTGGGTCGTGGCAGCCATTGTGAGACCTAAAAAATTGATTTTTTTTTTTGTTCTCGTACCTTTTTTTAGTAGATTTTTTAAAGTCGATTGTATATAATGATAAAGAGAAGTTTTTAATTTATTGAAAACACGCATAGCTGAATAGAAGTTAAATTAATTTATGTAAATTAGGTAGCACAAAAGCATGTAAACACAACCTATCAGCACACAACTATAATTTTTTGTTCTCTGTAGTTTGAAATTCTAACTTTATTTTCTCTCTCCATTTCTGTGCTGTGTGTATTCATCTTCTCGTCAAAAAAAAGCAAAAAGTTGAATTGGGGGTTGTGCGTAAATGATGGGTAGTTGGCAGGGGGACTTAAGAGGGTCTAGAACTACTAAAGGGGCAAGAGCAACTAAAAGGCTACTAATTGGAATATATCAATCAATAATGTCTGTCTGATTCAAAATTTGGTCAATTGACATTCTCTTACCGTACCCGGTAGTCATGCGATGTAGAAAAGAGGAATAATCTAGTCATAGAATGACTTAAGTCTTATTCGAAGACGGATATCACTAAATCTAGCCCCAAGTCAGTCTAACGTAGACATGGACTGGATTTTTGCCTTTTCTGAACCTCAGGTTGATGAGAAGCTCTGCTGAATAGTTTAAAAATAACCAGTTAGAGCCAATTTGTGGAATAAAATAGACATCATTTACAAACAATCCCCATATTTTTTTTTTACTTTGATATAATCGTACGCGCCAAATAACACACAAAATATTGAGTCAGCCTCTCTTCTGACCGATGATAAGTGTGCGAAGCAGTGGCATATAAAAAATAAACATTTTTTCATGCCTGCTCTTCTTGCATAAATGTCATAAAAAATCATAAAAAATATTTATGCTGCAGTCATAAAACTTTTAGATTCTTCCCTCTGTGTCCTCATCCTTCTTATATCCATTTTTGTGACTTCACACTAAATGACAAAGAATAAAAATCAAATCAAATCAAGGTTGTTAGTTATATGTATATGGATGAGCTTGATATTCGGCACTACAGAAAAAAAATGGGAAAAGTAAAGGAACGAAAATTTTTTGGTTCAATAAAATTTACATGGCAATTTTATGGATAGAATTTCTCTTTTGGGTTTTACGTTGGGAACAATAAAATATATATTCACAAATTTTCATTTACATTTAGTGTTTATGTTCCTTACAAAATGAATTGGCATGGGAAGTTTATAGAGGATAAATGGTTATTTGTACCCCAATCCCGTAAGGTATGAATTGTCAGGTCGTAAAATGAAATTTGTTGGGGATTGGAGCTATCGGAGCTTCTTACTAGCGAAATTCGAAGTTTAACAGCATTGAGGGGCTGAATAGCTTAAATAGTTGAGTTTGAAGACGACTTGAGTTCCATATTGAGCCTAATCCGACTTTTTGTCTTTTAATCCATACAATACCTAAGCTTACAGCATGCTAAACTCAAAAATATACCAAAATTACACCAATTTTCAATTCCCTCCAAATTCAACGCTACTTACCCCCCAAAATTCTCAATAACCCCCAAATCCCCAAACTTATCATCATCCTCACAACAACTCACATACCACATGATCCACATGTTTTTCAATTCCACTATTTACCCCACTTATTGACAATACACTAAGTGTGTCTAATAAAAACAACATTCATGAATATATATTTTTAAAAAAACAAAAAAATAAATAAGTAATGAGTAATTTAGACTCAAATTGATGGAAATTATTTTAAGTAGATTGAGTAAATTGGGTTGAATGATGTAATGTCACATGATGAAGTCATTTTGGTTGTTTACTGTTAGAATATTCTAAGTTGATTAATTTTTTGGTTGGGTATGCTATTTTTGGGGGGAGTTGGGATGAGTTTGGAGTAATTGTGATGATGAGGAAAGGTTGTAGCTATGCTGAGTGTTTTCAAGCTATGGCTAGAGTTGGAAGCATTGGATGTCTGGCTGCCGTTAGAACCTTATGTATGATAGTTGAATTAAGCTTAAGAATTGTTCAATTTAGTAGAATTTTGAAGCTAATTTGACAAAATTGGAGAATAAAAGGCATTTTTTGATGAACTGAGAAGTAAGGTAGACCCGATCTGCACACTAAGTAACGGTCAACCTTAATTTTGACTATATTTAAATAGTTCTAAATTTCTTTGAATTTTAAAAATTCCAAAAATGGTCAAAATCTACAAAAACCCAAAATTCAAGTCATTTTCTCCAAAAATCTTGAACAACCCGATCAGCACACTCCAAATACCCCGACAAAAAATTCCAAACAGCACACAATCAGTTATTACATCTTCGCATGAATTTGCGAATAAAAAAAGAATTCAGTTTTAAAACAACCGTAAAGCAACCTTCAAACGACAACACGTAATTCATTTGTAATACAAATCACTCAACAATGTATTTGCTGACAATTTCGATAAAAATCGTTTCCGTCAACTGCATGCAATTTAATGGAGATTGATAAACGATTTAAAAATTTTAATTTTAAATTTTTTAAAAAGTCAAGCTACTGAAAATATAAAAAGAATTCCAAATAAAATGTTGCACAAAATTCCACAAATACAAATAAATAAATTTTATATCCCATGTTTACATGAAGGTATCAATTATTATTATGTCATTGTATTGGTAGTGTAACTGCCATTTACCCTCATTTCATCAAAATGACAGTAAATAAAATATGGCAATAAGAGAGATTATTTATCATAGGTTAATTAGACGGCATTGAATGTTAGTTCTTTTTGAGTTTTGACTTGTTGGGAATTTTTGAATTTTTGACGATGGAATGGAGGGGGATTGACAGATGTCAAATAGGGAGGGGGTAATTTTGAGGGAATTTGGGATGGCTTAGAGGATTTATTAAGCTAGTTTAAGTTTAATTTAGTGGAATTTTAGAGATTTTAATCAAAATTTTGACAAAAATTCAAAATTTTTTGATTCTAATTTAAGAGTTTTTTGGTTGAAAATTGAAGGAATTGAGATTCGAACTCCAACTTTTTGGAAGACTCAATGTTTAATTATAGGATATGACTAAGATGTTTGAAATTTGAACTTAAACTTTTTGATCAAAATTTGAAGACTTCAGATTCAAAAATTAAACCTTTTGATTAAAATTTGAAGTTTGAGACTCGAACTTGAATGTTGTGGCTAGAACTTTGAGAGTTGTGACTCGAACTTGGACTTTTAGGCTGATTTTTGGCCTTAAGCTTAAGAATTGAAACTTGATCTGTAATTTTTTGACATTTTTCATATGGGCTTAGCCGCAAATAACGTTCCATTTTTTTTCAAAATTTCAACGGAAAAAAATAATTTTTTTCAAAAACAGAATACTAATTATGTTAATTAAACTAATTTAAAGCATGATTTGCTTCCGTAGAGTAATCTAAACTTAAAAAGGAACATAAAATATTTATGCTCCCACAATTTAAATCATAATAAACACATAAATTTAGCGATTTTTATTAATTTTTCTGAAAAATTTTAAAAAATGGAACAAAAATTCACACTCAGTAATTGAGATATTTTTTGAATTTTTGCATTAATTAAAGCACTAATCATAGCAAATTATATGCCAAAATGTTGGTTTTATGATTTTCTACAATTATAACTATCAAAAGTGATCCTAAAAAGTCCAACCAAGGAGAAAAATGCCTTTAACTTCAAATTACTGAGTGTGAATTTCTAAACGGCCATGCCCATATAAATCATCCTGCATTGTACAATATGAGCCTCAAATTACCACTATATTCACGATTACTCTTCATACTATCTTCTATACCTCCTAAATTCTTTTATATCTCCCAAATTCTTATAAACCTCAAAAAATCAAAATTCACCTCAAAAAATCCCAGAAGCACATTCAAAAAAAATCACAAAAGATCCAAACTCATCACAAATCTCTCTAATGGTGCCGAAATCATCTTCGCAGAATCAAAAACAACAACAAAAGAGTCAAAAAATAATAAGAAGTATAATTTACAATATGCAATTTGAAAATTGCCATGTATACGAAAATGAAATGAAATAAAATAAGGAAAAGAGTACATAAATGAAGACAAGGCAGGAACAACAGAAAGATAAAGACAAAACAAAAAAAAAATTTAATAATTTTATTATACTCAAAATATAACAGAAGACACAAGAGCAGGCAAAAATGTGCACAGTCATGTCACATTGTTTCATCATGTATTGTGTCTGTTCTGTGCGCTTCTTACTCCCCGTCTGCTTTCATCGTACTTCTTTAGTCATTTAAACAATGACAATATGAAGTAGATATCATGCTTGGGAAAAAATGTTATAATTTTTAAAGAAAAGGTAATAAATTCCTTGTACCCTCGGTTCTATATACATAGGAACATGAAAATAACACACAGAGTATAATGCATACTCATAAAAAAAGCGACAACGAAATGAGAAGAAGCTTCAGTCATAAAAAACAATCTTCAATTGAGGAAAATTGTCGCGTTAATGACTTTTTTAGCATAAATTTTTCACTTTTTTGAATGATGTGCGGTTTTAAAATTCATTATGGGTGGCTGATATTTGCTTTTTATCGGGATGTTAGGGAATATTTTGAGATGTTGGGAATGGCATGGGAGGATATGGATGGTTTGTGAGGATGTGGATGATTTAGTGAATTTATTCATAAGATTTTGATAGCTGGTTTGGTGTATTTGGATGCTGGAGTGGATTGGGATGAGGTGAGGAACCTAGTTGGATGTTGGAGGTGTTTAAGATAAGTTGAGGACTCTGGTTGGATGTTGAAGGCGGTTGGAGTGATGTGAGGTACTTATTTGACTTTTAGAGATAGTTGTGATGAGGTATGGTACCTAGTGGGAAGTTAGAGATGTTTAAAAGGAGACGAGGCACCACAATGTAGTAAATAAGCTGTAACATGATAGAAATGACCTGTATGTGGCTTAATATAGCTTCAGATGATTGATGATCTTTTCATATTATAGAAAAAACATCAATCAGACAGGGAATAATGACAAAACCAGCCTCTGACTAATTTGAAGCTAAATGAGAGATAATGTCGCATAGTTCATGAGCCTAAATGTTCAGAAATGTGACAATGGCGCCATGTTGACGACAAAGCATCAAAATCACATGATGCCGACTTTACGTCACTGTATTATCTGTTATTGATCCAAATATTAACCGCCAAATGCGTCTCATTCATCCATACCATCTCAAAATGCCTCCCAAACCCACAATCTTGATGGTGAAAGAGCAAGTACGAAAAAATGAGTACAATGAGATGAATGATGAAGATGAATAAAAAAAAAGGCACAAAAAATTTGTTTAACGTTGTAAAAAATAATTTCTCTGATAAAAGCACAAAAAAGCGATTCCAAACTTTTTCTCAATTAAGAATCAAAAAAGTTTGTAATCTCACGATAATCATTATCGATCAATATGTTGTTTCCGATTGACAGAAATTGACGTTAAATTGTTAGTAAGCTGTCGTCGGCATCTATTTTTCTAACAAACAAAAAAAAACATGCCCCTGACATCCAGGCGTCACATTAACAAGTTTCTTTCTCTTTTTTTGTATGTATTCATCCACACACAATATTTGTGTACGGCAATATACAGAAAGAAAAAAAAAACTTGTTCAACTATGAAACAGTGTTGAACATCTGCGATATTCATTATCACTGATAAAAAATAATATAAGAATTTGTATGTTGTATGATATTATACAGGCACACACGAGAAATGATGAGAAAGTTGGTACTTTTTTTTTGTTTTGTTCGTTGATGAAGAGGGATGTTCTTAAGTTGTGTAACTCATTAGTTTTGTTTAGCTTGTGCTGTAGCGTTCTGGGTGTAGATACATGTAAGTTAATTAAGATTCTGGAATTTTGTGACTCATAATGTCGCATTAGCATGAATTCTTTGAATTGTCTTACAATTTTTGACTGTCTAAATGATAGAATGCTGACTAGAAAATGTCAAGAGCATACTCATCTACTCTTGACTAGCATAGGACTCTCTCAACTTTTCCTTAACAAAAAAGAGCTTGGTCTGAGCATACTCACTATTCTGAGCATAAATTGCATGTATTCGTGAACATATTCACTTAAATTAGCATCATTTTTGCTACATACCACAATAAGTGCTAAATAGAATAAAATTAAGGTCTGCGAAAAGCGTCAAGTTAGTCAAAAGCTAGTTCTACGCTGAATAAGGCTGCTAACCTGATTGACACCATACTGGTAGCTAATACGCTTACTCCAATGACTCAAAAGTGAATAATCCAACATCCACATCATATTGCTGTCACATTTACCAACCCAATGTCTAATCATTAATTTTCACAGCCCTAAAAATCCCGAGACTGTGAATTATGAGGTTTAGATTCAATATGGTTCTGGCTTTTGGACGGATATACACCAGATCTGGCATTATGTTGAATATACACATGTCTAATCCTGGATTTTCAAAATTTGCTTCTTAGACTTGTTTCTTGAGGCTAGAAAAAGCTAAAAATCCAGCACCAGGTCAGGTTAACGTGGGCTTTAGGTCAGATTTCATAAAATTAACACTATCGCCAGATTTAAGCTGTGCTAAGGCTGAATATTCAGCCTTTTCATCGCTGTGCGCCTAGAAATTAAATTGCATGAATATTTCGATGACATAACATCTGAACGACCCCTCAAAAATTCCTACCTCCCCAGAAATTGTCACATTTTGCGTTCTGGACGATTAAAAAAAGTTCGTTTGACGTTTTAGTGTTTTTGTGTTTTTTCGGAAGTAAAATTTATTAATTTTCTTCCCATATTTTTTCATTTCATATTTTTTTTTGTGTTCGTTCCTTTTCTAATTTATTGCATGACTAGAAACGAGAGTATAAAGAGGAATGGCAAGGAGGCAAAAAAAAAAAAATTTCATATCATCATTCAGCACTTTATTATATGCTGGGAATAGAGAACTAGCTGTGGGTTTTTCATGCGTAACTTTCTTCAATTTACAATTTACATTCAAATAAAGTACTTTTCTCTCTCTACTTATAATATTATTCTGTTATTTTTTTTTTTCTACATCCCCGATCCCTCTCTATACTTAACAAAAAATGTATATAATGTATATACGCTGCTTGCCTAGATCTTACTTCAACACTAAGGCTCATAAATACAAGGATTAAATTCATTTGTGATTGTATTTTATGTTGGCATTATGTTACACTAACACAATCACATCTTACGCATACAGATGTATACATAATTGTATGTTGCGTTGCTGTGTGACTGTATGTGTGGCAATACAGTCATAGGATATGAAATAAGGAAGGAATATGAGAGGGTAAAGAAAAAAAAACCGTTTTACAAACACAAATAAAGTAAAAAAAATTATTATCAGTTGATACACAACTACACATGCAGCAGCTCCATTTCATTTTTGCTTCCTTTTTTTTGCTATGTTTTATGCTCTTGGCAGAAAGCAGGCAATTTCTATGGAAAGTATATACTCTTAAAAAATATATATATTCAAGCAGTTTCAGCTTCATCTATCTAGTAGGGGGGTAACCTCATCTATAGGGGGGTTCCATAGCTTTATTTTTGCATGAAACTTAATTTTATTAAAAATTCCACGGTTTTCTTCATTGACATTTATCTTTTCTCTCTATGATAATAAGAATCAAGTCATAAAAAAAAACTATGAATATGATAATATAACTTGACATCGTTTTGTGTATACAGCCACACATATTACATGATTTAATAACAGTCGTACACAGCGCATGACAACATTACAATGAAATAATAAAAAAAAAATTCTCTCATTTTTTTTTGTTTAAAAGCTGTTAGTTATTTTAATTAATTTAGAACAAGAATATTTTCAAATTAATGCTTCATAAATTTTTTTATTTTTTTTTTTTCGTCCCTCATTCTACTTCTGAAAAATTATCACACACACAAAACACCGCAATGGCTTCATAATTTCTTTCTTTTTTTGTTCTGTTTTTCAGATAACAGTAACATTTATGTTTTAATATAAAATGTACATTTTAAAGCTAAAATTTTGAGTTGTGATGGGAGTTTAAAGGTTAGTCAGTTTGGGTGATTTTGAGAATTATTAGGCTTGGGTGATGACTAAGGTTGGCATCAAATTGAGAGTTGTAGACATTTTTGTAGAGATTTTTGATTGGTATATGAAGATAATCAAAAGAATTTGAGCATAGCATGAATTATACACAAATATTGAGGGTTCAATTCCTAAAATACTCAAATTTAAATCGAAAACTGGATTTAATTTGCCATTGAATAACTCAAATCGGCTAAATGGTCAAAAGTCAGTCTTCGTTGAATCAGTTGTCCGTATGACTTTCATAGAGCTGCTAATGTCAAATGAAGCCTTGTGCCGTTCAGCCAAAGCCTTAATAACTGCCAATAATTGATTTACTAAGTCATTTAAACACAGCAACTCCAGTTTAAACTACAAAACATCCAATTCAGAACTCGAAGTCGAGTTGAATTTTTTATGGCTCATATCAGTTCAATTTCTTACAAAATTCAAGTCAATTTCGAGCTCTGCTTCAAATCCAAAACTCTCAAGTCTCATAACATCCCTAAATGCGCCTTATTCCCTCTCAAAATCCTCCTATCCTAGTCCATATCATCTCACATACTACATTTTTTAATTTATTTATAATAGCTAGATACAAGTATATGTATGCTTTAACCAAAAAAAACTTTATAATATTCATAAAGTGACCCCTCTCCATTCACTCATATAATATACATATAATGTCAATAAAAAGGATATGCTTCAGAAGTTATAGAGACATATATATTCAAATTTCCTTACTGATGGTGGTTGCGGTACCGAAACTTTTTTAACTGAATATTATGTAATTTTCTTTTTGTAGCTTCAGGAATCCTTTTTTTATATGTCTCATTACGAAGAAATATTCAGAAACGTATAAAATCCATTATTCCCATACTCCATAGCTTCTTATCGTTAACAATCGTATATTTGTAAAATAGAATATTATTGAGGATGAGGGGGTTAATTTTTCGGTGCCATTAAAAATGCTTTCTTTCGAATTGCTTCACATAAAAACAGTAATTATATTTTCATTTTTATCCACTTACAATCAAATACTTTTTCAATTTTTTTTTTATGAACACTTTTAGTCGATAATCTTTGGAAAAAAGTTTTTATTTCTGCCAATTTTCGAGGTGGTTGGGATGAATTAAATCCCTTCCCCCTCCGGGGGGTTGCGTGGAAAATTATCATCAAATTTACTTCCTTTTTATAAGTCGTAAAATAAGGAAATTCATTCTCGATTCGGATGAATTTATGAATTTTGATTGAGCATTTTTATTGGATTTGTTGAGCTGAATGTTGAGTTATTGGAATTAAGATTGGGATTGGAGGTTGGGGGATGGATGAGAGGGTTAAGAGCTGTTGTTGGAGTTGAATTGGGGCTTATTTAGGTTGTTTGGATCTCATGGCTTCTATCTGAGCTTACTTACATTCTACCAAGCTTAGACAGCACTTGATGCTAGCTCGGTTGCTAAATGTTTGGAATTATAAAGCTGATCCAGCAACCAAACCAGCATTAAGACATTATAATTAGGGGTCCGAATGACGGATATCCGTACCGTCCGTTACCGGTAATTACCGGTAATATCCATTACCGTTACCGTTAATTTATATGGATTATCCAGCGGTAACAGAGTTTTAACGAATTTTTAAAAATTCAAATATTAAGACCGCAGTTTATTTTTTTGTTTAGCGTAAAAACGTAATTTTTAGACATTTTTCATTTTTGAAAACTTTAAATGTGGATTTTTAGACTTGTCAATTCCAAGATATATAAATTTCAAAGTCAAATGTAATTTTTGGTCAAAAAAATATTCCTTTTGGTCACATTTTTTCACAGTGAGCATTGGATATTTGGATATATTTTACAACTTTTATACCCCTATGTATGCTTACTGTTGAAAAAAATTACCAAAATTACATCTGAAAATCAGTCATTTTGTATGATAAATTCTGAAGAAGAGCTTTATTTATTTGAAAAGGTAATATCAGTAATGATAGAGTGTTAAGAAAGGTAACTTTTTAGTTACTTATTTGGTTATGAAAAACTAGTTCTTTAGCACAAGCGGCTGAAACGAAAACTGACCAAATTTCGGTCATTTTTCAAATTTCAAACTGCAGGAAGTCCAATAGTCAAAAGTTTTAATGCAAAAGTTCTTACTTTTGGATGTTTCACAACTCTTTTCTACAAGCCATCTTCTAAAAACGTTTGTAAATGGCTTTTTTTAAAAATGACCAAAAAAAGTGACCAAAAATAAAATTTTTTTTTACCCTAAATATTCGGATATATACAGTCGGAATGTACGGATATTACCGGTAACACCGGTAATTACCGGTAAATATCCGTTACCGTCAAATCCCGATTACCGGTAATTTTCGGACCCCTAATTATAATGCCGAATTCGGGTCATATATGACCCCAAACTGGCTCTAAAGGCATTCTTCGCTATTCAAGCTTCAAAATTCATAATTTTCAATTCTATACCATAATCCACATCACATACCTCCTTCACCCTTGCAAAAAATTCAACAATTCCTCACAAATTCACCCCATCAGGTCACAGCTCTTCATAATAACCCAAGCAATAAAATATAGCACAGCTATTGAACTCAAAACGATAAACATAACTCCTCAATATCCTCAGAAAAATTTCAGCTGAGTCATCGGAAATCTCCTATTTTACTCCTGTCACTCACAATTTATTGAAATTGCTATTGATCCTGGCCTTATATTGAACATAAGTAAATGGAATAGAAAATTATGTATAGCTTTATATTACTTAACATATTAACTTTTGTGGACACTCGTGCCAGTTTTGTATGTGTCGTTAGATCACGTGGTAGTAAATATGGCAATAAATGGTAAAACATGTTCATATTAAGCCTATGTGTGACTTTTTTTTTGGCAGTACAGAATAGTCTTTGGGTGTAATTGAAATTATCAATATTTTTATGTGATGGGTAGTCACATGCTGATGATAAATTGATGGTAAATATTTTGCGGAGAAGTTTGCCAATAATATGGGGATTTTTTGGATGATGTTGTGGATGGTTTGGTGGGGGTCGACTCGAAAAAGTCGATTCTAGTCAACAGGACTCAATACGAAATACGAGTCGACTTCAAGCATTGCTAGTGACTCCTCAGATGCTCTTGAATATATGAGGCAGATTTGAAATCATTTTGAATTTTTACCGCACTTTTAGGTGACATAACCTAAAAATTTTACTGAATTTGATCAATTTCTCTTCAAATTTCAATTTTCCTACCCAAAATCAACCCAAAAACCCAAATTCAGCAACCATTAATTCCCAACAATCCAAAACAATCCCATTACAACACATCAAAATCTTTTTTTGATCCACTCAGCATAAAACTTTTCTAAATTCTCTTAACATCCACCATATCCCGTTTGCCCTTCCAAAAACTGTCACTATCATCTAACATTCTCGCAGCAAATCTTCTTTGTCATAGTTTTAGTCGCTCTGCTCATTCTATGTCATGAATAACTAATCAGATAAAATGTAGATGTGTAGTTTATAAATGCGATGGTAGATTAATGCCAAGTTGAGCTTCTAGTTCTTAGTTGAGATAAATCACGTCGAGATAAGAGCGGATATGGAGACTGAGTAGTAATTGTATAAATTTTAAGTAGTTAAGAGGATGGAATTGAATAATTTGATTGCTTTTTTGGAGGGGGTCTGTGATTTGAATATTGTGAGACACTGTTGAGGGATTTAAATGCGAATAGTAAGGCAGGATTCTAATAGAAAATGAGGACCTGCACAGTTAATTCTAGAAAAACTTGTTTTTTGTCATAAAAATGAGTCGAAATCCGATGAAACGATGCCATTAAGGCTACTTTGCATCTTAAGATGCTTCCGACTTTAGAAAGTATACTCAAATATAAAGGCGTAGTCAGAATTTGTTTGAGTCTCTCTGGGTAACGCCTTTGTGCCTTTATATCGGTTTAGAACTTGAATTTTCAACAAACAAGATGCTAACCGGTACATGATGGCTTTAGAACTTATAAGGCCCTGCTAATGCTCTTTTATTAGCTCATATTGTGTTATGCTGCTCGAGCAATGTCTCAATTTTAAACAAAACTGCCAATTTTAGTTACAAATTTTATTAAAATGGTCGAATATAGCAAAATAAAAATTAATGATCTTGAAAAAGGCTGAAAAATCGATGAATATTGCTCTAATAAAATAAAATTCATTATCAATTCAATTTAATTACACAAATTTCAATTAAAAAATCTAAAGTCTCTATCAAAAATCGACAAAACTGAATCTCCATCCCCAGTAACAATTCACCCCATCCCCTAAAAATACCCATTATTCCCACTCTCAAAATTACCCATCATAAATTTCTTCCCAAAATTCCCCAAAATTGTTATTAGCCCAAAAAAACCATTTTCGAATTTCTTCTATTCCTTAACTGTGTCCCATAAATATTTTTGGCATTTGCTACAATATTCAGGCATAGAAAAAAAATCATAACAATTTATCGCACTATTTCCATTTGATTAAAGTATAATTTGAAGTGAAATTGAGGAAGAAACTGTCTTATTTCCATTCCTTATCATCCCTTCCTACCAATGAATATATCTTATTTGTTCCCTTTTTTTTATTATTAAATGAGAAAGAATAATGCAGAAGGATAAAAATGGATCAATTTTTATGATATTTCTTCTTTTACTTAAATAAGTGGGGTCTCTAATGAAATGACGTGTGCAGTCAAGCATTTTTATCATTATTTCCTTTTTTTTGTGTGCTGTATCTTGAAGGATATTTGTGAGAAATTTATGGATGTGAGGAACCCTTGCGAGAATTTTGTTGCCTGATGTTCTTGATTTCACACTATAATTTATGATGATTAGGAGATATGGGAAAGACGTTCAGATGGGGTTTTGGGATGATAAGTTGGAAATATGATCGGGTTTTGTGTTTGTTAAGGGACAGCATTATTTTGTTTATGATTAGGTGGATTTTAGGGAAGTTATTGAACAAAGTTAGTAATTTTTACTAACCGCATCCTTGAGGAATCATAAGAAAGGCTTCCAAGAGTTCCTTGGTGCTCTAGTCCTTAAAATTCTGGATCTGAGTTTAAAAATTACTCAAATTGCAAGCGTAGACCTAGCAATTTGCACTAAGCTTCGCTGCAAAGCACATATAGCTCATATCAATCAAAAATGCGGCTCCAGGTCGGCATGACGCAAACTTGAAGCCACATTCGGTTTAAATCCGACATTATCCAAGAGCAGATTCGAACCCAACTCAGATTTTATATGAAAAAGTCGACTCGACTTCATATAAAATTTGAGTCCACTTCTAGCTCTGTCCAAGAGGCACTTCGGCTTGAAACCAGATTGCGGCTAGATTGACCGAACTATGCCTTGCTATTTAGAACCAATTTCATCCACATTGACAAAAAAAACATCTAAATTTATAGCAAACATTTTAAGCTAATGATCCTAATGCAGATTAAATTTATTGTTATTATCGTTAATATTTCTGAAAGCAATTATGCAAATTCATTAAGAATCTACACAAAATTCTCTATTTTTTTATTACACGCTTTTATTTGACTTGCTCTGTCTGTCCTTCTTTCTGTCTGTCACGTTCAAAATTTGTGACCCTTTTTTCGATCACTTCTACTGGTCCAATCATGCTCATTTTTTTTATACATGTGTGTTCCGGAGGGCAATTTGATATTTTGCCATCATTAAATCGCTAACTCGCTTCCTTATATTTTAATTAATTAATTTAAATTTTTATATGGGAAAAAATTTGAAAAAAATCCATTGTCAATTATGTATATTTTTAATTTTCATTAACCAGACTGTTTATCGAACTGGAAACTAATTCATATGATTTAATATGCATTGATTAATAATACGAATTATTAATTATATTATAATATCAATCTGTTCAGGATATTTAAGTAAGACAAAAAATTTAACTAGTGATTTTCTCGCGGATATTCTTAGCAAAAATTTGAATTCCAAAAAAACCGTTACATTCAAATCTTCAAAAATTCGTTAATTTTGGATGATGTTTCTGGATCTTGTTATACTGTATAAATATGGTCCTGGATCTTACTGGATCTTGATATACTGTATAAATATGGTCCTGGATGTTATTGGATCTTGATATACTGTATAAATATGGTCCTGGATGTTATTGGATCTTGTTATACTGTATAAATATGGTCCTGGATCTTACTGGATCTTGTTATACTGTATAAATATGGTCCTGGATCTTACTGGATCTTGATATACTGTATAAATATGGTCCTAGATCTTACTGAATCTTGATATACTGTATAAATATGGTCCTGGATCTTACTGGATCTTGATATACTGTATAAATATGGTCCTGGATCTTACTGGATCTTGATATACTGTATAAATACGGTCCTGGATGTTATTGGATCTTGATATACTGTATAAATATGGTCCTGGATCTTACTGGATCTTGATATACTGTATAAATATGGTCCTAGATCTTACTGAATCTTGATATACTGTATAAATATGGTCCTGGATCTTACTGGATCTTGATATACTGTATAAATATGGTCCTGGATCTTACTGGATCTTGATATACTGTATAAATATGGTCCTGGATGTTATTGGATCTTGATATACTGTATAAATACGGTCCTGGATGTTATTGGATCTTGATATACTGTATAAATATGGTCCTGGATCTTACTGGATCTTGATATACTGTATAAATATGGTCCTGGATCTTACTGGATCTTGATATACTGTATAAATATGGTCCTGGATGTTATTGGATCTTGTTATACTGTATAAATATGGTCCTGGATCTTACTGGATCTTGTTATACTGTATAAATATGGTCCTGGATCTTACTGGATCTTGATATACTGTATAAATATGGTCCTAGATCTTACTGAATCTTGATATACTGTATAAATATGGTCCTGGATCTTACTGGATCTTGATATACTGTATAAATATGGTCCTGGATCTTACTGGATCTTGATATACTGTATAAATATGGTCCTGGATGTTATTGGATCTTGATATACTGTATAAATACGGTCCTGGATGTTATTGGATCTTGATATACTGTATAAATATGGTCCTGGATCTTACTGGATCTTGATATACTGTATAAATATGGTCCTGGATCTTACTGGATCTTGATATACTGTATAAATACGGTCCTGGATGTTATTGGATCTTGATATACTGTATAAATATGGTTCTGGATCTTACTGGATCTTGATATACTGTATAAATATGGTCCTAGATCTTACTGAATCTTGATATACTGTATAAATATGGTCCTGGATCTTACTGGATCTTGATATACTGTATAAATATGGTCCTGGATCTTACTGGATCTTGATATACTGTATAAATATGGTCCTGGATGTTATTGGATCTTGATATACTGTATAAATACGGTCCTGGATGTTATTGGATCTTGATATACTGTATAAATATGGTCCTGGATCTTACTGGATCTTGATATACTGTATAAATATGGTCCTGGATCTTACTGGATCTTGATATACTGTATAAATACGGTCCTGGATGTTATTGGATCTTGATATACTGTATAAATATGGTCCTGGATCTTACTGGATCTTGATATACTGTATAAATATGGTCCTGGATCTTACTGGATCTTGTTATACTGTATAAATATGGTCCTGGATCTTACTGGATCTTGATATACTGTATAAATATGGTCCTAGATCTTACTGAATCTTGATATACTGTATAAATATGGTCCTGGATCTTACTGGATCTTGATATACTGTATAAATATGGTCCTGGATGTTATTGGATCTTGTTATACTGTATAAATATGGTCCTGGATCTTACTGGATCTTGATATACTGTATAAATATGGTCCTAGATCTTACTGAATCTTGATATACTGTATAAATATGGTCCTGGATCTTACTGGATCTTGATATACTGTATAAATACGGTCCTGGATGTTATTGGATCTTGATATACTGTATAAATATGGTCCTGGATCTTACTGGATCTTGATATACTGTATAAATATGGTCCTGGATCTTACTGGATCTTGATATACTGTATAAATATGGTCCTGGATGTTATTGGATCTTGATATACTGTATAAATATGGTCCTGGATGTTATTGGATCTTGTTATACTGTATAAATATGGTCCTGGATCTTACTGGATCTTGTTATACTGTATAAATATGGTCCTGGATCTTACTGGATCTTGATATACTGTATAAATATGGTCCTAGATCTTACTGGATCTTGATATACTGTATAAATATGGTCCTGGATCTTACTGGATCTTGATATACTGTATAAATATGGTCCTGGATCTTACTGGATCTTGATATACTGTATAAATACGGTCCTGGATGTTATTGGATCTTGTTATACTGTATAAATATGGTCCTGGATGTTATTGGATCTTGTTATACTGTATAAATATGGTCCTGGATCTTACTGGATCTTGATATACTGTATAAATATGGTCCTGGATCTTACTGGATCTTGATATACTGTATAAATATGGTCCTGGATCTTACTGGATCTTGATATACTGTATAAATATGGTCCTGGATGTTATTGGATCTTGATATACTGTATAAATATGGTCCTGGATGTTATTGGATCTTGTTATACTGTATAAATATGGTCCTGGATCTTACTGGATCTTGATATACTGTATAAATATGGTCCTGGATGTTATTGGATCTTGATATACTGTATAAATATGGTCCTGGATGTTATTGGTTCTTGTTATACTGTATAAATATGGTCCTGGATCTTACTGGATCTTGATATACTGTATAAATATGGTCCTGGATGTTATTGGATCTTGATATACTGTATAAATATGGTCCTGGATGTTATTGGATCTTGTTATACTGTATAAATATGGTCCTGGATCTTACTGGATCTTGTTATACTGTATAAATATGGTCCTGGATCTTACTGGATCTTGATATACTGTATAAATATGGTCCTAGATCTTACTGGATCTTGATATACTGTATAAATATGGTCCTGGATCTTACTGGATCTTGATATACTGTATAAATATGGTCCTGGATCTTACTGGATCTTGATATACTGTATAAATATGGTCCTGGATCTTACTGGATCTTGATATACTGTATAAATATGGTCCTGGATCTTACTGAATCTTGTTATACTGTATAATTATGGTCATGGATAATACACAATCATGCTGTACTGTAAAATATCAGTGTTGTTAAGTTCTCAATCAGAAAACCAACAATTTGATATTAATTTAAGATTGTATGGAAATATTATAGACTGTTGTATGGTTTCAATACAAATTTAATTATACTTCACAAGACATAGCAGTAAGTTTTTTAGTTTTATATATTGCTTTCGAGCGGAAATCCAGTACGATCGTAAAATTATATAAATCATGAAAAACTTGAGAATTGTGCACATATGAAAATATGTTGTCGATACTGTAAAAATATACAACTATGATATTATAACAGACACTACTGTGACCTAATAACAGTCGGGCGAACGAAGCGAAGCGAAGTGGAGTCCGACACTACTGTGACCTAATAACAGTCGGGCGAAGCGAAGCGAGTGAAGGCGTGAAAATTTTCCAAAACGTAAGAAAACTACATGGATCATCGTAAGTGAAAAAATAGTTCGAGCGAAGCTCGAACCTAAAAAGTTCGAACGTAGTTCGGACTTGGTTGAGCGAAGCTCACAAATTTTTGCGCCCTGAACGGAGCGAAGCGAGTGAAGGCGTGAAAATTTTCCAAAACGTAAGAAAACTACATGGATCATCGTAAGTGAAAACATAGTTCGAGCGAAGCTCGAACCTAAGCAGTTCGAACGCAGTTCGGACTTGGTTGAGCGAAGCTCACAAATTTTTGCGCCCTGAACGGAGCGAAGCGAGTGAAGGCGTGAAAATTTTCCAACACCTAAGAAAACTGTACATTTCTGTTAATTGTAGAAAAATATTTTAATAAAAATTTTCCTTGGATTAAAAAGACTAAAAAGTAGTTAATAAAAAAAAAAAACGTTAAAAAAACTTTTTAAAAAACACGCTTTTAAAAAAGACTAAAAAACTTAAAAGAAAAATGTCCTAAAAAGTAGTAAATAAAAAAAACGTTAAAAAAACTTTTAAAAAACACGCTTTTAAAAAAGACTAAAAAACTTAAAAAAAATGTTCTAAAAAGTAGTAAATAAAAAAAAATCACGCTTCTTAAATAAAAATATTTAAAAAAATTTGAAATTAAGAAAATAAGCTAAAATATTTTTCCAAAATATTCTTGTGTAGTACAAGAACACTATGACTTAAAAGCGTGGGGCGAAATTACTATGCATTTAACACTAACTTCTTTCGAACGCCCCACGCTTTTAAGTCATAGTGTTCTTGTACTACACAAGAATATTTTGGAAAAATATTTTAGCTTATTTTCTTAATTTCAAATTTTTTTAAATATTTTTATTTAAGAAGCGTGATTTTTTTTTTATTTACTACTTTTTAGAACATTTTTTTTTTAAGTTTTTTAGTCTTTTTTAAAAGCGTGTTTTTTAAAAAGTTTTTTTTAACGTTTTTTTTATTTACTACTTTTTAGGACATTTTTCTTTTAAGTTTTTTAGTCTTTTTTAAAAGCGTGTTTTTTAAAAAGTTTTTTTAACGTTTTTTTCTTACAATTTATTCCTCAAAGAAAATTTATCTTTATTATTTTATAAATGAAACCAAATCTATCCAAAATTATAAAGATTATAGCCAAAAACAATGAAAGAAATCCAACCAAAAAAAGATCTAAATGTCGATATCTTTGAGTAAGAATCACAATGAATTAAGAAATTTATTTTGGACAGAAAGTCATTATCCCGAGCTACAAATCATGATTAGAGTTTCCAAGAAGTATTGGAATTTTTGAGTATGAGACCGAGACTTGGAAGGACCATTTCATGACATTTTTGACAAATTGTCATATGACGGTCAATTGACAGTCGTGACTGATGTTTTAACACCGTTATCGTCATGATTAAGGCTCTCAAACTCGGAAACGAAATGTACTGGATCACGAGACTGATCCCGTGACTAATCTAGTCGATCAGTCAATTCAATGTGTAGCTTCAGGCTGGAATGACTCCAAATTAGATTTAAACGGCTAAAATCCGACAAAATACCAAATTCATGCAAGTCTAGAACCGGATCGATTAACCAACCTGAAATATTCAGAGGCATAATGTGTCGCTCGGGAATATAAACAGCATCTTTAAAACAAAATCTTCCGGAACGTTCATTTCCAAGAGTTTATTGGACTTGTCGACACAAGAAATAAAATAAAAAATAAATAAAAATTTCTTGTCATTCGAGTTCATTCAGTAAAAATTAAATGTAGTTTTGGGATGTTTTTAAGACTTCATTATTCATATTAAATAAAAAGTCGTGTTGTTCAGTCAATTTTATAAAAACTGAATAAAAATAAGGCTTTTTGGGTGATGAAATGAATTGATGTGAATTTATTGATTTATTTTGATGTTGAATTGGGATGGATTTAGGGGAAAAGGGGGATTTTTATGGAGAAAATAGGTTGGATAGGGTGTTATTGGACATGATTCGGAGGTTAGCTTGGTATAGATGATAGAAGACTCGATTCCAGGTGTATTCTTAGATTTTTGGGATTATTGATTAGTAAATTGACTCAAGCTAGGCATTTTTGGACTCAATCTAGAAACCAGCTTAAATTAGGTGCTAAGAAACACTCTAGATTGGTGTATCTTTGACTAATTAGGTTCCTGAATTAGAAATCATCACAAACTAGCTTGTATAAGCCTAAACTTCTTGATTTCAGATTAACAAGTGGTCAATCTAGCGTTATTGACGTCTTTTAATTGAAATTTTAATCAAAACCCTAAGTTTGGCCCCCAAACCCCTTCTAAATAACCCCAATTCCTTCAAATTTTGTCAAAATCCTCAAAAACCAAATCCAAACTCATCATCAAATCAATCCAAAATACTCATCAAATCTCATAAGCTCCCCCCTTAGCAACACAGCTTAAAACATCATTTTCTATTCTTTCAATCTCAAAATCATTTCATCACAAAATCCCCAAAAATAATAAATTCTCAACAAATTCCATTCACCTTAAATTCATTCAACAAAAAAATCTCAAGAATCCATAAAATTTAAGAGATTTTCATCAAGTTAGAACAAACAAGTCTCGGCTCATTGCGCTGCCTCACATCATGAAATCTACGAGAAAAAAAAAAGTTTTTAAAGTCAATAATCAAATAACACCTACCAAAAAAATATAAATTGTATTTCTAAGCAGCTCTTGTGGATCTTTCGTGTTTGTCAAATTAAATAACTCACCGTTCATTCTTCGTGTAGATAACAAACAATTTTTTGACTGTGAAAGTTTAAACCGATGAGGTTATTTCGAGATATTTAGCATATTCATTAGCACATGAGCCTCATCCATGTGTATGGGTGCGAAGCGTTTATTAAAAATAATTTTTTCGTGCATTTATATTGACTTATTTCATTCATCTAGATTAATAAATATTGTCGAGTACATAGAGACGTGGATATTCGTGATCTATTAATAAATAAATATACAAAAATTAAATTTGTTAATTCTACAGAAATTCTAGAGTCACATTATAGTTATAGTATTGGTGCTAATTGCCTATAATTTTTTATATCTTTTTTTTTTATTAACACAATTTACATTTTTTTATATTTTTTTGTAGCTACTCAGATCATCTCAATGTCATTATAGTGAGTGAGTCATGCAGTGTCAGCAGTTCACATGTATTACGCCTACCCTGTAGATCCGAATTTGTTCTATGAAATATTTCAGAAAATCATTGGAACGACAAATTCGGTTCTAGAGAGGTTTGTGTATCATGATAATCCACCGATAAAATATATGCAGTAATCAGCCATTGCCGTTTTGGAATTTAATACATATGAAAAGGAATCAAATAGAAATGTTGAAATTCAGGATGGTTGTGATGATGTAGGGGAGTGCAGAGAGGGATGGAATAAGGGTTTTTGAGATGGGATTGAGTTTGTGGACATTTGAAAATTGTCTCAATCTTGATCTCGTCTCTACCTTGATTTCATCTCTATTTCAAGAATTTAAAGAAGTAACGAAATTCACGAATTGCACAAATCATGTGAATCGATTCAAAATTCGGCACCAAGCCTGTGTGGTTACGAAATGTGATCGGATTTAAGTCGAATCTGTCACAAAGTCAGAGCCACGCAGAGAGCCAAGTCAGCGTGTAGCCGGATTTATGATTGATTAACCAACTTGTGTTATTTGGGATCAGAAGCCCTTATTGAGAGCCAGCGTTCTAAGACGACTCGGATTTTGTATAGAAAAGTCAACTTGATATCATATAAAATTCTCACTTTGTTCTAATGATGTAACTTAGAGTTGTTGGGACTTGTGGATCTTATAAAAAGTTAAGCGTTCCATAATTTGAGATTTAAAGCTTATATATGGAGAATTTTCTAATTTTTTGCACAAGACTTCAAAGGTTGAGGCTAAAGTTTCTCTCTGTATGATAAACTTACACTTTAGGTACCTTATAGAGCAACACAATCTCATCATCTATAAAAACTGTCAATCATTGATGCTCAGGTCTGATTTCTACTATATTATTGAAATTAGGATTTCCCAAAGGTTCAGATTCGACAAATTTTTAAGACAGAGACTGAGACTGAGACTGAGATTTGCACCGAGACTAATACTGGGGTCGAGACTGAGACTGAGAAAGAGATTGAAGCCGAGACTTGGACTAAGACTGTGCCTAAAACTGAGAACGAGAACGAAACTGAGACTGGGACCAATACTGAGCATGAGCTTGAGACTCGGACCAAGATTGAGGCTGAGACCGTAACCTAGACTATAAAGGAGTAATTCTAAATATCTAGAACCCTCCATTGAACTATATACCCTCAAAATAATCAAAAAACAGAAAATACAAAAAAACTCACAACATAATATTGACTGTTGAAATAAATACCAAGTTACACCCCTGACTCAAGGGTTAACTCAACATTCTCCCAATGTATATACACAGGAACAAATATATATAAAAATAAAAATTGTTTTAAGCACTTCTGTAATCGAAAAAAATACAATATTCTCCCTCTTTTTTTTTATTACCCTGATATTCTCATTCCATTTTCTGTTCCATATATTTTATTTTTTTTTATATATACACAAGTTATTTTTTGAAGGAAACGAAATACACAGCACAATAATCGAAAAAAAAAAAATACGAAAAGTGTGCAATCAGCAAACAATAAAAAAAAACGTAAGCAGCATAAGCAGTCATTGAGTAAAAGTGGAAAGAAAATGAAATGTCTTAAGTATTACGATTTGGAATAAGAATGAATCTTGTATAAGACGAAATAAAGTGTAAATAAAAGGATATGAGCGCATTTTTTTGTTATTTCCTGATGTGATGAATTTTTCAATTTTCTCCAAGAAGGTGTGATAAGCATCGATAAGCAACGAATGAATTTATTTTCGATGATTTGTATCATTTTTTACAGGATTGAGAAGGAAGCACATCTTCCATTTGATTCGTTGCTGAATTCGACATTCCAAGCCTAAATATGGAATGAGGAGATGCTCTCATATGTCATAAAGATTGAATTGGCATTTTTTTAAGCTTACAACTCTGAGTACTGGACAATATCTGATCCTGTTTTTATGTCAATATTAAATTTTCTTGCAGTATCGTCATTTTCTGTTAACATTTTATGATGCAATACAAACTTATCCCTTAGTAAGTATGATTGAAAATTGATGCAATGAAAGATGAAAGACAATGCTGTAAATCTGATGACTAGTTGAAAATATGGTGTTCTTGATATGCTATGCTGAATGCTTTAGATCAATGGTGAACTGAAGGCAGCTTTATATGGTGATTTGAGTTTGTGAGGTTGCTGGATACAACCAAAAACAGCACAAGTCGGATAATTGATCAAAAATCCGGCACCAAGACAGCGTGACTTTAATATTTAAATTAATTTAATAGGGATGGATCTGACACTTAGTCAGATTACTTACTTACTTCGCTGGTCGTACAGATCAATTGGAATCTAAGGTCCCCATTAATTTGTGTCTGAAGCGCATTCTATCGCTGACAATTGTTTCAAATTTCATTGAGCTATAGGTTGAATTGCAAAAAGCGCGTTCTCAGGAGTAGAGCATGCTTAGAACATCCGTTACTTGAGAACGGACTTACTCTTGAGAACGCTGGTCATACTTAGAGCATCCACTAGCATTCTCAGCCAGCATAATTAAAAAAGTCTATTAGGAAGTCACAACAACATGCGATAAAACAACGAAAATTAACAAATATCCAAAAATAGTCTACCAAACATCAAGAAAGACAATTAATACCAAACTCTCAGTTTCTAAGCCAACTTCCACACAAATCTGTCAAAACAAACAATAAGTTTGACAAACAGAAAAAAAAGACTAATTCCACATCCAGCCCATAAAACACGCTAAAAAATAAAATAAAGAAAAAAAGAATCTAACAAAACAGCAGCAAATGAAGATGATGTGAAACATAAAGTAAAATAAGTCTTGATATATATCTCCACAGAACATAACAAAGCAGAGAAAGAAGAGCAAGTCAACAATGGGGTAAAGCGGAGAGTGTGAGACAAAAATCAGTGTGCAAATAGAGACTTTTGACAAACAGCATATATACAAGCATAAAAACGTGGGGACGGATTAATTATGAAACATCTAAATTAGTGTTCCTACTATGGAAAAATAAAATTATTTTTTATTTCTTATCAGAAAATCTTTTGTTGTATCTTTTTATTTTACAGCACAGAAAAAAAAAATCCTTTTCAACTTTTTTATTACCTTTTTTTTTAATGCCTGCCGCTTTTTACCCATTGTCGTCATCGTGATTATCCAATTGAATCCTCCCGGGTGTAGATTCATTGCCATTGTTCTTAAAGTTATCGTCATCAGATGTAAAGGAAATTAAATTTTAGCTTCAAAAAATGTTAAAATGAAGAGGCAATGTTGTTGCTGATAAGCAAGCGTTTGTCCTTAGGGTGAATTTTGGGTGGATTTTTTTGGTGATTTGGAGGATTTTTTGGTGAAAATGTATTTGATATTATTGACTTATGTGATTTAAATTTGAAGAAATTTGGGTAAGGGTTCGTTAAAGATGTACAGGCACTGCGATATGTGCCTTGATTTAGACTCAAATTTATATGGAGTTGATTCGACACAAATTAACTTTTTCATACAAAATTTGAGTCGATTTAAATTTCAGATCAATTAATTGACTGTGGAGGAACTTTATACCTAATATCCATCCTTAGATGGCAAATGAAGCTCTATCTCTGGCTCCTTCTAGCCAAAGTCATGTCCCAATTTGCTTGAATGCCCTTTCAATATCAATCGGATGGCAATTGCTTATTAAAGTCCAAAAACGTGGTCTTAGGTCGATCTGGCTTTGGTCTGAAATCGAATGTCAACTAATCTGACCCAATCCCAGAGTATTACTGGCTCGTAGTTGGATTTCCACCCTTTTTCCCATTTATGTATCCCAATAATTAACCACAAACTTCATCATAATATATATAATATATAATATAATCCTTTATTTACTTCAGTACATTGGTCGGAACAAAAAAGAGTCTAACTTGATATCAACCTCGTCGGTTTTAAATCAAATACATTAATGGAAAGTGATTCGTAATATGACATGATGTTTGCTTTGAGCAATTGAAATGTGGTCAAAAAAAAGTTTACAAAAAGACCAATTAGAAAAAAAAAGAATAAAAAATGTTATTTATATAAATACAAACTTCATCAAAACTCCAACAATCCCCTTCAAATCATTTCATCCCAAAAATCACCACAAGGACAACCTTTAAATAGCTCTTTTCCAGCACCCTGCAAAAGATGATTATGTCAATTAAGAAAATTAAAGAACAGGAAGAAAACTGTAATTTTATGATTTTAAGTCATATATCTCCACCCACAGAATGAATTACAGAGATCCAAAAAAAAATTTTTTTACTAATTTTGAGTCACTCAGAAAGTTGAAAAGTTTTATTAGTTTGATGCAGTGGCGATCAACATTTTTGGAACTGAGGACAAATGATCGATGGATTAAAGAAAGTTCATAGCAAAATTTACTGGAGTCTCATTCGGATTCGGATGCCGTTGGAGTCCAACTTTATAGTTACTATGGTGTTCAGTTGAGTTCTGCTTTAAAATTCCTGGCAATATTGATTCTACTGATACATCAAAAAACTGTGGAGCTCCATTTCCTACATCTTGGATGCACAGGCTTGCTATTTCTTGTTGCACCCTTACCATTGCATAGAAAAGGCTAAAGATCTAGCTCTAGGACAGTATAATTCTGGACGCAAGCCAGATCCGATGAAATGCAACCTCAGACTAATATCGTTGCCTTATTGTAGCTCACCAAGTTCTCTGTTGTATAGCCTAGGTTATTGCAGCTTTCTGATTTGCCTAGGCATCACTAAGACCTTGAAATGGTCATCTGTTTATAGCTTCAACAAATCAATCTAATCGACCATTTAATCCAGATTCATTGGGTAATACATATCAAGCTCTAGCAACTCCATAAAGATAGATTTCAGTCCATTTTCGACGAAGAATGAAATTTTGTATACCATGCCTTTTGGATATCCAAGAAAAAGTTCAAGCACACCATCCTTAAAGCCACCAAGAGATGAATAAAGGATGGATCAAACCAAAAAATTTAATTTAGCAAAAATAATTTCAAACTACAAAGCTTCATCCCATAATGCCATACTTGTGCCATACAAAAAAGAGACTAGTATTATACATCACAAACTCAGCACATTTATACAGTATGTAAAAGTAAAGCATCACATTATGTGGCATGAGATAATGTCAAAATGATTTAATTTTCCTTTAATCAAGTCAGCCTACGAACAATATAGGCACAAAAGAGGGGGGATTAAGGGTAAAACTTAAAATGTAAATTATGTATCCGTATAGTTGATGTTATGTTATTATGGTTTTGCGTGTGTGTTTGGATACATTATTGGATATGGTAGGAAGCACGAATGAGATATACACGATGAGATTATTAAGCTTAGAAATCAAAAAATTTGAGAGGATTTTTTTTGCAATGCTTTTTGATGCCAAATGGGTGGAATTTTTAAAAAATATTTCTGAATGTTTAAAACGTGCAGATTTGAGGATATTTACAGGAAGGTATGAAGAAGTTTCGATCGATTTTCATGTAAAATTTACGAAAATATTTTCAAAAATAAATTGATTTTTTTTTGCATTAAATTCCTAAACATTTCAATATTCTATAGTCTAACTTCCATTTTAAAGCACGTCCCATCCATTCCACATCCCAAGCATCATCATCTCAATATGTATCTCTAAGACAACAAAAAAAAAATACATGAAATTATTTCAATATTAATCCCAATTGTAGCCTAAATAAATCTCTTTTACCATTCAATAGACATGCTACAAAGTCCCAAAGAGAGAATTTTCATGACAATCTTTTGATTTAGTAGAATGATATTAATACGTTATGGTACCTTACCCTGTACATTTTGAGGATGTTAATGGAGGGACTGTTAATAAAGAGTTTAGGACTTTTTTTGGAGATTTTTATGGCGCATTTGTCGAGGATTGTGGAGTTTTTGAGATTCATACTTTAAATTGAAGCTTCCAACTAGACTATTGCTGCTCTTTCGCTGCTTAGATTGAAGTGTCCATATAGAGAACGTTTGAAAATTATGATTTCGCTAGTAAGTGGTCAGGTGGGAAGAAGGAAGAGGACTTGAAAGTTCCTTTAGAGTTTTTTGGCTAACTAGTTCTAGTTCGAATGTGCTGCTTGAGATACTCTTGGCTATGATATTCAAACTTGAGCTTAAAGTCTATTTATAACTTACTTACTTTCACCGCTGGCCGTACAGATCAATTGCGATTCCTGGTCTATTTATCAAGGTAGTCGATCGACACATTTCCTGAAAATTCGCCAAAATTCTCTTCATAGTGTCGGTTTCTAGAATATTCAAGAGCACGGTACCCTAATCTAATAATCACTCAAAAATTTGGCCCTAGATCAGTGTGACTTTGAATATGTGCCACATTCGTTTCAAATTCTTCTCGACTCTTAGGAACTGTTCAGTTCATTATTCAAGCCGAATCTTAGGGGTTGAGGATTGTTAATTTTTGAAAAAAATTCGTTATTTTGTAACGAAGTAAAAGAATGGTCCATTACTTGGTGAAGAATTGGTTTAAATCCATCACTTTGCAGTGTCACACAGGTCTGGTACCGAATTTTTGATAGTTTAATTTTAATTAACAGATTAATTTTAATTTTGACTGTAAGGTACCCTTGAAACAAACAAGGGCTCAAAAAACTAAGAAATAGACTTCCAAATCTCGGTATTGAGATTTGTGGACACCGGGATATGAAACCCCTAGAAATCAGACCCTGAAAAAACAATCCTGAACATCTAAAATTAGTAAAAATTCAAAATTTCCCTTAAAAGCCACTAAAAAATTAAAAACCAATCAAATAATTTTCATCATTTTTGGAAAAAAAAATCTAAGCTGCCTTTTTAAACTTAAGCAACCTCATAACTATTTCCATAACTTTTTTTCATTTTATTTTTATAGATATATTTTTTTTGTCTTGTGTATGTGTCTCTCATTTTCAATATAAACAATTTTTTAGTGTCATTATAACTTTTCATGTTCCTTCTTTTTTTCCATTTATATTTTTTTTGGGAAAAAAAAAGAAAAAAATTTTTCTCATTTTTGTCTCTATAACATTTATAAAGCTTTTTTGAAGTGAGCATGAAGCAATGTCTCGTTACATATATTTAATGTATTTTTTCGGTTGTCATTATTTTTTCTGTTCCATAAATAAATAAATTATATTTTTTTAGTTTTTTCTCATTTTTCTGTAACAATAATAATATCTCTCTGGTTATACTTTATACTTTTTTTTTGTGTGTTCTGTTGTCTCTTTAATATTTGTAAAAATATATCATTACCCTCAACAAATTTATTGCATTTAAATGCGCATAACACATATACGACTGCGCACTTTGTGCGAAACGCTTTTTTATATTTTTTATTTTTTCTTCTATTTTTTTATTTTATTTTTTAAAGGACGTTCACTTTAATTTTTTAATTTTTTCACTTTTTTCAAACTTCTTTGTTTTTGGTTTATGATCAACAACTTGCTAATTTCATTTTTTCCTAATTAAAAATTCAAAAGCTATAAATTTTCATATTTTTTTCTCTTTTTTTGAATTTTAAAACAATTAAAATTGTTCAATAAATTGTCTATGACACAATATTTGTTTTATAGAGTTTGATGTTGCTTTTAGGGGGTTGGAATTGATGAATGGTCGGATGCATTTTAGATGCAAGTGACTACTGCTAAAGTTGAATTATCAATTCAGAAATATTCTAAAGAACCGAGAGTAAATTTCTGAATTTTCCATCAAATATCACAAAAAAAATCCCCAAAAAATCTCAAAACTGATGAATTTTTCCATCAAAAATGGATACAAAACCTCGATTAATATGAATTTTCAGGACTTAAGACTAAGTCTAGTCCCGCTAATCTAAATAACAGCTTAGGGTATGATCTTGATGACCATCTCTTGTGTCTCGGTACACTAGTGTCTAGAAACTATTGAAAATTCTAAAAGTAGTCAGTTTTAAAATCAATTTTGTCATTTTCTAGCAATAACCAATGTAACCTAATCAAATGCAAGTACCCGAGGGGTTAACAATACTTTAAAGCTGGTCATCAACTGGACATTAACTTGCCATCAACAAATTATTACGTATTCTTGTCCCCTCGGTATATTTTAGCATCCATGCACCTTTCCTAATCTCAACACTTCCTCTTTTTAAACTCCTTAAACCACCGACACCCATAACCATCAACATCATCATCCAAATTCCCTTCCAAAAGCAACTTCCACCTCTATATAAATATTATCATTATTTTTTATTTTAAATCCTTACTTGACATTTTCTAATAAAATATATATATATACGTTGAGATGAAGGTAGATTAATGAAATGACACGATAATCCTCAGGTAGATAATAGAAGTGAGAAAGTTAGCGAATGATTGAGCAAGCAAGCGAGAGGAAGAATTTACAAATCATCTCATTTAATTACTGTAGTTTGCAATTTAAATCAACAACGAAATAAATGCTGTAGCTGTTTGGTCATTAAAATACATATAAATGATACCACAGACGGTGGCACGAAAAATGAACATTTATATTGTTGGCGTTTAGCACAGTTCATCATACATTCGTGAATATAAACTGAATGCTGAATGGAATGTTTGAAATTTGAGCGCGTCATAATAATTAAGCTTCTTTTTATGGTGAAAAAATAAGAAATAACGTAAATTGATCCCAGGTAATTCACAAATTGGTTTTTGTCAAATTTATTTATTATGGGGCAAGTTTTAATGATTAGACAGTACGTGAGACTGTTAATTACTATGTTGATGGAGTGAGGAATTTTTGAATTATTAAAAATATTTTAATGATGTCCTTCAAAATTGTCTCAAAATGGTGGTTTGAGATTGAATGAGTGAGTCAGGGGTGGATTAGAGTTTATTCTGCACTTGTCATCTGTAATTGGCAAGCGGTTTGCAAGCGATAGAGCCAGCTTCATATGCAAACTAAGAGAGATCATGGATCACAATTGAGGAAGTGAGTATCATTGATATTCTTATATTCAGAACTCAAAGTCGACTTCAATTTTATGATGTTGAGTCGACTTTAATCGACTTTCCCATTCAAAATTCGAGTCGACATCGAGCATTGCTAATATTTTTAGCTTAGGAACTTATGGAAACAGGCTATTGAAGCGTTCACTCATTGAACACAGCCAGGAGGTTTAATAGGTTGCAGAAATCAAGGAGCTTACTTAAGCTTGAATAGTTTAGCTCGAATAGCTCAATTAAAGCTAAATTTTGCCCACTTATTGGTTAACCGCGCAATATTATAATAAAAAAGACAACATTACCCTTAGTATGAGTAACTGGAAGACGAAACACAGCTTCACAAGCCATATAAATGTAGCTATGGACTAAAATTGATCTAAGAAGTCAACAGAATAGTCGTCAACTCACCACGTTCCTGTTTTGGCTAACAACATGCTCTACACAGCATGAAATCTATTAAATTCCCATAGATTTAGGTGTCAGTAGCCTTTTAATCTAAAGAAATATTTATGTATGCCTATTAAATCTGGAATCTCATGATAAAAATCATCTGAGAATTAATGTATTGAATTCACTGAAATTTTAAAATATTTTTAATATAGTCAATTAATATGCTTTCAGTATTTTGCATAAATATGACAAAAATTCACCTAAAACTATTTTAAAAAATTTAATTTTAATCATCAAACCCCAAAAAATGACTCTAATAATCACCATGGATGCTGTGCATTATAATTTAACGATATCTGCTTATGCCAATTATATCATTAATGTTTAAACTAATAATTTCATATAATATGAGTGTCGAGAGCTTTTGTGCCTGTCCCATATTTCCTCAATACACAAAGCACATGTCATAGACACAAAAAAATGTGTTGCATGGGTAATGACACATGCTATGCATGTCCCATATAATTTAAAATTAATGATATTTTTGTTTAAAAATCAATTAAGGAGTTTTGTGGATGTGTGTGATTGACATTTATAAATTCATTTGTTTGGATAAATTATCATAATTGACTTATTGATGTAGATTCAAATTTAAAGAATATTTTTTGAATTTTAGAGAAATCTAGGGATGTAAATAGAGTTAAGGAAGATTCAAATGGACGAGAAATTCTACTAAAATATTTCAGATTATGTCTCTAGTCTTTAGAGCAAGAATAGCTGCAAGAAAGCCAATATTTTGTATGGAATAGTCAATTATGGTTGAATTGGCAGCTGTCCCGAGTGGGAAAATATGACAAATGTTCCATAATAAGGAGCTGTCAAGTCTACTTCAAACTATGCTCTATAATAGACAACTAGAAAATTTCAAATTGCTAAATCAAATCAACTAATTCTTATAAATCTGCTAATTTAGATGAGAAGTCACAAAATATTAATTAGATTCTAAATAATTAGTCTAAATCAGCTAATTTAGCTACAAAATGTCAAAATATTAAAATTACGACTAATGCATTAGCATGTACACATTTAAAACTAGATACTAGTTACTGAAAAATTATTATGAATTTAAATTCGAAATTTTTTTATTGCTTTTCAAATTAGCATACTCAAACTTCATTTTTATGATTCAGAATAGAGTAAGATACGTACTTATTTTAATATTAATAGGATTTACTAGAGTTTACTAGTGTTTAATAGAGTAGAATCAAATATCAAAGTTAACATGAATTTTGTAGAAAATTAAACAAGTTTTTCATACAAAATTCATTAAAATTGTACTTGACATCGAGTTTAAGTAGAGTAAAGTTCAAAAATCGAAGTCGTTTTAGAGTTGATTTTATTCAACTCTAGTTAATTTGATCAGTGTTGTTATGAAGCTCATATTTGTTGACTTTTTTCTTGATCGAAGGTCAAAGCCAACCCGAACAGCACAACTCTATTAACTGTTCTAAAATCCGGCACCAAGCCTTTTTGACATTGGAATTGTGCCAGATTCAGCAAAGAACAAACTTTAGGCATACATGACCTTCATAACAACACTGAACTAGTTCGACTTCTTTCCGAATAGCTCAAACTGATTAATCGATCAAATATACGGACCCAGATCGACGTGATACTGATCTGGTCAATGTATTTAATATCGAACTTTGGATCGATCAATCGGTCTATGTTATTCGGATTTATGACTTCAAACTCTGATAAAAGTCTAAAAAATAAATATCAATCAAAAATGGTCCATAACTTTACAGAGCAATATCCTCTTGTAGTTGTCTTGCAATTTTTAACATAATTTTGATTGACTTTCTCAAAATCAACCATTTGGTCCTACTTAAGTATAGCAAAAACAATAATGCGTTGAGCGGCAAGTGCGAGGAAGTAAAAAATCTAAAGGTTTCAGTCAAGGTACTTCCAATAATTTCAAAATTTTTCATTAATCTACCTTCCTTCATCCCAAAAAAATCAATTTTTTCTTCCCGTAAGGATTTTCAAAATTATTGCTGCTAATTATTCACTAAAATGTATCAAATTTTTTTTTTCTTAAATTTTGTATGATTTCTAATCATTTCAAATTGTTTTTTAAGCACCGTATATAACGCCAAATATTCAAAATCCTAATATTTCTCCTTTTCTTTGCAATTTCATTTGCAAATTTCCAATTAACAATTCTTTCAATATTTTCAACAAACAAGTTTTGAATTTTCATGAATTTTGAGAAGTTTTGTTAGATTTTTTGGTAAATCACTTTAAGTAATTAGGGATAAAGGTTCAGGTTTTGGGCGGATTTGTCATTTTTGAGACCTTAGCCATGGACGTTTGAAGTTCTCAATTTATGGGGTTTCTTCAGTTTGGACTATTAGTCTTTATGACCAGAATCAGCTAGTGATCATGAATCATGAATCTATGGATCACACTCAAAAGCAAATTTGGGCAATTCTTGGAATAACGAAATCAGTCAATTTTTGAAAGGTTATATGCACACAAAATATCACTAGCTGGTCCGAATTCTGTGTCATTGGAATTAGTGACTAGGTTTTAAGTATTTTGATCACTTATACACTCGATGTTGGTGCTGCTTGTATTAGATTCTTCACAAAAACATTTAATCGAAGTGATTTAAGCCTATACAGAAACCAAAGCTCGAAAACAACTCAAATTTTAAATGGAATCGCAATACAAAGTCAAGTTTGAGCTCTGACAGAAATTCTGGAACATTGATAATGAGTTTCAGAATAAATAACAAATAAAATTAGCTAAGTTAGGTACCAGAGTAGGTACTTAGGTTGTACTATTTCGATCTTCATTCAAATCTTTGACTCAACACAATTTTTTTGGCATTTTACTCTTGGTTCTATTAATTTTTCCTGAGTTTAACAAGCTTCATTAATTCAAACTGACATTAATCAATTTCTCTGCTTTATTTTGCGATTTATATTAAAATATTGGACAATACTAAGGGATTAAGGAATACTATGGGGTATTGTTGGATTAAAAGTGGCATCTGCGTTAATATTGGTGGTTCTTTGTGGCTGTTGAGTCAAGGAATGTGAAAAAATTGATTTATATCCAACAAAACTTCCCAAAAATCACGAAACTCTAAAATTTTAGAGCTGTTCCTAGAACTACTTGAGACTAGGCCATGAATATCAATACCAGATCATATTCATTAAGTCACAAAATGTCAACAACTCTATACCAAAAAAAACATTCTCCAAAAAAATTCACTGTTACTGTCGCGCTCGATGCTTCGGTGACGAAGATGGAGAATTAAGTGATGACGAACGCGACACAAGTGATAACCTAGATCCACTCGATCCACTTGATTTACCTAAATACAAAACAGAACCCGTCGATGGTCGTCCAATATTATTTATGTCAACACGCGAACTGTGTGCTGAGGTGGGTGCTGAAGGTGAACCTTGATAAACAAAAAACAGAATGAAAAAAAAGAGCAGTAAGAAGCACAAAACAGCAATAAAATTAAATTATAATAAATTAAGTTTTTTTTTTTTGTCTTTACTTTTTCCCATAAATTAATAATTATAAATGTTAAACTACCAACCTGTATACGAACCATAACCGCTACGCTGTTGTTTATAAGTGTTACTATAGCTACTGGAACTACGATGAAGTTGTCTACAATCATTATTCATATTTGATGAGGATGGATTTAATGCTGAATTGAGACTAGCTGATGATGCTGTTGGAGGTAAATATTTAGAATGTCGGGGTGATGTAGGGCATGATGTTGTGCCTGTTGATCGACTAGATTGAACACTTAAACGACTAGATGAGGAAGCTGTTGATGGTCGACGACGAAATATTCCGCCTGTATATTTTGCATCATGATTCATGCGACAAACGCCTGAAGGAAATTCATTTAATTTTTTCAGCAAATTTTTTTTGATTTTATTTTTTTCCTTAAAAAACTTTTTTTTCGATTACATCAAAATCGCAAAAGGATAAAAATTGTCTCTAACAGAACTAAATGTGATTAAACTTAATGACTAGAAAAATAAGTGAAAATTCTTCTAATTTAGCTTTTAATGGATTTGATTCATGATGATGACTTGATGAGGCTAAAAACGACTGATTTCAAAATATGCAAACTTTTCATTTTCTATGACTTTTTCGTCTAAAAATAAATAAATAGAAATGAAAAAAAAATAAATATAAATAAAAAAATGTATCAAGCTATGATATTGTCTCAATTGATTTTTTGGTGATGAACAAGCACACAAATGAGGTGGATGGGAAGGAGGTGCAATTATTGATGATTTACGTGTTTATAAAATTGAAATTGAGATTGACACTAATCTATCATAATGAAATTGACAGACTATAATTTGGTTTATTGGTAAATCGATTAAGAAATTGATAATTTTTTTTGATTCAATATGTCATGATGAATTATTGATATAAATTTTAGCACTTGAAAAATAATTGTTGATTATCATCATTTATCAATATTTACTATCGATGCAGAGTTGTAAGGTGTGAATTTTACCCGGATTTTTAGAATTTAGCGTTCAATTACAGAGGACATCTCAAGGATATTCTAAAAGCAATGTCATAATCTGGACTTCTCTTAGGGATAGCCCTATTCTAAGTCATACCCGACACATTGAGCTACGGATTCAATTAATAAATTTACAATACTAAATTTGAGATCAGCTTCTTGCGCCACAACCAAGCTAAGACGTGACCCACTTGGCTCATGGGTGACAGTAGCTAGACAGTGAATCACTTGGCTCGTGAGCTCTTGAATACTGTGCCAAACTGCGCCTCGCAAAGTGACCTACAGAATACATGATCTATGACATGTTGAGCACATATTGTGCATTATACATTTGGTTCTCTATATAATTAACACAATATTATAATGTGTGACTGTATAAGGTACATATGGTTGAGTGTCGTAAGGATATAAGCCCCATTGATTGGGTTGAAATGAGATTCTTGTAATGGCAGACATCATAGGGTCACTATGAAATATTGTTGAATAACCCCGTGTAGCTCAGTATAGGAGCAAGCGACAATAAATCGTAGGACATACCTTCAAATCCACTCAAAATCAGTTATTCAAAATTATTTCATTTTCTATTAGATCAACAGCTTGCTTTAATATCGACAATATACAATAAATCCTCCATAAATTCCCACAACTACAACAACAACTCTGCTCAATCCATCAACAGGTAAAATAGTAAGAAAAATCACCACTTGACATACTGAATGAGTCAGTTTGTGTACAGCACACAACACACAAATTATCCATCGCAACAATAAAACCCATTAAAATTGAAAGAACCCAAACATTTTGATAAATGACAACACCTTCACATTCAGTAAGGAAAATTATTTTCAAGTAAATGATATCCACAACGAGAGAAACCCACCCCTCCACAATGTATTGCATGCATGAACCTCACCAAGTAATTACAGACATACATACATATAAAATTGGTATTTATATGGGAAAAAAATAAGAGTATGAAAACCAAAGCATGGATGGTAAATAATGAATGAAGCAATAAAAGCACATTAAATATAAATGGTATTGTACACACTCACCTGTTGGACAGTTCTCATTTCGCTTACAATTAAAATGACACAAATCATGTGATGTTATTAATGCATCAAAGTGCTCTAAAGCTCTCGCTATATAAATCTGATCATTTTCACGTACTAAAATTGTAATGAGTAAATTATATAGTCAGTATTAATCAGTGGATATAAAGCTTTTGCATGTAATCGTGCAAAATCAACTTCTAGAACTATATTATGGCTTTATTTTGAGCAATGACTATGCAAATCCACGGAAATTCAATTTATCGACTCCCCAACCAAACTAAAATTTTTAGTGGCGCTGCTCCTATATGAATAATGCATACGAGCCACAAACCACAACAATCTCATATCATCATTCATTATTCAATTCGAGTTTATTGGCCTCAAGATATGTAGGCTAAAAAGGCAATCCATTACACATGCCATACATCTTCTCTTGACTTTAGTAAATCTCAGTGAATGAATTTTTTATCGATAATATCCGTAAAGGATGTGCGGATGCAAAAGGAAATGGCTTGATTGGCCTTGAAAAAAATTGTGCTTTTTTTTTTCGTCACCTTAAACTGTCCGGATGAAGGTTTTGCAGCAGAAAGTTTGCTGAATATTTTATGGAGTTTGTGGATTGCTTTGCAATTTTGATAAGATTTTTTATGGGATTTGACGTGAAATTTTTGATGAGTTTTATGCTTTTGTTGGGCATTTGACTTTGAGATGGTCCTTGAAAGATTGTTAGGATAATTTAGAATTGGCAATCAGGAACTTGCTTTACATAATAATTAGGCTGAATAGCACAGATCGGTTAAATGATCAAAAACCCAGCCTCAGGCCCGCATGCCGCTGCTTTGGTTCCTGATTCGATTTAAATCCGCTACCATGCAAGTGTCACGTCAGTCTTCAACCTGATTCTGGATCGATCAACCTCCTCAATGCTATTCGCTTCCATTAACCTTCACTAACCCCCCAACCACATAAATTATGAGCATATTCATCAAGTTAACTCAACAAACAACAAAAGCCTAACATTCCAAATATCAAGAATTTCCGCGGTGTTCCGGTAAATGCCAGAAAAAGGGAGGAACAAAAATATTTTTTTCAGGTAGATGAACTCAAATTCAAGGAAAATAAGCTATTTCCTCATAAATGCTACACGTCAAGTAGAAAAATTGCGTGTTTAGGCTTAATGGAAAATTGCGGTGAGTTTCTGGCGCGAATTAATTTTTTTTAGAACTGGAATATTCTTTTCTTTTGAGATTATTCAGCTTGAATTTGAATTTATAGTTGAGAATTTAGACAGAAAGGATGTAAAAATCGACTGCCTACAACTCCTCCTACACGATTAGTTTGAGAAATTGTTGATTTTTGTTATGGTCTGACTATGAAGTTGAGGATTGCTTTAAATTTATTTATAGAAGATAGGCTGGAGGCAGAACAATTAAAAATAGAATCTAGGTCGGCATAAGATAGCTAATTGAATTCAATATTGACCTCAATTTAACATAAATTATCTGGATTGTACAGTTTTATATTATTATAATAATTAGCTCTTTGGTTTAAAATCCTCAGGTGGTGTCAGTAACTGCTTTTGTTTGGAATGTCATTAAAGGAATCGATTTGGATTCAACAGATTTTTATGAAGTGGATCATTTTAAGGCTTTTGACATCTGATGAGATGTTATTGATGGAAAATGGGATTTAATGAACATTTCAGGACAGAATGAACAAGCATGAATAGCACAAGATAGTTAATCGATCCAAAATCTGACACTAGACCTGCATGACCATTTCATGGTCCTAAATTTCGAATCCGGCACCAAGTCAGAGACGTTAATAAAGAGACTAAACAGGTTTCTGTTTCCAACAATAATGGCAAATTCTGGTAGTTTCCATCACCGTTGCTCCTCCTATACACCCATATTATTCAACATTTAGAATCAATTGTTCAGCCAATTCAAAGGAGGAAGTACAGTTAGGATGGCACAGAAAAATCCATTGTCTTACATCGCATTTACCAAGGACATTTTGAAGCTTTTCAGAATTTATATTCATTTACTGCGTCATACCCAAAAACCCCTTTGTGAATTGCCAAAAAACAGTCTTTCAAATCATAAAGCCATTGTTTCTCAAAGTAGCAATGCTCAAAAGTAAGAGATAAAAATCCACACTTACTTGCCAAACTAGGATATCTCTCCTTCATCCTCCTCCTCTCATCATCCACCCGATTATTCTCAAACTCCTGCAGCTGTAGTTGAAATCCAGAATTAGGATTGGCAATTTTACGACCAACACGGACAACCCGCAATGCATCACGCCAACATAGATGTGAAACACT
The DNA here is from genome assembly GCF_022539635.2 of Chironomus tepperi. Lineage (NCBI taxonomy): Eukaryota > Metazoa > Arthropoda > Insecta > Diptera > Chironomidae > Chironomus > Chironomus tepperi. Next base: position 6,933,592 of record NW_027226207.1, read on the forward strand.
CATGATATATGCGACACTAAAAATAATAATAATATACAAAGCATGTTAATAATTTAATGAAATGTTCATATTCTTTTTTATACTTACCATATCGTCACCTATATGTGTGCATGACATGAAAAAGTAAAGAAATGAATATTTGAGGTCATGGAGCAAATTAAGATAAAAATCCTTACACTTCTCGACATGCCGGCTAGACAATGTATGAGCACATTACAATCCTGTCGTAATCGTGCACCATGAATGAAGTCATTACACACCGAAAAGAATTGCGATAGATCCTGTGGAACAAAGGAGGTACAGGATTAACTTCTGTAAATCACATTAATAATTCAGAGATTTACTTGATCAGGATTATCAGCAGCCATAACACACAAATAATGCTTCTCAGGAAATAAATGCTTTGGATTATCATGTATAGCTAGTATATGAGTTATTTTGTGCATTTCTAATTGATTTAAATCCTTTGAATCCCTGTAGTTTCCAATATATATACCTGGAAACACCTATAACCAAAATATACACCTTAATCAGGTATCATCTGATCCATAATCAGGTACACTTACCTTATTCATCCCATTTCCCATGGCTACAAATTTTTTTTTTTGTTTATTATTTTATTCTAGATAAATCCACTAGAAGTTAAAGAGATTATTCTGTTTGTAGTGGAAATGGAAACTAATCCTCTCGACAAAAAAAGAGATTTTTTTTTTTATTTCAAGGACATCAAAATGTAGCTGTTTAGGGTCCTCATCTCATGAAATATTTAATTCCATTTTTCCCATTCTTTTTATGCATTTATTCTAATTTAATTATCGCACCGCGATTAAATATCACTTTCCTTATTATATGCTGACTAAAGAAATAAGTCCTCCTTTTTTTAATATGCCTTGTGCCTTGATCGATTTTCTTCTATTTTGCTTATTTTACAAAAAAACATGATTGATTGTTTCACTTTTTTTTTGATATAATTTCATCAATATGAATCGACATTGAAGGTTTTTAAACACTGATTGAGTTGTACGATTGAGGATAAATTATTGCTACATTTTCATACTTAAAAAACTAGGAATAAAAATTATAAAAATGAAAAAAATTTCTCCTTTCCACTCACGAAACACACCGAAAAAGTAGAAAAGTTATGAATGAATGAAGAAAAGTTCTTTTGTTGTTTATTTTTTTTCGTTGTGTAAAAAAGTTGGATTATAACAGTTGAGGAAGTCGAGACACATGTGGATGTCAAAAAGCTACTGTGGTTTGTGTCTTTGATAAGCTTCTCTATGGTGAGTTTGTTTTGTACGTGAATTTGCTGTTTTGTACGTTTTCTACTCATTATTGCATGAACTTACTTGACTGCCTGCCTATCTGCAAGTCAATTGAGTTTTCAACAGCCTTAGTTCCTTTTCTACATCGACTTGACAATTCTATATCAACACAACCCCAAAGAACCCTCCATACAGCCTCACATTCATCTCTCAAACAACAAAACTTCTACCTTCGTCCAACTGTCTTCTTTTTACCCATCCAAATGTCTGTCTAGCTGATTGAAAGGCCATTTTCTCTTTCATGTGTCTTTACATCTCTCTTTAAAAAGGAAAAATATTTCTCCCTTTATGTTTTTGATTAATGATTCACAATTCTAATTCTGATAAACTCTGAAATGTTCTGAGTAGTGTTGCAATAGATGAGAATATTTTTTAGAAATTTTTGAATTTTTTTTTTTGTGCTACCCTTAGAGAAAGAATTACTTCAAATGGTCATTTATTGAGACTTTTTTTAGGGAATTTTTTGAATTTAGATATGGAGTTTGGAATTTATAAACGCATTTTTTGTAGCCAAGAATGATTGAATTAGATTTTCTGCTATTCTAACAGGCGCAGAACCACAACGGTACCTAAAAGCGCTATATTTGCGTATTAGTGTTATGAAATTCACATAAAAAAGCAATAGTCTTGAGTTATCCTGGTTGTGGCTTTGAATAGGTTCCTAACTGTATCATGAAGGCTTTTGCACTTGCCTTGACGATAATTTGACTTAAACTGACTTTAGTCTAGGAAAGGTCATTTTCTGGCATATGAAGCAGTTAATTATTACCTCACATATTTAGTTTTCCATGCAGATTTATAACAGAAAAATTGTGAACTATGAAGCTTCTGAAGATATCGCCTGAAGCTAACTATACTGATGTGTAGAGTTGGAATAGGCATCGTAGGTGTGAAATGATAGCTATGTCTTTAACTTGGTATCTGATCTGAGGCTAGACAAAGGCCAAATGCAAAATTGAAGGCTAATTGAAGAACATGCTTTGGATAAAAACGATTGCCAAGGCATAGACATTTCTTCGATATAGATTCTTATGCAAAATGATGATCCTTCCAAAATTTCTCTAATAACTGCGTCTACCGGATAGATTGATTGACGAACTAACGAAATAATAAATGAATGAACATACAGAATGACGGTAAACTTAACTACTTCGCTATCCTTACAGACCAATAGTGATCCATGACCTCAGAATGACGGACAGTCAAGACTCCGAGACTGGACAAATCTCGACCATCATCTCATTTTTCACAAAATAATCCCCAAAAAATCTAATAAAATTTTTCCACCCACAAAATAAGCAAATTTTAATGCAAACAAATTTTCACTTCTTCTTCTTATTCTTGTTGAAATAAAATTAAATCTCATCAACATAATCACATTATGTCCCCACTTTACTTTCAATTGTCAACAGTTCTCATCCTTTTGTCCATTCATTTAATTCTTCTCGGTCATTTTGTTGTTGTGTGTATATGAATTTTTGGGAGCAAATGACATTGAAGATTGTATGTGAAAATTTTGTAGCTCCACTTGAGGTTAAACAAATTTGAAGTATGAAAATTGAAAATCATTGTTGTATCATAAATTAGTTTAAGCTGTTGAATAGTATGCTTGGTTGTTATTGAATTACTCAGTCAGAATTGCATCATTTCATTCATAAAAAAAAGTGTAGATAAAAGGTACGTTGAAGATTTCTTTAAGGTTATCGATTTTTTGAATGTGATGAAATGGAGATTTTGGGTGGATGAAAGGTTTGGAAATTTAATGAATGAGATTATTTAATTGAGATTTATTTGATTTAAAAGGAAAAATGGCGATTTTGATTTGAATTTGGTGGTAGATTGTGAAATATTAAAGGATTTGATGACACAAAGTCAACAAGATGCTGGATCTTTGTTTTGATTACTATTTGAGATTATCATGTTACTGGATTTCAATCAGTACTTCTATTAGTGTCAAATTTAGTAAGATATGGACTTGATAGACTTATAATTAGTTGAATTCTTTCTACTTGAGTGATTTAAAGATTAAAATATGAGAAACTTGAATGAAATTCTTGAAAAGAATTCTAAATAAATGAAACTCTAATTTTAAGCCAAAAGTATCGCAGTTCGATTAAAGAAATGTAAATTTTTGATACTAATCAGCAGATAAACTGCTTTTTGATATGAAAATACTTCAATATCCTTGAAATATTTAGAAATTTTAAAGTTTAATGAATTTTACTTACCTGGATCTTCAAACTCCAATAGATTTTACTTTAAGAACCAATTAGGAACTATAATTCAATAACAAATTTCTTCTAACTTCAAAATAACACTCTAAACTTATTAATTTAAATATCAAAATTTAAATTTGAATACAAATTGAATTATTTCTTTGCTTCCTTAGATGCAAATTATTCGCATCACAATTTTTAAATTCTAAATATCCGTTATAAACAAATTATTGTAAATTATACAAAAGAAAGCAAATTTAATTGCATAAAATGTTTAAAGATGTACTAAATTTACTGAACCTTAACTAAACTGAACTGCATTTGTTCTATTCAAATCAATTATCAAACTCAGAAATAAACCATATATCACAATTGATCTACGGCGAGCGAAGAAAATAAGTAAGAACTAATTATTTATGAAATCTAGATAAAATTATCAAAATATCAATTTCTACAGCAATATCATATCCAACTCCCAACTTGAGTCAACCAAATACTCAACAATATCCAAAATATTCCACAAAATCTCAAAAATCCTCCTCAACAACACAATAAATTAATTGAAAATCCCATCAAAAAACACAATTTATTGCACAAAGAATTCATCAATGCTCAATTTGCACTAAAGACATTCCATAAATACCTTAAATTGCAAAAACTAATTTTTCATTTATTGCGAAAATTACTATCAATTTACTTCAATTTATAAGACGCGAAATAAGCAGCATGAACAATGTTGGCTGAATGAAAACAACAAAAAAAAAATTCACAGCGGATGAACATTTCGTCGCTATTTATTTACCGACGGGGAGTTCATTTAATTTATTGTAGAATAAAGTATGAAAAACTTTAATTGTAGATTCGAGTGGAATTCTTGCAAGATCATTGTGGATTTATTGGTTGGACAGGAGTGTAGGTAGGGTATTTTGGAAGGGGATTGGGTTTGGATGGACAAAATTGGTGAAGGAGTCACTCAAGTGCTAGAAAATCAAAGAAATATGGAAATTTGGAGTATAATTGATGATTCTATGGCTTCGAGAGTCTACAAGCATGAACAGTGCTTACTTACTTGCATAGTTGGTCGTACAGATCCAAGACCTTCCAGAGATGTCACTTAAAGCTTGCCCCATCGCTGCCCATTGCTTTCTAACTTCCAATATCTACTAACTCACATACCAGATCATCCCTAATCCCATCCATATCCCTAAACCCAATTCTAGCGACTCAGTTCCATTTTGATCTTATCACAAAATTCCTCTCAAGTGGGAATTAAAATAGCAACCATGATTACAACCAGGCAAAAATACAATTTTCTGTATTAGACACATTCAAATGAATGAAGTATGTCATAAATTTTGAAGTTTTTTTTTTGTTGTTGTCATGAAGGGAAGGAAAATATGGCAGCGGCAGTAGCATATCTCTTTAATATTTATTTATTTTTATAATAAGGTTCTATATGGTGGGGTTTATTGTAAGTGATGTTTTATGCAGCTCTAGGAGCCAGTATTTGCTCCAATACTGGAACCATGCTCTGATGTGGAGCCTAGGTTTCTACAAAGACCTTTCATCTGACTCTAACAGCCAGTATCACTTGATATATTCAGGAATTTCATTATATTACGGATTAAGTAGGGTTAGCGATCAAAGAACCCAAAGAGACGCAGTTGATGTAGACATCATTGTCCTTAGTACTAGTATTAGTGATTGGCAAGCAGCTATTGGAACAATTTAGGTGCCTTCAAAAGAAGATCATGGAACACAGTAGATTAATGAGGTCAGTAAAGCATATAAATAGTTATCTCGGTAAACATACGGCATAGAAGCGAAACATCAGGCTACAGGAGTACTAGACCCTAGCTTAGAGCTGTCCTGCTCGGTGTACCTTCTGGATTAGGTTAAATCATTCCTAAAAACTAGCATCAGCTACAGTTGACATCATTCCCATACCATCCCCAATCTAAAATCAACCAAAAAGCAGCACATCGAGGCAACAGCAAAAAAAAATCTTTTTAAAAAAACTCACGAACGAACGCATGTCAACTAAAATAGAGTGAAGTGAGCTAGCGACCCTCAGTTCTCAGTCCTCTATTCTTCGTCTATTTTAGACATTTCATCCATGTGTACATTTTCACAACACACAGTCATAGCGATCGACCCTTTATAGAAAAAAATAAAATAGAATTTCTCTCCCTCATATGAACCCTCATTTCCTTTTTGAATGGCAATCGTCGTTGTTGACGTCGTATGTAACTAATTTTCATTTCTTTCAACGTGATTCATGCCATCATTTCTAATTCGAGAAATGGGATTTAGTCCTCTTTAGTTTTGTGCCCTTTTTTTTGCGTACTATTTTTTTGAATTTCTTTTCATTTGGAAATAATGCAAAGAGAAAGGAAGGAGGAATAAAAGAGTGTGGAAAAAAATGGTAGCTGAAATAATGTGGAAAAATGGAAGCAATGATTTGATGTTTTTGTTAACGTTTTGTCCTGATTTTTAAGGATTGCTGTTGGAATTGTTAAGAAGAAGTGAGGATGGATACGCATTGTAAAGTAGGTAGCTGATTATATGCACGAGTTTAGATTGTAAGTTAAGATAACCAAGTATGATTATTGAAGGAATGATTTGGAAATTAAAGATCAAGATAATCACATGAAGAATCTTGGTTTGAAACTCATAGTAAATAATAGAATCAAGGTTAAGTAGCAATGAGAAAAACTTCCGTGTGTCCACCTGGAAGTTGAAAAGCAACTTTTTCTTTCTTACTTTGCTGAAAGTCCTAGGTTCGAATCTCAAAAGAAATAGTATAAGCAAGCTTAAGCAACAATATGCAAAACTTCCGCGTGTCCACGAGGAAGTTGAAAATAAAATCTTACTTACTCATCTTGTTGAAAGTCATTGGTTTGAATCTCAAAATGAATTGTAGAAATCAGACTTAAGAAACAAATTTAAAAACTTCCACGTGTCCACCTGGAAGTTGAAAAGCAACTTTTTCTTTCTTACTTTGCTGAAAGTCCCAGGTTTGAATCTTAAAGTAAATAGTATAAGCAAGCTTAAGCAACAATATCCAAAACTTCCACGTGTCCACCTGGAAGTTGAACAACAATTCTTACTTTGCCAGTCATTCAGAATTATGATCCATGGCTTCTCCCAGATGTCACTTGAAACTACCTCCAGCGCTGTCTACAGTTCATAAACCAACTCAATAATCTAACCTGAAAATCCATAAACTGCGCTCTAGATTCTCCCAAAATCTCAATAATCAACCCCTATTTCCACTCACAAAATACATTATTTTTTCTGATATTATGTTACAAACTTTCTACATCAGTATATACTTACATATATCTATTTTTTTGAAGAGTTGAAATAAGAATGTGTAAAAGAAATTTTGGGGTGTATTATGTTCATTTCAATTTCTATCTCTCTCACCCTTAATTCCATTCCTTTTATATTCTTCCTCGTTACAGAAATGAAATCCTTCAACTCACATGTGGATTATTATAACACATGAAATAATATTAGATATTATGCGTAGATTCTTCATTTTTGTCGAGGGTTCTTACCATGAGAGTATGGCAGACACGACAAATGGAATTACAAAATGAAGTTTAAACGCGAATGGATGTGCAATGCATGACATTTGGAATTATATATTTTTTTTTCGTCACTTTTACAATCCATTTCACTGTCATACACTTGGGGTGTTGTATTAATAATAGTCAAACAGTAGATTGCAATTTCCTCTCATGAGACTTCTGTTCATCCTTTTTGTCGCTTACCGCTTCACATTTTTTGAGAGTAAAAAATTTCTCTGAAATAATAAATCGCAGCATGTATGGGACATTTCATAATTGGCTTAAGAGACATCAACATGCAGTTCTTAAAAAGTCAGTAAGTTATTTCGTTTGTCGGACGACTTAATCCTTTTCTATTTGCACTGTTTGTTTCTGTACTTTTTGTCTATTCATACGGAACGGACAAAGGCATCAAAACTCATTTAAATATTTCTTTTTTGGACATAGAAAAGGGATTAAAAAGGCATAAAATATTTTAGGCGTTGCCTGAGAATTTTGAATGGACAATTGAAAGGCTTAACTTTCATTATCTTTGCAAATATCCCTTTTATTGCCGCAACTAATTTCTTTGACATGCTAGAAACAATTACTTATGGAGCTGGATGTTTGGATGTTGGAGACTGATGGCTTTTATTTTGTCGTTTTGGGTGTGGACTGTCTGTTTTGGAGATTTTTTGGTTTACAGGCTGCTTGGAAAAGACACGGCGTAATAATGGTTGAAAGTCCAGTTCCTGGACAGCAAGACAACAGTACCAAGACTAGAATCCATGAAATTAGGCATCAGGTAAGAGTCAAACAGGCCTTAGGTCTGATTTTCGGCCATTTCTACATCGTATGCTTTCCAGGCTGTAGTTTAATAGAGTTTATGTCAATTTACGATTCTCTGAAGGTAGGAACGAGAGACGGACCTGGTTTGGAGCTGGACTATGTCGAATCCTACTCAAAGCTAGAGTCACATCGACCTGGGTCGGTCTCTACGTCGTATGCCCTCCTGATCTGCTCGTTTCCGATCTAATATTCTGAATTGCAATATGTACTAATTGGTACCATGAGATGCTTACTGAGCATATGCTCATATTTTAGGGCATCTCATAAAATGCGCTCCAATCCCATCCCAACCCACAACTTTCCTTACTTACATTTATTAGTTTGCTTTCTTTTCATCTCGTTTCTTTTTAAATTGGTCACTTCAAAAGACATATCGATTGCTGATTGTCAGCTACTGTCTGCTGTCAATTTTTACTTCTTTCTTCTTTACCTCCTTCTATTTACCTCTTTCATGACGCTGCAAAAATTATACACTTTTTTCGGGTTATTTGTTGTAGTTCATAGAAAGACGTTTTTTTTTCTAAAATATTCATTTTTCATTATTTTTTATTTTTTCTTCATTTTTTTGCAATTTATTTTTTGTTTTTTGAATTTCAAACATTTACAATTTTATTTTATTTTTTCGGTATTTTTTTCAATTTCAAAAAAACTTAAGATTTACTAAATAGGTTCACTTTTCTTAATTTAGGGATTTCTAATATTATTTAGTTTTTTAGATTATAAAGTAGGTTGAATTAGCTTATGGGTATTTTAGAAGGATTTTTATAACAACAGATTTTATATAGAATTTTTACATATTTTTTAAATTTTTAAATAGAATTGTAACTTAAATTTAAAATAGATTTAGACAAATTAAAGTGAATTTATAAGTTGAATTGCAAATTTGAAAAATTTCTAATCAAATGGCACAAAATATAGATTTTTTAAAAGATTTTTCTCGAAATCGAAAAATTTGAAATTAAGAAAGAAATTAATTTAAATTTAAAATAAATTTAATTTGAATTTTATTACAATTAAAATTTAAAAACTTGAATTGTATTGATTTTGAAAATTTGAATTTCATTAAATTTTAAATTATATTTAATTAGAAAACTTTCAATTAAAACTTTTTTAATTTATAATTTAAAATTTTCAAATTTTTAAATTTTCAATTTAAATCTATCAAAATTTCAATTCAAATTTCTCGAGTTTTCAAATTTCAATTTAAGTTTTTGAAATTTTAAAATTTTCAATTCAAATTTAAAAATTTAAAAAACCAAAGTTAAATTTGAGTTGATTTTTAAAAAATTTTTAATTTTGAATCAAAAAATTTAAAAAAATTCAAATTTAATTTAAAAACATCCAAAAAGACTTCAAAAGATTCAATTATAATTTTGAGGTATTAAAGTGAAAAAGAATTTATTTCAAAAATACACAATAAATATTAATTTCATCTATTCACAAAAATTTATTTCCATGATTTCTATTGTCATATTGTCTTTATTAGGTCGGAATTAAATGTTATTTTTTCTCTCTTTAAAAACTTACTATAATATTAAAGCACATGAAGGAAATGGAGAAATTTTTGCTAGTCATGCAAATAATTCACACAATATTATTTATGTCAATCTGTTGCAGACATGGCAAATTTTCATTTTTAATCCCTTCATATCAATTTTTATTTTTATTCTTTTTTGTTTCTTCAGCATGAGAACATTTCTGGCTAATACTTTTTTGGTAAAAATTTTTTATACTTTTTTTGTTTTGTTCAATTTTTGAATTTTTTCTAGTTTTCAAGTGACTGCTTGGAATTGAGACTGAAATGAATGAGTTTAATTTTGGAAATTGAGTGAATTTTGGATAAAAAAGTTTAAAGTAAGGATTCTTGAGACCGACAGCAAGACATTCCAATTCAAAGAATTCCTTTATAGTCTCAGTCTCGATATTGATCAAGAACTTCTCGAAATGAGTAAGTTTTTGACATTTTAAAATTAATTTTTTAATTTTTTTAAATTTTATTCCTAAATTGTTTCAATTTTTGAATATTTTGGGAATATATTCTGTAAAAACCTGAAATTTAACCAATTTTCACATTTAACTTAGCTATAAAGTTCCAAACCTATTCTTGTTCTGGATTTAAGACAATCCTGCTCTAATACAAAACCCCAAGCAGCCACTAAATCACTGAAAACTAACATAATTTATACACAAAAATTCCTTATCATTTTTTTCTTAATTTTCTTTATTAAATGAATCTTTTAATGAGCATAGATTATTACATGCCGTACAGTAAATAAACTTTTCCTTATTTTTTTCTTTCTATATTTACAAATTAACTTCTTATCTTTTACAAAAGAAAGACTTTTCTCGCCTTAAAAACTAAAACTCCTCTGCTTTATTCCGAAACTTAATCCGTTTTTTTTTTGGACTATTACAATTTTTTTTTATTATTTTTTTATTTGTCATGCCTTAAATATTATGTAAAAATTATTATGAAATAAAATACTGGGACGTACATTACACAATATACAATTTATGAAATATTAATTTTGATAAAATTTAAAGAAAAATAATAATTGCAAATTAAAATTAAATGAACAATAAATTCAATTTAGAGGGTTTTATTTTTGAAAATTTTGTTAATTTTAATTCTATGAGATCACCAATTGTATTGTATTGAAGATTATGTTTTTATAGGGTAGTCATGGGCAGTAGAATGAAGAATTTTAATAAATTTTAAAAATAAAAAATAGATTTTTAAAAATTGTATTTTTTTAAATTATATATTATAAAAAAATTGTAGAATTTTCTAATTTTTTCAGATTTAAATTTGTAAAAATTGCCTTTTTAATGATTTTTCAAATTTAAAATTGTAAAAATTGTCTTTTTTAATGATTTTTCAAATTTAAAATTGTAAAAATTGCCTTTTTTAATGATTTTACAAAAAAACAAAAATTTTAAAAATTGCAAAAAATTTCACTTTTACTTTCCAAAACTAATATTAAAATGGATCAAAATATCCCTCAATTCGACCTTTTTTCACCCAAAACATCACTTCTCATAACCTTTTTTTTTCAAAATATTAAAGTTCAAACTCAATAAAGGTCACGATATGATTCTAAAGAAATACTTTTTGGGTATCGTATCCAAAAAAAAATTATATAATTCCATTGAAATCGCATGACATTTTCCATTAAACATAATCTTCAATATAAAAATTTATTTCATTTATTCAAATTTTGTAAATTAATTCCTCTACCAACTTATATAATACAGAGATGAGGAGTAAGATTTCTAATTCATTTGGAGGGAGATTGAAGCGATGTTGTATTGGGATTGATGAAGATGGTTCTAGATTTTGGTAATTTGGGGACATTTGCATGGGAAAACGCTGTCGATAGTGATGGATATGCACTTGATATCGATTGACAGTAACAGAGACGCAAAATAAGGGTGTCTATGGATCTCAATTGATCTGTAAAGCCAGCGAAGTAAGGAAGTAAAGAGCAAAGACTTCACAGGTATAATATACTGCTGCACTAAGTTTAAGAATCACTTCTTTAGCTCTTAAACTGTAAGCTAGCCAATTTTTCAATTTAATACTAATCCCTAGTCCAAAAAGAACTAGAATAGAGTTGGAAATTTGAGCATATATCAGTCTCGAGTCTCAATCATCGTAGATTAAGGAATTGTGTGCAAACTAGAAACTATAGCGAATCGAGCCTTAATTATCCTCACTATATTATTTGGAATAATCTACTCAATAATAGAACTAAGACAAAATGTCACTCATATTGACACTTCCCAACATCCAAAGCTCCTCCATATTCCCACATTACATCTTCATACTTCATAATCCCCCGACTTCAATCAACATCTCACTGAATTAGATTAATCTTAATTCCCTTTAATTCATAAAATTAAAACAATAAAGTTCATTTGTATATAAATTGAATTAAAAATAAATATTTACATATATGAAAAAAATTACAAATTAAAATAACAAACAATGACACCATTTTGAACCAATGAAAATGTATCAAATATATTAATACCATAGAGGATGATGCTGCTGTAGCAAAATAAGCATACAAAATTAAACCAATCGATTTGTATCATTTTTTGATGAGGGGGTTTGTTTGGATGTGATGTTTATGCGAGAGGGACAAAAAAGGGGAAAATGTTGAGAAATGGTGGAAATTGGTGTCCAAAGTTGCTTTGACTCTATTTTGGGGCCCAATTCTGTTAAATCTGACTCAAAAGCACAGTCATGCTGGTCTGGTACAGTATTTTCCGAATCATACTGGACATGTGCCTAATATACAGAGACATTGGACTAATAATAGGGTAAGAAGGGGTTAGAGTGAGTACGACAGAGGTAAAGAAGAGACTGAGTAGTCATAGAGAGACATTTTGAGTATTTTAAGATACAATAAACTTGTAATATCAATTTAGAGCTCAACTGGACTCAATTATATCGACACAATCGACTCTAAACCCAGAAATAGTATAAAATAGCCAGAGTCGGAGCTCGAAGTCGTCTCCAATTTTTTATGACTCAAGTCGACGTTTCCCTACAAAATTAGAGACGACTTCGAACTCAGCCTAGAGTAACACTCCAAATCCCCACAAAACATCACATCCAAACAACCCCATAAATCCATTAAAATTAGTAAATAAAGACATCAAAAAGTTATTAAGAATAAAGAAAAAAATAAAAAGTTATTCCTTACTAAATCTACAATGTCGTTAGACCATAATCACTTTTTATATTAAGGGCATCATTCAAATTTAAATGGTTGTTATTGTTATTCGCCACATTTGTTTGTTGTTGCGTTAGCACAAGGCCTGTAACATCACTCGATGAAATGAATGATGATGCATCATTTCTACTTGTTAAGCCATTTTCAGTCATGCTCTCTAGGCTATCCACCGTGCACTGTATTTTATATATTTATATTTTTTGTACATGTGTGCATTTATATTGTTTTTGATTAATGTTAATTTTTCGTTATGTATTTGTATGGATGTGTGCATGTGTGTGTGTGTGTGAGTAAAGTGGATTGCATTAAAGGAAAGAAATTCAAGAAGAGAACAAAAAAAGGCAATTTTTTAATCTCTCAATTTCTATAGCATTGAATGAAAGTCCTCATCTTTAAATATTTCCATCTTTACCTCACTCTGTGATGTCTGTTGTTGCTGTTGTTGACTCTTTTTGCCACCGCCGCGTTTTCCTTTGCCTTTGCCTGTGCCTGGTGTTACGGTGACTGAACCGTCTGCGTTCTTCTTCTTGACATTCTTTGTGTTTGGGAGTTTATTGTCCTTTTTCCATCTAGAGTTGAAGGGAAAAATGAGAAGTTGGAGATTAATTAAAGTAATTGATTGAATTTTGGTATTTTTTGTGATATTTTGAGATTGGCATAACAATGACAAGCAAAGAGACCGATTTTAGGTACCATATTGGTCGTTATAAACCATGAAAGCATGCACATTGCCTGTTAGAGTTGACTTGAGACAGAACTTGAGTTTGAAGTCTAATTTAATTGTTAGGGTCAAATTCGACTCAAATCAACTCGATTATATGTGAAATTTTAGTTGATTTCGAGTTTTCAGCTGAACGAAATTGATTAAATGATATCAGTGACTTAGAAGACGTCTATTGTTGCTTTTTTAAAGACGGTAAATTCCTTAAAGTGTCCAATTGAATGACCCAGGACAAAAACATCCCCAAAGAAGCCTATAACAAAATTATCTGGCTACGCCCTTGACCCAGGGTATGTCAATGCAATGTACCTAATTTTATTGCGTGTTTTTCGAATCTCAACCGAGTTGACGACGCCAAACCTCCCAATTCTGAGCAGTTGTGTAGTTTGTTTTGCTCTTACTTCACTTGCTTAGTCGCAAAGCTCGGTTAGAATGGAGGACGTATTATGAAAACTTGAGGAACCCGAGTGTGTCTGTTAAGGATGTATTCTGCTTATACAACCAAAATATACCATATCTACACCATCCACAAAGCAACACAATACTGCACAGTACCCAAAATATTCAATTTCACTTATTTAACTTACAGCACACCATCCCAAGTACAAAATTTCCCACATACCTATCAAAATCAAGATTAGATGATACTATAGATGCGTATAAGTATGAATAATTAACACCCAAACAATTCCCTTCAAATAAACACTCCTCAAATTAACAAGCCCATTTAGACACTCTCATTTCAAACCCCCCAGAAATGCCTTCAACTCAATCTCATTTATCACACAAAAAAAGCTATATATACAAGTTAAGAAGATGGATAATGGAAGTGTCAATACTTACTTCATTCGTCGATTTTGAAACCTACACGAAGACAGCATAAGAAGAAGGAATAAAAAAAAAGTGCATATTCGATCAGATAAAATATTGGATATACTTTTTCTATCTCATAACAATCTTACCATATTTTAATTTGACGTTCAGAAAGCACCAATGTGTGAGCAATTTCGATTCGTCGACGCCGTGTGAGATAACGATTATAATGAAACTCTTTTTCTAGTTCGAGTATCTGATGACGCGTGTACGCTGTACGTTGTCGTTTTGGTATATCCATGCCCACTGAATATTGACCGCTTACTGTGCATTTTATGTGTCGAATGAGGAAGAAAATGAAATTAAAATTAGAAATCAATTTAATCTACTGAAATTTAAGTAATATTATGCTGTGTGAGACTATTGTAGGGAAAAAACAACTCTCTGTGTTTCTTTATATCATTAATTTTATCATCCTGTCACTTGAAATTCACAACCGAGAAAGCAGTTTGAGGGAAAAAAAATAGAGAAATTTTCATTCTCAAATAACAAACAGAAGAACGAACAAAACTTCGACGTTGAAAAATGGTAAAAAATTATCAGAGTGAATTGTAAGTGAGTATTGAAAGTCCTTTCTTTTGTATTAAGCATCTGCCAACTTGCCTTCAAGTGAAAAAAGAAATGAGAGAATGAGAATGGAAAGATGAAGAAGAATTTTTTATATTTTTTTTTTTGTGAGAATAACAAATTTTTATTCTGTTGTGGATGTTTTGTCAGAATTTTAGAATTGGAAATTTTGTGATCAACTAAAGTTACCCTTTAAACTACTGCGGAGAACAGTCAGGAAACTTGTGAATCAGTTTACTGAATCTGACTCAAAGTTAGAGTCACTTTTGTGGCATGAAACACTATTTTCCGACATTTCTCCACCAAATGTCTGTATACCAATCAATTTTGAAGCAAAATTTCAACAAATAGGTATTAAATGCTGCACTATGTAGGATTTGCCGAAGTCTTGGTTTTGACTAATTGTCCAAACTGAAACTTAGACCGAGACCAGGACCAAGATCTAGATTATACGACAATTCTTCGAAAAGAGCAAGAAGTCTTCATCTTTGTCTCAAGAACTGTTATCACAAAAGCGTTTCTGAACTACTTGGAAGCTGGTGACTGCTTAACGAGTAATAGTGTACCAGACTGCCGAACTCTGATGATCTCCAGTTAATAGTGGGGTCTAAACCATCTATGACTGTGGTGAGCAGCCCTTTATTTTCACAGCACACCTTGGTTGCTCACCACTGAGCTACGTTATCGCAACTATGTATCTGTGCAATGACTGTGAGCCGCGAAGTCGTCTACCGAGTCTCAAACCTATGATCACAGTGTCAGTGTAGCAGTTATCAGATCCCGAAGTAATAAGCAATTTCGCACATTGATCCACTAAGCCTTACTAAATTCATTACATCAATTAAAGGCTTTAATCTCAATGTGGATATGGAATTTCAACAATTTTGGTATTTTTGTATTGAATTCTAATATTTTAAAATTTAGAAATCATAAAAAAATTCTAAATTTGACTTTAATCACAATTTCCTCTTGAAAATTCCCACAGAATCCACCACAAGGATCCAATCAAATAATAAGAAAACTTTAACTCAACGAAAAAAAAGAACATATCAGCTTCAAACGTTTTCTTCCTCACTTCAGTGATTAAATTTCATGAAAAACTTTTTTTTTCATCATGAAATAAATTTATTTTTTAGCACTTAATGCTGTTTATTTGGGACATTAAAAAAAATCTTTTCTTGATAATTTTTCACATCAAAAAATTTAAAAATCTTTATTTAATATTGAATGGGGTGAAAAAGTGTCAAGAATTTTTATTTTTCTCTAGACTTTTTTGGTAGTTTTTCATCTCCCCTAGTTTTTATATAATTTTGAAACATTTATTAATGTTGTGTCAAGTGAACGACCTCTTCGGAAAAAAAGGATTGAAATATTTGACTTGAAAATTATTTTTGTTGATTAAAAATTGTTTTGGCAAAGATTTATTAAGTTATAAAGATGAATTTTGAGATGAATTTGTTGAGATTGTGGGGAGTTAGGGGTTGTCTAAATAGCAGATTAATTTGATTTTTAGTAAATTTTGAATTGAAATTTTGAGGATTTTTAAATTCAAATTTAAGAAAAATTTTTTAATAACTTTTAAAAATTGAATTATTTTAATATAAGTTTAAAAATTTAAAAATGTTGTCCAAAAATTAATAATTACAAAATGCAATTAGAGATGTCAATTATTTGGGTTTTTACTATTTGTACAAATACCCAAATACCCAAATATTAAACCCCAAATATTTGTACAAATATTTTTAAAAAAATTTTGGTCTAAAAAGTAGGCCTAAGGACAATTTCCAGAATAATTCTTTTAAAAATTGTTTTAAATAACTGCTGGGCATTTTTTACAACATTGCAAAGGTCATTCACCGCCTAGTTTAATTAAAATAATGAGTTAAAAAAGTCAATCTGGTAAATATTTTAATTCTTGTACCCACTTCGGACCAAAGTAGTACCCACAAGAACTGAGACAATGACAGCAGATTCTTTATAAGTTTTAATTCTTCAGGAACATTTTTGTCTCGTGCAGATCAACAAAATTTTCTTTTCGCAGATTCAATTTTCTATTATCTGCACACAGGAATATAATTATCTCTCTGTAGGTCGCATATTGTGTCTGTAATTTTTCCTCAAATTTGGAGTAGATCTGATATAATCAGTTTGATTTTTCGTTAGGATTTTGGGAATGATAGTGCTAAATTTATGCAACTTTACTATACTTTACTTTACTATACTTTACTTTCGTCTTAAGTACATTATATAACCAAAATATAACTTATATTCAACATAAATGTGAGATTAAATTCAAATTGGCAAAAAATTGACACTAAAAATTTCAATGAAAATCAGAAATTTTATGAAAAATTTCCTGAAAAGTGAAGATTTTAAGCAGACCCAAATAAATTTGGGTTTACACCCAAATATTTGGGGTACCCCAAATAGTGAGAAATACCCCAAATATTTGGGTATTTGGGTATTTGTATTGACATCTCTAAATGCAATATTATAAGAATTTCAAAATATTTTTAAAAATCAAAACTTTAAAAATTGCTATAAAATTTAAAAAAAAATCAAATTTTAAATAAATTATTCTTAATAATTTTATCAAATTTTAAAAAGTTTAAATTTAAAAATAATTAAAATTCAAACAAATTTTAGAATTCATTCAAAATTAAAAATTTAAACAAAATTCAAAATTTTAAACAAAATTTTAAAAAATTAAATTTAAAAATTATTTAAATTCCCAAAAATCAACTCTTCAAGTCTTTGACCTGAACTCCAAAAATCACCAAATCATTATTTGTAGCTCATCATTTCAGTTCCACAAATAAAATGTTAACAAGCAATTTAACAGTCATTACCTTGAAAAAAGTCATGACTCATGTCTTTTTATAAAATAATTAAAAAAAATCAAACATATGTAAATTTTCAATAAATGCAAACAAATCATTGATGCATGCTGAATTATTAATCAAATTTGAATTTGATTGAATGTGCTTTTGTTGACTTGTATGAAGTTATTGCTGCAGCTTTAGTGATCTTTTCCTATTATTTTGTTCAATTCAAATTCATTTACATTCCATTTCTATACTAAATTATATGATTTATTTGAGAAAATTGTATAATTCACACGAGAATATGGGATCACATGTGATCTACATATGTAATCAAAAACAGCTATTGCAACCAGTAATTTCGCTAAATTGCTACGTCATGCAATGATTTTGATGAATAAATTGCCACTGGGAAAATAGCAACTTTAAAAAAATAAATGGCTATTAAATTATAATTGAGTTGCATTTACATTTATCATTTTTGAGTGTGATTTAAGTGGTTGAGGTGTTGGGAATAGTTAAGGATAGGGAAGTGTTAAAGTGGTTTCAGGTATTCTTGATCAGAGGTCTATCTAGTCTTTCCATAATGTCTTGAAATCAGGGCTCAACGTCGACTCGGATTTCAGATGAAAAATTTGACTAAAGTCTACTCAACTCCATACAAAATTCGAGTCGACATCGTGCCCAGCTTGAGAATTATCGAAAATACCACATCTGGTACGACACGGTGAATTTCATTTTACGACATAAAAACTGGCCGACGACAACCATCACGGAGTATTTAAAGAACCATCAAGTGCTGTTGTTAATACGACGATAGTTTGATGTCCAAGTGACTTTGAAGTTCTGCTCGAGTATGAATTGGCTAGAAAACATGTTTAAACTAGGCTAATATCCAGCTTAGAACCAAAATTTTGAACCTAAAGATATATCCTAGAACACATAACTTAGCCAAGTACAATTTAAATTCGAATGCAACGCTGCATCATTCTGTTGATGACAATAAGTCATAATAGCATTTAAATGATTTTAGGAACCGTGTCCGGAGATCAGATGGTGCAGAAATGACGTAAAATTTAGCATTTAGTCTATTAAGTTACTCTGGTTTGGGATGAAATTCAGTGAAACAGGGTTAACGCCTGAAATTCGCCCTTTTTTGAATCCTTAGTTTGAAATTTGCAACATCCTGTCGCTAGAGTTAGAATCTTGAGAATCTCTTTAATAATTTTAAATCAATTTTGAACAGGATTCGATTTTTCCTAGTTCCAACACTCTCCATTTGCACAACTTAAACATCAAAAGAATCCCAATTCAAATAATTAAAACAAAAAATTCAAAGCTTCTTCCAAGAAATTATTCCATCATCTCCTCAATCCCAAAACTAAAGTTTCTGTTCATCTCCTTTCCGTCATGTCAAAAAACGAAGTCCATCCAAGAATTGAATTCTTTTGCCTTTTTTATTTTCGACATGAGAAAAATAAAAGAAACTAAAATGAAATCATTAAAGGAATATTTCAGAATGGCCATATAGCATAAAAATATCACAGAGAGGTTGCTTTTTTTTTGTTCATTTCTTTCTCTTTTTTTCTGCCTTCTTTTATTTCACATATAACAGCTCCCCTTGATTTTTCTCTTTCATTTTCTATATGCCAATCAAATTTTTACCATTAATCAAAATTCGGAATTTCCTTCATTCTGTTTAGATTCATTCCATCTTTATACACAATTTTACTGAGTATATGGCAATAGAACACAAAAAAAAACTTCTTCAATTCAGTAAATTGAAACCAAATAGAATTGTTCGCATAAAAAAAAATTATTTCATTTCTATTTCATCGAATTGCAAGACGAATGGATAAATTGTAATAATAAAAATGAGGCTGACATCGTGTTGAAATGGGTGACTAATGCGCATTTTTGTTGGATGAGTGGATTTTGTAGCTACAGAAGTTGATTTATGGAAGTTTAGGAACTAACTTGGAGTTTATGAGAATGTAGTTAGACTTTATGAGGTTGGTAGAGATTCTATAGGATTGGTTAGAGAGTATTTGGTGTCATCTAATGACTTAATACGAGTACTAGACATTCTAGGAGGTAATATAGGTTCTATAAGATTCTAAGAGACTTTATGAGATAGCTTGAGACTCGATACAGATACTAGGCACTCCAGAAGGTCACATGAGACCACTTTTGATTACTAGAGACTCCAAAAGATCCATACAGGCTCTATAAAGTCATTAGAAACTCAATAAGAACACTCTAGATTCTAGAAGGTCACCAAGGGCTTTACAGGGTCACTTAAAACTCGAAACGGACATTAGAGACTTCAAAAAATCAATAGAGACTCTATAAGAGACTCGTTACGGATACAAGAAATTCTATAACGTCAGGAAATGATTTTAAAGACACAATAATATCAACTAAGGTTCCAAAAGGTCGACTGAGACTTTTAATTTGAGACTTTGCTTTCTATAGCTTATTTAACTCTATAAGGTCTCAATAAGGTAACTAAAGACTAAATAAGCCCAAAGTATTATCGTTAAAGACTTCATAGGTTTGCTTGAGAGTCTAAAACCTCACTAGTTCCTCTACAATGCCATCAAAAACCCAAACTGATCACCACATCCATTTTCTATCTTCCATAAAATCAATCACATAAAAAGAGATTTTTTTTTTATTGTTGAATGTCTCAATTGATGTATTCCATTTTTCTTATTATCATCAACGACTAAAGAGAATGTCGAGAAGAATAAATAATATATATAAAGCTATGGCAAATGAAATAAGAATGTATGAAGTGATAAGAAAATCCAATATTTCAATTTGTATTAAAGACTCATGATGAAAGGAAAGTTTTACGTCAGTCTTTAGATACAAGGAAGTAAATCAATATTTCAGTTTTTTTTGTTGTTTCTTTTGTGTATTGCTTGGGGGAGGAACTAGGAAAAGAAGTGAAGGGAAAAGTTTTGTAGATAGTGTAAGTTTATAAGTTTGGGGATTTTTGGTGATGAATGTTGTGAATATTTTCGAAGAGTTTAGGGCAGTTTTGGAGCAAGTTCATGAAATTATTATTGATTTTGGATTTTTAGGGGTTGTTTGGTGCTGGTTGTTGTTCTGTATGCATTTTAAGGATAGCAAAAGTGTAAATTTGAATCATTTTGATCATAAATTGATGAAAATTGTCCAAACTGTGCTTACAATGGCTGATTAAGGTGTCATACAGGTGCCTGTACCATTTTATACGCAATTAGTAATAGAAAATTGGAATATATTGCATAAAAAGGCATAAAATTGTCCAATACTCAAACCAGAAGCACTCAAACACCACATAGCAAGTCTAAACCACGTCAGACCTCAAAAACCTCTATTAAATCCTTAATAAGCTATCAAATTCACAAGCAATTCAACCAATTCATTCAATTTACCCTCCTAAAATGCAAATCAATCCACACAATTCCCTTGAATAGCCCACATACCGTCATAAAAAATTGCAATTCCAGCTTAATAATCTGCATCGCCAGTTCAACAAAACCTGTCACTCATAACTACTCATGACTACCATCAACTGCCCACCATAAATCAAATGCCTACACAATTTTCAACATAAATTTCCCACATCGTATGCTAAAAGCGTACAAGGAACAAAGAGCAAGAAGCAATCAATTATGCTTTCAGAAAATAGTAAGCAGTAGTAATCACTACAAAATAGCTCGATGATGGAAGGAGCTTATCAAGTATAAGATGAGATAATTTTCACTTTTCATAGTTTTTTGTTTCACAAGAAAGTTTTTCATTGAATATTTTGGATTGTTGGGGATTTTGTGACTGATTTATTTAATTTGGGAAGGATGATAGTGAT
The DNA here is from genome assembly GCF_022539635.2 of Chironomus tepperi. Taxonomy (NCBI): domain Eukaryota; kingdom Metazoa; phylum Arthropoda; class Insecta; order Diptera; family Chironomidae; genus Chironomus; species Chironomus tepperi. The sequence continues at coordinate 6,955,120 of NW_027226207.1, forward strand.
GATGATGAAGAGGACGTGTCGTGATTAAAGGTGAGATTGGATGGATGATGATATAAATAGGTGTTGGGGTGGTTTAGGGGAAGTAAGAAAGAGTTTTGGAGTTATTTTGTGAATTTTTGATGAAATTTCTTTAAAATATTCGAATTGTTGTAGTTTTTTCAAGGCAGAATGGCATTTAGTATCAAATGGGACGTGAAGTGAGTGTCCGGCTGGGTTATTCTAGTTCCTCATGGAATTAGACATCCTACCGATCATACACCAACCTGGTACCGATCTTATTCCAGTTGTGTCTTTTAAGAAGATTCTGGAACTAAAAAACTGTAAAATTTGGTCAAAACTGATGGATTTCGAAGCAGTTTCACGTCCTCGACTAGTCACCCTTCCACCCTAACCCCCTTCCATACAAACACCATCCACCATACCCAAAACTTAAGCAAACAAAAACAAAAACAAAGAAAGCCTTCCTCAACGCGATGACAATGATTATGTTGAATGCCAAACATTAAACGATTAATTATCATTTAATTGGATTATAGTTACCTACTGTATACCATACACATCTAGTAGCAAAATATAGCTCAAAGCTATTTGTTGAATGATAGAGAAGATGACACAATCATTAATTTCTATTATTTGTTGTTTACCGTAAAATGACAATTTAATGTCTTTTAACAATTCACTTTAGCTACTGATGACAAAAAAAGAGTTTTTTTTTGCTGTCTATTGTGTTAATTGCCGCACAACTGATTCTGAGTAATACAATGTAATAATAAGAAAATTAGTGAGAATATGGGAAGGCTTCCTTTGAAATAATGTTGTGATTATCGATTGATGTTAATTGATTGACAATTTCTGGATAATTTGTTTGATAATCCATCAATTTTAATGAGGATTTTTAGTGACGCAAATGAGTTGTTTTGTTTGTTTAAGCTAAAAGGTATGGAAGAGTCGCTGGGGCATCATTATGGTTAACAGGGTGAAGGTTTAGTTACAAAATGTCATGAGGAAGTGAGGATGGAGTTAAAATGTAATGAGGCTAAATTATTACGTATAAATATGGGTATACTATTGCTCTATTAGAGTATATAGATTAAAATTGGCATCAGGATGAGCTGTGGCCATTGTTTGACGGCTTATACTGAGTTTTACAGCAAATTGCTTACCTAGTAAAGGACAGAAGGCTATATTACATTCCTAAGGCTCTGAATGACCCAAGAATATGGAAATTATAGCATGCTACCCAAGTTGTCATTTAATATACAATGAGTGCCTCATTTTCTAGATTTAGCAAGCAAAAGCCAGCTATATAGGCCATTTCAGGCGGCATCAGAGGGAAGCCATTGATCAAAATTGATCTGTACAGAAAAGTAAGTAAGCCTCATCCCATTAACTTACATCATCCCAAAATATCGCATAAACGTTCTCCATCATTAGATAAAGCACCTCAATATTCAATTAATTGACATCCCATCTAAGTATCATCATCATTTAACCAAATTGAATAAATCACCTTGATGACTTAATAGACATTTTTAAGCGGCACTTTGCGCAAATTTCTTTGTTACTAAAAATTATTAATGGACTTTTTTCACATCTCATTTACAAGCAATTATTGTTATTACACGGGAGAGTTTTTGAGGTGTGCAATGCAATTTGTGTAACACAAAAAATAGTAATTATTATAATTAATAGTTCCTTTATGCACTGAGATATTGCAATAAATAGTCGAACCTTGACACACATCCAATAACTGCATTTTGCATGATTACATCTTCTAGTGAAATAATGCAACAAAAGTAAACGAGAAACAAAATCTCATCATTTGCAAATAAAAAAGGAAAAAAAAAATTATTCAACATTGAAATGGAAAGGTGGAATATAAAAGGCAGGCAGGCAGGCAATAGAGAATAAAAAAATGAAATGTAATGTTGGCAATGTGTAAAGAATATTATGAATATGAAGGAAAAAAAAAACATATGATCATTGCTGGAATGACTGTAAGTAATATTACAATCGACAACTATGACTTGCAGTTTCTTCTTGGCTCTTTTACACCTTCGTGTAAATTTTTAGGTAGGAATATAAACACAAACATAGTTTCCCTTATTTTTATGAGAAGCAACACACTGAACTTTTTTTTTAGCAATGTTTATTAAATTCTGTTTGTTTGATTAGCTTTATTGACTGTTTATCCGAATGTTTGTTAGTTTTTACAGTCAACAGCTAATCTGCTGGTCCTTTAGTTGGTATGCTTGAATATTAGACTGCAAGGATGCTACCTTGGCTTTGATATCCAGTGATGGATTCAAACTCAGGCTCTATCCAAAAGGGGGCATTGACTAGAGTTGATCCTCAAAGCCAGTGACAAGATGATCTTTCATCTGAATAGCATGAGTCGGTCAATTGATCCAAAATTCAATTTGGCCTGCATGATTCAGTCATGGTGCCGAATCCGAATATTAACCGAATTCAGCATCAAGTAAGACTCACGCAGACTTGAGGACGACTTAACTTGACGCAACCTTTGACTCAGTGCCGGTTTTTATTTGAATTCGGCACCATGCCTGAGTAACGCCGGCCTGATATCGAATTTTGGATCCATTAACCGATTGGTGCTATTCTGGACAGCGTCACAGCAATTAAAAATTAAATTACGAACCTATTAAGCCCCTAAGCTACTTTATTTATCAAAATGCGCCTTAGCCACTCTTCACTAACCACATCTCTACCTTATCTTTTTATTGTATGTTTCCAAAGAGACTCCATATGGAGGATATACCAATAAAAACATTATAACAACATTGTCTACCAACTAACAGCAATAAAGAATGTAGAATGAAAAAAATTTTCAGGAGTCATTCTTGAACAGAAATCGATAATGTTGATTTAAATAGCTGAATTTCTGTTATTTTTGTGTGGCTGTTTTGTTAAATTGTTGTTTACTTGAATTTAGTGATGTTATTGTGAATTATTGGTACATGAATAAGCTGTTAATTGGCCATTGAACTTGATCTTGTGAATAATGTTGTGATTGATACACATTGATCGGTTATGTTGTTGGTTTCTGAAGTAGGAGATTGTTAAACAAGTAACAATGGTGTAAAGGAACTTTAAATAACAACATTTAAGAGTAGTATAGCTTGTTAAATTAATAGGAATCTTCTGAATAGTAATTTTAAAATCAGTCGAGGCAAAAAAGGCTCAAAATACGATTCATACACAGTATATCCAACACTGCTGTAAATTGTACTTCCAATCATTCCCTCAAAAAATATCCATTTTAATCCAATTTTGATTTTTAATTTATATTCAAAAAATTTTAATAAGTTCTCACTTAGTTTTCTTAATTCAAAACCGCTTTTTCATTTTCTCGATAATTACACTTCAACTTGACTTCAACTTGTTTTCAAAAACTAGAAGCACAAAGAAATTTATAGATGATAAAAATGTTTATGATTAGTATTGTAGTAGGGTGACTAGAGTATTGATTTTGTAGATGCAAATTGAGGCAGAATGATCAGTGGAGTTATGCTTAGTTTGCAGAGATCTTGTAAATTTACAAAATGCTCTGATTCTTCAAGTAGGTATTATGGTTACACCTCATAGAATCTTAGCTTAATCAACACAACCATCAACACAAACACCAAAGTTCAAAGTCGAATTTCACATAGAATCAAGTCGACTTATACATACAAAATCGAGTCAACTAAGAGCTTCGGAAAACACTTCGATCCTGATAGAGTTAGATACAAGCAGGCAGCTTATACACAACCCATATATTTAGCCAAAATTGCACAATGTTGTTAATTGATTCAAAATCTGGCACCAGGTAGGTATGACTCAAGCGTGACTCTAACTTGGTAGTATATTTGGTTTAAATCGATGTAGTCACGCCGACCTGAGGCCGAATTATTGATCAATTAATCGGTTTGGGCTGTTTGGGTAGCTTCAAGTTCGATAAAACTTGACTTTTGCCTGAGGCCGAATTTTTGGACATTTCTACGCCGTATATCTTCCATTTGAGCAATCAGATAGTATTAATGTTGACACAACAGTACTGAACAACTCCCAAAAACTCAAACTCAAACTCAAAACCCCTCAAAAATGCTCCCAAAAATCAACTAGACACCCTACTAAATATGCACAACTTCAAACTCCCAAGATACAATAGATAATACCCAACTTATTTGAAAATTATCGCTTCTATTTAAATCAGCAGTAAACAACAAAAAAAGAGTTCTTTTCTCACAAAACACTCACTGTATTCATAAAAAATGCACAGTCTCGAGTTTAAATAAGAGAGAGAAGAATTTAAATAGGTTTTTAATTTTTAATTAGCGAGATATAAATCAGTTAAATAAGAAGAAAATTATTACAAGATGAAGAATGACTTTAAATAAAGAAGAAGAAGTTTGAAAAAAAAGCAGGCAGCAACTTCACGTGCTTATGAAATATTTAAACAAGAGAAGATAAAAAAGGCAAAAAAAAGAACAAGCGAACCACAAGCAGTGAAGATTATTTGATGAAAATAAGAGAAATATACATGAAGGAGACGTAAGTATGGTAAAATACGGGCTTGTAATCATAGGAACAACACACAATATACTTCCATTCCGTCAACAACACAAAACAATTTCAATCGCAGTGTGGTCGCTTCAATTATATCGACAGCACGTCTGTATGGCATACACATCATTTTTCTGTTTTAAAGGCAAAAAGACGTCAAGAGATAAATCATTTCATGCATATGAAATTTCAAGTGAAAATATATTTTAATAAGACGGAGGAGGATTAGTGAGGAATTGGACTGTCTGACTGTCAATTAGCTTTGATGTCATAGATTTATGGGATATTTTGCTGCTAATTTACTTGAAGTTTTTCATTTTTCATAGTTTTCTGCTTTAAATTGTCAGTTTATAGTTTAACGGACTTTAAGAACTCAAATTTTATTCGTTAAACTTAACGAAAGTAGTTGTAGACCCTTTTTGTTTACGAATTTTGAAGAATAAACAATCGATTTGTTTCAAATTGTGTATTTAATTAAATATAGTGATTTTCGAGGACTAAAAATAGTTTCTAGGGCTTAATATTCAACATAGATAAGCTAGGAACTCAAAGAGTAAGAAGGAAAACTTGCTTTTGTCAAATAGTGGGAAAATTTGAAGGTTTATGCAATTTTATCATGAATTTGTTCAAATTAAGACTATCTACAGCTATTTGATTGTTAAATGGAAGTCCGCACCAACATTTAGTACAATCTTTAACCTTAAATGCGCGCCAAACCTTCCAAAAACCATCAAAAATTCCCAAACTTCCAATCTCCCTCTTCGTCCCATGTCCATCGACATTTTATTCCGTAAAAGCTCACTCAGTTAATACGAAATGAATGTTGTAATATTCATATTAATTTTTTTTTTCATCTCTGAAGTAGTCAGTTCCATGAGATTAAACATTAATTTAAAATAAAATAACTCTTTGTTCACTTCAAAAAAATATAAATGCGGTATAATCAGACCAGGCCTTTAAACTCTTCTCATATCTCGAATATATAAATGAGCAAACCGTGTCTAAAGTCATGAAACAAAGGCTTCTTGTCACCATGTAAACTCATTCTCTTTTATTTCAGATTTTCCATACACAAAAAAGACAAGAAGTTTAAATAAAAAATTTCCTAACAAAAAATTTTTTTGTTTGAATTAAAAAAAAAACTTATAAGCAGTCAAATGACAATTTGATGAATTGACCAGACTTATCGTGACATGATACGCTTTAAGTAGTTGAGAATGTGTAATGCTGCCGCAAAAGGAGAAGCAATGACAAACATTTCAACGTGGGTGTGTATCAACAGTTAGACATTAGATGAATTGTTGAGATCTTTTGTTGAATATAAGAGTTGAGGAATAAAAAGTATTAAATTAATGTGTGATAACATGAGATGAGAGGTTAGGGATAGTTTGGATATGATTGTGATCAGGTTTGTAGCCATGAACTTAACATAATGTCTTTAGTTTAGTAAATTTTGGAGTTTTTAAAGCTACATGGTGTAGAATATTGAAGAAAGATTGTCAATATGATGTGCTGACATAGAATTGAAGCTGAAAGAGATATGAACGACTCTCATAATTGATTATAAGATTGTTTTCCGGCTGCAACTCATTGATTGAATAATTTAAAACAGTTAAATTGGGAAATAATGTTTGTATGACCAATTTAGAGACATTTGAAGCTAGTTGAAGACATTCAGAGCCTAAAATAAAGTTATTTTGAGCCTAAACTATTCATTGAGAGCCTAAACTAGTCAATCAGAGCCTAAGCTAGTCATTTAGAGCCTAAAATAGTCATTCAGAGCTTAAATTAGTCATTTAGAGGCTAAATTAGTCATTAAGAGCCTTAATTTGTCATTCAGAGCATTAATAAGCCTAAACTAGTCATACAGAGCTTAAATTGGTCATTTTGTGACTAAATAAGTCATTCTGAGCCTAAACTAGTCATTCAAAGCCTTAAATTATTCAATCAGAGCCTAAACTAGTTATTCAGAGTCTAAACTAGTAATTTAGAGCCTAAACTAGTCATTTTAATCTGTCACAAGCTCTATGGCTGATGATACCTAAGGAATGTCCAGGTCATGTGGGATTCTTTTTCATTTGGACCTTGCAATAGGATCCTTTGAGGATACTAGCCTCATCCAAAGTTATTAGAAGCCCAAAACCACACAAAACTTCCACAGAACTCAATAACTTCAATTCCCCAAAAACTCCAAATAATTCAAATCATAATATTAGATACCTTCAATTTCAGCGTACATATTTTGACAGTCACTGTCTTGAAATTTATTTTATCTCCCCTTCAAACTCTTTAATCAAAAAGAATAATTCAAAAAAAGTAAAAATAAAATCATCTTTGATGTCAAGAACAAGAATATGAAAGAGAACAGCTAGAAGCATCATAATATGAAAATCTCAACAGCACTTGATGATTGATAACGATCAAGAATATGACAAAAAATATGAAAAAAAAAACTAAACATTCAAGTTTCCATCAGTTGACTAGATACAAATTTCTCGTTAAATAGGCATAAAAACAGTAGCTGTCATATAGCAGCTCATTCGATTCATATTATGCTCATTGTTTTTTAAATTAATTCAAGCTACTTAATGACGAATATTCAATTTTGTATTAAATGAGTTGAAGACATCAGCAGCAAGCGACGACAAAACAAGAAAAAAGAAGTCAACAGAAGATTGATTTGACATAAAATTGTTACTTAAGAAGTAAGAGAAGCTGGATATTTGTTACATGGTGCACATTGAAAAACATACATCAGGTAAGAAGGTCCAATTTATCTTGATATGGAATGAGAATGAGAAGAACATTTTGAGACAGAAGTGTGTACTGTAAAGGGATATGTGTGTTGATGATATTTTTTATTCGGTTAATGAGATTATGATCTGAGAAGAAGGAGACAGTGACATAAGAGAGGAAAGTGAATAATGTTTTGGATGTAAGGTGACAATGTTGCTATATAGGAAGGTGTGTATTGGAATATATTGAGACTGGATTTGAAATGAATTGATAATATATATTGGAATACTATGGTAAGGTTGCTTATGGACATGGCTGCGTAGTTAGTAGTTAAATCACATTTAATCAGATGTTTTAACCAATTTTACATGAGCTCAGGTTTGCTACAGGTTGTTTAAAATTCCTTTTTAACTACTGCTATGGCAAGTGACTAAGCTTCATTAAGCAAATATACATAGAATTTTAGAGCAGGTGGGATAGGCCAATTAGTCGTAGTTTCTATTTATCTTGGCGAATTCTAAAGTATTTATCCTAGCAGGCATAGACTGCTCTCAAAAGCAGAGTAAGCTGGAAGTAAAGTTCGCAAGCATGCTGACCTAGTATATCTAAGTAGAGCTCCTGTACGCATAATTGCTTGCAAGGGTTCAACTTTAGGGTAAGTGACTTGGAGAGTAAATGATTAAGTTCGGATCATAAATGGACAACTTAGTCTTACAACATTCGATCCTTTAAATTAAATTTTAGTCAGTTTATCACATATAATTTGAACTGATTTTGATGAAGCATCAGAGTTCTCGACTCTCATACGACTCTACAATGAATTCATGCTGTAAAAATATCTCTATGATGACAATCTCTTATGACCTATGGAACGATGCTGTCGATAGGAACAATATTGTAATTGTAATCAGGAATTGGCAAGCGGTAGGCAGCGATAGAGCCAGTTTTAGACGGCATCTATGTAAGACAATAGATCACAATTGATCTGTAAGTAAGTAAGTAAGTAAGTAATATTTATTACCAAAAGGTATTTAAATGACAATATAATGAAATCGAATTCGATTATAACAATCTGTACGGCCATCCAAGTAAGTAAGTTAGTATGACGATAGTCAATAGCAGACCATAGAGCCATATTCAGACAAAATCTAAGCATGACTGATTAATAGAAGCTCTGAATTCTTTTAATCATACATAATAATCCTCAAATATTTATGAAAAAATTCCGATTGATGCCTTTAACTTCATTCCAAAAATTAGTCATCCCCAGAAATGTCCAATTAGTCCATGAAAAAAAATTAATCCTCTCAAAAAAATCTTAAAACAATAAAAAAGAGTCACATGAAAAATTAAGATTAACATTTTCAGGGAGCGTTCTACGATCACGATTATCTCTGTACGGAACTAAAACATTTTATTCGATTCGATGACGATCCTAACAAAATTTTAGAATCGAGATAAGCTGTAAGCCTTGTGTGACCAGATTTTTTTTCCTTAGTTTTAAATTAATGAATTATCACTTGAAAATGATTTCAATCAACACAATAACATCAAGCAACTTGTCGGTAGTTGTTTGTAAAAATTCGAAAAAAAAAATGTTGAAAAAATTATTTATTATTTTTAAAAAAGAACGACTCAAATGGTGATTAATAGTGGAAACATGTGAACTGGGTGGTCAAATCTGTTATGTGTGCTGCTTAATTTTTATTTTTTTCATACATTTACACGAAAAAAGAGTCTATACATTGAAATGGCGCGTCCATTTAAAAAATCGTTTATCTAAAAGCAAGCTGGTTCCAATACAACAAGCTAGTAGTGAGTTTCGGGACTTAAAAACATTTTCATTTTTGCTTCCATGAATGAGAAGCATTTTAAAGTCATTTATTATGTCATTATGACCAACAAGTGTTAAGTGTGCAATTAATGAGTCTTTAATATTATTATGATAGCAATTTATAATATCCACCCGAAAAACCTCACATCACCATCATTATAGTTATTTATTATATAAACGTGTGAATATTAAATCATATTTTTTTTGCTATGTGTCTACGTAATTAGTTCAGTAGAGACATATGAGGCTGAAATTTATGAGATTTAAATTAATTTTTTTGAGTGTCAGATGTCCACTTCTTCCATATGTGACCTGTTATGAACGTTATGAGGAATTTTGGGGTTGTCTGATTTATATTGAGACTCATATTGATCAGGGCAGTGAGTTTACTGGAGGAAGAAACTCTAACAAGCGGAAACCGGCGATAGAACCAGTTATAGGCGTCATATGAGGGAGGCTATGGATCACAGTTGATCCCGATTACAGGCAGAGATCGCTTATAGGTACCATAGTGGCCTTTCTGTATCCTCTTTACCTGATAGGGTCAACGATGTAGTTAAAAATGCGAATGATCTGAGCATGTTCTTTAACTGAGAAGAGTAGTGTCGGGAATGCATTGGAAGTCAAGTGCTCGTCCACCCCTCCCTCTACATTATAGAAATTCTTTAATTTTCTAGGATTTTTCGAGCAAAAAGTTCTGAAAAATGTCGATGGAAATTTTCAATATTTCAAGGCAATTCTGAAGAATTTTTGATAATTTTTAGGTAAAATTTGTAAAATTTTTAAAGAATTCAAAGCATTTTTTGAATATTATTGACGTTGTCATAATTTTTTTCAAAAGTCTGAGAATTTTCAGTTTAAATTTGCAAAAATAACACTAACAATAGCTAAAATCAACTCAAACCCCATCCCAGCTCCCTCTCAACTATCTCAAAAAAATCATATCAATTCCACCAAATCTCTTACACCTCCTAACCCATAAAATTCTCAATAAAATATCAAAAATTTATATTTATTTTGAATTTACTAAAACATCACTCACAGCTACTGCTTTAATATTAATGAGATGCCATTTATCATCGCACTGAAGAGAATTTTATACTCTTTTTTTAAAAATGTAATTTTTATTATGTCACACCCTATTTAAAATGTGTTTTTAAATTCCCTTCCGTGAGATTGACAATATCTCACGGTAAAAAATATAAGAATTATTTTTTGTGCGGTTATTTGTTTAGTTTTGAGATTACGGAATGTTGGTTTGTGGGGTTTTTAAGGGGTAGACACTTGGAATATTTGAGTGTGTTCTTCGGTTTTATTGAATTAATATATATTTAAATATGATATGTAAAATAAATGTTTTCAAAATTCAAATATTTAAATAAATTTCAATTGAAAAGTTCAAAATAAATACAAATTCAAATTTTCAAAGTCTATTAAAGTCTATTAATATTAAATTTTTATAGTTTAAAATTTAAGTTTTTGAATTCAAAATTCAAATTTTCAAGATTAAATTTTTTTTAATTCAAACTTTAAATTTTTAAAGCTCGAAATTTAGACTCCTAAAATTCAAAATTTAACGTTTTCACATTTAAATTTTTAGAATTCAAAATTTAACATTTTCAAATTTAAATTTTTAAATTTCAAAATTTAATATTTTTAAAATTCAAGTCTTAAAATTCAAAATTTAAAATTTTTGAATGTCAATTTTGAAAATTCAAATCTTAAATATTGCAAGTTCAGAATTAAAATATAAAACAAACTATTACTTTTAATCTTCGTACTCAAAACAGCAGTTAATTTTTCAATTTTTATATTGAGTGTCCAAGCCTAGTTGTGACTTAGATTTAATTTTTCTCGAAAAATGTTTTCAAAAAAAATCAAGAAAAAGATAAATTTTGATGGATTTTTAAACGACTTTAATGTCGGTGTTTTATGAACTTGATATAAATTAATGATTATTCTATACTTTAAGTCAGTTGTGGGCAACCTGTGTGCCACCAGAAATATTTGTAAATTCCATGAACCGTCTGCCGTGTACATTTTCGTTTGAGACTTACCAGCAGGGGTGTCACAACTAACAAAAGGTTCCCCACCACTGATTCAGTCTATTTAATACTAAAAAACTAAGCATTGCACTAGATCACATCACAGCCAGATAAAACATTAACAAATTGATGCAATTTTTCATCAAAATCTCACAATAGACGTCAAAAAAAAATCAAAATTTACCCCAAATAGACCACAAATCAAGCCCATCAGATCTCCGTAAAAGATCAAAAAACCTAACAAAAAGTGCATAATTTACTTTAATTAACCAACACACATCGGAGACCTTTTTGTGTTCCTTATTCTTCATCATCGACCATACAAGACATGATCAATTGCGACTCATTAATCACTCATTGAGTCTTGGAAGTACAAAAAGCACTTTCGATAACCTATTATGAGTATCTCTTCTCCTTTTTTTTTGTATTATTTTTTTGTTTTGTTGTGGAGATGAAAAGAAAACATCAAAACATCAATCCATCAGTTGCGCATTGGAAATCAGTTAAGAAATACCTGAACTGAGACTATTTTACTGTGTCTTATTAACATTAAATGAAAATGGCATTGATTTTTAATGTGATGGGTTTCCTCATTTTTCTATAGAACTGTTTGATTTTTACAAATTGCATCAAATTTATCAAAATCATCTTGAAGACTGGAATCACTCAAGGGTGGGTTGAAATCACTCAAAAATTCCTTCTTATGTCTTTCGAAACGCATCTTGTTAAAATACAATAAATTTGTATGTTTAAAGTACTGCTGTTTACAGCATAAAAGGAAGACAAATGGCGAATACGCCCTTATTGTTAATTTATTTAACTGACATAGCTGGATGCTTATTGAAAATAAACATTTCGGTATGGGAAGCTCAAATGGGGTTAAAATAGATAATTTATTGTCAAATTTTTTACTCATTTGGCTTTTGTTGCTGTCGGTGTTGCCGCTGCTGTTGATGTTGATGTGTTGGTGGCATTTATTTTCAGTTTTTTGATCCTTTTGAGAATTTTAAGACGAATTGATTGAAGTTTTTTTAATGGCATTGAAATGGAATTTATGGGGATTGTTTGGTCATTATTGAATTGTAAAATATGAATTCCTTTAGAATCTTCTTAAGTAGGGATTGATATGTTTCTAATATTCAACCCGAATAGTACAAATTGATCAATGGATCAAGAATCCAGCCTAAATCGGCGTGACACTGAGTCGGTTACTATAACAGGATTTTGAGTCGATATCCCGATTTGTGCTATTCGGGCAATGTTGAATGCTTGAGTCTCAAGCGACACAAATGATGAAAGCGCAGTCACGAAACTATAAAGGCTCCGCTAAACCTCTTGTATTAACAATAAATCAAAGCCGCTTATTTTTGGCAGCGAAATCGAGCCTTCTTCATTTTTGTCGCTTGGGGGTTACTGAATAATGCTTATAAAGTTTCCTTGAATGTCCTTCATAAAGTCAAAATTCTAGCTATTACTAAGTAATTAAAGAAGATTGTAACAAATTATGCAATTAGTGTACAAATTAAGCTTCATCTTATTTCAATCCTATTTGAAATACTTTTTTTTGCAGTAAATGCTAAATCAGTAAAGAATTATTTTTAAAATTAGTCTTAAGATCCATTTGCAATTTGTAAGATTTTCAGCCGGATCGACTATAAAATACAATAGATTGACTTCTGATTGGCTGACCAGAATAATTGATTCTTTGTAATAAATTGCGTATTTATTCTTTGGTTTAAATAGTCAAAGAATTGATTAATATAAAATTCAGTAGCTAGTCTGTGGACAAAAATACGTTGTAACTAGTTAAAATCAACTTAATGTTCTCTTAAAAGAGTCTAAGGATCAACTCCATATAAATTCGAGTCGATTACAAACTTTGGAATTTCTCAAAACTCTAACAAATCCAGCAAATTTCAATATCAGTTGCAAAAATAATTGTAGGAATTGTTTAATTTGTATTCTTCAGAACTTTAATCAAAATTCTTTCAAATGTATTTAATGCTTAATCATTGTGAATTTTTAAAGGTACACAAGAATGACTCAATGACTATTTCCTGAAAAATTCTCAGAAAAAAAGAACTCGGGGATGTAATTGAAAAAATTGGTTTCTGTGGAATTTACTTCAATAGAGCAAAGTTTGAAGTCGATATGAGTTTTGTATGGAGTTAAATCAGTTCAATTTGACTTTAATTAACTAAAATCAATTGGAATCAGTGTCGGAATTGAGATCTGTATCATTTTTAGACAAAAAAGTAAACCCTGATTGCACAAAAATGTGTTATAACTAAGGAATAGCGCCCAAATAAGGAAATAGAGACGTACTTAGAGGATGAAGTCAAATATGTTGTAAATATGGATATGCAAGCATTGCATGCTTCCAAAACCAAGCCTTAATATTCAATATTATGTAATTTTCTTACTAATCAACACAAAATCCATCAATTCCCAAAAGATCACTGACTAATTACTCGATAATTGAATTTTTATCACAAAAATCTTCATCCTAACCCACATGGGATCCACAATCCTAAGATAATCACAGATAAATTAATCACGAATATCCCATAAAATTTCAAATCTCAAAAGACACACAAAGAAATCACAACTGTGTCAAAAAAGTAAATTTAATTTTCAAGTCACACACGCATTCCATCCACACAATAAGTCATCTGACCTTAACTTTGACATAATGAACTCACGACAATATGAAATTAATTGCAATTCACATCTTGAGCAGCTAAAAAAACTACTTTTTGGAATGTTCATGAACAGACAGAAGCCAGTACTACCCCAAATATCAAAAATGACACGCAAACTGCTGAGCAAGAAAAGGAAGCAAAAGAACCACAACAAAGGGCAAAAATTAAAATTCGTTGAGCATGCAGCATAAAAGTTAATCCTGAGTCACATGTTGTGGACTACTTTTGTTGGGAATGTAAGTAAATCAGGAATGAAAAGAAATATGTTTTTGAGGAATAAATCTGCAGTGATTTCTGACATTCCAGAATGAGAAAAATGTTGACCATTGGTTACAGCATTGAAATGAGCCAGCAGAATTTTTTACTTTTTTGTGTGCATTTATTGGATGGAAAATGGGATTAAAGGTTGTGGTTTGGCTGACTTTCTAGAAGGTACTTGATGTGAACATGAGAAAAATTTGGCTCTAGATAAGCATGAGTTTAACTTGAAGTCAAATTTCATCGAATTCGATGCAAGTCAAGGATCGCATTGGTCTGGGGCTGGATTTTTCGACGGCATGTTCCTTCTAAGGGTCAATACTAGGTGAAAGCGTTCTAAAGGAACAGTAATCACTGGTTTTTGTCAATTTTGATGGGTTAAAATGAGATTTACAGCAGTATGTCTCTTGGGTGCTAAGACTGTTAGCAGAAGAACTATTAGTTGGCATTCAACCGTTTAGTAGGAGGCAGACTAACAAAACAAGACACTAGCAGAAGTATCCGTTTTAGCCAGACATAGTCACCTGTTCAACCACTTTATTAACACTCTACGATTCACAGTCTCTTTCTATTGATGTGGATCAATAGAAAGTTATCTCATGCCGCTCGGGTCCTATGGTTAAGAATAAGCGTTTCATTATAAAGTCCCGAAAGATTCCACAAATTCCTTAGTTTACTTGTTCATGGGAATGGTTCGAATCTCAGTGAACAAACCTTCTTAAAGACCACAAAAGTTTTGGAAGGACGTTGTTGACAGAGATATTGTATTGAACTTGTAATTGGCAAATGCCGGACTTCAGCCAGCTATAGGGCCAGCATCAGTGCTTAGGATTCAATCTAAGGGATCATTATGCACAGCGAAATATTTAAGCAAATTCAAGAACAAAATCTTAAATCCCCCATAAAAATGCGCTCCTATCTTTTCCCATCTCCATGTCCTTTACAGTCATTGTGACTATTTCCTTAAATTTCTTCTTCTTTTGTAGCCGAACGGCTGCTTTCGAGGGTTTATATATAATACATAAGCAAGAAAATCGATATTTTTTCAGCCTTTTGTTATACAATATGCAAGTATATAGCAGAGAAAGGAGGATGACGATGATGTTGATATTTTTTTATATATACACAAAAATAAGTTTTATTTTTACAGAGAAGGAAAGGAACAGCATGAGAGGAAGAAAAAAAAAAATTTATTGCAAAATGGCGTCAAAATAAAATTTTTTTGTGCTTACCAATTCCTGCAACATGAATCTTCTTCATCCATGGATAAATGACGCGTTCACCATCGCTTGTCGTTGTACCATCTAAATCATCATCGGAATCAATTTCATCATCTAGGTCGTTGTCTTGTGAGCCTAATTCGTCCGGCGATCGATCTAGTAATAATCGATCGTCATCATCAAGCATGTCTTCCTGTAATCAAATTTTATTGAGTCAATGCGGGTGAATTTTTTTGTGGATTTAAAAATGTTTACTTGATCTGAATTGCCGTCATCTAGACATCTCAATCGCATTCCTAATTCTTGAAGTTGTTGACCAGCAGGAACTGCTTCTTCTATTCGTTTGTCTAATTTCATTCCTGGGAAAATAAGAAGAAGAAGGAATTTTGGTTGAATATTTTATATTGATATGGTTTTGGTAGTTTTGAATGTGATCTTAAAAGGTTTAATAATAAATTATTAATCAGAGTTGGAAGTTGACTCCGATTTTGGATGGTCTTCATCAACTCAACTTCGTATAAAATTAAACTCGACTTCGAGTTCTGTTATTAAGAGTTTTAAAGTTTTTGTTATTTTTAATGCTTTTTACATTAAATGTCAAATCAATAAGTAGTAAAAATTGGCAAAAAAGAGATGCAGATGTTTTTCCATAATTTTTCTGATATTATAAATTTCATAAGGATTCGAACCGTTATAACATTACAATTACAGCTAGTAATTTTTACATTGAAACTAAACAATCATGTAAGAATTGGACAAATTACCTTATTTAAACTGCAACATACTAGAAAATTAACTCTAATTTTATTTTAAAAATTCCTAAAAATTCTGATCTGTGATGTCATTTATTCAGAAATTTAAAGTTACATCTGACGCATGAGTGATACAAGCTTTGTGATATGGCAAGTAACAGAGCCAGATGGAAGGTCTTTTTTAATAACTTAGGCTCCAAGTCGGAGCATGGTTCCATATGACAAAACTCAATATGGACTCTAATCTAGGTTTGATGTTATTAAATCAACATTTTCATACAATTAATTGTTATTCAAAATTTTTAAAAATTAAAATTTTTGCAAAAAAGAAAAATAAAATTCGAAGCATTCATAGACGGGAATCTTTTGGTGTAAGATGTTAGGATTTGAACCTGTTTCATTTCTAAATAAACTCTCTTTTCAAATGTTTGATATGATGAAATTTGTGACTTTTTTTCAATTTAAATGATTTAGTTAATTTTAATTAATTAAATTGAATCATTACATTTTTTGAACTATTTTTGACAATTTTTTGTTAAAATTACTGTTTTTTAACTGTAATTAATTTTTAAAAATTTGTTATTAAATTTTAATTAAATATGTATATTAATCAAATTATTCTTTTGCAATTTAACCTTAAAAGCATTAAATTTTTAAACAAATTAAAAATAACTTTTCAAAATAACTCATCCTATAAAAATCCATTTACCGTCGCTAAACAGCCCACTCAAATATTCAAAAAAAATATTTAAAATTCCCAACAAGTAAGAAGAAAAAGTCATAAAACAAAGACCGAAATAATCCATTTATTTGTTTATATATTGATACTTTTTTTGTCACATACCTAATTCTTGTAATCCTAAAGCTGTATTCGTAGGTGGTTCTGCCGTACTCGGACATTGTAAGGGCAAATCCTGTGGATTATGATGCCCATTTGTATTTGTATAATAATTATTATAATATCCCATATTACTATCGACATTTGGTGAATTTTCACTAACATTTAAACCATTCACAACAGATTGCACTGGAATTGCATTTGTGCCCGTATTTGACACGGCTGGAGCTTGAACTATATTACTACTTCTATTACCAATGCCACCATTATTATTACTACTATTACTATTATTATTTATTACATTTGTTACATAAGAATTCGTTTGTGGTACTAAATTTGGGGATACGGCATTTGCAGGATGCATTTGGGGTGAACCATAAGGCGGATGATGATGATGATGATAAAATGAATGTGTCGATGGCGTCGGTGTATAATTTCCATAATTATATCCATTATGATACGAATAATCCACATGATTTGCTGCTAATCCATTCATTGCACCATATCCACTATGATGATGATGCAAATGATGGAAGTCTGGTTCACTTGGTGGGAATTTTGGCTCGTATGCCGCTCCCGTTCCACCCATTGAGCCTTGAACGTGAGGATAACTCATTAGAAATGAGCTCATTTTTGTCATGAATTTTAAGTTTTAATTTGGTAACTACTGCACTTAATTATTGGTTCTTTATAAGCTTTATTATGCACTTATTGTTGAGATTATTGATAAAACTTTACTTTGTATTTTCTTCTCATTATATTTTCAATTTTTGAGTAACTTTATTCACTGTTTTATCACAAATCAAAGTTTTTTATATCCAAAACTTTTTATATTCACCAAATGTGCGAAAATATTGTTTTTAAGGTCCGAAAATTTTGCGTGATTTATAAGAAATTAAAATTTTTTTTTGAAGTTTATTTGAACTTAAATTTAAATTGAATTTGTTTTGAACTCAACGTCGCTTTTTTAAAATTTTAAATGTTGTTTAAAAATGTTGAAAATTGAATTTTGTTGTTTAATTTACATTGTTTAGTAATTTTTTTGATAGCCGAGATCCTTTGTTAAGCAGCTGATGTAAATTGTTGAAATGAAGGAAACTTAAAATTTGGTGAACTTTTAAATTTGTTCGATTTTTGCTGTATTTCGTTAAAATTTTGAAGAATTTGTATCTTTCGAATCAAACTTAAGTTGTTGCAAAACTTAAAGTTAAACTAAATTTTTAATAAACTTTAAGTTGCTCTCAAACTTCAAAGATTTATTTGTAATGTTCTTCAGCTAAATCAGTTCAAATTTTGCTTGTTTTGATGCAAAATTTTCAAATCTTTTGTTGAAATTTCAAATATTTTTGAATGTTATTGAAACTTTTCGCAAGTTTTTATGATTTTGAATTTAAATTTTAATATTTTTAACTTGAATTTTTTGTTTTAAAAACTTGAATTTTTATATTTTAAATTCAAATTTTAAATTTTCGATGTTTTTAAATTTAAATTTTCATATTTATTATTGATTGCTTTTCAATCTTTCAAGTTTTTTCATCAATATTTTCTATTTTATCATCAACTATTCATTATTATCTCACAACGTAATCAATAATTCACTTTAAATCATTCAATTTTTTGGTTTATTCTCACAAATTTTTGCTTAAATTTCATCAATTTTCTTTATATTCTCATTTAAAATATTATATGTTATCAATATTTCCACTATATATATTCTCTCAATTCACAATATTTCACTTTTCATCTCTTCCAATATCTTCCATAACATCCACTAAACATTCCGTCCATAAACAATAAATGCACAACATTCATTGCATTTTTCCAATTCAATATTTTGATAAAAATAAAAATAAAAAAATTTTTCGACTTTTATTAAAGCACGTCCGATCGCGTCACATGAACAACGTTAAATAATTCAATATTTTTCTATATAGATTCTTTATTTTTTTTTTTACTACTATTTCGTCTTTGCCATAAACACAATTGAGTGTATGTACTCTGCGCTCAAATCAAAGTCTCTCAAACTACAAAATAAAATAAAAAAGCAGTATAACTGAATGGAAGTGACTCTGTATGTGAATAGAGAAGTATTTATCAGAGTCAGAGTCGCTTTGTTTGTTTTCGTTTACTGAACATCGACTGTAGCAAAAAAGGGGGCATTGAGCAATCTCTTCGGTGATAATACATACAAGTACCAACTACAATTGTGTGCATGTATGTGTGTGTGCTGCTTGTGTCTGACTCTGAGAGAAACAAAAAGAATATTTTTTTTTGCTGAGTGTAAGGAAAAAACCAGTTTTTCTTTTCTTCTTCTTACTTCCTTCTTATTTTTATGCTCTGCAATGTTTTATGCTATGGAATAAATTTTTTATGCTTTTTTTTGGGTACCACCCTTGTGATTGTTATGTACGGCGGTTTTTTTTCTCGTGATTAACAAGAAAAAAGAGAGACAAAAGATGTGGAATTTTTTTCTTTTCTTATTCTGGTTTTTTGGTTTGTTTGAAGCTTTTGTGAGCATAAGAAAAAAAAAGCTCTGATATTTTTGATATCAAAATAATGAAACAGATGATGTGCATTTAAGTTTGAATTGGCGGCTTATGAACAGAGTTTGAAGATGATTAGAATTTGTATGGATTAGTCGACTAAAGTTTGACTTTCGTCTAGAGTTTGACTCTACTCACTTCAGGATCTAATTATGATCTTTTAAGCAAAATCAGCTTTAATTAGATGAATTAGATGAAAAAATATTAGGATAGTATTGCCACCAATACCCGAGATGGTTAGCAAAAGGTAGCCAGCGATAAAACCAGCATAAGATCCCATCTTCAGGACAATATTGATCATTATCAATAAATAATCCGGAACCTAATAACTTTAGGCATTAGGTTCTATATTTTTAAATAAAGAAAATTCGTCATTATTTAGTCCTTAGCGATACAACTGTGCTTCCCTGTTGATAACCAAATGACATGGCCATGTTGGCATTATTGTCAGAATGACGATAAGGTCTCATTATGACAGTATGAAGATTATGTGCGTTTTTGGTTCATTTGACTTCTATCTCGAATAGTTGAACTCGGTTAATCGATCCAAAAGCCACTAGGCTAGCGTGACTCTGGCATGATATCAGATTTAAGTCCAATTATTCTAGGTTTAAACCAGAATCAGACCGTTCTAGTGTCGGAATTTTGAACGATTAACCAATTTGTACTTTTTGGGTATGAACTGGTCAGGGGAGTACAAAAGGGGAAAATGAGCCTATATAAATTAAATTCAAATTTTTATTCACAAAATAAAAATAAAGACATACTATTTAACAAGAAATTAAGTGAAATATTCAATTATATTAAATAACCTTAATTCAATTGTAATTCATTGAAATTACCCCACATTTTGAGTGCTGATCATCTCCAAACATACTAATGAGTGCACCCGAGTACACATATTAGTGCTCAAAATTATGTCAAAATTATTAAAAATTCATAACTATCCGACCTTGAACTACAACATAAAATAAACATAACCATCAAAAAAAAGTAAAAATTAATAAAAATAACCGCAAATAAAAAAATTATCTCAAGGTCATTTCCATCATTCCATCATTAATTACCTTTTTTTAAATGATTACATCTAAAAATAAAACTTTAATTACATATACATAACATTACAGCATGAAACAAGCAAAAAGAAGAAGGTTTGTATGATTCATCAACATTTCATGCCACCAGACACAGTCAATGATGCCTTTCATTTCATCATTTCGCCACACAAAGACGAGAATTTTTTACTTTTTTTTTGCAAAGAATTCAACACTTTAATATTTCATCTATCATTTAAGCTATAAACATTAATAATAAATCATTATCACATGTATGGAGCACATTTTCAGACAGAAAACTTTTATGTTGCTTATTTTCAATAAAGTCTACACTTTTTTTTTTATACTTTACTGTTCATATAAAGTCACACATAAATAATAATAAATATGTGAAGCTTTAGAACATTTACTACAACTCCATATTTGAAAAATATATATTAGCAATTTTATTTATGGCTTATTTGTATGTGTTTGAAGATTTTTTTATTTTTATGGACGGTATTTTTTTGGTTCTCTCACTGACTATGTGTGTTTGAGTTTGTTCTGCTCTCTCAGTTTTTACTTATTTTTATTTTGTGTATGGATGGAGAATGATGAGATGGTCTGCCATAATTGTTTGTTTATGAGTAGTGAAATATGGTCAAAATCATGTAAAAAATCAAATATCAATTTCTGTTTCAGGTTCTGGATTTTCATATGGTTATCCTGCAATAGAGAAGTGTCGCAATTCAAATTGTTTGACCCATAAAACGGCACTCCCTTTCCTACACTGTAGTTTCAGTGTTCATGGTACCCAGAAACTAAATTCCAATATGACTCGGAATTTTTTATAAGTTGACACGAAGTTGTCCTCTATGTTATTATTTTTTGTCATTTATGTAACCCATTTTGGGTCTAGGATGTTATAACATATGATGGACAATGGTGGACAATTATTTTTCGCGACGCACCTTGGTGGTAAGATTCGACATAAGGCTGCAGCCCATTAGACTCATAGGTTGCCGTCCATAAGGCACACAAATTGCCGTCCATAAGGCACACAATTTGCCGCCCATAAGGCACACAGGTTGCCGCCCATAAGCCACATAGGTTGCCGCTCATAAGGCACAAAGGTTGCCCACCACAAATTAATATCATCCTTAAAATACAGGATTTAAAAAGATTGGTTCTTTAGGAAGACCTACAGTTTTAGACGAACTATAAACGAACAGTAGGAACTGTAGGTCTGATCACCTAAAATACAGGGAATTGAATTTTGAATGTATACCATAAATCAAGTAATTAATAAAGAACATTGGTCATTACTCTTCAAGAAGATTGGTCCATATAAACCAAAAAATTGCATAAAATTTAAGAATTCGAATGTTCAAATCCTAATATAATAAAAATATGTATAAACTACTTGTCGGCAAAAACATTTTTTTGTTAAATTAAATTTGCCTAATGCACAGCAATACTAAAGATTCTATTACAACTTAAAATCAACATACTCAAGTTGCCATCCCTTACTCTACAAAATAAACGAAAAATAAATTCTCTCATCACTCACATAACTCCGCCCATATTTTGCACAAAAACATTTATCCTCTCTCATTCTTTCATGTTTCATTTTTTAAAACCACATCTTGCATCTCTTTCATGCTCATAAATTTCAATATTTTCTACATTTTCACAATGTTTATTGCCTGCTTTAGAAGCATTTAAGGAGCAACTGCTGACTTATTTGAAATATTTTTTTGAGATATTTTAATTGGAATATTTTTGTTAAAGTTGAGAATTTTAATTGACAATAATTTTTGATGAGAAATCATATTAAAGAGATTGAAATGTAGATGTTGAGGATTATAGGGGTAATTTTGAATGGAAATGATGATGGAGGGAATTTTTGTCAGGATGTCAATTTTGGAAAAAATAATATTTGAATTATTTTTGAAAATTTTTGTGATTTTTGACGACAGATTTAAATAAATTGAGATTTTTTAATGAAATTTCGGACTTTCTGGAAGATTTTGGGCAAGAATCGTGGGTCTGCATTACCTGCATTTAAGATGCGTAAGCCTGCAGTTCCTGGCGTGACCTTATAAATCGTTTAAGTCAGTAGATATGCATGTTCTGTCTACAATTCTGTAGTTTTGGACGAAACCTAATTTTAAGTCACTTATAGGTATCAGCACAACTCTTAGCGATACAAAATGTGAGAATGACTACGCATGGAAGCCATTCCTCTTCAAATTTTGTACAAATTCAAAATTGAGGCTTGTGAAGCTCGAAAACAGACGTTATCTTAGTGGTGGGCAACCTTATGTTTTTTGCGGCACTCCTTGATAGTAAACCTCGGTCCAAATTGCACTTGGCATGCTGATTGTAGCATTTACAACAATATTATGGCTGCACTACAGTGTGTCGCGGCTCATAGGTTGCCCAGCATTGTGTTATCTTCTTTCATCTCAGTGTTCATGCTATTTCACTTGACTGCCAATAGACCATAACCTAAGAATATCTAGTTTTAGGTTCCAGTTCAATTTGAAGCATTTCTAAATCATAATTTTACGTCACAAAATAAATAAGCGTCCAAATAATCCAAATATCCATCATTTTTGCACAACCTCCTTATCAATCTCTTCAAAATCTAAATTACCTCTTTTAAAAATCTATCTCAAAATCCTCATCATCCCACAATTCCTCTCAATATTCCGCCAAAAAAAACTCCGATTCCAACCTCAATTATTCCGCCAAAAAAATAAATTATTCTTCTTCAATCTCCACTCATTTCCTTCTCATTTTAAATGTCTCAATTAAGAATAAATTTCACATTCTCATTCTTAACTATTGCGATGGATCATTATAGTGCGCTTAGAAGACGAGACCGAGTAGCAGCAGCAAAAAAAAAACTGAAATTCATTCACGATGTTAATGATACAATATAAAAAATTCTCAGATCATCGACATCAGGTAAACAACAATATAAAGAGAAAGTAATGAAAAATATCATGATTAGAATATTTTTCGCTTGTGCTTGAAAATTTCCATCAAAATGACTTCATTCATTATTCAATTCTTTAACTAACCATGATAATCAGTTTTTTATTTCTATTAGATATTTGACTATACAATTAAAAAAAAAACTTTAATTAAATAAAGTGCGCAACTACATTTTTCAACTGTTTTTTTGTTTGGTATAGTCGCACCGACATTAATTCTCTTCGCGGAAAAGGGCCTACACGCGCATCAGCCTTGGAAGTAAGGATTAAGTTTAGTCGCACCAAGTAGGGTTGATCTCAGTCAATTGTAAGATTTGACAGAGTTCAGGACTGGGGATTGAGTTTTTTGGTTCGTAGAAGCATAGCACTTACTTACTTACATCGCTGGCTCTACATATCAGGCAGTGATTCAAAACCTCTTTCAGTTGACGTCTAAAACTATCTTTATCGTTGGCTACCCTTTATTAATTGTCAATACCAAATGCTACATTGTCTCTATCAACAGTCGTCTTCCTAGAAAGCACAGAAGTATAGTAGAAGTATAGAAGAGCCATAGAGGAAGTCTTGTTTAATGCTGGAATGATTTAAGGTTAAATTCAGTTCTTCTGGATCGATTTTTAGAGCTTTGAATTGGATTTCAAGGTGTATCTTGAGGTTTCTCCGAGATAATGTCATCTGGAGTACTTTTGGAACTAGTTTGAGTATAAACAGAGATCATCCTAGTGCCTACCTAACATATACCCAGAAAAACAGCTCAAGTACCCTTCATTGAACTCTCTTTAGGTCTAAACACCAAAAAATCCCAAAAATCGGGTTCATCCTAGAGCCTACAGCACAAGGAGTCTAAGTCACAAGCAAACCCATAAATCATTCAAAAATTCGTTAAAAATCCATCACATTGAGCAACCGTACTTCAAAATAACCCGCTCTATCCCATCAACGGTCCGACTACACCCAAAAAACAGTCTGACATCTTTCAATGCCATTTTCTATTCCTTCATTCATTGTGTGAATATTAAAGTCACTCAATTTAGATTCATTCATTTCATTTAATTCCATTTCATTGCCCGTATGTTGAACTTGAAAAAGTTTTTATTGTTTTCATGAACAAACGCTTTTTTTTGTGGACGTCTAGAATCATCCATACCGCTACAAAAATAATAATAATAAATAATTTTTTTTATTCTCATCTTCATTCATACAATCGTCGTCGATTGACTTAAAGCTCAAAGAATGTTGTTTGTTTGTGGATGTGTTTATGGTGTTTATGGGGTTGGTTTGGAAGTGATGGACTTCAGGTATCAAATAGAATGATATTGAGTGGACTGAGGAGGAACAAGTTGGACTTACTTGCTTATTTCGCTGGCAAATGTGATTATTGGCTTTCCGTAGGTGTCATCTGATGCTGGCTCTATCGCTGCCCATGTGCAATACTGTCTGGATCAGCAGCTTCCTTTCAAGAGCTCTTTGGACGCCTTCGTGATCATATGTCATCCACAAAGTCATAATGTTGCATATTATCAGATTCAAAGTTTAAAATAGGATCCAAAAGAGAAATTCTCGAATAAAGAAGGCTATTGAAGTACATATAGACTCAATGTAATCCAAGGAACTCATGGAAAGAAGCTGTCGATAGAAATAGTGTCACACTTAGAATTGGTAATTGGCAAGCGGTAGCCAGCGATACAGCCAGCTTTAGGAACCGACTTAAGGAGGCCATGGATCACACTTGATCGGTACGGCCAGCGAAGTAAGTAAGAAAGACTCAATTTCAGTAAGATTCAGTCAGGCTTAGTCCACAGACCACCAGAAACCCTACTAAATACCCTATTCACTCCAGCAACCTAAATCCTTTATAAAATCACTACCTAACCTTCAAACTCCCCCCAATACATATGTCTGCAGCACATTTTTATGCTAAATCATCGAGCAATCAAAGCAAACAGCAAGAATGGGAATGAGAGAGCAAAAATAGAAATGATTCAAATCATTAAGCAGCTAAAGAAAAGAATTGAAAAAAACCAATAAGAACTACTTTAAGTATTACTAACTACTTTCCATAATTTACGACTGAGGCGATAAAACACGTGTAATTGATGAATTTTAAATGCTTTAAGTGTCATAATGAATTTGTGAGGATGTTAATCAACCTCAATTGCACAATTTTGATGTCTATCGACACAATTTAGAGATTTTTCCAATTTTTTTTCTAAATATTTGACATTCAAACTGCACGTTACACATGTTACACGTCAATGAGACACTTTTTTTACAGCCATAAAATTTATGATGAGATAATGACTGTCAAAATATCATTTTCATCATCCAAAAAATAAAGTGTCGCATGAATGTCGTCTCTCACTTCTACTTCTTGCCTTTTTGTTCCGTGTTATGATGATTTGTGTTAGAAAAAAATGAATTGAGATACTCGAAAATTGTGTATTGACAGTTTTGTGTCAGTGGACATTTATTTTAACAAGTTGTTGGTTTGGGGATTATTAATAATTTTTTCTGGGGTTCTTTGAGGAATTTTTGAAATGTTTTCAAAATGGATTTGCTGCAAATTTCATTTTTTGCCGTAAATATGCCCTAAAGTCAGACATCAGGTAGCCGTCAAGACACCCTAACGTATTGCAATCAACAAATCGTTGTAGCGGCGTCCTAGCGATTTGGCGACCTAGCATATTTAGGATTTGTCAAGGATTTTTATGTTGTTGATTAGAATTTTTAGGAATTTCTAGGATTTTTGAATTTAATGTTGAAATTTTAGGTGCTTTTAAGTTGAAACCTGCTGTTTCAGATTGTACATGACCTGCTGTTTAAGAATATACATGGTATAGAAAAGGTGACAAGTGAGGCTTCAGGCTGGGCTTAGGACCAGTTTAGGCCTGACTTATGGCTGGATTTTGAGGAATTTTATCGAAAAACTCAAGAATGACGTCAACCTGGGTCAGGCATTTCGCCTTTTTTGCCCTGTGCCTTCCGGCGATCATTACTTATTTTATGGGTACAATACCTAAATTTACCCAAGATTCACTAAGACCCAAATGATTCTAATCCTACAAATGCCTAAATTTGAATCTTTTGTCAAATACTGTCCACCATTTCAGACTTTTAATGACTCTACTCACCTTATTTTCATATCCAAAGGAGGATATAAGGAATAACCTTAAACTAGCTCTAAACATCAATTAATCCAACGCCATACCCAATTATATCTCAAACTCTTATCTCTCAAAATCTCAAAAATTCTCAAAAAGCCCCCAAAAAATTAATCTGCAAAAACCATCTCATTGATTTCTCATTATTTTGCCGGCAGTCAATCCTCAAATTCTCCAAAAATATTCTCTTTAATAAAAAAAGTCTTCATCATCTTCTCCTTCTTAACAACACTTCTCTATACTTAATCATCCTTTCTGTCTATCTACATTTCAGTACATGATTCTCAGTTGGATTTAGCATAACATAAAAAAAAATCTCAGACATTAAATAAAGTATCTACTGACTGTGTTTTGTTCTAAAGAAAACAAAATTGATTACAAATTAATAGCATCATCATAATTCGATTCAAAAGCAATCCACAATAGACAACCAAATGTGGGCAAATGAAGGAAGACAGAACGATTTGAAATTGATATCAAATTTATCATGTTGACTGCGTAGCATCCATCAAAGGTATCTGAATTATTATGATTATTATACCTTCCAATAACATTTATTATTCGGTTCTTTGGGCTATTCGGGTCAGTTAGGATGTGATGTCTAGATTTTGAATGGTAGGCATGGTCAAGGATATTGTAGTGATGGAGGGAGTCTGGTAGTGATTGAGGGAATCTAAGAGTGATTAAGGGAGTCTGAAAGTGATGGAGGGAGTCTAGTAGTGAAGCAAGGACATAATGAGTCCGATTTCTACATGATTTATGTACCTAAAGTTCTCAGATTGAACAACTAGCTAATTTATATGATCAATGCCTATCAAAACAGCTCAAGTCGGTTAATCTACCCTGAATCCGGCATCAGACTGGTGTGACTTAGCCAAGATACCGTATTTGGACCAAATCCGCACAAAGATAGAGTCAGGCTGACCTGGTACTGGATTTTTGACCGATTAACCGGTTTATGTTGTTTCGGAGTAGCTACAAGGACAACTAATCGATGTTTTATCATTGATGCGGAACCGATCAGTTCCGCAATTCTTGATCCGGATGATATTGGTCATCCTTGTCACTAGAAATAAGTACTAAATCATCAGATCGCCAATCTATGGTCTATAGCTACACCCAGGCATTCAAAGTCAAGCATTTGAAACACCTTAGTCCTTTAATGGACTCAGCAACATAAGACCTCCTATAATTATGTCCCAACACATTCATAATCCTCCCAAAATATCCATCTTAATGATGGACGTCATTCACAAATTACTACGCATAAAAACAAAATATAAATCAAATTCATGCAGACTTGTTTAGGTCAGTAACATGAAAGATATCCCATTCCACACATATATCTATCGACCAATTACAGATTGCAATTGGAGCCAATGCAGTCAAGATATCCCAGAGTGCATTCTATGTTGTTTTTATGTGTAACAAACATTTTTTTTAAAAATGAGAAGCTACAATTCTATTTCTAAATATTTTTAAAAAATACAGCACGATGAGGAACAGTAAGAAGGAGATACATAGAAAAAAAAAGATATTTCTACATGAACGAGTGATTAATGATCATTTTTGATTTTTACACAAAAAAGGGAAGAATACATAGAAAAAAAAATTCACATTTTTTTTCGGACTACAAAGCTTCTCAGCGACGTTGATCGTTCTTGAAAAGATGAAGAGAAAAAAAAACGTCAAACACCTTTATGTATCTACTAAATACTATTTAGTTCTTATTCTTTTATTTTTTTCATTCTATCAAATGATTATTAGTTGGATTTGGGAATTTGAGGATGTTGATGGTTTGTCCTGGTGACTGAAGGATTTGGTAACTAAGAATTAATACTGTTACTATAATCATGTTCCTATGCGGAGCTTGGGTTACAACAAAAGGCTTTCTATTTGATTCTGTTGTTTGTTTTGCCCCCGAATTCCTCCAAATTTTCTGTTCGGAGCTTGAGCTGCATTAAGGGGAAACGGATGGTGTAGTCTTGTTCCTTAAGGGTTTTAATCCTGAATATTTTAGGTAAATAATTGAACTAGACTCAAAAAGTTCAATAGAATCCCTATCAATAGAAACACTGCTAAATCGTCGTTTTGATACAAAATTGTAAAAGAATTGCTAAGCACTGGTACATTGCTGCATTTACTATATAATATTCGAGCGACACAGATGAAGAAGACTCTGCTACGGAGTTTCAAGACTCTGCTAAACTTGTTGGCGTCCATATGACTCCCTCAAATAGGAGGCTTTCATTTGGTGTTAATATGAGAGTTTTAAAGGGGTTTAGCGAACCTTCTTCATTAGTGTCACTCGGGAAAGATGCCATCATAGCCCTGAAGCAGCTGCAATCAACCAAAAACAGCCAAAAATTAGTTTTCAGGACGTTTGACTTGAGACAGCGTTAAACTGGAATTTACTTGCAGTATTTTTCAAATTCTAAGTTCTAAGAATATGCTTTTGTCATTTAAATGAGTCAAATCCTTCAATATAAATTCCAAAAATTCCATAAAATCCCCAAAATGCTTCCCATTCCTCCATTACACACTACCTCAACAATTTTCAAACTCATCCCATCATCTCACTCGAGAAAAGGACCGTTGTTGTTATTAAATATTAAAAAATATGGCTATACACATGTGGCTATGGAGTTTCTAAGAATCTCATGATCCATCCAGTCAATGATGAGCATGAAGAATACCAAAAAATTCTCATCAAATTAATCCGAACGAGATGAAGAAATCATCAAAAAATTGTACAGTATAACATGAAGAAACAATGTTCGCATAATTGGACAAACTGACACAATGGAATGGTGTCCATCAAGTAGAACGGTGACCTAACGAGTTTAGTGAAACACTATATATGGGTTTTTTGTGCTAATTTGTGAAAACAAGAAAACAACTTTTAAAAATTTTGTGAAGGTTCCTGCACCGAGATATGAGCATTTAAAGATGCAATTTTTGACGTTCTGGAAGTCAAAATGTAACTCCAACATAACAGCACCAAAAAATTTGAAACTTTGCTGTTATTTTGTGCAACCCATACCCAGTAAAATAAGCCAAAAAAAATTTTTCAAAAAAGTTCCGCTACAGAGTTATATCCATTTTTCGATTTAAGTGCCGAAAAAATAGTGAAAAACTCGAAAAATGTTCACTCTTTTTAATCTGAAATCTACAAACCTTCACCAAAATTCTTTAAATTTTGCCTGTTTTTTGTGCAAGAGTTACCTAATAAAATAAGCATAAAATAATTTTTGGATGTAGCTTATGTGGTAAGATATAGCCGTTTTCCCGTGCAACCTAAACTCAAAAAATTCAAAGTTTTTTACAATTTTGCATGGAAATTACGCAAGACTTTACCAAAATTATTGAAAATTCTCCTGAATATTGTGCATATATTAATTGTTCATAAAAAGTTTAGTAAAATATAATTTTTTAATTATATATAGAAATATTGCCATTTTCCTCTCCAAGATAGTGAAAAAGTTAGATTTTTTTTAGATTTTTAGCTCTAACTTCAACAGGAAGTAGCAAAAATTTTTGTAACTTTGTCTGATTTATTTGCAATCATTACTAAATGAAACAAAAAAAGTTTCATAAATTTTAATCAAGGTTTGCATTTCTGAGAGTTAAAAATATGAAAAAATAGAGATTTTTAATACTTTTTTACACCTTCATATATGAAAAAAATTGCCATAATTTTTCAAATAATTTTTTTTCAAAAAATCTTTTTGCTTTGTTTTATTAAGTAATGTTTGTAAATAAATCAGACAAAGTTACAAAAATTTTTGTTGCTTCCTGTTGAAGTTAGAGCTAAAAATCTAAAAAAAATCTAACTTTTTCACTATCTTGGAGAGGAAAATGGCAATATTTCTATATATAATTAAAAAATTATATTTTACTAAACTTTTTATGAACAATTAATATATGCACAATATTCAGGAGAATTTTCAATAATTTTGGTAAAGTCTTGCGTAATTTCCATGCAAAATTGTAAAAAACTTTGAATTTTTTGAGTTTAGGTTGCACGGGAAAACGGCTATATCTTACCACATAAACTACATCCAAAAATTATTTTATGCTTATTTTGTTAGGTAACTCTTGCACAAAAAACAGGCAAAATTTAAAGAATTTTGGTGAAGGTTTGTAGATTTCAGATTAAAAAGAGTGAACATTTTTCGAGTTTTTCACTATTTTTTCGGCACTTAAATCGAAAAATGGATATAACTCTGTAGCGGAACTTTTTTGAAAAAATTTTTTTGGCTTATTTTACTGGGTATGGGTTGCACAAAATAACAGCAAAGTTTCAAATTTTTTGGTGCTGTTATGTTGGAGTTACATTTTGACTTCCAGAACGTCAAAAATTGCATCTTTAAATGCTCATATCTCGGTGCAGGAACCTTCACAAAATTTTTAAAAGTTGTTTTCTTGTTTTCACAAATTAGCACAAAAAACCCATATATAGTGTTTCACTAAACTCGTTAGGTCACCGTTCTACTTGATGGACACATGGAATGGTCCTCATTATAGATCTCATCATTCAAACTACATCAATTGACCAATAACTGCTTTTAACCTTACATCAAGACTTATTAAAGATAATTAAACTCCTAATGAACTCTAACTAGAGAAAAGAAGCACAAAAAATTATTAAATTTTTACTTCTATTCGTGATTAATTGATTGTGAGAAGTAAAAATCTATAAATTGTCAAGATGTCGATGCGATTAGAAATAAATGGAAAATAAATTTGTTACGCTTTTTATGAGTAATAGTTTTGAACAACGTAAAAGATAAATATGTGAAAAAAATATATAAAATAAAATATTAGGTGCGTTGTGTTGTGCGAGTATTGAGGATTGGAAACTCAGTACAAAAAATGAATAGTGATGAAGTATAGACACCGCTGCAGTTGGTGGAACAAAAAAGAGGGTAAATTATCTTCGTGAGGTATAGAGCTTTTATATAAATGATTCTGAAGTAGGATTTGAACCTTTTAAATTTTTATTCATAAACTGAATGTGTTTTAGCAATTTAGCAATTGAACGATGTCCAAAATGCTAGCAAATCTCAAATATGAATGATCTGAACAGCAGCTAATGCACACTGGACCACGATATGATAACATTATGGACTAACATGAATGAAAGCAGGCTCATTTTTATAAGGAATTTAATATAATTGGTAAGCTAGATTAGTGCTTCCTTAGATCAAACGCATGTGAAGTCATGTCACATGGAGAGAGCGTCTGAAGCCGACTCTATTCATCAAAGCACCTTGCCAGTTAGGATATTGAACATAGCTAGTATATTGCTGGTTCTTATTTGACTAGTATTTCTAGTCATATTATGTATATTCGATTCAATTAATTCATTAGCCAAGCTCGAAGTCGACGCAGATTTAGAATGATTTCGAGTCGATAAGAGCCAACTCAGGTCGACCCAGATTTTGTATGAAGTAGAGTCGATATGAGCCGACTCAAATGGACTCGAATCCATACAAAATACAAGTCGACTTCGAGATTTGTCGATTAATCAACATTTTGCACTAATTTGTATGAAATTGTCCGCAAATTGTCCTATGGTATCGACAATTCCTTGGCTTAACATGATTCTTATAATTCCTCATTTACTTCTTAGGTCGTACAGATCGACTGAGATCCATGGCCTCTCTCAGTTGACGTCTAAAACTGACTCTATCGCTGACTGTTCTTTATATTTTATTGCCAATACCAAGTGCAACACTGTCTCTATCAACAGAATTCCAAAAACACCCAAGAACCATTCCAAGAACACGCATCTAACACTAGCCATTCTCCAAAAAAATCCCCAGCTCACCACCCTGCCTAACACACATTCCAATATATACATACTTTTCATAATAAAATCCCATGAATCATAAATGTACGCGAAAAGTAAAAAAATTTCAAGAATTCATAAAATTTTCCATCAACAAACACCGTACATTATGAGCAATTACAGTCATTAACCTGTTAAATAACTACAAAACACGTCAAAAAAAAAAAAAAATTGAATTCAAAGAAAACATTAAACTATTACAAAAATCTACATGCATTAAACATTTCCTAATTATTCCCAACATAGAGAATTTATTTGGTTAAGCCACCTTGAACATTTCACCAAATTTGATTCTGATCAAAATCTACGTCTTAATTAATAGCATTTCCAATAAGTTTTCTAATAATTATTATTATTATGAGAACATATGTATGAAAAATTGATAGAATGATAAAAGTCTACATGCATGGGACAGCACACAGACTGAGGGACTTTCCATTTATTCGTGGGCAGGGTTGGTGTTGTGATGATTTTGGTCTCGATCGAGATATTCTGTTCCGCCGTTAATTGAAATTTGTAAATAAAGGATCCTTATTATTATATTCGATCGAGCCGACGATAGAACCAGCTGTAGGTAACATCTGAGAGAGGCCATGGATCACAGTTGATCTGTACGGCCATCAAAGTAAGTAAGTAAGTAGTGTGATTTAAGAGATGGGCTGATGATAAGAGACGTGCAGTCATAAATTTGACTTAATAATTTAAATTCAAAAATTGTCGATTAGCTATGTATGACTCGGTGGCCTAATGGATAGAGCCTTTGATAAGACGATAGAGTATAAGAGTAAATCTAGATGTCGTGAGTTCTATTCTCACTTTAATCAATTTTTCAGAATTTTCAATGTTTTAACGAGTTTTAAAAATTCAAAAATTCAACGCTGATTGTCATGATATGACTTGACTGAGTAAGATTATCAGGCTTGCCATAATCTTAGGTAGACCTGCCTAAAGCCAGCCATAATCTAGAATAAATGACTACTAACCCATCATTCTTAGTAGGAACATCACTGGAAAAATCACATTAGATTCAAATCTGTGATCATGCCAAAGTCAAGTCTGCCTGGTGTCTGACTTCAGATCGATTACCCGCCTTGTGTAAATTCTTAGTGCCTTACCGGATCGACACTTATTGAAATGTTGCCTCCACGGCGACAAAACGTCAGTATACTTAGAACCAATTGGCAGCCACTTTAGGAAAATAACCAAATATGTACCAATCTGGTTAGTTAATCCAACCCTGTTCCCCAACATTCAAGTCAATTTTCATTTTCATTCCATTCGGTTCACTCACTTTTCAGAATATATAGAAAGTACTTACTTTACTGTTTGGAACATTATATGATTAATGACTTACATTCACGATTCTGTTTCTGGATATGTCGAAAAATTATTATTTCATTTTCACTTGAAAAAACGCAGAAAATGTCGTGGCATGTTGCTTCCATTTCTTCTCTTTTGTTTCTTCATGCTTCCCTCCGTCCTCTCCTTATTTATTATTTTATGCTACTCACAAAGTTTATTTAATGAAGTTCTCGTGAAAACGAAAAAAACTCATAAATTTGTGCTACTTTTTTGCTTGCTACGTACTTGAAGGAAATGAAAGTGAAAGAAGTTTTGAAGTTTTGTGATGAATATGAAGAACTGATAAATTTATGTACGGAAAGTTTAATTAATTTTGAAGGATGAGTTTTGTTGGGAATATTTAAAAAAAATAAATAAATTGCTTACTTAGATTGGATTTTGCGATGATTTGGTTGAGATGAGTTTATGGATTGATTTTAATTCAGAGGTCGAAGTAAACTAAGAATAATTTGGAGTCGAGTAGACTTGAGTCGACATTTCTGTTCAAAATCCGAGTTGACTTCTAGCCCTGGATTTGATACATTGATCGAAATTTTCTAGAATTTCATATAAAGAAAGCAATAATGTCCTTCAAGAAGTGGTGACTGAGCAGAGTGAAATCAGGGGTTGATCAGGGGTCAATTAGGGATCGATCTATATGTAGGCAAGTCTGTCAGTGCAAGAGCAAGGTCTCAATGGCCGAGTGATTTGGCAAAAATCAGAAATCTAAATTATCTTATGTAAATACGTTGCGTGGGTTCGTTTGCTACCTGGAACTTCATCTATCTCTCAATCTGGTACATAAAAAGTTGTCGATATGACTAAGATTAGCACTATGTGATTCCTGAATTACACGATAATGAGTTCCAATCCTTAAACAATTAGGATGCAGAGTTCGTCCAAAATTGGCAGACCTGCAGACAAAAACCTTGGCTCTGCATTCTTGGACAAACTGTAAGACTGTAAGAAGCCCAAAACTACAGATCTGCGCATTTAAAATACATAAAATCCATCTCTGCTGTTCCTGACCTTCTTGATTAATATGTTTTATTATGTGCTTGTTCTTGCCATGGATCACAATCGATCTGTACGACCAGCGATGTTAGTAAAAAGTATGTGCTGTATTACTAGTTAGGGTTCGAATGAATTGCATTGTCAATTGTCAAGATGAATTTGAACAGTTCTGATATTTGCCGACAAACATTAACTTCCTGAAATTACAATAGCATTCTTACTAATTTCCAATTTAAACCTACTCCCTAAAACCCACAATTCCCTAAAGACCATCCATACATTTTCGGCAAACAAACTTCCATCAAAAACATCCATTGATAAGCTGTTTACCGATCTATGACATTTTTTTCCCTTAAAAAAGAAAGTCTTTCAACATAAAAAAAGACAATAAGAACTTGTTGACGGTTTCCATCAAACATCCAAAACACATAGCAGCAGTAGCAACAGAGCTGAAAAATTTCATCAAAACAAAATTTTTTCGGCATTTCTGCTTACATATTTATCTCCATAAATAAGCATAATAAACAATGCGGATGTCAATGGAAGCAGAAATTCTTTTTTGTGTCTATTTTTCTTCTTTATTTTTATCTCTCATGGGAGTTAGGGCTACAAAAGATGGCATGAAAGTATGTAAATATGGAAAAACTTCTCTATGCTTTCACGGGCTACTGTTTTTGTGCCTTTATATCTATATACATAAAATTTTCATAAATATTTCACTTTTCAATGGATATATGGCATGGCTGACTCTGTGGATGAGAGAAATACAAAAAATAAAGGACCGACTGACACTTCTTTCATGCTTCGTGTAACTTTTTATGATGCTGACAAGTACAAATGATGTTGCATATTTTTTGGATGTGTCTAATGTATCTGTCCATAGGTTTTAGTACTTTTTTTTAAGACACGACTAGATGTGCAATGTTCTATATATTTTTTAAATAAATAAAGAAGAATTTAAAGGATGATGAGGGAAGTTTTTTGTGGATGGAGACATTCTTTTGTTGTTGGATGGGATTTGGGTTAGGAATGTTAGGATAGAAATTATTTTGGGATAAATTAGTTATTTAAATGTTGGGGATTTTGGGGAAGTTGAGGATCGACTATGAAGGTGATTCGTAAGAACGGCGTGACTCTGACATGGTGCAAAAATTGAACCGATTCAGCATCAAGTAAAAGTCACACCGTTCTAGAGCCAGATTTTAGATCAATTTGTACTATTTGATTAGTGTGTCGAGTAGTCTGTCAATGAACAGAACTGTATAAAAGCCAATTGATGGTTAGGCAATGTCTAATTCGATTGATAACATACACGAGCACCTTAATGAATCAGCTTATTCATCACCACGCCATCGTGGCATCAGCAAGACGTGAAGATGCCATGACGACAACATATCGGTCATATTTGGCTTATTTTTACATCAAAAAAATTAAATTTGCCGTATCTCGTGGCTTGGGAGATCTAAACGAGTGGGAATGATATCTGCATAGAGTCGAGTCTGAAGTACCGAACCATATATATTTTTACTGATGCAAGAATAACCCGAAAAGCATTAGTAAAGCACATGCTTTGGGCATTATAGTGTCGACATTTTTGAAAAAAGAATTTGTCGAATTTGGAATTTTTTGCATATTTTTGTCTAATTTCAACATTAATAATCATCTATTTAAGCTAAAGATTGATCTACAAACATGTCCGTAGCATGGCAAAACAGTTGATCGATCAAAAATCCATCCCTTAGCCGAGATTACTCTGAATTCTTACCGGATTCGATTTAAATCCAGCATCACGCTAGAGTATCATTGATCTAATGCCCGATTTCGGATTCATCATCCTAGTTCGTGCAAGATTTAGACTTTTTATGAGTCCGTGGATACGATTCCTATCAGTAGCCAATCCTCTCAAGTATTTTGCATAGATTGCAGTCGATAAGACAATAATTCGCACAATATGCACGACATTACAAACCTAAAAGTTCAATAATTCTCTTCAAAGCTATTGAACCTAGCAACAAATAACATTACAAGTCACAACCCCCAATGGCACACGTGCTCCAAATGCAAATTTCTTTAAAACATTCTCTTTTATTTTTAAAAAATATTTAAAAATATCCACAATCCATCTCAATTTTTCTTATTGTCAATTATTCATAAATAAACATCAAAATATTGTCATAAAAAAAAATTCCAAAAAAACTTCTCAACTCCCACAAGACATGCCACTTCATATTCCATATGACAGTACATTCTCCATAAATATTTCATGCATTTTAGCCAACACATAAGTCATAAAAAGATGATTGAAGATGCAAAAAATGTCTAAATATTTTCCTCATTTCTATAAATACAAAAATAACATTTTTAAATTGACGAGCGAATCTCCCGAGAGACTCGAGACAATTTCAAATGGCTCATTTTGTTACGCTTGCATGAGCAGTAATTTAAAGTCTTTTGACTATTAGTACGCACAATTGAGTTGATTACCTACGATGCATTGTGTGTATGTGTGATTGAACAGTTAACACTGTGGTCGCATGAAAATGTAATTTTTATTTTGAAAGTGCACTCATTATGGAGGTAATTTATGATGTAGATGAAGGGAAGATATTGCCTTTTGGATGATTTTGTTAGATTTTTTAAATTCATTTGAGAATGTTTCGGATGCTTAGCTAGTTATGCGAGGTTTAAGGTGTTGTAGCAAGGTAATTGGAGCTATAGAGCTAAGAATGAGCTAGTTTTAGGTTTATGGAGTCTTAAGTCATCTTATGGACTAGAATATGCCATAAAATTGAGAATGTTGGTTCAATGATTAGATTCTTAATGGAAAAATTAATAAAAACCTACTTTATTGCCATTTGAATGCCCTAAAAACTTGGAGAGAGCCATTTTACCCCAAAAATGCTTATCTGGATCCGGTCCTGAGCGTACATTCTTTAGCTAACCTCAAGAGCATAAATCGGTTGATAGATCGCCGGTCCAGGCCGGCGTGATTCTGACTTCACGAAATTCAATACAAGGTTCACCTGATTGTTGCAATATAGGTATTTTAATCGATTTGGAATCCTTATGAACTCCAAACTTCATGTTGCTTCAAATTGACTGCCAAACAAAGTCATATGCTGTTCAAAAAACTGGATTTTTGGGTCAATATGAGTTAAAACTGTATTAAGTTTCTAATTTGTAGAGTTAAAACATATTTGGATACTAACTAAATACTGAACAGACCCGATGTGGATTCGGTATGAATCTGGCATCTTGACAGAATCCCTCCAGCCTAGTACCTGAATATGAATCGATTAAAATTACCCTTGAATCCCTCAAACCATTTTCCTATACAAAAATTAATCAAAACCTCATTAAAAATCCACACAGTGACATCCCCAAGGGAACATAAACCTAAACTAGCACATCACTCGCAAGGTGGCTCTTTTCCTTTGTTATTGACTGATAAAAATCTCAACCATTTTTTTCTTTTAATTTTTCAAGATTATTTCATCTTTTTTTTTCACTTCTTTTTCTGCTTAAAATTCGTTCGGATGAATAAAAGACGAAAAGATGTGCATTTTTCTAGGCTATAAAAGCACAACATTTCCTTCTTTACTTTAGCATTTCTTTTCTTATTCTTATGTATTTTTATGTTTTTTCTATGCTTATTTATTTCGGTGCCTTAACAATGAAAGAAAGCCCATGTCAATCAAACATTTCGAAAAATAATTAATCAAATTACGACAACAATAATAAGAAAATGAAAAGATGTAACTCGCTGTGCGATGTGAGAAGGAACTGCGTTATCTGCTTAAAGAATAGAGATTAAAAAATATATTTTAGACCTAAAGGGAATTACTTCTTTTTTTTTTTGGATTTTAATTTAAAGAGAAATTCTCAATTTTTATGCTGAAGCGCGTGGTTGTCTTAATTATTGTTTGTACACGGGATGTGGATGAGGATTCAATGAATGAATGGATGGATTGAAAAATTTGCATTGTAATGGTTTATAGTAAACATTTACATATAAGGAAGGAGATCTATTAATGATTTTTAAATGATTTTATGGATTTTGAATGAGTTACTAGTTTTCTGAGTGGCTCAACATAGTCGATGGGTCTCCGGGACGTCTATAGGCTTATTGTAGCATCATCTTATTGTGTCTACTTGCAAGCCAAATTCTGATCCTGAATTCTCAACAAGAATAAAATAATGTTAGGACTAGTTAGAAAGGTTTCCTGGGGTCCCAGTTTTGACGAATACTGGAGACAAAGACTAAGATCGAGATCAAAATTAGGGACGAGATCGAGATTAGGGACGAGATCAAGATAAGGTCCGACTTCGAGACTAACAACGAGATGGGATCAAGACCTAGATTGGGACGGAGACCGAGATTAAGACCGTGACCGAGATTAGAACCGAAATCGTGTCAAGGACCCAGATCGAGACTACAATCGAATTATTTGATGATTGCATCACAACAAATCTCAAGACTGACGCTGCTAGTTCTTAGTCTCAATCTTAAAAACCCTTACTAGCTTACAGCAAGCTAATGTTCAGTTGTCATCAAGTTTTAACAAATTTATGGCCTTTCGTTACAGTTTTTATGTTTTTAGAAGCCTGAATGAACTCAAATCGGCTTGAACCTCTAACCTGAAAGACACACGGTGTGGAGAAGTCGGAAAATAGTGTCACCCGGTCGGAGTAGCTCTTGTTTCTAGTTGGATTCAGCACAATCCGATCCCACGATGCAGGGATGTCTAGGACATTTTTCGATGTTTTCATTACTTCCAATTTTAAAAATTCAATATTTTATTAAAAAGTCTCAAATTTCCTTTAAAAAAATCCAATATCCATCACATAATCTCATTAAAGGCTTCTTGCCGCTGCTTCTTATTTTCTTAAAGACGTGCACACTTCCTTGTCTGTCGCTTAATATTCAATTCATTAATTAAACATTGTCATTTTAAAAAATAAATTAATGAATTTTTCTTTCGAGGACAGAAAAAATTTATTCCTTAAAGCTTCTCAGCTTGAAGCCTTTTTTTTCATTCATTCATGGAAACAAAGAGAAGAAGAAAAAACATTCAACAGCTTAAATGACTACGAAACTACTAATTAAGCAGTATCATTTAATTTTTCTTTATGGCGACGTCCTTGTAAGAAATGAGGACAGCATTGGAAATAGTTTTGTACGTAAATGTAGAAAAATGATTAACGGCTTTTTAAAATTTGAATTTTTTTGAAGCTGTGGTGAGCTTGAAAATTGTGTCTCGGCTAATTTTGTGTCTCGGCTAAGTCAGACTGTAATAATTTTTTTGAAAACTTTTTGTGTATCCTTTTTGAATCACTTTGCAGGATGTCCGTTAAGAAAATTGGCACTTCGTGTGTAAGAAATTAAGGTGTTATTGAACTTGAACCTCATTTGGCTATGAAAAGCTTTTTGATTACTTATATCCTTTATTTTATTTGTCTTTTTTCTATTGTTATCCATCTATCGATTAATGTTTATTTATGTTTTGTGTGTGTTTATGGTTTACTCGAGGAATATGCTTAGAATTATTTATTGTCAATAAATTGATCAAATTTTATGAGTTGGAAAATTAGGAAATTTGGAATAGTTTTTGGGATGGTAATAATGGGTTAATTTATGGGGTAATGGATTAGATTGATGGTGATATGTGATTTGTATTGGATATTTTGTGAGAATTAGGTTTGGTTGCTATTGATTGTTTAATGAGGGTGGGTTTGGCAGGCCTCAGTTACATACTTACTTCGCTGGCCGTTCAGTTCAAGTATGATCCATGTACTCCTTTAGTTGGCGCTTGAAGCTGGCTCTATCGCTGGCTACCGCTTGCCAATTACCAATACCAAGTGTGATACTATCTCTATCGACAGCTTCTTTCTATGAAAGAACTTCTGCCAGGCCTCAGACTCGCAATTATTCTTTACGTTAGTACTCCTGTATTGCGCATCACTACCTTTTGACACCCTCGAGGAATACCAAAGAATTCCTGAATTGGATATGTAGAAATGGATGGTATTCCAGCTTCTGAGTCGGCTCTAGACTCTCTACATGGCAATAAATCCACGAAAGCCTTAGACAATGTCAAAGAATTACTAGATTGGATGTGAAGATAAAAATGGCGCTGTCCTTAACATTCGAAGTATAGAGCCTGGTTGAAACGTTCTCTTTACGAGGCAAGGGGGCTCACATGCACCCGAACTAAGGAAGTAAGTAAGAAAGAAAGAAAGTGTGGAAGAATCAGGAAGATTTTGGAATCTTTGCATGAATAACTCATCAATCCGAACCCACAATCACCAATTCAAGCACCAAGGTTCAAATCCTACTCTATTCTCATTGAAACAGCTCCAAGTTCCATAACTAATTTAATTCCATTTACTACGAATCCTTTCAACATCATTTGTCGCATTTAGATTCCTCCATTGTTTCTTTCGCATAGTATAACAAGCAAAGCTGCATAATTTATTCAAAAGTTTTACAAAGAACCAAAGTTATAATAAAACTCATTTTCATATTTTGCTTTTCTTCATTTTTAAATCATGAATAATTCAAGCGGGAAAAGTAGAATTCATCAAAAATTAATGAAATTTACATTAAGTTATGTTAAGAAAAAGAAGAAGTTTAATTTAGGTTAAGGGTGGGGATGTGTGATGTTAATTGGGGAATTTGTAGGAAGTGTTTTGTAGTTATGATAGTTGAATTTTGAATTGATTGGGGAATAGTGTGAGGTGTGATGAAGATGATTTGTTGAGTTGATACTTACAATTTTGAATATAAAGTTGGGAATTCTAAATTTTATAAATTTGTTGAAAAAATATAAATTAAATTTGAAATTTAAAATTTTTAGCAACTTTTTAGTAATAAATTAAAAGATTTCAATTTGAAATTTTTATCAAAATATTAAAGAAAGAATTTGAAATATTTTTAAAAACTTTAAATTATATTTTTTAAAATTTCAATAACTTTGAATATAAAATCATTAAAAGTGTTAACCATAAATTGAAATTTCTTTAAAATATTTTTAAAACATTTTAAGAAAATCAAAAATTTCAAAAAATTAAATTAAATAAAAATTAAAATAAATTTAATAATTTAAACTAAGTTTAAAAATCTTCAAATTAAATAAATTGCAAAATTCAGTAACTTTATTCATTTAATTTTAAAATTTAATTTTACAAATTTTTGTTAAATTCTTTTATAAAATTATAGTTTATTCAATTTCATTCCTCTTTTTTTATTCAAAAAGTTAAAGTTTTTTTCTAACATTTTATAATTCAACAAATTCATCCAAATTTAAAGAAAACGAACCAAATTCATTTTAATTCAAAAATTATCCCTGAATCTAGAATCTATAATCATCAACTTATAATAATCCTTAACTCTTCAATAATAACAAAAATCTTAAAATATTCCACAAAAATCATGTTTTGATCTTCAAAAAAAATTTATTCAATCCCATCTATTTTTTAAATCTTCAATCATGACTCCAAAAAAATATCTTAAAAAATTACAATAAAATCTCAATCAAAATAAATTGAATTGTGTCTGTTCAAAAATCCTTCATTTCGCATCTTCATCCCCCGAAATAATCATCAAATAGCAAACAATTCAGCTTGTTGAGGTCAAGGTAGCAGTAATGAGCAAATAGTCCGGAATGTGTTGATGTCGTGCTGTGTTTTAGGAAGAGAAAAGAATGCTAAAAAAAGTAGAAAATAAAAGAAGTAAATTTATTGCTGTTCTGTGTCGTTGCTGGAGAATTCAGCATACAGAATAGATGCAGATTGCTTTTTAAGAATGCAAAATATTTTTTTGTTAATGGATTTTTAGTTGGAATTTTCAAAGGAACACCTTTGTGATGTTGAATGATGATGCATTTGGTACAAGAACCTGCAAATGGTCTGGTTAAGTGCTTAGAAAACTGCAAATTTGGAATTTGAACGACATCGACTCTTATTATTGCTAAATTCTCAATATCCAGACTTAAATTGCAAGTAGAACCTGCAAATGACTTGACAAAGTGCTAAATTTGGGATTTGAACGTTGTCAGTGCTTGTTGTTGTCAGATTCTCCCTTAAATTGCTAGTACAACCTGTAAATAGCTTGGCAAAGTGCTAAATTTGAGATTTGAACATTCTCCGTTCTCATTGTAACTAAATCCTCAATATCCAGCCTCAAAACTCTTTCTATAATTTGTAAACAGCCTCAATCTATATCCACCTCCTTCCCATACCATAAAATGACATAAAATCCATGTTATCAATTCCCAAACATTTTCAATTCATCTACAAATTTATTGATTAGACGAACCCATTTTGCTTCTCATATATGCTGCAAATTTCGGATACCATATAGATATGATAATCATGTATATCCTGTAAATGTTAGCTTGAATACATGGTACAATCTTTTTCATGTTCTTTTAAAATTTCCTTCTTCTTCTTGCTGAACAGATGTTCAATGAAAAATTTAAGAGTTGAAAAAAGGAACGTGAAAATTTTTAAATGAAACACAAGATTGTGGAAATAAAGTTTTAGTTTTGAGGATGGAAGCTGGAAAATCTCAGTTTTGTAGATTGTTAAAGGGTATGTGGAAGTTGGGGGTTTTTATGATTTTCTGAAGTATTAAAGGAATTTTTATGGATGATTCAGATTTTTGCACCAAATTAAAGCTATCTAAAGGCAGATCCAGTTTTCGGTAAACTCTAAATGAGGCAATGGACCTTCATGTGCCTTCGCCAAGGAAGTAAGTAAAGGAACTCTGAATTTAACTTCTAGAAATACTATTAGTCGGACTCGAAGTTGACTTGAATCTTATAAGGAGTCAAGTCTACTTTAACCGACTCTTTCATACAAAATTCCAAGTCTAATTCAAGCTCTACTTTTGATAACAAGCTAGTAGAGTTATCTTGGCAACACAATTGGCATCTACAATTGGCCTGTAAAAGAACCAATTGTATATACCATAAAAGGAAAGGTATGGATCATAATTGAATAGTCCAGATATTAATTAGGAATTTATGCAGCGTTGAAATGGCTGAAAACTGGTCTCTAAGTTGACTTCAGTCTGGCTTTAGGCCGGCATGACTCTGAATTCAGGCCAAGCTCAACAAAATTCGGCTTGACGAGATCAGGCTGGATTACGTAAAGCTTTACTTGGAGTCAGAGTCATTTCTGTCTGAATCCAGACTTAAGTCAGCATGAAGCTCAATATTCGGTCAATTCTACGACATTTACTTTGCGGAAGTAGAGAACTACAGAAATTCAACTTGTCTAGCATCAAAATCAGACTGTCTTGCGGCTCTCCTAACAGAAAAAGTGCATTTAACTTAATAATACAGAAAGACCATAATCCTTAAAAGCGGTCCTATTGCCGCTTTCAGCTTTTGACACATTACTAATCCATTTGATAATATGGTCGCTAAAATTAGTATCATTCGGACATCTAAGTCTATTTCAGCATCTTAAAACTCAATTCTTCTGACGACATAACTCCA
The DNA here is from genome assembly GCF_022539635.2 of Chironomus tepperi. Lineage (NCBI taxonomy): Eukaryota > Metazoa > Arthropoda > Insecta > Diptera > Chironomidae > Chironomus > Chironomus tepperi. Next base: position 6,999,523 of record NW_027226207.1, read on the forward strand.
AAAATACCAAAAATAATCTCAATTTTCCCAATACAAACCTCTCAGCATCAGCCAATCTCGAACAAAAGCAAAAAAATAATTTCCTACGTCAACTAAAAAAGGTTTCATTAATAAATAAGTAAGGAAAACTAAAGTATCTTTAATAATTCATAGTATAAAGCATCTCACATGATTGTGCCTCACTCCTCAATTCCATGATTATGTCAAAACTCATAACCACATAACGTCACATACAATATTTTCGTCCATTTCATCCTCATTATCTCACTGGAGTAATTCATTTCTGAAAGATACCGCTGTAAAAACGAGCTTCCGTTGAAAAATTACTCCGATAAAGCCCGGAATTAACAGGGTACATTTCAAGAAATATCATGAGTATCACGGCCATGGATTTTAATTCTGAAATTGAGAACAAAAGAACAGAAGCTTATATATGAAAATGTATATATACAGTCACAACCCATATTTATAGAAACAGACGTAAGTAAGTGAGTAAATATTAAAGGAATAAAGGGAAATAAGAAAGTCAAATATGTGTAGTCACACATGTGTAACATTGTGTGGAATTTCTGTTTTTGCAATCTTATTGGCATAAAATCATTTTTGCTTGCTGCTGCTGCTGCTGCTGATGCTGTGTAACAAGAATATTCTGGTTTACTCAATTTTAGGAATGTAAGATAGAAAAAAGTATTTTTGTGATGTGGAAATTTGATTTTCTTCTTGTTTTTCTTTTCTTGCTCTTTGGGCTTAATGGAAATGGTATATGATGAGAGAAGCGTGTGTGGTGGTTGTGAGATGGAGAGATGATTAGGTTGGGGTTGGGGGTAAATTGAGGGAATTTGTTGGAGAGTTGACTAATAGTTTTGATGAATTTTGAATTCAATTTTGAGATTTTGGTAAAATTTAAAAGATTGGTGAATTTTTTTCATTATTTTAAAATTATCTTTAAATGTTTTAAGTTTTCATATTTCTTAAAATTTCAAATTTTCTCAAGTTTTAAACTTCTTAAATTTTAAATTTCTAATTTTCAAATTGCATAAATTTTCGAAATCTTTAAATTTCCTAAATTTTCAAGTTTTGTTACATGCTAATCTGTAATATAGCAAAATATGTTAGAAATTTTGACATTTCCTTGAAATTTTTAAATTTTTTGACATTCATCAAAATTTTGAATTGTTCATTTTACTGAAACTTTTTGAATTTTCTAAATTCTTACAATTTTTTAAAAGTATATCAGGCAAATTTGCATCAAATATAATAAAATTAGGTCCAAATTTTAATTTTAATTCCAAAATTTTTTCAGAGTTTCATAAACAAAATTTTAAATTTGTTTTCTGTTTAAAAATTAAATTTTGTAAACTAATTTTGAAAAATATTTAGAAATTAATTTAGAATTCATATGAAAATTTAAAATTACGAAATCTATTAAAATCTGTTTTTTAAATAAATTGATCAATAAATTCTTAAAAATTTGAAAGTTGGTGTAAATTAGAACTTAAATTTGATTCAAACTTTGTATAAAAAGGTGAATCGACTTCACATAAGATTCAGTCCTATTCGACCTCTTTGATAAGGAATTTTAAAAATTTGAAAGTTATTTTAAACCAGAGCTCGAAATTGACTCGAAATTTGTATGCAAAAGTCGATTCAACTTCAAACTTTGTTTTTAATTCAACAAAACAATTCAAAAATCCTTAAAAAAATAAAAAAAACCTCTTCAAAACATTTGTCACATCCTAAAGTTCCCCTCATTCCTCACCAATTCCCTCTCTATCAAAATCCACCCCAACATTACTTTCAACAGCAATCCTCACAATGATTTTACGATGATACATATTGCACAATAAATTTATTTTAAAAAAAATCCAGCACAAAAAAATTTTCTACCTTTTCTTGACATCATGTAGGCGACATTTTAAGTTACACGCATTTAACGTGTTTCTAATGACAATAAAATGAGGAAACTCTTCGTCATCCTTTCCCATCCTCAAAAAAAAATCCTTCTTATTCTTTATCATAATCTCCCCACATACGATGAGAATGAATGAATCGAGTGAATGAAAAATCTGTTCTAAACAGGAACAAAAAGAACTGCTTCAAGCATCATCATCATCCTTATAGATGTATCTACATCATGTAATTGTGTATGTGCTTTGTGATTTTTTTTTCATCTACACAGGAACAGCACACAACAGCAAAAAAAAAAATGCTTCCTTTATACACCAAGTAAAATTGTGTTTGTATGTATTAGTGACATTTACATGTGTATGTGTGTGTAATGATTATATACATAAAGTAAAATGATTTTATTGGGTGCGGTAAAAAAAGGAGAGAAATTTTTTATCTCTGATGTGCTTCATGTATGTATGCTGAGGAACTTACATCAGTTAAAGGGTCTTTAAGCAAATAAAGGAACAGAAAAAAAAATTGTTTATTTTAAAGACTAAAAATGAAGCGGATTTTGTTGGTGGGTTAAGGCACATCCACCCTACACTCTATCCTTAATACTTACTAATTGTGATTTCCATACAATAAAATTAATTGCCTCCCCCCATCCATCTCATCCATCCATTGCCTCCATTCAATTTATATCCAATTGTGTAATGTTCCATTTCCTCGATTGCTAAATTGGTGACATGAAAAAGGAACAGAAAAAAAAAAATAAAAGTTGTAACATTTTTCACTCTCCAAAACAGAGGCAGTAGCTGTTTTGTAAGAATATGTGGGGCCAAAAGGCATACACAAAAAAAAATAGAATCGGAAAAGAACGTCGGGTGGGATTTTTTTTTTTTTTTCTGTTACTTGCACATAAAGTGCTGATGGAATGATGATTTATCATAAAAAACGAGGCAGCAGTGAGAGAGTGAGATTCTGTTGAAAAAAATAAAAATTTGTTCGTTGTTGGATGGAGAAGCTCTTTTTTTTCTCTGGTGGACCCTTGGGGTGAATTTTGGGTGGAATTTAAGGTGATTTTGGAATTTTTCTTGTGGATGAGATTGTTATTGATGATTTTTGAATAAGTTTTTGGTGGTTTTATGTTGTTGAATTTTTATCAATCCCGACTCATGATAACACAAATTCCCGGATCCACCAAGAAGCTTCTTGCACCAAGAATCAATTACTAAATGATCTATGTCCTGGCTACGGAGCTGCTTCTCTACAGGCGAGGTTGTTTGAATAAACTACTTATTAATATACCGCTTGAAGCAGTGATGGACAATATTTGTGCCGCGGCTCATTAATATGGCAATATTGAAGTAAGTCGAGACACAAAACATGGTTGTCCATCACATTTTTAACGTATCTATCATGGTACATTGGTGGATATAAAAGATTGTCATGAGAAGCTCTACACCCTACATACCCTTAGCATTTGATCAGCTTTAGGATCAGATACAGCTTTTCTATTGCTACTGTTAAAATATGCTCAGTTTGTCTACTGAGCATTCAATAAAAATGCAGAAGTAAAGGTTCTTTTGAGCTAGGTAATATCTTGATATAGGTAATAACTGATAATATTGCGCTTGGTATTGGGAATTGGCAAGTGAAAGCCAGCAATAGGGTCAGCTTCAGGCGACTCCTGTGAGAGGTCATGGATTGCAATTGATCTGTACGACCAACGAAGTAAGGAAGTATAGGAAATAGCTGGAGATTAGTCATGTATTGCCAAAGAAACCGATCCAACAATGAAGCATAGGCAGTCGCCTAAGATTTTTACAAATAAGGTGCTCAAGTAAATGTTCCATTTCATGCTAAGGCGAAATAGCTTGTCGCAAGACACGAACTGAATAGTATGCATTAATTATATGAGCGTGGACATATACAAAGTCCAGCAGTTATTCTTAGTCATTTTTAGATCAATCATTGTTTAGTCGACATGATTTCAACATTGGTCAGTTGCCTATGCCATAAAACCTCTGTTTATAGTTGCATATGCCTGCAGTAAATGATAAACAAGAGAATTGAAACAGCACCTGTTTAAGTTTCCATCGTTTCTTCAATCCCCACCAAATCTGGACCAATTGCCTCATCCCTCAATCTTATATTAAAAACGTAATTTTCTAACAAATTTCCTCGCAAGGCATCATCGGATATAAAGGAATGAGCTACAAAAAATCTATTGAATGATTCAGTAAAAAAAAAATAAATATATATTTCCTTGATATCTTTTTATGTCATGGATACATTTAATTTTCATGATATTCTATTTCGACAACTTTCTTCTTTTAATTTTGAGGGCACCAGAATGAAAAATAATTTTTTTTTTCAATAGACCAGAATGTATATACACATCAGCAGAAGAGAAGAGATGATGAAGAAAAAGAAGGAATGAACACGCGTACGGGATGGTATAAGAAGAAGGAGAGAGTAAAACAGAGAGAAAAAAAAGGAAAAGTTTTCATGAAAAAAAGAAAAATGATATCAAGTTTAGTAGAGAACTGCTGCTTCTTATTCCTCAACACCTAATAACATGAAAAAGACATTCGAACAATTAATTATTCATTAGATAATTAAAAGCACAGATTTAATCACGATGAGACACGAAAGTATTTCAAGGGATACGATGGAATTGGAGATTTTCGGTCTGATTGATAAGAGATTTATGGGAGGAAGTGGTCTTAAATGCTTAGATGGGATGTTGTGTTTTTTTGTGAAATTTTTAAAATGATTCTGCAGTTTGGTTGGGGATTTTAAAAGGGGATTTAATGTTTTTTTTAGGGATATGAAGAGCTCAGTACTACTATGAGGGTATTAAGGGACATAAAGGGAAAATGCCGGAATTTTAAAATTGCACAAGGGGAGATTGCGGCTGATATTAGAGGAACAAGTTAGAATTTGCAAGAACATTGAACTGTAACTATAAAATACAGCATATAGAGCCACAAAAAGTCATAACTTCAATTGCTTCTCATTCAATCTATGAATAGCAATTGGATGTCTTCTTATCTACATCCCGACTTATTAGTAATTCGAGCAATAATCCCTAGCAAGCATAGAACATGCTCTCAAGAGCAGAGAAAGCTGAGAGCTCGTTTGTGAACTTGCTTAACTAGTTTATTAGGTAGAGCAAGCTCTTGTAAGCATGCTCTTTGTCTATTAGGGAATCTGGACACCCTGCGTGACTCTGATTTGATGTCGAATTCAGTTTAATTCCGATGCTTTGGAAGCATCATGTCTTCTTGGCATGTACCGGATTTTAGATTAATTAGCCGATTTCTTAAGGAGTGTTGTACCTCCCATTCAAAGCAATCCCCCATCCTCCCACCCCACATCAACATCCCATCCCCATCCTTCTTATCATCCATAAAATATGGACAAATTTGCAATTTACAATTGAGAATAATTAGAATAAAGTTAAGTGATTTAAAGAAATTATTGAGAAAATGAGACACAAAATGCGTCCATTGAGAGCAATTTGCACAATTTCTGCATTTAAAAGTTTTAAATTGCGAAAATGCTAAAGTAGAGTTGTTAATCACTTATTCTATCTTACCGTTGCTATGTGAAGGATAGTATATGGAAAATATAGAATAAGGAAAAGATTATATGGATATTGAATATGGAAAAGATTGAAGAAGATAGTGAGAATGCTATAAATAGTTTACAAATCTCTAAATTAATTGGAATAAGTTTGTATCTTACTCAAATAGATCTCTTTTAGGTAAATTTGCTCATTATCTGTAAGGGAGTATTTCTAGCGTAGTCAATGGGATTTTTGAGTCCTCTCGTTCTCCCCTGATAATGTTTTTAAGAATGATTATTAGGATATATGCTCTTTTTGTTCGTGCATTAGAGCATTGTTGATTTTCACGAAGACACACAGTGAACGAAAATCTGCTCCAATATGAGCGTGACTATGGTACTTGGTCAGACTCGACATTATCCAGCATCAAACAACAGTCAAGTCGTTTTGAAATTGGATTTTTGGTCATTTATACGCCGTGTGCTTTTGTGTTCAATTCATGAGTACAAATATGTAATAAGGATCTCAAAACTGCTGAGATCAAGACAATAGGACCTTTAGAAAGTAAATGTTTAACATTAAAAGGAACGGGGGCAGTTTTGTATCAAATTAATTCTGACTATAGTATTTTAAAATTGTATTATCTAGAAAAATTACTATATTTTCAAACTTACACCCTTATTCCGATATGCTGAGTACTCCCGTACAATAAACAATCACAAATATTATAATGTACCATTCAAGTAATCTTAGTACCTCCAGTTCATAAGCCTGGACCCATCAAACATTACAAACATATTAAAATTAGTTAAATTCACTTGAACGTTTCCCTCAAAAATTCAAAAAACTCAAAACTTCACATCAAAAACTTCATAAATTACCAAACTTAGCACCAAACCCCAAGGTCCACCCCCAAACATTTCTCCAAAAAATCATACACAAACATTTTTTGTAGATTTTCATCCAACACCAACCCAATATGAAAACTTGCTTGTTCACATCTCCATAAATCTCTCCTCAGGGACTAATGTTTAGTATGCTCATTTCCTAATGAAATATTTCCATACAATATTTATGCTACGACATTGAAGTTAAAAGTTACTTCTCTTATTTTTTGTAGACTTGTCTACCAAACCCATAAAAAATTTTTTGTAGATTTTCATGAAATTTATTTGCTTAAAAATTCTGTCAATTTCATATACAGAAGGGAAGCAAGCAAATCCAAATGAATTATCGGCGTCTATGCTGACTGAGTATTTTGCAGAATCTCAATAACAATAGAAAGGAATCGACAAAAAAAAAATTTGCACATAAATTGAGTCCATAAATCATCCATAATTTATGGCAATTTGATAACTAAAGCACGGCATCATCCACAAGAAAAATTTTAAGGTTTTCAATAATTTTTCACTTTTTTTCAACTCACAATTAAGAATTTTAATTCCACTAAGAATCCACAGGAATAATAAAAAAAAAGAGGCAATAAAAATTAATTGTAAATTGCGCTTTTTTGAGACACCCAGAAGCTCGAACGCTACCACTTGACTGAGAATATAATTCTACGATTCATTGAAAACTGATGCTGAGCACTACACATCATCATCATATCCTTTTTTTCATCAAGAGAAAAAATATGCGCACGTTCCAGTATTGCGCACATCCAATTTTTGCTGCCATGACCCGCTCCCAAAAATTTTTTTTTGCATTTTTATCACAAATTTTTAAATTTTTTAAATTATTTTTTGACAAAATTTTACTTAAAATTCAGTCATTAATGCCTGCAAAAGAAGCCTTCAATTCCAACAGTCAAGCATCATACAGCTGAACAAAAAAGAACCTCTGTATTTGAATGCTAAATGCTAGGGGGATAAATCTGTTCCTATACGGGTAATTGTAGTATGGGAATAGCTACATATATACATAAATACAGTCTCTTCCTTGTAAATGGGAACCAGAATCTACAGCCAAATAAAAAAAAGGACTCTGTAATCTCTATGTGTGTATATGTATACAATCCAGCCATATTATCGTCAATTCAATTGTATTTGAGTGTGCATTGTGTCATGTGCTATATAAAAATTGCGAATTGAATGTGTTGATGTGTCTGTAAACTGTGTAATTTTCCTGCTTCTGTTTTTTTTTTTCTCATATTCCCTTCACTCTGTCGACACAACACACAGCATTCAACTCCCTCCTCGCCTTCTCGTTTTTTTTTTTTGGTGTGTTTAAGAGGAAACAGCAGCAGCAGCAGCAGTAGAAAAAAAAAATGTTCTTTTTGTGTCGTTTTGATAAGCGAAAAACATTTTATATTTTTTTTGTTGGTGTTGGTTGGAAAATGCTTTGTGTATGACATGAAAAATGGAAAATGCGATCAATACTTTGTGGAAATAAATTTTCAACTTGTTCTCTTCTGTTACAGCATGCTCTCTTTTTCGGCTTTGTAGGGAAAAAAAATGTATAACTTCTGCTTTTCCTCTTTTTTTGAACAGGGGGGAGTTGTTTGGGTGTTTTGTAACGGATGAATTGGGAATATCTTCACTTACTTCTTGTTTGTTGATTAGTTTATTAAATATTTAAGGAATCTAGTACTAAGCCGGCTTAGTGCACTGGAAAGGCAAATAATTTGATGATTTAGCTTAAATAGCAGTTAATCAGCATCCAGAATGAAAATGTTGTGTTTGATGTAAGATATCATCACTAACAATCAGAATTTACCAATAATTTAGCTTGTTTTGAATCAATGATGAATTAGGAAATCCAGGAAAGGACGGAAAAGTTCCAAACTGATTGAAGATCAAGCCAGTTTTTGACATTCTATAAGTGCAACAATAGATCATCGAGCTAATGGGCCAAATAAGTACCTCGAAAAGCACATTTTTGAAAAGTCCAGTATCAGACTGATGCCCTTTTGGAATCATGATTCATTCATCTAGCAATTGTATGATTTCTTCAATTTTGAACAATTTTCAGATAGTTGTCTGAGCCTTGGATAGCATTAGGCAACAATTAAAGATAAACTGACACTTAGTCGGCACAAAATAGTCACTACTCCATTTGTTGGTCTTTTTGGTATTTTTGGACAGACAAAGAGCATGCTTTCATGGTACAAGAATGCCACTTTTACGTTTAAAAGCGGTTTATTCACCTGATTGGGTTCTTGTCCTCTTTAACGTGCGTAAAAAAGTTAAGCACTTTGGACAGAATAGTTTAAATTGCCAGGTAAAAGTTTAGAATCTGATATCCGAATAATATGAATTGTATCTACATCTAGGTACACATGCTTAATCACTATTCACTATTCAAAATCAAACAATTTAAGAGATTAAAAATTGAGACATTATAAACAAAAGATCCCCATCATCAGGAAGCAATCAGATTAAAACTGCCCATCACTACACAACAGACATCATTTCCTCACAAATCCCCATCACATCCTCCCTTTTTCATAATAATAATAATATTTTTTATTATTCGGAACATTCACATCATCCATCCATTGAAATCAAAATGTTGTAAAAAGGAAGGATAATGTGTATGAATAAGCGTAAGGGGTATGAGGATGATGATACGTATACACATAAAAATATTATGTAGACGAGTTAGGTAAATTGAAATTATCACCCTGGAAATGAAATTTAAGAAGAAGAAAATACACGACAAGTTCTACCATTTGAATGATATGAATGACAAATTGTTATTTACATTTTTATGGCAATGAAGAATTCTCGACGTAGCAAAAGAAACGACAATACGTGTGTGGGTGGTTGTAAGGCATGGTAGGCAGGAATGAAAAGAAGAAAGATTGACGCTTTCAATGAGAAAATTAAAAGACATTAACAAGAAAATTAACAAAATATTAATCATTTTATTATTTTTTTTTGATAAGAAGTGAGAAGTTACTTCCTGATGTTGTAGTTGTGCGGATTGGAATGAGGATTTATAAGTTAGAAATTAATTTGAAGGTCTATAAGGAATGTCGTTTTAAGCAGTGAATTGTAATTAAATTAATTGTTTAAATGGGACGAAAAGAAATTTTTTTCGGGTTGACTTTTGGAAGTCTTTTGAGGAACGAGATTTTTGCTTTCTTGAGTTATTTGGGGGTGGATTAGAATTGGATGCGGTAGAAGTTGATTAAAAGTAAACAGAATAGAGTGAAATTCAGATGGGAACAATATTTCAAATTCTTGTTGCTGATTTCTTGAGTAAATCATTATTAAACATGAAGTATGACTAGATGACATTTAGGTATGATTGGAAATTGTTCGAGAAAGTGATCTTTATAGTGAATACAGTCTGGTAAACCTATGTACTACTCGATATTTTTGAAAATTCCAAGAATTGAATGCCTATTTCTGGTTCAATCGTGGCTTAGCATCAAAGAATCGGTATGAACCAAGATATCCAAAAATGAAGAAAATTAGCATCAAATCAGCATAAAATCTGCATTAGGAAAATGTAGAGCCAGATTTTGCTCGTCCTCGAACCTGTACAACGCTGTATCTTAGACACATTCTTGACCTTTTTGGAGCCATCAGTCTTCAGCTTTCTTTTCTTGCCTGAAATGCTGACACTGCAGCTAAGTTGAGTTCTTTAGATCTTGATATGACTAACAAATATCCAAATAGCTCCCAATAAAATTAAATGGCCTCCATATCAACCTTGAACATCCCGAGCGACACATTATGATGAAAATGCTGTAAATGCATTCATTATCACATTTTGATCAGAGATTGAAGCCGCTGATAATTTAGTCGGCGAACAAAGTAAGCGAACATTTAGCCGCCGACCTTAGAGTCTTCGATCTCCAACCTTGATGACTTCAAATGAACGTAATATGATAGAAAAATCATCATACTTATTGAATAACTTACTTCTTTGAGCATACACTTTGAGCACTTTGAGCATATTTGTACTCAATATACTCCATGAACTCAAACAGTAGCCACAAAACGTAAAGAGAAGAATCAACGAACGGATTAAGTAAGACTCCCTGAGTTTGAGTCTAAAACTGGCTCTATTGCAGTCAACCGGTTGAAAAATTCATCATAATGTCATCAAGATGCATTTACAATCTCAACTTCATAATATGCCGCCCGGGATTCTCATAATTTCCCTCACAAACCCATTAAAATTCACCATCAATACAAAAAATAATTTCTCCATTTAATACATTTTCCGTACATATTCAGCATACACAAAAAAAAAATTCTCTCCAAAATTCAGTCTCAAGCATAAATAAAAGAGAAATGTTATCAATAGATTCAAAAAATGTTTCCGTTACACATAGCAACGGCATAGAATTTAAAAAAAAGAATAAAGACATTCACAACCATTTTACAGATGATGCTATGCTGCAGACATGACAACAGATTCTACTCGCGCAGTCGCATAAATGCTAATTTCTTAAGGACGCTTGAATGGTTTTTGTGCACCCTTGAGATTTTTTTCTTGCTTCTCTTCTCTTTTTCTCATATTTGTATTGGGGACATGCTGAGATTTGATTTTATTTATGTTGATGAAATATTACTTCCGGTAAATTATACTTCTTTTTGTGTATTATATTGGGGAATTGTTGGATATGTTGATGATATGTTGCTAAGTATTGAATTTAAAATGGATAAGAAAGTCATGCGCTTGTGTTGTTAGTGCCATTTGCTGACTAGGTATGTTGCCATTTTGGTCAATGTTTATTTGAACCTGAATCAGGTTCTACTGCTGTCTACCATTCTGTAAGTAATCTACAGCATTTAATTTAGCAGCAAAAATTGAATTAAATTCAATATAGTTGTTCCAAGTCTCTAAAATTCGTCAATAAATGATAATTGACTGTCAGAAAGGAAGGAGACCTATAGGATCACCCAGAAATGACGTAACGCATAGGAACGTAGAAGGAGAAGTTGGTTAGGCATTGGTTTTGCAATTTTGGCTCATGATTATGTTACAAAGTGGATCAGTGGAGGGATGACAGGTCTAAAATCGCTCTTTTTATGATTATGTCATTTCCTAAAGTCTCCTGAATGACCCAAATGACATTAAACGCCATAGAACTCGAAGTCAACTCACATGTTGTATGGATTGGTCAAATTCAAGCTCCAATACACCATTTACGAACAAACCCTCATCAACACATCTCCCAGAAAAAAACCAAAGAAGCTCCAAAACAGTCCACAAACCCAACACAAACTTAAAACAGTCCACAATCCACAAACCTTCAATCAAAATCTAATAATTTTCAATAAAAAAATTCAAGAAACATTTACAAAATAATCCCAAAACAAATTCCCTGTAGACGGAGTCACGAAGTAGAGCAACACAATTTAATAAAGACTGTCTTATGACGGCCATTAGATTATCTGGAAACAGACGAAAGTTATTTTTCTATTATTTGTGTGGAGATGAGGCATGGCAGGCAGGCGGTTGAATATTTTGTAGAGTTTTGGATGCAAGCAGGAAGGTAGGAGTGAGGTTATCAAGATTGAACCTTAGTTTCGTCCATTAAGACCCAAAAGTATCCATTAAGACTCAATAAAGCCACTCCACAGCATTAATTGCCAAAAATTTAAATAATTAAATATCCAGCATCGTCCAAAAAAATCCAGACATATCCAACCCATAATCACACTAATTGACAGACTTCAGCAATAAACTTTTTAATCACCCAACAATTTTTTTAAGTTCCAGTACTCATAAAAATTAATCCCCTAGAATCCATTTCGTACGCAACAAAAAAGAACGCCTTTATATTGCATATAAAAAATTAATCTACATAAAACACATATGAAGCTGTGAGCAGATACAGCAATACAAAAAAAAAATCCACTCTCATTACCGACGACGGCACAAAAAAAAGTAACGGCATACACCATGTGATTCAGCCATTTAATTTAGCCTCATTTATGCCACATTCATTCATTCAATCCATCTAAAACAAATCTCATAGTAGTAGATAAAGTCAATTTATCACAGCACAAAATGTTTTTGTTGTATCTTTACTCATTTTGTTATGCTGGGGGTGCAGGGATGTAGTTAGGAGGGGATGTTGTTGGAGATTCATTTGAGAATCAGATTTAGGGTATTTTATGATTTTGAGAGCAAACAGAAGTATTCTGATGATAGAGATTAAACTGAATTAGCCATTGGAAGCTGGGAAGCAGTAGACAGCAATAAGGCCTGTTTCAGGTGCCATTCAAGGAAGACAATGGGTCACAATTGATATATATGGCAAGATTACATTCTATATGATTTCTAGGATTCGCGGATAAGTTTAGTTGATAGATACAGCACTGTTTTTAGTATTGGGAATTGACAAGCTGTAAATTACGAAAGAATCAGCTTCAAGCATCATCTAATAAGCACTATGGGTTGCAATTGACCTATAGAATCAGCACCGTTGCTAAATTATAACATTGGACCCATTTTTGAATCTGATCCTTAATTTAGGGCTACTCTTGAAGTATCGAAAAACTCACATGAACATAACCAAGTGATTCGACAAGGTTTGAGTCAACCAGACCCAATAGAAACCATATCCAGCACTATTATCAGTCTTCATACCAAAATTCCTCAAATTCCTCTTGAACCCACCTCCTTCCCCTCCATAAATCCTAACTCCATCCCCATCAACCCCATATTATACATTTCAGTAATGCTACAACACATCACACACACACATTACAGTCATCGACTTGTCATTACTGTGTATCATCATCATTTGTTTCATAATTTTCATTCACACGACTTCTCTCGCATATTTTTTTCCATTTTTGTTCTTATTCACATCCATTCAACCGCAATAACATCATAACATTAGATATCAAGCCATTCATCCTTCATACTTCACAATTAGAATGAACAGGCAGTGACTCTTTCTTCAAGGTCTTCTCGGAAACTCATTTTTGCTTCACTTTTAACTTTCTTCTTTCTGTTTCACTTGTGTCATTGGAAGCATGAGCAGTTTTTCGTGATGACAGAAATTATTAGAGAGACACTTTGTCATGATGATGAATTAATCGGTCAATGAAGGTTATAAAGTTGGGGATGTTAATTGATTTTGTGATGAGTTGTTAGTGGTTTTGACAGGAATATTCGTTGGAATAAAGGAGTGATGAGGGAATTGAAGGAGATTGAAGGAGAATGCGACTGTGTTAGACAGTTAGAGAGGTTTGAGATCAATCTTGGATATTGCTTTGTTCAGGGATGGTTGCAACGTTATGTTTAGAATAGAATATAATGTTGGGTTTGCCTATAGCAACGGCACTGCGTCGATAATCTGTTGTACCATCCCAAATTCTCTAAAAAGTGCCTATGTCTTTGATAAAACCAACGATGTCCAAATAGCGCTATTTTGGTATATCCATCGTTATGCTTATTTCAGCTTTGTGCCGTATTGGTCAGTAAAAAGGCGATTATTGGTTTAGGAATGGATTTAACACTTTTGAATTAGTCTGTGAGCTTCCTTGATAAGTGTAAATGCGGAACTGACGAGTTCAGCTTTGTATTGACCTAATACCGTACTGGTCGTCGAATATGTTTGCTTCTGTTGTTCAGAAACTCAATGAACAAGGGTATTGCCACGTGGGAGTTTCAATGGTAATCGTTATGTAGCAGTGAGGATCAAACTGTGAGCCGCGGCACACATTGGAGATAAACTTCGACCGCGCTAGTGCGCCGCTGCTTAAAGTTTGAGTATCACTGCTCCATAACGATTACCATTGAAACTTCCACGTGGCGATGTCTTGATCATTGAGTTTCTGGCCAGTGCGGCATAAATCCAGTTCGTAAGGAGCTAAACTCATTGGTTTCACATTCACAGAGAACAAGGAAGCTCCCAAAACAATCTAATGGTGTTAAATCCATACCTAAGCCAATAATCGCCTTTTACCTGTCCAAACACCCGATAAGCAATCTCCAAAACTTCCGTAATTCGCACTAAAGTCAATTGTCCTAGGTTGCCTTTTAACATATTTTCTCGTTCCCTTTCACATGCACATTAGCAAGCATAAAGGTTTTTTTATTCCTTCTTTATTAATTCTCACAATCTTCCATACACAAAGCTGATGATGAGAAAGGAAAAAAGAAGAAACAAAACAAAAAAAAAAGAATAATTTTTAAGCAGGCACTGATGGTATAAATAAAAATCATCCATAAAACACATTGTATAAGCACGTTGTGTGCTGTTTCGCATAGGGACCTTTTACGATACTTTTTTTTTCTCTCTCTTTTACTCATTCCATAGCTAAAAAATGATTGATTATCATCCATTGTGAATGAAATGCAGCAGCAGTAAAAAGAATGTATGTGTATGGATATAATGTGCTGGATATTGTACATAAATATGTATAAGGGACTTAATGTAACGTTATAATGTAGGGTCATAAGTTACAGATATATTTAGATGTAGCTCGATTGGATATAGGAGTTGTTTGGTTGAGGATATGCTGTGACATATGGTGACGTAGGGATGGGAATGGATGGAAAGGGGATGCAGTTAGGGGGAATCAGTGCTGGGGATCAGATGCTGAAGGATAAGTGGCTTGAAAAGGTGTTTTTGAGATTTTTAGACTTCAAATTTGAGTTCGAGCATCAAAAACTAGACAAAGCCAGACTAAAAGCAATTTTGGACTTGATATTGATGATTGACAGACTATAGACACAATGAGAGCTAGTTCGCAGCTATTTAAAAGTGACTATGAATTACAATTGATCTGTACGACCAGATTATGCAGTATGAACTGTGAAAATGTACCGGTAATGTCTCAATCTGCATTCCGTCTAGATTTCGAGTATTTATTGAAGTCCACTGAAGTCAAAACATCGAAAATCCATAAAATGCAGTAAATAACTACCAAAATTCATTCCTCCATCCAACGACATAGTCTCAAACTCTTAAATCCTCATACAGCCTTCAGCTACACAGATAAACAAATCCACATGACCATTGAATGAGCTAATGCACATAAACTCAATCTTAAAGACTTTAAAGTCCACACCAACAAAAAAACTTCCCAACCAATTCGCATGTCCAACAAATTTTTTTCAAATTTTTTTATGTCTTTCACTAAAAAATTCTTTTTTTTTATCCTGCATCCAAACTTTTTAATCAACTGAGAATGAACGTGTGCATTGCACATGAACAAAGACTTTTATTATCCAAAAATTATTCATTTAACAGTAAAAAACAAAACAAGCAAGCAATGAAAAATATATATTTTTTGTTCTGAACTAACCAAAGTTTGCTGTTCTTTTGGGATCTCAACTTTTATTGTCCTTTTTTGTTTCTCTACCGTCACTATTCTTTAAGTACTGTTATGAACTGAATGCTGGAGAGAGAATCAAAAAGTGAACGTTATGGATTGTTGTTGTACGTAGGGATGAAAACTGACAATAATTTTTGAAGTTTACATCGGAGAGAATTGAGAGCTTTTGAGAACGAAAAAGCTTGGTGGTGAGTTTGAATATTTTGTGGCCGTTGTGAATGTTTTGTGATGATGGATTTAAGAGTTGGATTTATTTTAATGTTGGATTCTTGAGATTTAGCTGCAATAGATTTGTAAATGCGAAGGTTTGTTGAATATTTTGATTCTTACGTACTTATTTTGATGACCGGTGTTCATTTCCGAGGAGAACAGGCTGAGATTAGTCTGATAACAAACTAGGCATGACGACAAGCTCCACAAATGTTAAGCTTATGACTTGTACATCCTGGAAGGCTGGTAGGTGAAGAAATGACTGAAAATCTGATCACAGTCTAACTTGATTCTAGTCTAAAGCCGGATTTCATAGAATCTAAACTAAGTCTAAACTAGACCACGCTAATCAGTGATTTCTGGACAAAATACCAACTAAACGCAGTCTGTTCTACTTGGAGTTGTTCAACAAAGGTACTACACAATGAAATTAGCCTAGAATGATCAGTTTCAATTGATGGCCGGCTGCAATGTTGCGCAAAAATCATGAAAATTGAACGAATGCTCACGTACTGTCAGGTTCTCCTATATATGGGTCGATATCCCAGATTCTAATCTGCAAATAATCAGTTAATCTATCAATGATCCGGCCTCAAGCCGGCGTGACCATTTCTTGGTGTCGGATTCGATCCAGATTCAGTTTATGCCAGAGTCACAACGGCCTGATCCAGTATTTTTGATCAAATAAGTGACTTCTGTCATTCGAGAAACTTGTATTGCTAATCGTTGAATATCTTGATTCCTTTAATTTATCTTTCCAGTTCAAGCTTCATCAACCATCATAGATTACTACTCTATAAAATTCATGCAAAAAAGATAACACACCTCTCTAAATTTCCATTCAAAATCAACTTTTTATAGTTCAAGAAAAGTCAATAGCTACCCCAAGTCATAAAATATCCACAACAGTAACTTACCCAGCACCAAACAAAACTTTATCTTCAATTCTTCTACTCCTTTCAATAGAATCTTATAAAAAAAGACATGTATGAACATGAAAAGGACATAAATTCTTAACTCGACTCATGTGCCACACCAAAATGACCAATTTCCTATGGCAAAATGTTTATTAAATAGGGGATGGATGGAGGGATAGACTATAAAATTCTTATATCAGTTGCTCCTTAGCCTCCTTTTCAATAAATTTCTTAAAAACTTATCATTTTTCCTTTTTAGATCTTCTTATTCTCCCTTTTACTCCTTTTATTCTGTTTAAATAAAGAAGGTAATAAAGTCAACACCTTTTTTTTCCTCATCAATAGACCTTTAAACCGTTTATGCTGAATCATAAAGTATTACGGTAAATACATCTATATTTGTCAAGGATCTGTAATGTTATTTTGATGGATTGTCCAAAATAAGATAATAGATTGAGTGTGATTGTTGGTTCCCTTGGAAGAGTTTTGAGGATTTTGATGGATTTGAAGGGATTTGTGGATGGGTTGTTTTGAGGTTTTCTAGGAAATTTCTCAAGAATTTCGTCAAATTTGCCTAAATTTTTCAAAAGTCTTCAATTTTTGGACAAAATTCTCAATTTTTTGGGCAAATTTCATCAAAATTCTCAACTTTTTGGACAAATTTCTTAAAATTTCTCAATTTTTTTGGATAAATTCCTTGAAAATTCTCAATTTTTTGGGCGAATTTCTTCAAAATTCTCAATTTTTTTGGATAAATTCCTTGAAAATTCTCAATTTTTTGGGCGAATTTCATCAAAATTTTCAATTTTATGGACAAATTTCTACAAAATTCACAAATTTTTAGGCAAATTTCTTCAAAATTCTCAAATTTTTGGGCAAAATTCTTCAAATTCCTTCAAAGTTCTTCAAATTTCCCATAAAATTAACACAAAGGAATCCAAACTCAACCAAAATCCCCTCAATTCCCATTCATTGACATATGATCCACCAACCCACCAAAAACCACACAAAAATTCTCCCGAATGCCATAAAAAAATCATAAAAAAGGTACATACATTAATGCCCTCAAATAACCTTTTTTTAAGCTTTGAGTTAAAAATTCAAGCATTTTTGTTGTTGTTTATGTTCAATATCTACTTCCACTCGAAGTGTATTAACCTTTTGTACACTTCACACATGTCCATACTGTACATAAAGGAATGATAGTGCGATATAAAGACCAAAACGTAAATCGACGTCATAATAAATTCTTTCATAGAACTGTACACAATATTTCAAGTTATTGGAACTAATTTAATGTGGTCTACGACATCGTGGCTGTTTTATTTTTCTAAACGAGCTTCCTGAATAGTTTTTTGCAATTTTTATGTAATTAAAATTAAATAAGTCAAACCTGACCGTCCGATCACTTAACCAAAAGAAATAGGTTAACAGTAAATGGACTAATAATTATTATTGGCAGTGGACGGACATAATTAACATAATTTTCTTGGCTTCTTTCTTATGTCCACAACAAAAAGTTATTTTTATGACGTTTCGTTCTATTCTTACTTCTTGGTTCCGAAAGAGTTTAATGAATGTGGTGGAAGGGAAATGTCTTCATGCTTTACGTCTGAATGATTATTAATTGCTGATTGCCCAATATGTAGATATATATTTTGCGAATGAGGTAGTTGGAAAATTACTAGAACAATTAAGAACAATTTTCATGAGACGGTGGTTGCGATGGAAGTTGAACGATAAGAAAAGTATTTGCGATTTTTATTCAAGAAAAAATGACCGGTCGAGTCTGAAAATATGTATATGCTTTACATTCACAATCGCATAATCTAAACAACCACAATTTTAAATCAATTAACTGTTATTATTTGCTGTTGTTGCTGTTTTTATTATTATTATAGGCTTTGGGTATGAAATATTTTGAGTAAATACTGAAAAATTGTAGAATTTTCTGATTCCGTTGGGGGGTTTGTGAAGTAATGAGGTTTGGTGTTTGATAGCGAGTGACTTGCTTTGCCTTGTTTTGAGTCATTTTAGAGAAGATTTTCCATTATTTGAGTCATTTTGGTTGAGATTGTTGATTTACTTCATTATTTTGTCATCTTGGGCTTGCACATCCTTTTTCGAAAGGCACACGGCGTAGAAATTGTTGAAAATTAGGCCTTAATCAAACTTGGCTCTAACCTGAAACCAAATTTTATCCTATTTAGTTTTAGGCCTGAGTCACGCTTGTCTGGAGTCACATTTTCAACCATTTCTATGTCATGTCCTTTTCAGGTTTGTTGCATGAAGAAACTGTATCAAACTGAATCTAATTTCCAATATTCTCCTCATATTATTGGTGGGCAACTTGTATGGACCAAAAATTCTAGAAAATGCTATGAACCAAATGCCGTGTACGATCCAGTATCCAGGCTTAACACCAAAGTGTAACGCGAAAACTGTCAAAGTGCACCACTGCCATATATCATGGACATTCCTCATGTACAATCCCAATTTAGAGAAATTATTTATTCTCAGTATTTCACTAATTTCTCTAGAAATAACTTGAGCTAATTAAGCCAAGCTAGTAAATTCTTGAAAATTTCTATGTTCAGCCGACAGTCGAAACTGCAACATCAGACAAATATAGCCAATCAAGTATATAGAATGAGAGACGACTGACCTTCAGGAAAAAAAGTCAATTTAGTTTGGCTGCATTGGTCAGTCTCGACGAAATTTTGTGAAAAAAGAAGCAAAATTATGGCGGTGTTGAGATAATTGGATGTCCCGTGAAGAGAGAAAGAAGAGGCTTTTGGGGGAATTGTGATGAAGGAAGTAATGAGTTTGAGATGATATGGTGCAATATTTTGATGGAATGGAATCAATGTTGAGAATTTGTTGATAATGTAGATCAGTTGTGTGCAACCTGTAGATCAGTTGTGTGCCAATGCAAGCTAGAGTGCCAACAAAAATGTTCGGAAATGCCATGAATCGTATGCCGTGTGCAATTTCGGTCGAGGCTCATCACAAAAATGTGCCTAAACTGATGTAGATTGATTTCAACTTAAAAATGCGATTTCAGAACAAGATCTTAATAAGTTAGAAACTAATAAGTAAATACGAGGTTTATATGGAACTGCTGAACTACCAGAGTTGCCAGGACGCTTTTGCGGAGTTGCCGTCACTGGAGTCCGGCCTCTTAAAGTTCAGCTCAACTAGAAATGATTAAATGAGTCTGAAAGGATTCACACCGATAAAAAAAATTTTAATATTTCCATATTAGATTTGTATTAAGCTTTTTCCTAATATTTTTTATTAGATTCTAATAGTTTTTTATTAGATTTTTGTTTAAAATCCAAAAGTTTTAATATTTTCTATTGAATTTTAATACCACTATATTAAAATTTAATATTTTAGTATTAAAATTTAATATTTTATCATTTAGTATTTTAAATATTAAAATTCAATATTTTTGTATTAAAATTTATATTAAAATTTAATATTTTAGTATTAAAATTTAATATTTTAGTATTAAAATTTAATATTTTAGTATTAAAAATTAATATATTTCTATTGGTAAAAAAATGTGAAGTGTCATTACAATTTAGACTTAGTAATTAAAATATTTAAAATGTGTGTTAATAAAGTGCAATAAGGATTCAAGTGAAATTAAAGCTCTGGATGAGCATCTACAAATAAAGTATAGATCTAAATTGGGGTAATTCAAGATATAAGGACCAAAGGTAACTTTTCTCTTCAGGAAATTGATAAAAATCCATATGTTAATAAAAATTTTCTTTTTAGTAAATAAATATTGAAGTGATCTGAACTGGATGTTCGATGAACAAAGGAGAACATAGCACTGGATAAGAAGTGGACGTTCTAAATGACTGGATTTCGAGCAATGATTCCACTTTTTAATGGTAACAAAATTTAATTATTAATAATAATTCAATTCATTAATTCTTTATAAATTTTGCAGCTGAAAAGACAAACACAGGAGTCAAAGAAGTGAAAATTTATTCAGAGTCATTGAAAATTATGAACCAGAGGAAGCAGTCATATATATGGGCACTAATGAAAAACGAGGAATGGAATTCATCACTTTTAGCCTATCCTTACGAATAAGATTCCAAATCAAAAGCTTTACATGGCTTTATAAATTCTGTTCAACTATAAATATTTTATGTAATTACCACGTTAAGTGTGAAAATACATTTTCAATATAAATAAAGTTTAATAAAATTATATTAAAATCGAATAAAACAAATATTAGATTTAATAATTTTTAACGGATTTTTCAGTTTCAAAAATTTGAAGAAATTTAATATGCTAATATTAAATTTTAATACGGATATATTAAATTTGGAATGACCACAACGGTTTTTCTTTTTTTAAATTTTATCTCTAAAATTAATACAAATCTATTAAAATTTAATATTTTTGTATTTGAGGAAAATCTAATATTTTGTATTAGATTTTCTCATACAAATCTAATACAAAATATTAAATTATTTTTATCAGTGCAGTTTCGAAAAGACGAGAAATTATGTCTTCAGGCTAGTATTACTCTTGCATCACAGTCCAAAGATCCTCCATAAAAGCCATAAAAATTCATTAAATCAATAAAGTTAATCTCCAGCTATGACGTCCATGCACAGTAGCCTCAATTTTGCTCCACATAAATTCCACCAAACTCGTCAAACTTCAAACATTATTTCACATTACATCACATTGCCTACATCATTAATTATGTCCATATTTCAACAAAATAAGTAACAAAGAGTTGGATTAACTCACAAACACAACACAAAAAATTATGATTATCTCATTTTCAAATATTTATTTTTATTTATTTATCATTATACTCAGTCTATACATAAAAGAGTTGATCCTCTCTTGTCTTCTTATTTTTGCTGCTACTCTGGCAGGGAAAAACACAAAAATTTGCTTTTCAACTCAATAGTCATCGCCTTATAAAAGGATTAAATCTCATTGTGGGTATTTATTACTGTAAATTCGACCTTAAGATGAGAAAAAATAATATTGGGAATTGGTTGGGGATGTGGTTAGGTGTGAGTGACTAGAGCGCATTTTTTGGGTGTGTTGAATTGAAGGACTAAGGAGCATTTAAAGGAAGTTGGAGATTAACGGTTATTGAAAATTTGAAAATCAATGGTATAAAAATATTTGAAAAATAACAGCCAAATTTTTTTGAAAATTAACTGCCAAGAAAAATTTGAAATTGACAGTTATGTCAAAAATATGTGAAAATTAATGACCAAGAAATTTTTGAATTTTAACGGTCAAAATAAATTTGAAAATTAACGGTCAAAAAATATTTGAAAAATCAGCAACTAGACAAAGCAACTAGCACTGACAAACAGTATTGACAGTCAGTCAGTCAAACCACACACAATACTCACCCTCCTTCCCATCCACAAACATGCTCCCAAAACACAAAAGAGAAGCACCAAGAAGTCGGACGTCACAACTCCGAAATCCGTCGTCTAATCCTTTAACCCGAAATAGTATAGTAAAAGAAGGATCATGACTCCATACATTTTTATGATACTATTGTTCCGTAAAGTCATCGTCATATACAAAAGCAAGTCTAATCCTGTTGTTGACAAATATCCTAGCTATGTATATTAGATTAATAGCTCCTAAGTCACTTTCCTTTGTTTCTATTTCGAGTACGAAGATACATTTCGTAACAATAATTTACCTACTCATGTATAGCCTCTCATGTTGCCAGTAACCAGAGCAATAACAATAAAAGATTTATGATTATGCATAATCGTATTTTTTTTGGGTGAAAGACTTTTACTGACTTAAAACTTTGTATTCTCTTTGATGTATGGAACTGGTGGGAGAGAGGGTATTAAAGGGGCAAACAAAAAAATTGATGGCGCTATGTACTGACGTCTGTGGCTAGACCCTTTTTATTGTTGTTGCTCTGTTTTCCGTTATTTGCTTCTTAATTTGTTCAATTTAGAGTTTCTAGTTGGAAATGGAAGGAGAAGTTTATGCAAAATTATATGTTTGGGGATTTTTGTGAATTTTAGAATTTTTGAGCATATTTTACTTTAATTTACTTTAATTCAAATCTCAATAACAGGCAAAAAGGCCGCTTTTACCGTATTGGTCTTTCTGTGACATGAAAGCATATTCTTTGCCTGTTAAGGTCGTCGATTGCAAAGCAGTGTAGATATGCAACGACAATGAGTAATCCAATTAATGTAAAAATTAGCTTAATTTGACATTGCGTTAAACTTTATTATCAAAAGAAAATTATGAGATGAACTGATGAGAGAAATTGTATGAGAGATGAGTTCAAGTCTCAATTCTTGTTAATTTGATTGAAAAATTGTATAAACCCATTTTTTCTCATATTTAAGATTCTGGAAAGGACAATGAGAATTAAGTTTTAGGAACGGGAGCTTAAAATAAAGTTGAAGCTTGAGACAGACTTGCATTTGAGTTTGAATAACGACAAGTAAAAGAGGACAGCCTTTAGAGCCTACTCCAACAATTCTAAACCTGAGATGTTATAAAAATGCTTTAGAACTGGTCATCAACTAGTTCATTAACTTGCCCTCAACCAGTTATAACATGTTCTTGTCGGCTCGGAAAAGACATTTAAAACGTAAAAAATTTTGATAAACGTTATGTGAAATTATGAATTAATAAATAGCTTAAATAACAAGCTTTGGTTACTACAGGAGCTATGATAGCTTATTTTTGGAAGCGAAACATCCTCCTGATGATTCCAAAGGTACAAATATCATGATCTAGAATTTGTAGCAATTATCAACCTCTGATCTGCACACAATACCTTTGTGAATCTATGAATTTTGAGTTTCAGCCGAGTTTTCAAGCAAGATTTCTAAAATTCTTTTTGAATAATTTCATAATAATTTTTAAATATTTCAATAATTCATTAAATATTCAGCCTGACACTGATTGTATTTATAACAGTATCGATAGTATTTTGTCCAATGTGACGGCATCAACAGTTTTATCACTGTATTTGTACATTTCTTTAGGAATATGTATATCAAACTATTTTAGATTCAACAAACTAAGCTAGTGCTTCGACTAACATTTGAATTTGAACTTATTAAAATCAAATATCTAGACATTGTTCATTAACAAACTAGTTCGCTGACCGTGCAGATCAATTGCGATCTATGACTACTCTTAAACGTCTCCTAAAGCTATGTAGCTCTATATGTGCCTTAATTTTGATTAATTATCAATTTCAGATCTTGATTTTGTGCATTAGGATGTTAAATTCGAGCTTCTTAACGCAATTTTAATTTAATTTTTCGCTTCGTTTATTTAATTTTGCATTCCTTCATTCCATGTGCATCCATAACAGCCTAATTTCAACAAATCCAAAACTCCACTTCAAAATATTCAAAATGGACCACCATTCAGGTACATCTTTAACATTTTATTGAACAATAATTTAATACCTACTTGAGATAGCACTTGAAAATGTTTAAAGAGGATTGTCACTGCCCCCAAAGTCATATAAACTCAAGTAGGGATTAAAATCTTATAATAGAAAAGCTAAGAAGATGAAAATTATTCTCAGAAGATGCTCAAGAGATGGAGACAAGGTAAGCAAACAAAGGAATTGGTGCAATAAAATAATAATAATTTTTAAAATTGAATTTTTGAATTTTTTGAATTGAAAATTGGAATTAAACATTAAATTGAATCCAATTTGAGTTAAAGTCCTAAATAAATTATCCCAAATTGACCCAATTACGCCTAATCCCATCGACATCTCATTAACTTCCAACTTCAAACTCATATATCCATTACAAAAACCAACAATCCTTAAATATCCAATCTCATGTCACCAATCTAATTGCATAAAATCTTTGATTCCTTTTTTTTCGCCCAAAAGTCATCAAGTGCCAAACAAAATACTCGAAATAATTCACATTTTATGACTAACGGCTCTTCAATTTCCGTCTCTGAGACGACGACTTAATCCCAGGTAGATTTTTTATATTCTCTCCGTCCGACAGCCAAAAAAAAGAAGTAAAAAGTTCATTGTTTTCTTTATAATTATGAGCAATTGTCATGTTATTCTGTCACCAGACGTTATCAATAGTTGAGGCTTTAAATTCTCGTGCATTTGTCGAGTTTAGCTTAGTTGAGAATTTGAAGTGCAAGGTGCAAGTTGTGGGTGAAAAAAAAAATAAATATTTCATAAAAAATATGAAAATAAAATTGAGAAAGTTTATAAACAAGTTTTAAAGAATTTTGAGAAAGTTTGAAAAGAATTGGAAATAAGAAATTGACACAAATTGGACTAAAAATTGAAATAAAGAATTTTAAAAATTCAAAAAATATTTAAAAAGTTGGAAAAATCGACAATTAAGTTTGAAAAATTGAATAAAAAGTTAAAAATTAAATTTAAAAAATTGAAATTGAATTCAAATAATTTAAAATAAGTTGAAAAATTGGAATTTAATTTAAAAATTGAAATTTGAATTTGAAAATTGAAATTTGAATTTGAAAAACATTTAAAATTGAAATTAAAAAAATAAAAACAATTAAAAATTGATTTTAAAAATCAAAAAATCTTCAAAAAAAATTGAAATTTCATCAAAATAATTCAAAAATTCACCAAAAATCCCCACCAAATCATGATGCTCGACAACCAAATCACATCCCTAGACACCCAATCATACGGATACGACATAATGGTCACAAATCTTCCAGCAATTGATAAATTAACAAATTCAACAAGTGTATCATTAAAATATTGGAATCCAGCAACAGATGATGATCGCTCAAACAACAATAACACTGCTACTGCCGCTGTTATACTTAAAAATGGTAAGTACAACAACAAAAGAAAAATGTTTCATTGACCGCATCGACTATATCCATCTTCCTTTCCAACAAACACAAGAAATATTTCAAAAAATGATGATAAATTGACTTTAATAATATTATATATCTCCTTTGTTGCCTCCTCGCTTCCGTGTGTGACTTAAATCTCCCTTTTATTCAATCTTATTTCATATCTAAGCTACTGCTGAATGAGAAAGACATACCACATAAAAGAATAAGATGAAATTTATATTTAATAAAAGCCAATTTTTTTCACATTTCGCGAAAAGAAAAGAGTTTTTTTGAAAGTAAGGAAATTTTTGAGGTATAAGGTGGTTAGAGCGCATTTTTTTGATGGGGTATCCCATTTTGAGTCAGATTCTTGCAAAAAAGGCAATAAGCAATTTTAACTGTCCATATTTCAATATTTACATAGCCTAGAAGTTATATGGCTTGAATATGGCTAGAAGTCCGCCATAAATCTGGCATGACTCTGGCTTCGAGTCTTATTTGATGAAATCCGACTCTAGATGCCGCTCTGGACCGGATTTTATGACTTTCTTATTCAATAAGCATTCAGGGCAGTCCTTATACGAACTTAGCACCTTAACATACAATTCATGAGTGCCAAGCCCTTACATAACCTCAAAACACACCTATAACATATCCAGCACCCAATCTGCACTCCCTTTAACTCCTCCAAATCTCTCAATACCTCCAATCTTCCACCACCAAAAAGAAAAGAAGCAAAAAAAGCCATGCAAAAAAAAAATAAGAAAATTGAGATCATCACTGGCATGTCTTTGGCACAGCAGCAACAGCAAACATTGAGATGGATAGATATTAAATCAAAGTCCTCGGGAGCAGCACAAAAAAAAAAATACATTACATATAAGAAATAAATAATAAAAAAAGTTATATTACATCACATGTGTATATATTCAGCTATAACATATTAAAACATTATGCGGTTATAGCATAAAAATTTCAATATGTTGCTTACACACACATGATCCATAGTAGATAGAGAGATGAATGTCGACAGGCAATGTGAGGGATTATTTTTTTTTTATCTCATATCAATTTTGGATGTATGGAAATAAATAAATACTGTGTATGGCTTATGAGGTGAACAAAAAAGAATTGATGGCAAAAATGGCTTAGAAAGTTTCATTTTTTTTTTTTGAGGCTTGACTTCTTATTTTCTGTGGGAAATATTGCTGAGATGAGGCTGTGATCTTTTTATTTAATGGGTGATGGGATTTAAATTGGGATTTATTGGACTTTTTTTGGTTGACAGGTTTGGTGATTTTTGATGTGAATTTTGGAGGTTATTTGAGGGTCTTTAGGGGTATTTAAGGGTATTTGGGGGTTTTTAGGAGTATTTGAGATGCAACTTAGTCCAGGAAACAGGTCTTGTCGTGAAGTGTGTGAATGAGGAACATATGCAGTCACGTACTGGATTTAGACAAGCCACACCAAGTCCCAACCTCAATTTCTTGCGGTGAAGACCGTGAATCCTAACCTCAATTTGGGGAGGAGTCAAACAAGGCTCTGGTTAACACAGGGTGCATTGGCCTAGCAAGCCGCCATCCTCAAACCAAATGCTAAGAGCCTTAACAAAGGAAGTAAGGAACTTAATTCAGAATTGAATTAAAATCACCAAATATCTCCACAAAAGTTCCAGTAATCTCCATAATATGACCTAGTTTTAGATCAGATACCAAAGATACTGACGCCCGTCACTCCATACCCCCACCAAATCCACCCATACATCCACAATTCTTCACCATTTCCTCTAACTTCCTTCAAATTCTTAATTTAATAAATCTCAAAAATCACACAACAAAGCTCCCATCAATACCATCAGTTGTATCATATATGATTGCTAAAAAATGAAATATTTTCTAAATAAATCTTTCACATCGCCATTGAGGCATGAAAGGCAGTGTGTAATATGCATACACCAACCCCCACATTCACTATATTGATACGCCATTATTTAGCATAAATATTTGCATTTAACATATTTTTATTCAAATTTTGTTTCTTCTTTTCTTATGTACGGTGTTTGTCGTTCAGCATCCGTAAATTCCCATAAATCCTTAATTTAATAGCTTTTTTTCTCTGGCTTCTTTTTATTCTAATTCTGAGTTGGATGGAATAGAGAGAAGAAAAAAAAAGTCAAAGCGAGCTGTTTGGGGGGTCGTGCGATTGGAATGTGATGTGCTTAGCTAGTTTGGTTTAAGGCTAGTTACTAGCTTGGTTCCCTGCCTCAGTTGGGGTGTGTGTGGGGTCGTAAGGCTTCATAGAAAATGAATTTAGTCTAGTTTATCACCCAAACTCAGAATTTTCTTGTCAATCCTGTAAAGTTGAATGAACATCCAAAAAGGTTCCTAACCTCAAATTTCATTAAAAATCACGGACATGAATGGCTTGCTGCTTCTAATTTCATTTTTATCCATCAAAATCGACCTTAGTATTGCCATTAAGTCACTTTTAAGTCCTTTTAATGTTTTCTCGTCTACCTTGCGACCTAGAGGCTCAAAAGTACCCAATAGGGCATCTATACCACTCTTTAGAACTCCCCATAAGCCCCAAATCACAAAACCTCCAAACAATCCCCTCCTAACGCACTTGTTTCCTTTCGATAGAAATGGCAAGATACATTGTGATAAAAAATACGCAAAAAATGCAGAAAAAATTGTGAAATATTTGAAATTTAAATTTTTTTCATCTCTTGTTGAGTATCAAACTGAAGTTTTTTCCATCGCTCTTCTGTTTCCGCATCCCACAATATCTTTCAATCGGAAAAAAAATATGTATATCTAGTCGCTATTTTTGCATGAAAAAAGGAAACGAAGAACAGGAAACAGAAAAAAAACTTTTGAGGATGAGAAAGATGGAGATATTGGGAAAGAAATCTGTCTCATCACTGTCGGTTGGATGAAATGTTGAGGAATAAAGAAGATAAAGAAAATGCGAGGATTTAAAGTTGGAAATAAATTGTAAATTGGATATTTTGTAATCAAATTCTTCTATTTTTTTTCCTTTCAGAATCTAAAATGGTTGACATCATCGGACATCACAAGAGATCCAGAACAGCTTACACTAGCGTTCAGTTGATCGAACTCGAAAAGGAATTTAACATTAACAAATATTTGTGCAGACCACGTCGTATTGACCTAGCCAACCGTCTTCAATTGACTGAAAGACAGATTAAAATTTGGTAAGTGTCTAGGTTCGAATCCTTAAAATTGTTCAACTTCATACTAAAGTCTGCTCGACTTCAAGTTCGAATCCCATCAAAATTCAATCAATTTCTAACCTCAATCTCCAATTTCAGGTTCCAAAACCGTCGCATGAAGCACAAAAAAGACACAAGCAACGTTAAATCCGTCAACAAATCATCACCATCATCGCCAGTCTCATCATCAGACAGTATCAACAATCAGCAAATTTTAAAATCACCAAAACATCAACAAGATACACCAAAACAGGACGAATGTCATCAAAAAATAGTCAAGAGATTAATGTCACATTCACAATATTATCCATCAACAAGTGTAGTTAAAAGTGAAGGGAACATTACGCCACCAAATCAAAATAATGTAGCTCAATTCACGTCTTATCCTTATACAGTCTCACATTATCCAACATCAGCATACAATTATCATCATCAAATCTACAGTATTAATAATAATAATAATGTTATGATGACTGATTATTATCAAAAAGACTATGGCTTTACACAACAGGCACAGCAGCAAGAGCCAATTCAAAATTCATATGCATACAGCACAATCAACACATGTCTCACAACACCACCACCATTATCAACACCAACGTCCATCAGTAATTTTGATTGTTCGCCATCAAGCAGCGATTATATTTTCAATGGCGATTTTAATTTGAACTTTAACGGTTCCGATTTTGATGCCTCATTTCCTCTCATTGACGGTATCAATAGTAGTAAATCGTTACAATTTTTTGATAATGATCAGTCACTGGAAATAAAGCAATTATCGCCGATTAAAATTCAATCATTTGATGATGATGATGAGAAGAAATGTTTTAGTGATGAGAGTGATGTTGTGAGTAGTAGCCAATCGATACAATTACCATCTGTTGGTGTAAATTGGAAATTTAGTGAGCCACAAATGACAGCTTCTTATTAAGAATTTTTTACTATTTTTTGTGGATTTAAGTTTTTTTTATTGTTTTGTTAAGGTGTGGTGGAGGAAATTTGAGATTAAGCTTTCGAAATTCAGGAATTTTACTTTCGAAATCCAAAAGGTTTATTTTCGTAATTCAATTTTTCACTTTCGAAATTCAAATTTAATTTTCGAAATCCGCATTTTTACATTTAAAGTTAATTAAAATTCGAATTTCACTTTCAAAAATCGAATTTCACATTAAATTTCAATTTTAAAGTTCAAATTTCAATTTCTAAATTTGAATTTAACTTTCGAAATTCAAATTTTACTTTCGAAATTCAAATTTCACTTTCGAAGTTCAAATTTTCACTTTCTAAATTCCAATTTCGTTTTCAAATTTAAATTTCACTTTTGAAATTTAAAAATTTTAGATTCGAAATTCAAATATTCACTTTCGAAAAACAAATTTCACTATCGAAATTCGAGATTTAACTTTCGAAATTCGAGATTTAACTTTCGAAATTCGAGTTTTCAATTTCGAAATTCAAATCTATTTTTCGAAATTTGAAATCTTTGAAAATCTCTCAAAATTCCTCACACCTTCCTTAATTTTAATTCCAATTTAACTTTATTGTACAAAGTAGAACCAAAAAAAAAGAATCTAGAAATCCTCCAGATGACTAGAAAAGTTTTATAATTCGATAGTTAATTTTTAATGATACTTATTCTTACTTTTACTATAATTCTCATTACAATATGTTGAATCATTCACACTCCGCTCTTAAAAAGCTTGTTCGGTTGTGTGAATGAGCCAAAAATTTTAATAATAATAATCCAAAATGTTAAAAACGATTAGGCAGAAGGAAAATTTCTTAATAATTAATTATATTTTTAGTGGGAAAAATCTGTTGAATGTAGACGGAGGTAGAAAGGATTTTTTATTACAAAAAATCAAGCTGAGATTGACTAATTGAAAGTCATCAGCACTTTTTGATAACTTTAATGAGAGTTTGTCAACCACAATTTTAGTTTGTAAAATATTTTCATTAAGATTAGTGATTTTTATGATATTTTTTTGATGTTAACATCAAGCAGTGTCAGGGTAAATGACATTACAAATACATGTCGATCCACACCCTTAATTTTTACAAATATTTGTACATCTTTTAAGGATATTATGCTTTTTTTGTGACTGAAATATTCAACTCATTGGATAAAATGATAATGAAAAATGAGAAGTTTATATATTTTTTATGCATTTATAGATTAATAAAATTATCAAAAAAAAAAAATTAAAAGAATTTTGTTTTTTTGTCAATTTTTTATTAAAAAAAAAGAAATTTGCAGCATTTAAATTTTTCACAAAAAAAGAAAAACATCACAATATGTGAAGAACAGCATTTTTATAAATTTATAGGATTTGAACCTTAACTGAGTCATTAAACTCTCAATAGTGTCTTATTTACTTTTAGTCTAAAACAGCAAAATGAAATACTTGAATTAACTAAACCCATACTTACGTTACAACTCCATTTAAAAGCGTTCCTTACTTAGAACAGCCAAAATAATGAACGAGGCCTCTGGGGATATGAGACACGATTTTATGCTTCAAAACTCATATTATCTCAAAATAGTGCTCCATTGGACCATTGAACATAGTAGCACACCTTCATTATGTCATTGATACGATTCCAAACAGTTATTAACAGAAATTTGTATTTCAGGTAGCAAAAATTGAGTCAAAACTCTAGTAGACATACCAAACATACATAACATCTAAATACACCAAAACAAGTAATAAATACAAAACAATTTAAAACTGCCGGTAATTAGAAACTGTCAGACGTTATCTAAAGACAGATCCAGATTTTAAATAACTCTAAATGCCGCAATGAGCCCTTGTGCACCTTCTTCAAGGTAGTAAGTAGTTAGATAAGTCACAAATCAACACAAAATATTCACAAGTTCAACAAACAATTCTTATCGTCATTTAAAAAATGTTAAATTGACCATAACAAACCCCTAAGTAAATTTGTAAAAAGTATCAATAATCGTGCAAATGTTATCAATTGTCCCGAAAAAAACACACAATAAAAGATAACATTACTCGCTTCTTATTTCCATTTAGGGTGTGAAAAAAAAAAAACAATCAAAAGAAGTCAAGTGAACAAAAGGAAAACCCGAGAGACACATGAATGAGGGAGGGCTATTGTTGGCAGCCATCAGGAAGGATGACCAGAGAATTTTCGCCAAAAATCGGTCTTGAATCCAGATTTTCAAATGGTTCGGGATTCAGTAGCAAGGGTGAAAAGGATAGCAGCGTCCCGGGACGCCATACGAAGGCTGCTTCCATTTGGTGTAAGTAAAATAGGTTTGCATACTGAAACCATGCTCCTACGAGGAGTATAGACTTTTTATCTGACTACGTGGCTGGCCCTGTCACTTAATTTGTCCAAAGTCTCTGTCCGCACGTTGAGCTGACATTCTTTCATCTCTGATCTGTGCCAAGTAGCTTTTGGAGCTCTTAATCGCCGTTTCATTTGTGCAGACGTGAACAGAGGTTTAGCTAAGGCTAAATCATCATGAGATAGCCTTCTTCTCATGTGATAGCCATCTCCATTTGTGTTGCTCGGGAAAAAAGACCAGCAAAAACATTGAAACATTTACATTTCATCAGGGCATGCAGAGATCAATGACAATGACTCATAATTAAATGAATGTCACAAATATCATGTTTAGATGTAATAAAAAGAAAAAAGTGTCTATAAAATCACATTGATGCGGTTCCCTTCATGGGTGTTCAATACATTAAATATTCAAGTATCTTATAATCTAAAGCACTGTGCCGCAACATTATTACTTATGAAGAGAGAAAAAAAAGGGCAAGGAGCTTCTCAGCGTCAAATGATTATTATATTTATTGTTATTTTTTTTTTACTCGAGCTGCGGATGTTCAGCTACATCGTTGGGTTATAAAAAACATTTTTGAGCGAAAAAAATGACAGCAGTTTATTTATTTATGATTGCTATCAACACCTACATTCAATGTTTATGATTCTTCTCAATTAAATTCACTTGGAAGAATATTTTCTTTTTTTTGGGTGATTGAGGGGAGGTGAGGATCTGGTTTTGGGGCAGGGGGTGGTGAGGATACACACTAAAAAATATGAAAATGATCAAGAGTCAGGATTGGGACATGTTGAACATTGATACTTAGGAATTCATATATTTTTTCAATAATTACTTACTTAATTTCTTCCTGGGATCTGGAGGGTAACCTGTTTGCCGCGGAACAAGTGTAAAATATTAGAATTGCCATAAACCGTATGTCGTGTGTGGTTTTGGTAGAGGCTTAAAAACTTAAGTTTTACATTCTGTCAAATTATCCCAAATGAGATTCAGATTCATTGATATTGCAATATCTGCATTAAAAACTCCAAGGTTCGAATCCTTAAAGTTTATTAAAAATCACATTATTTTCTTTTATGACATTAGTTTTTTGGCATTTACATACCCTGAATAATTTATTAATATTTTTTTTTCTTGCTTATATCTATTTACCAAAAATTTATAGACTCATTCACTTCCCTCACCCCACCCCAATGTCTCTACTCTATCTCTTCTCATTTACATTCCACGATGTATCTTTATACCTAATCATTTATTTTTTGTATGTTAATGGTGAATCCATGAATTTAAAGATTCACTCAAACTCAATAAATGTGGTTGGTGTGTGTGTGTATGTCGCAATAAATGAAGGAAAGGAAAATCCGAAAATCATCATTGATAAGAACAACATTGGGAGTGAGTGAGAGAGAGACAAAAATAATGTTACTAAACGTTAATTAAGATAAAGTCTCTCTAGTCCCTAGCCTAATAACAAACATTTTTCTATGCTAAAATGAAAAATCAATGTGTGTCGTACACGTTAAAAATATGCTGTACATGCTACATATTTCATACGACTTTTTTTTATGTATTCTTCATCTTTATTGCATGTTCTGAATATCTACACATAGTTTACATTCATTACATTACTGCTATTTTCATTGGATTTGGAATTTTAGGGATTATAAGGTGGTGAACTTTTTGTCGAGTTTTTTGTGACATTCTTGCTCATTTATATGACTAGAAACTGATTTGGACATATTTGATGTCCAAGGTCATTTGAATGAAGAGAATCTGTAGTAATGATCAAAGCAAGGCTTTACTTAAACCTAAAGCAAAGCTTCAGACAAATCTTAACTAATGTTTTCCCAAAACAAAGCAACGATTTAGTCATCAATAAAGTCACACTTTAATCGATGATAAAGTTTTGCTTTAGTCTGTTATGAAGCTACGCTTTGATCAAATATAAGGCTTTGGTTTATTCAAATATATAGCTACGCTCTTACTGAGCATAAAGCCACGCTTTGTTCAAGATAAAAGCCACATTTTGTTCATTCTTAAAGCTATGATTTGGTTAAGCTTAAAATTACGCTATAATCAAATTTGAAGCTACGCTTTGGTCAAGCATAAAGCTACGTTTTGGTCAAGTATAAAGCTACTCTATGGTCAAGTATAAAGCCATACTTTGGTCAAGTGTAAAGCCATACTTTGGTCAAGCATAAAGCCACGCTTTGGTTAAAATAATGGCCACACTTTAGGCAATATTAAAGGTACGCTTAGGTTTAGCTTTAAGATACGCTATAATTAAGTTTTAATCCACGTTTTTGTCAAGCTTAGTGCTAAGCTTTAATCAAGTTTGAAGCCGCGTTTTGAGTCAATTATAAAGCTACGCTTTAGTTAAATATAAAGCCAATTTTAAATTAATTTAAAAGCAACGCTTACACCCACTTTGAAGTATTGCTTTAGTCAATAGTAAAGCTATGCTTTAGTGTTTAACATTGCATCTGTCAAATCAAAAGCGATGCTTTAAATAAAAACTAATCAACCTTAAAAATCAACGCTTCAAAATTCCCAAATCACATCCAACAAATCTCGAAAGTTTATAATAATAAAATTGTCATTTTAATTCTGCTTCATGTGAACCGCTAACAATAAAAGACCAGCAAAGAGAAATATTAAAACGAAAGCCGCACATCCGGACATTTGGTGTAGTTTTGCACGACATACAAGTGTATTGTATATGCAAGTTACATTCATTAGCAAACTAAAAGCATTAAAATTTATTAATTTACAACAATGATGATTGTGAAAAAATGGAGTTGCATATAAATTTACAATATTTTTTTTTTATGTGCATGCCTTTCTTGTGTACATGTCTAATTTATGTACACCAATTTAATGTACGAATACAAAATGCAGTTTCGTGCATTAAAAATGTGAAAAAAAGTGTGTAATAAAGAAGAGAAATACAAAAAAAAAAAAATCATTACAGACAAACAGTTTTATTAAAAAAATATTTTCCCTGTCGTTCATATTTGCGAAGCATGCAACCGACCTCCTATAATTATATGCAATTCACTCAATTCATTTTCTGTTCTCTCGCGTCGAGAGTAGTTGGGGAAGAACACATTAAATACACGGCCCCGTAAGAAAAATGAGCTTGTGTAGACTTGATGTTGTGTGAGTGACTAAAGCGCTTGTAGACAGACTGTCGGACAAACTGACGGACAGACTGAGTCGGACAGACTGAGTCGGACAGACTGAGTCGGACAGACTGAGTCGGACAGACTGAGTCGGACAGACTGAGTCGGACAGACTGAGTCGGACAGACTGAGTCGGACGGACTGAGTCAGACAGACTGAGCCGGACAGACTGATTCGGGCAGACTGAGTCAGACAGACTGAGTCGGACAGACTGATTTGGGCAGACTGAATCGGACAGACTGAGTCGGACGAACTGAGTCGGACAGACTGAGTCGGACAGACTGAGTCGGACAGACTGAGTCGGACAGACTGAGTCAGACAGACTGAGTCGGACAGACTGAGTCGGACAAACTGAGTCGGACAGACTGAGTCGCACAGACTAAGTCGGACAGACTGAGTCGGACAGACTGAGTTGGACAGACTGAGTCGGACAGACTGAGTCGGACAGACTGAGTCGGACAGACTGAGTCGGACAGATTGAGTCGGACAGACTGAGTCGGACAGACTTAGTCGGACAGACTAAGTCGGACAGATTGAGTCGGACAGACTGAGTCGGACAGACTGAGTCGGACAGACTGAGTCGGACAGACTGAGTTGGACAGACTAAATGACTGACGGACAGACAGAAAAATCACCAATTACAGCATCATTTTTAGAAAATGTGCAAATAAAAATGAAAACCTTGAAACAATCAGGCAATTTCATATGTACATGCATACTCGACAGTGGCGTTGCAGCAGCATTTTCTTTATTATTTTCCATACAACAACACTGTACATCCCACTCACTGCCATAACATTTAATTCTATTCAATGAAATTAAAAATGTATAATTTTCTTCGCTATACGTGCATTTTTGCCGACTTTTTACTTCTTATTGCTGCTTACATTTGCTGCGGTGGATGAAAAAAAAATGAAATGTAATTTTATTGTTGTATATTTATTGTTTCTCGTGTGCAAGACATTAAAAAGTGTAGGAGCAGAAAAATATGCTGAATAAGAAGTAGGAGAAGTTTTTTTAAATGCGAGGCTTTTGCACCGATCACAATGGTGGAGATAATGTTATGAGAATGAGATGTATGGCGGTTTAATTGTTGATTCTAAGATTGGAGAATGTGATGACGTAAAGGTAGATTGAATGGTGGATTATTAATTTGTTAGATGTGCATCTGGATATGTACACAAAATGGTATCATCAAGCTGGGAACAGAACAGGTCGTTTTTAAGGTGAATTCACCTTTTATTCAGCCTATTGGCAGAGAATAAGCATCAAATTGACTTCAAAATTACCTGAGTTTGCATTTTTTTTGGCTCTGTCTGTATTCATCGCTGATTCTGATCGGAATTTTGTTTGAAAAAGATTGAGATTAAGTTCAATTTAAATCTGCATGTCAGTCTGTCTATGAATCAGTTCATCAGTCTGTCTAAAAGCACTTTAGTCAGTCACACATTATATATAATGACTGAAGGGCCCAGCCTTATGGGCCGAATTTTAAATCAGTTGTACCACTCCCTTTAGACCTACAGTTTATAGTGGGATCCGAACCACTTGGAGTCACTCATTAGCTTGTTTGGAATTTGCAAGGGAAGCGGCTGCTTGGAGCTCCAAAAGCTACTTGGCACAGAATTATGATGAATAAATGTCAGCTTAACGTGCGGACCGAGAATTTGTATAAACTAGGTGACTGAGCCAGCAACATAAGTCAGATGGAAAGCCTTCTGTTGTAACCTAAGCTACACATAAGAACATGGTTGCAGTAAGGAAGCAAGTAAGTAAGTAAGGCGGCAGAACCAGTTAGTACGATGGAAATTGTTGAGGAACCAATCTTTAATAGGGGAAATCAACTAACTGAAGTTGCATGAGTAATTTGAATTTAAAATAGCCGTTAATATGAAGAATTGAGTATTTTTTTGATCTGGAAATGCCAAAATCTGTTAGAGCTAGTCATTTCCCCTTGCCGGCATGTAGCATCCTTTATGGTACAGAAATACCACTCCGGTACCAAAAAGCAGCCTCTTTGTCGGTTAGTGTAATTAGACATTGACTTATCTTTAACCAGTTATTTCGTATTCTTGTCCACTCGGAGATGCTTCATGTCAATCAGGATTTTAATTCATTCCACATAAAATGCAATCAATTTCCAAAATTTTCAACACATCCTTTTAATTCCTCTATCTCAAAAGAATAAAAAAATGTTTCCAATTTTCTTACCATTTTCATCAATCTCACATGTATCCTCCT
This sequence comes from Chironomus tepperi, assembly GCF_022539635.2. Classification (NCBI taxonomy): domain Eukaryota; kingdom Metazoa; phylum Arthropoda; class Insecta; order Diptera; family Chironomidae; genus Chironomus; species Chironomus tepperi. The sequence continues at coordinate 7,037,200 of NW_027226207.1, forward strand.
GGAAAAAAAAAAGTTCACACAAAAATAACTTCGCATCATCATAAGTATGCAGAATGTTTAAACAAGAATAAAAAAAAAAAAATAGGAAACACGATGAGCATGAAATGTGGTGCATGTTGTATCGTTTTACACAGGAAAAAAAGAGAGAAATTTCTATTCATTCAGTCATTCATTCATTCATTCCTATCTGCCTCGCAGCAACCCCTATAGAAAATGATTCTATGCCATGCATATCCGTACGTTATGTACGGTATAACCCACCCTTATGCTTTTTATATTTAGAAAAAAAAAGAACTAGATGAAGAAGGAGATGTTGAACAAGAACGAAGGGAAAACAGTTGCTGCAACAAACACACAAAACGAAAGGAAGACGAGAAGAAGTAAAAAAAAAAAGAAATTCTCTGATGGAGACCATCAATCTTCTTTTCTACATTTTGAATGACAGGTCAAAGTCGGAATGTACCTAAAATATTCTTGAGAAATAAACATGAAGATATGTATTTAAGTAATAGAAGGGAAAGTGGGATGGAAAAATTTAAGGCGTCACTGCCTTTCCTTTCAATATGTGAAATCTTTCTCTCTTTTTTTTTAATAATTTTTAGTTCCTTCGTCTGTTTTTTTTGGATATGCTTATGGTGATGTGCTATTGCTCATTTCTTATTATTCTTGAATTTATGTAAATTTTTTCATCTTTTTTTGCTTTCTTGTTGAGGATCTTTAATGTCTGTGGATTATGAAAAATAGAGCAGCAGACGAATTAGAAGCTTTAAGATGATTTTAATTTTTTTGAAGAGTTTTATGAGGATTATTGTGATTATTTTAAGAGATGGATTAGTATTAGAAAGTCGAGCTGGAGAAACTCGGAAGTCGAGCTGAAGAAACTTGGAAGTCGAGCTGTAGAAACTCGGAAGTCGAGCTGAAGAAACTTGGAAGTCGAGCTGTAGAAACTCGGAAGTCGAGCAGAAGAAACTCGGAAGTCGAGCAGAAGAAACTTGGAAGTCGAGCTGAAGAAACTCGGAAGTCGAGCTGAAATCACTCGTAATTTTAGCTGAAGTCGTTCGGAAATTGAGCTGAAGTCACTCGGAAGTCGAGCTGAAATCACTCGGAAGTCGAATTTTATTGGCTTGATTACATTCCCGAATTTTGAATTTTTAAAAAGAAGACATATGTCTGTTTTGAATAGACAACATACGCATGTTATGATAAGCACTACCTTAAATCCCACAAAATATTATTCCATATCCTATACGAAAATGTCCAGCCTTCCATCTTCCAAAAAATTCAATACACAAAAAAAGTCATCACAACATCTTCATCATGAATGATGAGCAACAGCAGCTTAATAAATTCAGCATATCAATGACCTTTAAATGAAAAAAATAAGCTAGAATATATTCACATATATGAATCTACATATTGTTACATAATATATCTGACCAATGTATTCATGTGTATTCATATACACAGCAACAAAACATTGTGAGATAATTTAAAATTAATCATATAATTAATTATGTATTATCCACCGTGAAAAGCTTCATGTATGTATTTTATATGTACATACACTCGCTTTACCATCTACTGTATATCCAGCACACAACAACAACAAAAAAATTATGAATAATGTAATGCCACAATAGAAGCGTAAACCACAATGAATGTATATTAAGGAGAGAAATTCTACCGAATTTTCTTTCTTTTTTTGTGTAAGACTCTTTTGTTATTGTGGTTCAATTGAATCTTCAATTGCACAGTCTTTCGTTGTTTAAGCCTCATGGCTCTATGAAAATTGGTGGGGATTGAAAACTATAAACACCTCACACACGTCGGATTTGTTCATCTTTTCTTATTGTTGTGTGATTTGATTTCTTCAGACTTTCGTCAAGTCTTTTTGTTGGATTTAAAGGCTTGTGGATAGTGATGATGAGTTGATGATGGGGATAAAGCGCTTTGAGAATTTAAAGAGGGATAGTATTGTAGATTAATGTGATTTAGAATTTGCTAATTATTGTTTAATAATTTGCTAGTTATTGTGGGTCAGAGGTAGCATGTGCTTAGTAATTCCGCGTTGCAGACTTAGATTCGAATCCTAAAAATTGGATCTGAAATTTACTTAAGTGCTCTTATTGGTATTCAAATCAGAAACTACAGTTAACACTCTACTTGACTCTATATATGTTTAGTTTAGTAGATTCAACAGACCACAAGCTACAAGACTCTCCAGACAGAGCTCGAATTCGTGTCGGATTCTGCATGGTAAACTTAAATTGAGACATCTCGACTCCTCTCTGTCGTCACACTCTGCATCCCTAATTCTAATCTTAAAAGCATACCCAGAAAAGCACAAGTCTTAGAAATTGAAGAAATCTGTTGCCATGCCGACCTGACGCTGACGCTGACCTGAGGCCTGTAGCCACACCTTGCATCTCAAGTTCCTATCTTAAAGCATACATAGAAAATGAGACACATATGTCGCCAAGTCGACGAGACCCTGACTGGAAGCCTGATGCGATGAAATCAAGCTTCAGGTCCGACTTAACTTAATCTGTGGCCAGATTTCCTTTCTATTCTACATAATTTATCTTCCGATATAGCTTTGACATCATGACTTGAAAAAAATTGAAAAAAATCGATCCTTATGCCTGATCATAGGTCGAGATCCATGAAGTCCGGTTTCAAGCTAGGCTCACATCGGCCTGTTCCCTATTTCTCCTAACTTTCCACGTCATGTGCGTTCCGATATAGCTTTGACATCATGATAAATTGAGAATAATCTTGTGCCAAGCAGATGTAACTCAGACCAGAGGTCGAACTTGCTGAAATCCAGCTTCAGGCTAGACGAGGTCTGCCTGTTGCCTATTTCTCCTACTTTTCTACGTCGAGTATCTTCCAGGTCAATTTTGACATCATGACAAACCAAATCCCATCAAACTCGACTCTCCAAAATACCTGACCCCTTTAAATAAAATAGACAAACTAAAAGAGACTCAAGAGGCAATATGAAAAATGATGATAATCAGTCTGTGAATCGATATTATGAGTCGGATTTAACGTCTGAATACTTTTTTTTTCTCCTTCTTCTTTTCTCCTCGTCTTTATATTATTATTATTCACAATCGAACAATGCAGCATGGATCACTTTAATATTGTTTAAGTTTATGATTGATATATATTTTTATACCGTGAATATAAATAAACCTTCAATAAGCCAAAAGGTGGATGATGCTGATGTTGAGCAAAAGGGCTTTGTGAGAAAATATGAAACTTTTTAAAATAAGATTAAAAAGGAAAATTGAATTTGAAAACTTTTTAAATCTGTTGAATTAATTTTTAATCCTTTAGATTTCTTTTGTTTAACGAGTTTTTGAAAATATTTTTGGGAAAGTGAAATTTTGATTGGATATGGATGTGGATGTGGAGGTTTTCGGGGAATTTGAAAATGATATTTGGATTTTCGATGGAGTTGGTTGATGGGATTTGGCATTTTTTAGTGATTTTGAAGACAATTTAGATCGTATTGAAGCAATTGAACAGGTATGTAGGTAATTGACTGTGAATTCAAGTAACTTAAGATAATTTTAAGAAAATAAATATATGCTTTGCAGCAGTTTATGGATCATTGTGGGTTGTATTAGGGTAACCAAATAAAATATTGAGCCAATTGAGGGGTATTAAGGCAACTAAAGAGGATACTAAGGCAATAAAGAAGATTTTGAAGTAGTTTATGGATCATTGTGGCAACTAAAAGGAAGATTGTGTCCGATTGAGGTGTATTAGGGTAACAAAATAAAAGATTGGGCTTAATTGAGGTGTATTCGGATAACGAAAGATGATATTAAGGCAACAGAAAAGACATTGAATCAATGGAAGGAGTTTTGAAACAAATAAATGAAGACAGAACCGATTGAGGAGGTACTAGGGGATTTAAGGTAGCTTTTTAGACATCTGACAAGAGTACTGAATCCAATTTAGTTGTATTTAGGGTAAATAAAGTAGATATTGAGGTCATTGAAGAGTACATAGTCAAATTTGGTGGATATTAAAACATTTGAGTGAGTATTGAGCTCAATTTGGGTTCATTATAAGTTTATAAGCTTCATTATTATTTGTTAAGGTAACTAAAGAGGTTTTTATTGCAATATAAAGGTACCAATGCAAATTAAGGGGATATTGAGGATACATATGGATATAAAAACAGCAAGGCAAACAATTAAATTGATCTTGTGGCAACTAAGAATTCATTGAATCTATTAAAAGGCCATTGTAGCTATTAAGAATCTATTGAGGATTCTATAGTGAGTATTGAAGACTTTAAAGTAAACTGAAAGAAGTAGTCATGTATTTTAAATGGTATCGAGCATATTGTGGCATTATTGACGCAACTAAGGCACCCATTAGGTCAAATAAGTAACTATTGCGACAATTAAGATGTTAATAAGTAGCTTATCGATCATTTTACCTTAATATTTCATTTCTACCGCTATCGTATCCTCCATCATCAACCCGGACTCATCAAAACATCACAACAAACACCCCAAAGCCATCGACCAACCATAAACAAAGAAAAAAATCATGTTTAAATTTGCAGTTTAAACAAAAAAAACTTTTCATTCTCTTAAGAAAACTTTAGAGCTCTTAAGAAAAAAATAAACTTTCCTGTTTTCCATCCAAACATCTACCAAAGTTTATTTTTGTTATTGTTTTTCATCATCTCTCCATATCTCCACTCACTTTATAGATTTAAAATGTACTTAAAGAATCTTTAATGGTACTTTAATAAAGCACAAAACTTGTTCTCTCATTCACTTCACTTATGAGGATGTGTTTGCTATGTTTTGCTTGGATACGAAAGAAAAACATGAGATCTATGCTGGCTTCGAGAGATGAGAGTAAAAGAAGGAATTGAAAGTTTTTTTAAGTAAAATAAAGTTTTAAGACAGCATGGAATTTTAAGAAAATATTTAGTAAATATTTTGGTGAATATATTTTAAGGAAATGAAAATAATTTCATGAGTTGATCTTTAAGTGAATCAAGAGATGAAAGTTGGAATGTTATGGGTTGTTGGGGTGTCAGAAGCACATTTTTCAAATTTTTTAGTGATCCCTAAGGGGGCAAGAGACCGCTTTTTTGTACTGTAGTGGTCTTTCTGAACCACGAAAGCATGCTCTTTGCCTGTTAGTAGATCTTATGCAGGGATAATGGTTAGATGAATAGTTTTTAGCAAGGTAGTTAGAAGAGGTCTACTAAGGCTGTGTCATTGAATTTGGAAGAGAATATGCGACATAATATACACATTAAAGTCTAGTGAACTGTTCAAGGATATGAAACTGATAATATTTTGATTAATTTCGATCATTTTTGATCAGTTTCACACTCTTGACAATACTTACTTAATTACTGGAACCATGCTCCGGTTGCTATAATTACTTGGAGCCTAGGTTTTTACAAAAGGCCATCCATTTGACTCTGTTACTGGCCACATCACAAAGCTTGTAGTAACAAGTTGATGGAATTATTGACAAAATGACGTAGACTCCTTGCAAAGCCCTTTTTGAGCCTTTCCTGGACTTCCTGATGTAGATTCTTCCCAAAGTCACTCTACATGTATGTCCTGATGCAGAATATTCCCAAAGCCACCCTCCCTGGACTTTCAGACGTAGACTTTTCCTAAAGAAGCAAAAATAGTCCCAGTAAACACCTAAATCTGTGCAATGTGACAAGTATTTGGAAATCATTCGACGAATAGATTGAAATCCATGTCAAAATCGACAGTAACCTACACCAGAGTTGGCAGGAAATTGAAAGTCCAGACTCCAAGAGTATTACGTTGACCTCAACTATTGAGTCGCCTCGATTAAGGAGTCGTCTCCACATTGAAGTCCCGCCAACTCTGACCTAGACTTTCCTAGTCAGTCATACACTTTAGTCATCTATTCATGCCTCTTTAGTACTTTCATACCAACCCAAAATGCCTCATATGATGCCTCATCACCTTATTAATCATTAAAATAACTTCAGCCCCATATAAAACTAACATTCCTACTTCTATCTGTTGAATAACACAGAATAAAAAAAACGTCATTTATAAAATTTTGCCATAACACTCTTACGATACATAAAATAATTATGAGATGATGAGGAAGTTAAAGCAGTGTGGGTTCGAGATAAATTTTCTCTCTTTATTTTTAAGTATTGCAGCAATTTGTTATTGTTGTTATGGTAAATTATAAAACTGACCCAGACACAAAAATTGTAGGGAATTTTTTATGGTCATTCAAGATGACTAATGCTTCTTTTTCTTTTCGCCAACAGTCTCGTATGAAAACATAGAAAGTGTGAAAGGAGTCGACAAAAATTAAAAGGAAAGTGTTGACTTGTTTTTTTCGGAAAACCACAAATAAAGTATTTTTTGGGTATAGAAGTATTTTTGGTGACATTAAAAAAATGTGTGTGTTTTTTAAGGATGGATAATTATTGGAGTTTAAGGACTTTAATGGATGATTTGTTGATTTGGATGATAATATTTAGGGGGCAGCAAACGAAGGGACAGAATAGAAGGGGTTACTTAAGTTTTATAGCAATTGAGTAGATGTGGAGCTTCATAGCAATAATCTCATCTGTAGCAGCTTAATAAGATGGTTCTTAATAAGCTGACTTGCTCTAGATTTAATAAATTCACTGATTTTAGAGAATTGTAAAGCTAAAATGACCAAAAATTTTGGTGCTTTCTAGTAATATTGAATCCAATGATGCTCCTAACTGTGGGTTAAGCAAACAAATCGCTGAGCAAAGTTTGAATCAGAATTGCAAAACAGGCACCTGTGAAAGGCAAAAATCGTGTAAGAAGATAAATCCTTGGCATTTGAAGGTATTTTGTGCTAATTTAGATAAGATTTTCTGTAAAAATTGTAAAAATGTTGATAATTTGTCAGGTACTTAAGGCCACTGCCACTTTTTCTTCGACTAGTACTTACATGTGTTTCTGCTTTGCTTGATTACATAGGATATACCATCCAATAGCTTCTTATCTTGTTGTTAATTCAGAAAAACCATTTAAAAGAGGATATACACTCCAAAAGATTGATCATGAATTTCAATTTCACACACCTGGACATAATTCCTTTACACTTCCTTCTAAATACATTCCAACTGACCTTCTTTGACCAAAAACAAAAGAGAAATAAGCAGCATTAACAAAAAACAATCCTCAAAAATTCACTTCCCTTAAAAAAAGGACTAAACTCCTTTAATTCTCTGAATTATCTCCATCTCCTTTCACTTCCAGAAAAAGTAGCAAAACAAGACCATTTTTTTGCGACCCGATAGGAAATAAAAAAAAAAGGCACAACAGCACAAGATAAGAACAGCATAGAAGGGGTAATGTAGAATTTAATTTCTTCCACATGTATACACAGCAGCAGTAAGAATGACCGCAAAAATATCATTGAAAAAATGTGCATATAATTATAATTTCTAGAAAAATTTTGTGCCTGTTTAGCACAAACTCACATATACTTAAACAATTTTTAATGATTCCACTTTTTGACCAAACGCTCATTTTCTAACCCTTTTTTTATTCATGCCATTCTCTTCGGGTTCTTATGCTGCTTGCGGTTGACGGGCGGGCTACTACAAATGTGTATGAATATAAATTCTCTGTTTTATGTCTTTAACCAAGTCATGTGTGTAAGATGTTGTTATTAAAGTGAATCGCTTTAATAGAAAACAAAAGTTTTGGACTTGACTTTTTGTTTCCATCTACAATACACGACGGACAATGTATCAATGACCAAAAAAATAAACTATAATTAGTCTCTCATTTTTCTTATTCTTTATTTCTCTTTTATCTGTCCATTTATCCATCTATCTATGTATGTTGGACGATATTCTATTTTATATGTCGATGAATGACACAGAAAAGACATATAAGAGGTATGGAGTTGTTAGGCAGTTGTGAATTTAAGTGGATAATAAGGTTTTTGGGTTGTGGAAATTGAAGCGCAGTGAGGTGAGCAGCAGTGAGGAGATAGGAATGGACTATTGGGGATAATCAACTGAATTTTGGAGGAAATTCTGATTTTTATGATAGAATTTTGATGATATGGTCTTAAAACTGAGGATTAGGATGTATCTAAGACCATATTATCTAAAATAGGTAGGATACTGCTTGTATATGTCCGGAATTTTGACTAAAAAGAGGAAATTCATCATTCAAGTGTCAATTGACCTAACAGATCGTAAGAATGTTCATATTGTGCTTTCAGACAAGCCTGTTCTGCTTACTCTGAGCTCCAGTAATATGCTAGCTAGAGTGAGCTATGTTGGGACCCTTACTTAATTACTTACCTACGTTGATCTCCTTAGGGGTCCCTAAATACTATAAAATTGTAAGACAGCAGCGTTTCCTAATTATTAATAGGTCTTATAGAAATTATGGTTTGCAAATGTCAAGGATTCGATAAATTTTCTTGGCTCATACTGAGACTAGAACTGGGAACGAGACTACAAGCGAATACTTTAGACTCTCGGTCTCGACAAGTCTTAATAACTGAGAAGAGTTGGTCTCTATCATGAAAACCCTCAGAATAGAATAGATTAAAGATTAGAGTCCGTCGATGTCGAAAGACCACTGCGATCTACGATCTGTTGTACCATCCCTGAGTGTCATTTAAAGTATTCCTATCTCCTTCATAAATTTATTAATGTCTGCGTATCGTCAGTATCCTCTGAAAACCCTCAGTTGCAATCAAACCAACAACTTTAGTCAACTATCAACCAATCACATATTCATCCACACCCAAACTGACCACTCAACTATCTCTTTCCCAAAAAAAACTTCCTAACAAAAAAAAACCAATTCTTGTAACAGAAAAAAGGGTTAAGATGGACGTAAGAAGTGAATTAGAGTATTATTAAAGTCCATCTGAAAAGGTTAATTCAGATAACGTGAAAGGCCTCAAGAGATCATTTCATCTTCTTTATATGTCGAATTGAAATGTCGGCTGATTTTTTCTGTGTTTCAGGGAAGACACAACATAATAATGTGGTCAAATTAGACTAAATAAAGAGAATTGTATTTCGACTTTAAATGAAATTGGAGAGGAATAAGAAGAAGTTGGATGAGATGTTTAAAGGTGCATGATTATGAATTGGCTTGGAGATAAGAATAATTGTAGTTAATTTTGATGCTTTAAGGAAGTTTTTTGGCTGTTTTTTGTGTTTTTATTTTTAATTTTGCATATTTTTCTCTAACAGGTAAAGAACATGTTCTTGAGAGCTTGCTATGCTTGAATATACTAGATGAGCATGCTCATAAGCGTCACTCTTAGCTTAATCTGCTCTTCATAACATGATTTTTGCTTCCTTAGTGTTCATTAAGGTTTCCCGATGCCGACAGACTTTCCGGCTACTCTCGGTCTTGCTCTTAGTCACTAGAATTTGTCGAGAATCGAGGAAATCTTAGTGATTATTCCAAAATATTCAATTTAAGTGTGAATAAATTGACAATAACATATTTCTTATCAGTGAGAGCCTGACTCTTCAGTCTCTATTCAAATGAGATTTAATGTATTTAAATGAGAATTAAAATTTGAAGTATTTCATTACTTCTTCTAATTCGCGATCATTTTTGAAGTATTCCTCTTCGTAGAAAGGTTGAAATTGATTAAAAAATTATCAATTTTGAGATTAATAAAAGTAATACTGTGAAATATATTTGATTGAGTCATTGGGAAATTTATTGAATGAGACAAGATTATTATGAAGTTTTTGAGGTAAAATGATGCGAAAATCAGTTCAATTTCTGCTTTTAGGACTACCGTAGTAGTCGTTCTGCATCATCAAAGCATTCTTTTTGCCTGTTAAAGAATAATTCCAAAAACATTGAAGTTTGTCGGAAAAAATCGCAATTTTAACAATTGTCTGATTAAGCCTGACTAAATATGACAAATTAAATTTATTTTTTTAATTTTTTTGCAGCCTTATCATCATCACTTCACTTCATCTTCTTAACGCATCTACACCAACCAAATTAAGTTGTGATTATGAATTTCATTACTATGATGTCGTCGGTTCTATTTATCAATGTGACGTAGATAATGTGCTATCAATTACATCAAAGGATCAGGCAATAATAGGTTCAGCATCAGAATCACATTACGGTATGCGTACCAACAGTGATGTTTCAGGCATATCCATGAACAACAAGTACATCCAATACTTCCCGATTGGACTTGAAAAAATCTTCAAAAATATCAAATTAATTCATGCACAAAATAATTTCATTCAGGAAGTTGACCAAAGTGACTTAAAACATTTTCCGGAACTTGCTGAGCTGAATCTTCATAACAATGAGATTAAAACTATTGAAAAAGGACTTTTTGACTACAATCCAAAATTAGTCTACGTTTCATTCTCAAATAATAAAATTTTCTATATCCATCATGAAGTTTTTGATGGACTTAAAGTTTTGACGTATTTGTACCTTAACTCCAATACATGCATAGATAAAGGAGCTTATTTGAGTCGCAGTGAGGTGCTTAATGTTCTTGATTATGTTAAAAGTGATTGTTTGGGTCTGGAATATCAGAAAATTGAGGAAAAATTCAAGGAACTTGAAGATGAGTCGACAGATCCTCACATTGACTTCAAATATAAACTCGATAATTTAGAGGCTGAATTTAATCGATCTTCGGTATTCAACTTGACGTCAATAATTGAGAGATTGAATAAACTTAAAATGATGGAACCAAAAGAACTCATTGAAGCAAAAAGAATCCCATGTATAGAATATGATGAAAGAGATGTAAATGATGGAAAATCTAGTGGAATTGCATACGAAATAATTTTAATATTAGTTATAGCTATAAGTGTTGCACTTTTTGGATCAATTATTTTTTTGTTTGTTAAATTAAATAGAATCGATTAAGAAGCAATAAAGGATGAATGTAAATTCCATCATGCTTCCAACTTACTTTATCAATAGCTACTCAGGGAAGTGCTCTGAACTAAGATTAAGGTAGCTGCTCGATTTGAGCTAATTTCTTGATTATTAGGAAGTCAATAAGTCTACAAGCCAAAAATTGGAAAAAATGACAACATTTTGACAAAATTAAACAATTATCAATCCACAAATATTACTATATAATTACGTAGTAGACTAAATGACTCACAAACTGTTGTTTGTGTTCAACACAAAATAAATAAATAAAAACAAATGTCGTCATCTCATTTTTTCAGCATTTCCAAAAACATATTCGCATCTACAATTTTTTTTTTTTTTTCAAAATACTGCAGATGTACACAAAATCATGATCAATGACTGGCGCCCATTCTCACAATAATGATGAGATTCTCAGAGAGTAATGATTTTCAGGAGATTTATAAGCGAAAAAGTCGGACATTTCATTCATCATTTTAATAAGTCTGTTGATAAAGCAATCACGCGGAAAGAAATTGTAATTTAATAAATATATTTTTGAAAAATAAGACTCAAAAATAAGCAGAAGATATGTATTTTTTAAGGTGAGTTTGAATTCTGATTAGTGTGCTTCTGATGTATAGCCAATCTGTAGTGTGTGAGTAGACTAGAATCTTAGGTATTGAGTCATATATTCCCAAATCTGTCAGTGCGAGATTAAGTCCTCTGTGGCCGAGTGGTTAGACAGCAGATCGAGTATCTGTGACACTCTATTGTTAGTACATGGGTTCGATTCCCACCAGAGACCAATAGAGAGCTGTAGATATTAAAATGATACTCGCAATGCGCACGACATTCCCAATTTAAATCTACAATTATTAATATCCAATTGCCTTCCACAGAATCTCCTTCATCCTCACAATCCTACAAATAGTCACCCAATGTCAATCAATTCGCATTGACTGTCAATACTCCTTTCATCACTATGACGTCATGGGATCAATCTATCAGTGTAGAGTCGATAGCTATTTTTCAATAAGTACAAGAGAATCAGCAAAAATTGATATGGTGTCAGGTGTGCATGCACATATCCATAATAATAATGATGTAACAGGATTTGTTGCTGATCATAAAAGTCTCAGATACTTTCCACAAGGACTGGATATACATTATAAAAATCTTCAACTTATTCGCATAAGATTCACATCAATTCATGAAGTTAGTCAGGAGGACTTTAAGCCATTTGTGAATTTAAAGGAACTTGACATGCACGAGAATAAAATCACAGTTCTTGAGGATGGACTCTTTGACTACAATCCAAAACTTGTTTTTGTCTCATTTTCAAAGAATCAAATTTATCGAATTGGATCAACAGTTTTTGACAATTTGAGCAACTTGAAATACTTGTACCTGACTCACAATGAATGCATTGATGAATTTGCCAATAATGATCGAGATTTAGTTCAATTGATTGTTGACAGAACTAAGGATGTATGTAATAAGAAAGAAGAGCCTAGCACAACTGAACCTCAGCCTCAAAGCACAACAACAACAACAACAATAACTGAAGATTCAGATTACTATGACGAGGACATCAGTTTTGATGAATTCATTCCACCACGTTCAAGCTACAGGACTTCCGGAAGCACCTCATCATTGCAAATTATGTTTATTTTCATCTTTGTCCTTGCTATTGCAGCTGCTGGAGGGGTTTTCTACTTTTTATCAGCATATGGATATAGATTTTGAATAAGAAAATTAAATAATGTCATAGGAAAGTGGCTGTAACTCAAAATTCCACAAGGAACTTGATCAGTTCTGGATATTCGAATAGTCTTAGAATTCATCAATTAACTTATGATCAAAGCTTGAGGTCGACTCGGATTTTGTATGAATAAGTCTCCTCAAGTTGATTTGACTCAGGTTGACATAACTCAAGACGACTTGATGCAAATGACTTGATTTGAATCAAGTGACTTGGCTTGACTTAAGCCGACTTGACTTGAATCAAGTGAATTGGCTTGACTCAAGCCGACTTAACTTGAATCAATCCGTTTTGAATCAAGTGACTTGACTTGACTCACATAAACTTGATTCGAATGACTTGACTTGACTCAAATGAATTGACATGATTCATGTCCACTTGACTCAAATGACCTGACTTGACTAAAGGCAAACTGATTCAAGTGACTCGAATTTACTCAAGCCAACTTGGCACAATTGAAGTAACTTGACTCGTGTCTTCTTGACTCAATCTGACTTGACTGGTGTCGACTTCACTCAATAAGTCTTTTTCATACAACATCCGAGTCGACTTCGATCTCTAATTTAAGATTGAAATGCCTTCAATCTCAATTATCAGTTTCAAATTTAGTCAAGCGAGACGATCCAAATTGTACTATATTTTGCTAGAATTTAAATAAATATAAACAGATTAAATAAATATTTGTATATTCTAAACTAAAAAATACTTTAATTCTACAAACATTATCAATTAAATACTCTGAAATCAAATTTTGAGCAGCTATATACTTAATATTATTCTCAAAAAATACGCAACGTCTACATGGGGAAGCCCATAGCATCCAGACCACAACAAAATAATAAATTAAAAATTATCAATTATTCCAAATAGTGTGAATAACTGTAAAATAATGACAAGCACATCATTCTTATCACATTCATTAATTAAAAGTGTCAAGATGAGGTCACTTATGTTTTCTTTAAGAAATAATAGCAAGGTTATATGCCTCTCTTTAGTCATAACTCTAATAAAATTGAGAGTGATCATCTCTGAGTGTAGATTGAGGATTAATTTGATCACTTTTTAAATGTTCTTTAGATTGAAAGCATCGTAGCTGTAGATTTTATTAAAATTAATATAATACTTAGTAGGAAAGTGATAAGGATTGATTAAATAATTTGTGAACATGAGGAAATTGTTGTGGTACGTTGAAACTTCTTTAACTTCGCTGGCCGTACAAATCAGCTGTGATTCATGACTTCTCTTAGTTGGCGTCTAAAGCCGGTCTTATTGCTGGCTGCCCTTTGACAATTATCAGGAGCGTAGTCAGGGCGGGGCCATTGGGGACAGAGCCATTGGATACGACCTTGGCAATCACAAATACTAATAAATGTTAAAATATCTTCAAAAATGTGGCAATTTGGGAGGGAGTCGTATTATTATTCCATACGACCATGTGGTTGTACGACCTATACGACAAACAGTCGACTTTGGGTTGAGATGGCTAGGTAGCACGGTGGTGGAATGATTTCGTATTTCGGTTACTAATTATTGTGATCACCAAACATCCATGGGTTTGAGACTCGACAGGAGAAACTCTTTAACCTGTCCTTTTTTGAATCATGTGCAGATTTAATGTAGCACAAAGCCCCTTAAGGACTACAAGATGTCAATGTTGTCATCAAAGGGTTGGTTCTGATCCCACTATAAACTGTAGATCATCTGTGTTGCTTTGGTCTGGCCACACCTTCAATCTTTAGGCAATATCCTCGAAACGCCCTAACCTAGGCTCTGGATCTCATTGATCTGAATAGCTTAAGGTTCTTTATACGACCACCATGCCTAGTATACCCCCAAGCTTATTAATACACCAATCGGTAGCCTTTGATAGAGCCAGCTTCAGACGTTAACTACAGGAGGCCATGGATCACACTTGATTAGCATGGCCAGCGAAGCAAGTAAATAAGTTTGCTCATTAATCATTAATATTCTCATTTTAGCTTCATCATCCTTACTCATATCCAACTTTCAATTTCAACATCACAAGAAGTCGATTGCGCTTATCAAAATAATCATTACGATGTTTTTGGCTCCATATATCAATGCAAAGTAGTCGGTGATCTAACAATAACATTGAAAGATCAATCAACAATTACCTCAGCATCGCTGAACCATTCCGCCCTTAAAACCAACGATGATGTTCTTGGCTTCGTAAGTGAGAACAAGTACATGAGATACTTTCCGAGTGGCTTAGAAAAAGTTTTCAAAAATCTTCAATTAATTCATATTAAATTCACATACATCCAAGAACTTACTCAGGCTGATATGAAGCCATTCCCGGAACTAATGGAACTAGATTTACATGATAATGAGATAAAAATTCTTGAGGATGAACTTTTTAAGTACAATCCTAAGCTGGTCTTTGTTTCCTTCTCCAGCAACAAAATTATACACATTGGATTGACGGCATTTGATGGATTGAACAACTTAATATATTTATACTTGACATCCAACGCATGCATCAGCTCTGGAGCTTACCGAAGTCACAGTCAAGTCCTGGACATCATTGAATATGCAAAAATTCAATGCATTAGTTCAGAATTTAAGGAAATTGATGAAAACTTGAATGAACTTTATAATGATGTGGTGATTGCTGGATCTGACAAATTGCAAGAGAATATACAAAATATTGAAGCGGAACTAAAAAGTTCCGACTTTTCAAGCTCTTCAGTATTAAAGGTAAAATTGGAGAAGCTTAAAAATGTTAAAGTCTTAAAGAATATTGATCAAATTAGGGAAAGTAAACCTCATTCATACATTAATATTGTGATTGTATTGAGTATAGCTGTTTTGGTTGGAATTGTGGTTATGTTCATTAGAAGAAAATAAAATTATTTCTTATATTTTGCGCTTTTTTAAAACATGCTGATTTAATTCCTTGGCTGGGGTGCATGAGAGCCCCCTTGGACCCCCCTTGGACCTACCTTGCGAATCCGCAAAGTCATAACAGTTTAACAGACAATATGGTCGCTTTTAGGTACCGGAGTGGTAATACTGAATCATGAAGTCATGCTCTTTGTCAGAACCTTTCAATTGTGAACCTTAAACTCCAATTTTCGGCCAATATATGACACGACCAAGCGGATTAGCCAAAAAACCCAAGAAAATTGAACAATTCGTCCCCAAACACCTTCCACATAACCTACATATCTGCTACATCCCTCTTATAAAGTCATTATTACTACACATCGTCTCACTCATTTTTAGGCCTCAAAAAAGTTGTTCATTCCGCGAATAAAACACAAAAATATAATAATTTTTATCTATTACATCTCACAGAAATAATCTACGTAAATTATAAATATCAACATTCAAACATCTCAATGCCTTCCATAATTTTCTTTTTTTCCAGTCATGCTGATGTCAATCAAAAAATGTGTTGTAAAAAAATATTTTTATTTTTTTTTTCGTACAGATGTGAGTTGTACTCTTGGGGACTCTTGAGGTTGATTTTGTCAGAATTTACTTAGGATTGAGTTAGGCTGGAATTGTGGGGAATTTATGAAATTTTGAATAATTACAAGAAATTGACATGTGGCTTAGGATATTCAGTTTTAATTGCTTTAACTGAATTTTTTAAAACTTAAATCTAGAAGTTGACAATTATTTTGAATGTAGTTGAATCGACTAGAGCTGACTTAAGTCTACTTGATCCAGCTTGAGTCAACGTGAGCCAACTTAAGCTGACTTGAACAGGTTTGAGTCAACTTGTATTAACATTAGTCCACTTGAACTAGTCAACTGATTTGAATCAACTTGAGCTGACTTAAGTTAGCTTGAACTTTAATCGACTTGAGTCAACTTGAACTGAATTGACTCAACTTGAGCTAATTTGAGTCAACTTGAATTAACATTCGTCAGCTTGAACTAGTTGACTGACTTGATTCAACTTGAATTGACTTAGGCTAACTTTAGTCAATTTAAATCGACATTGAGTCAACTTGAATTGACATTACTTGACTCAAGTCAACTTGAGTCTATCTGAATCAACTTGAGACGACTTGAACCAGTTTGAACTGACTTGAATCGATTTGAACTTGTACTGGCTTGTGTCAACTTGTGGTAATTTAAATCAACTTGAATTGACTTTAGTCAACTTGAATTGACTTTAGTCAACTTGAATTGACTTTAGTCAACTTGAAATGACTTAGAACTAAAAGTTTAGGATGAAGGGATAAGTAGCGCAACATTCAGCTCTTTAGAGTTTCTATTGGCATATTTGACCCTTTGATTTGAAAACTTTACATTCCTAGGACTCGAACCCAAGACTCTATCGTAATCATGATTATTAAAAATTTAATGGCTCAATACAAACACATGCGCTTAACCGTAAAGCCTGCCATAAACCCATTTTAACTCATTTCATACAAATCTGACAAAATCCCCCACAAGAGATATGTAATATAAGCAACATATACATATTTTATGTATATTTGTACATGTAATAAGTAGCATATACAGAACAAGTAAGATAAATCAGTTATTATTTCTGAAAATTGTTCCAGCGCGATACCTTGCGTGAGTTTCTTTCATTAAATTAATATATCAGAATGAAAGAATGGAAAAGAAGGCAGCAATAGCAATGCTAAAAGTAGAATGAAAGAATGGAACATGTACAAGCAATTTAAATTTTTTTTTCCTGTAAGAATTATGGAGAGTAAAAAAAAGAAGAAATAAAAAATGCTTTCGGAACTCAAACATAAATTTAATATTATAAGTTTTTCTTTTTTTTAATTTGCGGTTGCGGAGCAGGTTTGCCTCCATTTTTTTTTCTACTCTCTGCGTCTCCTTCTCCATTTCTTATAGTTTCTTTTATGTCTACAGTTGACGGTCGTTTGTGATAAGCAACAACTCTTTACTCTTGATGTCCTCGAATGGAATCTTCTTCATTCTTGTTTTAATTTAGTGCTGTGCAGCTAGAATTCAGCAGTTTGAGCACTTTATATAGACTTGTATGGCAAATTAAGTTTAGAAATTTGACGAAGTAGCTGCAATCATCGACATTAATCTTATTTAGACCACCTGCCTTGTTTTAACTGGGTTAGTTCCGGCTAATAGACAAATACTTCAAAATTCAGTACGACATGCACATTTTTGACGTTTTAGGTAAAATGTATGGCCTTAAGACATTCATTAATGTTTGGAAGTGATTTTTGGAGTTATTGGGGACGGATACATTAATTGAGAGAGTCATATATTTACTTAGTGTACTTACTTACTTACTATACTCACTGGGCATACAGATCAATTGTGATTCATGGCAGAGTCATATTCAAGAGTGGACAAAAATGCGTTATAAATAGTTGATGGCAAGTTAATGACTAGTTCTAACCAAGTTCTAACGTATTTTTGTCCACTTGGGATAATTCTATGAAATTGAATCTCATTGTAACTTGGACATACTGTTGTATTCTTTTTTGTTCTGGTTGAGTTCGTGGATAGAAGTTGTAAGGAACTTAGGCATAAAAACTTAATATAAACCCACCATTTTTGTGTTTGTCCGGATACTTTTGGCCGCTACTGTAGCTTATTAGCATATAGTAACTAAGTAAGTAAGCAGCATTGACATTTTGACAAATTTTAGTAATTTGTTGCTTTTACTTTTGTGAATCGAAATGGCTCGATGGCGGAATGGTTTAGTACTTCGGTAGCAAATTATTGTAATACCGACTCTCCGATCATAAGATCATAGGTTCGAGTCCTGGCAGCAGAAATTATTCATTTGTTCTCTTCAAATTATGTGAAGTTGGAAACGCGACTTACAGCCTTGTTTTGTAGACAACAAGCAGTAATCTCATCAAAGGCGTGGTTCTGGTTCCACTCTAAACTTTAGTGCAGAGGTCTGATGCGTATTTTATCTGTTGAGCAATCATTATCAACAAAACGCCCTACCGAAGCTCTGGATCTCCTTGATAGTCAATGACAGGCTCATGGTAGCTTAATCTCGATTTCAATGATAGCTTGAACAACTCAAGGTTATTTTCAATATCTTCTACATCCAAAACCCCCCAAAAAAATGCTCCATAAACCTCATTCACTCAACCCACCCACCTTCATACTTCCTTTTTTTCCATCTTCAACCAGGTTAAAGTAAAAGTTTTTTTTCTAACAAGAAGTCAAGTCCTAATGAGTTCAACATTTCATATCATACCGAAAAAAAAAACTGTTTGTGACTAAATAGTAAGAGATTCCTCTATATTATACATCTTGCACTGTTTCCTATCAACTTACGATTCCTTTTTTACTACAACAATTTCGCAATAAAAAAAATTACAAGAAACTGATAAGAAAAATTTCTTTTTTTTTCATGGCAACTTGCAAAAAGAGAAGTAAAAATTTGTGTATACAGTGAAACCTTCGTCTGTCGCTGTATAGAATTGACAGTTGATGTTCTTCTTGTTACGTCGTTGATGTGAGTGAGCCGAAAAATGAAAGAAGTGGAGCAGTTGGGTTTGTAGAGGTGGATTTAGGAGGATTGAGGTTGAGGTTCGAATCCTGGGAAGGTTTAGGAATTAAAAGTATTTTAGAATTGACCGTCCGTCCGCAAAATCGATGCCATTCCTCAATAAATCACCAGCTACACCTCTGCAGATCCTCACGAGTCGAAACTTTTAATACGAATGTCATTTTGATGAAATGCGATACACATGATACGATAACGTCAATTAATCCATCAATGGTGGCCTGCTAATCCACGTGAAACTCTTCGAAAATACATTTTACAGCTCCAGTCAGAAGATCTGACTTTTTTTTTACATTCTCAATATTCAGTACATTGATATTTCTCTATTCACGACTTTACGAGACACACCAAACCAAAAAAAAAGCACATCCACACACATTTGGAGCGCAGATGCTCCACCTATCGTGTCCAAATACGCAGCCGCCACATTTGAAACTTAAAGAATAAATAAAGCTTTAATGCTGTATGAAAATAAAAAAATAAATCTACACTGACTGTGTACAAACCAATACAAACACATCGACAGCACATTTGGCAACGCCTCCAATGTGAAGCAGTAAAAGAAAAAAATATTTTTTTTCAACATTTTTTCACTCCGTACACGTTTCAATGCTTTTATTATTCGTTTGTCAGTTTACTCAAGTAGAAGGTTTTCATGTCAAATACCGCGGAATTGAAGGGAAAATTTTGTTTTTGGTTTTTTGTGTTGTTCGCAGGGAAAAATTTTTTAGTCGTGGTATCGCGTGATGAAAAAGTATATTTTTGAACGGGAATTCGTTTTTTTGGATGGAAAAAAAATAAAAGAAATTTTATAATTTTGAAGAACTGATTTTTTTTTGTGAAGGAAAAACTTTGATTTTTGTGAAAGAAAAATTGAAATTTTAAAGAAAATTATTCAAATTCTTGAGAAAAAGAAGAAAGAAATAAAAATGAAATTGAACATAAAAATGTGAAAAATGATTGAAATTAACTGACAAGATTGTGAACTTTTGAACATTCAAAGAAAATTGTGAATTGAAAATTGAAAAATTGAACCGACATTCTGAAAGAAAGTTAATAAAAAAAATTTAGCGAATCAAATGTGCTGCAAATGAAAACATTAAGAAATCTAGTGCTGCAAATGAAAATATTCATTAAATTAATTTTAAAAAAATCTTCAAAAATTCAAATTTGAAATTTAAAAAATTGACTGAAACTAAAACTCAAAAATCATAAATTCATCAACAAGAAAACAAAGTCAACATAGCAAATTGATCATTTTTGATTGAATTCAGATTTGAATAAAACAATTTGATTGAATTTGATTTAAAAGGATTCATTCAAATTTCAATTAATCAAATTAAGCATTTTTGAAAAGAATTTTTGAAAACTATTGATTCCTTAAGATTTGCAGTGAATCAATCGAAATTAATCATCGAAACATAAAAAACAAAGAATGCATTGAATTTCAAATTTGCAGTTTTCAATCAATTCGCATTAAAATTTGAAATCAAATTCAAATTCTTATTTTGAGTTAAACATTCAAATCAAAAGAAGTAACTGAGAAACTTTAAAAGTGAATAATAATGAACAAGTGATAAATAAGTGTGCAATTAAAGTTAAAAGCGATTGTTAAATTCAAAAATTGTCGACAAAATTAAACAAAATCTCATCAAAAGAAACTCAAATTTAAATTTGAATTTAAATCTCTTCAAATCCTCGTTGATTAGAACAAACTCATAAAATCAACAAAAAACGTCTTCAAACTGAACATTTTCAAAATTGCATCAAAGCCGCTCATAGTTATTCTACATAAAATCACTATAAAATTTGTCACGAAAAGCATAGAAAGTCAAATTAATTATCTTCAATTAATTTAACAAAATCGTGACTAAACATATTAAAGTTTTCAAGATCTAAATTACAAGATTTTTGCTATTATAACAAAAGACCTATGCAATACAGTCTACACGTCCATATAAATATAGAAAACTGCATTAAAAGTAAATGATTTGCATTTTATGACACAAAGAAGTTGATGTGTTGTAGCTGAGACTAATGAATAGTTGGTGGCTTTAGTATAGAGCTGGAGAAGTTAGAATTGAGCAAAGGAGTCGGTGCATTTGAGCGTAATTTAGTGAAAATTTGCATTTTTCAACTGAATTTTTTAAATTATTCTTTGAAATTTTGCATATTTTACTGTATAATTCATCGAATATTAGCATAGTTCAGTCTATATTTGCATATTAAAGTGCATAAGCTGATTAAGAACAGGAGAAGCTAATAAAGAACAACAGGAATTAACAGAGAATTGCAGGAACTAGTAAAGAACAGCTAAAGCTAACAAAGAACCACAAAAACTAAAGAAAAACAGCATAAATTTCCAAATAACATCAGAAATAGCTAAACTAGAACAAAATCCAATAAATAACAACAAATCCCACTATCTAGCTTGCCAAGCTAGTCCATCCAAACCTAATTCATTATTCTACCACCAACTTCTATCAACAAACAGCCAAATCAAGTGCATAACTTGCAGAACCTTTGTAAATACCAGCACAACGTCAATCTAAAAAATCATAAAACATTCATAAAAAATTACGCAACAATAAGTAAAATGAAATCTATGACAATTATGAAAATAAATCAAAGTCACAATTAATCGTACACTTGTTCATACTAAATTATTACATGTGAGGTTAATTGCCGCGACATAAAAAGAGTTTGAAATTCTCATAAAATTTGCAATGAAGTGAAGGCTTTTAATTTATATTTTTTATGCTGTGCATTCATTGTGAATAAATATAATTTTTTTATATATAATTTTTTATATGTGCAATAATAAGAAGGAATAATAAGAATTAATAGCGGCACAGCACAGTGTGTTTGTGACTAAACAATTAAGAATTTCATTAAAAAAAAACAAATTATTTTAACCATGCAAGAAGTTTGTAGTGTAATTGATCCACAAATAAAGACCGAATCATCATTGATGCCATTGCAGACAGTACTGCTAAGCAATCCATCGATGATATCTAATCAAATTCCACCATCACAACAGAATGGACAGTCACATCAATCGCCCGTTTCTGTTCAATCCAAATTGCCTGCAAATTGTGATAAAACACGTGACAATGCTTATTGGATGCCTACAGAAACAGGATTTATAAATTCACAACCATCAATGGCTGAATTTTTGACACATTTGGGACCCGATTCGAGTCCAAAAATGGAACAATCATCGTATGGTGGTACGCCGTCTGAAGGTGATCCCGTACCAGAATATCCATGGATGAAGGAGAAGAAGACGGCGAGAAAAAATAATCAACAAAGTAAGTCCTTTTCATTTTTTTTTATGTTTCAACGGCGACGATGAAGTTTTTTTAAAAAAAAATTATTTTGATGTAATTTATTTAATTTTTTCAACACTTGAAACAGAGACAAATGTGCGGCGATAATTCATAAATGTGAGGATGGAATACAAGTCAATTTTTCAAATCCTCTTTTTTGTTTCTATTTCTCTATTAAGGGAAGGTTGGAGGTTGAAGTTGAATATTATTGTTGGGTATGGTTTTGTGATTGATTTGATCTTGTGTATCCTGAATGTTAATCTGATGATTTTTATGATGTGTAGAGAGATCGGGATGGGTTGTATTGTAGCCTAGAGGTGGATTAGCTTTTTTGTGCTATGGCACAACTCAGCACTCGAAAAATATTCGCGGTTCTCTTAAGATTAGTAATACTTACAAGAGTATCGCAGTACTCAGGTTGTCCACCATTGTTCTAGCTTACCTGAGTGACATAATACGTCGAATCGCATTATTGCCATAAACTTACTTACTGATTTCGCTGGACATACAAATTGTGACTACCGCTTGCCAATTTTCAATACTTATTTTGTTGTACATACAGATCAATTGTAATCCAAGGCATTCCTTCTTTAGATATCGCCTAAAACCGATCCTATCGTTGGCTTTTGCTTGCCAATTTCCAATATCAAATGCATTACTGTCTTACCCGAATAGCACAAGGCGGCAAAAAAGACGAAATCCGTCTTTAGGTAGACGTCATGGCGCCGCTACGTCAAATGCACGTCGCGCCGCACTTTTTTCGACGTAGCGTCAACGTGACGGCCACGCTGTGCTATTCGGATTAGTCATCAATTTTCTTCAATGAATTCGTTGGCCGTCCTCGTAATCTTTTGTCATCAACAAAGTCAGACTTGAAGACCTTATTTAAGGATTTTTGCATTAAAACGGGTCAAAATCAGTCTTTACGGTCATGTTAGGGCAACATAGTCTCTTACAGTTAACATGGTGACTTTGTGGTGTCCTAGTGAACGTACTGAGCTGATAGGGTAAGAGTCTGACTTTCTTCAAATATAGTAACATTTAAACAAATTTAATATTAATTATTCACATCCAATTCAATCAAAAAAAGTCTCACAAAAACCTCCAAAAAAGAATAAACTCATCAAACACAATTCACATTCATCATAAAAATCAATTTGTCATGAACAAAAAATTTTATCTTTAATTCATTGAAACACGACTTAAGCTACTTGAATAGCTTAACAATATTCAAAATATTCAATAATTTTCATCTACAACAATAACAGCGAACAGTTGAGTCTTAAAAAAAATATATTTCAATTCACACATGAAATAAAGACGAATAAGAAGAAGAATTTGGAAGAGAAGGCAAAATGATGACTGCTTGACGGACACATGAGAGAGAGATGAATATTGTAAATAAAAAAAATAAGGAAAACAAAGCAAGAGAATCATTAATTTGTTAGAGGAGATCACTCAACAAACAATTTTTTTTTCCGTCTTCTTTTCCCAACACACAACAAAAAAAGAAGGCAAAGAAACTTCAATATTATATTTATATACATC
Source organism: Chironomus tepperi (assembly GCF_022539635.2). Classification (NCBI taxonomy): domain Eukaryota; kingdom Metazoa; phylum Arthropoda; class Insecta; order Diptera; family Chironomidae; genus Chironomus; species Chironomus tepperi. Next base: position 7,061,263 of record NW_027226207.1, read on the forward strand.
TTCTTCGCTGCCTCGCTTTGACAAATGAACGTAAATAACAGGTTTAAGATTAAATTTTTTTTTTTGACGGATCTTCGATTTTTTTTGCTTGATCCTTTATGCTGAAGTCAGATGAGACGAATAATAATTCATCATAATTTATCTCATGGACTTTAACCTGTGTGCTGCGGCATGAAGAGTCCATGAACCGTCTGTTACCTACAATTTCGATTGAAGCTTACTACCAAGGTTTATCCCAAAATATAAAAGGTTGCACACCACTGACCTATCTGGTCAAAACGGAAAGAGCATTTTTTCACATTTAGGGTGTCCATTTGTTCAGTTATAGGATGATACAGTCACGGTTTATTTCTATGAAATATTTTTGACTGACAAGAGTGGCAGAATTGACTTTTAGAGATGATTTTTGACTAATAAATGCGGGAATGTTGATGGAATTGGAGTTGAATTTTTAAACAGCTGATATTTTAGAAATAGACTCAGGTTCTTGAATGATTTAGGGAGGTTTAGTTGGAATTTAGCTTGATTTTCATTTTTTCTAACAAATTCTTACGAATTTCTCACATTTTTAGTTCCATTAATTCCCATCATCAATCCATAATCTTCAAATAATTCAAAATACTTAAATTCCTCAAAATTGATTCTTATTGGCGGCAACAAAACAAAGCCTCAACTAATATTTGACTCTTTTTTTTGTTGCTATATTGAGAATATATATTGAAGAAGCTAATTGCAGATTATCGGCAAGTATAATTAAATTAAAGAACACTTTGCTTACATTTAATGGATGACTTGTTGCTTTTGTTGGTTCTGAATAATTTGCTTTAAGTGTGTGAATATTCAATTGTTGTGCAAAAAAAAGTGTTATTAATGATTATTTTTGGAGTTTATGTTTGAAAAACTAGAGCTTGGAATTGACCCGGATTTTGTATGGAGTTGAGGAGACTTAAGTGGAGTTTTTTATGCAAAATCTGAGTTGAATTCGAGTCTTGTTGTAAATTTTGATGAGAATTTGTAAATTTAAAGTTGCTGAGAAGTTTTTTATTGACTAGGAGTCATCTAGGTAGCAAAAATGCTGCATTAGGTAGTCATTTGAAAGCTACAAATGGAATAGAGTTCAATATGGCTTTGTATGGCTTCAATTTGTGTCTAATCTCTGTCGGTAGGGTATATTGTGCGAGCAGAGCTTGAAGTTGAGTCGGATTATGAATAATAAAGTCAAAATGAGTCAAATTCGAGTTCTGTGCGTGACAATTCAATCATTTGAGCTGAAAACACTGAAATTCAGCTTTCATAGGATCTACTGAATTATATTCCTAGTGAAGTATGTTGTTTATAGTTGAATCTCAACTTTACAATTCTCATCCAAGCAATAAATTCTCATCAAAGCAATTTTGTAGCAAAATTCACTAAAAATTCCATCAATTCCCAACATCTCAGTCTCCTTCACTTAACTACAAAATTTTAATTTCAAAAGATTCAATTTTCATATAAATTGCTAGTCATTTATATTAAATGCACAAAATTACAGTAATCTACAACATCGTTGTTTTTTCATAATCCGCAAATAGTCTTTATTTACATCCGCAAACTAAACACAAAAAAAAAGTTTCAAATCATCCCGCGCAAAAAACAGCAGAATTAAATTAATTCAAAATATTTGTCATAATTAATCATTGCACCTCCTTGCCCAAGTTCCCTCATCATAACATTTCAAAACAACAAATAACTGACAAATTGCTAAATTTATGCAACTAAATATGTAATTAAAGTTGATTTCTAAATGTGTCAATGATTTCATTAAATCAAGCTTCCCATTAATGCTCATTATTGTCATGAGCATTCGATTCGCGTTGACCTTGAGACAATTTAATGAAATATTGAGAGCTTAATACCTTTTTATTTATTTCAAACGGTACCGACTAACACTGGATGGATCTAATTTAGTGATTTTTAATGCAATAAGTTTTGTTTTGGATTTTTACAAATAAAGTATGAAGAATTGAAGAGAAATGTTGAGCGTGGATGCAAGGGGGTGTGACTTTTTGGGTTCTGAAGGATTATTGATGTGTTGTTGTGACTCTGGTTGAAGTAATAAATCTAGTTTGAGAGACACGAAGTAGGCAAATGCTTCTATATGAACTATAATCAAAAATCATAAGGAAATTCATTCAAATGCATGAATTTCATGCAAATGGCTGTCAAATTGAGCCTAAAGTATCTCAGAATATGTAATCAAGGCTACAGTTTGTCTACTGTCCACCTGAAGTACTCTATCGAAGGCAATCGCTTGCTAATTACATCCAATTGCTAATATTAACTTCAATATGGTCTTTATCACTAGTTTCATTAGTTCAAATAACAGTCAATCGGCAATATCAACTTGTATTCTGTCTATATTAACAGTTTTGCAATGATTTTATGAACAGATTAGGCAATTGACTTCTAAGCTTTGTGATGTGACCAGGAACAGAGTCAGAGAGAAAGCCTTCTGTAATAACCTAGGCTCCAAGTCGGAGCATGGTTTTAGTAAGAAAGTAAGTTAGTAAGTAATGAATCTTTTAAAAACTAATAAGCTTAGAGTACATGCTTGTTTCTTGAATTTCATCATCGGTATTGCAAGGTATGCCTTAATTTAAGGTGATAACTGGGCTTGTATAATGCCTAACTAGTTCCCTATCTTGCAATTCAAATTACGGCTAGTAACTGCATTTTAATTCAAGACAATTGTAATATGCCCATAAAGCCGAATGGTTATTCCTACATGCTACCTAAATACCTAAATATTAACTATAGTCCCTAGCAGCTCAATGGAGTCGCTAGGACTTCGCTACGTTGCCATGTCAGCGTCAAACCAAGGAGTTGCTTTTGCAGCTCTTCGTCAACTGATTTGAGCAGTTTTTGTGGCCAAAAAGGAAATTCACATCTTAGTGCTTAGTTCGAGTATCTCATAGACTATATACCCAACCAAGTTACCATCCCTATCATACCCATAACAAGACTAACTGACCATAACTGAGTAGAAAACTTTTTCTTCATAAAAAAAATAAAAATTATTATGATGAACAATAACACAACGCAATGTACATATCGCTTCATGTAGATCGGCTTAAAGAAGTGAAAAAAAAAAATGAAAAATTTTATACAATTAATCAATGTGAAAGGTGATTTTTTTAATAGTTTCGTCTTCCATGTGCGCCTTCACATGTTCCACAATACACATATACAAAGAGGAATGAAGAAAAAAAAATTCATAAATATTAATTTGGCTTTAGGTGAACGAAAAACTTTTTTTTTCGCTCTTTTTTTTCCCTTCAATCCTCATTATTGTGTGCCTCACTACATCCGTTTAATATTACTTTGATTGACTTGTGGCGACTGTTTGTTGGAAGCCGCAAATTATATTATTTTCAGACATTTTTCATTCTTTACTTCTCTTTTCATTCAGCCATAGTTTTTACATTACTTTTTTTATATTGTTTCTAAGTAGAACATTTGGAGAAGTTGGTGCTATTATTATGCGGCTATGATTACGGACTAAGTGTCTGTAGTTTACATATTTGGAAGTGAAATTTATTTGTCTAAAATGATTAAGTTCTTTTGGTGGATTGAGGGAGTTTGATGGGGAAATTTGAAAGTATTTGGGGGTTGCAGGTTGAATTATTGAAATTTTTTAGGGATATGACTGCAAAATTAGGGGATTTAGAGACTTAAGTCTCTAATACCCGAAAGACACAGGGCATGATAACGTCGGAAAATGGTTATTTAGGCTACCGAGTGGCCGAAATTGACTGAATTCGGCTCTTAACCAGAGCAACGTCTGTCTGACGACACTATTGTCCAACTTTATCATGCTATGTGCCTTTCTGGCTATATTATGGTCAAGTTTGTGAATGCTTAATGAATGTGAATTGTCACATGGTACCGTGATGACATAGTAGGGATAATTACCTTAATAAAACCAATATACAGCTATTGACTATTGGTATAGACAAATGACAAACGGAATCTAGCGATAAAACCAGTTTCAGGTTGCATTAGAAGGAGACATTGAATCACAATTGATCTGTACGGCCAGCAAATAAGAAGAAGCATTTCATTTACAATAATTTACTAAATCCACTAAATCCCACCTTCAAATCCAACCATTCATTTCCCAATAATTTCCATCAAAAAATCAAAATTCGCAACTTCAACTCGTTAAATTCCTGTAACTAATTTCTCTCAAAAAAATATAGCAGCAGTTTAACCGCATGCTGTGAATTTCTCACAAGTAATTTTCAACCTATAATTTAAAAATCAGTAAAAATATATAAAAACTTTATTATTCTCGTAAAAACTCTTTTTCATAGATTAAAATGATTTTTGTAATTAGTGCGGCTACTTTGAAATGGAAAGGAATTGAGGAATTTAATTCAATTACATTCAATTAAAATCGCATGAAATTTTTTTAATATTTTCATGTTTTTTGAAAGATGAAAATTGAGTTGAGATTGAAGGGAGGAAATAAGGTGAAGGAAATGAAATTTGAGGTTATGTTGTGTTGGGTGTGGCAGATCAGCAGTGATCCATGCCATTCTTAGACAATTTTGATATTTTGAAGTCCCAAGCTGCAATATAGTAGAATTAGAGATGCAAAAGCTCAAACTAACACTTTGAACCCCAACTAAATTTGCACTAAGGTCACTTAACCCCAATCTAACCTCACAAGACGAACAATATCGTCGGATATGACTTACAATATCTCAAATCAGCAATCCGAACCCTTACTTAAGTCACATAACCCCAATCTAACCTCAAAATTCCAAAATTTTCCAAAACATAACCTTAAAATCCATAATAAAACCCCCGTATTTAACCCCCAAAGCAATTCCACCTCCTTACAAACTTTCTTTACCATAGTCATAACCTTCCTCCTTTCAATAGACCATAAAACTTTACGACAAAAGATTATAAACAAGTAAGGCACTTGAATGAAGTTGAAATTCACACACATATATCTCTTTTTTTTGTGCTGTCTTCCTTACTTCTTCATCCCTTAAAACAACAACAACAACACATAATCTTTATTCTGTTAACTTCCTTCGTAATAATATAATATAAAAACTACACAGCATAACATGTGAATATGTATGTATACAGCATAACGTACACGATGGTGCTTGTTTAAAAGATAAATTGTGCGTTAGATTGTGAAAGTCGAGAGAGTGAAAATAAATATAACAATAAAAAGTATAGACATGGAGTGGAAAATAGCATTGAATGTTAAGGGTTATTTTTATTGTAATACAAAGAGATTGTAATAAATCTTCATAGCCTGTTGAATCAGTTGATTCTATCCACATACAGCAAAAAAAAGTAGCAGCAGCAGAACTTAACATCGGTATGTGAGAATGAAAATTGCGATAATTGTGTGAAAAAAAAATGAGAATTTACTTTACATGTCCCTAGTGGGATGTAAAGGTCGTGAAATTTATTGCTTGTGGCTTGGAAACTTTCAATTACATTTATCACAATTTTTGAATTATTTTTTGAGTGTCAAAATGTTTAGTCTTTTCATCTTGTTAACAGAACAGCGGGATAGAGTTTAATGTTGTCTGGATAGATTTTGACGAGATGTGGGCTTTAGATTGATTGGCATATTCTCTAACTAATCGAAGCATTAGCTTGGTTTGATGTGGATTTTGGTTGAGTGTTGGATCAGCTGAGCTTCGATTTTGATATTTTTAATATTGGTTTAGTGTTGATTTAGCTGAGCGTCATTTCGGTTGAACGTTCCTTTGGCTGAGCAATTCTTCGGCTGAACGTTACTTTGGCTGACTTTTACTTCCGCTGAGTCTTTTTTCGGCTGGTCATTTTTTTTTCTTTTGATTCTTACTTCAGCTAAGCGTCGGCTAACCGTCACTTCGGCTGACCGTCACTTAAGCTAAGCATCATTTCAGCTAAGTGTCACTTCTGCTGACCGTCACTTCGGCTGATCGTCACTTCGGCAGAGCTTCACTTCAGCCAAGCGTCATTTTAGCTAAGCATTAATTCAGCTGAGCGTCACTTGGGCTTTGCACTATTTCAATTTTGTGTCCTTTTGGCTAAATTTTATTTTAGCTCAATATTCATTTGGTTAAGCTTAACTGCAACTGAATGTCAGTTCAGCTTAGTTTAATTCTCTTTATGTATTAGTGTTACTTAGGCTGACTTTAACTTCAGTAAGATATAATTTTGGATAGACATAAATACAATTAGTTACATTTCTCTTGAGCTGAGCGTCACTCCAGCTGAGTGCCATTCTAGCTGAGCATCACTTTAGTTGAGCTTCATCTCAGCTGAGCGTCACTTTAGCTGAGCGTCACTTTAGCTGAGCATCACTTCAACTGAACAACACAATAGTATAGAATGTCTTGAACCAATCATATTTTAAGCTGTGCATTTTTGCAGCCGAGCGTCGTTTCATCTTAATACCTTTGTAGCGTCACTTAAATCATAAATCTTTAAAACACCACATCACTGCCTCTCAAACCTCCCTCATCTGTCCCAAAAATCTTCAACAAATCTCAAATCCAGCACTCAATATATCCCACAAAATCCAAAATCCAACATCCAACAAAAACCTCTTCCAAATGTTATTGATCCGCTAAATATTCATTAATCTCCATAAAAATTGTTGATGAACTTAAAAATGTGATGGTTGATTAAATATTCCTTCATATTTGTATACACCTACCTACGGCAATTTCACTATCATTATTTTAATTCTATTTTGTTCCCCTTCTACGACTATTTCTCTTCATCACTTCAATTTAACCTCAAATAGTCATCATTTTTCAGTCTGGCGCTTAGATAGTTCCATTGTTCTGCTTTTAACCTCTCCTTCTTTATGACTTTTCTATTCGTTTATTCCGAAAAAAGAGAAAAATTGTATAATTGTAGATAACTACGTACATAGAACCCGACTAGAGGCACATGAGACGCATAGACAGCAACAGCAAGAAGAAGAATAGAAACAAAAACAAAAAAAAAATTGCTCCTAAAAATTTTTTCGGATAATTTTTCTTAATGATATTGTTTTAATGATGATGTTTGAATGAAAAGATACACAGTATGAGGGTTGGTGCTCCTCACTGTTGATTAATTGTTCTATATTTGTAGCATATACTTTTTTTTGCTATTTCTTTTTTCTCTCCCCCGTTTTGACTCTCATGTGAATAAATAAATTGGCGGTATTTTGAAGTTCACAAAAGAATTTTTGTGATTCTTATGGCTGTATCGCTATCGATCATTGTAAGGATGTGAGAAATGTGTCTGCAAAATTTCATCAATTTAATGTCAACGATGAATCAATACATTTAATTTGTTTCTTGAGGGGTTTTTTGAGTTTTGAATGGGAATAAGATAGAGGAGAGGTTGGGATGAATGGGATTTTGAGGAAGGGATATTTGAGGGTTTGCTGGTTGAGTTTTGTAGAAGATTAAGGTTACATTACCATGATTCTTGGTCATAAATGTAGTTTTTTGGAATAATACTTACATTTAGATGGATCTCCTACTTGAATTCTTTACATGTGTCTGAAAAACCTTATTATTTACCTTCGGACTTTCTGAACTTCCTGAAGACCTTAACTGAGCATCTAGTATGTTAGGTTCTTTGTTTATGTCATATCTTGTTCCAATTTGTGTTCAGTTATATCCAGAGCTCAATGTCGGCTCGGATTTAGTCATGACAAGTAGTCTAACTGAATTCACTTCCAGTTCTAATTACAACGTATCTAGATCAATTCAATTCAAGCCATTCAAGTCAAAATAATTGAAACTTTATCATTTTTGATCCATTCTTGGCTTCTCAACTCACTTAATTTTCATTTTTGCCATTAAACTGCTACACTTAAGAATTCGAAGTACCTAAACTTCCAAAAAATCACAAAGTTAGTTGGTAGGGTTCGAACTCGGGATGTTCAAGTTCAACACAAGCATTCGTGATTCGGACCTTGAGAACTAAACATTGAATGCACTTTTGTCTCTTAAATATACTTGACAATATGCACTTTAGACACTTATTTCATTAGCTTCAGATGTTTTGACACTATTACTTTAATATTAAGTCATCCAAAAGGTACACATGTATTAGTAAAGACTAGAAATTGTTTCCCATGACTGGATTTTATCCGATTTTATTCTATCTTCTTTTTATAATTCAACTCCTTTCAACTTACTAACTTCGCTGTCTATACTGATCAATTGTGATCCAAGGCCTTCCTCTGCTGGCGCCTGAAGCTGGCTATATCGCTTGCCTATTACCAATTCCAATTGTGCCACTAACTCTTTCGACAGCTTCTTTCCATGAATTACCTCTTATTAAACCTAAAACGATACTAAATCTGAAGATCAATAAAGGTGTAGAGTCATGAATCAAAGAACAAAAGAAGAATCAAGACCTAACTTCATTCTAAAAATCATAGTTCAGCTCAGTTCAACTCCCAATAATTCCCAACATAAAACAATTACTCAACTATTCAATCCCAAAAAACCCTTCCATCTCATCAATCCCTAAAGTGCACAAAATTACAACAAAAAAAAAAGTCTCAAAACATGCACAAAAAAGAAGTCTCATTCATGAGGTAATTCATTATCTTCATTTGATGTTGTCGCTTCTTTACGCCAAAAAAAAAAATTCAAATAACTCAACTATCATGATACGGTTGACAGTTGATCAATCAAAGTTATATTCTGACATTGCCATTGCTACTGTATCTCACTGTGTGTGACTTGATGTGTATATTTTTAAAAATAGCAGAAATAAAGGGTGTTTTTAATCTTATCTTATTGTCAGTTACAACTGAGTTGAGGATTAAGATGAATTTTTACTGTTGGCACACCTCAAAAATCAAGTCACAAATCCCTTTAATTGTCAAATAATTTTCAATCTTTATCAAGATTTTCATCTTCATTTCAATTCCCAAGAAAAAATGTCTTAAAAATCAGAAATAAATGAAGAAAAATTCCTCATTGAGTGGCATTGCGTAATTAAATTAAAAATAATGTGGTTCATTTCATCTTTATTCAAGGCATGGCATTCCTTTAATGGAAAAGGAAAAATGAAAAACTTTTTCTACCCATCCGACATTGTTTTGTTGAAGCACATCTCGTTATAATTAGCATATTTACTTAATTTAATTTAATAGAGTCGTGCCTATTTGATGCTTCAACATCTTCTTGTTGAGAGTTCTTTTTGGTTTTTTGGTGTTCTTGTGGGGATTTTGGGAGGAATTTTTTGGTAGGGTTGTTAAAAATTTGAGAATCTAATGTCGAAAAACTCGAATTTGAGACAACCACACTCTGATTCTTAATCGCAAAGTGAGTCAAAAAAGTTTCTCGTTGCCTCACAGTTTTCTTAGACTAGGAAGTCTTGGCCTCGGCATCAGGGACAAGTGATTGAATAGTGAGTCAAAGAAGCTCACTAATGAGTCAAGGTAGTTTAATAGTGAGTCAAAGTGTCTCAATTGTGAGCATTGTCCTTCAATTGATCGAAAATCGATCATGATCGTGATCGTCGATCTGATCGAAAAATGATCGATCGATCTTCGATCATTCGATCACTTTTTTTACTTTCTGATCGAATGATCGATTGATCGATCGATCAAAAAAAATTTGATCGATTCGATCGCTCGATCGATCGATCTTTGAACGATTTTGATCGATTCTGTCGATCTCGATCACATCGATCACGATCATTGATCGTTGAAGGTCCATGATTGTGAGTCATTGTTGTTCAATTGTGAGTCAATGTGGCTCAATTGTGAGTCAATGTGGCTCAATAATGAGTCGAAATTGCTCAATATTGAGTTCAAGTGACCCAATAGCGAATCGAAATGACTGGATGATTGCAACATCGATTCTACAATCATCCGTTCGAGTCTCAGAAAGAGAAATCGTTCTTTTGTTCTTTCTTGGAATTATACATAGTTGAAACACGGTTTACAGCCTTACTATGATAATACTATAAGCTGTACCCGAGTAGCAAAAATCGGCTAATGCATCCGGTGATTCGGTAATTGATTTTTGAACCAGAACTCGAAGTCGACTCAGATTTTACATGAAAAAGTCGACTCGACTTCAAACCTCGCTTCATACAAAATTCAAATAGGCTTCAAACTCTGTTTGGAACCATTCTAAAATCACTTCGGACTGGTGTCTGATTTTGGATCGTGTAACTGACTTGTGGTATTCAAGGTAGTTCCATTGAGTGCGATGGTCTGGCACACCTTCACTCGTTAGGCAATGTTTGGCGTGAAACAGGCAAAGAACATACTGTCATGGTACAGAAGGACAAGTAAGATACCTAAAGGCTTACTTTACCTGTTAGGAACCCAAGCCCTGCTCAAAATCTCAATCATTCAAATTTGTAAATCTTTATTTTTATTTCATCACAAATTCCTCCCAAAATTAACCTCAAGGAACTCCACAAGTAAAAAAAATAAAAAATTACAATCTCTTAAAATTTTATTACCAACAGACGGTCTCGTTTTTACTTTTTCTTAAAAATAAGAATTAAGTAAGTCCTTCACGACCAGGGTGGGGAGAGTTTTGTGAAATAAATCAAAACTCAAAACTCAAAATGAGAGTTTGATTTAAATTCATTGAAAAAATGAGTTTGAATTTGAATTTGAGTTTTTTTCATTTCGAAAATGAGTTTGAGTTTTTTTTTAAACTCAAAACTCAAGTTGAGTTGAGTTTTGAGTTTGAGTTTAAACTCAAATCCAAACTCACCTTGAATTAAAAATTCTCTTATGGAGATTTCTTTAGATTTTTCATAAATTAAATTGAATACTGCAATATGATCGGAATTGCACCTGGCTTTAAATTTGTTCCTGGTTCCAAAATATTTGAAATAAAAATTACAGCAACCAATGACTTTCTGAACTTTCGTGAGAAAAATATTATTTGTTGATTCTTTTGTTGTTTGTGACTTATTGCTTACAAGAAATGACTGAATATTATGAATTATTGCTGGATATGACCGCAAATGAGGAACTGGCCACTTCCAGTGCTGAAAAATCTTTTTTCATGCAGTTTTCGCCAAGCAAATATGACAAGTTGTTTGTTATCACTCAGAGTACTGAAAGGGCACTGGAACTGCCTGGTTCCTCTACATCCACAAAAAAATTTTTTGTTCCTTTTTCATCAAGGAATCACCTCTGAAAGTTTGAAAATTTTTGTTGGAACTGACCGGTTCCTTTGGTACCTGATAGTTCCATACATCTGAAAATAATTCTGTATGATTTTGGAACTTCATAAAAGTTGCCAATGTACATCAGGTACCAAAGGAACCGATCAGTTCCAACAAAAATTTTCAAACTTTCAGGGGTGATTCCTTGATGAAAAAGGAACAAAAAATTTTTTTGTGGATGTAGAGGAACCAGGCAGTTCCAGTGCCCTTTCAGTACTCTGAGTGACTAAATCCAATTCAGAACACTTTGCACAATCAAATGGAGTAAAAAATATTTTCTGGCATTGGAAGTGATCTGTTCCTCACATTCAGCTACTTCCAACCATCTTAGATCAAGCTCATCCATGAGTGCTCCATTTTCTGCAAGCAATAAGCCACAAATCACGAAAGAATTAACAAATATTATTTTCCTCGTGAAAGTTCAGAAAGTCATTGGTTGCTGTAATTTTTATTTCAGTTGGAACTCCAGAAAACTAATTTGTTGGACATGAAATGCATAAACTAACCAGGAACAGATGAAATGTTCAGCAAATCATATTAATTCACAGAAAAAGTGAACATCTCTCAAAATTCTTTAGGAATTCAATTAATGAATTATTTATTCAAGGTGAGTTTGATTTGAGTTTAAATTCAAACTCAAAACTCAACTCATTTGTATTGAGTTTGAATTTTTTTAAAAAACTCAAACTCATCTTCGAAGAAAAAAAAAACTCAAATTCAAATTCAATTCAATGAAAAGTGAGTTTATTTTTGAGTTTTGATTTAACTCACCCACCCTGTTCACGACACAGTGAGATTTAGTTCAATTGTTATTACACCCCGACATTAAAAAGTTAAAGATGTAGGAAATTATGTAAATTAATCATCTTACTAAACTTTTTTATTTGCAAATAAAATAAGCCGCGGACATACAAATAGGATTGGTCACATTAATCGTAGAAAACAAGGCATGAATAAGCATCAGGGATGTGTAAAGTTACTCAAAATATAATAATGAACACTAAACACTACAATTTGTCGACAAACTCATAAAAAGTGACCATATCAATCATCATAGAAGCATTACACACTGTGGATGTGATGGAGGAATAAAAAATGATCTTGAAAAATGCTACACATACAGCACTGCTGAATACAGAATAACTTGAGAATGAGAAGTAAAAAAAATCTTTTTTTTGACAGAAAATTAGATAAACTTATGACTCTTCCTATATAGAATGGATTACATGAACGTTATGTTGGCTTTGTACTTACTCTTAACATTATATGCATTCCCCTCTCTTGTATGAAGATATACGGAAACTATATAGAACTGAATTGGGCCCATCTATCATCATACGCTTTAATATGATGTCGAATGGTTTTTAGTCTAGAGATGGGAAAATAAAAATTTTGCAGCAGTGGAAGGAATAGTTTTATTTAGAGGTTATTGTCTAGAAGACAAGTTAGAAAGGCATTTATAGAAGGTGAATAGAGCGCATTTTTGGGAATATTTGAAGTTATGTTTACATTTTTTTAAAATGATCACTATAAGCATGTAAAGAGTAGCTTGAAAGACATCTTAGCCACAGATTATATGTTCCCAGATCCCCAAAAATTATGTACCGCTTTTGACTGGGTGCAGGGCTAGTTTAGAGAGGTAAGGTTTACAATTTTGTTCCAGAGTCCGAATTTACATTCAGGATCCTACTACAAAGAATTACGATGGATGGAGCAGAATCTAAAAACGCATTTTTAAGTTTACATATTTTCCAAACGATCCCTCCGTAAACCCCAGCACTCTACCTAACAAACAACAACTCAATCCTCAATCCTCGCGCATTTAATCGCATCCGCGACTCATCCTTGAAAAAACATTTCATTCCGCACCCTAAAAAAAATTACTCAAATATTTTAAATGACTCTTTTGTTCATAAGAGGAACTTAATACCTTCCAAAAAAAAGTGACATAGAAGTAATAATAATAAAATAAAATATGTGAGTACATATACGCGTATTTTAATATATTATAATTATTATGATTAGCATAATATACATATTCAATTTCGCGGGATGTAATGAAGAATATTAGGTAAATATTGATGTTATTTTCACTTAATTTAATGAAACAATTTAAAGCCAGTTTATCCACCCTCAATTCTTAATATCTCAATTACTTTCTCTTTTTTTCTCACTTCTGGGCAATTTTTTTTTTTTATCCTTCGCGGTTGACTTTATTATTATAAAAATTCTTTTACCCTTATTAAATTCCTCTAAAAAAAAAATCTTGCGCTTTTTTATTTTTATTCTTCCACATCAGTGGAAATATCGACTTTTTTTTGCTGCTTTACTCAATTTTTTGTGTGGTTTTTTAAGCGCAGATGAATGAAAAATAAGAATGTGGATGGCAATTTAAGAACCGCAATAGAGTTCAATGGATTTTCATTAAATTTATCAAAAAAAAAATTGTTTTTAAGAAAAAGAGGCAGTCACTTATAAAAATCAATAAAAAGCAGAAGGGAGCATTGTCTTTAAATTATTGTGGATGAAAAAAAACTTGTTTTTAAGGATTTTTTAACTTTATTATTGAAATAAAAGAGTTTAAAAAATTATTGAATTTCTATATTTTAAAAAATAAAAAAACCGAGAATTTCAAACTTTTAACAATTTTCAAATTTAATGATTTTTAACTAGGTATATAAAACTTCTTCGAAATTCAAATTTTAATTGAAATTTAATGGTTAAAATTTGATTAATTTTATTTTTTTCAAACTCATTTTAAACTATATTTTCAATTTTAATTACAATTTTATTTTTGAAATTATTTAAATAAAATTGCATTTTTTTTGAAAATTCCTCAAATTCAAAACTATTAAAAAATTCCCCAAAAAAAACTCTATAAACTCAACCCACACATACACAAATTGATAAATGTACTCTAATTTGTAATCAAAATTGCTCCTATCGATTACCAAATAATTCGTAACGGATGACATGACTACGTAATGACCATATTATTATGAATATTTAAATTCAATATGTAATTGTGGAAACTATTATTATAATGATGTTATTATCGCAATAATACTAACTTCCAATCTACAACTATTATTATAGATTTGTCTAGTTAGATATATTTATAGGAATATTATTACAAATTTTTGGAATTTCACGCAAAATAGCTTCAATTTGTTAATGGCTTCGTTTTCATTTTGCATTGACCTGTGATATGAGTTATTTTTTTGGGTAAAAAAATGCGGAACTCGTTTAATTTGTCATGACTAACGGATGATACTGTCTGTATAAATGGGTTGAGAGACAATAAAATATATGAAATGGTAACAATATGCATCGAAGCTTGACATGTTTGAGGTTTTGTCTGAGTTTGAGAAGTTTTGTGAAATCAGACTTGCTGGAACATCGATTAAGAAACCTTCTATGAATGAAATTTGGGCTAGTTTTACTAAATTAGTAAGAAAAGTCATTGTGGACTACAGGATTTAGGATTGAATGAGTAACTTTTACATTCTTAGTCCAGGATCTGATCATAGGTTCGATTGTCAGGTTTCTCGATGACTCAACCTTGATAAATTTTCTCAATCGAGACTGAATCGACATTTTGGCAGTCTCAAGAATCCGCGATACATTCACCAAAACTCTTACTTGTCTCCAAGCTTGGCCAGGTCAAACTTTTATTTATTACAATCTTATTCACAACAACAGAATATTAAGGATTGCTTAAAAAGAGTCAGAAGCTTCAAAATCTAAAAATTCTCCATTTTTCTGCATTCAAATCATCTTTCAAATACAAACCAATTCTACTTCATTTTAAGTCAACAAGTTGATGAGGATTAAATAGCAATAACACCTTAAATCCCACCTCAAATTAAGTTAACACCAATACAAATGATTCTCAAAAGAAGAAAATCCCAAAAAGGTAACAAAAATTAGAGAGTCATCCACTTCAAAAAGTCTCTAAGCTTAATCTCTTCATTCACAAAATAAAATAAAATAACAGAACTGGAGTCTCTATGCTACCGAAAATAAAAGAAAAGAAAACATGAAAATTAGTCTCATCTCTTAATAAGTTACTAAGCATGCACCCCGCTGAACATATAATACTTTTTTTTTACTATAATATCGTGTTAACATTCACATTATAATGTTATTCATGTAAGAGAAATTTTTGCCATTAAATACAGTGTGTTTTTGTTACAGAATGAAATATTGCAAAAAAAGAAGTTCCTTTTTTTTGAGAAATTTTTTACATAAGTGTGCACATAATTTTTCTTTTCACTTCAACATAACTCTCACTCTATTTTATGATCTTTCATGACGATGATTTGTAATGTTTTTCCTTTAAAAATTGAAAAAAAAAGGAATTTTTTTAAATTTTATGCCACAAGAATTTTTTGTTTCATTTGAGAATATTTAAAGGAGGAATAGAGGAAATGAGGGAGTGAGATGAGCTACTAGTGAGTGAGATGGAGATGGTTAGATAGGTGTGTAGTCAGGGAGGGCAAGTTAAAAAGTTTTGATCATTTTTGAACAACTTTGATCAATTTTTGAACATTTTTGATCATTTTTGAACAGTTTTGATCAATTTTGAACAATTTTTGAACAATTTTGATCAATTTTGATCAACTTTTGAACATTTTTGATCAATTTTTGAACATTTTTGATCATTTTTGAACAATTTTGATCAATTTTGAACAATTTTTGAACAATTTTGATCAATTTTTAACAACTTTGAACAATTTTAATCAATTTTGATCAACTTTTGAACAGTTTTGATCATTTTTGAACAAATTAAAAAGACATTTCAGACCAATTTATGACCCAACGTCCTTCTTATCCCAAAAATCACCTAAATCAATTCAGAAACAAGCCAAAAAATTCAAAAATTGTCAACAAGTCCTCCCTAACTCCCCTCAAATCCCACAAAAACTCCACCACTGCATCAATCCACAATCTCCACTTAAAGACTATTTTATTTTAATGCTGTGAGCTGTTTTAAACAGTAATTTATATATTTTTTATTCCTTTTCTTTTTTCTTTTTTAAAATGAATTGCTCCTCACTTCTATAACATTTTTTCTTTATTCTGCTAAGTTGTGTATATTTAATGTGATACGAGATATAAGTTGAGACATAATGCAAATACTGAACCATAAAAATTGTTGTATATACATTTTCAGGAAATTAATTCTTTCAACAGCAAACAATGTTTCTATTTTGTTAGCGGTTTTAGTTTTGGTTCTGAGGATGGTGGTTGGGATTTTTGAGCAGTTTGGAGTTGGAATTGTGGATTTTGACAAAAAAAAATTATGCATCGTTTCAAAATAAATCACAAATATTGTATAGGAATCGAACTTAGAATTATGACACAAGTGTCAGTTCTTCATCTTTTGAGCAAATAACTCATTATTCATATTTTATAATTTGTGGAAAAAAGCCAATTTTAATCAGAAAAGTTGTAAAATAAAATTCAAATTTATTTTAAAATTTTAAAAATTTAATTTGAATTTATGAAATTTTAAGAGCTTAATTTCAATTTTAAAAATTTAATTCCAATTTTAATAATTTAATTCAAATTTTTTAAAAACTGTTGATTTAATTAAATTTATAACTTTTGGTAGTTTTTTTAGGATTTTTAAAAAATTGAAATTTCAAAAAATTTAATGAATTTTTATAAGTTTGTTAATTGCAAACTTAATTTTAAAATATTTAAAAAAAAATTATATAAAATATGATTTTAAAGAAAAATTTAAATGGTCAAGGAATTTAATAAAATAGTTATTTTTTAGAAAATTTTAAAAAATATTTGAATTTTAAAAAACTTAAAAATATTTTTAAAATTTAAAAGATTTCAAATCTTTCAAATCAAAATATTCAAAAACTTAAATATATTTGAAAATTTAAATATTTAAAAGTTTTAAAATATTTAAAAATTTGAAAAACAATTTAATTTATTTTTACAAATTATTTCAATTTTTTTAACATTAAATTAAATTTAACAACAATTAATTCAGAAAAATTTAATTTTTTTTTTCTTTAAAACTTCTAAATGCGCTCTAAACATCAATCAACCCCAAAAAGTCACCTCATTCCTTCAATATGTTTGTGTGTATGTTGAACTCGCGAAACTCAAAATCACCCTCAGTTTTTTTCTTTATTTTTTATTTAAATTTCTCCTTTTTTTCTTTTTCTTTTTGTGTCTAGTGATTTTTTATGTGCCATCTTATGCAAACGAGCAAAACTAGGGTTGTCGCTCATAAATAACGTTTAATAAGAAATAAAAAGCGGCAGCAGAGTGTTCCTATCATTTCATTTTTCTCGCATTTCCGACTAGATTTTTGTTTCTTGGCTGCACTGTACTGTATTGTATAAGAAATATGCAAAAAAAAAAAAGTTAAAATTATGAACTAAAAATGGTTAAACAAATAAGTCTCTATGCGGCTTTTATTATGCCCAATTAAACAGATTTTGGAATTTGTGGTTTTTTGTGCTACTTGGAATGTGAATGTGAATTAATAAATAAAGTTATAGTCAGAGTGTTGGCAAGTGAAGGAAACTGAGCAGGAAAAAAAGAAGATGTTTTATTGTTATGGATTATGAAAAGATTTTTTGGTCAATGAATGGAGGGACATAAATAAGGGGATTTATGAGCTGTTAATTCTGGTTTGAAGAAGTAGTTAAGAATTATGTGATAATGCTGAAATGTTAAAAAAAAAAAGAAATAAATGGGATTTTTTAAGAAAATTTGAAAATTTAATAAATTTTAAATTAAATTTGAATTTTTAACGGTTAAAAATAAATTTAAATTTTTAATTTTAAATTATATTGAATTTAATTTTTTTTAAATTGTGCTTTTTAATTTTAATTTTAATTAGAAAAATTCAAAATTTTAATTTTTAATTATTTTTCTAAATTCAAATTTTATATTATATTTAAATGTTAAATTTGACGTTTTCTAAAAATTTTAATAAACTGAACTTTAAATTAAAATTTTAAAAATTGCAACTGATTTTCCAATTTGAAAATTTAACAAACTTTATTAAATTGAATTAATAATATTTTATTTACTGGAATTTATTTAAATTCAAAAACTTTAAATTCAATTAGTTTTAAACAAATTTTTAACGAATTTTAAAAATTTAAATTCTTAAGAATATTTCTAAATTCAAATTTTTAATCTTTGAAAGATTACTATTTTGATGCTTTTTTAAAAATTTTAAACACATTTTAATAATTTGTATTTTTGTTTAATTTTTAAAGATTCAATTTTTCAATTTAAAAATTTAACGAACTTTTTCAATTCAAATTTTTATTTTTTAACTCTTTATTTAAAAAAAAAAAATTCAAATTAATTTTAAAAATTTGCGTTTTAATTCATTTTGATAAAAATTGAAAGAGCTTTTTAAATTTAAAATTTAACGAACTTTTCAAATTCAAACTTACCAAAATTAATTTAATTCCAAAATCTTCATATCCATAGAAAGAACATCGCCAAAGGCCAATAACCACCAACAATTCCCATTTTTTAAAAAAATACATTTCCATATTTATCAACCATATTTTACTTTCAATTGCCACAACAACCACACAGTCCAAAACAATTCGAGCATAACTGAATATGTCGCTTATTATTATTCGCCATTAGGTAGACTGAAATAAAAAACTTAAACATATCATTAAATTCTTCATATACATTTCAAAAAAATTTGTGTATTTGTGTACAGAAAAGATTATTAAATCCAAACAGCCATATAACTATCAAGTTGATGGCTGTTGTCTGTAAAGTAACTCCCTATTATCAAACAATTAACATAATCATGGTATGAATTATATAGCTTTAGATTGAAAATTACTAGATCGTATAGAGTTGAGTCTCCTTGACCCCAAAGTCGCATCCACACAAGCACATAAGATGTACACAGCATAAAGATAATTATATGCTACATTCTTTCTTATTTCTCCTTTGCCAGTCAATTTTTAAAAAAAATATAATTTGAAGGAGTATCACGAATGAATGGAATCAAAAATGGCGCATTTCTCAATAAAATTTATAGCATAACAATTTTCATTTGCCATCATTGTATCTCATTTCCGTAAGATATCAAACAGCACAAAAAGCATAAGAAGAACGATGGACTAAAGAAGAAAAAAATATAAAAAAAAATTATAAAGTCAAATGGAGAATGAAAAAAAGTACAGAGAAAAAAATGTATAATAATAATGTAATTTTATCTTGAGGCTGAAATGGCTCCGACACGCCTTGGAAAACAAAACTCGATATTATTTTATTTTGCTTTATTATTTTTTCATTTCGCTTTTTTTTTTAAATAATGAAAATTGAGAGATTGGAGAGATGGAGTTGAGGTTGGTTGGGCATTTGAAGCGCATTTAGTAGTGGGATTGTATTGATTAGAGGATGGTCTTGATGGATTTTGTGAGTTGGTCCAATAGAACTTTAAGAACTGTCAAATGATTGAATGTGCTTTTGACATTGTGCCAAATTCCAAAGCAACCCTTGGTCCATAGCTCAGTTAGTAAGAGCACTTAACATGTAATTAAGGAGATGTGGGTTCGCGTCCCATTTTAGCTACATATGTTGTTGAGAAGGATTGTCGGTCAACGACACAACGGGAAACCCGCAGAATTCCGCAGAAACCCGCGGGTTTCCAGTTGTGTCGTTGACCAACACCCCCCATAAATAGGTGAATTCTAGACACAAAATGCAATATTGATCTTTAGTTTGGAACTGATAGAGAATTATCAAAAATTGATAGTCAAATCACTTTCCTGGATATTGATCAATCACGATCATTCAATGCTCAGATTCTGAGTGGCACAACATGGTCACTGGAGCGCTGACTCTGTCTTCATTGCTATATTGACGGTATATTGTCTAAATGATGTGGAGTTTTCTCTCTAATGACTGTTCGTTGTTCACTTTTTGTTGATCTAACAAAGAAAGTATGATTCTTAAAAAATGGATCCTGAGTGGGATTCGAACCAACGTTCTTGGATTCAAGTCCTTCGACCGGTAAGATGCTCCTAACATTGAGCTAACGTTTGCTATTTGATTGTTTGACAATAGCCAAATTTAGGCAAAGGGTGTATGAAACAATCCTAATTGTGATGGGCCCTCGATCGCACTCGCCATGAATAAGCTAAGAACTGATCATGAAGCCACACTAAACTCAAACATTTTAAGAAACAATTCCCTTTAAAAATATTGCTAAAAACTCATATTTTCTTGTGGTTACTACACTCACTCCATTTCACAACTGTCTCTATATCTTCATATTTACAACAACTTTGTATATATCCATGTATATCTGCTACTCCATACTTCATGCTTAGTGGATAAAGAAAATAGCTTTAAAAAAATACACGAATGTGAATTGAAATGGAATTCTTGTTGAAGATCTTTATCTTTTTTTGCTATGAACTGTTTACTTAAAAAATAAATATAATTATTGTTATTATTCTGTAAAATTGTTTTTTTTTTTTATAACTTATTCAGGGAGTATTTAAGATGTTTTGTGAAGCGATGAAAGAGAAAAATTGTTGTTTTCTTGGAAGAAACATGGGGAATTGAAATTTTAAGAAGTGTAAATGGTGGAAAATTAGAATATTTTTTGGAAATAATTAACTAAAAATTTAGGTTTTGTTATATTTTAAATTTATAATTTCTTAATTTGAATATTTGAATTTTTAAAATTTTTAAATCTAAAAATAGATTTCTTTTGTTTTAAAAATTTTGAATTGTTAAATTAAAAATTTTAAATTTCTCTAAATTTTACTTTTTAAATTTAAAATCTCTCAAATTTTAAATTTTTTAATTTGAATTTTTAAATTTTGAATTTTTTCAATTTCTTAAATTTCAGTAATATATTAAAATTTAAATTTGTTAAACATTTCAGATTGAATTTTTAAATTTTAAAATCCGTTAAAATTTAAATTTTTTGTATTTTTTTAAATTTGCGGAGTTTCAAATTTTAAAAGGTTATTAAAGTATCAATTTTTTAAAAATGTTTCTATATAGTATAGATTAATTTTAAATTATTTCTCAAATCTTCAATAAAACTTCCTCATCATTCTTCCAAATCAACCATAAAATTGAAGACAATTACCTCATTGACTATATTTTTCTAATTCGATTCTTTTCAAAATTTAATTCCACATCAACTGCCTCAAATTAAAGTTTTCTATGAACCATTAAATGAGATTTCATAATCATTTTTTTTTTTGGTAGCCACTGCCTTATAAAGACTCAACTTCCATTCATGTAATTTTCAAAGTAGCCGCACACTACTTGCAAAAATGAAGACATTAATCAATTTCTTCCATTATAAAAAAAAAATCACAAAAAACCGTAATTCAATTATTTTGGTTTTCTATGGCAATTATTGTGCCTAGTAGCTGGACTTCATTCATAAATTGCTAAATGTTTCAGTTTATTTTAAACAAAAAAAAAATATCAATTTAAAATTGAGTATTAAATTAAATTAAAGCACATTAAAGCTATTTTTTTGCCCAATTTTTATAGTTTATATAGTCAGGGACATGCTCAAATAAAAAGACATTAAAGTGCTTCATAAATTAAATCATTTTTATTAAATAGCAGCTTATATAATTTCCTATTAAAAAAAAGTAGATTATCCATTCACACAGCCTGAAATCTTCATTATAAAGCTTCAATCCATCCTAAACTCCTCTCACTTCATTAAATCAATTTGAAGCATTAAATTGCTTTCACAAACATTAAATTTTCAATGCCAATAAAAAGTAATCAATACGAATATTATAAAATTAATGATAATAACCTTCAATGCCTTTCTTTTTCCTCCTTCGACATGCTTTAAACAACTTTTTCTAACATTTTTCAGTTATCGTAAAAAAGGCGCTGTTTTCTTTTCTTTGTTAAAGGAAAATATATCAGAGATTTCCATTATCAATCTTTTATAAACCGCTAACATGAGGATGTTCTTGTGTGCATTTTGTGTCATTTTCTTTGAATTGATAGCTTTGTTGTTCTTCTGGTTTTGAGGTTATGTTCATTTATTTACTCTTTTTACTCTTCAAGTGAATCAATCATGGATTAGTCGACCTTATGTCAAGTTAAAAACTTGACTTTTATGGAATTTGCCATAAATTTTCAAGTTTATTCGACTACTAAATTTACGAAATCAAGTCTTAAATTCCTGGAGTTCTGAGCAACTTTAGATTATACAACGATTCATAAACTTAACAAAGAATCTATAGCTACTAGAAACTAGCCAGAAGTTGACCTTAGTCTACTATTTCTTGTAACCAAAACTATAAAGAGTTGAAACTATAAAGAGTTGAAATTATAAAGAGTTAGTTAAAGGCTTACCTGAAAGCACAAATTGTTTAATCGATCAAAAATCCTATCCGAGACTGGCGTAACTGTAATTTGGTTCCGGATTTGCCTTGAATTCTCAATTCAACTCAGATTCACACCGATTTGATGCCAGATTTGGTTTGAATCCGGGATTAAGTCAAAGTCAAACTGCTATGATGTCGGATTTTGGATCGAAAAACTGACTTGAGATATTCTTGGTAAATTAATCTGTTTTATAGCATGCTGTAAGTTGGTCCAAAACCGATTTCAGTAGCTAATTTTATAAGGATTCGAACTCGAATTTTTAGAAAAACACAAATCCCACTCCAATCTTCAATTTATTAAGTATTGATGCAAATCTGATGAAATCATGAATTAAACCGTTTTAAACAGTCAAATGAACAAACCAACCTCTATTTCCAACCCAAAACATCCACAAGGAACTCCATACCAAAAGAGAGAAAAAAACGCGAAAAACGATTTTATTTCCGTTCTTTCATCCCCTAATTTGTAATATATAAATCTATTCAATGATTAAGAGAGATAAACGGTTGAAAAGAAGTGGAAAAAATGTTCATTTTTTATATTTCGACAGTAGAGAGAGCTTGAATAAAAAAATGAGGCAAACCACCCGAACACATAAAATATTTAAAGAAAAGAATGAAAAAAGAAAAAAAAAATTGTAAGCAGTAAAAATAAGCAAGTTGATGTTACAAAATATATATTTTTATGGGTAAGCGCCGTAAAATGTTCACAGAGTGAGGGAAAAAATTTGTATATATGTAGTTCAAGTCTTGATGTATATGATAACAATGTAATGATAATGATATTCTCATTTTTTTTTGTGTGTACATATACACATTGTTACTTTTATATCTATATCACTACACAATGTGCAACGCAATGATTCCATGATTCCATCTTCAATTCCTACACACAAGAGTATTTTGTGGAGTAGCTTTTTGGAAGGGAGAATGGAGGTTAAGTTGTTATTTTGCTAGTCTGTCTGCTTGTTGGCTCTATTCCGCTCAGTTTATCCGTCTATCATTTTGTCTGACTATTATACTGTCCGATCCTCAGTCTGTCCGACTATCAGACTGTCCAACTATCAGACTGTCCAATTATTAACTGTCCGACTATCAGTCTGTCCGACTATCAGACTGTCCGACTATCAGACTGTCCGGCAATCAGACTGTCCGACAATCAGTCTGTACGATTATCAGTCTGTCCGACTATCAGACTGTCCGACTATCAGACTATCCGAATACCAATCTGTCCGACTATAAGACTGTCCGATTATCAGACTGTCCGACTATCTGCCTATCCAACCATCAGTCTGTCCGACTATCAGTCTGTCAGATTATCGGTCTGTCCGACTATCAACCTGTCCGACTATCAGTCTGTCCGCCTTTTTGTCCGTCAGTCTGTTAGATTTTCGGTCAGTCTGTCCGACCATCAATTAATCCTTGAACTCAAAATGCGTCCTTAATCCTTACGCACTTAACATATTTAACTTAATTTTTTGAACATTCTTTTTTGTTCCTTTTGCTACGTTGCCATTTCGCCAAAATGATTAATTATCATGAAATATTGTTTGACTTATTATGTCTGTATTAAATAAGCTTAAACGTTTTTCTCGACGAAAGACGACTTGCTTTTCATTTTTCACTTTTCACATTCCTATTATTTTTATTATTATTATTCCTGTCATTGAATATATGTGTCTGTGATTTTTTTTTATGATGTTAAGGAGGAGACAGAATGAAAAAAAGACAATTCTGAAGTGTTTAACTCGTGACATTTTTCTTCCATCCAACGTGAATTGTTTTTCAACACAGTACAAAAAAATATTAAATTTTTTGACACTTGTTTCGTCAGGAAAATATTAAATGAAAATTCCATTTTTTTGTTATGCTTATTCGCGAGAATTCGAGGAAGGTGACGAAATTAAAAAATATTTTTATGAATGAATTGTTGAAGAAACTTTAAGAATTTAATGGGATTTCTATATAAGAGGGTGAATTTTGATTGCTTTTGTTAAAGGTTGATGAATTTTTGATGAAAATTTTGAATTTTTCTGTGAAATTTGATGATTTTTTGATTCAGAATTGCTTGAGTTTGCTACTCAGGTACACTAGACTAGAAGCTCAAGCCATAAACATTAACAGACAATGAACATACTCACCTAAATGAGCGTACTGATGAGTATACTCAATCACTATAGTTGAGCGTCCTGAATTTTGTGAACATACTCATGGACAAGCTCCATTTCTGTCCTAAAAACTTCAAAAATTCAAAACAATTTTAAATTTCAAATTCCAGATCATTTATCAATCCAAAAATCATTCCTTATCATGCTCCATACTCCATAATTTCAAACCAAAACCAAACTCAAAATCCATTCCATCTTCTTGATCCCTAATTAAAGTCAATTATGGTAGAATTTTTACCCACTTTAATTTCATAAATTGACTAGCAACAAACGAACTGCTCTTTAAGATATATAAATGAGTATCATCAACATTTTGTAGTTCATATGCTGGCCTCCTTTTTTTTCCTTCTTCTCTTTAAATCGATTCTCGAAGAGGGTGAAATTGATTGACAGGAGGTGTAGACTCAAATTTTTTTTCATGGCTTGGAATTTTTTTCTGTTTTTATTTCTTCGACGCAGCAGAAATTTTCACTGGATTTGTTTGTTGGTCGTGATGGAATGGATGGGAATATTCTTGAGAAAAGGAGGATTGAAGATTTTTGAAGGAGGAATTGTAGGAAATTGGAGAATTTTGAGGAATGTTGAATCTCAATTGTTTCAAGTTTTGATGGATTTTTGTCAATAAGTTCTCAAATTTTTAAAGAAAATCATCAAATTTCAACTAAAAATTCAAATTCGAACTAAAAATTCAAATTTCAACAAAAAATCCATCAATTTCCTCTAATTTCAATTAAATTTCACTACAAACTTTCCTTTAAACCATTAAAAATCGTGAGAAAACATCCAAAACTCATCAAACTTCAATAAAACATCAGATCCCACAATTAATTTCCAATTTTTTTCAAATAATAAATCAAAAATTTCAATAAAAACTCCCAACAAAACCTTAAAAATCAGCTTAAAACATTCAAAAACTCATTCATCTAGATTTATTCACATGAAATAATAATTCAGTATTTTTCATTTTATCCATTCATCTAATTACGTATGTACACCGACATATGTCTTCAAATACACACTACAATACAACTTTTTCCTCTACCTCTATCCACCATGTTCTGGTTACGAACAAATGTACGCAGCGTAACTATGGTAAAGAAAGTATAAGATACAAAATGGGCTTACCGAGCAGGACAAGGTGTTTCGTAGGGTGACGGATACGTTGCCGTGTCAACGGTGAAACACGAAATTGCCTTGACGGCATTGTGATGACTGTTTTATGTCGAATCATTTTATTGTGCCGCTCGGGCTCGATGTTTCAGAGTAGATTGAAAGGAATTTGAAGATTTTTGAAGGAATACCCCAAAGGGACTATGTGGCGAACCGTAGTTTTCTCCTTAAAAGTGAGTCGGCACCATGACCACTGGGTGATGTCAATACAACATCGTGCCTTACCTTTAATTCGGCTTACACATTGGTTTTCAATATGTAATCCTCTTTCAAGTCATTCCTTAGACCCCAACCCCACTCCACCTCCCTTCTTCCCCCAAAAACATATCAAATATTCCCATCCATTTTCCCCACGCATCACAACTCTAACTAAGTAATTCATTTGAAATGCCAAACTTTTTTTATTTATATATATGAGATTCAGACATATGGTCATCATTATTATGAATAATGTACTAAATTATTTACGTTACATTCATCGATATGTTCGACAAAGCAACTTTAATTTTAGTTCCTTTAACGCCAAGCAAAAATTCTCTCTTTTTTTTCAACCCTCTTTAATGAGCACTTTTGTTTTTGTGAGTCCTTAATTTCTGAGTTTTTTGTTGTGTGTCGTAAGTTGATTTTCCTTTATTTCATGGTTGATATGCTGTCGTCCAAGGACATGTGGGAGTGTTAAAATGACATTTTTGGAGTGGAATTGAAGTTTAAGTGAAGGAAATGGAAGGAATGTTTTGAATTAGAGAGATGTAATATGTAGTAGCTAAATATAGAGTTTTGAGATTCAGGTGCCTTCACATATGAGTTTTGAGGTTCAGGTACATTCACATTAGAGTTTTGATGTTCAGGTGTCTTCACACTAAAGTTTTGATATTCAGGTGTCTTCACACTAGAGTTTTTAGGTTCAGGTGTCTTCATACTAGTGTTATTAAGGTTCAGGTGTCTTCACATTAGAGTTTTAAGATTCAGATGTCTCCACATTAGAGTTTTTGTGGTTCAAGTGCCTTCACACTGAGATTTGAAGTTCAAGTAGCTTCAAACTACAGATTTGAGCTTTAGGTGAATTTAAATTATTCATTTGAAATTCAGTTGCCTTCACACTACAGTTTTAGGGTTAAGGTGTCTTCACACTTGAGTTTTTGAGGTTCGGGAGTCTTCACATTCGAGTTTTTGAGGTTCAGGTGTCTTCACACTAAAGTTTTCAAGGTTAAGTGGCCTTCACGCTAAGGTTTTGAGGTTAAGGTCTCTTCACACTTGAGTTTTGAGGTTCAGGCGGCTTCAAACTTTAGTTTTGATCTTCAAGTAGCTTCAAACTACAGATTTGAGCTTCAGGTGACTTTAAACTATTCATTTGAGATTCAGTTGCCTTTACACTATTAAGATAACAATTAAAAAGTTCCTCTTCTTCCCAAAAACATCCACAAGACGATAAACCCTCTAAAAACAGAAAAAATCTTCCATCTTAAAGACTTGCTAAGAGTCTAACTAAGAGATATTAAATGCAATTTTAAAGAGAGCACTTAGTGAACATCATTTGTCTTTAAAGTTTTAATCATGATAAGAAAAAATTCGGACCAAAATAGACAACGGAAATGTTTTTTAATCTTTTTTCTTGCTTCTTCCTTCATTCTCTTCTCCTTCATGTCTTTTAACCTTCATACCCATTACATAATCATTTTAATTTATAAAATATTATTATGAAAAATATGTTAAATTGCGATTAGCGACCCTCGCATTTTTCTTTAAAACTGAAGAAAATGATTTTTTATTTTTGGTGGAACAATGAAGTCATGCCACGAGGTTCTATGGCTGGAAAACAAATTGTTTCAAATTTATCTAAATTTAATTCAGTCGACATGATTTTTAGTTTTTTGTTTCTTGGGGTTTTGTTGTGGTTTGATTTGCTGTTGAGGATGAATGCAGAGTTGGTGAACTGAATTTTTAATTGTTTTGTTTGTGTATTTTAAGATCGTTTCCAATTTTGTTGGTCCAAGTAAAGTAGCAGCATCGGAAAATATCTATGAATTGAACAGAAACGTTGAAAGCAGATTAATAGTTTAAATTGGCATTCTGTCAAATACTCAAATTAGCTATCAGTTGCTTAGTGGTAAGAGCATCCGACTAGAAACCGAAGTACGCAGGTTCAATTCCCATTCGGAACAAGTTTTTGGGAAAGTGTTCCTTTTTCTGCTTTACAGTCAATAATCAAATTATTGAGCACCAAAAATTAGTTTCTACATTAAATTGGATACAATGTCATAACTTAGAGTCCAAAGTTTAGCAGGACTTTCAGAATCCGAACTCAAAAAGTCCACAAGCGCGTCTCCTGGCGTCCGAGATTCCTGTCTGGTCAGAAGAGAAGCCCTCACAATAAGGTCATGTCTGAGCCATGAATAGTAAAATCTATTCCATACATGACTCAAGTGCGTAGTCAAAGCAGGAATTAGACGCTCTATTTTGACTCTACTGACTTACTCATTTAGCTATCCAAACAGATCAATTACGATTCAAAACTTAGATGTCTCCTAAAGCTGATTCCATTGCTAGCTTCTGTTTGTCAGTTAACGATACCAAATGCGATACTTTATCTCAAGTCAGCTTCTCTTCCATGACTTCTTGATCCTCTCCATCACTTGAATCAACTCTGCCATCCCATCCTTAAACAATTAATTCTCCGACACCTTTTTGTGTGCGTTTAAACATTTTTTTGTGTATATTCTGACTCTCATTCACATCTCACCTCCATCAACCGTCCATTCAACCATACCAGCTAGCTTCTCCTTTTTCACAATAAAAGACGGTGTGGCTGCTGGAAGAGAGAGCAAAAAAAAATCTGAACAGTCATTTTGAAATCATCACAAGAGTAAAGGAAGAAAAATTTCTAAATTTATTATTCACGAATGATTTTACAAGTTTTTCATTTGAACAAACAAACATAAAAATATGTTTTCATTCATAAAAGGACGAGATGAAAGAAGTTATTTGATTTTTTGCGGTATCTTCCGTTTTGTGTGATGAAATGAACATTTCATTGTTGTGTCCATTTCAGTAGCAAGGAATGATTATGCCAAAAAAAAATTAAAGAGAAACACGCGGGGACTTTGTTCTATGCCCTGACTGTCTCTCTATCTCATTCTAGAGTTTCGGGCAGGAACCCACCCGAAAAAATAAAAATAAATATCATAATAAATAATATGAGGATGTAAAACTGACAACTAAGCATTATTATACAAAAAAATTATTTATCAATTTCTCATACACCAAAAAATAAGAATGAATTTGTGCATTGTAATGGTGGAGTGAAAAATATTCTTCTTCACTTATGTGGGATTAACAGTGGCAATGAGTTGTAACATCTCCATGTGTAGATAAAGTTTATTTGTTATTTAAAAGGGAATTTTGAAGGATTTTTATGGAAAAATGTTGAAATTTGGCTACGTTTTTGGATGTTTGAAGATTCAGTTTTTGGCAATTCGTATCAGGCAATGAGCATGTTCACGACTTGCTGCTCACCTTATCAAACTGGATGAGCTGAAATTTAAGGACAAAAGCCAATAAAAACTGTGAAATTAGCCATAATACACACGCAGAGTTCGAAACCGACTAAGAATTTGAAAAAGTCGACTCAAAACAACTCGATTCTATAAAAATCCGAGTCGACTTCGAGTTCAGCCCCAACCTAAATATCTCCCAATTCAAAACAATTAAAAATTCCACAATGTCTCCACATTTTGCATCTAAAAATAAACCAAGCAGTTTTTAAACAAAATTAATTTATCAAAAATCCGTAAACAGGTGAGATGAAGATGTTACACTCAAAATTATTACCCCAAAAAAAACACTTCCATATCCACCCTCATAATCCACACACCTAAAAAAAAGGGTTTTCATCCTCAAAAAATATAAACAAATGTCATCACATTCTCACATCTATCATGCTGTTTACTGCGTATATACTTTATATATCCTTAAATATATAGTCATCCACTCCTCACCCCTACCCCGCGATCATCTCACTGACTTTGTATGTGCGGTGTAGATTCACGTGTAAAGCACATCGTCGGGATTCTATGTATATATATATTTTTATGTGAAGATTATTTTATAATTTATAACAGCTATAAAATCAGTGTGTCAACCGCAACCCCAAAAAAACACACAAAGTCAACTTCAACCCTTAGACAATATTTTAAGACACAAAGACTCATGGCATGTCGAGGAACAAAGTGTAGACAGTTTAAGAATTGTAGAGATATACATATTTTGTGGTGATGTTAGCAAATGTTTCAATGTGGCTGACTTCAACTTCTCTCTAATTTAATTTTTAACAAATGAGCAGTTAGTTGAGTGTTGCACATAGCATTGTAATTATGTTACGATAGGTGATCATTCATTATGAAAAAAAGCAGAACTGCTTACATGACAAGAAGAAATCTTCAATGATTTTTGATGTTATGTTGAGGTTGTCCGGCAAGTTGGCATGTTATGTGGTGTTTGGTAGTTGATGGGATGGTTTTGGACTGTCTGACTGTCAATTTTTTGTTGGATATTATGTCGGAAGTTTGTAATTATGTTTTATTGGTGTTATTATAAATGAATTAAGAATGTTGGAATGTAATTGAGATGAAAATGGTTCAAATTGCTTGAAGGCTTATTTAACGGTTTTTTGAAATTCAAATGTTGTGCATCAGTTAAAGCGACGACTTATCGCGTGTGTAAACAAAGAAAATTCAATAATTTGTAAAATTTAATTGTTTTAAGTGCTTTTAAGTGATTTATTCAAGATAATTCATCAAAATAAACTTACTTCAGATCAATCAAACATGAATTCAACTAAGTATAGCTTAATATCTCAACTATTAATCGTAAAATTGCAAAAAACCTCGCTTCAATCTCTGATCAACACTTTCCAACTTGAGGAACTAGTTTTGTAATTGCATGTAATAACAGTCTTAATTTCACTCCGTACGAGTTCTAGCCTTGCGGCGACTTTCTGTATTGAGTAAAGAAATTTTCATACAAACTTGCAACTGCATAATTAAATCACACGACTTACTGTGTACAATTGATGTCTTGACTCACTTAAAAGTAGCACTTTTTTATGATCACAATTTATTGACTCAAAATGAGCAGTTTATGCACTGATTCTCATTGAATATATGTTTCGATAAAATTACCAATCGAGCAATAAATTTCTAAAGTTTATTGTAAAATGATATCTGTATATAAACTGGTTAGGGGAACAAGACAGAAGAGACATAATAGGAGGGAAAGGGAAAGAAGTGAAGAAAGAATAAAAACCTATAAATTATTTCAATAACTTCGCATTTTGCATTTTTCTTATCTTTGCAAAATAAATTTTAAAACATTTTACTTCTTTTTTTGCCAATGCTACTGCTGCTGTCTCTCCGCTCTTTTCCTCCTTTTTCACCATATCCGGTACACAGGAAAATTTTCATTGAGAGTTCATTTTTGAATATAATTTTCATGTTATTGTTGTCATTGCTTTTTTTGGGTCTTTTCTGCAAATGAACCAAAAAAATATTTTCAGGATATACTTTACACATACTGCTTGTTGTTTTGTTAGATATTATATTTAAAATCATGATATGAAATTATGACTTTTTTTTTTTGAAAAATATGTGTGAAAGGATGTGTTGAAACATGCAGAGAAATTAACCCTTTTTATTTCCAACATTTTAAATTGTTCTGTATCTGTAGTGCAGATTCAACTAGTGGGTCTTTCATGAAGTTTGGAAATAATAATGCTGAATTTATCTTAAAAGTTTGTCGGGAGAAATTTTTGAAATTGAATATTTTTGGGAATTTTGGAAATGGAAGTTTAAGTTATGGGGGAATAGGCAGGTTAAAGGCTACAAAAACATTTTGTGCAAATATATTTGGATGACTTGAAATTTTAGGCATTGCATTTAGGGGTGGTGAATCAGATAGAGTGCTGAATTTCAGTATTGTTGATATTACTGACAATGCAGATCAATAGAAATAAATTGCCTCCATTTCATAGCTTTGGAATTAAGATTGACGACATGATAGACTAATGTTACGACAATCCTGAGCTTGTTCAATGCTTGTTCCAACATAACCTACAAAAGCATTGCTCTGTTTGTCTCAATTCTTTGAAACGGGTTGGAGTCTAGCCTTTTACCACGTGGAAGTTAGGACGTTACATGGTGTCGTTTGACTAAGTATAACAAAGCTTTACAATTACGTTTAGCCTATTACCACGTGAAAGTTAGAAGAGAAAAGGTGATCTTAGGCTAAGTACAACAAGGCTAAGTATAGTATGGCTAAGACTAAGTATAAAAAGTCTTTAAATATACATCAAGCCTCTTTACACGAAGTTGAGAAAGAACATAGTGATGTAAGGTTAACTACAATAGGCAAGGCTGTATACGTACGTCTAGCCTCTTACCACGTGGAAGTTAGGAAAGTACCTGATGATGTTAGACTAAGTACGATTCAAGGCTGCATTTGTACGACAAGACATGAACACCATATGAAGATTATAGCCAAACGTATCTTTCATTTGACCCTCAACTTCTTCAGCACTTTAGTTCATATTTCCTTACAGTATAAAATCAAATCAAATTCACAAAACGTAAAAAAGTCATTGCATTTATGAATTTTTTTCATACACTCATGAACTCGATCTTTCTAGCTTCATCTTAACATTTTCCTGCAAAAAAAAAAAAAATATTCAATAATAAAAAACATCACGAAAAACTTTTGAATAAATTGCAGCATTTTTTTGTTGTTATGTCTCTCAGTCACATAATATGAAGTATAGAAAGTTGAAAATGCCTTTATGCCTATTTGTAAATAAATATAATACACAGTTTGAATAAATAAATGATGTGTCTTATAGTTTATATGCCATAATGGTGCCATATGTTTCATGGATGAAATATAATGTATTGACAAAACTTGAGGAAACAAAAAAGAAATTCTGTTTTTGTCTTTTGATAGGAAAGTTCTGCAAAGAAAAAGAAACAAGTTAAAGAAGAGGATGAATTTTTTGGGGAAAGTTTGGTTGGTGATGGGATTGGTTTGGAGCGCATTTTATGGAAAACTTATGAATTTGTAAGATATATTGACAATTTTATGAGGCAAAGAATGAATTATTAAATTAAATCCATGATCAATCTTTCCCGGAAGAGACACGATGTAGAAATCACCAAAAATTTGGATTCAGGAATGACTATGAAGAGCTCGAAGTCGAGTCAAAATCAATATGAAGTCGAGTCGGATTATGTTCACTTTTCTATACAAAATTCGAATCAACTTCGAGCTCTACTTTGAACTAAAGTTGGATTTCATCGAATTTTGGCTGGTGCCAATGTCACGCTGATCAAGGACTGGCTTTTCTGTCATTCCTATTCCGTGTGACGCCTGAGTTTGATGTCATGCAGCTCTCATATAAATTCTTCATAAAATGCCTTTGTCAGTAGGGTTTTCAATTGAATTGGAATTGAATCATTTGATTGAGGAGAGTTGACTTACAAGAAGCCATGCCTTAGTAATTAGATTGTCAGCCAATAAATCCTAATGATCCATATTCAATCCTAGGAAAAGTATAATTGAATTTGGGTGCTTTTTCGCTGTTCTAGACACATTAACTGATTTTGTGTGATTTGCGATACTCAAATTGTAGTTAGGTACATTGTATTGATATACCCTGGGTCATGCACTGTACAGAGTTGAGAATCTATCGTCTACAAAAGGCAATAAGAGAGTAAAAACAAATTTATTGATGTCAATCGAGCCCTTGTTGTACCATTTTGAATTTAATCATGATTTTTCGACAAAGAACTCAAGAAAGAGCTAGTCTAACTAAATATCCAGCAAAAAATCTTGATCAATTTCCTTATAATCTCCCACAGACTTCAAAACAATCTTCCAAAAAATCAATAATTTCAGCAACATAAAACATCAGACAATCTGTAGGCCTCAAAACCTCACCTTTATTCACAACATTTCACCCAAAAAATATAAAAAAGAAGGCATGAACGACGAAAGAAAAAGTTAAAGTACTTTGTTGCAGGTCGTTTGGATTTATTGCTTTTCAAGAAGAAAAGTTCACGAAAAAAAGAGAGAATTTTCAGCCGAACCAAGAAAAAAAAAAAAAAATGAAAACACATCTCATATGGGAACCTGCTGTTACCTTTAAACTGCAATATCATCTCATAATCTGAATTGATATTGAGCGAGAAACAGAACAGATTTAAAGGCAGGGTGTGTTTCCCGTCGAAAAAAAAAAATAATAGATTTTTATGCAAAACGGCGCTTCTAATATTGATTTCTTTTGAGTCAGAAATCTGAATATAAAACCCATCATCACCACTCTATGCTGATTTTTTTCTATCTGATATTGTACTTCAATGAAATTGCTATTTTTTTTTCGGTACAGAAATATTAATAACGCCATTTTTTTGCGCGTTCCCTCGCTTTTAATACACAGAAAAATAGAAAAATTTTAGAGACAAAAGAGACACATACAATATGAGCCATGCGACGTCAATAAAGGGGGTGGCAAAAAAATTGTTTTCCAATTAATCATGCCGAGCCAATCAAGATTTTCTTTAAAAAATTTGTTTAATTTTTTTGTGTAAAAAATTATTGTGAAAATTTCCTGAATTTTCAACATAAATATGAATCATAGCTTACACACCCTAACTTGCCATATTTCATGTGCTATACCAATTTCAACCATCTTTTTATTTTCACTATCAATTTTACGTCAATCACTAAATTACATGCATACATTAAAAATATTATAAAATTTCAATCTCGATGATTATGTTGATGAGTTGTTTTTGTGGATATATACTTTTAAGTACTTATTAAATAATATAAAACAAAAGACCATCTCAAGAGCTGTGCATACATACATGACGAACATAAAATAAAATATGTCAGATTGTTTGCTGAATGTGAAACTAATCTAAATAAGCCATAGACGCATCAACCCTTCATATAAAATTTTGTATGTACATTAAGTGAGCGAAATATTCTTTTTTTACGTGTATGTGTATTTAAAATTGAATTTGATTGACAGCAATTCATCACCAAACAACCAATGTGTTTCGATTCAAACCCCTTTTTTTCGCAGTGGTTGAGTAGAGTTTTGAGGGATTTTTTTTGGCTGTTTGTTGGGAATGAGATGAGACATTTTGCATATTTAAATATTCGAAATTTAAAATCTTTAAAAATTCAAATATTTTGATTTCATTTAATGAATTAAATTATATTTATTCAATTTTTTAAAAAAATTTACACCATTTAAAATTTCAAATTGATTTAATTTAAAAAATTTAACAAAAATTTCAATTTTAAAATCATTAAATTTCAACAATTCAAACCTATTTAGTCACAAATAAGGTCATTAACCCTCCAATCTTGAACTTGAAATCCCACAAAAACTCTCAAAAACAAAACAACAATTAATCAAATTACAGAAATTCATCCATAAAATTATTCATTTTCACACAAAAATGCAGTCCATCCCGAACCCCTAATTCTCAAAAACTGCATGACATTCACTTCATCTGTTCACTTAAAAAGTATTAAAAATGAAAATGTTTTTGTGGTGATAAGTAATTTTTCATCTTTTACAACGTGAATAAAAAGAAGTAAAAAAAAAAAAACTAAAAATTCCGCTATTTAACATTTAATGGCGCTCAACTCCTGCTGTGGTCTCAAAGTGAGGTCTCTTTTATTGTTGTTGTTACTTGGTAGTAAATTTTTTTTTGTGCTTTAAATGAAAACCACCTGTTTGCGAACATTGGCAAAAAGATATTAAGAAAATGTGTCATTAATAGTCAAATTACTATCTTTTAAGACTTGATTCAATTAGTCTACATTTGGTATGGATTAAAAATGTATATAGCAGTCGGGCAGCAACCAATATCAAAATTGATATGGATTTAATTTTGTTTTTTGAATTTTGAACTTAAATTTGTTTAAATTTGAATAAAAATTCTAAATTTAATTCAAATTGCAAATTTTTCTAAATTTATAGATTATAAATTTTTTTTTTAAATTATTAAAATGAAATTTCAAATTTAAATTTTGAATTGAAATTTTAAAGTTTAAGACCCCCTAACTCCACCTCTGCCACACACCCAGCCATACCAAAAAATTTTTAAAAACTGTTTAAACATAAACAAATTCTTTACGGTGTTTATGCCTAAACATTCATCTCAAATCGATTATTACGGCTTGATTCCGGCACTTTTTACAGACATTGATATGGATGAAAAATCTCATTTGTCATTCTGCACATTTTTTTTTTTCGAAAGAATCAGCACAAATTCATATCAAAGACAAAATTCAGTGATTTAATGCCAGGTTTGAAAGAAAAATGATATTTCCTTCTTCTTGCGTACTCAAAAGTACATGAAAATGACACAGTGATATGGAATATCAAGCATGAGTCTCAAAAAAAAAATGTGTGAACGGAAATAAAGAAAAAGAAAAAGAATCGCGATTTTTTTTCTTCATTTTGCTGTTGTCGTTCATTTGAAATGTTCTTGTCATTTCTGTTGGGGTGGAAAATAAGAAGGAAAAGATTAGACATTGTCACAGATTGTAGGAGTTTTTGTGATAAACTTTTGAAAATATTTCAGGAAATTTCGAGATGAATTTTGTATTTTTTTTTTTTTTTTTGTTGCTGGGTGATGATGGAGGTGATGCGAAAGTAGCTCAGGATGATGTTGAATATTTTGAAAATTTAGATTTCTGTGAAATTTTGATGCTGAAGCTCGTGTTGTGCTTGAAAATTACTTAAAATGGAGATTTTGGTAAATTTTCTACTTGGCTTCTAAATTTTAGGACTTTGAGCTGCATTAATAGCTGATTTTGATCAATTTGCATAAAAATAAATAAGAATTATCAGGTTGTGTTGGTTTGGTAAGCATATGCTTCATTATTACCACTTTATTAACTAAATCTTAAGCATTTAACCTCTAAAATTTGTTGGAAATTCAACTTCTAAGCTCTATAAGATCCAAAACTACTCAATTTCATAGAATAAAGCTTCAAAACTCAAATCCCCACCACGAAAATCTTCAAATCCTTTTCCATATGCACTCATGCCATATATCATGCAATTATCAGATCCAAATAAAATATCATATTTCTTTTTCAACATTACAAAAATAATTTACATCTCTTCCATCCATATTTCTCAAGCATCATCATATCTAATGCAAATATAAATATTCAACAGAACATTATCATTACCGTCGAGATGAAATATAAAAGAGTTGTTGATATATGAACATAAAATTTAATTTTATGTACAATAATCGCACGTTGTAAGGCACGAAGAATTTCTGTATGTTCATTTAAAAAAGAATCAAAGGCTGAAAAACAGTAAAACACCGGTTGATTTCCTGTTATTGTTATTATTGTAGCAACAAGGCAATCGAGCATAATGAACGAGAAACACATACGCAATATTTAAATTCCCGTGAAATTTTGTAATCAGAATCAAAATCTCTCTCTCTTTTCGCCGCAATTGAGGAATTTTTTCGCTGCTAAATACAGTGTGAAGTTATTTTGCAATTAAAATAAAATTGAAATTGAAAAAAAAAGAAGATAATTTGAGGCAAATTTTTTGGTGGTGAAAAATCTGTTTTATTTTTTTTTTTTACTTCTTGTTGCTTTTTTTGAGTGTTTGATGCGTGTGGCTTGAGTTTTGACTAGGAAGTTGGAATGGGATGGGAATTGATGCTTGTTTTGTGGGATTGAAATAATTTTGGGACTTGAAATTGAGAAATTTTAAAAAATTCTACAAAGTTTTGGACAAATTCAACAATTTTTTGACAAATTCTACAAAATATTGACAAAATCTTCAAAAATTTTAACAAATTCTACTAAAATGTTGACAAATTCTACAAAATTTTGATAAATTCCAACAAAACTTTGACAGATTCTGCAAAATATTGACAAAATCTACAATTTTTTGAAAAATTCTGCAGAAATGTTGACAAAATCTTCAAAAATTTTGACAAATTCTACAAAAATGTTGATAAATTCTACAAAAAAGATGGCAAATTTTACAAAATTTTGACAAAATCTTCAAAAATTTTGACAAAAATATTCAAAATCTACCAAAATGGCTTAAATCACCCAGACATTCAGTCAAAACACTCCAAAAAGTCCCCCAAAATTCACATCCAATCCCAAATGTTGAGTGATATAGCAAGAAAAAAAAAGTAAAATCTAGACAAACAATATGCAAATGAGGAACCCATCAAAATCACATTTAGAGCGTAGAAGAACTCTTCAAACAAATTTTCTTCAAGTTTCTTTTCCTCTCAATTTTCATATTTTTTTCAATCGCTTCTTTCCAGGTGCATGCCAATGACACTTTCTAAGACATACACAAAGAAATTTCGAGTCTGTGTCTCTAAAAACCCACAAAAAGTAGAAGAAATTATTAAATAAAAATTAATTGTTATTTTATGTGCTCCTCACTTTTTAATGTGCTTTTCTTCCCTTACTTTTTTTAGTATTATTGTTATTATTCCTAGCTATGCTATTTAAATACCACAGACTTAAAAATATTGGAATGTGTAAAGAACAAATTTTACCGTGAATAAAGAGATTTTGAGGAATTAAAATCATATTCAATTTTTCCACCCATTCATCTATCCATCTATCTATTTGGTTTCAATTTTAATGTAATATAAAGTATATAGTGAGTGTACGGGGAATTCCTTGGTGAAATTTTGTGGGATTTTGAATTAATTTTTAAAATTCTAACCTTAAAATTGAACGGTTTTTAATTATCCTGGAAGATGGTTTTTTAGCCTAGAGCTGTTACATGTCTTAGTCTAGACTGCTTAAATGTGTTCTTGATGCAATTTCCATGCAACACTAGTCTGGTAGCTACACAGCATTTAAATGGCCGAAAATCTGATCCAAGCCCGATTTGACTCTGGTTTTGTGCCGGAATTTATTGATTCTGGCTTGAAATCAGTGTCTTGCTAGTCCAGAACCGGATTCTTGGACATTTTTACGCTGTGCGCCAGGAGACACAAAGCACTATCCGAATGACACACAAATTCTTTTGGTAGCCATTTGGAAGTCACCTGGTGTTCGTAATCAATTCGAACTCTAAATGGACTTCTTTTCCTATTTAGGTTAGCTCAGATTAAGTGGTGGCCATAAGGGTACTCCTCTGCAAGTTGTCATTTGACTTTACCAGTGGTGGTCAACCTGTGTACCGTGGTACACTAGTGCGTCACTAAATGTCATGAATCTTACGTCATGTTTAGTTCTGATCGATTTTAAGCCATCATTTGCAATTAGTTTCACTTAAGACCCATGTTCAAAACTATCTACTCAAAACTTGTATTACAGCCATATCATCCCTATAGTCCAATTCCCTAAAAACTCACTAAAATTCCAAAAAAATCCCACAAAACTCACTCAAAGGTATCGCATCAAGAAGAACCTCAATTTCGCTCAATATGTATCATAATGTGCTTATATCGTTCTCCGTGCCTTTGCCTGATTCAACGTTTTGTTGTTGTTGTTATGCTGCTGTTATGAATAGAGGGTAAAAACGTGAATAATGATAAATCGTTTTTTTGCTTCAAGGATAATTTTTATATTATTTTTTTTTTATATCCACATTTAAAGTCTGACTTTATTGAATCTAAAAAGAATATATCTTTAAACAGCTATTATAACATTTTCTTGTAAAACTTATGATCTGTTGATGTTTATTTATTGACTGTATATATTCGCCTATTTCCTTTGTCTTTTTTTCATCATTAGCATTAATACTTTATTTTGATGGAAGTCAAAAGGTGTATTAAAGAAATTATTAGCAATCAAAAGTTTTTTATGGCTATAGATGCTGGGGATCATGATGTCAGAATTAATTTAATATTTAATAAGAATTTTAAAGTAGTTAATGGATGTAAATAGAATTATTGAATAATTGTGGTGCAAATTTTGGTGGTTTTGTCGATGGAGTGATAAATTATGTTCTGAATTTTGATGAATTTAGGAGAATATGAATTATTTTGGAATTTATATGATGATGTAAAGTTCTAGTGATTAGGAAATGGGAAAGATTGTGTCTTGAAGCAGAATAAAGCATTTTTTATAGCTGAAACCAGAGCTCGAAGTCGATTTCAAGTAGAATTTTTCATTTAAAATCCGATTCGACTTCAAGCTTTGGCTCAAACCACAGAATGAGACCATGCCCTGCTTATGTCTTAACAAACTTGCAGCAAAAACTGTAGGAATTGCAAATTTATGATTCATAAAATCCAAAAGTTATAAAAATGGCAACATTTTGGTTTTTTATTGCAGAAATTGCAATATTTCATTCATAGTTTATTAAAACTTAATTGTTTACTACTTTTTCAATACTGTCTGAACCTTGAAACCAGACAAACTCATCCTTGATTCAGTTAAACCAAGTCATTGCCTTTACAAGATGTTCCTTCTTAGCAGAAATCAAATTTCGGTCGAATTTTGTATGAAAAAGTCAATTCAAGTCGACTCGACTCTTTACAAAATCCTTATCGTTTCAATTCGACTCCATTCTATATAAAATCCGAGTCGACTTCAAACTATGCTTCTTAGTAAATTAAATTGCTCAATTTCATTATCTTAAAGTCTCAAAAACCTTCATATTCATTAAAAACCAACAATTTTTAACCTTAAAACCCAAAATACTCCTCAAAAAGGAAATAGACTTCGCCAACTCTTTAACATCCACATCATAAAACACTCCAAAAGATCAATGAAACTACAAAATTTCCCTTTTTTTCAAAAATATTAAAGTGATGAAAAATAAAAGAATGACGACATTTTTTTTGTTAGATTTCCATCACGTCTGAAATAAAAATTTAAGCATATACAAAACTTTTTTTTACGTGTTTAAAATAATTTCTATTTACTTCCCACAGTTTGAACAACAAAAACAAAAAAGTAAAGACAGAGACAAAAATTTGACATTTTTCTGTACATACATCAAGTATAAAAATTGTAACGTCCGTCAACACACTTTACATTCTTTTTTGCCTTATGTACTTTATTTTAATATTTTTTTTATATTTTCCATGCCATGTTACATTCTATATCCGAAAATGAGGAGAGAGAACCCGACTCGAAAAAAAAAAAATTCAACAGTCATTAATCATTTTTTAGAAGTGCAACGCATTTCAAAAGAAAAAAATTTTCATTTAAATTTGAAATTCTCGTGATAAACACAAGTAAAAATTGTGAGCATAAAGAATAGACATGTAAATGGATAAAAAGAAATCAGATTGAAGGATTTTAAAGTATTATTTTGCCATCAAAAGATTCGGATAAAATGAGAGAGTGAGATGGATAGAAAGAATGAGAATAAGAGTGTAGGATTTAGCTGTAGATGGAAAGCTTCAAACATGATGTTTTTTTTTTGAATTTTTCGACAGTAGGCAACTAAAGCGCATTTAAATTCAGCAGCTTAATATTGTGAATTATTAGGTTTATCTGCTTACCTACTTTTCTGGCTGTACAAATCAATTGCCTCTCTCATATGCAGTCTGAAGCAGTTCTATCTCTATTTGGTATACTAGCCTCAAATTTGGTGACAAAATTTGGTTTTATGATCTTTTTATAGTCAGTGACACTATTCTTAGTTGAAGATCTAGTTGAAACTAAGCTTGTGTAGGAATGAGTTGTTCCCGAATAGCATGGTCGGCAATTGTCTTTGAGTACCTTGCTTGCTTATATCTTACCCGACTGTTAATTACTATAACAGACATTGAGCATGCGTTAATAGCGCAGAAAAATCACTGATGGACCTAAACGCGGTCTCTTTGCCTGTTAGGGCTGGAATCAAGTATATTTAAATGAGCATCATAACTCTTTTTAAGTCTTAGAAGATCAAAACTCACTAAATCAATACTAAAAGTGCACACGTAGCATCCAAGACACTTTCACATCGTTTTGTTGACAGTTAAGCCATTATTGAATCTTCATAGGTGTTCTAACCACTCCAAGACGACCCTTAAGTCCCAAAAAAACTAAATTTGTTGAAGTTTATCCATTAAATTGTCAAAAATGTGTAAATTAAAGCAAAAATTGACTAAAATTTTGTCAAAACTCAAACAATTAGATTGACATTTTCACATTGCCAATTCTAAACAAAGTAGAACTAAAATCCCTTCAAATTATGCATTAGCATCAAGTACACATCAGTATGCTTTCCCGAAATCCCGGCTCCGGTCCGGGTATCGAGAAAGCATACACATCACCCTACCCCAAAATGCTCACTCAAAACTACTCACATCCCACCAATAAATTGCACATTATTTAAAATCATAATAAGAATCTTATCCTTTTTTTACCGCTTTACAACTATGCATAAATACACAGCGTTCTATCAGAACCCGAAAAAAAAGAACAGTAAAGCATTGAACAAAAGAACAACAAAAAATAATCGATAAGAGTCAATGATTGATTACCAACAGACATGACATAAAATTAGGTCATAACATCGCTCTTCAACCTATTCTATTACTATCATTATGTATATTTATATACATATATATTATTTATATAGTGCAAAAGGGATAATAGTAATAAAGCCGCGAAATAAGATCATTATGAAATCGAAGAGAACCCCTCATCGAGCACATACACAGCCGCAAGTCTCTAACACAGTCGCAAATGTTGAAAAAATTAAAAAACAGAAGAAAAAAATCCGTC
This sequence comes from Chironomus tepperi, assembly GCF_022539635.2. NCBI lineage: Eukaryota > Metazoa > Arthropoda > Insecta > Diptera > Chironomidae > Chironomus > Chironomus tepperi. The sequence goes on from NW_027226207.1 coordinate 7,103,957, forward strand.
GGTAAACATATTAAGTTAAATTTATATATTTTTAGACGAATTTGTTGCAGAAAATGGACTACCAAGACGATTACGGACAGCATACACAAATACACAGTTGCTGGAGCTGGAAAAGGAATTTCATTTTAATAAATATTTATGTCGACCGAGACGAATTGAAATAGCCGCGAGCCTAGACTTAACAGAACGTCAGGTAAGGGTTAAACCCTTTTTTTGATGGATATCCATTTATAATAATTTATGGATTTATTTAAAGGTAAAAGTTTGGTTCCAAAATCGCCGAATGAAATTCAAGCGACAGACACAATCAAAAACGGACGACGAGGACTCGAGTAAGGATGACTTTAAGGCTGATGATGATACACAGTCATGCAGTAAGTACCCTTCATCCATTCCGTACCCAAAACATCATTTTCTAATCCTTCAATTTCATTCCAGATTCAAACTCAAAAAAGTCATGTCAAGGTTGCGATTTACCATCAGACGATGTACCCGATTCCACATCAAATTCACGTGGTCAAAATAACAATACACCTAGTGCAACCAACAATAATCAATCAAATATAAATGAACGAACAAATGGTGCAATTTCACGTACAACTCCCAATTCGACAATTGATTTAGGAACGACACCGAATACACAAAATTTAATGAATTCAACGAATATTTCGAATGCGGATTCATCAATTCCATCTACAGGTAGCCTTGATGAGGAGGAGGAAACGCCGGTGAAAATTAAAAAGAAAGATGAGACACATAGTGGAGGTCGTAAGGTATGGAAGATGACTATGATGATGATGATGATGAATGTTAGGGATATATTAATGTAGGGTAGGGTGGGGGGATGATAAATAGAGAAGTTGATTTGATGGAGCAGTCAAGAATGATAAGAATTTGCATAAAGGGAAGTGCTATACATGGGATGAGATTATTTGAATATTTTTTTGGGATTATTCAAGTGGTTTGGGTTGATTTTGAGGTATAGAGCAGGGATTCTCAACTTATGGTCCACGACACACTAGTCCAAACTGATCATGAACTAGCTTGTCGTTGTCTCAACTTCATACTCAATTTCTAATCAATTTCCCCTTTCCATTGCAGAAGAAAGAACCGAAAGTCTCTCACATGTACGCAAACAACGACGTCTATCGTAAAGAAAATGTTCAATCTCCACACGTAATTGGAGCAAAATCAAATATAAATTATAATCGTAATAACAATCAATATCAAAATCAGGTTAAAATAAAAGGACAGCCAATAGCAATGCAAGACGGATATTTTCCAGGTTTTTATCCAAAACATCCACCACCACCGAATATACATCATCAGCCAAACGATGTCATGTTCACAAAACATGAGATTGAGTTTCATCAAAAAAATATGTCATCGTCGCAACAACAACAACAGCAAGCGACAGCAGCCGTTGGACAACAATTTCCGCCATTTCATGGGGCTGTACAAAAATATGATATTCATGAATATGAACAGCAGCATCATAATCTATTGAAAAATGATGTAAATCATAAAATGTCTGGCGGTAATATTCATACAGCACGTCCACCGCCAATTGACTTTCCATCACCGCAGAATGCACAAATGTATTATAATGAAAATAACGCTCAAAATTCACATAATCAATATTATCCGAATGAATTTGATATTGGAAATGATGGTGCAAATTCGGGCAATGGAAATGGCAATAGTGGTGGAAATGGAAGTGGTGGCTATTTCGATCCAAAATCCCAAGCGCATTATTATGAAATGAATTATCATCATCAGCATAGCGGAAATGATTATTCAGAAATGTACGGTCCGAATGCAGTGATAAATGAAAATTGTGAAAACTTTACATCATTCCAACAATATTATGATCATCATCAGCAACATCCACAGCATCCAACACAACAGCAGCAACAAAATTTACATCATCCACATCCACCGCATCACTATCCACATCATATAGCGGCCGCTGCTGCAGCACAACAAAATCTTACTAATCCAGTTGCCACGGCGTATGTTCATCAACAAAATTTCGCATCAAATGCACAAATTCATGGAAATACAAATCTAACGGAAAATAGTAATAGTTCATCTGACTTTAATTTTCTTAGTAACCTTAATGACTTTGCACCGGAATATTATCAGTTGAGTTAGTCGTTAAATGAATTTTAAGAATTTTTTCATTTTTATTTTTAATTTGTAAAGTATGAAAAAGAAAAAAGAATTTTTGAATATGAATCCCTTCACTGCAGCATAAACTTGATGGGGTTGTGCACTTGTGATGTCATAAGTGGGATATCAGGGGATGTAGGACTTGAGGGAGCTATAGAATCAACCTAAAGTTAGGTATACTGTTCCCTAGAAGTGCAATTCGGTGATTTACCGTAAAATAGGTCAAAATCAGCTATCACGGTGCCGTCAGAGCACTCTTAGGTCTAATCCGATAACACGGAGACGTAGGATGTCCTAGTGTGCACGTAGTTCTATTTTTGATTGCTATACTATCCAGCATAACTAAGATATATTCAAGAATCTGTCCAAGATACTAACAGCACCCTAATTTCAAACCAATTCACTGACGGAACCCTAATTTGACCCCCCAAAGTACCCCCTCAATTCAACTCTTCCTCCCCTGCACCTAAACTATTAAAAACACAAACATTAATTCAAATAATTTCTTTTGCTTTAAGTGTCACAGACCTACAATCCTACCCTTATAAATGGACATCACATGTGAACAACCCCTAACACGAATAAGAAATAATTGTAAATTTGAAGTAAAAATGAACTGATTGTAGATGATAAAAAATAATTATTTTTCAGTATGCAGAGAGTCTTCCTTTCTATTTGAGAAATAAAAAGAAAATGTCTTAACAGATTTAACCTTAAAACAGATATTGTAAAATAATAATTATATGTAAGAATTCTCTGCTCACTGACTTAATATGTACTTAATGACAAAAAAATTTTATGTGCAAGAAAAAATTAATGCAAAAAAAAAAGAAAATTTTGTAATATGAAAGTAAATTGAATGCATTATGTACTGAAGAGAAGGCTAGGGTAGGTTTATAAGGTGGGGGAATTGGTAGTTTTGGATGGACATGATGTGGATTTAACAAATCCTAGGACAGATCCTTAATTATATGAGCTCGATGTCAATTGTGTTGGTTAAGCGACTAAAATCGAGTGAAATTCACATCAGATTCAAGACTGTCAAGCAGATCCATAGCAAATGACTATGTCCAATTTTTCCAAATGTAAGAAGATCAGCTGGTTAGTCACACATTGAAATTTTACTCCTAGAACACTAAGATGTCTGGAAACTTAGGACCATGTGGCAAAAACTGTCAAAATTATTACTTAACTACAAGTAAGCAGCCATCTTAGAGCTATATTGACAACAATTGATTGAAATGTGTACAATTGAGCAATCCTAAATAGGGCATATCGGTTAATTGATTAAAAAATCTGGCATAAAGGCTATGAGACTCTAAATTAGTGCAAGATTCAGTTTAAATTTGGCAACATACTAGAGTCATGCCGGCTTTGTTCAGGATTTTGGATCAATTAACTAACTTGTGCTAATCCGGCCTTATTCTGACCAATTCTCTATTATCTTCATATTTTCGCAAAATATCTTAAACACCCTCTAAAGGTCATCCTCAATCATTCCCATTAGACACTTCAAAAACTATTCAAAATATGTCTTAATTGTCGCAATCTTAAGCCTCAACAAAAATGTTCCCAAGAACAATTAAAATTGAGATCTTAAGATTCATTTCTTTATTACTTTAATACAGCCATTAAACCACCATTTGACCAAATAAAAAAAAGTGGGAACTCTTTACTTTTTAATAGCTTTAATTATTCTATTATGTCTGATCTGATTTCGCCGAAAATATGCCGAAAAAAAGAGACTAAAGATGTAAAATGAGATACAACGACTTCCTTGGGAACAACAGCAAATATTTATTCAAATTTTTTTCAACATTAGCCTTAATCTCATGCAAATATTTAACATTCAAGTCAAGGTGATATGAATCGTTTAGTGGAAATAATTGGAGATTTAAGAGAAGTAAATTAGGCTGTAGTTTGGGTTGAGGGCTAGTTTGATGGACTGAGGTTATGGTATTTGGTTATGTTGAGCGCTTCAAGTAACTTTAAGGTAGTTGTAAGTTCCCAGAAGGACATAAAACAAGCGAATATGCTCCTCGAGTGACATGTCGCGTTATATTTCACATTTTGTCATCAAATTTGGCTTAAAAGAGTTGTAACGATGTCAATGAAGTGCATCCTTGTCATTTTCACGTTTCGTCAACATCACGGCAACTTAGTGGTGCGCTAGAGACTCGGGTTTTCAATTCTGAGATGTAAAACTCTAGTATTGACAATGTTGTGCCATTCGGGCTCTTATCTTAACTCATATACCCAATTCATACCTAGACATCGATCAAATATGTCTAATAATCCACTTAAATCCACTTAAAATCTCCAAAACTTCACCCCACCTCTAAAAAAATCAATTTTTGTTACATATTTTTAAAGCATCATCAATGTTTAAGTGGCAATTTATGAAGAAAAATAATAATTTGCTTTCTATTTATTTCATTTGCCATAATGTTTAACTATTATTTTTTGAGAGGCATGAAGAAGAAGAAATGGAATAAAAAAAATGTTGCTTTACTTAATGTTGTGGTATGTAAGAGAATAAATAATGAGTATAAAAATTAATAAAGAATATTTTTAGAATAATTAATAAAAAAAAAAGAAAAAATTTGATTATCACATTCAATAATTAAACTAATGAATAAAAAAAGTAAAAATTAACTATAATATATACATAAATATAGTTAGCTAACGATGCAAGATATGAAGAATTAAGAAAGTAAATCAAGTGTAATATATGAATCTCCCTATTATGTATTTAATAATAAAAGGAAAAATTTTACTGAAAAAACAACAGCTGTTTTGACTTTACTGAACTGATTGGTGCTGAATTTGCTGAATTTCAAAATTTTTAGGATTTGTGAGGCTCTGAAGATGAATTCTATGAACCAATAATATTATATTGACTAGCACAGTAGTGGGCAGCATATGTGCCACAATTTGTTAGTGTTGCCAAGGTGCAACTCGAAAAATAAAAAGTTACCCATCGCTGTTCTAGCATAATCAGGACCCCGAACTAGTCACATTACAGAATAATCATTCTTACGCGACAAAAACTAGGCAATTAGAACACTATTGAACTCTCTACTCCATATGGCTTCCAAATTGTTCCAAATGAAGTTATGTGAAGAATTCATGGAAAGAAGCTGTCAATCAAGACAATATTGCAATTGGAATTGAGAATTGGCAAGTGGTAGTCAACGATAAAACTTGTTTTAGACGACCCTTCCATAGAAGGGCGAGGATCAAAATTGATCTTTATGAGCAGCGAAGTATAGAAAGTAAGTAAACTCATGATATTCTATTTAGACGTCTAACACATCAATGTATAATGATCTATGTACCAGTAAGCTTGAATTTATTAAACAAACAGATTGAAATTCTGTACTCTTAACATTCCATTCATATTCTCGGTCTCCACAGTGTGATTGATCAACAGGGGTCAGTGTGACTGACCAACTTTCAGCCTGGGAATGATAAGTATTGCAAGAATCCATTTTTGATGCTAAACTGTCTAAATAAATGAACATAAGGTGAATAGAACTGAAATTATACTAATATATTTAAAAAGATTTGTAAGATTCCCACATTTATTCCATATTCTTTCAGTGGATCACCAATAATTTTCGTCTAAAAACAGCACTCTTACATTGCTCACAATGGATTTGCTCACTCAAAAACATTTCCCCTACCCTCATTCAAATCACTTAGTTGCTCAATCCACAGAAACAAAACATTCATACAGTTCACCATCAAAACATTTATAATGTTTTCGTCTCTCAGGCGCCACTTCACTTCACTTTCAAACACGTGGTCAACATCCTAAAAACATTTTTACATAAATATTTTTATGCAATATGCTGCAGACAGTTTTTTTGCTACTAGACACTTTAAATTATTTTTATTTTTCAAAGAGATAAATTTTTGTCATCTCCAGAAAAATGAGAAGAACCGAGAGAGATTCCTTTATCGGCGCCATCAAAGTAAAGAAAATTCTTTTTTTGTGATGCAATTTTTAAGTGACTTTTGCCGTTGAAAGGAATTCTTATTTTTGTTTTATTGTTTTAGATGTATGCTAAATAGACTGTGAAATTTATTTTGTGTAGCTACTGAAGATTAATGAAATTTAAATTGTGAGATGCATGCTGATTTTCTGATGGATTAATGAATATTGAAAGAGAAAAATGAAAATTTTTCCCACATTTTCCCCTTCGTGACTTTTTTCATATTGATGCGTTCTCGTGGTTTTGATTGGCGATTGAATTGAGTGGGGATAAATTTCCATATGGAGCTGCTTTCTCTAAGCAAATGAAAATACAGAAATAAAGTTGGGAAGTTATTGTGATGCGTGTGGCAAGGGAGCATTTTTTGTTAGATGTTGCTTTGTCTTAGCTATGCTTTTATTATGTTATTATTCTATAACAGCACAAATCAGTAAAATGATCAAAAATTCAAACTAAGGCCTTCGTAATTCTGATTTGGTGCAAGATTCGATTTGAAATCGGAATTATATCAGAGTCTTCTCGGCCTGGTGACAGAATCGAGAGACGGACATGTTCTATTCAAGAATATCCAAGAAGATTCAACAAAGAATAATTCAGAAACGAGACCATGACCAATTAAAAAAAACATTCTATCTGGGTCGTCCATAGTATGGCACAGACAATACAATAGTATTGCACTCTGGTTTGATATTCTGATTTTAAGTCAATCCAGCATTTTGTGACATCCTAGGAAATTGCCATTCGTAGGCGCTGTTTGGCACTAATTATATCTGCTTAACCGTCGTTTGGATAATGTTTGACAGAGACAGTAATAGAATTACATGGAAAACCTTTTAATGTAATCTAAATTCTACATAGAAGAGCTAGAAGTCGAATAAGATTTTGTATAAAAGAACCGGCTTGAGTTGGCTAGACTAGGCTCTAGATCTGCTATTTAGTAAAATCTTTGTCAAAATTAGGAATAAAAGACCTAACCGAAGATTGACTCCTTAGGAGTAGATTCTAGGATCATCCAAGTCGGATGAGTATTAAAATGCAGACTTTCCAAGTGCAGAGCAATTCAGAGCTTTCTAGACATCAACTCTATCAGAATTTGTAGTTTCTGTAAGAATTATCAATATATTAATTCAGACAAACTGCCCACATACTCCCACCAACCATCCAAAAATCAGCTAACCAATCCATAATGCCTCCGATCAGAGAGTTCATTAAAAATCGAACTAATAATTTTTTTCTTCTTTTCTTCTACTCTCTTTTCTTCTATTTTTTGGGAGCCTTTGAAAGTTTGACGACATTGAGACAATTTGAATGAGATAGTTTATGTGACTTTTTAAATGGTCTTGTGTAACATGATCGCAAACAAGACCAGAAGATGTGAACAAGAGAAAAAATTTAATAAACCAAAAAGAAAACTGATGTTTTCGGTGTCGTGTATAATGAATAAGTAAGCAGTAAAGCACATCCCGCCTCCAAAATGAGAAGAAAAAGAAGAATTATGAAAAAAAAGATGAAGCATAGAAGAGAAATAAAAAAAAATCTTATGTATGCATAGATCTCAGTTGAAAATTTCACGTTAAGCCAATTAGTCGGGATACAAATTGAAGTCAATCGAGTGAAGTGCCATTTTGAATTAATTGTTTCAATTTGTACTTTTTTTAAGTGATTTTTAATGACCAATTAATTGTTGAGCTTTTATTCTTCTTAATTTCGAGGATTTGTTCTCACGAAAAATAATAAATAATAATAATGATTAACAATCATCAAACTGGATATTATGACATGGACAATAATGTTGTTATTGGTGACAATTCAAGTGAAGTTGATGTGCTTAATACGACGCCGTTCTCTGTTCGTGATATATTAAATATTGCTAATCAAAATAATGATGAAAATATTTATCAAGATCCAATGAATTCGACGGAATTATTTTCGCAAAAATTTTATGGAAATAGCTGTGGATCGTCTTATGGTGCTAATAGTGGACAATATAAAAGGTAGTGAGTTTAAGTCAAATGATGGTTTTGGTATTTTTTTGTGATCTTTTTTTTGTGGATTATTTGAAATGGAATTTCCTATGTTGCTAAATTTGGCGGATTATTACAGAAAAATGTTAAGGCTTTATTCAAAATTCACAGTGATTTCAGCGATATTTAGTGAATTCCTTTGAATTGAAACACTTACTTGCTTTACTTTGGTGATATAGATCGATTGCGAAGTTTTGAATTCCTTAAATTGTGCCTGAAGCTGTCTTAAGTTTGCCAAAACTAATATCAAGTGCAATACTGTGTCTCTATCAACAGTTTAAAAAATTGAATATAAAGACCCTTATTAAGTTGATTTTTGTTAAAATCAAACTACGATTAATCTTTTACTGTCTAAAACTAGCCTGAATAGCAGAAGTCGATTAATAAATTCAAAATCCATCACAAGTTTGGCATGAATTTTAACATAATGTCAGGTTTAAATCAAATCTGGTGACAAGTCAGAGTCTTAATAGCCTGAAGCCGAATTTTTGGTATTTCTTCATATTGATAAGAGCTTATTTAGAAACAAAAGTCAGCCACCTATCAAACAATGGCATATATTATAAAAATTTGAGGACACTCATCTTTCGAGTTGACTGATTTTTAGATAATGTGCTATTGATTCTTCAAATTTGCAATATTTGAATTCAAAATCTTGTCTAATTTCCCACATTTTAAAGAAATTAGTGACTAAACTACCTCAAATCTGATCAAATTGACAATCAATTACTACAAGTTCATTTAAAATCCACCAAAAATTCATCTAAATCCACAAACTTAATCAATATCACTAACCAACTTTCATCTCTCCCCCCTAACAGCTTTCGTACATCAAGTGATCAAATGGGTCTCTACGACTACTCATTCAACAATAATTACCTCCTCTTCCAAAACACCCCATCCAATTTTTCAAATTTCGAATATGGAACATCAAATTCATCACTTTATCATGACTACAATCCAGTGTCAATTCCATCTTATAATCATTTTCCCACAACGTCCTCAACGCCAATTTTTCCATCAACAAATATTCGACATTCAAATGTTCCAACAACTGTTGATAATGTAAACAAGTGCCAATCACAAATTAAGAATGACTCGTCGTCGAGTTCAAATTCAGAGTCGATGTCAGTAGGGAAAGTGCAGACAATTGTACATAATACATCCGAGCATGTACAGGAATTGAATCAGATGTGTCAAATTAAGGATCCGAAGGAGTTTGATAAGAATATGAACAGTAAGTTTTGGTTTTGGTGTTAACAGGGTCGATAAGGGACAATTGGGGAAGTTAGAGGGCATTTGGGTATTGACACTTCATATAATTCTCTAAAATTTCAACTATTCCTTCCAGAAGACACCAACACCCACGTCGTTACATCATCGTCGTCATGCGGAAAGTCAGGAAAGGCAAAATCAAAAAGGAAACCTAGGATTTTATTTTCGCAATCACAAGTAGTTGAGCTGGAGAGGAGATTTAAAATTCAAAAATATCTATCAGCCCCAGAACGAGAAACGTTAGCGAGTAATTTGAATTTGACTCCTACGCAAATTAAAGTGAGGATTTTTGAGTTAATAACTTGATTTAGGTTGAGGATGGTTGAGAATTTTGGAAATTTTGACTGATTTTCATGCCTTTAAGCGGGTTTTTGGTGTGGGAACTGTCTTCCCGAAAGCAACATGACATAGAAATGGGTGACAATCCTGTCTAAGTCCGATTTGACCCGAAACTGAGTCTTTCCCTGATCCGTTGTATCGAATTTAGCCTGCAGCGTGAGTCACGTTTGCTTGCGGCCTGATTTTCGATCATTTTAATGTCATGTGCTTTACGGACTGTTTCATCTTGAAGCTTGCTTAATCCAACCGGGTAGCGGACACCGAATTGTTCCCACAACTTTTCGGGAAGCTTATCAAAATTTTCAAAAATTAGTTAATTTCCTGCATGAATTTCCAATCTTTAGGCTCCAATGTTGGACAGCCTTCTCTGTCAGAAGAATTCCACTTGACAGTATCCCTCGTCATACACCTTGTCCATCACTGTCTTAAACCACATCATCCCACAATTCCACAAATTTCTAACATTTCCAACATTTTCTCCCACAGATTTGGTTCCAAAACCGTCGATACAAATCAAAACGCCTCCAAATCGAATGCGGCATTCAAACAGTCTCAACCGGAAGCTCAAAATCAAAGGACCCTGCCAAAAATACATCAACAAAGTCCAACTATCAAACACCCCCAACAAATATCAACATCGCAACCCTTCAATCGTCATTACAACCTCCATTTTCATACAGCAACAACAACATCTTCTGGTAACATTGCACTTTCTTTGTTCTTATGGATCCCGAAAAGGAAGTCTGAGGAATTATGTCTTTTTTTTTGTACTTTTTATATTATATTATACATACATATGAGAATCTATTACAGTTGAATGTAAAAATTATGAAAAAAAAATCTTTTAAGAAGTAAAAAAAAATATTTTAAGAAAAATTTATGAAGACTATCGCGTTGTATTTCTTGTTGTTCAAAAGGGCATCTGTTTTATTTTGTGTTACTCTCCTTTCGGCTGCTTACTGTCGGCTTCAAATCTCAAATGCGATAACCCAGCAATATATTAAATTCACATAACTTTTCTTCTTTGTTTCTGTGTGCTGTTTGCTGTGTTTTGTTGGATGAGAGTCATGTTGGATGGCTGGATGATTGGAAATTTGTGTAGGATTAGATGAACAGTTTCTAAGCTGAAAGGAAGTTTTGTTGTAATTTGATTGATTGGTTGCTGATCGATGACATTTTTTATAGGAATTGTCTTTTTTGCAGTTATGTAATGGCTATGGTGCCTTGCTAGAAATGGCTGACAATTCTGCACCAGGCCGACGTAACTCTGGCCTTAGACTGGATTTTATCGAATCTAACGTGAGGCTACAGTCACGTTAGCTTGAACAGTATATTGAATAGAAAAAGAAACTGACTTTCTGACTGAATCGATCCAAAATCCGAAACTAAGCAAGCGTGACTCTTGAATCATGCTTGACAAGTTAGGGTCAAACCATTTAATCGATTTGTGCAGTTCAGGATACTTAGAGCCAGTTAAAAAAGACGATTAAACACGTCAATTGAATGCATATTGGCGTGGTGGCAATATTCAAATGCGTACCGATCGGGTTTGTGTCAGTTAAGGAGCACTGAATTTAAAAGTGCGTTGTAACTGTCAATCCTGTTTTAAGGAAGTTATAAGCTCTAAATTGACCTCAAAAGGCTTGAATACATAAACGATTAGCTTGGTTCATCCAAAATAGCACAGGTTGGTTAATAAATCTAAAATTTGGTACCAGACTGATCTGACTGTAGCATGGTACTGGATTTAAATCAAATTCGGTACCGAAAAAGGGTCATGCCGGCCTACTCTCGGATTTTTGACCGATTAACTAGTTTGTGACATTTGAGTGTGTTTGTTAAGGTCAACATCCAACCCTATATATCATGTTCCTGTCAAAGGCTTAATTTACTTTCATTCTCCCCAAAAAAACTGTTTATTTCATTTCAATATCCTCATACCTCAAATGCAGGTATAGGATTATCTTTATTTACCATAACGGTTGTTTGATATTACATATTATAGATAATAAGTACAAATAATTGGCATTGATACGTGTAAGATAGTTCATCGTAATTAGTATAATTATAAGGTAGCATTTACATCAGCATAAGAGGAACAACTGTTAGTTCAATAATGGTCGAACTATGACACTTTTTATTTTATTAATTTTAGGCGGTTTATTGATTTTCGGTCGTTTTGATATTTCCACTTCATCACTACCACGTGATGAGCTTGGATAAGCAATGTTAGCTTCTTTTTGTTTACTTACTGGCTTACCCAGTCTCTCGAAAATGCTTTTTTTATTAACTCTCAAAGACTTACTCATTTTACTGTCACGGATTTCATTTTTTTTCTCTACATTTTTTTCCCCTTTGCAAGTATTTCAATTTCACTGCATGTGCACGAGATTAAGTCATTCTTAATCACAATTCGTGTCAAAGAAGCACTCTCATTTCTATTGACTACTGCAGCCTCGAATCCCAGTGCCAGGAGTTTTGGAACGATGTGAATAGTTGAGGAACAGTAAGTGATATCTCGATAAGCCTTATTCAGTCTCTTAACCAGAGCGTCACTCAGATCGAACTTAGAAATTACAAACCGTAAGGCAAAATGATTGACACAATTCGGATCAGGTTCAACACGAATCCCAGATAGCTTTCCAGTAGGTAGTAATTGATTGTTTATTTGAGAATCTAAAAATTTTTTGATTCTCAAATAAACAATCAAATTTAAATTTGATGAATCTTTCAAAAATGCGTTCTAAACCTCCTTCAACCCCTTCTAACCAACTATCATTCCTTACTCAATTTTATCTTCGGCTGCTGTTCAGTCATTTCTACTTCTGCTATAGCAAACATGAAAGTTTCTCTTCTTATTATTTCATTTTTATTATTTTTAAAAAAAATATATTTTTTCATAAGCTGTTTTTCTGTTTTTTATTCCCAATCACTCATTTTTTTTATTTCAGTCATTTGTGGCTAAATTTGCCTCTGGAATTTAATATCAACCATTAGATTGAAATGGAACTGCGTTCATATGAACTGCTCAATGTTTAATTTTTCTGATCTGTCTTTATGACATGATATGGAGGGGATTTAATTGTGGAAAATGTCACTGTTTATGGCTATTAAAGAGAAATTCTTATGGATGTATGTATGTCGACATCCGAGAAATCAATGAATGATTTTTATGGCATTAATGTAAATAAAAATATTAATTTTCATGTATTCTATGGAAAATCTATAAATAATGCCACAACAGTGGTTGACTTTTATCGGGATTTTGTTTGTTTTTTCTCAATCACACTGCTTTGTTTGATTAAGCTTAATATGATTTAATTGTTATTTGAAGACTTGTGAGATATATGTGGATTGTTGTAGTATTGACCTGATAGTGACCATTATGGGTGTTTGAGAATTCGAACTTTATGATGAAATTTAAACTCATGTCCTCTTAAATGGCGTGACTCTGGTATGGTGTCGAATTTGGAAAGTTTCGGATTCGGCTGATATCGGATCCGGCACTAAGCCAGAGTCACACAAACCTGAAGTGGGCTTTTTAGCATTGACAGATTTAGTTAATTGTGCACAAAGAAAAGTACGAGACAAAGAAGTATACACATGAGTACACGCATGATAAAGAGTAAAACCTCAAGAATAAGGAAATACCCAATCTTTAGCTTCTCTTTAATTTACTATAGCAATTCCCTTATCTTAATGTAAAATGAACATTAGTTGACCATTAAAACTTTTATAAATTGCATAACCTTCTCAATAAAATGATCGAATGATCAAGTCAAAATTAGTTTCCGTAAATAATATTGATGATTTAGAGAATCTATCGACTTTATGTTCATTTTTGGCTTTTTCTTATAACTATGCTCTCATATATATTAAGTTTCAAGTGACTGAAAAGATCGTCCAATTTGGGGGTTGTTACGATGTTATGGAACAACTTGGAACGAATTTTGAAACAATTTGTGAAGAAAACTGGCCAAAAATTAGTCTAAACTGCACGACAATGACCAGGTTTTGGGAATTCTAATTACTGCCTATTTTCGATTCCAAGTGCAATACTGTCTCTATCGATAGCTTCCTTCCATGAGTTTTTTGTGCGTCGACGTGATCTTTTGTCACCCATAAATTCAAAGCGCCATACAATTCGAAATAATTAATCACCAAATCATAAATCGGACTAATTTCAGCATTACTCAACATCCAAACAAACTCTTCAATACTTTCATCAAACTTCCAATACATTTTCCAACTAGTCAATATTTTCTCCCCGATCATTCACCCAAAAACTTCTAAGAAAATCAGCATTTAACATTATACATCATGAGTTTTACAATTTCCGATTTGAGAAAATTCAGTGATTAACAAAAAATTGATGAAGTCCAGCCACTTTTCTGAGTAGAATGGAAAATAAGATTTTTGCCAACATTTTTTCAACTGTAATCTTTTCCAGCTGTAAAAGTGATGAAAGAAAATGAGTTCATAAGTTGAATAGATTCTTTCAAGTATTGGTTTTTTGAATTTTTTGGGGTATTAAAAAATTATCCCAGACAGTTTTGACCTATTGACAGGTCAGGCCTGTGGTTAGTTTTAAGGTTGAAGGTTTAGCATCAGACAATCTTACTCTAGTCAGCAGCAACTTTCAATTTCACAAATGCGCTCCATAACCCCACTCAAAAATTAATCATCATGTTCTCAATTTCTCCCATCAAATGGATGTATACTGTATATTTTATTTGAAAGTGATCTCTTTGTTTGTTGGATATTTTAAGGGTGATCGATTTTTCATATTTTTAACATTCTATTCTCCCACACATATTTTCAACATCTAGTTCTATTGTCTGACATCATCTATTTATTTGTGTGTATTTGTAAATGTTTAGTTATTGAATATTAAATTTCATATTTTGCATTATATCGATGATATCCATTAAATATTTAATATTTTTATTGTTTATTTCAAGCTTTATTATTGCCTTCTTCTTGTTCTGCAAGGGGTCGAGAACCTCAACAGATTTTCAATGAAATTTGTTTACTTTTTATGGATTTATTTATACAACACTTGAGCATCCTTTAAACACCAACAAGTGTTAGAGGTACAAGTGCTACTTACATGCTATTGAGTGATTTTTAGACGAGTTAGATGTTGGAGTGAGGTAACGGATTTATGAAATTTGAAAACATTTGAATAGCTTTTGGGAATGGAAGAGTGAAACATTTGAGGGGTTTAGGTGTGCATGATTATATGGTTTGAGATTATTTTTCTTTCATAAGACGCACATCTTTTGGAAAGGGAAAAAGCATGTTTGCTGTGCATTTGAAAGCAACGTATTTGAAATTGAAAATTGAATTGATAGACATTTTTAAAGGGTAGTCACAATTTTTTCCTGAATTGATTGTATCGAAAAGGGCGATTAAGTCCTTAAAATTTAAAAATGTCAGAAATTCTCGAAGGATAGTGCCTGCTTTAAATGTTCTCTGTGCAAGGTATGGAATAGTGGAGCCAAGGACGTAGATACTAATTTAGTAATTCACAACTTTAATTTGCAAAAATAAATTGATTTTGATTTCTAAAGTAGTGGAAAAGGAGGCAGTGCAGCAAAAAAGAAACAGAAGAAGTTGTAACAGCCTTGAATTGCATCATGACAAGTATTTTCTTTGAAGTAACCATACATATTTCAAATCCAAATCAAGAATTGCCTAAGAAGCTATCTTATAAGTTTTTCAATAATTATTAAGGACTACAACAAGGCTTTTGACCAAAACTGCACAGAAATCATGAGATTTTGATTATATTGTTCAAAAACTCGAATAAATTTTCGGTTATATTCGACATCTAGTCAAAGTCAAGTCAGCAAACGATCGGAATTTTATTTAGTTCTATTCAGTGTAATGAAAGAGTTTTTGGATCTTCAAAAGCGATTTTCTAAGCACTTTTCGACCGTCAGATCATGATGATGACGTAGTAAAATTATTAGTTCGTAACTATATTGCTGATAGTCAGTTGATATCTAGTTCTAACGTACTTTTGGTGATATATGAAATCAACTAAAATTGCCAACAATAAGCATTTACATCTATAATTTCAAATATATTCAAACACTTTCTCAAATTTAAATTCAAAAGAAAATTTCCCATTCAAAATTGTAACATTTTCAACGTCAACCTACATCTCTCCAACAAAACAGATATAAAATTACACACGACTCCCTTTTTTTCTCATATTCAATTAAGCTTAAAAACATCAGCAAGTACCATCAATACCACAAAAGAAAAAAAGTCATATTATTTTCAGCACATAAAGTGATTTAGAAAGTCTAGAAGTAAGTAACACATGCTTTTATAACGAAAACTTAAGTAAACATCCTCAACACATGTCTTTAACTCGTCGTCCAATTGTATATTCCATTTCAAAAAAATTATGTTTACATCCAATTCTTTTTATCTATACTACATACTATATATTAAAGAGTTGATGCTATTGTTTTCTTATAAATCCAGTCAAGAACCTTCCAAAATTTGTGTATTTTTTGTGTACCTCGATCACATATCATCAAATGACTGTTTCTATTTCCATTTTTTCCAACTACTAATTTGGTACAATAATATTATTTCATCTTCTGTTGAGCACATGATATAGTACAACATTGAATAAATTTTCGTTTTACTAACCACTTTTACACACCGCCTCTCAACACGTGACTTCCATTCAATGTGTGTATGCAAAAAAAATTTGTAGGATTTTTTGTTAGAATAAAAGATGCAGTGAAGTTCTCTCTTTTGTGTATGTGGATTAAATGAACAATAAAATTGAGAATGAAAGGAAATAGCTGGAAGGGGAACTACAAATAATGTTGTATGTGACTTTGGGAAAGTTATTAGCACCAATTTTTGAATTACTCACTTAATATGAGATTAATTTGAGGATTTGTGCATTTAGGTGTGAACATTTGTCATTGTTGTCATTAAAAAGAGAGTATTTGAAGGTTTTGATGATGTTTCTGGTGTATTTGTTGGTTTGATGATATTTAGAGATCTAGGATAAGTTATGGAACAGTCATCTAAAGCATACATGCTTCGCTGGTCGTACAGATCTATTGTGAAACATGGCCTTCCTCAAATAACGCCTAAAACAGGCTCTATCGCTAGCTAGAACTGAGTATGCATTAAATTGCATTTGCTGGATCATGGAGGGTCATTTAGAACTTAATATGTATTGAATAGCTGTCTTCAGATCCGTGTGTCGCTCAGGTATGCATTACAACTCTTTGTTGGATACTAGTTCGGTATTTATCGTACATCATGTCAAAATCATGAAACATATTGATGAATAATACTCGATTAGAGCCAAAAAAGCTAAGATTCACTTCAAATTTGACCCTACTGGATTTATTCGACTTCTTAACACTTTAATCCCGAGCGACACAAATGAAGACTCCGCAAAAAAAATGTTCAGACTCCAGGAACCTTTAAATCTCCTTTGTTGAGCCTTCTTCATCTGTCTCATTCGTGAATACATCATGCAATCCAATATTCAATATAAAATTCAACCTTCAACATCCATAAATACACCATAACACATCATCCTTCAACATCCCATTCCCCCATCAAATCTCAACAATCTCCACACAATCTACAGGTAATTAACATTGATTGTTGTCATTTAAATACCTAATCAAAACTTATAGTAAACTGAAATTAAACTATAATTAATTTCATCAACTTTTCCTTCCGTTTTCTTTCAATTCAGTTTTCTTCCGTTCCTTCTTATTCGATAATTTAGCCAACAATATGGAACAAATAAGATCGAGATGAGAAAAAATGTCTTAATTATAATCTACGGATGACATTGTCGAGAGATAGAAGAGACTGAGAGTATGAAGAAGTCAAATATGTAGCAAAGTACAATGAGAGATGTATGAAATGGAAAAGGAATTATGTTGAGAGAAGTTTGAAGGATTGTGTAGTGGATTTGAGGTGGAATAGAGCGCTTATTTAGTAAGTTAGGGATAGATTGACTAAAGATTAGGTAGAATAGGAAAATAAAGGTTCTGATTTCGATTCTAGCCTAAAAATTCATTATTTTAAAAGAATAAGGTAACCAAACTAAAATTTTACCACTTCCGTCATCAATGCGGTCTTCAATATGACATCGACCTAGTGCCGCATCAGTTTAGTTCTAGTTTCATAGCGAATTAGTATTTTCATTTGAATGTATGTGATTTGTGGTCATGCTCTTTGGGTTTGAGGACCATTTCATGGATAAAACAAGGTTCCTGACCTACACAACGCAATCGCTAAGACACTTTGTTGTAATTCCGTCAAAATGACGTTAAGGTGCTTTAACAGCACTTGCACGGCCCCATGAGAAGGTGCCCCCGGCGTACAAGCTACATCACTTGATCAGCGAAATCGACAAGACCCTTAAATTGAACCAGCACTAATTTACACATCACAGACCATGAGAATATGTCACTTAATCCCTCTAAACCCATTAAAATATCCTAAAAGAACTAAATATTTTCTATCTCAATAACCTTGCCAACCCACTCAAAACGAACAACAAAAGCCATAGCTTGAGGCAAAATATACACTATAAAGTAAATAATAGAGGATGATGGGACGGTAGTTGACTTGATTATTATGTACATATGCTGTATAAAATACAAATAAAATAGAAAAAAAAAGATTCACAGCAAGCATTTCAAGTGTGCAAATGCTAAATTGCAATTGTAAAGAGTTCTTACCTATTTTTTTCTTTCCATTTCTTCTCTCATCTCACATTATAATAGTAAAAATCCTCTAATTTTTTCCCATTCATCTTTTTCCATCCCATACCCAAAAAAAAATTACCATTTCCCGCCCTCATCACCAGCTCATAGCAATTGCAGCTTATTGTGAATCATTCACGCAATTATCCTCAATTTTCATTCGTTTATTCGTAACTTTTGTACTGTAAAAAATATATAAGAGATGAATCGAGAAGGAGATGGCAACATTATAATCGAAATCATTATCATTTTGAAGAAATTACAGCGGTGGAAGTTTTGATAATAAAAAAGGATCTAAAGAAGTATCTGACATTTTCTTTTCCTCTTTTAACCTCCTTTAAATTGAATTAAAATTCAAGGCACAAAAGTGATTTCTTTTTTTTAATCCAGTGCCTTTTTTATGAACGTCTTAAGACTTCCTACATTTTTATTGATTGATGGGAGATGATTTCTTTTTTTTGCAATACAGCAAGTATAGAGGGTTTAACAAAAAATGAAGAAGGAAATTGACCAGAATTATTATTGAGGAATTGAAGGAAAAATGTAAATTACTACAAATTGAACATTATTATTTTTTAAATGAGAAAAGATTCACGGATTAAGGTTGTATCCCGAGTAAAACAGGCTGCGATATGTTAGGTTAAAGACTGGATTCATAGAATTATTCTAGAGTTATGTTCATTCGGGTTAGTGAAGGTTTTCATGAATTGTCAAATTTGTTAGTAAATGTACAATCGAGTAATTACATCCTGTTCCCACTCTGATATAGGCAGTGGTGATTGTAAAGAAAATTAGGGAGCTGATCAATCTCCTTACGACAATTTTGGATATTTCTGATCACTTATGATCATTTCTAAACCATTTTTAAGCAACCACATCTTCAAGTGCGTCTAAGATATGCTCAACGGTTAATTTAGAGAATTACCTACGGTATATCCCGATAGATCACTGATCTGTCATATAACAACCACATTTCTTGCTGTACAACTGAACTGAGTTTATTGTTACCTTAGATTCCTCATAAAATTCTTAGGGTTTCAGTGAAAATCCTCAAAAAATCTATTAATCATTAAAATTCTCAAAATATCCCAAATTCTACATATATAGGTCCACAGTCAAATCAAGATCATAAAGTTGGATGCTCCCCTTCCCCTCCAAAATCCAAATAATCATTTAATTTCCTTCAACAAATCTTCAATTTCCAACAACCTCATAATTACCCTAAATCGATCACATGTAACATCACTCCACATGTATTCTTAAGAAATCAATAAATGTCAATTCTATTTTTTCAATATAATAAACGCACCCCAAACCCTCAATATCATGAGGAGAAATAAAAAAATTACTTTTCTTTCATTTCAATCGCGTATAATTCGAGATAATTTCTTTCCAACAAAAAAGAAATCATCAGAAGTGCGCTCGTTAGAAAATTATATGGTTTGTGAATAAAAAAAATTGTAATGAAGGATAAATGAAGATGAGAGAAGTAAAGATGGGTTGATGAGAGTTAATGAGAGTGGGTTGAAGGTATGAACGCATTTTTTGCTGGATTTTGAACAATTTTCAAATTTTCAAATCCTTCTGCTGAAGTAAGAGTTACTGTAGAGTTGGCAGGACTCCAAACTGAACACTCGAACTTGGACTTTAATGGAGGCAGCTTTTTGGGCATTTGTAATCCTCTCAATGTCTTGTCAACTCTTCATTACTAACAGAAAGGGTTCCCGAGACCGAAACGGAGAATTCTCGGATAGTCTAGAATTTGTTGAACCTTAATCGACATGTCAATGATCAAAGTACCTTCAAAAAATTCAAATTTAAATCAACTTTACAACTTAAAAATCAAAACAAACCTACAATGTAGTTCTTTCAAAGCTATTTCGAATAATTTTTCCCCACCACCCATACAAAAATCAGCTCAAAACAGCTCAATAAAACTGCCAACATTCAAAGGGATCAGCAGAGAATGCGGTGGGATTTTTTTCTCCTTAAATAAGTTATTATTTTAAGACTTTCAATTATTCATTGTGTGTCGTAATTTACTTAATAATCTTTTTAATCAATTTGATTTATAGCAAGTTTCTTCTTCATTTTAAGTTCATCTAATTGAGAGTTTGGCTAAATATTTACAATAAAAAGAGAGAGAGAGTGAAATAGATAGACTAAAAAAAAAATTAATAAATGCAGAATGTTATTAAGTAAATTGTTGTAATTAATGCAATGATGATGAGGCAAGTGCGACGATAGATGTTGTAAACATCAGCATTTTCCAATAATAGATGTGGATAGAGATGAAAAATAATATATATTATATCTGTTTAACACATGTTTTGCCTAGTCGTTTTATCCTCTTTAAAATAATCAAAACTAAAAATGTATTATGAAGTGAGTTTCTTTCTTCTACTTGAATCCAATCGAATAAATGAATGAGTGAAGAGATTTTAAATTTTTTTTTCTTTTTTCTTTTCTTTTTCTTCTTTTAAACGAAAATTAAATTTCGTTTTTAATATCAACACATTAGCACAGAATGTAATGACGCAAAACGATATATTTTTCTTTGCTATTGGTTTGGCTTTTCTGCTGCTTTTTAATTTATTCAATTGTAGGGGTAGCTGTGATTTTTGGTGATATTCCCGGATTAGTAAATAGTTATTGTAGTAAACAGAGCTCAACTTACTTACTTACTTCGCTGACAGTACAGATCAACTGTGATCCATGGCCTCCCTCAGATGTCGCATATAACTGGTTCCATCGCCGGCTTCCGCCTGCCAATTCCCAATACCAAATGCAATGCTGTCTCTATCAACAGCTTCATTCCAGGAGTATTTCGGTCTAAACAGAGCTCAAGTCTACTCTAAATTTGTATTAAGTCGAGTCAACTCAAGTCGACTTAATACAAATTTCATACAAAATCCAATTCGATTTCTGCCAGTAAGTTGGACTTTAGTTCTGACTTTTGATCATATTTTCAGTCATAATTAATAATATAGGTTTCATATATTTCTTTTCTATAGCTCTTTGAGTCACAGATTGTCATAAAAACCAGATCTGATCTTAATTTGCATAACTAGCTATTTAGAGCTGCACTAAAGCGTTATAATCACTTACTTCGCTGGCCTTACAGATAAATCTCGATTTATAACCTCCCTTGTCGCCTTAAACCAGCTTTATCGCTGGCTCTCATTTGCCAATTCCTGATTCCAAGTGAAATACTATCTCGATCGTTAGCTTCTTTCCATTAGCTAGAGCATATTGCATCTTATAATTATTAAACGTGTGAGATTGCGATCGACTTCTACAACACTGTATTGATCTAAAATTTAAGGTGGAATCAAAACCCATCCTTTGAGAACATTAGTGTCTGTAGACTCCAAAAGAAGGCTTTCAATTATGTTTCCTCTTAATATGGTTCGAAAAAGGGCAATGGAAAGGGTTATCCTTCCAAGTTTCGAACCTGTGATCACTAACTCGGATCAGTTTTGCATTATTTAGGTACCAAAGCATTAAGTCATTTCTCCATTAAGCCACTTCGACTCACACCAATATCCTAATCCTAAGTCACTTTTATAATTTCCTTAAATTAACCTCCTCATATCCTAACAAAACCTTCCGCTTCAATAATCTTTCCCACATGTCCCCTACTTTATTTACATTCCCGACACATTAAATTCTCAAAAAAATAAAATCAATAGACACCCTATTTCAAGCGATAAAGTTAATTGAATTGGCCAGAATGTTTTATTGAACTTCCTTTAAAGAAAAAAACACACAAAATTTTTTCTGTATTTTATGTAATGAAAAGCGAGATTTCAACATGAGTTGTTTAAAATACACACACATTATATAGATCTATCAAATTGTAACCAAATCATTTCTCATTTTACTTACTTAAACACACAATTTAATTAGTAAAAATCAGAAAGGAAAGACAGTACAGAACTTCAAGACTATAAAATATTTGGCTTTAAAATTACACTCGTGTTGTTGAGATTTTGATTGGGATTGTTGGAATGAGATGGATTTAGGTCCATGAATGGAAATTGGAAGGCAAAGAAAATTAGGGAAATCATGCAGATTTTATCAAATCTAGTCTCAGACAAGAGTCGCGCTGGCTTAGAAATGGATTTAATGACATTCTATGCAGTGTAATAAGCAGGTGACTTCCAAGTTTGATGATTGAAAACGGAAAAGTAAAGGATGTTGTCCCTAAGCCCATTATATTATCTTATATGCAGATAATTGAGAAGGATCATCTTCTCTAGGGAAATTGAACTCACGTCTTAACAAGAGAATAAGCTATAACTTTTGAGTCTATTGCCTAAATAATCATTATCCAACGACTAACCTTTGAATTGGCAGACTAATATACATATTGCTCGATATCCAAGAATCCATCCAGCTCTGATATCACCATTTGATTTATCCGAATTGTAAAGATTCCTGATGACTTGATCGAAACTGATTCTTGAAGTCAAAACTCAACTTTTTAATAAAAACTTCAATTCATTGCAACTTCAAACTTGAACTAATTTTCAATGGTTACTAAGACAAATCTTAACTATCCTAGACTACTACGTCACATCACTCATCAATCTCTTTAAAACTCATCAAAATTGAATTGAATATTTTATTAAAAATCCCATCAAAATTCCCAAAAAAATCTGAATAATCCACACTTATATCCATCCCAACAACTTTATGATTATCTAAGTATCTCATCAAGAGAGCATTTAAACTCATTCTACTGATTAAGTTACAAAAAAAAAAAATCAATTCAAATATTTCACTAATTATCATTCATACCCCAAAAAACAACAACAAGAAAACAGCAGACACGATCAAATTTCACAAAAGCCTTTGCACATCATCGTACGTAATGTAATATTATTTTCTTGTGTGTTTAGATTTATTTTTCAATTGTAGGAACAAAAAAAAAATCATCATCAGAAGATAGGAACAATTAAATCATACAATCTATTTTAATGGATTGAAAGCCGAGTTTGTTATTGTTTCCAATCGACACAAAAGTAAGTAAAAAAAAACCATGTGCAGCAATTTAAAGAAAATTTTCAATCTTTTAAACAATCCTTTCCTGAATTGAGTTTGCGGTGGTGTGAAATAGAGAATGCTTTTAAAATGAACAACTTTTTATTATTTTTTTTTCTTTTTTTTTAAATTATACAAAAATAAGATATTGAAATGAAATGAGCAGAGCAAGTGAGCGGCCATTGAGAAACACTTTAACGCGTTTTTAACTTTACTTAAAGTTGTATTTTTAGAAATTTAAAATGTATTGTTATATGTATATAGAGCCCTAGTGGAAAATTGTTTCAGATTTATAGATTAATTAGGAATTTTGCAGAGCTTGAAATTGATTGAATTAGTGGAAGTTGATTCTGAATGAGCTGGACGACTCAAAGCTCGACCTTCTTCCCTCTAAGAGCGTTACGTAATAAGTGAACGACCTCATTTATCATTCTAGTTGACTTCGAGCTCTGTTAAGAACTTACCAACTACTTAATCCTTAGCTGGGCTTACGTGAGCCCGTTGCCGCAACGTCTACAGCCAGCTCTATCATTTGAGGGTTTTGGACAGTTCTGCTAAGAACTACAAAACAGATTTTGCATGTTTGATACTTAAGGCTCTGTTAAACATATTTAGAATCCTTAATTTTGAGAGCTTAACTTAGAGTTGTCCAAAATTGACTTGCGTCACGGCACACCTTAGTGGTAATTCACGACGAGATCGAACATGACATGCGGTTCAGGACATTTTAAAATAATTTGACGACACACTATTGTTGCGGCACACAGGTTTTACAACACTGGTTAACCCGAAGAACACAAATGAAGAGAATCTGCCAAGGAGAGTTTAAGGTTCCACTAACCTTTACTATCAACACGAAATGGAAACCATTTGGAGGCTAAACAGAGGCGACTTAGAGCCTGCTTCATTTGTGTTGCTCGGGTTTACTACTTCAATTTCTTGAAGAGGAATGATTGACTCTACCCTTTTGCTACATGCATATCTAAGGAGGTCTGAACCCACATATTTCATAAACCTTGCACTTAAATCATGTAAATTGATATTCAAATCATTGTAAATCATCTCTCAAAAATTTTCAACATTTAATTGACTTTTAAAGAGATAATCTGTCTCTATGCCTTACTCTATCTCTCATATATATATATTTTTTAGGATTATATTATTGTTATGATGACAGGCACGAAGATCAGACGACGTTCTTAAACTCGAACATCTTTTGCCCCCTTAAAATAAATATTAAACCGTATTATATTACAAATAAACAGTATTAACTTGACTTCCACCACTTTTAAGGCACATTAAAAAACAGCTTTTTTTTTTTGTTCATTTGAAAATTCATTCATTCATATTATATGCACTCATAATCGGAGAGTCATATTTCACAGGCCAATTGACGAGAATGAAGAACTATACAGAGAAATGAGTAGATGTGT
Source organism: Chironomus tepperi (assembly GCF_022539635.2). Classification (NCBI taxonomy): domain Eukaryota; kingdom Metazoa; phylum Arthropoda; class Insecta; order Diptera; family Chironomidae; genus Chironomus; species Chironomus tepperi. The sequence continues at coordinate 7,129,012 of NW_027226207.1, forward strand.
TGGATGTAGCTGGCAAAAGCGCATTTTATTTGAGAATAATCAAAGTTTTACGTACGTAAAGTCCAGCGTTACGTAAATTTTACGTACGTATTTTTACGTAGTCCACATCGAAAAGTTTTTTTGATAATTTCAACAAAGTAATTGACAAATTGAATTAATTTTTTTGTCAGTCGGCAGAAAAAAAGTGGCAAGCTCATTTTAAGCATTCAAGTGCATCTCAATATGCACAGCTAGACAGACAAAATTGGAACATTTCCATAGTTTCCTAATGGAAAACTACACAAGCAATAATATTATAGTCCGAATTGATTTTATGTTGTCTGTTGTTGTACTTCAAGTAACTTGTTGTTATTATTATACGGTCCCATAAAGCAATTTTATCTCTTCATATTTTTTTTTTCTTTCCTACTTCAAGAGTTTTATGATCTTGTAGAGAATTTTTGTTTATGAATATAAACAATTAAGGGAGTCATGATGGTTTGTTTATAAGACGAAAGACAATAAAGTAGAGATGGATTGAATTTTATATGAAGTCTGATGATGAATCTTCTTCTTATTACGCTTCTTTTGTTGATTCATAGGAATCTACACTTGCTGTATAAGATGCTACTTATAATGAGAATTGCTTCATAAAAATTGCTCGGTTTTGATGAAAAAATAATTTTTGCATGAAATCATCAAGGGATGAGTTTTTGTGGATTGCTGAGGGAAAATACTTGTTTATTTATGGAGTTTTGGGAGATGAATTGAGTTGTCTCTAGGTTAATATTGATTTTTTAGGTTTGGAATGCACTCCAGGTGCTAGTTACTCGTTGTAACTTAGAGTTTATCATTCATTGAACTAGAATTTTCAATAAAATTCTTGATTTGATGAAATATCATTGTAGGAACTTCAAGGAAAGAGTATAACCTAGAAAACAATAAAATCCTGATTTTAACCTCAAATTAAGCATCCTAATCCACGGTCAGATCACATAAATCGTTACCGAAGGGTGATCCGGCCTTATTGATCACCATGACTCCTAGATTCACCCTTTTCTTCTACATCTTGACTCTCATTTCCCATTAAATCCGTCTCAAGATCATTCAATACTATAGACATTGTCAGAGACAGCACCAAAACAACTTCAGATTCTAATTCAAGATAACACACTCGCTTCTGGTTAATCTTCGTGTGAAAATTCATTCATCTACTCTTAAAACCTCCTGACAATGTTGTCTACTTAAGAGCTACAAGATGCAACAAATCCCATAAATCATTAAAGCCAAAAAAATTGCCGTTCATGTCCAAATATTTCCACAAATACCGTCAAGTTGCTCTCAATTTTTCCCAACCAAAAGAATAAATTTTTCTTCAAACCATTTCAAGTGGAATTAATGAAAATAAATTTGTAAGCATTCAATTATCACATTCAAGAATATATGAATGTTTAAGAAAAATTATTCTCAACAAGGTTAATCACCAACACTTGAGGGAAGAAAATTGTTTCAAGTGCTTAAAAGCCAAAAACGAGAGAACCAACGCTTTGCAGGCAGAGATTGATGACATAAGAATTCCAAATTGACTCGTTTAATTTAAGTATCCAATTCTAATATCATGCGTGTATGTGTTTTGATGTTTCGACTTCATCTGACCTAGAACTGGAAAAGGATTAACACACTACTCAAAATTTCTCATAGAATCAACACGTTTATCATGTTAGAAAAACACTCTAATTAGTTAATGGATCATAAGTGGCAATCTATAATCTATTAAGCATTAAGATTTCTCTGGCATTTGGCTATACCCTTTAACTACGGACGAGGCAAATGAATCTTTATTGATTTTAATTTATTAATACACTTAACTACTACTTTACAATCAATGTTTTAATGATATTTTGTGGCGAAATCATTCTTTTAATTCCTCAATAATTGCAAAATTGCTCCCGAAAAACACAGACTAATGAGAATGTCTGGAAAGAATTGGTCAGAGTTGGGAGCTTGGGTTGGTAGGGTTAGCGTCAGGGTTAGCGATGTCTCTAGATCAAGTTACCCTTAATATCTCGTCAATAATTAGATAATACAACACTTTGACTTCATCTTTCCAATGTCCTAACTTAATTGGCAAGTGGTAGCCAGCGATAGAACCAGCTTCAGGCGCCGACTGAATGAGGCCATAGATCACACTTGATCTGTACGGCCAGCGAAGTAAGTAATAACACAACCAACACCAAACTAAGGTTATCCTCCCCAAATATCCAACAATCTCCCATTCCCAGACACCTAACCCATCAACTCTCATCTGGAAACTCAAGTGCCTTACGAGGTGGAAAATGAAAATTGAATATTTTTTTATGCATTTTAAAACCTTTTTATTAATTGATGTATTTTAGATAATTTTTTAATCAATTTCTACATTTTCATTTTCGTCTAAAACCTCATCTTCTGTTTCTTTCGAGCTTAAATTATCCTCGGTTGTTTTCTCTTCGGTATCGTCTGTATATTCCTTACTGCTTTTATGCCGTAAATTGTGCATTGAACTTTCTGATGATTCAAGTGATGATGTGTGCATATTTAGTGATGATTTTGGGGCGTAAAGGTAGGGATAGAGTTGAGGTGGTATCCCGTAGGCCATTTGGAACTGTTTTGGAGAAAGACGAAGAAGAATTTAGTGACTGGATGACAAAATTTTTGTGATTCTTTTGGAATTTGACATTAAATTTTGTGATTTTTGACTATTTGGAATCAAATTTTAGGTTTTTAGGTTTAATCCACTGATTCCAACATTTAAACTGTTGGATATATCAAGCCTAGTCTTAAATCAATCCGAATCTCATTTTTCAATGTCATATCCTCAAGAAAACATAATTCAACCCTTAAAAATACCTGTTCCATTACCTGCTGCCGATAGATATCCGTTAAACTGAGTTTACTGAACAGCGATGGATCAATTGGATTTCCAGCTGAAGGATATGATACAGGTGATACTCCTTGTGACATCATTCGACAGTAATTAGCGTCGTCACGCACAAGAACTTGAACGGGAACGACTCGTTTTGTTGCTGCTAGTATAGCTGCCTCATGTTGCTGAATTTGTTTTCTTTTTGTCTTGTAGCGTCGATTTTGGAACCAAATCTGAGGGATTTGAAGGAATGAAAGAGAGTTAGTGACTGTAATTTAAGGAGATAGCTTGTCAGCAGCAGCAGCCTCAATTAATCCTCACCTTAATCTGTGTCTCAGTCAACCTTAGCGTCTTTGCAAGCTCAGTTCTTTCAGGACCACTCAAATATCTTTGCACAGCAAACCTCCTTTCGAGTTCAAAAACTTGAGCGTGACTAAATGCCGCACGACTTCTTTTCTTCCGACTTGAATTAACATCATCATTCTTATTGTTCATGGGATAATTAGTGAGGGTAGGACTTTCACAATCTACACGATATAAATGGAATATCATGACATTAGTATACGAGACAATCAAAAAAATTGACTTATAAAGTTTTAGTTCGGTGCCACCTTTAAGGTGATACCTATTGAACGGTGATAATAGTCCCGTGACAAATGTCGCACGTGTGACATGCGAATTATAATGGATATAAAGTAAATTCGAGGGTCATTAGACTAATTGCTGTTTTACAGCCAGACACTTTTATTAAATCGGAAGCAGCACAATTTACCTGACATATTGTGACGTCTTCGCATATCTATTGGATTACTATTCAATAATTGCACTATATTTTTTTCACTGCTGTCTGTTGACTTTACATTATTCTGTTCATCATCCTTAGATACGATAAAACAATCCAATGAGCTACGTCGAAATCGACAAAATTGCTTGATTTTCTTTGATATATTCTGATGATGATTATTGCTTGTTAATATGTCATTAATTGAGAATGGTGTTGTCGATAGTTTAAGTGATGTTTCCGTTAAATCCATTATTTTTTATTATTATTTAATTAATTTAAATCCACAAGATTTTTTTATTATTATTGCACTGATTCCTTTTTATATTTCTGACAGTTTCACGATAATGTTACAACACATCCGAACCGATTGATATGATGACAGTTTCTAATTTCATCGTAAGTATATTACATTCAATAAATACACAATTATTATTACAAATTGACTCTTTTCAATTTTTTTTTTTAAATAGGTAGACAATGACTAAGTAACGACACGATACGTCTTCTTTTTTGAGAGATCAAATATGTTATGAAGCGAGCACAAAAAATAATATTGTATATACGAATGCACACATAAAAAAAAAATGAAATAAAAGTATATACAACAATATTCTTCTTTTCTTTTGTGCACGAGGGAGACTTGAAGAGTAAAATAATACCTCCTCCGTTTGAAGTGGATTGGATGAAGGAAAGAAAAATGAGACGAATGTCGCATTCTCATTGGTTCGCTTCTTTTCTTCTCTAATTGAATTACTTGTACGTGAATTGATTTCTTCTTTACCACAATATGACTTTCATGATTTTTTTTTTTTCTTTTATTTCCGAGCTTCGATTTTTTATTTTCTTCTTCTTGGCTTAATTGTAGTGAAATTGAATTAGATGAACGGAAAAAAATATAAAGCAAATTGAAGTGTGATAATTAATCAGATCATTTTTGAGTTGAGGAAATTTATTGCGTCTGTTTTGATTGAGTTGTAGATGATTTTTCTTGTTATGGGAAGATTTGTGGTTTTGGGAATTTGAAATATTTTGGGTTATGTTTGGATTGTTCTTGAGTTGTGGTTAGGCTCACTTCTTGATTTTTGAGATCCTGAATTAAGGTTTAAACTTGATAATTTCGATGAAATTCGTAGAATCTGGTTGAAACAAATAAATTTTCTGTTCTGTACAGATAAACTTCAGTTCTTTGAAAGAGATATGACTCTTTAGAACCTTGGTTTTGTATCTAATCCTAGGATCTCTTAGGTTAAACCTATTTTTGAGCCTTATATTGCCAATTATATTTGCATTTCTAGAATTCAAGCTTCAAAACTGCACAATTTTGGTTATCTTGTTTTATAGTTTCGGAAATTGTCGGCCTAGAACAATATTGAACAGTTTGATTGCTATGATTCGATAAATAGTCTGTTGAATGTCGCTCTTAGATCTCCAAAATCCTTTCTTTCGACTTGTTACGGCGTTTTTCTTAAAATTACCTTGAACTTCACTCAAATCCTGTAAATCAAAAATTATTAAATTACATCCAATACCATTTAAATTTCAATTATTCTACATAATTTATTTTATACACCATATCATAAATTATCATAATTACATGCAGTATTCACGTAGCCACAATATATTTCTCCTGTTTATACATTTCATAAGCAAACTCTTCAATATTTGAGGGATCATATTCAAGTCCAATATAATCAATTTCTAAACTAAATGGACCATCAAATCCACCTCGACCCGATACTGAGAATCCGAAGCTTGTTATTTTATTTAGAGGTATAGGAAATTGCTTATCTTGCACAACACCATTTGATGCTAAGAAGAACTTTGAAAATGGTATTTTTGTAATTTGCCAATGAGGACCACCACGTGTGTATAATACAAAATGATAAATATCATTCCATGTTACATCGAATGTTCCTTCTGTTCCGATATTAATCATGTATGGTCGTCCATCTCCACGTACACGTAGCACTAATGTATTGTATGTTGACCAATCATAATATGTATTTCGTCTGAATGACTTTGTATGTCGTTGACTTCTAATGCTCGCATATCCTGCTTTCTTTATTCTACCATCTTTGGGTAAATTTGCTGTCACAATCCCATTAAATAGTCCATAGCCGGCTGTACTTAATTCAAAATTTGCTTTACTGTATCCTTCATTGTGGTCACTGTCGCATGTTACTATCCACTTCTCAACAGCCTCCCTTGCTGGAATTAAATAATTTGTTATTAATAAATTGACGGAATATGAATCAGTGCTGCACTTACTGTTAAATCTACAATATACGTCAATTTCATTCGGTCTATAAATCAGAATTGGATCTGTTTCTAACTTTTCCTTAATTTCCTCTTTCCACATGATGATTTCCTCTTTGAGATCTTTAAGGCCTTCCAAAATCATCTTCTTTGTGGGTAGAATTGGCTGTTCCTTCTCATATCCTGTAATTCAACAAAATTTTCATGTCAGAAAATTAAAAATCAGAAAAAATTACATAAATTGCTCAATTTTAAAGAATTCTTACCTTGTTTCTTGCTCTTCACCCAGAATGTTGTGCAAATAGGTGTCGTGTGGAAGGATCTACTTTGTAAAACATGCCGTAAACTCCTTGCTAACATAATTAAAATAAATTTTTCAAGGAATTGAAAGAAAACAAAAAATATCAAAACAAGGTTGGCATTTGAAATTTTTATGACCGTTATTTCGAATTGTGTAATTTGATGTTTTGAAGCTTATTTATTAATGATTTACACAATGATTCTTATTCAATTGTATCAGCATGCATTAGTCTCAGACATTTAATGTTAAACTGTTGATTTTTACACAAATATCCACAAATGATCAGTTTAAACTACGAACAATTCGAACCAAAAAGTGCGCGAAAAATTCAAAACTTTCGAACCAACGTTTATTTTCCAATCCGTACTGGCCAGAGCCAAAAAATCGTAGTTTGACGCCCCGAGTGATCAAAAAAAAAATTGTAAAATCCACAAAAGAAATAAAATTACATTTTATAACTTTTCTAGTATAATTACTTGAGTGAAAAACACAAAGGCTTACAAATGATAATGTTTTCAGTAAGTATATCATGTTAATTTATTACATAATTCTGTATTTACAGTAGAAATTAAATTTTTCCGGTACGCTTGGTTAGCACCGAGAATTTTTCATCCCACAAAAATTTATTGATTTTTATCATTTATCTTAATTAACAAACTTATCTCATAGGGAACCAGTCTTAGCCAAGATACGCGATTCAGCGATAAAGAGAAGAAGCTTATGAAGGAGCTGAAATTTGACAAAATTCTTGAGCAAAAAGTTGATATGACAAAAGTTAAATTGGATGTTTTGAGACCGTGGATATCAAGTAAAATAACACAGTTATTAAAGCTTGAAGATGATGTTGTTGAGGAGTATGTAATCAACCAATTAGAAGAATCAAAATGTCCAAATCCAAAAAAGATACAGTAAGTAAAAATAATTAAAATTTACAAAAAATTTCTCACACAAAACCACAAAACAAATAATTTTAGGATATATTTAACCGGCTTTTTGAACGGTAAAAATGCAAAGATATTTGTTGAGCAGCTATGGGCACTTCTCTTATCAGCTCAAGAATCAGATACAGGAATTCCGAAGGAAATGATAGAAATGAAAAAAGATGAAATATTAAAGCGTGAACATCGAGATAGACGAAGATCATCAAGTCCACGAAAAACATCACGAGACAGTCATTCACGAGAGAACGATAAGGATGAAAAGCAACAGCCAGAAAAGAAAATTCCACCAGAGGAAGCAATAAAGAAAGCAAATGAAATAAAAGAAAGAAATCAGATGAAAATTGAGGCGAGTAAGCGTGAAAAACTTAAGGAAAAGTCAGCTAGTGTTGATAGATCCAGAGCAAAGTCGAAAGATTATGATATAGATGATAAGCGAAAGGGTCAGAATGATCGATCACGAGACAGACGAAGTGTATCAAGAGATAGAAGCAGAAGAACTCGTTCAAAAGATCGATCGCGTAGAACTCGATCCAGAGACCGTACACGACGTAGTCGTTCTCGTGATCGAGCTAATAGAAGTAGATCTAGAAATAAGAGAAGTCGTTCACGCGATCGAAATAGACGAAGTCGCTCAAGAGACAGAATTAATAGAAGTCGATCTCGTGACCGTAAAGGAAGTCGATCTCGCGACAGATATCGTCGATCATCCAAAGAGCGTATTGATCCCAAACAAAATAATAAGAGTAGACGTGACCGTAGTGTATCAAGAGGAAAACGTCGTGACCGATCAGTATCTGAGGATAGACGCTCAAGATCTAAAAGTAATCCAAAACAGCTATCAAAGTTGCAATCGAAATTACTGGACATGGCAAAGAATAAGGAAAAGAAGAATGGTGGCTCAAAATCTAAAAGCAAATCAAAATCACCATCAAAAGCCCGAAGTTCAAGCAGTTCCAGCAGTTCAATAGTTGCAAAGAAAAGCTCAAAGAATGATGTTGTTCAACGTAAACAACCGGAAAATGCAAGCAAAGTGCGTCAATATCGCACAAAGCGAAGGTCTGAAAGTGAATCAGACGATGATAGGGCACGCGACAGAAATCAACGACGACGAAATTATCGATCGAGATCTAACTCTAGAAAGAGGTAAGTAACTTAATAATAATAAACATTAAATATCTATTGCGTGATTGTCAATCATAATTCCTTTTTAAATTGCTAAAATATCAAATTTTTGCATTTTATGTTCATTATTTCTGTTGTTTTTTATAGGAATCGCTCCCCACGATATCGTTCACGGTCACCTCGGCAGAAAAAACGGTAAAGAAAGTTTATATTGCGAAATTATTGTTTAAAAAGTTAATTTTATGTATTTTCTAATGTTTATTTGCAGTTCTAGGTCAAGATCGCGTCAAGAAGTACGCCGTAGTTCACGGTCACCGCGCAGAAATAGATCTAGGTTTGTAGACATGACTTAATTTGGATATTTTGGGTGAATTATTGAGTTATTGAAGTCAAAATTGACAGAAAATCCGTTAAAATTCAAATTCTGAGTTCATTCATCCTTAGCAAATTGTCAATTAATATTCACCCCAAAAATGCCAAACATATCACCAAGGCAACAGCACGACAACCTCAAAAACTAATTTTCTTCTTCATACCTTTCAGATCACCACCGAAAAATAAATTCAGTCCAAAGAGAACTGATCCAATTGAACGTAATAATTTCAAAAAATCTTCCAAGAATGACTCATATGAGCAAGAACGACCGAGAATTGAAAGAAATCGTCCAGCATTAAAAGAAGACGAGCTAGAAAGTCGCGACCGAAAGAAGCCAATTCAACCAGAAAAGGAAGTACCGAAGAGAAATGATGTCGAAAAAGTTAAGAGACGTGAACCAGAAGTTAAAGATAAAGACATCATTAAAGTCAAAAGTCGACCGGAAAATAACGGAACTGATTATGACCGAAAGAGCGATGATCAGCTAGTAAAAGAGAATAAAAAGGATCGTCGCGATGCACAACTGCAAGACAAAGTAATTGTAGACTTAAGAAAATCCTCATCACCATCACGAACACCATCGCCGTTCCTTAAAGCACACGAACGAAAGGATTATGTCCCAACCCAGCCCGTAAGTCGTAAAGAGAAGCAACAGGATTCAAGTAACAGTGAGTCAGATGATGACGAACAAGTACGAAAGAAGGCCAAATATTCGTCCGACAAGAAAGTTATTGAACCTGCAAAGAAAATTGAATCACGTAAAGAGGATGTGACGTCAAAATCATCAAAATCTTCAAAGTCAAAGTCTGAAAATGATCGACCAATAAAGACTAAGGATGAAAATGTCTCAAACAGTGAATCAGAAAAGTCAAAGAAACGAAAGAAAAAGTATCATGATGGATCATCATCAGATGATTCGGAAGTTGAAAAGAAGAAAAAGCGCAGTAAGAAGCATAAGAAGCATAGCAAAAAGAAGTCAAAGAAAAAGTCTGTAAGTGTTGATAAGTCATCAGAATCCGAGGAAGAGACATCAAATGTGAATGAGGATTTAGAGAAGAAGCTACGACAAAAAGCTCTCGTTAGTCTAATGAGAAAGAATAAAAAGTCGGAGTGAATCCTCCACCTTCTCACTTCCTCTACGGGAATATATTATTTTTTTAGATATATATATTTTCAAATTCATATGATATGACGTTACTTATAGACTATACGAGTGACAAAAACAAAAAATATTTCACAATTCATTTTTTTTTTCGCTCTTTTAGTTATTTTAGCGCATTTTTCTGGGAATTGAGTTAGATTGGGTGGATTTTTGATGACATTATGTCTGATTGTGTCTGTTAAGATTTGAAAAATTAAGGCTGTTTGCATTTTTGAATTGATTTTATTATCTAATTTAGAACTTAATAAAGATTATGTAACTCAGATATCGTTAATGATACAAAAATTAGGCATAGTTTGATAAGTTGGACATTTACAGAATGTATCTAGATGTAAATTTCGTTGTAAAATGCCCAAACGTACAGAGAGCATGCTTATACTAAGGAATAGTAGTAATACTAGAAAAGCACAAGTCGACTGATCGATTCAAATCCCGAACAGGCAAAGAACATGCTTTCATGGCACAGAAATACAAAAGCAGTACCTAAAAGCTGTCCCTTTGCCTGTCAGGGAAAGTAAATATGACTCTGACTTGGTTTTGGAAACTAACCGAACTCAGCACTAAATCATTCACGCCGGCTTGTAGCAGGATTTTTGATAGATTAACCAATTTGTGCTTTTCGGGCTTAATGATATGCTTGGAAGTTTGTGTATATCCACAAAATAAGTCATACTTTGAGCATACTCACTGTAAGTTAGAATCAGAACATTTCAACCTTTTGTTGTGTTGCATTTATGGATGTAAATCTTTTAAGCTGTTATAGAATTAACTTGTTTGAATCTAATTAGCACTGCCAAACACAAGAAAGGTTGAAAAATCTTCAGTGGACATTTGAACGATTTTATTAGCTGTTCTTTTGTAATAAGGACGATCAGTGGCATTTAAGTCAAATTAATCCTTATAATTAGGCATTTATTATGTACATCCTCCAAATGTCCATTCAAGAAGTTCAAAGCTCGAAGTCAAATCGGAATTTGTATGTAGCAGTCTTACTCGACTCTATATCCTTAACAGGCAAATATACCGCATTTAGGTACCGTAGTGGTATTTCTGTACCATGAAAGCATACTCTATGCCTGTTAGGGAATGAACATGTGATTCGATATCGAGCTCTGACTTTTGAATAAGGACGATTGATGGCATTCAGTCGATGATACAATTTGTGACATTTAGACGTGATTAATCGTAAACCATTCAAATCGTTCAAATGTCCACTTAGACATAAAGCAATGCAAAATGCAAACCCAAACTCAAAGTTGAGTAGTTTTAGTCTAGTATGACTTTAAATCAGCAAGAATAAACTCCAGTACCTTCAAAAATCACCTCAAAACTAAGGATTCTTGAGATCGAGATCAAGATTTCTCAGTCTCAATCCCGGTCTCGGTCTCAAAATCGAGACTTTCGGGAAACCCTAGTCAAAATACCAGAAAAATGCGCTAAAATTTTTTTGTTGGTCCTCAACCGACTTTATAATTTGTTTTCATGTCTTTTTTTTTTCGAAACAAAAAAAAAAAATTTCATTATTATTATTTTCTTAATCTTCTTTATAAGAGGTATGAATGAAATTGTCTTAATACTTATGATGATGAAAATCTGTCATTTTTGAAAAATATTTGTAGAAAAAAAAATAATTCACAAATATTGAAACAAATTATTCTCACAAAAAGTCATATAGAAAAATTATAATTTTTTCATTTTTTTTTATTTTTCATTAATTTTTCATCTCATTCGACAGCGTAAGGAAGAAGAGTAATCGTCAAATAGATGGCAAAGAAATAGTGGAAAAAAAACACAATTTTTTTAGATACATAAATCTTGTATGAATGAAGAATTTTTTTAAAAATCATCCTAAAAATTAATTAAATAAAGGTAATAATATTTGAAAGAAAACAATTTAAATTATGATGATTTATTGGGACTTTTAGTTGGGAAATTGACGTTTAGTGGATAATGAGCTGTTTAATAGAATATTGTAGCTTGATTTGTAATATTGTGGATTTTGTGAAATTTTAACGGATTTTTAAAATTTTGAAAATCCAATTTTTGTTTTTAACTGTTTTTGAAATTTCAAATTTTAGTGAATTCGTAACGATAATTTAAATTTCAAATTGAATGCCAAGCAAATGTTTTTAAAAGCAACACTTTATTCCAAAACTGTTCAAATTTTGAACTTCAAAACACTACAAAAGCTCTGTAAAAGTGACAAAGCCTTACAAATGTTACTTAAATGATACAGGAACCATATAAATGTTTTTAAATGTGCTAGAATTCTCTTTGTTTCCAAAAACAATACAAAAGCAATTGCTCCGAATTTGTAAGGTTTTCAGTAATTTAATGATTTAAATTCTACAAAACCGTTAAAAACCCATTAGATTTCAACCTTTAAAAATACAATTTAAACACCTACTATGATTGCATTTTAATGTCATTAAAGCAATCATGCCATAAAACTGCATCAACAAGCAATCTCAAAAATGAGACATAAAAATCTAGGGCATGTCATTAAAAAATTTTAAAATTAAATTCTCAAGTGAAGACAACAATGACAAAAAATTATTTCAGTTATTTCACTTCCTTAATCATCTTTCACATGAAAATTGTAATAATTTAAACATTTTTGCTCTTCAATTTTTTTTTTTTAAGTTCTGTAAATTTTGCATGAAATGAATAAGAAAAATGAAATAATGTCTAAAGTCATTGTCATTAAGCCAATAATTTTCCTCAATGATGACAAACGAATTGAGATTTTTTTTTTTTGCTCGTTTATTCATTTAGACTCAACGAGTTGTTCTGTAGCGTCGGTAGTGGAAGTTTAAATTTAAATTCGATTTATGGGCACGTGGACCTATTTTGCTTGGGGAAAATTTATACATTCTTGATCGGAAAATGTAATTTTATCTAGCGAATGCATGTGATTACGTCCTGATGATCTGTAGCTTTTTATGATGTAATCTTTCGTTCAACTTGACAACGGTCATCCAATTTTCAAAAAATCTTCGTTAAATTCAACGAATGTTACACAACAAAAGGATTTTCCCGCCAAAAAATACAACAACAAAAGAAAATTTCTCAACGCAATTTCTGCTTTTACGACATTTTGGCTTTAATTCACATTTTCTTATTGTATTTTAATTCTTGAACAGCTGCAGCAATATGTCCACAAATTTGTAAGTATTAATTATCATACACAATAATAAATTTGTTAAATATTTTCACTAATTTTTAAGGAATTTTTTCTTTTGAACAATGTCTTTTCGTCTAATTTTCATTTATTTTAAGGCATTTCTATCTATAGAGGATGTCTGTTTTGAGTATAGATTATTGTTGAATTGAACAGATTGAAGATTTGTGAGTATTTTGTGAAATATTGTATTTTAATGTGTTGTATCAAATTACTGGTCGTTGATATTGTGAAGACAGCTTTACAATGGTCGCATTAGCAGCAATTAAATAATTGAAGTCAGGCAGTTTCTAGAAATATCTCAATCAAGGGAATTGTAAAGGTAAATCAGTTTGTAGTCATCTGTTATATCACTTTTGTCATCAAAATTCACTGCCAACCGGCGCTAGACACAACAACACAATGTAAAATACCGTCGCTATCACAATATCACATTCATTAACATCAACAAAAAACGAAAAACTAGTAAACAACAAAAAATTTGCATCCTTGCGTTCCTAAACTACAAATTAAAAATACATTCGTGTCATAGACTTAAACATACAGCAAAAAATTTACTATTAATCGCCATAGAATCATCGTAAATAACATTTTAATGAGAATCGACTTGTTTTTGTCACTTTAGGCCAGTGTCACATAATGTTTATATCGTCATGACATGATTGACGGCTTGTTCAGCACAAAATCCGTGACTCATTTCAGTTAAAAATTTTCACTTTCCACGAAAAATTTTTGTTCAGCTTATTTGTAATTAGAAAAAGTTTTCCGCCTATTTTTTCTGCTTGTCTGACGTCGAACTATTAAGGCATTTGGTTATAGACGAAAAACTTTTTCAATTACTCACCGAGATTAATTGCATTGCATGTAAAATAAACAATTTTATTGCTTTAATCTTGCATCCAAAAAAAAAAAAAAATTTGTTCTGTAAAATTTATGAGAGACAACATGTAGTGATCATGAGTCACTTGTAAGCTACGTACAGACACAAAGGATGTTTAAACTTCACGCGACAAACTCAATTCATTCATGAAAGAAAAAAAAAATTCATTTTCTTCTCTCAATTACCCTAGTTAAGCGCCATGACTGCTCTTGAAATAAATCTCTCGTAAAAATCCTCACGATTTTTTCTTACTTTACAACGCTTGATTTTTTATGATTTTTCATTTTCTCTATTCTGTGACCTTCATAGACATTTTTTTAGAGTGTGTGTAGGTACACACTTTAAATTGCTTTCTTTTTCAACAAATACATAACGAAAAGCAATTTTTCTTCTCTTCTATCTAACAGGCATAGAATATGGTCTGAGGAGTTTGGGAAATATTCAAATTTGGATGTCTGTATAGACTGTGTAGACTCAAGGAAGCAATGAAGTAATTATACCGTCGTAGTAGCTAAAGCTTCACTTAACAGAATAGTTCCAAAAGAACGAGAGGAAGGCCGATAAGTTCCTGGATTGGATGTGTTGATAAGGACGATGGAGTTCTCGATCTGGCGGAAGTCATCGAATAATAGAGCTGTTTTCAGTCGTTCTGTAAAAGCGGCAATGAGCCCCCGTGTGCCCCAGTTAAGGAAGTAAATATATAGACTGTAGTTTTAACTTAAGCTTCAATTAAGAACATAGTTGCAGTAACTAAGTGAGGAAGTTTACTGTTGTTAACGGAAGGATAGTATTTTAGTTTAATAATTCACTTCTAAATTTAAGTTAACTAATTCATGCATTTTAACTATAAATAACTACTTTCTATCAAAAACCTAACATTTAAACCCGCATTAGAAGTATACAGATGTTGAAATGAATGAATGAATTAAAGCAATTGTCATTTGATAAACTGCTTTATCTTGCTTACTTCCCTGGCTACTGCGCAAGTGGGCTCATTGCCACACGAAGAGAGCGACTAAAGCCGGCTTTATCCTTCTATTTTTTACTACCCACTTTTTGTTATTCACATAACTTTTGTAACGGCCATGCTCGTTTTGAATAGCTTTTGATCACAGTAGAGATATTGCTGAACATTCTGGCGTAGCAACAATTTCTCTTTCATTTACTTATAAGTTTTAAACAAATGCAGCACGTTAGAACAATGATCAAAATAGATGTGATGGACAACAGTGACTAACCATGAATGAAAAGGTCATGAACCATATAGAGCGTGCGGTTCTGGTGGAAGCCTACCACCAAGGTAAAGCGAAACAAATAGCCCATAACTGCTCAAAAGCTTTGTCAACCTGAACTCCAGTCAAAGAATCAAGCAAGTAAATGAACAAACTTTTCTAAGCACTCATTCCAAATCCTCAGATCACAATTGCAGCCTTACAATCAAGCAACAAAAAGTATTATTTCAAATTCGCAAAGCACAAAGAAGAAATAGTAAAAAATTTTTCACGAACACTGAAGAAAAAATAATGAGAAAAACAGCCAGAAAAACTTTTTCTATTTAAACACAAAAAAAAAGCAACTCTCATTTGGCGAAAAGTTGCGAGTTCATTCACAAGTTCGATGAAAAACAGCTGTAGTCGTTTTCGTAAAAGTATTGAATGATGAACATTAAATACAACAAATTTTCATTTTCATTCTCTCTTCGATCGCTTGCCTGCTCGCTTGTTCGGTTCTGACAAAAAAAATAACAAAAAAAAAAAAAAACATTCTCAAGTTTATGAATGGTAAGGAAAATCACACAAAAAAATAGAGGAATTTCCTGGCAATTATCCAAAAGATATTTTCTTTTTTCAAACATTAAATTGTGTTATTCTTATCATTCGAAACAATTTTCTCGCGTTCGACCGTCATCTCAGTGAGCGTAAAAAGGAAAGAAAAGTTGTTCAGTCTCTCGGTGGTTTTTGATCCGTTCCGATGTGTCTGCTAGAAACTAAAGTGTAAAAAATAGATTTTTCTAATAAAAATAAAATTAAAATTGAACAAAAAGAAAAAAATTTGATAAAAAAAAATACAAAAAAATTCAATTCCGAATGAATAGCAACGGGAGTAGCAGTAACTCAAAGTAATTAAGTGAAACTTTTTCTAAATTAGCACAGAAGCTTAATGGCAGTCAGGAGATTGAAAATATTGTGACCCTGTAGTGCCATTCAAATACTCACACCACGTGTTTTATTTTCCTTCATACGGAGATCACAATGGAATTGCAGTGAAAACATCTTGAAAGCCTTGAATGAAAATTTTTTTTTGGCATACGTGTTGTGTTCCACATGATTTCACAAGAAGCATATTATTAAAAATGAAAAAATTTCATGTTTAATGTGATTTTGGGAAGGATTTGTGTGAATTAAATGAAAAATTTGCAAGTGTTGGGAATATGATTACAGTGTTGACACTACATAAACCTCGAAAATCCTCAAAAATATGAAATTTTGGATTTTTGGATTAAGGTTTTAGAATTTTGTGGAAATAAACTCTTAAACAAAATTAAACAGCGAAAAAGCAGCAATGGTCAAGTGGTTAGAGCGTCGGAGTATCGTTCTAACGACCCGGGTTCAATCCCAGGGAAAGTCTAGTTGGATTCGGATGTTTTTTCGCTGTTCTAGTCACACTAATTCGGTTTATGTGATTCGCGATACACAAATTGTGGCTAGGTACGTTGCATTGATATACCCTGGATCATGCAGCGTGCAGAGTTAAGTAAAGCAAAATGTCCATTGGACTGTCCAACTCTTGAACAGAGGCGCTGCTAGAAAATATTCAATTTATAGTCATAGATCATATACAGTTCCTGATATTTCGAATTCACAAAGATGGGTCCGGACGCCCTAACTACGGAACTGCTCTTAAATTGTCAATCTAGACCACTCTATGTGCTATTTGTTGAATATTAAGTCCGAAAGGACATGAATGCGTTAGAATGTGGTATTAACTTATCGTTAATTAGCTATGTACTATTTTTGTTTACTCAAAAAAGAAATATCAATTTCACTTTAGTCTCTCCTAGCTTAAATCAAAAGAATTTATTGTTGTTAATGCATTACTCGGGATTAAAAACTCTTAATTACTGTGTTTATTTGATATTGTGCTCATTCTGTGATTTAAAATCGGCGAAAGACTCCTGAACAAGTGTTTATGTATATCTGTGAAGTTAACACATGTTAAACCCGAGCAATGTATGCCAACAAATATTAACACAGAACATATCAGGAGGAGCACAATGTAGTTAAGATAGTGATCGGGTTAACGGCAAGAACCTACATAACGATGTGCTTCTAGTCATTGTGGATCCAAAATTCCAAATGCTTTAATGGCACAGAATGACTTCTACGGTAACTGAAAACAGTGGGCTGTGTGGGAATACCTCTGTGATAATGGCTACTAGACGTGAAATTGCCTTAATTGCTAATTTCGGTCCTTTATTACGACAAAAACTGTAATTTGTGACATTGTGTCGGATATTCCCCATAAAATCTAAAATAATTCACCAAAATGCCATTCTGTCTCATAAAACAACTATATTCCAACTCTGCAACCAGACTGCCATTAAATCTTCTGATGCTATAATTAAAAAAGTTCAGTGTGCTTGAAAAAAATCAAATAATCTACAAAAAATAAAAAAATAAATTTCTCTCTCGATCTAGACTTCACTACAATCTATATCACTCAACAGCACATGGAATTTGCTGTGAATTATCGATACGTAATGAAGAAGAAGCAGATAAAAATGCATCAGACATTAAACGTCAATCGGTTGAATTTATATTTGCTGCCAATAATCAAAAAATTCCAACAATCCCAGGAAATGCACTCGATAAGTTCATGAATGTTACTACATTAAATCTAATTAACATTAATCTGAGCACCATAACATATCGACATTTTAAGGATATGGTACAGCTTAAGTATCTCGATTTGTCATGCAATAAATTGAGAAAATTACCACGTAAATTATTCAAAGAATGTGAAAATCTGACAGATCTTTCATTTACAAATAATCAGGTGAGAAACTAATAAATTAAAAGATCTAATGATCATAACATACAGTTCAGTGTACTTGTGATATACATACCCAATAATTTCATTAATAGCTTGACTCTTTTGCGGTTGTTTATTTATTTTTTTACTTGGCTGATCAAAATATATCGTGGACTTAATTAAATGAGATTTTTGACTTGCTTAAAAGACATTTTAAGATGTGCTGAATATAATGAATCGTTTAATTTATCTGGTTGATCTTTATCTAATCTAAATAGGATGTGAATTATGGGATTTGATGAAGATTATTTGAGTAAACAACGTTTTTACAATTAGTAAAGGTGTTGATGTGGGATTTCCGGATAGTGACTTAGTTAAAGTGATGCTATAGATGGTTGTTAAGATTGTTATGAGTCTGGCATAGTTTAGTATGTGAAAAATTGAGTTTAATTTGTGAATTTAATATGATTTGACCGGGATACAAGCCATTTTCTTGAATGTATTGTAGATTAGGGATCTAGCAAGTGTTTGGTTAGTGTCATAATGATCTTTCCGTCCGCATGACTGACATCTAACTGTCATTAGCTTCACATTGCAATTTTAGTCGTAATGGCTTCTATTTGGTGGGATAGCAACAGAATCTTGTCAATTTGTCGCTCGACAAATGCTAATTAAGCCATGTCCCTTTATCTACAAGTTCAACTAGTCTTCTAGACTTCATGGCAAATCCTTTTACAACGACATCGTCATTATGTGTCGCTCGGGACAGATCATTCACGACAGTGTTCCTCGGAACAGAACAATATAGAACTTCAGACTTTCAAGGCTTTAAACCCTCAAGTATAAATAGGAAATATCAATAATTTATCGACTTTAAGTAACTACTTGTGTAAAATTACTTTTTATTCAACTCACAAAAAATTTACCTTGAAAAGCATATAAAGTAACAACTCAAAAATAAACTCAACTCAATTCATCAAAACCGCAACCTTTTAAACTTCGACTTCAAGGCTTCCCTTTTTTCTTCTTCCACTCTAAGCATTCACAAAATTAGAACTACTTTGTTTTGTTTATGGAAAAATTTCCATCACGTATAAAGCCCGTGGAAAATTTTTTCATTCCATTTTTCATTCCGGACCATTTTTCAGCATCCCACATAATAAATAAACATTTTTGTTGATCGGCTGAAGATGAGAAGCCATTTCTCTTATTTCTGTATAGATATGCGGTCTATTTACCTATAAAAAATATATATATATCTCATATTTCTGTTAATTTTGAGCGCATGTGAGGTTAATTTAGTGGGGAGTTGAAATGATAATTGGCTTGCTGGGTGATTGGATGATGTAAGAGATTTGGATCGGGATTAATGATTTACTCAGTACTTAAGACCTGAGCTTGAAATCGACTCGGATTTTGAATGGAAAAGTCGACTCGACTTAATCTAAAATCTGAGTCGTCTATGAGCTCTGCTGAAGATTGAAGCAACTCAAATAGCTCAGTGCATCCTTCCTAGTTTGGTTTTATTTAGCTAATATGTTGAGAACTAATTAACTGTCGTTTAACATTTGAATTGTATTTGCAACTAGAATTAATAGTTGCATTCCCCTTTCAAAGTTGTTAGCCCCCTCATGTAAGCATTCAATTTGTTTCTAAACTCCAAAGAATAAACATTATCGTGAATAATTAAATCCGTTTGGAAGTTCTTTAATTATACTTATTAATTAACGTCCGGTGTGTTTATAAACCTCAGCATACTAGTTTAATAGCTTACAAATTGATCCAGAAGCTTAATAGATTAAACTCACCTAACCAAACTCTAATAACAAACATCTTCTAATACCTTCCATTTATTTTCTAATTCATTACAGATAATGGAGATTGATGAAACTGCATTTCAAGGACTTGTAAATTTAAAGCGACTAAGTCTTCGCAAGAATTCCCTAACCGAGTTTTATCCTGATACATTTGCTGATTTGGACAAACTGGAGTCATTGATGTTAGAGAACAATAGCATTTACTCAATAAATGACGTCATCTTTAGGAACTTAAAGAACCTTAACAAACTAGATTTGAAGACAAACAAAATATTCCGAATTCAACCGGATTCGTTTAAGAATTTAATCAATTTAAAGTCATTAAATTTAGAAGAAAATATGTTGAGTATAATCCATTATCAGCTATTACAAACAACAACACTTTTAGAATCACTAAATTTATCGAGAAATAGTCTTTCAAAGATACACAATTTAGCCTTCGTAAAATTGGCATCACTTCAAAATTTGTATTTAAACAACAATGAAATTACGGGAATAAGTGTCGAATTATTTCGTCACCAAAAATGTCTGAGAGAGCTGTACATGCAATCTAATAAAATTTGTCAAATCATGTCGGGAGCGTTTAAGGGATTAAATAACATTCGAGTCATTAATTTGTCGGAGAATGCAATCAGCTCATTACCCGAAAATCTATTTTTGCTTACAAATACACTCAAGAAGCTTAACCTTAGTAATAATTGTATTGAAGAGATTTCGGGTAAGCAATTTAGAAGCTTGTTGTCAATTGAGGATATAGACTTGTCAGTCAATAAATTAAAACGTATTCATGCTGAGACATTTGAAAATACATCAAAATTAAAGAAATTGGACTTGTCATGCAATGAAATTACAATTTGCTATCCAGATGCATTTATTGAGCTGGAAAATGTCAATGTGATCTCAATGACATCCAATAAATTGAAGAAACTTCCAGACTTTCGGGATCTCCAGAATCTAGTCACACTTACTCTTTCCGAAAATCAAATCACATCAATTCCACCAAACAACTTTAAATCCTTAATCAGCCTCAAAAAATTAGACTTAAGTCACAATGAGATTGAGGAGATAGATGACTTGGCATTTGAATATTTAGTCGATCTAAAGGACCTTGACCTTAGTTACAACAAAATTGCATCATTTACAGAAGATGTTTTCAAGCCACTTTTAAAATTGGAAGTGCTCACATTAGAAAATAATTTACTGCAAAGACTCGAGACGGAAACATTTAAATGCTTAAAAAATCTAAAATATCTTCATCTTACAGACAACTACATTGAGTTTATTGAGGAAAAGTTTAAAGATGAACTTGTAAATTTGAAGCAATTTAATGCGACTAATAATGTCTGTGTGAGTCAAGATTTTCGTAATATGGCAGATGTGATGGGATTTCGTGTTACTTATTGGTATTATCCACATACAAGGCATGGTGACTCGTGTAAAATATCAATTGCACATGAGAATCAAGTGACGATTAATCCACAGCATCTTCGTGAAGAGAATATTAAATATTTACATATCAAATCTGACAATTATCGTACCATTCCGAAATATATTCATCGCTTCCAAAATTTATCGATTGTGAATCTTGAACAGGCTGGAATTAGGGAGATATCATCAGAATTATTCTCAGAATTCGTTCATCTCAAAGTCCTCAATCTTAGTGACAATAAACTTAAAGAAATTCCAGCTAAAATTGCACGACGGTCGCTGGATCTTAAGGAAATCAATCTAGAGAACAACTTGATAGAGAAGATCGACAAGGATGCCTTCATTGGTCCTGGAAATCTAGAGATCCTCAATCTCAGCAACAATGATTTATCAAATCTTCATTGGGAAACTTTCCGACCACTAAAGCAGCTTAAAAGTCTCCTCCTAGACAACAATAAAATCACAATCATTTGCAATAAACAATTTGCGACCCAATCAGCACTTGAGGAACTAAATCTAAGTCACAATATAATTTTCTCATTACATCCAGATTCGTTTAAAAATTGCAAGAATCTTAAGATCTTGTACTTAAATGATAATCGCCTTAAGAGCTTCTCGTCCGAATTGTTTCATGCCTCAACAAAACTCACAAAATTAGACTTAAGTAAAAATCATTTGAGGAACATCAATAATGAGTCGTTCAGGAACTTATCGAACCTCAAAATCTTGAACCTTAAAAGTAATGAGTTATGTGAGCTGCAGGCTGATACGTTCCTTAAACTTAACCTTCAAGAGTTGAACCTGCAATATAATAAAATTGATGATTTCTATCCGGATGCGAATACATTTTTGTCACTGACTAAAAATATATCAACTTTAAATATTGCAGATAATAAATGTACGGCAGACATGAATGCTCAAAATATTTTTAAGTCAATGAGCAAGTTGAAAAATTTGATTCTTTATGTGTAACAGATTTGCAGCTATAATTATAATGATGATAAGTTTATAAACATACATGCGGATACTTTCAATGAAAAAATAAAAAAAAACAAAAAAAAAAAATATGATGAAAAATTACTAAATGACTTTATTTTTATCGGGCGGACGTGGACATTTGTCGACTTTTTCATTCAATTTTTTTGTTGTCTCTCAGCTTTTTCAGATTCAAAACAGAGTGGAATTAAGAAAATTCGTCGTATCAAATCAAAGCAGAGCTCGAAGTCAACTTGAATTTTATATGGAGCCGAGCCGAGTTTCCATCCAACATTCAAGCGTTGTATAAAAGCCAATAGTACAAGATCCAAGCAGCACAAAGTGTTGGCTAGAACACTGTCAAGTCGTCGTATAACGCGTCGTTGTCCTAACAGAAGATTTCGGTCCAATTAAACGTCGAATCTTGCAGTTCGTAGCATTTTACCTTTCGGGAAAATAGAGCTCTTTAAGGAAGTGGCTAGCTGACAAAATCGGAAACCTTCACCCAACTTTATTGACAGTTCTGGACACTAAAAGTTGCAATTACAGTAAATTTAAGCTGAAGACACTATCAAGAGACACAACCAGGAATGTAATTACGAAGATTTTGAGTTAAAGCTCCTAAAGTTGTTGAAAATGTAAACTAAGCCTGGTTACTCTCCTGGACACAATTTTAAGGTACAATCTCTGACTCACCATCAAATCATCCAATTCTGATCTTAAATTCATCCCTGCAGTCTCTTCAAAATTAATCTTCTTATTTTTTACTCATTTTTCTAACTTTTTTTTTACTCTTTTCTTTTCACAGTTGCCGTAAAAATTTTATAGCATTTTTCTTCAAAGCTATTTTGACACTTTAGATTGGTGAATAGGTGGATTGGAGGGCTAAAGAGACTATTAAAAATTCAAGTTTTCAACATTTAGTCAAATAAATTAGGAATGCCAGACATTTTTCATACCGTTATGACAGGAACTTAATGGGAATTAAATTCTTTATAGGATGGTGTGAATATTTGTGGATTTAAAGTAAAGAGAATGTTTAGATCAGTGGTTGATAACCTGTGTGTTGCGGTAATTTTGAAAACGTCATGAACAGAATGCCGTATGCGGTTTCTGTCTAGGCTAATCAACAAAGTGTGCCGTCTAAAATAATAGGTTGCCCACTCCTGAATTTGAATGTTGGCTTTGAAATTGCATAGGAGACGAATGAATCAGTCCCGAGCCGCACCACATATTTTACAGAGCAATCCAACGTCATTTTGCTTGTGGCAAATCTTTAAAATTATATTGAAGTATCTTGACGTAAATTTTTGTTCCTTTTGATGCTCCGAAGTATGATATAGGTTTCCAGAGTCCATTCGAACTTCGAATTCCAAGTGACTTCTTAATAGTCTCATGTGTTGCATGGGTTTTAATGCATAAAAATAGAAACAAAAACGAAGAAACAATTTAATAAAGTAAAAAGAATAATTTGGCACTGAAAATTAAATCTTAATAATGCTGAGTTTAAGCAATAAGTTCATTGAACTTGATAAAACTAGAGCACTGTGCTTAAATTTATTATCTTTAAAATAAAACTTTTACTGTGTGAGCAACAATGCAAAAGTGTTGGGAATTAGAAACTGGCAGAAGCTATTCAAAGACGGATCCAGCTTCCGACGAACTCTAAATGCGTCATTGAGCCCTCGTCCGCCTTCGTCAAGGAAGTAAGTTAGTAAAATCATACTCAATTCAGTAAACTTCAATTCCAACAAAATTGTCTATCCTTTATCCATAAAATTGACCATCTCAACAATTTATTGACTCAGACACTGCAGCAACAACTGCATAAAGCATATATATTCAGCATTAAAGTTATAGACTAAATAAAATATGAAGTCTCGACCCTTATATTAAAGAATTTAAACTGGCATGCAGTCAAAAAAGGAGGAGGAGCTGTTGTTTAATATCAAATAAATTCCAAAAACCGATAATTTTTCATTAAAAGAATCGCACTTTCAAAGGAAATGATGATATATGAAGAAAATAAATTAGTGAGAGATCAAAATACTTCATCACATGAATTAACTTATTTTTTGATAATTTTAAGGAGAGTGGGTAGGCATGTCTTGCATAGCAACTGTGAGTTTATTTTGGATTTTGTGAGTATTTTTGGAAGGAAATGATTTAGCTGATGACAGTCACAGACTACTGACTGTTTTAATGGATTAAGTGTGGTTCATGAGACTCGGACCTTGACCTTATTAATTGCATCTTATGTAAAAAAGAGAGTAGAGCTGAAATGGATAATAATATTGGTTAACTGTCCCTCAAATCCAGGGGTGGGCAAACTTTATACTGAAGCACACTAGTACCGTGTGTTGTTGCAGTCGAAGCTCATCACTAATGTGCCGCGGCACACAGGTTGCTCACCGTTGCTCTAATCAGTACCATATAGTACCATAAAGTTTGAGGAATTTTTGAGTAACTGTAAAAGTATTTACAATAGTCATAGCCAAAACTAGCTCAGCTGTTTCTAGCGTAAGTGATTAATATTGTCATGTGAATGTAAATTCCTGTCATGTTATTAAAACATTATAAATCCACAAATTTCACTTATTTTAATTCCAACTATTCAATAAACTGCAAATAGTCTACATCCACAGCCAACAAAAACATAGAAAACTCATTACACATTTTCCATTGACTATTAAAATAAATTATTCTAAAACAACATTGTAGCAGGCACAGCATCATCACTGCAAATAAACAATTTTAGTTTCCTGCCATTTAACAACTTATTTACTACATTTTAAAATTAAATAAAATATATTTTATAGATCCTCTCGATATTTTTGTCATTAACACAAGCTAGTGAAAACATTTTCATCCACATGATCGTCACTGTTTTACTGTCATGGATTCACTCAGAGAGAAATGTCTAAAAATTAACGTCTATAAATTTTATTTTAGGTGATATAAAATATGTATATATTTTTTTTAAGCGTCATCGGTCGACTAGCTGAAATGAATTTTTGTGAAAGATTTTTGATGAGTTTTTATTGTTGATTGCGAATATTGTAAGGGATATAAATTGTATTGTGGATGATTTTTATGGATTGTTTTAGCGACGGATTTACGTATTGAAAATTGTTGTGTAAATATTTTTGATTTTTTATATGAAATTGATGAAGAATTTGATGAGAATTGATCTGATGATGTTATACAGATGACTTAGTTACTGCATTAGAGATCTGTACTAATAGTGCAGTAAGAAGTATCGGCAGACTCCACAGTTTAGGACGAACAAAACGTTGTCGTCAAATTTTTTGAATTTATTCAAAAATTGAGCACAAATCACCCATATGAAAGGCTCAGAAATCAACAGAATTAGCCAATCTATTGAACTATTTGGTGTTTACTGTCTTATTCTGGCCTTACAGATGAAATGTGATCCATGGCCTCCCTTAGTTCGAGTCTGAAGCTGGATTATTTGCTGTGAACCGCTTGGTTTATCGGAAATATTATCAAAATCATTCACAACCATGTAACAGAATTGTGTGAAAATGCTGTATCGACAACATTTGGTAACACTCTTTGAGGATGGTTGAGAATTGAGCCACGATCAGGCACTCAAAAATATTGCTCTTTGTTTACTGTACCTTTCCTAAAGCACGGTGAGTATTGTACTTTTGGAGTGTTTAAACCTTGGATTCGAACCCACGAACTCACAAATAAGATGTTTGCTGATATCCAGTCTGTTTTCTAACCACTCGGCTACAGAGGCCTTATTCTCGTATTAAGATAATAGCCTTAATATGGCTCAATATATTAGATCCCAATTTACTCAGACAGCATCTTATTATTACTCAAAATTCAGCAAAAATGTTAAAAATGACAAAAATCTTCGTAAAAAAATCATTTAAAATCTCTAAAAATCCAAAACATTTTATCGCAAAAACTTCCAATAAAAATCTCAAAACTGTCATTAAAGTTGTAAACAATTTATGTCGTAAAAATTATAGTAAACATCACCAAATACCGAAAGGAATGAGAACGAAAATTAATTTATTTTAACCATGGCCTATATTTCACCGATTAACCTCTAAATCAAATAGAAAATTGAGAAGAGAAAACAAAATATCCACCAAAAAATGTTATTTATAGAATTTAAAAAACATATTTTTAATTCTTTATATTTTTTCGGATATTTCTGTTGTTGTTGAACAAGAGCTTGAGGCAATTTTTCACAATTAATTCGACAAAATATTTATCTACTGTGGATTATTGTGATCATCACAAGCAAATAAATACATCAACAAGAACCGGAAAATAAGATTAGGTAATAAAGATGATCAATAAAAGTAAATTAACTGTAAATTTATTTGGAGACACAAACTCTTGAAAATGTACGAAAATTGCATTGATTTATCTTCCTGATTCTCCTGCTTACTGTCATTATTGTCTCATTTTATTTTATGTTATTTATTTGTTTAAATCCTTTTTGAGGTAGAAAGATTGCAAGATATCGGTATTCTTTTGAAATTGGATAGGAAATTGTTGGTTTTTATTGGAAGAGGAAGTTCTTCAAAAAGTTAATATTATTGAGGTATTTACTTAAGTGTCATTGAGATAGATTTAATTTTGAGATAAATTGGAATTTAAAAAATAATTTGAAATTTTTGAAATTTTTGAAATTTTTTAATTTAAATGTTTTAATTTTTGAAATTTGAAATTTTGTTTTTCTATTTCAATGATTTTTAATTTTTTTTTTAATTTAGTTGAAATTTAGAAATTTAAATTTGGAAATTGCATTGAAATTTTAAAAAAATTTATTTTTAATATTTTTGATTCCAAAGTTTAAGAAGAGTTAAATTTTAGAAGTAATTAGATTTTAAATTAAAATTTTCAACATTTTTTTTTAAATTAAGTTTGAATTTTTAAATTTTTAGACTTTTGAAAGATTTTATTTAAAATTGAATAATTTTTAAAAATTTGCTTCAAATTGATTTAAAATTCAAATTTTAAACAAAGATTTGTAAAGAAAATTTTAAAAAATTAAAATTTAATTAAATCGAAACTTAAAAAATCAATTTTTAACAAATTATAAAAAAACTCAAAACAAAAAATAAAAAATATTCAAACGAAATAAAAAATTCAATTTAAAATCCATAAAATTCCCTCCAGTCAATTCAAAAACCATTGTTATTCCGCAAACCTCACATCATCATCCATTTCCACGCCATTTTCAAAAAACCAAAATTTATCTAGCCATATTTTAATATTTAAATTTACATCATTCTTTACTCAAATCCTGTTATTTTATTAGGGGTTGATGATACGTTACATCAACGACTCTATCTTTTAATTAAAATGTATTTTCCATGAGAACCATAAACTGATTAAATAATATGACAAACAAAATTGTGTTCATATGACAATGTTGATGGAAAAATTGTAGTCAGTTTTAAAATTAATACATTGAGTAGTCTCGGCAGGCCATAGACATGTGGTTTTGTTGTTGAAAAAAAAAGTTGTTGAAATTCAATTGGATTTTTATGAGGGAAATCCAGTGAGAGTAATTTTGTGTAGAATTTTTAGAGATTTTTAAAATTTTTGGGAAATGGGAAGTATTTTGAAGTAGATTTTGATGAAATAGTCTCAATATGTCAGGAATTATGTTTAATTTCTGATTTTTTTACAATTTTTAATTTTGTAATTTTATATTCCATTGAGAAAGAATTCAAGTTATTGAATCTTAAAGCTTGGATAAAAATTAAACAAATTTTCAATTTAATGTAAAATTAAAATTAAAAATTAGTAAAAAAATTTAAAAATTTTAAAAATTCTTTAGAGTTTATTTTAGCTAAAATCCAAAAAAAACTTTTGAAAAATTTTAAAAAACAAATCAAAACGTGATTGTTTAATTTAATTTAAAACTTGAATACAATTTAAAATTCAGACAAATTTCAAAAATTAATTAAAATTAAGTAAAGTTTAAAATGGAACTTAAATCAAAATTTAAGTCTTCAATTTATGTTTATTTTCAACAAAACTCTAAATTCCTCATTTAAACTAATTTATTTTGCAAAACCAGACCATTTTCAAATAACTTTTAATCTTCAAAAACTTTAAAATTAATTTACAAAATTCTTGAACAGTAGCCAAAACCACATCAGCCAAACAGCCGGCAAATCATCAAAAAGCCCCAAACTAATTCCACCCAAACAATAAAAGTTAAAAACAAATTCGAAAAAACCAAAAAAATGAGCAAATTATAAATAAAAAAACGCATCTAAGAAGATTATGAAACTTAAGACGGATCGGACAATATCAATGCGAAATTTAATACAATAAACTGTGAGATGAGCACACAATAGAATCAAAATGCTTCCTATTTTCTCATCCACAGGATATTGCGGGCGAGAAATTACATTTTTTTCGGCTTTTAAAAGTTACGAAATAAACAAATTTCTTTCGAGCATAAGTAATGACTCTATTATAATTTTTTTAGGTAATCTAAATCCGATTGTAAAGATAATGCCGACAATACTAAGGATAGATCAGTCATTGTTGTGTGTGAGGAGGAATTAAGGAAAGAGAAAGTAAAATGGAAATATCTAAAGTGAACATCTGAGGATCGTTAAAAATTCATAAAACTTTCATTTACTGCATATTATTTAATTTGAGGCAAGGTGTAGACATTTCAGCAGTAATATTTTGGTATATAATGTCATGTACAATTTTATGAACTGTCTTGTGATGATTGAATTAATAGATGAGCTCTTTTTTGAGAGATTTTGTGGATATTTAAGATTAAAAATAGAATTCAACAGTATTTTTTGGTAAATTTAGATTTGATTAAGTTGATTTCCTTGTGTTCCAAGGTCGGTTGTTTTGAACAGATCTTGAAGTCTGCTCGAATTTTGTATAAAGTCGAAGCGACTTTTGCTTACAAAATCTTAATGAAATTCGAGCTCTGATTTGGAATTATTTAAGGTACACCCATTGCACAATTCTAAGTTGGCACAAATATTGTATCAAATTGAACCGAAAAAAGTTGACTTTTTCACAGCAAATCGACCAAAATCTTGCAGAAATCGAAGTTTGATTCGAGTACTTATTTTGAAAGAATTCAGTTTGTGACATTTAAGGTTAGAGCTAAGAGTTCAGCTATTAGTATATTCTGGATCATGCAGACAAACGTGCAAAAGATTGAGAATTATTGTGATTCAGAAAAAAACTAGGAATCTGGTTGAAAAATAGGAAGTAATCGCAATTCAGTCAATTTTTAACATCTATCGCCATATCATTCAGTAAGCAATTGCATGCAATTCATATGAACGATTGAATTAGTTGAGATGTTCAGCAATCCAAATCTGATTGATCTGCGAGTTGTGTAAGTCCCAGAAGGCATATATGGAATAAAAATAAGGCACCTGGTCTTCTTGATTTTGATCTCAATCCGAATTTCATCAAAACAGAATCACGTCAGCTAAGGTCACATGTGCTTTCCGAGAGTAAGTCAAATAAAGCCTAGACTAACAGTATTTTTGAATTCAATGTTAAGTCGAGAAAGAAGAGTCCTGAGATCAAGCAAACCATTCAAAATAATCCATAATACAACCATATCCAAGCCTTGCCAATTCCCATTTATTCAATAATTCCCATTAATATGAAAATAAGTATCTAATTTATTCCATACCATCCTCAACATATTCCTAATTATTCATGTAAATCACAATGCAATTGATACAATTCCACAAACAAAAAAATTAGTAACTGAAACCAGTAGGCAAGTAAGTAGCAACACAAAAAAAAACTAAAAATTAAATATGTTTTGGCAAGAAAGCAGACACAATGCAACAAACAAACAAATAAGGAAGGGATGAAAAAAAAAATCTGATGATTGTTCAAAATATTTACACAAAATATTACACACAAATACGTTTTGAATAGAGTTGTTAAGCAAGGATACTTGATACTTATGGTTAAGGATGAGCGGTAAACTCTAAAAAAATAAAAGGTAAAGAAGTTAGAACCACACCCATTTTAGTTCGCATCAATGGACCCCTCAATTCTATTTAAGAGGAAGCACTTTAGTTCGTCATGTTTAGTTACAAATTGCAGTTGCAGCAAGTTACAGACAGTGATAAAAAATGGCACAAAATGAGAGGAAATTTACAACAAATTTTTCCATCGATCACATCCTTAATCATGCTGGCGATCGGTTCAAAAAGTGTAAAAATTACAATAAATATGAAGCCTTAACATCGTCATCAGGTGGCGATGAAGACATTTGTGATAATAATGACAAAAAGTGCTATGAAAATTTATATATAAATGGACAAAAGTTCATTGAAATTCCAACATTTAATTGGCTTAATTACACGCGATACAACATGCCTCGATTACCAAGTAAGATTTAATTATAAAATTATTATTTATATGTAGCTGTAATGAAATAATTGGACATGCAAAGTTACGGAAGTGATATTGTGAATATGAAAGAATAAAATTTGTGTACATGCGACGGGAAGTTTTGATGACAAATGAGGTGCTGTTGGTGGCTATGATACATGACAGTGTTGTAAGAATGTGGAACAAATATGTAAAGTTTGTCCATAATTGTAGGCTTGCAGACAGAAAACGCAAGCTTACAGCCTTGGATGAACTATAAGCTACAGCCAAGCTAGAGCCGGAATCTGCAGGCATATGAATGTAAAATGCAGGAAATTCAGACTTTTTGATCTTTGCTGAATTCTCTAAAAATGTGTTTGATGTTGGATATAAGATTGTAGATTACATAAATACTAAAGATTCCATATTTTAAGGATATCCTCTCTCAAATCGTGATAATTTAATGTTAATTCTATCAAAGCTTCATCCTTAAAGTAATCTAATAGCTCTTGTTCTTATTATTCAACTATACTTCATGTGCCTGCATAGTTCTTCAATCTAACATTGCCAATAGCTTCAATTTTGTCTTAATCTTGCATATTAAGCAGTTGAAGTATCTAAACCTTTGAGAAGTCACAAATTTGGAAATGGTTTGGATTTGAACCGACGGCTACCACACTAAATTAAAGCCAAACACCTTTCCGCTTAGTCCAAAAAGCCACTGAACTGCTTTTCACCAAAAACTACTCATATTCTATATAGTACTTACTTCCTTATTGTATCAATGTTCCTTTGCGAAACTAAGATTGCAACAAATTCTTTAAAAGGCTATAGTTGACTCTGTTACTGGCTCTGACGCCTATTTTGTTACCTAAAAGTTCTATGTACTCTACAGTATTACTTACTTTACTTACTTGGCGAAGGCGCACGGTGGCCCATTTAGAATTCGTCAAAAGCTGGATCTGCCTTTAGATAACTTCTGTCAAATTCTAATTCCTCTACAGCCTTAAATGTGTCATATCGATTTTCTCATAATTCCAATACTCCCAAAGTCCTCCAAAAACTCACTAAAATCCACCATCCTCTATCTCCAACACAAAACACCACCAACACTTCAAATACTCAAAATAAACATAAAATTCCTTTCAGGACAACATAGTCTGTTGAACTTAATAATAGAAAAAAATCCATATTGATAATTCACTGACTTGTACTTTTGTCTCATAAATCAACAAAACTGTAAAAATTAGTAATACAAAGAAAATGAATGGATTTATTAGTTCAAGGCTTTTTCCTGTTTGACTTTTGCTATCTAATTTGTCATTAGTCACATTATGTTAATATATATTGTCAAGGATTAGAATTAGGTTTGTCATGAAATGAAAAAGGTGAAAGGACTTTGTGGGAGTGTGTTTTTAGGGATTTTTATGTACCGGTCGGTAGTCGAGAGACGCAAATGAAGAAAGCTCCGTCATGAAGCTGTTACTTGCATCCTTGGTGAAGGCACAAGAGCCGCATTTAGAGCTCGTCAAAGCCGGAGCTGTTAAGGGACTCTTACGCCAAACGATTGCGGCTTCAATTTGGTCTTAGGTTTAGTGAAGCTTTTAAAGATCCATACCGGAGACTTATTAATTTGTCATTAGATAGGACGAGTTTCTTAAAGAACTCTGTAACATACAAGCATATGCTCAATCAATAAAAGAAGTTAGCAGAAGTAGCCGTTATAGCCCGGAACAGAGACCTGTTCAATCGCTTTATTAACGCCCTACTATTCACAGTGGATCAATAGGAACCAATCATCATCATATGCTCAATCAGCTTCTTTCGGTAATGGTCCCTGACATACCCGATTGGACAAAAAAAGTTAGAGCTAGTCATCAACTGGACATTAACTTGTCATTGGCCAGTTATGACGTATTTTGGCGCACTCGGGAAACAATCCTAGTAAGCACTTGACATGCACTATTGACATGTCCTACAATATTTCTTATGAGAGCGGTTTTTAACCTCAAATCCACCCGGTCTACGTCTCTGCCACTATGAATTCGACACAATTATAAACTAATAAGCATATTATTCCTTTTCAAACCAACTCAAAAGTCCTCAACAATTCTATTCATTATTCCTGGCTCATTAATATGAATTAATCATCCAATTCCTAGTCTATCCTACCACAATCGCATTTTCCCTGCGCCAGAACTAAATAAAGTTGGAATCAAACTTGCCAGACTTATCATAAAAATCCAACAATAGTAATATTGTGTATAATTTATAAAATAATGAATAAGAAAGCTAGTCATCGCTTATTTATATTTCATTAAAAGAAGTAGTTCCATTTGAATATCATTTCTAATGCTGATATTTTTATGAATAAAAGCTAAAAATTGTCATCATTTATTGAAGTTATGTGCTCTGATGGAAAATGTTCGTTTATTCAATTCTTTGACAAATTTATGTGCAGTATGCAATGTAGCAAATGCAGAATATCAATCGTCATGTTCACAGCCGTACGTGATCAACACGAAAAAATATTAAAATCAATTTTCTATCAAAAAAATTGGGGTACGATAGCTACCTTAGTGAAAATTCATGGTAATGCTTGAAATAATATACAAAATTTGTTCAATAAACTCAAAATCACATTTTCAATGTCATGACTCTTGACACTCGTCTAACACAATACCCGAATTATTATTTTTTTTTTTCCAATATTTATTTTAAATTATACTTTTTTTTTTCAATGCTATCTTGATTATTATTGTGAACAATATAGCTATGGATGGTGAACAATATTTCTATGGATATGGAAGTTGATCTAGTTATGTTTTGAAGAATTATTGATGATTAAATGAATGATTGGAGAATTCATTAATTTTTTATAGTTATGTTGTACTTACTCGAGTCGTAAAACATAGCTGAACTAGATTTGTGTCTAGTTCACTGGACGAGTAATTGTATCATGCTTAATTCAGCATATTACTCATCGGTCGCTCTCAGAGAGTATCTATTGTAAATATTTTCTATAGTAAGCATTAGTTGGTCATTGAACTAGCCATACAACTACAAGATAGTTTCAAGACAAAACATATTATGCTGAAAATAAAAGCCTTTGGAATTAAATACTTCTAGATCAATGGTGGGCAACCTTTTATTTTTCGTGGCATACCTTACCCGATCGGCACAAATTGAAATGTTGCCACCACGGCGAAGAGTCGGTCGTATACTTAAAGCCAAGTGGCTGTCACTTGGCGAAAACAACCTGATTTGCCAAGTGGTTAGCCTTGACTGAAACTACTTACGGCATACGATTTATGTCATTTCCAAAAATAGTTGGCGGCACACAGTTTGCCCGCCGTTATTCCAAATACTTAATTGTTGTTCTTTAAACAATAAGTACAATGAATCAACCAAAAAAATGTTGATAATGGACAATAATACGACTAAACGAGAATTAGACATCAACTGAATATTAACGATTTATTGTCAAATCAAGAATGTCACAGTCGCTAGGCAATGCTATCAATTTATTAGAAAAATATCAAAAAAGCGTGGATGTGCTAGTTGACACCATGATGACATGGTTTAACATGATAGACGTCAGTAATCAAAATTTGCCACTGCGTGCTACCAGAATTGCATATCAATTGTCAAAGCTTTATTTTAGGGTTTTCTGATGTCTCGGTTTTGAGGAGTTTTCGAAACTGAGAACGAGATGAGAATCTAGATGGAGGTTTCATAGGAATTTTTCGAAGTCTCAGCTTGACAAATTCCAAGTATGAGATCAAAACTTCCCAGTCGCATTATTGTCTTCCTTTACTTAATCTTCCGCAGTCCAATGTATTGTTAACTACAAATTTAAATCCAAATCTTACATACAATTTACTAATCAATGCCAATTTCCTTTATAAATTCACAGGACCCTCAAAAGGACCACTCAAGAGAACATCAAGACTGCCAAGAATCCCATTCACAGCATATCAATTGAGTGAACTAGAGAAAGCATACAAAAATGCAACATATTTGAGTACAGATGATGCAAATTTCCTTGCCAACAAACTAGAACTAACTGGTGTCCGCGTAAAAATTTGGTTCCAAAATCGTCGAGCACGTGACCGAAGAGACCGACGAGATGTAAATGGCACAAGCAGCATAAAATCACTTAATGACAGCAATGACAACGAAAGTGGCGATGAAAGCGATGAAGTTATTGTGTCGTAGCCAGAACGACAAACGGACTTGCTTAATGTTCATATTTGTATAAAGGAAATGCCAATAAAAATGTAAATAATGTGACATAATTAATGTTGAATAAGAAGACATGACAAAAATAAAAATAGAACTTTAAATTGGATACGATAAATGAGGACTTTCCATTCTCTATATTCTCAGCATTGTTCCTTCATTTGCCATGATGGTTATTGAATTTACGGAACTCAATGAAAAATTTATATGGCATTCAACAATCTACAAATTTATTGCTTGTATGTGATTTATCCATGCATACTCGCATTGTATGAAGTTTCCATTTGGGTTCTGTTTCTGTTTTCTCTTTTACACGTTTTTTTGTGATGATTTATTTAGCTGGATTTTATTGAGGAAATGTGGAAATTGCTTGCATGTTGTTTTCTTTTTATTTGGTTCTTCCGACGGGATGGTGATTATTTGTCAGTTTTGGAATTAAAATTTGATAATGATGAGTTATAATGTATTGTAAACATATGAGGTTTTTGGAACGCAGATGGCTTAGTTTTGGAAAATGTTGATACAAAACAGTTGTGGAAATTTTCACGTTTTTTTTGCGATAGTTTGAATTTAACAAATACATACTCCCACGGTACCGTGATGCAACCATCATATTAGTATGTTACGCTTTGTGTGCTCGGGATCAGGATTAGAAACCAAAATCTACTAAGACACTTCTAAAATCCTCTAAATTTCACAAAAAGACTGTCATTTTTTTACATCACAGTACCTGAGCTCAAAGTAAACTGAAATTTTGACAAGTCTTTTTCAAGTCAACTTTGAGCCTTGCAAAGTACTATTTAACCTTATTACAGTTGTGTGTCTTAAAAATCATTAACAAAAATGTTAATGATTTTGCATAATAAATGGTTCTGTCTTACCCTAGCGACACAAATGATAATGCTTTGTACAACTCCGTTAAGACTAAATAAGGATCCATTTTTTATTAACGGCAAGGAGCAGCAATTTATAATTTCAGAACACCTAACCGAAAGGTACAGACCGACATGAGTTAGTTCTTAGGCATTATTTCATTAAAAACAGCCCTAATTCAGAGCCACGGTGGTCTAATGCCAGATTAATCGCTATTTCTACACTGCGTAATTCTCGGGTAAGCATGGATTTAAAATAAATTGTTCCCGACAAATTTATTAATTCTACAAATTAGTAAACAAAAAATCTGACAAAATCCCCTCAAGGGAACATTGGAAAATGCGCTCTAATCTCCATCCATCAATGCCTATCCAACAAAATTTCCTCAATTCCCTTTCAAAAAGCGAATAAAAAAAAACTCGTGCTTTCATTCCAAAATTATTGTTTTCATCACCAAAAGCTCCCAAATGACATGCGCGCGCGAATTTCTTTCCAATTAATGGAAAATAGAAAAGAAAAAAAACTTTTTTTTCTTATTCTCATCCACAGTCAGCATGAAAAGGAATGTACAGAAGGGAAAAAGTCCATTCCTAAAAACTTTTTTTTCAGTCCAAAAGTGAAAATATTTATCTCAATTAATAAAACTTATTCTAAAGCTATAAAGAATTAAAAAAAATTGGAATTTTTGTGACTTTTTTTTAATTAATTAATTGTGCATAACTAGAACTAAGTTCCATTGTGATAAAGTCAATTCCTCCGATTATACAATAAGAAAAAAAAAAGTAAAATACAGGAAATTTTTTCATTTTGTGCTACATAAAGTTGTGAATGGGATTGTGTAATGAAATATTATAGACAGGTCTAGTTGAGTCCATAAAGCTATTTTAATCCAGTTATTATTCATTTTTCCCAAATGGAAAATTTCATAAAGTCCATAAAAAAAGGCACAACTTGATGAGAGTGAATGAAAAAAAAAAAGGCAGTGTGAAGTGTGTGTGCTTCTGCTTTTTTTTTCGCAATCGATAACTGAAAAAAAGGCATTCAGTTCAGTTGAAACGGAACATCGAATTATTGGAGATACTCTAAAGCGACCTTTCAAAATTCATATATATCTATGACGCCAAGTTAATTGATTTTTTTTTCTTGTTCCTTTAAAAATCTTCAAAATTTTTGTTCATTCATCGATGACTAAATAGACATGAAAAAGTGAGACATCGAGTGACATAGAATTGTGTACGGTGTGTTAAATTATCGAATTTATATCCTTAAAAAGTTAAGGACGTGAAAAAATAAGAAATGAGAGGAAAAAATGGTTGTGAAATGAGTTACACGAGATGAGAGAGAACAAGAGTAAAGTGAGAAGCAGTGCTATACACAAAATGTGATGTACTTGAGATGTGAATAAGAGAAACTTCCAAGGATAGCACAAAATAACCAAATATTTATGAAAAATCAAAGTATGAATGAAGGAGGAACAAAAAAGTTCATGAAAAATTCAAAAATCTCATCCTGAAAAATTTTTTTTTCCGTCTTATCTTGCCGAGTTGAAAGTTTTTCTGCTTCTTATTTCCTTTGCTTTGCATTTTTTACTTCGTGGTGCTTGTGGGGATTTTGTCAGAATTTTCATAGTGAAGTTTGGTTTGGAATCGACCTTATTTTTGGGTCAACAAATGAATCGGTATCGATTGATGTTCATGACTTGAATCAATACTATATCCTAGATCAGAAAGCATCAAAATGTTGAATGCATGGCAATCAAGTGAAGGGTTTAACTGATAATAAGCGACCAAGTGAGTGTGCTTATTATCTACGTGGTGTGCTTTTTCGGATTTTATTGAAGACAATCAGCGTACGCTTTAAATTAAAATAAAATTAAATGCAGGATGACTGCCACTACCAAGTGAACGCAATTTAGTCTTAAGTAATCTATCATCTTGACGTTCAAGTGACTCTTAATGACAAACAAACACCGCTTTGTTTTGATAATACTGTCCGTTTGATTTTCGTGTGTTTAACATTTGAGAATGTGAAGATTGATTCACTCTTAAACTTAAGAGACAGTGATAAGAAGAAGACGGCTTTCATTAGGGATGTCTCCTAAGTAATACCTCCAATTGCTTTAAAGTAGAGTTTGAAATGTAATCGACTTGAGTTTTCGTTGCAAAATTCAAGACGATTTCGAGCCTCTGCTTAATACTAATTTATGAAATATTTATTTACTCGAAAGTTTTGCGACTAGTTACTGCTTTGTCAGCACTTGAGAGAAATTTCTAATTTTTCGTCATCGTTCTTGTTGAATTGGCAACATTATTAATTCAGAATTAGATATTCTAGTCGACCAAAAGTTGAGTTTGAAATTTAATAAATTATCAATTTTGGAACAACGATTTCTAGACGTTCAAAAATCACCGAAATTGAGACAATCCCTAAATATCTCGCATTGAGAACCTTTAAAATAAATCTTAGATCTTAATCTTAATTTGGTCTATTTTGAGTCCATATTAAGCCATAACTCCTAAAAAATCTTAAGAATTCAGAAATGAGAGAGTATTTGACATGACACGAAGGGTTTCCTTCTGGAGAAGGAGTCCTATAAGTCGATTTATCACATAGCATAGTAATAACTGAACAGCTCCTTATTCTCAAAATTATTTTCCTTATTAAATCATCAAAAAAAAATCTTAAAATTCAATTACAAAATCTTCAGTGTCCCCTTACAATCTCCATATTAATCATCACTACATAATAAGAGATATCAAGTCATAAAATCTGTGTCAGCATAAATAAATTGTATATCCAAAAATAAGTCTCAAGAATATTCATATCCCCAATCAAGTAAAAATATCTTCATTAGTCAACAATTTCATAAAACTGAAATTTATTCCAAGGGAATTTTCCTTCTTTTTTTATTTCTATTCCATGAGGATTTTTAAGTTCCAGTCTATCTGCCTCTATCTATTGACTGTATGTATATAGAATATAAAAAATGAAATTTCCACCCCTCCTTTCATTCCCGTATGTAGGTCACAATTTGTAAATGAACATTTTGTATTATAACATATATTCTTTATTTTCTCTCGTATGATAATAAAAATAATACCCAAGTCTGTCAAATAATAATGTCAATTTCTCTAATTTTCTAAATTGATCAGGTGATTTTAGTGACTATAATAATAATTTTAGTTTTTATTTGTACTTGAGGGTGGAATATTTTGTGAATTATGAGTATTTTAAATTGGATATGATGAGTTTTTGGACACTTTTTCTTTGTGCTCCTCAAATTTAATGCTTGGAAGGATCCACATCAACTACAATAGGGGCGAATCCCAAGGCCAAGATGGTCAAACCTTAGGGTATAGTGGGTCTCTAAGGACGAAACATGATTCGGGGTCAAAATTCTTCTCGACTATTGTATGATCGAATTTATTGTATAGTTTTAAGACTACGCTTCCGTCCTTAATGTAGGGCTCCCTTCCCACCTTTTTGGACCCTTTTAATGGAAGGGGAATTAAAATATGTTCAAGGAAGTGTCAAAAATAAGGAAATTTTGGGAGTTTTCTCTCAAAAACCCTAGCAAATTGAAGAATTTTGTCGAAAATTATTGAAAAGTTGAAACCAAATCAGTGGATATCCATCACAGTAAGGGAAGGATTCTCAATATGTCGGCCTCGGCACATTTCTGGATATCACTCTTTCCTTAAGGACTTCTTATGTCTCAATTTGACAAAATTCTCAAAATTAAGACAAAATGAACGCCAGGATATGTTTCGATTCCGACTCGACAATCTTAATCTGCCCAAACTTACTAGTCAACCCATTTGTGCCTATTCTTACTACGTGACTAATCCCTAAGTGGATTAATTTCCAGTTGATGATTAGTTCTAATGTATTTTTGTCAACTCGGGATTTGCTCGGGATCCTTAACTGATCAATCTTTATCTGACCAAACCATATCTGACCAAACCTTGTCTGACTGATCTTTAACTGACCAATCCTTAGATGGACAAGGATTGGTTAAGTAAGGATTAGTATCTAACTATATTTATTTACTTTCCTAACTATAATTAGTTAGATACTAATTCTTACTTAACCAATCCTTCTCCACCCACCCTTACCAACCCAAACCATACCTTCTGTCTTCCTTAATATTCCACATCATTAACAATCAACCCTCTTCATATTATAATACACATATATATTTTGAAAAATTCATTCATAAAAAATGACAAATGTTTTATTATTGTTTTCTGAGTTGGAGGGGGATTCAAGGACTCGTGCTTTTTAATTCAGTCAGTTTTGGAGGTTCAAGCATTTATTTCGTGAAAGGTTGAACTCGATTTCAAAAAAAAAAATTAATGAGGAAAAGCTTCATTTAAATTGCTTTTATTTGAAGTGTTTTTTTGGAAAAATTTACATGCAAAAATGAAAAGTTTTACGTGAAAATGGTTCATTAATTTGGTCTGATTTTGATAAGAAGTCGTAATGGAAATAAAAAAGTTTCAAATGTTGATTGGGAAAATATTGTAAAGTTCTTATCAGTTCTGTGTTATTTTTTTGTTTGAAATTAAGGCAGCAGGGTTGTTTTGAATGTGAATAGAAAGATAATAAATTACTGTGGATGTTTAATTTAGAACACGCATGGATATTGCTGGTGTTGAGCACATGATAGTGAGTGGAATATGATATTAAAATGTGATTTAGTATTGATGGTCATTCATGAGTGTCTTGGAATAATAATGAATGGAAATTTTGAAACACATTTTCCATTGTTGTGCGCGAGCAGGAGCGTATTTAGGGAGAAAGGAGGGTTTGGGGGTCAATACTTCCTCCTTCTCCCTCCCCCTACTCCTCGGTACAACTCTATGAATGCAAATCTCTATGAATGCAAATCTAAAGATAACAATCTATAAATTCCAATTAAAATATTCACAATAATCCTCAGAACTGCTTAAATATCCAACTATACAATCCTTTAATGCGACAACTTTCAAGAACAACCAAAATTGCTGCAATCCTCATGAATAAAATCCCCATAAAATACAAAAAAATCTATGATAAAAATTAATGCAACATCTACAACCTATTCATTAATTTTTCCCATTATCCATCACCTCCTCATCCTCCATAGAATCCCTATTCCAACGCCACATAGCCTTATGATATTAATTTGTCATAACAGTAAACTGTAAATTCCTTCCAACCCCTTTTTTTTTGTGCTGCGTTGTATTGTGTTGCTCTGTACACAAAACACTTTTACGAGCGATTCCACCAGAGAGAGGAAAAGATAAGAATTAAAAATTTATGAGATGAAATATTTTTTCATGATCTTCGACATACTTAAAAGCACTAAACAAATTAATTTGGATAATATATATGGAAGTTTGTAAGTAATGTCTATGGAAAATTAGAATTTTGTTGAGCAATTTAGGTGCTAATTGTTTGGTATGCTCTAGGGTGCACTCTAATCTTTGGTTAATATAAATATGTATACATGTCTCATTAGTCTAGGGCAGTATTGCACAACTTTTTATTTTTTGCAGCATACCTTAGGAGTGACCTTCGACTAAAACCGCATTAGGCATTATTTCTATGGTCTTTCCAAATCTTTCCAAATTGGGGGCTAAATTATGTGCCATGGCACATGGATAACCAATCATTGCTCTAGGATATGGTTCAACTTAAGATACGTGTGGCCAAGGGTATGAATAGGGGTATGGTCAAGGCACATGATAACTGCAAATGCTGTGTTGACTAAGATTTAGAATTAATAGCCTAGTACAAACCCTAGTGAATTTTTAAATGAAGTATAGTCGGAACGTGAGGCAGTAAACCTCAAATCTCGTGTAAATATACCAAATTGGCATTCATTTTGCATAAGAATTGAAGATTTTGATGTCACAATGATCTTTAGGAGGGCATTTCTAAAGAAGCATTCCTCTAGAAGTATCCTAGCATCATAAAAGGTCACGTTATCCTAGTATTATTCTTGCTTTCTACTCAAGCACCCAAAAAGAAGCAAAATAGTGCGCTTGAAGACCTAATTGACTCCTAATTCCACGTGGTTTCCAAATGACTGTATATGGAGTCTTGATGGATTCTTATGTAACTCAAATTAGCAATTTTCTATTATCTTAGCAGAATTCTGGTCTCTTTTCAGACGCCAAAGCTACAATACTATGATAAACCCTTAAATTATGCACCAGAGACAGTTAATAACCTTGAGTACATCCAAACAATCCACTCCATAAAGAAAAAACTATTCATTACTTACAAACCACCCCTAAACATCCAAAATTTATTTAGTTTAGTCATACTCTATATATATTATAATTTATAATAAAGAAAATTTATTTTAATAATGATATTATTGCAGATAAATGGAAGCAGAAGGAATGAGAAAAATCAACATTTTTATGTGCAACACAGTTTGGATTGAATTGATTAAATCTTCAAGAATATAAAAAAATAGACGAAAAACTTTTTCTTTCCTTTTTTTGTTCGACATTCTTCTGTGAGAATCAGCTTTTTTAAGAGGATAGAAAAGTGCCACATAAAGGCAAAATCGTAAGAGACAAAAAAATGTTTGGAAACAGCAGTAGCGTCGACACAAATGAGATAATAAAGTCATTTGATTCAAATAGTGATAAAGTAATAAATAATAATGAAGTCGCATTCAGTAAGAAGGCACAAAATCAATGCGATGCAGATGAAAATTTATTCTTACGTTTTCTTGAGCTCGATCCACCGGTGCCGGCCGATGCACAGAAAGTCTTTACAAAGGGACGAACGCCATTTACGATAACAAAAAAATTAGTTAAGAATCCAGAATGTAGCTATGGATTTTCAATTGTTTGGACTCATCCGCCACGTGTTGAAAAAATTGAATCTAATTCAGCGGCTGAGAAGGTTGGAATGCTGCCGGGTGACTATATTATTTTTATCGACAAATACAACGTTGTTACAATGCCAGGTAAATTATAGATTAAAATCTTATTCCTAGAAATGAATGTAAAGGCTATTGCCATGTGTGATTAAATTGTCCATTTTGTAATGTATAATGACTTTATGGATGGAAATAACAAATCGTTGACTAATTATTTTGACTTTTTTGGGTTTTGATATGAATGACTTTGCATAATTTCAAGTCTTTTTGTCTGTCATTGTGGAGATTAAAATTAAATGATGTAAATTCTGAATAGATCGTTAAAGCTAACACAAAGCTTAATATGAAGTCGAGTTGACCAAGTTGACTTGTGTAGTCAATTGGAGTCGACTTCGAGCTCTGATCTAACAAAAATCCTGCCTTAAATCAGCGTGATTCAGGGATGTTTCTAGACTTAAACCGAATTTGACAGCAAGTCAGAGTCATGCCGACCCGGTGCTAGATTTTAGATC
The DNA here is from genome assembly GCF_022539635.2 of Chironomus tepperi. NCBI lineage: Eukaryota > Metazoa > Arthropoda > Insecta > Diptera > Chironomidae > Chironomus > Chironomus tepperi. Next base: position 7,172,039 of record NW_027226207.1, read on the forward strand.
AATTAACCGACTGCCGGATAGTACACTCGAGTCCACAGTTTGACATAATTTCTAGTCAACTAGATCTAAGGTCGACTAGTCACAATTTTTATGGAATGATATCAAGCTGTCCACTTTGGACAGTTTGTTCGCTAGTGCACCGCTACGTCGCCATATTAACGATAAAACGCAAAATTGTCTTAACGGCGCCTACTCATTGATCTCCTCAGAAATCTTGCTGTTCGGATAATATTCTGATCATTTGCATCAACTTTTCATCGGTGTCAGTAATTCATTAATCAAGTTATCAACTTTTCTGAGGAATTTTAGTCCAAAACTTGAATAAATAAACTTTTTTAATCCAAAAAATGGAATTACTGTAACCATTTAAGTGACAATAAACATCATATGGTACATATAACACGATAGTGTCATGTCACGCTAATCATTTGATTTAATAATAATGGCATAGTGACATGCAGAGTGACATGTCACACTTATGAGTATATCCCGACAGTTTGACAGTCATATGGAAAGTAACTTTGGTTTATCTGATGCATAATGATCAACATTAAGCATATGGTAGATATAGATGGATTAGATAAGTAGTTGAAGATCCCGAGTGGACAAAATCCGCTAGAACTTATCATCAGCTGGACATAAACTTGCCGTCAAGTAGTTATAATGAACTGTTGTCCACTCGGGGCTCATTGACTAGCTTTAGCATCCTTTTTAGATGTGAGAGTACAAATCCTTTGATTTGAGATTGTCTTGAATCGATATTTCATTAAAAACTCCTTAATATCCTTCAAAATCCATCATAGCTTGCTATCTACTAGACAATAAATAATGCACTTTAATATCCTCTTGATCTACTTTCGCAATTTCTCAAGAAAACATTAAATTACTTTTAATTATTAACAAATCAATCACAATATTCCTTTTTATTATCCTATAGTACGCTATAATGCGCTCTAAACCCCCATTAATTTACTTTAATAACTATTTCCCCACTTTATCTATTGAATCATCAATTCCAATTCTTCTTTCTTTCTCTCTATAATTACAGAGCTCGATATTCTGAACCTAATACGTATACAAGGCAACGCACTAACATTAGAAATATTCCGACGACATACACGGACAGGCAGCACAAAATCAAAAGTTTTCTCACCGAAACTTGTGTCAGGACGAATGTCATTCAATCAAGACATGTCAACAGACGATGAAAATTCAGTTAAGCCATTAAACATCACAAAAACAATTGTAGTTCCACCGTCTGTAGCGACAACAGCAGCTGTAACTAATTCTAATGTTTCACTCGAGACAACAAAACGTCGATTAAGATTACCGCAAGTGACTGGTGCAACTAGTAAAGAGGTATGGATTATAGACGAAAATATAAATTAATTAATTATTCATCTCATACCTTCATCTCATCCACAGTCAATTACCACAACAAATCAAAATCCAGAGAGCCTAAGGAAACGCTATCTCATTCAATTAATGAATCGTGAACAACATTTTGTTAGTGCTATAAATTTTGGCTTAGAACGTTTCGTTCATCCACTTCGTGATAGAAAAGATTTAATATCAATTAGTGATCATCGGACACTGTTTCAAAATATTGATGAATTAATGCAATTATCGGAAGATATACTTGAACAAATATTACAAAATGATCATGATCCGCAAATGCATTTTGCATCGCGTGTTTATTTGTCAAAATCTTTAGCATTATGTGCTGCTTATAAGAGATATTGTAGTGGACTTAAACGTGCTGACTGTGTATTGGTGAGTATGGAATTGTTAATGATATTTTATTGCGAAATTTTAATTGTTGTGAGGATGGTGAGGGGTTGGGTGGGGTTGGATTGATGGGTTTTGTGTGATAAGGGTGGAAAATAGGGGTTGTCCATAAATAATGTATTGAATTTTAAGGTGTTGATGCAAAATTCAATGATGTTCTACTCTAAAACACAAACCACATGTTTGATTAGATCATGGAAGGCACATAGGGTAGGAAAAAGTGACTGATCCGACCCGAAGCCGGTGTGACTCTTACTTGGAGCCTGATTCGTGAAAATCTTGTCCTAATTCCGTCCAAGATTCAAATTCATGCCAGTTTTTCATCTTATCTGAATCTGTGTGCCTTCTGATGTATACCAAATTAGTTCAACTGATCATTCTGTGAATTTTATGATTAAGAGTCTAACATTACATCCAATGAACGACGTCACTTCCAAACGACCCCACAGTGATTTAAAGAATATGTAAATCTATTCGAAAAATCACTGATCTAGTGAATTATGTTGAAAATTCACATTCAATACTGAATTCACATGGATTATTCAAATTACAACTAGCCATTACACCCATAGGGACGATTCACAAATGACGTCATCGCTAAAAAAATGTAATTTTATACTCTAAACCCTTTTACATCTCTAATTTGTGTGGAAAATCAACTTAAATTTCCATACAACCCTATCCCATCCTTTACAAAACTTCAGACGTCACAACTAATCGATCCCCAATGAATAACCATCCCCAAAAAAACAATCCTCACAATGTTGGCAAAGCTTTATAACAATTTGAATAAATTTTCATGTATTTTTCTGATTAGGTTAACAAATCACGAACATGTAATAGTGAATTTCTAACATTTCTTAATGAACCCCCGATACCGAAGAAACGACCAGACATTACAACATTTATTCATCGACCGTTACAACATTTTCGCGATATTTTAAAACTATTGCAACTCATTTCGTCCAATTGTCCTGGTGATAGTGATGAGAATAAGAATTTTACAAACGTTATTACTGAGCTACAAGCAGCATATCGTGAGATAACTGTCAGTGGATTGATGGAACCGGTGGGTGAAGGTCGACCGCTTCTGTCACTACAAGACTTGGAATCACGACTCGTTTTTACAAAATGCAAACCATTCACATTAGCAATTCCGGGTAGACAGTGGATATTTGGTGGCGATTTATCAAGAATTGATGGACGTTCAATTAAGCAATTTTGGACATTGCTCTTTAGCGATATTATTTTATTTGCAAAAGTTAGCCGTGATCGTGTTTTATTTATTACTGATGAGCCTTTGCCTTTAACAAATATTGTCGATTGTATTTTTAATGTTAAGAAAAAGAGTGAGTATAAAAAATTGATTTATTGATACTTGTTGGAGCTGAGCAGGGCATGTAGTGGTGAGGGATAGACTACATGAGCGACACAATGGGGCGAACCATACTTCCTGCCGTTAAAATGGGTTGAAATGAGCCGTCACGGTGTCGTTAGGGCAACTTTACGTTTTAACCCTTCTTTGGTGATTAAGCGGCATCCTAGCAAGCATGATGTGCTGCTCGGGTTAGCTGTTTAGACACAGTAACACAGTAAATCATTCAGAACTACTCCTTAATCATGTAGGAGTCATATACAGCCCTTATGACCCATAAAACCATAACTTACCACTCAAGATACCCACAAAGTAATGTCCTGCTCGGATTTTAATCCTTAATGCCTCCACAAATTGATTTTTATGTAGGCTAATAAGTCTAAAAGTGGGTAGACAAAATACATTTTTTAATGCCACAATTTCTCAAAGTTTTTAATTTCTAACGAAAATTGAAACTTGGCAATGTAAAAAAAAGTTTTCGTCTATAAATATTTTATGAACATAAAAACATGCTGTACTTCTATTTTTGGGGTATTCAAGTAATTAATGTCGATGTTATGACATTTTAACAAATAGTTTTTGTGGACCTTCCCATTAAAAAAAAAAAGTCTCAGATTTTATGTAGATTTTAGAGAGGCATTGGTAATTACTGTACATTGGAAATTAATGTCCAATTAATGTAGTGCAGTGGTGGGCAACCTTTTGTGTGTTACGAGACACTTTGACCATTGGCACATCAGTGTGACACATCAGTATGACACATCAGTGTGGCACATCAATGTGACGGTACATCAGTGAGACACAACAATATGACTACAAATCAGTATGACAAATCAGTGTGCCGTGGCACTCATGCTACTCACAAATGGTATAGGGTGTTGCAACACACTGGTTGTTCACCACTGGTTAAGAGTGCCAAGACACAAAAGTGTCTCACAATTGGTATAGTGTGCTGCTGCACACAAGTTGCTCACCTCTGGTTTAGCGTGCCACGACACAAATGTTGCTCACCTCTGTCATAAAGTGGTGTGACACAAATGCTGCTAATCGCTGGTATTGCGTGCCGTGGCACAAAGGTTGCTCACCATTACTATAGCGTGCTGCGGCACACAAGCCACTCACGACTGATATAGAATCTTAATGAAAATACCTAATTAAATTTTCTCCCCACATAATCTACAGCTAATGAATTTCGTCTCATAATTGATCCCAGTGGACAGCCAGCGAAAAGTCCAAACGTTAATTGTACACCCGATTTATCGCGTACACCTTTAAAAAGCGTAAAAAAGCGCACAATAATACTCCGTACACCGTCAATAGAACTGAAGGCTGTTTGGCAAAATTTGTTAACACGTCAAATATTCATTGTTAATAGTACATTAGGCTCATCACTTAACAGCCCTTTAGAGTCACCCGACGTAATGGTATCTCATTTAAAATTAAATGATGTAAATTTAGGTGCTCATTCGATGGGCGCTTCAAGTAGTAAAATGTGCTCTATTGAAAGTTTTAATATTCAACAACAGCAACAACAACAACAACAGCAGCAGCAACAACAACAACGACAACAGCAGCATAGTAATCAACAGGTGGGCATTTACATGAATTCATGATGAACTTTTAATGATTTAAAAAAGGAAATATTTTAATTTTTTAGACAAAACAGGACAGAAATAACAACAGTAATTCATTAAAATTTGAGCAGCTACAGGATTTGATTGAGGAAAGGTCAGAATCACCGAAAATAACGAGACATTTAGAGAATTTTATTGATGAAAAATGTAGTATGTTGAGTAAGAGCGGCGTATCGAAAGAAGGCTCAGTTCATTTAGCGAAATGGATTAAGGGACAATTCAACAATAACGACAGAATTCCAGCATTTGATGACGAAGAGGGAAATCAAGATTGGAGTGCTGAGGAAGTCGAGAAGAGATCAAAAGAATTGAGATTAATGCATGAGATAAAAAGAATTGATGAGAATCCAAGTGAGGATGAGCAACAAAGTACGTCAAAAAGCACATCAGATAGTCAAGTAAGTTGGAGTAAATCTAAGTGTTGAGGATGATTTCAATTTTTAATGGATGTGCCCTGTGTGGTTTCATGGCAACTATCGAGTTAGATAGGCGTCATAGTAATGTAGGGAAAGGAAGGTTTTGGAGGAATTGCTGTCAGTTTGATGCTGATTGTGATTTCAGATTGGAACATACAAAATTTAGCACTAGGAGTGAAGTTTAGGTCTGTTTATTGATGAGATTGTTGTTGGTTTAGTCATTGCTTGGATTAGAAGAAGTGTAAAGTCATTATGGGGTTGATATGGCTTATCTAGAGCTGAAATAGACTAGAGCGGACGTAAATACATTGAAATTAGTTCATGGCAAGTCAATGTCCAGTTGAATATTAGTTCCAACATATTTTTGTATAGTTTTATTGGCGAAAATTCTTATTTTGTTGACATGGGTTGAACTAAGGCAGTGATGGACAATCTGTGTGTCGTGGAACAGTTATAGGTAGTCTATGTTCCTCAAAGCATTAGTAGCCGTCACCTACGGTTGTATCGTGACACAAAAAAGGTTGCGCAGCACTGGACTAGTCATTCAGTCATCCCAGAAGCTCAAATTCAATTCAGAAACCCAAAAGCTTCAATCCAACGCATATCAATCAACAACAATCACATCAGTAAACCAGATGCAATCCTGAATATACCTAAAAAGATTAGCAAGCACACATAATTTTATATCAATAATAAAAATCTCAATACTTCCCCTTGAAACCACACAACAAGACCCATACTACCATCCCACATTGCATTATCTAATACCAGATAATTAAAAAAATTCCAGATAACAGTCCGATCAAGTCCAATAAATAACAATAATAGTCGTAGTGATAGCATGTCCATATGTCGACAATGTCACAAATTTTGTAAAAAGAAAATGCGAACGTCACCATCAATGAATGACAATAATAACAATCAATTAAATCAATCTAAACGTGATTCAACATGTGATTCAAGTAGCACAACAATCAAGGAGGAGATGACAGATAACGATACATCAACGGATGATGTAAAAGAATTGAGAGCATCACAAACGATGGTGACAATTAAAAATTATCCAACACCCGAGACACCCGAAGCCATCCTCAAGACATCACAATCATCACCATCAGCATTACAGACATCGCCAAATAAAAAGTCAGGAAATCGTAAAAATGTCTGTGCTGTGTCCAAAAATAAGACCGATAATGTTGCCAATGGACTATGTAAATGTGAATGTAAAGCAAAAGATTTTGAAAAGACAACAATCAGTCCGGACGAAGTAAAGTATGAGATTGTTAAAATTCTAAAAGACGTCGATCAAATAACAAATCGTATGTCCCTCACCGATTCGGCGAGTTCACGTTCAAGTGACTCACCATACCTAACCTATTCAAGCATACGTGCAAAGACTTTACTTAGTAAATATAGCTTTTTATATAATAATAATCATATGACAGCAGCAGCTAAAAATCAGCCATTAAACATAATTAAAGAAACAATGATTGGTGCTCAACAAGATAATGCGTCTACAAATGATAAGACAACAACAATAGAACAGCAACAACAACAGCAACAGCAACAGGAAAATAAGACTGTAACATCAACGGCATCGACAACAACAACAACATTAACAAATATTAATGACATTACAACACTAATGATGCTTAAAAATATTGACGATGATGATGATGATGATGATGATGATGATGAGGAACAAGATGAAATTGATGGTGGTAATGGTAATGTTAATATACCATTGATGTTAATTAATTTAGCACAATCAAATCCAATTACAACAAATATACCAGCAATATCAGTCCTTCCACCCACACCCGATCCAAAGAATCAACACAATAATCAGTTTAATCTGACGAAAGATTTAGAGATAACAAAAGTCAACAGTATTAGTATAAAGACAGAAAGTAGCTTCGATTCAGTCGAGGATGAGGAGGAGGAGCCACCATATGTGAAACTTAAGACAAGTCTACGACGTTTTGGCACAATGTCAAGTCTAGAGCGATTACCATCAGAGGATACAGATGAAAAGACACTAAATTCATCCGACGATGAGTCAATTGATGATGTTAAAGTATCTACGACATTAATTAAAGACCTAAGTGGTGAAAGTTCATCGCAAACTTATCGTACATGGACATCACGTGCTGGTTCATTTTTAGAAGAGTCGAAAGCATTTATTGATAAATATTTGGGTAGAAATGATGGATATTCCGATTATGTATATCTTAAAAACGACCCAAAAGATCCAAATAATGATTTTGATGAGTATGAGACAATCGAAGGTGAAGCGACGTCTGGTGAAGAAGTTTGGGGCACACCGACAAGTGGAGGTGAAAATGATGAAATGCACATGTTCAATAATGGCGACGATGGTAATCAAACGGTAAAGAAACATAAGTAGAAAAATTTCATTAGTGCATCCATACCATATAATAATTACATAACATTCATTCATTCTGACTACGCGCTTACATCATATGTTAATTTGTCTCCACTGTTATCCATTCACTTCACTTTCAAGTCCCCCAAATCTTCATCCGGTGACGAAGATACTGAAATTATGATGGACGAACTACTTATGGCACCGATGATGACGGCTAGTAATATTCGAGGTCTATTGCCGAGGTAACGTCATCGAGTTTGGTTAAATTTATGGTTTCTAGCTAGTATACTTACATGAATGGTTACTACTTACTACTAGTTTGTTTACTAGAGCAGTTACTACTTAGTATACTAGTTTTATAATTAATATTAGCTAGTATACTAGCTAGGAGTGTACTACTAACTAGTATACTAGCTTTATAGTTACTACTAAGTAGTATACTAGCTTTATAGTGACTACTAAGTAGTATACTAGCTTTTTAGTGACTTGCTACGTAGTATACTAGCTTTATGGTTACTACTTACTAGTATACTATCTTTATAGTGACTACTAACTAGTATACTAGCTTTAAAGTGACTTACTACCTAGTATACTAGCTTTAGAGTTACTACTAACTAGTACACTAGTTTTATAGTAACTAATATCTAGTATACTACTTTTATAGCTACTACTAGGCTAGTATGATAGAATTATAGCTAGTACTACCTAGTGTACTAGCTCCAAAGTTATCATTAGAGTTATTTACTACCTAGTATACTAACTCCAGAGTTTCTAACTAGCTATATGACAATTGACTAACAATACCATAGTTCCTTAACAGTAGACATAGTCCTCTAATTTATATCCATTTCTTTTATTCCAATCTTTTTTAATCAATTAATATATTTTCAAAATAATAAACAAATAAATAGGAGAAGACTAGAGCCATTATTTGAGGAAGATACAGATAGTTGCGATTCGAATAATGAAAATAGTTTATTGAACAATAAAGAGGTAGGGTAATTTTTATTAGCATAGCAATAGATGCTGTATAAAACTGTTTTTATATTTATTCACATATATTTTTGCATAGATGAATTTATATGCTTGCATATTCACTTTTTTTTGGTTTTGTGTGTAATTTTGGATTGATCACATTGATTGGTGATACTTTTTGACATGGGTTTATAGATGAGGTATCGAGGTACCTTTTGGATTGAGTACCATAATAGTGTTTGGTAGATTTATCTGAATAGTTCTTTATAATCTTTGTGTTTTGAAATAAATGAAAAATTCAACGAATTATGAGATTTTGTAATGTAATTGGTACTCTTTTGATAAGTGAGCGTCCCCTGGGTACTTTTTTGAATTTGGGGATGTCTAATAATGATCTTGGTAATTTGAGGAAGCTCATAGTAGCCAAGTATCAATCCCCATCTCCCCACCAGAAACAAAATGCACTAAATTACATAAATCTCTGCAAAAATGCAGATGATACTGCTAATCTGTAGATACGAGTCACTGTTTAAGTGCAGATAGCAGCCACTGCTAAACTACAGATACCAGTCACTGCTAAAATACAAATAGCGGATTCTGAAAAAGTGCATATAACAGACTCTGCTGAAATTCAGATAGAAGACACTAATAAAGTTCAGATAGTACACAGTGCCAAAGTGCAGATAGTAGATACTTTTAAAGTAAAGATAGCAGACAATGTTAAATTGAAGATAGCAGACACTGTTAAAGTGCAGTTAACAGACACTTCTAGAGTATAGATAGCAGACACCGCAAGACTGCAGATAGCAGGCACAGCTAAAGTACAGATAACAGACACTGCTTGGCTACAAATAGCAGATACTGTTAAAATGCAGACAACAGACATTGTTGAGTACAGATAACATTTCTTAAGTGCAGTTAGCAGATACTGCTCAAGTGCAGATAACAGACACTTCTAAACTGCAGGTAGTAAACACTGCTAAAGAGCAGATAGCAAAGAGCAGCTGAACCTTATTCATTACTTATTAGCTTACCTTTATTTGACTATGAAGTCTCTACAAAAACCTTACAAAAACTCCCCTAAATCCCCAAAACTCCCTAAATCTTCAACCCACAACTGATCGCTTACAAGCAAAAATGCGCCTTATTCATTCACCCACCGAGGTGAACTTATTAACTTGTTTGAATTTTTTTTAACAAATTTTTTTGATTAGATTTAATCAAATCTTGATGTGTTATTTTTCTATTTAGAAATTATCATAGATTATGCAATAAGAAATCGTTAATAACCAAAAAAAATAGAGTTGATTTTTATACAGTTTTTTGCTAATGCCAATAGAACAAAATAACAATTTTTTTTGAGAACCAGTACGAGTCTTCTTTATACTTTTCCGTACTTAAGTTCGCATGCCAGTTATCGTTTTTATAGTTTAGTGGTAAAGTCTTATTTTAATTCTATCGGCAGGGGGAAAGAGTCGAAAAAAATATCGAAAAATATCCAAGTTCGCATACTTCAATCGATTCAGATCCAACACCATCGATCGACGACGAGGAGATTATGAATATGGAGGAGGAGATGATGTCGCCGACGACGAGATTAGCACAACAGGATGTGATGTCACCCCTGGAGGATTTGGAATTGGACGGAATGGATGTGGCAATGATGAGCGAAGACGAAACACTCAAGACTACGACACCGGGTATGAAATTAATTATTTCAATATCTATTTCCTATTTTTTTTTATGTCTCATTTATTGTTGATCCATTGGATTTATGAAATCAAAAAATTTCCCTTCATTTTCTTCTCATCAGTGGAAACTTTTGGCAGTGTTGCTGACAAATCTGGTAAAAAATCATAAATCTTTTTTTCTCTTTGCTTCTCTATTCTCTCTTCGTCTTCACAATATTTTTATATATTCTGCATTGTGTATGATTTATGGCACTTTTTACGTTCCATAAATTAAAGCTTCACGGACATGTTTAGAATTAGTCGCTAACTTTTACTTCCAATCTTTTTTTTTTCTCCCTCCTCATCTCATCATACACATAAAAAAATCATAATTTTTATAGGTGCGTGTGCCCTATTCTCACAGACCGAAAAGAAAGGCTATCAAAATCATACAGAAATTGCCGAAGCAACTCTACTCGATCATGTTGCGGATCAAATAACGCCAACAGCAACACCAAATCAAATACAAGCCCTAAGAACGTCCCGATCGCTCGAAATGCGATTGGCAATGAACAACGACATATTGGGGGACGAGGATCTGGTGAGCTATATACCGGGACCAAATGTAGCAACATTTCTAGTCGGTCGAGACCTCTCTTCATACCACAGAATGAGTGGCAGGGATATAATAATGAATCGGATAATGGATCGCAGGGATATTTCACCCCAACCATCGAGGACGTTCAACCAAAACGAAAAGAGGAACGACCCACTGAGCTCTTACTCACAACAAAAGAATTCGAAAATGGACACACCAATATTAAATCGCAAGGCAAAACAACGTATTTGGAACAGTTCTGGGTTTGTGCAAAAAGGTGAGGAATTAAGTAGTTGGATGTAAGCTGGTAGCTCATTGTTCTGTCTCTCTGACTCTGTGTCATTGTGTTTCTCTAACTTTGTGTCTTTTTGACTCTGCGTCATTGTGTCTCTCTAACTCTGTGTCATTGTGTCTCTCTGACTCTGTGTCATTGTGTCTCTCTAACTCTGTGTCATTGTGTCTCTCTGACTTTGTGTCTTTTTGACTCTGCGTCATTGTGTCTCTCTAACTCTGTGTCATTGTGTCTCTCTGACTCTGTGTCATTGTGTCTCTCTGACTCTGTGTCATTGTGTCTCTCTGACTCTGCGTCATTGTGTCTCTCTAACTCTATGTCATTGTGTCTCTCTGACTCTGTGCCATTGTGTCTCTGTGTCTATCTCAGACTTTGTGTCATTATGTCTCTCTGAATCATTGTGATTCTCTGACTCTGTGTCATTGTGTCTCTGTGTCTCTTTGACTTTGTGTCATTGTTTCTCTTCGACTTTGTGTCATTATGTCGCTCTGACTTTGTGTCATTGTGTCCCTCTGACTTTGTGTCATTGTGTCTCTTCGACTTTGTGTCATTATGTCTCTTCGTCTCTCTGACAATCTGTCTCGGTGTCTCTCTGACAATTTGTCTCTGTCTTTAAGTCGCTCTGTGTCTTTGCCACATTAATTCTCTGTCGCTTTGTATCTTTGTCGCTCTGACACCATATCTGTCTATCCTTCTCTATCCCTCTTTATCTCTTGGTATTAAAACTGTAATTAAATTCATATCTTTACTTTTTTATCACATCTTACAGAAGAAAAGACAGTACTGTCGGATCTGGAAAAATTAGCGAGGCGAGAAAAAATCTATTGCATGACTCAACAATATCAAAGTATTGATAATGAAACATCAAGTCAAATGGCAACATCCAATAAAGCTAATAGATTGTAAATGTTCATTTTCATCTCATTATAAAAAAAAAATTCATTTTATTTCAATTCGATCAATTTCTTACATATTTCATTTTTCATCTCTCTTTCCTCATACTGTATATATAAATATAAAATATGCATTCACATCCATCCATGCACCACGCACCATCATCATTAAGACTCAAATTGTTGAGAAGAAATTCTGATAATTTTGCAAGTAAAGGAAAATTACCATCAACGACAACATTAAAAGAGCATAATAATTATAGTAGCGGAGATGATTCATCATCCATTAACAGTGGGCAATCAAGTTTACTGAATAATAGTAGTAAGGAAAATGTAAGATTATTTTATTCAGGAGATTGAGGCTTATGATTGAATTGCTCTTTTTGTGGAGAAAAGTTTGTGATTTGGTTGGGTGATTATAGGATTATGTAATGATTACGTCTTAATCTGTTGATTAGTACTCTATGAGGTATTATAGCGGTATTAAGCAGTAAAACCAGCTTTTTGTGTCATCGTAGGGAGATATTGAAGTGGCTCAATCGCTGGATTCCACTTGTCAATATTCATTACCAAGTACAATCAAGAACTTCCTTCTAGATCGTTAAAAAAGCTAGTTTTAAGCCAATTTACTACAAGTGCGCTTTATGTGAAAATAATTGGCATATATGCGTACTATGTGAAAATAATTAACATCAATCAAAAAATCACATTTTTGAAGACTTATACAAGGAATATTCTGATTAAATCAGTCTTAATAGCCAAACCAGCCACAAATACAAACTCAATCCACCATAATCAAGCCTCGATCTGCCGAATAATCCCTAAAAACTCAATCTCAATTAACATAATTTATTCCAATTCCTCATTTCAGGATAAAACACTCTCATTAGATCGAAGATTTATAAAGCAACTCACAAAACGACGATCAAACTCAATATCAGATTTTTCGTCCAAAACAAAGTAGAAATTCGAATCCAAAGTAAAATTTAATGAAAAAAAATGTCAAAAAAATATGCATAAATAATTAATTAGTTCTTCCTACATAATTAAACATCATTAAGAATACTCAAAAAAAAATTAATTAATTAATTAAAAGTTTTTAACAGTGATTCTTGTAAAGATTCATGATCCAAAGTAATTATTCGTCCTAAGCATGTTTTTTCTTCTCCAAAAAAAAAAAAAAATGTTAATTTTTAATTATTCTAATAAAAAAAAAGTCATTAAGCATTCAAGAGACACGCACTCATGATAATAATAATTATTAATAATATATGAACAATTATAGTGATTTTGGTAATCATTGTGATTTCAAACTTAAAAAAGAACAGAAACTCATAGAATTTTAAGGACAATTTTTTTAAATTTTTTCGTTTTTTGTTGACTATAAATAAAATTTAAAAAATTAATTTAAAATATGAGAAATCTAGTCAAAAATTTTACATAAAATTATGTGAAATAAATTCTTTTTCATTAATAACAAAAAAGTTTTCGAATTTTTCTAGTTATTAACTTTTTAGCTCATTAGGAAATTTCAATACTAAGGATGAATAAAATAATTAAAAAAAAAGTAGATAGAAAATCATTTGAAAATTTTTTTAAAAACGATTCTTGAATCAAAAACAAAAAATTTATTGCACAATACATGAAGATGATGATGATGAAAAATTCTAATCAATCAGAAAATTAAAGCGAAGAAGTTTAGCATACATAATGACAATTTTTAATGATGTACGCCCGTCCAAAGCAATGGAAATGGTCTGTCTTTTTTGGGAAATGTTTTGCTGGATTTGATATTTTTGGATTTTTAGAAATTTTAGAATTTTTGACATTTTTCAAAATTTTAATAATTTTTGAAATTCTAAGCAATTTTGAATTTTTAAGAAATTTTTGAAATTTTGAGAATTTTTTGACATTTTAAAAATTCTTGAAAATTTAAGAATATTCTAAAATTTCTGAGAAAATTAGGGAATTTTTGACAAATTTAACACAATCAAGATTTTTAAAAAATTAAAATTTTAAATTTTGTGAGTTTGAAAAATCTGGCAAAATGTTTCCTCAAAGATAAGATCTTTTTTGGCAATTCTATTATTAGCTGGGAGAGATTTGTATGATTTTGAGGGAGTAAATGATGAAATTCATAAAAACTTTTATGACACGCAAACTTACTTAAACCTAATTTAAGACCAAACAAGACTAAGTTATTACTGAAAAGTACTAAACTGTATTGAATTCACAATTTTCTAGTCAAAGAATTCTAAAAAAAGCTCATAAAAGGATTACGATCAAAAGTTTGATGCTGTCAAAGATGTTTTCGCCTCTCATCTAATAGACATCCGAAACAAAAGTCATAGTTCTTACAAAGCCTTTATATGGAACAATCCATGTAACTAGACATATGGACAGTACACAATTTTGCATGCTAAATGAATCAATTATGTTTTGAGAATTCAACTTCGAAGCTAAAACAATTTTGAGAATTATTTAGTCAAAAATCCTTTTTGGTCTGCTTTTTCCTTGATATTTAGGTATATCTTGGATTTTTAAAGGGATTGTAGCTTTAGATTTAATAGGAAATGAGGGGCGCATCATGAATGGGAATGTTGTTAAGTGCTAGAGTTTCGATAAATTCCAGCAAATTTTTTGGGTTTCATAGAGAATTTAATCATTTACTTCCCCAAATTTAATCATTCAATTTCCCAATAAATACAATTTACAAATGCATCGCAATTTTTCCGTCTCAAGATTAAACGAATTACTGTCAAATCGATATAAAAGAAAGTTTTTTCTTGAAGCTTTTTCAAATTTTTAAGCAAAACAAAAAAACTCTAACAAAAAAATCAAGGCAATTGGATTGTTGCTCACAAAATGTCTTAAAACTATAATTTTTAATGTACGTAAAAAAGTTTCAATTTTTTTGTCGAAAATCTTCTTGAAAAAGCTTTAATCCATGCCAATAAATGAAAACTAAAACTAATTTTTAATTGGACTATGTATGTTGTTGAAAATTAAAAAAACTCAAATTGGGTTTGATTGACGAAAAAAAAATAAATAAAAAAAACTTAAAAAAAAAATATGAAAAAAATTTTGTTCAAAAAAATTTTATTAGAAATAAAAAATAATAAAAAAAAAATCTGTTTGTAATCTAATAAAGCTAGCCTAAAAAGCCTTAATTGTTAGACAATTCACTCTTTTTGATTTCCAAATGAATAGAAAACTAATTGAAACAGAAAGCTTAACAATAATTCAATTGAGTATATTTTAGCAAAAGCCATAGAAACAAAAAAAAAATGAATTTTAAATCCATCAAGATTTTAAAGGAATAAAACATGGAAAATTTTACAATATTAAGCATTAAAAAATATCCTAAAATCACAACTTTTTAATTTTAAATTCATTCCTTATTAAAATAACAAATATGTCCAATAAATTGAGGTTAAGGTTGACTTTGAGGTTCGAATCCCCAAACTAAGGCATAACTAAGCACTCAAAACGCCCTAAAACAATAATTTCAAAATCAAACTTAACCTCAAAATTTGTGACTCGATACTTTATTAATTACAATCAGTTCTCATGTTGAAAACAACTTATGAATTTTTATACGCATGGAAGTTCATTAAAAGTGAATATGAAATAAATTTTCAATATAGTATTTATTTTATGATTACAAAAAAATTTAATTATGATGTTTTTAGATTTGATATTTCAGGAAAATTTGAACAAAGCATCGAAACTCCGTAATAAAGGAAATATTGCATACAAAATGGGAATATTTACGAATATTAAGAATAATTTCATGTACTTTGGGAATATTCGTGAATATTTGGAGTTTCCAGGCCTTAAATTTGATAATTGGATGAACAGAACTTGAAGTCGACTCTAATTTTATATTGAGCAGAGTCGACTTGAGTCTACTTTTCCATACAAAATCTGAATCGACTTCGAGCTCTGTTTTTGAGTGATTGCATAACCAGTAGGGGTAAATGGAATATTCTGATTTAGCTACAGACTGCATTATCGACTATGAATCTAAAAAATTACAAAAGTCCTCGTATTATTGATCGAGGGACTTAAGCGCATTTTTGTCCCAGCGATCAGTAATTGATTATTAAGTCACTTTCAGACCTAAAAAACGTGATCTAGCATTATCCAGATCACTTCCAAACCCATAAAACAAGATCCAGTAGGATCCAGGTAACTTCCAGGCCTTCAAAACGAGATCCAGGTCACTTCCCGATCCACAAAACAAGATCCAGTAGGATCCAGGTCACTTCCAGACCCACAAAACAAGATCCAGTAAATTCCAAGTCATCATACTAGATTTTTAAGAATTTCATCATTTAACGGATTTTCATAATTTAAACTACATAACGGTCAAAAAAATTCAAACTTTGTTCATTTAACACTGTTAAAACATCGAAAAACATTGAAGTACACTGTAAAACAATGAAAAAACGTGTTGTTGTTTTTGTTGTATATGAAAATGAAAAACTGTTAATTATACTATTTATGCGTTGATTTGAAACTTTTAAATGGCCGTGGCCGCAATAACTTTATGGAACTGATCTTTTAAAACCATTCCGAGCTCTCTACGATGTCTAGTTAAAAAGTTTTTATCGACAGCCGAACAGACAAAGTGTCTTATTAAGCTACCTTTTTGAAAAAAATTTCAAAAATGCGCTAAAAAGTCGGTAATACATTGAAATTGGGAATTTGTTGTATCAATAACTGGAAACTTTTTAAAGAGACAGTGTTGGGCTTTATAAACGGAACTAGTAGACAATAGTCAGAAGATTGATCCAGATTCGGGCTCAAGCTGGGAGAATTCATAGATCGCAAATGTTTTGGATTGTCAGAATCCAGGCATACAGCCTTGGATGAACTATAAGGTACAGTCGAAAATTGCAAGCCTGAGCATTTAAAATGCAGGAAATGCAGGGTTGCTATTCATGTTCAAATCTTAAAAACCTTAAAAATTTGCATTTATCATTCACATCAGTCAAACTCCAAAGCTGCACTAGGTCGGTTTGCGGCGTGAGGTTGCACTAGACCTCTGCACTCAGTAGACCTACAGTTCAAAGTGGAACCTGAACCTCTCCTTTGAAGACCTCACTGCCTGTAATGCTTACTAAGACTGTGTTAAGCGTTTCCAGTACGTAAGATTCGAAAAAGAGCAAGTGAAAGATTTCTCCTACCGAGACTCGAATCCATAATCGCAAGATTGGTATTGCAATAATTAGATACCGAAGTACTATACCATTCCGCCACCGTGTCACATTGACTCACGACTCTATTCCCGAATCCCGATTTATTTAAATCCGGCACCAAATCAAAGTCACGCCGACCTAGTGCTTGATTTTGCATTGATTACACGATTTGTACATAAGTCACTAAGATCCTTAATATCAATGATACAAAACTCCAATAAATCATCTAAAATATCTCCAATGATGATCCATGATGCAATTCTTCAAAGAACTACAAAATACTCAAAATCACATAAAACCATCAAAGAATTCGTCTAACTGCCCATCTTACGCAACACTTCCGACTACAGTTTATTCCCAAAATAGAAACATCAAATCACTTCCAGTACTCATAAACTTTTTTTTTTCAAATCCACTTCATTTTAATTTTTTTCAATTAATTCACTCATTTGAGATAATCGAATTATTGAAGACGTATTGAGCAGTTCCAGATGTTAGAATATTACTCTATATTAATTGTTCTGACATGTTCCGGATGCCCCAAAATATGTTTGATGCAGATGCATTAATAAGTATTCTTCTTTATGTTTATTTCCACTTTCGTTTGTGCGATGAATTTAATGTTGTTTTCTGGAAGTAGCATTTAATGTCCAAAACATGAAGGAAGACATGACAAATGTCAATTGAGTGCAAATAATAAGGAAAACAGCAGGGAAGGCATGTCAAACAGGTAAATTTTTGGATTTTAACACGTTCTGACTTTTAGAGAATAATGCAGGGGATTATGAATGGAGTTTGGGGGTGTTCGTAAATGATGTCAAGTCACATGATAGTAGGGTAGGGTATAAGGTTGGTCTGGTGCTGTGTGACTGTTTGAAATGCTTCAAATTGCATGTTTTTGATTAAAATTTGACAATATAAGCTGCTTGAAATGTCTCAATACTTAACATCATTTCTGACGTCACTTACCAACACCCCCAACACCTAATTTATGCTTCTAAGCATTTTACAATGATGTCTTGTTTCATGCCACCACAGGATTATCATATAAATTGTTATGTTATTTTAAAGTGAAAAGAAATAAAAATACTTTGGATATATCTTAATTATGTTAAATCAATGCATATGCTCATTTCCATTTAAATTCATTGTGATGATGACGCACCTCAATTTAGTTAATGAACTCACACACAATTTAAGTAGATGTTAAATGGTTCACATGTTTTGAATAATAAAGAAATTCTTTTTCATTTTAATGTCGGCACTTAGTGACATACATTTTGATTTGGAGCTTTTTGTTGTGTTGTTTGATTTGTATAATGCAGGTCTAATGTGGATGATTGTTTGTGTTTGAGTTTTGATGAGAGTTTGCAGGCATTAGTGGATGATTGCAAGCATCTGTGGATGATCGCAGGCATCAGTGGATGATTGCGGACGTCATTGGATGACCACGGACGTCAATGGATGATCACGGACATCAGTGAATAATCGCGTCCATCAGTGGATGATCCCGAGCATCAATGGAGACCGCCTAAAACTGGAAGCTTGTCAAATAGATCGATCAGCGGAATTTGTGACACTTTTAATGATTTAAATTGATTTATTGATCTATATCTGGTAGAAATCGAACCCATTTACTCGATTTAAAAGATGCTTTAAGAAGTCGGTCCATTGCCTACCGCTCGGTCATCATTTCTTTGCTCTTACACTGACAAATTCGCATCCATATGACTCAAAACCCCAGATTCTTAAGAATCTATCATAGACCATCACTAAAAATAGAATATCTCGGTCATTAATGTCTCCTTTGATACATCAGTATTCAAAACTTAATTTAAAACCCACCATAACATTCCCAAAAGTATCCAAAACTACAACCCATTTGCCCAACATGAATCACCAGAATATTAAATTTCCATATCAGTAATTATATCGATAAGATTGTCTCATAATTATGAATTTTATCTAGGAATTTTTTTTGAATTCTATTTTTGACGACAAATTTCAATGTTATCGGGTGTCATAAAACACGCGTACATACATGTGTGCCAAATAATTATTCATTGTCATATTCTTAATTATGAATCAATCATGTTGTTGAGGATTTAGGTTGGTATGATTGGAATGTGATTGCTGAAGTTTTAGAAGAGTTAAGAATTTAGGATTGGAACTAGGATTTTGGAATATACTTAATGCAGCCGAGCAGCACAATGCAATGCTTAGATGTCACCAAAGCAACTGTCAAACCGTTAATATGACGACGTAGTGGTCACCGAGCGGACACATTGGACTGTTTGGCACTTACTCTCGATAACGCAAGCATGCGTACCAAAAATGCAGAATATGAAACAGTTCGGATCTTGATCGAGCCCTTCTTAAGAGGGAATAGACACTTTAAATACCCAAATAATTTATATGCCTAGACCAGAAGTCAAAAAAATCTAGAAAAATGTCAAAAAAGAAGAAAATTCAGAATTTTTCAATATTTAATTGACTTATTAAACTAAATCCCAAAAAGGACAAGTTCATCCCTCCATAAAACCACAACAGCAACAACAAATGAGCCAACGCACTTTAATTTCCAGTTCTAAAAACATTCAAATTAAATTAAATTAACCGTAATAAATAACAAATGTTCTACAAATTACCTTACTTAATATTATCATTATTATTAATGTACAATCGCAAGTCAATGATCATGGCATATGGTACAATCTAAACATTATAAAAAAGAACATCATAAACATTACAATATGCATTGTGAGCCAATCGATGCTTATGTAAACAAAAACATTATTAACTGTATAGATTCATGACTTTCATGTTATGCGGCAATAAATTTACTTTTTTATGTCTTCGTTCTATTAAAGATATATGACTATTCTATGCTTGATTTGAATGTTTTGAATGTTTTGATGTAATTTGAATGTTTTACGAATATGTGATCAAGTTTTTGTATACAAAATGTGCAACATTGACTATGTCATGCAATAATCGGCTAAGCAGTTGATGTGTCGGCATTTAATTGACCGAAAATAATCAATAAACTTCATTGACATTTAGTAAATGTGGGGTAAAGTTGATGCTTATCACCTTTAAATGACATTTTCCACCCTCGTAAATTTCCTATCTTATCAGCTGTCCAACTATGCGGTCGTATAATTTACTACCTTGTTAGCATCCGCATTGCGCAGTAAAGCATTGAGTAAACATTCAGACTCAGCTGTTTAAGTGTGCACGATCGATCAGTTTACTTTCTTCCGTCAATACAGTCGGTTGTTGCGCGGCATCCGTAATTGGATTTTTTTATTTTTTTCGTGCGAGAATTGTAAATATTTATAAATTCAATTTTCTTGTGCCGAGTGCCTTAAAAATTGTGATTTTTTTGAACGTAAATATTGGGTAAAAATTTAATTAATTTTTTTTTCGCAAATGTGTGTTTAATTTGCAAATTAAGCAAATGTGAGAAGATGTTTAAAAATTTTGCGTTGTTAGTGATCGATAGCTTATAATTATTGGATTTTTATGGACCATCAGTCGATATAAATGGGTAGCAAATGTCAGTAATACAACAAGTGTGAAAAATTTTGTTCCTGGATTATTAAGTGTGTAATTATTTGAAGTATTATTGGAAATTATTAGTTTTATTGTGATATATGGAGTCATAGTGACTAGTGAGACTGAATTAAGACAAAGGATTGTTAGTTTTTTTAGTTCAATCACTTATTTTGTAATTTTGAATAATGAATTATTGAATCTTGCGTCAAATGTAAAACAATAGGAATTTTAATATTGATTTAATAATAATAATTCAAGTCAAATCTAGAAATTGAATTGGAAGAAAAAATGAGAATTGGAGAATTTTAAAAGAATTTAATGAAATTTTTGTGAATATTTTAAAAAAGTTTTAATTTTTTCAAACTATAATTTGATATTGAAATTTTTTGCAATTTTGATTTTTTAAAAAATATTAATTAAAAATTTTAATAGAAGAGAAATTTTATTTTTTTTTTGGAATTTTGAAAACAATATTTTAAAACAATAATTTAAAAAAAAAATAAAAATTCAAATATTTTTCAAACTTTGAGGTTTGAAATCATTCAAACTAAAAATTGTAAATTTTAAAAATTGTGTTTTAAATTTTTATTTTTATTTTATAATTTGACAATATTTTGGAAATTTTGAATTCTTAAACTTTTAAAATTTGATTTTTTATATTTTCAAAAATTGTTTAGATTTCAACATTGAGAAATTAAATAGTTTAAATCAGGATTTAAATTAAAAACTTTTATTTTTCAAAGTCTTAAAAAAAAAAAATTTAAAACAAAATTCTTCAGAAGTTTTGGATTCTTTAAATTTTAAAAGTTAACTTTTAAGGATTTATTTATTTTTTAGAATTCTTATATTTTAGAGTTTAAAAATTTAAAATTTCAAAAAATCTAAATATTTTAATTTTAAAATCAACGTTTTTGAAATTTTTAAATAAAAATTTAAAATTTAAATTTCAAAGTTTTAAAATTTTTAAGACTTATATTTTAAAAATTTAAAATTTAAATGTTTACATTTTGTTAAGCTACTTATTTAAAATTGACAAAAACATTAAAAATAATGTTTGAAATTGAAAAAAAAAATGTATTTTGACACTGAAAAATCAATTTTCTAATTTTCTTCAAGGTTTTCAATTTTCCACATTTAAAAAATCAGTAAAACAAATTTGACCATTTGACCAAATTAAACAAATCGATTCTCATTAAAATTAAAATTTACAAAATTCCTACAACCTTCCTAATAATTAAAATTTTTCTAGCAATTTACAAAATCTCAAAGTGAACATTGACAAAATTAAATCATAAAGCATAAAAGTGAATCAAAAAAACCTCATCGAAAGTGAAAATAAATTTACGAATCTCAACATAAAAACAGTTCATATTGGACATAATAAATAACACGGCGCAACATAATAAAACTCATCCCATAACGTTTATGATCAAATAACAAAGTAGTCAGTGAAAAAAAAGTTTTAAAAACAATTTGTTGGTGAAAGATTTATTTCTCGGGAAACGTCAAAACATAGAACGTTAATCAGACAAGGTGAGGCATTTCATATTTTGTTATTTTCTTTTCCTCTCACTCGACCGTACACATCATTCATCCATCTCAACTCATCTCATTCGACCTACGTGCGAACAACATTTTTGTTTTGCTGTAAGAATCACCAGATTCTGTGTGCTGTGGATGTGTGTTGATGTGCATACGATTTTGGACTTATTCCAATAATTTTTTTTTTTTGTATTCAGAATGTAAAACGTGATGAAATCATTAATTTAGATGAAGGGTCATTTAGTTATTTGGGGAACGGAGAAATTTGAGTATTTTTGAGTTGTTTTGACTTTCGTGAAATCCTTGAAACGACAGGATTTAATGTGAGTAGCTGTAAGTCTCGTAGTAAGGCCTTTAAATCGCACAATGTTTCCATCAGTGGTGGACAATCTTTTAGTTGGCGGCGGCATAGCTTGCACTTAGCCTCGATCATACGGTCAACCATCAAGCCACTTGTGTGCCGCGGTACACAAATTACCCATCTCTGGTCTACATTCATCGTTTTTGGAACTAGACATGCAACTAGTTAATCAAAAAATTAGGGATTATTCATAAAGGACTACATAATTGTCAGGTCTACGTCACCTCATATGAGCAAAACATCAAAAAGGACATAAAGGAGCCGTGATGTAATTAGCCGCCACATAAGGCTCGAAACCATGAAGGTTTCCTAGCATAAAGAGTACATTAATGATTAATAAGAAGTTCTGTCCGTTTAGTGTCTACTATAATGCATTTAGAGCAGTGGTGGATAGGGGTTTCAATCCCGGGATCAATCCCGGGATTACATACATTTTGATCCCGGGATTGAAAACCCTAGTGGTGGACAACCTGTGTGCCATGGCTCATTCATTGCTTTCTTTGTACCAGTTGAATTCGGAAATGATCGATTGTAAGCCTTACCATCCCTAGTCTGATTGTGGAGCTTCAGACAACGTGTGTTGGATAGGTTTTAATTTTATTGTTAAATTGTCTTATCTAGGCATAATGCTCGATTGCCAGCGGTGTAGAAGCGATATTAGAAGATAAGGTTTACACTTGACACTCGGTCAGCTCCAGAATCAGATTTCGGCTTCGATAATTCCCCCTAAAATTGTCATCAAACTCAGAAATTTGAACACTAAAATGACCAAACAATTCACCTCATTCACAAATAACCCCCAATTTTATGCTCTTTTTTACAAGAATAATTTTAATTTTTTTAACATTTAAGAGCGTTCAGACCTAACGCAAAAGAGCAAAAAGAACATGAATGAACACATCCCTCAAAAAAAAAGATCAATAACCATGTGATTAAAGTCAAAATGTGAGATAATAAATCAAATTTTTAGTCTTTTTCTTGTACATTTTACATTTACACAAAAAATTATATTTATTTACTCGATGAAAAGGTGTCGCAGTGTGAAATATAGACAGAGTTAGTGGAATGAGGTTTGTGGACGGAGTTGACATTCAAAAATTGAGGAATTTGAGTTGGGGGAGATGAGGTTTTTGAAAATTTGTAGGAATTGTGGATTTTTGGACATAAATGAGGGTTAGGAAGGAGGTTGTGGAGGCAAAGTAGTTGCAAATGTCGATGATTTTGACTCTAATTGAGTTTGTGATCCTAGCAGAGGTTCTGGCTACACCAAGAGTCAGACTTTCAAGAGGAAGAGGGGGATGGGTGGTCGGGGGGCCAATAATTCAAATTACCCTCAAAAATCCCCATCCACATCCCCTCATCATCACTACAAATTGACATCAAAAACGCTCTAAAATATTCAATATTTTTCAAAACATTATCAACTTCACATCCACATTATGTGCATGCAAATATGAAGGTCGTGTGCGATAAAAATAATTTCAGACCCGCTTTTGTTTTAGTTTAAAGCTATGAATGTTAATGTGTTTCGCTGTGCTGATAAGCAAATCACACATGACACAAAATAAAATATTTTTAAAACACTTTATTGGAATAGGAAATTTGATTAGTGTGCGGTGTAAAGTGTTAGGTATTTAGTTGAATTGTTGATGTTTTTGGGGGAAATGGAGTTGATTTAGAATGTGTTTTTGGGGTCATGAGAATTAGGTCACTTCGACTGATCATATAGATCAATTTGATACATTGTTAACAGGATAGAACGACTGAATTTGGCAATTTTGTTGAAATTTTAGGCCTTGCTTCTTATTAGTCACTACAGGATCATCAAAAAGTATCAATTCTCAAATTTGGCTGTCAAAATTGACCAAAAACAGTCAACATGGCATTTTTACGTCCTATCTGTAATTCCAACGTTTTGGCGTTAACTTAGTGACATAGAGACGCCCTAGCGGCTTTATCCTGCAAATATTGTGAGCTTATACTTACCTTACTGTAATTATGTTCCTATGTGGTGCTTAGGTTACTACAAAAGGCTTTCAATCTGACTCTGCTACTGGTTCTGTCACCAAGTTTGTATAAATTCTCTGTTCCCACGTTGAGCTGACATTCTTTCATCACTGTTCTGCTCCAAGTAGCTTTTGGAGATCCTGGAAGCTAGTAAATAATTGCCAGAAGATCCAAGACTCAAAAAAATCAAAAGTTCAATTCCTATTTCCCTCAATCTCTTCATATTCTCTAAAAGAAACAAATCCGTTCAAATTGAATGAAGCTTTGAGGATTTATGATGCAATTACTGGAAGTTCAAAAGGCCAGAACTGCAATTTAATACTCCATACATGAAAACAATGCAATTCTATTTAATTCTACAATTAATAGCTCCTATCCTCAATATAAAAAGTCTTCCATTAAGTACAATACCTCCCACGCGTCTCATACACTGCAATTATGATTTAATTACATCCTATTCATCATAAAGCACTCAAAATTTACGTCAAATTAGACAAAAAGATTTCGATCGCCATTCATGTAGAAATCACAAATTCGACCTCATGCCTTAGTCGCACCTTTAACATTTTTTTTGTTACTGTTTAGTAAAACAAAAGCGCAGAAAATTTTCAATTTAAGCATTAATCACGTGTATTTTGCTATATTTTGCTTGTTTTTTGATAAAGCCGCACGAGTCTGGTCAAAAAATTTTCAGTTTACAGTTCAGTTCCAATGAAGAAATTAAATTCCTTTTTACGCTTGATTTTATGGAACTTATCGTTGACTACAAAATAAGTCAAACATCACGTTTTTATGCATCAACAGTTCAGCACATAACTTGATATTTCAAAGAGTTATTATAAAGCAATTGATCTGTAACTTGAGAGATATTTTCTGTTGCTGAACAGTTTAAATAATGTACACATATTGTCTTATGGCCTTTTGAGTTTTTCATTCATGCAAATCTTGTGAATGACTCAAATTTTTTTATAAATGAAACTTAATCTTGACATCTTAATGACTTTTCTGGTAAAGTCATGTATTAAACATGCATTTGCAATTACTTTTGAGTGTAATGTGTGCATTTATTGGATATATGTGAGACTGGCTTCTTGCTCTGGATACCTTATGGATTGGAATATTCGAATTGAAGGCATTGAAGTGAAGTCTAAATGTAAATAAAGAGTTAGTCGTAGGCTCAACTACTAGAGCATAATACCTGCATAATTCCTAAGTATTGCTGAGTATTTCTGAGTAAGGACTCTCGATTCCGAGACCAAGACCGAAACAGTGACAGCTCGAAAAGTGTCGGTATCGAGAATTTGTCAGGGTCAAGACTTCGGGAAACCTTATTCCTGAGTATTCCCAAGTCTTGGGTTGGTCTTGGACACTTTTCGTACTTGCTGCAATATTCATGTTCCTGCTATGTTAGAGATTTAAGCAAAGACATTAACTTAACGATACAAAATCAATCATTAAACCTCAAAATGCTTCACTATCCAATGAAGTGAATCAATAGCGGTGGCCGAATGGTAGATTGTCGAGCTCCTTCGTTAACAATCTAGGTTCGATTCTTAGAAAAGCCTAAATTAAATTTGGGTGCTTTTTGGTTATATCTCCTATCTTATATCTTCGCTTTGTGTGCTTTGCGACACTGAGTCAGGTCAGCAAATATTGCATTTGACCATTACCTTCATAATTCAAATTTTTCCCAATTACCATACCACAAAATATCAACATTCTCTGTCCATAAAATGCCAAGATTTATTTCATCGCAATTTTATGAACAAACGAGTCAAACATAAAGACCCAATAATTGAGAATTCAATGTAAATTAAATTGCGCGCGTGTTTTTATTTCATTCTATGTACAGATTTATGTATGCACATACAGAACAGGGAGCGTCGAATGTTTTCCTGGCTTCTCATTTCTCTCTTCGTTCAGTTTAGTACTTAATTTTTATTCATTCTTTGATTGTGAAATGCTGACTGTGTTTTGATGATGGAAAGAAAATTATTAAGGGGATTGAAATATGTAATGTGATAGTTGGAGGAAGCAAGGTTTGGAATTGAGTTTGGGTTTACATGCCGGCTTGGAGCCAGACCTTAGACTTTGACCTCTAATCGGCCAGGTTCCTGATTTTGTTTCAATTCGTCTGATGGATCAAAAATCCGTCACCAGGTTGGACTTGACCCTGTTAGGGTCACCTGGGCCAGGTGGCGGATTTTGGATCGAATAATCGATCTGTGGTATTCGGGTTGGCCTTTCCTGCTGTGTTGATCCATGAAGTGTAGCTTTAGAACAACTTCAACGCATCTGAAGCCTTTCTTTGATCTTACTGACACATTTTTTGGAATGTTGGTGACTATCCTATCAAAATCAAGTCTAAAATCCCAAGTTACTTCCTACTCTCACTCAAAAATCACACCAATCCCCATCTCTGCATCGAAATTAAGTAACACGCATAAAAATTAATTTCGCGTAACGTAAAACCATAAGAAAGAACAGCTCATGTTCCATTTATGCATTTTCATAAGAAAAATTAATAACTATGTAAGTACATAAGTAATAATAAGACTCTAAAAGAGAAAGGAAGAAGACTTTTTTGCGATTATTTGGTGTAAAAACATGAATTCTTCGTATTAAAATAATTAATATTTCAACTCCCTGATTTTTTTCTTTAGCTGCTTTTTATGGCACTTAATGTGCACAAAAGACTGATATTATGTTGAGTTTAAAACTGTTAAGTATGTCGATCAATGTTTGATTGTTTCGGTCTGGATAATTTGTGTCGTTTTGACGCTGTGGGAAATAAAGTGTTTAAGATGTATTGTGGAGTTGATGAGTTTTGGGTTGAGTGGCTGGATGAATGATTCTATGGATGATTGATGATGTGATTAGATGCTTTTAGAATTAGGAATTAGCGGCTAATTAAATGCACATTCCAGACTCATTTAATCGCATACTACATGATCCAGGGTATATTAATGTGATGCACCTAACCACGAGTCATACAAACCTAATTAATTAGGCTAGAATAGCGAAAAAGCAGAAAAATTCTGTTGAGATCGAACCCGGGGCATTACAGTCAATTGGACGACACTCTAACCTCTAATCTATTACTGCTTTTCCGATGTTAGAGCCATTTTTACTACCCTAACCAAAACGTCTAACCGCACAAATCACAGCCAACTAAAATGCCTCAGACTAGAGGTGAGTAACCTTTGTGCCGTCAATTTTTTTCCAAAATGCCATAAACCTTATGTCGTGCGGTTTCGGTTAAGTCTTACCAACATGATGTGGAGCAAAAAATGAAAGGTGGTCCACTATTGCTCTAATCACTAACCCAACGCTACTTTTTCGATGTTTCGCGATTCTAGAGTCTAGATACTCCTACATAACCTAGTCAAAACGTCTTGTCACACAAATCACAGTCAACTCAAACACCTCAGACTCAACACAAATCCCAAAAAAAGTTGTTATAAATTCAAATTCGCACACAAATCCCGTTGCCTAATTTTCATTGAAAAAGCTTGTTAGCATTCACACCTAAAATGATGAATTAAGTATGAAAAGCTATTTATGCAAATAGAAAATTAATTTTCTAAAAAAATATTCATGTACTCATTAATTACAACAGTAGAAAAAACAATATGCAGTCGAATTTCTCTCGGACCATAAATTGCTTGTAATTTTTATTTGCTTTGTTGAATTCTAAATTCAGCACATCATCATATTGTATTAATTAACTGCACAGCTTTTTAATTTATTTATAAGGCATTTTTTTTGATTTATTAAAATTGAAATGTTTTCAATGAAATCAGAATGTGGGCAGCTGAAGTCATCAATTAAAGCTATTAAAAAAGTGAATTCTGAGAGTTGTCATTTGTTATTTTTAGCTGGAATTCTGGTGACGTTGATGTTAATTTCCAGTTTGTATTATTTTTAATTATTGGCCATTATTGGCTAGTGATGACTGAATGGATGAGAATTCGCAGAAGCTGGAGATGGACTGGGCATTAAATAATCATACTTGAGTGGAATAAGCTGTGATTAGTCGACGATATGTCTATTTATAAGCTTGAAATTTGTGGAACTTAAAATGCAATAAATGTCAAGTTCAAGGAGACTGAGAGTCTACTAATCCCAGCTTCCTCTAATGGGGATGATGCGCTTAAATCCAGTCACAATTTTGTCTAATAATTAGGACAGGAAATAAGGCTTATAACCTAAAAGTCCCATAAATGCGCCTTAATCCCATCAACCCATCAATTTCCTTACTTATTCTCTTCTAACTCTAAAAACTCTTATTAATTATATTTACTTCTATTTCTGTCATACAGACCCGTTGTCATTCTTAAATTAATCGACTTATTATGTGACTAAATCATATGATTTCATACACGGCATTTAAATGCGATTCAAAAAAAATTCTTAATTCATTTGCCAAATATTTATAATTCATTACGGCATTTGTTGTCGTGAACTCTCTTGAATGTCCAGATTATTTCAGCAAATTTTTAGTGCTTTTTTGCATATTGGGAGGCATTAGATAATGACGTTTAGGTGTAGTCCAAGGGTCAGACACTCCAAGTAAGTTTTACTTGCATATTAAACAACTAGAATCGACAGTTTCTGAATGGAATCAAGGAATCTTATAGTCAGCACATAGCTGCTTTCAGAACATCATATAAAACACCAAACATCATCCTCAAATACCCCCAAAATGACACATTAAGACTACCTCAGACATTTTTAAATAAAAATGATTCAAAGACTTGCTGTTGCGGTGATTAAGCTACTATAAAAAGACTTAAGCGTCGCATTTGAATTACAAATTATTTAATTAATTCTAATATTTATATTGTTTTCCTCGAAAGAGATACGTGAGGGCGTTTAAGTGATGTAGAAACACTTTTGATGGACGTTGAGATTCTTTTTTTGGATTTGTGAAGGGATTTTAGGTGATTTAATTAATTTAATATGGGTGGACATGATGTGAATTTATGGGGAAATAAATTAAGTAAAATTTTGAAATTTTTCTATGTCAGTTCCACGAGTCTGCCTACTTATGTCTCTAAAATCTTAAATTATTTGCTTTCTCTGCTTTAACTTACCCACAAATGCTCTAATTTAATTAGAATAATCCACAAAAATTCAAATTTCAATCAGCACTTAACATTCCCTGCCAAATTTTAAGCCTCAAATCCAAAAATTACGACCAATTAATGCTTTCTCTATAATCACTTAATAGCCCGACTTTGAAAATTCCATCAATATTTGGATCATTCATGAGAACATTTCACGAATCTATCTCTATTATGGTAATCAAGTCATTTACATCTACCCACAAAATGTTGAAATTTATATACTTTTTGTGGTCTGCTCTTTTCTTAAGAAGTTGACAAAAAAAGAACATTTCCTTTTATTTACGTCATTTGAATGAGATTCGCTTTTGATGTTTTTTTTGTATTATTGGAACTAACAAGAGTGTGTTCTTTTGTCCATAAATTACCATTGTTGACTCAACGATACTCGTCATTTGATATTTTGCTAATGAATTTGATGGATGTTATGAGAATTCGCGGAAATGAAGGTGACTGGATGGATGGAGAAGATGTTGAAGGGTTTGATGTCCAAAGATAGTGAGACAACCTGCTTAGCAGGTAAAGTGACCGGTTTTAGATACCGTGTTGGTCTTTTTGTACCAGGAAAGCTTGCTTTTTGCCTGTTAGGGATAAATGGAGGCTGACACTGTTTTTTAGGGAATGCTTAAATCACAATAAAGTATATGAGTTAGGAATAGCCAAAAAATGTGCTCAAATTGGGAACATTCTTAAGATCTAGTCAAAATCAAGACACAGTTGACGATACCCCGATCGACACATATTGAAAAAATGTGTCGCCACTCGTCGCCGTGGTGGCAACATTTCAATATGTGCCGATCGGTTACAGACCAAATTACGATCCACGACCTCAATTACATTAGATGTCACCTGAAGTTCATTCCATAATTCTCCCAAAATCACCATAAGAGCTCAATTCTCATACGTTAACGAAACAATAATTAGATTATCGTGATCATCGGCTTTATTTCCCATCCACTTGATGTGATTGATGACTTTTGTATTGCGTTCATTACCTTTTAATTCTTATAATTCAAAATCTTCAATCCCCAGACTCTATAATTCATCAATTCACTGCAAAAAAAGACGCGAGACGGTGAAGCAATTTAAGTCAACGAACAAAGAAGATGAAAAGCATCAATATTTATGTACTTTTTTTTCTGTATTTTAATGACCTACGATACTTGTACAAATGTTTCACACATGTAGATACATAAAAAATGTAGAGCAACTCGACCTGCAAATCGACATGCTGTGAAATATTTTTTAATATTTTTACAGATGCACATCAATCCACAACTGACAACTTCTGTCGAGTATGATGTAGATAGAAAAAAAGTGTGCATCGACGAGAATTTCAAGACAATTAATTAAATATAATGAACTTCTCATGAATAATACAAACAGACTAATTACCTTAGGTAATTTATCATGGATGGTAATGAGGAATCATCAGCAATTGCTGAGGGTTTTAAATTTCTTAGTAGCTACAGCTAGTCATTGTTTTAATGCGAAGATGTCACAGTTGTTGAGGTAATGAGGCGGAATGGTGGTGTGGATGTGGTCTGTTTGTAGTTACTCATCATTACGGTCATTTTAGCGGATTTAATTAGAAATCTGTTTAGTTGCCAGATGTAGCTTTGTGTCGGTCTGGTCAGGATTTGCTAACCAAAGGTTCTCGAAATTGTATTCTCGAGATACAAATAGCCAACCGTGTGGCTACATCGTTGAACGCTACTGCCAAGTAGCCGATGCATGATTCTAATTATACAATTAGTTTCCCAGCCGTAAATTCAACATTACAATATGTACCAATCGACAGAACTTCAAAAGTTACAAGATATCATTCACCAACAAACGCCAAAATTTCTAATAAATTGCATGTCAAAGTGTCTAGCTCCTATCCACACCCATATCACACGAAAAAGATCAAACAGTAATGCTGATACATTTTTCTTTCAAATATTTACATGAAGTAAGAAGAAAACCTTGATTTAGAATTAATAAAAACAAAAGAACCGATTAGATGAAATACATACACTAGATACACATTTCGACTTTAAGTCTCAAGGTCGACATTTGGAATAGTTTGTGCGTAAGAACTTCAAACTAAATTAGAAATGATTTTTTAATCCAAAATTTATTTGTTTTTGCTTAATTCCTTTACATTCCAAGATCGCTTCCAGTTGTGTTAAATCTGATCTATTTATAGTACAGCCATAGTCATCACAGATGATTTTCATTATAATATTATTGAGATCCAACCAAAAAATTTCTCTTTTACAAAAAAGTCAATCGACTGAATTCAAATAAAATAACTGGCACAACCATCCCACTCACTTATGCATGAAAAATGAGATTTTTATTTTGTAAATGCATTCATCGTGAACATCATCATCGACTTTTTCTTTTGTTATCTCCATTAAATTGGATATTAAATTAAAAATCCACATGCTGTGCTTGTTAACATAAATTAATTAATCATGAAAAAAAGCAGCATTTGGATGAAATTTTTTGGTGGCTCGAGTAATTCGGTAGTGGATGAAGTTAGAAAACAATGGATTTTTATGATGCTATTTAGAGATTTATAGGTGTTGTATCAGAATTTATAGTATATCTGGGCACTTGGAATTGGGAATTGGCAAGCGATATTCAGATATAAAGGTAGTTTTAGGCGACGTCTATCTAGACGGAGCTGTTGATAGAGATAGTATTGAAGCTGCCGTTCTTCAGCCCTAGTTAACTAGACAAATGGACCCTTATGGCGCCATACTAGGGCTGATTACTAATTTTTCCAAAATTATCCCAATTCCATGAAAATCACATAAATTCGTCATTATTTTCCATTCCCAGAAAACTCATAAAAACAACTAAAAGCTATTAAGTCATAAAATTCTCTCAAAACTCAACTTCCATCTCATTTTGCATCCCGTCGTGCATAGCAGAAACATGATAGTCACTCATTTCCAGATTCATACTCTTTTCTGGCTTCTGCTAAAATTATTCTTAATGTGAAGAAAAAAAGTCAGACTTTAAGTTAAATAAATTTATTGGCATGTGCATTAATTTCCCATGTAATCGAATAATTTAAAAAAGATTATAGCTGAACCTTCATTGAGAATGAATTAAGATGGAATAAAAAAATTTCACATGATCCATGCATGGATATCGCGCGAAATGCAATCAGAATGAATGAAACCATAAAACAGGTTCTTTTTAATGCTCATTCTTTCATTTACTTCCTTCTTTTTTTGTTATATGCTGCATACCGAATAAAATGCGTGTGTGTATCTCGTGCGATTCTCATACATTTTAGGTATTGAGTTATTTATTTAGAAAAAAAGGAATTATTATTAAATGCACTATATCCATATATTTTGTGTGCGCTGTCTCAGATAACTATAGCCGATCGCTATTGACTGTGTTTTCACACTCATTCATATCGCGACTATATATGGCCATTGGAGAGCAAAAAAATATTTAATGAAACAGGAACAGCATCAATTGAAATTTATAGCGGTAATGGAGGTTTATGATAACACTGTGTAATGTTAAATGATATTGGGTGTTTGTGGCGTTTCATGCGAATTTACTTTGTGGATATGTTTCAAGGAAATATCAATTTAATAATTATATTTTATGTTTCTGTGCTGTTTTGGGTGATCGATGGTGATTATGTGGCTTGAGAATGGCTGTGGTGTTTTATGGGATAGTGAAGGGCATTATGGGATGGAAGATGATGATATTAAGGCTCGGAATGAAGCCTGAGGACGGGACATGGCGATTTGATGCCGGATATATGCCTAGTTTGACATAACCTTACTTAGAGCTAGATAAAATTCGAAATCGACTCGGACTTTGTATGGAAAAGTCGACTCAAATCTATTCGAATCCATACAAACTTTGAGTAGACTTCAAGCTCTGCGATTGACTCCTTAGAATTTATTGCCAATCTATCGACACCAAATCAAGTCAAACTAATCCAAATTCCGTCCAAACATTCCAACAAAATAAACATCATCGCCACAAAAAAACAACATCAAATTCGCTTTAAATTCAAATTCCACTTAATAATCACATCCAGATGGCTTTAGCGATCGATTTCCAGAAAACCAATAAACTTTACTAACAATAATTGCTCGTTCATTGACTTCACATTAAGAATATTATTTCGAAATATGAATACAAAAAAGTACAACAAGCCAATTATTTTCCTTTGAAAAATTCACCAGACACACAGAAACAAAATTGTTCTGTATCATATTTAAATGCGGAGAATTTATGCCTCCCAATAAAAATAATGTTTTCTTTGTCAAACAACATTGGGGATTGTTTGGGAATGATGGTTAGTATGAAATTGTGATTGTTGGTAGCATGTTGACGTCTATATTGAGAGGAACTACAAACTTGTGAGCTTTCTGCATTTTATATTGATTTTGACATTCTGTAACTACTTATAGCCGCTAGGGTATTTTACTAAATTTTATACAAAAAACCCAGAAACCAAAAGAGATTAAAATAAAAGATTTGGCCAGTGTCTGGTTAGTTGAAACTGATTTTGCCATGAATTATTTATCAAGCTGACATAGCAGATTAGAACCAACCCCTTGAAGACTTTACTGCAGTACCAGCAACATCAAAGATGCAACCTTGAACTACTTTGCTCTACTGAAAGGTCTACTTGACGTCATTGCCTGACTAATCTCCCCATTTCTATTAAATTCTAAAAATATTCTTCATTATACAAAGTTCCTATAAAAATTCTGCAAACTGTCAAAAACCAACTCGCGATTAATCATTCCGCTCTAGAAAAAAGCACACACAAAAAAAAAGTAACAGTTTCAATATCGCATGTATCGATTTCCATAAGCAAACATTGATCTCATTTTAATGGCACACAAATTTTTTTTTTTAGCCATTGATGTTTTGTTGGACGTACAATAATAAAAATAATAAACTAAACTGTGAAATTATTTTTTTTGTGTTTGTTTGTACAAAAAAAAGAGCTGTGAACAGTGATTAATGGTTATTCTATGCTATACCCTTGAGCCAAAATGGAAAGATTTTCGCCAGACTTTTTTTGTCCGTCCGATTTTGCCAGATTTTTGCAAGATATTGGACGATTTTTTTTCGCACGAAAAACTCCGTCCGATTTTGAAAGATTTTTGGACGATATTGCAAGAAAAAAAATCTTGCATTTTCTGGCAAAAATCTGACGAATCTTATATGTCCGACTTTTGCCAGAATTTGCCAGACATAATTTTTGATAAAACGTCCGAAATATCTTCCAGTTTTCGGTCCGATTGTGCAAGATAAATCTTTCAAAAATCGGATGAAAAAGTCTTTCGAATATCTGACAGAAATTGAAAGATTCTTGAACGATTTTGCCAGATATTTTTTGAATTTTTTTTGAAATTTTTAGAAAATCTTATAAGTTATAAATTTTTGATTTGAACCAGATTATGCCGTACATTTTTTTACTAGATTAACTAGAAGTAGAGATTTCGGTGTCTCGTTATTAAATTAACTTGATTTTAAACCCAAAATTATTTGATTATTAGATGACTATATTGCATAAAGGGAATTCGACAACCAGCTTCCAATCTCGATTCTTTATCTAGATTATGATATAGAATTAAAAAACAAACTAATTACAAATTATTGATAACGCCATACGTTAAAAAAACCAACTTCCGAATCTTAACAAATTCAATTCATTCACATATGAACAAGAACTGAATAAAATACACTTAAACTAAACATTTTGAAAATGTAAAAAAATTTTTTTTTTCAATAAGTACATGATAAATTTAATTCGAAAAGTTAAAATCAAAATATAACTATAATTCATACTTGAAATTCATTAGTAACTTATATATGTCTTTTGCCATACATAAAGTTATATAATTTCAGATAGCGGTAGCTCAGCGGTTAAGTGTAGGACATCAAACAATTTTCAAATCAAGCGATCCACGGTTCGAATCCCAAGACAAATCTGGCTTAATCTGGCAAAAATCGGACGAGTATAAAAGGTTTTAAAAAGATTAATAAGCTTGTGAAGTATATGAGAAAAAGAAAAAAAAGTTGGGAAAAATATAATTTTTAAAATTTTTTAATTAAAAATCTTGCAATATCTTCCAAAATCTGGCAAAAATCGTCCATAACTTGTATGCAAGTTGATCAAGTTATGGACGATTTGTCTGGCAAAATCTTTCAAAAATCGGACCGACAAAAAAAATCGGTCCGATTTATAGCTGTTTTCTTGCATTGTCGTGCAGTTAAGGATTTTCAATGTATGGAAAATCTTGCAAAGTCTGGCAAAAATCGTTCTCGGACAAAAATCTTGCATTCGAATTCTGGCAATATCGTCCAAAAATCTTGCCATTTTGGCGCTAGGGTAACACCATAAAAAATTGAGCTGACGACGTTTAATTAAAATTAATAAAATAGAAAAACTCGCACAGTATAGTTACAACATTATGATATATGGTCAGTGCTTTGTAATAATCCATAATGGGAGTTAATAGAGCGTTTTTTTGGGTTTGTGTGATCTATGGGAAGTTGGGTATTAGGGGGAATTCGGATGAATCAGATGTGAACTATTCAGAGTTGGCAATTAATCGACGTCAATAGACCCAAGGCCCACGAATATCATCTGCCATGGGCAGTCAGTTGCCAACTCTGGAACTTTTTCGCCCAAAAAATTCAATAAATTCTTCCAAAATTCCCCTCAAAGATCACAATAACAATTTATTCACAGAATATCCACAAATTCTTCCTAAAAGTCATCAAAAACCAACTTCCATAAAGTCATTTCTAAAGCCATTTTCTTCAATGTCTTTTCATAAGAAATCAATCACACATTTCAGTGCCTCGCATTGTTCCTCATTCTCACAATACTCCAACGTGCTCCGCAACAATGAAATCTTTTGAATCATGACAGAAAAAGAAGACAGTCAGGCGTTTGACTTCATGAGAACCGGAAAATTTCTTTTTTTTTCGGCAATTTTATGCTGCATAAATTGATGTTGGATACTCTTTTTTGGGAGAGATTCGATGCATAAAATTCTGAGATTATCTCATAAACACGATAAAATATATCACTATAATTATGTCTAGTCGAAAGGCATTTACATTATGTTGAGCATCAATTTTAAGGTTCAAAATGTAATAAATTACTATCATCAATATGTGCTCGAACCTTTAAAAATGTAATATTTTAATATAGTGTAATTTATGCTGTTAAATTTACATATTTTTCGTCATACTTATTTATGATAATGGCTATGGAAGTTGGGATTTTGAAGTTAAAAGAGCTGATGTCTTGAGGTATTGAAGTTTAGGTCGGGAATGTGCTTAACTTTCAATTTTACTCAATTTTAAGCTATTTCTAAGCATTAATATATCTAAAACCCTACAAATTCCATCTATAAACTCCACCGGAACCACATCAAACAGCCTCTCCAACTCCTACTGATTATAACATCAAGTTCACATCCAATTTATATTATGATGCATTAATCACTCACTTATGACATATTTACGAGCAAAATATTACATTAATCACAACTGAATGCACAGCGACATCATTTTGACAACTTTATGCACTTACTACAAAAATATAATCATCTTAAAAGCTTTATTATGTCTAGTAAATGAAACGGCAAGTCGGCAAGTTTTCCTTCAAACCGCTTCTCAAATGCCGACTTTATGCAATACTTGAAGCAGAAATAACGTCAATAAGTTGCAAAAAATGAGAATTAAATAAGCAAACAAAAATGTGAGAATGAGATGAAAAATAAATTTGCAATAATTTGATTAAGCAACAGAAATAGTGATTTTTTGACAACAGATTTGGATGTAGTCAGGGGAGCAGGGATGGAAACCCCTAAAAAAATTCAAAATTTGATTCTAATCTAGAAAAAATGTTCCAAAATTCAACCTTAACCTAGAAAAATTCTAAAATTTGACCCGAACCTAAAAAAATTCCAAAATTCAACCCTAACTTAAAAAAAAATCCAAAATTTGGCTTTAACCTAGAAAAATAATTCCAAAATTCAACCCTAACCTAGAATACTATTCTTAAATTCGACCCTTACCTAGAAAAATTCCCAAAATTATACCCTTACCTAGAAAAATATTCCGAAATTAAATCCTAACCTAGAAATATATTCCAAAATTCAATCCTAACCTAGAAAAAGTTTTAAAATTCAATCCTAACCTAGAAAAATTCAAAAATTTAGCCCTAACCTAGAAAAAATTTCAAAATTCAGCCCTAACCTCGAAAATAATTCCAACCACTAGACCCTAACCTCAAAAAAAATTCCAAAATTAGACCCTAACCTCAAAAAACTCACCAAAACCATCCTTAACCCATCAAAAACCACTTCATACATCCCTGACTCAATTCATAATGACTAATAAACATTTCCAGTGGCAATAAACATGTCACGATCAAGTCACGATAATACACGCGACAAACATTTGCAATACTATAACATTATAGCTTAATCGAAAGTAGTTTCTAATTAGAATATTCATAAGTAATGCTTAATCATCAGCATTTAATTAACCCATACTTATCGTGTGAGTGAATTATAGCACAAAATTCCATTCTGAATATAAAGTAAGTCATTATTCATACATAACGGTCAATGTCAACTGATAACCTTTTCGTATGCGGTTGACATGGAAATTTTGACAAGAGCACTTGAAGTTCGGATTGTGATTTAAAATTGAAATCAATCAAAAATGATAATTTTGACGATCTTCACACTGTGGTGACATTGAATTTGCAAATAATTTGATTTTGTGATGTTTATTGAGTTTGAGGATGTTGTTGTGTGTCTGGAGATTTAAATTGAATTACAAAGTGTTTTGTGAGATGATTGTTGGATGTTTTCCAGATTGTAGAGCAAATATTGTGGAGGAAATGATGTTGTTTGTGGGATTTTTTTGTTATTATGTAACTTTGTTGTGTCTGGTTGGGTATCAGGATCAGTTTTAATCGTTTAAAGTGTTTTTGAATGCCTAAATGCAGAAAATCTCAGTTTTAGACGTCAAAGTGGTCCAAAAACAGTAGTCAAGAAGATTTTACTTCCTTACTTACTTTGTTGGTCATGCAGATCAGTTATTATCCATGTCCTCCCTTAGGTTGTGTCTGAATCAGGCTCTATCGCTGATATCCGCTTGCCAATTATCGATCCCAAGTGCATTATCATCTCTATCGACTGCGTCGTTGCATATCAAGGTGATTTCTAGCTGTTTTATCGTTTGATTACATTCTGTCGTTAACAAAGTGAATGAGCTATGATTCAACGACTGTCTTGTACCTTTCGGGACTTGAACCAAATGGAAAAGAGGTAAGAAATGTGTTTTGTGGCCTGTAGTCAAGCTAAAAGCTAGATCTATGCTTTAATTTGACTAATATTGGCACCACACCTGCTTCATTGGAGAGTTAAGTTCAAAATCTCTTCAAATTCTAATTCATCTATAATCGAGGACGACTTGAGAATTTTCTGGAGATTGAAAACAGTTATTAAGAGTTCTTCCTGGGTAGTCTCGGGCTAGGTCTCAGTTTAGAGTATTTGTCGATAAATCATGAAATTTAAATAAAACACAAGGCAACCAAATTGCAATTTTTATGACTGTTAAAATGAGAATTGGCACTTGGCTGCCATGAACAATTTATGCCGATCGAGAATATAAGCATAACCTCAGAAATTTAAAAAACAAAACATCCTCAAGGAACTCACAAAAACTCATCCCAACTCTCATACTCAACAATTTAAAATTCATTTTCTTTCAATTACTGATTATCAATTTTTAACAGAATCCGCCCAATAAAGCAGCATTTTCTTATTTTTTGCACAGCCAATTTAATGCTCAATAGAACAAAAAATTCCTTCATTCTCTTCATTTTACCAACAATTTTTATACGCCGCATAGCATCAAACTCACATCATAAATATCATATTTCAACATACTTAGAAAATATGCTCGCTTCCCTATCATCAGCATTACATTTCAATTTCTTCTTACTTCAATAAAAAGTTACAAAACAAAATAATAAAAAAAAGTCGTGAGAAATAAATATTCTTGAGATATGTGAAGTGCCTCTTCATTAAGAGTCTGTGTGCAAAGAAGAAGCCACTCGTTTATAATTTTACTTCCTATGCAGTCTTTTTGTTAACATTATTTTCAAAGATCTTACCTTAGAGCAGTGCTGGGCAACATTTTATTCTTATTGCACATTTTGAAGGTTAGTCTCTACCGTAACTGCACACAGCATACGGATCATAGCATTTCCAATCATTTTGGAGCACCGCATCACACAGATTCCCCATCACTGCCTTAGAGGAACGATTCGAGTCAATAAATTAGGTAGCTTACATTCCATTATAATCAAAAGACATTACAGCCTAAGGGTATTGTACATTAATGATAGAAAATGACGAAAATTGCAGTATAATATGTTTTTATTCAGTCTTGGGGGTATGAAGTATGATATCTGATATCATACAGGCATTAACAAAAATAATAATGCAATTTTGTGGAATGTGAATGATTTTGTTGAGATTGAATCAGGAAATGTTTAAGGAGATTTGTGACTTTATCTAATGTTCAAGGTTATTTGAAGTGATGAATAATTTGGAATTGAATGGAAGTGTGAACCGAATTTAGTGACTGCTACGGATTCTCTTAAAACAGACTCTTATGCATTTTTTTTATCCTATAATCACTTCTTGTCCACAATAAAACATCCAATCAGGCAAAAAGTCAAACAAAACATACCAAAAAAAAATTAGCTTTCAAAGCCATCGCAAGCTCTTTTAAAAGTTAAATTACAAAAAGTGGTCAGTAAAAGAAAATAAAGTTGTGTGTCATAAAATTAGATTACAGACAATAAAATCGCAGACTTGCTTCCGTTGTTTGCGTTTATTTGGTTTGAAATAAAAAGGTAATAAACGAGATTTGATTGTTGTGGATAAAAGGTTGTTAATTTAATTAATTGGGGTGAAAATTGTTGATGGTTGAGGAATTTTTGAGGTGTTTTGGTGAGTTTTGGAGGGATTTTTTGGGAGTTTAGGGGGAATTTATTAGAAAAGCACATGGATAATTGGCAAATATGGTGATATTGAAGTCTTTTTCATCCTTGCTAGGCTCCTCGTGCTGGATTCTTGAATATATTCTT
This sequence comes from Chironomus tepperi, assembly GCF_022539635.2. NCBI lineage: Eukaryota > Metazoa > Arthropoda > Insecta > Diptera > Chironomidae > Chironomus > Chironomus tepperi. The sequence goes on from NW_027226207.1 coordinate 7,213,040, forward strand.
GGATACACAAGGAAACAACCTCAAATTTACCCAAGAAACCGGTCAATAATGATATAATTATTTAAAAGTGACTTTATAGACTCCAAATATGTTCCAATGATCATCTAGTCAAATTATCTTTAGCACAGATTATCTCCTTACATTCCTTAGAAGGACTTAACTGCCATTAACTTCTTTTCCCAACAACTTGATCAATTTACAGCACTTTCCATAGTTTTCCTCCTTAAAAATACCAAAAACTATCACAAAATCAATCAAAATCCTGTCAATATATTGCAATATTTCAAAAAAAAAGTTCTAATTCCTGTGGCATGTAACAATATTTATTATTTTTACAAAAACATTAATCAAACAGCAGCAAAAAGTTATGATCAATCAAAAAACATTCAATAATGAACAGAACATAGAAAATAAATTCCACAGCCCCAACATGCAAGCTGTCTACATAAACAAACTGAATGTTCTCTGCACGTGTGCTAATTTAAGGACGTAGGTGTCGCATAAATAATTTTTTTTCGTAAACTGTAAATTCTCTTGTTCTGATTCTGAACTTGATTTCTGTTTTCATATTTCCTGAATTAATTTTTGAAGCGCGTTTGACTTGTTTTATTAAATTATTGTCATATTGGAATTTGAATACAAAAAGGTGATAATGGAAATTTACCTTAAAAATCGTGTAAAATTAATATGCAAAAATATTTTTGGTGTCTTTGACTTGGATGTTGTGTTGTGAATTGGTTAGACGTTCATTGACTTGGTTTTGGTGAATGATTTGCTTGGTTTGAGTTGGGGGAATTGGCATTCTTATCTGTCTAATGGTGAGGTGTAGCTGCTGCTGTAAATTGTCATAATTTTACCATACTTAATTCGCTGCACGGACAGATCCATTGCTTTCCTTAGTTTGCGTCTGAAACTGGCTCCATCACTGGCAACCGTTTGTCAATAACCGATGCCAACTGCATTACTTTCTTTATCGATTGTACTAGTCATCAACTGGACATTAACTTGCCATTCCATTCCGCAGTCATTCCAATCTTCAAAATTTTAATAATGAGACCACCAAACTACATTTTCTAAATCATTTAATCCACTCACCAATCATCCAAATCTACAGATTATCAATAAATTTCTATCCACATCCATTATTCAAATTACTTCTTTTCGGATAACCAATGCACCCAAGATATGCATCAATATGTGCAGCTAATTGATTGTAAATTAAAAACGTGAGATTCATATTAATAGCTTCATGGTTGATAATTTTATGGAATCTACTTAATATTCAGCTCTCGTTTTACAATTTTAAAGATGTCATGAATAAATTTGGTGATTTATAATTTATGAGCTCATTAGTTGATGTAGCTGATTGTAGAGATGGAAAAGAATAAAATAAAAAAAATTGGAGATACGTTTTGGGAAATTGGAATAAGAACTAATCATGCATATCCAGATATTGGATCAATTAACCAACTTATGGTATTCGTATTACTTAACATCTAAAGCTGACTATATCCAGCTCTAAATCTACTGATTCGTACAATTTCATTCAAATGCCATCAAACATTCACACTATGGGGCAAAATGAAAAAAAAAGGGACATTCACTTTGATTTTTGGACTTTTTGGAATCAAGACTTGAGGGTATTTTTTTCTTATAGTACATATAGCAATAGACTTGCATGCAAAATTTCAGCTCATTTGGTGCTGTTTGGTCGGTTCTGGAGCTGGTTGAAGTTGAAAAATGGTAAAAAAATGGTTTTTTTCACTTCTTGTTTGACTTGAAAAGTTTCATATTTAATTAAAAGATATTGAAAAACGGTTTTTGGTTCCTAATTGTACTATATAAGAGCTTTAATTTGACATAGGACAAGGTTTATATATACTGGGTTTTAGTGGCAGGACTTGAGAAAATGTATGAAAATACCAGTAAAAAAAGCTTCAAGCGTCCGGAAAATATGCTAGTTCTCAAAAGTTTCTCATATAGACCTATTTTTTCATAAAGTACTTACTTTCTACTTTTCAAAACTGAAAAAATATCCAAAATCGGTTGGTACGAACAAAAGTTATTGCATTTTTAGTTTTGGACGAATTTTTTTCTCAAAACTAATATTTCTGAGATGAATTTGGAAGATATCATTTGGAAAAAGTTTTTTAATGTTTTTTAATGTATTTAGTCATTTTAAGAAGACCTGTGAAGAAATTTTTTGAAAAAGTTCAAAACTCTCTGAGTTAGAGGTACATATGCTATTTGACGACTTGACCCTTTTTCTTATCACTAAATCGGCTATAACTTTTACATGCTAAAATATTTTTTAGTTTTGTTTTCTGTTTCTTGTAGATTATTGTAATACCTTTCCAACAATATATAATACATAATAGTTGGAAGTTGTCTTGGTCATGACAACGGACCCTGTTTGTGACTGACCCTTTTCAAAGAAATTTTCAAAAAGGTCATTTCAAAAACTAACACTTAGAAATTAAATAATGTAATTTTTTTGTGTTTTTTAGGTCAAAATATGATAGTTTTGAATCTCAAAACTCAAAAATCTTATTTTGTAAACTTGCTGCAACTTTAGGGGCCTTCACAGGTAATACTCAGGTAGTGTCTCAATTGTCAAATATGAAACTTTTATATTGACTTTTTTTGATTGATATTCAACATTTACACTTATTTTGTGCAAAATATATCAATTTTAAAAAGTTTGGGTCGAAAAAACGTGATTTTTGACTATTTTGTTAAAAACAGGCTAAGGTAGGCCACATTTAAGGCACTCCAGTAGCCACTATGATTAAGTTCTATACATGTTTTATACATATTTATAAAGGTAATAGTAGCACCTAGTAACAACAGAAAACAGAATGCAAAAATATTGGTGCTAAAAAAAGTTATAGTCATTTGAGTGGCCAAAAAAGTGCTCAGGAGGGCAACCAGCATAGGCAAAAACAAAAAAATTCAAAGTTTTAATGAAATTCTTGAAGTTTTTTTAATAAAAATTATTTTTTTGTCATAATAATTCAAAATATTGCATTTTTTGTCAAAATAAACGTAAAATTTTGAATTTATGTGTTTTTGCCTATGCTGGTTGCCCTCCTGAGCACTTTTTTGGCCACTCAAATGACTATAACTTTTTTTAGCACCAATATTTTTGCATTCTGTTTTCTGTTGTTACTAGGTGCTACTATTACCTTTATAAATATGTATAAAACATGTATAGAACTTAATCATAGTGGCTACTGGAGTGCCTTAAATGTGGCCTACCTTAGCCTGTTTTTAACAAAATAGTCAAAAATCACGTTTTTTCGACCCAAACTTTTTAAAATTGATATATTTTGCACAAAATAAGTGTAAATGTTGAATATCAATCAAAAAAAGTCAATATAAAAGTTTCATATTTGACAATTGAGACACTACCTGAGTATTACCTGTGAAGGCCCCTAAAGTTGCAGCAAGTTTACAAAATAAGATTTTTTGAGTTTTGAGATTCAAAACTATCATATTTTGACCTAAAAAACACAAAAAAATTACATTATTTAATTTCTAAGTGTTAGTTTTTGAAATGACCTTTTTGAAAATTTCTTTGAAAAGGGTCAGTCACAAACAGGGTCCGTTGTCATGACCAAGACAACTTCCAACTATTATGTATTATATATTGTTGGAAAGGTATTACAATAATCTACAAGAAACAGAAAACAAAACTAAAAAATATTTTAGCATGTAAAAGTTATAGCCGATTTAGTGATAAGAAAAAGGGTCAAGTCGTCAAATAGCATATGTACCTCTAACTCAGAGAGTTTTGAACTTTTTCAAAAAATTTCTTCACAGGTCTTCTTAAAATGACTAAATACATTAAAAAACATTAAAAAACTTTTTCCAAATGATATCTTCCAAATTCATCTCAGAAATATTAGTTTTGAGAAAAAAATTCGTCCAAAACTAAAAATGCAATAACTTTTGTTCGTACCAACCGATTTTGGATATTTTTTCAGTTTTGAAAAGTAAAAGTAAGTACTTTATGAAAAAATAGGTCTATATGAGAAACTTTTGAGAACTAGCATATTTTCCGGACGCTTGAAGCTTTTTTTACTGGTATTTTCATACATTTTCTCAAGTCCTGCCACTAAAACCCAGTATATATAAACCTTGTCCTATGTCAAATTAAAGCTCTTATATAGTACAATTAGGAACCAAAAACCGTTTTTCAATATCTTTTAATTAAATATGAAACTTTTCAAGTCAAACAAGAAGTGAAAAAACCATTTTTTTACCATTTTTCAACTTCAACCAGCTCCAGAACCGACCAAACAGCACCAAATGAGCTGAAATTTTGCATGCAAGTCTATTGCTATATGTACTATAAGAAAAAAATACCCTCAAGTCTTGATTCCAAAAAGTCCAAAAATCAAAGTGAATGTCCCTTTTTTTTTCATTTTGCCCCATAGTGATTCATCCACAATATTCATCCCAAAGAATTCTGAATCATCAAACAAAAAAACCATTCAATCTCAAATTTTCATTCATAAATCATAACAAGCATGATCTTATGTCACACATGCTATCAATTAAAAACAACGCTGCACATTCTCAAACCATCCAAAAGCGACAAAACAAGAATGAGAATCTTTTGAGCAAAAAAAATAAAATTTTATGAATGAAATTTAAATTTAAATGTACAAAAAAAAATCTTCTTGCTGCCTCGCTTTACAATCACAGAGAGGCAAGAAGAATGAGGCAATAAAGAAGAAATTAAGAATGAAAAGACATACGGTAAAGCAGAGAACATTTATTGCTCACGATGATGATGATGTGAATGGGATATAAAAAAAAAGAAGTTCCATTATCTTAAAAGCATATATTGGTTATATGTTCGAAATGTCCATTGAACGTAGCCAACATCTCAACAAATTATCACATCAATTAGTGTACTAATGAGCAATAACTTGCTGAGTTCAAGGGTATAACGTGATATGAATTGACATTTAAATACATAAAACGTGTTGGATGTGTCACGTTTGAAAGTTCTTATAGTGCTACAAATTAATGAATAATTGGAGTTGAAATTCTATTTGAAATTTTTAGAAGTCTGATTGGTACATAATGAAATGTTGGAACTAAGGTGTCAAGATGATATATTTAGTAGCAAATGGTGACCAAATAGTGAATTTACTCCTTTTTGGCAACTAACTGCAACTTAGCTTTAAGTACATTGATGTGTTGGGTACTGTGCCCTAATAGACTTGTTTATGGTCGTCGGCGTTGCTTTCACTTGCTGGAATCCCTTAAATTCGACAACATGTCCGCCAGAGTCACGTCCACAAGTGGTTTGATTTTTTGCATTTCCATGCTGTATGCCTTACAAACTCGTCATCCTTATAACAAAATTCCTTAATAAAAATCCATCAAATTCCATAAAAATTATTCAAAAATTCAATAAAACTAAAATTTCATCTTTTTCTTATTCTCATTCTAGAAATCAACAATAGAACCATCACAGAACTATCAACCTATCGCCTTATTCTTGTTAACATCATTCACATCAAAAAAGAAGGAATTCCAATTCTATTCAGAACGAGACAACAATTTCTGAACTTAGACAACAACTATTTTATATTAAAATAAGAAAACAAAACAAAAAAATCAGCTTGGACAAGGCAGCAAATCATGTAAAATTGAGAATGTGATAGAGAAGAATTAAGATTGAGGCAATTGTTGGACGATTGAATGCCAATAAAGTGAAATCATCGTTTAAGAAAATTCATTGAGTGATTTAACACGGATTGTTATGAAAAGTGCAATGGACTGTAGAGTGGACTAGTGTGGGTGGAATAGTGAATAATAGTTGAATTTTGGGTCATTGTTCTTGTGTGTTGTTTGGGGACTTTAGTGATCTTCTCAATTTTAAACAATTTTCCAATCAACAATAATCATCATTATCATTATCAGCGATGCCTGAACTCCACTAAATGCAATAAACAGTAACAAGAACCGCATGAAAGAAAACAAGAACAAGGAACGAAAAAAAAAGACAAGAGACACAGTTGTTAATAATTCCAATCTGACAACGAAAAATGCACAGCAATGTGATGGAATAAAGAGTATATTGACAATGCATGAAGCCACTCAATTGCACAACTGTGGTTAAAGTAAAAAAAATAAAATTGTTAAGTGAATTAACGCAGAAATTCTTGTTTAACCACAATATCATGTATTTTTCTGTTTCCAATTGAATGGGAATAAGAAAGACTCATTGTGAATTTTTAAAAAGTATGCTTGTTACCTTTTTGTGAGAAAGGAAAGTGCACAGGCAATTATAAGTGTATACGACAAGAATATATCGGTTATAAATAATAAGAAAGTGCAATGGCACCAAATAAATCAGCCAAGAATGGCACAGCCAACAAGAATCATAACAATAATAATAACAACAATAACTATCAAAAGAATGGCGAGAATGGTAAGGAGAATCTAAAAAAGAAACAGACGCAAAAACAAATCAAAGTCAAGAAACCAAAGACACGTGATTCCGATTGCTGCAGCATAAATTTTATCAAATATGTGCTGATTATTGTTGATATAGTCTTCTTTGTGAGTATTTTTTGGAATTTTAACATTTATTGTGAATTGATTGTTTACGTTTTGAGTTTGAATCTTAAGAGTCATTTTTCATGAGATTGGCATATTCCCAAAGCTTCAAACTTTCCAAATTTGCTTGCTCCGAACCAATAATCATAAATATACTCAATTTTCCCTAATTTTATCAAATTTAATGCAAATTATTCATCTCCAAAAACTCAAAGTGGAAAATCCACATGAAAATAAATAATCTAATCCAATATCATTAATGTTCAGTAAAATACAACCATATACCCATCTATAACCGATAATCTTTAAAAATATCAACAAAATTGGACATAAACATCGTAGATTATCCAAAAACTAACCACAATATTGACCATTAATCCCATGAATTTTAAATTATTTAAACAATAAATTTTAAAAGCATTTCTGTTGACGATGATCTACAAAATTATATACTCAGCCCACTGGTAATCATAAATATTATTGGATATTCACCTATCTATAATTTATATATCGATAATATCAATTTGCTATTAAATCATGCGACTTCCTATTTTAGACAATTTTTTTGATTTCCATTGAGGTCATTCACAAGTGACGACAAGCATGTTGCACTATAATTTGTCTATAATAATAATAAATAATAAATTCAAGCACTGCTTACAAAAGAAGAATTTGTGAATTATTTTCATTTCCTCAACATTAATTTCAAGCCCAGCTGGTAATGGAAGGTAACAAAATTCTTTCCAAAACAGCTGAATCTTGGACATACAACTTGCCAAAAAAACGAAATGTAAATGAACGCTTATAGCATGTGGGAGCAACAAGCTGAAAAAAAAAATTATAATTTTTATGGATCTTAAAATAAAACAACAGCAATTCAATCGCTTTTGGGTAATTTTATCTGGAATGCTGAAGCAAAATTGGGAAATACAGAGAAGCTTAGTCTGAATTGATAAACGTTTAGGAATAAATATGTTTATTGCTATTAGTAGATAATCGTTTTGTTTTGATGGATTATATTATATCGTGTACTAGAAGAATTGGTCTGTTATGGACCGCAGAATAGGACCGTGCTTGATATTTCTTTGTATTGGAAGAAAAGGTAAGTTATGGACCACAGAATAGGACCGTGCTTGATATTTCTTTGTATTGGAAGAATAGGTCCGTTATGGACCGCAGAATAGGACCGTGCTTGATATTTCTGAGATTGAGTTAAGTCACAGTGATATTTTGACTCACTGCTTTGCAGTTATCTCGTCACGAAGTTGTTGACATAGCGACATACAGTTCATGATATTGCCAACCATTCTTGACTGGACAATAGAGTGCCGCGGCACCCAAGTTAGACATTCAATTTCCAATCTCCAACAGAAATAATTCACATTGGTTCAAAGTCAATTAAAACTTAAAATCATTATTTTTTAATTTGATATATTTATGGAACTTAATGCCTATTTTCATAGCTCTGCGCTACTTTTTTTTCATTCATCTATTTTTATTTCTAAGATTATTATTGTAAATGGAAGAAGAAAAAAAATTAATTTTCAATTTACGAAACAATTCAGTTCCATTCATCACATAAAATCTTCTCATAAGAGAGTCCAAAGTCATACTTAAAAGTGTCAGATTTAAGTAGTTGAGCTCACTCAACGATCATAATCCGCAAAAGCTGTTTATCGTTTTCATTTGAAGATTATGTTTTGTGATACAACAAAACAAGCAAGCTACATTGTGATCTGACTTAATAATCAACATCAAGATGAGTAAGAAATGTCCATGAAATTTATATTTGAGATATTTTTGCTTAATCTTCGATTGCAACTAAGCTGAGGCGTGTTAAGTTGGGGCAGAATTGCCCAATGGGTCAAACCCCTGCCCCTTTTTGGAATGTGGTCTCATACCTACTTAACTACTTGTTTTCTGGGTTTACAAACCAACTGCAAATCATAGTTTGCTCTATCACTGACTCTCGAATGCCAGTTGAAGCTTCAATTGTAATGAAATTTGAAGGACTTAAGTGTTTTGTTTTTGGAACCATCTCAAGTGAAGAATGATACGCTATAACAAGATAAAGCAGTAGTGAGCAACTTGTGTGCTGCAACACTAATGAGCATGGCTTGAGCGGTTACGATCATGACTTAATACTAAGTTGAGTCGTGGTACAAAAAAGGTTTCCTACCTCTGAGCTAATGCTAAGTCCATTTCCAAAAAAACTTTTTGTCAAGGCACACAGATTGCCCGACACTGGTCTAGTTGATGACTAATTCTAATAGTTTTTGGTCCATTCGAACATATAGCGAAGTCAAGTGCTGATTTTTAGCTTAAAATATAAATTTAAAATTAAATAATGAAATCTATTTTTAAAGAGTCAAAGTTTAACACTTAACGGTCGTTAATTAATTTTATTTAAAATCAAAACTAATTTCTGAACAAAACAATTTGTTGATTTAACTAACAATTCCTAACATATATTTTTTAATTTTTTAAAACTAATTTAAATTTAAATTCTTTAAATAAAAAATCCTTTTCTAAAGGATCATTCATCATCTGATGACTCATTGTCAAGATAAGCTTGCAATCTTGCTTGAGCTTTTGGATCATAATTACTTGCTTGATTTTGACGACTAGTGGAAGGCATTTCCTCATTATCACTTGATTCAGTACTTTCTCCTGAACATTCAGATAACATTTCATCATCATTTAAGTTAATTAAATTAAAGGTTTTACAAAAATCTACACAATTTTCACTTTTATCTCTTAAAATTTCTTGGAAGTTATCCTTAATATGCTTGCAAAGTAAGTCTTCTTTTGATTCAAAGATTTGGGTAATCAAATCTTTAAGCAATTTATAAGTATTTTCACATAAAATGCTGATTTTATCAAATGGAAATAACGAAATAAACAAATCTTGAAACCATTTCCAAGATTCTTTATATTTGACATAAAGGTTTATTACACTTGGAATGTCTTCTATATATTCATCAAAGAAAACCCAAATTAATGGATTATGTTCATTGCACATTGATAATTCATCGTCATTGAAACTAAAATAAGAAAAATGATTACAAAATTCGTCACAATCATCTTCGTAATAATAAAATAAAATTTTTTTCATACATTCATCAACAATGTGCTTATCAAGAGGATAAAATTCAATTAAAAATTCTTCAAATAATTTGAGTCTTTTAATGTTGTATATTAAATTATTATCTCTGTCGCCAGACCAAATGCAAAATTTAAAATCTTCTTTGTTTTCATCAAAAATTTCAAATAAAAAGTCTTTTATGGTTTCATAAATTTTCATGTCACAATTAAAAAATATGTAACTTATATCAACATCTTTCAAGAAGTTTTTGTCCGTAAATTCATATTTTTTAAAAAAAATTTCAAATTTTCGATTATTTTAACACTTTCAATTGCACTGTTTACGATATCTTTAAAATTCCAATTCAAAATCTTCTGAAAAATTACTTTGATTTTCAGCTCATCTTTGCAAAATATTTCATTTAAAAACACTTCAAATTTTTTTAAATTTTCAATATTTTCAAATAATTCGTCAATGGAATCAAAATGTTTTGCAAAATAAGCTATAAGGGATTCTTCGTCTGAATTAAAAACAGTATTAACCATTTCTATTAATTTTGGAAATGTTTCATCCGTTTTTCTGATGATCAATTTAAATAATATTTCTTCATTTAAAATTAAGTTCCGCAATTCTACGTAAGACCCCTCAAAAAAATGTAAACATTGATCTACAAGTCTAGTAAACTGTGAAGGATTTGCCCAGAGAAAAGAATTATTTTCAAATAAAACTGATAAATATTTTTTAATACATTTCTTAATATCTTTCTCGTCATTTCCTAAAATTTCACTTAACAATTTTCTTAAAGAATCATACTCTTCTTCATTTATAATCAAATAGCTATTAACTTTAACGTCTAACAAATATCCTTTCAGTTTAGTTTCATTAGAATTGAAAACTTGTTTTAAAAAATCGACCACTATTGGATACTTTTCATAATTAAGATTTGAAATCAATTGTTTCAAAAAACCCTTTTTAGGATTCAAATAATCTTGAATTTCTTCATTTGATTCCTTATATTTCTCGTATAAAGATATGATTTTTTGAAAAACCTCTGAACTGCGTATTGAAAATGGAGTATAATGATTGTATTCGTGAAATAAGATTGAATGATAAACTTTCTTATTTAATTTTTCGTTTTCGAAGGTTGAAATAAAATTTTGAAATTTTATAAAAAAATTTTCATATCTAAACAGCTTATTGAATGTTTGATAATCTAGACATTTTTCTAATTCTACTGGATTATCCTTAAAAACTTCATAAATTAAGTTTTGAAATTTCAAAAAATCTTCATTTGAAAAAAGATAAAAAATTTCCATTGGAATCTTTTTAAGAATAAAAATTCTTCTGAATTCATTTTTGGATTCATTTGAATTATTCCAAATTTCTGAATTATTAAGATATTCTTTCTTATCTTTTAATTCCTCATTTAAATGAGTTATACTTTTAAAGATTTCATATATTAAATAACAGTAAACTTTTAAAGTAATTCTCAAATGTTTATGTTCTGTATGGTTTTCTAATTTTTGATCCAACTCGTGTTTTAAATACATTTTATCACCAATCCTAGAGTATTTTACAAAAAGATGACAAATTTTTGTAAAAGTCTCTTCCTCATCAGAAGAAACACCATTCATTCTTCTCATCATGTGCTCTAGAATTTCTTTATTCATTACATCTGAAAACCACATTTCAAAATGTTTTTCATAAATTGAAAGTCTTTCTGCAGCATTAAATTCATTTTCTATAAACTCAAATAGTTTTAATGTTCTTATTTGATTTGTTCTGTTGAATTTATGTGGATATATATTTAGCAAATTATTTTTATTAAATTTATATTTTCTTCTATTTTTAATTCTAATAAAACGTTTATTCCACTTTAATCCAAATACTAATTCGAGGACTTCTATTATAGTTCTTATACCAACAAAATACAAATTACCCTTTAAAAGGACAAATTCTAAGAAATTTTCATTCTTTTTTGAAAGAAAAAAATTCTCTAAAATATCACGATTATTGAGTAAAAAAATGCAGAGAAGCTTAAAAATCAATTCATCTTTTATTAAATAATAGTTATTTAGACTTGATTGAAATTTTGTAAAATGATCATTTTCTTTATCATTTTCGAAGTCATTTTTCGTTTTGATAAGCAATTCTTCTAATTTGTTTAATTTCTCATGACTTTTGATTTTTCTGTTCGGATTGTTTAACATGGAAGTTAAAATAAATTTAAAGATAATTCCGCTATCAATACCTATGGTGATTTTATTGAAAATAATGTTCAAATCTTCATCATCAATTTTTAATCCACATGTAAAAAATGAAACTATAAACTCAGCTAGGAAATATTCTGCATAAGATCTGTGTTTAAAGTGGATATATTTTCCAATTGGATTTTCATCAAACTCAGCATCAAGATCTACAAATCCAAATCTTTGAATCTTACTAACTTTCCATTTAGATTTCTCGAGTTTCCATAATTTAATTATCGATAAATTCTCGATTAAATCCTCATGATATAAGTATGTTAATGCTAATACTTGATGAACATGTCCGAGAGTAAAATGCGTTATCGTTGGATCTTTGTCATTGACATTAACTTTTGAATCATGAAATTTTCTAACATTTTCTGTTATTTTTTCAAAAATATTATATAAGTTTAATGATTCACTATTCAGTTCAATCTTATTATTTGCATGAAGTTCTGCAATAATTGTTATCAATAAAGGATTATTTAAGTCAAATGAATCTGACCATTTTTGGCCGTACTTGTCGGTATTTATGAATTCATAAAAGTTATTAAATTCTTTAAGAATAATTTGCTTATCTTTTTGATCATTCTTCTTGTGCTTATTGTAGGTTTGTATGAAAAGATTTTCTATGTCTTCTCTGGATAGAGGTTCATGCATGAAAGCTTTTGTTTTCAATGCTTTTTCAAGTTCCTTTTTATGTTGTAGACGAGTTGAGATCCAAATTTGATTCTCTATTTTTTCGCCATTTTCATTAATTTTAATCATTTTTTCTTTAATTTCTTTTAAAAATTTAATAAAAAATGTGTCAACTTTTGGACAGATTTCGTCATATCCATCAAAAAACAGAATAACTTTTCCATTCTCAAACATATTATTAAAAATTTCAGACTCAATTCCTGGATTTATATTTTGAATTGTACGCAAAATTGACAAGGCATTGTGATCTTTATTAATGAATTTCATAAAATATTCTTCATTATTTTTTAAAGTAATAAATGAAATCCAATGATCAGTAAAGTATTTTTTCTCATCTAAATATTGTTTAATATGTTTTAAAGTAACTGTCTTTCCTGCACCTGATTCATCAGCAAGGATAAAGACTTTTGAAATTTTAACAAATTCAATTATTTCATCGAGATTTTTCGAAATTACTTGAACATTTTCATCAATATTCTCCTCATTTTGAAGTTTTAAAATGAATTTTCGATTAATGACTTCATACTCATGTTCTTTAGTGTTATTATTCGATTCCGTAAACTGAAATATTTTGTTATTTAATAAACAATTCTTAATGCTGTCTGGCGACAATCCACAAGCTTTAATTATATTTTCAAACTCATCAAAATTGCCAATAATTTCCTTAAAAGTATTTTCAACTCCATTAAGCCTAACTTTTGTATGATAAATTTTGATTTTCATTGGATTAGTAAGATCTTCATATTTGACTAAAGCTTCCTTGTCGTTCAATTTTGACATAAGTTTTAATGTTTCCCCCATATCATTCAAAATTGAATCAAAAAAAAGATTAAAAAGATAACTAAATTTTTTCTTACAAAAATTAAACTTATGAAGATTAAACTTGTATTGCATTTTGATATGAATTGGTCTTACAATCAACTCGCAATCTCTTGTGTATTCGAATTTATTCACATCATCTTCTTCAAATGCTATTTCTATAAGAGTTTCGTCTTTCTGATGATCTTCACATTCCTTAACTACTTTTTCTCTAAAATATTTCTTTTGACTTGATTCGCCGATTGGATAAGGTAGAAACACATTCATGTAAGTTACATTTAACGCAACATGACAAAATTCGTGAATTATGTGTCCGTAGACTTCATATTTCTTATCTTCATTCAATAATTCTTTACCAGCTAAGTAAATAGTTCCATTTCCATCACAGCATCCAACTGAATAAACTGATCTTGTTGGAATCATGTAACAAACTGTATCAAGCTCAAAATCCCATTCAATAGTCAAATTTTTAACTGTTGCTGCAAGTTGAAGGATTAAAGAGCAATCATCATCTTTGTTTAGAGCTCTTAATGCTTTCTGTATTGACATCCAGTACTTTTTAAAATTCGGAACACTGTTAACAATTATAGAACAGGCTTCAAGAATATAGACGTGCATTAATGGATTTGTATGTGCATTTAGTTTCACTCGTTTAATATGCCTGTTCATTTTAGTTTCATTATTTTTCATTAAACTTTTGAACTCATCTATTTCATGGATTCCTATAATGCATCCTCTCGCAGATAAAAACTCTTGAATCTCATCGTTTCCTGAAATTAATGCAGTCATCATAAGGGATTGATTGTGTCGATTATAGCAGTGACGATTATAATTTGAATTTTCAGTAAACAGGTTGTCGAGACTTTTTAAATCATTTTCATCTACATAGTCATGCCATTGTTCATTATTGTCCAAAAAGTACTTGACTTCTTCAGGTGCTTCTTTGTAAATGAATTCTTTGGAAATATCCTTAATTTTTATCGGATTCCTCGAGCCAGCTTCAAGAAGAATCATCATAATGGAACTGCTTTTCTTCTTTTCATTGTCGTGAATTGAGTTGCAATAAATGCTCCAAGCGCTATCAATTGCTATTGATCCATCATCGTTCTTCCTGTCAACATTGAAATTGAACTGCAGTAGATTTTTAACTAAATTAAAATTATTCCGCATTACAGCTATTCGTAAAAGATCACATCTTTGGCTATTCCCGATATCGCGAATATTAATCACACTTTTGCCATTAGATCCTTGCAGAATGCCTGAAAATGAAAATGAGAAGTATGATTAATAACCGGATGAAACAGTCATCTTTAGTCCAGAGCGACACAAATGAAAAAAGCTCCACTAAATCTCTTTAAGTCAGACAGTCTATTTGGTATTAATAAAAAAAATTTAGGGAAGCCTAAATGCTCCGTTGCGGAGCTTACTTCATTTATGCCACTCGAGATACAAGCCGGAGCTCCATAAAAGACAGAATGACATGCTTACCATTTCTCTTATTAATAACTTCACTAATTAGGAATTCCTTGCAAAATGAAGTTATAGTTCCATCAGATGCTTCACTAATATTCAGTGAATAAAATTTATCACTTTTCCGTGCCCTCCAGTAGAACCTGACATTCTTTGCATTTCTAAATGACACAAATATTGGCTTTTCTGAATCGTTTAGCAACGATTGTCTAGAAAAATTAATTTGTTCGAATTCTTCACTTTTAACTTGTATGTCAATATGCACTAGATCATCTTTTTCACATGTTTTTAGTTCTTGTGGTGAAGAAAGTATTACTTCTCCGTCCAAGACTGTTTCTACTTCGTACTTTAATGGAATTATTTTTTCTGGTGATCTTGCTTGATCATCATCAACTTCCATTTCTATATCACATTTCTCTTCAACACAATCGATCATATTTATATCATTATCAAGTGAATTTTCGAAAGACATCTTGTGAATTAGCCTTAGTTATGAAATTCTTTGATTCATTCTAAACGATTGCAAATGTTTTGATTTATTTTCACAATTTATAGTCATTTTCACTTTGATTCCATGCTATGCAACTATTAAATCATCTAATTTCACAACAATATCACTTTAAATCACAATTATTAATCAAATTAACCAAAAAAATGCACAAAAACATCCTAACTAGTCGGCAAATAATTTCATTCTGAGCAATTCTATGAGATCATATTCATAAATACTTTTCACTGTATTGAGAGTTGATTGTAAATTCGGCAATTTTTTTCAATACACAGATAATAAAAACACATTCGCGAACATATGCAGAACATCATTAATACATTGAAACTTCAATCATTGTGTGCGAATGAATTTGATAAAAAAAAATAAACAATGTTAACCTTTTTTCCGAGTTGTGATGTTATGCGATACATACAAAGAAATAACAATGTTAGCTACTATTTTTATAGCATGAATAACAGGAAGATGACTCAAAACAAAATAAAAGATATGAGAATAACTCTTATAAATTAAAAATTTTGAACGAAAATGTTTTTGAATTACGTGGCTCTAAGACAGTGGTTGGCAATCTTTGTGCTGTGGCACACAAGAGCTGGCCGCAAAAATGTTGGCAAATGTCATGGACCGAATTTCGTTTACGTGTCACTAATCAGTTGTCATTCATGATCTATCTTATTTGGCGTCTAGAACTAGCTCTACCTCTGGCTAGCCTTTGCCAATACCAAGTGCCAAGTCAAGGTCATAGCAAGTCTCTATCAACAGTCTCCTTCCAATAATAAGATACTTAGTTGAGCAAGACACCATGAGCATTCAAATTAATGGTCAACAAAGATGTCTCTATAGAACGCATAAATCAGTCAAAACTAACCCAACAACCACTTTCCTGTGAAATCTCACAACAAAGGCACCAATAAAATAATAATAAAAAAATCTATTTCTAAAAAAGGAAATGAAATTTAATTCCTCAAAAAAATGCTGTAATTCGATAGTAGCAGTCAAGAACCGGTTCCGATTTATAATATTTTATTACCCAAAAAACCATTAAATTCATAGCCTTAAGGGACTCAATGTCTCTTTAGATACCACCAACCAGCACAGTTGATGCTCTTGTAATAATTTTCATATTAAAGAATTTGATGTATTATTAAGTACTAAAGAAACAACAAATCTTTAATTTATTGCCGCGCTACGGACACACACGATCATTAATAAATGAATGACAATTAGATGTGTAGAAAATAATTTGGGGTTTTGTGAGAGATTGGTAGGATGGAACTGAATAGATGGATATTATTGATTATCTAGAATAATTGGAAGCTATTTAGTTAATGTGGGAAATCCAATGCGATCAAAATAATTTTTGAAGATCAATAGAAAGTTGGTTACGTGCTTGGTGTGGTCAGGTGATCAAACTATGAAGAGCTATCTCTTTGATGAACTCAGTGCAGTAACTTTGGATTTTCTCGATCAGAATAGCTAAGATTGAAGCTTATAATGATATACTCTATTCGTAACCTTACCACAACTAAGCTTCATGAGAAAACAGGACCCTTCCCCATAACATAGTCCATGTAGGACTCGAACCCTCGCTTTCTCGATTACATGTTAAGTGTTGTAACTAAATGAACCAACGGAGGTTGCCTGAAATTCGGGTGAAACGATCACTTAAACCTTGTTCTCTATGCAAAATTTGTTCCATAATCTTCCTTAAACGTCTCCTGAAGCTGGCTCTATCGCTGGATTCCGTTAGCCAATTACCAATACCAAATACAATATTATCAAACAGCACATACTGCAGAATTAAGGAGCACAGTTTAAGTAAAGCTGTTCTTTGAAATTCTAATTCCCTCCAAACTCTTAAATTCCCTTAAAAAACTAATCAAAATGAATTATTTTTATTATTATTACTATTAAGTCATTGTAAAACTCTTAAACTGTAATAAAAACTTATGACTTTTTTTGAGAACTCGAGTGACTTAAGTTGTTGGGAATGTGACTGAAACACGAGACTTTTAATAATAAATTCTTTTCGGATCATTAATTTTTTCTTTGTTTAAATTAATTCCATTTAAATTCTGTGCATTTTATGGTGGAATATGGAAGTAGATTTGAACGGATTTAAATAGACTTGATGGTCAGTTATGGGTTATGGAATTGGATTTTGAAGGCTCTTTTAAGTTATTGATGAGATTAATGAGTGAATTTAGGGTGTGAACAAAGACTTAATAGCACTTTAGTTTCACAATTCTCATTAAATCTGTGCCAAAAGCAGCAACGGCCATTATTCATCCATTAAAATTCAACAACTCATAACTTTAACTAGCAAAAATTCTAAAAACAATAAAAATTTTTACATCAAACAATTCAAATATTTTTATGTCTAAAATGTCACATTTAAAGTTTTACGACCAAGCTTATCTGAATCTCAACTAAGGCTTTAAAAAATTCAATAATTCCCTCGGCTAATTACATTAAATGGGCAACTTTTACAGTTCATAAAAAATTAAATTGAATCGCTGCACAGCAAGAAGTTTTTATGTTGTGTTTTTTCTCTAAATTGGATGAAAGAACCGCTTGATGCATGGCATTTTAATTTGGTTTTCTCATATTTGAGTTGTTGGACGTAATAAATTTATGACATTTCGTTCGGATTAGATTTCAAAGGGAAAATGTTAGGTCATATTGGGACTGAAAATTTAGATTTTTAAACATTCTAACACTAATAACATTCAAGTCAATGATTAACATCAATTAATTTAAATTAATAACGAACTTTTATGAATTTGAATTTTCCAACCTAAAATATTTCTCACCTCAAAAAGTTTTTTGATGAAAAATTACATTTAAACTAAAATTTACAATAGTTTCAAGCTAAATCTTCTTTAAAAACATGGCAAGCACCGAACCAACTAATCCTACAACATTTTAACCATTGAATTTCTTTTTTGTTTGTCAAACATAAATAAATCTACCCAACCATGCAAAAGTACACTTGAATTCTCATCCAGTTTTCCATAAAATCCACAATGAGGACTCATTTAAAAGTTATGTCTGAGAAATTTTATCTAAGGCTATTTAATGATCATTGATTTTGCTGGATTCTATGAGTTTATGATAACTTAACTCAATGCAGGTCTGTTGTAGCAATTGAGATTCATATGGCACCACTCATCTTACTTCTTATCCTATTAAAATGCATAATAAACTCAGAATTCATTAACTACATGTTTAGTGACATCATCTATATTCCCTTCCTAACAAGACCCACGAAAGAAAGTCAAAAGGCATCTCATAAAACAAACACTTGAAGCTGTTCACATAAGACGAAGTTAAAAGGAACAAAAAAAATATTAATGATGCTTTGAACATCGATATGCTGTGCACTCGCACTTAAATATTGACTTTAATGTTTGCTTAACAAATTGTTCGTTCTGACTGGATTGTAATGTTGTCAGTAACCATAACTGTATTAAAAAGGCATATGATTGCTATTATGAACCAATTTCTTCATTTCGTCTCTCATAATCATTAAATGTGGTAGTCATTATTGGAATTAACATTAGTCACGAACAATTTTTCATCTTTTTTTTTTCAAAAAGGAATTCCAACAAAGTAGAGGCTGATAGAGTCATGTCGAGATGACGATCATAATTTGTCATTGTAGAATAAAAGGAAATAACTTATTTTAAACCGAAGATTTATCTTTGAGGCTTCTAAACGTTTCTTGTTACAATTTGTAGTTTTCGAGTGATCGGATTAAGATATAAAGCGGAGATAAATGAATGAATGGAATAGAAGTGATTTGGAAATTTTGTTCTTAGAGATGTTTGGGTATTAGCGTGGATTTTGGGATTAGATTATGTTGGTTTTAGAGTTTTTAAACCAAATATTTGGTTTATTGCTGTTGTTTGGCTTGGAGAGGATGACTAGAGTTGGGGTATCAGACAAATCATATTGAGTTATTCTAAAAGATCACAGATTTCTGCAATAAACTTGTTGTGCTAGAGCAATCAAGAATAAACTTAACAACTGACCTTATTTGGTCATCAAAATATCCAAATCATTCCTCCAAAAATTCTCAACAGATCTTCACTGGAATCAAATTACAAAAGTCCACTTAGAATTTAAGACTCACATTTCATCACCGAATTTACAATTTGTACTCAGAAATCAATGTTCCTGTGACTTATCATTCCAAATTTGGTATCATGATTTCATTTTTTCCACATAAAATCATTAATGACTAACACGCTGACTATGACAATAAAAATGATATTCCAATCGATAAATAATTCCACAATCACGATTCTTGGAACTGATGAAAATCGTAGAATTTTTACAAGATTGATCATGCTTGATCATTCAATTGTAGACATCTATTCTATTGGGAATTAAAAGCTAGAGTCGTTCAGTTTTCATGATATATGAGAAATGTGTAGTTTTGATTGAGCTGATTGACGCATCTTTAATCATATGGAGAACCTTTCCAGAAGTAAAGCCTTCGATGACTTCGATTAGTATTGGGTCTCGGGATAATCATGGAACACTTAATTTTGATCACGTCTCTATAGACAAGGCATAATTAATAACAGAGGTTGAAGCCAAACCTAACCTTGGTCAGAATAATGATGTTCTAGCGTCGTATTTTTAGCCATTTATAATCAATGTGCTTTGCCAAATTGTGTTCAGCACTCTAAAAATTAATATCTATAATATCTAAACTACTCTCAATATGAATTCATAGACCAAAAAAGAATTTACTGCAATCCGATCAGTCCATCATTGAGTGGGATGAGAAATGAATCTCATCGTCTTATTCCCAATAGGATTAAAACAACAGAAAGTCATGAAATTTAGTAAATACAAAAATGGAATCGAAAATTTAATAAAACATGTTGTTTTGTGTCATAAAAATCTGTAAAAGTCTTCAAAAAATATCAAAGTTTACAAATTGATGCACATGACAATCATTATTATATTCCATACACACCCACCTAACAACTAAATTAAATTTCATCGTACCTATTAAATGTCTGGATAGATTGACGATCGGAAAGAATGAAAGCACAAAAAGAAGAGGAAGATCAGCATCGTCACAATCAAGGTTGATGTTCAAAATTATCATCAATTTCTGAATTGTTTCACATTTAAGATGTGACGATGTCTTTGATGACTCACGTGGAATTGGGGAAATGTTTTAGATCTTCTCAACTTTATAATTGTTTACGTCTTTTTGTCTCGACATTTATGATTATATATGGGCTCGTATGTATTAACGGATTTAATTTCATTCAAATTCAATTTTGGATTCTAATAAATTTTGGGGTTTGGGATGGGATTAAATTGAATGTTAGGTAACAATGCACATTGAATTTTGATGATTTGAACCATCTCAAAAAGACCTCCTGGTGTACTAGGGTCAAAGAGTGTCGTTGTACAAATGACAAGTACTGCATTTGGTTTCGCCCCAATTGTTGCTTCTCGTAGGAAGGTATACCCTGGGTATAGTCATGAGTCTAGTCCTAGATAGTACTGCACTGGGGTAAAACTTGAGTAAAACCAGAATTTAGGAATGAGGGCGAAATTTAATCTCGAAAATTCAGAGAAGTTGAGAAGTCTCTCCCTAAATAAGCCCCTGGAACTACACCATAGCATCACACAACATCCAATCTACAACATTCTTATACGAAATTAGCATATTCTCATTCTTATTCTTATTACTATTTGATATTCTAGTTCGTAATATTATAGTCAGATGAATTTTTTTAAATTTGAATGAAAATCCAATATTTATTTTAATGTCACGTTTGGATTTGCTTGTATGGAAATTTAAATTTGATGAAATAATAATCAAATATATGCAGATTTTTGCAAGTTATTCGTGATGTTGTTTTGCGTTGAATGTGGTGCTTGATTGTCTAGTTTGTTTGGAGGATTGTGCTGTTTGGGGAATTATAAACGATTGATCTATAAGAATTACAATTGTAAATGAATGCATGTACTCTGGAGTTTAACACATTAGAGTATTTTTCAATGTTCGACATCAAGGCACAAGTCACAATAGACAAATGCCTTATAAATAATCGAAAAACCGACTCAAATCTCACTTATCTCTGGTTTGAAGCCAGAATTCATCGAATCTGGCTTATGATCATGTGCTTAATGGGTGACAGCTAATCGGTAACAACATCCAATCAATTGTGATCCATGGGCTACCATAGCTTGCATCTGAAGCTAGCTATGTCGCTGACAACCACTTGTCAATTACCAATGCCTTGTTTCCAAGAATTTAGATGAAAGTAACCATACCCCTCAACTCTCTATGACGTCAATTTCTAACAATCCACTCAGCATTAAGATTTTTAATTATGTTGTAATTGGATCACAAACACTTAAAAGCGTCAAATGGACAGAACATGAAATTTGAGTCATTCTTTGACTCATTAAATCGTTTATTGTCAGCATGACTTTCCGTCTTAAACTGTAAAAAATATTAAAATATTCTTATCGCAAATCAACATCAAAGTCAAAATTCAGCAAGAATATCACGTTTCTATTTGCCAAAACTGTTATTATATATTCTTACTTATTTTGTCATTTTTTAACACTATTTATAAATTATTAGCGATATACAAATCATGATTTTTTATTATCGTCAGTTGATCTTCAATCTATGCGGAATTTGAAAATCGTCGATAAATCAATATTTGCTTTTGAAATAGTCATTTGACATATTTAAGCGATAGATTCACATTTATCATCAATCAATCAAAGTTTTTTCTCTGTCATTTGAAATTGGATGTGAATAATTTGAATTTAAATTGATTGCTTGGGGGATTGTTAAGTCCCTTGGGGAGATTAAGTCTTGAATATTTAAGTTTGTTTTGAAATTTTCATTCAAATTTGACGTTTTAAAATGAATTTTGAGTTAAAATCAGTCATAAAGTCTACGCAGCAATAAAGCAGTACTGATGTAGTGTTTAGAGCGTCGGTCTACTGACTCTAATGACAAGGGTACGATTCCAGAGAGAATCAAGTCGGATTCGGGTGCTTTTTCGCTGTTTCTAGTCAAAACAACTAATATTTGTACATTCGCGACACAAAAATTAAGGCTAATTAAATTGCATCGGTATAACGTAAGCCAAATTAAGCAAATTGTAACAATTCTAATCACAAGGGCTCAATTTCCATACATAACCTCAAAAACAAATTAAATTAATCCACAATAACACCTTCCACAACTCGTATATATTCTGTATTCAATGATTGATTTATTGCTGTTTAACTCATTAAACATTTCTACAGTGCAACTAAATATTTCGAATGCAGCAAGTGAATAAATATTGACACATGTCAGCAGCAAACAAGTTTCAACTGTCTTTTCCGTATTTCTTTAAAATATTCTTATGTAATATTTGCATTTTAATTAATAAATTGATGTCAAATAAAGAAATATTTAAGACAAATGACATTTTATTGGAACTAATTGGATGTTGGATGTCAGTAAGAAGCTGAATTATGATTCTATTTTAAGATTCGAACTCACAAACTTTCACAAAACCTTCAAATTTTACCAACTTAATATTCATAAATTTCCAACATTTTTTTTTAATCTCATTTCAGATGTCCGGCACAGCAGTCATAGCATTAAGTGTGTGGACATTATTATACAAGCATCAATATGTAGCATTATTAACATCATCAAGTTATCAGTTCTGCACATATGCACTACTATTAGCCGGCATTGGTGCAATCCTTTCAAGTATAATTGGATGTTGCGGTGTAAAGCGTGAAAATCGCGCAATTATTTTAATTGTAAGTATTGAAAATGAGAAACTTAAGGTAAAATCAATTCAGTAAGTTATTATTAAATTAATGGACTTTATGGTGGACATACTGGACTGTGTGTAAAATTCGTAATGGGATTCATTAAGATCGAATTGATAAATATAATTAGAGGACATTAAAATAAATTATATATGTAGATTGTCACCAGATATGTGATTGGATTGAGGATGAATTGGATGTGCAGGGATGGGACTTACTTACTTACCTTGGCGAAGGCGCATGGGAGCTTGGCAAAGGCAAACGGTACTTAATTCCTTTAGAATTCGTCGGAAGCTGGATCTGTCTTTAGTCAGCTGGATCTGCCAATTTCTAATTACCAGCACTTCTGCATCGTTGCTCACACAGCAATCCCATGAGCTCTTTGGATAAGACTTAACCTCACTTTAAGTGCGATGACTTGATGTCATTAGACATTATGGATCTTTTAAATCTGAAAAGCAAAAGGATTTAAACCTTAATTTACATTAAAATCTGATCAAATATCAACAAATACTAAACATTACTCAGCACATTATAAATTTCTAATTTATACACAAAACATCCATCAAGTAATTCCAACACAAATTCCAAAACTGATACCATTTATGCAAAAAACATTCCACCACTATCAATTTCATCTAAATTAGATCTAAATTAATCACATTTATGTACCAGCACACCTGAGAAATTTCCTTAAATGCCTACTCGCTTTAAATAAGTTCCATTTCATTTCCATTCATAAATCATTCAACATGTGCTTAGCGCAAAAATGGCTATTGAATCGACACAAAATCACTACATTAAGCATGTCAAGCTATTGAATCGTGTTTAAACTGCTGTCAGCAAATTACATGATAAAGAAATTTTGCCGAACATGAGTTATTACAGCCATAAAAAGTTTGCCATGGTTTGGCTACGAAAATAAGAAATGAAAAAATATTTTAAGTGATGTGTTTTTGAGAAATAATCCCGAGTAGCACGCAGATATGGCTTATTTATAGGTGTTGTTAATTCAGGGACTAGATTCAAGCTTCTGAAGGCATAAAGTGATACTTTTAGGTATTTTCCATCAATATTCCAATCATTAGATAATCTAGTAGTTCTGGTTCTTTTGCCTCCCCGGTGCATTTCCAGTTCTGATCCGTTCCTTAATCCAATGTTGCTGCATTGAGCAGTCAAAGTATTTATACTTCCGAAAATGATCAAATTTGCTAATGACTGGGATTCGAACCTCCGACCGAGTTACCAAATACCAAATTTGAGCCAAGCACCTAGCCCATTCCACCAGCAAGGCACATATCTGCTTTACCATATTTCCAGGCATATGATCCAACTCAACGACGACAAATCAAATCCATAGTGTACTACTCGGGAATATTACATTTTTGTACAGATATCACGTTGTATTATTGTATTGGAGATACTTAACTGTAGCAAAATTCTCTTTCTTCTCTTTTAAATAGTTGAAATTATTTTTCCTTTCTTTTCTTTCATTGCCTTCAACTTCATTACTCAACAAATTGCTTTGATCTTCTTTATTTTGGCGAAAAATGATTTCGTCGAGAATGATTTTGCGGTAATGAAATGGATTTGTCTTTGGTGGTTGTTGTGGTATCAAGTTTGAGTTGAAGCTCGAACAGCATAAATTAAGAAGGCTCCACTGAGCTTTTAAGACTTTTCTGGTTTAATTTTACTGAATCCAATACCAATTTAAAGTCACGCCGAACTGAAGATACTTACTGGAACCATGCTTCGACTTGGAACCCAGGTGGAATCTAGTAACTGGAATTCCTGAAATTCTCCATATTTTCTGCTTTGTTTGCCTTTTGGGAATATTCAACCAAAATCCTAAAATTTACAATCCAGCCAGAAACCCAAAAAAGCGCTTTATTTCCGAACTACCCTAACTTGTCCTCATTCCTAGCCACAAAAAAGATCAAATAGTTCTACAGTCATTTACATATCGATGGTTACTATACAAATCACTTCTTGTTAAAATAAAGTTTTTTTTGCCACAAAAGACCGAAAACAAAACAGAAAACGTGACATACATGTCACTTGTTTATAGACTTAAGTCTCTTTGATCCCTTCGGTCTTGTTTGCAATTAAAAACGTTTTGTTTAATGGGTGGTAATTGACGTTGATCATTGATATATCTAATTAATGAGATTTATTTATTCCACAGTACATAATCCTCCTCATCTTAGTCTTCCTATTTGAGCTGTCAGCTGGAACTGTCGCTTACATTTACGAGAGAAATGTTTCCGATGAGCTTAACATGACGCTCAGTGACACAGTCAAGAACAATTATGCCATTGATGAGCGTGTAACGAAGGCTGTTGATCTCATGCAACAGAATTTCAAGTGCTGCGGTGCTGTGAGGTTTGAGGAGTACAATGAGAGTTTGTGGATTAAATCTACAAGGGATGACTTGCTGGTGGATAGAGATGGACGTGTTGTTCCTGACTCATGTTGTGTAACTGTGACTCAGCTGTGTGGAAGAAGCTTACATCCATCAAATATTCCTTATACTGTAAGATTTTTGAATAATTAAAATTTTGATCGTCGGATTTAAATTAAATCCTAGGATTAAAATTAAATCCAGAGTTTAAAATTCCAATTTCTATCCACAGGGTTGCATCTACAAATTCACGGACTTCCTTCGCGAGCAACTAATCATTCTTGGATCCGTAGGATTAGGAATTTGCGTAACCAAATTATTTGGAATCATACTTGGATGTTCCTTATATATCAAGCTTAAGAAGCTCTATGAACACAACATCAACCAAACTCCAGCACATCTAATGACGAGAGATCGAGTAAGTTTCATCTACGGAATCGATGAATCAGACGATGAGAGACTCCCGGATCCGCCATCGAGTATAAATTATCGCAATAGCTACATGCCAGACTTTTCCGAGAGTAATGTAAACAGACCAGACTCCATTTACGATAGAAGGAACTAGTTGATGTCGAATTGATTAGGAATTTATTTGTGCCTTAATGCTTATTTATATGTGTACAGAGAGAAACATTTATTTGATGTATAAAGTCATTAACTGAATTAATTTATAGTTATGTTAAGTCAAAGAATTGTCAAAGAATATTTACCTAACTAGTTGTTATCGTACTTACTAATAAATGTTGAAAATAACAAGCAGATTGTCTTCTTTTATTGAACTTTTCAGGATTTTTGGTCTCCATTTTCCAGATTTTTGCTTGGTCTACTCGAAATACCGATTTCAGATTCTCTGCTTACAAAATTTTAAATTTCACTAAGCCAACTAGATTTTAATCGTAACATTTTAAAACTTAATTTTTTTAACGGTCAAAAAATATTCAAATTTTTAATTCAGCAATTCAGCGCAGTTCAGCTTTGATTTGTTAGGTTAATTTACCGGCTTAGTTTAATTAAAACCAAATAAGGATCATGATTTGCAATCCTGTTAGACTAACTTAATTTTCAAACCTTTATCTACTGACCATTCAACTATGAGATGACATTTCCAATGAATTACAGAAAACTCATTTTAACTTCAGCCTTTAAAATAACGGTCATAAGAATTTTAAATTTTGAGTTTTTATTTATTTTTTATCATCAAAACAAAATTTCACAAAAAATTAATTTTAACACTTGACATACTGCAATTAACTAACTTTAAATCATCGACAACATGGAACAATTCTTCAATCTACAGCATAAAGTCGTTTTCCACCGGAAAGATGAGACATTTGGCCGGTTTGAGAACTTTTGCAAAGTTTCGTCCTCAAATGTTGTAGCATTTTCATCAGAAATTGATATTAAGACTGGATCTAAAGGTTTCTTCATTTATGTATTCGATTTGAACATTCCGTGGTGCACATACAAGATTGCTACGAGGTCTTATCCAATTACTGTGCTTGAATGGAATCAGAGTGGATGTTATTTGTTGGTAAGTATGTCATTGGCATTAAAGTCTGGATTCATGAGAGAAAATTGGAACTGATTATTGTACAAATATGCACGTCTTTATATGCAAGTAATGTTAAATAAGATCCAGAAGTTGAAATTGTCATTTTTATACTTAAAGTATGAGTTTTTGATAAAATTTTCTCGTCGCTGTATCTTTACTCACATCCAGGTCGCTGACAACTATGGAAATGTATCGATCTACACTCAGAGAAATAGCTTACTAGATGAATTTTACGAGGTTTACAGCATTAACTTTCCAAGGTAATTAATCAGCAATTTAATTCAATTCTATGAATTTCATCAATATTTCTTAATTACTTCCAGTGAAAACATCATCGCAGCGAAGTTCTTCTTCAATGGAATCAAATTTCCAAAGTATCAACACGATCAGATGCTGTACACAGACAAATATCAAAAATATAGAATCCAGCCCACTGTTAGAAACTTTGGAGCATCTCCAGCAACTGGATTTGTTGTAATTACCTCAACAGGTATTATTGGTGCTTATTCCTTTGACACAAACTCACATCCACCAACAAATAATAATGTAGAGCAGTGTAAATTCATGAAGAATCTTGGACAAAGTAGATGTCTATACACAAATGCTGATATTGCGTTCAAAAATGGACAATTTTACATTGCAGCTGCAAATAATCTGCATAAAAATCCGATCATCCAATGCTACAGAGTTCAAATTGAGAAAATTGATGAGGAACTAATCATCAACAGTAAATCACTTCCAAGCTTCTTTGTCAATGAAAATGCTGCTGCAAAAGACATGTCAGACTTGAAGTTATTTAAATTCAAATGGATGACACAGGAAGATGCTGATGGACTGATTGTACTTTCAAATCATTTAAGTGGCAGTGTTGTAGAACTCTGGACATTAAAGGAGGAATCAACGCCAATTCATAAATTATTTCAAACAAACAAAAATGAATGCTACAAGACATTGGCATGGTCAAATCAACAATCTTATAGGCACAGCAGAAAAGTTTTGGACATAATCACAACAAAGATCCAGTTTGGCATGAATTTCTATTTATTTATTGCATATCAGGATAGCTCGATCCACTGCCTGAACAGAGAAGGCATGAAGCGTGTCACAATCTCAAACATCAATTTTAGTGCATCAGCACTGGAACATCATACAAAAATTATTAAAATGACATCAAAAATGGCTGCGCTGGACATCAGTTTTATGGGAAATATGCTGTTTGCTATTGATTCCATTGGACAAGTCTCATGCTATAAAATTAATTTTGATCATCTTCTGATGAATGCTGTTCAAGCTACAAATATGCTTGAGTATTGTCTCATCAGTGGAGTTGACTCGCTTGATGTTATGCTGATGCTCAAAATGACACAGCCACAAATCATTGACTCAGTTATTGACCGAATGACTGAAAACTTCAATCGTCAGCCAAATTCAATTACTCAATTTTACTACCTTAAATTCTTAACAATGAAGATTAATTTGTATCGAATGTCAATCTCTGGACAGAGTAAGGCACATGATCTTATTTGCCTGTTGAACTTGATTTCTATATCTACAGCATTTAAGTCTTTATTAAGACCTGCTGCACCAGCTGATTTGATGACATTTAAGAATGGTCCAGCTGAGAATTTATCAAGTAAGTTTGGAACAGATTTAAGTAAAGCAGCTCGTAGCGTAATTTCTATTTTATATCCATTTCCAGTGATCCTATCAGAAACGACAGTCAATAATGCCGATGTTGATAAGGTTCTCCTTAATTTGGAAGCTAAGGACTTCACAGTTGAGCCATCAACTTTACAATCCCTACAGCAACTGATTCAATTTGTTGCTGATTTGGCACTGAATATTTTGGTGAAATTGCCCGAAGGAAAGACATTCCTGAACACGAACAAGACTACGGGAGATTTATCGGACTTCACAGCATTGAATACGATTCGAGAATTGTTGGTCATGATAAGAATTTGGGGACTTCTTCAGCCTCAATGTCTTCCAATATTCTCACGATCAGCTGACAATTTGGATATTTTAGCAACTTTATTCCGGTTACTAACGAAATTGTCTCCTAAGCCTGACTGGTAAGTTAATCCTCATGAAGTCTATCCAACAATATTCTAAATTTATTCCATTTACACAGCCCGGACGAGCAACTTCTCGATGAATGCTGTCTGCTTCCAAGTCAAGTACTAATCCCACAAGTTCATCTTAATACACCAAAAACGTCACTTTCGTCTCCACTTCTCAGTAATTTGCCACTTCCATTACAACTCACATACTTTGTTGAACATGAAGCACTGGACTTTACCCCAGACATTCATTATGTGGAAGGATGTCTAATGAATCACAGCTTAATAGACTCAATAAGGTACCTTCATGTCAACAAAAATACAAGCAATTTAAGGAGATGTGTACGATGTGGTGCTACATCTATATACAAATCAAACATGAAGATATCGACAGCTATGAAGGCATGGGAAAATCGTTGGGATGTTTGTAACTTTTGTGGTGGAAAGTGGAAGACTGAAAAGGTTTAGATTCATAAGATAATATTCAAAATGTATTTAATAAATATGATTTTTTATAAAAAAAAATTAAAATATTAAAGGATGTCAAGAAGAATGATTTAGTCTTAATTAGTGACCAATGAACAGAAATTAGTGAAAAGGCCACTCTCATCAAATTTCCAAAAGAACTGGTTAGTTGATAATTTATCATCTTTCGTTTAATATTTTTATAGCTCCTAGTTCTTGTATCATACATATTTAGTCTGTTTAGTAACTTCAAACAATAAACATCTTTGTTATTATTATAAAGCCGTGTGGCATAGTGGGAGATTGATCTAGAATTGCAAAACAGACACCTGTGACAGGCAAAAACCGTTCAATTTCTTGATAATTTATATGCTTTGTTAGAAAGCAATTATCGAGAATTTGTACGGTTTTTGTCTGTCACAGGTGCCTCATTGGCTACTCTAGATTGTTATTGAGTCGGGATCGAGATTGAAGCTATTTCAAGAAATAGCTATTCACTTGACATTTAGGTCATTATCAGTGTCAAACTCTAAATCTTCCCACATATTGTAAATTTAGTCATTATATCCAAAACGGTTTTGTAAAATTTAAGTCAAAGCTTTCTATTGAGAAGCTTTATTGTGTTTAATTTTGGTGATGATGCTTAAATGCTTAGAAAAACAAAGCTTCCTCAAAATGATTAAAAGTGTTTCATACCCACAGCTTAAATTGTGGCCTTGGTAGTATTTGTCGCGATGATTTACTGCTTTCAGTTCCTGAGTAAATTAAAATTGCAAATTTTGAATAAATAATTAATATAAAGTGGATCTATTCAGCTATTACGTTAAGGAAGAGGGGATGGGGGTTAAATTTTATTTGGTCCACAAGATGCACCATTCATTCATAAGATGCCCTAGTCATCCACAAGATGCCTCAGCAAAAAGGTTGACAGTATCGGACCTTATGGATGATAAGAGATCTCAAGGAAGACCAAAAAACTCCTGGATTGGATGAGTAGAAAAGGACTTAAGTCCTCAACATTCCGAACTTGCAGAAGTTCTCATAAGACAGAGCCGGCTTTTCTTCTTGCTTTCTCACTAGCGTTCTCATCAACACATCCAAGTCCAGAAGTAACAATCTGTAACGGAACAAGTGAACGGTCCCACACCGAATTTGGCAAAAAAATATTTGCTATTCTGAACTGGTTTTTTTTTTTTGTAGAAAGCGTTAATGGCACTAGTTTCAAATTTGAAGACAGGATTTCAGTATAAACTTGAATGTGATAATCTAAAGACATAAGTGTTTTTATATAAAAAGAAATAAGACTTTATTCTTAAAAGTTTGGTGCTAAATGTCAGCTAATGCAAAATATTCAAAATGCAAAGGAGATAACATAGTCTGCAAAAAATAAGACCATACAGGTAATAGTGTAGCACAGACACAGACTTAAAAAGTAATAAATTCCAAAAGATGAAATACTTGACAAATTTAAATATTCATCGAATATGACCAGAGTTGCAAAACAGGCACCTGCCACAGGAAAAAGCCGTACAATTTCATGATAATTTCACAAGTGTCTGTTATGGGGGCTGTTCACATATTATGTAACTCGATAACCAAATATCCATAGAATATTGCTTGAGTAGTAACAAAATATCGACCCTTTACACCCTTCCCCATAATAGCGTTACATAATAAGTGAACGGACCCCTATTTATAGATTATTATATTTACGTATACATTGGTCGACTTTATGTCTGGCAAAGTCGAAACCAAAAAAATTTTGTAGGTAGGAGGGGTTGAAATATATAAGCGTCCCATTAACCCCATCCTCTTTTGGATAAACCCAAGTAAATTCAAGAACAACTCCCCTTTCCCATGAATATATCCCAGAAGACGCTTCTGGGACTTGACAGAGGTCAAGTAATAATCATGACAGCATTATTAACATTCTACTTCTCTTTCTTATTATCTTGCTTTACTGCCTGTAGAAAATAGTGTATTCCTGCATATCTTATAAAGTTAAAATAATTAAAGAATGGAGTATACCAAATTCCCCGTACAGACACAGTTTTACAATTCTTTTCTTCCAATATAGTCTCAACTTCCGATGGTCTAATGAAATGCCACCAATCGTGAGAGGCTCTTTGGATGATATTGAGAATGTATTCGGCTATGAACTTTACCATTATCAATGAGAATATAGTTCTGTTGGGTGTTGTAATGAAAATACTTCCATTTGGCTTCAAGCACTTTGTTAGCTCTTGAAGGAATGCTTTTTGGTCCGGAACATGCTCAACAACTTCACTGGCAACAATTGCATCATATTTATCAGCATTCTTGATTGAATGTTCCTCAACATACTCGGAAATGTACTCGACATTTATTGGCTGTCCTTTAATGTGATCTCTAGCAACTCTAATCAATTCTTCAGATGGTTCCAATCCAGTCACATTTGCATCCAATTTTGCTAATGCTTCCGTAAGAACTCCAGCTCCACATCCAACATCAAGTATACTGATTCCTTTAAATACATCCGGCTTATCTCTATCTTCAGCTTTTATCATTCCAGTGTTAATAAGTCCATCACGGATGAACTCTACTCTCAATGGATTCATGGAATGTAGAAGAATTTGAATTCCGCGGGGATCCCACCATTCCAATGATACTTTTTCCAAATGCTTAATATTTTCTTCATCCACATTCCAGCCATCTCTGTAAGGTAAGTGGGATATAAAATCTATTAAAATCAGCTTTATAGCTTTTTTATGGTTTTTATTACTTTTTAGGTATTTCCATTTTTCAAGAATTAACACTTAATAAAACTTATATTCAATTGCTGCTAATTCAAACGTCTGACTGCTACTGAGTGTGGTACTAAAATAACTAATTTTTGCACAAGACATCCTCATTAAGATTTGTCCTTCAAATCATATGTATCAGTAGTGCTCAACACTTTACGTAACACATATGAATACCCTGCCAAAAAAAATACTGCACGTGTGAAATGAAAAGAAAATATTTGCTAAGCACTGTCTTTATGTGTGCTGTAAAATATTAAAATATAGTTTTTAATATAACAGGTTTTTATTGATATATTTCTTGCGAAGATCAAGATAAAGAATGAATTTAGAGCTGTTAAGTTGTTACGTAACGCTTTTAGAGAGGGTAGAGGGATTTGTAATGCTTGAAGGGTGCAGCCTTATGAACTTGAGGCACTGCGATTATTAATGTGTTGAAAAATACCCTTTTACTTATAGACTTACAGTTTACAGTGGGATCCGAACCACTTGCAAGCTCTGCACATTGCAAAAGACACGAGTACGTCATAAGACCTGATGTATCCTGCAATGTATTTAGTTACAACTCTTATGCGCAAGAAAGTCATCCACATACTAGTTTATCCTTGTATACCTAGCAGTAGAGACACATTATGTGCTCATGTCCTCAAAACTGCATCCAACACACGAACCGAGCTTCGTAACTAGAACGGTGAAATGGAAAAAAGAGCTTCGAAAATTAGACATGAACTGGCACGTAAGACCAACGCTCTACCATTTGGGTCATTAATGTCATTTCACCTGTTAGTGAGAGGGAAAGAGATATTGATAAGCCATAAAAAATGAAAATTATGGACAGAGAAGTTAAAAAATCGATTTTTTTGCGTCAAATATTAAGTCAACGATCTTATATGGAATTTGGCGGAAGAGCATTTAATTATTATATATTGAGGCCGTTCACCTGAGATTGAGTTTTTGTGTTTAGTTATAATTCCCTTTATTCGTTTTATGTAAAATCACAAGGCATCCTTCACATCTAACAGTGAACTTAACAATTTTCGATACAGAATTCGAGTCGACTTCGAGATCTGGAACTTAATACTAGCGATTACTCTGAACTAGCGATTACTTAGTGATTCTAAGCGAAATTCCATCATAGGCACTAACAATCATGGTGGTGTAGCTACACAGTCAACCTTTTTGTTTAAGGTAATAAGTTTGAAAGCAAATTTCTCACCAACATGCTATTTTTTGCTGTGAAACAAATTCCTGCTTAGTCAGTTCGTTGACATTCATAATTATTCAACCAAAAACCATGAAAAATTTGCAACTAAACATTGTCTAATTGAGTCATGTTGCAATTAGAAACTGTTTACAAACTGCTGCAAACTAATGAACACAAAATTTCTATGTTAAAACATTTAAACATCTTCTTCAGCAAATTAAAGCATTCCATTCATTTTGCATAATTAAATGCCGTCTTAAAGAAGATTAATGTGCCATATTCAAGGTCATATGGAGATTTATAACACATCTTTTAATTTGCTATAAATAAATGAGCTTTTAAATCAAAAAAAAAAAAAATACTAAAAGCACAATCTGCATTGTAAAGCTTAAGATTTCGGCACGGAGTTAATAAAGGATTTCAGACTCTAATAAAAGGCACATAAGAATAACACAATTTACAGAAACAATCCTCCGACTTGGAGCCTAGGTTGCTCCAAAAGGATTTCCATCTGACTCTATTGCTGACCGAATCATAAAGTTTGTACAAATTCTCAGTTTGGACATCAAACTGGCTTTCCTACATTACCGTATAGCAAGCTTGTGTTTCTCCCTCAGCTGCAATACTATTCCGCTTTCGAAGTGTGTGACCTATGCTTTTTCGATATCGGAACCGGGTCCCATCCCGGAAAAGTCCCGTTCTTAGTCCTACAGATCTTCCGTGACCGGGATTTTGGATCGTGATGTCTTCCTGTAGGGCGGTCATCTGCTGTATTTTTGCCAGGACGCTGCTGTACTTTTCAGCCTCGTTGACAAAGCCTCAAAATGTCCCGATTTTTTCCAAAAGTGTCCCGATATTTTGTGAAAATCCTCTGGCCATCCTTCTTCCTGACCAGCATAAATTGTCTTAATGATTAGTAATTTTGAGCATTTTTTCTCAAATCTAGATCATACGGAAGATCTTTAATTCTCAATAAAAGCTTTGCACAGACAACATCTAAATTTTTTCTCTTTTTCTCTCCGTTTGAGTCTCGCATTACAAGTTTTGGAATCACCCAGAAATACGAGACGAAAAAAATCAAAACAAACAAGAAGTAAAGACGCAAGCTTACAAAAATAACTATGCATAATTTTGACCTAACCTAATATTTCCGGTTGCAAAACAGTTTATTAAGGATGAAAACAAACCTTGAATTAATTCTGTGGAATTTCGCATTTTCTCCGACATCTGCTTTACAAGGTCTTTTGTGTTTACTTTACGGCAACATGGATGACGCATTGAACACTTGTGAGATTTCGATCGAGGATAACTATCAAGTATAGCCGGGGAAAATAAATGGTTGATCACAGCTGGCACAATATCAATAAGGAAAATTTTATTTTGTACATATGTAGGAATTGGACATGAGATCTATAACTATGCTGTATGTTGATGAGTTCAAGACATGCGTAAAAAATGCGTTGATATCTATTGACTGTTTTAAGCACGACTATTAAGGCAATTTTTTAAGTTCCTATATCCTCCAAATATATATGATCATAAATTGATTAAGATTAGTTTAGATTTAAAGGTGGAAGCATAAAGTCACAAGATAATAATTAACTAGAAATAATGCAAAAATTGTTTAGAACAGTTCCAACTTATTTTTGGTTCTCTACGATATGGAGCATTTCTAAATTATTTCAAAGGATTCTTGGTCAGAATAAAACAGTTTGGGAGTTGATTTGGGATAGAAGCTTAATATATTATGGTATGTTGGCAAAAATTGAGTAGCATATGTCGAGTAATCTGTTCAAAATCTGATACTACGGTCGACGTGAATCTGGTACGGTCCATGATTCAGACCACATACGACGCCAACCTAGAGTCACGCTAGCCTGAGGTCGGATATGTGATCGACTAACAGATTTGTGTATTTCTTATAAGTTATTCTATTAAGTTTTCTACATGCTATTGGAAGGATGATTTGTGGCTACAAAGAATTTGACTTAGGGTATGTTCGGACGCCGAGCTCAGTAGTGGGACCTTTTTATTATTCGTGGTAACGATATATATATCCATATTTTGGCATGTTGGAAGTCCATTTGTTGTTGGGGATGAAGGTGTTGGACTGATAAGTGGACAGTTCAATCAGTTGGGTTTACACAATTTTGTTAATCAAAATTGCTTACCACTGAACTTAAAGAACGTCCGAATGCTTATGGGTTGTTATTGAGAACAAATTTTGCTTATGATTCCAATAAAAAAGCATAATGGTGGAAGAAGAGGGATCTACAAACATTATTTTTTTGGGTTTTGTTGCTTCCAAATATTTCCTGACTGGATATACCCAAGATATACCAGAACACTGCAATCTATCACCTCAAAATGTATTTCCTATACAATTAAATTACTAAAACAAAACTTGATTAATTGAACAATTCTGAGCTCAAAATTTCCATAAATTTTGGGTTTTTCCTGCTAGTTCTTTTATTTCCTTTGTGTCAAATTTGCATGCAAGTCATTCAATACATGATTGATTATAAGTTAGTATTACTATTTGTTATGGTCATTTAAGAGAAATCCCAAAGATGAATAGAACCTCGTTGTAATTAAAACAAAGCCATGCTATCTACGATATCTACAATAGTTAAGGATTTTTTCACAAACAAGTTTCCGACAGCGCGCTTAGAATTGACAGCAGTGGATGTTTCTGATTTTCAATTTAAGCATGCAGTGTTTAATTGACCGTAAAGAAATACAGTCGTGAAAATTTCGGAAAATAATGCAAATAATTTTTAGAACAGTTCCAATTTATTTTTGGTTCTTGACATTATGGGCTATTTCGAAAGTAGCTCAGTATTTGCTTAATCAGGATAAAACAGTTTGGGAAATAATTTGGAAAATTAGTTTAATTAATTGCGGTATGTTATTAACTATGAATTAAATGCAAAATATTAGTTGGATTCTTGTTGCTCGTTCAATCCAATTTGATGGATATTTTGAAAACAATCACGAGTGAAATAAGTGAAAATGGCTCTGTCATGGAAATTTAAAGGCTCTATTAGGAATTATATGGAATTTGCCTACTTTTGACAGGCAAATAGATGCCAAACGAAGGGAGCTTCCATTTCTGAGCGACACAAATTAAGAAGGATATACCAAGGAGTTTTTACGTCCTGCCAAAAATAGGCAGCTTCCATTTGGTATTGATAATAGACATTTAGCTGCGTGGCGATACATTCTTCATTTGTGTGGCTCGAGATTGACATTTTACAATAAATCATACGTGAAAAACTGCACACGCAGAAATGCAAACACGTTGAATAGCATCCGAAATTTTGATTTACTCAAATTATCATTCCTTTCTACTCCAAATTTATAAAATTCTACCTTTCTATCTTAACTGTCTGACTTAACTGGATGCAGCATATATATCAAATTCCCTGAAGAAATACGATTTTCCAAAAATTATTGCTTATCTTTTTTCAGATTATGATGAGTTCCGTCTATTTGTTTATGGAGTTGTGGTCACCTCAAGTATTGCAAGTGGCTCCGTCATCTTGATGTTCTCTTTATTCGATTTTATGCAAAAGCCAGCATTTATACGAAAATATAAAGTAAATCCACACACAAATGAGCCTCCAGATTTTATGAAGTTTGTTAAGGTATAACAAGTTGTGGCTGTTTTAGAATTTGTGATTTTTTTAATACTTTAATCCACAGGTTGTCACCTTTTCCAGTTCTATTGGATTAGCACTATTGGTACCTACTTGTATTGCAACTTACTATGGACTTAAATGGAGAGGAATTCAAGACATTCATGCTTTACCAAATGTTCAAACTGTGCTCATCTCATGCTTCATAAATGATCATATCGTCGATATTGGAACTTACATTTCCCACCGTACTCTTCATCATAAACGTCTATATAAGCACTTCCATAAAATTCATCATGAATATAAATCAACAATTGCTGTGTCTGTTCTATATTCACATCCTATTGAGCATATATTTGCACATTTAATTCCAATTGCTTTAAGTATAATCATTATGAGATGTCATTTTGCAACAGCTTGGATATCTGTAATGTCATTCTTGATCTCGTCAACTATTAATCATTCCGGTTATCATTTGCCGTTCCTAAATTCACCAGAGTTTCATGATTTTCATCATATGAAGTAAGTTTGATGTACGAGGGCCCATTGCCGCATATCCTTCGAAACCTTCTGCCTATATCCTTTTACTAATTTTATATCCCTTTTTGTACAGATTCGACTCCAACTACAGTGGATTTGGACTTATGGATTGGATCTTTGGAACTGATAAAGCATACAAGAATTCAGTCTATCAAAAACGTGATAGGCTTTTATTGTCACTGAAATCAGCACATGAATTATATTCTGAAGAAAAAAGCGAGAAAATTCAATAGATTTTATTTAAATTAGTGTTACTCAAGTTACACTTAGACAGATTGCCCACCACTATACTACTAAGTAGCGACGCGATTTCAAATGTGTCGCGTACAGCTTGCCGATACAACAAATAAACAAAATATAGGATTTTTATCCCAAATTTAGGAATATTACATAATTAGGAAAGATTTTTGAATTGCTGCTTGCTAAAGAAGTTAAGAACTACTGTTTAAGGCTTAAAGGATGTATACTATTAAAATAACCACTTTTAGTCAATTATTATTAATATCTTTTGATGTTTAAAGTTCAAAAACACGTTCAAAATTCATGAATATTCATATGAAGTTCAAATTTTGAACTTATAAATGTAAACAAAACCAGGAAACGAGATCAAAAATGAAAATAAAAAAAAAAATATTGAAAAATAATAATAAATTTGGACTTTTTATTGACATTATCTAACTGATGAAACTGAATATTAATTGTCATGAATGATGGCATGTGCTGAATATACGAAAGTTTGTAGATGAATGGAATAAATTAGTCAATTGATTTAAAATTTGACATTATTCCTTTGTGGTTCTGACTTAGTGCCAAATTCTTTTTAGACCCATCACCAAGTCAGCCTAATGCCGGATTTTAATCCATCAATTGACATATGCGTGTCTCCATATTCGTTGAATAGTTTCTCATTTCAATCTTGGACCTTGGATCGATCACTCAACATCTATTAATTATACGTAAATCATGACAACATGACCAAGTGTTTTTCGGGATAGATATAGCTTATCATAAATTCTCAACAGTTTCCTGATGCGTGCTAATTAATTGCTTTGTTTTTCGCAAAAAAGCATGTCCTTCAAAGAAATATTTTAATTACATTTTTCCATTAGAAAAACCCAGGTGTAGAATATGTTTTTGATCATCCTAATATGTGATCATAGATATAATAAAGTTTGCATAAATATGTAAGATCGTCATTTCGCGAAGCTACTAACAATCATAAATTGTAATAAATTAGATAAGCCTTGACTTAGACCATGTCAACAAATGGATATGTTTGTCACTAGAATATAAAATGGATTAGACAGTTGAGGTTATCTACTTCGGATATGATATGATTTCTTTAATTATTCATCCTTCCTGTTAAGACGATCTGTAGGACAAATGACGTAGATATAGAGAATAATACGATCCCAGGTCCATAAGAATTTTGGTGGTAAGCCTCGACCGAAACCGCCGCAGCACATGGTTCATAGCATTTTAGGAAATTTATGGTCATATCAAAAGATGCAGCATTTGAAATAGAATTTTAAGATTCTTAGAGCAGCAAGATCTGTACACTAGCGCCATCTATTTTTGAATAATATTTTGTGGCTACACATTATTGGGTATCGTATTACAAATGCTGATGTTAATATTAAAAGATTGTAGCTTAAATGGAAATATTCAATGATTTTTGAGTATTTAGATCACCTGACTAAACCAAATTTGAAACACTTTGCTTGCCTATTACTTCGCAGAGGCGCATAACTAGGACATGACAAAATCGTAAGCTATTCAGAACATTGAAATCCAAAATTGCACTCTATTGGATTAACGAGTAAGAGTTCGCCAGATCACCACATTCACTAGATCTGCAGATTATAGTAGTCATTAGAACCCATCAGAATGACATTCCTGCCTGATCATATTATGCAGCATTTATATTATTAAAATATCTTACTTTACTACAGTTTTGGGCAATCTATATGAAGTGGTTCGACACTTACCATCAAGGTGTGCCGCATAAAATAACAGGCTGCCCACAACTGCCTTAATATGACTTGACAGTTTAGAATTTTATTTGGGGAAATTTTTGAGAATTGGAAATGATTGAGATTGCAGTTTTGATTCTATTGTGAAGAATAAAAGACGTAAAAAATTTTGGATTGTCAATTTTTTTATTAAAATAATGCAAATAATCTTTAGAACAGCTCCAGTTTATTTCTGGATGTTCACAATTTGGTGCATTTCAAAAGTATTTCAGTGCATCTATAAACAGGAGAAAACAGTCTGGGAATTGATTTGGGATCAAAGTTTGATATATTTTGGTATGTAAATCTAGTTGAGTGGTGAACAACCTTTTATTTTTCGCGGCACAACTTGGTGGTAAGCCTCGACTGAGATTGGAAATGATAAACGGCTCATGACATTTTCAAAATATGATGGTAGCACACCAGTATGTCACGGTATACAGGTTGCCCACCACTGATCTAGTTAATCAAAGATTCTTAATAGTCACTTAATTCAACCGTCATTCAACAAGTCATAATAGACATTTTTCAGTCTTACTAGACATGAAAATCAATTGAAATCCATCGGCATGAGTTCTTGTGTCTTCAGCTTTTGATCATTTTCCATTTAAAGTCATTTTATTTATTATTTAATATAAAGGAAAATCCCAAGATTGACAGAGTTATGTGACCGGTTGACAAACAGACAGAATCCCGATCGACCCAAATTATTCAAGACAATCAAATGGCCGCCAGAAACTGTCCAAGTGACAATTTTCCTGTTAAATGCCATAAAAAATTAATTTATCTAACATAAATCTCTCTCTTATTATATCCATACCCAGATGAATACAATTTGTTCGTAGATGGAATATTAATCATATCATCAATTAGCACCTTTTGGTTATTGGCGATGTATTCTATATTTGATTTCACTCAAAAGCCTGCATTTATCCGCAAATATAAAGTTAATCCAAATACAAATGAGCCTCCGGATCATAGAAAGTTCATTAAGGTATGGATGTCCCAAGCAGGCAAAGAGACCGCTTTTAGGTACTGTAGTTGTATATTCTGAACCATGAAAGCATGCTTTATGTCTGTTAGGGTGCTTAATTATTAGGAACCAAGTTAAAAGTTCATTTACTTGCAGGTTCTTGTATGCTCTACATTCAGTGGATTTTTTGTCGCAAGACCAGCTATTATTTTAATATATTTTGGACTTAAAGTTCGGGGAATTCCAGACATTCGAGTACTGCCAAATATTCAAAATGTTCTAATCACATGCTTCATAAATGATCATCTCTTGGATATTGTTGCTTACACTGTCCATCGCTTACTGCATCACAGATTAATTTACAAACATATTCATAAAAAACATCATGAATATAAATCAACAATTGCAGTAGCAGGACTTCATACACATCCATTAGAGCAGCTTTTCTTAGGCATTATGCCATTGGGATTAGGCTATATTACTTTAAGATGTCATATTGCCACGGCATGGATTCACATTTTATCATCAGTAATTAACTCAACTATCACACATTCTGGCTATCATTTGCCATTTTTAGGGTCACCTGCGTTCCACGATTATCATCATGTTAAGTGAGTTCACGTGATATATTAGGAAGGGATTGTGCGACATTCTGGTCATGCAAATGTCCATATCCCCCAAATGTTACATCCCGAACAGCACAGTGTTAAGAGCAAGAAGCAAATTTGCCAGTGGCGGCTGATTCACATGATTGTGCTGCTCGGGATACAATCGGCAATCACTAGCCGTTTCAGATAATATTGGATAATCATCCACTTGAGACTGTCGTTCAAGCCAAAGTCATTTTGACAGCCAGCTCTAATTGTGAATGACTTTATATTTTAATTTCAGATTTGACTGCAACTATAGCATATTAGGATTAATGGATCGAATCTTTAGAACAGATAAAGCTTATAGGAATTCAATTTATGAAAGACGTGATATAGTATTGATGTCATTTGAGTCAACGAGAGAATTATATCCAGATGTGAATGATAAAGTATTGTAAAATGGAAAAAAAATGTTGCTTATTATAAGCATCAATAGATGCAATGACGAACCTTCATCCAGAACAATAGATGAAATCGAGTTTCAGCGTCTTGTTTGAAATGGTAGTCCAACTTACCTGGTCACATCCCTCAAAAAATTATTTATCATAAATTATGTTTGCTATCCAAAAACTGTTCATTCCTAACGAATTTGTAAATTTCGAATAAAAGTTTCTTTTTAAAAAAAAAGCTTATTTTTAGTACAAAGCGTGTAACAATATAAAAATTTAGTCAACTAATCGCAGCCTGTTCCACTTGAGGTGATTTTAAGGGTGTCAATAGTCAACTAGTTATTGTGACACCGACTAAGCGGTCATTGCTTCGAGACTAGGTAGGAGACCTATTACACATGCAGTGGAAAAATAGCTTTCAGCCTGCCTTTGTAGGCTAAAGTCAATATGATGATAAAAGCTGACTATCATTAACCATGAAGAGGCATATAAAACACGGTTTTTGTCTTTAGGATTGAATTACTTCTTTCATACCTAAATCTACAAAATTTTGAATATATTTAATTGAGAAAGGTCAAGAAAAATAATTGATTCATTTCTGTAGTACAGTGGTGGACAACCTGTGAACTGCCCAAATATTTCGAAAATGCCATGAATCGTATGTCATGTGAATCTATAAGGGAAGAGTCGTCCTGATGTTCCAAAAGCAACATGTAGCATATTGCAATGAAGGAATGCCAGTTAGATGATAAAACTGAGAATTTGCACAAGCTTTGTGATTCAGCAGCAATAAAGTTAGGTGGATAGTCTTTTGTAACAGCCTAGGCTCCAGGTGATTCATGATTCCATAGTTCCAGTGAATAAGTAGATGCTTACCACCAATGCGTGCCGCGAAAAACTTCAGGTTGCCCACCACTAGCTGTAGAATATGAATTTACATATCGTTCATCATAGGATCGAATTAATAAATTTATTTAATCTTAATAAATCATTTTTCAATTGCCACAGCCCAGAAATGCCAATTTGAGATCATTTCGATCTTTTTTAAAGCCTGATTCTGTTGATATAAATATTCATATTTTATTGTGAAAATTCATGATTATGAATCGCAATGGCGCTATAAAAGATAAAAAAAAAAATCCCATAAAATGTATCTTTAAGATCCCACACCGTTGGTGGTCCCATTCTTTAAACTTTTTTATTTTGTCAGCAGCGTGCCTTTAAAAAAAAAATGTTTTTATTATCTCACGTGCAAAATTCAAGAGAATTTCATCATAAAAATCTCTCATAATCAAATGGAATGAAAAGTCACGATAAAGTGAATGAATGTGATTATATCATAAAAATTATGGTTGAAGGAGGTGAACATTAGAGCTGTAGGATAGGAATTAAATGTAATTTTTGGGATGCAAGGACATTTGAGCATCTTGACATGGATGATTTTAATATTTTGAGGAGTTGTTCTGAAGATTAGATTTTAAAGCAGTGGTGGGCAATCTTCTATTTTTTGCAGCACACTTTGGTGGATATGCTCTACATAGAAAATGGTTCATGGTATTTCCGAAAAATTTAGGTAGCACACTTGTGTTCCGTGGCACACATGTTGAATTTAAGTAGACAAGACTGTTACAGATATTTCAATTGGATACAAATGCTATGACAAACTATATGAAGCCCAATTTTTTGATGGCTGGAGGTAAGATGCTGAAACTTCAACGCAGAAATGTAGAGGGGATTTTGGGATTTTGGTATGGAAAAACTCCAGCAAATTGAAGAATTTTGTTCAAAAAGTAGGGTGAGGAGGAAAAGCAGGGATGTATTCAAGGTTCATCCAAAACTACAGCTCTGCAGCGTTGGGTGAACTAAAAGGGAGTTGAAAACTGCTGACATTCGAAATGTAGGATGTCCAGGACTGTCGTTCTTGGCCAATTTCTATAAAAAAAAATACCAATAACCCCTCTTTTGATTATGACTCTGAGGAGGAAGGAACGTTGGTGAGTTCAACTTTCCCCTTTACCCCTCTCTGGTATGCTTTCTCGAAATCCCGGTCCCGATAAATTTTCGGAATCGAATTTCAAAGACATCTCGATCTCGATCCCGATAGCTAGAAAGCATACTCCCTGGTTTTACACATATTCTATCCCATTCCCGAATAGCACAGCGTTTCCGTCACGTTGACGCTACGTCGAAAAAAGTGCGGCGCGACGTGCATTTGACGTAGCGGCGCCATGACGTTTACCTAAAGACGGATTTCGTCCTTTTTGCCGCCTTGTGCTATTCGGGATTAGTTTTAGGACGAAGACATTTTAAATCAGGCTAAACATATTAGGAAGCCTATGAAAGCTTAGCTGATGAATAATACACACGTAGATTTTTGAACACATATTAAGATCAACCGCCCCAAAAAATTGCACATTCCAACCCTCAAATTTAACTATCTAGACCGTGTAAAAAATAACCAAAAAAGCAGCAACAACGCTTACAAACCTTAATACTATGAATCTTTAAAAAGGATCCATGAAAATAGCATAATAAATTTTCTAAGTTTATGAACATGTGGCAAAAGGTCGAGGAGCATTTTAAAGCTATGGAAAAAAGGGAAGTGAAACTTTTTTTTATCAGATTACAATATTTATTCTTCAATCAAGAAGCACAAAAAATTTACTTACATAAAACATTCTTTAAGGATGTCTTAATTAAAAGTTTCTTTTATTATTGTGATGCTGTAAAGTGCTTGATATAATAATCATCTATTTTTTATGGAATGTAATGGTGATGAAGATGAAAAGGAAATTTTTTCATTCTTTTAAATTATTAGCTACTATTTGTAG
The DNA here is from genome assembly GCF_022539635.2 of Chironomus tepperi. Taxonomy (NCBI): domain Eukaryota; kingdom Metazoa; phylum Arthropoda; class Insecta; order Diptera; family Chironomidae; genus Chironomus; species Chironomus tepperi. The sequence goes on from NW_027226207.1 coordinate 7,257,768, forward strand.
TTTGGAGGAGTTTCCAGAGTCATTTTGGATGATCCTGAACCACATAAAATAGCTTGTGCAAGACCAAAGAACTCCTGGAAGGAAATTGTCAATAGTATTGTACTGGTTATTGCTAATTGGCTTACGGAATCCAGCGATAGACCCAGCATTAGACATCACCTGAGGGAAGCCATCGATCACAATTGATCTATACGACCAGCGAAATAAGTAAGTAGAGTCACATGAGTCACATAGAGAAGAACAGTGATAAATGAATGTCAGTGCTTAATGTATGGTCAGGCAGTTTGTACAATCAAGGTGACAGAACCAGCAATGACAAGCCTTTCTATGTAACTTAAGCTCTACATAGGAACGTGGATCCAGTAAAGAAGTGAATAAAGTCATTTATTGATTCGAGTAGTTTTAGACGAGCTAGAGTCTCAGCTTGAAATTCAGAGAAGGCTCCGAGTTTGAATCTCAAATCTCAAAGCTTGCGGAACTGATCAGTTCTGCAACCTTGTTCCGATCCCAATACGAGACTAACCCTAGATTTTTCCACATAATTCTATGGCTAAGATGTGTCGTGGCACCAAAAAAAGGTTGTCCACCACTTCCCTAATCTGATTCAATCACCTGATCTGATTACATCTCCAAATGCGCTCTATACCCATCACTCAACTACAACCAATTCCAACCCATACTCAACCCACTTTTTCCTTTTTCTTTATGAACTTCTTATTGAATAATGAAGATGAATATTGTTCTGTTGAGAGAAATATTCACAAAGCAATTAATCATCCATTACTTGTTGCTTACACTTGTGAATTGAGCGAATGAGAGAACATTTTTGTGAGTTTTGATAGCAATAAATGTCTAAATATAAAAATAACTTACTAATTAATTTCATTTGTTAGGAGCTTCTTTTTTTAAGCAGGCAAATAAAGTTAGATTGTCATGGAAATTGAGTATAAAGGAAATTTGAGTTGAACAAATTAGAGGGCCTAATTAGTAGGATAATAAGATGAATTTATTAAAATGTTGATAATTGGTGGATATTTAAAGATATCCAAGGTGATGTTAAAGGATGTTTTTAAAGATGAAATTAATTTTAAGAATATACTGCTGATTAGATGGAAATTGACATAGAAATGAATGTCAGATTGACAAAAGAGTATGGAGGTGAATAGACTGATGAATGTGCTGACGGACAGACAAGCTGAGAGTCTGACGGACAAACTATCGGAAAAACTGAAAGACTGACAAACGGATGTGCTGACGGACTGACAGAAAAGCGAACAGACTAGCTGACGGACAAGCGGACAGGCTGATTAACGGACATGCTGACAGACTGACTGACGGACAAGCGGACAGACTGACTGTCTGACATGCGGACAGACTAACTGACGGACAAGCGGACAGACTAACTGACGGACAAGCGGACAAACTAACTGACGGAGAAGCGGAAAGACTGACTGACGGACAAGTGGACAAACTGACTAACGGACACGTGGACAAACTGACAGATTGACATGCTGACTGATTAACGGACAGACAGGCGGACAGGATTACTGACGGACAGGCAGACAAATTGAAAGACAAGCTAATGAAATTAAATCACTTGATAATCCACCAATAACCACGCTTTTCAATATAAAAAGCTATTATAAGCAAACATTCTCTTTAAATACAAAAAATCCTCACCTTGAACTTAAATTCACAAGAATCGCGTGAAATAAGCTTCCATTTATAGCAACACACTTGATATTTATGACCACAGAAAAATGTTGATCAAGAATTTCTGATAAATCCTCAAAACTTAATGTCTTTGATGTGATTACATCCTTCAAGCTGTGCTTTCTTTTTTTAATTTAAAGCTTTATTGTTCGCTTTTTAGGTGAAATTTTCGCACATGCTTGTGCTTTATCATTTCCACCTTCAAATACACACAGACAGACATAACGAAATACCCACAAAAAGACATCAGCATGACGAAGCAAATTTTCCACATTACAAAATTTTCACGAAGATTACCGAAAATCATGAAAACTGAAAGTTCATTGCCATCAATGCCGGATAAGAGCTGCTGGAAAGAAGAATCATCATGAGAAAAAAATTTGGATTATTTATATGACTCGAAGTATTTTGGATGGAAATTTTCCTCACTCTAGAAATTTTTATTTCTTCTTTAATTGGATTTTTTAATCTTTGCACTTCAAGTGAAAAAATAAATTCATTTTGATTATTAAATTAATTATTAAATGAGGTTGTGTTTATTCAGATCAGATGACTGACTTTAGATTCTTATGGAGGAAATTTTGTTGATATTCCTCTCAAGATTGTTTTAGAATCACATAACGGTTTGTGAAAATTCAAATTTCATTTCGTTAAGTTTAACGAAACACTTGAAGTCAACTTCAAGTTTTGAAGGAAGTCAACTTCAAGTCATACAATTTTTTATTAGAAAAAGCATTTTTAAGACTTGTTGAGTTATTTTAACCAATTTTAACTTAATTTGAAGGTAAAAAGGATTGTGAATTAAGGAATATTAAGACACAAATAATTTTAACATAAAGAAGAAGCTAAGAACAGTCAAATAGCAGTGAAAATTAGCTGATTAAACAATTTTTTAAAGATTTTGTAAGTCGAAATCGTTAAATTAATGTTTTGAATAGATACTAAAGATCCAGTTAAGAGCCAAGGTTAAAAAATTGCAAGTGATAGTTAAAAAAATCCAAAAAATTTGAATTTTAAGTCTAAAAAGAGACGAAAAAGTAAAATTTTTATAGTAGGAGAAATGCTTGAAAGGAAGCTAATGATAGAGACAGTATTGCATTTGGTATTCGAATTTGACAGGCAATAGAACCAGTTTTAGATGTCAACCGAGAAAGGTCATTGATTACAGCTGATCTGTACGCTTAACAAAGTAACAAGAATAGCACAAGGCGGAAAAAAAGACGAAATCCGTCTTTAGGTAGACGTCAAGGCGCCACTACGTCAAATGCACGTCGCGCCGCACTTTTTTCGACGTATCGTCAACGTGACGGCAATGCTGTGCTATTAGGGTAAGCAATTTAAAATTCCAAGTAAATATTAAAAAATTCGTTACTTTGTATACAAAAAGTCATTTTACTTATCATTATCCACTTTGTACCTCATTCCATAAAATTAATACACCATTACCAAAAAATTATTCACAATAAAGATAACAATAAAATGTCACATACTTATAATTACTTTTTAAACTGAAAAAAGTAATATCATATCACTTAATTTAATGAAAATGTTACAACATTAAGCAATCAATTGTGAAGAACAAACACTCAAAGCCTTTTTTTCTTTTAATTAAGGAAGATGAAGTCATTGAAATAAATTTTAAACAATACTTAAGAAGACATTAAAAAAAAGTTTCTAGATATGAAAATTCCATATTATAAAGAATTGTTTGCGTCACATTAGTCATTCGCATTCGATTTTATTTCTTCGAGAAACTCAATATGTGTGCAGATGAAGACTTGATTTTAGAAAGGTTCCGCATAGGTATCATAACAATAAATGTAAATCTTTTTCAGAAGTTGAAATTAGCTGATGCGAAAAGGAAAATAATTGAAAAAGTTGTGAAGGAGGTTTGATGTTTTGTGCGCATTTTTTTGGATTGTTTGATTAGACCTGCCATGTCTGCACATTTAACGAATGCTGTCTATAGGCAAATCCTGTAAAATATAAATTTAATGAAAAAAAAAAAGTCTATAGTTTTCAAATAGAAATAATTTTTTACTTATAATTCAGTTTTGGTTTCGAACCCATGACTAGTCATGCAATTTTAATGATTTTACTTTTTTCACTTTATTCCACACTTTCAAAAGTCACAATTCGTAAAGATTATGACACAGTTCAACATCAAGTAAAACCAAATTTCGATTAGTCGTGGAACTGGTAATAAGACGGCACTGTGTAATCACATTTTAGCCTTATTAAAGTTGTATGCTGTCTTGATTAGCTAGAATCTATAATAACATATTGTCTAAACTTATTTTGCCCAATGGCACACCTTGGGAGTAAACCTTAACCGAAACCTCCCACGACATAGCGTTCATGATGAACCACTAGTGTGTCAGGGCCCACAATTCGAAAATCATCAATCTAGAACCAAATTTATCGTATTTTCATCACTTAGTTTCTTTATAAAAAAATATGACTGATAAATACCCATTTTATCCTAAAATCCAGTTCCAATTCTCATTTAAAACTCCCCAGTCCAATCTATCAGTTAAACATACAATCTGCATAAGGAAGTGTGGAACTAAAGAGTCAACAATAACAATAAAGAACAAAAAGGCAATGGCATAAAGAAGCAAATAGAAAATGTGTTAAAATAAAATTTAAACATAAAATTGCAACCGAAGAACATTTGTTTGAAGCTCAAAGTATCACCCACGTGAACATATAGACACCGATCTCCGATCACTTCAACAACTTTTATTTATTTTCTTACAAAATTTCAATTATTTTTTAAACCGCATGAGAGAGGGGAAATGACGCGATGTCTAATTCATTTTGCTTGTAATCAAGATTATCATAAATTTGTTTGTGTCATTTTCGTGCTAGCTTTAATGTCTTATTTTGTAAAAGACAACTCTCAATTCCCTTTATTACGCCCACGTTTGTTAAATGTTGCAGAAATTAAGCTTGAACTATAAGTCAACTAATAGCGTTATTTATGTTGTGTGACATGAGAAATATGAGAGTTTTTACAATTTTTTTAAAGTTAGAAGTAGTTGGAAACTGGAAGAGATTTTGGATTTGTAGGTATGATTGTGGCAGAGATGTGATAAACAGCCTGAACAGCACAACAAGTTCGGTAAATTACCGCTTCATCGCTGTATTAACAGTAAGTCATTAAATCATTCTAACGGCACCATGACATCTGATTTCGAGCCATTTCTACAGCGAAAACTACAATTTGTTCCATTGTGGCTCTCTGGATGACAATGCCTCAATATTCAGTGCTGTCCAATCTTCAGGCAAAGCCTCTAGAATCAGTGTTTTCGTGGCGCACATTGGTAGTTCGGATCGGGTCCTTACAATATGCAGAGCAATATGCAGGTGGCTCGGATCTAACTTTAATTTGCAGATCTAAAGGGTGTGACGCATTAGGTTGTTAATTGCAGTGTCTTCAGCTTGGTCCTTCAAGCTTTATGTATTGGTAATGAGCAACAACCTAATCCAAACAGAGCAGACGGTTCGGTACATTTCTTAAGCAATTTGGCCATACACTAGCGTACCGCAGCATTCAATTTAGACTGCCCTAAATACCCCAAACATTCCAATTCCAACCCTGCCACAAATATTGTCATTTTTAACATAAAATATTATCCTTAGTATTGATTAACATCTCAAGACTAAATTACATTCTCCATCATTTATAATCAAGATTGAGGGAGGAGAAGTGAAAAAAAAATGTCATAAAAAATAGCTTGACAAACAGAAACAGAAACTGCTGTTTGCATCCAGGTGATTAAAGATCAAATATCTCATCTCAATTTTTTTACCTTTCTTTCCTTTCCATCTCTTATTGTAAATAAAAACCTTTTTTATGTGTCATAAATAAATTAATTCTTTTTGCCATATCTCAAGTGATGTGTGTGCTTGTGTGTTTGCAATGCATTTCAAAACTCATACGTAGGTGAGTTGGAATGGATTCGAATGAATGAGTCTTAATAATAGCTCAATATATATTTAGGGGTTGTAGATAAATGAGGTATAGTTATATTATTGATTTTGTATTGCTTTAAATTAGGTTGGGAAGGAAGAAGAAGAGATTGTGTGTTTTGGAACTAGTTATTGGGTACAGACTAGATTAATGGTAAGGGACCGTTCGCTAGAAACTTGATTTCTTTGAATTTCCATGGTTTATATCTGTTTTACTCCGTCCCTTCCCTCATCTCAAAAAGAAAGTAAGTAAACGTGTTAGCGAATGGCCCTATGAAGGCTCCAAAGGAAATTGGATGACAAATTTCTCCCTACTTTGGGTTTCATGAATCGTAACCTAATACTGAACTCTGAGACCATGTTAAGTCGCTTCAAAGATGCTAACTAATCTGAGATACTCCTTAGGGGCTTCTCAGATTTTGTCAGTGTACAATTATCCTTAAGATTACACTTGGTGTTTATCTTATGGCAGAAGCAAGGCTAAAGCCAAAATACTGCATTTTATGGTATTTCTCCTGACTGCTGACTTAATCTTTCCAGTGATACCAAATTCATGATTTAAGAATGCATTGTACGACCGTTTTGAGCTTCACAAAAAAGCGGTATTGTCCCTGATGCAAGGATATGTAGGTTTGGGTGTTTACCTTGGGCAGGGGTCACATCCCTCTCCCTTTTCCTGAGATTGTTTTGAGGCTAACCCAAATGGACAAAAATACGCAAATAACTAATTGACGGTAAGTTAAAGTCCAGTCCATGCCTAATTCTAACCTATTTTTGTCCACTCAGGTTAAGACACCCTTAAAAGTCACTCTCCATATCCTTAGACATCACTTACAACCATCCCCTAAGTAGTAACAATAATAAATGCTCAATATCATATTCTACAACAGCATTAAGGATGAAAAGCAAAGTACCGAAAAAATTAAACATAAAAACTAATTGTAACAGACTATAAATATGTTTTTATGGCTGCACTGAAAGGTGCAATAGAATAAAAATACAGCTCTGCATGAAGGATAATAGAATTAATCAAATATTGTGTGGCCATGTGCAATCGACAAACAATAAATAGGAACAATTTTTTTTCTACCTGAAAATAAATATAGAATTTGTTGATGAGATTTTGCCCATAAAGAGTTTTGAAGACTAAACACACGTGCATTATGAGCCAATTTTAAAGACAGCTTACAGATTGAAAGACATACAATGTTGCAGAAGATCACAATTAATTTTGTTGATGGAGAATTTCACGAGAAAATTGGCATTAATACGGTTTTTATTGCACTAATAATAATTTTATAGCTGATCATTCACATACCGAAGAAGCTAAAAACTATAATAATAAAATAACAGCAAGATCTTTACGAAATTATTTTTGTTGTTTATGACACTTGGAAATGGTCAAGAATTGCCTATTAAAATCAATATATTGGTGATGGACACAAAAAAGAAGTTGTGGATGTGGATGAGAATAAAACGCATTTTTTGAGAAAAAAAGGGTGCGTGAGGCCTAGCATGAATATATTTTTCTTGAAGGATTCGAACCTTGACATAAGATATTAGATTTGTATGTTCTAATTTTGGCTAATCAACTTTTTGAAACAAATTGACAAATTGACTATATATTTTTTTTCCATTTTATTGAGGGGACGTTCACTTGCCAAGTACCGCTGAGCTGAATTTGAGTTCTGATACTTATTATTGAGCATGATCAAAGTATTCTTTTCTTATTTCAACTGTTAATTTCCTACATAATTCTAAAGTTAACTTACTTCTTACTTCCCTTTCTAGGGTGCAAGAGGGCTTATTTCGAGGCCAATGCGAGTAGGTAATGTCTAAAGACAGCTCTATCATTCGAAACCTTCTACCAATTCGGAATATAAACGACTCTAGAGTCCTTTAAAACAAATCCAGCCCAGAAATTCTTCGGACTTTCTCTTTCTTTTGCCATCCACAAAGTCTGAAGTAGTTACCTTAAGGACTGGGGCGTCACATTCTAAAGCTAGATGATCCTAATTTTCTAATGTCACACCTTAAAGTATGGCTTTCGATAGCAACCCTAACGGACAATGAGAACGCTTATGGGTACCGTAGTGGTATTATTGTACCATGAACGCATGTTCATTGTTAGTTAGGGTAGGATACTAGACTACAATTAGACAAAACTCTAAATTATAATAATTAAGAGTGTAATTTGAAGAGAATTTAAATCAAAAACCATTCCTGACTATCTGACTATGTTCCTTGTTCAAAGGAGCAGAATTGGAAGATGTTCCAGATTAGTGTAGTCCAAACTATGTGCTGCGGCAAACTAGAGTATTGAAGAATAGGCAAAAAGCGGACTACTCAAGTGACAAGCGACAAAAATGACAAACTGTGCCACCTGAGTATGCAATTTCGGTCAAGGTTTTTCAGCAAGGTGTGTCGTGACGCTTAAAAGTTTGGACAATGGACAACACTGAGCTAGACTCTCTATTAACTATATATAAAAAAACTAGCTTACAACCAAATCGCATCATTAATTAGCAGTCAAACCACAAAAAAGGCTAAATTCCTCATCACATCCAATAATGTTCATCTCCAAAAAAAAAAAAAAAGAAACATTTCTTATTGTTATTTCATTTAAATTTTTATAGCACCAGCTTAAAGAAGACAAGCAACAAAAAAAAAAAAAAAAAACAAATAAAATTGAGACATTTTGTTGTTGATGTTTTTATACTTAAATAATAATTTGTTAAAGAATGATCATCAAAAGCTCCTCCACATCCTCATGTAAGCGTATATTTTATGTCTTTTAAAATGAAAATTTATAAATTTTTCCTTATGTCCAAAAAGGCTGTTTAAAATTGACAATTGACACATTCATTGCAAATAAATTTAATTCTTTTGCCTTTAATGCGATTAAGATAATGCAATTTTTATTATATTTAATATGTAATAACTTTGTCTTCTGTCGTTCACGATCGACAATTTCTCTCCGGTCTTCATTTATCGCTTCTCGAACATCTTTTTATCGTTTCTTGATGTTTCACACTTCGCATGCCAATATTGTTTCTTGACTTTCTCATTCTCACATTGATCCATCCACAAAAAACAAAAAAACAGATAGTAAGGAACGAATGAAGTAGAAATTACGATATGAAGATTCTTACTCGATGAGGCTCGTAAAATTTAAAGCAAGTAATTTTTTTCTGCAGTTCTTTTACTTACTTAAAAGCAAATTTCTGATAAGGAAATGTGTGAGTAAGTTTGTTTTGGTTTATGGATGTATTCCATATTTGAGGTCATGAACTTTTTTTTGAGATTTCGGATGCGCATTGTTGTGAGATGTGATAATTTAGTGTTGTTGACCTTTTGAGCTCATTGACTTTTGACCTTTTACAGAGGAGAAAAGTGGGTAGAATGATGACGAATTGCTACAGATGTTAATGAGGACTTCATTAAGGAAAGGGGGTCAATTGGAGTCAAGACTGTAACAAAGTGGAATCCGGATTCTAGTCGAGACGCAATATTTGACTTGTGGATGCTCGCCAATTCTCAAATAATATGAGAATTTATATAAAATTAAGAAATCTATGGTTAAGTCAAGCTAGGACTAAGAAGAGTCAAAATCAACAAGCTACGATGGGCTCGACATGTTATTAGAAAACCTGCAGAAGCTCCATTATATAAGGTCTTTAAATCTAACTTTGTAGATGGTAAAAGAACTTTTGCTTGGTCAAAGAACTCTTTGAAGTCTCTTAAGCTGCCGATAGAGATGGCATCACACTTGGTATTGGTAATTGGCGGACAGAAGCCAGCTATAAAGCCACTTTTAGGCGCCATCTGAGGGAGGCAATGAATCACAATTGATATGTACGTCCAGCAAAAGAGGTAGGTTAAAAACGACTAAAGGACGTAAGATCTGCAAGGACACATGTGTTAGTCACCTTTGTTAGTCACGTAAATACCCAAAACCATCAATTTAAGTTGAAACTATACAAAAAACTTCAAACTATTCACCCAAAACCTCAAAATTACCATTTTTTCACCTTCATCTCTTCCAAACTTATTTCATTTCCCCAACAAAACAACACTTTTGCCATCACCATGATTATTATTCCGTTGGTAGCCTTAGAAAAGAGTAAGTAAAACAAAAGCCTTAAGGTAAATAAGAAAAGAATAAAAGATGTTGAAGAAGCTTCACATTCAATAGTGATAACAAGCTTTTAAACATGCCATATTTCACACCTCATTCTTTTATTGTTTGCATGGACAAGACTTGTTTATTTGAAAATAATTTTTTTTTTCATTTGCCCTTCTTTTTGGAGTCAATGAATGGAGTGATAAATATAAGTAGAAGGAATCGTCTTAAATGTTCTGGAAATGAAAATGGATATTTTTGGGGCGATGAGTGGGCTTTCGGAGAGAATTATATCGATTGGAAAATTGATGGGTGAGAATCTGAGTTGGTGATAGGTGAAATGAGGAAGGATTGAGGATTGGATGTTGACAAATTTGAGGATATAATGTCTGAAAAGGATCTTGACGTCCTCATTCTTTAAAGAGAAATCTTGGAAGGCTCATTGAGTAGAAAATTCTTGGACTAGTGTCTTTAGGCCTGCGTGCTCTTCCTTGTTCTGCACGCAGCCTTTAGGACATGTTATATCATACTTGTTTGTCGATGACGCAACGACAATTTAGCGATTATATTGTACTGCTTGGGAATCTCAATATGGGCCTCCTTGGACCCTTCTTCAAGGTTATGTGACAATTTCGGCAATAATTTAGCACAATCTGTCTCTAGTGCTTCAAAATCAGAATCTAAGATCGATATTTGCTCAAAAATCTATCATAAATTTGACTTTTTGTTAGTTCAAAACTACATCGACTGCTTACATTCACCTCAAACTCCTATTCCAAAGCCACATTCTCATATTCCAACAATCCTTCAACATTCCATCCCCAATAAATCTCAAAAACCTCAAAAAAAAACAAAAACTCAACTCAAATTTCAAAAACACCTTCAAATTTCTTTAGAAAACTTTAAATAACATTTTATGAACCATAACTTACTTTAATGTGGGTTGTGCATGTAAAGAGAAGAAAAATTATTTTTTCTGTTGAGGTTCTACCACTTTTCATGACATGTCATGTGATGTTTACTGTTTTTTTTTTTCTTATAAAAGTAAAAAATAATTTTAATAAAAATGTAAAATTAAAATGAAAACTCACTTTATTTTGCTTCTGGTTGATGATTTTACTTGATATGGAAAGCATTTAGATATGCTTTAATGAAATTTTATGGTTTGTAGTATTTACCTTGACCTGGATGTCCTGAATGATTTTGATGTCCTGGGAAATTGCTTTTGCATTATTTAGTTTAGATAAATTTAGAATGAGGAAGCATTTAAATAGAGTGGGGATTTATTGGGACATTAAAAGTGCATTATAATGGATGGAATTGAACATATTAATGCGTTGAAGAAATTTTTATATTTTCAGATAATGCGCAGTTTAAAATAAATATGCTTCTGATTATATCTTATCATAAAACGCAGCAAAACTAAAATTTCATTATGATAACACGCTTGTTCCTCATGATAGTACGCATTGCATTTACATTTGTCCTTTGAAAGTACGCAAATTTAAACTAAATATTGTTTTCAAAATTGTGCAATTAAAAACTAAAATTTACTTCACGATTATGCGCAACATTAAAATATTTTTGTATAGTACGCAATTCGTTTCTATTTTCATCAAGATAAAACGCTTCATAGAACTATTTTCCTTTTTGAAAAACATCAATTTTGCTCTAGTTTGCTATCTAAATTTATTTATAATAAATCTGCAGATGTATATAAATTCAAAAAAACAACATTCATCACAAATTTTCTGCTCTGTTAACAGCCACGCGTTCACCATTTCACAATTTTGCATCACTCGGCACATCTAAGCTGATACAAAAGAATATCAGCAAAATGTAGGTTTTGTGTGAAAGATTCTACCGATAAATAAGAAACACGAGCTTTTATTTTCATTCTTATTGCCAATGTCAATGTACTTTTTATATCAGATACTCAAAAAGTGGCGACATTCGACTTTTCCTTTTTTTTTTTGCTGTTCTCATTTTCATTCAGCTGCTTCGTTGTTGCTGCTCGAAAAAAAGGAAAAGAATTGGAAAAGCCATTTCCTCTAAAAATGCGACACTGAATTTTATTTTCATGAGTGAAATTTAAGATCCCTTTTTAAGGATGTAAAAAATGTCGTCAAGGTGTTTATTGAGAAAAAATAACAAGAAAAAGATGCTTCGGGTTTGACAAATAATGTAATAAAAATCGCAACATAAAATATTGAGGTATTAAAAAATAAAATTTTTTAGGAAGTTTCAAAATGAGGACTGTTAAATGTATTTTTTTATGGATGCGACAATTTGAGGTTAGAATTTAATTTAATTTGTTGCGTTTAGGCTTTGGTCATCAAATTTTGTGCTTAATAATGCATCAAATTAATTAAATTTGTGATTATTCTTGGGTAGAAGAGCTAAGGCTTTGCGTTTTATGCTTGTCTAAGGGTTAGTGGCAGTTTAACGTCTGAGGCTTCAAGCTTGCGTTCTTTGTCTTCAAGACTGCAAATTTGGACGAATTTTAGAAAATCTCAAGAAAATTTCAAAAAAAATCCTTTATTTTGGATTTTTTAAAAGATATTCGCATCATATCTAATATATCTTGTAATTCTCCAGCGTGCCGCGACACACAGGTCACCCACCACTGCACGAGTGTGTCGCCATATTAGTCAACATCAAATTGATGCATAAAATTCAATAAATACGCTCATTTGTATGATTTTTATTCCAAAATACATTCAAAAAAATAAAACAAAAAAATAAATGTGTTGATGCCTACAAAAAATAAAAAAAATTGCCATACATAAAAAAGCAGCTCTCAAATCATTTACTGCCCTTGAAAAATTCACCCTCGCGCTTATCATTTTCACAGAACCAGAGAAAAGAGAATGAACAACAACAACAAATGAAAAAGGAAAAAAAAAATCCAAGTTCAATGTTGCCAAACACAGCACAGAGTACAAAAAAAAATCTCATCATCACAAACATTGCCGGTGTTTGTTCTAAAAAAAAAAATTGAGAAATAAAAATACACAAAAAAATTTCTCCAGTTTTGTACTAAAAGCCCCGCTCCAGACACTAACAACCATTCAATTTCATTTGGTCGCGCAAATTTATCTACATTTGTGTGAGTGACTCGGCACGGATGGAGAGAGAAAAGAAGGAACAGAAAGAAACAGAACTCAGTTGTTTACGATCCGGCATTGGAATAAAAATAAAAAGCGTAAAAGCGGAGTTTTTAATAAAAAAAAATAAAAGAAAAAAAATTTTTTGCTCTTATTTTTAAGTAGTTTGACTATAAATTAAAAGAAAAGTTGAAAAAAAATGTCAACAAAATGGTGTTTAAAATGGGAACTAAGTGTAAATCACCAAAATAATCGATGAAAGTGGCTATTTACATAAATACAAAAAAATATTTATTTAATTTCTATCCCTATTGCGAAAAAAAAAAATAAAAGTTGAGAGTGTATAAAAAAAAATATTTTTTTTTTTGTAGTAAAGTGTCCAAATCAATAAAAATATTGAGACTTCATATTGTTCCAAAAAATAAGAAATAAAAAGATAAAAAAAAAAAATAAATTTACAAAGAAAGTGAAATAAACAAAAAAATAATAAAAATATATATAATTTAATGGAAATTTAAGAAATGAGGAAATTGCACTTATGGCTATACAATTTAGGATTCGTTTGCTATTTACTTTAATTTTACTTACTTTAAATGGATCTATTTTATCAGGTGAGCAAATATTTAAAATAATTTTATCACAAATTAACCGGTTCATAATATTTTTTTTATTTTTTGTGTATATAAATTTCTGCAATGTCTCTCTTTCCATCTCTCTCACTTCTCTGTTACTCATTCAGTCACTCAAAAATAAAAAAAAAAAAAACTTTATTTGTGTTTTGATAAGCAGCAAAGCGCGCCTTCATATCAGTCAATGATTTTTTTGTTAAAAAATTAGTGCAAATAATTAAAAAAATGTTGTGTAAGGAAGTGCTGTACTTTATGCTCTCGTTCCTTTATATCTGTGTGTGTGTGTGTTTGTGTACCACACACAATTCTTATGGATAAAATAAAATTTACATCGGGAAGCGCTTCTATGTCTCATACCGGTAAAATATTTGTCATTTTGATGTGATTTATTGATTGATTAATCTTATGGTCCATTTTGACTAGCTTGTTGTATGCATCATGTCACATTTAAATGAAGCAAGCTGCTCGGGATTTAGTACACAATAGGGTGGAATTCTGCTTTAATTTCTCTTTTACTTTAATGTGAATTTTTTTGCCTTGCGACTATGAATAATAAGATGTAATGTATTTGGAGCTTGTTTGAGTAACAGCATGAAGTACTGCTGCAGGGTAGTGCTAGGAAAACTTCCGTGATTATTTATTCAGAATTTCTTTTTTTGGGTAGATTTTGAAAGTGAATTTTGTAAGAATTTTTAGGTATGGAAATGTGAAATTTCAATTAGAAAATATTTTGGGATTTTAGAAGTGCTGGAAATCGACTTGAATTTTTTATCGACTTTTTAGTACCAAATTCAACCTCTGCATATTAAATTCCATTTCTATTAAATAACAATTTTCTCAATATTAAGATAAAATTCTCTCGAAACTTCCTTATTTGTGATTCTTCATTCTGTGATTTTCTTACTACGACGCTGTGTATAAAAGTGAAATTTATCAGTAGGACGATTGCCATTTGATCAGGAAAAAATAAGAAAATTAATAATTTTCCATTAATTTTGATTGTTTTTGCAATTCTTAAAATGTCTTTAACATCAAGGATTTCAGATTTCTGATTTAATTTGTAGCAGAGCTTGAAGTCGAGTTGAATATTGTATGGAGTCTAGTCGACTTTTTCATACGTAATCCGAGTCAACTTGCAGCTCTATTTTATTAAAATAATTAGTATTAACCTAGTTTTATATGGTTCATAAGAAATTACACGTCTCAGGATTGGATATAGATATTTCCCAAAATTGCAAGCCTTTGAATCTTAAATGCAATCCTGCGGTTCTTAGTCGAGTCCTAATTTTTATTCATATCAATATTCCCTCAACATGTAATATGAAAAATTGGCAGACCTCGCATTTGATCGATTTCAGGCCTTCTTTATTATATAGGAATCGACTCAAATTGTTTTGATTTTTCCAATCAAATTTGACTTAGACTACAATTTTTAAACAAACAAAATCTGTAATTCGAGTTAACTCGGAGTTGACTCAGCAATAATTAAGTTGATTTGATTTGACTTGAAATCCTTCATAATTGAGCTAAGTCAATTCAAGAAAAAATCAGTAATTTTGACTCAGAATTTTGAAAATTAGAGTTGATTGAGATCAAAATTTATCTTAGATTCTTCATGTGCACTTACTTGGCTGGCTGAGCAGATCAATTGAGATTCATGGCCTCCTTCAGACGCCTCCTTAAATTGGCCCTATTGCTGGCTTCCATTTGCAAATTCCAACACCAAATGATGCAGATAAGCAATAGTTTGCAGATTAATCTTGCAAATATGCAGCAACCGTCATCTTAAAACTAATCCTCATTTTTCCAAAGCCACATCAGCTCACATCTCTTGACAAAATGTCACTTAAAGTCACTCAAATATTCAAACCTTAATTTTGCTAAAACTCAAAATAAATTCTGAACTTATTTTTTTCATCTCTACCTGATTACTTTATTCACAAAAACCTTCCTTGATAGTTCCATGAATTTTTCATTCAATCTCATCTTCGAATCTTTTTTAAAATTCTCAAGAAATTTCTTTACATTATGAATAATTTAAGTTCATTTCAACTAAGAAAAATGAACATCAAAATCTAAAGTGAAAAAGCATCAAGCAGTGAAGAAACAGCAAAAATCACATAATTTATGTGACAGAAATCCAGTAAATTAATTGAAATCCATTAAAATCTAGAATGAAACTAATTAGACTAAAATTTCAAACTATACAAACTTAGCGCCATTTTCAATAATTCACGTCATTAATTATTCCAAGGATTATTTAAGTTTTTGTCGATTCGGGCATAAATCCAAAATGAACGAGAACTGCTTGAGTTCAATAATAAACATATTAATTTCGTCATATTTTATGTGGACGAACACATACTTTTATACTGGATGTACAACACATATAGTCATGACTTGTAATACAGAAAAATTGTTTGCAATCTACTTTCCTTTCCGAGTGAAATTGACACCACTGTTTCGTAAATACAAAATTATTGCGATAAACGTCAAACAAAATTATTATTATTTTCTTCTTGGGCTTGGATGGAATGAAATAAATCTGTTGGATTAGTTGGTTAGTTTGGGATGTGTGTGATTTTTGAGAGGAGTTTTCGATGGATTTTTAATAAATCTAGTTTTAAAAATTTAAGAATTCAAATTTTTAACTCAAATTTTAAAAGTTCAAAAAATTTGGAAAAATTTCTAAAAATTTTAAGAGAAAAAAATCCAAAAAATTTAAATAAAGCCATATTAAATTTAAAATCTTTCTCAAATGTTTTAAACCATTTTAAAATCCTTTCCAAAATCAGATTAGGAAACTTTTCAGATTTTTCAAACATTTTTGAATATTTTCAACTTTTTCAAAATCATCAAATATTTACGAACACGTTTATATTTTTAAATACTCATTCCTTCAATTTTCTAACTTTTTTTAAAATTTGATCAGTTTTTGGCCATCTCAAAACTTTTTCAAAATTCTTAAAAATAAAAAATTTTAATTTGAATTCTTTTTTGAATTGTAATTTAAATTTAAGAAATCGTTCGAGTTAAGTAATTTTCTAGCAATTGCAATTTAAGTTTTTAAAAATTCTTAATTTTCAAAAATTTTCTCAAAATTCTACAATCTTTAAATTTTATAAAGCTTTAAAAATTAAAAGTTGAACAAATTTAAAAAAATTCTCATCAAAATTCCCCTTTAAACTCTGCCAAAATCCCCACCAGGAACACAAAATGCACAAAAAATGAATTATAATATAAAAGAAATCTTTGAAACTAAAAGGATTTATTGGCTTAAAAACTCCAATAATAAGAAGTCACTTTAAAATAAAAAAAAAAAATAATCAAAAAGAAAATTAAAAGTGATTCATTTTATATTAGGCGAAAATAAAGCCAAGAAATATAAAAAAAAGGTTTTTGAGTTCAACAACATGACCTTGGAATATAAAACATAAAGAATATTCTTTCCCAGAATATATACACAACTTTTTTTTTCTGCCAAACCGAAATGAAATAGCGGCAAAGCGTGCACAAAATAGCCATATAATATACAGAAATGAAAATATAAATACACAGAAGTAGATCGAGAACTTTTTATGTGAAATTTTTTAAAAAAAACTAATACAGGAAAAGATAAAAGTTGAAGTTAGTTCCCTTGAGAGCATTTAAAGCTGAATTTTGGGGATTAAATTGACAAAAATTGGTCGATTCTTGACCAAAATTTGTCCAAAATTCAACTCAATTCCAACAAACCCCTACCTGGGATTAATCTTGAAAATTTCATGAATTTTTGAAATTTTGACAATTTTGCTGCATTTTTGCACAAAAATTGGTCGATTCTTCATCATTTTAGATGAAATTCTCAGGAAAATAAAAAATTTGTAAAAAATTTAACTCAATTTCCACAAATCCTCACAAGACCACCAAATTTCACCAAATTTCACCCCTCAAAACCTCAAATTCCCATTAAATCATCAACATCCAACTGAAATTCTTAATTTTTAGTATTTATCATCATCATCACACATTCAAGGAGTTTCTCATGTTACAGAATAAGCAGAAAGCACTATATATACAGTCAGAATGTGTAGCATCTTTTTTTCATCACCATTCCTTCCTTGCACTCTACTCTCCAAAAAAAAAAATGATTCAAGATGATGTAATATGAACAAAAGTGTATAAGCGGATCGATATATTACTTTATTATGGAGCATGTATCGATGGGCTTTGCTTTTTATTGTGATGATGATTTGATTGAATTTCCTTGTTTTTTGTGCGCCGCGTTTATCGGTGTGGAATTGTTGGTTATCTTCTTGGTGGCTTTTTGAAGGCTTTGGTAGTCAAACAGATCAATTGTGATGCATACCCTGTGTTAAATGTCATGTGGAACTAGCTATCACTTGTCAATCTCCAATGCCTTCATCAACAGCATATTTTCCAGTCATATGTCAGCATAAATCCTCAATTTCACCATAAATCCACAACAATTTACACCACAACAATATAAATTCTCTGAATTATTCACCATTTAACCCTTTGTGATCTATCCATAAGCTGTTTAAGGTATTATTCACAAGCTTTTCTTTCAGTACCAAAATAAAAATTCATAATATACTCAATAAAATGCTCTTCTTTACAATTTTTTTATTGAGACTTGACACAATCCATCCCAAATAAAACGAAAGATCATGCAATTTCATCAATAACAAAACATTTGTCATCCTTTTTTTTTACCTCCTTTCTTTGTTATTTCTATTCAATCCCAAGAAGATGACTCTAATCATATGTACGACAACATCATTTCATCTACCTGACCACAAAAAAACATAACAATAATAAATATTTTCGTCAACCTCTATAAGATGGGGATTGTTTTGGAATGATGGAGATGATTTGATTGGGTGTAAAGGGGGAGGGGTGCTGGAGAGGGTATTGATGCTTTTTCGAGTATCCTATTGGTTATTAGTAAATTTTGTCATCCTTTAATTGAGAAATGTACTTAAATATCTAGTTATGCTCTTGAAATTGTTATACAGGACATTAAAATGACGAAACGAGAGACCAATCGAGTGTCAAGGGTAGCCAAGTGTCGAATGAGGCCTGTCCTCACTTATGTGACTCCTGAAACTAGTTTTAAAAGCTAAATACTGCACCTCAATTTCTAATACCCAATCAAATCTGCTCGGAACTCAAAGTTTTAATTTCGCCTTAACGACATTAAATTTCTGGCTACTTTACTGTATGTCTTAGCCATTGCGAGGACAACACCTTCCGGTCTTCATGTATCACTTCAAGTTCATTGCATGGTCCTTAATCCAGAATTGCTCAGATCTGAATAATCAATAAAAAATCCGGAATGACTCTGACTTGGCCACTGATTATGACAGAGTCACGCCGGTCTGGGGCAAGAATTTGGATCGATTAACTGTTTCAATTCCGGATTGATAACGTCCATTAGCCAGACGAAGTATCTTAACTTCTGAAAAAGCGCAAATTTGAGAATTTAAGGATTCGAACCGACGATATTCAAGTTGTCATACTGAATTGAAGCCAAACTTCCTATCAATTATTCTAAAGAGACACTTAACCATGAATTTACAAGAGTCCAGTACATCCAATTCCTCAAAAATCAACATCACTTCCATACAACCCCAAAATCATCATAACAAAAACAGCAAGCTTCAAAAAAATATATTCCAAAAGAAGATAAAGTTGATGTAGATTGTGAGTGAGCCAACGATTTGAGATCAATATTAATCTTTTATAAGTTATTGCAGGCACATCACTTGATAGCTTTCTAGATTACTCTGTTTTTCCCCACAAACACACACACACAAAAAAATAGATTATTTTTCCTACTTCGAAATCGAAAAGGATTAAGTTAGAATAAATGAAATGTTTTCTTCATCATCGTCATGTGCTGCATGCAATTTAATGAATTCGCTCACTTACTTAATACATCTCGCATTTTTTTCTTTCTTCTCTTTGTTGGTTCGTGTGTGCTTTTACTTCTCGCTCTGTTGAATCACTTCACTTATGTACGAAGAAGTAGGAAAAAAAAGTGAATCTGTTCCTGCTTCATAATTCTTTTCTCTCCTTCTCACTTGCGCCCACATAAATTCATTCATCGTTTTTTTTTTCTTTTGGCTTTTTTTCTTTCTTCGATGGATTTACAAAAAAAGTGCAATTTTTTGGTGAGATTGGAATGTGTTTGGTGGGTTATTATGGCTGGATGTCTGAAGGATGGGTTTTTGGGTGTTAATTGGATCAGATGATAAGATTGGGCTTTTGGTTTGTGAATTAGGATTGTCGAAATCTCGGTTTTGATGAAATTTTGAGACCGGGACCAAAACAAGAACCTAAGCAGACACTATAAGACAATTCTTCGAAATCTTGATCTTAGTCTCCAGATCCTTTACTGTCATGGTGAAATTGATAGATACTTTGACCTTTTGAAGCTAAATGACCAACAATGCGGAATTGATTTATCAACTTTTGATTATTTTTGATTAATTTTGACCCCTTTTCATCAATCATAGATAATTTTGATAAATTTCAAGTACTTGACTAACAAAATTTTTGTCATTTTGGTACAATATGGCATATTAATCGTTGTGTTTTCAAAGCGAATAAAGTGCCCTTTAAAATATTTTGTGAATGGTGTAATTGACAGAGAATTGTATTATATGGCTTGTCAAATGCTATACATGATCCCGAACAGCACATGTTTGCTAGGACACCGACTACAATGCTACCGTGTTTAAAGTAAAGCACGATTGACTTGACGGTCATATAACGGCTGATATCGATCCATTTTCCAGAGCGAAAAATATGGTTCACTGAATTGTGCCGTTCGGGCGAATACTAAGCGTTCGGGCATCTACTAGTTGGCTAAAGAAATCAAAGTCGACTCGAATTTTGTATGGAAAAGTCAACTCGACTTTATATGAAATTCAAGTCGACTTCGAGCTATGGTTGATCAAATAGTTAAACCATTCACTTGTTACGATACATTCTTAGAATTTCTATTGTTTAAATGAAATTACTCTTACTCCTCCCCATTCCTGAACGTAATAAGTGAATTGATCTTAGTTACTAATTCAAATTTGAATGTTCTGTCCTAAAGTACACTTATGAATGGACACAATTCATACTCTACTATGTATTCTAAAGCTGCACAATGATGTCCATCCTTCTAATCATAGCTATGTAGCTATGTAGATTATCAAAGCTATGTTTAGAACTCCATACAAGTCCATGTCCTCATCATCATCAAAATAACTCAAAAACATTCATTTCATCTCAATTTCGCAGTATGAAAAACAGCGCCATAGATGCAAATTCATCACAAACTTCACTTCCTACATAAATTCTTTTCTCTCGTGAACTTTCCAAAAAATAAAGACCCAAAAAAAAAAATTTAATAAAAATTGAAATTAAAATAAGAAAGAAAAAGAAAATTTTGTGAGAGAGAAAAAATCAATTTAATTTGTTGGTTAAGAGAACACAGCACAAAAAAGAAAAATTTGTAAGAAGACGAAGACCAAAAAAAGGGAGAGAGAACAAAAGCAGAAGAAATAAAATAAAAAAAAAAAAACTAGTGCGCAATTTCTGCATCTATTTCATAACACTTTAAGCCGGCAATGTATACACATAACATATTAAATGTGTACATACAAATACCAAAATAAAATAAAAGACGAAAAGAGAATGAAATAAAAGTAAAAATATTGAATTGAGAAGCATGCCAGAGAGTATACAAGGAAGAGGCGAAATTTATTTTGTAATATATAGGAACACAAAACATTTTCATTTACAATTCCATGTCTTTCAACAGATTCTTTCTGCTGTTCAATAGTTTCCTCAATTTTTTTATTTAATTCGTTGGGTTTTTTTTTGTTTCGCGATTTTTGCTCTCTTTTAAGATTTGTTTTGTTTTCATCATGAAGGAACTGCTTTTGTTTGGTTGGATTTTGTGTATTGTTTTGGTAGAGTGGTGAGGAATTTGCTAATTTCTAGAAAAGTTTGAGAGAATCGAGAAGATTTGAGACAATTTTTGATCGAATTCCGAGAGAATTCAGAGAATTGAGACAATATTGAGAGAATTTCGGCACATTTAGGGAGAGTTAAGACAATTATGAGAGAATTGAATCAATTTTGAGAGAATCGAATCAATTTTGAGAGAATTAGGACTCTCAAAATTGAGAGATTTGAGAATAATTTTGAGAGAATTGAGAATAATTTTGAGAGAATTGAGAATAATTTGAGAAAATTAAGAACAATTTTGAGAGAATTGAGAAAACTTTTGAGAGAACTGAGAACAATTTTGAGAGAATTGAGAGCAATTTTGAGAGAATTGTGACAACTTTGAAACAAATTAAGAGCATTTCAAAAGAATTGAGACAGTTGAAGAGAGAGTTGAGTCAATTTTGAAAGAATTGATACAATTTTGAGAGAAATTAGTCAATTTTGAGAGAATTTCAAATGAATTTCGAGAAAATTGAGACAATTGAGAAGATTTGAAGAGAATTGAAGATTTATCAAGATATCCGAAAGAATTGCAACTTCCAAAAACCCACAAAAAATCCAATTTAATCCAACATCTTCTCCAAAACAAATGCTCTTTAAACCAACTTCATATTCACATTTCGATTGTTTGCCATCGTTTCACATTTGAGTGTGTGATTTATTTTTCATTTGCAGCAACAAAAAAAAAAAACAAAATCTATCAAACACACTAAAAAGCAACAAAAAAAAATATATTTCAACAGAAGAGGAAGACAAAAAAATGAATCTTGGCCTTGTAAAATTGCTTCTGCTTTTCTTTTCAGTGCTGCTTGCGAAATTTAATTTGTATATGTGTATGCGAAAACCTTCTTTTTTTTCGAGAGTTTATTCATTGGTCTTAATGCCTATATTATGATATTATGAGCGTGTTAAAAGAAATGAGAATAGGAAACGCAGAATATAATATTCTTTTTTTTTGGCAATATTTACATCTCCGCATCGCAGCAAATGCAAATGTATTAGTGTCACAGAGTATTGGTAACAAATTAAGGGATAGAAATGCTCTTATTTCGTTTCTTAGGCATATTTTTTTCTGGTAGAAAAAAAATACGAGGAAAGACAAACATGTGTTTGGATGAGCATGCTTCTTTCGATAATGAAACTAGTTGAAAATGGTTGATGAAATTTGAAGACTATTGAGGTGCATTTTTTTTTGGTTGTTATGGTGATGGGATTTTGGTTATTGTTGGGGAATATGGATGTGTTTAGGGAAAGATTTCAATGCAGTTAGCATGATTTGCATCGATTTTATGTCTTAAAGTACATAATTTATAATTAAATGGCTCATATTTCTCAGTAGTGAAGCTAAAGTCATTGTATAATGAGATATTTGAAATTTTGTTGAAATCAGAGTTAGAGGGACTTTAAAAATAAGCAGAGCTCGAATTCTAGTCAGATTTAGCATGGAAAAGTCGACTTAAAGCTCTCTAATGTTGCCATGACTAGAGTTGCAGGCTTCAAACACGGTCTTGAAGTTGAGACTTTTACAAGTCCTCGTACCTTATTCAAAACTTAATTTAATCACCCTACCCTGCTCACACTCCTCAAATCCCCCATCCAAATCCTTCAACTCCTTTCTCAGAACCATATTCTAAGGACAAAACATCAACAAAATGCACAAGTAATTTTTGGCAAAAACGTGTCAAACAAAAAAATTTCTCGCTTTATATTCAATTTCTTCTTCTTAATCCTTGCCTTACTTTGCTTGCTGTTATGCTTGCTTACTTACTTATTTATTTCTATGTTCCTTCTTTATTTTATACACTCTCAAAAAATTATTATTATTTATATTTTTATTCTCTCTTTTAAACTCGCCTGGGTACTCATTTTATCGTAGGGTATGAATGGTTTACGATTCATCCAAATAGATACGTGAAAAGTCGTAAATTTTCAGTATTATATTTATTTATTTTTGTGTCTTTTTATTGCCACGATACTTGTAAAAATATATTACTGAATTTCTAACTTAATTATCTATTAATACTAAATTCATTTTTATTTCTATTTCGGCCATTTATAGATCTTTTATTTCAAATTAGTTTCTTGTTATTTCATAATGTTGTGACATGTTTTATTGAGCACATCTGATGACTCAGGATTGAAACGATATATGTTGAGGGTTGATGAAGATGATTGAGGGTTAAGATGAAATAATGAAAAAGACGGAATTTAAGATTCAATCGGAATTGGAATGTGTGTAAGATGTTCGGGACAATGAATTGCATTTTATTTACATAAGATGTTATGTAATTTGAGGGTTAATGGATATTTTTGAGGAATATTTTAAGTATCCGAGTGGATAAAAATATGGTAAAGCTAGTTAATGGCTATATTTACAAATTCAATTACTCGAACCTTGCTTTATCACATAATTTCTTCAAATTATTCGTTTTTGCATCTAACTGACATTCTTTTAAAACCGTTCTACACCATGTTGCTTAATTAAAGGTTATATGTAGCTCAAATCATAGCACAGTAAGCCCACAACCTGGAAAAAGTTGAAAATTCAACCTTAGACTGGTGTAAATCTTACCCAGAGCTTGAAATCAACTCGATTCGACTTTTCCATACAAAATCCGACTCAACTTCGAACACTTATCTTGCCTAGAATCCTAAATTCATCAAATTTGTCGAAGGGTCATAGCCACGCTGACCTAAACCAGATTGTCATGCTGTGCTCTTTCCGAGTAATAGATTAGTTTCTATCTGACAATGTTTCAGGCTTTTTCGATGTTTACTGATACCGACTATCTAATAATCCAATTTTAGAACATAATATGTTGTACAAACTCTTGGAATTCCTTATAAACCAACATGTCATAATCTCTAACAATCTCAATATTCATAAATATTTCATCAATCATGCAACTAGTTGATCTCCATAACATACAATGTACAATCTTCTCTCTAAATTTCCATCCCACAGAGTTATTATCTATCCATGCCATTATAAACCATTCACTTTCCATTACATAGTTTATGACAGAATATTTTCATCAAAACTATCCAATTTTGATAAGTTCAGATATTATTATTAGCCCCTTTTACCACAAAATTCATTATGCAAAGTATCGATCAAATAGCTTTTTCATGTAATCCTTTTCATTCCATTAAAAATAGTAAAGCTTTTTCCTTATTCTTTCATCCATGTCATGTTATATAAAATGTCTATTTATATCCAGAAATGTGCAAAAAAATAGAATGTAAAATATGCATGAGGATTTGCTTGCATAAAGGAAATGAAATTTTGTAGGAAAATTTAAAGATAAATATTAATTGAATGAGATGTGTTTGGTTATGTGGAGTATAAAGTTGGTCAATGGTTTTTGAAAATAAACATGGATTATTGTTGAATGATGCTTCAATAAAATGAAAAACTGGGTTAAAAATAGAGAATGGTTTTGTTAAAATATGCTGCATTAGGTTTCCGAGAATTTAAGATTACAGTTGATTTGAGATGTTGGTAGAGAATTCAGTATTAAGTTATTGGATTTTACTAGAAAATTCTATGCGAGTATACTGTTTACAAGTATTGAAACAAGAGCTAGAATTATATGTAGTAGGATGTATATCTTGGATATCTACCTACTCCTATTCTCCCGATAACCTAGAGAAGGAAGTTCTTATTTTGTTCCTTGGTTGGAGCGTTCGAGTGCCCAGAAATATCTAAAGACAGCTATATCCTTCGAAACCTTCCATCAATTTGGGATATTAGGGACTCTAGCGTCCTTTTTAATACATCCCAGGAGTAGGAAGTAGGAAAGGATAGCATGTAGATTCAGATACTCTATTTTCCATAAACATCCAATATCTATGTCAGTATAACAACACAAAAGCTTTCCATACACTAAAATAACAGAGTATCATGATAGAAACTACATCATCTAACATTTTACATTAAAAATTCTCTGTGAATCAGCAATTAGATAAATTAAATATCCTTCATCCATCTTTAAAATTTTGTATCATTAGCTTAAATGAAATCATTTAACTTACACAGTTAATATTTAAAGCTATATCAACCTAAACGATTAAGCTAATATCTAAAAAAGATTTCGTACCAATATTAACCTTCAAATTGATGCTAAAATATTATATTTATAGACTCTACAAGTTCACTGTGTGTGCACAATAATCGATTTACAGATTAACAGGCAGCACAAATAATGAACAGCAAATTAAAAGTTTCAATAAATGCGATCATCGAATACGTAAGATAAAAAAAAAAAATTTATAAGCACATAACTGTCCAGATGATATGTGAAAGAGAAACCAGCATGAATTTCAAATTGGAATTTCCGAAGACATCCTCGAGATATTTACCTTGAACTCAACGAGAATTTACTTTCGAGTATTTCACATAAATTATTCCTTAGAGACTTTTTTTGTTTCAAATAAAAGTTTGAATCATCAAGCAGAATTTTTTTTTGGTGCATTACTGCTGAGCAAATGCTGGTTTTAAATTTTTTTGGTAGATGAAATTAAATTATTTAATTTTGTTGAGTTGTAGAATTAAACTGTTTAAATATATGATGAATTTGGGTAATGGACTTGATCTGTGTGGCAATGAGAGTGTAGATGGATCTATTTTGTTGATCTAGGATTGCTCTATGATAGCCATTAGCTGCAATCAACTTATAATTAACGTCAAGTTGTTTTGACAGTATGAATAGTGGCTTGAAAAGGCTGTAGTAGAAATTAGAGTTTTATTATGACTAGGGAACATTACTGGGGATTTATTTAGACTATACACTAAATTTAGTTACATTTAGATTCGATCTAAGGTCAAAATTCCATTGTAAATTAATAGTGTTTATCCAGGGAGGATGTAAGGTCATCCATTTAGATATTTTCTACTAAATAAGCCCCTAATATTAAGTAGGAACCCTATCTTAGCTTATACAACAAGACATCCACTGTTGCATTTCTTAATATTCCTAACTTAACTAGTTGTATCTCATCCACACCTCACAAGTGCACTTTTCTACTCATCCACAACACCAATAACTCCACTCCATCAATTTCACTTTATAATATTCAATTTAAAATGAAAAAAAGGAGTACATAATAAACCTTCGATGTCAACTTCCTCTCATTCTTATATTCTATTAAGTGAATTTACTATTCACAGGTGGTAACACACACGCCAACATCATCAACATCGTCATCCATATGCATATACATTCAATTCATTTACTTTTTTTTTCTCATTTCGCAGCATTATAAAATTTATGCTTTATGATGGATTGAAAAGAAAAGAATTGAAAAAAAAAATAAAGGGAGAAGAAATCTGTCATCACAAGATGATGACTTTCGTACTCAACAATTTCTATATTTATGCATACGTAGATAAAGTATAAAAAAATATTGTATGAAATAAGTCAGAACAAAATGCTGAATATTGTGTTAAAAAATTGAAATGAACAAAGGGATTTGATTTAGTATTGTGAGTAGGAATTGAAATTGTGGGGTTATGAGCGCATTTGAATGGGGTTTTGATAGGGTTTAGGGATGATGAGGAGCAAGCTTTAGAAGGGCGCTGTTTAGACCACCATTTGAGAATTTGGCAATTTTTGACAGTTAACCCTAGCAGAATTAAGAATATTATCCAATTTTGGGGGATTGGGGAGGTTGACCCCTCAATCTCATCCCCTCTGGTCTCTAAATACGCCACTACTTTGTATAATCCAATTAAAATATTCCAAAAAAATCAACATAACCTCAAAAAAATCCCTAAAAAACTAATCAGTCACACCCGAACTGCATAACAAATTTGGCGCCAAATTCTCCGAATAAAATGCACATAAAAGATGAAATCACACGCGAATTTGAAATCAATGCTTACATTATATACACACAAGATCTACAATGTATCATTTAGGAGAACAAGAAGTAATTTATCAAGTCTAAATAAACACACAGCATAGAAAGCAAAAAAAAGAGTCAACCAGAAAAAGAGTCACTTTTAGGCTCATTCAATATTCGCGAAATAGAATTAGAAATTCAAAAGAAATAAATTGAAAATTAAATTTCATCAGAAAAAAAAGAACGATGTCTGTGTCCCATGTCTCTTTATTGCTGCGCATTTATTAGGAAAGTTTTTTTTTTTTTTCTTGGAAATTGTGTATCATTTTGGATATCAATAGGGCTATATTTTTGTGGTACAAAAATAGATTGAGAATAATTGGGATGTAAATAAGTTATTTTGATTTGTGGAATAATTGAGACACAAATCATTTTAGTCAATTGCGCTTTTATGGATTCAATAGAAACTTATTTTGATCAGATCGGAATAGAATTGATTGAAATTTAATTGATTTAAATTAATTTTAGAATTTTTTTAGATTTTCTCTGATATTTTTCTCATTTCAAACTCAAACCACCAAATCTCCATCCAAATAGCCTCAAAAAAGCGATCAAATCTTATGCCTGATAAGTCACGTACAAATTTACCCAAAAAACCGTATTTTTAATGGGCTAAATTCCCCAAAATGAGCAAATAGATCACCAAAACATGTCAAGAAAACGAGAAATAAATTCCTCAAAAATACAAAAACAGAGCCTCTCGCTTTTTATAACAAATTGTCTTCAATAATTTACGAGTTCAAATCAATTTTCGGCATTACATAAAGTCGATCGAATTTCAAATCTATAAATTAGAAATATATAAAATGGAGCAATTTGAATCTAGTTTAATTCATGAGATGTTGTGATGGTGCAGGGTTGGGGGCTTGTGGGGTTTTTACATAATTTAAATTTAAAAATTTTAAAAGAATTCAAATTCAAAAATTTTAGATGAATTAAAATTCAAAAATTTGAAAAGAATTAAAATTCAAAAATTTGAAAAGAATTAAAATTCAAAAATTTCAAAAGAATTAACATTCAAAAATTTTAGATGAATTAAAATTCAAAAATTTCAAAAGAATTAAAATTTAAAAATTTGAAGATTTTAAATTCAAAAATTTAAAAAGAATTGAAATCCAAAAATTTTAAAAGAATTAAATTTCAAAAAGTTAGAAAATTTTAATTCAGAAATTTTTTAAAATTTTAAAGGAATTTGAAAAATGGATATTTCAATAATGTTCACACCAACCCTGCCCAAAACTGTCCAGTTTGATTTAAATATTCTCACATTGAACGTTAACAAAAACTTCTCACCGAAAAAAAAAATAAAATAAAAATTTTTTATTGTCCTTGGAAAGTTTTTTGACAAATTTTTTGCCGCTCAACGAACAAGCAAAAATTAAATAATTCTAGCTTTTTATGGCTCCCAAGATGCTACACAAACAAATGTCAAATTCATATATGCAAATATATCGTTAGTTTTCGGTCATTTAATTTATTACTTTCATAGTTTCTTTTTTATATCATTTTAATTTCGACTGAGGATTGATAGCAGATCACTTCTTATTTTTCTTCCAATTTTAATTGCAAACAAATTTTTTTCTCAGTCCAAAAAAAAAAACAATCACAAAAACGCAAAAACATTGAGATGTCACTCAGACAACGGTCTTTTCCGTCAAATTGTGGCAATTCGGAGAATTTTTTTGCTTTCGCGTCATAGAAAATGACATGGTCAGTATGCATGCAATTCAACAACTAATCCTTCTCATTATTTAATTCGCATGTTGTTTATTTCATTTCAAAATGTTTTAATCGCTTGGAAATTTTACAGTTGATGTAGACCAGTCATTTGGATCGGATGAGGTTTATTAACGGATTTATGTGGGATTTTGGGGCAGATTTTGGATTGGATTTTGGGAATTGATCTGAGAAATTTTATTTAATTGAAAATTAAGTTTTTTTGAATTTAATAATTTTAAAAGATTTTAAAAATTGCTTAAATTTTATAATTTTAAATCAAAAACTTAAATTTGAAAATTTTAAAAACTTAAATTCTTAAAAATTTAAATCTAAAAATCGACTTTAAAGACTTAAATTTAAAAATTTAAAAGTTATAAAAACTTTAATTTGAAAATTTCTAAAATTTGAATTCAAAAATTTCTAGTTTAAATTTGAAATTTAAATTATCATTTATGTAATCTACTGGAAAATAATAAATATTTACAATTTAAATTTTTAATTTTAACTTTTTCAATTTTAAAATTTTTTATTTTAAATTAAATTTATATTAATTGAATTTTTCATTTAATTTTAAAGCATGTAAATTTAAAATACCCAATTCAAATTCACAAAACCGTTTTAAAAATTCAAAAATTTAAAATAATCTGTACTCAATCTGTCAACTTCGTCTACCTGCCATAATATTTTACATGCATGCTTTATGAATTGGATTTTACTAAGTCTGTCACATCTTTCATCTCTTTCCAATCACAATCTATCTCAACTAGTTCCACTAAAGTAAGCAAGATCAAGCAAAAGAAAGACAAAACAAAAAAGGATTTTGTTCATAATCTAACAACTTTTGTGTATATGTGCTCAATTCAAATACGATTGACATATCAAATTACCGCTCATATGGGACCAAACTAAAGTAGAATGAAACGAATTTTTTAAAACGAAAATTTTTTGAGGCTGTCATTTTATCTACGATTCACTGAACGCGAAAAAAGACCTTTCAATAGACCTTTTTTTATATTCTTATTATTTATTCATATTTTTTTGTGCCTAATTCCTACAACAACAAAAAAAAAGTTTGATTATTCTTCATCAACACTTTATTTGGCACAGGAAAATGAGAATTATGAGGCACATATTCAAAAATGTTGAGACGTTTATTTAAAAATTCTGAGGCATATATTCGACATACATTGTAATCATGAGAATATGCTTGAAATTTTTTCAAGGCAACCGAGAAAAAACATTCTTTCATGTCTTGTTTGTGCATGTTCTTGACAATATATAGAAAGTTTGAGAGGATTTTTGTTAGAAAAATTAGAATCGAAATTTTCTGAAATTTCAAAAAAATTACTTAATTTGCTGGTTGTGCAGATCAGCTGTGATCCAAGGCCTACCTCAGTTGATGTCTCTAACTGGCTCTATTGCTGACTGTCCTTTGCCAATCGTCAATACCAAGAGCTGCACTGTCTCTATCAACAGCCTCCTTCCAAGAATTTAAATAACGGTCTCATAAACCAGGGATCAATTTCAAATTCTCATCAAAATTTCAAAATTTAGATGAAGATATTTTTGGGACTGTGTCTTGTAATTACTGGGCGATACAGGAGTATCATTTAACCATGATAAATGTACCATAACAATGTTCCAGAGGTGCGATAGGGTGTTGTTCAGATTTTGGTAAGGTATGGAAAAAGAATATACCACTCTTATCATCCTTGGTTGATCACTACAAACCCCTAAAATCGATTGAATTCAGAAAGCTGGACATCTCAGCATAACAAATGTACACACAATCACACGAGTTGTCAGTACTCCGCTGTGGAAGCGCTTCAATTGTAATTCTGACATCGAAGATTTTTAGAGCATTTTAAGACCACTGGGGTATCTTCTCGGACTTTTAGAGTACTTTCTCCCAAAGTCTTGACAACTCTGACGCACACATACACAGATACACACATACTCTAATTTCCCACAACACACGGGCTACCCAACCACCGCCATTAACACATTAAGCAACCTCCTCATCAAATTATTCCCATAAAATTTCCCTAAGGGCCCATAAACACCAAAAGGAGCAAGAAGACTTTTCCAAAAAAAAGAACTTTTTTTTCCGTGCCACAACAAGGAGAAACAGCACATACACAAAAAAAAATTACTTTAATTAAATTTCTATGATTTTGTGGGTACACAATGGAGACATGTAGAGGAAATGGAGATGAAAAAAAATATTCGTCGAGGAACAAAAATCAAATTTCTACGAAGGTTAAAGTCAATTTGAGGTAAAAAAAAAATTAATTCCATTTGCCCCAAGACGTCCACAGAAATGAGAATGAAAAATTTAAATTGGAAGAATTTTTTGGATGTCAAGGTAACTGGATGCTGACTTCAAGCTAATTGCTGATTTTTAAATTAAAAATAAAATTGGTGAATGTGGAGATCGAAATGGAAATGTGTTGGGCTTTATTGAGATTAATTTGGCATGTAATTCGATGAAAAATTGGATTTTTGGGTTTTGTTGGGCAGATTGGATGTAATGGGATGGAGATGAGGTGTTGGAATGACTTTACACTTGTGTGATGGTGGTTTGGTGTCAGATTTGAAGGAGTTAAGTCTTCCTGGATCTATAAACGACCCTCAAGGCTACCACCTTACTTCGTTGACTGTACAGATCAATTTAGGTTCAAGATTTGTTGGGTTTGTGCCTTCCTGGATCTGTGAACGTATCTCAAGACTCCCAACCTACTTCGCCAACTGTACAGATCAATTGTGGTCCATAGCCTCAAATAGATGTCGTCTAAAACTTAATCTGATGCTGGTTGTCGCTTACCCATTCCCGATTCCAAATGCAATAATATCTCGATCGACAGCCTCCATCCAAATGACTTTCAAGACTCCCAAAAAACCTTTAAAATTTCAATCTCAAAAATTCCAGACTCCAAAAAAAAAAATTCCAATTCAAATTAAAAATTTACATCTATTCTCAAAACAAAAGCCACGAATATCATCAAAATATTTTATGGAAATTTTAACCTCAAAATAATCGACAGAAGCAAATTCAAGCAATTGACTTCAATATCCAAAAAAAAAGCAGAATCAGAACATAAATTCTCTCACTGTTTTCAATGAGATTATAACACACAAAGTTACGAGCAAGAAAGTGAAGAAAAATTGATGTTTTTTTTTTTCTTCAAAATTCACATAAAAAAGTTTCGAGTTCTTGTTATTTTCTGCCCTCCAAGAGAACAAAATTTGAGCAGTCTGAAGCAGAGTTGTAAAACAGGCACCTGTGACAATCAAAATCCGTACAGTTTCTTGATAATTTGTATGGATTTGTAAGAAAAACCATACAATTTATCATTAATTTATACTGTTTTTGCCTGTTTTGCAACTCTGGTCTGCAAGCAAGGAAATGGAAACGCTTATGAACAAATAAAAATAAAATTTTTATACATATGTGTGGTTACATGCTCATGTCTTCTTACATGAGGCTAATATACCATCATACTCATGCATATGAGAAATGACTGTTTCACCTTTCATGTCTTATTGCGTGTGATAAATGATTATTAAAATGAAAATCTCTCTATCATCGCAACATAACTATATTTTATATTCATTTAGTTCGTCTTCTTTTTTGGGTGAATGAATTTATGTCTATATATGTATCGTACATATATGATGAGAAAGCTACTAACAATTTTTTTCATTTTATTGCATCACTCCCACGCGATATATATTTTACATACACGAAAAAAAATCTTTATAATTCCATCATAACGCTATCTCCAATGAGATTTTTGTGGAGACATGCTCAGCTGAGAATGACATGCGATGGCGTTTGCTGGTTTGTTGACGGATTGTCTGTTGTTGACTTTGTGGTTTTTTATTAAATGTTTATGAATTCTGTATGGATTGATTTTGTTCACAATATAGTCAACAGGTCAATATAGGAGCCGGCTGCTCAATATGCTTTAGTGTACACACTCCTCTAGTAGTATGGCCTAGAATAATCTAGTTCTATCGTTGCGATGTGACTATGTGACATGGGATATAGTTAAGGTAATAAAAACACTTGCAGATTATTGTCTGGACTATAGTGGCTCAGACAGAACTTGAATCGGACTATCCGAATGTCACTATGGATCAAGAATCCGTCCTCATGCCAGCATGACTTTGTCTTGGTCCTTCATTCGGTTTAAATCTGTTAAAAAGCCAAAGTCACGCCAGCTTGGAGCTATTTGGTTTGATTCCATGCATAACAAGATTACTAACAGGTTAAAGAGCTACGATTAGCTAGATCAATTCACTCAAACCTTTGATTGGGATTTTAATCACTTCTTTCAAGACATTTCTGTCTGCAGCCTATGAAGTAAGGATTCAAGCCATTTTTACAAAACGGTAAATTCCAGAAATGATCATGAACATTACAATCCATCAGTACAATCAACAAATCACAAATTACTCACATTTTACAACAAACTACCTTCAAATCTACAAGCCAGCATCACTCAAAATACCTAACATGCAAATCATCATCAGCATAACCAATAACACTGCGCCTCTAAACCTCCACAAAACCGCATCCTCAACTCACTCATTTCTTATTTTTTTTTTAAAAAAGAATTATGCTGTGGAGAAAGTTTACCATGCATCGCATAAATACCCATAATAAGAAGAATAACACGACATTTCATCACATGAATGAATGAATCAACAAATGAATGAATATTATTAATGGATGTCTCGTGGCAGCATGATGAAGAATTAAAACATAACATATAATATCTAAATACCTCAGATTGGATTAGTTGGATGCTTTAAAGAGATTATACTTGACTTGTTACACGAGAGCCCACCATGAGAAAATGGGATTAAACAAAGTTTAAAAAAAATAATCTTTTCATTAAATATTTTTTGAATCTGTGGGTGCGTGGAAGTCAGATGCGTGCATATGCGTGGGCTGTTTTACTTCTCTTCAAACCTTTATTTTCTTTCTATTGTGTGCTTGATTATGTATCGAATGTGAAAACTAATTTAATTTTTGAAAGGTCTCGTTAGAGACTATTGATTGTCAGTTATTCAATCTGTGTATCTACATTACTTCAATTAAGAATCAATGTAATTTTGTGGAAGATAATTTAGTTATATTGTTTCAAAATTGATTGACCTATTTCATATTATTTTTCGGAGGTTCTTTGTGGGAACTAATGGGCTGTAAAGTGAGATTTCTTGTAAGATTAATGAAAAATGTTTTGTTATAAATTAAAATACTTGTTGCTTTATGTTTTATGAAGTGAGATGGAATAAAGGGCATGTCATAATTTATCTGATGCTTGCCACTTTTTTGAGTCATTTTGAAGTTGAATTTCACTTTAAAATTACTTTATGGAGAAAAAACATTGAAAAAACTTTTTGAGTTGGGAAAATTTTAGAAACTGTCTCTTGTGAAGTATGTAATTTAGAACAAAAAGTAACTTTTTCTCTTTTTTGACACAGTTTTTGTAATAAAACTGTAATTTAAGGTAAATTTAATGATAATTTCAATTTTACATCCAAATACTAAGCACAATTCACAAACATTTCATCCCATTTTCATTTTACATCTCACTTGCTCCCATCATAACCATAAAAGCCTCCTAAAACACATTTTATTGTTCATTTGTCGTCCATTTAAACGACAAAAGAGAATGATAACACCACACTTAATGATCCTTCGAATTTCATAGCTGATACATCAAGTAAAATTCATGACCGGGTACATCAGTTAATGAATTTTTGATGGAATTAAATGAAAATTTTGTTTCAACTTCTTTATTTACAATATGAAACATAACTTTTGACTCGTTTTTCCTTCCTTGAACCTTTTTCGTTTATGTTTCTGTTCTTATTTTTATTTGACAACATGCCGACTAAGTGCTTGTTAATGTAATAACAATTTCACTCATTCATGTAGAGAGTCTTTCACTTAAGAATTTTTTTAAGATAAAGAAAAAATTTCTCATTTTTGCTTGTTTTTTCGAGGACTTTTTGACTTAATTTAGTCCACAGTAAATGGAGAAAGTGCATTAAAAAGGACTTGATAATTAATTAACTTGTTAATAGCAGAAAAATTCCATCTCTGATGTCCTTCGACTTCCTAAAAATAAATTGTTTAATTTTCATCCAATTATTGTGGTTTTTAGGAGACATCGGAACGAACATCAATTTTGCATACCCTATCACATTCCATTTTCCATGTTTATGATTATTATTATGTTTATGAACTGCAACATGTTGAATTTTCTCAGTCTTTTGTTTTATAGCCTTGGGGGTAAAGATCTTTAGCATATTATGAACATTTTAACCTCATCAAAATGCAATTTGTGTGCATTCAATTGCAACTGTTTAGAATATGCTCTTTTCGTTATTTGATTTTCTTTATGACTTTGATTTTATTATGTCACAGGGTTAGGAGTGGATGGATATGGATTTTGAGGAGTTAATAAGGAGTATTTCGAAATTTAGAGAGAAGTGGATACATGCTGAGGTATTAAACAGTAGTAGACTGCTCAATTTGCGGTAAGAAGCTAAGCTAAAGCAGTCATCTACTGTGTTTTAGCCGGGACGCAATTGTAATCACTACTACGTGCTTCCTAACTTGCTTCTGGGTCCCGAAAAATCAGTCGGATTTCGCAATGAATTTTTTAGCTTATTCTTAAGGATGATGACGGTTTGCTAAGCAAAAGCTTCTTAGACACCAAATATTAACAATATTCACCATTACGAATGGCATCAGGGACGTATTCAAGAAGGAGAGGGTGGGAAGGAGGGATGTGTCCGTTGTTGATCTTAATAAAGCTATAAAGTTATGATATAAATTATCGAATTATGTAGGAATCGAACTCACTCTTGACACAAGCTTTGGTGGATACTAGGCATCAAGTATGTTGCTTATTCATTCGGCCATAGTTGTCTTATGTTTGCATTAGCAGAGTTGCTTACTGTATCAATATTGTCACATCAGGAACAAGCGCATCTAGCAATACCACTTCAAACCATCTCTCAAAATCAAAAAAGGACACCCAATGTCACAACTCTGCCACAATAGTACTCTACCTTAATTTAATACCATGCAGATGAGATCATAGAATCACTTTAACTATCTAAACTGTATTTAATGATCACATTGAGAGAATAATTTGCAATTTGCGGTACAAAAAAAAAATAAAACTCATCGAATTACTTGTTGAATGAAATAAGCAAAACAAAACAGAGAGCTGAAAATAAAGGAAAGAAGAAGTTTTTGGATATTCATAGCGATAACCTTCGCCAGTGTATATGAAAAATATTCTCAATAGAATTATAATTCTATGGAAAAAGTATTAAAAAGCAAGAAAAAAAGAAAGAGGTATAATAAACTACACATAGATGATTTTTTTTGTTTGTCGGAATGACGCAGTTTGCAAAATATTTTTGTCGCTTCCGTCAATTCTTTTTTTTTCGCCTTCCTTTAATGCTTTCTGCTCTTATGATGTCGTTTTTTAGGCGGGCTACAAAATAAAATTGTTTTGTGTGTGTGTGTTGTGAGAGAATCTTAGAATTTTTTTAAGAGAAGCGTGGCTCATCTTTATAGCTGTTTAGATTTTTTTTTATGTTTTGATTCTTGATAGCTTCAAGTTGCAATGATGTTTGTTTCTCGTGAAGATTATCATGAGATTATATTTAATGTCTTTAAAATTCTAATTTATTACGCGTGATTTGTTGTGATTATATCGTGGATTTTTGGAGCTTGAATGGATTTTGGCGCTCGAAAAAATTGAAAATAAGATATATTAAGACATAAATAAATAAAATTTAGAAATTTGTTGAATTTAGTAGTTTGGATTTTTAATATATTTAGAAACATCTCTTAAATTCAAATTCTATTTTGAAAATTTTCACATTTTTAATATTTTATTAGATTTAGTTTTCAGTTTTTAAAAAATTAATTTATAATTTCAACGTTTGAAATTTTTTCAGTTTTAAAATGTTTGAAAAAATTTTACATTTTTTAACAATATTCAAACTTTAAAAAAAAATTCAATTTCAATAAAACTTAAAAAAATATTTTAATTTAAAAAAAATTGAAATTTTAAATTTTTCAAAAATTTGAAAAGGAAACTTGAAAAATGTCAAATTTTAAATATTTTGAATTTTTAGTTTTTAAAAAATTTCGTTTTTGTTTGATTTTTTAAATTTTTAAAAGTTTTTTGATTTTTCTTCTTAAAATTAAAAACTAATTCAAAAGATTTTCAAGAATTTAAAATAAAATTTAATTGTTTCTCAATTCAATTATAATTTTTAAAAATTTTTGAAAGTTTAATTTTCCAATTTCTATTTTCAAATTTTAATATCCTTTCAAATATTAAATATTCAATAAGTAGGTTAATTTCTAATAAATTTTTCAATTACATAATATTAACAATTTAAAACAAATTCTAATTACCATTAAATTATATTCAAAAACTTCTAATATTATGAATTTTAATTAAACAATAACATATTTTCAAAAACACAATTCACCTATAAAACACATAACTTAATCAATATGCAAAATATGCTCCAAATTTTACGATCATAATAAAAACACTCAAATAGCCTAAAGATAATATTTCATGTTCTAAAATTAAAATTAATTTGACTCGCTAATTTTCTAGTAACAATTTAAAAATTTATCAAAAAGAAATAAATTTTAAATTCCTAATTAGCTACAGTGTAGAAACAAGCATAACAGTAATTTGCATAATTAATTTTTTATCATTAAAGCGTGGTGAATTTTGGAGCAATTATTTGAATTTTAAAGTGAAACTTTTAATTGATATATGAATTTAGGTCAATAGATTATTTATCAGGACAATAGATTAATTTTGAGGTTAGAATTATTTGTTTTGAATTTTTAAAATTTTAAAATTTTGTGGAATTTTGGGTTTAGTGGACTGTCGTTGGTCAGGATCGTATTCAGAGGGAGGGAAAGGGTGTGGGGGTGAAGTCTGTTTCCTTTTTGGAATATTTGAACCCTTTCGTCCAGAAATTATCGTTCCAAACCCTAAATTCTTGGATATATCCTGAGTTTTACATAATAATATTCCCTAGAATAGCTTCTGTTGCTAATGTTTGTCAGAGCTCGAAGTCGACTCGGATTTTGTATGAAAAAGTCGACTTTGAGCTCAAGAGCAAGCTGTCCCATTAACCCACATTCCTCAAAACTAAACCAAACCTCCAAAATCCACCACTGCACTCAACACAGCTAGATCATATTCTTACTTTTTTTCCCGTTTTCTCAATTCCTCTTCCTCCCATTTCGCGTATATAATTTAAAAAACTAAAACTCTAAAGCAAAGAATATAGAATACTAAGACTATGCCTTCAAGGTCACTTTATGTGCGCATAATAATAATACTTTTGTGCTCTTCGTGGCACACATACTAGAAATTCAATTTTTTGGAAATTTTTTGTACAGCTTTAAATAATAAAAATAATATCAGGTTAAATCCTTTATAAATCTAATATATCACACTATGAAATATGGCGAGAAATATGAATAGAAATGATGTAGTGGATGAAAAAAAGAGGTGAACAATAAATATATTTTGCTGCTTTATTTATCGGAATAGAATTGAATTGAGCATTATGTTGGTATGGTCCTAAGATTAGGAGTTATATGATGCGAAATTGAAGGTAAAAAGCTGTGGAAAATTTATGATTGATCTATATATTTTCGGGAAATGATGATATTGAGGGGGATTTTTGGATGATATTCGATGGATGATGTATGTTTAATAGTAAATCATGAGTTAAACACATAAAGGAGAGGTTGTGACTCATAGAACAGTTGTTTGAGTCGTCTAAGACGCTTAAAAAGCAGATTTAAAGCTTGAGGATAGCTTTGTGTAGACTCCAAGGTCGATATCATATCAAAATCGGGGATATTTTGTTCTGGGGTTGATAAGGGGAGTCGAAGAGGATTCTGGAGTGTTTAAAGACGACTTCGTGTCTATCTGGAGGGATTTGAACCCTTACTATGAGTTGAATTGTGTCAGAATCCCACTGACATGAGTTTGATCCACTACAATGAATCTATAAGATTGCCAAATTACTGGATCAGCAAATCCACTCTTACTTACCTACTTCACTAATCGTACAGATCAATTGTGAACCATGACCTCCCTTGAACAAACCCTCAACCCCTTCATAAACCTCCAACTCAATAGCATAGTAATTAAAGATTCCATGACTATTCACATGAAGCTACACAAGCAAATAATAACTACAACAATAAAATCCTCAATCAAACCCTAAAGTCTTTCAAAAACTTATCCACACAAACCAAACTATCTCAAAAATCTTT
Source organism: Chironomus tepperi (assembly GCF_022539635.2). Lineage (NCBI taxonomy): Eukaryota > Metazoa > Arthropoda > Insecta > Diptera > Chironomidae > Chironomus > Chironomus tepperi. The sequence goes on from NW_027226207.1 coordinate 7,297,311, forward strand.
CTGCCCTTGATAAAAGGTATCACGCATCATAATCATCTTCTTGTCTTGAACTGACAATGTAACAATGTTGCAAAGAAGAATGTCACAGTAGCTGTAATAAATGTGAAGGAAACTTTTATTTTTTATTTTGATACAGTTACCACGGGGCATGAATGATAAGTTTTGTGGCTGGCTCTCACACAGGCTTCTTATTATGCTGTATGCATATTTATAAGCATATCAGTGATTGTAAATTTATATATTTTTATATATTCTTATCTACATATCCATTAAACGTCTTTATAAATTCTTGTATAAAATAGTTAACGATTTAATTAACATTCTTGGTGACAGTATAATGTGGCACATCCAATAATAAGAAGAATGTGAAAAAATTATATTTTCTTTAAAAATAAAAATGTATGAACCTTTGAATGATTAATTTATTGCATGTTATGTCATGTTCTGCTCTTTATGAATCTATAAATAATGGTTTTTGTCCATTTTAATTGAGCCAAGTCTCATGTTTTTAATAAATTCCATGTGCCTTGCAGGCTTTAATTCTAATTCAATGCCATTATTTTCTCAGTCATTTCCTAATCTCGACATTTCTTTTGCTTTCTTGTTACTTGTTCAACGACGATTTGAAGAATAAATTATGGGAGCAAGTTGGGTGTACATTGGGTTGAAGTGGATGAAGCGCATTTGAGATTGAAGAAGTTAAGAATCAAGAATTGAATTGGAAATTTTGGGTTTTGAGTAAATTAAGGGTCACAATTTGATCTTGTAGGCTTAATTTGATACTTCTAGGTCCGTTTTTGATCCATCCCTTACTCTAATACTGCCTGAAGTTCCAATTTTCTCTTAATCTCTTAGAACTTTCTTGAATTTGTTAAATTTGAACTCAGTCTAGTGTCTATCACTCTTAATGCCAAATATCGTCAATGTTGGACCTGATCCGACCCTTCAGAATCCTGTCCACTCATCCCAACACGCCCAGATAGCTCAGCCAGCCCAGCCAGCCCATCCCAACCACCCAAACCCATAAAAATTTCAGCTTTAAAAAATATTCTTACGACTTTATGTTATTCAATGAAAATTTATGCAATTCTAAGTGGAATGACAAGCTTCGCCTTTCATTCCTCAATAATTCTCTTCCATTACTTATTTCATTACATTTTATGATCGATGATAAGACCGATTTGAGAAGAAAAGCATGTCAACTTTAGCTCGCGATTTGCTGCTTTACTCTTTTCTTATATACGTATATTGAAAAGAAATCTACAATCAACATTAATGGTGACAATGATGTGAAATGAATTTTTTATAATTTTTTGACGCGTTGTTGCCGAGAATTACTTTTGACTTGATTGAGGAATGGATGATTATGGATAAGCAATTGAAATTTTTTAAGATTTTATGGTTGAAATTGAGATCAGTTGATGAATTATTGGAGGAATGAATGTAATTTGTAGATTTTCGTTCGAATTTTTGATAGGAATTGACAAAAAATATCGAAATTCTTTGATTTTCTTTCAGTTTAATACTTGAATCTCTCAAAAATTCTTGAAAAAATAATAAGAGTTAAATTTAAAGTTAAATTTTCAAATCTTAACAAAATTACTAATTCAAATTTATTTTTTAATCTATTTCTAGGTATGTAACCAAATTTTAAGGATTAAATCAAGAATGAATGGATAATATCAAGCTCATCAGCATAAATATCAGCAGCTTTTGGTGTGTAAATTATATTTTAAAATTAGAGTAATTCAATTTACTTTATAATTATTTTAATACAAGCTTCGATTTATCAACTTTATGATTTTAAACTATTCAAACATCCGAAATATAGTCATTAATGTTGGATATTAGTTTTTAACACTTTTGAACTATTTTAAATAGTTGTTTAAATTAAAAAGAACTAAAATGTGCTTCCTTTGCAAGAAAAAGTTGAGTTTCGGACAAACTTTTATGTAATTTGCAAATATTGCTTAATTTTAACATTCCAAAAAGTCATTGTTAGTTCAAAGATCCTAAATTTGGATAGTTAAACTGTTTGAACTCTTAAAAATCCAACTTTACATTTACAAACCCTCACAAATTACTCAAAAATGCTTTATCTCACTCAGTACATCGCCAGACACTTACCTAACATAATGAAAATTAAATTAACTGAATAATTCTCAATTTGAGTTTATTGCATTCTGACCTTTTCTATTCTAAAGCTCAACAACTGATCAACCTACTCAAAAAAGGAATAAAAACAACAACAAAAAAAATCCCAGTCAAAACAGTCACAAAAGCTATTCTTAATCTCACTCCATAAAAAGTCTTGAAATCATAGCTTTTTCATAAGAATGTTTCACAACTCACGCGTAACTCACTCAAAGCATCCTTTTTACAAAGAGAAAATTCCTTCACATAGCATCAATAAATTCCAATTCTTATATTTTTTGTCATCAATTTCAAATTCAATTCGTTTCACTTAAACAGTTGAATAGCTCAACAAAGTAAAAAAAAGCTTCCAGTCGTTTTCCATCAAATTCAATGCGAATTTCATCGATCAATAAAATGACATGTGAAGAATAAAAAAAAAGTGCGCGCCAACAAGCAATTTTTATATGCTACAATAACATTCCATTTTTATATTTACACAATGCTCAATAAATAGAGGCGCTATGTGGCGAGTGAGAATGAGAGAATGAGTTGGAGAAGATTTATCGCAAGTTCAATGGCATTTTTCTCGAACTAAATTGTGTGTAGAAGAGACAATTTATTTTGTGATAAAGTACAATGAGACAGATGAAACAATAATAATAGTACCAGTATTAAGCTTGAGATGTGGATATGAATATGGGTTCAAAAATGCCGGTTATGAGTGATGATCGGGGTGCGGTGAATGTTTGATGTCTATTAAGCGGCAGAATTGATTTAAGATCTTCATTTATGAAATAACGGTCATTTTATATTCAAATTTTGGATTTAAACTTAATATTTCCAAAATAACGGTCATTTGAGATTTGAAATTTGCAAAACAACTGTCGTTTCAGATCTGAATTTCACAAACGATCTCTTAAGATTCAAAATTGATCTTGTCCTACTCCAACCCATCCCATAACCTCTACAATCACCACAACAACAACTCATAAATTCCACAAGTAAAATGTCATTGCCCCAAGCTAAACGTTGAGCTATAATGAGTTTAAAATTATGTCTATGATGTGTAGGAATATAAACATCTCAAAAATTATTCTCATATTTCCTAACTGCCTTTTACATCAATAAGACTCATGAGGCTGCAAAATTTTCTCTTCAAGTGTTGAGGTCTCACTTTGAAATCAAATTCAGCACAAATAAATATTCTTGTAAACAGTATGTTGTGCTTTACACGAGCTATTTTGTCACAGTAAAAAGCCACAGGAGGGAATAAGAACTTTTCTTTCACTTTTATGTTTGTTTTGAATGCTGAGAAGAGAAGTTCACACGCGTTTTACTTTCATTTGAGCGTATTCAATTGAGTAAATTTGAGTTTTTTTGACAGACTAAGTGGGGGAGAAGTTGACACAAAAATAGAATTGTAAGCTTTTTCATTCATGATTGTTAAATTCTTATGAAGTTTTTGTTAAGAATTTCATAGAAAATTCACAAACTTTTGATATTTTGACAGCAATTCTGATGGAAAATTCTAGAAATTCTTCCAAATTCAGAGAAACATTTTTAACGTTTTTTGATCATTCAAATTTGAAATCTACAAATATTTTCCCACTTCGAAAAATTTTTAGCTTCTATTTAAAGATTCACAACGAGTTTATTGCCCAGCATTCGATTATCAGCTGCAAAAAAATGGCAAAAACATCATTAAATCCAAAATCACGATCAAATTTAATCTAATAAAACAAAATTTTGATAACTCCATATCCTAACCTAATTTTCCACGTGCCATCATTAGTAAGCGTATTATTCAACATAAAAATGCACAAAGATGAACAAGAAAATGATGATGATGATGTTGCGGGTAAAAATTTAACACAGTTTTAAGATAACAAGATTATTTTAGCGCCACAATCATATGTCGCATGTATGCTGTAACATTTGAAAATAAAGAAACCAATACACACACATACACACACACTTAAGGGGATTTGCGGAACGTCAATGAAAAGGAAAAAAAAAGCTCAAAACAAATTTTGTTGCTATTCTGATCTCTGTGCATGGTAGCAAATATGAACGTAATAGTGCTTTGTGTCTCTAGAATAGAATAAATTAGGCAAATTATTATGAATCTATTTCATTGTACATTTTCCACAGCACATCCAACTGCTGGTCCTTCATACCATGAAAAAATTCTATTTCTTAGAAAAAGAAGCAATTTTTTTTTTTCTCTCCAATGGTGTGATCAAAGCTGTGGAAAAAAAATCGTGATTCCATCGTGAATATTTAGAAAGAAAATATTTTTTCTAAATTATGAAAATTTATTCTATCCCCTCAATGCATAACTTCCACTGTGATGCCTTTTGTTTCTATCTCTCTATCTTTTGAATATAAATAAATTGGAAAATCTAACGGCATGTTTAAGATGAGGAAAGGATTTTCGCTTTTTTTTTCTTTTTTCGGAGTACTTTGCAATTGTTATGCCTTTAAAGTCAGTGTTGTTAGATTTTTGGTGGATTATCAATAGTGCTTACTGGTTTGCTTATTTAGACGTACAGATCAAATGTAATACATGGTCATCTACACTGAGTTCTACAGAATTTAGTCGAGTTGCATAGGCAAGAATCAGGAGATGAGTTACTTGGAATTTGCAATTATCAATAATAGGGGTTGTGTACGAAATCTAGGACAACCTGGTAGAGAATGACAAGTCATTCTAGAAAGGAAGAGCCGGACATTCCAGGCTATCCTTAGAAGCTGGTTTTCAATAATGCTCTAACCCCACATAATGTGGATTGGCTTAGTTTTAAGGAAACCGCAACTGACAAACTTAGTTCCATCCTTTGTTGTCTAGAGAGATCAAATGTACTCTATCACCAGCTTCCGTCTGTCAATTACCAATAATAAGTACAATCTTATCTCTATCTCCAGCCTGACGGCCTGCTTTGAATTCCTTGGTCGTTCATGTGATCCTTTATCATCTACAAACTTCGATTCCAATTCCAATACCAATCTCTTCAACCATAATCCAATAATCCCAACCCCACCAAATCCAACTCTTTAACAACAACACTGTCCTTACAAAATATTCATCCTTCTTGTTTGCTTCCTTTGATCAAGAGATTTTCATTTTCATGCCTCAAACCGTCAAGAAGAAGCCCATTCAATGCCTTAAAAACATTTTCATGACGTCCTTCAAGGTTTGTGGGATGTACATAATCTGTTTTGAAAGAAAATAAGCGCTTCTGATGAGGTTTGTTGAATTTTTATTCTTTATTGATTTGTTTCCGAAACAAATTAAGATTGAATATATTTTGATAGTGACTACTAAACAAAATTTATGGATATTTTTATTAATTAATAATGAGAAATGTTTACAACGTTGTATTTAACTTATGTTTACCGCCTTTCGTCTCCTTTAAGTAGGAGGCATAAAGCAATAAAAATGTATATAAGAAGCTTAGTGCTTCTAAGTGAATATTTTCAAGTTCCATATGCTTTGTCATGGCAATTGTGTTACAACAAGTGAAGTAATAGCCTTAAATTTTCAAGGTGGGTTTCGGATGTTTTGACTAACTTGATGTGACAATTAAAGAAAGAGTTCATCGACATGATGATTGGCGAAGGAAATTTTATGCAAATTGGCCAGACAATAACATAAAATTTAAAATTTATTTCTTATTTTATCTAGTCTTAATGCTCCCCACAAATCATTGCCACTTAACGATAAATCAAATGATCCACAATCAAAATTTTAACAAAAATTCCTTTATATTCACAGCCATATGTTGATCTAGGTCCGTATCATGAAAATGTCAAATAAAATCCAATTAATTATATTATTAAATTAAAGATTGGACTGATATTGGATATACCGGTTTTATATGAATGCAAAATGAATCTCAAAAATGCAAACTGTTGAATTTTTATTATATTTTATAGCCATTTCCATTTGTCGCGATGCCTCTCACAAAATCAATGATTATATTTTTTTTTTATTTGTTTTTTTTTTTATTTAAAGGTTGTTTCAACTTTTTTTTTTCTCTCTCACAAAAATGTCCTACAACATTTTTTAGTGGCTTGGGGATAGTAAACATCCAACACACAGTTGGAACAGATTTTTTTTTTTTACAGTAGCTAAAATTAATTTATATTATCAAATTTCAAATCAAATCAAATGAAGTCGTTCGATTTTTATTATTATGAAATTTATTTTAGTAAGGCATGAAAATAAATGACCGTGGGATGATAAGATACTTTTCGCAAAAGAAGTTTTAGGTCATTTTAATGGCAATTTTTAAGGTTGATATGAATAAAAATTGATGTTGATCGACTGTAGAATTTTTAGTGACATTAAACTCTATGAGGCATTGCTGAAAAATTGCAACTGAATATGCCACACACGAATTTTGATTGTTATCATGTTGAAGGAATCTTATTTGTGGATTTGAAGCTATAAAAGTTGAGGAAATTTTGATTGTGGTGGGTTTTTTGGCTTCAAAGTCGAAGATTCAATAGCTTGATCGGGATATCGTAAGGATGGCGTCATATAATTCGTAGAATTCACAATTTTGACTTGATATAACAAAGAAATTTCCTGAGAACATTATTAAATTGACAAGTGTGGGTTCCACTAGGTTGACATGATTCTTATAAATCAATATCTACCAGGAAGACAAACTACGTAGAAAAAGTAAATAATTGGGCTGATGGGCGACTTGAATCTGAAGCGGAATCACCAGATATCAATCAGAATCAATTGAAAATTCAGAAGTGGGAGTTGACTTGAATAAAAGATGAAATCGAGTATATTTCAGTCGACTAGTCCGAATAACACAAATTGGCTAATCATACCTAGACTTGCGTGATTCTGAATTGTCAAAATGGACAACTTGACATAATTTCTAGTTAGAAAGTTGATCTACAGTCGATATATGACATTTTCTTCGGAACGTTCCGTAAAATTTGTCATTAGTCGACTTTAGGTCTAGGTATTGCAAAGACATTGTGTCAAGATGTCCACTCGGATTGGTGTTGGATTTGATTTAAATCCAGCATTTTGTCAGAGTCAAACCGACCTGTGACCGGAATTTTGATTAATGAACTGACTCATGGTATCCCAATAATTCATACAAAACCTTGATCGACTTCAATCTTTATGCAAATTACTAAAAATTTATAAAACCACGCTGCATCAACAACCTTCATAATTTTAAAATCTTACAAAAAAAATACTTCACATCCAATAATTCACAACTCTTCACTATCTCAACATAATGTTTCCCTTTTTTAAGCTTTCATTTCCTCACCATCTTCAAGAATTATTGCATAACTAAAACAGCACAGTTAACTTAAAAATTCTAAATAAAGAAACCCCCTCCGATGCCATCACAAAAATTTTTTTTAATGAACTCAAAGGATAGCAAAAAAAAAGAAAAATACACAAATTTGGAAACATAATTAATAAGATATGGAAGCATTTTTTTCTCCCAATTTAGGTCGACGGGTAAAAAAAAATAAATATATTTTAGTTAGTTTCATAAATTCACCAAATGTCAACGAAACAAAAATTTCTAAATTTATTGCCATAGAGACTTTTGTTTATTTCATTTCTAGTGACTATATCTTCTAAGAACAAAGCGGAATATTCGGAATGAAAGAAAATGTTTGTTTGCTTCTTTTGCTAAATTCTCAAGATGAGAGCTATTTTCAGTCTATGAGTTAAAGTTCTTGTTATATTTTGGTGAATATTTAGCAGAAATTGAGACTTGGGATGGAGGAGATTTGGGTTGATGATCAATTGGATTGGTTTGTTGGGGGATTTAGAGTAAATTTGAGGAGTTTTTTGATATTTTATGAAAATTTTAGAATTTTAAATAGACTTATTAGCTTTAAAATGTTCTTAAATAGACAAAATTAAGCAAAATGCTCTGCTGCTTAAAATCCTAGAACACTCAATTACATAACTAGAGTGAATTTGGTACATTTTCATGCATTTTGCGCTAAATTTCAAGTTCTTATTGATATACTAGCGCATATGCGGCTTCTAGTGTATCGCGGAACCTAGTTTGAGCAGCACTGACTTTAAATCTGATGATGATCTGATAGATTCTTGCTTAAGCCACCATTAAGTTGCGCGACTGGTTTTGGATGATTTAGACTCGACATTCTTACATTTTAATATCAAATCTTGCATCTTGCATTAGCATGAGCTTTTGGGAATTATTCTAATCGAACAAAGCAACCAGAATGCCTTACTCGCTACTTCGCTGTTCGTACAGATCAATTGTGACTCATGGCCTCCCTCACATGGCGCCTAAACCTGACTCGACTTGCCAATTACCAATCCCAAATATAATACTGTCTCTATCAACAGCAACCTTCCAAAAGCCCCAAAAAACCCCATTAAATCAAGAAAAATTACATTCAGTCCCCAACAAAAAAAAGCTACTCAGCACCCAAATAACTCAAAAATGCACCTACAATTTGCATAATTAATAACCTTCTCAACTCACTTCATCAACACAAAAAAAGAGATGAAATTAAATTTCCTGCTGCTAAAAAATGAGAAGAATTCTCTTAAAAAACTTTTTTTTTTATTATGTGCTTGAGCAGAAATGATAAATCTTTGACATTTTATCTCTTGAGATGAGAATGATTCCTTACGGCTAGGCGTGCTGCTATTTGTTGATATTACCGCCTTTTTTTCTCTTTTTCGCTCAAAATTTGTGACTTCATCTGAATTTAGAAGGTTGTAATATTAATGCAAAAAAAAGAATTCATTTCTTGTGAATTTTTTTTTTCTTCCTTTTTTTTTGTGCTGTCTTTTTAAATCATTTGATTAGGTTTATTAAGTCAAATTATATGGTCATCATGTACTAGCTATAAATAATATCTCTCTCACTCACTACATGTTAAGTTGTAAAAATTTTTTGTACGTGTTTTATGCTTTGCTATTGTATTTTTGATGTGAATTGGAATGGTGATGATGAGTATAGTGCTGAACTTAATGGTCATATTCAGGCTGTGAGGCATGATTAGTTGATGAGTGGCAAGGGGGATAGGGAGGATGGATCGGGGCTATAAAGGGCTTTTTAGTAGCTTTTAGTGAAATTTTGAGTAGATTTGAGTTCTTATTGATGAACTTTGGGCAAAAAAATCACACAGAGTCAAAAATCATCAACCAGCAAGTCCGAATTCCCCAAAAAAATCCCAAATTCACATCCGTATTTTCCCACAACATACAAACTCACCTCTACCTCATAAAACAACTTTCAAAAATCTTAATATTCAATATTCATCCATAATTTACATCGCATTCATGAATCACAATTTCCGCGACCCAAAATCATCATCCTCAATTTTCACTACTTGGTGTGAATATGAAATTGCCAATAATAAAAAAGGAGTGCATCACAAATATAAAAACGGGCGAATACAACAATGTTTATATATTTTTATGGCACTTTTGGGCTCTCGTTCTGTTTCTCCCCGATTTTCATGACTTTTACAAGTGATCAACACTAATCATGATGACTCCGTTTTTACGATTACGATAACAGCAAACGTTGCACAAAGCAACAAAAAAAAAAGAAGCAACAACATCAAAAAAAAAACTGTTGGAATATAAAAGGCTATAAAATTTATGCACAGTAATTGAAACAATCTTGCATCGAAAAGAATATACATCTTAATATATAGCTTGCGATATCTATTTACTATGCACGACAGCGACTCGACAAGACAGTAAAAAAGTGTTAATAAAAATTGTCAGAACAAAATGTGACGACAGTAGGAAAAAAAAATCGCGCGCAAATAAGACAGAATGAGCTTAAGTTATGTATGCAGAGATGAGATTGTAAGATAGGGTTTTATGGGGGTATTTAGTGGATTGTTTGGCGAGTGCTTAATAAATGTTGCATGAATTTTATGATCATGCAATTTTTTTAAGAGTGGTAGATTGAGTGGATGAGATGTGAATTATGAATTTTGGAGGAAAATTGTTGAGGATGGGACAGCTAAAATGTTAGTACTTACTCAATGGAATATACTAGACATAACCTAATCTAAAGCCTGACAAAACCAACAAAAATCCTTATTTTACAATTATATCAGTGCCGAACCAGAACACATCCATCTCCCAACCCTGCAAACCAGCAGAACTTCTAGAATATTGAATGAATAATTTCCAACAAATATCTTAAGCATGAATACAATTTAGTATTTAATTGACCACACCATAAGAATGCAGAAAAATAATAATGATTCATTGCGTGATAGCTTTAATTAATAGTTTCAGTTTGGCATATCTATCCCCATATATGCTGATCCATACATACATTTATCAGACAACATACAACTGATGCCATCATGAACATCTAAATAACAGTCTTTTTAAAAAATGAAAGAAAGAGAAAGAGAAATAATCAAAATTGAAATTCCATTTTTTTTAAGCTTTGCTCTTTCCTTCCCATTCGTCTCTGATCCCATAAACTCATTCTATGAACCCCCTAACAAACACATTCATTTCGTTATTCATTAGTTCATGTTTTTTTGTGCTGCTTAAATTCGCTGTTCATCACATAGCAAACTAAGTTAGCAAATAAGAAGAATAAAAAAACTATGCTCAGGTAGATTTTTCATCTCTTTTTTTTGCGTCCCTAAATCCATCGGACATACTTTTGTGTTATTCTCTTTTTTGGCACAAGGGATTAAGAAGAAGAAAGCAAAAATTTAAGAAAGACACACAAACATGTTTGAAGTAGTTCTTGGAAGTGATCGCTATGCTATGAATATAATGTTTAGGTGATACTGAGGTAGGAAGAGGTATGGGAATGAAATGGATTGAGGACAGGCTGTAGTTGGATTAGGAAGAGAGTTAATGAGTTATTTTTGAGAGTTTCGGAATTGAAATTGGGATTTTGAGGTTGAGATGAGGCTGATCATTAAGGAAATTGATGGTACAGCACTAAAATCATCAGTTCAGCACTCAGTTGCTAGTTTCTAAATTAAACAATTCAAATTTCACTTCGAACTCCCACAAACTAAGCCTGCAACCATGAAAATTCATAGGAAAATGATAATTCCAACAATATTAAGCTACACAACATCCTACACTAAAGATTCAAATGATAAAGACACTCATAGATACAATAAAGTTCAGAGACATCGTCTAACTTAAAAGGTCACTTGCCTTTCATTCATCATTCATCAACAAATCTCTCTCTGGCTATTTTAAATAAAAACTTATCTATCTTTAAAGCCTCACTGTCATTTACCCTTAAAATATTTTATGCATGATCTTCATCAGTTTAGTAGGCAGAAAATTCAAGTTTATTTGCGAAACTTCTGGAAAAGGTCTTCATCATATCTTTGTATGTTCCTTTTTTTATTTCTTGTGAAATGATGCCTTAAAAGATTTGCGAAATGTTCTTTATTTTTCTACCTTCATTTCCCTTTACTGGTCATTTCTATGGTCAATATTCCTTTAAAATTTGTTTATGATTGATTTTTTTGTTCTTATTTTTGCTTGCTTGTTTTCTTGTTCTTTACGCTTACTCTTTTTTATGGTGTAAAAATTGTAGAATTTATGGGAATGTGGTGGTTAGAGCGCATAAGATGAGACTAGATAATAGGATTTCTGGAAAAGGCTTGTCAGTGGCAGACTTGCTGTTGAAATAATTATTGGCATATTAATTTCTTTTGATTGTGAAGCGTAAAGTGTTTTAGTCGATAGTAAAGTGAAGTACATCATCTAAGATGATCATAACATCCAAAAATTCCATATTCTTGAGTATACTCACCACTTTAGGCTAATAAATTGATTACATAAACAAATTGACAAGTGTATACTGTGAGTTAAAGTGATTCTGTGGCAAAGTAAACTAATATCCTGTATAGATCATATTGTTACATTAACCAAGCGATCATGAGTTCGAATCTCAAAGCTTTGACTAAGCATCTTATTGAAGAAAGCTATGTAATTTTTTTAATTTTTGGATCAATAATGAGCAGTTTGAATCCCTTTTTAAGCAGGAAAACCTTAAAAATAGGATATGACTTAATTCCTAGACTTTAATATTAAAAGCAGTATCTACATTGCTCGACAAAGCCTCAAAATGTCCCGATTTTTGAAGATCTTAGAATCTACTCATCTTAGTATCAAGACCCATACCCTACTCTACTTTTTTGACAAACCTAACCTACAAATCCAGTCAAAAGAACACCAACCAACCCCACTTCCCATCTCTCAACGCTAAAAGAATTTCTTTTGAATTTTGACCATTGGCGAAGAGAAAGAAGAAGCAGTAAAAAAATGAGAAAAAGGGATACCACAGTGTGTGCGTTTGGATTATCGGATTTTTACCGTTGCTTTTATTGTATACTGTTGCTATTTTAGGCTTTAAAACTTTTTTTTTCTTTTAAAAAAATTTAAATTCTACATGCCTCTTATCGTAAACATAAAAAGGAAGAGAAATAACAAAATGTTTTGAAGATCTTTACAAAATATATTTTATTGCTTGTCTTGTTTCCTAGGATATCTCTAAGCATGATTGAAGAAGCAGAAAATTATTTTATTGCATGAATATGAAGAGGTTTTTTTTTCTAAATTTTAATAAACTGAAATGAAATCTGTTTGCAAAAAAAAACGATATTTATGCCCGAGTAAACAAAACATCTGCCTAACATCCTTAATAATATGTTTATTGAGCAAGCAACTGAAGTAAAATTTGTATCTAAAAATGGTCTTGTTGCAATTATGTGACTTATTTGTTCCGACAAACGTAAATTTGAATTCCGTACTCTTAATTTAAGTATCGAGTTCGATTCATTGCCCAAAGATATTTCAATCATGCAGCAAATTTGATTTTTATAGCATGCAAAAAGACGCGCTAGCATCTCACAACACTTAATTTTACAACTTCCTAAAATTTTTATTCATTTCATGATCGTTAAATCTAATAACTTTATTATAGTAATCGTAAAATCATTAGCTGTATCATAAACTTTATGGTGATTTACCGCCTTTTTGTGCGGAAAAAAGAAAGATTCTAAGCAGCTTATAAATCTGCAACAAAGTTATGGAAATAATGATGATACGATGATAACCGCAGTTAATTAGGCTTGCTTGCAACATTGTTGGTTTGTAAATTAATTCTTTAGAAAAAATTCTTCCTTTATTAATTATAATTATGAGGATAATCAATGGGAATGGTTGAAATTCAATCCAATTAGTTCTCATTATATGCAAAAATCTTGTCAATTAATTGGTTTCAAGTTATGTTTTTGCGGACCTTGTGGATACGTTTCATGTTTATGGGAAAATTTCATATTTCAACCGGAATTACCACGGAGAATTTATGCAATTAGTTTTAGTTAATGAAAATCTACACCTGAACTTAATACATTAAATGGAATTCGTGGAAATATTAAGATTCTCAAATGTAACCTTGTAAGACGATGAAGAGCCACTTTATATCGCTTTAGTGATTATAACAATGAACATAAATATCAGAATTTGATACTCTAATTTTGCTTATTTATTCAAAATACGTCTTTTGTTTAACTTTTCAGATTCATTTTCATACGAAATTAAATAATTAGCATTTAGATAGTTACTGTATATTTAGTTAACTACAGATTTGGTTGCCTTTTGTTTGCTCAGTTTCAAAGTTTGTAATTTGATTACAATAATTTATGGTTAATAACTTAATACTGAGAAATTAATCAGCAAAAATGTGATGTGAAAGGGCTCATGGGAAAATGAGATGATTGATCCAACGTCAGTGATGCTGATTAATTAGCTCCAAAATATAGAATTTAAATCTCAAAGCAACCTACAATAATGTCATCATCGTACAAGTATATTATTATGTAAATTAAATTTGAATGCAACACCTACAATTTCAAAATAAATACATTTCCTCTGAAATAATTTTACATTAATTTCAATTTTGAAGAGATCTTCATGAATAATTTAAAGGATGAAGATTTAACGATTAAAAAGCCGCATTTCTTATCCATTTATTAATATCAAATTCAATTTAAACAGAATTGATGGAGGAATAATTTTTCTTAATGCAACACGACCTTTATTCAAATTTCATTTTTTTGTTTATACGATTATTGTTTACATTTTTTGTATTATTTTTTTTCTTTTTTTCGAGAGTCAAATTCATAAGAATTTCTTCGATAATAATTATTTATTCATTCGAATATACTGTTGCTGTTTATTTACTTTTTAATAACATTATTATGAGTTGCTATGGAACAAAAAGGATAGAAACTATTGTAATAAATGAGAGTTCAAGGCTGAAATGCATTGTAAGAAGCGCAATTTTGTTGAATTTCTATTTTGTATACAATAAAAATGTAGGCTATTGCATAAATTTGATAATTTTCAAATAGATAAGTCTGTTAAAATTTGAATTTGAAAAAGTCGGATAATGAAAACAAAATGGCGGATTTTTCCCACTTCGAATTGTTTTTGAGATATTTTGAGAAGATTTAAGCAGATATTTGTGTAAAATCAAGTAAATATTGTTTAAAAAAGTGGCAAGAGTCTAAAAAAATTGATTTTACGAGCAAAATTTTCATATTTTTAAAAATACAGCAATTTAAAATAAATGACCTATTAACCGACCAAAGTGAGTAATAAATCTGCATTATTAAAGCAATAAATGCACTAAGGAAATTTAAAAGACAATCTTTTCGCTGAAATCTTCCCTATTTTAATATTTTCTTAATTTAATTTAAAATACAATTTTACGTACATCCCGAAATGTAAAGATAATAAATAAAGCAACAATGAATCGTCACACATGTGTCGTTGACTTGAAGATGAATTGAAAAATTGTTCCATAGATCACGGACAATAGAAAAGTAATTGATAACCCTTTTTTCCATTCTTTGTATTTCCCTTTTTTTTTTCTTGACGTGTCTAGTCTATGAACAAAATTAATGAAATTCCTTCATAATACCCAACCTGATTTTCACGTTTTTAGTATTCAACCAGTCTAGCGTTTTTTAAAGCTTTGAATTTCAAAACGTACTGAATCGAATTTAATTGTAGAAAAATAAGAAAAAATTTGTTTGTCCGTCTTGTATGTTTTGAAAGAAATATCAAATTTTTGCTTCTGATTTCCGTTGGACTTTGTACAGGCCGCCTCATTTTACATTATTCTTCGTCAATCTCCTGTGACTTGATTAGAATTTAATTTTTTTTTTGGCAAAAATAATTTTAATTTAAATCAGATCTTTGTCACAGTTTTGAATTGAAAAGTGACACGCAGAATAATAGCAGATTTAATTCCATGTTTAAAGAACTGAGGACGAATTTTTGAAGATTAAAGGGATTGAAAATTAAGAGATTTTGTGGTGTCAAATTTCCGAAACATTCACAGTCGGTCACCTAATCGCTAGTCTCAAAGTCATTCTAAACAGACGCAAATTAAGCATATTGTCTAGGACATCCAATAACAATCGTCAAAAGCTGACGTTACGAATAAATTCCAACTGAGAAATTTGAAGCTAACAAAAATTTTAATCGGAAACAGCAAAAATTTGTCATAAAAAAGTGTTAACGACAAATCACTGTGAGAAGCATATTATAATAACTTTATAATATCTTGTAATGTCATTATTCTTATTGCCTTTTTTATCGCACCAGAATGTTTGTCTAAGAAAAAAAAAATATTGTCCCTGATCTCATAAATCATGAACAAAAAAAGTTTCCTTTTTGGAATAAGAATAGTTGATTCTTTATGACGGTATCACATTTTCCATAGATGGCAGGATGATGGTATAGCGAACATGAAGACTATTGAGGAAAAACATATCTGAACAAACTACTGTCATTTACTATACCCATGATTTGACTAACATTATAAGCGCTGTTTTCTGTTCGGAGCTATTTTTGAAGCAGTTGTTGAGTTTTTAGGTCGTTTTGGGATAGAATAGGGATGATTGGATAGATCTTATGGATTGAGACATTACGGCGGTTGGTATTTGCAATTAGAAAGCAGAAGCAAGCAACCAGTGGTGGTACGGTACAGCATGGTACACCAATACATCTGGTATGGTAAACTAATACCTTACAGTGTCATATCCGGATTAATCGGTCCCTGACCCTAGCTCTATCTTACCTAACTGACCCACCTTAGTCATCCAAAACCCAACACTATCCCTATCATCCCCCCAAAAAAGCGCCTTACTCCCCACAGCCTCCACACCAAAAAACAGTTGTTTTTGTTCCTCCGCTCGTTGATTGAGACCAAAGAAGAAAAAGGCGATCCATAAAAATAACAATTTATGTATGTTTGAAAAACGAGGCAAAAACTTTCCTACTCTCTTGATTTTCAACGAAGCATAAATGTAATGGCGAATATTTGTTACTCCTTGCCGTCTCATTTCATTAAAATTATTTCCATATCAATATGAAAATTGCCTTTTTATGATGCTTCCAAAGATATTTCACTAGCTACAACGAGAAAAAAAAGCTCTTAGTGATTTTTCTTCTTTTTTCATCACTTTTGTTGTCTATGGATGTGTATTTTGTGTATAATACGTTTGAAGCTTGAACAAGGAATTTCTTTCTTTTATACTCTCTATTGCCACTGAGCACACTATCCGCTCTTGGCTGAGGGTGAAGAAACTTGAAATTGAGTAAATAAGTCATGAATTGATGGGGGTTTGAAAGTAATGAAGCGCAGGAATGTGTGGACGTTGAGTGGACATCTCAATTGAGTATTGAGTTTTTAGATGATATAGGGGTTGGATGCATGGTAATAGAATAGTAATTGTGAATCTGTGTAGTATGGTGCAGTTTAGTAAGCGTTTTGAGCGCCATGTTACAGCATATTTCATTGCTAATCGACAAAATGGGCTTACA
Source organism: Chironomus tepperi (assembly GCF_022539635.2). Lineage (NCBI taxonomy): Eukaryota > Metazoa > Arthropoda > Insecta > Diptera > Chironomidae > Chironomus > Chironomus tepperi. The sequence goes on from NW_027226207.1 coordinate 7,314,331, forward strand.
AGGGCTGTCAAGGTGCTTTTTAGGCTAAGACATGCTGTTGCCCTTGGAATTACGTTGTGCTGCTTGTATGGACTTCAGCACTTCTTTAGCAACTGCTCAGAATCCAGATGCATTTAAGTTTCAAGTCAAAACTGACATTCAGGACAGTTTTCATCCAAATCATACAAAATCTAACACTTTTCTGCCAAAAATCCCTGACCTTACCCTTCAATCCACCAAACTGCATCTAAAAATATTCCCACAATTCCACAAAAATAGCCTCAAAAGAGCGCAATCTTCCGCTCTCATGCTAGAAAAAAATTATTGTTGAGGGAAAAAATAAAAATCTTTCCGTTCTGAGAAGGGTTCTATGTACACAAGTTTAATTTAATTTAGTCTCTGTAGATATTTTTATAATGATATAAAATACTATAATCGCATGCTTTATGTGATTCCTGACATTTTTTTGAATGTATAATACCTTCGTGATGTTTAAAATTATGAGTTATGGTATGTGAATGCAGTTCTTGATGATTATTGGCATTAAAGTATGCCAAGATTCTACAACTAAGCATCAAAAAATTCCAATCATCCATAAAGTTTCCATCCCCATGCATTAACTCGGATATTTATAGAGATTCCATTTCTCCTTTTACTTACTTATGTGATCTAACTCTCATATAAAAGAATTTCTCTTGTGATTTAGTGTGGGTTATTCAAGTTTATCCCCCCAAAAGTATACTTAAGGAGAAACTACGGTTTGTTGGATGTAAATAACGCATATCTTATGTTATGCAGATGTAGTATGCATGAATGTGTAACATAAAATATAAGATTATATCCACTCACGTGCCATAATTGCTATCATCATGTTACATATTGCTGCAGAGATAAACGAAGAGATGCAATTGAGAAAAATGCACAAAATAATGACAATGATGATGAGTTTTATGGGCTGAGAGGTTAAGTGTTGGATTTTACATATTTTTGATTGAATTTTGGCACCCCAAAACCCAATGTGAACTCCAAGACCCTCAAGTCAAATGAGAATATTGAACTTTATCGACAATAGAGCCACTTCAGTCACTGAATAAGAGAAATATTTTGCCCGTAGCTAATCAGAATCACATCACATCCGAGCTTTTCTTTTGCCTCTCAAAAAAAAAAAAATCCAATTCCTCAAAACTTTTTGTATCGATTTCGATCGTCTCATTTTCCCCATCGAAACTTTATGTCCTTGGATTTGTGAGCGTCAAGACTCATGAAACTTTAATATAGTCAATCTTATTTTCGGGGGGTATTGCGAAATCAATCTTGGTTTTGGGGATCGTCGGTGAATGATGTGAGTGTGGAATTTTGGGGTTTTTTGGGTCTTACTGGCCTGTTGGCTCTGTCTGGCTTAGCACAGTTCAGATTCAGATCTATTGAAGTGTATAATCAGGGGAGGAAGTCCTAATTGGTCCAGAATCTACCCTGACCTTCCTGAAATGAGACTTGAACCCACCTGGCTTGCTTCAGTAATATATCAACTACTCTAGCTGTACATAACTTCCAAATTCCCCCCAAATTTTAGGAAAGACGAATTGACAAAAGTTCTTATTTTCCATCTCTTGATCAATCTCACGAAATGATTCAATTCTCCTTTTTTTTAGCCATAGAGCTACGATTGTTATTTCAATTTCCATCACAAAAAGATTTCAATTAAAGTCATGTATTCTGTATAAATCTCTTATGTATAAAGTTTCTAAATTTTTTTTTTATATTTTCTTCTTCGCTTGACTGTATTTGATAGATTATATGTTTTTGCGTTGGAATTGGAATTGCAAATTTTTTTTTTGTGCCTTTCAGACTTAATCAATTGATTACAAATTGACAGAAAGCAGTGCCTTGAAATGTATCAATGTTGCTTATTTTTATTGTTTTTAATGTTTGAATTAATCTAAATTCATAATGGACGTTGAGAATTCTTTTCTAGTCGATTAGGCTCGTGATCCTTTGGGGGAATTTCGTTAGATTTTTTTGTGGATTTTTATTGGATTTTGAAGTGGCTTTTATGTCTTATTTTGGGTCTCATTGTTTAGATCTGACTGACAGCGACCTTTAAAGGGTTAATCAGACAGGACCTGGTCCACATCTCTCAACCAACCCCCTACCCACACCTACATCCACTTTCCTCATCCCAAAATTGATCATCCCTACAACTAACCTCACAAAATCCATCCAATATCCATAAAACCCCATAAAGATTTAATGTTTTCTATATGTAAAGTAATTGAGCTGACAGAAATCTTACAAGATTGAAACAAAAGAATCCTTCTTGTTATTTTCATCTTTGTATCCTTATGTCAATTTAATCTTTTCTTTCCTTTTTCTTTTCAATTGTAATTTTTTTTGACGATAAAAGAAATGTCCTATAATTATATGTTTATAGTCTCGTATAAATTTAATCATATGAATGCTTTGCTGTAAGCAAATTTCAAGCTTGAATTGGCCAATGGTTGTAAGATTAGCTTGGATGAATTTTTAAGGTTATGTCTGTAAAGATTTATTGATCAAGTCTAGGAAAATGGGGGGTTTTGGAGTGATTTGATGGACAATTTGAATTGGTTGGATTCTATGGAATCGAACCAGTGGACATCCTTAGCTGTCAACTTAATGGACTTTATGCAGAACAGCCAATGAATGAAAAATGCCTCTGTGGCCAAATGGTTATGCTACAGACCAGAAATCTGCAAGTTGCTCTTTATAGAAAGTCTTGAGTTCGATTCCTACCAATGATAAAGATCTCAATCAACATTTAGAGCTCGTTGGATATGATAAGGATTCGAGCATCGCTCATGACATTACAAACTCAACCCTTTCAGTGTCCAACCCTTGAATCCACCAAAAAAATCATACCAACCCATGAAGAAAGGACCAGAACAAGAACCAGAAAAATGACAACATTTTGTGTACACATATTTACAGTAAAGAAAAGCACAATTGAATCTATTTCCATCACAGAGACTATAATAATATAATATGATGTTGTTGTCATGACAATGGAACATAATAAAAGGAAGAAATATTCTATCTAAACAATCCACACGCAGCATTCATAGAAATTTTTTCAAAAAATATCATGCTTTTTGCTCATGTCGTGGCAAATAATCAACGGTGAATTATATCTCTGATTAAAACATTGTTTGCTTACTATAAAGATGATTAATGTCACATTTTGGCATTGCAAAATAGAACAATTTTTATTTTTATTTTGACTTAACTACATGAGCAACATAGAATAGCACTTGATGTGACTTTTATAATAGTAAAAATGTGCGCACATTCACAAGGCCAAAAAAGGATAGATTTGCTCATAAAACACAATAAAGTATTCTCATAACAATGGAAATTTCTACAATATTTTATGAGTCAACAATTAAATGTTTCTCGTTTTTGCTTCTCTCTTAATTTGATTTATTCCCATTTGCCATTAAAAATCAGCTTTTGCCCAACCACAAGAAAAGTTTTTGTTCTAGTTTGCTTAATGGGAAAAACGCGCTTTAGAATTATTTAGAATAAAATATTTCTGGGAGATTCTAATGGAGTTGAAATGCCGGTAGAAATGATTGGCGCAAGTCCTTCACCGACCTACGGGTGACTCAATCCGCCAATTGCCACCTTCTATCCATGGCCCTTTCCGCCGATGATGCCTTTTGCCAATTCTGGATTCTGGAGATGCAAGACCCACAAAAAATCCTAAATAAAGTCTAATTTCACATCAATCCAAACATAATTCAAGAATACAATCGCGTTTACAGACTCAAACTATACTTTTCTTCTCAGATTCATGCAATAAATGTCATGACTCATGGGAAAAATATAAGTTGTCAGATAATTTAATGAAAATAGTTTACTCATCAACTAAGGATTGTATAAATGAGAAAATGGCATTTAAATGTATGTTTTCCTTAATTATAAAAAGCTTGTGAAGCTTGAGGAATTTAGTAAGAAAGAAAACATACAGAAAGATGCAATAATAAGCAAGTATTCAGAGTTGTTGGTGGATTTTGTGAAGTAAAGGAGGTTAAGCATCAACCTGAAAGGTACACGGCGTAGAAATCGACGAATATCCGGCTCTAGGCCAGCTTGACTCTGGATCTTGACCAGATTTGCTGAAGTCTGGCTTTATATCAGTGTAAAGTTAGTCTGGCCCAAGAGTTTGAGCCTTTTCTAAGTCGTGTGCTTTCCGGACAATCACATAAGAATGAATAACTCAAATTTAATAAGGAATCAATCATACAGCCTCAAACCAAATCCAATTTATAAGCACAACTTCAACTTAAATCACTTCAAATCGTCCCAATTTTCTGATAACCAGAAAACCCGCTCAATTCTAGTTTCAAGTAGTGAAACACACACTTCACTGTTATCGTTACATATCGGCTATTAGTCTACTTAAGAAAGTCTATCATTTCCATATCTTTCAACAGCCTATTTGTTTGCCTAATATAATGTTAAGTCATAATTTCTCGAAGGAAATAGCAAATATAACGACAAAAATATGAAAAAAAAAATAAAATCTTATAAATAAATATAAATTGAATTATACAGATATTGTTGTTTGGAATAATAAAATTTATTGCTTGATTGAATCTAAATGAAGTTAAGTGTGTACATTGCATAGAATAGGATAGAAGCCACACATAAAAAAATTATATATTATTATTATTTTTTGACAAATTCATATGCTATATTATTAATGATATTACTATATGTATGGTATGACTATCTATATCTAAATGTGTCAAATATTGCGAACTCTCCATCTTCTTTGATTTAATGCCGACATGTATGCTACACATACAATAAATATATATTTTTTTTTCTCTCTGTTATGAATTTACAAGTGCCTTTCATGACACGAATGTCAATTTTCGTTTTAGGATTCATAAAATTTGAATGGCAATTGATTTGACTAATTTTCGGTTGTTTAGAATAATTTAAGTTGAAGAATGGCGAAATTAAAGCTTGAAGTATAAGGTCTTTGTTGGATTGGAAGGTTAGGATGATGGACAAATCATTGTTCATATCGGAATAGAACTTAGGTTCGAATCCTAATTGCAGAAAATGCTTGTTGTAATTTTAGGAAATTTAATTTTTTTCAGGAATTAAGTATTTCAAAAACTCTCAAAACGGCGCCTAATCCACAAAAATTCAATAACATTTTTCCACTTTTACTTTTTTTTCGGCTAACAATAGAAGCAAAATAGCAAGCAAAAAAAAATATTTAGATGGTTTTTATTGCAGATTGAAAGTTCTTCTTACTATCATTTCTCGTCTAACGTTTGTTATTCACGAATTTTACGACTCTTTTATTTGCACATAATCATTTTGTAGATTTAACCTGTAAGTGAGCACGATTTAGTTGTTAACTTCTGTTTGCATTAACATTTCCTTTATGTAATAGACAACATACCGAAAAAAATGAACAACCTTAATTGAATTTTTTTATGATGTTTATTTAATGAAAATTTATTGGGAAATTTAAAAGTTTTTTTAAAAAGAAGGAATTGTTATTAGAGAGGTTAGTAGAGGATTATGAAGAGATATGAGTGTTGAGGATGTCTTGATTAGGTATTTGTGAGTGCTAGGAGAAGTGTGAAGTTGGTCGGAAGTGTATGGCAAATAGCAAAGATGAAGATAAGTTCAGAATGCAGTCAATTGGCTGATTAAAGAAATGATCATTGCTCAAAGTCGTGATACCATGGGTTCGAATCCCAAAAAATTCAAATTTATACTTCAAAGAAACTGTACTTTTTTGTATATTTTTTTCCAATTTTTCTTTATACTTTTACGTCATTCTGAAGATGTATCGCTTTAGAATTAGATTTAGATTAGAGTATCCTTAATAAAAGTCCCAAAACCACAAAAGTTTACAAAGTAATTCCTCAATTTCCACCTCAAATTCCACACATTTATCTATTTATAATTGCAAAAAGCCATTATATCAAGGCCATGGCCTCGATAACACCACAATCGATAAAAATAATGGTCTACATTTTATCTCAATCGATTGTAATTGAAGTCTAGTATGAGTCCTATATAATTTGCGCATGTAATTCTCGTTAATATTTATCAAGTTAGATAAGGGAATAAAAATTGTTATAAATTGTGTAAATTGTGCACGTAAATATGCAAATTGTGAGTTGGTCAATAAAATAAAAATAATTTACGCTTTTTGGAGAAAACTAGAACGTAAAAAAGCTATACTTATCGGTCATTGACCTAAAGTACTCCAGGGTTGTTGATACTTTTTTACTCAAATCACATCAAAATCTTTTGAAATTGCTTCTCAATTTGTCATCAAAGCTTTCAATTATTTTTATTGCGTTTCACACAACATAAAAAAAATTTTGCCACATTTAGGTACCAATTAATTCCAATTTTCTACAATTTTTCCCATGTCAAACTTAATTGATTCCAATTAAGTCAACAGAATGTTTTTTAAAGGAAATTCCAATTAAATTTTATTTTATTTCATTTTTTTTGTGAAACAAAGGCAGAAAAATTTGCAATTCTAGTAGAAATTTTTGTTTTGGGCATGAATGGGAGGAGAATTGTGGTTGAATTTATGAATGAATATTTTTTGGCAGTTGCGAGATAAGTCAGCATTTGGATGAAAATATGATTCAGAGGATGTTTTTGAAAATGTGAGAAATTTTTTGGATTGTGAATTGGATTTTGTCTTGGAATGGATGAGTAAATGGTTCAAAAGCTCTTAATTTTGAAGTGGAGCTGGCTTATTACCCTTCCCAGAGATGCATCTCATGTTGATAGCATCAAAATCTAGTCTAAAATGTTAAAAATTACATTCAACAATCAATTAAACATGCAATTATCCAAATCAATCCCTCCAAATCAATTATCCATCAAAAAGCTTCAAAATTCACATCCATCAACCCATTCCCCATCCAACCCCACTTCAAATCCACCAATTCACAAAATTTCCCACCACCAACAGCTTCCATTGTTTACTCACTTTTAAGTACCCAATAAAAAGTAGCTTTACAATCTGATTTTCTAACCTTTATTGCCCAATTTCTTGTAACCCCACACTTCTTATTAACCTCTCATAAAAAATATAAAAATAAATCAATTTCACCCATTGAATGAATATTAAACAACAATTTGATGTGGTTTTAATTACAACATTTCGACTTGATTATATATGTCACAAGTTATTAACTTTTCATCAACCCCTACTTGTCGGGGGTTTAACTGTTGATAAATTAGAAACTTCAAATACAGAAAATGTTTTCTATTATAGAATTTCGGAGAATCACGATGGAGTAAAAGAAGAGTAAAAGGCATCCTTTTTGCATTGAAAATTTATGTCTGAATGGAATATTTTTTTTTTTTTGTTGAGGGGGCTTTAGAGTTGATGAAAATTTCAATGTAACTTGTCATTGGTTTATTAGATAGTTGTGATTATGTTTATAGAGATTTGTTGAGTCATGAAAAGCTTTATTTGTAGATATGAATTATGGATAGACATGTAAGCTTATGGCAGGGGCGTATTGAGGGTGGGATAGGGGTTGGGGTGGTATTGGTGGTCAAATCGAAGATGCTTGGCTCAATTTTGAAGATTTTATTGAATATTCACAAGAAAGATACTCAAATCGACAAGATTTGAATCCTATAACTCAATTCACTAGCCCAGCCAAGCCCTAAAAGCCCCTAAAGCTGTACAATTCAAATCAGCACCCACTAACTAAAGTAATCCTTGAGTAATCACTTTCAGCATGTCATTCCAACTAAAATTTACCATCAAAAAATTTATTTTAATTAATAAAATGCCAAAAAATCACGCAAAATTCATATTTACTTGTTTATTTATAACTCCTCAGTCTAATCATCAGCACAAGTTTCGAAGCTTAATGACTATAAAAGGTATTAAAATAACATGACATGTATTTTAATCATAAAAAAAAGGTTTGCAATTTACCAATAATAATTAAATTAATACGTTTATTACAATCATATTGAGGATATCATTCCATAAAGTATTAACGATCGCTAAGCCTTTCAAGCTGATAATTAAATTGTTAAATCGTCAGGCAATAATGGGTGTGATAGTAAAAATTTTAAAATGTGTGATTATTTGTTATTAAATGATGATTATCGACCCGTTAATGTGATAATAAAGAACGATTTTCATATATCAAAGTTTATTAAAGCTTTTGTGATGTGCGATTGTCATGCGATATGAACATATTTTTTCTGAGGAACTACGCGGTGTAATAAATGACATGTTGTTGGTGATTGAGTGAGAAAGTAGAAGTTTAATGATGAGTTGTTGTGATTCTGAAGCGTAGTAGCTTTGTGATGGTGGATTCTGTAAATGAAGCTTATTCAGTTTGTTAATTTTATTAGCTTTTTGGTGCTAATAACGCACAGATATGAATCTTAGGATCTGAATAGTGTAGCAGCCATCGTCGTTTTGGTCTTATGTCCTGAGAAATCGTAAATTTAGGGCTTATGACGTCCTTTTGATGTCTTATAGCTGGTTCCTTCCTTAGCTTCTGTCTATTAATTACCAATCTATCGACAGCGTCTATCAAATACAGATATCCATTCCATCCCATTTACATCACAATCCAGATCTCAATTTGTATAAAACCAGCATCCATAATCTACAAACCAAATTAATTTCAATTCATTCAAATATTAATTCACACCTCGACTACTTTTTAATTAAATTTTCACTTAAAAAAACTCAATTTCACATCAGTTCCATTAAATTTATTCCTGAATCACATATTGATTACATTTTTTTTTCACTTTCCATCCGCGTAATAATAACAATAACAATAAAATTTAATCAATTAACTTTGTTTTCTTGTTTCCTATCAAATTATACTCAAAAGTACATATAGACATGACCTACATGCACGTCTATTGTGATACGGAAAAAAATTGCATTTAAACCTCTGTGTTATCAACACAGATAGCGTAGTCAACAATGAATTTATTTATTGTATATAAATGACGTCAGTTTACCTCGTGGGCTTTTTTTGTGTTTTACTAATTTAATTGAATCACTCGGAATTATTCGATGTTAAATTTTTAATAATGATTTTGAAATTAAATTTCTGTTAAGGAATTAACAAATGATATTTGATATAAAATGATTGAGATATTCAAAATATTATGGTAATTAAAAATTAGAGCAAGTTTTTTATGAGCTGTTTATGAAATTGTTAATTAGTGTAATAATTGAAAGGATATTTAAAATGATGAGATTTATGGTGGGGAAATAAAATTGATGATTGAAAGTCTGTTAATGCGTTGTTAAGAATTAGAAATTAATTACTTAAATTTGTTTGGGGTTTGAGATTTTGTTTGTAGTGTTTGAAGTCATAACAACATGGATATGGCAATAATAAGGTTTGGGTTTGAGATTTTGTTTGTAAAAGCTTTAAGTATGGAATGTTGACTTTCTATAGAATTTGAGGGATATGTGCCTAAGGTGATGCTTAGCATAGGAGACAGACAACTCAGATGTCCAAGTTTGTCACTTTTTTTGTCAATTTTGTCTCAAAATTCGTCATTTTTTGATCCTTTTGCAATATTTTTGTCACTTGTCAACTAAGTTGCTGATCTTGAGGTAGCATTTTCTTCTTATGAGATTTCGTCTAATTGAAGCATTTTACCAAGAGTGTCAATAACTTAGGATAATTTAAAGTGAATCAGTAATCTAGTGGATAAAGCTCAGGAACTTAATTACTGAGCACTGTCACGCCAAACCAATGACCATGAGTTCAAATCTACACCCAAAAACACATCAATCAAATCTAATATTTCCCAACTACATACTTAACAAACCAACCAAAATAATACGTTTTGGAATCTCATAAAGTTAATTTCACAAAATCAAACCCAAGTGCCATTAACACGATGATATTTCGCCATCATGCCAATTATTCCTGACTTTTAAAAAAAGAGATTCTCTCTCGCAATACGATCATCATAAATAACTCAGCCAGTCACGTTTACAGTCACATGATCATAAACCCCAATTAAAAGTCTATTATTATCAGCATTATTGCTTGACACTTTACCAACATTTCCATTTATTGCATGGCACAAAAAAAAAAGAGTCCTCAATTGAAAAAAGTAAGCCAACCATAATGAACAAACTAGTGGCAAAGATAGCAAATACCATAAATATAAATCCGCATAAATTGTGGACTGGAAATTTGTCACACAAAAAAAAAATAAGAGATAATGCATACCAAAAACTGCTTATATACATATTCAAGTGTAGAATAAATATAGAAATGAGCCATCAATTATCAAGTCAGACAACAACAACGACAAAAAGGTCAAAAAATGTATGTGAACAGCAGTCAATGTGAGAGAAAGAGTGAATATATGTAAAAAAATCTGAATATATATATTGAAGAAGAAATTTTGCATTGGGAAAGGTTATGCACGTTGTGTGTGTTATTTTTTTTCCTCCTCTCTCGCATGCACTTCTCACTTCACATGCAGTTGGTTTCATTCATTCACAACTTTCAATTAAAGTTGACAGTTATGTCAGCTTTTATTAACTGCTGTTGCTGCCTCTTCTGAATGTGTAAAAATTTTTATTTTTATCTCATAATAAATATTTTTATTTTTTTTCTTTTCTTTATTTTCAGCAAAATCAGTCAACAGCGAGATACCGACCCCCTTAAAGATCATTTCGGTTAATCCTAGCTATGTTTTGGCTACTGTCATTAAACCAACTCCAATCTACCTCGACTGTACAGTTGAAATAAATGTCACGGGCTCATTAAAAAAGGATTTATTCTTAAAAAATTTCTATAATTTTGAGGATGATGAGGAGGAGGAAGATGATGATCTGGAACGACATGCTGAAGTAATGAAATATTATCGACAACAATATGAAAAGCATAACCAAAATACAAGTAGTAGTAAAGTCAATAATGATGTTGTGACGACAAATACAAACAAAAGAAAATATCAAAATAATGATAGTAATGATTATCGTACACATGAGGAAGATGAATCGAGTGAAATTGAGGAACAAAATTATAAAAATGTGAAACGAGTAAGACGTCAAGCAGCTCGCGAAATAATCTCATATGAGTGGCTTAAAAATGACAATAGCTTTATATCTGTTAACAATTCAGATGAGTCTGTTACTCGTGACGATTATACATTATATTCAAATGGCACAATAAAGTTTATGTCAAGTAGTTCAACGACAGGCGATTACAAGTGTAAAGTTAAATATTGGTATATTACTGATAGTGATATTGAAATTGGACCGGCTATTTCGACAACGACGAAAGTTGAACTTGCTGGTGAGTTTTTGATTTTTTAATGTCTTTAAAGGGTTTCAAAACAAAATTAAATGCTTTATCCGAAAATTATGAATACAACCCTCCTGAATAGCACAAATTGGTTAATTAATCTGGCACCGGGACTGCGTGACTCTAGCGAAGTGAAGGATTTAAACTGAATTTGGCAGAAGTCTTCGCTGAGTCACATTGTCCTAGAATCCAGCTCTAAATCAGAACCATGCCGATCTGGAATCAAAACCGAATCCGGCACTAAGTCAGAGTCATCCTGACTTGGAATCTAAGCCGAATACAACACTAAGTCTGAGGAACGCCAACCTGGAATCTTTACCGAACCCAGCATCAAACCAAAGTCAAGCTATTTGTGCTATTTTCTAATTTCCAAAAATCTAATTATTCCCATCAAATTAAATTAATTTCATAACATTAAAGCTCTATTAATTAGCAAAAAAAATATTAACATTTCCCATTTCCACTTTACAGCCATCATTATCGAAGAATCTGATAAAAAATCAATATCAGCAAATGAAGGTGAATCAGCAGTTCTACCGTGTCCAATTAAAAGTATTCCCGAGGCAAATTTCACCTGGTATTTTGATGGCAAGAACATTATATTTGATGTTGGAATGAAAAATATTGACAGAAGGTAAGAATAACAAAAATATTTTTTGAAAATTCAATGACTATAATAATAATAATAAATAAATTTTACCACAGGCATTATTTACTGAAAAATGGAAGCTTATTGATTGTCAACATACATGCTGCTGATACGGGAAAATATCGTTGTGATGCCTTAAATCATTTCATAAAAAAGCCTCTTCGAACCGCATTGGTAAATTTTACTGTTGTGTCACGTAACGATAATGATGACAATGATCAACGAATGTCAAATGATGTCTTATTACCACAGCTACAAAGTACAATTCTTAAAATAAAATCTGGTGAAAATCTCGTCCTTCATTGTGCTGGAAAATATACCAGAAATGTATGTAACTGAAATGATTCATGACAAAAAATAAGCTTTTTACTTTTCTTTACCACAAAAAAATTTTCTTCTTTCTCTTTCGTGCCCACAAATTTCCAAATGGAAAATACAGATTTCATGGACATTCATACCACGTAACGCTAACTCAAATCGTACAATAAAGTTGCCCGAATTCGTCAACGAACTTAGATACGTGAACATTTCGGAGGGAAAGCACGATGGAATTTATAATTGCTCAACTGATACTGACTTTCAGGTAGGATAGACTTACGTTTAACAAAAATTTTATCGTCTCTTGATTACGAACAAAAATATAAAATGCTTAAAGAGCGTCTGTAAGTCTTCGACGACTCGTTATTTTTGAGGACTTATGCGAGAAGAAATTGAATTATTTAATAGAATTGATATTTTATGCTAGACACGATTTCTGTTTCAATAATAATCGTGTATGACATACAATTTTTTTGAAGAATTTCAATTATGAAACGGGATATAGACTGTCATTTATGATTTAATTTTTTATTAAATCGTGTGATTAGCTTATTAGGTTAAATGGGGTAATCCTCTAGGTGGAGAATAAGGGTTTTATGTGGGTAGCAAAGGATATTGGAAGTATATTCAGGGTTGTAGTCAGATTTGCTGTTTGCTGGATTTGAAAAGGCATTTTCTTAGTTACATTTAGTCACACCTGATGGTATCTGTGGTGTGTGAGCAGAATAGTAGCTGGGAGATCGAGTCAAACATAGAAAACTCTGTCAGCGCAAGATTCAGACCTCTGTGGTCGAGTGAATAGACAATTGACCGAATACCGTGGGTTCGATTCTCACCATAGGTCAATCTCTGAATCATAATACAGAAATAAGTTCAAAAATTAGTGCGCACACCAGCTACTTTGAACAATCAATCTCAGAATGTACTTTATCATCTACTTTAAACCAAATGTATTAGGTATTTACTCAAAGGATATCTAGTCTCCCATCCCAATCTACGAATCATACATCTCTCAATTCACAAAGTGTCAATAATTAACAAAGTTACCAATTTTCCTCTATCCACAGATTTTCGACTTATCAATCTCATCCCCACCAGTAATAATACCAAAGCAACTTTCAAGAGAATCACCAATTGCAAGTTGGGCCATATTCAACTGCACCGTGTCCGGAAATCCAATGCCAACGATAAAATGGTAAGCAACAAAAAAAAAAATCTTACATCATCATCAATTTATAACACACATACATTGTGTTATATTAACCATATTAAAATTCTGATTCAATACATATTTTTTGTGTCTATATCTCTAATTAATTCAGGTATAGAAATGGTGAATTGATTATAAATAACCCAATCAGATATGCAAAGTCAACAACGTTGAAAATAGAAACAATAGAGCCATACGATGAGGGATTGTATCAATGTTTTGCACGCAATGATTTTGGAGAAGCAAGTGGAACATTTTATCTGCATGTTCGTCCAGTAAATTTACTCAATTACGCCCCATATAATCTAAAGTGCTCTTCCATCGATGATAATGCAATTACGGTCAACTTCAATAGGCGAGAAGATGAGCAAATAAACAGGATACAATATTTTGTTGCGTCAGATGAGCCAAGTGAATACTCAACGGATTTCTCAGGCGAGCTTATGGGAAAAAGTAGTTTTGATATTAACAAAGCAAGATTAAGAAATATCAAATCCTTAAAGCCATTTTATCTTTATGTACGTTCAATGTTACCAAGTGGCGGTGGTATGACAATATCGCCTTTATCGACACCAACGAAATGCGCATTTCAAGAAATTGAACCGAAATTTGTTAAGGCACAGAATGGCACATTCTTACGATGGACTATTGATGATCTAACAGATGAGGAATTAAGTAAAAGTGTAATCACCATTCAATTTTTAAAGAATGGTACAAATGACGGGCTGTCATTTTCAACAGAAGTTGTTGGAACTTATGCAAAGTTTGGTGATTACGTGATGTGGTCGGATATTGAGAAAAATTTACAAAAAATATCTGTAAACAGTTCTGATCATGGCGAATGGACGGAGATTAAAGTACCTGGAAATGTATCGGGCATTTTAATCATTAAAATTGAAGAGATTTTTGTTAGAATTTTCGGTTCGATGGAGATTGACGGAGAATTTTTGCAACAAGATTACGATAATCTTAAATGGAAAAGTGTAAAATCATCATTTGCACCGTTGTCGGTTGATTCAATTGAATCAAGATCTATAATTATAAGATGGGATGAAATTGGTAAAAATAAATGTATGAAGGCTTGCACATATTTTAAGCACAATAATTTCGAATCAATACGAGAGCCTAAAACAAAACTTAACTGTGAAGTCATGTGAGTCCGTATCATTAATTTAAACATTTATAAACATTTAATTTTAGTAATGAGTATTGAGGTTGAAGTGTCTGAGTTGAAATATAGCGCATTTAACTTTTAGATTGTATCAAAAAGGTCCAAATTGAGCAAATTAGACAAATATTTGGAGTTTTTAGAGTTTAACGGTTTTTCAAGATTTGAATTTTTTTCGGTAAAAAAATTATTTGTTTTAATTCAAATTTAACAACAAATTCTTTAAATTCTGTGAATTTCACAACATCCCAACAAAATCCACTAAGCATTCCCCTCTATTTTGTCTACAAAACAGTCTACAACCATAATATTACACAAGCAAAAACCGCCAGACAAACTTCTGAATAAATTTACAAAGTTTGATCATTTAATTCAACTAATTTCTCATAATCAGCTGACGAGCTAGTCAAAACATCTATAAAATCTAATATACCAAAAGTTAAATGCGCTAGAAAACATCTATAATTGGAATTTAATGATTATTTTTCATCCATCTCATCAAAGAGTAACGAAATATATAAAAAAAATAAATCAATTTATCTTCATTTCTTCTTTTTCTTCTATTTCTTACTATACAATTCACTTCATACAGAGATGATCCTAGTGCCAAAAGTTTTTATATAAGTAAACTACAACCAACAAGTAATTACGATGTTTTCATCAAAGATTGTAATGAGAATTATTTGACCACTGAAGTGAATTTTCAAACATTACGTGATGGTAAGGCATCCTATACATGTTCAGTCATGCATAAAAGTCTTTAATAAATCAAATATTTTATTTATTTACAGTTCCTGGACCTGTCGTTGATTCAAATCTCGAGAAAAATAAGGGCCTTATATTACATTGGAACCCTCCTAGGAATCCCAACGGCAAAATTCACAATTATTTGGTCGAATGGACATTAAATAACATAACATATAATGCAACAATTACCGAACAAAAATTTAGATTTCCAAATACAAAAGATACGGATAGATTTAATATATCCGTTAGGGCTATTGGCGAAGGAGGTATCGGCCATCCGTTAATAATTGATCCATCACGTTCAGCGATGCTTCCAATTGATATCTATGGTCAAACTATGCCAAAACCTCAAACATTTTCTATTGATCCATTTGTGATTTTCGGAATTATTTTCATATCTTTATTGTTACTCATGTTTGTTACTGGATATGTCCTATGTAGAAAGCATAGATATTGCAAAAATAGCAATGGCATCATCAACAATGAACAATCATCATTTTCGCCAACAACATCACCAGTTATGGATAATATACGAAGTGATGATATGTATGAAATGCAAACACTAATAACGCCATCAACCCAAAATTCCATTCTTGTGAACGGCAGGGATAATACAGTAAAATCCGAAAATCCATCAAATGGCGGCATTATAAGCATAGAGAATCAAAAAATATTGAGAACATCAACACCAACAGAGGAATTGAAGACAATAGAAGAGTTATGTGATGAGCCACCTATAAAATGTGATATTGAGTCACAAATACAAATTGATGAGCGAAAACCAAATGGATTTCTTAAAACATTCCAGTCAATAACACCTACAGTAAAGACGAGTGTAACACCTGAATTGAATATAATGAAGGTTAATGGAAATTCGAGTCCTTATAAATGTCTCCAGGTATGTTGAAACAAAGCGTTATTTATTATTATTTTAAGAAATGAGCCCTTGCTTCCTTCCTTTTGTTGTTCGCACTCAATGACACTTGATATTGATGAAAAGCTAATGGTCTGAGATGAATGAAAAGCATTATGAGACTTTTCGGTCTTCAAGATGTAATTTGTTGGATGGTTAATGTAATAAAAAGGTTTTTTTTGGAGTGATAATTTTGTCTCTTTAGGGATAACTTTTTTGTATGGGGATAATTAGTTATGTAAATTTGTAAGTGAGAAATGAATGCTTTAGAAGTGTTGTGGAGATTATTAGTTGTTCTGACTAAGGGATGAATGGGTAAACTTGTTGAAAATGTGTTCTAGAGTGTTTTATGGATGTGTATTGTCTTTGGTGAACTCTAGAGTATCCATCGAAGATGCGTCTTACTTTTGAGTATCTGCATAAGTTGTATAGCAACTAATACTTGGAATTTCAAGGATACTTCTTCTAAGTAAGGGTTTTTGAGACTGAGATCTAGACCAAGACTTCCCTTAAGCTTTGTCGAGACTGAGACTTCAAAAGATTCACTTGTAGTCATGGTCCCATTCTCAGACTTACCTAAAACCAACCTTAATCTTCAAGATACAAATAAAGTGTTCCTAATAGCAAGACACACCCAAAGATTATCTAATCCAATCTTAAACAACAATCTTTAAACTCCTCAAATACCCGGAAATCCAAAGTTCATCAAAATGCGTCATTAGCTCATCAATCTATATATACATAAGTCTGAATCCATATTCTATTTCTGTTTTTAATTTCTCCATTTTTCCTTCTCGACCCTTTTTTTTAATTTTTGTTTTTGTTTATCTATTAATTTCATTATTTCTCATCCATTAGTCGTCTGTAAATGATCAAAACACCTCTTCAGCATCCTCATCCTATGGCAGTAGCCATCGACAATTAATTGATATCAGCAGTTTATGTAATGGACTAAATAACAACAATAACAATAGTCATCATCATAGTGATCGAAGTAAGATTGGAAAATCGAGTAGTATTGAGACGGATAATGACGATGAAGATTCTGAGGAGAATTTACATGATTATGATTTAAATGATAGTAATATAAGCAGTAAGCCATTACATCCAATTAGTGGATGGAATTTTCGACAGCAACCGCTCGTTGGACCGAATGGATAAAATTGTTCTACTAATTTGTAAGATTTTTTATTTTAAATTTTTTTTTTCACTTAGATTAGTCACCTTTTTTTTATTAATGACATAAATCTTCTTTAATTTTCCATGATAATTATTTTAAGAGATGATGAAGAAAAATAATTAGTTTTTTATTTTATTAATCTAATTTTTCTTCTCATTCAGCGAATCCAAATGAGAGAGAGAAAAAAAAATGTGTAAATAAGTTCCAACAAAATTTTCATGAAAGATTATTAATTTTTTTTTAAAAAAAAAAAAACATTCTCTAAGAAGAAAAAAACGAAGAATTTTTTTCGTGTTTAAAGTGATGGAGGATGAAAGGCAAAAGAACAAGAAGCAAATTGAGAGTTGGAAGTGAAAAAATAAGAATTATGAACTGTGCTTAAATATTTGCAATATAGCAAAAGCACTTTATAAATATGAAGAAAAGTGGGGTTCACATTTTGATATTAAAAATGAATTTTATGACATTTGAGTCAGTTGAGACTAGATCATGGCACATACCTTTTATTATTATTTCCAAGAAGTGCATCAAAAGTTATGCTTGAAGCTGCTTTATTTGGGACTTGAACAAATTTTACAGTTTGCTTAACAGAAACTCTATTTTGTCAACTTTTCGGTATTCATATTATTAATTTTATCAGCTCAAGTAGAAACTTTCAGGAATTTGGATTTATCCTACAATATTGCATGCTAAGAATGTCATGACAGTTTCATGACCGAGGGACACAATGCAGTAAATTTCTCGTTTAACCTTTTAAAATGAGCCAAAAGCAACCGTTTCGATGCCATTAGGACACTTTAATGTCTTGCTGTCACTACAGCGACCTGAAGAACCTCAAGCTGCACCAGTTTGTCCCCTAGTGACCAAACAGTTCCCTATTGACCACACTGTGTTACTCGGTACATATCCCAAGCTTAATCCAAATTCAAAAATCAAATCACTTGAAAATATCACAAATTTTACGCTCATTAAAATCAATTTTAACTCAAAAGTTTCCATCCCAAAAGCTCTGAGAATTATTTCATGAAGCCATCAATGATTTAATGTGAAATTCATTTAAATAAATCTGTCGCTTAGCATTAACGACTTTGAGCAATTATCGAAAAGCATTTAATTGAAAAAAAAAAAAATCACTCGTGTGCCCTACCCACTTGAAATAAAAATAAATTCAGCAAAAAAAGGCTATTAGCGGACTTTTATAATGAACTTCATTTATATTGTAGGTCAAGTGAGGCAGCATGGATGCTATAAAAGCACTCCCAACAGATAAACTTTTTTTCAAATATTTCAACAATAAAAATATTCTTTTTCACTTCCAAACTTCTCATAAACTTCACAAAAAACTTTTTAATTTTTTTTCTTTTCTAATGTTATGGAGGCTATTTTTTATATAAAGAAGAGAAAAAAATAAATAAAAGCTTATTTATATGTTTGTTCTATGAATTGATGATAAAGTACATAGATATCAAGATATGTAATGTATAAAAATGATGTATGGGATTTTAAAAAAGTGTTGACTAAGAAGCAAAAAATGTATGTAATTTCGAATATTTTTCCTTTTAGTTTATTTTTGATTTGATAGAAGATGCTATGGAATAATTAAAAGAAGTATGCAAAATATATGAATTGATGGAAAATGGAATTGAGATTTTGGGTGTTTTAGGTGGAAGATTGATGATGATTATTGAAGATAGATTGGAATTTGAATATCAATTTGTCAGAAAAAGACAGAAATTTGAGAATTTATTCAAAGAAAATATAGAATTCAACTTCTAATGATGCAAAACTATTGTCTTCTCATAAAAAGGAAGCAAAAACTGTCACATCTTTTGATACAAAAATACAATTGATGCTGTTGGAGAAAATTGATGCAAAAAATTGATTCTTCTACTTTTATTAGATGTTCATTTTAAAGATGCAAAAATCCATTTTCATCACTATAAAGAAGCGAAAATGGTTCTGCTTTCGAAAATGAATCGGAATTAGCTGTTATGGTGTTGTTAGAGCAACTTTGTGTCTTGCCGGTAATACGGCGACTAAGCGATGGTCTAATGAACACCTTGTAACGTTCGAGAGTTATTCTCTTAATTATGCAGCTTTAGAGATGCAGAACAACAGCTTTATAGACGCGGAAATTTAGTTAGATTCTAGATATCCGAGATAAAATTTTGCAGCAATGCTTAAATCAAGTTACGACTGATTTTAAAGATACAAAATTGAATTCTAAATAATTCTTTAAATAAAATTCAATGCGACATTTGGCACAGAACTCCTTCAAGAGCCCTTATCAACAATACTTCAATAAGCAACCTACCTTCCAGTTAAAACGCCTAAAATCTCAATCCATACTTTCAAAAAACAAGATAACACCTATATTTTCTTATCAAATTATACAGAAGAAGAAAAAAAGACTAAATATTTGTAAATTCTCTTCCTGATTTCCTCAACCTCAATACTTCGACTCTATCTCTCTATAAATAGAAGTATATTATATTTGTAACATAATCAAATGTGTTTAAGTCGAGAATTATTATAAAAATTATTAAATAAGCTTATTTCTCTCTCTATCTCTATCTTTTTTTTGATGATATGAATTATGAATATATATATTTGTCTTGTTAGTTTTTTCATATATTATTATTATAATTCTTAAAAACTTATTCAATTCCAATTTTCTCTCTGAGCTTCATCTCAACACAACAAAGATAAAACAATGATGGAGACATTTACTTTGAGTATACGATATATCAATTCTTACTTATACAATGCACTGTATTAACATTTAAGATTTCTTTCTCTCCTTCTTTCTCACTCTCTTTCTTTTTTGTTGACAAAGAAAAAAATAATAAATATAAAAATGAAGTCATTCTTTATGCTTTTTTATAATCCAGATATCAGGGATTTGGGATTGGATTTTTGATAGATTTGTGGAAGTGATTTTTTATGAAGGAAAATTATCAGATTTGAAGTTTTGCTATGATTCATATGGATTTAAATATCTATTGTGATATATCTACTATAACTTCAAAATCAACCAAATCTGACCAAAATTAAACCAATTATTTGCAATACTATCCATCCATCACCAAATCCCTGAACACAATCAATAGCAAAGCATAAAATAACATGAAAAAAGAAAAATTCTGATCGAACCGTGAATGCTTAATTTTTGTTTTATATATGTTTATCGATAACGGGTCTTTTTATTTTAATAATATTATTAAATATATTTTTTTAACATTATGCTTCATCCACTTAACCAAAGAAAAATGCACAAAAAAAAAAGATAAAGAATTCCTCGTCACTAACTACAATACATAAACATAGTCCAATAGTGCTTCAGATTTTTTTTTTATTATACTAATTTCTGTTTATCAAACTCTTTTCCTTCTTTTTTTTTCTTTAAAATGAAGAAAAAAAAACTTTAACAAAAAAATAAAATAAAGAGAAATAAAATATAAATGAAAAGCAACCGACAGACAACATAGTACCTTAATATGAATTTAAGAAGAAGAACACGCGATTCAACAAAAAATTAATATTATTAAAAAGAAATTTATTATGAGAATATGAATAACAATAGTGTATAATAAACACATTCGAGGAAGATAATTTTGATGAGCTACATATGAGCGATTCCATGAGTAAACGTAACTGAAAAAATTTTAGTACAAAACTTTGTATTAATTTTTCTCTTAAGTTTTGCATTTTTAGTTAACTTTTGAAACACATAGAGGATTATTTTTCTATTTTAAATGTGTTTTTAGTATTTAAAGATCTTAACATAGCTTAATTATGGCAAAAAATGTGTTTTGTGTTTTGCAATAATCGGTCGAAAGTTAACCGATTAAGTTGTGTTTTCTTCAAATTTCTCCTTAATTACAGTAGTTACAGGCATAAATAAGATATAAATACAAAGCCTAGGCGTTTTCAAATGTATTTTGTGTAATTTTATCACACGAAAATGTATACTTAAGGAAATATTGACAATTGAAAATTTAGAAATTTTCGAAAAGTTAACCGATTAAGTTTAGTTTTTCAGAAAAATCTTTTGTTATATGCCTCTTTATAGTGAATTTGTTATTCTTGTGGTTAAATATTACAATAATACATAACATAAGTTCATAACATTGGGGTAAAAGTAGTTAATTAAAGAAATATTCATAAAAAACTTTTAAGACAAATTTTTTTTCACTCATGGAATCGCTCATATGTGAGTTGGGATTATCGTTTGTGATTTATTTTGATGGATTTAACGGTTTCTTAGTGAGGGTCTATTGAAAATTTTTATTCATATGTCGTGCATTGATGCTTTTGAGGATCACAAACTAAAGATTTTAAAAAGATTTTTTGATTTTTTATGAAGAGAATTTAGTAGCGGATGTAATGAACATTACTATTCGTTGATTTTTAAGTTCAAATGAAGTTTGATTTACTTATGAAATGACTAATTTAGATTTTCAAATTAAAAGCGGCATGACATAAAAGAATCATTGATTTTTATCCGACCGGAAGGTTGAAATGAGTGTGTGGGTGCGGTTCATGGCTTTTGAATGGTCGTCAAGATAAGATTCACGAGATGTCAGCATTCAAACTAAGCTAATTAGTTCAAAATTAGGATTTTAGCATACGATATGCTGTGTGTAATGTTTTGAGATCATTGGAAATAACAACAATTGACATTGCTGGGTTTTGGAACCCTTTAAAATTCTGTCAGCATTCTTAAGTCTCACTTAGGCTCATCAGAGACCGTTTGTAGTCAAATTAAATGAATAAATGCAATAATTGTCTTCGAATTTGAGTCAAATTAGAGTCAAGATCCAGAAATTCATTAGAAATTTGGAAAAACCATCTGAATCTGGCCTGAACCTACTCAAAATACTTCAATAATTATCAAAAATAATTCAAATCCAAACCAAATCCATCAAAATACAAAACAACTTCATTCCCAACTTATACCTTCTATAAAAAAATATTTAAATAATAGCAATTTCATATACAAAGGACATGAACATTTATAATTCCTAATTTTATTCACAAAACTATTCCATTCCTTCAATAGATTTTATTATTATTATTACACATTTTCCCTATCAATATAATTACAACACTTATTATTAAAAGCTATTCAAATAGAAATTTTTGTGATCAAACAAATTTTAATAGGCACTGCGAATATATCACTTGATGATTATCCTCACTGTCTATATAGAACAACAAATCTGACAAAAATACAAAACCGTTTAACACTAAAGTTGCGATTAATAAAATTTATTGACAAAACACAAAAATTTTAAAAATTGTCCAAAATTAGATAAAAGTAAAATTTTTTAAACAAAGGAAAAAAATTCTGTTAAATTAATAAGCTAAAGACACGAAAATTAAATTAAATTTGCTCACAAGTCAAAGTCAAAAGTGCGTGAAAGTTAAAATGGAAGATTTCAAGGACTAGACATTTTTTGGTGCCAAAATCACTTAAAATTTGAGCATTAGTGCCACAAATTAAAAGACCCACATTCATTCCAGACATTTGACCTCATACATGTATTATTCCTCAAATTATCCACCAAAACTAGTTGCAGATTTACATTTTTAATTGTAACTAGTCCACAGTTCAGTATTAAAGAAACATTAAATGACAAGATGCCTCAAAAAACCTCAAAATAATTCAAAACCTAGCTCAAAAGCCCTAACAGGCAAAGAGTATGCTTTAGAGCTGTTGCAGTACCTAACAGCGGTCGCTTTGCCAGTTAGGGAAATGTCTAGTCCTTGAAAATATCAAATGAAAACTAATAATTAATTTAAAATACAACAAAAAGAAATATGCAAATTGAAAGAAGTTAAAAAATCCAGAGAAGAATAATTGAAAATGGACATAAGACAGTAATAAAAAAAATATAAAGTAAAGCATGGGAAGAGAGAAGAAAGAAATTACTAGATGTACCTGATTTCATCCAATTAATAATAATAATAATGATAATGATAATATTAATATAAAGAATATATAATGTAAAGTACATATTATTATTGAAAATTTATTAAATTACAACAAAAAAAAAAAGCCCGTAAAAAAATGGAATGAAAATAATTATTATTATAAGAAATAATGAATCTGTTTTTGAATGGATAATAATTGTAAAACAGAATAAAAAATTATTTGTAACACTTGGAGAAACCTGAATTCAACATGAAAAATGATAAAGATGAAGACATAACATAACAATTTATATACGCATAATATTATTTTTTATTTCTTTCGATAAGAATTTTTGGAGGGTTTTCGTTGGAAAGATTTTCATCATTTATGGTAGAAGTGAGGATAATTTTTTTGATTCCTAATAGGGTGGACGCCCACCACTGAAATGAATTTTTGTTTGGATGAATTTTGGTTCAATGAAATGATCAATATTGAAGTTATCATTAAAGATAATAAATTCTAGGGAAAATCGGTAATCTATTTTGTGATTTCTTGGTAATGAACGGATCTTGAACCATAAAAATGGATGCAATGGCATTAAAGAGTTTAACTTAACTATAAATCCAGCATCGACAGATTAGAAATCTTTCTTAGGTTACCTAATTGCAAGCAAACCATAAAGTATTCAATGGAATTCAACTAAACTTTAAGAAAACATCAAACATTTTAAGAATCTTGAATTTTTCTAATCTAAGTTTCAATAATTTTCTAAATACTTTGAGGTTTGAGTTTTTAAGTCATTAAAAGTTTCAAAACTTAGATAAAATGATGATTCAAACTAAAATTCAACCAATTACCTAGAATATTTATCCCTAAAAAGAGTCAAAGAATCAAAAATTCAAAATTCTAAGTCTCATTTCCAAGAAGTAACTAATTTACAAGGCAAAAATTCACCCAAAATCTTCTAAACATTTCCTCAACAACTCATTAAATATTCTTATGAAACCTTCCAAAAAATAAATATTTTATTGCCATAACACCAAAAAAATCTGCTATAATTATCGATCAGAAAATTTGATTCCACCTAAGTTCATCGGAAAAATGATTTCAAATCAATTTCAACGTCGCAATTTTTTCAGTTCTGTTTGAACAGAGATTTCGAATCATTTCCTCCCGTGAGCAATGAGAAGCATAAAAATTTAATGTAATTTCTTATTCCTACTTCATGATACACCATAAGTGATGGAAATCCTTCAATGATATTCAATATTATATGAGAAAAAGGAACAAAAAAAAATACACACAAAAAATAATGTTTGATAAGAAAATGATAAAAAAAAATATACGAATGATTTTTAAGAAGATTCTCTCTTTTTTGGGATTTAAAAAGATGAAGTAAAAATAACGTATTATCGTGCCTTTCATGTACAAAAATACAATTCTTTATAAAAGAAGATAAAAAAATTCACAACAAACAAAAAATGAGAAAAAAAATTCACAAAACAAAGAGAAAAATTGATATTTTGAAGAAAATGTGTCGAAAAATTATGAAAAGAAATTTAAAAATTAACCCATAAAAGAATTTTGGGATGATTTTGTTGGATTGGATGAGTTGAAATTGAGGATGGTTGATCGGTATAGCTTTAGGTACCTAAAGGACTTAGCTACCAAGAGTATAACGAACAACCAACTCAAATTACTAAAGCCAATCGAAAATTAGCCGGATTGTAAATTTTCTAAAAATTATTTTAAATTGGCAAGCAAAGCTAATTCTCATAAAATCCAACAAATATATTCCCATCATACTACAATGATGTTACAAACAAAAACTATCTACCTTCTACCCTATCTCATTCAAAAAAAGAAGAATATTATCCAAGCATTATAATTATTTTCGTTATTTTTGCAACAATTAAATTCTCAAAATAATAGAATTTATCATCATCATCATTCGTCGTTCTGTCAATGTGCTTATAATGATAATGTACATGGATTTACGTCTCTTGTATGCGAATTCTTTCGGTACGAAAGTGAAAACATTTTTTTTTTTTATTTCCACATTTATTTCTCTTATTTTTTTACCATAATTTACATAGATTCACAAGATAGTGCAATAAAAATAGCTGAAACATAGTTATTTAGAACAATAAAACCAATTCAACCTTCCTTCCTTCCTCATAAATATACTATGATTATTTGGATCATGATATTGGGTGTTTTTAGGTGATGAAAAAAAGTTTCTGGGAATTTTGATTCATTGTTTGACTTTTTGTGTAGGATTATGATGTAATTCTAACTTTAATTCTTAGTAAAACTGACGAAAAGTTGAGATTTATAGTGCATTGTATTGCAGTCATGTCTATTTTCAATTTGGACACTTAATAGCAAGAGAATTCAAAAATTGAATAAGCTGGGTGCATATACGAGCTATGTAACCTAATTAGCCGACTCCAGTGCCTCTAACTCAATGAGCGCAGGAGCTTAAAGTTGCAATTTACATTTTTACATGCAAAATAAGCACTTTTTTCTTAGTCAGAAGCCATAATCCACCAAAAACTATCAAAATTCCCGAAAACCAACAACCCCACTCACCCTACCATGATTCAAACCGACCATACTAACACAATGACGCTGATTATGATATTATAGACAAAACTCTAACCATTAATTCAACAATAGAACCAAAAAAATTAAGACCTTAATTATTGAAGGCCTCGCAGCAATTCCAAAATTTATTTTAATTACTCAAATACACAGTATATACACAAACAAATACGCTAATACTAATATTTATCTATTTATTATTTAATTCTCTTACATTAATCACCATAAAATGAAGAATAAAAAAAAAATGTTTTCACTTTCAACGACACTGAAGCTCTCGTATAACAATAAAAAATAAATTGTGTAATCTGTTGACAAATTGATTACAATTAAATGGCGATGAATTTATTTTCTTTACTGTATTATGGGGCGGGAGTAAGTTGTAGGTTCTGATAGACTTTAAGTGATATAAATATTTAATATTAATTAGTTATTAATTTCTTCTTATTATTTTTCTACTGGATGGAGGGTCAAATGAGGTCAGGTTGCTCAAAAAGTGACAATTTTACGATTAAAAAGTGTCAAAAACTTTTTAGCAGCTTGACTTCAGAAGTATTTTGATGTAGGAAGTCATTTAAACTAAAATTTAAGTTGACTTCCTTCATCAAGTCATTGTCCTCCTCCATAGAAATTATTTCCATATACTTTCGTCATCCTTAACTTTCATGAATCTCTGTTTTATTTTGTTATACCTCAGAAGAAGCTTAAGTAGACTTCTTATTTATCTCCGAAAGAAAAATGAATTGTAGGCTTTTTGGTTTTTTTTTTTTTTTGTTATCTTAAAAGCTTTTAATTTGACGCTTACCACGGTATTATGTTGTTTTATTAATTCCTCTTTACTTATCTTAATACATTCTTCACGCACATTCAATTTCTACGTCAGATACCTGAAAATTTTTTATCTTTCGGTATTTTATGTTCAGAGTTGTTGGTTTTTTGAAAGGAGTATGCTGATTAAGATTAATGGTTAATGTTGGAAGTGATGCTGTAAGGATGAAGTTATTGTGAGGTGTTGATGTTGTCTTTGTATTCGAAAAGGAATGTTTAACGTCTGATTAAGTAAATTATGCCGTAATTGAGCTTGAACAACTAGATAAAACATTGATTTAGTGCTTTGGGAACTCAAATTTGCCCCATCTCTGAGTGGACAAAAGTACATTAGAACTGGACATCAACTAGATATTTACTAGACATTTACTTGATATAAGGAATGTCTGTCACCAATTGCCCCAAATTTGACTAAATGTACTCAAAACTTCAATAAAATAAGCCCAAGTGGGGTCGGTTTTTTGATAGATCAAGAGTACATCGATATATATCTACTCTACTAAATATCAAGCATCCAATCTCAAGATCTAGACATCACTAACCTCCATAAACCATCTCAACCAACAACTCTGAATTTTAAATTTTTTCCCCCCTCGATCCGCTTTACATTTTAGACATTGAAGAAGGTGAAAATTATTTTTCCGATTTTCTATTTCAAAAGCTTTCTTTTTCTATTACTTCCGTTCTGTACATTCCACGAAATCTAAGATTAAACGGAGATTTTATTTTTGTTCTATAAAAAATTATATAATGAAGAATAGCAATCGTGAGGATGCAAAAATTGGTGGGATTTTTATGGGATTTTGGAGTTAAAATTATAGATTAATGATATTGATACTGGATTTGTTGAGTTCATAATTTTTAAATAGACTTAAAAATGTGTTTATTTTAAATATAAATTTATTATCAAATTTCCTGCAATAATCCATTAATCGAATATTCAACAAGTCTAAAAAAAGCTCAGCACACATCTCAAAATAACAGCCGAAAATCCCTTTTTAAATCCACCCAACCCCAATAAAAAAACCACCAAATTTGGTTCCTCACGAAAAAAGCTAAAATTATCTTTTGTTGATTAATTGATTTTAATTATTTTTGTGCATAATTAATGAATTTATATGAAAAAAAAAATGGAAAAAGAAAGAAATTCTTTGATATACCTCAACGCAAAAAATAGCACTGCAAGAAGATGTGAAGAAATTTTTTTTATAATTTGTTTCTTTATTGTTTTATTAATTATTTTAATTAATTTATAAAGATTACCGAAAAAAAATGCAGCTTATGGAAGGGACTAGGATTGAGGGGAGGTGCTTGGTTTACCTAGTGGTTTACCTAGTGGTAGATACGTCTTACTTTAGTGCAGTGTTGTCCAAATTGTGCGGTGGTACACCAAAATGGCACCGAAGCCTTTTGAACATGCTATGAACCGTATATCGTGTATGGTTTCGGTCGAGGCTTACCACCAAGGTGTATCGTGTTACAAAAACGTTGGAACAGCACTAAACTCTAGTGTATAGTCAACAGCCAACCTAGACTAGTGCATATCAAGCACCAAACCCTCAAATCCCTAATTCCAATTAAAATTCTTTTGAGAAAAAGCAAATTTTTCTCAAACTCAAAAATTACGAATTAAATACGATGAAAATGAATATGCTTTTTACGAATTGAATTAATGGAGAAACTACCTCATATTTATTACGATTACAATTGTGTATATTAGTTACTATAATATCCATAAGTTCTATTCTAATTTATAAGAAATTTTTTATGTTTCAAATTTTTTTTTTTTGTTTTCCATTTTCGTGAATATTTTAAAGAAAAAAAATTTTTTAATTATTTTTTTAGAAATTAATTTAAGGATGAAAAATAAGAAAAATGAAAGTAGAAGATGATAAAAATGTCACAAAAAAAAATACAAAAAAAAAAAAATGAATTCAATAAGTTTTTTTATATATATAAATGAGAAAATTTTTGTATAAAAGAAAAAAAAGAAAAACACAATTTTTTTATTATTATTATTATTGAAGAAAATTCAAAGGAAAAAAAAATATTGAAGAAAAAATAAAGAATTAAGAAGATTGTGAAATGACATACATGCCTTTTTGATTCACTCCAACCTTGAGGGTAAAATGCCCTTTTTTTACAGGTCAATGAGTTACGACGAACCATAAAGATGAAAATTTTTCGTTACCAAGTTTATTTATTGTGAGGAGCTTCTTCAAAAATGGCAAGTGCAATTTGTGAAAAAAATTGTTCTACAGAAGTTGATTTATTTTATGTAATGGTCTACTAATGTTGCTAAGCTTTGGTAAGGTTAAGTATATGTGGAGCTGGTATAAGGCTGATGCGAGGGCAGGAAGAAAATCTTACTTATTTACTTCGTTGACTGTACAGATCAACTCAGATGACGCCGAAAGCTGGTTGTATCGCCTGCCAATTGCCAATACCAAATGCAATACTGTCTTGATCGGGGATAATAACCAGTGTTACTCAAAGTCTAGTGGTATAGCATTTGTGCCTCTTTGGTACGAGGACAAAGCATGACAACGAGGAATATTGAAACCTTCGTAAATCACGTAACGCTAATCACTACTGCTCCTACCCCATCCCCTCCGTAAACAAGATTATGATCCAAAATTTACACTTGGTAACAAAATAGTAAACCCTTTCCGACATATGCGTTACCTTTACAAACTTGATCACACGGACACCCTAAGAACTCAATAAAAGATGCTATCGCTAGAAATGGTAATGCACTTGGCTTCGGTAATTGGCAAGCGATTCCCAGCTATCAAGTCAGCTTCAGAAGCAAACTTAGGGAAGTCGTGGATTATAATTGATCTGTACGACAAGAAAAGTAAGTAAGTAAGTAAGTACCTATTCCAAAGAACGATCTCAATAAAACAACCAAACCCTAGATTCTTACCCCACCAATCATAGTCAAACCTAATTGCATATTAAAGTTTAATTTGGTTTACTTTTCTCAAAAATAATCTATACCATTTCCTCTGCAGTATATTTCATCACAAAAGCTCTATTCAAAACATTCTACAATTACATAATAACAAACAGTAAGTTTAAATATGTAATAAAAATTACATTTGCCTGCTGACATTTGATTTGCTCAATTCAATCACTAGTAATGCTACCATTCAAACAGCATAAATGTAACATTTTTATCAGCATTTATACGACATATACCATATTAAATATTCATATTTAGGGTAATTATATTTCAAAATAATAAAAGGAAGCTTAATAAAAACATTCTGATCCGTTAACTGATTGGACTGTTAAAATGCTATTTCATAAATATATGAAATTTCTATAGAATAGCACCAAAAATGGCAGTTTTAAGGCTTACATTTTGATATTACAAAGAAAAGGAATTCAAATGATGTCGAAAAGCAATTTTCTAGGAATTGTTTATGCGAGAGAAGAAAATAAAGGAGCTTTAGGTTATTTTGAACGTTAAGCTATTTATGATGCGAAAGCACGCACTTTTATGATGAATGGTGTCTTATACCTCGTTGACAATGATAAGCAGTTTTTCTGAGTATTTTAAACGACATTTGTAGAGTGTTATTGAATACATTGTTGTGCATGCATGTTCTTGGAGGTAAAATGCGATGTTTTGTGAATAAAAATATCAATTTAATCGAAATTTTGACAGTAAATTCAAAATGTATGTCAAGGCTTGTAGAGCCAAGGCGGCAATACAGTTAAAGGAGCTTGTAGAGCAGAATAAGGTGAAATATTTCAATGATAGTGGGTAGGTTGAAGAGTCAAGGCGAACAATAAAGCTAAAGGAGCTGACAGAGCAGAATAAGGTTAGGATTGATGATCTGAATCGTTCTAACCTCAAATCTCAAATCACAAAATGACATTAAAACAATATCTTCCAAAATATCCATAACAAAACCTTTATTTCTCAAGATGTTTTTTCAATTTCTTCACTTCAAATTCAAGACATTCAATTTTAGCTTCACTTTCACCCAATTTTGTCTCCAATTTCCTGATCTGCTTCTTTGACTTCTCATCACTCTCCTCAAATCGAATGCAAATGTTCTTATATTCATCCATGATCTTCTCTTTAATATCCTCGAATTGGACAACTTTTTCGACATTTTCTTTCGCCTCAAGCTCTGATGCCGTCAAACTGTGTTGATTTTTTGGCAATAATCTATCAAGTTCACGAACTCTTTCGATCATGTCACGAAAATCATTGACACACATACTGAGATGATTTTCAATTCTTCTCAATTTATTTTGTAGTTCAATGCTTTTGATTTTTGGTCCTTCAATAATGTCCAACACTTTACCTTCGACCGCTTTCTCGGGATGTCTGAAGGTTACGGGCATTGGAAATCTTATTCGGACTTCACGTAGTTCCTCTTCTAATTTTTTAAAACGTGATTCCGATGGAATTTTATCGGGCTTTTTGTAAACTTGGAGTGTTTGTAATCTGTTTGAATTGTAAACCCTTTCCATTGTGGATGTTTTTATGCTAGTTGCTGGATATTATTGATTTTATAGTTATAAATAATAAATATATTTTTTATTGACACACAAACTGATTAGAAGAAAATCTAAAAACAACTGATCGTGTAATTAAGAATAATGAGTAAATTTAAATTGAGTTTTGTGATTTGAAAGTGTGATTTGAGGTTTGAAGTCTATTCGAACCGTTTGATTAGAGCTTTTTTGAATTGAAATTTTGGTTTTACCTTCAGGATTTTAAACATTTTAAACAGGTTTGAACAAAATTCCCGGTCAACTCAAATTCCCCAGATAGTTTAAATCGGTTAATCGATCCAAAATCAGGCATCATGCCGGCCTGACTGTCATGTTGCCGGATTTAAACCTTTTCCGGCACCAACTAAGAGTCACGTCGATCTGGAGCCGGATTCTTGATATACCATTTAAATTTCCTACAGACCCAGTCAAAAGAGTTTCAATTAATTTCGCTATGAAAGGTCCGATTATTGAAAAAGCTCAATGATGTAATACAGAAAAGTGGAAGAGTTTCATTACGAAAAAGTCGAGTCGAAACAATATTCTACAGGTTTCATGAAATCCCGAGAGTAATTGAAAAAGTTTAACTCTGTGCGCAAATAAAATAAAATAAAAAAATTTTCGTTGCCAAGTTTCCGCATCTCAAGGGCAGTTGTGATGAATTTTATTTTATTATTTTCAAACAGAAGTACGAGAATGTAGCAAATGAATTTTCTGTGGGCTGATAATGGAATATCGAAATATTTTGATGTAAACAGAATCCTTTATAATACTTTTGTGGCATTAGCAGCCTCTCAAAAAAAAATATATATGTATAAATATTGAAGCTTAAGGAGATATTACGAGTAAATAAAAGCTCTGGGCATGTTTCAATAGCATTAATTTTAATATTGACGACCACCTACCTGCCTCCATGAATAAATATCAGTCATTAAAGATTTCTTATTTTCAATTCCATTTAACGGTGTCTTTTGATATCAATAACAGCAATTTTTCATTCCAAATGTCGACAATTTTTTTTTTTTTTGTATTATTTATGTTCTGTTTTCATGATTGAAAGGATGAAAATGGAATAAAAGAAATAAGTAAGAACAAAATAAAACTCAACATGTATTTTTGTATGTAAATTTCTTTTCTTCGATTCAATTTTTAAATAGCAATTGAATATCGGTAAATTATAGTTTGGAATGCTAAGGAACATCAGCGCATTTGCTTATGTGAATCGTTTTCAAGTCACATTTGCTACATCCTGATCGAAAATCAAGTTTGTGATGCATTTTCATGCAATAATTTATTCTACTGGATCTTTAAATCTAAGTTTTAATTTTGTGCACTTTCTAGTCTAAATGTGACTTAATTTTGATTAACATAAGCAAAAGCTTTGCAGAGCACAGTAATAATACACAAAAGATTTGAAAAAATGCCGCAATTCAATTAAAATTCAAAATTATGGAAATTCACTCCTGGATCTTCAAAATTAACATTTTGTTGCATGAAATCTTAATGAACTCACCTTCTTGGACACTAGAACTTTAAAATCTTTATATTGCACTGCCATTTTCATCTTTAAATCGCACTTCACTACACTAACTTTAACTCAACATTAATACTTCAAAGATTACTGAAAAGAAAATTAAAATTTTTAACGTTTTTCTGAGAAAAATATCCAAGACACAAACCAAAACATAAGTTCCAAAATTGAACCTTCAATTTGAAATAAATCCGTTGAATTCATTATTAATTTCTTAATGACATTAAATCAGCATGTCCTGCCTTATTCTTACACTTATTACACCTTAATCACACATTTTTAATGAACCACATCAAATCCAGCCACACAAAGCGCATCACAATCCATAATCATCATCGTAAGCAACATCCTAAATCTATAAACAACATACAATTAAGAGATTGTACCTGTAAAGCAAATAGACTGTTTGTGAACACGATCTCTGATTAGAGACAATGTTGCAACAGCATAAAATTTATTATCATCAAGATAGACAGCACTCAATTTATAGCAACACAAAAATGATTTATTAAACATAAAAAAAATGCATTATTTATTAATAACATCAATTACAATTTGCAGTAACAGACTATACAGCCTTTCCACGTTTAATAAGATAGGACTTAAGGTAATCGGTACAATAAGGAACATCATCACTGCCATATTTTACGGGTGGTAAGTCAAATGGAAGTTTAAAGATCGGCGCGTCGTCTTTCTGTTGAGATTCAGTCATCGGGAATCGATCCTTGTTGAGGATTATTCGTGGACAAAACAGCACACCAGCTTCATATGAATTGATCCGAAGTGCCTTATTCAATTTACTGCTTTTATTAATACTTCCCCATGCTGATCTTGAAATATTTGCGGATGTCAGCATGAACCAATAAAGTCCACGATCAGAATATCGGCAATAACTCTTAATATGCGGCATTGCTCGATTTCTGTCTCTTGACGAGCATCTCCATTGATATAAATAATCTTTCAGCCACAACTGTCGTTCATTGATCTTTGCATCGTAAGGCAAGCATCCACCGCCCATAATATTATCATGTGAATTAAGGACATTATTTAATGATGGATATATAAGCTTGACAGTTGGAATTTTTCTAATTCCAACAGGTGCTGAATCTCTTGAAAATGAACTTGCTATTTCACCAAGCAAATAAGCTGACGGAGTCGCACCTAAACTTCCAATTGATGATGCCTGTACAATTACTGGACAACTGTCATCAATCGGTGCACTGTGCTTTGATAGCAGCTCTTGAACTCTCAAATGTCCAAATCGTATACCTTGACCCGATTCTTGATGTGTTCCTGGCGTTGATCCAACAAAAAATACATTTACATCACTAAAGTCAGTACGTCGTACACGAGCAATAATTGGTTGAAGTTTCGGCAAATTATAAGCCATTAAGTATCGCATTAAGTCTTCACGAAAATGCGTTACACTTTCACCATTATTAACATGTGATATCTCATCAGGAAGTGACGGTAATCTGTCGCTGATCCACATACCTTGAACTCGATTATGCCAATCTTCTTCATATAAATTGGCTGTCGATATGACAATTCTCATCGATTGGTCTTTGTAAAAGAAGAACATCATTTTTGTGTGATGACAGCCAATTGGTGTTGGAATGTTGACCTTTATGGCTGTTATGTTTGGGACTTTTTTCGATATGTCAACAATTCCGGGTTCATCGGAACCATAAAATATTGTTAGTGGAAGATGTCGACATTTGGCGAATGTATATTGTGCTAGAAGCCATCCAATCTCGACCATAAAGTTAAACTGCACAGACGATTCCAATTCACCCAGCGATGGATCAAGTAGTTCCATGAATGTTACAGACAATGGATCTGTATGAGTTGCTTTTGAATCTGTGACTGCTGTTAAGAAAATGTTGTATGGTGCTGCATTCTTCAGCTTCTCTGCCATCTTTCCTTTTGGCATTATCACATGGAGATACTTCTTCATAGCTGCATCAAGCTGTGCATCATTATAATTTGGTTTCTTTACTGCTGGTTGTTCTTCTGAGGTTTGTGATGTTAAATCTATTGTTGGCGATGGTGCTCTCATTTCTTTTGGATCTTTAGTTTTGAAATTCTGTGGATAATAGGAATAGATTAGAAAATTATGGAACAAACATCCAGTAAGATCAGAAAAGTCAACCACTCATTTTCTAGCATTAAAATCTGCTAACATACCTCTGCTCGTTCCTTAAAGAAGCTTTGTAGAG
Source organism: Chironomus tepperi (assembly GCF_022539635.2). NCBI lineage: Eukaryota > Metazoa > Arthropoda > Insecta > Diptera > Chironomidae > Chironomus > Chironomus tepperi. The sequence continues at coordinate 7,349,472 of NW_027226207.1, forward strand.
AATCCTTCGTGTCTTGTTTCTTCTGTAAATTCGATTGTGAAGACAATGAAGTTCTGGGACTACTAACAGCTTTTGGTGACTGTGATGTTGATGGTTCTTGCTTAATATCTATCTTATTACGTTGAATACTATTTACTTTCGGTGACATAGGTGTGACTGGCTTAATATCCTTCTTATTTTCATTGCTATCGTCGTCATCACACTTTCTAATTTTTGCTGGTTTCTGAACATCTTGTTGCTTCATTTTCACCTCTAAAATCTTCAACTGTTCAATGATTTTGTCTTGACTTAATGAAAACTCGTCGGGGATGTCATATTCATCAGTCTGTGGATTCTTACCAGCCTCTATTATCTTCTCTACTATGAAATAAAGTCATTTCATAAATTTCTATGTCCTACTTTTGCAATTTTTCACTTTTACTTACAATGTGGATGTGAATACTCAACAAAATGAAAAGGATTCAGTCTGAAGCACATTTTGCCATATCTACATGCTGTTCTTGGTGACTGCATCTTCCTTTTATCCATAGAAACCGTGATTTATTGACGAAGCAGAATTGTAAAATTTTTATAAACAAATTTAGCAGTGCTAAAATTTTGAATTTTGCGGGAAAATCTGTTTAAATTTTGAAAAGTCGTTGAAGTGTGCTAAGAAATTTGAGAATTTTGGTTTTAAAGGAATTAAGAATGATTTAGGGTATTTTAATAAAATATAATCATGCCCACATGAAAAATATTGATTGTACGATAGGAATAATAAAACAACACAAGATCCAGAAAGTTAATTTAGCAAGAAAATCCAATAAGAATCCAATACTCAAAATTCACCACTTTCATCAAGCTGTTCGTCCCCCAAACTAACCGATATAGCCATAAACAAAACATACAACAGAAAAATATTCGCATTAAATTTATTTGTGAAATACAGCTAGAAACACAACGTAAAACATCAAGGTAAGTCACAAACATCCAGAATTTATCAAAAATCATCAAAGTCACTATTAATTTTAGGAAATATCAATGAAAATTCATCAATAATCACAAAAGCTTGGTTTTTCTTCTTATTTTCACGAAGTAAACAAACATTTCTGATAATTTCTCGAAATGGAATTTCGATTGCGACGAAAAAACACATCACAGGACGAAAGTCCACGAAAAAAGCGAAAGGAAGAGAGATGCTTCCAAATTAATGAGAAAATCCTGTGCTATGAGCCTGATGCAAAATTGGAAAGAGTTCTCTACGACGCAAAAATTCGGGATGTACATGAAATCCTTAAAAAGGGAAAGAAATGCTTTGAATATCTTGTACATTTTCAAGGATGGAACTCAAGTTGGGACAGAAGAGTCAATGAAGACTTTATCCTCAAAGACACACCGGAAAATCGAAAATTACAAAGAGAATTAGCTGAAAAGAATCAGTTACAGCTTGGAGCTTATCTGTATAGAAAGGAACGAAAGAAGCGGAAGAAGATGAATGAACGGAAAATGCTGTTGGGTGAGAATATGGACGAGTCAAAGAAACCTGAAGATCAAAATGATTTTGAGCATGAATATTACAGCAGTTCCGCTACAGAATCTCACGATGATGATCGAATTTTCTTGCATATTGGAGAAACTCTGAAGAGTCATCTGGAATTTGATAACTTAAAAATCACAAAGGAAAAGAATTTCGCAAAACTTCCAGCAAAATTGCCAATTTTGGCGATTCTTGAGAATTTTGTTAAAAGCTATGCTATAAAAGTCCTGACAGCACCACAACAAGAACAAGTAAAGCCAAAAAGACGAAGCAGCGTACTAGGAATCATAAAGAAGGAACATAAAGTCAAGTCAATTGATTACGATGCAATAATTGGCAATATTGATTTGTGTAAGGAAGTTGCTGATGGTCTACGAGTCTATTTTAATTTCATATTGAAGGATTTTCTGCTATACACAGAAGAGAAGGAAGCATATGAAAGAATCATGTCAGATGAGAATTTAAAGGATTTCCGATATGATCCAGGCGAGCCATTAATGCTCGATAACTTCTTCAGCAAATCTGAACCGTTTGTTCCTATTCCAGAAAATCAGTCCCTAGAAACGTCCGAAAATCAAACACCTTCAATTTCATCTGACAAAAGGATATCTACAAGGCTGCGATCTCATTCTCTTAAAACCGACGATGACGAAAAACCTGAAAATTTATCATCTATGGCAAGTACAAGCTCAAACGATTCCCTCCCAATGATGGAACTAAATCCAAAAGGAATTTTCTCGAAAGAATGGAAGCCATTGAATTCGGGAATCAGCTCAACTGCGTACAAAATTATTGAGGAAGTCTTCAACTGGCGGATGGTTGGAGATGACTTTAATCCTGAACCTTCTATGATCTACGGAATTTATCACTTGAGTCGGCTTGTCGTGAAGCTTCCAGGTATGTTGTTGTAATGATTCTCATAATTATCCATGATTAACATCCAACTTTCCATTCCCAGAATTCTTATCAGCTACACCAATGAACGAAGAGAAAATGTCAATGCTGCTTAAATATTTGGACGCATTTGTGGAATTTCTAGAAGAGAATCCCGAAATTTACGGTCCTGAATATTTCACAGAAATTAAACAAGAAGAAGCACCAGAAGCACCAACAAAATAAGTACATTTTATGTTTATGGAACAAAAAACTTCTATGCCTACATGCGTGGAAACAAAAAATAAAACTATTGAGACTTGAACCAATTTGAATATTTGATTGAATGAATGAATGTGAATGCTAACGTATATTGGGTGGCATGGGTTCGCATGCATGCGAAGTATGGGAATTCAATGATTGTTTTGATGAAAATTGGACAACGAATTAAATTTCACATTAGAATTAAAATATTAAGTGAACTTAAATTAGCTTAGGAACTATATTACGAAGAATTAGTCTATAACAGTCAATTTGTATTGAGTCAAGTGAAGACGCAAAAGGAAATTTGCATAAAAACATCGTAATGCTAAAAAATCATAACAAAAACAATGAACACTAGATTCTAAAAATAGAACCTTCTCAGAAAACTATTCAACAATCAGTATAAACATAACGCGTGTAGAACCGGCATAATGAAAATACTCAAAAAATTCAAGGTCATCTTTAAAAATAAAATACCCAAAAAGGAATTAGAGTTACGCGTGGAACAACAAACTAATACATATACGTTGTTGTTGTTAGATTTAACAGCTTACACGAATAAGGCATGAATGGAAATTATCCTTTGAAAGTGAAAACAAACCAGAAAAATTGCTATAGCGACAAATTTAGTATTATTATGCTTCATAAACGAGTTTTAATTTCATACAAATTGTGTAATGTACAGCATTTACTGCGACTTCGTGTAGATATAAATAAATTTTTGCAGTAGATGTATCGCGATGTACGACATTATGTATTTTTCATGCATATCTGTTTCATGAGAATTTTCGGGTTGTAGCTTCTCACATATGCATTGACTTCCATGCGTAGGAAGCTCTTAAACAGTTATCAGCAAACCCGAACAATAACAACTGAAGTCTGATGTTATGGTCCGATCATGTCGCACCAAACATGCGATGCCGCACCTTTTATTGTATCGACGCGACATCGTCAGTTGTTTGTGTCGATAAGTCTCTGTTGCTGGTCAATAACCTTCGAATTTTTCCAAAAAATTAGTCACGTATTCAAAAATTTCTTTAAAAAACAGAACCAAATTGGATCAAAATATGTTCAAAACAGTTCCAAAACATTGTAAATAGCTCCACATGTGTTTTTTTATTTACATCTATTACAACTGCGATCGATTACACAATTCAAACTATATATTATTTACAACATTTCCAAAACAAACACAGCGGAATTCCAAACAAAACAATGATTAGATAATCATGTTTACGTCTAAAATAAATTTGCCGGGCAAGATAAGGAAGCAGAAAAAATGCCCTATCAAAAAACGTCAATTACTGTTATCGAAATTACTTAATATGGAATTTTCTTCTTTATGAGGGTAATTAGGAGACCGAAGCAGACCGTAGCTTATCGAAAAGTGTGGAATATATATTTTTGAACTCTCGGTAATCCAGAAGGCATTGATTTCTGTGATCATTTGTAGTTTCTATTGCTATTGAATGTGTATACGGGCTTAAACGTATCCTTGCGGTGTCTGAACAGACTGGAATCTTGGATATCGAGCTAATCCGAGAGTAAGTCCTTTGTGGGCGATTGATTAGAGATCTGTTTAACTCATTTATGAGTCCGCGGGTTCTATTCCCACCAGACACCGATCTCTCAACCATTATATAGAGTGCTGTCAATTTGACAAGGATTCGCACAATGCACACAGATTTACTTTGCATTTATTTACTCAAAACTAGCTACAGTTGTCATCCGACTAGCATTTAGTGATTACCAGCTACAATGTAAACTCAAAATCAATCCCAAATAGCACAATGTAGCTGCTGGTGAACCTTTTCGTAGCTGCGTTGATAGCATTATGACGTGACAACACCGTGACGTTTGTTTTCAGCTATTTTACGTGACAAAAACAGAAAAAAGTCAAAATTTTGTTTATTTCGAGTATCATATGGGTAACAGCTAAGCTCCTAGATATTAAATGCCATTAGTGATTAAACAATAAGGGTATGAAATTTCCAATCAATGAGATTCATCCAATTAGAACAAACTCGAATATACAAGCATAATTTGTGAGCAGATGACATACTCACTTCCGAACACAAACAAGTCTCAAAAAACACAATATCAAAATTATAAAGTTACACAAAATTCAACAATGTATGAAGATTCTCTCCCAAAAAATTTTTTTTTGGTAGATCACAAAGTCTGTTTCCATACAGCAAACAACGAGTATTATCTCATCAAAATAATATAGTTCAAGGATGTATTTTTTGACCATAGTATGGTACTTTGGTATATTAATGATTACTAGATTCTATAAAATACTCATATTTTTGCAAAACGTAGTTATGCCGGTCAGGTTTTTGAGTAAAAATTTGAGTATGTAGATTCTAAAGTTTGCTGTGTTGTGTTCTAACAAATTATGATGGTATGGACACGGATGTGTAGTTAAGGCTCATTGTCTGCTGATTTATAGATGCAATATTAGCTTGATCAGGTTTGAATCCACTCAGCCATCAAAGTTATACTTTTCAATCAACTTTCTTCCACTATACTTGAAACTGGATGTAAACAACACCTTAATCTGGTTATTCAATAATAAAAGGCTTTCTTTTTTCATCCAATCAACATCCATACGCTACAAAACATTCATTCAAATCCTCCCCGACATTTCCACGTCAGCTTCTTATTCTTTCTGAATTACAATAACAGTTACCCGAATATCATACAAATGTGTAGACTAGAACGTGAAACTAAATTGCAGCATACAGACTGCATGATCAATATTCATTGCATTTCCAACAAAACATCATTATGTGCAATAACTGGAAAGGAAATAACCAATGAGATATGCATCGTACATGATGTATTATTTGAAATTTTATGTTGATGATGTGGAAAGTGAAAGGATTTCGATAGTATGTGTGTGCTGATAAAAAAAAATCACATTTTGCGAGTCAAAGTCTCTCGTGAAATTTCGCAAAGTAACTGACCTAAGCTCATCAACACATTTTAATTCATCCTGCAATGTTTTCAATGATCTCAGGTAGAGATTTGTGAGCATCAATAGAGATTCATCTGAAATTTTTATGGCTGCATGTGTTGTGGGTATGGAAAGGATACTAATACAACTGCAGTGCAGTTGTTAAGCCGGCAAACAAAAATAAAAATAATATTTTTAAAACGCAACTTCTTTTTTCCCTTCTACCAACTTTGTGTGTTGTTTATGTTGTAGTGCTATATACATCTGGAACTGTATAGAACAGTCAAGTATTGAATTTTACTTCCAATTTTAGTTGTGCGAGAGACTTCATTGAGTGCGAAGCAAAATTTATTTCTTCCTTCAAATTTTCCCAAGTTAAGCAAAGTTGAACAAGCCTATTAGAAAAATGGATAAGTGGAGTAACAAAGTCGCTGTTGTCACAGGTGCAAATTCCGGTATTGGATATGCAGTAACGAAGAAGCTTGCTTTGGCAGGATTAAAGGTTGTCGGCTTAGATATTGAAATTGATGCAATCGATAAATTGAAGGAAGAATTAAAAGACGCAAAAATATACTCAAAAAAATGTGACGTGACAAAAGATGATTGCGTTACTGAAGCTTTTGAGTATGTGGAGACTCTCGGCGGCGTTGATGTTCTTGTCAATACAGCCAGAACATACAGAAACATCGGAGTTTTGGATTATGAGAAGCCCGTCTCAGAATTGGCATACAACATCGATGTCGATTTTGTTGGTGCTGTACGTACAGCTCGTTTAGCTTTCAAGTCAATGGAAACAAGAGATTCTTATGGATATATCATCAACATCAATTCCAACTTTTCAAATCTTCTCACACCAATGTCCAATATTGAACTTGGAGTTTATTCAGGCGCATGCAGTGCAATTTCAACAACAAGCAACGTGAGTGCTTTTTCTTCTACGTCCACGTAATTATCGCAAAAATAATGCATTGTTTTTTCTCTTCTTTCTTTGCAGGTTATGCGATATGAATTGAATCGCTTAAAGAATCGTAAGGTTCGTGTAACAAACTTAAATCTTGGCGTCGTCAAAAACACAAACATCTTCAAAATTGCCAGACTTTCACTCGATGACGAGAAGACACTTTATGTTAATCCAACTTTAGTGCCAGAAGATCTCGAAGAAACTGTCGCATACCTTTTAGCCTTACCATATGGCGTTAATGTCTCTGACATGACAATCAGAGCAACTGGTGCTGATGTCTAGAGTGTTCTTCTGTTTTGATTGAACGCGTGTGCATTTTTTTGATAAAAACAATTTGATACCATTTTTTGTTAATTTTTTATAAAAATAAAACGAAGAATTCTTTTTGGATGTCCATAATTTTGAAGTGGATGTAATCTTAAAACATTGTTTTGAATATTCACATTATTTTCCCTCAAGATTCCAGATTCCTTCTTTCCAATACTTTGCCATCATATAGGTAATTTCGGCATGTGCCGTTCGTCTACAACATATTGTTTCTTGCGCATTGTAAACTTGTATTCGATAAGAGAGTTTAATACAACATTTGTTTGGTTTACGATGAAAGCTTTTCTACCAAACATCTTAGAGTTCTAGCTTTTCTTGCTTGAGCTTAGTTCTATCAATTAATAAATCATTCTTACAGTTATAAATCTCGAAATAATTGGTAAATAGTAAAAATTCTAGTTAAAACAACACTTTACCTATTTTCACTGATGATTCCATCACGATCAATTAATAATCTTTAAAGCAATCAACTCAAATTACTTAATCATTTGTTAATTCCACTGTAATTAAGACTTTTAACACTTTTCAACAAAATTATCCTTTTCATTTATTTTCACCCGTTAAGATTCAATTAAATTAAAATTTAAAAACGAAAAGTTCGTTACGAAAATGAAGAATTTCTTGCACATTTTCGTCCCTTCGCATTTGTTTTCATTCAAATTTAAGGGGTAGCCAACTTAGAAAAAATCAGAAAGTGAAAAAAAACAACAAAAATTTTTGAGCTCCATAAAATTTAATAAAATTAATTAGAAATGGAGCTCAGAGGTGATACATTTTATCAAAAAACGATACAATGTCTGGCAAGGACTTTAGCCAAGCTGAATCCAACACCAGAAGATAAGGTAAATATGACATACATTAAAAATTATGAGTCAGAAAATAATCAATAATCGGCCTTGAAAAAATTTTCTCTAAAACATCCAGCTCCAACAATTATTCAAGCACTGTCCACAAGAAAGCTCAGCAGGCATCTTTTGCATCGATTCAAGAGCACATGAAGCTGTTGTTGCACTTGGATTATACTTTTTGGAAAGTGAATATCAGTATGAACATTTAATTGTTCCTTACTTGATACGACTGCTTAAAGGACTTCCAAAGTCAATCCATAAAGAGGAAGATCAGAAGCTGATGGAGAAGAAAATAGACAGTAAGTCTTAATGACAGCAATTCTTAACTTCCAGTGATGATAATTAATTTATTTTTAGAACTTCCGTCAACTGAAAAGTTCTCGTTCTGCCTGAATACATTATTGTCAGACATAAGTGTATGCTGTCCAGATCGTCGTGAAGAGATAATTCAGACACAAGTTGAGGCTTTTGCAACACTGACCAATATCATTATATCCAAGCAGAATTCATCATCAACAGTATTGTGTAAAGATACAGTTCCAATATTATTAGGTCTGTCGAGAGCAATCGGACGATATACAATCAATGATCCACTGATTAGTAGAATGTATCCACCACCAGAGAAACCAATTGTCAAAGCTACAAATCCAGATCAGCTAATGCTAAATGACAGACAGAAATTTTCACCGAATTTTCGACCAATTATTCCACGATCAATGTCCGGATCTTTAAATATTGAGGCAATGGAAGCAAAGAAAGGCTCAACGCCATCAGCGTCACCAAGAAAAAGTGAACCAGTGACCAACAAGAAGTTATTTAGTTACTATTCAGTTCCATACGATCCAACGAGATATTTCTTTACTAAATTCGGATCAAGCTTCAATCAATTTCCCAACATGAGGTCATTTGAACAAGACAGTGATTTAGAGACGCAACTTAAGCGTGAAAAAATTCAATTTCCAATAAGTCATTTACAGCAGATTTTTGCATTCTCGAAGAAATTATTAGCTAAGGAAATTTTGGAGTATTTGGACGAAAGAGCTGAAGACTTTTTTGGACTGCTTCAAAATAACACTTATGGATATAAAAGCTTCTCAGAAACTATTAATCTCGTGATTGTGACATTATTAAGAGAACTACTCCAAAATCAAACCGAACTGTCGACTCCGTTCACAAAGGATATCCAAGAGTTTGTCAAGCAATTGTTCCTTAACGGTCAAACTGAAATAAATAATAAGCAGCATGAGGATCATAAGAGGAATGAAAGTGAATTCAATGTCGTCAATAAATACAAGATAAATGTTATGGCTAATGCAGCATGTGTTGATCTTTTGGTTTGGGCTATTCGTGATGAAACTGGTAAGAACTAAAGGATATTGATGACCCGAGTAGCACAGCATAGGTACCAGAAATGAGATTTGCCTAAGCGTGCCGCTCAGGTTGAAAACTTAATTTATAATCAATTATGAATTTATTACAGTCGGTGATATATTTGACATTATTTCATTTCATCAAGATCTTTATAAGCTCCTCCATTTAGGTAGATCTTGAGTGATCGAGTTGATTTTGTCCCCTGCCCTTACCTTTTAAGCAAATGACATACTTTTGCTGTTTTGAGTGTCTTTTTTTGATCCATGAACGTCAATTTAATATCGACGTGTGTTCCGCTTGTTATTGACCTTACCTGAACTTTAAACTAATATGATCTTTGTATTTTTATAATAATAGAGGCTGACAAATTGTGCATGCGACTACATCAAAAGCTGGATACAAATATTGGACATAAAATAATGCTTGATCATATGCCGTTATTGATGGTGTGCCTGGAAGGATTAGGAAAATTAGCTAAGAAATTTCCCGGAATTGCTGGAACTTCAATTTCATATTTACGTGACTTTTTGGTCGATCCTAGTCCGATTTTAGCAAAGCTACATAGTCAAGCAGTGATTGCACAGAAGAAAGATAAGGAAATTACTCCGTACAGGATCGTCGGTAAGTCAATGATTACTACTTGAAAATCACGTACTTAAATTTAAATCTACTTCCAGTACAAAGTCCAGAACATCAAATATCAGACATTCAGCATAGGCCAGGATTAACAAAATCACCCGTCTCAGCATTTGAAGCATTAAGAGAAGCAGCTATTGAAAATTTAAGCATTGCTCTACGGGCAGCACATCCATCAGATCAATATTGTGTTCCTGCATTAATTGCAAATGTCTCGAATCGTCTGTTCATAGCTGAAAAGAATGAGAATGAGTCGAACCTTGTGTCACTGAATATCATCGTAATGTTGGGACATGTAGCTGTTGCATTAAAGGACACACCAAAAACGACACAAAATATTTTGCAGTTTTTCATTCAGCGATTCTGTAAAGTTGCTAATGAACAGAATGTCTTAATTGTTGATCAACTTGGATGCATGATAATCAGCAACTGTGAAGCTGACATTTTTGATGAAATTATGAAAATGTTTTCGAGAGTGATTGTACAGTCAGCATCATTAGCTTATAGTTCAGATCCTGATAAAAGGAGACAATATCAGCATGTTTCAGATGCTGTAATTAATGCATTAGGAAATATTGCTGCAAATATTCAAGGAGAAGCTGAAACATTGGAACTGCTAATTAAATTAATGGAAATTTTTGTTCAAATTGGTCTTGAAGGTGAAAGAAGCTATGATAATTCTCAAGGTGCACAAAAGGCATCAAGTAGTGCTGGAAATTTAGGAATGTTGATTCCAGTTATTGCAACTACAGTTCGACGACTTCCTCCAATTAGATCACCAAAAACGCGACTTCATAAGCTATTTAAAGACTTTTGGATGTACTGTGTCGTTATGGGATTCACAAATGCACGATTATGGCCAAGTGACTGGATTCAAGGCGTACAGGAAATTGCAGCTAAGTCACCACTTTTAATCTCCCAAACTCCACACAAGTCAGAAATGCGAGAACTGAATTACTCGTCAGCTATTCGATCAGATTCTGTAAGCTTAAATGAGCTACGAAGTCAAATTATTTTGTTGCTGGATCATCCACCAACGGAAGTAACTGCTTTCATCCATAAGCTATCGTTTGCTCAATGTACTTACTTATTAAGTGTATATTGGCTAGAGACTTTACGTGTTGAAAATGCAGCGGAACCAAGTTTAGATCCAATTCTGTCGTATCTATGTGATCCCGTCCTTCAAAAGGATAAATGCGGCATGTGGCAATGCGTAAAATGTATTGGTGATCAAGTATTTGAAAAATTCCGTACCGTACTAGTCGATCATGACTTAAAACGTGAAAAAGTATTGGAATCGCAAGCTAGGATGCTACTCGTCTATTTCAATCACATCCATAAGCAAATACAGCTTGTTGCTGATCAATATTTATCACAATTGGTCGATAAATTCCCACATTTATTGTGGAGTCGAAGCTTACTTTGGAGTATGTTGGACATCCTTCAATTACTTGCATACTCATTGAGTCTTGATCCAAATCTACCAATTCCAATTGTTCAAGTTCCAATGACATCATATACATTACAATTTATGGACAATATGCCGGCACGTGAAAATCGTTTTAAGGACTTTAGTGATCGTTGTCAGGGAATATTCAATGAAGCTATGAAATGGGCACCAAATTATACACGTAGTCACTTACAGCAGTATCAAAGTCAAAGTCATATATTTTCAAATTTTAGTAATCGTGAGGAGGCATTAGCATTTGATTCTGTCATACGATCATGGTTGACTGATTGTGTATCAAGTGTCAAGTATAAGAGCACGAACAGTGGAAGTCGCGGTACATCAAAATTTGTATCTGTTTTGTGTCTCAGAAGTAAATGCACCGGTGAAATTGCAGGCTTAATATCAGTATTGGATGATGAGAGCAAGAAGGGACTTTGTGAGCGGTTGACACAGTCAATTTGGGATGCGACAAGAGAGAAGAATGAGACAAAGTATAAAGGCGCGTTGTGGAGAGGAACTGCTTATTTGATATCATACTCAACTTATGATCAGAATGTTGGGAAACTCCTTCATGCTATTTCATCATCACATGTTGAAATATTCACAGAAAGAACTGTCGAAACAGCTGTTGAATGCTGGCAGTGGATATTGACAGCACGTGAAGATTTGGAACTAAGTTTCATTCGTGAAATGGTATCAGCATGGCAAATTACATTTGATAAGAAAATTGGATTATTCTCAGAGGAATATGAAGTCACAAGTCCACTAGCTGCATACGATGGATGTAAATTAGTTCCACAGCCAATAAATGTTAGACCACACATGATATGGCTTGACTTAATATCGGAAATGGTGGATACAGCTAAGTACTGCAATCGTGATAAGGTTGAGATGCTATGCATGCTCGTCCATCGATGTCTACCTATTGATAAGCACTCGAAGCAAACCAGGAACATCTCAACTGTTGGATGTCGTTTTAAGCTTCTTCAATGCGGATTGAGCTTATTGCAAGGCAATACAATCCCAAAAAGTCTATCAAGGAACATTTTACGTGAACGGATTTACTTTTATGCATTAGATTACTTCTGTGCAGCACCACAATGTCCATCACAATCACGTGAAATTCTCTTTGATGACATAACCATTTTAATGACTTTTTGGCAGACGATGAGATCAGAAAAGAAGCATTTGATGACATCAGAATTAAGTGACTATGAATTAAATGGAACTACAACAACAAATTTGACGGTTGGAAAGTCTTATGGTGATTCAGTATCAATGGCTGGAAATGATGTAACGAGATCAACAAGTGGAGCTGCTGGATGGTACAATACAATTCCACACTCGACGTCAACATTGTCGAGGAAGACAACGAGACCTAAACGTGGTGTTGGACAGAAGGATTCATATGATAAAGATTATATGAAGAAACGGAATCTGATTTTGGAACTATTGGCAGTTGAGATTGATTTTCTTGTGACTTGGTATAATCCACTGGCTAATCCAGAAATGCAAGTTAATCCAAAAACTGAAGAAGCATTAGCGACTTGGCGGGCACGGCCAATAAAGATTAATCTATGGAAGGACAATGTTCAGCTTGCTTGGGTATATAATCCATCACTTGCTGTATATCTATCACAAAGAATCAACAATGTTGAAGTCATTGACGACGAAGTCTCGAAATTAGTCTTGGCTGATCCTATGGCTGCAATGCATATACCTGATGCATTAAAATATCTTGTGACTACAAAGACTTTACTTGCTGACTCATCACAATTAAATTACATGCTGACATGGGCAAAAGTCGGTCCAATTCAGGCACTTTCATATTTTTCACGGCAATATCCAACTCATCCACTAACAGCTCAATATGCTGTTAAGACATTGCATTCATATCCAGCTGAAGCTGTACTTCCATACATTCCTCAGCTTGTACAGGCTCTTCGTCATGACACTATGGGATATGTCACGGAATTTATTAAGCAAATTGCCAAAAAATCTCAAATTGTCGCTCATCAATTGATTTGGAATATGAGAACTAATATGTATATGGATGAAGACATGCACCAAAAGGATCCAGTTCTGTTTGATGTTCTTGATTCGCTTGTGACTTCAATAATATCTCAATTGTCAGGTCCAGCTAAGAGATTTTATGAACGTGAATTTGACTTTTTCGGTAAGATTACTGCCGTGTCTGGTGAAATTCGTGGCTTTGCAAAAGGACAGCCACGTAAGAAGGCATGCCTAGATGCACTTCGTAAGATTGATGTTCAGAGTGGCTGTTATCTTCCATCAAATCCTGAAGCAATGGTCCTTGACATTGATTACAATAGTGGAACTCCAATGCAAAGTGCTGCAAAGGCACCATACCTAGCTAGATTTAAAGTTAGACGATGTGGAATCACTGAACTTGAACAATTGGCAATGGAAGTATCAGGTGGAAGTACAACAACATCTCCAACAAAACAGTCATTGTCATTGCATGTTGAAGGATGGCAAGCAGCTATTTTTAAAGTTGGAGATGATGTACGACAGGACATGCTGGCACTTCAAGTTATATCCATTTTTAAGAATGTATTCCGTCAAGTTGGACTTGATTTGTTCTTATTTCCATATCGTGTTGTTGCTACATCTCCTGGTTGTGGAGTTATTGAATGTGTACCGAATGCTAAGTCGAGAGATCAACTTGGACGGCAGACAGATACTGGATTGTATGAATACTTTTTACATAATTATGGGGACGAAACCAACAAGGAATTCCAGACGGCAAGAAGTAATTTTGTTAAATCAATGGCTGCATATTCTGTTATTGGATATTTGTTGCAAATTAAGGATCGACATAATGGTAATATTATGATTGATACAGAAGGTCACATCATACATATTGGTAAGGAACTGACATTTTATTGGACTTCTTTTTTATTAATGATTCTTATCCATTATATACAGATTTTGGCTTTATGTTTGAGAGCAGCCCTGGCGGTAATATTGGTTTTGAACCTGATATGAAGCTAACAGACGAGATGATTATGATCATGGGCGGTAAAATGGAAGCAGCACCATTTAAATGGTTTTGTGAATTGTGTGTTCAAGCTTTTCTGGCAATTCGTCCATATCAAGATGCTATAGTATCACTGGTTAGTCTTATGCTTGATACTGGACTTCCATGTTTTCGTGGACAGACTATTGCATTGCTAAAGCAACGATTTGTATCTAACAAAAATAGCAAGGATGCGGCAGCACACATGTATGGAATTATTAAAAATTCTTATCAAAACTTTAGAACAAGAACATATGACTTGATTCAGTACTATCAAAATTCTATTCCTTATTAATTTTATTATATCGTTGGTTATGTATTTGGACGAAAGAATTATTTCATGTTATTATTGTCTGGTGATTTATAGTTATTTATTAGGTATTATGTAAACTTATATTCAAATTTAATAAAATATAAATGTTATTAAACGGAATCTAGTAACCCACTTTCGAGTATAGAAGTCAAAGTCGACTTCTCGAACAGCATACAGTGGTCGCTAGGACAACGGTATGCCGCCTTAATAACGTTTATACGCGAGGTTGTCCTGACGGCACCGTAATGGGTGAGCTTAACTAGAGTTGACAGACCAAAATCCAACAATTTCTTAATAATTTGTATGGTTTTGTGCGAAAAACCAAATTAACAAGAATTTGTACGGTTTTTCACAGGCTTGTCACAGGTGCCTGTTTGGCAACTCTTTTTTCGACATATATTTATTGACAAAAAATGGAGTTCGGGCTTAAATTCGCCAAACATAAATTGAAGGTGATTTTTTCTGCTAACACTTGTGAAGTATAACATTTCATACAAGTTTTAATCGGTTCTAACGAACTATGCCGAACTCAATTTGGCTACAACATCAGCTAGTAACAATTTGTCCATTCTTCAATATTACAATTTGCCAAAGGCCGTTCCTATCTATTCAACTTGCATTTAATCTATTACATCCTTAACCTTAAAACAATTTTGAACCATAACGTATGGCCAATTAACGTCCTAAAATTACGCAGCAGTATAAAAACAATCAGTCTATTTTTAATAATCTTCAACCTTTTCCTACGCAAACAAAACTTTTGGCTTAATAACAATCGATAAACAATGCTGCAAGCATTCCTGCAATAAAACAATTTCAGCAAACGGAAATCCATTTTGTTCATGATAAAGTTGAATAGCTGAACAGTATTCTTGAAACTTCTTTTTTGCTTCATTTGAGTCGAGCTTTGCGACATCATTTTTACACTTCTTTGCCCACTTTAGTGTCTTTTTATCCATTGATTTGAGGGAATGGAACAGTGGATAGTTCTTGGTACATGCTTCGCATTTGCATTGAAATGAATAGTCTTCGTGGAGGATCAGTTGACGTTCTGCTTTCGGTTGTGTGAAGAAAGTTGTTCTAAAATGGAATGGAATATTAATAGAAGACTTGATGCTAGTCGGATGTGCCGCTAGGGTAGGCTATAGATCCCTAATTAAGGACATTGACCTCAAAACTGTGTCAAAAAAATTATCAAGAATTTGTACAGTTTTTGTCTGTCACAAGCACCTGATTTGCAACTCTGAATAGAAGCATTCTCTATACTTGCACCTACCTATAACAATCAAACAGCTGCTCACCCTTCTTTATCGGCCGCTCGACCATAATAAACATCTTTCCCTCAGCGTACATTCGATGTACATTAGGCGCACATGAATGATTGATCAATGAGATAAATGGATAGCAACCTACGCCAATCATTTGTGGCTCTTGATTCATATATTTTTGGATTGACCATCCACAAATGCCGTGGAAGTTAGAATCACCTAATTTTAGTATTGTCGAAAAGAACTTCTTTATAAAATCTGAATGTACAAGCCACATTTCCAGCAGTTGAGGGTGCAGCCTGAATAATTTCTCAGGTGATTCATTTATTAGCATTTTGTCATTTCTAGCCAGACAGTAAGCAGACAATAGGAAGTTTTTAGCCACAACTTCCTCTTTGGATGTTGAAAAATCAAAGTTATAGACTGAGAATGTTAAGTTGCTGCATTGCGATAGGAAATCTTGAAGATCCTCAACAGATCCATTGAACATGTTCAGTGCCTGAAAGAAAACTCTCATTGCCATCTGCATGATTCCAGTCTTAAGTATAATCTCAATGATTGCACATTCATAGTTGTGGTAGCTTTTCATGGCATATTCTCTGCACTTCTCAGAACAAAACATTGCTGTGGATTGAAAATTTCTATAAAAATTGAAACTTAAAAAATTCAGCAAAACTCACTTGAAATGCAGTATGGACACGGAATCAAGTCCATCAAGTTGTCTTTCAAGCATACTGAACATCGTTGAAATTTATTCATTTCCGGACAACTGTCATATCTTGAGTCACTCTTAATGATTTTAAAATGCGGTTCCTCAATTGCCAAAATATCGCCAACATTTAAATCTTGTGTAGTCACAATATAGCGACCGAAAATGTCACTCTGTCTTAATTCAAGACAATTAACGACGAAAGGTAGGCGTGGATTTGCTTTGTATGATAATTTTACGAATTCGAAAGGATTTTCCGTCACCTGTTGCTGTTCAGCTTCCTGTTCATGACACTTTTGACTTCTTTTATCAAGGATGTGGAAGTTCTTTTCAGGATATCCATTAAGTTTTGCTAATTCTATGTTTTTAAGACATTTTTCATACATTTTCATCTCAAAATAAACAGCAGATCGATTTGCATAAGCCAGTCCAATTGCTTCACTTCCATCTGGTGCATAACATAGACTCTCATTGTACTTGACAAGTGCATCGAAGAAGCTTCGTTCACAATACAATTTATTTCCTTCAGATCTACTTGAATCAGCCGCTTCACTTGACTTGAATGAGTCAAGAATGTCAATCATGTTAATGGAAGTTGATGCCTAAAAATAATTAACGATCATTTAGCGAAAGATGTGTACAAATAGACATAATATAGTTTATTTATATCCAAAGAATTTATTTTTGTACTCGTGTTTTTCATTTTGTTTATTTTGGTCTTTTAGCATGGATTGGAGGTTTGGATGTGAAGATTCTAAGTCATTTTGACTATCCAGTGCATACTTTGATGGTATTTATTGAGAATTAATATTATTCTAAGTAACAATTGATTTTCAGCAATTTTTATAATTTTAAAAGGGTGTGAAACTACAGAATCAATAACAAAAATTGTTGAGTTAGTAAAATTTGAATTTCAAAAAGCCGTTAAATTTGAATAACTCAATTTCAATCATAATTTGCCTCAACTATAATGAATATGCGTCTGAAATATGACCCAACATAACAGAATCAACTAAATTTACGACTTTTTCCTTTTCACTTTCACATAAAAGAAGAAGTTCTGTTTTTAAAAATATTCCGAAAAGATAATTTTAATTTTTCATAAATAAGAAGAATCCAAAAAGAGATTTTTATAACACGATGATGTAGGAAATATTCATAATCTTTTATTTTTCCTCATTCTCATCGCTTCTTTTGTTACATCTTATTTTTCTCGCAACCGCCAGTTGATATGAAAACTCAACATCTGTGTTTTTAAGTGACAATTTAATATGTTTTGCGATAAATCTAGGGCGATTAAAAATGAAAACAATTAAATGAGGGATTTAATTTCAGAGAGGTATTTTACCGCCGGATATGAATGTGCATTTAAAGGTTCATTAATTAAGTAATGGATCGTGAAACTGTGTAATTGGTTTTTGATTGTTTGGGCGGTTTTTGTGGAGGAAAATTATGAAAAAGTTTAGGGATACAGTTTAGCTTTTAGGATTTCTTGCAACGGAGCCGTTTAGCTGATACGATCAGGGTGGAGAAAGTAATGGATCTGATTACATCAATCGTAATTCCGAGAATCCAATTGTTCATTTTGGAAAATAGTTCGGTATTCTGTGATTTAACAAGTGAAACGGCTCCAAATTTAACGGGACCAGGGTTAGGTAGTCGTGAATGCCTAGATGTACCGCAACCTCGTGATTGCATCAAACCCTTATAAACAAAGAGTTAGATCCTTGCTAGAAAATATCAGCCTCTGGTCTAAATCGTTGTGATTTCGAAAAAAGACTCTGGTTAAGACTCAATGGTCGCGAAACACTGCGACTGGATTTCACAACCATTTGGTATCATGTATTTGTTATTCATTTGTTTACTTCGATACAATACTTCAAGGAATGCTTAAAAATGTCGAAGTAAGTTAGGATCAAAAAAAACAGTGCAGTACACATTTTTGACCAATTCTTCTACGTTTTGAAAAAGTTTTGAATGCATTTCTCTTAAAAACTATAATTGAGTCACTCAAAATCAGTTCCTTACGACACTAGCTTTGAGATATCGTCCATTTACACACCATTTAAAGGACATAACCCAATCTTCATCTACATATTTTTAGTTGTCACAATACCTAAATTTCAAAATCTTCACATTTCCCTAACCCCAATCCATAGCATCGGTAGGTGATGACTGAGTGTTCTCGTGGATAATGAGATGTGATGTACATTAGATGATATTTATAGCTCACCTGCTCGTATTTATTTATGTGTATGGGTTAATCTAGAGGATGTCTTAATGAATAATAATTTTTATGTTAATTCAATTAGCTTTGTTTACACTGGAGGTGTTGCGATGCTGAGTGGATGTATAGCACATAAATCTTAATAAACTTTTAGTTCCTTTCTTTACAAAAATGACACGAAATGATGCGTTGCAGTCTTTAATTTTGTAATAATTTAATTGATGATGTCTTTATGGACACTAATTATGCGTGACTTGAGTTTTATCACTAGATTGTTAATCCTTTATGTATTTTTTCATCCAAATAAATCAAACGGAATCAAAAAATTAAATAACACTTTAACTCGTTCGGTAAAAATAAAGAGTGAATGAACGATTAGAAAGTCAAAAGAACACTGAAGGAAAATAGGAAAAAACGTTGCACGTACGCTTGTGTTTTTCGCTGCGAATATGCCCGTAATTTTATCCACAAAAATCTACAATCGTTTGGGGATTTAAATGTGGATTTTGGGAAATTTTTCGAGTGTTTTTGAAATTTTTTAGGTTGATTTGAGAATGTTTTTGGATGTTTAATGATAAATGAGTATAGAAGTAGAGTTGTGCATGCAGTTTTTTAAAGATTCCATGCTTATATAATGAAAGTATCAAGGTATGTGTTATAAATTATGGTGCTCCTATAGTTTGTAAGGGTAACAGCCGGGTTGAATCGAGATTAAATATCGTGATCATTGTGGAAATCCTTGTCATTTAAAGAGACAGACATCGGTCTCTAGTGGGAATTGAAACAACGTATTCCCAAAAGAGATGCAGTTCTACGGTCTACTGCGTAACCAGTTGGCCACAGAGGCCTGAATGTTATCATGGCAGATTCGCTATTTATGTCTCAGATTTAACTCTGCTAACAAACCAGACTAGATTGGAAACATTCTCAAGTGGCCGTTAATAAGCTTGAACTAGACGTTAGTATATTCACTTTCTCAAGTGTTCAATCTATGAATTCTACTAGAGTATATCTCGGTCTAGATCGCGAGGAAGACCTATGAATTCTTGGATTGGATATGTTGAAATGGACGCTAGATTCCCTCATATCCCGAACTGGCAAAAGGTTTCGAAGAACAGTGCTGTCTTTAAAGATTTCCTACGCGCGACAATCGGCACTCGTGTGCCCAAGCCAAGGAAGTAAGGAAGTAACAAGCCTTAATCAAGTAATTGACTCCTAGATTTAACTTTAAGCATCAGAAAAATATGCGCCACATCCCAAGAATAGTCAAATATATTTTACTGATCAATTTTGATCATTTCTGCAAATTCTGATAAATTTATAACATCCAATTTGTAAATCCTTACTGAATATTTTCATTCGTACTGGAATTATAAAAATTTATCATTTTTAAAATTTTGCTCACAGCCAAAAAAACAGCAAGAAATTTATGAAAAACAGATGAGATGATTAAATTTATGATTAAACAGCAGTGGCTGAATATTTCTTATGAATTTATGAATAATAATCTCAGCCATAAAAATAAACTCTGCGAAAAAATCATTTTGTCACCTTTCCTAATGATTGTCACCTAAAACCTCTATAAATTTATGATTTACAGCTATATAATAATTATAAGTCATGTTAATCTTCAACAACTTTTCATGCTCATTTTCATTCACTCTCTAATTCTTTTATTTAAGAGATTGAGATGCACTTTTCGCGGTATTCTATTCATTCATCCTCACGTTTTGTTTAGAAATGTATGTAAATCAAATTGATTTACGACTTGCTGTGTGGGAATATAGCTTCAGAAAATGATATATTATGGTTTAAGTAGGAGAATGTAAGATATGAGTGGAATGCTGTTGTTATGTTATGATTATTGGAGGAATCTGATGTTAAAGATTAAGTTAAGTCAAAGTTGAGGTTGAAAACAATGACCAGAAGAATTTATGGAATCAATTTAGGAACCAAAAACTTCAAAATTGTAAAAACAGCAAGTTTTGATGCAAAAATTGTAAACTTCGCAATTCCTACGATATCCGAGTGGACAAAAATATGTCGTAACTTGTTAAAGGCAAGTTAATATTCATTTAATGACTAGTTCTGATGTAATTTTGTCCACTTCAAGAAGTTGTGCGTCCAACAATCAATTGAAATCCTTATTTAGATATTTCAACCAGTATTCATGTCAATTTTTGTTCCAATTATTCAGTAAGTTACAATATGTATATTCAGATCCATTCCAATATCATCTTGAATAGCAAAAAACAATTAATCAATCAAAAATCTGACTACAGGTCAGTGTGACTCTGACATACAGCATTCATGATTTCAATCTTACATCTCATTGCCTGGTTATTGGTTTCCCTTATCAAACTGCTACTTTTAAGAAGCTGAACTATATGTACTTCCGAAAAATCAATAAACTAATGATGAAACTCGAACCTGGAAGTTCAAATTCGGTATCAACGTTCGTGGCCATCACCTTCCTAAGGGCCAAGGCATCATTGCTACTTATCGTCTGACCTTTGACACAATCGACACATTTTCGGGTCAAGTTAATCAAACATTCCATGAGTAAGGACAGTTCAAATTGAACTAATCTATTTAGAGCAATGCTAACTTCTGATAAGATTTGTGCTTTCTATCAATAAGTCTTGAACTATATTCCGACTGCCTTAAATTTCTACAATCGCCAGTATTGTGTCTTTGTTTACAAAATAAGCATTTCATTCATAATTATTCAAGCTTAAAAGAATTCACAAAAAGAAAATAATTTCAATTATTTCAGTTCCTTATTTATTATTAAGCACGTAGAGCATAAATCAAGCCAACGCAGGTAATAAATTTTCAGCAAATAAAATTGGCGTAAATCAAGTTGAAAAGTTCATTCTGTCTCTTATTTCTCAATTATTTTAATTATTTTTTTATCGTGAATCTATTTTCAGCACAAATATTTCAACTTCTTCTTATTCTCAATTAACTTTGTACATACTACATGCTACATTGTAATCAATTGAATATTTCTGCAGACGATAAAATTTAATTTGATGAGGAAATAATGCAAGAAAATGTGATCGAATCCTCTTCTTTTTTCTATTTACAGAAATGTTTTTTGCTGTCTTTTGCGTATGCGCACCCGAGCGGTACAGTCCAGGGAACTGCAATTCGCTGGATGTAGAGATAAGCTGTGATCCATAATTTATCTCAGTTGTTGTCTTAAACTGGCTGCTCTTTGCTAATTTAGCCGTAAAAATGGGTTACGCCGTCAAGGCAATATCGCGACTTGCCATTGATACAACGACATATCAGTGCCTTAGCAAGCCAGCCCCTTTATGCTGCTCGGTACAGTAGATAAGAAAAGAATTTACTTCACGCATCAGATGACTTTCTTTGATAAATGTCGAAGAGAAATTTTTCTCATTATTTTAGACATTTTGGTGAAATTTTCTGATCAGCTATAGCAGATGACATATGATGATGGACAGTAATGAAAGAAAAATTATCTTTCAATAGTAGATCGAAATAAATTGTGTCGCATATAAGCTTTAAATAATGGAAATTTAAAATTTGAAGGGGTTTGTTGGTTAGTTTTGTATGATAATTTGGAAATATTAGGTATTGAGACCTTAAGAGCCGAAGTTGCAACGTTATATGCGCCAAAATTGTAATGACAGTTTAACGAGTTAGTGTTCGCCAGACCTCCCGCTCGAACCAACAGATCATAGTGGAATCATAAGCACTCTTTTGATGACATTACTGTCTATAGCTTTCAAAGTGAGACTGTTATCCGCGTCTAAGGATTGTCCAGACCGAGACTTCCCTGGTACTCTCGGTAGTCTAGGTTACGATCTCGGAAATTTACCAAGACCTAGACTTCTGGAAATCTTAGCCGCGTTTCCAGTGTATATGATTTGAAAAAGTTTCCAACCTAAGATCTCTGGATCGGTAATGCAATAATTAGTTAGTTGCAAAAGATGAATCATTTAACTCAACAGCCTATCAGGAAGAGCCCCGATTGGTACATGATGACTCCGACGTAACATCGAATCTCATCTAAGACCGGTTTTCTACGCCATATGCCTTCTAAATTTGTCATCAAACCAAAATATTTGAAGAAAGATCTTCAATCTCTATTTAGGTTTAAAGATAATTCATGTTATACACAATATATGCTTGTTTAAACACCTTAAAAACTCATAAATCAATGATAGTAGTTGTAGATGAGCAGAAACATGAAAGATCGATAGATAATTTCTCACTAAATGGTTCGGAAATATTTTTAGCTAAAATTTAGATAATAGTTAGTAAGATGGATTTTTAAATTGTTTCGAAAGTTTCTAGTAAAAAGTTATTGAAAATTTTGTAACGAAAGTTTTTCAAAATAAATCAAATGCTAATTGTGCAAACAGTAGTGAGCTTTTGGGGTACATAACTGCAGATCATAATCTCAAGGTTCAAAATCAAAACATTCATCGACAGTCACTTAATAATGTTCGCATAAGGGAATAAACGCATATTATACTGACCTTAACATACAAAATTATCATCATCCTTGAACCCAAACATTTCTGCATAGGTTTATGAAAAAAATGTATTGAAACCTTACGAATGTTATGATATTTTTCCTTCATCAGTTCGGTTAATGTATAACAGCACTAAAATGCTGAAAGAACTTTAGTATGACTTTCGTCTAAATTTTAATAAATGGTTTTTAAAATTTAGTCGCAAATTTTTTTAAAATTTAATGAATTTTTTTAAAATTTTAATAAAAACTTTTAAAATTTAGTATTCAGTTTTACTTGAGGTTTTTAGCGCGGTGGACGTTTTAATAACAGTTATTAGAATTTTTCTAAGAGCTGTTGTATAAGAAAATATGAATGTTTAAACACCTAAAAATTCAAAATTTGAAGAAGATTTAGAAACAGAAACATGAAAGATCGATAGATAATTTCTCACTAAATGGTTCGGAAATATACAAGCTGAAAAGAAAAGAAAAATGGATTTTTAATTGTTTCGAATTTCTGTCAATTTTGAAAAATGGAACGAGATTTTTCAAAATAAATCAAATTAATTTAAATAAGTAATCTCAATACATATGCAGTATAATCTCATTAAAAATCAAAACAATCATCGCCGTCACTTAATAATATTCGCAAATATAAACGCAAAAACTACCTCAACATACAAAATATTCATCCTCGACCCACCCAAACATTTATTATATTCAGACAAAAAAAAAATAACGATGTTATGATAATCTTTTCCTTCATCAGTTCGGTTAATGTATACAGACTAAAATGCAAAAGAATAAATATGAGTTTCGTCTATGATTGAATAAAGGAAATTTTAGTCGCAATAGAATCGATGAAATTTCCATTTAAAATTTTTTTTCTTTCCTTTTGCACGCAGTATTCAGTTTTACTTGAGCTTTTCAGCGCGGTGGACGTGGCGTGTGCAGTGAGAGAATTTGTCTTGAGCTGTTGTATAAGAAAATTGAATTTTTAAAAGATTAGTAAATTGAAAATTCAAGGATTTAAGAAAATTTTGTATTTCCTTTTATAAATCGTTACGTAACTTAAAATTGGTTTTATCAAAAATTGAATTCTAAATTTCCAAACAATTAAGTTTTTTAAATTCAAATTCATTCTTGCATTTTGGAATTTTTGGAAAAATAGTAAGTTGAGTTTGGTTACAAAAATTAATAATTATTCGAAAATAAGTACAAAAAGAATGTGAATAATTAAATTTAATTGAGCAACTATAACTTTGAAATGTGAAGTCACATGTGAAACATAAAAGAAATTATGGAAAAAAATAATTGCATTTTTAAAACTATGTCAATAAAGTGTGAGACCTAAATACTTTCTGTGCATTTCAAAAGAAATTTAATGTGTAATAATTTATGAATACTTATGATTTTTATGCAAACGAGAGTGAACAGTCAAAGGACAATTAATGACGCCTATATAAGAAATTTGTTCAAATAAAAACTTGTCCATTCGGGAAAATAATTCAAATGAACAGTTATCTTCAACTTAATTTTGTCAGCCACGAGCTTGCTCCTTGTCAGGACGAGTAATTCTGGAAAAAATACAGGTTTCCCCCTAACTAATTTTATGCAATTTGAAGACTTTTAGAAGTGGATTAGTAAAATGAAAATTAAGGATCGATCAATTTTGTATTTCCTTTTATAGAATGTTACGTAACTTAAAATGCTGGAAATAAATTTGTTTAAAACTTCAAGTCGCATGAATTTTTCACATGATCAAATACTAAAAATTGCCAGAAAGTTATTTATCTTGGATATTTGTTTATTTTTCACAACAAGAATACATTTCATATGGTCTTGATGATTGATTTTTGTTTGGATATGCAATTTTTTCGCGGCAGAATTAACACATTTAACCGCGGAATACGCAAAATTGATTGCGATTTTCCTGCGGCAAAATAATTTTGTGGAATGCAAAATTTTTAATATTCACCTTGGATGTCCAAAATTGTAAGAATGTTAATTTGAACTTCAAATTTTGAAGGATTTTAAATCTGAAATTATAAAAAAAGTTTCAAAATTGACTTTAAAATCAAATAAATTAAGAATCAATCCATAAAAGTCTTTCTAATCTATTAAATCATTGTCAATTTCCCCAAAAATCCAACAAAATTCAAAATTGACCAAAAATTTATTTCCTTTGATAAAAAATTAATTACCTCAACTATTAAAAAAGTCACACATCAAATTTATAGCAGCTTCATAATTTAGTACAGTGTAAAACATATCATCATCATAGGCATAAACATCATAATATTAGTCATCACCTCCATTCAATAAAAAAAAACTGTAATAAATAAATTTAGTGTTGCGAGCCAAAATATATTTTTGAATAAAATATTTGAAAAACACTTTTAAACTAATTAAAATGTCCTTAAAATATATTAATATTCATAATATTTTGGCCATTTATAGTTTTTGAATTTTTTTTTATAGTAGCAGCCTTAAGCATTTGTTTGTAAGAATGTGTATATTGCCAATATGTTCTTAATTGATGTTAAAAATTGACAAACAAAAAATCTTTGTAATAACTTAAGTGATTCAAAAGTGGCTTTGTTTGGTTCGTCCAAAATTCCAGGACAGCAGTCTTGGACGAACTGTAAGGTACAGTTGAAAACTGTAGACTTGTGCATTTAAAATGCAGAAGATGAAGACCGACGGTTTTTGTCCAAGTCTATTTTTATCTCGTTTTTCTTAACTTCTTTTGTCATAAGCCAAAGTTAATGTTCCGATTTAGTGTGACTTAGAGTTGTCAAAATTCCTGGAGTCAAACTCCAAATGGACTACAAAGTCGGAATTCAGTGGAAATGGAGTCCTCCCATATTCAGTGCTTAATATGGAACCTAATATGGTATACCGCGAACAATATTCTAGAGAGAAAGTCTGTCGGTGTTTAAAAAAGGTTGCCCACCACTGATTTACATAGCGTAAACTATATTCTCAAGTATAAAACTAAAATAAACATTGCAAAACTAAAAATAATACAAAATTTCATAATGTAAACTTTATTAATCCGGTTATCATCATCATTATTGCTGTAGAGAAGATAAGTAATTCTAAAATTAAATCATCTTCTGATATTTTCCCAAAATAAAGCATATCAAAGGAAATTAAACTTTTTTTCACAATTAATAGAAGATTAAAAGATTTGGGTTTGGTTCGGTTGCCCGCTGATCACTTGCCCACTGATTGTTTGCCCACTGACATTTTCCCACTAGTCTTTTTCCCACTGGTACGTTTGCCCACTGGTCCTTTTGCCCATTGATTTTTTCCCCAAGATTTTTTGCATTGGTACGTTTGACCATGCAAGTTTTGCACTGCTTCTTTGCCCACTGGTATTTTCAGCACCGTTATTTTCCCATTAGCTTTTCCCATTCGTACGTTTGCCCACTCGATTTTTCCTAACCATATACAATTTAAAGTAGATTTACATTCAAAGAGAATCTCTTCAATCATCATCAAGCTGGAAATAAATTTGTTTAAAACTTCACTGTCGCAAATTAACACAGATCAAATACTAAAAATTGCCAGATTATTTATTTCATAATTCCTGTTTATTTTTCACAAAAAAATACATTTCATATGGTCTTGATGATTGATTTTTGTTTGGATATGCAGATTTTTTTGGAGGAGAATTAACACATTTAACCGCGGAATATTTTTAAAATTGATTGCGATTTTCCTGTTTAAAATAATTTTGTGGAATGATTTGTGGATGTCCAAAATTGTAAGAATGTTAATTTGAACTTCAAATTTTGAAGGATTTTAAATCTTAAATGATAATGTTGTCAAAATTTATTTTAAAATCGAATAAGATACAAAAGCATTAAGAATCAATTATAAAAGTCTTTCAAGTCTATTAAATCATTGGCAAATTTAGGCGCAAAAATTGCAACAAAATTCAAAATTGACCCAAAATTTATTTCTGTTTGATAAAAAATTAATTTCTGCCAACTATTAAAAATTCACACATCAAATTTATAGCAGCTTCATAATTTAGCTCACAAAACATATCATCATCATCATAGCATCATAATATTAGTCATCACCTCCATTCAATAAAAAAACTGTATAATAAATTTAGTGTTGCGTTGCCAGATATTTATTTACTTGAATAAAATATTTGAAAAACACTTTTAAACTAATTAAAATGTTAAGGGTAATGAAGTCCATAATAACCATAATAGTGTTTGGCCACCTCTAGTTTTTGAATTATTTTTATAGCAACAAACTTAAAGATTCTGTTTTAAGTGCTGTCAATTGCCAATATGTTCATAGCATTGACAAAAAAAAATCTTTAAAATTGCTTAAGAAGATTATAAAAGTGGGCAAACGTTGGGTTCGTCCAAAATTGCGAGGACAGCAAACTTGACGAACTGTAAGAAACAGTTGAAAACTGCAGACATGTGCATTTAAAATGCAAAAGATGCCGTACTTCAAGTCTATTTTTTGTCATAAAAATCAATGGGGAAAAAATCAATGGGCAAAAGTACCAGTGGGCAAACGTACCAGTGGGAAAAAGACTAGTGGGAAAATGTCAGTGGGCAAACAATCAGTGGGCAAATGAAAATGGGCAATCGACATAATCCCAAAAGATTTACATAACACAAGACCTCATTGTCTCTGTTTTAATTTTGATATTTTTCGCGTACCTTTAAGACAGCAGCTTATTTAAACATGTCTCATTAATTAAAATAAACTATTTAAATAAGATGAAATTTACCTGAAATATACATTAATACAGCACGAATAATTTATTTAATATGAAAATAAGTTGAGATTTAGAAATAAGAAGTAGGATGAAGATGAAGATGACAAGGTAAAATAATGATGTTAATGTGTTTTATTATAAAAAGAGATGGTTTTGAAGAATTTTGATACAGAACAGTTAGAGCTGTTAAAATAGGTGAGAAATGTGCCGTGCAATTTTCTTCCGTACTACATTAGACATTTTAAGCCATTGCATGCATACAGTTGTTAGCTTAATGTCAAAAATATTTGTATTCAACACTCCCGATCTTGTTTTTCTTTATTGACCACATTCTTCCTTAGTACTTAAAAGTATTCCCTAATAACCTCATTTTATTTTAGTTTATTTTTTTAAGTACTAAAAAGAACTCTCTAAATCTTTTCCTTATAGTTAGTCTTTAACAATTCCTTAATATTGTATTCATTTAGATTTAGCCTTTATTATTTCCTTTAGATGTTTCCTCTTTGAGTTTTCAAATTAGAATAAATTTCCTCTCCAAAAATTCCTCATTTTACACTAAATAGTTCGCGCCAAAAATGCTCAAAGTTCAAAATTTTGAACTTTCCATTTGAATTTGAATTTGAACTTCCGTTACTCTTCAAATGCTGTTAATTTTCTTTTAATTTTAATTTCAACTCTCAACAAGATAATTAGCCTTCATTCCAAGTTGAATATAATTAGTATACCAAATTTCTAGTTATAAATTCGGATCCTCACATGGCATTGTATCAAAAATACATGAAATTATGCATGAAATCAATGTTAAGTCGCTTTGGCTCCGTTTCTAAATTGAATTTTCCTTTATTTGTCCCATACTTAGTTACTTCGCTGACCATACAGATCAAATGAGATCCAGGGCCTCCCTCAGTCGACGTCTGAAGCTGGCTCTATCGCTGACTACCGCTTGCCAATTACCAATTTCAAGTGTGAGACTATCCTATTCAGGTTTCAATATTTGGTACCGAGTGGACAAAACCACGTTATGATCAGATTATGGCAAGTTAATGTCTAGTCAACAACTAGTTCTAACAGATTTCTGTCCACTCTGTGTAAATCTCAGTGCAACTAAGAAAATTTACATCAGGGATACATTATAAAATTATCCCAAATTTATGAAACAAGCATCTATCTGCTTAAGTATCAAATCACATGAGCTTGAAGCAATTTACGTCAGTAAATCCCAAAATAATCAGCATGAACGAATTTTTTTTGGCTGATAGCGAAACAATGAACTACATACGTGTGAAAAATTTACTGCTGATTTTCCATTTCACGACATTTTCTGCCCCATAAAAATCGGCAAGCATTTCCTTCGCAGAAATTTAATGTCAAATTGAATTTTTAATAAAGAAATTGCTCTCATAATAAAAATAAGACAGTAGAAGGACAGGCGGTGAAAATTATGCAGATAATTTGAATTAATTTATTCTACATGAATCCAAAGATTTGGCACCTGTACAGCTGTTGCATCACATTCTTGCAAATATATGACTGAGTTTACAGAACCGAGACTGAGAAATTATTTTCATCACACTTTAATGCAATGTTGATGCCTTTCCAAACATTCCGTACGCGATGATAGATTGACTTTAATAATCCATGATATACAATTGATTTTTTACACGCCTACGCCACAGACATTAAGAAAATGTTTTCAAATGCTGAATTTTCATCCAGAAATTCTTATTCATTTCCAGGGATGCCGTCCGAAAATCTAGAAATGGAAAAATCCATCATAATAGCCAGCGAATGTCGAGTTGATGGAAATAAACTTTACAGCCAGAGAAACTTCTTCGATGCACTTGTCAAGTACAATGAGAGTCTATGTTATGCACCAGAAGGAAGTGAAGCAATTGGACTGGCTTATGCAAATCGATCTGCTGTTTATTTTGAGATGAAAATGTATGAAAAATGTCTAAAAAACATCGAATTAGCAAAACTTAATGGATATCCTGAAAATAACTTCCATATCCTTGATAAAAGAAGTCAAAAGTGTCATGAACTTGAAGCTGAACAGCAACAAGTGACGGAAAATCCTTTCGAATTCGTAAAATTATCATACAAAGCAAATCCACGCCTACCATTTGTCGTTAATTGTCTTGAATTAAGACAGAGTGACATTTTCGGTCGCTATATTGTGACTACACAAGATTTAAATGTTGGCGATATTTTGGCAATTGAGGAACCGCATTTTAAAATCATTAAGAGTGACTCAAGATATGACAGTTGTCCGGAAATGAATAAATTTCAACGATGTTCAGTATGCTTGAAAGACAACTTGATGGACTTGATTCCGTGTCCATACTGCATTTCAAGTGAGTTTTGCTAAATTTTCTTTAGTTTCAATTTTTACAGAAATTTTCAATCCACAGCAATGTTTTGTTCTGAGAAGTGCAGAGACTATGCCATGACAAGCTACCACAACTATGAATGTGGAATCATTGACATTCTGTTGAAGACTGGAATAATGCAGATGGCAATAAGAGTCTTCTTTCAGGCACTCAATATATTCAATGGATCAGTTGAAGATCTTCAAAATTTCCTTTCAAATTTCATCAATTCCTCAACTTCTGTCTATGATTTTGACTTTTCCAAATCTAATGAAGATGCAGCAGCAAAATATCATTTACTATCAGCATTCTGCCTAGCTAGAAGTGACAAAAGCTCAATGAGTGAGTCACCAGAGATAATATTCAGACTTAATTCTCAATTACTGGATATTTGGAACAAACATTCAGATTTTATCGAATTCTTCATAGCCAGAGCAATTCAACTTTATGACTGCAACTTCCATGGCATTTGTGGATGGTCAATCCAAAAATCCTACAACACAGAGCCTCAAATGATAGGAGTTGGATGTTACACATTTGCTTCACTGATAAATCATTCATGTGCGCCTAATATCAACCGATGTTATGTGTATGATAAGGTTGTGATAATGGTTGATAAGCCGATAAAGAAGGGGGAGCAGTTGTTTGATTGCTATAGGTAAGTGACTTGGAATTGTGGTGGACATTGTTGGGATTTTAGGTCTCTGATGGGAATCGAACCTAGCTAAACTCAACTAAATCTCTAAATCTTCCATTTCAGATCCACATTCCTAATCAAACCAAAAGCAGAACGTCAAATCACACTCTACGAACAATATTCATTCCACTGTCAATGTGAAGCATGCACAAAAGACTATCCACAATTCAAGTCACTCAAATCGATGGACAAAAAGATCCTCAAGTGGGCTAAAAAGTCTAAAAATGAAATTTCCAAACTTGACCCCAATGAAGCCAAGAAGAAATTTCAGGAATACTGTAAAGCCATTCAATTACACTTTGAAGCTCACGGATATCCATCATCAGAATTAGTTTTATTACAAGAATGTTTACAGGAATGTACATCAGTGATTCTAAAACCAAAGCTTCTGATGCCATAAAACTGACTTAAAATGCATAAACATTTCCCCAAATAACGGCACAGAACTGCGTGGAGTTGTCTTGTGATCTCATTTGGACTTCAATAGCACCGGACGAAAGATCTTCCATTTTGTGAATCGGAAAATTTAATCTCCAAACTGCAGTTTTTCCTTTAGCAATTGGACATTTGTAGCCATCGAGAAGCCAATCACAGCCAATAAATCGATCATCGGGTGCATCGGACATGGCTTTGAGGTTTCTGTTATTGCCGAGGGTCATGTAGACAAAGGGATAGAGTGATGATATGTCAGATTCTGAAAATAAATTTGAATTTAAGTTTAGGGTCTTATTGTAAGCTACAAGGCTGATTGTCTGCCATGAATTTGTCAAATATTCACAAATCCTCAAAATTTGAGGCAATTTTAAATCAACACTGCTACAAATAATCAGTCAAATCAACTTACTAGCTTCAAATTCAAAGTCACCAAGGATTGACCTTCCTCGGACAAAATCACAGACTTCACTGTTATCACAATTGGCGATCGTTATAGATTTTGGAAGTGGTCCTTTATCAGATGCACAAGGAGCAACTTTGTTCCATGCCAGAGGGATGAAGGCACAAAGAAATATGATAGTGATTTTCATGGTTGAGATTTACTTCCAATTTATTGCAATAAATCTATGGAAATTTTAGAAGAGTAACTTCTACCGGTCTAAAATTTGATTTTAATGTACGAATGGATTGACTAAAAATGCGCAGAGATAAACTGCGGAACTGATTAAATAGAAAATTTTTACACTCAATAAATTTTCAAAATTATATAACATAAAAAAATTCATACTTTTAAGCTGTAATTTTATAAAGAATAAATTGTCACATTTTAGGAACTAGAAAATAAATTATAGTAATTAAGTCATTGAAATTGAATTTTTTTTGTACATTCAAATAAATGTTGGATCATAAATTATGTAGTTCGTTGAAATTTGGCGACTTAGTAACAGTTTGTAATTTAAGTTTGAAAGGTAATTTCGAATTGAATTTTATTAAATTGTTGGTGAGCTTTTCCAGAAAATTGTGGTTTTGATCCAAACTCTTCTGGATTAGCTATCGGTAATCAGTAAAATAGCTCAGTTAGTTCATGATGAAGATATTAGAAACATCAAAATTGCAATTGTTTTAATTGGTTAGCGAAGGAAGTAAGTTTGTCTGTTGTGAATAAAAATGTGCGTGGATTCAAGATATGCATTGAGTTACAGTAACTGCAATCCTGATCGTCGGTATAATCTGCTTAAAAAATAGATTAGTGATCTGTAAATTGAAACGAAAGTTATAACATTAGCATGGCATTGGAATATTGATACAACGGACCTTACATCATCACAAAGAGCTCGAAAGTCAACTCAAATTTTAAATGAAGTCGAGTAGATTTGAATCTATTTTCCAATGTCTATAGAAGATCCTTCAATTGAATAGTCGTCGTTAATCTAGCATTATCAGTGGGAGTTATTGTTACAAAAATCCAAAAAGGTGCATCTACAGGCAGTAGAATTTCCAAAAAAGTGGATTCCGGATTGCACTTAAGACGTCTATATATTGGAATATTGCCAACTCTAAACTAAGCAGTTCTAGCAAATCAGAGAAAAATTTCAGACTTGGAATATTTAAATCTGTAGATCTGACATTCCTCATGAATTCTGAATGTTAAAAGGCAAAACAGCACAATACTGAAAAATCAAGAAAAAGAAAAACTGCATAAATTTCAAATTTAAAAGCTTCAATTTCAAAAAGCTTTATTTTAAATTATTCAAAAAGTCATTATTCATTTTATTCAAATCTTCTAAGCTTTTGTCTCTCAAAAACTTTCTCAGCTTTTTCCAATTTCAAGCACTGCGGGTTGCTTACATTTCTTACATTATTTCACGAAAACCGTTAATATTTTCACACTTTTCTGCTGATCATCTGTTGACTTGTTTCATTCACTAGGGCAGGGCGAATAGGGTTGTGAAATTAAATTTGCAAATAAAATCTCATGCAAAATTAGAGACAATTGCGATCACAACCAGCTAAACACACTGCCAAAGCGGATGGAGCTTAAAGAATTGAAGATTTTTTGATGAGTTTTGTAGATTTTGAAGGCTGTAAATTCTTATTTTGGTGATTATTTGATGAATTTTGGTTGAAAATGAGTGGAACTTAATGCAGATTGATGAACTTAGCATCACGGATGTGATTATTGTCGATTAAATTGCAAAAATTAGCAAGAAATTGCCAGCATCAGCATTTAATGACTTAATCAGTTTGTTTTGCTATATCTTGCGAAATTCTCACTCAGAATCTGCTAAATCAATGAATCCACAGATCATCAAGCTGAATTATCACTAAAATCTCATTAATAATCCTTAAATTAATCTCAATTAATTATTTTCACAGCTTCACTTTCACTCGATCAGCTTCAAAGAACTAAAAACTTTCTCCTCAAACTTGAACCTTTTAATAAGGCTTCCTTTATCTCAATGACAATTGTTGATACTGAAAAATAAAAATTATTCATTACTTCCTTCTACCCCACTACAACCACCACCAATACTTACAGCTGTAAAGTGTTTATTTTTGCACTTCATATAAAGTATATTTGCGCAGTTAAATTTATTAATAATATAATATGATGAAAATAGTGCCAAAATCTCGTAGCTTCTTATGACATTTCTTTTTTAATATACTTTACATCTCGCTGGGCTGTGACTCTAAAGCGCAATTAATAATTGCAAATATTTTTTGCATATAAATAGCCAAACCTGTATAGCTTGCCACAATGTCCCTTCCAATTATTTCACAATCTATCTAAATTAAAGTTTATTATTGTGATAATATGTTGTTGTGACTAGATACATTGTGGAGTTGAGGCAATAATGTATGATTCATTCTATTGGTGATCAGAGTCGGAGTTAGATAAGAATGTAGACTAACTGCTGCTTTATGAAGTGTTTGCTGGAAGATTAGGTTGAGAATTTGGATTTTCTGTGCATTTTTGGTATACAGCTACTATTCAGCACATTGAAGCACTTAGTACCATTCATACATTTACGATCAGCAAACTCTTAAATGTGACAATACAATTAGAACCAAGCAGCGTCTACTTAGCAGTAGCTTACAAATGACTCTCAACAGATTGTCACTACCTATCACACAGTACAAGTAGAACTAAACTGCTTCCGCTAGACTGTGAGAATCAGTTGTCTAATACTAAGCAATTGTCATATGATTCTAATTATTCTGTTCATTTGGCTGCCATATGGACAACATTTTATTATTATGTTTTGATGTAAGATTGTGGCAGGAATGTTTGGTGTCCATGATAGACAATGATTATGCTCTCGAGAGCTTGCTTACTTTAAATATGCTAGATGAGTATACTGGTGAGCTGCTTGTTCTCAGCTTACTCTGGTCTTGATAGTAAGCTTTTTGTCTACTGAGGTGTATCGATTGTTATAGATGAGAAAAACTCCATGAACCGATTTTTTCATGTACATGCTAGCCATACCCAAGTGCAATAGGCTGCTATTAGCAGACCATAGAAGTTAACAACCGGGAACTTATCCCAGAATTCCATAGGAGTCAACCATACTTTAAATTGTATACAATCTTGTGATAAATCTTAGAATTTAGTAAATTTTAAGTATGCTGGTCGACTCTTTGTCTAGTGATGTGCTTGAATGTTAATGACAATTTCTAAATATCAAGTATGTAACAAGACATAAGGTCGACTAATAATATATGAAGCAGCTTGTTCCACTTGGAATACTTAAGTTTGATGGATCCAATGTCTCAGCTTCGAAAAACTTCCCATATCTCAGGATATCTTGATCCCATCTCGAATTATACCAGTAAATAAGCTTCATATAATCATCATCCCCCTAACCACATCCCTGCTTCCTTTTTTTAGAAATATCGCCAGATTGTCTCTCACATTAGCTCATTCGATCATTGCCTGTTATCGTGTACATCACTCATCATTTGACCCTTTTCAAGGTTGCTCACTTACATTCACTAGTTCTTTATAGTAGATGTGCTGAAAAAATAGACATAATAATAGTTTCATTCGCGAGAGGTACTTAAAAAGTTTTTGTTGCTTTAAACGAAGCGGAAAAAATACGAGAAGAAAAAAAAAAATTATTCAGCTATGCACATTCTAAAAGGTTTATGAATATATGTTGTAGTATAGCGCATGATGCATCAGTCGATTGATTCTATAAATACACGTGAAGGGAAAGAAAAAATCAGAGATGCAAAAAGTCACTCAATAGTCAAATTTCCGTAGATTTTATTTTTTTTTTTCAGGTCATTTAAAGTTATTTTTATAGTGTGGAAATAAATTTTTATGACAAAAATTCCATTTGATCTTGTAAATAATCGTAAAATGTTAAGAAGAAGCATAACAAGTGTGTTGATGATTAAAAATATATATTTATTAAGGTATTAACAAATTATAAAAATATTGTGATATAAAAATTATAATAAATACATATAAAATTATAAAAGTAAAAATTGCGGATTTTTTGGTGGAAAATTGAAGAATTTTTAAGGATTTTTGGTGGTTTTTGGATATTTGACAGCATTAGATCCCATTATATATGCCAAATATTAGTGTTTTGAGACACCTGGTCAAGCAGAGCAAAGAGCATGTTCTCGAGGAGCTTGATCTTCTTAAATTCTCAAGTTGAGCATGCTTACTAGCGATATTCTTACCAAGAACTCAAAGTCGACTTGGATCTTGTATGGAAAAGTCGATTCAAGTCGACTCGACACCAGCTCTGCTCTCACCTTACTCTGGCTCTTGAGAGAACACTCTTTGCTTGCTAGGACAGGTAAGCTTCTCAGTTGAGCCAACTTTCAATTTTAACTGTAGTGTCTGTATTGTGAGAATCCTTGTTATATATGATCACATTCTATATCAGTGTTGTCCAAACTTTTTTGTGCCAGGGCAAAACCTTGGAGATTAGAAAAGAACATACATGTGGCTCTGGCATTAGCCACACGACATGTAGCTCTGGAATTAGCAAGGTTAGCATGACACAAAGTTTGAATAACACTGCTCTAAATGATCATTGACAGATTGGTCTCTGATGGGAATCGAACCCACATACCCACAATATAGTGATACAACTATCCAGTATCTTGCCTAATCACTCGACCACATAGGCCTTACTCTTACACTGACAGATTCGCTTATGTATATATTGTTCGATACCCAAAAACAGAGTTAGCAGGACTTCGTGAGTCTGGATACCAAAATTTCAAAAAGGAGCCTTCCAAAGAAACAAATCCAGTGGAAGTGCCTCCACATTGGAGTTCTGCCAACTCTGCCCCAGATTCAATTCTCTGCTCCGACTCATTACAATCTGCTCTACCATCCCACAATATGTTTTGACATTTTTCATTAATTATCAAAACTCATTTTTCCTACATTTTAACTAGATTAATAGTTTTACAAATGAGCTATTACAGAAATGAAATCGTAGCCAATTGATCATTTCGTAATTTTTTTGGCAGTCATGAATATTGCTTGCTTTTTTTTAAAAACAATTCGTGCCAGTTTAGTTGTACAAATGCTGATAGGATTAACACTAAAGTAATGTTAATTGTCGTAGTGCATTTTAATGCATTTTTGTAGATTATATTGTGGGAACTTGATGTCTGTTTCATACTTAAAGACTGTTTAATGGTCAAGACAGTCAAGTCAGAACAAGACAGCCTGTTTTAAGCACAATACAGTCCATTTGTCAGTTAAAAACCAACCAAATCCTTAAAAAATCTTACAAAAATTTCCATTTCCAGATCTTCATTCAAACTGCTGCAAAATAAAAGCCAACAAATGACATCGCAATCCTTCATAGTCATTCTAGTCCATCAGTCATGTCAAGCTACTCGCTTTGCCATTTTTGTCGAATAATAGAACATCAAAAAGTCCATATTTGTAGAATTAAGTTTCTAAATGCGTATCAGAATGTGCATTTACAGCTTACAAATTGCCATCCCTCACATAAATATTAATATATTGTTTACGGAAATGTTCATGTAAATGCGCAACTGACACGCACTCCAAAACTACGCCGATGACGATAAAAATTGTGTGATGATGAATATAGAGGAACAAAATAGAAATGAGATTTATGTCCGCGGGCATCACAAACACCACCAAAAAGAAAGAGAAAATTTCAGGTAGATCAAAAAGTCACTAAAGATAGAAGCCGATGTTTCGAGATGGGATATTTGCATCATACACAGTTCTCGTATTGCCTAATATTATGTCATGTAACGAGTGCAGTAAATATAATTGTAAACTGAGAATGCAGCAACAATACTTATGTAATTCATAGAATTTAATGAGGTATATTTCAAGGTCCATCGTGGGAATTGCATCTACATATACATTGTTCCAATATTATTGTGTTATGTATTTCCATTTCCATCATTAAAAGCACGCGGCAATGAATGACGTGTTCCTCATTTTTTTTACTCTATGCAAAATCGCATTATGAGGTGCGAGAAGAAGCCATTCACGTGATTTATGCAACCATTGTAATGGAAAAAAATGCTTTAATGCAACTATGTAGCTAATTTGCATCGCTCCTCGTCGATTTTCTATGGTGGAAAATATTGAGCACAGGTTGCGATTGTTGGCAACTCACAACAATCGCAACTGTTGGTTTTGAGGAATTTATTGACAAATGAAGTCATTTAATGTTGATGTAATTGAGCATATGTGGGGCTGTTATGGATAATTGAGTGATTTTTAGGTTATGAGGGGTAGAAACCTTCAGGATGGGCAATTTGGGTGTCAATCTTGCTATCTTAATATGGAATCTACTTTAAGGTAGCTTAAAGCTTGCAATTTTATGAGAATTTCCTACAATTTCCTCAATTTTGACTCAAACTCACTCCAAATTGCCTCAAAATCACGCAATAACCAGCCAACCCTCTAACCAGCCACTAAACCCCCTCCAATACCCACCAAGTTCCCCTCACTCTTCTAATTACATCATTAAACTAATCTATCATATGCGCATATGTACATATGGTCGCCATACACAAAAAAGTCAAGTCTATCTAATAAAAATGCAATTGAAATCAACTCGTTAATTTGTGTCACATTGCCTATACAGCCCTCGATTTGATTGTGGGTATCAATTCATGGTCGAAAGCAGGCAAATACACAACTAATATGTAATAAAAGAATTCAAAACACGATTGCAGATAACATTCAGTTCTGGAATGTGACTGACTGTGTAACATTGTCATTTATTATTATTATTGACTAACAAGCTTCGATGAGCTTGTAAATTTGTTCCGTGGCGGCAATTTAAATATTGTGTGCAGTAATTATCGCAAGCTCGTTGGTTCAGGGCTAACGCGCCCTTTTCTAATTCTGATCATGTAAATTGTAACATATGCAGCTTGACTCAGCTTTTTTATGAAGTTGAGCAGAATATCGTGATGGATTTTTATGAGAGAATTAACTTTGTTGGACTTAGTAAGTTGATATAAGTTAGATGTAGTTGACTCATTGACCTACGGTAACTGTGACCGAGTAATGGATAAATTGCATGGCGATCGATTGAGTTTAGTGATTGGAAGTGGAACGTTGGGGTTAAGAAGTTGTAGTATGAGGATATTTTGGACGTGGATAGCAAATAATGCTTGATTGTCTAATCTAATTCCAGTTTTATGACTCAAAGTATAAGAATATTGAACTTAATTGCTAGTAGATGAAGAAGGAGCTTCAATCATTGGTATTATTGCCCTCAGTATTGAATCTATCCTTTTCATAATGTCTATAGGCATAAGAGCCAGGTTTCACAAGGAATCGTACCCAAATCTGAACTTAGAGTTGAATGTCATATCCCTATTACACGCGGAAGTTAACATATCTTCCCTATTAAACGCGGAAGTTAGCATATCATCACTATTACACGCAAAATATAACATATCAACCCTATTACACCCAGAAGTTAACATATCATCCCCATTCCACCCGGAAGATCTCACTTCAAACTCTATCTTATCCTACATAAACACCCAAAGACCCAACTCTGTTCCGACACCGCAACCATCGTTTCTCTCAATTTATATTCAATATACCCATATCTACATCTCCTTATAGACTGACTGAGTCTTGTAATTGAATGTTTGCATAATAAATTACCACATATATGCGTAGATTTTCTACGCTCGTCATCGAATTACTGTGTTGACTTTCTTTTGTGTCCAAGACTTTTTGATATTAAAGAAAATAATTTTAGATACGCAGACAGGCGTTACTTATGTGTCCATTAGTGACACTATCCAAAAATGGGTCATAATTGGCTACTGACTCAATAAAGTCTCATTTTGAAAGTCTTATCGAGCTATGCTTAGGACTTGTTCAGATGCCTTGCTCTATTTGCTATACAAGCATAAATTTCTATTTAAAAAAAAGTCAATTTCCTTCACCGTCATGAAATTTCTACGCTATGTTAAGTACAACAAGTTTTCTTCTTATTTTCTCTACTCATTTCTTTTAGAAATGATGGAATGACAGCTATTAATGGAGAAGTTGGATAGAAAGAGAAGTCTTTTTTTTTGTTTAAATATTGAGATATGAAAACAACTTTCATTGATGACCACAACGATGTTGACTTGAGACCGAATGGCAACGGAAATCATGACTCTAAAAAAAGTATGTCTCGTATAAAGTTAGACTTCTTTGTCGAGTGGCAGCATTGCCTTTGATGGACGAGTATTTACGCTTCCGAAGAGAAAAAGTTTCTTTCTTAGATTTTGTAATTTATTGGATGTGATTCTGATGTGGAATAGGATAAGATTGGTTGTGGTGAGGCAGAATTTGTGGTTATGGGATTGATTGTCTTCTGATGTTACGATTTATGAGCAATTGTGGATGATTTCAACTGAATTGGCAATAATGAAGCAAAAATGGGACAAATGCGTTTTGTAGCACAGTTGTTTAGTGTCTTTTTGACTTGTAATAATGACCAGTATTCCGCATAACCATCGAAAGACCAGAATTAGAGCAAATGCGTCTACTTTACGACTCATCAGTGCTTTTCTAACTTGTCCTAACCTAATAAATTCCCGAAATGCGTCTTATTATCTCTTTATCAATGCAATTCTAACTTTAATCCCTAAGTTGCATGCCATAAAGCAAAAAATCCTCAAGACATTGCAAATTTAATTAAAATGCGCCTTATTCACCCTCGACAAGTGCCTTCCTTACTTGCATTTCTAAATTGCATACCGCAAACTAAGCAGATGAAAGAAAAATTGAGATAAATCTTGCCAATTTTTTGTGCACCAGTTACTAAAACATTGATCATAACACAAAAATCATCTAACTGAGCAACTGCTGTAGATTCACTTATGTATGAAGAACACGAGCTATACATCAAAAAATGGAAATTAATTTAATTAATAGCACATTAAATCGAAACATCAATTCATCGTGTGCATTACGGTTTTATACCAACATGTGATAGATTTTTCGTCTGTATTTGATGCAGAAATCGGAATTAGATGAGTGCAATTTTGTTATGCACTAGTTTTTCTAGCTGTGCTGCACAAAATATATAAAAACCAACATTGCCGTGTGTAAATGAAGGTATTTAATGAATGTTTATTTTAGAAAATCAAGAGAAAATGCACATTTAATTGTGATTTCGATTAAATAGAAATTGATTCTTCATTCCGTGCCTTTATAGCTGCAAATTCTCATGAAAAATGATAATTTCAACTCTTTAGAAATCTAGGTGCGGAATTTCAAATTCTAATTGAATTCAAGCTGAATGATTGATAAAAAAAAGTTATATTTTGCTCTATTTGCTGACTGACTGGCTTTTGTTGAGTTTTGCTGACCTAAATTTATTTATGGCGGTGAATTTTCGGTTTTTTTTTTTATTTCCATTTTTTTCGGATAATGAAAAGAGCGATTAACTAATCAGTTATGGTCAGATTTGAATACAGATTAATCTTTATGTTTCTTTTGGATAGATCTTTGGAGAGAAATGGAACTGAAGATTGGGGTACTTTGAGTTTAGTTATGGCTTATCTGTATGCTTTGTCTCTAATTGTGGTCTAATTACGGTTCAATGGTACTAATGGGGGCGTGCAGACATGATGGATTGGTTATCTTGAGGTTTCCAATTGAATGGATCTAAGCTGCACTGTCTTAAGTCAGCGACTTGAGTCATTTCTCAGTTGCTTCATCACTAAGTCAATATTCTCAATTTAAGAGAGATATTTGCTTCAAAAGATGCCAAAGTTTTGCTTCAATTAATGCGAAACATTTGCCTCAAAAGATGCAAAACTCTTGCTTCAATTGATGCGAAATATTTGCTTCAAAAGATGCAAAACT
This sequence comes from Chironomus tepperi, assembly GCF_022539635.2. Lineage (NCBI taxonomy): Eukaryota > Metazoa > Arthropoda > Insecta > Diptera > Chironomidae > Chironomus > Chironomus tepperi. Next base: position 7,391,334 of record NW_027226207.1, read on the forward strand.
CATGCTTTAGTTGATGCTAAATATTTGCTTCAGTAGATGCCAAACTCTTGCTTCAGTAGATGCTAAACTCTTGCATTAATTGATGCGAAATATTTGCTTAAACAGATGCTAAACTCTAGCTTTAATTGATGCAAAATGCTTGATTCAATTGATGCGAAATGCTTGCTTCAATTGATGCGAAATGCTTGCTTCAATAGATGCGAAATATTTGCTTCAGTAAAATTCAAGTCTAGAATTAAGACGTCACTAATGAACCAGTCCCCATCAAAACCCCTTCAAACTCCTCAAAAGTCACCAATAGAAAATGAAATTGTCAAGTACCCAAGCCATGTCAATCAGCAAACTTGACAATGTTATGTGAAGTTGTGAAGGTAGAGATAAGACATAATTGATATGATAGCTATCAATATTTTGCGCAATTTCATGGGCTCCACAATTATTAATGAAATATTTTCAGTCATTTTTCATTACCGCTTGTGCTACATTTCCTCAGAAAGTTGTTTTTTTTTTTTAATTTATCTGATCTTTAACCTTTTTCGTTTTCTCTGAGCACCAAATTATTTATTTTCTAGTTTTAGATAAACTACCAGCTATGATGAAATGTGTCATTAAGTTAGACTTAATTTACTGAGAAATTTCATCAGTTTTTTAAGCATAAAATGTGATAAATAATGAATATTCTCACATATTATTTTAATGAGTCATAGAAATTAATTAAATTCCGAGTTGCTTAAATGAAAACCAGTTTCTTTTGGATGAGACAATGCCTGATTAAGTAGTAATCGATAGAAGTCATGAATATTGATGAATGGAACGTTTTTACGATCTTATTGCGGTTTTTTATTTGGCTTTTGTGGGTGATTTTTAAATAGATTGTGAGAAAGAATTGTGTGAAGCCTGTTTGGAACTTAGTTGATGTTTTGATTTTTGAGAGTTTTTTAAAAATACTAGAAAAACTTGAAAACAAAAATGAATTTTCAAATTGTTGAAATCTAAAGTTTTGAAATTTAAATTCTTGAAATCAAGAAATTTGAATTTTCAAAGATTAAAGAAATTCAAATCTTTAAAAGTTAAAAAAATCAAAATTCAAAAAATTTAAATTTTTCAAATTTCAAAAATTTGAATTTTCTTAAATTTAAAAGATTTGAATTAAATTGTCTTTCAAATTTTGGAAAATTCAAATTATTCAAAATGAAGAAAATTCAAATTTTTAAAATCTAGAAACCTTAAATGTTTCGAAATTATGAAAATCTAAATTTTAAAAAATTAAGAAGTGTTAAAAATGTGAAAGTTCAAATTTTTAAGTTTAAAAAATTCAAATTTTTGAAATAAAAAGAATTTAAATATTTGAAGATTAAGAAAATTCAAATTTTTCAAACTATTGAAATTTAAATTTTTGAATTATTTTAATTTCAATTTTTTTTTGAAACTCTTTAAATTTAAAATATTTTTGAAACTCTTTTAATTTAAACTCTTGAAATTCATAAAAATTCTTGAAATTCACTCAATTCAAATTTTTCAACCAAAAAAATTCAAAATTTCAACATTATTTTCTTAATTTCTTTCAATTTGATATTTCATTAAAATTCCATTACATCAACGATCATTACCGAGTCCCACACCATGAACTTTAATTATATCCTATCATCTACAACCCCATTAATTAAGTAATAGATAAAAACATTTCATTGACAATATCTAGAAAACACATTTCCACTAGTATGACTTAATCAAGCATGAAAGATAATAAAAACAAATCATTTAGATAGTTTCAGTTAAAAGATAAGAAACAACGACTTTAACTTGTGTTTCAATTATGACCAATATACAGCACAATTATTACAATTAGCTTTGAAATAAAAGTTCCCATTACTTATTATAAAATCAATTCAAAAAATTACTCATTATTCAAATATTGCAACCTGACATCAATCAGCCGATCGCTGATGAAACAAAGAATTAGAATACGAATGAAAAAATTTGCATAATTATCGATTTTTATCTGTATTAAGCTTTAATGTGTGAAAGTATTTATTAAAGAATTTCAACCGCTTTACAATTTATTAAATATATAACATTGCGTGCGTATGTAGGCTAAGTCACTTAAATTCTCGGAAAGTGATAATTTTTGATAAGATTTTTTTTTTGTGGTTTAAGACTTGTCGAAACATTCGTGGCTAACCGCATGACATTGATAGTAGCACTATATAGTTGAGGAAATTATATTGAGTTTCTAGATTGGAATTGGAATTGGATTGAGTTAATAGTGATTTGAAAGAGTTTTTGTGGGAATATTTTGAATTAGAATGGTTGGAATTGGTGAGAAATTGGAGAAATTTTGAGAGGATTTTCGAATTTCTTTGCAATTTTCAACTTGATTCGCACTAGATTCACAAAAATTTCAAATGGAATTTCAATTAAGTCATGTGTCGATCGGATTTACTGTAATTTAGAAGAATACAAAATCTTTAAGGATTTTTGAAGAATTTTTTGAAAATTTCTTTAAATTTTGACTTTTTTCAAAGAAATTTGTCAAAATTCTATCAAAACTCTATCAAGACTCAATATCCTGCATCAAATCTCAATATTCCTCAAAAAATCAATAAAATCTCCCAATGCACTCAACAAAAATTCAAATGACAAATCAACAATTAAATAATTCCCAAAAAATTCTCTCTCTTCTTCCACATATCCATAAAATAAAAAGTTTTAATCGTCATTTCCGTGCCATATTTAGCATTAAGAATCACATATAAATTCTTTACAAATAAATGCTCAGTCAACCGTGCTGAATCATGATTTTGCATGACAAATTAGAGAATTGGAAGAATTCTAAGAAATATTTGAGTAAATATGAAGGTTTAGGTTGGATTTTTAAGGTTTTTGAAGAGGAATGTGTATTGGAAGAATGGAATTTTATGTCTTAGTGACATTATTGATTGGTTCTTTAAGGTAAATTGAATTATTCGTTCTTAAAATGGTAAATACCAGGAATATAATTGGTTGAGTTCAGTTGACCTTATTGCTGGTTATAAACTTGATATTTGTGGAAATTGCCATGATATTTTGACAAATTTTAGGCTTTAAACCATTGAGGTCTGATTCTTAGTAATCAGTAAGGTAAGATACCTGAGTAATACAGGTCTATATGCAGTGTACTGCAGTGTATGTTATTGGAACTAACTGTATAGGTATTCAAATCCTGAGCTAGTTGAAATCTCGGTCATCATCTCAGTAGAGACTTCCCAAACTATAGACCTCCTGGCTAGGAGTCAACGCCCCTCATTTCCATCAATCCATAAATGCAAAAACTCGTCAGAGAAATCACTTCCCAAAGTGTCAACTCAATCGACCTTCGAAATTTCTCTTATCACCACATTTTTCACATTTCAAATGAATGTGACTCCTCGTCATAAAAGAGAGCGAAACAGCAATAAAGTTAATACATTGTATGCTCAGTAAACTCAGTTCAAATGATAAGTAAATAAAATATTATTTTTTCTGTACATTGATCGTGTGACGATTCCGATTCTGAGCCAAAATAAAAAAAAAAATCACTTCTTATTTTGGCATGAAGCGTGACAAACTTGAAAGTGATCAATCGCGGAGATGAAGAAAAAAATAAAATAAAATTCGCAAAGTGCATCCGAAGCAAAAAAATTGCACAGGCGATTGATGTAACACTAAAAAAACACTTCCTGCTAGTGACGTCTTGCGTAATAGTTTGCAAATTTAGCACCGAAGTGCACAAAGTGTCGAGAATGACTTGAGAAACTCTAAACAATTCGTTGTTTATTTTTACTTCTTTTGCAATCATTGTGTCCAAATTTGGGAAGACAAGCTTAAAATTATTGATAATTATTTGCAAAGCAGCAACTGAATGAGACGTCATTGAGGGTAGCACAGAAAACTAATTGTGTAAAATTTAATTATAAACACTGCATTAAGTATTGCAAAGAAAAAAAAAATCTACTTCCATTATATAATCTGATTACCTACATTCAGTTTTCCTGTTTGTGGTGATGTAGGTTTTTTTGTTGTATGTGCCGCATTTCGCGGGGTTTTTGTCAATTTTGTCTGGGTATGGGTTATATATGCATTTATGTTTTTTTCTCGCACTAAGAATATGAAACGGGGCTAGAAAATGTATTAAAAAAAAAGCCTTGAACAGAAAATATAAAGCTACAATAGATATTTTTACTGCACTCTATAGCTTGCAATTGTGTGCAACTCGCGAAACTTGCCAGTTGGCATGAAAAAATTTCCACGTTGAATAATTTTATTTTTTTTTTTTCAGTTTTCGTGAAGTTCTCTTTTGAGATTGCCTAATTTTACACCATTTACTGTATGTATGTACTACAAAAAAAATCTCTGTATGACGTGAATTTTGAGAAGGCACAGAAACAAAATAAATATGTTACATGTCAATTAGTCATCGTGTGATAATTACTGAAGCTGCTCTCTTTTTTCGAGACTTAGAATTCACTAGTTACTCTAACAGGCAAAGAGACTGCTTTTAGGTAACTTAGTGGTCTTTCTGTATCACGAGGGCATTTAATTTGCCTGTTAGGGATTAGATTCCATAACAGACATCAAGCATGCTTTCATACCGTACAGAAATACCACTAAGGTACCTAAAAGCTGTCCATTTGGCTTCTAGGGATTTTAGTTAAGTCTGTTTGGCTTTTAGGGACTGTAGTTAAGGAATTGTCTTCAATTCCACTACGGTACCTAAAAGCGGACACCTTGACTGTTAGGGATTGCAGTTAAGTCATGATCTTCAGTATATTCAAAGAAAGTATCCTCAATTTTGAAACAATTGTCTGTTAGTGACTTGAATGAAGCCACATAAACAGAGAACTCGAAGTCAACTTGAATTTTGTATGAAAAAGTCGACAAAATTCCTCATGACTTCAAGTAAAATTCGAGTCGACTTCGAACTTGCCACAAAAAATCCAACTCAACGTCAAGCTCCGCAACTCTCTCAAAGCCCGAATGAGTCAGTCAATTTGACTCTTTTTCGTAGATTGTATCCCATAAAAAAATGCCAACAAATATCACGATAATATGCTCAATTCCTTCATTATCTTAAGTCGTTACACCACGTTTTGTGACTTTGTGTCTGTGGAATTTCTCGCTTTTATTCCCACATGGACCTTTTGCACACCCGAATGGAATTTCTATTTTGTTCACATGATGCAAATTTTATTATTTTTTTTTTTTTCAATATATATTTTTTTTGTGTATGATACTCTCGAATAAATCCTGTAGTCGACTTTTTTTTTTAGTGCACAAGAAATTTTCCACACTTATTTTTGCTCTTTCTTTTCTTTAAAACAAAAAATGAAACGATAAATTGCGACTTTATATTCTTGGCTTTTGTTATCAAATTTTACTGTTTTTCTTCTCATTTTTCTCGGACCTGAATTAGTTTTTCATTTGAAAATATATAAAAAGTCTTTTAATTTTTTTTTAAAGTCGCAATTTGCCGTTGTTATTCTTTCAATGATTAAATTAACACTGACTGACTAACTATTAGAAAAATGTTTCATATTAAAGTCTCCTATAGTGTACTGCTTCTTATTCTTCTTATTTTTTTTTTCCCTCTAATACTCACTCAAACTCATTCCAATATTTTTTTATTTTGTTCACAATCTCATACAACAGTTACATGGTATGTATATGTATATAGACATACAGTCATAAGCCCAACAGTCGATCGCGAGAACCGCGAAACTTACTTCGTCTATTTTCGGTTCGGCTTTTTTTTTCACTTCTCTACTTTTTAGATATTTTTCTTTCTACTATTTTTTGCAATGTGCAGTGGCATGGCATGACTAGATGGATGGATGGGTAGGAAAGTGGGATTGTAATAGACTCAAATTAAGCTTAGATTTTTTGATCAGATTTTGGCAAACTTTTGGAATTTTTTATGAATTTTTGAAGACTATTCCGGGCAGCACAACGACTTCTATGCCGCCGTACTCAAAGTTACGCTAACGGCACCGTGACTACTGACTTATCCCCAATTATCGACCAAATCATCCCGCTCAAGTATTAGAATATTCATGCTAGATTCTATATAGATTTATGTCAATATGTGTTAATGCCTGTGGCTTTCATTTTTTATTTCGGATAACTTAGCATGTGGACTCAGCGTGATTCTTTACAACGGAATGTAAAAATGTGCTATACGGTAAAAATTAAGATATGATTTTTATTTTTGCTAATCTTATACATAGACTTGTGTGACTTTTGATTTGACGCTTTTAGAACTAGTTAATATTTGGAGGTTGTTTGTACTGATTTTGAGAGCTAAGGTTGTGTAATGGTGGTTAACTTGTTCTGTGTTGAGGTAGACTTGAGTGTTAGTTCATAAGTATGTTGATGATTTTGTTACAGAATAGGGCAGGATGGGAGAATTTGGATGTACAAAAATTGATATTTCGTGTTACATCATAAATGAATGTCCTCTAACATAAAATAATTAGACAAAGTTTGTGACCAATTTAAGGTTTTTGGAATCCTAGGAGAGCAATTGTACCAAGGCTCATTAGATGGTCAGCCCTGCAGTTAAAGTCACTGAAATTTGATTTTGAATCCAGTTTTAGAACGAATTCCTGGAATATGGCACAACTTAAGTAAAAATGCTCAAATTTGATGGGATTTGAACCCAGACCAATTACTATGAAATGTCTGATATTCCGTAAATTAGGTTTAGATTCTCGATGGACTCTGACTTTAAGTTAAATACATAGATTAGGTTGGTTAAGTTTAGCAATCATTCAACATGAAATGAGCTTGAAGTTGATCAAAGGAGTACCAAATGACTAAGTTGACTGTCATTTTTCATGAATATCAAGCTTTGCATAAGACTATTCTTTTCTGACCAACTTCAGAAGCTGCTTCTAGTCTCTAATTTCTCCTTAAATTCCTCAATATTCCAGATAATCCCTCAAAATTCCAAATACAAAAATCCATCGATCCACCGATCAATTTCTCCAAACCACTCGATCAATCAGCCGTCACTGCACACCCGAAAGCTCAATTTTTACTCATTTCTAGTACTCGTTTGAGTACTGAACAGCGAAAAAAAATTTCTTTTTGTGATTAAAATTTTTTTTTTGCTTTTTTGCTTCTCTTCTCAAGTAAAAATAGTTTTCGGGTCGAGCCGAAAAGTACACACCAAAAAGTAAAAAAGTAAAAAGATCATTGTGTGTGTGTGCAGCACTGCGATAAAAAAAGGTAAAAAAAAATACTGAATGGATATTGAAATAGTAAAATTATCTACATAACGTACATACAATAACAGTTTCTTATATTTTTTGTTGATGCAAGTCATTCATCAGCAAATAAGACACACAGTTTCAAAGTAAGTGGCACCGATATGGAAGTGCATGTAAAGAGATAGATATTGGCAAGAGTGTAAATGAGATGGAGATATAGTCAACATTTACTGATTTATTATCTCTTCCAATAGTGCACTTTTTTTCATATCCATAATTCCCTCCGTCATCAAACTGATAAGTGCATTCTTTAGCGTATGTGTGACAAGGCAACACAGTTATTAGCATTGGAATGGAAAGTTTGTAATTGAAATTTTCTAATGTTTGTTTTGTTTGTGCACCTTTTCTTCAATAATTATTATGATGATCATTTCACATGAAAAAATTTATTGCACGCAATAAAAGGCTAATAAGTTGTCTCATATATGCATTTATGGAGAGATTTGTAACGGATATGACGATTGATGGGAATTTTTCTTGCTTCCAGTTGATTTTTTGGTGTTGACCTAAATATTAAATCAATTTTCGCTATAGATTTAGATTTGAGATTGGAAATAAGACAAATTAGCGGAATTTTTTGAGGAAATTCTTCTTTGATGTTGATGAAGATCAGCTAGATATATCCGAAAAATGAAGTTTATGATAGGAAAAATAAAGTTTGTTGGCTTAATTGAGTAGAACTTAGCTGAACAAGATGCAGTAAATCTCTTGATGCTGTGAAGCATCACTTAAGATTATAACTGAGTTTTTGGAATCAACATATTCGACATAGTAAATCGAGAATGAGTTAATTGTTTTATCTGAGCGATTACAAGTGTCTTAATTAGAGCAGATCAGGTAGGACATTTATTCTTGACAAACTACATCTTTTTTACTCAATTCTAACTGTTTTCTTATCTTCAAATTATAAATTCTATATGGATGCTTGGATTGTGTCGCTTAAGAAGTTGTTATTGATAATTTGTGCTGTATATTTTATTGTTTTTCTCTTGAGATTTCATTAATTAGAGCAAATATTGAATTAACGGACTGCTAAAATTCAAATTTTATATGCTAAAATTAGCAGACATAGTTTCACACCCTTTGTGTTTGCATTTTTGCATTGTCGAGCAGAAAATTGTTTCAAAGAATGTATTTAATTAAATTTACTGATTATTGTGGACTTCAACTGTTGTATAAGCATAAGTAAAGCAAGAACATCGTCACCAGCAAGCAGTAAGCATGAAATATCAAATTCCAGAGACTTGATTCAAATTTTTTGCAAAATTTCACATCAAAAATCATAAAAATTCAACAATTTTATAGATTTACCCATATTTCTGCGATCAACTGCTTGAGAAATGAGCTCAATTTTCATTTCTATTGTCAACTAAGTGAATTCTAATAACAAAAATTATGCAATCAAGTATAAAATAAGAATTTCGTATTCATATTGCCAATTCATCAAATATAATTTTTAATTTCCAATAATAAAAAAATTGCAACGACAATAGAATGAGCTGTTCAGGCTTTTAACCTACACGGAAAGCGAATAAATAATAATAGTTATAATACATACAACAACAGCAGATATGCACGTCATAAAAACAAAACAAAAGAAAAACTTAAATACAGTAAAAAATGAATTTTTTTGATGGAGCTTTTAATTGTTGTTTATGACATCCTACACTGATCATTGTGAATAGTCAACACTTAATCATAATGCTGACATCAAATTAGGCACACGAATTTGCCTTTACTTTTGTAAATGTGCAGAAATAGAGAAAATTGAATGTCTTTGCATGATCTTGTTGTCAACTAAAAATTCATGTTGATAATGATTATATTAAATGCCTACATTATGTGAAACTGAGCAGCATTAATGAAAATCAAAAGTGGAAAAATGAAAGCACGACAGAAATTGATGGCGTGGAATAAAAGAAGCGTTAATATTGACATTTAAAGATGCATTAACAGAGAATGAAATTGAACTCATTCTTTCAGCATCTTTTATATTCCATATGTGCGATACCAGCACAATATACAATATGCTACTTACTCCAATTAGTAATCATATGTGAAATATAGTTATGTGTGCTACACAAAAAGGTAGTGAGAAGCATTAACATTAACTTTTCTTTCGTGCTGTTGCTGCCTTTCAAGCTATTTTAATGAAAATGAACAGAATGTACTGGATTTTTTTTTTATTAAACTTTGCTTTTATTTGCTTTGATTTTTATTGAGTATGAAATGGTAATTGAAATGACTTTGAGCACTTTGAGTGATTTGCGGGTTGGGAGATCTGGGACTCGTGATATGGAGATTTATATCGATGCAGTTGTTGAAAGGGTGACAAATTGTTAATGTTTTGCTAATTTAATGCAAGATTTATGTGAATTTATATCAAGGATGAAGGAGTTGGTGCTGTTGAGGGTGTGGGTGTGGTATTTTGGACTTCTAGGCTTCAGTTGCTATTAGATTGAATAAAGAAGAGATTGAAGGTTATGTGGATCTGAGCTAGCTATATCTTGACCCACACGATAGCCTGGAGCTGATATTCATTCTATTTGATCTTTAATAGTTGCTACAAATGGTATTACTTATTAATAGCGAGTTAGAACTCATTTATGGGATAGCTTGAAGTGAAAAGGCAATGACAATCGAATGCAAATGCCTTTGATTAGGAAACGGCTCTAATTCAAGTCAAGCACTCAATTAGAGCTCCAAATGACTCAACTTTTGACAAGTTCCCTTAGAATTCAACTCAATATCCACCAAAAAAGCGCTCAATCCACTCAAAAACCATCAACTCATCTCCCAACTCCCGACTTCTGCGTTTACTTCTACTTCCATTCACAGAACTAACTTTTTGATTGATAGTTTCTAGAATCTTCTCAGAAAATTCCCATAATGAGTTGTATTGCATTTTAAATACTCATCCATACATAATAATATTGAAATATCATCCACAATAGCTACTATATGGGATGTACAGTTTAGTAACGGCCAATCAAACATAGAAAACATATAATTTTTGCACTCTCGAAAGAAGTTTTTTTTTGAGATTTCATGTCTCTTATTAAGGTAAATAGTTTTCATCATCATCACTGTTTGTTGCTTTATGGTGAATTTGATGCCATATTTTTCTTTACTTTATTTCACTCAATTCACAACAACATCCCACAATGCAAAAAAGCATGACAACAAAGTTAGCAATATGTTCACACAAATATGGAAATAATATAGATGTGTAGGCAGAGTTGTTGATTTGAGGGTGTGGAATGGGCGAAATTTGATGGGGGAGGTGATGTATGGTTGAAGGTTAGGATGGGTCATTAGGGAATGACAGGTCTGTCTCACGTTGCTGACTCTTCTTGTAAGGATTAAGTCAAAGATCTTTGCAACTAGTTCCTAGCCGACTCTTTGCAAAGATTTTGAGTATGAATCTGTATTCTAGAATAAATTAGGTAGGATAGATTGATATATTGAAGGTTTAGACACGTCAATTTGTTAAGTAGAGCTAGCAGGACTTGGAAAGACCTCCAAATGGGAGTCCTGTCATCTCTATTGTTAAAAATTGCAATCTATTGAGCCAAAGTATGAATATATTGACGTTAGATGTAAGATCAGATCAAGATCAATCAAGTAAGCATGATCATGCAAACCATAGCCATAAATACAGCTTTAAGGGCTTATATGGAACTGATTTGAATCAATTGCAACCAAAGTAGATACACAGTATGCAAGGAACTGTCGATATACTCCAGATACCAAACCTCATCTGATCTATTTTCATATTCATCACAAACTATCCCTTAACAAGCTCAACATAGTGATATGAAGTACAAAACTAGGTCAAACAATTCAAAGAATCTCAAAACCATCCAAACCGCACCCATCAAAACTACAACTCTGACGCATGAGAAAATAGGCATGTACGATCTGACAAACTTCCTGTAATCTCATTTAGCATTTCATTTAAAGACAAACGAAATGGAAAACAATGGCTTATCATAATGACAATATTATGACGGCCTGGTCGAAAATTTGAGGAAATTTCAATAACGGTTTTTCATAATTTAAATATTATAGAAGAATTTGTGTGAATGCAACAAAAATTTGGATTGAAAAAAAATCATTAAATCTATTCCATTACCTTTGATTAAAATCGATCATCGCACAGAATTAAATTCATTTAATCATTTTCTGCCTGAATATTAGTTTATTTCTATTTCATTAATTAGTTTTCAATGAATCTTTGTTTGTTTACATTCATTTTGCCGACTAAATTTCGTTCAAAAATTCAAATTTATGGCCAACCGTTACAAAATTTTTAAACAAAAATGTTAATTTAACTATCTTAAACAAGTTGAATTCATAAATTTAATAGTCAGAAATGTCAGCGAGAAGCTCATACACAATTAAGTCCAAAAATTTTTAAATTAGCTGGTACACAACGAAAGTTATTAATGGCTTCGTAAGCTCAAATTACCAAATCCCTAAAATTCTTCGTCAGTAACGGTCATATAAATGGCTCTAACAAAGGAACCAAGCATCAAAAAGGTGTAAAATTGGTACCAAATTGTGTGTCTCGGCGAGTTCTATAAGATAAAAATATAAAATCATATAGCATAATGGAAAATATTCGAGTAAACTAGCAAAAACTATCCGTTACTGACGTAGAATTTTTTTTCGACCAGGTCGATGATTATTTTAATATTTAGCAATTCATAAAAACTTAGTCTGATGTTGTGACATGTGACTAGAGAGCATAAAAAATGGCTTTTTATCAAGTGAGAGTTTATTTTTTCATTTTCAAATGAATGTCATTGTGGCATTTGCAGCAGCAAAAGAGACCGCATTACATGCTTTTGTTTCTTTCGTCATTGTTATGCTCATATTGCGCTTCTAAGTGAAGCTTTATTTCTTTCCTGTTAACATGGAATTTTTGTCATAAAAATCTATGCTTTCTCATAAAAAAAAAGCAGCTAATTATTTTCGCTATGCATCGCACAGAAATAGTTAATAAAATTAATTAAAGGTACTTACCCACGATATTATTAAATGTTATTGAAGTTTGTGTTGCTACTGCGACTATAATGTGGTTGATTGTAGAAAACTAAGGCGCATATTGGATATTATTGTGTGGTTATTGATCAGTGAAATGGAAGGTGTTGTGAGGATTTAGAGAAAATGTTGTGGCTTTTAGGGAAATTTTTCTATTAATAATTTACAAGTCTCTTTGGTTTAGATGACTACAAAATGACTGTAGATTGTTTTTATGATGATTATTTAGTGAGGAAGCTGACCTAGATTTGAAATAATCTTGTTGAGTCTATGTCTGTCGATTTATGGGATTCAAATCTCAGTCCTTGGATTAGTCTGGAGACCGAGACCGAGACCGAGAATGAGACTCGACCAATTCTCAAGATTGAGATTGAGATCAGGACCGGAACTGAGACTAAATAAACCGGAACTCGAGGAACCGGGGCTAAGACCGAGACCGATACTGAGATTCAACAATATCTCGAGACCGAGACTAAGATCGAGACTGAGACTGAGACTCGACAAATGCATGAGTTCGAGACTAAGACTGAGACTGGGATTGAGATTTGACAAATCCTCAAGACCTGGACTAAGATCGAGATTGAGACTGAGACTCGACATATTCTCAAGATCGAGACTAAGACCGAGACAATAACCCAGACTCGAGACCGTGACTAAGACCCGGACCGGAACTGAGACTCGACAAATTCACGATATCGAGACTAAAACCTAGACCAGGACTGAGACTCGACATATTCTCAAGACCTAGACTAAGACCGAAACTGGGTGGGTGACTCAACAATTTTTCTAGACTAACACCGGGATTAAGACTGCTTCGGTGATTTCCCTTGTAGTCTCAATCCGAATCTAAGTCTTGGTCTCAATCAGAGAATTTGTCATGACCTAAACTTCTTGAAACTCTATCTACGATGTCTACCAGTAGTTTATTACTAATACTACTACTCGGTACTATTCCAGTGATAAATGCACGTTCGAATCTCATGAAATGATATCCAGATTTAGATTTGGATGACCAAAGACAAAGTGACTTGAAACTGACCCCATTAACTTCCCCACAACAATTTCCAGATTCAACTTTAAAACCATGATTAGCATTTTTTCAAAATCACCTTCAACATGCTTTCAATGTTGCTTTAGTTCAACAACGGGGGTGTTAAAATAACAAGCAAAGCTGAACCAGAATGTTTTACATACTAATGAACCTTTATATCCCTACTAAAGTTTTGTTAAAGCAACATTGTCACAACAATTAAGAATAAAGAGATCAAATGCATAAATACGTTGAGGTCGTGTATGTGTGTAACTAAAAAGGTCATTTCTATATCGTATGACGTACGTATGCATACTTAATATTACGTCAACATCATTTTTTTTTCTTCTCGTATTTTGAATTAAAATTAAAAATAAAAAATATGTTCATATAAATCAAAACACAAAAGTGCATATTTTATATAATTAGACTTAAGTCTAAACGTAAATAGATCATTTACTTACCGAGAGATGTAAAGTTGTGAAGAAGACACACAAAAAATTGCATTTTTTGCCACAATTATCGTCACACGACGTAAAACACAACATATTTGTGTGTGCATCAGCCTTCGAGTACACTCGTGTATGTTTTTGCTAATATCACATCTAAATGTATGTGCAGATGGGTCTTGCAAAGAGAGGTCGATGAATATAAAAGAAAAAATAAAACGTCAGTAATGTGCATTGAGGCAGCTATAATTAGACAATTTAGTTTAATTAATTTATTGCGATTACGTAATTTGATCGTCGATGACTTTCTTGTCCATTGCATTTTTTATTTCTTATTGCATTGCGGTTTTCATCTCTGCGTGGCCTTTTATTGACATGTCAATTGCTAATTCGATGATCATTTATGGCATGACTTGAATTCCTTCCTCATTTGCCTCACACATTTGATTTCAATTTATTTAAATCTAGGTATCTAGGCTGCACAATTTTTTTTTTTGGCAATCTTTGCATCCGTTGATGATTGAGAATCTGCATCAATACGAATTGAGATACCACCAATGCTGTGTTCATCAATTTTAATTTCATTTACAAGACGAACGCAGGGGGTACCCCATTACGGAATGAGCTTTTAGGTATGTTATTGTGTCTCGGATGAGACAGTGTCTGTCATCTGGTGGATAAATTATGAAGCTTTATATTTCATTATAAAGTCGATAGATGTCGTCACTGTACATGTCGGCCACCAAAGCAATAATCATTAATATTGTAATTTTAGAATCGTGATTGTCTTTTTTTTGGTTGCGAATTCTAATTTTAGATTTATCATCCATAAGAATCATTTCAATCAACAAAAATTTTGTGTCTAGATTTATGAAACAAAAAATCATTAATATCATATGTCGTGTAGTTTGAATGACAATGGACAAGCATTAAATATTCTGAAATAAAAATTAAAAATATTACCGTGACAAATCTCTTTTTCTGTGAGCTTTGATCTGTTGTTGTTCTACATTCAGAAAGTTTAGTGATGTGAAGAGGATATTTTGGGGGATTTTTGAAGGGATTTAGACGCATTTTTAAGGAAGTTTGAATTAGAATTTTGTGGAGGTTTAGGTCGATGGAGTGACATACCCAAGCAACACAAATGAAGAATGCTAAGCTAAGGAGCTTTTAAGGCTCCTCTAAACTTCCTGTATTAACACCAAATAGAAGCCACCTTCATATGACGTCCATATGGTAGCCAAAACTAGGTTTAGTAAAACCTTAAAAGCTCTGTAACGAAGCCTTCTTCATTTGTAAAGCTCGGGATCACTTCTTGATGGATATTCAATGTAATAGCACTTTGCCATACACTCGAGTAACCCTAAATAGCTCAGTGAGAGGAGCATGCGGTTGTAAATGGGTTCAAATCTTAATCCGGGACTCATTATTCGGTATTATACATATTCTGTTCGATCAACACTCACTCGATTTGAATTTTTGGATTTTTAAGTTTCAAGATTAATGTCTTGAAATGACTTGAACTGAACTTATCCCTAACAATGGCTTAGTGATGCCAAAAAAATCTATTTTGAAGGTTTCAGAGAGCTTTGTAGCTTAACATTTCAATATATTCACAAATGTCAGCAATAATCAACAAGAATTTAGACATTTTGAACTGAACTTATCCTGAAAAACTGACCATAGTGTGACCTACTGAACTTATCCTTCTTATAGTTCTCAGTTTTACAATAACTGAACATATTCTTTAAAAACAATTAGGCTTAGTTTTAACTAACCAAATCCAAATTCTAACCAATCATATCCCACGAAGCTAAATTCATGCCTTGAAGCTAAATTTTGCATTCCAAGAAATTAATCTCATCCCTTGAAACTATCGTCGTTGGCGTATATCAAGACACTAAACTCATCCCAACCTCAAATCATCCCAAACTGCTCCAATTCCAATCCCCATTCTCTCACAAAATCATGCTAAAAAAATTCCTCTTCTTCACTTATTTGCTTTGCAAAAATTGTTTCATCCATTTGTATACATTTTATAAATTAAACCGAAACAAGAACACACAAAAAAATGAGCGCAAAAAAAGTGAGAGAGAAAGAGAGAGAGCGAAAAAAAAATATTAATTTGACTCACCACTCGACTGGAATGTATGTTTTGATGGTCGTTCAAGTTCAAGATCATGCCAGCGCACAAACAGAAAGAAGAAACAAAAAAATAATATATAAAAGAATGTACGTTGCTCGCGGTTGAAGCTTCCCATCCATCAGTTCAGCACATGAAAATACACGTCATGTGAGCGACGATGAAACACAAATTTTTTGCTTGCTTTGGATGCGAATCTAAAGGAAAGAGAATGGAGAATAGAAGGATGACTATTAATTATCTGAATATTATTTTACTTCTTATTATTATCTATTTTGTGCGTTAGTGCTTCTTCTTGTTTAGCTTGTTTTTTGTATTCTACCAATTCAATTATTTAGTCATCATCACGACTCCTTTTAAAAATTTATTTATTATTATAACAACTTTTTTTTATTTTTCTTGTTGCGTGCGATGAATATTGAAGTTATTTTTGGTTTGGGTTTTTGTGGTGGATGTGGTAAGAGTTAGAGGCGCTTTTTTGGTGGATATTTAAGGTTTGTTTCAGAATATTGAAGGAAATCGGGGCTGGTTGGATGATTAATCTTAGATCAGAGCTAGAAATCGACTTGGATTTGGTATCGATTTGAGTCGATTTTTCTGCAGAATATTCAAATCAACTTCGAGCTTAGCTTCAGAGTTAGGACTATAGCTGGCTCAGGAATACAGTTAAAAATTCATTCTTGTAATATCCAGAAGATACTCCAGGATATGAACTAAATCCTTGACTAAGTCTGTCCTAGAGTTCGAAACTGACTTTTCTATTTAATCAGAGTCGACTTTAAACTGTACTATATCCTCTATAAATTAGAATTTATTATTTAAGTTTAGCTAAGGGTGTACCCAATGAGTTCTAGGATATTGTGTTGGCTCAATGGGTAAAGCCAAGTATATGGTCTAGCACATTGGTGTGCAACCTGTTAACCGCAGCACGCTTGTGCGGTTTTGGTCGAGGCTTACCACGAAATTGGGTCACGAAAATCAAAAGGTTGCCCCTCAATGATCCAGTAGAACCCTGTTAGAAATATTACAGAACTTTAATGATATCTTAATAGAATTTGTGAGTATTCTGAACTATATTAGTAAAGTATACATCAAACTCCATCAATCATATTGTTTATCCTGTACTATACCGACTACTCAACCATCTAAAAACCCATCTTAACCGCATTTTAAGCAGACCATCAGCAAAGAACCTCAACCTACTCCATACTCCATACTCCATCTAAACCATCCCACATCCCCCAAAAAACAACTTTTCTATCAATACCCATTCAATCCTCTTAATTGAGTCCACAATTATTCCAAAAATAATTCACTTCAACAATCTCTTCTTACTTAAATAAATTGTTCAACACTCAACATCCAACAAAAAAAAGTCTTTAATCTGACAAAAATATGATTATTGAAAAATCTATGAGATGGGATTATATAATTCATAGAAATTAAAAAGATCGATGTGTGAGTGTCATGACTAGTTTTTTAATTTAATGACACGGATGAATCGTATCCTAGTAACAGTGAACAAACACTTTTTTTTTTTGTTAAGCAACAGCAAAGCAATTTAGAACTAATAAGCTGGTTTATGTACGCTAGAATTAAATTAATAGTTCTAATGATAGTCGTCGGATGGAGAAACTAGAATAGTTGGCTAAATTATGGATTGTTAGTTGATTGGAATGGACTTGCATGATGGGAATTAGATGTTGAGAAGGTTTGGGAGAATTGGAATGGTTATGGATTTAGGATGTGCTGATTGCAGTCGTTTTAGATAAATTAATTAGAGATTAGAGAGCTTAAGCTCATAAAGTCACAAATGTATGTGATTATGACTAATTCAGAGTCCATGGATCTAGAATCAGTAGTTAAGTAGCTACTGTTAGCTGCATATTCATCAAAAACAGGCAGTAAGCTCTCATTTCTAGCAACTCTAGCTCAGAAAAGTTCAAGATTACAATATTGAGACTCAAACTTATAATCCTTGAGTCGAAGTCATAGTGATTCGGTTTTAAGGGACTAACCGCCTACACAACCAACCAATTCAAACCCCCATCCTCAAACTCAACAAAAATCCACATCCATAAGCTCCCAATCTCATCACAAAATCCCCTTGATACTTGGAAAAAGTTCTCAGTATTATTCCCAGTCAACAAAATACACAACTTAGCATTGAGCTAACCTTGAACTAAATATGAATTCTATCACATTCATTGAAAATGCCAACACATAATCTAGAAATGAAAGTCAAACAAAAGAAATAAGAATGAAACTCGTTCCGGTTATGAACTTTTTAATAGAAATTGAAGAATCTTCTATCCAGCCAAATTCTAGTTTAAGTTATGACATCAACCTTTCAAATGACCTTCGAAAGAACTGATTCCAAAAATAATCCAGAGATTTTTTTATTTTTTTGCTGGATATAACAATCGTTTTTTAAATGCCAGTCAGATCTTTAAATATCCAATTTAAATTATGATGCATACATCCATTAAGTGTATTAATAAACGGTAAAATTGAGCATATTAATGGTTATCAAGCACATTGTTCCTCAAATGTCAGAAAAGCAATGATGAGTAATTGGTCTATAGCTTAACAAAATAATGATAAATACGGAAGATATTGTCTTTTTTGAGTATGGACATTACAGTACGTCATCAATTATTTAAAGTGGATTTTTATAGTTCTTCTTATCGTTGTGGATGGATATAACTAGTTAAAAAGTGAAACTGGATACAGAAGCTTTGGCTATTTTCATACTGGTTCTGTAGAAATTGAATCTATTTTTGATTTGGAGATGTTTTGTCAAAATTATAGAGAAATCTGGAATATCGAGCTATGTGTAGGCGAATTTGTCAATCAATTATTGGAAGAGAAGGCTAGAGGCTAGTTGCTAAGATTGTGATGATGTGGGTTTGATTCCCACTCGAAATCCTTGGATAGAAAATCGTCAATTGATAAGGATCTGTTTGACAATGGTTTTAGCATCACAGTTGAATTACAAAGCTATATAAAGGAAGGAAGATCAGTCAGAGGGATTCCAGAGAAGCTGTGTGAATCAAATGGCTTCTATATATGTGGATGTAATGTCCTAAGCATTGTGGGAATCGTTGTCGTATCCATGACATTCTATTTAAAGATTAAGAGACCGGTAACTGGTGGGAATCGAACCCACGAACTCACAGCAGAGTGATACAGATATCCGTTATGTTCCCTAACCACTCGGCCATAGAGGCTTTACTCTGGAACTGGCAGATCCACCTTTATATGACTCGGTACCCCTAACTTATAGAAAGACGCTGCCAATAGAAATGTAAATGCACTTGGCATCGGCAATTGGCAGGCAGTTGCCAGCGATAGAGCCAGCTTCAATCGCAAACTAATGGGGGATCATCGATCCACAATTAAACTGTACGGACAGCAGTAAGTAAGTAAGGACAACGAATTCCACTCTGTTCAGTCATTGCAATTGATTCTGCATTATAATTCATCAACAACCAAAGACCATGACATGAAAACTATTTCCATGAACACACTTAATAATAAATGAATAAAAGCCACTTCTCGAAAGCCATCCTTTTATAATTCAAAAAACCTAGATTCCAATTCAATTACAATGATAGCATTTCTATAAATACATCCAACCATTTTCACATTAATTCATCTCAATCAAGTGCATCGTTGGCAATAACAACGAACAGTTTCCAAAGATAGAAAAAGAGGAAATTTAACACAGCATGAAAGTAATGAAAGAAAATTTAGCCTTGACCCAGGATTATTTTGCGGAAAAATGTATATGCTTGCTTCCCCATATTGCATGAAGTTTTTTTCGTTCGTATGGATTCAGCGCTTCCTTTATAGACCTTGGAATGGGATTTAATTATGCAATGTTCAATTATGAAACTAGGTAGTTATGGGAGAAGGTTGTTGCTTTGAGGAGTTTTTTAAGGCTGAGGATGAATTATTGATATTTAGGTGACTTGGCTGGGGCTCAATTGTGATCCATATGGAAGGTGTAGGGAGGTATGCAAGGTCAATTTGGTGTCATTATGGATCTCTATGAACTCAATACTCAGTGTAACTTTTTAACTTAGCTTTGCATGCTAACTTGGAATTTGAAGTAATAAATGGATGTATTTTCGAAAAATTCGAAATTCGGGATTCCAATTTTCGAAATTAATTTCGAAATGATTTTGAAATTCTAAAGTAATTTCGACTTAACTTTTGATTGCGAAATATATTTTGTCATAATTTCGAAATTTAGAATCAATTCCGAAATTCAGAGTAAATTTTGAAATTCGAAGTTAAATTCGAAATTCGGAATTAATTTCAAAATTCGGAATTAATTTCGAAATTCGAATTAACATTCAAAATTCGATCTCAAAACTACGCCTTAATGCATTCCACAATATACTTTGCATCACAATAAAGTCAATCCCCCATTAAGTCATAAAATTTTATATCATTACATCAAAAAACTTTTCCAGAACATTTCGAAATCAATTAGCAGAAATAAAAAGCCATTGTAATTGTTTGTAATTTAAAAAGCTATAAAAAAGCAGTCCTAGCATAATGAAAAATTAAAGGAAAATAGAGAAATTATTTACAAAATAGAAATAAAAGACATAAAGGATTCATGACTTTCGTGATATTTGTAGCTATATAAAATAAAAAATTCACATGCCTCTATAATTACAATTATGCCAACTGCAATGAATATTCATTTATAGCAGAAAAGAAAAAGCTACAATTATTATTTATTTTTTTTCATATCATCAAGGTTGAATGTTGTAAAATTAAATCAAATTTATATTCAAAATGTGCTTTTTAGGGGGGCTGTATGGAAGTTATGGGAGATGGAAATTGAAATTTTGGGGTTTAAAGTTCGTGTTTTAGGAAAATTTGGAGTATTTTTGAGGTTATGCTGGTCTTTACAATTGGCATTTGGGTTACTCTACTCTAATCACCTTATCGCTGCTCATACTGTCACTATAGAGAGCTCTACAGCTCTAAAACTCCATCGGGCCACAATGGAGAGTTCGACGACTCTACTCTGCATATTTAGAGACTTGTATGTATGGCATCCTATTCATAAACTACAAATTAGTGGACTATACACAGAGATTTGAGTAAAATTTGACTTTTACTAGGATATCATGCACTAGGGCGCCCTAGAAACTAATCTAAAGAGCGCATACTCTAAAGAGCTTGGTATTTTGAGGGTGCTCTAGAGCATGGGCCACTTGGGCGCTTTACTCAGACTCTAGAGCTTCCACTTCATACTATAGGGTATCTTATAAATCAATCCAAGAATCCGTTACCCCTGGGCGCCCTCAACACTTGACAACACTTTCCATCACTCCCATCCAGACCCCAGCATTTTTCGCATTTTCACTCCATAAAAAGCCATTCTATCTCTCACGTATGTGCAAATTAATCAACATCTTTTTTTACATTTCCTGTAAAGGTGATGAGTTAATTGTAATTTACAACACAACGCTGTAGATTCTCAACAGAAAGTCAAACGAGAATGATGAATAAGAGTTAGCGAATTTGAATAGCAACAAAATGCAATTCGTCATGCATGCACGGCAATTATAATTGAGAGGGCGGTCAAATAGTTTGTGTATAAAAACTGCACTGTAATGATTTGCTATTGTGAGGAATGACTTTGGAAATGAATTGAAATGTAAATTTTTATGAGTTGCTTGGGGAGATAAGGTTGAAGATTGTTGCTATTTGAATGATTTTTCTGTGTGGATGTTGAAGACGTATTTCGATAAAATTGGATGGTTGTCTGGGGTACCCGAAATTCATTGAATTTAGGATGGTGTCTGATAAAAATAATATGAAATATTTGCAAGATTGTTGTGACTTCTTGTTATAGATTGCTTGTTAGTCGGAATTATAAGTTGAGAATTAAGAGCTATTTATGGCTATTTATCATTATTTATTGACGTAACATTGATGGCTTGGTTAGTTGAGCATTTGATTTACAGGTCGAAGATCCAAGGTTGAATTCCTAATTTGGAATTTCTTCTAGAACTGGTAAATTGGACCCGAATAGTATACCTACTATCCGATTTACCCGATTATCTGAATAACCCTACATCTACACCTACCCCTACCCAAGATATGCATCTAAACTTGTCTATATGGTAAGATATACCTTAAAGTAAGCACCTTAGTAAATAAAGTAATAGATGAACAACTGACGAGTCCAGTTTCCGTGGATACACTTTCCCTTGCTCAATGTACACCAATCATTACCCCCCAATTAAAATGCAGCTCCATACCATAGTCACGCCATCCTGCAGCCGTATTTTAGACCAATTAACTGACTTGTGCTATGCGAGTAAAGCTCACCTTAAAGATACAGTCTCTCAAAGCATACCAATCCACCCCCAAACTCAATTCTCAAATTCCCCAAAACACATCTCACAACAAATTTTTTTTCGCGGAGGATTTCCTGTACTAAATAATCCAACACGAGTCAACATTCAGTCGTGACTTTTCACTCATTTTCCATCTTTCCTCATATAATACATCCCATGACGTAATCATTAAAGAATTTATCTCAAATCTCATAAAATGTAAAAAATGTCGATATATTCATCTATCACTGCCAAGTTATGAATTCCTTAACAATGTCTAAATTTATTTCTTTTTTGTCGTATTTTCTCTTCTTTAAATTGCTAATTTGATTTATATGATATTTTTGGATATTTTTATCGACTAAAATGTATGAATGTATGAATATTGTGTTTGTGCCTTGAAAATGGGCTGTTAATTTTATTCTGTATTATTTTTCTCGCAATTTTTTTTTCTTTTTGTGAATGAAAAATTTCCTTCTTCTTTTTTAAGTCAATTTATTTTTGAGTGCTTGATAATGAACATTTGGTAATTATATTGCGGATAGGAAATGAAGTGATTGATAATTTAGGAATAATTGAGTTATAGAAGGAGAATTGGGAGATTTTTGGGGGTGTGGGGATGCAAATAAGGATTAGGATTTGATGAGACAAGGCTAGGATGGTTTAGTTAACTATATTGAGTATCTGAGACATGTCTAAAGTTGCTAGAGCTGTGCTGAATAGCCTATGTATTGCAACATACTAAAGTAAAATCAGAAGCTTCAAAAGAACCGTGATCAAGACCATATCTAAGCTGTAATCGAGCAACTATTCAAGAGAACACTCAAGCAACTACCCAAGGGTACGCAAGACACCCACAAAATGTACTCGAGTAACCAGTGAAGACTCCCGTTGTCTCAAATTCAACAAAAGATCTAAATTGAGGCAAACTCTGGGAATCTTGAAATTGTTCTTGTCTTGTTCCTTTTTTTAGAACCTTTAACAGCTTGCTTAGAGTAGCTCCTAGCAGATAATCTAGAGTAGCTCCTAGCAACTAGCTTAGAGTAGCTCCTACAAGCTTGTCTAGAGTTGCTCCTAGAATCTAGTCTAGAGTAGCTCTTAGCAGCTATCAGCTAGCGTAGAGTAGCTTCTAGCAACTATCCTAAATAAGCTCTAAGATGACGTCCTAAACTACCCAGAATAAGCCAAATTCATACTCAATCAACCAGTCTCTGTCAATCTTGATCATCAGCAATATCTCAATTAGCAAAATACCTTAAAAGCTTCAATTTTAAAAATTCAATTTTGTCATAAAATTTAATTAATTTATCAAAAAAGATAATTAAATTCCAAAAGATCTCAGATAATCTCCTCATTTAAATAATCTTTTTTTATAATTAATTTAATCGTGTAATTTTCATATCAAATGACTATGTAGGTAATTTAAAACAATTTATTACTCAACATTTATTAATTGTGATTGTGTGCAGCATTCATTCACAAAACTACAGACACATCCAAATCACTGACATCACGGAAAAGTTTCAATTGTTTGCAGCATTTCAATTATTATTATAAGGCAAGTTGACGTTGCTTGTGTTGAAGCTTTAAGCGTTAATACGTGATGGAAAAATAATCACACTCTGACTTTTGCCGTTGTTGACTTCCTTATGTGGCAGAAAAACGTGAAACTTTTATATTTTTTTATCTTAATCGCATCCGTAAATGTGTGAAATGGAAATGGAATATTATTGAAAATTTAATATTTTTTTGGAAGTGGCAAAAATACGCATTTTTGTAACAAACTTGAAAATTTTAGTCAAAATTCATCTAAAATACTTCCAAATTCAACGGTTTTTCAAAATTCAAATCAATAAATTGCAGTTTGAGAAAATTCATAATGGCGGATTTTTCTCACCTCAAAAAGTTTTCTTGCAAATTTACACCCAAAATCCTATCAAATTCCAACAAAAACGACATTTTCCATCAGAAAAAAGTGGCACCAGCTCATCTACATCAAATTCTCCGTAATTCACAAACAACTGAATCAATAAAATGAGATTCATTAATTTTTCAGGTGTATTTATTTCCGATATGCCCCAAAAATAGCTTCTTATTTCGTCGTACTCATCCAGTCAAATTAAATATTAACGCACATTTCATTCAGTAACAAAATACTGTTCTAAAAATACATTCTAAGAAGCTTCAAGCTTGAAAAACTAGAAAAAGAAGCAACTTTTGTGATATTATAACAAAAAAAAAAATGTTGAAAAGTCTTAAAATATCCTGACAAGCAGCTAAAAAAGTATCAAATTCGCTTTTGAAAGAACACAACCCCTTATAACATCCATAAATAGACGGATAAATATCAAATGAATGTAATTACGTAAATCAGATACACTCCATGACTCATTTGACATACAATAATAAAATCTGTTCAAAATCGCGAATTATCAAGTAATTTTACTGTAT
The DNA here is from genome assembly GCF_022539635.2 of Chironomus tepperi. Lineage (NCBI taxonomy): Eukaryota > Metazoa > Arthropoda > Insecta > Diptera > Chironomidae > Chironomus > Chironomus tepperi. The sequence continues at coordinate 7,416,107 of NW_027226207.1, forward strand.
TAAATTTCAATCAAGAAAAACCACTGGCCCGAGTTCTAAGTTCTCTGTTTTCAATTCTGTGATTTGTTCGCAAAAAAAATAAAACACAAAATGACCTTCATTGGCGGTTCGTCAATCAAATTCACGTTTTTCCATTATATGGATGTATTTTCATTTGCTTTTTTTTTGTTGCAAATATTTAATGTTTCGTGTGACTCTGTACAGCGAACAAAAACAAAAAAAGAATATTTAAATGAGAAACTTGTGGCGCACGAGGAATGAAAATGAATGCAATTTTTATAAAGGCTGTCATGAAACTTTGTCGAATTGCATTATTTCTGGGGGGTTGTGCATCGATTACGTTGGAATTTCTGCTTTTTATCACTTGGATTGGCATGTAGCATCAGATTTCAAGCATTTACCCCTTGTCAATCAACCCCATGTCACCCTCAATCTACAAAATCTAAGTAATCATTGACTTTTTCATAAATTATGTGGAAATTGCTCCTTCTTGTCACTGGATGCAATCTTGCACCAGTTTAAAGCAGTTACCCCTTGTCAACCACCTCTTGCCACCCTTAATGTAGATCCACTCATACATCATCTACGACCGACCCCACATTCAATTATTCATGCAGTTTCATCAATATTGATTATATCTTCTTTCCCATTCAAAACTTAAATCGATTTATTCATTCTTTAATTCATGGATAGAGCGTAGGTCTTAGCTAGTGACATCACCAAGACGGAAGAACATTCTTTATTGCATAATCACAATTCATTGTTTGAATACCAATTAGAATTAAAACTTTTTTTTGCTATTCATGTATGATGATAGATCTATATAGAAACTTAAAGATCCGACCAAAGGTGAAAAGTGAGTATTTTTGTATAATAGGAAATATAAATTGAGGAATTAAATAGTGTAGTATTTATTTTACTTAATTCAACTTTCCGTTTCTTTTCGCAATACTTCAAAGAATAAACGAGAATTTCTAGATTATGCAAGCAGGTTTGTATTCAAATCGATACTTTGTAGTTTAATTGAGGAAATGGAAAATGCTTGAAATGTTTGCGAGGGGTTTTTGAGGAGAAAATTGAGAATGTTGTGGGATTTTGGAAGAATTTTGTAGGCTTTATGGGTTTTTAGGCATAAAAAATGATACATTTTAGTGACTTGGCAACTTTTCATGACAATTTTGAAGCTAGAACTTCAATTTTGATAGTTTTTGTCAAATATTTGTCGAATTTATTGAATTTCATAGAAAAATATTTATAACGATCATTCAAAATTTAAATAATCTGAGCAACTAAATATGGTTGATTTCCCCTGTTCATAGTTGTTCTCCCTTTTAGAAGAAAATTTGTTTTTTATTTAAATTTCAAAGAATAAACATTGAATTAAAGAATTTTAAGCTTCACAGGTAAATATTGATAAATTTACATTAATATTTAAAGTTTTTGATTAATCAAACATTGTGATTATCAAATTCAAGCTTTTTTTGATCAAATTTAGTGAAAGTAAACAAATTATTGCCAAATTTACACAATTTTTGAATGTTTAGTGAAATTTTATCAAGCTTCAAGCTTTATTTACATATATTAAGCCTTTTTCAATCAAAATTTGTCAAATTTAACATCCAACAATTTCAAAATCGATTCCCAACATCAACATTTTCACAAAAGTAAATCAATATTTCATATAATCGTATCAATTAAAAACCAATTTCCGGAAATTTTCAATTAAAATCTACATGAACTTATTTCCCATGCTCAAAACTATAATTCATGTAGTTCAGCAACAACAATTACAAAAATTCAGTTCTGTTTCCATCTCGAAACAAAACAAAAAAAAGAAACATCAATTAAATACATTTCCTTTCAACGACGCTAGTTCTTCTTCGTCATTAAACTCTCTCATATCAAAATTGACTTTAACAAGACCTGAGTTAAGAATATATAAAAAAAAAACTGAGAGACGAAAAACACCCGTATAATCGCGTTCACATGTGTAATTTGTTGCCATTTTCAGTATCATGACTTGTCACTGATTAATTAATTGAAATTAATCACCTCCTTTTTTAGACATTATGTCTTCTTGACTGCTTTTAGTCGTCGTTTCTTCTTGCACACAGTTTTACGTGTTTAATATTATTGAAACAAACTGATAACGGTGTATTTGTTTCTGATAAAGTTAATGAAATGCGATTTTACAGCGAACAAAAAATATATAAAATGTGCTAAATTGTAATGCGCTGTTTGCTGGGACTGAGTGAGGCTTTATATTTTTTTTTGTTTATTTTGTTTCATTCTATTGTGAATATTCCTAGTCATGTGACTGGGATGAATCGTATGATAATTGTTTGAAGTCTCTCTATTGACTTTTGTATATTGTAATGCAAAGTTTTACTTTTTGCTTTTGGGAATTGAGGAATTGAGTAATGGGAGAACTGGGATTGTTGTTTGATGTGCTTTGGCTGGTTTTAGTCATGGCAAAAAATATTAAAGTACATAAAGTTCTTCATCATAAATTAGTTGATTTTTGAAATTTGACGATTTAAATTCTACAAAACTGTTGAATTCAAAATTCAAAATTTACAAAACCGTTGAGTACTAAATTCAAATTTTACAAATCCGTTTAGTGCTATATTCAAATTTTACAAAACCCGTATTACTAAGTTTAAATTTAACAAAACCGTTGAATACAAACTTCAAATTTTACATAACCATTGAATACTAAATTTAAATTTTACAAAACCGTTAAATATAAAATTCAAATTTTACTAAACCGTTAGATCAAAATTTCAAATGTCTACAAAACCGTTACACATTGAAATTCTCAAAAGCAAGCAAAACTCAACCTAAAGTTCCATCTTTATTTAACCACTCATACATTAAACCAGTCCATCGACTACAAAAAAAAATGCTCTTCTTACCCCACAAAACGATAAAATAAGCATTTTCTCAACTCTTATTTTTCACATACATAATCACCATCATGTTCTTTTATTTCATTTCTCTACCTTAAAAAAATCCCCGTTATCAGCAGTCGATGAATCGTCTTAACAATGAGCACAATTATTCTTTTCTCATAAAAAAAAAGCTTAAAAGGCAGCTAAACGAACAAAAGAAGCAAGTCTCATCAATGAAAGGCTTCTAGAAAGTCTCACAATAATTGCTTCCTCCCATTCCCTAATTTTTTAGCCACACAAGAATTCTTTTTTTTCAGTCAGTGACGTCGTACGATGGAGGAAAAACTGTGAGAGACAGAGAGAAAGAGCTTTCATTCATTGTTGTTGCTTTCTTTTCAATTTTTTCTGAAACGCAATTTCGAACTGCGCTTGTTGTGAAAAAACAGAGTGTTTTTTTGTTGTTGTGATGATCGTAACGATTTTGTGGACGAGATTATAGGTTTTAATAGGTTGTATGGAGGTAGTTGGATAGGTTTTTGGGGATTTGGAAGGTTTTTGAGGTTAGGTTTCAGACTTGAGAATTTAATTTGAAGATTTTTTGGAAGTTTTAAAGACTTTTAAGAATTTTTCAGTTTTTAAAATGAAATTTAACAATTTTTAAAGATTTTGAAGTGTTTCAAACAAATTTAAAATACTTTTTGAATGATTTTAATCAATTTGTTTAGAATTTTTTTAAATTTACAACAACTTTTAAACAATTTTAAAATATTTTTATTAACTTTTTAATATTTATTTAAAAATTTGAATATTTACAAAAAATTCTATTCTATTTTAAAATATTTTTAATCAAATTTTGATCATTTTTTAACCCTTTAAAATTTAATCAAGCTTTAAATTGTTTAAAAAAAGTATTAATTTTTTGCAATTTTTAAATTACATTATTCAATTTTTGAATATTTTTGTTAATTTAATTCATTTTATAACATTTTTAATTGAGTTTTAGTTACTTTTTTCCCAAATGTTCAACATTTTCAATGAAATTTTAAATTCAATTCAATTTAAAATTGCTTAAAAAGTCTTTAATTTATGCAATTTCAAATAAATTTATTTAATTTTTGAATAATTTCGATAAATTTTTTCAACATATCAATAATTCTCAACAAATTTCAAAACGTTGTGAAATATATTTTATATCATTTTAAATAATTTTTAATAAATTTCATATTTTTTTCCTCAAGTTTTAAATTTTTCAACCAATTTCAAATATTTTTCAACGAATTTGAAATATTTTCCAATAATTTTTCAATATTTTGCAACATTTTTACTGTCAAAAATAAATTCAGTTTTAGAATCATAAAACCTCAATTTTTCGCTAAATCAAGAGCACATAACGCACCTAATGAATACTTTAATTTAAAAAATTAATTAAAAAAAACTTACAAATTGGACATTCCACTCTGACCACATCTTCTTGCCTTTTACGAACTTCTTATTCAACATTAATTTCGGTGAAAGAATTTCACTCTACGCACGTATACACAAAAAAGAGAAAAAAAACATATTCACACGCACAAACGCGATATCATTTTCCACAACGCAATATCTTTATATATTTATATATTTTTTTATTTTTTTGAAAACATTGAAAATTATTTCAATTTTTACGCCGATTTGTGAAAAGTGTGATGAAATTTGAGAAAATTTTCCGATTAATACTTTTAAATTTCAATTAAAAACAAGACTTTTTTTTCTATTTTTAAAAAAAATTCACAAAGTTATTTTTAAAAAAAAATTCAAAAAAAATCTGAGAATTTTTAAAAAAAATTTGCAGCTTCAACTTTCACACCAAATTTGGATTTAAAATGTAAAAATTCACAAAAACTATATTTTTTCAGCTTTATTTCCATTTTAATATTTTAATCGCTTCACAGTCCCTTCCCAACTGAACAACTGCAAAAACACAATACGAAAAAAAAGAGCTTTCCTTTCAATGTCTTTCCGACTCATGAACTGCGACTGTATTCGTGTGTTGGAGAAATATATGAATATATATATAAAAAAATTTCAAGTTCAATGTCGACGTTTTCATTTCATGATGATGATGCCAACTGTGCATCTGTATTAGTGAGCCACAATATCTTCCATCTCGTTCTACCTCGGCTCTATAAATGACGATGACGATGATGATGATTTAAATACAATTGGATGGGAAAAAATAAGAAGAAGAAGTCCAAAAACAAGAATTTGTCCGAATTCAGTTTTTTTTATGTATGTATAAAAATGGGTCATGTATGAAGCTTGCAGTACACGGGAACAAGAAGAAGACAGCACCAAATATCTCATTCTGCAGTGCTTGCACGAGCTTGCTGTATTTTAAAATCAATAATTTTGTGCTGTGGCCATGACAGTGAAAATATATAAAAAAAAAACTATTTGATGCTTGCCCTCCCTCATCCTGTGCATGTATTGTGCTTTGCATGACATTGCTGAACAAAAAAAAAATCGGAAAAACGTGCGCTTAAGAAGCTTGGAAATTTTTCTGTGCCTCGCTAAAAAAAATCGAAGATTTCTTTTTTTTAGTTTTTTTTGTTTTCATTGTCAAGGCAAAATTTTGGCCCAGGCTTCCCATATGTTTTTTGTTGTATCTGCTTCTTCTTTCTTTCTCTGTGTGTTTATACAGCAAAAGCTGTTCAGTATTACTCATCATATATATTATGATTTATAGACACTTATTTGAGATAATTTGATAAATGACTGCATTCAAGTTTTCGTACTCAAATCAATAGAAATGTGTCATTAAGGTTGGAAATTTATTTACAAACAGAATCAAAATCGCTAGTGCGCGTGACCTTCAATGGAAATTGAATTGATCTTGAACTTGAAAGAAGGAATATGGTTGGATGTGTGAGTGTAGCTTGGTCGTGAATATTTCACCCACATCAAAACAAGTCTTTGGACTTTTTATTACTTAAATATTCTCTTTTTTTCACACATTGATGAAAGTAGTTTTCTTGCTGACTTGCTTTCTCTTTAGTCGTTCTCACTCTGATTCCAATTATTTATTATTCTACTCTTTTTTTTTCACTCGAGTGTTCTTAAAATTGATTGTTGAATTCTAGCTCTATATATGGATTTTCTGATATTCTTTTAGATGTATATTAATGGATTCTTTTAGCTTGATTCATTCAAATTCGTAGATTATCATTTTTAATTCTTCTTGCATCAGCACTTAAGAGATTATCTTGAATAGCACAAATCCGAAATCTGACCATCAGGTCAGGGATTCTCTGGCATGGTACCAGATTTAAAGGTTAATCGATCAAAACACTGGCACCAGGTCGACGTGACTCTAGCATAATACCAGAATTATATCGGATTCGGTATCAATTCTGAGTCACGTCGTCCTGAGTCCGGATTCTTGATCGATTAGACCAGATTGGCGTGACTCTGGCCAGGTACCGGATTTAAAGGTTAATCGATTCAAAATTTGACATCAGGTCAGCGTAACTCTGACTTAAAGCCGAATTCAAATCGAATCTGCCTTCAATTCGATTAGGCCAGGTCGGGGTGACTCTGACATTGTGCCGGATTCAAGCTAATCCATTCAATACCGAGTCACGCCGTACTAAATTCAGATTTTCGATCGATTAACCTACTGTACAGGCATATGACTGTTATATGATTATATTCTATTACTGATATCATTAAAAATTTGCAAATGTCAAAAAATAATGAATCATTTCATCATAAAAATTTGTTTACTTCTTATCGCACATCAAAATTTTGTGTGTCCTGAACTCGAAGTCAACTTGAAATTTTGTAATAAAAGTCGAGTCGACATTTGGTTACTGTAATGTCGTGAGCAGTGTTACTAATCGTTCTCATATTGACAACATTCTATTGGACTCTATTGGATGGGCAACCTGTATGTCGTGGAATAATAGTGAGTCGCCAAAAAATGCTGGAAATGCCTGGAGCATCAGTTTAACCAGCTTAACACCAAGACGTGTCGCGAAAAACGAAAGTTTGTTCACCACTGGTATATATAATGAATTGAGAGATCGGTTTCTGGTAGGAATCGAACTCACGCATCCACACAAGAGTGATAGAGTTAGTCGATCTGTTGCCTGACCACTAGGCCACAAAGACCTTATAGTCGTACAGACAGATTCGGTTATATATGACTAGATGCACTAGATTCTACTCTGTTCAGACACCACACTTATAACCACCTTCTAAGCTTAGCCCGAATGGATTTAATTCTATTAAACTAGTCACTAACTAGACATTAACTCACCGAATGATATACGGTTTGAAAAAGTCGGAAAATACTGTCATCAGGTCAGCATGACTTTGACTTGAGTCTGGGATATTACCAAGTCGGAAACATCAATATCTAATATTCTCACGCCGTGTGCCTTTACCTTCCACAGGCAAAGAGACCGCTTTTAAGTACCGTAGTGGTCTTTCTATACCAAGAAAGCATGCTCTTTCCCTGTTAGGGTTGCAAGCTAATTTTGATGTATTTTTGCAACTTCATAATTTCCTCAGAATCACAATCTTCATGTTCTACTTCCAAGAATTCCCAAATCCATTTCTAGCGCCCAACACAAGATTTAAATAAACAAAAATAAGTATCGAAAGCTATTTTTTCTCCATTCCCGATTCCTAAATATATGTATATGACCATTTATGATGTCAGCAACTGGGAATTTTATTGAAATGCAAATGATTTCTTTTTTTTTCTCCTCTCCCGAACACAAATATGGGAATCGACTGGGAATAGTCGACGAAAACAACAAAAAAACTGTATATAAATTATATATAAAAATTTATCAATGTATTGTGAATTTTTTTGTTATTTAATTTTTCATATTTTGTGGCTATTTTCATTGATTTATGAAGAAAAATTTTCAGTTTTCAGCTTATTTTTTTAATTTATTTGTGGATAAATAAGAGGATGTGCTGCATGAAAATATCTCACATATTCGTACTCAGCTTCAACATTCCGAATTATAATTTGAGAAATGTATGCAGATTTACAGTCACGAATTGTTTGAATATTTGGGTCAAGGTAAGCTTTTATGCCTGAGGAACTAAAATTACTCAAAAATTCCATCGCATCCTCAACAACAAGCCTCATATTCAGCATCTATTTTTGTACTTTTTCACTAGAATATCCCACAAATATTGATTTTGATGTGGTACTTTGTATCTTCTCTGGATTTGTATGACATCATACCATTTTATCCGCAAGTGTAAACACTAAATGACGTCAAACTCTCTGACTTGAGAACGTAACATCTTCATGTGATGGGAAAAAAATTCTATTTGAACTATAAACTATTATGATTGAAAAAGTACTTGAGGAATAAAGGAAGTTTGGGATATGAATATTATATGATTATTAAGGGAGTTGAGGAAGGAATTTGTAAGGATGTTTGGAAGAATTCTTAAATAGACCGTGAATAACGGATGGATACGGATCACTCCATTAATTAAAGTCTTCAAAGCTGACTTTCTGGACAGTAAAATAGCTCTTGGACGTCCAAAGAACTCTTGGAAGGTCTGTCGATGGAGATAGTATTGCGCTTGGTATCGAAAATTGGCAAGTTTGAAGCCAGCGATAGAGCCAGCTTCAGGCCACTCCTGTGGGAGGTCATGGATCACAACTGATCTGAACGACCAGCGAAGTAAGTAAGTAATATGGATCACAATTTATCTCTAAGGTTAGCTATTAAAAAAGAAGACAACGCTGACTCGGTTACATAATATTTCATATTTTAGTTCCTTGTACAGTCTGGAAGGAAGCTGTTGATAGAGACAGCATTGCATTTGGTATTGGCAATTGGCAGGCGGAAGCCGGCGATAGAACCAGTTATAGGCGACATCTGCGGGAGGCCATGGATCACAATTGATCTGTACGGCCAGCGAAGTAAGTAAGTAAATACAGTCTGGAAGTTATATCCTGGTCTATTGCAGGGGTGTATTCAGTATGGGAAGGTTAGTTAACATCACAAGTGCAACCCAAGTTCCCCCAAAAACCTTAAATTCCTTCAACTTCCACCACCTGACCCCAAAATACACTTCCATATGCATTTGAAAAAATCAATTTTATTTCATTCAATTCAGCAATAAAGTGCAAACTCGTGTCATTAATAGCTTGCAAAACAGTAAACATATATTATTTTCCCATCGAACTTTTTTTATGAAAATTTTCAACAAGCTGTAATCACGATTATCTTATTTGCACGTTTTATCATTACGTAGTGCAACCTCACGTGATTTATTTTAGATTTTTGTTGGTTTCTTTAGGTTTGCAATTTATTTTTAGAGAATGGAACTATAAGATCCACAAAAGTTGGAGGATGATTGTCGTAGGTGCACTAACCGAATTGGTGTAGCTTAAAACAGTGAAAAAGAACAAGATTCTGACTTGAATTTCCCTGGGATCGAACCCAGGTCGTTAGGGTCGGTAGACCAACACTCCAACCACTACGCCACTGCTGCAATTTAGTGTTTTAATTACAATTTGCAAAACCTTTTTCACTTTTAAAATTCAATGAAAAACTGACACGTGGCAAAAAAATTTCCAAACTTTTTCCTCAGGCTTTTCCTCAAATTTTCCCTCAAATAAGGAACGAAAAATTGAAACTAAGTAAAACTTAAGTCACAAAAAACTTATTCATCATCATGATTATTACTTCTCAAATAATAGATTTGAAATGTATCTTAATGTCACGTGTAGCTGAGCGTTTCAGTAAAACGTGAAAATTTGACTTTCAATTGCTCTCTGCCTTTATTGCATGTAATTGTTAGTGAGCCTCGTGTAATTATACACGATGAGAGATTAAATATTTTTTTTTTATATGAGAACAAAAAATATAATATTCACATTGTAATGTAATAAGCACATATAATCACATTGTATGTGAGTATATAAATAGATTAGCATCAAATTTTCATTATTTGACTTTTAATATGCATGGGCAGTGGATGTAATTTCCTTGTCGTCCCCTTTTATGGTTGATTGTTTGTGGGTGTAGAGAAGTAATTTAAGGTGTAATGGGATTTTGGAGGTCTTGTTAACCTGCAATGTAGACAGTTTTTTGCTCATTTTTGTGTAATTTTGGCAGTGGAAGGAGTTTAGATTAATTAGAATTATATCTTGCCATTATTTTTAATGGTTTTCAAGTATTAATGTATGTAAATAAGCTTTTACAAGCTTGCAAATTAAGAAAAACTTTTCGAAGTGAGAGGAAAAATTGTCATAGTTTTGTACCCTTCAAAATTTGAATTTTGAGAAATCGTTGGTTAACTTATCACCTTACTTGTAACTTAACATCTTTGAATTATGAAAAACTGTTTTAAGTCTAGTTTTAATTATTGAACTTATTGGATTTTCACACTCTCAAAACATTTGAATTTCAAAGTATCGTTACGAACTTAATTTCAATTTGCTCACTTTGCATCTTTTGAATTCAAATCATAAAATGCCGTTACAAGCCAAGAGTTAAATTTACAACTTTTCATAGTTTCACACCCTTTGTGTTTGAATTTCAAACAGCCGTTATTTAGTAAATACTGAAATTCTTACATTTTCTTGATAAATCTCCATTTTCATCACTTACTAATCCAAAAAATCTCAGCAAAACACAATCTAAACATCAATACAGCACTTCCAACCACAAAATACCTTCTAAATCAACCTCAACTTTCAAAAACTTCACAATATCTGCTAGAATTTTTCAAAACAAAAATAAAAGATCATCCACACAATACGTAGAGCATGCGTCCTAATAATTTGACGTAATCAAGAAGAAGCCTATCCTTGCGTGGGCTACTCGCCATAAAATAATGCCTAATATCCTCGACAAGGAAGCGAGGAAAAAATTCTCCCGAAAAAAAACAATTTTTTATTGGAAAATCGCTTCAAATGTCAAAGTTGATGTAAAAGCGTTGGCGTCACACTTACATCATTTCAAGACGGAAGGAAGGAGAAAATATCGTTGATTCCTGATGTTCGCGTCCGATTGTCGCCTAATCATAAAATCATCAATTTGTTTATGCTTTTTTTGCACAATATTTATCAATATGGAGCAATTTCCAGCATAAGTTTCAAAAGTGTGGATCACTTGCATATTTGTAACAAATCTTCTTATTCTACCTACGATATTGCGACGTGGCATCCTACCTTCCACAAAAAATCATCATCATCGTCATTAATTCCTTAATATTTGTGATACACTTGCCGTTTTTGCAATGATGTTATACACTGACAAATTAATAATAAGAAGAATAAGAAGAAAGTAGGGGAAATGCGATACTGCGCATTCGCAAATGCCATCTAAAGGACAAGGTCAGGGCTGAGTATTCAATATAATATTTCATTTCCCTCTCTGTCTCATTCTCCTTCTCTTTTACATGCTATGTTGTATTTTTCCTTTACTTATACTAAGGTATCTGACTGCAATTTTTGTGAATGAAGGGATTGAGTTGCTTTGACTCTTTGGAAATGTCATTTTTTTGTAGGTTATGTTTTTTGGGATTATTTTGATTGTTTATTTTGAGAATTTTTTGAGGTTATGTTATTGATTCTTGGAAGTTTGGATAGTAAAATTGATCAGAGTAAAGTGGAATTTCAAGAAATTCATGACATTAGGTCAACTGCATGATATTTTAAACAATTTTTATCTTTTTTGAGGTTATGTTTTGGAATGTTTAGGTTAAAATCTAAATAACATTAACTTATCCTCCAGCATTCTGAAAATATTTCTTAGAATTTTAATATTCATTAATTCTACAATTTAATTTGACTCTGAAGTAGTCTTGAACAATTTTGAGGTTAGAATTTCAATTTTTGCTTAACCAACAAGCAGAACTTATTAAAATTTACTAATTTTTCTTCAATCGGTTGAAATTTTTAGACTTAACTTAAGTTCATCAACAAAAACTCCCAAACCATAAGTAACAAATCCCCCAAAAATGCGCTCTAACTACCTCAACCCAAGTAACTTCCCAACTTATTTTTATTCATATGCATGAATCTATGTTTACATTCTTCAATTCTCTTTTTCTATCGAATTCAACCCACAGAAATTTTTTTCAGCCTCTTCCTATGTTACTCACTGTTGTTGTATTTTCCATGAATTTTCCTTCAACAATACAAGTTCCCTTCTTTCTTTTCAACTTATTGTCATATCATAAGAATAAAAAAAAAAGTAATAATAATTTGATGGCAATTTGAATAGAATTGTGATTTTGAAATATACAATTTTTTGATATTGAAATATAAAAGAAGACACAAAAGGGAGGAAGGAGTCCACCCAAGGGTAAAAATGGCGTAGATGAAAAGGAAAAGATTAAGGAAATAAAGCCTTAAAAATTGTCCTTTTTGGATATTGGAATTGAATAATAATATTTTTATTTATTATATTTTGGTGAATTTTGGTATGATGGGGTTAGGCGGGGTTAGAGTTTAGTGGAATCGAGGGAATTAAGACTGTAATTTTGAGTTTTGGTTACTAATTCGTTAAACAGGATGCTTTAAGCAAGCGTATAGCCAAGATTAACTCATAAGGAATAGCAAAGAACTTGCTTGAAACTAACATTTAGCCCGAACCGCGCAATACTGCAAGTCTTCTTTTGTGCAGCCAAATATGCATTATGAACAGCAGCAACAATACCATCAGAGCAATTTTGCATCATATTGACATTTGCCATCAACACAGCGACCTAGCAGTACTCTAGCGATGATGCTGTGTCTAGCATTAGTCAAGCTACTAAGCAATATGAGGACAAGACATCATTAATCCAAAGAATCAAGATCTGAACTTGACAACCCAAATTTTTTGAATAGACTTAGTTCATGTATTTAAAATTTAAATTTTCAACAAAAAAGATGGTCCATCCGAATTGTACTCACATATCATTCAAATAATGCCACTTTGGGTTTCGAACCCTTAACCTTCTGATATCATCAAACTGAAGTTTACGATTCCTTAACCACATCACTTAATCAAGTCATTTTCATTTTAATTCTAATTTCTACAAAATCGTCAATATAAACTAAAACCTTCAATTTTCAACTAATTTTTAATTTAATTAAATTTAATCAATTTTTCTCACCCGATTTGCTTCACATCCGTAACTTAACTCACTAATCTCTATCTTAATTGAATATCTTTGCCTTATTTCTAACCTACGTCACAAGCATATAAAAATTTTGACGAGCCAATAAACAATTAAGTTGCAAAATAATAACAACATCATCAATAAAGGATGTAAATATCGGATCATGATAATGTGTTTGCCAGCATATTACATCCAAGAATGAAGAATCTATTTTCATTTCAATATTTTTTATCCGCATAAACGAGGAAATAAATAGAAATTAATTTTCTTTGCCTTATTGCGATCACTTCCATCGTCCTACTCAGGATGATAAAAATTCACGGTGAATTATGAAAGTATAGATGAGGTATGGCGAGGAAGAAGGTTATGTCATGCAGCAATTTACAAATTATGATGTCAGATATTACATGAAGATGAGTATGGATTTAAATTGAAGGTTGGAGATGTCTTTGATGTGCATTGATGTGGGAGGGTTTAAAGTGGAACTTAAATTGGAATATTGCAGTCAAGAAATATCATAAATTAATGAGAATTTGGCAGTAATAACGAAATTCTGTAAATTTAAGGTTCGAATCCTAAGAAAATGGTAATGAAGGCTTTTCGTTCCAAATAAAAAATGTCTTTTTTGCTTCCTTTTTTGAATTTATATTCAGAAACAATCCTAAATGGCATTATGTAGCTGATTAAACATTGCTATTACTTCATCGTGTGGGCGACAAAATGTCAAAAGGATAAAATTGTTCAGATGACACTATGACTTGTTAGTTCCCGGAAAGGAATTTTATGAAAATTCTGTAAAATTTTGACCTGGCTGTGTTCTTTCCAAGATCAATTTTCACATCAAAAAACGAAACTTGCTATTGCATATCGTTCAAAATAGCAATCGAGGTGTCCCAAAGGATCAACTACACTACTTACAACGACACGCTAAAGCTTTATGATTAAATATCATCCAACTTTTCTCCTTGCATCCTACAATTTCTACAATACAAAACCATCATATAACCCTCAATCTTCAATCCAATCCCTCACCCCACCTAACAAAACCACCATCAATTCATCAACCATCCACAAAAAATCATTATCAATATTAATTTTAAAAAAGGTTCACAAATGAGAACTTCTTCACTTTCAGCCTTGCTATCACTCATCCCACATCACAACACTCCATCCATCATACCCAAAAAGAGCAGGATGGATGGATGATGCAACTCTAATATAGTGACATAAATGTAAAAGAGTAGTAAAACTTTTGTGGATGTATGGGGAATAATTTCATATTATTTTCATCCCTAGTTGATGTGATGTATGAAATAATAATGATGTTGACTACAACGAGCGAGAGAGAGAGAGAGAGAGAGAGAGAGAGAGAGAGAGAGAGAGAGAGAGAGAGAGAGAAGTAATGTGGGGCAGTGGGATGATTGCATTTTACACTGTGTTGATATGCTTACTTCCTATTTTACATCGTACTTTATGTATAGAATTATTATCGATTTTTTTTATGCTTCCTACTGTGATGTATTTGTATTGCATGCTATGCAGATAGTTGCTGTGTTGGCAACTGAAAGGATTTTTTTTTTGTTCTGTCGATATTATTGTGTGCATGTATGAGTGCAGGTTGGCACTTTTAGGGGGTTTTCTGATGTAATTTTAATGATTGGATGTGACGTCAATGCAGTTTTTGAGATTTTTCAAGGTTTACGTTGAATAACGGTCAATAAATATTTGAAAAATAACGGTCAGATTATTTTTGAATGACAATTGTCAGAAAATATTGATTTTTGCATTCATAGACGTCACTTTAGAACATCCCCAACATGAAAATTACACGATATACTTGCATAAATCCTGTGCCAAGTATGACTATATTCACTAACAAAACAACCAAATGACGTCATGCTTTTTGGCTTCTGAAAAATCTCTGTGTGATGTTTTTTCAGCCTTTCTTCAAACCAACAATCAATATGAAAATGTAAAACGAATGAATAGGAAGAACTAGAAATGCCAAATGACAGAAATGATTTTCCGGAACATCACATTTATGATCTACTTTCTTTTTCTCTTATTTCAATTGTATATTATTTTTTATTATAGACTTTTTCTCTTCTGTTGAATGGCTAAAGATGTAAAGTAAGAAAAATTTTCGGGAGGAGGGATTCGTCTACAGATAAATTTTGATGATGGATGAAAAATAATTATTTTTAGCACAGCTTGTTTGGATACTTTAACAAGTTGTAACGTGATTATTGCGGGAATGACTTAAGATTGATGATTTAAAGATGGTTATTAGAGTTGTAGTGATTAGCATTTAGTGTGGTGTGGTAGGATGGATATACCATACTAAGTAGTATCCTATAGCATACTAAGTAGTATACTAAAGCATACTAAGTAGTATCCTAAAGCATACTAAGTAGTATCCTAAAGCATACTAAGTAGTATACTGAAGCATACTAAGTAGTATACTAAAGTATACTAAGTAGTATACTAAAACATACTAAGTAGTATACTAAAGCATACTAAGTAGTATCCTAAAGCATACTAAGTAGTATACTGAAGCATACTAAGTAGTATACTAAAGCATACTAAGTAGTATCCTAAAGCATACTAAGTAGTATACTGAAGCATACTAAGTAGTATACTAAAGTATACTAAGTAGTATACTAAAACATACTAAGTAGTATACTAAAGCATACTAAGTAGTATCCTATACTAATTTAACTAGTATCATCTACTACACTAGCTAGTATACTAACTAGTATGCTCTACACCTTAACCTTCAATCACGTTCCCATTTTCCAATTCCCCATTAGCTGATCCGCCACATCATCACCATATGACACTAATCAATAACCATCTCTATAGACAACACAGTGACATAATAATTCATATGACATTTATGACAAATAATTCCCACCTCTCATTCCTATCTCTTATTTGCTTTTTAAAAGTGACCTTGGAAGTTTTCCACTTGCCATTTACATGAACATGTTCCCTCCTTCATTTCATATTTCTTCATCTACATTGTGTTAAATAAATTGTACATGAAATTTATGTCGAGAGGATTGTTTTGGGTGTTTTGGGACGGTGGGAAATTAGATGTTTTGGGAATGTAGGCTAATTATGATATGGAATTGAATTTGTATTGGGGGTTGAAGGTTCCTGGAGTCTTGGTTTAGATTGCTATATCCAGAACTCATGTTAGAGGTTATCATGTATACTAAGGTATCATATGCTAGTCATATATACTAGGGTTATCAATTCCAAATGTCAAATAGGCAAAAAGCAGTAGTGTTGACTAGCCATAATCAAGGATTAGTGCAAATTAGACACCAAACAGACATTTAGGTGCCAAAATCACAAATTATACTTTGTAGAGTTATAAGCCTTACACGTAACTAAGATATTCAATTTAGAATCCGACAACCCTACACCACATCATTACCTAACATCCAATCCACCTCAAAGCATAATATTCACAGAATTAAGAGCGAGAAAGGCAAATTGTACAACCTCATTGCGATTACATATTCGCATCATCATCATCATTACATACACACACACAGCCACACAGCAAACTAAACCTGGAGTCATGTCTAATTCCATCCAGAATATTTATGAAAAAAAAATGAATAAGAACGAAAGAGAACGAAACAAGTCAAGTCAAATGCGGGAGAACTAATGCGAAACAGCAACAATAAAGTCAAGAAGATATACCTCCTCAGAACAACTGTATGCTTACTATATAAAAATCATTCTTTGCTGATTTCTTCTTGCTTAATTTTAAAATTTTTCTTCTTGTCCTGTTCTGTACGAACATAATGTGCAAAATAAAAAAAGTAAAACTTTAAATGAGTATGAAT
The DNA here is from genome assembly GCF_022539635.2 of Chironomus tepperi. Taxonomy (NCBI): domain Eukaryota; kingdom Metazoa; phylum Arthropoda; class Insecta; order Diptera; family Chironomidae; genus Chironomus; species Chironomus tepperi. The sequence continues at coordinate 7,432,992 of NW_027226207.1, forward strand.
GTATAAAAGAAAAAAATGAAATGAAATGAAAGAAAAAGTTGAAATAAAAGTAAATGAGAAGAAAAAAGAAATCAAATGTTGAAGAAGGCAAAAGCGAATTTGAAATTTAAGAATTGCAAATTTTGTGATGTTCTGGAGTGAAGTAGAGAAGATTGAATTACTGGATTTGATTTTCTTTATGGAAAGTTGGATGGTTGAATTGAAAGAGTTTGAAGTTTTGAGGATTTGGTTATAATTTGATTCACTCATTTCTTTTTACTTCTAGGGCTGAGGCTCATGAGGCCCATTGCCGCATGAAGAAAACGGTAGATAAAAATCGGCTCTAACCTTCGAGAATTTCTGCTAGTTTAACTAGTTAACTTTAGCGTTTTTTCTACACATCAAATCCAGGAATTCTTATGTAATTTGACTTACAGAAGAAGTTGTGAGCATCAAAGAAGCTCTTAGAAGCGATAGAATCAACTTCCTACAGTATCTAATGACAGCCATAAATCTAAACTGATCTGTACAGTTACTGAAGTAAGTAAGATTGCAATCTTGATCACAAACCAGACCAACTGGATCTTGAAACTCAGTTTAGTTAGAATCAAACAATTTAGAAACTTAGTGATTGAAATATTCAACTAAACTCATAAAATTCCTCACTTAATTCAGTATTTAAACTTGTTGAATCTGCTGTGAACTAGCAGACAGAACTGTAATCTTATCTAATACACAGCTTAAGAGCAATGAAGTTGATTTTAACAAACAAATGTTTATTATTTGACGATTCAAAACAAACTAAATATTTCTAAGAAAAGGGTTTGCAACTATGAAGGGGAAAATCAACTAACTTCAATTGCAAATACAATTCAAATATTAAATAGCTGTTATATTCTCAAAAGTATTAAAACAAACAAATTTGATAGAATTTCTAGTCAATTGTTCAAAATTTAATAGAATTTCCAATCAAATATTCAAACTTCAATGGAATTTTCCAATAATCCATCCAACTAGCTCCTGAATACATCCAAACATCCAAACAAATCAATCAAATGATCCCGAAACAAAGTCCAAATATCAAACAAAAAGCTTTAAATTTCAATAATTTACCGTGAACATCAACCAAAAATTAATTCACACAATAAGGAACTTGACACAGGTTGATTACGCAATCATCAATAATTCATGCTAATCAAATCACATCCAAAGTGATCAAAATTCCTATTTAAATCTCTTAAAAAAATCAGCAACATTCAGAATTAAATTGCTATGAAATTCTTCTTTTTCATCTTAATGCCTCAGCACGCTATATATACATTTATTGTATGTTTTCATGCTAATATTACATAATCAAGTTCATCGCTGGTTGTTTCCTTCTTCAATTTATGCTCGACTGCTTCATTTTCTCCTCCATCCAAAGAGCTATCAAATTCTTTCTTAACTATCCAAGTGTTTCATTCCACTTCTTTTTGCTTCTTTTTTCTTCCTTTCACTGATCTAATATGTGGAATGAGATCGTGTATACAAAAGAAATATTTACACATCATCTGTGCCTTTTTTGCAGATGAAATAAATAGAATATATATAAAAAAAATTAAATCTGACATCACGCAAATGTTGTAGAATGTTAATTACCTATATACTTAGGTTTTCTGTTGCTTTTTCTTTTGTTTTTCAGAATTTTCTTGGTTTGGTATTGAAGGCGGTTTGGGTGGCTGGGTACAGGGTAACGGAGACCGATTCCTATTTAGTATGACGCCTATATAAGCACATCATAGCTGTCAATATGCCCAGAATGTCCAATATCCGTCACTAATCACCATCCGAATCTGACACAACAGCGCCTTATCCCTAACCTCAAAATCTGTATAGGGTTTACGGTGTCGGGTACCGATTCATATATTGTTAGAAACCTTTATCAACCCATCATAGCTGCCCTTAAGTTTCCGTTACTCCAAACTAATCACAATCCCAATCTAATCCAACAGCGCCTTATCCCTAACCTCAAAATCCACAATTCCCTACCACCAAGTCTTCATACAAATGCAATAAGAGTATAGCAACTATGATTGTATTCATCAGCATGTTTCATTAGTATTATCATTAAATTTAAAAGAATTGAAAAGAAGAATTGGCGAGAAACAACAAAAAAAAAAGTTTTGATTACTCAACTTTTTGCATGATAAACAAAACAATGCAATTTCTTTTATTAACTTTAACGATTCACAAAATACAAAATTAAAGTTGAGGTAAGAAATACAGAAAAAATTATTCACATTATTGCCTTGGTGATTCGGCAAACAACAAAAATGCTCCTTGATCTTTTCAATGTCAACACAATTTGACTTCGGAATGTTCCTCTGGGAATATGTATTTATATATATATACGAGTTTTTATTATGTACAACTGTATTAATGGAGATGGAGAAGTTCTGATGTAGAGTGACGTATGATGTGTACTTTTTGGATGTGATGTTAGGGGTCATATAGATCAGAATATTGGATGAGATGATGTATTATCTTATTTTTTTTAGGAAGATTCTTGGTAGAGTAGTAAGCTATATTCTTAAACAGTAGTGTATACACTAGAATAGTAGATTTTAACCTAAAATAGTAGGTTATAACCTAAAATAGTAGATTATAACCTAAAATCTGGTACAATCTAATTCTACGAAGTATTTTAAGCTTCAGATTCTCTTGACCTACTTAATATTGTCAATTAGAAATGTCCGGATCAATAATCATGCAGATATCAACCTTATCTCAAGCAATTGCTGAATCTAAGGACATCGAATAACACTAATTACTTAATAATCGGCTAAGCCCCTGCCAACAGCCAACTTAAAACCAATTCAATCTCAAAATCACTTCACTCATCCACAAAAACCATTCCATATAACCCCCACACTACTTCATACACATCCACATAGCCTTCACACAGCTCAACAATATTCCTCAAGTTCACGGCCATCCAGAACCCCCAAACTGTTATGTAACAAATATTATTAAAAGTACAAAGACGAATAAGCGAATGGAAAAAAAGAAAGAAGAAGAATAAATTAATGTTCTGTTGCCATTCCGTCATTCAATTTGACTTCATCATTCAATTGTTTTGATTGCTCCCGGTACCAAAAAGAAAAAAAAAGTAGAAAATCAATGGACAACAACAAAAAAAAAGTACAGGCATAAAAAACAAGAACACAAGAGTTAAATTGTTATGTGGACGAAATATTTAGTATATAAAGTATATTTTTTTCAAGGTTAATAGCAGATGGGATTGGGGGGATAATTGACATATGGGACTTTTGCAAATTCGCACATGTATGTGTGTATCTTGTTGATGTGTACGTAGATAGAGTACATAAATGACGGGGTTCAACAAGCACAACAAACATGGGAGTGAAAAAAAAAGATGATTAATGGAATTTTCATTATGTAACTTCATTCTATTTTCGATTTTTCACAATATTTCTTCATGCTTTGATGATTACTTGCTTGGGGTTCCTGTAGTGAGACTCAAGCACAATGAGAATGAGAACGAGAAAAAAATGAATATTATTCTCATCCATATCCGTAAGAAAACATCTTGTTAAGCTTGTTTTTCAAGACCTCTTCTTACATGACACGCAATGAGAATGGATACATCAAAGGAAAATTTGAAAGTTGAAGTACATTAAAAGTTATATTTAGAGATGGTTAGAGCATTGTTGCATAATACTATAATTATGATGTTTAATTTCTGTGGAACAGCTGAGAATTTGAGTTTCAAAGGCTGCGTTGTCGATTTTTGCCACTTTTTTGCTTCTAATTTGCAAAACAGTCAAACTTGATGTTGGATTATATGGTTTTGATTTGAATTTTACTTTTCGAAGTGAGAAAATCTTAACCACGAGGTTTTTTGAAATTCAAAATCTCTAAAACAGTTAAAGTTTGTTATTTCTGTATAAAAATCAATAATTTTACAGCAATTCTCCTGTCATTAATTTGAAAAAGACCAAATATTGTTCAGCATGTCGTGACGAACAAGAATGAATGAAAACAACAGCACAAACAAAAAAACATTCAAGATCAAGGTGAATATTTTCGTGTTCATTTTAGCTCAGCCAATTTTTCAATGCCAAAAGTGCACTGGAATTTTCCACACCCGATCATCCCATCCCATCGCGTGTCATGCTATCTCACTTTGACTTGCATAGGAAAAAAATATATATAATTGCATTTGCGTCGAAGAGATATCTCGATGTGCAATTGCACATATATGTATATATATTTTAAGATTTATGTGTGTCGATGTGAAGCGGGGTGTGAGGAAATAAAGTTTGAAGGACTGGATGATAATTAAAAATTTAATTCAATTAAAAATCGATATTGATGATAATTCATATGAACAAGTCTTAGGGCTTATGGAAGATATTTCTGTATGGATTAAATTACATTCAAAACTTTTCAAGCAGAACGAACAAAAAAAAAATTCTTCTTTTAATTTAAAAAAAACTCTGTCAAAATGGCTGCCATTTACATCACATTTGCTCATTATTGTGAAATTAATATTCATATAGAAATTCATCTTGTTGCTTAAATAAATTAGATATACACATTAAAAGATTTATTTACATCCCATATGGCATGTGCTTACAATATTGCAGTAATTACAAAGTATATCTATGATATCTGTTCTGGTTTCTGACGTAAATCAATTATTTTACTATATTGTAATTCTATTCTGAGTCGTTATGTAACTAATGATGGAGCCTTTGACGGATGGAAAGATGGATTTTGTGTATGGAAAATTATTGGCACTCGACAGTATATTTTTGTCACATATGGACGGGTGCCAAATTTAAGGTTCATTAAATTGCTTTTCATAACGAGGAAAAAGTTGAATTTTGATTGATTTTTGAGATATTGGATAGAAAAATTGATGGAAATTATTGACCTTGGACCGAAGAATTCTTGAATTGGATGAAAATGACGCTAGAGTCCTTAATATCCCGAACTGGTAGAAGGTATCGAAGGATAGAGCTGTCTTTAGACATTCTTTCCGCGCGGCAATGGGCTCTCGTGTGCAAGGAAGTAAGTAGTTATTGATCTTGGACAGAGGTGGGTAACCTGTGTGCTGCGGTACTCTGGTATGTTGAGGTATAGTGTACCTAACAGATTTCTGAGCTAATAAACTCTAAATGAGTTGAAGTCTAAGCCTATGAAATGCAACAGTCAATAATATTAAACACATTTCGCGTGACTGGGTATAGGGCATCGTGCACCAATACATATGTATACATAATCTAATTAAAGATCAATTAATTGCCTCTTAACTATTAAAATATATGATAAAATCAACAATATTGAACAATATTAAATGCTTAACATATCGATAATGGACTTTAAATTGATGTTATTGAATATTTTATACTCAAAATTTCTGGGAAATTGAAGCTATAATCGTTTGATTAATTGACTTCTGTCCCGAGTGTCACGTGCGAGCTTTCATATATCTCTTATATCATATTAATGGTGAAATTCACAATTTTTTTGTATTATAGTTAATATTTCATATGAGATTCTATTAAATAATCATTCATTTGATGAATATTCAGTCATTCAAGTCTTTGTAAATAATTAAGGAATTGTAGTACAATTTACAGTATAATGAGGAATGAATACCAAGGAAAATGAGTATGGAAATATATTGCAATGTTTAATTATCAATAGATCTACACATATTTAATCTAATGAATGATTAATAAAATTGATCATTAATATTAGTCGAGGAAGTATGTGAATGTAGTTTATTATTTGCCTTTCAAGCTATCTTGATCTTTTATCTTATTGCTAACGGGAAGTTAAGTGGAATTTTAATTAGTTTTAATGATTTTTTGCTTGATTTTGTTAGAATTTTTGTAAATTTTTATTTGAATTTAATCTGATTGTCAATATTTGTACTTTTAAAAGACAAATTGGTAATTAATTTGGTTAATATTGATTATCTGAGATTGATACTTACTGAATTTAGTTAGTGATTTGTTATTTAATTCACAGAAACTGATAAATTTAATTAAATACATTCTTTGAAATATTATTGTAAACAAAAAGGGAATGAAACTACATTAAACAACAAATTTGAATTTCAAAAGTCCGTTAGATCAGTAATTGCTATTAAATGTCAAATCATCGCAATAAAATGTTTATAATCCACAAATTAATTGAAAAAGTGTCAATTTTCCATCATTTTATCACTTAATTGATCAATTTTGATTTCAGATTTCACAACCTACACAACAATCAACTCCATAAAGTCTACCAAAATAACATATCATGAATCATTTATCATATGAATCATCTAGAATATTCAGAACAAAAATTTTCAACAAATATCAACGACACATTTAAATCGATAAATTTTGGGGATGATAATGAGCTTGCATATGCAAATAATTTATTTTTAGCCCAAAGTCTATCCGTATTTTTTTACTGGACGAAACCAGAAATACTTTCTAAATTGATATTTATTTTGATGACTAAACGCGACTACGACTTTGTTATTTCCGATTCTCTTGCCAAAAAAAACTTGTATGGCTTTATTTGTTTATATGACTAAATTAAATAGCCATTAACATGAGAACGGTCAAAAGGACAAAAAGATTAAGTCACAGCACAAAATGAGGATAAATTTAATATTATCAAGTATCAATTAATCTGTGGATAACCTTTAAATGTTTTCAGGTAAAATTATCGATTAATTTTGTTCATGTGCAGCACAGGGATTTGCACTAATTGCTTCATTTTCATTCTAAAGTGCTGTATACCAAGAAAATTTTTCCATTGAATCAAACATCACTAATGGTTTCATTGTATCTTCAAAACGTTCATTATGGCTGACTAAAACTGAAAGTGGGATTTTCCAAGAATTATTTAATGTGAAAAAATTATTGTTCTGTACTTCAGTTCCTTTATTATATTTCAATTAGTTTCATCATTCGCTTTCTTGTGTATTTAGTTTCATATTCTCTGCACATTGGCATAGACAGGGCATAGTTAGGGAGAAAGTGGGAGTTGAGGTAGACCAAAGGGGTTATGGCATGGGAATGGGGTCAAGGCATGGGAATAGGGTCAAGGCAGACCTAGAGCTATACAAAGGTAAGGCGATCAAGGCAGGGCAAGGAGCTAAACTAGGGTAAAGGGATTAATTCATGACAAGGAGGTTAAGGCAGAGAAAGGAGGTTAAGGCGTGGGAATTGAGTAAAAGCAAGGCAAGGTAACTAGGATTGGAGGTCAATGCAGGGTTAAGAATTAAAGTAGGACAAGGGGTTAAGGCAGAACAAAGGAGTTAAAACTGGACAAAAGAATTAAGACATGGCAAAGGGATTAAGACAAGACAAGGAGGCTAAGACATGACAAGGGGGATAAGGTAGAACAAGGGTGTACCCAGATAACGAGTTATACGTTTTCCAAGTGGTTTGCATAGTTTTGAACACGTTGTCAAAAGACCCTAGCAATTACAACTATGCGGAACTTTCCGTACGATCAAGCATTCCACATTAACCAGAGTTGACCCAGAAATCCTTTCTTTACCCCGGATCGGGTCATATCCGATCAAAATTTGATGCCCAACTAACTACACCTTTAAAAACTAAACCAACAATCTAATTCCACCTCTGATTCCCCATCATATTTACGTAATTACTAGCCTACTTTATGGATATGTAGTAAAAATGTTAAGTGCAATAAGAAGAAAGTTAATACTACCTTTAAAGTTTTGTTTTTTGTTTCTTGAGAAATGGAACAAGAGGGAAATTTGCAGAACAATCCAAAAATCGATAACGATTGCTCATGTTGTGGGGATTTCCATGATTTTGCTCATGATTGATGGGTTAAGAGATGCCATATGAATACTGAAAGGCGTGTATCGAGAGAGAAATTTGGGGGAGTTTTCATTTTCTTGGCGAAAAATTGATTAATTTTCTGAGATTTGGAAGAGAATAATGTCGAAAATTTCTAATGACGTCATATGGCATCGTTAGGTATGTAGGTCAGTTGATGGTTACCCTGGGCACTTGGGGATATTCATTAGATCTAGACATCAAATGAGCTCAATCTGGAGTAAAGGAGGAACCATGCTCATAGCTCAGGGGTACGATAGGTCGAAATCATCCTTCACGGCGCCACCACGACCCTGTCAGGGCAGCTACATAGAACCCACCTAAATCCTAAGCTCAGATTGATCACAAAGACTCTTGTGTCTCAACCTCACCCTCCTTACGAAGACCTTCATCACCATCACAATATTAATCAAACTACAAATTAAAAACATAAAACTAAAGCTTAAAGCAAGCTCAAAGCCAACAATTTTAATATCCTCATTCGGAAGCCCTCGAGTGATTAAAAAAGGACTTTTTTATTTAAAAATTCTTCTCTACACTTTTTCCGCTTCTTGTTTGAGTTGTTAAAGGTCACAAGCATTTATTTTCATAAAAATAGGCTTATGAGAACAAGGAAGTCAACATTCCTCGAGAGAAATTCAGAAACTCGAGATATTTTTTTGGAAAAAGATTCTAATAAATAATGAAGAGAAATATGAAACTTTTTGGAATTATTTTGAAATGTCAAATTGGTAAAGGCTGGAAATGTTAAAGTATTTATTCATCCCCGGAAGGTCAAGCTACTGTAACTCTGGCCTGGAGGTAGAATTGGGTTAGATCTGGCCAACCTTCCGGGTTTCATCATTGAAAGTTGCCAACCTTCAGTACTTGATGTCTATTTATATCCTTTAATTAACATCAAAAGTATGTGTACAGCAACGAGTGTATCGATAGCATTAAATTGCAAAAGTATCAAAAGGTTAAAGTGTAGGCTGAATTTATATGACAACTAACTGTTAAGCTTCTTAATTTAGTCGACTTTACACAAGCTTATCAGATTTCAAAAATTCTCAATTTTCATGAAAATTCCACGAATTTTCCATAATTCTAAGTCTAACCTCACTATTGCTAGTCACTGAATCATCATGAAGTCTCATCACAAGCCTAACAATTCATGTCAAAACATATTTCCTCAAATAACTCATTTAATTTGATTGAAATCATTCAAAAAAATAGAATAATATTAATCATATGATTAATTATTGTAATGGACCTTATCTTGTCGATCGCATTGTTGCCAATCAGCTTAGTGTAATTAATCTTCAATAATCCCTCAACTTTAACTCGTATATCGATTAATTATATGGCTTAAAAAAACATGTGAGAATGTTTAAAAATATATCTACTTATATTCAATCCATCTGTCACGTTTAAAATGTGAAAATTATGTAAGAAAAATACACTGTATGACATAAGAAATGATAAAATTTGATTGTGGTTGATTGTGGGACATCAGCGCATTTGTTGGCTGAGGATCAGTATTTGACCAAGAAATAACGGTTAGTTTTAATTTGAAAATTAACGATCCAAACAATTTCAAATTTTTGAAGGAAAAATTCCACGTGTTTTTTTGCATATTTAATTTAAAAACCGATAATTAAAGCATTTTTAAAAGCATTAAGCTACAAAACTAATCAATACACCAATTACAAGATGGAACAGGCCTAATTCTTCAAAATAGAGCTCTCTACGCTGTTTAATTGCTGTGTTTTCACTCCATAATCAGCCACCTAACAAATTTTGTATTTACAATTTAAAATCAGCAAATAATGACCAATTTGATTATGAAAATTAACGGTTGAAATATTTTCAAAATTTGAAAGTGAAAATTCCACGTGTTTTTTGCATATCTAGTTTAAAAATCAATAATTTTAGCATTTTTTCATAGTTTTAAGCTACAAAACTAATCAATAAGTCAATAATAAGTTGGCACAGACCAAATACTTCAAACTAGAGCTCTCTACAATGCCTAATTGCTTTGATATCACTCCATAAGTCAACCACCCAGCCAACCAAAGTGAAATTTCAAGCCAATTACAAAACATAGCTAAAAAGTATATTAATTGGCAAATACAAAAATAAAAACATTCATTTCCGAGAATACCTTCTCGCATGAATGAAATCCTTCTTTGATGTTTATTTTGCGTATAATATTCTTTTTATTTTTATTCCTTAAAAATTATGAAACAAATAAAAAATTCTTCTGATAAGCACTAAAGTATTTCATGTGAATTATGACTCATTTTAAAGTAAATATTTGACATGATTTATATTTTCTTTTTTTGTGTCTTGCTTGATAATTAAGAAGATAAAAAAAAAAGTTTTTCATCCCTATGAGAATTTTTATACTTTTTAATTGATATAAATTGGTGTGAATTATTGCATCATATTCGGAATGAGCTATTGCATCATCATATTGCTATTGATAATTTCCGAGGAGATGTATGTAGAAATGGTAATGCGCAATTTAGGTTCTTCTTATGGAGAAAATTGACTTTTCATTTTTTCTATGAAAATATGGCATTTTTAAATTTGAATTTTATATTATTTGCCAGTCTAAGATCCTGACTACAGAATAGCTCTCCTAACCAAAATTCATACGAGTAGACAAGCATACGTTAATACCAGATAATAAGTAAGTTAATGCCCATTTAATGACTAGCTCGAACAGCACAGCTTGTTCGCTAGGACACCACTAGATCGCCTTATCAACGATAATACTCAAAGTTGTAGTGACGGCACCATGACAGTTGATTTCGATCAGTTAGTCAGTTCTAACTTATTTTTGTCCATTCGGATCATTCAAAGTTCTGCTTATTTATATTCAACTGCAATTAACCTTAAGCAACCAAATAACAAGATTAACATCCTAAGATACAAAAGATCCTGTTTAGATGAATGACACCAGAATATAACCTATTAAGCTCTTTGATATAAAAGCCACCCAAGATACAATTCTTCAGTTTTTAAACTTTAACCTTTAAGTATTTATAAAATATTTTTTTTTTTGTTCCATAAGGAATTAGAAAAAGCAAAAAATAAATGGAAATTTTATGACGTCAAAAATCTAACCACATTGCGTGCTTGGTAAAGCTTTTAGCTGTAGTTTTAATAAAATTGTTGTTAATTTTTTATAGAATTTAAATTTTATTGGTTAAGACTTCTTCAAGGTTAAGGGTTTTGTCGATATTAAGAAGTTCAAGACTTCCTGGTCTCTAGATTTGTTTAGACTGAGACTCTGAGATGGTCTCTGCCTTGGTCTCTGTCATGGTCTATGTTTTGCCCCCGGTCCCCGTTTGGGTCTCGTTCCGATACCAAACTCACTTCTCGAAATCGAACCGCACAAGCTGTTTAATCGACACAAAATCTGGCCAAAAACAGACAGGGCTCTGGCATGGTGTCGATATTAAGTCACATCCATCAAAACCAAGACCTCAGAAAATTCTAATCAAGATTTTCATTAATTCCACTCCTAAAACAAAAGAATTTCAATATCCACTTATATTCCAATTTCCAAACTTATTCAACATCTGCTCATTTGCTTCCAGTTAACACCACCCAGCTTAGGTCACCCGAACCCACCACCAACACCCCAAATCTCATCAAGAATAATCAATAAAAAGAAATTATCCACAACCTTCCAGAACATTATCTCATATACTACGCAGTACTTTTACTCAGATGAATATATTTTTTCGGTTTACGTGCGGGTGGAAAGGTTTGAAATTGTTGGGGATTTAGCAAGGAATGAGGAATTTTCTTCAGGAAAAGTGATTATTTTGTGAATTGATGGAATTTTGAGGGTTTTTTGGAGAATTTTTGTTGATTTTAGTGTTTTGTTGGGTTTTAGGTTTGAGGAAGTGATGACTGGTGGTAGATAGAGGTACCAACTACTTCATAGGAGACCTATGGAGTATGTAATTAGACTATAGGAACCATTAAATGATGGCTAGTGATAGAATCATCTACCAGCACTTAGATAGGAACCCTATGGACCATAACAAGTCCATATCGACTTAAATATTCACTCAAATGACTCAAAATCATCACAAATTGGACAAACAAGCCCAAAAAAACCGATCAAGAAGCAACACAAGTCCAAAATAATTATCTGGACTTAAACTTTTTCATACTAAATTATTCAATAAGAAGCATCAACTCACCTCATTCGTTTCAGTTCTTCTTCGTCCATCACGGCCAGTTCTTGAAGTTGAATCATCATTTCATACATTCTTGTTAATTGAATTAAAACAAAGTTCTTTGTGGTCTCTTTTTTTTAACAATTATTTTTTTCCATTTTTTTCAATTTCGAATTTCACACTTCGCGCACAGTTTTGCTTCTTGTTCCTTTATTTTACGGATGGAATCTCTCTCTTTTTATATGGGATGAATATGAGATATGAAATAAAAAAGAGTAGCGAATTATACATTTGCGAGTGGATAAGAAATGTGCAAAAAAAAGCACCTCAAATTTTTTTTAAAGAAAAACACAAAAAATTCCTTTCTTCTTGTGCATGATGTGGCACACACAGCGGCAATAAACAACTGAGAAATGAAATATTTTTCTAGTGATAAATGAAAAAAAATGCGTCACAGTTTTTTTCCGAATATGAAACTGAATTTTTGGTTGGATTCCTTGATATCTAGAGGAGATTCTACAATTTGAGGTACTTATTGGGTATTACCCTTAAGGGAATCCACTTCTGAGAAGTAAGATACTGAGTATATTTTGAATTATTTCTCAGAATTTGGGCTAAACGTTTGAGTTTTATGAGAAGTTAGATAGGAGTTATTAGGAAAATAAAAAATATTAAGGTCATGGAGTCAATTTCCACCTCCTTAGCCAATCTTAAATCCAGGAAGGTTTCGATCCTAATAACCTTTCCCGGATAACTCTTTTGACCCAGTCATATGACGTAATGTTGTGAGAATTGTAGGAAATTCTTGACATATATCGACAACTATCTACATAACAATTGAGAAATCGGTCTTTAGTAGGAATCGAACCCAAGTATTCACAAAAGAGTGATACTGATATCTCATCTGCTGTCAAACTATTCGGCCACAAAGGCCTTAATGTCGTACAGGCAGATTCGTCTATAAATGACTCGATATCACAGGTTCCAAGTGGAAAACAGCGATAGAGCCAGCTTCAGGCGATTCCTGTGGGAGTTCATCGTTCATAACTGATCAGCGAAGTAATTAATTACCACAGATTCCACTCAACTTAGTCATTACATATGCTTAATTAATTGTGGACCTTGAACAAAATTGAAAGAAATATCGATCTGGGTGTAGTTTCTCAGGAATACTCAAGCCTAACTAGTAGCCCCAATCCTACTCTAACTGGAAAATGAATTTAATTATTTTAGGAAAATAGCGAAAATAGATATCTAGTGTTCCTCAAACCATGTTCAGTATGCTTTCTCGCTATCGGAATCGGGATTTTCCGTGATATCATTCTCGATCAGTTACATTTTATCGTGATTCATCTTTGCTACCAAATTCTGATCGAAGAAGGTTGACATTAAGAAGGGTTTCAATACGGGGATTGAATTGTAAGAATTGTATGCAAGAGCTTTAAGATACACACCATAGTGTTACCCTTGAGTATCAAGGTTGAGTTCAAGGATGAGGCCTTGATAAGCTAGGAGAGTAGCCAAAAAGGAGAAGTGTTGAAATTGCATGGATTGCAAACAATTTGGAGGAAGAATGGTAGAGTGATATTTATGATTAATTCACGAAAAACCTTAGCAAATTAAACAATTTGTACAAAACAGGGGGTCAACTTCCCCTCCCTGAATATGCCATTATAGCACTTGGATCGAAATACAACAATAATCATATTTTCTAGTTTATATAGAGCATAATAAACAAATTTTCCTAAGATACATACCTTAAACACTCTGAGATGTATTAGGAGACTCTTTAGCACCTCTTAGTGTAGAAACAACAACATCAATAGATGCACATTAAGTAATCAATCCCTAACACAATTTTGAATAATTCTTCACAATAATCAATAACATTTCCAAGTCTTAAACTGTCTTAAACTATCACTTTCAGCCAATTTCATCATTAAAACAACAAACATTTTTCTTCTTTTTCCAATTATTTTCTATTGCGTCGCAGCAAATTTTCCATACAAGCCAGAAAATCAACACAATGAAAATCTGTTCCAAAAACAACAAATTTTGTGACTTTTTTAAGACAAAAACATTTGCAAAACTAAAAATAACAAAAAAAAATTTAATTTTTTTAAAATAAAATATAAAAAAATGAGAAGTGACAGAAGAGTCGACACACAGTACGTCTACCCTCGCTTTCAAGCCGCTGTAAAATGTGTATTATTATGTATATTTTCATTTTTTTCGAGTCACAGTATGCCTAAACGATCAAAATATTACCCGAACCCGGTGGATAGATGAAGAGTAAAGAAAGAAACAGAATATATACAGGCATAAATGTTATACTGTATATTATTCTCTGTGTGTCTGTAGTCGATGATACAGTTGTGAAGAAGAAAAAATTAGACTTGCCTGATTCATATAATATTTGTGGCCATTACATTTACTCATTACGTGCGCTATAGTCACAACATACATCTTATATGTCCTTGAACTTGAAAATAATCATCTGGCAATTTGCGTTGGAACTATGTATATATGTATATATGGGAAAATAACAAGAAGAGAAATATAAAAAAAGTATCAAGTTGGAGTTTGCGCATTAATGCGAAACGGCCTGTGTGTAGTGAGTACGGACGTACATATCTGCAAAAAAAATAATATAATAATAATAATTGGGGATGTTAATGAATGACGTCGAGTTGAGGGAAATCGATCCAGAATCTGGCACCTAATCTGAGTCATGACTTCCTGGTCCCAGATTCAAATTAAATCTGGCAATGAGCTGTAATGATTCGGGGATTGTTACTCAATTACTTCGCTGGCCATAAAGATCAGTTGTTATCCATGGCTTCTCTCAGTTGACGTCTATAACTGGCTCTATCGCTAGCTGGCCTTTCCAAATTCCCAATACCAAATGCTACACTGTCGCTATCAACAGCCTCTTTCCAAGACTGACAAGATGCCAGATTTAAATCGAATCTGACAACAAGTTAGAGTCATGTCAGCTTGGTGCCTGAATTCAGATCGACTAACCCGTGCAGCAACTACAGTTCTTAATATCCCGAACTGGCAAAGGTTATCAAAAATTAGAGCTGTCAACAGACGTTCTCTAAACGAAGCAATGTTCTCCCATGTATCCCAGCCAAGGAAGTAAGAAGTAACCAGAGCAGCACAATGCAACGAACCGCAATTTCATCTGTGAAAATGGCTCGAAATCTGTCATCAGGGGCACATCAAGGCAACTTTGTGTCTTACCATTAATACAGCAAAGTTGCGTCTTGCAGTTAATGCAGCAAAGTTGCGGTCCCCTATCAGGTACAGTTTGCTACTCGGGCAAGCGATTTGTTTTATTCGGAACCTTTTGGTGGCGACTCTAAGAGCTCATATACTAGCCCGAACACCACAACTCGATTAATCTGCCAAAAAACTGACCCCAGGTCAAGGTAAATCTGAGTTAGTGTTGGATTGGATATAGAGTCACGGCAGTCTTGTTTCAGATTTTGGATCGATCAATCGAATCATGTTTATCAGCTAGATTGCATCTCCCGCTTCCACATCCCTCTCATCACTGACAAATCCACCCCACATATGTAAAGAGCACTTATTGAATCAGCAAAAGTAGAAAAGAGAAAAAATCATTACAAATATGTGCCTACCTACCTTATATCCTACCTTTTGTGGCTCAATATTTTCCAGCTCCTCCGTTTTCATCTTGCTGTGACTTAAAATTATAATTTTTTTATATTTTTCAAGATAATAATAGTTGTTTCATTCCAGAGACTTGAATGTCTCTGCTGATGTATGATATAATTGAAATTTGTGTACTTACACAAGCGTGCTGCCTTTACTGGGTTGACTTTTTTTTTTTGTTGACGATCGGATAATCTGGAATGAGTTTTGCAGTGTTATGAAATTTAAGTAAAAATATGATTTATCGATTTAATTTGATATGGCAATGGTTGCTATAAATGTTTTGAAAATTTTTGCTGAGTGTTGAATTATTTGGTGATATGATAAGGTTTTATGGTCAGAATAACTTTTGCATTGGTTCAGATGGAGAATTTCTAGAATTATTGATTTATTTATAAAGGTATTGATTTATTGGGGAAAATGAGGTTTAATGCTGAAGAATGAGAGAAATTGCATCTTTTGCATTGAAATTTAGATCAAAAGTCTAGATAGACCTTCAAGGCTTGATTCTTTAATTATTTACTTACTTTGTTAGCAGAAGAGATCAACTTTGGTCCATGACACTTCTTAAATTACCCCAATGATTGTCTTATCGCAAACTACAGCTTGACAATTGCGTTCAGTTGTCACCTAAAGCTGACTCTATCGTCAGATTCCTTTCAAGATTGACATTAAAAGTGCTAAACACAAGCATGTCTTTGTAGTCAATCCAACTTTATAAAATGTTGACCTAGTGTGAGTCTAACTTGGTGTTGGAATCAATTTGAATCAGGAACCAGGTCGGCGTGACTCATCAGGATGATGTCACGCCCAGAGACAGGCCAAACTGGTGGTGAATTTTATATCAAACCTGGACAGTTACCAGCTATGTACAGTAAGCTGCTGCTACAGTCTACTTATCTAATTTGTGCTATTCAGGGATGAAACTCGTAGTTAGTCAGGATGTGTATCAATGACTGTATTTTACAGCTTCAAAATTCTTGAAGTTCAACATGGATTCATAAGCTCGGGAAGCTTATTGTTGTAAAATAATTCAGCACCAGGCTGTCATCATGTCGAAGAAAATCTAGATTTGGTACGAATGTAGTTTTGAATCCGCAAGATGCCCTTAAAAAGTGCCATAAATGTTGCTTAAGTACGTCAACTGCCCGAATATGTTCCCTAGGGCACCGCTAAGTCGCCGTATCAACGGAATTACACTAAGTTGCACGGACGGCACTGTGAAGACGGAAAAATGCAATTTGCTGCGGGTTGCTAAGCTGAACAGTTCCCAGCCATTATGCGCTTCTGCCACACTCAACTTCAAACAATTCCTAACTTCCATGCATTTTAATTACATCAAAAACCCCTCATTTCAACCATTTCTATCAATAAAACAGTATCAAAGTAGTAAAATAGGAAGCTAGAAATGTAAAAAAATTAACATGCATAGTTACAAGCAAAACTTTTCATTATCAAACTATTCAATCTCACAATTCCCCATTAAAAAACAACTTTTTCATTAAAATGCCTTCCCTTATCATCGAAACAAGCTGGATATCATCATTTTTGCGTGAATGTGCAAAAAAAAATAAGAATCAACATAGAGCGAGAGAGACTATAACAATAATAAAGCTCCAACACATTGATATGAAACCTTGAACTTGAAATTTTTTTTATTTTTTTTTTCTCATCGTACTTCCCCGATGTGTAGGTGAGTTGTGTGTTGATATCTACATTCACTCACCAATCGCTGGCACTATTAAAGCTAACGATTTTTTTTTTCGCTCTTTCTCTTCGACTCGATGTTTTGGTTTTTTTGGATGGATAAGAAAAAAAAAGTATTAAATTGGTATGAAAATTAGTCATAGATGAGGAATGGAAGCACATTATTTGAAGTGAATTGATGTATGATGTAACATTTTTGATTAACGGTTAAAAAATATTTGAAAAATAATTGACAAAATTGGTTTGAAACTCAGCGGCCAAAAATAACGGTTGATTGAAATTTAAAAATAACGATCAGATATCATTTGAAATTCAACGGCTAAAAATATTTGAAATATAACGGTCAAATGAATTTTGAAAATAAGTCACATAAAATTCAGCAGCCAAAAATAACGGTTCAATGAATTTTGAAAATAACCGTCAAATATAATTTGAAATTAAATTTTCATACAATTTTTGAAAATAACAATCAAACAATATTTGAAAATAACTGCTAAATGAAATTTAAAATAAGTTCAAACCTAAGAAGCACATAGTTACTTACCTCAATGAGTGAAATGGCATCAGTGGTCTTAATGGTAGAGCATTGGCCTCTCATGCCAAAGGTCCTGGGTTCAATCCCAGATCATGTCTAATTTTCGAAACTCTTTCGTTCTAGTTATGAAGGTCAGTTCGTGTTTTGGATGGAGTTTTGAGGTCTTTAGCACATAATGTGGTGTTTCCACTGATAGGTATACAAGAATATACTAGTCAGAGTGTGGTCGACTCAAATTCAAGTTTTTCGACATTAGAACAATTCGAACTCAATTTATTTTAAAACATAAATTTACGTTACGAACAAAAGGACAAGTAACGGTCAAAAAAAAATTGAATTTTAACGACAAAAAATACTTTTTGAAAAAAGTTAACTGTCGTTCTCCGGTTAGAACGCAGTTTTGAACTTGCATCCTACTTCAATCTGATACAACACAGAGTGGGATCGAACCTAGGACCTTTGAATCGACTACCCGACTTCCTAACCAACTAGACCATTGTCGCTTTTTTGCTGCTTTGGAGTAGATATCCCAATATGCGGACAGTCGGACACAACATAACAAATAGCATCAATTTCCCAAACCTAAATCCACTTTTTTCATGAGGCGAGAAAGAAGGCTTAAAACTCTATTCTGGTGATGTGGCATAGTGGAATGGGTTGAGCTAAAGCACTAGAGTGAGAAAAATTTTAACATTGAACTTGAACACTTATCTAGCTTGTAAATTTATAGCTATAGCTTGTTTTGCATGTATGCAGAAGTTCTTTTTCATTTCCATTACGCGTGCACAAATTTATTGGATATGTAGCACTTGCACAGAATAGAGCAATGATATTGTTGTTGTTATTGGAACTAATGAATAGCCTCTTTCCATCGACCAAAAATGAATTGGCAGTTTTTTAAGCTATTGATTGAACTGGAATTAATCATTAATCCATTTTTAGATAGAATAACTCACTATTGTACTCGCTTATTATTATTGTTGACTATACAGCACATCCATGTAGTGATATAAGTGAATGATCTGTCATTTTTATATTTTTTCAATGACTGATGATTTTACGCCGTAAACACATTTTCCCCTGATTTTTCTTTTCATTAAAAACAAATCCTTTGGATGTGGTTGTGTGAACTTTGTGGTTGTATTAGTGAAACACCACTGTGGGTAGCTGGAAAATTCGACGTGGAAATTTTTTGAAGAAAATTTTCTTTTCTTTTGTGTAACGGATTTTTGAGATTTGAATTGAAAGCTTTTTGATGCGTCTTGGGTGAGGTGGGAGCTTTTGTGGAATTATCAGTTGAAATTGAGAGCTTTTGGGATTTGAATTTTACAAGATTTGTGATGAAACCACAGGAATTGGTAGATGTTTGAGGAAAATTAAGGAAAATTAAGAATTTTAAAGATTGCTGAGAGTTAAAATATTTTGAGAGGATTTCATATTAGTGTTCCCAAACAGCACAATGCATGTATTATCAAGTACACTGTTACGTCGCTGTATTTATGGAAAGAAGCTTATTTACCCTGATTGCACCGTGACGATTAATCTAAGTTAAGTGCAGGGTGGGGGATTTTTTTGCGATTTAAATCAAAATCCCAAATTGAATTTTGATTTTTGATTTAAATCTCATTGAAAAATGATTTTAAAAATGATTTTGATTTAAATCATTTTGTTCAAAGATTTTTTTCAAGATTTATGATTTAAATCATTTTGTATGAAGATTTTTTTGTGATTTATGATTTAAATCAAATTGTATGAAAGATTTTTTTGGGATTTATGATTTAAATCATTTTGAATGAAGATTTTTTTGGGATTTGAGATTTAAATCATTTTGAATGAAGATTTTTTTTGGGATTTGAGATTTAAATCATTTGCATGAAGATTTATTTTTTGAGTTATGATTTAAATCATTTATATGGAAGATTTTTTTGGGATTTTAAAATCCCTCTGTATTAAAATCTTCCTTGAAATATTCCAAAAGTTCATTACATATCCACAGTTTCATTGATTGTTCCTAATGATGATCACGCAAACTGAATCTCATTTGATTTGCCCAATTCCTTCCAGGTTCCAATGCTTTTAAAGTCGGTCCTGACCGTTCCTGCAATGAATGTTTAAATGCCGAAATGTGACTATTGGAGCTTTTACATAAAATTGAGTTTGAGGACTTATCAAATTAACATATTCATACTGGATCTGGATTGTGTGGCTTTAAAAACCGTTACTGGATCTTTTAGATCCAATCATTTTAGATAAAAATTACAGCAACCATTGGTTTTATGTACTTTGAATGAGAACAATTTTATTTTAGGGGTTTCTGTTTCCTGTGGACTGTTGCTTAAGTATAAAGACATTTCTGAGGCATATCATGATCGTTCATGCCCGGATGTAGCTGGAAGTGAGGAATTGACTACTTCTAATGCTATGAATGCATGTTTTTGCGTACATTCATTGTGAAATTGATCAAAATTGGTTTAACTCAGTCACAGGACTGGATAGGCACTGGAACTGCCCAGTTCCTTTACATCCAAAAAAAAATTTTTTGTTCCTTTTTTATCAAGGAATCACCTCCAAAAGTTTGAAATTTTTTGCGGAACTGACCGGTTCCTTCGGTACCCAATAACTGCAAACTACTTAAATTGAAAGGAATACTTATTTGACTTCATGTACATGTTTTGGAACCATTGGGTACCGAAGGAACCGGTCAGTTCCGCAAAAAATTTCAAACTTTTGGAGGTGATTCCTTGATAAAAAAGGAACAAAAAATTTTTTTTTGGATGTAAAGGAACTGGGCAGTTCCAGTGCCTATCCAGTCCTGTGACTGAGTTAAACCAATTTTGATCAATTTCACAATGAATGTACGCAAAAACATGCATTCATAGCATTAGAAGTAGTCAATTCCTCACTTCCAGCTACATCCGGGCATGAACGATCATGATATGCCTCAGAAATGTCTTTATACTTAAGCAACAGTCCACAGGAAACAGAAACCCCTAAAATAAAATTGTTCTCATTCAAAGTACATAAAACCAATGGTTGCTGTAATTTTTATCTAAAATGATTGGATCTAAAAGATCCAGTAACGGTTTTTAAAGCCACACAATCCAGATCCAGTATGAATATGTTAATTTGATAAGTCCTCAAACTCAATTTTATGTAAAAGCTCCAATAGTCACATTTCGGCATTTAAACATTCATTGCAGGAACGGTCAGGACCGACTTTAAAAGCATTGGAACCTGGAAGGAATTGGGCAAATCAAATGAGATTCAGTTTGCGTGATCATCATTAGGAACAATCAATGAAACTGTGGATATGTAATGAACTTTTGGAATATTTCAAGGAAGATTTTAATACAGAGGGATTTTAAAATCCCAAAAAAATCTTCCATATAAATGATTTAAATCATAACTCAAAAAATAAATCTTCATGCAAATGATTTAAATCTCAAATCCCAAAAAAAATCTTCATTCAAAATGATTTAAATCATAAATCCCAAAAAAATCTTTCATACAATTTGATTTAAATCATAAATCACAAAAAAATCTTCATACAAAATGATTTAAATCATAAATCTTGAAAAAAATCTTTGAACAAAATGATTTAAATCAAAATCATTTTTAAAATCTTTTCAAAATGATTTTGATTTGATTTATGATTTTGAAAACCCACCCTGGTTAAGTGAAATCAAATCAATCCCGGAAAGCACACGACGTTGAGATAATGACAAATCAGATTCCAGACCAGCGAGAGTCTGCTAATCTAGTATGCAACTGATTCCAATATAGTCATTGACTTACTTAATGTAACCATGCTACTATGTATGTGATGCTATAAAATAATGCTATACTTCCAACTCTGTGGCTTGCTCTGTCACTTGGTTTGTTCAAATTTTTAGTCCAGTGCTGTTTGCATTCTGTTACTTCCTTTATTTATTATAGATTGTTAAACTTATCACATATCCCGGCACAATGCCTGGTCAAAAGCAGTGCATTTAGTTGTAATAGAGGATTCCACATGAAGGTGTGCACTTGAAATTTTATCAGCTTCGGAGTCAAACATCGGCTTTCTAAATCTTATGAACTCATGCCTCAGTCCGCAACTGAATCAGTCGTCAAGTAGTCATCAGAGCATCTTTATGTATTGCTCTCAATGCAGCGACGTAGTTGCACATTGTCGATTACATTGTGATGCTCGGAAATGCTAGGAAGTCTGAAGATTCTATATTGCGTGACAATTCATAGAATACAGCATGAATGTTATCAGAAAGTCCAGAAAAGATCAAAGGAACTAGGATACAGTTGGACCAGAGTATAAGGTTGCTAATATATTCATTTGACCATCATTGCCTGCAATTTTATATTCTCTTAAATCCTAACATCCTTTTAATATCCACTTACCATTCTAACAAAAAATTCCCAACCATTAGCATGACAAACAGAATGCGTGAAAACTAACAAATGATGTGCAGAAATTATAATGTCAATACCTAATCATTAATTCATACTTAACATCCCATTTTCTACATGAAAGCTAAAAATGATTGAAAAATTTGCTGAAAAATTCAATAAAATTTTAATTCGACAATTATAGACTGCATGAACATCACATGGCAGTTGATGAAGTAATAAAAGAATGTCATTTTTTCTAGAATATTTTTCGATAATTTTTTTATTATTTTCTAACATTTTTCATTA
Organism: Chironomus tepperi; assembly: GCF_022539635.2. Taxonomy (NCBI): domain Eukaryota; kingdom Metazoa; phylum Arthropoda; class Insecta; order Diptera; family Chironomidae; genus Chironomus; species Chironomus tepperi. Next base: position 7,455,647 of record NW_027226207.1, read on the forward strand.
AAAACAAATTCTTTTTTTTAATTCACGGACGAAAACGGAATTGAATTTTTTATTGGAAATTCAAAACTATTTGCAAGTCCACTTGTCGAGTGTGGATGATGATGATGTGTTGGCAATTGAGTTGTCGCAGCTGATGATGATGATGTTGTCCATGTTGGACGACGGGCGACTGGACGAAGGATTGTATTGGATGTTGGGAATAGGGCGAGGGTGTCGTAAGGGGTTCTGTGGATTAGATAATGAGCTAGAATTAGTATGTGATTAAGGAACAAGAACTAATAGCAAAATTGGGTATTCTTGAGCTGGATTAATGAGAATCTGTAGAAAGTTGCAATTTACAGGAACTTAATTGTGTCTCAAAATTGGATCTTATGTCCCAAAGTCCCACATTATTTCATATTAAGCATAACTGAAGCCCCAAGCAACACAAAACCTAATTTGACAGTAATTAAAAAGCTATTCAGAGTCTACAGCAGTGTTGTCCAGCATCTTGGTGATAAGTCACAACCTATACAGCATACAGCATGTGATTCATTGCACCCAGCATGAACAGCACTGCTTTAGACTTCCAAATTGCTTCCTTTGACTCCTGCAGACCCCCCAAAAGTCTCAACTTGCATCTCTTCTTGATTAATCTTGAATTTAGCAAATTTTGACCTTCGAAGGCTTTTCTACCTTAATTTCACATTCTTACCTATAACTCTGATGACACACATACTGAAAGGCTGATCGTTGATGGAAGTACAGCTCTGAAAATGACTGAATTCTTCTTCGTTCTCTCTCAAAGTCCAAGAATCTTTTATGGACATTTTGTTGAACTAAAGTTTGCATTTCGGTAATTTTGCTGCTAACTGGAGTCAGTTGAGTCTGATAAGGTGTGTCAGTTGATGGTGTATGATGAGATATGATGTGCTTTTTGAGGTAGGATTCTCTGGAAAGGTTGAATAAGGAAGATTTAGATTTTTGGACAGTTTACTTTAGGACGCGAATCTTTCGATGATCCCATGCGACTTAAATGAATAAGGCTTTGGTATGGAGCATTTAAGGCTTTGCTAAACCTCCTTCAATAGCATCAAATGGAAGCTACCTTCATATGGCATCCAAATGGCTGTCATAAGGTATCCACTTGGATGCACAAATAGGAATCCATGCGGTATTCACGACGACTTCCATTTGATGCTTACAACAAAGCTTCAGTGTAGCCTTAGAACCTCCATGGAACAGCCTTCGTCATTTATGTCACTCTGTCATATTAAAGCTACAGATCATCCACAAAAAAATATCCTTTTCAGCATAAAATTTCAATTTTACCTTCGAAAAATCCTCCCACAATGCGAACACGGAAACTTGTCATCAACACCAGCCATCTCTGAAGCAGCTTCAGAAGGCATTTTCTTCTCAGAACTTGGTTCATCCTTTTTCTCTTGCGATGATTTCTTTTCAGTATTTTGAGAATTTTGATTTCTTGGTTTATGCCATCGTTTATGTGATGCCAAATTGGCTGAAATGGTTATAAATGTTATTAGTTTTTGGGTTATAAAGCTTGATTGGTTATTGGTCTCGGTATTGGTGATTGACAAGCGGAAGCCAACGATAGAGCAAGCTTTGGGTGTCATCTGAGGACGGCCATGGATCACAATTGATCTGTACGGCCAGTAAGAAAGTAACTTTAACTTGCTTTTGTCAAGACTGAAGCTTAATACTTATTTAAAGCTTTGGGACTGAAACTTGGTCAATTTTGTAGCTTCAAATAGGGTTATGAGCCTTAAATCTGTTAGATTAACTTAGATATGACACAATTTCTAGGTTATGAATCACAATTGATCTAAACCAGTGGTGGACAACCTTTTATTATTCGTGGCACACCTTGGTGGCAAGCCTTGATCGAAATTACACACGACATACGGTTCATGGCATTTCCAACAATTTTTGTCAATATCCTAATGTACCGCGGTAAACAGGTTGACCAGCACTGATCTAAATTGTAAGCTAAGGCCGACTAAATTGCTCAAATTCCACTTAGATTCGGCATTGCACCATGGCACAGAAAGATCACTAGGGTACCTAAAGGCAGCCTCTTTACATGTTAGGTACAGCTACCAAGTAACTCATCCCTAAATCCTCAACTACAAACCACTTCCATTCAACTCACCAGGACAATTAAACACTTTATCACATTCCGAGCATCGATATTCAATATGAACAATTCGGCTACATCGATGCTGAGCCAGTCCAAATGGATCATCATACATTGACCGACACAGCTGACAAATATAATTTCCAAGCTTATTTTCAATCAATGCAATCGCAGCTTTAGCTTCTTCTGTCACTTCCACAATATTAAATGCTGGATCTATATCACCTTTACGTACGACTAGTTCCTCACCATCATTTAACTTCCTTATTATCGTACCCGACACTGGACTTGTATTCTCTTCATCAACAATTTGCTTTCGAAGCTTCATTCGCTTCCGTTCATGTCGATGGCGATTCTGTGATGACTTTTTTAAGGAATTATCGGAACCTGTGTAGACACTCTTCTCAAACAGCATCGCAAAGCCTTGAATAGCCTTTGAGTGATGTTTTGGATCCTCGAATATTTGCTGTCCATTTTCCAGCACACCGTGGTCGTCCGTGTCATTCAATGAGAAGATTACAGAGTCTTCATTCGACTCTATATCCACAATCTCATCGGAATCAAGGGAATCCTGATTGGAATCGTCATCCGTTAAGTCACTTGAATGTAAATTATCATTTTCAATCAGCTTTGGTCCACTTGATGTGGATGTAAAGTTTTCCATCTCATTATCGGAACTAGTTATGTCTATATATTCCTCAGAATTGTCATTAACATCCTCAATCGACGACGGAATTGAATTATGGAAATACTTTTTGTCATCAATTGAAATAGTTTTGAGGAATTGCGATGAATTTTTGGAATTGGCAACATCGAAAGTTTTAAGATCTAAATTGAGGAGTTTTGGTTGTTTTCGGGGTGGTGATGGAGTTGTTGGTGGTGTTAGGACTGGTTTGAAAATTGATAAATCTAGTGGAATTTCACCGCTTCTTATGAATCGTGTGGCACTTAGAGAATCTGGTGAATATAAGATTGCTGATGATGGTGGGGTGGAGGGGGTGAAGGGGAATCCATTGGAATGCATCATTTATATCTTTGTTGATAAATTGACAATTTCAGAAAATTTTAGCACATTTTTTACTGAATTTTCAAGTTTATGTTGAATTTTAAATTTTTATTCTTTGGTTTTTAATTCAAATTTTCAGGAAGTTTTTGATTTTTTAACAAAAATTTAAAATTTTTTTTTAAATTCTTATCTTTTCACTGTTATAAATTAAAATCCATGATTTTGTAATTTTTAGCCAAGTTATTACAAATTTCAAATGTTTCTTAAAAATTTCACAAAATTCTTAAGACTTGTTAAATTTCTAATTTATTTCTTTTGTTGCTTTAGATTTAACTTTAAAGGTTTTAATATACTTTAAACTAGGTTTTTAGGAATATTTATTTATTCTTTAATATTCTTGAACAAAAGATTTGAAGAGTTTTTAGATTTGAAAATTAAATTTAAAATTTTAAATTTTATTTTAATTTTATGTCAGCCAAGATTCTTTTTAAATTTAACAAAATTATGTTTTTAGTTTTTAAGGTTTTTAATTTGTTTAAACTTTATTTTTTGTCAAAATTAAAAGTTTATTTTTTGATTAAAATAAATTTTGATTGAATTTAAATTTTTGACACTTTTATGTAAGAATTTTTTTGTTTTAAAAATTATCTTCAAACTTTCTTTTATTTTTGAAATTATTCTTCTTTTAATTTATAAAAGTCAATTTTATCATAGTTTTTATTTTATAACTCAAATATCTTATTTGCTTAATTATTTTCAATTATTAATTTTCTAATTTTAAAATCTTTTCGAATTCTTTGTTTTTGAAAATTCTTATTTGAAATATTTCAAAATTCAAACTTTAACTTTTTTTAACTTTTAGATTTCAAATTTTTTTTTAAGTTTCAAGTTTTGAAATTTTAAACTTTCGATTTTCCAATGGTTTGAATTCTTATTTTATTATTTTTTTTATTTAAATTTTTAAGTTTTTTGAATTTTATTTTTCTCACTTTTGAATTCAATATTTCATTTTTAATTTTGTATTTTTCATTTGAGTTTTTTTTAAATTCTAAACTTTTCAAAATTTCATTCTTTTTGATTCAAATTTTTAATTCTATTTAAATTTCCATTTTTAATATTTTATTAACTTTATGTTGAAGTCCTTTGAAAGTTCAAGCTAATAGTTCTTATTAATTTCAAACTTTTATTGCTTCACAATCACAAATTCCTTTATGAACACATAAATTCCATTCAAATTTTCACAAAATTCCAAAGTCAAACTTTCAACTTTAAGTCAAATTTTTCCACATCCTCCAAAAAACTTTTCTTTTCAAAAAAATCCGTCTTTATCCTTCCGCGAACGATGAAAAACTGACGAAAAAATAGCATTGCACATTTTCCTATATAATAACAATAACCAACAATTCCCTTTTCTTTGTCCTGCGTTCACATACACAACACAACCAATGCGAGAAGTGGAAAAATTCTCTTTTTTTTTTACTTTCCTTCCATCCATCGAATGTGTGGAAAATTTTTCCGTTCCTTTTCAATATTTAAAAGCTTGAGAATTTCTTTACCTCACAGAATGTACAATAGCTGATGCGATGTGCGCACAATCGCAACATGGCTTTGTAGGTTGGACCAAAAACATGCTGATATTGTGTTGTTGGAATTTTCATGCATTTTCTGCTTACTTTTTTGAGCGAAAATTGTCAATTTTGAGTGTTTTTGATGTTTTCAGTTTGTCTGACTGTCAGTCATTCGTTCTTTATTTTTCAAATTTATTTTGACAGTTATTTTTTTCAAATTTATTTTGACCGTTATTTTTTCAAATTTATTCTGATTGTTATTTTTCAAATTTATTCTGACCGTTATTTTTCAAATTTATTATGATTGTTATTTTTCAACATTTTCAAAAAAAAAATGCGCTTTTGTCCCACAACCTCAATAACTTCCTTACTTGTTCCACACTCTGTCGCAATGGGAAAAATCTGCAAAGAAATTTTCTTCTCGTCTCTTTGGCTGACTCACATGAATATGCTACATACTCAAAATATGTGTGTGCTTCGCCTCATTCCGATTGAAATTCAACAAGTTGTTTTATTTATTATTTTATTTTTCTGGTCGGGCTGAAAATTCATTACAGCCTGCAACGATGTTTTTTATGCTTTATTTCTGCGATATTTATTTGTTTACGCCTATTTTGAGATGTCTGTGAATTGAAATTTTGATGAATATATGGACTTTATTTTTGCATAGATTTTCAATTTTGCTTTTGTTCAATTTTTAATTTAATTAATGTGACGATAATGAACTTTAATGAAGTTGACATGACTGCAAGTGTGGATAATTTCTTTTGTTTGAGAATTAATTTGATTTGTAGAGTTTATTGTGTTTTTAATTGGTACAATAATATGGATGGATTATGAAGATATGTAAATATGGAATTATGTTTTATGAACTGTAATAGGATATCGAATTAGATATTAATTAAAGAACATTTTCAAACGTTTAAAAGTATTAAACAAATCTTAAATTCGACAAAGATTTGGTATGGAGTCGACTCGACTTCATACAAAGTTCAAGTCGACATCGATATCTGGAATTGAATTAACAACTTTGAAGAGCAATTTTGTAAATTAAAAGAGCTTAAAACTTTAAAAATTCAAATATTTGTTTACAATTTGAAAATTTTCTTTATTTTTAAAAAAAAATTGCTTTTTTGGACATAATTACATGTCAAACTATTGATCTTTTGCTAGAATATTGCTGAAAGTTACTTATTCAACATATTATGAGCTTGTAAAATAACCAAACAGCATTTAAATTTGACAATTATTGTAAAATTTTAAAATTTTATTTAACTTCCGCGTGTAACAGGGGTTCAATGTTATTAGATTTTGATTTTCTAAATTCTAAGACAGTTCTCTGGACTACTTTTATGAGTATTTTACATAACTATAGCAAAATTCTTCATTAATCGAATAGCATAAATAGCTAAATCGATTCAAATTGCTGCACTAGGACGATGGAACTCTAACAACTCAAAGTCTGATTGTGGCAAGTCAAAGTTTGATACTACTAAGTGAAATTTAGACATTGGCAAGTCAAAGTTTGTCTGTAGCAAGTGAAAGTCTGATTTTGACAAAGCAAAGCTTTATTTTGGCATGACATACGTTTATTCTGACTGGCAAGTCTAAGACTAACTCTGGCCAGTCAAACTCTAACTCTGGCAAGTCAGTGTCACGTCAATCAGAAGCCGGATTTTTGATTGATTAACAAATTTTGCTATATTTTAAATATGGCAGAAATCCATGTATTGACTAGCAGTAGCTCATGAATTGGTGAGATTGCAAAAGAGCTGGCAGGACTCCAAAGTTGAGACGCCTTTATCCAAGTCCAGAATCCAATGGATATGTCTTTTTGGAGTCCGAACTCCCAAAGTCCTGTCAACTCTGTATTAAAGTTTAACTCAGATTAATGAACTCTATTTTCATACTTCCTTAAACTACAATGCAGAAAAGCACAACAGCGAAGCCATATAACCTACAAAAATTAATTACAATTCACCTGTTGACCACATTCACTTCCCTATTCACATTCAATTAAATCAAATTAAAGTCACCATACAATGACTTCTTTCCGCATAATTTCACCTTCACAAAATTTCCATTCAATTTTGAATCACAAAGAAGACAGCAAAAAAAAAAGAATCTTTAAACGCCGCCCATCGCTATTTTATGAACTGGGATTTGTGGAAAATTCTGATGCTGTGTGATAATGTTTCTATGGCGACCGCCTTTTTTGAATTTTCTTCTTTTTTTTCGGGAAAATTTTATTAAAAAGTCGCAATTTTGTCGCCTGTTTAAATATTCATGGAAATATTCCTTCAAGTACGTAGGTAAAATTAAGTTAATTTTACTATACAAATTGATTTTCAAACTACTTCAACTCGATGTCGACGACGAGAATGGAGAAAAATTTGCATTTAAATTGCAACATTCAATTGAGCATAAGCAAACAATTTTCAAAACAATTTGTAGCATAATTAAATTTAATATAATAAAAAAAAAATATTTCTAAAGTGGTTGTTGACGTACGAAAATTGGCAATATGCATGTAAATTATGCCTAATGGAATTTTGTGGAGTGAATTTATAATAGCTGCTTGTTAGTGCTTTGTTTGGTGGATATGGGAAGGAAATGTAAAAGGAATTTTGAGTTTTGTGAAGTTTTTATGATTAATTGTTGTTTATAGGAAGTAAATTTGAGTGAGTTATGTAAATTTAGGGACTTTGCTTGTTGAACTTTTAAACATTTCATCAAGGAAATGCAGTTTTTGCACTGTAGAGTCAAAATTTTAAAATCAACTGTCACAAAAAATTCAAATTTCAAAATTAACGCTCAAAATAATTCAAATTTTCAAAAATAACTGCCAAAAATTTCAAATTTTGCAATAAACGATCACAAAAAATTCAAATTCAAAAATTATGGTTGATTTTTGACCAATTTTTAGAACATTTGTTGTTGTTGATTATCATATAAAGCTATTTTCTTAAATATCTAACAGAGTTTTGCGTTATAAAGAGAATTTTTGATGTAAATTAAGGTGCTCAACGCTGTTCTAAAAGATTTTTCAATAAAATTTACCAAAAAAACTTTTACCTTTAAGATTTTCAATTCCAAAAATGCGAGATGAGAAAATTTTTTTTAAAAAATGAGAATAATCCAACGTCAGTGATGTAAAAAAATTAATCAAATTGATTTCAGATTTAAAATAAGTTAACAACAAGTATTCTTAAAAATTGTACAAAAAATCAAATTTCAAAATTAACGGTCGAAAAATATTCTAATTTCAAAAATCACGGTTAAAAAATTTTCAAATTTCCAAAATAACGGCTGCAAAAAATTGAATCGCTTTATTAGCTGTCATTTGAAATTTGAATGTTTAACAGTTGTAATAAATTTCAAATAATCAAAACTTGTTGAATTTTCATTGACAACTGACTTCAATCTCATCAGCGATATCCCAAGTATCAACAATTCCCATAATCCCATTCCATATCATTTAATATTCCTAATAATAATAATAATCCTAATAATGAATTATTCATAAACTCTTAGTTAATTCTCTTACATTCAATATTAATGCGTATGTTATTCAATTTCAAGAAGGTACTTCACATTATGCTCGTAAAACACTTGCCAAACACCCTCTTACTGTTCTACATATTGAACAAAAATTCATGCGAATATGAATAAAATTTTTGTTTTGATATAAAAAAGGGAAACGCAAAAATTTCTTCGATGTGAAAAACGCTCCGAGGGAAAAATCTATTTCAGAAGCTAAAATAGAATCAAAATATTTACGTCAACAGAGAATGAGATCAGTAAGGAGGGAAGGAAATTGAAGAATGAAAATAGCAACAGTTTGATTACATTTTACCCTTCGACACATCATTTGACATTGAAAATCAAATTTTATGCTCTTTTGTTTTAGTTATGAATAGAAGGCTTTGATTTTTGAATTGTTTTGACTTTTTCAGACGAGTTGTTGTTGTAAATAGAAAATTTTGAAAATATTTAATGAAATTATGAGTTTTTCAGTGAAATATGGATTTATTTAAAAGTGCTCACTGTTGATTTATAAGATTCTGCAAGAAAATTCAACAAAACAGCTTTAAACATAGAGATTTTCAATCACAAAAATGTGAGGTGAGCAAATGTGTGAGAAAATGAAATAATCCAAAGTCAATGACGTGATAATATATTTAAAATGACTAAAATTGCAAGACTGTGCTTTTTTAAACAATGAATAATGAAAAGTCAAGAAAATTCATAATTTTCATCTGCAGTTAGATGCACCTAGTAGGTCTGAATCACTCAACTACCAAAACTGACTCATCAATCCTCTAACTCATCATCCTCCCACCTTTGTTTATCATATTAATTGCCATTCTCCCATAAAAATTAATAAAAATTAGTCAGCTTAACATTGACATAATCTTATTCAATTATTCAAAGAAATGCTTCCTCAAGGCTTAATTCTTAATCTTCATATGCAGTCCTACATCTTCCTTCACATACACACATAAGCCTTGATTGTCATTTTCGTAATTTTTCTCAATTTGGAATTATCGTATTGTTGATTTGATGCCATTTGATCTCATTTTACTTTCCCTTAATCTCTCTTTGTACATGTTTAATATTTCCATTGCTTCCTGTCCATCAGCCTTCATCGACTGTCAATGAATTTTCTTTTTTTTACGTCCATTGAAAGGTAATTTCCCTTTTGTGTCCGGAAAGATTGATGAAGAAGATTCTAAAGAAAAGCCACAAGGACACTTCAAACAGTCGACCGCAGTTGAAATCACTCAGCAGGACCTGAGATGGCATCAAAGGAAAGAATATTCACATATGATTGAGGAGGGATGGATATGCATAGCTATAAATAAACTTTAAGGTTGTGTATTTTGGAAGGTATTGGAAGATTTGTTAACATGAAAAGGAGAAAAATGAGGTTTGTTGAAAATTTGACTGTCTTGGTGTTTTTGAATTTCAAAATTTAACGGTTTTTTAAAATTCAAATTTTTAACTTTTTAAATTTTGAGTTTTTTAATAATTTTTTGAATTAAACAAATGTGCTCACTGCTGATTAACAAGATTTTGCAGAAAATTTCATGAGAAAAGCTATGAACGTTAAGATTTTTAACCTTAAAAATGCGAGATGAGCAAAAAATTTAAATTTGCTCTAAATTTAACGGTTTCTTCAGTTTTAAAAGTAAACGAACTTAAAAATTTTATAGAAAAGCGCTACAGCTTCCATAATTTCATCTATTCCCATGTCTAGCATGTTCCTTAATATTTTTCCGATCACAAAAAAGGTATCTGTCGATAGAGGATTACATAATAATTCCGTCTTCAATCTATTTTGCTTTTGATTGAATTTAAATGATTTTGGGTTCACATGAGAATGACAAGGAACGAGAAAAAAAAATTGACAATCGGACGATTAAGTTCATGGAAAAATGATTTTCTCCTTCAATCTATTGTAAATGTCGCATGGATGAAAAAATTTCCTTTATATTCGCATACTTTACGTTGAATATTATTGAGGGGTTGAGTGATTGAATGCATGCATGTAATTTGGTTTACTTAATAGCACATACAAAAGAAATTGAGATGGAATAAGGGGACGGATAAAATTTGTATCGGAAATATTCGTGAATAATTATTAAATATATTTCAGGAATTTTGTCTCTTTGTAGTCATCGGATATTTTATTCTTTGTGATTGCTGAAATTCCTTTTGAAGATTCTTTACGGTAGCAACAATTTTTCATTTTTCAGGTGGAATTTTTTTGAGAAATTTTGACATTTTTATGGAATAATTTTGTGAGTTTATTAAGTTTGGGATTGCTCAATTATTACGAAACGCTCTTAGAGACGGTTAAAGTCGATTTGCGTAAAGTAATAAGTGAACGGACCATCCATGGTTAAGTGCTTGGTTACTTACTTACTTCGGTATCCGTGCATATCAATTGTGATCCATGGTATCTCTTAGATGACTTCTGAAGTTGACTCTATACTTAGTTGGTTGCCCCTTGCCAATTACCAATACACTATGCTACCCTGTCTCTCTCAACAGCTTCTTTCCAAGTGTATCTTGACTGCACTAGTGTTGTATTGTCATCTACATTGATCACCCTGATTAAGTACTGAAGCTAATTTCAATAATTGTCAAATAATTCATTCCAAATCAGACACCAAGTCAGAGCCACGCTAGGGTTTCCTAAAACGGGAATAATCCCGGGAATTTCCGAGAATCATATGTTTTCATAAGGAATATTTCCGAAGGTCATTCCCGATCCCATTCCCGATTTCCGTCCTGAGTCCAGATTATGATCAATTACCCGACTTGTAAAACTCGGAGCTGACCTTTGCTTGTCATGGCACAACTTACTGATGCCTTAATCAATTACCCCGACTTGAGCTTCTCGGGATTGACCTTTGCTTGTTATGGCACCACATATTGATGTCGTAAACAACAAATAGCTTATACATTGTAACTATCAAACCATTACATTCCTTATCAATAGTTGAGGTAGGTTAGGATATCGATAAGATAAACTTACATGGCAATGATCAAGATCCAATTGAGCAACTACATGACAATGACACTTGAATTGACTAAAATTCAATTAAAAATCCTTTAAATTTTCAATACATAAATTTATTTATCAATAATACAAAAACATTCGGATATACAGAAGGTCATAATATAATTTAAGGTGTAGCAGGTCACATAAAAGGGGTGCGGACAAACAGACTTAATTACTTTGACATTTTAAAAACTTAATTCCTGACAACGCTTTGGATTTCGTAGCAGAAAATGACTTGATTATTCTGATCGAAAAGGGTAAAGATGTTTACACTTGTGACTAATGGAGTATCTGGCTCAACTGGAACTGTCAAATTGAATGTAACTGGTGTATTGGCAGCGATTGGATTTGATGATCCGAGAAGATAATTGAATGGATTGTCTTGCATGTCTTGTGGAAGTGGATGTTGAATATTAAGTCCCAAAACACGTGCTCTTAATTCAGGTCTAAGTCCAGTAATTTGACGATTTGGTGTAAAGTCAATGTATGTTGTGCCTGATCCAATTGATCTGAATACTGGACATGGTTCAGCTAAGCATGGACTATCACGTCCACCGAAGAAAATTGCTGTTGGAAGTGGATGACTTGTTCTAAGACATGTTGACATTGGACTTGCTGAGAAGGCAATTGCTGGAAGTACAGCGAGGATTGCGATTAATTTGAACATTTTTTCACTTTTTTAATGTTGTTTGAAGCACAGGAACTTTGGAACTGATGGTTTTTTGGAAAAATGGAATTACTTTTATAGTTTAAAATTATCAAATTTTTTTTTGATGATTGCTTAAGGCACAGGTGTTTAAGATATAGTAACATCTGGTAGTTTCGACTGATAAGATTATGTGAATGATTTTTCAATTTTTGGTTGATATATGGTGCTAAAGTGCTAAAGCTGACCAATATTAACATTATAAGAATCAAGTCTGGCTGTTGTAGGTAATTTTGGTGATTCAGAAAGATAGTCTCTTAGATTTGGCATAATTAGACTTTGACTTGGTATAGTAGCACTAGCTAATGTGGTTCGCTACATTTTCGACATTAGGAATCCTAAGTTCAATTCCTATAAATGATCGTACAGTTATTACGTTACAGAATAACGAACTTTTTCAAAAATCAACAATGAGATTCTCGGAATTTCCATTCTTTAGGTCAACTCTGACAACCGACACCTCCCTTTCCTTCCTACTCAGGAACGTGACGCTCCTAAGGTTTACCAGCCAAATTGCATACTTTCTTGGCTGAGGCGCACTTGTCTAAAGACAGGTCTATCCGGGTCTATCAGTTCAGAATGTTAAGGACTTCAGCGTCCTTTTCTACACATCCAATCCAGCAGCCAAATTGCATAGATTTCAAAAAATTTATCATTAATTTGATTGCTGACCGGAAATGAGGATCATTGCAGATTTGACATCAATATTCTAGTTAATGCCACAGTTTAGGTCATTTGACTCATCTCTACTCCTTTAGGGATACTCAATAACCCTCTTAGATGCCCAAATCACTTCAAAATAACTAAAATTTATTCAACCTTAATCAAACCAAAACAAAATCCAGGTGTACATTCTTGTGACTAATAGAAATACTCAAAGACAGGTGGCTTGCCGACTTTTTTATCTCAATTTTTAATTATCAACAAATTACTGTCGATGAGTCAAGTGCTTAATTGCAAGATTTTATTAACAATTTTCATTCCAACTGCTTACCCTTGTGGCATGTTCCATCCAATAATGACGTAGAAAATATTTTTCCGTCTCATTAACCATTCAGTCACTCATCAACCCCCTCTAGATGAAATTGTTGGTGCTAATTTGCCATGTTTACAATGAGAAAGAAATTTTTTTGAAATAAAATAAAGCAAATGAGGAGTAAAAAATGTTTACAGCAGGGATTTAATGTTCACTCCCTAACATTTTCACAATGAACTGTTTGCCGTCGTCGGGAAAATTGTTTAAATGTTCTGCGGATTTATGATTTTGACATTTTACAACTTGAAATTTGATACAATTTAATAAACAGAACCTGATGATGTAATTAAAGTGAATATTTATCTATACTGAAATGAAATCCATTAAAAGAATCTCTTTTTTTGACTTCATAGAAAAGCCACACCACACCTCGATGCCTTTAGGCAATCGGAAATTTTTATATTTAATATAATAATCCATTATGTGTAGAGATGGTGTTGTGTCGTTAGTCCTTGTGAGGATGTTACTCAAAAATTTGATTGAGTTTTGGGAATTTAAGGGGTGTGCAACTATGAAAATTGTTGTTTCTGACTCTGAGGAGTGTGAAATTAAGGAAAGTTTGATTTTTTTGACATTTTGGCTCTAAAGGGTGTGCAACTAAGAAGAATTTGATCTGTTTGACTTTAAAGGGGTATGAAACTAAGAAGAATTTGAACTTTTTTGATTCTAAAGGGTGTGAAACTAAGAAAACTTTGAACTTTTTGATTCTAAAAGGGTGTGAAACTAAAGATAATTGGAACTTGTTGACTCTGAAGGGTATGAAACTAAGAAGAATTTGAACTTTTTGACTCTGAAAGAGTTTGAAATTTAGAAGCATTTTGAAATTTTTGACTCTAAAAGGGCATGAAACTAAGTAAATTTTGAACTTTTTAACTCTGAAGGGTGTGAAATTAAGAATTTGAACTTTTGGATCTAAAGGAGTGTGAAACTAAGAATAAATTGAACCTTTTTGACTCTAAAGGGGTGTGAAATTTGTTCCATTTCCACCCAATATCTCCTCAAGGACACATACATCTTACACAATCTCGCATAGGTAGGTAAGTAATTTAATTCCGTTCAAAATATCATCAAATTGGTATTGAAAATGAAGAAATAGCAAAAGATTGTATGAAATTTCTTTCGACATAAAGCGATGTGGATTCAATGTACATTAAAGGAAGTGAAAGAAGAAAAATCGATGATGAGATTACGACACTGCAAGTGCTGTTCTATATTTTCACATACGCTTCATTTTCTTTAATTTAAAAGCGCGCATAAAAGGAAAATTTAATAATCGCATCGCATATCACATCCTAACATTGTTAGATGTAGCATTGAGAGATGAAATCTTCTTGATCTTCTTTTTGTCTCCTTTTATATTGTCACGAATGTGCAAAATTTAATTCCTTTTTTTATGTTGCTGTGGATTTATTTTCTACTAACATAACACAAAGTAGAATATAATGGGATATGAAATTGAATGAAAGGTGATTTTATAGACATTTTTTTATATTTATTCTTACACCCTCGACTTATTACTTTAATTTCTCATACGCAGAAATCATTCTTACTCATTTCTGTTGCGTTCACACACATGAAATTTAATTATAGTTCAAGTGGAGAAATTTTCCGTTCAACGCACTTTGAGGTTTGCTGAAATATTTCTCACCCTGAGTTCTAATTCCAAGAATCAAATGAAATCAAAAAGGGTTCAAAGTTTTTCAGTTCTAAGAAAAATGTATGAAAAATTTGCATGGAACCCGAGCAGCACAAGCCTGCTGAACAAAAGTTTGAACATTTCATAATTTTTCATATATTTTGAATCAAATTATTCTTAGTTGCACACCCCTTCAGAGTCAAAAAGTTCAAACCATTCTTAGTTTCACACCCTTCAGAGTCAAACAGTTCAAATTCTTCTTAATTGCACACCCTTTAGAGCCAAAAATTTCAATTTTTTTTCGTTGCACACCCTTCAGAGTCCAAAAGTTGAAATTCTTCTTAGTTTCACACCCTTTAGAGTCTAAAAGTTCAAATGTTTTTTAGTTCTACATCCCTTTAGACTCAAAATTTCAAATTAATCATAGTTTCACACCCCTCGGTGTCAAGAAGTTCATATTGTTCATAGTTTCACACCCCTTTAGAGTCCAAAAGTTCGAATTCTTACATTTTGTGGTCAAACATATCTCCAGCCCCCGGGCATAATATTGATATTGTCCATGCTTTGTCACTCGGGCACATCAAACATACTTCTTATTTAATTAGTATTGTTGAATAATTAAAAAGTATTTACTCACAAATTAGCAGGCGACGGTAAAAAAAATTGTTTCGCAATTTCCTTCCTTCCTTTTTTCTTTTGTGTCAAACAACAACCACATTTTCACATGCAAATGGTCAATTTTGAAACAATTTACATGAGTGCAATTTGCTGTGGATTGTCGTCCGGAGAGTTCTGTACGATGATTATTAAAAGCACTTCACATGGACAATCAAAAGAAAATAAAAATAAAAGGTTGAATTATCTTTATGTCTTCGTTGTTCTTCTGGTCTGTCTCATCAAATTTTTGGACAGAGTTGGGAAAAGGTGGGTTTTGTAGCTTTATTGGCTATGCTACGTATAAAAACAGGTTTAAATGATCATTGTGCCAAGCATCTTAACAATCCCCGATAGCTCAGTTGGTAAGAGCACTTGACATAGAATTAGGAAGTCATGGGTTTAAATCCCACTCGGGCTATGGGTGTGGAAAAATTCCGATGATTCCCAACATCCGGAAGTTGCAATTTATCGTAATTTGGCACCTTCGGACTCATAAACGACCCTTAGACAGTCCAATATCCCTGCATCACCAACTCTGCTTCACGATAGTACAAATCTCGTGAGACAACAAAGCAATTTTGACCGTAAAAGTATATTATATTAAATTGAATTGAATTCTTCATCCACATATATAGACAGGGATATTGAAGTTGATTCCTATAGATTAAAGGAAGCAATTTTCACTGGAATTTTCCTTACTTAATGATATTTGCTTCCTATTTTGTCATGGATGTTTTTGTAGGAAGTCAATGGATGAAGGGTGGAAATAGAAATAATAATTTTGATCAATAGATGGGGGTCAATTATAATGATGTAACAATGGAAACATTTTTATTATTAAATTACGCACACCTTCGTGCGTCCGGTTTGAGAGGGAAGATTTGTGAATGATTGGGAGAAATGGGGATGGATTTTGTCGGAATGTCAGGTGATTTGGTTGTTCTTAATGTTGTTTTTTGAGATTTTGGTGGACTTTTTGCTTTTGGTGAGCTTTACTTTATTATTATTCGTTCGGCCATCAATCAGCCAGCCTGGAAGTCAGCATCTTAAGCTGTGTGGTGTCTGAACTGAATGAAATCTCGGGAGTCAGTCCATACATAGGAGAATCTGCCAGTGCAAGATGAAAGCCTCTGTGGCCGAGTGGGTAGGCAACTAATCGGATGTCTGAATCACTTTTTAGTGAGTCTTTGGGTTCGATTCTCATGATGATCTCTCAAACATTCTATAGAATACTGTCTATATGACAAGGATTCTCACAATTTTCACGACATTACAATTTGCGAATGTTAAACGCAGCACACGGAACGACATCAAGTCACCAAATTCATTCTTCACAATAATCATCTTCCTCATAAAAAACTGTGTTAATATCGAAAGATGAAAACTTTTTTCATTAATTAATTAACTTTTTTTTGTCAAGAATTCTTTTCCTCAACATTTTAATTTATTCATAAAAGACCACTTAATTGACGATGAAAATGAGAGAAAAATTTTTTAATAAAGTTCAATTAAAAGTCATCTCATAATGAAGAGAAAAAAAAATGAGAATTCCATGGAGTTGATGAGCGAATGTCAAGGACCAGTAGACCGTGATGAACTTGACAGTTTATTAAAAAATTACCTTTTTTCATCAATGAATGATGATGACGATGTGAGGTGGGATACAATGAGATATGGAGTGTAATGTATCAATTGTTTGTGAAAATGGTAAGCAGGCATGCTTATGCAGTGAATTTGTTGCGTGTGCTTCGTTTTATCTAAGTAAAAGGGGTAAAAAATCGAAGATTGGGAAATAAAATCGCGGTGTTTTTGAACAATTTTGACTGAATTTAGAGATAAATCATTTACAAGCGGCAACTGAAATCGTGTAGACGGCAAAATATTAAAATGAGGTGGATATGCCCTTGTAGAACATTAAAATTGTCATATTATTCTTGATAAATATCCAGAAAGGTCCAAACTAACAGAAATTAGGCAATTTTCCACGAAAAAATTCAACCATCACATAGAAACCCAAACAGCCATAAAGGAGTTGCTTTTTCTTACTTCTTTATGTTCACATACAAAAAAATATTATTCAATCCATCAAATCAAAAGCATATTTAAGAGCGATTACATATGAATATTTAACGAGATTTTAATGTGTCTCTGCTGCTACTGTTCCTGCATGCACAGGCAGATTTTGTGAATGTACAATAAATATGGAAATGTATTGAGTAAAATATGAAAGGAACATTAAATGCCAATATGGATTTAATCATGAGGAAAAATGTCTCTAAATATGATAAAATATAAAAATGTTTTGCTAAAAAAATGTTATTAAAAATTCATAAAATTTGTGCAAAAGAATCGATGGGATTTTTTTGCGGGAAGTTTTGAGGATTATGGATGTTTTTGATGTATTTTTGAGGATTATTTTGAGTAAGTAGTGAGTGTTTTGCACAGATTTTGGGAAGATTTTGAGGTTATATTAGGGTTTTTGATAGTAATCAGCCTCATTTGAATAGCACAAGACGGTTAATGAATCCAAAGTAGTCAGTTAGGCTGACTTGACTTTGGATTTGATCCAAATCCATCCTTAAGTCTGAGTAACGCCGACATAACCCCAAATTCTGATCAATCAACCAATTTGTCCTCTTTGCATGAACTTCCAGAACATTTCCGAACAAATGAGCCAGCTGTAGCAACAACAACTTCAACTACAGATACCAATCTCCCTCAATTTACAATTATTTAACAAACAAGTTCACAATTAACAAATTTCACAAACAATTAAAATATATATCAAAAATATTTGAGCCACGTAATTGTTTGATTATCTGCAATGATGAGTAATGTCGTCAAATTAACAGCTGAGCAATTGTTATGATGTACATTCATTATAAAAACAAGCATTTCACTGATTTGAATCGAACTTCCTATGAATGAAATGCTCATGTGATGTGTAATTCTACAAAGCAAATTCAGATTGGAACTGATTTGAGATATGAGATTGTAAGTCGCAAACTGGGAATCACCTTTTTTGGCAGTAAGATGTATTGGAGTACTTAATGTGTATTAATCCAAGTTATGAAATTAAAGAGTGATATTGGCACCGCGATAGCAGTTTTGAAGTCAGTAATGGGATTAGTCACAGTTAATTGTTGAAATTCTCTAAAATACTCGCAATCAGTTGATTTAATGAGTTCTAGATGTCAAGTAGACCAAAGAGCTCTTGGGAATACTGTATGAGCAACGATGCAAAAGTGCTGGGAATTAGAAAGTGGCAGAAGTTATCTAAAGACAGATTCAACTATCGACGAGCTCTATATACTGCAATGGGCTCTCGTGCGCCTTCCCCAAGTAAGTAAGTAAGTCCCTCAAGTAACTCTGACTTGGTGACTCTGATTTGGAGTCGAATTCGGCTTGAATCCGGCACTATGCCAGTATAACCCCAGCGTGAGACCACACCCAAGATCGTTTAACAGACCAATCGATTTGCCGATTCCAGCAATTATTACATCCCACAGAATCACCCACTGATGACAGATATCATCATCCATTAATGAGCATTAGATCTAAAATTTTGATTGACAACATCTATAAATGCATAAAAATTTCATATTTTAGCTTTAATGATTGTCTGAATTTTGATATCATTGGGATGAATAAGTTAGTCATCGTAGCGTTTGTGGGACTTTGTTCCACTTTGTTAATTGGGTATGGAGACTGTAAGGTGAGTGGTTCTTGAGAAATGTTAGGATTTAGAGCGAAATAAATAGTATTGAAGAGTTTTGAGTAGTTTGAAGTATTTTAAGATGGGAAGCTTGAAGAAAACTAGTTCAAAGAATTGTTTTTGGTTCACAAGCACTTCATAGCTTTTAAAGCTTCTAACAATCGATTGACATCCTCTAAATCTGCCCCAAAATTGACTAAAATTCCAAATTCTTAAAGCACTCCAAAACATTTAAGTATTTACCAAACTAATTTCTTCATGAATATTAATCTAGGAACTGGACTACCATTTCATCAAAATGGTTAAAATGAACGACAGTGATGAACTCTTCAAATATGACTTAAAATCTGTTGAAAAAATAGATCAAACAACTTTTAAAGCAAATGCTGAGATTGATTTGTTTGTGGATTTGGATGCTGAGTGGCATGTAAGTATGGCAAATTGATTTCTTCGAGCATTTTGTGACAATTTTGAACTTCAGTTCTGGATCCAAATCTACCGCAATGAAGATGGAAGTGAGAACTTTGATGAAAAGCCACTAATGTCAATACCAAAAAAAGAGTTTTGTGAATTTATGAAGACAACTTACAAGCAATATTTCTGGGAGAGTTTGGAAAAGACATCAAATTTCCCACCACCTGAAACTTGTCCAATCAAGGCTGTAAGTATCTAAAATTCCTAATTTTATCAAAATAAATCAATTCTAAACTTCAACAGGGCAACTACTGGATTAAGGACTATATCTGCAACGGCAGCAAATACAAGGCATTTGCAAAACCTGGTGGATATCGTGTTGACATGTTCGTATCTCAAGACCATGAAGAAAGTCATGTAACCAAAATGGGAGTGCAAATATTCGGAAGAGTTGATGAGAAGGAATAAAGCTAGAATGAAATTAAAGAAGAAAAAAGATGACAATTTAATATGACGACTACATGCTTAAGCTTGTAGTTGACTTAAGTTGATTTGAATTCAAAATCCTAGTCAACTTCAAGCTTTGGTATTTGCTATTGAAAAGTACTCGGAACAAATAAATAAATCATTTATACCCAACAATAGTTTATATTTATTAATTAAATTCTCAAGGAATTGAGTTTCATGGTAGACTATTTATGTCTAGACTTGTCACGAACAACAAAGCTTTGATGTGGAAAAAGAAAGACCTAGATCTAATGTTCTGGGGTAGCTGGGGCTCTGAGGCTAATACTAGATCTAGGTTTTGCATACGACAAAATGCAGTCTACACTTAGCTTCTTGTGTAGGTACATTTAGTTATAAATCTAGCCATTTATCTTAGCATATTCAAATACCTTTTAAATCATATGAAGTGGAAACGTGGCTCCAGGCCTTAATTTCTAGACTACAGACAATAATGTGATCACAGAAGTGGTTCTGATCCCACTTTAAACTGTAGGAACTGAGTATCAAGCGCAACCTTACTAGTCAAGCAATTATTAATCGCGAATTAACCCAGCACAGCGATGATGTTATCCCGTTTCCATGTTAGTTTGCTTTCGCTGTTTGTTAAGTCATCTCAGCTTCTGACAATCAAGGAAAGTCGTTACTTTATCACTGATTTATCCTTGATTTGATCGTTAAGTTGAATCAGTTAAGCTTGATTCCTGATTATGACATTCAATATTGATTCACCGGTTCTTAAATTACATTTTATCTTGAAATTTAATTTATTAATCCTCTCAAATTCCTTAATTCTCCTTCTAATTGAACATTGACTCTCTCTGCTAATAAATTCCCAAATCCTGAACTTTAATTTCTCCCAAAAAACTGCAAGTCTTTGCAAATCCTTCACAGAACGCAAAATTAAAAGACAAAGTATCTTCCATGGTGAAATCCAATTCTCTATTTCATGTCTAAACCTGCGAATCGCAAACCAAAAGTGACATCAGTGACTTTAATCCTCCTAGAAATAAAAGCTTTTATCAAAAGGAATTAACCGTACACTGATAACAATGAAGATAGTCAAATACACTTTTATATAAAAACAAAATAAAAAAAATCTGGCAGAAAAAAAAGTCGTTTCTGTTTATTTCGCTGCTGAACTTTGTCGAGTGAATTTGTGTCGTTTTGTGCTGCTCGTGGATAGACTTTCTTTGTGACTTAAAATTTACAGTGCTAATAACTTAAATATACACAGAAAAATGATTACACGCAAGAAAATTTTTGTTGTCTTAATTTTGTCATTGCTTAATATTAAGGATGGAATGTCAAAGGCATTTCAGAATGCACTTGATTTTCAAGATTGTGGTAAGGGACCTAAGCTGTGCAGTTTTGGACTATAGTGATAATAATTGTGATTATGAACATTTTAGGAAGCAAATATGACATTATTACGTTGGATATTGCTTATTGTGACAGTATTCCATGTGGAGTGAGGCAGGGGAATCTTATTGAGATTACTTATGAGTTGGAGAAAAGTGAGTGATTGACTTTGTATTAAAGTGATTGAAAGTTGTTCTTTGTTTTGGATTGTTCGTGATTTATCGATTAGTTCTCAAAAAAGTATCATTAAACTAGTGCAAATTCGCGCATTATTAATTAATAAGATTGATAGTCAATATGACCGTTATGTGTCTTTTAAGCTGCTAGTCTAATTGACTCTATTGAGCAGCGCAATGTGGTCGAAATAAGCAGTCACGATGTCATCAGAACAATTTCATATCTAACCGTCAATACAGTGACACATCGGTGCCCTAGCGAACACGTTGTCCAAAACCAGTGGTAGGAAGCCTTAATATTCCCATCACTAGCAATTTGCCCATCTCTGTTCTAAACAGACAGAGATCATACTCAATTATATCTGTCAAGCTGTGCTATTTGGGCGTAAATCTTGAATATTCATAGGTATATCAATGCAATGTGCTTTGCCACAATTTGTGAGACACCCCAAATTTGACTTGATGTTTTCTGGAATAGAACCTTGGTTATTAAATTGGGTTCGCTACTACCTTAACCACTACGCTACATCTGCTTTCTTACCGATTGGACGAAATGCTACAATTATCTCACTGAGGGACCTCTGCGTTACTGCTTTAATGGCATGACCCGAAGATGCCTTCAAATCTAGACGAATGCTGATTTCGAGCCTTTTTTAAAGCGAAATATGTGAGCCGACGCATCATACTGTTGTGAGTCGACGCATCATACTGTTCGGATATGGAATTTTTCATCATTAGAGTTCGACACCCATATTCCTTACTACAACCATGATCTTATGGAGGTTTCAAAGAAATGCCATGGACCTGATTCTTTTTCTGACAATCTAGTGAAGGCAATCCAGTGTAAAAATCTAGGGAAATTTAAGCCTGTCCAATCATGTTCTGGTAGTTTCTTTTTGCAATTGTTCTGATGAAAAGGGAAATAATCGAATATATTTTCAACAATTTCTTTATCTATAACGGTCTATAACAAGAATGTTATCTTGTAATTCTTTACTAAATCCCTATTAAGCTTGTTATTTTATAAAAAATCAATAATTATTGATAAGAAGAAATTTGCACAAGATTTGATAAGAGGTTTCGACCGGTAGAAATTAATTATAATACAATACTTACTTCCGAATTTCATTATATTGATTAACTACTTTTAACTTGTCCAACAGGTGATGCAAGTGAGACAGATTCTGTGACTTTTGAGGCTTATTGGCTAGTGAGCGGTAAGTTTATTTGATTTTTATTTTTATCAAGAGATTAATGTCGTTAATTTAATATTTTTTGCAGGTACACAGTACACGGGTAAGTGTTTTTGAGTATTTTAAGAGTCAAGTGACTCACGATGGTTGTTTCTGTTTACTTTTGAGTTTGGAAGAAGCTACTTAAGTCAATTCGGGTCAATCCCTAACAAACAATGTCCTTTAATCGTTACTGCCTTCCCAAAGCAATCTACAACATCCAAACTATCCTTAATACTGCATTCATTAACTCTTGACACTAACTTTCCAATTATTTCTATCCATACAGCTCTAATTCTGCCTGATCACTGTAACTTGGGCAATTGTTTGTCTGTTACAGACAATCTATTGAGATTTACAGTCATGCTTTACGTGCCTGAAGTAATGCCTTCGGTGAGTATGAAAAGTAACTTTTCAAAATTTCTACGTGATTGATAAGACTGGAATCTAGATGAATCGATGATTAAAACCAATCAAGTCACAAAAATTTAATCTTATTTTCTTCTTCAATTTAGATGTCAAGTGGCTCTTTATATTGGAGGACAATGAATTCAAGGGAGATGATATCATGTTCCCGAGTTCCTATTTACACCTTCTAAATTCTTATATTTTTAATACTTACCATAATGTTCAAATTATGTGTGGATTGACTGTCAACAAATTACCTTCAAAATTACTCTTAAAAGATTTATTTTTTTATACTATTTGACTACGATTCTGATTGATATTTTATGTACCTCTATGTTTATTTTTGAGTGATATTTAAATTTCAATAAATTTTTTTATGGATCTATATCATGGTCTATAATTAAATATGATTTAAGGCTGGAGTTTTATTTCTGGAAGTTAATTTGAATACTGGATCTTTGTTTTTAGTATTTGGATGGCTTATTTTTGTTATTTAGTATGAATCTTGTTACTTACTTGACTTACAGTGCTCTGGTGTTGCTTACTTACACGAATAATAGCTTAATTCACATCGGATTCTACTTAAATACACAAATTAATAATCACTTTTGATTTTTCACAATTTCTGAATGTTTACATTCTGTACTAAACTTTAGAACTGATATTTCAAATATTTCTTGACCGTTGAACGATTTAAATATCAGAAAGACGATTAATTGTCTTTTAATTTCAATTTTTGACAAGAATCGACATAAATTAGATTTGATTTGAGTCGGATTGACTTCAACAATGTCGAATTCAAGCTCTGCAAGCACCAATCACCAACTAATCATTCAAAATAACACAAAAACTCAAAGTTTACTTAAATTAATATTTATTATTCACTAAATTACGAATCATAACGACAAACATCACAGCAATAAGGGAATGGAATCTTCTTCGTGCCATCCTTCAACTTCTTGCATTTATCGTTTGTCGGTGAGCAGCTAAAGTAAAATTAATTGAATTAAATCAGTCATCTTTAAGGATTAAATCAACTTACTATTTAATAACGACAGAAAAGTCTGAATTGCACTTAACTTTCCTACATTTTCCGTCATTAACCTCTTCAGTATCCGGCAGTAATTTTAAATTATCATATTGACACATTTCTATGCACTGTCCAGTCGAGCAGTCTTCAATTCTCGCGTCCTGAACAAAACCGACTGAATTGGCATAGTCAAAAATGATAAGGAACACAAAAAGTATTAAAAAGTTTGAAATTTTCATTTTAAAAGCTTGAAATTCCTTGAAATAAAACAGTAAATTTGTCAGATGTTTACTATAAGAGCCTCAAAATTATACTGAAAAATGAAGATTCCCATAGAGGCGCAAAACTGTAAAAAAAAGCCCCGAATATATATATAAAAAAAATTTAAAATTCAGATTCAGACACAGATGAAACTGGTTCACAAATGTTTATTTTTAAAATTTACCAAACTAATAAGTTTTTTTTTTGTGAGTTGACTCATTCAAGATGCAAATTAAATACTGTCACATGTTTTTTTTAGGGTAAACACAAATGGGAATGGGTGGGGATTGTTTGAAAATGATGGCTGTTTTGAATTCAAATCTTCCAAGCGAATTTTGAATTTTGAATTTTTGAAAGCCGTTAAAAAAGAGTGAAATTTTGAATTTTGAAACAAGTTACAAAAGTTTAAAATTTTGAATTTTTGTAACGGTTTTAGAAATTCCAAATTTCACATTTTTTACAGTTTTTAAAAATTCAGAATTTCAAATTTTTGTAACGGTTTTCAAAAATTTGAATTTTGAACTCCCTGAAAACCGTATTAAAAGTTCAAATATTTCAAATTCTGATAGCGATTTTTTAAAAATTCAAAATTTTAAACTTTTCTAATGGTTTTTAAAAATTTACCGGTTTTCTTCAATTTTTCATGACTTCCAATGAACCATCACTTACGTACAACCCCCATAAAAGATTCAAATGAGTGAAATTAATGTTCAACAACCACAAAAATATTTAAAAACAAAATTCTTATCACATTAAAAATAATTTTAAAAATTAATTAAATTAAATTCCTTCAAACAATTCTGACAGGAACTTCGAAGCAGATGAGATCATGTCGACCAGCCTTCAATGCCCAGTGTACAATAGTTTGAATTCTTGGATAAATTGTCAAAACATCAAATCTATTTTTGTAGACA
The DNA here is from genome assembly GCF_022539635.2 of Chironomus tepperi. Lineage (NCBI taxonomy): Eukaryota > Metazoa > Arthropoda > Insecta > Diptera > Chironomidae > Chironomus > Chironomus tepperi. The sequence goes on from NW_027226207.1 coordinate 7,480,980, forward strand.
TATCGTTGACCTGGCTTTAATGGACATGAAACTTTTTCGCCATTCTCATTGAATATGCTGTTGCATGCACTTGCGCCATCGACACCAATCCATGGAAGTTGAATATTATTTATGTTGGCTTCGACATTTGTTGTGAGGGATTTGACTGGAAATAGAATTTGAATTTTTAATGAGATTCTTTAAATTCTGCAGGAAATTCTTGTTGGTCGATGACTAGGCAGGTTTGAATGAACTTGAGAGGAATTAAAGTTTGATGACTTGATAACAAAGCTATTTGATGTCTGAAATGCTGTTTTGATTATTAAAATCTGGTTTTGTATGCGCGAGCGGAAGATGAATATTAGGAAGCTGACACATCCATAAAAGACATAAAGTTTGTCATATACACAGATTGAAGACAAAAGACTTCCGAACAATATGTAAATATCAAAATAAACTGAAATGATTTGTTAACCGGTGACATAAGCAGCCGGTTGATATAATTATGTCAACGACTATCCACAGTAAATTATGAATGGAATTGGATTTGAGGAGATTTTGGACATATTTATTGTTGTGTATATTGACAGAGTAACTGAATGTCGATCAATTTGTGGTTTTGGACTAAATTGGTTTTGGCTAAGGCTTTGATAATGGATATCATGGGGCACATAGACTCTTATACATCCACAGCACATCTGAGACAGATATGAAGCTCCTGGAAGCTAGACACAGATCAGCCTAGTGGCACATTTCCGACTTTCTCACTCCGTGTGCCTTTCGGGTAATCTAACCAAGAATACTCAAGAGCACACTCAACTCCATGAGCATATTTTATGCCTAACAAGATTAAAGCATCAATTTACCTAAAATATCAACTTACTTTCTCTATCCGGTGTGAATTTAAGAACAATTTCAACTGTTTTGCCTCGTGGGAACTTGCAGATTCCTTTTTGACAGTTGCTGAGTGATACTTCAGTTGTGTCTAGTTTTCTAAAACCTGAAATGAATAAACAAAGTTAAAATTAGTAAAATTAAATTAAGCATATTTAAATAAAATCAATTCAGGTGCAGGGTCATTGATATTATTGACTTCCTTATTATGACAAATGAGAAAAGGAAGTTGAATATTAATTAAGTGATGTCGTGTGAATTTTATTTGTGTGATTTTTACAGCTACTATTGATTATTGGTTTGTGGATTTTGAATAGAAATCAAATAAGATGTGAATTATTTGCAACTAGACTCTAGTGCGGGGCTGGATTTGACTGAAATCGGTCAAGATCAAGTTCATTTCTTCAGAATACTAGCATATCAGAGCCAACAGGACTTAAAATCCAAGAAAATCATTTGATGATCTCTTTATCTGATTCCATTAACATAAACTCTTAAAGCTACGCATCTACTTCAAAGTTATGCAACAACCTCAAAGCTACGCAACTACCTCAAAGCTAAAATCCAACAACTATTCCAAAAAGCACTTAACATTCACCTAATTGTTGCCTAATTGTTATGAAACTTGTCAACTACCCGCAAGTAAGTAATTAAAAATCTAAGTTTATAACAAAATACTTGAGAATGTTTATGAATTAGACCAGACACACATATTTGAAGGTGAACAAGATGTATTCTGTGCATGCTCAGAGCATTTCAACCTGTTTAAATTTTCAAGAGCAAGAACAAGGCATTGACATCAAATTAAATATAATTTAATAGACAAAATAGAGGAGTGTAATGGAATTATCATCGGAACTGTCATGCAAGCGAGAGGATTTGAATGATATTTTTGACTTATAACTTCCGCGTGTACGCGTGGAAGTCGAACGAATTGATTATCAATTAGTAAAAAATCAATAATTCAGCGATAAGTTGCGTAGAAATTAGGTTGATAAACATGCAATAATCAATTTAGATACAAAAATCCCGAACAGCACAATACGGCGAACTGCATTTTCACCGTCAATACGAGTTAACCTTCATAGTTCATTCATATCAACTGCTCGTTTTTCCGTAAAAACGGAATTTGAGTCGTTCCTTAACGAATACGTTGTGCTGTTCGGGATTGATTTTTAATGATAATTACGGGTTTTTTGCATAATTTCTTAATTTCATTCCAGACCAGAGAAATTCACAATTCAGATCTAAATTGACTTTTTGCAGTAAGATCTGCCTAATGTCATAATGCCTAATGTCATATAAATCAAACAGATAGATTAATAGCCATCAACTTTCATAAAGCAATCTAAAATTTGTGCAAAAAATGCTTTTTTACATCATCAAGATAAAGTTAGCTCCCGGCGACAGCTTGAGCAAATTATGAATCACGAGTGATCTGTGTGGACAGCAAAAAATAGTTAGCACATAATTATTTGCAAATCAACAGTTTTCTTAGTAAATTGTCAATTAAATAAACTTAAAAACTTGAATCTCGAGATATTTCTAATGCATTTTATGTAAATACTGCAGTATTGGTCAATTATTGTGCAAATGTAGACATAACTTAACAAGATTTTGAATATTTATTTCTTTGGCTGTTTATCCCGAACAGCACAACGTGTTGGATAAGACACCGATGACTTAACGTATTAGTTAAGTGACATGATGTAAATTAAAACAGCTTTAAATCAGTATTATGGCATCTTAGAATGATTTAGCAAAATTTAGTCAATAATAAAAAAAGATTCGATAACTTTTAAATTGAATTTTAATTGCTTAGTTCTGGATAGAATTACGCAAAAAAAAAACGTTCAGCATCACAAGTAAAGTTAAAGTTCAAATGAGTCAAAACAATCTTTAAGTTCTCATTATTGTTTTGAGACTGGCTTCTGAAATAATGATTTGAAAGTCATTCATGACGTCAAGTATAATAATTGAACTAATTTGTTCTGGGAAGAGTTAAACAGAAGTTGAAGAAGTCAGGAAGGCTAATTTATATTAGTAATTAGCTTATAATGAGATCTGTAGATCAAATGTTGAATCAAATAAGATAAAATTGAATTTAAATTGATTTTAAATAAGATTTTAATTCTAATTATAGATATTAAACTGTGTTTTTCTGATGCCACGACTTGACCTCGATTCCGATTAATTCTCGCTATTATGAAGCCACAATTTTTGTGTCCCGAATGCACAAATCGAGTTGGAATGAGTAGAAGCAGCGAAAAAACACCCGAATCCGGCTTGACTTTCCCTGGGATCGAACCCAGATCGTTTGGTTCAGTAGGCCAACACTCTAACCACTACGCAACTGCTGCTTTCTAGATACTCTGCTTAGATCCCACAAAACGACAAATCATTCAGATTTGTAAATAATTTTCAATTGCAACTATAATTCACACATATTTAACTTTAAAAGCAACTTCAAATAAGCTTAACTAAATCTCAAAGTCTATATATAATTAAAATGTTATTCGCACATTTTTAAGCCAGTGGTCAGCAACCTGTGTGCCGCGGCTCATTAGTTTGCCTTCAGACAATTTTGAAAATGCCATAAACCGTACGTCGTGTGGTATTTCGGTCGCGGTTTACCACTAAGGTGTGATGTGACACAAAAAAGTTTGTCCACCACTGACTTATACTGAGAATTTCACATCTAAAATCTTGCAATATCTGCTTAGTTGATAGTTTGTTAACACTTTGCAATTAAGTATGCCTAAACACCTTTTAAATGCAACAAATCACTTAAATTTTCCAAATAAATATTTAATATATTAATTCACAACTTAATTGACATTCATAGTCAACCTATTAATACGTGTTAAATGTCCTAACCTTCAATTTACTCATTTTTAGTCATCAAAATTCATTTCAACAACAAAAATGCAAATTTTATATACAAAAATAATTTTTGCAATCGATAGGCTGTTGACTCTTTACTAGCTTTAAATTTGCGTCACACAATGAAAGACCACAACAGACATAAAAGATGTGCAAACTCTCCGTATGAGTCAAAAAAAAAAATAATAATGATAAATTGAATGTCGAAACTCACCTCTGCATTGCTTCGTAACCGTCTGCGCATTGATAAATGTGGAGATGCAACAGAGAATCATAAATGATATTAATTTTGCCATTTTGAAGTCTAGTTGGGGAAGGGTTTTGGAACTGAAAAGATGAAAAGAGAGATAAATGTTGTTGGTTATTGATTGTATTGATTATGGAAGTTTTGTAGCATTTAAGGCAAATTTCTGAAGTTGTCTTTTCGAGAAGTATCTGTGGTACCAAAAGAAGTAGACCCGAACATCATAATAAAGACGCTAAATCGCCGCTAAATTGCTATGTTGACTGATAGACTTGAGAGTATGCTGATTGCTATGATACTGCTGATTCCAACCCATTTTTATTGGTGTATCATTTATAATTGAAGTAAAGTTTATTTCTAGACCCAAAAAACAAGATCCAGTAAGATCCAGAACACTTCCAGACCCACGAAACAAGATCCAGTAGGATCCAGTTTACTTCAAACTTTACAGCACCGTGCTGTTCGAAAGAATAGCCTGGTTCGTCAATTATACCCAAAATTGTATTTTAAGCTATGAAATTCTCAAAAAAAACAGCCTTACTCGAGAATTTTACTAAATGAGACATAATAACACACATGAACACTGACGTTAGAAGTCCAAACAGGAGTTCTACAACCAATTCCCAAGATGGAGGCCAAGACAACACTCAGATACCCATCCTGTCTTGAGAACCATTTCTCTGATCTCCGTGTAACCTTTAAAAAGCTTCCAAATTAAGCATCGGATGGAATCATTATGAATTAACAATAAATAAGCTTATTCTTAACAAACAGTCACAGATTAAACCATTCAATTTGCCCCAATTCAAATCAAAATCAATTCAATTCCAATTTATACCCGTCTAACCTTAATTCAACCTTAATCTCATCCCATACTGTTAATTTATTCCCATTTTTTTTTTCATTATTACTCGATAAATCCGCATCAATTTAAACTCAATATTAATTGCGTGACTGAGAAAACACACAAATTAGATAATTCGGCAAAGATAACCGCTGAGAGTATACTTCATTTCATCTGAATTATGATTAGAGAGATAAAAGGTCAGTTACATAATTCTTAATTAAATTCACCATTGCGTGTTTGGAATGAAATTGGGAATCCCGTGGTGGATTGGATGTTGTGATATAGTTTATGAGTGTTGTTGGAGATATTTTTGGATTTAATGTCTAATGGAGGGGTGGAGAACCTTTTTTGGGAAGCGATACGCCTCATTTATAGGAGTTTTTGAGGCACACTAACCTATAAATCTATTCTAACCTCGAAAACTCAAAAAGCTAGCTATAAATCAATTGAAATCTGATTTTTGCTGCTCACTGCAGAGTTGGCAGTACGGACTCCACTTTATTATTCTAGTGGAGTCTGGACTTTAAAGGAGTCGACTTTATTTTGAAGTCCTGCCAACTCTGGCTCACTGAACACCTGTGATTTGTTTTCCAAAACACCTGAGACATTTCACGACATTCAGGTTACCCACACCTGACCTTATGTAAAGAAATATTTGCATAAAAATCTGGGAATTTAATAAAATGTTGATAAAGCTTCTAGAATTTTTGTATAAAAACCTTAACATATATGATTTTGATATGCTAATATTTTTATAGATGTAACTGTTATTTTGGGAAGTTAAATCTTGATTTTTCTATCGATTCTCATGAGATGTTGGATGTTTTTATGATTTAAAATATCTTTTATTAATAGAATTAACGAAATATGATAGTAAATTCTTAGCAATGGCTGGTTTAAGATGAGAGATGCTTATTTGTATACTTTTTGGACTGACAAAATGTCTCATTTAGTGATATTGAACCTGTGTACTGTGAAGGTATTCTAAAGATATCATGAATGCTTTTTCGGTATTTAAAAAAATCAATTTAAAGCAATCCTCGCGTCAGAATGATAAATGAGAAGCAATTCAGTTGATTATTTTGAATCTTCATCTTAGATTCAATCTTAACCAGATTCATTAGGACTCCGGGAATCGGATCTAAACTGAACTCCACCGTGATAAACATTTTTATATTACAAATTGATTGCAACATAAACCAGACCCAGACCATTCAGTCATTGAATCATTTACTATTTGCAAAATCACTGAATTAAGCTTCATAACATTTTTAAAAAGAAGAAAACTCCAAAAAAATTGAATTTAATCAATGAAAAAATCTAGCTTAGTCACTAACTTATCTAATATTCAAGCTCCAACCTCTCATTACATCCAACAAAATCTCGCTAATTTTCCACATAACTTCAACTCATTTTACAGCAATTCCAACCGAAGTAATTGATTTGTTTCTCATTATAAAATAGCTTTTAAGTTCCGTGGATTACTTAAAAAATTTCAATTATATAAACCAAAATATAATAACGTCACAGTATGTTGCTTCACTTCTGTCCATGCCAAAACGTATGAATTTTTATCAACAAATTTGCACATTCGTTTGTAATGCCAACAAGCATATTGGTCAATCATATGACAAAGAATTAAAATATGTTACCTTAATTTAAAACTTAATAAAAAAAAACTTTATTTCTTCTGCTGCTGTTGAGCTTAAGCGTCTGACTTCGCGAGCTGATTACTTAATACTAAATAATTGTAAAAACATCGAGCAGTGAAAATACTTTTTTGGCTACAAACATTCATGTGAATTAAGCTCATTCGGTTTCTCACTCTCTTCTGTTCTCCACCTTAATGTCTCTGTCTATGGAAACACGTTTTTCTTGAGATACATATACTCTATGTCATGTGTAGACTATTTTTTGAAAAGTGAGACTGAATGTGTTGCATCTAGCGGTATATTTTTGAGTATGTGGCTTTGGATTTTTTTTGGATAGGAAATGATTTGGAATTCTGATGACTTTCATACTTAGTCACGTATATCGCTGGCCATCTAGATTAATCGTGAGCCATGGTCTCTCGCGGATGACGTCTGAAGTTGGTTATCTTGACGAATACAATGTTTTAAGAGCAATTTCAAGTGATTTTGTGTACTGACGACATGTCGTTTTGATGTGCCGATGCCATGTCACTTTGATGTGACGACGACATGTCATATCCATGTGTCAATGATGTGTCATTTGAATGTGTCAATGACATGTCATTTGAATGTGTCAATGACATGTCATTTTGATGTGTCGATGGCATGTCATTTGGATGTATCAATGGCATTTCATTGTCATGTGTCAGTGACTTGTCATTGTGATGTGTCGATGACATGCCATTTTGATGTGTTGTCATTTGGAAGTGTCAATGACATGTCATTTGGAAGTGTCGTTGACATGTCATTTTTATGTGTCAGTGACTTGTGATTATAATGTGTCGATTACATGTCATTTTGACGTGTTTGTTACTTGTCATTGTGATGCGTCGATAACATGTCATTGTGATGCGTCGATGTTGTGCGATTCAGGATGTATTATCCAGAACATCTTGACTAAATGTTCCATCCATCTCATATTACTGGACTTTTGTCCTATACAAAAATAACAAAAATGCACCATGAACATCTAATTAAAATCCCCAAAAATTCCCAATAAATCTTGTCAATTTTTCAATGTCACTGCCACAAAAAAAAACCAATTTCGTGCAGATTATTTGTTAATTCATCATAAGCCACAATGAGAAGCAAGGTATTCAGAACTACACACAAATGTGGGATAAAATGAATAGAAATTAGTTACATGTGATTGTGTTGAGTAGCTTAACTTTTGCTTTTAATTTGCATCATGTTAATAAGATTGACGGCTAATTAATTATTCATGGTCTAGGTAATTAGTGGGAAATATTGTTGATCTTTTGTTTATTGTGTGGTTCTGTGAATAATCTAGTAGAAATTTATGATAGTTAGAGTACTTGGAGAGATTTGGAACTGAAGTGCTGATTGAATTGGTAAAGAAGCTTCCAGATGCTAGAAGTCATATTTTGAGGTCGAGTTTTGATTCCGTATAGTATTATGGCACTTTGCAATATAGTTGAGCAACCCTCGATAGCTCAGTGGTAAGAACATGCGACTGGAGATTATAGGATGTGAGTTCGAATTCCACTCGGTATCCGTAGATCTAAATTAAGCAATTTTTATCAGATCAACTCAAATCATTCCTTAAATCCGACTATAATTAGAAAACTAATTAGTCCGGCTTGTTCGTAGCATACAAAAGTTTTGAAACATCCTCAATCAATGCATCTATAGACTCTAATCTTAGCACATGCCGCAATCTCAACTTGATAACATTTCGCTAATTTAACAAGTGTCGATTCTCATCGATTCATACGAAAGTGCTTTTTACATTGAATCTTTTTATATGAGCATTAAATATTCCAGGAATTGAGGTAAGCGATTACAATGTGCTTATGCGTTCACAGAGTTAAATTCACAGTTGTCGACCTTGGATAAATTAATTTAAAAAACCTGTTGAAGTGTATGACCGGTGAAATTGTCGGCATTTTTTTGTGTATTGTAAGATTTTGTTGATTGTTGTTGTTGATATGATGGGGACATGGAATGGAAGTTGTTTTTGTTATGGATGGTGAGGATAATTGGATTAGTTGTGGATGTGAGTTTGAGAAAATTGAGATTTTTTGGAAGCTATTTTGCTTTTGTTCTGCTTGGTTTAGTATGCAACTGAGATTTAGTCTCTTTTTAGCTTCTATGAGGCTCAATTAGAGTGTCTTAGTGCTACAGATCTTCTGTTGCATTAGTCATGTTCAGTCTAGAGCCTCACAAAGCTTTAGACTCTCCAAATCAATGCTAGACTTCAAAAATGACAAAATAGTCAACAAAAACAAAGAAAATAACCAAAACCGAAATTTCTAGACATCAACATCCACATCCTAACCTTCTGCATACTCTGTTTATCACTATCTACCTCGAACATCCTCAAAAAATCATCAAACTACTTTTATTTTGTCTAGAAAAAAGTCTCGCAGCCGCAAAAAAAATGTCAGAATTTTAAAAACTTCCTCACTTCCTCGAAATTATCATCCAATTAATTGATATTCAAATCCATTCACTCGTTTAAGGAAATGAAAGAAGAATCGATAACCATCTGCAAAAGTCTGCTTTATCTACTACAAAAATAAATCACAGTAAAATTAACGAACTTTTAAAATTCAAATAAATCCACCAAAAAAATCTCAATGGTGAGCAACAGAGTGAGCATTTACTTAAAACTTATTGAATTTTACGAAAATAAAGAAAAAATTAATAATTGCGATGCACAAACATTCTTAAATTAATCGCAACACGACACTATGTGCAACGCTAGTTAAGGTAAAGTCCAACAAAATCAGTGAAAACATCCAAAAACTATCAAAAAATTTATCGTAAAATTTTCATTTGTGCTTCAAAAAAAATTTCATAAATAAATCACAGAAACTGCAAAGTTACATTAAAGTTGATTGTTCTAGACGACATCCGTATAATGATAAAATCATTAAGTGACATGACATCGTAAGAATAATCACGTTGACACATTTGTGTTAAGAAGAAAAAGAGTCAAGAAAAAAAAAAATTGCAAAGTTATGAGAATTTCTCTATGTTGCTATAAATAGCAGCAAAACAAAAAATAAAAGAAAAAACCAGCGCAATTGACGGAGAAGAAAAAAAAAATTGAGATTCTCTTCTTTTGCCGATGTGCTGGCCTGTTATTTTCTTCCTGAATATTTGTGTCATTTTCATATAAAGATTTGCTAATCGATTCTATTTATAAAAATCTGGTAGTTTGGATGTGAAAAGTTATAGATCAATAAAGTTTTCAATTTCTAACAAATTCTCAATTACTCATCGTTTCAGATAAGATTGTATACATTCACAAAAAGGAAGTGTTACAATAGTCGCAGTCTTTTGTTGTTTTTTTGTTTATGTTATTCTTTATCGACATATAAGTCAGCACATAAGTCCACAAACACTAATTTCATAAAAGATGTCAACAATGTATGGACGAGATCCACTAGAAGGGCTATGGAAAGAGATATTAGACCTACATTGGAACTACCTCGAACTAGAAGAGAGCTTAAAAAAGATTGATGAACGTAAGAAGCTAGAAGGACGATTAAGGGAATATATAAGTATTGTGCCACATGATAGAAAATTCTTTTTACCTGAAACGGAGCACGTACTGCGTGTGAGTATCACACAAATGAGAGATTTTTCGGCATTTAAAGGTGCCATTGGTTTTGAGTCAATTAGTCAGTATGCAAATAATCTTTTTACAAAACCATGGCGAAAGGAGTATAGAGTTATTAAGGTATGTAGACATATTAAGGTTCAATGACACATCATGTAGAATATTCTAAATATATCATCATAAATGTATCTTCTTTGTAGATGTATTCGGGATTTTATCAACATGAAATTAAAAATAATCTTCTTGATGCTGAAAAAATATTTATTGCAATGGGTTATAAGCTTATGCCAAATCAAACTCTCGTTCTTGACGGTCCAATATGTCCCGATCAGGTGACAAATGTTAGTCGTGATGCCCTTACAGCGTACGTAGAGTGTCAAATCATGAAGCAAGTCAATTCGGAGCTGACAACAGTTGGATTGGCAACGACATGGAATGATATATTTAATTTTCGTGAATGTCATATTGGTGACTCGTCGCAGACCATTAAAGGTCTTACTCAAATGTTACAATCACGTCAAATGCATATACATGGTATTTTGAGAAAAGGTAATGTGTAGTTGTAGCTTTATTACTCATTGTTAGGTCATGTGTGTTTTATTATCATTTATAAGTTTGATTTTTGGATGGTATGATGGATTGTTGGTCATAGGTTGCTGGATCAATGTCCTTCAATCTCAAGATCATTGTGAATCAGGACTTTATTGGCTGTAACTTCATCCCAACAGCCAGTAAACCCTAAATCCACATCCACATGCCACTCAGACTCGTTTATTATCCACAATACTCATTCTTATATTTTCTCGTACTGTTATACTTTTTTTAGATCCATATGCTTTGGCTCTTCCATCACCGCCTATGCACCATCATCAACAACATTATCAACAGCAAGCTCAAATTTGTAGTTCACATTGTAATATTCATCCGTTACAATACAATCAATCGTTACCACCTCCACCACCACCATTAGCACAACAAAATTCATATTATCATCATTATAATCAACCATGTACTCATCATATGCAAAATTATGTGCCACAACCACCAACAGCTAATTGCTATCAACATCATTTACCACATTCAAAATCATTAGATCAATATGATGGTAAGATACAAGGAAATGGTAATATCAATCATCATCATCGTTTATCATTAGATCATAATTATAAAATGGCACAGCAATTACATCAGCAGCACTTATCACCGACTCAACAACAACAGTCGCAGTCACAGCAGCAACAGCAGCCGCCACCACCATTTGATTATATTGATTCCGCCTATAATCATCCATATAATCAGCCAAATTCAAGAGCTCCATTACCTTATAATCTTTCATCAAATTTAGGTCATGATACAGGAGGTTATTATCCACAAGATCCAACAAATACAATGTCAAATCATCATTCAAGAATGTTCAGCACAAATGAATTTTATCAGCAACAATTAATGCAATTACCAACAACTGTAAGTGACTATCATCAGCCACAACAGCAACAACAACCACAACAGTCGTCGTATCATCATCAAAAATATTCTGAATCATCATCACCAGCCATTCAGGATGAGCTTATTTCATTTACAAATGAGCCAATACGTGTTGGAAGTAAAACGACTGAGGTTAAGCTGAGAAGTAGTTTAAAGAAGAGCACTCACAGTACATCCGATAGCGTTGATATGGAACAAGAATTGAATGAATTGAGAGCATTGAAACGTGAAAAGTCATTAACGCCGGCGAGTACGAGTAGTGATGTAAAGACACGTGACGGCATTGGAAATTATCAGGCATGGGATTATGTCTTTCAAAATCTCGAAAAAGACAATGAGAAAAAGAGTAAAGTGAATACAGCCGATGAGAAAATTGCAGCTGAATTAGAAAATTTAAAAATTAAGTCCAATGGACATGGACCGCCACGTGATCGTTTATCGTCCAATCATAAGAGCAATAATCGAACGTTAGATAAGACTGGACAGACCAGTACATCAGTACAAACCAAATATAGAACAAAATCTGTATCAACGACAACAGACACACAGCCTACAAGCAATCATGAGCATAAGCGTACATCATCTGTGATGGAAAGCAATCAAAGAATACAAATGCCATCGCCACCTGAATTGATTGTCGGTCCGAATGAATGGAGTTGTCGATTTTGTACATTTCTTAATCCAAATACGAAAAAAATTTGTGAAATGTGTAGTAAGTCAAAGGATTTTTTCTTTGATGCTGATAAGAATGCTGCTGCTGCAACGTGTGTCTGAAATAAGGTTAAAAATCGTAAATTTTAAATTTACCAAATTTGTTATTTAATACTTTTTTATTTTGGGTTATTAACAAATTTATTATGTTTTTTTTTATGAGAATAATTTTCTATTCTCAAAAGATATTAAAAAGAAGAATTTAGTTGAGTGACTTGTGCAACAGTTGTGTGACATAATAAGTGGATGAAAAATACGGAAGTTCGGCAAATATGACAGGAAAGTGTCATTGTAGTGCTTATTCTGATTGACGTATTAGCTCAAGCATTTAATCAAATTTGTGAAGCTTGTTGCTTTGGATGAATAAGATCGATAAGTGGTGTCAAGTCATACATGATAGAACCTAAAGATATATTAATCCAAAAATTATAGTCAATCGAGTAAAGTGATGTTAAGGGTTATGTCTAATAGCATTATTTTTGCTACAATTTATGGAAGTATTTGCTCAAATAAAGCAATCGAGTGTCTTTATTTCCATCGGCAGTCAACCACATAGGTAGAAAGTGACATTAGCCACTGACAGTAAGTCTATGTGGAATAAAGCAACTCGGTTAACTGATCTAAAGTCTGTCACTCATTCGGTATGACTCTGGCATGTAGCTGGATTCAAACCGAGTCCAGCACTAAGTTAGAGCCTCACCGGACTAGTTACTAGTCATACCGAGTTGACTTTGGGTCGATTTGTTGTACTCGGATCAACTTTGAGCTCTGTTATTTAGAATGAAGACAAATGGAGTCAGGAAGGGATTAACCGTGCTTAGAATTAGACATACAGCTAGGCAAGTCAAATACAAAACTGCTTGACTCATGGTTACCACAAATTGGGTCGAAATTAGCCATCATTGTACTGGCAGGACATCCATACCTTATTCAGTGATGTCCTATCGACTAAATTGTACTGTTCGTGTGCTGCCCTAAGAATCGTAAGGCTAAACAAAAAAATTATACCTTATCTTACTAAACTTAGAAATCAGAAAGTCCAATCCATTTGATAAAGGATTAAATAATCCCCAATACAATTACATCGATTTGTAATATTTTTAAATGCACAACAACTTAGTTACCGAAATCCAAAAATAATTTAAATCAATATCTCTCTGAGAGAACTGCTCAAAATGATGTAATCAACAGACGAAAACATACAAATAGTTCTACTAAAGTTTCGGAACATTAAAGTCATCATGTTCGTTTTCATTTTGATAAAAAGTTTCTAATCTTTAAATGGTGTTTGTAGTTGTTCTACATCATATCGGCCAGATGTGGCACAATTAAGTAATGTTGGAGAGGAAATTTGCTGATTTTTATTTAAATGTTGGGAAAATGAGCTAAAAATCAATGAAATGATTCAAAACTGATTTCCGAACAGCAATACACAAGTCAGTTAGTCGACCTGGTGCCTGAAGTGACTCTTACACATAACTCGAAGTCGATTCAAATTTTAATCGGTTTAAGCTGACTTGAGTCGTCTTTTTCATATAAAATATCAGTCGATTTCGAGTTTTATTGTACTATAGTAAACCGAATTTGTCACCAAGTCAGAGTCATGCTCTTTTGTAAGCCGATTTTTTATCGATTGATCCAATGAAGTCCAAACTGTGACCTGTGGCACCCTAGTGTGTCGTCAAATACTGTGGAAACGCCATGAACCGTATGCCGTCCATGTTTGCGGTTGTTGCTTACTTTCAAGACCTATCGTGGCTTACCACCATGTATGGAAACGTTTGGACAGCACTTGATTATCCTTTTCTTCACAAATCGAGTTAATGTGACTAGAAAAAGCGAAAAAAGCACTCGAATTCAACTTGAATTTCCCTGGGATCGAACCCAGGTTGTTAGGATTGGTTGTCCGACACTCTAACCAATACGCCACTGCAGCACTTTTGCTGTCAATAGAATGATCAATTTATGTCAATCAGATATTACACAACTGTTGCACTGTGGACATGTCACTCTGTCAAAATATTTCCCTATTTGAGAAAAAAAATTGCATAAACAATTTTTGTGAATGAGATAATCCTCTTCCTCCTTGAGATACTGTGATAATATAAGTGTTTTTTTCGCGCAAATTTATTTTCTTTTATTTTTTTTATTTTTCATTTAAATTTTTTTTTTTTTGCAAATTGAGTAAGAAAAACTGCATTTTTCTGTTTCGAATGAACATACATGAATACAAATGACATACAGTGATGGATATCGCAATTGAGTCTGTCTTCTCAGTCTAACTAATTTAAATGAGATAAAAAAAATAATGTAAAATTTACAACGAGCTTCTTCAATTCACTGAGAGACAATTTAATATCGAGAGAAAAATGTTCATTAATTCATTTACGATATGTGTGTGTGTCCGCTTAGATAGAATAGAAATGGAAAAAATAATATTGAAAAGTGAAGATTAAGAAATGTAAACTAAAATTTTTGAATTTAAAAGAAAAAAAAGGATTTTTTTTTGGAAAAGGGTTATTTGTGCATGATGTGAATTGAATAGGTTTATTAGAACCCGGAAGGCACATGGGGCAGGTTTGGGAGAAAATCCGTTTTCTGGTCAGTGTGAGTCTGTCTCTAGGTCAGAATGAGTCAGTCTCTAGGTCAGTGTGACTCTGTACGCAGGTCAGCATGACTCTGGCTCCAGGCCTGGATGACTCTGACTCCAGGTCAGTGTGACACTATCTTCAGGCCAGAATCGAGTCAGCTTGAGTCGGATTTCATCAAATTTGTACACTGTGTGTTTTTCGGGGCACAGCTCGAATGTTGACTTGCATGGAAAAATCCTGTAATGTGCGAACGAGTTCTTATTTTCGGAATTTTAATTTCGAATGGTTCTTATTTTCGGAAACTAAATTAAATTTCAAATGAACGTTAATAATCTAAACGAAGAAAACTCTAAATTAGCCTTTAATTATTGATTTTAAAGCAAGATTATGCTTAAACTAAACTAAATAATTGTAAAAAATTAAAGAAAAGGTCTCAAATAATGAAGAAAAGTTAATTAAAGACATTTAATTTTTACATTGTTTTCTTAGAATGTTTGTAAACAAACAATGAAAACAAAACCAAAAATTTGGAATAATTTTTGAAAAAACTAACTTTAAGCTGATAATTTTAGCTTTAAACTTCGATTAAATGATTAAAAAAGTTTCAATGAACATAATTAAATTGGTAATCTTGGTTTAATTGAAACATTCAAGCCTAAAATCATGAAAAACTAAAAATTTTAAAAGATTTGATGTTTTTCAAGATGGCGGATTTTTTCCGAAAAAACATTCGAAATATGATTCAAATTTGTTCGAATCAACGTCCGCATCAACTGTTCGCACATTACAGGAAAAATCGACTCAATTTTACGTCAAATCAAATTCAAGTCAACTTCGAGCTTTGGTTCATAGTTTGTTAGAAGTTCTAGCAACTTTATTCAATATTTAGTCTATTTTTGTTAGAAAATTTGTTTTGTGTCTTAATATTTTTAGTTAGAAGTCTAGGAGATTGGTTTAGACCTACTAAAATTAGTTGTTACTTACTCTTTTGAGTTCACTAGCAGATGTCAAGTTAGAGGCAAATTTATGTGTTGTTTTTTGGAATTTTTGTGTCAAAAATTTAAGATTTTGTCCAAAATTAGAGTTTGACACCCTGATTACGCTCTTGGGTACATTTCTCGGGATGCGCCTCGGGTTAAATTTAAGAAATTTCAAGATAAGATCTAGTAACCGACCTAAATAGCAAGTTCTGATTACAGAGGCCCTATTGCTTTGTTTTAGTCAGCCTAATCGCCACAAAACTTCAGTTACAACTCATATATCCAGTCACAAATAGATAATAATACTGAAATAGTAAACCTTGATATTATTTTCATCTAGATACAGCCGCCGTACAGGCATCTTCAACTACTTTAGTCATTATTACTTAAATTCCTTATTAGCACCTATTCAATTACTCAATCGTCAAGTATTATTCAAGTAAACATCATGCATAAATATCAACAAACTACTTGCTTGTTATTAATGAAAGTTTGCACAAATTTTTATTGAATTTTATTTTTTAAAAATTGAATTTATTTTTTAAATCGTTCTAGTCGTGAAAGTTAATTTCCCTTCCCATTTTTATCTGTTCCTGATCATATTTAAAGTCACATTTATGATGAAATGTGAACAAAAGAGTTTAGAAATTGAGAATAAATTATAGTCAAGTTGAAGACTTGAAAAAATAAGAAAATTTTTTATGGATGATAAAAAAAATGTTTTTTGAAATTCAAAAAAACGTTTAAAAAAATTTATCCAATTGTTTCGATTTAAAAAAAAGTAAAATTAAACCTTAAAAAAATGTTGTTTGATATCTTTCAGATAGAAAATTTGTTTATATATTAAAATTATATTTAAAAATCATATCTACAAAAAAAAATAATTAAAAAATCTTCAAATAATAAAATAATAAAAAAAAATCTTAAAAAATTTTAATAAAAAAATGTGCAAAAATTGCACGCGTTACTAAAAAAAGTACAGCTGAAAATAACCTTTTGACTAACACTTTTATTTTTCAAAAATGAGAATTAAATTTGAAATTATGATGAAAACACAAAGATATGATGAATGATTATTATTATTATTATTGATTATTATTATGATTAATATAGACAAATGTAAAACTAAAAAAAAATGAATAATAATAAAAATTTATTTAAAGAAGAAATGCAAACATTATAAAAAATAATATTTGTTTTCACTCTTTTTGATCCACTTTAATTAGCTGATGAGTTTACTATACTATCATCTGTGCTACTATTTGAACAATAGTCTCTGAACCAAATTTGTATGAAATATTCTCATTATTCCGGAGTTTCCAGGCCTTGCTCTGAACACATTTTCCAAAGCGGCACAAACGAAGAAGGCTCCGTATCGGAGTTTATAAGGATCCGCTAAAGATCTTTCTCAGGGATCGAACCCGAGTCGTTAGAGTCGGTTGTCAGACGCTCTAACCACTACGCTATTGCTGGTTTTTCGGTGACTCCAAATGGCTGTCAAAAATAGGCAACTTCCATTTTGCGTTAATAAAAGAGGTATAGTGGAGCCATGGAAGCTCTCAGTGAACTCATGGAAAAATCCTGTCCATAGAACAGTTGTGATCCATGACCTCTCATTGTTTTCTTAGGTTGTTGTAAAAGATGGCAGCTTTCTAGGCCACATCAGCATATAGTGTGCATTAACAAGAACCTCGTTCGACTCCGACCCACTATGTGGCTTGGATTGACGGCCTACGCCACGAGAAGGTGAAGTTGGCACATGGCGGAGTTAAGCTTAATGTGGCTTCAGTCACATATATTACGCATACACTTAGCTTCGTTAATTGGGGTTGTCAGCGATAGAACCAGCTTCAGACTCAAAATTAGAAATATTATGTACCACAATTGATGTTTAGTGGAGCCTTAAAAACGTCTTGGCCGAGCCTCCTTCATTTATGTCATTCAGCAATAAGTTCTTTAACCTATAAAATTGGAATTCTTTACTCTCTATTTACTACTTAATATTCAACTCTAGAGTTCAACTTAGTGCATTTTAATTATTAATTAAACTGTTTATTTGCAACAAATAATTAAGTATTTTCATTCTGAATGCATTAATTGAAGTAAGTTTACGCAAATAATATTAATTTACATTTGTAAACAGCACTTGATGCATAATTGAAATTTTAATTTTATCACCTTGTCATATCATATTGAGTCACTTTTTACTGTTTCGAGTTACTCCAAATCAGTTTGTTTACTTGCGACTTACAATTTGTTGCATGACACATAGCTTGATACATTGATGGTTTAAGTTGAGTCAAGTTTTATTAAGCCACTTAGCTTAACTTATGTCATCAATGTGTCAAGCTACAATTTGTGTTTAGTAAGTAAACAAACTGATTTAGAGTAACTAGAAACAGCGAGAAGTGACTCAATCCATATTTGCATGATGTTGCATCACAGTCTCATGTGAACTTCCTCATTGTCTTTTCGGGTATACAAGAATGCGAGACACAGAGCTTATTTCTATGCATCTATCAATTTTTATTAAAATTCAATGTTTTTCTGTCAAGTTCCTCAAACAACAATGAACAATTTTTTTCAATATCAAGTTCAAGTTCAAACCTTCAACTTCATTCATCGTCAATGTTTTAGTTTTCTTTCCTACTATAAAAGCTATTCCAATGATATCATGACCTTATAAAGTGATAGAGCGTAAAAAACGTCACTTAGCCGAGCAGCACAGGATAGTTTTCATCGATGAAAATTGATTGTCATTTCCACAGGCATACAGACTGGTAGGTAAGTAGTATTTCCGGTACTTTAGTGGTCCTTCTGTACCATGAAAGCATATTCTTGCCTGTTAAAGCAAATGCCGTCCAAGTGGCAATTCTCATGTCAATTGCCATAAAAATTGTCACATGCGACCTTCATTTGATGATGATGATTAGTTTCTATTGATCGACTGTGAATCTTAGTACGTTAATAAAGCAGTTGTTCAAGATTATGTCCCTGGCCAGAGCGACTACTTCTGCTTGGTTCTTGTGTTGTTGCTCTGCCTCCTTCTCTATGGTTGTACGCCGTTATTTGGTTGCCATATTTGTGTAAGCTTTGTATTTGTACAAGCTTTGTGATGTGGCAAGCAATAGAGTCAGACGGAAGGTCTTTTGTAATAACCTAGGCTCCAAGTCGGAGCCTAGTATTTAGCTGCCATTAAAAACGTGTACCGGTCGGGATTGATAATTTTAATACTTTTTAACCTCTCGACCATAACTAAGTATGATTTAGACTAAAAATCATCAAAATCAGCACCAAAAAACAAATTCCAGAGCCGATTAACCTTTGAACAAAAAATGTAAAGCCTCACGTCATAGACCACAGGTGAATGACTGATGAAAATGAATAACAGACATTTTATAGGCACTCATCCAACACACATATGACGTCATGGTTATGCATTAGACCATATAGCTGTACATCAAAACTGTTCAATTAAACTACAATTAGTTACTGTATTCAGCTGTTCATTTAAACATTCTTATGGACATAAAAATTACTGAAAAGTAAGCAAATTTACATAGGGGAGACAGCGAAGACACAAAAGAGACGAAAATATGACAGCTGTGGAAGTAAATTGCACAAATTAATGTACAAAAGAAGTCGCAATGTCTAGAGAATATTTCTAGTCTTCAAAATTTTTATTTCCTTTCTCGCTCTGTTCAGCTACGAGTTTGTAGTGCTTCAATTAAGTGCGATGATTTTGAAGGAAAATGGAAGTGAATTGGATGGCATTTTGGGTGCTGGAATTGAGAATTAATTGATGATAATTGGCTGATGATGAATTAAGTATTTTTGTGGTGAGTCTAATTTTATTGGAATGGCTAATTAACATTCTCAGACATGTTATTATTGAGATAACATACTGCAAGTCATTAAAAGACACGAAAGTAGGAGGAATTTGATGAATTAATTGCAATTGTGAATAGATGTTGATCAGTGTTGTCCAAACTATGTATGTGGCACGGCTCAAATGCATTGTTTCAATTTGGACGTGGCTTACCATCGAGATGTGCCGTATCTGCAGAGTTCCCAGGGATCCGCCAGTCGTCATCTACTGGACTCCAAACTCCGATCATCATTTAGCATAGTTTTAGATATTTTAAGACTAGTTTCTCAGATAAACTCTTGACTAATTAGAGACCAGAGTTGGTAGGACCCAAAAAAAGAGTGAATTCTGCCGACCTACGGTGAAGTCAAAGCTTAGTCCGTTTGGAATCCATTGAAGTCCGAACTTGGATTCCGTTTGGAATCCAATGAAGTACGAATTTGGAATCCCGAATTTGGAATCCCGGAGCCCAGCCAAGTCTGTTAGAATCAACAGCAAGCTATATCCATATTGTTCTCCATTGGCTTATGTCCAAAAAGTCTAATCATTCCTCGTATTTGACCAAAAAGTTATCGATTTTTGATCCTTTTTGTATCACAAAATATCCACTTCCACCGCCATGTACTCAATGTTACTATAACTTTCTTCAAAACTAGATCTAACCCTAATAACTAATCACTTTCCATAAACTAACCAAACACTTTCCCAAAGTCACCCCTTTTAGAAACTTAATACAAACATATTTACTCATGTCATCACCAAAACACACAAACAATGTTGACATGTGCTTCCGTAAATATATGAAAAAATATGCGCCGTAATCTTTAGATTGTAATGATTCTCACACAATATTTGGTGTTTATGCATGCCTACCTAACCCGTATGCAATACGGTGTCAGCTCATAATTTCATACAATTTCTTATCATCAGAATAATATTTCATATATGAAAAAAATTAAAGGAATACAGGAAATTATAAAACTACATAAAAATTGTAACAACGCATTCCCGAGCGGTACATGTTTTTATGTTGGTGATGATATGGTTGCATACTTGGGGCTAATTAGAATAGCAGAGGTCGGCTAATCAATCCTAAATGGAGCATCTGGTCCGGATAACCCTAACTTGGTGTCGGAGTCAAACGGAATTTGAATCGAATTTGAACCAAACCCAACAACAAATCAAAGTCACATCGATCTAGGGTTGGATTTTGGATCGATTAACCGATTTGAAATGTTTGGGTAAATGGCATTTCATTTTCAAAAACGACCAAATACTCGAGCACAGAATTACCAGGATATGCCTAACGTTGTGTAGTACAGATATAAGAATACTAATTAAGTGCAACTTGGCTCTTTGCATCCTATCGTGATAGCTATCTAGGCCTATCTAAATTCCATAATGTCTAACTAAGCGCCGTGATATCTGTCTGGGTACTGTGATGGCTTTCTAGAAGTCGTGATACCTGCCTAGGTGCCGTGATGTCCGTTTAGGAGCCGTGATATCTGTCTTAGAGTCGTAATGCCTGTTTAGGAGTCGTGATAACTAAGTTCCGTGATAACTTGAAAGGCACCGTGATACCTATCTAGACGTAGTGATGCCTGCCTAGGCGCCGTGTTTTCAGTCTAGACGCCGTGATATCTGTCCAGGCCCTGTCTTTCTTTTCTATGTACCGTGATGTCGGCCTAGGTACCGTGATGCCTGTCTAAGCGCATTAATACTCGTCAAAGAACAATCATGCCTGCCAAGGTGCCATGCCACAAACACATGTACAGATCGGCATTATGACACGTTAATGATCGCTTATAGATTTGTTTGGCTTGACTATCACGTCACATGTTTACTACATACACGTATATAAAAATTAAATGTGTGAGCGAGACGGGAAGCACACTTCATTCATTCATACGAAAAAAAAATGAAAAGAAAAGAATTCTTTTTTTACTTCAATGTCCATGTGAAATATTTTTTAGTTGAGTTTGCGCAATGTGTCGAGTACGAGTGGAAGGACTTTAAAAATTCTTTCTTTTAATTTTTATTTTTAGGAACTGAAAAAAATTTAATAAAATATTTTGGATTTTACGAAAAGGTTGACTAAGTTGAGTGTGGCATTAGCAGGGCTATAAGCCGGTGACGTTGTATCAAGTCAAGTCAGTTCCGCAGAAGTTGAAAAAATTGAGATATTTTTATAAACATCCAGAAAGTCAAAAAAAAAAAAAGAATTCGGAGAGAATATCCAAAAATAATCTGTAAAGTGTTTTTGTTTAATTAGAGATCCACATCTCTACACAGTGTACACAAAGACTTTATATCAAGCCAAAAAAGAAATAACAATTTTTTAACTTTGTTCATTCTCACTCCGAGAGAGAAGTTTTGAAAAAAAAAGGGAAATAAACAACAAAAAGCAAATTTTTTCACATTTTTCATTTCATTTTAAGTTTAGACATTGAAGAGTGATAATGTGTAAGAAGTAAGAACTCAGAGAATAAAATAACTAAACTGAGAGCGGAGCATATATATCTATAAAAAAAAATATTTAATTCTGTATCGTGAGTGAAGAAAAAGTGAGCAAGAAAATATAGAAAAAATGGCAAGTCATTTGCTGAAGTTTCTGAAGCAGAATATAGCATCATATTTACTAATTACGGCGACATTATTGACATCGGGATTGATCATAAACATCGTACAAGTGCTTTTGCATGTCTTTGTTAAGCCTTTTAATAAGCGCCTATTTCATCATTGCATGTATTATGCTTCATGGACGTGGTTGTCACGTAAGTATGGACAGGCATTGAAATGCCAAGCGATAAGAATTCTCTCTACGCACGTAAATGGAGTCAATGTCAAGTGATATGTTTGTGGATGAAAGTGGAATTTATGGGATCTTATAGCAGTGAATTGCTGGCTATTTAAAAGGCGTGACACTGGAAATTATGCGGTGAACATGAAATTCTACCTAAGTGAAAAATGACCGATTTTTGGAAACAAAAGAATTTAAAAAATTCCGTAATTTTAATATGTTTTCAAACTATTTTCTGCATACCTGAGTTCATGTCAGGATTAGCTGTGTATCGCGGAGCATAGTTTAAGAATCACTGTCTTAGAAGTCTCCAAAATACCGAATATGTTCGAATTTTCAGTACCGGTTCCTTTAAAATCTTTGTCACATTCTTGAAAACTAAAAATTGATACTGGTACCTGGATTACAATCTCTAAATCACTTTCATGTTTGACTATGATTTTTTTGTGATTTTTTCTGACTAGTACATTTTGGGAAATGAATTTTTCACAGTCAAACTGAATCAAAATCATCCGTCATGCTGTCAGGGCAGCTTTGCATCTGATCACTAATACAGTAGTCGTGCTCTAGTATACATTCCTAACAGGCAATGAGCATGCTCTTAAGAGCTTTCATGTTTACATGCTGAAGAGCGCTTACTCTGCTTTTGAACGTAAGCTCTTGGCTTGGTAAAGAAAATTTGGTTTTAGTTCTTACCAAAACTTACTCACTTACTTCCTTGACTAAGGCGCACAAAAGCTCATTGCTGTACTTAGTGAATGTCTAAAAACAGCTCAATCTTTCGAAACTTTCTGCCAGTTCGGGATATTTAGGACATTAGTGTCATTTTCAATACATCCAATCCAGGAATGCTTCGGTCCTCCTCGCGATCTTTTGCCATCCACCAATTCTGAAGTAGTTACTTTAAGGACTGAGGCGTCACTTGTCATTTTGTATGCATGGCCTGCCCAAAGAAAATACCAACAACAAGCTTGATATCGATGCTTAGACAGAAATTAGGAATTTTTACTACGTTTTATTTAAACATAAAATTAACAACAGTATACTGCGGCACACTGTTTGGACAGCACTGCTGTAAATTTGAGCTGTCAATTATTTGGCTCCCAAATATTTGTACTGTACAACATAATTCATTCCGGTTATAATGAGAAAAGAAAACAATTTAACACGTCATGTACAAGAAAATGTTTTCGGATTAAGGGTTTTGGGCAAGGATGAGCAATATTAAGGAACATGGTGAAAACATTACAAGCTGCTTCTCTGGAGGATTTTTCCTCTTATTTTCTCTTCTTCGACTACAGCTCTGACTATTAATCGAATGTGAATGAACCAGTGCTGTCTCACCTTTTTTGTACCACAGGACCTTGGTTGTAAGCCATGACCGAACCATGCACGACATGTGGTCCATGGCAGTTTCAAAAAATTTCAACGGCACACTGTTGTGTCGTGGCTCATAATTTGGACACCATTGGAAGAAACTATGAATATCCATACATATCCATACATATCTGTCAGTAGCACTAAGTAGCATATTTGGATAACTTATCTTTATTATATGATAATTTCATATTGATAAAAAATGTGGGTGTGTTAATTAATTATATTTACAACAATGTTTACCTTTCCGCAAAAAAAAGTATCATGTAATCCATCGAGAATACAGTAAAGATATAATTTGACTGGAAGGCCACATGCTTGCCAAAAACTGGAAATAAAAATTCAAATTAAAGAGCAGGAGAGGCTATTGAACTAAACGGATAAAAATATTATTTTTGTCTCCTTTTTGTGCACTTTTTTCCAGTGTGTGCAGCAAGAAGTTTTGAAGGCAGTTGAGTCAGGGGTGTAGTCAGGGACGATTTGTGGACTTTTGGGATTTTTTGAGATTTTTGGTTTTCAAAATAAGAGAAAATTGAAGAAATTTGCACTAAAAATAAGAAAAATTAGGTTGATTCTCCCCTGGATACCCCTCTGCCTCCGACATCCAAAACATCCACATCCACCACTGTACGCAAATATCGAATTCGCAACAGGAAAGTAACATGACCGGTTTTATTTTATACTTTTTGCATTCTTTATTTTCATTTATTTTGGATGTTGTTCTACAGACCGGCTGACCGTGCGAATATCAGCTAATGACCGCAACATGATGTAATCAGTGAATTTCGATCAAATTTTATTTTTAAAGCTTTAATCTAATTTTCTATTTTTTACCTACCGATTTCGAATACGAGTGACTTCTTACGACTCAGCACATGTTTTTGATATTGTGTGGAATAATTTTAATTTTCAATGGTAAATTGATTTAAAGTAATTTAAAGAATAAAAACAGGTTTTTATTATTGTTCCGATCAGCACAAATGAATGTAAAGCAAAGAAGAGTTTTTGCAATATTTTCGGTGTATTTTGAATTAATTCATATAATACAATTGAGGAATATGTACACAGATTTAAGAATGTGTACTAAATTTGAAGATTAAAGTCGACATCAGTGGGGGGTAATCGCGACACACTTTGGTGATAAACTTTGACTCACAAGGCATATGGCTCATGGCAATTCCAAACATTTTTGACGACACATTAATACAGGTTGCCCATCACTGGTCCACATGATTGAATTACATTATTATTATGAGTCAACTGGGTGTCTGACTAATGACATAGGCTACGTGATTATGTGACTCACGTAGCAATGACTTTAGAGATCAGAAGATCAATGAAGATAACAAATCAGTAGCGTTGTCAAAAAAAGGATTTAGGGGTCAAACAGGATCATGATCGCATTGCATCCAACACCTCACTTCTTGTGGAAACACCTTAAATTCTTGGAATTATTATTTTGCTGCACCTGCTGATCAAACTAATGATTCGGCAGAATTTAAAATCGACTCGGATTTTGTATGAAGTCGAGTCGATTTGAGTCTGGTTTTAAAATTGTCTGATTCTTCAAACATTCTATAGCAGTGGTTGGTAATCTGTATGCCGAGGCACACTGAAATGTCGTGAACAGTATGAAGTGTGATATTTTTATTGAGATCAGTCACCAATTTGTGTCAAGCAAAATAAAAGGTTGCCCAACACTGACATTATGTTATGCTGCAATCCTGCTTCTTCCTCCACTGTTCATTAAAATGAATCCAAATAAGTTTTGACCTACATCTCACACCCCCTAACATTATGTAATACCTAAACAATCCATGAAAATCCTTACTTACTTAGTATATTAGTCATAAATTTCAACTTGACCAACTCCTTTCTGCCAGTTTTTTTCCTTATATCCATTAAATCCATAATATCCCAAGCAAACATCAAACCCCTCATTTATAAATAATTCTTGTGAAGTACTCTTATCAATAAATGAGCATACACGTTTCAAAAAATGAAATATCAAAATTTTATACAGCACATTCATCGTTGGAAATCTATGAATCTTAAATTAATTATTCACCCTTTGTTTGGACAAAGTAAAGCGTTGTGTTCTAAATTGTAATAGGCTAGTTGATTGAATTTTTAAGTGTGATATTGGAACATAGTGGAAAGGTATTGAGGCATGTGTAGGGGAATTTGCTATTTTGTGAGATTCTGGGTTCGATTCCTATCAAGCTATACTTTCTCAATCATTTCACACATTCCCGAGCGACACAATAGCAAGTCGCATCTATTGCCGTCAAACTGGATCGAAATCAGCAGTCACGGCGCCGCGGAGCAAATTTGCGTTTTATCGTTAGCAAGGGGACTTAACGGTGACGTGGAGAACACGTTGTGGTGTTCGGGAACATTGTAGAACAGATCTTAAACTGGATGTTTTTGAGGACACCGCTACATTACTGTGTTAATGACAAGACGTGAAACTGTCCTGACGCCACCATGTTGACTAATTCTAACCGGTAAGAACAGCGACTCGTTCCACTGTGCTGCTCGGGACTCCCTAATTCCAGAGACTACTCGCGACATAACAGATATCAAATCTATAAATATATCTTGATACTAATTTTATCAAAACCTTATCCTATACAAGCTTAAAACAGTTTTAAAAGATTTTAAAGTTCCAACTTATTTCAAGAAAACTATACGCAATTTCTTGCTCGTGACTTTAGATAAGAGTAATCCTTCAAATATATGTCACATTCCAAATCCCTCACAATTTTATAAATGTACGATAATTGATAGCTACTGATAGCTACGCTGTTTGCTGATAATTTCATTATCTGAAAAATCATTCGCTGAGTTTGCAAAACTGAAAAAGGATTAGTCAGGAATGTTGTGACATTTTATGTCGTATTAATCAAGGCAAGCTTGAGTCAAGCAAAGGAAATGCGTAAATAAAAGAACTTGGAAGCATGTGGTAGTTTAGTGGGTAACCTGTGTGCTGGGACACAACAGAAATATTTTGGAAACGCATGTGGTGTGGTTTCGGTTGTGGATTACCATCAAGATGTGTTGTGACACATAAAAGGTTGTCACTGTGCTACTAGTGTGTCGCACCACACATGTTGCCTACCTCTGATCAACTACTGTTCTACTAGTGTGTCCTGATACATAAATTTCTTACCACTGATCTATTGTGCCCACCACTGATCTACAGTACCCACCACTGTGCTAGATATCAACTCTGGCTACAAAAATAATCATAGATGTCACGCAAAGGTGTACCAAGATTAGAATATGCTGAAATTAATATGACTATTCTCAATAGTATATGCTCCTTAGTATTTCCTACAAACTGGTTTTTAAGCACATGTGATTGGGGTCCATTCACTAATTTCGTAACACGAAAAATCGGCTTTTTGAACTTCCAGGTGTGAATGGGCCTTCATATATAAATTTTCTTCTATGAAACTATACAAAATGCTTTCGTTTGTCGCGAAGAACCAACATTTTGAACTTCCAGGTGTGAAGAGGACTTCCTATATAAATTTCTATATGAAACTATACAAAATCCTTCAAATTAGGAACCAGAACTTCAATTCCGTTAATAATAAACTATAACTATATCCCTTGATTGACATCTCTAATTAGAAACGTCAAGCATGCAAAATTGATTACTCCTTTTTGTAACATGCCGCTTGTAGCTTATACACGACACGAAATCTAAAACAAAATTGTTGCAAAACAACAAAGAAACATGTAATTCTATTGCAAATATCCCATTCAAGAAGAGAACAACGAACAAAAAATCTCAATTTTCAAGGTCAATCTAAGAGAAACTTCAAAACATTCAGAGAAGCCTCAATTGAGCCTGTGTTCAATAAAAGAATATTTATTGTTAGAATATAAATTTCAATTTTGACCGACAACCTTCAACTAGACATTCATATAAAACCAACAAAATTTAATTGCAATGTAGATTATCCCTCAAATTAACATCCGTAATCAAAGGTTGAAAATGAAAAACAGAACAAAAAGTCAAGCCTGTCATTACCCAAAACAAAATATAATTTCACCCGTTTAAGAATCAACGTAATTTCGTGGCCAAAAACAACAAAATTCTCGTGTGACCTTCTACCATTTAATCAGTGGTGCTGATAAGAAATTTGACATAATTACGTTTTTACTACGCGAAAGGGTATGCGGAGAACCGGAGAAGATTCTTATCGCATCAATTAGAGTCAACGACATTACTCTCTGAATATTTATGAGATTTTGTAGCATAAATGATGACGTTTTGGGGATTTGTAGTAAAGATGTAGAGGCTGCGGATGATTTCTGAAGTAATTATAATATGGGTTCGATTCCTGGGGTGTGTGAAGTTGGATTCTTCGTTGATTTTGTGCGTGATATGTGGCGGCAATTTGCATTGTTCAATCAAAAACACGAAATTCTGAACTTCCAGGTGGTAATGGAGAGCATTGTCAGGCAATTTACATTGTTTTGCTTCAAAATGAACCAAAAACTGACAATTCGGAACTTCCAGGTGGTGATGGGGAGCATTGTCATGAAATTTTCATTACAGCTTCAAAATGAGCCAAAAATAGATAATTTTGGACTTCCAGGTGGTAATGGGGAGATCGGAAATTCAGAGAGGTACAATTTATGAGGATTTTGGGACTTTTGTCTCGTAAAACCCTAGAAAGCTGAATCATTTGTCCAAATAAGGTGGTTGGTTTTACTTCAAGTCTCCACCCCCTCCTGAGTGCACGTCCATCTCCATAAGCACACCCTCATCTCCTTTGGTAAACCCTCATCTCCTTGGGTAAACCCTCATCTACTTGGGTACACCTCTATCTCCCTGAGTCCACAACTATCTCCCAGGTTACACTTGCATTCCTCCTTGGTACCCCTTCAGCTATCAGGGCACCCGACTTCAACATCATTTGGCGATTTGTGTCACTCGCACTGAATACTATCTAGTCACAGACATTACTTTGATCCACAAACATCGACCAATCAACCTAATAAACCATAATTCACCCAAAACTCACAACTAATCTCTCTTTCTCTTATCTCTCATTACAGAAGCTGTATTCATCATCGACATCTGGTCAGGATCAGAAATAAAAATCTACTGCAAAAAGGAAGATTTTAAATATATTGGAAAAGAGCATAACTTTACGCTTATAAATCATTCATATGAAATTGATTGGCTAGTCGGATGGTTAATGATTGAAAAGTTTGGTGGCCTCGGATGTACGCGTGGCTTTATAAAAAATGCAATCAAATATATACCAATATGTGGATGGTTCTTTGGTCTAGCCGAACATGTATTTCTACTTAGATCATTTGATAAGGATGAGAAAGTAATTGAGAAGAATATATCAGAATACATGACCTATCCAAATAGTACATGGATTGTTGTGACGGCAGAAGGTACAAGATTTACAAAAGAGAAACATGAGACATCGATAAAGTTTGCAAAAGAGAAGAAAATTGAGCCATTTAAGCATCACTTAATACCTCGTCCAAAAGGCTTTAATACCTGTATTCCAATACTTAAGAAACACAATTGCCCTGTTGTTTATAATGTACAATTAGCATTCGATAAGGATTCTGATGTTAAGCCTACATTAGGCAATTTATTAATGGGAAAGAAAGTCACTGCTCATATTTATATTGAAAGAATTCCCATGAATGATGTTGAGCCGACATTTGAGTATCTTTATGATGTCTACAAATCGAAAGATGCTTTACAGGATAGCTTTCATAAATATGGAAATTTCTATGAAGGACGTGGATTAAAACCTGAAGAAGGTATCACAATGAGTCCACGCATACCTGTTCTTATAAATCAAATTTTCTGGACTATATTTGAATTAAGTTTTATGGCTTATTGCACAATTGAATTAATTCTTGCCGGTAGATTTATACTGCTGATAACAATCACCGTTAGCGTCACAGCATTGCGTAAGTATTGTTTTTTTGTGGATGGTTGGTTTTGCTAATGACGTCAATCCCTGGTAACACATGTTAGCTGTATGGCTGCTGTGCATGAAAATGGCAAGCCATATAGCTTCATGGGATTCATATGGCTCATACTGCTGTCTCATTCCACTGATGTGCCGCTCGAGAATCCGTTAAATTAATGACAGTGAGGATCAAGGCTTGATGACTTATGAGCTACTTCAAGTATAATTTGGATTGTAGATCAAAGCCTTTCTTAGTATCGACTTATATCGATCCCAAATCACTATAAGTACCACTTGAGAGCAGTCTGTCACAGATAATCATAAGATCTTGTGACACGCTTTACTTGCTGCACCATTGCTCTTGATCTTAAAGCTCTAATTTGGTCTAACCAGTACCATACCCTCCTTATTATCGGTTCCTTTTAAAATGTTATATCTGGGTCGAGAGGAATCTGGATTATCGGTAATTCTGCCAATGCGAGAGCAAAGTTTCTGTGGTCGAGAGATCAGACAACAGACCGAATCGTTCTTATTGTGAGAACATAGCTTCACGTGGCATCACACTACACCCCTATTCCTCCAGATACCGCTCAATTTTCGGCTTATTTATAATATAGATTTTTGTCCAATCGAGTATATAGCAGAGCTCGAAGTTGTCTAGGATTTTGTGTGGAAATGTCGACTCAAGTCGAATTGATTCCATATAAAATTTGAAATGACTTTGTCCTCTTCTATATATGTAGAATATTGTCGATACAATAAGGACACGCATAATGCTCAGAACATTACAAAGCAGCCATATAACCGTCACTAGCAAAACAACCCCTCCATTCGTCACCTTATAAATATTTCATTTAATTCATAAATAAAATTGATTATTTTCTCTTTTTTTTCACCTCTTTATTTTTAGTTTATGTCATGTTACAGAACATATTACGACATTCGAAAGTCAATAAAGGATCACAGTATGGTAAATCGCGATGAGTAAAAATGTCTTGTTTATGGATTTTATTCTCCAAAGATGAAATATTTATTAAGTACATGAACACAATTATGATGGCTTGAATTTTTAATCAACAAGTGACAATTTAGAATTACTTGCTTAATATGTACCATTCAGACACCAGCAAAACCATCCTTGAAATTTTATAATGTTCGTAGAACATGCGTGAACTATGTGGAACTGATTTGTTTAATGAAAATGCTCTGTCTATTAATGAATAATTGCTCAAAATGATAGCAAGCTATAAGGAACATAACAAATTCAATAAAGTTACCTCACTTTTTACCTTTTAATAATTAAATGGAAGTACGCATATCCCCACAAACTAAAAAAAACTTGAAAAAACTTCTCAGGATATTGACCAAATACATAATTAACCGGATGAATTGAATTATTTATGAACAGTCGAAAGTTTGATAATGAAAAATGGGAAGTATGGCAGTTATGAGTTATGGAAAGGGTGAAAAATTAGAAAAGAGGAAAGGCAATTTTTTAGTAACATTTGGTTCCTTAATTAAACAGAGTTTGGATTCGATTATGATTTTGTGTATGAATTAGTCAACTGAAGACAACTAGAAGTTTAGTATGGATTATTAAGTCTAGTCGAATTGAGTATGAACTATTCTTCATATAAATCTATAGCACAAGTCGTAGAAATGGTCGAAAATCTGGATCCAGCACAAAATCTCTCTGGACTTAAGCTGGATATCATGGAATCTGGCTTGAAGCAAGAATCATGATAGCCTGGAGTTGGATTATTGGCTATTTCTACATTCTGTGATACATACAATTCTAGTTGACTTCGAACTCTGGATTAATAAGGAATTCAAAATAAAATTAGGTTATGGAACGTTCGGAATCGACATAATAGATACTAGGCAAGTGACAGGCCGTTTACTAATTGCGTAAAAAGAAAAATCGACTTTTTGGCACCTATCCTAATAAGAGTATTACGTAATTAGCAGAGCTCAAAGTTGAGTCAAGTCGAGTCGAATCGACTTGAAGTCGGCTACATTTGAGTCGAGTCGACTTCAATCATATCGACTTCGAGCTCTGGTAATTAGTGGTTACAGTCTCTATAATAGCTTACAATTTTGTTACAAAGTACACACTTTGGCTAACGATTTTGTTACAAAGCGTTACATTAAATTAGTTCCATAATTTCCGAACGTTCACTCAAGCAAGGGATTAGCTACTGAGCAACACAATGCTTCATTTGGAATTGATTTAGATCCGAATTGCACAAGTCTGTTAATCAATCCAAAATCCAGTAACAAGGTGATATGACTCTGACATGATCCAAAATTTAAACCTAGTCCGGCCACAAAACGCCATAAGTCTTGCATTATTGCGGTTTAATCTGGAATCTGACACCATGTCAAAGTCATCCTGGCCTAGAACTGGATTTTTCATCCATTAACAGATTTGTGCTATTAGAGAGAATTTGTGAATTTCATATAAATTCCACATGGCTGTCTTTATCTACATTGAGTCGCTCAAGGCTAGAATGCGCATCATATCAAGAACTGCCAAATTAGAGAAAAAAGAAAACGAGTTGCTGCTATCGATTATAGCTTTAAAAATTCAAACATATCTTATAAAGACAGTGCTTTTCCTATCGAATGCTTTAAGAATCTATTGAAATTGTTATTTGCTAAATTTAATAAAAATCAACGTTAAGGCAACAGATGTACCTTAATTTCATAATTAGAACCTGATTTTCTACATTTTTATCAGACTAACTAGCTACCAAATCATTGAAATATCAACAAAAAACAGCGAACCAGAGCTCAATGTCGACTTCAATTTTATATGGAATCGAGTCGACTTTTCCATACAAAATCCATGTCGACTTCAAGCTGTATTTCGTACTGTATTAAAAATCGCCCGAGTGGACAAACATATGTAGTAAAAATTCATGTCCAAGCTTGCAATTAGCTACTTACAACGTATTACTTTCCACTTCACTAAGTTTACAAGTCCAAAAAATTAATTTAATTTAGCAAATTTCCAATTAGTTCCACATATATTGTAAGTTCAAATTCTAATCAATGGTTTTGCTGTATAAAGTAAAAATTTCAAAGAAAAAAAAAACAAAATTTTGTGATTAAAACAAGTTAATTAGTAAATTATACGAAATAAAATGAAAAATTTTGATTTAGAATATTAAAATGTGCTGTTTTGACTTGTGTTCTGGGTTGTTCCCATGTATCCTGAATTGACTATATCAGGGCAGAAGCCAGAAAGAAGAGAAATTGGGGTTGAGGGGAGTGGATTGAAATTCATTTGCTTCGACCTCAAAAGTTGAGGGTTTTTTGGTTAGAATTTCTCCAAGGAGGGAAAAGAGAGTGGACCCCTAACCTGTTCCTACCCCAACACATACCCTTGTTCTTTTGTATTATATTATCTTTCTTAAGGATCATCAGCTATTGGTTTTTGACATTTAACGGTTTGTAAAAATGAAATACTTGAAAACAGAGCTTAGCTGTACTAGATTACTCTACTTATCTAATCCTAGGTTCCCTAGGGCTAGGTCAGAAGGATTACCATAGAATAACTTAACCTATCCGGAAAGAGTAAGGACTTCCAGGTAGGTTATGAAACCGACTCCTGATTACTGAGATCTCATGTCTTATCCAGCCAAGCACCCAGCCAGTCAGTCGATCAAATTTGAAATCACAACAAAGAATTTGGTTTAAAAATTCATCAAATTTTACTAATTGCAGCACCATCAAAACCGTACATTAATAATTGATAATATTGGATAGTCTAAGACTGATATCCAAAAATAGAACCACATGCTTCTAATGGCACAGTCCTATTAAAGAAGCATTTTGGATAATTATACTCGACTATATTTTAAATTCTTCGAGTCTTGAACATTTGTTTTTTTATTAGGGTTGGAAGCATAAAGTCACAAGAATTCATGACTAATATCCAGACTAAGTATAGACTGTGCATTAACAAAACATTAATATGATTCTAAAAATATGTTTGTCTCATTCCAATAAAGTTTATTGATTGTGTACAGGAGCACTTAGACAGGAATGATAACATTGGAACCGCCATAAATCCATTCAGTTGATAAAATCACTCACTGCACACTTTAAAGGAAAAATCTTTCAATTTCAGGTATAAAACATCAATAAAATTACTGCTAATGCGATAATAAAAATCGATAATTATTTCTGCTTAATGTGTGCCAAGTCATGCAAGATAAGTCTTTCAGGTGAAGATTTTTGTGTATATTGAAAGAACTCACGTGGAATTTTTGTTGATAATAGTTTGTCATGCTCTCTTTGAGAGACATTATTGATCTAATGAATCAATGCTAGTTTCAGGGAATTTCAGATTATTTTTGAATATTGCAGAATCTATTGATGTTGATCAACGCATTTACAGAATTCCCGGAAAGCAGAAAACGTATAAATCAGTGGAAATTCAGCTTCAGGTCGACTTGAATGTGACTCGAGGCCGGATTTCATCAAATCTAGCCTGATCAACTTCATAATATCTCTTGTAAAATGAAGGATTAAAGCCCAATATAAGAAGTCTGAATTAAAAATTATTAAAAAGTATAGGCCTACTCACACCTGGAAGATACAACACTAACGATGAAATTTGTTAGAATACTGGTCTGACACTGAATATTTCACATTTTCTTTGTCATATGTCTTCCGGAATAGTTTCCAAAATAGTTGAATTCTAATCCTGAGCGACTCAATTAAAGAAGGTTCCGCGTAGCCTTTTTTATTTAAACCAAATGAAAGCCGTTTTGGTTTGTAATCTGGAAGAATATGTCCAGAAATCTTAATCAGTCTTCATATGAACGTATCATTTATTCGAATGTACCTTTGATTCTCAAACTTTATTCCATTCATCAAGCTTTCCATAGATTCTCAAACTGTTATAGCTTCCAAACATATTCTCTTTAAAATTTTAATTAACTTCTCCGATCAAATTTGAATATTGATTTCACTATCTAATCTGTTGATTTTATGTGACATGTGCGTAGTTTTGGGGGTGATTAGATGACAATCTATGTCGTCCTTCCTCTTAAGAATTCTGATTGAACTATTGATGCACAGAGTAAAATGAAATTGATTGATATCGATTGATCCATTTACTAATGAAATTCTCATCAATAAATTGATTCGACTTAAAATCTCATTAGAATCATACAGCATAAGGACATATCAACAATTACTGACCTAAAGCTATTCACTATTAAAGATTCATCAATCTTCGATTATCGTGTTCGGCAATTAAACTAAAAATAAATAATAATTTTGGATAGAGCTTTTTTCATTAAATTTCCAAACTTATTCAACAATCAAGGTCTATTTAAAGTTCTTATTTAGACACGTTTAGTGTCAATTAGTAAGATCATAAAGTTATCCTTACGACAAAAAATCATAAATATTTTATGTATAAATAGCAGCTAATGATATACATTAATGCATTCTTTGACGTCAATAAAAATACTATTTTGAGACACACTTGTTGTATAAAAATATTTGTTATTGTAATGCAACAGGTAGGGTAGTTAAAGTTCTTGGGAATGCAGTCTGAATGTGATAATTAATTTTCTAATTGAATGCAACCTAAAATAGTCACAAAATTACAAAAGACAATTTTTAACCCAAAGATCACTCAAAGCACAAGTCGGGTCAATTCAAAATCCGACCAAATGCCAGCGAAACCCCAAACTAGTATGAACCTTGGTCAGCATGACTTAAATCCGGAGAATGCTTCTTCGATGTATAAACAGCCCCGAAAAGAACAGGACGGAGGGATGGGCTAAAATCAGTTATTAGACCAATTTGACTCTGGTTTCAGACTAACTTGGCTCTGACCTCAGGACAGATTTAATTAAATCAGGACTAGAACTAGAGTCATGCTCATCTGGAGCCTTGATTTTGTTTTGTATATTCTTCTATTTTTGGGGATGACTCTCAAGCATCTGTTCTGAATATGCCCCTGATCCAAGTTGTGTATGCTTAAAATGGAAGAATTCACAATTTGTCATCAAAATCAGACCTTTATTTCCAATTTCATCAACTCTGTCTCCTCAACATTCAACAGACAGCTAAACCATCTTCAGATGCACTATTTGCTCAAATACATCATCACAGTAAGACAAACATGATCATCAAAACAAAACTTCTTGCTCATCTCCGAAGAAGAGAAGCTTTAAAATAGAGAATCTCTCAGTAGCTTATGCTCCATACACAACCATACAATGATATACGAGTATTGTTCACATATACTCATAGTAAAGTTAAGTAACATATGTAAATTATTTTCTTTCTCTCATATAAAAGGTATTCCTCAATTTGAAGCTTATTTAGTTGAGTGTTTAAACTCGGATCGTACGGTAGCTAAAAGTTGAAGTTGTTTAATCAATTTTAACAAAGTAATTTTGAAAAAAGTTAAGTCGATAAGGTGATTTAAATAAAAATAACAAGGATTTTAAGCTGTGATTTGATTAAAAATATTGTGGAAAAAGTGAAGTGGATTTGTGAATTTAATAAATTGGGAGAATTGTGATAATAATAAATACAAATTGTGAATATTTTTCTGCATTAATTGTGTGATAATTAAAAATAGAAGAACTTCAAAATGATTCGACACAGTAAGTATTGTAGATTTGTTTTTAAAAATTGTTGTGTATTCTTGATGATATGAGATGGGAATTGAGCTAGGATTTGAGGGAACTTATTGATTTTGGGAAATAGGGATTTATATCATGTTTTGGATAAATTTTGCATTTAAGTTAAACATCAAAATGAAATGTTTTTAAAGAAAATTTTAAAAGATTTAAAAATTAAAATTGACAAATTTAAAACTTTTAAAATTCAATTTAAAAATTAAAATATGAGATTTTAAAATTCAAGAACTTAAATGGTCAAATTTTAAAACTTAAAAAATACGATTAAAAAAATTTAAGATTAAAATAATTTACTTTTAAAGTCTAAAACTAAAAACTTTAAGTTGAATCGAATTTAAAATTGAAAAAATTCAAAATTAAAACTT
Source organism: Chironomus tepperi (assembly GCF_022539635.2). Taxonomy (NCBI): domain Eukaryota; kingdom Metazoa; phylum Arthropoda; class Insecta; order Diptera; family Chironomidae; genus Chironomus; species Chironomus tepperi. Next base: position 7,517,921 of record NW_027226207.1, read on the forward strand.
GAAAACTTAAATCGAAATTTCAAAATAATTAAAAATTAGATTTTATTAAAAATTTAAATCAACTTTAAGTTAAAATGTAGATATTATAAAATTAGAATTTTATTGAATTATAAATTTAAATTCAAACTCTAACTAATTTTTTGGAAATTAGTAAAATTATATTATAAATTCAAATATTGATAATCAAGTTAAAAAATTTAAGAAATTAAAATTTAAAATTTAAAAAATTCTAAAAAATAAATCTAAATCACAAAAGACTTAAACTTTTAAAACTTTTTACTTATAAAAAAGTCACATTTTCAAAATTTTTGATTGAAATAAATTGGAAATAATTTGAAATTTTGTTAATAAAATTCTATGGACATCTTGAAATTTGACTTTATTGCCAATAAATTATTGGCTGTTACATAGAACTTGCTGATTCTTAAATTCAACTTCAAAAATTCATAAAAATTTAAAACAATTCTAAATGTAAAAGTCTCAAAAAACCTCTTTCAAAATATTTGCATTTTCATCCTCATTTAATTTATGTAAAATCTACCAACTGATAAAACCTAAATACCTCATCTTATGTGGAACATGAATTTATAATTAAAGTAAAAATAGATCAAATAATTTATTGAAAATTCCAAAATAGTCTACATGTGCCTCCAATCAACGGGACTTTTTAGAAGCACACAGCATGCAATTAACAATCTTAATCTCAATTCTTCGTAGATTCTCTTAAAAATTCTACAGCTTTCTGTTCATAACATTCACACGCCATTGACCCTTGCTATTCAAGTACATTGTAAGGCAGTGATGCGCAGCCTTTGGATTTTCGCGGCACTTACATTGTTGATAAGTATCGACCGAAACCATGCACGGCATACGGTTCATGATAATTAGACCCACAAGTGTGCCGAGACACACAGGTTGTCCACCACTGTTGCAAAATAATTGTGATAAGTCAAGACAATGCTAAAGATACATGCAGCATGACTAGCAAGAAATCTAAATATATTAATTAAATTAAATTGACTCTTTTATTGATCAATTTATGCAAATGATCGTGCAATTGAAGCAACAATCCTTTTTGTTTATATGGGGAAATCCCATTATGTGATGAATATTAAGTGATTTTTAAACAGATTGTGCTTATTTGATCACGTACAGTTTCCTATAAGATGTATTCCCATAAGATGTATTGTCATAAAATGTTTTCTTTGAGGGATTTTTAATGACGTCAATGATAAAAGATGTCAAAGAATCCATGAGCAATTCTATAAATTTATTCATAACACTGCAAAACTGGCTATTGCCTTCAAGCCTCAATTCTGCATATACGCTTAAAAGATGTTAATTTTTAAAACAAATAAATACTTTAATGTCACAAACTACAGTAATAAACCAAGCCAAGCAGCAGAATGCGGCTAATCGCATTTATCGCGTCGTAAAGATGGATAGACGTCAGCAGTCACAGTGTCGTCAGGGTACTCGAACTAACAAGGAGCATGCTCATACATTTATTGAGATGCTTATTTAGTCGATGGTGCTCATTGTCTGTTAGGTGTAAGAGTTCTTGGTACTCAAACAGAGACTTTATCGGAATCGGGCATCGAGCATCGAGTACTCTGGATCTCGGTCTCAATCTCGGTTCCGACAACTTATCAAGATCAAGACTTCGGAAAACCTTGATTAGGAGTAACTTAGCGTCCAAAAATACGGCGACATACCACTGCTCTTACGAACACTTTGTGCCGGTCTTGGAAACATCACAAACTAAAAGTAATACCGGCATTTGATAAAACCAAACAATTTAAACAACACCAGACATGCTTACATACATAAAAGTTATATCCACATGAAAGCCTGAATCAGGATTTCAAGTTTATGGAATTGAAACATTGACATAAATTGATGCCAAAAAAAAAAGCAAAAACTCGAAGCTGCCAGAACTATTAAAAACAACATTGACGGCACACGTGAAAGTAATTTGCGTATAAATGTCCAAAAACTGAAGACGTTGTTTGTACTTCGTGCGAACTTTCTTATTTTTGCATAAAAATAAGCTTTATATTTTCAAAATCGAAGAGTTTTTGAACATTAAGTTAGTACGGTAACTGATCAGGAATATTTTGAATTGTTCGTGATTGTACTGGAAACTTTGGAAACTGTTGCTATTCTTGTAGATTTAGCACAAATAATTGCATTCTTTTCATGGGCTGTTAAGTAATTATGGAATACCTACATATGAGATATTCATCACGGTTTAATTATTGAGAATTTACATTTTATGGAACTGTATTTAATGCTGAATGTTTTAAGAAAAAGTGTACAAAGTAATGCAATTTTTAATCAGAATCAGATCATGCATTGTATCAATGCTTACTTGCTACGTGATTTATACACACAGCTGTCCACCATTAGACTCTACATTCAAGAGTTTAAGATTAAATTAACGAGAAGAATTTAATGCCGTACTTAATATAACCATTAATCCTCAAATTGTCACATTTTAAATAATAATATCACTTGAGCTGGGAAAACCCAAAGTATTGCTGATTCTATATAGTATTCTGGATTTTTATGACTTAATTGTGAAAAAACACGTTTTTTAAATATGTTTATATACTAATAAAAATAAATTTTATTGCCTGAGTGTTTGAATGAATCACAGGACTAAAAAAACCAAATTATCCGAGTGACGTAAATGAAGAAGGCTTCAACATGGAGTATTTAAGGCTCTGATTACTTACTTCCTTTGCTCCAGATCAATTGTGATCAATGACCTCTCTCGGATGGCATCTAAAGCTGGCTCTATTACTGGAAATCGCCTGCCAATTTCCAATACTAAATGCAATACCGTCTCTATAAACAGCTTCTTAGAGGATTTGATATACCTTGAAGGGAGAAGGTGTAAGGGTTGACTTCGCCCAGAGAAGTTTAAACCCAGTTAATTAGGATTTGACCCAAGAGGTGGAGTTTGACTCAGGAGATGGGATTACGACCCAGGGTGTGAGGTTAAGCCCCACCCAAGTGTATCTAAACCCTTCATGCTTTCCTGTACAAAGCCTTTTTCATTTGATTCGCTCGGGACTAGACATTCATACTTGCTAATCTAAACTAATAATAAAACAAGATTAATTTAATCAGCAGCATAATTTAACACATTTTCAAATCATTTCTAAGAACCCCTAAATTGTCTTTACTTTGTATTCCTTCCATGTACGTCAGAATATTCTAATTTAATATTCTGAAATAACTTTCAACTGATGGGAAAACCCAAATTTATTTCGAATATAAATTAAGTTTTTAAATTAAATATCGTGGCTTTTAGGAACGTGATAAGACAATTTTGCAATTTAACGACCTTTATTGTTTTCTTAAATTACAATTTTTAAGGTTTTCCAAACAAAATTTCATTGCTGAATATTATCAATGTAAAATTTCTTGTTTATTACGAAAATCAACAGCTGACTAATAGCTTTTTTTTTGTTATCTATTTGTAACTTTACCTGATAACAGGTATTGATCTAGTTTAATTTTATCAGAAATTAATAAAAATTCGAAAACAAAAGAGTCGCAAAATTCAGTTTGAAGTTAAGTCTGAGTGATTGAAGTTGTGATAATATCCAAAAAGTGAAGTTTTTTAGTGAATTTAAGTACTTACCTAATTTAATTTATTGAATATTTGATTAAAAAGTGACAAAAAATTAGACAATGTTTACTGAACGCTTACTACGATTGACAAAAGGTTGAATATGAATCAAAATACGTTTTTATATAAAATAAATGTTGTTAATTTCTCTGGAAAGAGTCAGGGTTAAATTTTGGCGGGCGATAACAATGACCTAGAATTTAATAATATTATATACTGTTCATATAGTGAGATTAAAGTGTTATGAAATCATTTTTTGGAACAATTTATTTTTGGTTACTGAATAGTCCTCTTAAAATTGAGTCGGGGAAACTGGTTATTAGACGTAACTGAATGGAAATCATCCCAAGAATCAAATTAGAATATTTTAATGAACTCTCCCAAAAGGAATTATTTAACTTCATCAACCTGGCCAATTTTACGATATTCTTGGCTACCGATTAGTCGACATTTGCATTCTACTAGTCAAGCTTCCTTATATTTCCTATTATTTATGTTATTATTCCATAGATGTCTGATTTGTTGAATCTTAGATAACATCCTTAATAATCAAAATCATTAAAATCCCCGAATACATAAGTTAAGCGAATTTAGATCTGGAAACTTTCTTGCATGACTTTGGAAACCGAATCCGGCACCAAGTCAGAGTCACGTCAGAGTCACGCCAGAATCAGAATTCCTGGGTCAGCGCCAGAATTAGAATTCCAGACCGACATGACTCTGACATGATGCCAAATCAGGTTATTAGAAACACGCCGGCCTGTATCCAGATTTTTAATCGATTAACCAATTCTAACTATTGGGGAAATTCAAAACAAGTTGAAATTCCTCCATTCTAAAGTCTTTGATCTTTCGTTAGCAAATTTATTTACGTCAACCTCATAAATTATCAACAAACCGTTTCGCAAGAATCTTGAATTACCGGGAACTTTCCTTTTTATTCTTAAACGCCCAAACAAGTTCTTCAACTACAGTAAACATGTTTTTAAATTGACTGTCATTGATGACGATCAAGTTCACAGAACTAATATGCTTTGAATTTCTTCTTTATTTCTTGTTTATTATTGAACCTGTCATTACAGTTTGGATTCATTAACACACATGCCAAAATAATGTTATCGAAATTATTTCGAAGTAAAAAATGTAAGCAAATATTGAAGTTTTTGGACATTGACAGCAAAAACAGCTTTTGTGTTAATTTCTCGTGCCGCAAATAAAATTATGTGTGGTTTTTTTGTTAGAATTGATTTGTTTTTTCCTAATAAATGTCAACAATTCGTGACTGTTTAATTTTAATGTGAAAATTGATTTATGAGGAACGGAATTAAGATGAACTTTAAAGGAAACCGCATCAATAAGATAGATCAATTTACTTATATTTTTATTGCTCAATGTCACATTTATCTCTTTTTTTTAATTGTCAAGAATAATAAATGCTAATAAAATTTGAATTGACTGGGGATTTCACAAGATATTAATCAGATGTGTCAATATTCAAAGCAATAACTTTATCATTAATATTTTAATGTCATTTGTGTAATTGAAGATTTAATTTATATAACATTTGTTTATTTATGGCTGCTTTTGGGGTTTTTGAGATTATAGAGTTAAATAATTGGTCAGATTTACAGATTTCTTTTCAATTCTTTGAATTTAGAACAAAATTGATTCATAACGGTCAAAAAAATTTCAAATGAAATGCATAACAAAGTTGCAGGGTCAAAAACTATGTTAATAAAAATGTTGATCAAGTAAAAATTGAAATTTGTGAAAAAATTGCAAAAAATCTTCATTTAACTAGTTTTTAGTGTTGTAAAGAATATGAATTGTAAGCATTTTGTGACTAAAAGTGATTCAAGCTTAGTGTGACTTTTGTTCTGACAGAAACATAGCAAAACAACAATATTCTCTAAATTTCTATTAAAATTTGTGAAATAGCTTCAGAACATATCTAATTTGACTCAAAAGATTCAAAGCAGACAGTAAATATCAAAAGAAATTGAAGACCATTCCAATAACATCACAAACCATAACAAACAAAGTCAAAAATTCGTCATTGAGAACAATATAATTTGTTTATCAATTGTGAAGCAGTGTTTACATGTATCATATCCTCCACGTGTTGTTTTGGTATATTCTGTACAATGTTTACCTTCAAACACTAGGGTTTTTCTATTTAAAAAAGTAAATAATTCATCATGTCAAACAAATTATGGAAATTAATATAAACAAGAACTTTAAAATGTAAATTTTTCACTGGATTCACTTGAAATCCGTTTCTAATCGAGTGGAAATGCGGATAATTTTTTAAAACATTATAGTTTGTGAAAAGAACATGAAATGCATTAAATTTACATTGATGAAAATAGGAATTAAATTTAAAGGAAAGTGTGCCGATTGCAACCTTGCTTCTAAATGAAATGTAGAATAAAGGATAAGTTTATAGGCAATGAAGTATCTCGGACTCTAACAGGCATAGTTAGACCGTTAGTTGATACTAGATTACCGCTTAATCTAAGTGAAACAGGCTTCGATTAGTCGACCGTGTGTCTGATAACAACTTCAACATTTTATTGCAAGTTTCACATGTGTCAAGATTGCAACTAGACATAATGCAGCTTGTTTCACTCGTAAAACATAGTAGCTAGTTAAACATGCATAAAGCGATAATATTATTCCGCAATGCTTATGTATATTCGGAATACCGGTACTCTCAATATTGTCGACGTGCATGTTCTTCAAAATAAAAATCATGATTACCTCAGCAAAGATCACAATGTCAATGCTGATTTCTCATCGTCATTTAAAAATTTAAAGAAGAAGCTAAAAATTCTTGCAAAATACGTAATTTCATACATTCTGTGGACCGTCATCGCTAAAATTCAATTATACAGTTTAAAACCGGCTTAATTAGCAGGTAGCTAGTTCAAACTAATTGAAAAAAAGTTCAAATTAAAATCCAAATAAACTTGAATAACAAAGCAATTTGGCAGCTGAGTCATCCACAAAAAAATTTCACAATTTTTTTATCATAAAAATTTGCCCTAATTTTAAATGTTTATTTATTCAAGTGTAAAATTAATATTTTACACACTTCACATGTCCCTCAAGTTGAATTAGTTTCGACAAAGCTTTCAACGTGATCTTCTGTGGTGAAGTTCCGACTGCCGTCATGCGGACAATCTGTGAAGTAACTTTATGTTTACGAATTACATTTTTAGTATTTTTAATCAAAGGAGGCCTTAGATTATTTTAAAATTTAATTTTAATTATTTACATGAAATATTTACAAATAGTTGGTAGCTATAAATCACTAGTCGTTGATAAATTGTCAGGTAATATTGGATGTTGTGGATTAAATTAGAATTTGGAAGTTTTGAAGAATTTTACGAAATATTTCGTAAGATTGAATTTTTGAGAAATTTCTTATTGGAATTTTGGAACTGCTGTGCGGTATTAACTTGATTTTAGTAAAGATTACTCAATATAGTCATAGAATTAGTCTTAGTAATGACCTACAAGTCATCCTAGAAAGTCATAATAATGATTCAATTCAAATTTCAATTTGTAAACATTGTGAAATTGAAAATACAGCTGACGTGTAGATATCAATCACAATAAATGACTAATTCTCACAAATTCTCCAATCCCTTCGCTGTATCTTATCAGTTTTAAATATAAATATCAATTGATTCATAAGCAAATACAATAAAAGTGACTCTAAATACATAAACATTCAAATACAGTTACAAAATATGAACAAGTTGTTCTCTCACGACATGCCGGTCTCTCTAATTTACTCAATTTTTTTTTCAAATGCGAAATTCTTTTGTATTCTTTTTGTCCATTCATTAAAAATAAACAAGGCTTGGATGAGATCATCTGCAAAATCCATTCTGGGAATTGACGCTGAATTGATTGATTTGAATTGAAATTTGCAAGAATTTACAATTTTGGGTAAAATTTACAACAAATCACGAAAGTTACTCTACACTTGTCGCATAAAAATCAATGTTAAGGCTTACAGTTGTTAGTGACTCATATCATACGTTTACACACGCGTCAACACACTCACAATATAATCTCATAGAAAATTTTTGGTATAAATATTCCATCTTTTTTCAGTATTCCTCTCAGTCTGTACTTTAACTATCGCTCTAACCGCATCAATGGCATCACCAACAAACGTTGATCAGCAATTTGCTAAAGCTGCAAATTTATTTGCAACTGAACTTTATCAGGTAGGTGGAAATTTAGATTTTTTTTGGTGATTAATGATTAGTTTTGGATTTTTATGGGTCTTAAATTGAATATTAGAGATTTTTGGGGAACATTTGGCATTTTTTGAGAAGATTTGAAGAAGAAAATTGTGAAAAATTTTGTGTACTTCTTCGTTGTGTTCCAAATACTTTGTTCGCATGAAATATCAAGTGATTTATAAGATGCTTGTGTCGATAGATCAAACTTGTCTTATGACAGATGATCAAATTAGAGATTTGCAGATTGGTATTACTTAATATTTAAAATTTTCATCCTACATACTTACTTTGTTGGCCTTGATCCATGACCTTCCTCATTTGGAGCTTAAAGTTGGTTTTATCGCTGGCTTCCGTCTGGCAATTACCAATACCAAGTCCAGTGCTATCCTAGTTAGTTCGTCTGGCAATTACCAATGCCAAGTCCAATACTGACTTAGCCAGTTCGTCTGTCAATTACTAATATCAAGTCTAAATCTGTCTTGGCCAGTCCGTCTGCCAATTACCATTACCAAGTCCAATACTGTCTCTATCGACAGCTTCCATTAAATTTCCATCCGGAATCTACAAAAACAAACATATTTCTCCATAAATTCATCAATTGACCTTGACATCAATCAATTTTTCCGATGAAATTTTCCAATTTCACCATCACTGCAGTTCCACTTTCAATATTGCATATGCAATCTTTCAAATTTCACCATCACTGCAACTGAACCTTCAACTTTTTGCATTTTCACTTAACAACAATTTTCCTCATTTTTCCCTCACAACAAATAGAAAACAATCGAAGGCAAGCAAGGAAATGTAATCATTTCACCAGCTTCAATCCAGTCAGCTGTAACATTGGCTATGTTTGGTGCAACTGAAGGCAGTCAAACGAGAAGCCAAATGTTGCAAGGATTGAAATATCCAGCACAATACAGTACAAATGCAATTGCTGATAGCTATAAAGCATTTAATGATAATGTTGAAAAAACAAATGGCTTAAAAATCGGTAAGTTATGGCTGTAAAACACAAATCAATCTATTTTAAGCATTAATCTTCTAATTTTATAGCAAACAAGGTTTACGTCATGGAAAAGTACAGCGTCAAGCCATCATTCCAAGAAATTGCAACAAAGAGTTTCAAGTCCGAAGCACAAACCCTTAATTTTGGAGCTAATACACAAGCAGCCGCTACAATTAATGGCTGGGTTGAAGACCATACAAACAATAAGATTAAGAACCTTATCTCACCAGATTCATTGAGCGGTGACACAAGAATGGTCCTCGTTAATGCCATCTACTTCAAAGGATTCTGGCAACATCAATTTGATAAGCAACAAACATTCAAGGCTCCATTCTTCCTTAATGAAGTTGATTCCGTTGATGTTGACTTTATGAAAATTAAGAAGCACTTCAATTATGGCGTCTTTGAGGAACTTGATGCCACAGCACTCGAATTACCATATAAAGATTCTGATATCACAATGATGATTATTTTGCCCAATAAACGCGATGGATTGGCTAATTTGGAGAAGAAATTGGGATCAGTTGACTTTGGCGATATGTCCAACAGAATGTACTCACAGGAAGTCAATGTTGAAATTCCAAAATTCAAGATTGAATTTGATATTCAATTGAATGAACCATTGAAGAAGGTATAACTAGTCGGGCGACATTCAGGAACATTCCAAAACTATTTTTAGAACCAATTTTCACTTCCATTTTTCTCTTCCCAAAATTTAGATGGGCATGACAAAGATGTTCGGTAACGATGCTGAATTCAACAACTTACTTGAGCAATCAGAAGACTTGAAAGTCTCTGAAGTCGTTCACAAAGCATTCATTGAAGTCAACGAAGAGGGCGCTGAGGCTGCTGCTGCAACTGGTAAGATTTTAATGTCATTTTTTGATCATTTTTTTTGTGTTTTTTTCTTTACCTTTTTTCTCACCTTTTTTATTTCTATTTCTGGGAATTTACATTCATACCTAATGCCTGTTTTATGCTTGCATATAATTATTTTTTAACATTAATGTTTTTATTGTCTCTTCTATTTCCTTTAAAATTCATTTTGCTGGATTATAGCTGTTAGAATAATGAAGCGAAGTCTTCCTATATTCCATGATTTTATTGCCGATCATCCATTCATATTTGTACTTAAATGTACACAAACGAATCTCATTTATTTCGCTGGTAGAATAAGTCATTTTGATGAAGACATGGATACGCACGATGAGCTTTAAAGAACAAATTATTTATGTGCATTAATGTTACCTTATGGATACAATAATAAAAGAAAGCTATGAATCTTCGACCTACAAGTCCACTAAATTATCAAAATTGTCGTTGTTTGAGAGAATTCAAAAAAGTTTTCAAAAAAAAGCTCTCAAAAGCTCCAAAAAGCTCAAAATTGTATCCAAGATTCAAACCCAAAAATAGAATCGTTCTGTCACTCGAATATATTTAAATTTTTTCCTAACTGACATTTTTACTCATTTTTATTGGAATTAAATATTTTAGAATTTGAAATTGTGATACGCTGCATATCGTCATGTGAAAGTCTAATAGCCGATAAACCATTCATGTATGCAATTAAGAATGCTAGAGATATATTTTTTATTGGACGATATTCACATCCAATGGGATCATTAGTTCATCATATAAGCGAATTTGAAGCTGAGAGTATTCATGAACTTTAGTAAGAACGGATTTTATTAAATTGCGGTTTTGGTCAATATATTATATCCGGAGTGATTTTTTGGGTTGTTTTGAATTATTATACATAACTATTATGTTATGAATCTGTAAATATTGAAATATCGTGTAAATATGAAGTTCCAAATTTGATCTTTAAGTATATTCACCCAAATTGAAAATTTGGTGTGAATATGATATATAAGTTGCGTCGTACTCATTGACTTGTATATAAATTGCACAATTTTCGGATGTTGAAGTTGCCAAATTGCTTAATAGAGCTGTAACTAGAGAAATAAGAGCGATGGGAAAACGGAAGTTCTAAAGTTTGGGAATTTTGGGATTGTTTTTCTCGAAAAACCCTAATAAACTAGAGGTTGACTAACAAATTTGGGGCTTTGACTTCCATCCTCCATCTCTGAACACCCTCCGCAATGTTGCTTACCTTAGGCAATATGTCTACATCTCAAAAAACCAAAGTTCAGACATCAAACAATAAATTTTGCTTGATATTAACAAATATTCCTCAATATCATGATTTTTACATAGTTAAAAGCTCTAAATTCACTCCCACTTGCTCATCTCCATTGGAAAATTGCCAAAAAATGCTTCAGCCTGCCAATTTCATTTGTTTCAATCCATCATAAATCCTTCCTTTAAATGTTAAATTTTGAAAATCTTCTAAAAAATTAATCTCAATTAATTTAGGAATGACAATAATGTTATGCAGTTTTGTTCCATCAACATATTTCCGAGCTAATCAACCATTCTTGTTTGTCTTGAAATCGCCATCTACTTCATTGTTTGTTGGGCGTGTATCGAAGTTTTGAAGACAAAAAGAATTATGAGAAACTTAATGTATTAATGTGTTGAGGCTAATTAACTCAAATAAAAATGCTTTAAAATTAATGAGAATTTTTTGTTTGGTTTAGCTTTATTAGCATTATGGTTTGATTTATGTTGAGAAAGGATGAATACATCATTAAATTAGATTGTTGGTCAAAAGTCAGAATTGTGATTTTTACGTTTTCGAATATCAAAAATCTTGAATTTAACAATTTTTAACTAAAAAAGTCGTAGAAATTTTGAAAAAAATCGTAAAACTCACGATTTCTAAGATTTTTAAGAGAATTTCTGACTCAGGATGTTGGTTTTAAAGTTCAGTTCACATTCTTTATTTCCTTACAAATATCTTAAATTTCCCAAGAGTTTGATCAATTTCAAATTAGTTTTTGATTATTTTTGATTCCCTCAATCATCTCAATTATTTAAATTGCTTTTCAATTTGTTCCACAGTTTTGTGTTCAAGTACTGTATTAGTGAAGTCATTAATTTTGTCAAAAATTGCAAAAGCTTTAATCTTCAAAAACATTGTCTTTTTTTAGGAATAATGATTGTAACAAAATGTCTAATTGAAATGGATTTCGAGAATTTTTCATGTGATCATCCTTTCTATTTTGTCATCAAACGTTCTAATTTGGCCCTTTTTGTAGGAAGGGTCAACAAATTTTAATTCGGGAATAAGTATTACTTTAAATTAAATTAATAAAAATTTGTAAAAAAAAGTTAAATTTTTAAAAGTTTTCAAAATTTTTGTCATGAAAAATCTTAGAAAATTGAAGAATTTTTTTAAAAATCAAAATTGAGGATGAGAGATTGTGTTTTAAAATACTCTGAGTTCCTGATAATTCCGCTGTGCTATTGATTGTTTTTACAATATTTACTAGCTTCTTAATATTAATCCTGATTTCTTCAAGATTCCTTTAAATTTATTCTAATTTAAAATCTCTTTTTTTTTAAATTATTCAAAAAATTCTTCAATTCTAGCTGTTTTAATGTGTAGAAAGAAATGCGCTCGGCACTTCAATAAATTTCTGTGTCGTCATCCATTCTTCTTTGTCATCAAGCAATCAAATTTAGCATTGTTTGTTGGAAGGATTGAAATCATTTAAAATATAAATTGTTCTGTACTTTCATTAGTAAATTTAATTAAATATTTCAATGCACATATGTAAATATCTTCTCAAGATTAAAATTATTTGCTAATTACAGGATTATTTATGGACCAATGTTTAAATTATTTTCAAACATTCAGATGTAATCAGCCATTTGTATTTATTTTGAGGGACAAAACTTTGGGATTATTATTTATTGGAAAAATTGAAAATTTTGTTTGAATTTATTGAGTTTTTTCTTTATAAGAGCGTTACATAATAAGCAGAGCTCGAAATCGACTCAGATTTTGTATGAAAAAATTGACTGAAATCAACATGACTCCATATAAAATTTGAGTCAAATTCAAGCTTTGGTAATAAGATTAATTATCTAAGTATCAATACTAATCACGAATACTCGAGTAGCACAAGTTGGTTAATAAATCTATCCGACATCAAGTCACAATCACGCCGACCTGGCACCGATTTCTGCTATTCGAAGTACTAACTTATTTAAATTATTTGCTTCCCTAAATAAATTTATGCATTAATATTTTTTTTATGATTTATAAAAGACTTAAGTTTGAAAACTTGCACTTAACATTCCTGTATAAAATTATTAATCACAATTTTAATTTAAATTAAAATTATTTCAAAAATATTCTTCATTTCTAGCTGTCTTAATGTGCAGAGTGTTGTGCATTCAGCGCCCCAATTTCTTTTTGTGTCAACATCCATTCTTTTTTGTCATCAAAAACTCAGATTTGACGTTCTTTGCTGGAAGAATTGAAAACTTTTAAATCATGTGCCATGATTTAGTTACTTCTGATACAGTAAAAACTACTCAGACAATAAAAACTACTAAATTAATAGTGTCCTTTAGAGTTGTATGTTAATTTGGATTTTGGATCGAAAAGTTGAATTTTATAAACTTTACCAAAATTCTTTATACGGGTTTAGATGTTTAATTGTTTTTAATTTAATTTTGAAACGTTCTTCTTATGCCCAAATACTTATTTTGAGGTATTTTTTGTAAAATTCCTGAGTTTTATGTATTGCAGCAAAAGGTTGTATACGTATCTGCGCAATAAGTTATGAAATATTTCGATGCAAACAACCATTTGCATTTACTATAAAAATCACCAATAAAGGAGTTTTATTCATTGGAAGTGTCAAAACAATTGATTAAAAAACGTCGTTCCTGAACTAATCATGCAAAAGAGTTTGAACAACTAACATGAGTTGGTTGAGATTATTGATATTGAACTTACTGTTTATTGCGATTAATCAATATGTTTGTAGAAGAGGAATAAAAACGGAAACATGGAACTCTAACAAACTTTTCTTTTGATTGATTGTGTATATGCTGCTTATATTGATTATTGAGCTTTTTTAGTCAAAACCAAATGAAATTTGCCATTATTTAAGGTTACATATTCACAGTAGTTCATGTCAATTTTGTCTAAATCTTTGTCTATTGCAGGTCTTATTGCTGTAGATTTTTGCATAAGACGATCCAAAAAATTCCAATGTAATCGACCATTTTTGTTCGTTTTGAGAAGCTCTAGTAAAGGAATCTTATTTATTGGAAGAATTGATAATTTTAATGAAAATTAAACTTTAATATGATTATTAGAGCTTTCCCGAGTGGTTTTTGTCCACGCTATAACGAGTTGAAATCAAGTTGATGACTAGTTTTAATGTATTTTTGTCCACTCGGGTTTATTCTTCTAAATTTATAGTAATTTTATTGAATTACTCGATAGTTGTGATTAAATGTAGCATCAAAAGATGTCAAGCATGTTGAATGTTTAAAACTTTGAATTCAATCCAATTTTAATTGTAACAATTCTTCCAGTTGGTCGAATAGTTTTAGATTGCGCCTCAGATGACGTAATATTCAAATCATCCGTTTATATTTATTTTGAAAGGCGCATCTTATCAAAGAAAAAGAAAAAATATAAAAAACAAGAAAGGAACAAAAAATGTGAAATTTGAACCTCTTGGGGCACTTTTTATTGGAAGAATTAAGAATTTCAATAAAAACGAAAATTTCGTTTTTGAAAATGATAATTTCGTTATTGAAAATGAAAATTTCAATAAAAATGTGCGCCCAAAGTTAAAAACTTGTGTATGTCTATAAAATAATAAAGTATTTTACTCAAATTAAGTATTTGATTTGCGTATTTCTAGTTTTAAAAGCGACCAATAGATTTCTAGTAGTCATACTAGTAAAAATAATCATACAAGTCTTACTATTCATCATACTAGCAGTCAAACTAGTAGTCATGCTAGTCATACTAGTCATCTTACTATTAGACTCGGTCACGAACCCTTGAACGCTACATTAAGACTATTAAATTGACACCAGAGACTACTTTCATTTGAAGTTAATATAAGAGCTTTGGTGAAGCATTTAAAAGCTCCGTCGCAGAACTTTCTTCATTTGTATATCTTGGGTTATATTATTATGGATGGATACTTGAAGTTGTATTCCTTGAACGTTTTTGGTGATGGATCTGAGTCATTATTATTGCAATTCTCTATTTATAAATGCCTACATGTATCATATACTATTAAGGACTAGAATGATAATAAAATAGCTTATGTATAAAGCATACGTAGACGTAGCCATTGGTGATAGATGTCCTGAAGAAATTTTAAAGATTTCTAATATTTCGCTTTCTAAAAATTCTTTACAGCCATCAGAGTAGTTGCCTTTAGTGCTATAATTGACGATGATTATGAATTCATCGCTCAGCATCCTTTCCTATTTGTAATTCAAGATGCAGACTCAACCTTATTTATTGGACGTATTTCAAAATTTTAAAATTTAATTAAGATTAACTTGAAGACAATATTTTGTAATGAATAATGCTTAACCAAAAAAGCTTTATAAAGTATTCTTTTTTTAGAGATTTAAGGAATAAAAAAATACTAGTAATAAGATAATATGTATGCAAAATTATGGATGACTTTTATCATTGGAAATTTTAATTAAATTTAAATTTTCAGCCTTACTAAATTGATTATATTGAATTATATCATTGGTGGGCATTCTGTGTTTACGCGGTACACTCGTCTGTTGCTATACACTAGCCTGTGTAGTTTCGGTCAAGATTTACCATCGAAAAACAAAAGGTTGTCCGCAGCTGAATTATTTGATTATTATACCATTTACCGATTACTTTGCTAATTGCAGAGTTTGAAGTCGACTCGAATTTTGTATGAAGTTAGTGTTTAGTCATACAAAATCCGAGTCCACTTCGAACTCCAGCTTATTGAGATTATCAAATGTCTAAAATCTGATAAGGATCTGTTGCTGTAATATCGTAGGCATTATAAAAATCCTTGTAATATCAACAACCACTCGGCCACAGAGGCCTTACTCTCGAACTTACAGATTCGCCTATATAAGGCTTGATACTCCAGTTTATACTTTGCTTAGAGTACACTAATAAAATTTTACTATTTCTACTTAATCTCTGAAGGGAATCTTACTATTCCATAATTACTTCCGATAATATTCAAATCTAAAAACTATTCTATAAATTTAATATCAAATAACAAAGTCTGCTCAATATTGGGTGGAACTTGGGTGGAACAGGTTCAAACAATCGACAAATTGTATCTTCTTCTGCTAATGTCTTAAAACTTCTAAGCTTCTCTACATTCTGGTATCCTCGTGTCTTCTTACTAAAAAATCATACAAATTTTACTCATTTTAAATCTACCTGGAATGCTCAATTCAACCTTGCATGAACTTCTAAAATTATTTACATTATCAATTATCAGTAGTGATGGCTCTCTGATTAAATATTTTGCAGGTATACAATTTGTTCTGTATAGTGGATATGATGAACCCGAAGATTTTATTGCACGCCATCCATTTTTATTCATGATCATGAATGAAGAGTCAGCATTGTTTATGGGACGAGTTAGAAAATTTTAAATGTGAAAATTCTCAAAAAATTCTCATTAAGAATAAATAAATGTTCTGGAAATTCAATTAGGAATGAAGGACATAACGAATTGTTATGAAAAAAAATCTAAGAAGTATGAATATGCATGTTATTTACATTATGAGCATGTGATGGGGTTTGGAATAGGTTGATTTTTAGATTTATACTAAATAAGTTTACAAATTTGAATCAGATTCAAAGCATGAAAGAAGGGTCAAGGGTAATTTAGAATGTTTAGGTAGAGCTTAGCATCCGTTTATTGAGATTCAGAGTTGCGCTAGGGCGTTTTGCGACTAGTAACTGTTAAACACGTGCAAAGTGCGTCAGACCTCTGGTCTCAGTAGACCTATAGTCTATAGTGGGACTTGAACCACTCCTTCCTATTGGTATTACTGCCTATATTTTACAAAAGGAGGCTGTGAACCGCACTCCTCCACAAAAACTTCGAAATAGAACCCAAGAAAATGTTCTTCTGCCGAGTCTAGAACCCATGACCGCAGGTTCGATATTGAAATAATTAGACACAAAAGTACTGAACCATTCCGCCACAGAATAACTTTTTAATCATTTTTGACCTTAGTTTAATTCCTATTAAAAGTATTTTGAGTTGCTTGTCAGAGATCTAAGTTGACGTGATTTAAATCGACTCGCTTTAACTTCAATATCTGCTTGATGTTGTTTTGCTATTAAAAATCTGCCGCTAATTTAAGTTTAGCTTTAAATTGTCAAACTAACTTCTAGAATTGAATTTACTTTGAAAAATTTTATTCGTTTATTTATTTAAAGCAGATTTTCGGGCTATGTTGAAGTGCAGAAAAAGGCCAAAATACTTCAAAGCAAATACTCCATTCATTTTTGCTTTGCGAGAAGAATCAAATGTCTTTTTCATGGGAAGAGTTATTGATCTTCCAAAGAGTTTGCTGTCGGATTTAGAGGATTATGAAGAATCTTCAAGGGAAGAAATGATTTTAAATGATCCTGATTGGTCGGAAATAGAGAAATAAATGGAATTAGACAATTTAATTTGAAATAGTTATGCTGAATTTATGTCAAGTCATGTCATGTTAAAAGTGTCAATAATACAATTATGTCATGTGAATAATTTTTGTGTATATTAAGAGCATGAAAACTATCATCCTAATAACAAATGTCCAAATGCCTCAAAAGTCCCATATCCAAAGATTTTCAAACTCTCATGACACTAGCATTCTATGTAGTAATCTATTCTAAATTTCCACTTTTCAGGCATACTTATTACGTTCTTAAGTGCAGCTCTACCACTCAGACCTCGTCAATTCCTAGTTCGACATCCATTTTTGTTCATGATTAGGAATAATAAATCAACTCTTTTCATGGGACGTGTTAGAAGCATTAAAACCTAAATACGGCTGGATCATTCTTTAAAGTTTATGACGAATAAAGCTTTGAATTCTTGACATTCTAAAAAGTTTAAGCTAATTTATTCAGTTTTTTTTATTTACATGGATATTGATTTTGATAATTATTGACCCAAAATTCAGTTAAATTTTTAAAATTAATTGATGGATTGCCGATAGATGGGGTTTTATCCTGAACATCACAACGAATTTGCAAGGGAATCTTTACGTCTCACAAGTATTAGTGACGTGGTGGTTAGAATGTCGGCCTCCTGACTCTAACGACCCGGATTCGATCCCAGGGAGAGTCTAGTCTAATTCGAGTACTTTTTCGCTGTTTGTAGCCACACAAACTAGACTTGAGTATTCGCTACACAAAAATTGTAGCTAAGAACATTGACTTGGCTGATTACAGCGAAGAATGTGATTCGCCTCTGGTTATCTAACAGTTATTCCTTCCACAAATCAAAATTTCTACTAATTTTCCAAGTTTACTTTAACGATTCCGAAAATTTTAAACTAAAGTCTCCCTTAATTTACGTATTTTTCTAGGTGTCCAGTTTGTTTCCCTATCATTGGTCCGTACTGCTAAATTTGCAGCCAACGTACCATTTAACTTTGTTATCAGAGACAATTCAACGACATTATTCATTGGAAGAGTTGCTAGATTTGAATAACCTCATATTGCATCACTAAGCCGCATTTATTGGATTTTTATACTTAATAACCGTAATTGAATGAGATAATAAACTTAGGATTTAGAATTTAATAACAAAATACTTGATATTTTCATAGTCATTAGAATGGATTTTCAGAAATTAATAAGTTTAATCCATAAAGTCACTTCATTTGTGATGGAAACTAGAATTTCAAATCATTTAAATTCTAACATTTTTAAAATCCTATTTTGACATTTACTTCTGTTTTGTCGCAACATAGGTGCTGTATTTTTAGGTCGTTCTGCAAAACAAATTGCTCATGATTTCAAAGCAAATCGGCCATTCGTCTTTTGCATTATAAGAAAACGTGTCAACTTGTTCCTTGGACGAGTTAAAAGAATTTAAATAACTAAAAGTTTTAAAACTTGTTAAAAATTTGCTAATTTGGTTTAAAAATATTAGAAGCATTGGAAATAGTTAACATTCTATAATGTTTTCGGACCCTACCTCCAAATTTAGTTGGTTTATATCTTAAATTGCAATAAAAATTTCAACTTTTGATTCAAAATTTATGTTTTTTGTTTGCACGAAATTGGATTTATAGTAGAATGCATCAATAAGAAGATTTTGATTGCTGAGTGTTTGCACAAGCTTTGAACAGAGCTCGAAGTTGACATTTGAGTTCTGGATTTGAACAGATTCGATGTTTGTTGTCATTTCAAGCAATTACAATAGTTCTTATATCTACAAAATTTCTCTTTTACACAGGTATTTTATTTGAAAAGCAGATGTCAATAGTAGTTGATAAAATTTATGTCGTCGCAAATCATCCGTTTTTACTTGTTATTAGGAAAAGATCTTCTATATTATCATTTGGAAGATTCGTCTCATGCTAAGGATGAAAGCCGCTTCCACGTATATTGAGCATTGAGCAAATAAAGCTTAAGAAGAGCATTGAAAGCTTCACAGCAGAATCTTCTTCTTTTTGTCGCTCGGGAGATGCTTTAGATGCTAAATTTTGATAGATTGTATTGTTAAAAACTAATGAATTTCATAGTCTGTATAGTTATATAGTTGTTGATATATAGATAGTCTACATACATATTTTGATGTGGTTTCCGCTTTACAATCCAAAAAAGAAGAGATTCGATTATTTATCGACAATAATTCAGTTCAGTATTTGCATTAAATATTGGTTCGGTCAAGAACCGCATAATTACAGTTTTTGACGGTACTCTATAGTTCGTCCGAGGCTTTAGGTCTGCGTCATCTGTCTTCAACCTTGTAATTTAGAACAAACCTTAACATTAAATCATGATTCAATTTCCTCATTCATTATAAAAGTCAATTTGTTTTAACTCCACAATTAAATCCTGCAATTCTTTTCCGAGCACCACAATTATCACCAAATATTGTAACTAAAAGAATTATATTTTTTGTAATTTTGTAGCACCAAAAAATTCATTAAAAATTGGCAAAAAAAATTCAATAAAAATTTTACATTTCATTGTAACTTTTAAAAAAAATTGCTTTAACATTTTACTAATTTACATTTTATTTTTAAAGCTGTCATCGTGGGTCTATCTGCGACTTTAAATACTAAACAAATAAGATTCGTCGTCAATTCTCCATTCACGTTTGTTCTCAAAGACAAAGATTTCACAATGTTTATGGGAAGAGTTGTAAAGTTTCAAGACTAAACGTGGGCTTCAATATTATTCTGACTACGGAGAACTATACGTAATACAGTAAAAGTTAAATTGAACATTTAAATGTACTTAAAAATTCTTTAATAAAATTTCTTTCAAACTTTTGTCTATTTTCTATGCTTTCTCGGGACTTTGCGCTAAATTTCAATAATTCTCAATGTAAGTTTATCTTAAAATTGATAAATTTCTAAAATTCTTCATAAATTTTATAATCTTAATTTATTCAAATGGATTCAATCTTATTCATTCATTGATCAATTCAGAGATTCCGAGAAAGTATAATTCTAGTCTAACTTCAATTGTTGCAAATAATAAGAAATTTGAGAATTTCGTTATTTTGAATTATTTATGCTTTTTTATGAGTTAATCTTCAATCGAATCAGAATTGCAAATCCACCTTAATGTACGATTTAAAATCCTTCTTAACAACTGACCTAAATAAATAACTAGTAATGAAGCGGATCACGCTTCATGGAATATTCACACCATATACAGATCAGAAAACTGTTCAGAAAAGTAAGAATTAAAAAAACAACTTGAACAAAATAAAAGATTCATCAAATAAATGTGATAAATAATGATTACTTACATAGTAACTAAAATTATTCAAATGAAGTATGCATTCGAACCATTAATGTTCGAGCTTCGCTCGAACTATTTTTTTCCACACGGCAACATTTTTTGATATAAATGCAGTTTGTACTGTTTGGGAAAATTTTCACGCCTTCACTCGCTTCGCTCCGTTCAGGGCGCAAAAATTTGTGAGCTTCGCTCAACCAAGTCCGAACTGCGTTCGAACTATTAATGTTCGAGCTTCGCTCGAACTATTTTTCTACTCACACTGTAGATTACAGTACTAATATAGATCACTATAGGAGCCGGGCTGAGCTTCGCTCGCCCGACTTGGGTAGATTACAGTACTAATATAGATCACTATAGGAGCCGGGCTGAGCTTCGCTCGCCCGACTTGGGTAGATTACAGTACTAATATAGATCACTATAGGAGCCGGGCTGAGCTTCGCTCGCCCGACTTGGGTAGATTACAGTCCTTATATAGATCACTATAGGAGCCAGCGCAGACTCTATTTTATCACATGTTTTTGTTTTCTAAAAAATAGGCATAGATCGAAAGATATCTCTAATTAATACATTTAATATAGAGTTGCAAAACAGGCACCTGTGACAGACAAAAACCAATTTGTATAGAATTTCTTACAAATCCATACAAATTATCAAGGAATTGTATGGTTTTTGCCTGTCACAGGTGTCTGTTTTGCAATATTTATGATAAATTAATCTGATTTAATATTTATATTTATGGTAAAGTATAAGGGTTCCAAAAAAAAAACAACTCAAAAAATTAAAAAATAAAAAAAATAGTAGGACTTGAACACACGACATGATAAAGATAAAATATCATTACATTGCTACGATTGCATTACGCCAAATCGTTTAAAATACTTATATTAATATTGTGGATAAAACACATTTATAAATTCTTAATTTTTACTTAATTAAAATCAAGATAAGAAGAAACCTTAAAAGTGTGCGGCCGAGCGAAGCGAGGCCGCGATTTTTTTCACACGTGTTTTGGAATAATCGGCTATAATTTTGCAAAAAAATGACAGATTTTTGCATCGTGTGCCTCAGTGGAAGCATCTTATGGCTCCAAAAACAATACAGCTCTTGCCATAACCGATATCTATCAGATGCAAAAAACCCGAAGACTTAATATTGAGTTTGAAACGAGTTATCGTACCGATTAACTTGCTAACTTGCTAACTTGCTAACTTGCTAACTTGCTAACTTAATGACAGAAAGCGTTTTTTTGCGATTTCTCGGCACTGGAAGCACCAAATGAGATGCGGTTTTCACTGTTGGATTGGTATTTCCAGGCACAGACTTTTGGCTAGCAACTATATGAGGCAATTCCCCTAGGGTAATCCAGCAAATCAAAAAAAGTGGTTTCAGTGATAGACCAAAAACAATATATTCACCCAAATTGAAAATTTGGTGTGAATATGATAAAGTGAGTTAGACCTTAAAAATTTTGCAGTTGGATTTTTATAGGCTATAGAAGATTACCTATGCAGAAAAAATTTCATTATATGTGCACCAATAGGAGAATCGAACAAAAGCATTCAATTGACTCTGGTGGTCAGTGGTTTTACTATTATGAGTTGAAATTTTGCATACATAAACTGTGTGCTAATATCTCTAGACGTTTTCGGAATTATTCAAAAAAACCGAAAACTCTCAGTTTTATAAAGAAATTAAAATGTGTTTTGGAATAATCGGCTATAATTTTGCAAAAAAATGACAGATTTTTGCATCGTGTGCCTCAGTGGAAGCATCTTATGGCTCCAAAAACAATACAGCTCTTGCCATAACCGATATCTATCAGATGCAAAAAACCCGAAGACTTAATATTGAGTTTGAAACGAGTTATCGTACCGATTAACTTGCTAACTTGCTAACTTGCTAACTTGCTAACTTGCTAACTTAATGACAGAAAGCGTTTTTTTGCGATTTCTCGGCACTGGAAGCACCAAATGAGATGCGGTTTTCACTGTTGGATTGGTATTTCCAGGCACAGACTTTTGGCTAGCAACTATATGAGGCAATTCCCCTAGGGTAATCCAGCAAATCAAAAAAAGTGGTTTCAGTGATAGACCAAAAACAATATATTCACCCAAATTGAAAATTTGGTGTGAATATGATAAAGTGAGTTAGACCTTAAAAATTTTGCAGTTGGATTTTTATAGGCTATAGAAGATTACCTATGCAGAAAAAATTTCATTATATGTGCACCAATAGGAGAATCGAACAAAAGCATTCAATTGACTCTGGTGGTCAGTGGTTTTACTATTATGAGTTGAAATTTTGCATACATAAACTGTGTGCTAATATCTCTAGACGTTTTCGGAATTATTCAAAAAAACCGAAAACTCTCAGTTTTATAAAGAAATTAAAATGTGTTTTGGAATAATCGGCTATAATTTTGCAAAAAAATGACAGATTTTTGCATCGTGTGCCTCAGTGGAAGCATCTTATGGCTCCAAAAACAATACAGCTCTTGCCATAACCGATATCTATCAGATGCAAAAAACCCGAAGACTTAATATTGAGTTTGAAACGAGTTATCGTACCGATTAACTTGCTAACTTGCTAACTTGCTAACTTGCTAACTTGCTAACTTGCTAACTTGCTAACTTAATGACAGAAAGCGTTTTTTTGCGATTTCTCGGCACTGGAAGCACCAAATGAGATGCGGTTTTCACTGTTGGATTGGTATTTCCAGGCACAGACTTTTGGCTAGCAACTATATGAGGCAATTCCCCTAGGGTAATCCAGCAAATCAAAAAAGTGGTTTCAGTGATAGACCAAAAACAATATATTCACCCAAATTGAAAATTTGGTGTGAATATGAAAATGGTAGATTAATTTTCTTAATTTTCAATCAAATTTAGCAATTAAAACTCAACTTCGTAGTTGGATTGGCAATATGGTGGAGCAATTTAAAGCTAATCATCCATTTACATTCCTATTAAAACAGGATTCTACAACATTATTCATTGGAAGAATCAATAGATTCTAATTTTATCACATTTTAATAAGTTTTCGCTAGGTTCAAGTGTATGTGAATCAATTTTTTGACTAAAAATGAACACAATTCATAGATTTTGAGCACAAAAGTCCATAAAACAGTTTGGCAAGTTGCAATGGAAATTTTGCACATCATTTCCATAAAATTTTTCTAAAGAAAATTTTGCTAAGTTAATTTATTTATTTTTTTTTTGTTTAGCTGTAAAAATCACCAAGTTGTCAGCAAAAATTAAGCTCAATTTTTCGGCTAATCGTCCGTTCATATTTTGCTTAAAAACTAAATCTTCAGTTCTATTTTTAGGAAGAATTCGTAAATTTTAAGATATTTTGAATTTTTAGGTTAAGTTGTGGAAAACAAATTTGATTTTTAAGCAGTTTAAGTTACTCCTATCAAACTATTTATGATTTTTCATTTTGATATAAATAATCTAAGATCATCTGCAAATCTGAAATTTGACTCATAAGTCACTAAAGGATATAAATGTGGGAATCTCATCAAGCTTCTTAATGCTTAACTTATCACTATGTGAATCAATTTTTTGACTAAAAATTAGCACAATTCATAGTTTTTGAGCACAAAAGTTCATAAGAAAGTTTGGCAAGTTGCAATGGAAATTTTGCACATTTCCATAAATAATTTTTATAGAAAATTTTGCTAAATTAATTAATTTATTTTTTTGTTTAGAAATTGCAGTCGAGGGCAAGTCAGCAAAACTTCAGCTCACATTTTGGGCTAAGCATCCTTTCATATTTTGCTTAAAAACTAAATATTCAGTTCTATTTTTAGGAAGAATTCGTAAATTTTAAGATACTTTGAATTTTTAGGTTAAGTTTAACTGTGGAAAACAAATTTGATTTTTAAGCAGCTTAAGCTACTCCTATCCAACTATTTATGCTTTTTCATATTGATATAAATAATCTAAGATCATCTACAAATCTGGAATTTGACTCATAAATCACTAAAGGATTTAAATGTGGGAATTTCTCATTAAGCTTCTTAATGCTTAACTTTAAAACTTTCAAATTAATTAATAATATTTTCCTAGATTTTCTAATGTATCGACGAATGATGGAGATTGATCCAATATTCTTCAGTGTTGAACATCCTTTCTTATTCCTTATTAAATCTACTGATTCTGTTTATTTTATGGGAAGAATTAATCCTTTCTTAATTTAATTTAATTTAGTGTCAATTTAACATTTTTTTCATATTGAAGATTAAATTTGTAATTTTTATACAGTTTGTGTGCCATGGTCCATTTTCAAATCCAACTTTTTATGGTCTTTCTAAATTAAACTATATTTTAAAATTTTCAAGAATTTCTCAGTCCAAATTACATAAGTATACCGCAGCACATATATTGTTAATCCCTCCTTTAGTATTACCATGTGAAATTTAAAAGAATGATGTACAAAATCCATCGAATTTACATGAAAAGCATTAAATAAGAATCTATATTATTAATAAAGCCAATTTATGCAATTTAACCAATAATTTCAATCTAAATTAAACTAAATCAACTTAAGTGAGTTATGAAATATTCTAAATAACAAACAATAAAGTTTAATTTAATATTCTAAATGACTTTCTTTTCTTCTTTCTTAATTGATCACTGAGTTGGTAGGACTCGTGACTTTCTATTTACTTCTTTAATGCTAAAATTAGTTTAACTTTTCAAAAAGTCGGTTAATCGATAAAAATCTGAAACCAGACTCTAAATTGGTGCCGGATTCAGTTTAAATCCAGCATTATGTCAGAGTCATGCAAGCTTAGTGCCGGAATTTGTTTGATTAACCGACCTGTACTATTAGAATGTAGTCGCATAAGGTTTCTATTCTTTGGAGTCCAGAATCTACAAATTTAACAATGTATCTCCATTTCGGAGTCCTGCCAACTCAATTACTTGAAATTATTCTAAAATATTTCAATTTTTCAGGATTTTTAAACCTTTTTTTGTGGAAATTTCTACAAAATAAAAGAAATTTCCACAAAAAATGTTAATTTTATTAATTTTTAAATATTTTTTTCACTACCAGGCATTTTTATCGAATTTCACATCCTTGAAGACATCAAGTTCATAGCAAATCAGCCATTCTTCTTCGCACTATTTGACTCACAATCAACCCACTTTATGGGACGTGTGACTAAATTTGAAAGCCAGAAGTTTGATAATCAGAAATCTGAAAGCCTAAGCATTGGAAGCCAGAAACTTGAAACTCAGAACTTTGATGGCCAGAAACTTGAAAATCAGAACTTTGAAGGCCAGAAACTTGAAAATCAGAACTTCGAAGGCCAGAAACTTGAAAATCAGAACTTTGAAAGACAGAAAGTTGAAATTCAGAACCGTGAAAGCCAGAATCTGTAAGCGATAAGGAGAACCTATTTTATCCAAGTTCAGACAAAAAGTCGTTCGTTAATCTTCAGAATGAAGAATATAAAAATTAGATTAAAGTTCAAAAATAATTTAATTTTATAGTTTAATTTTTAAATTTTTGAATTAAGCTGAAATAAAATTTACAAAATTAATTTGTAACAAATTTAAAACTGTTTTTATTCATTGAATAGTCTTATCTCATCTCATCTACCTAGGAAGCAGAAACGTCTCCAAAAGGAGATATGGCAGATTGACCATTCAACCCTTCCCCACCCCCCATTTCCCTCAAAACACTCAACTAACCTATCCATAAAAACTAACAATTTCATCAGCTGCTCTGTAGCCACTATCAAGTGCACCATGTGCCATGCTTGGGAACTCAGAGCTTGTAGCTTCACCAGCAAACAGAACCATCGGCATATTGTTAGTTGCCCTAATACTAGATGCTAGTTCAGCAATTGTTGATAAACTTCTTTCCTGATCCATTGATGGATATGAGTAGGATCCCAAGAAATTGTCATTAGTCAGCCATTTTGTCTTATGAACTGCCCTTGGTCTTGGTATTGGACGTAAGTGCGGTAAGAACATATCAAGCATCCATAAGACATCGTTAATAACTGTCTCATCACTTGCCAGCTCAAACATTTGCGTATTTCCACCACCGAAAAAGATTTGAAGTAAGTTTGGATACTGATCGACAGCATAAATGCCAGCAATATCCGTCATCCATTCACGATTTGTTGCTATTGCTTGATTTTTATGGAAATCCGTCCACATAAATAAATATTTCAAGAATGTTGTTCCTGGTGTCTGCCAAAAATTATTATCAAATTCCATAAAGAATTTTGCGACATTTCCGAATGCAATATTTCTTATTGATGATACTTTCCTAGTCGGCAGTGCTGGTGTGAACATTGTTTCATGATATTTCTTCAAAACTCCAAGACTTCCAGTGAATATGACGTGTCTAGCAGTGTAGGTCGATCCATCTGAACAGGTTACAGTTGATCTACTTGCTGGATCATTTGTGTTGTACCTGATGTTTGTGACTTTTTTGTTGAAAATGACTCTGCTGTCGATGTTAAGGTTTTCGGATGGATTTGGAGCTCTGCGCTGTAAAGGATATGATTGTGAATTAGTTTTGAGAGTTTATTGCGATAGACCTTAAGGGATGTCGGGAAATAAGAATGTTCAATTGACTATAGCCAAGTGATTGGCAACCTGTGTGCCACGGCACTGTAGTGTACCTCAAAATGATGTTTACCACTGCTTAGACAATTAAATGCCAGAACAACAGTATCAAACCCTATTCCAAACTCAAATTCCTAGCCCTGATCCAGCTATTACTCATCAAACTTACCGTAATATAATCAAAAACTGTGATAAATCCTTGCCTCTTCCACGTTAGGTATTGATCACCGTCAGCAAATTCAGACAAAAAGTTCAGCCTTGCAGATATATCAAACCAAGAGCTTGTACCATAATATCCATTAGTTTCTTTGTGGATTTCCTCTCTAATGAAGTCTTGAGTAGCAACATCAATGTGTCGATACAATGGACCAGCAATAGCTTCGTCAAAATTTGTCACAAATAAGTCTCCGAGAGATCCTCTTGGAAGTCGAATGGTACTAATGTTAGCAAGTACTGTATATCCAAGTGAATAAAGTGATTGAAAATTTCTTTGTTGTGGCGTAGTTCCATTGGATATAACGAATATTGGATAGTGTAAGTCAACAGGTGTAGATCCAAATGAAAAGTGTGGTGACACCAGCTGATAAATTGAATTTCCAACTTGTCCATGAACCCATTGAGCTCCTGAATCTACCATTCCATTACTAAGTGGAACTGAATAAATTCGACCGCCAATTCTGCCTGATGATTCTAAAATTGTAATTTCATTGAATCCATTTTCCAACAATCTTCTGGCTGCTGAATAGCCACTAAGACCGGCACCAACAATGATGACTGAATTGTCACTTGTTTGAGCATTTAGTGATGCACAGAGTAGCTAATTGATAGGAAAAATTAATGAAAACTTTGGCGAAAAGCACTAGATGTTAAAAAATCGGGAAATAGTGTCCCCAGGTAGGCATGATCCTGATTGCAACTTGGATTCGGTAGAATGCAGCACCATGCTGGACAAGGGACACTACTATCGGGTTTGCAGTAAACAATTCATTTAAATTTAATTCCACTTACACACAAACCAGTCACAAGCCTAAACAGCATAGTTTTTTTGCTTTTGTTCACACTTTATCAAAGGTGAAAAGATTAATGTCTCGAAAAACAATTTTGATTCTCTTTTTATATCAATTTTCTTATCAATTAAAAACACTTTGACATTTTTGTTTTGGTCGATAAGATTTTCAAATAATTTCACTTATCAAATGATACAGAACGTGATAAATACGTATCTTGAGTTGAGGTTACGATCAAAATGTGACGGACTTGAGAAGCACACCGTGTTTCCTGAGAAATCGCTGTATCGTTGTATTTATTATGGTAAGTTGCAAAGTTGTCTTGACAATATCGTGACTGCGTATTTCGAATCATTTTCATAGCGGTTTCCCACATGGTGCCGCTCAGGTTTCTAATCAATTGCAAGTAATCTGAATAAGAAGTGAAAGTTGTTGTTGAAGTTTTCGTAACTAACTCTAAATTGCAATAAGCATACTCACCTAAATGAGCGTATAATCAATCAATATAACTAGAAATGCTCCTTGTCTGTTCGGGTAAGTTCCTCTAAAGTTCCATTGTCATTGTTTCCTTAAGTTGTTGATCAAAGAAGCAAGATTCAGTTATGAATATGATTTCTTGAAGTCTAGGTTTTGAGGAATTGTCGAGACCGAAACTGAAACTACAAGGGAAGTTGGAAGTCTTGGTCTGGACAAATTTCGTGACCGAAACTAAGAAGTATTGGTCTCGAGGTCGAGAACTTGCAGTTGTGAGCATACCAAGCTTAACTATCTTTGCCACGTCTCATTCGGCTCACATTCCTTTTATCAAAAGCGCACGTTTCAGCAACAAAGTATGTCAATTCATCATTGCCGAACCATTTTAATTAATCTTTCAGCAATTGTTTCTATTATTATAAAGATATGAATACAAAATAGGCGTGAAAATGTTTATTCAAATGACTAGAAAATTTATCTACCTGACTTAAATGTCGTTTTATCGGATGATTATTTTAAAACAGACATCGATAATCATCACGTATTTAACTACAGCCTATTCATGATGATATTCAAAGTATTCTCAAATAGAATATAATATGCCAATCTGTATTAGTATGATCGATAAAAGAAGCACCAAAATTTGTCGATGCCACATTCTATTTTCAACTGTATTCGAGCTCAATTCAAGTGTTTAATTTGTGCTTAATAGATAAAAATGTGGAGCTGTTATGTAATTATTCTGAGTGTAAGTTGAACTTCCTGTAATTTTGAATTATATGCCAAAATGGTGCAATTAGTTGACCGTATGCTTAGTTCTGAACTTCACATTTGTGTAACTAGCCATGAAATGTCAAGTTTACAACCAATAGACATACAGTGGACTAATTCCAACCTTTAGGAACTGAATCTAATTTTCCGTACTCTTTGCCTTCCATATTTAGTTGCTTAGCATAGCTGCAAATGCTCAGAGTGACGATAAATCAGTCATCATTATTGGAGCTGGTCTTAGTGGATATGCCACAGCCAGAGGATTAATAGAAAAAGGATTTACTGATATTAAAATTTTGGAAGCTCTTGGCCGTACTGGTGGTAGAATTTATTCAGTTCCATTCAGTGATGGGTTTGTTGATTTAGGAGCTCAATGGTGTCATGGACAAACTGGAAATATTATCTACGAAATGACATCTCCTCACTTTACATTTGGATCTACAGCATTCGAAACTGTTGATCCATATTTTAGACTTTCTAATGGAATATTGCCTGAACAGGATTTGTATGTTGCACTTTATGGTGCAGGATATAAAATTATTCACGGAATTGACAAAGGAGTTGCCCCAAATGTACCATTCGGAGAATTATTCATGCAAAAGTTTAACGCTCTTCTAGCTACAACTTATCCAGATGCTGACCCAGAAGTAGTAAAACTTGTAAAAGCTGAACTTGTTAAGCAGGTTATGGGATTCTTTGCTGCTAATTCATGGAACGACATCTCTCCAACCGTCAATTATGAGGAAGAAAAGGCAACCGGTGATCAACATTGTACATGGAAGAAACAAGGATTCCATACATTCTTCAATTACTTGACGGTAAGCTATCAATATCAATTTGGCAACGCATGCTAATAACTAATATGCCATATCCCACAGAAAAAAGCACCAAACCCAGCCGAAAACTTAAACATTGATGCCAAAGTCATTCTCAACAAAGTAGTCACTAACATCCAATACAACAAAAATGATGCAAATAGCAAAGTGACAGTCACATGTGCTGATGATACAAAATATACTGCCAGTCACGTCGTCTTCACACCAAGTCTTGGATACTTGAAGGCTCATTACAAGACTCTCTTCACTCCAGCATTAGATGCAACAGATCCAAAAGCTATCGAAATTGAAAGCAGAGGAGTCGGCAATTTAGGAAAATTCTTTATGCAATTCAGTAATCCATTTTGGGCATTGGGCACAGATCCTTTCTTAGGAATTGAAGGAATGTGGTTGGAAGAAGATAAACAAACAGCTATTAGAGATGGCAGAGAATGGTTGTTGGGAATCGTTGCAGTTTATGCTGTTGATAATTTCCCTGACATTCTTGAAGTTTTCCTTGCTGGTGACTATGTTCGTACATTCGAGAATACAGACAATGAGAAGATCATTGCTGACGTTACATGGTGGCTTGAAACATTCGCACCATACATGAAACCAGTTCCAAGACCATTGGCTGTTCAAAAAACTAAATGGATGACTAACGAATTCTTCTTGGGATCTTATTCCTATCCATCAATGGCTGAAGAACGCAATAAAGTCAGAACCTCTCACCTTGCTGCTCCAATCGTCAACGTTGACACAAAACCAATTGTACTTTTTGCTGGCGAAGCAACTGATTCAAAATATCCAAGTATGGCACATGGTGCTGTCAATAGTGGCTTTAGAGCTGCAAAAGAAATTGTCAACTATTATCTACCTTAATTGCATTTTGAATTAGCAGCTTCAATGCTGCTGCATTTTAGTTAAATCCTTTTGTAAGTGATTGTATATTCACGGAATATTGACATTGTAATGAACTTCTTATTGCTAATTACAGAATTTCTTGTAAAATTTAATGATAATTATATGGATTTCTGCTTATTTTCAATTCCATTGATCTGCATCACAATAAAGAATTAATTTTTGCATTAAAATATATTAATATTAAATATTGAATTTTTCAGCTTCAACTTCCATGTTTGAATATTCATTGTACCTTGAACATTATCAATAAGCATGAATATTATATCAGTTGGAATCTAAAAAACACATTTTTGGGTGCTGATAAAGCCTTGGTAACTACAACTTTAAGGGAACCAAACACACTTTGTAAACATTAATTAACTACATTTTTGTTCTATAGCTTAATGCTATATAGTCTTCAATAATTATGAATAATATTTTATCAATTCATCTGCAACTCTAAAACCGCTATTCACAGCTCCATGAGCATTTGATGAATACAACTCATCCGTATGTTCACCAGCAAACAATATCTCAGGCTTCTTCTTTAAGTTGTATAAAGTCTCTTGAAGATCTTTAGTTGTTACGTTGAACTTAAAAGCATTTACTGAATTATAGGAATAAGATCCCATAAAATTGTGAGCAGTCAACCATTTTGTTCTAGCCATTGATTTAGGACGAGGAAGTTGCTTTTGTAGGAACTTCTCCAGAACCCACATGCAGTCATCAATAATTTGCTCATCTGGAATTGTTTCGAATTCCTTCATGTGTCGACCAGCAAGGAGGGCTTCTAATACGTTTGGGAATGCATCGAGTTTAGCGAATGCTTGAACGTCTAACAGCCTGTAAGTATATAAAGGATTGATTGTTAGCACTGACATCAAGTTTTTCTAGTCGTACTTGAACTTTCACACTTACCATTCCCTTTTTGTTCCTGTTAATTCCTTAATGTCTTCCTTAGTCCATAGAAATCCATAAGCTACCCAATTTGTCTCAGTTAATCCCCAAAAGGATTGATCAAATTCAAGGAATATTTTCCCAATGACTCCATATCCCATATATTCAATGGCTCTTCTTAACGTTATTGGAAGTTGTGGTGAGAATAAAGTTCGATGTCGATCCTTCAAAACGCCCAATGAACCAGTGAAGATTATATGATCTGCAGAGAATTTGTATCCATCAGAAGTTGTGATGATTGGAAGTTTATTTTCATAATTTTTGGTCCACTGAATGTTGACGACTTCTTTATTGAACATGATTTTATCGAGAACATCTTGATTGTCTTGCTATAAAGAGGATTAGGAATTATTTCTAAAAAATTAATTAAAAGCTTATAAAACTCACAATTAAAAAGTCGATAAACTTCTTATATCCATCACGTTTCCAAGTCAAATGTTGAATGCCCGCATTATGACCAGAAATACAATGCATATGTGCTGACAGATCATTCCATGACATTGATCCATTCCAAATATTCATTTCCTTTTCATAAAAATCAGTCATCTCATTTACAAGTGAATAATCAGCTTTGAATTCACGAGCTTGCTTTCTAAAAGATGATTTGAAGTATTCCTCGATACTTCCTTCAAATTTGGACATTTCATCATAAGATCCAAATAAGATTTTGAATGCTGTTTCTCCTAATTTTTTACACAATTCTTGATCAAGTGGAGCTCCATCCGATTGCATGAACGTTGGAGAATAATTGTCAAATCCAGTTTCACCAAAGTCATACTTTCCAGCAACAATGTCGTATACTGAATTATTCTTTTGTCCATGAACCCATTGTCCACCTAAATCTATAAATCCATCACTAAATTTCACACTATAAATCCTTCCACCAATCCGATTTTCAGCTTCCAAAATTATTATGTCATCATAGTCATTCTCAAGTAGCCTCACTGCAGCTGATAATCCACTTAGTCCAGCACCGACAATTACGATTTTTGGATTCTTTTTTAAGGTTTTTGCATTTATGACTGATATTAATGCAAAAATCAATATTAGTAAAGCTTTATTCGTCATCGCGGATTTTTCAATCACTGCGGCTTTATTTGTGAACAAAAACTAAAACTGCTTCGCCGTCTTTTCAGCCTTTTATACCAAAAAATATTATTGCAAAAATAAAAAGTAGTTTTCAGCATCATGCGTAGAACTATTGTGTTATTTCAGTCTATAAATTGGCACATCTTCATTCAAGTTCTTAGATCAAGATCTAGAAAATCAAGTCAAAATAAACAAATTTTTGGCGGAGATTGAAAGATTTAGTTTCGTTCTTGAATTGTTTTTTCTGTCAAACCTGAATAGAGATGTTATATTTTTGGATAATCGGAAGAAGTGATGGGTATAAAATGCTAAATTATGTCGAATGCTGTAGTATAATAAATATTGCACAGCAATGTGACATTTACTGATTAATCCTGATCAAGATCTATCAGAAGTGTGCAGAACAAATCAAAACAACAAATAAGAAGGAACAATCAATGATCAAAAGTCAGAGTCATGCGTTACACACCAAAAATGTCAACTGATACTCAACAATACAGTGAACTATGAAAATTCCAGTTTCTATCAAATCTTCTTGCGTGCTGTATAATTTTATTTTTCAGGATTATAATTTATTAGTTTTATTCAATTTTTTGGATGTTAGTCTAGATCAGTGTCATAAACTTTGTTTTTGTATATCTTTATATCTATCTGCGAAACATTGACGACTGTTGTTTTGGGAATTCTAAATGTCAAATGCACTAAATAAATCAATTCGATAACCCATATTTCTTAATATCTAGAAGTATGTGATCTTTTACAAACTCAACCGTCCTTCTCCCAAAAAACTCCATTTTCCCTAAATTATAAATGTGTATAAATATAAGAATCATTATTTTAATGATCCTAGACTCAAGAACTTTCTTCATTTTGGATGCATTTGTTAGCAGTTGACAAAGTAAAGCTATCATTAACTGCATGCTCGCATATAATGATCTCCAATTCTTTCTGTCGAAAATACGTTATCAATTCATTTGCAGCTCTAAAACCACTATTAACAGCACCATGAGTATTTGAAGAATACATCTCATCTGTGTGCTCACCAGCAAATAATATCTCAGGCTTATTCATCTGATTATATAATGTTTGTGCCAAATCTTTAGATGTGATGTTGAATTTCCAGGCATTAACTGAATTGTATGAATAAGAACCCAGGAAATTTGGATTAGTCAGCCATTTTGTTCTTCTCATTGTTTTTGGACGTGGAACAGACATTTTTAAGAACTTTTCTAGTAGCCACAAAGAGTCATCGACAATTTGTTCGTCAGATAAAGTTTCAAATTCCTTCATGTGAGGTCCAGCAATCAATGATTCTAATACGTTTGGAAATGCATCGAGTTTTGCATACACTTGGATATCCAAAAGCCTGAAAGTAAATGCATTAATCGGATATGATCATTAGCTAAGAATAGCTTTTAAAGACTTACCATTCTTTGTCAGTTCCTTTCAAATCTCTTAAATCTTCTTCAGTCCAAAGAAATCCATATCCAACCCAATTGTCATCATTTACAGGCCAAAAAGGTTCATCAAATTCTAAGAATATTTTGCCTATAATCCCAAAACCCATTAAGTTGATTGCTCTTATCATTGGTTTTGGTAGTTGTGGCGAGAATAAGGTTCTATATATATCCTTCAAAACACCCAAAGAAGCTGTAAATATTATGTGATCTGCAAAGTATTTGTGTCCATCAGAGGTAGAAACCATTGGCAATTTATATTCATAGTTCTGATTCCATTGAATGTTGACTACTTGCTTGTTAAATAAGACTTTACTCAAGATGTCCTTGTGCTGCTTCTGATAGAAAAAGAATCATTAAAATTAAAATTGGATATGAATTTTAAGGACATACAGTCATAAATTCAATAAATGTAAAAAATCCATCACGTTTCCATGTTAAATGCTGTGTCCCTGCATTATGACCAGATGCACAGTGCAGTGACGCTGATAAATCTTTCCAAGTTGTTGATCCATTCCAAATATTCATTTCCTTCTCAAAAAAGTCAATCATTTCATGTGTTAACATTTGATCTGCCATTTCTGTAGTTTGTCCAACAAATGATGATATGAAGTAATCTTGGATACTTCCTGGAAATTCAGACATTTGATCATAGGATGAAAATAGAATTTTCATTGCCATATCTGCCAATTTGTGGCATTTTTCCTGATCAAGTTGAACGCCATCAGATTGCAGGAATATCGGATAGTGATCATCAAAGCCAGTTTCACCAAACCCATATTTTCCCACAATGGATTCGTAAATTGAATTGTTTTTCATGCCATGTACCCACTGTGCACCTAAATCAACATATCCTTGATCACTTAGCTCTACCGTGTGGATTCGTCCACCAATTCTGTTTTCTGCTTCTAGAATTAGTATGTTCTCATATCCATTTTCATACAACTTTACTGCTGCTGATAATCCACTAAGTCCACTACCGACTATTATTATTTTAGGTTGAGTTGTTGCCTTAGTGCTTGATACAATCAAAATTACGAAGAAAATATTTCTAAGCATTGCGAATATTTGAATATTGAATTCTTAACGCCAATAGACAACTGCAATCAAAAGTTTCAGTTTCACAGGCTTTTATAGTTTTTTAATAGGGCTTTTTTTTTATTACTTTACATCGGATTACAAAGTTGCAGCGGTAATAAAATTATTAGATGCATTTTCGTTCGCATCCTTATAATATGAATAAAGACAGCGTGCCATCGATAAAATAAATTACTTTTATAATCCAATCTTATATTATAATTCAAATTTAGAAGATTAATTCGAGGTTACATCCTAACTTTGTTGCAACCAGCACATTGAAACGTTAGTTTGGAACTATTAGTAATAAAAATTTACACCTGTAATTTTGTCATTTTATAGCTTTCACTAAACTAATCATAAAAGTCAACAATTTCATCAGCAGCTCTAAATCCACTTCTAACTGCACCATGCGCCATACTTGGATATCTGTCATCTGTAGCTTCACCAGCAAATAGCAAAATTGGAGCCTCATCTACATTTTTAATTGATTCTGCAATGTCTTTAGGTCTAACATTAGCCTTGTCTGCATCAATTGAGCCATAAGAGTAAGCACCCAAAAAGTTCTCATTTGTCAACCATTTAGTCCTTATCATACTTTTTGGCTTTGGAAGTGTCTTTGCTAAAGACTTTTCAAGTAGCCACATGCAGTCATCGATAATTTTACTATCACTAGATGTTTCAAACTCATTCAAATTACTTCCACCAAGAAAGACTTCAAGTAGATTTGGAAACTGATCTACGATATAAATACCTGTGATATTTGTCATCCATTCACGATTGGTAGCTATCGCTTCTTTTATATCACTGTCTAACCACAAAAATTCATATGCTAAGAATGGCTTTCCTTGTTCCTTCCAAAATGGCTGATCAAATTCCAAAAAAACTTTTCCTACAGTTCCAAATCCATAATTTTTAATTGCCAATATTTTTTGGTCTGGCAATGCAGGTGTGAATAAGCTTTCATGATATTTCTTCAAAACACCTAGACTTGGAGTGAAAATGACGTGTTTAGCTGAATATGTTGATCCATCAGAGCAAGTTACTGCAACATTGCTGGTTTCATCTTTTGGATTGTACTTGATATTTGTTACTTTCTTGTTCAATTGGACTTTACTTTCAATGTTTAGATATTGTGCGGGATTTGGCGCCTTTTTCTGGGAAAGAAATATTAAAGGTTAAAAGTTGATGATTGTCTTAATTATAAGCCGTTATTAAGCAGCGACTCTAAGATAAAATGCAATGCTTACCGTCAAGAAGTCAAAAAACGTCTTATATCCCTTCTTCTTCCATGTTAAATATTGATTCCCTGAAGCTTTTCCTTCTTCAGAATTTATCTTAGCAGACACATCAAACCATGAGTTTGTTGCCATATAGCCATTATAGTTTCTCTGTATATTATCCTTCATTAACTCGATGACTTTAGGTTCAATATTCTTAAGCTTTGAGCTTTTTAAAGCTTTTTCAAACTTCTTATTAAATATATCACCAATAGATCCTTGTGGATCATCTAGGTCATCAATATCATCGAGTATCTTATAAGCAACATCAACAATTTTTCTTATGTCCTTTTGTTCAGGTTTAGTTCCATTTGTTAACAAAAATGTCGAATACAATTCCTCAAAAGGTGTCGTACCAAAATTAAACATGTTCCTAGTCATTTCATAAATGATGTTATTCTTCTGCCCATGAACCCATTGTGCACCTAAATCTATGATTCCATCACTGAAAGGTACTGAGTTGATTCTTCCGCCAATTCTGTTTTCTGCTTCTAGGATAACTATGTTAGTGATGTCATTGTCCATCAATCTCCTTGCAGCTGCGAATCCACTTAAACCCGAACCAATTATGATGATTGGACCGTCCATGTTTAATGCTGATGATAGATGGAGAAACTGTGAATAGGAAATGTAAATGATTAGAGATTTAATGGATGATTAAATGCCTCATTTGGAAGCTATCAAATCAAACATCCAGTTAACAAATAAATCCACAAAGCTATAATTATGGACAGACAGCAACACCATATTAATTACGATATAATTGACATAATCACTTAAAAAATCAATAGTTTGACCTTGACTGGCTTATGTATTTATTTTTGGAAATAAATCAATTATTTAATTGAATTTCTGGATGTTCCCAAATTTCTAAGGTCTAAAAACAAGCAATTAATTACACAAAGTACAAATGCTAAGCCACACCACATTATGAATCTTTTAGTTCTCACCAAACCGCGACAAACTTTAAAATGATTTAAAAATAAGCCAAAAACTTCCTTATATTGAGTTATACCCATACACTGGCTATTTCGTTTATTTATTTTGGTAATGACATCGAAAAATTATCTACCACAGACATAGATAATGATTATTGTTAAGCTCAACTCAAAAGTCTATGCTTTGATTTTGTTTACAAAAAACTCATCATTTTTTATAGCTAATAACTTTTATTGACTCATAAACCGGCATTTTATCATCACGTGCTTAACAACGGAACCAGAATTACAATCATATAAGGTCAGTAAACTAATTTTGAGTCATCGCATGTGAGAAACGGTCAAAATTTAAATGCAGGGGTAGGAAATGTATGTAAATAGTTGCATGTGACACACAAAATACCAAAACAAATCATGAGTCAGTTAACAAAAGAGCAAATTAAGCGATATAATCGGCAAGTTATAGTTCCGAGCATCGGCGTTAAAGGGCAAGTGAAGTTAATTGAAGCTAAAGTAGTTATTGTTGGTGCTGGCGGCTTAGGTAAGTTATTTAATACTTTTAAATTGATAAAATCAACTAACAATGAATTTTTCATCTAAGGATGCCCGGTTTCAAGCAATCTTACTGGATCTGGAGTTGGTAAGTGTCTAAAGCATATAATAAATGCATCATTGATTGATATCCTTCTCAAAAAACCACAGGAACAATCGGACTCGTTGATTATGATGAAGTTGAGGAATCAAATCTCCACAGACAACTGTTGCACTATGAAAGTGATGTACTAAAGAATTCAAAAGTTGATTCGGCAATTAATAAGCTACAGCAAATGAACTCATCGATCAAATTCATCCGTCATAATGTCCTAATTAATTCATCAAATGCAATGGATATCCTTAAAGACTATGACATTGTCGTAGATTGCACAGACAATGTTGCAACTCGATACTTACTGAATGATGCTTGTGTATTACTTAAGAAACCACTTGTATCAGGCTCAGCACTTCAATTGGAAGGTCAATTAACAGTTTATAACTACCAAGACGGTCCATGCTATCGATGTATATTCTCAAAACCTCCTCCACCAGAAACAGTTCAAAATTGTGGCGATAGTGGTGTTATTGGTGCTGTAACTGGTGTTATTGGATCTCTGCAAGCAATGGAAGTTGTTAAAATTATTATGAATCATGAGAATGTAATGTCTGGAAAGTTGATACTGTATGATGCAGCTATGTGTAGTTTTAGAAACATTAAACTGAGATCCAGAAGGAAGGATTGTGAAGTTTGTGGTGATAATCCAACAATTACTAAATTGATTGATTATGAACAGTTCTGTGGAATGTGCGCAATGGATAAGAGTCCAAATCTGAAGATTTTATCTGAAAATGAAAGAATATCAGTGATTGATTACAAGAATATCACAAATGATCACCTGTTAATTGATGTTAGAGCTGTAAATGAGTTTGAAATGTGTCAATTGAAGAATTCCACGAATATTCCAATTAAGGATCTTCTTGCTGGGAAGTTAAATGATGAATTATTGAATGAAATGAGACAAACAGACGTGTTTGTGTTGTGTAGACGAGGAAATGATTCACAACTTGCTGTAAAGTATCTTGCTGACAAGTACAGCATCAAAGCAAAGGATCTAATTGGTGGATTATATAAATGGAATGAGGAAATTGATAATAATTTCCCTCTTTATTAAATAATTAATGTAATTAACAAATAAATTTAATTCTAAATATTCGCAGCTGTTAGATCGGCACGTAGTTCATTGATTACGTTGATATTTAGAAGAAGTCGTTGCTTCATTGCTGTAATAAAGGTATTTTTGTAATAAATTGCTAATTAAGTGAATTAATTCTTACATTTTAGTCGTTCAAATTCACTGTAAATTTTCTTTTGCCACAATGATCTTTCTTCCAGCACATCCAGGATGTTTTCTTGCTCCCCATTTTCTGAATCCATCGACTCTGTATCTGATGAGTACGAATCTTGCGATTCACTTCTGTATTCAAGCTGTTCAATATCTTCTTGACTCATTTTTCTTAACAATTTTAATTTTCTGAAGAATTCTGGTTTTTGCAATGCTTGCTAAATTGGATTCAACGAAAATTTTAAATTTGAACCGTTGAGTACTAAAAATTTTCAAACTTTTTTAGAACGTCGGAATAAAAGCGGATTTTTGGGGTAGAAAATAGTAAACAAAAAATAAGTAAAAATGAATAATTATAATAACTTTAATGTAGCAGTTCAGCAAGCATTGCCTATCAATAAAACAAACTACTACAGACTGCTAGAAAAGAATTCAGCATTTGGATCTGTCAAATTTATACTAGAATGCTGTCAAAAATTAGAATGTAAGTAAAATTTTACCGACTACAAAATCCAGTGAATGAAATTAAATAATTTACAGTAAAACCATCAACATTCGCTCATGCAGCATCAATATTTCATCGAGTTTATGATAATCTAGGACGTGTAGATTATGATAAATTTGCGATAGCAACAGCATCAATATTTCTGGCATCGAAAGTCAATGAAGATCCGATTCGGCTTAAAGATCTCATTAATGTCTCGCAAGTGACTCTCAACAGACAGGATACCTTAAATGAGATGACAAATAATTCATGGATTCTTTCAATTCGTGATACAATCGTTCAATGTGAAATGTTCATCATGCGTGTGCTGAACTTCTCACCATTCACACAACTTCCACATCCGTTCCTGCTGAACTATATTAATACACTTGAGAATTGGCTACCTAAAGAATGGCTGTCTATTACACCGTTATCAAAATGTGCAATGTCATTGCTTCAGGATTTTTATTATAGTTCCAGTGCAATCAGATACAGCGCAGAGCAAGTAGCAACAGCAGTTTTAGTCCTAACATTTCAAATCTACGGCATTAAAATTCCATTAATTGATGACTTTGACAACTGGTATAAACTCTTTAGTCCAGACATGAAGGTAGAGCTGGTTTGGGAAATAATTGAAGAAATTTTAAAAGTTTTTGAAGTTGAAGAAAGTTTAAAGGATTTTTTGTAATGCTCAATAAATTATTGTATGTCAATTGTGATATTTCTGTATATTAGTCCAGTTTGCCAGGAATTTGTCGCCGTAGAAGAATTCACTTAACTAAGCACCACTGTCTAAGCACAACTTCTCCAAGTCACACAATGGGATGCATTGGCTTTAAGTACCTCTTACGGATTACAGGATCTTACTTCATATAGGATATGCTGCAAATGCTGAAAAATACAGACAAGTGGTATCTTAGCTATTTACAAATTATTATTTATTACTGTCTACTTATGACTAAGTTCCTAACAGTTTTCTGAGGCAAATTTCTCAGCACTTTTGGTAGCTGTTTGCAGCATACTATCAAATAAGTCAGCCTTAACTTTACGTCCTTTCATGAAACAAACTTCAAGTTTGTTCTGTCCTTTTGGAGGTTCAACCTTTGATTTCAAATTGTCAGCAAAACTTTTAAGCCACTTTTCAGCATCAAATTTCTCATTTATCAACTGTTGTGGGACACAGCAACGAGCTTTAACTTCATCATCAACATATGACACTATTATGACAGGCTTTTGATCATCTATTAATCTTGTTGCTTTTTGTAGCGAGACATTCTTCATAAGTTCTGAACATGTAAGGAAGTGGACGATAAATTTTGAGTCTTTATTCTTGTCACTAACTGCTTTCATTTCAATGTCAAGTAATTCGCTTACAGCACTTCTGCTTTCATTCTTAATTTGATCTTTTATAGCTTCAATAAGTTTAAGGCATTCGAGTTTCTTAAGGTACGAAATTTCCATGCTCATTAATTCCGTTGAAATTCGTCTTACATTGCTTAATGTCTCATTAAAATTGTCTAAGCTTGCAACTTCCTTTAATTTATTAAGTTCATCTATGACTTCATCTCCTTTTTGAATTGCTCTTCGTGCTGCATTTGCAGTCAGTCCAGTGAATAGATAACTAGTTCTTCCAGTTGACTTGACACTTGAAAATGTGAAATCTTCAATTTGGTTCGTGTTATGGACATGACTTCCGCAACAAAGTTCTGTTGACAGATCACCAAAGCTTATGATCCTTAAATTATCATCAGGATAAATCTCACCAGGAACCATAACAATCTTATCTAACTGCTTTTGAAGTTGCTGAGAATTTACAATTTCAATTTTCCGGTCAAGACTTTCATTCCTGATAACCTTCTGAACTGCTTCCTCAATATTACGAACATCTATTTCACTTAGTTTAGGTCCAATCATTGCCAATTCAATTTTCAACTGATTGCTTGTAACTAGACTGGATTTTTGATATATGGGAAGCTTCTTGAGTTGCCTAATGACTG
The DNA here is from genome assembly GCF_022539635.2 of Chironomus tepperi. NCBI lineage: Eukaryota > Metazoa > Arthropoda > Insecta > Diptera > Chironomidae > Chironomus > Chironomus tepperi. Next base: position 7,560,435 of record NW_027226207.1, read on the forward strand.
CATTAATGATATGAGTAGCTGAATGATTTCGAGTGCATGCTGTCCTCTTAGTGTCATCAATTTTCAATTCAACTGAATCTCCAACAGTAATCACTTCCTTTGAATCGTGATGAATGCTATGAAAAACTCTTTCTTTTTGAGAAGTAACGGAATTAACTCTGTTCTGTTGTCCATTCTTAATCAGATATCCAGAATCAGATTCCTGCCCACCAGATTCATAATAAAATGGACTAGATTCAGTTACGACTCGAATTGACGAAGTTTTTGCATCTACTGAACTGTCAATCTGAGAGCCATTGCCATCAAATAATGCTAAAATCTTAGTTTGTACTGGTTTTGTACAGAACAAATGCTTGGAGGTGTCATAACTGTATTCATACTTTAGGTCATTCTGTGTTGATAATATTAAGTCATTCAATGTTATTGCCTTTTCACCGTCAACACTTTCCAATAATTTATTCTTCATCTGTTCCATGTGATCTTCATATCCATCAATATCGACTGTCATATTCTCAGTTTCTGCCAACTTTTCTATCAAGTCTATATCCAGTCCATACGTTGAATGCAATTTAAATGCCATTTCACCTGAAATTTCCTTTTTGTTTGATTTTTTATACTTATTGAAGTCCTGATAAGCAGGTACGAATCCTGGATACTCAAAAAGATCTAAATCATTCAGCTTTGGATTTTGATTGATGATTTCTTTAATTCCTTTGGACAATGAGTCTTTTAGTGACTGGAAATACTCTTCTTCATATTTTAAAATTTCTAAAGAATTAAATAGCTTTTGATGCAGTTCTGGAAATGTATCTCCTAATATATTAGCAACAACTGGAACTGTCTCAATCATTAAATTCTGATGACCAAAATGTTTGACTGAAATGTTGATGCACTTTCTTAAAATTCTACGGAGTTTTTGGCTGTAAAATATAGAAGATATTTCATAAATTAGTAAATTTAATTAAATTAGTCTATAAAGCGATCAAGATGACTTACTTTTGCTCAGGAAACATACCATCAGCCAAACATACAGCAATCATTCGACTATGATCAGCTAAAATCCTATACGAAGTGTCACGTTTAAAGTCATCGCCACTAAATGATCCAGTGTACGGTGCAGAATGTGTAATTTTTTCAATTTTCTTAAATAGTGGCATAAAGAGATCTGAATCGTAATTGCTGGATTTTCCCTGAAGAAATGCAACAAGCCTCTCAAATCCCATGCCTGTATCGATGAACTTTTCTTGAAGATTCTCAATTTTTCCATCATTTCGTCTATAATTTTGTATAAAAACTATGTTCCAAATCTCTGTCAAGTCACTTTTATCCATGTTAACATCATATCCTCTATTTACTGAGTCAAAAGTAGGTAGATGATCAATGTGAATCTCTGTGCACGGCCCACAAGGACCACTTTTTCCCATTTCCCAAAAATTATCCTTCATTCCAAATCCAATAATTCGATCCTTCTTAACGCCTATATTAAGCCAAATGTCTCGACATTCTAGATCAGGATCAAGATTGTTTTCAGCATCACCACTAAAGTAAGTAACATACAGTCTGTCTGGAGATATTTTATAAACTTCCGTTAGAAGTTTATATGCCATTTCACATGCTTCTTTTTTGAAATAGTCTCCGAATGACCAATTCCCCAACATTTCAAAGAATGTATGATGATAGCTGTCACTTCCTACAATCGATAAATCGTTATGCTTTCCACCAACTCTTATGCATTTTTGGGTATTTGCAACTTTTGGGTACGCTGGCTTTTGATATCCAAGGAAGATGTTCTTAAACTGAAAGAGAATTAATAATTAATTAAATGATGCAATAATATTGAAATGGCCAGACTTACTTGATTCATCCCTGAATTCGTAAAAGATAATGTTTTGTCACAGAAAGGAATAACCGACGAACTTTTAACAAATTCATGTTGATTATCCTTAATGAAAAAGTCTAAAAACTGTTGTCGAATGACATTTGATGAATTATGCTTTGTTGAATAATTCCTATTTAATAGAATCTTAAATCCTTTCCTATTTTTCAATAAATTCCTATTTAAATACATTTTAAAATTTATTAAACAAATGTAAACATTAGAAGGTTCAAAAAAGTTCAAAATGTGAGTGAGAGAAATAAAGTTCAAAAATTCAAAAATTAACTGAATTTCATTAAATTACCCTGAATTTACGTTATAAGCCACTACCCGTTACTAAGCCACTGGCTTAGTAAAGAAATTTGACTGTGGAAAAATTTTGTATCCGTTAATAAGCCACTACCATAAAGTCATTAATTAAACTAGATAAAATAAATTTTCCGATTTTAAATGACATATTCGGATATAAACAATCAGTAAGGACTAGAAAAAGTTAATAATTTTTAAGATTTCTATGAAAATTTTCGTTTTTGCTTCATTTGTTTACATTTTTTACTAAGCCATTACTCGTTATTAAGCCTTTTTTCACGATTTTGAAAACTTTTTTCTTCCCATAAGCCACTGGCTTATAACGTAAATTCAGGGTATCAATTTTACCAGCAATATACCTTGAAATTTGTATTTAAAATATTAAGAAAAGCAACTTTAGGCTTGCGAAATTGACTCAAAGCATTTAATTAAGACTGGGCAAATATGAGACTGGATAAATTAAAAAAATAAAATGATCAAGGCATAAAACAGAAGTATAAAGACACGGCGTGAATATTTTCAAGAAACAAGATCCACTTCACACTATCGTTGATAAAATAATTATAGTGTTGTGTCTCCACGCGAATTTGAGAGAATAACAAAACAAACGCATTTTTGAAAAATATACACATGCTGAAATTTTTGTTTCTCAAATGTCGGAGAGTCTGTTCCAGCATCAATCTGATAAAGAGATCTGTGCTATCATCATTTGATTGATAAGCTCCAATAACCATAAAGTTTAAAGTTAACGGTTTTCTGAGATTCAAAACTTCTTGAAATTTTTGAAGTTCAAATATTTCGTTAAGTATTTGAACTTTAAAACGCTTCAATTTCAGAAAGTCGTTAAATTTTTTAATTTTTTGAAAATTCTTAAAATTTTTGAATGTCAACATGTCGTTATCGTTTAAATTGAAATGACTTCGTTTAAATTGAAATTGAAATGACTACCGAATTCCTCAGCTTAAGTGCGCTTAATTGCTCACCACGCAAACTTGTCCAATCGATCAAGCTTTATCTTTTTCTCATTTTATCATTATGGTTAAAAATAATATGAGCATAAAATAGCAAGATTGAGTATATTCTCACTTTAGTTTCTTTCAAATTGTGAAATAGGCATGAAGCTTATAAATATTTTTGCTTTTATTTTGATATTTTTTGTGATCGGCTCAAATTCTTTGAAGATTTTGGGTGTCTTTCCAACTGGAAGCAAATCACATTTTGCAATAGGAAAAGCCATTGTTGATGCTTTGCATGATGCTGGACATGACATTACTGTGATGTCACCATTCCCACAAAAAAAGCCATTGGAAAGGTATCGGGATATTGATTTCACAGAAATCAAAGATAAATACGAAAAAGGTTGTTGCTCGTCTGTAAAAATATGATAATCATGTGGTTTATTAATATTCCTATTCCATTAGAAATGAATATCAATCCCTTTGATTTCGGAAAAATGCCAATTTTTATGATGGTTCCTATGATGTCAACCTTTGGTATGGGTGTTATGGATGATATTCTAAGTTACAGTAGCGTTCAAGAGCTCTTAAAAAGCAAAGAAAAGTTTGATGTCTGCATCGTGGAAATATTTTTCATGGAAACATATATGGTAAGTCATTGGATAGTAATTTAAGTGACTGAATTTTCGTAATGGATTATTAATAATTCACAGGCTTTGGCCGAGCATCATGGCTGTATTCTGATCGGCTTCACAACATTCAATGCAGTTGGTATGATCGATGAAATAACTGGAAAGTGAGTGCAATATTATATCATTATTTTGAAATCAATTAATAGTGACATCTTCCTTATCGTCTACAGTATATCACCAACTTCTTATGTTCCAATGCCATTTTTGGATTACACTGATAAAATGACTTTTATCGAAAGATTGTGGAATACTGTTTATACACAATATGAAAAAATTCTTTTCCATGTGCTCGAAGTTCCGATTCAGTATCGTATTTATAGAAGGCATTTCCCAGACGCCAAAAAGTCTTTTTATGAGATGGTCAAAAGTCCAGCAATTATCTTCCAAAACAGTCATGTCAGCACATCGTCGCCACGTCCATATATGCCAAATGTCATTGAAGTTTGTGGAATTCATGTTAAAGCAGCTAAACCTTTACCTGATGACTTGCAAGAATTCTTAGACTCAGCTGTTGATGGTGCTATTGTATTCTCGATGGGATCGTTCATTCAAAGTAAGAATTTCCCGATTGATAAGAGAAATGCGCTCCTTAATGTCTTCGGAAGACTAAAACAGAAAGTTTTATGGAAATTTGAGGAAGACTTGCCGAATAAACCGAAAAATGTTAAAATTAGTTCTTGGTTACCTCAACGTGATGTCGTAGCTCACAAGAACGTCAAAGTATTTATCACACACGGTGGTCTCTTAGGTACAACAGAAGCTATGTATGAAGGAGTTCCACTGCTGGGTATTCCAATCTTTGGCGATCAAAAGATGAACATGAACAATGCGGTAGCTAAAGGATATGGCTTAGTTGTGAATTTTGATGACATAACTGAGGAGAAAATTGAATCAGCCTTGACGAAATTGCTTAATGATCCAAAGTACTTTGAAACTGCTCAATCATTGTCTAAAATATTCAATGATCGACCTATGACCCCACAAGAATCAGTAGTTTATTGGACAGAATATGCTTACAGACATAAAGGTGCTGAACATTTGAAGAGTGCAGGCAGTGATTTGTATTACTTCCAATTGATATCGCTGGATGTTTACTTTGTGTTGTTTCTTATTTTTGTTGTTAATGCGATGATTGATTTTTATGTAGTAAGATATCTGTACAGAAGATTCTTCCGTAAATCTTCAGACAAACCTTCAAAAAAGCAGAAGAAAAATTAATTAAGGAAATTGTAGCTAAATTGTTCAATAAATAAATTTCATAAAGAAATACTTACCAGAATGTAGTTACAATCATTGGTTTTAACACACGCATTGATATCTTGATTATCAAAAGGTATTAAGTAATTGTTCTTCAACTGATTATCACATCTAAGCAACGTAAATGCGCTTTATCAATCACCACTGGAACATCTTCTCTCTTTATTAACTTGCTCTTCGTCTCTTTTTATCTTCATAATAAGCAAAAATATGAGCGTAAAATAGCGAGATTGAGTATATTCTCACTTTAGTTTATTCCCAATTGTCAAAAAGCCATGAAGCTTACAAATATTTTTGCTTTTATTTTGATATTTTTTGTGATCGGGACAAAGTCTTTAAAGATTTTAGGTGTCTTTCCGACTATAAATAAATCACATTTTGCTATAGGAAAAGGTATTGTCGATGCTTTACATGATGCTGGACATGACATTACTGTGATGTCACCTTTCCCACAAAAGAAGTCGAAAGAAAGGTATCGAGATGTTGAATTTGCAGAAGTAAAAGAAAAGTCCGAAAAAGGTTGTTGCCAATTTGAGAATATTTGATGGTTAAAGTTTAATGACGTTTCTGTTTTCATTAGAAATGAATCTCGATGCCTTTGATTTCGGGAAAATGCCAATTTTCATGATGATTCCATTGATGCCAACCTTTGGTATAAGTGCTATTAACGATGTTCTTAGTTACGAAAGTGTTCAAAAGCTGTTGAAAAGTAAGGAAAAGTTTGATATCTGTATTGTGGAAATATTTTACCTGGAAGCATATATGGTAAGTTAATGGTTGATAAGAATTGTAAACTTTGGTCAAGATCCATTCTGCATTTTCGTAAAGTACACAATTAAGAATGTCACATTGATATTATTTCACAGGCACTAGCCGAACATCATGGCTGCATTTTGATAAGCTACACTACATTCAATGCTGTCGGTATGATCGATGAAATAACTGGAAAGTAAGTTATAGACATTATTTTCAAAATAATTAATCATCATACCTTCCTTATCGTCTACAGCATATCACCTACATCTTATGTTCCAATGCCATTTTTGGATTACACTGATAAGATGACGTTTATCGAAAGATTGTGGAATACTGTTTATACACAATATGAAAAATTCTTTTTCCATGTGCTTGAAGTTCCGATTCATAATTACCTCTATAAAAAGCATTTTCCAGATGCCAAAAAATCTTTTTATGATATGCTTAAAAGTCCGGCTATTATCTTTCAAAACAGTCATGTCAGCACATCGTCACCGCGTCCATATATGCCAAATGTCATTGAAGTTTGCGGAATTCATGTTAAAGCTGCAAAGCCGTTGCCAGATGACTTGCAAGAATTCTTAGATTCAGCTGTTGATGGTGCGATCTTGTTTTCAATGGGATCAATCATTCAAAGCAAGAATTTCCCGATTGAGAAGAGAAATGCGCTCCTTAATGTGTTCGGAAGACTAAAACAGAAAGTTTTGTGGAAATTTGAGGAAGACTTGCCTAATAAACCAAATAATGTTAAAATCAGTTCTTGGTTACCTCAACGCGATGTCATGGCTCATAAGAATATTAAAGTATTCATCACACACGGTGGTCTCCTAGGTACAACAGAAGCTATGTATGAAGGAGTTCCACTTTTGGGCATTCCAATCTTTGGTGATCAAAAGATGAACATGAACAATGCGGTAGCTAAAGGATATGGCTTAGTTGTCAATTTTGATGACATAACTGAGGAGAAAATTGAATCTGCCTTGACGAAATTACTTAATGATCCAAAATACCATGATACAGCTCAATCATTGTCTAAAATTTTCAACGATCGTCCTATGACTCCTCAAGAATCTGTAGTTTATTGGACAGAATATGCTTACAGACACAAAGGTGCTGAACACTTAAAGAGTGCAGGCAGTGATTTGTATTACTTCCAATTGATCTCGCTGGATGTTTACTTTGTGTTGTTCCTTATTTTTGTTGTTAATGCAATGATTGATTATTACGTTGCTAGATATCTTTATAGAAGATGCTTTCGTAAATCTTTAGGAAAACAGAAGAAAAATTAATTAAATAAATTTAGTGAAAATTGTCCAAACATTGTTAAATAAAGTTAATTTTAAAGAGATACTTACTTGATCTTCATCGAACACCATCAACAAAACAATTTAAATACCTACAGGAACCAACTAATCAACAATAAATTAATTAGTTAATCGAAAATTGTTGCCGGATTTTTTGTGGCAAGAATGAGTACTAAAAATTTGAGAAAAACCGACTTCCCTTGATTGAAAAATTCGTCATATTTTTGAAGTTCAAAAATTTTCGTTAAGTTTTTGACCTTTAAAGAATTCGTCAAATTTTTGAATGTCAAAACGCCGTCCAATATTTCTCTTTTGATAATCTCTTTCAGTTCTTCAAGTGTGTCCTATCAATCAACTTCTTTGATGTCTGATGTCTAATTTTTAAAGTAACCAACAAAAGTATAAGCATAATATAGCGATAATAGTTTAAATTAGACATGAAGCTAATTAATATTTGTGCCTGTTTCCTGATATTTTTTGTGGTCGGCTCAAATTCTTTAAAGATTTTGGGTGTATTTCCGACTATAAGTAAATCACATTTTACTATAGGACAAGGAATTGTCGATGCTTTGCACGATGCTGGCCATGATATTACTGTAATGTCTCCTTTCCCACAAAAAAAGCCAAAGGAAAGGTTTCGGGATGTTGATTTTTCAGAAGTCAGAAACAAATACCAAAAAGGTTATTGCTCTTTTATACATATTAATGCATGGATTACTAATATTTTTTTTTTTTTCATTAGAAATGAATATCAATGCCTTTGATTTCGGGAAAATGTCTGCTGTTAACACAATAGATTGGTTGTTCAAAACCGATTTGAGTGATATCGATGCAACACTCAATTACGAAAGTGTTCAGAAGCTCTTGAAAAGCAAGGAAAAGTTTGATGTCTGTATTGTGGAATTATTCTTTATAGATACATATATGGTGAGTTTTTGGATTTAATTTAATTGCTGCATTTTCATAAAGCACCTCTAAAATTCACAGGCTTTAGCGGAACATCACGACTGCATTCTGATCGGCTTTACAACATTCGGTGCTGTTGGTATGATCGATGAAATAACTGGAAAGTGAGTCTATAATATTATATCTTTATTTTGAAATCAATTAATCATGATACCTTCCTTATCGTCCATAGTGTATCACCTACATCTTACGTTCCAATGGTTGTTTTGGGTTACACTGATAAGATGACGTTTGCCGAAAGATATTGGAATACTCTTTATTCTCTATATGAAAGAATTACTTTCCATGGTGTCGGAATTCCAAGACAGGATAGCTTCTATGAAAAACATTTCCCAAATGCCAAGAAACCTTATTTTGAAATGTTCCAAAGTCCAGCAATTATCTTCCAGAATAGTCATGTCAGCACATCGTACCCGCGTCCATATCTTCCAAGTGTCATCGAAATTGGTGGAATTCATGTTAAACCAGCTAAGCCTTTGCCAAATGACTTGCAAGAATTCTTAGATTCAGCTGTTGATGGTGCGATCTTATTTTCGATGGGATCGTTCCTTCAAAGCAAAAATTTCCCGGCTGAGAAGCTAAATGTTTTCCTTAATGTTTTTGAAACATTGCAACAGAAAGTTTTATGGAAATTTGAGGAAGACTTACCAAATAAATCGAAAAATGTAAAAATCAGTTCTTGGTTACCTCAACGCGATATTTTGGCACATAAGAACGTCAAAGTATTCATTACACACGGTGGTTCATTAAGTACAACAGAAGCTATTTATGAAGGAGTTCCAATTTTGGGTATTCCAATCTATGGTGATCAAAAGATGAACATAAATAATGCGGTAGCTAAAGGATATGGTATAGATGTCCACTTTGATGACATAACTGAGGAGAAAATTCAATCAGCCTTGATGGAATTACTTCATAATCCAAAGTACTTTGAGACTGCTAAATCATTGTCTAAAGTATTCAAAGATCGACCTATGACCCCTCAACAATCAGTAGTTTATTGGACAGAATATGCTTACAGACATAAAGGTGCTGAACACTTGAAGAGTGCAGGAAGAGATTTGTATTTCTTTCAATTGATCTCGTTCGATGTTTACTTTGCATTATTCTTAAGTTTAATTGCTACTCTATTGATTGCGATTTTTATTTGTGTATATTTGTGCAGAATTTTCTGCTGTAAATCTCCAAACAACAAGCCTCCAACAACAAAGCAAAAGAAGAAGAAAAATTGATTGAGGAAATTTAGTGATAATTGTGTAAACATTGTTAAATAAAGTTGATTTTAAAAAAAGCTTACTTGATCTTCATCGAACACCATTCACAAACGAGTTTAATTACAATAAGCAACCAATCATCTATTTATATTTAATCGAAAATTTTGTTGCCGGCTTTTTTGAACCAAAAAGAATGAGTACTAAAAATTTAAAAAATGACCGTTACAGAGTCCAGCGCTAACTTCATGCTATTTAAAATTCTTTAAATTATTCTGATTTTTATTCATTAATCAGCAATTAATCTGCACTAATTAACTCAATAAATTATCATTTCCAAAATCTCAATCGAAGTTCAATTTGACATCAAGCAGTGCCCTAAAAATTTATAGATATCATAACGACATTTCCAAATTCAAATTCATTGCTAAATTTTTTTCCACATCAACAAAATTTTTCAAAAAAATTTCTTCGACAAAATAATTAATTAATTGTATTATTCGTGTGTATTTTAGTGTAATAAGTCTTTTGCTGTCTTATTAATCGTAAGGTAAAGCATTGATATCTGTAGTTAGTTTATTTATTACATTGAAAACATCGTGACAAAAGAATTTCTGAAAAAAGTGAAAGTATTGAAAGAAATTTTTCCATTAAAATTGCACAATATTCTTTCTGTTACGATTATTGACTGCAGATATAGATCAACTGAATGTATAATTGAATAACTGATATGACATCGCAACATTTTGATGACGGTTGGGATAATTGGGGTGAAGATTGGGGAGCAAATCCAAATGAGAGTAATAACAACAACAACAACTCACTTCAAAATTCCCAACAACTTTCGCAAGTATAATAAACTGCTCTTTATTCATTATGCATGATTCGTTTATAAATATTACGTTCTCTTTTAGTCAAATCAACAATATGTGCAACAACAGCCGCCTCAAATGACATCAAGTGCTCCATTATACTCTCCATTTGTGTATCAGCCACAAGGAACTAATGTAAGTCATGCTCAAACCATGCATAATCCTCAACAACAACAAAGTCAGCAACAGAATCCATTTGCAAAAGCTCCAAATCAATCGCGTCCACATCAACAACCACAATATGCAGCAAATCCTGTAAATTTCTTTAATCCAACTCAATTTAGTGATGCGAATGCAAATAATAATAATAATTTGAGTCAATATCCGACGAGTCAACCACCAACATTTAGCTTTGTTCAATCACCAATTCCATCTTCAACTGTTACGACGTCTTTAAATTCGTCAAATCCTCAAAATGTTCAATTTGAGAATGTTAACAACAATTATCAATATCAAGAAAGGCATGAAAGTGCGCCTCAAAATCAATATCAAGAAAGACATGAAAGTGCGTCTCAAAATCAATATCAAGCTCAACAGCCACAAGCTAGTGTAAGTTATTCAAATGATCAGAGTTCCGCACTTCCAACAATGCCAACTTCACAGCCAATGAGCTATAGTAATGTCAATCAACCGAGAGATGTGGCAACGCCGCCAACTTTAATGCAAAATTATATACTAGATTCTAATTTCAATTCGACGCCTGCACCAACGTCACAACAACATTCGGGTTATCAATATTCTCAATGGAATGATCAGAGAACGCAAAGTAATGAATCGGCAAATTGGCAGCCAGTTCCAATGGCTCAAAATGCTTTTAATCAACAGCAAATGCCACCGATTGCTAATCAACAGCAAATGCCACCGATTGCTAATCAGCCACAAATGCCTGTTAATAATAATCCTCCTATGCCTCAAATGCCACCAACATCTTCAGATTGGCAAAATTTGCAGGCACCGCAAGTTAGTCAGCAAATGAATGTATCGTCCAGTAATCAGCCAATTTCATCGTCTGCTGGTTACTTCCCAAATCATTTTGAGGCACCAGCTCAAGAAGAAAAACCGAAAATACAAGAGCCTCAAGTTCCTGAAATGCCGGTTCCTCAAATTCCAACATCTAATCAATACTATCAACCTAAATTCGATAATATTGAAAACATTCAAGCTTCGTCTCTTGAACCAGCATCAATTCCTAATTTACCACCACTTCCACCATCAATTCCACAAATGCCGCCTTTACCACCAACTTCTGTTGCTTTACAACAGCCTAAAAATCCAATCAATGAAATTCCTTATCCTGAAAATCGTGAAAGACTTGATGATTCAGTTCCAACATCTCAAAACAATCCAGTTATGCCAATAACGACTTCATCTATCGATAGACATAATTATTTAGTTACTGGACAATTGGCACAAGAAGTTCCAGTATTCAGTCAACATTCAGTAATGCAAGAAAGCTTTAATGAGAATTTACCACCACCTGGACTGTCCAGAATGGTCGTTGGTGAACCAGAGAATAATCAGGAACAAGTTCAATCAGTTCAGAATGATTTATTGCCTCCAAGATCTAATAGAATGGTGACGGGAACGGAAATGACTCCAACAAGCTTTATGAACTATCAAAGACAAGCTGACGGAGAAGTTTCTCATGAACCCAGCATGCAGCGTCAATTACCACCATTTAATGTCAGTCAGCAGCAGCAAATTCCACAGCAGCAAGAAAGAATCGCCGAGGATGAACATCATCAACAAAATTTCAATATTAGTGACCGAAATCTTTATTTAGTAGCTGGAGAAAGTGACGCAAATAGTCAACGAGTAATTACTGGGGTAGAAAGCAATGTACCATCATTAATTAATCCATTGCAAAATCTGCACATTGAAGATGATGAAGATTTCGTAAATATATCAGTAACTCAAATGTCGCGTAATGTCGATGGCGATGGAATGGAGGAACAAAATTTGCATTTACAGAATCAAATTCAGCATGCATTAGACAGCTCACAGCAAAGAGAAGAGGAGATTGAAGGTGCAAATGACAATAATAATGATTTAAATGTAAATCTACAGCCAGTCATTGAAATTCCGTCAATTCCAGCAAGTGTGAATTTGAGTGAACAAAATTCAGACATTCGTGAAGACATTGAAGGTGCTAATGAGCTTAGTGATCCACCCAAGCCTCAACCAGTTGATTTTGAGGAGAAAAGGAAGTCCATTGATAATGGAATGAGAACAAATCAGAAGCTAAATACAACATTGTCATCTGAAGACAGTGAATTAAGAGAATTGGAAAAGAATATGAAGCTTAAATCGAGGCGTAGTAACAAGAAATACGATAGTGATAATGACTCAGAAAGTGCTAGTTTAGATGAATATAAAAAGGAGGAATCTAGAGACAGGAATGATGATCGTTATAGTAAAAAGAATCGTGATCGAGTTCGCGAGGAACTTGAAAAGTATAAGAAACGTGAGAAGGAAAGGAGATCTGGTGGTAGAAGAAGAAACGACGACACTGATGGCTCAAGATATGGCGATTCAAGAAGGCGTACTGATGATGAAGATGATGATAGAAGGAGAAATCGAAATAGAAGAGAAAAGAGGAACGATGATGAAGTTGAGGACGATGATAAAGAAAGAGAAAGAAAGGATAGAAGACCACGTGATGTTCGCGATCCTAGAAGAAGTAAGTATTTAACGACTTTTAAATATTTGAAAGGTAACTATTTCTTGAAGTTTGAATTTTTAACGCTCGTTTTCTTGAAATTTGAATTTTTGAACTTTAAAAATTTACAACTTTCTGAACTTGAAATATAACGAACTTCTATAATTCAAAATTCAACAAATATTTGAAGTTCAAAAAGTGAACGAACTTATTTAAAAAATTATAGCAACTGACATTTCAAATTATAATTCTAATATTAGTCATTTTGAATCAAATGCAACGAATTATATTCCACATCATTAGATCCAGCATCATCCTTTATTAATTTTATAAGTCTCTTTGTGAAATTAATATAATTTCCCCATTAAAATTCATCAGTTTACTTAAAAATATCACAAACAACAGACACGATTTAACAATGATTATTTTTGTACTTTTAGAAGACTACGACTACGATGATAGAAGAGCAAGTCGAAGGAGACGCGAGAAATATTACGATGATGAAGGATATCCATCAGGTAGACGCAGCCATAATGCGTCAGATCGCGAATATGAGCGAGATTATCGACCAGGAAGAAGCTCAAGAGGTCCATACGAGATGCAAGGCTATTATCAACAACCATCGTATCCATACGATCAGAATTACTATTATCAACAACAACAGCAGCAATATTCAGATAAATTGCAAGCATGGCTTGAACAAATTCGTTTGACGAATCCACAAGCATACGAATGGTATAAAAATTATTATAGTGGAATGCTTCAAAAGTCACAAATTCCAATGCAGCCAACAATGGATGATATTGGCGGTTCCTTGAGATCTGGTTACAATTCAGGCAGCGAGAGGTATTTATAGAGTGTCTTTTTAGTTGATTATTGCCTTTAATTGCACGAGATATGGCTGAAGTTTTTCTTTTAACACAAAATTAATTATTATTTTATTTTATCTTATACTTTTTGTGCATTTTGCTCACGAATTTTTTGTCTTTTCTGCTTTCTTTTATTTTTTGTTTTCCCATAATTTCGTGTGAAATTTTTTTATTTAAAAATCTGTTTGTTATGAAAAAATACAATTGCAATCACAAATTAATAGAGCAAGCACAAGTCGATTTATGAGTGGAGGCATTGTCACAAATCCATTAGGAAGTCTAAATTCGTCATTTATTGATAACACGAATGAATATCAATCATTACAACAACCATATCAAACAATTGGAAAGGATTACAATCAGGCATATTCATCATTAAACAATTTTAACAAATATGATATGTATGGTGACTTAAGGTGTGAAAAATTAGTATTAATACACTCGCAGCGCATTTTTGTGGGACAAAATTTTTTGGATTTGTGTGAAAAAATTTAAATTTTTAACGTATTTTTGGAATTTGAAAATTTGAACCTAGTTTGGATACTAAAAATAACGAACTTTTGAAATTTAAATTTTCTAACGTATTTTTAGCATTCAAAATTTTTGAACTTCGTTTTGTACTAAAATATAACGATCTTTTGATATTTGAATATTTGTACTAAATTTTGAACTTGAATTTTGATTCCTTTTAAATTTGAAATTTCCGTTATTTTTTGAATTTTAATAATTGTTATTATTTTAAAATTAATACTTTTTTGTTCAAATCTGGCGGTTCTTTTGATAACACAACAAAAGTGCGCTCAACATAAATTTTTTATTATTTCATCATGAGCTAATTTAAATATATTTTGCATGTAAATTCTTAATCAAACATTAAATTCATAAACTAATTAAAATTTAACAAATCAACTCAACAGAGCTAAACAACCAGAAGTAGCTGCTGCTCGCTTAACACCTCAGAAATTCCAATGTCTACATGGCTTTGTTAGATTATCAAATGGACTTATGATAACAATCGACACGTTAAATGCTGATGATAAATATTTAGTCAAAGTTGATAACGTTCCAATTTTCGACAAGACACGTCGACAATACCAATCGTATCCAGGACCACTAATTAGAGGCGTTTCACATAAAAAGACAGTCATTGAATTTTGTGAAGAAAAATTAAAGCAAAGCTCACATTTAGAATCAATTGAACGTGCTTCCTATGCATTATTATGGAGCTATTTAATTTTGATGATTCGACAAAATGGATCATATACAGAACACGACATAGCTGAGTTGTTGATGAAAAACTCGGAAGAATATCGAGCATATGATTTAGATGATAATAAAAGTAGTGCAAATATCAATAATGAAATTGACGATGAGAATGCAACAGACGTTAGTGAAAGTGAAGAAAATGATGCAAGTGAGCATCATTCAAATTCAGCAAGTCATCAGCAGACATCGCAGTCAATTTCAGCGAGTATAATGACCGAACAAGTTGTTCTCGATAAATTTAAAAGTTATTTATTGTATGGAAATATTCATGATGCACTTGATTATGCAACAGACAATAATCTGTGGGGACATGCATTGTTCCTAGCATCAAAAGTCGATAGACGGCAGCATGCAAATGTTATGTTAAAGTTTGCTAATAAATTATCATATAATGATCCACTACAGACGCTTTATCAAATTATGAGTGGACGTATGCCTGCATGTGTGACAAATTTCGATGAAAAGTGGGGCGATTGGAGACCACATCTAGCTATGATTATATCCAATTGTACTGATAAACCAGATTTAGTTAAACGATCAATTTTGGCTTTAGGTGACACATTGGCTAGTCGCGGTGACATTTTTGGATCACAATTTTGTTATTTGTTAATTGATCCACAATTCACTGATTATAGCGATACAGCATTAGTTAATGGAAAAATTGGATTACTTGGTACGAGTGTACAAATGCCGTTTAAAGAATTTGCTACTGATGATTCAATTATTATGACGGAAGTCTATGAATATGCAAGGAGCTTAAATACTGAAAATTATTTCATTGCGTCACTGCAGAAATACAAGTTCTTGTTAGCTACAAATATGCTTGATTATGGCTTGAAATTGAAGTCTCTGCTGTATATGGAACAGATATCGAAGTGCATCATCCAGCAGTCACAATTATTTGACAGTTCCTTCATCTCGAAAGTTTATTCGCTGGCTGATCGATTGAAATTTTACGATCCAGTTATGGAGAAGCTATATGAAGATGTCGATAATGTTGAAGGAACTGAAGATCAGCAATGGTTGCAGGATTTAGCTAATGTCCTACAAAATGAGACTGGAACGAATTATAGTCAGCAATATGTTCCAGCTGATGTTCAAACTAATGATGTCTATAATCCACTTGATTATCAACAGCAACAAACTATTCAACAGCCTCAATCCACTCCTATTTATGATCCAGTAAGTCAGCATCAAACTCCAGTTCATGCTCCAACAATTCCATCGCAAAATTATGAGGAACATGATTCAAATCAGATTGTTTATGAGCAGCAAAATCAAGTGCCTGTAACGACTTATGACCAAAATACGGCATATAGTAATCAATACCAGATGCAGGATCAAATGCAAAATTATTCAAATTATAATCAAAATGTAGGAATGCAAAATGATGGACAGATTAATGAGCAGCAACAGAATCAACAGCAAGGATATGCTCAGCAGACTTATGATCCAAATGCTCATGGGAATTATCAGCAACAGAATGATGGATATGGATATGGATGGGATCAGGTAAAAGATTCAAAATTCTCGATTAAATAAATTTTGACCGTTATATTTTAATTTCAACAGCCTAAACCGACAATAACAATGGGAGCAGCATTATCTCATAAATTTGATGATCAGCAGTCACAAGATAAGTCAGAATCAAATGCAAATAATAAGGAAGACAAGAAGAGTCCAGTAAAGAAAGCAGAACCAGAAAAAGCTAAGAAGCAGGTACCAGCTAGTGGAGGATGGTTCTCAAGTCTGTTTAGACTCGGAAAGGCTCCAAATCAGATGATTCTTCCTGATGATAAAAATCCAGCTGTAAGTGCTGCTTATTTCAATAAATATGTAAACTGTTCATTGATTATTGATTTTTAACTAGATTGTGTGGGACGAATCGACTAAAAAATGGGTCAATAAGGATGGAGAAGAGGCCGAAGCTGAGAGCTTTAAACCACCTCCAAAAATGGGTGAAATGGGCATGCCACAAGCACCACAAATGCAAAATATTCAACAGGCAATGCAGAATATCCCACAACAGCAAATTCCTCAACAAAATATGCAACAACAACAATCGATGCCACAGCAACAACAGATGCCTCAGCAACAGTCGATGCCACAACAACAATACGCTCCACAAATGCAGCAGCCTGCTATGACTCAACAACCAATGATGAATCAGGCTCCAATGCAAAATCATGTTGCTCAAATGCCTCAACAGCAACAACAACAACAGACTAATCCAAATGGTGCAGTAGATCAAGCTGC
The DNA here is from genome assembly GCF_022539635.2 of Chironomus tepperi. Lineage (NCBI taxonomy): Eukaryota > Metazoa > Arthropoda > Insecta > Diptera > Chironomidae > Chironomus > Chironomus tepperi. The sequence continues at coordinate 7,577,684 of NW_027226207.1, forward strand.
TCCGTCAGTGCCGTCAGCTCCAAACATGTTTAAAATGCAAAAAGGCCGAAGTAAGGGTTTGTTGATTTTTTAACGTATTTTTATGTTTTGAATTTTTTAATGTTCAGTTTTTGAACTTTTCGTTAAATTTTTTTGAATTTTGGTTTATTTTATTTGAATCTTAAATTATCGTTAATTTCAGTTTGACTTTTTTACCTTTTTAAATTTAAATTTTCCGTTAAATCCATTTTTAATTTATTTAAAATCTCTGATATAAATAGATTTAAAGAAATCCTACGTTGATATATTGGGAAATGCAGGAAAGACTGTATCTCAACCGAAAGAACTTGCTCCACAAATGGACATGCAATTCTTCAATCCCGCAGCTCAGCCACAGGTAAAAAATTATTAACTTAACATTCTGCATTATTATGTAAATAACTATAATTTTATATCTGTTACAGGGAATGCAATTTTATAATCCAAATGATTTTCAATAAGAAGCTGAAACAAAAAAAAAAACGCTGAGATAAATTCACATTAGATATTTATTTTAATGAAAATTATCGACGAATATTGCCCTGAAAACTAAAAAAAAAATTAATAATTTATACAGGATATGAAGACGAGATGAAAATTAGATAAACATTAATGAAAATTATTATTCTGTATGTAATTTCAAATTTCAACTTCTTTTAATAGAATTAAGATTATCATCTTCTTTTATAAAAGAAAAATAATACTTGGAATGAGATGACTGATGCTGGTGCATTATTTGCTTAAAAAAATGTTTCTGTCTGATCAGCACAGCACTAAGTGCTTATCGGAATTAATCGAAAAAAAAACGATATTTTATACATTAATACGATTTAGATCAATTCGATCGAGGATATATATGAAAATTGTGTTTTTGCGGTAAATGGGGGGAGTTTGTTGGTGATGTCCAATGTAAAATTGTAGAAATTGGAACTGACTGATTGCTTGTGGCAAGATTTTGGTATTGAAAATTATGTCTTAAGTCTGAAATGCTAGAAGATGCTTGGGATTGGTCCATATAGGTTTACTTGCTCATACGGTCTGGTATTTTAAGAATAGGAAGTTGATTTGCAGTTTGGGGGTGTTGTTATAGGTTATTCATGAATATAGACAGACCTTGATCCTTAATACACCTCAAATGCTGATCTAGACTCTCAACTCTAATTTCTACATGAAAATCATGTCTCATGGGGTCAGTTAGGGTCTAAAAATTCTCATACTAATTTAGACGTCATTGATGAACTCCCCTAAATGTGGAAAAAAATTCTTTTTGTAGTCTAGCTAGGTAGTTTAATGCAATTGTATCATGAAAATATGCAAAAAAATATTATATAATACTATTATTTAAATACTATAATCAAATTTATGTTTCAAACATTATTTTATTACACATGGTGATTGATTTATCATTAAAATTCTACTATTTTTGAGTTTTGAAACTCTGTTTTGTGCTTTCGTCAGGGGTGTGTTATCCTTATTGCAATTATTTAATGGGTTTTGTAATTTATATCCCTAAAAATTGTATGTAAATTAAGAAAAGTTCATATTTGTTGAGGTTTGACCTAAAATTAATCCTAAGCACATCCCTTGACCGTCAACGATGCATTCAGAATGAAAATTTAAGAAATTTTCTGTTACTTTATATCTATTGTAGATGGAAAACGATGTCTATTTTGCAACCTTTTTTTTTCTTTCAATTTCTTCCCTAATTTTTCGTTAAGTATTAAAATTTTTTTAGTTAGGTCGTGAACGTTATTCAAATTTGAATGAAAAATAAAATTGTGGATCATGTTAGTTATTATTAAAAAATTATTATTTTCTTTTTGTTAAATCCATGTTTGAATACAGTGAATAATGAAGAAAATAAAATAAAAATAGATTACATTGAAAGAAAAAAATAAGGATTTTGTTAATTTGCTTATTTTTCAGGTTTGTTGAAATAACGGTTGGAAATAATTTGAAAATTTTCTGCTTCAAAAGATCCAAAAATAGCAAAGAAAGATGCAAAATTAGAAGCAAGACAAATTTTAGTACTAAAGATGCAAAACTATGAAACTATATGACGCAAACATTTTGAAATCCAAAAAGCCGTTAAAAAACTCAAATTTTATTCCTTTGAAAATCTTAAATCTAAATTGAATTTCTTTTTTATTTTTTTGTTTATTACAAAATTTTGACTTACATTTTTTCATTATTATTTATTTTAATAAATCTACATAACTTAAATAATCTCTATAATATGTCACTCATTTGAAGGAAATAAAAGGATTCTAAAATTTATTTAATGTTTTGTTGAATAATTTTGAAAGGATTTTAAACAAATTAGGTAGAAAGTGTTGTCCAAAATCTTTTGTGGCATGGTACACTATGGATGGAAGCCATCACCAAAAACGCACACGTAATGCGGTTCAAGGCATTTCAAAACCATAATGGCTTCAAACTAGTGTACATTACGTCCACAGTTTGGACAACACTGAATTATCAGAAAATTATTGAGAATTTTAAGAATAAAATATGAATTATTGATAAAATTAAGAGTAATCTTCACTAGAAGGGAGCTTGAGGGGTGTTACATTGTTTTGAACTTTGATTTCTAGTTTTGTAATTTGAACTGCTATGGATTGCTCCACATCCAACATTTCTATGCAAATTCATCGTGGTCTGGACTATTCTGTGTCCATTTTACTTGAACAATTCCTAATAGTATAGATTGAGCAATCTTACAATCATCAAGATGCTTTAGTTGAAATTATGGACAATTCTATCTAATCTTGTCAATTTCATATGAATTTTGAGTTGAGTCAAGCTCTGAATCTTAGATAATAAGCCATAAATTCCTATAATTCAACTCTAAACCTCAGAACCACTTAAAACTACTCTAGGCTCCTCAAAAGCATCACGAACCCCAACTCAACCTTATTAACATTTCTCACATGTTCCAATTTGGAGGTTCTACATACATTTTACAATTAATTCCAGAATAAATTTTATTCATAATTGAAAAATTTGAATCTAGTAGTCTTAGAAAAATGTTTACTAAAATTAAGAAAAATATTGAGTTATTATCCACAAAAAGTTATAATCATAATTGTGAAATCAATAAATTTGTTTTTAGTATAAAAACATTTTTGTCCGTCCATAAAATAACTTAAAATTATTAATCTTGATTTATATTTACAACCAATTGGAAATGAGTTATTTAAAGTAAATGAGGAAATTTCTCTTTTGTGTCGTCATCATCTGATTCCTCATCACTGGAACTTGGTGGTGTCTCAAGTTGAGGAAGTCCCAAGTCTAAGTATTCTTCATTTGCCGTTATGCTTAATATTTTGTCTAAATCTTCGACAATTTCGCAGAATGTTGGACGTTCTACTGGATTCCAGTGCTGAAATGGGAAATGAGATTGATTGGAATAGTTTTTGAGGTTAGGGTAAGTTAAAGGAGCTGCAGGGGTGTATTTGTGTACGGATGGGTCAAACTGTTCGATTTGAACATCAAATTGTTGATTTCAAGTCAATATTGAACAACATTCCCAAATTTTGAATCCAATTCTCCTGATTTTGATTCAGCACTAACAGCGAATCCCGTACCCCTCCTGAATACACCCCTGCATCCATGATAATCATGTAAATCTTACCCAGCATTCACGCATCAACATATATCTAAATACACATAAGGGATAGAAAAAAATAGAATAATAATTTAATTAATGGCACATGTCAGCTATTAAACAGCACTCAATACTCACATGTCAATCGAACATAATGCAGGTTTCTCCATTCGATCGCCTTTCTTCAAAATCTCAAATAAATTCTTAACACTCGGCACACTTGGATATGGTGTGCCACCTAAAGTCATTATTTCCCATAATAAAATACCATACGACCATCTATAGACCAAATATTAAAATGAATTAATACAAAATATTATTCAATAATTTATTTAATTAAAATGCTTACACGTCGCTTTGTGTGTCGTAAACTTTATCAAACAATGACTCGGGACTGGAAGCGAATAATAAAATAATATTAATAATGATGTAAAATGTTAATGATTTAATGTCTACCTCATCCATTTGACAGGTAATCTTCCATCAGTAGTTTTTCTGTAGTAATCTTGTGAGTGAATATCGCGTGCTAATCCGAAATCTGTAGGAGAAAGATAGGCGATAAAAATGATAAGTGTGTCAAGAATGCTGAATAGCTGTGTTTATATGACTGTAATTTGTAATAAAACTTTAATGACGATATTAAATTATGATGATAAAAGTAATTTTACTATTTAACGGTTATTTGAGATTTGAATAGTCTGGAAACAATTGGGTTTAGAAGCTAACTTCATGGGTGATTTATTTTTTGATCATAGCAGTTAACATTTGAAAATAACTGTCATTTAGAATTCAAATAGTCAAGACACAATTGAATATTGAAGTCATGTTTAATAGAATTTGAATTCTAAATGGCCGTTAAATGATCGAATTTGAATATCCAAGACACCTAAAGCTAACTTCGATCATAATAAATATTCAAAATGAAAAAAGTCGTTAAAATTCAATTCTTCAGTCCTAGACATCCAAGTCTTCAAAAGCCACATATCTAGGCACTTAAAATTCAAATCTCCTCATAAATTCCTGCTTAATAAAATCAGCAAAGTATTAACCAGCATTATTCATGTCATAATCACGTTCCAAAGTATATAATCATCATAATTTGCAGTCATAAAGTCTCTACCTCATAATAAAATACAATAACAACAATTGCCATACCTGCAATTTTCATCACAAAGTCATCACTAACGAGAACATTTCTATACGAGAACAAACAAAAGAGATGAGAAATTAGTCAGCATGTTAATAACTTTCACATTTCCATTTCTAATTCTTTACCTAGCTGCAAGATCTCGATGTATGCACTTCCGACTTGCTAAATATTCCATACCACGTGCAATTTGAAATGCAAATGAAACTAAATCTTTTTGCGTTAATGCCTGTTTCTCTTTCTCATGTGGCGTGTCTGTATAAGCATTTGGTCGATGTTTACGAAGGAAATCTCTCAAATTTCCGTGCGGGGCATATTCAACAATAACATAAAGTGGACCATCTTGCGAACAACAACCGAGTAAATTAATAATATTGACATGTGTTCCAATCATTTTCATCACTTCCATTTCGCAAACGAGATCTTTAACATCCTCATCTGTATGTCCTTCTTTTAACATTTTGACAGCTACAACTGTGATTTGTCCCGCCCTCATTAAACCATGTGCTTCAGCCATAACAACTTTACCGAATGCACCCTCGCCTAAATTCTTAGACAGCTCAAGTTGACCGCGTGGAAATTCCCAATTAAGATCAATCGGAAATTCATATTCTGATATCATGTTTGGATCATTTGCATTGCCTGCCATTGCTGTTCGATGCTTTTCAATTCGTACGATTGGCATTTGCTGGAAGAAACAATTTTTAATTGATTAATTGAGCTGTTTTTGGAATTTTGTACTGGATCTTAATTATTCAGCAACTTAAACTTACCAACGAATCCGATATTCCTGGATTTCCATTATCAATGCATGGCTGCACGACAATAACCTTCTTAGTCCACTGATTAACTCTTTCCATCTGTCTCTGCAGCTTCTTCGTCTTTGTGTACTTCTTCCATACAAAAATGATAATAATCAAAGCAAGTAGGAAGAAGAACATCAAGCATATCACAAGGATTCCATACAACTCATTCGGCTTATGTGGGACAATAGTTATGTCTGGATTTGGCGGCAGTGTCTCAACAACTTGAAGATATGCACTCGCGTGTGTACTTCCTAAACTATTTGCAGCTATGCATGTATACCAACCCTCATCAGCGTATGTTACATTTTCAAGTCGAAGTGTTTCCGATTGTTCATCGTCGTGCTGAATATGAGATGTAAATTATGAATATTTTGATCGAGTGGAATAAAATTTGAGGAAGTAAGTATGTTAATAGAATTATTTAGGGTAGATTAATAGGAATTAATAGAGAAATAGCTTATGTCTAAGTTATCAGAGTGGCTATATACTACATAGAGGTGTATTTAGGGGATTAGAAGGAGATTCTATGTCTAAAATATATTAAGGATCATTAAGATACAGTCAATATAGCTACTGTCTACAAAACATGACCCAATCCCTAAATACACCCCAGCAACGCTACACAAGTTAGTTACTTTATATTAATATTGATGTAAGTCGACATGCACATGCAATTGAGTAAGTTTTATGCTTGTTAGTCCTTCACATAATAATTCACAGTTTTTTTTTCGTCCATCACCTTGACCGGAAATTTAGTTCCATTACAATTTGGCTCTTGATCAGCACAAACTCCTTTAATCCAATTAATTGATCGATGTAAATCAGAATGAATTTCTACTTCAAATGTTACATTTTCACCAATCACCACTGTTTTATTTGTGAGGACAGTTTTAAATATTGGAGCATGATTGACACGTTCTGGAATATAAAATTTAATGGTTTGGGAAGAAATTTGATTAAAAATCCACACAAAATCCATCACCAAGATTTATTAAAATTGAGAATTATGAAAAAAAAATTAATGAAATTATAGAATTTAAAACAGAAAAACTCATCACCAATAGTCAATAATACCTGTGAAAAAAATTTAACGGATAAAAAATATTTGAAAATTTTCTACATGATGTACTAAAAACCTTATAACAGTTTGAAAATCATCTGTACAGTTTTAGGATTTAGCGTCATTTTGACAGTATTTTCGCGTCTTTTTAAATCAGTTTTTTGCTTCTTTCTTTCAAATTTTTGCCTCTTTTCTTGCGTTTTTGGACATTTTTCGCATCTTTATTTAAAAAATTTAGAATCTTTTAGCTAAATGAGTTGAATACTTTTAATAATTTTTTTGCGCCTTTTTGTATAAAATTTTGATTTTTTGCATCATTTTAGAATAGTTAAAACCCTTCAACAGCCTCATTTTAAAATGGAACTATTTTTGAATTATTTTTGTCCGTTAAAAATTAAATTAGTATGACAACATCGATTTTTGTACCTGAAGAACTCGTCTTTAAAGTTGTAGTTTTCATCATTAATGAATCAGAAACGTTCCTCTTACTTTCGAATTCAGATTTTTCTTTACTAATCAAATCATTGCTGCAATTTTTAGATTTTATAAACTCTGTCGATTCCATGTGATTAAAATAATAATTTTCTTCGTAGCTTGAAGTTTTTATGATGCAATCTAGTAAAAAAATAAATGACATAGTGCTCTATGTGCGTCCCGTAACTCTCTTAAATCTTCAAAAGTAAGCAAATTTGAGTCCGTCTTAAATTACAGCTCGGAATTATTAATTAGAAGAAATTCTGTTAGTTATAGGCTTTGCCGCATTGATGGTTCCTTTGCATTTTGATATTAGACTCCCACAAGACACAACCTGTTCAACTAGACACTGCTACATGTCCCTATTCCCCGACAAGACGCATAGTTGATGACTTTTTACCTTTTTTCGCTATTAAGACGACCCAGAACTGCCCTAGCGACTATATTATGTCAATCGAGACTACATATTGAAGCCCAATACATAAATAAGTTGAACCTCACATCAAAATGTTCCAACCATCTCAAGATCAAACATAAATAAAGCAAATTTAAGAATGAAACTATAAATCATCATTAACACCACCATTATCAAAACTCAATTAACTAAATACAAAACAAACCGAAGAGAGAAATAACAAAGTAGATACGAAAAGAAAAGGAAAAACAGAAAAAAAATGTATCGGAAGTAATTTATCCATCACCAAAAACATTTTTAAAAGTTTATTATCACCTCAAATTTAGAAATGTTTTTTGGAATTGTTGCATTAGTCGTGGAATCTGTTTTAAATTTCGCCCACTCAACATGTACACCGAGATCGGATATTAATGGACATTCAAATATGACGGTTGAGTTTTCCAGTACGGTTTGATTGCGCGGAAATCCTTCGACAATTATCGGTGCGGATGGGTAACGATCTGAGTATGTTTAAATTGTTAGGGTCTGTTCGGATGTTATGTAACGTTTAGGGTTTGGAGGGGGTAAGTAGGGGTATGGTGTGATGTTATGGATATATGAACAGTCACGATCTATCAAATATTCGTAAATACCCAAAGACTAACTCAAAAAGGCCTCAAACCCAGACTTACAGCCCTAGGCTTCATATAGCTAAGTATGACAAAGGAGTGGAAGTGACTAACCACACCTAGCTGTTACATAACACTCAAACGACCCACTTTATGATATATTTCCACTATAATTAATCTTTTTTAACTTCTTACCGCTAACTTCCACCTTTGATGTGAAATTTATACAATCAAGCTTATTGCATATGATGCATGTATAATTTCCACTGTCAGCTGGAATTAAATCCTCAAGAGTAATTGCCATTTTGTTGTACTGTACATGACCTAATTTCCTCTCAATTGGTGTTCCGTTCTTAATCCATTCCCATTTTGGCTCGGGATTACCTTTTGCTGGACATTTCAGCTTTATCATGTTACCTGACGGCCTTAGAACTATGTTGAGCAATGCATTCTTGTTTGTAAAGTATGGAGCATATTCAGTTTGATTGTCTTCAGGCTCAATATTGCTACGTTTAGCAACATTTGAATTTGTCGTGGAACTAAGTAATGTCGTTAATAACTTATCGGGATCAATTTGTTCATCATCAACATCATTGTCAGGTGAATCATTAATCACATGTGTAGCATCTAAGTCACCATGAAATTTTCCTGGAAAGAAAAATGAAAAAAGAGGAAAATTGTTATTAATCAACACCAGAAACGCATAGTTACATTGCATTACAATGTGTGGAAAGAAAAATGTCTTTCAGTATTGGAAGAATCACATGCACACAGGAAGTTTTGATGTTTTAAAACAGGAAACATCAACCGTACGTTCGTTGAATACTATAAAGTGTATTATGACTTTTATGTAATGAAATTTATCGAGTTTAAATTTGATTTTTTTTATATATGTGACAAATAATTTGATTGAGTTTATGGATAATAATAATAATAATATAATCCTTTATTTACTTCAGTACATAGGTCGGAACAGGTTTATGGATAATGGAACGACACTGTATTGGAATTGGGACTAATTAAATGTTTTACACTGAGGAATTTACTGTTTTATTGCACAATTTTTTTTCTTGTTTACAAAACTTTTGCGTCTTTTTTTGCATCTTTGGATTTAAAAATTCAAAATGAAAATGACCGTTGGATTAGAAAACTGACGTAATTCATAAACTGACCTTTCCATCTAATTATGGACGAACTAATTTACAATTCTAATTATAACAAATCGTTTTGAATTAGAGCTTAATATATTCTATCCAATTAACATATCAAAATATTTCTACAGCCGCACTAGACCTGCAAAAAAAAAGTTACTAAGCGGTTCCCCTTTCTTCTCATCATTCCCGTCTCGTCTGCAACAATTTAATTGTCTATAAATTTTCATTCTATTTAAAGGAATGTGAATACGAACATGTATTTGGAATGCAGATTTAAAGATAAAATTTATGTATGCACCGAAGACACATAAACATCACATGAATGATCCCACACGATCTATTGGCCATATATATGTCATTACAAATTATATTTGGAAAATTTTATTGCTTTTTCTAATCGTCTGGCGTGTGTTTAAAATGTCTCTCTTTAATTCTAATTGAGTTCATAAATCTTGATGATATTTTTTTTGTTTCTAGCTTTTTTTGGGGAAATAGAGAAGAAATTAGAATGTTGTTAGACATGTTGTTCTATTGGGAATCGAAAAATAAATCATTGTGGTTTATATGAATCTAATTTACTGCTGATTCTATCGTTAGACCTTTTCTGGCATGAATTTAGTTTTTAACGGTCAATTATTATTTGAATTTGTTGAAAAATTTTGTTAAAATTTTGAATTTTGGAAATTCGTTATCATTTTTGAACTTTAGAAATTCATTGAATATCTTTGAACTTTGGGATTTTCGGTGAAATTTTGAACTTTGATGTTCGTTAAAATTTTGAATTTTAAAAAACCGTTAAAATTTAGAATTTTGAAAAACTGCCTTGAAACCTGCTCAAGGACAGATTTACCTCGTCAAATTAACCATCAATTCATCAATCGAATGACATGTTTGGATTACTTCCAAAAAAATGTCGGCAAAATGTCACAAATCACTCAAAAACAACTCACAGCCCAAACATTCCTTTTAATATTCAATTGAGCATGCGATCGTGAACCACTGCTCGCTTATTTGATCACAAAAACAACATTTCAATGCGAAACTGCTGACTTAACGCAGTTCATAGTCAATTAAATTGTGTCCATATGTCGTTTGTATAAAATATATTAAAATTCAATTACGCAAATAAGAAAGCATTCAGAATCAATTAAAGTTCTTGTTTATTTTATGTTGATGTATTAGAGTCGATTGAGAGAATTGGAATTGTTAGCATATGAGAGATCGATAAAGTCATTAAATTGAATTTAGCTGATTTTTTGCTAGTCATAAATTTTAAAGTCATCATGATAATTAATTTTGGTAATGTTTTGTGGCAGAACTGAATTAAATTATGGTTTATGCTGTTTTATAAGGTTTGATACTTGGATTTAGTGTGGCATTAGCTAGTTCTTTATATAGTATTAGATGCCAGTGCAGGACAAAGATTTATAGTTAACATTGAAGTTGAGATTTGGGTTTATAGACATGTTCATGGGTTCAATTCCCAAAAAAATTAACATAAATAAATTTTTACTGATCCGTGGGCTATCCATTCTTTTTTTGCCAAATTACTTCCTTGCCGGATGTGCACAAAGTCACATTGCTGCATTTAGAGTTCGTCGAAAGCTGAATTTGTCTTTAGATAACTTCTGTCAGTTCTAAATCCCAGCACTATTACATCATTGCTCACACAGTAATCCGTACTCTGGGATAGTGACAGATTTAAACCGAATTCAGCATCAAGTCAGAGACATGTCGGTTAGGGGCCTGATTATTGATCGACTAGCCAATTTGTCAATCTCGAGGAGCACTAAAAGGATTCCTGGATTGGATGTGTAGAAAAGGAAGCTAACCTGACAGAAGTTCTCGTACGATAGATCCAGCTTTAGACGTTCTCTCCGCGTGGCAATGGTTCCATATTTGCCCAGCCAAGGAAGTATGTAAGTTACTCAATTTGCCCTAAACTAATCAGAATAAAGACACATAAAAATGTTCAATAAATTAAAAATTCACCCAAATTTCCATAAAACATCCACAACCAGATTGAATTTGTCACAAGTCTAAATTGATGAACTCTCAAACCTGTCGTAGAGTTTTCAGACAATATGAATCATTTCATAATAATTCTCAGATTTATTTTTAATATTATTGACTTGTGAAGGCTCAATAGGAAAAATAAAGCAAAATTTATTGTGCCAGTTGTCAAAATGTGTTCATACATCTCTCTATATGCTGTTTGAGTTATATTTATTTTATTTGCAAAAAGAAAATAAAAAAGCGACAGAAAAAATATCGGCAATGATGACGATGGGGAGGAGGAACAAGATGAGAAACAGAAGATGCATAGAAATTAATTAAATTATGAAAAATTTAAACAAAATCTCCAGCGGAAATTATATTTTTCAGTGCATTAGCATTTCCCCCTTCTTTTTTTATGAGAAATCACAAGAAGCAATTTTTTGCATCTGGTGCAACTGAATTTTACTTCTAATATTTTTCACATGCCAGAGCCATAAAGATGTGACATTTATGTCTGATGTGTTTTTTTTTTGAGTTAATTATATAAACTGCTCGTAAAAGAAATTTTGAGTTGACTAAGGTGGGGCTGTTATTGTTGAGTAAGGCGCACTGTCTGGATTAGCTGTAGACAAAGCTGCCACGGAACATATGGAGATATAACGGTTGAAAATTGTTTGAATTTTAACGGTTGATGAAAATTTGAAAAATAACGGTCAAGAATTGTTTGAAAAGTAACGGTTATAAAATAATTTGAATTCTAACAGACAAATCACTCCATCAACAAATGATCCATGTGTTGCATCAACAGTTAGACATACAGAAAGACACCTCATCAACACAATGCGTCGTACCACATTTCACGCCTCAAAAATTGACCCAGCGAACGCGTTATGCTGTTCAAGTCACAAGAGCAGTCAGACAGACAGACATATTAACAACATCAATTCCCCCATTCAAAACATCAAGCTAAATTTTTATGTTTAGAAGGTAACAGAAGCATAGAAACCACCATAATAAACACTCAAGTGTATCAAATACACTCAAACTCATAATATCATGTTGCATGAACCCGCACTGATGCGACAATATCAGATGCTGGAACAGAAATTTTACGTAATGAGAAAAAAAAATTCATTTAATCTCTAAAAATAGACACAGAGGAATTAAAAAAATTTTTTATTTATTTTTATTTTGTGGAAAGTTGTAAGAAGAAAAGGAAGAAGTGGCAACGGCAAGGAGGATCGATCGCGTAACACCGACAGGAAGGAATGACAAGCGATGAAATTAAAATGAAACGTGATCGTTGTTATGATGATGATCGAGTGAATGATATTTATCAAAAATTTTTGGTTATTCTAACCCGCTTCCGTTGATTTTCTTAGGATTCAGTGGAAATGTTCAGATGTTAAGGATATGAATCAGATATTTTTTGGTTGGAATTTTAGGAAATGATTTTTTCTGTGTAGGAAATTGAATTTGAGAAACAAGACAGAGGCCAGTTTAGACGGTGATGATGGATTCTATTGGCTATTAGGATCGCAGTGCCACTGACTATTCGCTTCGGGTAGGATTGCATTCGATTGTTTGCCTTTCTTCATTATATCCGAACAACACACTGTGTTGGATAGGGCACCGCTATTTCGTCGTATTAACGGTGAGACGAGAGGTTGACCTGGTGGCTCATAAACGGCAACAAATGCGGTTCGCCGTACTATGTTGCTCGAGATTATGACTAGATTTAGATCAATCTAACAAAATATCACTTAAATTCAGCTACTAAATGGGAGCAGTGATACAATGCTACGTGATTGAGATGGAATCTGTGGCCATTTCTCATTGTATAGCGATCCGGGCGTCTAATCAACTCTTGAAAGGAAGATTTTAATAGAGACAGTATTGAAATTGGTATTGGAAATTAGCAGAAGGAAGTCAGCGATAGAATCAACTTCAGTTGTTATCTGAGAGAGGTAATAGATAACAATTGATCTGTACAGTCAGCGATATATGCAAGTAAAGCGATCCAGGCGACAACAAGCTCCATTTGATCTCAATGTGGATTCTTCCTCCTAATTCGCGTTCCTCAAACAAGTTACATTGATATACTAATGCATCAACGCTGTATCACCCCAAGTCAAAATATAGTTCAGTCAATAAAACAACATTGAACATAAAAACTTCACAAGTGCATCAAGCCAAAGACCATCATCTGCTTTAAATAATTTAATCTCTTTTTTGTTTAGGTTTTTTCCACCATGAAAATGGAGAAATTAAGATATAAACAATGTTGGTGCCTTGTGTAATAATAAACACAATATTGTAAATGATATTTTTGTTCCTTATAGCTTATGAGAGCATCTTCATTGCTATAGTAAATTATATAAAGACAATTTCGTTTAGTAGTTCGTCGCTATCTTTAAATAAATCTCACATCAAAAGAAATGAAACGACGACTTGATGTTCAATCGATTCCATGTGAGTAATAATTGTGGAGGTTGTTGTGAATTATGGAGAGAATATGTGAAGATATTATCAATCAGGAAATTATTGTGGATTATATAAAGAAGAAGTTGAAGATTTAGATGGTTTATCTTGGCGACTTTGCGTTGTGTCGTTCACTTGGTGATGTAGAGTTGTCCTTGCGAATATCTTGTGCTGTTTGGATTTCTGGAAAACACAAGGAGTAGAAATGGCCGACAATTCGGCTCCAGGGCTACTTGACTCTGACATAAGCCAGAATTGCATCGAATTTGCCCTTAAGCTAAAGGGCCAGTAGGTAGTTTCTTCGAGCGAAGTGGCAGCCAATAGTCAAAACCGATCAAATTCACAACTAGGACACACGACTACGTTTTAAATGTTTGCCGAATTGGTAGAAGTACCACGACAATTGCATGGAGCACATTGTTAACTATGGCATCCAACGATGCTTGATCAATGTCAAAGCCGACTCATTTCTGACCTAAAATTGAATTTTGAACTATTTTGAAATTGAATTCTCGTTAATCTGATTCCATTGTACATCATTCATGAACGATCCCTTCCACAATTCTATAAATGTCCGTCCTAATTCCAAAATGTTCTTCACAATTGCCATCCATTCCAAAAGTTATGAATTAATTGCTCGGAGTAAACAAATTTGAAAATATTAATCGTAGTAATTCCAGGTATAAGAGAATTCAATTCTAAGAATCAATTACTAATTTCCCAATAAAGCGTACTCTGGCCTCCGAATATAAACGATCTGCGACTTACGTTCATTCATAAACACAGATATCTTGCAGATTAATGCCGAAAAAGAAGAAAATTTTTTGAAATGTTTTTTTAAACAAAAAAAATCTTTTGAATTTTTAAAAGAAAATTTTGCATCGCAATGGAACTGACGTAAATGTTGGAACTCTAAAATTTCTTCTTAAAACATCACTTGACTTCTCTTGATTCTTTCCAGATTCCCCAAAAATAAGTATATTCCTTAATTTAATTTACAAATTCTGTTTAACCTATTAAAAATCATCTTCAAGTGCAACAGACACTATATCCTCCTTTTACGGGATTCAAAATGAGAGAAGAAAAAAATAAGACAAGAAAATAATGATCATCTGGTCGTCGCCGTTTGTCGCACTATGGAAGTGATCTCTGGCATATATAACATGTATTTATTCTCATAAATTTTCTTACCAACGACCCCGGAATGAGAGAAGAGCATCATGATGTGCATTATGAATATTCGACAGTAACGAGCATTCGAACATTTTTTTTTATTTTCTTGTGCTCGTTATTTGAATGCAGTTGGGGAAAAATCAAGGTAAGGACATTTATTAGAATTATATTTGGCATCATCATCATCATGCTTGATATTTTTGGATTTTGTATCGTTTATGAAGTAAAATTGTACTTTTAAGGGTCGTATGAATATGAATGTTCCGAGTAGTCAGGCTCAACATTAGCCAACCACAGCATCTTAGTCTTCCACTTCATCTTAGACAGTTAAACTTGCATCGAATTAAACCAAAACTTTCTACTCGGTTTTGAAAGAATAAGTCTAATGGATATCCAATTTGGATTCTGAATGGCTCATTAAGCGGTTATGGGATTCAAACCCCAAACTTAGGCATTAGGACTTGTGGAGCGGTTTTTAACAAAATATTGTAACATTTCGGTCCATTTCTTTATTAAATCATTTTGGATGTTACCCATAGGTATGTTTCGGATATCACAAGTAAAGTATCTATCAACAGACCGGCATGAGATTGGTTTAAAACGGGATTTTAAGAAAATGTGGCTTTAAATGATAACAACACTGTCCCTGAGGTAACAGACCCTCATTCATGTAAATTGCTAGTCTAATATCAAGAGTTTTAACCATAAACCTACATAGCGCTGAATCCTGATTATTAAATGTCTTAGAAAATTCATGAATAGCATTGACTATGATCATTGACTCAATATTTCCAGCTCATCGCAAAATGCAACAAGAAATGCCATAGCTAGGAACTATTTTAGAACATATTTAAGTGACCATACCCTGCATAAATCAACAAACCCAAAAAAAAGCAACTGACTCTTTCTGACAGAGGCACACAAGAAAAGACAACAAAAAATTTTGGCCATGGTCATAAAAAAAGGAAGAAGCATCAAGAAAGCAGGGCACATTGCTTATTTTTATTATTATTTTATTTTATTTGGAAAATGTATGCACACGTGTTGCACAGATGGAAATTTTTTTTTACACTTATGTAGGCATAGCATGTATGTGTACATAGGCATAAGGATGACGAGCTGCAGTGTGTTGTAAAGAAAAAAAATAATGATAATGTTGTTCTACACACAAAAATACAATTTGAAATCATTTTTCAGGCTCATCTTCTTTGTCTTAGCTTAAAAAAGATTTGAAAATGAGAAGAACAAGATCTCAAAATGTGATGACTAATGTCTTATACTTTATTTTATGTTTTTTTGCATAAGTGATTTTTTATAAATTTGTCTCTTGTTGATAAATATATATGCTTACGGACGTGACTTCATGTGTCACATAATCGTGGGAGTTGATTCTGTTGTTGTTGACTTACAATCGTTGACAAAACGCTTTTGTAGCAATTAAAAAACAGTAGACAAGGAGCTTGAGCTGCCAAAAAATGTTACATAAAATGAGACACTTAATTTTTTAATGTTCGTAGCTTACATGTGTCGTGTTGGGAGAGGGAAATAAGTTTGCGTGATAAAAATTGTTGTCTTTTTTGATAAAAATTAAATGTAAATTAATTGAGATAATGATGTAATCATGCACATTACGGGCTGTTATGGTGGCAGTTTTGATAATGTGAACTTAATATGGCATAATTAAGCAACAAAGTGTCTTTTAAATGTCAATTTTTAAAACATATAAGCAGGGGTGTAAGCAGCACAATGTGATCACTTGGATAATGTCATGTGGTCACGGTAATACCTTGACGGCTGCCCTGACGGCTAAGACATGGCTCATTTTAGCTCATCTTTACTAGAGTTTGTTCAAAATTGCAGGCCTGCCGACAAAATCTTTGGACGAACTAAAACTTGCAGCCGAAAACTACAGGTCCTCGCTTTCAATTTCTCAAGACCCAGAATTGATCTTCATCACACTTCACATCTTTGTCCGTAAAGAATGATCAAATGTGAAGTGTTTTTCCTTAATGAACCCTAAAACTGATCAGTTCCATATATTTGCAGTAGCCACAAGATTGAAAATGAAACTCTAGATTCAAATATCCAGCAAAAAATCTCAAGAGAAATCTCCAATAATCATAATTGGTATGTGGGTTCTTTTTATCATTCACACCTAGTCCAATTCAGTCCAATTAAAGCCTTGCCTACACACAACAGCAAAATATATCCGAAATAAAATCAATAAAACTCAGAATAATGACTTAAGGAAAACGCGAGAAGCTTAACAAAAAAATTAGCGGATGAATCATTTTGGAATGCCTTAATCAAGAAGCAAACAATATCACTTTCCAAAATAGCAACGTCCAGGTGATAAAAATTATGTCAACGTATGAGACATAAAAATATTTTTTAAGCTATGAAAAAGCATTAAAATCACGAATTCTAATAATTATCAATCGTAAATATTTTATGACTATTTCTGCAAAAAAGTCTTTAATTTCCTTTAAGATCTAATGAAGATACGTGATACATAATTTACACCCAATCTTGACAATGATAATGCTCATAAGTTTTACATTCATCTAATAAGTTGTGTGAAATTGTATATCCTATAGCCCGAGTGAATCCATGGTAAAGCCTTAAAGATGCCGTGGTAAAGCCATCTTCATGTATGTTGCTCGGGTCATTCGAGTGACACAATGTAGGAGCAGTAGATAGACTACCATCCGGAGTCCAAATAGACTCCAAACTCAATATGCCTACCAAACAAACCCTCGTGTTACTCGGGCATGTGACAGTAAATTCTTCAAAAAAGAATCAAATGTGAACATAAAACTATAATTTAAATATTTTAGTTCAAAACCTGTAGTCAGACATCATTTGCATTTTATATGAATTTGCCAAATTCGAATGTGTCTGTCGACAGCTTAAAATTACTTTGTGATAAATTTGACAAATTTTGAATCGTATAATTTGCTCATTACTACTGATTGCTACAGTCTTGTTTCGATGCAAATTAATGTGCAGCACGAAAGAGATTCTTTTCAATAGTCCATTGGTCGTCTCCATTTCCTTACTTATTTCAATGCATTTCTTTTACTTTTGTTTGAATATAATTTTTTGGCGACAGAATTGAATGAGTAGTTAGTCAAACAAAAGAGAATTAATGATCCATTTGATATTTTATTGGCTACTGAACTGACAGTTCTTATTTGTGCATATTATTGCTGTTTTATATTGTGACATTTGTCACCTATTCATCCGTTTTGTGGGTGAATTATGACAGAATATGCACGGATTGTATTGTTACAGAGAGCAATCAGACACTTGGTTGAGTGAGTTTATGGCTGTTTAGATCATAAAGGATTCAACGCTATATTCGAGCGCATCGTTCAGAGACGTCAAGCATCGAGTGAGGTTGACTGCTTTCTGGTCAATCGCTGGCGGACTACAACACAGCAGCTTATGAGCATCATCAACATTCAAACCACAATTGCCCAAACATCTAGACACTCCAAATTATTTCATTCCAAATCCCAAAAAATTCTTATCCACTATCCACAAAAGCTACATATTCCAATTATTCCACATTGTATTCCCAATTTCCTGATTCTTATGGCTTAATTTAACAGTTATTCCAACTTCTATCGCGATAAAACCAAACTCAGAATTTTAAGGATCGTCCATAACATTGACCTGATCGATTATTCCATATTCCATTGCCAATTCAGCAATAAAAAATATTCATCCACAAGCTGTAATTTAACCGATGCCAGATATCAACAATTCCAATTTATTTTACAACTTCAAAAGTCAATGAAGATTTGGCATTGCATGATAACTTACTCGGTAGCACTGCACACCTTCATTAAGTCATTACATGAATCAGAGAGTCCCGACAACAAGACTTCAAATTAAAGGTAGAATAAGAAATTGCAGTTGAAAGATGAATTATATCCCAAATTACTCGAGAATGCATCAATGATAACAATTTAAACAAACATAAATTGTACATATTTGGTAGCTGCAATGCGAGATGCTCATAAAAGGTAATTGATTATAAAGAATTTATTCCTTCTTTTTGTACAATAAAATTGCTTTTATCTTAATATGGAATTAATGTCATCTTATCTTTAATTAAATATAATTTTTCACCTCTCGAGGCTGTTGAATTTTGTACGGAGTTCCGAAAAATTGAGGCGGTTTTGCAATTTTTCGTGTGTTTGCTGATCTGTCAACTTTATATCACATTTAATTCGCTCTCTGAGGAGGCATTAGTTAGTAATGTTCATGAAGTCGTTGGTCATTGAAGCTCTGACTGCATCAAGTCACTTACAGTAAAACCGATCTTCCAGGGACTTGCGCATTGACTCTTAAATCACCTATTTGATGCAATCATTCAACAGAATGTTTCATGCTTTAGATCTCTTAACTTTCCTTGAACTCAGACGTCACTTACAAACAATCCCTTAATAAATATTACGATAATTGACACCGCCGAAAAAGACAAGCTTCATTTTCGCTCAAATTCTCAAAAAATTATTTGCAAAAAGAATGAAAAATATGAGAAATGAGAAAGCATTTTGTGACAATAAATTATTATAATAAACAGAAGTATGTATGTAGTATGCATTATATGCTGAATTTGTGG
The DNA here is from genome assembly GCF_022539635.2 of Chironomus tepperi. Lineage (NCBI taxonomy): Eukaryota > Metazoa > Arthropoda > Insecta > Diptera > Chironomidae > Chironomus > Chironomus tepperi. Next base: position 7,597,258 of record NW_027226207.1, read on the forward strand.
GTGGAATACAAATTTGAACAAAAATTTGAATAATTAAATTCAGAGTTGTTATTAAAATTGGAATTGTGTGACTAAAATCTTAAGTTTTTATGATTATTATTTTTGTCAAAAATTTTTTTTAATTGTTCTGAACATGAGCTCAGACAAATTTTGCAGTGTTAAGTGAGCTTACGTCATTGAACGTTTTAGCTGAGGAATTTGGCAATTTCATTTCAATTTTGAAGAGGCTATAAAAGTTATTGGGATTTTTTTTATGATCAAATTAAAGTGTATCAAAAACCGGTAATTAAATCTTTACGCTTGTCTTCCAGTGTTGGTGGTTTGGAAGGAATTTGTGAATTTGATTATGAATGTGATAGCAAGTCTTTTGTTATCATGGCTAAGTTGTCAGGAATTGATATTTTAACATTGATCTTGCAGCATCAGAGTTGAAATTTTAGAAAATTCCCTACTAAAATAATATAAATTGCAAAATTTCAATTTAAATCTTAAAAATCACACTTGATCTTCTTCAAAAAAGAATCTGTGAGTTCACTTACGTATGTTCTAATAGACTAAATCAATTTTAGTTCACAGTAGTCAGTAAAATTAATTAAATACATTCTTTGAAAAATTTCTGCAATTTTAATGCGTTCAACCGTAAACAAAGGGGAGTTCAACTACTTTCGTCATATTTAACGAAGAATTTTTGAATCTAAAATGTCCGTTATTTGATTAATCAACATATTTTGCAAGTTATTGGCTTTAAAATGACTTATTAAGTGTTTCTTTCGATTCTAAGGTACTTTATTGAAGATCTTAAAACCAATAAGTGCTCATAAATTCATAAAAGTCTCAAACAAATCATTTAATTCAACTCTGTTGTCCAAAAATAATAGGAAGAAGGAAACACACGATATTAAAACACACAAAAGCAAATTGATGCACTCACCAGAGTTTCTGTTCCGCCGAAATCCATTCTGTGTATGTTTGCCATGCACTTGAGTTATTGCAATGACTGTAAGAACTAAAAATATCTTAAAAGTACTTTTATTGCACATTTTTCTTCACTATCTTATATTATTATTTTTAAAATTTTTTATATTTTTTTTATATATTTAATATTTTTATATTCATTTGAGACAGGAGAAATGTGGAAGATAGGCGTCCATCAATCGCCGTGACACTTTGTTACTTCTGTTTGAGTCTCACTTTTATTGACACATCACTTGATGAGAGGCACTCATTTCTATTTTTTTAATTCTTTTATTTTTTCTCTGTAATTCGTCGGCAAAGCAATAATTTCTTCCTGTCCTTTTTCTCCTCTTTCTTTTTTTTTCGCTACGGAATTCTGATTGTATCAAAACATCAGATGAACACTCTATAAAATAAAAGAAAAAAAAAGAGATACTCAATGTGAATAAATAAAAATGAAAAAAAAAGGTAAAGTGTAAATTTATGTGACAATTGTGATCTTTACGAGAGATTGATATCAGCAAGCAACACACGATGAAAGCATAATTATTGAATATATTTTCAAATATTTAATCTTGTGGTGTGAATGTCATAACAGCCATCAAAATGCAGGTATAAAAATTATTTTTTGTTTGATAAGCAACACGATCCTTTTTTTGAAGAGCAACAGTAATAATAAGGAATGAAATCAAACAAAAAAGACCTCATAAATAGAGATCTCAAATAAACAGAAATTGTGTAAATTTTCGATTCAAAGAGATTTTTTTGCGCGATAATAAAAATTGTGAGTATATCCTCGTAGTAACTGGAGTTGCTTTTGGAGATTGCAGATTGTTTAATTCGTTATTTTTCGTAGGTTTTTGAATTCGTTTGTTCAAATTTTGAACTGTTTCGTTAAAGTTTTGGATCACTTTCATAAAATTGATTTTTTTTTTTTTTTAAATAAACTTTTTATTCATTAAATTTTTAACTTAATTATGTACAAAGTTTGGATACATTTTATTTGTATTTAAATTTTTAAGGATTCTGACTTATCGCCTTCAATCACTTAGTTTTTGATTTTATTTTGAAATTGTTTTGCTTTAATTTATGTTATGGTTTATTCGGTGTTTCGCGACGCAAGACGAGTGTTGAAATTCGCTTGCAACTTTCCGACGTAGTCCTCAATAGAGGGTATTTTTGCTTCAGTATGTAGATCTGATATCCTTTCATATCTCGTTTTGTTGAGAACAATTCTCAAGAATTTGTTTTGTAGTACTTGTAGTTTTTGTAGATGTGTTTTTGCCATCCGTTCAAATGCTGGACAGCCGTATGTGAAGATGGGTCTCACGGCTAGCTTGTAGATGAGAAGTTTGTTTCGAACGTCGAGATGTGAGTTCCTGCTGATGAGGGGATAAAGTAGTCTTAGTGCAGTGTGAGCTCTGTTGGTCACATATTCTACATGCTGCTTTAATGTCACTCTCTTGTCGATTATCATTCCCAGATATTTAGCTTCGGTTTCCCATTTGATGTTTTCGTTGAGGAATTTGATGTTGTCTCTAGGAAGTTGCCTGGAGTACCTATTTGTTGAATAAGGCTTGAGTCTTCTGTTTGTTGAGATTTATTTTCCATTTGTTCATGTATTGTTGTACTTTTCTTCCAGTGTGTTGTAGATGTGTTACAATATCGGCTGAGTTTTCTGCAGAATGATACAATGCAGTATCATCTGCGAAGAGTGCGATATTGTTGGTTGTTTCTCTTACAATATCATATGTGTAGATGTTGTAGAGAGTTGGTGAAAGCACTGCTCCTTGTGGTACTCCGAATTTGATTTCATTGGTTTCTGAGAACTGACCTTTAATAAAAACTGAGAAAGTTCTTTCACTTAGGAAAGATCTTACAGTTTTTATAAGTGGTAGTGGAAACCCTAATTTGATCATTTTAAACAAGAGTCCGTTATGCCAGACTCTGTCAAATGCTTTCTCCACATCTAGGAAGATCATTCCTGTTGATTTCTTCCTGCTTATGTTTTCCTTTGCTGTTTTGATTACTTTGATGAGTTGGTGAGATGTTGATCGTCCTGTGCGAAAGCCACACTGTTGAGTCGGAATGATGTTGTTATCCTCCAGATGCTCGTTTATTCTATTCAGCAATACTCTCTCCAATATTTTGCTTAGGGAACTAAGCAAGCTTATTGGTCTATAGCTGCTCACTTCGTTTGCTGGTTTGCCAGGTTTTGGGATCGGGATTACTTTAGCTTTTTTCCAAACTTTCGGAAAATAGTTAAGTTTGAGACACGTGTTGATGATGAATTTCAAATATTCGAAGCCTTTTGGTGGAAGATTTTTGAGGAGTATGTTGTTGACATCGTCTAATCCTGGTGCTTTAGGATTTTTCAGATTTCTTACAATGTATGAGATTTCCTCTACATTTGTAAGTTCTGTGCAGTCACTATTTTCTCCTTCCAATGCTTCCTTCACTGCGTTGTCTACTTCCTGGGTATGTACTGGGTTGTTGTCCTCAAGTGGATTTTCGTGAGCTTTACGAAAATAGTCACTGAGAACGCTGGCTTTTTCCTTATTAGTGATGAACGTTCTATCTGCATCAATCAACGGTGGCATCGATTTTGAACCTTTCTTGCAATGCTTTGCAATCCTCCAGACTGTTTGGTTTGATGGTTGGATTTCTGAAAGCCGCTTATTCCAGTTTGTATTTTTGAGTTCCTTAATTTTGTCTTTGATGACTTTCTGCAGAATGTTTAATTCAGTTTTGATTTGATTATCTCTGCTACGTTGCCATCTTCGTCGAAGACTTCTTTTTGTCCTGATTAAGTCTTTGATTTCTGGTGTGAGCTTTGTCGATTCAAAGTTGATCTTTTTCTTCTTCACAGTTTTGTTTCTGGAATCCATGATGAGTTCTGAGAATACTTTGATATGATGTTCTATCTCCTCTACGGTGTTGCATGAGTTTTCCAGAGTGCTGTCTTCGATGCGACGAGTTATATACGATTTGAATTTTTTCCAGTTGGCATTTCTGTAGTCATATCTGTAAACTGTGTTGTCTGTTCTGTCAACTTTGGATGTCCTGATTTGAAAATACACAGCGCAATGGTCACTCATTGCCTCTGTGCATTTTAGTTCTGTAGTGTTCAGACTGGAATTTGAGAGCATTAGGTCGATTGTTGATACAGATTTCGTCGGATCTTCTGGATAATACGTTGGTGAATCGGGGTAGTAGATCATGAACTCCCCGGACATATCCTGTAGTATTGTCCCGGCTTTGTTTGCTACGTTGCAATTCCACTCTCGATGTTTTGCATTGAAGTCTCCGCAGATGTAGTAGTTTCCTCTGATGTTTGTTATTTTGTTGATGTCATCTCTTAGATGATCGTCTATTTCCTTCCTTTGCTTCCTCCTGGAAGATAGACGGAGAGGATGTGGCAGCTTATTGATTCGTTGATGAAGACTTTTATTCCGATGCATTCTATTAGCTTTGTGTTGTAACTTGGTTGAAGCTGATGTTTTAGATTTCTTTTGACAATGATCGCAACACCGCCTTTTGGTCTATCAATGCGATCAAATCGATGAATTACGTAGTCAGGATGCGAGTCTACTTTGGAGTTTGGTTTTAGGAATGTTTCCGATATGCACGCAACATCAACGTTTTGCATGCTGAGGTAGTCGAGAAATGCTAACATCTTATCTGCAAGGCTGTTAGCATTCCAGTAAATTACGTTGATTCTTTGGTGACTACAATCCATGTTGACTCATGTAGATTTTGGCAACTTTTTGGCCGATGGCTTGTTGTACCTGTTCCTCTTTTAGGTACTCTGGCTTTTTGGTGATGATTTCGATGAATGAGTTGATGAAGAACATGCATTCATCGATTGTGCCTTGGGCTGGTGAAATTTGTTCCTTTATATTAGCACTGGATGAAGGTTCAGGATCGACCTTGTTTGTTTCCAAGGTTAGTGAATTGAAGTCTAGGTCCATAATTTCTACAACCTGCGTTGAGTTCTGTTGATGATTGTTATTGGTCTTTGGCTTTGACCTGTTGTTATTACCATTCCTTCCCCTTCTCCTATTTCTTCGGTTTTTGTTTTGATTTCCCTGATTTGAGGGTTTCTGCTGTGGATGATTATTTTGTGATTTTATGGTGACTGGTGCGGAGGTTTCAGAAGCTGGTTTTCTAGATGTTGTTGGTACCGGTTCTGGGATACTCCTAGCTGGTCTTTGTGATGTAAATTGATCAGATCCGCCTGATCGTTCACCTGCTTTTGATGTTGGTGGAGCATTCCTTTGTCCAGCAGGATTTCGTGGAATCCTTTGTTGTTCACCTGATGGTCTGTTTTGATTTCGGTTGTTGTCGTTCGTTGATTTAGCTTTCCACTTCTCGATTATTTGTTTCCTGATGTTGCATTCTTGTGAGATTGCTGTATGTTTCTCGCCGCAGAAGTGACACTTTAGTTTTTCGATTGGGACCTTGTTGGTTTCAATCGAAATGTAAGGACAGGTTTTTGAATCATGCTGTTCAGAGCATCTGAAACAGATTAGTGGTTTGTTACAACCACGTTGTCCATGACCAAACTGCAAACATTTCGAACAGAAAGAAGGTCCGTTACGCCTGTTGTTGTATTTAGCCCATTTTACTTTGAAGCCGTAGACACAGTTAACCTTTCGAAGGTTTTCCAAAATGTTACCTTCCTGTACTTTATTAAAATACAGAAGGTAGTTCTGATCGTCGTCGTTTTCGTGTCTCCTTTGTTTCATTGTCATTTTGACAATTTTAACTGGTGATATGTTTTCCGTTTTCAACTCCTTTTCCAAGTCTACGATCTCCATCATTGGAAGTCCGTAGAGCACGAATTTCATCTGTGGTTCCTGGTTTGCATAGGTGTGAAAGTAATGTTGTTTTTCTCTGAGGAGTTTGATGAATCTGTCGTAGTCGTCCCAACTCTCCGTTGATACAACTTTTGTTTTGAGTTTATCCTTTTTGACGTTGATCATAAAACTCCTGGGTTGGTTGTTGATCTGGTTCATCAACCTTCTGATCTCCTGTCCTCCACCACTAGTTATATGGATCGGTGGTGGTTTTGGTTTCTGCTGTGATGTTACGTTGTTGTCTTTCGATGATGATGATATTTCACTTTGTTTTGGTTGTTCTGGTGCTTTGCTGTTATCTCCGCTGAAGTTGAAAAATCTGTCATCGTACAGATTCGTCCTGGCATTTGAGAAGTCAAATTGTTTTTTGTTATCATCTTTCTTTTTGCTAGCACTAGATATCTTTTTGGCTGGCGCACTGAAGATTTCAAGTGGTCTGCGACGTTTTTCTGCCCTTAATGGTTGGACGAATTGATCCATTGTTGTCTGTTTTGTTTTGAGATTTTCCATCTCAATGTCATGTTGCTTTTCGTTGTTTATATCCTCGGTGATGAGAGTTGTCACGGGTGCTGAATCTTGTTGTTGAGATTCAGGTTGTTTTTCCGAAAGTTTTTGGTTACTTTCCTCGTTGTTGAGATTTGTTGTTGTTTCTACCATTTTGCCGAACAAGTCAAAACACGTCTGAACAAGTTGAACTGAGATTCGAAACTTTAATCTCTGTTGTTGTTATCTGGAGCTTTTGAGAATTTTGAATTAATTGCGGAGCGAATCAAAAACACGTCTGTTCCCTTTGACGGACCGACGTGAACTGGCCATAAAATTGAACTTTTCGCTAATATCTTGAGGAAGTTCGACAAATTTTTCGAATATTCTCAGCAAAATTTTGAGCATTTTCGTTAAGATTTAAAAAATTTCGTTTAAATTTTTATTTATTTGCCTAAGTTCTTTAAATTTCAGCGTTTTTCTAAGTAATTTTTAATATAACCTTCCATTTTGGTTGATAATCACCTAAGGTTGATGATTGGTGATCTTCTATGACATTGTATTCTATCAGGGGATTGTCCACCAAACAAATTGTAAGCAAATGTACAATTTAATAAATTTTGATTGAATTAACAGATATTTTATGTAGTAATAGATTGTAAACTAACTACATAACTTCAAACAATTACTTCAATAACATCAATCTACTCTATAGTTTCCATTTGTTGTATAATTTACAAATTTCTAATTATAACAACAAAAGAAACCACATAAATTCTTCTATCGATAGTTCTACCATAACATGAGGGTTCCCACGTGTTCAAAAAATTCCAATCCTACTAAACCTCACTCAAATCTTTCAAATTCAATCACATCAACCAAAAATTCATAAAATCAAAATTCAACTCCTAAAATTTTGTTACTCAATTAAGGAGAAAAATTCCCAACCAAATTTACGACACCGTCATCCTAATTGATAATTTACGATGCTTGATTGATCATAACGTATGACAATGCGCCGTAATCGACGTCATCTGATACTTGCAACCATCATTTAGTGGCTACAAATTTATCACATAACAGCAAGAGTCCATTGATCTTGAAATGGCAATAAATTAATAATTTATGAGACATGAAAATTTCTCTTCTAATTTTTTATTTCATTCGCTGCGTTTTATCGATTTGTTAAAAATTCTATTTAGCAAAAATATTATGCAAATTAAGAATTCCATTTCTTCCTGTTGTTAGAATCTAAATGAAATTTGAAAATTATGCAAATCTTCAACCTTTTTTTTTGTCTTTAAAATGAGATTATTTTTAAATTTATAGGAACAAATCCAATAAAAATTCTATTTCTTTTTTGCGCTAATAGAATGAGAATAAAAGTGTTTATGGGTAAAATGAACTGTTATCTATTCGTACGAATTAGACTCTCCAAATGACTTAACTAAACATCCCAAAAATCTGTAGATTCAAAGTTCTAAATGAAATCTAGTTTAACTTGCGAATTGGATGTGACAACATTGCAAATGCTATGTAGATCTGTTGATAAATAGAAGAGGATGGGCATGTGAAATTTTCATTCATAATTTAAAGTTTTGTAGCTATAAATTTTATTTTAAAATTAATGACATTTATTTCTCTATGAATAAGAATTGCACGTCTAATGTAATTGGATATGGTGAAGTGGGAATAGCTTGCATGATCTATGGCATAAAGTCTATTGCATTCTTGAGGTGACAAAGGTGGAATTTTTGCATTGTTTTAAGTTTCTTTGGAGATTAGTTAAGATGCTCGAATGGAATTATAGTGTTTTTTTTGTGTAGAAAGCCAAGACAATCCTAGTAAAAACAGCAAAGCGGAGCAAGACTCCTTGGATCCAAAATAACTGAAAATTATTTTGAATAAGACAGTATATATATATAATATCTACAGAATCTAAGGTCAAAAGCATCCTCGGATTAGAGATTAAATGCTCTTGCTGCTAATAGCAAAGGTTCAATTCCTTTTGATTCCTTAACTCTCAATTCGTCGAATTCTAAACACAAGGAAACTATAAGAAGATCTACATTCCCATAATTTACTCTAAAATCCTCCAAAAATCTCAAAATAAATCACATTCTTCCTTACCATCATTCCTCAATTCCCACGAGTAAAATAATTAATACGATTTAAATATCACAAACAAAATGTTTAAGGAAGCAATATTTTAAAATATCTTCACCCCACCTACATATATTAATTAGAACCTATTAATAGCTCATCTACATACAAGAGAGATCAACGCTCTATCAATTAGACCTTTAGTGTCTTTGTGTTGCCAAAATGTTATGGAATTGGTATCATTGAGAAATAGCTAGAAATTGCTAGATTTTAGTCAAACCGAATATTCGAATTCTGGAACTAGACTGGCGTGACTCTGGTATGGTCCCGGATTCAAATCGAATCTCGGACCAAGTCAGAGTCACGCCGGCTAGGGAACTGATTTTGGATCGATTAACCAAGTAATTTCAAGAATCTAATTCAGCGTTGGGCAACCTTTGAACCGCGGCACACTAGTGCGCCATCAAATATTCTTAAAAATGTCATGAACCGCATGCCGTGTGCAATTTCGATCGATGCTATCCACCAATCCATCCCGCGAAAAATAAAACGTTGCCCACTCTTGATCTAATTAAACAAAGTTTTAATCAAAATTACTCATCCAGAACAACGTCACATAATGAGATGGAAGAAGAGAAAATTTTAATTAAAATGAACTTGTAGATCATGATTAATGAGCAGCAATAATCATCAATACAATGACTGATAAGCACTAACAAATTTAAATTCACTTTCAAAAAAATACAAAAAAAAATTAAATGCTCATGTCACTGTACATTCATGAATGTCTCTTTTCATTTAGACAGCAAAAATTAATCAAATGTCGCGTACAACTTGTTAGTGATTCTCATTCTTATCAATCAGAGATGAGAGAGAGACACACACAAAATAATATGAATATCAAGAGCGTGTAGTGTGGTTCATTTGAGAATACGCAAGATGAAAAAAATTTGAATTAAAAATTATAAAAAAAAAAGAAATCTTATCGTTAAGAGATTTGAGAATATTATGCACGAAATATATGTGACAGCAGTAATCTCATATATTATTGTATCAAATTCACCAAATGTGAATTCTTATTTTATAAAAAAATTCATATTCGCAGTCAAAAATATTCTAAATTTTTATTTTAATTTAATTTTAATAACGATTTTTATTCGGTTGTGTAACAGCAACCTGTTTCTGAGCATTGCTTGTTACCACATATGTAGTTTTTTGTTTTGCATACTAGGAACGTGTGGTGCGGTGAGAATGGCGATTTAATTATGAGAGTGGCAGGTGCTATGAATTCGCGATTTAAGTTAAAAAAGATGCAAAGTTTTGCTTCAAGATCCAAAAAAAGATGCAAATACTGTTCAAAATCCACAAAAGATGCAAAAATTTGATTGATAATTCAAAAAAGATGCAAAATTTAGCTTCAAGATTCAAAAAAGATGCAAAACTTTGTTTCAAGATCCACAAAAAGATGCAAAGTTTTGCTTCAAGATTCAAAAAAGATGCAAAACTTTGTTTCAAGATCCACAAAAAGATGCAAAGTTTTGCTTCAAGATTCAAAAAAGATGCAAAATTTAGTTTTTGATCCAAAAAAGATGCAAAATTTGCTTGCCGATTCAAAAAAGACGCAAAATCTTCTTGAATATCAAATAAAGATCTATAAACTCAACAGACATCCAACCATAACTATACACCGAACATCAATCCAATATATTTTATTTTCGCAAAGATTAAAAGATTTACTTTTTTGTTATAATTTGATTCTCACATTTTTCTCTGATATACATGTTGATGGTTTCATTTATTTCATTTCATACTTTCTTGTTCTCACTGTTGTCGAAATGATCGTGTCAACGAAAATCGCCGTTGGCTATGCGGAAATTTTTTATTTACTTTATTTTTTATTCCTTACACATTGTTATATGCTTTTTGACTCAAATTTTTTTGTTTTGTTTTAATTGCATGCGTGCATTTGTAAAAGAAACACATTCGAGTGTTAACGACCTGTATGAATGTCCACAAAAGGAGAGCATGGACAAAAGAAAGAAAATATTTTTTGTGGACAAATGCAATTTGATTTATGGTTTCTAAGCCATGATAATTATTCATGCCGATAAGGAAACTCAGATTTCATGAAAAATTAAGAATTTAATGAATTATAATTTTTTTGATGGGGGTCATTTAGACATGACGTCGGTTCAAAATGATGGGGAGGAGTTGGGGAGCAATTTGGATTGATGTTTGGGGTTTGACCCCTAAGTTGGAAGACCCTAGAGCAATGGTGGGCAACATGTGAGTCGCGACACCAGAAATTTTTAAATTGTCATGAATCGTAAGCTGTGAGCGGCTATGATTGAGGTTTACCACCATAGAGTGCCATGGCGCATTTAAGGCTGCCCACTACTGGTCTAATATGCCAACTAAGGGGTCAAACCCCAAATATCGATACAATTAGCAGCTCATGTACACAATCCAAACATATACAATTGGTTTAATGATCAGTCGAACACTAAAGCTATGACCCCCTCCATAAAGACTCTCCAATTGACATGATTCCCAAACAATCCCCAATATCGTGACTTTTTACGTGCAAATCGATCTTGCCTTTGTCTTATTCATTTGAATGAATTTAGAATTAATTACGTGGTGACTTTTTGGTGGTTCTTCATTTAATTTCTTGCCTGCTGATCTTATCGACTAGCGTCTTTTATTTAAAAATTATCCTTTTAGAATTGAATAATGGGATGAATTTAAAAGCAATTTTTTGAGGTTCTCTGAATGTCATTTAAAGACTTCTTTGTCTTAATTTCTTGAATGTTTAAGGATTTTTGAATATTCAACAAGCTTTATTCCTTCAAAATATAGTCATAAAAATCAAAAAATGCACTAAAATAGCCATTAAAAAATTTGTGATGTAATCTTTTAATCATCATCGTAAAAAAAATTTGTCAAAAATCATAAAACAAGCTTGTCAAAAAAAGATTCTGCTCGCATGTGTGATTCAGACCCGACGATCGTCTCATAAAAATTATTTGCTGATAAAAAGACACAGCATCAAAGTAATTCCATTTTATCATTGGACCGCACACAAAACGTTTTCCCATACATTTCATTAATTAATTCATTCCATTTTTTCGAAGGATGGAGTCGCTCTGAATTCTTAAAAAAGAAAGACTAGCGTGACATGATTTATGTGCAAAAAAGAGTTCTTGATAAAAACTTTAAAAATTTTAACTTGATTGTCTGAGATTTTGAAAAATAAAAGCTCATTTAAAGAAATGAATGCTAATCTTTTGTTGCCAATTATTTTGATTACTTCTTTTGGGGTTTATTATGACTTGCGAATGTGATTAGCTTGGATTTGGGAGTTGGAGGTTGACTTTTGAGTCAGTTTTTCTTGGTTAGAATGTTCAAATGAGTCATAAATTTTGATTGAAAGTGATTATGTGACTGAAATCTATTAAATTTGGCTCTTGCCGTCTTAAAGATGAAGAATTAAGTTAAATTTTGATTAAAGATGCTGTTAAATGGAAGAAAACGCAATAAAAATCTTAAATATGGGAAAATTTTGCAATTTTTTTTTCAAAATTCATAAGTTCGTTAAATTTGTTCGATGAAAATTGATTAAATATCTTATTGTAGATTGCAAATTTTGAAGCAATTCGTTGAGTTAAGTCGAAATTTGAATGAAAGGTTTTGATTCCAAAAAAGCCTTTTTAATTCCAAAATGTCGAAAAACTTTCCAACTTGATTTTAATTTATTTAAGAAATATACTTTCAAACAATGCTGGCGCTTTAATAATATATATTCGGACATCTTTTTTGTAAACAGAAAATGAAAACAAGAAGAACTTAAATCAGTTTCGCCGAAAAAAAAAACTGAGATGAAATGTGATTTCATACAAATCATGTGTGTAGATTAGTGGCAAATCATTAAATTGAGACTCTAAACGCACATCTGATAGCAGTCTATAAAACAAAATTAAAATCATATGTTCACTGCCTTTCATTCAGTCTGATTCTTACATACACTAATATCTCGTCGATTTGCTTGTCGACTAATAAAAATAAATCTCTCTCGCGTATATCCAAATGACCTTAATGTTTATTATAATGTTCTCATGTTGACATCAACAAATCATCTTCTCATATTTAGGTTTATTTTTTATATTTATTTCATAGAAAAAATTTCACGAGTTTCACAGACGACGCACTGTGATTTTCTAAGAAGACAAAAAGGAAAGAAATGAATGTTTTGGCTTACAGATGATAGAAAAGCATTCATATAGCTGAGAGATTGATGAAATGAGACTTGAGGGGATTTATCTATTAAAATAATTTATTAGTGAGGTTCATTATGAATTACATTTTTTGTAATTGATAGGTCAAAAGTAATCAAATATATCATCTGTAGATTCACAGATGCAGAATTTTTGTTTTTATTAAGATTGATGGATATTAGGGTAGACGGAGTGAATTTGAATTGGTTTTGTGCTAATGTGATTAAAGATTTGTTGGATTTGTGATGTTGTGGATTGAATTGAGGGAGGGATATGGTAGTTTTACATAGTTTGAATCGTATTGAGGAACTCTTTGGTTGATATTTAGGCTAACTATGGGAAATATACCAAGTGGACAAAAATACGTTCAAACTAGGTTAAATGCAAGTTAATGTTTATTTAATGACTAGTTCTAACGGTGTTTTGCCAATTCGAGGATGATTAGCCATTATTCGAACATTAAAGCAAGAAAACATTGTATTTTGATGACAAACTTGATGTTTAATGAAGAAAGTTGGAAGAAAGAATCTCTAATTCCTTAAATATTGAACAAACTCAATTTGTGAATAAGCTGGAGTAGTGAAATTAAGTTTTTGTAGTTTATAAACTCATCGTACAGAGTTTAATGAATAAACTGGAATTAATCATAATTTTTTTGGATTTATATCTCGAAAAATCCTGATTAATAGAAGAATTTTATCAAAAAATGAGTTGTTTTGACTCCCAAAACACCCTTGTCTGACAGTGTAGCAGAGCCCTAAATGCTCAGGAAGAGCTTGAAGTCCATTTAGATTTCGTGAGAAAATGTCGAGTGTAACAATGCCATGAACAGTATTATTGCAGTAAAAACGGATAAAAATCAGTCATTACGATATCGTCAAGGGAGCTACGCATCTTATTGTTGATACGGCGACATTTGGGTATCCTAGCGAATATGTTACGCTGTTCGTGACTCAGTTTAATTGAAACTACTTGTCGATTTCAAGCTCTGAGATATATCTAATGTTTGTCCATGATTCATCTTTAAACGATCTGGTTACTAAATGTATTAATTACTCATCTAGTACTAAATCCAAGAACTATCAAATCTGATCAAAGCCAGAAACTTTTATGACAAAATTACAGCAGTTCCTACAAAAATTAGATTAGATCATCAAAAAATCTCCTTCCTGATCTAACTTAATGCAAATTTTAAGTGCATTTTTCTCAAAAAGCCAGCGTCATACTTAATGGAATGTGATAATTGATTCCATAAAAATTAATAATTTTGTATCTGGCAATTTTCAATTTTTCCTTTTCGCACAAACAAGAGAGAAAAATTTCCTCAAAAATTTTCGTTTAGCAACACACAAAAAGAAAAACTAGCCGTGATTCTTGACAAACAAATCAGCTCGTAGATTTGAAAAATGACTTTTTTCCCTTCTTTTCTTTTCAGTCTTATAGTAAATAAATGTGTGCTATTGCCCTAATGTCCAAATGTTTTCAAATAATCGCTTTACACGAAAAAAAATAAAATAAATAAATATTCAGATGTGTATTTTCAGACACTATACATATATCAGTGGTGGGCAACCTTTTTTGTGACACGGCCCACTTTGTTAGTCACCTCGACCAAAACCGCACGCGACATACGGCTCACGACATTTCCAACAATTTTGCCCTTCCAACTAGAGTGCCGCATCCCACAGATTGTCCACCACTGCTCTATTTATTAATGTATGCATACAAAATATTAAAAAACATTTTTTTTATTGTGGATATATCGGATTCTTGCGTATTTTCTCCTCTTAATATCTCATCGTATGCATGAGAATTACACATGGAAATGATTCATATTATGCTTGCGAAATCACTCAGATTGCCGTTGATGAGGTCGCGAGTTGAAAATCGTAATAATTTTATACAGAATGGAAGATGATTCTTGGGATTTACTTGTAGTATTTTTAGATTATGATGCTTATGGAATGTGACCTTATTGGGTTTTATGATTTATTTTGAGTAATTGGTTATGTTGATAAGAGGAATTGACTTAGTCATTTAAAATAATTAAGTAAAATTGTTGTTGATCTGCATCCTTTCAACCCGAACAGCATTGCTTGATCGCTATATGACTTGACACAAACTTGCTAATTTGGACCCATTTTTAAGTCAAAATTTGCGATTCATCGCATTATGCCACTCGAAAAAAACGTTGAAATTGTTGGGAATCGAACCTAATTCCTTACAAATATTAGAATTTTGAGTCTATAGTCCACAATTCAGCCACTTGATCTACATTGTCTCTAATTTTGGACTCGCAGATTAGACTAAATATGATAAATTACCCAGCCTATACTAGGAGACACAAAGATTCTGTTAACAGCCAATTAGAAGCTATGCAGAGTTCAAATCACATCCATATTAATGAAGTATTAATGTTTTTGCCATTTTTATGTAACTCGGATACCTTTTCAGATATAACAAATGTACATAATTCACAAACAACTACCGCTAATAATCCACAGCTTAACTACCTCATCGCAGAACAATCTAGACTCTAAACCACAAAAACAACATCCTAAACTTATCGACAAGATCATTATCACGATTTTCCAATAAATTATTGGCGATTAAATTTCAGTGGTAAATCATATGTTTTTGGTGAATTATCATTGTGGTCAGCCACAGATTGCGTGGTCTGCATACTAATCTTGAGACATGCAACATATCAATTTGCAAAATTTTTGGACTACTAACAAGGCTGGATATTATCATGTTTTATTTGTATTTCGATGATCGGTTCTTCAAGTCTTCCTTAGAAACTAATGCTAATGCTAAGCAGTTCTCCAGCAAAAATAGATTTTTTTGAAGATGATCACTTTAAATTTTCTTAAATGAAGAGCACTTGGGAATTTTGATTTATGGCCTAATTTGAGAATATTTGGAGAATATTAAGTAATTTTGTTTTATAAATTGCTGAGTTTTTCGGTTAAACAATGACCAGAGGCATGTTTGGGAGAGTGGAGCTTAAAGCAGCCCGATCGGCACAATGCGATAAATCGCATAATTCACCTTAAAAATAAATTAATCACCCGAGTAGACAAAAATACGTTATAACTAGTAGATGACCAGTCGTCAAGATTCCAGCAGGGTAACTTCGTTCTTAGCGTGCTTGGTCATAGCGAACACGTTGTGCTACATATTTGGGTAGATTGGAATTTTGCTTGAAGAAGTTGAAATCAGTTCATTCAGAGTTCTGAGGAAGGATGATGGTGAGCAAAAGTTGTTAATTACTCATTTTGAAATTGTGTTTCTAGAACAACTTAATGTTCTTGTATTGTCTATGTAGAGCAGTAGTGGGCAATCTGTGTGCCACAGCACATTAGTGTGTTGACAAAAATTCATGTCAATTCTGTTCTGATCCGTATGTCGTATGTGGTATCGGTCAAGACTAACAATCAACAGACAAAGAGACCGCTTTGAGACCGGCTATGAGCCGTAGTGGTGTTTTTGTAGAAAAATAAATGCTTGCGTATTACTGACCTAGTACCTCATTTGAAACCAATTTCTTAAGTCATAACATAGAATATAGAATAATTAAATTATTTATATCCGAGAAATTATCCCCTTAGGTAGTTTCTTTGAAAATTATGGATAATGTTATGAATTTACTGCATTTGCTACAATTGCTTCAAGACATACAAGACATGAACATATTCTAGACTTAATCCAATTCTACATAAATTCTTTCACTACTTTCTATTCTCCCATAAATTCCCACAATTTAAAATACAAAAATTCCCCATTCAAAACTTAAAATTCATGACTTACACTACTTCATTACAAAATTGAACGATATTTCACTTAATCATACAATATATTCTAGTGGATTTGAAATTTATTGCATGAATATTAAATCTAAAAGCCGATTAAAATTTTCAACAAACTCTTCATTTATTCCCAATTCCAACCCATATTCGTGTGAAATTATCACAAGAACGTACAGCAATTATTTGATCAATTGAAGCATAAAAAGAAATATTTATAGAGTGATAGCGGCATAAATCATAAATTTATGTGCGTAAATACAATAAAAACCCCTTAAAGTGATTTACAACAATTTACTTTAAATTCAATCAGCACAACGCATATGGAGAAATTCCCTTTCCTCGTTCCTATACGGCTGTAATAGATATTTACAAAAGAGTGATCTTGTTATTGAGCCATTTGGATTTTCATTTTTCGCAGTTCAATTACGACGTTAAGAAATCTCTGAACGTAAGTGAACGCAAATATCGCTAAGTCAGAACTTCAAAGACATGAATATAATTATTTTTTTTTTTGTTCATCCACAATACATTCGTACCAAGACTCTTTTTTTTCCTCATCTCGTCTTACAAACATTTGTATATTTTTAGATAAAATAGACTAAAAGAGTTAATCCAAATGAGAGGAAAAACTTGTACGTAAGAAGATATTTTCTTTTCTTTTTTTTCGAGGTATGGAAATTCATCCGCTGACTGCCTGCCGATATAATCGTATACAATTTCAAAATATATGGCTTATGACTCACGTTGATCTCGATTTTTCTTTTTTTAAGGTTTTTAGATGAAAAAAGTGAGACAAAATATTGAAATTCTGGTGGTTTTGCATTGTTTTTAGTAGGATTCGAACCTGAGCCGTCAGACTGCATTTCCTGCATCTTAGTCTTCGACTATATCTCATAGTTTGTCCAAGACTGAAGGCCTGTAGTTTTAAAATAATCTTAGTTTTTACTTAGAAATTTACATTAAAGTTTTTACCGATTTTTCAAAATTCAAACTCTAAAAATGTCGGTCACAAAAATTTACTCACTTCGAAAAGTTTTTATTGAATATTTCAATCAATACAACGATTTATTACATAATAAATGCATAAAATGATAATAAAACATGGCAACAGTTCATTCACATTCAATTCCCTAAGTAAAATTCATAAACTAGAGTCATTTGAAGTAAAAATCTAATATCCAAGCCAATAACAAGCAATTCAAAAAAGTAAATATCCATAAATTCGAATTTCCTCCTCAAAAAAAGAAACCTCATGGAAACACCGAAAAATAAAAATTAAGTACTGTGCTGTATAAAAATTAATTCATTAAACAGGAAGAAGAATCGAAATTTGTTATACAGTAAATTTACTTTCACTGCCCGCATAAATGAATATAAGTCAATGCCCATCAAACTCAAGAGAACGGAAATCATTTCAGGAATAATAAACAAAAAGAGAAGTCCACAAAATTGATCTCTCTAGTCACAGATGCATAAAAAATGCATATTGAGTCTTAATGTCTGATTAAATCATATTAAATAATCTCATCTCGTCGACTTATTTTCTCTCAGATTGTTTTTTTGTCTAGCGATGCACTTAAAAAAGTGTTACAATTTGCAGTTTGACAGAAATGAATATAAATAGACATGCATGGCTTAATATGAAGGAAAAAATTACAAAAGTCCTCGTGTTATTGTTCGAGGGACTTAAGCGCATTTTTGTCCCAGCAATCAGTAATTGATTAATAAGTCACTTCCAGACCTAAAATTCATGATCCAGTAAGATCCAGGTCACTTCCAGACCTAAAAAACAAAATCCAGTAAGATCCAGGTCACTTCTAGGCCTAAAATTCAAGATCCAGTAAGATCCAGATCATTTTCAGACCTAAAAAAAATCCAGTAAGATCCAGGACACTTCTAGACCCAAAAACAAGATCCAGTAAGGTCTAAGTCACTTCTGTCCGCTATGCAAAAAAAGATCGATAAGATTCGTTAAAGAAAGAATTCAAGAAATTAATTTTTAAAATATTAAGAATATTTTGAAATAACGTTTTTCTGAAATTTAAATTTTTTAACGGATTTGAAAATTTCAAAGCTTTTTCGCAAAAGTTTGTTTACATTTTGTACTGAAATATAAAATTCATTAATTTTCGTAATTATAGATCGTTTTAAGATTTTTAAAATACTTTGCGGCCAATAAAACAATGGAACTGATCTTTTAAAACCATTCCGAGCTCTCTACGATGTCTAGTTAAAAAGTTTTTCTTCGCCCGAACAGCCGAACAAAGTGACTTATTAAGCTACCTTTTTGAAAACAAGTTTCAAAAATGCGCTAAAAATCTACAGCATGCAATTACATTGTGAAGAAATTCTGAAATTTATTTTTCATGAATGAAAATAATAAAGTCGAAATGGATCAGGTTATGATTTATGCCAGGCTTTTTAATATTTTAATAATTCTTTATTGCACTTTATGCAGTTTATTATTGCTTCATGATTTTCTATCATCACATAAAACGGTATTTATTTTTGAATTTATGTTCATTTCCGTGAAAAAGTGGACGATGAGTATGCAGTTTGGGAAAAATTGTGGTTTATTATGGATTAAGGAAGCTTTGTGTTGTAGATTTTATAGGAAATCGGATCTTGCTGTTCTTTTGAAGTTTGTTTTGTGGTTTTTATGTTGAGTTACTGTCTAAAACTTAGAAAATTTTAAAATTAATCTCAAATATGGAAGCATCATTGACCTTGAATTGCATGTAAAATAATTCAAAATCTCAAAAGCCGTTAAAACGTATGATGAGTATGCAGTTTGGATGAAATGTGATTTATTATGGATTAAAGGAAATTTCCGTTGTAGATTCTATAGGAAGTCGGTCGATGCTGTTCGTTTGAAGCTTATTTTATGGTTTTTATGCTAAATTGCTGTTTAAAACTGAGAAAAATGAAGAATTAAAGTCAAATATGAAAGCATCATTGACCTTGGATTGCATTTAAAATAATTCAAAATCTCAAAAGCCGTTAAAACATGAAAAGCAATCTTCAAAGCCATAAAATCGCACAATTACCCACAAATACACTTAATCCACTCATCCTCAATGCCTCATAAACTTTATCTCAATTAAAAAAAATTCAATTTAATTTTCTCATACTGCCGCGGTGCTCCTTTCTTGTTAGCACAAATGATAAATTACATTCGAATACGAGCATGCAATTTGTAATCTGTTCACCTGAAAAACTGTATATTTGAGCATTTGATTTAATGACATTATATTCTCAATGAATACGATCATTCGCATTTGGCACGAGCATCGTCTGCGTTACTCTTAATTCACACATTTTATTCAAGTGTAATTCATTAAAAAAAAAAGAAACTGTTTTAGTCGAACAAGAGGGAGGCAGTGAGTGAGAAGACATACAGCACAGCACAAGTGAGTGCTGAAAATGATGTAAACAAAACAGAATGTAAACGCACACAGTGCGGCAATTAAATGGAAAATTTGCAATGAAAATTTTGCGCAGAATTCCTCAACGAAAACATCAAATGGGAAACCGAAGCTAAATATCTGGGAATGATAATCGACAAGAGAGTGACATTAAAGCAGCATGTAGAATATGTGACCAACAGAGCTCACACTGCACTAAGACTACTTTATCCCCTCATCAGCAGGAACTCACATCTCGACGTTCGAAACAAACTTCTCATCTACAAGTTAGCCGTGAGACCCATCTTCACATACGGCTGTCCAGCATATGAACGGATGGCAAAAACACATCTACAAAAACTACAAGTACTACAAAACAAATTCTTGAGAATTGTTCTCAACAAAACAAGATATGAAAGGATATCAGATCTACATACTGAAGCAAAAATACCCTCTATTGAGGACTACGTCGGAAAGTTGCAAGCGAATTTCAACACTCGTCTTGCGTCGCGAAACACCGAATAAACCACAACATAAATTAAAGCAAAACAATTTCAAAATAAAATCAAAAACTAAGTGATGAATGCGATAAGCCAGAATCCTTTAAAAATTTAAATACAAATAAAATGTATCCAAACTTTGTACATAATTAAGTTAAAAATTTAATGAATAAAAAGTTTATTTAAAAAAAAAAAAAAAAATTTGCGCAGAACTTGCTTCTATTATTTTTAAAAATAACGACTCTTCTCCTTTCTTAACGAAGCATAAAGCGTTTGACGAGTGAAGACAAAAAAAAAATGTGAATTCTTGAAAGGAAATTCTAATTAATATTCTTGCAATGTGATTGCCACTGCTGTTGGGAATTAATCAAAACTGATCACGTACAAATGGAGAGAGAAAAAGAAGCAACAAAGATTTTTTTTTCTTTATTACTTTGCCATTTAATGTTGAATTTGATCAAGGATGGGACGGCGGATACTTTATGATAAAATTGGAATAAATTATGGACAATTCCTGGATATTAAATAAATTAATGTTTGCGAATTGGAGAAAAGGTTAAAAATTGGATTCAATTTGAGTTTATTAAGTTAGATAATGTAATAGAATGTAAATGAAGAAATTGACTTTGAAGAAATTTGAAAGAAATTTGAAAAATATAAAATTGGTTTAAAAAATTAATTTTTTTTTAAATTAACTAGCAAATTTCATTTAATAAAATGTATAAATTTAGAATTGAACAAAAATAAAATTTGAACTTTTTAAATTTTCTTCAAATTATTAACATTATTTTCAAAGAAAAATTCAGATTTTTTAGTAAAATCTACAAGCACGGCCTTTAAAATCCTTATCAGAAAAATGCCGGTAATTAAAATTATTTAATAATAATCTACATATTTAATTATGTTTTAGAAATTTTTGTAGGTTAAGCTAATAAAAGATTTTTTTTTAGCATTATCAGTATTATTTTTCTTTTGTAAACATTTCGTTAAAATGTAACAAAATTGAAAATTGTCGATTTTGTATTATATATCTTTGATTTTTGATTTTTTCATACCAATAAGCTATTTGAAAAAATGTTGAACAATAATTAAATTTATGTATTAATATTTAAATTTCATTCCCTTGAGCTCATACTTAACAAGTTTTAAATATAACGATTTGATACTTTAAATTTAATAATCAGAAAACACAATTTTAATAGTTTGATAATTTAAATTTGATAAGTTAAAATTCAAATTTGAAAATTTTTAAATTGAATTAAAAATTTTTAAATTGAATTGAAAATATTAAATTGAATTGAAAATTTTTAAATTGAATTGAAAATTTTTAAATTAAATTGAAAATTAAAATTTAAAGTTTAGAAAATTAAAATTTAAAGTTTAGAAAATTAAATTTCAATAATTTTGAATTAATCATTCGAAAATATAATTTAAATAATTATTAAACTCATTATTAAATTAAAATTAAACTCTAATTATTAAAGAAATTAAAATTTTAAATTTTAAAGTTTTTTAATTTTAGTCTTTAAAATTACTAAATTTAAGTTTCCTCATTATTAAAATTTAATATTCAAAATATCAAATTTCAAAATTTGATCTTTTTTAAATTATCTAATTTCAAAAATGGAATATTTATATTTTAAGATTCTTAAACAAAAACTCAAATTACACAATTCAAAAATTCAATTTTGAAATTTGAAAACTTAATTTAAAATTCACAAAACGAATTTTTCAAAATTTTTCTAATTTCAAATTAAGAACTAAGCTATTAAAAAACTCAATTTCAATAAAAATTAAGAGAAAATTTATTTCAATTTTCAAATAATCATCACAGCCACTTTACGACTTTATGGAAAACTCCACAAACGATCTGTTCACCTTCAATTCTTTTCACACAGTGCCCCATCGTGAATCCTTCAAACAAAAATTTTCAATTTACCTAAAAATATTTTTATTAGAATTTTTAATTTCTTCAACTTTTCAAGTCAATTTATTATAAAGACACGTTTTGCACATCGACAATAGATTCTTTTTGAGAATATTTGCAATATTTAGTTAATTAAAAAATTTTATTGAACAAGTTTTCAGTTTCAAAAGTATTTTTAATGTTTACTTAAAGATCACGTTATGTTTAGCCGACAATAGAAAAGCATTTTCCTCGCAATTTTTTCAAAAAAAAAGAAAAAAGAAATTTCGCAAAAAAAAGGAACGAGAAAAATTGCTTGCATTAATCTTCGTTTCAACAGTAAATGAATATTTCGTTCCATTTGTATATTATTTTATTTAAGTAAACTTTGAAAAAAATTCTTTAAAATTTCAATATTTTTCAGGAGAAATGCAGCAATGCACAGAAACTGATGATGCTGATCATTGTGAAAATATATTGAGTATTTTTTTTTTATTTTTATTTTATTTTAAACAATGAGCAATTTTCCACTTAAATCCATTCCATTCCATTCCTGGCTACTGAATGTTCACTCTATGTATATACACAACCATAAATTCATTTACTTGCTTTCTAAATCTCATCGTGATTGAATTTATTTATGTTTAAAATAAATTGAGATCTTCTCATTTATTCTCATATTGCCACTAAATTATTTCTAAACTTAATCTTGACTCACTTTATATTTCATTCATAAATTGACTGAACCTTCAATTTAGTCTAAATTATTCTTAATTTTAATCCTTTTTGCACTGTTAAAATTCACTTATTTAATTCAATTTCCTTCACAAGGATCAACCGTGGTTGAATTAATCAGGATAATAAAGTATCTGATAAGACCCGGCAGTAACTACAAATTAACGTCTTAACGCTACGATCGATTCTCACATACTGAAATAATTTTTGAATTTTTCCTCATTCTCATATGCTTCATGCTGGCATACATGCGAATAATACAAATAAAACATGCGAAATCATCATAAACATGCGGTTGTTGAGGATCATTGAATTTTTCTATGAATTCAAGCTTTAAAATTTATGAAATCCTTAAAATCAGGTTAACAATATATAAAGAGACCTAACTTCATTCATAAAGTCCCCCAAAACCCCAAATCTACCCCAAAAATCCACTTTCTATCTTCCCTTCTACCGTCAACTCTCAAAACATCAAAATTCCCCATTAAACTCTCTAACGGCTTTTTAAAATTCAAATTATTGATACCAAAAATTCTCAACAGTGTACCCTACACAGCAAAACAGTGTTTGTTTGATTAATCAGTCTCAGTTGTTTTTGTGCTTTAGATCGATTAAGAATAAATAAAGTATTTTAAAAGAATTTTGCTTTCTTTGTTGGAATTAAGTGATAATAAAAAAATGAAAATATTAATTCTACTTGCTACATTTTTTGTAATTTCCAACGCTCATCATCCGTTATCTGATGATGTGAGTATTGAATTGTCATATTTGCGTCTTACTTACTAATTGAATTAATCATTTTGTTCTAAATTTTTTGTTTAGTTTATCAATTTAATCAATAGTAAGGCGACGACATGGAAGGCTGGACGTAATTTTCATGAAGATACAGACATTAAGTTCTTAAAAGGATTAATGGGAGTTCATCCAGGTAAACAAATATAAATAATGCTCAAAAATTCCTTTGTTGACGCCATTTTCCCTTTCTGGATCTATTTTTTCCTACAGATAGCTCACATTTCCGCTTGCCAGAATTAGTCCATGACATTGGAAACATCGAGTCACTTCCGGATAATTTTGATGCTCGAGTTCAATGGCCTAATTGCCCTACAATCGGTGAAATTCGTGATCAAGGAAGTTGTGGATCATGCTGGGCATTCGGTGCTGCAGAAGCTATGAGTGATCGTTGGTGTATCCATTCAAATGCTACACAGCATTTCCACTTCTCGAGTGAGCATTTAGTTAGCTGCTGTCACACTTGTGGATTTGGATGTAATGGTGGATTTCCAGGTAATAAGATATTTGATTAAATTAAGTGAGAATTTGATGATAATTGTGGAATATCTTAGGATCTGCTTGGTCATATTGGGTACGCAAAGGAATTGTAAGCGGTGGTCCATACAACTCATCAATTGGCTGCCTTGTAAGTACTTTTAATCATCATTTCAATTGATAAGCAATGACTAATGTTATGTATTACTATTCCAGCCATACGAAATTGCACCATGTGAACATCACGTCAATGGAACTAGAATGCCATGCAGCGGAGAAGGAAAGACACCAAAATGCAACAACAAATGCTCAAACTCAGCATACAAAGTTGACTTTAAAGCCGATAAACATTTCGGAGCATCAAGTTACTCAGTCAAACGCGACGAAGATCAAATTCGTACTGAAATTTTCAAGAACGGACCAGTCGAAGCTGCATTCACAGTCTATGAAGATTTTGTCAACTACAAATCAGGTGTCTATAAGCACGTAGCTGGAAAGGCATTAGGTGGACATGCAATCAAGTTATTCGGATGGGGTGTTGAAGATGGAACCAAATTCTGGTGGGTTGCAAACAGCTGGAACTCCGATTGGGGTGATCATGGTACTTTCAAGATCTTGAGAGGCGAAGATCATTTGGGAATTGAAAGTGAAATTTCAGCTGGAATTCCAAAAGTTTAAATTATTTGAGGCTTATCAATTTAGTTTACATTCTATTTAACCTTCCTGGTTGTTCATTTCTTTCCCAATACGTTTGATTCACAAAGAACAATAATGCGATTTTATGTCTATTTTTTTATTATTAATCATGTTTTAATTACAATAAAAGTCTGATAATGTAGAGTATATGACGTTGTGCTGTTACGAATTGAATAATAAAGTGATAATGATGACTAAATGAGTTTTTTGATTCCGAAAATTGTGAAACTTGTCAATATTTTTGATTTCAGAATGTTTTGTATGCATTAAAGTCAGCATAATTGCTTGTAGCCTGGATTTAATTGCAAATAGGTAGAAACAGCACATAGATACAATGACATGGATTGATTGATTTGATGACTCATTGCTTTGTTGTTGATGTATAAACAGTTGTGTCGATAGCTGGAAAATTATCGAAAAGTCATCAAAGTTGTCAGTCATGGATTAACTATTTGGATCTGTTTCTTATAAAACTATGTAGATATGACATGCAAATTTGATGACTCAAGTTGATGATCAATTCAAAACCCCTGATTGTTATGCAACCTTAATAATACAAACTTTATTTTTGATATATGCTGGTTATTCCTTAAACAATGACAAATCAACTTTAGGTAAATCTGAACATTTAACACGATTCTGATTCAATAAAAATGGATTTTCGGGGACAGTGAAGATGTTTCTAGTATTGTCACAAACTATCCGCAAGAAGCTAGACTTCCTTATTTCGGCCAATTGATTTGGAGTGAATCTGACTACGGGATTGTTATGTTCAAACCAAAAACGATCACCAGTTCTAAATGCTTTTAATTGTTCTTTTAAGATGCAGGCGTAAGTAAATCCAATTTCGGTTTCCGGTCCTATTGGGTTTTCAAGTAATGAACCTACATTCAGATCCTTTAAATAAATTAATGATTGTTAATTGATAGCTTTATTCTAATTTAAAGTCATACTTACAACATCATCAACATGTGCATAAACTATTTTTAATTTTGCAATGTTCTTTCCAATAATATGATCTTTAAAGTCCTTCCATTCCGTTGCCCTCGGAAGTCCACAAAACTCCCTTAAATCATTGTAACTAGGAAGTCCATGATCGCGGCCTCTCTGGATGTCTAAAGCGGTTAAATCACTTCCAACTTTCTTATCAAATTTGAATAAAAATGAACGAACTTCAGGATCGAAGCTTTCATCATAATCTTCAGCTGGTTGAGACATCAATCCGCGCAGTAAACCATCAAAGTTACCTATTTCTTCGATGATATGTGGACGGAAATAATAGTCAGACATTCTTAGTTCTTTTTCAATATCTCCGGATTCAGACACGATTCTGTAAATTTAAAAGATTTTAGTAACGATCATACCCGGAGGGGATTGGGTTGGGTTTGGTGATTTAGCCCTCCTGGATCATGCATTTAGTAAGAACTAACCTCAAATTCCCATTGATATCTGTGTGAAATAATCGAAATACTCCAGCCGAAAACTCATTGTATATACCTGAATCTAAGGTATCATTGTAATTATTGATATATTCACTTCCGGACGGTTGATATTCAATACCATTTGATTTGATGGTTTCTTCATCTAAGACTGAAGAGAACCATTCATAGAAGGCGATATATTGGAATTGAGCAATGTTGATGCGTCTTGCTTCCTGGAATAAAGTCTTATCTGGCCATTGCGGATTTACTTTTTTCAGTTCCATAGCAAGGCGATTGTGTTCTCGGACAAAAAGAATCTGAATAACTGATAGTGCTGGAGTCTGATTGATACTATTATCACCACTAGTGTAGCAAGTCTGGGTTGCATTATCATTGAAACAGACATCTTTAGTGTTTTTCTCCTGCGTTGGCCATGTTGTGTCACGTCGTTTATCCATCTTTAATTGTCCATCTTTAAATGTCCGTGTATTTCTAACATTTTTCTTATCAACACCATAAACATTCGATAAATCCAAACTTGATGTTGCTTTATTTATTTGATCAGCAGGTGCTTTTGGTTCTTTTTTATTACATTTCATGTCATAATTTGTGACTGATCTCATAAAGTTTAAGCATTTCATTCCTTCATGAATTTCATCAGTTTCAGGAATCGGGATGTAAAAGCAGCCTTCATCACGATCACTATCAAGCTGCATATTTTCATTGCAGCATCCACGCTTTTTGTCAACTCTCAAAACATGAGTTATACCATGAGCAATAAATTGGACAAAGTGCACAAAGGCTTGCGTATATTTTTGATTTGGGGTTTTTATGTCTTTGAAGACTTCAAGTGATACTTTTCTAGCGCTTGGCAGTTCTGCTCCAGTCACTGATTTTGGTGGTTGAGAAATTCCATCTGCATACCTTGCCTTCATGAGTCGTTTAAGTTTTGTGTTTGCAGCACCATAAAATGGATTTTTTAGGTTGTTGCATCTGTTGTTATATAGACGATATTTTGATGTGCGTGGACATTTTATGCGTCGGGTAAGTGTTTCGCAATACTCTGCAAAAAAATGGAATTAGACTAAGATATTGTTGGACTATGTTTTAAACCCTAACAGGCAAAGCGATCACTTTTAGGTCCCACAGTGGTATTTCCTCTATGCCTGTTAGGAAAAGAATCCTTACCTGCTCGTTGCTGATTACCAGCCGCCAATGATTGATGATATCCAATCCAAACAGCAATTAATGCTAGCAAGACTAAGACCTTCATTCTATAAATAGTAAAAGAACTATGTCTTGTTCTATTGCATTGCGTGCCGTTTATAAATGAAAATATTAGTTTATCACTTCCGGAAATTAATACAAAGTAACTAAAATCAGTTAACTTCACTAAAGTAATTAATAAAGTTTATCATAATGCATTGTTACATAAAGTACATTTACATTGTATAATACATTGTGTTATAAGAACTGGACGATGTGTTCGGTAAAAGATGGCGTGGTCGCCGTATTAACAGTAAGGCGATAAGTTGTCCTGACAGCTCCACGACGACTGGTCTCAATCCATTAATTTGGCGAATAAATCTAGTTCCGCTTGGGAGAAATTGTTGATTTTATGCTGTGTAATGAGCATTGGACAGAGAATGAAGGTTTAAGTGTGCTTTGTTCCACGATTCCAAACAATCCTCGATAGCTCTTTGGTAGAAGCATGTAACTGGAATTCTTTGGACGGGGATTCGAGTCCCACTCGAGCATTGCTGTGAGGAAGTGTGCTTTCGATCTCTTGAACCTTGGAAATAGTAAGGTTTCGAACTTAAAGAATCTACGACAAGTTCAACATTCTAATCTCATCCAGGTCAGTTGGCGTTTCCTCACGATCTGATTCTAAACTTCCTGGATGAATCTTCGCAAACTGTAACTTCCTGTGACGCAATCTTGAGAGTTGATAAATTGAGGAATTACTTGTTAATTTTACAATTCCAATCACAATTTCCCACAAAAATGCACAGATACAAACAAGACAACATCCAAACCATATGACAAATCCAAATTCCAAGTTGTTAAACTGCAAAATTGCCCAATTTTTGTCAGTGACTTTATATTTTCTGGAATTTTTACAATTTGTTATCATAAAGTCAAGGATGCCTGCTGGAATACACTGCTGAGTGACTTTGTTGATACTTGTGTACAAATAATTATTTTTCAGCATCATAGTTCCATAATTAGCTGTATGATGAATATAATCCGGTAATACATGCCATTTTACTTTGTATCTGGAATAAGCTAAGTTGAGTGCATTAACAGAAACAATCATTGCAATTTTAGCTGATGAGTTTTGAGCTTGAGACCACATTAAGGTAAGGATTTCTTTAGAATTTCGGAAGCTTACATTTGGCCTGTAAATAATTGAATAGAATTTAGTTGGAGTTTTGTGATAAATAACAGTCAAATATTTTTTGAAATTTAACGATCAAAAAGAATTTAAATCTTTGTCGAGGGGAAGTTTTTTGGAGTTTTTTGTAAATAAATTGAAAAATTCGGAAAAAAATTATTAATTTAAGCATTTAAAGTTAGTTTTAAGCTGTTTGATCAAGTTATTAGTCAATAACTAAATAAAACGGATCTTTATGATGTCTGGTTGCTGTGATCTCGCGCTTTACACAGCCAGCAAACCGAAAAAAGTGAAATTAAAACAATAAATACATAAAAAGTAAGTTTCAGACTTACCAATCCATAATTTCATCATTAAGTAGCGTATAAAAAATATCAGGATCATAATCGGTAAGAACTGTGTAATTTCTGTTCTTTAAATCCTCAATAGTCATCGGTGGTGGACGTCGCGGCTCACTTGTCATAAATTCAAACAATTTACTTTGATAACATGTACGAAAAATCAAACAGAAAAAGATAAATAAGGTAAGAATAAACCTCGGCATGTGTCTAATAGGCAGCTTGAATTGACTTATTCCAAAAAATGTGCTAATGACATTCAATACTGGAGTTTTGACATCATCACCGAATATCCTTTGCCGGAAAAACTTTGGCATTCGTTTGATTGCAAATATAGCAACAAAACATGCAACGAATGTAATATGTAAGTACTTCCATGTTGCACTATCAAACGGCAATAAGAGCTTCTCATATGATGTATATAATTCACCAGGTGTAGCAATAATAACATCTTGATCAGCTGAAAATGTTACTGTTGAGTGATGTTCAAAGATAAATTTTGAATATCTCGCCAAGAATATGGATGCATCACTATCATTAGCAATAAGGACATCACTCATTGGTTGAAAATTTAATTTGATTGATGACATTTTGAAAAGTTCTGTGATAATTCCGCCAATTTTCAAAATTTTATTGTCACTGTAATCTGCCCAACAAGTTCCAAGTTGTTCAGTTACAAAACCCAATTTCAAAGGACATCCGTAAAAGTTTTGGAAATGTTCATGATTTTCCAATTTTTTGTTCCATTTTTGTGTGGCTCTATTAAATGAATTTAGAAGAATGACCTGTGGCTCATTACATGCCTCATCTGTGAAATATTCAATTGCTCCAAGATGTACAAAATTAGTCTCGATGATGAATAGAACTTCATACCAATCGATTGCTGCATAGCGTGGACCAATCTTCTTAGATACAATAAGTCTATCAATGCCGAACCTTATGAAATCAAGCTCACAATTCTCGACCAGGAATATAAATTTCAACTTTGTTGGAAAGTGATTAAGCAGGTCGGGCTTTTGTGCTGTAAAGTAAGCTTCACATGAATCTACAAAGAATAAAACTGAAGAATTAACCATCGGCTTATGTCGAAATGACCTCATTTTCCAATGATCGATCTTATATGAAGTCAATTCATCCAGCACTGCTAGAATTTCATCATAAGTCGAACTTAATATTCCATCAATCTTTTGAACTATTTTGATGTCAAACTGGATTTTATTCTGTACATAAAATGCATCAACAACATCAAAGAAAGCTTTGGAAATGCTTGAATCATTTCTTATAGGCTTCAAGCTTTGTCCACAAGCCACAGCACAGATTAATGAGAATTGAATAAATCTCAAAAAATTCATTATTAAACTTCTAGTTTCTTTCAAATGACGGCGACTACTAATAAAAATAGCACTGCTGTCTTGAAAAAATGAAGTTAATATATGTAATTAAAAAGAAAACATTGTGTTTTATATTCTTATCAAGACTATAACACAACAGTTTCTTGCTAAGCAGTTGAGTTGTAGTTAAATGCTTTTATGAAGTAATGTGACAAGTATTTGGATTGATAACTTTGAAGGTCATCGTTTCGAATCCTATAATTTTCAATTGTGGGTTTTTCAGAAGTTTAGATGGCTTAGTGACTTATTTGAAAGGCGCAGGAATTAGAAATTGTCAAAAATGCGGCTCCAGGCAAGATTGATTCTGGCTCCATGCTTGATTCGGTAAAAACCGCCTCTGCCTCAAGTCAGAGTTCATTATACCTGGATTTGAATTAGGTTTATCCGATCGGCACATATTCAAATTCAAAGCGGCAGTGACAGGCACTTGATGAAAGAACTACATTTGTCAGAAGGCTTCCACGGAAGCAACCAAATTTGCCAAGTGGATTTGAGCATACTGCCGCTTCGTCGTCATGATGGCAACATTGCAATATGCGCCGCTGTGTAGATTGATTTTTGAGCTCAGTTCAACGTTGGATTTGGAAAAGAGCCAGTCACTTGCAGTGTCTCGAAATCGGAACAAGCCCTCTAGTTGAAACGTACCAGTTAATACCTACTTGAAAAATGTATTACTGATCTGATCTAACAAAGATACACGAAAATAGTGTAATTCTAATGTTTTATAACATTCATGCAGACAGCTTAATAGATTAATTTTACTTTTATCAGTCACTTTCATGACACACATACTAGCTATTTACGGTGAACGAACTGTATTTATAGGAATGGTTGCTATCGGACAAACTAGCAAGTTTCAGGAAAATATTCTATAGACTTTATGCTTGCTTTTTGATTATTTTATTATTTATTTCTAGTGAATAAAAATTACAATTAAAATCGTACGATTGAAATCGAAATCAAAAAAATTGCATTGAAAAAATCGTACGATTGAAATCATAATTTAAATTCAATTTCAATTACAATTATGATCGTAGGATTTAAATTATTGCGATTGAATCGTGTTAATTTCGATCTTTTTTTACGATCGAAATTAAACGATTCAATCCTAAAATTGGGATCGAAATTGATTGTATGAAAATTTTTTTGTGGGTAATGATTATGATTAATTTTGAAGGATATTGATACGGATTCTAGACTGTTGTTCTTTTGTGAATGTTGATGCATTTAATATTTATACTGGATCTGCTGGAACAGCTGAATTTTCTGCTGATTTGCTGATTCTTCTCTTGATTTTCATTGATTTTCAGCAGAATTCTCATTGCATTAGAAACTGAGTGCTTTTTGAATACAGTGATTTCATATTTTGGTTCAGTGAGGCTATTGATTTTTAAAGGAAGTAGCGGAAGTGCTTAGTTCCTGAGATCTGATCACATGCTTAAAAAGTCATGATTCGTCGAGAAATGAAATAAAAATATTTTTGGCAGTTCCAGCCAGTTGGACATAGCCAGTTATCATTAAGATTATTATATTTCACAAACAAATCAAAGGAATCGAGATTAAAAAACATTTGAACATAAAAAGTTGCTTTTTGGACGATTTACTTTATTCTATTCTGCTCTGGATCAAAGGTGGAACCGACTGAAGTGATTAAAAATTAGTCCAAAACGTTAAATATCCTGTATACTGATAGACACATGTTACATTATGCATAATCGATATCTTCCAATTAACGGCTGATTGATAACTGGTTATGTCCAACTGGCTGGAACTGCCAAAAATATTTTTATTTCATTTCTCGAAATGATAGTGTATCAGATCTCAGGAACTAAGCACTTCCGCTTTTATAAGCATCCTAAGCTCCATATAGCCTCACTGAACCAAAATATGAAATCACTGTATTCAAAAAGCACTCAGTTCCTAATAAAACAGCCAAAAGAATGAGAATTCTGCTGAAAATCAATGAAAATCAAGAGAAGAATCAGCAAATCAGCAGAAAATTCAGCTGTTCCAGCAGATCCAGTATAAATATTAAATGCATCAACATTCACAAAAGAACAACAGTCTAGAATCCGAATCAATATCCTTCAAAATTAATCATAATCATTACCCACAAAAAAAATTTCATACAATCAATTTCGATCCCAATTTTAGGATTGAATCGTTTAATTTCGATCGTAAAAAAGATCGAAATTAACACGATTCAATCGCAATAATTTAAATCCTACGATCATAATTGTAATTGAAATTGAATTTAAATTATGATTTCAATCGTACGATTTTTTCAATGCAATTTTTTTGATTTCGATTTCAATCGTACGATTTTAATTGTAATTTTTATTCACTATTTATTTCAGTAGTAAATGTCGATGCTGGGTTTTAATCCCAGAAATTATAATCCCAGATACAAAATTAATACACAACCAAAATATAAGTCCAGAACATAATGCTAATTGCATTATAATCTGCACGTGTAGTTCATAAGGCCACATACATTTACTCCTGGACTTATGTTTGTTCAGTGCAATTATAAGTCCACGTACAATTACTCCTGGGATTATTATCTCTTCGTGCAATTTAAGCCCAGAAAATTTTTCAATTCTGGACTTATTATCCTGATGTGTATTTGAAGCTTTTGATTTTTTTCCTTGAAAAATCTTATTAAAATTTACGAAAAGAGTTATTTTTTAAATCTTAACACTTTTTAAATACTTTCTTGGCTGGGGTGCACGAGGGCCCATTGCCGGGAATAGGGAATTGCACTTACTTACGGCAACCATGTTCCTATGTGGAGCTTATACAACAGAAGGCTTTCAGACTCTGCCAAAAATAGTTGAGCTGACATTTCCTCAATTATTCCTTAAACAATGACAAATCGACCTTAGGCAAGTCTGAGCACTTGGTGAAAGTATTATTCTTATAACCTTGAACAAAGAATGGATTCTTGGGTACAGTAAAGATACTTTCAGTGTTGTCACAAATAATTCGTGTAAAGCTGGCTTTTCTGAGCTCTGCCAATTGATTTGGAGTGAATCTTGCAGCGTTCTTATCAGGATCGTTGTTTTCAAACCAATATCGATCAGTAATTCTCGAAGTTTTTAACTTGTATTTTAAGGAGACAGGTGTAAGTGTACATAACCGATCAGAGAGTCTGGTCCAATTGGCTTTTCAAGTGATGATCCAACGTTCAAATCCTAATAATCCCAGGAGTGGGTAGGAGTAAAATGTGGCATGAACTTAGTTATAATGCCACATACAATTACTCCTGATGGACTTATATTTTGAAGTGACGTCTGGGATTATATTTTCTGGGATTAAAACCTAGCACCGTAAATGTCCAGACGGTAATTCCAAATAACAATATAATTCAAATATTACATTACGAAAAATAGTTTCATCCTCGACATCGGCGTAAACTCTTGAACAAAGAATGGATTCTTGGGTACAGTAAAGATACTTTCAGTGTTGTCACAAATAATTCGTGTAAAGCTGGCTTTTCTGAGCTCTGCCAATTGATTTGGAGTGAATCTTGCAGCCGGATCGTTGTTTTCAAACCAATATCGATCAGTAATTCTCAAGTTTTTAACTTGTATTTTAAGGAGACAGGTGTAAGTGTAACCGATCAGAGAGTCTGGTCCAATTGGCTTTTCAAGTGATGATCCAACGTTCAAATCCTTTGGGTATGTAAAATGCATGATTAGTTGATGTTGATATTGGGTTATTGGATTGTAATACTTACGACATCCTCGACATCGGCGTAAACTCTTCTTAAATTCTCAACGTCCTAAGAAAGAACCATGAAAGTTAGTGAGTTTAGTGTCTAAGTAGAGTGGAATCTTGGGTATTGAACCATATAAATGCTTTTGGGTTCGATTCCCAAAACAAATAGCAATACTACTTACAGACATAGGAATATGATCAGCAAAATCCTCCCATTTCGTAGCTCTCTTAAGTCCACAAAAGCTTCTTAATTCATTATAATTAGCAAGTCCATGATCTCGACCCCTTTGAATGTCCAGTGCCTTTAAATCACTTCCATACTTCCTTTGCATTCTAAATAGATATGATCGAATTTCTGGATCGTAGTTTCTATCGAAAAATTGCGCTGGCTGTTGCAATAAACCTCGTAATAAGCTGTCAAAATTTCCGTAACCTTCTATAGCTTTTGGGCGATGATAGAAATCAGAAAGACGAACTACTCCCTCAAGTTGTCCGGATTCGGAAAGCTTTCTGTAAAATTAAACATGATTTAAGATTTGTAATTGGAAATTAAGATCCTGTGAATGAACAAAAGAGCACAACAAGTCAGGTTATTGATCTGAAGTTCGCCATCAAGCCAGTGTGACTCTCACATGTTGGCGGATTTAAATCTAATCAGTCACGCTAATCAAGAGCTGGATTTTCGGATCAATCAACTAATTTGTGCCATTCTGGATCATACTAATTAAACTCACTGTAAACTACCATCGATAACTGTATGCAACAGCCTGAATACACCAGAAGGAAACTCATTGTATATGCTTGGATCTATAGTCTTGTCATAATCATTTGCATATTCACTTCCAGATGGCTGATAATAATATCCAAGTGAATTTACATTTTCAGGACCAACTATGGCAGTGAACCAACCGTAGTAAGCTATACTTTGAAATTCAGCAATGTTAATTCGTCTTGACTCCTGGAAAAGCAGCTCATCATTCCAATGTGGATTTAACTTTCTTAGTTCCTTAGCAATTCGGTTGTGTTCTCGAATGAATAAAATTTGAACAATTGACAATGTTGGATTCTGATTAATCCTTGGATCACCACTGATGTAGCATGTCTCGCGTGAATTCCATGAAAAGCATGCATCTTTAGTGTTTGGTTCATGTAATGGCCAGGTGGAGTTGTAACGTTTTTCCATAGCTAACCGTCCATTCCTTAGTGAGCGTTGCCTCATAAGAGCTTCATTGGTAGTTCCATAAATATAAGACAAGTCCAAACTTGCTGTGACTGAATTAATTTGCTGTGCAGGTCCTTCTGGATAATTTGGACACTTCATGTCTTTGTCTGTTATGGATCTCATAAAATCCAAGCATTTCATTCCTTTATGAATTTCATCAGATTCAGGCACTGGTATGGGAAGGCAGCTTGAGTCAGGATTATAAACAAGTTGTCCATTTTCGTTGCAACATCCACGCTGCTTAGGAACTTTCAGGATATTTGCTATGTCATGGGCAACAAGCTGTCCAAATTGCATGAATCCATGTGTGTACTTAACATTTTGTTTCTTCGTGTCATTGAAGACTTCAAGTGATATTAATCTGGCACTTGGTAGCTCTGCTCCGGTCACTGACTTTGGTGGAACTGAAACTCCATCTGCATACCTAGACTTCATGAATCGAATAAGTTTGGTGTTTGCAGCTCCATAATATGGATTCTCTAAGTTGTTGCATCGTCCATTAATTAGTCGGTACTTAAGGCATGGATCGCATTTGATGGGTCGAGAAACGGATTCACAAAATTCTGTGGGAATGGAAGTTACTTGTCAAAACAGAGCTTTAAGTCGACTTATGGAGATTCCACAAAATCCGAGTCGACTTCAAGTTCTGATTCGCAATCTTAATACTGCCATAACTTACCTCTTCTGTCATCGGCTGTAGACTGATAAGTCCCAATTATAAAAATTAACACAATCAACAACTTGTTCATTTTATGAAATTCAAATGCATTGTGTGTTCAAATGCTGCGCTTCACTTGGTTTTTAAATTGAAAATTATGCATATCATTTTCGGAAGTTAATAAATAACTACACTTTAATGATAAATAAATTAGTAATAAACGTATTCATATTAAGTTATGTAAAATTAAATGCATTTGTCGTGAACATTTAACTAATGAATAGGGTTTTTAAACTCGGGGTAACAGACAAGGAGCATGCTCATGAGCCATGACTAAGCTCACAACGTTGTTTTAAAATATCCTAGTAAACTAACGTAATTTCTTCAAAAAAACTGCACGAAGAGTTGACTCTAAAAGTCCATTTTCACCCCTGGATACGTCGCTGTTCTGCAAAGGTGGCTAGCCTGTCGAACATAAATTATTCAGAATGTTGAGTTAATTAACAGGAATCTCGAAACATCTATCACAATGTCAATAAACATCAACCAAGGCGAATAACTCAAATCGGTTTATAGAGCAAAACTCTGGTCTCAGGCTAGAGTGAAACTGGATTGGTGCTTGACCGAGGCTGAGGACTGAGACTAGGGCTGAGACTGAGATTGAGACTAAGACTGAGACTTAGACTCGAGAACCCTTGCAGTTACTCTCTTATTTTCGTGGATATGCTTAGTGTATCCTCAAAACTGCATGCAATTTGCAAACTGACCTTTAAGTAACTAGAACGACGATTTGGAAAAACTCTACGAAAATTCGCATCATGTTCCATTTAAGTTGAATTTTCAAAGTTCCGACTGCAATCCTGTTCAATTTGGACACTCCATTCATAAAAAATTCTAATAAAAAAAGTCATCAACCTTCATATAAGCCTTTATTCCTCTTAAATTTCCTCTTCTATTCCTTAAACAATGACAAATCAACTTTTGGTAAATCAGAGCATTTAACATAAGTATTATTCACATCATTTGGTATCAGGAATGGATTTTGTGGAACACTAAAGATAGTTTCTGTATTGTCACAGATGATTCTCGAGAAGCTCGCCTTCCTGATCTCTGCTAATTGATTTGGTGTAAATCTGATTGCTGGATCCTTAGTCTCAAACCAATAACGATCACCGGAACGAAAAGCTCTGATTTGTATTCTAAGGATACAGATATAAGTAACTCCAACAGCAATTCCTGGTGCGTAGGGTTTCTCAAGGGATGATCCAACGTTCAAGTCCTGTAAAGTTCATTATTGGTGATAATTAACATGAGAATTAAATCCATACTTACCACATCATCGACATCCGCGTAGACTTTCTTCA
Source organism: Chironomus tepperi (assembly GCF_022539635.2). Lineage (NCBI taxonomy): Eukaryota > Metazoa > Arthropoda > Insecta > Diptera > Chironomidae > Chironomus > Chironomus tepperi. The sequence continues at coordinate 7,634,759 of NW_027226207.1, forward strand.
AATTATCAATATCCTGAGGAAGACAATTTTAATTGCTGGAACTAAACTCACTGACTATATCAATATACTTACAGCAACACTAATATAATCAGCAAAGTCCTCCCACTTCACAGCTCTTTTAATTCCACAAAAGTTCCTCAAATCATTATAGCTGCCAAGTCCATGATCACGACCTCTTTGAATATCCAGCGCATTTAAATCACTTCCATAAACCTTTCGTCGCTTGAATAAATATGATCGAATTTCTGCGTCGTAGTTTTTGTCGAATGATTGCGATGGCTGTGCCACCATTCCTCGCAAAAAGCTGTCAAAACTTCCATGACCTTCAATGAATTTTGGTCGAAGGAATGTCTCAGACAGCCTGACTATTTCCTCGATTGTGCGGGATTCTGATAGCTTTCTGGAAATATATGTAATTGGAATTATTGGCATAATTACATGTCATATGGTTATGTATGTCAGGTCCAGAGTTGGCAGAGCTTTGGGAGTCCTGATTCAGGAAGCCCAAAAGCCCCCATATTGCAGTTCTGTCTACACGGTCGGGTCAGCTCAGGCAAGGTTAGGTCTGGTCAGGTCAGGTTATGTCGGGTCAGGTTAGCTCGGGTCAAGTCAGCTTAGGTTGGCATAGGTCAGGTTAGTTCGGGTCGGGTTAGGCTAGGTCGGGGCGCATCAGGTCAGGTCGAGCCAGGTTTAGATCTACATCCTCAATAACTGATGCATAAATCCCCAAAAACTTCAAAAATATCATAAATTTACCTCAAATGTCCATCAATCAATGAATGCAACAATCTAAAAGATCCAGCACTAAACTCATTATAAACGCTTGAGTCTATTTTTGGATCATAATCATTGGCATATTCGCTACCCGATGGTTGATAATAGAAGCCCATAGCTTTTAAATTATTGCCACCGACGACTGCTGTCAACCATCCATAATAGGTGATGTACTGGAACTGAGCAATATTAATGCGCCTTGCTTCTTGGAACAGAATCTCGTCCGACCATTTAGGATTGACTTTTTGGAGTTCCTTTGCGATTCTGTTGTGCTCCCTGATGAATAATATATGGACAATAGTCAACTCTGGATTCTGATTAAGTCTTGAATCACCACTGCGGTAGCATGTCTCACGTGGTGTCTGGACGAAGCATTGTTGACTAGCATTTGGTTCCTGTAATGGCCATGTTGTATTGTAACGGCTTTCAACTGCCAATTGACCACCTTTGAATGAACGTAATGACTTCAAGTTCTCTTGACTGACTCCATACACATGCGACAAGTCCAAGTTTGATGTCGCTCCATTAATTTGCTCTGATGGATATCCTTTTGGATAATTTGGACATTGCACTTCATTATCCGATAATGATCTTGTAAAGTCCAGACACGTCATTCCCGAATGTATATTATCAGTTCTTGGCACTGGAATGTGTAAGCAACTTTTATCCGGTTTTGGCACAAGTAATCCATTATCTTTACAGCATCCACGTTGAGACGGTGCACCTAAGACATTTGTTACGTCATGGGCAATGACTTGTGCATACTGCATAAATGCTTGTGTGAATTTTACATTTGGCACATTATTGTCACTAAATGCAGTAAGTGATATCAGTCGAGCACTTGGCAAGTCACCTCCTTTTACTGATTTAGGAGGTGCTGAAATGTCATCTGAGTACCGAGATCTTAGTAACCGACTCAGTCTTGTATTTGCAGCTCCCAGGTATGGATTTATTAAATTGTTACATCTGCCATTAATTTGACGATATTTTAATGTCTTGTCACATTTTATTGGAAGTGAAATGGATTCACAAAATTCTGTGGACATTTAATTAGATTACACAACTAAGTTCCACTTAATCCTACTGTGCTACACGGATGCTTACCTTTTCTTACATTCGCTAAAATTTTATTTTCCTCAAGCAACAAAAAAATCAGAACGAGCCAAACCAAGAACCTCTTCATGTTACGAAGTGTAAATGAATTGTGCCTCTACCTGCAGCGTTTCGGGTCGTTTTATATCCCCAATCGAAGATAATATTTTATTATCATGTCAATTCTTAATTTTGGACTCAAGGATTGGATACTTGGGAGGATTTTTGAGGCATGTCTTTTAAAGTATGTGTTTGCTTTTTGTGAGGAGTATGGGATGAGATTCAAAGTGACTTCAGGATCATCTGTTTCACTTTTAGATTGGATATGTAGAAAAGGAAGCTAAAACACAATTCTTTAACGATAATAGCTCGAACTGCTGAATTAATTGAATAAAGGAAAGCACACGGCGTAGAAATGATCGTAAATCTGGTTCCAGACTGACTTTACTCTGATCTGAAGTCGAATTTCACCAAATCTGGTCTGGGACTATAGACACGTTGGCCTCGGATTGCATTCCTCATCTTCAGGTCTTTTAATTCATTACTGAACAGGAATTGATGCTTCTTCATGCCCATTACTTAATACAAATTTTGTATTAAACCTAGCATACTAAATTGAATGCTGATTCTTCATTGAGTATCGATCTCCAATATTGAGTTAAGTTTGTAGCATCTGTGAACCATCGATTGGACATTAACAAGTACTGCGACAGCGTTATAATGTCCACTTTTTAACACTTTTACAGCAAATATTGTAGGGTTCGACAAATATGCGCATATGCATGCATACATGCGCATACAGTACAAATGTATTCGCATACAGTATGCGCATACAATGCATACAAATGCATACAAATTTAAATTAATAATTCGTTTAAAATCATTTTTTAATCTGGTAAATGAAAATTGAAAGTCAAATCATATATTTCTGAGTTTTTCATCATAATTTAATTAAAATTACGCTTAAAAATGCATTAATTAAGGCATTTATCCTAATTTAAGAAAACTTTTCAGAACATCACATTTTATAGGGTTTTATTTTTCCTAAAATAAGAGAATTAACTGGGAAAATTAGCATTTTCTTGGTTTTTCATCTTAATATTAGAAAGTTAATATTAAAAAACACACTTTTTAGAGTTATGTAAAAGTTAAATATTGAAAAATCAAAAAAATTGTATTAATTTGTATGCAAACAAAAATGCATACATATGCATATGTATGCGCATATATGCACGCATATGCGTATGCACGCATATGCGCATACAGTTTTGACGAACCCTAAAATATTGATATTTGCAGCAGAATGTCACTCGACTCCAAAAATGCCATTTTCTCAAATCCTCCTCCAAATCCAGTGTCCAAACCTTAATTTCTCTTTTAATTCCTGCTTTTTTTTTCTTTGCTTTTGCAAATTTAAAGTTTTTTGAACCCACAAGAATTTTTCGTATTGAATATGAATGAATTTATATCTGGATGGACTCGTATTTTTCGTAACGATAACGGTATAAAAATCTTAATATCAATGGGCGCACTTCCATATGGACATTGTTTATGTTAATATAGCCGGCGAGACACATATGGGGTAACAGATATTGGACACAATATGTATGTTGAGTGAACTTTTTTTTTATATTTTGTTTTTATGGCTGTTGCTGATTTTTTTGTAGCTTGATAATTTAAATCGAATCAATTTTCTTGTATTTAAGCACGTGATCAGTTTGATGAGATCGGTGACTTAATGGATACTCAAGTGAGAGTTTGGTTGGTCTTTAATTGTGTTAGAGGATAAGAAGCTGTTGATTGTGTATCTGAAAAAATTTACAGCTTGTTGTCCAAATTTGGTATAAAGAATATTCACGAAAATATATGCATATATATCTTAATTTATGCTGAATAATGCTTAATTGGAATTTAAACTTTCGCTATGCAAATTCTTTTGGTGTTTTGATAGTTTTTGGAGAGATTCTTGGACAAGATTTATCTATTTTTGGATATAAATAAGTATTAAGGAGACTTAATGGGTCAAAATATCACAGCGAACTCTACGCATGTTGACAACTTCAATTGTCATAAATTTGACACTTTGTTAGATTAAGGCGTGTGTAAATGTAAGATTCAGAATTAAATGGGTACCAAATCAGCTTAACTGAGTCTTTATGTCAGTATGGTGTAAGAACAGAGCGGAATTTAGGGTATCGAGTCATATAGACGAATTTGTCAGTGCGGGAGTAAGGTTTCTGTGGCCGAGTGGTTAGGCAACAGACCGGTATCTGTATCACTCTTTTGTAAGTACGTCGGTTCGAATCCCATCATAGACCGATCTCTTAATCATTATATAGACAGATATGACATAGACTGGCACAATGCTTACGACACTATAGCCATCTTTTCAGCATTTACGTCGTAATTAGCCCGAGCAGCATGAATAAACGAAATTTACCGTATTATGCTGTTTGAGTATGCATTAACGGATTCTGAAAACTGGTTGTTAATCGATTGTCAGCTATCTAAATCGGATTTAGAGGCATCTAAATTAGGTTTTGGATCTTAATTGATTTTGTACATCCAGCAAATTATGCGAGTCACCCGAACTAAGCTGCACATTGTGGGAAATTGCACGGTTGGTACACAGAGGCGTTACACAATGGCGGTACAAGGTGACGGTACACGGTATTCGAAAAAGTATTGAATGAATCATTGGACTGTACAAAGTGACACAACACCTAGTGAACTAGTTCTACAATCGACTAGTGTCATAATTTATGGACCGTCCCAGAGCAGATGTCATCTTTTAACCGTCAGCTTAGCTATTAACGACCTATTATATCATATTGCCCATTCAAATTAAGTTTATGTCATTTAAATCGTCCTCAAAACCTATAAAAAACTCACAAAAAATTCTACTTAAATACACAGTAAACATTCTCACGACATTCAACTGACCGACACAAAAGAAAAACAGTTTCATGCACACGTACGGGATTACAAACCTGATGAAAAATTCACTCAATTGATTGCATTAAGTGGGCTCTTTTTATCCATACGAGTAAATTTGCTGATTAAATTGCATCATTAAATGTATGAATTTGTTGAAATTATTTAACATCCAACAGCATTTGTGCATTTTCAATCCACACATCTGAGAAAAGAAATTCTTATTCCGACAATCTGTAAAAGATGACATTCTCGCCTGGGAGTCCATAAAGTGCATAATTAATGTATGTTAATTTATAAATAAAATGAGTGGTTAACTTCTGAAATTCTGTTTATGGCACAACGGGAGATAATAAATCACGTGGATTGTTGTGTTCTTTCTAGAATATTTTTTTGAGGCTCTTATCAGCTTGAAGTTTGTGAATTTCTCTTGACATTGAGTTTGCTCTTAAGGCAGTGGTGGGCAACACAGATGACAATACAGGATGACAATACAGGGACGACAATACAGAAGAAGGAGAAGAGAGGGAAGAGAGAGAAGAGAGGGGAAGAGAGAGAAGAAAAGGAAGAGAGAGACGAGAGAGAAAAGAGAGACGAGAGAGAGAAAAAGAGAGGAAAGAGAGAGAAAAGAGAGGAAAGAGAGAAAAGAGAGGAAAGAGACAAAAGAGAGGAAAGAGAGGAAACGGAGGAAAGAGAGGAAAGAGAGGAAAGAGAGGAAACGGAGGAAAGAGAGTAAAGAGGAATGAGAGGAATAAGAAGAGAGGAAGAGAGAAAGAGAATCCAGGACCAAATCAGAATCATGTCTACCAGAAGTCGAATTTTTGATCGATTAACCGATTTATGATATTCAGTCTAGAATACCGCGGCACACAGGTTGCTCACCACTTCTTTAAGCTTTCTAGCCTTTGAGTTTTGAGTTTTAGATTCTGAAGCCTACGAGAATACAGTTTAAAACAGCTAATGCCGGAAAATAACATAATTTAGATTCATCTAACCTCAAACCACTTCAATTATATCTAAATGACAAATAAATCAATATAAACATCACTCAAGTAGCTAATAGTGGGGTATTCTTTATCTTATCTTCAAATGACTTTGCAAATTAGTGTAATTCTCAGAGTATGATTGCTTGCTATACGTCTCATCGTTATTTCCAGTCTTATTCTTCAAAGATATCAGTAATTTTCCTATAAATCAGCTTAATTTGATCAATATTTTGATCCTCAAGTCACCAAACCCCTTTCACATTCGCACAATCATCTACAAACAATCATCGACCCCCCTGACACTGACCTTGCTCACCACTAAAAATTTCTATTGAGCAATCAAAATACAAATTTTTTTGAGTATAAAGTTATTTAATATTCAAAGTCAATACTTAGTCTTTTACGGTCGCTCTTGTTGTGAAAGTCTCTCTGGGATTTTCGTAAAAAGTTCTAAAAAAATGATTTTGTTTATTTCAATCGCTTTATTGGCAGTGAATGTCATTGCCGATAACTGTGTCACTCATCATTATCGGACGTTAGACGGCTCGTGTAATAATTTAGTGCATCGTGATTGGGGTGCAGCTGGTACAAAATATGCACGTTTAGTGCCACCAAACTATTCAGATGGTATTCATGCACCACCAAAGTCTGTGACTGGACAGGAACTGCCAAGTGCTCGTGTTGTGTCAACGACAGTTTTTGGCAAGAAGGACGTTCCAGATCCGAACCATACAATTGTTATGATGCAATTTGGACAGTTTGTTGCACATGACATGGCATTTACAGGTGGATCACTCAATCCACCATGCTGTGCCGATGGAAAGGTCATATCACATGAGTCACACTGCTTCAATATTCCAATTCCTGCCGACGATCCAATTCATTCTGAAGATGGCGTTCAATGTATGAAATTTACACGTACATTAACTGATAAGGACAATGAGCTTAGCGAAAATGAATCAAATCAACCTGCTGAACAGATAACAGTCGTAACTGGCTTTCTTGACCTTTCGCTTATTTATGGTAACTCCGAGAAGGAATTAGACTCAATTCGCGAATATAGCGGTGGACGATTGAAGATGGAGAAACGTAATGGCAAGGAATGGCCACCACATAATCCAAATGGTGATAATGTTTGTTATGTTGAGACACCGGGCGAGACTTGCTACTTTGGTGGTGATCCGAGATTGAATCAGAGTCCTGATTTGGCTATTTTGCATATTTTCTACATCCGTGAACATAATCGACTTGCTGACATTCTTCATGAAATTAATCCAAATTGGACGGACGAGAAAATCTTCCAGGAAGCACGTCGCATTAACATTGCACAGTATCAGTATGTTGTGTATTATGAATGGCTGCCTTTGTTCCTTGGTGAGGAGAATATGTACAAAGCTAAGATGCTGTATCATAAGGACGGAAGTGAATATGTTAATGACTATGATGCTACTGTTGATCCATCGGTATTGAATGATCATTCATCGACTGCTTTCCGTTATTATCATTCATCGATTGAGGGACATTTGAAGTGAGTATAAAGTTTCTTTGATTTTTTTGTGCTTTAACTGTGACTTATAAGTGTGGAATTGTAAATAATGACTTGACTTATTGAAATTTAGTATTTTTGAGTGAAATTTGATTAAGCATGCTTTGCGAAATTTAAATTATTTTTAGGTTTGTATGAAAAAGTAGTCTAAATTTCAAATTTTCAAATGCCGTTAAAATTTTAAAATTTAAAAAATTCTTTAAAATGGCCAAAATTGTTAAAATTTAAAAAATTGCTAAAAATTTAAATTTTTAAAAACCAATACAATTTTTGAATTTTCAAGAACCGTTAAAATTTCAAATTTTTAAAAACCGTTCAAATTTAAAAATTCATTAAAATTTGCCAAAAACTTTTTAATTTTCAAAACCGTTAAACTTTTAAATTTTTAAAAGCCATTAAAATTACAAATTTTTAAAAACCGTTAAAATTTTCAAAAGCCGTTAAAATTTCAAAAAATCAAATTAAACCTAACATTTCCAATTTCCAACCAGATTAATGTCAGAATCCCGTGAAACAACAAACACTCTCAGAATCAGTGACGTCTTCCTTCGTCCAAGAGTTCTCGAACAAAATGACAACTACGACTCATTCGGACGTGGTATGGCTACCCAATCATTCCAAAAGGCTGACAAGAACTTCGATACTGAAGTTAAGGAATTCCTTCTTAGACATTTGAAGAAGTATGGTGATGATATTAGAGCTATTGATATTCAAAGAGGCAGAGATCACGGTATTGGCACTTATAATGAATTTAGAGAGATTTGTGGACTTCCAAAGGCTACTAAGTGGGAGGATTACTTGGATTTGATATCTGCTGAGGTAAGTTATGTCCTGGATCTCAATTTTCGATAAAATCCACTAAATTTTGTCAATTTTAGGACCTCGACAACCTTAAAGCTGTCTACCAAAGCTTCGAAGACGTTGAACTTAGTGTCGGTGGAATCCTCGAGCATCGTCTTGACAAAACTGTCTTGGCTGGTCCAACATATCAATGCATCTACATGAAGCAATTCTACAGAACTCGTGTTGGTGATCGTTACTGGTTTGAAAGTGGTGATGATGAAGTTGCACTCAAGCCTGATCAATTGGCTGAAATTAGAAAGTCAAGCATGTCACGCATGTTCTGTGATAATGGAAACAATATTTCAAGCATGCAACCTAATGCTTTTAGAACGTTGAGTGATGAGTAAGTAGTTGTTTTGGTTTTTATGTTGTTTCTTAGTGACATTTTCAGAAAAATCTAACTAGAATCAATCAAACATAAGCTTTTCTAGTTGATAAAGAGCCATTACAGCTTCCCAAGGATGTGGAACTGTTCAATCACATTTTTGATCAGCGCAACATCCTTAAAGCTTGGTCTCATTTCTCTAACGTACACGAGATTGTACTATTGATATGGAAATCGGATTAATTCATCCAGAGTTGCTAAACTGTGTCCTAGATTAACGAAACTTTTCTGACTTGTGGAGTTCGGATCAGAGTTGCACAGGCACCTGGCCTGAGAATTATTAAGGTTTTTTATCTTTTTTTGCCTGTCACAGGCACCTGTTTTGCAACTCTGGTTGGAAGGACTCCAATGTTGTGGTCCACTCTGGACTGGTGCAATCCGAACTCTATTAGAGGTGTATTTTTGGAGTTTTGGAGTAGAGTTGCCAATTAGTCTCAAAAGTCCCAAAAGACACCTCCATTGGAGTCCCGAATCCCAGAGTTCTGCCAACAGTGGTTTGGACATAGAGTGTTGATTATGAAACTCATACTCAAAGATAAAATCCAATTTAAATAAGATTCAAACCTTAATCATGACAATAATATCAGATTCATACATAATCTTGATATAATCGATCTCATAACTTAATCACACATTTTTCTAAATCAATTACAGAAACAAGGTAGTTCCATGCAGTGAAATTCCAGCCGTTGATTACACTTTGTGGCAAGAGGTAAAAGAAAAGTAAATTTACGTATATTGATGCCAAAATAAACTTTGATGCCTGACATGAAATTGTAAATAAAAAAAATTGTGAATTTTGAATTTAATAAAACATTTGAATTTTTAAAAGCCGTTAAATTTTTGAATTCATGAAAACCGTTAAAATTCTTGAATTTTATAAAATACTTGATTAAGTAATGAAGAAACAATGTACAGCTATCATTTTCAATCACTAAAATAATCATTTCCATCCTCAACATGTGTCGACTACCTAGCGCCATCTAATAGAAATTTAAAGCGACATAAGAAAATTCTTGCGATCAACCTACACATTCAACAGATGCACTAGACATCATCACTAGAGATTCTAAGTTCACAGAGCGATTACCTTGTACTTATTGCACAATAATCTGTGAAAATGTAAATATTTATGAATAATTTTGTTTTAAATCTAAGAAATATTAATCAGTGAATTTAGTATGTCCAATAAAGCTGGTTAATCACCCAAAAAAAAGAAAATTTTAGAAGAAAAATCAACAGCTTGTTGTGCCGTGCGTAATTATAGACGTACGTTTGATACGAGAACCATAAAAATTTAAAATTTATTACTCAAATGCCTCAGTTTTCACTCAGTTGTCGAATAGAAAAGTCTGAAGAAAAAGTAAGTGAGTGACTAAATTAATTTAGAAAATTTTATTAAGGAACTTGAAAAGTTGTGGATATTTTGTAAGGTTATTAGACATTTGACTCAAAATTTGAAGCTATTGTCAAATCTAAATTGCCGCAATTAATTGAACTTCAGCAGATAAATAAGTGCGCAAGTTTGATACTTTATCAGGATTATTTATAGAAAGTCATAAAAATTAAAAATATTTTTCATTTATGACTTTTTTTTCCCTCGCATTGACATGACTTTTCTTCTTTACCTAACAAAAATATGCGCGATATCGAAAAATCAACAAAAAAATGAAAGATTTTGTAAATGTTTAAAGAAGCAAAAATCATGTTTTGCTGAAAATAATGAATGAACTGTTTAGAATAAGTAGTTATCTGTTTAGAGTAGTGTTACAAGAAGTTGATAATGAGTTTGTTTTGGAGATGAGCTAGTATGATGATTTTACATGGATGTGACTAAGTTGTAGACAATCTTATGTCTATTAAGTGTAGAATTTTTGTGAAAATTTGGATTCGTGGAGAAACTTCGATATTTTGATGATCTTACTGTACCTTTGCTTCAAATTTGAGGTATAGAACAGTGGTGACCAATCTGTGCGCCACAACATACTGGCGTGTCGTGAAAATCTCTCTTGTGCCGCGAAACTTTTTTGAAGCGCTGAACTTTGCTGTGTCAAAAAATTTGCCAACCATTGGAATCAGGGATGCAGTTAGAAATTTTCGATTAGAAATTAGAAAGGATCCGACCAATTTTAGATAGTTGAAAATTATTGGCAATTGTTATAACGTGAAGCAAATCTTGAGAAGTTCAGTTCTGGAAATATTATTCTTAGATGCATCCAGAAGCATATTCAGGGTGTATCCACAAAGGGGAGAGAGGTTGGTGTCAAACCCTCTTAATAGTTCTCGAAATAATTAGTTTTTCATTGAAAAATCTCAAAGTTTCCATAAATTTTCGCATTTTTAACACAAAAGTTTCAAAAAATCCAAAACAAATTCTGGATGTGCCGCAACGTACACTTAGAATGTATTTTTCATAGCAAAATTCTTGCATCAGCAGTTTCTTCAACTTTCTAGAGAATTATAAGAGTAAAATCAAGAATCCCCTTTAAAAAAATAGAAATGCCTCTACTTTGGTAACGTTCTGGCTGCGTTCCTGATTTTTGCCTTATTAAAAACAATTCCAAGAGTGGGATAGAAGCCAAAAAATCGGCCCTAAGACTCTCTATGCTCCTGTAATCCTCAATTTCCTTCTAATTGTTTCTCTAAATATATGCATACATAATAACTATGCCATTGACCTGAGTTCGTCTTTAGATAAATGATCGACAGCTCACTGATACCCTTCTCACGAAGTTCCTGCAAAATTCTACAATATTCTCAATATTTTCCAGTTATGAACAACTCATCTAATCACAACAAATCATTCCTATCACCAACTTTTTATAATTTTTTCTCGATTAATTCTCTTTACATTATTCATCACGTGTGAATCAAGCTACACATTCTAAATATAGAATCCTCACATTCATATCAAAACAAGCTGTTTGCATTAGAATCTTCTACATCAATTCCACTAAACTAACCTAAGTCAATAAAATTTCACTTTTTCTAGAATGTCAGAAAGCATTTACATCCGAAACGCATGCATCGTAAACTTCGATTCCATTCAAGAAAATTCAGTCATTTACATCGAAAATGGAGTCATTAACTTCATTGGAAGTGAAAATGACTTTAAAGCACCAGAAAATGCTAAAATCATAAACGCAGAAGGAAAGTATGTCTTACCGGGTGGCATTGACCCTCATACACATTTTGAGCTTGAATTCGGAAATACAGTAGCTGTTGATGACTTCTATCATGGTACATGTGCAGCTGTTGCTGGTGGAACTACATCTATTATTGACTTTGTAATACCAAAGAAAGGTGAATCGCTACTTAAGGCTTATGACTCATGGCGTACACGTGCTGACAGTAAGGCTGTCTGTGACTATGCTTTGGTGAGTTTTTGCTGGAACTGGTTGCTCTAGCTGCAAGATCTAGGCATGAAATATGTCTTGTTAGCTTCCATAGGATGCAGCAAACCTATGTCCATAGGATGTATCAATCTGTATGGCTTATCTTAAGGTACGGCACTAATTAATCCACTTCCATCCACAGCACTGCGCCATCACTTGGTGGAGCCCACAAGTCAGAGAGGAAATGGCAATCTTATGTAAAGAAAAAGGCATCAATTCCTTTAAAATGTTCATGGCCTACAAAGGCTTGTTCATGCTCGACGACAGCGAACTTTACGAAACTTTCGAGCACTGCCGCGATCTTGGTGCCTTAGCTCAAGTTCATGCTGAGAATGGTGACATTATTGCCAAAAATACAGAAAAACTACTTCAAAGTGGAGTTCGTGGACCAGAAGGTCATCAGCTGTCAAGAACTGAGGATGTTGAGGCTGAAGCTACAAATCGTGCCTGCGTTATTGCTCATCAAACGAATTGTCCACTTTATGTTGTTCATGTCATGTCAATTTCAGCAGCAGAGGAAGTAGCAAGGGCACGTGAAAGATGGGGCAAGAACTTCATTTTTGGTGAGACACTTGCAGCTGCTTTGGGTACGACTGGTAATGAATATTATGATAAGTGCTGGCACCATGCTGCTGCTCATGTCATGTCACCGCCGTTACGTCCAAATAAAGAAACACCTGAAGTGCTGATGAGAATGTTGGGAAATGATGATCTTCAAGCTACTGGATCTGATAACTGCACATTTAATAAGAAGCAGAAGGAACTGGGACTTGATGACTTTTCTAAAATCCCTAATGGAGTTAATGGTGTTGAGGACCGAATGAGTGTCATTTGGGAACGAGGTGTACATACTGGAGTCATTGATCCTAAGAAGTTTGTTGCTGTGACTTCGTAAGTATAGCCTTGACATGTCTATGTCCTTCAGTCATTAATTAATGTCCATTTACAGTACAAATGCAGCGAAAATCTTCAACATCTACCCACGTAAAGGTTCAATCACTGTCGGTGCTGATGCCGATCTTGTCATTTGGAATCATAAAGCTACTCGTACAATTTCAGTCAAAACTCATCATCATGCATGCGATTTCAATATTTTTGAGGGTATGGTATGTCATGGAGTTCCAGAGACAGTCATTGTCAATGGAAAAGTTGCTTTTGAGGACGGAAAATTGAATGTCGTTGCTGGAAGTGGACGATTTGTTCCATCAAATGCCTTCAATCCAATGATCTTTCCAAAATGATCGTTATAGTTTGAATATTGCAATAACATGAAGTTGGCTGCAGATTGTAAATTTATTTGTTGAAAGTGAATTTTTATTAAGTTTGAAGATGTTTTATTGAGTTTTAGATAGGAATTAGTGTTGGATGTTATGAATTGGAATAAAATCTACCAAAGTTACCAAAGAAATGATGATTTTTGATTGATTTTCATTCAGAAATTGAAGAATTTCAATAAAATCGCTAAATAGTCGTAACGGTTTTTAAAAATTCAAATTCTCACCAACACATTGACAGAAAATTCTTTACTTTCTTCCTTCTTCTTGTTTCACGACTCAACAATGTTGCACGATTTGTGTACAAACATCAGTCAGTTTGTGCAAGACATTCAACTCGAATAGACGTGCATAGATTTTTTTTTTAAAAGTATTTACGTTAGCCGGGTGTGTGTACTATGGTGGATATAGCATAAACAAAAGAAGTGAATAAGAATTAAAGTGGAATAAGAAAATAAAAAAAAATTTATAAAATAGAAAAAAAAATCATGCTAAGTGCTCATGAGTGATTATTATTAAGCTTAAGCAGTTGAAACATGACGACGGATCATACAAAGGAAATTTCTGATCTTCTAACAAAATACAAATCAATATTAATACAAGATTTACTTACAAATAAGGCAGTATTACAGTCACTCGTTGAAGAGACGGTGATTGACAAAAATGATTTAGAATTTTTGTTAAGCACGGACGATAATGAGAATGAGAATGAATTAAATGATAAGAAATGTCAATATTTGATCGATTTAATCTCAAAGGAAGGACTAAAGTGCTTCAAACGATTTTGTTATTCGATTGAAAGTGAATGTAAATTACTTATTACTGCTCTTATAAACGACAGTTTAAATTACGGTAAGGAACAAAATTATTCAATTGGGTGGATATCTCCTCTCGTCTCTCATAAATTGCGTCAAATTGCATCTTTTGGAGAGGTTTTTTTGTGTCTGTGGAAATTATTTGTGAAATACGTCATAAATTATGAAATTTAAGAAACTCTTCATAATTTTGATTGAAGAAATTGGGATTTGAATTTCTGGCTTTTAGGAGAATTGAATCTTGGATATTTAATTGTGGATTTAGACTGTTGAATGTTTGAAAATGTTCATTAAAATAGGGATTTGAACTTAAGTATTCGGTCAACAAATGATTTATGACTCTATTAATATATTCTGCGTTAAGCCATGCTAAATTCGGCCAGCACAGTGCTGAGTACTATTGTTGATGTGACAATACAAAGATGCCCTAGCGAACTCCGTGTACTCAGTTACTTACTGTTGCCGAGCTCTTATGTGGAACTTAGGTTGAAATCAAATGCTTTCTTTCTGACTCTGTTGCTGGCTTTGTAACTCAGTTTGTACAAAAACTCTCTCCGCCAGTTAAACTGCCATTCCTTCATAACTGGTCTGAACCATGTAGCTTTAGGACCCTTTTTTCCTTCAGGACCCTTTTTTACTCCAGTGCTTATTAAAAAAAATAAAATTTTGATTTATGACTAAATGAAAGTTCTTCAAGTGCCTAAAAAATTCAGAGAATACAATCTAGATACTTGAATGATTCAACAAACATTTAAAAACACTAAATTATTTGATTTATATGATTGTTCTAGATAGTCTGAATAGTACAAATGCTTGAGTCACTCTGACTTGGGGCTGGATTTGGGAACGTTTATCTGACTTGTACTATTTGAGTTAGCTGATGTGCTCTCCGAAGAACCTGATTAAGTCACATTGGTTGCTAGAAAATATAGAAAAATTATCATTCTTGTCGAATTCGGATGAAAGCGGTTGCCTGCAATTGTGAGCCATACCAAAGCTGTAGATCCGCATTTTTTGTCCGTAAGTCTACAATTTTGGACAAATCCTCCATTTCTATCAAGAAAACATTCCAAAAACCCTTCCCAACCATCAAAAATCTTCCAGATCCACAACTGCCCTGATCATCTCTTTGTTTGTTTTATAAATACCCAAAATTGGTCATTTTTCTGACTCAAATCATGTGGGCTGCTCCATTTTAATTATTCCGTATTAAAATTTATGATCAAAACTTATTCAATAAATTCCATCGCTTTATTATAAAAGCGACAGTAGAATTAATCTAACAAATCTACAGAACAAGGGTCAAACTTGATGACAAATATGTGCTGCTCATAATTGCATTTTATTGTCCGTAACAGAATTCTTTCAGTGATTTTTAAATTTTTTATAAAAAAATAAACAAACAATAAAAAAATTTCATCTTAAAACAGGAAGTGGATTGCAACCATGCCCTACGTATGTTATTATTATAAAAAAATACAATAAAAGAGCTAGAAAGTAACCAAAAAAGAGAGATACAGCAACAACAACAACAAAAAATCTCTTTTTAGATATGAATCTATAATGGATTTTTGTAATGCTCGGCATTTTTGTTATGTTCTGTTCTGTTCTATAGTCTCCCTTATTTTTCTTTATGTAAACTGTGCCTCACAACTATGTGTAATTTCTCATGTATTGGTTATTAAACCATGTGCACTCAAGTATCCTATTTCTCTCTCTCTATACTTACTTATTATGTATGCTTTGCAAGACTGCATCGTAGGGCATCCTACTGTGCAGATTTTTTAGCGAGACATTCTCGGATTTTTATTGTAATTTCTGGGAGGGTTGGATGGTATTTAAAAAAAATTATCATTAAAATTTGAATATTGGAGTGTAATTTGAGGAGGTGGACAGAGATTTTATTGTCATTATCTTTTGAAGACGGAAGAGAGGAATTTAAGAGACGTGCTGCACACCCTCAAGAATGTTTCGTTTTTCCACCCAATTAAAAGAGACTGTCGTGCTGTAGAGATTCTCATTGCAACTGATATCGGAGTATCTTGTAAAAGCAAAGCATCCCGAACAGCACAAGTCGGTTAATCAGTACCAAATCCAGCACCAGGACGGCATGTATCTGACTGTACTTTGGTTTTCTTTCTGACTATGTTACATACTTTGTCCTGCACCAGGCTGACGTGACTCTGACTGGATTTCTATCTGACTCTATTGCAAGCTATGTTAACTAGTTTGTTATTCACAAAGTTAGAGTCACTCCGACTAAGCAGCGAAAAAGCAACAATGGGCAAATATCAGTCACTCTGACTGAATTATGGATTTACATCTGATGCTGTCGCAGAGATTAATATCTAGGAGATACTGCATCATGTCGGCTTGACACTGTCTAAATTTCGGATTTGAATCTTAGTCAGTGGCAGGCTCTGTTACCTAATTTGTCCTGTATCAGGCGTGAGTAACTCTGACTAGAATTTGGATTTCCAGCTGACTCTGTTATAGGAGTTGTGGCTGATGAGACAGGATGAATTTTGGTCAAATTTCAGGCATAATATAATTTTTTGACATCATCTCGACCGAATTTCGAATTTTCTGCTGAAAGTTCGTTCTAAATTCGGTCGGTACCATAATTTACATCCGCTTCAGGCTATGTTTCCTAGTTTGAGCAAATTCTCTGTCCGCAGATTAAGTTTATCTTCCTTAATCACTGTTTTACGTCAAGTAGAGTTGTGGAACTCCTGACAAATGAACTTCTAGGTTCATAGCCAGATATTTGGTTCAAGTCCCCGAAAACCAACTTCACTTTCAATCTTGCTGCTTTCTTGGATGCTTCCTTAAATTATAATAATAAAGAACAGTGCAACAAACTTGTGATTCTCTTCCAACAATGACATTTTGTATGGCATTTTTCTTACAAAGTTCATTTCCAATCCAGCATTAATTTCTCATCTATATAGGAGATGTCTTTTTAAATCTGTTGATTTCTTCTTAACCTGCTTTTTATAGAATCATCCAAATTCTTTAAAAGTTTACCTGAATACTATCTCCAATCCAATCTACCCAAAAAACACACATAATTACTATGTAAATCTTCATTTACATTTTTAACAATCCTAAACATCACCAAGAAAATCTCTCCGTCACTCACCATAAACACATCTGTATTCCCTATTTTACAAGGAAATCTTTTAAACCTTCCAGTCCGATTATATTTGTATTTTTATATTGTCATGCTGTATGTCATGTCTATGTATATGCCCATTTAAACTTCCTATGTCAATCTTTTTATTGACTGATTAAAATTCCAAAGTTTTTTTACATTTTGGGGATCATTGTGAGACATTAAATATCCATTATGGATAAAACTGAGCATGAATTGACCTTCCAAAATCCTTATAAAGCTATTGAAGTCTTGTTAAATTTAGAAATATATCCAAATGTACTCAATATATGATTATTATCTGCTACAAGTCAACAAGATCTATAAAATAACAAAAAAATCAAGCATGCTTCAAACAATAAAATATTTAATACTTCAAACAAAATTATTATGAAGATGAGAAAGTAAATTACGTGGAGTGCATTCACATACAGTCATAAAATCTAACCTTCAACCCTCTACATGCATCGTCTCAGGTAGTTGTAGACTAGAAAATAGAGGAACGAACATTCCAATTGAAAAGACAGGCACCATAAAACTTTTACAATACAAAGTGCCTTTAGTCTATGTTGTAGTCAGGGTTGGGTAATCTGTGTGTTGCGGAACACGTCAGTTCCGCCTATCTCCAAGTTCACTACGCTTCCGAGACCGTGTACGGCATGCGGTTCGTGACATGATCTGATAATTCCAATGGTATACACTAAAGTACCGCATCACACAGTTCAAGCACCCCTGCACTCTATTCTCTAGATATTAATACAACTAATACATATGCACAAATGAGGGAGAGACAGCCATGCTGCAACTTATTTTGAAATTCACAAACACATATTGATTGAATTTTTGTACATTTTTTTTTGGGATAATCAACCCCTATGTATGTTGAATGTACAGTAAAATTTATTCCAAAAAATTTTTGTATCCCTAACAATTTTTATATCTATGCGACTCTATGCAACTCGCGCTATGTGTACACAGTAATTTTTGTGTCTGTTCCTTTTTTGGAAAAGAAAAAAGGAAGAAAAATAAAAACATTAAAATTATTTTTTGTGAGGGTTGAAGACTTTCCTAGCTGTTATTGCACTTCTTGTCGTCGTTTTGTTATTGTCAATAGAAAGTATCATAAAAATAAATCACACCGCAAGTAACGGCATGATGTAATTTCGTTTGTTACGAGGCTGAATGCATGTAAACAATAATATAAGAAATGGTATATCCTTGACGATTTTTGGTATATAAAATTGAACTTACAAGTTGAATGTTGAAATGGATTATTATGTGGAGCTAGAATCCGTTACCCGTCATAAATGACGGGAGAATGATTTAGATTGACGTATGTCGCTTTGTGATGAGGCAAAATTACAGTGATTGCAATTTTGGGTATGGAAATGATGCTTCTTACTTGATGGATGGATGGATGTTGTGTGCCAATAAGATGGCTTGGTTGGGAATTTTGTAGATGCAAAAATGTTACTGAATACACTTTGGATGCAGAAAGTCACTGAATACACTGAAGATGCAAAAAGTCAGTGAATATACTTTTGAGGCAGAAATTGTCACTGAATACACTTTGGATGCAGAAATTTTAATGAATACACTATTGAGGCAGAAATGTCACTGAATACACTTTGGATGCAGAAAAGTCACTGAATACACTTTTGAAGCAGAAAGGTCACCGAATACACTATTGAGGCAAAAAGTCACTGAATACACTAAAGATGCGAAGTAACAGAATACAATTGAGATGCGAAAAGTCACTGAATACACTTTTGAGGCAGAAATATCACTTAATACAATATTGAGGCAGATAAATCACTGAATACACTTTTGAGGCAGAAATGTCACTGAATGCATTTGAGATGCAGAAAGTCACTGAATACACTAGTGATGCAAATTGTCACTGAATACACTTGAGATGCGAAAAGTTACTGAACTCACTTTGGATGCAGAAAATTGAACCAAATATCAATAAAAGTTTTTGGCACTTAATAATTAAAAAAATCAATAAATCCAATAAAACCTCATAAAACAAGACAATTTCCCATTAAACAGCAATCTATTGGCACTTCCTGGCACAATTCCATCACATCATCATCATCTTCATCAAAATGGAAATTACAAAATTCAGTAGCAATTCCTATATATTCATATATCACAATACAATATAAATTTAATAAATTCAGATCAAAATGATGAAAAACTATTATTATAGACTTATGAATCACATTAGTCTCAATCTATGTATATGTGCCTGAATTATATATATTTGTGCAAAAGTAGAGGTTTTTCTGGTTCATATTTTCTAATAAATTTCATTACACACATTTAAAGGTCAAAAAAATACAACAAAATTTCATTCATAGAATTTGCATGCTAATGCATAACAACTTTATTTGTTTGGCTGTTGCTTTATTTATATCCAGCAAAATTTTCTGTCGTAATACAAGCTAAGATCATAAAGAGTGTAAGTGGCGCAGTATAAAAAAACATTTACTGAGATATTAAACATTTATGCTGCGCCTGCCAAGAGAACATGCTTATTGCTTGTGCTCCATTCATATACATAAACATATTCAGTGTGTCTTTTGCTCCACATCTGGATTGCATTTTCCCATTATGTCTGTATTGTTTCTAACAAAAAAAAATTCGCCTCATTGAAAGCGAAAAATATTATTTTTTTCTTTTTATTCATATTCATATGTTGTTGCTGGGTATGTGGGGCTGTTTGGGATTAATGTCTAACAGTTTAACTGCCTCCATAGACTGCTGTATACTATTTTGGAGTACTATATAATTTTAGGTATTTCTTCAGATCACTACGTATTCTCTACGTATTCCTCCTGGACTACTATGTATTCCTCCTGGACTACTACGTATTCCTTCTGGACTACTACGTATTCCTTCTGGACTACTACGTATTCCTTCTGGACTACTACGTATTCCTCGTGGACTACTACGTATTCCTTCTGGACTACTACGTATTCCTCCTGGACTACTACGTATTCCTCGTGGACTACTACGTATTCCTCTCTGGACTACTACGTATTCCTCCTGGACTACTACGTATTCCTCCTGGACTACTACGTATTCCTTCTGGACTACTACGTATTCCTTCTGGACTACTACGTATTCCTATAGACTATTATGTACTCCTTGGTACTACCACGTAATCTACGGATTCAACCAGACCCAGTCTAGACATACCCTCCAGTAAACAATCTTACAAATCCAATTTTCTATAGACATCACTCCCAAATAACCCCCAACTGCTTTTGGTACACTCGGAAAATTTATTGAGGAAGTGTTTCAATCATTCTGTATACAGACTGTTATTGGATGTTCTTATGTTGTTTAAAAATCATTCTGATTTCAACTTCTGTTAATGTTCTCCACACAAAAATTGGAAAAGTAGGCCAGTTTGTAAACTTAATTTTCTGTGTTTTTATTGCTACATTAAACAAATCGTGGCTTTTTTTTGAAAAATTATCTTCCTTTTGGCTAGATTAGATGCTATATTTACTGTTTCATGCAATTACTCAATTTGTAAATTGTTTCCATATACAGAAAATGTACTGTAAATTATACAAAAGCATATAAAATAATTTAAGAACTCCAAAAAAAGTAGATCTACGATTTTGCTGCGCTCATAAAGCAATAAAAAATCCATTTTCATCTCTTTTTTTGTGTATATACTTACTTCTTTTTTTATAAATATTGATGATGATGTGAGAAGTTCGCGTTTTATGTGACATTTTGACTCACTCATCTTTGATAAAGATGTTTTGAGTGGTTTGATGAATTTTTATGTCCAGGAGTTTTGAGAGATTTGGAAGCTTTTGAGGTGTTTTTGTAAAAATTTGAATTTTCAAAGGCTGCTTTGATTTTTGTCTTTTTTTTTGAGCAGTTTATTTTAGTTCAAAATCAGGGAATTCAATTTAACGACTTTTAAGTTTGAATTTCAATTTTCCTTTGATGTTCAAAAATTAACGACTATTTGAGATTCAAAAATCAATGAACCTTTAAGAACAAAATTTAACGATTTTTTGAAATTCAAAAATTCAATTACCCTTTGAAGTTCAAAAATCCACGAAATTTGAAGTTCAAAAATCAACGACATTTGAAATTTTGAAATTAACGACATTTTGAATTTCAAACATAAATGAATTTTGAAGTTGAAAATTTATCGACTTTGAAAAGTTCAAAATTTAAAATCTTTTAAAATTCCAAAATTTAACGACTTATGAACTTCAATTTTTATTTACTTTTGAAGTTCGAATTTAAGATTACTCTAAAGATGTCCTCTGAAATTTCAATTTTCAACGAATTTTAGACGTTAAAAGTTCAACGACTTTTCAAAATCTGAAATCTTTTGGTTCAAAATTTAGAAATTTGAAATCTTTAAGTTCAAAATTTGAAATCTTTAAGTTCAAATTTTGAACTTAAATCAGAAAATCATTCCAAAAACCGTTGAATCTTAATCAAAGTTCAATTTCAAATGACTTGAAGTTGTCTTCATATCTAAAATTTAAATCTAAAACGACCGTTAAAATTCAAATTAACGAAATCAACTTAAAATCTTCAAAGAAACATCAAAGAAGCATTGCGCCACAAAAAAAAAAATCCAACTTCTACATCATCTAGCTTGCTTTAAAAACACACAATTTGTTATTCCTTCGATGCTCGCTTTCATACAGCATATACAGCATATTATAAAATGTATATAAACAAAACAAAAATAAAAGAGAAGTTAAAATGAAATAAATTTATTTGTATTCGTATTTATTCAATTCACATATGATGCTGATGATGAATATTGTATAGTTATAGAGACGATAATGAAGAAGAAGACGAGGTAGAATCAACGCAAAGGCTTTCTTTCAATTACTCTATTGAATCATTTCATTTTTTATTTCCATTCTGTGTATAAAAAAATAGTAATAAAAAACCTGAATGCGGCTTTTCTTTGCTGTATTTGTCAGGGCTTTTGAGTCTCGCATCGACGATGAGTCATCCGCAAAACAGCTGTTTAGAAAGCTCAATTGATCATTTTTTAAAGTCACCTCTGACATCAAATTCATTACCATTTTTTATGATATTGTTAAGAGTTTTTTGTATAAAATAGTCATGTCTATTACTGGCTGGCTATTAAAACCTACGACTAAACACCACACACATACACACACCTTATTGGAATCGAATAGATTATTTGAAGAAATCATCTGGATGATTGAGAGAATAATAAGAAAAATGAATGATTTTTTGATTTAAAAACGTGTAGTTTTGATTCATCTTTTTTTGGTAATTTGTTGGATGTTGGGGTTTGTGCGTGAATGATGTTTATAACAAGTTTAAGATAGGGCTTTATGATGGCTGTAAGCTAATGCATTTAAAGTGAGTCGACGTGGCTCGGTGGCGGAATGGTTTCGTACTTCGGTACTTAATTATTGTGATACTGACCAAGCGGTCTTGGGTTCGAGACTCGGCATGAGAAACTTATTAATTGCCCTTTTTTTGGATTATATGCTGTGGAAACGCGGCTCAGCCTCTCTTCGTAAGGCTTATAATAATAAGCTGACAATAGCGGTCCTACCAAAGGAGTGGTTCTGATACTATCATAAACTGTAGAGTTCTAAATGAGATTGATTTTGTAACGAATTTGGGATGGTACAACAGATCATCGATCGAAGTGCCGTTGGTTTAAGCGAACTCAACATTATATTCTATTCTAACTGAGATTGATGGTCTGCCGCACTTCCTCACTCGTTAAACAGCTAAATTTAAACAGGATTTAAATGATCTGAAGAAATTTTGAATTTTTAAAAACCGTTAGAAATATTGCAAAAATTTGATAAAATTGCTTGGTGCGGGAATCGAACTCATGACTTCTTGGTTGGTGGTTACCAATTACTATAACCTCTACGCCATCGAACCGTATTAAGTAAATTGAAAATTATTTAATTTAAATGATATTTTTTGAACTTTTGAAAACCGTTTTAAAAATTAAAAATGTTTTTGAAAGAATCGAAGCCTTAACATTTTTGTTGCTTGCTTGCTATTTTATAATTTTTTATGAGTACATAAAAATCTATTTTCTTCAATTCTTTCAATTCCAAATCAACATCATTTTCACACGATTTTTACGAAATAAAAAAAAAAAAGATTTTTTTCATTAAATGTTAAGCTTTTTATATGGCTTTATGTTCGAATATAGGTATATATATATTTTTTCAGATATGAATATAAAATGAGTGATTATTTTGATTCACAACATGATGAGATTATAGCTTGAAAATCGAGAGTTTCACGTCATCATCATTACCCACGGTTCTTCAACATACACAGCTACTATTCATATACTATAATGAAGTAAAAAATTCAATTAACTTGAATGTGGAATAAATTGCATTTAATTAAGATAAAAAAATTTTCCATTTTTTTTTTTGATCAATTTTTATTATTTTTTTCAAAGTAAATTCAGCTTTAAGCTTTGATAACCATCTGAGACTTTTCATTAACCTTATTCT
This sequence comes from Chironomus tepperi, assembly GCF_022539635.2. Classification (NCBI taxonomy): domain Eukaryota; kingdom Metazoa; phylum Arthropoda; class Insecta; order Diptera; family Chironomidae; genus Chironomus; species Chironomus tepperi. Next base: position 7,658,481 of record NW_027226207.1, read on the forward strand.
TTTAATTAATTTGGAAGTCCGCTGGCTAGCGAATTTTTTTCAATTTAAAATTGCCAAGTTCAACGGCATATGCTAAAGAATATTCATAGAATTTTAAATTTTATTGTGTTTGTGTATGAAGGAAGTAAGTCTTCAGAACTTGGCAGAAATTCTAATTTAAAATCATTTTTAAGCTGTTTATGTTGACTATTTTAATGTTTTTTGACTGTGAATCAGCATAGATGAGGTTTTGAGGTAGTGTGGACAGTAAAGTGTCTAACTGCATCAAATTACTTCGCTGGTCGTACAAATCAGCTGTGATCCATTTCCTCTCTAAGTTGACATCTAAAACTGGCTCTATCCTTGGCTGTTCTATGCCGATATCAAATGCTACACTGTCTATTTCAACAGCCTCATTCCAGGATCTACATACGACTTTATGTTGTCCACGCAGCCATGTGGAATGTACCTTAAGAAGCAAGAGTCTTTCTATCAATGACAGCTACTTGTTAGATACTTAAAAGACGCTTGGAATCTAATGCCGAATGACTACATATGTGACTCTGACTTGTTGTATGACTCTGATTTAAACTAAACCCAACACCATCCTAGAGTAATTCTAACCTGGTATCGTATTTTGGATCGATTATCCAAATGTGATATATGATATAGAAGCCTTCCATAATTTAAATTCATCTTCTACACTGCCAACAACCTCTGCTCTACCAGTACTCGCATCTCTATTCTCATCTCCAACAATACCACAATCCAGACAAAAGCTATTTGTTTTGGCACAAAACGTGCTTCTATCCAATTTAGGAATAGATTCTTCTCTTTGATTCCAATTCAACAATACACAAAATTTTAACATGTAACTTTTTTGTAGCCGATATTTAAGCAACATTACCATTCTAAGACGATTATAAAATTTTATTTCATAGTTAACAGCCCATAAGGTAGATGTAATGGAGCATAAAATGTATTATAAACTATCTCTGCCAGCAGAAGTCAAGTTAGTTTCATGATTTTCCGTTTTTTTGCTTAATTAGGAGTGATTTTTGTAGATTTGAAGGTTCTAGAAGTTCTTTGGAATAGAGTTGGGTTTTTGGTGACTTGATCTGGTGATTTTGATGGATTTTGGTCAGTTATGGTCTGTTCTGTTCCGTCAGTTGTAGGCTATAGGCAATAATGTCATCAAAAGAGTTCATTCAAGCTTGACGATTGTCACAAGGCTTCATTAGACTAGGTGTACTAGTTGATAGAGTGCCCGACATCTAATGAGGAAGTCTTGGGTTCGATTCTCGTTCCGAGCATATTTTCAAAATTTTTAATGGTTTTAAGATTATAAAAATTTTAAAAATTTAAGAAATACTTAAATTTTTTTTTCCATTGCTGCAAGCAGTCACCTCCTTACTCCTTTTCCTCTCGACAATTCAATTTGCCAAATTTCATTTAAAATAATATTCGCAACCCAAAAAGCCATCTGCCCTCAATAAATTTAAAAAATTGAATAGTCCTCTTAAGAACAAAAAGTAATAAAAAGTCATTTATATCTTAAAAAACTGACATCCATAAGAGCACTTCATTACATCTCATTGTTCCATTTCAGTTATTAAAATTCAAAAATTTATTCACATCATAAAAAATATTGCTTAACTTAAATTTTATGTGAACAAAAAAATAGATTTGAGACTCACGTGACAATTTTGTAAATTTTACAGTTGCTCAGTCCCATTACAAAAAAAATCATTTGTGGATTGTGAGAACCTTATTCTGTATTTAATGATTCATATCTGTAACAAATGGGAATTGTTAATTATGTCTTCAAAGTCCCCCCTTGTCAATCATATTATTCAAATTATATGTATTTTTGATTGAAGGCACTACACTTTAATTAAGTTTTTGCTATCATCAACATTAATCTGTAGACCAGTGGTAGACAACTTGTGTGGTGCGACACAAAAACCCGTTGTAGACATAGAACAGTGTTGTCCAAACTGGGTGTCGCGACATATTAAACAGAAGTGTGTCTCATACCACACTAGTGTGTCTCATACCACACTAGTGTGTCTCATACCACACTAGTGTGTCTCATACCACACTAGTGTGTCTCATACCACACTAGTGTGTCTCATACCACACTAGTGTGTCTCATACCACACTAGTGTGTCTCATACCACACTAGTGTATCTCATACCACACTAGTGTGTCGCATACCACATTACTGTGTCACATACCACATTACTGTGTCGCATACCACACTACTATGTCGCATATCACACTATAGTGTCGCATACCTCACTAGTGTGTCGTATATCACAATAGTGTGTCGCATACCATTTTGGAGAACACTGACATAGAAGAGTCTAATGTGTCGTAAGTCGCATATCGTGTGCGATGTCGTTCTTGGCTTCCTCCAATGTCTGTACAGCAACACACAATTCGAGCAACACTGACATAGAAGAGCCTTTTTTTTATTTACTTTTTGGCATTTTCAAGGAGGAATTATTTACAGACCTATTAAGTGAACTCATTAATCCATTCAGTATATTTTTTTTTTGTTTCTCACATAAATAAATTTAAATTTCTTTTTTATTTAAAATTTATCGTTTTTTCCTCTCTCTCTCTCTCGCAGCTCTTCTGTTTCTTCTTCTTTTTTTCCAGCCATATGAGTTGGCTTTTTATATAACATTTACAAGCGATTGATGTTGATTGAACCTGAAAATAAGCAGCTGTATATGTGTGTGCGCGTGTAAGATTGCGAGCAACACGTAAAGGGGCAACTTCCTCTATAATAATTCTTACAATTTATTCCATATTTTTTCTACTTCTTATTTTGCTTTTTTTTGTGGTTTCCATTTCTTTTGGTTTACATTACTGCTTTTGAAGTAAGTTTCAAGTTGAGTCAGTGGGTTCTGTTTGGGGGGTCAGTTTGTCTTGATTGATGAATTGGTTAGAGATGGTGTTGAGTGATAAGCAAGAGTTGGGGCTTTGTTAGAAGATTGAACAAAATTGAGTTTTTAACGCATTTTTAAAGAAAATTAATAATTTGAATCTAACGATCATTTTCAATTTGAATTTGAACTTCAAAATTAACCGACAATTTGAGTTTGAATTTTGAACTTAACGGACAATTTGAGTTTGAATTTTGAACTTAATGGACAATTTGAGTTTGAATTTTGAACTTAACGGACAATTTGAGTTTGAATTTTGAACTTAATTGACAATTTGAGTTTGAATTTTGAACTTAATGGACATTTTGATTTTTGAATTTTGAACTTAACGGACAATTGAACTTAATGAACTAAATTCAAATTTAAAATTACCGTTAATTTCAAATTCAAACTAAAACTCAATATTTAAATGCGCAACCTTAATTAGGCAGCTTAAAACCTCTCCCAACTCAAACCTCTCATCATCATCATCAAACGCGAAGAAATATTATTGAATAAATAAATAAAAGAAGGCGAAATAAGAGCTAATATAATAATGATAAAACATACACATTAATAAAACAATGATAGAACTTCAAAAACCGTAACGGAATTGTAAATAAAAATTAAAAAAAATTTCTCAAACCAGAAAAAAAAGTTCACATTGACTGGGAATCAGATTATTGTGGCAAAAGCACATTTTCTGCTAATTTCAGCAACTTAATACACTTTTTTCTCTTTATTTATTCATGTCATGAGGTGCTGCTTTAATTGCAACAACAACTTATGTGCTGTTCAGGCATGATATTAAATTTCATGCTGCTAAGCGTTTTTGATTGTTTTTAAGTTTCGCGGTTATTTATAGCAAAAATTTCTAAGAATTAATGAGTTTAACTATTCAATCATCACTTCTGTTCATTTGATTGTTGAGATTATAAAGCATCGAAATCTGTGTCTGTGTTTATACAGCTGAAAGAGCAATCAATACTTTATTATGATGAGAATTAAACATGATAAAAAGTCCATGAATCATGAATAAATTGCGCGACTATGGGGAAATATGAAAGTGTGGCAAATTTAATAATTTTTTATTATTAAAATGTAGCGCCACACAGGCAGGGGCTCAGTATAGGCTTGATTGTGACCTTCGATTGAGAGATAAGTGAATTATGTTTATTAATTTTTGGAGGTTTTTGGTTTTGTGATTTATTGCAATTTATTTCCTTAAAATTTGGTTAAGAGATTGAAGGACTTGGTTATGTTGTAATTTATGTCCTTCGGTGAATTCCAGCTGGAAATAAAAACGGAACTACACTCGGTTTGTAAGTTGAGTTAAATGAAGATCTAGCAATGTACTTGATTGTCCTGTTTAAGAGTTTGGAGTATTTTGAGGTTAAGACTGAGACCAAAACCGACACTTCCTGGGAGTCCATTGCATCATTGCTAATTTTCTACTGGTTACTCTACAAGAAACCACTGTCTCCGAGCAAAATCAAAAAGGCTTTGTCACTATTGCATACTGGGATTAAATTGCGTGCAAACCCGGGATCAATACTGTGATTCAGTTCATTTAAATCTCGGGATTGAGTTACGGCTTTGTAAAGTCTCTGTTTTGGTACCTTTTATAAACATAAAACTCCAGCAGCCTTAATTTTGCTTCGACAACATCATTTAGTTGTTAAGCTATGCCCTGAGTCAAGTATCTGTCCAGAGTTTGGGATATTTAGTCTTCAAACGGCAAAATAAACCACTTGATGTCTATTTCACCAGAAATTGGGTTAAAATCTAAATTTTATCCATATTGCTCAGGACTCTTAAAATTCACTAAATTATGAGATATTTGTGTTAAACCATGTATGATACCCTAGATCATATGCATCCCCTCACATCATGAGTCATCAACTTTCCCTTTGCATCCTCATCACGAAAATCTCTCTACAATCTCACTTCCTATCAGCTCATTTGCAAAATCACTTCCTCATTAAACCACTGCATAAAACTTTTTCCAACTTCTTTTTGTTCTTAATTAACCTTCATTTATTCATTGCGTCCATCCCTTTGGTTGATTAAACCAAAAAAAGTCATTCAAATCGATGCAGTCAGTCGTGAAGAAAACTCAATCAACAGAGACGACATTTAGCAGCCCAAAAACTGAATTATAACAATTCACATTGTGGGAACTTTCGATAACACACACCAAAAAATGAAAAAAGTCGAATTTCCTCTGCTGCTGCTGCTCAGTTTTTTTTGCGACTACATTGTTTCCAATTTCCATTTAAAAAAAGGCAGCTATTCATAAACCTAATTCGATACACAACAATAAACGACAAATGATTAAATTGGTTTAATTCGATTTTATTATTGGATATACTTCATTTGATGATGATGAGGAATACACAATTGGTCACATGGGGAGATTGTAGGTCAGGATCGTAAATAATAATTAAAAATAACAATAATAAGACCGGTGAATAGATCAAATTAAATTGGCTATAAAGCTAGTCCAAAATGGATCAAATTTAATTTTGGTTCCCATAAATGTGCATTAATCAACTGTTGGAATTTCATCTCATTTTGTGGAGAATTTGATGGAATTTTATGCGGTAGAATGAGTGACGGAAATGCTATGTGCTGATTGCAATTGACTGAATGAAGTGATAATGACATGAAATATTTTGGAATTGCACATTTTAAAATTTGTGTACTTTTTTGGGGATTGATATCGATTTATTTATGGGAAATGGGGGTGGGTAGAACGGTTGTTTATGGATGTGGATGTTAAAATACATTTTGCGATGAATGGCTTTTGTATGGATGGTGGGTTGGTGGTCGAGTGCATGTAAATCACTGTCTGAGTGGACAAAATTGATTCAATTTGAAGTTACAGGTTCAATTCTCATCAAATTGAATTGAGAGTTTAGTATCCTGTACTTCCATCAACAAGGCTCGAAAGGGACTTGAACACACACCCTCTTACATGTTAATTGTTCATGTCAATTGCCCTCTACCTACTGAGCTACCGAATTTTGCTTGAGAATGTGTGCTACAAAGCTCATTTCAACCTTCTTCGGTACCAGATCGAGTGAGATTCGAACTCACGCTTTCATGATTGCATGCTAAGTGCTTTTTCATACTGAGCTACTGGGGATTGATAGATAGTGTGGCAATATGCTCGCTTAAACCTTTTTGTCAATAGAATGCTCATTGATCAGCTCTAATCGTTATATTGGACCAAGACACAAAATCATCACTTCAAACTGCCAAAAGCCGTAAAAGCAGTCAAATCTTTACAAGTAGGAGCTGAACTCGACTCGGATTTTTATGGAAAGTCTACTCAAGTTTGACTCAACTTCATATATAATTCGACTTCTATAATTGGAGTCGACGTCAAGCCCCGTTCACTTGCCATACCAAGTACATTGTCCCCCTTCATAAATCCAACATCACAACCATGGTTCCGCTCGTGCAGCATAACGAAAAAATGCATTTTTAAGGGAGTCTAGAAGAGTTATTATTATCTTAAATTGCATGTCAAATTAGAGGTTGAGATGCGCAGATACACACCACGTGCTACAAATTTGCAGCTGTCATCAGTTGTTTGCATCTTATGCCACATTAACATTCAGTGCATCCACAAAAAAAGAATACAAAATAAATTTTTTTTATAGCATTTAAAACAATCCTAAAAAGCCTTAAAAATTCCCCTATCTACCTTTAATTAAGAGTCAATTCCAACAACAAAATATGCATCAACCTGTTGTGACTGTTTGTTATGCCTTTTAACAATATACTTATGTCTGCATAACAGCAGGTGTAGAGGTTACAAAATACGATAAACTCAAGGGACTTTTAAGTTCTTTCAGCATTTCAAGTTAAAATCCCTCTTTAAATAATAAGTTCTCTGATATACAATTTTTATAGACTGCAACTGCATGACGTTTCGGAAGTAAACTATTAAATAAGACTGGTTTTTGAAGCATGTTACATAAATATGTATATCAATGCAGCTCAGTAGTCAACATAAGTACATTTTATGATTGTTTTTTGTTATTGTGGGTTGATTGGCAATGATGTTTTTAGTATGGATAGTTTTAGTTGGAATTGGGAATCAAATCGGTCTAGGACAGTGGTGGACACCTTTTTTATTAGGGCATATGATTCATGGTATTTCATATATTTTGGCGTCACACAGCTTGCCCATCCATGATCTAGTATATGGAAGTAGGGTAAGCACTAGTATATAGTCGTCCATCTAGGTCATAGGCTAAGGAATATGGTTGTAGCCTTGTATTAAGCGTAAGCTGTTGTCCTATAGAAATATAGCGTGACTCACGACGAATGTCTCTTATTTATATAGAGTAGAGCCTAGATCATGCTTCAATACTATCACTAGACCCTAGATTACTCTTGATCAGTGGTAACCAATCTGTGTGCAGTTGTAGATGCCTATGCAGTCCTCGGTCGAACCTTTCATTCATAAAGATCAATTGCGATCCATAACTTCTCATAGATCTCGTTTGAAACTAGTTATTTAGCTGGTTGCTGCTTGCTAGTCGCCTCTACAGATAGTTGCCTTCAGTGAGTTCTTTGGCCACCCATGTGTTCTGTTGCCGCCACTAAAATATCTCTTAGATGCTACTTTAGTACCTCAAACTTGACCATAAGTTCATTGACCACCTATGTGATCTTACTTCAACTCTAAAATGTCTCATAGATGCATTTAGCACCAACCTAATGATGCATTTAGCATCATACCTAGATTCCCAACACACATCATTGACAATTCATCCCTCAAACGATAAGCACTTCCTGACTTAACTAATAACTTAATGAATGCTTCCCCAGTTGATAGAATTTAAAAATTTTAACATCACAAACCGAAATGAATATTTTATGTCAAGTCCTTCGGGATTATTAAAATTCCAGTTCCATAAATTCTCATTTGACAATTTAAAACCTCATAAAAATATTTTGTATCACTGATATACATTTTTTGTGGTTCTCGTACACTTAATTCAATAATCAACGCCTTCCTGCTTCTGTCTGATAATTACAACTTCCATATCACAATGAATGCATTCTCTTTTACTCTTCTTTCTACTCTACTTCCTCGGCATTTTTTTGTTTTATTATCATCGTTCTTGTCTGTCTCTTTTTATAGCTTTTCAATCAGTTCCTTTTAAAATTGATTCTATTTTTAGAATTTGTCATGTTTTTTTGTTGACTTTTTGATATTGTTGAGGTATGCATGGATGGAAAGAGTGGATGATATTCGTGTTTAAGGTGACAGAAGAGTGATTTGGATGTGACTTAGTAGTAGAATGTCGAATAGTTGGAAGAATGTGAATCTAGTCTACTTTAGGCATTGTTTATAGTACATAAGACAGTTGTAGGGCAAAAATCATAACAATTCGCATTTAAAACTGTTTCAAACTACTATATGACATCTATCTGATTGTCGCTAGACAGGTTGTAACTCGTTAGGATCAATTGTATCATTTGCTTACACGTATCAGTCATTTTGGACATAAACCCGAACATCACAACGCAAAACTCGAAGTCGACTCGAATTTTATATGGAAAATTCGACTCAACTGCATGCAAAACTCAAGTTGACGTCGAGCTCTGCTACAATGTGTTTACAAGTGCAACATTACGACGCCGTCCGACAAGTGGCAAAATGCTCGAGCGACCCAAATTAAGAAGACTCGCCATGGAGCTCTTAGGGCCTTCTCCATTTGTGTCACTCAGGGTGGACTTGATGGCTTTATGACGGCTTATTTTGAACCATTTTTATGCCAAAAATTACGGTTTGCCTGTGTTGTTCGGAAAAATGCCAACAAAAAATCTATTTTCATCCATGCTATGTCAAACTCATTCATGAATATTTTTAAGGATGAATTATTCTATTTTATTTTGAATTTGAAAATTGAATTGCAAATCCTCTTTTTTTTGTTGTTGTGAATATTTCATGTTGGCTTCAGGCAATCTGATGGAATTTTTCGGATCAATGTGAGATTTATGGAATTGTAATGGATGGATGTAGAAGCTTTTTTGAGGAATAATTGATGGAAATTTTGTAAAATTTTTATTGATCTTTTGAAGTTTCAATTGAAATTTTGTTTGTAGCAAAGTTGGCATTGGATTTTTTTAGGATTTGATGAATTTTGGAATTTTTTTTTGAATTTTTGTGCGATTGTTGTCGTGTTCTGTGCTGTTCTGTGTTGAGTTTTCAAGAGGAAGAAGAGGACTTGATGAGAAATTGAGTAAAAAGTCGTCCTGATCGTACTTAGCGGAAGGTAAATTCATCAAATTTCATGGAAATTACATCAATATTGATATTATGGAAACTGCAAATTGAAGTTTTGTTCAGACAGTGTCTAAGTAGATGATATAACTAGAACCAAACAGTATCTGATTAGCTATGGCTTTTAATACCTGAATGTAAGCCAGAATCATTGTTTATAGAGCATAATTTGAGTTTCTGGATCACAAACATGATCAAACATAATTAATGCAACCTTATCCCACTCAAACACCACATAGAAGACACCTGACGTGTTACAATCTCCAAAATACACATCAACTTGCCATTGAAGATTAAAACCTCAAAAAATTCTCGTTTTCCAAAAACTATTCTAAAACAAAATGCTGCTTATTCATCAGTCCACCTACGTTAGTATTTCTCATGACGATTGTCGCATTTTGTTTCCATTTGAGCTTCTTACTGCTTCAAAAAATATTTCTCCAATGTGATGCAATTAAGATAGAAGAAGAGAATGAGAAATAAAATGAAATTTCTTCACATGAATAAGCATCAAAACAATTTGAAAGAAAATCAAATTATAAAATAACTTATAAGGCGAGACGAGGATTATTATGATGCTTAATGATGGGAAAAAAGTTTTATTTTTTAGTTCTTATTTTCTTGTGTTCTTGTAACATAATTTCAATTAATAATTGTATTCATTTAATTGCAGGAAATTCACCAAAGAATTCCAATGGGGAATCATCAGCATCATCAACCAATGATAGGTAAGTCACGAAGATTTATTTTTATTTTGTATATGAAAAGAATTTTTGGATGGAATTTCGTGAGTGGAACACGATTGGGGATTATATTGAAAGTGAAAAGGAATTCGGTAATTGATATGAAGTTTTGAATGGGGAATATAAAGGAATGATGATGTAAAGAAAGGTTTGAAACAGGTTTCAATAATTTTGAAGGAATGAAACTATTTGAAACTAGCTACAGTCCCCCTCTTAAAACTAGTTACAGCTCCCCTCTTGAAACTAGTTACAGTCCTCTTTTGAAGCTAGTTACAGTCCCCTTATTGAAGTTAGTTACAGTCCCACGCTTTTTGAAGCTAGTTACAGTCCCCTCTTTGAAGATAGTTTCAGTACCCTTTTTGAAGTTAGTTACAGTCTCATCCACTATTGAAGTTAATTACAGTCCCCTTTTTGCAGCTAGTTACAGTCCCCATTTTGAAGCTAGTTACAGCCCCCCAATTTTGAAGCTAGTTACAGTCCCCTATTTGAAGCTAGTTACAGTCCCCTTTATGAGGCTAGTTACAGTCCCCTTTATGAGGCTAGTTACAGTTCCATTTTTGAAGCTAGTTACATTCCCCTTATTGAAGTTAATTACAGTCCCCCATTTTAAATCTAGTTACAGTCTCCCCTTTTTGAAGTTACAGTCCCCGCTTTTTGAAGTTAGTTACAGTCCCACGCTTTTTGAAGCTAGTTACAGTCCCCTCTTTGAAGATAGTTTCAGTACCCTTTTTGAAGTTAGTTACAGTCTCATCCACTTTTGAAGCTAGTTACAGTCTCCTTTTTGAAGTTAGTTACAGTCCCCCCTTTTTGAAGCTAGTTCTAGTCCCTTTTTTGAAACTAGTTACAGTCCCCTTGTTTACATTCTTACCCAACATAGTATTCTCATTTAAATCCATATTCCCCAACTCATCTAATTCCTACTCAACAAAATCAGAATACTATTAACTCAAACGACGAAAAATTAAATTAAGAATAAGACGATAAGACTTTAATCCACATAATAAAATGTCAAATATAAAGACGTTAGCGATTTTACTATTGACAATCTCGTGATTTACTCAACAATTATCTCCGACTCTGTCTCAACTGTTTGCGGATTATGTTAACGCCGTCCATAAAAAAATATTCAATCGTTTTATGGATTTTTGAATATATTTGAATAATTTAGATCCAAAATAGTCAAAATAAGGCGGTACTTTTGTGACATGATGCTGTCCGTGAATGTCTGACATAAGACTTGACAATACACTTCCGATTCTGTGTAAATGGATAACAAATTGATAATTACAACTGCTGTAAGACTTCAATGAGCCTCAGGTTAATGATCAATGCACAGCACATCAAGTAATAATCATTAAGAACTTCCCTTTAAATGTCAGAGGAAATTCAACTCTTGTTGGCTTCGCATGTATTGCAACAGATCAAAGATTTCAGTGTATTTATTATCGTGGAATAATCAGGAAGCCACAAAAGATTTTTATAGAGTCAACAATGCTCGAATGAAGATGTTCTTGGGATTTTATGTGGAACGGATGTGAGTTATTTTATGAGGAATCAAAATAAGAAGATGATTTTTAGTGAAATTCTATCAAGTATTAAGTTGTTTACTATTTGGCTTATAGAGTAGCAAATTGCTTTGTCTTAAATGATGATGACAATTTTGGATGTGATTATGGGTAATTTCGATAATGAGTTAATTATCTAATGGGGATCGTTTAGATGTGACGTCCAGAATGGGTGGGTTCAGAAATTGGACTTCCAGGTGGGAACGGGATCGAGTGTCTTCCTATGATTGCGCAATAAGTCTAGACCAGTGTTGCCTAAACTATGTATCATGAACTGTAAGACGTCTAATCTAAGTTGGATCGTTTAGATGTGACGTCCAGAATGGGTGGGTTCAGAAATTGGACTTCCAGGTGGGAACGGGATCGAGTGTCTTCCGATGACCAATGTTGTCCAAACTGTGTATCATGAACTGCAAGACGTCTAATCTAAGGAGGATCGTTTAGTTATGACCTCCTGAACGGGTTTGTTCAGACATTTGACTTCCAGGTGGGAATGACTTCCTATGATTATTCCTATGATACCGTATCTTGATCGGTATCTTGAACGGCATGAAATGTGCAATTTCCGAATAACATGTGCCTCCAAGGCTTACCAATAAGATGTGCCGTGATTCAAGAAAGTTTGGACAACACTGATCTACACCATTTAGGTCTGAGGACATAACACAATAGAATCACGATATCGATACTGAAAATTGAGACTGTTCGGAAACTTTAGAACTTTCAGACCAAAAAAGGGTGGTCCAGATTGCCCAAAGTCCTCCTTTTTGGATTTAAGCATTAGATCACCTACATTCTACTTGATCACCCACTTCCTAGTCCCTATAGAACAGCATAGACTCCAAAACAGCGTGACATCTTTGAGATTCCAACTGATTGACTCCAATTTTTCAATTATCACCATTTATGAATCATCTATCTGCCCAATTTGATGACTATTTCTCTATTTCCTCTATCATGACATCAACAATCTCCATGCGACATGCAAACTAATCTCAAATTCTCTCAATTCCTCTTGTCTGACCGCCAAAAGGCAATAAAAAATTGTACATAAATTGTTTTTTATAGAATACACGAATTTGATAGATCCATCATAATATTCTATTTCCAAAAATAATCTCAATCGGATGGACAATAAATTTTATGGGAGATTTTTTTAAAAAATATCAAGTTTCTTACATGTCACTTGATTAATAGTTCGGTAATAACGATGAGAAAGACAAAGAAATTTTTTTTGCGTGTGGTTTATTTCCTCATATTGTGGATGTGATTTAAAATCTATAGACACAGGCAGATTGTGCAAATAAATTCAGAGCTACTTTCTTCTTGATTTCATTTCATTGTCTTCCTCATCAATTTTACTTTTTTTTGCTTTCTTTCTCTTCCGAATGCAATAAAAATAATTTTTTTTGTTCATTTTTCGTGTGTGAAATCGAAAGGAGGAAAGGAATTAGTAGGAAATGCATTGGATTGTCTGGATGATTGACATATGGAGCGCAGTTGAGGGAATTTTTATGGATTTGGAATATATTGGGAATTTGCAGATTTTGAGTTAAGGGTTTATATAAATATGCTGGATTCATTGAGTGAATTGTTGTATCTTCTTGAGTTCGAATCTCATAATTTTCAAGTGTTGTATTGAATTTAATTTCATTTTTTATTCCCACCTTTTTTGCTGCTTAAATAGAGTTGAAGTCCTGGTGTCTGTTCCTTACTTACTTTAATGGTAATAAAGATAATTTGTGATCCATAACTTCCCTAAGAACCTGGAACTATCGTTGGTTTTCTTTTTTTAATTTCTAATGCCAAGTGCAAGAGCTTCTCTTCAAGAATTCTTGGTTTGATTTCTTTTTTTTGACTTATTAACCTGGGAAACTGGACTCAGAGGCAATGTTTCCAACTCGAACCCTCTTAATCTTTGCCTTGACTATGCTTCTGTTGACTAGATACCGCAAATGTAGTCAAAATATAGTACTCAGCTCCAAAAAGATGGGAATTCTAATTGACTAGTTGTATTTCTAGGTCAAATTCTTACTAGTCGATCAAAAACCCTTACTTATTTACTTACTACCTTGGCTGGAGCGCACGTGTATTTATTGCCGGCAAGAGAGAACGTCTAAAGCTGGCTCTATCCTTGGCGTACTTCTGCCAGTTTGAAATGTTAAGGACTTTAGCGTCCTTTTCTACAGATCCATTCCAGCAATTCTTTGGTCTAATCAAAAAATCTATTGACTCACATAGGGCCCGTGGGAATGTGTCTTTAAATTACAACTGCATTTTCTTTCCAACCTCTCCAATACACCTGGTATGACATCCACTAATCATATCCCCCTTTGATGAATCACACAAATCCATTCCAATTGATAACAAAATAAATCCAGCGGAAATATAAATAATATCCTCATAACTCATATCTCAGGAATAGCATCCAACATCCAATACCTTTATCAATTTCCTATGTGTCATGCCACAAGATTGAGTGAGTGTGAAAATAAAATAAATTACAGCAGCAAATGGGAATGCATTTCACGTCTTTTAAGTGACCTCAGCCTTTACTTTATCTTTAATATAAGGAAGTACACAATCCTTAATGTCATTACTGTAAATTCCTGTAGAAATCTATTCTACAAAATCTGCCATTTAGATATTCAAACATTATGTCATCTGTTAGTAATTTAAACAGTTAGTTTGTTCGACAATTAGCAGAACAAGTAATTAAGTTGACAATCATTTAGTCAACTGTTTATTCAAGTAACTCTATAGCGCAACAGATTAGTAAATATTTGTTAAATTGACTGGATTTGTTGGATAATGGAAATGGAGATTAAAGAGTTTGTGATGTGGCTACTGATGATGACTAACGCATGCTAATTAGTGATGTTCAGTGGATTGATGTGTCCATCAAGAGATTCCTTCTAAGCAGTTCAATTCAGGGGTTGATTTCTTTGGGATTGATGTGACACGGTACGGTATAGCTTCATTACTGTTGCATTGTAATGTTGCACCAAGTATGGCGAAGTATGACCTGTACCTGACAGTTCTAATTCACAGTCCCTGCTGATTCTATCTAACCCAGCAATGCTTGTAATATAGAGCAGTGCTGTCTAAACGTTTTTGTCCTATGGCACACCTTAATGGTAAGCCACGGCCGATATTCCACAAGGCATACGATTCATGACATTTCCGAACAAGAAGTCGGGATTCTGAGCGATATTCAAGAATTTTGCGGCACATTGCTTGGACAGCACTGATCTACTAGTGTTAACAGTCCACTGTTCCTCATAATACTTAATAATCACTACTCTAAAATGATAAAACTGTGCCTATAAATCAAGACAAACCTTTTCTCAATCAGTCAGTATGTCAATTAGTCAATAATCAAGTCCATAACTCATTTAATGATCCCTTAAGTCAGTCAATTAGTCAACACGTCTGTCAATCTATCAACAGGTCAGTCAATCAGTTTGTAAATCAGCTAATCAGCTTGTAGGCATTTAAATCTACAAGTTAAGCATCCAGACTTCCAGTCAATATAAGCACTAAGGGAAGAATCAGCTGCTAAAAGCTGAATTTATGCAAAACAATTTTGAGCACAGAGTAAAAAAATTTTATTGACTCACAAATAATGAAAAAGAGCTAGTAGGAAGAAGTGGCAGACGAATGTATTACGTATGAGCAATACAGCAACAACGATGAAGATAAAAAACTGAGTTCATATTTATAAGCCTGCAAAAGAGTCAGCGTCTGAGCATTAAGTTAATAAAAACGGGAGAATTTATTGATCGAGATCGTCTGGCATGTGTGTAGTTGTAGACATTTGTATACAGTGACAATAATTTTATGAGATAAAGTTTATGGAACTGAATATTTGTCGTAGACTTCATTAACGAAATGATGAATAATATTCAAAATTCATTAAATACATGCAGGGAGACCCACAAAAATAAGGGCAATTAGAATTCAATGGATGGCTGAACACACATCTTATTAAGCATGTAAATTTGTTCGATTAGGGAGGCCCAGAATATTTTTATTAATTGATTTAAATGTTTTTCTCTTTCTTTTTCCTTCATTCGTTCTCAATGATTCCGAAAATTCCGGGAATTAATCGTCTATCGAGAGAACATGTGAAGAGCCTGACTATGTAAAATCTGATCGGTATATACAATGTTGAGACATTCCTGATACAGAAGAATAATATTGAGATTGGAATGCAGGGGTGTAGTTGGAGGGGACTCATTGATAGAAGGGAGATGATGGCTACACTCAAAGAAAAATGTCTTAATTTTTGAATTTTTACAATTCGTTCTGAAATTGAAAAATCCTGAAAGTTGCTTGAAGTGGAAAACGAACTCATGACCCCTCTTGGTTAATTGCAGGTTACTCTTTCCTTTAGGCTACAGGAACACGTGAAGTATAATGACACAATTTTTTGACTTAAATGTCTAAATTTTGAAATTATTGCTCGGTGCAGGAATCGAACTCACTACCTCTTGGTGACTTGTCCTAGCACTTTATCCTCTAGGCCACTGAAGCACGGGAAGTAAAACTGACAATTTTTTAATTTAAATATCAAAATTTTATTTCTGAATCTTTGAAAAATGGTTAAGAACAGGAATCGAACCTATGACATATTGGTTACTACTCTAGGAACAGACCTAAGACTATACACTCTACGCCACCGAACCATGCCCATTTAAATGACAATTTTCAAATTTAAATCAAAACAGATATCCAAACTCGATTTCCATGAGTGTAAATATGTCCCTGTACACAATCACTAACTCAACTCCCTCGAAAATAAACACCGATTAAGAGCCGACGATGAAATATTGAAGACGAATAGAAGAACTAGAAGAAGAAATTTCATCAATGATCATTAATTTAAATGATCTGACAATATTTTACTGTAAATGTTTGAGTTATTTTATTTCCTAGCATGTATGCTTTACTTCTTGTTCTGGCTATGAACTTTCGCACTTGATTTTTTTATTTTGTATTTCATGCAACCGATTAATTTTCTCCATGTTTAAGCATTCAGGTCATTAGAGGGGAATTGGAGGAATTCAGAATGTTGCTATTTTTGGAAGTGAATTTTTGGAATTCTTTTGTAGATGTTCAGCAACAAATCATCAAGTTGAACATTTAGAAACACATAAAATATGACTTTTATGATTAACCATTGCGGAAGTGTGAAAGAAAGGGAAGTGAAATGGTCTAATTTTATTATATTTTGGAAACAGTTCATGATTGACATAATTTAAGCAATTTATACTCACTGCCGCACATAGAGACCCATATATATTCAAATTATATGATCTGATTGTGCAGAGCGTAAATGAGTCAAATGAAAATTGATGAATTTATGAATGAAGCCAAACAATTTTGGTTGTGAGTCTAATTGGCGGCAAATGAAGTGGAAATTTACGCAGTCAAAGTTCTTGTTGTACATAAGTACTGATTGGTATTTATTACAGTAGAGCAAATACACCTCAAATGTAAACATTACACGAATATTTCTGTAAAGTGATCTTTTCGTGCTTCTCAACAAATTAATGCCTCTCTTTTTCACATCTTTATTTCTCGAAATTTTTCTCGTTCTTTACGAGACGACATGGGAAAAATTAGAATATGCAGAGTCATTTTGGGGTCGATTAAAGCGCATTTATAGCTTGACGGATAAATTTAGTCAGAAAGATTGAGTCAGACAGATTGAGTCGGACAGTTTGAGTCAGACAGACTGTATTGGACAAACTTATTCGGACAGTTTAAGTTTGACATACTGAGTCGGACTGGTTGAGTCGGACAGACTGAGTCAGACAAATTGAGTCGGACCGACTGATCCGAATAGATTGAATTGGAGAGATTGAGTTGGACGAACTGAATCGGACAAACTGAGTCGGACAGACTGAGTCGGGCAGACTAAATCGGACATGTTGAATCGGACAAACTGAATCGAACAGACTGAATCGGAAAGACTGAATCGGACAGACTGAGTCAGACATACTGAATCGGACAAACTGAGTCGGACAAACTGAATCGGACAGACTGAATCGGAAAGACTGAATCGGACAGACTGAGTTGGACAGACTGAGTCGGACAGATTGAATCGGACAAACTGAATCGGACAAACTGAGTTGGACAGAATGAGTCGGACATACTGAATCGGACAAACTGAGTCGGATAAACTGAATCGGACTAACTGAATCGGACAGATGACACCTTTTCTGAGAAAATGCGCTAAAGAGTGTAAAAAATTTTCAGTGGAGAAAGAAAATCAACAAAATAAAAATTCATTCTTAAAATATCATCACATGCTGCTGACTATTGCTGCCGACGCCAAAGAGAAAAAATTGAGAATAAACATGCATGATTGTGAGACTTTTAGTCTTTATTTTCTAGTCGTTCAGATTAAAAGTGCAAGAATTGAAAAATAATATAGCAAAAGAAAAATCTTTTTTTCGGTCACAGTCAATTTATGATCTCGTTGTCTGTCTAGTAATAAAATACCACCTGAATAAAAAAAATGAAAATGAAAATTTGTTAGCGGAAGTTTTTCAAAAAAAAAAAAAAAAAAATACACAAATTAAAAGCAGATTTAGTATAATAAGTGTAATAAATCACGAGACATTGTGAATCAATTGACGCCCATCGTCAACTAAACTAAACGATCACAGTCATAATTATCCATCTGTCACATTCAAGTCAACATGAAGTCGCATGCCTTCGTCTCGTATTAATTTGAGTGCATTTTATGGGGGGAACTTGATGAAATTTAAAAAAATGTGGAATTTCTTTATTTTAAGAAGAAAACTTGCCTTTTTTCGACAAGTTATTTTGCTTCCTTTTGACTCAATGTGACGAGAATGAAAACTGTCATTGGAGAAACCATGCGAAAAAATTTTTTTGTGTTTTTGTGGGTGGATAAATATTTGCATTTGAGGCTATTGACGCATATTTGTGTTTTTAATTCAGAGAAAAGTATTTTAATTGTGTTAATGACTCAATGGTGATGAATTGTGTGGATAATGACTATCTTTATAGGGTTTGAATGATAGGGAATCATAATAACGGCTTTTGTAGATTTGAATTTGAATTTTCCAAATTTTTTCTCCACCTCGAAAAGTTTTTTGTTGATTATTTCTTCTAGAATTGCTTAATTAAAGAGATGTAAGTGAATTCGTGTCTAAAAAAGTGGCAAGACATGAATTGCAATAGTTTTCAGTTGCAAAAGCATGTATTTAGCTTAAATAATGAAACTAAATAATTTAACGGCCTTCAAAAATTCAAATTAAAATGTTTCCCTCCAATTATTTGCCTATAAATTAAAATTCTCATTTCAAAAAGCATTTCAATCATATTTGCATTCAGAAGCCACAACAAAACATTACACAACTGCAATTGCATGCAAAAAAAGCAGCAAGACTCAACTACAATAAGCCCTAAATCGCAAAAACCGCTTCATTTCAAAGAAACATGTAATTTTAATTGCCGGCTTTTTAACGAGACAAAAGAAATTCATAAATACACATTCTGTGTGCCAAAAAAGCAGCTTTTATTGAAAAAATTAGAGCAAGAATGTGAATATACAGTACAAATTCCTATAATTAAATGAAATTCCATTTTCGATGTTGCTCTTTAAATTTGAAGGAAATGAAGTAATTGTTATTTAAATGTAGCATAGAGGGAGAAGCCTTGGGAAGAAGTTAGAGGTGAATAAGAGCTGCTTTATATCTTGCATAATGAAAATAATTAAAGTTTTCTAATTTATAACATTTAATAATTTGTAAATACAGCCTTCATCGTTTGAGTCATTAATGCTTTAATTACCTTTGAATGATCAACAGTTCAAGCATTTCTAGTGACACAAAAATTACTTAAAAAACTGTGAAAGAATAAGAAGTTGTGCACTTTTTTCATGAGAATATTCAATTCCACGAAAAATTAAAAACGATGTGTGTCGGCTGAGCATTTTGTGCTCTATAATTAGGATCGTTTCGCGTAAAAAAAAGTTGTAAATTACGTCACTAATCTGTCTGCCGATGTTGGATATAAACATACACATACAGAAATAGTATAAAGTGAGAAAAATTCATTATCAATTAGAGTTAATTAAGAAAATTAAATAAACATGGCTGATGTCGATGCCACGGCAAGTACGAGCGGTGAAACTGAAAGTGAAATTAGTGACGAATTAACGAAATCATCGGAAAATATTTTTTTGCAAAGTATATCGGAATTGATTGCTAATAGTGAACAAGCATCTTCGTTGGGCAATGGAAGCTTATTATCAATTGAGGAAGTCAATTCTGTACCGCAACCACAGTTTGGTTACTTCCTTCCACTGTCAGCAATACCGAAGCGGTTGAGAAGGTTTTTATTTGTTGGAAATTTAATTAAATTTATGTGATTTTTTTGTGGGGAATCGAGTTAGAAGTTTCATGAGATGAGCTATTAGGACGCACAAATTTTGACTAAAACTGAGCAACTTTTTGACAAGTTTGATTAAAACTGAGCCAATTTCTGACAATTTTGACTTAAACTGAGCAAATTTTTTGACAATGTTGACTGAAATTGAGCAAAAATATGACAATTTTTAATTAAAACTGAGCAAAACTTTGGCAAATTTTTTCACAATTTTGATTTAAACTGAGCAAAATTTTGACAATTTTGACTAAAATTGAGCAAATTTTTGACAATTTTAATTAAAACTGAGCAACTTTTTGACAATTTTGACTAAAACTGAGCAAATTTTTGACAATTTTGACAGAAACTGAGCAAATTTGTGACAATTTTGACTAGAACTGAGCAAATTTTTGACAATTTTGATTGAAACTTCGCAAAATTTTTGACAACTTTAAATGAAATTGAGCAAAGTTTTGACCAAAACTGAGCAACTTTTTTAAAAACTTGAAAAATTCAGCCATATTTCATCAAAATCCCAATAAATTCATCATAATAAAATCAAAAAATCTCATTAATCCCTTAAATCAATTCAAAAATATTTACATCCAATAAACACTTCAATCAGACATCCACTCAAAATAAACATTAAATTAAAATTTTCCATTAAAAAATCCATCAAAATATGCAGCATCAAGTAAAAGCAAAATCGATAATAATTCAATTTCTTTCCATTTTTTTTATATTTCATCATACAGGGATACACAACACGAGTCTAGCCGCTCACCCACACCTCTAATATCGCAACAAAATCACCAACATCTCAGCACAAATGGCAATTATGGCACAAATGGCAATTATGGTACAAACGGAAGATCAAAGCGCTATAGTTCGCCAGGATATAGTGATTATGGATGTGATAAAGTAAACAGTCGCAATTTAAACGGAAAAGTTGGAAAACGAAGTATACGGTCGATGAATGAGGCAATAGAAGTTCTAGCAGATCAAGTTGAAGAGGAAAATATGGTGAGTTTTAAATCCTTCGATGCTGAGTCATTGAATACATATTACTTCCTTTCTTTGATCAACCCCCCAAATAATATTAGTTATTCTTGACTCAAGGGAATTTTCTCTCGATATCCATAGAAATTTATTAAAATCCTAATGCATACTCACATGTGTTGGTGTATTATTTTTGAGGGTGAACAAAATATTTTGTACAAATTTAATAAAAGGAATTGGAATTCACTCACGTATGAGTGTAAAAAGATAAATTTTTGGGATGAAAATCCGATTTTCTGTGGTAATTTTATGTTTGGTCTGGTCAGTGGCTATTTTATTGCAATAAATTTTTAATGAAAATTCATAGAATGGCAATTGCAAGGTGTGGGTACTTTGTGGTTTATTTACTTGCTTACTTACTTTACTGGCTGTACAGATTAATTGTGGCTTATAGTCTTACTCAGATGCCGCCTGAAAATGGCACTATCGCTGGCTACAGCTTATCAAGTTCCAACATCAAATTCAATACTGTCTTGGTCAATAGCCTCAATCTATGAATTTTTTAATTTTAAAGCTTCTTTGATATGAAAGCAACTTTATAAGAGCTGTATAACTCAAGGATCATCTAAAATATTAGGAAATTTAAAAAAATTATCAAAATATCCCTAAATATCCCCTAAAATATCACCTAAATTCTCAGTGTTCATCAAGTTATTTCAAATATCTCATTTGTTTCAATATTCCTCAAAATATCCCCTAAAATATCCCTAAATATCCCCTAAATTTTATTTTTTAAATGGACAATGCTTATCAAATTACTTCAAGTGTCCCTTTTGTCTTAATGTTTTATAAAATATCCCCGAATGTCTCTCAAAATACTCCCTAGAATATCCCTAAATATCCCGTAAAATATCCCCTAAATTCTCAATATTAATCAAATTCCTTCAAGCATCTCTTTTGTCTCAACATTCTACAAAACATCCTTAGATACCTTACCTCAAAGATCCTCAAATATCCCTTAATAACCCCTCTATAGTTTCCAATCCTAGTCCCTAAAATATCCCCACTATAAATATATTTTATAGACAATTTATCTCTCACAACAAAATAAAAAGTTGTCATAAATGAAAATTAATGTATTCACAATTGCGTGATTTTTGCAACACACAACAAATTCCTGTCTCTGTGCATAAAAAATATTCAATTCCACACACTATTAAGCTTAATTGACAATACAAGCATAACCGTAAACGATTTCTGCACAGGAGTCATGCATTAATTAGATTAAAAAGAGAGAATATTTTCGGATCTAAATGTTTTTAAAAAGCTGAACATTTGTGTATACCTTCAAGGTTAAGTAATGTATTGCTTGTGGTCATTCCATTAACATGAACATTTAGATACAATATCTTGCAACCCTCGTACTTTCTTACCCCTAAAAATGTATAAATATAGAAATAACAACAAGACATTGATAAGGACTGAGTTACGATATGATGTAATTACGGTAAATATCACTGATATTCAGGTGTGTCAACCAGAGTTGCAAAACAGGCACATGTGACAAGTGAAAACTGTTCAAATTTTTGCTAATTTGTATGGTTTTTCTTTTAAAACCATACAAATGTCCTTACAAAAACCATACAAAATTATCAAGAATTTGTACGGTTTTTACCTGTCACAGGTGCCTGTTTTGCCACTCTGATGTCAATGCTTACTACATTTATGAATGAAAATTGCCCCTCATTGATTGATTCATAAGCACCATGTGTGCATATGACGACGTCTATACTGTAAGTAAAAATTGGGGATATTGTCAACAGCTCGCGCTAATCGACTTATAATGAAGTTGTGTTGGTCTGAGAAAAATGGAAGGGAGATGCAACTGGCATCGATTGATAATGCGCATTTAATTTATGTAGGTATTGTGATTGGAAGAAATTAATCGTTGATGGTAGGAGCAATTTTTGATTAGATTTTTTGGTTGGCATGTTGCGGGGATTTTTGTGTCAACAAATTGTGTGTGAATAAAGTTATTTTGTGTTTTTAGGAAGTTGTTTGATGTGGTTTGATTAACATGGAATATTACTGGATATTGAAGGATTGATTAGTTTTGGAATTTTCTAAGGGGAATATGAATGTTGATTGCTGTTAGTTTAGATTCAAGCAATTCAGAAAAAATCCAGATAGTTTCGCATGAACAAAAGATGCAAATTAATTCGCATCCAAAAAGCATTTAGTAACAAAAGAAGCAAAAAGTTTCCCTTCAAAATAGCATTCAGTAACTAAAAGATCCGAAAAGTTTCGCATCAAAAGTGCATTCAGTAACAAAAGATACAAAAAGTTTCACATCAAAAGTGCATTCAGTAACAAAAGATGCAAAAAGTTTCGCATCAAAAGTGCATTCAGTAACAAAAGACACAAAAATTTTCACTTTAAAAGTGCATTCAGTAACAAAAGAAGCAAAAAGTTTTGCATCAAAAGTGCATTCAATAACTAAAAGATCCAAAAAGTTTTGCATCAAAAGTGCATTCAATAACTAAAAGATCCAAAAAGTTTCGCATCAAAAGTGCATTCAATAACAAAAGAAGCAGAAATTTTTGCTTCAAAAGTGCATTCAGTAACAGAAGAAGCAAAAACTTTTGCATCAAAAGTGCATTCAGTAACAAAAGATGCAATTTTTTTTGCATCAATAGTGCATTCAGTAACAAAAGATGCGAGAATTTTCGCGTCAATTGCTCACTTAGTAGCTTACCCCACTCCATCAACATCAATATTTTCAAAAATACAACGTAAATTCCAGTTCAACAAAACAGACTTTTTTATCCAAAAAAACCATAAGTTCCATGCCCTCCAGTCACACATGCAGTCTCTATTTACATGTTCGCAGTAAAACAATCTATTTTAAAATGAACAACAGATAGAAGGCAGCATTGAATAATAATTATTGGTATTAGTTTGGTAACCAATACACATTGTGTCATACGCAAGTCAAACAAATATGCGAACTTGAAATTCGAAGCCAGAAAAAGGGAGGCAATAATTAATTTATAAAAAAGCGAAGACTCTCATCAGTCGTCGTATGTCGGTTCGTGAATGTGAAAGTAAATAAAACTTTTGGGAAGTAAAAAAAAAAATTTAAAAAAAAGTGAAAAAAATGCATTTAAATTTCCTGACCTGTCACCAACGTGATAAACAGCCAAAGAGCAACGTGTCAAGTCGAAAAGCCGTTAAGAAAAAATCAAAAAAACATAAAAAGTCATCAACACACCGTCGACGTCTTAAAACGTCTTACGTATCATCAAATTTATTTACAAAAAATTTCTATCCTGCAAATTATTTCTTCCAAAATGATTATCGTACGCATATTAATGCTGATTCACCGCGAGTGGGTGTAAATGATCAGAATGGATTATTGATAACACAACGAAATCCGCCTCAATTGCCATTAACATCAAGTAAAAATTTGCCATCAAGTCGATGGCTTTTACAACAATATCAAAATCAACAGCATCATTATCTTCATATGAAGGTGGGTTCTGTGTACTGTGTACTGTATATGTGACTATGTGATCATCACATAGATTGTCATTATTATTGTTATTGTACCTTTAAAGATTGTAAAATATACTGAGAGTGACTGAATGGAATTTTTTTGTGAGGTAATGGGTGATGGAAGTGAGGCTTAAAGAGTGAGTGTTTAAAGGGTGAATTTTTAGAGCTTTTTACTAAATTCCAGAGCTCGAAGTCGAGTCGAATCGACTCGAGTCGACTTCAACCATATCGACTTCGAGCTCTGCTAAATTCAAAGGAATTGAACTTGTGCATTTGAACGAAAATATGAACAAAGACATCAAAATGTCATATTTGTCGTACGACTAGTTGCACAGTGGGTGTGATTTTCTTTGTTCTATATTCAATAATTAATTGATCCATTTGTTTATGACACCTTTCACTCTTTAGCACAATAGAGTGTCAGATAGTATAGTTTAAACTAAATACAAAATCACACATAGTCTACTTAATTGGAATCGAGACTATTTTCTTTGTTAATTTGTGATAATTGACGCAAAATCTTGTTAATTTGATTGAGTTACATGGAAAGGAAACTGCGTAGAAATGGCCAAAAAATCTGGAGCCAGACTGACTTGACTCTGGTCTTCGCTCTGGTCTGAGGTTGGATTTCATCTAAATTAACCAGGATTTAGTGCTGGCTTAATACCTCATTTCATCAAATGCCGTTTAGAACTAGAGTCATGCTGGCCTGAGGCCAGATTTTCAGACAGTTCTACACTGAATGTCTTACGGGCTAATACATTAGTGACTCAACATTTGGTTGGGATTGGATTTTGGATGCAATTCTAGTCCATTTCTAACTCTCTTAATTACTAATCAGTCCGTATATGTAGTTTAAATTTACTGTTCATTCATCTGCATCAAAAGAGTGTAGCCCAGAGGAGTTTTAAGGGGATGGGGAGGCTTGATTAGGAATTTTGTCTCTAAAATCCTAATATATCCTAATGTAATATAAATACCTCTGATAATAAACTATACTTACTTACTCACTAACTAAAATTCCTAGAAAATTGAAGAATAT
The DNA here is from genome assembly GCF_022539635.2 of Chironomus tepperi. Classification (NCBI taxonomy): domain Eukaryota; kingdom Metazoa; phylum Arthropoda; class Insecta; order Diptera; family Chironomidae; genus Chironomus; species Chironomus tepperi. The sequence goes on from NW_027226207.1 coordinate 7,684,010, forward strand.
TGTCCAAAAAGGGGAGCAGGAATGACTCCAAACCCTGTAAATGTATCCCTGGTGCTGACACTTCATGATAATAAGGTTCTAGATAATTATAAAACCCTTTCGTTTGGTTCGAGGTACAAAACCTATTTTGCAACTTCAAATTTAGATTCCTAAGTTGAAATGGAGTAAGTGCCTAGCTCTTAAGCTATTTCACTAGCTTCAGACCAGAAAATCTGATATTCACTTTAATAATTATTTTAAAATTAGGAATTCCTTGAATCTGCAATTATTGCTTTATTCTCAACCCATCCACTTGACTAAATCCACCAAAACTATATAAATCAACACACCTCAGTCATAATTTTCAACAAGATAATCTAAAAAAAAACATGCAAAACTCATAAAAATTCTAGACATAAAGTCAAATTCTTTCCTCATTCCATATTCCATCCAATAAATCGCTCCATAGGAGTCACTTTTAAAAGTCAGCTTAAATTTCATCTAAATATTTTCTTAAGAATTTCTTTTTTTTTATCAATTTCCTGCTTTGATTGATATCAATATGATGAATAAGAAGACATAGAAGCGTGCGTTGTGCATTAATATTGGGGAAATAAAGGTTTCAAATTTCATTTCACGCAGTAAACATCGAAAACCCCTCAAATGTTTTGGTCGAAACATTTGTGAGGTTTTGAAGCACTTAAATTTATTTTTAATCCTCTTTGGACATCCATGCTCTCGTTTTTTTGTGCTGCCTGCTTAGACAATTTCTTAATTGATAAAAAATCTTAATTAAATTATCTCATCAAAAAAGCACATCCGTAAAGTCCTCAATTTACTGTGCATTTAAATAGATGAAAATCCGATTATGACAAAAAATGTCAATTAAGCCTTTTAAACGTGTGCTGGATGTCGCGTCCCACGTGCGATTATTGATATAATTTCTTAATTATTTTGAGCTTTATGATCAGCTATTAAATTGAGCTTAATTTACCTCAATTATCATCTTTTGATCGCCTATTTTCTCTTCATATATTTAAATTGTCATAGCACGACTTACTTTAATGAATTCAAAAAAATATTGGATACGACGGAGAAATAAGAGTTGGGTTGTAGACATTCCAAAAAATCGAGAGTAATAGAAACAACAGAGAGACATTGAAATTGAAAGGAATATTTAGCACACATTTAAATATACATGTATATCCAATAATAATGTTGAGACACACCTGCACGAGAGTCAATCTGATTTGCATAAGAATCTGTGTAGAAGAAATATTAAATATAAAAAGTCATAGAGATGGAGTGGAGAGGATCGATGGGAAGTGATGTGTAATGGGATTGGAATTTTTGGAGATTTTTGGAGGCTTGATCACTAATTTAGAAAATAGTTCTAATTTGAAAGCCCAAAAAACCGTTAGAATTTCAATTTTGAAAAAGTGTTGAAATTTGATAGCCAAAAAGGCTGAAATTTGACTTTTTAAAACCGTTAAAATAGGAATTTCAAATCTTCTTTGAAATTTGAAACTGGAAAAACCGTTAAATTATCAATTTTAAAAATCAGTTAAAATTTGATTGCAAAAAACGTTTGAATTTGAATTTCAAAAAACCTTTAAAATTTGGAGTTCAATAACAGTTGGAATTTGAATTATTAAAAAACCTTAACGGTTTTAAATTGAAATCATCGTTTAAATTTGAACTTCGAGAAATTGTGTAAATTTGAATTTCAAAAATCCGTTAAAATTTTAATTTTAAAAAACTGTTAAAATGTTAGTTTCAAAAGCATTAAAAATTTAAACATAAAGTTCAAAAAGCTGTTAAAGTTTGAATTCACAAAGACCGTTAAAATTTGAATTGCCAAAATCCGTTAAAATTTAAATTTCAAAAACTCTTTAGAATTGATTTCGCAATATATTTCACCATCACATGTGACGTCACAAACGAAAAACATCAATAGATTTTAGAATTTTTTTAGGCTCGTTTTAAGAACTGAGTAAAATATTTGACATAAAATGGGAGATAATTGGTAGTAAGAATCTTAACAATAATGAATTAATTACCAGTTCTGGGAACTTAAAAACAACATTGAGCTGCGACATCACCAAACAATTTAAAGTATTCAAAATTTATGACTAAACGAAACATCATCAATGCTCAATGATACAAGAATTATTAATCCTCATTAAAAGACTTGTCGATTGGGGTCATTAATGCAAAATATACAAAAAAAAGAAGCACATCCAGTCAATGAAAAATGACTGATTTTTATGACAATATCATCTATGAAATTTGATTCTTCGTTAATTATATTCATGGCACCTCAAAAAAAAGTTATATAACAAGGTGATTAACTCGATAGTGACATATACAATACATTTAATAGATTTTTGTGCTATTGATAGAGAGAAGCCATAAAATGTTGTGATGAACAACGTCGTTGTTGTTGATGTTTATAGTGAAATTACATTGTTGTACTGTTGACGAGTTGAACTGCATTTTAATGAAGCGGAATTTATTTAATTGTGCTTTGTGTTGGGAAATTGTGGAACATTTTAAATCGAATTATGGATAAATTAGGTGAGAATTCATTGACTTTAAGCGTGCATATTTTTATGTTTTTTAATCGATGGTGAGCTTTAAGTTTGGTAAATGAGTTAAAAGATGCAAAAATTTTGATTAAAAAATGCCAAATTGATTGAATGTTACAAAAATAAATTCAAATTGATACAAATCTGACGCAAACTTTCCAAAATTGACGAAAAATGTTCAAAAAATGGCACAAAACTATTCAATTTTGACGCAAAAATCCAAAATTGTTGTAAATCCTTCCAAAAATGACGCAATACATTCCAAAATTGATAAAACATTTGAAATTTGACAAAATTTCCAAATTTGATGCAAAATTGATAAAAATTTATTAAAATTGATGCAAAACTATCCAAAATTGACGCGAAACTATCCAAAATTAACGCAAATACCCTGAATTGACGCAAAATTTCAATAATTGATGCAAAAATGATTTAAATGCTTCCAAAATTGACGCAACTTTCTAAAACTGACGCAAAATGTCTAAATTTGATGCATAATTGACGCAAAGCTATCTAAAATTGACGCAAAAACTCCCAAAATAAACCCAAAATGAAGCAAGTCCTACACAAAAAGTCCAAAAACCTTTCGTAAAATGCAACAAACTTATTACAACTAATTTGTTCCATCTCATACTATAAATTCAATGTCTGGCCAACAGACTTTAATTAACAATTCAAACCCATTTCCTTCCTAAAATAATATTCCCAGAAAAGCGGTCTTCTTCGTCATGCTTGACGAGAGCCTCAACTTCAAGTTATCAAAATATGAAAATTATTCTTAAATGTTTGATATGCCCTATTGCAGGGGTTGACGACCTGTGTGCCGCGGTATGCTAGTATGTTGTTCAAAAATGCTTGGAAAAGTCTTGAACCGTATACTGTGTACGGTTTTGATCGAGGTTTCTTATCAACTTTCTAGAATTGAGGCAAGATTGTTAAATTTGTTGCAAAATTGTTCAAAATTGACGCAAAACCATCCGAAATTGACGCAACTTTTCAGAATTGACGCAAAATTTCTAAATTTGGTGCGAATTCTTCCAAAATTGAAGCAAAATATTTCAAAATTGGAGTAAAAGTATACAAAATTGACGCAAAAATATTATAAATTGACGCAATATTCAAGATTTAAAATTAAGGTGTGCCGCGGCACACAGGTTGCCCACCCCTGCCCTATCGTAATCTAATAATAAGTTTAGGGTCTTCAACTTCTTTTATAAATCTATTTTATTTTTTTCAATAAAATCTGTCGACAAAAAAAAAAGTTTAATTCCATTTTTTATTATCTGATTAATATCCAATCATTCCTTCTCTTATTGTCTTAACTATTTGGGTGACTAATTGGAATGCAAGTCTATGAAATCTGATGCCGACAATGAGTATGGAAAGGAATTTCCTATCTTGATTGATATTCCACCATTAATACATACATAAATTTTTTGACGGTGCACATACGACATAACATAAAATGCTATTCATTCAACCTGTTTTGACCTGTTACGGTTTATGCTTTTTAGAAGTGAAAAAAAAAATTGTTTTTATTTTTATAAATTTTTTTTTAAAAGGTTACAGTTCTTATTTCTACCTGATAAATATTTCCTTTCATTGTTGTTGTGAAACTAGAAAGTCGTAGTAACTTTTTGTGTGGCTTCTTGGACGTGAAAAAATGTTTTTTTTTTTTTTCTTTACTTGATGTTACTCACTTAGTCATGAGCACATAGTGGAGTAAGAATGAATAGCCATCCTACACATTCTTATCGAACGTTTATAGATTCTTGGTGAGAATTTTTTTTTTTGTTTGTGAGTTTCAAATTGGACAGTTGTTTTCGCAGGCGGATTAGGATAGAGATTTGGGAATGTTTTGAGGTTATGTTTTGGGCTTTGTTTTGAATTATTGGGATTTTGACAAGATTTTTGAATATTTTTGAATTTTTCTTATTGAATGATTTTTAGAATTTAATTAACTGAACAATTTTCGAATTTTCGAAATTAAGTTTTTGTTACTGAACGATTTTCGAATTTTCGAAATCGAGATTTTCGAATCCTGTTGAACTGAATGAATTATGTTACTGAACAATTTTCGAATTTTGTTACTGAATGATTTTCGAATTTTTCTCACTAATGATTTTCAAATTTTATTATTGATTGATTTTCGAATTTTGGTACAAAACTATTTCTGAATGAATTATGTTACTGAACAATTTTCGAATTTTGTTACTGAATGATTTTCGAATTTGGAAACTGAATGATTTTCGAATTTTGGAACTGATTGATTTTCAAATTTTGGAACTGAATAATTTTCAAATTTTGTTATTGATTGATTTTCGAATTTTGTTACTGAATGATTTTCGAATTTTGTTACCGAAAAAATTTCGAATTTTGAAACTGAATGATTTTCGAATTTTCGAATTCTAATGATTTTTTTATTGAACGATTTTCGAATTCGAATTGTTTTGAACCTAACGATTTTCGAACTTTCGAATTTTTGTTAATGAACGATTTTTAAATTTCTTATAAAGTTTGAAATTAGGTTTTAATTCTTTAAATATCAGATCCAAAACGTCAATTTTTTCACTAAATTATCAACTTTTCCATAACAAGCCCTAAGGCTAAAATTCATCAAAGACAATTTAAAGTCATTATCATCCATAACAATTATAATTTGCAACAATGTCCATGCAACAATGACAAAGAAGCTCCTCAATAATTACCCAAAAATAATTCCCATACCCAAAAACAGCGTTTAACTCATCCATTAATTTACATAAATAGCCAATGCCAATTTTTTTTGCCAGAAACCATCTTGAAATTCTCTTGTATATCCACTTAAGGTCTTAATTCGAAAAATTAATAATATTTATCATGTCTACATAGTCAGACTCATCACAAAACTATTTCAATCAATTCCTTTTTAAGTGAAAGACTCTCGTATGCAATTTCAATGATGAATCATTGTCGTTAACATTAATTTTCTGCTCAATTAAATGTCCCAGAGATATGATGGTTCCAATACATGCACAACTTTTAAGAATATCAGGAATTCTCATTTCACTTCTGTTTTGTATTAGTTTTTTGAGAGCAAGAACATTCCTGAATGAAGGAGAATATTGTGTCGTGTACCTGACGAACATTTTTTTCTTGCTTTGCCAAACGTTTCGGTCAATGACGATGACGATGATGATGATGATGATGTGTGAGCAACAACATTCGAAAAAGGAATTGAGAGGAGAAATTTTGTGCATGTGAGAGTGTTGAAAAACAAGAAATAGCTATGCTGTACGTTTTAAAAGTCCATGCCTGTACACATGTGTAGGTGCATTAAAGCAAAGCTGAATAACTTACTTGATTTTCTCTCTCAGTGAGCAATAGGCATTCGATCAAATAACAAGCGAAGCCGCAACGCGGTCGAATTTTTTTAATTTTTTAATATTTTTTTCACTTAAATTAATTAAAAATTCGCTAATATTAAGTGCCATAAATTGGATAAATATAAATTTCTTAGTGATAATGAGCCAAAAAAAGTGAAATTATGGATGTAAAAAATTTAATGGAATAAGAAGAAAAAATATATAAAAAAAATTCTGAGAGGCTTTCGTGTTGCTGTTATCCCCGTGTATACACGTTTGTACGCTTTTTCTTGCTTACATTCTTCTTATTTCTCAATATATATATATATTATTGGAAACATGTTGAGCCTCTCCACACATTCTTCAAGGTCTCTTTATATGTGTGCATATTCTTGAAAAAAAAGGAAGATTTTTTTGTGCGTTTTTTTTTTTTTATTGTTTTCATAAAAAGTGAAGCACGTTGAATAATAACAAAAAAAAATATGTTGTGAGCGCAACAAGTTGATATTGTGAATGCAGTAGGCATTATTTGAGAATTTATAGAAAATATCATTATAGTGAACTGCTGGATATACGTAATAATAATAATAATAATAGAGAAAACTAAGTTTATTTTTTTGTTGAGTTGAAAAAAGTAATTAATAAGAAATATTATAATGGATAGCCTCTTAAATACAAGTGGACTAAGTGAACAACAGTTACCAAATAATCATTTTGTGGATCCACAGGTAAAATTTGCTTCTTTTTCTGTCTGACATGATAATAATTGTGACTTTGTGTCGTGCACGTAAATTGCCTAAACAAATTGGTTTTATGGCTGAAATTTGACTAGGAAACGGATTTATGAATATTTTTGTGCATGTATGTGTCTTATCTTCAGAGATTTCAGCTATTTAGATACTTATCTACTGATAATAATGTTTACTAAGTCTATTGCTTGGCAATCGAACATGAAAATAAACAAAACATTCAAAATTTTACAGTCTGGATCAGATATTGATGTTATAGACAGTGATTCATCATAAATACAATGAATTGAATTCGATTTATTAAGAATAAATCACAAAATAGACTTCAAAGTGGGATGAAAGGAATTTCAAAATGTCTGACTTGTTGTTGAATTCATTTAATTGTTTAAAATTGATATTTAGAGTTGTTTATATGAATTTTAAGGTTTTGTGGAAGAATTTTGCCACTTTGTTGAAGACATTTGTGAAGAAACATTTTAAATTGGGTTTGAAATTGATGAGAAAATTGAGAAAATTTTTTTGAAGTGGAGGAAAAATACAAAATGGCGGGAAATTTTTTCAAATTTTGAAAATTCGGTAAAATATTCAATGACATATTTGGTAATGTTAATTGTTGAAATTCCAAATCAATGAGAAGTCAAAGACATCTTTGATCATCATAAGATATATTTTCAAATTTTAAATATACGTTAAATTGCTACTGATACTTTTGGCAATGTTTGATGCCTTTATTATTGCTTTTGGTAATGTAAAACTGAAAATTTGCTCCAAAAAAAAAAAAAGTTTTGATAAACATATCAAATTTTGATTCGATTGAATAAATTGATAGTAATTTTGTGAAAAATTGACTATAAATTGCTTGATTCGTATTATATAAGCTCAATCAAGAGCCAATACGACTGAATTAACTGAACTCTTCAATCTGATGACTGCTTTCATGAGCTATGCATCCATATCCCGCTTCGTTTGATCTTGATTCAATTTCATACAACCACAATTCTTATTAACATCAATCAAATCAACTTTGAGCACTAAATCATGCTGATCACTTACTCTTTGATAAACTATCACCCGTAATTACACCCAACAACCTTCATTTCAACACAAATTCTCATTCTCAATCTGCACAAGCTATGCTTCTAAAACCATACTTATGTTATTACACTCCAATCATCGCCAAACAAATTTCCATTACGAAGCTGATAATCATATCTTACTGACCCACATTGAATTTACCCAGAACAACGTCAAATCGCTTTAAAATTGATAGCCATGCCATACACAAGCTCAAAATTGTGATAAAGTCCGAATCGTTTCCAACTTTCAATCATTGGAATTTTTCGTTCAATATTTATCATATTTTCTCTAATGTCTGTCGACTGTCATGAATTCAATGAAGGGAAAGAGGAACAGAAAAAATATTTTCGAAATCTTTCTGTGACATCTGAAGTAAAAAAATGTGCCTTTTCCTGCTCACATTTTGTGTATTTATCTTAATTATTATAAAATACCTTTTGACGGCTCGAAGATTTAACACAAGACTTAACAAAGAGATGTGCGACTATCTATTGACATTTTTTTTTATGGGAAAAGAATTTTTTTTTTGCTCTTTTTTGGGGATGTTCATCAGTGATGTATGCCAAAATTTGATTTTTTGGTACATAACCTCAAATTATTCAACCATAGAGTCCTCTACAGCCTCAAATCTAGCTCAAATCTACAGATTCTCAAGCAGTGACCATCAGCCACCTTCCCTATTTCTCCACATGACGTAACATCCACATCCTCCCCTCCCATAAGCCATTTTTCTTGCAAAATGTCATGAAAAGTCCATAAAATGAGACATAAGCAATATGGCAAAAAAAAAGCATAGGCAGTAGGAGATAATATTGCTGCATATTACATCAAGTCATAATGCTTGCAGCATAACTGTGCAATAAAAAAAGCCTTTGGCTGCAATTTAATCCATTACGAGATAGAAAGATATAAAAATAAAAAAATATCGTATGGCTGGATATGTGAGTAATTATGTAGGCATTCCAATTGTCTCATGGTTGTTGTGTTACTTGTATAATAAAATAATAGCTAAACAAAAGGCTTAATTTGCGGAATTGCTGAGCTGGATTGATGGATATTGAAGATTAGTTGATGATTTATTGGTGGATGAATTTTGAAATTTAACGGAATTTTGGGATTTAAATTTGCTTTTATTGACAAGCTTTAGTTCAGCAGAATCTTAAGCTTAAACATCATTCATAAGGGATCAAAGATGCTATACATAATGCTAATTACGTCCCTGCTGATCAGATTAGCATGTTCCTTTTTAATTGACATTCTGTCAGGTTGTTGAGAAGTCTTTGATAGCTCATTGGTTAGAACATGTGATCATGAAGTGGTCATACCAAACTGTGAAGTCGAAGGTTCGAATCCTACCAATTTTCACATTAATTTTACATCGATATATCTCAAAATTTATGGTTTTTTGTTGAATTAAGTGGAATGACTAGTTCCAATAGTCATCCTGACAACATTAGTCAGCCTTAGAATTAGATATGCAGCTACTTATTTACTTACTTACTGTAATCATGCTGTAAGTTGGAACCTAATCCATCTGACTCTATTGCTGGCAACATCACAAAGCTTGTAGAAATATACAGCTAGTCCAGCCTTGGTTCAGCCTTAATCCTCAACATTATACCTCATACCTGAGTTATAGACATATCAACACCAACAAACCAAACTATCAAGCAACACAAATGAGTCACAAATTCTACCTCTCTAATCAACCATGCCATACTTAAGTTGCCTTTATAACAAATAATTGAGCATATATGATGGAAATACTCTATAACTAGGCTATAAAGTTCTCACTCAATTCCATAAAAATCTTAAAATATCCGCATCAAATGATTAAATTTATCCCAAAAATGATCATTAAGTCCATAAAGTCTGGCATTTTTTTCGGGTGGTAAGAAGATGCGCAATTTTCGATCATACAATAAAAGATGAGCTGCTGTCCGAGGTGATTACTATGTGGATTATGATGAATATACACAGAAGAATGTTTGTTTGCTTTAAAAGCATGGGAAATGGAATATAGTGAAGAAAATTGGTGGAAAGAACTAACATCGAAAATAATGATGATGATGAATGTAGTCGAAAATTTTTGATGAATACAAATTTGCATGCTGTTACTGTATCAAAAAAACAGAGTTTAAATACTGTAATTTACTGCTAATATTAACAATAGAAAAAGGAAATAAGAGATTTACACAAGATGAAATGGCATAAAAAAGTAGAAATCCAATTAAAACATTTACTTTTCATTTATTAATGGGGGCTGTGGGTAGGTGACGTCTAACCCTGCATGTCTACACCCCCTGCATACCCACAACCTTGATCTATTGCTCTACAGCCACAAAAATCTCCCAAAACTCAGCATTTTTTGCATTACAATCCCAAAAAATTACTCAAAATCCATTAGACGTCACTTACACTCATCCCCACCACCTTTAATGATTGCATCATGAATCACAATACCTAAAGAGAGCTCAATGTGAAGTCTTTTTTCAATCAATCACTTTCGAATATTAGCTAATCTTTTATAGCACACTATTGTGTACTCAAGTCGATCAAGTATCGCTCATGTGTAGATGTTGTTTGATCGTGATGAATATGATGGAGTGCTGGATGTATTGAGTATGACTTAATGAATCGGTGATTAGGCAGTAGCTTGAAGTCATTAAGAGTTTAAATACTTCATAAAGCCTCTAAAGAGAAATTGGCCTCGGGTGTTTGGATTGTTAATCATATTTTTTGGTGGATGAATGTCTTGTTGTGAACTGGAGCTATAGTGGTTTTGGAGAAATATTTTGATGGATTTTGGAGTTGATTGTCAAAATTTGATGTTTAACGGATGATTTATTTTTGAATTTTTGAGTCAACTTAAGGTTGGAGAAATTTCGAATTTTTTATGACAGTTTACATTGAAAATCTGGAAATTTTTTGATGAAGGCAACTTCAGGTTGTAGAAAATTTGAATTTTTGGTGACCGTTAACTTCAAATTGCTGAAAATTTGAATTTTTGATAGTCGTTAACTCAAAATACCTCAAAAATTCACAAATTTAGACTAAATTAGCAGTTCATTAAGCACAATAATTGCAATTCTCAAATATCTGATCAACCTTGATGATAATCTCTACCACAAACCCAAAGAAACTCAACAATTCCCTTCAAAAAATCCATAATTCAACACTCCTTTTACTTCAAAAACCTCCAAACAATTGCAATAAGTTATTGACTCTCTGCATTTATCATTTTTTATGCCTTGCTGCAATCTTTACTTTTTTCACCTTTCGATCCCTCCCAAAAAATAACTGAGTCTTAAAAAATCATAACAATTTTTTATTGCACCAGCATATCCATGCTATAAAATATATGAAAATATCATTAGTCATACCTGAATGAAACAATAAGAAAAAAAAAATGAGTTATAGAAATCCGATGAAATTCCATCGATATAGGAAACAGAAGGCAAAGAGAACAAAAAAAAGCATAAATGAAAGAGATTTCGATGCACGGTCAGACGTGAACTTTTTTTTGTTGTTATTCGTAATCGAACTGAAAAATCTTGGAATATAAAATATAAAAATATATCTTTGTCGTTGTTAGATTTGATTCATAAAAAGAGACTTTGAATGTAAAGGAAGCATGGCAATGGTAAAGGAAGAAGAGAACTAGAATTGGGCGGATTTGTTCCCAAGAAATTCACTCAACTGTGGTCATAAAGTGAATACTTAATCATCGTTTCCCCAAAAAATTATTCATGAATTCCCATTCTAATTTCACAAATAGAGTCCATCAAATCGTCTGCCCATCCCCGTCACTGCCTATTTTTAAATAACTTGTCGTATTTTTAATGTGAAATCGAATAACAAGACGAGACTCGTTGATTAGATAATTTTTAATGTTTCTCAGGGGTAAATGTGGTTATGATGTCTATCATTAAGGTTATGAGCTGTATTACAACTCAAACCAGTCAAACTCCCCAAATCCACAACACATCACTAACATAACCTCAAAATTTCTCATTTTACATCACTTACAAACAATCCCCATTACAGTAAACCCATTTGATTACATTTACTAGCTGATTCATAAGCGACTGACTAGTTTTTTATTTATTAGACTAGTCGGTTTATCAAGTGATTAATTTGCTCGTTGACACTTTGGTTGGCAAATGTTTTGAAATGGATAGTTACAATGTTTGCCTAAGCGTCTGACTAAATATTGGGCTTTATGAAATTATAATTGAATTCAATTAATATTAAAGTGTGTTGCGATTGTTGACATTCGAGGGTTTGTTTTTTTCGAGGTTAGAATGTTAGATTGAGTCATAAGTTGGTGGATTTGAGAATTGAGAGGTGAAATTGGTTTGAATTTATGCTTGCCACTTTTTTGAAGATTAATTGACAAGTTTTGCAGTCGAAAATGCTTTAGATTAGTCAAAATCTGCAAAATACTTTTCGAGGTGAGAAAAATTTTTGTTGTTGAGTTGAAAATTTTTTCACTGGACAATTTTGAATTTGAAAAAACCGTTAGAATCTGAAACTAATAAACGGACAATAATTTGATAGATTTTATTTCAAAATAACCTCAAAATTGCTGTTAATTTCTCTTTAAATGCGCCACAATCCCAACATAACCTCAAAAAAAATTTCAAGTCATTTCTCTCACATAATAATAATTTTTTCCAGTTTCAATTTCAACTCGCAAGCCAAACCAGAATAATATATGTGAATATCTACACATATATTTTTTTTGGTGTGTTTCGTTTGCGTCGCGAATATTTATTTAATCATTTAGGTTCGCTAAACTGGTTTTCTGGCACTATATACAATTTCCTTCTTCTTCTTCATCATCATCATCGTTTCATTTGCCAATTCTTGCCTTCTCCACACTCACTTGATAGAGAATCAAACGAAATGAAACTGAAAAGAAGAGTAAAGAAACTGAGAAAAAATTTAAAAGGAAAATATTGATTTTAAAGCAAGTCAAGAGAGTCAGATGTGAATAAATTTACACACATATCTTAACACACACTATTAGACCAGCTTTATATTTAATTTCTTACATCTCGAAATCATGATTGCGAAATGATTCAAGAAAAAAAGGAAAAGTTTTGTGCCTCAATATATCGACGTAAAAAAAAACAACTTGATGACAATGACGTCATCAACATGAATTGCAACAAAAACGGCAGCAACAGCACGCTTCCATCGTTCAATTGCCTCGATCAGAGTGAAATAATGCATGTAATGTAAATTTTTTTTCATCAGTAACTGTTCATTATCGAAAGTGATATGACTTATTGACTTTATAGGTCATTATTTACTCATTTGTCATGGACGAGACAAAGAAAAAGCATTTTGATTGATTTTTTTTTGTAGTTTTCGAGTAATTAAAAAATCATTAAATTTAATTAGTTGATTGGCTTTTTGTGAGGTTTTTTATACTTTACATTCTTTTGGATGACTTTTAAGTTGTTTTGAGTTATGGGTACACGATTAATGGAATTAATTGATTGTTGTGAGTTGGATGGAATGTTAAAAGGTTGAGTGATGTTTGACAATTGAGGCGCATCACACACTTTTGTGGCATGAATACAGTTTGAGAGTCAGCATTTCGTACAAATTTATGGAAGAAAAATAAAAGGAACGGTCAAAAAAAAATTTAAAATTAACGTCAAAAATTTTTTTTTTTTTTTTTGAAAAAAATTAACTGTCGTTTTTGAGAAAGACACACTCTGGAGAGTCACTGATCTAGACTCATCGTTGACTACTCATAACCACTCATTTCAAGTTTGCAACTCGTCACAGACCGTGAAAATTTATGAAATTACCATGACAACAGTCATGTCAAAGCTATAACTTCATTTTCTCAATATTTGTAAATTTGACTGCTCGGCAACAAAATACAAATCTACAAATTAATTTTAAATTTAAAATGAAAGTTTTGACTTTAGTCTATCATTTTTCCTAACTTGGATTCGAACCATTGACCTTTGGGCATGTAAGTCCAACGTTCTACCGTTTCGACCACTAATACTAAATTTCCTATGGAGAATCGGTCTGCAAAATGCATTTCTAATGACTCACATCAACTAATCAACTCATGTAAATGCAATAACAAGCCTAGTCAAGACCTTAAAGGTTCATCTACAGTATTAACATGGAAAACAATAAAATAATGTTTAATATTCTTGTCATTCCTGTAAGAACAACTTCCGTGACGTGAGAATATTCTAAAGTTAAAGCTGAACATTAGTACTGACCATTTTCTACATCAAGTTATGTCCATATAGCTTCCTCTTATCACAAATTTTCAATTTACTTTCTCTCTATGAATTTTGTCTACATTTTATATCGAATTTTAAATAAATTTTTTGGTCATTAAATCTTGACCCTCGCATCAATTTCTTATTAATCTTTCGACACGAAATTCAACATGAAATATTTTTTTTAATTTAATTACACGATCATTAAATATTAAATTTTATTATTATTCCAACAACAAAAATGTACCACGAAATATTGTGTCTGCTTTCACAACACACTGTGTTACTAATAGCTGCATAAAGGGAAATAATAATACAAAAACTTTCTTCATAGCTTGTAGAGTTGCAGTGTTTAACATTCATTGTCCAGCAATTAACTGTATGTTTGTAATTTGATTCATCAAGAGACATTTAAGAGGTTATGTGATATGCCATTGTCGTGATTTTCTTTCTCTTTTGCATATCAGTTTTCATTTTGTTTTGTTTGTTTTGAGAATGAGTGACTGATTGGATGGTTGGATGATTGACTGATTAGCTGTGTGAGTTGATAAATGGACGTGGAGGCTGTAGATTGTCTGGTTATGATTTTGATGTTTTAATTGGCAAGAATTTGGCGAAAACCGTTATTTTTAATTTTGAATTCTTCAAGATTCTACAAAACCCGTTAATTTTGACATTTAAATTCTACAAAATTCGTTAATTTTGATATTTGAGTTCTACAAATCCATTAATTTTGGCATTTAAATTCTACAAGATTCGTTAAATTTGAGATTAAAATTCTACAAAACCCGTTAATTTTGACATTTAAATTCTACAAAATTCGTTAATTTTGATATTTGAGTTCTACAAATCCATTAATTTTGGCATTTAAATTCTACAAGATTCGTTAAATTTGAGATTAAAATTCTACAAAATCCGTTAATTTTGACTTTTGAATTTCAAAGCCGTCAATAACCTCCAAAGTCAGCCATTCTTAGCCCGTTCGAATATCCATAACGACTTACTCAACATTTAAAACAAAACAAATTAAAAATTAATTTGAAACCAATTTTAACGACTTTTTATCTACAGCTGACCAACGACTTAATGACTTAACAATAGATTATACAACAAATTATGAGAAAATAAGTAAGAAGAAGGATTACAAAGTCAAAGTCGTTAATCCATAATCTAATTTATTGGCCATAAATTACTGAAAAAAAAAGAGAAATCCATTCCTCATGTGCTGTAATTAGCCACATAAATTATATAAATCAATTGAAAAAAACATAAATTGCGCCAAATTGTTTATTGAAAAACTTTACGTGAAGTAAATTTCTAAACAATCATATTTTGGCATGGCTCTTTGAAGACAATTTGCTTCATTTCGAATGCAGCACACATAAAAACTTCATATTAATGCTTACGAAATTCTAAACCTGCTGCAACATTTTAAAATTTTACATTTGCATGAAAAGTTAAAATAAAATAAAAAAAATTCTCGACTAGCTATTTATAGCCATCGGCACATTCTTCGAATATATGCAAATGTTGATGTATGTTCATATGTGTGGGATTTGACATATTCATTTACACATTTCATAACTTTTTTGTGGCATTCTCTTTCCTCTTCTCATCATAAAGAATCAGAATTCCATGTTTTCAGTATGTGATGCATACTGAATATGCATGGATATGGCAGAGACTTGGGAATCGACATGAGATGATCAGGTGACAGTTGGTTGAGGAATTATACTTAATTTACGGATTTGAGGAGTTATATTGAGTTAAATTACAGTATAGGTAGTTTAGGGCAGTATAAGCAAATGCCTAGTTGATGTCGAGTTTCAATTGACTTTTGTCTACTTTGAGGATATTGGAGTCTAGTTCAGCACAAAAAGTAGTTTTCTAGCTACTCAAGGCTTTTTAGCATCTCACACCAAAATATAGAAGTAGTATCCAAACTTGGTTCTCTAAACCATAGCTGCATAATGCATCTTAGTCAATCAAACTCTCTAGTTTCGTCACAAGCTGCAAAACAGCTTTGATATACCTCCAAGAAGCACAAATGGAAGAAATTTGACATTAAATCACCTTCAAACTAATACTGTACTAGATTCGACATAGATCCTGCTCTGAGCAGTTAACTATACCTTTTCATAGCTATTTCTATATAAAGCAGGTAAAAGGCACGCTCTAAATAGCAGAGTATATTGAGAGCAACGCTCACAACCATGCTCATCTAGTATATGTTACCTGAATAAGCTCTAGCGAGCTTCTTGGCATCTTGGTCCATGGCATCATCTCTGCCTGATAGCCTTTACCACGAATTGACCTTCATAATGTTCCACGTCATCCAAACCCCCATACAACCTTCAATGTCTGTTAAAACACGACCAAAATTCGTCAGACTTGAAAAGAAATTCCTTTAATCAAATTGACACGATCATGTTAAATTGTTTTTCGTGAGGAATTTAACATATTAACAGAAGAATCATAAGTCGATTTTCAAAAAATATTTATCATCCTACAAATTATTAAATTAGTAGCTGAGAAGGTCATTCGAATGAGTCACTTGATGGCTGTGGTCTCGCCGCATATTTTTTATTCACATTTATGAATTTTTATATTTTTTCATTATCATATTTTTGTGAAGAATGTTTACGAGATACAAAAGAATTTTGATGGATATGAGGAAGTAAAAAATGTGTTTTTTGTGGTCAGGTTGAGACATTCTTGCATTTTTGAGGTTGAATGGAATTTTAACGGTTATTTGATGTTTGAAATTTGAGAAGTTTAGTTTGTAATTCAAAATGGCGGACTTTTCTCACTTCGAAAAGTAATTTTGATAATTTTGGGACTTATTTTAGGAATTTCTATGACTTTTTGATGCCATTTGATAGAAAAAAGTGGCAAAAGTTGTCTCAAAGTCACAAATCTTCAAAATTCCCCAATTTCCATTTTCAAACTCATTCAACCATTCAAATTGACTTACAAGCCTCAACATACTTACTTATAATACCCGAAAAGACATGATATGCATTTTAAATTCAATCGTGCTTAAAAATTAATTTAAAAAAGCCATTTAAATATTGATTTTTTATTCAAATACTCTTATTTGTGACACTTAATCGTCTTTTATTTTCTTTAAAATATCATAGCTTTATGTCACTCATTTATTCATGCCTCAAATGCAATTATGATAAGAGAAGATGAAAAGAAGAATGAAAAGAAAGAAAATATTGGAAAAAATAACATAAAACGTGCCGTTATCTTCTGTCAAGTTGACATCTATGCATGTATATGGTAAATGAAATAAGATATGAAGAGAACTTCTGTTTTTATTGAGAATATTCTTTACAATGCCACATTTGTTATTGCCTTGTTTTTTTTTATTCGTCTCTCATTTTCTGTCCGTGAGCAACAAAAAAAAAGGAATTTTGAGTTATGACAAGATTTTTTTTGCATGAAAAGGAAAATTATTGAAAGGGTAGGAAAAGAGAAACAGATGAGGACAAGAGTGATGCCAATCAGATGATGAGCTATGGTTTGAGGGAAGATAATTTCTTGGAATGACAGCTTTGAAGTTATTTTTTGTTATGGATTTTTAAAAAGAATAATTTGTCTAAAATTAGGCTAAATGGATGAGTTGGGTGAGCTATTAGGGAGGTGGTGAGCCTTAGTGTGAGTAGTTGATGTTCAGATTATGATTGTAGTCCGATGTCAATTGAATCGAGATGTATTTGCTTGGTATTGGTTTGACACTCCTAGCAAACTGCCTCTTGGAAGAAGCTTACTTACTTCCTTTGTTAGTCGTACAGATCGATAGTGATCCATGGTTTGCTTCAGATGCCGTCAGAAACTGACCCTATCACGGGCTTCCACTTGCCAATTTCAACAGATCCTCTTGATTACATCAAATATGATGCATTCTGTAACAAAATCCTTTAAATGGGATCTAAAGAGAGAGTAGACCATGTAGGTGACCCTAAACTGCCTAAAATGTTAGGTTGACGGCTTTAAATAACCAAACCAAACTCTGATCCCTTCAAATGGCTTCAAAGCAATTAATTGTGTCACTCTGTACCATTCTTTAGCCACACTTCTGTTCAAAATATCACAAAAAGTAGAGTCACTCATAACATTTTCAACACATTAAGTCTATCTGATAAGTTACATACTAAAAACACTTTAATTCCTGTCAATTTAAGAAGGGAAAGAAAAAATATTAAAATAAATGTTTTTAAACACATTGCCCCGCATTACCAACTCGTTAATATAATTTATGTTATGTATGCTTTTAGCATAGAACAGCATTAAGTAGACTCAAGTGTGTCAATTTTCAGTGAAAGAAACAATCACATCATTGTTGTCATATTCATGCTGTCTGTACACATTTTTTCCTTCCTTTCGGGCGAGAAAATGAAAATTTATAAAAAAAAATTCTGACATTTGAAGTTTTATGCAGCATGCAGTAGATGTGCATAAAATAAAATCCATTTTCATCCACAACAACAACAATGAAAAATAGTTCCACATATACAGGCACAGATTTTCATAATTTTTTGTTGTTGCCTGCCTCCGACGACTGTGTCGCATACAAACATCGTGACATTATGCTATGTTTACTTCCACTGTGCCGGCATGGCTTTTTTACAATTGAACAAGGCAAAAAAATTTACTTTTTTTTTTCATCCCGACCGTCAGTTTACTATTAAATCTCAGACATTCGACATTGTGTTTTTAAATTCGAAATACTTCTGGTTTTTTGTGCCTGTCTATTGTTTAATTTTTAATTTTAATCGCAGTGTGCTTACTCTTTATTTACATCAATATTACATATCAATTGTTTGCAGATGAAGTCCTATGTCTGCACACAAAAAAAGTGAACAAAATGAAGCTTTATGACATTCCAAACAATCTAAAAGTAATTGCATTACTTATTGTGCTGTAAATATTGTTTTTTGTCTTTATATCAGTTATGGGTGGGAGTGTCTGGATGTGATGTGTGTGGAGAAGTGGATTCTTGGACTGATTAACTACGACTGTGTTGTATGGTTATTGAATTGTGGCTATTTAAGCTATTTAAGGCTAGTATTAAGCTATTTAATTGACTATATTGTACTTAAATTGCGTTGATTTGAGTTGCAGGGGTGTCAAGCTACGCCTACGGATTGTCACTTGACTATGTGTCATGCTAATACGCATTTCTATGTATTTCATCAACTATTAAGCTCCCGATCTCATAATCAATTAAGCAAAGGTGATCCTATACCTTGTGTCACATTATAGATTGACTTTTGAACCCACAAACCAATTTTGGAAAAAATCAAGGGTGTGAAACTACTCAAAATATAAAAAATTGACCAAAAATTGCATTGATCAGCTCCACAATCTTCCCAATACACATCACATCCATACAATCCCCATTTACCACTTTCCCACATGTGAATATGGTTCCGTAAAACTGAAATCGAGATATTTATGGATTGATATTGAATAAAAAATAAAGTTCTGTGCTGTGTTTACTTGCGCTCGTTGGATGACGAAGGAAAACTGTTTGTTGATGCACAGCAGCTTTTTTTATTTTGGCTGCCGGCGAAAAATACATAGATCAATATAAAAACTATGTACATATATTGTCTAATAGATATTATCATTGCTGTGAAAGTTCAGACAATATGTGCAAAAATGGAATAAAAAGTTGGAATTTTTTTGAGGGAAATTGTCAAAGGATATTTGACTTTGTCTGGGAAGTAATTGAATTTTGCTGGATTGGGAGTTTTTTTTTTTGGTAGATAAGAGTGGAATAAATGAATTTATTGCCTGTGTTGAGATAAATTTTGAAGCTTGGATGAATCATAGTTAGTGATGTTGGATATATGTGTTATTTACTGTCTAGTGCTGTTCAAATTTGAGGATTTTTGTGGAACCATAAGCAGTTTTTGACTCATTCTTGTTTAGTAGTTAATTTGACATCTCATGGCAAATTTTAAACAAGTCAAGTTAATTAATAGACATAAGATCGACTTATTCCAGCCTGATCAATTTGGAATAATAGTTTTCAATTCTGTAAAGTCACCAAATTTACTGAAAAATTAAAATAAAACTGCTGTTTTAACCTAAATTTTTTTCTCACCTCAAAAAGTTTTTCTTAGTTTTCTAGCCAACTGTGATGACTTAAAGGATGAAAATTGTATTTCTAAGTAAAATAAGATGGCAAGCATTGATTTTAATTGCATTTTGAATTCAAAATTACAAATTTTGATTGAAATTCGTGATTTTAAGTTGAAAAATTGACTTATAGGGGAACATCAACCTAGTTTCTTATGAAATCTCATTGGCAAACTCTGGTCGATATGAAAAATTGTCAAGTTAGGGTTCAATTCCTTGTTAAATGACAAATAAACCTACAATCAGCAACAATACTCAAGATTCGCCTTTAAAACTGATCTATAACAGCTTACTAAGCTTTTGTTAACTCAAATTAAACTTCACTACAAAAACCATTTATTGAATTCATATAACAATATCAAAAAGATATTCAATACACAAGAATGACAATAAACATTCTATTATTATTGCTTATAATACACACATGTGAGATGCTTAATACTTTAAATATTCAAGCTATAACAATAACAAATTATTTTAACAAAAAAGTACTGAAATAATTCATAAATTCCATCCCCAGAAGTCAAAGCAAACAAAAATAAAATTCTGAATGGATGTTGATTCACAAGAAATTTCATCTCACTTACGCTTCAATTCTGTGGATTGAAATTGCAAAAAGATTTCAGATGAAAAAGAGTCTCCGACACATAGCATTTAAGTTATTCACATGGGAGCACTTTGTAATTAAAACTATCTACTCGAGATTTTTTAATCTCAGATGGAAGTTCTTTACTTTTTCATAATGATTGCTTTGAGTCATCCTAATATTTGCATATATGCATAAACGTCCATTATGTTATGACAAAAAAAGAGACTTGTTTACTTATGATTCATTTTTCTTAATCTCTTCTATATAGGGTGAAAGAACTACATGGGAATATCACACTGTTATATTATATAGAGTTGCAGGCTATGGATTTGGAATTGCTGTGGTAAGTAAAAACTATTCATATCATCATATAATGAGCCTCATAAAATATCATCTTTTAAATACAGTCTGGAGGACGAGACAATCCACATTTTGCGAATGGTGATCCATCTATTGCCGTTAGTGATGTTCTGAAAGGTGGACCAGCGGAAGGAAAATTAGAGTGAGTATAGGAATAGTTTTGAGGGGGGTGTGAATAAGTGATGTCTGGTAGACTGGTTTATTAAGGGTGTGATTGGGGAAATTAAGAGTTGCTCGGTCGCTGGACCTCAGTTATGTATTGTTAGAGCTGTTTTAGGGTGAAGTCTTGAAACTTGACATTCCATGTTGCTTCCTATCTTGTCACATCATTCCCTCACAGCAGTGTTGTATATACTGTGTGTCGGGACATGCCAGGAATGCCATGAACCACATCCTGTGTGAGGCTTCGGTCTTGGCTTATCATTTTATTGCGCAGAACAGCACTACCTCATAGTATCTTTGAGTATCCTCAAACAAACCATCACCAGACTCTGTTTAACCAATCATACATAATGTATGAAGAATCAGCAACCAACATGATCCACAAAATCCCAATTCCAGTTGACGTCACTTACGTACCCACCCCACCTCATCACTTTCCATTATGAATTTTTAATATTCTCTCATCACTTTCACCATCTCTCAATATTTTTTAGAACGAACGACAGAATCATCACAGCGAATGGCATTTCATTAGAGAACGTCGAGTATGCAACAGCAGTTCAAGTATTACGTGATAGTGGAAATACAGTAACACTTGTTGTTAAACGACGTGTACCAATACCGGTACCTGGTAATTATCAACAACCCGGTAGTAGTGCAATGACAAATCATCAAAATATGCATCAGCATCAACATAGTCTAAGTTCAATTGGATCTCAACAACAAATAAAAGTTATAATTAATAAAGCCAGTAAGAAGGAGGACTTTGGTATTGTTCTTGGATGTCGATTGTTTATAAAGGAGATCTCATCAAAGACACGTGAGCAATTGTCAGCAAATGGATATATGTTACAAGAGGGTGACATCGTGACACGTGTTCACAATACAAACTGTAATGACGCGATGAGTATAAAGGAAGCAAAGAAGATTATGGACTCGTGTAAGGACCGACTTAATCTTGCAGTCATAAGAGATCCAAATGCAGTAGTCACACAACCACAACAAACCAATAGTTCTATGTTCTCACATCAACAGCAATTATCAAATTGTTCAAATATTGAAGATAATTTTAATACATCATCATACTCAACACAAAACCTCTACGTCCAGCCACCAACACGACCATCACTGAGTACAATGTTAGATGATAAATGCAATTTAACACCACGTGGACGTTCAAGAGGTCCACTTACTGACATCTCACAGCTATCGCAACTCGATCGACCATCAACACCACCAAATCATTCGAGAAGTCGTAGTGGAATTATTGATGAGCCGCCACGTCCACCATTACCACGTGACGAATATTATAGTACACGACGAATGGCAGCTGAAACGACCGAACCACGATACATAACATTCCAAAAAGAAGGCTCAGTTGGAATTAGATTAACGGGTGGAAATGAAGTTGGAATTTTTGTGACAGCCGTACAACAAAATAGTCCAGCATCAATGCAAGGTCTCGTACCAGGTGATAAGCTATTAAAAGTTAATGACATGGATATGAATGGTGTAACGCGTGAGGAAGCTGTGCTATTTCTTCTCTCACTACAAGATCGCATTGACCTAATTGTGCAATACTGCAAAGAGGAATACGATAATGTCATACAAAATCAGCGTGGCGATTCCTTCCATATTAAGACACATTTCCACTACGATGCACCATCGAAAAATGAACTTTCGTTTAGATCTGGCGATGTATTTAGGGTAATTGACACACTACATAATGGTGTCGTTGGATCTTGGCAAGTGATGAGAATTGGACGAGGTCATCAAGAATTACAACGTGGAATAATTCCAAATAAGGCAAGAGCTGAAGAATTGGCAACAGCTCAATTTAATGCAAGTAAGAAGGAAGCATCAAACTCAGAGTCACGAATGAATTTCTTTAGACGTAAAAGAACCAACCATCGACGATCAAAGTCATTGTCAAGAGAGAATTGGGATGATGTTGTATTTTCTGATTCCGTTTCTAAATTCCCTGCATATGAGCGTGTTGTGCTTCGTCATCCTGGATTTATTCGTCCAGTTGTATTGTTCGGACCTGTTGCTGATCTCGCAAGGGAGCGACTTATTAAGGATTATCCTGATAAGTTTACAGCACCATTACAAGATAGTGATAAGACTAAATGCGGGATTGTTAGATTATCAAATATTCGTGACATTATGGATCGTGGAAAGCATGCATTACTTGATATAACACCAAATGCTGTTGATCGTCTTAATTATGCACAATTCTATCCAGTTGTCATCTTCCTCAAGGCTGATACTAAGCATACAATTAAGCAACTACGACAAGGTATTCCAAAATCAGCACACAAAAGTTCCAAGAAGCTTTTCGAGCAATGCCAGAAATTAGATCGTGTATGGTCACATGTATTTAGTACATCAATATCACTTAATGATACCGAGTCATGGTACCGTAAGGTCAGAGAGACTGTCGATAAACAACAAGCTGGTGCTGTCTGGATGTCAGAAACGAAGGTGAGATTAAAGGACATAATAAAGAATTTATTGCTTTTGGTGTCGGAACAAAAAGGAAATTGGCGCGATAAAAAAGTCGTGCATTAATGCAAAGGTGTTGGTGAATATCATGAAAAATTATCATCTTTTTATCGACTGACATGAGATAAATTTCTTCAAGTCTCACCATGCCTTAGCTCATATTTCCTTTAATAAATTCGACATGTCATTGATGTTGTTGATAACAATTTGTTTTCCACCTACAAACTATTATTTTTATTCATTGAGTTTCGAAATGAACAAAAGACATGGATACAAAAAGAAGCCATCAGAGATGGATGGCTTAAGTTGGGTTGCAGGTGGACTGGAAGTGGATTTTTGAGGAAGTTTGAAAAAAATTGCAAAAATCTGTCTTTTTGATCAAAATAGTTTGAATATTTAACCGATTTTCATGAATTTATATTGTAACGGTTAAAATAAATTCGAATCTAAATGTTAATCCATGTCAATGATGCTCTCACTTCGAGTTTTGTTTTTCAAATTGTGCTTTAAGCAAGCATCCTAGAAACTTCAAATTAATACCTTTTGATGCAAAAAAGTGGCAAGCATCATATGCCAAAATTTCAGTTCCTCAAAATCCTCCAGTTCACCAGAAAATCCATTCAAATTTGACAATTTTTTTCCAAAAAAAATTTACTTTTTAAAGAGAAAAAAAATTCTTACTTTTTCTTTATTTATTTTCCTTCTTTATTTCGTTACATCTCATGTGGATATCCTTTCTCTCTTTCTTTTTTTTATTCTACTTGTTTATGTTATAAATGTTCTTAAATGTCGTTCACCTACTAATCCGCCACATAAATGTTAAAATACTGAAAAAAATATTATAGGAACCAAGATTTACCTCAGACATATTTCTCCCATATTTGTCACCACCATCATGTCCTTATGCTTGTTGTAATCCAATATTACGTCACAGAAATCATGCAGCTAGCTCTATGGCTTACTATCAAAGACCGCGCTATTCCATGCCTATTCCTAATCCGGTGAATTATCAGATTGTTCCAATACGTCATGCAAATAGCTTTTATCGTGTACCGACTCGTAGTCTACAAAGTCTTAATACATTTGGCAATAATAATGGCCGTATGATTGATGACAATAACAATAATAGCTCACGAAATGGAACGCTGAGAAATCACACGGACGAGAGGAGATCTCCTTACTATTATAACGAGCTAACACGTATGCATGCTCAATCATCACAACAACAACAAATATCACAACAACAATTTCTTCCAATTCCTAATCATGTTAATGATGAAAGCTTTACAGACTTTATCAATACAATTCACCATCCAGAGACAATTTCATGAGCTTTTTTGTTGTTTGTTTCACTACAAATTTAATATGTTTTATGTTTCTTTTTTGTCTATCACAATGAAGCTTACTTGCTACTTTTTTTTCTAATGCTGTTTCAGCTTTTATGCTTCATTTTGGTATACATTATTGTGGCTTCGATGAATGAGTTTTTTTGGGGGAATTTTCAATGATTTTGTGGAAATTTTACAAAAATTTTAAAGCAAAAAACATCAAATTTTATGATATTGAGGTTCAAGTGCTATTGTGTGCAGTATCGCATGCAAAAATGCTGAAAAAATGTAAAGCTCAGTAATTGAATAGAGAAATTTTTGGAGTATTTGATTGCACAAAATGTAAAACAATACTGACAAAAAAATTCGATTTCAATAGCTTGATTGTGAGCCAATATGAACTTTGTACTTTGTTTTATAGAGAGGAATAATGCATTTAGGTTCATAGCATGCTACGGACATGTCGAAAAAGGTCGTTATTTTTCTTTTGAATTTCAAAATAACCGCCAAATTTTCACAAATTTTAGTCAATTTTCATTGATTAACAAGGTCTAATTGAACAATTCTTGTATGTAGATCAATCTTTAGCTAAAATAGATGATTAATAATGTTGAAATTAGACAAAAATATGCAAAAAATTCCAAATTCGACACAAGTCGACTTTTTTTCATAAATGTCGACTTTTTTCGACACTGAAATGTCCGTAGCATGGTTCATAGTAGCTTTATTAAATCCAATTATTGAATTTTGATATTTTTGAGTGCTTTTTGGAATTTTTTAAGAGTGAATTTATGAATAGTTGAGTGAAGCCTTACTACTTTTAAGGTTCTAGAGACTTATTTACAACATAGCCAGAGTGGGACTCGAACTCACGCTTACTCGATTACATGTCAAATGCTCTTACTTGCTGAGCTATCGGGAACTGTTGAGGACCATGACACAATGTAAATTTATATCTTTAATCTTTAATGAAAAAAGTTCATAATTTAACCGTTATGTCGCTTGGCTGAGCAATAAGTAACACAAAATGCATTGTTCCCTATGCAATGTCATAGAGTCTTTATGCATCAAAATTAAAAAGTTCAGAATTCACTCAAATTCATTATAATTTAGTATTATTACCTGAATATCACAAATCAGTTAATTGATCGAAAATCCGGACCCAGACAGGCATGACTCTGACTTGATGTTAAAACTAGTGATTCTGACTCGGTGTTGGAAACGATTTAAAGCTAGTGGCTCATAATTTCTCCCGGATTCGGCTTATGGTCAATGACTATTACTTGATGCCGGATTTGGTTTAAACCTAGTTATTCTGACTTGGTATCAGATTCAGTTTAAAGGCAATGACTCTGATTTGATCCCAGATTCGGTTTTAAGACAGTAACTCTGATTTTGTACCGGATACGGTTTAAATCTAGTGATTCTGACACCTAGTTATTTAATTCGGCCGGATTCGGTTTAAATACGATATCATCCTTGATGCCGGCCTAGTACCTGATCTTGGATCGTTTGTCAGACTTCTTCTATTCGTGATAATCCCATCAATTAGCCTCATTGATGGCTAAACTGCTCAACATTCATCAAACTTTATTGAAAATTCCAAAGCTATACAAAAAACCTCATTCAACGAAAAACCTAACCTCTCCAAATATGCAGCATAACACTAACTCTATAATCCACAAAAAAATAATTAATCCATTTTTTAAAAAATATCATTTATGCTTAAAAAATCTGTTTATTTATTTTTATATGCCCATCACTAACTGTGTGTTTTTTTCTCCATATTTTTTTTCTACTTTTTTTTTATGTTTCCATGATCTGCTTACATAAACATACATATCGAATGTCATTTATTTTTCTTAAAATCATCACAAATGAAAATATTTTCATAATTTTTTTTATATATATTCTGCCTTATATCCTGATCATATTCATGCACATATCCTAATTCCTTCCTTATCCTCAAATTTCTGTTTATGTTTTATTGATTATTTATATTTTATGTTCATATATATAAATTTCATTCGTCCGGTATATCCATTTTTATAAAAATACATTGGTTTGTTCTCACACAAAATAATTCTGATTTTATTTTGGGTTTTACGAATTTGGCAAATTAACCACAAAAACTACATCCCTGACAAAATTATATATCCCCAAAAAAATCCATCATATCCTTACATCCATTCATATATCCGACCTTCGACGAAAAATGTTTAAAAAAAAAATTTGACATAAAAATCTTCAGCCTGTTGAGTCATTATCGGATGATTTCCTATTCCCAATGAATACAACATCGAGACTATCGTATGCATCAAGTCCCGAATCAGATTTAGAGCTATCACCAGGACCATCAGCATCATTATCATTGGGTAATTTACCGCAGCTTGTAAAGTCAAGTTCTGATCCATCAATAGCAACAAATCAGGATAATTTAGATCGTGATCGTGAGGAAATGGTTGAAGGAATGCCACCGCCATACACGGTAAGGGATTTGAATTTATACATTGAATTACAGATTTCAACCAAAAAAACCGACGTGAGATTCTTTTAATTCACAATTTCTTCCATCTTCATCCAGCACATTATTTATTATTATTATTTTTTATTATTATTAGTATTTCTCATGTACTGACATATACATTTATATATATTATATGCCATATAATAACCATTCTTGAGGTTGTTGGGCAATATATACAATATACTCTATAATATCTATGTTGGTTGATGGTCGAAATATTGAATTAACATAATCTATTCTCTACTCTTATATATTCTGTTATTTTTTTTTTTGTGAAAGCTTAGTCCCTTGTGGATGAATTTTGTTGATATTTGAATTTTTGGGGGGGAATTCCTTCAAGTATTGTAGAGTTTCTCGGGAAACACAATTGAGAAATCAGCCTATTCTGCACTATAGCAATAAACTCTTTATTCTAAGTGCTTAAGGATGTGTCCTACATGAACTACATACAGACTCCCATTAGATATGCACAAGACACACTTAACTACCCATGTTTTCCATTTTAACTTGGCCAAGGTTTCAAATTTTAATTGGTTTTAATCTAGTCTAATCTCTAAAATGCAGCAATTTGGACTAGACTCGTGAAAATTCAAGAATTGTCATTGATATTTTAGGTTCGAATCTCAAAACTACAACACATAAAGATTCATCACTAGCAGAACTGAAACCAAAACCTGAAACGGAACCTAATACTAAATGTATGATACCTACTTTGCCTGATTACGCATCTTGCTGACCAGAGAGACTAATTGTGATTCATGGCTTTCCGTAGATATAGCCTCAAGCTGGCTCTGTCGCTGGCATTCGTCTGCTAGAACCTGCTCAAACAGCATGAGTCGGCTAATCGATAAAAAATCAGGCTCTAGGCCTGCGTAACTCTGACTTGCTGCTTGATTCGATTTACAATTGAAACTATGTCTGTATCAAGCTTAGTCCCGGATTTTGGATCGATTACCCGGCTTGTGGTATTCGGACAAATACAACACTGTCTCTTACTTACTTACTTACTGCAACCATGTTCCTATGTGGAGCTTATGTTACAGAAGAAGACTTTCCATCTGAACACTGTCTCTGTCACCAGCCTACTTTAATATATTCGGGATACAGCCTTCCATAATTTGAGTTTTTAACCATTTTATACCCAAAACCCCAAAAACTCAATTCAAACATATCACAAAAATTCATCACAAGGGACCTCCAATATCCATATAATCATGAGAATATGTACTAATGCATTTATTACAACTACTTATAGAATCCATATGACCATTCAACTGCACATACACGAAGATTGACTGTCGATAATAAATATGGATTTTCACCATCAAAACCGACCGATGAGCAAGCACTTTATGGAACGCGTCCAAGTACATTCAGTAAGCTATAAATAAATTTATTATAACATATCTACAATTTGTATGTTATTGTATGTGCTAATGGAAATAACTATAAATTTTTAGCTGTTCCAGAATTACCGCCACGCATTGATAGAGCATCAAAGCCAAATTCAGTGCCACCAAGCACACCAGGATCATCGTTGCCATCAAGAAATTCATCATCAGCTAATAGTAATGGCGGTACGATAGGACGTACAGCACAGGAGCGGCTATTTGGAAACCAAGCAAAACAAGGCGTTAGTCCGGAAGATCAACAACAAGATGACTTATATACAGCATCAAATAAACTCTTAAATACAATGGAACCCAAGAAAATTCCAAGCAATGAGAACTCTTTGGAACGACGCAACATTGTCCATGGACATCACCACCACCAACATTCAAATACTCAACAGAACTCCTTAGATCGTCAAAATTCAAATCAGAAAAATGGATCAAGTTACGATAGTGTGTCAAGCTACGATTCATTCAATGCTAATCAACCACAACAAGCCATCACTACATCAACATCATCTCTACAGAATCGATTAGGTCCAAATGCACCAGACGATCTCAAATCAATCCCACCACCGACAGCAAATCGTGCATCATTGGTTAATTCCCAAGAATATGCATCACATCAGCGTAATTCAATGCATGAACGTGATTATAGTTTTAGTGGTGGTATGGAATCAATGGCACAGCCAAGAAATAATGCAAATCTTCCGCAAAGACCGACAAATTTGTTAATTGAGAGTCCAAGAAAACCGCATATGATGGAGACAAAGACGGATTATGGAAAATATAGGTAAGATGAGATGGTGACTTAATGAATATCCATAATTGGCATAAATTTGCGAGCATAAAATTAACATGGAATGTGATTTGTGGGAAAGGAAATTAATATTTGTGATTGATTATTGTGGTTAATTGGGTGGAGTTGGGGTGATGTGGATGGTACATTAGTGGATTAATAGTGATATTAGCTGCTTTAAAGGAGATGTTATTGAGGAATTTGAACTAGGACTTTGAGTCTGGGTTCTTAAAAATCCTGGAATGCATAAGTCGGCTTCTGATTGTCGTCAAGACTAGATTCAACCTGGATCTGACCCCAAGTAAGCAAGATGATGTCTTAAAAATACAGTTTTGACCGATTAGGTACAAAAACACGACTAGTCTAACTCAATATAGTCACAAATTGCCAACAAATCATTTATTTACATACTTTGGTGCCCCTACAGACTAACTGCGATCCATAGCTTCTCTTAGTTGCCTTCTGAAGCTGACTCCATCATTGCCTGCCTTCTGCCAACTCCCAATACCCAATACCACAAAATCACATCAAATTCAATCCATTACCACAAAAATATCAAGATTAAAATGTCCTGAACCACAAATCAAGCATAAAAAGCCAAAATATTCAATTAATTATGATTAGCAATAACAGAAAGTCAAGTCAAGCATCAAGCATTAATCTGCTTCATATTTTTTTATCTTCTTTTTCTCCACACCCGATTAAAAATTGAACGTTAAATTGCACTAATATTTTTTTATATCTATTGCTCTGTCTGTCTGGATAGAATTTATCAATTACCAAAAGGCAACAGCACTTGTAAATTACATTCGAATAATCCACAGACATTTGTTCATTATCAAACTTGCCCAACACGTCGCTCGCATATTTTCACATATTCACATTCTCCACATGCTACTCGAGCACTTCCATTAGCTAAAGCTAATTTGTTGACATCATCTTATAATACTCTTGTATAAGTTTTTTTTCATTTATTTGCACTGATTTTATATTTTTTTGCTGTTACA
Source organism: Chironomus tepperi (assembly GCF_022539635.2). Lineage (NCBI taxonomy): Eukaryota > Metazoa > Arthropoda > Insecta > Diptera > Chironomidae > Chironomus > Chironomus tepperi. The sequence continues at coordinate 7,714,828 of NW_027226207.1, forward strand.
TGACATGTAGACAATGCCATGCTATCTCTCTCACTCGCTCACATTTTTAATGCTTGCTACATTCACCAATAATTGATTTTTATTTATTATTTCCATTATCATCCATTATTATTATTATTATTTGTATTACTATTATAGTAGAAACAATTCAGCTACTCAAGCCGATTATATAAAGCCACCGAAAATTGCACAAGTTGGACCGCCACTTCCCAACTCTCAACCGCCACCACCAAGTGCATTTAAGCCTGTTCCACCGCCAAAGCCGAAGAATTATCGTCCACCGATGCAGGGTGGAACTACGAATGGTAATCAGTGGGAAAATGGGGTAAGTAGATGAAAATAGGATGTTAAACCTCAATTTGAGAGGGTTAAAGTTAAAATTTGTCAGATAAAGTTCAAATTTGACTTTTTCAGTTCAATTTGACACCCAAAGTTCAATTTTTAATCATTTAATCTCAAAATTGACCAACTAAGTTCAAAAATTGTCAGTTGAAGTTCAAAATTTGATACTTTGGATTTAATTTGACACTAATTTTGATCATTTTAATTCAAAATTTGCAGTTATAGTTCAATTTTTGAACTTTTGAGTTCAATTTGACAGTTAAACTTCAATATTTGATTATTTTAATTCAAAATTGACTGCTAAAGTTCAAATTTTGTCAATTAAAGTTCAAAAATTGACCTTCTAAGTTTAAGTTCAAATTTTGATCATTTTAATCCAAAATTGACTATAGAAATTCAAAATTTGTCGGTTAAAGTTCAAAATTTGACTTTTTGAGTTCAATTCTTAATGATTTAAGTTCAAAATTGATAATTTATTGAAAATGATTCAGAATAACAATAAATCTAATACTTTACACAATCTATTAATCCAGGAGCCTGTCTCACCACGCTCACCAAACGGATTCTACTATTCAACTCCAACCAATCAACAACACCAGCACTATCATCATCAAAGTATGACAAATGGATCTGGTACATCACCACATTATAGTCACCATCAATTTGGTGGAAATTCACATTCAAATTATGGTCAACAACCAATGCCACCGATGCCACCACATATGCAATCACCACCTATGTTTGGTAATAATGGATATAATCATCAACCGCATTATGGTAGTGGAAACTATTCACATAGAAATCATGGATTTGGTAAATAATCATAACATTTACATTTACATTTATTAATACATATTCATGATACACAAAGCTTCCAACTGTTCAATTCCTTACTGATGCAGGAGTAAGAACAGTAAACAGAAAAAATTTTTGGGCAAACAAAAATAATGAAAAAAATTAATTTAATTAACTTTACTTTGAAATGCTTCCATAACAAAATTAAATAATTCATATGCATGAAAAATAAAGTATGGGTGGTGGTTCCAAAGTATCGTAATTTATTGAGTCTCGCCATGTTTTCGAGTAAATTATGGCTGCAATTGTGCACATGAGTATGGAATAAAAATTAAATATGGAAATATTAATTTATTGAAAATCGTGTTGAGCGTGCGGTTTTTGGGAAATGAATATTATGCAGCGTATGAGGTCGGTTGTGGTGAATTTATTTTTGGGTACTGCAGACATTTGTTATTTTTTGAGGTAATTGGATGTGAAATTTTATTAAAATACGCGAAATTGACGGTTTTTTGAGATTTTAAATTCAATTAACTTTGAAATTTGGCTGAAAATTAAGGAAATTGATCAAAAATTGATTTGAATAGATGAGACGCAAAATTTCGACAACTAGACATCGTAGAAAGCTTTAGTTTGAAACTTAAGGTCTTTGCCATCGATTTATTTCATGATCAATTGGTGTTAAAGCACAAAACTTGATTTAAACGCGAAAATTCAATGATTTTTTCTTAAATAAGCAAAAAACACGTGTTTTTTAAGTTCAAGCTCAAAATCTAAACTTTAAGCATTTTGATAGTTAAAATTTGAATTCTAAAATACCGTTAAATGATAAAATGCTTCAACTTTATCAAAATCACTTAATTTTCATTTCCATATTGATTGATCCATACAATCATCAGCAAAATTCATCCCCAATTTTGGAACCACTTTGCCCCACTCCAGTTAATCCATTTACACATTTAAAAAATATTTCATAATTTCATTAATTGTTTTAATTACATTTAAACCATTTTTTAACTGACGGAAGTTGGAAAATGACAAAAAATAATTCCATGCATTTAAAATTTGATGGAATTCATGCATGCTGAAAAAATAAAAAAAAATTGAAATTGTGACAGAATCTGATGCTATGGATGTTCATCACATTGGATATGATTACAACATAAATGTCATGTCGACGATCCATAGCAGATGAGCATTGCAATATCCATTAACCCAATTATAATTTTATTACCATGCCTGTGGGAACAGAAAAATAATAACGGAAGCTTATTTAATAATCTTTTTTTTCCCTCCATCCATCCTGCACTTATTTCCGCTCTAAGTTTTTTTTTAATTGTTATACAATCTTATTACAAATTTTTATAACATTTTCATCTCTACTTCTCTTTCCATTTCACTCTCTGAATTTTAAATCCAACAAATAATATAGGAAACTTACCAGTACCAACTCAGTATGGTATAGACTTGGCAAATCGTGAACAACGTGGCTCTGCTTTTGAATTGTATAGAAAGCCACAAGTTGGTGCTCATAGTATGAGGTGAGTTGACTCTTATTTTTACTACCTTTTTTTTATATATTTTTTTCTATCATTTTCTATCTCTTTTCTGTTCTATAAATGCTATCTCTTACTCATATCCTCATGTTACGAGTTTTTGAATCTTTAAAATAGAAGAGGTGAATTTTTTGGGGAATTAATGTCCTTGTTTTGGGGATTTTGGGAAAGATCTTTGTGAGTTTTGCAAACCAACTTAGCGTTCATTTAGTGATGTTACGCTTAATTGCTCAAGTTCGAGTTCCTAGCTTAAGCACTAGTAGCTTAGGCACGATTAGCTCAAGTATGTACCTATAAAGTCAAGCGTAATACCAAAACAGATGTTTATAACTCTACCAATCCTCAGAAGCTTTTCAGGCATCTTCAAAAATTTCTGTGATTATAATGTAGATTTTGCCAAAATCTTTATACACAAAACTATGTTAACTTGGTACAAGCCTAGTTTGAATAAATTTGAATATTACAAAACTACATACATAGGTGTTGGTTCGAATCCCAAAATTCAGTAACTTTAAATTAATTTAGTATATGAGTTTGCTTTACTTTTTGAAGGTTTTTCTTTTGCTTATGCATTATGATCAGTCACAAAGCAACTCAATACCAGTGTTTAATTATATTTAACCCTGAAGTCAGTTCATTTGAACCCCAGGATTCATAATCCAATAAGTTAAGTCTATATCGCTATGCTTTGGGTCTGTCTGATGGTTTAATCAGCTAAAGGTCATTGAAGCAACCTGTTTATCACGAAACATTTTTGAAAATGCCATGAAACGTCTGTGCAGTTTCGATCGAGGATTACCAACAAGGTTTCCGCGTAAAATAAAAGCCGATCTAAGGTTTATTTATTTTTTTAAAATCCTAATGTTGTCCTTTCACTTAATTACTTCGCTGGTCATACAGATGAAATGTGATCCATGGCCTCCACCAGAAAGCTAGCTAATGTTATCGTTAAGGACACAAAAAAAGTTCCATTCCCATATTCATTTTAAAGATTCAAAAACAAAATTCCCCCCAAAATTCACTACCACATCACATATCCTTTATCATATTTTTCATGCATGCACAAAACATTCCCATCACCATATCCTAATACCCCCATTTTCATCCACAAAGTTGAAAATACAACAGAAAACATAAAAAAAATTATAAAAAAATAAAGAATTTTTATAAACAAAAAAAAACATTTCCCTATTTAGTAACTAAGGAGTCAGAGATATCGCACTAACTTTTTTCCCTCCTCGGTTGGATCATCGTTGTTGAATCATTTACATATTATGATATAATTAATTAATTTTTTTTTTTGTTGATAGTTTAATGATGTTGATGGTAAAAAGATTTGTTGAAAGTCTGTAAAAGCTTTGAAAATGCACGAATATTGAACTAGATTGTACTTATGATATTCTGCATACTAGATTGGGGTTGTTCATAAATGATGTCTTGCAAAATTAGATTTTTGATCTACTGTGACACTGTCGCGCAACATTTTGATGTGACACTGCAACGCAACATTTTGTGTTACTTCATATGTCATGTTGTGGAGCAACATTCTGTGTTAACTGCTGTGTGTCACACTGTAGCTCAACATACAATTTGTGTTACTACATATGTCACAATGTAGTGCAACATTTACCGTGTAACTAGTGCAACATTTTGTCACACTGTGTAGTGCAACAATTTGTGTTACTATTGTGCGTGCAATATTTTGTGTTACTGCATGTGTCACACTGTATCGCAACACATTGTGTCACGATACATGTGTCACGCAACTTAAAAATTTAACGTCACTTATGAACAACCTCAGTAATAAATTTGTGAATCTATATTCACTATCTTACAAAGTAGATTGAATTCTGTGTAAATTTAGTTGGTGTTTGGAAGGAAATATAGCAAAAATTATTAGAACTTTAGATCAGAATTCAATCAAACTTCAAAAGAATCAATCTACAGCTCTAACCACAAAACTGCATATCTACAAAATAAAGTCATTTAAATACAGTGACTCTCTCTCGCTTTTTTAGCAATAAACTTTTTCAAATTTATTAGCTGCTTTACTATTAGTTAGAGAATTATTTACATTAAGTGTCTCTTCCTCTATCGCAAACTACTGCAAACCACTTTTCACATTACTTTTATCTCAAAAAAGAGCTTTTTTTGTGCATTCGCGCTTTCATCTCAACACTCAAGTTTTATCGCTATGCACAATTTTTTTGCAAAAACAAGTACTTTCATTTATTCTCAAAATACTTGTGGCTGTGAAAGAGAATATATTTGGCTTTTGATGTTTATAGTAGAGTCATGGTATAAAATGCTTGAATTCCGAGCGACATGAGTGTCACATGGTGTCATTTTGGCATCACATAGCCTTGCAGCTTTTATGTGGCTGTTGCATAGTTTTCATGTCATATTCAAGTTTTTGTCATTCTAAAGTCATATGAATGTCATGTCACAGTCATAAGAATGAGATATCACATTCATGTGGTTTTCTTGTCACAACCATGTGATTGTTTTATCAGAATTGCGCGGTTTCTATACCATATTTATGTGACAACAATGTCCCACAACTGTGCCATTTTCATGTCACAGCCTTGTGCTTGTCATAACAGCTATGTAGTTTTCAAGTCACAGCTACGTGGTTTTCATGTCACAGCAACGTGTTATCATGTCACAGCCACAAAAATTCCTATTTTCACTATATCCAGCTCGGAACTCCTTTGATATACGATTTGATTCTGAAATAAATTTCCTTATGTCGACAAGCTCATTAATAAGACAAACTTTTTTGGAGTTGCTTCTCAAGCTTTGATTACATCTGTGTAGATTTTTTGCCAGAATTTTACATACGAGTACGATTTAAATTAATAATTTAATTTAAAAATTCCCACAAAATGGGTGGAGTTGAGTTAAAAAATAGCAAAATTTACTCTCAGTTGCTCCATTAAGAGTGCTTTTTTGGTGCATAGTCTTGAATCCATATATCTCTCTGGTGGTTTTCTAGAGACAAAATAACCTCAAAATATTTTTCGTCATTTTGTGCAGTTTTATAAACCAGATGTGTGTCAAATGTTATTTCCTCCAAAGCGGTAATTTTCTGACTCCGGATTTAATTTTTCGAATCAAGTTTTCATGCTGTAATTTCCTTCCTTACATATTATATCGTAGAAGAGATTAAGTATTATCATATACACAGCTATACACAGAGTAGATCAAACTTTTGACACAGAATATAAAGACGAAACTTCTTATCATACTTACACTGTTGCGATATTTAAAATATATGCTTTTCATTAGCTATAACAGCTTTTTCCTTATTTTTGTGGTTGAGGATTTTACTTCATTGAGTTTAGGAAGGATTAATTATTGTAATTTGGTGGAGAGATTTTTGACTCAGATGAGTAATGACTGTTATGATTTATTCTAGTGAAAAATGATGGATTAAAAGACTGAGAATATTTTGGAATTCTAGTCGTTATTCATGTATTGTTCTTCTATCTTAGTATACGACTATGATACTAGTGTCATACTGTATTAGACTATGCTAGTACTTTTTCAGTTATATATTAATAAGAAAATACTAGTTAAAATAGTGTTCATTAATACTGGTTTAGTCTTACTATTTTAGTAGTATACTACTACTACATTATAACTAAGAATACTGATTACACACTCTTAAATATTAGTATACAATAGCTAGTGTATCAGGCTAGTATACTAAGTAGTATAAGAGTACTAACTAAACAGCTTACTAAGTTAGTATAGTGAACTACTATACTAAATTAGTAAACTATCTAGTGTACTAAGTTAGTATACTGAATCAGTGTACTAAATTAGTATACAAAATTGAACTAAGTTAGTAAACTGAATTATATTACTAAATTAGTATACTAAATTAGTGTACTAAATTAATGTACTAAGCTAGTCTACTGAATTAGTGTACTAAATTAATGTACTAAGCTAGTCTACTGAATTAGTGTACTAAATTATAATACTGAATTGGTATACTAAATTAGTATTATTTAGTGTACTAAATTAGTTTTCCAAGTTAATATACTAAATTACTATTCTTATACTAAATTAGTATACTAATAAAGTGTACTAAAATAGTAAACTAGTATACTTAAATGGTAAACTAAGCTAATTACATGCTATTAAGTACCCTAAGTACACATAATTGACAACAAACTACCTCAATTCAACCATAACACCATCAAAAAATCCACAAAAAAAAAAGTAAATTCATAACAGTCATTTTTGGTATCTGGGTCAGTAAGCTTACATATTTGTTGGGTATATCAACCTTAAAAATCTGCTTAATTTATTTGAATGAATGTGATGCTAGTATGACTGATGATATAAAACAATTTATTTTCAACTGCAGGAAAGAAAAAATATAATTGATGATGATAAAAAATAATATAATTTTTTTTACAAATTCAAGCATATGGAAAAAGTTAGTGCATGTCCTGATGTGCATTAATTGAGTCACAAAAATTTATTAAAAAAAAAAATTGAATTTTATCCATAATTGAATTAGCGATATGCCACCAATGAGACAGAATTTACCGCCCAAACATCAACAGCAGCAGCATCGTTATGATATGGTCAGTGTAACGCCCGAACCGCCACCGGAACTGCCAGTAAAACCAAAGAAAAATCCATTAAAAAGTCCCTTAAAGGCGATTAAAAGTGCCATCGTCAAAGGCACAAAAACATTACGACGACAAGCTAGTTTTATGGAACCAAGTGAATCAAAGAAGCAACGGTCACTAAGACGACAACATTCCATGATGGAAAAAGGATCTAGTCGAATGTTTTATTCACAACAAAGCTATCCAAATACACAGGATTATTATGAATATCAGCAGCAACAGTATTACAATTATTATCAGCAACAGCAGCAGCAACAGAGGCCAGGATATTATCCACAAGATGAACGTTATGCTTGGTATCAGCGACATGAACGTTATTATCCAGTCAATGGACAGTATGATGATGAGCCAATGTATGGAAATTATGGCCCACCGCCAGAAGAAAATATTTATGCAAATCGTGCATTAATTGAGCTTCAACGACCCGCTCCCGTCCAAACATCTACAGGCGGTCGAATTGTCCGACGACATAGCATGAATGAACGTCAACCCGATGTACCGGCATTTGCAACACTCACAAAACGTCGTTCAAAATATGCTGAAGATATTGACGATAGATTCACACAAATGTCAATTGAGGAGCCAATTTATCAAAGTCAACGTGGCTCATTGATGTATCAAGAACAAATGAAGTCAAGACCGCCACAACCTGAAATGTCACAAATCAATCGTCGGCAATTTATTGAACGTCCAATTGATGACAGTCAAAAGTTAATGCAAACTAGAAAAGATGTAAATTCACCTGGAACATCATCGGCATCATCAATCTCGTCGCCATCAAAAGAAAGAAATTTGAGAGAATCAAGACGACAATTGAAAGATCAAATCTATCAATCACGTATGGATGCAATGCAATCAATGGCTGAACCCAATTTCTTAACCAGATCAAGTAGCGGTGCAAGCACAAATACAGGAAATTTAAGATCACAGCCAATCTATGAGTCGAAGAAGGAATGTGATGAGTCAAATGATAAGGAACATAGCCGCAATAGTGATGACTTGGAGCTATCGAATGAGAATAATGAACAAGAAAAGTCATTATTGGAAGTGATTGAGGAGACAATAATGAAGAATAAATCACAAGATGAATTAAATGAAATTTCAGCACGTGATGATAATGACGATAGTGAAATACCATTTGCGGACGATGAAGCTACAGTTGTCAATTCCAATACAAATGAGACGGTCGACGATAGTGACGATTCATTGCAACGGACGGCTATTGAACGTCCAAAAGAACCAATACACATTTCAAGTATAATCAAGCGTGCAGCACCTCCACCACCGCCAATACGTTCACCAACAACAACAAGAACTGTCGAACATAGAAATGGAAATGGACATGCTGAATTTGTTTATGATTCTCATACATCCATTGATACACAATATATATCACAAGCTAGTCTTCCAACTGGGCCACCAAATGCTCATTCTACACCATATACAAGTGAATTGACCCTTAAAGAGCAAAAGTCATTGGCAAAGGCAAGATTTTTGGGTACCCCGGCCGTACGTCAACCGACAACAACAAAAGGATATTTTGATGAAATGGGTGGAATGCTTGAAGATAAGGCATGGAATGTATCATTGATAATACCACCCGGTGCTTTACCAAAAGGTGCAAAACAAGAAATTTACTTTACTGTGTCAGATCCAAGAATTTCTGAATCAGTTGGCGGTCCACCGTTGGACATGGAAAATGGTTGGTTCTATTTTTTCGCACAAACTTTTTTTTATTTTTCGTTATTCACAAAAAAACTTTTTTTTATTATTTGATTTGTGTGTGTTTGATGTGTCTGTGTGATGTATCTTTTAGTCTTTTTTTTTGCATGCTATAAAGTAGTCTGTAGATTATTCATACTAATCATTTACACACGCTCCTTATTGTTGAATCATTTGGTTTATTATTATTTCGGTGATTTGTGTTCTACTTTGAGTATTTTAGCACATTGATTGATATGTTTTATGTTGATGGAGATTCTGAAGGGGGGTTGAGGGGAACTGTGAAGTGTGGGGTGAGATTTGAGGGTATTGGACCTTAATAGAGGTGTTTTGACAATGTTATGTGTCTGGACTAGCTCAGGAATGAGTAATATCGACGACATTTCATTTTATTAGCTTTTTATTGAGAACTATTAGCTATTAATGCAAATGACATACTGCCAAATAGTTCAACAGCATCTTCAGCAGCACCATATAGTCATTAGGGCATTTCTGCATACAACAATCGAGTAATTTATCCAAAATCAAGCACTAGGCTGGTGTGACTCTTTCATGTTGTTGGATTTGAACCAAATTCGTCACCAAGTCGCAGCCATGTCGTCCTGGTGTCGGATTTTCGATTGATTAACCGTCTTGTACTATTCAAGATCGGCGCATTGCCATATTAATTGCTAAAATTGTAAAAAAAAGTGCCATACCTGCTGTTTTCAACACAATTTTTGACAAAATTGTTCAAAAAGTTTTACATATCAGAGCGGTGCGACTGACATGTTGCCGGATTCGGTTTAGATTCTAAGTCGACATGACTCTTACTTAATGTCAGATTCGGTTTAGATTCCAGGTCGACGGTACTCTTACTTAATGTCGGATTCATATTAAATCTACCACTAAGCAAGATTCTCGTCGCCCTGATTGTTCAGAAATTTAAACCCCAATCATGTCCATTTAATACTACAATTGACACAATACAAAAATACCTGAGACCTAGCCCCAACACAGCCAACCTCTCAACTACACTTCAGAATCTCACAAAAACTCTAATATTTAAAATTCTAACCTCAAAATTAATTTTTTTTTTTCTCTCCAAATTCTCTAGGTGAACAAGTCCTCTCACCAATCGTACTATGTGGACCGGTAGGATTAGAGTTCCTTGAACCCGTCACCCTCAACATTCCACATTGTGCATCAAGTACACCATCACTTGGTTTAGCCCTCAAAGCGACCGACAGTGAAAAAAATCTACAAACCAATTGGGACAACATAGATCTTCCACCATCAAATACAGCCCATCAAGTCAGCGTTAAAGTTGATCATTTTTAAGCATAAATATGGGATTTATATTATTTTTTATGTATTTTACTATTAAATAGTGGCCATTGAACAAGAAACAAAAAAAAATACTTTTTTATATTCACAGACACAGATTTCATTTGTTATATAGCAGAGATTTATGCTTGCTTAGTCCTCAAAACTATGAATGAGGTCATCATGAGAAATTCATATTGTAATATTAAATAGCAATTCATAATTAATTTTTTTATTTTATCTCTTTTTCCCTCAATTTTCTAATCATTGCTCTGTGCCTTTAGTTCTTCTTATTCTTCTTTTTTTTATGTGTGTAACTTCAGTATCTATCCTATGAGAAAAATCAAAAACATCCTTTTTATCATTTTTCATTTTTCTTTTTTTGTTGTGTATGCTTAAGCGACGTATGTTGAGGGAAATTGGGTGTATATATATATATGCTGGAAAACTTTTTTTTAAAGTAATCTTTTTAAATGCAGTTTAAGTGGAAAATGTTGGGAAAAATGTTGTGACTTGAATTGTGTCAGTTTGGGGGGAAGTGGGAAGCTTGAGCTTTTTAAGAGATTTTTTATGGCTTTTTTTGACCAGACCAGCCAGAGTGTGGCTGTCTCAAAAAACGACCGTTAATTTTTTTCAAAAATAATTTTTTGTCGTCAAAATTCATATTTTTTTGACCGTTACTTTTACAATTCTTCGTAACGGAAATTAAAAATTTAAAATGAGTTCAGTTCGAAATGTTCCAATTTTTCGCAAATCTAATGACGAAAAATTCGAATTTGAGACAGTTACACTCTTTTCTTTTTGACATTTTCTGATTCATACATACGGCCTATGTTTCTCAAATTGAGGTTAACCGACTTTAGCGAAACAGGCCGATAAATTTTCAAAGGGTTTTGAGATTATCTTCGAAAACCTTAGCAAATTGAAGAATTTCTCCAATAGAGGGGACGAGGGAGGTTTAAGTACTCTCTGAATATGTCACTGAAGGCTAATGTAGAATTATGCTAGGTTAGGATAAAGATGATGCTAATTCAACACTGAAAAGTGAATTAAATTGACTTAACGCTGATTACGTTCATCACACTTAAATAGACAAAATACAAAAATGTCCTCAAAGTAGTTTGTTCGATTCCTATTAATGCTCTTTGGTTGAGTAAGCTAAAGCCAATTGCTTAGCAGATTTTCCTAACATACAAAGGACAAGCATACCTTAATCTGCGTGAGATTGTGTATAATTGTCAGTCTATTTGAACCATGCTCAATTGTGGGTATGTTGCTTGATACTCATGAGTAAGTTGCTTGTTTATAAGAAGCACTCGATTGTTGCAATATCAAAGTTTCAAAATTATCCTTTTAACTTCAAATTTTATGACAAGTAACATAGGAAACAAACTTAAGTACCTTGTCTACAACATAAGCATCGTTGCTAGACAATCCTTACGAACTTCCAACAGGGGCTCATTAAAAAGAGCTTTAAATTCTCTCAAAAATCACTTGAAAAAGTCAATAAATTAAATTTAAAACTCAAAAAATCATCAACATTTGATCCCCTTTAAGTACACTCCAACCTCAACAATAAACAGCAGCCCCCGCCTATAAAAATTAAGGCAAAAAAGCTTCCTAATCATTCCCAAGTAGAGATGTCAATTATTTGGGTTTTTACTATTTGTACAAATACCCAAATACCCAAATATTAAACCCCAAATATTTGTACAAATATTTTTAAAAAAAATTTTGGTCTAAAAAGTAGGCTTAAGGACAATTTCCGAAAAAATTCTTTTAAAAGTTGTCTCAGATAACAGCTGAGCTTTTTTTTCATCATTGCGAAAGTCATTCACCGATTGGTTTAATTAAAACAATGAGCAAAAGTCAAGCTAGTTAATATTTTAATTCTTCTACCTACTGAAGATGTACCCACTTTGGACCAAAGTTGCACCCACAAGAGCTGAGATAATAACAGCAGATTGAATAATTTTTTTTTATTTTTAAATATTAATTCTTCAGGAACAAAACTACCTTTTCGCAGATTTTATTTTTTATTATCTGCATGCAGGAATATATCTATCGCTCTGTAGGTCGCATATTGTGTCTACAATTTTTCCACAAACTTACAGTAGATCTGATATAATTAGTATGATTCTTCGTAAGGATTCTGGTTATGATAATGCTGAATTTATGCAAATTTACTATGATTTCTTGTAAGGTATATTATATAACCAAACTTTAACTTATATTCAACATAAATGTCTTAAAAATATAGATTGATTTAATAGATTGATTTAATTTAAGCTTATTAGGCTTTATATTTCAAAATATGAGATTAAATTCAAATTGGCAAAAAAATTGATACTTTAAATTTCAATGAAAATCTGAAATTTTATGGAAAATTTCCTTTAAAGTGATGATTTTAAGTGGGCCCAAATATATTTGGGTTTTAACCCAAATATTTGGGAACCCCAAATAGTTCGAAAAAACCCAAATATTTGGGTATTTGGGTATTTGTATTGACATCTCTATTCCCAAGTCTGCAATTCATTTCACTTAATTTTTGTTCCTCAAACATTATTCATGAACATCATATGATACACCACACAGGGGAATATGTCGCATGTATATTATTTTTCCTCATTTAACTTTTCTGAATATATATATAAAAAAAAAATAACTGTATACACTCATAACTTAACTTTTTTTTCTACTCCCTGAGTATGGAGTATAAAAAAATATGAAGAAAATTATTATAAATATTTTATAAGCGATAAATGACTCTAGTAATTTGATTTAAGGCATAGAAAAGTTTGTCTTGTGACATGAAATATTATGGAAAATTTATTAATTTTTTTTTTAAAACAAGAACTTTTTTTTTTGAGATGAAATAAATTTTTGTATCAAAATGATGAAATTTTGTAGACTTTTTTTTAGGATATCTATTGCAAAAAAATAAAATAATAATAAATATGAAAAATTGTAGAAAATACTTAAAATTGTAATAAAGGAATGAGAATTTCTATATGAAAAAACATGATTTGTTTTTTAATTTTAATTCAATTAATTTTAAAAGATTTTCAGAATAATTTGAAATAATTTTCAAATTTTTGAATTTATTTTTAATTTAAAAAACTTAATTTTTAAAAATTTTTAAATTTGTTTTCAGATTTTCAAATCTTTAATTTTGATTTTAAATCTTTAAACTTGATTTCAAATCTTTAAAATTGATTTCAAATCTTTAAATTTGATTTCAAATCTTTAAATTTGATTTCAAATCTTTAAAATTGATTTCAAATCTTTAAATTTGAATTCAAATCATTAAATTTAATTCCAATTCTTTGAATTTGATTTCAAATCTTTAAATTTAATTTCAAATCTTTAAATTTGATTTCAAATCTTTAAATTTGATTTCAAATCTTTAAAATTGATTTCAAAATCTTTAAATTTGATTTCAAATCATTAAATTTAATTCCAATTCTTTGAATTTGATTTCAAAACTTTAAATTTGATTTAAAATCATTAAATTTGATTTCAAAATCTTTAAATTTGATTTAAAATCTTTAAATTTGATTTCAAAATCTTTAAATTTGATTTCAAAACTTTAAATTTGATTTCAAATCTTTAAATTTGATTTCAAGCTTTTTAAATTTATTTTCAAAGATTCCTTTAAGATTTCATTCAAAATTCATCAGATTACCAATTCCTTCAATCCTGTATTTTTCAAAATCCATCAAACAAAACAGATTAATCTCCGTTTTAAAGCTTAAATTTAATTTAATAAAAAGCATGTCTACTCACGTCTATGTCAGCTAATAAAAACGACAATGTATCGACTTTATCTCCACGTTTCTATGTGAACGAGAACAAAAATATAAAAAAAAATTATTTTTTCAATCATTCAACTTGACATTTTTATATTGATCGAATCTACGCATAAGTACGCACATTAAATCAGTATTAATGATATCGTCGTATGACAGTGAATGAGCGTACTTGTCTATTGTTAATGCTACATATGAGAATGTAAGTGGAAGTTCATTTAGGGATAATGTTGTTGATATTTTATTTTTTTCAATGACGGCTGCTTTTTGGATGAGTCAGCATTTTTATGGACATTTACAAAAATTGTCAATAAGAGCATTTATCAATGAAAATGATTCTTTTTGTAGCCGTAAAATTGAAAAACATCAACGATGAAAATCTTCATGACAATTCTACAAAAATGAGCGCCATTTTCATGTTCATTGTTGTTATGAAGAACAAAAACTTCACAATGATTTGGAAAATTTACCAAAACTTTTTTTTTTATTCCTTTATAAATTGCCTGAAAAAATTCAAATATCATCATTGCTTTCTCACTTCAATGTGATATCCCTTAATCACTAAATGTTTTGAAAGGAACCATAATTTCTGCATGATGTCACAAAAAACAAAAGGAATCAACTACGGGAGTTTTTTATGGCTTTAATCCAATGGAACTTTTAGTTTTGATATAAAGTGGCATCAGTATATTGAGCAGACGGACGAAATGATGGCAACAAGCTATTCAAAATATAATATATCACTACTTACCACAGAATTGGAAGGAATTCGATATGGAGTTGCCTATACTGTAGTCCAGACTCCACTTTAGTCACCTTTTTGGACTTTTTGCCGTAGGATTTAAACCAGCGTCCTAAGATTTCCGGTCGCATGCTCCTACCACAGAGCTATCGGAGAAAATTTGACTTTATGGCAAATCACTACACATAAATTAAACATTCTCTGTATCTGCTTTACAACTGCACTTCCAATGATAAACTGTTGAGACCACAAGATTAACCTTAACAAACTTCATTAAACTCACCCAACGCAGCCTAATTTCCATAAATTTACCTCAAAATGCTCCAACTACCTCTAAAATTTCACCCAATTAATCATGCCTACAGAAAAACTTTTTCACTTCCTCAATTCCCCCCTAAATTTCAACAGTAAAACACGATTCTTTAAGGATTACGAAATTCGATGCCAACCATAATCTCACATTTTACCATATTGATCAACCATAAATAAACTCCAGCTTCCTAACCAAACATCCGACTGTAATATGAGACATTTTTTTTTTGGGCATGTGACATTGGATAGAATTTATCTGAAAAATGCCAAAAAGGGAGCTAGACTAAATTTTAAAAATAAAAATAATAATTTATGTTTGATTCTTTTGAGCCGTCACGTTCTTCCTACCTCCGTATCCCTGAAACTAACAAGTCTGAAAAGGTATATAAAGGATATGAAAATGATACGGGAAATTAGTTTATTGAATAAAAAGCAACATCCAAAGTCTATGCCAAATGGAATGTAAGGTAAGGATTCAAAAAAGCATCTCGAGACTTTGCAAGCATAAAATTCGATTTTATGGAGTCAAATGTTCCAAGAATAAGGCATAGACATTTTCTTCGGGTTGAAATGAATCGTTTGGGAAGTAATTTATCTCTATGAAAATTGCTTCACATTTACTATCGATACAGGAAAGAGAGATATTACACAATTGATTGAGTGACTTGCTTCTTTTATCCATTATATGTGTAGACGCACACATTTCCGTTTGGATGATATAGAAAAATTGTGTTTGGGGGGTGAAATGGTAAGTTAAGAAGTTTAAGGCGCTTTATTTGGATTTACGATTTCAATGTTATATCCTGAATCCAAAGGAATTGTTGGGAATTGTAGCATTTGCAATGTGACACGCTATTTCAATGATTTACTACATCGTCAAGTGGCATTCGAGTGACATGTGACGTTTCCAAGTGAATGTGACGTTGCCAATTAGCATGTGACGTTACCGAGTGACATGCGACGTTGCCAAGTGACATGTGACGTTGCCAAGTGACATGCGACATTGCCGAGCGACATGTGACGTTACTAAGTGGAAAGTGACTTTACACAGTGACATGTGACGTTGATGAGTGACATGCAACATTGCTGAGGGGCATGTGATGTCGCTGAACACCACACTACGCTTCAGAGTGGCAAGCTATGTCGCTATGTGGCAAGCTACGTCACTAAATGACACGCTATGTTGCTGAATATCATATGTGGTTTCTAAACAGCATATTAACTCTGAATATCAAAATATCTTTAGAATCGGACAAAATGTATAACTTCATTTCATCCACACCATCCAAAAAACAAGCTAATGGAAATAGATTGAAACAAAGTAAAGAAGCCATTACGATTAATATGAGAAAAATCCCCTTAATGCTTTACGACTTTGTTTGATTTCCTTGAACCATGTGTTAATATTAAGGATTCATCCGCAAAAACTGTAAATCCAGTCATTACATGATCGAGAATCCAACAGACATTCAACATACATTATTGTTCAATTATTCCATCATTTATTTGATATGTCTATAACAAAATTGTAATTGCAAGTCAGTAGATATTGGTCAATGGCTTGCAATTAAATTAGACAGTAAGTCGTTACCATGTTTTCTTCATCCATTACAGTCTATCCTTCAATCAAATCACAATTTATTCAATAACAAAAAAATTAAGGTCCTTTGACGATTGCCTTGACTTTAATTTTTGTGTTCATTGCTCATTCACCATAATCAATGGCTCGGCATCAATAGCCTTTTGTTGTCTAATGATAATGCTATATCCGTACCATAAGACTAGTTAAGCTTGACTCGATTGTTTTACCATTCTTATCGTAAAAATTGATGGCAAATGTAAGTTTTTTTTGAGAATTCTTTCCTTTTTTGCGTAGTCGAAGTTTTGGATTAAATGAGGAAATAAAATTTGCCTTCTTGAAGGTTTTGCAATCAAGAATAGACATAAAAGTATATAAAGTTTTAGTTTGGATTAGTGATAATTTTATCATTTGGTTGAAGTTGTTTTATGGGAATTTTTACACTTTGGTTTGGGGTGTTTGGTATGATTTTGGAGTTATTGGAAGGAACTTCCTTGTTTGATGGGCTTTGGATGAACATTGTGGGTATACATAGTGATGTGGGCAACACAGTATATCCAAAAATACCTGATACACCCTGCCATGCACTTAGTCACCATTCATGTGTGCGAGATAACGTAAAGAAACCTTCGAGGAGATATCCTGCAATTCCCCCATTTAAAAATCAATGATCCCATTAAAAATCAACAATCAACACACAAGTGACCTCATTATAATATAAAGCACATCAAAAGAATATTCATCATCAACCATAACCTCAATCCCTTTAGTAATAGTTCCACATGAACTAAATTCTCGATGTTGATGAATAAAATGATGAATTTGCAATTACATCTTTTGAATTGAATATCCTTACATGCATCATGTATGCTGAATAGTAACAATTTTGAACTTGAACGCATATCAAGCATGTATATCATACTTCGTTATTCGAATTGCAGTGACATTTTCTCTTCCTTATAGCATTTTTTGAATTTTAAAAGATTTTTTCTAAATTCTGCATTTAAATTGCAACAATGTAGGGGAAAAAAGTTGTAAGAATGCTGTTGCCATTCTTATATTAAAGGATTTTCTTATTTTTTGATGATTTTCCTGATGTTACTAGATTGAAGAATCTGCTTGATGGAGTATGAATGGAAAGAGATGATTTGTGGCGATATTTTATTAAAAAGGATGTGGATTTCGGGAAGCAAAAAGGATACTCATTGAGTGGGAACCCGGATTTTTATAATTACATTTTAAAACGGTGAGATTCGAACTCATGATTTGAGAATATCAAATCAAATTTTTGGAATTTCTTAACTATCTTGAATTTTATGTTGGCAATTTGACTTACAATAACCAAATCAGAATATTTAAAAGCTAGTGTTATCAATACGGTGCCCTTATGGACCGCTACAGCTAGACATTGCTGTGGATCAAGTAGTATTCTCACTTTTGTTGATCAACATTCTTCAATTCAGAGTTGGCAGGACTTCCAATAAAGTAGGATACAGTTACAGCTAGACATGACTCTGGATCACATAGTTTTTTTTTCACTTTTGTTGAAAAATATTCTTCAATTTTTGTGACAATTATTCCTAAATTATGTACATTTTTGTGTCTTATTCAGTCCTTAATATACTTGAATGTAATTGGAGTTAGCTGTGATTAGTTGACCAAATGGCTAGTTCTCGGAAGCGTAGAAGGAGGAGGAGGATGAGCTTTACACGACTACTTCAGGCCAACCACAGAAGTCGAATGATCGTAGACTGTTCCACTTCTGGTAGTAATTCCATAGAACATAAAAGCTTTGCTCTATTCTAGGACTTAGATGAGGGAGGAGAAGTTTTCTTGATCATAGAATTTAGTGTGTACTGCCCATTTAACTGCTATGCCTTCAAGGTGACAGAGTAGCAGAACACTTATAAACAAGTGGCAGTCTCTTGGCAACTTGACTATCGTCGACATGGCGGCAACATTTCAACACGTGCAACATTTCGAGGATGTAGAACAACATTTCAACATGCCTTAATCACCTTCAGCACAACAAAACCTTTCCCACCTTTCCATCTCATCACCACCTCAGATAAACCCTGTTGCATAGGAGTGAAATTTATATACACAGCATAAAGAGAGCAACAATGAAGAAAAATTTCATTCGAAGCGCAACAAAGTCCCATAAATAATTCAAGACATCCAAAAGGAGAAAAAAAAAATTCATTTAAGCATGAAAAAATAATTATAATGAATGAATATAAACTCATTATGCTGTGCCACAGTGGAAGTCAATGTATGTAAAAATCCCAGCAAGCAAGGCATCAAGCGAGGAATAAAGTTTAAATTGTGTAATTTCCAATAAAATTTCTGTATGAATAATAAAAAGGTATAAAAGAGGTGCTTTCTGAAATCACTGCATTAATAATTCAATAATTTATTGTGTATTTAACATGTAAGCTGATCGGAAGTGGATTCCTTTTTTTTGCTGTATATTCATTTCAACTCCTATTGAGTACACACAGTCGATAGAAAATTTTTCAATACCTACACGCTTTTATTGTTATCTCACATTCCATTGCATGTAGTTGGGTATCATGTATGGATGTAGTTGGCATTATTAAAAACAATGTGTTCATTTTATTTCCTCTTTATTGTCAGAGGTATGGCTTCATGCTATACCCTTTATTCAGCTTTACATTCCGTGAAACCTTTTAACATTCTTTTTTACATTTTCCGGGCAGCACAATGTTGTTGCTAGGGCGCTGTGTTATCGTGTCAATGGCAAGATGAAAGTTTATCTCAGTGTCGGTCAGAGCCACTCAATGTCGTCCTATCAGAGTCTATAAGTTTCCGTCAAGGTCTCTCAAAGTTTATCATGGTCTCTTAGTGTTCGTCAGAGTCCCTCAGAGTCAATCAGTGTCCGTCCGGGTCTCTCAGTACCCGTCAGGCTCATTTAGTGTCTGTCAGGGTCTCTCAGTGCCCGTCAGAGTCCCTCAATGTCTGTCATTGTCCATCAGAGTTTCTCAATGCCCGTCAGACTCTTTTAGTGTCCGTCAGGGTCTCTTACTGTTTGTCAGGGTCTCTCAGTGTCTGCCAAGGTCCTTCAGAGTCTTTTAATGTCCTTCAGAGTCTTTAAGTGTCCGTCAGAGTCTATCAGTGCTCGTCAGGGTCCCTCAGAGTCCGTCAGAGTCCATCAGAATTTCGGCATATTGAAAGCTGATTAAGACCCATTTATCCGGAGAACAGAGCTATTACCTAACAGCCACAGAGAGTGCTTTTAGGCTCCGCAGTTGTTTTTCTGTACCTCGAAAGCATGGTTAGGGTATCGTGCTGCTCGGGCACATTTATGATTCAAATATTGAAAACTGAACTGAATTGTAGATAAATTGAGTGAACAATTGATAGATATGTAAATGTGTCGGATGGAGCGCTTGTTGCCTGGCAGCTAATTTTTAACATGCAGTAGTTTTTATTAAAAATTTATTAATTTTCTGTTCTGATTTTACAATAAAGAGAAGGGTTGCTAAGTGAATGTTGGATGTTTTTATTGAATTATAAAGTGTTTGTTTAACTAGGTTTGATTATTTAAAGCAATTTTGAATGGAAATGATGCTGTTTGAGGTTCAGTTTGGCTGGGTTTGGTTTAATTGTCGGTGTTAGTTAGTAGTAAGGCCTATTTTTGGCATAGCCCTATATTAACGAATGAGAGTTTACTAGACCACTGCACTTGGTTGACCTATAGTTTATAGTGGAATCAGAACCACTCTTTTGTTGTCGCTTACTTATTTACTCATCACAAAGCTTTTACAAGTTCTCTGTTTTGATATCTGTCTAATTGACATACCTGGTCTATGTTGCTGTTGAAGCACCAGGGCGCTTTGATGACGCTATTAACAGCTTATTGTCTTTAGCCTACAAAGTAAGGCTGCAAAGCCGAATTTCAACTGCTTATAATTCTAAAAAGGACAAGAATTTCGAACCTGTCTAGTCTCGAACCCATGACCACTTGGTCGATATCCCAATAATTAGGTGCCAAACTACGATACCATTCCACCCTAGAGCCACATCAACTCATCGACTTAAAATTGACAACATTTTGATAACTTTTAAAGTTTCGCAAGCAAATCCTTAGGTAATTGGAACATAACAAACTATTTTGGCTATTTGCTAACTAATTGAGATTTTTTGGAAACTTTTTAGTATAAAATGGACAGCAATTATCATCAAAGTAACATTATTCATTCAATTGTGAACAAGAACTGTTAAGCATCAAAGTTAATTCAATTATTTAATCAATTTCAACATAAAATTATTTAAAATTGAGATATTTTCAAATAAGAAGTTATCAGTTATTGGAAAATTGACTACAGGATCATATAAATCAGCAATATCATCAGTAATAACCATCAATATCATCATCAACAATAATCATCGAAAATGGGCGACGTCGAATGTCAAATTTGCAATAGAAATAACTCGTACTGCCTTAGGATTCGTAATATAGACACTACAAATCAAAGAATTACATCATTCACGACTCTTGATGCCTTAGACGATCCAAGAAAATTCAGTAAAGTTAGTCAAGTGATGATATACCGTTCAGAAGTGCCAACATTTCCACGTGAATTGGCTAACTTTTTTCCTAATTTGGAGTCTGTAAAAATGTATTACTGCAACCTGAAGTCAATTTCCAGCGAGGATTTAAGAGGTTTTCCTAAATTGAAAACTTTAGAACTTAATAACAATCACATTGAACACCTGAGTAAAGATTTATTCAAATTTACACCAAAAATCTCAAGCATCAGTTTCGGCGAAAACAACATTTCAAGAATTGATCCTGAACTCTTCGAAAGGCTTCCAAGAATAAAATATTTTGATTTACATCAAAATCAGGGAATCAGTTTTACGTTTAATATTTATGAACCACTCTTTAATAACGTGACAGGTGTTTTGGAACAGAAATATGATAAAGACATAAGTTTACATTATCTGACAAAAATATATGCAAATCATACCAGGAATCCTAAAAGTTATGATAAAATTTGGGAACGCGTGCAATTAGTTAAGAGTGCCTTTTATAGTCGTAAATCAAATTATCATCATCAACAGTGATGAATGAACTGTTTTGGATATGGATATGAATATGAATATGGATAAGGACATGGATAAGGACATGGATAAGGACATGGATAATGATAAGGATAAGGATAATGATAAGGATAAGGATATAGATATGTATAAGCATAAGGATATGGCCAGAGATATGAATCTGGATTTCTTTTGAACTGGATTGTGGATATCAACACTGGATTATGCAAAAGTTTAAGATTGAAAAATAAAGAAAAAACAAAAACAAATTTTATTATTTTTTATTTTTTTAAATTTTCTTACAGAATACTAGGCAGAGTTGCAAATCAGGTGCCTGTTACAGGCGAAAACCGTACAAATTCTTGATAATTTATATGGTTTGTTCCTACAAAACCATCAAATTATCCCGAATTGTGTTATCCTGTCACAGGCACCTGTTTTGCAATTCTCAAGTCGACTTCGATCTTTTGCTGGTCGTGTACATCATGCAACACACAATTTGCACAACACTGCTATCAAGCATGGAAAAATTCTTAAATCTCATAAATCTCTTCTGTTTCCCCATCATTGTCACATTTTTTCCTCTAATATTAATCCTTACAAAATATTTTTCACAGCACAAGAATCCTTACACAAGAGAGAAAAAATTTCATTAAAGTCATCTGCAACAGCACGAAAAAATTCATCATCAACATCGCAGCTATTCAGCATCTGGTGCAGGCATTTCTATGTCAAACGAATAAAAAAAAAGAAATTCAAAGCATGGCAATAAGAACCTTGTATGAAAAGCTTTAAAAAAGGGTTTACAACAGGGATTCTCGGAGTCTCGGTTTCCGGGACTAAGACCGAGACTGAGACCAAAGACTTGGATATAGAAACTGAAGACTAGAGATGACTAAATACGACTAAAGACGACCAGAGCCGGCTAGAGACGACCAGAGCCGACTAGAGACGACTAGAGACGACTAGAGACGACTAGAGACGATTAGAGACGATTAGAGACGATTAAAGATGATTAAAGACGACTACAGACGATTAGGGACGACTAAGGACGATTAGAGACGACTAGAGACTTGATACCGAGACTGCAATTCTTAATTCTCAATTGTAAGCTTATATCCACTGAATTTTTTCATTTTATTCTCACATTTCCTGTTAATTTTTCTTCTCAATAGCTTTTCAGGATGAACAGCAATTTTTCTTCAGCTTTTCGCATTTCTCTCTGTTCATGCCATGCACAAAATGTGAGAACAAAAATTAAAGCAATATGCAAAAAAAATAAAAATTAAAGCCTTTTATGCTGCCTTAAAGGTTCATGAGAAAAAAATTTTTTATGTTCATGCCATAAACAGACATGCAAATGAGCAATTTTTATAGTTTTTTTTTTTCTCATCCATTTTATTACACTTTTTTTTACACATAAAATGAACATTTTTACTTTGAAGGAAGTTTGTGCTGTGAACATAAATGGAATGTAAAATTGTAAAGCGAATTTATGTCACATTGATGCAATTTCTCAATTGAAAATCGTCATTAACTCTTGAGAAAACTTTTTTTTCTCCTTTTTCATTTTAAAAAGGAAGTTTTCATCTTCAAAGTTGCATGAATTTTTTTGTGGGGAGAATTTGGAAGTGACATCTATAGACGAAATGAGAAATTTTTGAGCTCTAGATCATGATAGATTCGTTCATAAATTGTGTTCAACTAAGTCATTCCTGACTAGAAACTGCAAAAAACACTCGAATCAGACTAGACTTTACCTAGTATCGTGCTCAGGTTGCTAAAGTCGGTTGTCCGACACTCTAAAAACGGCTGCTTTTTCGCTGCCTCCATTCACATAAAAACCAACATCCGAACTTAGTAATTACTCTATACCCGAAAAATCAGCTCAATATTGAAATTCCCTTTAAGATCGTTCATCAATCCATTGACATCACAGCTGCACAACTCCCTTCCCTTTGCTCCTTCTCAATAAGTTTGTTTTGTAACAATGAATAATCACTTCTGATCAACGATATAGCAAATGTTCTACAATAAAAATAAAAATGAATCTTTGATACAATTTATTTTACTTGGAGCGCTTTTTGAACAATAATAAGCACAAAGAACGAGGTTTTCATTGAGTAGCAAAAAATATATACAGTCGATAGAAGTAGAAGAATTGAAGAAAGTGAGAGAAGACGAAACTTTACATCATAAAATTTCATCATTATAAAATTTGCTGTAGATATCTTATTGCTATATATTTTTTTGTGTATTCTGGTTGGAAAATTGTGGTCTGTTTTTGTGGAATGTGTGGGAAATGTAGGTCGGTTTTTCCGAAGCTTTTCTTGGCTGAAAATGACAAAATAATTGCTTATGAAGAAGAACTTAGTCGGAATCAGAGTTGCAAAACAGGCACCTGTGACAAGCAACAACCATACACATTTTTGATAATTTGTATGGTTTTTTTACAAAACCTTATTAATTATCACCAAATTGTACGGTTTTTGCCTGTCATAGATGCCTGTATTGCAAGTCTGGTCGGAATTGGTAAGAATCTCATAATAAAAGAATGATGGGAACCTCATTGGAACGCTTGTCTACTTCGGTGACTGCACAGATCAATTGTGATCCATTAGGTATTTTAGGTAATGCTTCAAGCTGGCTGTTAGACTTTCTCCTGCTTGTCGATTGCCGAAACAAATGACAATACTAGAGTTAGTATCAACAGTGGATCTACAGCTTGTTTTCATGAGTTATTCGGCCACCAAAGTCAATCCTTACCTCTGAGGCAATTAAGCAGGAGAACGGAGTTGGGGCTTGGAGTTCAAACCCCTCTTTCTCAAAAAATGACCAGCTACACCCCTGTTCATGTTCCTTACACTCTGTATGTTTATCTGTAGCCGTCTTAGGACTTAAAATGACTCAGAATCACTAGTGTGTCGCGGCTTACAGATTGCCCATCATTATACTAGAGTATCATACACCATAGTGTGCGAACTACTGCTTCAAACCCCTTTACTTGCGTATCATACACCATCAATCCAAAAATTATTCCAATACCCAAAAAAGAAAAAAATACATCAATCTATTGCCCTAATATTCTCAATTCCATGACTAAATTAAACCCATCATTCAACAAAAGAAATAACAATTCACAATAAAAGAATGCCTAGCAGTTTAAATCCTATGTAAACAAAATTCAATTCCAATACAGTCCCATATCAAAACAATGAAAATTGGAAATCCTTAGATGAATTCACAACGGGTGGGATGCATGAGAAAATTTCTTCAATTCCTACACAAATGTCAATCAAATTTTTTTTCATCCATTTTGCATTCACTTCAGGCAGAATCGATCAAGTAAAATTGAAATTTGTTGAACCCAAAAAGTGACTTTCTTACTATTTTCAAGGAACATTCAGCATCGATGCAAAAAAAGTTTCGTATTTCTCTTACAGCGATACACAACACAACAGCAGTAATAGATCGTTTTTTCGAGAGAATGGTATGATTTTGTGTATGTTGAACTTCTTAAAAGCTTTCAATGTTGAAGTCAAATAAATTTCAAGTATTTAACTTTTTAAATAAACAATTCAAGTCCTTTTTTCCATTCTTTTTTATCTTACAACAAATTTCTCTTTCAATGAACATTCTTTTTTGTTGTTGTGTGAATGTCATGACGACAAGGTTGTTGTGGTGTGGTGTGTTGTCTAAACAGAGTGGACTTTGGGGTATCGGACTATATGTAGGCGAATATGTCAAAGCGAGGGATAGGCTACTGTAGTCAAATGTTTAGTGAACAGTCCGGAACTCTGAATCACTCTCTTTGGGAGTATGTGGATTCGATTCCAACCATGAATCGACCTATTTCTCAATCATTCTTTATGAGTGCTGTTGATATGCCAAAGATTCCCTCAGTTGCTTTAAACATACTGTGACGGCTGGTTTTGACCCGAATAAAGCTCCGGGATTCTTGTACTCAAGTCAGCCAAGACCTCTAATAATGCTCTAACATCTAGACTCCCAGAATCAGGTTTCAATAAAGTCTCTGGATTAATTTTGCTCCTAAAACGATCGTATTCTCAAAATAATATATAGAACAAGTGTGTAAAATTGATGAAAATACGATTGAACTGATACGTATACTTGGTCTTAAGTGGCTTAAGCCTACAACCTCTGCCCAAGCAAGATTTAATTAAACCACAAAATTATTCGAAAAGCATAAAATCTGAGAAAATGCATCTTAATTTCAATAACTCCACTCTGGCCTAGTAATTTGGATTAACAACACTGTGTTAGGATGTTAGTATGTACATACATGAGTAAATAAGCCCCTCACATTGATGAAATGATGAAAAAAGTTTTTCTTACTCTCTTTTCTGCCTCCTCTTTCTTCATATTCTTTAATTCATTCTTCATATCAAGTTGTTCTTAAATGATGTATGTCTATGTAAAATTGTAGGGAGTTTTGAGTATCCTGGTGCTGTTTTGTCGGTGTATACCTCCTAATGCATACATCTACGCTTACTCTATGCCAACCCTACACATCCTTTAAGCCTACTATATTCCTATTCTATGCCTACCCTACGCCCACCTTACGCCTACCCTTCGCCCACCTTACGCCTACCCTACACTTACCCTATACCTAACCTACGACTAACTTACGCATATCTTATGCTTACACTGTGCCTAACCTGGCCTCAACTGAAAGTAGGAGTAGGAATTCACAAAATTCTAATGTAAAACTGATAAGCAGCTCTAAAACCCAACATGAGACATCACTTACGAACAACTCCCTCATGTAATACAAGGATTATGAGTAAAATTCTTTCATACGTAACTGAAATTTGATGATAAATTTTTATTTTTATTTATTTCTTATGAAGAGAATACCAATCGAGGCTGGAATGTTTTATTGATTTTTTATTTTTGCTACAAACTCGTGAGACTGTGCTCTTAATGTAGTCAGATTTCTTCACACAACACAAAACACAAAAAAAAAATAAAACTAGAAGCACACACGTACCGACTATATTCATATGAACAATCTCATACGAAATGTAAGTAAAGGAAATGGAAAATAAAAGGAAAATTCTTTTGTAAATCAATGGAAAAAGAAGTAAAAAATTCAAATCTCAATTTTTCATGAAATTTTCTTCTTGTACATCTTGATAGATAACAACAAATAAGATGGAAATAAATCATCTTAAGTGAGAAGAAAGTTCAACATTGGATGGGGGTTCTTGAGGAAGCTTTGTGGCTTTTTTAATGGATAGAAATGTTTTTTGGGTGGGCTGCGATTCATGTGTTTTGTTGAAATATTGATTTAATGGCTATTTGGAGAGAAATTCAAGAGTTAAGATTAAGGTTTGAGTCTGTACTTTGAATAATTGCAATATTTTGATTTTTTTGCTATTTTGCATCCATTTTTGCTTATTTTAACAATTTTGTTTAATATTTTGCATCATTTTTAAAGAGTTTTTCATCAATTCAAAAAATTTTGCATCATTTTTGATAGTTTTGCATCAATTCAAAGACCTTTGCATCATTTTTGACAATTTTGCTTCAATTTTAGAAATTTTGCATCATTTTTGAGAATTTTGCATCAATTTTAAGAACCTTGCATCATTTTTGACAATTTTGCATCAATTCTAAGAACTTTGCATCTTTTTTTTGAGTTTTGCATCAATACAAAGAACTTTGCATCATTTTTGATAATTTTGCATCAACTCAAAGAATTCTGCATCATTTTTACAATTTTTTGCATCTTTATTTAGATAATAACTTATTTATTTGCCTAATTTTACACAAAATCATCAATATGATCAGAATCTAAGCATGCAGGCTTCTCATCAAGCCTAATTCTATCCCATTCCAAAACACAACAATCTCTTAACTTCTCTCATCTCATCTCACATACAACATCAATGATTTATTCGATAATAACAATTTCACTTTAATCTTGAACCCCTATCCATTTTACCCATTTTGCAGACGAAAAGGGGATAAAAGAAGGAAACAAAAAAAGAAGAAAAAAGCACACAAAAAATAAATAAAAAAATAGGAGGAAAAAGTAGGACAGTGAATGAATCTCAGCAAGGACGTTCATGAAAGTTGAACGACGAAAGAGGAACAGCAAAGATGACAATGAATAAACAGATGAAAATAAGGAGAAATAACGCAATTTCATGTTATTCATCAACATGTTTGCAGAAATATTTGCCCCAAAACATTTTTTTATATGTAATTAATCTTTATGATAAATGAGTACGAGAATGATTGATACACATACATATTCACATTCATACTAGAACTTCTGATCGTATGCTATAAGATGATTTGTGCATGTGACACGTCTTTTGAAAAGCTTGATGTTTCTCTTTACTAATCTTATTTCTCTCATCATTGCAATCATCAGAAACGTTTTATGAAAAGGACAACAGTCTGTGTATTTACTTCGATAAATGCAAATGCTGAAGATATCAATGAATGTGGAATGGATGATTGCTGGAAAGTTCAATTTGAGGTTGATTATTGAGGTTAGGAACGCATTTGATCCTTAATTTTGTTTCACTTTTGATTTTAGGGCTTTTTAAAATTCAACGGATTTTTGAAATTCAAATTTTTAAAATGGCTGAAAATCTCCACTTCGAAAAGTAATTTAATAATAAGACTAGCTTAGAATTAACAAATTTACTATCTGATGATGCCAATCTACTCAAAAAAGTGGCAAAAACAAACAAGCCACACTTCAAACCTCGAATTTTTCGATTTTCTCTTCTTTTTAGAACTATTCAAATTTTAACGGTTTTTCAAAATTCAAATTTTTGAATTTACAGTTAACCTTCACTTCGAAAAGTAATTCATCAATTTGAATAGCTTAGAATCAGCAAATTTACTATCTAATAATGCCAATCTACCCAAAAAAGTGGCAAAAATGATCCAACAACACTCCAATCCTCAACTTTCTCGAAATTCCATCAAAACTCATACAACAATCAAACCAGTCATCTGGTCAAAAATGAATCAATCAACCCCAATGTCCACAACAATCACAATTGTATGGGTTAAAGAAGAGCAAAAACATTTGTATGACATGAATAGAGGATGAAATCAATCGCTTTGAAAATGTGCTTATGACATCACAAATTCAAATCGTTTCCAATTTTCTATAACAAACAACAGTCTCCTTACAATCTAAAATGTGCTATAGTGTGTGTAGACTGTAAACAGTTGCCCTGCAGTTTTGTGTATTCACAACACAAGGAAAAGTGCTGTATGAATGATGGGTTATTGAGCTTAACAAGAATGTAGAATTCTTATTATCGACCGATAAGGATTGTTTGTTGGGTTTATAAGGAAGAATTATTTGTTAATAAAATATTAAAGCATTCATTAAAGCAATAAGATGCTTGTGGAAGCATATGTCGGTCATTAAATCATCGAAACTAATTGCATCGTAATTTTGTTTCTTTCAGCTTTAAGTGTTCGTCTATAATTGGTCTGAGTAGGACAGTATTGTAGTCTGGATGAAGATACAATGTTGTTCTTAGAGCAAGGCATGAGTTGAGCCTCTTAGTAAGCATCATGAAGATAGTATACCCGATTTAGTCAACAAAGCATACTGGCGAGGATACTTCTTGGATTGACTGTACTTAATGCATAAATTGGTCAGTCTTGCGGAGGCAGAAGCATAACATGGATGAGGAAATGATATCATTACCCCGGGGCGCTTTGAGTTACCCCGATTTAACTAATAAATACTCGATTTAGCTAATAAATCTTTGATTAAGCTAATTAATCTATGATTTTTGGTACATGTGTACCCAAAATTTATTATAGGAGCAACAAAGAAGACAGCTTTTCAAATATTTACCCCGGGGCGCCCAGAGGGGTCCTCACATCTCTCATGCTTCACTGAGGTCTTAGAAGCAATTCAATATAAAGCTCAACAATGATTGACAATACCTTAATGATGCAGTTATGGACAGCAAATAACCAAAATCAACCCCAAAATGCTTCCCATAACCTCAATTTCCATTAGAAATTGACTCAAAGTCACACAAATATTTACATATAAACACTATAAAATTATTCAAATGAATGGCGACATAATTTTTGCACAACTGTATGTTTTCAGCATTAAACGATTAATACCAAAAGGTGAGTGTGATAACCTCGAAGGCATAAAAAAGAAAATTTGTAAACAACATGAGCAGCTGGAAAAGTGAGACAGAGTGAGAGACATTCAGACCGAGAGAAAACATAAGGCACCAATATATAGCTTCAATACATTTAACTATTTATAGTGCAAATTAACAGCAGCAGTAGCAGGAACAAAAAAAAAATGTTTTCATTAAAGCTACACTGAAGGAATTTTTTTTTGGGAGAGACATGAGGAAATTGTGAGAAATTGAGAGAAATGCAGAAAGTTGTGGGGGAGTTTTTTGGGAGAGGGTGAACGCATGCTTAGTGCTATCAATACCATGTGTTTTATCACGCTATGTACTCTCAAATGTCGTGCAGGGGTGGACTTTTGTGGAAATTCATTGATGAAATATTGAGTGAGAATTTTGAATGGAAATTTGTATTTGCATTGATTAGAGTGAGCATTGAGATTGAAAATTGGCTTCGTTTTGATTAGAGTTTGCATTAAACTTGGCAATTTGCTGTAATTTAATCAAAATTAAGCATCAAATTTGACAATATTTGCTTCATTTTGACCAGAATTTGCATTTAATTTGATATAATTTGCTTTATTTTGATCAAAACAATGCTTTGAATTTGAAAATATTTGTTCATTTTGACTAAAGTAAGCTTTGAACTTGACAATTTACCCAAAACAGTTGGTTAAAAATTCGATTTAAGTGCCTAACTCAGTAAAAGATTCTATTTAAATCAACAAATGATACAAAACAGTTGATTTTCAAATCTAACGTACTTTGTAAATTTGAAAATGTTCTAAAATCTATTGCAAAGTTTTAAAAAGACAAAATTTGACAATTGTGAGGTTTTGTGAATAAATAAACATTGAAAAGTGAAGTTTTAAGTGAAAATTAGTGAAAAATCAAGTTAAACTGCAGAATAGACTTGAAAATCGTAAGTAAAACACTAAAATAAGTGATATTTTATAAATTTACTGTGAATTTGAGAGGATTTAATTCCTTATCGTCCAAGAATTCCCATAAATACCAAATTTGCAATCACAAATTTCCAAATTCCAAAATTCAATCCCACCACAACTCCCATTCGTCAACCAAACAATACAGCATTGAGAGAGAGCTTTTATTCCTTCATTTTCCTCTCTGTTTATGTCTCTCATGCAGCATCTCATTGGAGCCATCGAACATCGTTGGTATGAGTAGATGTTGGAATTTTCCATTTATGAGTTTGGGGTGTCGGGTGGACTGTGCTGAGAGAAAAACAGCACACCATGTGAGGCATCGACACAAAAAAATTCTCACAGCCTGCATTATTCCTTATAACATTTAGTGAGCATCTTTAGTCGCAGCCGTTAAGACACGAAAGATTTAGTGCTCTAAAAAAAATCCGTGAGAAAAAAAGAAAAGGAAAAAATTTTATTTTTTTATGTGTGTGCTTAAAAAGAAGGAACACATCAGACAGAATAAGTTTCATTATATTTTTTGTGTGAGAATTGTTCTCCTTTTTGGATATACATAAAAGGAATTTTTTCATTCTTAATAAATGTTATGTGAGCATCAACGCGAAGTTAAGTGATGTGGAAAGAAATAAAATAATAAAAAATAATCAAGTTATTGTATGCAGAACAAGTAGGAAATATTTTGGTGTGTCTCTCACAATTTTTTTGTCTGTTCCTACTTATATCTTGTATATTTACACACAAAAATATAGGAAAGAAAAAAGTCAGTGAACATATATTTCGATTGAGATAATAATGAAAAATCGTTACGTAATGAAACTTTTCATACATTCTGTGTTGTGATGGTGTTGTTTGTGTTGTGTAAATGTGGAACGGAAAAACTAGAATTCACAGAGAGAAATAAACTTTAGGTATCAATGAAATTTTTTTTTTCTTTTTTTTATGTCGCACAGAGTAAAAAAAAATATAAGGAAAATTATCAAATCGTGGAGGATTATGTAATCGCATCGCATTCTCTTCTCGTACTTTCCTTCCTCTTTTTTATTATATTTTCATCCTTAAATGTTGTGTGTCTCTTTTATACAGTATATTGATGCTCCTACAGTTACTGTGTGATTCAGAGTTGTGAAACAGGCAATTATGAAATTATTAAGAAATTGTACGGTTTTTGTCTATAACAGGTGCCTTATTAAACCATACAAATTATCAAGAAATTGTATAGTTTTTATAAATAACAGGTGTCTAACTAAACCATACAAATTATCAAAAAAAAAAAATTGTACGGTTATGGTCTATGACCGGTGTCTTACAAAACCATACAAGTTATCAAGAAATTGTACAGTTTTTGTCTACGACAAGTGCCTTACAAAACCATACAATTTATCAAGAAATTGTACGGTTTTTACCTATGACAGGTGCCTTCCAAATTATCAACTGTACGGTTTTTGTCTATAACATGTGGCTTACAAAACCATATAAATTATTAAGAATTTGTATGTTTTTTGCCTATGTCTGATGCTTGTTTGGCAACTCTGGTGTGATTTTATATATATAATTTTTTACTTTATATACATTCTGATAGTGTGCTTTTTTTCCTTTCCTGTGAGCGCTATGATAATGGAAAGAAATGAGGTGAAGTGTGAAATGTGAAATGCTAGAAGAAAAAAATATATATATATTTTCATTGTTGGATATAAAAATTAAAGGGAAGTCTTTTTTTTTTCCTCTTCATTGTTCTTCACGGTGTTTTTTTTTGTCGATTTTTTTTTTTACATTTTATTTTTCACTTCTTTATGTAATCCTTTAGGGGGAATATTGTCAGGATTCTGTTGTGAATGGGATTATTATTATTAATATTTTATTTTGAGGAATATTCTTTTATTATTATTATTAAATTATGATGAAATTTTGTGATTTTTGTGAATGTTTGTGATGGTTTGAAGGAGTTGTGATGTTTTGGAATCAAAGAATTGTTATTCGAACTACTTTACAGCACTTGAACATTGAGAATTTAGTAAATTTTATTATAAGAATCATTAAGTTATTTGAAGATTGCATTTAGAGCTTAAAGTCGATTCAGATTTTGTATGGAAAAGTCGACTCAAGTCGGTTCGACTCCATCTGATCTCATTAAAGTATCAATTTTTGGGATGATTCTTAGGATGGTGTCTTATAGTGAATAATAGAGATAACAAATGGATCTAAATTGCTGCACAAGTTGAATTTATTAAGATCTAACAACCCAGAAGGCACTTGACGTAGGTATGCCCATAAACCAGGCCCCAGATCAACGAGACTCTGGTTTAAGATTAGATTCAATGATTTCTGGCCTCAAACCAGAGTCAAGTCAACCTGTGACTGAATTTTCCTCAATTCTACACTGTGTGCTTTCCGGATAACAGTCATATCTATGAATAAGGCTTCTAATGGTAACTTTCTTTCTCAGTAGCTCGACTTATGTATAAATTGCTATAATTTTAATATATTTTGCACTCATTCTTCACAATTCAATGATTCAATATTAAGAATCATCCAGAAACAACTCAACTATCAGCTATTGACCTTAATTTGTTTAACATTTCACAATATATACTTTTATTTAAAATCTGCCATAAATTTCTTAAGAGAAGCTCCATCTCATCTTATGAGAAATAAAAAAATCCTCTTTGAGATTCACTTAAACCTTTCAATTTAATTTCTTCATTCTCTTATCTTTGCATTTTCTTTTTCAATGGAAATTCACAAAAAAGAAGAAAAATTTACATCCACATAATTATAAATAAATTTAATTTTAAATTAAGACATAAAGAGGAAAATCCCGCACATGTATAAGAATAAGAATAGAGTAATAAGTGACAAAAAGGGAAAATTTTGAGATTTTGTGTTTGTTTTTATTCATAGAAAAGTTCAACGAAAGTTTCACGTGTACTGAATATCTTGAACAGAATATTAAGATATTTTTTGAGGATGTTGGAAGGAATTTTGATTACAAGAACGTTTGCGACATTATGTGTTAGTTGACAGTTATATTGAGATTCATTAATTTAATGAGTGGGGAATTTCGGGTTGATTTTAACGAGCAATTGCCTTAAAAGAAACAAGTTGGGTAATCGATCCAAAATCCGGGATCAGGCTGGTATGACTAACAGGATGCCGGATTTAAGCATAATCCGGCTCGTTAGGTCACCACTTTGGCGTAAGGTTCTAGAGAAATTGTTCACTTACCCATGACATAACCCAATTAAGACTCGAACCCATTGTCTTCTTTATTACATGCAAAATGTTCTTAGTTGAGCTACTGGGTCAGTGCTGTTCTTGTTGATTTCGGTAATGATCAGTTGTTTACCCTACTATCCCTAGCCTGATTGTGAAATTGTCATCCTTCAGACAAGGTGATTTGTAGACGCTTTTACAGACATATAGCTCACTCGCCAGTGGTATTCTTGACATTTGGTCTACTTTGGAATCAAACTTCGGCATTCCCAATCCTCCATTACATCGATGTACTGAAGGCAAAGCTTTAAAATGACGTAAAATATTCTGACAGCATCTTGACGTCTGGTTTTGGTCCTTTTTATTAGAATTTTACATTTAAAAAAAATGAAATTTACTGCATCGTGCCCATTTTGTCTTTTTGCTTTCCATTCTAGATTTCTTCAACTTCCATTCCCCAATTGTCAACCCTTATTACTAGATAAAAATAGAGCAATATAAAAAGAATCCATTAAAAATTATGTCTAAAAAAATGTTAACCTAATTCTTGAAAGTATCCATCAATTTTTTATGTCCACCCATCATGATGAAAAAAGAAAAAAATCACACAAAAAAGTCTCTCTTTCCAGCTGCTGCAGCCTCAAAAAAAAAAGTCTATGAATGAATTTTCCACTCTTACTCAAATCAATTATTCGCTAATAAAAGCATCCATTTCAAACAAAAGAAGACGAAATATTTACAAATACTAGAGCCAATTTCGATGAGGGGAAATTAAGAAGCAGAAAACGGAAATTAAGAATCATTGTGTGCTTCAACATTGACTGAAATAGAATTTTTTTTTTGTGTTACTTTTTTTTGATTATTTATCTCGGGGAAAAAAATCTATGTACATTCAATTTATCGATCATGCTGATGATTATTCTTCCTCTTTTTTTATCAATCAATAATCGTTATTGCCCTGATAAATGTACGCAAAATACATTTCAGCATATATTATGAGTATTTTGTAGGTTATTGAGATGAATGTGTTGGGAATTGAAAAAGTTTGGGAGTTTGGGCAGAATAGACGCATTTTTGATGTAAATTTGAAGGGAATTGAAGGGAGATGTGCTTAGAATAGATACTTAGAATAGGTATTAAATGTGGACATATTAGTCGAAATGCTACACTGGCAAAACATATCAATTGAGATCAATAACCTACTTTAAATGTCACTTGAGGATGGTTCTTTCTCTGGGTAATCTAATAAATAAGAGGAATTTTTAATTATTTACTGGATACACAGTTTCTAACCCTAGTAACCAAAATCTTCCTTATGTATTTCATGGGATGGTAACGCTTCGTTGACACAATGAGGACAAGACATAAAAGTTCCCTGATGGCTACATGTCGGCTGATTTATTTTGCATGAACAGTGAAAGTTCTAGTATCGTTTAGTTCGGGTAAACTTGAGTTCAAAGGACAGGTGTGCATGTTTCTATTTAATGTGACTCGAACTTTAATGTTCGATTAAAGTTGAGATTCCGTCCAAGACGATAAGGCTCTTTGTTCTTCGATCTGAGGCTGGTTTCTTAATATACCAAGAATATTATATCTTATTCTACTCGAGTTGGCTGGGGTATCCTAGGTTATTCCACACTACACTATTCTAGGTACTCGTGAGCTGAAGATGAAGTACTGTACGCTTAAATAGCTCTACTCATCCATGAAGAGTAGGATATTCCGGGTTCATTCCGTTCTTCCAATAGAATTTTATGTTAATCCACAAAAATCAATCAGAACCGAACTTAAAATTGCAATTAACATTTCACATACGCCGAAAAAAATCCAAAATCCCAAAGAAAACGAAAAACATCCGAAATCTCATTTATCAATCCCAACCACAACCGCCGAAACCAGTCAGTCAAACTAATTTTTACCCATCCACCACTTTTCTCCAATAAGTCAACGTAAATGTGCTTTAAGGAACGCCTTACACATTCGCGTTATTGCGGATTGTAAATTTTTTTTCATGCTTTTCTTTCTTCTTTATCAAAAAAGAATCCAGCAAAAGGAAAGAATAATAAGAAGGGATGTGAAAGAATAAAATTCATGAAATGGAAACAAGATTTATATTTTTAAGACGCATTCATGCCACCCATGCTCGATTCCATTTTAACTCACTCTCATCCATTCAGTCTCATAACTGTCGTCTCAACTTTCCTTTTATCTTTCACGCCAGCACGTTTCAAATTGAAATAATAAAAAAGTATAAAATATATTAGATATGGTGTTGGGGTCGAAGACTGTAAAGGAGTAAAATGAAAGCTTGATTGTAGATTTTCGGTTCCACTTTATGTCTCTATGATGAAAAAATATTGTCAGTGATTTATGAAATATTTAACTGACTGGACAATTTTCATCTTCAATTTTATCACATATGACTTGATTCCCCTAAAAATTATATATAAGTTTGTGTGATGTGCTGTGCTGCCAACAACAATAAAATGAGGAATAAGATTTGTGAACATGACAATATTCTCACGTAATCTTTATGAATCCGTCTGCTATTTTATGTTATGCAAAAAGATTTACAAAATAAAACTTCGTGACTAGGTGCTGCCGTCTGTGAATTTTTTGTGTCTTCTTCTTCTTATTGCTTGTTTCCAACTTAATAAAAAACTTTGTTTTGTAATTATTCTTTTCTGAAGATTTTATGGCCAAGGAACTTACTTTTGAAGTGTGCTTTTGGCTAATTTTCAAAAAAAAATTATTTTGTGGACTAAAAGGTTAATGCTGGGTTATAAATAGACCATCACGTAATTATAGCTTGTATAACTCATAAAATGAAAATTGTGGAACTTAATTAAATGTGGTTAAGTCAATTATGTTATCTAAATGGTGTCTACCTTGGTATTTATGCATAAATCATGCGGAAATGGGATGGGAAATGAGTTGGAAGGTCGATTAGAAGTGAGTTGTAAGGTTGATATGAAATAAGTTGTAAAATTGAAAGCTCAACGTGTTCTCTTGGACATCACTATGACGCTGTTTTAATATAAAGACGTGTGGTTGCCCTTTCTTGATTTCGATCCATAATTATAGCAAAAAGCGCGGTTTGCTGAAATATACCGCTCGGGTTTGGTGGTCTCGAGTAAGACAAAGGCTTTCATACATTTCTATTACACTTGTTTGTGTGAAAGGTACGAAAGAAGCTTCTCGGTGAATACTTAGCTGCTTCAAGGAGAGAAGTGAGTCAGGGATTCAATTTGGCTATGAAGAACTTATGAATTTTGATAAAAAGCCTTTCGATTGGGTACAAGAGACATAAATACACTATATTTAGCATTACTTTGTTTCCGAGCGTAATTCTAGCATTAGCGTAACAAATGAAAGCATAGTTGATCGTTTACCCCGAGGCGCCACAACTTCAAAGGGTTGCAATAAATTCAAAAGAAATTATTTGGGAAGAAAATTTACTGTGTGACGAATAATTAAGTATTTAATCTTGCAAAGCTAGAGAGGAGAGAAGGAGGTGAATTTTAAAATTTACCCTGGAACGCCAATTGGTCTATCTACACTCTTTTTGACAGGAAGGAGGAAGTAGGGGAAATTTTAAAAATTCCCTCGGGGCGCTAAGAGGCCTAGCTACACCCTTTTTTGCCAAAAAGGTAGGAATTAAGAGCACTTTTAAAATGTTCTTGGACGGGCCAAGAGGCCTAGCTTCAACCTTAGGCCCAGTTATGAGTACATTGCTATTACCTTTGTGCCTATCAAGAATGCTGATAGCAATTCTTCTATCAAGAAATAAAGCTCAACCAAAAGCTACTCCAGAAGCATTTCATCAACGTTTAAAAATGAGATAAAAATATTTTGTTGACAACTTCTTTTTCATATTTTTCACTCTCATCCACTTCTCTCCGGAAATTATCCCTAACGATATTATTACCAGACTAAAAGTTGCCTAACAACACACAACACGAAAATATTTTTTAAATAATTTTTTATCCTTAACTACAGCACAAAAAAAATGCTTTTGAATAATTTATTCGATAAATTTTCTTAATTTGCATACCTTTGAGAAAATTTTTATTTTTTTTTGTGCTGTATACATAAAGTTGTATTTTTATTTTGAAGTACTTATCCATGAGATTTTTATATTTTTTTTATCTTCATCTTTTCGTTTCGTTACATTTTCATGTTTTTCGCTCTGTTGTGTTTTTTAACTGATATATTTTCATGAAAAAGTGTCTTTTGGAAAAATATTTTTAAGAACGCCTGAAACAACCACAAATAAATCACGTAAAGAGATAAGAACGATATGGAAATTAGCAATAAAGAAAACTTTGTTGTCTTATTCATAAAAAATAAAAACACGAGTTATGGTAAAGAAATGAGGAATGGGAGGAAAATCGATGGAAAATTGAGAAATTTTGGGGAAATTTGGGAATTTTTATTGAATAAAATGTTCATTTTGTGAGGCAACTGGAAGCGTTCAGTCAATTTTTAAGGATGCGAAGGGATGGAGGTCTTTGTTGACTCTTAAACCCCTCTAATTGCACTCTTCACGCTTCTGATTGTAGCCAGGTTCAAGCTACCTTTTCAACGGATCCTAAACTTCCTTTAAAACACTCCATACCTTTCCATATCCAATAGAATTAACTAACTTAATCAAAAGATTAAACAGTCCACAAAAATCTCATTCAACATTTAAAGCAGAGTGTGGCCGTCCAAATTCGAATTCTTCGACATTTGATTGTCGAAGAAATCCGAATTTTCGAACTAAACTTATTTTGAAATAAAAATTTACGTTACGAAGAAAAGTATAAGTAACGGTCAAAAAGAAATTGAATTTTAGTGAAAAAAATATTTTTTTTGAAAAAAAAAAACTGTCGTTTTTGAGAAAGCTACACTTTGATTTAAAGCTTTCCATTTTTCATGATTTCCAAATCAAAAAAATTAGATGACATTTAAAAGGTCACGTTATTTACTCTAAAAGCTAAAGCATGTTGATGATGTTGTCATAAAATATTTTTGCTTTTGGCTATTTTCTTATTTGACTTTCGATCAGGTAAATTCTCCTCGTTTGCTGGAGATTTTTATCTTCAGCTTATAAAACTAATATCTTTTTGATCTTGGAGCTAAATTTAAGGTTGATTTTGGATGAGAGAAAAAATAGTCATTAAAATAAATGGATGGGCTTTATGGGACAAAGATTCAACAAGATATTTTGGCAAAAAATGAGATTTTGGACTTGA
The DNA here is from genome assembly GCF_022539635.2 of Chironomus tepperi. Lineage (NCBI taxonomy): Eukaryota > Metazoa > Arthropoda > Insecta > Diptera > Chironomidae > Chironomus > Chironomus tepperi. Next base: position 7,754,259 of record NW_027226207.1, read on the forward strand.
AATGATGTTTAATTAGGGATTAGACGCTTGATATTTGTGGAAGCTTTAGAATGTCATGCAAAAAAGGTATGAATTATTTCAGATATATCGAATAAATTAAGAATAGGAATTGAGATTCGAACTCAAGTTGTATGATGTATTTTAAGAATCATACCAAATTTAGTAATTTTCCATGATTTGTAAGTCAGTAGAATGACAAACTTTAATAACTAATACTCTAAAACTCTATAGCTTAAATGTAAGCTTTCAACAGTAAAAATGTGTTCTAATATCTCAAAACATTCCCATATCGTCCTTCATTCTAAATTCAATTTCAATTTATTTTGTCAATTTTTTTATCATTTTTATTACGAAACGTGGAGACTACAGTATGATGAATAGTGTATACAGAGGCGTAGTTAGAGCTTTTTACTAGGGGGAGGTGGTGGCATCAAGTTCCCTCCTCCTCCTGAAGGAGTCCAAATACTCCTAATACTCCTCCTTATCCTCTTTATACTGTCCCTACCCCAGGCAAAGTGGCTCCTAACAAGCTCTTGAGAGTTTGTCCACCTTAAAAATACTAGCTTAGCAAGCGTTGCTCTCAGATTACTCTGCTCTTGCTCTACTCCATTCCGCCTCTGCATCACTATCTTCCAACAGACAATCAAACGTACGGAACCATATCAAACGAAACCATATCCATATTTTATCCGATAAAAGTTTTCTTTTTTTGGTTGGTCTAAGCACTGAATACTTAAAATAAACAGAAGTCCCATAAACATAACAACACAACGATAACAATAATGATAGTAATTTCAAAATCATAAAAGAAGGAAGCTGAAAGCCACTACATTCGTAAAAATTTCGATTGTAAGTTGTAAAAAATAAGTCTCTGATTCTGGGTATTTTTTGCAAAATAATAGTAAAAACTATCGAGTTTCTGTCTGTCATAAGTGGCTTCCTAATGCTGAGTATTGACAATGGTTGTAGACAGAAGTGTATTGAGGAGGATTTGATGGTCAGATTCGGTTTGGCTTATTGTTGAACTTTAAGTACTCCTTAGTTGATCTATTCCAGTGGTGCGCAACCTTTTCTTACTGCAGCACAGGTTAGTCGTAAGCCTAGATCAAAACGGTACAAGGTGTACGGTTCAAAGAATCTTGTCGACACACTGGTGTGCCACAGCACACAGGTTGCCCACCCCTGATCCATTATATCGGATTTCTTACATCTATTTCAATATATAAAATACAAAGTAAGCTCAAATCCAAAATTAGACGAAGATAAACTTTCAATTCTGCTCCGAGTATCAACAACTCCCACTAAACCCCCATAACCACACCCACAAACCATCCACTCCTTACTCGAGTATAAAAATAAAGTTAATTGTTATGCTGCATGAGTTTCCACTTTAAAATCATTTAATTCAATTCAATAGAAGCCAATTTGAGAATACTGATAAGATGGAATGAGAGAGAAAATTCAGTTTCTATTGTCATGCCTTGACTTTAATTTTCAGTCTATAGAATTTCTTTTTATTTTCTTCTCTTGCTGAGCTCACTCAATGAGCTATTCCGTTTTATTATTGATAATTTTGATCCTCATTTATTGACGCTGTTGTTTTTGGATGCTTTTGTTTAAGCTTTTTTTTTGGAGAATTAAGAAGAATTTTAATTTAATTTAATTACGGATTTTTTTTGTTTAGTTTGTAAAGTGAGAATGGTTGGGGTAGGTGTGGAGTTGGGCTAGTGTATGATGGAGGATTGGGGTTGAACGTTGGTGTTAGATCAGTGGAGGACAACCAGTGTGCTGCGGTATACTAGAGAGTCGCCAAAAATGATTGGAATTACCATGAACCGTATAGCGTGTAGGGTTTTGGTCGACGCATACCCTCAAGGTGTGATGAGACTGTGGTTATCCATCAGTGAATTAGATTCAGAGATGCGAAACAGGAACCTGTGACAGGCAAAAATCCTTACGAATTCCTAATAATTTAGATGGTTTTCCTTACAAATCCATACAAATTATCAAGAATTTGTACGGTTTTTGCCTGTCTTAATTGCCTGCTTTGCAATTCTGATTATATTGTCCAATATTTAGTCAAAAGTTCAATTCTCAATTTTCTTAATTCACTCCAAAAATAGAATTTATCGATTTTCTCTTAAAAAACTAATTTCGCATCATCAAAAACTTCATTTTTCCTCATTAAAAAAAATCTCGTCGATTTAATTATTGTACTCGACTTTTTTGAACAATTCAATTCAATTCCACTCCAACACAAGCCTTTTGATTCTGATTTCAATTCAATTCATCCCTCAAAAAGCTCTCGAATTTTTTTAATTTTAAAACTTTTTTATCCAGCAGCACTGAAAATTAATTATTACGTTAATTAATGAAAAAAATAAAAATAAAAACTTAATTCATTAAGGAAATAATTCCAGAATTTTCAGAAACTTTACGCGTTCATTTACTTAATTGTGTGTTTTTGTGTTTTTTAGTGCTGGTAAAATTAAGATTAAATTGGAAAAAGTTACTATTTTTTTTTTAATTTAATAACTTGTTCCTCGTGAAAATAATTTGTTGAGTCTGTGGATGAATTTCTGTTGGAAATTGCTTTTTGAGATGAATAAATAGAACTGAAGATTTGTAATTTAGGTTTGTGACACTTGGTGTAATTTGCTAATTAAAGGAACAGACAATTTATTGATGTAGCGGAATTTGTAATGTACACGATTTGGTTGACTGGAGGTTTAGGGAGTGAAATTATAGGGTTTTTTGGTATTTTTGTCTTAAAATGATCTAAATCGAGCGTTTTATGTTCGAACAGCACAAGTCTCTTAATTGGCACCAGGCTTGCTTGACTTTGGAATGTTCCCGATTTTAAAGTGAATCCAGCACCAAAACATAACCAGACTTGAACCAAATTTTAATCGATTAAATCGACTTGTGCTATTAGGGATGCATGGGTTAGTGACTAATGTCAGTTTAACGAGTAAGGCTTCATCAAACTAATGCATTTAAGCCATGACCTATAGTTTAAAGTAGGATTCGAACCACACCTATATTGACATTGCTGCCTGTGGCTTACAAAACGAGGCTGTAAGAAATGACCAAAAATCCGTTCAAAGACAGACTTGTCTCTTGTTTGTGACCGGATTTCATATAATTTTGTCTGAGTCTAGAGTCAAGATGGGCTGATGCTATATTTTCGACCATACATGTGCTTTCTAGTTATATCACTAAATAACTAGATTGCATCCGATTAAGCAGTTTTTAGAGGAATTAAAGCCCCAATCCCTTAAAATTAAGAACAACAAAATTTCACAATTTGACAAAAAAATGCTTATAGTTCTTCATACTACTTCCTGAGCTTAACAATGAATATTCAGAAATAAAAGATCTATTGCAGCAAGTAAACTTTATATTATATACTTCATAATTTCCATCATAATATTATAATTTAAATATTTTCTACCATCTACTACTGTAATATTAATGAAAATAATAATCATCATCACTGAAGTAAGCATGACATTGTTTGAGTTCATTTAAATTTTCACCATTTGTTCCTCAGTCTTTCTTTCAATTCCATTAATATCCTCCGTCTCTTGAACAAATTCATTCGTTTTTTTTCCTACTCGATGAATTTCATTTCAGTTCCATTTTTTTGCTGCTCAACATTTTAATGGTTCTAGCATTTGTTTGTGTAATCATTTTGTACGGATGAATAGTTTGTTGGATAGAAATGTGAGCTAGGATTTTGAAAGAATTGAGCTTAAAATAGATATGGGGGACACTTTTTGTGCTATGTGCTATTTTTTGTGGATAGTTTCTTTTTTGCTAGAAGAATAATCAATAATGTCCTTGTAAGTTGTGAATTTATTCATGGAAATGATTTTTAAAGTTTTTTCGTTTGGACGATTAATCAATTGGAAGTAATATGGCGGATGTTTCACAACGATTCGCCGATAATGATTGTTTAACGAGTGAGGGTGTGACAGACAGTGGTATTAATAGACCTACAGTTTATAGTGAAATCCGAACCATTTCTTTGTAGTCGCAATTGAACTTATTGTCTCTAGCCTGCTGAGTCTCGAACCCATGACTGCTTGGTCGGTGGTGCAATAGACCAAAACCTGACTCACAAAAATTTTAACCAGTTTAACCAGTTTGACTTCATGTTCTGCTTTATGGAAGCTCAACAACTAACAAATTTGAGTTTAGTAGAGTCAGCAATCTGGTTCATTGAATGCCGGGTTGAATCCCACTCCTGGTTCCTTCAATTTGACTCGGTTTGGTGCTTAAGGTCAATATCTAAGGATCAAATAACTGCAAAACTGAACTTTGCCTCATTTCTTAGTCAAAAAAGGCTAAAATGGAAAAATCTCCAAAAAAAATCTAAAAATTCTGTTAAATTCTCCCAACGATACCACACCATGCGCTCAATGCCCACAAACCACCCATTCCAATCCCCTAACTATCCATTTCCTTCTTCATCAAGACGAGATAGTAAATTTGATGAAATTTTTCTTTTATTTTATTTTTTTATTTTTTATTTTATTTTATTTCATTTCTTCTTTCTCGTCCATGAAGAGCAACATTTATTCATCATATCCTATCCATTCTATAGATGAGAGATGTCATCGTGATGATGTTCTTTAAATGACAATAGAAAATGAGGAAAATTTCTTATTTTTTTTATCCTGATTGCTGAACAGAACGACACTCAAATTAAATTTGACCTTAATTTTAAGTAGTTCAGAAATGATGAAAAATTAAAGGAAATGAGAAGAGATATATTTTGTTGAGATGGTTGGGTGGGGGTGGGAGAAACTGAGGAGGAACTTTAATGAGATTTGATAATTCTGAGTGTTTATACAGGGGTGGAGGCAGAGATAGAGGTTCAGCCTGGCTTAGGGGTGTAGATAGAAGTGAAAATGATAGACTAGCGGTAGTGGTGGGTAACCTGTGTACTGCAGCAAACTACTAGCTTCTTAACAGCACCTCCTCCAACCCTAAACACCCCCCTGAGTAGCCTACGTCTCTTTAAGTATCATAACCCCCCAAAAAACTCTCTTTTCACCCCCAAAAACTACAAAAAAATTTCCATAATTTTCACATTCTTTGCTCTAGTTTTTTCTAGATTCTAACGCCACATTTTTTATCCCCCAAAATGAGTTTTATTTCACATTTATAAATATTCAACATGCTTGAAAATTCCTGTTTTTAAATTCCAAAAAAATAAAAATTCCGCGCTTCCTTAATTATCACCTAAATAATTAAACATTTGACAATGTAATGTGGCACTGACATTAACATTTTCACCATAATTTTTTTTGCTTAAAAATGAAATGAAAAAAGAAATCTTGCAGCTTCGGTGTAATTATGTGAATTGTTTCTACTGCTGTTGTATCTTCATTCATTATTCATTAATTAATTATTATTCCAAAAAGAGAATAAATGCGTAAAAGAATGTTTAGGGAGAGGTCGTTTGGTGAGCGATGTTTGAATATTGAGTGACGGTGTTGGTCCATTTATGGTCCAAATCAGTCAATTTGTAAGGTCAATATGGATGGAGTAATGTGAAGCTTCATATTTTAGGCAAGGACCGAGATTTTGTTGATCTTGACAAATTCTAGAGACTGGATCTGATGGGAGACAATCTATAACGGTGCATCGGGCAATCCTGGGATATACTGGCAGTCCTGGTCCTCATGGAGCCCTGCAAACTCTAATTTAGGGTATTAGAAGCACTTTAGTATTATCACGAAGTGTCTGCACTCAATACTCTGAGTAACTAGCTTATATTTGAGTAGCGTAATGACGAGAAGCTCGAGATGTGTATACGCTTGAGTAAACGCTGTTTGCCACACTCTTAGTTCCAATTACCCGATATATAACAGGATGAACCCTAAACTCCACCAATATGTCGACCTTAAGACACTTTATACTACAACCATGTAACAATCAAGCAATCAACCTTAATGAACTGCAATAAATCCCAATTTATTTTTACATCACTTCCTAATAACCCCCATAAAACACCATTTTTTTAGGGATGAAAACTTTTTCGCCAGAAAACGGAAATTAAAGATAAACGAAAAAGGAAACATGACCCAAAATAATTAAGAATTAGACGATTTACGTGTTTATTAAAGCGTGAATATGTGAGCTTTTTCACTTCCTAACATTGCACACACAAAAAAATAGGATGTTAATTACTTTTGTAATGCCTTTCATCGTTAACTTTACGTATAAAAGTCATCAACATAAGCACTAGTGTCTGAGTGAGAAAGAAAAAGTTTATTTATGATATAAGATCAAGTGGAATGGGAAGACAGTCACAGATAAAGGCTTTTAAATTAACCTCACTCATGTAGTCTATACACCGACAAGTTTTAAAATTTATACTACATACTTTTTGTCATATAAAGTTTTTTGTCTGCAGGCAAAAATATTTTTTGTCCCGGGACGTGCATTCAATGATTTAGGGATTTCTATGGGTTAGCGGCATGGCTCAGTTTTGTGAGCTCGAGACACTGCAATTAATTATCTATTGCATCACACCATTTAGATGTACAGTTTGCAATGGGATCCGAAACAATTGCAAGCTCTAGACATTCCAAGGGCACGAGTACGTTATTAGACCTGATGTACCCTTCAATGTACCTAGTTGAAATTCATGTGAGCAAGAGTTCGCAAATAAAATCATCCAGATACTAGTATATTCTTGTAAACCTAGCAATGGAAACACATTATGTCCTAAATACTTCAAAATTGCATCTAACACATGAATTGAGCTTCGTAATTTGAACAATGAAATGAAAAAGGAGCTTCGAAAATTAGACATGATCTGGGATTAAACCCAGGACTTTTGGCACGTAAGGCCAACGCTCTACCATTTAGACCACTGATGCTATTTCAGTGCAATCTTACTATTAGCCTGTTCACTGTTTACACAAAGCAGAGAATCAACTTTTAGTCTCTGTTATGAATGGATACTGAAACCATGCTCCGACTTAGAGCCTAGGTTATTACAAATGACTTTCCATCTGACTATATTGCCGAACATATCCCAAAGCTTGTACAAATTCTCTATTTTCCCATCTAATTGACATGCTTGCCTTACTGTTCTACGTCATGTTGGTGCTTGAGCTACTGCTGTCCACTAAGCAATTGTACTATAGCATGCCTTTTTGCTCGGTCATGTCCTGATTATTATTTTGAAAATATAAATCAAATATTTAGTTTTATTTTTGTTGAACTAGAAATAAAAAAAAAAAACTTCTCATTAAACTTTGATAGCAACTTTAAAAAGCAGAAACAAAACAAAAACAAACCGATAAACTTTTACTTGAACTCTCAAATAAACATACATTCATAAATATGTAAAAGTTGAATGTATGAATATGTAAAAGAGGAGGCAAAAAAATTGTTAAGGGTGAAAAGGTGAAAGCAGACGAGAAGAAAAAGGCAATAAAAAGAACAGAAAATAATCTAAAAGGAACAATCGATGGGAATCTAGCTTATAAACTTTCTCAAGCTCCAACTGCAATGAATTTTATGTTTTTATTTCGTCTGCTCGACTGAATAATTTGTTATTTCATGCTTGCTATATAAAGCAATCATTAAATCCATAAAGTCCAAAGGATAAAAGTTCCCAATGACATTGGATGTCGCGATAATCAATGACGTTATGCAGCTCACATAATCTCTCTCTTTTCGACATGTTCCATTAATTTTAAACGATTGTCTGTCGTTGGAGACGTTAAGATGTATTGACTTTATGTGACAGTTATTCATATGGCCGTGATTTGACCTTTTTGTTAATGAAATAAATGCAAAGGACGATAGTTGAGATTGATGGAAAGTGATGGGAGGGAAAGGAGTGTTTTGGGGATCTTCTTAGAGTGTGAGGAGGCAGGGGTTACCACCCTCGACTTACAGTTGTTTTCAATGAGAAAGGGTCAAGATACTTCACGGGAGTATTTAATGATCAGGGGAGATGTAGGCCATACCCTGCTCTTCCTACCGACCACACACCCACACTACCCCAACCCCTCCCTCCAGTCTTACAGCTGGAAGTTTCTGAAGAAAGCTAAAACACAGTACTTAATATACAAATTGTAGCTTTACTCCACTATGCAGATGCACAAAATTCAATTCCATCTCATCCTTCACTCCCAACCTCTTCCACCATCCTCCTGCAATAAATCAACATCTCCTCAAAAAATCCTTTTAATCTTGAAAAATGACTATTCTTATAACGTTCTCAAAACTTTCTCAGTCTCTCAGTGAATAAATTCATCTAAAGCCATTCCTGAGACAGAAAATGACTTTAATGCTTAAAATAATATTTAATCTCTAATCTTCAACCATGCGCCATCACTTCCATCCATATTACAAATGACTTTTATCACTTGCACTCCATCCCCTCCTCTAATGCGTTCAACTATAAAAGGCGAAAAAAGAATAAAACTTTCTCTTCGTCTCATTTTAACCTTTTCACAAACGCCTGATATTTCTAATTCGATAAAAAAAAGTGATTTTATTGCTTCGAACTAGAAGAATGTCGAAAAGTTGTTAAAGCTGATTGCCATCGGAGAAGAATTCTTTAAGAATAAAGAAAAGGGGATGATAAGAATTATTTGTAAATACTTTATGAGGCAAAATGAGAGGAAATTTTTTAGTTTTTTTTTAGGGGGAATGTTTGTAAATGATGGGTGGTGAAAACTGCTGACAGTTGCTTGATGTTCCACTAGGGATGCTTGATTTACTTAATAAGGATTTACCCCAGGTTTTCTTTAGATTTACCCCAGGGCTAACTCAAGATTTACCCCAGGGCTAACTCATGATTCACCCCAGGGCTAACTCAAGATTTACCCCAGGGCTAACTCAAGATTTACCCCAGGGCTAACTCAAGATTTACCCCAGGGCTAACTCATGATTTACCCCAGGGCTACCTCTTGATTTACCCCAGGACTAACTCAAGATTTACCCCAGGGCTAATTCAAGATTTACCACAGGCTGACTTTAGATTTACCCCAGGGCTAACTCAAGATTTACCCCAGGGCTTACTCATGATTTACCCCAGGGCTAACTCAAAATTTACCCCAGGGCTAACTCATGATTTACCCCAGAGATAACTCATGATTTACCCCAGGCTAAATTTAGAATTACCACAGGCAAGCTTAAGTTATACCACATGCTAATTTTGGATTCACCCCAGGTTAGCTTTAGGTTTACCCAATGCAAACTTTAAATATTACCCCAAAAAAAACCTGAACATCATTTTCAAAACACCATTATTTCTATTTCCACTTTCACTTTTTTTTTCTTTATCTGACACGCAACGATGGCAAAAAGGTGAAAAACGTCTGTTAAGATCATGTTATATTATGTTCATGTCATGTAGCTCGGGAAAAAATTTAGATAAAATTTAATATATTTAAGCTGAAGAAAAGGAAGAAAATTTAACAATTTCGGTAATTGAAAGAGTTGTTACTGTTGAAACTTTTGCCTAAAGCAAAGATGTAACATCTTCATACGTAAATACCGTTAAAATGTCATAAGTATGAAGAAATTATCTTGAGAGCTTTTTTCTTCGTTAAAATGAACTTTTTAAAGAGTAAGTCGTAATTTTTAACGGTGTAAGTGACTTTATCTCTCAATTGTATGGATGAAATTCTTCAATTTTCATTGTCAAATGTTGATTAAAAATCGTTGAAGTTGAAAATTTTTTTTTTATTTTATTATGCTTTTTTTGGTATATGTGAGCTTTTAGAGAGTGAATGGGATGATATTGGATGTAATGCGAGATTTTTAGATAGATTTGAGTGTATTGAACTTATTGAAATGAGATGTAGAGAGTTATGAAGTCAAATCTGGATTAATTGCTATAATTTTTCTATAAAATTTAAAATTCTAACGAACGTTATAATTTTGAATTTTCAAAAGATTAACCGTCTCATTTTTTATAATTTCGCTATTGAATTTAAAATAAAAATGAACGTTACAGCTTTGAACATAAAAAAGCTGTTAATATTAATTATTTTTCCACTTGCTATAGTTTTGTTATAAAATATCATGGACGTTACAATTTTGAATTTTTGAAAGTTATTAATATAGATTGTTCCTTCCAAATACTATAATTTTGCTATAAAAATTTAAATTTCAATGAACGTTATGAGTCTGAATTTTAAAAAGTTTTTAGTATAGTCCGTCTTATTTGCTATAATTTTTCTATAAAATTTGAAATGCAAATAAAAGTTACGATTTTGAATTTTTAACAGATGTTAATATGGATTAATCTTCTCACTTGCTATAATTTTGCAATAATAATTTGAAATATCATTGAATTTAGCAATTTTAAATTCTTTAAAGCTGTTTATGAAGATTAGTCCTCTTACTTGTCATAATTTTGCCATTAAATTCAAAATTCTGTCGACTGTCAACATTTCAAATTGCAGATAACCTTCAATTATTGCAATTATTCATGATTATATGATGAATTTCAGCATTATATTGAATAAAACTGAATCAAATCTAAGAAATCCTAATTTTTCTTTTGAATTCATTCAAAGTCTACATTCACAGCTCCAAAACAACCTCAAATAAACAGATCTAATTGACTTTAATTCATCAAAAGTAACAAAAAACAACAAGAAGTTCCAAACGAAAAATGTAGCAAAAAAAAGTTCGTTTAATTACCTCCCATTCATGACTTAATTATTTGCTATTGTTCAACTACATGTGTAGAGAATTAATTTGAACTTGTATAAAAGCAGAAAAGAAAGAAAAGAAGCTCGATAAGAATTTCACTTCTTTCCACATTCGTCTCAAGTTCTGCAAAACTTTTCATCTTGAATCTGACAAATTTTACTTCTTTTTTTGCTACTTCTTGTCGTTATTATTTTCAGTCTTCTTTTCTTAACAGTTTGAAATGCGAAATTGGACAACTTTGTGTTCATTTTGAGTTTTTTTGTGTTGAGACAGTCTAAAACATTTCACATTTCATTTATTTTTCCTTCATCCAATTTCACCAATCATTTGAGTTTTCAATTTTAATCTACAATGTCCTTTTTCAACATTGGAAACTTTTCTTTTCGACTGTTTCACATTGGGGCCAAAAGTGGAAAAGATGGCAATAATTCATCTGATATGCCTATATTATAGACACTAGTGAGTACTATATAGGAAAAATAAAATTTCTTCCTATGAGTGCACTATGCGCGAAATATGGTGTAAAATGTTTTTTGGGTAGAGGGGACTTTCAAATCGCTCTAACTCCTCACTGCCTTAGCAGAATTTTTTAAAAGTTTTTTTATTTAGTAGGTATTAGTAAGGCCTTTCAGAAAAATATTCATATGTTACACTATAGGTCAATTTGGGTGTAGAAATTTCAATGAAAGTTCGAAAAAATGCATTTTTTAGTATTTTTCACTTCCTGTGGCTGCATACTGAGCTATAACTGTTGACAAGTTACTGCATATGAAAGATCTTATTTATATCTACAATACCTACATACATCATAAAACAAAAAAATTCTGTACAGATAGTCAAAATTAACTTTGAAGTTAAAAACACGTGGTTCTTCTGCCTTCTAGGGTCAATATGACCCCCCAAACATGACCAGCGGTTTTTTGAACCTAGTTATATTTTTACCTAACACACTTATCTATCTAATAAAAACAAAAAAATATCAATTTTTCTGCCAGCGCGATATCGAAAAATTGACTTGAAGGGGGTCTAGGGGGGGTACCTCAAATTTCAAAAATTTCTAGTAATTACCAAACTTGATGAAAAATTTTGAAACTTACAGATCTTATTCAAATACTACTATTCTTTATATTCATATCAATAAAAATTGTTACGCAGTGTAATTTTGCCAAAAATATTGAAAAAACTGGTTTTTGTGTTTTTGAATCCACTAAATGACCTTTGAACGTAGTATAACCAAATAATTTTCATATATCTCATTATGTTATGCAACGTGCATTAAAATACCTTTCCAATGATATATAATATGTTACATAATCTGCTTCTTGTATCGAAAAAACTAAAAAGTTGTCAAAATTTTTCAAATCTGAAAATCTATAAGTTGCTATTTTGCTCATAATTATTGTAAATTTCAACAATATTTGACAAATTTGGTATTGTTGGAAAGCTAAAAGCAGTATCTATGAGATCATAAAAAAATTATAGCTTGAGAAGTACCCAGTGCACAGATAGGCTAAGTCCAAAATGTCGTATTTTGGCGATCCATCCTAGGTGCAACGACTATCCAAATTTTATTTTTGAAAATGATTTTCATATTTTTACTCTAAAACTGTCTAAAAACAGGAAATAATCCCATTTTACACCATCAAAAGTTGTAAATAAGTAAACGGAAAAATCTTGAAATTCGAAAATTTTCGAAAAATTTGATTGAATCATTTTCTGTCATTTACAGTTTTTGATGATGAAAAATAGGATTATTTCCTGTTTTTAGACAGTTTTAGAGTAAAAATATGAAAATCATTTTCAAAAATAAAATTTGGATAGTCGTTGCACCTAGGATGTATCGCCAAAATACGACATTTTGGACTTAGCCTATCTGTGCACTGGATACTTCTCAAGCTATAATTTTTTTATGATCTCATAGATACTGCTTTTAGCTTTCCAACAATACCAAATTTGTCAAATATTGTTGAAATTTACAATAATTATGAGCAAAATAGCAACTTATAGATTTTCAGATTTGAAAAATTTTGACAACTTTTTAGTTTTTTCGATACAAGAAGCAGATTATGTAACATATTATATATCATTGGAAAGGTATTTTAATGCACGTTGCATAACATAATGAGATATATGAAAATTATTTGGTTATACTACGTTCAAAGGTCATTTAGTGGATTCAAAAACACAAAAACCAGTTTTTTCAATATTTTTGGCAAAATTACACTGCGTAACAATTTTTATTGATATGAATATAAAGAATATTAGTATTTAAATAAGATCTGTAAGTTTCAAAAATTTTCATCAAGTTTGGTAATTACTAGAAATTTTTGAATTTTGGGGTACCCCCCCTAGACCCCCTTCAAGTCAATTTTTCGATATCGCGCTGGCAGAAAAATTGATATTTTTTTATTTTTATTAGATAGATAAGTGTGTTAGGTAAAAATATAACTAGGTTCAAAAAACCGCTGGTCATGTTTGGGGGGTCATATTGACCCTAGAAGGCAGAAGAACCACGTGTTTTTAACTTCAAAGTTAATTTTGACTATCTGTACAGAATTTTTTTGTTTTATGATGTATGTAGGTATTGTAGATATAAATAAGATCTTTCATATGCAGTAACTTGTCAACAGTTATAGCTCAGTATGCAGCCACAGGAAGTGAAAAATACTAAAAAAATGCATTTTTTGGAACTTTTTTTGAAATTTCTACACCCAAATTGACCCATAGTGTAACATAGGAATATTTTCCTAAAAGGCCTTACTAATACCTACTAAATAAAAAAAACTTCAAAAAATTCTGCTAAGGCAGTGAGAAGTTAGAGCGATTTGAAAGTCCCCTCTACCCAAAAAACATTTTACACCATATTTCGCGCATAGTGCACTCATAGGAAGAAATTTTATTTTTCCTATATAGTACTCACTAGTGTCTATAATATAGGCATATCAGATGAATTATTGCCATCTTTTCCACTTTTGGCCCCAATGTGTGTTTCTTTAGTTCTGCTTCTTTTATTTTGGTCGTTCTGTTTTTTGGTCCATTTTCTCGATTAAATTCTATTACATTTGAAGAATAATAGAGTAATAGTGAATGAGATTGCTGAATTTTTACTGTTTATGGGATGATGAACATTGTAAGAGCATTTTAGGAATGAATTGGGGGAGTAACCATGGTGTATGGTCTTCTGCTGATAATTTGTAGGTTTAGTTCCCTAGTTTGAAACTAGTGACTTTGGAAATCAAAGGAAGAAGTCGATATTTTGCATTTTAAGGGGATTGCAACTACGTAAAATTCATATTAGCTCCAAATTTTATAAATTTTGACCAAATCAATTGAAAATATGTATGCGGGCTCTGTAATTGCTTCCTAGTTGCTTCTGTATATAGAACTAATGTCATCATGTATTTTGAGGGGCATGGAACTAAACTAAATTCATATTAGCCCTAACTCTTTGATAAATTTTAACCAGATCAAGTCATATTTTGTATGTATATTGTAGGGATGTTTCTGATTATGGAATCAATATCATGATGTATTTCGAGGGGCATGCAACTACCCCAAAATAATATTAGCTCTAACTTGGAATAAGTAGGATATTATTTGATCATATCGAGTGAAATTTTGTATGTGGGCTCAGGAGTGATTGCTCCAAAATATGGAACTAATGCCATGATATGTTTCGGGGGGTATGCAACTACGTAAAATTCTTATTAGCTTTAAGTTTGTTATATTTTGACCAAATCAATTATAATCTTGCATTTAAATTGGGTCTGAATATGGAATCCATGTTATAATATAATTCGAGGGGCATGCAACTATTTTTCAATATCATTATTGGAAAAATCCTTAAATTCCTCTACATAAACTTGACGTGAATTTCACCTCATCCTCATTTATAGCGCTCCAGAGAAGAAAACTGTAATTCATCAATTCTGACCCTTCTAAATCCTCCCATAACTAAAAGATAAAAAAGCAAAACTTTTTTTCCTCCTTTTTTTCTCAAGGCACAAAGGCCGTAAATTAATCAATTCAATTAAAAGGGTTTAAAAAGTTATTTCAACTAATTACGACTGTATTGCTTCCAATCGATTTCATCCTCATTGCGTCAAAATAATTTTCCTTTTTTCCAAAATAAGAAATAAATTTTTTGTTTCATTAAATTTGTATTTTAATGTTCAATTCTCGATGTCTTTTTTCTCATTCTAGGGCAATATCGTCAGCCATTCATGACGGCAAAAACACAATAAAGAGCAATAAAAAGTTAAGAAAAAGAGGAAATTTGTGGTGAAAAAAAAAATTATGAGCAATAAAGTGCTATTGATAAACATGCTTCATCTTCGATTTGCTGTGAATAAAAGCATAAATCCATGGCAATAAATTAAAGCAGAAAAAAAAAATTAATAATTTTGTAGAGGAAATTTAAAGTTTTTTAAATAGTAAAAAAGTTCAGGCTAGATTAAAGCCTGTTTAGTTCAAATGTGCATCATAGTCAAAAAATGGAACCACCATTGGCTCTTATGGTTCTTATCAGCACTCGTTGTAAATTCAGCCGTTGCCGGAAATCCCGACGCAAAACGTCTATACGATGATTTATTAAGCAATTACAACAAACTTGTACGTCCAGTAGTAAATACATCAGATGTTCTTCGCGTTTGTATTAAATTGAAATTATCACAGCTCATCGATGTGGTAAGTTGATTTAATTAAGATTTATATATTTTCCCGCCAAAAAAAATCTTCTCGGATTGGAGATAATTTAACTAATTGGTCTCATCAGCACGACAACGACGAGTAAAATTGTCTGCTTATGAATAATTTAATATATCATGAAAAATTAATTTACAGCAAGAAAAATCGACGTCTATTTGAGTATATTAGGCAATATTCATTTTCAGATTGTACAAATACGTGTAAATATTCATAATTTTGTTGGGTATTAGTTGTTAATTAAGTGATTAAATCGGTGAATGATCTGCTTAGGAATTGTGTTTTTTGAGAGGATTTCGAAGGAGTTTTTCAAGGAAATCAACTCTTTGGGGTGTTTGTAGGATTTTGAGATTTTATTGGGTGGGAAATGAAAGGGGAGAGCTTAGCATTGATGTGGTGTTGTAAGAAATGCGGTAGTTTGTACTACATCGACAACAGTTTATGGATAATTGAGATGTAAGCCTTGTTTGTAATTCACATCATGTTTTCAAAACAATTTTATTGATTTTTGATCCATTTTGATCAGTTTTGAACATTTTTGACTAATTTTGAACAATTTGTTCAATTTTGAACAATTTTTGAACAGTTTTGATCAAATTTGAACATTTTTGATCAATTTTGAACAATTTTGAATAATTTTGAACAACTTTTGAACATTTTTGATCAAATTTGAACAATTTTGATTAAATTTTAACAATTTTGTACAATTTTGAACATCTTTTGAATAGTTTTGATTAAGTTTGAACATTTTGTGATCAAATTTGAGCAATTTTAATTAATTTTGATCAAATTTTGAACAGTTTTGATTAAATTTGATCATATTTGAATAATTTTGATCAAATTTGATAAATTTTTGAACAATTTTGAACATTTTTGATCAAAATTGAACAGTTTTGATCAAATTTGACCAATTTTGACCATTAACAAATTCAAATTTTGCATCAATTTCCTTCTAGATGCTTATTTCAGTCAATTCTTCAAACCATATTCTCCCTAAAGACTCTCAATTGTTATCCTAACTCAAATCCCGACAACTTGTCTTTATTCTCAATTCCCACAATTCCAAATCAGCTTCCAGACTTTAAAAACAAAATTATAAAATGGAAGCAATTCCCCCACTGAGAATAACAACCAAAACTGTCAAATCAACACCAAATTATACTTACATCAACATGCTCTCTCCATACACAACGTTTTTAAAAATCCTTCTATCCTCAAAAACATATTTTCATGACGGTTTTACAGTGTCAAAAACACCGATCACGAAGGCATTAAGCCAAAACGACCAGCTTTTTTTTTTTGTTCTCATTACGAGATGATATATATATTTTTATGAATTATACAGAAGAATGGAAAGGAATCCAATGTTTTTTTTTCTTCTTCTTTTCTCTCTTTTTTCTCTTTACAGAATCTCAAAAACCAGATTATGACCACAAATCTGGTAATCTCAATTTTCTTCATTTTTTTGAATTATTTTTTTCATTCTTATTGTTTTTATTATATTTTTTTTTTTGAGCTTCTTCTTATTACTTTTTATACTTTTCTGACTTTATTTTTATTTTTTTCGGGTGACGATGAGGTTTCCATTTCACTGAGGCCATAAATTTCAGTTTGCTGCTCACCAAAGGAGAAATAAATAAAGATGAGAGAAGAAAAAGGCACTTCATTGAGATGGATTGCCTCATTGCGACGTCATCCGTTTTGTTCATCTCTATATTAGTCTATGAGGGGGCCAGCTTTACAGGATGATTTTCGTTTGATGGATTTTTTATTGTGTTTTAATACTAGGATTGTGGGTTGGTTGATTGTGACGGTCATTTGTAATGGTTTAAATGTGCATTTTGGAGTTATTTTATTTTCTCAAAAGCATTGTCTTGACGTCAGCTAATCCTAGAAATCGAGATGATCCCAGAAGCGTCCTGAACTCGATTCTACTCGAAATACCTTACTCGACATAAGAATTAGTATGAAAAATTATAGAGAAATGCATAAAAGTCAACAATAGTTTGACTTTTCCTTCATTTCTCTTCAAGGTTGCGTAATACCGAAGCTCATTCCGTACAATGCAATGTGGCTGCTATCTTGAAATAGCTGACTGTCTAGTTGCTAGGACGAGGGATGACTAATTGCATTCGAATGCGAATGCCAAGTCAAATCATAGTAGAATGTCTTATCAAATTGCAATTAGATACCATTAATCATCCCTATTATGAAGCATTAACTAGACCAAACATGTGAGATTCCATTCGAATCTGAATATCCCCATGTATTCCCTAAATAACTACTAAACATCCAAATAACAACAAAATGCATAAAAAAGACTAAAATCGAAAGTATCAAAACACATTTAACCCCCCCAAAATATTAAAAAACTTTATCAATTAATTTTCATGTTATTCTTAAAATAACACGTGTTTATTCATTATTTGAGGTTATACTTGATGAAGTTTTTAAATACCCAACCATGTGTGCTTTAAAAAAGTTATTGAAAATTGATTAAATTTGAAAAGTTTGAAGAAGAAATCTTTTTTGATATTTTGAGGTTATGTTGAAGTTTAAGAAGATTTCTTGGTTTTTGGAGTGAAATTTTAATTAAGTAATTAAGAAAATTTGTGGAAAATTGTTTAGCTAAGGGAAATTATATGTAAATTAAGTGGATTTAAGAGCTTTCTTAAGGTTAATATGAAGAATTTTTAGGTTATTCAATTTTGGATAACCACGTGAGAATTAGATGAAATTTTGATTAAGCAACTTAGTTCCTTCATATTTAATCTAAAATTTGGTTTAAAACAGAAGTAGAAAGCTTAAATCTCATTTTTCAAGCAAAAACACGTGTTTTTATCATTTTTACGGTTATGTTCCTAAAAAGTCAACCCTAGCAGCTCATTTTAGTTGCTAAGGCTTCGCTACGTTGTTAACTCGGGAAAATCTTTTAAGAGTGTCCTTACAGCAACATAATGGCTGATTTAACAAGCAATCAACCTAAAACCTTCGATTTTATGCATTATAACCTCAAATAGTCACAATAAAATCCATCAAACAAGCCATCAAACTCATCATGTAGACTTTTCCCATCATAAAATTAACTAAATAACATAACTTTCTTATTTATTTATATCTTAACAATTCTCATTGTCCTTAAATGACAATTAATTCTGACTAAACTTTTTCCTTCGTTCACATCATCACCCTGAATAAATTAACGGGGTTGAATTAAACCGCAAATCACATAATCTACACATGTGTATTTGCTCTAAAAACTCTAAAGTGGGTAGAACAAAGTTGGTACGACTACAAGCTTAGATGGAATCCAACAGAATATGGTAATGTGCAAATGTTGCATGTGCCAAGCGATCACATATGGCGTCCCGATATTGTATTATATAATAAGTGAGTATATCCATTCAACTACACAAAACTACTCTTTTTATTCTCTCACCATGACAGTATAAAATTCTGAATTTTTCGATGATCCAATAAATGACGCATTTCACAACATCCATCATGTCAGTAAAAATAAGAAATGTGCGAAATAAATTCGTGAATTACATAAGAAAGTGAAAAAAGAAAATGTCGAAAATTTTTAGGTTATGTGAAGTCGTCAAACCTAAACAGATAACATTGACAGTGATGGAAATAATGTTAAGACTATATAAAGGAACAATGAAATTCATTAAATAAATGAAAATCTTAATTCACGATACTAAGATATTGTTCTTACATGTCTAATACGTTTTGTAGTTTCATACAATGAATGGCGATGGGTTGGTGGAAATGATTTATGGATGCTTTTGCGATTAGGGTGAAGATGTTATTGATTATATTGAATGTTGGATTTGAATTTTATGGAATTTATCAAAGTCATTTTAGTTGGGGGAAGGCATATCCAATAGCACAAGTTGGTTAATCGATCGAAAATTCGGTCCTTAACTGGCTTGACTTTGGCATGGTGCTGGATCTGAATCATATCTGGCATTAAACCTGGCTCCAGGATGGTGTTGGGTTTTCGATCGATGAATTATCTTGAGCTATTTGGGTATGCAATTGTTTATTTTTGAGAAATTTCAGTTGAATTCTAGAAATTTATTACTCAGAAGACACATAACTTAGAAATGAAGCATGATTCAACTCTAGACTATGACTTTCCTTGAGCTTGATCATGAATTTTGTGAAATCTTGGTCCTTGGTCCTTGTTTTCTAGTCAAATCCAATGATAAGAAGTGTACAATGGACACTTTATAGAGAATAAAGGTTTAAATATGCATTTAGTCATATTTCCAATCAACCCTTGGTAGCTCAGTAGGTAAAGCGCTTGAGCTCTTGACATTTAACACAAAGGACATGAGTTCGAATCCTTAATCAGACTATGCTGTAGGAAAACGCATTTTTCTAACAGAAGATTATTAGCAGAGCTTGATGAGTTGAACTCTAATGTTGTATGAAAAGTTCAACTCAATTCCATAGTCGACTTCGAGCTTTGAATAATAGAGTTGTAACTTATCGAACAAAAAAGTTGAACAATATCAAATTTAGCTATTAATAGAGTTTAATAGAGAAGGACTGTTAGCTATACTTCTGTATAAATTGACTTTTTCTCGATAAATAGTAAAGATATATTCAAATTTTCACTGAATAAAGAATGACCTGCTTAGAGTAACATCAAATTCAAGAATAAAAGCAATGAAACCTTGAATATTCCGACTTTATTGATCCATTCTACTTTCAAATCGATACTAAGTTTCCTCCGAGAACTTACTAAGCACTTTTAAAACACAAAAATCCACCTCCTGCATCTTCAAAAATTCAAATTAAATTCTACTTCACATGACATCTTAAATCTTCCAAAAAACTTTTGCAAAAGTGTCTACAAATCTTATTTCCCACCCACTCCATCCATCCCAACCACACACACACGTATCAAACGTATTATGACTGTATGTATGATGAACATCTTAGCATCCATGACTTAACTATAAATCAATTAATTGCGGCACATAGAGATGATTACAAAAGTAATTTAAAAAATATTTTTTATATCTAGATCAACATGCTGCATAACTATGAATGATAGTAAAAAAAAGAATATTTTAATGTATATTTTGTAATATAATCTAATGAGATTTTATGAGAGGAAATTACATAAGACTCAAAAAATAAGAAAAAGCAGCGATATTGAGTGAAATAGGAAGACGTCGACGACGAGACGATTTATAGAGATTTAATAGAATCGAATCGTAGTGAAATTAAATTGAAATTTATTTTTTTATTTTCTCTGTTTTTCATTTTGTGCGCTTGAAAAAAGCTTTCAGAGACATCCATTTGTACATTTTTATATTATTTCATAGACTTTATGCCTTTCTTACATGATGCAAGAGAGAAAAAAAATATCGAGTTTACTTTTCTTATGCTGATAAAAATGAGATGACAACTTTATAAGGATTTATTATGTTTTTCCCTTCTTATTTAAGGGGGGGACATTCAGGGTGTGGCGTTGAAATATGTGTAATGCAAGATATTTTCTTTCTTTTTTTTGCAACATTTGCAGACAGAAATTTTCCATTTAATAAAGAGTTTTATGGCAATCTTATGGCTTTTATTTGGTTTAAAAGCAATATTTCTTTGTCATGTGAATTGTGAAAATTTTGTCAGACTTAAAAAGGTTGAATGTCGTGTTGAACTACAATCTAATGTGGTTCTAAAAGTTCCTATGATAGATACTTTAATGAATGCATGATGTAATCATTCTGATACTAATCCACTTTAGCTACCTTCCTTGAAAGAACAAGCCGTAGAAACGGCAGAAGATCCGGCCCTAATCCAACTTGACTCTAGTCTGAGACCGAATTTAATCGAATCAGGGCTGAGAGTAGAATCACGATTATTTAGAGTCAGAATTACGCTGTGTCTTGATCAGAATCACGCTAGCCTGAGCTGGATTTTTGATTTTTTTTGGTCTTATGCCTCCTGTTCTTACTGAATATGACAAACAAACCACTTGACGAAAACTAAATTTAACTAAATATTTTGGTGCGGTCATTTAGATACTAGGACTCAAGTCAGATTAATACTTAGACAGTGGTGAGCAACCTTTTTTTTTGCCACGGCACACCTCAGCCCTAGAATGGATTTAGTGGTACACCTTATTAAAAAATATGTTTAATATGGGAAGCCAATATAGTTACCCACAAATGCTTTAAAGTTTGGAAATAATTTGGTCAAAATGATTAAAATCGGGCAATTTTTGGTCTCAATTTTAGTTGACAAAAGCCGGATTTGGTAGTATATCAGTCAACCTAGTGGAAGTTATCATCTCTCGTCGATAGCTCCTTCTGCGGGCTTTCGTCTTCTGCTAATAACCGTTGAGAGGCTTTCGCCGATATTTGCAAATTTTTAAATAATCAGACCTATTTTACTGGATCTTATAGAATGAAAAAACAAGTTAGCACCAAATTTTCAACTATAATATTCTTAAAAATTCAATTTAAAAATATCAAATCATTTTATATTCAACCAAAAAACCAAAAAAAAAAACTTTCATCTTTTATGTTAATCTGACAAAATATTTCCAACACATTAACAATAACAAAAGAAATTTTTCCATCTGACAACCAAAAATTTTCCCCCCTTTTTCTTAACATTTCAAGAAAATTTTTGACATTTTAAGTAAAAACATCCAAAAAAAAAGTCAAATAAAAAACTTTTTCATAATTATCGTGCACGATAAGAAAACTTACATGCTTGATTTCAGTGTGTGCATATGAATGAAGCATAAAGGAGAAAGGAAAAAAATAAAACCATAAAGATGTCAAAAGACGATTGCGTGAAAGCTTTGCTGACAATTCATTTTTTGACTCATTTTAATGACGCCGAGTGTGGAATGTTTTAAGAATGGCTTGAAAAATTATTTCAAATAGCAGATGCGGTTGAAATGACAAAGTTTGCAAAAAGCATCATTTTTAAAGACCGCAGAGAATTTAAAGCATTTAAAGATTGTTCTGCTTAATTAAAATATTTGCAAGAAAATTGAAGAAAATTTCACTTTTTCCCGCCACATCTCTGAATTGATGATAGTCTTAATTGCTTGGGGATATTTGCATATTGAAGTTGAATCATCGTAAATCTTGAGATTCCCACCGCTAATAACTCGATAATTATTTAATGACTTTTAGATTTTCTTCAATTTTTTATGAATTTTTATCATTTTTTTATATTTTATTCACAATTAATTTTTATCGACGAATATAAAGGAATCGAAAACATTTTAAGGATCAATTGTGTTTCAGCAGTGTCCAAATTGTTGGCTATTAAGTTCATTTTATGAGCAATTAGGAACTTTTATAATGAAAGGAAAATGGAAATTGCAGATGGCGATAAAAAAGTTTTATTTTTAATGGAAAATTGTTAATGGAAGTTCAATTTGTCGATTAAATTGACAATTATAGGAAATTGTGAATGTAAATTTTTAATCCCATTTTAAACTGAGTAATTTAAAGTGGAATTTTATGAATTTTGAGTGAATTGTCGATTACAAAGTTGGAGGTTAAATTGGTATTTTGTAAATTGGCCATGCAAGTCAATTATGATCCATAATCATCCATACATGTCGTCTGGTGCAAGCTGTATCACTAAGAGCTGTTTGTTAGCTCCAAATTAAAATTGTTTTTAACTGTTTTTTACACCATTTTAATTATATGAGCTCTGATATAGCTTAAAGTTGATTGAAATCTATTTGAATGAATATAAAACCAGAGTTTAAAGTTAACTCAAATTTCATATCGAGTCGAGTCAATTTAAGTCGACTTTAACATGCAAAATCCGAGTCGACTTCGAGCTCTGCTCAATATTTTTGAGTCTACTGTTCTAAATCACAAGTTCTGAAACTTCGATTCGACTGAAAGTTGGTTCGAGTCTCTTTGTCAAACAAACAATTGAAATTATTTGAGAAAATTGAACTGACTCAATTTTATACTCAATTTTAATGTTTAATTTAGTTGAATTTGAATTCGGCTTTATTTCGTATTAAGTCGAGTAGATTTAACTAATTAACTAGAATTCATGTTGGTCGATAGACTTGCTATAAGAAGATCAACAAAGCTAATTCAAATCCTTCTGTTTGGTCTGAATTTTAAGGTTTCTGTCATTAAGGATATTTAATCTATTTAATTTCAAATATATATTTCCATTCCTTCCAAAAGTCCTATTTTCCCACCATAATCTCAGTCTTCTTAAAACTAATCTACTCAAATAAGTTTATTTTCCCAATAATCTTGAGAAAGAAATCTTCCAAAACAATTTTATTTGATGAATTTGATACTCAACAATGCTCAACATTAATGATAATAAAAGAACTTTTTGGACACTGCTGTAATTGCCTAAGGGGTCGTTCATTTATTGTGTAACGTGAAATAAATTGGTTTTTTTTTCTTTTGAAGAATTGTTTCCAAAATTTGAAGGGAGTTGACCTTCTAATCCTGACGGAGACCTGTATATGTTCCTAACTTGAGCCTTGACTGGTTTTTCCTCTACTCTTAAGGACATTACGTAATAAGCGAACGACCCCCCTCAAAAAACAACAAAATAGTAAATTTGATCCACAAACATCTTTGAATCAGCTTAAGAAAACAAATAACAACGACATCAATAGCCATACTCTTATAGAGGCATAAATTTTCCAATGAAAAAAGGAAGAAAAATAAAGAAATTTTCTCAAATTACATAAAAGATTTTCACATAATTTTTCCTCCTTTTTCAATCACAACATTAATCTCAATCCATTCATAATAATTTGTCTTCTTATTTTTCATGTGAAAAACTTTCTTATTTTTATCATTTTTGTTATTTTGCCTCGTATCAACGACTTATGTGTGTGCATATGAAATATATCATAAAATTCTTATTATGAATAAATGAACGGAGAGAAAATAATAAATGAAAATAGAAAATCCTCATTAAGTAATGTGTTGTAAGCACTTTTTTTTTGTGTCGGTTAATATGCTGCTGTCATAAAAATGAAAATTTTTCATGTTTTGTACATACATCTATGATGAATCATCAATCTATGTAAACCACAAACACATTTATCTGTGCAGGTTCTCTGGATGGGGGTTATTGTTTGAAAATTTGTTAAAATTAATTGGCTGAAGTCGGATTTAATGATGTTAAAAAAGATTAGAGGAATTTTCTTCTACATTTCTGAAATGGAAATTTCAAATTTAAAAAAAAATAAATTTCAAGTTTTTAAAAAAAATTATTTCCGATTTAAAAAGTTTAAAATTTGAATCTTATTTAAATTTTAATCTTTTGAATTTTAAATTGAAAATTAAAGAATTTCTAAATTTAAATTTAAGTTTTAAAATTTAAATTCAAAGTGAAATTTAAGATTAAAAATTTAAATTTAAATTGAAATTTAAGTTTGTAGATTGAAATTTGAAATTATGTCCAAAATTTAAATTTAAATTTTAAATTAAAATTGAAATTGAAATTAAGTTTAAAATTGAAATTTAAAACTAAATTTTAAATTTACTTAATTTAAAAATAAATTAAGATTTTTGAAATTCTTTAATTTTGAATAAAAGAAATCTTAAATTTATGGTTTTTTAAATTGAAAACTTAAAACTAAGTAATTAATTAAACTCAAATTTTAGTTTCTTTTTAATTTGAAATTAAAAATTTGAGATTTGCTATTCAAAAATGTAGAAAATAATTTTACTTTAACAAAATCTTTTTTAATTCATTAAAACAAATTTAAAGAATTAATAAATTAGAAATTTAAAACTTCTAAAATAAAGTAACATTTAAAAAAAAATTTAAATTCTTCATCAACTCGGAAAATTTGTAAATAATTTAAAAATTTATTTAAAGTGAAAAATTGAATTAATTCTAGTAGAAAATATTAAATTTATTACTTATTTAATTAAAAATATCAAAAAACCCATAAAAATTTAATATCAAAAAATTTTAAACCTTTATCCGCAAAATCAATATTCCCTCAAAAAATGCTAATTATCCCTTCACATCCAGAAAGCCTGCTTTACACATTAAATATATTAAAGTAACATAAGTAAAAAAAAAGTGTTATTATTAGTATATATACCACATGTAAAAAACATTTTTATATAACCCATAAAATTGTAAATAATTTTTTACTTTCATCAATATTCAAATATTGAATTTTATCTTCCTTACATCCTTCCCCCAAAATTTTTTTTTTTTATTAAACAACCTCATCACATTCTTTGTCACTGTTGTTGTCATCGTTCTTATATAAATATAAAATATATATATCTACAGTGCTGATGGAAATTTTGAAGTAACACTCGCAACAAAAGCCACAATATACTCGGGTGGGCTTGTTGAATGGAAGCCACCCGCAATTTATAAAAGCTCATGTGAAATTGACGTAGAAGTAAGTTTTTTCATATAAAGATGAAATGTCTATACTATGACAAAATAAAGGAATAAACCAAGGGTGAAAATTCCTTGCGGCATTCTTTTGGGAGCAGAGTTGGGAAGAGATTTTTGAAAATTAAAGTTTTTTTGAGTTTTACAAATTTAAGTTTTATTTTTTTTTAAATTTTTTCATTTAAGTTTGGTTGTTTTAAAATTTATAAGTTTCAATTTGATTTTTTTTGAAATTTAAAAAACTTAAATTTGATGTTTTTAAAATTTAAGAATTTTAAATTTTTCTTTTTAATTTACAAATTTGAAAAATTTTATTATTTTGAAAAGCAAAAATCTTCTTTTTTGAAAATTAAACACTTTAATTTAGTTTATTTTTTAAATTAAAAAGAATATAAAATTTAAATTTCAATTTTGAAATTTTTAAAATCTTTATTTGCTTTTTTTTGTAATAGCATATTAGGAATTTAAAATTTAACTTTTTGTTTTTTTAAATTTTAATTTTACTTTTTTTAGACTTTTTTAATCTAGAATATTGAAATTTTAATTTCATGAAACTTATATGTTGAAATTCTAATTTTTAAAAATTTAAAAATTCAAATATATTTTAAAAAATTAATATTTCAAATTTATTTTAAAAATTCAATTTTTATTAAATGTAAAAACTCAAATTTTTTTAAATTTTGATTTAAATTTTTTTTTGAAAAACAAAAGTTTTTAATTTTTAAATTGAAAAATTAATTTTTTGAAATTTAAATTGAAAAATTAATTTTTTGAAATTTAAACTTCAATTTTTAAAAAAGTTTCTCAACTCTGCAATTTAGCCTCTCATGCGAAAAATATTCCCCAACAAAAATATTTTTCTCTCGAGTCTGATGCCTGTAATCCGCAAGTGTCTTTACTCCTTGGATGAAATATGTCAGAAATATAATCAAAAAATACTCAAAAGAAGGAATTTAATTTACCAACTTTTTTTACTTCACTTAATATTTATCTTCTATTTTTTCTCACTCAAATTGAATGAATTGAAAATTGACAAAAAAAAAAAAATTCTTTCATGACGCACACGAAATAAAAAAAAAAAAGTATTTTCCGTTCGATGAGCAAACGTGCGTGTTAAAGGTGCGTGTAATGTTTCCAATATTTTATCTGATTTTTTGATAAAAAAAAAACTATGACAAACAGATGTTAATAATATTATTTCAATCGTTATATCAGTTCGGATCGTGGACGTATGATGGCTTTAAGGTGAGGTGACTTCCAAGATGTCACAAAAATATGAGACTTTATATTAATTATGGGACGACTACATTTTATAAATATATATGTTGGGATGGTGGCTTTATGGTTGTGGTTTGGGTGGGTTGGGGATGGTCAGGAACATTGGATGCATTCAGTTACAAAGTCTGTAATAATGAGAATATGAGGATTAAAATTGAAAATTTTAAATAATTTAATTTATGAAAATTAATTTAAAAAAATTTTATTTTTAAAATTTAATATTAAATTTGTACCTTTATTTGACTTTTTTAGTGAAAAAGTTAAGAATTCAAATTTAAATTAAATTAAAAAATTAAAAAAACATAAAATTTTAAAAAATTTGATTTGAAAAATTAAAGAATTTAATAAATTTTAACAAAATAATTTTGCTATTTTGAGCAAATTTTTAAAAAAAATGTGAAAACAATTTAAATTTCATATTAATAGAAAACATAATTTTTAAGTTTTAAAGTTTGAAAAACATACCTTATAAATTTTAAATTTTTAAAAAACAAAATTTTAAATTTTTTATAATTTAAAACTAAAATTTAAAATTTTTGAAACACAAAATTTTAAATTTTTGACAAACACAATTTGAAATCTTAAATTTTTAATTTCAAAATTTAAAATACTAAATTTTTAATTTTGAAATTTTAAATTCCAAATTTTTAACTTCGAAATTTTAGATTCTAAATTTTTGAAAACAAAATTTTAAATTAAAAATTTTGAATTTAACTTTAAACTTTTTAAAACCTATTTTAGTTTAAAATTGCAAATTAAAAAAAATGATTCAAAAATTCTAAAAAGTTAAATTAAAATTTAAAAAAGTTCTCGACCACTTTACAACTCATCCAAACCACAGCCAAAACGTCCCTCATCTCAACAACTATTTTCTTGCAAATGTTAACAATTCATTTATATTTATTTTAATTCGATAAATTTCGAAGTGAATAGAAGCATTGCATCGATAGAAATTGGAATGAAATTTAAATAAAATAAAACAAAATTTAAAAATAAAAAATTAGTTCACTTAAAAATTTAAAATTTAAAAATTCTATTAAACCCTAAGTAGATGTAGTTTTAAAATAAAACCTTTAATAATAGAAACAAATTGATTGCCAATTTCAAATCGCATGGAATGATTCGCATTCACTTCAATGTCATTCCTTTTGTAAATAGTTTCACCAGTTAATGAGCAATATGTTAACCAAATATATAATCAATATTATTCAATATATACCTATATATTATATATAACCCTCAATGTTTGCAAATAAATTTCATATTTTTGATATATAACATATATTTATTAATCGTCTAAAACAATATCTAATCCATTTTTTTTAAAGTTATTGACTTTGTTGATTTTTGTTAAAAAATTTTTGATTTTCAATATTTTGAAAAATCGAGAGAATTAAAAATGCTTTGAAGCGGTTTGGTAGACTTTTATAATTTATGTTATTCTTGATTTTTTAAAAATTAATTCAAAAAAATTGACTGGAAAAGTTCATTTGAATTTTAAACTTTTTTTTTGAATTCTCTTAATACTTACAAAATTAGATTTATTCTTTAAATTCAATTTTTTTTTAATTTGATAAAAAATTGTTTTAATATTTTTTAATTTTAGAAAACTTTTTTAAATTCTAGTTTATTCATATAATTTTAAAATTTTAGTTTTAAAGCTTTTTAATTTTTAATTTGAGCAATTATAATTTAACATTTTTATTTAAATTTTAAAGTTTTTTTTTAATTCAAAATAATTTAATTTTATTTGATTTTTAAATTTTCTTGAATTTAAAAATTTAAATTTTTGTTAGATTTTCTTATTAGGTTTTAAATTTAAATTTTGTTAGTGAAATTTCAAAATATTCAAGTTTTAAATTCCTTTACGTTTAAAAAATTAAATTTTTATGAAAATTTCAAAATTTTTCTTTTCATTATTAAATTAAATTTGAATTATTGTTTGCTGTCCTTTCAAACTTCCAACTTATCAATTCCAATTCAAAGCCTTAAAACATCTGCAAATTCAGAATCTTAAAAAGCTCTACCAAACCACCTTCAAAAGGACGTTCCACTCCATTACTTATTCCTTTTTCTTCTTCATTTACTTTATTTATTATCCAAGGCATATTACGTAATGGTCAAGATTATTATACACAATAAAAGATTCTTACAACGTCATTATGAACAGACATAATGAAATTACTTATTTATGGCTTATCAGTAGTACGGTCACATTGTGGCTTTATACCGAAGATGACATGAGAAATTCAATTAGAATTATTGCGGACATCTTGATGACAATTTTTGATTATTTCGAGAATATTTGATGATGATGATATGTGTGGAGATGGTTTATTAAGTTTGAGCTGTAGATATGAGAATTTTATGGGATCTGGGGAGTATTCCTTGTAATATTTTAGATATTTTGGTAATTAAAAATCAATTATGGATGGGGATGACAAGTTTTAGTTTTGAGAAATTTAATGAATATTTTAGGGGTGTCCAGTTTTGAATGTTATGGAATTTTAAGGTAGAATTCTAATGAATTGACTCAAATTACTTCCAGAGGTTGAACTAGACTAGTCAACTCGACTATAATAAGGACTGTAGCAATCTCGACTAGTGTCAATTCGACTATAATCAGCTCGACTCCAGTCAATTCCCCTTCAAATCAATTTCGACCCCAATTCCCCAATCAAATCTGTCATCTTTTATCATCTTCATTATGCATCAACATCTCCAAACCTCAACACATACCAAATTACATCCGTTTTTAAATTATTTTCAACAAAAATTCCCTCTAAGAAATAGAACAAGATTCAAACATCAAAAACTGACAAGAAGAAGAAAATTGCCATAAAAGTTTCATCGCTTAAAGCCAAAATAAATTTATATATCATATAATTGCGAAATAACGAGATTTGTTTATCATGTTGAGTCTTATTCATGAAAAATTCACAAAAGAAGTATTTTTTTCTTCCGTAAATCATGTTGGAAACTTCCGTTTGCATAATAAAGTTTATTATTCTATTTTACAATAGACATGGAACATTCAAGTGTCATATTTTCTGATTTTGTAATTTGTATTTAACCTGATACAATTTTGTGAAGATGCTTCATAAACAGGATGATAGGCATGGTAATGGAATTGTTAAGGTTTAGTGTATCATTTTGAGGGTGGCTTTTGTGAAAATTTTGGGTCAATTTTTGTGGTAGATGTGGGAAGAATTGAAGGATTTTGGCATTTGAACGGTGTCTATTGATTTATTGAATTTAAGGAAGTATTGTTAGGTGTTGGCAGAGGTTGAATTACATTTTAAGGATGTTATAGCTTGAAGATGAGGGATTGTGACTGAGATTCTCGACATAAAGAGACCGACACAGTTGAAAATTGGTACTTATTGCATCTTATGCACCGGATAAGGCTGCAATCGTAAATTCAATATCTTAACTCCATTAGGATTCGAACCTATGAACTCATTGAAGAGTTTATGGTGTCTTAAATGATAATCACCAATCAGCTAATTCCATGATCGTCTAAATTTAGCAGAAAAGCTTATAAATGAACAGCAATACCTACTTCCACGTGGAAGTTAGAAACTTAATCCAAAAATTGAGAATTTCTAAGAATTTTGCTTTAAGTTTTCATAATTTCTGACTTAAATTTATTAAGATCCAATCTTTGCATCCCTATTGACCCTCTAAATTTGCAGCCACAAAAACTTTCCAATTCCCATACTCAGAACCAAACCAAAGTCAAAATCAAAAAGTCATTACCACAACAATCTCTTCCTAAACAAGCATAAGTGATGCCAAAGAAAACCACAACAAAATTTTCCTAGAAATTTTCCATTGTGAATTCATAAAGACTTAATGATAATCTAATGTATGTACTAATCTTGCTCCATTAAATGCCTGAATAACTTTACAGCATATTAATATTACTTTTGTTCCTTCAATTTCATTTTCGAATGAGAAAATTCTTTATTATTTAAAGAAAAATTAAAGTTTATTTAATTTTTATATTGAAGATCATCAGATATGTATATTTAACCCTTCATGCTCAAACCCTTTTTCTTGCTTATATGCTACATTCACCCACCCAACTAATCCAACCTATCTCTATCTTTATCTATCTCCTATCACCTCTCATTCCAAAATAATATTTATTTATAAATAAAAAATTGCAGACAGACATAGAAAAAAATAAACAATAAGAATAAGAAGAAGTAAAAAAAAATGATAATCTGATGTAATTTTTCTTATTTTTATGCAATATTGATAACTTAAGGATCAATTCCATTGTGTCTGTCTTATTTAATCCTCCCTTCATTTTATGACCCGAGTGGCACATGATGAAAATGGGGTTTTCAATGGCTGTTATATTTGAAACTTTATATATGTGATACGTCACTCAATTGACACACGCAACATGTCGCTTGACTGCAGAATGGCAGTCACTTGCGTCATGATACTTGAATGTTGCATGACATTCAAACAAAGCAGATCACTTGAAATTATTGTACAATAATCGTATGTGACAATTCACTTGAATGTCACATTAGACATGTCTCTTAAATGTCACTAGAATGTTATATAAGATTTTGATGTCACATGAGACACGTCTACTTGCATTTCACAAAATAACTTGATATGACGTGTTTTTCAACTGTGACATGTGAATAATTTGCAATATAATGTGAATGTCAAATTTTATACATCACTTGAATTTTACAGATCAATCAAGTGTGATACAACATTTACAAGAATACTGTGATTATTGAGTTTTTAGATTGTCGCTACGACATGACACTTTACTTTAGTTTTAATTTTTGACGTAAAGCTGAATTTAACATGACAGTAAATATGATGCTTGAATGTTGTAGATAGTTACAAGAGACACGTCATTTGTATGTCACGCCACAGTTATATGAGACACGTTACTTGATGGTCGAGTGACAGTCTCATGGAATACGTCAGTTGAATGTCACGCAACAATTACGTGAAATACGTCAGTTTAATGTCACGCAACAATGACTTGAAACACGTCAGTTTAATGTTACGCAACTGTTGAATGTCACGCAACAGTCACATGGGACACAATTGAATTTAATTTCAATTTTGTAGTTCATATATAATTATAAATCCACTTGACAGTCACATGAGACAGATTAGAATAAATCAGGCATAAGACAGCCATTACCATCATGCACCGCTCGGGTTTCTTTAGCAAAATAAACTCCCCCCATATCTATGTTATATATTATATTATATATTTTTACTTAATTCCAATTTCACATATTTGTATATATATAAAATGCCACAACATAGCCAAAATGAAAGCTTGTGTTCCATTCACCATATTCACCCTTACCCCTCCACCCAGTTAATAGTTTTGTAATTGTGAAGTTTATATAACATATATATAAGAACATTTTGTTTCTAAACAACTGTTTTTCTTTTTTTAAAAAATAATAATAATAATACATAGAGCCAAAATAACATATTATTGTGTGCTTTGTATCCCATCATCATATTGTGAATGTTTTCTTTCGCCTTGAAGCACAACAGTAAGATGAACAGAACAAATAAAAAAAATATTTGAAAAGAAAACCCAAAAAAAACAAAGAAAAAAAGTAATAAGCAAAATGAGAGAACATATCTATTTGAAGTAAAAAGGAATAAAGATTATAATAAGACAGTTTAGTATTAAAAGCGCTTAAATAGGCTATAAAAAATGTTGTACAATAGTTCGCAGGGTTGGGGATGTGATGTGTCAAGAGGCATGCTTCTGTTGTCAATTCAGACTGATTTAAATTTTTCACAATGTTAAATGTATCAAAATAAGGTGAAGAATTTTATCGACTACAGCATGTAATCCCATGGTAAATTGACTCGACGCACGTAAATTTTTGATGTTAAATTTTTTTTTTTTTTATGGAAGCTTTTTGTCACTTTTGTGTTTTTAAGAGATTCAGAATATGAAATGAAATGAATTTTTACACGTTTGGATTTACATAAAGGGACAATGGATTTAGTCATGCAGATTTATTTTACTTTAGTGTTTTTATAGATCTTGTTGAAGGTTGGGGGGTTGTTGACTTGTTATGTAGCACAAATCGATTTTATGACCTCCCTTCGGCTTATTTCTCAATTTCATTTCTCTTTCCTCTCACCCCTCCCTCTCTTTCCCATTCCTTTACTCTCTCTCCTCCCTCTCTCTCCTCTCTTTCCTCTCTTCTCTTTCCTCTCTCCCGTCTCTCCTCTCTTCTCTCTTCTCTCTCCTCTCTTCCCTTCCCTCTCTCTCTCTCCTCTCTTCCCTTCCCTTCCCTCTCTCTCTCTCCTCTCTCCCCTACCTCCCATCTTTTCTCTCGTTCTCCTCTCACCCCTTCCTCCCATCTGTTCTCTCTTCTCTCTCCCACTCTCTCCCCTCTCTCCTAGTCCTCCCTTCTCTTAATTCTCTCACCTCCCCCTTTTCTCTCACCCCTTCCTTCCTTCTCTTCCCTCTCTTCCCAATCTCCCGTTCCTCCACTCTCTCTTCTCTCCGAGGATTCCAATGAAAGCCACCTTTTTGGAGTCCGAACTCCATTGAAAACACCTCCATAATGGAGTCCTACCAACTTTTCATTGATCCCCCCTAACTCCATGTCTGAGGTCAAGATCCATGACAACTGACATCCTCAACAACATCAAAAATCCCCAACCCTGCGACATAAATTGTGCAATAAATATTTTAACAACAATAAAGTCTTTTGTGTTCACATATATAGTTATGGAAATCCATATTTACACATCATTAAATCATTATTATGCTTAGTATTGTACAATAATTGTAGACATAATTTTATCATCATCAATATTTGTAGACACATTTACCCAATATAATATATTTTAAAAAAAGAGATAAACACTAACAAATTATTGTGAATTATTATGTAAAAGAATCATCATTGCTTGTATATTTGTGCCAAAAAACAGCAACAACAACAACAACGATATATTCATACACATTTCCTAATATTGTTTGATAATTATGATAAATGTGTATTTAAGAGATGAGTAAATTTCATTAAGATTAATTAATGTTATTTGAGACTAAACATTTAAAAATAAAAGATCACAAAAAAATAGGAATTTTTTTAATAAAGTGCTTTGAAGCATAGTAATTATTAAATGGATAAAAAAGTCATGAATGATTAACAAAAGAAGATAATGAGAAATTAGGTTATCCCGAGCAGCACAATGTAAAAGATTGAGGATAATTGGTTAGGTAGATTCTAGAGTGGGTTATGTTTATACTCTCTGGTAGTAATGTACTAGAATTAGTAAACTAGAGATTATTATGCTTGAATTAGTATACTAGGAAGAGTATACTAGAGTTAGTATACTAAGATGAGTATACTTGAATTAGTATACTAGAATAAGTATACTAGAATTAGTATACCAGAATGAGTATACTAGAATGAGTATACTAGAATGAGTATACTAGATTGAGTATACTAAAATTAGTATATTAAAATTAGTATACTAGAATTAGTATACTAAAATTAGTATACTGAAACGAGTATACTTGCAATAGTGTTCTATTAGTATACTAGTTACCATACTCTT
Organism: Chironomus tepperi; assembly: GCF_022539635.2. Classification (NCBI taxonomy): domain Eukaryota; kingdom Metazoa; phylum Arthropoda; class Insecta; order Diptera; family Chironomidae; genus Chironomus; species Chironomus tepperi. The sequence goes on from NW_027226207.1 coordinate 7,788,936, forward strand.
TAACAAAGCTAGTATGAGACCACTGGAGAGTATAGCTAGAGTATAATCAAGAATATACCCAGATAACCAGCTTCACAAGCATCAAACTACGACATACTATCCTCAAATTCACACAAAATCGTCAGAGTACCTTAACGACTCTCTGACAAACACTACAACGATATTTACCGAAATGTGCTGCTCGGTCACGATAAATATGAAAGCAAAAATACACAATAATTAAGTTAACATTAAAGGAAATTCCTTTTTTAATAAGGAAATATATAATGAATACGAAAAAAAGTTTAATAATCACATTGGAATCATCAAGATGAAAAAAAAGAGTTAAAAGGTTTCTTTTTCTACTTCAATGCTTTAACGACGATGGTATTGAAAAATTATGAATATTTCATTTTTTTGGAACAAGTTCCGTACTTTTTAATCTCTTCAATCTCCTACCCTAAAGCAATTAATGCTTTTTGGTTTATTTTGAGGGTGGATACTATGGAATTTTGGAGTTGTAGATAGTAAGTCATACAATTAGATAGACTTTGAGGTTAGGTTGCCATACTAAAATAACTCGACATTGACAATCCAACCCTTAAAGGCTTTTAGACATTTAACTAGCAAAATTCTCGAAATTTCTATGTCAATTCCAACTCAAAATGATGATAATTTACCAAGAACTCAGTCATACCTATCTGCTTCGTTGATTTCATACTCTGTCAGTTCTGCCAAATTTTTCTCATATTTTCATCACATTTCCAAGTAAAATTTACAAAACATTTATTCATTTTTGAACATCAAGCAACAAGATTAACTTCAAAACAAAAAAAAATCAATGAAATTTAATAAAATTTAAATTTAAATTCAGCTTGATTGTATTTTGCTTATCAAATTTCACAGATACGGCACAACAATAACAAGATTTAGTGTAAAACTCGCGCGGATGAAATAAGAACTAATTCGCGATTTAGAGGATTTGCTATGGATAGAAAAATAGTCGAATGGCGCGGAAATAAATTGAAAAATCTGGAAGAAAGTTTGAGAAATATGGGAATAGATTTTAGCGACTGGAATTGGGTCTTTAGGTAGTAAGAGCTGAAAAATTGTCAATATTAAGTGTCAAGAATATAGGCAGATTGGGAAGAGGGATATGGACTGGGTTTGATTAAAAGGAGTCAATCCTATTCCCCTATCTCCTCCTGTTTTCTATGATTATGCCCTTGACACTTGATATTGGAGGATTAAGTCGCTAGATTCCTCCTCTGAACTCTGATCTGAAAACTCCCTCTATCAATAGAGAACATCGCACTTCTCCTAATTTTTCCTAATTTTATGAGCTTGACAATTGATATTGGACACCCCACTGCATATGCTCCTGTCAAGTGTAATACTACTTCTATCAACAATATCCTTTCATGAGTTCAATTTTAAATTATTCTCAAATGACACAAGTAAGGTTCCTACAAATTCTCGAGACCAAGCTAAATTGGGATGTCTCGTTCTCGGTCTCGACATCGGGAACTCTTGGACACAAGTCGATTAATCGATCCAAAATCCGAAACTAAGTCGGCGTGACTTTGACATGATACCAGATTTGAACCAAATCCAGTATCAAGTCAGTGTCTCTTCCACCTGGAGATGGGTTTTGGATCAATTAACCACCTTGTGTCATCCGAGTTAGTTCCAGCCAAGCTCTCGGTGTTTTTCGGAAGTGTCAATAACAATTCAACTCCCCCAAATTTCAAGAAACTCTAATAAAGACCATCGACAATTTTACGCAAATTTGCTTCTCGTCTCGATTCTACAACTTTCTATTTCAATAGAAAACAAAAATTGAAACTTTTTCTTCATCTTCATTCATGCAACAACAAGTAAAGCTTTTCTTATTCCGTCCATAGAGCAAGCATCAATAGCTCTAAAGCTTTTAAATATTATGTAAATTATTTCTCACTTTCTTCTTGTTGTTGCCTCCTTGATAAAAAAATATTATCATAACAAATTGCGATATTAGATAACGATAATTTATTGATGCTACACAAATTAACATTATCTAGTCATGAAGGAGTTATTTTTAAGGTGGAAGAAACCCTTTTCGCATCTTCAGCGAAATATTGCATTAAAATAAACACAATAATGATAGAAATTGCTTGATTATGTTCGTTAGCTTCACTCCAATGAGGAAACTTGAGTGTGGAAAAATATGACGAAGATGATGTGGAAGAAGAATGAAGGAACTTAATTGGCAAAGTTTTTTTTTGCTCTCTTTTCTTTATCATCTCAAGTTTCCTTTAAGAATTTTGCTTTTTTCGCTTCTTCTTCATCAAATGTTGTTCTTTCATCCATTAAGCGTTCAATGTACATATTTAGGCTATTCATTGGGGGTCATGCGGTTATTTCGTGACTATTTTACTAAGATTTGTCTCTTCTTGCTTTCGAAAAGCTATAAAATTGAGATAGTGATGCTGATGGCTTTAGCACTCATGACTGCATTTTCAAAATTTTTGGGTAATGTCGTTGATATGCTATGAAGCTTTTGAAGCTGAATGTGTTGCATATGTAGTTTGGTTGCACAGTGAGATAGCAAAATTATTTGTCAAATTAAAGCATCGACTTAATGATTCTGGGTTCAAAACTCAGTAGCATAAGATATTTTTGCAACAATGTTTCGAAGAACGTGTGACCATGTGACCATGTGACATGTGTCACTTGTCCATGTGATCTTGTGACATAATCCAAGTGTTATGCATCACGATTTATGTGAAGCTTTTTATGTGACACGGTTCATGTGCCATAATATTTATGTGATCTTAAGACACGATATATTTAATCGTGTGACAAATTTCACGTGAGCGTGACAATGTGACATGTTCTTTACGACTTTTTAACACGGTCAACATGATTTATGTGATCTTACAAAACGATTCACGTGCTGATGTGACACAATTCAAATGACAATTTGACATGATTCACGTGCAACCATACGACACAATTCATATGACATAATTGATGTCACCATCTAACAATTCATGTCACCATTTGACTCAATTCTAATGTCTTTATGACACAATTGATATTCCGTGACCAACGTAACCATATGACATAGCTTAAATGACCATGCGACATTTTCAAAATGGCAATGCAACTAATTTCAAAGTCTTGAGCTTAATAACATTGAAATCCTACTGCTGCACTCGACAGAACAACTTTTTCATCATCATTGCTAATCGTTAATCACATAACACCTGTCGTTACTTAATCACCAAATAAATCCCTTCAAAAAACTGCTAAATATTTCTATATATCTTCTATTTACTCACTTTTGCTGCGTGGGTCGATAATTTTTCTTCTCTTCCATTCTTTTCTGCTGCATGCTCCGGCTTCTTTCCGGTAAATGAAGCACTTTAGATGAAAAGTATTTATTCTTGTTATAAAAGATGGATATCTTTAGTGGGAAAAATATATATTTTTTTGGAATAAAGGACTTCTCCTATCGAATTGCCTTGTTCCTTTTGTATTTGAATATGTTTATTGCCCCGAAAGCATTTAACATCTTTTACTTTAATCTAACATTTCCATCATTTACTTTTTTTGAAATTTTTCCTTTGTTCGGGATTGTACTGGATTTTTATGAGGAAATGCTGAAGCGCTGAAAGTTTTTTGTCAGTCTGTATCTGATTAATTGCTCTTTTGGGAACTTTTTTATTCAATTTTATTTAATTTTTATTTTTTCGAGGGGATTTTATGTATGTTAAATATTTAAGTGATTGTCTGTATTTTATCATGAATTGTTGTTAAAGTTTTATGATGCGAAATGAGTCATTTTGTGGATAAGGCTGAGTTCTCTGGAAATATGGTTGAGTTCTCTGTAATTTTGTTTAAGTTTCTTAGTTTTTCTAGAATTTTAATTGAGTTCGCTGTAAATAAGGTTAGGTTCTCTGTAAATTGTGTTGAGTTCGCTGTAAGTAAGGTTGGGTTCTCTGTAAATAAGGTCAAGTTCTCTGAAAGTTGAGTTGGGTTCGCTGTAAATAAGGTTGGGTTCTCTGTAAATAGGATTGAGTTCGCTGTAAGTAAGGTTTGGTTCTCTGTAAATAAGGTCAAGTTCTCTGAAAGTTGAGTTGGGTTCTCGGTAAGTTGAGTTGAGTTCAATGTAAACTAGATAGCGTTCTCTGTAAATTAGGTTAAGTTCTGTGTAATTAAGATTGAGTTCCCTGTAAATTAGGTTGGGTTCCTTGTAAATTAAATTGCGTTTTTGTACAATTGATTGAATTATTAGTAAATTGTGTTGAATTATCTGAAAGTTAAGCCGAGTTCTATGTAAATAAGGTTAGATTCAGTGTAAATAAGGTTAGATTCAGTGTAAATAAGTTTGAGTTATCAGTAAGCGGGTTGAGTTCTTTGTAAGTGGGTTTAATTCTCTGTAAATTAGGTAGGATTCCCTTTAAGTGAGTAGAGTTCACTGTAAGTGGGTTGAATTCTGTGTAAATTAGGTTAGGTTCTCTGGGAATAAGGTTGAGTTCTCTGTAAATAAGGTTGATTCCTGCAGACCTGTTTTCTTAAAATTCCGACACAATTTCAAGATAAATGTTATGTATGTCAGCCTCTGTTAGTCATCCAACCATAAAATATTCGTCATAAGCCTCTCTACATCAAATATCCACTTCCTCATGCCTGGATAAACTTTTTCATAACAATCCATAGAAATTTTATTCAAAAAAATTGTTCTTTACATTGTAAAGTCCTTTGCCAAAATACTGCCAAATCTCTTTTATAAATGACGACTTTATGATACTTTACATTTCTTACTGTAAAACGTGTAAGTAAAATAAAAGAGAAAAAATCTTTATTTCAAAGTACTTGCCAATCTTACCGAATATTTCGTAAAATAAGAAAGCAAAAAAAAAAAATCATTCATGAATACAAATGAATAAAAAAAAGCTGTAAAGAAGAAAAGGTTCAAGGCAGCTCGCAAAAGGCCTCGAGGTTTTACAACGAATAAATAGAATAAACTCTCCTTATATCCATAAAACATTTCTTTCTTCTTTTTTTGAAGATTTATGGGAATTTTTACTCTTCATGGAGCAACTCAGAAAGCTAAATTAAAGAAGAAAACTAAAGTTAATGGTTTGGGAGGGTGGGGGTGAATTGGATGTTAAGGAGGAGTAGGGAGGGGTTGGGATGAGGTCTGACCGTTGTCTAAAGGTAGTTTAGACTACTTTGGACGAGATCGAGTCAGTTTCAGACAAGATTTCGATATAAACAGCATCATACTCACTAATCCAACCGACACTACCCCTTAAAGCCCCCTAGTTCACTCTTTGTCAGTCAAATGCATGACTATACATCACAAAACATCCAAACAACCCCCCAACATACAATAAATAAACAACTTTAAGGGTAGAATACGAGAAGAATAAGAAAAAGTAATACAAGTTTTCTTCATTGCTATTTGCTGTTTGGATAAAAGTTCTTCTTTTAATCTCAGCTTTTACTGTTTATCCAAGTCGTCAGATGAGTAGAAAAGAAGATGATAGAAGAAGTTTCAAATGCACTTTTTTGTAAGAATGTCTCACTCTTTATATCTTCACTTGAGATGACTAAAATCCTTTCAAGAATATTGTCAAATGTAAAGGATTAAGACACGACGTGTAATGTAGTAAAATCCTTAAAGCAAACGAAATAAGGAGTAAATGCTTAAATGAAATTTAGTGCTACTCGAACGCTAAAATGAAAAATAGCTACATGAAGTTAATGCGATGTTGCTCATCCCTACTTTATCCATGTTGTGCTATATTTCCTTCATTCAATCTACAAACTCTTCAAATGTCAATTTACTTCTGTATCCATCCTTCAGTCTTTCGCAAAAAAAAACTTTCCTTATTCTGATGTGTACATAGACATAGATCCTCTTCGCAACCCGGAGAAGAAAATTAAATTGTCAAGGAGTTTTTACTGTTGGGAGCTGGTGGGTATAAGGCGCATATTTAGTGAATATTGGAGAATTTATCAAGATTTAAAGTTTGATTAAGCTGTATCTGTGAAATTGTGTAAAAAATCAAATTTAACGACGTTTTAAAATTTAAAAACAAAATGGCGGATTTTTTTCTCACTTCGAGTTTTATTTTTGAGATTTCTCGCCTATACTTCCAATTTAGAATCCGTAAAATGTCTCAATTTATCAAAAAAGATGGCAGTAACCTAATAAAATCAATCTCAAATTAAATAACATCTTCCTAATCAATATATCGACAAAATTTCCTAAAACCACGTGGCAACAGAATAAACAACTCACAATATCAGACAGATTGACTGACAAATCCTAATACCTTCCAAGAAATCTCGTTCATAACGAGAGAAAAAGTACGAAAATAATCCTAAGTAACTTGTTATAAACAAGAGATATAAAAAAAAAGTATGGAACTTGATGATGAAAAATGGAATATTTATTAAGATGATAGGAAGAATATGAAAATAAAATTGCTTGGAAAATATTCAAGCAGCAAAAAGTTTATAATAAGAAAAAATAAATTGTGAAAAGTCCGGTGTTGATATAAATATCTACTTAATGCTCATCAATTTTATTGCAGCGCTGATGGAAATTACGAAGTAACACTTATTACAAAAGCCAACGTTTATCATAATGGTCTTGTTAATTGGGTACCACCCGCCGTGTATAAATCAAGTTGTTCAATAGATGTCGAGGTACAGAAATTGATTTTATCATTCAAAAATCATAAAATATTTATTTTTTTACTTGTATAATATGTAACTTTGAGATTTATTTCGTAAATCATGTTGATTGGAACTTTTAACGATGCAAACACGATCAAACCACAGCCCCAGAGTCGAATTTCATTAAAAAAGTTTTGTTTCTACACGAACGAAATCAATTAAAGCCTTGCAAATTAAGTTTCTGAACATCTACAGTTTCTGTTTAATTAGTGCAAATCAAGAAAGAGTGTATCGAGGGAATAAGAGGAATTCGGAGCTCTAATTACTTTATGGTGTGTTAAAATTTATGTGGATTATTGAGAGGTATGTGCTTGAAAATTATTGAAGAAAAAGATGAATTTTATAGAAATAAAGCAAGGAGTCGTGGAGCGGCAAGTTTTGAGGCTCGTAAATACTTGCTGAGACTAACTAAGGCTAGTAAACACTAACTAGAACTAGTTAGGATTAGATAAGACCAGCTAGGACTAACCAGAACTAGATAAGACTAGCTAGGACTAGATAAGACTAGCTAGGACTAGATAAGGCTAGCTAGGACTAGATATGACTAGCTAGGACTAGATAAGACTATCTAGGACTAGATTAGACTAGCTAAAGACTAACTCTACCATCAGATAACATCAATTCGCTACTCGGTTTCCAATAACTCGTCAACCCACAACATCAAATTCCACAATCATTCATGACATTCTTGCATAAATAAATTTTCCGAGAACTTCCGCAACAATTCCCCATACAGATTTTTGAAAATCATTCAATAAATTCATCAATACATCCACATAAATATCTATACCTCCAGTTTATTATCATCGCTCCAATTATTTTCGATTATTTATGTGCATAGTGATGATAACTGTCATTTGACAAATTAATGAGGTTATTGATTTAGCAAATTTGATGCTGATAAAAAAAATGAGTTGTATTTTAATCACAACACATATTTTGAATATCTCATTAAAATACTTTAAACAATATTGTTAGTAAGCTGTCTTGATGATGGAAGGGGGTTGATTATAAATGGCGGGGGGATTGAGATGCTGAATATTGAAGTTAAGTTACGGTTCTTCTGACTAGAAATCTTGATAATTTGCTATGAATTTCAATTATTCTTGACTCAGGTGGCATAAAATCCAAGATGAGACGCCCAGGGGAGTTTAGGGTTACCCCGTCCCCACTCTCATTCTCTGTTTCGGAATACCCCGCCCCCAACCTAACCTTCAGTTCAGGTATTCTCACTTCCACTCGCATTTTGGAGTTAACCCGCCCTCACTCCCACCTCAAATTTGTGGTTAAGTCGCCCCGACTCTTACCCTCAGTATGGGATTATACCGCCCCGACTCTCACCTCAAGTTGGTAATTAAGCCGCCCTGACTCCCACTCATCAGTTTGGAGCTACACCGTCCCCAATCTCACTCTCAGTTTGGGGTAGTTTAGGGTTCCCAGGAGTGGAGTCTCCTCATTCTCCCTCATTCAACAAAACATTGAAAACTTGACAAACCTCCGTCTAGAATAATCTCCAGACCCGCCCGGGGTAAATAAAATCATAAACATCATATTTGAACCAACCCCTCGCTATTATTGTTTTAAATCATTTCAAGTGAACGCGTCGATAGATTAAATTATTATAAAATCATTGAATAATAATTAATTTGAATAACTTTAATGATAATTTTCATATTCATGAGTTAATGATGCTCTAATCAATTCAATTATGTTCTAAAAAAATAAAATTTAATAATTGATTCATTGCCGTTCCTAATTTTTGCATCGACTAAAGTCCAATTAACATGCTAGAAATAAGTTAATCATTGAATACTAATAGAATAATGAGAAATAATGATGAAAAAAAATTTTTGGTTGTAATTAAATGTTATGTCCTATTGACTATTTCAACAGTTTTTCCCATACGATATTCAAACATGTGTGCTAAAATTGGGAAGCTGGACCTACGATGGCTTTAAAGTGGGTTTTCTTATAATACTTAATTTTATACCAAAGACAATTCATTGTATATCTATTTCTATATATTTTTACCCTTCTCTATACTCTCTCATACATAAAATTCTTTATTATTTTTTAAAAAATAATTCATTTTTAGTGAAAAAAATAACTTTTTGAGTTTAATTGGAAATTTAACGGTTTTTGTGAATTTGAAATGACTTTTTTTCAAGGATGAGATTTCAGAGGGGTGAGTAACTTTCAAAATTTGAACATTTTATTATAAATCTGATTGTAAATTTGAATAATAATTTGATGTTTTCTCTCATATTTGCGAATTTAAATTGAATTTATTAAAAAATCAAGGATGAAAGAAAATTTAACAATTTTTAACAATCCCATCTTTTAGTTCATAACCCCTCTGAGTCAGTTCAAATTTTTTAAAAAAAAACCGTTAAACTTCCAAAAATATCTGAAAAATTCTTTATAATTTGTCGACTTTATATGTTGAACAATCGGTATGAAAGGAATATTTCCTATGATTTTACTTCCGTTAACACCCAAAAAATCAGATATTCAATATCAAAAAAAAACCTTTTTTTGTTGCTCAATGTTTTATCATAAAATCAAAAAGAATTACAAAATTGTGAATTAGAATAGGTCAAATTTATGCATTAGTTTTGTCCCATCTCAGTCCTTTATCCTTTATAGTTTTTCAGTCCTTCTTGTCACTTCCTTTTCTTTGACTTTTTTTGATTTTTTTGTTCCTTTTTGGGTTCCTCATGACATCTTCAGCCTCAATTCTTTGGGTGACTTCGTAAATGACTCTATGGGGAAATTACTTTACAATTCACGAACGTGTCTTTGTGTCTTATTGTATGTGAGTGTGTGAAGGGTATTATCATGCATATATTAGATTTTATACATTTCCATGGGTCAGGGACGATTTGTCGACTGATAAGATGCCTCTTAAACAATTATTTTTTATGTGTATCTTTTGTATTTATCTTGTGTGCCTTTTGATGGGGATGTTTGGAGATGATGTTGGGTATTAATTGGATTTTTAGGTTGCTATGTGACACTATGAGAGTGAAATATGCGAGAGCAACGCAACGTGGTTGCTAAGGTACTACTGAAGTATCGCAAAGGCCCCTGGCTTATGACTTGACAGGATGATGAGCTCAAGGCACTGTGAAGTGGCGTTAACTTATTGCATAGCCCCAAACATTCACTTTTTAAACCACCCAACCCCTTCTTTGCAACAAAATCTACCTGCACCCTCCTAATAGCACTGTGACGGCTCATCACGACACCAAGACACATCGAAACGTTGCTCAAATTTAAGCTTCTGATTGAGCTTTTCCAATTTCTCGGTTTAGACAATTCTAAGCCACTGTTTAACATTCCTACCATCTAAATAAATGGTGGGCAAACTGTGTGTCGTGCAACAGTGTCTTTCATTTTTTTTTTGGAAATGTCATGAAACAAATGCCTTGTACGGTTTTGGTGGAGACTTAGAACGTACGTGAGCTACAGCCAAGCTTCAGCACATAGCATGTCCACCACTGCCCTAAATCCTGACCATCATTCTTAACCGACCCTTAAAAAATCCTCCCAAGCATTCCTTTTTTGTGTATTTAACTTCTTCTTTTTTTTTGAAAATTTCATTTACCTAAGAAAATATCATAAAATTTGATTTAATTTACCTACCGTACCTTCAGACGATGCAAATTCATCCTACCGTGAAATATTTCTTCTCATTCTCGTTTATTTGACGAAGCAAATTTTTGAGACAGACGAAAAAAGGCACAAAAAAGAAGAAAAAAAAAGTATTTTGGAATAGAAAATTAAATTTAAAAAGTTTTTGAAGGATGGGAATTTACTTTCAATTGGAAACTTTTTTTTATATGTTTTGTTTAAAATGAATTCCTTTTCAACCTTAAAGAATTTAACCTTTCGGCCTGAATTCGAGTACCTTTTGAAGTATGTATTCATGTATTTTTTCCCTTTGTTCAATAGTTGAGGAGGTTGGAAAAGGTATGAAGTCATACTTTAAAATGATTTTTAAGTGGATTTTAGTAGATATGATGGGAAATTTTAAAGGGAATTGAAGTTTGGGAGGATTTGGATGATGCGTATGGATTGTGGATTTAAATGTGAATTTTACTGGCAAATTCAAGCAATTTTAAAATGGAAATTCTCAAAGAATTTTGTAGCTTAAATGGAAATATAGGTTCAGACTTGGAGGCTTGCAGAACAGATCAATTGTGATCCTTGACTTTCCCCAGATGGCACTTAAAGCTCGTTCTATCATGGATAGTAGTTGCCAATACCAAACTCTACACTGTCTTCACCAACAGTCTACTTCCAAGAATTCCTTAGCCGCCCTCGCGCTCTTTTCCCATCTACAAATTCCCCATAAAATCATATAATCCAAAAATTCCAGCTCAGAAGCCTCACAAAAAAATATCCATTAATCAAAATTCATACCTCAATCGTTACACCCACGAGCAAAATCGTCAATATTTTTTCATTATAATACCTTTTCAAGCGAAAAATTCATTGAATAAAATAAATTTAAAGAGAATTTCCATTCAGAATATTTTACCAAAGGGACTAATCACCAATAAAATAACAAGATGAAAACGACCGTAAAACATTCCACATTTTGTGCTGTACACATTTTTTTACGATGAAATCTGAAACAATTCGAATGGTAAATTTTTGTGAATAAGGAAAAAGAATCCTAATCAAATTTACTGGTATGGATACTTGGTTAGGGATGGATTTAGGGGGAAGGTCTCATTAGAGCTTCTGGAGCCTCTTTTGGGCTTCTAGAGTCTCTTTAGGGCTTATGGAGTCTCTTTAGGGCTTCTGGAGTCTCTTTAAGGCTTCTGGAGTCTCTTCAGAGCTTCTGGAGTCTCTTTAGGGCTTCTGGAGTCTCTTTAAGGCTTCTGGAGTCTCTTTAGGGCTTCTGGAGTCTCTTTAGGGCTTCTGGAGTCTCTTTAGGGCTTCTGGAGTCTCTTTAGGGCTTCTGAAGTCTCTTTAGGGCTTCTGAAGTCTCTTTAGGGCTTCTGAAGTCTCTTTAGGGCTTCTGGAGTCTTTTTAGAGCTTCTAGAGTCTCTTTAAGGCTTCTGAATTCTCTTTAGGTGCTCTGGAGTCTCTTTCGTGCTTCTGGAGTCTCTTTATGGCTTCTGGAGTCTCTTTAGAGCTTCTGAAGTCTTTTTAGAGCCACCAATGCGTCACAGTGCTATCTCTAACACCAAGTAACCCTTACTATACCCCCGTCAACACCTCTCTAACTTCTCAAAGCAAGTGTTCATCGACTGTGCATCAATAATTCATCTCAAACGCGCGATACACAAAGAAAATTGTATAAAAGGCATCAAGTTCGTCGATAAATCTCTCACATTGATCCTTATTGTCTTTCACTTACAACCCTTTTACACATTTATCATAAACTGTAAGACGAGAAGGAAAAAAGCTCACTTCTTATTCTATACCAAAGACTGTTATCGACTGTGTTTGTTTTCTTATCCTCTTATCATCATGAATGGAAGGGGATTCATATACTATTTCTGAACCTTATTCAACCTCGCGTTTCATATTACTATTACTTTACGTTTCTAATACCCACGTCTAATGTAACGAATGTTGTTTCTGTTCCTAGTTGATGTATTTCAGTGTCATTGATCGACGATTTAACGCTCAAAAAAAAAAGTAAAGTAAAATTTATTACAAAACATAAAAAATGGAAACATGTTGGGATAAATTATTGTGTAACTTACTATCATAGACTTCTTCACGTCTTGTAGACATGAGAAGCTAGCAATATTTGCTAAAAAAAGAGCCAACTTGGAAAGGTATAAAATAGAAATGCTCACATTTTTTATCTAACATACACGAATGTGGAATGCGTGCCGTTGGGAAATTTTATAAATGCACTTCTTATTTGAGGGACTTTTTTTTTTCATTACTTTTCATTTGTTTTACGGATAGAAAATTCTAAGTGCCATGAACACGTGTGTGAAGCTTATGAACATATATGTATGAATATGCGAGAATCTTGACATTAAAATTATGCTCATAAATTATTATTTTTTCTATTTATTCTGTCGTCTTGAAGACAGTCAGCTTCTTTTGTTTTGGGTTTGTGTGGGGATGGGAGAAAGTTTGAGTTACAGCGCATTTTTAATGGGATGCTGGTGGAATTTGTGGTGATTTTTTGGTACTTTTTGATGGATTTGAAGTTTTTTTAACTGGTTTTGCTGCAGGTTCACTTAATTACTTATTTCGCCTGCTTTACAGCTCAATTGTGATCCATGGCATCCCTCAGATGCCGACTAATCGCTGGCTTCTGCCTGATTATCTTCAATGGGCCATATGAGGCCATAAGGACGTCAAACGGACTCGGCTTCAATTTGGTACTAATAAAAGTGGTTTGGTGGAGCCTAAAAAGCTCCGTGGTGAAGCCTTTTCCATTTGTGTCACTCTGGAGAGTCAGTAAGAAGTCAAATTTGATGCATTTGACTCAATAAACCTAATTCTACAATTTAAAGCTTAATAAAGACCTTTTTGAATTAAAAGGTTCTTCAATATGTTTGATTCTCCTCTTAAAATGGCTGTAATTTTAGAATTTGGCATCTTCAAGCCTTCAAAACAAGCCTACTTACTTACTTCGCTGGTAGGATTGATCAGTAAGGATCCATGGCTTTCCATAATTCGCGGATAAAGCTGATTCTATCTCTAGAAACCGCCAGCCAATTACTGATGCCAATTGCATCACTATCTCTTTCGACAGCATCTATCCATGAATTCAAAACACGCAATTCCTTACAAAACCTACACCTCCCACCTCAATTTTAAAATTGCTTTTCCAGAAAATAAGCTCAAATCTCTTCAGCTTAACTCAAAAATCCACCCATCCACACAATGAAATTCCATCCCCTCCTTACTTCCGTCATATTAGGCAAATGCCATCGTCTTTACAACGTAAATCCCTTACAGTCTGATTCTCTCATTTCACATTGTTACAATTTTTTGAGGTTTCTCGTCAAAAAAAATTCCAAAAAATGCGCACCCACATTGTGAAATTTTTTAAATTTTTTCTTATCCCCGACTTTATGTCTGTATTTATTTAGAATATAAATATGCATAAAGTACGGAGGAAAATATCACATCAACTTTGCCTCAAGCAAAATTTCCCAACGGATCATGAAATAGAAAAAAAAAAAAATTTAACTTTCTACAAAATAAGATTTAAATATTCATTTCTACTTGCTTTAATGTGAATGGATGCTGATGTTCAGCACATATACATGCATACATATTTATGCAAGTTTTATCTTCTTTAATTTAATTAAAATTTTAAACACAAAAATGAGTAAAATGAAATAAATAATTAAGAAAATACATAATAAATTGAATTAAATTAAATTGAATTTTACAAATTTGAAATTCAAACCAAACCCGAGTGACACAAATTAAGAAGGCTCTATGTCACCTCCTTTATTAACATCAAACGGTGTCCGTCTATGGTTAAATTGAGTCTCCTATAACTGCATTGGGTCGACTATGGCAGCAATGGGTCGTCTATGGCCGAATTAGATCCTCAATGGTCGCATTGGGTCACTTATGGCCACATTGGGTCGACTTTAACCAAATATGGCCGCATTGGGTCGTCTATGGCTGTATTGGATCTTCTATGGCTGCATTGGATCGCTTTTGGCTGTATTGTGTCATTTAGGACCGCATTGGGTCGCTTGTGACCTTATCAAGTCGCTTTTGGCCGCATTGGTTCGCTTATGGCAACTTTGGGTCGACTATGGCCGCATTGTGTCGCCTATGCCCGCATTGGGTCGCCTTTGACAGCCATAAGGACGCCAAACGGATGCAGCTACCATTTGGTGTTAAGAAAGAAAGTTTACGGATCCTCCTTACTTTATGTCGTTCGGGCAATAAAATATGTCATTTAAAAAGACTTTAAAGGCAAAGACTTTCCCAAGATAAACAATGATGAATGCTTAAAAATACATTTTAAAAGTTAGGATTGGCAGTCGATGGAGTTTGATGACATTTTCCATGTGGTTGGTAGACCGGAGGCGAAAGAATCGATTTACAGAACGTTGACCAGAATAGAATATGCTTGACCATTCAATGTAATGATGGTCTGCTGACCACAAAATGACAATTTGACGTCAATAAATGACTGAATTTAAATTTCAACTTTTGCATTCCTTTTTTTGGGGAATGAAATGAGACAGAATTTTCTTTTTTTGGGTTGCATCAATTCTTTTGTTGTTGATTCTGGCTGGATATTGATCTTTAAATTGATGGTGAAAGCTGGTGGGATTTATATTGAAAAATATGGAGATTATTAGCATTTTCGTCAATTTGACTGGATATTTTAATGAAATTTCTGCATTGGGTGGAGATGAATTTCTTTAATAATATAGATTTTGTGGCTGCTTGCTGACAAAACTACGTCTACTTTAAGATGGACAAGGGTAAAATGACATCAGCGGCTTAAATGGTTGGCTTTCCTTCTTAACTTGTAAGTACTGGTTCTGTTCGGGGTGTTTTGAGATTTATGGCACATAATGTGTCTTGTAATTGGGTGCATTGCGGCTGAGGTTGGGCTAGGGCGCCGCTTTGTCAATGTGTTAACGACATGACGTAAGGCTGTCCTGACGGTTGATGTTCCCGCATATTCACAATGAAAAATTAAATTTGCCACATCGTGCTATTTCGGATGTCTTCGGTCCTCACTAGATCTGCCAATCCTAATATAAATACTAACTAACTTTTCACAAACCAATAAACATCAATTTTGACTACAAAATTGACTACAAAGTTGCTTAAAATACTAAAAAAACCAATTTAAAAGCAGTAAAACTAAATAAAAATCAACCAATTTAAATATTAAAGAACGCGTGTCAATAACGACAACATCCAATACAATAATCGATTACAATTCAATTGGTTTTGAATTTAAATTACATTTTTTTTTATCTTTTTCTCTATTCAGTTGATTAATTTTTATTCATAAGACATTGTTCTATTCTTTATATATTTTTTCCATCATTCTTTTGCTTTTACTTTGATAACTTATGCAGAAATAAGCCCTCATTTTACGATAGACATTGCAATGAACAGAAGAAAGAAAAAATATTAAATAAGAGAATTTATTCACTGATAAGGAGAAAGTCTTGCAGACCTTTTTTTAACTTAATATTTTCTCGACTCTCTCTTTTTTGTGTTTTCTTTTCCTTTAAGACGGAGAATTTAACATTTTTTTTTTTTTTCAAAAAGAGATTTTCATCTTAATTAAAAGTGGAATTATTTTTTTTTATGAAAACCCACGTTGAAAAAATGATTTAGCGTATTTTTGTGTGTGCTGATGTAAGCTTTGTTGTGGTAAGGGTTGTTGTGCTTTTGGATATAATTTGTCTGGATGGCTACTTTTAAGGATGTTTGAGATGAAGACAACGTGAATTTGAAAAAAAGTTGATTTAAATACTAAAAAAGCTCAATGCAACGAAATAGCAGCGGTGGTGTAGTAGTTAGAGTATCTGCCTATCGACCTTCACGACTTGAGTTCGATCCCAGAAAAGTCTAGTTAGATTCGGATGTTTTTTCGTTGTTTCTAGTCACATTAACTTGATTTGTGTATTTGCGACGAACAAAACTCTCAAGTAGAACTAGTCGAACTTCCCAGCAGCACAATGTACTTGCCGAATCAACAACGAAACATTAGAACGTCCTGGCGGCTACTTGACGACTCTAGTTCTTTCGAGAATTCTTCAATTCTAGAATGAGCAACCCGAACAGCATAACATGTTCGCCAAGATACTGTCAAGTAGCCGCATTAACGGTAAAACATGAAGTTGGCTCAGACGGTATCACGACAGATGATATCGAACCAGCTTTATGGCGTACAATGCTATTTACCGCATTGAGCTACTCGGGGGAATTTAATATCAAGATTCACGGATGTAAAATTGATAATTACTCACTTTATCCCAGAGTTGCCAATCAGGCAGCTGTGAAAGACAAAAACCGTACAAATTCTTGATAATTTTTATGGTTTTTCTTACAAATTCATAAAAAATCAAGAATTTGTACGATTTTTGCCTGTCACAGGTGCCTGATTCGCAACTTTATCCAGCATTTTTACAATCAATTATCTACTCAAATCCTCATTTAACTCCCATTCTTCTATCCAAACAGTCAAATTTTTCTCAAAATAATCCCATTTCTAGGTCAATCATGTCCCCCATCACAAACAATAAACCAAATAAATAATTCTGATTGACAAGTGCAATTTACAATTGGACAATCATGTGGACATCCATTAGGTATATTTACACAACAACTTTATTGCGTATTGATGGAAGTTAATTTGTAATGAATTATTCAAAATCAATTGTTGTTTGATTTAGTTATATCCGACAGTTTAGATGGAAATCCATGTGATTTATCTACTTGAGTTAAAATGCTTGTTATGGTCAGCAAAAGCTCCACAGATCTTCATCCTTAAGTTGTTTACAGATGCTTAATAGGAACGTAAACATTCTCACAATATAATTCAATATCTCCTTTTATGATCAATTAACCTGTCAATTGACCTGAAATATTAAGAAGACTTTCAATGAATAAGATTATAATATGTTTCATCATACATGCAAACACGCTTGAGGTCATTTGATGCCTCTCGAAGAAATAATATTTTGATTTTGAATAGAAAAGAACAGACTTTTATTCATAGTTAGATGAAGCATTTGTGAAAGCTCAATGAATTGATTTTATTTTATGTGTCAACAGATGATTGAGTTTATTGATACCATTCATGTTTTGAAAGTAAATTGTTAGAGCTATAAATCCGATTAAGGGAAATTGTAATTAATATTTTGATATAAATTTTGTAAATGGAAATTTGAATTTTTGTGAGAATGGATTGAATGGGAGTTATGGGAATATTTAATTTCGGAATTTTTAAGGAATTTTGAATTTCAATTTAAATCTATTTTGAGTCCGAGAATCATTCTGGTGCTCCAGATTGGGGTTCAGCACTCTGTCTTCTCTGTTAGCTTATGGATCTTATCTGGGATCATCAGCTAAGCTTCATAGCTTGGATCTTTTACTGAATTTAGGGGTCCATATTCCATCGGAATGTCCTAGTCTTGGGATATGTCAGGTCGTAGCATCTGAAATCCATAAATGTGAGGAAGATTTTTGAAATTTCATCAGATATTTCCCCAAAAAAGGGGCGTAGCCTCCTAAATTAACCCTCGTTTCCATTAAATATGCTTCAGCGTAAAATCCGGAATATTTTATATCGATTTGGAGTTTTCCAGGCATTGCTTCAGGTTTTACTGTTGAGCATTTCCTTAAGGTTTAGTTTGCACGCAACTAAGGATGACCCAGAGCATTATAACCTGGCAAATAAGATGTGAGCATCTTGATTTTGAGGCAAATTGAACAATTTGGCCCTAGACTGTAAATAGCGACGGTACTTTTGATGACCATAACCATTCCTCTGTCTTTGCCTCTACACTCTTCAATATAGACAGCTTCCTCCTGTACCATTTGGTCCAAATTCATAACTCTCCCAAACTTTAATATCCATCCAATTATAAATAGCCATATCCATCATCAGCTTAGCTAATAAGCAATTTTTAAGATTAATATTCCCTCAACAAATCTAGACAATTTATACAACCGCCTCTCTACTATCCAAAAATGGAATTATGTTCACCAATCAAATTCTATGCTGCAACACCCATCCAAACAAAGCTTAACATTCATACCAAAAGCGCCACAACAACTCACTGACAGCTAAACATTTGTTTACTTCTTTTTTGCTCCTTTTTTTTCGCATTTATTAAATTTTTGTTCCTCATTGTTTTCTGCTCAACTCATTGTTCTCACAGCCAGCATTAATACCGTCCTTTCAACAAAATTTCTTGTTCGGTTTTTCCCCGTCGACTTAACATGAAGACAACAACAGCGAAAATGGCATAAAATAATGAAAAGACGGAATTTAATTTCAGTTCCGATTTTCTCATGCTGTGCGTGAAGCTAATAGCCATAGCTATAAAGTCCATAAGTCAAAAAATTTGTTCCGCTTACATCATTTCAGCTTATTGTCATATCCAGGTCACGATTAGTTTTTATTCACAAAGGACTGTAAACTGGAAGTGCAAACTTCACATACTTGACAAGCGTAAACAAAATCCTCGGGGGCTACTTGTAGATGAGTGGGAAAGGACTGTAGTAAATATAAACACAATGAAATATGAAAAAAAGCCTTTTTCTTGAGATATGGATGTGGCATCTTTAGACACACAACTTGCTTTTATTTTTAAATGGAATGAAAACAAGTCAAAAGGAAGAAGAAATGTTCTCATCGTTATTTATTTCCCTAGACAATTTACATCATTCGTATTTTGTCACTTGATGGGAGTTGGCAATAAGTTTGTGTTGGATATTGTGTCTTTTATTGGTTTTGTTGATTTGTGGATATTTGGAGATAATTTAAGTTTTGATAGTTCAAATTAAACTTTTTTGATTGAGGAACTGGATGCTGTGGAGATATTCTTGATGATTAACACACAAGAGATCTTCAACTTCTGAAATAGGCAGTTCTATACTTTAAGGAGTCTCCCTGGACCAGAGTAGAGCAACCTAAGTTAAATATGCCTGATGCGCGACACTCAAGTTGCCCATCCTTACTCTATGCTAGGAATGTGGGTCTTTAGGGGACAGTGCCTGTGGTTACTATTTGGACTGAAGCCTGTTCAATTCAACAAATTCCATAATTCATCCAGTTTTCAAGTTCTAACTCAATCTAGAATCATGGATCATAGAAACTAGTTCAAAGAACTGTAAATCCCGTAACATACAATATTTCGGCACAAAGATGCCTTCCACAAGCTCCATGAACTTTGCTACAATGTTTAATATTATGCATATCCACAAAAATCCACTTCCTCCTTACCAAATCAACATTGAACTTGGAAATTTTCAGCACACACACACACACACCGAATATTCTTAATTAACATTCATCCTTTAATCTTCATATATCTAATCTTCACAGCAAATAGTTCCTTAACTTCAATCATTCTCAGGAGTTTGTTCGGTTAGTACGTAACGTGGAATCAACTCCATGTTCCCTTATGTATTGAATTTTTCATTTCATTGATCGAGGCGCTACAAAATTCTTGACCTTAAGGGTTTCTGAGGCCGAAAACGAGACTTCCTATGTATTCTCGATTCCGGCCTCGTTCTCGGTTCCGGTTTTGTTCTCGGTCTCGATCTCAATCTCGGTCCTGGTCTCGTTTTCGGTCCCGGTCTCGTTTTCGTTCCAGATCTCGTTTTTGGTCCCGATCCCGGAATTGTTCTCGGTCCAGGTCTCGGGAATTTTAGGAGACCAAAACTTTGGAAAACCTTACTCAACCTCAGCAGCTCCTTTTCCCTTAATAACGCTCCGTATTATGTAAACGACCCCCAAATTACTTCCTTCATACTTGCTGAATTTTCTGCAACCAACAGCATTTCTGTGCTAACTCATATTGAGACTGTTTTTTTTTCTATTTATTTAATACTTACAGAGGCTTTTGATGCCTTTTTTTTCCGTAGAAACGCGCATTAAGCTTCCAATTTATTTTTTTATACATGTTTACATATACACAAGCAAAAAAATAAATAAGATGAGAAGAACGAGAACATCCTCTTAATGAACCGCAAATTCCTTTATGCTACTGCTGCTCCTAAAACATATTCTTGATGCTCCTCATTCCATAAATTTTGGATGCCTATAGTAATACACCACTGTAATATTTACATCACTTGTCGTTATCCAAAACACATCTGCTCGCATGTATAAAAAAAAGGCAGAAAAAGACAGAAAAAATCTAATTTATTATATTCATCAAGGCGGGGGAGTGGGTATAAGAGGAAAATGTCATGTGACAAACTTAAATGGTTATATCGTCTGACTCTCGTTTAATGTTTAAGGAGCATAGACACGCACATAGTATTCACTAGTAAATTCATAAAAAAAAAGTTTCGTTTCTATAATTCTTTTATTATTGCAATAAGTGGAGCCATAAATGTCATCACAAATTTCGTTTTCTTTTCTTCTTATTTTTTCGTGACTCTATAAATGTCAATTTATGTGGTGGATATGCACTTGAGTATAAATAGAATAAAATGTCTTATGTCAGCAGATAAAAAATATTTCGATGATTATGTCCAGTTGAAATATTATGTCATTTATTATAGAAATGTTGAAAGGGAAGCATTTCATTGATTTTGAGGTGGATGTGCATTGAATTTTGGGATGTGCATTGAATTTTGTGGATGTTCATTGATTTTTGTGGATGAGATTGGGTGTTTTGAAGAAAATGAAGGTTATATTTATTGAGGGAAAACTTAGAAAGCATTTGAAAAGTTCTTACGGATTTTCAAGATTTGAACTTTTTGTCCGCTATTTTTTCCTCACTTCGAAAAGTTTTTTGAAGATTTTGCTTAATTTACGATGTTTTTTGATGCAACAAGGATGTCAATCCATTAAAAAAGATGGCAAAAGTCAACTAAAAAAGATTTGAAAGTGCTAAGTCCAAAATTCATCAAAATATTCACAAAACAATTTTTTACTCTAACCTATAAGCACATTTTCTTGATTAACAATAAAAAATATAGAAAAATTCACAATTTCCCACTAAAAAGTCACATCAAAAGTCAACGAACCACTCAAATTAACCCAAATTCCCGAGCATATCCACAAAAATGTTACAAAAAATATTTTCATAGTATCCACATGTTCACCCTCATTTATGCAAAGGAATTTAATCTATTTTGTTACCTTTTCTTTCAACAAATTCAAACACCAAAAAATTCCACCCCCAAACCTGCTTCTCATTTACTAAACCTCTCATCATGTCCACAATTTGACGTTATATTGAGCGAGAAGTAATCAACAAAATCCTAAACAAACATTCATTGCTGAACAGCGAATCGAGTGTAGGTGAAGAAAAAAAATCGAAATTTCATGACACATCCATTTCATGTTTCCCTCGAGCTTCATCTTACTTATACTCTATTCTCCTATCAATTCAGGAAGAGGAGCAAAAAACAGATAGGAAAAAATTCATTTTTTTGTTGCTGACTTGATGTTCATCGTCTTCATATTATCTTCATCTCATCTTATTTCACTTACTTAAGGTTATGTGGCTACAGAGAATTCTCAAACAAGTCCAAGGAAGTAATTTTTTTGTGCGAGATTATTGAGGAACATTGGGAGTTATGAGGATATGCGGTTTGGGCTGAGTAAATGGGGGCTTTTTGAGGATTGAGGATGATTAAGGATGCTGGAGATAATGAAAAATATTTTGAGGTTATGTTAAGGAAATTTTGATTAAAATGAGTAAGCTTTAACATTGAGGTTAAAAGTCGATTTTGTTTACTGGCTCTTATGTGACTTGCGTTTGACCTAAATATGCTTCATCCGAACAGCTAGAAGCTTCAATGTTGTTTTATTAAGGACAAGTATATGTATGGAATTGCAGGGTTTTATAAAAAGAAATTGAAGACTAACGTGAAGATGCACATGTCTCTCATGTTATTTTGATATGCGCATTCAGGTGCGCAGTCTTGCGCCAATTTTATATTTTTACTAAGCGCATATCTGCGCATTCAACTATTATTCGATTCTTTCAAATTTGACAGTTTTTTGATATTTTAGAATCTAGGACTGAAAAATTACACATCTTAAGCTACAATCTAACTCATCTCAAAATATCCCAATATCTCTTCAACTACATCAACATCAAACACCCTAACTACATCAAATCAATCAAAAACTGCGCTCACAAGCTCAATCAATTCACGTACAACTTACGTCATTCACTTCCACCTTCGTGATGTTGTCAAAATTCACATGGGAATATGTGGAACTGGACTAGAAAAACAGAAGTGTTTGTGTACATTTCTAGACATTTCCGTCCCTTTATATTATACACAAGAACTGAACATTTTTTCAAGAGCCTGTTTTCATTACTGCTGTGAGAATACTTGAGATACATCCTTGACTTTCTTCTTCTGTTTCTATATTCCCTCAATAGGACTAATGCCTGCATAAAATAATAGAAAAAATATTCCAAATCTAATCAAATCGACTGATGACAATCGTGTTTGTCATATTCAAGCATTTTATTTATTGATTCATTGTTTTGCTTTCATTTACTTTATCATTCACATGTCATATGGCAGTTCCATCACTTGAGTTTTTTTCATCATTATGATTTTATTGGCATCATATGTTTTCCTTTATTGTAATATTATATTCTATTATGATTTTATGAAGATGATAACAAACAATTAAGCTCAATGAGGGAGTGCCCTAAAAGCCTCTCGTTGTGTCTATGTCTATACATGCTTGTATCTCTCTGGAGAGAAACTTATGGATAATGGGGAATCTATGGAAGCATCGTGAGAATTTTATACCTTTCCAAAAATACTTTTTTTACTTCCAAAACTTACCGAAAATGGGAAAATTTTGTCAGAATAGGTTTGAAGTTCTTGAAAATTTAATCAGATCTGATAGAGATTTTGTGTAAAGTTTTAATGAAAGCGAGTAAATTGCTTCATGTAAAATTTAATTAGGAATATAAGAGATATTGTGAAGTTCATGAATATGATATTCGTATGTAGAATTTTCAATCAGTTTTATATTGATTTGATAAATTGAATGGATGTGACAGGAACTAATGGTGCATACACATTTAAATGATGTAAATTTAGAACATTGTAATAACAAAATTTGATCATTTTTTGCAACTGTCAGTTAATTATAGCACATTCAATGATGTTAAGCATTAAATGTATACGCAATTGGTCATTATAAAGCTCTAAATGCATCATTTAAATATTTTAAGCCTGAATTGGTTTTCAATTGAGAGTTTGGTTCAATTTACATCAACTTCCGGAGGCATACGATATAGAAAAGGGATAATTTCCGGCTTCAAGCCAGCTTGACTCTAGACTGAAGCAATATTTGATGAAATCCGGTCTTAGACAAGACTTACGTTGGCTTGAGTTGGATTTTTTGCTTTTTCTACTCCATGTGCTATCCGTATGCTGCGTATCCTGCATTTGCTATTCAAATGGTAAACAATTGATTAATTTTTGACAAATCTTCAAGATTTACACCAGTAATTTTCATAAAAAATTTACTGTACATTATCGTTTTATCAGTTCTACGTAAAGTCACACTGATGGCATCGTGACGGCTGATTTCGACCCATGGTTCGTCACATTGTGCTGCTCAGAAAGCTTATGAAACTGCTTAATTCATAAATATGAGCTTAAAACCAGCATTAATGCAGCTAATAACATTTTCGCTTTAAAAATTGATTGAAATTAGTTATCTTGTTGACAGCAGTCCAACTTTGTGATTAACCGTTATTACCGTTATTACGGCAATGTGTCGGTAGCCTAACGTTGTGCTGCTCAGGAAAGCTCATGAATGGCAGATATGTGAGGAGATGTCACACAGAGGCGACGTCGTCCAGTTGAAAAAAGAGCCTAAACGGAGCCTTAAAAGCTTCATATCAGTACCATCTTCATTTGTATCGGTAGGGATTGAATCCTCAAAACATTTTAAACCTTAAAAAATTCTGACAAAATTCCCCATAAGGTCTTCACACCTTATTTTTAAACGCAATATATTTAAATATTAACTTTAATCGAAGTCCAAAAGAATTTTTTGTTTCCGAAAACTCTACGAAATGGAAAAACAAAAAGAAAATTGAAATTTTTTTGTCTATGGGAGGAACTTTTACACATTTTTCCTTATTTTTGTCATTATAATTTCCATTGTCCTGTACCACCTCTCAGCCGTTGTGTTCATTTCAGTTAAATAATTTATTGACGGGGACAATGGCATTAAGCACAAGAGCGTATAGCCATTGTCGAGTCAGAGGAAAATTTTGTGTAATTTGATTTGCAATTTTTACGTTTACTGCCCCATAAATTTGATTATCCTGTCTACATTGTCCTACCTTACTTCCTCCCCATCCATATTTTTGCATTGATTCTTTCATATTGATTGTCAAATTGTGTATATATAAAGTTAGGATAGATTAAAATTAGAGAATATCTCAATCAATTAAGTTAATTGAAATGAAAATAAAAAGAAAATATTCAAAAAAAAAAAAAAAATTAAAATAATTTTCAAACATTTTTCTTCTTTTTTTCATGCCGTCCATTTTTGCATGACCTATATATAATATATATATATATACATATAAATATATTTCTAGATGGTTGTGAGATGTGATACATTTCTGGTCAATTAGAGACATTTGATTTAGAGACGCAGATGCAGATTGCATGGACTGTGAGAATTTTTATTAAAAAATAAACAAAAAAACTTAAAACAAAATGAAAAAAACAAAAAAAATTAAAAGAAACCAAAAATTAAAAAAAGAAAAATGAATTAAAAAAAATATTTTAAAATAAACAAAATTTAAACAAAAAAAATTTAAAAAAATCAAATTAAAATAAAAAATCACTTAAAAAATCCATTATTTTTATATATTTAGTTATAAATCATCTGACTCCGAGAAGCACACGAATGTAAATTGTCAATCTTCTAATTTTATGGCCATATAACTTAAAAAGGTAGAAATTAACACTAAAATAAAAGTTTAGTGTCCTGGAAAATTGTAATTATCTAACTTTCCATTAACCATGGCAACAAATGGCAACTTCATGTTAATTTTTGTCGTTCCTTCGTCAAATGAATGACATTGGCAACAGGATTCGTTCAATGATTTTTTGCTTGCTGAGCTTTGCTTTTATTTAAAAAAGGTTTTTTTGAAGGGAATTTTTCTGCCTTTTTGCTACTCATCAAGTGTTTTCAATTAGCTTTAGGTTGATACTAAGTTTGGGGAAAGTTAGGAAATTATCAAGAAATTATTGCTTTTTTTCATTAAGATCCGTGAAGTTATGAATGGGGTTTGCTTGTTACTAGGCATAAATTAGACTTAGCCCGACTAGGCAAGTTAATTGGCACATGCAAGAGATGTTTGTGATGCTGTAGATTAGGGATTCTTGTTACTAATGGATATTTAGTACTGATTTAAGTTTTGTGAATTTGCAGTTCATGAATATGCTCACAAAATTGAGCATTCTCAATTATATTGATTGAGTATAATTTAGGGTCTGTTAGGAATTAAATCAGTCGTAGGGGTTAGTAACCCCCACTGAGAAGTTTCTTCATAAATCGACAAGTTCCACTAGGTCTACCAGCCAAAGTCAACAGAGACCTACGATCGACTAATGACATATTCTCTGGAATGCTCCATAATTTACTGAAAATCATGCAAAGCTTAACCTAGCATTGTTGTGTCAAAGATCAAGGCATGAAAATCTGCGTTGTAGAGAAGGGATTCTTGATACTGACGAATATTTAATACCGATACCGGTAATCGACCAAAATACAAACCATTAATCTGGTTTTCATTCAAAACTGCAGGCTTCAGCCTGTGATGAACCAACCTGTTAAATTTTGACTAGATTCTAGGAAAAATTCTATTTGATCAGAGCTTAAAGTCGACTCAAATTTTGTATAAATTAGAATTGAAAATCAAATTTACAATTTACAATTTTAGTCTACTTAAAGCTTTGAAGTCTAGGCTATGCACGCAAGCAAATGCATCTTCATATCCATTGCAATTTCATCAGATCAGCTTCTTATATTGATTTTTAATACAGACCGTGTGTGTCAGATCATCTGATTTCATCCATCTGTTCAGTGTTATTTCAAATTTCATGTTTTAATCATATTCTAAATTATTCAATTGCTAGAGTTAGGAATTTTTAAAAGGAATCAGAAATCCGTGAGTTTTACTTTACTGATTACAAGTTCTTCTTGTTAAGATTCGAACCTAAAGCATTTAATTGAAGTCTAATCATTTAAATATCATGCATCAATCTGCAAAGTGCAAGATTTTTTCAGTCTACGAACATTAAGTTAACATCCAGCCAAATTTAAATATCAATATAAATAAATTGCTCCTACTTAAAGTCAGTTCCAAATACATAAGCAATGAAGAGCTATGAAAAAACAATATCAATAGCAATAATGCCCAAAAAAAAGTTAAATATATCTCCTTTAAATGTCCCAATAAAAGTCCCCAAAAATACCAACATCCTGTCACTAGGGATGGCAATTCCATTCATTTTTTATCAATAAATTCAAAACCTTTTATTACATTCACGTCTAAAATAAGAAAAAGAAATCCATTTGAACGAGGCCATACTTCACCTGCTATTTTTGAAACAATTTATCACGCCGCCTACAATCGACATCCATTTTACATTCTCGTGCTGCTCGGATAAGGCACATTTATTCATCATTTTTTTTTTATTCCTTAATTTTCGTCTCACATAAAAGTGCTTTTCACTTTAAATTATTGTTTATGTAGCGTTTCTTATTGCCTTATTTATGTTTTACCCACACCCACTTCATTTGTCTTGTTGATTTACTGCTATTTGCAATACATCCTGTCCTCTTTCCAATCTTCACAAAAAATTTTGTTTTTTTTTATCCTAGCTATTTCATCGTCAAGGGGTTTGAAACTTTATTGTTAAGAATTACTTACTCTTCGGTTCCTTTCAGCGCAAAGTTTCACTTAAGAGATTTATGTAGCGTCTCACATTATATCCAGTGGTGGGCAACCTATGTGATGCGGCACTCTTTAAATTTTGTGAAAATGTCTTGAACCGTATGTCGTGTACAACTTTGGTCAAAGCTCACCATCAAGCTGTACCCCGAAAAAATAAAGGTTGTCCGCCCCTGCTTTATATGCTGCAAAAACCAAGTCTTATTGAAAGAAATTATTGCTGTTATTTAATGGCTCGTTTATATGGTCTTGTGCATTAACACACATAATTTAGTAAATTCAAAATATATTTATTGAGCTTTTAAATTTTCACACGCAGTCGAATGAAAAAGTTGTTAAATCATCAATTGCCGCGGGGCTTATTTTGTGTTGGGTTTGGGAATTTTCGGATAAAGTAATAAATGAAGCTGTAGCTATGTCTTGGGGGAATGTGAGAACTTTAACTTTTTTTTGTCTTACATTGATGTAGCTACATGAAGTATTTGAAAAGTTTGGAAAATAAGCTTGATAGATGAAGTTTAAGCTTTTCAAATTTGAATTTTTAGGAATTATTTTAAAATTTTCTGATGTAAGTTAGTAAGTCGAGTCAGTGAAGAAAGGGGAGCTGATAATGAATTAAGAGGGCTTTATAGATACGTTTAGTTGTCTTTACTGGCAATTGCATCTCTAGATTAGGCTACGAGGCGACAAGGGAGTAGCCAGAAAGAGAAGGCTTTTGGATGCACTGGACTTGAAGCCGATTCAAAATTATTTATTTTCGTGCTTGCCAGAGTACTAACAAGGCTACAAGCTTGTAGTTTGCATTGGGTCTTTGTTGTTACTCCAGCACTGCTCACCTTATGCTGCTTTCTTCATACAAGTTGACTTCGGAAATTGTCGGTTGTGAAGCTTACCATCTTAGGTGTCAAACTTTGGCCTCATTAATCCCCCAAAGATTGCAAGCTTAAACTCATTTTAATATTGCAATGCTAGAAAGAGACAATGAGTTGAGAGTCCTTAGAATGCCTAAAACGAGCTACGACCCAATAACATCTAGTTTTTTGATAACTTCAGCTTTATCTTGCCTGTCTTGTACAGAATATAATCGAAATTCTCTAAAAATTTCTACATAATCGTTCAAAAAATCCAAACATTAATTAAGGCACAGCTTAACCACTAAAACAAAGCCTATATGAGCAATAATTATGCAATCTCCCAAATATTTAGTGGAATTAACAATTTTAAATTCCCATTTTCATAATTAAAAGTATCAAATTAATAATTCTGACTTCAAATATTCCCCGAAATAAATAATTTTTAACGCTTGATAGTGTTTCACATAATCGCAGCCCACAAATTAATTAATCACAGCTACAGTGTAAATAAATTTTTGTAATTTACTAAACTCTATAATTATGACTGATAATCATATTATTATGAAATTTACGTTATTAACTATAATTAAATATCAGCTCAGTTACAAGAACTATGAGAAATTTCTCCTTAAAGTCATTAATTATGCATCAAAACTTTCTAGCAATTTTTCATCAGCACACTAATTATGACTATGGAAAGAACTGCTAAGTTGTGTCTAAAACAGTCTTGGGCAACTTGTGTGCTGCGACACACAAGTGTTTGACATAGGGAAATGCCATGAGACGTGTGCCCTGTGTTGCTTCAACTGAGGCTAGACCATGGCATGCCGTGAAAAATCAAAGGTTTGCCCATCACTGCCTAGAACTAAATCATTAAAATTTACACAGAAAACATAAATTTACGCTTCCCCGTAGTCGCCATGACTGTAAATGTGATGAAAGCTGTTAAACTTTTTTTTCATTCATTCAAGTCTGAATTTATTCATAAAAAAATGAATTTTTTTCATCCTGTACGTGGATGAAATGTACAATAATGTTAGGGGTATGGATATATGCGCATATATTAGAAAAGTTCTTAACAATTCTTAACGCTTATTACCCTTTATGATCATATATCATCTGCATTTGATGATTTAATGCCTCGGATGTGTGAAAATTTATTTGTGTCAACTTTATGGTTGTTTTTTATGCAGGGCTTCGTGGGAAAAGTCAGGGGTGTAGTGAGGTGGATGATTTTCGGAGTTTTGGAGATAATGCACCATCACCCTAGCGCTTATAGCTTAGCTGACCAGGCTAAAGCTTAGGCCATATTTTAAAAATTTTAAGCCATGCTTAAGGAGCATTGTGTATATTGAGGATTTTACTAATGACTTGATTCGACTTAAACCAGGTCGACTTAAAGCTCTGCTAGTGAGGAAGTTCTTCGTTACAGTTTTTGTGACTTTAAGATACAAAGTTGCGTATTATACGTGTCACACGACCTTGTCACATGGCTAGAGACAGTTTGATGAGTGAAAATTCCTCAATCCACTACTTTCAAAGCTGAATTAGAGTTTGAAAATGATCAAATCCGAGTCTCGAACCTTTTAACATATCCAACGAGTTGGTGTGTAATAGATAAGTCCAGATCAAAGCCACCATGCAACCAAGCCACTTAGATTCACTTCAAGCAACTGTTGCTTTGACAAATATTCAACATGGAGGGTTACTGGACATTCTTAGCCATAATTCAAAATGCATCTTTCGTGCAGCCTGAGTTGTCATTAGAAAATCCTTAAAATTTAACCCAAAACCATTGATCGAAGTGTTAATTTTGCCATAAACAAGCCCTAAATTATATTCTGTTCTATTTTGGCTAAAACTCCAAATCCCTGACTACGCACCTTACCACCAGCTCTACACTGTTGACAACAATAAGCCCAAACATTTCAAACCTTTACACACCCCGCTAATGTGCTCATATAATTCATAATATTAAGTACTTAAGCTGTATTCTCATAAATATGAGACCATGTGTGAATAATTTTATTTAATTTAAAGGTGAATCTCATGTCATTATTAATGTGATTAAGTATAATGACAAACACACAAAAAAAAGGAGCAACATTGAGTGTTGAAAATTATTTATACAGCGACTAATTATGTAGATTTATTCTTATTCTGGCTGATTTTGGTTCCTTTTTTATTTCGCTTTCCTTTTCATCTTGTATCTAATTATTGCCAACATCATCCACAGAATTTCTAAATGAAATTGTAAGAAAATTTATGTAGGCAAGGTCTATTGAATGATATTTTGGAAAAGTTGTTAACAATCTTCATATTATATAATTTTTATGGCCTTAGCAATAATTTCTCGATGGGTATTGAGGAGGTTGGCTATGTGTGTTGATTTTTGGAGGACTGTACAGTTGTGTTTAAGTGGTTAAGACTGTCTGGAGGTAATTTAAGTACTGTAATACCTGAAATCGTGTCTTCAAACAGTTGTTTGTCACGCACAACAGTTGCATATCGCACATCCCAGGTGTATGTCGTGTACAAGTCGTGCATCATAGTTGTATGTTGTGCAACACAGTTGTCTGTTATGCAACACAGTTGTAAGTCAAGTAACAAGGTTTTCAGTCACGCAACATGGTTGCCAGTCACGCAACATGGTTGTCAGTCACGCAACATGGTTGTCAGTCACGCAACACAGTTGCAGTAACTTAGCATAAGTCAGATAATCGACAATAACCATCAAGCTCGGCATTTGCTTGCCACTTGATCCTTGATGCTTCCGTCTCGACAACATGGTAGCAACATTTGAATGCTACATAGCTGATCAGGCTTGTAAGAACAGCTATCCATTTACAGTCCTCTACATAACTAAACAACATAGCCACCCAAAACCCATGAAATAAGAAGCTTTCATCGTCTATAATTAACAGCGTTCAAGGAACTGAATGTGTAATGTGAGGAAAAAGAATTTATTAATCATGAAACCAAGAGAGGCTTTCTATGGAGAATGGGAGAAAAATCTTTATAAAAAATATTGAGTGATTTTTATTGCCGCTCTGACCGAGATGAACTTATAATATGTATGGCTATTAAGATTGGCTATTTTGGGATTATTGGTATGTGATGAGCTTTAAGAATGTTTTGCGGTTGTTTGAGGATGATTTTGATATTTAAATATGTCAAAATTCAAAATTTTAAGAATAACGACTTTCAGAAATTTGAAAATTTTGAAAAGTTTGATAAAATTTGAATTTTAAGGAACAATGGCTTTCAAAAATTTGAATATTTTGAGAAATTCAATGCAAAATTCAAAATTTCAAACCGTTAGATTTCTAAATGTTCAATTTCAAATATTCAAAGTCCGTTAAACTCCATAAAATTTCAAATATTGAATCTGAAACTGAATTTTGACCTAAATTGATCAATAAAATTCATATTCTTACAATAAAAGTCATATTTTAAGACTTTATGACCAAAAGCTCTCATAGTTCAATGAAGCTCTTCACACAGCCCCCCATAAACTACACTCAAGTGTCATCATACTCGGTTCATAAAGGCAAAAGTCTTAACTCAAAATATATAGCTTAACTCTCTGCATAATTTTTATCTTATTCTGACTTCTTACATGCTTGTTCCTTCTTTTATCATCTTAATTTATCCTTTAGTTCTCTTACTTTTATGCTATGTCACCCATTTCGTTTCTCAAAATTTAACATTTCAAGTCATTAAACATTTAAAATTAAGAAACTTTATTTTTTTTGTTTCTTTCTACTCCTTCCTCTCCCTTGTCTTTTGTAATTCCATTCATTATGAGCTTCATTTTTTATTTCTTAATTTTTTTTAGGAGGGAGTTATTGTATATGGAGGCAGTCTGGCATTCTTTAAAGAAAATTATGTCAGACATTTAAATTGCTGGAAAAAATCAAGTTTAGGCGGAAATGAAATGTCAATTTTAGGGGATGGAATATATTTAAGGTTGCTATGGCAATGATTGATAATTGGGGAACTCCTGAATATTTAATTTTAATTCAATAAATTTTGAAGTTCAAAGTTAAAAAAAAAGTTTGAAATTTAACTTTTTTTAGAGAATTTAATTTGAAAAGGTAAATATAAAAATTGACAAAATTGAGTTATTGAATGACAATTTTGTAACAAATTTCCGGACCGCTTAAGGCTCTTTATGACAGCTTTTTGTAAGGCACATGAATCTCAAAGTGATTTTTGTATGAATTCTAAATTGTTACATTTGTTCCCAAGTAGAACAAACGAAGAAGGCTCTGCCACAGAGCATTGAAGAATATAAGGCTTCAAGACTTGCTTGGGGATGTATTTATGTCGTTGGGGATTTTATATCGAAGTTTTGATTGAATCAGAACGAATTTCAAATAAATTTGTAAAGTTTTAGAACTTTTCAGTCCATGAGAACGCGAAAGCTAGGGTTTTATGGATCAAACACAGTATTAACATAATGTAGAGTCGTTGGTTGTCAAAATTAAAGAAAAACTTATTCCAAACATTACTATTTACTTCACCAAACCCTTGAACCCCTGAAGAGGTATACACCTCTTGAAACCTAACTGCAGCTATGCAATCAGGGGTGCATTAAAGGCAAGAGGAGTATTTTGGTAGTTTGATAAACATATTCATCGCCTCTTCATCTTAAATACGCCAATGATAAGCAGTTAATATAGGGAGTCATGATGATAAGGGAGTCAATCACCCCACCTCTTTTTTTGAAGATAATGTTAATGTTTCACTTTACTGGGGTATTTTGAGGCTAATATTCAAACGTTCATCCATAAATTTTGCGTTCGATTTAAAAAATAGTTCATTCAAACTAACCCCTTCCCTCCCCTTTTTTGTAAAGAATTTTGAATTAAATAAATGTTTTCCCTTAAACTTGATTATTTTCATAAATTTATATTACAACCTCTATTCCTCAATTCCTTTATATTTCAAAAAAAATCATTTATTTTTTCTTTATTTTTTTTAAATTCAAAATTTTTTCAATCATATTTTTAAAAATTCAAAATTTTTGTTCATCATTTTTTAAAAACTTTTTTTGATTCACAAAATTAAACAAAAAAATCAAAAATCTTAAAAAGAAAAAAGTTAAAATGACAAACCAATTAAAAATGACAAAAACTTAAAATAAGAAAAATTAAAAAAACCCAAAAAGTAAGTCATAAAAAAATTAAACAAAAAAACCAAAAAAAAAGAGAATTTATTTTTCTTAAAATTAAAATTGTAAAAAAAAACCAAAATCAAAATAAAAAAATATTAAAAATGCTTAATAGTTGATATGTAAAATATGAAATGATAAAAGAAATATTTTGTTAAGGTTTTACTGCTTGAAATTAATAATAATAAATAACTTATATTGTTAACAAAAAAAAATAATATAAAGTTGGAATATTGTACATTGTATTATATAATTTTTATATCTATACTTAATATCATTAATAACAATGAAAATAATTTGCTGGAACAAGAAACAGAAAAGAAGCTTTTTTATGGCTGTGGAAGATGAAAAAAAAATGGAAAGAACTTAAATAAAAATTGGTATAATTTTTTTTCGGTGAATGTTGCTGCTATTGCTGCATGCTTCTGTTGTTGAACAAAAAAAATTCTTCTTCTTGAGAACCCCTCAAAGCATCATATTTCCTTCACAAATGAAATGAAAACGAGGAAAAATATTGAGGAAAATTTATGAAGGAAAATGCAGCAATGAAAAATATTTTTTCGCTTAATTTATTAACGACCTTCTGTGTTTTATCCAGGGGTAGGAATTTGTCTGATTTTTATGGGGACTGCTGGTAGTTATTTTCAAGAATTCTTCAACTTCTATGCTAGTAAACTGTTGCAAAAGCTTCTCTAAACGTACTTATTTCTATAATTTCACAATTCTTAATATTTAGTATTTTTAACGATGCATTTTCAAGACATCCAACAATTATTATTCAATATTTAAGAGTGCATTCCGAGGCATTTGGTTTTAGATCCTTTGAATTTCTTCTTTTGCAAAAAAAAAACAGCGTTCTATCCAAAATATTTTTCATTGACTGACCAAAACTGGTTGCATTGAATAGCCTCCTTAATCTTTACAATTGTTTTAGAAAGGCTTATCGCAATAATACGTCAGAATATAGCGTCTCCAGGTTAACATGACTTTAACTTTGAGTCGCATTCGATAAAATCTGGTTCCACGCTAGATTTACGCTGACATGACCATTTTCATATTTGTTTACGCTCTTTCTGGATATTTATTGGCATGACAGCCTTCAAAAATACATAAGTAAATTTGTAAATGATCATTTAATTATAACAAGGATCAGATACTTCATGAACATTGTAAAACATGTAACTTGTTTTTACAATTTTTCCAGTTTTCACGATTTTCATGACAGTATCTTAATAACTTACTTATTTCGCTGGTCATACAGATCAATTGTGAATCTTGGCCTAAATTAATTTGCGTCTAAAACTGGCTCTGTCGCTGGCAACTGGTTGTCAATTGTCAACGCCAAGTGCATTGCCTTCTGATAGTGTCTTATCCTTATACTCTACTAAATCAAAATATTATTTCATTGCAAGATGTGTCTTTCAACTCTTAATTGGTAGTTAACTGGTAGTAAAGTCTGCATACTACAAATGCAAGCTTGGTCATTCAATTAGAGTTGAGTTGATTAGATGAATTTTCAGAAAATAGTCATCTTTTAGCTGTAGCTTTTGCAACAAACTAGCTGGAAAGTTATGAATTATTTACAACATTATGCTATCGTCTAGCTCCAAAGTTTTACTAGTTCTAAGAACTATTAATGTTGATTTTTTGACTCTTTGAACCCTCTTCTTACTAACTTACTTACTTTGCTGGTCGTACAGATCAAGCCTTTCTTCAACATGATTAATTAGTCCTCTACCTAAACGTCCTTTCAGTTCTAAATGAGGGTTTTAGCACTTCTCAATACTACACATGCTTTCTGTCAATCTACAGAAAAATCAATTATACCACAATCAAGATTCAACCGACTTCTTCAAGTAGAAAGTTGAGAAAATTTCTTGAACTTATTTTCATTGTTTTTGAAATTTTTTAGAAACTTTTTCGTAGATTTAAAAATCTAGAACAATTTTTATTAATTCTATTGCTAAACTTTTTTAAATTCTCGCTTTTAGACAATTTTTCATTATGGCAAATGCTGTAGACTTTGTGAATCCGCTAACGAAAATATAATAAGTTCCTACCCCTGGCTCAATGACTTTTTCTCATTTCCATAATTTTGTTCCTTCATACTTATAAATTTATTGGTCCATTAATCGCAACGAGAATCTGAATATAAAAAAAGCATAAATTGCATACGAAAGCTTCTCAAATATTTTTTTTAATTTCCATTCCTTTAATTGCTTATTTTTGTATCGAAAATGTTGAAAATAAACCTAAAACTAATACTTAAGATTATCAAGAACGAGATTAAAGAAAGTACGGAAAAATCTCAAAGATTTTATATGAAAATAATTTAAATTACTTTAATTACACTATTAAAGGACATAAAAAGCTTTCCATTTCAAATTCTCTTCATTTCACCAAACAGAACAAATATTTTTCATGAGCAAATTCACAAATTTTTTTATTTAACTTTTACATAATGTCACAATTTTCAGAAAATTTTTTGTCACATTTACACTTCCTTCATGTTCGTCTCTCACCCTACCCCCAACCCCTAACTCAATCTTACAAAACTTTTTCTGTGTATGTCAAAAACCTTTTTTTTTTGCTCAACAAACAATCGAGAGAAAACGAAGAAATTTTTCTTGTTCAGTATCATTATAACATCCATCCGGCAAATACAAATTTACACACCAAAAAAATGTATATATAACGACATTAGGAGGCACATTGAAAGGCTTGTTCTTTCGCTTTTGTTGTTGTGTAACACTCAGGGGAAGAATTTTGAAATTGGAAATACTTTTTTTAAACGGTTTTCTTTTATTTATGAAAATTTGAATTTAGGAATTTTTATTGAACAGCTTGACTTCTTGTTTGAAATTGTCTGATTTACAATAAGTATGATATTTTCTTAAATTGTAACATTTTAGACAAAATTATCAAGTTTCTTTCAAAAAAGTTTTCAAGTTTTCGTCAAAAAGTTCGAAAATTATGACTGAAACTAAATAGACTTTTCTCAAAAAGCTCAAGTTTCTGTCAAAAAGCTCACAATTTGTTAAAAAATTCAAGTTTTTGTCAAAAAGCTCACGTTTCTGTCAAAAAGCTCACATTTGAGAAAAAAATGTTTCTATCAAAAAGCTTAGATTTCTGTCAAAAAGCTTAGACTTCTGTCAAGAAGCTTAAGGTTTTGGCAAAAAATTTTTCGTCAAAAAACTCACATTTCTGCCAGAAAGCTCAAAAACAAGCTTTGTGAATAACTTTTCTGTCAAAAACTTGAAATTTGTACAAAATGCCTTCATTACTGTCAAAAAGCTTAACTTTTTGGTCAAAAGGTTCAAATTTCCATCAAGAAACTCAACTTTTTTGATTAAAAAGCACAAAATTCAGTCAAAAAATTACATTTTTGTTAAGAAGTTCTAGTTTTCTGTCAAACAATGCTAAGTTTCACTCAATAAGCTCAAATTTTTGTAAATCACTGTCATTTTTTGGACAAATAGTGTAAAGTTTTTCCAAAAAACACAAGTTTTGGTAATAATACTCAAATTTAAATTTAAAAGCTCAACTTTTGATCAAGAAGCTTAAGGTTTGGACAGAAAAAGCTAAAAATTTGTCAAAAAACTCACATTTCTGACAAAAGATTCAAGCTTTTTGTCAAAAAGCTCACCTTTTAGCAAAAAAGCTTCAATATCTGAACTAAAGCTCATATTTTTGTCAAAAAGTTCAATAAAATTGCAAATTCTTCAAATTCCTTTTAAATCTTCAAACACTTCTTCTTGACCTTGAAAAAAATCCTTCCAACATCAAAAAAGCTTTTCCTTTTGAGTGTCAACAACACAAAGGAAGACTCGCTCCATTCAAAAACTTTAGCAATTTATCGAGTGCCTCTTTTTTTTCCTCATCGACACTTCTTTGTTCACATGTTGTTTTCTGTTCCTTAAAAAAAGTATATTTTCCCATGCCTTACACAAAAAAAATATTTCCTCTTTTTTTGCAATCATGCATAATTAAATATCGCTTAAATGTCATTATTCCTGCTTAATTTCGCTTGCCACAGCTGATATTAAAAAAAAAATTATTACATCCTCCATCATCCATGGTAATCTTTATGTTAACAGCATAACAGTAAGAGAGACAAGAATATTGAATATAATAAATCAGTGCTCTCACATGACACATACGGTATGTGTGTGGTATGGTTGTACATTTCACAAGATAAAGCTCTTAATCGACAAATCTAATGTACCCCACAGCACATCCCATGTATACAGTCATTTACATTTGATTCATAATACATTCAGCTATCACTATCATCTTGTACTTTTTTTGTTTGTAATAACCAGATATAAAGAAATATAAAGAATCCCTGTCACAGACTTTGAGAAGCGCTTGACACTGCTTTCTCTGCCACTTGTTCTCTGCATTCGATTTTTATTGTTGATTGGCTTTTTTTTTTCTTTTTGGAATGAATAAATGATGAATGTGAATGCTTTTGAATTTTTATTATAATGCTTCAGCACCTGCTTACTACTTATGCATCTATATATAATTTAGTTACTGCATGTTAGAATTAAGTCTATATATTTATAATCATGTTTCATTTAAATAGGATAGACTGTAAACATGAGAAACATAAATAATTTAATTGTTCAATATCCGAAAATCGGGGAAGCATAGACAGTTGTGTATATAAACTTGTATTAAGGTCACGGATTGACTGTATATTCTATTATATTAAAATGGAAATAATGGCAATAAATGACCAAAGTTTGCATAATTTTTGGGTGTTATATTGTGTTGTCTCATTGAAAATCAGTGGCTGTGATGTGTTTTGAACAGATTGATATTGACAAATATGGATGTATTGAGTGGTTTGAAGTGAGGTTTTTCGACTGGATGACTGGGTCATTTGGCTGGAAAATTTAATTTTTTAATATAATTTTCAATATTTATTGGAGATTTTTGGGATGAATTTGGCTTTGTCTTTCTAGTTATTCAGACAATGCAAAGTGGCTTTTGAACTTGCTTTGAACAGCACTGAAATCACTCAGATTGTTTAGATCATTTGTGATTCATGACTTTCTATGATCAAATCCCAAAGGCAAATGACATGAAAATGACAAAAAAATAGTGTCCTTAGCCCAATATGACTTCAGATCAAACCGAATGATGGCAATTCCGACTTGAAATTAGAGTCATACTGGCCTTGAGACATCATTTTCCGATTTGTTCAAGTCATGTGCCTATTGTGATATATTATTATTATTATTATTATTTATTTTATTATATATTTAATCAAAAATTAGTACTTACAGTCAAGTTAAGACTATTTCATTCGGATCTGAGTACAGTGGAATCTAGCCCAAATAACACAAATCAGTTAGTCATACAAAAATAGAACTTCAGACCGCCGTGACTGTTAATTGATGGCGAATTCGGTTGGTGTAGGCATGCCAGTCTGATGTCGGTTATCCGATCGACAACCTTGACTTGATTCCAAATTCAGTTAGTGCAGAATCACGCTAGCGTGGTGCCGGATCTCGGATCGATTTACTGACTTGTGTTTTTCGAGGTAGGGTATCCAACTGCATATGTGTAGACAAATCTACCAAATTGAGAGTAACTTTCCTGTGGTCGATTTGTTAGCCATCAAACCGATTATTTACAGATACTCATACTTTTTGTGAATATGTGGGTTCGGTTCCCACCAGAATCCATTCGTCTCAATGATTATATAGAGTAATGTGGATATGACAAGGATCCGCTCAATATTCAGACATACATTTTACTTAAAATCCCAAAATGTCAATTATTAAGAAACAAAAAAAGGTCAACCCAAGATCAAAGAAAAAGTTCATCAAACCACCACACACATTACCCAAAGCCAAATTTATCGTAAAAATGTAAAGCCACTTACCTAATACTAAATTCCATATACATATTTGTCATCATCAACATAATCCATTTTTATGGATGCGGTCACATCAAAGCCCCTAAATATTCATGATATTTCCATGAATGAGAATCTATTGGACAACATAAATGCACAATAAATAGAACTTCCATTGACAAATACGAGCAATTTAATTATTTATTTTCCTCAAATTTCCATAAAAATCCATTAAAATTAAAGCCCATAAATTTCTATTTGTCGAATAATTTTTTTTTTTATATTTTTCTACGCTATAAAATATATTTCTCGCATGAAACTTATATCTTGTCTATTTTATCGTCATGGACCATCATCATTATCGTCAATACGCCGCACACTAAAGGTCGACCTAAGGCATATGGATGAGAAATTTGGCAGTAATGTTGTCGATGTTGGTGTTGATCTCTCGGAATTCTACATGAGCGTTGAATGGGATATTTTGGAAGTACCTGCAGTGCGGTAATTAAGCGAATGCTTTTATTTCTATATATTTCACGTTCCTATTGATCTGTCTATCTCATCATCCATTGTATCTATTTTTTATAGGAATGAGAAGTTCT
Organism: Chironomus tepperi; assembly: GCF_022539635.2. Lineage (NCBI taxonomy): Eukaryota > Metazoa > Arthropoda > Insecta > Diptera > Chironomidae > Chironomus > Chironomus tepperi. Next base: position 7,828,781 of record NW_027226207.1, read on the forward strand.
ATACGTGCTGTGATGTAAATATTATATTCTTTTTTTTAACATTTTGATGTTTCACACTAATGAATTTTCTTTCTCTTTTCTTTCTTTGTACCATCATCCTCAATCATCGTCATTACTACAGGAACCATATCTCGTGAGTTGAAAATGAAAATGTTGGATGAATGATGAATTTTTGTAGATGGGAAGGGGAAAAAATCAAGTTTGGAGTGAAAATTTGTAATCTAATATTGATTATTGTGTATGATTTTGGAATTGTTTGCTGTTATATTGTGAAATTGTAAAGTAATGGCGAGTTTGCATCACTTTATAGCAATTTATGGCAAATTTGCAACTTTGTTGACAATTTTGCGTCATCTTATGGCAAATTTGCGTCTTTTATGGCAACTTTGTGTCATTTTATGGCAAATTTGCAACACTTATGGCAAATATGAGTCATTTTATGGCAAATTTGCATCATTTATGGCAAATATGAGTCAATTTATGGCAAATTTGCATCTTTTATGGCAAATTTGTGTCATTTAATGGCAAATTTGTGTCATTTTTAGCAATTCTTGTATCTTTTGATTGCAATTTTGCATCTTTTATAGCAAATTCTGTAACTTTTCGGTAACTTAATGATTTCAAATTTATAGAACAATTCAAAACAACCAAATCATTAAATTTCACTCCAAACTATTTCCCCTTGAAAATTTAAACAACAAAAAATCTTTAAACAAAATTTTCTTTCTTCAATTTTATCTCGTTTTTCATTCACAACATGAACATTGTTCAAACATTCATCAGGATATAAGTGAGTATTGCTTTTTTTCATTTATTGGAAAAATTGTTTTTTCATTTCTTCGTAGAATATTTTTGTGTGTTTCATTATTGTCTGTAAGAATTGACAGACATTTTGATTAATGACTTCCAAGTTTCTGTTGTTTTTTTTCTCTCATTATTTATTTACTTGAACAATATAAAAGTCACAACAGTACATGGTCTATATACAAAGTCAGCGATGACTACTCAGCTACAAAATCATCGTTATAAATAATTTTAATTAGTTTTATGGCTAATTGAGATGCTAATTGGAAACATATTGGTTATTAGCCTGATGACTGATTCGCATTTGGTTGAGGATAGATGGATGGAGCCATATTAATAATGAATTGACCTAATATTTCTAATTTTAGATGAATTTCTCATTACAAAATCAATTCTAGTGAGAAATATTGTTTTTATAGCCCAAAAAACCTCAAAATCACAATCAAGCACAATTTAATAGTGGTTATAACACAAATCCTTCAACTCTTAAGAGCAACAACCCACATAAATTAAAATAAATAGCAAACAAAACCTTAAAAGCAATTAAGAAAATATCGAAATCAATTTACTAACAATATTACTAATTCGAAGAAGTTTTGGAGCGTTTGAGCGGGAATTTGTAAATATTTACAAACAATTTACATCAATTAATTTAATTATTTTAGAAAATGTAAATTGAGATTGTTTTGGAAAAGGAATTTCTGATTATTGAGTTAAAAAAAATGCGCTAAAAAAGATTTAGCTTGAAAAAAAAGTCCGTCCATACTTTGAAAAAATTTTGAGAATTGTTTTCGGGAGTTGAACCCTTTAACCTTCTTAATGGCTACTCTAAATGATTTTACCAAAAGGCTTTTACCATTTGGGCAGCAAAACATTGCTTAAGGCTTGGCTATTTGTACTGTATAAATAATAAATTTGATTTTCAATCCTCAATCTTGGATTAAGATTTATTGATAATAATTTGATTGATAAGGCTTTCAGTACCGAAACATAAACCTCTAGTGACAAGCGTAAGAATGTGAATCTCAAAGAATTCCTCTTTCAGTAACCTTCTCCCGAATGATAAGAATAAGGAAGGCTCTGTCACGAAACTTCGCATACCCTCTTATATTAACACCAAATTGAAGCCGTTTAAATTTTGCAGCCTTACGGACGAAGGCGACTTCTAATCCGTTTGGCGTTCATATGGCTGCCAAATTTAGGAGGGTTCTATTTGATATTAATAAAAGAGGTTTAATCGAGCCTTAAAAGCTCCGTGGAAGAGCATTCTTCACTTGTGCCTGAGAATATGACTCTATCCTCAACCACATCATTACAACTTATATCTAAATCAATAAAATGCCAAACTGTGTCAAACATCAAACTCCTTCTTTAAAAATTTCAAAACTTTCCAACCATCTGCAATAATATCCACCGTATCCAATAATTGTCAAGTACATAAGCTTTGATTCGTTGTACGCTTTGATTAGGGTTGTAAGCAGATGTTGTAGATTTATGTCTTTAACATACGGAAATCTGCCATTAAAATTCACATATGTTAGTGGATGTGAATGTAAAAAGGAACTGTAAATTCCCATAGAATGTAAACTAGTTCTATTACACGAACTAACATGTGCTTGATAGAATTGAAACTCGTGGAAAGACTAAAGCTGAGCTCTTTAAAGTAGAATTCTTCAAGAAGCTTTTCTAATTAAGCAAGAAAGCTTCTTTAAACTTTGACGAATCCATTTTTCATGCATAGCGACAAAAAAGAAGTTTTTAGGGCTTTTGTAAAGTACTTTTGTGACTCTTTTGTGTTAAAAGCAGACTGTCATCATCTAATTTTCTTCTTTTTTTCCTTTTTATCTTCCACTTACAAATTAATACAGCTTTCAACATTACTATGCGAAGAAAAACTTTGTTCTACACGGGTGAGTTAATTTATTTTTTATGTATCGACTTCTTCTTTTTGTGTCTCTTATATTTTGGTGCTATTCCAATCGCATCGCTTTGTATGTTATGGAATTTAACCATATCAGACCAATCAACCATTTCATACCCAACTCAATCGTCGTTTGATGTTCATTCAATTTTCGCTTAAGATCATATGTGTATGGGTGATGATGAGGTGCAGATTGAATGGATTAGATCAGTATAGTTTAAACTGTTTTGTGCCATTTGACATCTAGGTGGTATGTCACGACCGAAACTGGACATACAGGTCATGACCATGACATTTACAAAAAGGTTTGGTTGCACTCTAAGAGCACAGAGTATGGACGCGGCTTGGATTATACTGGATTAGATTCAACATCTTTGGGTCTGAAATCGATAGAGACAAAATTGCTTTTGGTATTGATAATTGGCAGACAGAACCCAGCTATAGAGTCAGCTCCAGATGCAAACCAGGGGAGATCATGACAGTACAAATCAATTTTGATCTATGACTTTCCCTGGTTTACGTCTGAGGCTAACTCTATTGGTGGCAACAGCTTGCCAATTGCCGATGTCAATTAAATTTTCATCTCTATCGACAGCGCCTTGGCAAGACGTATACTAATATTGGAACGTATACGTAAATCTCTATCAGCAGCGTCTTTACATGAGTTCTTAGGACGCCTGCTATAAAATCAGACTTTAAGACTTAATTCCTCGTTAAACTCCCAATAGCCATGAAACGCATATAAACGCGCAGCTATGGACCTTAAGGTCTGCAAAGCTAATGTTTATTTTTTTTTTTTTTAATTAATTGGAATTTCAAGAAGGCTCCTAACAACATGTCCAGCCTGACGGAGCCGGTTGACCTTGATTTTCATACAATATCCACTTCTCTGTAAAGCTCATGTAACTCTGCCTAGCTCCTGCTTTTGAATGAATCACCATCCTTCCTTAGGCTACATTTGAGCATTTAAGTGCTGTGCATCATCAACGCTTATTAAAAAATTCCCAATAATAAATTTCCAATCCTTAATTCAATATTAAAGCACAGACAAGAAAAACTTTCAATCCAATCCGTTCAATCTGTCACCACTGCCAATTTGCTAAATGCAAAGTTTTTCGCTAAAAGAGAAATAGAAAAAAAAAACTTTTTTTTTTGCAAAGTGTCGACGATTGTGGATGTAATGAAATGGAATTCATGTATGTGTACGGAATAACTATATGTATATCTTGAACTAAAGTGTCTAAAAATGGATTATTAATATTTACTTCTTTTTTTTCCTTTTCATTTAATTTTCGTTCTCGCTTTTAATCCTGTTTCTGTTCTACGCTTTACGTCGACAGTCAACATTATAATCCCATGCATGGGAATTTCATTTCTAACAGTATTAACATTCTATTTGCCCTCGGATAGTGGAGAGAAAGTAAGTTGGAGGACTGATTAATATTCTAGCGTTCGTTTAGGTGTTTGTGAGCTGGAAATGAGTAAGGTGGATGTGAGTTTGGAGGCACTTTGGGATGATTTGTGTGATATTGCAGGATACACGGATGATACTGGATGATGTTAGCTAAAATAGAGATTTTAAGACTTCAAAATCATGTTTTTCAGTCTTAAGGTTCAACTAGGTATCCCTAGCAAGCATAAAGCATGCTCCAAAGAGCAGAGTAAGCTGTAACCAACGCTCACGAGTATGCTTATCTAGTATATTTAGGGCAGTGTCGTCCAATATAGTGCATCTGTTCAGTAAGCTTCGATTGAATCCGCTCACCATGATTCATGGCACTTCCGACACTGTTGTGACGTGCAACACTGTTTGGACAGCATTGATTTAAAGTGAGTTATTTCGAGAGAGCATGATTAGCCTGTTGAGGGTTTTTTCGGAAGAATTGACATGTTAGCAGATGCAGTCACCAAAAACCCAACAAATGTCACCTATATGCTGAGGGCAACACAAGATTTGACTGAAATATGGTCGACAGAACCATTTATGTTACGGTCTTCGTCTGCAAAGCATCAAAATCAACCAAATTTAAATCAAATCCTTCAAAAAATCTTTGTGTTTCTTAGCGTTTGGTTTAATGATGGCGACTTGTTAAGCCAACGCACCCTGTATTAACCAGAGCCTCTCTTGACTCCGCCCTACTATGAAGCTTTGATTGACGGGCTAAGTGCAGTACGTGACTGCATATGTTCCGCATTCGCACACCTTACGGAGACCTTCAAAATATCACCAAAAAATCCAAAATTTTCATCAATCCTCTCCAATATGCGCTTCAAACTCCATCCAATCACAACCACCAACTTAACTCATTCCATTCCACTTACGCTCCGAGATTATTAATTTAATTAAACGTCCACACTCGTGAGCATTCAAACAAAATCTTAATTCATCAATTTTTTTTCTTCTCTTTTTACTCTACATCCATTCAGGTAACGTTATCAATTTCAATTTTAATTAGTCTTCACGTTTTCTTTTTGCTAGTTGTTGAGATTATTCCACCGACGAGGTGAGCTGTTAATTTTTTTGAATATATCCAAAATTATTTATGACTGATTGGTTTTTTCTTTCGCTTCCATATCCATTGCTATTTTGTGCATATCGCAATTGGGACTTTTTTTATGTATATTTATTTTAATGGATGTATGGCAGTTTGGTTGTGCCATTGCTAGGCAAATATCTTATATTTGCTATGATACTTGTGTCTATAAGGTAATATAAATAACATTTTATGAGCCATATTGTGTCATGTAATAAATATTATTTTTTTTCTATCCTCTATCCTCCATTTAGTATATGCGTTACCGTTATGGTGCTGAACGTTCACTTCCGATCACCTCAAACACATACAATGAATCCATGGATAAAGTCATTCTTTATAGAATTTCTACCAAAGTTTCTGTTCATGAAACGACCAAAATATGTATTACAAACCAACAGGTAATTGAGCGTTACGTCGCTTTGTCATCATCGATTATGATATTTTATGCTGAAAAAATAGATAAGAAAAATATGATAAATAAAGTTTTTTTTTATACGAATAATATATTTTTTTTGAAGGGGAACTGTTGTTAAATGTCGAATGTATTTATGCGAAATGAAAATTTTCTGTCATCTCGTTGATGGATAATAATGATGATGCCGAGCTGTGCAATGGAAATGGAGGAGTATTGTTATGTCAACGTGATGGCTGTAATTAAATTGAAGGGAACACGACAAAATTTCATGGAAAAGTGTGTTGATGGCACGTAAGGGTTCTTTAAATTGATTCAAATGCTGATTCCGTTTCTGATTCAGATTCCAATTCAAAAGCAGGTTCAGGTTCCAATTGAAATTCCGATTCAAATTCAGATTTGAGTTCTGATTCCTATTCCGATTCTAATTCAGATTCAGACTCCGATTATGGTTCTGATTCAGGTTCTGATTCAGGTTCCGATTCAGGTTTCGATTCAGGTTCCGATTCAGGTTCTGACTCAAGTTCCAATTGAAATTCCGATTCAGGTTCCAATTCAAGTTCCGATTCAGCTTCCGATTCAAATTTAGATTCAGGTTCGGATTCCGGCTCTGATTCCGGTTCCGATTCATGTTCCGATTCAAATTCAGATTTAGGTTCTGATTCAGGTTCAGATTCCGGTTCAGATTCAGGTTCCGATTCATGTTCCGATTCAAATTCAGATTTAGGTTCTGATTCTGGTTCTGATTCAGGTTCCGATTCAAATTCAGATTCAGATTCTGCTTCATGTTCTGATTTAAATTCTTATTCAAGTTCTGATTCAGGTTCCGATCCAAATTCAGATTCAGATTCCGATTCGATTTTCGATTCAGCTCCTTAAAATTGTTGGAAGTTAAGACATCAAGAATTTGATACCGAAAATCAAAATTCACTTCAATGTGCCACTCGGAACCACTGCTGACGATTATAGCACAAGCACAAAAAAAAGTTGTATGAAATGAAAATTTCACATTCTGCTGTACTGTAAAAATGATTAATTACTGGATGAATTTTATATAAATTTTGTTCACATGAAAAAATATTTTAATTTTTTGTCATTTTGAATGATAAATATTTGATCCTAATTGTGGGCTGTGTCGCTGAATTTCACATAAATTTTAAGCGAATATCGAGGATAATTTAAAGCATGTCGTCGTGATAAATTGTCTAGCAATTTGTGAGAATATTAATGTACTAGCTGATAACTTTTGATCTGCTAGGAATAATTTGGTTCTTTGTGGGTAGATTAAGAGCTGAATGGTGTTAGGCAGTAATAGACATTAATAAAACGTTGCAGTTTGGGATGACTTGTCCCCGCAAAAATGCCATTAAAAAGTTTTTTAACCACAGTAATATTAAAAATTCATCCTTTTTATATCCGAAAAGTTCAGCCGAGGCATATCCGCAACAAAAAAATTTAATAATGGTCATTGTCCTTCTTCTGTCCAACAAATATAAAGTTCGACGGCAGTCAACATCTATGCATATGCTATGTGTGAGCTAATGGCTTATACATAAATATTTCATGCCGTTAATGGCACCTGTTTAGAAAAGAAACGAGAGGGTCGACTCGGCCATTGCGGATAGAACTGATCTAATCTGATATAAAAGGCATAATTTGTATCTAAATTGTTTAAATCCAAATGTACATTTGTTGAAAATGTATTTTAGGCAATGCTTATTGATTGGAGTTTATGGGATGTGCGGACTTTACTAGAAAATCCGATTTTATAGTGAATGCGTTTGGAATTGGAAGAATTTTGAAAAGCTTTTAAATTCTTGTCTCGTTTGCCAGAGCAATAAATTATTCTCGTTGATGACCTCAAGGTTGAGTGCTCAGTTTAGTGTTATGTAATGTAAAGGAGAGGGTATGAAGAGGGCAAGCAGGAGGTTTAGTGTATTAGAGACAGGATTTTTGAGGTTAATTCAGAGAAAATTGAGAGAATTAAAAATAATGCGGCTTTTTATTACGTTTGGTATTTGTTAATTTATAGTTTTTAATGGCAAGTCTAAGTTTAGGGTGCAATTGCTTGATGAAAGCCCACTGGTCAAGCTGCTAGTAGTCTTGGGACACATATAGCCTGCAGCTATGGATCTGTCTAGAATCTGCTCATTTTGAGCGTTGCTTAATAAGTGCAGTTACTTGTTTTGACAGTCGTAGGACAGGTCAACTGTAATTCATTAATTTCCATAGCGGAGACGAAGCCTGTCAATAGGGAGGGACTGGGGTATTGAAACTTTTTGAATGAATCGCTAAAATTTAGTGACTTTTTGGGATTTTTATCTTATCCTTAGGACTCGCCTGCTTCTTAGAAGAAACCTATTGCTGGCTACTGATTGCCATTAAATGCAATACAGTGCATCACATTCAATAGCCTCTCTAATTCTCCTTCAGTCTTAAGTTCTGAAGTCATTTACCTACGTGATTATATAAAGCATTACATAACCCTCAAGTACCCCTCCCCCATCCACAATATCCACAAGAAAATGGCTTTCATCATCAATAATTCATCCACCTACATCAGACAGATTTAACCATTAAGCGAATTACTTTTGAAATTCCAACGAAGGCATCCGCACAACTCCCGCCTTACTAAACTTTCCATGTCATTGAAAAAAAAGCGGAAAATATTACAGCTAATCTGGACATTAAGACACGCTCATTTCCTTTCCATTTTCGCATCATCAACATCAATTGCGATGAGTTTTTACTTTTTTTCTTCCATCTTCTGGTGCTGTCCGCATTTTTACACTCGACATTTTACAGCATTTCCTGTCATTTCACGAAAAAAAAAGAAAAAAAACACTGAAATTAATTTTTTTTCTCTACCTTTTTTTTCTTCTTTCACCACTTTTTTGTATGACGGGGCACGTACTAAAAAAATTTGTTTTTGAAATATCAATTTTTATTCTATTTTTGAAACTAAATTAAATGAAAAAAATAAATTAAAATGAAAAAATCTTAAACAAAAAAAAAATGAAAAAAAATCATCAAAAAAATTTCGCATCATCATTAAATAAATCCTCCCAGAAAACTGCTATCAAGTTTCTATCCATTCTATACGAACTCGTCATCAAATCTTAATCATGTATCACACTATAGTAGAACACCATCGAAAGAAGATATGTCACCGATCAGGTATTGCATTAAAAAATCCTTTTCCTAATTGACGTAAATGTGTGTGTAATAATAATTATTAAGATATAATGAACATAATTGCCATGATGAGCATTGTGCATATGATGTGATGCAAGATTTTCTGTTGTTTACAAATTCCCTCAGTTATTCCCCCATGACCCATCTTTGTTCATATTCTCATTTTTTTTATAACTTTGATGTTTAAAAAAAAGTTTTTTTGTCGTCGTGTGTTCATTGGGAATCTTTTTTTAATGCTTTGGATGTTTGTATTATGCTTTATGTTGCATATTTGATGTTAAATATTAGCTAAAATTTAGCAGCTAAAGATGTTCAGTTTTACAGTGATTAATTACTGAATTAGTCCAATTTAGAGTCTGTTATCATCATAAGCAAATGGATATAATAACTGGAACTAAGCTGTATTAGTTGCTATCAAGTAGCTGTCACATGAGTATCACAGACAAACGATTGCTGCTAGGCTAGTTGACTATTCAGTTATTAGACCCTGGTTTGAGTGTTATTGTCAGTAACCCCTGCTGATGTTAACCTAATTCTACTTGATTTAGTTCAAACTGAATCAATAGAATTCATTCATATTGATTTCGGGGAGGATTTTGATTCCCACTTTCCTCTCCTGAATTCACTTTTGGTTCTTGATCCTATATCACACTGATAATGTTAGATTATCTAGACTTCATCACAAATAGAACAAATCCAGCTTGAGATCATTGTATTGGCAGTAAATGGCAATACGCTGGTTCTTGCGTCTTGGGTCCTTAATGTTTTCAATACTAAATGACAGGTTACACTGGTTTTCTTGGTATTGCAGATCATGAGCATTTTATTGGCCGTTCATAAAAATTATGAACAATAAACACCATTAGATGGTGCCTGAAACTAGCTTTTACGCTTGTTACCGCTTGTCAATTCCCAAATCTCAGAATTTATGTAAGTCTAGACCAGAGTTGTCAGGATGTTGACATTCCGGTTTCTAAAAGTCCAAAAATATGCTTCCATTAGGTCCTGATAACTCTGATTAGGATTTATAGCTCTTTAAGTATTTGAAACCGTCTATTTCTCATTTCCTTGTAGCTTCAATTCTTTGAGATTTGAACAACTAAAGCATTTGTTCCTATATATTAGATGTTTTATTCAGCATAATTCAACATCCAAACAACAAAATTTAAGAAATTTTTCCCAAACGAACCAACATTTCTAATTCCAATTCCAATCTCAATGTCTCTTTGCATAAATGTTCGTTCCCAAATACAAACATAAAATATACAATCTGTGTAGTTCATAAGTCACATAAACTCATACATAATGAATAAATGTCAAATTAAAAATATTAACAAAAAAAACCAATTAGAAATATTTTTGTCGTTGTTTTGCTGTTTGTTGTGTTTAGTTCCATTAAACATATTATTTTGAATTAGGATTTGGATTTGATTTTATTTTGGTTCCTTTTTTTATGATTTCGATTTGGTTCTTGTGATAAAAAAAAATCTTTTGTTTTGGTTTCTTCAGTAATAAAAAGAAGGAATTACTTTTTTTTTTATATTCAACATCCCCACCATAGTGCTTTTGTGTAGATAAGAAGAACTGGAATTTTGTGAAAGAATTTTGAGATAATTCATTGTCTTGAAGATGAGATGAAAAGGAATTTAGCTTTTGGATGATGATGGAATTTTGAAGTTGATTGAAATTTATTTAAATGTGAATTGCAATTGTTGGCGTCGTGCTGGAAATGGCGATGATTTTGTGATGATTGGAGAGGTTTTTGAGCTTTTGGAATTAGTTTGTGGCCTGATTTTGTAGCTGAAGACTGTAATTTCATGTGTAACCTCTTTGAACAGTACAGCTTGTTCATAAGGGCATCTGTAGCCGTAATGTTGCTCTAGTGTCACTGTATTAACTATTATACGTGAAGTTGACTTGACGGCTATCGTGTCAGCTGATGTCGACTCATTTTTATGAGGTAAAATATGGTTTGGCTCATTATCTGAGTATAAAGTCTCACTTTTTTGAAGTCAAATTGGTGAAATACACCTTTAAGGTGCAACCTTGTGCTTATGATATTTTAGCACCAACAGGACGAGTTGTGGATGACTTAATGACCACATTATGATGCAATTCCTGACTTTCTTATGTCCTTGGTCAATCCTTAGATTAAATCAGGACTGGAGAGTGCAAGTAGACCAATACTATTGATCTACAAATTAAACTAAATGCAAGAACATTGCTAATACAAAATATGAAGGTCCAGTCAACATCAAATCTCTCCTTTAGTTACTTCTTTCTTCATTAAAACCATCAACAGCACACTAAAAGCCAGCCATATCCAAAAATCAATCACAAAATGTTCAATACTCAACAATTTTCCATATTAATCAAGTTATGCAGCACCAAACAGCTTCAACACTTTTCGAAAATTCATAAAGCTATTTCAATATTTTTGCCAATACAGCACACAGCACAAAAAAATATTTAAAGCAACATGCCAAAAAACAGCTTTAAATTTCATGTCTAAATCTGTGTCACAGCACTTTGCAAATATTTCAATCAACTTTAAAGCCCATAGGAAATTAATATGATATAAGTCACGTGGTGTATCATTAGTCATTATCATGATTTATGTGCTACCCTAAAAAATGGAAATCACACAAAAAAAATATGAAAACTGATAATGAGGAATTTATTCCCTTGAATAAGCGTTATTAAGGGGTGTAGTCAGTGATGTAGAAAAATAATTAGGGGAAGCGATGAAATTGCAATAATTGGTTCATGTTGAATGAGATTTGAGGCTGTTTAGATGATTTGGTAATGGATTTACGTGATGCAGGCAACCCTGGATGAAGCTTCATGAATGACAAGGCGCGAAGTTTATGCCTGACAAAGCCATTATGGCTGAATTTGATCCTTTTTATGGCGAAAGATGCAGATCTTCACCTTATGTCACTCTTGTAGGATCCTTGAATGCCGAGTCGTCCAATTTACTAAATTCTCGGACTGTACAGATCAATTAAGGTCCATGAACTTCTATAGAAGTCGCATCAAACTGGGTATACCCTTCGCAATCGCTTCCTAATCCCCGACTATTGATACCAAGTTCAGTATTTGCTCTAGCTGCACTTAACCCCTGACTACCACCCTCTGCGTTTCATGTAATATAAATTGTGCGTATACAGTATGTGTGATATATTATTTGTATTATACAAAAACGTGACGATGTCATGTTAAATTCCATCACATTCGTATAAATTCGTATGCAAATATCGTCATGATAATGCCTTAATATTAAAACAATAAAATAATGCAATGAATTATCTCACATAAATCATTTTGGTTTCTTGATAATGTTCTATGTTCCTTATGCATATCAATGTTATATCAATGTTGACGTTCTGCATCGTTTTTTTGTGATTTGACTCTTTTTCCTTTTTTTGTCACTTTGTATCCCCAATGTCACTTAATGAGTCACCCAAAAAACAACCATAATTCATAATTCAATAATTCCTATTGCAGTCTAACGACATCGGGACCATTTGGAGGTAGTTGTCAAATTCACGGGCCAATTTCAATGGAATCCGAGGAAGTGACGATGTCAATGTCAACATTAGATGTTGATCCACCACCCGTAACACAGCAGGATCGAGTGAAGAGTCCAATTATGAAAAATCCAGGTTATTCACATCTTCACTGTCCGACTGAGTTGCATCGTTCATGTTTTTGTGTTCGTTTTATTGCTGAACATACGAGAATGCTCGAGGACTCAGTGAAGGTTAAAGAGGATTGGAAGTATGTTGCAATGGTATTGGATCGATTATTCTTATGGATATTTACACTTGCCGTATTGGCAGGCACAGCTGGAATTATTTTACAAGTTTGTATTCTCAATTGCACAAATTTTTATGAATCCCGTCGGTGAACTTTTTTCATTTCAAACTTTTTCTTGTTTACAGGCTCCAACCCTTTATGACGATCGTATTCCAATAGACAAAAAGTTTGCTGATTATGCAACATCGACTGTAGTAAGGTATGATACCAGTGGATTAAAATTATGCCAGAGATGCAGGAAAATATAAAGCACAACTGAGAAAAATAAGAATAAATAAAATTAAAATGAATGCTTTTACAAATTTCATTATGAAAGCTTTCCACCTAAAAACTCCCAATGCTCGGATGAGTGTAGCACACAAAATAAGGGAGTGAGATGGAAATAATTGATTTTTAGCGTGGTTTTCATGGAAATTTTTTGATTTTGATTTGGAAATATACTTACAAATGCTTAAAAATAGCAGAAACTGGGCTGAAGATGAAAGCTAATTGTTAATTTTATAGCTGAACAGCTTATAATTGATTGTACAAGCTTCAAATCACTCAAATTAATTAATCTACTCTTAAATAACATTTTTTCACTTCTATTTTGATTGAAATGTTTACACTTTTATGAAGTTCAAATTTTGAACTTGAGTATGAACCTAAATTTTTTCGAGAAATTTTCAAAATTTAGCGGGTTTTTGAAGATTTTCTTAGCGTTTTCTATAATATCTACGTGTAGTTTTTCCTTTTTTTAGATTTTTTATGTTGTTTGTGTTATTTCTAATGATCTGTTACTGTGTATGAGCTACACAAAGCAGGAATTGAAGTCTATATGGATTCAAAATGGACTCCAAACTCCTTGTGATTTCCAAATTCATTCCAACTCGAGCTTTGTGTCTCTCGGAATGACAAAACATAAATTCTTGTAGATTTGGTTCAATTCCCATTCAATCTACAAGAATCCTTCCTTTCAATTCTAACCTCAAAATCACTAAATTTCCCAATCCATGAAAAACGCGCTTCGCAACATCGCAAATATTCCCTAACAAATAACTTTAGACTGTTTAATAACATATCATTTCCATTTATGTACTACGTTTAGGTGTCCACAATAACAATTTGAGTTAACAGGAACAACAAGAAGCAACAACAGCATCATGAACATTTTATTATTAACGGTTTTATGTGCAATTTTATTGATGAGTGCCTCTTGCGTTATAATAACAAAAATACACAGTATCATTTAAGTAAATAAAAAAAAAAAATGTTGAAAAAAATTAATAATTTTTTGTGCTCCTCATCTGTCTCGGTCTAAGCCAGTGCAAAAGGTTCGAAAGTTCATTTTTTTGTGGAATAAGATTTTTTTTCTTCCTGTATCATTGAAAAAATGTTTAAATTTATTTCAATTTCATTTCCCATAAGACACATCCTCTCATGCTTTTTGTCAAATGACTTTTTCTCGTATACTGTGAATTTAATACATTACATATGAATGTAGAAGTTTGTTAATATAAAATAAAATTTTATACAACTAATTAAGGCAATGGCACACCATCGTTGTTCGCAATTCTCTCTTTATACTTTGTTATTATTGTTATGGTATTTGTGATCATTCTAGTGATTATTATATATCTTTTAGTGGATCTAATGTGGTGGAATTGACAGTTGATGGACATAAAATGTTAGGATTTTAAATTGTTACTTTTTTGAAGATTAAGTGAATTTCAAAATTTTTAAAAATATTATTATAACTTAATTTAAATTAAGTTTTGAATTTAAGTTTAAAAATTAAATTTAAAATTTTGAAAATTAAATTTTAGTTTGAAATTGAAACTTTAATTTGAAAAATGAAATTTCGAATTTAAATCTTAAAACTTTAATTTAAAATGACAAATTTCAACTTAAATTTAAAATTTGAAAATTAAAACTTTAATATAAAATGTCAAATTTGAACTTTAATTTGAAATTTAAAGATCAAAACTTAAATTCATATTTTTAAATTTTAAACTTCAATTTAGATTTCAAATTTGAAACTAATTTAAAATTTTAAATTTTAACTTTTAATTTAATATTTTAAATTTTAACTTTTAATTCAAAATTTTGAATTTAAAACTTTAATTTCAAATTCAAAGTTTTAATTTTAAATTTGAAATTTTGCTTCAAAATTTGAAATCAGAAATTTAATTTTGAAATTTCAAATTTGTCTATTTTATAACAATTTATGAAATTTGTATTCCAAAATCAATTTAATAAAAGTTAATTCCCCACCATTAGATCCACACAAAACACTTCCAAAGATTAAATTTGAAAAAAAAGAGTCAATAAATTACGTTCAAAAATGAGAAAAATTTAATGTAAAATGTTCAATTTTATTATCATTACCTTTTGTATATCTCTGTAAAATTTTCCAATATCCTTATAAAAAGAAGACATAATAAAAATAAAAAAATTCGCGACAGAAACTGCCATAAATGAAATTTTTAAAAAGATTTTCAAGTGATGACGATGAATTTTAAAAAGAAGAAATTTTCTACGCATTATCCTCTCTGTTTTTTTGTACCATTAAATTAAAGGATATGTTATGTTATCATTAATTCATATAAAGCAGTCGAGAATGATCTCAATTTATGGTCATCATTCTCTTTTAGAGATAACATTAAGGGAAAAGTGAGAGGAAAATTGATAAAAATTTATATGGGATGTTGCTCGTGAGGAAATGAGGATGATGGCTGAAGAGTTGGCTGGTCTGTTTGGTATATTGCGCATTTTTTGAGACTAGATTGTTGAATAAATACAAAAATTTCAAAGAATTTAGACAAAAATTGTTTCGAATTCGAAAAGATTTGGAATTTAAAATTAACGGACATTTTAAATTCAAAAATATTGGCAAAATCAGTCACAATGAACTCATTTGAATTTTATAAATCCGTTAAATTTTCAAAATTTACAAAAAAGTTCAAAACTCTTAACTTAAAGATTGCTGAAGTTCAAAATTGAGTCAGTTGAAATTCAAAATACAAAAATTCATTAAAATTCAATATCTAATGATAAAATAAAATTCAAAATTTAGAAGTTCATTGAATTTTAAACTATTAAAGTTCGTTAAAGTTCAAAATTTAAATTTTAAATTTTAAAAATCGATTAAAATCTGAAAATCTTTTGAAATTCAAAATTTTTAAATCAGTTCAAATTCAAAATAGAAAAATCCATTAAATTTCAAAATTTAAAATTCCGTTGAAAATCAAAATTCAAAAGTTCGTTAAATGTCAAAGTTCAAAATCTAAAAATCAGTTTAATTTCAAAATGCAAAAGTCTGTTAAATTTCAAATTCAAAAAGTTCGTTAATAATTTACAAAATCACTAAAAACTCAAATTTTCTCAACTGATTCACATCAGAAAGTGTCAAAAGTAATTAAATTACCAATTCCTCCTCCAAAACATCTTCTTCCATCAGTCAAACGTTCAAAAGAATCAATTTTTCCCACCATTCAATCTCAAAATTTCGTCACAAACATCAATTCATTATGACACTAAAACAAACTCAATTTAATTTTCAGCATGACTTATGCGAAACTTTTATCAACACAAAAATTGTTCAAAGATTTACTATAAAAACAGAAAAAGACAAATACGAAGCAAAGGACCTTCCCTAAATTGAATTGAATTTTATTTAACTTTCAATTTAATTTTATTGACATTCTCGCAAAATTTCAATATTGTCACTAGAAGAAGGCACGACAGAAGAACTTTTGTATTTATTTAACGATTAAACAGTGCAAATAGAAAACTTTAAAGTTTACAGCCCAAACCCAAACCCAC
Organism: Chironomus tepperi; assembly: GCF_022539635.2. Lineage (NCBI taxonomy): Eukaryota > Metazoa > Arthropoda > Insecta > Diptera > Chironomidae > Chironomus > Chironomus tepperi. The sequence goes on from NW_027226207.1 coordinate 7,845,273, forward strand.
GCAAAATTCTAAAAATAAAACGACGCAAAATGCTGTAAATAAATTGCAAGGTGTCATGAAGAAATTTGCTCGCTGTGCTCAACAAGACTAGAAAGGAAAGGATGAAATCATGATTAATTATCGTTGAGATTTCTCATCGTGATATCGTGTCCGCTCTTCTGCTGTTGTCATTGCCTCACGAGCTGCAAAGAAGAAATGAGAAATTGTAGAAAAAAATTTTTATCCTCGGTTTAAGATTAAAAGCTCATGCTGCAGAAAAAAATGAAGAATATATAAAAATATAAAACCCTGAGCGAAGCTTTATGTCTGTGAAAATGGTGTGAGGTGCTTTAAGAGACCTGAAAAGTGTTAAAGTTTTGAAAAACTGTGTGATTCAATCAAATTGAGCTATTTTAACTAAATTGTTGGCATTAAATTGCCATTAAAGTTTTAACTGATTTAAAATATTCAAATTCTATCAAAATTTTCCCGCTTTTTGAATTTTTCTCCACTAAACGTTTTATTTTTGCTATATTGAGCTCAATTTGAATGTAAACTGTAATTTAACAACTCAAATCGATAGAAAAAAGCGGCAAGCATCAATAAAAACAATGGAAAGCTCAAAATTCAAAGCTTTTATTCATTTTTTAACAAAAAATCTCAATTCCACGTGTTTTTGTTTACGTTTTTTGATTCAAAGCTAAATTTTTTCTCTAAATTGAATCTTTTTCCGGTTATTTAAGTCAAATTAAGAGCTCAACCTTGCATATTTCAACCTTCAAGTCAGTTTTGCATACAGATCCCAAGTCAAATCCTCAAAAGCTTACTAAATCACATCCTCAATTAATTTAATCAGATTTCACATGTAAAAGTTATCTTCAAAAGCACCACACACCGTCCACATCAAACGGATGTAATCTAGTTCGGACATCTAAAAAAAATTGTTATAAAAGAAAAAAATATGAAAAGTTAACATTTATAACGATGAGCATAAAGCTCATTGGTGTAAAAATGATAATTATGGTATAATGTTATTAAAAGAGAGATAATTTGATGCGCAAAAGGAGGAGATCTAGCTGATGAAATATTTATACACATAGAGAGAAACAAACCGAAAAAAAAACCAATTAAAATGTATGTATGTGAGTTGAGATGAAGAATGGAATGCAATTAATTTACCAAAAATGTTGAAGAAATGTCGTAAGAGGAAAGGAATGGAGATTTAGAGCTTTTTAGCAGATTTTTAAGGAAATCAAGGAGGCTTTGCAATACATTTTGGGTAAATTTAACCTAAAATTAGGTTTAAGTTCAAAAAACTATCAAATTTTGAACTTAATATGAATCAAAATTTGAAAAAGTTCAAATTTAAATTCCAAAAAGTCGTTTAAATTTGAATTTTAAAAAGTCGTTAAAATTGAAATTTTTAAAAGTCGTTAAAATTTGAATTCCAAAAAGACGTTGAAATTTTGAATTTTGAAAATTCGTTAAAATTTGAATCGCTAAAATTCAATTAAATTTGAAAACCAAAAAGTTCAAAATTTGAATTTCAAAAAGTCGTTAAAATTTGAATTCCAAAAGGACGGTAAAATTTTTATTCAAATTTTCAAACCTCTAAAACTGCGCTCAAGTTCCCTACAGAACCAACATGACGTGGACTTTATTAAATTCTTCAACATATATGCATACATAAAGCTGCATGAGCTCGTTTTAATTTATCATCACATTTGTAAAAGCTCAAAACCTCATTCCTGCATTTCCTCCTCAACGTCATCCCTTCCACTTTTTTTGGTACGAGACGGAATATGATTTATTTTCAAAAAACATTAGAAAAAAGGTTTTTTAATTAAAAAATTTTCAAACTCAAAGCAAATTTTTTAATTTTTTTTGCCCTCACTTCTGTTACTACGTTTATTACTTCCATAAATTATGATTGAGGATGCAAATAAAGATATTGAGAAAGTTTTTTTGTGCAGATAAAATTTGCATTTTGATTGAAATCGGAAACTTCCTGTGGATGAACTTTTTCATCTTATCATCTTTTTTTTTTTTTTGATGATTTGAGATGAAGGCTTCTGTTGCTAATGGCAAAAATGAGTTACATAAATCATTCAAATTGAATTTATTTAAAAAATGCAGTTTGTTGGTGAATAAATTTCAATTTTTTTTGCTATTTTCGTTCATTAAAAGTTGTGCTGATGCTCATTTTTATTGATTTAATGAGAGCTTTTTCGTCATAGTTGACGATTGAGTAAAAATAAATTGGTTTTATAATTAAAGAAATATTTTTAAAAATTAACGGAATTTTCAGATTTGAATTTTTAAGTTGATCAAAATTTGAATTCAAAATCTGACAAACAGGCTCAAATTTTGAACTTGAAATTTTGAAGTCAACTTCAGGATTCGAAAAAATTGTAAATTTGAATTTTAAAAGCCCGTTAAATTTTTAAAATTCTTTTTTGTTCAATTTTCTCATTTTCTTTTAATTTTGTTAACAAAATAAAATTATTCTTAATAAGAAGCTATCTCAGCAACAGAACATGAAGTGCTGTTGAGTGCAAAATGTTAGAAAATAAATTAAACTCACTCAAAGTGCAAATTTAACTGCAACTTTTTCCTTATCATTTTCCAATTTTCCAAAACAAAATTCAGCACAAAATAAAACTTTTCCCACATCCATTCAAAATTCATGAATCATGAGCAAATCAAACATTTTAATTTAGTAAATTCACAACGAAGTTTTAATCTCGAAATGAACTCTGAAAATCATTTTAGAAAAAAAGAAAAAGATTTTATTTCCTTAAAATGAAGGATTTTAGTAAGTTTTCTATTGAAATAGAATTAAATTAAATTAAATGAAGACGTTAACATGATGAAAATAAAACTAAAAATGGATAAAAAAAACGATTTATAAAGAAAAAAAAATTAATTAAATTATAATCCATTGTTGATGAAAATAAATAATAAAAAATGATGTAGTTAAAGCACAAGAAAAGTAATAATCTTATAATGAAAATATACAATAAGAAATGATGAATAAAAAAAGGAAATGTTCTTTGTCTAACAAATAAATAAATAAATTATCGACATAAATTGAGTATAAAAATGAAAGAAAACCGAATGAAAAAAAAAAAAAAAAATAAAGTTCATGTAAATAGCATTAAGTTACTCAGCATCCAAAAGTAGATTGTGAAGAATTTTACATGGAAAAATAGCAAAACAGAATTTATCAAATGAAATAAAAAAAAGAATGTTGATTAAAATGAAATTAAAGCTTCTTTTCTTTTTTAGGTAGTTCTAAACATTCCATTTTCAGGAGATTTCAATTGAATTTACAGCAATTTTCAATTTAATTTATATTAAACTTACAGTACTTTACATTAACTTGGTTATAAATGAATTAAATTAAAGGAATAACGCCTTTTTAAAATTCAAATCCGAACAGAAGATACTGAAGTTCAAAATTTGATAGATAACGGCTTTTGGAGTTCAAAATTTAAAAGTTAGCGGTTGTTGAAGTTCAAATTTTGAATAACGGTTTTTGAGAATCAAATTGTGAAAGTTGTTGATTATTGAAGTTCAAAATTTGATTTTAAAACATTTGTATGGTTTTGTTTTCAGAACTGAATGTTGTGAGGTTTTGAAGATAACAGCTGTTGAATGGTTTTGAAATTTGAATTCAAAACAACCGTTAGAATTGACCTTGATATTGAGTTTAGCTCTTTAAAACCTAATTGAAAGTTCTTGCATGATCCAATCTAATCTTAATTTTTCTTGCTCCAGCTTACAATAATTTCATCCATAACATGCCCTAAATCCTGAATTATCTGCAATTAACCAAATTTTCTTATCCACTTCCAGCAATTATTATCCACAAAAACATTTTTTTAATACTTTTTTATATTTTCTTCATTTCAACATGTTATCGTTTACACACACACTTCACATTTAAGATAAATTTGAAATAAGACTTTTAACTAATCCAAAAGACATCTAATGTAGGTTTTATACAATCGGAATGAAGACAGTTATAGATGATTTCGAACAATAATAATATAATAGCACAATATATTTATAAGTAAGCACCAAATGCCTTAACCGCGATTAGCTCCAACCATCATGTCTTCAGCTGAGAACATTCCCTTGGCTCTTCGCAAAATTGAGTCCTTGGATGGATCATATGGATGATCTAAAAATGAACAACATTATTAAATATCTCTGAAAGTTATAGCTATGACAAGAATGTCTACCTTTCGATGGAATTTCAAGAATTGCAGGAACTGGTGATGTATGAGCATCAATGACATGACGAATCAATTCAGCACAGTTTTGATTGATGAGAATAATGTCAATATCATCACGCTTAACGAATCTCTTGAAGCAGTCTTCGATTTCACTTACAGCTGTATCTGTGGATTAAGAAAATATTTTATTGATCCAGTAGATAAAGAAATTATTAATTAATTTACTTTTATCAACAACCATGAAATTTGGATGACGATTTTTGTTTATTTCACCAACTCCACCGAGTAAGAAACCGACGCAAGTGTCCTGAAATGCAACAAATCATTGAGGATTAATAATTTTAAAATTTTCTTTTGCAAATTTCATGATTTTGCAATTTTTTACATCTTCTACATCCTTACCTCATCACCAATGACTGACAAGAGTTTTCCCTTGATTGCTGAGTGTAATGCCATGTTGAATCAATTAAATTACTTTGGATTTAGTTAAATAATTTAATTTTTCTTCTATCAAGTCAATTTGTTGTTGATCCCGTGACTTGAATAGCTGCGTGACCCCCGAAGTTCAGGGGTATGAAAGTTTGGAAAATTATTTGAATTTTGAACGTGGATAACGGTTTTTTGGGATTTTGTTATTTCCGTTTTAATATTAATTACAGGATGTTTAGGGCTTGAATCAGCAGATATGAATGGTATGTGGTATTTTTCAACTTCCTGGATATTTAGAATTTCTTTAAAACTTTAAAAATCATAAAATAATGAATTCAAGTTCCAACGGTCAAGAATTCAAATTTTACGTACGTATTTTTGGATCTGTTCAGTAATTTGTTTACAAGTTTTTATCAGTTTTGTTAGATTTTTTGTTGTTTTAATGTTCTTTTAATAAATTTAGTGCTTTAAACCAGTTATTAACAAGTTTTATGTGATTCATAAGTTTTTATACCATTCTATCAACAACATACATTCCGAATAATACGATGACTTCCAGTACAATAGATCATTTAGACCTTACAAAGTTACCAGTAAATGAAAAGACAAAATTATGTGCAATTCTCGATCAGAATGACTCATGGATGGAACTTGCAAAGCTTATGATGTTTCCGGAGTTTGAAATATTTGTAAGCATGACTTCATAATATTCTATAAATAGCTTAATTGATAAAATTCTCAAAAACTTCCAGGACATGAAAACAGAAGCAGACAGAAAAAGAAAATCCACATCAGAAGTCTTACTGGCTAAATGGTCACGTCATGGACATAATGTGACAGAGTTATTCAAACTATTAGCACTCATGCAAGATTATCAAGCAATGGAAACAATTAAGAAATGCGTGGATGTTCGCTATCATGTTTGGATTAAGCCGATTCCACCTCATTTGTCTAGATTGATAAATAAGGAAGCATCAATTAAAATCAACAACGCAAATGAAAACGCACAGCAAAGTCAAATATTCGCAACGCAAAAGAATAATAATGAACAAAACAATCAAGTTCAAAATTCTGATTTTAGAGACAATTTAAGAGACTTGAATATACCAGAAATTCCAGTTGAAGAACTTGCACAAGCCACAGACAATTGGTCAGATAAGAATATATTAGGAAAAGGTGGATTTGGTACAGTCTATAAAGGCGACTGGCTATCAACAAAAGTTGCAGTCAAAAAGCTTGAATATCGTGAAAGTAGATCAGGAACGTCCCGTGACTACTTAATGCAAAGTTTGAATGAATTAAGACATTTGAATCACTGCAGACATGACAACATATTACCAATTTATGGATATGCTATTAAGGATGATACATGTCTAGTTGTGTATCAATATTTAGCAGGTGGAAGTTTGGAAGAAAGATTATCAAGGAAGAACTACAGAGAACCACTGACATGGCTTCAACGATGGAACATCTCAAAAGGAACTGCGAGGTATGTACTTCAAAATAATTTTATTTATTAGCTGGACGTGACACAATGGCAATGTAAGCAAATGCACCGCACTTTGGAATTGGCTGCGATACCAAAAATGCACCATGATCAGGAGAATTTTGCATGACCAAAGGGAGCTTCAAGTCGTCCGGGAATATGTCCTCTTTGCTCATGTCTGGTATTGGACCGACTTTGTCTAGTGACGAGAAATTTGGTGGAACATTGAATGGTGCTGTTAGTTTGCCTGTTGTACTTTGAAAGACTAGATACATGATGATGTTGTTCCTTGATTCCAAATCTGACATTTTTGTTGAGAAACTGCTGAGCTTGTCGACCCATTTGATTGCTAGGATTTTGTCTGGAAGATGGGAAAATGAGATAAAGTCATTGTTTACTGGATCTTTTAATCACTGGATCTTCTAAAAATCCCAAAACTCACCATTTTCCGCCAAATTTGACAAGTTCTCTTGCATTTTACTTCGAAACATCTGAAAGCGTGCATTTAGCGACTGTGCTGAAACTTTTGCTGCTGTTGCCATAATTTTAAGTCAATATTGATGTACTTTCACGAAACAAATGAAATTTAATTAAAATTTTCAATATTTCAATGGTTACTGAGATCAATTTTTGTCATATTTAGGGGTCTTCAGTATCTTCATCGATTCAGTGTGAAGCCATTGATCCACGGAGACATTAAACCTGCAAATTTGTTGCTCGACACATGCTGTGAGGTGAAAATTGGAGATTTTGGATTGACTCGAGAAGGTAAGTGATTAATTGACCTTGAAAATCCAGTAATTCAATTAAAAATCCACTCAGGTCACAAACAAGATGACTACCAAGAATTATCCCGAGTCTTTGGCACACGTCCGTACTTACCACACGAATTCCTCAACTCCCATCTATTCTCAACAAAAATTGACGTCTTTAGCTTCGGTGTTGTGCTGTTTGAACTAGCAACAGGTCTTAAAGCACATGATAAAACCAGAAAAAGTCCATTCCTTTATGATCATATGTCAAAAATTGATGAATCATCTATTGACAATATAAAAAGGATAATTGACATGTCAACACCTAATGATGATGCATGCTTAAATTTGTGTCAATTGATGGTTTATTTGGGAAAGAAGTGCTGTGACTTTAACCCCAATTTTAGGCCTGATATGTTTAGTGTTCTTAAGGCATTGGAAGCATTTAACCCTGTCATTAATGTACCTGAAAGGGAAGCTTAGGATTGGAATGTGAGACTTATTTGATGGTGCTGATATTAAGTTAAGCTCAAGTATCGAATAATCATGATTGATGGATATTTCCATAGAAGCAATGCATATTTTACAGAGGTTGAAGACAAATTGAATTCGCCAAAATCGATTGAAATTTGTATGAAATGTTATACTTCACAAGTGAAAGCAGAAAAAAAATACATTCAAATTTTAATCGGTTTTTGTTAACCGGAGTGAATTCAAGTCGACTTCGACATCTGATATTTGAAATTTTTATTCATATTCAATATGAAATCTATGTTACAATTATTGTTATGTATCGAAGATTGTTTTATAGAATTTTTACCCAGTTTTACAATATATATTAAAGAGATTTTATTACAAGAATTAGATCTATTTTATTCATTTTGGCGTACAGTTCCGACGTTTTTTGGTATTTAGGGTTGCATGACTTCAATATCAACAAATCAGGAGTTGAGATAAATTCATAGTCAGGTGTCATCGATTTAACCAATTTTGTAGAATTTGTTATGAGGATATCTAGGAAATATTGAGGTTTTGTAGCTTACCAGTCCACCTTCTAGATGTAGTTTCTTCTGCAGATTCCTGTCTTCCGTGGATGACCCCTTCCGCAGGTTAGCACCGTTCGTCAATTGCCCTTGGAAACCCATTTACTACTAAACTTAGTCGAGAATCTAAATTTAGTCATAAAATCTCATTCGACTCAGATCAAGGATGTCTGTCAAGGTGTGCCGCGGAAAATATAGGGTTGCCCACCTCTGGTTTGAAGTTTATTATTAATACATAGCACAAGCTGCAAAATAGAAAGTTGTAAATCAAGAACTCTTGGCCTTTCCAAGATCGCAATGACAACAACTGATGCGTCATAACTTTATTGCGTCGCTCTCAATTCAAAATTCCTTGTTATAACCTCATCTTCAGTAAAATTCATACCAAAAAACCCCAGAAAGCAACATCAAAACCTGAAAAATAAATCAACAGCATATCGAATTCGATTGATTTTCACCAAAAATACCTCAAGGCAGCCTGAAAGAAAAGCGGAAATGTTTACACACAAAAAAACGTTCATTTTTTTTTAATAATTTTCATTTTTTATTGTTATTTTCATTTCTTCTTTTCATCATCGTTCATTTAACATATATTTCATATCTCTTCTTCCTGATTCCTTCAATCGATTAAACTTTCTTTTACGCTAGAAACAAGAAAAAAATTTTCCTTATGAAATGTGTAAAAACTTTCCTTTTCAAGACACTCTCAATATTTATTTATTCTTTGCTTATTGGTCATGAAACGAATGTGGCTTGATTCACAACTTTTATTCCTTTCAAATTCAACGGTTCCTATAATTTACAGCTTTTACTTCTCTTACCATTAAATTGACGATATTTTGAATAATTTATACAAGGAAGTATGCGAAAAAAGGATGAGTTGATTGGTTGTGATGTCTTTTGGGTAATTGGGAGGTTCTTGGACTTAAATGCTTCTTATGTCGTCTTTAGATTGTCAAGAAGCTTCGGAACTCATGTAGATTGCTGCTAGAGTTAACTAACTAGAACTCGATATAAATTAAATTCTGGTCACTAACTATAAACATACCATAACATAAATTAGCTATCCGGCTATTTCTGACATCCAATTTCTAAAAATACAAATTGATCGTCCCTGACTATCCACGACAAAGTAGGAAACTGACTCCTAAAAACCTATCAATTTCCCAATAGACATCACTTACATCCAACCCCTAAACAGGACATGATTATTTTTTGTACGAATAAATATGACACAAATCATAATAAAAACAAACAAGAATTCTTCCACATTTGGAAGCTTAAAAAAATATTTAAATTAAAAAAAAAACAAACAACCAAAATAATAAATTAGGTGAAAAATAAAATAAAGTTTTGAACATTATTGTCCTAAAACTATGTCTAAGTGACTATACATTAAATAAAAATTGACTAAAAATCAGTTTTTTGATATAAAAAGAAGCCTAAAATTTTTGTTTTTTTATTCGTTTAGCACTTAATAGTATGTATTATAATAAAATGTTGTAAAAGCCTTCATATGCAATAGTTCTGTATGTAAAAATGTCAATTCTTATGCATGATAACATTTTTAGCGCTTTTTATTTTGCCTCATAAAATTGTATGGTTATTTAGCTGTCGATAGTTATTGTTTTTTTATAGCTGACTATATAATGTAATAGAGGTCATATTAAAGTACCTTTTTAGTCGACTTTAAATGGCTATTAAGAGCTTTTTGGGAGTACGTTAAATCTTATTTCAATTTCTTGGGGAATTTCTTCATTAAAAACTCATTTTATGGACATTTGGAAAGTCTTGCCTTTATTTAATGATGACAGACATTCGTGGAATTTAAGGATGAATTATTCAGTTTCGTTGAGTTTAATAAGAATTCTTAAAATTCATTAAGGCGGAAGCAATTATCAAATTCTTATTTGTAGCTTCGTTTAATCAAGAAATTGCTCGACTTTTATAATTTTTCATTAACTGAATGTGATTAGTAACCATAGAAAGACTAGATTCCCGATGCGACGTAAAATAGAATGTGGTTCAAATAATACAATTCGGCTAATCAATCCAAAATCCCGACTTCAGAGTGAGGTGATTCTTCCTTGTTGACTTAATCGGAATCACCAATATGACACCATGTCAGAGTCACGTCGGTCTGGTGTCGAACTTTGGATCTAATAACCAACTTGTGGTATTTGGAGGAGTCCATGCTTTGAACTTCACGTGACTGTCTAATATTGGCAGCGCATAGGCTGCCCACTGTCCTAGAGTAGCTTCATATTTCAAGCTCATCTCATTACTAGAATCCTTCTATGATCATCATTTGTATACCCCTTGATGGGCTTTTTAGGCTTCGAAATGACAATTTTCACCCTAATTTGACCATTTAGTCGATTACAAAATCAAAATCTCAATACACAAACTGACACAGACATCCATTCTATTAGGCCGTCCAAAAATTAATTCTTCTGATGAAGGAATGTCTGCATCCTCTGTCAAATCCTAATAAAACTCCCTTAATAAATGCGCTATAGTCATCAAATATTTCAATTCGTATATTTAATAATTCTTTCTCATAAAAAGTGTATCCCTATAAATTGCCAAATTGCCTATAGCGTAGGCCATAACAACACCAAAATTAATTTCTCAAAAAAACAAGAATATTGAAAAATTGTTGCCCCTAAAGTGTATGCAATATGTAGTATAAATACCTTTAAATTTTTGGGTTGAAAATTCCGTTATTAATAATTATCACGATATATAGAGAAAGAATGTATATATATGGATATAATGGATGTATATTGAGCACAAAATTGTTGGTATTATCAATATTGATCGTTGGGCTATTGTTGCTGATGTACAGTATTCAATTTAGTACTTCTGTTCCATTATTTGTATATTGCGCTTGTAAATAATCTATAAAATTATTATACTCATATCAAAGTGCTGTTTCCAATGAGGCTGCAATGTTGTTGCTATTTGGCTTCAATGTTGAATCCTTGCTATTGATATTATTTTGTGTAACAATTCCTGTATAATGACCGCCATTCTTAAAAACTGCTGTCTTATTGTTATTATTATTGATATTGTTTGGTATTGCAACAGATGACGTTGTACTTGTATTTATGCCAAATAAAAATTGTGCACGTTGTTGTTGGATATTATAATGTGGCGCCGATTTTTTATGTTCACGAATTTCATTCTCAGTGAAATTATTTTCTTCTTGTTTAATGAATAAATTCTCTTTTAGACTTCCAACTTTTTCTTCATCAACATCACGTTCCACTTCCGGTGCGTTGTCTATAACAATTTCAGGTGACTTAATAATCTCAATTGGCTTACGTTGTTGACTAGTATTCGGTGAACTTTCTTGCTCCTCATCGTTTGCTGCTTCTGGTATTGCCGTTGATATTACATCGGTTCTTGTGATGTTTTGTATTCTCCATCCGTGCTTCTGTTTACCGCCAGGTTTCGTGGGTGAATTTGAGATGCCTGAACCAAATTGACCTTGTCGTATCATGCGACGTGTTGCAAATGTTTTAGGTGAACCGCTCAAATCGAGAATGTTCATGCTACTGTTCATGTTATTACCGGGAGCTGTTGGCGTTGGCGATGTTGACTTTTGTACATTACTTTTTGATAATTTAAGCTGCTCGACGGCTGAGATTTTTCCAGCACGAGCTGTCGTCTTATTTAGTAGTAATTTCTTGAAATCCATTAAGCTTGTCTTTGGTGTTCCTAATCGATCAGAGCATGTTGATGACGGAACTTCGACATTATTTGATGACCAACTATGTCTCGATCTTCCTGTCTGTTGTGGCTCAAATATCGTTTTTGGTGTCGAACGACCGGAATTAATTGGCGAATTTCCATGTGACCTTATTCCCGAACTAATTCTAAGTCGTGTACGTAAATCTTCAGTCAGTGACGTTTTCATTGGCGACATTTGTATGGCAGACATTGGCTTTTGTGGTGTGGATGTAGAAAATTTACCCGAATTTCTTGGATCAATTGGTGACATAATTTTAATATCATCATCGTCATATTCTTCCTCAACAATTCGTTCGTTTAGTTTCGTTACCGGTACAGGCGAGAAAAATTCAAAGCCCAACGGTGTTGTCTTTAAATTATTCCTATTCTTATTTGGTGTCGAGTATAGACTCTCAATATTTTGCATATTGTCATCTCTCGTTTGATATGCATTATCAGGTTGATAACGTTGTGATGCAGCTTTTTGTCTTGGCTGCAATGTCCAATACATATTTGAATTCCTTTGGAATGGAATCTCTTCATATCCATCGTAATTTAATGATGTTGTCATGTGGTTGTCATGGTATAAATGTTGATAGTCTAAAATACGGAAATGGGAATCATTTCAGTGCTATTTTTTTGGGGGTATTTATTGTGCTTTTTTGAATTGAACTATGTGCATGTTTTTGAGACAATGTTTGATGAATTTTGTGGGGTTGCTCAGCTGTGATGTGTGATTTTGATGAGGGGAGGGATTGGGAGAGGTCTGAAGTTGGGCATGATGCTGGGTGGCATGAAATACTCTTCTAATGGTATGACTCTTGAGGATTTAGGGAAAGGATACATAGGTTTGCAATTAAGCAGGGCCAAGTCACTATAGAAGCGATCCATGGGGAAATTGGACTAGGAATAAGACAATAGAGAATATTAACACATTTAAATAGGAATTAGGATGTGTCTGGTTGCATTTAAGCAGGATCAAGTTACTTTGGATGCAATCAATGGTGAATTAAAACCAGGAATAGGGAAAATAGGGGATATGGATGCATTTAAGTAGGAACTAGGATGTTCCGGGTTGCATTTAGGTAGGATTAAGTCAATATGGATACAATCCATGATAAATTAAGACCAAGAATAAGGATATAGAGGATAAGGAGACATTCAAATAGGTGGTAAAGGTTCAATATCTATAGATACATCCTTAAAAACTCAGAAACTCTGACTACAAGCTTCAAATAAGGACATCACACGCGAACAACCCCAAATGGATTTACAATCAATTTTTCATCTCAAAAATCTCCTTTCACAACAACCAATTTTGGTCCAAAAAATAAAAACGTCAATCCATAGCAACTGTCATTAAAAACAATAATCAAATCATGACAAATTAAACACACTCATTCCGCAAGCAAATATTAAACAACTGAAACCACTTGAATAATTAGCAAACATGAACAATAATAATAAAAACACCATAAAACGAGTATAATTAAGTGAATTATTTTAATCGTAAGTGAGAAGCTCTTTGCAAAGCATCCAAATCCAAAAAATGTGTAATGTGATTTTAAACGGCTTGTGTGTTGTGCAAAAAGAAAAAGTAATAATAATGATCAGGTTTTACAATCCTGCAAGGCATATTTCGCTGTCGAGGAATTCCTACATAACTTCTTATTCGTTGCTCTTTTTTTCATGAGAATGAACTTGGAATAAGCATTAGAAAAAAGACTGACTCGTGGCTTCTTGAAATTTAAGAATTTTTAACAAGAAAAAAATTCATGAATTTAAATTTTCTGACGTGGGTGAGGTTACATCTCCGCCTGTGTATTCGTTGCTTATGCGTCCTATAATGCGATTCACAAGACTTATTGTTTATTGATTTTCTAAGAATTATTTAATATTTAGAAGGCGGAGGTGTTATTGATAGAAATGACCATCGAATTGTGAATGGAAAATGGAGATGATTAATTAATGAGGCTTTGGGGTATTGAAAATGATAGCTGTTATGAATGAGAATGGTCAATTGAAAATGCATTGAAGCTTAGCATTAAGTCTGAGAGGTATTTTGATTAATTGCAGACACTCCCGAGTGGATTTTATATTAATAGACAAGTTGTGTGTCTAGTTTTGAAGATGACAAGTTGTGTCCAGAGTTGGGAGGACTTAAGGAGTCTGGACTCCAAAAAGCCATCTCCAGTCGAGTCTGAAGGTGTTTCTACTGAAATAATGCGACTGATGAAGACAGCGTCGAATAGAACAGACTGAAACTAGTCGACCGTATATTAAAGTACAAACTTGACATTTCATGGCAAGTAGCACAATTATTAAGTCTACAACTAATCATACGGTCAATAAATCGTAATTTGTTACACTCTGGAATACTGCACTGAGCATTAATAAATGGCAATTGATAGCCATCCCACAACAGGCATCAAATACTAAAGTCTATGAAAAATTTCAAATTCTCTCATCATAAACAGCCTTTTGCCAACCTCAAAACGCGTTTAAGACATAAACATCATTTGTCACGGCACAACACGTCAGAATCATAAATCTGTCACTAATTAACCCCATACTCTCCTCATTAGAGCTGTTCAAGACACAGCATCGTTTTGCTTTTATACCTCAAAACTTCTTTATCACATTCGTCATTAACTCACATGACATCAGCGTATATGCCTTGCATAAGTGCAAATAATTGTGCAATGCTTATTATTTCCCATTTATTTTTCATTTAACGTTTATTTCTTTTTTGCAAGCATGTTTATTATTAGTTATAAAAGAGTAGGAATCATAAAACCAACATATAAATGCATGAAACAAAAAAACAGCAGCAAACAAGTTAATTAAAAATCAGTGGAAGAAGAAAAAAAAAATAATTAAAACACTCAAAGTTCTCCTTTTTTTTGTTTTTGTTTTATGTACAGCACAGAAAATAATTATAAATATTATTTATGTATTATTTACAAGAATATAATTATGATGCTTTATTAAGTATGTGTATATTTTGTGTTATATTGAATTCAGTTCATAAAAAAAAATTAATAATATTAATAATTAAAATAAAATAAATAAGTTACATGGGTGATGTGGGGTGTGTAGGTGAGGTAGATAGTCAGAAATATGTATGAAAGTGATAGATTTCTTAACAGACATTGAGCACACTCACGTGACCACGTGATACGACCATGAGACACTCAAATATCCATGTGATACGACCATGTCACATGAGACAGTCACATATGACCATTAGACAATCACATAAAAATGTGATATGACCATGTCACATGTGGCAGTCACATATGACCATTAAACAGTCACATAACAATGTTATTTGTCCAACATGTGATATGACCATGTCACATGAGATAGTCACCAATGTGATCTGTCCAACGTATTCACGTGTCATGTGATACGGCTACGATACAATCACATACCTATGTGATATGGTCACGAAACAATCACATAACCATGTGATGTGACCATACCACCATCATGTCCACATGCATTCACGTGAGTCTGCTCATTGTCCGTTACAGAATTGCAAGAATTCAACATTAAAAATCGATTGCGGTATTTAAATGATGAAGGACTAAAATTAACTTTAATTTTCCACGAAATAGCTTCGAGAGAAAATCTCTTCTTATGTGCCCTTAATTGGCAAAATAGCTGACAAGAGTCTGTGGTTGATGAACAAAATTAAAAGTTGTGTATATATATAAATTTTTTTTTGCGAATTTCAATTATTCACGTTACGATGGATATGACGGGAAAAATAAAAGTTAAAATTAATGGAATTTTTTTTTTATTCGTCGACTGGGTGATCATGACGTTCATAATCAGCTTCGCTAGCTTTTGCCCTTTTCATTAAAGAAGTTTTTTATGAATAATTTTTACATTTCAATGCAAATTGAGATCAACAAGTTATTTGACTGAACCTTTTTGACTGATGATTGAGATGTTTTTGTTGAGTTTTTGGGGATTTATTTGAAGTTTTTTTAGGTTGTCTTCTTGATGTATGGAGTTGATGCAATGAAGAGTAAAATGTCGAATGGATGCAGTTTGTGAAGAAGTTTTGAAATTGTTGATGAATTTTTAAGGGAGTTCCAACAATATATGATATTTGCTATTAATTAACAAATGGCATCTTGATGACATTAGTCAGTCTTAGAGTTAGACATGGAACTAGTCAAATAAAAGACTTTCAAGATTATTCCAAAGCTCAGAGTTGACTTGAAAATTAAGACGAATCTGAGCAGCAAAAGGTGTTTGCTAATGCATCGCTATGTCACCATATCAATGTCAAGGTTCTGACCACCCCATGACTGCTGATTTCGACCCATTTCTACAGCGAAACATGCGATTCTCAACATGATACACAACTCAGTTGAATTGAGAGCTTCCTTATAGATTACTGAATGATTCTCGGCGGCAGAAGCATTTCACCGAATTCAGCCTTAACCTATCATTACTCCGAATTATTTATCATCATGTCGCAATCTGCACAGCATGCCAATTTCGATTCCCTTGACCCAGAAAATCTGACCTATTTATATAAACTCATTCTTTTTCTATCAATCACAAGTCTTAACTTCATGAAACTCTACCCAAAACCCAACTTCACATCCATTATATCAATATCAACCAGCTACTACAAAAATTTTGTCATTCCATTCAATTTAATAAAATATCTATCATTTAAATATTCGAAACATTCTCCTTTAACTACAGCAATTGCTACATAAAAACTCAATATGCTAACAAGAAAATCTTCATCGTTTTCTGTGTAACAGAAGCAAAAAGTCAACTCTAATTGAATATTCAATTACGTAGTCGTCAATTTCAATTCAATTTGAATATAATTAAACTCCGATGCCGAATGAGGAAATTTTCTTAGAAAATGTTTAATTTATGATATTAATATGTATCTGTTTGCTCATCATGATGAGGCTAATGAAATTTATAAATAACCCTCGGCAACTGCTCTAAAAATATATAAAAATTTTCAGATCTATTATCAATTATTAAATTTTCTTGAATGATAGGAAGGATGAATGCTTCTATGAGTTTGCATAGAAAATGACAATGATATCGAATTGCCTTCTGGCTGTTGATGTTGTTGGTATATTTAGATCAAAAAGAAAGGTAGAGTTAATATGAAGGTAGTTGAGGAATTTTTCACATGAAATTAAGCTTCGGAGAAGATATCCTTATCAGTCAATTGATCTCTGATTGTGGAGCCTTGAGGTATTACTAGATACACATGTGTATATGAATGTTGGTTGTGAAATTTGGATTGTTGGTTGGATGATGTTCTATAAAAGTGTGTTGGGATAAGGATTGACTTTGTTGTCATGTGAATGGATATGTTGCAGGGTCGCATTCAGGAGAAGGGCTTGGAGGCCATCAAGGCCAGTCATCCAGGTCAGCGTTACTCTAATTTGGTACTGAGTTCGGTTTAAAATTTAACACCAAGCTGGCATGACTCTTGCATAGTGCCAGATCAATTAACCGACTTGAGCTTTTTGGATAAGGTTTCTGAAACATGATGACTGAATTTAAAGTCCCGGAAAACTCAAATGGAAAAAATTTAGCAAAAAATCTGTTTTACGTCGGTAAAAAGCTAGACAGGGCATAGAATTGACACTTAGTCAGCATGACTCTGTCCCCTATGATTCTTGATATCTCTAATCTAATAAAGAATCTTTAGATCGAGACTTAGAATTCTTGGAAGGAAGCTGTTGACAGAGACAGTATGGCATTTGTATTGGTAATTGGCAGACGCAAACTAGCAATAGAATCAGGATTAGAAGCCATCTGAGGTATGTCATGAATCTCAATTGATCTGTGCAGTCAGCGAAGTAAGCAAGCAAGATCCGGACAATCTCATAGAATCTCAATCCCGTCTCGCCATCCGAATACAACAGTCCTAATCAGAATTACAGTCAATAAGACCTGCTATCTATTTCACTCCGTAACGCTTCATAATTCCATGCAAACAAGTTGATTGTCATAAATGCTTTCAATAATTTATTCAAAAAATCAAAGACGGAACCTAAAAGTAACAGCTATTACCGGCTATTACCATAAGCTGATAATCAAAACTTCCGACATTTCCCATTACAATGCGACACAAATAAAAAAACTTTTTTTTTTATTCAATCATCCATTCTCATTTATATATTTATAGAACAAAAGACACAGAACATCATTAATGGCATTCAAAATAAACTAAAACTTGATTTGGAAATGGATAGAAAGCAAAAAGAATTTAAATAACAAATTGAAAGCACCTCATCAACAACAATGACATGTGACCGCTCCCCTTTTCACAGCTATTTCTATCATTGTTGCATACAAATACAGTCACGAATGTGGAATTAAATTTCATTTATAATTGAATATTTTTTTTGTTCATTTCTCAGCTTCCATCAAGTGTCTTTCATCATTCAAAATACAATCGATCAACAATAGCTGAATATAATCTCGAGATGTGACCCGTTCTACATACTTTCATACATATTTATGTGTGTGTATATCATAAATTTTATAAATTAATTGATTCCATTACATATTAAGTATTATGTTGTATAATGAAGAATCAAGTGTGATGATTATTCGTGATTAAGAGTGCCATATTTTAATGTGTGATGATGATAATGTTCATATAATATTTAATATATATGTGCGGTGATAATTTATGTCGATGATAATGAATGAATTTAATGAGATCTTGTGAACTCTTTTGTAGTTAATACCTCATTTATACTTGTACTTGTTTGATACTTCAGGGGTTGATTGCTCGGAATGGTGTGACTAACTCTATTGTTTAGCTGAGTACAGTCTAGGATGTAGTCTAGAATGTGATTTAGTGCTTGAGAATGCTTAAGAATTGTTGCCAAGTTCATGGCTGATGAGGAATTGTATAGAATGTGCATTCTAAGTCTTATATAGAGATTGATACTTTATTCACACTTGATACTCGAGTTACTTAACAACAGAGCTTTAAGATGACTGAAATAATCCATAGAAAGATTGATTCTAGTCGATTTGAGATCATGTGAAACTTTAGTCAACTTCCCTAACAAGCAAAGAGACAGATTTTTGGTATCTTAGTTATCTTTCTGTCTCACAAAAGCATGCTTTTTACCTTTTAGAACTTAAAGCTCTAATATCAAGTTTTCACAAAATATACTCAATGATCCAGAACGTGAATATCGAACAAATATCAATCTCTGAGTATCACACATCTTGCACAAGTTCATAAGATATGTCTAGGTCATATTCAATCATATTGAGTCTAGAGCTCCTTGTCGACTTGAATTTCATAGGAAATTGAATCAAATTTTCCAAACAAAATCCGAATCGACTTCAAGCTCGAATGTGCACTAGCTCACAATTATAGACTTCAAACTCTATGTAAATCATATCCTAGAAACAATCCATTCTAGATTGCATTTAAAGTATTTCAAAGTAATTCATCAAGAGCAATCCGAGCAGCCAACCCTCAGACTTAATACTTTTCAATTACTTCAATCATTGTACTGACCAAACTTTTTTCTGACTTTTTCTGTATCCTAGGCATAAAAATTATTGTTTATTGTTGCTACACAAATTAAATTAATTGGATTTGTTTCATAGTCAGTCATTTGTAATGATAGCTAGCATTAAGTACTTATCCTTAATATAAATTCACGTAAATCAATCAGTGTTGCAATGGAAGATGTCTGCCGAAGACAAAGACAGCAGATTCTTCCGCAGAATTTGTCTTTCAAAAGATTTTATCTGCGGAAGAAAGTTGTCTTTTTGCAGATAAATAAAATTGTCTTTTGGAAGATTGTGTCTTCCGGTAGATTTAATCTTCCGCAGAAAACTGTCTTCCAGTAGACAAAAAAAAAGTGTCTACAGGAAGACAGAATCTGCATGTAGATTTATTCTGCCGCAGAAAAATCTACCAAAAATTTCATTTTTTTACAAAATCCCTAATTTAACAGTATATTACCTATTAATTATGTACTATCTATGTTGATAAACATCAATATTAATGTATCAATGCTTTTAAAATATTGTAGATCATTTAAAACACATGTAAATCGAGAAAAACAACTTTTGAAATTCAAACTGTCGTTATTTATTGTTTACATTTGTTTTCGCAAAATTTTGCATGAAAATTCCATGTAAATTGATTTTAAAAGCTTTGAAACATAATTATTAATGTTTTGGAACATAAATACTACATAATTAATAGGTAACATATTGTTAAATTAGGGATTTTGCAAAAAAATGAAATTTTTGGTAGATTTTTCTGCGGCAGAATAAATCTACATGCAGATTCTGTCTTCCTGTAGACACTTTTTTTTGTCTACTGGAAGACAGTTTTCTGCGGAAGATTAAATCTACCGGAAGACACAATCTTCCGAAAGACAATCTTATTTATCTGCAAAAAGACAACTTTCTTCCGCAGATAAAATCTTTATAAAGAAAGTGTCTTTTGCAGAAAAACTGGCAGATTGCAACACTGAAATCAATTTACCAAATAACATGGTGACAATATTGATGGTTCAATGGACAATTTTTGGATTAATTTGTCAAAGGGAAATTAAGTAACACGCCACAGAGTTTGTTACTCTCACTTTTATGACTTTTTGGGGTTGAATGAATTTTTAAAGGAGATGAGTATGAAATTCTTATGATTTATTGATGTGGGTTTTTGGTAAATTTGAGGATGACCTAGTTTTGAGCTATTTATGTAATATTAACCCAAATTCAAAGAATAAACCACACATCTTTAAGATAAACTAGATCTAACAAATCATAAGATGCTCCTCATAGCACTAAAATTTATGATCCCCAAGTTCACCGAAAAAGATGCTAAAATTAATTGCTCCTGAAGCTCAAAATTAAATTAATTTAATTGTTCATTTCAATAAACTCATCATCAATTAGGTCAAATTATTTATCGTCTATGCCAACAAAAAAATATTTTTGTTCTAAAAAAAAGCCTGGACACCACAATGTCAATGAAGATGAAATTTAATTTATTAGTTGAGATTTGCCCGAGGTTGTAGATGATTGGGAATGGATTTGAGGTGGTTGTTGTGTTGAAAAGTATTCTGAAATATTCTACACTCTACAAGTAATCGGAGGAGCCATTCCTGCTCGACCAGATCAACGCAAATACCACAAATCGGTTAATTAGACAAATATCTGGACTCAAGTCGGCGCAACTCAGACTTGATGACAAATTCGGTTTGAATCCGACATTATGTAAGATTTACGCCTTTTGGTGCATGATTATGGATTTATAAACCGGCTTGTGCTATTTGAGCTTGACTTGTTTGGTATTGCAAGCTGGATCGTAATTTTTCAGTTAACCCAAAGCTAAATGAGCATGTTCCTGAGCATACTCAATCAATATAATTGGATATGCTCAATTTTGTGATCATACTCATGGTTATCCTTCTTGTCTGTTAGGGTTACATGTCTAACTTGAGCATCTTTCACTGCAAATTAGTTGACAGCGACACACAGATTGCTCATCACTGATCTTAGGTATATTAACGGCAATCAGATCTCGAAATTGACTAAAATTATATATGGATTCATGTCAACTTTTTTACACAAAATCCTAGTCAACCTCGAGTCTTAATGGCAACCAAATCACATCCATTCCCATACACATACCCCCCGGGCATTGTCATTGAAAACGACATTCATAAATGAGATCTCTTAAGTTATTTAATAATTAAAAAAATCCACATAAAACACAGCATTGACCTTCAAGTGAGACAAATAAAAATAGGAGGGAATTCATGACTTAGTCTATATTACAATAAAAATTTTGTCTATCAATAATAATAATATAATAATTTTTTTTCTATCAATAACAATCGTCTCACTCGATGGTATTTAATATTAATGTTAGTAAATTAAACATAAAGCCACAAAAAAAAATCATAAATAAATAATAAACTAATGGACATTCACAAAAACATTGTTTTTTAGGTAGTTCCAACAACTACGACATATAAATGCTGAAAAATTATTCCTAATTGTCCATAAAGAGGGCATATCACGCTATTGTTGGAACTATTAAATAAACTTATACGTCTCCATTTCTTTTGTTGTGTATGTATGCACATAATATAAATCCATGAACAGGAAAATTGTCGATTTTTATTCCCTCCGAAAATGAGAAAGGAAAAACTTTTTAGTGCTGAATGATGGTTTTTTTGAAGTTTCCAAAAATGGAAACGTTTGGAATGTTTATGAGTATGGAGGAGGATAGAGTGCATTAATACTGTGTAGGATATTATGATGAGGTATAATGAGCATTTTAGGAGACCTTAGCAGACAAAGAGCATGTTCTTAAGAGCAGAGTAAGCTAAGAGCGACGCGCACAAACATGCTCTTGGTCTTTTAGGGAACGTAAAGGATCTTAAGAGCTTTGTCAACTGGTATTTACATTCTGTACTATCCTAGCGACGGAATGCTTCATTTGGAATGCATTGGCAAGCCACACAGATTTCAAAATCCTTATGGACTCAATATAGGCTCATGCATCTAATTTATGTCGCTCGAACTAGCATTTAGGGCCTATTTGGAGAGTTTGAAGGAGTGGCGTTCATGAAAAGTTGTTTTTAATGATCTAAGCCCTACCTTCCATGACTTCAACCCTTTAAAGAGTCATTAAAATAGCTAAAATCCCAAAAATCGCATCCTTCCAAATGACATCACTTAAAATCAATCTTCCAACTTCAAACAATATTAAATCACATTTATCTACAATTTAGTCACTTGAAATACTCAAAATAAATTAATATATCGATCAGAACTGACAAATTCTTTCATATTTTTGCAAGCTTGTGCTATATCCACTCATATTAATAAGAACAATTTTTTTTCCATGAGATTGCATAAATCAATCATAAATTGAGATGTGCTTATGCTGTATGCGACAATAAAATTTTATTAGTCAGACAAAATGCTGACATCCATATGAAGGAACACCGGTAACATAAAAAAAAATTCTATTTTCATCCTTTTTACGATTTTGAACAAAGTATGCGAAGACGGTGGAAAAAAAATGAATGTTGAAGGCATTGAACCCTAAGAAGAAGTAAGAAAAATATTAGTTGGAGGGTGGCAGTCTCTATTCCTATATTCCTGTCTCACTCTCACTCCCCTTCAACAAAATGTAAATATGTGTAAAGTCACAAGAGATGTAAGTGTGTAATACGTAGTAGAAGATAGGGACGAGAGGTAGGCTATAAAAGAACTGAGACTTTACGTTCTTATAATCATCATCAAAAAAAAAAAAATTGTCAGTTCGCTCGTGCTCAACAAACAGTTTCTCATACACATTTTTGTTCAGCACTTAGAAATGATGACAAGTACGAAATAAACAACGTCGGAAGACATGCACTTGACATGTGTTATTATTATATATATTTTTATCCTACTTCCTTTACCAAATTTCAGTATCAAAATTTGTCAAGACTCTTGCCTTATGACATTGACTATCCGATGGTAATGTGACCTTACTCGGTGATGGAATGTGTAATGGCATTGTTGAGGGTGGTAAATTATCGATGATATCATCAAATGATGAGTCAGTCATATAGTCGTTTAAGTCTATAGGCTTTGGTGGATCAAGTGAATAACGATTTAAGTATTTAATGTCATTTGATTTTAGTGACTCATTAAGCATCAAATCGGTGGAAATGATTGCGGATGTTGATTTTGAAAATTCTTCAATTAATTTTTCAAATGAACGCGTGACTGTCTTACTGATATTAAGGTACGGCTCATCATCACTATCAGCATAACTTTTTCTAACATTACTATTCAAATTTATGTCTAATGATTCTTTAGATTTACTCAAGTCATTTGGATCAGCATAGATTGCTGCCATACGATAACTATTGCTACGCTTTACGTGAGCTCTCATCATATTTGGGTCAATGTTTTCACTTGACTTTTTCTCATCATCCTCGACTGCCTTTATATTAATAGTTTTCGCGCTCATTTTCGGTGTAAAATCGACAATTTTTGGTGCAAATTTTTTGTTATTATTCTTACCTTCATCCAGTGCTGGTGGTTGTGGCTGTGGAGCAAAAATTGTTGCAGCACGTGATGGCGATGGTGGCGAATAAACTGGCGGACCATTACGCAATGGTGCAGCATCTTGGATATTTACGTAGGCACCACGTATTGTACCCGATGCAAGGATTTTCGATGATACGGAATTTAAATTTAATTGTAGTGCGCCATTTGGACGCATCAGGTTGTTTGAACCGTTCGATGTGGTCATTTGCACTGGTTCAGTCTTTTCGTTCTCTTCCGTTCTATTATCTGACACAGATTTCGTCACCAATTTTTGTGTATTATTATTATTATTATTATTATTCTCAATCACAATATCACTATTTTCAATTTTAGGACGATGTGATACAATTGGTCTTATCGTATTGACCGTTCTACGATATACTGATGCACTAGATGTTGTTAATTGTGTTTCTGTTGAGGTTGTAGGCTGTTTTCTGTTATGATTTTCAAGATTCAATGATGATGAACTGTTTGCATTTGACGTTGTTGTTATTGTAATGGCATCGGTTGTATCTTTCACACATGGTCCAGGGGAAAAAGTTGTAACTGCGCCTTTCTTTCGTTTCAAACTGTTACTATCATAAATTGGATTGCCTTGCGCATCCATTCTAACAATTTCACCCCTATTCACATCCCCACTTTTTTTCATATCGATTTTTTCGTCACTGTTGTTTTCGCTAATGGCCAATAGATTACTCTCGGATCGCACATTGCATGGTAGTTCATTTAACGAAACATATTCAGTCTCTTCGTTTATATTGCCGGAAAGAACTGTCGCTAAATTTCTTTTAAGAACATCACTCGAATAATATATTCCATTTGGCATACGTTTTGGTGTTTGAATTTCAGATATTGTGACATATTCATCGTTATTGGAATCAGCTTTTGTGGATGTCAATTCTTTGTTTGGTGATTTTTTTAATGGATGTAAAACGCCACGAATTTTATCGAGCATATTATTTAATGGCAATAATGGTGATGTTTTGCGACTTATTTTAATTTCATTCTGATTATTGTCATTTCCGACAATAAATGCATAGCCAGTATCCTTATTTACATTCAGTAGATTGTCTTTAATTTTTATCTCTTGCTCATTCTTATTTGTTGTCTTTTTAATGACAGACTCGTCGTCACTTGGTGTTGGAGTGATTGCAACAATTGATGGAATTCGGCTTGTGTTGATTGTCGTCTTTACTCGAATTCTTTCAGTTCTCTCGACACATTCTAAATCTGATGACTCAGAGCATTCAAATTCAGAATAAAGGCGTGCATTTTGATTTGTTGGTGATGAATTTGAGTCGACGGGCGATGAACTTGTGTTATTGCCACTATCAGGAGATTCAATGCGAGCTATTGTCGTTTCTTGTTGATGTTGATGAACGAGAGCAGCAACTTCTTTTTGTAAAAGAACTCCATTACGTTTTATCGTTCCACTCTTCTCTAAAGTACTTCCAACTGTACTTGTTGAGTAGCTACGTTCGAGTGTTCCAGAACTAGTTGAACTTCCACTGCGATTAAGCTTACATAGTGAGCTCTTTCGTTCGGGAACCATTGGACCATTTCTATCATTATCATACATTGATAGAACTGCTGTACATACGGTACCAGCTGAGCTGCTCGTCGTTGTCGATCCTTTACCAAACAATTCATATTCATTTTCGGGTGATATGACGGTTTGGTTGCCTGAACTTTCAAATGAGTTTGTACTCGACAAAGCCATTGAAGATTGCATTGGAGTTAGTGATTCTTCCTCTTTGAGTGTCTTTAGACCAGAATCAACATGGAAAGATGTATAATATCCTTCAGTATCGCATGAATAAACGGAACTAGTTTCGCCTTCGTCGACATGAAATGCATCAAACATTTGCAATTCTGGTGTTGCAGTTCCCTCACTTGTGATGCTGCTTGAAGCAGATGTGTTGAGGAAACGACGTCGACTAATAATAGAACTCGGTGGACCAGACGATGAGTGATGTGTATGGTGACTGAGAGATGTGCTTGATGCACTGGATTTTGGATGTGTTGTTGTCGTTGTAATTTCACTTCCTATTGATGTCCTGCCAGATTCAGAACTTGCACTCCAATTTCCGCTTGACGAATGCGGTTCATCCTTATTTGATACTGCACCATTGCGTCGTTGTCGTCGTATGACGGCTGTCTGCTCCCTCATTTTAACTGCGACATTTGTGGACGGAATTGGAACTTGTACTGTCGTTGTTCCAGTCGTTGTATTATTTAAACTTCTTTCGGACGATGAATATGATGGCTTTCGTTCGTGCGAAAGTCGTCTATCCTTTTCATTAATCTTCTTCTGTCTCTTATTTATTGCTTCCAAGACATTGAAATCATCAATGTCATTGGAATTTTGCTTTGCTCTAAAACTATTACGACTTGTGTCGTCGCTCGTTCCACTCAATCTATTTATCATTCGTAAGCGGTTCTTTCCCCATTGCTTCAATGAATTAAAATGAGATGATGATCGTTTAACTTCTGTCGATAATAAATCTCTTTTTAGAACATCACTCGATTTGCTGCGTGGAACAATCGTTGTTTCATTGTCACGGAATGTTGACATTTCATGTTCGCTTGCATCGCTGAAAGACAATTTATTTCTGGTTAGTTGCATGGCATTAACTCCAGTATTAAAATTTTCTTTTTTTATAAATATATATAAGCATGGGGGGCGTGTGATTGTTGTGTCTTAAGCAAGTCTTAAGTTTCAAAGGGGAGACATGTGGGTTGTGTCTAGTGTAATGTCTCGGGTAAGAGGTTTGCTTAGAGCTGGTTGCTTGGTGTACCTTGAGGTATATGGTAGTATTCTAAGTTTCTTTCTTGGACCTGCTAGCAAGTCTGTTAATACTGATTGCAGAAGCTATCTTAGGATATTAATTATAGTATACTGAAGAGTAGTAGAAGGGTAAAAATTGAAGAATACTGTCCAAAGTAGGAGCTCTGTGGTTATATGCCTGCTATAGAGTATTCTACGTACTGAGCTAAGCTCAGCTAAATGCTTCTCAAACTATGATCCACGACACACTAGTGAACCTTCAGGTATGTCCCTTAAAATATGGGGAAACATCAAGTTTATACTAAACATTTGGTTTACTGAGTAAAAATTGAAAAATCTTGAGAAACACTGGCATAGTCATATCAATTCATGTGACTAGAATTACCTGAGGCTATGACCTATAATTGAATGTTCCCTGGGGTATGACCCAATGTTGGTAAACAGAGATACATTCAAGAATTCGAAGAACAAGAACAATTTGCAACATTGGTGTATGGTCTATGATACAGACTAGTTTATACCAAGCAGCTGAAGGAGCTGATAAGCAGCCATAAGGCTGGACTAAAACTACACTTTAGTTTGGAAACTGACAATTCAACTGTGAATTCAACATGAAGAAGGTCCAGACATGACTAAATATCCCAGACACACATCATTCTTGAATGATCCCTACAGTGGAATGCATACATCTCTCACTGTGAATGTGAATATGTGAATAAGAATGCAGTAATTTTTATATTTTTCTATATAAAAACAAAAAATGAAATTCAACAAATCAACGAAGAATAAAATAAGTTTAAATGTATGCATATTTTATGTGTCGATGGAAATGCAAAATGGGTAAGAAAGAACAGTATAAACAAAATAATGACTATAAAAATCTATACTTAATGAAAATGACTTAAATCCCCCTTTCACGAGACATAGATGTGATATCTATGTAATAAAAACTTTTTTTGAGACATGGATATAAGAAAAAAAGAAACAAACATTAATTTTAATACACATTTGTGACATTTCTGTTAATTAATACTGGAGTTTGTTGTTGTTGTGTTTTAAATGAATATTCAAATTTCATTTGCAAGATGCATGTTAACAGTTGTTATTAGGATATCAATACAACATATCAATGGTAAAAAAAAGCGATGAGAAATGAAGCAAAATGAATAATGAGATATAAAAATAAATATCCGCTACTTTCATTCAAGTCGGACAAAAGCCGGCAATTAAAAACACATCAGTGCAAGCCTTTACATGCAATGCAGAATATACATACACAAAATGTGTTCGCTTAATTTAAGTTTCAGACGCATTTTTGCTCGGTTAAACGTGATCAGTTTGGATTTGTTTTGATAACGGTCGGCTTGGAGAGCATGACTCTTGCATGTTTTAGAAATTATGGGGCATGAACATTGCTCATGTACTGTTAAATGCTTTGATTTTATTTAAATTTGAAGAAACTGGGACAAAACCGTTAAAAATTTAAATTTGAATTTTGAATTTTTAAAAGTCGTTAAGATTTGAATTTTAAAAAGCCGTTAATTTTCATTTCAAAATTTACAATATTAATGCTAATTCAATCTATTTGTCATTGCATGACATTCATCAAAAATGCGCCTGATTGCTTCATGCACCAATGGCTCTACAGCTAGCCTCTTTAATTCCTACTATCTCGTATGATATATGAGACTGCTGCATTAAATTCTTTATAGTAATTGATACAATTGCTTTTAATTGCGAATTCATTGAATTAAATAGCAATTTATTCTGATTTAATGTCTCGTAAAACAAATTAACGGTAATTTACATTTTAAAATGATTGAATTTTTAATGTGTAACGGAAACACAAGTTGCCAATTTTAATCCATCAAATTAGCACAGAAAATTCATTTTCATTAATTTAGCCACAATAAAGAAGAGCTGGTAACTTAATATAGACAGTAAGAAAATTAATTCTGATTAAATTTCCATAGAAAACCTATCAAATTTCTTACTAATTAATCTATTGTGTGTATTTCAATAATCTTTGTTCCTTTTTTCCACTTCCTTCTAATGACTTTTGAGTCTCATTTCAAAGTCTATTACATACTAAAGACACAACTCGACACGCCATGCTCAAATTAAATCGATATAATGCAAAGGAATGCAAACAGGAGACTTAGTCAGGGTGTGGAGAGGGTCAGTGACTTGAAAAGTCGTCCAAAAGTTAGGAATCAGAAGAATCTGGTTCAAAACCTAAAACAACATGTCCCAGACATCTTCAAACCCACTCCACATCCAAAATTGATGTTCTTGACTATTCCCCTGATTGTAAGCATGAAAAAATGCAAATAATAATAAAAAAAGTAAAAACGAACCCATTCACAGCAATCTCTTCAATTTCCGTCTGATCAATTCCAGCTATAGTATTTCGTCTATTGCCTCTCGGCTTCCTCGAGCGTGAACGTCTCTTTACCGAGTCCGTATTGCTACTGTCATTTGCATCTTCGATTGCATGCAATCCAGTTTGTACATGCAGTAGTGACTTTCGTGCTGCCGATTGACGATCGAAACGCTTTCCACTAGTGTCGACTCGTATAAGCTGTGCGGGATATCTGTGGACGCAAAATCATATTTTATGAAAAAAATACTAATAAATATATTAATGTCATGAGATGCACATACTTTGATGCTAATATCAAGCACTGTTCCTCAGGCGACGGTAATCGGTGATCAATCGGGGCGTCTTTATCATCCACTGATCTCCTGCTGCTATTATTATGTGTACTTATCATTATTATACTATCCGTACAGTCATGTGATGTTGATGTTTGTTGCATTGATAAAATTGTTTGATCAGCAACGGATGTATTGTGTGCAACACGAACAAGACAATTAGGTGCAACTGTTTCATCCCCAATAGCTTCCTTTGATGTCCATTTTCTTAGTTCATCTAAACCAGCCGGCTAATGGGAAAATCAATGTGAAAATAAAAGGCATAAAGTCATTAAATCAAATTCAACATTAGGTTAAATAAAAATATAAACTGAAGGCAGTGGTGGGCAACTTGTGTGACGCAGCACAGCTTTGTGGTAAACAGCATGACACATGACACACGGTTCATGGCATTTTCAAACATTTTTGGCGTCACACTAATGTGTCGCGCAAGTGTCGCGTCACACTAATGTGTCGTGCAAGTGTCGCGTTACACTATAGTATCGCGTTACAATAGTGTACCGCGCAACACATGTTGCTCACCACTGATTCTGATCTAAAGGCATTCATCATCGTCTCACTCTTTACTGTATTTTCACTGTTAAGGCGTGACAACGACGAAAACAAAAAAGGTCAATAAAAGTTTTAGACACTATGCTATAGTGCGATAATCCCAAACGACACATTAAATAGTAAAAAAAATCTCTTTTTTTATTTCATTTTCAATTGCTATGAAAAATGTTTTATTTTAATTTGAACTGCCGCATATAAAAAAATAAAACGAATAAAGTCAGTAGAAATGTTTATGTGGCTTATGGTTTTGGTTAGAGGAATGTAACGCTTTTCTTGGTTGATATTGAAATGGGAATTTTATGTAAAGGAATGGAATGTATTTTTGTGAGATAAATTCTTGGTATTTTATGTGATGTCTTTTTAATGGAATATTGTTAAATTTTTAACGATCTTTTAAAATTTGAATTGACATATATTTAGGAGGCTGGAAAGTCGTTCATAAATGATGTCACAGAAGGATGTTTGAATGAAATCGCATATGACATTCGTTTCATGTGGCAAACAAGTGTGACAAGGCACACAGTTTGGACAACACTGCAACAGTGACCTTATGATCATCTCTAGACAGTGTAATTACGTCCAATTCCATGAACTGAGCTGCAAATCTCTTTCTACCTTAATTTCTCCTTCCAACCTTACTCATAAACAATCCCTAACCTGATTATCTCAAAAATTAATGGCTTATTTATGTCTACAAATTATATACCTGTTAAATATACATGGCTATGTCTCTATGCATAAAGATGCATAATAACATAAGCCGAATGAGAAGCTCAAATTCCCAATAATCTTATCAAAGTCAAACTGTCTATAATTTACATACTTAATAGAAAATCATGCATCGAAGTAAAAAAAAGTCATCAACATTGAAACACTGGACAATATCAATGACCGCATAAACAAACATCATGAAAGTGTTAAAGTCAAAAAAGCTAATAAAAACCGACCGGTCGGTCTGTTCGCGTCTCTGTATCATAAATCTGTTAGATATATATAAAAAATATATAAATAATCACAGAGGAAAGATAATTAATGTGGGAGTAAACTGTTATGCTGTTAACTACAAACATTTGTTACATGCTGTTACTGCTGTTGATTGTTAGACTCTGTAGAGACATTATTACACCAACAAGTAACGTGTAGAGAAAGTTTTAGATCTCAAACTACTGAAAAAATGTGTATTATTGGAGACGAAAGGTCTAATTGAATAAATGGTCAGTCAAAAATTGAACAGTAATTTTTCCCACAATAAGTCAGGGTTGGTCAAACTGTTTTGTGGCAGATGATATCTTGGTGGTGCACATTGTGGATGGTAAGAGGAAAATTCAAAGAATTGCTGGAATGGATGTGAAGAAAATGACTGTAAAGTCCTTAAAACTCCAAACTGGCATAAGTTCTCGAAGGATAGCCGGCTTTAGACGTCGGCCATGGACTCAAGTGCGTCACAGTCAAGGAAGTAAATAGTAAATACATCTTGATGGAAAGCCACCAACAAAAACCCACAAGACATGCATTTCATGTCATTTTCAAATCAATTCCAACAACACATCAATGTGCCACGTCACACAACTTGTCCAACACTGCAACATGTCATCAAGTTCAAAAGCCTTTGATTTTTTGGAACTAAGTGTTGATCAATGGGAAAATAATTGATAGACTTTTTTGGGTTAATTGGCTTTTTTTTATATTCAATTTTCAATGTATGTTTGTTACATGATACGATTTTTTTTTTATGATTTACTGAAGCATGCAAGCTTACTCATACTCATGGCAGTTATCAAGAAAATATTGAAATAAAGATGATTGAATTTCAAACTATTTTAAGTGTTTCCGAATGAAATTACATTTACTTATATGTAGGCTCTATTTACGTATTCTTTGGAAATGTGGAGTATGTTGCGGCTGTTTGAGTTTTTAAGGAGAATTTTTGGAGCTGAGTTGGAAGGTGATGAATATGACACGTTTGTGTGTTACATGGTAATTGATATTGTTGGTGATTTTTGACATGATTTTGGGCTATGGGGAGCAGTGAGTATGGGTATTTTGGAGCCCTGATGATAAGCAAATTTCCCAAGAATTCCAAGTTCAAATCCCAACATCCAGAAGGTACATAACGTGTTCGCTAGGGCCGTTAAGTCACCATCATAGCAAAGTTGCCTTGTCAGCCTCTTGACTGCTGATTTCGACCCATTTTAACTGCCAAAATGGAGTTTACCACATTATGTCGTTCGGGACGTTGACCATAAATGTCGCTGTAACGCACATCCAGAGACATCACTAACGAATGACTCCCCACGACAATATCCCCATCCATTTAAGACATTCTGACAAAAGCCTCCATTAAAAACCATAATACCAAGTTTCAATCCCACAAATGTACATATCAGTCCATTAAATAATTACCCAAAATTACTATTAAACCACAAGATTCACCGGTACATCGAGCGTGCCTATAAACTCACGCAACATTTCGGGTAAACAATCAAAATAAATGTTTGCCGACCTATTTATTGTCTACATAATAGCTTTTACATTAGATTCATACAGGAAAAACGAAGAGTAGTATTAGACATAAGATTGGATTAATGTCAAATTGATGCCATTTGTGAAAATACGCAGAAAATATGCGATTTGTCTCGTCACGGACTTGAAGAAGAAATGTCAAAATTGTCTAGAATTAAATTTTGATTTGGGTGGGAACAGAACTGACTGCAGACCTTAATTTAATTTAAAATATTGTGTAATATTTTCAGATTTTATTAATTAACAAAATTCTAGATTTTAAAGCCAATTAACGTCATATCAAATAGAGCACATCATGTAAATCGTTCTGTCGACACTATTTTCATGTAGCTACAAGTAATTAAAATATTATATCCAATACTAACGTGTTAATTATTCAGTAGAATTTAAAACAGATGAAGTGAAAATTACATGCGAATTTGCATGCATTTACATGCGAATGACTTAGAGCATGCAACGCATATGAATGTTTACTATAACTTTTAAGTGTCGCTATGAAAAATGATTATGCATTTTGCTGTTTATACATACGTATTGAATTTATGTCTCTATTAATTGTAATTTATTAGTATCTAGTTGCATCTTTTCATGAAGGCTATCCGCGACAAATGACTTGAATGGCCGGTTTTACTTCAAAAAGTAACCGGTAAGCGAAGTAAAGATAATGTGTGCTTAATCTGTTTTTGTTGTATAGGCGGATTTCGACATGGGCTTGGTCATAAAGTCGTAAATACAGTCAATGATCATTTAAGTTAGCAGGGATGGAGATTTGGATAATGATTGGAAATGTAAGCACGGGTATGCACTTATAGACAATGACTGATCAATATATACTACCTGAGCAGCAATAATCAAGTCATCAATGCTGTAGAATAATGCTAAATCAATGACTTAACATTACTGAAGAGTATGGATCGCATTTGAGTACTTAAGCGATTCTGTGACGACAGTAACTGATGTTTAGCGTAGTATACTAATTCTAGCACTTCCAAAATCCATAAATCAAGATCAATGGACATTTAGAGCTTGTATTTATCAATATGCAACAGCTAGCAAATGGAACTAAACCAATATCAACTTAAATTGACAATTTGGTCAATTGGCAAGTGAACTGAAGCTCATTTATGTATCTACATGCAACTCTGTCTATAATCACTTCCATATTCAATTGAGACAAATCACAAAGACCCTTAATTACCCAACAAATACCTTAATATTCACGCAATCATACCTTAACACAATATCTATGCCTTGATATGCTTAGATACTTATCAAATCGACATTTCATGCCCCTAAAAATTTTATTCATTAATTTTCAATTTATTTGTAAATTTTCGGCAACATAAAGGCATCCGACATCAAACAAATGCTCCCAATTCCTATGCATATTCATAAGGCATTATGAAACCTTACTGAACATTTTCTAATTCCACATAAATGAGGTAATCTATACACATTTAATAATATTCATTCTTAAATAGCTAATTCCAATCAAATTTGGCAAACAGATTGAACATTATAATTTTTTATAGCTTCTATGTATACCCTTGAACAAGCTAATAATTTTCAGCTTTTAAGTCTATTTTTATGGAATTTCGAAAGTTTCAATTTCACAAAAATATGCGTGCATTTTCGTATTTTTAATAGATCTTTATCATCATCGTGGAAAAGATGTTAAATAATTATGTTAAAGTATGTATGGTTCAGTAAATATCCAGCATATCTTTTCGGGTCATCGAAAATAAGTACATCATACAATATGCCTCATAATTGCTCTTAAAAATGTCAAAAAAAGTACGCATTCAAGCTTTCAAGATACATTCAATTTTCAGCACGAAGGTTATGCAATAGTTAGTGCAGTGGTGGACAACCTGTGAGCTGCGGCACACTCTAAAGTTAAACGACTATAGAATTGTGACTGTTCATGACATTTCCAAGAACTTTTAGGTTGCTAGTGTGTCGCGTCACACAAGTTGCGCACCACGTATGCTTCGTGTATCGTAAGAAGCATAAATCAATTATAATTTAGCATTTTTCTGCTAATAGACGGCTTATTTGAGTGAAACCATACAAAATTATACTCATTTATGAAGCTCATCTGGTTTTTACAAGTGAAAAAAACTATGAAATAATAGGAATTAGTAATATGTATATGCTTTGCGGCTAGGCAAATAGAAATAAAAAGAAAAATAAATCTGGGTTATCGTCAAGAGCATATGAATCTTTAATTAACTCAATTTTTTTCTATAAACAGACATGAAGTGAATTGAGATGAAAATAAAAAATAAAACAAAGGGCGGCATCGGCACAAGATGAACTTCTATGTCCGCAACATGTATCGTTAAATTAAATATTTACATTAATTTGTGTAAAAACTAATGAAAGACATTTGAAAAACAAAAGAAAATCTCATCGCATGGGATGTATGAATCATGTGCCGCAGTACGCCGGTTGGGATGAAAATTTTATGTGAATTTTTGTTTGCGGATTTTTTTGGTGAATTTTTTATGACTTTTTAAAACCTTTCTTTGTGTCATTTGGGATTTACCCATCTGTAATACTCAATAGACCACCCAAAAAATAAGATTGAGCACCTCTGCTCCAACAAATGTTTCACTTACCATTCCTCTTTCAATTTCAATGTCAATGCCTTTCAATCGACGTCTTGTTCTTTCAAGAATGGGCGTACATATGAAAGCATCAGAACTTCTACGACCTCGAATGCCAAGTAACTCATCCATTTCAGCCATCGTATGAATTGGTGTTTTTGCCGCATTTTCATACATTTTTGATAGACTCTCCGTTCTTGTATCGACCGTAAAAAGGTTCGTTTGAATTGCATATTCAGTCTTGAAGTGATTTTTAATCTGTACAAATGTCACTAAGTCGCTTTCAGCTGTAAATAGAGGAGAATAAGGAATAAAATTAATTTAAATAATTGTATTCATTAACCAAAAACAATACAATAACTACTGCTCATCATCATCATCAATGTCCATGTCTTTTTTGTGTAGCAAATTGTTAATTGCAAAGAATTGCTCAACTTCCGCTCATAAATTAAACTTTTTTTTTGGATGAGAATAATTAATTTAAATGGAAATGATTAACAGCTTGGAAAATGGACTCTCTTTGGAGCTCGTTAAGCCTTGAATTACGATTTTTGACGCATTTTGTACTGTAAATCAATTTTAACGTTTTTTTCAATTTTGAAAAAATGCTTACTAAGATTCAAAATCTTCTTTCACTTCAAAAAGTTATTTCCAATTTTCTCAGTAATTAGACAACTTAAAATCAATATCTGAATATTAATCATTTCTACCAAATGGCACCAACCTTTCCATTTCAACATAACTCAATTCTAATGAATTATTAACAACAAATATCTATCCATCAATTTAGTCAAAATCGCAAGTTTCACTTTTAAACTCCCAAAGCCATTAATGGTCACGTATTGTGTGGCCAAAAACGTCTATTTAACAACAATTGTCACGAAATATTAGTGACACACTTGGATTATGTATGCAAAAAAAGTATATATTCTACTCCTATTGACTTTTTGTGTTTCCTCTTATCATTCAATCGTCTATATTGTGTGTGAATCATTTATACTGTCTGCTATTGTTTGTTCCTAGTCACATTTTTTGCAAGGCATGAGCGCTTGAGGATGAAGATAATGCTTTGTTTTCGTAAAAACATCCAATTAATGTCAATGGACGTTAAAGCACCATACACTTGTCATATTTTTTCACTAATATAAAGCATCTAAGCCTAAAATTATTATTTATTGCAAAAAATAATTCTTAAACATGCCGCACAGTTTACAATGATGAAATTGCCTTCAGTCGCCTTTATCTACATTGTGTTAATTTTCATCATTCCATTTCACATATTATTTCGTTGCTCGTTAGAGGTTCTAAAAGGCGTTGAGTGAATGTTACTTCGACAAGTAATTGAAGGAACAAGTAAAAGTTGTCGATCGATCGCACTTTAAAGTTATCTTAAGACAGGCCGGTGTCATTAACAGGTTGAAATTGTGAGAATTGTTGTGTGCATTAGTGTTAAGTCACTATCTTTATGCTGTATATGTAATAAATTTTTATGACACAGTTTTTGGAATAATTATTTGAGTCTGCCTTAATTTACATTCATTGTAGTGTTAAATTCACGATCTTATCGCAATAATTGTGAATATTTCAGGTAGCAGTTCTAAATTCCCACACAAAAGCAATGCCATAACCCAAAATACATCCATTTGGAACCTCTATTAAACGTCAAGTAATTCCTCTCATCCTCCATTCAATTATTAATTCTAATATGCTTAATAAAGATTGACAAATGCTGCTTTTGTACGACAATAACAATAAAATTCTTCGTTCAAGCATGCTTGAAGTTGAAAGATCATGAATGAAAGTAAATTAAATGAATAGGTCAATGAGTTGAGTTTCACTTCTTCTTCTTCTTCCTTCTTTTATCGTCTTCTCTATTGCTTTGCAAAAAAATATATAAATGTGTAATTGAATTAAGCCTTTTTGTCACAATCGAGTGGATTAATGTCTCAAATTGATTCATCCGTGAAGGAAAGGAGGGCTTATTCAGTAATGATGTCTAATGATTAGTTAGGAATTAATTGAAGTATAGGCTTAGAAAGCCATTTATGTTGATCGTAATCTTGTATATTAGAAGGGATCGGGTTGCTAATGCTTTTACTGTGATGTTGTGAGTGACAATATCAACCAACACTGAATGTAATGATTGAGATCGACTTCCGATGGGAATCGAATTTACTTCCTAATTACAGTCTTAATATTTTGATAAACAAATTGGCTTAATACGCTTTCTTGCCTAATTGACAATTTAATCAATTTATAGCCTGATTTTTCAGAATGTTCAGAATTACACTTGCAACTAGAATTAGTTGCTTTTCCCCTTTCATAGTTGATTTCCCCTTTCATACAAACATTTAGTCTATTTTTGGACTCCAAAGAATAAACATCATTAAATAACATCTTTTAAACTTACGATTGAGTATATTTGGAAGTGTTAATGCAATTAAACTCATTAATGCAGTTCCATTCCTTCTAGAATTGACAAGAATCATAATTTGAAGAAATTGAACCCAAAAACACTTTGGAATTCAAATTCATTGATTCCTTTAAATTCCGCTCAATTCTTTGGATTGTTATGATCCTTAGATCAATAAATTAAACATTAAACAACTAGACATTAGACATAACATCCACTAAATCCCCACTAAAAGTAATGCAATCATTTACTTTCACAATATTCTTTAAATACAATGTCTATCCATCTGGAAATCATGTTACATGATCATATTTATATATATTTTTTTATGAGTTGGCGACAGGAAAAAGAAGTTCAATGATCATTGCCACATTATGCCACAATTCTTCTTCTCTCACTCATCGCGTAGTTGTTGTTATTACCTTTATTGGCTTTTCCAAACCAAACCCAAAATGAAAATAATGCAAGCAATAATAAAAAAAATGCAATCGACGACAAGAGAGTCGAGATTTTAAGAAAGCAAGAAAAAAAGAGAATTGACGACAACATGGAAAAATGTAAAATTTATAAGCAAGAAGAAGCCAGTCAGTCGATTGAAAGTTGAAAACCACAATTTAATGGTTCGCTTAAATCGCTTTCAAATGCTCCACAAATTAAGTATTGAGATGTAAGATACAGAAGTAGAAGAAAAATAAAAATAGAGTCATTTAATTGAGATTTGAATGCTGAATGAGGGAAGTAACAAAAAGGCTTAATCTCATTACCACATAAACATAAATTAATTTAATGAAACTAATCCTCTTTTCAGGCCGTAATATTTCATGGATGATAACAATAATTGTTATAGACAAACTGACTTAAGTCTCTAGCTTTCTCTAGCTAAGGCCATTGCATTGCTCATAATGTGATTTGTGTGTTTTCTATAAGACCCATAAAATGAAGTGTTAATCTTCTTAAAATAGGCGTTTTGCACAAACAATTGCTTCATATCGTTCTACATTCATGCACTGTGTATGAACATTTTTTTCCTGTCGCTATTTCTTGTCCCATGTACTTGCTTACTTATTTTTTTCATATTTCTGTAAATAAGTATGCTATGTGTCTATAGAGCAGAATCAAGATTAATACTTCGGAATGTCGATATCAGACATTACAAGACTTGAACAATAATGATCTTTGTTTGCTAAACATAGATACTGCCTTTTTGTTGCCTGTCTTATTGATGATTATTACAATTATTATTATTATGGAATGTTGATCATGAAAATCATAAAGGGGTTGATCACAGCGTGAATGGTGATCTTAAAGGTTGAATGTTGATGTAAAATTTGCAATTATTGAAATTATTTGAGGCATATCCATTGGGTTCTTGTGATATGTTTATGGCGGCATTTATGTTTATTGGATGGCTTGTGGCTAAGGTGAATTGATTTTAAGGCTTTAATGGATGTATATTGATGTTGTTTGACCGGCTTTATGAACTTTAAATGATTTATCTGGGTTTCCTGATGTGCGGCATTATTCGATAAAGGTTGGATGTGAATGAGTAAGGAGTTGTGGTTTTGTAGCTGTTTGGGATCTTGTGGAAATTTAGATGTGGTCTGCAAAATTCCAAATTGAATATTTTAGTCTGAAATGTCAAGAAGTAAGACTGTTGGAAATGCGGTTTTCTGTCATTTGTTAGCAGATCTAGATTAGGACTTGGGTTCGATTCCTTAAAAATGAACTAATTCTATAAATAGAGAATTCTAAGCAGAATGACTGGATTCGAATACAGAACTGACTATTTTGGCACAAAGACGGTTCCAGATTCTGCGCCATTCGAGTTATAGATTGACCCTTTGGACTAGCCTGAGCTTTTCACCTTCTTAAAGCTTCTCTTAGTTATAGGCTAGCCTTATCCCTGAGCTGATTCAAATGCACAAACCCAAGAAACTCATTCAATCCAAATTTCAATTCCTGATAACAACTCCACAACTTCCTCATTCATCAAAATAGGAAAAACGTGTAAGACTTCTCAAAAAACCAGCAATACCAAAATGTAATTTACGCAAGAAATAAAAAGTGAAATTTAATCCGAACCGCAAAAAGTTTTCAGAACTGAGCATACAAAAAATCACATTTCATTCAATCTCTCCCCTTTGAGGAGGCAAAAGAAACAGAAGAAATATTAATGCATAATGCAGAAAAGACTTTTCCAGCTCCATTCTTCAATTGACCGATTCCCAACAGCCATTTCAACGCAACAATCAGAAAAGGCAAAGGCAAGTTTTGTTGTAGACATTCAATTCCTCTCACTCAGCCAGTCGAGTTGTTGTTACTGTATCTTAAAATGTCGAATGCATTGAATTTCTCCTTAAATGCACCTTTTTTTAAGCATTAAAAGGAAAGCAAAAAAAAAATGCATGCTTTTTGTACTTTGGCTGTGGAAACCTTATGAAACATATTTATGGCTTCATTCATATGTATCAATTGAGATGAAATATCGAGAACAATTCATCATTGAATGAAATAAATTTTAATTAAAGACAGACATTGCATTTTTATTATTGTGTACAATGGCTGCTTGTGCATTACAGTTGAAGGTCAATTGACTTTTATGACTTTCACACATAAATGTGACACACATGTGCACAGCATTAAATATTTGATATAATAAATGTCATCTTTTTTTGACAGCATTTAATTGATTTCATACATGAATGTACAGTTCCATTAATAGAAATTGTGCATCTGCTTCGTGACTTAAACAATAGGAATCGAATCTCGATGAAAATATGCATCAATTCCTATGTGTGTGAGAACAATGAGGCCGCATACTCATGAGATTCACGGATGCATAAAAGGATTTCTTTTCAGCACTTACACAACAATATGTCGATCTTGGTGCTTGTGAATGAATGAATGCATGAATGAAAAGAATCTTCTTGATTAAAAAATTTGAGAGTTTTTTGGTGCTGAACAAAAATATTTTGTGATTCTTTGTTTACTATGGATGCTTGGCTGGAACTGAGTATTTTAATAAATTATCATATATTTATAGAGCTTGGTTGCAACGAATGTCTTGGTATGGCTTTGGTTCATGAGATTTATTTGTTTAGGAAATTTATTGCATTAATTTGAATATTTTAATTAAAATCAGAAAGACTTGCAAAAAGAATATTGTTTGTTGCTTGTTTTTTGAGGGGATCTGGAGGTATTGGAGATAAAGATTTGGGACAGTTGATGATAAACAATT
Organism: Chironomus tepperi; assembly: GCF_022539635.2. Classification (NCBI taxonomy): domain Eukaryota; kingdom Metazoa; phylum Arthropoda; class Insecta; order Diptera; family Chironomidae; genus Chironomus; species Chironomus tepperi. Next base: position 7,885,881 of record NW_027226207.1, read on the forward strand.
TGAGGGACAATTGAGAATGTGGTCCATAAAGTGTAATGAGGTAGATTGTCTTCATATTTTGTATGCATAGAAGTAGATTGTCAATTAATTAGAACTGGCAGTCTTACATGACTTTCTGGACACATGTTTAGATTAGGACCAAATATAACAGCACAAGTCGATCAATCGGTTCAAAATTTGCTAAAAATACAGGCCTGACATTGGCCAAGATTGACAAAGATTCAACTCGAATTCAGCATCAAGTCAGACTTTAATGGACATTCCTCATCAACAAAACCCACAAAATTCATCAGAATTTTAAGCAAATCGACAAATTTCCATATTTTCAAATTCACAATAAATAATCTACATAACCTCAAAAAAAATGCGCATTAATCACCCAAAAAACAGTACATTCCCAACCAAATCCATCAAAAACAAAAGCATGTAATCAAACCTTCTCTTCATTGCTCTTTCATGGAGCCAAAAAACACTTAGTTCCATTGTATATATCCGTTTCACATCACTTGAATTTGAATAGAACATCATACATGCACCAAACATCTGTATATGTGTGCATTACATGACAGGGAAAAAGTAATGTATGAAATCATTACAGGATTAGGAAACACACACCAGGGTATGACGCTACCATAAATACTTCCCGGAAGGATATGACAAAATAAAACTATAACGCACCATCGAAATAAAGAAGAAGAACCGACGAGACAGAATATTTACTATTTATATGCACCAAGCATGTATGCATGACGTGCCTTAAAAATTTTTTTCGTATTGCGACTTAAAAATTCTTTTTTTTTGTCGTCAACACGAAAAAACAGAGTTCAAGAAGAAGATCATACATGCAGGAAGAGAAATGAAAGGGGTTCTGTGTGGTTGTTTGGGAACCCTTAATGATTATCGCATAAACATATTTTATTGCCAAACGTTCATTAAGGGAAACATTAAAAAAAAATTTTATCGATCACCAAAGCGAAACATAACAAGCAGGAAACTCGAGAGCTGATCTTGTGAATCCAATCGTACATAACATAAAGTTCATTATTCTTTTCCAATTTCTTAATTGTGTTGCAGCAACATAAAGTTTTTGAGTGTGTATTGCAGCATAACAAGGAACATAAAAAAATACAGAATTTACGTAAAAGAATTTGGAAAGTGCATGTTGAAACCTCACGAAAAAATAACAAAAAAAATTTTGTGTGCAGCATAAAAAGAGAGAGAGAGGAACGAATGATGAGATGAGGCATTCCATTGCCTCTTTACAATCACTTCACTTGATGGTTGAAAGGCATTTAAGTGTGTGTTTATTTAACAATTCTTTTATACCTGGCCATCATCATTCTCACGATTTATGCCCTTCTTATTTCTTTTTACTTCTCGTTCATGCTCTCTTCTAAGACGTTTAACATAAATGAGCAAACATATTTACATACATCTACATAAATAGTTATGAAATAAAATATTTCTTTCAAAAAAGTTTTTTTTTTATATTCTCGTATTTTATTATTTTTTATACTTTATGTACAGATTTCAGGGTTGGAGGTATAGATTCTTATTTGGGATGTAAGTACATAAGGATCAATATGGTGTTAAAATTTAAATTTAGTTTGATCATTTATTAAGGTATTTAAGTCATGAATTTGCAAAATAACGAATTTTAATATTGCTATTAAGACAATGAAAGCTAATGTTCAAATCCTTAAAATTACATAATTCTTCGACCCGGAGTCAATAATGCACCAACTTTTTTTTTCCTAAAATTTGTTTGAAAAAACATTTTGCAAGTTCAAGTCCTTAAAACAATCATTTTATGATGTCACTTGAACATGATGTACCACGATTCATTCACAGTTCTTGGGCCATCAAGTAAACCCGGGTCTTCAAAGAGAAAATTTTCATAATTCATCCAAAATTTCTAAACTACTTGAAAAATCAGGACATTTTGAGGCTTTTTTAGGGCACAGCAGCAAAGGAAAAAAATACAGGAGCGTACTGACTAAAATACAGCGTATGGCCGCCCTACTTAAAGTACACATTTGTTAGCACTCTATCAATACATTTATTTAATTCTAAAATTAAATCTGTAAAATTTGCAAAAATTCAGAAGTTCGAATCTTAATAAAAATATCAATTTTATAAGCTCTAGCACTAACGCTGACATTTTTTTTTTAAATTTTTTTCAGCATCAATCCCCAAAAGTCCACCAACAACTCTGACCTCAAAATTTCCTCGTTCATCTTTCTGGATGCGGATAATTTTCAGATTTATAGAGATTTATATGGATAGTCATAACTATAAGCCATAAAAATAAAGAAAGACTTACTACTTATGTATTGAATTGTTAAACGTTTTGCAGTTTAGAAATGAAGCATAAAAAAAATAATGTTTGAAGACGAAAGAGGATTTAAATAAATTAAAACATTAGATAGACAGCAATTGGTATGAATGAATGAAAATAGACATGTTAAAATGTTAACATGCTTATGTGAAGGAATATTCTATATCCATAAAAGCCGATAAGGGATAAAAATTACGGCTTTTGATGCTAAGCCGTATGATGCCTTCTTTTTTAAGATTTAAGCCACATCGTCTTATTGGAATTATTCATCCACACAATTTATCTCTTTGTCTATGTCCAATATTCATGCTCAATCTGTTCATTACATATGAACTTATGTATTGAGATTTTTATCACATCCAAAAAAAGCCAATTTGCTATTTTTTTTTTTTTGACTTTCTTGGCAGAACTTATTGCTGTCCTCGGGGGTTGAATTTTTTATTGAAAATTATTTGACACAAATGTTGTTAAATGGGGTCAGTTTGGAAGTGATGTCTCATATTATACATTGGAGAATGCTCCGAACAGTCCAACTTGGTCAGTAAAGCACTGCTACGTAGCTGTATTTGCGGGTAGTCGAATAGTTGACTTGATGGCACTTGGATGGTTGATTGTCGACATTCTGCATTGTTCTGCTCAAGATTGGAATTGCTTAAAGCTTTGTGAAATCATTTACAACTAGACATGACCCTCCACATCCACAAAACCCCATCCTCAAGGCATCATTGATGATCAATTCCTCAGCAATGTTCCCATAAATCGAATCAACATTATCCATGCCTTATTTGTATAAAAAAGAGTCAAAAAGATCATCACAAGACCGCCCAAAGATTGTCGATGAACAATATAACAAGAACAGCCATCTCCGTCTGAGAATAACAATCTCTTTGGATATGAAAAAAAATACAAATTATCAATTATTGGAAACGATATAAATTTTATGTCTTGACTTGAGGAATGGAAACAAGATATCGAGGAAATTGACTCATAAAAGTAAATTAACTGAAAATTGATGCCTATAATACAAAAAATACTTGGAAATAATAATAAAATGTATATCTCCGGTTCTACAGAGACTTTCTAATCCTTATCAATAGCAAATGATTATTGCCGTCTCTTATCGCATTCGAAAATATCAAAAAAAAATTTATGATTTACGTTTGTTGTTGTCATAATTTAAATACACTTCATGTCATCTCTCACACATCATTGACTTAAATATTTATTTGTTATTACATTTGTTGGGGGGAGTGTTTGGAAGTGATGTCAAGCAACAAAAACTTTTGATTTTTTGAATATTTTTAGATTTTTGTCTAGTTTGTCAATGATTTTGACTTTATGGAATAGATTTTTGAAATGGATACTGGTCTGGATGTCAAATGAGACCTTAAAAGGCCAAGGACATGACATGGGTATCGGTTCATTGCAGATTCCAGCTCTTTAAGTGCCTAGTACCTAATATCTTTCAGTAGGTTTGTCCTTTTCAAGCAGGACGGGCAAGTATGTGCTTTATGCAGTATTGCACTTGGTACGGAAATCTGCAGATAGTATCCAACAAAAGAACCAGCCGTAGGCATCATCTAAATCATCCTACGACTCACAGTTGAACTCTGCAGTCAAAAAATTAAGTAAATAACTAAACTCCCTATTATTAAGCCTCATTTAATCCTAATTTCCTTCACCATCCCCAAAATTCCCATCAACATGCTTCACATCATCCATCCACAACCCCACATTTGTCATTTTACTCGCTTCAATTTCTTTCTTTTTCTTCAATTTCATTTGTTGATAGAAAGTTATGTCTTATTGGTTTTTTATCGAGCCTGAATTGTCTGTCTGCCTGTCTGATTTTGTCATAAAACTAATTCCTATTAAAATGTCTTATCATTCTGTTTAAGAGTTTGTCTTGTTGTAGGTAGAGAGAGACACAAGAAACAGACAGTTACAATTTGACATATGAGTTGCATATAATTTCTGTGAATGTAATGCAACATGCAGGCTTAGCTGATGCAGTTTGGAAATGACTATTTTATGGAATGTTTGTTTGCTGGATGTTTGGAGATTTATTGGATAGGAGCTGATAGTGATTGGAGAATTTTAGATTTTGACAGGTTATTGACTTGACTTGACCTTGTGGAATTCATGGAGTGATTAGATATTGTTGGATATAGCCCTACTGTTTAATTTAAGGTCATCATCAATTCAATGTTAACTTCTCAGTTAGAACCGAAAATTGGCTCTTTTGATCCATAATGATCCACAGATCTTCACTAAAGTGCGGTTCATGCATGAATAGCAACAGTGCTGCATGCTAGGTTAGTTACTAATGTACAATTTCAATTGCAAATGTTCATGGGAAGATGTTAGCTGTATTTTCGATATGAATGTCGCTATGAACTGTACGTTTTAGGATGGTTTGATCAAAGTTAAATTATTAGCACCAAATTCGATCCGCACATGCTAACTGCTATTCAAGTTGCCACTTGGCTGTCATGTGACTGAAAATTGGAAAAACTTGTGTTTATCACGAAATTAACAAGTGAAATAGTAAAGCAACTGATAATATGGCAATAGGAAGTAGAAAGTCACGAGAGGAAGCTGTGTATAATTCGACCAAAATCCTTGAATACTCTAAATAATTTCACAGAAGCCAACAATTGTTCCCAAGTCTTTCAGCATCTCCAACATCAATCTCACATTCTGTATTTTTCCCTAAAATTCCCAAAAAAAAAGTCCCAAGATCATGTAGAAAGATAAGTGTCTGTAGTTTACACTTAGAACATCTCAATTTTTATTTTCTACAGAAATTTATGTCCTCTCCTCATATTTCACTAGAACTACGTCTTTAGATTTGTTATCTACGCATATACAGCACAAAAAAATAATGAAATTTTTCCCGTCAGACGTTTCGCATGACTCAAGAAATGCGCCACTCGACAGCACTCGACTGATCAACAAAAATTTCCTCCTCAACTTCTCGATATCTGCTGTGTAATGACTTTTTCTGATGTTCTCATCGGAAATTCATTTTCAATATGATTGTTGAAGAATCTTTCATTTCTCTATGTACAATTTCCATATATGAAAGAAAATAAATTTTATTTATGATATATGAGAATGAGCATCTCGCCTTTATTTTTTTTTGAATCGCATTCACAGTTGGACATTAACGAGATGAGATTGCCTTTTTGCCTCTTTAATGATGTTAAGAGAGCTTATAAAAATTTTAATTTTTGTGTATATACATATCTGAAGTAGAAAAAGGAGAAGTTAATTGTGCGAGATTATGCTTGCAGCCCAAGAATGAAATGTCAGTGTCGGATGTGTCAAAAAATTAATCGCCTAATCAACGCGAATCATATAGCGAGTAGCGTTGAAAATATGTTTACAGATTAGTGTCTATACGCCTCGAAATACATTTTTTTTTTCAGTGCTCGTGGGCATAAACATACGAAAAGATTTTAGATTGGAATATCACTCGATTAATTTTCGGTTTTAGAATCACGCGTTTTAACGAGATGTAATTATTTTTAACTGCTTAATGCTTATGAATATGGAAATGTTTCGTGAAGTGTTTTATAAAAATTAATTTAGACACATTTTGTGGCAGAGTGGATGGAAAATGTTTATCATTTCTAATGAACTGTTCATAATGAAGTTATGTTGATGTTACTGATTTGCCACTTTGTCTGTATGCTTTTCTAACAGTATCACGGTAACCTTTGAAATTTCTCATTATCTGTTTTAAGTTTATCACAAATTACTCCTTTAGTTTGAATTTCTTGGAAATAATACATGATTAACAAGCGTGTGCTATGTCAAAGATTATAGTTCCCAAATATTATTAAGATTGGATGCTTCTGCTGCTTGATAATGCAAAAAAACTTTTTGAAGTGGACTACGTAATATTTTTGTTACGTAAAAATATGTACGTAAAACTACGTAACGTAGAACTTTACGTTAAGTACATTTTGATTCTTAAACTGGATTAGGCTTCATTTTGCAGTCATTTAAAGGCTCATCTGAAGTTTATATAAATTCTGTTGTCTATTTTGCGTATGATCCAGTAAGTATGAAAGCCATAGAAGAATAGAATAAGTCATAGAACTCAAAAGATCAGTCAAAAAGAAGGAAACTCAATTAATACAGCACAAAATGCGTTTCCACCAATCTCCAACATCCAATCTTCAAGTCCATACCATCTTTTTACATTTGGACAGACCTAATTTATGATATCAGATATTAATTTAATGCGATCGAGGGAAATAGGCTAGAAAGTCTTGCATCTAATATTATTATTGTTATAGCACAGTCGTTTGTGCCATTGATATTCAATTTCAATTGATGTCAGATTATGAGAAATATTGCAGTCATTCTTTCCTTATTTAAGAAATAATAAAAAAATAGTAAAAATGGCCATTGGTGAAGTTGTGTATATAACAATTTATGACTATTAACGTTACTTAAAAAGAAAACACTGTCTATGGATTAAGAATTGAAAATAATAAAAAGATAATGAAATGAAAAATTCCACAGCATCATTGTCGATTCCGATTGAAATTACCGCATTTTTTTCGATCGCCCCGAAACAATCGAGTCTGTAGGAAGAAAGGAGAGAAGATGAGAAAGAACACCAACGAGGAAAGGAATTTTGGGATATTTTTTTTTGTGTCTGTTGTCTATCCAATTATCAAGATTCATTCCTTCATATTAGCTTCGACTTGATGAAATTTGTTTATTAACATGAAGTGCAATTAGAAAGGAAAATATTTATTGAAAGACCGGATGTCATTACCACAGCTAATCCCGCTATAGTATCTGTTTACTATCACTATTAGCCGACTTATGGCTAATAGTATTTTTTTTTGTGCATTGTTGCTATTAACTTTTATCACGATTTCCATAAATTTTTCCCTCTCGTCCCTCTACTTCTTATGCTTATTCCGACAAAATCATTAAATTATGCCTTGCAGCATATTGTAAATTTCATTTTCTGATGAAAGATATTCTTTTATATTATTTTTAGCAATATATTCTTTATTGGGGGATAGTTTTGTGTGAATTGTCTATTTGATATTGAGATGATTTAGATTTGTGGGCAGGAAATGCTGAGCTGTAAACAGTTTGGATTTTGTCATTTCTCATTTTTTGTGTGATGGAATTGTGTTTGGAAGAGGTAGGAACTTGTCTGTTTAGTTAAGTGAAGGATATGTGCTGATGGTTGAATGTTTTGATGCTCGGCTGTCTTTTGGATTGCTTATACTTCATATTTCTGGTAGCTACACTAGATTTGATCATGATTTTAGTAATAATTAGAATTTTAAGTGCTGTTGCTGAGTGTTAAAATTAGAATTGATTATTATAGACAATTCGGATCAGAACCACAGACTGTAGATTGTCTATAGGTGGTCTACCAGACAGTAAACTTAGATTATACACAAAACATTCAAGATAAACTAAATTCTACTAGATTATTACGGATAGACTGAAAATTCTACTGAATGCAACCACAAATCCACTTCATACCCAAATAATCTCAAATCATAAACCCCATTTCATCAGCAAACATTAAAAATTCAATAAATCCCACCCAAAAATAAACAACAATTCACCTCAAAAAGCATCAAAACCTCTCAGTTTATTTAGGTATGAAAATCCAAACAACAATTAATTAGCTGTGGCAACATTTTCACCAGCACAAGATGCTCAAACATCAAAGTAAAGTAAATATTTTCTATTCTCGCTGACCTTCTTTTGTTTTTAATGTAAATTGGGTTATTTTTCTTAGCACATCAAAGCAGCACTAAAGCTCAGTGTTTGTTTACTTATAAGCAATTACATTAATGGTCAGTAATTCAATAGAAAACATAGTAATCGATAGATTTAAATGGTAATTGGTTGTATTAGTTGCATGACTAGCTTGACCCTGGAAATGCCGGTGTCTGATTCATTCTGAACACCCATCTGGTATGTCAAAACATTGCGAAATGCGAGTCTAAATTGCCGACACATCCGAATATTCAGTTAGACAACCAGCTGCTTCATATTGCGAGATATTGTCATCATTTTTTAAGCTTGACTGAAAATGTTCTTTCAAAAATGTCACAGATCTGTTTTTAAAAATATCTCATGATGCATATTTAGGGAGGTTCCAATAACCATAAATCATAGATTTACTACAGATACTCTATCTCATTTGGTTATCATTTGCAGCAATATGTGTCGAAGATGCGCTCAACTCTTTTTAGTTCCCATCTCATTTAAAGACTAAATAATGCCAGACACTTAAGTAGGAGATGGATTGATATGCCATTTCCATAGATGAACGGAAAGAAAATAAATAAAATTAAATTTCTCAATAAATACACAGCAAGTCAGCGCGAGAAGTATGATGGATGTGCGTGAAAAATTGCACAATTTTGTGGTTCTACAGATCCAACTGACTGTTTAGCCATTTATCTTTACACGACGGAATGAAATGCTATGTGAGTATAAATAACTATGTCTATACATGCATCTCGAGCTAAATTAGAAAAAATAATGTTTTGTGGTTATAAAAAAAAAGTATATACCGCAATATCATAACATGAATAATGTTAAATATAATATAATTATTAAATTCATTTTTTCTGACTTGCTGTATGTGTTTTACTTAGTGAAAATTTGTGTACAGTTTCCTACATTTCAAAATTAATAGAAATAAGCAGCAACACACAAAAAAATAAATATAAAAACGACAGAAGAAAAGTGCGACTGAAGCGAGAAGGAATGAAGAAATTCTTTTTTTTTTCGTGGTGCAGAATTATAATGAAACTGGTGATGAATGTTGTCTGTGTGGATGCATGTAAGGTGAAGGCGCAGTTTTTGGTGTTTATTAGCAATTTTGGAGTTCATCTAGCTTTCTTCGTTCTTTAATGTTTAATTTTGTATCTTCTATTGAACCCTTGCTGGATGTAAAGAATAATAATGCCTCTTAGGTCTCAATAACACGAGAAAGGCCTAAATATGACCTTTCATATATATCACCCAAAACCAGCTCAAATGGTAGCTACCGCTTACCAATGCCCGATTCCAAGTGCTATGAGATATCATAAGAACCATGAAATACCACTACAGAATCTAAATCTGTGCCTGTTGGGAAAAATCTATTCTAATTCCGATTCCGAATCAAACTCAAATTAGGTTCTTAGAACCGAAACTGAACCATATCCAGCTTAAGTGCTGAACACTAAACCTTCATCCATTTCAATACCAAGACATAAGACTTCAGTCTAATTTAAATGAAAATTTGTCTTACGAAGTTCGATACCTTTCCTAACTCCCTCAATTCCATATTTAGTCACAGTAGAGAAACGTGTGTACTTAATTTCAATTTACTTGGATTAACCATGTCAAAGTCAAAGCAATAAATATTCAGTTTTTAATTAAATTCATGCATTGTAGTCACTTAATGTGACTATTAATCGGGAAGTAAACGATTAGCTCCAAAGTCCTTTGTTTGGTGTGATTTTTAGGTATGATATCAATTGACAGTCTAAAACAGAACTATATTGCAATTAAATGGGGATTTATTGCAGTCTTATCAAGTTACTATGAATAAGGAAGTAAGTTACTAGCTCTTAAGACGATTGTTTGCTATGGTCTTGGATATAGTATCCAGTAGTGCTCGAAAAATGCAGAGCTCGAATTTTACTGGAATTGTGTATCGAGTCAAGTCGAATCGAGTCAACTTCTTGCTCGAATTCCACAGGGAATTTTTGTAGCATCATGTCGACCTAAATCGACTTTTCTATACAATATTCGAGTCAACTTCAAGCGCTGTAAAAGTATTCATTTGAAATCATGTCTGTTAAATTGTCAAAATAAGAAGAGACAGCAGAACAGTCAAAATATCAACAACTGCACATCTCTAACAATGTCTAGGAAATTTGCTAAAAAGAAAACATTTGAAATAACCCGACAAGTGCAATAAACTCCTTTTATTTACTTTAATATGTACTTTACACCATATAATGCTATACATACAAAAATATCCATCCACAAACTAGAAATAAAAAGTAATTTTTTTAACGGAGGAATGAATAAGAAAAAGTTTTTTCTTTTTTTTTTGCGGAGAGATGAAACACGAAAATATTCTTTCTGCAATATATAACATTAAGGCATTGACTAGAGGTAAAAGTATAAAAAAATTATCATGGTTACAAATTTTAGTCTTTAGCCTGTAATCATAGAGCATAGTTTAATGTTAAACTGTAGTTTAGGAAGCGATTTGATCGTAAATTATGTAGTCATGATGATATGGAGTAAATACTTAAAAGCTCATGATGCTAAAACAGCAAATTTAGCATTATTTTTAAAATTACAGATTAATACTTATACTGTAATTATTGATGGATTTTTCATTACGCATTTTCGCATTTTTTTACGAGAGAATTGTAAAAGATCAAAGAGAGATAAAGCTGCTGAGCCATGAAATGCTGCTTAGCAAATGTTTTTTCTTAATTAATATGTGGAAATTAAGAGTTACGGTCATTAACTTGCGGTTAACTGATTGTTATTTGCAGATTATGAGCAATTAAATGTTGAGAAAATTGAAAAATGCAAGCTTACTGAACCTTGCAATTGCTGGTTGTTGGTAATTGTAAGTTAGCAATTTAGATGATAGTCAAGAAGATTGAATTCTTAAATGGGTTTGGCCATGAACTGCAGGATTGAATTTTCAGCATTTTAGATGCACTGGTCGACAGTTTTCGACTTTATCTTAATGTTTGCTCAAGATTGCAAGACAGGACGAACCCAGATTCCTTGTTGTGTCGAAATCGATTAGAATCCGGTATTCTGGTAAGGTTTCGCACAGTATCTATGACAATGCAGAAATTACAGCGCAAATTCGAAGACTGCATGCAATGTGCCTTAAGAAACTCTTCCATATCAATGCTAAATATTTACATAAAAATTCGCAAACAGCGCAGCAATTCATTTTTTCGAAGAATTCAGAAAATGTAATCAAAGTAAGCAATTCCAAAAACTCCCCAAATGCTCCAATTTGATTCTCATTAAGATAATCAGATACACATGAAGCCAATAAACACTATCAAATTGGCCAACACATTGTTTAGAAGATCATGCAGCTTTATTAGTGATAATTTAAACAAACTAAGTTGAAGGTTACACTTAATATTCCACAAACTCACATAAAAAATGTACAAGTCATCCTCTACATTTCAAGCCAAGGATATATCAGAATCAGAGGTCAACAGTCAGACCACAATATTTTTAACTTATAATAATGGCTGAGAAACATGATTGAGTGGCAAAACATATTCGCGATTAATGCAAAATTTCATGTCTTGTCAGTTCCTTTACAAAAAGTTAAAATCTTGCTAATTCATCATTTTGACTTTTTAATCTTGAACTGTGAATCTATTCAGGTAATCCAATCAAAATTCTTATAGTAAATTAAACAGTTAAAGCAGTCCAAAATCAGAAGAAAAATCCTCGTCGATGATAAGCATAAAAATGTTTTTTTTTATGGAACAAGTAACAAGTTCTATAGAATCAAGAAGAAATTGTACATCTACAAGATGTTTAACATCGAGACCACTAATGGCGAATAAATTCCAAAATACATCCATCAATCAATACAAAATAAATGTTCTAAGTACCGATCGAATTTTAACCGTTTGTGGCTAGAACTAGATGTCTATAAAATTGTTTCAAGTGGCTTTTTGATTAACTGGAAAATCGATATAGAGCATAAAGAGGGAAGTGAGTAATTTAGAGCATTGGAAATGCATATAGCATGTTAATTTGGTATTGAAGCTTCATAAATTAACGTCAATTAATGGTGAATATGTAGGGGAGTATGAGGTCGTGTGGTTATACTTCCTGAATGATATTTTAAGGATTCTTCATGTACGAAATGTTGAGTGGATTATTGTCAAAAATGAAAAGTGAAGATTCTCTTGAGGTTGTTCAGAAGAGAAGTCTTTTTATGATAAATGGGATTTAAACTTTCGAATTCAATCAGACTTTTGGCTTCGGGTAGATACATTAAAGTCTTTTCACCTCTGCTCTACTCTCTGTCATGCTGTTTTGATACAAAAGATTCTGTTTTTCTTCTTAAACTTGGATATCTATTGTGAATGGCAATCAGTGCGTTTTAAGGTTAGATCTTAAATGTAAATGTGGGAATGTCTGGAACTGTATGTGATTATGTCTAATGGTACACGTTAGAATACTGTCTATATGGTAGTAAAATAGATATTACAGCTAGAACCAAGAGGTTGTCACTGGACTGTCAATTCAATGAGCACAACAAAGCGTTCGATACGCATAATCTAAAGCCGTTGTACACTTGGTCGTATCGCAGCAAAGCGGACACTGCAGTTAAAACCAAGTGGGTAACAAGTGACTACCATATTTGCATGAGAATTACGTATCACTAGTTTATATGCCTAACCAGCACTTTTTGTGGAGTTTTCCGCATCGGACTTAAACGGAAAGTAAAATTAGAACCAACCCGTGTCAGTTAGGAAGTGATGATCATTTGGCAGGCATATCAGTTTGAAAGTGACAGTCACTTGATTGTCACCTGCTTCTAATTACACCATCCGTTTGTTTGCCCTTCGAAAGACATTTCAAAGTATGCTGATCGGCCATATCGACTCTATATCTACGCGACTCCCATTTCATCACAATCCCACTGCAGATCCATCTCATAACTTCGAAGATAAATCTCTCTAAACTTACTGCACCTTACAAAACATAAATCCCCAAAGCAGCACATTACATTCCCATTAGACATTAACTAAAAACTCAATTCTTTCCGTCTCAGCTGGTTGCTAAATGAAAGACAAAGAGAATAAATTGTGAAAAAAAAAGTTCGTAAAAAAACTTTTTTGTTATTTTAAAATTGAAAATATTCTTCCTCTGCATGACATCGCACAGTTCTATTTATGTATTATGTATGCAGTACTTTTTTTACGACTCGGACGACAGAAGGTTTCTCATTGCACTTTTTTTTTTGTGAATAAGATAAATGCAAAAAATAATAAAAGTAAATGTTTATTTCTAGAAACGAAAATTGGACGGTTCTGTTTCCTCAAAGCATTTAATGAATGACACCTAGATGTGGAAATTAACCTGCTAGTTGAGAAGTAAAAAAGGAATTTTAATGTATAATTCCCAGAAGAGACGGAAACATGTCAACTTTCTGCTTTTTCTTCTATATCTCTTTCTTAAATGTGCATCATGTGAAGTCTGTCATTTGTTTCATGCAGCACACATATTTTTTCAGGTTTCTTGTTATTTTTACAAATTAAATACACTTAAATTGAGAAACAACAGTTCTTTATCAGGAGATTCAAGGTGTTTCTTTCTTATTATTCAGTTTTTTTGCCCTTATCTTGAGTTTTTTTTACACATTTCATAAATGGCACGTATGTAAAACTTTTAATAGCCATTTGTAATGCCGGTGTGAAGAAATATACAGTAAAAAACTATAAAATGTGCTCGTTAATTTGTAACTCTTACTTAATTACTAATTTATTCACAAATTATTCTAATTAAGCACTTCAAAGTGCGTACATATGAATCAATTGTTTATGAATTCTCATTAAGCACCACCATAATTAATGATTGACAAACAAATAAACAGTGAAAATTCATATCTTAGTCTCTTTTTTTTGTGGGATTTACTGCCCATTTTATGGCTGTTGTAAAAAAAATTTATTACAATAACAATGATCAAGATAAAAAGTAGTTGGAAAGTTTAGGATATTTGATGTTTTGACAGGTTTGGCAAGCGCATATGCTACCTGAAAAACAATAGATTTCAATAGAAAATGGAAGGTTGAGCAATGAATGATTTAACGTATTTTGAAAATTCAAATTCCACGTGCTACAAAACTATAAATTTTTCTTCATATTTAAGAATTTTTATCAATAAATCAAGCCTTAACGACCAAATTAACAGGAACTTCAAGTTAATTGTGAATTTACATGATGGCAAAGATCATATTTTATTAAATTTGTAACTTTAATTAGCGTATTTCACAGTTTATTTAACATTTACATTTTCGCCTATCAAAAAAAAGAGAAATTTATGAAATTTATTTAAACAGCCGTAAAAAGTCTGCAAAATTTAATAAAAACCACAAGATATTTTTGGCCATAAATGAAATCATGGAAGCAGCATTTAGAGAAGTTTACCATTTACAACTTTATAAATCCAAAACGAGCAGCAAGCAACATTTATCACATATTAAAACATGCTTGATAGGAAGGTAAATTGCATACAGCAAGGAAAACTTGAAAAAAAACAAATCCCTTGAATATAAATGAGAACCTGAAAACTACTGCAATCATACATTTTTTATATTCATAGTTTTTATTCTACTTCCAGATGTTTCGTATGCTCTAGAAACAAAATATAAAATCCGCAGCTGATTTCTCTCTTCTTTTTTTGTTGTATTAACTACTTAATACAGGAACTTTACTATGAATTATATTCGGGGTCTCTTTAATCGTACATAAAAACGATTCATCTGTCTTGTTCTATGTGTGCAACATATGTCCACAGGAAGTAGTATATGTGTTATGTTTGCAGTTGTGTTTCTCTTTTACATTCCGTACATGATGAATTTACACATAATAGATTTTTAAAAATGCTTAAAAAAATTAATTAAATTAACCTGAAAAATATGGTGCAATTGAACACACCCCATTGATTATGACACAGTTCGACCACATGATGAATTCGTTACGTTCTTCCTCTGTTGTATATACAGACAATAGTAATTTTGGTTCCAGGAAAACCCTTCAATATTATTATTAGAATTCTATCAAAATACATTCGATTAAACATGAAAGATATGTCTGTTCACAATGTTGTTATGTATAGATCTATATACTTATTATGTATACACATTACACAATACGTGAATGTATTTTAAATAACCAGCTTAGTGGATTTGAAAGGTTTAATAAACTGAATCGTAATTTATTACAAATCCGCAATTTAAAACAGAACAAAAGAATAGTTCTGATCTAGTTTATCGAATTTTTTTATGTCTATTCTATGTATTAATGTGCGTGGTAGCATTAGGGATTGTACATGAGTGGTGTTTATTAATGTAAGGCACAGTTTGAAATTGAGTATTTGAATCCTGAATTGAATTGAAGTTTAAATGGAAGTTAGTCGAAGTAGAGCTAAAGGAATGATTTTCCTGGTACTGGAATGGATCTAGACACAGACATGGATGACTACACTGACCTACTACATCAATAAAGGCATAAAAATGGATCACAACTCCATTTGAGTGGAAATACCAAAATTAGATTTGAATCTACTTGAAATTCTCAGAAAATTGCAATTTCAATCCCTAAACAGTCTATCCAGTTCCAAATTTCACACTTAATTTGCAATCTATTCATCCAGTCCCTCTATTTCAATTGCTTGCAGACTTCCGAACCAATCAACCCCAATTTCATTCTCTACTGAATAATACATATTATAGGAAATCTGCGTATTATAAATAAATATGAAATTCCCAAAAACTACGCAATTATAAAACTATTGAATTGTTGTCGGAATTAGAATTTTACAGTCAAAAAAATCCATCAACTAAATCAACCTCACTCATCACATTTACAATATAAATTATCATCAATTTTTTTTACTTAATTTACAAACAAAAAATAAGCACATCTTAAAGTTGTCAGTCTCGTGTTTCGTTGAGGATTAAACTTGTAATTGTATTAAGTCTGTATGTTTGAAGGTCAAAACATTTAAACAAGCGATCAAGTAATTCGCGAGTATATGCTGTATGAATTATGTGAAGTACTTAATTTAACATGCAATTATAGTTATGGCTGTAATAATTTTTACGATGAAAATTATGAATCCACAAATTGTGTGCAATAAACGACTGTTTGCAAGTAGTATTGTAATTGATAGCCACTGGCCCGGGAGGCACATGACGTAGAGATAGCTACAAGTCCTGCATCATGCCGGCCTGACTCTGATCCTCCCAAATTCCATGAATTCTGATCTAAGGCTATAATCAAGTAGACCTCAATCTAGACTCAAGTCGACCTGTAACCTGATTTATAGTCAATCCAACACCATGTGCTTTTCGGGATGAAATTCGTGAACTGACAATAAATAGCGAATTGATAATAAATCAAAAAAGTACAAAGTCAGCTTATCAGCAACACGAATGATTATGAAAAACATAAATGATAAGCACGTTTCGCCGGTAGTTGTTTGCGAGCATGTTATCAACATACATAGTATGTTACAGAATTGGTGCAATGTACGATTAGATAACAGAAAATTGGCAAGTGTCTATTGAATTGGCAATAATATGTGTCAATAAATGTTTGTTGTGTATTGGATTGAAAATTGCAAGTTTTTTGTGGTTGTTTTGGTTTTGCAATTTGGGTTCTGGAATTGACAATAATGTTTGTTTTTGGAATGGTTGTTGCTGTTTTTGCTGGGTTTAATGTTTCTGGATGTTTTGGATGTCGGGAAGAGTTGGAATGTATGTTTGCCTATGAACAGGGGTTGATTAGATGTTAGTTAAGTCATTGCTATGCTTTGGAAGTTAGGTATAGCTTCTTAGTCACTAAATTAGCAATTATCTGTTACTGAATAATATCCAAGTCATCAAATTCCTTCAAAACATTCTAATTCTACTCGCAGATGGTTCTTCTAATTTTACATAAGATTCCTTTCCAATTTTAAATCATTTGTTTACTCTAAGCAACAAAACGTTCCTTCAACATTCACAATATCTCAATCAAAATATTCCAAGAACCAAACTCGATGGCAATTGAACAAGATACACTTCAAAACAGTATTTTTTGCAACCAAACTTGACTTTATATTTTGCCAGCATTTAAGAGTTGAGCAAGAGGATCGATATCAATTTAATACCCACTCATATCTACTCACACATCTAACATAATCCCACTCCGTCCTACACACAAAAATCCAGTCAAGTTGCTCAAAAAATCGCGAACTGTGCGAAATGCACAATCATTGTCAATTTTTTTTTTTGTTAGAAATTACGTAAAAAATTTCTATGAAAAATGAGCGGTCGTGTACGGTTCACAATTAGACCTGAATTCCAAAAAGTCTCACGATTAAAATGCTTTAATTAAATTTAAATTTTTTCGAAACTCCAAAAAGGAATTTTTAATGCCTTTACACACAAAAAAATCGTGATATGAGCATGGTTTTTGTCATTTCCATGACTATCTACGTTTTCTTAAAATATTTCAAACAGAAGCTGAACAAGACTATAAAGTTTCACAAAACGATCTGCATTCCTGGAAATACTATAATTTATTTTGATACTTCTACATCGTTACAGCTCAGATCTTGTGTCCTAAGAGACTTGAAAATTATTTTTTAATCTCAAATTTCATTTTTTTGTTGTTTAATTTGATTTAGTTAAGTGTATTGCGAGCTCAGCGAGGCACAAAATTTTTATTAAAATTCACACAGACATTAAGAGGATGTGTGGCTGTGGAATCTAGAGTTGTGGGGTCATTTGGAAGTGATGTTGGTCGAAGAATGCAGCATTTTGGAGTTTATCATCCGTAGGCTTAAGATAGACCCAAACAAGCATGGCTCATTGTTATTTAGTGATATCTTGGATTGACAGTCGATTGCCAGCGATAGCGCCAGCTTTAGGCGTCATCTGCGGGAAGCCAAGGATCACAGTTGATCTGTATGGTCAGCGAAGTAAGCAAGTGAGTGGTATCTTGATTTAGATTTATGAATGAATCACTTTCAGTCGAGTACCGAGAGTGATAGTCATCCATTGATTCTGCACCTGTCTCATATACGTAGTTATCTCTCATGACTCATCCTACCCCTCCCATTCCCATCCACAACAACATCAGATTCCCTAAACTTCTCAGAATGTTCTCACTATAGAACATCATAATCACATGATCCCATAGACAACAATGTACTTGTTCATACAATATTATTAATGTTTCCACATTCCTCATTTCAATTTAAGAGGAAATCCAGAGGAGTAAGAAGAAGGAGTTTAATACATTCAGCAATTACATTAATGAGAACATTATTATTCCGTACTTAACACTCGTGATCACGCAACAAATCATCATTGCTGTGTTTCACAGTCCAGATATGCATGAATTAAAAGTGATTGAATATTCATGAAAAGTGAAAAATTCGCAATTGAAATGCATGATCGTCTGTGTGCTGATACAGTCTGCTTTAATACTCAATTATTTTCACATTTCGAAATTCTTTTCAACATCAGAAAAATAAAAAAAAAATGTTTGTTGAATTAAAAGCCTGCCAAGCATAACGATTCCTTTATTTCCGTTAATTCATTTGTGTATTTCACAACGTCTTTGACAGTGTTGAGTGCTTGAAATTAACGAACATTTGTAACTGAAACAGATCTTAAGTAAGCATTTCTTTTTCATAAATTAAAAATCATCAGAGTCTGTTTACTCCATAAAAGACATGATGCAGCAACAACACAAAAAAATTTATATGATTCGTGAATACCGTGCTGAATGATTGGAAACAAAAGAGAAATGAAAATAAATTTTTGCGCGATTGAAGCCAACCTGCCAACCTTAAACTCAATTTTTATATTTTATTAATTTTTTCCAGTCATTTACTTCTTCTTTGCAAATATTAATGTATGGACTGAATCATTGAAGTCGACTTTTTTTGTGCCTTTTGTTTTCGCTCGGCAAATCATTGTAGCATGAAGTGATTTTTGAGGAGCGAGTGAATTATCGACGTAAGTAACTGAAATTTGATATTGTAATGTATTGAAGGATTATTTTTCGAAGCATATCATGTTACCGTCTCTTTGAACTGTCAAAGACAAAAGTCTTTAGTTGTTTTTCTTGTGTTTTTGCTGTATAATGATGAATTTTAATCTGTTTGGGAGTCGGATGAATGAAAAATTTGAATAAATGAATTTTTTACTGAATTTTGAGCAATTAGTTGACAGATTTGTGTTCTGAACTAGCTTTGCCATCCTGTAGATCACAAATAATCAACTATTGTATCCAAAATATCATTAATTATTGAAAAATCCATAAATTAAACTTAAATATGAAGCGGATAATTGAACAAATAAACAAAAATGCATCAAAAAACTTTCAAATTTCTTAAAACCGTTACAATTTTATTGATGAAAAATGTAATGATAACCACAAAACATTATTAACTGATCATCATAAAAATGCGTATTAGTCATTTCCCTTAATGTTCATTCATGTACAAAAAAGTATTTTTATTACAATTTTTTTTTCTTTTGAAGTTTTGACTTTTTCAATTTTCTTCATTTACATGTTTCCCAGTCTGATTGTAAATGAAGTTTTATGTGTAGGTTCATGAAAATGATCTGTTCAGTTATTTTATGATGAATGTAACAACTGTAGATTGATAGTTATAAATCAGCACTTCATTTCCTCCATCACTCAAGTGCATAACATAACCTCGAAGTCACAATAGTGATCTACCTTTCCCTGCAGTGTGCGCGCTCGACAGAGACAATTGACAAATGTTTCGAAGCATAATGAAGCATATCATGACAATTATTGTTGTATATACGTTAAACAATTTTTTTCATTATTTACATTTTTTGCGTGGGAACTTTTCCTCGTAGACTGGCAAAAAAGAGGTAAAAATAATGATAATTGCAGTTCTTGTAACATTTTTTTCTTGTGCTTAATGTTGCTGATAGTTTGCGTGAGTTTCCTTTTAATTCACAGAGTAAGAAAGAGAAAAGAAGGCATGAAAGAACTTCAATGGCCGGGTACGAAAAATGTGTGTATAAAAGGAGGATAAAAACTCGTCAAACAGGTTTTCTCTTCGATTCCCTTCTACTACCTCTCATTCTACACTCTCTCGTGATCATTTCTTTTTTTTTACTTTTGTTGCACAGGCACAAATGATTTCAGCATAAATTTCTGATGAAAATTTGAGCCACAGCATTCCTATTCCCGCCAAATTCCTTTGTTATTCTTTCCTTCCTCAATGCTTTTTTTTTCGACTCAACCGCAAATCTTTTTATGATCTTTTCTTCTCCTTTAAAACAAAAAGAGACTTTTGTTGAACAGAGAAGGTAAATTTAATAAATCACTGACTGTAGGAGGATCAGCGTTGCGCTTATTTGCTCATATCTGATTGAAATTTATGAGAGAAATCTGAATTTTGGGGCTTAAATTGGCTTTTTTAATCATTTTTAATTCAATAAAAGATTAACGGATTTTAAAAATTCAAAACTATAAATCTTTTACGGATTTCCAAAATGGCTTCATATTTAGATTTAATTTTCAAAATTCTCTCAAATTACCAAGCATTTCCAACTCCAAACCATACTAATTGAATCAAAAAAGTAGCAACAACAAGGTGCCAACACACCGACTCTTTGTTCCGATCTAGTTTTTGAATTATAGCGTAAATATTCATTGAGTAAACAACAAAAGAGCACAATACTCATTTGTTTTCGCCAAAAAAAGCTGTTAAAAAGTTTCTTTTATTCATCATCATCAAAAGTGAGAGAAATGAGTGTGTTGGATACACCGTGATCATGTTTATATTACTCCAATCTTCTTCTTCCTGGGTAAATTTCAATTTGTATATGTAGCTACACAAAAATTAAAAAATTCTTCATAAATGTGCAAAAAAAAAAGCCGGCGTTTTATCGACAGACACAATAATTAAGTGATGTGAAAAAGAGGGTAATGAAGAGAAAAAAATTTATGGATGGATGGATTGTAGATGATTCATTCGCAGACATGGCAAAGTGTCATATCTACATATGATGTAAACACTTACATGCTGACTGATCATCATCAAATGACTTATGAAACATAAGAGAAATGTCAGTAATTAGAAATGAACTGATGTGTAGAAAGATGTTACGATTAATTCTAATTTTAACAATTATATACAGCATATGAAGCTGCTGTGAGTATATTGAGAGAACATGCCAGGAAAGGTCAGAGAAATCATAAATTATAACATTCACACATACGAGACTACAATCTTTGGGGATTGTTTAGAAATTATGACTAGATTTTAGTTTTGTTGAGTTGGTTCAGCAGCTGCTTGATGGATTTTGTGATTGAATGGGACAGGAGGGTAGGTATGGAGTTCAATGATGTACTTTGGATCTTAAGAGGATTAAGGGATAGTTTGTGAGGTCTAAGAGAATCTGATGTGAATCTAGAAAGATCCAGACAAGTTATCACATTGTCAGGCAAGGACCTGTGTCACAGCACATTTTGGTGGTATGTCTCGACCAAAACCGTACATTTTATACGGTTCACGGCATTTTCAATATGCCGCGGCACACAGCTTGTCCACTACTGAGTTAACAATTGCAATTTTAAAGACAATTTAGTACAAAGATCCATTCCCAATAGACATCACTTTGAAAATCCACATCCAATAGACATCACTTCCAAACACATCCTCCATCTAAACACTATAGAAATATAAAAATATTGTCTCGCTGTCGGTATTGAACTATATGTCAGTTAAAAAGTTATTCATTTATTGTACACGAGAGAACAAAAATAACAAAAAATTATAACATGAACAACAAGCATATTCATGGATTGTTAATTTCATCGTTGAGGTGTGTAGAAGTATGTGTGTAAATAATAAAAATTCACTTTGTGTAAATACAACAATAGCAAAAAAAAAAGAACTAAAAAATAAAAATGTACATATGAAGTAAACGAATGAATGAGAAGGAAGGGAAGTAAGGAAGATAATAAGAATAATAAGAAGTTGATGATGATGGTTCAGGCAAAAGGTAAGTTGATCGTTATTTTTCACTTAAAGAATTTATTTTTTTTTCTTTCTCTGCCTTTTTGGAAGTGACGATAAAATGCAATAACAACATCTTCCTGTATCTTCTTCTCTATTTTTAATACTTAAACACTTATGTCTGGAATTCCTCATCTAAATTAAATGATCGTATAGGCATAGTTCTTCGGCAATCAACCCCCATTTCCATATGCATTTGACTCATCTCTCTCGCTTAATTCTATTAGATTAAATTTGTTTAAAAACTATTTTTAGAGAATATATGGAAGTGAAGAAGAAGATAGAAAAAAAGCCGGGCGACAACAAAAATTTACGATGAATTTTCTCATTTACTGGTCGATGACTAACGAAATATTCCCTTTTTAAAAACAAAAGTCGACACTTATGCCTTTTAAATTGTGAATAATTAATGTTGAGGATAGGGAATAAGAGATAGGAAGTGATTGATTGATGATGGATGAAATTTCAATTTAAAGCGCATTTCTGGTGAATTTGTGGATTTATTTTAGGAGTTCTGTAGAATTAATTTGGTTTGGTTTCTAAATAAATTTTCGGTTTTAATGCTTATTTAGTTTTTGGGTTTATGGTTGATTTCTAGGTATAGATTCAGATGTAGTTCAACAGAAGATTTGGTAACTGAGTGACTGTCTTATTAGCAACTGAGAGGTTCTAGTAGAGCGAGAAGTCGACTCGAATTTTGGAAGGAAAAGTAGACTCGAGTCGACTTCGAGTTCTGGATTCTAGACTCAAGTTCCAGATCTCACTTAGATGCCATCAATCGTCCATAGAACTAGACATTCATCTAATCAAATGAAAATCTGTATAATTGACATTAAAAGGCTTATTTCAGTTAAACCTTCCGGAAACTTTCCCAAAATAAAATCATTGAATTTCTAAAAGAATGATCATCAGACATTCAACTTTACAAATATGGGTGCAGCAAGATTAAACAAGATTTGGTCGATTTTACCATTTTGACAGTATTGTATCTAGAGCAAAATCTTAAAAGCATGCTCTATGTCTGTTAGGGGATCTCATGAAATTGTCTAACTGGGTTTTGAACTAATACATCACTTTAAAGACATTTCAGTTCCAAAACATTAAGGCAATGGTATCACAGGGTGCACTATGTTACCTAGCTTATGATTTAACGAAAATAAGTATATATTTTATGAGTAATTCCTTAATAAATCAAAAGAAATTAGAGCATTGTATGACAGCAAATCCCTAAAGTAAGTCTCAAGGTATCGTTTTTTCCAAAGTAGACCTAAATATGGATTAATTCACTTAAGTCAACTTGACATCATATAACATTCAGATCAAATATTGTGTAACATACACAAGTCAATGAATATAGATAAAGAAATTTAGGAAATGAACTAGTTACCCTACCCATAAACCTGCTATATAACATCGATCACTCATAAAACACCAAAACAAAAATTTACTTTTCTATAATATTTAAACAAATAGCGATCACATAAAGTTTATGATCATGCAACAACATAAAGCAACATAATTTTCCGAATATATTTATTCAGCCGTTAAATCAACAAGGTAAGGTAGAAAAAAAGTTTGAAAATTAAAATTTCTAAAAGTAAACAGAAGAAAATTTATTAATTGTGTTGACAAATGGACAAACTGATTTATAGCTCAAGTCAATTCCCATAAGGGGACTTAAATGCTAAACCAAAAAAAATAATAAATTAGACAAATAAAGAATCTCAAATGATATGTGAAATAACAGTGTGTGAAATATTGTTTCTTTTATTTTTCAACAATTGAATAAACTTGCTTCCATGAAATCGATATACCAGCAGAGCCATGATGTGAGAGAATCACCTACTATGTGCTGTTAAGTCAGTCAAATGTAAATATATTGCCTCTAGAGACACAATAAACTCTTTTCAATGTACCAACAACAAACAAAACATAACTGAAATCCAATAAGGTTCGCCCACTCAACATCAAAAATCCCCCTCATTGTCCCCGGTGTGCCTTATTTTCTCTGTGCTTTTTTAAAGTCAAGTAATGTAATAAGAAAATTAGTGTTTCATCTAAAATAAACGCAATATTTTCTCTTTTTATGGTCGATTCTTTTTAACGTCGTTTTTGGTTAAAGAAAAGATTCCTAATTTATCTATCTCCATACAGTTCTTTTTGGTGCTGATTCTTGGAGTGGAATGTTGGTATTGTCTGTCTTTTGACCATGTGTCTTCTCAACAGAGCATAACGTGATCGCTACCAACGGTACCTTTAAGTTTTCTTTTTAACGGAAACACGGGAAGTTGTCGTGATGGGACCATGCCGACACTGTGTGCCGGCGACCGGATGGTTTAGTTCAATATTTATGGCGAATATGTGGTTCGTTGGAATAATTGGTAAGCGGAACTCAGCTATAGAGAGGGTTATGCGCTATTTAAGGGAAGCCTTGGATCACAATTGATCTATACGGCCAGCGAAGTAAAAATGTAGTTCTTCGCGTAGAGCCGCCAGGGTTCTAATAACTTAAATATAAAGTTGATCATGACTAGTTAATCATGAATGAAAGCAAGTTTCTTAAGAATTCTAATGAAATTGAAAGCAGCTAGAGCTACCGACTCGGGAACTAACTTGTTTCTTTAAGAATCTGACTATATCACCTCGAAAAGTGCTGTCTAACCTCTAATTAACAGCTACTTAACCCAGACATTCCCAAAAAAATGCGCCATCAACTCAAACATTCCCGATCCTCATCACTGACTTCCCCCTTGTTGCTTAACTTTAAAGAAATCTCTTTTATATGCTTCCCGAAGCATTAATGTACATACATATCGCGTCTTTTATGTTCAAACCTTTTTAAGTGTCTTGAACGCAATGTAAAGAAAAGAAAGAAAATTGTTTCAAAAAAAAAAGTCAGAGATTTCTTTACAAGATTAAGAATGGATTTCTGCTTTTGGTTGGTGAGAGGAGCGGATCGAGGAGAAGAGATAGATAATCTAAGTAGCAGTACATTAAGTTTTTTTTTGCAATTGAATGCATACGCCCCATTTTTCTCTCCTATAATTTTTCTATGCTTTGTTTCATGAAGTTCAAGAATTTCAATTAAAAAGTCTTGCTTTAAAATTCCGTTGAGCATCTGTTCATCTATGCCTTTTGTTGTTAATTCACACTTGCTCTCTTCATAGACAATGATTGATTGATGTGATTTAAGATAAAATAACTATTTTTTTGCAGCAGCAGCAGCTGAAGTCAGTGTTGTTACATAACTGTTAACTAGATTTGGGCATGATCTAACTTAGATTGGAACTAGGATTTACCATAATTGGATATAAGTTATATTATAATCGGCTATACTGAAGACGGAGTAGAGCATATCATAGCTAAGACTAGGCTATGTCAAAGTCAGAGCTAAGCTATACTAATTGATTGAATTAGCTGTAAACTAGTCAAAGCTTAGCTATATTTTGATCGGAACAAGACTATAACTGACTATAACTTAGTCGAACCTACTCCAAATCTTGGTCGAAATCAGACAATCTTAGCTAGAAATAGCTATTCTCTAAGTACAATCTATTCCATGTCCAAAACGTCAGCACTAGTTTAACACAGACTAATCAACACCTAGACACATTTAATTTAAGAATGTTCTTCATGTCTATGATCCAGATCATACCTTAACATACAACATAACAACACTGACATCAGTTCTTTTCTAGGAATTTTTTGTTTCTTAAAAATAAATTATACACTTACGGACTACAACAAGCTTTGCATCATACGATTCATCCTCAACTTTATTATTTATTATTATAAGACGTTGCTTTATTCGTGACGATCGTTCACTGACTATCTCCAATTCTCGATTTAATTCCGAAAATATTTCCTTCGATAATGCCAGTAATGATGCCAATTGTCGCATTGCATTACTTAGGGTTACATTTGTAATTTCTTCCAATTCATTATCCCTTAACGGTGCGGACGATCCTTGTGCATATTTCTTACTTGCAGCTGATCGTCTCGCTATGAATTTTGGTTCTATTTGCCGTTGAATAAATGGCATTTTTAAATAACAATTTTTAACACTTTTGATTCACTTTTAAGGCATTTATCACTATAAATTATCATCAAATTATTCTCATTTAAATGCACACTCAAGGCCGGAATTAACAACAAATTAATAATCGCACCACAGAAAAACAGATATTTATTTTTTATTCCTTTATTTTCTTCTCATATATATTTTATTTTTATTATTTTTTTTTTTTGTCAACACTCACATGTACACGACACGAAAGAATTCAGGCACGTCTGTACTCTCCCGAAACGATTCTTTGAATGAAATGAGCGAGTCATTGTAAGTAGAGAAATGTGTAATATTTTTGGTCTGTTGGAGAAGTGAGTATGCATGTCTCACCAATACATAGATATGGGGTGACTGGATGTTTGCCCAATGTAGTTGCTCAAAGCCGGTATCCTGCTGTTTTATTGGATATTTTTATGTTTTTAGGTAATTTTACAGAAGTTTTATTAAATTTTATGATCTAGAAGACTTGAACTTGTCCTTATATCTGTAAATTGACAGATTGACTTCTGGGTCTTATGTTTATTCAGTCTGGATGTTAATATTCATATTAGGAATGATTCTAAGCCTAGTTTAAGCTATATCACAAGCTTCTACCTGAGTTCCTCATCCACCAATCTCAATTCAATCAAAATTCCTCAATCCACATCCAGTAAACAACAATTTTGGGCAGATTTCGTTACCCATTCAAATTATCTGCATCTGTATTGGTTTGACCAGCAATTTCCTAGATCTTACAGCAGATGTCGCTTCCATCTTTATGAGTGCAGTGAAGCCTTTCAATTAATAATGAAAATACAATTTTTGGGGTGCATTTTTGGACAAAATATTGAATGACTTGTAAGAAAATCTGGAAAATTTCAAAGAAAATTGCAATTACAAAAAGGTGCAATATGATCCGGTCTTAAGGGATTCTTCCTTTTATTCATTTTTGGCTATTTAATTACGTCGTTGTATTAAATGAATCCTTGTTGATAAAAAAACATACACAATATGAATGGAAATGTTAATTTTAATGCAAATAATGAAAATTGTTGGTATGAACAGCATATGCAAATGTAATTGCTGAGAATTTGCTAATTAAACCTTTGTGCAAAACTATCTCCGACTCTTAAGAGAACAAAAAACTCAGTTTCTCTTCAGTACGGCTTGTAAACAATAACTTTTTGGACGATGAAATTTCATCCGGAAAATATTTTTAATATTTCTGACATAAAGAAGAGTGTTCTTAAATATGGATTAGTGGTACTTAACAGACCAATTCTTGTAGATAAAGAACTTGTTGAAGTATTGTGGAATCATTGTGAGTATATCCATTAATTTAATAATTTTTCTATTTCTGCGGCGAATTTGATACAATTTCACTTGGGATTAGCACAGAATCCAATATTTATGTGTTATGTATTAAACTGGATGTACTGTTTTGTCAATTGAGAGACAAAAGATACAGAAATTATTGGTTTTTCCGATGACAACACTAATTTATTGTTTATAACTAATTTCATAACAAATTCTTCGTTTATTGCACTAAGAATGCGCTTTTCTGCATTTCCTTTTATGCTGACAATATGTAATAAGATTCTTATATATCTCACGTGAGGTAGCTGCTGAAATGTGGCCGATTTTTCCATTTGTTTACTATGATTTCTTTTGTTTACTAAAAAATATTGAATTAAAATCAGTACTTTTCAAAAATTTCATGGCCGTTATTAATTTAAAAACATTTTAGCACTTAATCTTCAATGCCAAAAGTGCGTTTTAGTCAGCCACAATAGACCACAATCTAACTCATTCTTCTTCTTACCCACAGCATCAATTAATATTACCGTTGATGGAGGAGCCAATCGTTGGCGTTCTTGGCTCGTTGAAAATAAATTGGAAGGAAAGTTGAAGCCACCGTGTCTGATAACAGGGGACTTAGACTCTTGCCATGCAGATACTTTAAAATACTTCAATAAGACACAAGTTGTCAGCACGCCTGATCAAGATGCCACAGATTTCACAAAAGCACTTAAAGTCCTAGATTCCTTCGTCAATGACCTCGACTTGTCACATATCATCGTCATCTGCGAGACATCCGGACGATTTGACCAAATCATTGCCAATATCAATACACTGTTCGAAAATAATCAAAAACCTAAAGAAATTGCTCGTCCTGTTTACATTTTAACGTCCAATAGTGTCACATGGCTTATTCCTCCCACATCCATCAATTCCATGCATGAAATTCACATTCCTATTAATGTTAAGAAACAATGGTGCTCTCTTATTCCTATTGCCAATTCAGCTATCGTGACAACGACCGGATTAAAATGGAATTTAGATAACAATAAAATGGAATTTGGTGGAATTGTAAGCACAAGTAATAGGTACGATGAAAAATTGGATGTTGTCAAAATAGCTACTGACTCGCCGTTGATTTGGTCGATGGGAGTTGAGAATGAAGACTAATGCTGACTTAGGAATTGATAGAGTTACTCTTGAGCTTAATTTTTGGAATCTTGGATGATCATTGTGGTTCGATTTATAAAGAGGATCTTAATCTGTGGATGTTAGTGTAGCTGTTCATTATGATGAATTATGAGGATGTTCTTTCTTGATTGAGTATGCATTAGGTTAATCGTCCTAGGAAACAGCAGATATAACAAATTCTTAATGAGAATTATCAAAGATTAATCCAAGATTAAATACATACTTAGATTCCTATCAGAAACGAAAACTGGTGTTGGCAAAATCAAAATAATAATAGTGACGATGAATATAGTTGGAGTAGGTCAGGAAAGATTTCTCAAGTAGACTTAAATGTTGAATAGTAATGATATAAATTGTGAAAGATGAGTTTAATTAATGTGAAGAAAAGTGAACAGGAACTTGGACAACGTTTCCGCATCCGTTAAAGAAACTCAGGAATTTTTAAATTTTAAAGTTCAATTTTTGAACTTAGTTTTAAATTTGAAGTTCAAAGTTTCAACACGATTTGAATTTTTTTTGGCCGTTAATTTAGAATTCAGTTCGAATTTTTTGTGTCCGTTAAAATTTGAACTCAATTTGAATATTTTCGACCGTTAATTTAAAATTTCAAAGCCGTTAGACATTCAAACACGTGCTGAAATTTTGGAAAATTGTAAACCGTTGACTGTGCCGTTCGAAGCCCTACAAAATTCACATTTAGTCAAATTAAAACTCATATCATATATTTTTTGATCATATAATTTATATATTTTTATTATCATGAACTATTTTTTCGCTTTTTATAATTGGAAATTTATTAAAAAATAAAGATAATTGGATTAGATAGCAAAAAGAGAAAAAAATAAGAATCTCGACTAATAAAAAACAACTCGAGAGTGCAATTTTATTATGTTTTTTTTTTCCTCCTTGTTATTTCCGTTCATTTTTTAACTAGATTAGCACATTAAACATAAAAATAATTATTTATTAAGTCTGAAATTCACAAATTGTCTTGAAGAAATTGCAACAAATATGTTTCATAATGCTTTGATGATTCTAAACTGCGCAGGGAGTGACGTTCTTCGGGATATATCTGAAGTGTGTATGGCTGCAATTAAATAAAGACATTAATAAGAATCACATGTTCAATTTTCAAAATTTATACCTTATTTGCTCTTATCAAGTGTTTTATTAATTCTGATGTGTGATAAAAGTGAACATTCTCATCAATGAGACCATGAATAAGAAGTAGACGATTTGCTCTGTGGAAAGTAAATATTAAGTTTTTTGGCATTATAGTTTGTTTACCAAATTTAATAAGTAAATATAAACTTACTCGTCTGGGAATTTATGTACATAACTAAGCACCGAACCGGCAACGTAGCCATCATAATTGTTTTCGGGTAAATCCATATATCGTTCTGTATACCCTGTATCGTATAAGTCCTGTGGAACAGAAGGTTAATGATTGGCATTAGACTCAGTTTATTAAGTTTAAAATTGAATTTAATGATATAATTACCCATGAAGTCACAGGTGCGCCAGCTATGGCAACTTTAAATAAATCAGGATATTGCACTAAACCCATCAAGCTTAAGTATCCGCCGTATGACCAGCCTACAACAAACAAACCAATTATCAGCATAAATTTCCCATTAAAAAAAGATAATTTACCATGAATAGCAACACGATTCAAGTCAATGAAGCCCAATTGTTTAGAAAGTATCCGAAGTACTTCGACTTGATCGGCTAGTTCAACTGTGCCTAATCGTCGTCTTATGTGACTTTCAAACTGTAATTAAAAATAGAAAAAATTGAAATGTTAATCAATACTTAATTAATGAATCAATCAATCTACCTGAACGCCTCGATGACGTGAACCGCGTGAATCAATACAAATGACACAATAACCTTGAGATGCAAGCATATGCATTCTTAACTGTCTCATTCCCTTGAAACTATTTGAAACAGTTTGAACTTCCGGTCCACCGTAGACGTTCAATATTGTCGGATAAATCATGCCGGGCTTAAAATTATGTGGCTTAAAAACTAGTGCATAAATAGTCTCTCCTGATGATATTGTTGGATTACATATTATAGGCGTATATTCCGAATTATCGAAATTTCCAATTGTTAAATATCCTAAATTAATTAACTCTATTCCGTCTACACTATTTTTCTCACAATTATTTTGAACACGTAAAACTTCTGACGATGGTAACTGATTCGTATTTGAATGCGTTCGGACCATAACTGTGCAGTCCTGAAATGAGAAGAAATGGAGTTTAGATTAAAAAGTTGTTGGATTAAAATTAAATCCGTCGGATTAAAAATTAATCCTGTGATTAAATCGAAGCTGACTACGTACCTCGTTAAATTCAATAGAATTAGTGGATCCGGGTGTCGTAAGAAGTCTTTTCTTATCAGGTTGCAATAAACTAAAAACATAGAGGTGCTTTTCAAGTGGCGAATGTGCAAGTCCCATGAAATAAATTAAATTTCGCTTCTTATCAGCCCAAATATTCTTGCCGAGCACTTCCCATTCGCCCATTGTCAATTGAACTTTCTTAACTATACGAGCTTTTAAATTATTATCAGTAAAATGATCATCTTCGCCAAATGCTGAATGTGTCCGAATTCCATTTTGAACAGGTGTTTTAATATCTAATGACGATGTAATTAAATATAAATGTCTATATCCAGACTCTTCTGATGACCATATAAATTGAACGTAGTTATCACCAATATCTATAAAATAGAGAAGGTCATGGATGTTTATCCAATGATTTGAGCGTTCTGTATAAATGACTTGAATAGGTTTTTCAGGCTTATTCATAATACATTTCCATAAATGCTTATCATTTGAGCTGTCTGGTGACGATGGATTGCTGTTGTATGGTTCACAACAGAAATTCTCGATGGGTATGAGAATTAACTCGAGATATTGTTGTTGTCGATTTAATAATTGTACCCAAACGTAATTTGAGCACGGCGTCCATCCAACTCTAGCAATATATTCTAAATATGGAAATAAGAAATTAAGTGGAGTTTGTAATTCCTTAATGCTAACATCTGTGATTCTTAATGTCTCCGACAATCTAAATTCGACCATTTTTAAGGTACTTTTTGCATTGTCGCATCCAGCACGTGGAAATCGATATTCATCGCCTCCATAACAATTTGTGGTCGGAAAGGTAAATGTCTTTACATCACTTTCATCAACTTCCTCATAACAGATTCTGTAGATTCCATC
This sequence comes from Chironomus tepperi, assembly GCF_022539635.2. Taxonomy (NCBI): domain Eukaryota; kingdom Metazoa; phylum Arthropoda; class Insecta; order Diptera; family Chironomidae; genus Chironomus; species Chironomus tepperi. The sequence goes on from NW_027226207.1 coordinate 7,917,835, forward strand.
ATTCGATGATGTCTGCCACCAAAATCCTTGATATCGATTAAATTCCTCTTGCATTACATATGAAGGAACGCCAGCACTTATTGGATCATTCCTCTTGCCACTATGTGAGAATGTCAATCGTTGATCATGTCCACTAATTGAATGTGTCACATAAATATCATTACCGCATACGTATGCGACTAAATCTGAATTTGATGGACAAATTTTTGGGTCTATTGGTGACCATTGAGATTGTGATGTCCGAAGTTCTGTGGGAAATAATGCTTGTGTCTAAAATAACAATAAAAAATGACAAAGAAAGGTTGATGAGTAACCAGTTGTTATAAATGTATGTATATGTATGTGAAGTGCTTACATTGAAACCTGTATCTAGACACATATACAACGAGTTGCATGCTTGAAAGATTATTTTTCCACTTTTTTGATGAAATTCATATGAATTGATACCGAGTGCCGGCAATCGCTTCCTCTCAAGTAACAACTGTAGTTCTCGTGATGCTTTCATGGATGTCAAGTTTGTTCCAATGCTACCGTCCAAAACTGGCTTCCATTGAAGTCTATAAAAAATTCATACATAATATTAATAGATTGCAAAATTGAATAGACAATAATTCACTCGCTGTGCCTTGCCTGCCTGCGCTAACTTGTAAACATTTTTATGTGACCTCATTTTTAATCTTTTTTTTTTTTATGAATGCGAATTTTTACTTTTATTTCGATAATTTTCGACAGACCTAATTATGAAGGACTGACTTTCACTTTTCATTTTTTTTTTCGTGGCTTCATAATACTTACAGCTGTGGTTCGCTGGATGATGACGAATTTACATCAACATATAACAATGTATCATATTTTGACTGTGCACATAGAAAATAAATTCGTAGGCGTCCATCAGCTAACTCCCGAATTTGGATATTTGTTGGAATTGCACATGAAAGTGATGAAAATTTCTTTCTTATATCGTTTACAACTGTTTTTAATTCGTCCCATGACTTTTTATTACTAAAATTAATTATTTCCATCACTTGAGCGACAAACGTGTAGAAATTGCTTATAGTCGAGTTTATTTGTGTTGTTAAACTCACAGAATTGATATTGATGCTAAAAAAACTGATTGTTTGGAATATTAATATTAAGTTTTGAAGGCTTCTCAATAAATATTCATAAACTTCAAGTTTCTTTAACGAATTAAGTGAGATGTTGACTTCCGGGACTCGTGGCAATGTCGGCAGTGACGGAAGCGCTGGAAGTTGCGGTAATCCAGGTAAACTATCTGATAAAGATTTTAAATGATTTTTCACGTCAATATTAAAATCAAAATAATTAAAGTCAAATTCAATCTTTGGAACTTCTAGCAAATTTTTCCTGCAATGATATAAATGACTTTTAGCTTATTAATCACAGTACAGTACGTTTACTCACATTTTAATATCTCATTTTCTGAGGAATTACGACTTTTTTTGCACTCTAAATTTTTTTTCTTTCCTTTGCAATGATTTTGTAAATGAAATATCTGTGAAAAATTTTTCAAAATTTTTTAATCCGTTAATTTTCTCTAATCTATAAATAACAAAAATATCACAATAACAAGATTATCTGAATAAATTAATGAATATTCCGTATTATTGTTTTCTTTTTAATGAGTAAACATTCCCATTCAGACTGAATATCAGTCAAAAAATGAATTTTTCGTAAAGCAACAAAGTACGCGATAGTCATGGACTAATAATTTGAATATGTATGACATTACTGATCATGTGCGTCATATATTTCGTAAATGAACTCTATATTCCGTAAGAAACCTTTGGAATTTCCGTTATTGGATGTGATTGGGTATCACTTTTAATACTATTACAAACAATTAACATGCCAACATGGTATCGTGACCGCATCACAGTGTCACATTGTATCGTGATAGTATCACAGTGTGACATGGCATCATGATCGTATCAGTGTTACATGGTATAGTGATCATATCGCACTGTCACACACTATCGTGATCATATCGCATTGTCACACGGTATCGTGATCACATCACAGAGTCATGTTAGTATGTTGATCGTCACTTAGAATTAGAATTGCTTATTGGCGCTTCCGTAAAGTGTAAATTGTCCACCGTATATACTCTTTCAAACTAAAATAAAACGTTAAATTATAATTATTTACATCATTTTATTATTATTGTTAAACTTTAATTGGAACAGCTTTGACTGTTCACTTGCTCCTCACACAGGTCAAAGCCAAATTGACCAACGTATGAATTGATATACTTCACAAATATAAGTTTTACATATCCACAAAATTTCTAATCACAAAAAAATCTAAGGCCATCAAGCAAACCAGCTTATGCTCCAAAATATCTTTCAGCATAATGTATGAATTCAAAAAGTACTTCAATCATGATAAGATAAATGATAATTTTCTCTAAACGGACATGATGGATATCATTAAGATTTGATGTCACTAAATCAGCAAGTTCTACACAGTGATTTAGCTTTTCATTCATAACTCTGGTTCTTTTGGAAATGTTGAAATGGTTGTACGTCTGTGAATACAAATTCTCAAGCTGCTCTCGGTCCCAATAGAAATCTGGCGTATCCAACAAGTCTGAACTTAAATTAATTAAATGCCGAAGTGCAAATAATTCACCAGTTTTTCTGAGCATTTCAGCGTGTGTGATTCTGATCTTTTTGCCTTGTTTCAAGTCTTCAGTTATGTATGCCATTGAGTCTATGTATCTGTCAAGTGTCGCTTCCCAGATACCTAATTTGACAGATAATGACAATGCATTTGAGTACGTATATTTTTCGAGGGAATTGTTATCTTCTGTCCTTGATACATAAAAGTTTCCATTCTTTAGTACTGCTGGCTGGTTCTCATTTGCATAATTGTAATACATGATTTCCATCTCATCTAATGCAATATTCTCATCGTAGCTATCCTGAAATGAATAATTTGTTACTGCTGTAGCTATTAAGCCACTAGATGTTACTTACTTGTTCGTAATTTTTAATAAATGCTAGAATGTTTGAGCTTTCCATGTCAGAGAAGTTCCACATGACGACAGTTCCTTCACGGAAGAAGAATATTTCTCTAGGTTCCTTTCCGACTTGATATTTAGCTGTAGCATACAAAACATCCGGCTCATTTATAGCTGAATCATCGGAATTGAAGAATCGTTGTGGCTCATATAAATCCTGTGTTTTGAGCGCAATCAATAATTTCTCTAGGTCATACTCTTCGGCAGTGGCAAATGCTGTGATATTAAAATATCCACTTTCAGATAATCGATCATGATGTTCACTTCGACGTTTACGGAATCCAATTCTTTTCTTTGGAGTTGATAATGCTTCATGGGATATTCCTTTAACTAACTGAGTTGATGACACTGACTTTGGCAATATATTTTGATACTTTTTCATAAACTCTGATGATGAATTACGATAATTCGGTCTAAATTTCAGCATATCTTTTTGAATCAGATTTTGTGGCGTTCTCACGACTGACATTCGTTTATATCCAGCATTCTTGATTGGATTTGTTGCTTGATTAATGTATCCACTAAGCAGAGACAGTCGTCTCCTTACAAAGTTATTCATACTTAAATTAATTTGTTTCTTTCGGTTTCGGTAAGCACGTTATGTTTTGGTTCGGTATTGAGAGGTTCTAGTACATCAATTTTATAATAATTTTTATAGTCTGTTTGTCACTGTTTTTTTAATATGATTCTTCCTGCTTTTCTGGCTCATCTTATAATTATAGTTTATTATTATATAATAAAAAGTGGTGGCTTTCATTTCCTCATGAGAATTAATAGCTTAATATTGAGTATGACTCGAATGGACTTTCAATAAAAATCTAGTCTTTTTATGCTTAAAGGGCCAAAATTCTAGTAAAAAATATAAAATCAAAAATAATCTCTAATCTCCAAAATTTCAGGCTGTACTACTGATTAATAATCCTTGGAACACCTTAGTAGATAAGGAAGTGGAGCAATAGAATTGACTAGTTCTGGTTTTGAAACCGTTACTCATAAAATTTGAATTTTACAAAAGCCGTTATTTTAAGAGCTTAAATCCTACAAAAACCGTTAATTTTGAAATATGAATTTTACAAAAACCGTTGTTTTGACATTTTATTTTTAATTGAACTTTAATCACTAAAAACAGTCAACCTTTTAATATTCGATCGTGCCACAACAATCAATTAATTCCATTAATTGCTTTTCTATAATTCAAAACAACTAAAATACCGTAAATGGCAAATTTCATTTTTTGTCCTAAAATGGGCCATCTATTTAATCACTAGATAAGTACACAAGGAAGCTTCTTTATCAAAAAAGCTTGCACAAATCATGGATCAAAATTCCACGCTTGCACGAATCATGGATCAAAATTCCACCCAAATCAGGCTACCAATAAGATTTAGGACACTTCAAAACCGAATTTCGATAAGATAAGTTGAAAGTCAATGACTCATAACATTATTAGCACTTTACAATCTATTTTTTTAAGTGATAAGGTATGAAAATAATAAATATTAGTCATGCGGTCAATTTTAATAAACAAACACAGAACTTCATTGTTTGCACTTTTAATTTCCTATTATGAGAACTGATTGTAGATTATGTCACTGTCAAGGCACTAGTATCATGATTTCAAACTTTTTTACACATATTTTTAATTTTATTAAAATTTTACTAATTAACGGAATTTTCAGATTTGAATTTTTATGAACTAAACTGAGATGAAATGATTTACTGAACGGCTTTGTGCAATTTTCTTCATTTCAGTTTATTTTGAACATTTTCAATGTTTACTCACATGATATTTTGATTTTGCCTTCAATAACAAAACATACAGCTTATTCAGTGTACTTGTAATTTACTATTAAAACAGCAAGTCTAATAAGAATCTCAAAAGTTGCAAAAATCCCGCGCAAAAGTTAAACAACAATAACGGTCAAAATGAATTTAAAAACCAAGTAACTTCTGCACACAACAAGTTTCCCATGTTGCTTTGATGTGTTGTAGCATGTAACAAGCAACATTGATTATTTTGAAAAATAAAAATAGATCATTTGAATGTTAATTTATTATAATTAAAGAATGTCGAAGACACAGATAAGTTTAGAGAATTTTTTCATATTTAACTCAACATTTGGGCCAAATGAAGGCGAGGTAAGATGACATAAAATTTAACAAACATCCAGAAGCTTAATTAAATCAAAAAATTTGTAGGAGGAAAATAAAATTTTACTATTTCATCCGGAAATCGAGAAGAACGAGAAATTAAAGAATATAGGATATATTGAGGCATTAGTAAAGTTCACTGGATCATTTACACTAGAGCCGACATCAAATCGAGATGTAATGACAATGAAAACAAAAAAGTTTACAAAATTCTTTTTTGAGCCTGAAAAAGACTTCTGGATTGTAATGACTGTAAAAAATCCGAAAGAACAAAAGACTAAAGATAACAGAGAGTACACAGAATATTATACAGATGATGTACATACGGATGTATTTTCGAAGATACTTCAACGATGTTATCTCAATTTTCGTTTGTTTTGTAATACGTTTGAGCATAACATGATTGGAACTGATCATGAATCTAAAGTTGATCATTTAAGGATGAAGCTTGACAATTTCTATATGAAATATTTAGTGACATTGAATCTAAAGAATTGTGACATTCTTGACCTGATCCAGTGCATTCAGTATAAGGCTGTTAGTCATCTGATATTCTTCAAAATAGTCAATCTTATCAATATGCTTATATCCATTAAAAACCTGAAGATTAAGAAGTGTATTTTCCTCTACAATCAAGAAGTTGTATATAGTTCAATTAGCCCAGACGACTTATTTATTATCAATGAATACATGATGGAATCACTATTTCCAAAATACTTTCGATTGAAGAGCAATCAAGGACTGGACAGTGACCGAAGTGTAGGCGGATTTGTGACTGAAAATGAAACTGAAACACCACAAAATGCTCCAAAAGTGTATCTTTATGGCGATGGCAAGGGTAGATTTGAGTGCGAGACGTTCCGGATGGCCATATACAATATTATGGATATATCTTTAGTTATGCTCGTTGAAGGTATGTTAATTATCATGAGATTTGTGTGCAATTTAGGTCAATGATTGAATTAACTCCATTGGATTAAATTAAATCGTACGATTTAATTAATTCTACGGATTAAAATTTGGCTTAAAACTTTCACAAACTTTAATTATCACCGCTCTAATTAATTTCTTTTTACCTACTATTACTGTACTTTCTTTTCATTTATTTTTAGATGACGACGATGCTCTAAATGACGAGTTCTGCAACGAAATTAAATACTCAATTGGTCCACAACTAGGGCTGATTTCGAAGGAAATTTCAGATGGCATTACTCAGATCCAGCAGAATCTAACAAAGAGTCAAATTGAGGACAGTATTCAAAAGAACTTTATCTATTGTAATCATCGAAATTATCGCTTTCATGCCTGCTTTAATGAAAATAGCAATGAGAATACTTTAAGTAATCGTGAAGGAAAGAAAAGTTCTCACTTGTCATTGTCGATAATGAACCTGCTGAGTGATCTTTATAGTAAGGAATTGACTGAAGAGCTAATAGACAGTGAGCGTGAGACAATCATTAAGACATTTAATGATTATTGGATTGTAAAAAAATATTTTAATTATCGTTCCTTGTATTTAATTATTCATAAGAACTCGACGCTGATTGATGTAGCTGAAGAGTCATCGAGGCTGCTATCAGAAATTGTTAAAAATGTGTATTTTACTAATTAAACGTGAATTAAACAATAAAAACTTTCATATAATAAGCAAAATTTTGCTAACGGTTTTTTAAATTTTGAATTATTCCTGACCATTCACAATTTTTTTCTCATCAAAAATTATTGTGAATTTTAGAAAATTATTTAATTAAATTGTAAGGAAATTTCTGAGGGCTTTAAAACCTATCATTATCAATTCATACGCTTTAGATTTATCGTATTTTTGTAATAGTCAATTAATTAGCATTGCGAAAAAACATTTTTGACAAATTTTCTTTATTTGCAGAAATTTTCACATAACCTAAATTCATTAATTCGTGAAAAAGGTAGAATAAAGGAAGCAAGACATGCCATCCGATTCCAAAAAACGTGAACAACAACGTAAAAAGGATGCTAGAAATAAGAAAGTTGATACTGCAAAAAAGGATGAGAAGCAAGCTAATGGAAATGGAGTTAAAGTAGAACTTACACAAGAGGAACTTCTTTGTCAACAATTAGAGGAAGAAGCTAGATTGTCAGCAAATGCACGTTCAGCAACAGGAAATCAAGCAAATCATCGGTTGTCGCGAGATGTTAAAATAGAAAACTTTTCAATTACCTTTTATGGCCACGAAATTCTGCTAGACACGAATCTTGAGTTGAATTGTGGTCGACGTTATGGCTTGTTGGGTAGCAATGGATGTGGAAAGAGTACTATGTTGAATGTTTTAGGAGCTCGTGAAGTGCCTATTCAAGATTTTATTGATATTTTCTTGTTGTCGCGTGAAGTTGCTGCTAGTTCCAAAACAGCTTTGGAAATGGTCATGGAAGTTGATCAGGAACGTATTGCATTGGAAAAATTGGCTGAGGAACTTAGTTTAAATGATGACGAGGAATCTCAGGAACAGTTGATGGGTAAGTTATTTTAATATTTGTTTATGTGTCATTTATAAAGATTTAATCTCTATTCAGACATTTACGATCGTTTGGATGACATGCAATCTGACTTGGCTGAGGTACGAGCATCTCGTATTCTCTATGGTTTAGGATTCGATAAGGCAATGCAACAAAAAGCTGTTAAAGACTTTTCTGGAGGTTGGCGTATGAGAATCGCATTAGCTAGAGCTCTCTATGTTAAGCCTCATTTACTGCTTTTGGATGATCCAACTAATCAGTAAGTTTGTCTATTCTGCATTTTATTTTATGCCATTTCATCATGTTTTCATTACAGTCTTGACTTGGACGCTTGTGTATGGTTGGAAGAGGAACTTAAGAATTACAAAAGAATTTTAGTGCTCGTTTCCCATTCTCAAGATTTCTTGAATGGTGTTTGTACAAAGTAAGTTGACTATTTACAAATATCAACTTCATGTTTATTAATTATATGTCATTTCCAGCATTATTCACATGACAAAGAAGCGTTTACAATACTACACTGGTAATTACGATTCATTTGTTAAAACTAGACTGGAACTTCTTACAAATCAAATGAAGCAATACAATTGGGAACAGGATCAAATTGCACATATGAAGCAGTATATTGCGCGGTTCGGTAAAGGTTCGAATGCTAAACAAGCACAATCTAAGGAAAAAGTTTTAGCAAAGATGGTTGCATCAGGATTGACTGAGCGGGCTGTAGACGAAAAAATACTCAACTTTTATTTCCCATCATGTCAAAAGCTTCCACCTCCAATTATTATGTAAGATATTTTTAATATTGATTATTTTTTTGCGCAATATTCTTATTAAGGCATTCAATTGCAGGGTGCAAAATGTTGCATTTCGATACAATGACAAGACACCATACATCTACAAGGATTTAGAATTCGGTATTGATCTAGAAACACGTTTAGCGTTGGTAGGTCCAAATGGTGCTGGAAAATCAACATTATTGAAACTTTTATGCCAAGAAATTGTTCCAACATCTGGTATGATTAGATGCAATGCTCATTTAAAGATTGCTAAGTAAGTTAGACTATAATCCCGTCCTTAATATATTCCTAACGGCTCTTAATATTCTAGATACAACCAGCATCTTCATGAATTACTTGATATGGAAGTAAGTCCTTTAGATTATATGTTAAAGAGTTTCCCAGAAGTTAAAGAACGAGAAGAAATGAGAAAAATTATCGGACGTTATGGACTATCGGGAAGACAACAAGTCTGTCCAATTAGGCAGCTTTCAGACGGTCAACGATGCCGTTTAGTATTTGCATATTTAGCTTTCCAATCACCACATTTACTGTTATTTGACGAACCTTCCAACGGTTTAGATATGGAAACTATTGATGCTCTAGCTGAAGCTATTAATGAATTTGAGGGTGGAATGGTTTTAGTTTCTCACGATTTCCGTCTTATTAACCAGGTATGAACACTTAACGACTTTTTGATATTTGAAATTTAACGGTTAACAAAAATTTGAATTAAAAACTGTTGTATGGTTTTGTGATTTGAATTTTTAAAATCCGTTAAGTTTTCAAATTTAATGATATTGAATTTCAAATAAATAAACTAAAAATCATCAACAGGTGGTCAATGAAATTTGGATATGCGAGAAGCAAACAGTTACAAAATGGAACGGATCAATTATGGACTATAAAGAACATTTAAAGAAGAATATGTCAAAAGAAGCTCGATAAATTTATAAAATGGATGAACTTTGTTAAATTCTGCTCTGAAATATAATTTTTTTCATACTTTCCCTTAAAAAGCTGATTTTTGTTTTGAATGTAAGATGTCACATATAAAGATCTAATAGCTGAAATATCATAGAAATAGCCAATGCACCACTAAATGAACTACTTCTTATATAAATTATAGCATAAAAGTCTTATGTTCAAGAGAAAAAAACAACAATTATCTTTAACATTACAAAACTTCACATTCAACCGCATAAATGTGATGAAAAAATATTTTTAAGTAAATAACGAATACAGCATTACATTAATTTAAAAATATGTAATTAATATATCTAAAGTTATTTAAATTATATTTTTAATTTTTCTGTCACATTTTTTTTTCTAAAGAATTTTTTTTATTATGAACATCAAGTAATATTTAGCCCAAAAGAATTTCCTTACATCCTTTACTAATTGTAACTAATTCCAGTTAAAATCTGAAATAAAGAAAATTTATGTTTCTTTTATTGCAGATTGCAAATTTTGTTTGTTTTATTACTTGAACGTGATTTTCAGGAATAGCAAATTGAATGAGATTCTGAAGCTTGGACTTTAATACCGTTAATTTGAAAATTCAAATAGAGCAGCTTGAAGTCAAATAAAAATTTGAATTTTTGAAAACCGTTAAATTTTGAATTTTTTGAAAACCGTTAAACATTTGAATTTTTGAAAGGCGTTAAAATTTCGAATTTTTTAAAACCGTTAAAAATTTAAATTTTTTGAAAAGTTGAAATTGGAGAACTGTATCACTCAACATAAATTCGAACCATTTTATTATAGCTCAATAATTATTTCAAACAATTCAAAGCTTTTCAAAAGCAACAAATTAAAGCTTTTCATCTCTGAAGCTTTCTTACCCTTTCACAAAGCAATTAAAGAGCTTCGAATTTTTAATTTCCAATCAAAATTTCTCAGAGTGACAAAAAGAGACAATTTAAATTTCTCATAAATCCACGATGATAGCTTCATATCACAGCGGATTACGCTCATCAAAAAAATGAAAAGAAAAAAAAAAGCATTTAAATATAAATAAACAGCGAACATTTCTCTCCAGAGTATGCGACCAGGTCTCGTGAGATATATTTTGTCATGCTTTTGCATTTTGAGTAGCATGAGCTTAAAACTTTATTTCAGTTTTATTTTGAAGTCAATGTGATAAAGACATAAAAATAAAAAAATCGGAACTAAAAATAGTTTAAAATCGTTCCAGGTATTTAAGAAATTAGAATTTTTTTTTCATTATTATTGCTGTGCCTGATTATAGAAAATTTTAACGGTGTATTTAAGTGCAAAAATTTCACAATAAGCTGAGAATATATATTAAACTGGATACACAAGTGGAAGTAGTTAATAAAGAATTTTTTTGTGAATTTAATTGATGAATCTTGAAAAAGAAGTTGCTTTAATTGAAAGATTTAAGGTAATTTCCTTTAATTATTTCGTGACCATGCAAAGTGGAAATTTGTAATCAGCAAAACAAAAAAATTCATAAAAGTCAAGCAATGCAGTTACAATGTAATAAATCTAAACGTAGTTTGTGATATATAAATTGATAAAGGACGTTAGGAAGGTCAAAGTGTATTCTCATTGTTATACTAATTTATAAAGCATCAAGCATAATCGCCGCTGCAGCCTAGCTTTCACAAATTGACACTACAATACAATTGATAAAGATGTCGTTTATGATTAAAGAGGACGCATTTTTTTACGGAATTAAATTATAGTGATTGATAAATAGTCAAGAATAATGGACAAAGCAAAAAAAGTCAAATAAAATTTAAATAGTAACGGTCAAAAAATATTTGAATTATTAACAGCCAAAAATTATTTGAAAATAAATCGTCGAAAAATATTTGAATTATTCGAAAATTCCTTAAAAAATAACGGTTAAAAATTATTTGAATTAATAACTGTCAAAAATTATTTGAATTTTTAACTGTCAACAATTATTTGAAAATAAAGCGACGAAAAATATTTAAATTATTCAAAATTTATTTCAAAAATAACGGTTAAAAATTATTTGAATTATTAACTGTCAACAATTATTTTTTTTTTAACTGTCAACAGTTATTTGAAAATAAAGCGATGAAAAATATTTGAATTATTCAAAAATATTTTAGAAAATTAACGGTCGAAAATTATTTGAAAATTAACGGTCAAATATTATTTAAAAAATAACTCATTTGAAATTAGAAAAATTTGAATAATAACGGTCATCAGGCAATTTGTAGACAAAAATCATAATTCTGCCCCACAATAATGCACTCAAAAACACGCGTAGCTTAATTTTATTATTATCGATATACCCGACATACATTCCACTCGAAAAATTGGACGAGACGAGATTTTATTAGACAATCATGTTCGAGTACTAAATTGCAAAAAATTTATGTGCCACTAGTGTGTAGTGTAGAATAATTTACTCATTGTGATGTAACAAAATTTTGATTGTACTATGACTTTACATATTAGACATGCCAACCATAATTGTTCTTAAATATCAAAGTGAATGCTGGTAAACACCCAAAAATTATCGCATATTACCTTGAAGATATTTTTTTGCACATCAGCGGCTGTAAATTGCTTATTTTAAATTCTATTACACAAGACAGCATGCTTTGTTGAACTTTAAATTTTTGGATTGTTTTGTAAATTTAAATTAAAATTCTTGTTGTGAGACACCTTAGATCACGTTTTGTGCATTTTTGTCAGGTTTGGCAATTTGTAACGGTTTTTAGGAATTTAAATTGAATTATTGCAATGTTTACTAAACTTGATGATATGAGAATTTGTTGAATTAAAGGTTTAAATGGATTTTAATTATGGTATGGAGTTGATTAAGTGATAGTTGTTAAGCTGTGGTCGATGACAAGGAAGTCAGATTACAAAAAATAGCTGCAAAAGCCTCAAAATTCGAATAAATCAATTTGAAGAAGATTTGCTGTACTAGATTATCAAAATTCACCAAATGAATACTAGATTTTTAGAATAATTTTCAAAAATTAAAAAACCGTTAAAAAAGAATCTCAAGTTTTCAACCAATTGAGTACTAGATTTTTACAATCATTTTCAAAAGTAAAAGATCGTTAGAACAAATTCTCAATTTTCAACCAAATGAATACTAGATTTTTACAATACTTTTCAAAATTTAAACGACCGTTTGAAAAAATTCTCAACTTTCAACCAAATGAGTACTAGATTTTTACAATAATTTTCAAAAACCATACGATCGTTAATAACAATTCTCAATTTATTACAAAATTAGTACAAGATTTTCACAATAATTTTCAAAAATTAAACTGCAGTTAAAAAAGATTCTCAATTTTTCAACTTAAAGCCTCAAAAATATCACAACATTCCCAACAACAATGCTCTCTTATGCAACACTATTCATTCTCTACGGTGCTATACGTTGATTGCCAATGTCAATGAAAAAAAAAAAGATTCAATTTACCATTATTGTACATCAACAATCAACATGCATACATTTGAATTAAATATCAAATAGCTCTTGTGTCAAACAAATAAACCGACGACGATTTTTATCGTATAGAAAATTTTGTTTGCAACTCCCCGTTATTAAATATCAAAACAGGCTGAAATAAATGCACAAAAAAAAAGAATAATATAAAGAAATTAAAATGACAATCACACGTACGAATAGTTAAAATATTCTCACGATATTTGCGGTTTTGAAGCGTGATTTAACAAAAGGCTCGTGTATTTTTTCTAGCATCAACTAATCTTCTAATGAGCATCAAAAGAACTTTTTTATTTATATTTTAATTTACTTTCTATCACATCAACATGATGTTCGTGGTTTGATCTTTATTGTGCTTTTTAGCGGAACTAACAAACGTTGAATGATGACGATAAAAAAAAACTAGCTTTTTTGTCATTTTGTCAACAAAATTATAAAGCAGTCGTTACTGCATTATTGAAATTGAAATAAAGTTTTGGGAATTGAATGGATAAAGCGCAGTTTTTGAATGGGACAATTGAGGTGTGATGCTGTGGATTTGCAACAAAAAGTATTGTTTTAAGAGATCGCATGTGGGATTTATGGACATACCCAATTTTAATTTGGCCACAAAATATTCAAACTGCAATGATCTTCAAAAGGTTTGTCACGGCCTTCGAAAAAAGCAAATTTCATCACCGCTAATGACATTCACATTATGAAAAAATAATAAACTTTGACTGTTCAGAGCTTAACATTCACAGATGCACGTTATGTGCTTTTCAGGTCAATAAGAGTTTAGAAATGTATGGAGAAGAAGCTATGATTAGTCAACCGTTTGTCTATAGTTGTCAACTAGCTCTAAAGTCCCGGCTTTGAAATTTTAGAAAATATAGTTCTTAGACTGACGTGACTCTGGCTTGGACCGGCGTGACTCTGGTTTTGACTTGGGTGACTTTGGCTTGGACCGGTGAGACTCTGGATTCAGCCTAATTCGCTTCACACGAGACGGCAGTCAACCCGAACAGTATACTGTGTTCGATAAGTCCCCGCTACGTCACAGTATTACCTTAATGACGAAAAATTGCCCTGACGGCATCTTGACGCTTTAACAAGTCGGTTATTGAAAAGTGGGTGCCACTTGGCTATAAGCACCTTGTCGCCGTTTTGGCAACAGTGTTCAATATATGCCGATATGGGTTGACCTTTCGGATGATAATATTAGCTACAAGTAAGAATAAATTACATAGTACGATTAAGCGCATTTGGAATCGGAAATTGGCAAGCGGTAGCTAGCGAAAGAGCTGGTTTTAGGCGAAATCTTAGGAAGGTCATGGATCACAATTGATCTGTAAGACCAGCGAAGTAAGTACGATTGTAGCCTGTTCCACTCGGGCTTATTGATCAGCCACCATCATTATGACAACTCACATGCATCACTACGAATGTGTCAAAAAAATGTTACACAATGAAAGCGAAACTTTTTTGTTGCTGTTTGCTGAAAAAGCTCACATAAATAAATAATTTATGAGCAGTATTATGAACAGCTTTATTTTATTAGTCATAACTCATCGTGATGTATTGACACTTTTGTTAATTTTCATCTGAAAGGACCAGTTCCATAAGTAAATTTGCATATTACGAATTGTTGTTATTGTAAACAATATTGTTGATGAACAGATGGAATCAGTGTTGATAAATAGGTGATGGATTGATGAATATGTTAATTATGTTAATTAATTTGAAGTTGCAAACTTAGACATTTAGGTTTATTCCAGTGGTGAGCAAGCTGTGAGCCGCAGCATTCTAGTGCCGGCCAGAACCAAGTGTGGTTTTGTCTACCAAGGTGTGCCCCAAAATTATAAGGTGGCCCACCTTTAGTCTATTCTGGTCATATCTTCAATTTGTTAGAATTTATCGAGTCAAGTCCCTAAATAGCAACACTGTCTTAAAAACCACAAATTCAAAGGATAGCTTCAAGGGGAAAACATCGATATGCATGTGAATTACTGAAATATTTTTTTATATAACTTGAGGTTCGGAAGAGCGAGTTAATATGGGTGATTAAGATAAGAGCTATTGACTACATTAACCGAATCATTGACTTCAAAGTTGTTTTAAAAAAAATGAGGAAACAAATTCAAATTATGCGAAATTGCTTTGAAAAGCATTTTGTATCCAGTAAGTAAGCTTTGAAAACAAGGATTTAGAATTGTAGAATAACTTGGCATCGACCCGATTAACATAGAGATGGTCAACTTATGTGTCGCGGCACACTAGTGTGCTCTCAAAAAGATTTGGAAATACCATGAACTTTACGCAGTGTGCGGTTTTGATTGTAGCTTACTCCCGAGGTGTGTCACAAAAAATAAAACTTTGCTCAGCACTGGAACAACACAACGTGTCCGCTACGTTGCTATATTAATGGTAAGATGCGAAGTTGGACTAAAGACACCGTACAGTTTGGTATCGACCCATTTATGGTGAACAGCTGAATGGACGTTGACCTGGCACCAAATAAGCAACCCTAGCAGACAAAGAGCGTGATCTTAAGACCAATGTTAGCTTAGAGTAACGCTCGCGAGCATGCTTAACTAGTATGTATATTGAGCTATCAAGAGCATGCTCTTTGACTGTTAGGGCAAGACATTATCGAATGGTCCGATGTGTATGCTATTGGTGCCGAGTGTCAAAAAATCTTGAACGATTCACGTGTCCGAGCAGTGCTTGCATTTGCATGATGCGGCAAACTGAGTAAATTTGAGTCGAAATCAGCTGACGCAACGTCATGGTCATGATCTCATCACTCCGACGTTGCAGTGTCCTAGCGACCACGCTTTACTGTTCGGAATGATGTCCTAAATCATTTTTTCAATTAACAGTTTGATGAAGATGTTGGCACATTTAGTGGTTCAAGGTTGTTTCAAGTTGATTCATAAAGTCATTTATATTCAATAAAAAAAGCTTGCTTATTTTAGCCATCAATCAATCAATTCCTTTTTTTGCCATATAAGTACTCATTCTTATCGAGAACAAGTTTCAAAAATTCGCTAAAATAATCCACAAGTAGTCGAATAGTCAAATACCATTGAACTTTCTAACCCAATCTACTCAATTCATTACACGCATAATTGAAATTACAATTAGCCATCATAAGAAGGCTATTTGTCAAATTTTTACCTCAATTATTGTCAACAAAAAGATAAACAGAAAACAATCAGTACGCTCTATGGCGTGGAACACTTCAATTAAGCTTGAAATTAAGGTTAGATGAACTTTTTTTTTGTTGACAAGAAATTTACTGCTTTTTGCTTTACTTAATAATGGGTTTCTATTTACTTTATAGTTGATGTTTTAAGTAATTTTTGGGTTAAAATAATTTGATGAGTGATTTTTGATTGGATATAGGGGATTTACATTGTAACATGCGTCAATATGATAGCTGGTTGTTCTTGGAAAGGTACAGAGGAGAAGATGATGATTTCTTAGTATTTGAAC
This sequence comes from Chironomus tepperi, assembly GCF_022539635.2. Taxonomy (NCBI): domain Eukaryota; kingdom Metazoa; phylum Arthropoda; class Insecta; order Diptera; family Chironomidae; genus Chironomus; species Chironomus tepperi. The sequence continues at coordinate 7,934,240 of NW_027226207.1, forward strand.
AGCAACCCGAGCGGCACAAGGCGGAGAATTGCATTTTTCGCCGTAAAAAAAGCTAATCTTCCGTTAAATTGCCATTAGAGCAACTTCATAGCTTGCCGGTAATACGACGAAGTAGCGATGCACTAGCGAACACGGAATGTTGCTCGGGCAACAGCTGGAAATTCTTAGAAATATTGAACATCTATTTTAATAACTTATCATTAGTTACGTAATTATTCACAGCTTAGATGTGGATAGTGATTAATTATTGTTATTGAGTATCCAAAAATAGCTTCTTCAAATCCTTTTTAAATGTTATATAATCGAAATCTCAAAGTCCATATAGAGTTAGAGCAGAATGCTAATTGAGGAATCGAGCTATAAGTAGTTCAATTTGTCATTAGAATGGGAAGATTTTTATAGTTTATTGGCTATGCACCTGACCTATGCATACTTACTTACTTCCTTGGCGAAAGCGCACGAGGGCCCATTGTCGCATTTAGAATTCGTCGAAAGCTGGATCTGACTTTTGATAACTTTTGCCAGTTTCCAATTCTCTACTTTTTAGTAAGAACTAGGGTTCTATTCCTATTTTTTTTTAGATCTCTTATTTTCTATTTATTATTCTTATAAATTGCTACAAAGTTCTAGCAACAATGTCTCAATTGAACCTTGGCGTGCATTTCAAACAAACAAGAACTACTTTTGGTTTTCTAAAGGTAGTGAACGCGTAATACATGCTGCTCTTATCCATGGATCACAGTTGATCTGAACGGCAATCGAAGTAAGTTCGCTCTTAGCTTATGTCTACTACGTACCAACCTCAGGTTTTTAGAATAAAGGCTGCCAATTCAAGCCACACAGTGGGTTGGAGTCAAACGAAGCTCTGATTAATACCAGGTTGCGTTGGTCAAAGAAGTAATCTGGTACCTTTATACATGCCGGCACCAACATTCCAAACCACATATTTAATTAAAATGTCAGAAATTTTAAACTAATTCTCAATTTACAACCAGCATTAATCTCTTTCAAGCTTCATTAGCAATAGGTTATATTTACATAGCTTAACTCAATATATAAAGCACTGCTAGCTATTAAGCGAATGTCAACTAAAAACAAACACAAGACAATGACAATCAAGTTCAACATGAAGGTTCTTCCTCATGTGCAAAACTAAAAAAAAATTCTCATTAAATATTGGCGGAATTTTTGCACTAAAAGTTAATGTCATATCAAATTAGCATGGTTACTATAAAATTACAGCCGGGAAACAATTTATTTATTTTATAGACAAAATGTCAATAAGCACAGGCAAAGATGAGAAGCAGAAATTATGGAAAGAAATGAATTTCAAAGAGAAATGCAAGCACATAAGGAACAGCATAACGATAGAGCCAATGCTGGCTTGTTACATCATGCCGAGCGTCCTTGCCGGCTTAGCTACACAGAATCTCAATTTGGAGAAAGCATGTCGTGTGAATTTGAATTATAGTGATGAGATCTGTGATGCCTTATCAGCTAGACAAACGGCTAATTATACAGAGGAAGAGAGAGAAGTTCAGACACTTGTTGCCGGCATGCAGGGATGGAAGACTGTGTTGCAGAGTTTAATGCCTTGTTTGTTGATTTTGTTTTGGTGAGTTTTGTGGCTGATTATTGGAATTTTTATGACTTATTGATTTAATTTATTAACAGGGGAAGCTGGAGTGATCGACATGGAAGAAGAAAGTAAGTAGATTGTAGAATTTTACTGCGCGTTATAAGAGTAAACTTTTTTTGTTGCGCATTGTGGTTGAAAAATTATTTGCTGTGAATCAGCTACTTAAACGATTTTTTTAAACGCGATACGCATTTGAAAAATTCATGTTGCGCATTATCTATACACCATCAATTCATATTACACACAAAACAATTTGCTGAGCGTAATACAAGTGAATTTATTGCACACGTATTATACACATTAAATTTGCTGCGCATTATATTTGTGAATAAAATATGTAGATTTGATTAAATGATTGACAATTTTTGAACATTAATTTAATGCGTCTTATACACATGAAATTAATTCTCAGCGCATAATACGAGTAAGCTCACTACTTGTAATTTAATTTCATATCAACCGGTTTTATTATCTCCGCAATGATTGCATACTTAACTAAATTCACATAATTCAAACCTCACGCGACACATTAAGTCAATAACATGATTAACGATCTAACGAATGATTGTTTTAAAGTGCATCGTCACTTCTTCTATAAAACTAATGGACAGTAAAATTGGGTCAGAAAATTAAATAGTTCTGATGCAGTGGCTGGGTTATCACAAATTTGTTCCGGTTGCTTTCAATCTCAATCGATGTAAAGCAATAAAAGCTGTGGCTTTTCTCATAAATAATTATCATAGCTCGTCATCAAATTACGATGCATTTCTCACATAAAAATGATGAATTGACATGAAATTGTTAATAAATAATAATTAAAATTTCTTTATTGACAGGCCATGCATGATTATTCCTATTATTGGTGAACTAGGTATGATTTTGTTTATTTTTAAATGCTTGACATCCATGTGATATTTCGTCTTTTGAATATTCTCATACAGCATCAGCATTAGGACTGATTTTGAATACATATTTTACTAATTGGCCAATGGAGGTGGCTGGAGTGACGGAGGCGCTGTTTCCTGGACTTGCAGGCAAGATTGACATTGGTATTTGGGGATTGTTCGTAAGTATTGGCCAGGGATTAGTTGAATAGAGTGTCAAGTTGTTAAGGATAGACCAAAATGGACTGAGAGTTTAGAATAGTGGTGGGCAACCTGTGTGACTCGGCACAGGTTGAGGATTACCACCAAAGGTTGCTCTTTAATGGTCAAACATAAATTGAGGTATCCAGACATTGAGCTCAGACCATCAGCTATTAGTCATCACTTACGAACATCCCCATTAGTCCCTAACTTAATATTCAAGTCCATCAATCACTAATTTGACAAATTACATGCTGATTCACATTTAATTCCTAGGTGGCTGGTTCACAATGCTTATGGGCGTATTTAGCTACATTGCGGACATAACTACGGAAGAAGAACGAACATTGAGAATCGGAATCGTTAACCTTTGCTTCTCCTTAGGCGTTCCAATTGGTATGGCTTTTAGTGGCATATTGCTAAAGTAAGTAATGCTTGCGTGTGCATTGTGAATACATAATTATCTGCGGCACGTATGATTAGCAATGCTACGTGTTGATAGACAATGCTTTCAATTCAATTCAAATTTGCTGTAGCTGTAAATTAAAATAAATGAAAAAAAATTAATTTAAATTTCAGGCAAATTGGATTTTATGGCATATTCTCAATATCTGCATCATTTTACGTCCTTGCTCTTATTTATGGCATCTTTTTTGTTGAGGAACCAAATATGAAAATAAATGAAAAAGATAAGCTGAAAGCAAAAGAGAAGGGATTAATAGCTGATTTCTTTGATAAGGAGCACGTGATACAGACATTTAGAGTTGCATTTAAGAAAGGCGAGAATCAGCGACGATTAAGAGTGACAATGATATTAATTGTCGTTATGGTCGTTATCGGGCCAATGCACGGCGAAATGTCGGTCATTTATTTATTCACAAGATATAAATTTAATTGGTCTGAGGTGGAATTTAGCTTCTTTTCGACCTACGCGATGTTGACATCGCTTATTGGTAAGTTCATGGAGATTTTTGAAAGTGCTGTTAAGTTAACACCTTTTGTCCTTTACAGGAACCCTCTTCTCAGTCGGTGTCTTCTCACATCTCCTACAAATTGACGATGCAATCATCGGCGTTCTGTCTTCAATGTCAAAAATTATTTCTAGTTTCGTGTATGCATTTGCATCAACAACATGGCAACTTTATTTGGCACCTATTGCTGAGATTCTGAATGGAACGTCATTCATTGCTATGAGATCAATTGCTTCAAAGCTTGTGCAGAGTGATGAATTGGTAAGTGATTGTTTCTGGGGCTAGGTGTGTGGCTTTGTGCTCTAGGCAATCTTAGGAGTATGCTTATTTAGGATTCAACAAATAAGACAGTTGAATTTGTGTAACTTATGGAATCTGTGGACCTAGCAGAATCCTTAACATTTATGGATTCATTTAGAGATGCACACGAGTGGGAATGAGGGCACACGGTGTAGGAATGACAGAAAATTCAACCCAGCCCAGCATAACCCTGACACCTGTTTTAATTTTATGAAATCCAGTCTCAGACTACAATCAAGCTGGTCAAGGGCCTGATTCTCGGCCATATTAACACCATGTGCTTTCTGGATCTAGTTTCCTATTGCTTAGTGAAGCACAGCATCCAAAACACCCTCAAAACCCAATGTTACACCTCTGTTCCTTCACCACATTAACATCTTATTTAAATTCATTTATTAATCCTCACTTCCATTTACAGGGAAAGGTCAATTCATTATTTGGAGTTGGTGAAGCATTAACACCATTACTTTATGCGCCAATGTACACTCAAGTTTATCGTGCGACAATCGATGTACTGCCTGGAGCCTTCTTCTTACTCGGAGGCGCATTAACATTTCCTGCTGTTTTGATTTTCTTGTAAGTTGTTATTGACTTTTACTTAATATTTTTGTTTTTATTGGAACTTGAATAATTTGGCATTTAACTTGAATTTACCGGTATTAATGGACTGTTGATGTTTTTCCTGTTCTGATGTGAATGTTGATGTGTTTTTGCATTGTTTACGAAATTTTGGAACAGGATCTAGCATTTTTTTCATGAAAACGCTTTAAAATATAGCTACTGTAATTCAGTTTACTCAAAATCATGTAGTTGAGTACATTGATGACTCGATGGTACTGTGAGGACCATCTAAAGTATCCTGATAGCATACTGAGTATCCTGGTGTAATACTGTGTATCCTGATGGTTTGCTGTATATCCTGATGGGATATTGAGTAACCTGATGGTATACTCTATATCCTTATACCCAAAAATACAAAAATCATACGCATCACACTGAAAATACTCACTAAATGCATTATTCACAATGTCCAGTTCTTTACCTACTAAACATAAGTCCATACTCATAACAGCAGATAATAAATCATCCCTAACTCTTTCAGATGGATGTACAAAAAACACAAAGAAGATGATAGACGAAGACAGCTTCTCAATCGACCAGAAAACTTCAACAATATTGATGATCCCGAAAGTAATAAGGAACAAGAAGCTCATGTAATATCCAACAGATTTGGATCAACAAGAAGGAACTCAACATTCAAGTCACGACATAGTATGGGAATTATCAACAATAGTTTCGTTGCAGATGATGATAAAGTCATTCAAGAAGCTGTGGATATAATTGGAGATCTTCCTGCACTACACCTGGAGCACTGTAAGCTGTGATACATTCAGACATGAATGAGATAGTTAGGATTTAAGAAATAAAAGTTTAATTTTGTTATGGATGCAAATTTTATTGTGTTACTTCATACCTTTTTATTTTGCAAGGGATGGGACAAATTTTATATTTATGGTATCAGTAGGAATTGATAGAATAATTTTATATTTAAAAGTTATCATCCCTTGTCTTCCGAAATCAATGATATTAAAAATGCACAAGTGTGTGTTTATGCATAATATGATACATAAAAAATAAAGCTCGAGTGTATCATGACTCATTAATGGAAATTATTATTGTGTATTTACTTCTCTTGCTCTTTTTTGAGATGCTTTTCGAACATATGATCAGTTGTGGCTACTCTCTCACGATTATTCTCACCTTTATGCCGGTTTATTATGTATTTTAATAGTATTGTTTGTTGATGTTTATTTGGGTACCGATGTTTTGGAAAATTCTAATTTTGAGGGGTCAATTGAGTATTAAGTGACACGAAAAGAGGTTGGATGGGATGGAAGGTTGTATAAAGTACATAGTTAGCTTGTGAATACAGAAGATAAACACATAACGGGAATTATTTGATTTATTCGAAAATTGCAGACCTGGAAGTGGACTTGAATCAATTAAGACACTGACCCAAACGCCTTAATGCCTCATTTTGTCGAAAAAGGTACAAAAGGTTAATCTCTGTGCCGATAGACCGGGAAATTTCATGTTTTATCAGTAAAACGTTGATTTAGCAGTGTCCTAGCAATCGAATTGTGTTGTACGGGATGAATGGACAAACATTTTTTACCGAACAGCACATCATGTTCGTTAAGACACCGCTAAGAAGTCGTATCAACGGTAAGTCACGTGAGAGTTGTGTACGATACTCCTTAATCTTTGAATTTAAAATTTACAATTTTATTCATCAAATTCAAGCTTATAATTCAAATAAAATCCAGCAATAGCCTAATAAATAATAAAGTCACTCAATCAACACGTATGATGAGGACGTCAACTCTCATGACATGTTGTCTAATATCCAATCTAAATAATATTTGATATTCGTGTAGATACCTGGAAATATAAACTTTGGATCTTCACATCTGATTCCTCCAGAAACGACTCCGTAGAGAAAAATCTTTGCTTTTCCGCCAGATGCTACGTATCCAGAGATTCCGCCACCTGTAATGAGGATGATTTTAGTTAATTGAATCATTTAAAGTTATTTGACACTAACCTGAGTCACCTAGAGTAGATTTAAAAAGGATTTTAGTTAATTTCAATAAAAAATTGTATTAGGGTCGTAACTAGAAATGTTTTGAGGATGGGTTGGGATTCGAAAGGCACAAAGAGGCGAGATTTAGATCGCAACCCTTCCTCTAATCAGTACACGTTCCTAAAATGCATAAATGTTACCTTTGCATGTATCCGTCTTGTTATGTCCACCAGCGCATAGATATGTAGGGAAAATATCAATCTTCTCACGTGCAAATGTTCTGGCACAATCGCTATTTTCTACGTAAGGAACATAAGCTTTTTGAAGAACGTCAGCTTGATTTCCACTTCCTGTTTTATGAAATTAGATCTATTCAGTTCCAATTGTGATTTTATGCAAGATTATTTGATTTGGTATTGAAAAATTGAATTGGAAGGTCTCAATTGTTATCATAATTCCACAGAGTATTGCCAAATAAGTTCCATAAGCTAATTATTTACTCACCGACTTTGCCCCATCCTGAAAAATTCAGATCAAATATTACTCAATCAATCCAGCATTCAGAACAACTTACCTGTAATAATAAGAGTCGTTTTCTTTGACTTTACAGTTTCAATATCTGTTGCTTCAGTCGTTGGCAGGCAGATTGTCTTTACATTATTTTTCGTTGTGTCAGCTGGCGAAACTAACTTTAATATAGCAATGTCGTTCTTTGGAGCACTAGCTCTCTTGTAGCTAGGATGTTTGATCTTTTTCTCAATGGCAATATCTTGAACTGGATCAGCACATGCTCCTAATTCATCACAATCAGTTTCTTTTGATATTGTGTGCTCTCCAAGACGAACTGATGTACTGAATAAAAATAGAATTGATTCGGATAGAATATATGATAGTTAAGGCATACTTACAGGTCATTTGTAATACAGTGCTAAGTTAGGAAAGAAATTTAAGAATTAATAAAGTAAATCAGTAGCAACAAGAGCACTTTGATGGCAGTAAACGTCAAAATAACGTTAAGAATCCTTGACAGCATTGTTATTGGACATATTTTAAAGAACAATTCAAAATTACTTACAGCAGCTGTCAAAACAAATCGACTGCTTATTAAACTTCCACCACATCCCCATGAAAATGAATCAAGTAGTTGATATCCAAGTAAGACAGCCCAAGGAAACTCTTTAAGATCAGCTATAAATGAAATTTATTGTTCAAGTTGATTATTCAAGTTCCAGCAAATTTAAGTACTGAAAATGTACTAAATCCCAAAATAAAACCTGGAACTACGTGCAACTCAAAACCCAATTTAATACTCACCATCAATACCTCCAACAATCCTGTACGTTGTGGATACACCACAACTCTTTTCATTTATCAAATTAAAGTTCCGATGACTTCTGACAGCGTTCAAGTCCGAAGGACTTCTTGGCAAATTTGCAGCCTTTTCTGGTGCAATTACTATAGGAGGAGCAGCCGTTGTTGTCGTTGTGACTGGTGCCGATCTTGCATTGTCTGGACAGCATACATACTGTATTAATGGAATAGTAGAATTATGGTAAGTTTATAGTCATTGGGAATGGTAATAAGGGTCAATATTTGGAGGGAATGTGGGTTAAGGTTGATGATCCTTGCATGTCGTGTTCGGTTAAGGTCATGACGAACAATCAAGGGTACACTGATTTAAGGAAGTGCCAGAAAATTAAAGAATTTTGTTTAAAAAAGAAGGGTCCGGAGCGGGGAGTTGACCCCCCGACCTCCTGAAATCGTTCCTGATCATCAGTTTTTTGATCATTATCCATACAATACAAACAAAGGTTTTGGTGTCTGACTACTTGTATGACCAGTTTTAAAGACGATTAAAGTCTAATTAGTTCTACTGTCTAAAACTAGACTTTACATAGTATTATCATACATATTACTAATTATCTTTAGCCATAACATTTGATTTGAATCCAACAAGGTTAATACCAAGCTACAGATTTCACATTATGCTTATTTTGTGTTTTGAGTCCACAAAATGTAGTAAAATCTTTGCATTCAAAACTTATCAATGATTGGCACTAAAAAATCAAAAAGCCGGCAAGTATGACCTTGAATCTACATTTTTATGAGCAACGGCATCAAAACAAACATCGTAAAAACTTAACAAGCATTTAAACTGCAGATGTCTTTTTAAAATACTTCATAATCCTATCCACACCTCACTAAAAACATGACTTAATGACAACTTACACCACCGCCAGCACAAACATGAGAATTTATATTTCTCACAACATCCTGTGGCGGTTTAGAATTGTATTGTTTTATAAGATTTTGGAAGGAGTCACAGTAATGCAATCTTATACACGTTGATATCTGCTTTCCATCCGGCAGTGTACAGGAATTTTCTAAAAATATCAACAAAGTATTACAAAAATGACTAATTACGTCTGATTTATCAAAATAAGGCAGACAAAACTTGTTTTTATTGTTACTTGTAGACATCTATAAATAAATTTTAGTCAAAAACTTACGCTGAATTGTCAAAATAAATTTTAAAAGTACAATAAGTGCGATCAGCAAATTTTTAATTGAACCTCTGCACTGATAAGCCATTATCAATCTAAAATAAATCAAATGAACAAAAAAAATTAAGCACGTCTCTCTGGTCAAGAGATTTGTTTTAGACTGAGTATATGTCATTTATTTCATTTGTATATGTCTCTGTTTATAGAAGTTGCAAAGCCGGTTTTTTAAAGGCAAGACTGATTGAGAAATTGAGAGAATTTACGCCTTCGTAAGGTTAGTGGGAATTCCCGACAAGGTCGTTCATTCATTCTAAGTTTGAGTCGTTGGAGAAATTGAGGGAAGTTGCTTGACATTTGATAATTCTTGTAGGATATTGGCAATTATTGTTACTGTATCAATTTATATTGGAATTAGTGATTCTGATAATATTAATGAACTTAATTAGTGACTATAAAATTGCAGCAATTAATCAAAGACAGTAGATTCCCAAAATTCTCTTAAAGTTCTCTCATATTCTCTGTTTATGCCGGTTCATGTTAATTTTTCGAGTTATTTGCCTTTGAGTCATTTGTGTTTTCATTTCAAGGGGCCGTTCACTAATTACGTAACTGCCTTAAACTCCCCTTGAGTTATGCTTTCTCCTAATCTCGGTTCCGATAGCAAGGAGTTAGCTTCGCTTCTTGTATTGAGATTTTGTTATGGATAATGGAAGGAAACTCGCGGTAGGCCAAATAGCTCATGGAAAGAAGCTGTCGATAGAGATAGAAAAAAAAAAAATAAACATTAGCTTTGCAGACCTTAAGGTCCATAGCTGCGCGTTTATATGCGTTGCGATAGAGATAGAATGGAATAAAATGTTGGATTTGCTTATAGCAACGGCACTGCGATAGAGATAGTGTAACACTTGGAATTAGTAATTGGCAAGCGGTAGCCATCGATAGAGCCAATTTCAGGAGCCGACTGAGGGAGGCCATGGATCACACTTGATCTGTACGGCCAGCGAAATAAGTAAGTGAGTAAATAATGGAAGGCAAGGTTCAAAAGAAGTCTTAATTTTGCGGTACGTAATCAATGAACGACCCTCCAACAGCTATCTTATTTTAATTAAATCTGTAAATAAATATAAGATGTGATTCTGAATGACTATGACAGATAAAGACAAATTATAATTTTAAATGTGCTAATTTATATTTATTGACAAACTTTTGAATACAATAATGATCAATTAGATATTAAATAACGCTGAAAACTGACAATATGTGTAAAAAAATTCAAAATTCAATTAGAATTTAAGGGATTCTATTTTTTAAATAATCTAGTCATTAAAAAGTGAAGTGACTTATTTATCTAGTAATTTATATTCCTTTTAAACTCTGAAGGTCTGAAGCTCTGTCTGTCATTCCGCTCTAAGCTTCATACCCTTTTTATAATATCCCTTAAGAACTCATCTGCAACCCTGTTACCTGTTGTATTGGCATTACTACTAAACTGAATAGCACACATCAGTTAATCGATCAACAATCCGGCTAAGAGTTCCCGATGTCGAGACTGATACTCCTGGATAGACTTTCCTGGTCTTCTCGGGTCGAAACCGAGCCTCCCGGGTAGATTTCCTTGAGACTCGGCCTCGGTCGCAAAAATTTATCGAGGAATTTAGAATCACGATTGTTTAGTGCTTGATATTAAATCAATTAACCGACTTAAGCTATTCAGATAAGTTCATAATGAGTTGAAAAAGGTTACATAATCAAGTGCTCTGTTTTTAACAATTATTCAGATATGTTATCCAAAATCCAAGTCAGAAAGTGTTTTACATCCATGTATATTCCAGGATACATCACATATGGATCTTCACACTTTATTCCTGCTGAGACTACACCATAAAGCATAACCTTGGCCTTTTCATCATATACGGAGTAACCTACTAGTCCACCGCCTAAATATTAAAACTTTTGACTTGAAAATGTTAAAAAATAAGGTTTAAAGTCATTTAGGTACCTGAATCACCTGCAATAAATTCAAAATAATTTAGTTAATAATGTTTTTGAGTAAATTTCCATACATTTATAACTTGAAAACATAAGAATGATTACATACCTTTGCAAGAATCCGTTTTTTTGTTAGCTGAACCCTTGGCATATCCAGCGCAGAGTTGACCAGGATGGATATCAAAACCTTCAGGATTGAATATTGCATTGCATGCTTCTGAGTCAATATATGGTACATATGCTTTCTGTAGAATGTCTGACTTTGTTCCGCCGTCTAAAATTTAAGAAAATTGCAATAGTATACTGAATTATCAATAGTAAGGTCCACATTCCGTCCACATTAGTGTCATTTACAACTCACCAGTTTTACCCCATCCAGTAAGAATAAGCAGCATATTTGGCTTATCATATTCCTCAACATTGTTTTGCGGAGTTATTGGAAGACAGATCGTCTTCACATTGTTTTTAGTTATGTCTGCAGGTTTCATAAGCTTTAATAATGCTAAATCATTTTGTTTTGCTCTCCTATCGAATTGTGGATGCTTTAATTTTGAATCAATCATAATATCCTGAACTGGATCTGCACATTGATCTGTGTCATCGCAATCTGTTTGTTTTGATATTGTGTGCTCACCAAGACGTACTAGGTATCTGTAATTGTCATCAATGGTTCAATGATCGACGCAATTTAAGCTATTTATACTCACAAATCCTTTTCGACGCAATGCTAGAATGATAGGAATTGTGTTAATTAAAGGACTGCATTACTTAATAATTCAAATAAATCTTACAGCAGCTGTCAATACAAATCGCTGGGAAATCAAAGTTCCACCACATTGCCAATCCGTTTGTTTGGCTGATCGATATCCAAGTAGTGCAACCCATGGGAATTCTTTTATGTCAGCTAAAAAAGAAGTCGATTAACAACCAAATGCTTAACTTAATTCTAAGAATTTACCGTTGAATCCACCGATGACCCTGTTTGTTGCTACTACACCACAACTTTTCTGATTAATTAAGTGGATATTTCGATGATTTCTTATGGAAGTAAGAATTGGATTTTGGATTTTTAAATCTTGAGGTGGAGGTGGAGGTCCTGCATTATCAGGGCAGCATACATTCTATTTTCAAATATTAAGAAGTAGATTGTCTCGGAACATAATTAGCATTAAAGTCTACTTACACTACTTCCTGGGCATTGATGTAATCTAATGTCATCAACAACATTTTGAGGTGGTCTTCCTCCATATCTTCTTAATATATTTTGAAAATAATCACAGCGATGAATTTTCTCACATGTTGACTCTTGATGACTACCGGGAAGAGTACAAGATTCTACGAACAAAAAAGAAAAGATAATTTTTTTTATTATCAAAAACTAGTTGACATTTGCTGAAAAGCGAGCAAATGCCATTTCTTATGATTCCACGAATATTATAGTCCAGTGGTGGACAACCTTTTATTTTTCGCGGGATAAATTTGTGTAAAGCCTCGACCGAAGCCATACACGACAGACGTACTATACATGACATTGAAAAAAAAGACACACTAATGTGCCGCGGCACACAGGTTGCCCAGCACTGTTATAGTTTTTACTTCTTTGATTTGATTCAGAAACAGGAAAATTGATAAAAAAATTTATGCTTCCCGAGCAACGTTTATGACAGCTTTGCCACGAAATTTTTTAGATCCGCCAAGCTTCTTTTATTAACACCAAATGGAAGCGCCTCCTTTTGACGTCCATATGGCGGTCTAAAATATCCACCATATAGCCGAATTTCATTTGGTGTTAAAAAGAGTTTTAGAGGCCTTAATAACTTCGTGGCGAAGCCTTCTTTATTTGTGTTGCTCGGGTTTTATTGCTAAAAAGTCGTCAAAATTCTTTTTGAATTTTTCACTAAGATCCACAAAGAACTAAGCCTGAGGCACTGTCTGACACTGATATATTCTCAATAATATCCAATATACATCAACATCTCTCTATTGGCTAGACACAACACAGTTACTTACGTTGAAACGTCACACTTGAATTTAAAAGCACCAGAAAAGCTACAATTAATAATTGCAACGATGAATTTAAGCTCCGATTTGCGATCATGCTAGCTTGAGACTTGAACAATGACTAAAAATTTATGCGTATTTATTCTTGAAATGAATGAAAATGTTGGGATTTTTCAGAGTTGAGAATCAAGTGTTTATTTGAGTACAAAATTGATAAAGTGCTTCCTAGTAAGCCTTAAGTACTTTTCAAATGTAAATGAGTCATTTAAACTGACGATTATCAACTCTGAGGTAATTTAAGTTAAATATTTTTAATTCCAACTATGTATGGAAAGCTGCTAAGCTGGTTTTTGGAAGAGATAAATTAGAATTGTATACAAAATACACCAAAATCACATGACAAATTTTTAATCTTCTTCATGGACATTGATGCATATATATGTATACAAAATAAAGTATATACTTAAAAACAATAAAATCGTGTGAAAATAATCTTTTAAAGATCAATGAAGCTGATCTGAGAATTTTAGTGATTCATTAATTTAATTAATTCCATTTAGTAAGGGTTGTTGACATCAAGTTGGAATTCTAGACATCAAGTATTCAATTCGGCACAGCGTAGTCATTCAGGCACCACTATACCAATCATCAAAATGTCATTAAGAAGCCTCAATAGAACCACGATTGTGGTACTTAAACTAACTTGCTAAACTCATGATGTATATCCTTAGATGATTTTCTACGAAAGACTTAAATGCTGGAATAGAAATCTTAATTTGATAGAGTAGACAAAGTAGACATAGATAAATGTTGTCTGCGCCTGCCATTCGACAACAAATAGTTCATCTCTGTTTATAGAAGTTACAAAGCCGACAAATTCCTGGATAAATTATAATTATCAATGTGTTAATTTATATTTATTGTCTTGATTAATATATGTTTCATTTAGATATTAAGTTACGCTGAAAACTGGCGATATGATCAGGAACACTCAGAATTAAATTAAAATTTTAAGGTTTTTATTTTTTAAAAATTCTACAAAAATGTTTTTTAAAGTAAAAGAATTACTTATTTAACTACTAATTTATATTCTTTATATTATAATTTATACTCCATCACATTTTTATATCACACCACTATGATCCTGTTGTCTATTATATTGGCATTAATACTTCAGTTTAAATCTGACACCAATGCAGAATCACATTGGACTGGTGCCGGATATTAAATCAATTAACCAACGTATACTATTCGGGTAAGTGGATATTAAGTTGAAAAGGTTATATAGTGCTCTATTTTTAACAATTATTCAGACATGTTGTCCAAAATCCAATTCAAATAGGATTTAACATCCATGTATATTCCTGGATAAATTACAGTCGGATCTTCACAAGCAATTCCTCCTGAAACAACACCATAAAGCATAATCTTCTGTTTTTCATCATATTTGGAGTAACCCACGAGTCCACCGCCTAAATGTGAAAACTTTTGGCTTGAAAATGTTTAAAAATTAGATTTAAAATCATTTATGTACCTGAATCACCTGAAATAAATTCAAAATAATTTAGTTAATAAGGTTTTTGAGTAATTTAATGCGTTGAAAATATAAGAAAACTTTAATACCTTTACAAGAGTCCGTTTTTTTGTTCAATGAATCTTTGCTAAATCCAGCGCAGAATTGACCGGTATAAATTTGAATATTCAAAGGATTGAATATTGCATTGCATGTTTTTGAGTCAATATATGGTATGGATGCTTTCTGTAGAATGTCTGATGATTTTCCATGTTCTAAAAATTTAAGAAAATTTCAATTGTATTCTGAATTATCGATAGCAAGGCCCACATTAGTGTCAATTACAACTCACCAGTTAAACCCCATCCAGTAAGCATAAGAAGCATAATTGGCTTATAATATTCCTCAACATTGTTTTGCGGAGTAATTGGAAGACAGATCGTCTTCACATTGTTTTTAGTTAAGTCTGCAGGTTTCATCAGCTTTAATAATGCCAAATCATTTTGTTTTGTTTTCCTATTGAAATCTGGGTGCTTTATGTTTGAATCAATCATAATATCCTGAACTGGATCAGCACATTGATCTAAGTCAATGCAATCTTTTTGTTTTGATATTGTGTGCTCACCAAGACGTACCAGGTATCTGAAATGGTCGTCAATGGTTCAATGATCATACAAATTCAACTATTTATACTCACAATTCTTTTTTGATGCAATGCTAGAATGATAAAAATTGTGCTTAGTTACAGGATTGAATTCCTCAATAATTCAAATAAATCTTACAAAAGCTGTCAAAACAAAGCGCTGAGAAATTAAAGTTCCTCCACATTTCCAATCCACTTGCCTGGCCGATCGATATCCAAGTAATGCAGCCCATGGATATTCTTTTATGTTAGCTAAAATGGAAATCTCTCAACAATAAAATAATTGATTAAATTTAAAAAAAATTACCATCTACACCATTAACGACCCTGTTTTTTGTTCCTACACCACATCCTTTTTGATTGATTAAGTTGATGTTTCGATGATTTCTTATGGATGCAAGAATTGGATTTTGAGTCAATACATCTTGACGAGACGAAAAAAGTATATCTTTTGCATTATCAGGACAGCATACAGTCTATTATTAAATATTAAGAAATTTCAGTAGATTGTCACTGAACATAATTGGCATTAAAGTCTACTTACATCGCTTCCTGGACATTGATGTAATCTAATTTCATCAATCTCCTTTTGCGGTGGTCTTCCACCATATTTTTTTAATGTATTTTGAAAAATATCACAGTGATGAAGTCTCATACATGTTGACTGCTTCTTACCGCCGGGAAGGGTACAAGATTCTTCAAAAAAATAAATAATGAATGTCAAAACGTCAGTTGACCTTTGCTAAAAATTTATAAATTATTTTAAATAGCTAGCAAGTAATATGAATGAATAATGTACTCGATCGAAGCCGTTCACGCTTGACAGTTTATGGAATTTCCAAAAAAACTGACGACACATTAGTATTAAGCCTCCGTCTGCTGCTTACCGAAACAAAGTAGAACAACAGTTTTAAATTCTAATTTGATCGGTGGACTAGTCACAGATTGATCCACTAAAATCTATACTTGAGGCATTGAAAAATATCCAGTGTACATTAGGATCTTTATTTTTAAGACAAAAAACTGTCACTTACGTTGATAAGTCACAATTGAATTTAAAAGCACTAAAAAAGCTACAATTAATAATTGCATCGTTGAATTTAAGTTCTGATTTGTGGACTTGATAGTTTGAGACTGCAAGATTGACTGAAAATTTGTGCGTATTTATTCTTTGAATGAATGAAAATGTAAGGATTTACCAGAGTTGTGAATCACGTGTTAGTTTTAGTACAAATTTGATTATTCTTGATTTTAATAGAAGATCTTGATTCCTAGTAAGCCTTAAGTATTTTCAAACTTAATTGAGTAAGAATTAGTCATTTCAACTGACGATTATCAACTCTAAGATAACTTAAGATTCATATTTTTGAATCCAACTATGTGTAAGAAAGCTGACAAGCTGGTTTTTGGAAGTGATAAATTAGAACTGAATACAAAATTCTTGGAGAATCACATGACAATTTTTTAATCTTCTTCCTTTATGGAAGTAAATAAGTATAGTATATATAAGCAATAAATCTTGTCAAGATATTTTGTTGAAGATCAATGAAGCTGATCTGAAAATTTTTGTGATTCATAGTTTTATTTAGCAATTAATAGGGGTTGTTGACATCAAAGTTGCATTGTTGACATTAAGTTTGTATTTTAAACATCAAGAATTCAATTCGAATACTACCCCAACACATCAGAATGGCATCAAGAAGCCTTAATGATTGCGGTTCTTGAACTAACTTTCTAAAATCACGTTTTTTATCCTTTAATGTTTAGATGATTATTTACGAAAAACTTAAATGCTGGAATAGAAATCTAAATTTGATAAAGTAGCTCCAAGGTAGACATAGATAATGTTGTCAACATAACTACTGCGGCTGTCATTCGACAGCAAAAAGTTCATCTCTGTTTTTAGAAGTTGCAAAGCCGACAAATTCCTGGATAAATTATAATTATCAATGTGTTAATTTATATTTATTGTCTTGATTAAAATATGTTTCATTTAAATATTAGGTTACGCTGAAAACAGATGATATGTGCAGGAACACTCAGAATTAAGTTGAAATTTGAAGGTTTTTATTTTAAAAAAATGTACAAAAATGTATTAAAAGTAAATAAAATGCTTATTTTAGTAGTAATTTATATTCCTATTGAAACTCTGCCTGTCATTCCGCTCTTAGCTCCATCACATTTTTATAATCACCACTATGATTCTGTTGTCTAATGTTTTGACATTACTTATAAAAAGGTTATATCAGCAAGTGCTCTGTTTTTAACAATTATTCAGATATATTATCCAAAATCCAAGTAAGAAAATGTTTGACATCAATGTATACTCCAGGAAAAATCACAGTGGGATCTCTACACAATAATCCACCAGACACTACACCATAAAGGATGACCTTAGGCTTGCCATCATATTTGGAGTATCCCACTAGTCCACCGCCTAAATATGAAAACTTTTTGTTTCAAATGGTTTAAAAATAAGGTTTAAAATCATTTAGGTACCTGAATCACCTGGAATAAATTCAAAATAATTTAGTTAATGAGATTGTTGGGTGAATTTTCATAGATTTATAAAATTATTAAGATTTTTTGAGATATTAATGCTTAAAATCAAAAGAAAGTTTTCATACCTCTGCAAGATTCTGTTTTTTTGTGTAATGAATCCTTGCCATACCCAGCGCAGAGTTGACCATTATAAATTTGAATATTCAAAGGATTGAATATTGCATTGCATGCTTTTGAGTCAATATATGGAATAAGTGCTTTCTGTAGAATGTCTGGTGCTGTTCCGCGCTCTAAAAATTGAAGATTATATTAAATAACATTTTATCGGTTATTTATCCTATGTTTATCCTATATACAAGTTTAATCATTTGCAACTCACCAGTTAAACCCCATCCAGTAAGAAAAAGAAATGCTTCTGGCTTATTAAATTCTTCAATATCGTTTTGCGGAGTAATTGGAAGACAAATCGTCCTTACATTATCTTTAGTTAAGTCTGCATTATGCGCAAGCTTTAATAATCCCAAATCATTTTGTTTTGTTTTCCTGTTGAAATCAGGGTGCTTTATTTTTGAATCAATCTTAATATCCTGAACTGGATCAGCACATTGATCTATGTCAATGCAATCTCTTTGTTTTGATATTGTGTGCTCACCAAGACGTACTATATTCCTGGAATATTTTTTTAAATACAATTACTTGGCAGAATCTTACTATTTATACTTACAATTCTTTGTTGATGCAATGCTAGAATGATAGAAATATTATAGTGCTAGGATTATATTACATAAATCTAATAAATCTTACAGCAGCTGTCAAAACAAAGCGCTTGGAAATCAAAGTTCCACCACATTTCCACTTTTCCGTTGATTGATATCCAAGTAATGCAATCCATGGGAATTCTCTTAAGCGAGCTAAAAATGAAATCAGTTAGCAATAATATATATAATTAAATTTAAAAATTTACCGTTGACTCCACCTATCACCCTGTCTGTCGATATAGGACCACAACCTTTTTGATTAATTAAGTTTAGATTTCGATGATTTCTAATGGATGCAAGAATTGGAATTTGGATTCTTACGTCTAGAGGTAGAGGAAATGACATAAAGCTAGTTATAAATTTTACATCTCTACTGGTTAAGTAAAAACCTGTCACTTACGTTGATACGTCACACTTGAATTTAAAAGCACTAGAAAAGCTATAATTAATAATTGCATCGTTGAATTTAAGTTCTGATTTGCGATCATGTTAACTTGAGACTGAAAGAATGACTAAAAATTGGTTCGTTTTTATTCTTAGAATGAATGAAAATGTTAGGATTTTTCAGAGTTGTAAATCAAGTGTTTATTTGAGTACAAATTTGATTATTTTCAATATTAATTATTTAAGATTCCTTCGTAGTAAGCCTTAAGTGTTTTAGAACTTAATTGAGTAAGAATGAATCATTTAAACAGACAATTGTCAAGTCTGAGTTAACTTAAGTTTAATATTCTCGAATCCAACTATGTGTAGAAAGCAGATAAGCTGGTTTTTGGAAGTAATAAATTAGAACTGAATACAAAATTCTTGGAGAATCACATGACATTTTTTTAATCTTCTTCCTTTATGGAAGTAAATAACTATAGTATATATAAACAATAAATCTTGTCAAGATATTTCCTTTTAATCCTACACAATTTGATTAATCTCTTAATTCATATTCATAAATATAATTTCTTAACTTACTCGTTCTTATTCATCAATTAATTTTTACTAAATTCACTTAATTAATTAATTTCACGTTTAAATATTTCTTTTCATCACTTTTTCCTTTCAATTCTCTGTCTCATTTTTTCTTATAGCATACATTTTAGATTTTTATAGCAACTTTTGAATAAAATTCTACCGTTAATATTTGAATTTAAAAAATACGTTAATTTTCCTTGAATTTCAATTGAATTATTAAAATATAACAAAAAACAATGTAAATTGTTTTACAGAAGCCTTAATGAAACCGAGAGTGTTTTATTAAACTAACATGCTTAACTCGTGCTTTTTATCCTTTAAATATTTAAATGGATTTTTACAAAAGACTTAAATGCTGGAATAGGAATCTAAATTGAATTCAAAAAATACTAGTGTGACATCAATGTGAATTGATTTAGAGCTCTGTTTAGCGTGTGCTCCGGGACTTAGGTGCTGGGTTATCTACATATTACGAAACGTTATTTGTGCAGAGCTCGAAGTTAACTCGAGTTTTATATGGAAAAGAGCCAACTTGAATTGACTCTTTTAAACAATATCCGAGTCGACTTAGAGCTCTAGGTTTGGGGAAGGTGCGACAGGTTGATCAAAAAGTCGATCTTTTGCTTTAAATTGGCTTTAAATGAATGGACTCTTAGCATATTTAATTTTAAACAATTAGTTATTTTTATTAAAAATAGACTTTAATTTCACATTTAAAAATTTAGAATCTTATAAACATTTAGGTTGTTATCCTTAATCCTTAACAATAAATGTCAATATAAAAATAAAATTTTTGCTATAATTTCAATTTTTTATCATCTCTATTTAGCCATTTTAAGGACAATTGTGATGACTTCATCGACTGTATAATTATTTAAAAGTGATTTAATGTGCTCTTCATCCAGCACCATTGAGAACAATTGCTTTGTATTTTCACGCATTCTTGTCGAATCGTCTTGAACTCCATCACCTTTCCTTAATGGCGTGTGACTACACTGTTCGAGAACGGAGCAAAGAACTTCATCAATTGGCTTCTTGCCAAATCCAAGTTCCTTCAATAAACTTTCTTCAATGACAATTTGAAGCAGTTCCTGAATTCTTTTCTTGAGCAAATCATCGTCCAAAAATATTGGCGCGCATTCGTCATCATCATCGTCATTTGTAATTGGAACAACTTCTCGTTCCTTCTTGACAGGTGATTTTTTAGTTTTTGTTGCTTTCGGTTTCTCATCAACAGCATCCGTAACATCCATAACTTCATAGACAGTCTCCTGAGAGTCATCATTATATACAATAATCTCAAGTTCCTCAGTATCCGTAATTTTATTTTGTTGCGCGGATATAATTCGATTTGTCTCAGCTTCGACAATAATTTGTTGCAGCATATCTCGATGCTTTGAGCGTACATGACGAACGAGACAATCCATACGAAGAAAATCTTTATTACAATAGCTGCAACGTGCTGGATCTTCAACTTGATGTATGCGCCTGAAAGTTAGACAATGAAATAAGAATCTGATTTGTGGATTTATGGCTGTAAACTTACATATGAATTCTGGCAGCAGCTTTGGTTACAAATTTCCTATCACAAATTGAACACATGTGCTTTCGTTCACCAATGTGTGACTCAATATGCCGCCCTAAATCCTCCCGTCTCATGAATGTCTTCTCACACATATTACACGTCGGCATCTTCTTCTCCAGATGGATATACTCAATATGTTCACGCATTCTTGTCTTCCGATTAAATTGCTTCCCACAAATGTCACAATTGTAAGCATTTTCACCTGTATGATGAAACAAGTGAGCGCGCAGTTGTGTGTTCTGGATGAAACTCTTTCCACAGATGCGACATACGTGATCTTTTTTACCCGTGCTGTAAAGATGGATAACATCTGTTATGATTGAGGGTATATTTGGGTTTATGCTTTACTTACTGAGTTTTTGTGTGACGATTTAATGTTTCTTTAGCTGCAAACTTGTTACCACAGACGTTGCAAGTGTATGGCTTCTCACCTGGAAGACGAGAGGAAGTTATTGAGTATTTGGGGCTTGATATGAGAGATTCATAATAGAAAACACTTTAGGGGTATTAATAACCCTAATGATCCTAATGATCTATTGGATCAACAGCATGTCTATCCCTAAGAACGACAAACTGGATCACGAGGAACTGAAGCACTTAGATATGACACTTGGGTACTTTGGTGAATACCCTTGAATATCCTTAATTATTCTACAAACCTGTATGAGTTCTCCGATGCTTAGTCAACGCTCCAGATGATGGAAATCCTTTACCGCAATCCTCCCATTCGCAAAGATAAGGCTTTTCTTTGGTATGTGAGCGTATATGTATATTGAGCAATGAGGATCCATAAAATGCCTTTTCACAGTATGGACATTGAAAATCTATAAAATAGCCAGCATTAAGCAACAAGAATGACACATAACATAAAATATACAAAAGTACCTCTAGATCTAGATTTTTCGCCTAAATGAGCTCTTAAATGCATTCGAAGGTTATCGATACGCGAAAACACTTTGTTGCATACTTCACAGTTGAATTCTTCTTTCTTAAATGTACCCGGATTACATTGCGTATGAGTTAGATGTCTCTCTAAGTGATACTTTCGGGTAAAAACTTTACCGCATGTTGGACATGCTATTGGATCTTTTGGTTCATCCGAGGATGACTTTTCTCTCTTTTTGTATGGCTTACGTGGTTTCTTAAATTTTTCATTTACTGTTTCTGGATCTTGTGCTGTTTCTGTAATATTATTTGTCTCATCTTGTTCCTCATTTGAAATTTTCGACTTTTTAGGCGACTTTTTTGGTGATTTTTTCTTTTTTTCATCTGTCTCAGCTGATTGCTCCTCAATAATGGCAAAAACTTGAGCTGGACATTGATGATTTTGGTATGATTCCGTACTATCAAAATTTCCCGAGCATCGTCTACATACAAAAATCATCAAAGGTGCTTCCATGACAGGAACAGCCACAGACTTGACATCATCCTTTGGCAGTGTTGCCTTTTTAGCTTTTGATGGCTCCTTATTTACGCTACCTTTCGGTCGACCCATATTTAGTGAATTAATTGAAATTTAATGTTAAATTATGATGTAACGGTCAACATATAACAGTAAGGCACTTAATACTTGATATAATTAACAATGTTGAATTGAGCTAAAATCAAGTTTAAATCATAAAATCAAAGAAAAATTAAAATTTAACGCTATTGGAAACTTAAAAACAAAACAAAGCGTATGAAAAGTTTGAGGGTGTGGGAAAAATTTGAATTTTTTGGAGCCGTTAGGGAATTGTTGGATACATCATTCATCCAGTTGGTGGGGTTTTTAATTATTTATTAATTTGCAAATGTTTTGGATAGTTATTGTCTATTAGGGTCAATACGTCAGTGACATCCACTGATTAAAAGGTAGAAGAACGTGGCTAAGGATCTCGAACAGACATGGAGCATGGTCATGAGGATGATCAAAAAAATGGAGCATGCTCGTTTATATTGACTGAATATACCCATAAGCACGATCATTTAAGTGAGTATGCTCATTGTCTGTTAGGAAATATGGTTAGAGCTAGTGACACGGTGCTAATCCGTTTGACAAAAGCTTGATTATTGTGCCATAATGGCACCAAAATGGCACCAAAATGGCAGTAAACCTTACGTTAAGTTACGATCAATCATCGAAAACAACCAAAATTGCTAATTATCCGTCACATGGCTATAAGTAACTGTCCTAGTGCTATGAGAACAAAATTTGAATATGTGCTGTTCGGATGACTTATATTCCGCATCGTAAGATGACGATCAATCTAAGACAGTGGTGGGGAACCCAGTGTGTCGCCAAAAATGTTTGAAAATGCCATAAATCATTTGTCGTGTGCGGTTTCAGTCGAGGCTAAGAAACAAGGTGAGCCGCCCTAATAGACGTCATTTTCAAACGACTCATAGGTCCACTCAGTCAAAAATCTGTTGCATGCATGGTAGCATGCTTTAAAATCTCACCCATACTACCTAAAGATTCAATATCCAATAAAAATCCTCTCAAATTGACAATAATCCTTACATTCAAACAAACAACAGACAGCGTGCTTCGTTAACAACTTTTTTGTGTGAACTGATTAGTCCGCTTACGTGATTTCCACCTGTTCCACAAAAGGAAAAATCCTCTCCTATGTAAACAAAATAAAGGAATCGTCATGTATATTTTTTTTGTGATTCTCTTTTACAATGGAGTAACTGTGGCAACATGAAAAGCATAAACATTACGAACGCCTGTCAACCTCTCGTATTCATTGAATGAATTTTCAGTCTAGTTTTAACTTTTTAACGATTATTACCTAGTAAAATCATTGTCCATTTGATTCCTTCATGTGATTAATGAATTTAAAATAAAGGTCACTAGTTCAAATTCTACAACATCGATCGCATGTTGTTGTAAGTTCCGATAAAAGTGAAACGTGGAAGATTAAAAATTAATTTTTTTTACATATCAAGCTTTAATAAGTGAAAGTACCGCAAAAAAGTAGAGGATTTATAAATTATGACTGAAAATATCGATGCAGAAGTTATAAAGCGGACACAGGATGCACTCGGAAAATATGTTAAGAAACCTCCATTGACGGATAAATTGTTGAGAAAGCCACCATTTAAATTTATTTTGGATATTGTAAAAGCTGTGAGTTTGTTTGCTTTTTTTTGGATTTTAATTTCTTGTTTAATACACAACAACAATAATTTTGTATTGTATGCATCAATAAATGTTATCGATCTAACCAAAAAAATTTCCACCCTTTTATGCTGACGAAGTGGTATGGAAATTTTTTGTGACTTTTTTGGGGGTTTATAAAGCGCATTTTTGGATGGGTTTTGTTTGGTGATGTTGTGAAATTACAGATGAAGATAGTGGATTATTGTGCATAAGTGCGATGTCTGATCATTATCGTCTATGTGGGTTCCATATGGATTTAATGGAACCTTTAATGTTCTGTAAGCCTTCTTCATTTGTATCGTTTGGGATTGCGAATAATATCGGCAATTTTTTGGTAGAAATCGAACCCAAATACTTGCAAAGAGTGGCTTAGATATTCGATCTGTTGCTTAAGGCAATCAACAACAGAGGCCTTACTCTCGCACTGACAAATAAAGGCAATAATGCCATCAGAGAATCGGTTCAAATCCCACTTTAAACTCCTAAGTCTAGGTTTGAGTGCGGTGGTTTGACTAATACTCACTAATTGAACTTCGATTTGTTCTGAGAAGTGAAAATCGCGAAGCTATGAATATTTTAGATCTGAATATTAGTAATATTAGTAGTTTATGTTTCTCATACTCTACAGCTATACAGCTGTTTTCTATTAGTACACATCGAATTATGTACAGTGCTGTTTTCTATTAGTACACATCGAATTATGTACAAAATTCGTTAAACTAGGCTCAATCTATTAAGTCCAAGACCCGAGCAGCACATTATAGTCCCTTTTGCGACCATTTACTCCCCCTTGTTAGTGATAGAACGTCATGAATGGCATGTTAAGTGTCCTTATGGCATCATTAAGTCTACTGTTTACGATTTCGACTACAAAAAATGAGATGTGCTGCTCGGGCAGCATCATATCACTATTCAACATCATAGTCCTCAATCACACATAACCCAATCTAAAGTTATTCCATCGCAAATAACAACGTGCTTATTTCAACTCATGCAACATACGACACGACAACCTAGAAACAATAACCCACCACCATTGTCAGCATACAAACTACAAATTACAGAAAAATTAATCGATAACTTTTATTTTTTAAAAAATAAATAACAATAATATTACCCAAAAGAAGGGAATTTTCATTTTCATTGGATATACAAATATTTTACAGGTGATTCGAGACACTCATTTCCTTGAAGACCTATATACTGATGACGAATTAAATGCCGAGAAGGATCGTGACGGGAAAATGAAATTTCTTCAAAAATTAATAGACGTTATAAGTAAGTTAAATATTGAAAACTTTATGGATAAACGGTAAAATTGATAATTTATTAATTCTTTTAATGCTGGGAACAATAGAAATTGTGACACAACAAGACCTTCAAATTAAAACTTCAAAAGTCGTAGCCGGTCTCGAGGCTGAAAAGACAAATGAATTATTTCAGGCATTAGCGTATGCTTTAGACAATAAATTGGATAGCAAAGAAGCTGTTAGTGCTGTAAAGAATGGAGCAATAATTCAAATGAAAGGAAAGCCGACAAAAGGCGATCAGAAAGTCACACGACAAACTGCACAGAAAATAAGCAATAAAACGAAAGAGACGCCGCCATCGCGCGACCGAACACCAGCAAAACCCGAGCAAAAGAAGACAATTGCGTCACAGAGGTCAATCGACAAGAAAACGACGACAAATTTGAGGGAAAAAGAAAAAGCTTCGACAAAAGAAAAAGTTTCGTCCAAAACAAAGGCGATTAATGATAAAAATGAGGCAAAGAAGCTGAAAAAAGTGCCGTCGAAGGAACTAGAAGTTCAGAAAGTCGATGAAAAAATTCTTACAAATGGAAGTTTAGATAGCCACAAAGAAAATTCAATAACACCGCCAAGACAGAACTCGCTAGAGAAAAATGAGGAACCAAGCTTAGTGATTACTGAAAATCATCAGCCAGAACCGGCAGAGGAGGAAAAGAAGGAAGAAGAAGAACCAAAAGTGAATGGCGACATCATCCACAATGGCGAAAATCACCTGGTAAACAACAGTCATGCATTTGAGATCGAAAAGGAACCAGAAAATGTCAAGCCACAAGATGAACTTGCTGCGATTATCGACGAAGAAGCTGAATATCGACGGAAAGAGAAAACATCAAAGCGACTCTCATCAAGGCATCGGCAAAAGTCTGTCGAGAATGAAAGTCAAGACAACAAAGTGGACGCGCCACAGCCGCAGCCACTGCAGGAAGTAAATCATCAGAAACCTCAGTCGCTAGCACCGCAAGCTGAAAAAATTGAAAGATTTCAATCAAATTACAAACGAGAGTCATTGGATAGACCGAGAACATCACTAAGGCCACCGTCAGTACGGCCAGCAAGCAGTCGACCAGCAGCACCAAGAAGACGTGACAAAAACATCGAAATTGTGTTACAACCAGAAGAAAATGTTCAGCTAGGAAATATTCAAGTAAAAATGGAAAATTTTTCAAAGGAACTGGAAGATGATGGCGAGAATCTTGTGATAATTGAGGATCCAAGTGCTTCAAATGACGACACAAACTTTATCAATGAGAGAATGACAAAAAATATCAGCATTGACTCTAGTGATACAGTTCAAAATGATCATGGACATTTAGTACAACAGATACTTGAGACGGAGAAGAATTTTGAGGGTGCATTGGGAATGGATGGAAGTGAGCAGGGAAAGAAAACTGAGATAGTAAGTTTTGATGATTTGTTGGTTGATTTTGAGTGTTGGAATTGAGTTTTAGGGATGAGAATCAAATGATATTATGGCCAAATGGTTAATAGGACGAAATCGGGCCAGCATGGCGCAGACTTGGCATCTAATCAATGTTTAGGAATCTTGTCAATACAGTGACGTATGACATGTTCTCAGGTGTCACATAGAGCAGACCACATATTGACTTAATGATCTAGTGCTTTACTTACCCAATGAATCTAAGTTCGAGACTGAACAAGGCTTGGGCAAGTTAAATGTCATGTTCAGTGCTATATTCACCAGAATTAAGCTCTTAGCTTTCCATTGTGAGCATTCTTCGCTTTATAGATCCATTATTACCAAAAAGTAAGCTATTAGCCTTCAATTGCCAGACTAGTTCGCTTTACAGATCAATTGTGATCTAAGTCATCACATAGATGACATCTGAAGCTGTCTTTATTGCTACCTACGTCAATTATCCATGTCAATTCCCAATCCTGTCTCTAAAACCAACACCTACCTTCTTCCCTCAGACTGAACTCTAAATACATAAATTCCATCACTCAAACACTCGATTCCAACACTATTTTCCCGCCAAAAAAATTAACACCTCCTTTTCTAATCTACAGGAATTCGACGAGTCACGCAATCAATCAAACCTCAAACAAATTGAAAATCTTAAAGATCTCATACAAAAGCTCGTTAGATCCCTCAATCCGTTAGGTAAATTAATGGACTATGTTCAAGAGGATATCGATTCAATGCAACGAGAGTACGGTAAATGGAATGAAATATACAAACAAGCAGCGGTGGACTTAAAACGTGAGCAAAGGTAAAATTGATAGATTAAGGAATGAATTTGTTATGGCTGGATTTAATATTTAATGCCAATTTTTTAGTGAAACGCAAGCAGCAATTGAACCATTGAGATTTCAATTAAATCAGCTGGAAAAATCAATTGTCGAACATCATCAGTTAATTGATCAATTGCGTGGGAATCTAATGATGAGTGAGAATAAAATAAATAAAATTTTTACCGATGTGTAATTAGACATGGACGTAATAAAGAAGACATAAATTTTTTTGTTTAATAATTGATCAACTCTATCATTGAAATTGAATTTCTTTCCATATTTTCTTACTTTCGAAACAGCGCGGAAGTCAAAATTTCTGTAACGGTTTTTTAAAATTCAAAAAAATTTCAGTCACTGAACGTACTCGAAATAAAAAGAAGAGAATTAAACTAGAAAAAAACTTAAAAAATCTCTTATTATTCATGCAATCGTCATAAAGTATTGACCATAGTGCAAAAAAGTTTGTGTATTAACAATTTATGCATTGCATAAAAGTTAATTTTATGTAAATTATGGAACAAGAAACGTTCTTTAGTGAAAAATCAAATTTTTTTAAGAAACAGAAAAAATATGGAACTACAAATCACAATAATTTAAAGAGAAATCATACGACTGAAGTATTAATTCGTCATGATTTAACAAAAACAGATACATTACAAGGAATTGCCATCCAATATGGTTGTTCGGTAATTATAATTAAAAAATATTTGATAAGATATAATTTAATGTTGCTAAATGAAGTCATATGACTGTCACTTTCGATTGCACTTAGCGCCTTTCCAATCTATTTCCGTTCAATTATCAATTTTCTCTTACAATTTACTTTTTTAGATGGAACAAATTCGACGAGCAAATAGACTGTTTGCGAACGATAGCTTATTTCTTCGAGAACATTTAATGATACCTGTAAATAAAGATTCACCGTTTTATCCGAGAGATGTTGAACAGCCAATGTATAATAATAATAATGTACTGTTAAGACGGGCTAATACAATTGGTGAACCATCCTCATCATCATCATTGTCCAAAGAATATTCAGACTCAATTGACTCATTAACAAGTCCGGATGAGGAACATCGGAAATTTATGGATGAATTTTTAGAAAAAATAGACAGTTCAATTGCGTCGTCAAAGAAACTTGTGCAGCAACAACAAAGAAACAGTGATTATATTTCATCGAGTCAAAGTGAGGATTCATTATTTAGTTCGAGTGGAAATAGCTTTATAAATCATAATTATGAGTTAGCTCATAATCCTGAAACATCAGCATCATATCAACAATATTATCAATCACTAAGTAGTCACCAACAAGCCCGTCATAGTTTAGGTATGAACGATACGACACAACTTGTTGTTAAGACAAATGGACGACATATTAAGAATTCCTTACAACGACTTGAAAAGCAGCAAGATGAAATATTTGAATTGTAGCAGTTAGCAGAAGCACAGCTTTATCGATCGATCGATGATCGAAGTTATATGGTGCGTTTATCAACGATAAGGGAACGAATATCTCGAATATTATTCCATAGAAACAGTCGTAGACTTCGACCACGAGCACAATAGATACATGAAATATATATTTAAATATTATCACAAATATACATACACAAACTCAGTTATGATGACTATACATTTCAACATAAATCCTTCCGTAATGTAAACATTGTCGATAGTACTTCTGATCTATGGATTTTGTTGCTGATAACAAAAAAAAAATCCAGTGAATGATGAATGCTAAAACAGTAACTAAACAATATTGTATATGATATCGATCGATCGAGCTGTGCATGAGATTATTATAGGAGACGTAAAAAAAACAGATTTAGGCCTTAAAAGTGAAGTGAAGTTAAATAAGTGTCGCTAATTTTTATTGAAAACAATCAAATACAGCTAGGTGGGGGTTTGTGCGGTAATGATGTCTATTGGGTTTGGTGAGGATTCTGAATTGAGTAGCTAGATCTGAAAATTAATGGCAGAGCTTGGTATTGCCATCTGGTGACATTTAACAGGGGCGTACCCAAAGTATGAGGGGATTGGTAGTCAAAAGCCCTGTGATGTTGCTGTCTGGTAACATTCGACAGGGGCGTATCCAGGGTATGAGGGGATTTTTGGTCAAAAAATTGTCGATACAAATCTCCCTCTGGTTACGCCCCTTCCACGTCATGTTGACGTATTGCTGATTTCCATGGAATTGAAATGTTGCTCTAATGTGTCTGTGTTGTGTCACTAGTGTTCCCTATGTGGTGCCACACAAGAACCACTCAATAAACTACTGAGCTACTGTCCCAATAACCAACAATTCTCCAATAGACATCATATAAGAACATATCCCCAAATATCTACATATGCCCTTTATTTTAAGTCATTACAATTTGCTAGTTCTTGATATGTCACATGAATTATTCATAAAGGATTCCAAAGTGATGTTTTTTTTTTTATTATTTCAAATTATATAGCTGGATCTATTAATTTATTTAACTTATTTATAATAAGTTAACAGCTATGAGCTGATTGATTATAAACTTCATATTTATTACTATTTTTGTGAAAGTTTAAATTGCTTTAAAAATTCGGTTTCGTTTCATCATTGACTGAATGAAAGAAAGTGTGACACAGTTTTAAAAAAAAATAAGTGCAAAATTGACAAAAATGATGAATCACTCTATAAATAAACCTTGGATGTACTTTAGAAGTTCTCGTAATTGAAATATTATATACTTGTTTCATAACACATGTACACATCACAATAATAATAATATTTTACTATAAAAATCAACTTATGAATGAATTAATCTCTAATAACAATTTTTTCCCAACCTCGTGAATGCATGACTGCATGTGGATTAAATTGAGGACTTTTTTTGGATGATGAAAATTTGGGTCATGTGGACTTAAAATGTGATTAACGGATAAGATAATGCATTGTCATGTGAGAGTTTAGTGCTATAAAAGAGTTACGAAAATTATCGGAAGTGATGTATCATTATAAAGTCACATTAAGTCATAGCTAGTTGAATTGTCTCATTAATGACAGCTTTTGTTAAAATTAGTTTAGAATATTAAAAATTATTGCGAAACCAGATGGCAATATGATACTTATTTCAATGCTTTAAAAGTCATTGACTAGTGACGTTGGGTATTGAGATTATTATACAAGTCTTCTAGCCCGAACAGCACATTGTGTTCGGTAGGGCATTGCTAAATTTATGCATTAATGGCTAGACGCTAACTTGCCCTGACTCTTGTACAAGTTTCCATTCCCGAGCAGTACAAAATGGACGCAAGGATACCGCTTAGTTGCTGTATTAACGGCAAGATACTTAGTTGACTTTACGGCCGATTTCAATCAACTTTGCTCACATCGCTGGTCGTACAGATCAATTGTGATCCATAGCCTCCTTAAGTTTACGTCTGAAGCTAGCTCTATCGCTGGCAATCGTTTTGCCAATTACTGTGCATCACTATCTCCATCGACAGCGTCTTTCTATGAGTTCTTGTGACGCACGTGTGATCGCATGCTTTCAATCAATTTTTACGTCAATAAATGCAGTTCGTCGCAAAAATAGCAGTGTGTCATTCGGCATGCATACCTACATAGCACCAAACATCCTTACATAAGCAAATACACCCTAGCCACCTCCAGACTGTTGTATCATCTGTTCAAAAAGGAAGAAGAACACATAATGACGTCGACATACGCAAAAAGTTCAAAGGTGAAAAGGCACATAATGAGCAGAACATATTTTGATAATGAAAATATACAGTCTTATTGCTTCAATGCTCAGACACATGAATCAATATTACTTTGACATTTGGAAGCGAGAAAATGTTGATATTTTGTGTTATATGTTAATCAAAGTCAAAATTTGTGTTAGAATTGGATGTCTATTTATAAAATTCAGACCAATATGAAGCCTCTGTAGACTTGTTAATCATGTAGCATGTGATGATGTAAATATCTTCTTTATGTCAATTAATAGATATCGGAAATTCCCTTTGATTTTCTCTCTATCCGCAGTTAGCTTTGATACTTAGTCACTTAGAAACCAGACAATAAAATTAAATTGAACTTTATGTGGTTGAATGAGTCACATATCGACGTTAATTAGCAGATGCAATATAATTTTATTGATATTGTTTTTCATTGTTAGTTGATGTCATCAAATTATATCATATTAAGGTGCTAATTCGATGTTTGTACAATAATTAGGGAATTGAGTCTGGATCGAGGCTAGGTGGTGATTTTGGGTGCTAGAAGTCTGTTTATAGATCTATATTCCCTAGTAGGCACAGGTGCGTAGGCCTGCAATTTTTTGCATCTCTG
The DNA here is from genome assembly GCF_022539635.2 of Chironomus tepperi. Classification (NCBI taxonomy): domain Eukaryota; kingdom Metazoa; phylum Arthropoda; class Insecta; order Diptera; family Chironomidae; genus Chironomus; species Chironomus tepperi. The sequence goes on from NW_027226207.1 coordinate 7,966,315, forward strand.
CATCTATGTGCATCTAAGTGCATCTAATTTTGGCAAACCCTACATATTACAGAAAGTCCACTATGGTACCTAAAAGCGGTCTCTTTGCTTGTTAGGGACTCATGATTGAGGTAGATACTGTAGATAAAATTAAGTTAGAACTGAAATGAGTAACTTTTATGCCGGGACAAAGATGTTCAGTCAAGAATGCTCAGACATTGCACGAATTTTTTGCTGTAGAACAACAAGAGATTAAACTAGGTTAGAGACGGTTCAATTATTGCGTTCAGGATAAAAAGCAGAGGATGGGGGAGTGGGTGGACCTTTAAACAAGGGATGTTCCGAGAATACCATTTTTAATTATGCATCACCTGAAAATTAAGTGATTGACCTAAAAAACCCTGAATCCAACCTCAAACTAAATTGTACTATAATTTCTTGAACATTATGCGCATCCTTGTCGTATCGACAGCACTTTATATGATGATCAATTGTGTTAATTCGGTCGATAGTGAAATCGATCGATACCGAAATCGGTTGCTAGTGGGAATCGAACCCAAGTACTCACAAAACTGTGAAAAAAATATCCGGTCTGTTGCGTAATCATTCGTCCATAGAGGCCTTACTCTCGCATAGACAGATGCGCCTATGTATAGCTCGACACCCCAAATTTGACTCTGTTCAGTCTCCACAACCCTTACAGGCAAATATACCACTTTCAGGTACCACAGTGATCATTCTGTAGTATGAAAGCATCCTCTTTGTCTGTAAGGGCAAATAAAAACCTCAAGCTAGCTAGGTATTCATAATATCCCAACAAATTCCTCACCAAATAATCCAATTTATCCAAAATTGCAAAAGAATTACACAGAAGTCATGCATTACGTCCACATTCAGCAGTCATGCTATTCACAAGGTGCCATTATGATTACCTACTGATGTCACTGATTGTATTTATATATTTACCTCTTTTTAAAAAACATTATTATATTATATATCCATATACCTATAACGATGACAAAACAAAAAAATGTTTGAAAAATCCGCAGAGAAAAAACTGAAAAAACCGTTGTAATGTAACCATTGTACTCTAATAATCATTATGATTACTAAAATCTACATGTGAAAAATTTGTAGACACAAAAAAAAAACTACAAGTTGTACAGCTTATTTTAGTGCAGCAGATAAATATTTGTAAAGTAACACAGTTATTGAATTAATTATATAGATATATACATATACATTGACTATATATTATATTTAAAATTGCAATATTATTATATAATAATATCAATCTTGTGTACACAACAACTGTAATAATGAAAAAATCAATTTTATCGATCAAATTCCTTTATTTGTCCCTTACTCGTTTTAAAATATATAATTTAAATAAATAATAATAATAATGTGAAGTTAATTAATAATTGATTATTATTATGAATGAACTTGCCTCTCATTTTTAACACGAGTTTATGAGATAATAAAATTGATTCAATAAAATCTGTTTGTGAAAAAAAAAATAAATTTAAATTATCACAAAAATAAGAAGAAATTTCATTTTTTTTTTCATATTGTGCGTTTCTTAATTAAATTTTTATTTTAATTACGCTCGAAATTGCGTTAATCAGCTTTATATAGGTGAACTGAGGTTATTTGAGCTTCTTAATAGCATTATCGCAGCTTAGTGAACTAGAATTGTATTGTTGCTAGTCTAAATTAAATTAGATGACTAACACTAGTCATAGATTTTGGAATACTTTTACTGATAGATTAGGTGAGGTGTCAAGTTTCTATAATATTGATCAGGGGTATATTCAGGAGTGATGAAGGGTGTGGGTGATTGTATAGAATGGTAATTGGGTATGGAAAATTCACAAACTGAGCTGGTGTGACTAGAAACCAGAGGTTTAAGTCGGATCATTTTTGGCTGGCTTTAGTCGACTTAAGTACTCTTTAGTCAACTTTAGTCGAATAAGACAGACTTCGATCCCTGCTAGAAATAGCAAAAAACACCCGAATCCGACTAAATTTTCTCTGGGATCAAACTCGGGTCGATAGGGTAAGTAGAACGACACTATAACCACTACACCACTGCTGCCTTTTCGCTGTCTATTAGGTGAGGTGTCAAGTTTATATTATAGTAATCAAGAATGTATTCAGGAGTGAAGGAAGATGGTAAAGGTGGTTTATTAGAGGGTAGGATGGTTGGTTGATTCTCCAACCATCTCTTCTCTTTTTTGGAAGAAATTCTTCAAATTGTCAGCAGTTTTCATGAACAAAATCTCAAAATCTACTCAAAATCCTTCCTGATTGGTACACTTTGAAATGTTGCCTCTATGGTGACGAGACGACAGTATATTTCAAACCAAGTGGCAGCCAATTGATAATTTTAACTATTTTTGTATAGCGATTGCCACCTTTTTCTCCATATATGGAGTCGTTTCGCCCAACAATGAAGTCACTCCAATGAAGTCCGGATACTACTGGAGGTGTCTCCCCATTGTAGTCCGGCCAACTTTGGTTCTAAGTATACTTCAACCTTAACCTACATTTTTGCGACCCAAACAATAAATTCAAACCCCCAAATAACCCCTCCTCTCCAACAATTCCTAACTTCCCCCCTGACAATCATCCCCATGTGCTTTAACACATCACTCTCTCATGAGAATGCTTTTCTATTTTCTAAAAGGGTTGTATTTTAATTGTCATTTTGAAATAATAATGCACTACTGTAGGCAGTATATTATGCTTTTTGTGGATGCATGTGATGTTTATTATGATAGGTGCCACTCCTTTACACATAGTAATTACTATGCAATTAGCTACTTTATTCATATTTTGTACTTTATTCAATTTAAAAAGAGGGGAGACAAATTGCATGGTAATGACTTGATGCTGACACTTTTGAATTGCATAAATTGGGTAATCAGAGCAAGTTAGAGCTACGTGAGTCTGGGGATGGATTTTGGATTGATTAACACATTTGTGCATGGATTGACTTATCGAAGCATTGAGATAACAGCTCCTAAAGGTGTCCAAGCTGTAGAAACTTCCAATGCATCAATTGCAGCTGAAACAACTTCATCAATTACAATATCAATGGCTTCATCGGTAAGATTTTCCACAAACAAATCTGTTTTTGACTCTTCTGCCTTCTCTCTATTTTGATCGTATTGTTCTAGACGTTCCTGTGGAGCTATTCGTCCTTCCTTGACTCTAGCTTCTTGTCTTTTTCGTTCTGCTTTGATTGCCTTTTCTTTTTCTTTTTGTTCCTTTTTTCTTTGCTTAATTTCAGCTTTTTCATTTCGTTTTCGTTCCTTTTCATCAATGAAACGTTTTTGCAGAGCTTGTTTCTCTCTACCCTGTTGCGCTTGATAATTTATCCACTTCTGTTCATCATATTTTTTACGTTCTTCAGCTTCTCGTCTTTCTCGCTCTATTGTTGCTTGCAATACTTTGAGTTCAGCTTTTAATTGCTCTAGGTCGCGTTCAGTTTGTTCCTTTTGTCTTCTTTCTGCTTCTAATTTAGCTTGGAATTCTGATTCCTTTTGACGGAGTTCATTGAATCTTCGTTCAATTTGGTGTAGTTTGGACTCATAATCATAAGCCTTCATGGCATTCAAGGTAGTGCCATTATTAATTCCTGAATAATATTGAATATTCATTAAGGTCGAATTCCTTTCAGTCATAGATTGATAAAGTGTCTCTGAAATGTCTCCTGACTGGAATAACTTAAGACAATTTTCAATGTGAACTTTCATATCCTTTACAGTCATTTTTTGGGAATCGACTTTCTTTAATTCCAAGTTTTCTGGATGCAGAAGATGCTCAATAACACTTTTCAGCTCATCTTTGAAATTACTTTCCATCTCCAACCAGTTTCCGTCGTATGATTGACGGCCAATAATTTTCAGACCTGGATGTGGCAACAAACAACAATCAACTTTCTCAAACGACTGTTCAATGAACTTATACTTATTTTTAATGATATTTTGTAAATACTTTGTCCCGCCATCACTTCCGAATGGATAGTCTTCATAATTTTCCCAGTCTCTTATCAGAAATGTTAAGCTTTTAAAGGGTTTTTCATCGAATTTTTCATTAATTTTTGAATTGAGGTATGCGCATTTAATTGCAGATTCTAAAAATTGTAACTGATCCCCTTGAATTTGCTTGTTAATATTGAAAACCTGAATTGATGAAATTAAAGCTCCAAATGCAAACATTCTTAAATTATCAGATACATTCGAGTCACAATCAGACAATCCCGGTGTGTCCATCACAAAAATTGCAATTTTTTCACCATTCAGCGTATACAAGAAGATATCACTCCAAAAGTCAATTGCAGCAGTTTCACGTTGAGTGCCAATGCGCCATGAGAATCCATTAAGTGGTTCATTTGAGCTTCCCATCCAGGTTTCATTCTTTATGAAGTTAGATTCAAGAGATGGAGATTTATTTTGGTTGTTGATTGATGGGAACTACAATAAAATAAAGCATAATTATTTAACACTGCCATTTAATGGATTGTGGGGGGCTACAGCTGTCATTGTCATTTCCACAGCCATGGGAACTAGATTTTCCGGATTGTATCGGTATCATATAATCCAGATCGTGGAATGTTAATCATCTCATCGAAACTGAGTCTTTTCGTACATAGCTGTATGTCTGAATGCTTTATAAATCAGCTGATCTTTGTACTTATCAATGATTTTAAACTAATTTGATTTCGTTGTAAATATTTGAAATTTGATTATCAAAAATTCGATTACTTACATGAGCATAAAGAAACCTCAAGCAATAATCCAGGAAGAAACTTTTCCCACCTCTCAATGCTCCAATTATTGACAAAACTACAACTTTTCGTTCGTGAATTTCTGGATGACTAAAGATTTTTTCAAGTTCCTTAATGTCCACAATTACTTCCTTTGATTCAGAGAATCTTAAGATATTTATTGGCTTTCCATATGGATGAGTATTATCCATCTTTAAGCAACAGTGGAGCTGAGGTATTTATTGTGAAATCCAATAAAATGGAATAAAGAATTCTAAATATCTTAAAATTATGAAATTACTTAAAATGAATGAAATCCATATCTATGAAGTTTGATAAAACAAAGATAACTAGACGGTCGATAGATATAAATTCAAAAGGTAAACAATTTTTAACATATCAGTCTGCTTGTCATCAGCTGCTTGCAATCCCGAGCGACACAAAATTAAGAAGACACCCTCACGGATCCTTCAAGGCTTGAAGAGTCGAAGACGGATGCGACTTCCATTTCCTTACTTACTTACATCACTGGCCGTACCGATAAATTATTATCCATGCCTTCTCTCTATCCAGGTTAGTAGGACATATGTCTAAACACGTCACATTCAATGTAAGTCAATCACATTGACCTTTACAGTTCCAATTAATTGATTTTCTGGTAATAAAAATCATCATTGACCCAACAAATCAGCTTTGACTACTAAACTACAGATTACTTCTGTTTTCTAGTTCAAACAGAATTTACAATGCTTGTTATCACTTCCAATTTGCCAGAACATTGATAAGCTTTAAAAATCAATTAATCTAGCACAAACAGCATATCATGTACTTTATTGAGTTAGAATATGAAAATCAAATAGTCGAGTCTTATTCTGTTAACGATGAGCTTCCTTTGTTTGGATATACAATCCTTTCTATTACATCCATGAAACGAAGTTATTAGTTTAAGTGCTGAGAGGAAAATTTCGCTGCAAATGTGAGATTGTGTAAATGGAGATACATTGGACGTGTGGGAGCAATTTAAAGTTTATGTGGAATTTACTATAGCTGGTTTAATTTTGGGATTTAGTGGTTTGAGGAATATTCAGCTTTAAAGTTTAGGTTTGTGTATTTTTAGAAGCTGCTACAAAAGTTTAGGATTTATTAAAGGTTAGTTTTAGTCTCGAGCGACTCAAATGACGGAGATTTTATTACGACTGTTATGAGGCTCCATCGTGGACAGAGTTACTACTTGAGCAATCCAAAGAAGGAGGGGAATTGAGGAAGTTGACGTTTGACTCCAAAGCTGACCAACTACCAAGTGTATACCGTCTCGTGGAATTCCCTGATATCACTAAATACACGGATGGTGACCGATGAATGTGCCAAGATAAGTAAATCAAAAGATAGAGTAAAATTCATGTCTTTCAAGTAGAAAACGACTGCAAACATTAAAGTCACAACTCATATTGAAAGAACCAAAGAGCAACAGAAGTAAAAACTCAAATCCCAAAAGTCAATTTCCCTAGAACTCATTCACTCAGCACAAGTAAAATTATTACTTCAAAAAGTTAATCCTCACCTCTTTAATAATTCACATAAATCTTCATTAATAATTCCTAAGATAAAGGTAATTAATATTCATAAAAATGAGACCCTGAAATGCTATTTTTTTATAGGAAGTAACAACACAAATCTCTTTAATTTTTTTTTATTTCTTCATCATTTTTCTCTTTATTTTTATTAAATCATTCTGTTTTACATAAAAAGCATATAATATTGAACAAAAGAATCATTTTTTTTTGTCATAAGTTTTTCATCATTTTTTATGTTTTTTAAAAATTGGACTGCAATATAAGATGATAAATTAAATGTCATATATTAGATATAAAACTCATTGTTTACAAAAACAAATAAGATACTTTTTTTTTTTTGCTTCATAACTGCCTTACATTTCTGACTACATTCTTTCAAAGCTGTATAATATTAGAGGTGATTTAAGTGGTAGGGATGGTATGGGGTTCATTGGGGTTAGATGTATGGGCCATTTTATGTCTTATCTTTGACAAGTTTTAGAGACAATTTAGAGAGACAATTCTGAGATGTATCTTTAGTTTGACAATATCTTGAGATTCTAGAACTGTGTTATCCCAAGACACACCATCAAGAGTGCGCATATCACCTGCGGCATGAGGTTCATTGCATTCTCTAACTCCCCTCACTGCATTGACCATCAAAATAGTGCATTTTTATGGTATTCTACATGATTTTGCATCACTTTTGATCTATTTTGGTGCAATATATTGACATTTTATGATAAAATTTGAAAATTTAAGTTACAAAATGATTCTATTCATTTTCGGTCAAAGTAGTCTCTTGCCTGAGCGACACAGATCAAGAAGGGTCCATTAAGAATCTGCTCAAGGTCTTTTGTTAACATCAAATGGAAACCGCCTAAATATGACAGTCATATGGATGCCAAAGAGCTTTAGGAGAGCTTGAAAGCTCCGAATACTTGCTGACTCAACAAAATTAACTCAAATTGCCAATTTACATCCCCTCAAATCACTCCAATGAACCCCCAATCCATCTCACCATTAAATCGTTAGCTTAAACATTGTGACTTGACTCGCTTATTATTTTTCCAACATACAATTTTTATTCTCCATAAACAAAAAAGGAAAATTAAATAAAAAATATCCTCATTAATTAAGTTTTTTTTATTAAGGTTTAATAATTTTTTTTTTGTTTTTTTCATTTTTCGGTACGTTGCGGATTTCTTTAAGCTCATTCGTGCATGATTTATGCGCAGTTTTAAATTTTATTCGATATTTCCTCATGAATTACATAATTTTTTTATGATTTCTTTGTTCAATCCGTAAAGTAGAACTATTTTACATTTTTTATTGATTTTTCATTTCCTTTAATACTTTTCAATACAAATTTGTGGATGCTTAACTTCCTTAAATATCATTATTATTCTGATGATGAGTTTCAACTTCTTTTATTATGAACAAAATTAATTAAACATTTTTTTTTGAACCCCGCCCGAAAAAATGATGAAATTTTAAATTTTTTTATACTTTTTATGTCCAATGGTCTTATAAAACTTTTCATTACAAAAACACATTCGTTCATCGCACCGGAATCAGGACAAAATTTCTTATTTTTTTTTTCATTTTACTTAATTTAATTTACTATTTTTTAAATAACATTTTACGCACATTTTTTGACTTTCATAAATTTTTAAATTTCCTAATTTTTTACTTATTTTTTTTTTTTTTGTCATTTTGAAAAAGGCAATAAGTGTTCTTAATGTCATCTTAATTTAAGGTATTAAAATATATTTATATGTTGTTTTTTTCACATTTTTCATGCTCATTTCTTTCATCTTTTTTGTTTTTGGATTCATCCCCTTAACAAAAGCAAGGACTTTTGCTTACTGTGACTTTAAATGAAAGTTTTTTGGTGTCTACTTGATGTTTTGCTTACCCGAGGAATACAAGTCGGACAAAGGATCAGTAGGACATGCTTTCTTGTCCTTTCTGTACCACAACGGTAGCTTAAAGTGGTTTCTATGCTTGTTTTGGAACACAAATTGGTTAATCGATCCAGAATCCGGCACTTGGCCGAAATGACTCTTTTATGTTGGATTTAAGCCAGAGCTCGAAGTCGACACGATTTTTACATGGAGTCGAGTCGACTTAAGTCAATTTTTCAATACAAAAGCCGAGTCGACTTCGAGCTCTGATTTCAATTGAATCCGTCTTCAAGTCATAGTCAATCCATCCAGGAACCGCATTTTCAATCAATTCCCAACATATCCTACTCGGCCCCATGTCAACTCAAAGACATCATAAAGAAGATTCTCAAAAAATTGCAAAGTCGTGACAGAAAGTCAAATCATCTGATTTACTCGTTGTCTCTATTGAATAACCCAAAGCTGTAGAAAATATCAAAAAAAGAAGTCAATGGTTATCGCTTGACAGCTTTTCTTTTTTTTTCATCTTCATTAATATTTTCGGCGACATCTTCAAATTAATGATTTTCATTTGGGGAATTTTTTGGTGGGAGATTGTTGCTGATGTAGCTTGTAAATATGGAAGTGGTCTTTTCTTTGAATTAGGAAACTAAGTTGACGATTTCTGGATAGATTTGGTGGCAAATAAAGGTCAATTTATGCTCATTCCCTTCTTTGACATGACAATGTCCAAAACATTTCAATTTCAAGCGACACAACACTTAAATGTGAAGCTGTCCATTAGTTTATGACTGAAAATGCTGATATAATGAATGTGGACAGCATTGAATGTTAGGAATATCAAGTTTGTTGATTTATACTCATCTACATTGAGTATACTCACTTAAATGAGCTTGTCCATGAGAATACTCAATCAGTATACTCGAGCATGGTCATTTTGTGAAGCACTCATGTTATCCTCTATGTCTGTTAGAGAAACAACTCTAATCCAACAAAATCTCTTGACTAATCTTCCCTAATTCCTCCTAAAATCCCAAAAATCCTCATCTTCACACATCATATCCAAACAAACCAACCCTTAACTGCTAATCCAATGTGACCGTCCCTTTTAATGTAAGTCTAAAATTATCCTTTCAAAATCTAATAGAATTTTCTATTTCTTCCTTGAAAATCTCAGCGACTAAAAGAGAATTTCAGTAAAATTCAATTTGCGATTTTAATGACTTCAATGTCTTCAATGTGATGACGGTCTTAAGCCTTTTGAGAAATGTTCTCTTTTAAATCGGTATGAATTCTCAGAAATTCATAAATGTTTTCTTGTTAAAGAGAAGATATTGAGGTTTGATAAATTGAATACATAGACTGAATATTTGTGGGATTTCTGAGAATTTTGGATTGATGGAATGCAGACAGACATGAGTGGAAATTCAATAGAAATTGTATGGATTTTTGCATTCTCAGTAAAGCTTAGGTAGGATTTCTACAGGATTTGAACTTAAAATTTGCGGTTTCAATACTGGAATGGCATAATCAGTGTTAAATTCCAGGAGTAGATACCCTCATTGTAAACCTTACTGATAATCTTAGAACACAAGCTTTAAGCTCCAAATCAAGTTGGTGGATATTTAACTGCTGCGTGATAAGGATTGTATAAGGATTTATGATGAAACAATTAAGACTTCCTCGATATCGACATTTGTCAAGACCAAGACTCCGGGAAACACTGCATTGTTGTCCTTCCGGCCCTTAGCTTCATATAAGAATGCATTGCATCGCTGGAGCTCTTCTTTATTATTGTAACTTAACAGCGATGAAGATTAACTCTATAGAAGCTCAAATTCGCAATTCCCCATAAATCCACCTCAGTTTAACACGTCATTGGCTAGATTATTGTCCATACGCAAGCTTAACACAAACAAAAAATTCTGTCATTTCCCATCCCATCTCAAACTTCAAATCCCAAGTTCAAAAGTCACCAACAAAACCCATAAATTCCAAAACCACTGTCAATTGCGAGAATCTCTCCATTCCAATAAAGCATATCCAGTAAGACTCACAAAAAACTTTCATTGTAAATTAATTTTTATTACCCATTTAACTTCATTTATAAGGATAAAATAAGATTGAAAAGCGATACAGAAAAAGAATAATTAAAAAGTCATAAAAAGCCCGGCATGTGGAAAAGAAAATTGTTCTCAATTTTTATTCCTAATTTTCTAATTTGAGGCTTTTGGAAAAAAGGAAAAGTTGCTAATTTTCCAACCAACAACAACAGAAGTTTTTTCATTTCAAAGAGGAAATAAAGTAATTAAAAAGTTTTTTTTTTCGCAATTTTTTATTCTTTGTGAAAAAAAGCTCATAAATTCCTTTCTCGATACAATTTCTTAGTGTTACTGTTATGAGGGGGTCGTTCGTAAATGATGTCTAGTGTAAAGTGAGGAAATGAAGGGTCTAGGGCTACTTTTTGGAGATGATATTGAATCATATTGTGGATGCATTGGACTTCAGAGCTCAGTTGGCTAGTGTAATTAAGGGCAATATGCTGAATATGGTCAATTCTAAGTTATCCTTTGCAGAACCAATGATGCTAAGACTGCAGCACTCAAATAGATAGAGCGCGCTGAACAACTGGATGCTGCGAGCAATTAAATTGACCATGAAGATAAGTGCACATAGTGGAAGCACTATGCGCTCTTAAGGTAGCCTTCTAAGTCTCCTTAAGGTAGCCTTCTAAGTCTCCTTAAGCAGCCTTCTAAGTCTCCTTAAGGTAGCCTTCTAAGTCTCCTTAAGGTAGCCTTCTAAGTCTCCTTAAGGTAGCCTTCTAAGTCTCCTTAAGGTAGCCTTCTAAGTCTCCTTAAGGTAGCCTTCTAAGTCTCCTTAAGGTAGCCTTCTAAGTCTCCTTAAAGTAGCTTTTGATAGCATTTTAAGTAATCTTAGGGTAGCCTTAATGATACACTCCTTTGTCATAGTCAGATGTCTAGCTCTGAGACTAAGGATACTTAAGGGTGATGCCCTAGCTAAGGATACATCTAGGTCTTACTTTGGATAATGATATTCGGACACTATATCTTGGCTAAAGTTAGCCCTAAAGCGAATATCCCTAGCCTGTGCTCAAGTTCATATCAGAGTTGCAAAACAGGTGCTTGTGACAGGGAAAAACCGTACAAATTCATGATAATTTGTACAGTTTTGGAAGAAAAGCCATTCAAATTTTCAATAATTTGTACGGTTTTTGCTTGTCACATGCACCTGTTTTGCAACTCTGTTTTATACCCATCACAGCATTATGCTCAAAAACACCTTAATCAACTCATCCCTAAAAGTACAAAGAACCTTTAAAATCTCCAATTCACCATTAGACATCATTTATGCACTCCCCCCTAAACTTCATCTTCACCACATGCTTTACCATAAATTATCTTTCATCATCATCATCATCTTATCTAAATTGGTTTCATTTACTTCATTCCATTTTTTTAACTTCTTGTTTGCTTTAATACATAATATTTTTAATGTCTTATTATTAATTACTGTCTTACCAACTAAAATTCATTACAGTCACTGTACGAACAATTAGAAGCTTTACGAAAGCTTTTTTATCATTTTTTTTTTTTTTTGCGATGACGCTCGTGCATTAAATTTAATTTTTTTTTTTTTTCAGTTAATTTTGCCAAAGCGAATGAAGAACTTTTTTTTTTTTGATTCGTTATAAATTTTTTCGGTGTGTTTTTCTTGTGAATGTGTAAAGTTTTTATTATTTTTATTTTGTTTATCCTTGATTGAATGATTAGATTAATGCTATTGTATTACTTTATGTTCTGTGACTATTTCACTTATTCGATTGGATTTGAATGGAGAATTTGACAAAATTTTAAGATTCAAAAATTTGTATTTTAAGAATCAAAAATTTGAATTTTAAGATTTAAAAATTTGAATTTTAAGATTCAAAAATTTGAATTTTAAGATTTAAAAATTTGAATTTTAAGATTCAAAAATTTGAATTTTAAGATTTAAAAATTTGAATTTTAAGATTTAAAAATTTAAATTTTAAGATTCAAAAATTTGAATTTTAAGATTCAAAATTTTGAATTTTAAGATTCAAAAATTTGAATTTAAAGATTCAAAAATTTAAATTTTAAGATTCAAAAATTTGAATTTTAAGATTCAAAAATTTGAATTTTAAGATTCAAAATTTTGAATTTTAAGATTTAAAAATTTGAATTATAAAATTCAAAAATGCTTCAAATTTCCACAAACATCCTCAAAATCCAACTCTACTCTCAAAGCACTAATCTATAAAATAAACAATAATAAATGATAAAAAAATTATTCGTACAATTTTTATTTTAATATTTTTTCACAAACAAAATACATAATTTTTAATTTAATTTTAAAAGAAAAAAAGTCATGAGGAAATTTGCAACTTCCCATTTTGTGTATATAAAAAATAATAAGGAATAAGGAATAAAGTTATAAAGAGATTCATAAATATTTTAATATGTATAAATGTTTTTATATACTTTGAAATTCATACATATGATCTTTGGGATGTGATGTTCCTCGCATTTAATTTAATTAAATTAAATCGTCATTGAATTATTGTGTTGGGTGATTTGGATGGATAAGATGGAAGTTTGAAAGAATCAAAATTTGTTAAAAATTCAAATTTGAAAATGTTTAAATTCTTTTGAATTTTCTAAATCTGAAAGTTTCAAAATACTTAAATTTGACACTATTCAAAAATTTAAAATATTCAAATTTGACATTTTTGAAAACTTCAAATTCAAATTTTTTTTAAAAAAATTCAATTTGAAATTTAAAAAAAAAATCAATTTGAAATTTTTCAAAGAAATTCAGTTTGAAATCTTTTGAAGAAACTCAATTTGAAATTTTAAAAATATTCAAATTTTAAAATATCAAAGGAAATAACATTTCAAAATTTTTAAAAATTTGTATTTTGAAATTTTAGAAATTTAAATTTTTTTAAAACATCTTAAAATTCAAATTTGACATTTTCAAAAAATAAAAATTTAAAGTTTTTAATAAATTTCAACTTAAAATTTTTTGAAAAATTTCAATTTTGAAAATTCAATAAAATTTAAATTTGAATCTCAATTTTGAATTCAAAATTTCAAATTTATGAAAAATTAAATTTCAAAGTTCAAATTTATTTCTTTTTGAATTTTTAAATTTTCTTCAATTAACTTCTGCAACCTGCCCTTCCAACTCAATATTATCTTCATAATTTCATCATCAACAAACAATTTATTCTTAATTTTATTAATTTTTTGTTCTTCCTATCCGACATAAGAATGGACTTTTTTTATTTATCATTTTTAACTTGATTTTTAAAAAATATTTATCTCAATATTTTTTAAACTTACAATGTCAGTGTGGATTGAATGCAAAGTTGAATCTTTCTTTTTTTTTGTCTATTCATTTATTCATAATTTGATTTAATAATTACAATTTTTTTTGTCTTTCGTCGGCAGTTGTTAAATAGATTTTTTATTTATTTCATTATCAAGTTAAATACATTTACTGTGTGTTTTTTATTAATTGAAATTTAATTATTATTTTTTCATTCATGCTATACAAAGCTTTTTATTTTATTTCAACAGGTGTGTGTGTGGTATGGTTCTGGAAAGGTTAAATCCCCAAATGGCAGAAAACTGTTGGTCTGCTTTTTTTTTGTTTTTGTGGAAAATTAGTTTGAAATTGTTTTGAGTTGTTGACATTTTCATGCACTGAAGGTTATTATTTTAATATTGGTATTTAATTTGAATGACGTGGAAGTTAAGGGGCATCTATTGGAGGGAGTGTAAGGATGTCAAGTGACATTTAGTTAATGGAAGATTAACTGAAGGTAATTTTGTTGAATTTTTGTTCTAATTTGACTATGTTAAGGAAAGGTCTTCCTTTAAATGGTCCTTTATAGTTCTGATGGTGTTCCCGACCATTCCTATACTTCGATCAGAACTTGGTCTTTTATATGCCTGATGGTATTCTTGACCGTTTCTATATTTGTGACTCTTGGAGTTGCTAATGCAGAATTGAGTCTAGACTTGGTACTCATTTGGCAATCAATTTGAAGAATTTTGTAGATTTTTGAAGCTTTTGGATGAATTTTTTAAGGAGATTCTCGATATTGAGACTGAGAATTTTCAAAATCGAGTATTCGGGATATCCAGAGCTCCAAGACTACTAAGATTTTGCATCTAAGAGTCGACTTAAGTCATATTGACTCTATTGAAGACTTAAGTTGACTCCAAGCTTTGTTGAAATCTTAATTTTGCCTGATTTGCCTAGAATCTATTAAATTCAAGCTTTTTGCTACTCAACGACCATCTTTCCTAGACATTATAACGTATAATGACGTTTACAGGGCCTCCTAACAATATTGGTGTCAAACTAGAGATCTAATTCACTTGCATGTCATCTTAACACTAGATCAACTTATAAAAATGCCTCTTAACCATCCAAACACCCAACCAAGATGACAACAAACTCCAAAATACTCAAAAACATCCTCAAAAATCATCCACAAACCCTAACAGACAAAGAGTATGCTTTCATGGTACAGAAATACCATTACATTGTAATTTGTATGGTTTTTTAAGATCAACCATCCACATTATTAAGAAATTGTACAGTTTTTGACTGCAACGGATGCCTTTTTTGCAACTCTGACCACAACAATGTCCCTACCCATTCAACAGAACCAACCCCTCCATATGTGTATTATAGAAAAAAAAAATCTATTTTTCAGTTTCTATAACTTATTTTCTCTTTATTAAACTTTATGTTAAGGAATTATGAAAAATTCTATTTTTACTGATGATTGAAAACTTTCATTTTTTTTTAATTCTGAACACAAATAGCATTTCCTATAATATCATCAACACGAGATTTTCATATACTTTTTTTTATCTCCATTTACAAACAGAGAAAACTGACAAAAAAGACAAAAATAAATGAATATTTTATGAAAAAAGTTCTGTGACATGCTGGCTTGAATTGTGAAAAAAAATTAAATGATTTTTTTTTTGTGTCTGTTTCATGTTCAAAGTTTTTTTTATACGAAGTTTTATGTATTTTCATTTTGAGTAAACTGACATTAATTAATTATTTGATGATGTAGTTCATTATTTTGGTGGTGTTGTGTTGATTGATGGATGGGGGTTTAGTTGCTGGAGGCTTGAAAAGGGGACTGGTTATGGATTGTTAGGCATTTAGTTGACTTTAAGACTGATTTGGATTGATTGTTTCTGAATTGTGGAGCATTTAAAGACGATAAAGAGCCAAAAATTGCTGGAAATTATGGAAAGTCACCCAAAGATTTGTTCCAAGCCAAGCTTCCAAAATCGAACCAAACAACTTTAGACAGCCAGTAAGATTATTAGGCTATTGGGCTTTATAATTGGAATTAGCAATTTGAAAATTCATCCAATGATTCGTTCCAAACAGAAATCGAACCACGAAACTCTCAATTACTAGTCAAATGCTCATATCACTAAATTATTGGGCTTGACCTTTAGAATTGTCATCATGGTCATTAACCCAATGATGTATTGCAAACAGGAATCGAAGAATGCAACTCTAAAGGTAAAGTACAGACTTACTAAGTTTTTAGACTCTACAATTGAAATTGTCATCTTGGTAATTTAGCCAATGATTTGTTCTTAGCAGGAATCGAACCAAGCAACTTTCTATTGTCGGTCAAGTGCTCAGTTAACTAAACTATTGAGCCTTACCTTTAGAATTGGCAATTTGGCAATATATAAGAACTAATTTACAGTCTTTAAAACCTTGGCGCTATTATCTAACTTATCTCAGAATTCCAGTGGAAATACCTAGAATACTAAAAGTGAAGATACAGAGACTCGTCGCGTAGAAAAGATTCATGGCTAACACATAACTTGATCTGTGTTGTAAATTATGCAAAAACATCTTGATCCTTGTAGATTACGTGGCATTCCGATGAACTTCCACAAATGGAGTCTATCAAACATTAAACATGTCTGTGAGAAGCCAAATGAGTCTGTTCATAGAGACAATGAAGCCACTTAGTATTGGCAATTGGTAAAGAGCAGCCAACTATAGAGCAAGTTAAAGATGCCAACTCAGAGAGATCACGGGCTACAGCAAAGCTGTAAGATCAGAATAGTAAGTAAGAACATGAAAAAGCCTTAAATTGAGATAAAATTCCTCCACTGAGATTCGAACCCATGACTCCTTAATAATTGTAACTAACTGCAGTAATTTAATTCCAAACTACTAAACCACCACACCACTAAGCTACTTTACCAACCAAACAATCAAATAGCTTCAAAACAGTTTTAATTCATGTTCAACAATCTCTCTTGTTGATTTCGAAAATAATATGAAAATTCAAACCACACATCCCCAAAAATACCTTCCCTTACAGTCAACATATTCACCATAAAATGAACAACATCATCATCATAATTATTGAAAATTTATGCATTCGATATGTTTTCCATTACTATTAATTTTTTTCATATTTTGTGTGTGTTTTGTTGTTTACATGAGATTCACATTTCTATGATTTCAGAAATAGTTAGTTTGTTTGGTATCATTACGTCCATCATATGTCAATATTAAATTATTCGGAAAAAAAAATTGAAAAATTCAGCAAAAAGTTTAAAAATTATAAAATAGAATTTGTAATGAATTAGTCGCTAACTATCGAATTTTAGTATTTCCTTTGTTCTGCACACATTTCACATACATACATCCTATTCTCATCATCATTATCGTCATAGTAATTCTTTATTATACTTGAAGATATTCATTAGTTGTTGACTATCGACATAATTTTTTGTTATTTATGTATGTTACCTATCATCATCATCATCATCATCGGTCTTATCTATATCTATTCAATTCTTAATACAAAAAGTATGTTGAAGCAAAGAGAATTAATGATGTGATGAGTGATGGAAGTTGATAAACATTAAATGTTGTTGTTGCTGCACTATATGAGACACGAATGTCACTCTCCTCAATAAATGGACGATCGATTACATGAATAATGCCATTGGTACAAATCACATCCGAACGGAATACATTAATCTTTTTGTTGTTCCAGGTTATCGAATATCCTGCAATAATATGGAAGAAAAAAGATGGGAAAAATATTATATTAGTGATTGAAAGTGGAAAGTTTTTCTTTTTGTTATTTTGATTCTTATGCTATAATTTATGATATTGAGTAAGATGTAAAGGAGATTAGACACTTTGTAAGGGTGATTATTACTGAATTATTGATAGAATTGAGGATTCCTCATTTATAATTAATGCTGTTTTGAGTTTGTAGAGACATAATTCAAAATAAAGTCCAAATTCTATAAAATAAACCTAATTGCAATCCGAATGGTACCAATAAGGTGCAAAGACACAAGGAAGTTGAAGATTCTTGATGAATCTTGCAATTGTAGCCAAGGACTCACGCAAAATATAGTAAAAGGATATTCAGATGCTTGCCGTTATTTGTAAACCTATCAAAACACGTTTAAAAGCCTTAGATTTATATACGTTTATAAGTTAAGGATAAGTTAGCCTATCTTAGATACATTTAGCGTCCAAAACTGCAATACTAGATCGGTATAATGAGCAAAGCTCTTATTTCATATGTCGGAGCGCACTGTTCCGCCGAAATGTTTTAGAAATGCTTAAGATCGTAGCTTACCATCAAGTTTGTCGTGACACAAAAAAGTTTGGACAACCCTGTTCTATTCTATGCTCAGATTTAGAATACTATGACTATTAGCTACATCAAGAGCTGTTTTCTTGGAAAACCATAGGTTGTCTCTATCTATATCTGATGAATTCTAACTAAGGAGTTGATATTCTAACTAAGAGACGGCTTGGCTTGGTTATGGTACAGAAGCATAACCAGATTTTCAGTGGAGAAGAGTGATTGGATTTGGAAATTGGCACTCGATAGTCAGCGATAGAGCCAACTTCGAGAACCGACTGAGAGAGGCCATGGATCACACTTGATCTGTACGGCCAGCGAAGTAAGTAAGGAGTGGTTGGGATCCTGGCTGAGATTTTTTCACGATTTGAAACACCTAGTATGGCATCTAATCAGTCCACAGTTCAATTCAATCGTCAATACTTCTGTTGCTCATCTAGGAGTCTAACATGGTAGTTTATTAGGTCATGTCATATAAGTTGACCACTATAAAGTCAACTGCTCTCAATCCACTTAACCTATAATCTAGTTACATAAATATTTTTCATACTAACTCTCACTCTTCCTTACAGCTTCAATCTAACTCATCTATGTAACTCTCAATAACTTCCTAACATCAATTCCGACTTCCCCCCAGATTTATTTCATTCAATTACAACAACAAACTTTTCAATCTCCCCTATACAAAGTGTCTAATCCCATTACTAAGTATAACTATTAGAAAGTTTATTTTTTCTGTTCTATTTTTGTCCTATAATTTAAAAAAAAGTTATTGATATGTCTACATAATGCAATAATAATGTATGAGAGATGGATGTTCTATAACATTACACAACGGCGAGAGTAAAAGAAGGGATGAGAAAAAATAATAAAAAAAAGTTTTCCATTTGTGACACATAAAATGACGTCATATGGCATATTGTGCTTCATATTAAGTGTGCAATTTTTCACTGGAAGTGCCAAGAAATTACAGTGATAATGATACAATTTCCTTGTGTAATATAAAAAATATACAAAATGTTGCCACATTTATTTATCAAAAATCAATAAATAATCGTGCGTGCCTTTACATTTCCAGTGTCTTGTGCTCATGTGTGTTTATTACTTACAATGCGTGCTAATAATGATTCAATAAACGTTTACAAATATGTGCAAAAATACAGAACAAAATATGTGCTTCAATTTAGATACAAATCGTATGTAAGTAAGTTGTAAGTCATAAGACAGCAAAAAAAAAGTTTTTGTTTCTTCTTAAATTCTTCCAAATGATGCCAAGAATATTGAACCACAGCAAGGTATGGGGGGAAGGCATAACTGAACACGAAATAACTTTATATTCATTGTTAGTTTTTGTTATATAAATAACCGAGCAGAACATCTCCTTTTTTGGATGTTAAAGTAGGTCACGATGGGAGTTTGTTCAAGGATCGATTTCTCTGGTGATTTTAAGATACTGTACGGCAGTACTGGGCGATCTAAATGCCATGACACACTAGTGAGAGGTTTGTCGTGTGCAGTTTCAATCGAGGCTTCCAACAAGGTGTGCTGCAAGAAATAAAAGGTTGCCCACCATTGCTGTGCTGTATAGATACACCTTTGGTACGATGTAGCGGTATACCTGGGATGGAAAAGTGTCAATCCTGTACCGTACTGAATCGTATAATCATTAGAAAAATCAGTTCCAGAGAGGTTAAACGACATTGTTTCAAAGACAGCATTTTTGGCTGTTTTAACTCAATGTTCAAATCTGAACAGTGATGAAGCTATGTCTTAACAACAAAACTATACAGCTCGAGGGTGACATAAAGACACCAAAACGGTTATTTTGGTGTTTTTGTTATTATCAGTAACTGCCTGAACCTAGTTCAGTGATGGGCAACCTGTGTGACGCGGCACATTAGTATGCTGTCGATAATGTTTGAAAATGCCTTGAACTGAATGCCTTGTGCTGGGGGATTAGAAACTGGCAGAATTTATCTAAAGACAGATCCAGCTTTCGACGAATTGTAAAAACGGCAATGGGTGTTCTGTGCGCCTTCGCCAAGGAAGTAATTAAGTAAGTATGCCTTGTGCGCTTTCTGGCTTAGTCTATACTATTATTTACACGACAGATTAGAACGGCGACGTATCTAAGTCATAACAACTCAAATATACAGCTCGGAATAAACAATAATTTTTGCTAATCAATCAAAATGAAAGTAAATTTTTTGTTTTGTGCTGTCTATGGCAATAATAATCATAAAACGTAATGAATACTCGACTAAGTCAATAGAAATCAAGATAGAATGTTTCCATTAAGTGCCTTGTCAGTTGTTTTTCTTATGAATCTTTATGTGTGCTAATTCATACATATGTTGAATATGAAATTTATATTGAGGATAATTGGGAGATGCTTGTTGATGCTTTAATTTGGAGGATTTAGACAATATGTAGAGGGGCAAGTAGAGTCTCTAATTTAATGGCTTTAGAATATTAAGGACGCAACCTCGTTCATGTGAATTTCAGGAAATTAAGTGAATTATATGTCCTTCTGAATAGCACAAGTCAGTTAATCAATCCAAATTCCAGAACGAGACCGACATGATCCAAATCGAATCTGGAGCAATCTAAAGTTACACCAGAATTATATACGGATTTTTGATCGGATAACTGAATTGTGCTATTAGGGACACAGTTTAAACCTGGAATTAACGTCGCTGAGCCCATCTTAAGTCAATTTAAGAGCTTTAATCTAATTTTGAATTTTTAGGCCTATGATACTTTGTAATGAAGCTGTATGCTTTAAATAAACTGACTCAATGTTCGTGGTATTTGCCTATCGAGTCTGTATTGGGCATTGCTACTCACACACCGCCTATTAAATGCCACAAAGCTTCTTATCCATCAAAACATGAAACATTATTCAAATTTTCTTTGAAAGCATTTAAAATTCCATTTTTTCTTCCTGAATTCTCTTCATGAATATTAAATTAATAGTCTGCCCCAACTCCAAACTCAAACGTTCCTTTTAGGCATAAAAATAAAGCAATTTAATTCCTTTCAATTCTCTTTGAATTGTCAATTTCAATTATATTTTTTGACTTGACTTTAAGATGTCTGCATCATGAAATTATTTCAATTTAAGTACATCCTGATTAACAGTCAAAATATACTTTAGCACAGTGGTGGGCAACCTGTGTTGAGCGGCACACTAGTATATCGTCAAAACTTGTTGGAAATGCCATAAACTGTAAGTCACGTCGAGGCTTACCACCAATGTGTGCCTTCACAAAACAAAGGTTGTCCATCACTGTTCCATCTTGTCTAAAAATGAACTTAATAGCAACAAAAACTTTTTATCTTCTACATGCCAATCAAAAGTCATTGCTATATCCAAATCCGGAAGTTTATTTGCTAGCAACAAAACAATTACAAAAGAAAAAATTACAAAAGTCCTCGTGTTATTGATCGAGGGACTTAAGCGCATTTTTGTCCCAGCGATCAGTAATTGATTAATAAGTCACTTCCAGACCTAAAAAGGATCCAGATCACTTTCAAACCTTAAAACCAAGATTCAGTAAGATCCAGGTCACTTCCAGACTTAAAAACCCAGATCCAGTAAGATCCAGGTCATTTTCAAGCCCTAAAAACCAAGATCCAGTAAGTTCCAAGTCACCATACTAGAAATTTAAGAATTTCATCATTTAACGGATTTTCATAATTCAAACCTCATAACGGTCAAAAAAAAAATTCAAACATTGTTCAGTAAACATCAAAAAACATTGAAGAACACTGTAAAACAATGAAAAAACGTGTTGTTGTTTTTGTTGTTGTTGTTATGAAAAGGAAAAATTGTTAATTATAGCATTTATGCGTTGATTTAAAACTTTTAAATGGCCGGCGCCGCAATAACTTTATGGAATTGATCTTTTAAAACAATTCCGAGCTCTCTACGATGTCTAGATAAAAAGTTTTTAACGTCAGCCGAACGCCCGAACGACCGAACAAAGTGATTTATTAAGCTACCTTTTTGAAAAAAATTTCAAAAATGCGCTAAAAACTTTTTCAAAATCTATTTATAAAGCCGATAAATACCATCCATATCCTTCCATTTTATTGATCTAATGATGGACAATTTTTCACCCCTAATATCCTCATTATAGCTGCATACTTAAACATATTTCTTGTCTATAAATTTCAAAATATGTTATTGGCACTAATTCATAAGAGTCTGAAAAAGGCATAAAGCCATTATTGATATTTTTTTACAGCCATCGACGTTATTGTTATTTTGTGTTCAACTCCCCCACACCTCATTCACAAATTTTATTACGGGGCAGTGAGGCATCAAAACTCATTAAATCAAATATTGTTTTATTATGTTGAATGTTGTTTCAGACATTAAGGATGTTTTAATCATTATAGATTGGGTTTAAGTGATATTTGAGATATTGTGGATATTGTGTAGTCGTCTATCTGGTTATGAATTTGAAGGAGGGTTGTATGGATGTTATGTGACGATGAGAGGGTTTGAATGGTCTACAATGGTGATTCTACGGGATGATGACTTGGGTTGGACTTAACTTAGGGATGTAAAGTAGGAAAATGCATGAAAATGGTATCTGTCAAGGCTTCATTTAGAAATTTAGTCCTGTGTGGCTTGAATATGGATTACAAATGCAGTCTTTGTGTCGCTGAGGATATCAAAGGTTAGTCAATCAAGCTTGGAGCTTCAAATTCTATAATTTACATTTCTATGAGTCATTAAAGCTACTAATTTATGAATGGAAATGCCATCTAATCTAAGAATTTCATAAAATTAGAGGATTAATCTCAGATTTCAGTATAACCTGAGCTTGAAAATTCAACATATAGGCCTTGAAGGTCAAGTTCTCCAAGAAAGTTTCCTTAAATTGTTTAAAATCCATGCTACACTAGCTGAAGAGAGATCCGAACAGCACAACTTAGTCGCTAAGGCATTGCTATGATGACACATTAACGACAAGACTTGAAGGTGTCCTGACTGCCGCTTGATGACTGATTTAGATCTTATTTAGATACCAAACGTTAGAATTGGCTATAGTTTGCCGATCGGGAGACTAACTAAGTTATACAGGAAATAGATTCTTTAAATCTGACTTTGTATATGGTAAAAGAGCTCGTAGGCGATCAATAAATTCTTGGAAGGAAGCTATCGATAGAGACATTATTGCACTTGGTATTGGTAGTTACGAAACGAAAGCCAGCGATAAAGCCTATGATAAGGCAAGCTTTAGGCGCAATCTGAGAGAGACCAAAGACCACAATTGATCTGTACAGCCATCGAAGTAAGTAAGTCTCAGTTAGTCTGTCTCTAGTCTCTAGTCTGAGACCTCAGATCATCTAAAACAACCCCTCACATCCACACCCACATCCACACCTAACTCCTCTACAACCCCCCAATTACCAAATAAATGAATGAAATTTAAACAATCATGTAATTATTCATCTCAATTTAATGTTTATGTATATTATGGATTATGAAATGTATATTCATGTAACTACGAATACCGATAATAATCATTAAATTAATTTTCAATAACTAAAATTATAGCTTGAACATGCTTATTGATGCATAATTTTGCTCGAATATAAATAATAATGAATGTAAATGAGTAAAAAAAATATTTTTCAAAAGTTTTTCAATAACTACTTGACATTTAAATTTTACTAGATATGATTGGAAGTAGATTATGTTTTTAGTGAACAAATAGCTTTATGAATTGAGTTTTGACCTGCATGTGATCTTCTTATGTCGTTGAGTAGGATAATGCTGCATTATAATAATCATATTCATGGTGATTGGACATTGGATTTTCATATGATGTATAAACATATGGTAGATGATTCTCTAGGGGTGGCATTGGAAAATATTCATTGAATCTAGGCCATATGGACGGATTATATAGTTGAACGACTTGATATCGTCCTTCTTGGAAGAGTTAGACGATAAATTTTATATTGTATTCTGGATATTTTTATGTGGAAGATGTGTAGGGGGGTTTAACCTTTATAGACTAAACTTTGGTCAGTGATAAATAGAAAAATTGGATGTCTATAAATAGTTGTTTTTCATGTGATATTAGTTGAGTAGCTTTAATGCTGGAAGTTTCTTTGGAAAGAGATATTTCCGGACTTTATCAAAAATATTGTTTAAAGCAGATTAATAGATTAAGTTTGTATTTTGCTGAAATTCAAAACAAACAGCTTGGCTGCTAGAGGATGAGACAAACAATTATTGAAAGGGTGTAAGTTCAATTCCCACTCATGACACATTATTGAATAATTGCTTATATCTGCCAAAATATTCAATTTCAAGTTCTTTGAGATGAAAGTTCAAATTATATAAACAGATCGAATGTGGGTTCAATTCCTACTTGTCAATCCGTCTCTATCTATCCGCTTGTTCATGTATCTTTCTCATGTGTTATTAGCCACATTAAGATTCATAGTAGGTTCCAAATCTTATTACAACAAAGATTTTGAAGAAATAGTCCACTTGATAACAAAATAGTCCAAGTGAGACTCGAGCCCACGCCTTCTCGATTGCATGTCAAGTGTTCTTATTTATTGAGCTACTGGATGTTTCTAGAGAGAGTGACATAATTGTTCATTTAAATCTCCTTCTCCTTGATAAAGTCATTGCAAAGATCTTATCGTTGTATAGAACCAAGACGCATAATCTAACACGGAGGAGATTCTCCACGCCTATCTGTACAGAAGCAACTCATTAGAATGGATAATTTATAAAGGGTTCTATTTACGCTCATTAAAGGGTACAGAGTCCTTTAAAGGGTCCCTGAAAATAAGTCGATTCTTCCAACATTAATAAGACAGAGTTGGACAACACTTTGGGAGTCCAGACTCCAGAAGTCGCCTCCACAATGGAGTCATTTTGTGTTTCATTGGGTATCATTTTGTATTTAACAGCATTAAAGATCAATCCTGGAAAGAAGCTGCCAATAGAGACAGTATTGCTTTTGGCATTGGCAATTGGCAGACGGAAGCCGGCGACTGAACCATTTTAGGGGGTCCATAGATCACAGTTGATCTGTATGGTGATCGAAGTATGCAAAGTAAAAATCAATCTTAAACCTCAAGAGTCAACACCAAAACCTTTTCAAATCTCAGCTATTTGTTCATCAAATCCGTATCAAATCCAAATAAAATTCATTGTTAAACACATAATCAGCTTAAACTGAATTAAGGGTTTCGATAAGTATAAGAGACATCAAAAATTGTTTATTATATCTAACGTATAATCATAATCGATAATTCATACTGAGTGAGTGTAAATATTTATGTGAGAAAGTAGATTTTTTTATTTTTTGAGAGAGACATTGTGAGGATTTTGCTTACCGGGACGAAACTCACTAAACGAATAATCATCCTCCGCTAGATTAAAAATACATATTTTTTGATTTATATATAAAATTACAATAAAGTCATCAAAAAATTTGAGTGAAATTTTTGGAAATTCTCAAAAAAATTATAAAATTGTGTACCAAATGACAAAAAAAAAAAAAAGGAAGCCCAGTCTATAAAAAATTCATGCATGCATTTTATCCTCAATTCATTTATCCATCCCAATTTAAATGTTTTCAAGCATAAAAAAGCTTCACAAAATTTACTTTCATTTTATAAAATGAAATGGAAAAGCATCAACATCATGAATATGGATGGATGAATAACAGACAGCAGTAGGTGAGATGGATGGGGAAGCAGTAAATTAATGATTTTAATTTGAGGATCAATGTTGAGTAATTTTTTATTTTACTGTGTTCCGATAAAATGGATGATGAAGTCTCAGAACATCATAATAAAATTTATGCATGAATTTTTCAGATTACAAGAGCTTATTGATTATGATGGTGAAATTTTATTTGATTCTGAAGTATTGTTTTTTTGTTGTTGTTGGACACAGAGTTGTTGTGGGGGATGTTGGCAAATTGGATGGGAGGGATGACTCGTTTTGACATGATATGGGGGCGTTTTCTTGGTATATCTACTTAAAGGAGTATTCAGGGGATTTGTATTGGGGTTAAACCTCCTTTTTTAGTCCTTTTTTGAGAACAATCTGCATCTTTTCTTTAATCTACAGCATATCTACCTAATTGTATACTTTTTCTGCTACAGTTTCCAAATATATACTCCTTCCCTACATCTAATTAGGGTATACACCTTCCCAGGGTATCCATCTACCTAGGGATTACACCTAAGTTATACACCTACCTAGGAAATAAGTCTACCTAGAATATGTACCTACCTAGAGTTATACCAACTCAGGGTATGCAACTACCTAGGATATACACCTGTCCAGGGTAAATACCTTTCTAGGATATACACCTACCCAAATCATGCATATATCCATGGTATACACCTACTCATGGTATGCATCTAATTAGAGCATACGCCTACCCTATTCAATACTCCTAAGATATACCCTAACGTATGCACCAAGTGTGCGTGCAGGAGTTAGTGTTTACTGTGAAAACTTCTTTATGAGAATGCTATATGGTGCCTAAAGCATAAATGAACTATGTTGTAACTAACTTGAAGCTTTTGTATGTTCAATTTGCCATATTAACTCATCAAGCCTTTTGGTGACTGTTCTATTGGTGCCTAAGTGCTATACTCCTAAGTTTCTGTCAACTCTTTTAAGCTCTTAATGATTGAATCGTCAATGAAGCATCCCTTAAACCGTAGATCAAGCCCCCAGATTCACTTCTAATAACCCCATAACAACTCTGTTCCCACAAACAAAAAGGCTTCATTATGTTTGTTTATGATTATTCGATAGTATATCAAAAATACAGAAAATGAAAATCAAATTTCAATGCAAAAAAACGATACAAAATTTTGTCATGTGAATTTTGGCAAGTAGTAAATCACAAATGTGTTTATATGTGTGTGTTGATTATGTGACACTCGGATGAATATTATTATTAAATTATTCAAAGTCACTCGAGTCTATGTGTTTGTGATGAAATAAACAAAGAGTTAAATGCCATCATTTCATTTTCAGATAATACTTTTTAATTTTTGTATATTCAGCATAAATTTTTTTTTTATTGAAAATGAATTGAAGTGTCATTGGAAATAATGTTTAAAATAAACATAGACAGATAAGAGGGATGTAGGAGATGAGAGTAAACATAAATTGAGAGATTTAAAAACAGTTTTAAAAGGATTTACGGAAGAGCAAAAAGATTGAACAAAATTATATAGGATAATAATCGATATGGAGATGAATGGTTAATAGATATGATGATCGTTTATGCAGGAACACACTTTGAAGGATATTTTGAAACAGGCTGGTTAAACAATGTTGAATGAAGCTTTGGGTCACAGTTATTATTGGATGGGGGACGATTTATGGAAGGGACAATTTGTCTGAAAATTATCGTAAATCTCAAAGCTTCAATTTTGTTGTAATTCCTTCTTTTTCAAATTCGAATTTTCAAAAACCGTTGAAAATTTTGAATTTGCAAAACCGTCAAAATTCTTAAATTCTACAAAACTGCTAAAATTTTACAAGCTTTCAAAATCGTTAAAAAATTTGAATTTTACAAAATCGCAAAAAATTTTAATTTTTAAAAAACCGTGAATAACTTTGAACTTTACAAAATTTTTACTAATTTTGAATTTTACAAGACCGTTAATAATTTTGAATTGAACAGAATTCCTAAAAATTTTGAATTTTACAAAACTGTTGAAAGTTTTGAATTTTACAAAGCCTTTAAAATTTTCAAATTTTACAAATTCGTTAAAATTTGAAATTTTACAAAAACCGTTAAAAATTTGAATTTTACAAAATCGTTGAAAATTTTTAATTTTACAAAATCGTTAAAATTTTAAATTTTACAAAATCGTTTATAAACTCGTTAAACTTTCAAATTTTACAAAAAAGTTTAAAATTTTAATATTTACAAAATTGTTGAAATTCTTGAATTTTACAAAATCGATAATAATCTTGCATTTTATAAAATCGATAAAAATTTTGCCTTTAATAATTTTGAACCTTTAAAATTGTTACTAATTTTGAATTTAATCGTTAAAATTTTTGGATTTTATTTCAATTCTATTTGTAATTCTAAATAAAATCTCTTCAACATTTTCTCTTTTTAAATTTCCCAATTTTTCCATCAATCTCAACAAAAATCAATACAAAATATTAAATCACCAATAAAGGAAATCACAGACCATAAAACATTCTAATAAATTCATCATGGAAATAACTTGAAAAGCTTTAAAAACCAGAAGGAAAAATATGAATTCTTTTATCAAATATTTACAATACCATTCAAATCGATATAATAAAATTTTTCCATCCCCATTTCCGTTATTCATCTCATCATCTTTATTCAGTCAATTCTGTGATTTAATATAGAAAAAAATTTCTTTTATTGTAATTGACTCGTTTTGATTTCGAGATGAGAATTTGAGTTTGAATTTGAAAATCGATGAATTTTTTGGTATTTCACTTCCAAAATTTCCCAATAAACATAATGACGTGTGATGACGTGGATTTACAAAAGAGCAAAAATTAATGACTTAAATAAATTCATAAGTAAAATGTGAAAATAATTCACATAAATATAAGTAAATAAATTTCAGATATATACGAATAATATCCATAAATTTTAAAGATATATAAAATGAAAGAAATATTTACAGAAGAGATAAAGTACAGAACAGAAAGAAGGAAATAAATCAAGAATAAGTGTACATAAAAATTTTCCTTTAAAAAGAAAAGGAAACGAAGCTTTGAAGGGAAGTTAAGAACAAAAGATTCGTTTGAGAAAAACGATTGAAGACTTTTGTGAAGTTGGGTTGAAATTTTCTTTTTGATGACTGAGGATTTTTTCAAGGGTGAGACGTGATTTAAGATACAGTAAGCCATCATGTCATCATGATACTATGTGAGTCTGCGATTGTCTGTTCGGGAGCTTGATCGAGTTTGATAAACGGCAAATAAATCAGTAATCTGTAATATAGTCGTTGATTCAGATTAGGAAGTATGGCTGGATAGGGCATACGCTTAGGAAGAAAAATGTCATTGCTGGGACAGAAACACAAGTTTGTTACACAGCCCTTGAATGGAATACACAAGGAAGGAAAAGGCGACCAAGAGCTCCAAAATCTACTTGGCGTAGAACAGTGATGAAAAAATGTCAGCTCAGCGTGCGGACAGAGAATTTGTACAAACTAGGTGACTGAGCCAGCAACAGAGTCAGATGGAAAGCCTTCTGTTGAACATGGTTTCAATAAGTAAATAACGAATATTGTGGCTGAGGTTCCAGCTTAGGACCAAATTCAAAGGTGTATCCAAAACAATTTAAAAGAAGGAGGGTTATAAGAAATAAAGGAGAAGTAAAGTAGTCCTTAGGTGGAAGTTTTAGAAAGAGTCCATAAGTAGACCATGTACAAGAATCTGGCCCAGAATATGGTGTGTAAAAAGTAAGGAAATTCTGCCTAAAATCCATTTAAACGGCGCTAAACATTGCTTATAGGCTTGGACATTAAACCCCTATACCAAGCTTCCAAGTGGAACATGCGTTGATAAGTCGACTAAATTCAAATCCTAATCAGCATTCAGTCATCAAAAGAATTTTCAAAAATTCCCATCATACTTCACTTGCACTTCACAAAAGTACTTCTTTCAAACAAAATAACGATGTATGTATAGAAAAAGAAGGAGTAAGTAATAAGACAAAAGAGAGTAAAAGTCAATTTGTGTTACATTGAGGTATGAATAAGTTAGAGTACAATTCAGTGAAAACAAAACAAAAACAAAAATGTTTTTTTGAGAAAACAATAAGAAAAAGAAGTAAAAAGGAACGTGCCAAAAAGCAAGTATACTCACGCTTATCGTGCTCGGTAACTCTAATCTTCAATTGATCACGAACTGGTGTTAAAATAAGAGCGTCAGATGCAATGGACATATTTTTTAAATCACCCATTGTAAAGATACGATCACTAACAATCAAGTGTCGTTCTAAAATTGAATTAGCCTATAACAAAATTGGACATTATTGGACAATTTACAACATTAATCACATCCAGGGATATACTCACATGATAAGAGAAGTCGGGCATAAAGAGTTTTTTGTAAACTGATGGAAATTCGTTCTCTAAGCTTCTCCAGGCCTTGTCACGTGGCACAAAGTATGTGTAGCGAGCTGATGTTGCATTTAATTGATCATTAAATCGATTGCGTGTTCCGAGCCAGAGAGTGTCGCTGAAATGAGGAAGAAGAAAAGGTTTTTGGAATTAAAATTTTGATTTATTGTTGACTGAAGTGGATGCTTATTGACTGAAGTATGATGACTGAAGGATGATGCATGTATTGCTCTATATCATCATGGATTGAACATCACGGTACCTGGAAAGCACACGGCATTGATATGGCTGAAAATCAGGTTTTGGGCTAACTTGACTCTGGCTTGAGTTGGCTTATCAATATAAGCACCAATGTAAGGTGATAAGCCAGCCTGGATTTGGGACCAGAGTCACATTACTTCGAGGTCGGTTTACTTGACTCTGGGCTGACATCGAATCTGGCAAGGAGTCAGAGTCACGCTGGCTTGAAGAACGAGTGTCGACCATTTGTCGACTAAAGCTGAATTTGCTTGGTATTTAAGCTAAAAGTCTCCTTTAAGCTCCAAGTCCACTTCAAGCTCCAAGTCAACTTCAAGCTCCAAGTCAATTTCAAGCCACTCCAAGTCTATTTTTAGCCCCAAGTCAACTTCAGGCTCCAAGTCTTCTTCAAGCTCCAAGTCTACTTCAAGATTCTCCTCTTGAGAAGCTCTGAACGGATTGTCTCAAGATCCAGACTATCCTAGACAATCTGGACATCGAACCCATCTCGAGAATCCCAACCCAAACCTACACCACGTCTCCTCTGCTCCTATAATCCTCTATCATTCATCACAAGTGTGCTTTATAGGCTTTATATTATGAATTTCAAGCATCTCACAGCAAAAAAGCCACAACAGCATCATCACTTCCCATAAAAATGTGCTTGAATACATTTTTTTTGTTATATTCCCCCATTAATTTATGGATAAGACGTGACATTAATGAAAAGTACTTCATTAACAAGACAATCCCACTACCCAATTTTTCTTTTACTTACTTCAACATTGGATCAGACTGTAATTTCTCCAAGACCGATGTATATGGAACGCCAAGAACGTGGTCGATGATATGAACGAAGCCATTTGTAGCAGCAATATCAGACTGAATAATTGTTGCATTAACACCGCTACCCTCAACGGTTATGGTCTTCTCATCTCCTTGATTCAATACGTTAAAGTATAAGAACTTCTTGTCGACATTTGTCGGTACTTGAATAATCTGCGAATGGAAACAAAAAGATGTAATAAGATGCATAAAGAACATCGACGAGCCTTTTTGTTTCAAGGCAGGCTAAAAAAAGGGATGCGATCCTTATTTTCGCACATACTTGATTGTTGTTGGAACGTATCTTTTCCGCACTGTAGCGCTCATTCACAAGATGTAGATTCAAGATATCTCGCATTTTTTGTTTGTTGCTGTTGTTTTTTTGGTAATAAAATCATTTTTTTTTCACCGTCGTTGTCACAATCGTCATTGTTCATTGTGTTTTATGGAAGGTAAAAGAAAAGGAAGAGAAAAAAAATTATTTATTATAAAGAATTAAAGTAAAATGAAATGCTTTGAGTCGAAAATCTGCTTATGTTTGTAGATTTTCTGGGTGGTTTGAGATGTAATTGAGTCAAAAATGTTTAAGGTTGAAAAGGTACGATTGAGGATGAAAAGAATTTCACAATTTCAACGTGGATTGATTTGTATGAAACATCTATAAAGGACTAGGCATGCAAAATGGAGACGAATAAATGGCAAATTTTTGATACTATTTAGTCCAATTGTTGATTGAATAGTTTCTAAGGAACTGAGCTTGATGTCAATCTTTTGAAACTTGAATTTCATATGCAGCCGATTTTTGTATGTAGTCAAATCGACTTCAAGCTCTCTGTTTATACAGTATAAACGTTACTAATGACCATGATCTCTACGTAAAGATACAGACTGCTACAAATCGTAATAGAATCAGTTTTTATTGGTTTGATGTTTGAGTACTAAAGATAATAATTGTTTTGGATATAAGAATAGAATTTTTAGAACATTTACTGCCAATTTTGTCTTCAAAACACATATTTAAATAGCTAAAAAGAAACCAAAAATGGAATTTAGCCAGCTCAATTCAAATTGATGCCAATTGGCCGAATGATGTCCATTATAGTTCATTAAAGTTCATATAGAACTAATTAATGTCTAATTAATGACTAGTTTTAAATAATGTTTTTATGTCCAATCGGGTTTTATGTCAAAATTTTGCTTTAAAAAGGCTCAATTCATGAAAATCCATGCTTATGCCAGTTGATTGAGTTAAGTTTAGGTTTTATTTTAGATAAACTTTAGTTTACCCTAGTTCTAGTCATATTTTGACCTAGTTATCAGAGTTGGCAGGACTCTCTTTCTGGATAAAAAGGATTTTCTGGATATTCAGTGGATTCGGACTTTTGAGTCCATTTAAAATCCAACTCCGGGAGTCCTACCAACTCTACTAATTATATTCTAGGTATTCCAGGTATTCCAAGCAATTCAACAAAAGAAAATACTCGTTATGATATTATATCGTCGCCCGGTTAGCGACAAAGTCTACAAAATGCCATGACAATGCCCTAACAATGAATTAAAGGAATCCTAATGGCTGTTCTAGCCTTTTTTGCTGCAACGTGTCGCTTGGAATGTACCATAAATTTCTTAGTTATCTCTAAATATGCAAATTGTATTTTAAATACAACCTATTAAGATTTTAAAGATACATTCTAGGATCCAGTCTAGGGTAAACCAGAGAATCCGGAAAATCTACCTTGATATCCGTCTACTTATACTTCCGGGTATCAACATTCTAACTCTCTAAACCATTTTCTAAATCTTAATTATACAAAATTCCATAAACGCATTCACATATCACTAACTCAAAGGTCAATTATGACCCAACATTTTCTATTTCTATCCTACAGACTCACAATAAGAAGTAAAATCCCTTTTTTTCTCAATTCTCATAGTTTAATAGTGCATGTAATTGTGCCAATAAAAATCTCCGCACGTCTCAAATTGTCCGAATAAATAAAATTTCGATTTGTTTGTTAAGTGTAAGAATTTAGGACTTAAATGGAAGATGAAATATGCTTTTATTCCTTCTTATTGTGTGCTTTTCAATTCAATTCGTGTGTTTGTTACGCCTATGGACATGAATAAAAAGAGGAAGGCATGCCCCTTTACATTTCTAATCGCTTTCAATTCGAATTGTAAACAGAAAAAAATAAATAAATAAATGATGTAAAAGTTCCTACGTGTTTTTGACCATTCAGTACCTATCAGGCAAGGCATTCAACAAACAAATTTTTTTTTAAATAAGCTTTATGGATTTGAATGATGATACCCATATCAACATGATCATCTCTATTCTATCTAGCCGGTGTTTATTGTGTCATGTACTACTGTTGACATTATACTCGTCAACGTATGCTTACCTTAGATCGAATGGTCCACCGCTGATTCAATTTCAGCAGTCGATATTTAAAAAAGGAAGAAAAAAGGCAACGAGAGTGGTCAATAATCTTGTCAATACACAGTAGAATTATGTCAACATGCAGAAGGGGATTTTTGGGGATGTATCAAAATGAATTATCATCATTAAGTAATTTCCGCGTATGTTTCCTGATGTTTGGATGTTGGGGAATTATTTGTGATTTTTTCTTAGAGATTGAGGGTCATTCAGTTATGAGGTGACATGAAAAATCGAAATGAGAGTTTCGTAGTAAGAGAACGGCCCTTATACTGTTGCCTATATTGCCCCGTATAATATGCCCTACACTGTCTTCCACCTACTGTTACCTCTATACTGTCCCACTACACTGTCCCCTTATACTGCCCCCTTATATTGTCCCCATACTACTGCCACCCTATGCTGCATCCATAAACTCCCAACTCTTCTACCTACACAGTTGCTATATTGCCGGTGCCTGAATATCACGAAACTTCCTCAGATTTCTTAAAGCTTCCCAAAAACTTTCATATTAGATTATGAATTTAATTATGGACTGACTAAACACGAAGATTGAGATGCTTTCATTCAGTAGACATGCCAAAAGAACATTTTTACGTGAGGAAGAAAAATAACAAACTTTAATATTAAATTTCCTAGCATTAGCCTTACATCTGTCAATTTCCTAATATAGATTCAATTTTGAAGGCTGAGAATCTCATTATTTTTGTATCTGATGACAAAATGAGCCTATTTTTGATTTAAAAGTATTGATTTTTTATGGTGGGGAAAGATGATGAATGATGTCTAGGTTTGTGAGATTTCAACTTCCAGGTGGAACTAGGAAGGCACTTTTTGGTAAATTCCATCAATTGATGCTATTTTTGGGAGATTTCAACTTCCGCGTGGGACTAGGATGGTTTTTTAGGAAATTTCCAGCAAATGGCGTCTATTTTTGTGAGATTTCAACTTCTGGGTGGAGCTGGGCCTTCCCAGTTAGTTACTTTTTAGAAATAACATCAAAAATGGCTGAATTTGCTTCAAAATTCCAGCATCTTACTCTAAAATATTGTCGGGCAACCTGTGTGTCGTGGTATACTTGTATCTTTGAAAATGCCATGGACCCAATGTCGTGTTCGGTTTTGGTAGAGCCTTGTCCCTAAGGTTCTAAGGAGCAATAAAGCTTGAACAACATTGCCCTAAAATCCACTATTCAAATCCTTAAACATCATTTACAAACAACTCCCAATCCAATATTGTTCTTTCACGATTCACTGAACACAAAAAAAAATTCATTCATCTTTTTCTTCCTATTTTTAGGTGTAACGACGGAAATAAAAAGCTCATTGAGTCTATTGTACAACAATTGCTTCTTATTTATTCTCATGATTCTTCTTAAATTTGTCATGAAACGACTGAATGGAATTGAATGACAAAAAAAAAAATTATAAATAAGCTTTTTGTACTTTGTCACTCTTGTTATTGGACTTAAAGCATGAAGTACAATAGCGGAAGCAAAAGTTCATCGAATCGTAATTAAATGCTCATGTTTTACGTCAAATATTTTTAATTAATAAAAATGGATTTCATTTGATAAATTTTAATTATGCATAATAATTAGATTAGAATAGAATAGAATAGAATAGAAAGTAGGGTATGGCATGTGAATTGTCGTTGCTGATCTTAACATAGAAATAGATTTAATTCACCATGATTTATAGCCAGACTTGTTTATATATTTTTTTCGATAATTTATTGTTGACAGAGAGAAAAGAAGTAGATTTAAAGGGAAGCGATAAAGGCTTCAGCATGAAAAGGGTTAAGGAATTAACCTTTTGAAAATAAGAATGTAGGCTTGATCATGGAACATAAAATGATAATTTTTATATAGGATTTGTGATATCTGAATGTTTTTTGTGGAGGCTAGTTGTAAGTGATGAGTGCTGGAAGATAGGATTGGGGAGAAGGTGCAAGGTATTGTGATTTGAAGACTCTAGGGAGTAGATGAGGTGAGAATATAAGAAAGGGCAAGGCAAAGAAACCGAATAGCTCTAGTTTGACGGATTTTGGAAGGATCGTATCAGAGGATTGGGTCTGCCCAGAGTGTAGTATGAGGAATTGAGCCATATATAGGCAAATCTGTCAATCAGACTTCTGTAGCCGAGTGGTTAGGCAACAGACCAGTATTATGTATCACTCTTATGTTAAACCGTGAGTTCTATTCTCAACAAACTCTGATCCCTCTTAATTATTTCATGGAATGTTGTGGATATGACGAGAATTTGGACAATTTTCTTAACATTGTTGACCTTAGACATTAAAGCATTGTCTGTACATTGTCTACCGAATAGTACAGGTCAGATAATCGATTCAAAATCGAGCACCAAATCGCAATGTCCCTAGACAAGTTAGAACCAACTCTAGCGTCAAGTCAAAGTCACGCCGACCAGCTACTGAATTTTTGATCGATCAACTGATTTGTTCTATTCAGTTCTGACTTAAACACCAATATAATTATGTTTCATCATCTCCAAACAGTCCCCATTACATATAAATCCTTAATCACATTATCTAAATGAAATATTTCTACTAATTTGCATTGCAATTTCAACCAATTCCATTGTATAAATTTCCCTATAATTCTATTAATAAATCTATACACAACAATACTCAATTCAATTGTTATCCATTATTCCAAAAATGTTGTAAACAGATATGATTAAATTAGTGAGAGATGTAACGAATCCCATCAGTTATTCAATTAGCATTTAAAGTGAATTATTTGTTGTGAGTCCCCCCATCATCCCTTAAGTAAGCAATCAAGTTAATTCATTAGGTAACAAAATAAATTCATTGACTTTGAAAGTATGTAAATACTTTAATTTTGATTGTTTTGTTGTTGGATGCTTTAAGAATATTGTATTACGATGTTATTGTATTATGGTGGAAGCTGTAATTAAGCTTGAGGTGTTTTTTCGTTTAATTCTATTATTATTTAGAAGCTGATTTGAATTTTGTTGATGAAGTTTTTGGAGATTATGGTGGAAAATTGGGGAAAAAATATGCTTTAGTTAGTCTTGTAAGATAAAACCTGCTTTAGAAATTCATTCCGCACGGTAATGAGTCCAATTGCGCTCCAGCCAAAGAAGTAAGTATGTAAGTCTAGTTGTGACTAATTGCTGGAGAACCATTATTTAATTTTCATTATTTAAAGCCTGTATCTTAGATTCTCGATTCTAGCTTATCCGATGCCCGACTTTAGGTCGATTAACTGATCTGTGCTATTCCAAAGGCTCAAGACATGGAAATGACATAAAATCTAGTCATATGCTGTAGAAGTCCGAATGACGGATATCCATACCTTAATTACCGATAAATATCCGTTACCGTCAAATCTGGATTATAGATAATTTTCGGACCTCTAATATGCTAGCATGGGCTTGTCTTAAAGCTGAATTTTACAAAATCTGATCCAAAACTAGACTCACACTGGCCATGGTCCAGATTTTTCGCCATATCTACGGAATGACTTTCCTGGGACAATTGTTAGATTGAATTGATTTACTTGCAAAGCTTTCCGGAAGGTCCGGACTATGGAAGTCATCATTGACAGTGTAAATCAACCTTTTAATTAAGATTCTAGGATAACAGAGCAGTAAGGCATCAACTAAGAGTAAAATAGGGCTTTAATCCAAGACTTTTTGTATGGAACGATTGAAACTGGACAAAACAAATATTTTCAAAGTGATTTTGGCTTTGAATTTGTCAATTTTAGGTGGACCTCATCCAAAAATCCCATAAACACCTCTTTAACTTCCATACTCCCATCCTCTTCCAATTAACATTCAACAAGTATTTAATCACCCAATTTTCAATAATTAAATTAGCGAATAAAGGCACCTAATCCTTATTTTAATTCCTTATCATCTCCAATTAATTTTAATAAAACGTTTCTATCTTAAAACTTTTAATACTTCCACAGAAAAAGCCCGAAGCTTCACAAAAATTTTCTCAAAATAATTACAACAAATCCACAAACATTTCCGTCTGATTTGATTATATTTATTAAATCGATAAATTTCAGCTGCTGTTTTCTCATTCAATACCCAGCTTGTTTGTGACTGTACAGCAGCAGCACAAATTAATTAAGATTTATTACTTAACAGAAAAATAATTTTATAATTGCCATTTCAATGTGAAATTAATTATTTTTCATCTTTAGCAGCTCGTCCTGCATCATTCAGTTGAATGATTTATTTAATGGTGTACAAATTAAAGTCTTCATGGACATCAAATTAATTAAATTGTAAATGCTATACTTACCCTAAAATATTTCTAACTTCTGGACGGTTCCATGCCTCATTGCTTGGTGCAAATAATGTCACATCTCTCATTGAGTTGATTGCTTGCATAAATTCACCGCCAACGTCCATAATTACTTCGTAGAACTTGAATAGTGGACCATCTTCCTTTTCCTAATTGAGAGAAAGACAAAATTTTGGGTTAATAATTTTTGTAAATTTTTTTAATGGATTTTTTGAAGTTTTTTTGTTCTTAAAAGTTATTGGATGCAATAAAAATATAAAAATTTGTTGTAAATTTAAAGGAAATCAAAATACTTGCATAGAAAATTTAAAGCGATGGTCATTTTTTAATGGAATTTTAATGATAAAGAAGAAATTGGACTAGCTACAAAACCTTTACAAACTTAGTTCTACATATTTTCAAACAAATTTTAAAAACTTGATGAATTTTTAATGATTTATGACTAGAAATAAACTAGTCTAGACAATCCATCTTGCTACCCAATTGTCTTCCAGCTACCCAAAACTCTAGCAATGCAAACTACTAGTCCCGGAAGGCACATGGTGTAGGAATGTTCGAAAATCTTGTCCATGATCAACACGGCTCTAGCTTAAGGGCGAATTCTATTGAATTTGATCTAGGCCAAAGTCAGGTCGGCCTGGGGTTTGGACAATTCTAAGCCGTGTGCTTTCTGGGATCTATTTAAGCAAAATAGACTTAAACAGCAAGGAAATAAATTTGATCCTAAGTAGAAAAGACTGCGTTTAGTCAACCGCGTGTTTAGTGATAAACTAGCCATTTCATGAAAAATTCCATAAATGTCATGCAGAGCTTGCAATCGACTTGAATTATGCATTAAGTCTAGTCGACTCGAGTAGAATTTTCTATACAAAATCCGTGTCGACTACCAGTTCTGATATCAAATTTATAATTAGACATATATTCGACTAATTGCAGCCTGTTCTCCCCGCGAACAAGATTCTAATTCTAATCTATCCCTTTTGTTGAATAATGCATGCCTCTGACTTTCTAACCTAAACTCACAAATCTTGAGTAACACATCATGACATTGCAAATGCACCCATAACAATGCTATAACGATGTTTCATCATATGATGGTCATATGACATCGTCAAGTCATCCTAATGATTGCATTCGCAATAAATGACCATGATATGCTGTTCAGCAAACAACCCAAATTTCCATTCTATCCTGATCATCACAAAACAAACCTATCCAGCTATTCAATCTACTTTTAAATTGATATAAACGACAACAAACCGTTTGTCGGACATAACATACATTTTCCCTTATCTAAAGAAATTATAACCCAAATAACAGACCATCCTAGTCTTTAACGAGACAACAAATGACGATGAAAAAAGAAATTAAGGAAAAACAAACTTTTTCTTGTGGAAAATTACCCATTGTGTAGACATTTCCTACTCATTCCATTCCTAAATATTGTCTCGGATAAAAGTTATCATTTCTCTAAATTAAACAGTATAAAATGACCATAACTTTCATTTCCTTTTTTTTTGTTGTTTTTCTTATATCCTAAATCATACCATTGAGACTAAACAAACACAAATAAAGAATGAAATTGTAAAAAAAGTATATACTTTTAAGGTATAGGAATGATGGATAAAAAAGTGTGTGTTGACAATATGAAACAAATGAACTGGAATTCTAATGAGCTTTTGAGGAGGGGCTGTTCATAAATGATGTCGATTTTGTGTCTCACGACATTGTGTCTCATGACATTGTGTACAACATGACACTGTGGACACCATGACACTGTGTACATCATGACACTGTGTGCACCATGACACTGAGTACCATGACACACTATGTACCATGACACACTGTGTACCATGAGACACTGTGTATCATGAGACACTGTGTACCATGAGACACTGTGTATCATGAGACACTGTGTATCATGAGACACTGTGTACGATGACACATTGTGTATCATGAGACACTGTGTATCATGAGACACTGTGTATCATGAGACACTGTGTATCATGAGACACTGTGTACGATGACACATTGTGTATCATGAGACACTGTGTATCATGAGACACTGTGTACCATGAGACACTGTGTACCATGTGACACTGTGTACCATGTGACACTGTGTATCATTAGACACTGTGTACCATGAGACACTTTGTACCATGACACACTGTGTGCCATGAGACAGTGTGTACACCATGAGACACTGTGTGCCACGACATTTTGTCTCATGACACTCTGTAACCTTCTCTCTAACAAATCTCATCAACACCATACATCATTAATGAAGAAATCCCAACTTTCGTTTTTGTAATATACAAGATGAAAAGAAGCATTTGATGATTCATTCAACGGATGTGTATTCACAAATGTAATTTAATGATACAAAAAATGAAGTAAAAAAGACGAGCAAAAAGAAAATGTTTTTGATGTAATGGAAATTTCTGAGAAGAATAAATCACACAGCATATCCGTAAGGAATGAAAGTTTTTTTTCCTTCTTCTTTCATCCTTTATACTGTAGACTGTTTGTATTTCATTTGAAGCTTTACGTTTTCTTTTTTTTGTCGAATTTCTACGTGACCGTAAAACTATTAAATCAAAAGTAAAACGTGTTCTTCATTTCCATGTTTGTATGTTTAAGACTTGCCAATTTTTCAAAGTCTGTCTTCCTTCATAGAAATGCTATTTCGTGTCGACATGATAGAGATTCACATTCAATAAAGATGAGACAAGCTTCGTAATAGAATTTGAGGGGTTGATATTTATTCTTTGAGGTAGTTTTTGTGAAGCTTATTGAGGAGATTTTGAAGGAAAGTTTGCTTTTCTTGGAATGTGCAAAATAAAATTTGAGGATTTTTTTAAAAGGAAAAAGTGTGCTCAAGTTGTGAATCAACATGATTAAAGGTATCCGATTGGAATTGGAAGTTAATGTTTTTTTTTGGGGATATTGACACTTATATGCTGAAGATTTGGACAAAAGTTTACTGATTTTTCTGTAAACTTGTTGGATTTACTGAGAAGGAAGTAGATTTAATGCTTTACAATTTAGAGTGAATCGATGGATCAATTTACAGTGGATTTACAGCTACAAAGGACAAAAATGATGCCTAGGTACAACAACATTGCGATTTAATTCTTAATCTCGCTTTACACCCAAACTGACAAGGAGGAGGATCAACAGGGTTGAATAACACACATTTAGGTGAGTATCCTCATTGAGCTCACACTACAACGTGCTCGCTAAGCATTGATACGTCGCCGAATTACCGACTGGACATGAAGTTGCCTTGACAGTAGCGCAACGACTAGCTTCGACTCATTTTCATTGGAAAAATGCGATGAGCC
Organism: Chironomus tepperi; assembly: GCF_022539635.2. Classification (NCBI taxonomy): domain Eukaryota; kingdom Metazoa; phylum Arthropoda; class Insecta; order Diptera; family Chironomidae; genus Chironomus; species Chironomus tepperi. The sequence continues at coordinate 8,007,538 of NW_027226207.1, forward strand.
GCATTGTGCAGCTAGGATTGTCTGTTAGGGACCTGCCCTGTTACACATGGAAGTTAGAAATTCCCTCAATTTTTATCATCCACTTGAGAATTCTTTTTGAAGACTTTAAGATTAAAAACAGAGAAATAAGCACAGAAATTGATAGAAAAAGTTGGCAAACGCCAGTCAATTGACATAATTCAGAGAATTAAGCCTTAAGAATCGAGTTATAATAAATTAATTCTAAATCCAAACTAAATTAGATAGGGAAAATGTTTGGATTCTAGAAGAAGTGTTTAACTCAGAAGAACTATCGATCCTGATTAGCAAGGATTGCGTATACCTTGATGGTAATCTGAGTTAGAACTGGCAGGACTTTTAGAGTCTGGTTCTTGAAAGGAAGCTGTCGATAGAGACAGTGTAGCACTTGATATTAGTATTTGGCAACAGACAGCCAGCGGAAGGGCCAATTTCAGACGTCAGCTGAGAGAGGCTATAGATCACAGCTGATCTGTACTTTCAGCGAAATAAGTAACTAAATTGAGATTCCGGACTCCAGAAAGGCGTTTCCCTTAAAGCACCTTAAAAACCCTTCAAAACAACTCCTAAACCAACCCCAGATCAGCTTCAGCTTCAACAAACTCTCAGCACATCCACACAAAACTGCACAAAAGATGAACTTTATTTTCGTACGAACAACATTGTGATGATAATGATTATGATGATGATAATGTAAAACTTCAGATGTTCTACATGAAGGTGATGATGAAAAACAGAAGAGAGAAAGAGAATGGAAGTGAAATATTTTTTGGCATGCAAAATGAATTCTTAAGTCATGTGAATTTGAGTTTATATGTTGTATAAGAATGCAAGGATGCTTAATTTTTTTCCCAGCCGTAAATACGTGAATATACATTTTTTTCAAGCCTTTTTATTTCTATCTTATTCATACGTTCACTTTGTGTGTTTGGCTACAATTTGCATTGCATGCATGTCGACAAAAATGAGGAGGTGTCGAGCATATTATATCAGGCAAATTTTGTTATTTTTTTTTTTTTTTGGTTATTATTTCAATCGTTCTTATTTTGCACTCGAAAAATGTTACGAAAAATAATGAAAAAAAACATAATGAAATCTGATTCTTGCCTTGTTTACTCTTTCCTTACTCGAATAATGGTAATGCCTTCTTTCCATCATCTAAAAAGCAAATGATTTTAATGGATTTTAATTCTTTTTTTTTGGAATTTTTCTCAAAACTTTCAATTTTGAATTCTAAAAAATTTATTCTAATTTTTTTGAGTTTTTTGGTGTTGTCTACAGTTAAGCATGAAGATAACTCGCAAATATGTGCTGATATAATATACTTTATGCAGTCAAATATTCATAAAGTTTCTAATTTATTCATAATTTTGTTGGTGAATTTTGAATTTTTTGGTTAGAATTTTAAATTCAAATTGAAGATTTCAAGTCGATGAATATTGAGTTTTTAAAGGTTTGAATGATTTTGAGCCTGATTAGCTACCTAGACCAAAGTTCGAATTATTGATTAATTTGTTAAACGACACCTTTTGATTGTTTTGATTTAATTCTGATGATTAAATGCTTGAGAACATGATCAATGAAGGTTGAATTATGAGTTGAATAAAGCTGCTTGTAAAGGAATCGTAGGACTCAAGGACGTATCCAAGGAGAAGGGATTTTTGGAAACAAAGCCACCCCACACTATTTTATACAATAAAATGCTTAAATTAGCTTTTAATTCATTTCAAAAATGTCTCAAATCTAAGTGTCAAATTGACGACAATTCGACTATAATTACAATCATATTTTATGAATTTTCTCACATTTTCCTCAATTTTCCATCATTTTCCACATTTTCTAAATCCAAGAAAAAATTTCCCAAAAAAAAAATTAAAATCGCTGACATTTTAAACAAATTTTTACGCCTTTAAGTCGTCAATTAATTACAACCAAATTGTTATTACACAAGACAATAATTAATTGTTCCACCTGGAACTTCCACATTATACCGTAATTACCATAATTCTAATGACAGCCTTAATTTCCCAGAAAATCATCACAAATTCCAATTTTTTTTTCATGTCTTTCAGCATAAATTTACAAGAAATGTTAAACAGATTAAGCCAAAAAAAAGTTGGCATTTTTTAAATCCTGCCAAGTCACAAAAAAAGGAACAAGAAGTATTTTTAAGTTTTTATGAAAATATACACAACTTCTACTTCCTCATACGCTAATTTACTTAACGACGTATTAAATTGCTTTTTTCCTAGAAGGAAAAAACACAAATTTTTTTTTGTGCTGCTTGACTTTCAGGCACAAAAGAAAAACTTTTTTTTCCTACCTCTTTCCATGCCATTTACGTTTACAGCATGGATGAATATACAATGTATAATTAAAGACAACAATAATTTTATGCTGCCATTAAAGAGTTTTTTGCATATCTGACGTTCTACTTTCGTTTCGACGTCCATTTAGCACAAGAAAGCTTATATTTGAGAATTTATGGCCCGCGAAAGGTTTCTATAATATAAACAGTACAGATATCTAAGAGCTATAAAATGAAGGAAGCAAATTTAGTTAATTGCTGTGAAAAAAAAAATAATGTAAGGCATTTGTAGATGACGAAGTATTTTAAGCGGCTTACATGGAACAAAACACGATAGTAGTTGGGGATGTTTACTAGTTTGGTGTGTGGATTTTTGGGTCAGATTTGAATTTGGGGCTTTTACAAGAATGATATAGATGGAATGGTACCAAAACAAGACAGAATGTGATTAAGTCCAGTCTAGAGCTAGCAGGACTCCAGGCAGTGCCATGGCCTGCACATTGGAGTCTATCCAAGCATGATCCAGTCTAGAATGGCTTCAGAATGAGAATAAAGTCTAAACTAGGACAGAACCACGACTATACCAGGATATGGACATACCAGGACCATAAATGACTTAGAATTCATCCAGATCAAGATCATTTTCAGATCAAGATGAGTATTGACGGGTTCAATGTCAACAGGATTAGTCCAGGACTAGACAAAAATGGAACAATATCGAAACCTGGACGCTGACCTGAACCTGGACTAAGAACCTGGACGGTCCAGGCTGAACCTAAGATGCGATCAGTACTACCTTAAGTACAGGCCAGGTTGGGAGCAGGACTAACCAAGAATTGCTCAAATACATTTAAGGATGTCAGGAATACTTCAAAATTGACACAATTTGCACCTAATTTCATTCCTCAAACTTCAAGACAACCTCCTATCCCATCCAATTCCACCAAAATTCACCATCAACCTCAAACTCCCATAAAACCCTTGACATCACTTCCAAACTCTCCCCTACCATTACATTCCTTCAACTTTTCCGACTTACTGTTAAAGATTAATAAGTGCCTTTTGCGACATTCTTTTTTTCTGTTGGCATTTTTACAAAAAATAAAATGAGAACAAAAAAAACGCGGAGACAGAAAGGTGGGTAGAGCGTAATTTTTTATGATCAACTTTCATGTCCCAACATTATGCCATATGTTGTTTTTTTTTGCAGCTTATTCTGTGAATGAAGGGGTTGATGGCGTTATTGTGGCAGATTGTGACAAGTTTTGAAGATATTTGGAGATTTGCGGGGTGGATTTTGATGGATTTAGTTGGGGATTGTGGGAAATTTGTGTGTCAAGGTGAGGAAATTGAATGTTGAGGACATGGCAAGCGGACTGTAGCTAATTTCAGGTAGCAACAGAGGAGGATTACGGAGCACATTTGATTAATACAGGCAGTAAAGGCCTGAATTAGTAAATTAAAAGCAAATCATCAATGAGAACTTAAAATTGACTAAAATTTGCTATAGAAAAGAAGATTCAACTTCATATTCCTCATTTTTGAGCTTAATCACTGCCTTCATGAACTGTACAGATTAATTTTGATCCATGACCATCGATAGATTGCGCCAGAAGCTGGTAGCCGCTTGGCAATCAATAATACTATCATTTCTACGTAACAACAGCTTATTAAAGCTTGATTCTTAGACTATAGCAATCCCTTGAAGCCATGACTTCAATTTCCACCCTTTCAGACTGAAATTAAATCCTTAAGAACTCCACAAACCCTAAAAACCCAACTCCACTTCAAAATGCTTCAAATCGCCCATCTTACAGCAATCCCTTCACTTTTCCCAGTCTTTAAGCATCCATTTTAATTTGCTTTCCTTTCTTTCCCTCTCGGTGCACATCATACAGTGTCAGACAACAGTGTCAGAAAGAGTGAATATAATTTTTAATGCATACACGAAGTGAAAAAAGGGGAGACAAAAAAGACAGCAAGAAGACATAGCAAAAAAAGAGATGCGGATGTGTCCCCAGTTAAGTTGGCATCGGTCAAAAGCACATTCTGCATAGAATATTAATCAGTTTGTTTGGTTTAAAAAAAGCCATGGCAAAAAATATGTAATATAATTCTTTGGGGAGATTGTTTGTGCTGCCTTTTTTGTTGTTGTTGTTTTGGTTTTCTTATTATCTTATTATTTAAATGTCTGTGCTGTCTTTATACCCTTCTTAGCATTAAAGTCTTAAAGAATTTTCCTTAATGTAGGCAATATGAATGAGAAGTAAATTATTGAAGAAGATATGAAAGTTAAAGTCGTGCTGTTTGTAGGCAGAATGTTGAGGCAATTTGGATTAATAATGCATTAGGCATATGGGAGTTGAAATTGAAGGAACTTGAAGATTTTTGGAGGTTTTTGAGTTGGAAATTGGAATTTTTGTTCATTTCTTGGTTTGTCTTTGTTCAGCAGATTCTTGAACAGCACATTGTGCTTGCTATGGCACTGCTATATGGCCGTATTACCGGAAAGATCCGAAGATGCCCTGATGTCATCAAGACGGTTGACTTTGACCCATTTTATGCCGAAAAATGTGGTTCGCCGCATTGTACAGCTCGGAATTGTTGTCTTTACTTCCAATTTACAGCACATGCTTGATAATTCCAACCATCAACATCCACAAAAACCCCTTAAAACATCAGAAGAACAATCCTTTTTAAATTCATCAACAAAACCAAACAATCCGACAAATTGCACTACATAACCAGCAACACCAAGCAATTTGTATCTTTCAGACTATTCCAGACACAAATCCCCATAAGCCAGCATATAACAATCCTCAAAAAAACCAAATGTAATCAAATAATCACTTTAAATTCAACATGAAAAATTTCATCTTGATCTCTTTATTAACTTAATGTCTCATCTTGTGTCAACCACGTCATGTCTTCTTATATTATTGATTCATGTGACATAACATCAAACATACAGACGAGAGGCGAGAAATGACGAAATATCTTATGCAATGTCTCATACATTTCATATTCTTTCATCATAACATATTTCATTAAGAATGAGGATAAAAGGAGAAGGGACAGAAGAACAATGAGAAGAATAAATATAATAATAAAATATGTGATGACAAAACAACCGAAAAAAAGAGAAATAGAGAAAATGAATGGAATCATATGAATCAGATTGTGATGATTTGTGTGTGACTATAGCGCATTTTTTTGAGGAGGAGATTTTGATTTATTTTTGGGTCATGGAACTGTTTAAGCTGTTGTTTTGGGAATTAGATCATACTGTGAATTTTGTATGAAGTCGAGTTGACTTGACTTGACTGCTCCATTGAAAATCTTCTGGAAAATCCAAGTTGACTTCGAGCTCTGCTAAGATATAGTTGGAATGTCAATTTGAGCACTTTTAGGATATCAATCTGTGTTGTGATGTCGATATTAGCAAGTTAGTTGTAGAGTTTTGGCTTATAAAGTTTAAGTTAGCTTGGATTTATTCTTAAAGATCATTTCTCTGGACCTTAAGATGGCATTATATGCTTAGCTAATTGAATATCATTGGTATCATCAGTCTGAGCGACTACAATGGCAACAACTGATTCTACAGCATCGCAGCTCCCAACTCATCATTCTAAATGCATCGATTGAGTGATGCAGTTATACCCCAAGCAGCACAATGCAACGAGTTACATTTTATACATTGTAAATGTTGGTCAACTGGTCGTTAAGATGATGTCTGGGTTGCTTTGTGCCGTCAATATGGAAACAAGAAAATGTTTGACTTTTCTAGTACTGTACGGTACGGTTGGGACTATATAACCTGGCTTTAGTATGTCCTGTAATTCTTATCGATGCTGCTTAGATAAGTCTGTCAGGATTCTGTCGAGGCTTTGAGATAGTACAACAAATCATCCTTCAAAGTGCCAATTTCAAGCTCTAAGCTCCACATATTCCATGAAGAATTCAAAAAATCATGAAGCTCCCAAAGAATCCATTAATAATCCCCAAAAAATGACACACAATCCTCCCAAGACATCAGACAATATGACCTCTGACATCGCCCAAAATCCCAATCATCCTCACAAAAAAACACGCTAAAAATGACTAAAGATGAAAAACTTTTATTTTGTTCCTTCATCTCTTTTTGCTGATGATTTATGATGTGCGTAAAGAATACACTTCATCCCAAAAAAAATATGAATGACGATTTGATGTCAACGTGTAAACATACATTATACCCTTGTTTTCCATATTTACTCTACAAAGAATACTGAATGAATACGATGCATTGACTATTGTGTGTAAAATAAGCAGGAAAAGATCTTTTTTTTATAAGGAATACGATAAAAAAGTATGAAATTTGCGTGAAGATTTATGCGTCCCAATGAGAAGTTTAATAGATTAAAAAAGATAAGGATATGACAAAAATAAATAAATACTTAAAATGTGCTAGTGGAACAGAAACAGTAATAATAAATATATGCAGCATATTGCTCATCATTTTGAATCACAGCTCAAGCAATAAATTGATACACAAAGGCTCTTTGGTGCCTCTTTATGGTGCCATGCTCCATTATCATAAAAATCAAATTTCTTAGTGCCAGCTTTCAAGCTATTAAGTATCAATTTTCAATTTAAGGATTTTAAAATTCTCTTAAGGAATGCAAAATAGCCTTAAATTTAAATAAAATTCAATTGAATACCTCAAGTCCCCAATGGTGATTTCATTTAAGGATATTGACACTCATTTAAATTCCATTTTCAATTCTCTAGCTTCATTGTTGAGGACATTGACTTTATTTATTCAAAATCTATTTTAGAATGGAACTGTCTTGGAAGAATTGACGAGAATACGCTTTACAAAAGGTAATAGAACCGTCTACGGAGGTTCTGGGTCTGAAATTTGCATTTTGTGTCAATTTTGCATTAGTCTTGGACTGAATTTATATCAAGATGTGCTTTTCAGTGGATAATATAAAGTCAAAGATCAGACACTATCGTAAATTACACCCTAAAATCACACGGCAAATAAATGACCCGAAATCCAACCATAGACCGACTTGACTCTGGCCTGAAGGTAGATTTCATCAAATCTAGACTAGAAATAGCATTAAATCGGTCTAAGGTCGAATTTTCAATCATTTATAAGCCCCTGTGTCTTCCAGGACATATACATATGCATATTTATAGCACAAATCGGTTAATTGGTGCAACATTTGGCACCAAACTGGCGTAGCTCTGACATGATGTGAAATTTAAACCAAACCATCAAACCCGGTATAAATTCATAGTTACTCGGCATCCGGTACAAATTTAGAGACCCGGAATGAAGCTAGATTCAGCACAAATTAACAACTTTCTGACTAAGTCAGAGTCACGTCGACCAGCAACCGGTTTTTTGATCAATTAACCAATTTATGATATTAAGCATACAGTTAGGGTTCCATATGACTCATTGTTTCTACTTTGGAGTTGGCTGAGTATCCTAAGTCCATTATCCTACTCAAAAACCACCCATAATTCCACTATTTCTCATCTACATCCACCACTAAAATGACTCACTTCCAGACAGTCTATAAAAAAATAATCTACTATGTCTCATGTCATTAATCCCTTTCCCAACAACACTATATGAGTCATGTTCCATTCAATTTTATTAAATGTAACTCTTGTGGCAGTTTTAATTGCAATCAATTTTAATTCACATGAACAATCAAGCCACGAGCGATTTTTTTTATAACTTTATTGTTGGACAGAATGTTTTTTTTTTATTATCCAGCATAGAATCAATTTTTTTTATGTTATGTGAAAACAAAATTATAATTGGTCATGCAAATTTTGAGTGTCGTGCTCAACGATGTCAATTTCATTGTTATTCATTGTTATGAGCTACAGAAACTTATTTTTTTTTGGCGTTTATAATGTGTGAGGTTGTAAATTTTTTTTAAAGCTGTTCTTCACTTAGGGGGTGTGGATATGTAACGGAACGTGAAAAAATTAACTTCTTAATGCCCTCCTTCTTTTTCCCAATGTAAGCATTGACCAAGTCTCGGGTAATAATGACCAAGTCTCGGGTAAGTCTTGAACAAGCCTTGGGTAAGCCTTGAACAAGCCTTAAGTAAGCTTTGAACAAGCCTTAAGTAAGCCTTGAACAAGCCTTAAGTAAGCCTTGAACAAGCCTTAAGTAAGCCTTGAGCAAGCCCAAAGTAAGCCTTGAGCAAGCCTTAAGTAAGCCTTGAGCAAGCCTTAAGTAAGCCTTGAGAAAGCCTTAAGTAAGCCTTGAGCAAGCCTTAAGTAAGCCTTGAGCAAGCCTTAAACAAACCTTGAACAAGCCTAGAGTATGCTTTAGGCAAGCCTTGAGCAATCCTTGTGTAAGCCTTCAAGCATGATAAAATCTGGACCTCATGTCTAATAGCATGACTTAAGAATTGAAAGATCCCTTAACAGCTCTTAGCATATTTCGTTCAAAGCTAAAGGAAGGGAGGCAGTAGGGTAAATGTGAGTCAAACAACAAAAATCCCGAAAATTCCACTGTTCCTTTTAATCAAAATTTCATCATTTTGCACCATAACATCCAAACCATCCCCATTAACGAGGTGTGTCAGTAATGAGCACTCGCACTCAACAAGACTGAAGAAAAAAAAAGGTCAAGAAGCGTCGTCATTAAAGTACAGAGGAGCAAACATGGTTTATAGACTTACGAAAATGAAGAGAAATGCTTGTGTACACATAAAAAAATATTTAGAAGCTTACAAACACTTCATTTAGCTCATTTCCCATAAGAAGTAAGAAGTGTTTTGAGAAAAAAAAAGTCTTGGGGGAAGATTGGAAGGAAATAAAAAAAGAAAGAGCTTTAATGAAAATTTAAAGGTTGAGAACGTGACCTGGGGTAATTTTTATATTTTTTTGGAGATGAAGTCAGAAAGCAGTGGGAAGTATCTGGCTGTTTAGATCTTAATTGAAGGAAATGACAGGGAATTTTATACTAAATTAATTTAAAATTGTAGTAATATTGTCATTTGGTGCTTTTGGGGATCGGAATTGAATGTTAGGGTGATTTGGTGGTGTTTGGAAGGATGTTATGAGCAGTTATTGGCATTTAAAGCTTCTGATTCAAGATGTCATTCACTTGAAATACTAAGAACTATTCCGAAAGTCAAGGTTCAAATCCTAGAAGCAGTAAATAGTCAGAATTGAGCTTTAAATCAAAAAACTCATCAAATTTAAGTCTGGAAATCACCCGAACAGCATAACGTGTTCTCTAGGGCATCGCTAAGTCGTCGTATTAACGGCAAGACCCAAAATTGCTATTAAGGCTCATTTAGACCCATTTTAAGGCAAAAAATGCGGTTTAGCGCATTGTGCTGCTTGATAAATTCTCAATTTCCAATCAATTATTGTCCAACAATCTTCAAGTCCTCCCAATTTTCCATCAAAATACTCTTCAATACCTCATCATTTCCACATAATTTAATATCCATCTCCAACTCATTCATTACTGTTTTTCAAATATTTTTCCCAAAACAATTTCACAATATTACATTAATTAAGTTCATTTCTATTGAAAAATTTTCATTACTTCAAAGACTCTCTCTTTCTCTGTCTCTTGCTTTTCATTTTCATTGGAGAGCAATAATTATTTAATTAAATTTCAAAAGTGCTTTTAATTAATTCGACAAGCAAGATTCATTCTTCTTATATATTTACTTTACAGTGCCTTTGAGTATTAAATATCATTCATCAAGCTATTCAAGCTGGCTGTTGTTTTTTTAGTCAAGGATTTGACACTTGGAAGCGTTAAAATTGATTAAGTTTTTAGTGAGAAAAACAGTTGATTGTGGGATATATAGTTAGTCCTCTAACGTGTAAAAAGACCGCTTTCAGGTACTGTTGTATCTTTCGGTACTATGTAAGCATGATTTTTGCTTGTTAGAGATCATATTGTGCTTAATGTGATAGAATAAATTGTGGCTGATAAGAAAAATTGTAGAATTTATAATTTCAAGTGCTGCTTGTAGGTTCGATTCCTAACGAGTAAAAGTATTATTAAAAGCAAATCGACATACTTTTTTTTTTGGTAATTTTTATATAATGCAAAGATTCTTAAAATGAGAATTTGGATGGATTGGCACGTGTACTTAGTTAATGATGGGGTTCGAAGAGGTTCAAGGTTGATCAAGGGAGATTCTCGTGATGATCTTAGATACACAAGTAAGGCCTAAAATGAACCAATAGAAACCAAATATCCTAATGAGGTCCATAAAAGATCAAAGTGGTCCAATGAGGACCAACTAGGCTCAAAATGTATCAACTGATTTCATGATAGATCAAGCAAACCCACAAGATGGACAAAATGGACAAAGAGGTTCCTAAATGGACTAATAAAGCTCCAGATAAACCAAAAATGTCCAATGTGAGTGAAAAATGGTCAAAATTGAGTTCAAAATGGTTAATTTGAATACAAAATGAATAAAGGTAGTTCAATATGAACACAATAATAGTTTAAACTAAACTAAAAAAGGGGCTCCAAGATGGATCAAGTCTTAAAAAAATGAATCATGAAGGTCTAGGTTCAACCAAAGAATTTTTAAATACCCCAAAAACACTGAAAATATATTTTTAAATTGCCAGAACCTCCTGGTTTTTATGAAAATTCTATTCATGACCCTTAATCGCCTTTGATTCATTACTTCATTCTTTAATATAACCTATATAATGTTCAATTTAATATAATATTGTATTAACCCCCCTGCAATGCATTTTTAAATGATTTATCAAAAATACCAAGCAGTGATGTGAAACAAAAGGCAACATAAAATGACATATAAAAGGCAACACAACAAGAAGCAAACATGCGATATAAAAGCAAGCATAGGCTTAGACTGTAAAGAGCAGTAGCTCACTAAATCTATAGTAATACAATGAGAATATACTTACATTTATAAACTTCAAATTATTGATATAATATCGGTTTTTTTTTTATATGTAGGAATATTCATAAGACAAAAGTTTATTGGAAATGATTGATACGTTGACAGTCGACCGTAAAATTGTCATTTTTATTAACAATATTTGATGGATTATGAAACCATCATCATTGATCGGGTCGTACATCAATTGATTGTGTTTATGACATTGAATTGGTTCAATTTATTTGCGGTTTATTTTCATATAAAAATTTCATATAGAATTTTGTGTGAGCATCCGTCATTTTTAATTAATAGATTGCATAAATTTTTATATATATTTTTTAAACATATTTTTTGTATATTTTTGGAATGGATGAAAATAAATAAAAAAAAAACAAGAAAAAAACATTTTTTTAATATTCGGAATTTTTTTTTTCGTTCACATCGCCATAATCATAAGAGAATAAAAAGGTATATAAAAAGGAAGAAAGAAAGAAAGAAAAATAAGATCATTAGTATATACATACATTCATGATAATTCAGAGTTGCTAAGTGGACGTAATTAAAATTTTTTGTCTAGAATTTTTTTTTTGATTTTTGTGGAACTAAATTGAGTTGTTGGTTTAAGCAATATCTTGATTATGGATGGTTTAAAGACTAGATTTTTAAGATTTTAAATGCAATTCTTCTCTAAGTTGCAAATATTGATTTAATCTAATGTTTTTAGGTGGTATCTTGGTGATTTAACTTATTTTCATTCATTTCATACTTAAATATGTATTCTAGGGTAATATTCATTGAATTGCAAGACAGTCTACAAGAGTAGTGCAGCGAAATTTCTCTAAAATTTGATTTGTGACTTTAACCAACTGTTTTTGGAATTGAAGAATTTTAATTAATAGGATTTTATACAAATTATGTCACGTAGAAGTGAACTTCATTCAAAAATATTTGGATTCTTTGAGGATTCTAAGGAAAATTGTTGTTAAAATGCTGCCTATCTTCAAATTTGTAAATTATTTAAGTAATATGTCAGTAATAAGTGAGCTATGCTGACTAATGTACTAATTTTAGATATTTTTCTACTTGCAAACTTAAAGAAATTGTGCAAATTTTACTGAAAATCTAGATTAATTATTAATTTGTTCGCAATTGAAGGGGAATATCGTAGGACAACTTGATAGGGCTAATTCTAAAATTAGGCGATTTTTTAATCAATCCTTAGCTCTTGAAAGAACTCGAAATTTGAAGGTTTTCTCAGTTTCAAGTCAGACTTTGTATTTAAATGCACAAAAAAGTAAAATATTTTGAACATTTTGCTCCAGAAAAACTTGTAGTATCCTTTTAGAAAATAAAAAATATTGGCTACAAGTTTTCTGTTTGAATATCTTACAATTTAAGTTGGAATATTAGAAGATTCCCGAAAGAAACCATGAAAAAATTGTAAAAATCTGGTTTCTGACTGTCATTAGTCTGATCTGAAGCAGAATTTCGTTAAATATAGTTTAGATTAGCATAACAACAGCCTAGCGCAAGATTTTTAAAAATTAATAAGTCATCCTTTCGGAAAACAGAAAAATCTTCAAAATCCTGCCACTGCCAAGCATTTAAGAGCAATAGCCGGCATGTTAACTTAACTAATTCTTCCAAGCTTCATTCCGAATTGCTTAATTGAAATTTTAAACTTTTAAAATATTGCTTAAAACAACCATGCCAAAAAATACTTTAAAATTTGTCATCATTCCAAAGTACATCTTCCTTATAACAACTCTGAATTTTATTTTTTTTATTTGCAACTTCTGCTAATTTAAATTAAATTTTTTTTTTCTTTTTTTTTTCAAACAAACAAATTTACTTTAATTAAAATAAATTTTTCTTCATTAACTGATTTGTTTGCTCTAAAAAAAATTACTTTTTTATGATTAATGAAGAGTGCAGTTTTGCAAACTAGACATAATTTAATACTTAATGTTTGAAAAGATACTTTAAAAATAAAAAAAATATAAAAAAAATTATTTCAAATGCAAAAAGATTTTTTTATATTTAAAAAAAAAATAGGAAATGAAAAAATGAGGATGAAATTTCTACTTATTTATATTATTTTTTAATGGAACTCATCAAGGCAGAAAAATATTTTTTTTTTCTCTTGTGCTGCATTAAAAAGCTTTCAAAGACTTTTGAAGAAAAAAGAGGTTTTTATGATTATAAAAAGAAACTTTTTCATAAGTTAAAGTCGATTTATAAATAGTTTGAAGAACTATAGCTTTAAGGCTTAATTTTAAATGCAGAAATTATTCATTCAGGAAGGGTTTTTGCTATTTTTAATAGGACTATCTGGGAATTTAGAGTCAATGTTACATTTTTCATTGAGTTTGATGATTTAAATCAGTGGTAGGCAACCTGTGTGCTGCGGGACACTTCTACGCCCTCATAAACCATTTCCCGTGTCCGTTTACAGTCAATGATCACCATCAAGGTGTGTCGCGCCCCACAGTTTGCCCACAACTGTCCTAAACGGTCAACGAAGCTACTAAGTGGTTTTTTATTCTTCAGCAGCTTCACCATTAAGTTTAGCATGCTACAAGCCCTTCCACACACCTTAACAACTTCCCCCTATTTAATATCACTTCCCCACCTGCATCTCAACACAACGATAAACAAAATCCATAGAGAATTTAATGCACAATTTTTTTTATGAAGGCTAAGAATAATTTATACAATATTATAAACAGTTTTAATTGCTCTAGGTAGTCTCGCTAATTGTTGTTATAAATTACTTTAAATTATAGTGTTATGGCTACGATAATAGCCAACCAAAAGGATTATAATAGCCTCAAAATGGATATAAAAAGTGTAGAAAAGTAGGTGGGTGAGTGAATGAACTTTGGGCTTGTTTTTATTTGATTTATGAGTTGTTTGTTGTGTAGAATTGAGGATAGGGAATTATTTTTAGATTTGAAGGTGAAATTTGGAGAGGAAGTGAATTATTAAAGCAGTTGAAGTCAATGATTCTCAAATTTTTGCTAGTTATAGATCTGTTTTAGAATATTTTCAGACAAATCCGAGTAACAAAAATGAACAAGGTTCTGACTTAGAATTTAAGATTTATTAAAGCCTTTAAAGTTCCGAGGTGGATCTTCCTTCATTTGAGAAGCTCGGTATAGGCTAATGTTGAGTTCAGCAAATTATTTGAGAATCTAGCTCTTTAGTAAATCTTAAAAGCAGCAAAGAAGCCCCAATTCTAAAAAGTCCCGAACAGCACAAAGTGTTCACTAAAATATAACTATGTCTCGCGTTAACTGCAATTTTAATTGCAACATGAGGGCCGATTTTGACAGTGAATATTAGGTTTTGCCAAATTGTTTGCCTTGCCGTTTGAATTGGAAGGGTAGCCAACGATAGAACCAGTTTAAGACGGCAATTGAGAGAGGCTATAGATCAGAGATGACCTTTAGGGTCAACGAAGTAGATTTGTAAGGGAGTTTGAGTAACACTAGATTATATTGTCATTCTTATCCATTTTAAGGTAGCTAAGGAAGCGGTGAAATTGACTTAATTATTGGATTTCTTGCATTTTCCTGATAAGGATCAAGTTCGACTCTCATCAAATTTGATTGCAATCTTCAAATTCACGATAATTTACAGAATCGACCTTCAATTTAGAAAAATCCTTAATAAAATGTCTCATTTCAAATATTTAAAAACTTCCAAAAGCTGCTGCATCATCCTCTTAAAACATTCCCCATATCATCCCACACAAATCTCAACCTAATTCTCTCTGACATCACAATTGTCAAAAACAAAAATCCTCTTATTCAAACTGAAAAAAAAACTTCTTCATTTTCTAAATTTCAACTATCTTTATAATTAAATCGTTTTTTTAAAAAAAATTGTCTTTTGAAATAGAAATAGAAATTCAGAATTTCTAAGTTTTGTGCATCTTCAAAGCACATAAGAAAGTCTTCTTTTGGAATGTTTTAATAGAGATAGTTTTATGTATGGCAAGCACAAAAAATAAAAAAAAATCTTCAATATTTTCTTTTCAACAAACTTTAAAGTTTATCAGATTTTAGTAAAATGCTCATTTCCAGAAGAGATTATAGAAGCTAACAAGAAAGTTTATTTTAATGCAGAGATTTTTTTATAAAAATTTTAATGAAAAAATTGAGCAATTTTGTTGGAAATTGTTTTTAGCATTTTTTTAATAACTCACTGCATGAATAAATTTACTTTACGAGAGAAAAATTTGTTTTTAATTTGATTAAATATTTATGATAGTTTTAATAAGTCGAGAGTTATAGTTTGTGAATCTTTAAGTGGGATTAATTGGAAAATTATTGCAAAAGAATGTTTAAAAGCATTGAAAGTTTTCTTATTTTTTAACAATTTTTTAAACAATTTTTGAGGTTATTTACTGACTTTTTGAGGAATATGAAGAGATTAAGCTCTAAATCAGGGGTGGAGAACCTATGAGCAATGGTAATAATTAGCTTAGTGGTAATCAAAAAACAGGTTAATTCAAAAATCGAAACCAAATTGAGTTAATCAAAACTCGACAAAAACCGATTGAAATTTGTATTAAATGTTATACTTCACAAGAGAAAGCAGAAAAAATATCCATCCAAATTTTTATCGGTTTTTTGCTAATTGGAGCAATTTTAAGTCGACTTCGACTTCTGGGACGCTCTAAATTGCTCTAACTTATTGATGTTTATGTGTTAAAAGCTAATTAAAGCGGGTTCAAGTCAATTTCGACCTCTTGATTACCCAAATTTGCTAAAACTCTTCGGAATTTAGCCAAATGGAGCTATTTTGAGACGATTTTGATGTCTTGTCTTCCTTACTATGCTTTAAATAGTTCAATTCTATTCAAAAACAACTTTAATTCCCCCAAAAAATAATCATTATTAAGATACATACTCAATCTACTCCAACTTCTCCCCACAATCCAAATTCAACCCCAAAATATCCACCCATTCAAAACTCAATACAGATTAACTACAATCACCTTCAGCAAAATATATACCTTAAATCTTCTCAAGTTTAATCACCGAATCAAATCTTATATCTGTATACCTTTTTCATCACACATTCGACACATGAAAAAAGCTTTTCTTTCTTCTTTACTTTCTCATATTCATTTGCGGTATCTTATTCTTGGGCCAAAAGGTAAAGTTTCTTCATGTCCTTCCACACTTTATGTGTTAAAAAGGATTTGAAATGAATGAAGTTCTGAATGATAAATTCTCTTGATAATAATTTTAACATTTTGAATATTTTTGGGATATAATTATCTTTATAGTATATGGAATATTGAATGGAGTAGATTGGAAAAGAGCAGGAGCTAAAACAGGAATTTGTAAAGGTGATTAAGGGTTTGATTCCTCGAATACGCCCCTATTGTAAAGGTGTGAGAAGGGAATGGGAGATTTAGAGACTATTCGTTACATTAGGCTTCTGGAAATGCAGTTGAAGCTAGTTTGGTATTACGGAACGCTTAGGAAAATTGGAGGTGAAGGTGGGAACCGAGAAGGTCATGACTTTGTTACAAAACGTTACGGGAGTGGAGAGTAGACCTAAAAATGCTGTGAAAACCGCTAATCTATCGCAGTCGAGACATTGCGGACCTCCAACTGTAATCCCAGATTTTGTCAATCCTCCCTCTTTGAGGAAGTACAACAAACTTCAAAAATACAGATTTGGTTTATAAAAGTAATTCAACACTTCCTTCAATTTCAACATTAATCTATTTGAGTTCACTTCTGCTTTTATTTTGCGTCATGATATTCTCTGCTTTGAGTCATTTTCTCATCTATTCATATGGTAGCCTTCAAATGAGTGAAAAAAATAAAATTCTGCCTTGAGTTGTCGTTTGAGGTCGTTCACAAATGATGTCAATCGAAAATTTTGCTTTGGAGACATTTGGAATGGACCGAACCATTGCTAGCAATGGTTAATTATAGTCGGATAGTTTTGGGTATGACTATCTATGGTTATGTCTAGGTGATGTCTAGCTATAAATGCTACACAAGTTGTCTATCCCAGAAATTAGGTCGAAAATCCGGACCCCGGTTAGATTTAACAGGGTTTTGTGCCGATTATGTGACAATACAGCACAAAATTGTCCACATTCCGACTAAAACAATTAAACATCATTTCCAAACGACCCCAAAATTTTCAGTTCATACATTTTGAATGCAAAACTCTTTTTAACAAATCTCTCTAATGATGCTCTGTTGATGTGAATGAATATGTAAAGTGTATGTGATGTACATACAATATTATAAATTTATAAATACATAATAACTGGATGAGTGAGAGAATGAGAGGAAACAAAGATACAATTTTAAAGGAGGAAAAAAGGAAAAATGAAAACACAAAAAAAAGGAAAGCTTTAAGGGCAAGTGTCTTTGTGTAGATTTTCTCTTTTCTTTACTTTAACAAGACTTCTTTTGTTATACTGTAATGAATGCTTCTGTACATCATGGTCATGTGTAATAAAAGGATTTGACATGATGTTGGACTATGGATTAAATCTGGATGAATTGAAGATTAAGGTCATGGGATTTTTTAGTTCTTGATTGAAGTCAAGGTTGCTGGATTGTCAGAATCAAAGCTGACAATGCTGGAAGTAAGCTATAATGCAATCTGGACAGAATTTTCTGTAGCTAGTGTTGCGTAAGTCAATGTCATACAGTATTGCACTTGGTATTGGAAGTTGACAGACAGAAGCAGGCAATAGAGGCCTTGCATCTGTACGGCCAGCAACTGAAGGTTGTAAGATAATGTCTAGTTCAATCTTTGGTCCATTAAGTCATTTATTGTCAATCTTAAAATGCCCTAAAATTCAGTTTCCAATCTTCAAATCTTGAACTAATGCCTTTATCTCATCTCATACAGTCCCTAAACTCAATAATCCAAATTTTCCATTAATTTCCCACAAACATCCCCAATAATTTCAACTTTATTAATTCTTCAATTTATCCAAAATGTCCATTCGAAGCCATCTAATAAAATCGGACACATAAGCCCATCTTAGGTTCCATTGTTTTGCTCCATTTTACATAATATGTATGAAGCTTATTGTTCAATAAGGAGAAAAAAAATGATAAAGGATAGATAACATAGGAATATCAGTAACAATAGAGATAGGAATTAGTAATGATAATATACTTTGTGGAATAATAATGACAATACCGAACGATACAAATGAAAAAAATGTCTCTGTGTGACTATCTTAAGTTGGCAAGAAGCATTCTCTCAGGAAGATTCAGGAAGCAAGCTTGCTTTACTTAAATTAGAGCTCATAGTCGATTCGAACTTTTTAGAGTATCTAACCGACTTTAGTCGAATATCTAATAGAAAATCCGAGATAACTTCGAGTTTTGACTTAAATATACTAGTTGAGTATACTAATGGGCTTTACTTTGAACTTATTCTGCTCTTAGAGCATGCTCTTTGCCAGCTATGGTCCGATAAGGCTCCGCAATGATTGTTGTAGTGAAGCCTATTTTGGCAACGAAAAAGCCAGTTTTAGGCTCCATCTGAGGGAGGCCATAGATCACAATTCATCTGATCGGCCATAAAATAAATAAGGAAGTAAGTAAAGCCAAATGAACTGCGTCACCCAAGAGCATATCCAAGAGGATGATAGGAATGAGAGGTTTGAATAGATAGCCACAATTTAGTGGATGAATGGCCATAGATTTTGGATTGATTGAAGAACTTTCTTCTAATAGGAAAAGGAGGTTAGGTGTTGAACATTTCCTTCTGAATATGCCCTTGGTGACACCATATAGCTGCCAAATACAGTTCATTTGTTGTAGGAATAGATTACTTAAACAGGAAAGCATGCACTGGTCAAGGCCAGCGATAGAGCCAGCTTTAGGCGACTACTGAGTGAGGTCGTAGATCACAATTGATCTTTTCGACAAGCAAAATAAGTAAGTAAGTACGACAGAGCCTTGACGCAGCCTTTACAGAGCCATTTTTTCATTATTATCGCTCGGGTATATTGGTCAAATGTGATTGTTACATGATGAACCAAGGATTTACTTTCTACATGAAACAATAAAATGAAAATTGGAAAAAAAAATCTACACAACCAATGTGTAATTTGAGAATGTTGATGCATTAAAGCCCAAAAAACAGAAAATGATAAGGATATATAGAAAAAGTAAATTATATGAAATCATTCCATATTTTTTGAGATATATAAAAAAATGTGTGACATTGTTAGTGATATGAAAATTATATACGAGGCTCATATATAGATTTTCATATAGTTATTTCCACCAATTCATTGCTCTATTTTTTTGATCATAATTTTTTATGGTACGGTTGAAAAGCAACAAAAAATTTTTTTGAACGCGATAATTTAATTTTTTTTTTCTTTTTGCATCCTAAAAAAACTAAATATGTATATCAATAATTTTTTTGGTTTATTTTTGGTCATGCATTGTATTTTTTCTGATTTAATATTTTAATCTGTCAGTTGCCAATTATTTTTTTTTATGATTTTTTGTGATTTTTTTAAAGATAAATTTTTTCGATTATTTTTTATGGATTTTTTGTTTTCGATTCATGGAGACATTTTATCATGAGTGAATATTGACAGCCATTTGGGGATGTTATGGCTTGATATAGCATTCATGAACTGGTAAAAGTACAATTCTGAAGAATTCTTAAGTTCGAAACATAATTACAGAAAGGTCATGGATTAATATTAATTTTTATAGTCAGTCAGTGTTGGAAAACGGTTGTCTATCGACACATTCTGTCCTACGATGATTAAAGTCCAATGACGAACATTGTCTTTAACAGTCCTTTGGTGCTAGCCGGCAGCAGCATGTCAAATAGGGTTTTCCGAAGTCTCGGTCTCAACAAATACTCGAGACCTGATCTAGACCGAGACCGATACCAAGGCTTCCCTGGTAGGCTTCTTGGATAGTCTAGGTCTAGTTCTTGTCATCGAGAACCCTTAATGCAAACTCTGAGGTCAGCAACATAAGTAAATAAGCATTTTTAGCAAGTGGGTTCAAAACCCATTTATTCTATACAAATCAAGACTCAAGAGCCTCTTAAGAAACTTGTCTAATCTTCTGATGATTCTACATGCTTTGGATACCCTCCTGCTTCCAGTATACTCTGAATTTGTGTAAAAATTCACAATATTTTAACTTTCAGATCTTATACCCGGAAAGCACATGATAATATAATGGCCAAAACTCTGTCCCTGAACCCAGAATGTCTCTGATCCTAGGCCATATTCGATGAAATCCTGCATCAGCCCAGAATTAAACCGGCTTAAGACTAGATTTTTAGTCATATCTACGCAATGTTAGTATTAATTACGTCATAGTTCACTAAAAATCACCAAACAACCCACAAACTTAAACTTCTCATAAAGATAAATGACCCCCATAAATACCCACCTAACCACATCAATACCCAAAAAAAAAACTTCTCATTTCCAAAGTTCACATCAAAAAAACAATTACTATCGTTTATCAGCATCTCCGACCACACTAAATGTGCATGAATAATTACACTGTCCCACATCATAAATCTTACTCTTACCCCAATGAAAAAGTAAGCAAGTAAGTTTAAGCAAATGTAGCATCAATTCAAATGAACTGAAAGTAAATTTGCCTACCTTAAAAAATAGACTAGACACAGCACAGGCTCCAGTTTATCATTAATCTTAATAGAACAAGACTCATCTGTTTTGATTGAAAAGAATAAGAAGCTATGCAATGGTCTGTAGAGGTTAATGGCTCTGGCAAAAGAACTATCGATCAAAATGTAGAATATCCGTATCTTTTTTTGAAGGAAATGAATTTTTGGATGGAAATTGTTATTTACTTTCTGTGTAAAGGGATTTTTGATGAAGTTGCAAAATTTAAAGGATATATTGTTGAGTCAGGGATGGTATTGAAGTGTCTTGTTATGGGTATTTGGGAATAGTGGCAAATTGTCGTTTCAAATGATGTCAAGGTGAGATTCTCATTCATTATGATGAATGCTATTGCCAGATCCTTAAATGATTCAAAGACTTGAACCCCGAAACTGCAATTATCGTCTTAAAATAACTCAATATATTTTAGCGGCTTTTCGCAGATTTTGCTTTTCGCTGATTTTTTGATATTTATAAAAAAACGCTGATTTTTTATGAAGAAAACGCTGATTTTTTATGAAGAAAACGCTGATTTTTTGCCTTCCAAAAACGCAGATTTTTTGTATGAAACAAAACGCTGATTTTCAATTGAAAAATTCGCTGATTTCAAAAGTAACATATACCGCTGATTCTTATGTATAAAAAATCGCTGATTTCTGGCATAGAAAAACGCAGATTTTGTCAGGAAAAAACGCTGATAGTGTCTTGGGGAAATGTGGGAAGAGTTAATATTTTGAGGAGTGACTTTTTACGTCGACAGAGTAGAAATTTTGCAGAATATTTTTCATAATTTTCACGTTTTATCAAAAAAAATGTTCGCTCATGCCAAGACTTGAACTCATGACCTCATGTTTCATTAACCTTAACTATAACCATTTCGCCACCAAGACATATTATTTCATATTTCCATAATGGCAATTTTTCATATATATAGATATATAAATATTTCTAGAGGATATTATTTCGTAAATCTTGTATGAAATTATATACTTCACAAGAGGATATTTTATCAAAAATTTTGTATGAAATTATATACTTCACAAGAGGAAATTTTTAAGGTTCTAACTAGGGTTTTCAATCCCGGGATCAAAATGTATGTAATCCCGGTATATAAATCAATCCCGGGATTAAAAACCCTAGTTCTAACTCTAATTTTTCCTTCTACAAAATTGCTCTTGTGAAGTACATAATTTCATACAAAATTTCTGAAATAATAATGAAAATTTACGTAAAATCTATTCTTTGACCATGTGAAAAATTAAAATTTTTTGATTTTTATTATAATTAAAGTAATTATATCAAAGAAATATTTATACATCTATATATATGAAAAATTGCCATTTTGCAAGTATGAAATAATATGTCTTGGTGGCGCAATAGTTATAGTTAAGGTTATTGCAACATGAGGTCATGGGTGTTCAAGTCTTAGTATGAGTGAATTTTTTTTTTGATAAAGTGTGAAAATTATGAAAAATATTTTGCAGAACTTCTGTCGACGTAAAAAGTCACAATCAAGCTCAGGATGTGAACATTCCTAATCAACCAAAAATGTGTTTTTGATAAAAATCCGCGTTTTTTTCCATACTAAAAATCAGCGATTTAGGTAAAAAAATCTGCGTTTTTGGAAGGCAAAAAATCAGCGTTTTCTTCATAAAAAATCAGCGTTTTTTATAAATATCAAAAAATCAGCGAAAAGCAAAATCAGCGAAAAGCCGCTAACTTCCGCGGAGTTTAAAATAGGTCAAAATCAGCCACCATGACAAAACGATGACATAAGAGGAAGATAACATACCAGGGAAGCTGTTGATAGATATAGCATTGATCTTGGTATAGGTCAGGTGCAGGTGACATTTGAGAGAGGTTATGTACTACAATTGTCCGTATGGCTATATAATCAAGTAAGAAGTAAAACGTCAGACTACATAGAGGCATTTAAAATTGAAGCTTACTGATTCAAGGACTCATAAATGACTCAAGGACTTGAACCTCAAGCGGCATATTGAGGCAAACTGCATTTATCGCCGTAAAATGAGTCAAAATTAGCCGTCATGGCAATTTGACGTCTTTCCGTTTATAAAGCGACATCAACATACACTTGCTGTTCGGGTACAGTAAATTCTGGACTCAAATGATGAGTATATCTACAAGATTCAAAAACTTCTCACTCTATCTCCTCAAAAATGCCCATTTTATCCTGAATATTCATGAAAATCCTTTGATAAATTCTATTGGAAGCCCCTAAAGCTGTTTATCAATAATTCCATAAGAATCCTTTCAGTTTCCCTTAATTCTCAACATTCATCTGAAGCATAAGATGGAAAAAAATTCAGGAAAACAAACTTCAAAGTCAATTTTTTTCCCATAATATAAATTTTAAAGGAGGTAAATCTCAACATTTTGCATGATAATCAGAACCATTTTCCCATGAAATTTCCTTTCAATTTTTCGTCTTCTTGTGAAAAATTCTTTACAGCTGATAATTTTTCCATACAGCACACTCCGTTTCCTTCAAGTTTCCTTAAACTACTCATGAAGAAAATTCATAAAATATTCAATCGAATGAGTCAGGATGAATATGATGAACTCAATTTTTTTTTGCAATATGAAATTTGATGATGTGAAAAATCTATAAGGAAGCTTGTGCTGCTCATTGTTTTATCAAGATGTGAGCAAATTATGGGAAATTGTCAATATATAAATAGTTGAATAGCTGCTTAAAGATTTATTTTTCCTAGAAAATGAGCAGCAAATTTACGATAAAATTGAATTTGCAGCTTCGTCTTTATGGATGTTGTTGACTCAAGCTGTGAATCCTGACACAAACTTTTATTGATAAGTATCAAGTTGTATGTGTGAAATTGTATCTTTTTGACTAGTAAATTGGATATTGCGAAGCAAATTGCTCTTGATACTTCAATATTGTTGTGAAAATAAATGTGTAGGATATGAAGGAAGGAACAACTGGTGAAGAAGAATGGAATATGTTTTGAAGCTAATAGCTCCTACTTATTTCTATGCTCTAAAATGCAGGAGTAGTATCTTTCAGGGTCATACATAGAAGTTTTTTGAGGAAAGGATGTGAGGTTGTTGATCTGAGCTTTATAATACACTGTATGTTGGAAAGAACGCTAGATTCCTTAATATCCCTAACTGACAAAAGGTTTCAAAGGATAGAGCTGTCTTTAGACATTCCATACGCGCAAAAATGGGCCCTCGTGCGCCCCAGCTAAGGAAATAAGTAAGTAAGTTGTTGATCTGAAGTCATGAAATCCGGCCACAGTCATACAAGCCTGTGAACCGATTCTCCACATTTTCTATGCCTTGTGCCTTACAAGCTAGTTAATATTAACAAATAAAACTGAATAATTTCAAATGGAATAGAACCCTCAACTTAACCTACAAAAAGAAGTGTTACTCAACAACTTGGCACACTCGATGACTGAGCTACTTATACCAACTTGGCTATGTGTCTCATACATACATCCTGTAGCTTTAATTGTGCCTGTAGTCACTTGACAAACCAGCAGAAGTTCCTCAAGAATAGAGACGGCTTTAGACGTTCTTTCCGCGTGACAATAGGTCCACTTGCGGCTCAGCCAAGGAAGTAAGTAGTTAAGTCACTTGACGGACTATATAAATGTCTACCCATCATGTTTGACGGGACTATTTCCTAGTTTGTCAATATTTTTCACTACTCGAACTTAAATAACACAATCACAAACTTGAAAAATGCAATAAATCCCACAACAACTTCATCACTTGATCCATGTTGCCATCATTACAGCATTTAATAAGAAAAAATTCAATTATTTTTAATCTCGCCATAATTCCTTCATTATTAACTCAATAATCCATCATACCAATCCTTATTTATATTTTCCAATAATCTACAGTATGTCCATAACTTTCCAATAATGTCCATTAAATAATCGATAAAATTCTTTAAATAAATGTTGTGCCTTAATACATCCGGGATGACTTTAATCAATGGAAATACAAAAAATATCATAGATGTTGCCAAGATACACAGATTATATGTTTGACCGGAAGTAAGTTCATGTTGCCTTTTAACACTATCAAGAGTATTAATTTGTAAAGTTTAATTAAATTTTCTTCTCTCTCATTTCTAAATTGTACAGCATAAAATGCTTCATTGAATAGTCGACATTTGATATTTTTATTAAAAGGATAAAGTTTCACAAAAGAGAGGCCAGTATATCCATTGGATATAACGATTACCTACACAAATTTAAATGAAAAGTCAAAAAAGTTAAAAGGAGAGAACAAATTTTTAGATATGGATTTGACACCTCATGTTTGTGATAATTTGATACTTGACATGAAGTTTTTGGAGAGAAAATTGGTATTTTAAAGGATTAAAAGGGAAAATTAAAGCTGGTTTTGATGTGGCTTGGAAGAATTTAAAGGTGAGATAATATTAGGTGAGGAAGAAAATATGTAGATGGAAAATTGAGATATTAGGGTTGAGTATTATAGCGAATAGAATATTTCGGGTAATAGATCCAAAATCCTGCCTCAAGCTAGTGTAAGTCTCATCATACTAGAGTCTAGCAGCGTCTGACAGACGCCGACTTTGTGTCGAATGTTGGATCGAATAATTGATTTGTTTGGCAGACTCTGGCATGTCAAGAGCCATGGTGGGAGTCACGTGAGACTTGTGTCGGATTTTTGATCAATTAATCGACTTGTGCTATCCGTGGTGTGGTGCTTAGTTGAATATTTATGTGGTTTTTGGTCATTTTCAACAGTTTTTTAACATAAAATTTAAGTCTGAGTATAAACAAGGTGTAAATTGGTCGATACTGAGTTTATCTGTCCTTATAGTGAGATACAGTGTCATATCCTGAAGGATTTTGAGTCTGATCCGTACTTTTTAGTGAAAAATCTTCAATTTGCTAGGATTTTTCGAGAGAAAAATGAGAAAATTCCAACATACCGAGCAACACATTGCTGAAAATGGTATAAATAACCATCGCGACATCAATAGGTCACCTTCATGTCTCTGCGTCAACCAGAGATTACAAGGCTTTGAATTCTAACAGCCCCGATTCCAAAAGTCTAAAATGACGCTTTTACTTGAGTCCTGCTAACTTTTGGAGCCCTTAAAATGCTCACATTCTCTAGAAACACTTAAATTCCCTACAATTACGTGCTTGGATGTAAGTCCACTCATTATTTTTTAGAAACTGATAGAAATTTCATTAACAAAGTAAATTGGCAATACCCTAGGCAATTACAGTCTCTATTCACAATATTACATTGATTTCCACCAACATTAATTGAATCATCACAATCAATGTCCACGTTTCCGATCAACAAAGTCAAACAAGATAGTAAAATATACACAAGCTAGACATGAGCAAACAAATCAATGAGAAAACTAGGTAAGTAGAGTTACTGAGGTGTGGAAAAACTTAATAAACATGCTCATATAAATAGATATCTAATGTCCACTAAGTAACTGCTCATTAATTTAACTCGAGTACAAAGGAAATTACAGTAAAGGAAAAACTTTTAATTTAAATGAGAACTTCTAAGCCAATCCTTTGAGGTTGTTGGGTAATTTATAGCTAAGTAGAATGTAATTTGACCTCAAACTGCAAACAAAGCCATTTGCATATTTTCTTTTTCAAACTTCCTTTTAATTTTTCATCGCGATTAAAATCTATCCTCGACCAAATTTAATGCCTCTTTATGCACTTTTTATGCTCAACATCTTTTAGTAGGTCAGAAACTTCAACAATGAATAATGGCTTTGCAGATTGAAATTTTATATCGTCGTCATTAAATGTGAATCTAATAAGACATTAATGTGAGGAATTTTTACGATTTTGTATAAGGAATGACACGATGCAGCGTGTCACGTATTTTATATGGAGCTATAAAAGTGGAAATCTATGAATTTATTATGGTGGAATTGTAGTAAAAATTATAAAATATGGTTTGTAGACATGTCACTGGAGGGGGATTTTTTAAGGGAATGTAGGGACGTTTCATGTGTTGCTTCCTGGAGGTGACACACTTAGGAATCAGATATGATTGTCATTTTATCAAGATTTAGAGCTAATCAAATATCCAGGAAAGTAAATGGCATGAGGAGGATACAAAATCTGACCCAGAGCAACTTTACTCTAGCTTGAGGCCTGTTTTTATCGAATCCAGCCTGAAACCAGAGTCATACTGGCTTGTAGCTGAATTTTTTGTCATTTTATTCTAGTGTCCCTTCCAGGAATTCATTAATTTAGCAATTTAAGGATGATAATCTATAAATTTTACAAATTTCGTATTCCATCAAGAATATTGACTCATTTGGAATCGCCATTTACATCTTCAGGACATCTATGAACGCTCTCCTTCTTCCTGAATCAAATTCATCTTCAAATTAATGAATATTTGCTCCAAACTTCATATAAAAAATTGTATTAACAAACTCCCACCATTCAACTGGCTTGCTCATCCTCAGCATCATCACAAGATAGGAATTTAATCCATTCCAGAAGGACTCAAAGCAAATCAATCACAAAAGGATAATTTCAACAAGAATTCAATTCAATTTATTTCTCAATAAATTTTTTTTTTCATCCAATTAACTTCCTTTCTAATCAATTTAAGATTGATTCTCGATAGATTTACAATTCACTTCCTTGATCTCTATGTGTAGAGCAGGATTGAAGTGAGGATTTTGGAGAATGACTAGCGAGAATGACACAATGGAAGGAAATGAAGGATTTAGAACGGAAAATTAGTTCTGATTGTAGATTTGTGGAGTTATATAGAGTTAGATAGTTAGATAGAGTCATGACTTGAGTTATCAATCCCGAGGATGATAAACGTTCTCAATCTTGAGAATGCAGTTTATAAATGGCATTTTGCCATTTAGTCGAGTAACCCCCGATAGCTTAGTGGTAGAGTTATGCGAACGGAAATCATAGGATGTGAGTTCGAGTCCCATATAGGATCCGTTATTCGGAATAATACTTTTTCTCGTCTATTAGACTCGCATTACCATGAGGCCACATTTTTCACTCGGGAATGCCTCTTGGTGCCCTAGGAAATATTACTGCCTGCCGCTCGGACAAGACAGTCTCAAGACAATTTGATCCCGAAACTCTATCAAAGTCGATTCTTCAGTAGCCCTTTCCCAGTAGGGTTTATAAAAACAGGAATTTTTCCTCGAAATTCCACGAGAATTCTGGAAACCCTATTCCCCACCCATTCCTTGCTACACCCCTTACAGTGATGTGTAGCGACATAGCTAAAATCCAATATCTATCAAATCAATTGACTGACTGAGGAATCCTTCATTATTTTTTCTAACAGTAAAATTCTCCATGAATCACAAAAAAAAGTTAAAAAAATTGTCAATCGAAAAAATTTATCTCAATTTAGTTTAGATATACAACAGAAATGTCATGCAATAACTATGTGCAATGGAATTTAAAATTAAAAAAAGTTAAAAAGAATAAATGAAAAATGAAGAAATAAAAATATAGAAAAGAAACATAAAATAAACATAAACAAAACGCTTTGTTTCATTTGTCTTTTCATGTCTTCTTTTTTTTTTTCAAAAAAATCGGAACTAAAAACTTAAAAAATTCTGAATGAAATTTCAGTGATAAAAAGCGTTGTGTTTGAAGAATAGAATAAGAATTTTTTCATAATAAAAAGTATAAAGAATTAAAATTAAATTAAATTTAAATATATCTTTTACCTTGAAAGACTGTAGTACGAAGTAGGTTGATTAGGTTAGTTTTTTTGTACATAAAAAATTTGAATTATATCCCGTACACAGCAGTGATAAATGTGTTGACAAATACAAAAAATTAGGATGTTTAACATTGTTGAGTGATTTGTGAGTGATTTTTTGTGTATTTTTTGTCAGTTTAATATTGTTAAAAAAAAGAAAGAAAAAAAAGTTGTAAAAAGAGAATGAGATAGAGAATAATAATTAAATGAGGGGGCCGTTCACTGGTTACGTAATTCTATTGAGGGGTCCTTGAAGTGATGAATAGGGAATTGAGGTTGTAACAGACTCAGAGGTTCTATCAACTCTGGTTAAACCGACACTTGTCACAGTCACTAAAACGGTACAATTTCTTGATAATTTGTATAATTTTGTAAAAATTTGTATGGTTTTGTAAGAAATTGTACGGTTTTTGCCTGTATCAAGTGTCTGTTTTTTTTTTCAAACAGACAAGGAGTTTGCTCACAAAATTGAGGATACTCACTTATATTAATTAGGTATCCTAATCAACACGCTCACTAAGGTGAGTATACCCCAGGTGGACTAAAAATACGTTAGAACTAGTCATCAACTGGATGTTAACTTGAAGTTTCATAACAGGTGCCTGTGACAGGCGAAGACCGTACAAATTCTTGATTTATGGTTTTTCCTACAAAACCATACAAATTATCAAGAATTTGTACGGTTTTTGCCTGTGAGGCAAAAATTATCAAGAATTTGTATGGTTTTTGTCTGTTACAGGCACATGTCTTGCAACTCTGCATTAACTTGCCGTCAGCTACCTATAACGTAGTTATGTCCACTCCGGTCCTCATTGTCTGTTAGGGTACACCTCAAAAAATACAAAATATTCCTTCTTCGTGTTAAAAAAGAGTCAATTATCTCGAGTTACGTAACCATCAAACGATCCCCATCTCAAAAAAATAAGTTGTTCATGTTCGTTGCATTAATGTTTATGTTAAAGTTCAGGCAAATAAAATTATGATTAAATAATAAATCTTTTCTGTTAACTTCTGTGGAGTTGGAGCTATGCGTAACTTTTATTTTTGCTTGCAAAATGGGTTAATTTTTTGAATTGGATATGAGTTAGTTGAGTTTTTCATTAGAGTTGAGTTGAGGGATGTCCTTCGGGGAAATGCTTGTGTTGTGCAACTTTCCGCATTTATTATTAGACTGCGGGTGGAATTAATGCTTTGGTATGGTTGGTTTTATATAAATTATTGAGATTTTGTTTAAAAATGCTGGAAGTTGAATTGAGTTGAGTTGACTCCAGCTGAGTGTCCAAACTTTTCTATACATACTTTGACCTCGGCTATAATTTAAAGGATTAAAGTCTATTCTGAGTGGACTATTGATACTAAAAGTGGTATCATGCTGACTTGAGTTGACCTTAAGTCAGCTTCATTTTAAGCTTTAAAAAAATGTTTTAGGGCAACTGACTCTATTCTACTGCATCAAAGTAATTAACAGCTGCTTTATAATCATTGCAAGAGTGCGAAAATGAAGGATGTATCCCCAAGAACTGAAATGTTTCAGAAATTTCATGTAATCTGTTTTCAGATGAAGCTTCAAGCACTACTAGAATTTGCATCCATTGAAATTAACCATTAACTACTAGAACTCATCGATTAACACTGAACAATAGCATTTCCGAGTAAACAGACTTATTATCTGACTATATGAATGCCCAGTCAATGATCTCGAGTGATACAATAGGTCAAATAACTTTTAAATGGATGCAATTACAGCACATTCAAGTCTTGTCGTTAATGCGGCAACAATTATCTTATTGAAACTGTATTGAAGCTTCCATTTTGCATTAATGTAATTTGTTCCTAGTAGGGATTTCAATCCCGGGATCCCGGACATTTTTCTGGTCCCGCAATCCCGGGATTGAGATTTTGTCCCGGGATGAAATTCCTAGTTCCAATTTAAAATAGCTTGATATCTTTGTAAATCAGAGATGGAAGGATTTGTTGAGTCTGGATTGCAAAAATCTGCCAATGATGGGCCAAAAAAGTGAAGTCTGAACTCTATTATAGGTGCTTCCATCATAGAGTCCTGCCAACTCTGCTATAAATCACTTAAAATCAACAATTTCCTCAAGAAACCCTTCAAATTAAGTTTCCTGAGAATTTCTCAACATTTTCTGCTACCTCAAGAATAAGAAAAGCTCAACCAACTCACAAACGCCATCCATAACCCATTTTAATCAAGCAATTTATCAAATTTTCTTCTAATCAAATTTCGTGCCAACTTCACAGAAGGTTCAAAAGAAATTTCCACAAATTTTTATTATTATTTGATTAATTTGTAGTATTTTTTTGTGGCATTTTTCTCTGTTATCGCACGGTGATACCTAAATAGACCGCCGAAAAAAAGGATATTTTGTTCATGACAATAAAAAATATAAAAAAAAAACTCATACCAAAAAATGAAAGTAAATGAAACGAAAAGATTTTGTATACATAAGCAAGTTTGGTGCCGTTGGATTATTTTTAGACATTTATTGATTTTTTTATATCCATACTCATATAATTATAGATATTGAAAGCCTATTAAAACTTATATATTCCATCTATTATTTGGTGTGTGATTATTTTATACTTATATTATTATTATTTGCATCTACTACGAATCGTTCTCATATGCAATTAATAATTAATTGAGTTATTACTTTATATTTGTGCATTTATTAAAATAAATTGTTAATGAAACCCAATTGGCAGTTATTCAAATGTTGTGACAATGGTGGTGAAATGGTTTACAACTGTATACTCAAGTTTACAACTGTATACTTTAGTTTACAACTGTATACTCTAGTTTACAACTGTGAACTCTCACTGTAAATTCTAGTTTACAACTGTATACTCTAGTTTACAACTGTATAATCTAGTATACAACTGTATAATCTAGTTTACAACTGTATACTTTAGTATACATCTGTATACGCAAGTATACAACTGTATACTCTAGTATACAACTGGATACTCTAGTTTACAACTGTATACTCTAGTTTACAACTGTATACTCTAGTTTACAACTGTATACTCCAGTTTACAACTGCATACTCTAGTTTACAACTGTATACTCTAGTTTACAACTGCATACTCTAGTTTACAACTGTAAACTCTAGTTTACAACTGTATACTCTAATATACAACAGTATACTCAAGTTTACAACTGTATACTCTAGTTTACAACTGTTTACTTAAGTTTACAACTGTATACTTTAGTTTACAACTGTATACTCTAATTTACAACTGTATACTCAAGTTTACAGCTGTATACTCTAGTATACTTCAGTATTCTCAGTTTACTCAACAAATTTGGCAATTTTTACTAATTGCCTGCACTTTACTTAGTGGAAGTATACCATCCTCATACATTGCTGCCATCATTCAAATGCATGCCAATCAGGAAATAGGTTTAAACACTCTAAAATGTATTTGAATAATTGTAATTAATTGTTAGTTTTCGTTGATTTATTTTGAGCATTCATGCATAATTAAAATAATTATTTGATTTAGAAACTGTTTAATCTCCAATATTTCTGAGTATTTACTCTGATTATTCAATTTGAATAATTTAAGGCTAAACACGGCACGTGCTTTTTTTTCATATTCACAGAATCGATTTTTTCAGGATATTTACATAAGCTTTTCAATGGAAAATGGTACATAAGGATTTGAATAATTCATTGATAGGCGTAGTTAAGCTGTTGAATTATTCTTGGAAAGATTTAAGAATGAACGGCAAATATTGTTTTTAAAATTGGAAGATTTTTGAGGTTATTTGCAAGATTTGATCGATTGATAAGAGGTTAAGTGGGTAGAAAGGGGATTTTTTGGTGGATTTAGATTTTTTGGAGTCTTTTAATAAAGAATTAAGATTGAGATATGATTTTTAGGAAGGAAGTTGATGATTCCAATCTAAGAGTGGGATCTGGATGTTCTGACTGAATTGATAGTAAAAATTGTTCAAAATTGCAATTTTCAGATGATTTTTTGATCCAGAGTTTGAATTTAAGACTTCAAAAGTTCAAACCGCGTTTCTTCTGAAGTCCGGATTCCAGTAGATGTGTCTACACTTAAAAGACCTATCAACTCTTGTCTAAACTCCTCAAAACCTTAAAATCATTAATTTTAAACAATTAAATCTCTCAAAAATCAATTTTCAAGTCAATTTTAAATCACATTAATTACAATTAATCATCAATATCCATTTTACAGCATCTAAACCTTAAAGGTTATCAAACTAAAGATGACTTAACAAAACCAAATTTTCTTGTTTAGAAAATTATCAAAGATTAAGGAACTAAAAAATCATTTTTTATGAACGAAAATGAACAAAAACTTTTTTACTTCCTTTCAATAGCTTTAAAAATGATGAAAATAAATGAAAAAAAATTGAAAAAAATTCATTCAAAAAAGAATTTGCAAATTTGATGTATAGATAGGATATACCAAATCTCTATTCATTATCATATTATGATCCATAATTGTGCAAATATATTAATTAAAAATGATAATTTTTTATATTATATTTTTTCGCAATTAATTATTATTATATTTTTGGTTATGGGACGCAATTAACGCTTTTGTATGCAATTATGGTATAGCAAATATGTCATGTAAACATGTGCTTTAACAAAACCTTTTCTGTGTTGTTTTACTTTTTTTTTTTTGAATAAAAATTTTGAAAAATAATAAAATTAAAATAATTTTCAATTCATTTTTGTGAGGCTGTCTGCCTTCATGTCACCAAAAAAATAGTAAATAATGCTCACATTCAACATATTTTTTTTTCAATAAAAAACTCATAAAAAGGACATCCAAAAAGGACTTAATTTGCCTTCTCGTGTCATTATTAATCAATGTCCATAAAGTGTTAGTGACAAATTTAGAACAGCTTTTACGTACCTCGAGGAATTTGGCGACTGTTGTGTCGACAACCATAAGTGGACGATGAATCAAGTGAACGACACCATTTTTAACTGGAATGTTGCCCAAAACAACTTCGGCTAAGACGACTCCGGCTGTGTGTTTGGCGTCACCGACGACTGTGTTGGATTTGACATAGGCTGGAGGGAAGGTTTGAGGTTAGAATTGATTTAAATTGAGTTTTTGAAGTGAAATTTTTGATTTTTTCAAATTTCTAGGATGACTTGATTAGCGCGTTTTTCTCAATTTTCAAATTTAGCTTCAAGATCTGAATCAGCATGTAGCAAAGCTGTCCATGAATTTACAGTTCAATGGCAATCCTAACTGCATGTTTAATTAGGCTATTTGCAAAAAATGCTGAATTTCTAGAGAAAAACGCGCTAAACTACTCGAAAACCCTTTCAAAACCCTTCAAATTCCCCAAAACCCTTCAAATCCCCCAAAAAAATCTCTTACTTTTTGACGATTTTCCATCATTTTGCGTAAAGAAAGTGGCCGTAACTTTCAAATTATCCTCAAATGCCTCAGTTTCAAATGGCTGATCTAAAGGTGCTGATGATGTAAAAATAACGTGATTTGGAATCACATGGCCATCAATTACTTTCTTATCGATTAAGTCAGGACGGGGTGGTGGCTGTAAAGACAATTTATCAACATAATTACATTTCAATTAATCAAATGCTTGATTGTATCATACCTTAAAACCTTCTTCGACAGGCACAAAGAATGTATGGAATCCATCAGCTGAATAAAGTTGTTCCTTTTTGGAAATGACAACACGTTGATAAAAGCTTCGTACACGATGTGCACCAATGTTGAATGTATTTGCATTTGTGAGGAACTGAAGAGCATCTGGATTGTAAATATCACTTGAACCTTGATTTGGTGTTAGAGGAACTAAAATGTCATCGATTACGTGAAGAACCTGGGAATAGAAGAATGTGTTAATGTACTATATGTTAAGTCTTCTTAGAGATGAAATGTGGAAAATGCTTTGAGAAAAATTTTCGTTATGCTTGACAGGATAAATCCGAATATTTTGCTATGTGCAATTCTAGTTGAGCTTTATTGGATATTTTTCTTAAAGAAAATTGAAAAAGACGATGATGGAAGGAAGTGCTTTGAACTATTGGATGGAGTATTCTATTTCTTTGACATGGATGTCTAGGAAAGCTTTAAATTAAAGCGTATTTAAAGCACAGTTGTCAAGTCTCAGTGTCTCAGTGTCTCAGTGTCTCAGTGTCTCAGTGTCTCAGTGTCTCAGTGTCTCAGTGTCTCAGTGTCTCAGTGTCTCAGTGTCTCAGTGTCTCAGTGTCTCAGTGTCTCAGTGTCTCAGTGTCTCAGTGTCTCAGTGTCTCAGTGTTTCAGTGTCTCAGTGTCTCAGTGTCTCAGTGTCTCAGTGTCTCAGTGTCTCAGTGTCTCAGTGTCTCAGTGTCTCAGTGTCTCAGTGTCTCAGTGTCTCAGTGTCTCAGTGTCTCAGTGTCTCAGTGTCTCAGTGTCTCAGTGTCTCAGTGTCTCAGTGTCTCAGTGTCTCAGTGTCTCAGTGTCTCAGTGTCTCAGTGTCTCAGTGTCTCAGTGTCTCAGTGTCTCAGTGTCTCAGTGTCTCAGTGTCTCAGTGACTCAGTGTCTCAGTGTCTCAGTGTCTCAGTGTCTCAGTGTCTCAGTATCTCAGTCTCAAAGTCACAGTCACAGTCACTACTTAATGTGTTTGGTCCGAGTCTTTAACTGCCAAGATCGGCTAACGACTAAAGTAATTTCCAGCTAATTTTGCATCATTAAATCCGCAGTCTTGAATTATTCTTTAATAAATTGCTTCCATTAAGCAAGCAAAGAAGCAATATTCCTTAATTTAATACCCACACGTGATCCCTCACTTACTACTCGACCAAATTACTCGGCAAAATTCCTTTAAAATTAAATTTCCAAACAAATTACCGTCTTCAAAACCTTAGCAATCTCCTTAAAGTTTTTAAGACTTTAAATAAACACAATACAAATGTTCCATTTCCATCCTCTTATCGTCCACAATTTTGTTGAATGAAAATTTTAAAATTAGAATATAGCCTCAAACCTCTCTCGCAAGACATACAATTAAGAGCTCTGAGAAAAAAGTGTTCCTTAGTCCTTACACATTTTACGACACGAGAGTATTCTCTGAAGCCATTTACTTTATCCTTTTAATCACCTTCTTATTCTTAACTTAGAAAATGTAGCTTCAGAAAAGTTTTCATTTCCACAACACACAATGGAATTTCCTTCGCTAGATACTCTTTCTAGATTTTCAGTTAATAATTTTTTTTTTACTTGCTTTTAGTTCCATAAACAAAATTTAAATTTATAACTTGATGCATGAAGATGTAAGGGACGAAGAATTTATGTATTTAAAGTAAAATTGTTTACCTTTGAGATTGGAGATTACATGAACACAGGAATGGGGGATTGTTTTGAGGTTTTGTAAGCTAGTAAGAAGTGGAGCAGAGGAGAAAAGGGTGGGGATAGATGGGCCTGATCTCAAAACCAAAAAATGAATACGCCCTTGGAAGAGAACGAGGTCACTCAAGACGAAGCCACGAGGAAGTGGCAATCAAAACATCATTAGATGCTTAATCTTCTCAATGTTAAAGGTTAATAGCGTAGTTTTTGTGGTTCATGGATTATGAAAGCTTAACGTGGGGTAAAGGGGTTAGGGGTTCATCCGATCATTCAACTTCAAGTCATACATACAGTTTATAGCAAGATTCAAACCACTCTTTTGATTAAATTGCTATCTGCAGCATACAAAAGGAGAATCTGAGCACAGATTATTGAATTGATTTCAATATCGACTGTAGGATTTGGTCAAAAACCACAAGACTTGTATTTTCTACTAGAAAACTGATTTTGGGATCGGGTTCTTAACCTGCATTGAATACCCTCCCCCTTTTCATGCAAGTAGGACTATGCCAGGGTAAACGACCTAACCAACCTCTGTTCCATTCATTGAATCATGGTCCTACCTACCTACCCTCTGTCCAATTCATTGAATATCTAGGAAAACATGAAGTAGAGTAGAATAAGGAAGTTAGGATAGGAGGTAAACCTAGCGCAAGAGTAAGTGGGATACCCAGGTAAGGTAAGGTATCCCGGGTAAGGAAATAAACCGGCCTAAGAGACAAACATAGCTTAGGTAGGTCATCCCGAGTAGATTAAGAATCCAGTCTCATAACTCACAAACAACCCCCACAAAAAACAAAAAAATTTTTCATATTTTTTAATGATTTAATTCTCATACTTGAAAGGACTTGCCTTGGATGTACAAAACATCATCATGTACATAATTTGTGAATATTTAATGCAATAAAGTATTAAATAAGGTATGTGTGCCTTGTGTTGTTATGAGTTTACAAGTTGCAAGCTATTTTCTCTTATTTTTGTGTGTGAATTTTGGAGCTTTCAACAGGATTTTATGTTTTAATTAAATCTGTTCATGTTCATCTTAATGATGTAGAAAGGCTAGATATGGCTATGGTTGTGTAGAGGACTAGGCTTGTGTTGGAAGGAACTGGAAGGAAGATTGTTTTAAAATAGAAATGCAGAGGAAGATTCTAGGTTAATTTTGGGTTTCAGGCTGAAAATTTGTCTGTTTTTTGAATGTGTCGCTAAATTGAAGGTTTAAATGTGTCCAATTTAAAGTTTAAGTGTGTCCTGTTTATGTTTATAGTGTGTTCGGGTCTAAGCTACTATACAAATGTCCGAACTGCACAGCAAGCTCGCTATTGTAGCTTTAGACTGTCAGTTAATACGACAAGATGAGAATTTGATCTGACGGCTCGGTAACAGCTGATAAAGATCAATTTGTACGTCCACAAATACAGTTTAAAACATTGTGCCACTTGTGCTGACTATTTAAGATTAAGAACAACGATAATTTCATACTAATTCAACACAAACTTCCAAAACTCAAAGAATAAGAATCCAAAATTGCCATTATTAATGAATTCAAAATATCGATCGTCTTTTAAGCAGCTCCTTAATCTACATCACTAAAATTCAATGTATTTTCTTTCAAAAATCCTCAGCAATAGCTACAAATGAACATTAATTTCCGAAATATTATTCATTTTACTTCAAAAAATGCTAATAAATCATGAAATATTGATGAATACATTTCATTAAGAGCAACGAGCTCAGCAGTACTGCGAATGAACAAAAGGATTCATGATTATATTTCATGTAAAATGAGAAAATCCCCAACAGTGAGCATAGCTCGTAAAACATCAAAAATTCATTCGATTCCGCTCATTAGCGCAGAAGTAAAGTGAAAATTAATTTTCATTCATTATAATTATGCTTCTTGTTACTCATTGCTGCTAATATTTACAGAATTATCCCATCAATCACAACCAAAAGTTCCAAAAAAATGGATAACTCAACCCACCTGTTTCTTTCCTTGCTCATTTTTCAGCTCGACATTGGATCTTGATTTGAGAATCATAGCATTATTGACATACATCTCCTCACCATTTGGTGTACGTTTTCGTGTTATGAAAATTGGTGGATTTCCCTCCATATCCGTAAACATTTGTTGCCTTAAAGACTCCAATTTGTTTGGTGTATTAACTGGAAAAAAGAAGTGATCATTAGAATGGATGTCAATTAGTTACGTGTAAATTTATTGTGGATAATTTTATGCTGCATAATTTAACATATTTTACATTCTATGCTGAGAGAACTGGGTGAGGTAAAGGCAGTTTATGTAAACGAGAAACCCTTTTATTCCGTGCAATTTATCTGCTTGAATTAAATTTTATCGGGGAACGCTTTGTGGGTTTTAAATTGAATATTCTGATTTTTGGGTAGGATTTGGTGATGGTGCTTGCTAATCAAACCAAGAATTTTGAATCACTTTTCGGATTGAATGTTGAATAAGCTTCATTAATCTGTATTATTGACAGTTTGATTGTGATTATTAAAAAATCAGGTTCTGATTAGAATTGAACACATAATCTGATATAATATGATATTTCAAATATTGAACCTGCTGCTGAATCGACTCGACCATTAAGGCCTTACCCTAACATTGATAGATTTACTTATATATAGGGTTGTTCATCCTTATTTGAGCAAAAAGCGGGATTCATCTCTAATTCAGCCTTTAAAAAGGAAAAAAAGATTAAATTTGACAGCTCTGTTATACTTTTGCGTCTCTACAACCAAGAAATAAGTAGCTATGTCTTAGATTTGTCCTAGGATCTAAGAATTGTTATACATGTGTGCCGCGATACATTGGAGTGTCTCCAAAAGTGATCCATATTCTGTTTAAGGTTTCTGTCGATGCTTATCATCAGTGTGAGCCGCGAAAGATAAAAGGATGTCTGCCACTGGTTTAGGCTGTTCAAAACCTTCATAATTGCTTTTAGGCTGACCTAGATCCTTCTAAAACCTTTAAATTCATCTCAGCTCTCAGCTCCCTCACAATTAAGGTTTCCCGACGTCATGGTCTTGAGACTGATCAAGAAGTCTCACTCTTGGTCTGGACATCGGAAAACCTTAGTCACTCCCGTCACTAACCGTAAATAATCAAATCCAAAATACTCACCTATATGATATAACACATTAGCTTTAAGTTCAGGATAACGTTGAAACGCTTGATTCGTTGGTGCAAATATTGTCAAACTTCGATACAAAAATAATGACTTGATGCCTGGATCTCGATCAACCAAATCAAAAAACTGTAAGGAATAAACAAGCAAAAATAACATAATAAAGTAAATTGTCTCACTTCAGATGAACAAACAATAATAATCATAATGAGAATAATATAAAATAAGTGGGCATTATCAGGCATTACATAAGGGATTACAATGTCCATAGCACTAAAACTTTCACATATACAGTAGGATAGAATTGAGTTTTAACAATCAATGATTGTTATACATTTTATGTCTGGCAATTGCCTCACATTTCTTTTCATTTACTTCCTCTTTCCAACTACTTCTGATTCTTTTGTAAACAGTCGACGACGACGGAGACGGAGACGACAATGATGACAATGTCGATGTACAGTAAAAAAAAAGTCCTTACGATGTCAAAATGGTAAAGTGAGAAAAATGTAAAAAAAAGACGATAGATGTGGAGATGGAATGAGGATTGGCATTCTTGGTACCTTTTTACATCAATTGACTTTTTAAACGATCTATTGAGGAATGGAAAAAATGTCTTTTTGTTGTTGATTGATTCAGATGGATTCTGTAAGGAAGAATGGAATGCAAGGGGGTAATTGTAGCTTTGTTGATTGAAGCTTTTTTTTGGATTTATTGTTGATTGTGCATTTATGGAAGTAAAGGGGGCTATGATTATCGGGATTAGGATTTCATTTGACTTATTGGAGCTTGTTTCACTTGGAAATAGTTCCTTACAGTTACCTCAGTTACCCAGAAAAGACAATTGTACCAAAATAACAAGAATAATAACATTGAACCGATTTGGAGCCAGCTTGGTGCTGCTTTATTCAAAATTTTGCTTAATACAACGCAGTGATGAACAACCTGTGTGCTACGGCACTCTGGTATGAAAAATATTGACGAATATGGTTTGCTGCCGAAGATTCTCAAGATTGAAGTATACCGTGACTCAAAAAATATTGCCTTTCACTGAACTAACGCCTCGCAAGCTCCAAGCGTCACTATAAGCACTTTACAGATGTTGCCATCTGTGTTTGCCATCCCAAAAAACGTCTTTAACCACCAGCAACAGCTTATCCTTATGAAAATCATTCGACCAAACTAAATACAATGCCAACATTATCAAAAAACTTTATAGATTCAACAGTTGGTGTCATTACTAGCTTCTATAATAATTAAATTTGATATCCAAAGCCACCAATATCGACATTACTTAATGCTTTTATTAGAATATGATACATTAGAACTTAAAGCAGATCTTATAGATCTTAAAACATCTTAATCCATCTTAAAGCAGCAACAAAACATCTTAAAGCAGCAGCATAATCCAAAATAATCATCAAATATGTCTCATATCCCCAAAAATAGCAACACAATCAATCAAAACTCAATTAAACTGACAAACAAACTGTGCAACTTCCTGTGTGTCTTTCTAAAAGCTCCTATATACTTTAGAATTTCAGATTTATCTCCCATTCTTGTTTTAGGGGACTGTTCACATAATAAGTAACGTTCTTAAGAGGAGGTGGGGTTGGGAGTGGACTTAGACTTTGTTACAAACTCAAGCAACCAATTGGGATGATGTGGGGGAGGGTATTAGGGTATGCAGGTAACTGAACCGATTCCTCATGTTACAAAACAAGTCAACAGCCCCCATAATTGTGAACTTTATCCCTCGTCTACCTTCCTTTTAACTACATCTCCCAATTGATATTACCGTTGATATTCAAATGAATGTTTGTATCAGCAGATAACAAGTCATTCCATTCTTCATATCATCCTGAATAAGGAATTAATTTTAATATCAATGTTACAGCATCTGTCGCATCCACCTGAATACTTCCTTTATGTGGAAGTTTTTTTCAAACTCATAAAAGTTTCTTGTTTCATTTGTGCTTTATAAGCGCATCATGTCATTTGTACGTCTACATAAGTAAACCTCCATTCAGTGCTGAAAATCGATTTTTCTGTTTCCAAAAACTTTTTTTTTTCCTTCCAACTTCCTCTCCTTTGAAACTGGGTTATGATATCCTTTTTTCTCTCTGTGTTGGCAATGCCAAAAACGTGTCCCTTTTTCTGTTTTATGTGTGTCATGCTGACAGTTACACTATAATGTAGAGCAAATGCATCAAACGGAATCTCTCTTCCTGGTCATTTTTATCTTTGGGGCATGAAAAATAAAGTTTGTAATTCATGTTCAGAACAACAGATTCATTATGTTTTGCGTTAGTCTGTGAGATTGACAGAGGGTTAGGAAATGGTGTATCTGGATTGTCCAGTTGTCTGGAGTCTGGGGAGCAATTTTTTGGTGGATGTTTTGAGGACGGAAGTGCTTTTTATGAAAATTATGGTTTATTGGACTTGTGACTTTGGGAATGAAGAGTATTTTGGAATTGTTTGGATGTTTTGTGGGCTGGTGTGGTTGTGAATGGTTTGTGGAAGATGTGAGATTGCTGGTGAATGTCAATTGTGTGCTGGTTTGTGTTGCACTTAGCCTTTAGCCATCGTGTTTCCCTGAATTTATCATTCTTACTTCCTTGGGGTAATATGCTGGATTCTAAGCCATTTTATTGGATGGAAACGATCGGGGTTAGCAGTAATAGGCAGCCTGTGTGCCGTGACACATTACTGTACCTCCAAACATTTTAGGAAATGCCGTGAAACCTATGTCATGTATGGTTTCTGTCGACACTAATCAGGAATGTTATCCACCGCTTTTTTATAGGTCGTGTTGGTCTAGCAAGCCTCAAACCTTAAATTCAAAGCCAACAATCCAAGAATTAGCAATTTTTTGAACTTTACAGCCGTATGAATCACCAAAACTGCCAATCATGCAACCAAGACACGACACTCAGTCATTTGAATCTCCTCTTCTTCTACCAATCAAATTTCATCATCCAGCAGCAATCCAACCTCCCCAAAAGCATTGTCTCATCCTTATCAATTGACCTTCCGTCTCTCATTTCCTTCTCTTTTGGCTGACTTCCAACGTCATCATCCTAATTAAAAGATGATACAATCTCCCAAAACAAACAAATATATCAGTTCAGTTTCCATTCCGTTCATGTTATCTATTAAGCTCAATTTTCTAAAGACGACATTCAATAGCTTACCAAACTCGAATATCATGACATTTATTACTTAACATTTGTTTATATCCATTCATGTGTATTTGCTGTACATATGTGGATATATAAATGGCGGCAACATATTGTATCTATCGAAATTTATTCAATTAACGCTAATTGAATGAAGTCAGCAAGAAAAAGCAGCACAAAAAAAGCTGTTTTATGGCAATTTTGTGTGAAATCCTTCCATTAACTGTGTTATCAATTTTGTGCTCTTTTTCTTCTCTCTTTTTTAACCAAAAATAACCATAGAGGAATTATTGATTTCCCAAGTTTAGTTGGTCGGTTTGCAGTTGAGTGTGAAAAAGAAAGGAAGAAGAAGGAACAAGAAAAAAAAAGTTTTTCTTTTTCCATTAAATCATTTTTGTTTCATTGTGAAGAAAAAAGGATATTTTTGACATTAATATGGCAGTAAGTTGTGTCAGGAAGTGTAATAGTTGGAAGTTTTTCTGTTAATTAATGATTATTTGAGTATAACGGATCGGCATGTATTGTAATGATGTTCATGCTATTGTCAATTGGACAGTATAGTTTGAACTAAACTGAGTCTGGATGTCAGTGAGTATTAGGTGTCTTTTAAGGGAGTAGGAGGTCAATTCCTCCATTTAGTCGACATTTGCATGTATGGTGATAGGAACGGTTGTAGATTCTTGAAGGAAATGTAAGCCTTAAAGAATAAGACAACCAAGAAGGGAATTAGGAACGCAATTTAGAAAATTGAACTAAATTTGCTAATATTCGACTCATTTGATTGAGTTTTTAGGCAACAAATGTCATTAATCTGTGATTTTGTGAGTTCGATTCCCACCAAATTTCTAAGCAGAGCTTCTCGAAGTCGATTTAATTTCAATATAAAAACCAAGTCGACTTCGAGCCCTGAAGACTCTACAGGGCTCTGTTTCTAGGTATACACTCAAGTGCATCCTAAAACCAGCATAGATACATCCAATTCCCCTGCACATCCACACAGCGAACACAACACCAAAGTAATTAAAGTAGTTTTTAAAAGCAATTAGAACTTCATGTTTAAGTCTACAAAAACTCGACATCAAAGACAAAAAAATTACACACAACCGTCACCATCCCAACATCCACTTTAAAATAATATACCAAGACTTAACTCCATCATACTCTCAATATCAACAAATTTATGCCACCATAAACTTTTACAACACAATTCAGAAAAAGGAAAGAGATCGCAATAAGTTTTTTCCTCCATCTCCTTACGAAAAATTGTTGCTGCTATTAGGAAAATTGCAAAAAAAAGGAAGCATCTCCTTACTTAATCATCATCATATTTCCTTACTGAATTAGAATCAAGAAAATGAGCTGAAGTGTAGCATAAGTTAAGTTGAGAGTCAAGTAATATAATAAATTTGTGTGGTGTTTACATAAATGCCATCAAATACCCCATTCCTAAGACAGTGGTGCACAAACTTTGTGCCACGGCACTCGCCATAAATTCTTGAAAATGCTATGAACCTTACACCGTGTGTGGTTTTGATTCAGACTAACTACCAAGATATGCTCTGAAAAATAAAAGGTTGCCCACCCCTGCCTTAAGGGTTTAATACCCACAGAAATTTATTTAGGACTTGACTCTTTTTTGTGGTATTGTTGATCTTTCTACTTCCAACACGCATATAAATACATAAGAAATATGATTTATAAGGATAAAGTTCATTGATCAAAAAATCAAGTCACAAGTTCCTCGTCCACAAAATAAATGGGAACTTTATTTGCATAAAAATATTGTCTTATGTAAGGCACAGCAGCAAGTCGTCAAGGCATGGCACAAAAAAATTTAATATCGATAAAACAAAAAAAGTTTTTTTTTGTGTCTATTGCGAGGGTGGAAAAAAGTTTTTTTCAATTCCTGCAAGCTTTTCCGTTCAGACATTGACAATCGTTATGGGAGCATTTTACTGGATCGTAAAGTGTCTATGGATTGATCGATTGATTTTTGTGTGAAGGATTTGCGAAAAAGTTGATTTTAATGCTGGCAGTTGAGTGACTTGTTGTGTAGGGAGATGAAGTTCAGATTGAGGATTTGGATGGAAGAGATGAATGATATTTGAAAAGTGTGTGGAAATGAATTTTTGGATGTTGTGAACTTAGAGTCTGAACTAGATTTGTTATCTGTGGAATAGAATAGAACAGTGGTGGACAACCTGATTGACGACATTTTGGAAGGCAACAAAAAGGGATGCAACATGGCGTAAGAAGGTAATGAAAAACTGTCATTTAGATGTCAAATCTGAGAATTTTTATCTTTCCAAAGTCGCAGCATGAATGTCTCTGAAACTAGAATGTCCTTGATGAAACCAACAATGTCCAAATTGTCCTGTATCCGAATATTTTCAACGACTGAATCAATAATCCATTGAATATCTTATAAAAATTCAGAATTTATTGCATTTGATGTCTTTTTTCAATATTTACAATTTCAACGGTTTTTTAAAATTTGAATATTCAACGGTTTTTTAAAATTTGAATATTCAATGGTTTCTAAATTAATATAAGCGATTTTGCAATTTGTTTCAAAAGTTGACTTCAATTAAATTGGA
Source organism: Chironomus tepperi (assembly GCF_022539635.2). Classification (NCBI taxonomy): domain Eukaryota; kingdom Metazoa; phylum Arthropoda; class Insecta; order Diptera; family Chironomidae; genus Chironomus; species Chironomus tepperi. Next base: position 8,052,512 of record NW_027226207.1, read on the forward strand.
AAAATCGTCCAAAATTTAATAGAGACAAGGTTCAATTCCTTAAAATATGGATTTTAAAAAAATTCTTAACCAAGTTCGCTGAAAGTAATCTTTTTTGCTACTTTTATCCTCAGAATCCACTATTTCAACCAAAATTTCTCCTCAACAGCACTTTTTCCACATGAATTACAAATTTTATTTTTCCAGACATTCATATCGCATTTTCCTTCATTTACTCATTAATTTTATTCCATCGAGTACGTCGCTTCCCTTGTTTCATGCTCAGACGATTTAAACGAGAAAGTAAAGACGAAAGTAAAATTAAGGAAAAGATTTAATTCCATTGATTGTGAAATATTGTTTGATGAATCTCAACAGAATTCACTGATTTGGAATTCTTTTTTCTTCATTTTTATTATTGTTAATTTTGTGTCGGATATGCAGCACACTGGGATATGTGTGTATTAATAAAGGGGTGAAAGCATATTGATATGCATACATGAGTAAATATATAAACATGATGTTTATTGATAAAGTTTACTAAATTTATCCTCAACCGTTTTGAGTGAATTGGCAGTTCCCCCTTCTCTTAGTCGTTAACTCCTTTCTGTTTATTGATTGATGTAATTCTGGATGTTGAAGGATGAGTGTGTATGTTGGTGAGAATGTGGAAATCAATATTTATGTTGGTTTTGAAGTAAATTTTTAGAACTTTTAATTGATTTTGGAGGATTTTGAGGATATTTTGAATTTGATGAATTTACAGAGTTTGAGGTGAATTTGGTGAATTTTAAGGTGATTTTGTAGTGTTAGTGAGGTGAATTTGGAAGATTTTTGATGAATTTGGTGGATATTGAGGTGAATTTGGCGGATATTGAGGTGAATTTTAAGGATTTTGCTGAAAATTTGAAGGATTTTGGATTTTTTGGATTCGAACTTTGTGAAAAATTGAAAATTGTTCAACATTTTATTTGTAAAATTCAACAAAATTGAAATTTCAGTAAAAATGAAGCTTTAAATGACTAAAATATGAAAAATTTAAAGAAATAGCCTTAAATGTTTTCAAAATATTGATTCTAAATCAAATTTATGACAAACTACTCAATTTTCTCTGTCATTTTTCCTAAAAAATCCAAAAACTGCACTTCCATTCCTATTTAAATCCATACAAATTTACACATAAAAAACAAAATACCATTTAAGGCGTACTTCCGATATGTGTGGATGAGTAAACTGAGGAAAATACCATTTAACCCACATCAAGTGAAAGGAGGATCCCTTTCGAATATTTTAACGTGATGTTATTTACAATCTTCTCAGTTTTCCTCCCAATTTTTTTTCCTTCTTTTTATCTTTCTCAATTGAATTTGGGAAAATTTTCCAAAAGAAAAAAAGGAAAATCTTTAAAAAGATAGGAAAATTTGTTGAAAAGTGTGAAATTGGTTTATTGAAAAAAATTTGTTGTTGCTTAAAGATCGTTGAAAATGAAGATGGGAAAAATGGGAGTTCTGGTCATTTAGGACATCCGAAAATGACGGCAAGTTTCAAAGCATTTTTATTTGATTATTATTCATCAAGGATTAATCATGAAATTAACAGAATGATAAGATTACAAAAATCTATCAAAAAAGTTATGGGTTCAAATCCTTAAAGTTAACAAGTATGATAAATCCGTGGATTGTTTGCAACAATATAATTTTTTTACTTAAATATTTTATTGCAAAATGTTTTCAATATCTTAAAGTTTCTTGTTTAAACCAGAGTGTGGCTTTCTCAAAAACGACTGTTAATTTTTTTCAAAAAAAAAATATTTTTGTTGATAAAATTCAAAATTTGTTTGACCGTTACTCATACTATTCCTCGTAACGTAAATTTTTATTTTAAAATAAGTTGAGTTCGAATAGTTCGATTTTCTTCGACAATCAAATGTCGAAGAATTCGAATTTGAGACGGCCACACTCTGGTTTAAACCCTGAATATTTAGAGGCATAGGGAAGGCTGGTTTGGGGTAAAATGAGGAGAATTCAAAGCTTCTTACATAAACAACTCCAAAACATCTAAGCAGACAAATTCCTGACTAATTCACTGACCCCGTACCCTAAATTCCCTCAAAAATTCACAAAACACCTTAAATTCCCCTCAAATCACACCCCTCAGTTCCCCCACCCAAAATAATTTAATTTTCTCGCCTTATCTATCAATCTAAATTCAAAAATATTATTTATGATTGTGAAAATATTTTGACTCTCAATATTAGATGCGACATTAGCAATTTTTATGGCCATTTACCAGCACACGCCGTAATGATGAAATTCATACCCTCCTTTGTCATGAAAAAGACATCTCAAATCAAGATCAAAGTGCAACTGCCAGCAATTATTTATGCTGACATCTTACTTTCTTATGTTTATCATCTCCATAATGGCTTCATGTTTTTCGGAAATTGCCACGCATTTTTCATGGAACTTAAAATTAGAAAGAATTTTTCATATTCTGATTTATTTCACTTTATGTCTTTCAATTTTCCATTTTCCCGACGATGTGAAGATTTTTACAGTGATGATAAGTGTATGTGGAATCAGCATTCAACTGCTGAATCATTTTTCATACTTTTATTGCTATCCGCGAGTAAAAATGTAGCAGAAATAATGTTTTTTACCGCAATTTTGCGATACATTCAAGTGGATGTACTTAAGAGGAAGTGATGTGAATGTGAAAATGTTATACACTTTTGGTGTGAAGGAGGAATTTAAAAAGTTCAAAAGTCAATGGATTTTTTGTTTGATGTTTAAAGTTTACAGTTGGAAAGGTAATTAAAGCATGCATCAAAAGAAGTTTGCGAAGTGTTTTAACAAGTTTCGTGGGTGGGTGTTGTTGAGACGCAGTAATGATGTTTTAAAGTTCATGTAATGTGATTGTAAAGTTTTGAGTTTTCGAAATTAGGAATTTCGAATTTTTCGAAATTAGAGTTTCGAAATTGAGAATTTCAAATTTTTCAAATTTAAGAATGTTGAATTTTCCGAAACTAAGAATTTCATGTTTTTCGAAATCAAAATTTTCGAATTTTTCGAAATTGAGATTTTTGAATTTCTCGAAAATTATAAATTTCAAACTTTTCGAAATTAGATATTCCAAATTTTTCAAAATTGAGAACTTTCAAATTTTCAAAATTAAGAATTTCGAATTTAAATTTTTTCAAAATTAAGAAATTTTATTTTTTTGATTAAAAAATTCAAAACTTTCGAAATTAAAGATTTGGAATTTTCAAAATTTGCATGTTTCGATGATCTTTCGAAATTGAAAGTTTTAAATATTTTGAAAATTTCGAAATTAGGATTTTCAAATTTTTCGAAATTAAGATTTTCGAAATTAGGATTTTCGAATTTTCTAAAACTAAGAATTTCGAATTCTTCAAAATTGTAAGTTTCGAATAACGAAATTTTTACTTTTACTCCAAAAATAAAAATTTCGAACTTTCGAAATTAAAGTTCGAATTTTCGAAATTCTTAGCATTTTCTTCAAAAAAAAAAAAAAACTCACAAACTTCACTTTAAAAACATCAAAATCCTTTAACTTGTCTGCAATCCGACTTAAATCCACATATTCCTCACTTCCACACCCACAACCCATGACACATCACATGTTCCTTAATACAAATATACATTAAATGTACACAAAATATTCAAAATAACGACTCCATCCACCATTAAAGTGTTGCTCCATTTTCACCATGTCTGCATGGCAAGCACAAATTTATGGCATGTAAGAATAATATTGTTTGACACAATTTCATTTCTCAAGGTAGTTACAATTTGCTATGACACTTGAGCTCTCGGGAAAAACGGTAAAATTTCACGTATGACATCACGTTGGGATGGGAGTGGATGATGGAATAAAAATTCCAAAAAATTTAGTCTCAAGGCACAATCATCAGATCATCATAGATACGAATATGGACGGATATAACAAATGTAAAGTCAAGGAATTTTAATAATTTTTTTCATGCTTGAAAAGCGAAAGAATTTTTTTTAAGACTCGACCAAAAACTTTTTTGTAGCTGCGAATGAGTTCCGCTTGTTATTAACATTTTTGTGCTGTACACAGCAACAAAATTTGATTTTATTATGCAAAGTTTTGCTCATTTTCATTTCCCATCTAATGCTGCTACCACGCACAAATGTTCTATATTGCGTTAACAGCTATTTCCCCTTCCAAACCGACCAAATGTTGCTGAATTTCCAGTCCTTAAATTTTAAAGTTGCCTTGCTGCAGAAAAATCCCATCTTAATGAAGTTTTATGGGGCAATAAAAGATTCGATTTCAATCGTGGGCATCAAATGAAGTGGATTTGATGAGGATTTGTTCTTATGCTCAGCATTTACAGCTATAAATCAGTAAATTTAGGGAAAAAAGTTCTCTTTAATGTCTATGCAGTTCTATTCTTACATAATAGACAACATGCTGTGGCAATTTAAGGAAAAAGAGTTGAATTTTTATTAGAATTTAGTGATGAAAAAAAAATTGGGGATGATGGTAAGTTGTCATCATTAAGTTGAGGATTGTTTTTATGGATATGGGATTTATTTGAGTGTGATTTAGGGGTTAGGGGTGGCTATTTTGTCTGTTTTTGATGCTTTATGGTGATTTCTTGATGACTTTTTGAATTTTAAGTGCTGAATGTGTTATGGGAGTTCCTTTTGATTGACATTCGATGGGATTCGAACCCATGACCTCTTGGAGAAAGAGGGAAAAAGCCAAAATTGTCCAGCCTGTTGTTTAACCACTCGGCCATAAAGGACTTACTTTTGTATTGACAGATTCACTTATATATGATACAATAAGGTCAGGGACGTGTCCAAAAGGGTCTTCAGAGGGCAAATGCCTCTACCCCTTCCTAACTTATTCAGAAAATCAACAAAAAAGTCATTATTCAGTCCATTTCGTCCTACAAAATTCAAACTAAAGAAAAAGGGGGAATGACCCCTTCCTGACTCAAAAGATCCTCAAGATTTACACTCAAAAATCGCAAAAATCATCCACAAGCTGTTTTTACAACTTTTCCTATCCATTTAATTCAGCCATTTATTTCCATTTTCCTAAAACATCACCAAATATCCACAAGAACAGCACACAACAAAAAAAGGGTGCCAAAAGAAATTTCCACAAAAGTACCGCAGTTCTGCCGATGAAAAACATAAGTAATAATACTCAATTGCTTTTTAAAGAACTCTGCTGGATATTTCCATTATTTAAAGAGTTGAGATTTGTCATAAAATTTAATAGCTAAAGCACGAATAAAATTTCAGAGAAATATTAAAAATTTGTTGGATTTACAATTATTAGGCACAGAAATCTACGACATAAAACAAGAAGGAACTGTGTCGAGTATCATCTTCTGTCATTATAATGTGTTAATATAATCAGCATCATAACATTATAATTATGAGTTTGAGGAGGAAAGACGAGATGCGGCAGTGACAGTGGCAAGAGGAGGATGAAAGAAGAAAATTACAAAGTTTGTTGCTGTCTTTTGAGCACGATTTTTTGTAAGGATTTATGAGGATTTGATGGTTGTTTGTCTTTGAGGGTTGGATGTAGAATATTGGAGTCTCTTGAATGGTTTGACTGAGGCTGGAAATGTTTCTTGAAGGAATTTGAAGGTTTTATGGAGATTTTGAAACTTTTCTGTACTTATTTCAGCATTATGAAGGCTTGAGGGGTCGATGTATACTTTAGCATGGACTAAATTAGGTGTATCACTTAGTATACGTAACATAGTGCCTAGGCGAATTGGGTTTTGGCACCGAAAACTGCTTGATAAGGTATAATACCTTAGGGCTTTATGAGATATCCTTTTGAGTGGACATTTGGGGTTCTTGAGATGAAATCGAGTTCTAAACAGTCAGTGGATATCTTAATACTATCCTGAGCTCATCCGTCGAGGCATCAAGGACTCATAAAGCGTACACACTAGTGTTTGCCGAGCAACATACCTTTAAACCCTTCATAATCCCTCTTTCCAGGTTTCATCCCTACTTTAATGCCTTTAATATGATGTTAGAGCCTAAAATGTAGTTTAGTCAATATAATGCGCATTCTGACTTCCTACCATCCCCATTACACTACATCAAACTCAAAATTACTCATAATTTCATCAAATCTGTTACATTCTCCTCCTCTTTACTTTGCACTCGACATAAATTCAATTAAAAATATCAAAGAAAATGAAGTGACACGAGCATAAAGTACAACATTAGCGGGATCACATTTTATACATTATGTAGATATTGCGTATATGTTACAATTATGAACTTAACATGCTCTACATTATAACATAGCATACATTGAACACAAAAATCACTCAAAATTGCTGTCAGAATGAATTGAATGTACAATTTAACATAAAAAAAGAAGCCCTCATTGAGTCGAAAAACGATGAATGGATTTTCAATGAAATTGCTCAATAAAACCTTGATTTTATAGCTAACGCATGTGGATTGTTTTGAGATGAGATATAAAGTTTTTTTGATGAAAGGGATAATGGATGAAAGTGAATGGGAATATCAGCATTAATGATTCATCAAATATTGAATGTAAGATGATGATGAAAGGAACAATCAGATGTGAATGAAGGATTGGAATTTTAAAGGAAATTTGGATATGAAAAGTAGATTTGGTCTATATTTTTGGAAGGTGATAAATGAGAAGGCCTAATTAGGAGTGGTAATTAGCAGAGCTCGAAATCGATTTGAGTCGTCTCAAAAAAAAACCGTGTCGACTCGAGTCGAATTGGAGTCGACCACATTTGAGTCGTGTCGAGTCGACTCGAGTCAATTTCAACCATATGGTCTTCGAGCTCCGGTATTTGGTTCGTTTTTATTTAGATAATGTTGAAAATTTAGTAACTAAAAAGTGAAATTTGCAAAATTTCAACAGATTTCTAAGTTCGAATCTTTAAGCATGAACTCAAAACGGCAGTTGCATGTTATTTTTCTATAAAAGTTCTTCACACGATTATTTTTTTTTACAATTTTTATGCATTCGAAAATTATGGAATCGTTAATTTTGCAGGAGGTTTGGGAAAGGCTGCTTTAAATTTTAAAATAGTTCGAAAAAAGCTACATTAAAGTCTGGAAGTATTTAGAAACTTTCTCTTGTGAAGTATAAAGATTTCATACAAAATTTTGTTTCGAAAGCATTTGTCCAGCATTTGTTCGAATCTCAAATCAATCTTCAATTTTATACTCCATTTCAGAGTTGCAAAACAAGTGCCTGTAACAGGTAAAAACCTTACAAATTCTTGATAATTTGTATGGTTTTGAACTAAACCCGGTTTTCGCCTGTCACAGACACCTGTTTTGCAACTCTGTCCCATTTTTCAGAATTTTCACTTCAAATTTGATCTTCTTTTACCGATTCCAAATCTCCTCCATCAATACTTAAATAGACTCGTCAATTCCGAATCAATTTTAAAGATGCTTTATCTCATCAAAATTAAATTAGTTCCCATTCAATGATGCAAAACAAAGTGAACATTTTGACAATCCTCTTAACATAATTTCCCAATTTTATTCTACATTAAAGGCACATTCAAAGTACTTTGTCAGATTCAGTACAAAAAAGATCAAAAAAAAAAAATTCCTTAATATTAGTAGACAAACATACAGTATAGAATTTATTATTTAATAAATTATTCATTAGATTGAAATCCGAGAAGTATCTCTTGTGTCTCTTTACATTTCTCAGTCTTTATGATACTTTTTTATTATTATTTTATCTGTCATCCTTCGATTCCGATGTGTGCATGACAATATACGGACCGTACAAAAGGGTTTCAGTTTCACACTCCTCAATTTCTTCTTTCTCTTTTACTGATTTTTATCCTTTTTGTATAGTCGTGCATACATCAGGCGAGATATGAGACATGTAAAGGATTTGCGATTGTATACATTGTGAAATATGATAGCCATAAGGGCCGGTTTCCTATAAAAAGAGATTAATTGATAGCAAATTTTTTTTGTGTATGTGTATCTCTGTCTTTATATTGAGAATGGATTGATATGAGGGTTTGGATCAGTGTTTCGGAAACTTTTTTACGTGTGGGACAGTTGCATGTTTGTTGTGAGTTTGGTATGTGTCGTCATACTAATCATGATACATCTGAAGGGTTAGGGCAGTGATGCTCAACCTTTTATTTTTCGAGTTATGGTTTGGGGGTAAGCATCGACTAAAACTGCACATGATACACGGTTTATGGGATTTCCAAGAAGTTTTGCGGCACACTGCTATACCGCGGCACACAAGTTGCTCACCATTGGATTAGACGAAGCTCGAGTGTGCCTCGGAGTCAAGTTTGAGAAGGACTGATAAGTATATAGGACGAAATGGAAGGAAATTAAAACGATTGCGTGTGTAAATGAGTTTTTGATATTTTTGGGGGTAATATTTATAGGAATCTATTAAAAGAGGAAGGTTGGACGTATTCTCTCATCTGTATGATACCAAATATTCCTCGTTGACTATAATCATCTTTCCTAAAGTGCTAATAAGTTTCTTGTTTCCTAGTAGACCAACAACACACTCTCCAAAGCTTACTCATCTTATAGTCTAGATGAACTCTTTGCTTATTATGCTCTTAAGATCATGCTATTCGTATTCTTGGAGTTTTAAAGATATCAGCAAAAAAAAAAAAACAAAAATTTGCAGAACAAAAATATGTGGATCAAAATTTAAATGTAAACTAACAATAATTGTCATTACGAGATTCGAACTCTTGCTTTGTAAGATTTTACTAACATTTTCAACTTAATTGATATTTTCTTTAATAAAAAGTTAACTAAATACCTTAAACTACATAAACAATTTCTCAAGTTCAAATCCCACATTCCCATGCTATTCATCCTTCATTAAATTCCCAACGACCTCAACCATCACCAAAATCGACAAAAATTTTTATCCCTTAAATTAATTACATCAATAAATTAACTCGACACTTCTGGTTGGACTTAATCGCCATCACTTAACAAAAATAGCCTCTATATATAGCCTATATCATATCCCCCCATTTCACAACAAAAGCTTAAATATCAGAATTAATACGCTCACATACATAATCTAAATGTGCTTGCGTGTGAGCTTTACTGGCAATTTTTAGTGATTTTTTCTTTTCAAACAATTTTGTTTCTATTTTCATATTCCAAGGACAGGCGAAAGTCGTGTCGATAGAAAATTATAAGTCTATGCTTGTGCGTAAATAACACAGCACTTTTATTTATTTAATGGCAATTAATAAAAATCCTTTTGTACTCATTCACGCACGCAATTGTCCTTCGGTATATTTCCTTTTATTATACTTTTGTCCTCAATATTTTTGCACACTGACATCACCACAAAGTCTAATAATAATGATGATGATAATTCTAGTGTGCATGGCCCTCAAACATTCTCTATTTATCACACATAAACTAATCTTCATTTTGGTTTGATATTCACGAATAATTCTCAGTCAGCATGCATATATGCTGTATATATTGTCTTGTTATACAATAATATAAATGAGACTGCCACTTGAAGGACTTAAATGTTCTCTTTATAGTCATTCTTGTGAATGTGTGTTGAATTTATTTGTGGATGTATTGGTAGACAGACATGAGGGATGTGAATGGTGGTTGGAATAGAGTTAATAATTAAAGCTGTGCTAATTTTGTAGAATTGATGAAAAAATTGCAAAAATTTATAGGAATTTTTTCAAAATTTAAAAAAAATAAATGGTGAAAGTTATGAGATGGATTAAATTATTTTATTCAAGAATTGAGATTCGAACTCTGACTTAAGTTGTAAATTTGCATTTACACAATTTCTGACATAATCAATTTTGGTACTGACTTGAACAAATTTTGATGAATTGATACCCAAACTCAAAACTCGAAGTTCGCAATATTAATGTTGATTCAAGTCAACTTGTAAATAGAAACCAGCAAAAAAGTCAGCTTATAGCGCCATCTCAGGGAGGTCAAATATCACAATTGATCTGTACGTCCAGCGAAGCAAGCACGTAATTTGATTTGACATTGGAAATGTTGAAGTTGACTCAAATCAACTTTACTTGAGCAAGGTTGAAGTTGACTCAAGACAACTTGACTTTACTTCGACAATGTGGAAGTTAACTCAAGTCAATTTGACTTGACATTAGCAATGCTGAACTTGACTTGACCTTAACAATTTGAAGTGAACTCAAGTCAACTTGACTTGACTTTGACTTTATCAAATTTCTAATAAATGATCAATCCACATTATTTCTCGACCCCCAACAGCTTTAACCCAACAATATAACTAGCCAGTCATTATTTTCATTCTAATTATCACAAAAAGACATACAGACAATGAATATCATTCCAACAAGCTTCATACGGGCGAATACAAAGAACAAGCAGTTATGATTTGCTCATTCTTCTCCAATTCCGTTCCTTAATTTAAAATATCAATATCTTCTCATTTAGCTTCTATTCTACAAATATCATACTAAGCAAATCCAATTTTTGCATGATTATCACACCTGCGAGAACGTACGTAATTCCATTGAGATTCCTTATTATTGATAGCTGTCATGCTAATGAAATGTGAAAGACTTAGTGTAGTGTAACATTCATCCAACATCAATGTACAACCATTGATTTACGATTACGTTTACTTCAATGATTTATTAATGAGCTTGTTGCTGTTTTTGTACATTAATTAAGGCATAAGGAACAGTCATGAAATAAATCCTACGTAAATGTAAATACATGAATTTTGTGTTGTGTTATTTTTTATGTAGATAAGGCTGTCAAATGGGGGTTAGTTAGATGGGTTTGTCAGGCAGGAATGGAAGGGTAGTCGGGGAGACTCAGAGTGGTTCAATCGACTCTAGAGAAGGTACCGAAAGGCCTCCAAAAATTGTTCAAATTCCGAAATGTCTTCAATTTTTTGGTCAAACTAGCCGCGACTCCAATTTCCCCACTAACCCTCAATTTCCCCACTAACCCTCAATTTCCCCACCTACTCTCAATTTCCAAACTAACCCTCAATTTCCCCTTTAACCCTCAATTTTCCCAATAACTCTCAACTTCCCCATTAACCCTCAATTTCCCAACTAACCCTCAATACCATACCCAACCAGTCATCGACCTCAAACCCCTAATTATCAAGCTATTCATTAATGTCAAAATGCCACACATTCAGTGGAAATTTTGCAAGTGATAATTTTTGTCGCTGTTCATGCTTTGATGAGTTTTTAAAGAGCATTGAACTGAGTTGTTTTTGTGAATTGACAATTGTTTTTATTGCAACTGACATAAAATGTGAGTTTTTGGAAATGAATTAAACATGAAGTTTAATAGTGAAAGTTAATGTTTTGGAAGTTTTGGATCGTAAATTTTGTTGGTTTTCGCGGTTTTGTAATTGCTTTGTTTAGATTGAGTATTAAGCATGTTAGAGCTTGTTTAGTGCAGCCATGCGACACAGCATAGGTGATGAAGTCTGTATGGAGTCCAAACAGACTCAAAATTCCATTTGGATTGCAAATTGGAGCCTATTATCGTCCCAAAATTGAGTAAACTCATAGAAGTGAGTATGAACTGATCAAGCACATTGTCTGTCAGGGTTAGACCAGCATCAAGCCCATTAAACAATTCCAAAACACCTTAAAATCCTTTAAATTCCCACAAAAATCAACAATAATTCTTCCCGTACCCTTTAATCATTCCACAATCCTCAAAATCGCTCATTTCTCATTAAAATTCAAATTATCTCTGCTTATCACTCAATTTCCACCGCACACACATATGGACTTACCAAAAAAACAATTAATTTCACTGTTGTCTTTTCTCTTACACCAATTGTATATTCAACCCGAAATAAAATAAAGCAATTACTTATCATGACAGCTAAAGGTTATTTTTATGCCACAGCTTTTTTTGGTGCGCATTTTGACGTGATTTATATGAATTTCACGTCAATCCATTGTCAACGGTCTATCAAATTGAATGAATTAAGAACGGCTGTTTCTTTTTTGGTCGGCAAAATAATAAATAAATAAATAATTAAGTGATATATTCTTGGTTGTTGGATATAGACAATAAGAGAATTATGGATTTAGGACGGAATTGATTAGAAAGCTAATTGAATTGGAGGTTTTGAAAATTGAGGATTGATTTAGCCAATTTGTTCTTTAAAATTAGATATTGACAGTTAAGGGAGTTTCATGGTCACTAATGGGTAGAGATGAAGGCGAAAATGTCTTGAAGGGGGAAAGGGTGGTGAGACTAGAGCTGGGAGCTTGTATGGACCCAAAATTTAGAGGAGAATTTGGGATCCGTAGTGAAAATTGTAGAAATTTGAAGAATTTTCTCAGAAAAGACGTGTGGCAGGGAGCTTGATTCTTAAGAACATAACCTTATCCCCCATTCGAATCCCAATAATCTACATTATCCCCATGAAGTTGCCTCAATGATTGGCAGTAGAAAGAGACAAGTTCAAATTGAGGTTAAATTGCTAGACTCAGACCCAGGAATCATGAATTCGAGACTAATCTCTAGGATTATCAACCCTATCCATCCTTTTTGGATCCAAACTGAGTGCCATACCAACTGCCGCATTACTTTAGTGTCCGGTCAACTTTATTGGAAATGACATGATTCATGTCGAATACGACTTTGACCGTAGCTTACCATCAATGTGAGACATAAAACAGTTCAGTCAACACTAACTCAACTCATTTTCCCAAACTAGTGCTGCTTCTCAATATACCCTCAAACTCAATAAACTTCAAATTTATCTCACAAAAAAATTAACACAAAAAAATGCTCGACTGACTTTTTATGACTCACTGAGTCACAAGAGGGGATGCAAAAGCAATATGAACAGTAAGAAATCTGTTGTTATGTCTGCAATGATTCACTAAGAAATACAAATAAAAGAACTGAAAATAAATTTCAGCCACAATTGAGTGAGAAATGAGAGGAAGGAAATAAAATTTCAATGTCCCTTTGGGGATGAATAAATAAACTTTATATTTTCGGATGAGAAAAATTATTTTTTTCAATCGACCCCCGACATGAGAATCTCCTCGTACACGTTCCATACATAAAACTATTAACATTACTTGTTGTTGCCAATAGTCCGAAAAAATTCAAGTTTATTTATCTATGTGGAAATCTCAATTTTTTTATTTATTTTATGTTTGCATGTACGTAAATCTTTATATCTTCGGATTAGTTCCAATTGATAAAATTCATATTTCTCATTAGTATATGCACAGAAAGGAAAAGGAACTGGATTTAAGATAGGGTTGAGAAAAAATGGAAGGGAAAAATTTACTGAAATTAAATTGTTATCAGCCAGATGGAATTTCATGTTATTAAGTCTGTAGTTTATTCACTGGAATTTAAAGAATAATCCTCTGCGTGCTAGTCTGTCTATAAATTCAAGAATGTATAGCAAAATCTTGTAATATTTACAGCAATTCGTGTTGGAGATAATTTCATGAAATTCCGCAAGACATCTAAACAAAATGAAGAATTTATTAGCGGATGGATGAGTGTGAGGAACGGAGGAGATGACTTGAATAATTTTCTAATGAATCTGCTCAGTGCTTGTTGGATTTTTTTTTTCGTGATAATGTCTCAAATAGACTGAATTACAGTGAATAAGGAGCTATGTCTGAGTGTTTAGAGTATCAGCTAGTCTATCCACGAGTAGAATGAATTGTTAATCCAGTGATGGACAAACTGTGTGTCGCGGCATACTCATACGTTTTGCTCTTATGCGTATGCGGCTTCTAATGAAGCTTACCATCAAGGTGAGTCGAGGTAATTAAAAGGTTGTCCATTTTTCGGTTACTGCTTCAAAAATCGGATCATAGATCCGCATGATTCTGAGATTCTCATGGTATGAGTCACATCGGCCTCTAATGCTAGATTTTGGGTTGATTAACATCTTTAAGTATAACCTAACAGCCATTTGTCGAGCTAATGTCATATTCCACTGAGAGGCAAAAGTGACATATGATGTCAAAAATGTAACTTCCTACAATGTGTTTCTCGTGTTTTAAGACACTAAATGATGTATTCATCTTTAATAATAGGTAAGACAACCCGGAGAGAAGCTTCAACAAGTATGTAATCAAAATGTCAGAATATTCAAAATCTGAAAATCTCAGGCACTAAAGTGACATATGATGTCAAAAATGTTGGAAATATCTCAAACAATGTGCATTATTTTTGTGTTTTAATGACCGTGACTTCTAATATGATGTGAATTATCTTCCTTAAGATGTAAAGGTATTCAATTTTTCATTCAAATCTAGAGCTCTGAAATAATTGGAATATGTCAACAATTGAGAACCCAAAATTCCAAATATACGAAAATAAGGAAGTGTAACAAGATCACATAGAATCTTTGAAAACTTTCAAATTTTGAAATATTTCCAAAATGAAGTGGATAATCCGAAATCGAGGATAATCCACTTTAGTGAAATAGGCCGTCAGAACTTGAAGTCAATTTGAGTATTTTCTATAAGAAATTTGACCCAACTGTCTTCAAATTCCACAAGACACCCTGTCCACCCTCAATATCCCCCCTCAATAACATTCCTCATCCGCATCAACAAATAACTTATAATTCAGTGTTTTATGAGATATTTCTGAGATGTAACAAGTTGCTTCATTCCAACAATACAAAAAATAAGAATCAACATCCATTCCTAAGGGAGACTTTAACGAATATAAAAGAATGTTTGCGACACACTATTACGCACGAGTTGTTGACATTTTGACTCTTGTATCTCTTCATTCTCCTTAAACATCCACTAAATAAAATTGTGCATTGTTATCCATTTATATTGATTTTTATGTCCCTCGTGTGTCGCTTGAAATAATAACATCAACAAATCCTTACTTTTTTGTCATATAAAATTTTTTTTATTTCCTCTGTCATTTTATATGTATGCATATGTCTTATGTAATGTGATATGAATATCATTTTCGTTGCTGTCTCTATTAATTAGGTTGTATAATTTTTATTGACGGTTATTCTGTGGTGTGTACTTAGTTAATGTTATTAAGGTAGACTTTAATGGGTGGATGGGTGATGTGGTGGATGTTTTAATGGATGGCAATTGGAAGGGATGTAAAAAAATTCAAAAAAAAAAATGAATGAATTCAAAGATGATGAATAATCTTCTTATATAGGATTCGAACCCATTCCATTTCAACAGGACTAATTACATCTTTCCTCAAAGCATGTCTGGTATGTCTTGAAGTGGCAGATTCACCTTAATAAAGCAATCAAACCCTCTCTGTCCCTCGCTGTCCCTCTCTGACCCTCTCTGCCCCTCGCTGACCCTCTCTGTCCTTCTCTGTCCCTCTCTGTCACTCTCTGACTCTCTCTGTCCCTCTCTGTCCATCTCTGTCTCTCTTTCTGTCCCTCTCTGACCCTATCTGTCTCTCTCTGTGTCTCTCTGTCCCTCTCTGTCGCTCTCTGTCGCTCTCTGACCCTCTCTGTCCCTCTCTGTCCATCTCTGTCGCTCTCTGTCCCTCTCTGTCCCTCTCTGTCTCTATCTGTCTCTATCTGTCCCTCTCTGTCCCTCTCTGTTCCTCTCTGTACTTCTCTGTCCCTCTATCCCTCTGTCCCTATTTTCCTCTGTCCCTCTTATCCTTAAGATTACCCCAAATCCCTTCTGAATTCCTACCCACTAACTACCACACCAAACCACACCGCATCACATCCTAGTAAAAACAATAAAAATAGACTAAACGGCAACAAGACCAAAATGAAAAATAAGAAACGCATAATTTGCAATAGGGCACCAAAAAAAAGAAAAGGAAACAATAAATATGATACGATAGGGGAGAAGACGTCGTCGACGACAACAAATGAAAATCATAAAAACAAACAATGTGCAGTTTATACTTTTCATCATACAAAGTGCCATTACATGTTCCTTACAATTTTTATATTGAATTTTTTTTTCTCCTTCAAATAAATAAATAAGAAGAAAAATTGCGGTCGTGAGTCATCATGTATGTCGTGGGGGATGACGACGACGCAACGCACAACTAAATGACGCCCGACTGGCGCCACATAGTCGGACGCAATATATTTTTTTGGTTTATGAGAATATAAAAAATATAAATATTGGAAAAAGCAATGGGGTGACCTCGTCGATATAAACTAGTCGCTTCCGTTAGGCAATAATAATTTGTTTTGAATGAGTTATGGAAATTTCTCTTTTTCGCATTGAGTGGTTGTTATTGATTTTTTGGATGGCTGTGTGTTTCGTGGTTGTGGTGGAATAGTTTGGTTAAAGGGTGTAGCTAAGGGATTATGTAGTGACTCATTGATGGGGAATATTGAGGAATTTTGACTTTTTTGGTTTGATTCTAGACAAAGTTTGAATGTTTTTAGTGTTTTTGGTGTTTTGGGAGTGTGTCTTAGGGTAAACAGCTTTGTTTGTCTTAGGGTAAATAACTTAAGGTACTTAAGGGCAAACACCTTAGTGTACCTTGGGGTAAACACCTTAAGATGCCTTGGGGTAAACATCTTAAGGTGTCTTGGGGTAAAGATCTTAAGGTGCCTTGGGGTAAATAACTTGAGGTACCTTTGGGTAAAAACCTTAAGGTGCCTTGGGGTAAACATCTTAGGGTGCCTTGGGGTAAACACCATAGTATGCCTCAGGATATGCACCGCATCGGTTTAACCTAGGATATAGCCCTTTAGTTACCCTAGAAGTGTAATTAGGAACATTGCCTTAGGATTTGACCTCATTAAGAGTATCGCATAGTAGACCGATCAAGCAGACATTGAACCAAATCACCCAACCCCTACCCACACTCCTGATCAACTCAAGTCTATCTTACAAGTGTAGATTTATGGAATGTAAATTATGTATTCAGAACTTGAGTTCTATATTTGCCCAAAATAGAAGAAATTCTCATTCGTAATGAATCTCCTGTTGATATTCTCATTCTCCTTCCACTTACTTCTCTTTGTTATTCACTTTCACTTCTATCTTGATATCTCTTTTTTTTTCATTTGATTCCATTCTTTTCCTTTTCCGCACTTTTATTTTACTTTACTTTTTTCACATTTTATTATTTTTCGGCATTGAACGTATGAAGGCTGATGGTTTTTATGAGATGTAGACCAATGTTATTTTAGGATTTTGATCTCATATAAAAAGGAGAGAATGAGTAAAGTAATACATAAACCTTTTTTTTTGCACATAAAAAACCTTAAACATGCTTAAATTTAATACAAAAAGTACACGCAGAGAATGAATTCTTCTCGTGCTTGAAAGTTATTTGTTTTGATTCTTTTTGTGCCTTTTTTTGTTAGTTTTTCATTATAGTAATGAGTTTGGTGGTGATTTGGTTATGGTGGAGTAACGTGTTGGGTGGATATGAGAGAGTTAATGATGTTGAAGGTGATGGGAGGTTGTAGGGTGGGGTTGTTTGTACTTTTGATGATATTTTGAGGTTATCAGCATTTGAGATCATCACTTGATGATGTAATTAGGTGGATACGATCTACAATCAACCTTTTAGGCAGTCAACTTGGATTTAACCATTCTATCAACCCAAAATTCCAACCCATTCACACCTTCAACCCAAAAAAATCAATTCCTCTCAGTGTACATCGCCTCACATTTCACCATCAGGTCATGTGCACATGTACGAAAATTACTTTTTTTTTCTAATGAACTATAAAATTCCTAACAGATATTCACGTTGATAGAGGAAATTTGATTTAACGAGACTTAAATGGAGTAGGTAGTGTAAGGCACAAACAACATATACACGGAAAAAGAAGAAAGACTTTTATTTTAATACAGACAGCACAATCTGACTCATTGAAACATGCACATAATGCTTATAGGTATTTTCCTTTACCGAGGGCAAATGTTTGCCTCTAAATTAAATCAGATGATTGTACACGACGAAGGAAGATGAAGGAAAGATTTCATTATTTTGTCATAAAGGAAAGCTGACGGTTGATGGTAATGTGGTTTCGATGTAGATTATGAATAGATGGAATGATTTTGATGTTAATTCAAAGGCAATTATTGGGGATTTTTTGGGGTATTTGGGGTGGTTTGAGGGGGGTAAGATTGGGAACTTGAGAGGGTTAAATGATCAGTTTAAATTTTTTGAGGTTAGGACCGTCTTAAAGCAGACTTTAAAGCTATAAACTGGTAAAAACTACTCAAAAGTGCCCAAATCCAATAAAATCTAGCAATTTCTCCCTAAATCAACCCCATCCAACCCCCAAACCCAAAGAACATCTCAAAAACTCTTCAGCACCCATCAAATCTGTCACATCGCATCAACCAGCAACACGTCCAAAACTCAAACTCATCCCATAATGCATTCATAATATGAAGAACTTTTCTGTCTCCCCTCTGACTTTTTTATTTTGTAATTTCTATGCAAATGCGATGCGATGAAGCGTAAGACCGACTGACTCGTTTCCATCATATTCTTTGCATTTCCATTTCTAGTTTCGACTTGATTTAATTTAATTTTCAAGCAAGTATTTTACATTTTAATTATAGAAAAAAATAATAGTTATTTTTTCTTTGTCTCTTTATGTCCCGGGTGCTTGCCGAGAGCTGTGTCATTAAAATCAAATATTTGATTTTCCATTATGAGATGTTAAATTTTATGTAGATTGATATTGATATCCCGCAACGTGAGAATATCGAGTTGAATGCGTTAATAATTTTTTTTTTATTCTAATCTAATTCAGATGATATCGCATGGTTATAAATTTTGTGAGGCACATGACACGCTCGTTTGAATGAAATGATACTTCAGATTGATAATTGAATGAGTTTTCGAGTTGTTGACTTTAATAGAAGTTTGGTGTGGAGTGATTTGATAAAAAATTATGAAAATTGTTTGAATAATGCACTGAATTAGAACTTGTTGTAGTTAAGTTCTACAATAATTTTACATAATAAGGTTAAATTTGATGAATTTTTAGCATCATGAGCCGAAATTCTTATAAACTTAGGCACAAAGCGCTAAAGAAAGTCAATTTTATTCAATAAGCGCAAAAAACAATCAAATTTATCGGATAATGTGTTCCGTTATTGGTTATTTTCACATAATACGTCCATTTGTTCGATATTTTCACATAATACGTCCATTTGCTCGATATTTTCACATATCACGCACAAATGTTCACATTTTCATATAATGCGCCCAAACGGGTAAAATTTTCATACAACACGCTCATAATTTTAATGATTTCATATAATGCGCCCAAATTCTTCAACAATATTATATAATACGCTCAATTTTTCACTATTTTCACATAACACGCTCAACTTTTTCAACAATTTCACAGAACAAGCCATAAATTTTGAAAATTCATCCATAATTCGCAACAAATCTTTTCAATGCCAAACATTTAATAACGAAAATCACTTTACAGAATTGAATTTTTCTCATTATTCTAGTAATTCAACTAAATGATTCATCGTCTAATTCAATTTCATCCTTTTCATCTGATTTCCCTCCATCTAACTTACTCGTTCATTTCCATTCCATTCCATCCCACACATCATACATATATATATATGTGCAAAAATTATTCATTCAATAATAAATCCACATAATATATATAAACACATCCCCTAAGGGCTATGCATCTCAGTTATTATTTGCTATTATTTTGAGCCATTTGTTGAGCTGATAAACAACATTGGCAGAATAGATGGCACGAAATACAATTCTTATTTATTATTTTTTTCATTGAAACAAATAATTTTCTTTTTTTTCTGTGTCATTATTATTTGTCATTTACTGAGTGTCTATTTGACTACTTGAATGTCGTGTCTATTTGGCTTACAGGAAGTAACAAAAAAAATGTCCTTTTTGTGTCAATAAATTGAATGTGATGTTTATTGTATTTGTGGCTATAAATAGAGAATTTTTCGTGTTTCGAGGGTAGGCAATAGTGAGTCATTAGACCTTAAAGTAGCTAAGAACAATTCAAAATTCTGAAAAATTCCAAATTATTCTTTTGACTTCCACAAAGTCTGCTTTACCTCCTCATCTCCTTCCACATCCCCACGCAGCAATAACAATTTTCATTCCAATCGATTTTTCTTCATCTCGTCATACAGGCGCCAACGTCTCCAACTCATTTTGTAGGACGATGTGTCGATGTATTTGAGAAATGAATGTATGAATAGGATTACTGCACATTCAATTGGATTAGAATCAGAGGAGAAATAAAAAAAAAAGTTCAATGTCATTTGAGACGTGACCTGCTTTAGTGATCGATATTGTTCAAGCTCAGTAATTTCCATCAAAAAAAGTAAATTTCCTTAATCTTCATAATCCAATTCAATTGACTACTATTATTATGTGTGGGATATCCAACGACACAATAGATGGTCATTAACAGTAATGAACTGCAAATCACAAAATTTGTAGTGACAACCATGTCTGGTCACTTGACATCTCATCAATACAATGTTATTTACCGATAGTCAGTTGATCATGTTGACCACAATAATCAGAGTTATTACTCACTCAACTGCTCATGCATTCAAGCAGATAAAATATTATAAGTGCATTGACGTTATAATATTTGCGGTAAATATAGTGAAATAATTTTCGTGGATACAATGTTGTGCTTGGGTAATGGAATGTTGCGGATAAGATTGAGATGGTATTTATGGAATGTATGGAGGTGCTGTAAGGTGTTAAATTGCTTTAGTTAAGTTAAATTCTGGAATTTTTAGAGAATTATGATTTTTTTTGAGGTTTTTGAGGGCAATTTGATATGGATTTGGAGTTTGTGTCTAAGGCAAGATCGTTACAGACCATTCTGAAGCTATTCCAGAGCCTGACAAACTTGCTGGATCAATAGACAAATGACGAGACCGAGATTAGGAAGTTTCTTAGTTCTAAGAGTCGGATTAAGCTTTATGATACTATTTAGATCATTATGGAGTCCTTTAAAGCTTGTAAATGCTTTGAGAGACTTCAGTAGCCACAAGATAGCATTCTACAGTCTCTAAATCATTACTTAGCGACTATCCTCAAACAAACTTTTCCAAAAATCCAAAAAATCCTTTAAATTACTCTCAAAATATCCTTAACTTACTCAAAAACATACCCAATCTCAATAATACCTTTAGCCATTCCATTCCAACCTGCATCAAACCCCATACAAATTACAAAATTACCAAAGATAAATCTAATATTATGGAAATTGCATCAATAATGAATGTACATGATAAGTTTCTCATTCTCGTTCTTAAGTTGCATCAATTATTAAATTACAAGATTATAAATCGGATGTATTAATAGCGCTGCAGATGAAATTTTGGTAAAGCATATTCATTAGAAAATGACGGAAATTTGAGTCGTTTTGTAAATCCTGTAAAGTTTTGATTTTATTGATTAAATATTGCAAATTAGAATTGGTAGTTTGAGATTGGAGTTAAGTTGGGATTGGGCATTGGAATTGGAATGTTGACCTCGAACAGGAAGGCAAGGAGCTCGCAAATTGAGCATATTGATTGAGCAGACTCAAGACAACGCTGATTTAGGTGAAAATTATCATTGTCTTTAAGATAACACATCCTGAATAGATAGAGGAACATTAAAACTGGACATCAATTGCAAATTGAATAGTTCTGATCTAATTTTGTCGACTTGAGCATGCTGTTAATTCTTATTGCCGTAATAATTGATGAATTAACTAGAATTTTGAGATTGTTCAGTTAAATTCGAGAATCTTTCAATTTTTCTGTGAATTTTGTGACTTTGAAAGGAATTTAACCTTCTAGAAATTCTTGGAATCATTGTTGTGAAGGTAAAGCAGACAGTCATCTCAAATTACCTTCAAAATCAATTCTAATTCTCACTTAATCCTCCAAATTAAACCTCAAAAACCGCTAAATCTCTCAGCAATATTTCCACTAAATCAATTCCGACAAAGCTTCAAAAAACCCATAAAATTCCAGTACAGACTTTATGTCTCATAAATTCACTTCCATTAAATCGCATTAACCAAAAAATTGTTGACATTACAAAATCTCGTCTCTCATTACACAGTCAAGTCAAATAAAAAAAAAACAGCACACAAAGCCACTGACTCTGTGTAATCATGAAATAATTCTAATAACTTCATTTAAATGTTGTAATCTCGACAAAATTATTGACATAAACTTCATTAAAAGATTCTTTTTTTATATAAATTAAATTTTCCACTCCACCTGTACTTCTGTGTACTCAATTGGGATGGAGAATATGGTAGGAAAATAAGCATTTGCGGAATTTTTCGTTCTTTTGTGGGAGCCACAATGGAATCTTTCGTTGCTTTTCATCGAAAAACCACTAAGGAGGGGAACTAAAAAAAAAAATAAACTTTCTCGTCATTTCTCAACATTTAGCATGAATAAAAATTGAAAATTTTTACAATTTTCGTCACATAAAAGGAAAAAGGTAGAGATTTTATTTTTTTTGGAAAAGCCACATGAAAAGTTTTTCAATTCTGGTATGACTTATTTTTTGAGAGAGAACTAACTATATAGTATGTAAATTTGGATGATTTTGTTGGTAGATTGGTGGATGATGCGCATTTTTTGTCAATATTTGAATTGGGAATTTAGAATTTTAGTTAGAAAGCTTGCACGGAAGGGGCATGTCATAGAAAATATTAATAATCCAGCTTCAGAGCTCATGTGGTTCACATGATTTCTCCTAATCTGAATTTAGAACCGTGTCACGTTGACTAAGTCAGAGTCACACCCAATTTTCATCCAGATTACATAGATCCAGCTCCTACAATTTAGCTTCTCTCCTCCTTAGATCCTACTTTCTAGAGCCAGCGAAAGAAGCTTAGGGAAAGGATTATTAGAGACTATGAAACACAATTGACATGAACAGCAAGTTAAAGATAGATGATTTTCTGCCCAATTCATAATTTCCATAAGGACCGGTTCATTTATTACGCAACGACTTTTTGAACCCCGTCCCTTCACCTATGAGCCGTAACCAAATATCAAGCCAACCTTCCCCCTAAAGATTGTTACGTAATAAGTGATTGGTCCCTTAGTACCTCTCCCCTTTAATCATTATTATCTATCAATTTATGCTCTTATTATTATGGCATTAATTCATGGCCAAACTGTCAAATTAACCTCAAATCTTCTACATCATCATCCACAATCCCCCTTAGCATACTCTAAATATTCCCTAAAAAATAAACTTCTTCCAACAATCCAAAAAGTGCTGACTTACTTAATGTTCTTATTATGATATATCTTTCAATTTTAAAAATTTTACCTCCTTTTCATTTCCATTTTTAAAATGCATTTTTTTCTACTTTTTAAGTCAAAAAACTTTTTGCTCCTTTTAACTTCTACATTTGGGGGTTGATAGCATGTTCAATTTTCCCTCATTCTTACTTCCAATGCGTTCATGTTGATTCAAAAAAAAATGTGTACATAAAAATATTTATTCAACATTATTTTGACTCAGTCAGCGGCATAGACGATGATGTCGAAACAATAAAGAAGGGAAAAGGAATATAAATTTGAATATAAAAAAGGACGTAAGTATGCTCACATGTAGGGTAAGAAGTCGAAGTCGTTATAGTCGTGTGGATCAATATGGATGTGGAATTATAGTAATGATATTTTATGGATGTGGACTAGTAGGGTTGACTCGTTAAGTGGTTGAGTTTGTAAATTTGAGGATTTTTGATGAGTTATGATTGAAATTTTGGATGGGAATTGTGCATTACTGTCAGTTGACTAGTTGAACAGCTAACAATGAGGATTTTTGGCGGGAAAACAGTCATCCTTTAGATTGAATCCTTGAATAACACAATTGAAGACGCAAATTGAACAAAATCCAAACTCTTGACTAGAACATGCCATAACTACTCATTATCCAGTATCTAAACTGCATCTGACTCTATAACAAGCATCATTGAGAATTATACAACACCATACCCACCCCCACACCCACTCAAACGCAGCATAAAATCATTCTAAAGAATATTTTACGTTTATTGCCCTTTTAAATTATTATTTAACATGCAATTAAGGTGCGCAATACAGCAGATAGAGTACACAGTAGACAGAAGCTTCTATGGAAATATTGAATTATGATTGAGGTAGTTAGTCGAGGGGCTGAGGGTTCATTTTTATTGCATAAACTTTTCTTTTCCCTTCTTTCTATAAAAAATAATAATTGAAACTTATTGCTTTACATTCCTTACTCGCACATTCAGTAACAATCAGACGTTCCATTTGTTAATTTATAGCAGCAATTTGTGTGTATTTTTCAATTCATTGAAGTATACTTTTTGTCTGAAAAATGATCTGGATATGTAGGCTTGCTTTTTTTTTTTGGTAAATTAAATTACCATATTTCCTCATGTCACCTCACTCAGCATTCTCTCGGCTTTTTTTTTGTATGAAAAATGATAGTAACGAAATGCCTTTCAACCGCCACTTAAGAGCTATTAAAGTCCAATGTCGTTCATTGCGTATTGTACACAAGATTCTCAAATTACATCGCTTACGTTCGTTCGGAGAATTTTTCGCTTACGATGTTTGTTTTTCTACTTTTTGGAACTAGTTTTCGAGCATATGTGATGAATTTGTGGCGTAATTTGTCTGATTTTGATAGACTAATGGAGAGTTTGTTGGGATAGAGTTACTTTCTTATAGATTCTTTAGTTGAGATAGAGTTTATGAGTAGAATTGTAGCATTTAATAAGATACAAGCTTTATTGACTCTTTAATTGAGCACATGAACTGAGTTTTCTACTTTAAATGTCAAAATGAAAGAGCCAAATGCAAATTTTCTTAAAATTTCTCTTGAATTTGACAAAATTATAGATATTAAATACACAAATTACATGAATTGAGGCTAATGTCACTCAATATTACAATATTGACATTTCTAGTTCACAGTAATCAGTAAATTTAATTAAATACATTCTTTGAAAAATTACTACAATTTTGTATTCACAAAATGTAAACAGAAAGGGTTTGAAACTAAGTCTTACCAGCTTAACGAATGCTTTTTGAATCTAGTAAGTCCGTTATTTCAATAATAATCATTTAGTAGAGGAAATTATATAAAATTAATGATAATCTTCCGTAAAACAGTCAATTAAGTTCTCAACGGCAAATTTTCTTCAAATTCTATCCTCAATCTCTACATCCTACTTCAAAACTGCATATATCCACAGCCAAAATGCGCCAAATTCCATTCAACCTCCATTTAACCTCAAACTTTTATTAGTTTTTGACTGCAGTAGCCGTAAATTCAAATTACATTCTATTTAATGAAGCCATACGATGCGGTTCTGTTACCGCTGTACTTTTGTACGTTCTCTATTTTTTCTTTGTTTTCTCTATGCTACGAATAATTTAAGTACTTTCTAATAATATCCAAGAACAGCCTAATTGTAACTAGAATAATAACAAAATAATAGCTTTCTATGGACTCAATTATTTCATTACTCAACAAGAAGGAAGGAATAATAAAGGACACAGTGACTTATGTTCATTATAATGTCATTATGCTGGACATTTGTGTCGGCCTTTCTTTTTGTTTGAAAATTCAAAGCGGAAGTTCCTTCTCGGGAATTTTTTCCGCATTTTCCTTATCAATTTTGGTTAATCGTGGAATTAAAGGAAGTGAATTGTGTGTTTGGCGATTTAGTTAGGGTTAGTTGGACAATGAAAAATGACTTTTTGAATGAAAATGAAGACTTTGAAGTTTTTTCAAGTTCATGAAAATGAAGCCGTACGTAAATGAACTATGGGTCAATAGATATTCAACTTGATTTAAACTTGAGTTGAAATTGATTAGTCATCGGGTTGGAATTGATATTGATGCATGAATGTCTAGTAAAATGTCTATGGCTTTAATGTAATTTCATTTGTAAAGCTGGTCGTAAATTCTACAAAAAATTTCAAATGTCATATAATTTAGTTATCTGTCTATATAATGTAACAAATGCGATCAACTGGAATTGTTGAAGTAAAACCTGTTCAAATAGGGTTTGGTTGAACTTTTTTATCGATTTTAGACCACTGATGTGTAAAATGCCAGATCGTAATCATCAAATAAGAAGCCGAGCTAGCTCAGTCGGTAGAGCATGAGGCTCTTAACCTCAGGGTCGTGGGTTCGAGCCCCACGTTCGGCGATTTCTTTTTTATTACTTTTTTACATTTTTAACAGACTTTTGGATTTTTCTGGAAATTTTTGAAGAATTTTCCTGAAATTTCTGGAATTCCTGGAAAAAAAATCCAAAAAATTGAATTTCTGGAAAATTCTTCCAGAAAAATCCAAAAATCAAATTGAAAATGAAAAAAAGTATCAAAAAGAAATCGCCGAACGTGGGGCTCGAACCCACGACCCTGAGGTTAAGAGCCTCATGCTCTACCGACTGAGCTAGCTCGGCTTTTTATTTGATGATAACGTTTTGGCATTTTGTACACCAGTGGTCTAAAATTGAGAAAAATGTGCGACCAACCCCAAGGTTTTATATCAGCTATTCCAGTTGGTCGCATTTGAGACATAATATAGACAGGTGTTAGAAAAAACTATTTCATAAATCGAGTGCCACGTGGCAGCTCTCTAGCATATTTTCATGTGAATTATTCAATTTAAATTTTGAAAATATTGAGTGACGCCCCTGGTAACGTCATAGACTACATTCACCGACCATAACTCATGTTTTCTGTTGTTTTCAATACCTTACATACATTTCCATATGGATTAATAATAGCACTTTAATCATATGCTGGTGAAAAGAAACATTTTTCTCTTTTTTTCATTCAATTTTGAGTTCACAAGTGGCAACGAACTGTGAAGTTTTACATTTATATGCAGTTCGTATGTTTTTTTCATTTTTATTTCATGTTGGATATACGAAAAAAATTCTCGCAATTTTTTCACTCGCATTAAAAACATTCATTTGCTTTCTTTCTTTATTTGTTTGCCGACTATTTGTGCCGACTTTAATCGGTAACATTGTTTTAAATGCCTAGCAATTCTGGGTTATTTTTTTTTTGTGCCAATCTTTAATTTATTGGCGGAATGAATAGAAGAGATGTTGGATGTTTATGAATAAGAAAAAAGTAAATTGATTACGGGTGTGGTGAATTGTGGGGAGGTTTGTGAGTGATGTAGGGCAATTGATGGGGAGATGATATAAAAATAAAGAATACAAAATTATTACTGAAGGAAAAAGTTATAAATCGATTCGAAAAATATAAGATTTTAAAGAGGATTCGAACCACAGATTTAATGATTATTTAAGTAACACTCTGATTTTTTTTTTTCAATTTTTTGAAATACTCTCACAAAAATTGAATATATTTGATGCTAATTTAAAAGATTGCAGTTATAATGAGCATGACACCACGTCTAGGTCTTCCTCAGGAGGCGATCTTCGGGTCAAAACTCCCTAAAAAACGCGAAAACACCCAACATAGAGTGTGCTTTGGTCATACCTTATTTTGAGGATTTGCCATCAAAAAGAAACATAGTTAGTGACATATCCTGGTGATATACGTCATATCCATGCAGAATTGAAGCCCTACTCCCCCTTTAATTCTTCAATATGCTTCAATTTTTCGCAGAACTCGAAGTTTATTCAAATTTTGTATAGAATAGTCCACTAGAATTCATACTAGAGACTAAAATCCCCAAATCCTCCTACTGACTCTTACTAACTTTTGCATCCAATACGAAAAGCTTTAACCAACAATGTTATACCACTCAAATTAGTCATTCATAATCCATCAAAACCAAAAAAAAGTACAACCCAACTTTACAAACAAAATTACACGTCGAGCTCTAGTCAAATAACGTTTCTCATTCATCTTTATTCTATGTGCAGATATGCTACATGCCATGAAAATAATAGAAACAGTAATAAAAAAAAAATAGAAACAATTTTACTTTATAATTTCATTGTTGTTCGTTTGAGCATGCAGCAATTCTATAGTTTAACATATTCACAAAAAAAAAAGCATTTCTTTTTTATTCAAAAGCTAGTTTTTTTTGCTGTTTTTACTGCCATCGTCACAATTTAAATATTTCTAATATCAGCAGTAATTTTCTATAAATTCTAGTGCAAAACAATGAGAAATGAGAAAAGAAATTGGAGTGGAAATAAAGTGAGAGGTGAAGGAATTAATTCTGCCATTTTTTTTATGCATCTTGCAATAAATTTTTGATATAAAAGTTGCGGTTTTGTTGCTATTTTGCCCATCTGTCTTAATTCTTTACCGCTTTACTGTAAACTGTTCAAGTTAATGACAGTGGTTGGGATTAAAAAAAAAATATGTTGTAGCCGACGAAATGAATTATGTAATACAGAATTGCTGCATTCATTTATTCAATGCAGAATTATTATGTTGCGAACTATAAAGTATGTATTTACACAGCTGTTATTATTGATTTTTCTCATATGATATCGCTTTAAATGTGAACATTTAAGAATTGATTATGAAATTTACAAATTTGAACGATTTATTGACATTTTTTTAAGAATAAACTTTAAATTTGCTACAGATTGATAAAAATCATTGAGATTCAGAGCTACTCTGAGGCATTTCGAGCCAAATGATTGTTTAACCTGTGAGGGTACGCCAGACCACTGCACTCAGTATACCTACAGTTTACAGTGGGATCAGAAGGACTCATTTCATGACATAATTGTCTGCAGCCTATAAAAGGTGGTTGTGAGCCACGTTTCCACAGCATATGATTCGAAAAAAGACAAAGTCCACTCGATTCCATATAAAATTTAAGGTTTTATGACATATAAAATTGGCAGTATTTAAACATATTTAAATGTGTAAATATGAGAGCAATCTACTGAACTTGAAAAGATTAACACATAAACTAGTCACAATTATGAGAAGATTTTTGAAAAAATAAGTGAGTAATGCTCCAAAACTAAAGATAAATTGTTGATTCAACAGTAAAAAATTAAATTTTAATTGTAATTTGATGATTATGTTCTAAAAAACTTGTTTTAAGTGAACGGTCCCTAAAATAAATTATTAATCTGTGAATGACTGATTCAAAATTTCAATTAAACAAGATAATTCCGCAATTTTTGAAATAGAGTATTTTTTTTTTGTATGTTTAAAATTATTAAAATCATACTTAATTACTTTTTGTTCTCATTAGCAAGCAGTTGTCTAATTTTGTCAGTGAAAAATTGTCAGTGAAATTTAATGTGTGCATTAATAAAATGGAAAAGTTTAAATTCAATTATTTACTGCAGAGATACATTTTTTATGTCTTAGTTTTCAACATCATATTGGTAAAAGCAGGTAGTTATGGAGATACATTTAATTACAACTATATTGTTCAATGTATTGGCAAAAATTAAAATCAAACATTAATTGAACATTTTAAAGATTCTGATGTATTTATTGAGGGAAATCCCGATCAGCTTGTTATTGACGTAGGAAATTATGTATCCATAAATTGCACAAGTCAGTTTCCTATTATTTTGGAATCTGAGGTATCAACAATTCAACATTACACTTGCTAGAACTTAACTTTATTTAAAAATTACAGATCTTTCATTATATAGATGCAAATTATACAGATTCAGGTGACGATCAGAACGGTTATAAGAAACATTTAGAAATAAAATCTGTAAACGTATCATGTGTAGGATTTATTTATTGCATTAAAACTTCTGAATGGGATTTAATAGAATCCAATGATGATGAATATTTGTTGTTTGAAAATTCTCCTAAAGTCTACTTGTTTGTTAACGGTAGTGTAGCTTGCTCATTATCATGTTTTCTATTGTTTCATCAAAAATATTTATTTAAAGATCCTGAAAACAAGCTTTATCCAATGGATAGCAAATATGTGGCACAACAATATACAGAATTAATTATTCCGTGTAAACCAACATTGCCTGATTATGAAGTAGAGTTACTCAGAGAAGATAATAAAGAGGTAGTTGATATTTCATCAAATGAGTGGTCCTGATCCCAGTATAGACTGTAGGTCTACTGAGTTCAGCTCTGGATCTTAATGATCTGAATAGATTATGTTCTTTTATGTGTCATCAGCAATCATATTCTAATTGAAGTTATATATATTTTTTTAATTTAGATAATATTTTCAAAGGATTTTGATCCTAAATTTGGATTTACTATTTTCTTAAATAACCTAGAAGCCGGAGGAAATTTCACTTGTCGATTAGTTGACAACATTACCAATTTTCGAAATGTTTTTGTAGAAGTTCAAAAGGGAGGTAATTGTTTAATAAATAAAAACTAAATCAAAACTAAACTAAATTTTCTTAACTTTGAATAGAATTGTCTGACTATTTAGATTTGAAAATAATAGACCTTCCTAAAAACTGTGCAATTAATGGAAAATCACTTAAATTATCATGTAATGTTGAAACAAATTCTATAAATATGATTTCTTCAAAGTTTCTTTTACCAAATGGAGAAGAAGCAAAATCAAATGATAGGATGATAGTACGGTCTTTGAAGGAATATGAAAATGGTTTCTATACAATCTTGTATATTCACAATACTTCAAAAAAATATGACGAAGGAAATTACACTTGTATAGCTGGCGACATTTATAACATTAGCGTGACTGCTATTAAAACTTTCAAATTTGCTGACAATCCTATCATTCAGTTTGATTCATTAGTTTCAAAAATTGATGTTGAACTCGAAGAATACAAAAACTCGAAAATTGTATTTGAATTTACATACATCGCATGCCCTGATTTCACATTAGAAGTTTTTAAGGATGAAGTATTAATTGTTAAAGACGATGATTATGAGATACTTGGTAAACATTTGTTAGGTATATACGAAGATAAAATTAAATTCTACATTAGGTCACCTATAGTTTACGATATTGGAAATTACACTTTTGTGATGTCAAATGAAGGAGGTGAAATTAAGAGAAATATCGAATTAATAATAAATGGTATGTAATAATGATACATATACGAATATGTTTTGAGTAAGATTTTCCGACATAAGGAATGGGGTTTCCAAAAACGGAACCCATACTTGAGACCAAAAGGGTAGGTGTATTTGATAATTTTATGGCCAAAAAACGATAATTATTGGAATTTAACATAATTAATTTTTCATTTAATTTTATATTGTTACGAAATATTTTTATTGATATATTATTTTGCAATGATCAATTTACATCAGGAAATATTCAGATCCATTTGTGATAATATAGGATAAGTGAACCTATTATGAGTTTTCAAGGAATCAACCATATTTTAACCTACAAACTTTTGTAGCCAAATTTTTCATCTAGGAAGTAATGAATGTTTACTACCTAGTCTCTATCATTTTTTCGTAATGTTAAAAAAATAAAATAAAAAAATTAATTATGATAAGTTCCTATAATTATCGTTTTTTGGCCATAAAATTATCAAATACACTTAACTACATAAACTAACACTAAATTTAGTGAAGATTAGTTAATAAAAGTAACAAAAATAATCAATAAGCAACCTTTTATTTTTCGCGTCACACCTTGGTCGCAAAAGCACACTAGTGTGTCTCGTAACATAAGTTGCCAACCACTGCTTTCTATGCATATAATATTGACATATAAAATCTTAATAATTTTTCTTTAGCTAGACCAACATGTACTATAGATGATAATGTACAAACTGAACTAGGAAAAGAAATTTCTTTTTTATGCACATGTATAGCTTATCCTCTTGCTGATATTCAATGGTTTTATAAAGCTTGTGAATATGAAGTTGGTAAATGTGATGATTTTATGATGATCAAGGCACAAACATCATTAATCAGCAAGAATAAATATACACAATCTTCAAATATAACATTTATTGCATCGAAATCAGGAAGAATGAAATGTAAAGGTCAAAACATTATTAATTCTGCTAGTGCTTTCGCAGGATTGGTCATAACTGATATGTCAGGAATTTTCAATTTATTTGGTATAGATGATCATGAAAAGATAGCAATTGGTGACGAAATTAAGCTAGTATGTAGAGCATTAAGAGGTTATTACATTGATTCAATTCAATGGCTGAAAGATGGACGACCAATAAAGGATAAAAATAATATTTCTATCATCAAAAATAACACACAATTTTCTTATGGAAAAATTTTATATTTCAATGGAATCAAAAAAGAAGATGAAGGAGAATACACTTGCGGAGTGTATGATAATTATGAAAAATTTCATGTCATTACAAAACATCTTAAACTATACGATGTCCAATATCCTTCAATAATTTCAAATTTTAGTCAAAATGAAATTTCCAAAAAAATTGGCGAAAACTTAAAATTGGACTGCATGGCTGATGGAATTCCAGCTCCAAGAATTGTTTGGTAACTTCTATTAAATTTCCTAAATTAAACTTAATAAAATCTTCTAAATTTTCTCCTAAATCAGGAAAAAGAATGGAAAATTGATCAATTTTGATAGAAATGCAACAAGAGTAATACTCAATAATATGATTATGACATTAGAGTTTATGGCATTGATGCAGGAAGATGACGGCGAATATGTGTGCATTGCAGAGAATCGATTAGGAAAGGCATCGAAATCATTCAAAATTCATGTTACATCTGATCACTCAAATCAAACTGTTTTAATAACTCTTTCTATTGCTTTAATTTTCGCATTACTTTTTCTGTTGTATGCATGGTTTTATAACTATCGAAACAAAAAATTGATTGCTGAATTAAAAGCTGCTGGATTAGAAAATTTCGAGGAAGGAAATACGGAATGTATTAATCCTGACATCAATTTACATGAGCAAGCAGACCTTTTACCTTACGATAAGAACTTTGAATTTCCAAAAAATAAATTAGAACTGAAAAAGCAATTAGGAGCTGGTGCATTTGGTATTGTTATCGAAGCAATTGCAACAGGAATTGTTGTCTATGAACCTGAAACTGTTGTTGCCGTTAAAATGGTCAAGAAACAAGCTGGAAATGAAGTAATTAAGGCATTAGTATCAGAACTAAAGATTCTGATTCATTTGGGTCAACATCTTAATATTGTAAACTTATTGGGTGCTGTGACAAAGGATATCGCAAAACGGGAACTAATGGTTATAGTTGAATACTGCAAGTATGGAAATTTACAAAATTATCTTGTTAAAAATCGATCAAATTTCATTGATCAAATCAGAAACGGGAGAATTGCTCCAGTTTTTAAAAAAGATGATTCATCTGAAGGAAGTTCGAGTCAATGTGTTGACAGGTTCGGCTATAATTAATATTACATAGATTTCAATTTAATTTTATTTATATATTTTACAGCCCGAAACACATAAACATGATAATTGTCGATGACAAAACTAACCCAAAATCTAATGAACATGCAACATCCAACAATGACACTGAAGAAAGGTCTTCTTTATGTACATCCGATCTTGTTTGTTGGGCATTTCAAGTAGCACGTGGAATGGATTATTTGTCAAAAATGAGAATCATTCATGGAGATCTAGCTGCAAGGAATATTTTATTGTGTGACAATAATATCGTGAAGATGTAAGCTTTTTAGGCATGATTTCAATGCTTCTAAAATAGTAACTTTCATTATTATTACAGCTGTGACTTTGGACTTAGCAAATCAATATACAAAAATGACATTTATAAGAGAAAAGGAGAGAATATGCTTCCATTTAAGTGGTTGAGCTTAGAAGCTATATCAGATAGCATATTTTCAGTTTACAGCGATGTTTGGAGTTATGGTGTGTATAAATTATCCATGCTGAAACCTATTTATATACCAATTCCTTATATTTTAGGTATCATGCTGTGGGAATTCTTTTCACTTGGTAATGTTCCCTATCCAGGAATGGAAGCTAATGAGAAACTCTTTTACAAGATTCGAGAAGGTTACAGAATGGAAAAGCCTGAATTCGCTACTGAAGATATACATGAAATCATGATTAATTGTTGGAATGTTGTGCCTGAATCGAGACCATTATTTAAGGATCTTGAACGTAGATTTAGTTCCCTAATGGGTGAGAGTGTGAAGAATGTAAGACTATTTTACAATTTGGAATTATTAAGCTTAATGTTAGGATTTTTATTATTATTTTACAGCATTACATTGTTCTGAATGACAAATATATGCGAGCCAATCCAAGAACCGACAAAGGTGAGAATTCTAATTATTTAGAACCAATTTTATCACCATCAGCAGATGCACCAAAGCCCATATTTGGACAGAATAAGAATCATTATGTCAAGCAAAATGTTATTTCAATTTCTGATTCATCAAAGACAGATTCTCAGCAAATGAGTCAAGCAAATGATACCAACTCGATTGGGAATTTGAATGAAAATAACAAAAATGTTGAGCAACAAGCAAGGTTTCAAGAAGAGTTAAAATTGAAACTTTTGAAGCGAAATTATACTTAAAATACATAGAATTTTAAGACAGAGCTCGAAGTCGACTCGAATTTTGTATGTAGTCAATACGACTTGAGTTGACTTTTTAATCCAAAGTCCGAGTTGACTTCGAGTTGTTATTGAAATGTTAGCCTTTTAAAATGATGAAAATAAAGATAAAACTAAAATGTTTAACTATTTATAGCACATTAAGCTCTATTCCATCATCCAATTCTAGTCCCAGATTCATTCATCGTCAAGGTCTTAGTCAGGAGGCGAATTTTGGGTCAAAATCCCTTAAAAATTCAAAAATCTCCAATATCGACTATATTTCAGCTTCATCTTATTTTGTTGATTTGTCGTCGATATAGTGACGTAGCTATGGACATATCCAGGGGAATACATCATATCCAGACAGAATGGTAACCCTAATTTCTCTTTAATTCTTCAATTCAATTCTTTAATTTTAAAGTTTTGAAGTTTGCTATTCAGATCATTGAGATTCAGAGCCACTCTGAGGCATTTCGAGCCAGACCACTGCACTCAGTATACCTACAGTTTACAGTGGGATCAGAAGGACTCATTTCATGACATAATTGTCTGCAGCCTATAATAGGTGGTTGTGAGCCACGTTTCCACAGCATATGATTCGAAAAAAGACAAAGTCCACTCGATTCCATATAACATTTAAGGCTTTATGACATATAAAATTGGCAGTATTTAAACATATTTAAATGTGTAAATATGAGAGCAATTTACTGAACTTGAAAAGATTAACACATAAATTAGTCACAATTATGAGAAGATTTTTGAAAAAAAAAGTGAGTAATGCTCCAAAACTAAAGATAAATTGTTGATTCAACAGTAAAAAATTAAATTTTAATTGTAATTTGATGATTATGTTCTAAAAAACTTGTTTTAAGTGAACGGTCCCTAAAATAAATTAATAATCTGTGAATGACTGATTCAAAATTTCAATTAAACAAGATAATTCCGCAATTTTTGAAATAGAGTCATAAAAGTATTTTTTTTTTGTATGTTTAAAATTATTAAAATCATACTTAATTACTTTTTGTTCTCATTAGCAAGCAGTTGTCTAATTTCGCAGTGAAAAATTGTCAGTGAAATTTAATGCGTGCATTAATAAAATGGAAAAATTTAAATTCAATTATTTACTGCAGAGATACATTTTTTATGTCTTAGTTTTCAACATCATATTGGTAAAAGCAGGTAGTTATGGAAATACATTTTATTACAACTTTATTTTTCAATGTATTGACAAAAATTAAAATCAAACATTAATTGAACATTTTAAAGATTCTGATGTATTTATTGAGGGAAATCCCGATCAGCTTGTTATTGACGTAGGAAATTATGTATCCATAAATTGCACAAGTCAGTTTCCTATTACTTGGGAATTTGAGGTATCAACAATTCAACATTACACTTACTAGAACTTAACTTTATTAAAAAATTACAGATCTATTCATGTAATTCAATTAATACAGATTCAGGTGACGATCAGAACGGTTATAAAAGTCATTTAGAAATAAAATCTGTAAACGTATCATGTGTAGGATTTATTTATTGCATTCAAACTTCTGAATGGCCAGATGATGACTACTTGGAGCCGTTAGGAAATTTTACTAAAGTCTACTTGTTCGTTAACGGTAGTGTAGCTTGCTCATTATCATGTTTTCTATTGTTTCATCAAAAATATTTATTTAAAGATCCTGAAAACAAGCTTTATCCAATGGATAGCAAATATGTGGCATATCAATACATGGAAATAGTTATTCCGTGTAAACCAACATCGCCTAATTATGAAGTAGAGTTACTCAGAGAAGATACTAAAGAGGTAATTGATATTTCATCAAATGACGTTCTTTTATGTGTGTAGTCATTAATCAATCATATTCTAATTGAAGTTATATATATTTTTTTTAATTTAGATAATATTTTCAAAGGATTTTGATCCTAAATTTGGATTTACTATTTTCTTAAATAACCTAGAAGCCGGAGGAAATTTCACTTGTCGATTAGTTGACAACATTACCAATTTTCGAAATGTTTTTGTAGAAGTTCAAAAGGGAGGTAATTGTTTAATAAATAAAAACTTAATCAAAACTAAACTAAAAAATTTCTTAATTTTGAATAGAATTATCTGACTATTTAGATTTGGAAATAATAGACGTTCCTGAAAACTGTGCAATGAATGGAAAATCACTTAAATTATCATGTAATGTTGAAACAAATTCTATAAATATGATTTCTTCAAAGTTTCTTTTACCAAATGGAGAAGAAGCAAAATCAAATGAAAGGATGACAGTTGGGCCTTTGAAGGAATATGACAATGGTTTCTATACAATCTTGTATATTCACAATGCTTTAAAAACATATGACGAAGGAAATTACACTTGTATAGCTGAAGACATTTATAACATTAGCGTAACTGCTATTAAAACTATCAAATTTACTGACAATCCTATCATTCAATTTGATTCATCAGTTTCTAAAATTGATGTTAATCTCAAAGAATACGAATACACGCCAATTGTATTTAAATTTACATTTATCGCATGCCCTGATTTCACATTAGAAGTTGTTAAGGATGAAGTATTAATTGGTAAAGGCGATAAATTTAAGAAACCTAACAAACATTCGTTAAATATAAACGAAGATGAAATTAAATTCTACATTACGTCCCCTGTAGTTTACGATATTGGAAATTACACTTT
This sequence comes from Chironomus tepperi, assembly GCF_022539635.2. NCBI lineage: Eukaryota > Metazoa > Arthropoda > Insecta > Diptera > Chironomidae > Chironomus > Chironomus tepperi. The sequence goes on from NW_027226207.1 coordinate 8,089,667, forward strand.
TGTGATGTCAAATGAAGGAGGTATAATTAAGAGAAATATCGAATTAATAATAAATGGTATGTAATAATGATACATATACGAATATGTTTTGAGTAAGATTGCCCGGCAATCGGGAACAGGGTTTCCGAAAACGGAACCCATACTTTAGACCAAAGTATATTCTTTTATTAATTAAATTTTTATCAGTATACCTTCTATGCATATAACATTGACTTATAAAATTTTAATAATTTTTCTTAAGCTGGACCAAAATGTACTGTGAAGGATGTAGAAACTGTACCAGGAAAAGAAATTACTTTTTTATGCACATGTATAGCCTATCCACCTGCTGATATTCAATGGTCTTTTAAAGCTTGTAATTATGAAAAAAATGATGATATTGAAGATTATGATGTTGATGAATGTGATGATTTTATGACGATCAATGCACAAACTTCATTCATCAGCACGAATAAATATACGCAATCATCAAATATAACAATTATTGCATCGGAATCAGGAGAAATGGAATGCAAAGGTCAAAACATTATTAATTCTTCTAGTGACACTGCAGGATTGGTCATAAATGATATGTCAGGAATTTTCAATTTATTTGGTATAGATGAGCATGAAAAGATAGCAATTGGTGACGAAATTAAGCTAGTATGTAGAGCACTACCACGTAATTACACTAATACAATTCAATGGCATAAAAATGATAAATATATAAAGGATAAAAATAATATTTACATCATCAAAAACAATACAAAATATTCTTATGGTTCAATTTTACATTTTAAAGGAATCCAAAAAGAAAATGAAGGAGAATACAATTGTGGAGTGTTTGATCATAATCATGAATTTCATGAAATTACAAAACATCTTAAAATATACGATGCCCAATATCCTTCAATAATTTCAAGTTTTAGTCAAAATAAAATTTCCAAAAAGATTGGCGAAAACTTAAAATTGGACTGCATTGCTGATGGAATTCCAGCCCCAAGAATTGTTTGGTAACTTCTATTAAATTTCCTAAATTAAACTTAATAAAATCTTCTAAATTTTCTCCTAAATCAGGAAAAAGAATGGAAAATTGATCAATTTTGATAGAAATGCAACAAGAGTAATACTCAATAATATGATTATGACATTAGAGTTTATGGCATTGATGCAGGAAGATGACGGCGAATATGTGTGCATTGCAGAGAATCGATTAGGAAAGGCATCGAAACCATTCAAAATTCATATTACATCTGATCACTCAAATCAAACTGTTTTAATAACTCTTTCTATTGCTTTAATTTTCGCATTACTTTTTCTGTTGTATGCATGGTTTTATAACTATCGAAACAAAAAATTGATTGCTGAATTAAAAGCTGCTGGATTAGAAAATTTCGAGGAAGGAAATACGGAATGTATTAATCCTGACATCAATTTACATGAGCAAGCAGACCTTTTACCTTACGATAAGAACTTTGAATTTCCAAAAAATAAATTAGAACTGAAAAAGCAATTAGGAGCTGGTGCATTTGGTATTGTTATCGAAGCAATTGCAACAGGAATTGTTGTCTATGAACCTGAAACTGTTGTTGCCGTTAAAATGGTCAAGAAACAAGCTGGAAATGAAGTAATTAAGGCATTAGTATCAGAACTAAAGATTCTGATTCATTTGGGTCAACATCTTAATATTGTAAACTTATTGGGTGCTGTGACAAAGGATATCGCAAAACGGGAACTAATGGTTATAGTTGAATACTGCAAGTATGGAAATTTACAAAATTATCTTGTTAAAAATCGATCAAATTTCATTGATCAAATCAGAAACGGGAGAATTGCTCCAGTTTTTAAAAAAGATGATTCATCTGAAGGAAGTTCGAGTCAATGTGTTGACAGGTTCGGCTATAATTAATATTACATAGATTTCAATTTAATTTTATTTATATATTTTACAGCCCGAAACACATAAACATGATAATTGTCGATGACAAAACTAACCCAAAATCTAATGAACATGCAACATCCAACAATGACACTGAAGAAAGGTCTTCTTTATGTACATCCGATCTTGTTTGTTGGGCATTTCAAGTAGCACGTGGAATGGATTATTTGTCAAAAATGAGAATCATTCATGGAGATCTAGCTGCAAGGAATATTTTATTGTGTGACAATAATATCGTGAAGATGTAAGCTTTTTAGGCATGATTTCAATGCTTCTAAAATAGTAACTTTCATTATTATTACAGCTGTGACTTTGGACTTAGCAAATCAATATACAAAAATGACATTTATAAGAGAAAAGGAGAGAATATGCTTCCATTTAAGTGGTTGAGCTTAGAAGCTATATCAGATAGCATATTTTCAGTTTACAGCGATGTTTGGAGTTATGGTGTGTATAAATTATCCATGCTGAAACCTATTTATATACCAATTCCTTATATTTTAGGTATCATGCTGTGGGAATTCTTTTCACTTGGTAATGTTCCCTATCCAGGAATGGAAGCTAATGAGAAACTCTTTTACAAGATTCGAGAAGGTTACAGAATGGAAAAGCCTGAATTCGCTACTGAAGATATACATGAAATCATGATTAATTGTTGGAATGTTGTGCCTGAATCGAGACCATTATTTAAGGATCTTGAACGTAGATTTAGTTCCCTCATGGGTGAGAGTGTGAAGAATGTAAGACTATTTTACAATTTGGAATTATTAAGCTTAATGTTAGGATTTTTATTATTATTTTACAGCATTACATTGTTCTGAATGACAAATATATGCGAGCCAATCCAAGAACCGACAAAGGTGAGAATTCTAATTATTTAGAACCAATTTTATCACCATCAGCAGATGCACCAAAGCCCATATTTGGACAGAATAAGAATCATTATGTCAAGCAAAATGTTATTTCAATTTCTGATTCATCAAAGTCTGATTCTCAGCAAATGAGTCAAGCAAATGATACCAACTCGATTGTGCTGAATTCGTCATCAAATATTGCCGATTTGAAACATTTGAATGAAAATAACAAAAATGTTGAGCAACAAGCAAAGTTTCAAGAAGAGTTAAAATTGAAACTTATGAAGCGCAATTATTCTAAAAATACATAGAATTTTAAGACAGAGCTCAAAGTCGATTCGAATTTTGTATGCAGTCAATACGACTTGAGTTGACTTTTTAACCCAAAGTCCGAGTTGACTTCGAGCTGTGATTGAAATGTTAGCCTTTTGAAATTATGAAAATAAAGATAAAATTAAAATATTTAACTATTTATAGCATTTAATGCACATTAAGCACTATTTCATCATCCAATTCTAGTCACAGATTCATTCATTAATGAAACAAAAAACCGCGAAATTCCGAGTATTCATGTGTAATGTGATACTTAATGATATTTTAATTATGATTCATGTAAACATGTGAGTTCATTTATGTGTCAGATCTTCAACTCATCAAATGAATTATTTCATTTTAAAATGATTTTAAAAAATAAATTTTGACTAATGCTGTCAGTTTACTCTTGATTAAGTAGATGATATGTCTCAGTGGAATATCTCAACAGTAGTTTTTAAGAACATTTGACAGATTTTATTAAGTGGTGTGTTGTTACATAGAAGTTCTATTGTGTTAACTTGTGAATGACATGGAAATAATGTAAATTAAATTCAAATTGAGGTTTAAAGTTTTGTGAATTATTTGTCAATTTTAATTATTGTTTGTGGTGACATTTTGGAATTGTTTGGATTGAGGAAGTAATATTGTTGTGATTATTGAAGCTTAGATTGATTCATGTAAGTGATTTTGAGATATTTTTGGTAAATTAGCCCTGAAAATGCTTTGCATGGTCACATGGATCTTTAGTAGCATCTTGAGTATCAACTAGGGTTATCAATCCATGGATTGAGCCTAATATAGTCCCGAGATCAAGCCCGGGGCTCAGGAAATTCTAATTTCAGGTTCAATTTCTGTTTGTAGGACATTTTAATAATGGGATCAATTCTGGGGTTCAAGCCATTCTAATTTCGGGATCAATCTCTAGTAGAGTAAGTTCTAATAACGGAATCAATTCGTAGGTTCAGTATATTCTATTTTCGGGATCAATTTCGGTATATAGGACATTGTAATAAAGGGATCAATTCCTTGGCTCAGCATATTCTATTCCTAGAATTGAATGTGTCATACTACAATCTTTTTTTGGAGAAATTCTACAATTTACGAAGGCTCTATCTATTTTGAAAGTCACACAGCGTGATAAAAGCGAAAACTGCTGTCCTCCATGCCAACGTGACCATAGTCTAGAGTAGAATTTGCTTAAGTCCAGCGCCACACCATTCTAAAGACGCTGCATTTCAACATATCTAAGTCATATGCTATTCGGGTACATAAATGTACGAAAATTCGTCTAAAAACTCTTAGTCCACCACAATTTCATTTATATTCTCAATCCCTCAAAATACACATTTCATTACTTTAGCATTATCATCACAAAGAGCCTCACCATAGTCCATAAAAAACTAAATTAACTGAACCATATCACGATATGTATGAAAAAAATAAGCATTAAAAATTCTCTAAAAAAAATATTATCAAAATTCTCTTATTTCTAGTTCTACTTCTTCCTATTTATCATTCGCACAATGTGAGTCCAAAAAAAAACTTTCTAATTTATAGCATTTGAAGTTAAGAACCAAGTACATTAATATTCTTTTCCATAAAAAAAATATGTATAACATTTTAACTTGAAATAGATTTCCCTTGATGCCTCGATGGACACCCACTTTGTGTGTGGTTATTTCATGTTGTGTTAATTCACAATCAACACATTAAGAATGAGAGAAATTTGAGATAGACGAGAGAGAGAACACTAAGGTAGAATATTAATTTGAACATTAAAAGGTAGCTAGAACAGCAGATGTAGGAACAGATAGAAAATGTTATTTTAACTTTTGTTGATTAGAAATTCAACATTTTAATTAGAATATATTTTTGAGTTTATTTTACATTTGGTCTTATTTGGATATAGAATATAAAACTTAAAAGGCATTTATGGATAGATTTTGGGTGACTAAAGCCCGAATAACACAAGTTGGTTGATCGATCCAAGTTCAGGTACCGGGTTGATGTGACTCTAACATGATACCTGCTTTAAATCGAGTCCGACATCAAGTCAGAGAAACTCTAATCTTATTTGAACCGAATCCAACATCAAATCAGAGTCACGTCAACCTGGAACCTAATTTTTGATCGATCATCCAATTTCTGCTATTTAGAAACCTTCTGATCCTCATCATTAAGCCCAGCTTCCTTCAATTTCTTCTTAATAATCATATCAATCACAGCATCAAGAACAACTTGCACATTGCTTGTATCAGCAGCGGACGTAAAGTATGTGTAAATCATTTTCTGATCCTTTTGCTTATTAAGACTTTCAAACTTAGTTCTGATAAAAGTCGAGGCTTCTTCATATGTATTAGATCCAGTATAATCTGGGAAACAGGAAGTTAATGGTGATTTTTGAATTTTTTCTTTAAAAATGTCAATTTTGTTAAATAACAATACAATTGGTGTGTCAGCTAGTCGTTTAGAATTGCATATAGCATCAAATAATGATAATGAATCCTCCATTCGATTTATCTCTTCATTTTCTTTAAGCACCAAATCATATTCTGATAATGCAACACAGAATATAATCACGGCTGTATTATCAAAGAAGTTAATCCACTTTCTACGTTCAGATCTAGCTCCACCGACATCAAATGTCTTTAATTTTAGTCCTTTAATGTCAAAATTATCTTCTGTGATTCCTGTTGACTTTGTACTAGACATAACAACATCTTGTTGTGTTGGGACATAAGCAGATTGGGAAATTCGATCAAGGCTGTTAAGGAAGTATCCAGCACAGTCGTCCAATTCTTTAGGATGTTCTCTAAAACATTCTTGAACGCCAACATCAAGCCATAATTTTTTTATTTGGTCCACAAGCTCAGAAGTCAATTCATAGTCATAGCCTTGACTGGTATATTCTAGCAACTGTTTGGATATATTCTTATTTTCCGATTCAGCAAAGTCTATATTCAATTGACTCATTGCTTGAATTATGGTCTTTAAACATTCAATTGTCTTATAAATGATAATATACTTGGATTGTAAGCATTCCTCAACTGAATATTCTGATTCCCATAAGATTTTCATCTGCTTACACAATGTAGTTTTACCAGAGTCACTGGCACCCAGGACTAGTATTTTGAAATATGAATGATCGTTATCGTCAGGTTTATAAATTTGTTGTGAGCCAAATTCATCGTGGATATTAGAATATGTCTGACCCATTTTGGAACTGTTGTAAGGCACTAATATTTTGAAGAAGATACAGGAAAAGTCCTAATTTTGACTTGACTGTTCTATTTAATGGTTTGGCTAGTTTTGATTATACTATGCTGTTCAATGTCTTAACTAGAACTGAATGAGTTTTACATGAAATAGTCATAATTTTGAGCATATACACTACATGTCTCCTTAGTCATATTCACATCAATTTGAAAGTTGGATGAATATACTTTAGTCATACAATTTTATGACTAAATTCTGTCTGAAATCAGAGCTTACAGCCGACGAGATTTTATGCGAATATTCAGTTTCCCGAATCCCAGAAATCGTTTAATCAATCAAAAATCTGACCTCAGGCCGGCGTAGCTCTGCTTGAACTATTCGGGCTTATCATACATAATATCCGTATTTCAGATCGATTTGACCTTTGCATGCATCCTTTGTATTTGACTTTCCATACAAAATATTAGTCCTCTTCTAGCACTTGTCAATTTGACTAGCTTTAATTTCTTCAAATTGGAAAGTATTGCCAAATTTTTCATACAAATCAATGGTCTAAGTGACCATTGAACCTAAGACTGACCCACCATATGTCTAGTTTTAAACTTAACTATTCATGACATGATCCACAAATAGTAAGTTTATAACTAACCAAAATATCCACTAATTTCACTCTTCTCCAAGCAAGCCAGCTCCGCTTCTCTAATAAACATCAAAACCCACTTAAACAATAATAATCTAGTCCAAGATTGGATCCAAAATATCCCATTTGATTTAAAATATTCAATTAATGCTTTTCATCCATTATTAAAACAGCAATTCAATCTCAAATCTCTCCAAATTCAATTTAATCCCTTCAAAAAAAAAATGCACAACTTAATAATGCACTAAAATATGTTTTACAAGCCACAGAACCACATCATTGTTTATCACATTTTATGTATCTTCAACACTATAAAGCCATTCTTCAAAGTCACTTTCAGAACAGTAAAAAGAGTCGAGTTAAAACACATTTTATGTTATGGGTATGAAGCACCTTTTTTATAGCCATTCATCAAGTTATCTTAAGAGATATGAATAACAACATTTGATGTACATTCAGCCCTTCCATCTTCATACATATGATTTATTCTATTAATATTAACTATGAACTATTTATGAGATATGATTATTATATTATTTTGGCTAAAGGTACAGGAACGTAAGGGAATACAAAAAAAAGAATAAAGGATAATCATATTCATGCCTTATGTTTTGCCTTTTATTTCCCATTATTATTATAACAGAACAAAAATTGTTAACAATGGGACCTCATAGAGTCACCGTACAATAGAAAATGTTAAATAAATATTTGAAATACCCGACGTCATAATAGCTTTTTTTTTTGTATGGAGATTCGATGAATAGGAGAAATGCAATAGAAACTGTTTTAATAATGTTTGACTTCCGATGTGTTTGCACATCTTAAGTTATAAATTTATAATGTAATTTCGACTGTTTCAGTGGATTGGATGATTATTTTCGTGGGGTTGGGTAGGAAATTGAAGGAAATGCTGTATTAATGGAGTTTTGGACGTTGACTGAGCAGTTTTGGGCAGGGAAATCTGTTGGATATTGTGTCTTGGTGCAGTAAAACGATAGGAACTTTAAATCGAAGGATTACTGGTTTAATTGAGCATTGTGCAATAATTTCCTGGAACCCCAGGTAGCTCAGTAGGTAAGAGCCCTTGACAAGCAATTAAACTGGCGTCGGTTCGAATCCCACTCTGGATAAGTTACAGAAAAGTGTACTATGCCCTTTAGAACCTTAGTTATAGCATAATTCCGAAAAAAATTACTAATTTTAGTGCCAAAATTGAATAATCTACCATAAAGCACCTAAATCGCGACTCCAAACCCTTGAAGCAGCCTAATAACCTCCAACAGCCTCCCACAAATGCGCTCACAAACTCCACATCCTCAACTACATCTTCCAAAGCTAATTTTCATATATTTTTCTTAACGTTCCTTCCAACTCTCGTACTCAAGTGTACTTATTTTCATCTTTTGCTAACAAGAAGAACGTGAATGAACGTTAACTGGAAGAATGTTGATTTTACCTTCCTGTGCTGCTTGCTACATGAATAGAAATATTTTCCTTTTCTGCATCCAAAAACCATTCTCTCTTGGCAATGTTTTGGAATGTTTTTTGGTATATGGAATTATTAAAATAAAATGATATTCTGCTGAGGGGGGGTAAGGGGATGCAGAGGTGGGTTGGTTGGGGTTTTTTTGAGAGCAAATTGTTAGTTTTGTTCTAGAGACGACTATTGCCGTTATCATGCGATTTGACTAGACATAAAACTAGTCAAATTCAAGTCTATTTGCATCTAAAGTATTGTCGCTATGTCTAGCCTAGTCTGAATATTGTGTGTTATCTTGTTGAAGGATCCACAAAATTTTTACGACACTAAAACGTATTCTGAAGCATAATTAAAGCAGAATTGCTCAAAAGCAATCCAGAGATATCCAATAAATCACCCTAAAACTACATCAATCCCAGCATCTCTTCCGAAATTCCCATCCAACTCTGCACATTCAATAGAAGAACAAAAAAAGCAAATTCCAATTTTAGAACAAGTAGCCCATAAAAAGGTAAAGGTCAAGGAGGAACAACAAAATATTCATTGAGATTCAGTAAAGCTTGCAAAAAAAATTTTTCATCTGAAGCAAAAAAAAAATAAGTGTGGAGTGAATGTGAAAATTTGTTAAACTTTTCATCTGTTTTTCAACTGGAAATGATTTTTTTTTCTGCTACTTTTGAGGCACTTGCTGATGTGCTGAATTTTGAGTATTTTTGGATGATTTTTTAAAGGTGATTTTGAAGGATTTTCGAGAATTATGAAGGATTTTGAAAGGATTCGGAGATTTTAAAGGGTTTTAAGTGACGTTACAGCAGATCAATGGCTGCGGTGTCGATTTTGCTCAAATTAATCCCTAAATTGAATTCTTATCTTTCGATCTCAAACCGTACAGGATGGCAAATTTCATTTTTTACCATAAAAATGAACCAAAAACAGCTGTTGCGGTCCCTTCAAGGCACTTTCGTTGCTCTTCTTCATTGCAGCAATGTAGCAATGCTCTAGTGACGTCAGTGTGCTGCTAGGGATTGCCACTAATTCAACGCTATTATAGGACATGTTATTGCTTACTTCTAGAGCTAGAATCTTACGAATCCTAGGAAATATGAACCAAATCATGAGTAAACCTGAGTCAAAGTCGAAAGTATGAATGTAAAGGCCTATATAGACTTGCTAGGTCGACTAATCCCACTAGGTTTGAGCAAGCCATATAACCTAGAATATGATCAACCTCAATAACCAGCAATCGACCCACATAACCTCAAATTCTCTTCATCCTCTCCATTTCAACTCAAATCCATTAAATCCTCATCAAATTTAAAAATTATTCATTAAACTAATCGCTAATTTAATTCACATTTATCATTCACATTCACATTCCATCCATGTCATCCACAGTCATCTCATAAATAACTCAATTTACATCGGATTATTATTATTTAAAAAAAAAAATATATGAATCATCTTGAAAATTACTTAGTATCTGCTTACATTCAATTTAATTCTTTGTTGACTTATTCAATAAACATTTCATCCATGCCATTGCCATACATTTCTTTATCTCCATCCGATCATGTATTTTACGATATTTTGAATTATTTATTTACACAAGAATAAGAAAAAAAAAGTCGAGTTGGAGTTTGTTGAGATAATTTAGATTCGGTATAAGCTCATTAAGCGGTATAGAATGACATGAAAGATTTTTTAAAGACAGCCTTACGTTCTGTCGAGAATAAACATCAACAATAGTACTTAATGTACTTAATTACAACAATATTTGTGAATTGAATTTGCTTTAATTTCAAAAATCATAAATGGAAGTGCTTGAAGGCTTTAAGGAAGTATGAGATTAAAGATGTAGGAAGAGTTCTCAAGTTAATGATGCAATCTTCAATCTTAGCGACAATGGAATTAAAGATAATTAAAGAAGTGACGGATCTAATTGCAGAAAACTGAGCATCTCATGTTTAGCATGACTTATTTTATATCAAGATCAAAATAGAATAGTCGTAATCGTTTTATGATATTTTCTGTGTAGATGATATGGTATGGAAGATCTGATGTCATGAAATATGAGAATTGTGAGTTTATTAAGTTATAGTTAGTAGTTCTTGAGAGTATTGACTGAGAATAAAGTGAAGGATTGGGTAAATAATGGTTGTATAATTGTGCTTCTATGACAATGGTCAGTTGCTTGATCATACATTAGTCATACTTGAGAATATGACTGGATTATGGTTGAAAATTGGCTCGCCTAGCATTTAGTTATATCTTAAGGGTAAGGTTTGGAGATACTTCAAGATTTAACCAAACAGAACCTCAAGATTATGACTAATCTACCCGGAAACCATAACGTGTCTGCTAAGACATCGATGTGCCGTCGTATTAACGTTAACACGCGAAATTGCATTGATGGTACCGTGATTCATACTGTGTATCAAAATGAATAGATTAAAGTGTTGCAAGCTACTGAAAATGGAAGCTACAAGTCAAAATATGAATCCTAGGTACCGCTGTGTTGATATGATATAAGTCTTGCTGCCAAGACTTGCTTTATTTCGACTAAACGTAGATATTTTCCATTTCATGTCTTCCCCGACTAGTCACATCTAAATTTTTATTACAACAGATTTAAATGGTTGCAAATTTAACAGCAATACATCTTCAACAGTTCATAAAAACCCCAACTGACTGACATATCACGAACTATGATCATATATCACGAGTCTATACAAGATCATCAATTTTCCACGGCATCTATTACTAAATAACAGATTTACAGCATAAAAAAATCGTGAAATTTAAAATTCATCACAAATTCTCGCGCCTTAAATGTTTCCCAAATCCCATCCACATTCTCTAAATCATATTCCACACACGATTCCCATTTTAACACACATATTCCATTTCTAATTTTTATTATCTTTTACTCAATAATATTCATTATATCCCAAATCGTCCCTTTTTACGATCTGCTAAACAGCATTTTGTCGATCCGTTAAACGGTAGCAATCCACAAAAAGAAGGAGAGAAAGGAACAAAAACAGTAAAATCATTGTGGCAGATTTCTTTCAAAACACACATTATATTTTGGGGGTCTATGGATTGAAAAATGTGGTTTTGGGATTTTGGGTTGTTAGAAAACTCAAAAATTTAAATTCCGTTACAGAAAAATTCAAAAAAATTCTAAGAATTTTGTCAAAAACGAATTTATTAAAACTGAGGACCCCCAATATTCCTTTCCATACGTGTTGAAGTCAAAGCTATAATCGCATCGACACATTCATCTTCACATAAGGTTATTTTTCACTCTCAATTTTTATTATTATGACGCAAAATAAACAGTAATTCTAGAATTTCTCATTCATTTGCTTCCTATATGTTTATAATGTGATTGTTGATCTCCCTTCCGATTTTTTTCTTTGCTTTTTTGTTGCTGTAAACCGAATCCCATTTAATTTTTATTCAATCGCAGATGAATATTGGGAAGGGATTTTTATGATTATATAGATTCATTTAGAGGCATCATAAGAATCATGGCATGTATATATGTGTGACGAGGGGTTTTATCCCTGTCTGTTCTATTGTATGTAATGAGATCACAACACTGAATAATAACTTTCCATTCAATCTTGTTGTATACGCATTATATTCGATTGTTTATTTATTATATAAAAAATGTAAACATTCCAATTTAAATTGATGAAGAGAATGAGACAGATGAATGCTTAGTGAAGTGTGTGGAAATGGAATTGAATATTTAATTCTGTTCTGGATGTTTTTGGTAAATTTTTGGGAAATTTTTTAGGCGATTTTTGATGAATTTTTAGCGACTTTTGGGTTGGTTTGGGGATTTTCTAATGAATACTCACTGATTTGATGTGTATGGAACTTCAAGGACTTCTTGTTAGGTTCTCAATTTGGCTTCATAAAAATTCTTGAAGTATTTACAAAATTTCACACTTTTTGATCTGAATTTTCACTGGATACTGAGATTTTTTAATCAAAATATTGTAAATGATCACTAGATTGTTGAAATTGAATTTAGAAAATTTAATATAGAAAATGCCCTTTTGTCATATAAACGAATAACTTCCAGATAGATCAGTGAAAAGAACATGCGACCGGAAATTGAGGAACGTGGGTTTGAGTCTCATTTGCAGGATCCGTTATTCGAAATTATACATTTATGTTAGATTCTCAATTTGACGATTAGTTCCTATTGATCCACTGTGAATCGTTGAACAGGACATAAACCAGTTGAACAGGTTTCTGTTCCAGATTGAAACTTTGGGTCCAAGAGTATGATGCACAATACATGCAAGCTAACATCAATAACCTCTCGTACCCAAGTGCTACCTATGTTTGACCTTCTCGTAGTGGACTCCGTTAACCGGTTTGAATGGAACAAATGAAAAAGGCTTTACAGGCATGTCTGGATGTCTTAGCTGGCAACTTCAGCTTCAAACTAGGTTATGTGACGCTTTTAATGTCACGTGCAGTAAAGAAAGAATGTCAATTCAATGTGTGGACAGAGAATTTGTACAAACTAGGTGACAGAGCCAGCAACTGAGTCAGATAGAATATCCTTCGGTTGTAACCTAAGCTCCACTTAGGAACATGGATGCAGTAAGTATGCAAGTAACTGAAACGTTAACAAATAATCCCAAATTCATTAGTCCCAAAAAGACCCAAACCTCTTCAAAAAAACTGCTTCCAATTCCCACTAAATATCCAATTCCCAAAACTTTATATTCATATAAATCCATTAAACGTGATGTAACATCAAAAGTGTGTATACAATAGATTGCATTTATTGACATTCATAATATATTATAAATTGTGTACAGCTGTTTTCATCGTCACTGAATCGAATCATATAATATTAAAAAATACACAAACATATTTCATTGACCACAAGATGCAGCTGATCGTATAAAATTCATGATGACTTACTACTTTTTTTTATTATATTCATATCTGAATGGACATTTACATATTAAAGTGAAATTTCCGCTTCATTCACAATTTGATTCAATTAGAATTTAAGAAGAAATTCCGCGTAATTTAAGTGACTGACTGCGCTGTACGCACAATGTCATGCTGCATGCCATGCTTCTGCAGTAAAGCATAATTTTGTGAGTCATGGAAGAACAATGAACTACAATCAAGTGTCAATTAAAGTGTGCCTTCCCACTCATTTTATTGCTCCCTAGCGTACGTACGAGACATTTATCGGATCATTAGGTTTGCTGGTAAATTCAGGCGGCAAAATGTAAAGACTTAAAAGTCGATATTTTTATCTCACAGACTGAACTAGATCGTGTAGGTGTAAACTAGAAATGCAAATTGGTGATTTTGTATTTTTTTCATGAGAATTATCTTAGTCACGATTAATGTCATGCACATAAGTCGTGAGTATTTAGTAGTTGTTGACTATGTGAATTATTTAATTAAAGTGGCGGCTTTTGATCTTAGAGAAAATACAAGCTTTGAACTTGAAACGGAAGTAATAAGTGACTTTATGATGTTTTTTAATTGAAATTGGTTGTTTAGAAATGTTTAGAGCAATTCTTATGCATATTGAGAGTTTTTTTATGTTTTGAGGGGGTTGAAACTACGTACAAATGAAGATTTTTGAGGATTAAAGAGCACTACGATAAATGAGCTGTTCAAAGAAAGTGAGAGAGCATATTGAAAAACTCATGTTGCTGAAACTGCAATTAATCAATTATTTTAAGTTTAAAGGGCTTGAAACTATAAAATAGGATAATTTCGGTAATTTAAAGGGCCTCAAACAACGATAAATAAGCTATTTTGATCTAAAAGAGTCTACAACTATGAAAATTGAGAATTTTTACCATTTAGAGTGCCATACAATACAATGAATTATTTATTTTGAATTTACGGGGTCTGAAAGTATGAAAAATAAGAATCTTGGAGTTTAAAGGGTGCTAAACTACGATTAATCAACAGCTTTGAGAAATAAAACCTAAAATTACGAGAACTCTGCAGTATAGGTAAGAAAAGGGTAAGAAACTAGAATAAATGACTTTATATATTTGAAGGGGTCTACAACTATGAACATTTTAGCAACATATCATTTTATTTTGTATAAAATTGGCAATATTTCCAGTAAAACATATTCAAATATCCTCAAAACTACATCCAACATACATTGTATCCTCAAAATCCCCCTTCAACAACCTCTCCAATTCCCATAACATTTTCAAAACATTCTCATATTTTTTTTTTTCAAAAACACTTCAGACTTCATAATCCAAACTAAAAAAAAAATCATTCCTCAAATTCCCTCAAACCTCCATTTCTCATCACATAGTTCAACAAATTCCGTTGTTAATATCATACTCAGTACCACAGTACATGCTGAAACATTAATCCTCTTATAAAAAAATATCATTTTATATTTTACGAATGCATTCCATGTGCATTACTGGAAGTGTGAAATTTAAGATTTTCGAGTGAGATAAAAAAAAGAGAAAAAATATTTATAGATTACAAAGTGGAACTGATGACCGTTGCAAAATAAATTTTCGATATGCTCTTTTCATTTTCAAGTGATGTACTGTAAACAACACAAAAACATAATAAAAATCCTCAAACCCTCAACATGTTATTAATTTCTTTTTTTTATTCTGATGATTTATTGATATTGAGGATATTGAGACGATGATGATGTGTGTCTGAGTGATATCAAGATGGGATTTGGATTGAAGGAAATAAAGATTCACATGCGGAATGGATGTAAGAATGTGCATTTTAAGATTCAATTATATTTGCTGAAATATTCTCATGGAATAGGATGTAAGAAAAGGAATGAAGGAAATTGGTGTTGTGAAGATGCATAGGTGTGGACGCTATGATGGGAATTGAAATTTTAAATGAAAGCCTCTCATGGAGAAATATTAGAATTAATGCTGAAAGTAAAATTGCTTAAGTGAGACTAAGAGAAGCCTCTATTTTGACTAAATCGTAAACTAGGTCTGGAGCAAAGTTTAATATAGATTGACCTAAAAGAAAATTTAGAGGAAGTAAGGAATTATTCAGGGTTGGATCAAACCCCCTTTTAGACCCTTTTTGGGTACGCTCTGAGCTAGAATCATTTCTATTTAGAATTCGTCCAAAAATGTAGGCCTGAAGATGAAAATCGTGAGTCTGCAGCCTTGGGGGACTCAAAAGGAACAGCCCAAAGCTACAGACCTGTGTATCTTAAAATGCAGGAAATGCAGACCTACGGTTCTATGTTGAACTCAACTTCTATTTCATATATTATATTTTTTACTATAACTTCCTATTTAAAGTCTTATTTGTCGTCATATTTCACTCCAGTTTCGGACAGCATATGCCAGTTTCAGACGACATCTGTGGGAGACCATGGATCACAATTGATCTGTTTGGCCAGTGAAGAAAGTAAGTAAGTATCCCCAAAAATTTTTATTTCTTGAAAGATCCCCATGATGATTAAAACATTACAATTCCCCATCATACTTGACGAGAAACTGTCCGAGTTGTATTACTAATAAATGTGAAGCAATTGCTAGTAAATTATCAATTAATCTATACCTTATCGTAATCATTTTAATTAATATACATCATAATTATGCATACTATGCCTGAATGCCATCAAAAAGATTAATCATATGATGAGTTCATGTTACAATACCTGCAAATAGATTAGAAAAAGACAAAACATTAGTAAAAAATTCTAGAAATATAAAAAATCATAAAAATAATTCAATGTCCAATGCTCTCATTTTTTATGTCCAAAAAAAACTATAACATATGTATCTCCTTTAAGAGTCACATTAATAAAAAAATATTCATGACATTTCTCAATAACTATATTTTACATCGATAATCATAACACATTAGTTCAGTGTCTATCCCTAAAAAAAAAAAAATAAGCAGCAAAACACCAGTTACAGAAGGTAATTACACATAAATCCATTAATGCAACAAGGAGTGTTGTTTTGTTTCTTTTGTTCTATTCTGTCTGATGCATGCCCAGTGGGATATCACACATGAACCAAAAGTGCATGTCGTTTTATTATTTGTAGAAAAATGTGCACAAAATAAATGGATTTAATAATATTTCTTATGTGCTATTTACTATTGTTCATTTTTATTTATTTCATTGCCAACCGCACGCTCCATTGAGCATAAAAACATCTCGATACATGTGTGTGAGCAATGCACTTATATCATTTATAATATTTTTTAATTTATTGAAAAGTAGGACAAGGAAGTGGAATTGTTTAGAATTGAGGATTGGGTGAGGTTTGATGCGCATTCTGTTGCGAGTTAAATTAACGCTGTAGATTGAAGTTTTAAATTGTTCAAATAATAACGGTTGAATTTTTTTCAAAAATAACGGTTAAAAAATATTTGAAAAATGTTGTTTGAGATTTTTTCGGAGATTAACGGTTTAAAAATATTCGAAAAAAGTCGTTTGAAATTTTTTCAAAAAGTAACTGCCAAGAAATATTTGAAAATTTGATTTTTTTCAAAAAATAACGGTTATAAATTTTTCAAAAATTAACGGTCAATTAATTTTCAAAAATTAGATCCAATTTTTAGAAAATAAAACCGTAAAATATTTGAATTTTTCTTTAAATTCAGACTAGCTTAATATACCGGCAGTCAGACAATTTGGAAACCAAACCCAAAACTACCCCTAAAAAGACACGCAACTACCAACTTTCTCCCTGCCCCCATTGTCTATAAATCTATTCTCATTGTTCATCGCACTCATCCATACGCATCCATGTCGATCCTTCCTTTTTTAAATTGATGTAATTTTACAGCAATGTAATTTTTAAAAGAAAATATAATAAAAATTTGTACTGAAATTAAATTGATTTACTGCCGAACGTCCTCAAGGTTTCATTGTCATTATCAACATCCTATATAAGCAACAATTTCATTGTCAATTCCCTATCTTACATTCATTCCGTTACCCATCATTTCATTTCAAATAAAAGTAAAAAGCCGGTGGTTGTTGCTGCGAAGAAATGGAACTAGAGTCTATTTATGGCATGGAAGGAAGAACGACGACGTTAAGTAAATTTTCGATTGATAATTCATTTTATGCCTGAGACTATGATACACGTTTCTCAAATTATTCATCTACGATGTGATACTTTAGTGGTATTTTAGCCATCCATTGCCACTTATTCATCATTTACTTTTATTGTTACTTTTTGAAAAATTGGTTTTATAGAGCGGTATGAATATTTGATGATGATTTAGGATTTTTGAGAGGTATTTTGTTATGCTGTGGTAGGTTTTGGATTGGAATTTGAAGATGATTTGGTAAGTATTGAGGAATGGAAGTCCTAATTTGATTGTTGTTGTTAAAATATATATTTTTTCAAAATTTTGAGATTTAAAACCAATTTTTTGTTCATTTGAATCATTATATTGCGATAGCTCAGAGACAGAGTGATTGACTTCTGTACTACAATGCATGGGTTCGAATCCAAACCAAATCGAAGTTTTGATTTTATATTTCAATTTCGCTTTTTTTTTGTATTAGCATACTTAACTAGAACATTGATGATCTATCCAGCTTCCCTCTCTTACATTCCCATCTATTTTATGTTCTGACTGTCTTGAATTATCACTCGATGAATTCTAATTTGACTAGTTTATGTGCTTATTCTTAGAGAAACGTCTACATGCAACTAGTCATCCTTAGAACCAATGTTAAGCATTATTGTGTCTAATCCATAAAGATACAGTTCCAAAATTGATAGTTTCTCAACCTGAGTAGACAAAATTACGTTTTTTACTAATTGATGGCAAGTTAATGCCCAGTTGCTGGCTAGTTTTAACGTATTTTTGTTCAGTACTATAAATTTCCAGCACTAATCTAGCTCTTCGGTAGTTTCTAGCTACCAAACTACCAAAAAGTCACGAAATAACTACTGAATTCCACAACCCTCTTCAACAACCATTCTCCCATCAATCACCAATCCTAACATACCCGCAACCCCATATCAATTTACTAAATCACATACAGTAAGTAGAATTCGCAATAAAAGAACATAAAGATGACGTCAGTAACGGCATAAAAGAGATAAGTGATTTATATTTTTATGCAAACTTAATTTTCCATATCTTTATTGCTAGAAAATTAAATTTTGTAGCAAGTGAAAATAAAAATAGCATTTTCATTCCATTCTAACGCACTGGATATATGAGATATATGATTTGTGTATCTACAAAGAATTGAAAATAAATTGATTGCTTTTTTTTGTGCGAACAAAAAGGAATTTAAATGAAAAAAATTAGAAATGGCGATGAAATGTAAATTGCAATATATTTTTCGAGAGCAGTCTCGAGACTTGCTGGATATAAAGATTGAAATAACTTTTTTTTTGTTTTTGCTGCTCAATCATTCAATATCTGCACAAAAAAAGGGGTTTGTTAATTCAATTTTCGTACTGTTTTTAATTTGATACACAGTATCTCCCAAAAAAACCAGCATGCTTCATTCATCAAATTCGTATTCATGCCGGTTCCATTTATTAAATTATCCACAAAAAGCTGACAAAATATGTCAAAATTGTATCTCATCGGACGGTGGATGAAGAGGTGTATATTCTGTGGGTTTATGGTTGTTATTTTGATCACTTGACTCTTGTGACTACTTATGGATATATCATAGGGGCCTGAGATTCAAATTTCAATTGAATATTGCTTTTAATGACACTTATGTGTCCTCTTTGATGATTTTGAAGGGGTTTTATTGATGAATTTGAGTTTTTCGGAAATTAAATTTCAATTTTAATTTTGCGACTCAATCCGCAGCTTGCCATCCATTAACATTCACTGTATCTCGCAATAAAAATAAAACTTAAGAACCAGAAACTATAAAAATATAAAACACAGTATTAAAGTAAGTAATCTCATGCTGTTCTTAATCCTTTCCCATTCCTATCCCATCAAGTGCTGCCGATTCACCACATCTAGATCACATCCAGCGAGATATCTTAATCTCCAACGTAAAAACTCAACGTGTAATCCGCCAAATGTAATTGAGGTGTGGTTTGGCTATCTCGAAACGTGTTAAGGTGCTTGGAGAATTTTCTAGGAAAAAATTAAAATTTGCATTTTGATCTCTTTTTGCTTTTGGGGTATTTGAAGCCGTATGCAAATGTTTTTAGAGGTGATTCTGGGATGGTTAGGGTCATTGAGTCTAATTTTGTTCTTAAATTAATTTTTTATGATTTTTGGAATTGTAGATGAGTTGAATAGAATTAAATGGAAGATGGGAAGGCGTGGTAGGTGATTTGAGAGAGAAGTTTTGGGTAGGCTTGTATATTGGGCTTAATTGTTAGGATGACTATTCAAGAAATGAAGTTTTAAAGCGTAAGAATTCGACATAACACGATATTTGATCGAATAGGAGATCCTCTTCGACTTTGAGTGATTTAAATGTATATAGAAGTCTAAATCTTGTCATTGAGTCTCTTAGCTTGTAGCTAGGTATAATAGATTGCTAGACCTTCTTACCCTGTCATATCCAGAGTCTAGTTTGATACGCAGCGCCTATATAGCAATAGAACTAGCCTCAGACAACCTATATGGACTCTCATAAGTCTAAATTAGTCTGTATAGTCAAAAGGATAAGAAGGAACCTCAAATTAGAGAAAGAACCATAGATTCAATGTTGGACATCATCTTCAAACAACCCCCAAACCAAACAAAATCTCTTCCATTAAAAGATTCACTCAAAACTGCAATAATCCCCAGAATAAAATTTTTTAATCCAGTTCAATCTCTTATTTTTTCAATTTTTTACAAGTTCTTCGCTCTCTCAGACTTTTAAATTCTTTATTATCTTTTTTTTTTATTATTTCATTCTCCACATCAGACACATCATAATTCATCAGCTCAATTGTAGATTCTACTTATACACTCACTTACAGTTTATTTTATACTTCCATAAATCCTCTATTTGCTTAATTCTTCATTCAATTTATCTCTCATGATACTTTAAATTATTAATTTATGACTCGATAGTAAATTCGCTCTTTTCTTTTATTCTCTGTGGAATGACTGGATGTAAATTGTTTGGTTTTTTGTTATTACATCATGATTGTCTTTTCATCCATGACTTACGATTATTATTATTCTATTCATATTTTTGCGGGTTTAGAAGTTATTATTTGCATAGATTTGTAGCATGTCTGGGGTTTGGTCAGATTGGTTCAAAATATTATGTAAATTGTGATAATATTGCAGTAAAATGATAAAACTTACAAAAAACAAGAAATGTTTGAGGTTAAATTCATGTTTTATGCAAAATTGTGATTTTATTGTCAAATATTTGACTTTAGTTGACTTCTAATAGATGCTTGCCATCTTTTTGCGGAGTTTAAGCTTTGGAATTTAATAAAAATATGAGATTTTGATAGAATTTTTATCCAAAAACTTTTCGAGGTGGGAAAAAACACGTGGTTTTGAGCTTAACGTCTTATTTCTCATTTTCCAGTCATTTTCAAGGCATAAATCATCCAGTGGTTTATGTTTAACAATCTTAAAGCAATATTTCGTCAAAAAATCATTCAAAAACATGAAAAAATGCGCTTTATACCCCCACCAGTGACTTCCTAACTTGAATCTTTTGTTCAAAAGCCGCCCAATATTTTGATTAATAATCTCCGATACATTTTTATTTTTTCAATATTTATCTCGAATACTGAATGTGCAAGATGAAGAGTAGAAGCGAAAAAAATAGACTCAAATTTGTCGAGTAATTGATAAAAATGACTGAGAAAAAAATATATAAAAAATTTCCAACCAAGTCTCACGTTCTATTTTATTGAAAGTCACCAGGGTACAATGATTCACAATTTTTAGCGCATTTTTGAAATTTATTTCAAAAAGGTAGCTTAATAAATCACTTTGTTCGTGCGTTCGTTCGGGCGTTCGGCTGACGTTAAAAACTTTTTATCTAGACATCGTAGAGATCTCGGAATAGTTTTAAAAGATCAGTTCCATAAAGTTATTGCGGCGCCGGGCATTTAAAAGTTTCAAATCAACGCATAAATGCTATAATTAACAATTTTTCATTTTCACATACAACAACAACAAAAACAACAACAAGTTTTTTTCATTGTTTTACAGTGTTCTTCAATGTTTTTCGATGTTTTAACAGCGTTTACTGAACAAAGTTTGAATTTTTTTTTACCGTTATGAGATTTAAACTATAAAAAACCGTTAAATGATGAAATTCTTAAAAATCTAGTAGGATGACTTGGAATTTATTGGATCTTGCTTTGTGGATTTGGAAGTGATCTGGATCCTACTGGATCTCGTTTTTTAGGTCTGAAAGTGACTTATTAATCAATTACTGATCGCTGGGACAAAAATGCGCTTAAGTCCCTCGATCAATAACACGAGGACTTTTGTAATTTTTTTTTATTATATATTTTTTGCTTACTTACTGTCGATATTTTCATTCCCTATATTTTTTTGTATAGCGTAATCACATAGTGTCTATATATTTTGCACAGCACGGCGCACAAAGTACAAATTAGATTAAAAAGCGCTTTTATTTCTTTTGATGGGGCTATGTGACGCCTTCATTTGTATATCATTTCTCTTTTTTTTCACTATAATATTATTAGATTGTCAAATTACATTCACGTAGATATTGACGGTGATGATGCGGATGGGGGTGACATCAGCTCCACCATTTTCATCTCATCAGGATGTCGAGAACTACGAAATTTAATGAAAATATTTTTCCGTATACAGGAAAATAAGTTTATTTGTATTTGAAAGTGAAAGAAGAGATTCTCTGCGGGGTTGAAGTGACATTCTTCGTATTACGTGTTATTTAAGAATTTCGATCACGTTCCTTCTTTGACATAATTAGAGAAAATAGTCATTAGACATTTTATTTATGCTGTAAACGTAACTAATTACGTATTGTAGTTAACTTATGCGATGGAATTTACGGTAATAATTATTAGGAAAGTTTTCAATTAACAGTTATGTTAATGGAATTGAAGGTTGTAGCTATGATGATGATTGTGAGCTCTTAGAGGGTGTAGTAAGAGGGTTTGATGGGAAAATTGGAATAAATTTGAATCAAATTATCTCAATAAATTGATTTTCTAATTCTAAATAGAATTGGGTCAAGTTCTAGATATAAACTAGTCATTTAGTCAATATTTCATACCCAGCAGACTATCCCAACTTGTAATCAGACTATGTAAACATCAGCTTATAGGCAATTACTGTAAAATCAATTCAATACCTAATCTCCCTTGATTTTAATACTATTTTCTCTCATTTATCGATCAAACAGAAAATTTTCATCATTTAAAAAAATTATCTTACAACATGAGAACTTCAAACTGCGTTGAAAATGACCCCAATAATCTCAATTTCTTCTTTCTTTTCGCTTTAATTCAATTTAATTAATTAAAGTTTACAATTTTTTTTCTTCTTTCATTCAAACATATTTTTGTTGTAAGATGTTTATATGAGTAAAGTAAGTTCATTCAATCATTCGTTTGCAGTCTCGATTTTGTTTTTTATTCAATGAATTTAATGAAGCATTTCTCTTTGCTCTATGAAGAATTTTAATTTGATATAATTTTAGTGCAATTTTTTTATTATTCGTTGGAATGTTGGAGAGATAAATATTTAGTTTTGGCTGTGGTTTTGTCTGATTGTCTGGCATTCTCTTCGAAAAATTTAGTAAAATTCAAGGTTAGAATCACTATTTTTAAAGTTTTTCAGTTTTAACTCAAGTCTTTGAACTCAAAACAATTCTATTTGATGCTTGCCACTTTTTTAAACAGATTCAGCCTAAAAACTCATCAAGTATTTTACATTTTACATCATTAATCTAAAAAAAACTTTTCGAAGTGGAGAAAAACACGTGTTTTTTGAAAAATCCACAAAATTCAAATAAAAAGCGTTACAGCCAACTTGAATTAAGTTCATTCTTACTTTCCAATTTATTACAATTATCTTTAGAGTATTTTTATTATAGTTTTCATATCTATACGATAAAATGCTCTCATTTTGCAAAGACAAAGCATCGATTCAAGCGAAAGAGAAAAGTTTAATGATGCAAAAAAAAAACTGCAATTGTAAAAATTGAGCTTAACCTCGCTTCTGTGTCTTTGTGTGAGCCTCAAGCCACACTTTATTATCCTAGAACTCTTGTTTTTTTGTTGCAATTATTATTGTTGAAAATAATGCAGTAGCGAGTCATACGTTTATTGCTTTTTTGTGATGATATATGTGAGATGTGCAGTTATAATGGAAATTTCATCATCAGCATCAATTATAATCAATTTAACTTAATTTTCATTTTCTAAAATAATCATTTTTGTTGTACATTCTTGTTATTCCTTTCATAAATGAGTTGAATGAGATAGTTTGAGGGATGTGGATGGTTAGTTGGGGATAGAGCGCTTGTTTTGAGTGGATACTAGTCTTAAGCGTCAGATTCGATGATTTGCTCATTAAATTGAATGTTAAAATCCTTAATACACTCATTAAATTGCTATACTGCTCCCTAAACCCAGCATGACCCCCTCTACAATCTCACACAATGAATTATGTCCCATCTCCTTAACTTTACAGCATCATTTCTCAATTTAAATTAAATTTTCAACTCAAATTCAATATTAAAGTTCACGACATCGTCAGAACAAAAAACCCAAACGACCCCAATCTGTCTATCAAAATAATTTATTAGAATACACCCCCACATGCTACATAACAGAATCTATTCATTCATAAAAACAAATTTTCACACTAAATTTTTAATGAACGACATTTATTGAGTATAGAAGTGAGAAAAAGCGGCTCGACAAGTACGACTGTATGACAAGCTGAAGACAAAAAGGAATTTAATTAATTAAGATAATTCATAAATTTTATTTAAAACGAGAATATACAGCATGCAAGGCACACAAAAAAAAAAATTAGGCAAATTGAGGAAGCTTTTTTTTTTGTGTATTTAATTAAAATTTAATATCGTCGAGATGAATGAGGAGCTGTAAATGATAATTGAGATAAAAAGAGTTTTTCACGCCGTCGTCTTGACTTGATGCTTCCTTTTAGCAAAATTTCTTTCCACATTCCACTCTATGTGAAGGTTTTTCCGATAATTTATTTCCCAAAAGGAATTTTTCTTATCGCAAAGGAACTCAATTATGCCTGCACGCACTCACACATTTACTCAAAAGAGAAATTTTTCAATCAACTGACTGATAATACGATGATGCTGTATTTCACTCTCGATATGACATTTCATGAACCATAAATATCTGTATTTCGATTTCAACGCTTTATCTTTCAATGCTATAAGCTCAGTGAGGCAGTCAAGCAAATAAGTGAGAAAGGGAAGTTTTTTGATGTGATTGGAGATGAAGTCTTTTTGGGAGTTTGTGATGGGTGATGAGCGCATTTTTAAGAATTTTTTGGAGGGGATTTGGACAAAATTTGGATTATTTTAGCAACTTTAAGATTGTTGACCTTTATCCGTTCTGGTTAAAGGTTCTTGATACCGATATCAAGGTTTCTTAGTCTCGATCTTGAGATTTGTCAAGACCAAGACTTCGAAGAGTTTCCTTGCAATCATAGACAAGTTCCCGGTATTGATCTCCAAAATTAATCGAAATTGAGGCTTTGGAAAACCTTTGTTCTGGGTATTAAAGTCATAACTCGGAAGACACACAGTGTAGAAATGTCGACAAATCCGAATTCAAGCCGACGTTAGTCTTATCAGAAGTTACAATTCATCGAATCTGGGGCTAGACCAGAATAAAGTCGGCTTAATGACTAGTACTACGCCATTTGTATTCAGTGTGCTTTTTGGGAAGAGTCTAATGACTCGAAACGCACTTGATGTGAATAAGCTGGAAAGTAGTGTCCCCCATGCCGGGTTGGACTTTGACTTAGAGTTGGATTTGACAAAATTCGGTCCCACGCTAGAGTAGCACTGATGTGGGAACCCTATTGTAGGGATTTTCACGAAGTATTTCTGTCGAATGATATCAAGACCCAAAAAAGTCAATATTGACTGTCATCTAAGGTCTTCAATCCCACAATAACCCAAAACTCCCCAGTCAGTCCGTCAAACCAATCTCATCCTCATCAATCCAAATACATATCAATTCCCACATACAAAATAAGCAGAAACAACAAACAGCCTTAAAAAAAAGAAGAATTTCTTTCAATAATCCAACAAAATATGCTCTGCGACAAATAATTCAGAACAGAAAGAGACAAAAACGAAAATTTACATAAACGATTTCCTTTCATTCTTCTACTCTGTTGTCTTTTTTCAGTTTTCACAGGCATGTTGCGTTCGCTTGAGACTTTATGTCACACAGCTTTTTCATCGAGGCATCTTGAAACTTTTCATTTCTTTAAGAAAAATAAACAAAATAACATAAAAAATTGAGAAGTCATTTGTGTGTAAATTGCGTTCGCTTATTGATTTTTTTTTTGTTCTTAGTTCCATCTTAAATGAGACATTTCCTTGCTGTTTCTTCAAGGGACAGAAATTTGAAAACAAAATTTAATGTTATGACATACAAAATGCGTGCCTATAATGACTTCAATTATTTTTATATCAATTTTTTTGTGTTGTTGGTCGTCTTTTTCAATATTTATCATGTCATGCCTTGATGGAGCCAATCTCTCAACATTGTCATTATTTGGCCCGAAATGCAAGAAGTTACATGACTTGTAATGAGGTTCAATTTGTAAAAGAATTTGGGGATACAATGTTGCGGGCATCTGTTGGGGATTTCTGAGTAGGAATGAGAACTGAAGGAGGTATTGGAGAAGTTTGATAGAGGATCTGTGTGGCATTGTGATACAGGATAGTTTGGGCAATCTAGACCTTATTCAGAGAATTAGACATCAAACTCAAATATTATTGACCATTATTGACCTTCTTGGAGTCAGTTGTTAGCATATGGAGTTGAGTAGAACCGTGGATATCAAATCATAAGCATGCTAATCTGCTAGTGCAATTTTAAGGTTCCTGTGGCCGAGAAGTAAACCTAAAGACGGAAATTGTGTTTCGCGACAAACTAGTGAGCCGTCGAGGTTTGCCACCAAGCAGAGCCGTGGCGCAAACAAATCTTGGAAAAATCTAAATTGCAGCCTTAAAATCATACTCCAGAACACCCATACATCACTTCACAACCATTCTCAAAAGACCCAATACCCAATAAAGTGATAAAATTTGTAAACACCTAAAATGATTTTCCGATTGAATCTTCAAAAGATACTCAGCACAGAGCATTCCCTTCAATATACAGAAGAGTGAAAGGAAATGAGCATAAAATACGCACGAACATGTGTCAAATAAGACGATTGACATGATTGGGGTTATATGGCGTAACATCCACAATATCTAAATAATGTGTGGATTTATATCATCACATTTGATATTCTGAACGAGTAAATTTTTAGGTTTTATTTTTGAAGATTTTTTCGGTAATGATCATCAAATGGAAATTATTATAAACAAATATTGAATGAACATCAGTCATTCCATTCGCAAGTATGTTCATCAATCGTGATGAAAATTGTAAAAAATGTTTGAATGTATTTTGGGGTTTTTAGAGACTTTTTTGAGGTTTTATGCACGTGCTGGCTGATGTGCATTTAATTATTGACTGTCATGTCTTTAAACATCAAATATTCTGGTAATGTAGATCGAAATTGAGATGAAAATACAATTTTTTGATAGCTTTAGGGCGACTTAAAGCATCTTAAGTCTTTTGACAGCAATCAGATATGAAATCTTCATATTTACTGATAAATTGACATTTTTTTCCGTATCGATTTCATTTTTTTTGAATTGAAAAATCACGACTTTAAAGAATCCAGCTCACGTAGATACCTAACATCTAATTCAACATTGATTGAAGTATCTAGAACAACAGTAAAATACCAATAGATCATACCCATCTAATTTATAGTGTGCAAGATCAAGTATAGAAAATTACAGATCATCTTCTACAGCGTAATATTCAGCTTATAATTCCTCATTCATCTGCTGCGATTTAAATGAAATTTCTTTTTTTCTCGTCTTCATTTTTCACAGAAATTCTTTTCTCTGTTTTTTTTGAAGAAATTTAATATCTTTTTATAGGTTTTATCACGAAATATAGATCTGGAATTATTCACACACAGTTAGGATTGACCCGGGGAGTATACAGGAGTTTGAAGGTTGACATTTTACAAATTTTATGGAATGTTACGGACTAGTTCGACACTAAGTCAAGTGTCTAGTTGTCCATACTAACGGTAATATTTTTGAGTTTTATAGGTTTATGGCAGTTAAGGCTAGTTTTGGCCAGTTTCAAAAGAGTACAAGGTTTTAATACTCGGACTTGACATGATCTAGTCAGCATTATGCTGTCCTCAAGCTATGTATTAACTATAGATCTAAAGTATAAACCAGGGTAAGGCTAACTAACAGAAGCAAGTTCGATTTAGTAAAATTGTTCAAGTAGATTCAAGTTGAACTCGAACTCACGTCCTTAGATTTCGAACTCACGTTCTAAGGTCGCATGCGCCTACCACTGAGCTATAATGAGGTTAATTGACTTTATGGTAAAGTAGCATATCTAAATCTACTATCACAATCCCAACAATATACTGTCAATGGGTGATTTCAAGAGCCATTTCTTCAATATATTCCAGCAGAACCATACCCTTAAATAGTGCCTTCCATCTCAACTCCATTCCCACTGCATCTACATCTCGGTCAAAGCTAATATTAGCTCGATTATAGACCATTATTTAAATACTATTCAGTCAAATGAGGTGAATAAAATCAAAAAATATGTGCATGAATGAGTAATAAACATAAAGATTCTTTCCAAAAAAGTCTGTAATCACATAATCAAAATCTTGATTTCCATAACTAACAATTCCATTCTATGTGAATCGAATATTTATAAAATTCATACATAAAAATTCTTGTTGTGTTTAATTTAAGCAGCATAGAAAGAAGAAGAAGAAGGAATAGAAGAAATCTGTAGAGCGGCACTGTAGCATCGTAATTAATGATTCCCATTTTTAAATATTCTCAGTTTATTTATTTATGATTCATAATTCTTCATTTATTGCCCCTGATCAAAAAAAGACGAGAACCTTATTAACCTCATCATATGTGTGTGATCTTGCTGTATATTCTTCACGACATTTTAATGTTTGATAAAAAGTATAATTAGGGACTTCCTGTTGCCGCATTTACGCGCATTGAATTCTATTTTGTTGGTTTTCCTGTCGGTTGCCGGCTATAGCTTAATATTTTATTTCAATTTCAAATTTTAGTTGCTGTCCATTGTCGTAGAACATAGCCAAGGTGCACTAAAGCAATAAATCTTTCACGTTGAACGGCCTTCGTCTTCCTTTAACTATTTATTTATCGTTAAGCATTTAATTATCATGTCAACTCACCGAAAATGATAATGACTCACTTTTTTTCTTTTTATTTCTGATTCTTGCTGTTCAATGAGATGTTGTGAGAGTTTGTGAGTTAATAAAGTGATTCCCAGAGGGGACGGATGAGGGAATTTTGATGAAATTGTTCGGAATTTGATAGATTTTGATTTTTTATTGAAATTTAAAGATTTTAAAGATGCAAAAGTGATGCAAAGATTTTAAATTTGAATGCTTCGTTGAATTTTGACCGTTAATGTCAAAAATTTAAATCAAAAAGATGCAAAATTGACATTTAATTTCCAAATTTGAATCAAAAAGATGCAAAATTGACAGGTAATTTCCAAATTTAAATCAAAAAGATGCAAAATTGGCAGTTAATTTCCAAATTTGAATCAAAAAGATGCAAAATTGGCAGTTAATTTCCAAATTTGAATCAAAAAGATGCAAAATTGACAGTTAATTTCCAAATTTGAATCAAAAAGATGCAAAATTGACAGTTAATTTCAAAATTTTGAATATAAATGATGCGAAAGCTAAAATGACGTGAAACTCAAAATTCCCATTTTCTCCCCACCGGCATTCATTTATTTTATTTCAACATTTTATTGTGATTTTTATCAGCATTTTTTAATTTATGATTGCATGCTCATGTAGAGAGAGTGGCAAGTAGCAAGTATCAAGTTTTATTTTACATCCACATTTGCCCTTTTTCAGTCTTAATGTCTTCTTTTCCTTTAATTTATTTGTTTTTGTTGGACATAAAAAAAGAATAAGAAATCAACAAAAAAAGAATAATAATTTCCAATTTAAACGAGAAATTGTCGAGGCAGCAAAAAAAGAAGCCTCAAGAAATTCCATGAAGCTGCTCACTGAGTTGTTGGGTAAGTTCAAGTAAGCAGCATATAGAAATAATTGAATTAATTTAACTTAATTAATCATTTTCAATTCTTGTTTGGCTTTAAGATTCTTTTATTGCTGTTCATCTACTGTAATTACGCTGGATATTCTAGCTTTATTATTAT
This sequence comes from Chironomus tepperi, assembly GCF_022539635.2. Classification (NCBI taxonomy): domain Eukaryota; kingdom Metazoa; phylum Arthropoda; class Insecta; order Diptera; family Chironomidae; genus Chironomus; species Chironomus tepperi. The sequence continues at coordinate 8,119,581 of NW_027226207.1, forward strand.
GGATCTAAAAAGAAAATTGGTTGGGAATTGAACGATCTTTTTATGTCTAGAGCAATAAATGCGCCGACAATAAAATTAGGATTTTTACTTCCTGCATCTAAATCCACATAAATTCTGTTTTGTACCATAAAACTTATGGGAATTGATCAACATGATTAAAATTTTGACACATTTTAGTATTATCATGTCTTATTCAGCTGGATCTATAACTATCTTATGCAGTGGTGTGCAACCTGTGTGCCGCGGAACACATTGTTGGCAAGCGTCGATCGAAACCGTACACGACGTACGGTTCTAAGAATTTTCAAAAGAATTTTTGGATGTTCACTAGTGTGTCGCGGCACACAGGTTGCCCAAGGGTCAGACACTGTGTACAGTACTGTGTCATTCCAGAAAACTGGAGTATCTGACCCTTAAGATTGCCCACCACTGCATCTAATGACTAAGAATATTTATTTCATCTTATCGACCAGATTCCATCGCTGTTCACATCATATTAAGTACCTTTAATGATTTAATTTCATCTTATTTACCTTTTGGGAAAGATTTACTCGAGCAATAAAACTTAAAATGAAATCAAATCTTTATTACTTAATGTAAATAAATAAAGTTACGAGTTTGAGATGAGTTTAAGGTATAGAGACATTAAGGTTGATGTAGTAGAGACGCATTTGAGTTAAACTGTATCAATCAGGTAAAGAGCGTGGTCTCAAGACCAGAAAAAGCTAAAAACAACGCCCATGAACATGCTTAGCTACTGTATTTAAGGTTAGGAAGCTCTCGACAGCATGTTCTTAGTCTGTTACAGAATATAACACGATTAATGACTAAATTAGACACACAACTAGTCTCACAACCAATCAGCTCAATATTTATAGCTTTTATCTATTTTTAACCTCAAATTCCATTTCCTAGTCATCAATAATAGTGCTACACTGTTAACAAGTCCATTTACCATCGATTCCCCTCCAAATTTTACATCAAAAATTCCACAAAATCATCCAAATAAATAAACAAAACTGAAAATAATTAATTAACAAATTACTAGGGGTTTCAATCCCGGGACCAAATCTCAATCCCGGGATTACGGGATTTGAAAATCTCAATCCCGGGATCCCGGGATTAATCCCGGGATTGGATGATGAAAAAAATATCAAGTTTTTGGTCGAATTCCAGTGCAAATGTAATACTAATAGTTTTATTAGAAATTTTGAGCATAAAAAAATCATTTCCAGTACACAAAAATGTGGTCTAAAAAGTTAACAAAACAAATGTATGACAAAAAATTGCCAAGATTTGTGTTTTCAAAGCCGAAATCAAGATGTCAACATCATGCTTTCTCAAAACCCCAATCCCAATTCCCCGGGAAATCCCGATATCAAGAAAGCATAATCAACACAGAATTTGCCTAAATTTTTGAGATCTTTGGTACGCCTTAACAGAATTTTAATAAATTACATACTAATAAATTTAATTTCTGGCCTTTCAAAATATTAACAATTTAATATGAATTTTTAAAGAAAGTTTCAATCAATTTTCGTTATTTGATACTGTCAAGCCTCATGTTCAACTTCAACTTCAAAAATTGTGGATGAAATTACTATATTATATTATTAGACATGATTTTCAAACGTGTGGTTCTTAAATTTTTTAAAATTTTAGACTTTAAACTTGAAGTTTTTGTATCAACATCATGTGAATTCTCAATCCCGTAATCCCGGGATTGAAGCTTCTCCAATCCCGGGATTGCGGGATCGGAAAAACGTCCGGGATCCCGGGATCCCGGGATGCGGGATCCCGGGATTGAAACCCCTACAAATTACACACACAAGGAATGTCACAAAATCACACTCAACGTACGTATTCTAAAGGACTGACTTGATTCTAATGATCATTTATAATGAAGTGAAGCACGCGATTTTGTCATCAAATTACACAATTCGATTACAAGTCTCTTTATATAGAGCACATGAGGAGCTAGTTTTTTGGTGTATTAATGAAATTGTGTACATAAGTGATTTTTGTGATTTGATGATAATGCTGCTTATGTTGTGGTTTTTAGGGACGGGTAATTTTTTTGTAATTGGAGGAAGTTGTGGACGTATTGGCAGGATGGATATTGATTTTGTTGATGTTTTGAGGAAGTTTTGGTAGAGTTTTTTGGTTGGTTAGGCAATTTTTAAGCAATTCGGCAATATTAATCCTAGTATTTAGTCATAAAACATGCAATTCAGCAATATTCAGCTGTACAAAATGCAATTTAGAACTATTAAGCTTAAGAAACTGTAATTCAGCCACTTATTCAGCCAAACAGATTGTAATTCAGCACTATGCAGCTGACAAAATTGCAATTCAGCATTATTCAGCTAAACAAATTGTAATTCAGCACTTTTCAGCTAGTCGAATTGCAATTCAACGCTATTTTGCTTCACAAATTGCAAGTCAGCTCTATTCAGTTGAACAAATTGCAATTCAGCGCTATTCAGCTCAGCAAGCTGCAATTCAACACTATTCAGCTAAACAAGCTGCAATTCAACATCATTCAGCATGGCAAAGTGTGATTAAGCACAATTAAGCTAGTCAAACTGCAATTCAGCATTATTCAGCTCTATTCAGCACTGCATTTCAGTCAATATAAAACAAAAAATGCACATCAGCACCCAAAATATCACCTAAAAAACCCCAAAATTCTAACAAAAAGTACTAAAAAACCTTCCAATAAAAACAAATATTCAACATTAAAATGCAAATGCCACCTCTCATCAGCTGTCATCCTTAACAAAAATATACTTTTTTTATTTTCATAGGCAAAAGGTATCGAAAGACTTTAAGCTGTCGTAAATTTTTCTCTCTCGTCAGCTTTATCAAGGCCGTAACTCTTATTTTTACTACCTTTAAAAACGTGATGTTTTGTCAGTCACTTTCAGTTCCATTCATGCAATTATTTTCTACCCGGTGTGTCAGAAATTCGAACAACAAAAAGAATTAAGGTGCAAGAGAAATATGTCGATGTTGGGGGAAACTTCAAACATGTTATGTGACATGTTTTTTTGTGTATGCATTTTTGAAAAATTACATAAAAATAACACTAATAGCATTTAATAGTTAGCCAGAAACCTTTTGCAGTCGGCCGGAGAATGAGTAATGAATAAGAAAGCCATAGCCATATGCACATGTGTGCATTGCTCTGTGTGTATGTCTACATGCCATTCATTTCGGGTGGTTGGCAAGCAAGAGTGAGTAATTTAAACGTCCAGCGAACCGTGAACCTAATAACTGAACATGGTAACGCGATTTTGATTCCGAATAATAAAAATAAATAAAATAAAAAAAAGTTTGTAAAAACAGAATGAAAAATTTTGATGAAGAGTTTTAGAGAGAGTTGGGAAGTTTGTGGAATTTTTGTGGATTAGAGACGCATAGTTTTGTTGGGAAAGAAAAAATTGCTGCTGGACTGATGAATTTGGATCTTTAACTCAGTTCAATTGCTCAATTTGCTTTTAAGTTCAAGTTGCTCAATTTTCAGAACAAATTAATCAATTTTTGGTTTAAATTGCTCAATTTTTAGTTCAAATTGCTCAATTTTTAGTTCAAGTTGCACAACTTTTAGTTCAAGTTGCTCAATTTTTAATTTAAGTTGCGCAATTTTTAGTTTAAGTTGCTCACTTTTTAGTTCAAATTGCCCAAATTTTAGTACACATTGCTCAGTTTTTAGTTCAGCTTGATCAATTTTTAGTTCAATTGCTCAATTTTTAGTTCAATTGCTCAATTTTTAGTTCAATTGCTCAATTTTTAGTTCAATTGCTCAATTTTTAGTACAATCTGAGCAAATAATCAATTTTAGCCTATCTAGTCATTCTATCAGCACTCAATGCTTAACAGACAGCAAGCCATACCAAAACATTCTCACAATTCACCCTCAAAATAAACTTCAAAACTTCCAATTCAGCATAAAAAGTACAACACACGAAATTAAATACTTTTTTTTTACCCACCAACCAGTTAAAAAAACCGACAAAAAGGAAGTGAATGAGGAAGTAACAAGGACCTCACAATCGCGATGATGAAAAAAATAACATAAAATAATGTACGTGAATTATGTTGAAACCTTACGCGTGTTTTTGTTATGTTCATATGCTCGCTTTATTTATTCAGTATAAAAATTACAATTTTTTAAAAAACTTCATTTTTTTTGGGTCGATTCCTAAAATTCTTTTATTTTATTCATTCCATTTCCACCCCACGTCAATTTAGGAACAAAACGATGCAAAACATAACCAAAAAAGTTGTTCTGAATATTCTCCATATGACATTTTTATGATATTATAAACACAATTCTGTGAATTGTCTCTAGTTCAGTTGTTCCTTCATTCACATAAAGCAATAGACATAAAATGTATTTAAATAAATTTTATTATACAACATAGAAGATCATCTTGAATCAGAAAATGACGATTTTTATTAGAATTATGTCTTTTTTTGTTGCACATCTGCTCATCAGATTGGGCTCTTGAATGACACTTTGTGATATTCCCGAATGAATTATCTTTTTTTACGCATCATAGTCTTTATGTTATTTTGGATATCCATATGACATTTGGAATGGTTGTAGAATTGGAGCTGCTCAATAAATTTTTAAATGTTTTGTTTATGGAATTGTCTGGGAAAATTTTTTTGGAAGTTATGTTTGAAATGACCTAGATATGATGAGAATTTTGAATTTGGAATGTGATTTATATGCTGTAAATTTTCATTTGAAAGTCAAATTAAATTGATATTTAAAAGATATGGATGTGAATTTCCTGACATTACTGGGTTCAAATCCTAAAATCTAAAATATATAAACACATAGCTAATTTTGCCTTGTTTCTTTTTTTTTTTTTTTTGATTTAGGTATGCAGAGCTCATAATTGACTTAAGTATTAATATGCACTTCCTGGCTACTAGCTTCAAGCAATATCTACAGTAGTAATCCCCAGCTAACCAACACCCACAACCAATACTACCTCGTACAAATTCCCATCAATCCAACAACTCTTAATGATGCATTTCAAAGTTGATGCACTGCTGATGTTCTTATTAATTAATGCCATTCTTTCTCTTTGCTCTTTTCTTGTTTATAAGATCAGTCATAATGATAAACATAATGATGATATGTCTGTCGATATGAACGTGATGATAGGCATCATAATATGTCGAAACATTCAGTTACTTTTGTGGATGAGACACCAACACAGTCTTTTTTTGTCAATCAAATTCAATCATTCTCACGTCGTGCCCTTCTTCCCATAATTACCGCACAAGGCGATAAATTATTATTATTACTATAGAAGATGAACTATGTCGTCATGTGTGAGTGTGCGATGTGATGAATGTGTCTTTTTTCTGGATAAATATGTTCTGTCTGTACAATGGAAGTGAAATTTAAATGACACCTTCACCCCACTGTGAATTTCAATTTTTTTTTCTTCTTTCTTCTTCCTCAATTTTTATTTTAATTTCTTCTTTATTTAGCGACATATCATTATGTATAGATGTGTGTTCCTTTGTGTATTCAAATTATTCTCGCTCTATATATGCATAATTTATGTAACAAATAGAATTGTTTGGGTGTATGAGTTTTCTTTTCATGATGTTGTTTGTGCGATCAGTGCTTTCTTATTATGGATGACTGATGTATATAATTATTGTTGGATGTCTGACTTGTTTGTTTGGTAATTGTAGGGTTTTATAGGGTTAGGGACTTAGAAAATGTTATTGGGACAAACATTTGTTCATAAAGTAGATGATGGGTTATGTCGGAGCTTGTGAGCTAGTCTATGCCATAGATCACTTAAATTTATTGGACTTATGCTTCCTTAGGTTATGTTTTATTTAGAAAATGACCTAAATTGGTGAAAATTGTCAGATTATCGCATTTAAATCGATGTAGAGCAGTTTTGTTTACTTTTATGAGCCACAGCACACTTAAGTGCTAAGCTACGTTCAATACCGCACATGACAAGCTGTTCATGACATATCCACATCACACAGTTTGGACAAAACTGATCCCGAAAGTATATAACTAGACATCAACTTGACATCATCTTGCCATTGACTAGTTCTAACGTATTTCTGACCACTTGGGGATGTAGGCTATGTCTATATTCAAATTAACTAATAAACCCTCAATTCACCGACCATACCTAACCAATCCCAATTTCTAGTTTCCTACAAGAAAGAAAGAACTCAAAAAAGTAACAATAAAATTAGATTGAGAATAAAAAGGCATGAAAAATTAACATGTGAGTATTTTATTGTATTATTTAATGGCAATTTTCATGACAATTGTTGAATTGAATGTCATGCTGGAGATATTTTATGGTATTAAGGTGGTAGAATAATTTTTCAATGTGATTAATTTTTTAACAAGATGTTTTTTTGTTGGTTTATTTCTTTCTATTCATTGAGAGATTGAATGGAACTGAAATGAATGTTAAGTTCAGTTATGGTTAACTGTTAGGTTGTGATGGACTAATGTGACCGTAAGACATTGCTTGCTTGATGTCTGTGAGGTATGGTATACAACTGATTGATCATAATTGGAAATATTGACAAAATTTTATGATTTGAACTTGATATTGCACTTTTGTTTAAAGAAATATAAAATTAAATTGAAAATTCTATAAATTGATTATAAGTTCAAAGGTTCGAAACCTTAAAATTAAATTCAACGAATGCAAATTTTATCAAATGATTTTTTTTTGAATTTTTTTACGTCACTAATCTTCAATTCCTCGAATTTTCTCTTTTTAAAGCCACATTCCTCCATCTGCATCATCACATCAGACACCAAGTCATAAAGACTGTGTTAATCATTATGACTAATAGCTCAAAAAAAAAATCCCATAACAACAACATCAACACGGATTACAGTCATACAATCAACGCATCTCAAACAGCCGTCAACAAGGAGAAATGGCAATTAAAGTATGAAGAGGCGGCAAATAATGTCTGGAGATGATGAAAAAGTAAATTTGGCGCACAAAAAAAAAATTTCTTCTTGTTCACTTACGTACGTATTTTAGTGTCTGGCGATGAAAAATATTATTTCAAGCCATTGGAGATGAAATACCTTAAATTTTGTGCCTTATATAATCCTCTTTAAACTGACTGAGTGATTCAGAACAATAAAGCGTTGGATTATATGCTGCTTATTCAGTTAAACTGATTTATGTTTTTGCAGTTTTGCTTCCAACAAAAATTACACATGTACATGTACATTCTCCCCTTTTATATACGATGACGATTTAAGGAACAACATCTTCGGTATATTTGGGCTGCGTGCTGCGGATGCTGTATTGTATTAGATATTGAAGGAAATTCCTTAAGACGATTTTCGTCTTATACTCTTTGTGATATGGCTTTATAGGGTAATGTAAATGGGCTTATGAGTTTATTTGTGTATGATGTTGTCTGGGTTGATGTTTTTATGGTGTTGGAGGTTAATTCTATGCTGTTTTTGGAGTTTAAGAAGGTGTGGTGTGTGGATGGAAAAGGGTGCTGAATAGGACAAATTGGTTAGTAGATCAAAAAATTGTCTACAGGCAGACATGGCTCTGATTTGGTGCTGGATTTGGTTTTATGCCAGAATCACATGAGCCTAGTGAAAAGAAGATAAAATTGAAGTTCATTCATAGGAAATAGACATTATAAAGAGTTGTTTGCTTACAAAGTAAGGAGGAATGAACCCAGGTTCCCCTTATTTGTGCTGTATTTTAATTGAAAAATTGAGTTATTCAAAATAAGCCTTCTGTCACTAAAATTCAAAATTGAAGAAAATGATGATGAATAAATTAAAAATTAGTAAGAAGTTCGAATCCCAAATTTTTATAAATAAATTCTATTTTAGTTGCCGCTTCCCTTTTTTGTCAAAATTCCACCTTAAACTCCAACCCAGCTACCCAACCTCGTTAGCATGATAAATCTACATTCAGGTTTTCTGCTCTTTACATAAATAAAATTTTATCTCATCAATTTGAAGGAAATTATTCCTGACAAATTGCAACATTAAACCTTTAACAAATTTAATTATTTTTCCTTTATTTCCCCCTTTTTTTCATTGTCTTTTACCGTGTCTCTTAAAAAAGCTCCTTTTAATTTTTTTTTCCTCACACGAAACACGAAGCTCATGACTTGCCATCTATTTCATTCCTTATTTTACATTCTTTACTTTTTTCTCGTGTTCCTCATGATTATGGGAAAATAAGAAATATGGCAAGCAGTTTTCTATTCGACATTTTCGCTTAATTTTGGAAAATTCATTTACTTAAACTTTGCAGGATGGATGAGATGCGGTGTGTAATTTATGGATTACTGGGAGATTGGCAGGGGTAGAGTTAGTGACTTAAATAGTGGTTTTATTCAAAATTATATAATGTATTTAAAAGAGCAGCTAGTTTATACAGAAGTGAATGGATCACATTGAAATAAAGCCCTGTGTTTCGTGGGTTCGAATTCCAAAATTTGCCTTTCAAAATTAGAAACAATTTGAAAAATTCCAATTTTTTTTACTATTTTGCTTAATGCTTGCTGGATCTTACTGCCTGCAATCTACAACCTCAAGCAAATCCCATCTCTCATTCCAAATTAGTTCCAAAAAACTGCGTTCCAGCAGTTAATCCATAACACTCTGTAAATTCACCATCTAATTTCCATCTTCTTCTTTTCCTTTTTCATTTCATTTCCGGCAACAACAACAACAACTTGATTTTTCTTCTACTTTTCTTGGTCAAAATAATCTCTTTTTTCTTGTGCTGCTTGTAGATTTGTATATCTTGGAAAAAAATAAAGCAAAAAACTGTTTTTAACAATAAATCAGAATGAGGCTATAAATTTAAGCCTATACGCTCGTAAGACGCAGTCAAGAATGAGAAAACAAGAATGAAAACAACAAAATTGTTAAATAATTTATGTGAATGGATTGTGGAGCAGGCAAAAGGTTGGCGATGAAGAAAAAGAGGAGAAAATTTAGTGTTTTGTAGCAGATTTTCCTGAATGGATTGTAAAATGTGAGGATGACTTTTTAATGCAGTTTTAAGTGAGTTGATGGGTGGGGTTGAATAGCTGATGTGATGGTGTCCTTGAGGAAGGTGGATGGGTGTGCATTAATGTTGATGAGCATTAGGGTACCCACATACTTATGCAAATTTGTTGAATCAAGGACAATTAGGGATGACAGACGTATATAGGAGCATGGAAGGAATTAGGAGTCAATTCTCAGTCAATCCCTAACTCTGGTCTCTGAGGAGTATGTAGAAGGAAGGAATCGAACCCTCTCCTTGGCATAAAAGTGACTTTTGTGCTCTATGCAGTTCCCTCATTCTCTACAAATTTCTGACTATACCTTCGACATGAATTCATCAATTTCAGAATGTAGTTCAACTTTGATACCCATATTTTCACATCCAACCCACCTAAACCCTCTAATCCACCACCCCAACTTATGCTTCCAATCCACCAATCCCCCAGCAACATCTCTCCAACTTACATCCTATTGTTTTGCGTGCGAGGTCAAATGTTAGCACAAATATTCTACAGAATATAATAATCATCAACACTCTTAAAGTGGTTTTGTGAGGCAAAAAAACAAAAAAATAAACGTAAAGTCACATGACGTCACAAGTACATGCTCTTATGTTGGGTAAATAGAATATAATAATATATACTGCATGTAAGGCTGTAAATTGTGCCATTAACCTATGTTTTATATTTTTTATGTGGGGCAACATTCATACTGAGACTGTGTGGAAGTAAGAGGAAGGTTGTTGATTAGGTCAGAGCATGTACAGAGCATATTTTGGATTTTCTGCTGAATGAGTAGAGCAGTGGTGGGCAACATGTGTGCCGCGAGACACTAATGTGCCTCAGGACACTAGTAAACAGCCAAGAATCCTACGAGAAACCATAAACCGTGTGTCATGTGCGGTTTTGTTCCAATATAACCACCAAGATGTGCCATAAAAACCAAAAGGTTGCGCACCACTGCGCGCCGAGTAAAAAAAAATTAAGAAATTCAGAAAAATTATTTTTTTCCTAAATTAGGCAGATAATGAAAGCATTAGAATTAAGAATTTATAGACCCGGTGAATTATTCTTCTTACTTCAAGCGTTGAAATATTTTTTTATTCATGAGATTGTTGTCTGTATTGCTTGTGTTGCGTACTGCGTCAGTGAATATTTAATTGCTATATTTTTTTTTGAGTAAGAATTTTTTGTCGGCTTTAAGAATTTATTTTTTTATATTTTTGGACATAAAAATATGGCTTTTTATGGGGTTGAATAAATTGACATGTGATATTTTTTATTGTCGGTGGCAGTGCTCAACATTTTGGTTGGGAATTTATTTTTGAGTGGATTTTTGGTGAGATAATGGAAAATTGATATGGATTTTATTGGTATGTGCTTTAATATGCAGTAAATGTCCTTAAAATGTTCTCGTAAAGAAAACTGAGGATCGAGACAGTATTGCACTTGGGATTGGGAATTGGTGAGCGGTAGCCAGCGGTAGATTAGCCTTGACGTCAGTTTGGCGCTGGATTCTTCTCACCAGAGCTTTAAGTTAACTAGATTTTGTATGAAAAAGTCATTTTGTGTCCACTTGTGCCTTACTGTTGGTCATGACACTCTAAAGGGTTGCTAGAATGTCTCAGATTAACATACAATCCTTATGTTGCAGTCAGTTCCTCGAATATACCCAAAAAATACTCAAGTATGGCAATAGACACGCTTAGACACGTCTAGATTGCATCCTAGAGCCATACTTAAACATCTCAATCCAACTACACATCCCAAGTCCAAAAACCAACAATTCCCATCAAAAGAAAGCCAATAAAAACAGTCGCTTCCTTCAAACACATGTCCAACATCATAATTTATAGCTTTCAACCTTCTTATTTTAAAAACTCAAACTAGATAAAGACATAAAATACTTAATTTAATTATAGTTGATTTTCGGATAAGCATATTATGCATATCATGTCCATTAAAGTCATGAGAATCCCCGTCAGACCACACTTGACAGATCTCCGATCGCTAACCAAACATATCCTTTTTAATTTCCTTTACATTTCAACGTCTATTAAAATTCATCAAGCAACGTCGACGTATAAAAATAAATAAATAAAAAGTCAGGTAGTCAGTGAGTGTCATTTGACATTCATCTGTCCATGCTTCGTGGTGAAAAATGTGACTCAGCAGGTTGGAGGAATTTTTTTTTATGAATAGAATCATATCTTGTGTCATTAGAATGGTATGTAAATTTACTTGATGTTAGCTATTGTATGGCTGCATGGGTTTTTGCATTTTTTGGATGACGATTTGTTGTGTTATTTGCTGTTGTGGTGAACATTGAGTGGAGGGTATGTGATGTTGGAATTTGGTATGACCTTAGTCGTTGGACATGATTTGATTTGTTTTGTGAGGTTGAGTATGTTTTTGGATATAATATAGTTTTGACTACAAAAATCTATTGATTTTTCGAAATATAGCTTATTAGTGGCAAAATAACCTCAAAATTAGATAAAAAAACCTCAAAATTAGATAAAATAACCTCAAAATTCAACGACATAACCTTAAAATTTGATGACATAATCTCAAAATACTGTGCCTTAACCTCAACATTCTGTCTTTTAACCTCAAAACTCGATGACATAACCTCAAAATTGTATGACATAATCTCAAAATTCGGTCAAACTCTTGCCAAAAATTCAAAAGTCGGCAAAAATTCTGTCAAAATTTTAAAAATCGGCCAATATGCTTTAAAAAATTTAAAATATTGCCGATGATGTCCCAAAACTTTTTGAAATCCAACAAAACCATTCAAAATTAAGCGCATCATTCCTTAACATCCATTACTTCCCCAAACTCATTCAATGCTATTCTTTCTCTTTTATTTCATTTCGATTAATTCGAGATGCGCGCGGCAAAACTATAATCATAAAAAAAAACTAAAAGAATTTCCTCAAAATGCAGCATAAAAACAACAGCAACAAAACAAAAACAAACACTAAAATAACCCGAAAAGAATAGAGAGGAAGAAAGTGTGGATGAAAGAGACACAAACACAGCAAGTTGTGGATAATAAAAAATTGGAAGTTAATAACATATATTCATGCTGTTAACAGTTCATTCTCATTGTGTTTGTGATTCCACATATTTTTTCTTGTTAATTAATTAAATTTTCTCTAAATACAAAAAAAGTGCAATGCGGCATTTCTCCCTATGATGACTACTTTTATTGTTTTATTCCTCATGCTCATCATGACTATTCCATCTGTATCGAAATGTGGTAAAGTCGGAAAAATTCATCGGAATTGAGGAGGCATAAATGAAAAGAAAAATTATGAAGACATGCCGCTGAAATTCACGAGAAAATTAGATTAGAATAGTCATCATTAAATGTCATGCTAGGAAATTGACTTCTTGAAGCGTTACATTAGATTCATGAGTAAGCAGCTTAGGATTTACATTTGGAATTTGATATGTTTTATGACTTAAAATGAATTGCGATCTGATGTTGATTTAGTTTTAATAAAATTAAAGGTAATTATTTGAGGTTAAGAGGATTAATTACATGATGTGGGGGTTATGCACTGATGATGACTAGCATGCAGGGTATAGATTGAGATTCGAGATCCGATCATACTCTAGAGAGACAAATTTTTGACCGACTTTTTAATTTTTGACAAGAATTGAACCAACCTTTAAATTTTGACAGGATTTTGAGTAACTTTTGAATTTTTCACAGACGTTTGGCCGACATTTGAATTTTTGACAGAAAAACGTGAAAATATTGAATTTTTGAAAGAGTTATGATCATAATTTGACAGAATTGTAACCGAAATCTATATTTTGAATGTCAATACATGAAAAACTCACTTTATAATGAACTCTTTACCCAATTTCACCCAAAATCTAAATCATTCATCTTAAATCAGATACTAGTGCATAACATGATCACATCATTAATGCTTTAAACTGCTCATTATCTCCATACGCCTCAAAATTTCCAAGATATGCACTGATTTTCATACAATTTCAATTCCCAATCTAAGTATCACTTTAAAAGCCATGAACTTGAACTCACGATATTCATGAGCAATCTCTACAAACTCTTGACAATCCCTCTTGTCATCCAAAAGACAAATTGATCACCCAAACTCAACTTTCTCTCCCAAAAAACACCAAAAAAGCGCATTCGATTCACGTTTTTTTTACTACCTTAATTTTCAGTTGAAAGTAAACAACAATAAAGCAGCACCAACAACAAAAACTTTATTTCTCTTTCTCATTAAATTCATTCGCATAATTATCTCCAAAACAGACTGAAAATAATTCACCAACACAACAACACAATTTTTGCACATGTATGTGTGAATGTTTGTATGATGAGAATTTGATGCTTTACTCGCCAATTCTTGTTCGCATGTTAAGTGCTGTTGCCAAATTAAATAAGAAGACGCCAAAACTTATGGCGATGATGATGGATATACTTTTTTATGTGGAACTACACAGCAAGACATGTGGTTTTAAAAAAATATACAGGAAACTTTTTTCGCGCACAAAAATAATTTTGATCATCAAATTCAATGTTGTGCCTCTCAATTCTCTTGATGTTTTGTGTATGTCTTGCATGTGCGAGCTCCAAAAAAAAAATAACCGGTTTTTTTAAATAATTTCTCACAGTGCGTCTATTTTGTATTCAATTGGAAGCGGAAATTTTTATTTTTCTCCATCAAATGACGAACTCGAAAATATTTTTAGAATTTTTATTGGAACTGGAATTTACTTGTGTGCAAAACATATCGTAAATTGGAATCAATTATTTGTTGCCATAGATAATAATAGCTTATGATCTTCATGAATGATGCTTGATGAGAATTAAGTGTTGAATTTTTATTATTAGATGAGTCATAGGAGTTGTTTGATCAATGCTGAGTAATAAATTATAGCTGGTTATTGGAAGATATTATCATTGATTGACAGAAAAATTGGTTTTTAAAAAGGCTGAAGATTTAGGATGTGATGCTAAAGAGATTAGACGATATTATGATATTTTAGCCATATGGTGTAATTAGTTGTAGACACTGTGATCCTATCTTGTGTAGACTGTCAAGTTCTGAGCGAAATTGCTCAAAAACAGCCACTTAGATGCCGTCTTGATGCTTAAAAGTTAATTTGATGCTTTGTCACATGTTTGCAACACGACAATGTGTCAGCAACGTCGCAATCATGTTGCGCTACTCAAAAACGATCAAACCGACTATAAATGACTCAATGCTGCATCATGCAGTCACCAAAAATCCTACCTTTAACCTATAAGCCCCCTACACCTCTTTTCATCCTCATAAATATCACAATCACTTCCCAGAATCAAATAAACCTTCAAAAAGGTCAAAATAATCAGCATCTTGCGGTTCTACATGATCTCCAAAACCCCAAAACATTTTAATCCTCCGATAAATCGCAAAGTTCACCAAAAAATTCCCCAAAAAAATCAACAAACATGATCAAAATCCCAAATATGTTAATCCCTTCTAAACATTTAAATGTTAATGCATCCATGTCATCTACAAAACCCATAAATCCAGCACATTGACATTTAAAATAAAGAATTCAACAAGATATATTTTTGTGTTCCTCAATATCCGAAAGCAGTATGTAATCAGACGATAAAATGGGCCACACATTTATAATTTGTCATTTAAGATGAGTATTGGGGGGTTAGTTTGTGAGTGATGTATAGGGGTTTTTTGAGGTGGGGAAAGTAAATTTTATCAATCCGAACTAATTGGAATAATGAAGGATAGAGCCGGCTTTAGACGTTCTCACTGCTGAGCAATGGGTCTACGTCCACTCCAGTTAAGAGCGTAAGCAAGTAAATCAAATGGGCTACGTGGATTTAAGGTTATCGGCAGGAAGGAAGGTTTGCTAGTTTTTGATTCGGAATACAGTTAGCTGCAACAGGCATGACTTCATTATCACTATTATTCCCGCGATATTTAGCAAGTTTCAGAATAACCAGGATTTTCCCAGGTTTGCCCCATTGTGTCGGTAACTTTCACCGAGTAAAGTGAAGATTGTAACTATATGACACTCAAAAGAAGTCCCTAAGGGACAGTGAGAACTCTGTCATGGTTCCAAGTTGCCATATGAGCGTGTTCATGGTCTTTTTGAGATTGTCAGACATGAAAATAGTCAGCAAGAGGTCGAAGATATTTCATACCCAATTTGAGAGCATAACTGCCTATTGTAGGATGGACTCCCTTCAACTGATCCATTTCCCGACTCTTAATATGTCTATCTGCTCTCCTAATTCCGGATTATATGACAAAATTCCTAAAATCAGCAATATCCATGACCATCACTCATGAACTCCCCATAAGACAGAATCAAAAAAATATTTTTGTTTTTTTCAAGCAAGCATGAATGAATTAATGGCACTTCTTCCATAATGATCATGTGGTTTTCTACTTCCTCTACGCTACTCAACTATCTATCTCATCATCTTCTTCTTCTTATTCTTATTAATATTTTCTGTATCATTTTTGATGAACGAAAAAAATAAAGATTCTAGTAATGCACAGGAAGCATCGGTTGTTTTCGTCACCGCATGGCTGTATATTTACTAAGTCAAGCTGAATCATCGCGTTAAATTGCGGTTGTTAAATGCTAAACGCTCTCGGAAGTTTCACCTTCCTCAATGACTTTACAGACATTTTGGTTTATGTTCCTCCTTACTCTTGTGTCGGTGCCTTATAAAAGAACTTGAAAATTTAATGAAGATGAAAATTTTTTTTTACTTTTATTGCCAACAACAATTAGAATTTATGCGTGCCCGTGCACGTGTGGCTTGAAAGACACAAAAAAAAAACTTTTTTGATTTTCTTTAAAAAAAACATAAAAAAAATTCTTTTAAGCTTAATATGCTTTATATTTATGCAAAATAATATTGAGGGGATATAAAAAAAGAGGCAATAGAATAACGAGGTCACTTTGTGAAGCATAATGTAAGTCAATCTGAGAATTGATGTTATCTGCAGCTATGCGACTTTATTTTTTTGTTTGCGAGAGAAGAAGCAATTGATGTGGTGACTGTAGCCTTTTTGTCCATATTTTATGTATGAATATGTGATTTTATGGACGAGATTGTGAGGATATTTGAGGAGTGAGGGAGATTTTTTTATGATTTGAATGAGCTGAATTAAGTAGGAAAAATGTGTAGGTTGTATGAGAAATTTCTGGGTGGTAAGTCAAGAAATGACGAGCTTGAGGGCAGTTCTATTATGCTTTGTGGTGATTTAAAGGTTGTGATATAGTAGACAGAATTGAAGTTGGGATTAGAATTGGGCAAAGAGGAGCTAAACGTTGCAACACAGCCGCTAGGGCATCACCGCGTCTTCTTATTGACTGAAAACCATAAGACTAGCAAAGAGGTGCTCTAAGGGGAATTTGAGAAGCCGATACGTAACTCCAAAGTTAAAGAAATGCATGCCTTCTCGTTATTTTCCCTGTTATCACTACATGTACAGCAGACGACCGCGTCTTGAGCCAGGATATGTGGTTAGACGCTTGTTTTGATGGCTAAAATGAATATTACCACAGTGCGCCGCTCGGGGCAGTAGCCAACGATAGAATCAGAGGTTGGTTTCTAAAGCAGCACTGGAAATCGTTGTACTAGATTCTGAGTGTGAATATAATTGAACTGTATTAGTGTAAGCTCCACTAAGGTACCCTTGAAATCACTTTGAAGCACCATGCAGTATGAGATTAGTTATAACTGTACAAACCTACAACCCATCTTTTAACTAGCTTCAAGTCAGACAGCCTTAAAAATCCACTTCTGCGTTCTAAAACCCCCAACAACTCCAATCAACCTTCCCAACTTTATGACATTTCCGAGGTAAAAACAAACTTTTTTTTTCTCTTCTCTTTTAACAATTTTATGCTGATTGAGATTTTCTTGATATCCTTATGCCACATGATAAGCAAGAGCAAGAGAGAGGGAGAAAAAAAATGAAAATCTCGTGACATTTATGTAAATTTACACATTTATGAATAGATTAGCTTAGGAATGAGCATGAAAAATAAACAGCAAAATATTGAGGCGAAGGTCAAAATTTTATTTTATTTTTTCTATTCAGAAGGAAAAAAAATGTTTTTTTAGCTTCATGAATGGATGTCGTTCCGAGAAGCATGTGTTTGGTGGATTTTTTGGGATACTGAAAGTATTGGGAATTATTTGGAAAAATTTTAGAATGTTTTGAATGCTTGGATTCTGATTAAAGGTCTTGATATGCATAGATTGCTAGTAAAGTGGCTGCTTGGAAGCTTAGAATAGATTTATGGAGCATTTTGGAATGTAATGGAGTCTGAAGAGTGTCTTTAAGAATGTCCCATGAGTCTCATAGTGTCACATTAAGCTTCAATGAGTGTCATAGAGTTTTGTAAAGTCTCATTAAGCCTAACAAAGCCTCATGAAGTCTCATATAGACTTATGGAGCTTCATCGCATTTGATACAGTCTGAAAGACCTTTATGAAGTTTCATTTATCCACAGTGTGCTCACTGAAGCCTCATAGAGCCGCATGAAGTGTCAAAGAAGTATATTAAGCATAGATAGGTATTCTCAGAATCTCATAGAGTCTCTTCTCGTCTAATGAAGTTCTATAAACTCTCATAGAGCCTCATGGACTTTTAAATAGCCTCATTGAGTCTCTTAATGTACTACAAATCTATTATGAGACTGATAGAGTTTTATGGAAGCTTATTAAGCTTAGTAGAATTTTATAAAGCCTCACAGAGCGTAATAGAACCTCATAGGAGTTAATAAAGTCTCATAGAGCCATATACAGCTTAAAAGAGTCTCATAAAGCCTCCCGTGACTGAATAGAGTCACCATGAGCTAATATAGTCTCACAGAGCCATTTAGAACTTAATGGAGTTTCATAAAATCAACATAAAACCTCACAGAGTCTCATAAAACCCAATTCAACCCATCCAAAGTCTCACAACCCCTCATATGCTCCCCGGATCCTCACATCAACGACATAAAATTGAAGTCAAAGAATAAAAAGTTCAAAAAAAGGAATGTTAAAGATGAAAGGTAAGTCTTAATAAAAAGTCGAAAGCTTTTCACTTCCAAAAAACTTTCTGATGATCGAAAAAAATGAGGCACAAAAAAAAGTTTTGATTTTCAATAAACGACATTTTCTTCTCAATGCTTCAACTTTTCATTCTTATATTGATCCCCTCCTTTTTTGGCACATCGAAATAAATAAATTTATTTGTTGTGAACTCAATACCCTTACTTGCTTCTTCCATTCATTTCTTTAACGAAAGTTTACGAAAGATTTTTGGAACTTTTTTTGTTGTGAATTTGGGATTTAAGTTTTCTTTTTTTTAAGCTATTGAAAATAAAGGCAGCTTTTTTTGTTTGCTTGAGATCCGATTGAGAAGTTATTGAATTTGAGTGTATTGGAAATTTAAGAATTATTATTGCGTATCAAAGGCGCTTAAAAGTGAAAGTTTTTGGAGAGATTATACTCAAAGTTTCTGTAAATCTGGAAATGATTGCATAATTTTTAGCATAAGGTTGACTTATGGAAATTGATGTCAGGAACGAGGAGGCATAGAATATAAGATAACTAGTCATGTTGTTGAGATTAAGGTAGTGAGTCGATCCAAAATCCTGTCGAAAAGCCAATTAAAGCATAATGTAATGATCTTCCTCAAATTAGTGACAGCACTCTATGTAATGATAGCGTTTAACTGGAATTCGAAGCTAATTATAGTCTTAAATTGATAAATTTCCTTAAATATGGCTTGATACTCATTATCATGGCTCCATTATTTGGCTACATTACAAGTCACATGTCGCATAATAAAGTCATTACGGTGTTACTAATTAGCTGATTTGATGTCAAGACTTGAGAGTGGCCTAACGACATCGTCAAGAAGGATAAGATGACCTTAACAAATGTTGATTCCTTCAATATAACATGTGAGCATGCTTATGACTATTAGGATGATAATTCCTTGATTGTCCCTTCAATTTTCAATATAAAACTGCAGAAAATGCTCTTTTCAATCGAAAACCTTCCACAATTCTCCATCCAACAATCCAAAACAGCACCAGAGTCAGTTTTCTCAAACATCTCAACATCTTAAAAAGTCAAAAACAACCAACGCTAAGCTCAGCAAAAATAATCTCTCTCGAGAGTCAAAGAAACTTTCAAAACAAATTACTTTGAAATCTTTGACAGTCAACGGAACGAAAACTTCCGGATCTGGATTTGAAAACTTTATTTCTTTAAAGAATAACATATTTGCAATTGGAACATGAAAAAAAATTACAAAAGTCCTCGTGTTATTGATCGAGGGACTTAAGCGCATTTTTGTCCCAGCGATCATTAATTGATTAATAAGTCTCTTCCAGACCTAAAAACCAAGATCCAGTAAGATCCAGGTCACTTCCAGATCTTAAAAACAAGATTTATATAAAACTTCCAAAAATTTAAGAACTTCGTCATTTAACGGATTTTCATAATTCAAACCTCTTAGCGGTCAAAACAAATTCAAACATTGTTCAGTAAACACTGTAAAAACATCGAAAAACATTGAAGAACACTGTAAAACAATGAAAAAAAAACGTGTTGTTGTTTTTGTTGTTGTTGTATATGAAAATGAAAAATTGTTAATTATAGCATTTATGCTTTGATTTGAAACTTTTAAATGCCCGGCGCCGCAATAACTTTATGGAACTGATCTTTTAAAACCATTCCGAGCTCTCTACGATGTCTAGATAAAAAGTTTTTATTGGCAGCCGACCGAACAAAGTGATTTATTAAGATAACTTTTTGAAAATAAGATAACTTTTTGAAAAAAATTTCAAAAATGCGCTAAAAAGAGTGTAAAGTTTAAAAGAAGAAGAAGTTGAGAAGAAGAAAAAGAAGTTAGGAAGCCGAGTAGCATATGGCGATTGGTAGGGTAATGCGAAGTCACCGTAACTTAGTCATTGTAATTGAGTTGCATATGAAGTTTGAGTATAATCCTCAATGATTCATGGATTTATGGGGTATATAAATTTTTACCTGTTATGCTGGACGGGGTTATAATCTAGATCAGTGATGGGCAACCCGTGTGCCACCCAAATGTCTGGAAATGCAATGACAGTTTGCCATGTGCGGTTTATTCGAGACTTACCAACAAGGCGTGCCTCGAAAAATAGCCTAGTTAACAATAAGACTTGAAGTTGTCCTGACAGCACCGTGACGACTGATTTTGACCCGTTTTTACAGCTTTGCTGGTCGTACAGATCAATTGCGATCCATGACCTTACTTATAAGTCTCCTAAAACTGGTTCCATCGTTGGATTTCGTTTGCCAAGTGTCTTGCTATCTCTTTATCTAGATATGCTGTAAGCATTTGCAGCTCGGTAAAATAATCAAGAAAAAACGTAAATTTTTATCGAAATTATTGAACCATTTAAGAGTGTCTGGCTGTAAAGTTTAAATCGTGTAGATCTCTCAGATTGTTCTACAGTCAGTTTAACTGTGATCTGTGTAAATTATTGTTGAAAAAACTTTTTTTTTTGTACAGCATATTGATTCCTGAGAAGCTTCACTCATCGTAAATTGTTATATAATCCACCATAGAAATTCCATCATTGAAGACGAAACTTTTAATATAAAATTTTACGGTCAATTTACAAGCTACAGAATGCAAAAACCTTTTATGGTCTTCACGACCAACCATCAAGATTCCATTTAACATTGTTGCTAAAATTCTTCTTTCTTCATGCTTTAATTGATGAAATGAAATTTTTTTAAGCACGTCCGATTGCAATCTTGACTGTTTTTTATAGTCACAGTTATTGTTTTCATCTAGTTTTTTATGGACGCGACAGGAAAAATGGTCACAAAAAAATGAAATTAAATTTCACATGAATTATTTATTTAAAATTATCGAGTCGCAGGTAACGACTTCCGTGTGTCAATCATGACTTCTTTTTTTGGTGACATTTTTGGATGGATTGTGAAATTTTATTGAGTGTGAACTTGTTTTGGGTTATGGGAATGTCAGATTCAGTAGTTATGGCAGATTCAGCAGTTATGCTGATTTATTGGGCTGTTTTTGAGGAAGTTAAGGGGAATTGTGTTAAAGATTAGCACTAGAGATGGATATTAGCTAGCCATAGAGTCGTCATTTAGAGTTACACAAAGATTAATCAAATTTGAATGATAACCATGACTGTCTTCCAAAAGGAGCTGTTCCAATTCAGTAAAATCAGGACAGTGCTGGACAACCTGTGAGTGGCTGCACATTAGTGTACCATGAAGGATAGTCAGATGTGTCCCAAAAATGTTCTAAAAATCCAATTAAAAATTGTCTAGAGCCCAAATTTGCCCTAGCACAAAAAAAGGTTGCCCACCACTGATCCAGGGCTTCTCAAACTCTCAATTTTGACTAATCTCAAGACAAATACCAAAAATTCTTGATCTCAACATCAGCAATTCCAATTTAATAATCCAAAAACCCAAATTTCTTCCAGCCAAAACTCATCAACCTTGAAAAAATGATGCAACTTCTTCCCAAAACTGTTCTACCGAATTTATTGACCTTGCGTAAAAAATTACATACATCCAAAAATAAATGTCAAAGAGTTAAAAAGCGTAAAATTATACATTTTTTGACTCTCTTTTATCATCTAGAGTAAATATGCATGTTGACATGTTTTTAAAATGTGAAGCATAAATACTCGTTTGCGGTTTTTTTGGTTAAGGCGACTGATGTGTACTTTTCATTACAGACATTAGTAATGAGGGTAACAACATCAAAGAAGAAGGTAGAATGACAAGGTAGGCATAAAATAATGAGAATTTTTGTGTATTTGGCATAATTTTGGAATGATTTGTGTGTTTTGATTTTCAATTTGTAGGCAGACTGGAGTGGCTGAGTTGAAGATTGGGATTTAAGTTAATTATGAAGCAGAGAGATTAGGAAGAGATGTGGAACTTAGAATTTTATGGATTTTAAGAAATTTTATGTAGTTCTATAAGAAGCGTAGTCATCAGAGCCTCAGCGAGCATCAGGGAGCTCTAAATATGCCCCTGGATGCCATACTGTTGACACTTGAGAACGCAACAATGGCGTAGTGGTTAGAATGTCTGACTACCGACTCTAACGACCCAGGATTGATCACAGGGAAGGTTTAATCGAATTCGGGTGCTTTTTCGCTATTTCTAGTCACACCAATTCAGTTTGTGCGTTCGCGGCACACACAATTGAGGCTAGATACATTGCTCTGTGCCATGCAACTGTACAGCGTTGAAAAAAGGCAAAACTTCATTCACGAACCCACCAAATCTCCCAAAATTCCAATTAAACCTCAATCTTTACTACACAACCCAATAATCCCACACAATGATCTACGGACATACTTTATTAATAAACATAATTTTGATGACTCAAATAAAAAGCTGAATATTTAATACAAAGTTCAATTTTTCGTATTGTTCAGTACCTGTCACAAAACTTTATTTCGACACGAATCAGCAAATACTGAATTTCGTCATTGCTGTTATTTTACTCAGAATCAACAAAAAAAAATACTTTTGAATGACATTTTATGACGTCATAAAAAGTCATCAATGTAATAAAAATATTTTTACATCAGGAGAGAGAATATTTAATGAGTTGAGAATGCTGCTTTTTATTTAAATTGAATTACGGGGGACAATAAAGTGATAAAAATCAATTAAATTGTGGAATATTTTACGGAGGTATTATTCATAATAATTTGCAATAATACGTAATAATATGTGTGTATTAATGGGGAGTTGTTGATGAGGAATGTCTGTGATTTTTTGTGGTTCTTAAGCTCAGTTGATAAGCTGGTGATAGCTTTAGACCACGGCAATAGCCAGAAAGGGTTTTTTTTAATGAGTAGTAACTCTGGTGGATTGGATGGGTTGAAAAGGACGGTTTCGAAGAATAGAGCAGTCTTTAGACATTCCCTATGCGCGGCAATGGGCCCTCGTGCGTCTCAGCCAAGAAAGAAATAAGTAAGTAACTCTGTTGATGAGTTATTGACAATTTTAGACCAGAAAAGTGGCCAGGAAGTGGTTATTTGAGATCATCACATCCTTTGGCTGTCAATAGACCAGACTATTGTAAAGAAAATTCAAAAAAGGCTTAAAAATTTGAACAATCCCTTCTTTGAATGATTTCTATCTATTGCCATGCTATAGACTCCCTAAATTATGGACATCATTTACAAATGACCCCAAAAAATTGAAAATTCAATTATATAATAACTGACAATATTCCCGGAAAGCACACAACGTTGAAATGACAGAAACATCGCTTCCTGTCCAACGTGATTCTAGATCCAGTCCAGATTCGATGAAATCAAACCTCAGGCTAGAATCAAGTCAGTCTGAGGTCAGATTCTTGGTCACATGTGCCTTCCAGCATTTTCCCCTTTAAATCAATCCTAAATTTAATTAAATTCCCGCATTTCATCCACAAAAATTGATTATTTTTACATAAAATGCTGTTAATTCCCTCCAACCCCTAATCCACAATCAGCATTTACAAAAAAAGGTAAATAAAAATATTTAAAAAAAAATTTCATTTACGTGAAAAATGAAATAAAAAATAAAACATTTTGTGGCACCAAAATCCACATTGATATGGAAAAAAGTTATTTTTCGTACGTGCTGTATCAGTGACTAAATTTTCAGTGTACAAAAAAACAGTAAGCATTAACAAATGGCAAATTGTGTGAATTTAAATGTATGCTAATCCACATTATTCTCGTATTTGTTCTTGTTATTGTTGTTAGTTTGAATGATAATTAAAATGTGAATGGAAATTGACTTTATAATTGTCAATAAACATTAGTTATGGAAATGCTGTGGGAAAGTTTTGGTTCATGGTGAGTTGGTATGGAGGTTAGAAGGGGGTCTGACTTATGAAAAGGGTAGTCATATTGGTTTTCTTGAATATTTTCAATTTTTTAGGCATTTAGGGCTCAAAAGAGAGGTACAGAGGCTGATTCTAACTTATTTGGAGTCTTCTGGAAGGTAAAGTATGCAGTGTCAATCTCATGTCCATCCAATAAAGTGGAAATAGCTATTTAACCTAAGTAACTGTGGTTTGGATGCTGTAACTAAATTAAAGCAGCTTTAAACAACTTTAAGACACAACTTTTGTCCTTAAAGAAGCTGTAAGTACGTAAATGAAGGATCATTTCTTCCAGAAACTAATCTGACATCCTTAGAGGTACTTCAACCTCCCAAAAACACATCTGCACTCCCTATAGAACCTTAGCTTCCATGAATGAGACATCAACTCATCCAAAGGCCAGTATAACTCCGTTTAAGACACTTCAACTGCCTTAAAGACACATCAGAACTCATTTAGGAGCCTTCAACCTCCTTAAAGTCACTTCCATCATCTTAAAGTCACTTCAATCCATTTAGGGGCACTTCAATTAATTTAAGGACACATCCGAATTTCTTAAAGAGCCTTTAACTCCAATGAAACTTCACCAACCACCTTATAGACCCATCAGAACTCATTTAAGAGCCTTCAATTTACTTAAAGTCACTTCCACATTCTTAAAGTCACTTCCACCCTCTTAAAGACACTTCAATCCATTTAAAGACACATCAGAACTCTTAAAAGAGCCTTCAACTCCATTGAAGATTCACTAACCATTCTTAAGACCTGACCTGATCCCTATAGAATCGTCTCATCCCCCATTCAAGCTCTACTCAACTCCACTCAACCAAATTTCCCTATTTTCCTCATTTTCTAGCAATGTTCTCATTTGCCTTATGCCGTTCAGTGAGTTATGGCAATAATGAATCTGTGAATTTTAATGTTATGTAAATTTCGACTCTTCTTCATCACGTTGCTTATTCTCTTTTTTGTGTATATTACGACATCTAGACGAATTTTAATCATGAAAAATGAAAAAAAAAGTTTATTATCATTATCGTGACGAGCATTTTTGAGCAGTAATAAAAGAAATTGTATGAAAAAAATAAAAGAATAAGCAAGGTGATTCAGAGTGTAATGTGATTGATATGTAGACGACGATAGGGAGCGCATTTTTGATTAGCAAATTGATTTGGCAAAAGAAGAACTTGTAGTTGTGGTGTGGATTTACATGTTGATTGATTATTTTGTTGATGAAGAAGTTAAGTTGGAAAAAAATGAAGATTTTATCGGAATTGGAAGTGTTGATGGGGAATTGTTAAGTATGGGGAGTGTTTAAGTTGAGTTTTGAGTGTTTTTTAGGTGATGATGTAAGGCAGCGACTTGACTTTAGAGTCTAGATTACTCGAAATTAGCATAAAAAAAAGTATAAAATCTGATGTTGCTGTCAGCACAGCTGGATAACATTCAGAAGGCACTATGCAAAGAAAATGCAAAACACTTAGAGCCAGTCAGATGTAACTCTGGCCTAGAAGGCAGATTCGGTAAAATCCAGTCTCAAACCTGACTCTTGTCGGCTTAAGGCTGCATTTTCCGTCTTTTCTCGGCCGCGTGCCTTCCTGACGGTCTATCAGCACTTTTACTATGCGACTATGGCTATTTGACAGCCGATTGTGCAGCTTCAAATATTCCATTTCCAACATGATAACCTCCCCAAAAAAGTCAAACTCATATTTTAATCAGCTTAACATTCCATACTAATTTTTTTTTATAGTCTCTCATCTTAAAATACTAAATGCAAATCCACAACCTTTATTGACCTACTGATAGCATACCCATATATGCAATCTACTAGAAGCAGTTTCAGTAGACCATTTCAACCCTTGTCAGAAATAAAATGAACACATCTCAAATTGACATAAGCTATTGAGCATATCATGAAAATGGAAGTAAATTTTTTTTTGAACCCCATGTCATACAGTCTGATTTGGAATTCTGGAGGGGCATTTGATTGTTATGTCTATTATTTGAAATTGAGGAGTTGTCGGGCAAGGTCAGGTTTAGATATCTTCCAAGAGAGACCAGGAATCTTGAATGATTTGAATGGCGAAACTAGGCACAATACCAGAAGCAGGTTATAACCTAGAGGAAAGAAGCTAGAAGTAGGACAGAATACAGAGGCTTGAGGCCAAAAGTAGGGCTAAAACCAGAGGTACGAGGCCAGAAGTAGGACACAAGCAAGAAGCATAAGGTCATAAGTAAGACAAAAGCCAAAGACATGAAACCAGAAGTAAGGAAGAATCCAGACGCTTGAGGCAAGAAGAAAGACTAAAGCCAGAGGTAGAGCAAAAGCCAGAGACACAAGACCAGAAGCAAGTGAGCAGCTGAACTCCATTTTGAATGCTCTTTCATGGCAAGCATCTTCCTATTGTCCTAAAATCCAATATTTTCAACACACATCACTTACAAACTCCCCAAGTTCTAACTGACTGATTGATTATTACTTCAAGGTCGATGCTGACATGCAACATGAGTCTGTAAGAATCTCTCTACAGTCTCAAAGAGATGGAACTCTTCAATCACATGATCGTATCTTCTAAAATTGATCTTGATTTAAGAGCTCCGTTTTGATGAGAACCTTTTCATCATATTCAGCATAAAGGCTGACATAAAGTTGACTGAACTGTCTTGAAATCTTAAAAGATTCCAATTCAGTTCCATCCACTTAAGCTAAATTATTCAAAAAATCATTTATTCCATTCTGTCAAACAAAAATGAGTCATTTGAGGTCGTTCCATGCATACACAAAACTGTATGATTCATTTTTATGTCAATTGACAATTTTTTTGTCTCCCAATATTCATGTTCATACTTTATTGCAATGTTTTAGTGCCCTAAAAAAGAAGTTTATGTAAAATAAAACATGAAGATCAATAAAATACAAAAAAAGGAGAACTTGGATGTCTACAACTGTGCATGTACGCTGTATATGCATGAATGTTGAGAATAACGATTAAGTTCTTGTTGGAATGTTGCCAATAAGCAAGCACGACGAATGTACAAAATAATTTTTTTAAAAAAAGTCCTTCTCGTTCCTCATCCATAAACTCATCGTCCTAAATAAGCCAGTGACGAATTATGGCTTTTTTGGTTCTAACCAATTTTCTATTTCACCTAATTTTATGTTTTATGGAAAGCATGAATATAAAATTGTGCATTTCATTAAAGCCACATAAAGAAAAAAAATTCTAATGAAATTGGCCCACATTTAGAAAATCAATGACTGACTGCTTTTGTTGTGTTTCTCTCTATGCTTAATTTGCAAATTTCATTCAATTGCGCTAATTTTTTTTTGTTTATGGAGATTTTTTGTTGTTTTGGTTTTATTTTTTTGGTTTGAATAAGAAGTGTTATGTGGGCTGTGAAGGCTTAGATTTAGATTTGAATAAATTTTGAGGTAATGTTGGTAATGAGAGGCAATAAAGCAGTAAAAGTTTGGTAGTTGCTGAGTTCAGGGTTGGGAAAATCTGAGATTTGGCTGCTTACTAGTTCAAGCATTCAGCAAGTGGACCTTCTGCAAGTTGTTGGCTTGACACCTTCTGCAGGTGACACGCACTGCAAGTTGCCGGCTACCGTTGGGGGCTCTTCAGTAGATGAACACTTACCGCAGATAGCCCCTGCGAGCCTTTCGCCGATATTGGTAGAATTAAAAATTGTGTACTTCTGAATCTTGTTAGGGCATAAGCAGAGCTTGTTCTCAAACGAAAAGTAAGCTGAGAACAACACTCATAAGCATGCTGGTTGATGTTACTGGATATTGTAATACTGTACATAATGTGGCGGGATTTTGTCATTTATATCCAATTATACCTACAGCATGCCAATCTATGGATGATTTTTAGACGCTAATTCATTGAAGGAGCCATCTAATCCGAAAAACTATAGCAAATTGAATAGTTTAATCCAAAAATTGGGACTCATTAAACCCTTGAACACCTCGTCGTTCCTTTTTCTCTTTTGAATAAGGTCTTGTTGTTTAAACATTAACTAGCTTCAAATATTGACAATAAATCCACAAAAATGATCAAAAGTGAATTAATCATCACCGTATGATAGGTGCTTCTATTTGAGGATCCATTTCAAATTCATATCGACTCATCCTCCTTCAAATTTATATCCCCCAACATCTATTCATAACCTCCTTCACCAATTTCTATGAAATAAACTACCATATCATTGCTTCTTTGCTTCTTACACCTCTCCAAAAAGTCATAGACCACTTGAAAAAATATTCCTCAAACATACTCCATACCTGAAGTACACTTAGCACCAAGCATTACTGTACAATGTTCTCACTTGATACCAAAAATAAAATAAATGTCGTACATACAAAATAATCGAAAACGTCATCATGAAAATGCAATAAATATGAAATATCAAGAAGCGTTCAATGGCAGCATAGTCAGCAACAACAAAAATAAAAGAGAAATTTACAGTCGCGCGAATTTGTGATTTTTAAAATAAAAAATATTTTAAATGCTCGTGGGAAATTTTTCACATGAAAGCTAGTTCTGTTGCAGTTCCACTAAATTCAATTTATTGATTTTTTTGGGCAATTTTTATACAATTTTGATTGCCATGAAAGGCTTTATTTTTAGGTGAGGATTATAAATTATTCGGGGTGAAATATTCAATTGATGTTGATTGGATTTTTATGAATTTTCATTGATACTTAAATGCTATTGCTGAATTTAATGTTGATGTAGCTTAATGAAATTTTTGGTCTATTAATAATTTTAAAGCTTGAAGGATGTTTGTGGGGATGTATAGTTTGATTATTTAGAATTTGGGTTAATTAGATTGTTGGATAATTAGAAATATTTAAATAACATAGATTTATGCATCATATGGGAGCATAATAGGTCGATATAATGCGGTAAAATATCATTTTTTGATTGTTAGACAACTGTTGGGGTGTTATCTGGTCGCATTCAATTGTTTGTGGTATCATGGTGGCGTAGTTGTGAAGATAATGTCTACATACAACTGTTACAGTGACGTAAAGTCATTCACATGACTTTGTGACATTAAATTGACACAATATTGCTCTTAAGAACTTCATGCAACTGTTGTTGTGTCTTAGTGACATCAAATTGACACTATATTGCATTACGCGTGCCATGCAACTGTTGCGATGACTTTGTGATCAAGATGGTGCTTTAAGGACTTAATTCAACTGTTGTTGTGTCTTTATGCAATCATATTGACACCAGAGTGTCTTAAAAACTGTATGCAACCAATGCGTTGTCTTTGTGACATTAAATTGACTTGACAGAGTCTTGATGACTCCATGCAGCAGTTGTGATGTCTTTGTGACATGAAATTGACACGTTTGTTTCTTAAAGACTTTTTACAACTGTTGCGGTGGATTTGTGACATAAAACTGACGTGGTGTTTGTATTAACGACTACAAACAACTTTAACGATGACATTTAGTCATCAACATGTCCTGGATGTTGAAAAATGCGCTAAAATATCAACCTCCTTCTTGCCTCCTTCTAATTTTTCAGCCTTCTGGTAATAAAACATTGAATAAATCCCTTACGAACCTTCTAAATTCTCAGCCTAAAAACTTCTTTCCTCCTCCACAAACATAACTCCCATTGATTTCATAAGGATTCCCATACCACCCCTCCTATGAATACATAACCAAAATAACTCATTTATATATAAGTCTTCAATTATTTCACCATCATATCCCTTAATGCATGTCCATAACAATCTCATTTGATGACTCATAAAATTAATCCTAATACACTAAATAACAGTCATAAAAGACAGAAGAACTAATAGTGACTAAGACAGCATGAAACAAAAAAAAATCTATCCACTGGGACAGTCACTTACGAAGCCAACAAAAAGTCGTCATCACGTAAATATTATGCAAGAAGGAATGAAGGAGAAAAGAGAAATGAATGACATTCGCTGCTGCTACATGTGCAGTTCATATTCATTTTTGTTCATCAAAAAAACAAAAAGAAGCAAAAATGAAAAAATCGTTACGAAAAAAATATAAAATTCTCGCTTGTAAAAAAATATGGAATTTCAAGTTCAATGTCAATATGGAAGAAGTTTGTCGGTTCCGAAAAAAGAATTGTTTTTGAGTTGTATTTGGGGCTGTAGGGATGTTATGTAACCTTATATAATAGCGATATTCTGAAATTTGATGGGTAGAGCGCTTAAAAGGCAAAGAAAGTAATAAGCTAGACTAGTATGGCACCGATGCAAGGAAAGGTTAGTCATAAAATTGGAACTGGAGCTGCTTTGAGTCAAATACTCAGTTGATCTCGTTATGATAAGTTTTTAAGCTAGCAAACAAGCATGAATTTGGCTTCATGCTTCATTTTTAGAATTTTGACACAATATGATATCTGGATAAGGAGTATATTAGTGTCACTGGTGCTCATGGTTGCTCACAATGGCTCATAATGGCTCATGATGACTCATATTGGCTCATAATGGCTCATAATGGCTCACATTAGTTCATAATGGCTCAAAGAATCCCCTGAACCAATAAGATGTACACCATAGTATGTGTTAGCAACAAATTCTTGTATAACTAGCTATAAACTCAGTTGTTAACTAAATACACAAAAAAAAATGGCCTGTGATATAACAATAAGTTGAACTCTTGGGCAGTGCTGCTCAAATAATGCTCCATGGTACTAGAGTATCTCTAAATTCTTCAGGTATGCTTCTTAAAGTGTCTCAATTCACACGAAATATGTGTATTAACTATGACAATTTAGATAAAATTTGAGAAACACTGCCTTAAGGTTGCATGCCCTAGCTACTCTAGTATTGACTACATTCTATAGTATAGGTTAAGAAATAGCCTGAGTCATACTCAATAGATCATATCAGACCACCCCAGACCCTTTCAGACCATCCCAGACAATCCCAGACCATCCTAGACCATCTCAGACCATCCTAGACCATCCCAGACCATCCCAGACCATCTTAGACCATCCCAGACCATCCCAAACTATCCCAAACCATCTTAGACCTCACCAAACCTCCACATACATCACACAACATCCATACAATCCCCATTCATGGGAATTTTTCTCAAAACAAACAATCCAAAAATTTTTATATCATAATTTGACTTCCATTCATCCACTCATTATTGCCTCCACAAGAAGCACAATAACCTCATCGACAAAGAAGCATAAAAAATTCAATTTTTTTAATGCTCATAGTCAGGTTAATTATTATTTGAAATAAAGAAGGAACGAAAATAAAAGTAAAGATTAATTTGTGGATTGAATGACCTTTCTTCTCTCTCTTTTTCTCATTACATTTGTTTCCTGTCTCACCGCGCTCAGGTAGTTATCCACCAACAACAAAGGAACGAGCATAAACGCTATTAAGTTTTTGATCACTTTTGTGTTGCTCTCTATGCTGTCGTCATGCACTCATTTACTAATTATTTTGTCATTTCTAATGTGCCACTTTTAAATTCCGACTGTGATTCTTGATGTGAGGGAATTGAACTTGAGGAGGAAATGATGTTTAGATGTAATTTGGGTCATGACAGAGCTATTTGACCGAATTGTCTGGGAAATTGACAATTAGAATGTTTTTGGTCAAGATTTTATTGAGGAATTTAAGGAATTTTTAGAATAATTTGGGTAAATTGCTGGATTTCCATGGATGTAGAATGTTTTTGGGTAATGAATTGGATTATGTGTAGATGCAAATGGATTTGACATTATTTTATTAGGAACTAAGTTGTTATTTTGATATTTAGAATTTTAGTAACTATCAGGAATGCAATTCCTCAGTATTACCACATCGCTTAGTAATGTGCAATGTATTAAGGATTGTAATGCATTATTACTAAGTTGCAGTCTATAGATTTATTCATATTTAAAGGTCATATTGGAGAATAAAGTAAACGTTTATCCAAAGAAATCAGATCTAAGAAAGTAGCCCGAACAAGACACGTCAACTAATCGTTCAGAAAATTCGGTACCAGGTGGACGTGACTTGAACAGTATCAGATACTAAGTCAGTGTCACGTCGACCTGTGTAGCATCGAGGTAGCACGTCACCAGATGCATTGGCTTACATGGTACCTTACACTCCAAATTGGCAGAAGTTATCGAAAGATAAAGCTGTCTACAAGTAAGTTAGTAAGTAAGTACACGGTACCGAGACATAACGAAATTTTGATGAAATAAACCACTGGACCCAATTATACTTAAATCTTACGGAGCTGAGTCTTGGAATCTAAAAATCAAAATACCCCAATGGATCCGTAACAGACAATAGAATTCAATCTACCGCTACATCCTATTCGAATAGATTAACTTTTTTATGGATTTTGACATCACATATAGCTAATTGAAAAGCTTGTATACAAAATTGTAAAAAATATTTTTGAACTTTTTTTTAATGCAATCAATTCTTTTGATGGGGATCAAATGTTATCAAATGTTCAGGGCTATTATTAACTGTGATTAAGTAAATATTTTGGTTTTATTGAGTCACAATTTCTGTAGAATTATTGCATTGTTTTGGTGATGAATGAATTTAAATTAAGTTTAGTATCAGGATCGCTGAATTGGTAATTGGCAAGAGGTAGCCATCGATAGAGCCAGCTTCGGAAGCCAACTGAGGGAGGCCATGAATCACATTTGATCTGTACGACCAGCGAAACAGTTAAGCAGTTCAGTGGTGGGCAACTTGTAAGCTGTGACACACTAGTGTGCCGATGTTCGGTAGAAGCTTGCCATCAAGGTGTGCTGCGACACAAAAAAAGGCTGTAAACTTCTACTACAGTCGAATTGCTTAATTAGAGTTCATTCACATTTATTCAGCACATAACTAATAATTCATACCCTGAAAATTATTCAACAATCCTAAATACCTCGGCTATATTCAGATTAAGTCCATTCCAACAACTTATTCACGACAATAAAAATTCTACAACTTTTTATTTATTTCGTAACAAGCTCAAATTGTAGCTAAACTCTTAAAAAAAAGCTTCGACCTCAAATGAAGTGAGTACATTACTATATCGCATGCAGCACAGCAGTAAACATACATGAGTGTTATTTATACAAATTAATTTATTTGCATTATTTAGAAGCTTGAAAGGAGGAATAATTGGAAGTAATTGAAAGTTGAGTGAAAATGTATGCAATTTTGTGACAAGCTTGAAGCTGAAGTTAAACTAATTAAAATTTTTTTTAATTTTTCTTCAATATTCAAATTGGAAAAAAAAAGTTGTGAAATTAAAGTTTTTTATAATGAAAATATTCATAATTAAATGCAGGAAGTTTTGATGAGAATTTCAACACTTTTGCTGCTGTTTTTAGATTAATTTAAATAAATATGGTGTGAATGTCTAGATTTCTAAGAACTTTATTTGCTGATTATGCAATGTTTAAATAGCTGTATTTGAATGATTCATATTTATTAAGTTTTGTTTTTAAAGCTGACAATTTACTTTATTTGTATTTTTTGGTGAGAAATTAATTAAAAATTTATAAAACAAGTTTCAAAGCTATTAAATTAGGAGACAATAAGCAAAAATTTTGAATATTTTCTAAACAAGAAAAATTATTTAAATTAATTTATTTGCACAAACTTGATTTGAACTCAAAATGCAAAACAAGTTTTTATAAGAGTATTAGTCAAATCTAAAGAATTGTTGAAGAATTAAAAAATAATTTTCAAATTTATAAATATTTGTTCTTAATTTTCTTTAAAAATCTTAAATTTTGAAAATTCAAATTTAAGAGCTAATTTTTAAGTTATAAATACTTTTATTAGGTAAAGCAAAATTTTTAATTTTTAATTTTTAATTTTAAATTTAAATTTAAACTCAAATTTATTTGAAATTTTGAATTCAAATTCAATTGAACATTTCAATTTAAATTCAAATTTAATTGAAAATTTTATGTTAATTTTAAATTTTATTCAAAATTTTAAATTAAATTTAAGTTTTAATTTTTATTTTAAAACATTTTCTTTTATTTTGTTAAGTTTCAAAATATTTTTTCAAATTAAAACTAAAAGTTTAAAATTGAATTTTTTTTTCATTAATCAAATTTAATTTCTTTCAAATTTTCAAATGCATTGTACTAAAATCTTAATTGCCTTTGAGATTTCTTATTTGAAATTTCAACATTTGATCAAATTTTGGACATATTCATTTAAAATTGAATTTTTACTTTGAATATGATTCTAATTTTATATGCAAAAATTGACTCAAATCAATACATATACAATCATTAATATTTATGCTGATTTTCAGTTCAGATTAACATTCAACATAATATTCTCAATATGATCAGTAATGATTTATGACTGAATATTATATTCGAAAGCAATGACATACAAATATAAATGCATGCAGTAAATGAACTTGATTATCAATATTAAGATAAATATTAATCATATCTGTCATGATATGTCTCTCAGTGCATCACGTTTATTTTAATATTTTCTCACATATTTATTTACGAACAAAATCAATAAAAGGTCATAATGATGTCCATATTTTAGAAGTAGATTTATAGAAGCCGCATATGTTATTTTAGCTTGTTTAAATAAACGAAAAACAGAAGTTCTTTTGTAAATAAATTTAAATTATTTGAATTAGAGAGGAGTAAAAGTTTTGGAATTTTGAATATGGAATTTTGTGTAATTTTATAAGAAATTTTTTGAAAAATTAATTTTTTTTTATGGAAAAATTGGAAAAAAAAACTAATTTTTTCTTAGAAATTATTGAAGGAAAAAATTTTTAACAGGAATCCAAAAAATTGTAAGAAATACAATTTAAATACAAACTTTTTCACAACTTCACAGCAATAATTTTCAAAATTAAAAATTAACTAGAAAAAGATTTTTAAAAAATAAAAAAATTCAATACAAAAGTAAACGATTAATTTCAAAAATTTGAAAAAAAAATAAAAAATAAATAAAATTCAATATTTTAATAAAAACATATTTTTAATTCATTAAAAAACATAATTTTATGTACAAATATGCATGCCAATTTAATTTTAAATTTTCAATATAATTTAACTTTGGAAAATGATTCTAAAATAAAGATGAAAAATTCTAAATCAAGAAAAATTCGAATAGTTTACTTAATTGTAATACATAAATGTAATACTTTTTATATTAATTAATAGCCTCAGTTACAATACTAGAATCAAAGAATCTTGTTTATTTAAAAATTACGTCATATTACAATTTGTGGAACGATCACTTGAAATCAATTTAAAATAAATTTTTATATTTTTTTTAAAGCTTGACTTTTCAGCACAGAATTGTTTTAGATTGATTGATATAAAGTTGATTGATAGAGTTTTAGAATTTTTCTATATTATCACAAAATTTATTTTCTTTTGAATCTTGAAATTTTTATTGATTTTTTGGACGAACTTTGTCAATATTCTTCAATATAATTGTGTGCATAAAAACTTATTAAAATCTAATTTTTTTGATAATTTTATTATCTTCAATTTGAATTAAATTTGACAATATTTTAAATGAAATTAATTTGCAGAGCTTGAAATCGATTAGAGTCAGGATCATTAAATTAAATAGAAATTAAACAATTGAATCCTAAAAATCATGAAATTTAAGCTATAAGATCTCACATAGAAAAGAAATTTCAAGATTCTAACTTGAATTTCAGCCAAATTTCGTCACCAAAAAAATCACATTTTCAACTATCGATCCTCAAAAAAAAAAAAAATCCACAAAATCAATAAACAATCCTAACATCACTGTCACCACCTAATTTCCTCATAATTTCATCAAATCCATCTCCATAACATCAGATTAACTCGAATAATCAAGATTACAGCACATAATTTAATAAAATTGATCAAACAATTCCAATCAAATTATTCCACTAGATTTAATTTCAACAACAATTTAAATCCTCAACAGCAGCAGTGCTGCTTATCAACATTTACAATTTAAATTCATATCTGCACAAGCTGCATAAAAATTTGAAAAACTTAATTTAAGGAATAAAAAAATTTTCATCAATAAATGTCAACGGTAGTGAAAAAAAGAATAGAAATGCACAATGCGGAGTGGAAAGCAAGAAGGAAAGAAAAAAAAAATCAATCCACAAAATATTACACAACACTTTCCTTTCTAGTTTTTCATTTGCGATTATGTAACGGAAAAATTTTCCTTTTTTTTTGGACGTTGAAAATTTTTAAGCTATTGGACATTGGACGAAGCCATAAAATTCACGTCATGAATGTGTGAACTCACCTGTGA
Organism: Chironomus tepperi; assembly: GCF_022539635.2. NCBI lineage: Eukaryota > Metazoa > Arthropoda > Insecta > Diptera > Chironomidae > Chironomus > Chironomus tepperi. The sequence continues at coordinate 8,155,886 of NW_027226207.1, forward strand.
CAAATCCGAATCATCCTGAATTTTATCAAGTAAGGTTTTCGAATGAATATCGCCGATCGATATGAGCAGCACTAAGGTCGCTAAAAGCTTCATTGCCATCATTTTTTTCACTTCTTTTATTATTTTTTTTATTCTTTTGCTTTAATTCAGCCGACTGCTTGTGAATAATCCAGAACGGCAAACACGATTAATTTCTCACAAAATTTCACAAATTTTTAATTAAATTCACATTTAGCACTTGATGGCTGTTAAATCCACTAAAATTATTATTATTTTTTTTTTCGATTTTCTAACTATTCTTATTAATTTATATTCATCCACAGAAATACGTTAAATTATTATTTTAAATTTTTTTTTTTATGTATATATGTATGTACTACACAACACGAAGCGTGCCAGAAAATAGCAAACGTACCGGTCGACAGACGAAAGACGAATGTTATGTGTGAGCTTAAAACTTTCAATGAAATCGCAACAACGAATGTTTCAATGTTTTCAATGTTTCAATGTTTCAATGTTGATCAAATTGCATGCGACGATGAAGAAGTTGAGACCATTGCATCTATGACGTCATCAGTTTGTGCCTCTCATTGTCTGCTGTTGTTGTTTCTGTTGTTCATTGTTGCTCTTTTTACACTTTTTTTTGTTTGTGCTGCTCGCGAGAAATTAAAGAAAATTGCCAAACATTTTATTATGCTTTTGTGGATTTAAATCATTGGATATGAAGTTGATTAAATTTTATGACTTAATTGAAGTAAATTAAGAACGGAAATTAAAAATTAGAAAACTTAATTTTTTTCTTAACCATCATAAATTTATGCTGTATATTTTTTGCCAAGACATTTTTTTGGATATAAATTGAAATGGTCGTGCATATAAAATGAGAATAAGGTGGCCCAATTTTAAATGATCTATTTGCTTTTGACCTAAAATTTGGAAATCTATGGAAAAAAGTGAGTGAAAATAAAGATTTTTTGGTCGTGATTATTTTGTGTTATAGTTTGATTTATGAGATCCATTAAGGTGGCTAGCTAGTACATTAAGATTTTGGATATTGATTTCGATTTTATGAAGGTTTGTGTAGCTTTCTTTTGGGGAGTTATTAGAAAATAAATCAATTTATTAAGTGAAATTTTTGTAGATTTTTTTTTGAGTAAATCTTGAGGGTTTTAATGCTTAACTGAGTAGATGGATGCGGTAAATTGCATGCTTCGTCGCAAAAATAGATCAAAATCAGCTATTTAATTGACTTAAGGGCAATTTTGCTTCATGACATGAACACGGCGACGTAGCATTGCACTAGCGAATACTTTGGTGCTATTTTTAATTATTTACTCAATTTGCTGGCCATTTGTTGAACCAATTGTTATCAATAGCATTTCTTAGATGTTAAAGCTGCCTTTTCAACTGACTTTACATTTTTTTAATACTTATTTACAAGTTCAGCTCAGTTTGTTTGAATAATTTGAAAAAGAACCGATTAATTAAATAATTTGAGTCTCGAACCCATGCTAGGTCGTTGTAAAAGTATTAGAACCCAAAGATTGAAGCCATCAAGCTGGTAATCCATTTCAATTCACAAATGTAAGTTTGCAGTAGTTATAATACATGATACAGAGCTAGAATGGCAAAAATTTAGGGTTTTTTGAGATTTTTCTCGAAATATTGAGATTCTTTCGTAAATATTCAAGGGAGAATTTGGCGTTCAATTCAATTCCCCCTGAATAGGTTCCAATCCAAATTATTCATTGGCCTCGAGTTGGAAACAAAAAACATTTAAAAAGTTTCAATCCATTTCCAAAATTCTGATTTAAATGCCAAAATAAATCCAATCAAGAAATTTTTTACATCCAATTAAACCTTAATTGCCACCAATTCAACAACCTACATGATCAAATAAAAACATCCAAGTGTGTGGCACATCCAAAAATCGAAAAAACATTCCAAATAATTCCATCAATTACACTCCAAGAGTTCATCTACTTAACAAATGACGCCGATCGTGTGTTAAACCAACAGCATCAATTACATAACCATCTATCCGTTCATTGGCAGCATCAAGTTTTATTTTCTCACATTTCATAAAAGAAAATAAATAAAAATATGAAGAAGTTCGATTTTTCGAAAAAATAAACAGTAAAATAACCACAAATTTTCAATCATTAGTTTTATTCATTTCCTAACCACTTCTTTCCTACATTCTATAGCTTGCAAGTGTATGAAAATGAAAATAATTAAAAAATCTTCAATTTCTCTTGAAATGGGAAATAATTTGAAATCATTTAACGGGTTTTTATTCGATTAGAAGCGTGGAAAGAATTCTGAGTGTTGGGAAGCAATTTTTGGGGGTTGTCCTTAAGTGATGTCACTCAATTAGGTGTTTTTGGAGGTCTAAATGCTAATTTGAATACCAAAATCATTTTTTTTTTGAAAATTTAGCTCCAAAAATCCAAAAATTCAAATTTCTTACTGACGTCATTGACAATCGACCCCAAAACAAATTTCATTGTGTATTTTTGAATTGTTGCATTAGAATCGCTCTTATTAAAAGCAGTAACAACTCAAAAATATCCCAATTGGGTACAACATTACCACAAAACATTGAACATCAACATGCAACATTGAAAAAACATTCAAATTCAAACTTTCTAACAATATAAAAAGTTTATTATGAGACGTGGAGACATAAAATGTGACAAAATGCATCATGTCAATAAAATAATTTTTGTTTCTCATATTCCATTTTTGTGATCTGAATGCACAACTATTGTCTATTATGCTGATACATATAAATGACATAAAAGTGTCATTGTCGATGGCTATAAGTTTATTAATAATTAGGTGCGGCAACATCAGAATGTCTTTTGAAGGCCATAAAATTGTGCACTTATATTGAGAACATAACAAATATGGAATTTATCTCATTAATCACAGCTATATTGACAATTCATGCTGATCCCATTGAAATATGGAATTAAAATGTTTGCATGCACTTTCGATGATTTTTTTTGGTCGCAAGTCGATTTCATTTTCAGTCATACGGTGCATGTTTTTTGATCATTACATGGTGCAAAAAAATGTATTTTTGTCAAGTGAGGGAACAAACATGAAAGTTGGAAATTTTTTGGAGTTGATGTGGATTAGAGCGCAGTTTTATACTATCAACAGCAAGCCTAAATAATCTTGAGTAATTTAGAATTTTTGGTTCGAAATTCACATTACATAATTCAAACTTTGGTAGAAAAGTTAAAATTGATTGTCAAATAGCTCAAAATTCTGGTCAAAAAGCTCTAAATTTTTATTAAAAAGCTCGAGTTCTTGTCAAAAATCTCAAGTTCTTGTCAAAAAGCTCGCAATTCTTATCAAAAAGCTCGAGTTCTTGTCAAAAAGCTCAAAATTCTGGTTATTAAAAAGCTCGAGTTCTTGTCAAAAAAGCTCAAGTTCTTGTCAAAAAGCTCACAATTCTTTTCAAAAAGCTCGAGTGATTGTCAAAAAAGCTTAATTTCTTGTCAAAAAGTTCGCAATTTTTATCAAAAAGCTCAATTGCTTGTCAAAAAGCTCACAATTTTATTCAAAAAGCTGTAAATTCTTGCCAAAAAGCTCAGGTTCTTGTCAAAAAACTCAAGTTTTCTGTCAAAAAGCTCAAAATCCTTCCCATAATACAAATTCACCATCAAAAAGTTCACCAACTCCCATCCCATCAAATACTCAAGCTAAACTAAATTATCCATAATCTTCCACAAGACCAGCAACAGCACACATGTGAATATAAAATTCAGTCATACATATAATCAAAATATTACTGAATGAATAAACGATAAACCCTCAAATAAATAGAAGGTCACCGAGCAATATAAACAGATGAAATAAATAGAAAGGACAGATAAGCTACTTTATAGACTATTGTATTGGTTTAATACCCAAAAGGAGCTTTTGGCAAATGGAAGAAGATGAAGCGATGATCATGAAGCTGTTGTGGACAACTTGTGTGTTGGGCTGTGCTAGTGTGTGGACTTAGTGTATGCTGTGTGTGGTTTCAGTCGTTGCTCATCACCAAGATGTGCTATGACACAAATCCAGGTTGCTTACCACTGTCATTAAGACATAGACACATGGACAACATAGGCACATGGACAGCACAGTCACATGGACAGCATTGACACATGAACAGCACAGTTACATGGACAGCATTGATACATGGACTGCATTGACACATGGACAGCACAGTCACATGGACAGCATTGATACATGGACTTCATTGACTCATGGACAGCATTGACACATGGACAGCACAGTCACATGGAAAGCATTGACACATGGACTGCATTGACACATGGACAGCACTGACACATGGACAACATAGACACATGGACAACACAGACACATGGACAGCATTGATACATGGACTGCATTGACACATGGACAGCACTGACACATGGACAGCACTGACACATGGACAACACAGACACATGGACAACATAGACACATGGACAACACAGACACATGGACAGCATTGATACATGGACTGCATTGACACATGGACAGCACTGACACATGGACAGCACTGACACATGGACAACACAGACACATGGACAACATAGACACATGGACAACACAGACACATGGACAGCATTGATACATGGACTGCATTGACACATGGACAACACAGACACATGGAAAACATAGGCACATGGACAACACAGACACATGGACAACATAGACACATGGACAACACAGACACATGGACAGCATTGATACATGGACTGCATTGACACATGGACAGCACTGACACATGGACAGCACTGACACATGGACAACACAGACACATGGACAACATAGACACATGGACAGCATTGATACATGGACTGCATTGACACATGGACAGCACTGACACATGGACAGCACTGACACATGGACAGCACTGACACATGGACAACACAGACACATGGACAAAATTAAACCAAACCCAATAAAGCATAGATCAATGCCTATTTTCCACTTCAACTTACAGACGAAAAATATGCTAAAATAATCGCCACACAGTCTACATGCTCACATTTTTAATTGAAAAGGCGCCAAGTTCATGTTGAGACAATTAAACTTTCCTGAGCATTTTTTTCATTTCCAATTCCTTCTTTTTGAGGATGAAAACAGCAAAAATGAAAATGAAAAGTTTTTTGCCTCCTTTTGTAAGTCTCGCGCACAAACATACACACACATTAACTAGTACAAAATATCGCTATCAGGAACTGGGGGAGGAGGAATAAGTTTTTTTGCCCGCAAGGCGTCTCGTGTCTCGCGTGAAAAAAAATAACACAAACGAAGCTTGGGGATGGAAAGAAATGGTTTTTCTGGGTTCCTTTTTTGCATAATCGTTGCTAATGTTTTAAAACACACAGTTTTTTACTGGGAATATTTATGAGCTTAAAAGGCTTAATGTTGGATATTTTTAAAGTTTTTGTAAGCGAAAAGATAGTGTGCGGTAAATATTATGATTGTTAAGGATTAAAGGGAGATTTGACGGAAGGAACTAGAGCTATATTATAGTTGAAATATTGTTTCTTATCAAGTCACAGTAATTTAAGGCGGTTAAGTGCCTTAATGGTGGAAAAGGCAAAGTTCTTGACACAATTTTGGTATGAAAACTCAAAAGTCGTCAGTTCAAGTCCCAAACATTTCCAAATTTATTCTTTTGAGGGAATCCAAACACAACGACTGATTAATGTACGAGATCAAGCCTAAATTGAAACTCTGGGAAACGATGAATTACGGAAATGTGCCAGGAATTTGGTGTGTCAAAAAAACAAAGGGACAAGAGCTGCTATACTATCTGAAGTTTGCAATATTGACAGAACTGGTCCTGAAAGGCATCACGTTATGTCTATTGGAGTACTAAATGAGAGATTTCAATAACTCTGAAGAATGTGCAATTTTATCAACATCATCTGTAAATTTAAATACTGACAATTAATCTAAAGCTCAATTTTGAATCCGATGTCAAAAACCGCTCGAATTGGAGTCAACTTCGGCTTCTTCATCAGAATTTTTACATCAATGTCCTTCAACAAATCAATTTATTACCTTTCGAGTTTAATAATTCATCAAAATCCCACTCCAATGGCTCTATTTTGCCAGCATTATGTATTGTGGCACACAGAATACCACCAATTGATCTAATCAGTCAAAAGTCCATTTAAACACCTTTTTGTAATTTTTTTGCTAAGGATTCTCAAGACGAGATCAAGATATTACGGAAATATCTTGATTTTGACCCCAAATCTTTTTTGCTTATCCATAAAACTGCAATAAACCCGAATGAAACAACATGCATGCTAGGGTACCGCTAAATCGCCGTATTAACGCTAAGAAGCAAAGTTGCATTGACAGAACCATGACGGCTGATAATAGATCGAACTATTTTGGAAAATAATGCATTTCACTGCATTGTACTGCTCAAAAATTACATTATACCCTAACAGACATAGAGCATGCTCTTAAGAGCATAACGTAAGCATACTCTTTGCCTGCTAGGGATAATCCATCCAAACTTCAAAAATACATCCTTATTGACATTCCACATCCAAAAATGTCCCTCAAAAAAAGTCCAACAAATAGTTCATAGCCTGCAATATTTCATCCAATTACTAAAAAATTGTTTACTCTAATCGAGCGACGCGAGAGTATCGATTGCATATAACCATTATTCATAAACTTTTCAATATTCATAAAAAATATTTGCCATATTTCCATTAAAAATAAAACCAAACATTATTTCCTGTGTAAACATATACAAAAGATTCCAAAGTCATCCACCCCATAATTTTGCAACAGAAAAAAAAAAAAATTGCCTGCCGCCAATAACAACTATCGATTCCGTTTCTAGGAACAGCAGCAAAAAAAAAAGAGAAATTAAGGACGATGGAAATAAGTGACGCATATGTTGGTGCTATCATTTTCACGAATCGACATAAATTGAATGGAACTTGAGTCTATTTTTTTTCATTATGGGAGGCAACACAGGCACAGACAGGTCTATGTCCATCAAAAATGACAATAATAATTTTATGGCATTACATGCGGTAATGGAACAAGAAACTTTCGTATTCAATTAATTTGAATTTTATGTCCAACTATTATTGTGGTACAATCGACATGATGGGGCTATTATGAGGAATTCTTTAGTGCGTATTCTTGATTTATAGCATATGCTTTGGTGGTCAATGTTTATGGAGATGTTGCGGTTTGTCTTTATGGGATTTGATGATATTTGAGAGAGTTAATTTTGTGGATTTTGAGGAAGTTAATTGGTTTAAGAGTGGCGCTTTTGTCTGCATATTTGTCTGCAAATTTGTGTTGTGTGGTTAAAATTGTAGCTTAACACCTGACGGTTCGTGCACTTATTACATAACGTGAAGTGTAACAAAATCTCAAATCCTTTCCTCTAGAAGCGTTACATTATAATTAAATGGCTCCTTAGCTTAAGGACAGTCGTCAGAATTGGATTCTTAAAATTGACCTTTTGACTGGCCATCAAACCAGCTCTTGGTTTGGTGCTTCAACAGCAACATGGCGTACAACAGCAATGCGAGAATGATAATTAGATTTGGAAACAGAGAATTTCTACAGGTTTTGTGAAGTGGCCAGCAACAGAATCAGATGGAAAGCCTTTTGTTGCATAAGGTCCGAGTCAGAGCAAGGTTCCAGCAAGTAAGTAATGGCCTAAAATGGTATATCATTGAAAGTACAGCAATATACTTGTATATAGCAATTATTCATTTATTAATCCAGGGTGCGTTGGTCTAACAAGCCGCCATCCTTAAATACAAGATAAGAGAACTAAATAGAGAGTCGAACTGGAACTACTATTGCAAATTTTCGTAAAGACGAATAAAAGCTTAATGTCTGCAATAGTCCCCAATAGTTATGTGGTAGTTCCATGAGACCGGCTATCATAGGACGTGGGTTCGAATCCCATTCTGGACCCATTGCTCAAAATTATACTCTTTCCCTAGTGTACACAAATACATTAGCTCTGGTCATCAACTGAGCATTACCTTACCATCAACTAGTTAAAATTTATTTGTGCCCACTCGGGTTTCCGTTAGATCCAACAACAATCCTCAATAATTCGTCTTTTAACCTCAAATCCATCACATTCGTCATGACTTTCTACACTCAAATTGCGTGCAATTATTTATGACAATTTTGCATGATGAATACATGTCAGGATGAACGTTAAAGTAGGTAGTCGTTTAAAAACATAGCTTTTTTTATATATCCTTATCATATCCATCTACAGCCCTTCCATATTCAATTAATATGTTGCTTTTGAGTTGATTAATTAGAGTTATTAAACACAAAATTACTTTCATATTTTTGGGGTAAAAGCACGGACTTGTTGGATCATTTTTATGAGACTTAATAAATAATAAAAACGAAAAAAGCTATAAAAAAATGGTTTGTCTGTATGATAATAATTTTGAATTTGTGACGAGTGGGAGAGAGAGCATGTAGACGTAGAAATAAAATAAAAAAATTATGTTTCATGTTGATAGTCGTTAATTGAGTGGTAATGCACATAAAAATATATATGAAATTTCTAATAATAAACATTTCAAGTATCTTTGGTAACTATTGGCAAACAAAAGCAGGCACAAAAGCAAATCAAGGTGAATTAAAATTATATTTTTTTTAAAAATAAAATATGAGGGGGAAATTAAGCCTGTTTTTAAGGTTGTCTAGCGGTCGCAATGCATTTTTATATTGATTTTATTTTGTCGGTAAGGATGATTGAGGGATTTCGACAGGAAGTGCTTTGTAGATATGGAAATGAGCCATGGAATGAACATTTTCAATAATAGAGAACTTAGACTTTGGAATATAAATGTTAAAGCTGATGGGAATTGTGGATTTGTATGGAATAAGTATGGTTAAGAAAAATGAGTTTGTAGATTGGAATGGAATGGGATTTTTTTTTGTGGGAACATAGTTAATGGATGCTAGGCAGGTGGGGAATATTTGCTGGAAAATAAAGTTGTGAACTGTGTTTTGAGGATAATGAATAGGCTTAGGCATGGATATTGATGAAGTCATTAGAAATTTTAGCATTTAGACAGTTCATAATAGGGATAATAGCTACATTTTAATAAATTGTGTTAAGAAAGTACCCCGAATATGCACTAAACGTCGACTCTAGACTAGCGTGACTCTGACTTTGAGTTTGATTTAAAACCGGTACCTTGCCAGAGTCATGGCGATCTGATTCTGGATTTTGGATTAATTAACCAATTTGTGGCATATTGATTGGCCATGCCTGTAGATAAATCTCTTCAAAGTCTGCAATAAGCTGTAAATCAGAATTAATTTCACTATTTAAGCACTATAGACCATTCGACGTCATGAGATAGGCTTAAATATAGAGTTTGCCAAAAACTGCATGTCTGCATTTTCTATTGTTTTAGATGGCCAGGCCTGCTGTAGACCTGTATTATTCTGCATCTAATTTTGTCATAACCTTAACATTTAATGTCTCATTTAGGGGAATCTGTCAGTGCAAAATTAAGACATCTATGGCCAATTGAATAGGCTACAGTTCAAGAATCTATAAAAATAAAAATAAACATTAGCATTGCAGACCTTAAGGTCCATAGCTGCGCGTTTATATGCGTTTCATGGCTATTGGTAGTTTAACGAGGGAGGATTCGCCAGATCTCTCGCTCAAACCTAGACCTACAGTTTATAGTGGAATCCGAACCACTTCTTTGATGACATTACTGCCTGTAACCTTCAAAGGGAGGCTGTGAGCCGCGTTTCCACTACATATGATTCGAAAAAGGACATGTGAAAAATTTCCCATGCCGAGTCTCGAACCCATGATCGCTAGATCGGTGTTGCAATAATTATGTACCGAAGTACTAAACCATTCCGCCACCGAGCCACCTCGACTCATCTCAGAATCTATAACTCACTATAACTCTCTTCTGTGTAAGGACGTGGATCGTGAATACAAATCATACCTGAATCATATTTTTAAATCATTATGAAAGGTAAATGACACTATAGGATGTAGCAAACCTTAAATTCAGTTAATCTAGACCATTTGTTTGATACAGGCATTTCCAATTCCGATTGTATACAACCCACATAAATGTCTACCTCAAAAAATAACCCACAACCTTTAAATTCATGCCTCAACAATTCAAATTCCAACCATTAATCCACCACTCTATAAAAATCACTGCGTTAATGTCATCTTAATTCCTCGTCCACGTCCTTCTCAGAATATGTCCTTCAGTTAAATTACTTCCTCATTAAATAAACATTGTTACAACTTACTAGCCTGCCAAAAAGAGAAAAAGTGTCTCCTTTATTTGTGAAAATTGTCTTCAAATTAATTAGACTAATTATCATTAGACCTCCATTTCCGCTTTCATTACTTTATGGATTTAATAAAAGAAACTTTTTTTCATTTTCTTTAGTTTCCGACCTCAATTTTTCACTGACTCGCCTTAGTCGGTTGGGATGAACAAACAAAGAGCAGGATGGAAGATGGCTGAATGTTCCACTCAATTACGCAAATTGCATCATTTTGAAATTCCCAGTTGCAATTTTTCACAAATAAAATTGAGAAATTTTTCATTTTTTTTATCATAAAATGTGAAAAATTCCAACAAATGAAAATTCATTATTCAATCACCACATAAAGATTTATGTCCGTGCCATTAAACTTCACATAACTGTTTCATATTTTTAGCTGGTTATTTCAACAAATTAAATTAAATTAAAAACGGTTGCAAAAATTTACTCATTTTTTTTTGTTAATTAAATTTAAACAAAAAAAATTAATATTTAACACTTTTGATGTTGTGTGATGCTGCGGGTGCCTTGCAGAGGTGAGTTTTTTGGGGATGATAAGGTTAAATTCTGGGTAAAATTGGATTGAATTGGTTGGCTGAATGGTATTTTAGTCGAAATACTAGGTCTATTTTTCATTATGTGAGTTGTCACTGAATCCCACTTAGTTAAGTCTAGGTATTGTCCATGCATAGTGTCTCTAGATCATCTCAAGAGTGCAGAACTGATCTATTGCATTTTTATAATTTTTGGTAATTTCCATCAGTTCTACAATCATGCACTAGGAGATTGTTCGCTTATAATGTTCGCTATTAGAGGATGGAGAGGGAGTCGGAGTCGGTTCTATGATTTTGTAACAGCCATTTGCGATATGAATGAAGAAACTTAGCCTAAAAAAAATCCATTCGTGTAGGCAGTCCGAAAGGCTGAGTTGGTAAGGAAGTTATAATTCTCAATATCCCGAACTGACAGAAGTTATCGAAAGATAGAGCTCATCAGGTCTTATGACTTGCTCGTGTTTTTGCAATGTCCAGAGCTTGCAAGTAGTTCGGATCCCACCATAAACTGTAGGTCTAAAGGGTGTGGTACAACAGATTTAAAATTGCAGTGCCTCCAGTTAACAAGACTGAGCCCTTCAAGCATTATATATAGAGCTGGCTAAAAATGTTCGCAAAATGCTCCAATGGACCCCCGTGCAAACTGTCCAAGTAAGCAAGTCCGAAAGGCACATGATGTAAAAATGGCAAGAACTCTAGCGTCAAGTCATCGTGACTCTAACTAGATTTACAATAATGCTTCCAGGGAGGTTTCGATCAAGTCTAGACAGCTAAAATCCATACCAGAGACTCGACACTCAGCTATAGACACCTACCTATCTACTGTGATCTTCTTTCCATCAATTCTCAAAAGTATAAAAGGTGAGTTGAATATTCGCTGCTCTAAAATGAAGCAAATTCTCTTCCTTCAACCGTTAAATTAAAGAATTTTTCATCGAAGGTATTTTCCCTATTGATAGGATTCACAAGCACAAAACTCACCCAAATAATAAAATTGTACAAAATAAAAATATTAGCAATAAAAATATAAAAAAAATTTCCATACATAAAAATAAATTTCATCATCAATCAAGGGACAAGTGGATGGAATATATTGGCGATAAATTAATGAAACGAATAAAATATTGAAGTGGGTAGGAATTTTCAAGTTTAATAAAATTCAATTTATTCAAATCGCCTCGAGCGAAATTCTTTTTTTCATTTAGAATGATTTTCGTTGTCGTTGTTGTCGTTGCTACCCCTCCAGGCATTTAAAGCTATGATTATGAATATTAGAATAGCTCTTATTTCATGTAAATGTTCTGTGTTTAGGAATATTATCAATTTTTTGATGAGTATTTTGATACTTGAGAATGATTAAGAGGGATTAAGAGGATGATATCAGGGGCGTATTCAGGCAGGGGCATATTCTGACAGGGGCATATTCAGACAGGGACGTATTCAGGGTCGAGGGGGGATAGGGATCAAGCCTCTTCTAACTATTTTGAGTTAAAAAATAATCAATTTTGTGAATAAAATCCTAAATCTCCCTAATTTACAAAAACTTGTTCTCCCCGTGAAGGAGAAGATGCTGACTATGTTTTTCAAGAAGACAACGAAGTTCGACCCTACACTAGTGTCACCCAGGCTTAAGACACTATTTTCCAATTCTTTCACGCCTTGTACCTTTTGAATTTTGATGCAATCTTCAAATAAGAGTCTGTGTCTTGATTCTGATGCAATTTAGGATGTTCAAGTGCTTGTTTCTATATTAACTGAATTTAAAATATTCTTAAGTAATCTATGCTGGATTTGTATTTTGGTCCAATACAACGATAAGCGCTGTGTAATTAGCACTGTATAGAAAAAGACGGTTTAAGTGTGTTTTGTGCCACGCTTCCTACAGCGGGGGAAATAATTATGGGCGAGCTATTTTTTCAAAGTTTTCGAAAATCTAAACATCTTTCAGTAAATTTGTTATATGAGAAATTTATGCAGTATTATATGACAAATACATCAGTGAAAAAAGTTTTAATTATATTAACCATTAAGAAAAATAACGGTCATTTTTTGAAAAATATACCTTCTGCAAGAGGAAATAATTATGGGCGAATTAGGTAAAATTAATTTTTTTATTATTTATAGTCAAATTTTACATAGTTTTTAAATTCTTTTAGATAATTTAAGATAAAATGAACCTAATTTACTGAACCAAGCATAATATTTAGTCACTAAATGTCCAAAAATTATTAAATAAGCTGACTTAAATTTTTCTTCAGTTTTTCAGGATTCTACTCTATTATTGTTATATTCTATGATTCTAATCAATACTGATAATATTGAATATATTTTATGATTTCTAGCAAAAAAAACTGCCAGAAAATGCCAAGAAAGGTGAAAAATTCTAAAAATTGTTTCAAACCTCATCACTACAAAATGATTATTTTCAAAAAATTTGTGTTTAATTAATGTTTACAATAGAAATTTAAGTTGATTCAGACTTTAATTTATCTAAACAATAACTTCTACAAAAGATTTGAGGCATAAACATGCAGATTTTGACAAAATTTGCAAAAAGTTAAGAAGATATGGTAAAATGAACGGTTTTGTATGAAAAAACGAGTTTTTTAAAAAAAAACCGTCAAAGCTTATGTACTTTCAGTTTTTTGCAAATTTTGTTAAAATCTGCATGTTTATGCTTTCAAATCTTTTATACAAGACATAGTTTAGATAAATTAAAGTCTGAATCAACTTAAATTTCTATTGTAAACATTAATTAAACACAAATTTTTTGAAAATAATCATTTTGTAGTGATGAGGTTTGAAACAATTTTTAGAATTTTTCACCTTTCTTGGCATTTTCTGGCAGTTTTTTTTGCTAGAAATCATAAAATATATTCAATATTATCAGTATTGATTAGAATCATAGAATATAACAATGCTGAAATAGAGTAGAATCCTGAAAAACTGAAGAAAAATTTAAGTCAGCTTATTTAATAATTTTTGGACATTTAGTGACTAAATATTATGCTTGGTTCAGTAAATTAGGTTCATTTTATCTTAAATTATCTAAAAGAATTTAAAAACTATGTAAAATTTGACTATAAATAATAAAAAAATTAATTTTACCTAATTCGCCCATAATTATTTCCTCTTGCAGAAGGTATATTTTTCAAAAAATGACCGTTATTTTTCTTAATGGTTAATATAATTAAAACTTTTTTCACTGATGTATTTGTCATATAATACTGCATAAATTTCTCATATAACAAATTTACTGAAAGATGTTTAGATTTTCGAAAACTTTGAAAAAATAGCTCGCCCATAATTATTTCCCCCGCTGTAGCAACACCCGGTAGTTCAGGCACATTGATAATCTTGATTGGCAATCTGAGGACATGGGCTCGAGTCTCACTCGGGCTATACTTACTTCCTTGACGAAGGCGCACGGGGCCCATTGTCGCATTTAGATAACTTCAGTCAGTTTCTAATTCCCAGCACTTTTACACCGTTGCCCAAACAGCAATCTCGGGCTATATTGTGAGAAATTGTACTATTTACTCTAGAGCCTAAGAAGCAGCAAGAGCTAGAAGTTGACTTGAATTTTATATGAAGTTAAGTCGATTTAAGTCAAGTTGAGTCGGTTTTTTGTATGGAGTCTGATCGACTTGAGTCGACTTTTTCATACTAAATCCAAGTCGGCATCGAGATCTAAGATACTAAGAAGTAATAAGTTTCCGAGCAATTTAATCATTCCTTATCCAACATAATCCCTATTACCGAGAATAAACCTTTCAACAACCTCCTTCAAATCTGATATATTCCTTAAAGATCCAGAACAATTTAGTTAAATTCCTTTTAAAATTCCCACATTAAAAAAGGATTAAACTTCAATTATTCAACTTACAATCAAGGAAGTATTCACACACTCCATAAAATCTTAAAAACAGTTTAAAGACCTTAAAATTGAAAGACACAAAAAAAAAGATGATAAATGATTTCGTCATCCTCGTCAGCACAAGAAAAAAGAAAAATGTCAAGATAATGTCTTCAGAAAAAAATACTTAAATCCATGCCTTTAGGCAACTCCCTCAAGTTTCACCCATTACATTTCATTTCCGCGTAGACATCCGTTTTGTGTCTTCATCTGTTATTCCTTTAAAAAATAAATGTTTTGCGGTATTTCCATCAAATTTCATCCAATAAATACGCGAAAAAATCGACAAATTTGAAGGAAATTAAAATGTTTTTTTTTAGGGGTGTAAATTTATGAGACATTATGGTTGTTGACATGACGACATCAATTCATCCGTGCATATATATAAAAAAACATTCATGTATAGTATAGTACATAATGTAAATAGCAATTATCCATGCGACAGAACGAAAAAAAAAAGTCGTGTAAACAATGCAGCACAACATAACAGATGGCATCGTCCAATGATGATTATAGGCCTTAATGCCTTGATACTCGAACATTAAAATTGCAATAATCATTTCATTATGCAGATGTCATCATCATTGACATTCTGTACATCCCACGTGATTAAATTGAATTTTTTGGAATGTAAATATTTTCGGGGCTGGATGCCTTTAGGACATGACCTTGCTTAAATATGCGTGTAAGCTGTAAAGTCGGAAAATCTTTAAGGTGAAAGAATTTACGCTTCTGTGGTATTTGAAGGAATTTTTTGTGCCTTTCCGTGTATTAAATTGTGGGAAATAAGGAAGAAGATGAGCTGTTTTTATGGTCCATAAAAATTTCTTGCCACGGCTTATTTTTGGGAATATGAAAATTGAAATTAAATTGCAATTTTTATGGATAGTACTTAAAGGTAAAAGGTTTTTGTATTATTTATTATTGACTGTAAGTTCATTATTCAATGATTTTTATTGGAACATTGGCTATGAAAGGGATTTTTGTGGTTATTTTCTGGAGCTACAGGTAGTTTAAGGAATCACTTAGAATTTTAAGTTTTCTTTTGGCAGTTAAAGCTGATTTCCAACTGTAATGTTGTGAACATTGTGCAAAACCTTATTATATTGGAGATATCTGTCTCTTGTGAGAATTAAACCGACGTCCTCAAAATTAATATCCAGTCTAATGCCTAGCAACTCAGAAAAAAAGACCCTAATATCGCACTAGCAGCAACGTTTTTTCGTGTGGACAAAAATATGTTTTAATTAGTTGATGTCAGGCTAATTACGAGTTTATGACTAGTTCTGACATATTTTTGTCCAATCCGGTTTTGTCCACTCCGATACAGCGACATAGCCAGAAATGTTTTGAAGGAAATTTTGACATTTTTTGGTAAAGATTGTAAAAATTTAAAGGGATTTTTGAATTTTTTCATGAAATCCTTTAGAAAATTGAAGAATTTGTCCCAAAAAAGGTGGATTTTACCCCAAAACTTCACCTTAATACCCTTTGACTCGATATCCTAGATTTCACTTTGGTTAGACTATAAGAAGAATAATTCTTAAATTCAACTTAAAAATAGTTAGCTCCCTGTGATATAGATCCGGTTTTATAACTGTCTGTAAACTTGTAACTCTCATAGATTTAGACTCTTTACTGTCCAGATCAATTGGATGTCTAGGTAAAGACAATAGCTGCCGTGATATAGCAGAGGAAACTCTGCACCTATCTAACAACTCTGTATTCCTGAGTATGATTATACATTTTACATAATAATGCCATCTGTGTACCTCCCGATACATAATTAATTCCCCCCAATTTTTAAAAATTTGTCAAATCGATTTTTATTGATCAGGCCCAAAAGGTACTTCCCAATACTCAATTAATTTTCCATTTGTTAGTGATTTTATCGACAAAATGTTGGTAATGATAACAGTCAGTGACGATAATATAAATTGAAAAATGCCATTAAAATATTTTTCAGTGTCGTTCCTTAAACATAATTTTATCAAAAAAAAGAGAGTAGCAAGTTCCCCTCGTCAAAAAAAGAGACTGCTTGCCATTAAAATCGCACGACGATGAAGACAAATTTTTCTGTTCAGTTTCTTTGGTTTCCTTTTCATTTTAATACAATTTCCCAAGGAAAAACAGCATAAACATGTTTGCTTCTCTACGATACGGTGGTGTCGTTGTGTGTTTATTCCGAAATTCATAAATACATTAAAATGAAATAAACAAAATCATTTCCTGTCTGAAATTTCGTTTTTACTTCTTCACATTTTTAGTCAAAAATGGCGGGCATGCAATTTTCTTGTCATCACTGGAATTGTTATTTAATTTAATACTGTTAAACAGCTCTTTGATGTACTTGATATGTGCAGGAATATTTATTTGATGATAAGAGTATTTTTGTTTTTTTTTTTTGAAATTTTAAGGAAATGAATTTTGTGTAATATGTTTTTTGAAGATTTCAAGCAATTTTTGTGCTTGTTTGTCTAGTTGATCTCTTAAAAACATCCCGAACAGCACAAGTTGATTAATACATGCAAAATCTGGCCCCAGACCTGTATGACTCTAACTTGGAGCTATATTTGGTTGAAATCTGGTAGAATACCAGAATCAAGTCAGCCTGATGCCAGATTTTGAATCAATTGACCGACTTGTGCCATTTTGGTTCGATCTCATATGGAATATGTTGCGATTTTTCAAAATTATGTTCAACTATACATAAATTCTTGTAATTCCAACCTAATTCACACTTTCAAGGAAGATTCGTTTAGTCTTAGCACTATTATCTGTCAATAAAGACCTAATGTTTCCTTTCAATTCATGATTAACGTGAATAATCCTAAAGAACATCAAATTTCAACTTGCGCCTGTAACTTATGCACTGCATGTCGATATTTTACACTTTACTTTGGCTTGCATTGATAAGCATTTGCACCGCGAATAGAAAATGCTGCATTTAATTAAGCTTAAGTCTGGTAGTTAACTTGACATTAGTAGGATTCATCATTAAATTAACTTATGATAAACAAATCGCAACTAGTTCCATTGGGAACCTTTTTTTAAGTCCCACAATAATACAATCCTATCAATAAAAACTAATTCCAAACACAATATAGACGTGCGTCAATGAAAGATTGACTTTAAATTAACAAACTAATTTCTAAACAGGTAATTGTTTTAAGCCATTTAATCACTTAAGAGCTTTATCTAATGATAGTAAATTTATCGTCAATCTTTAAGTTTTTTTGGAGCGCATCAACTGATTAGAGAACTTGTCATGGTGTAGATTTTGGATATTTATAACGTTTTTGATCCTTTTAAAGCAGGTCGTTTAATACGTTTTGGATCCTTTAAGGAAGGTAATCATGATCCAAGCCACGACTTTATATTACTTGTTGAACGTTAAGGAAAGTCATCTTGAGACTAGCTTATAGCTATCAATGGGGTTGATTTGATTAATGAGGCTAGACACGATTTGCATTTAAACCTGAGCAGATCGTCAGTGTACGGTAAATACCCAGCTACCACAAATACGGCATCAAATCAGTCTCAAGACTGTTTAAAGCTGCATTGTGACTAAAATTAATTGTAAATGTGCACAGCTCTCTCCCCGGACCACATTTTGGATATGTATGCCATCCAGGATACATACCTAACTGATCTATTTCTTCGAAAAACCATCAAAAATCAGTTCCTTAAAAATTATTTTGGACTACAAGACAAATCCTCATCATACGTTTATTCATCGTATAAAATAACAAAGTATTTCAACCAATCAGCAACAGTGCCTTTAATCTCAATAACTAAGAACAAAACCTTTGATTAGATAAGCAATCCCTATAAATAATAAACTTTTTTAACTAAAAAAATTAGTTTTGTGTATCTAACTGAAGACTTCAAATCCATTAACAAAATGTTCAAATTCGTTGCATTGGTTGTACTCTTGGCCATCTCAGGCACCCAAGCTTACTGGTCACCATGCCCAGGTATCTTAGGACCAACCACCCTTACATCACCAGCTTGCTCTGGATCAGCATGTACAGTCGTCCAAGGAACAACCTCAGTCTTCTCATCAACAATCAACTTCACCAGAGCTCACTCACACTTGATGACCCGTTTGACAGTCTTCATTGGCGGAGTCGGTATTGTTATCCCACAAACACCACCCCATGACAACGCTTGCAACGCTTTGTTCCGTGACGGAGTCCAAGTTGGATGCCCAACAATCCCAAATGTACCAACAAGATACGACCTCACATTGACAATCACAACAGGAACACCAGTCACATCCGGTGCTAATGTCAGATGTAAGTATAATCTTTGTGGATTAGGGTAGACTGAAAGTTCAACCGTCTCAAATATGGACTTGAGTCTTGTGGATGTAATTTTGAGATTTTAAGTCAAAACTAATTATTAATTTCTAATTCCAGTCGAACTTTTGGAAAATGGAGTCGTTGAAGTTTGCGCTAACATCGTCGCCAACATTGTTGCTGCATAAACGGATTATCTGATTAATGACATCAATTTAAGGAATAAAAATTAATTTTGAAATCGAAAAAATTCAGTTTTCTAACTTTAATTGAAATTTATTAAGTCCTTAAGCTTACAGGTTAAGTTTCTACTTAATTTTAATGAAGTTTTTTAATGACATGCTGGGAAAGAGTTGAGCTGAGATCTTACTTAATTTGCTGGCCGTACAGTTCAATTGTGATCTATCGCCTCCCTTAATTTGCTTTTGAAGCTGACTGTAACGCTGGCAACCGCTTGCCAATTGACGATGTAAAGTGCATTACCATCTCCATCGACAATGTCTTTACATGAGTTCTTAGGACGCTCGCGTAATAGCTTGCCTTCTATAAAATCAGACTGTAGACTTTATTAATTGGAACTTCAACAGCTCCAATTGAGCTGTGGTCATCTGGTGATATTGCAAAAATTTTAAACATTGACATTAAAAATTAAATGCATTATGGAGCTAATTGTCAATTTCCCTGATTTATTCCAGTCAATACTATAGCTTAAGACATGAATATGTCCGAGAAGGTTTTTTAGATGCAGACATGCATAGTTAAATTTGAATCAGCAATTAAATCTCTAAGGATCCAGTGAAACAGTACATAATCATAGCTTCTATAAGAGCTCCAAGTCGACATCAATAAGATTGACCAGAATCGACTAGACTTGACTTTCTTCTGATGATTCTCTGCTCTGTTAAGGATAATTGCCACGAAAAATTCATAAAATGATAAGAAAAGATCAATCTTTTATCAGCTGCAGATGGCCAATCTATAAAAATAGTTATGCAATATTAACGATAAAGCTACAAATGCTTCAATCCATAACCTAGTCCAACAGTAGAACTTATCATTCATTTTATACCAATATACCTCCAACAGAGTTAAATGGTCCAACACACTTTCATTTAGACCATTTGATAACTTTTACTACTGATAATTTATTATATAGCTGGTTGTTATCTTAACAGTGCAATACTTAACTTTACATAACATTATCCACTAATAAGTCCGATAATTTCGCGAAAATTCACTTGATTAGATAATTTTAGGGTATAAATTTGCACTTTCTCTGAGGAATAGACCAGTTTCGTGTTTTAGCTGAATACTTCAATTCCTTAACAAAATGTTCAAATTCGTTGCATTGGTTTTACTCTTGGCCATTTCAAGCACCCAAGCCTTCTGGTCTGGCTGCCCTGGAATCTTAGCCCCAACCACAATCACATCACCAGCCTGCTCCGGAGCATCATGCACAGTCGTTCAAGGATCAACTGCCGTCTTCTCATCAACAATTAACTTCACCAGAGCTCACTCACACTTGATGACCAGATTGACAGTCTTCATTGGCGGAGTTGGTATTGTTATCCCACAAACACCACCCCATGACAATGCATGCAATGCCTTGTTCCGTGACGGAGTCCAAGTTGGATGCCCAACAGTTCCAAATGTACCAACCAGATACGACCTCACATTGACAATCACAACCGGAACACCAGTCACATCTGGAGCTGATGTCAGATGTAAGTTTTGATTCAAAATGAGTCCATGAACTGGGATTAGAGCTGAAGATTCTCAAATATGAACAGTCTTGTGGATGCAGTCTTGAGATTCTAAGATAAAAATTGATAATTTTATTTCTATTTTCAGTTGAACTTTTGGAAAATGGAGTCGTTGAAGTTTGCGCTAACATCGTTGCCAACATTGTTGCTGCATAAACGGAATATCTTAATAAAAAATAATAAATTACTTTTGAAATCATAAAATATTCAGTCTTATCATAATTGTGTTCCATTACATCTTTCTGATTACAGATTTAATTTGCAGCTTCTTAAAGTATTTGTAGAGAGTCAAAGTGGCTCGGTGACGTGGATACTTCATTCTTTTAGACTCAATCATTTCACATCACCAAGCGTTCAGAAGTTTAAGACTCGAATTTGCAAATTTCTCGAATATTCTTTTTTGAATCGTTTTCACTAGAAATTCAGCTCACAGCCTCTCTTTGCTAGGCAACAAACATGAATGCCATCAGCGAAGAAGTTCAAATCCCATAATAAACTGTAGATCTACTGAGGGCAGAGGTCAAGCGCATCGTTAGACTGTGACTAGCCCTGAAGCGCATACCTGGACACATATAACGTGGAGTCAAAGTATTTTAGATCATCATGCAGCGATTAAATTGCCACGCTGTCTTCTAGTCGATATGGTAAAGATTTAGTGACTATATTTATTGTCTGTTAGAGTAAGATAAGCGTAACATCCTATAGTTGCCAGAGGAATTACAACGAATTAACAATCATGGTTTCATTGATGGGAATGGTAAATTACAATGAACGGTCATGTCTCCAAGTACTAAGTAAAGCGGTGTATGGACAAAATTTCTACTAAAAATCCTTAGTTCTTTGGGATTTTATCCATAACCTAGTCTAACAGCAGAACTTATCACTTAAAAATAAGGAGGTATTCCTCCAAAGGTTGCAACAAGTCAACAGAATTAAATTGACCAACACACTTTCATTTAGACTATTTGAAAGTAATTTAATACTGATAATTTAATATATACCAATTCAGGCATTTAAACAGTGCAGAACTCAACTTTACATAACATTATCCACTAATAAGTCCGATAATTTCGCATTCAATGGGACGATAAGATAATTTCAGGGTATAAATTTGCAATTTCTCTTAGGTATCGTCCAGTTTCGTGTTTTAGCTGAAGACTTCAATTCCTTAACAAAATGTTCAAATTCGTTGCATTGGTTTTACTTTTGGCCATCTCAGGTACCCAAGCCTTCTGGTCTGGCTGCCCCGGAATCTTAGCACCAACAACCATCACATCACCTGCATGCTCCGGAGCATCATGCACAGTCGTCCAAGGATCAACAGCCGTCTTCTCATCCACAATCACCTTCACAAGAGCTCATTCTCACTTGATGACCAGATTGACAGTCTTCATTGGCGGAGTTGGTATTGTTATCCCACAAACACCACCACATGATAACGCTTGCAATGCTTTGTTCGTTAACGGAGCACCAAGTGGATGCCCAACAGTTCCAAATGTACCAACAAGATACGACCTCACATTGACAATCACAACAGGAACACCAGTCACATCTGGAGCTGATGTCAGATGTAAGTCTTAATTCACAATTCGTCCTTCTCAAATATGGACAGTCTTGTGGATGCAATCTTGAGATTTAAGACAAAAATTAATTATTTTATTTCTAATTCTAGTTGAACTTTTGGAAAATGGAGTCGTTGAAGTTTGCGCTAACATCGTTGCCAACATTGTTGCTGCATAAACGGAATATCTTGAGATAGTTATTAATTGTAGTGATTAATGACATCAATATAAGGAATAAAAAATTATTTTTGAAATCTAAATACAAACAGTCTTATCATAATTGTGTTCAATATTTTAACGTTTCAAGATTTGAATAATATTTATTGTGCATAGTTGGGAACCCCTTTTTATGCAAAAGTTTAGTGTGTTTTTGAATCACGATAAATAAGCATCGTCGTGAATAAATATATCCGTTAGAAATTCGTTTTAATTAAACTACATTTATACTATTACATAAGTGATGATGCGCACAACAAAAAGGCTCTAGAAACAGCATCAAAAAGTGAGAATTTTGTGAAATTAAAAATTTAACTACATTTACAAAAATTTAAGATGGCGGAACGTGAAAACGCATGTTCGAGGAAGGATTATTCAATTAAATATAGATGATCAGTGAGAATTTCCATTATTGAAAGCTTGAACTAGAAGGTTGAAGTCTTTGGAAATATCAATTGGTGCTGAAATAAATTTAAATCAAATACATCGAAGTTAACAGTTACAATAAATTACAAAACTTCAAGATCCAGTGAAATACAATGTTGTTGGAATGGAATTCAAAATCAGAAGAAAGATGCATACAAACAACATCCAGTGAAGTAATAGAACACGTGGAATAATTGAGGTATTACACCAGAGTTTAAAATAAATAAACAGAGTTAAATTGTCCAACACACTTTCATTTAGACCATTTGATTTGACCGAATATTTTAGTAGTGTAATACTCATCTTTACATAACGTTATCCACTAATATGTCAGAGGATACCAATATTTTCACCCAAGTTCACCTGATAAGATAACTTCAGGGTATAAATATGCATTTCTCCGAGGTACTGTCCAGTTTAATGATTGAGTTAAAGACTTCAATTCCTTAAAAAAATGTTCAAGTTCGCGTTGTTTATACTTCTGGCCATATCAAGTTCCCAAGCCTTTTGGTATGGGTGTCCAGGAATTTTAGCGCCAATAATTATCACATCACCAGTCTGTTCAGGCACATCATGCAGAGTCGTTCCAGGAACAAGTGTCACCTTCTCATCCACAATCAAATTTACCAGAGCTCACTCACACTTGATGACCAGATTGACAGTCTTCATTGGAGGAGTTGGAATTATTATCCCACAAAATCCACCACATGATAATGCTTGCAATGCATTGTTTGTTGATGGAGTCACAAGTGGATGTCCAACAGTTCCAAATGTACCAACCAGATACGACCTTTATGTAATGTTTTCAAGTGGAGTACCACCCTCAAGAACAGATATCAAATGTAAGTTTTAATTGAAAATTCGTTCATCTAATTTTAAGACAAAACTACATTTATTTCTAATTTCAGATGAACTGTTGGAAAATGGAAAAGTTGAAGTTTGCGCTAACATTGTACTTTATATTGTTGCTGCATAAATCAAATTCAGAAGTTGATTTAAATTTTAAGGCATTTGAAATGTTTGTAAATATCTGTTTTAAGATAATTCCTCTAATAAAATAGCAATTAGCACACAAAGTTCCTAATCTGATGCTTGGAAGGAAATTCAGTAAACAAAAAGAAACAAATTTGAAGTATTTGATAAGATAAGGATGAATGCAAGTACTTCTTGAACTCCTGCAAATATGAAAAGTTATGAGATATATTTTTATTACCACTTGGTCTATAATTTTTGTGAAGAAAAATTGATATGATTACGACTTGATATGACTTATTTCAAGGTCAGTGTGGTTGTGAGTTACTGTGTCGCAATCTTAAACAATTTGAAGTCTATTTTTAGCTGCGATCCACTTGGAAGACACACGGTGTAGATATGGCTGAAATATAGGCTTGAAAACAATTTGAATATGATCCGAGAATTGATTCAAAGATATGTAGCATCACTCAAAAATCAAGTCAGTCAATGTCCATGCAGTCTAGATCGGGAGTGGATCATCTGATAGAAACTATGGATTTTGTGGAATTCATGGGATCAATGGATAAATTTATGGAAATCGTGTAATTTCCATAGTTTCTGCTTGGTGATCCGGACTCGTCTAGATCCGAGTGGTTTTCGTTCTTTTCTATGTTGTGCTTTCCGGTCATATTGATTAAAGAATCTTGAATGCCAATCAATTGTTTAAATTAAGAATTGATGAACAGCAGAACTCGAAATCGATTCTGAATTTGTAGTGTAAAGTCGATTCGACTTCAAGCCCTGTATGATAGCTCGAATTGAAGTCTTTGTCTGATCATCGACTATGTGATGCTAATATTTTTACATCTAGAACCAAAAATCGGCTCAAATTTGTTTAAGCAAAGGAGTTTTCTTATCAATTTCCACTGAAGACGTACATTTGTGTCATGTTTAAGACATTTTGAGGTTCTAATCCAGTATCTTGGACGATATAATGCGGCGACTTGCATTTTTCGTCGTAAAAAAGGTTCAAAACCCGCCATCACGTTCATGTTAGGGCAATATCACATCCTACAGTTAAAGCGGAGTCGCAGCGATTGTTTAGCATTTACTTCGGTTGTTTAGCATCGTAGATGATTACTTTTCAAAACATTTTTAATTAATAAGAGAACATTGAACCAAAGCGTAATTAACACTTATTTTCTAATCATAGTCAACAATGAAGTCAATGAATTTCAAATACAGAGTTTATTTCGACGCACAATTTGAAAGATTAAGGAGGATTATAACAAATGTGTTTGTTTAAGTTATTAATCCTATCTAATTGAGGCCACATCATCAAGAGATTAAACTCTTCATAATTATCCAATAAGTTCAAGATTGATAAAAGAAATCAGCTCAAAGGTAAGCACTTCAACTTATTTTGTGAATTTCTTGATAACTTTTGTTTCGTCGTTGGGGTAGTCAGGTAGTCATTATCTAGTAATCAATTGACTTAAGAGTTGTTTTTGTTTTTAGAACTTTAATCCATTTGTTTGGTAAACAAAAACAGCAGAAATGATTCATTTTGAGCTGGAAATTTCCATTGTTGTTGAATATTTAGTCCATAAGCAGCCAAAACTTCACATCTGCAGTATCAAAGATCTAGCAAATTAATTTATGTCACCACAAAATTCATGTAGCAATAAATAAAGCCACAAAAAAAAATTAATAATGTCCAGAATGAAAATCAATTTTCATAATTGAATGTCCGCATTTAGCCATCCTTTAACTCTGTTGTCATTCCATTCAGTGTTCCTTTTATTGTACGTCCGTTGACATTTCAATTTAACTGTGTATTAACTGTCATCACTGTTTATTCTTCCTTATGTGATTGTTGTTACACTTTTTGTTTATTGTTTGGTTGTGGAAATGGGCAGTACGCTGACATCATAGCTGCCTTTGTTGAACACAAAAAAAAATTCTATTTAGGAAATTGGTGAAGGAAGAAGACACACTTCCGCAGAATAGAAGAAGAAATACATTTGTTGTTGAGCAGATAAGCTGAGTTTATTTGTTGGATTAAAGCTTACAGCCTAGAATGATGTCTTTATGATTTATTTACTGACATTCTTATCTATTTTCGTACACTTTTTTTTGATAAGAATTCAGAATTGCGTGTTTAAAACGTGAACTTATTTGCGTCTTAATGAGTGCAATTGAACCCGAACAGCATGATGTATTCTCTAGGGCAGTAATGGGCAACCTATTGTAGGGTTCATGGCATTTCCAGAATTATTTAACAGCACTCTATAGTTCCGCGCCACACAGGTTGTCAATTGCCACACTAGGGCATCACTACGTCGCCATATTAAAGGTTAGTCGCAATGTTGCCTTAAAACCACTCCAACGACTGATTTTGACCCAATTATTCATCAAAAAACGCGATTCCCCGCATTGCTCAGCTCGGGAAATAAAAGAAATCCTGACATTCATTCCAAAAATAACCCAAATCCAGCTCCAACCGGCAATATCAAGAATCTCACACCATATCTAATCCCATAACGAACTTAAAACTTTGTTTCCAATTATATCATAGATGGCAACCACAAGAAAACGTATCTGCCATTGACGCAATTTAAAACCTTATCAAAATCGTACAATTAATATTAGTGCTTTGCAGGTGTAGATTGATAAAATAAGAGTGAATTGATAACATTGTAGCTCATAAGCCATTAATTCAATGCTTATTGATAACTTGAAGGCAATTGCAGTTTTGGACTTATTAGATAAGCAGTTTTTTTGATGATAAATGGAGCAAATCTTTAAGAGTAATAATTTTATGATAAGAAAGGTTTATGGAAATGATACTAGGTAAAAGTTTGAGGATTTGAGATTGGAATGAGTAACTAAGGGGTATTGAAATTGAGTCATCATTGGGGATACTGTTGGGATAATGTGAGATCAGAAGTGTTCTTGAAAGGAGGCTGTTAGCACTTGGTATTAGCAATTGGCAAAGGGCAGCTAATGATAGAATCAGTTCTAGACATCAACTGAGAGATGCTATGGATCACAGCTGATCTGTTCGGCCTGCGAAGTAAGGGAGTATCCCTAACTGGCAAATTCATACGGAAAGATCACCATGGTACCTAAAAGGAGTCTCTTTTCCTATTTGGGAATCGAAAGTATTCAGTCATAAGAAGGTGATCTACAAGTGGTTATGTCGGAGATGTTCAGAAACTTAATCTCATGAATAAGTAAAAATGAGTCGGAATCTGACGTTACGATACTGCCAGGGTAACATTGCATCTCACAGTCAATACTGCGAC
Organism: Chironomus tepperi; assembly: GCF_022539635.2. Taxonomy (NCBI): domain Eukaryota; kingdom Metazoa; phylum Arthropoda; class Insecta; order Diptera; family Chironomidae; genus Chironomus; species Chironomus tepperi. The sequence continues at coordinate 8,183,242 of NW_027226207.1, forward strand.
GTAGCGTTGCCCTAGCAACCATAATATGCTCTTTGGAACTCAATTCTGCATTGCTGATTCTTTGAAATTGATCCTTATTTACTAAGGTCACTTGCCATACAAATCAGCTGTAATTCATGGATTCTTTAAGTTTGCATCTGAATATGGCGCTATGGCAGGCTGCTTTGTGCCAAAAAGAATAAGTCTAAAGCTGATTTGACCATAAAGACTTCAATTTAAATTTGAAAGAATCTAAAGGTGATTTAATAAAGTTCTCTAACAATCATACCAATCTAACATCAAGTCATTATCAAATCCAGCAACAGCACATTCTAAATTCTCAAAATCAAGACACAGATTCCTTTAAAAAAATTCACATCCTCATCATTCCACCAACAACAAAAATATTCTAAGATAAAGATTTTCATCATCAATTTTCCCGTAGCACATCTGACATGCAAAAAAAATACATGAAAAATCATCTTCAACTGCGTCAGCAAACACAGCACAAGCACAAAAAAAAGGAACTTAGACAATAAATAAAAAAATTCTCTTTTTATTTCCGATTTTCTCTCATGACTTTTATTGATATTTTTTTTTCATAAGAAAAGATGATGTCGAAACTTTCAATCGATTTTTCATCGTCAGTGCCTTCTCGCCCAGCATCTTAATGCCAATTTATTATTTTCATGCCTTTAAATTTTGTGCTAGCAATAACTTAAAATAATGCGAAATAGAAAAGAAAACTTGAGTACGGATGAAAAAGGAATTGACTGAGCTTTACAGTTTTTCCATCCCATCTCGTTTACATGATTAAGAAGGCACAAGTAGCTCACTTATCATTTCAACTTAATCTCTCACTTAATGTTGGGTCTTGTTACTGTCGACGATATGTTGATAGTCTTTTATTGTTGCTACAAAATGGAATAGGCGTACAGAATTATAATGTATGTAGCATATAGCATCACATACATACATCCATATACCGTACCGTATGAATTGTGAATTAAAATATGTTTGGAGGATGAAAGAGAATTGCGAAAAAACTTTAACATTTTTATGTTGGCTCGTCTCCCTTTCATCCGTGTAGCTGTACATCTATGTGTGTGTGTGTGTCGGTGCATGTCTTTGTGAATATATGAATGAATTAAATATTAAATGCTTTGCATGAAATGTAATCAATTCCTTCGAGCACTTTTAAAGTTGAATTTTTTACTCAGTCAGGTTGGCTTTTTGGAATGGAAAATATGGGAGGAATAAGTTTGAAAGTAATGAGTGATTAAAGTAAGTATTAAGTGTGATATTAAGTCTTTTGTAGTTCTGTTTATTGCATGTTAAACACTCCTTTATTGTTTTATGCTCTGTTAATAGACTGGGGTAGAACTGACTTAATGTGATCCCTTCTTTTGGTGCTTGAGAATTGTAAATTCATGAATTTTGAAAGGAAGTGCCACGTTTTTAAAGACCCTTTTGATTATTAAAGCTGAATTTTAGTTGGGTGGACAGGGATCTATATGATTAGTTGTATGTTCAGTTCAATTGATGGTTCTTGATGCAATTTGTCATCTTTAAACCTTGTCAAAAGCAAAACGACTGCAGTGCGTCAAATGAACTCTTATCCGATCGGCGCAAGATCTTCTTGGCAGCCAAAACGCGGCAACATGGCATCCAAGTGACAATTTACGACAGTAAACACAAAAATTGCGACTTGGACGTCATATGACAGACACTTGGACGTCATATGACAGACACTTGGACGTCATATGACAGACACTTGGACGTCATATGACAGACACTTGGACGTCATATGACAGACACTTGGACGTCATATGACAGACACTTGGACGTCATATGACAGACACTTGGACGTCATATGACAGACACTTGGACGTAATATGACAGACACTTGGACGTCATATGACAGACACTTGGACGTCATATGACAGACACTTGGACGTCATATGACAGACACTTGGACGTCATATGACAGACACTTGGACGTCATATGACAGACACTTGGACGTCATATGACAGACACTTGGACGTCATATGACAGACACTTGGACGTCATATGACAGACACTTGGACGTAATATGACAGACACTTGGACGTCATATGACAGACACTTGGACACCATAAATAGCTGCCGCCAATCAGGTTGGTAAGAGGCTGTTGATATCGCCAGTTTAGCATTTTGTATTGGAAGTTTACAAAAAATTGCCAGCGATCAAGTCAGCTACAGACGACAACTGAAGAAGGACATAGACACAGTTGATCTGTACATCTAGCTAAGAGAAGAGTAAGAGAGTCTCTAAATCCATCCTAGATCCACCAATTGGCATGAACATTCTATAAATCTCCAACCATCCATACTTAACACCCTGATAAAGACAAACGGAACTAACTTTTACACTCCCTTTTACATCTTAATTCGCTTAAAAAACTTCCACCAAATTTTCTCTCTTTCCTCATCGTATGCCATGCCGACTTTTTGAAATAGAAGGCTATGTGAATAAATTCAAAAGAGAAAGGTTTTGTACCTTCGAGCAGTCAAAGAATAAAAATTTATTCCTTTTGTGCGTTTATGTCTGAATAATAATATTTTTTTTTTTTGAATGGAAGGAAAGTAAGTGGAATTATTTTGTTAAAAAAAATTCTATTAAACTAGTTTTTTACACAGGTTGTGGCATTTATAGGGTATGTAGTTCTTTGGAAATTGGATGTTATGTATTACATGATAGGGAAATTGTTAGGAAATTTGATGTGGATGGTTATTTTGTGGTGGTTTTGTCTGAATGGGGACTTCTAGGAATCTTAGTAAGGATTTATCTATGGTTTGTCTATTCATTCTTTATATTAAATGGTATTAAACCTAACAGACAAGGAGACTGCTTTTAGTTACCATAGTGATCTTTCTGTACCATGAAAGCATTGTCTGTAAAGGAAATCGATTATTAGTTCAAAACTGCAGCTCCATGCACACATGACTCAGACTTAGGGCCAGAGTTACATTATCTTGGTGCCAAATTTCAGATCTATTAATCGACTGGTTTTGCATGGGGATATTAGTATTTTACTTGATCCAGTCACCAAATCAGGTCAATCTGACCTATTTCTCTTGGTTTCTTTGAAGCACTGCCATGTACTCTCTTTGTTTATTTGCAAAACTAGTTTCGTCTTATGAAGATTAGTCTCATGACGCCAGCAAAGGTGCACCAAGAGTCAAAGCATTGACGCATGTTCCATATGGTTCGAATGAAAGCGGATCAGAGTCTTGCAAAGAGTTCAAGATACACATGTCTGGCTTGTTATACCCTTGACATGCTGTTTGAATGATCATTAAACCTAGTTGATGTCATTATTTACAGCCTAGGTCCATTTGAATATTAATTTGACTAACCGCATTGTGACACTCAGACATGCTAGTGCCATTCAGGTATACTAAACATTCTAAGTCTTACAACTCAAAAGCCACCTAAACTTAAGACTTACAGTCAATTTAAAAGCTCAACAAGCCATTCATTGAACCGAGAAATAATTTATTCATAAAATCTTTCAATCTTTCTTTCCATCTTGTTTGACTTTCAATCCCCCCACGCCTTCCATGCACTTGTTTGCATTTCATTCAGCTGCATCAACCATTGTTGAAAATCATAAAGCAATCGAAAAATCCATTCCACCCCATAATACCACGAAGAATGAAGTTATAAAATTTTTAAAGTTCATTGTATGATGTAAGAAAGGAGCTGAAAAAATGGGAATTATTTCAATCTAGCATGAACGAGAGGAGAACGTCGAGTAGACGAGCGAATGAATAAATTGAAAATGCTTTAAATACTGATGAAAAATATCAAGCAGGATAAAAAAAGCTGCTTGACGTGTAGTTAAAGGCAATATGTTGCTCTAGTTACTGCACAATTACTCTCATGTGACATCGTTCGCTTGTCGCTTTTATTGTGTCATTGTACATGAATATTCTTTGATGCTATGCATTATAACGGATTTAAATTCTGGCATCGACTCTTTTTTTTATATTCATTGGAATTGTACTTAAGGTTAAGTGAATTTTTATTGGAAATTTTGTTTTAAGGTGAGATGATTGGAATTTAATGAGAATTCGCTCTTTTTGGATGTGGATTAGGTTGAAAATTGGGAAATTTAAGAGCCAATTGACTTTTTAGATGATAAAAGAGCGAAGAAGGCATAAGAATATTTAGCAAGAAGCTATTGATTGCACTTGGTATTATAAATTAGCTGAAGGTAGCTAACAATAGCTGGCTATATTGAGACGTCTACAAATGAAGCACATAGATCACAGTTGATCTGTACTGTAAGAAGTAAGTGATGAAGTAAGCAAGTGAAATATTGTTCCATCAGAAATTAACTTTATATTGCCTTTCCTTAGTGACGTTAAACATTCCATACCGAGCTACTCTCAAGATACACTTTATAGAAAAATTCAGGGACCAGACCATATTTTAAGAATTGGCAGTTGTTATTTTATTTTGGTGAGAAAAGCAAGAAGAGCTTAGACTAAATGTAAGGATCTAATTCAATTACACATTGTATGCCGTGTATGATTTCGATAGAAGCTTATCATCAAGGTGTCAGCAAAAAATAAAAGGTTGTTCTAAAAACCACTGTTCTAAATAATGTCTGGATGAAGTAGAGCTCGAAGTTGACTCGAATTTTGTAAGTAAAAGTAGATACAAGTCGATTGAACTCCATATTTTATTCGAATCAAGCTCTTTAAGATTCAGCAACCTACCCGGATGGCGCAAATCGATTAATCGATCATAAATGCAGGCTCAGGTCACCACGACTCTGTCTATATGTCAGATTCTGTTTAAATCTGGTTCCATGCCAAAGTTCATCAAATTTACGTCAGAGTCATGGCGGTGTGACGCTGGATTTTGGATTAATTAACCGACATTCGATCAAATTGTCATATTCAGGCTAAATTTTTAATACTGATATGTGAAACTTCCTGTAGCTGTTTTTAAAAATTCTCAGAAATTCATTAATAATTCCAACTTAAATAAATTGTCAGTATGAAAACTAACTAAATTCAGTCCACCAATAAATTCTTCATACCTCCGAAAAAATTCTTTCATAATTTCAACAATAAAATATGAAAATTATAATTCATTTTATCATCATTTCATTACCTCTGTCCTTACTTAATATTCATCCCCTGTTCCTGTTCATTCAAATCGCAATATATATCCAAAGTAAAAGAATAACATTTCATGTATAATATTTATTTATCGAGGGAGTAAAGCATTAAATTATTTTTTCTTTTATTTCAAATTCTATATTTTATATTTGAGTTACTACCTGCCTTTATATGTGTTATATCACTCCTGTGTTATTTTTCTGAAATGTAAAGTTTGGCACTAACAATTCAACGTATGCGCAATTTAAATAACATTAAAATATATACGTGCTGTAGTTTCTCCTTTTCTCTGTTATTTTTTTGGGAAAAAAGTGCATGCATGACTGATAAATTACGTTTGATAAGCAGATATAAAATATATAACAATGAATAAAAAAGAAAGTCATATAATTTTTTGAATGATTTAGGGGCTTTTTGACGCATAGCTTTGTGGTTGTTCTATCTGTTTGGTATAGTTTTTGATCTTTATGGCTTTTGTCGGGCATTTGGTGGGTGAAAATTATGAATTTGAATCAAAATGCAGAAATTATTGTAAAAATCATTTAATTGTGATTTTGGTTGAATTAAGGGTTTATGCAATAAGAATGAGATATCCCAAGATTGATATGGTCTCTAGCCAGATACGATCTTTGGCACAGATCGATTTCTAGGCCAGCTTGATCTCTAAACTGACTCGATCACTTTGCAAAGACACAATCATGTACTTTTGCCTATAAACTTCCTAAACCTCGCCTAATTAAGAATATAAAGCAGTATTATTCAAATTATACCATTTAACACATTGTCACACACTACCACCACATTTGGATGCATAATCTACCTTCTATCAGAAGCATTTGGAATCTAGAAACCAGCTAAAGAGCCAGATTTAGAAGAATTCTAAAGGAGGTCATGTATCTGACCAGGAACAGTACTTCATAGTGATTCAAAGTGGATCAATAGCAACCAATCATCATTATCATGGATCGCAATTGAACTTTACAACCTGCAAAGTAATTATGCACGTGCTTAATCTGATTTTATTGCAATAATCGAACTTAAATTAGTCAACACCTTAATGACAATGTATCCATCAAATTTCACAACAAAGTTCAAATCTTATCATTCATACACAGTAGCTATCTTTTAAAGTCGAAGGAAATTTCCACAGAAATAAACTCAAGTTCTTCTTATCAGCTTACTTCTTTCCAAAATATGGCATATTTTTAGCACGGTCTATAAATTTTATTTGAATTTCCTTTCATCTTCAAAACATTTGACTTTTAAATTATTTTTTCATATCCATTTCCATTTTGAAAATAAGAATAAAATTTAAAGTCTCTACAGAAAGTGAAAACTCAGCTTTTGGCTACTCAGCACAAAAAATATGAAAAATCCATCTACCCTTCAAATATTTTCTACCTTTCATTCCACACCGCATTCCTTTCCAAATTTTTTAATGTTTACTGTTGCGACTGCAAAAAATTATGTCGTACATGACAAAAAAATTTCTAGTCAGGTAAGAAAAAAGTGTGTGTGTGTGCAGAAAGCAGTAAAAAAAAGCAGGACAGGTGCGTCAAATCGCCATAACAAATAATGTTTCTAAAAAGCCACGAATAAATGTTTGGGGAGGCTTAGATTTTTTCAGGAAATGTCTAAACTGCATTCGAAGCATTTTTATGGGAGAAGCAGTTTTATTTGAGATGATGGTGGTAGTTTTGTGGCAGCTGGTATTGATTAGGAACGGTGTGCTTGAGAGATTTTTATGAAATTGGAAAGACTTTAAGTGCTTGAAGGGAAATTAAGTCAAAATGATTTATTTAGAGGTGCATGTAGATGGAGCCGGCGATGGAACCAGTTATAGACGACATCTGAGAGAAGCCATGGATCACAGTTGATCTGTACGGCCAGCGAAGTAAGAAGTAATGTAGATGGATCATGTTCAAATGAATAGCCAAATCTGGATGATATCATGGCACAGTGTTGAATATTTAAAGTACTGGGAGTTTCTTTAGATGAGTTGAATTTTTGAAAAAGAGCTTTTATAATCCAAGGTTATTTGAATTTTAGTAATAAAAAGTGTTTTCATTAAAATCTCTCCTAATTTCATGTTTTGAAAGTTTAAATTGACTTTAAACAGTCATTTATCATTAATTCTTGATATACTAGTAGTTATTTCACATTAAAATGCTAAATAAAGACGAAAATTTGAGTTTTTTTGAAAATTTCATTTGGTATTTTTCTGCACGGATTAGGAAAAAAAAGCTCAAAAATAACTCGATCACCAAAATTTATTTACGAAGAATCGAAATATCTCTTTAATTAATGAATAATGGCTAGAACTAAGAGCATAAAATGATAGATTTAAGAACGTTTTATCATTTGGTACCAGTCATTAAACTGTAGCATTTCTAGTTTTGTCTATTTTTCGATTCTTCGGATGCAAAAAATAGAAAATTCCGATTTTGGTGATCGAGTTATTGACCGAAGAATCGAAATAACTTAATTAATCCAGCGTTTCAGTATCCACAACTAAAAAAATATGATAGTTTTCGGCCTAATGAATTAGTTAAAACAATAATATGAAGCACTTTAATGGAAATATTTTTCAAAAAATCGATTCTTCGACAAAATTTTTCAAAAAATCATCCAAAGAAACTCCCTACTTTCTGTTCACTTTAAGTTTAAGCAAATGAGCACCAAATGCAATGCTATCTTTATCGACAGTTGTTCTCCATGAGTTCTTGGAGATTGAAATTCTGATTTAATTCTCTAAAAAAATAAATGAAATGTTTCTAAAACAAAAAACTTTTGCAGCTCTCTCAAATCATCATCAAAATTTCGTTCTCTCTTTACCAATTCTCCTGTAAGTTATGCAACCTACAAAATCATGTTACATGCTGATACAACATACAATTCATGTTATTCTAACTCAGAGTTGTCCAAACTGTGTGTCGCGTCACACTAGAATGTCATATTCTGTTGGAAATGTCATGATCCGCTTGAAGTATGCGGTTTCGGTCACAACTTACCACCAAGATGTGCCCTGACGCACATAAGTTTGCCCATCACTGCTCTACCTCATCCAAAAATATGCAAAAACCCGTAACTTCAACTAAGCATCAAAATTAATTTTCAATGTAATTAACTTAATTCCAGTCTGTTCCTTTGTAAAAAGTGTTCAACATCAAACAAGTTCAGGTCATTGAAAATGTGTTCATCCCTTAAATTATTTATTTACACAGTCCCGAAATAATGTACCGTGTGAGTTCCAACAAAAAGACATGTAATGTGTAATGTGTCAGAAAATTTATTTGAGCATCAAAAAAAAAAAAAGTAAATTTAACTTTAATTAAAACATACAAAAATATGTTAATTCCACATGCGGTAGCACACATAATAATATCAACAATAATCAAGGGGTTGGAACTCCCGTGAACTTGTGGTCTGACAAGTTTTTTCCATACAAACTTGCGGTTTCACAAGTTTACCAGTTTTTTTCAAGCGAACTTGTAAACTTGCAAGTTTACAAGTTTTTTTAATATAATTTTTGGAAATGAATAAAATATGTTAAACTGGTATAGATTGTTATTTGAATTTTTTGTAATTTTGATGATTTTAGTGAAGATTTGGCGATATTTTTCGACAAAAACAGAATGATTTTTATGAGAAAATAAATTAAAATGAAGCAAATTTTGGACTGTATTGCTTACAGAAAGTGTCTTAAGAATCGGAAGTGGTTTTTCCTAAAATTTTGGAGATTTTTCAAGTGAAACACTAGTTTTTATTCCCGGAAATATTAAAAGAGAACGAAAACTGAACATAAACTTGAATGTGGGTTTTAAAAGATTTTAATTTTTAACAATATACTTTGAAAGCATTTTTATGCTTAGATATGGATTGTATTAAGGATTTTTTAACCTTAAACCTTTAAACCTTAGAAAGTGAACGACCACATTCCAATGTACTAAAACCTAATTATTACGATATTAATTGAATTAAATGCGTTTAAATTTTCATAATTTTGTAAATTTACTGAAAAGTTCAAAATTGAAGAATTTGGACTACTTTTAGCAAATATGTATTGTTTAAAACCAGGTTTTTATTATATTATATAGGCATATGGTTATAAAAGAAATCTCAAAATCCAAAACTTCTAGAGATTCCTATCCAAAAATAGTTTATAATCAAAATATTTCAAAGCTTAGACAAAATTTTAGTTTTTTTAAACAATCGTTGCTAAATACGTGCTAAAAAAAGCTTATATATGGCTAAATAATAGGAAAAATATAACACGGAAAACCATAAATTAAGGTCTCATACCAACATATTATTGGTTTAAACAGTTTTCAACTTTAAATTTTTAAAATTTTAAAAAAAAAATTATTTTTTCAATTTTCAAAAACTTGTGGTTTTACAAGTTTTTGGGAACAAACTTGTGAAACAACAAGTTTTACACAGAAACTTGTGAGTTTATATGAAACTTGTAAAAACTTGCAAGTTTTCGGGAGTTCCAACCCCTTGACAATAATAATAAAATTTTCAATATTTTGTCAGCCTGTGACAACATCTGCCATAACTTACGTGGTGTCAACTTATATAGTAAGTCATTTATTTATTTACAAAACGCACGAAACTCTTTAAATTTTTGAAGATATTTATTCACAAAGAAAACCTGAATTCTCTTGTGGGTGAGAAGATGCTGGAAAAATTTTTACATAAATTTTCTTTTTGTGGTTGGCATGAATGAATGAATAATGGAGTGTGGATGGGGGGATGTGGTAAAATCTGCAAAAACATGAAGTTTGGGTATGTGAATTAATTTCTAGTTTTAGTGAGTTTATGCTTCTCATATTCAATAATTATGATCAGAATCTGGTATGTAATCTGAAGACTATGATGTAAAAATTATTAGAATTCCCTCTAAGGTCATATTTAGAAGTTCAGCATCAGAGAATATTTAGTAAATATTCAATCTCTAATTTTAACTTGAGCACATGAAGTATGTTGAAATGTAGCGGAATTAAGCCAAATTGTTCCGAAGAAAATGTCATTGCTGGGACAGGATCACAAGCTTAGTTGGAATCCGTAAGGAAAATGACAGCCAGGATTTTGAAAAGCTACTTGGCGTAGAACATTGATAAAAGAATGTCAGCTCAACGTGCAGACAGAGAAATTGTACATGCTGCGTGACAGAGTAAGCAACAGAGTCAGATGATGAGCCTTAATTGCAACCTAAGCTACACAAAGAAGCATGGTTATGGGGAATCAAACCCATGTCCTACTATTTCCGTTCGTATTCACTTAGCTATCGGGGTCACTTGAAATGATTTGCAGGAAGCTAATTTAACTATCATTCTGCTTTGAAGGATTTTGGACAGTGTATAGATCTTCACCGTTGACATGGAATGTTTTGACCCAAAGAACCCTGACAAATTGAAGATTTTCTTTCAAAATGAGAAGAAAGTGATGATTGTCGACTCTCAAATTGGGATTGGGAATTGGCAAACGAAAGGCATCGATAGAGCCAGTTTCAGGTGTCATCTGAAGAAGGCAATCGATCACAATGGATCTGTACAGCCAGCGAAATAAGCAAGTAAGTCAGAGATATCGAGCAGCAATCTATAAATAACTCTTTAATTTCGAACAGAAGCAATTAGCTGCTACAAAAGCTTCAAAATTCACCACCTCCAAAATTCCCACACACAAACACAAACACAATGTTCCACTAAACTAGGAAGTTACTTCCTCTAAAGAAAAGAACTTTCAATGTTGAATGAATTTACTAAAAATATTCTTTTTATCAAAAAATAAAAACTTATTCATTTAAATATAAAATACAAAAGCTCATGATATCAATAACTTTATTCTATTGTTTTGTATATAACAAAATATTATAATACAAAGGAGAATTGCTTACATGTCATGACATGAAACATTTTTCTTGTCTGTGCTTTTTAGTTTTTTAGTGATTCGTTATAGTGATTTTACAAAAAGTCAAGGGTTGGGGATTTTTTTGTGAGTTTTTAACTGAAAATTGAGGAATTTTTACTTTTGGCTCAACTTGACTTGACTCTACTTGACACTCAAATTGACACACGACTTGGCACTAGACTTGACATTCAACTTGATACTAGACTTGAGTCTAGACTTGACACTCGACTTGACATTCGACTTGACACTCAACTCGACATTCGACTTGACACTCGAACTGACACTAAACTTTACCTTCGACTTGACACTCAACTTGACATTAGACTTGACACTAGACTTGACACAAAACTTGACACTAGACTTGAAACAAAACTTGACATTCGACTTGACACTTGACTTGACATTTAACTTGACACACGACTTGACACTCGACTTGACACTAGACTTGACACTAGACTTGACACTAGACTTGACACTAGACTTTACACTAGACTTGACACTAGACTCGAGTCGACTTGACTCAACCTTAATTCGATCAATTTACCCCAGATGTCTCCAACCCTTATTCCAACCAATACAATCTATAAAACATCATCTTCTGCATGTCACTCATGTAAAATCCTTAACAAGAAGAAGTAAAGATACAATTCATATAAAAAATATTATATTTTATTTATGAAGTAGAAAAGAACTTCCTCGACAATGAAAAAAAAAGAAGCAAAAAAATTATTGATCGTATGACATAACAATGCAGTAAGAAAGTTTCATTGCTCTCAAAGGGAATGGCAAAAGTCTAAATTATTTAATATTTTACAGCATAAGAACATTTCTGATTCATTCACTTTTCAATAATGTGTAAAAGTTAGTTCCAACAAAAAAAATATTCTTTATCTTAAATTGCGGAAAATTTTTATTGCAAAGCATAAATTTTCAATTTACGAATTGCGATGAATAGGAAAAAAAGTTTATGCTGTTCATTATAATGGAATAGTTATTCTTGGTTTGCAATTTGAGTTTGTGGAGTTTATTTAAAAAATAATAATAAATGGAATAATGAACGTGCTCTTGTGGGTAATGGAAAGTTGAATGGAAATTATGGATTTAAGAAAATGCTCTTTAAAGTCCTGATTGTGTATTATTGTCCAATGTTGGGTTTTCAATAATAAGTTTCAATAAAACGAATTCAGTCGATTTTATTTCAGGAATTGAGAAATCTAGTTGAGACTATTCTGAAATATTATGATAAATATCGAGTTAACTTGATAAATTTATGTTAAAATCTATAAATTGAATTCTAAGTCGACTTACGATTCTATTGTCAAGCATTGAAAGAATGAGAATGAACACCATTCTTGGGTTTTTTGGGAAATTGGAGAAGTCTGACTTCGAAGATAACCTATCAAGTGTATACCTTTTCGTAGTATTTCTGATATTGCCAAATACACCACTGACGATCAATCTAAGTGCATAGATAAATACATCCAAAAATGGAATAAAAGCCTATCCAAAGTACCTATATGAATGGTGAAAGCTTCAGAATCAGGCTAGCGATGATAAAGCTTACAACCGATCATTTCCGAAATTACTATTCTTGGTTAGTAAGTTCAATAGGATGCTGGAAAAGAAAAGATTCTTTATAATTCGGCTAAAGTCATGCAAAACTGAGGTTCAGATCTGAAAACGTATCCTGGAAATTAGAATATATATTAAAAATACCTGAAATTTGGTTCAAAATAAGAACTAAGCTACAAATTGTTAAACGATCGTTGCATTAATCGACTGTTCTATCTACAATATAGCCTCAGATCAGCGTGATTCTGACTTGGTATCAGGTGTCGATTTGTGCAATTAGGGATGAATCTTCTTCCGTATTCCTACCGACAGGATAACTTGACATAATGTCAAGTTAATAACAAGACTTATGGTCGACTAATGACATATAAATGACAATGACATTCAGTATCAAGTCGAAGTCACTCCGCCCTGGTGTCAAATTTATTATAGATTACCCAACTTGTGATATTCGAGCATATCATCAAGGTTGTTCATCTGTAAATAATTCATTCAATTGAAAATCTCATTCCATTTCCTTAAAATCTCATTCCAACCTTAAATACTGATAAAAAACATTGGCAAAAACCAAAGAAATCAATATCAATAATAACTTTCCAATAATGCAACTAGTTAGACTCATCGGTGCCAAATAGTTGTTGAACATCTCATAATCTTAATTTTCAATTCAAAGCATTTTGATAAAAGTTATATAAAAAAAATAATAATTTTATTAATCATTTCAGCACAAAAAAAAATTTAATTCAATTAAATTAAAATTCATCTTATTTGTTCATTCCAGTCAGGAGAGTCCAAGGCTTGTTGAAATGTAATTACTTATAATATAGTGTAGAATGAGTAAGAAAAACAGTTTTCCTTATAAAAACTAAAAACTTTGCCAAGCAATTTTATCCTTAGTCTATAAACTTTTTTTTAACTATTACAACTGTTGAAAACTTATGAAAATTTTTTTTTTTTATTCTTGTTCCTTGTTCCTTGTTTGTCATTTTTTGAACAAACAGCAGCAGCAGCTTTTTGCCAACAGCAGCGGAACGAATGGAAAGTTCATAAAGCTTTACTCGTACTTCTTTCCATTAACAATGACATTTTTATCTTTTATCGTTTCCTCATTGTTGTTTGATAAAAGTTGTTCCTTTTGCTTCTCCTTCTGACGCTTTTTGTGATCGTCGATGTAGGCGTTTACGTAGAAACGTCCGAAGAGAACCTAAAAAATTATTGATTGAGACATAAAGATTAAGGATTGTAATTTCTTTGTAAATAATTGCATATGAATGGATTGTTAGCAAATATAGAGGAATTGATGAGAATGTCCATCATTTAATAGTATTAAATTAATAGCAATAGCAAATAGTAATTTTGAATTGTTTTGAGACTTGTTCATAAATGATGTCGATTGGAGGACGATTGAATACAAGTTGAACTCTTGTAAAGAGGTTTTTGATAGCAGATCTCGAAGTCGACTCGGATTTTGTATGGAAAAATTTACCTGAGTAGACTCAACTTCATTCTAAATTCGAGTCAAGTCGACTCAAGTTAACTTTTCCATACAAAATTCGAGTAGACTTCAAGTTCAGGTTGATAGAGACAGTGTACATTTTGGTATTGGTAATTTAGTATTGGCCCTTTGCCAATTGAGCATCCAGCGATTAAGTCAAATTCAGAAGCTGACTAAGAAAAGCCATGGATCACAGTTGATTTGTATGGTCAACAAATTAAGTATGCAACGAGACAATTTGCAGTCAGGTCACTCGGGATATTGCTGTGCTTTGTGAAACCTATCCTTACCCAACATTTTGGACCAAACTCTTCAATTTTCTTAAATTTTTTAAGCACCAAGGCTCTTAAATTGCTTGGTCATCATTAAAACAAAGTGGCAATTTGTTTATGTTTGAGCTACTGATCAATGACTTGCAAAATTCGCCTCTTTCCCGAACAGACAAGAAGCAGACTGATGAGTATGCTTTTAAAATTGAGTAGGTTCAGTTCAATTCATAATATACTCTTGAGCTCATTCATTTAGATGAGCATACTCATCGTCAGTAAGAATGTCTTTAAACTTAATAGCTTTTCACGAATTTCCACACACTAAACTTTCTATTTTCCTATTCAATAAATTTATCGATTTTTATTCCGCCAATAAAAAATAACATAAAGTCTCGTTTCGTTGGAGACTTATGTTTTTTAGAGAATCATAAGTTAATAAGGAGAAAAATATGTCAAGAAAAATGAATGAACAATCATGTTATTTGTGGGGGGAGAAAAATAAGGTCGATTGAGAAGAAGCATGTCAAGTTGTATTGAAGAAAATTGTTTTTCATTCACATAATGGTTTTTAAATTGCTCATCCTGATGGTAATGTCTTTGAAGGTTCATGCTTGTACTTTAAATTGTATCATATATTCCATTAACACATGTCGGTTAATCGATTCGAAATCCAAATCCAGGTTAGCGTGACTTTGATTTGTGGCCGGATTTAAACCAGATCCAACAGATAAACAGGGTCATGCTAACCTGGAGCTGGATATTACATCGATTAACCATTTTGTGCTATTCGCTTTATCAAAACAGCAGAAGTCAATGAACTTCGAGTGTTGCTCTTAAAAAAGATCAAGAACAGCTTTCATGTTGTTGTAAAGAAATCCTTAGGGCATTAACATGGCTACGTAATGACATCTTAGCGACTAAATTGTGCTGATTGAGATACAGCCCATTAAAAAGCTAGTTTAAAGTAAGACAAAGCTAAATTTAAAATTTTCGAGTGATTTGTCTAAATATGCGTCAATATCTAAGATCCCACGCAAATTCTACTCTGTTTTAACACAAAATTCAATAGGGTTTCTGAAAAACGGCATTTTTAAAAAACGGCCGTTTCCGTTTTTTTCTGAAAAACGGCCGTTAACGGGTCCGTTTTTTTTAATGGAAGGGAAACAATACGTTGCATTCAAATTGAAGTCCTCTTTGATTTGCCAAGATATGTAAACGAAAAATTTACTTATAAAAGTATACTGCAGGCCAAAAAAATTGACGAATATTAATTTTCTTAGTTTAAATTATTATTTAAAAATTTTTTTGAGTCGAAAAATTAATAAAATTTTTGAAAATTTTCCAAAAATTCAGAGAAAAAGTCATATTAAAAAACGGAAAAACGGCTATCAAAAAACGGCAGTTTTCCGTTTTTATTTTTTCGAAAAAACGGCCCGTTTTCCGTTTTCGTTAACGGCATCAGAAACCCTAAAATTCAATGAATTCATTGCAGATCTCATCTACCAGGAATTCATTAACATCAAATTCTAGAAATTATTCAACAAATGACGTCAGACTTCGAAAATATAGGTCAAAAAAATGCTCATTGAATAAATATTTCTGAGAAAAGTTTGCAGCATATTGAATGAAATTGTATATTCAATGAATGAAAATCCTGATGAATGAAAAGTCCATTAACTTCATCATTTTACTATAGTACATTTTACAAATTTAGGTCAACCTTGTCATTCTAAAATTAAATAAAATTCCATAGCTAATTCTAAAATCAGAACATATCAGAATTAATAAAAATTGACAGTTTCTATATCCATTTCAACAAGCTACAAGTTAAATGTAGCTATCCGCAGAAAATCATTCAATATCCCACAGATGTATTGCAAGTCATGCCAAATATACAGCAACGAAAATTCATTTATTTTTAGATATGGACAAATTCGAAGCAGATATCAGAACTGATATGTTAAAAAAGTAGGACAGATAAGCTGAATTCTGATTGATTCTGTGGATGTGATCAAAATAGATTTGAGAAATAAAAGTGCATTTTATAAATAATATTGGAGAGTATTTTAATTGGCAGATGGGGTCACTGAGTTGTTGTGTGCAATAAACATGTGGGAAGAGCCACAGAGAGCTATTAAGTTTTTATCAAAGCTTCGTAGTAGTTTTCTGTTAATTTGTGTCGTTCAGAGATTGGATCTGAAGTTGATTATCTGTAAATTTGAAGTTATAAGCTTAATGAACCTTGAAATCGAACTTGACTGACTTGAAATGGTTTAAGCCAAGAATTATAAGACTTATTTATGGTTTTTAATAGCTTTGAACTGGATACTAGCCTAAAAGAGCTCAACACAGCCTTTAGAACATCGCTACGTTATCGTCAAATCATCAAAATGACATAGAAGTGCTTTTATGACTTTGATATAGCTATTTTTAGGTTATTTTGATGATAAGAAGTTTTATTAAGTGCTTCACTCTTCGTAGAAGTCAGAATCGCTCATAAATTAAGTCTCAAACTGCATGGAAATTATGTCGCAGGTCCTATCAAGATAGAATTAGTGCAGTAATTAGGAAAACTGGCTCGGAGCTCATTTTTTGCCATCCAAGTGGGAGAGCAGTCACCACAATTTCAATAGGATACCTCAAACCCATATTCAGGTTTTGTCGTTAACCCCGATAAGCACACGGCTTAGAAAATGAGAAAAATTGCGTCTCAGGATAGAAAAATGCCGGAATTGACCTGGATTTTTCTTTATTCCTAACCATGTAGTTTCCAGAAATCCAGTCATTTATTGGTTATTTTAGCGACTATGAAGCATAACTCGAGTTTCTTTCCTCGTCTAAAAAAGACAACTAAACTCAAATTCTCCAACATACATCATTTAAAAACAAATCCCAACCTAAATTCCTCATCACGTCCTCAATAAGAAGGAAACATTTCAAATCTCACAAATAAAAATAATGCAATATTAAAAAAATGTTCAAAAAAAAAATCTCTAAACAGAATCCATAAAAAAATTGATTTAAGGAGGTGAGAAAAGCACTTACTAAGAACGATACCATATATCCGCAGAGAGTGTATTGCATCCATAATGGAAACTCGCAATCAATACGAAGTCCATTGAATCCGAGAATGAGAGCACCAGCAAATTGTATCTGAATACATGAAAGGAATCAATAAATCCACAAAAAAAGAAGAACTGAACATCCTCAACTTACCAATTGAATAATTGTCAAATACTTTTTCCACCATAAATATTTGTTCATTTGTGGTCCGATCGCGGCCAAGCCATAGTATGTGTACATCAACACGTGAATAAATGAATTGACAATGGCGGGAAAGGCGGCTGTAAAAAAAGTGATAGATTTATGTAAAATTTATGGAATGGATTAACATTCGATTTTTGTACACTTGCGGTCAATTTGAATGCACAAAGTAAATTGCTTTTAATTTTAAAATGCGCATAAATGCAAATTTATGTGTGAAAATATTTAAATTTGTTAGCAATTGACATAATCGGATTTACTCAAAAGTTGAGCTTGTTCGAACTGCAAAATTACATTATTCGCTGTGATTTTCAATTTTACATACAATTTTTATGACTTTTACATCAAAAAAATATCCAATAAATCACTTATCCGACTATAAATACTCACTCGATCCACTTGGCACCCATTTGATTCCAATCCACCAAAAGGCAAACATCGTTGAGTGATGATAAATGTGCAAAAATGACAATTGATTGTCTTTTTTACGTAGAATGAAGAATAATGTGTCACTGAATTCCAATAATTTTGAAAAATAATACCACCATACTGCATCGACGATCTATATAACGGTGAGAAAATAAATCGAATAAATTTCAATATTAGAATTGTGTCATTGATGAATTGATTGAGATATAAATCAATTATTGTGGGGATGCAGGGATGTGGCTAGGAGTTATTTAATGGCATGTTTAGTACTGGGCCAGTACTACTGGTTGGTTAATTGATCCAAAATCTGGCATCAGGCAGGTGTGACTCTGGCATAATGTCAAACAAGTGTCAAATTCCCTATCTGGCAAAGAGTATGCTCTCAAAATACAGAAAGAACACTCATGTACCTAAAAGCAGTATCTTTGTCGATTAAGGATTTTAGCCGGATCTGACACCAAGTCAGCGTCACACCGGCCTAGGGTTAGATTTTCAATCGATTAGCCGATTTGTGCTACTTGGGAGAAGGTCTATTGCTCATTTTGAGGTTCAAATCTCATTTTAAGTTAAATTTTTAATTTTTAAAGAAATTGAAGGTCGAAGATAAAATTTTAATTTTCTTGGATGTCTTGTTCTTAATGAAAGAGACAATCTATGTGAAGGATAGTGAAGATAAAGGAGAATTGGATATCCCTGTAGATATATCTAAGATGTGTTCAGTCTATCTGAGATAATAACAAACTCAAATAACACAACGTGATTGCCTGGACATCGCTTAGTCGCCGGATTAGCGGTAAAACGCTATGTTGTCCTGACGGCTCCATGACGGTTGACCACAACCCATTATTTTGATGAAAAATCATTTCTTCCCATAGAACCGCTCGAGAAAATTGAACAATTGTCAATTTCACGACTGTAGCTGTAGATTGAACATCATCAAAGTCTATGTTTATAATTTTGTCGTTAATGACACTCCAAATTCGAATTTCCAGCAATTTAATTTCATTTTCACTTTCAAAATTACATCCATTTCCTCAACAATCCTCCTTACTACAAACAACCTTATCAATGCCATCAATTAATTATTCACAAGCTTTTAATTAAAATCTCTTGATTAAGTTCACATCCTTGACGCTTAAAATGAATACCTAAAGTAAGATCAAGAAGTCAATAATAGCATGCAAATTGATAAGACTTCATGTTTACACAACAGCATCATCAATATTCAATAGGAAAACAAAGTAAGCTGTTCATGAGCTCATTTTAGCATTGAACCTTGTATTGAGATCCTTTAATACTTCATTAACTGTTCATCCCACATCCAATAGCCTTAGTCATTAATTACCTGCATCTCATCCGGCGTCCATACTTGCCGACATGGTTCACAGAATATACTGTAATTTAGTCTAAGTGATGCTGTTAATAATTGCCAGAATATATAGAAATTAAGTGCGGCCATGGCTAGGTTGTAAACGACAAGTAGATTGTTAAGTTTGAATGGCTTTCGACTGTGGATTAAAAAACAATAAATTAGAGATTAATATTTCAGTCATAATGTGCGTAATGCATCAATGAGCCACATGACACTGTAAAGGAACTAGAAAAATAATGAAATATCATCATTTAATGACATACGATGACCTTCTAGTGAATTACTGAAAGTTTTTAATGACAAAAACTCTAAAATGCAGCTTCTAATCATCATAATTTTTGCATTGAATTAATGCTCAACTATTAATACGGTAGTGTAGCTGTAAAGTTTATAGTTAGATATAAGGGAAAAACCGCAGGTAAAGTTTTGCTTAATTTAATTATTCAGAGTAGGAGAAAATTAATTAGGATGTGAAATACGGGCGTCGACAAAGTTAAATACGTCGAGCATGTAGAGAAAAATTTGCATGAGAAATTTCTAAGGAAATTGTTGCTGTTAGGAAAGTTGGAGATGAATAATTGGTGTTTCTGGGTTTTTGTTTGAGTCTTAGAAACTAGTTTAAGGTGGATAGGAGATAAGATGGCAATCTGAAGGGTTAGTTGACCTTAAAATTGAGTGAAATAAGGTTACTGCAAATCAGTGACAATCTAGTTCAGAGCAACACAAATCAGAATTGTTGGAACTTTGATGAGGCTTCGTCAAGGGTCAAAAATTCAATTTCACCTCAGCGTGACTCCAACTTGATTCTGGAATTTGTCCAACTAACGGCACCATGCAAGAGTCACGCTGGCATTGTGTCGGATCTTAAATCAATCAATCGACTTGAGCTATTCGGGAAAACAAAACATGATCAAAGAGGATGATCAATGAATTTTTGGAAGGAAACTGTTGATTGAGACAATTTAGCACTTGACATAAGGTAGCAAACCAAAGAGCCAGTTTTAGGTCAAATTATAGATAGCAATGTATTGCAACCCAGTGATAGAACCAGTTATAGGTGACATCTGAGGGATGCCATTGATCACAGTTGATCTGTACGGCCAGCTAAGTAAGTAAGTAAGTAATGTATTAAAAATCAGTTCGGCAAGCGAATAAGAAGCTTGAACAGCACAATGCAGAAATGATCTGGAATCTGCAGTCAAGTAGCCGTTATCACACTCTTAAGTTCGGTTCTCGACATATCGATTAGTTTCTCATTATTATCAAATTTTGATGTCAATTTTCTAAAATTCCTTTTAATATAATCTCCAACAAGCTCCTAAACTTCCAGCATTCATTAAATGAAAATTCAATCAATAAAACACAAATTTGATCACAAAATCCTTGACTAATTTCCCTCAAGATTTAATCAATATTCTCGTCAACTTAATATAAACGCTTTATATTCCACCCAGGAGAAAATTAAGCACTACAAATGCCTTTATCATTATCAATTCATATTTCTCACGCTTAATGTGTCTCTTGTGAATCACAAGTTGTGATCATAAAAATAAACCGATTAATTTTCATCATTTTTCGTTGATTCACCTTGCTGCGCTTCCAAAACTAATTTTATGGCCACAAACATGCGGAAACGAGATATGTTGATGACAAAAAATAAAAGATTACAAAATATTTTTTATGGAAATTAGTTAAACATGCAGCACAATATCATGTTACAGCACAAGATGAAGAAACATAAAAGTGCATTTTAACGGTTCAGCTGTTGGCTTTTTTGGAATGCATTTACACAGTCATGCAAGTGTCTCAAGGTTAATATATTCATCAATATTACTTACTTTCTCATGATTTTTGGTCCGAAATAAACGCTTGTGAGGTAAATGACAATACCGCAAAAAGTGGGCCATGGTGAGTCGACTAGAAGCCATCCTTTAGATCGTGGATCGGTAAGTGTGAGTGTCCAATTGTAATAATCTTGAATTCTTTTTATTAAATCCATAATTTATTTATTTATGTGTAGTTACAGCTGATAAGGTCAATTTGTCACGCAATTTCTTTTTATTGCTGATGTTTTTTGCGTGGATTTTTTTTTTGTAGGAAATTTTCGATTTTCTCAATTATTTTGTTTGTTATTCTGTGAATGTAAAAAGATGAATAAAATTTTAATGATGCAATATATTTTTTTATGAACTTTATATGTGAAAATGAATTAAAATTTATTGCAGTTCTTCCAACTGCATCGACTGTAAAATTAAAATTGAATGTTTTTAATCAAGTTGATAATAATTAAGGTAATTAAAGGAAATGATGAG
Organism: Chironomus tepperi; assembly: GCF_022539635.2. NCBI lineage: Eukaryota > Metazoa > Arthropoda > Insecta > Diptera > Chironomidae > Chironomus > Chironomus tepperi. Next base: position 8,205,023 of record NW_027226207.1, read on the forward strand.
ACTGTGATTTATTGGATAGTAATCAGAAAGGAAAGTATACAATGGAGTTTTGAGGGTCAAATCTACATCATCCCTCTTTAAGTTTCTTTTATTTGCTCCAAGCTGTACATTGTAAGCTATTACTGTTACTTTGCTAGCTTCCCTAAAAGAAAAGAGCATGATTTTATGATACAGCGATATCGTTGCCTATTAGGGCTACTTCTTTGAGAAAAAAATAAAAAAAAAACCATTCCTGACCCCAAAATTTGTATTTTATACAAAAATGCCCCTTATCCCTCATTTCTGACTAAGTCTTAGCTACTTCACTAAATCTCATTTCTCATAGTTCACGATTATTAAATTAATAAAATTCAAATTTACATCAATTAATTTTAATTGTTTTAATTATTACACATCTACAGTAAGATTTGAGATAAATTTTTAAATTCATAAATGAACAAAAGTCAAACATCATCTAATTAGCTTTTTGATCTTTTTAATTAGATTACTATCAACAAAACTATCTAAAACCGGATAAATCTATTGAACAATATTCATATACAAGTAATTATTTAAAGCAAAAAGTACTAATTTTCATAAATTATTCATTGCAGTCGGGTGACAATTTTCATGGTAATTGTCATAAAAATTGCCACTTGAATGCTTGTGCCGATCGGGATTATCATTGTATCTAATTGATCTTCATTTTACAGTAGTTTCAATCTGTCATCAAATGACTTAAAAGCCTGCTGACAAGTAAACATGTTAACATAAGTGCTAGATAATTCGACATCTTATGCTCTGTCTCATCTTCCTACAAAACATGTAGAAAATTTAAGAAATGTAAGAACTTCTACGACTTAGTTACAGCAAAATCACTAAAATGTTAATGTAAATTCAAACATTTTAACAAGAAAATCTCTGACCGGCATTTTTCGTTGTATCTAGTTACAATGGATATAATGTCGCAAAAATGATATGCAAATTTATTCAATCAAAAGAAAGATTCAAGCTACATAGGAAGAAGACTAATGAATTAAAAATTCGTTAAAAGACGATCAGGTGTCTGAGACTTGCTGTCTATTAAGAATGAAAATGTTAAGATCATAAAAGTTTATGACATCACGAATGGCTTACATGGGTTACAGATAAACCCGAGCGACACAAGAGCAATTTTTGGGATACATGAAGAGGCTTTGGTAGGCATATAGACGGCAAATGGAGGCAGATTCTATTCGGTGTTGAAAAATGTGATGCAGCAGAGCATTAGAAGCTTCGTGGTGGAGCTTTCTTTACTTTTGTCGCTCGGGTAGGCACACAACTGGTTTAATATCCATTTAAGAACATTCTAGTTCTGAATAGAAATTGGCAAAATCCCAGCAAGCAAGTTGTTATTGATTTCCTACGAATTTCAAAGCCCTTATTTCTAATTAATTATGCAAAATCACAATGATTAGCCAACTTTTTTTCCCTTCCATCATTGTTTACCGAAACTTTGTTTCATAATCTATCGGAAAATCATAATGACTGGTCATTTCCAATGATGCTTCCTTGAATTTTAATGGATTTTTCTAAGCATAGCAACAAAATTATGCATAAACATGATTTGATTAGCGTAGGTTATGGAAATATTTCACGATCATCAACCAAATGTTTGTGACGAAATTCATCAGTAGTGAGCATCAAGCAGCAAGTTTTTCGTAGGGCAAGAGAAGTAAAAAAATATTTTGTGAAGATCCGTTTCGAGACTTTTTTATGATATTATTGTCTCTAAGTTCATTTTTTCAAGGTTTCGGTGACATTTAACTTAAGGTTCTTGGAAGTTACGATTTAAATTTTCATAATTTTTTATATTGATGCTGGAATTTTGAGTTTTTTATGACATTTACGCATATTGTAGGCTGTAAGTCATCTGTTTGTATTATTTGGGTATTTCTATAGAATTTTCGTGCGTAAAATTCTACGATTTTTTTTAAAAATATTGTTATTATGGCCACAATCATCCCGGACAGCTAATTACTTGCTTGAGTATCATTAAGACTTCAAAGCTAAGGCGCAAATTGACTCTGTTCATACCGCGACTTTTGATTTGACCCATTTTAGGGCCAAAATGTGGTTTGTTACATTGTACTGGACAGAGATGATCTGATCATGAACAAAAATGAGCCTTCGACTAATTCTCAATTAAATCTACAATTCATCTGATGATTAATCCATTCATTACCAAATCAAATCCCGAGACTTGCAATTATTTTACTCGAAAACGTCAGTGCTACACATACACTCAATTACCATTGCATGAGATACTCAACATTACATCTGAGATACTCTCAACCGGTTCTTAATGATTATAAAAGTTACGAAATTCATGAATTTACTTTCAAAATGCCAACAACAATGAGGAGAAGAAATTAAGAAAAGTTTTACTTTTCAAGGTCTTTTGAAGTAGTTCATTAATGATGTTCGTTGAGAATTGGGACTTTAAGTTTTGTTTTATGAGAACTTGTTGGCAAAATTGTGAACTTTTTAATGCCAAGTCGTTTGAAAGTATTCTCTTGACTACTTGCTTTCTAACTAGAAATATCTAACATTGTATTAAGCTATCCACAATGAGATTCAGTCAACTTTAAAGCAACATGCAAAAAAAGTCACTTACAAGCATGAATAGCTCAATCTCAAAATAGTTCAAACAAACTCATCATAATCGTCAAATATTGAAGTGTGTAGCTTCAAAAATTTATTTGCAATGTAAATCGGTTCGTGTGATGTTCCAAATATTTAAAGCGTCAATATTGTATTCAAGCTGTATTTAATTATTTAAATAGAACTGAATATTTACTTATTGAGTGTAATTCTTCTTCTTATTGATCAATATTCCGAGCAGCACAATACGGAGAATTGAATTTTTCGTCGTAAAAAAACGGGTCAAAGTCATCTGAAACGGCGTAGTTAGGGCAACTTTGCGATTCTATTGTAACTAAAGCTCTATTGTTAACACTGAATGGAAGGAGTCTCCATGTGTAGGTCATTTAGATGCCCTTTAGATGCCATCCGGAGACGGCTTCCAGTTGGTGTTAATGAAAGAAGTTCACTGAAGCCTTTAAAGCTCTGTGGCAGAGTCTTCTTCAACTTTATTGCTCTGACCGCGACGCAACAGTGCTCTTACAATGACTTTATGCTTAGCATTACCCCAGCAATCACATTATGCTGTTCGGGTACACTAAAATTCTTATTCTTCATCCACAAGCAGACTTTATCTTTTCCAAGAAGATATTTCCAACCAAAATAATCAGACGTGTCTTGAAATCTAGATCAAATTCATCTCAATTCCCTAATAAATGATCCATCCATTATTCATAATCAAATCCACAACGATTATTATATTAAATGTGTCATAGCATAATTCCTAAATCCATAAGCCAATAAAGCATCCCCCCAAAAAAATCTATGTCGAGTTCCAATGCCAATAGACACATAAAAAGATGTTGAAAATTATGAAATCTATATTATGCTAAGGTCTACAACATATGTTTAATCTCCACTGAACCAGAAAACATACTCGCCATTGAGATGAGATGATGCGACACTGCAGTCACATGTTAAGTTATTGTGTCATCTATTTTAGTTGATAGATTTGATTTTTGGGTATTATAATCATGTGATGAGGCTTAATGTGCGAAAATACCAAAAAATGGGAGAGGAAAAAGATGTAAAAATGTTTTGACTTATTGTAAGATTTTTAAATGGCTTGACAATAGCCCCAAACAACGCATGATACTATGAATAATGGATTGGCTTTTTTGGGTTATTTCATATGTTTGATGTGTTAGGCATTTGTATAGACAAATGAAAATTTTTATGTAAGTTATCTGGTAAATTGTGCGTGCGAAAGTATTCGAAAGTTGCAAAATTGTCAATATTTCTCGCTCATATGTAAATTTGAAGTCTAATGATTAATTAAGCTGAAAAAGTGATCATCATAGGCCAAGTAAAACAAACAGACATGGGCAACTATTTAGAATTCATATTTAACACATTTGAACTTCGTTAGGCTTCCAAAAAGAGTTCCTCTAAGTCTCAATTTCGACTGATCTCGAGACCGAAACTCAGTCAAAAGAACCCTTACATGAAAGTAGCTGTCATAAAGACTCTTTAACTATCGGTGAAATGATTTCACCAAAATTTCATTAAATCAGTGGACACGCTAGAGTCACGTAAGCCTTTTCAATACAAAATACAAGTCGCCATCGAGCTCCGCTGCTTTAAGTCATTAACTTTGGGTTTAATTAAGCTATTTTACTGTAACGCCAAGCTTCACTTTCTGTATTTACATTGAGGTTTTTTCAAAGACCTCGTGATGAAATTTCAGATCTAGGCATTATCATTGATAGTCTAGACTAGACTTACATACGCATTTAATACATAACACGCATCTTTTTAGCATTCAAAACTTATTGCAAATATTCCATTGTTAAACTCTTTAAACACGCATAAATGTATAATTAACAGCACCACATAGAAGCTGCTTCAATCCATCCAAAAAACTTTCATTTCTTTGTTTTTAAATTCTAGTAAGTTTTCGCTTTTGTTCCATAATTTTAACATTTTAATTGCAGATATAGCACCGGCTGTAACAGCGAATGAAATAACAGACATAAAGCTCAAGCCAAGCAGTTACTCATGATAAAAAAATGTCATTCAAGAAATTTGTTAAATACTTCTTCATCAAAATGACAATGGAACGAAAGCATAACACTGAATTTTATAATCGCGACTGCATGAACTAGATATTATGTCGCATAAATTATGTAAGTCTGTAATCAAGAAAATGTTTTTTTGTTTTTTCGGAGGTGCTGAAGTGAATTAAATGGCCAAAATGCACTTAATTTGCCCGATCGGTACACTTTTGGGAGTTGATCATGTGGTAGCTTAATTGAAGAGTAACTTAGTTTGTACCCGAGCAGCAAACTATAAATAGATCTCACATTTTGTAGTTAAAATGATCAAAAGCAGTCGTTAAGTCTAGTTTGTGTCATTTTACTGTTAAGTCTGGAACGAAGTAATGAACGAACAACTGTTTTGTGTTGCTCGGGTTGGTCTATTGCACTAAGTGTTCATCAATTAATACTTAATGACCATATGTCTATTACATGAACGATTTTTAGAATTTTGAAAGATTCGTCCGAAATTGTAAGCTTGTAACCTTACACGAATTATAAAATACAGCCGAAAACTGCAGGTCTGCCCATCTAAAACACAAGAAAATGCAATCCTGCTCATCAAAAACACCGGAAATTCAGACCTGCGTTGCTTGACTGATTCCTAGAATTCTATTGATCTGGCTAAGACTTTACTAGCTTTAAGAATCACCTTTTTATGAATTTTTGGTCACTTTTAGTCACAAGATATGGCTGTTTGTCACATAATCATTTTTTTGCTGTCCAATTAACTCCTGGGAATTTAATTTCTTGATTAAATTGAGTTTTTTTGAAGATTATATCCAGAAAGTCACTATTTTTTGGTATTTTTGGATAGTTTTGTAGGTTATGTGCTTATATAGAACTTTATAATAAGCAGCAAACCACTAAAAATCTTAAAAATTCCACTTTATCAAAAAATCACTGCTTAAAATTACTCAAGCAGTTCCTATCCTCTCCACGATCACTTTATAACTAAACTTAATTTCCACATATATCCTTAATATTCACTATATTTTCTTGATCCACCGCAAGTGTTAACACAACGATCGTTGATGATCGACTGAAAATCTTTTTCTTTCCCCAACCTGAAGCTGCTGTTGTTTCAGATGAAAAAAAAGGTAAAATTGCAAGTCGCGCGACAACTTTTTTTTTCTTTACTTCCAAAAATACAAGAAAGAGAAGAAAAATTAGCAACAGCATAAAAATTTTCGAAGGTTGAAGATGTTGTATAAAGGGACTGTGTCGATATATAAGTTTTAAGAAATAATGGATGATAAAGAGGCCAACCTCAACGAGAAATTGTCTGTGGCAACTTTTTCCCTTTCAGAATTCATGTTTTGTTTAATGGCTGTGTGTGAGACTACGTCTGTCGTATGATAAGGTCATTTATTGATGATAAATTTACTATGTGGAATTGAGTTATAGGTTAAATATATTAATTATAAAATGTAAGGTAATCAGTGAGCTTTATCGATGGAGGTTAAATCTGTAAGGGGGAGCAAGGTAGCTTGGGCTATATTGTGTTCAGCATTGGTGGATATTTATCTGTAGAATCTGAATTTAAGCTTCAATTTAGTAGATTAATATTGCATATTTACATATTCTTCAAATTTGCATATCAACTTTAATCTTAATTCAAGAATTTAAAGGAAATTCCCATCAAATATTCATAATTATCTTAGAATCATCATCAATGTGCAAGTATAGCTTGTGAATATTTACAATTTCTGATTCTACTTACCTACTTACTTACTTATTTACATATGTTGCTAAACGTCGATTTGGAGTTATTTAGCTCAAGTTTATTTGATTTTATACTAAATTCGAGTCAACTTTGAACTTTGTCTACTTGTTAGTCACAGGCTAGAATTTTCTGATGTGTCAATTTTATAAAATTTTAGGATCGAGATGACTCTGGAATCGAAAACTTGAAATTGACTCAAATGTTGTGTGGAATCTAAACAAAACCCGAGTCGACTCTGTCTTCAGAACCTTAGTTAGCAGCTTTTACTCCAAATTTGGGTTTCTTGAACTCTTGATTTCATTAAACTTTCAAAATTTCAAACTTTCAAAATACAAAGATTCTTACTTTAAATTCCGATTTCATTCTTATTAACTTACTTCCTTATCGAAGGCGCACGGAGGCCCATTGTCGTATTTACAATTCGTCGGAAGCTGAATCTGTCTTTAGATAACTTCTGCCAGTTTCTAATTCCCAGCACTTTTGCATCGTTGCTTACACAGCAATATCAAGAGCTCTTTGGTCTACCTAAAAATTTTTTTCCGTCCAGAAAGTCATCAGTTGACCATTTTCATACATTAGCTTTTATACAGCATTCAAGGATTAAATTATGCAATATCAAAATGCATTTAGGATTATTTTATGTTGCTAACTCACTCTACAATTAAGGATAAGATTAAATTACTAAACATTAAGTGAATATCAGAGTCTTAAACTCAAAAAGCATGTAAATGCCAAAGTTCACTGTAAAATAGCTTAAAAGCATCATTTTACAATCCAAAAATGCCAAAAATATCCGAAAATCTTCAATTATCTTTAAATCGATGCTCAATTTATATTGTACAATACTAAATCTACTTCCAATTTACACAATCCAGCTTCAATTTTTAAATTCAACAAAACAAACAAAACAATAAAAAATTTCACTCCAAAAAGGCTGCATGTAATGCACACGTCTCTTAATTTAAATCGAAATAATCTGCAATCAATGAATTTTGAGTCTTTCACATTTTGAAAGTATGACATTGAAATACTTTTCGCTGACTCTTTTTTTGTTTCTCTTCATGCACTCGCAAATGTTACGAAAGACATGCATATAAGTGCATATTGGGCTAGGTCCATTCGTAAAAAAAAATGTTGAAAATGAGAGTGGATGAAAGTCTTTAAAGCAGGGCAAGGAAAGGTGTTGAATTCGAAAATTGTTCATGCAAACCGGTTTGATTGCATATTAATGCATGGCTGAGCTTGTGTAAATTCCTTTGTGGAGATGATCAAAAGTTTTTCCTCATTAAATAAGATCATAAAATTCTCATACATCAAATAATTTCCAACATTTTCCATCTATCATCCACAAAATAAAAACTTTTGAACATAGAAAAAGTTGTCATCATGATGATATTCATGGACTAGCCACTGTGTCATCTCTAGGAATGGATGAGTTTTTTTTTATGATTCAAAGTTTGACATAAAGGAAATAATGATCACAAGTGGAAAGTATTTGGTATGTCAAAGAGTTTGGGGAATGAGTTTTATGACGTAAATGAGAAGTCATGATGAATTTAATGAGTTTTCAGGATGTTTCGTTGGTTTTTTGCAGTTTTAAATTACTTTAATTTGAAAGTCGAAATAGGTCAGTGACAAACTGCATCGACTTATGGGACTAATTGTTATGTTCACAACGACACATTAATCATGAGTTCGAAACTCTTTTGCTTCATTGCTGAATTCAAGTCCCCTATCCTGTAATTTAGTAAAATAAGGATTTGTACTGAACTTGTTTAATTTATAAGAATGCATAGAAAGTACAATACTGTACATTGTGGAGTGTCTAACCGATGGGATAAAGCTGGCTTAAAACATTCGTTAAATGCAACAATCGTCATCCTTTGGCTCTAACTTATGGTTCTGTAGTTGGAATTTCAGGGTCATTTCGATCTCAAGAATTCATTTAAGTCGACACATCACGAATCCTTGTTATGGATACATATTTATCCAAGCAGACAAAGAGGACGGTCAATTATTCGATTCTTAAATCAAACTTTATAACTCGAGTGGCACAAATGAAGAAGGCTCAGCCACTGAGCTCTTTAGGCGCCGCTGAAGTTCATTTATTTACAGAAAATGGAAGTCGCCTCTAATTTGCTGCGAAAGCTAACATGAGTCGCCTGTATTTCACTCTGGAAGTCACTCCGACGATCAATCCATTTAGTGATTATAATAGAGATTTAGCTGATTTTTCTTCGTTTGGTTCGCTTGGGCAAGATATCTTTAAAAATACTAAACCACTTACATTAAAACCTCCAATATAATCCACAAACCAACGATTCCTTCCCAAATTACCTCATTTCCATCACAAATTACCCACCAAAGAAAAGAATCCTCTGCATAAACTTAATTTTCTGCATTGCAATACTTTTAAGTTTGTCTGAGTTCAGACAATGTCCTCCATCAACAGAATATCTACAAAATAAAGCGATGATGATGATAATTGCGTAACAAGTTGCTTCATCATCCGATGAGATGGAGAGAAATAAAAAATATAAAATGAGAGTTACTGCTATTGTCACTGTCATGATAAACTTTAGTAGACTACAATAAATGAATGAGCGTGGAATGTAAAACCTTTTTGGTTTTGTGTGAAGCATAAAGGAAAATGATGTTAATGAAGTTGAAAAAAAGTTCGACATTTTTTACTGACAATGTATGATGAAAATATGCAAGTGTAATGCTGAAAAATTAATTATAATACAAAATGAGATTAAAGATGAAGAATTGCAATTGGATGGAAGTTAATTTTTATCAATTATTCATTTATGTCGTTTTCACTTTTTGCATGATTAATGCAATTTAATTCGGTTTGATGATGAAAATTGATGTGCTCGAATTTATTACTTTGTTTTCTTTTGTTTGTAATGAATGATTTATTTAATAATTTAATGAAAAATGAGGCTTGCATCTGTTTTATGCTTATTATTCAGTTTGTTGGACATACAGATCAATTGTAATCCATGATCGCGACATTTATAGGGGATAAATGATAACTCTATTCCTAACAGGCATAGAACATACTTTCATGGTACAGAAAAACGATTACGGTACCTAAAAGAGGTCTTTTTCCCTTTTAGTGAATGGATGGCTACCGTCCGCAATTTTGAATACCAAGAATATGTCTCGTCATTTCAAAAACGTGACTCATGTTAAGCTGCACCTTCAAAAATTCGGTTTTAGAATCATTTCTATTCAATAATTAACTTTAAAATGACAATCCATAGTCCATGGCAAATAATAATTGCTATTTACTTGAAAAATGCAGTTCTTGAATTGCATAAGTCAGCTAATCGATCCAAAATCCAACATCAGTCAAGATGTAAGTAGTTAACTCTAACAATTCTAGAATGAATCTAGCTATTAAAATTTTAATGTTGAGGTCTCGAACGACCTCTTGTCCCTCTCTCATTGGACTGATTGTGTCTACTAATTGGCAAGTCATCTACTAATTGCCAATCAGTCAAATAATTAATAAAGTTTCTTCATACTACCAATGTCAAGCGACATGTGATTCATTTCTGTAACTTTACTGACAGATTGACCACCAGGTAGACAGACAACATTACAACATAAGTCGATCGAGTATGAATGTCATCATTTTAATCTAATCTTGAGTTCCTATGATAAACATCTACTAATCAATACAATAAAATAATTAAACCGATCGATATTACTAAATACAAATTTTTCCTGTACATTCTATAAATATCCTTGTGTAATATTTACAAAATTTCTGTAAACATTCAGCTCATCAAGCTCCAAAATTAATTTAATCAACCGAAAGAAGAAAAAAAAATGTTTTTCATAAAAAGCTAATGGAAAAAATTTTCCCAATAAACATAAAACATTTTTGTGTTTTCAGTCAGTTTCAACTAGTTCCAAAACATATAACCATGACTAACTTTTTTGAATAGACATTACAGCCATAACATATTAAGTCTCAATGCCTTAATGAAATAACGGCTTACAACAGTGATGGGGAACCTTTTGCACACATTGGTGGTTATTTAAGGCAAGATCCGTACATGGTGTACGATGTAGAGCATTTTTAAGAATTTTAAGTGCCGCAGCACACAAGTTGCCCATCACTGCCACAGTTTACACCATTTTTCCATCAACCCTCACATTTTCCATTCACCACTGAGTCGCATCATTATTAATTAACTGACAAAAAGGAGTGAACTTTATGTACACAAATTAATAGCAACATCCACTCATGTGACATATTTTCTCACGTTCAATTGGAGTGATTTTTCATAGCTCAAGTGAGTAAAAAACTGATGATGAAGCACAGAAGCCTCAATGAGTTGCCATAAATGAAGAAGAACTGAAAAAAAATCAATAAAATTGTGTGAAGCACAAAAAAGAGACATTTATTTTCAGAATATTTCAGCATGTCGACAGATATTCTATTATTTCTCATCTATTGCCTTCATGTCAGCATGTACATGAGTCACAGTGCCATCGCAGGGGTTGGGTTTAGTGGATATCGCGAGAATTTAGGTGGATTTTGGGATTTTTTCATGAAAAACCCCTAGAAAATTGAAGAAGGGATGGGGTTTGACCCCATCTACCCCGCCCCTACCTGAATACACCCCTGCATCAGTCAGGAACATAAGAAATTTCTTTGTATTTTTTCTTTCATGTCACAAATCAATTCTGATTCTTCTATGAATTAAATCAGCAGAACATCAAGTCAATCCTTAAAGTCTGACTGCCAATTCGATTCATTCTTGTCGATAAGCAGCTGCTGCCAAAATTCACAACTGAAAAAATCTTTAATGTTGAATAAGTTTTTATTCCATTGCATTTAAGAGCAACAACATTGTAGCTCAGTCAGTTGAATGAAAAGAATGCTGTTGTGCAATGCACGACCTTGAAAAGCATTTATTGATTTTACTTGGCTGTGCTGTGTTGGATGTTTGGAACTGTTTTTTCGGCATTTTATGAAAATTTCTTGTGAATTTGGCAATTTAAGGAATTAAGATCATCAAAATTTTACAGTTAATAACCTAATTTAAGTATGACTGGATATGACTACGTAAACAAATTTTTATTGCTGGATCTACAAGCCATGACGACAAAAAAAAAATCAATAAAGTTCATGAGCTTTTTTAAAATAGCATGTGAATAACTTATGATAATGCAGTAAACACTTAGTTTTTGGTAAGGCGTTCAACCTTTTGGCCCCTTTTGGTAGTGGAGCTTGTGTAAATTAAGTGAATATGCTGCATTGTAAATTTAGGTGGTTTTTGGGTTAAATTTGATTGATGTGGTCAGAGAATATGAGAGAGGACATGATCAATTAAAGATGAAATAATGTTCAATAAATGGATGAAATTTGAATAGATATATTATTTTTTAGAGGAGCATCAGTGGCAGATAAAGCTTCTTGATAGCAAAATTCTTAATCTCGGTCTTAGTCTCGAGGATTAATTGAATAGGAGACTTTAAAAAACCTTATTTGCAATTAAAAATTGCCAAAGCACACTCAACCTTAGAAAATTTGTCACGACCCCTGAACGACCTCAATGTGTAACATCAGTATGCTTGAGACATGAATTTTCAGACACAAGAGATTAAACACTGACGCAAAAAATCAACCAGAAATACACACGTCTTCAAAAAGCCGGAAAAAAGTGTTTTGAGGCTTGCATGACTCTAGCGGTGAACCGGAATTTACTGAATCTAACCCAAAGCCAGAGTGACGTCAAAGCTTTGAGAACAACATTTAAATGTCCAATTTAGTAAGATTCCATAGTCAACTAACCGCCACAGTGTAACCTGAACCATTTACGCATTTAAAGTTCGTCAAATGCTGGATAAGTCTTCTGCCAATTTCTAACTTTCAGCATTTTGGAATCAATGATTGCTCATACAGTAATCCCATGAGCTCTTAGGTCTACCTCGATGATCAACCCTATCTACTCAATATAAAGTTTAAAGTCTTATCAATACCCATTCCTATCAGTACCTAAAACATTACCAAACAGTGAAAAAATCACAGCATCACAATGCTAATCCATAACAGAATCAACTAACTGATAACAGACATCAAAAAGTAAACAGCACATTCAGCTCGCTCTTCAAACATTTGCCATCATAAGCTTCAAATATTAAGCCATTTGCAACACATTTCTAATGCTCATATCGACTTATGTCCAGGCTGATGCCTTAATACTCGAAAAAAAAATTAGAACAGCACTTTACTCATAAGCCGATTTTCAAATGATGATAAATCAATAACATTCATCATTTTAGTCAGAGACGACGATGAAGAAATGAGAACTAAAGGAAGAAAAAAAATGTAGAACATGCTGATGATGACGTCATCAATGAACAAATCGAAAATTAAAAAATTTGTGCATTGCAGAAGAATGTTGAGGATGTGCATAAAAACATGCGCAGATATTTTTTTTTATATTTTTAATGTTCAAAAACTACTTCAAAATTATGTTTTTTTATTCTTGAATGTCCTTGCAGGTTGAAACATTGAAAGTGCAATATTTTGTGTAAAGTGTGAAAGGATTGACAACGACTGGATTGATAAGGAAAAAGGTTCGATAATTTATGTACCAAAAAGGACAATTTATCAGTGAATTGTAAACGAATTTCCATTTAATTTAACGGTTATTCAATTGTGGATACACATTGTTGTTACATCATTGCTAGCTGCATGACGAAAAGAGACGGAAAATGTCGATTGCATAACGCTCCGTGACCTTGAACTTCAAAGAGCACAGAATATATTTTATTTTATTGCTACATTAATTTTTTTATGACACAAAATAAATAAAAGAATTTTTTTTTTATGATTGAATTGAGAAATGCTAAGGATTTTAATTGAATTTACTAGGGGTAGAAGGTAAAGGACGGATTTGTTGAGTTTTACTGTTTTGATGATTTTTGTTTAGGCACTTGGAATGTAATTGTAAGGATGTTTGGTTGCAAATGTGAGATGAAGTGGGTCGGTGGCGCATTAGTTTAGTACTTCGGTATCCAATTATTGCAATACACTGACTCAGCGGTCATGGGTTCGAGACTCGGCAGGAGAAATATTCCCACTAAAACGCGACTTACAGTGTTCCTTTGATGGTTACAGACAGGAATGTTTTCTCAAAGGTCTGATTCTGACTTCACTCAAAACTGGATGTAACTGGATCTAATGAGTGCAGAAGGCTGACACATCTTTACTCGTTCAAAACAATAATTTGCCGCAAATCACTCTAGTGCAGCTCTGGATCCTTAATGATGTGAATTCTTAAAGGTTTATTGCTTTTAAATGGTGGCATTAAAGATGAATCGACAAAATACTGTAGTTTGTTGAATTTTTAGTGCCTTTCTGATTCTAAATATTGATGAGAAGTACTTAATTTACCTCTACAAGGCGATCAGATGAATGTCATCCTCAATTTGAAGCATTTACACTGTCAAAAATCTTTCTAAAAATACATATCCTCGACGATTCAACAACCAGCACCTTCATCTCCTCCTTCCCTCTTCCTCAATTTTCATCAATCCCCTTCATTATCAACCACTTCATCATCCATAAATCCACATGTAAAAATTCCTTCTCATCCAATAATTTTTTGATTTTTCAGTCAATAAATTTCACACATTATTTAATTAGCACTGCATACATAACATCCAATGGACATAGACGTGTAAAAAAATTCAAAAATTCCAAAACAGGAAATTGCTTAATTTTTCCCTCAATTAACTAGAATAAATAACATTTTGACGCATTCAAGTTGAAAATTAACAGGATTTTCAATTAATTTTCTCATCATCATCAAGGACACTCGAGTCCAATTATGTCTAAGCAACAGTCAAATTTGTCAGATTACCCTTCATCCCATTGTCAACTTCGTCATCATAATTTTTAAATTGAATTAAAATCACCAAATAGGTTGTACATGCGGAAATTATATTATAAAATAGCGACATGTCAATCGAGAAGAAATTATTGGCTGTAAATTCAGTTTTTAAATGAATTGATTGAAGTGCAAACATGTCGACGAGATCTGTGATGTCATCTTCGTTGGCTTCGTAGCTGAATTTTCTCAAATATTGTGAGCAGGTTTCGATCTGGAATTGAGATGAAGAGAAATTTTGGGGTGAATGTTTGAATCTAGTGATGCAGCTGTTGGTGCCAAAATGACACAAATTGGTAGATCAATCTCAGGTTGGCATGACTCTAAATTAATGGTGGATTTGGCTTAAATCCGACACCATGCTAGAGTTACGACCGTCTGGTGATGTATTTTGGATTAATTAACGGACTTGTGGCGTTTAAAATGCTTTAAAGGTACTTATAGAAGGCAGTGATCTTGTTGTCAGTGTTATGACTTGCTCAGCAACTGTATTAGACACCAACTCAATATTTCAGGCTTCTAATTGATTGCAGAAGTCAGAACAGACATTCCTGAACTCTAATTATGTAATTTGTGCTTAAAGTGCTTAATATGCAATTAGATGGATATAATTGCATATTAAGCACTTTTAGCTCTTTTAGACAAAGAGTCAATGTCATGCCATAATTCTCAACAATCAATCAGTAAGCCTCTATTAGCATCCATAAGCATGCAATTTCCTTCCAAATTATGTCATTAGATTCATTTAATTCCAATTTAATCCCAAACATCAAAAGCTAAAGTCCTTCAAAAAAATATCCATAGCCATAAACCCCAAATCTCCCCACAAATCCATCAAAAGCAAAAAAAAAATATGTTAACCTACCTCATTTCTAGTGAAATGACATGCAAGACAGCTGAATGTGATTTTCATTGCATTCGGAAAAAGCCAAACAAAATAGATGAAAACTTTGTCTTTTGATGCTTCCCATCCATCATAGTATGTTAAATAGAACATCATAAATATCAACGACGTCAGAAATATGAAGTCATGAGCAAAATTCATCACCAATGAGAATCCAAAAATTTGATTCAAGTCACCAACACTCGTACATAAAAGTCGATAAACTCGCGTGTATTTCATCACTTCCAAACATAATTTACTTTTAGTTTCAAACATTTTTTCCAAAGTTTCCGGTGGGAATCGAACGACTTCCTTAAGTTTCTGGTTGAGTTGATAAGTTCGGAGAAATATTGCTGATACGTAAAAGATGAAGACTAAAGTAAATATGCCTGATATTGATGCAAGAAGTAAGTAGTTGATGTTGAACATTGTTGAGGTTAAAACAGCTAATTCCTCAATTTTAACAACTAATTTCAAACATACTCCAAAGTAGTAACCCAAAATTGCAGCAACACAAGCTAATGAGATGTTCCTGAACATTGCTGGATCCATTGACGACCGGAAGGAAGTGAATAGCAATTCATCAATTTTCTGCAATTTTTCCATAAAATTAATCTGCGAATGTCGTGTTATAATTGAATTGAACATGAAATAAAAGCTGCAAATAGCTGTGGCTATAACTTCTACAGTAACAACCATGAATCTTGTATGCTTAGTTCTATCGTTGAGATCTGAGTGGAATAAACATGAAAAAACAGCATAAAAACCCACAAAAATTGCATTTCCATACCTGTTTTCAAAACATTCATGTAGTAATCGTATCCAAAATACGTATTAAGTGCCAGAATCAAACCGATGACAGCTACAGATATAACCACTTGCATCAAATCGGTCACAAACTTCTTTTGATTATTCTCATAACGAAATGAAACCAAACGAAATACCTGCTGGCTCCGTATAATCCATTTCATTGAATCAAACAGATGTGAATTCATGTCTGTATCTCGGTCAGTGCAAAGACAATTTTTTTAGGTCCAATAGACTCAAAAGTTCAAAGAAAATTAAATGACAATTTTTAATATCTTTTTTATTCATGTGCTACCAATCCAATTTAATTAATTAAGTGGAACAATAACCAAAAAAACGGAATTCAATTAAACGGACAAAATAATCGATAAAAATATCGTTGAAAGTATCACAATGATTGATAATTTAATTTTTAGTTTCTCTTCAATATTTCTTATTAGTGATCAAAAAATTAACGGTTTTGAAAAATTTGAATTTATTGTGGTGAATTAAAATTCACCAAAGCTCTTGATTTTCAACAACTGACATGTGAAATCAAACAGTTTCTTGACTTCATTAAAATCTTTTGATTTTGGATGTGATTTGTCGTAGTAGCAGTTACTTAAGTATGTTCCGCCTTTTCCTTCGAGGTATGGACTTATTGCTGCATAGACAATTGTGCGGGATCCTGATTCGGGGGTCTGGAATTGGAAGTTTTAAGAATGTAAGTCATCAGAGCTGGAAATCGAATGACTTTATATGAAAAAGTCTACTAGACTTAATGCCTTCTTCTTGGATTGTGGTTTATGGGACCGAACATGAATTTGACCAAATTATGGATTGATTCAAGTGGAATTTCGGTCGATCTCATTGAACCACATCCAGTTCTAGAATTAATTGTAAAAATAATTGGCAAATAATATACAAACCTTATAGAAAACATCCTTAAACCACGGAATAGCTGTGTTGCTTGAATATTGGAACAAATCAGTATTTACTATTCCTGGATGAGGTGCATGTGATTGAATTTTCAGTCCACGTTCCTTAAAAATCACTTCAAGATATTTTGTGAAATAAACCTGTGCTAATTTACTCTTGCCGTAAGCGTCTGTTGGATAGTAGTATTTTCTGATGAAAAAGGAATGAAAATTGGGAAATTAAAACTTTGATTGGAATTTAAATGGTTTAAGGGAGTTCCAGGAGTTGCTGTTTGCTGTATCTTATCTAGGGTTTCACCAAGAACCACTGGATAGCAGTTTTGGCTGTTCCTAATAATTGGTTCAAGGCAGCAGATCTGGAGTTTAGGACGAATCTTAATATGATCCATACTGGATGCACATTCCCTAGGGTATAGCGATCAGCCTTGTCTGCAACAAGCCACATTTCGTACAAAACAAAAATCTACCTACTTGCAATTAAAATCATCATAATCCATATCAGCAACTCTATGGATACAGCTCGATACATTGACAACCCTAACATTCTTTCCATCATTTGATTCAGTTCCTTTTATCAGCTCCGGTAACAATAAATGAGTCAATAAGAAATGTCCCAAGTAGTTGATTGCCATTTGTGACTCAAATCCATCCTTAGTTTCATAGTATGGAGTTGCCATAACACCGGCTAAAATGGTAAATCAGTTCATTGATCTCTTCCAATATTGGAATTTAAAATATTTTCATCAAATTCGAAAATATGTAAATTCTATTATTGACTATCGCGAAACTTACCGTTATTTATCAAAATATGGATAGCTGGAAATGATTGTTTCACTTTCGCGGCAAACTGACGAACTGATTCCATATCTCCTGTATCACATTGGAGGTATGTGATGTTATTTTTGCATAAATCAACTCCGATGGCTGTTTCGACTGATTTTTTAGATGATTCTGGGTTTCTGACACCTAAATGAGGAATTAGGGATAGGAATAGATATTAGGTGCATGTTTATATTAAGCACAGACAAATTTATGAATTCAATTAGAGGTTTCAGACTTAAAACGAGTCAAATTTGACTTTATTGCTCCCAACAGCACAACCTGTTTGCTAGTATATCGTAACATCGTCGTATCAACCACAAAAATTACGGTTTGTCGCATTGCATTGCTCGGATTGTTTTAAATCCAGCCGCGTACAACAATTTCATCAATAAATCTTAAGACATTTCATGTCTGGAATGTAAAACTCGAACATTTCGTGTAACTTTACAAATCCCAAAACATTGACTACTTTTAATCCAAATGCAGGTCTTTCCTGTTGATATTTAAGGTCGACATCAAGTCAACATCATAATAGTCTAATCTTGGTCTAATCATTGATGACATCAAAACAATATAAAACCGGTAAAGTTAAACTTACCCATAACAACTTTCATTTCGCATCTTAATAGCTTCTTAACAACATGAAGGCCAATTCCTGAAAAATATTTTAGGGAATTTAGTAGAAGATTCTGTTTAGAGATTGTTAATTAATGACTTTAAAATTTGATTTGGATTTTCAGCAATTATTTTAAAGATGTGATTAGTTGGCCACTTCAAATTTTAAGATTTTATGCATATTATAGCTCTTTGGAATCATTTGAATGTTGTGTAGCACTTGTTTGCCTAATTGGTTGGACTACAGAAGAGTCTAACTCAAAAAGTCGAAAATATGCCACAAGCTGCTGCTGTATAAGAAGTCTCCCGAGTAGCACAAGCTCTAACAGGTAAAGAGAAAGCTTTTCGATATCGTAGTTGTCTTTCTGTAATATAAAAGCATGCTCTTTGCCTGTTAGGCAATTCAATTTATCGTTACTAAGTCCAACACCAGGACAGCATGACTCTAGCATGATGCTGATACTGAATTTAAACCGAATCCGGCATTATGTCAGCATTACAAAGGCCTGGAGCTGGATATTTGATAAATTGATCGATTTTTGCTATTCGGGTCTAACACAGCGTTTACGAATAAGGGACAGAGAAGTTGAATTCCACAAGTTTTTCCATTACATAACATCCAAATGACCCCTATCACTGCTATTTTTATGCAGCACATGAAAATTCCAATTTAATTTCAAAATATAATAACTCACCTCTATTTCCTCCAGTAATGACAGCAATTTTATTCGGAAGACTTTCTAACTCTAAAATTTGAAAGAATCAGTGTGAAAAAAAGTTATAAAACATTTCCATAAAGTCACAACATCCATAAATAGATTCACAAACAATGTCATTCATATTTATCAACAAGCTTGCATAAATTTGACAAAAACTTGATAAATTTATTCATCAAACCACAAAATTGACAATAAAAAGTCCACTCAACTGATTCGGTTCCTCTTCCTCAATATAAAGTCTTCATTTTGCGATCTTATTCCACATAAAATTGTCCTAACTTCAATCTTAAATTCCTTCCATGTTTTTGGAAACTCTTTTGTCGATCGAAAGAAGTAAAAGAGTAAAATTGGAATAGGTGTTAATAGGGCGAAAGCAGCCGCTAACAAGTTCATCACTAAAAATATTATTTTTCTTATGTCCAACACTTCCGATGCGTGTGAAGATCAAAACGAAACTGAAAGTTAACAATGAGAAATATTTTTCTGTGACTGGTTTTTCTGGCTGAAAGATGAGAGGAACGTGAGATAAAATTTTGGGTAAACAAAAGCAGCCAACCCGAAAGAATGTAAATCAACATTTACTGATGAAAACTGGAAATGAAGAAAAAATCGAAAAAAAAGAATTAATTATTCCAGCATGTGATGTGATACACGTGAATTGGAAGTAATGATTTCTTCTTGGGATTTACTTAAGTGTAGTCGAATGATGACGCACGAAAGGTTTGGTGAGAACAAAGTTTATTGACATATCTATTGTCAGAGGTGTAGTCAGGATTTTCATTTAATATTGAGAATTGACTATAAACAGGTTGAGTTTCTGGAGGTATTTATGGAAGGTCATTGATCAAAAATGATCTGTACGGTCATTTAAGTATGTAAGTAAGTAAGATGTGTAGTCAGGAGAGGGTTTTGAAAAGGTTTGACTCGATTAGTGATGTGGTATCTCCAGAAATCTAGGCTATATCACTAAACTCTCCTTAAAACTGCTGATATTTGGCTTAAAAACTTAATTAGAGCTGCGCAAGTCGGAAAACTGCATTTTTCGTCGTAATAATGGGTCGAAATCAGTTGCCACTGAGCCTTTAATCAGATGTGAGCCTTACCTTTCATTCAGCGACTGCACTTCAGTGCCCTAACGTTAATCTGTTGGATAATAGATCTTCCCAGTCCGACACTTACTTCACCTCATTTTCATTCATTTTTTCATGTACAATATGTACAGCATGCATTTTGTCACAATACAGAGATTCCATTTAACATACAATTAAATTATTAGCAACTGTGTAAGTTGTTTTGTGGTTTTGTTTTGTTTTTGAGAAAATAAACCAGAATATTTATTAATGAAATGAAACAATTGCATAACATCTTTTGTTGCGTTTGGAACATTTCATTCATTCGGTCGGTACAAAGTAGTGTGTTGAGTCACAGGTCTTACTTTGTGTGTTTTGAAGGAAAAAATAAGTTTTATTACTTTATTGACTATCATTAATCACTGCTTGTGTTTACAATTAATTGTTTAAGTGACTTCCTACAAAAAATGAATAAAAGTTGTGCCTGCTCATCTTAAAGTCTTTTAATATTGATATGTGTACTATCTGAATAGTTGTACGTCTAGTTCTACAAAAGACTAACTAGAAAGGCAGTGACCTAAGGCAGGCGTGATTCAGGATTTTGGCCAGATGAGGCGAATTCTATCCTCACATAATGTGAACCAAACCTCAATTGGTCTGCTAAAGCTGGTTCAACGCCATTACAAGATTACTATTGCATGCTATATAGCTCCATTAACTCTCTGTCCTATCTCAATTATCACTTTTAATTCTGCTTCTTATTAAGCACAGCATACATCGAATATGCAAAATTACAAACTGATTTGAAAATTTCATAATCAACGCCAAAGAATCCATAAACTCTGATCCTTATTGGAGTTTTCATATTTTCCATGATGAACTTTACATTATTTGTGTAGACTTTGTCTCCGTATATCCAATCAGAATGGAAAAGATTCATTGATATTTCATAAGATTTAGTGTAGATTATGTTACCAAAATGACATGGAAGGAAGATCTGTAAGATCATTATGATGGCGTACATGAGTGTTGTGAAGAATAAGCCACTGTCTTCTTGGAATGTGATCTAAAGTAAGGAAAATGATTAAATTAAGTAAAATTTATTAGAGAATCGTTCGTAAATGAACTCAATTACAGGGAATGGGTAGGAATAGTTTTGAAATCTGACGATTCATAGTCAGAGCGATATTGAAGCTAAAGCACCTTTAAGTTGTCGTCAAAGTGACGTTAAGGTGCGAGATGAATTACGGAAGATTTACCGCACCGTGTCACTTGGGATATAAATGCCATGAAGCTATCCATTGTCATGAAGCAATTTCATGCTTTTCCCCTGGCAGGCAAAGATCATGCTTTCAAGAGCAGAGTAAGCTGAAAGCACACTCACTAACATGCTTAACTTGAACATTTAAGTAGATGAAGCTCTTGAAATAATGCGTATTGCCAGTTAGAGTTCACGTCCCTTCAGCAAATAGATAACATCTTCAATATGCAAATCCATCTTACCTTAGTAAAATGAAATATTGTTGAGCATAAAATTAACGAACTGAAAAATCCTTGAACCATAAAATGCAAAGCGTAATTTGCTGACACTTCATTACAAAACTCTTTAATTTGTAGATGATAGCTGATGCATGTCCGGAGGTCGACAGTGCGTTTATTCATTCTAGAGTCTTTTACTTCCTTCTTGATTGACAAAATTCTGTCAAATATTGAAAATTCTTCAATTTTCTTGGAAAAATTTGAATATTTGTGATGACTTGAGACATAAAATTGAAATTTAACAGTCTTTAAGTAGCCTTTTAGTTCCTCTAGCATTCCAATGATGTAGCACATGAAGATTATTGGATAGAAGTCCAGTACGCTGTTAACTCCAGTTGTGTATAGCGATATCATGTATACGCTGCAGGTCATAAACATATATCCACCGTCACTGTTCTTATAGTCAATATAAGATCCTGTCTTGAATGGTAAACGACGATCACTTGATAAAATTGCCATTATGAGACTTAATGTGCATATTATGTAGTGAAATAGGTAATTATACTTAGTAAGCTTTGATATTTTTGTCTCATAATGAATTATTAATGGACGTTCTTTACTTCCATAGTTACTAATTTCAAGTAAATTGCCCAACTTTTTTGTCAATCTTTTAATCCGTTCAATGTTGATGATAAAAATGTAAGATTTGATTGCTGTTAGGTAGATACTTAATGACTTGCTGAATACTTCTGTAAATTCAATCATGTCTTGTTCTATAAACAAATGTGCAAGAAGTATTGTAAGCATAATTATGCTTTGTTCCAGACAAAATAAATGCATGAACAATCCATAAAGCTTGTAGATGAATGAGACATTCCTGTCTTGCCAAACGCCTGTGGTTTTGAGGAATGTCATTGGAAAAATGAATGGAGACAGGTACATTACTTCCAGATATTATTTCACCTTCCAGTTTTAGGACAATCTAAAATGAAACCGATTCCTTTGAAATCCGAATTATGACTAAAAGTAGCAGTAGAATTTAAAAGTTTAAACTTTTATTAAGAGCTAATGTTGACACTCTAAAGTAAAGAAATGTAAATGTTTGATAAAAAGAACTGTAAACTTTAGTAGTTTTTACATTGGTCTATTTTAATGCTCATACCGAATTTAAATTGATCCATCTTAAGAAGAACAATCTTTATGAATAGACTTTCAGCTCTAATCGAATACTTTCAACAATTCAAAAATTCAATCAATTTGACAACACTGAATTATAGGCTGAACATGTACATCATCTAATTTCCACGTAATATATTGAAAATTTAATACAAATTAGTATTCAAAAGTTACACATTAAGTTTGAAATTTTTCGTGTGTCATTGTTTTGTGTAGTTAGGTTGTAATTGACATTAGTCCGTGAACTTGTGGATAGGAAACTTCTTTTTAGGTCTGGAATATTTACTGATTGTTGTGTATCGCGTTAAATGATGATTATTGGCTTATTAATCGTGCAGCATAACAAAGTTGTGCACATCATCGGCTCTGCCGGCATCATTGAGGCTGAATCCCTGTTTGAGCCTGTTTGGTTTCTGAATGGCACAATGGGTCGAAATCCATCGTCACTTTTCCATCATTTTACCCTTAATACAGCGATCCATCGATGCCATAGCGAATCCTAATTTGCTGTTCGGAACTTAGTTTCTTCTAATTTCAAATGATCTTGTATTCAAATATTTCCTATAATCAGCTTATCTATTTGGTATTTCAAAGGTCTACAACAAACCTCTCTCAATTTCCTTGTCTGCATGACTATACGATTTCAAATAAATTCAAGGTCTTATTTTTTTTGCAAAAATATTTCAACCTTGATCATTCGCAATCATCCTCTTTATATACAGAGAAGTTGACACTCACCATGGTCATCTTACGTAATGAAGTGCAAATGATTATGTTATGTGAAACTGACTTCAAATGTTATTGCGAATTAATATTTTTTGCAATTTTTTATGTGTTTTGGAATCTATTTTGAGGAGTTTTATGAGTTAAGATGATGATTCAATTTCTTAAAATGGATTTTATGGACGGTTTTAAGGAAGTTTTTCATGGAAATAAACATAATAAACTGTATTGATTAAAGATTAAGATGCAAATCTCAATGTTGACTCGGATTTTGAACGGAAATTCAAATCGGCTGAATTACTTGACTAAAGCCTTCTAAACTTCATATAAAATTCTAGTCGGCCTCTAATTCCGATTGACAATTCTCAATAATTTCCACATTCGATCTCAATCTTTGAACACAAAATCATCAAGTCATCAAGTCTACTTACTATTTTCAGTATCTTACATATCCATTGTATAAGCAAATATGAAATATCCAAACAAATTCAATTGTCCAATCTTGTTTAAACTTAAGATATATAACCTGTCATATTACGAAGACCACATAAGAAATTGCACAATTAATATTCCAACTAATACAGTCAACATCTTGTTCATACGTAATGAATTCACGCACTTTTGGGTATTTCTCCGTCTGGTAACCTTGACTTAAAGTTTTAACACAACACAGCGCTTAATTAAGCATGTTGGAATTGAAAATAAATCAATAATTTGCCTAAAATGTTCATTTTGACTATTGGCACTGGCAAATTTGAACAGCAACTACTAATGCGATGATTAAATGATTAGTCAAATACACACAATTATTGATAATTTCAAACATTTTTTTTTTATTCAGCACTGCTTCATTCTTCATTATTATTAAAATTTTCTTTTCCAAAATTTTGTATATTCAACATATTGCACGTATATTTAAACAACTTTTCACATTCCTTATCGTCATGTGCGATATCATTGACTGGTGCCTTTATAAGACAATTTGTAAGATAAGCACCACCCTTACCCTCCAATTCAGGTTCGATTGCTGCATAGACAATCGTCCTTGCACCTTCCTCAACTGTCTGAAATAGAGAAATAAAAATATGAAAGGTTAGAAAACTGGATATAAAGCTTAGTGACAGTTATTGGTCAACAATTTGGAAAGTAAGAAGAAATAATTAATATCATGTGGATTCGGTGGGATTTTACTTTTGGATATTAAATTTAGGTATTAAATCACAAATATAAATATCAAATTACTCCGATTTGACAGTTTTTTATTTGATTAATTGCAGACAAAATTCGAAGACAGCTTGTATTTTTTGGATTAGTTATCTCGACGGCATATAAATTTGCAAGTCTTTCCTACGGACAACTGATTTTTGCATAACACTTTATTGTATAATGTGATTAGTTGTCTTCAGAAATAGACTTACAACTAGTCAAATGAACCTGTCCACTCAATTGGGTTGCTATTTCGAATGGTACAACGTATTATCTAAATCATCGCTACCTCGCCATACTCTAGCAGGCAAACGTCTGCGTAAGCGGCTTAGAGCAATTTAGGTCTCTGAGTCTCAGAGTCTCTTAAGGTGAGTAAGCTCAAAAAAGCATACTCTTTGCCTGTTAGGGGTATTGTCGAAAATATGCGAAGTTGCAGCTCGAAAAATGCAATTCGATGCGTTGAGCTGCTCGGGTATATTTATAAAATCCTGCATAAAGTCAATTGTAAACTCACCTTAAATAAGAATCTCTTCCATCCTGGTATGTGATTAACAAGAGATTTCTGGAAAATGTCAGTGTCTACAACGCCTGTGGATTAAAAATTTGAAATATTATAGTAATTTAGCTAGTTATTAATGTTGAGTTTTAGAATTTTTGTTAAAATATTGCTTAAACTTTGAAATTACAAGCAAAAAATCGTGTTATTTCCAATGATTAGAATTAGAAATCTAGCAATAGACATATAAGAACAATAAAAGAATTTATTAAGTGATCCCCGAGTGGACAAAATACGTTTGAACTATACTGGACATCAACTTGTCTTGTCTATTTTTAATGCATTTTTGTCCACTCGATATCATTGTCCAAATCCATCAAACTCAAACTTCCATCCACAACATTTCAAAAAATCCAAAACTTTCTCACCTGGATGTGGAGCAAATGACTGAATATCCCAATTCTCCCTCCGACATAGTCGCTCCAACTCATAAGCAAACATAATCTGTGCCAATTTACTATTTGCATAAGCCATACTTGCACGATAATAATTCTTACAATGAAAATCATTGTAATTGATAAGTCCAACTTCGTGGACATTTGATGCCACACTGACTACTCGTGACTTTACACCAATGGCTTCAGCACCTGCTCTTAAATTTGGCATTAATAGATGTGTCAACATGAAATGACCGAGATAGTTGATAGCCATTTGAGAGATGTAGCCTTCCTTGGTGACTTTGTATGGCGCAGGAAGGATTCCAGCTTTAAATGGAATAGATTTGTTGATTCATGGTCAAATTGCTATAGAATGTGTCAAATTACCATTGTTGATAAGCAAATTGATACGCGGATGCTTTTGATGCACAACTTCCGCAAATCTCTTCACCGTCTCAATATCAAACATATCGCAAACTTCATAAGACACTCGATTTTGTATAAGTGATGCATCAATGTTTTTCTCCACAGACTCTCTGGCTTCTTTTGGATTACGTACGGCTATGAATGAACAACATATGTTAATGAACTACTTTGTTGCAATTGTATCAATGAATCAAGGTTAAGACACTGGATTTTGGGAATGTTCGAGGAGATTTTAGCAGAATTAAAGTTGCAAAATCCAGGAAAATTCAATCAAAATCCCCAAAACCTTAAAAAGTCCGTCATCACCTTCCCTTCCTCATTAATATCCATTAATCCACAAATTACTACACTTACCTAACACAACAGTCATCTCACATTCGAGTAATTTCTTCAATACACCTAAACCAATGCCTTTGTTTCCCCCCGTAAGTACACAAATCTTTTGTGCTTGTTTGTACGGTTGTGCTGTATAAAGTAAAAGATTCAAGGTTGAAATAATTTATATTTTATAAATTTCTTCATAACGTCTTTGTAATTGAACTTACTGCCAACATTGAATTGTTTCATAATTGCATCCTCATAATTTCCTTTTGTACCCATCCAGAGCATCTTAATTTCGAATATTGTACGACGTCGTTTAATGGCATCGCCAGCATATTCGTAATAGAGGTAGATAAAGATGCAGATAGTGAGGATGAGTGCTACGATTGCGAATATTGACATAATTTCCTGAACTATTTGACTAAACTAAGTTGCTACGGATTAAATTGCGGAACTTGACTGCTATGACTTATGCTGGATGAAATTTTGGACACAAATGTAGCAGTTCCTTTGAAAATTGAAGTTAATCCTAAGAGTATTGAATCCTTAAATTTATTGAACTTTTTCCAAAAACTTTCTAATTTTTTATATCCACTCCGAAATTCTTTCTAGCCACCAAAATTCAAAATTCTAAAACTTTTGTGTCCACTACACAACTTTAAGTTTCACCGTCGAGTAAAATTTCCAAAAATTTCTAATTTCTGTCATGTAAATTTTTTTTGTTAGTTTCTACAGCTTTAATTTCACACAAAAATTTAATTCCACAACTGATCGCGTCTAAAAGAGAAAACGTAATGACAATTGTTGTGTAGTTGATGTTAAACTGCCAAATTTTTATTTTGTGTGTGATTTTCTGCTCTTTTTTCTATCTTCGCGCGAAGAGAAAATCAAATAAATTTGTGAGCAGTCAGCGATTTGAAGATATTTGCTCATTTTACCTTTGCATTACCAACATCTTGAAGATTAATTCAGTAGTGGACTTGTCTACGAGAATCGAGAGAGTTTGTTGAATTTGGAGATATTAAGCATTAGTATTGAATATTTTTGGGCATTTTTATTGTGTATTGATGTCTGCAAGTTGGTCCAAATAAGAGATTTACGAGTATTTTTATATAAGAAGTACATAAAATGTGTAAGTAAATATTTGGAATATATAGGCACAAAAATTATTAAGTAATTGAATCAATCATGATACTTTGAAGATTTTTGGACATTTAAAAATTAAAATACAAATTTTGAAGTTCAAGAAATTGTCAAAAAATCATTTTAAACCTTCTAAGTTACTCACTTCTAAAATTTTACTCAAATGCAACGCGGATCCATTCTTTAGCAGCACAATCTAGTCACTAGGACAACGTTGCGTCGTCGCATTGATGGTAAGACGTTAGGGAACTCTGACTGAAAATCGACGATTGTTTTTGGTCAGTTTTGTCAGTGAAAACTAAAATTCGCACAGTGTGCCGCTCAGGACATGTAAAAAGCATGCTCATTTCAATTAGAAGAAGTTCAAAATTCAGAACACTTACTGGATCCGCTCCTGGATTCAAGAATACTTAGACACTGAACTTGAGCACAGTGTTGCGAATGACAAAATAGCGACCTTGAAACTCTATTGCACTGCTTGAATGCAAGTTTACATGAAACCCCTAATCCTACACAATATCCTATTAATCTAATCATCCACTAATAAGTTAAAGCGACAAGTTTGCATCTTCAATTATCAATTCAGTGTTAGGTAAATAATAATCGACTTTGGAATTCGCCGAAAATATGTGGGAATTTACGTCAACAAATATATCAAACTCTTCTGGATTTAATTCGTAGTTCATTAGTAAATACAAAAGAATCATTAACTCATGATTTCATGAATCAGCATTTTATTAAGCATCTATAGTCATGGATTAATAATTATCAAATTTTTGAGCAAGGATCCTTGCTTAAGTAAAATTCTTTATTTATGTTGACGGAGCTAGTCTAGGTTGTGTACATTGAACTGATTGAACTCTTTATGGTGCAACGGGGCTGATTAGACTGTGTTCGAATTTTATTGTTGTTGCATAGACCGAATCTAAAAGATTTTAAATATTTAGCAGTCGTTACTAGATGAATTCATCATGGTACAATGTGAGTCAGCACATGCTATTATCTTTTAAGGATTATATTACCTTTCAGCCCAGTACATAACTGCTGATTGTTGTAGATGATTGAAATTACTTTAGGCAACGGACTTTGTATAGGAAATTTTACAAGATACTGTATAGAGTACCCACGATTTATGTCATCCAATGCGCTTTGCTTATCTTTTATCAAACTTATAGCTCCAATATATTTCTAAAAAGTCGAAAGAATTGTTAAAATTATGCAATTTTAAGAAGGGATTTATGCAGGTTTGTCGATTTTGCTTGACTTTGTGAATCAAAGCAAATAAGCATTACTTACTCCTGGAAGCTTCGCATTGACAGAAAGTGTAAGTTTAAGTGTATGATCGCTATATCTACTGTCAGGAGTAATAGTAAGAAGTCCCTCAGTTTGATGTAGTCCCCTAACATATTGCCAATAATTTGAACATGAATCTTGAGCCACGGTTATTCCCAAAAATAAAAAAATTATAAATATCTTAATCCTCATCTTATTTTGCGCAAAGCCTGTGTTATTTTTGCTACTTAACTCTACAAGATGTGCTTTAGAACTGCTGGAAGAAGAGAAAATAATATTTATTGTTTTTGAATAAACCTGGCTTAGATCTCTTCTGTTTTATTGTTCAATTTAAGGAAGCTCAAAGAACAAACCCGAGCGGCACAAAAAAAAAGAAGGAAGCCGCTTTTTTTTTGGCAGTCATATGGTCGACAAACTGATGCAGCTCCATTTAGAATTAATAAATAGCGCCAGTTTAGCGAAGCTTTTAATGATTATTGACGGAGCCTTCTTCATTTGTATCCCTCGGGTAATATTCTCTTAATGAGATACAGAAAGTTAAAAATTTTGAATTAATTCACCGCGTACAATTGTGTGAATATGAAAATCATTAAACGTTCAATCTTAATAGTATTTACGTCTTTAGTTAATTTTTGAAAACATTACCTCTCTAACAAATCATCTGTAAAAGGCATAGCAAATAAAAACATCACCTTTGATCGTCTGATGTAATTTTTTATTTATCTTGTGCTTAACAAATCTATCATTTTAATTATTATTTATTATTTCTGTAGTTTAAGCTATTAAACGGCTTTTTCTGAGCAATATTAAGACTGCAATAATTAAATACGATACAATGCGACATCAAAATGAGTCCAATACAGCTAAGTTGTCAACATGATGCGACGAAGCTCTGCCCTAGCGGCTTTGCTGTGTTACTCGGTTTCTTAGATTAATTTACATTATGTACTCTAAATTGTTCTTATTATTGATTTATTACAATAAATTTTATTAATTCTTGCACATCAAACTTTTGAGTATTCTTTGCCTTACAAACTAAACACCAAGAGAACCTTCTTAGTCCATTAATTCTATTCGATTCCAAAATTTTTAATTTTAAGCAACCCACACGTAAACGAAAATAATTTTTGACATTCAGCATCATCTTTAGCTATCTTTGATATTTTTGACGGACGACAATTTGTGATATAAACTCCGCCATTTGATTCTATTTCTGGTGCTATTGCTGCATAAATTACGGAACGAGAACCTTGCTCAGGAGTCTGAAAAGAGAAGTTTTAGTGAGAATTTTATATTCCCGAGCAACACAAATCAAAGCAGTCGATTTTTGGCAGCTATATGGCCATTGGCAGTCTTCATCATTTGTGCTGCTCAGGATTGATTAATAATGCACAACAATACCTTCATCAAAATCTTCCTAAACCAATTGATAGAACCAGCAGCAATATTTTCAAAAATCCCAGTATTAACAAGCCCTGGATGACATGAATAAGGTTGGATATTCCAACTCTTTTCTTCACACATTTTATGCAAATGATTTGTAAACATGATCTGAGCAAGCTTGCTGTCACAATATGCCTTTCCAGGATGATAATTTTTAGTGCAATTAAAATCATCGTACTTGATTTTGCCACCCAAGTGCGAACATGATGCAACGCTGACAATTCGTGAAGTTCTTCCAGATTCTTTTCCATCAGAAATGAGTTGTGGCATGAGTAGATGTGTGAGTAGGAAATGACCAATGTGGTTTACTGCCATTTGTGTTTCAAATCCATCTTTTGTAAGCTTGAATGGTGGGCTCATTATTCCGGCTGGATATGAAATAGAAGATTGAGTTAGAGCTGGATTTGTATCGAAATTTTGGGGAATATTAGTAAGGCTCTGTCCGATTATTCTCAAATGTATTTCCAAAATTAGATTAGAAATGTCACAGAACTCTTCAAGTAGGAAAATTTTCCCGATCGGTACGTATTTTAATGTTGGCACTATGGCAACGGGCGGCAATAAACTTACAACCTAGTGCCGACCAGATAATTGTGCTGTTCGGAGATGAATTTGCTTTGACAGACTCAAAAGCATGATCGGGAAACCCCTCAAGTAATAAAAATCCCAACCAAATAATCACAACAGCTTCAAATTGCAACAATAAGCCACAATTAACTATTAATTACCATTATTAATCAGCAAATTGATACCCCGGCATCGTTCTTGAACACGCTTTGCAAATTCTCTCACTGAACTCATGTCTCCTGTGTCACAAGTCTCATAAATAACTTTATTCATCAACAATGAGCTGTCGATGTATGATTCAACTGATTTTCGTGCTGCCTCAATATTTCTCACACCTGTAAAGTACATAAAGGTGTTTGACTGATTTGCTCATTGACAGTCATGTAAATCACATACCTAATATAACTGTCATTTCACATTGTAATAACTTTTTCAATATACATAGACCAATACCACGATTTCCACCTGTAAGTACGGCGACTGATGACGATTGTGGGTAAAGTGCTTATACGTAAATAAGAAAAATTCCATCAATGAAAGACAAACAAAAAGGAATAATTGATAAAACTTACAAACTTTGTTATAGCACGGACCGTACATCATGTCTTCAACATTTGTCTCTAAGCCAATCCATATTAGCTCAAGTTCCATTAAAAATTCACTAAAATTTCTCGGCGTACTTGATTTAAATAGAAAAAATGCTCCAGTAAAGAATATTAAAATGAACAAAAGGATATACGCTAAGTATAAAATCATCTTTAATTCTTAATTTATTTTCTAAGTCCGACTTATTGCAATGACTGTCTTAAAGCAACTGAACATACTTCTCAATATGCTGAATAGCTATTCACTAATTTTTAAAAGTGTGTATGTTTAAACAGTTGTAAGATATAGTAATTCAAATACATACAATTACTGTCCTCTTCATTTTAATGTGACAGGTGAATGAGAAAAAAAATTTAGACACCTTTATAGCCATGAAAGTTAATTTAGATGCCGGTGTTGGCTATTTAGATTATAAACAACTGTAAAATTATTGGAGCATAATTAAAGGTAGTGAAATCATGAGCATTTGAATACAATGAATGAGAGTGTATTATGCAATTTTGAGATAAGTGATGGGCAACATGTTCCGAGCGGCACAAACGTAGAATCGCTTTAATTGACAAAAAAAAAGAAGCTGCCTACTCTACTGAGCAAAAGACATGCATTTATGATAAAGAAGGACCACTATGGTACCTAACAGTGGTCTCTTTGTCTGTTAGGACCATTTTTAGCAGCCTTATGGACGCCAATCCGAGATGGATTCTGTTTGGTCCTTTAAAGTTCCGTAGCGGAGCCTGTTCATTTATGTCGCTCGAATGTGTTTCTCGACACATCAAATCTCAGAATTTTCTAGGTCTAAGATGTGCCGCGACACTAAAAAGGTTGCCCACAACTGCATTTAGATATTAATTTCTTGTACTTGATGCTGACGTATTTTGATACACAATTCAATAACGACTCGCAAAATCAAAACAAAATACACGAAAAACTTGTTTTTTTTTTTATTTTGCTAGCCTCAAATAGTCTAATTCATGTTTTGTAGATTCAAGTTGCATGCTTAATAGTTTTTTGCAGCTTAATGGCAAAGTAATAAAATTTGAGATTAAATTTAAGGACATTTGCTAAAATTCTGAGATTTCAATCAAAAGACCAAAGGTTGAGTCCACAATTGACCTTATACCTCCTTCTTAAAAATTCTATTTGATTCCAAAGTTCTTAATACCAAGAAAATCACAAGTAAATAAAAGTAATTTTCTACATTCGACCACATCCATTGCTGTTTTACACATTTTTGATGGTCGACAGTTGAATATGTAAGCTCCACCATTCGACTCAAGTTCAGGAGCTATTGCTGCATAAACAATCGATCGTGATCCTTGCTCTGTAGTCTGAAAATATGCATTAAATGTTAAGATTAGTATACATTTAATTATTGTCGAAAATGTGTGCTGCATGTTGCGTGTGGTTTCAGTCGTGGCCACAAAGGTGTCACAATACGCTACACAATACAATCACTGTACTAAATATTCATTGAGGGTACCTTCAATATAGACTGCCTTAATGAATTAAATCCTAAAGCAGAAGATGCAAAGAGCCCGCTGTTAACGAAGCCTGGATGGGCTGCATATGGTTGGACATTCCAGCCATTTTTCATGCACACTCTATGTAAATGTTTTGTAAACATAGCAATTGCAAGCTCACTGTCACAATATGCCATTCTAGGATGATACTAGGGATTTCAATCCCGGGACAAAATCTCAATCCCGGGATTACGGGATTTGAAAATCTGATCCCGGGATCCCGGGATTAATCCCGGGATTGAATTATGAAAAAAAGTATTCTATTGATATTGATAATTAAAGAAAAATAACACGTTTTTGTCCAAATTTCAGTACATATGTAATGCGACCTTTTTTATTAGAAATTTTGAGGCTGAATGAATTATTTCAAGCAGACAAAAATGTGGTAAAAATACTAGTAAAAGACAAGCTAATGCCAAAAAAAATCTCAAAATCCTAATCTTGATAAATTTTTAGGATCGCGATTAAAATTTTCGGGATCCGATAGCAAGAAAGCATAATCAACACTGTGATCACATTCACTAGCAAAATTTCAATTTATAAAAGTCGTTAAAAGGAATTTGAATAAATTTTTGAGATCTTTAGTTTAGTTTTAACAAAATTTTAAGAAATTGCATGCAAATATCTTTAATTTCTGGTCTTTCAAAATATTAACAATTTAATATGAATTTTTAAAGAAATTTTCAATCTTCAACTTCTAAAATTGTGAATGAAATTATTAGATCAGTTATGTAGTGACATACTACACGATTTTTAAACGTGTTATTTTTAATTTTTTTAAAATTTAAGACTCCAAATTTGAAGATTTTGTATCAATATCAAATGAATTTTCAATCCCGAAATCCCGGGATTGAAGCTTCTCCAATCCCGGGATTGCGGGACCGGAAAAACGTCCGGGATCCCGGGATCCCGGGATGCGGGATCCCGGGATTGAAACCCCTAGATGATACACTTTAGTGCAATTAAAGTCATCGAACTTAATTTTTCCAGCAAAGTGAGAGTCTGATGAGGTACAGACTATTCTTGAAATTCTTCCAGATTCCTTTGAACCAGCAATGAGTTGAGGCATAAGAAGATGTGTGAGCAGGAAATGACCAATATAGTTCACTGCCATTTGTGTTTCAAATCCATCTTTTGTGAGTTTGAAGGGAACTTCCAATATTCCAGCTTAAAGTGGGCATTTGACATGGTAAGCATAGCCATAGAGATCAGATATCACAGTCCTTACCATTATTAATCAACAAATTGATCCCTTGACATCGCTCTTGTACTCGTTTAGCAAATTCTCTCACTGAACTCATATCTCCAGTGTCACAATTCTCATAAATGACTTTATTCATCAACAATGAGCTATCGATGGAAGATTCTATTGATTTTCGTGCTGCCTCAATATTTCTCACACCTGCAAAGTACATGAAGTTGTTTAACTGATTGCTCCTGACAGTCATGTAAATCACATACCTAAAATTACTGTCATTTCACATTGTAATAGCTTCTTCAACACCTCCAAGCCAATACCACGATTACCGCCTGTAAGTACAGCTATTGATGATGACTGCGAGTAAAGTGCTTCAAAGGAAAAACCAAAAAATTTCAAAAAACCAAGAAACAAGTTTGAAATTTTACTTACAGACTTTATTGAATCGCGGTCCATCAATTGCATCTTTAATTTTTGTATCTACACAAATATATGCTGAATAAAGTTCAAATAGAATAATTTGATAAATATGTGGCATTAAAAATTTCAATAAAATTATAATTATTGAAAATAATATCAAAAGAAGCACAAAAATCATCTGAATCTACAATTTTTGAACTTGACCAATTGTCTGCGACGAAGAAACTGAAAGAAATTTCCTAAAATTGTCAAACGATGAATTTACAAAATATAGTCGTGGGATGGTTCTTCGATCAGATGTGAGCAACCTGTGTGCCGCGACACACTAGATGCCAAATTTTTGGAAATGCCATAAATCGCTTTTATTTATTTAACTTACTTTATTTTCAAAAAATTTATTGTAAAAATTATTTTAATTTTAAACATAAAAATAAAAAAAAATGTAAGTCTTAATGTTGATCATGCAATCTAATCTTTTCTCGATGTTCGATTGATGACTCTCTTGTCAACAATTTCGTTGACTTTATTCTACGACCTGGTCGAAAAAAAATTCTACGTCAGTAACGGATAGTTTTTGCTAATTTACTCGAATATTTTCCATTATGCTATATGATTTTATATTTTTATCCTATAGAACTCGCCGAGACACACAATTTGGTACCAATTTTATACATTTTCGATGCTTGGTTCCTTTGTTAGAGCCATTTATATGACCGTTACTGACGAAGAATTTTAGGGATTTGGTAATTTGAGCTTACGAAGCCATTAATAACTTTCTTTGTGTACCAGCTAATTTAAAAATTTTTGCACTCAATGGTACATGAGCTTCTCGCTGACATTTCTGACTATTAAATTTATGAATTAACCTTGTTTAAGATAGTTAAATTAACATTTTTGTTGAAAAATTTTGTAACGGTTAGCCATAAATTTGAATTTTTCAACGAAATTTAATTGGCAAAATTAATGTAAACAAACAAAGATTCATTGAAAACTAATTAATGCAATAGAATTAAACTAATATTCAGGCAGAAAATGATTAAATGAATTTAATCCTATGCGATGATCGATTTAATCAAAGGTAATGGAATAGATTTAGTGATTTTTTTTCAATCCAAATTTTTGTTGCATTCACACAAATTCTTCTATAATATTTAAATTATGAAAAACCGTTACTGAAATTTCCTCAAATTTTCGACCAGGCCGTCTAATTTCTTCAATTTAAACTTCCGAAATTTTCAATATTTAATAATTTACAGCAATGATCAAAAAGTTTTTTACATTCTTGCGGATCATTAGCTAATGAATTAGGAGGCATGATTGTACAGTTGCTAAGATAAACTCCACCTTTTCCTTCTATTTTTGGTGATATTGATGCATAGATGACTGTCCGTGAGCCTTCTTCTGGGGTCTAAAAATTGAATTGATATTTAGTTAGTTTCTCAAAATCAGACAGAACTGATAAATAAATCAACTGGGACTCGAACCCACGACCTATGACTTTCGGACGTATGATCTGAGTTATTAGAAGTTTTCGACTTTGTTGTCCATTCCGACAAGGACACTTACCTTAAACAAAAGAGTCCTAAACCATGGAATATAATCAGTACTAGAATTTGCAAACAATTCAGTATCAACAACGCCAGGATGAAGAGAATTTGTCTGTATTTTCAATCCACTTTGACTTAAAAGAACTTGCAAGTGTTTAGTAAACAGAACTTGTGCTAATTTGCTTTTGTTGTATGCATCAGCTGGGTAGTAGAATTTCCTAAAAGTAGATCCAAAAGTATTAAATTGTTCAAAATTCAAATCAGCCTTAAACTTACTGGCAATCGAAATCATCATAATTAATATCACATTTCTTATGGACACAACTCGAAACATTCACAATTCGCACATTTTTTCCATCATTATCATTAGATCCGGCAATAAGTTGAGGCATAAGAAGATGTGTTAAGAGAAAATGTCCCATGTGGTTGATTGCCATTTGTGACTCAAAGCCATCAGCTGTTAGATTGTATGGTGTGAACATTACTCCGGCTGGAAGTTGATATAGTTAGAGAATTGAAGGAGGAACTAGCTTGTTCAAAGCACTTACCATTATTGATCAACAGATGAATTGCTGAAAACTTCTCCTGAACCTTCTTAGCGAATTCCCTGACTGACTTCATATC
This sequence comes from Chironomus tepperi, assembly GCF_022539635.2. NCBI lineage: Eukaryota > Metazoa > Arthropoda > Insecta > Diptera > Chironomidae > Chironomus > Chironomus tepperi. The sequence continues at coordinate 8,241,823 of NW_027226207.1, forward strand.
ACCAGTATCGCATTTCTCATAGAATACTTTATCTTTGGTAAGTTCAGTGCCGAGTGCCTTCTCAATGCTCTTTCTTGATGCTTCTGGATTTCTGACACCCAACATGACAGTCATGCTACATTTTAAAAGTTTTTCAAGTGTATAGACTCCAATTCCTCGATTTCCACCAGTCATTACAGCTATTTTGTTAGGTCTTTGGATGAGATCTGTGAATAAAAATGGAAAGGAGTTTTAAGGATCAATTCCTGATATGTCAATAGCCTTAGCTTACTCACCAACTTTATTCTTATATCTTAAGAATGTATCCTCAATCAATGCTTGTGTGCCACCAGCTTGCATTTTAAATTCAATCACAAATTCTTTCCAATTCTTCGGCATATCTTTTTGTGTTCTCAAGAAGAAGAAAACGATGAACAGAATAAGCACAACGTTGAATAATGCATACAATAACATATACATGATGCTAGATTCTTTTGTTAATTCAATTAATTCTCAATATTATGTAATGCTTATCACCAACACGTATCTGCGTTTATTGACTTCTTTGATTCGACTTTAGTTGGTCTGCAAAAATGAATAAAAAGAATTTTTGTCATATGAGCTGCAAACGGATGAGATGCGCGTGATTTGAATTAATTAAATTATAGCTTGTGATTAAAATTAGCATTTAAAATTCAAATGTCTGAATTTGTGATGAAATTCTAACTGTTTAAATTCTGCATTTAGAATTGAATTAACTAAATTGTCAAGTATATAAGTCAGGTCCAAAATATTTGAAATACCAAATAAATGTTCACTTATTCTTGCTCCTGGGAGTGCGTCCGCGTTACTGAATTCGAAAACGAACACTAAAAAATTTTGTTGCAATATGCAATTATTTATCCTAATTCCAATAAGCATACCTGCCTAACTCTAGTGACTTATTATGACATTAAATGCACATTAAAAGGCTATATGATTGCAATTTTTAGTTCATTATCATTACAAATTGGATCTTAATGAGTTATTAATAATTGCAAAGAATTTATGGTGAGCATGAACACTTAAAACTCATATCCATGAATTGAAGCACTAAATTATATGCAAGTCAAAATTACACATTTTAATGCTAGTTTTATAGCTTTAGCTAGCTGTATGCTCGATGTCACGAATTTGTTAAATTATTGAGATTAAGCCAATCCAGGGACATTAGTCTAATCCTGTCTAAAGAACACTTCTGCTCTATAAAATTTATTAATTACCGTCAGCTTGCCCTTCGTCATCCCATAAATCAGACACAAATGACTCAAATATTCCAAACAACATGGTAAATTAAGAATGTCTCGTGGTAACGGTCTTTAACTAATAAACTGTTAAATTTGATCTAGCATAGCTTTATAAAGCAAATCTAGGAACTAAATACATTCTAATTCAACATATAAAATGATACATAGTTGACCAAAGTTCAAATCTTATTGACATCAAATCTGTTTAGTTCCTAGTTCTTGATTAATTATCCCGAACGGCACGATTCGGCAAATTTATTTTTTGCAGCCTATTTTTACATTATATCATAAACTAAACAATTAAATGAAATCCTAGCGACTCCTTTGTTTAGCTCGGGTTTGATCTTTGATTGAATGTTTATTAAGAAGTTTTTGAGAGTAGATTTCAATTTATGTATCTGTGGTCAAACAAGACATTGTTTATTGTCTACACATATTTGCGATGATTGCAATCTCCTTCAATCTTAAAGTTTTTATTGTACTTTACTATCTTTTATCATCTTTATTAGCGGATGATATGCTTGACTGCTTTACTTTTGATAATTAATTACGAAATCACCAGTGTCAATCTATTTGCAAATTCGTGATTTGTTTGTTGTATCAAGGTTGGCTAGATTGTATATTTGAATCAAAATTAAGTTAAAAAGATAAGTCACACGTGTCAAAATCATATGAAACTTCTGACTTATCAAAACATTTACTGCAATTTTTATTATTAAAGATTATCAAGGACCGATCGAAGGAGTCAATTTTTCATCATTTTCTAGGATAACGTCAAGAGTATCAGTCAAGAAATCACTTCAAATCTTTCTCAACAACGGGAGAATTTTAAGAAATTTCAAGCTCATTACTGAATATACTTAAAGAATATTTGCGTTGGCAATAATAATTTTGACATTAATAAATTGAAGGTGAAATATTGGAAATTAATCTTCATTTCTGATCTCGTCAAATTGCTTTGTCACAAGATGAAAATTGACTCATTTCAATAAAACTGTAATCAAATCTATATTTTGATGTTGCTGGTTCGTAACTCTGCATGTCTTTTGGGTTCAAATTATAATTATTTCACTTCTTTAGAACGTAAAATTGAGCAAGGGGGAAACGTAATTTAAGTATCAATTTCCATCATGAATGAAATACTTATGTTTTAAAATTTACTTCTACCTAATAGTCTAATTGGTCTTTTTACATAATTTGAATAGATATGTTTAAATGGGCAGGTAATTATTTTTCTAGTTTAAGCACGTCTACTTCTAAAAACGATTAATTCTGTCTGAGATTAGTCGTCCTTAGAATTGGATTAAACATTGATTTCACCAAGACTCCAAAATATTTTGAACATCAATATTTACCAACTTAATGAATAGAACTAGTCTATACAAATTCAATCACAATTATAGTCGGATTTGGAGAACGGAGTTAAGCTCAACAAAATATGTTTCTAAATGAGGAACTAAAGATTTATGCTAAATTATGTTTATATTAATATTAATTGTGTTTATATTAATTTATTACGTCGGAAATGTAAATTTTAATTACAAGAACTTCATTAACAGTACACGCATTAACGGCTTTAAATTCTACAACTTCATGAAAAATAATTAAGCTATAAATTACACAAGAAGACTTGCTATACTTTTGAACAAAAATATATTTAAATTGCTTCAAATTCACTGTTTGATTATTGCTTTAAAGCAGACTAGCGTCATTTCAAATATTGATCGTTATTATTTGAATGAAAAAACGGGGATGAAAACTATATTTTTAAAAAATAAATGACCGTTGAAAATTTTTAAATTCAAAAAATACGTTACAAACAAAAAATCAATATTTATTCAAATTCTGATGCATGTAACTGTTTTCTTTCAAATGAGCAATGATATCAATGATCATTTGAGTCTTAACTTCATGGAATTTCATGAAAAGAACTGATAATTTTTAATAAATATTATTCGTTGTTTATTTTATATCAACGGTAAAATATTTTTTGAATTTTCGCAATCAATTTCGAATACTTTCGAACTAATTTCGAATTTTTTCGAAATGAAATGACGCAAGTCTGCTTTAAAGTTGCTAATTTTTGATAATTCACTCAAATTCTTCGAAATCAGAGTTGATAAAAAGTTCATCAATTTAACTATGAGACAGAATCAGTTAGACATTTCATCCAAAGATCTGCCCATAAAAGATTTGATATTTAAACCTCACTATTGACCTAATTTGGAACACAATTCAAGTAACTTCAATTCAAATGTCTATAAATACCAAATTAACTTCAATATTTAACAAAACTATTTGATTTGTCATCAATTTTTGCTGCTTCTGTTTGTTATTTGACGTAATTATGTACATTGTGAATCAAAAGATGACCATGCACTTATAAAGTCACAATTTTTTCATATATTCATTGAATATTTTCATTTAAATTTCAATAAAATCTCAAAACACATCACAAGCTGATCATTAAGTCTTACATTTATTCTGTGAAATACTTCAAATTACAACAATACTCAGCACGACACACTTTTGATCTGCTTCAAAATATTTCTTACTTTTGTAAGACTTGTTCGTTAAAGGTATAATCAAAGACTAAAGTTTAACTGTTCTTCTGCTCTCTATTCAGCCGGCCGAATAGCAGAAGCGCTTGAGTAATTTTCCATAAGTGAGTACAAAGCAGATAATACAGGTAGCTTGAGCGCTATGAAAGAATACTTAATGGATGAGACATGTAGAGAGAGAATTGGGAAATGTAAATGAGTATGTTGGATTTATAGATGATCCACGTGGGAGAGTAGCTTGTTGGTCAGTCATTGAATCTTCTTTTTTTGGTTCAAAATTAAAGCTTAGCTTGCCAATTCGTCAATCGATAAGTGACGTGACAGCCTCAAAAGAAATTTTAAAATTCCTTCAAAAATTCAAATTTAAACAGTTGATTACAACAAAATCGAAGAGACCATGCCAAAATGTGAGAACCAATCTCTCTCTCTCGCAAGAGAGTAACTCCGTCGCTTGGCAATTGTTTTAATATTCTCTCAATTTCTCTCTCAATATTCATTTGTTTTGGTCATTTCCAAAATATTTTACTCGATTTATTTATCAATAAAAACATTCAAATTAGCACATCAAACAACTTTTTCTTTTCATATTTACCTTTAACAATCAATTTACACTTTTATTCACTTTTAATCCTTATAACTTCCTTTTCAAATAAATTTTTTTATGTACACAAAAATTTCATAACTTTATCGTCTTTAGAAATTGAAATGAGAACTAAAATCCTCTCATTACGATGCAACTAAGCATGCTTTCTTCCCGTCTTTTGTCATCTGTTTTGAATCTCTCTTCGCTATTGTGATGATCGTCGGCTCAACAACCTTATTTACACTGTTGGAACATTTTCAAAAACGATGAAGATGTTTTGGATGGGTTTCACGGATTTTAAAGCTTTCGGTGAATTTAGTTCAATTGAAAGCCATGACCTCTCACAGGTGTCGTCTGAAGCTGGCTCTATCTCTAGCTTCCGTTTGCTAATTTCTAATACCAAGTACAACACTTGCTCTATTGACAGCTTCCTTTGATGATAAAAGTAATGTTTGGAATTGAACTACAAGAAGCTTAAATGTTTGGCTGTTGCTGGTTATTGTGTAGTTTTCTTAGAGAATTTTCTGTTCTGAAATTAATAAAGCTTAAGGTTTGCTCGATGGAAGGTCTTTTGTAGCAACCTTGGCTCCAAGTCGGAGCATGGTTCCAGTAAGTAAGTAAGTAAGGTTTGCTCGAATTGACTGAAATGTAGTCGAATTTGAGCTCCGGAAGTGAACTTAGTTAACATTAATATCTTTATTAGTTTGCTTCTACGACGTTAGTTAGATTATTCCTGTAGGTCAAGCCTATTGGTCTTGTTCCACATCCAAATACTTCCAAGCTATTAATTCAATAAGAAATCGTAAACATATTTCCTCGCAGTGCTTTATTACTTTAATTCTCTCATTCATATTTCTCGCAACACTCATTTTTTTTTCTTATTGTATAACACTCGATTGTTGCTGTTTCTGCTGCGTTACGATTCAACACAAGTCGTTTCTCTTTTTTTTCTCGTTTAGTTTAACACTAAGCTTCTAACCGAAAAGAAATCCAAAGAGATATTTAAAGTTTTTATTTGAATAGTTTTTGTTAATTTTGCAAATTTAATTTAATAATTAGTGAATTTTAGTGTCTATTAAGCATCATGAAATAATCAGACTGTCTGAAAATGAACAAAAGCTTTTTGATTTCTTTAATTTACTTCCAAGTTCTTCAAATTTTATCAGGTAAATTGCATAATTAACTTATTAATCATTCATGCAAAATCACCTTGGACTAGAATATTCAAAAAAAAAATTAATCATCCAATACAGTCAGTTCCGTTGAGTTAATCGCCTACTTCTCACAAAGTGGACTACATGGGGAAATTCATTTTACAAATTCACAAACAAATCCGAAATTAGTGAAAGTGAAAGCATTTCTTGAAGCGACCTTGCAATACTCAGAACAGAGTTGGTCGTGGGGACTGTACAATAATCCGGTTGATTACTCAATTGTTGATCCAGTAGAAAGATGTAAACGAGATCGTGTTGGACGCGAATTAATTTCTTTTGATGACAAACTTGGGTACTTAATATTACCCGGTAATGAATCATCAACGTGGAATGATGTAGACTTAAACTTGTCTGGTGAGTTTTATTGTGGATTTTTTTTTTCGGAATTAATTGACTTACTTTTTGATTAACAGGTGAGAATGGACTTTGGGGACGATCAATTGTAATGACCAGTGGCAATGACAGAAATGTTAGAATCTGTTCGACAATCACTAATAAAATGCTATTTAATGAGCAGAATGAGATGGAACATAATGCAGAGGCTAAGTTCCGTAAAGGTGTTACCGGTAGTATGTACTTCAGGTGGCTCAAGTCGGAGAAAAGCTTCAATTCTGAGTTGCTGATTTATTCGAATTTACATCATTATGGAGGTGCTGATAAGTAAGTATTTGAGTATCTTGTCATGTTTCAGTGCCTAGGCTTAATCTGTTCATGTTAGTGTCCTACTAAATCCCTTCTTAATTCCAGGCACCTAAACTCATCATTCCCAACAACATCAGCAATTTCTCTATTTTCATGGAAGATCTACGCTACAGACATCTTCGACCAAACAACAGACAGAATTGAAGAGAACTGCAATGTCCTTCAAACAATCTACGATCCACAGAATTATGGACCTGGAAATTCAATTGGTGACATCGATGATCGTGTTGGAAAGTTAAGAATCAGTGACAAATTGAATATCAATGCTAATCAAGTCTTTCAAGATAATAAGTTGCATCTTATGGAATCGGACATCAATGGACCATCAAGAAAGCTTTATGTTGTGATTTTAGATAGCAGGAATGACTTTTTGGGATGTGCTAAAATTCGATTATTAAAAGCTCGTGTCGCTAAAGCTTTTATAAACTCCAATGGAATCAAAGGGGAAGTAACGTTGATCCAAAGATCAAGATTTGAGCCAACATGGCTGAACTTTACATTCGCTGCTGCCGATGGAACATTACAAAGCAATTTTGAGTATGCAAAGAATATAGCAAGCTTTAAAGTCCACAATCTTCCACCAACAACTCTTCATGCTGATTATTGCATGACAATGGGTAACGTGTTCGAGCCAAGACATGAATTTAACATAGATAACTATCCACCACCTGGATATGGTACTCAAGATCAATATTATATTGGAGATCTGCTTGGTAAATTAAGTGGAAGGAACAAAATGGACAAGCATAAGTTTATAATCGAAGATGGATCGAATGAACTTAGTGGCATCTATTGGGACTTGTTCTTACCATTAACAGGAAGGCACTCAATTGTCAATCGTGGATTTTCATTAAATCAGTAAGTATGCATTATGACTTACAGGTCTGAAACCTAATCTTGTCTCTTTTCAGATTCGATCGTTCAAATCCACAAGACATAAAAGAGTTTCCAGCAGGCTGCAGTGCATTTTCTCTATACGAAAGATCTAAAGATTATCAAGTTCCAATGCAAACCCTTCAAGCTCAATTTCGATATCCTTTAGTTGGAAAAATTCTCTTCAGGCAGCCTAAAGATGAGCCATGGCACGACACAACTGTAATTGTTGAATATTTGATACATGCTGATGGATCAAGTCTTAATAATACAGACGATCATGAGTGGAGTATCCACTTGCATCCACCAAATATTGATTATTATTCTTGGCAGAACCGATGTATATCTACAGGCGATATTTTCAATCCAACAAAGGTGCCAACCAAAGAGCGATGCCTCGATGATGGCAATAAGTTCTGTAGATTAGGAGATCTGTCAAGATTAGGGACATTGAACATAGCTGGGGGCAAAAAAGACTCACTTAGATTCACAAGGAAATTATTTACGGACGATAACCTTCCTCTTAGTGGATTCAGTACCATTTTGGGAAAATCCATAACAATTTATGGTAAAAACGGTCCAGTTGCTAGAGGAGAACGTCTTGGATGTACAAGAATTGAAGGTTTTCATCCACGAAAAATTATAGCAAAGAATTGGCATCCAAATGGTGGTCAACTGCAATTAAAAGGCAAGGTTGAAATGACTCAGCAGTCTGAATATGAATTAACGAATGTAGAAGTCAGCTTTAAGGATCTGGAGGACAATTCAGGATATCACGTCCATATGACATCAGTTGAGGAAGATTTGGAGTTTCCATGTGAAGATTCAACACTTTATGGTCACTATAATCCAAAGAATATTAATCCTAAGCTTTCTCCATTACCACAGCAAGGAACAACAGATGAATATGAAATGGGTGACTTATCAGGAAAGTTTGGAACTCTCGATGGACTGACTGAGTACTCTAAGAACTATAATGATACAAATCTTCCACTTTTCGGCTATGAAAATCTTGTTGGAAGGTCGATTGTTGTTCATAAACGAGAAAGGATGTTCAGATGGGCATGTAGTACTTTAGAGCGTGGGTATAGTCCAAGTGAAGCTCGAGAAATCCGTGGAATTGCTTCCTTCCATAATCCACTTGGTTATGCTTGGGGATATGTAAGAATGACACAGCTTATTGGCAATGACGGAAGTCAAAGTGACACAATTTTAGAAGTAAAGCTACGACATCCAGGTGATGGCGATAGAAACGTCACATGGCATCATAATTGGAGTGTTTATGTCAATCCTGTTAGTGTTGATGCGACCGTTCAGCAAACAGCAACTAGATGTGTAGCAGGTGGATATGTATGGAATCCACATTACACACAGCTTGCAGATCCATTGAATGATGAACTTTATAGACAGGAATGTGGACGAGATAATCCACTAAGATGTTATGTTGGTGACGTTTCCGCAAGATTAGGCACAATTAACATTGGAGTTGACAGAATGATTTTCTCAGATCCAAATTTTCCATTGGAAGGTGATATTAGTGCTGTTGGACGTTCAATCGTAATTTTCGGTGCCAATATGTCAAGTGAAAGATATGCATGTGCCAACATTGAACCTGATTATGACATTGTCAAGTACGTAAATGTCGAGAGACCTCCAAGATTTGTCTTGTCTCAATTTATCGAGGAAGTTAGGAAAGTCATGGGAATTCCTGAATGGTTCCTTCATATTGATTCAAGAACAACTCAAATTCTCCATGGAGGTGCCTGTGTGGCTTTCAAATTGCACTTCAAAGGTCCCAAAGCTTTTCAACTGGAACAAGACTTTTCAAGGTTGATGTCAACAGGCCAATTGGCAGAGCCATCACTTTATGTTCCGGGCTACGTAAATTCGAAGAGAAAGAAGAAAATTGCTTACAGAATCTGCAGTGTGAGGGATCCGAATGACAAGAAAAGTGAGTAATTGGGTTTTTAAGTGCTTTTTAAATATCTAACGGAACTGACTTTTTTTTGCAGAGAAATCAAATCGTTTATTAAGTAAAACTTCATCAGCTGTGCCTCAAATTAGAATTACCCTTAATGTCTCATTTATGTTATTTATCCTTCATTGGATTTTGTAAAGAGAAGCTTAGTGATTTGAAGAAGTATGTAGGATTTTAGAGAGAATCAAAGAATCCTATGACTTCCTATTACCTTATACCAGAGCTCGGAGTTAACTCAAGTTTTATATGAAGCCGAGTCGACCTGAATCAACTTTCCTATACAAAATCAGAGTTGACTTCGAGATCTACCTTATACATCCATAAAAATTAATTTTATTTGTTAAGTTATTTGTGAGATTAAGTTTAAAATCTTTATCAGATTAAACACGCAAGACTCGAGATTCCATAAATTATTTTTAGTGAAATTTATACGATATTTTACATAAAGACCTTATATACATGTACATTAACTGTTTTTGTTCTCAATAAATGGAACTTTTTTCTATAATGTACGTAATGTGGTAAATTCAATTAGTTGTGGATATAATTATAATATTCTCATATGAAATTGAGCGTCTGACTAATTGTTCATAGGTATAGAATTTTACCGTGTGTAGTCTATTTAATGCGTCACTAAGCTTGTAAAGCTTCTTAATCTAAGCATGACTCATTAGGATGAAGAAGATGAAGAAACTAGTCTTCTTGATAAGTAGGTAACACATTGATTTAGTGCGTATGAAGCGTCTGGAGGCAGTCATATGCTACGTAAAGATACGCCAGTTTTGAATTGAATAGAAATCAAAGTCGGCTTGGATTTAGTAACGAAAAATCGATTTAAGTCGATTCGATTTCTTGCTAATTTCAAGTCGACTTTGTGCTCTGGTTTTGGTACGTATGAGCTTTAGTTCAAATAGGTGATTAGATACAATTACAAATGTAGGATCAAGTTAACAATTTTTCAAATCTAGGCTCTCGATTCGATCTTCCTTAGGTTTTTTCCACACAACGTGATACTTTCAGGTCCCGATCTATCAATATTCCAATCATTAGATAATTTAGTAGCTATCATCCCTATATCTCAGACGTAACTGGAATATAAGTAATATATCTAGTCAAAATCATCAAAAAGCCTTTAAATCCGCTTTCGAAAAAATTCTATTAATTTTTATTTAATTTAATTTTATTATTTTATTATTTTATTTTCATCATCTGTTTTATCAATAGTTTTAAATCATGCATAAGCTCTTCTTAACAAGTTTATCATGACTCTGTGTTTTTCATTCTATCCATCAATTATTGTCAAACTTGTTTTCTCAAAATTTATTTTAATTTATTTTTTGCTTTATTGTTTTTTTATTTTTTCGAAAGAAAAAAATTATAATAAATTTAATAAATTTTAACAGTACCTTACTTAATTTCATAATAGTGCAGTTATCATCATTCATTATGCTAAAACAACTGTTTTATATTAATTAAAAATGTGTGTGTTTATCTTCCGTACTGATGACACATTGGAACTTAAAACTGTTTTAAATATGTTTAAAAAAAACTGCATTTTTTTACCAACAAACGGGGTTTGCACCTTGGACATCGGTTGTGAATTGGGAAATACCTAGTAGTTTAACAAAATATAGATTAGAATACAGTTTAGAGTTCGTTAAGGTCAGAAAGACACTTAAGGTTGAGAACAAATTTCCCGCCATTTTTCATTTCTCACTAAAAAGTTTAAATTGTCAATTTTAAGCTCAATTTTAATGAAAATTATGATTTAGACAAGCAAATTGATAGAAAAAAGTGGCAAGAATCGAAGCCATTAATGAAAACTTTCACACAACCCCCCAAAAATTCCATTTCAACTCAACTCCCAAGACATGCAATTACTCAAAATCAATATAGCATACCACACGCACTTTCAAGATTCACATACTAAATAAATAAACAGTTCAATACATACCATTATTGGACATAGATTCTAAAACGTTTGCAATATACGCAGAGACTTCGGGATGAACATAAGGCTGTAATTTCTCATGTAACTGAATAAACGAATGTTGTAACAATGTTTGATACTTCGGACGATTTTTTTCTTCTTTTATCAGACTACAAAAACCAAAATTAGAGTATGATTAATAATGAATGAGTCATTATGGTCTATTTTTTTTCTTTTATCGTTCATCAAACTTACCACGTATTTACAAAACTACAAAATTCTTCCGAAAAATCAATTCCGTTATAGTGACGAGTTAATTGTGGTGCTGGACCTTGAACGACTTGATACAATTGCTCGAAAACAGATGCCCACTTACTAAATGAAGAAAATATGCAGCAAATAAGTCAATTGAATGTAGGCATGTAGGCGGGAATATTTTTTATTGTGCTTTTTTTGAACTTACTTTGGATAAGGAAATTTTCCGGTTGCTACTTCCATTAACGTGATCCCAAGTGACCATACATCTGAACGTACATCATATCCTTTATGAGAAAATTCTGGATCGATTCTCTCCGGTGCCATGTATGGCCTGCAACCTGCATCTTTTGTTTTTGCAATCGAGTCTGTAGTAATAGAATGTGTAAAAAATTAGCATTCAGTAAGGTTGTCATAACGACAATTATGTTAATTACCTATCAATTGCCCAGAAATGCCAAAATCACTGTAAATAAATTCCAAAATGTATGAGTCATACTGATCGAGGAAGTGATTTAAGAATGAAAGACTTACCAAAGTTTAATATCACCTCTATCGTGTAATAGAATATTTGATGGCTTTACATCCCGATGAATTATTTTCAATTTTTCCTTTAAATAATTTAAAGCGTGAACAGTGGCAACGGTTATTTGCCCGAGAATATTCTCCGGTATACGTTGATTTTGACGGTCATAAACATATTTATAAAATTTATCGAGGGAAATTGACATCAATTCCATTAAAATCCAACAATCACCTTCCTTAAATATAGCTCCATAGAAGCGGACGATATAACTACAGTCATTTGACGATCTCATAGCTACATCCAGATCCTGGAATACTGAGAATATTAGAAATTATGTTATGCTTAATGTCAGCACTAACTCACCATAATCCTTTTTTGTTCTCGTTCATCGACAACATTTGAACATCGTATTCGCTTAACTGCCATTACTTTTTCATTTTTCTTGAATATCATTTTGTTGACGCTCCCAAACCCACCACGTCCAATTTCCCCAAGATCCAAGAGATCATCTGAAAATGTCAAACTTACAACTTCTGCGAATTAATTATGTGAAATTGCATTACCTGCAGTGAAATCATATATTTCCGTGGTGCTGAATTGCAATTTACCGGAATCTGAATGTGCTGTTGCTCGAACACGGTCACGACTTGATAAGAGAGAAGAGATTTATTAGGAAGTAAGTCAGAGTTGGCAACTTTTGTAAGATTTATCACTGGATATGTTAATTATTTATTAATCTGGATTGTTTACAATCTTTTTGGATAGTAAACAACCACTAGCAGTAACAATGCATCTCTCTGCTACTGCCACATCAGTTAAGCATCAAAAATTCAAATCCTAAGTCACTTAACATTCAACATAGACAGGAACTTGAATTTAAGACGTTTCAATGCCCTGCATTGGAGAAATCAGTGCCAATATTTGCTAAATCAGATTTACACAGAAATTAACAACTCTGAACTGGAAGCAAGTGATAAATCATGGCCTGATAAGACAAATTCCACAAAACTTGTGATTTTTTTTCCCAAACTTTTTCGTGACTCACCTAGTTGGCAGTGCTTGCGGAGACGCACGATGAGCTGTTCTGGACTGATTTGGACTTGGAAATACTAATTTTAATGCTTTTTTATTATCCATTTCTTAAAATTGTTCTGAATTTTTGTAGAAAACTATTTGATAATTATTTTCTCATCTATTTTGTTATTGCTTGATGAATTTTTCTCCATCAATGGTGATGGTTTTGATTATACTTGAAGACTTTTTCAATCCTGTCTTATGAATGTTAATTAAAGCTGCGTTTTAAATGTTTCACTTAATTTATTTTATTTTTCTTCTGCAACTTAGGGGGAATCGACCTTTTGTTTTTCTTCTTGCAACTCATGAGGGGAGAATCAGAATATTGTGCAAACAACTTTGATTTTTTTGTGACCGTTATGATATTTTACTTGAATTAATGTTTAGCGGTTCTAAAAGACTGATGCCCGATATTTTCCGAGAAAAAAATCATACCTAGTACAATAAATTATAATTTCATTGCTTACTAAAATTTTCAAAATTTGATTAATTACAAAAAATTCCAACGACTTTTCAATTTTTAAATTTTTAACGATTTCTTAAAATTTGAATTTTCTATCTTGATATTTTCATAACCTGAAATTCTAATCAAAATTTAAAGTTTTATTAAATTTATTGTAAATAATGTCTGAAAAAGCATACAAATCATGTCTATCGACACGATACGCATCACAAGAAATGCAGTATATATTTTCGGAACATTATAAGATCACATCGTATAGAAAATTATGGATTTATTTAGCGAAGAGCCAAAAGGTAGAAAAACTTCCATAATTGAAAAATATATTAATTATCCTTTAATTCTAGGAGCTTGGATTGGAGATATCCGAGAAGCAAATCACTCAGATGGAGAAGAACATCGATAAAATAGACTATGAAGACCTCAAAGTTGAAGAAAGCAAGACTAGACATGAAGTTTTTGCCAACATCAATATTTTTGCCAAGTTATGTCCAACATCCAAAGGAATTATCCACAGCGGTGCTACTTCTTGTTATGTGACAGATAATACAGATTTAATTATCATGAAAGAGGGTCTGAATATTATCATAAATAGACTTGTGGCTGTTATTAAGGAATTATCGGAATTTGCCTTAAATTATTGTGCATTGCCAACTTTAGGATTCACACATCTTCAGCCAGCTCAGTTGACAACAGTTGGGAAAAGAGCAATGTTATGGATACATGACTTAATGGTGGATGAGAAAAATTTAAATTCCTGCCTTAATAATCTAAAGTTTCGTGGTGTTAAAGGAACCACCGGCACTCAAGCTAGCTTCCTTGAAAAGTTCGATGGAGATCATGATAAAGTCAAACAATTAGATAAGTTAGTAACAACAATGGCTGGATTTACTCAAAGTTATTCAATCACAGGTCAAACATATTCACGTAAAGTTGATCTTGACGTTATATCCGCATTATCATCACTTGGAGCATCAATACATAAAATTTGTTCAGATTTGCGTCTTCTTGCATCGATGAAGGAAGTAGAAGAGCCTTTTGAAACGACACAAATTGGATCATCAGCAATGCCATACAAAAGAAATCCAATGCGATCTGAACGATGCTGTGGACTTGCCAGGCACTTAATAACACTACATTCTAATGCTGCAAATACCTTTGCTAATCAATGGATGGAAAGGACATTAGATGACTCAGCAAATCGAAGAATTACAATATCGGAAAGTTTTCTCACAGCCGATGCATGCTTATTGACCTTATTGAACATCTCGCAAGGCCTAATTGTCTATCCAAAAGTCATTGAATCTCATATCGAACAAGAACTTCCGTTTATGGCAACTGAAAATATTTTATCAGCTATGGAAATAGCAGGAATTGATCGTCAAGAATGTCATGAAAGACTCAGAATTTTATCACACGAAGCATCAAATCAAGTTAAGCAGCACGGCAAGAAGAATGATTTAATTGAGAGAATTAAATTTGATTCTTATTTCAAGCCGATTTTTAATCAGATAGATCTTCTTATAGATCCTAAATCATTCACCGGAAGAGCTGCACAGCAAGTTGTCGAATTTTATGATGAGGAAGTTAAGTCGCTGTTGGAAAGATATGATGAACAATTGAAAAGAAACTCATCGTCTGTAAATTTGTCAATTTGATTCTTAATTTAATCGCATTTTCATTCCCCGTAATAAAATCACTACTATGTCTGCGTTGCATCAATGGAACAAATTTTTTATCATGCAAGAATTTTTTAATAATTTTTTATATCAGCACAAAATTTTTTTTCTTTTTTTGCTTCCCTTTTTTGCATATAAAAAATATCATCATAAAGCATAATGGAAGACCTACATCATCGCTCATCATAGCATGCTAAATAATAAACGTCTAATAAAAGAGACAGAGAGTGTAATATTTTTTAATAATTTAAATACAGTTTTATGATGCTGGCAAGTGTAGCGCATATTCATTAAGCTTGTTTTAGTGTTGTGTCTGAATGTGATGAATAATTTTTATTAGCTCTATTGGGAAAATACGTACAATTTTATAGTCAAATGTAACAACTTTTTAGCATTTAAAAATTAACGACTGTCAAAAATTCAAATTTCTAAAAACCTTTGAAGTTCAAAATTCAAATCCAAAACTTTTTTGAACTTTTGATGTTCAAAATCTAACGGATTTCAAAAATTCAAATTCTGTATTGTTTTCAAAATTCAAAAAAATTTGAAATCAACTGTCAGTCAATTATCGACATTACAATTCATAAAATGACAATCTGCAGTCATTACCTTCACACATCACATCACTTAAAAACTCGTTCACAAAATTGATATGTTGTGTTTGCCATGGATGCGTCAAAATTTATATTTTTCATATTTTATATCTATCGTATGTATGCAATGTTAGCATGCATGAGCAGCCTATGAATTTATTTATAAAATGTACAACACTTATCATTTTTCGGACCGCTCATTTATAGCCACTGAATATTATGATGATTCTTTTATTGCTCAATTAAGATATGCAGGTGAAAATTTATAATCAATTTGCATCTAAATGTTCACAAATTAGATCTTCATTGTGGCGTAGCTTTAAACACATTGAACAGAAATAAAAATCTACAGACTCCCGTAACAAATTAACGCTTCTGAAAAGGGACACAAAAAAAGTTTAGTTTTGTTATGTGTTGGTAACAGAAATTCAAATGGAGAATATTTCTTTAAGGCAAAGCTGTGAATGAAGAAGAAAAACCTCAAAAATGAACCCTTTTTTAATAAAGCATGAAAAATTTTTATCTGATTGATAGTTTAGAAATTGAAAAGTGTCAAAAGATGAAAGGATATTTGTTTCCTTAAAAATATTAATTTTGTAGATTTTTTAGGTATTTTTATTATTTTTTAAGTCATTAATTGTTAAAATTTCAATTTAAAACATTCAAAAATGAAATTTTGTTATTTTGACTTTTCAACGGTTTTCAAAATTTCAAAAATTTATAACAATTTTGAAAAATTTAAAATATTCCGCAGGCTTGTAAAGAAAAAATTTTAAAACGTGTTTTTTGACAAAACAAATAAAATCTGGAATTAAACTATTATATCGACAGTGAATGAAGTGATAAATCAGTGCATTATATTCCCAACAGAATCTGAAATATCGTAAGAAAATTATTTTTTTATTAAAATATCAATTTAACAAAATTTTGCATTTAATTAACAATTTCCGTAATTCTCATTGACAGAAAATGGATCCAAAGCTACAGGAAGTACTGAATCGCAACTTTGACAAGAAAATGGAGCAGACCAGACGCTCATTAGAAGCTGTAGAGATACATCGTAAGAATTTGATAGACAATGAGTTGACCTTGCTGTATTCAGCACTGGATCTTAAGCATCTAATTGATTCTCTCGTAAATGATCAGGAAGTACTCTTTAAGTATTTATGCGACCTAAAAGCTATTCAAGACAAAACTGATGCAACAAATGGACAAATAATGAAAATTGAAGAGGATTTGGAAGTGAGAGGAGCTCAAATAATTGAATTAAGTTCAAAGCAGGAAAATTTGGAAGGAAAAGTCAAAAAATTATCTGAAAGTTTCACGACAATTCCTGAACTGAGAACAGCAGTGGTTCATTTATTAAATAAGCTATTGGATTCTCGTAATGACTTTAAGACACAACTGACCAAAGCTGAAGATCGCATTGAAAAATTGTCAGCTGAAATTGCGAATCTAAAAGTGCCAAAGAAGACAATAAAGAAAAAACGCTCAAAATCCATTGATTCGTACATTGCGGAACCAATAAATGATGTTGAAAGCAGTAAGTCAATTGATGACTTAAAAGATCCTGACTACAGTCCACATTTGGAATTTAATACGAAGAAGTCTAAAGTGACATGTAAATGCAAAAGAAGTTGTTTGAAGAAATTCTGTGTATGCAAAAGATCTGGAAGTTACTGTAACAATTGCAATTGTGCTAATTGCTTAAATATTGAACCAACACCCAAAGAAGGTGTTGAAAAAAAGGAATCGTCTGTTGATCTTGAGGCTGTAAGCGAAATGACTTCTGAAGGAATTTAAAATTCCATAAAATGAAATTGCCTGCATAGTTAATGACTTATACTAATTATAACAATTAGCAGTTAATCACTCATGACTAATACAACACATATTTTCAAAACTGTTTTAAACATAGAATTAAAATGTTTTATAAAACACTAATTGAGAATGAAAAATAAAAATTGGAACTTTATTATTATAGTTTAATGGTTTGAAACAGGAACAGAACTAAAATTGAGGAAAATGAATGAAAAATTTATTTAAAAATTAACGGTCAAAAAAATTCAAACATTAACCGTCAAAATTTTTTTGAAATCGTAAATATTTAAAAAATAACGACTTTTTGCTGTTGACATTCTTGAAGATTTAAGCCTCATTCAAGACTTTATCCAATTAAAATATCTTCATCTTTCAAGAAATTATGTGACAAGTGCTAAGACTGTTAATCCAAAAATCCATTACATCCACAAAACCTACCTGATCCTTGACTTTACCTGCAAAGTCAATTTTCTGTTTGACCATGTGACTTGCTAATCTTAATTGGAGATTTAAGTACATCCTTTTCGTCACAGAAAAGGCTTAAAAAAATATTTTTGTGATTTTCTTCCTTAACTTTTTAAATCCATAAACACACAAAATATGTAGGCACGAGATGGATTATATTCGGCACTTGATCATCTTATCTGCATACTTAAAATCTCAATAAATTCTACCCTTTCATTACAGCATACGATAATCGAGTATGGGATATAATTGATATCATGAAATTTCATTATCATCGCCACATTATTTCCATCTCTTTAAGAATGTGATGAATTATTTAATATTTATTAAATAAACTAGTTACGCTTGTGTTCATATCCATATGATGTGTGAATGAAAAGAAATTATAGCCGCAATTAAATTGTGAGATCTTTACGGTTCCCTTAAATTTTTTTTTTATATAGAGAAAATTTGTTTCGTTATATTACAGACATGTATGGAAGTTCCAAATTGATGAAAATAAGCATGCTAAAATACCTTAGAAAATAAGGATTTCATGAAAATATTTCATGCTTCTTCATGGTGTTATAAAAAAAAAGAGTAAAGTCATTGTTAATCGTATGGATGGGTACGGATATAATCTAACCGTATCTTTTGTCAGTTTATTAGCTGATCCAGTACAATAAAATGTGAATTACTGCTTGATATAATGGAATTTAAATTATTTTTGTTGTTATAAGGTCCTTAAGGATGTTGATCTAAGTCATCTTATACAAATACCCTGCAGGAATAGCCTTAACAGTTCACTCATAATCATCTAGAAGCCCTAATAAAATCAATAAATTGTCAAAATTAAAATTTTTGCATTCTTTTTGAAAACCCTACAAATTTTTGTGGTGAACTTATAGGGTTTCACAACATTTGAATAATTTGTAACCGTTAAATTCATTGTCCTCATATAATCGTAGTTGTGCACGTCATAATCAAATAAATATTAATTTTACCTCTTTGACTGTTTTAATTATAGTTATTTAACTCATAAGTCATAAATAAGCATCTTTTAAGCTAAAAATAGTAAAAAACAAACTGAAATAATCGAAAATGTCTTCAAAATTAGGAATAGGTATTTTTAAGGTTAATTTTCTATAATTTTTTATTAATTGAATTTAATTGCAGGCTCTCCAATGAATCGCAGTTTCCAGTCACCAAGTATTTTTAATAGATCAGATCAGTTTCTGAAGCCAGATGTCGGCAGACGAAGTTTTTCGCCATTTGGACTTAATCAGATAAGAACACCAAATATTAGTCCAATTAATAAGAAAGTTTCACCTGCATCGCCATTTTTAAAGAAACGTGATCCAAAGTAAGTAAATTAATGAGATACAGCAAAAATATCTTTGATTTATTTAAATGCTTAAATCAGTTTGAGATCCAGTACTGGAAGTTTATTAATCTGAAGTCTTATTGCTTTTCTGTACAGAGTGCGAAAGGAAAATCCTGAGAAATTAAAGAATGAGCCTGAATTGAGAAGCAACAAAAGTCGTCTTATGGACAAGACGCTGAATGTCAAGACAGTTTTGCAGCACTTGGAATTAACGAAGTATCTAGACATTTTTAACAAGGAAGAAGTAAGTGTAATAGTTTAATATCTACATGCACAGATGCTTACTGATGATATTTTCCATTTTAGATAAATCTGGATGCGATGTTTACCCTTTCTGATGATGATTTAAAATCCATTGATATCAACGACATCCAGGATCGCAAAAAAATATTAGATTTCATAAACTGCTTCAAGACTCCAAAAAAGTCCACGAAACCTGAAACAAACAATTTGCATCGTCTGTGAAAATGAATTATTTTGATCATATTGATCTTTAGTTATTATTGTGTTTAATGTTCTACATCATTTTTAAGAAGAATCTATTGCTAGTCAATTTTACAGTACGACTCTATATAGTTAAATGATTTTTCATCAAAATTGTAATATAATTTCCCAAAATAAATGCTTATGTTGATTATAAATGGGTTTTGGATGAAACTTTTGAGTATAAAGGAAGGCTTTAGTCATTCAGAATATTAAAATTTTAGGCTACTCAATAAATCCCACTATGGGCCCAAAATGGCAAAGGTTGTCAAAAATTCAGGTTATGTATGGATGTTGTAGTGCCTGAAAAGTAGTGTACGGGAAAAAAGAAATTTTGTCCAAAACTGCTGTGTGCCTGACTTATGGCCAAAAAACGATTTTTGGTACCTGCCATTATAAAAATTGTTGGCGTGCTTCAATGCATGGACCAATTTTTTTCAAACTTTTTTTATTTATTACATATACATAGAACCTACAAAATAGCAACACATTTGCATAATTTAGGTTCCACTGTATATCCAAAAAAGTTAAAAATATGTCAAAAAATGCGATTTTTTTTACATTTCATGCTCTCATGTAGCTATAATGCACTATGGGATAAAAAATATATATGCATTTGATAGAATCTATTTATACCTAAAAATCATACATAGATTGTAATTTAATTGGATGCACTACAAAAGCATAAAATAACTTTAAAGCCAAAAATTTTCGGTTTTTTGTGATTTTTTGACCTTTAACCCCATTTTTCCCTATAAAGTAAATTCGTGCTGTTTCAGGTGAACAGTGATTATTATAGGACTTGTATTGTACTATTATTATGTGAAAAAAAATTTCAATATGGGACCCCCCTAGCTCAATTTTGGGGGGTCCAAAGGTATGCACCCCCTCAAAAATGGGGGTCTCTCAAAACTCAATGTTACTTTTCTTATCCGGATGTTTAACAAATAATTTAAAAACACTTTTAAACTACATTTAAACAAATTTTAAGTAGTTTCAAACTGTTCTAAACAGTCGTAACTACTCCTGTTACCCAGTTCATAGATTTGTAAGTTTTTGAGTTTTAGACATATTTTCACGAGGTTTTTTGGACTCAAATGGCAATACATATATAAATTGTTTATTTTTTCATAAAGTACTAACAATATCCTATCCAACAATATATTCCGAGATTAAATCGAAAAAATTTGTCCATTGAAAAACCTTAAAAATAGCAATTTTTAGAAAAAATTAGTTAACTCGATTCGTATGATTAGCAGCGAAAAATTACTTTTGTGTATATTTTCTGTTAGTTCTAGTATATATGTGTAGAAAATATTTCAAAAAATAAAATTTGGATGCTCCCTGCACTGAGTTACAGAAGTCAAAATATGGTAAATTGGACTTTGTCCTTTTTTACATTAAGCTATTTTTGGACTTTGATTACCTTTTTATTACCTTAATACTACTCTAATGTCTACAAAAATACCAAATTCAATGCATATACTTAAGTTTAACAGCATTTATAAGCAAAAATGTGAAGGATGAATTTTAATAAAACATAAAATTTTGAACATTTTTCAAAATTCTTGACTGAATTGACGTTATGTATGACTTATTATATATTGTTGGATAGGATATTGTTAGTACTTTATGAAAAAATAAACAATTTATGTATGTATTGCTATTTGAGTCCAAAAAAACTCGTGAAAATATGTCTAAAACTCAAAAACTTACAAATCTATGAACTGGCTAACATGAGTAGTTT
The DNA here is from genome assembly GCF_022539635.2 of Chironomus tepperi. Taxonomy (NCBI): domain Eukaryota; kingdom Metazoa; phylum Arthropoda; class Insecta; order Diptera; family Chironomidae; genus Chironomus; species Chironomus tepperi. The sequence goes on from NW_027226207.1 coordinate 8,263,395, forward strand.
CGATTGTTTAGAACAGTTTGAAACTACTTAAAATTTGTTTAAATGTAGTTTAAAAGTGTTTTTAAATTATTTGGTAAACATCCGGTTAAGAAAAGTAACATTGAGTTTTGAGAGACCCCCATTTTTGAGGGGGGGCATACCTTTGGACCCCCCAAAATTGAGCTAGGGGGGTCCCATATTGAAATTTTTTTTCACATAATAATAGTACAATACAAGTCCTATAATAATCACTGTTCACCTGAAACAGCACGAATTTACTTTATAGGGAAAAATGGGGTTAAAGGTCAAAAAATCACAAAAAACCGAAAATTTTTGGCTTTAAAGTTATTTTATGCTTTTGTAGTGCATCCAATTAAATTACAATCTATGTATGATTTTTAGGTATAAATAGGTTCTATCAAATGCATATATATTTTTTATCCCATAGTGCATTATAGCTACATGAGAGCATGAAATGTAAAAAAAATCGCATTTTTTGACATATTTTTAACTTTTTTGGATATACAGTGGAACCTAAATTATGCAAATGTATTGCTATTTTGTAGGTTCTATGTATATCTAATAAATAAAAAAAGTTTGAAAAAAATTGGTCCATGCATTGAAGCACGCCAACAATTTTTATAATGGCAGGTACCAAAAATCGTTTTTTGGCCATAAGTCAGGCACACAGCAGTTTTGGACAAAATTTCTTTTTTTCCCGTACACTACTTTTCAGGCACTACAACATCCATACATAACCTGAATTTTTGACAACCTTTGCCATTTTGGGCCCATAGTGAATCCGTTATTTTAAAATTTAAATAAATGACCTGGAAAACAATACAATTGTCGAAAATTTGAAAGGTTTTTAAGTTCAAAATTTGCAAAACCGTTAAAAAATTCACAAAAATTTGAACGGTTTTAAATTTAAATTCTACAAAACCGCTAAAAACGAACAGAATTTGTACGGTTCAAAAAATTAAATTTTACAAAACCGTTAAAAATCAAAGAACAGTTTAAATTATTCTCCTGCAGAATATCTATATAAAATTTATTCATCTCCTCAATTTCTATTGATTCAATTTCTATTTCATATTAAATAATATTTTATTTAAACTCAAAAATTTAAATATTTCTATCTCCATTATAAAATGCATAAACTATCTTCTATTGAATTAATAGCATTCATAGAACTGGAAAAATCTCTGTGAATAAATGGCAGGGTGGTCTCGTCTCACTCACTCTTATAGTTTATATCCATTTCTATTTGATATTTTTATTCAAGGGGTAAGAATGAAAGACATAATAATAATAATAAAAGAAGTGAGAAAGCATTTGTACATACAAAAGGGAACTAAAATTCATAATGGAAGCGTGAAAAATGTATATTTTTAACAAAAATGTATTTTTTTTTGTCGTTTTTAAAGGAACCCCGAACGGAGAGTGATTTGAAAAGGAGGAAAGGAGATGTGCATTGAATAGCTGTATATGTTTGTATTAAAAAGCTTCTAAAAAAAGGGATGTTTTAATTTAATACTACTACTTTTTAATGCTGATGCTGCTGCTGCCATTGAATCTCTGAACCTATGCCAATAATAATAATGACTATGAAAATGTCGTGTGTGGCTTGCTCATTTTCGAAAAAAATGTGTGAAAATACAGGAAGAGATTTAAAAAAATATTCGGCAACTAATATATCTTCCTTCATTCCCTCGATTTTATAATACAGACAAAAATACATAAAAGACGAGTAAATCATTCGGCAAACTATAAAAGAATTTAAATTTTTTCTTGACAGCCGTGAAAACTTTCCAATAAACTCGCCGCAATTTTTATTTTTCATCATTGTTTGATCATCTTCTTATCATACAGATATTTTTGAATAATGTTTGTGGATATCTCATCTCGTGCTTTTTTGTGTGAAATATTACAATAATTTGGGTAGTTTTGTGTCGCATGATACTTGGTTAATTTTTGAAAAATATCAATGGTGTTGATTTGTGTAAAATATGACGGTGTGATAATCATTAAAGCTATGATAGTGAGTCATTGTTAGATTAATAAAATGAATGAATCATGAATTACGAGATGATATCAATAAAAGCCGTTAAAATTTGAATTAATGGAAGTAAAGGAAATTTGAATTTTTGAAAGCCGTTAAATTTTGAATTTTAAAATGCCGTTATTTTTTTGGATCAAAAGATGATGAATCGGCGAATTTTTGAAAGGAATTTTATTTGAATTTCTGAAAATCGTTAAAATTCAAATTTTAGATAAATCCTAATTTCATAATTTTCTTTAAATTCTCAACTGCTTATTGTACTGAATAACTCCTATAATCACATGATTAGTGAGTAAAACTTCACAATTTCAAAAAAATACTAACTACAATGTATGTACAACTGCAATAGAAATCATCAAAGCACCAAAATAATGATTATCAATTTGGCACTGCCATAATGCATAAGCAGTAAAATTATTGCATTATAGAATATTTTTCATATAAAATAAAAAAACTTCATTCCCAATAATTTTCCCAAACCTCGATTATTGTAATAACGTTGATTCTCCATCAAGCAACAACAATGAGCTCTATTTTGTATGAATTGGAAGTAGGAAAAAAGAAATTGTAAACGAGCATTTATATGACGATTTATTTTCGTCTGTTTAAAATATGTACATTCATCTAGCCCAATCTCCCCCTCTCACTTACTCTGTTCTACGTACATGTAGCTCGTTTCTGGGTTATGTTTTTAAATAATTCAGCGTAAAGCGTGTAAAATTCTCTGTTGTTCAATTGTTATTATTTCCATTTTTTTTTTTTTTTCGGGAGAGATTCTTTTTTTTTCCAAGAGGATTTGTAGTTTTTTTTTCTCATTCCATCTTTTAGAATGCTTACAGCTGGCTATATTTTATTGGATTTGATTGATTTAGTTCCTGCTTTTGTGTAAACGCTGATTGACTTTCTCATATTTTAGTTTTTTTTCCTTTCATTCTTCGTTGGGTTGAGCGTAAATGACGTCTGGAAGACGTTGATCTCAATTTCTTGGACTTTCTAACCTCAAAATCCCAGAATTCGTGTGTTTTGAAGGTTATATCGAGAGAATTCTCTGTTTTGTGCCGTCATTCCTTAATCATCCCCTCTAGTTGATCCATGAACAGCTCAACAGACTCACAACCCCCTATTACATGACGTCATTTATCAACAATCCCCCCCTAAATAATCGTAGACCCGTCAAAACTCTGATGTCTGCCAAAAAAAAACACTAAAGATTTAATTGATGATCATTTCCGCTTCTCTGATTAATATTTCTTTATTTTGTTGTGTTTTCACATCAGATGAGAAGAAAGTTGAAACAATAACGAGAACATAGTGAGAGAAAAGCTATAAATCAAGAAATTTATCCATTTCCTTCTTAAGGTTCATTTTTGGATCATTTTTAATTCTCATCGCGCGAAAATTGGGATTCTTCTAGGAAATACAGTGATGCGGATTTTGGATTTCATTTTGACGGAATCATGATTACTGTTGTAATTTAAAGACTTCCTGCTTTTGATTGAGGAAATGGATTTTAACGATTTTTTTAGTTTTGAATTTTTAACGGTTGATTTGGTTTTGAATGAGAAATTGAAGTGAAAAGTGATGAGGAAATTTTGAATTCTCAAAAAACGTTGGAAACTTGAATTGATTGGCATGTTAATTGAAGCAAAAAAGATGCAAAAGTTCAAATTTTTGAAAAACGTTAAATTAATTAATGATTGAAAACTAGTAAAAGCAAGTCAATGTCCACTCAGGGAAGCTGCTGACTCATAGTTCAATCAAAAACAATGACAAATGCGCAAACTATTGCCGATCCTCTGTAAAATTCCTCACTCTTCCGTCCAAAAATCATTAATTAGATTGAAAAACAATGGCGAATTTCATCCTCGATAGCTAATTTGATTGGCGCGCGGATATTCGGATAGTTCGGAAGAAATTTGACTTTTGATGATGTATGAATTCTCTCTAATGTTTCTTGATGTTCCTCATCCTAATCTCATCTTTAAGATAAAACCTTAAAAACTGTTAATAAATCACTGATGAAGAGAAAAATGTTATAAATGGTCCGTGAAAAATTCTAATTTCACGTTCGGCAGATGTAGGTATTGATCACTACTCACACACTTTAATATTTCTGAAATGTTTCATGAAAATATCCACAACTGAAAATTCCATCCTTTTATTGTTTGTTAAAAATGCTCTTTTTTTGTGCGAAATTCATGAAAATTTAATTTTTAATATTTTTATTTTGTTCTCCTTCATTTCATTTGATTTTGTCCGATGCGAGAAGAAGAAGGAAGGAAAACAAACATACACAGTCAGACTGTGTACGAATGAGTGAGTGAGTGAGATAGGTAAACACACGAAATATTACAGAAATAAATTTCAATGTATAACAATCTATGAAATCAATTAAGCAACCAATCAAAATGTGCGTTACTTAATGGTACAATTCTTTACGTCTAATTATGGCGCGATTCGAATAAATGAATTTGTTTTCTACCTTTAACCAGACAATTTTCATGCTTCACATGATACTCTGATCGTTTACTTTAGACTTTTTAAAGTGTATCTTGTCTTGCTCTTGATTTTATTTTATTTTTTCGTTTCTTTATTCACTGACTGTCTAGTTTATAAAGTAATCATGAAAATTGGATGGATTTAGGCAGATTTGGAAGATTATCTAAATTGTCTTGATGTCTGTAAAACGCATTTTTGTTGATTATTCATAATTTTGTTGATTGTTGATGATCTTGTTGACTGCTTACAAAGATAAGCAACAAAGTTGTAGAATTATTGCAAAAACGTTCATTTTAAATTCTAAACTTCAAAATAAATTAAGAAGCAAAATTTTTTCCCACCTCAAAAAGTTTTTTGATGATTATTCAATGAATATTCATCATTTTTAATTAGCTATCAGCAATATAGACTTAAAAACATGGCAAAAGTTGAACCTTAATAAAGATTTTGACCAAATCTTTAAATTTCCAAAATTATTTCAAAATATTTGCTCTTTCTCTACTTTATCATGTCAATCTAACCCAAAATGAACATCAATGACTATTCTAAACCAAAAACACAGCCACAAGAAAGAGGTAAAAGCATAATGAAAAACAAGTAAGAGTAGAAAAAAAGGAAAAAAAAGTAAGAAAAAATTGTTCATTCATTCATTACGCAGGCTTTTGATTTATTTATGGAGCATCAATAATTTCGATATCCTACGGTATAAATTTTGTAGTAAATACTACCGTATACATTTAGATTATGATTTGAGTTATTCATGGCCCATATTGTTCATCATAGTCATTAAGTACTTTACTTATTTTGGACGAAGAGAAACTGCCTTGCTGCTTCAATGCGAGAGTTTAATGAATATTGGGGGGATTGTTGCTAGCTTAGCATTATTTATGAAAGATTATGGAGTTTAGTTGAAAAATTGTTATGGAAAATTAATATTTTAAATATTATTTTAAAAGTTGAAATTAAGGTAGAAACTGGTAGAAACATGAAAAAGTCGACTTCCTCTCAATAATGGGGAGCTGTGCGGATGGAATGTAACATTATGGAGTAATGGAAGGTGCTGTGAGCCTTCAACTTAATTCACTGGTCCTTAGTTGGCGTCTGAAGCTTGTTCTATTGCTGGCAACCGCTTGCCAATTACCAATGATATGTGGATTATCATCTCTATCGACAGCATGGGAATACTATGAGTTTTTTGGGCATCCTCGTGATTGTTTCCCTTAAAGACTCTATTAATTTTAGCTTCAACAGATCTCCTGACAACATGTCCAACCCAACGGTGCCTATGGACCTTGATTCTTCGTACTAGCTCTCCTTCCCTGGTCCACTGATAACTCTCAGGATGTTCCATTCAGTCAACCTTTAATTTAGCCATTTCCAATCAAACCTCTCATCAACATGGCATAGGTCGGTTCTGACAGAATATCAGTTAGATACAAAGACGGATAATTTGTATGAACTTGGTGATAAGACCAGCAATAGAGTTAGATAGAAAGCCTTCTGCGAAAACATAGGCTCCACATCGGAACATGGTTCCAGTGATTAACCAAGTAATCAAACCTCTGTATTACCATGGCTACATCAATGCTAAATTCCCCCCTAACAACAGAAAATATTTTCAATTTCGCAAAACTTTTCGTCAACAATTTCATAATTTTTTTTTTTTTTTGTGTTTCAGAATATCAGACTCAAATGGCAAAAATTTTCCGCTTGCTACTTCATTTGCACCGTTTGTTTTTTCTGTAACTAATTGCTACAGGCTGAATGAAAAATAACAAAATATGAAATCGACTCTTTATTTTCTGAAAAGGTTAATTGCGTAAAATGAGAAATAAGCCGATAGTGAGTACATGATAAAAAGTATTTTTTTGTGCTTAAATATTTGTCATGTTTTTAAATATAAATAAATAATCGCAAAATGAGGAAAAAAAAACGAGGATAATGAGGCACTTGTGAAATTGTTAATACATCTCTTGAAAAATTTTAATTAATCATTATTTTAATTAATTGAAATTCGAATGGATATAAAAAAAAAAAATTTGTGGTAAAATATGCAGACCGCATAAATAATAATGTTGATGGTTGTTTTGTTTAAACTTTAGCATTAATTTTATACAATCACAGAACAGCATAAACAGTAAATTGATATTTTTGGACATAATTGAACAAGAGTAAACTAGCCAATAGCATTGATGTTAGAAAAGTAGTTCAAATTGACATTCTGCAAAGCTCAAGAATAACCCCGATAGCTTATTGACAAGGGCGGGGTGAGAGCTCACGACAGGAAATTGTAGAACGCGGGTTCGATCCTTATTCGAAACAAGTTGTTCTTTTCTTTAGCTACACAGTCTAAACTCAAGTTGTTAATTATTGAGAAAAATTAATTCATTGATATTTAAAATTGATCAAAAGGAAGTTTCTCACTAAGACTTCAACTCAATGAAGTAAATCAAGCATATCTTAAGTAGTGATTTGAACTAAAAGTGCTTATAAAAAGCTAAAGAGCAATTACAGAGCTCAGTTAGCAAATCTGAGTCATGAAAATTAATGTTGAATTTAAATTCCTGAGTTCAAATCTTAAAAGAACGCAAGGAGAACGCATAAGAACTCATAGAGAGAAGCTGTCAATGCAGAAAGCATGGCATTTGGTATCGATAATTGGCAGACGTAAGCCAGGGATAGAAATAGCTTAAAGAGATGCCTAAAGGAGAATTGCATTGAAATTGATCTGTACGATCAGCCCATGTTGATATGGATTGCTTTTGACTTCAGAGTCAAAGACAAGGTATCAACACTGCGATCAGCCAAGTAAGTGTGAGGGATCAAATCTCACAAGATATTTCAAGCGTTTTGAAGCGGCTCACAGTGGTGAGCAACCTGTGTGCCACGACACGCTTTAAAAATGCCACGAACCGTATTACCACTCCTATAGATTGCTCAGCTTCTGAACTTTATCAGGTTATTGATCCAAACTAAGAACCAACTTTAGATTCTTAAAATCGGCACTCGATTCAAGTAGTTTTGAGTCGTATGGCTTCATAGATCCGAAATTCTACCAAAATTTAATCAAAAAATCACCAATAATGCTCCAATTTATTGCAATTAATTCTCAATAAGCCTTTTCATCAAGTACAAAAGGCCTCAATTTTCACTAAAAACCAATTAAGCTATCCAAATTAAATCCTTACAATTTTAATCTATCATTCAGTATTTAAATCATTCCTAGAACTATTAAGCCATGACTATTAACTTCTCTGATTTAAAGTGAAATTGTCAATTTTATTGGCATAAAAAGTCAGTTGATGAGACTTTAATGTTCTACTGCTGCACAGAAGACATAAAAGTGTTTTATGTTTTATTCAATTTATTTTCAATAGCTGATTCACAAAAAAAAAAGCTTGAAAAATGCTCGACATGATATGCGTTTAATGATGCCTTGAAAATATGTATGATATTTATTCATATCCATTTCATGTTGATGTATTCTGTAAATAATTATTAAAAATTCGAATAATTCATTGGGCATAAAATATAATAATTCATGATTTTTATTTTAATACTTTTTGGAGAGTGAGAGAAATCAAGGAGAGGTTAGGTATGGCTTTAAATGTATATTTTGTAAATGATCTAGTGGATTTGGTAATCATATGTCCTTGTCAGAGCCAAGTCAGAGTCAGCAAAAGAATCAGAAGGCATGTCTTTTGTTGTAGTCTAAGTACCACATAGGAACATGGTTGCAGTAAGTAAGAAAGTGATGCTCGGGTTTGAATCAAGTTAGATTTAGTCATTTTTATTACTATTTCTTAACTATTCCGAATGAGACAATTCTGTAAAAATCATTTTTACCCTTCAAATTGAACACCCAATAATCGTCAATTTTCCGTTAGGCTTCTTTTGGTCGCTGCAATATCTCCGTTTGTTAAGACTAAAAATAACAAAAAAGCACTCAAATCCAACTTTGGTTTCGCTAGGATCTAACCATTAACATTGATGAAGGACGCCTTACCTACATTGTTTGCCTTGTGTTACGGAGTCAACGCGGCTATTTTGTGCCTCTTGTATGATGCATTATAATGCTTAAAGCTGCGTGGTAGAGATGTCAGCATTTAATTTATTCTTTGTGCAGTCATTTCAAGCTACTGTCTATCTTTTCAATAGTTAGAAAACATGTCAAGTTAACCACCAAATTAGCCATCTTCAAGAAGAAGTTTGACATCAAATTCTTGTAAAATTCATGTTAAATCACTAGACAACTGTAGAATTTGACTATTTCCCTTAAAAACTGTCATTTAGTGATAATTGCATAGAATTAAACTTAAAGATTGACAAAACCTGACATGACAGAGCGCAAACTAGTTTAGTTTAAGTTTAACGCTAAAGAATAAGAAGAAATATATAGAACTGACCAAAAAAAGCAAGTGCATGTCCAATAATGAAAGTTAGATACACAATAAGATTCTTGCAAGGATTCCTAAAATTCTCATAATAATCACTACCATCCTCATCACCAAAGGAAGCTGTCATCACTAGTCAGAAATCACACAGCATGCATCATGATGAGAACCCTTTAAAAATTACAAAAAACTCCAAACAATTTCACATTATTTCACCAACGGCAATTTCAACAAAACTAAACAAGTGCTCATGCACTGCAAAAACATTTCAATGACTTATTTGACGAGCATCAAAGAAGAAAATTTTTCATTACCGTCCGCATAAAGGAACGTGAGAATCATGAAGCTGTGAGGTCCTTTGATCTCATAAAAAATTCTACATTTTTTTTTGCACTGCACCGAACAAAATAAATCACGCAAGGACATGTTTTTGTTATCACTGCCAAATCAATTGCTACCGAAAAAAAAAAAGTTTGAAAATCGGCATCGCTTAAAGGATGCTCAACAATAGAACCTCAAGAAAGAAATCTTTATGAGAATTGCCTTCTCATTTTTTGTGTATTGTAGATCAAAAAAATAGAAGAATTTCTTAATATATTAGAGTAGCAAATAAAGAACAGAACTCCCATAACGATCGAAATGCATAAAAGAGAGAAACATGGAGCGTTGGATAACAAATCATTTGTGGACAATAGAAAATACTTATTAGAAAATAATCACTGAGTTGTCATCGACTAGGTTTTTGCCATGTAACATCTCAGGGTGGTCTATGGAATGGAATGAAATATGACTTTTATTTTTTTTTTTTCTTCTCTTTTTACTGACTTGCCTTACTCCTCATGGCAATGGCAAAGCCCATAAAAATTATTTTTTTTTTCTTCTTTCATTCTCTCTCTCAACTTGGATTTCTCGACTCTCGGGCTCTTTGTATGTGAAATGTCAACCAAACAATAGAAAATTAGGTAATTTGTTTTATAATAGCTCTAAGGATTGCTTTGTCGGGGTCGGTTGACAATGATAGCTGGGATATTTAAGGATATTACTGATGTAAGGATACTGCACAAGTTGAATTGGAATTTCTTCAATTTAGGATACCAAATTCTTCAAATTTTATCAATTTTAAGGATGCTGAATTAATAGAAAATAATCAATATTTTGTTCAAGTAAGGGAACGTTCGGCTACTTTGAAGATCTAATATCCAAATGATGGAATGCATGAAATATCGAGGCATTTAGAAGAGTGTTACAAAACAGGCACCTGTGACAGGCAAAATCCGTACAAATTCTTTGTAATCTGTAAGATTTTCCTTACAAAACCATATAAATGGTCAAGAATTTGTAAGGTTTTTACCTTTCACAGGTGCCTGTTTTGCAACTCTGATTTAGAGGTATTTGTATGGATTTTGCGGTTCTAAATCCTTGTTTCTAAGCCTAGGGCGTGATTCTAACATGAAGCCGGATTTAAACCAATTCAATAGCAATGTCAGCGTCATGCTGGACTATTGCCGGATTCTTGATCAATTTAGTGACTTATGCTATTCGAGTTCCTTAGTTGGCACTTGAATCTTGATTAATCATTCGTTAGTTCTTACTAGTGTTACCAGTGTCAAGTGCAATTAGAGTTGAAAAAAAGGCATCTGTAACAAGCAAAAACCATAAAATCATTGACAATCTGTAAGGTTTTAATTTAAAAAATCCGTACAAATTATCAAGAAATTGTACGGTTTTTGCCTGTCACTGATGCAACGCTGAGTGCAATGCTCACTTTAACAATAAATGCTAAAGTCCTAAAATCTCAAGTTCCTTGTAACCTCACTTATCAATACTCCCTGCATATGAATAGACAAGAAATTTAAAATGTGTATATTTTTATGTTTTTCTTAAATAGGAAGTTTTAAAATGTTGGTTAAATTAAATAATCAATGCTCCCAGATATTTTTCCATACTTTTGTTGATTATGTGAACATAATAATCGCTTATACTATGTATTAATGCCTTTTATCCAATTTTTATAATGAAATAGAAAGACAGAATTGAAAATTTATATCGAATTCAATTTTAAAACAAAATTTTATGTTGTTTTGGAATCATGTCGACAATAAGTCTGTTGCTTTTGTTTGTGCTTGTAGCATTTTTTGGAATAAAAGTCATTGAAAATTTACTCAATTGTTTAGTTAAATTAGAATTTATGTGAAGTAAATATCTGTTTGTCTTTTGAATTTATTATTCAATTCATGAAGTTCAATATGTTTGGGGTAGGTCATGTCCTGAGGGAGGTTATGAATGTGATACTACATTCAAAATGCTAGCGGGTGACTTTAAAAATGGAATTAAGTTATAATGTTAATAATCAGGTTGATTTAACTTAGTTTTGGGTAGGATAAAGACATTTAGCCTGTGGGATAGGCATCAACTCTTTTAAGGTTTATTTTTGATTATTTTTGTTAACAATAATGGAATTTTTTGTCGATTTGGAAGCTTAATGGCTATTAAGAGAGTCGTCGGCAATTTGATGTTAATAAAAGCAAACATCTTGATCGGCACAAGTTCTTCTTGGCTGTCAAGTGACGGCCACATGGTATTCAAGAGGGATTTAACATGATAATTGTCATTTGAATGCCATATGGCAACCTATTGGCTGGGTATGAATAATTTATGTCGATCGGTCAAGACGAACCTGTTAGGAAGTTGTGGCGTTGCCGGGCAATTAGATCCTTGTGTCGGAAGGATTAAAAGTTTTAAAATTCATTTGCTATAGAGACTATAGTGTCTTGGTGTCAATATAGCAGTATACTAAGGACCAAGTAGTCTCTGTAAGAAGTAATCAAGTTACTCCCAAGTAATCTGTGCGTCCAAAATAAAGTCAATCTCAACTTTCTTATGCTTAAATTCAAAATTAGAAATAATTTGGATTTAAATTTTGCATGATTATTTAAAATTTAAAGATGATCCAACTCAATTGGCTAATTTGGTCGTTGTAGCCAATTGGCGCTAAATAAATTGCGGTTTCAAATCAATTTTGGTAACAGTAGTGTGTGCCGACCGGGTTAGTACAGTAAACATATATTAAACTGAAACACAAATCAAATCAAAATAGAGCTAGATTGCATCTACTCAATAAAATCCATAGTTATTATAGACATGAATTTCAGGAACAAAACTACCAAAATTGCATCACCCAATTCCAAAGCATTTAATCAAAACTTTGAATAAATTCCCATTAAATATGAAGTACAATTCCTTATAAAATGTCAATATAATCTAAAGTAAATACATTCCAAAATTTCTTATTACTGACCTAATATTGTGAAGAATGTATCCATTCCACATAAGGAATCAAATATTTGATTGAAGTTAATTCTAATAAATTATTTCATCTTCTGATGACAAATACAAAACCACAAAAGGATCTTCATATCAAGCCTCTTAATAGATGTCTCATACTTAAACTTTAACATGCTCTTCTGAAAAAATACAAAAAATACAAAAATGGAAGAAATCTCTGTCTGCATTGGATGTGATGTAAATATATCGTTTAGAATAAAATGTCAGTAAATTCCCTTGGATTAAAATAACTAATGTCTGTTTTCTCGGGCCTTTCTCTTTCCTTTCGTTCTCTACAGAGCATATATACATATATGAGACATAACTTGGCATTGTATCGCATACATAATGATAATGAAATGTCTGATCCCTTTTTACTTTCAAAAAGAATAAAAAAAATAAAGTTTTTTGTGTCTAAATAATTTTTTTTCTTTATTTTATTTTCATAATTCCTTTTTCTACATAAATTTTTTTTTTATCATTCTTTATTGTTATTTAAAATAGAAATTTTATATTTACATGAAGATTGTTCATCCTTTTCTACAAAAAAACTGTTTTATAATTAAAAATACTTTCTACAGATATAAAATTTAGTTTTGTGAATAAAAAAAGGTTTCTGTCTATAACTGGGTACCAAAATGTAAGGATTATAATACATTTTACTTACAAAAACTATGAATTATTAATCCTATTATATTATATATCAGTATACACAATTTGATAACAATTTGATTTTGGTGTAAAGTCTTTGCAACAATTCTCTTGGTTCTATTTTACATAATTTTAAACGGCGGGTGAATGAATTGATTTTACTGGGGGGAGGTTTGTCGTTTTGTGTGGAGGATGGAATGAGTTTGATAATTGAGTTGATTTCAATACAATGTAAATTCAATAACATTTAGTTTGAAACTTAGTTATTTTGCATATTTTAGTGATGCAAGAATGTTTTGCTGTTGTTATGATGCAAAACGGATGCAAAAGTTGAAAACTTTGAAGCAAAATTCAACAAAAATTGATAATTTTGAAGCAAAACTTATCAAAAGTTGAAGTAAAACTTAATAAAGTTAAGAATTTTGATACAAAACTTTAAAAAATTGAAATTTGGAAGCAAGAATCAACAAAATGAAGCAAAAATGTTTCAAATGATACTTTTGCATCTTTCAATCAATCCAAAAATCCTTTTTGCATCTTGAACTGGTCTTGCTTCTTTTAAATGAAGCAGAATCATATCATTCTGATTTCAAATGATGCAAAAATATTTTGACTTCAGTAATTGATGCTAAAAGTCATTCAGCTTCTTTTGAATGATGCAAAAAGGAATTTCTGCCTCTTTTGAATGATGCAACATTCATTTTGCTTCTTTTAAGTGATGCAAAAATGAATGAAGTCAATTTTTACTTTTTAGTTTGCATATTAACCAAACAAATTAAGTTTAAAAATCTCTTTCCTTTCATTTTTGCATCAAAAATGCTTCAAATTCTTTTAAAACTTCAATTTATTTCAATAAAATTCAATTTGTCCCATTAAACTTCAATTATTTCTCACTTTTATGCAATTTTAAAGTTTAAGTTTCCAACCTATTCATCAAAAGCGCATCAATAACATCGATGCATCTCAATTATCATCTAATTATATACTCCATTTCACGATATTATTCAAATTTGTTAAACAATCATTTACCCGCCGTCATTTACAATTTCATCATTTAATTACATTTCAATGACAATAGTTGTCTCACTCATTATCCAGTCCACATCGAGTAGCTAAGGCATGCATTTTAGATAATAAATTGTTCATCTCCATTTCAAACAATTTTTCGTTAATTTCACACGTCAAACACGTAAAAAACATAATTATCATATCAATATTAATGAACACGATTAATTTCCAATCCGTGATATGATTTAGCATCAGCGCTAGACGGCGATAGTGAATGTCCGCTGGCTGTCGTCGTCTGACCATAATGATTCATGTTTGTTGCGAAAAAGGAACTGTAATTAAAAAAAATAAAGATTGATTAAAACAATGTTGCATTTAAATTAAAAAGAGAATTAAGCAAGAATCGTAGCTGTACATGAAAATTATATCAGGCGACACAGAGTATCGCCACAAATGAGATAAACATTAATTTTTTTTTTATGCATTTAATTAAAATTATTAAATTATTGTTAAACGGAAGCTTTAAAAGCATGAATGTCATTTTAATTACTATTATTTTTTTGTGTAGCTGCATGTACATAAAAGCCACGTACTTAATAATTCAACTAAATGTTACTTGAATTAACAACAAATAGCTTTTAATAATGTCAAGCATGTGATGTTTTTACCTGTAAGCTGCATCCCACTCGAATCCTGTGTTTGACATTGCCATCGTTGGTTTACTTTGCATTGTCATACTTGCAGCACGCCATTGTGATGTTTGATCAAATGATGGTACAGCACTGCTATATGAGAATGGATAGGCTGAGGCTGTAACTGGCGGTGTGGGTGGAGTTGAACTTAAATGATTGTGTGATGATGTTGGAATTGGTGGAGTTGAATTATTATGTTCGGCAATTGATGATGAATAAGTGCTGTAATTCATATTCATACTATGGTTATTGTTATTGCCAGAGATTGATGATGCTGATGTACTTTGAGGTATGGTTGATGCGGTTGATCCATGAACGGGACTTGAACTTAATGAGGCTGGACTCAATGCAGCTGAACTGGTAACCATTGGTGCTGCGATATGATTAAATGCTGATTGTGTTGATTGTTGTGTATAGGGCTGACTCCATGACTGCATTGATGATGCAAATGATGTTTGTGCTGGAGGCATTTGAAGTGGTGCTTCATATTGCGAACTGAATGATGATAAATTTGAGTTGAATGCTGGAACTTGTTGACTGTTGAGTTGTTTACGGAGACGTGCACGTCGATTTGAAAACCAAACTTGTACACGAGCTTCTGTCAAACCTGTCGAATGTGCTAAATCTTCACGTGTGTATACATCTGGATATTGTGTTCTAGCGAATGCACGTTCTAATGCCTCTAATTGTTCACCATTAAATGTCGTTCTTGATCGTCTTTGTTTACGTTTTAATTGAATGCCTGGTTCCGATTCTGTATCACTTTCATCTGACTGTCCAAGAATTCCATTTATTGAATAATCATTTGGTATTTCTGTTTCACCGTCGCCTACATTTTTCTGACGCAATAAACGACTAATGCTGCTAACTGATGGTGCTGATTGCTTGTCACAAATTCCTTCTTTGATTAATTGCTCACGAATTTCCCATGAAAACATGCCTGGATTTTCTTTTTTAAGTTCTTCAATTCTTGTCTCAATTTCTGGTGTTGCTACTCGTGGCTTTGAACCACCAATGACTCCAGGTCTAATTGATCCAGTTTCTTGATATCTATTTAAGATTTTTGATACACAACCATGAGATACGCGCAATTGACGGGAAATAACGCATGGACGAACACCGGCGGCAGCAAGCTCAACAATCTTCAAACGAATGTGATTTGGTAGTGGACGTCCATTGATAAAGACACCGCCAAGTTGATTTACACGACCTTGACCTGTAAATATTAACATAAAATTTGCGGATTTAGTCGATTTGTTAATGAAAAAGGAATACTAAGAAGTTATTTCCATCTTTTTTTAATTTAAATATTTGATTAATTCCTCTTCATAGCTTTGGCCTTTAAGGCAACAAACGAAACACAGAAGAAAGATGATGAAGGAAGATAAAGAATCTTTCTTTCTTATTTTTTGTTGGCTGAAAGATTTGTTTGGTTTTAAAAATAAATAAAAAAGGTACAGAAAAAAAATTGTGAAATAAAGTACAAGAGAGAAGATTATAAGGCACAAGACATGAAATTGTTTAAATATTTTATAAGGATTTTCTTTTTTTGTCAGTTCCAAAAAAAATAATAAAGACGAGAGAGAAAGAGATTAAAAAAAAGGAATAAGAAGTATGTAGGAAAAGAGCAAAGAGCCACAGGTATCATAACGAAAATGTTATTAGCCATCGATACAACAAGTATTTATCTTCAATATTTACGTTTTCTGTTAAGCTAGAGATTATCCATAGAATCCAATAAATAAAGAATGAAGCAAGAGCAACATGCCTTAGTCTCATCATCATCATATACACCTAGAATAACAGTATATGCACGTGGTGTGGGGGTTCTTGGATGTCGGGATTGATTTTTGAGTGGTTAGGGTGTATTGAGGATGATGAGGGAGGATGAATTCGATGAGGTAATAAAGGCAAGTGCTGCCTGGAGGTAAATGAAACATTTGACACCCTTCTATGTGAATTTGAAGTAGTTTGTAGTGTATTATTCAATTGTGTACGTATGGCATTTGCCATGTTACTGAATTGTAGTTTCAGAGTACAGAAGAATGTAGAATATCAACTCATATGTAGCTGTATCTGCTAGTAAGGTACTACGGCATCTGTAGTCAAGTGGTTGGACAACCACTCACTTTTGTGAAGGCATGGGTTCGATTACCATCAGATTAAATCTTTCAAGAATGCTAATTGATTATTGCTAATATGATTTAATGCTCAAGACATCAATTGGGTCTTCATCCCAATTTCTAACAACCCATCTCCTCACCCATTCAAGCTGCATCCCCCTACCTACTCCAATCACAAAAAATCTTCCAAAAATCTCAAATTACATCAAGACATCAACCATTCTGTCAACAACAAAGCAAATTTCCCATAACACCTTCATACCTCGTTAGCCTCTCTCACAGTTGGGAATCTCTAAACCAACTCATGCACATGATAGAAAATTGAATTCTCAACAATAAAAATTGAGGGGGTAAAGGAAGCATTTCGTAATGTTTTTAAATTAAATTTTATCTTGTCCATTTCATTCTTGAACAGATTGGATTCAATCATTTTCTTAAACCATAAAAAGGCCAACAACAACAATTTGTTGTCTATCTCTCAATTCTTCAAGAACTTAGTGTACGGCCTATATGTTAAGGAGAATGAAAGTTATTCATCGGCTCATATGGTCGAACAGTTTTCATTTGGTTTTATTTTTTTGATTCCTCATCTGCTTTTTTTTGTTTGTGTCATAACAACTTAATTTTAGTTTAGACGAGGCTTCATGCACAATTGAACTGATCCTTTTCATTTTTACTGTAGATTGAATTTTTCTTTTTTTTGGGAATTATTTTTTCTTTTGTGATAAATGAAAATTGCTTTTGTATGTCCATCCAATATAGAGTCCATTGTACTCGAAGTCTTTAAATGTACTTTCTTCTATCAATGTTCATTAAAGCATGTAAAGAGCCGTTGAGTATTGTGAGAAATTCATCGTGTGTGATATTTTCTGTCTTCCTTTTTTTAACAAAGTCTTCTTCTTACTTTTTTTAAGACATTCCATTCGCAACATGAAGGCATTAACAATATCATAGATATTAATACATATATATGCAATGATTTTCTGCAATTTCTTTTTAACACAACGTAAAAAAAAAATGAAATGAAAGGAATAGAGGAATTGAAAAAAAAAGAAATTACTTAATTGAATTAAATACATGGAAAAAAGCCTCACAAGTTCGTGTGCACTCGCAGCATACTTCAATAAATATTTCCATCATCATCATCATCTTAATATAGTCTGAATAAATCAATGGTCAATTTGTTGTTTAGTGATCAGAAGATGCCGACAACTATACAAGTGAGAGAGTAAGATGAAGATGAAAAGAGCGACTATGTTATGTTGTTGGTTTGTTTGGTATGAAAAAAAAGAAAAGAAGAAAATAGCCATGGAAGTGGCGATATTTAATGACCATGTTTACACTCGATTCAAATTACTATGCTTTTGGTGCCTATCATCATCATCGTAATCATGATAGCATAGCAGCGAATGATGATGAAGGAAAGGAGAGGAGATATCTTGGTAAGGGGGTAAGAATACTGCAATTGTTGGCAACAAAATAAAACTCAACCGAGTAGAAACGTGTGAAATTTTCACGAAAAACATTAAACAAAATATGCACATCATTTACTGTATTTTCCATCCTTTGACGCATCTCACTCTTTCCAATGTAGATATCGTGTAGAGTGAATTACATATTAAGCACTGACGGCAATACCATACGATATGTTATTAACATCCCTTATAATTTCTTCACGATTTGTTGAATTATTTTGTGTATGATTTCTTAATAGTTTTATTAGTCACTTATTCATTTTCGCTGTGGCTTTTTTGAAATTGTTGGGAAAAATGAAAGATTGATTTTTTACTGTTTGTCTTGGGAATTTGATACTTAATGTTGCATTGTATTACTTTTGCTACTTTTTTAAATTCATTAAGTGATTTTCGTGACTTTAAAACAGCGTAGATTCCTCAAAATCATCAAAACAAATCTCGAGGTGAGAAAATTTTCAGTTACAAAGTTTCAAATTTTTAAAAACCGTTAAATTATTAATCATAAATATTCCCATGCAAATTATGATATTTTACCCTTCATTCTGATAAATTACACACAATATTGCACTCGGAACTCTCAAAAGTGAATCAACACTGACCATCATACTTCTTGTGTTTTTTTTGTATATGCCGCTATACACTTCATATTTCATCACCTTTTCCCTTTCATTCCATTCTCATATATGATTTCATTTATTATTAAATATGAATATTTTATTGTTCAGCATGTACATTATGGATCAAATACATCACAATCTGTCTCTGTTGACCGTCCAAAAAGAGAGCATTTTTGTTATTAATAAATTAAATTTCTCAGGTCATTTTAAAGAAAAAAGGCAATATAAATTGTTAATTTAGTTGATCAAATGAAGGCTGCCCGGTCGGTGCTATATTATTGTGTGGCATGTAATGGACTCGACACAAAAATAAAAAGAATAGAAAAACGATATAAGATAAATGATTCTTTCTTTTCTTTTCATTTGTATTATGATGTTTCACCTATTATAAGCTATAGTCTCTTATTCCTTTCATCTATCGCCGTATATTTCATCATTCTTCTCCTTTTATAATGATGTCATCAAAATATTTAATATTAATAGATGAAATTAAATTAAAAAAGAATCTTCTCATCCATTGATTTTTTTTTCCTTTGATAAGTTGCCGAATATAACGGTTGGGGATGTGAAGAAGACAAAATCACTAACGCTGCATACATTTACATAATATTTTTTACCTTTAGTCGCAGACTACCCCACGCAAATCACGAGATATGACTAAAAATGGCAAGAACCAGATCAGAACTGAGTTATTTTGGCATGCAAAAAAATTATCAATGCGACTAGCTTGTTATTTATCCATTCAGTGGATCCCACGTGCCAGAGATGTAGCTAAGAGGGTAAGAAGTGCCTTAAAATCCCTAACTACACCCCCAAATCCACATCATCATTCACACAAGATATTGCTGACAAAAATCATGACAAGAATAAATCAGCAGCAATAATGATACATCATACAGCATAAGCATTACAACATTTAAGCCCGAAAAGAAGTTGCCAGTTTTGTCGTACACTTTACTAGACGCAGAGTCTTCACAAGACTTAATCATTTCATTCACATTTCTGACATATTGTGTACAACATACACAATTTTATTTATGTGTGGCGAGATTTTCGGGCATGGCAGTGTCTTCTTCATCTTTTTTCAACTTTATTAGACAGTAATCAAAGCAATAAATCATGTTGAAATATGATTTATAATAACATAATTAATTCCTCACTATTAACTAATATCATAAATAATTTGCTGGCTAGGCACGAGTAATATAAAGAAGAGATGAAGAAAAAAAACAATGTGTTGATTAGATAAATGTTCGCTTGACTTCAACACATCGCACATCATATCCACCCATTTCCAGTCCCGTAAAATAAATGGAGGTATGGTTATATTTGTACATTAGACCGTACGGCGACGATTTATCTAAGAAAATTATTATGAAATTGAATGAAATCATTTTTCAATTAATAAATTCTCTTATTCTACAGACACATTCATGCCTTACTCTTTCTTTTTTTGGAATATTTTTAGCGCATTTTTGAAATTTATTTCAAAAAGGTAGCTTAATAAGACACTTTGTTCGGTCGGTCGGTCGGTCGTTCGGTCGGTCGGTCGGTCGGTCGGTCGGTCGGTCGGTCGGTCGGCTGGAACGCGAGATCTCGAATACTAGACATCGTAGAGAGCTCGGAATGGTTTTAAAAGATCAGTTCCATAAAGTTATTGGCGCCCCGGGCATTTAAAAGTTTCAAATCAAAGCATAAATACTATAATTAACAGTTTTTCATTTTCATATACAACAACAACAAAAACAACAACACGTTTTTTCATTGTTTTACAGTGTTTTTCAATGTTTGTCGATGTTTTTACAGTGTTTACTGAAAAATGTTTGAATTTTTTTTGACCGTTATGAGGTTTGAATTATGAAAATCCGTTAAATGATGAAGTTCTTAAATTTTTGGAAGTTATATGTTTTAGGTCTGCAAGCAACCTGGATCTTACTGGATCTTATGATTTAGGTCTGGAAGTGACCTGGATCTTATGCTTTAGGTCTGGAAGTGACCAGGATGTTACTGGATGTTACTGGATCTTATGTTTTAGGTCTGGAAGTGGCCTGGATCTTACTGGATCTTTGTTTTTAGATCTGGAAGTGACCTGGATCCTACTGGATCTTGTTTTGTGAATCTGGAAGTGACCTGGATTCTACTGGATATTGTTTTGTGGATCTGGAAATGACCTGGATCCTACTGGATCTTGTTTTATGGATCTGGAAGTGACCTGGATCCTACTGGATCTTGTTTTGTGAATCTGGAAGTGACCTGGATTCTACTGGATATTGTTTTGTGGACATGGAACTGAGAGGGATCTGGGAGTTATATGGATCCTACTGGATCTTGTTCTATAGACATGGAACTGACTTAAAAATCAATTACTGATCGCTGGGACAAAAATGCGCTGAAGTAACTCGATAAGAACGAGTACTTTTGTAATTTTTTTATAATAGATAAATTGCACACATCATGATGATGTTAATAATAATAACAATATAGACTTGAAATTCATATAATCTGTATCTCACTGGGCATACACAAACATCATTCTCTCATATGATATTTTCGTGCCACGATTATTGATTACAATCGACTGTGCCGCGATACCTTTTCAGTCGAGGTAGATTGAATGTTTTGTGGATGGTATTGAAGGTTTTGTATGAAATTTTGGGGAATTGGGAGTGATTTGCTGAATTTATTAACAGTTTTATGAATGTTTTGAGGTTTTTGGATATTTTTAGGGATTGATGGGGGTCCTCACTTTAGATTGGGGTACTGTCTTAGGATTAGGGCTTTAGGATCGATGAACTAGGCTTATTAGCTAGATTTTGAAGCTAATATTGCCCTAGTGATCAATAATACGTATTAACTAGTCGATGTCCAGTCAGTGTCAAGCTCAAGCATTCTATTGCCTATTCCAATTGGAAATAGAAGACCAGTGACTACACTAGACATGGTATTATCCCTTCATACTCTCAAAAAATCAATAATTCCCTCCAAAAAATTGAATCCAAAGAGTTCAATGCAAAATCACATCCAAACTGACCAATAAATCACATCAATCATTCCAAAAAAATGTGCTCAATTAAGCTACATCCAGCATGTGAATAAAAAAAAAAGTCTCATCTCTCACATCGAAGCACCAAAGAAAGAAGACTTCATATCCGAAAATAAAATTGATGGTGTTGAAATTTCATTTA
Organism: Chironomus tepperi; assembly: GCF_022539635.2. Classification (NCBI taxonomy): domain Eukaryota; kingdom Metazoa; phylum Arthropoda; class Insecta; order Diptera; family Chironomidae; genus Chironomus; species Chironomus tepperi. The sequence continues at coordinate 8,285,404 of NW_027226207.1, forward strand.
AAGGAATTCTTTTTCGCTTATGAAATTCTTGTGTATCAAGACACAAAACAAAAAAATAGCCGCGTGTACGCGCAAAGAGAGTGTGTAAAAATACCAAATTCGTGTATATATTAAGAAACTATATAATCATAATCGATATGTATATTGAGAAGGAAAGGAGAAGAAGCAAAAAAAAAAATGTTAAATCAAGGCATCGACTAAGCATTATGTTGAAGGAGATGAAAGAAGAAAAAAAGATCAAAGAAATGCCGGTCTACAGTGTAGAGCTATTCCACCGATATATTTATTATCGTCATCATAATATAATAACATATTACACGATGTTTCTTTTGTATTCGATTTGTACTGTGCTTTTCATCTCTCTTCACTCCTTCATACCATACTAAAGGTCCATAAAAAATAATAAAAACGGTTATGAGATCTCAGATGAGACTACGTAGCATAAAGCGTATGCAAAACGATGGAAAAAGACCTTTTACAATAATAATAATAAAAAAAAAATCGCGCCAGAGTGTCTGCCGAAAAAAAAAGACACTTATTGCCTTCTTTGTGCTTACTCATTACTGAAATTCTTCTTTATCTTATATTTCATTTCTTTTATTACGGGCTTAACTGGTGCGATATTTTCTCTTCCGAAGCGCATTGATGGACTTTTTTTTTCTCTTTCTTGCCTTCATTCTTCTCAATTTTTTTTTGTTGTTTTGTAACATGCATTAATTCTTCTTTAATATTTTCCATAAATTTCCATAAGTTTCGTTACTTAAAAAAAAAATTTTAACGTCAATAAGAAGAAGCAGAACTTTATGAACTGCCGAAAATATGCTCATTGATTTTCATATTTAAATGAGCATTAAAAGTTTTTTTTTCTTTATTATTAAATGAGAATCGATCCCTTGGGGGAAATTTTTGTGAGATTTAAACTTGTGGTAGGCTCATCTGAAATTCTCGGAATTGTTGGCATGGGAGAGATGTTGATAAGGAACTTGGGGTTGTTGTGCGTGAGTTGTGCATCGGTAAAAGTTGGAGCTTGTTTCATAATTTATGTCATGAAGTCAATGGAGTCACAAAATTCAGGAATTTAAAGGCTTTAAGTTGAGTAAATTCAGAATTTTGCATGTAAAATGTGACTTGACTTAGAGTAGTTGACTGAGTCTAGTTCTTAAGATGACTGAGAACCCTAAGACAACTGAATTGCCTAATCAAGCATTCTGAGTCAGTCACAAAGCTCTAGGGCTGTTTGCCTAACAGAAAAGATACAATTCTGAAACAACAGCCCAGGTTCTGTGTGGGATTCGAACCCATGCCCTTCAATTGCCTATCACATGCTTCTACCACTGATCTATCATGGGCTACTTATTCATATGACAAAGTGCAATATTTAAATGACATTCTTACTATTACTTCATGCTACTCATGCACTTCCACCTATTTAACATTTCAAGAGTCCCATTCCACATCACTTAAGAACATAACATCAACAATAAAGTTCAACATCCATAAAATTAACCTAACAATTTCCCCATAAGGATCCACCATTGTACTTTTAACGACATTTAATGTACAATTTCGCACATTTTTTTTTTATGTCCATCATCTTTACATGCGGCATATTGGTAATTAAAATAAATTGGACATAGATGAATGGCGGATTAGACGATTGTGAGCGAGCACGAGACTTTATTATGTGGCTTCTTTCTCCATTCGTCGGTGCTGTGTGATGGGAAAAAAAAATATATAAAAAAGTGTAGAAACACTTTGGAATTCCATAGAAATATTTTGTGTAATCTCTTTTGTGCAATCATCAAATTGTGATCTAAATAGATCTTGAGTTGCAGGTACATCATGATGGGAATCTCTCTAATATAAAAGAATATAGAATAACAGAAGAAGAGAAAGGACTTTAAAAGAAGCGACAGATTGTTTGGTGCTATATTATTTTTCACCTTCTACAAAATGTCAAAATCATTGTACAACATATTGTTCCTTTTATTTCTTCAATTTTTTTAATGTTTTTTCGGGATTGCCTTTTGAGGCTTTTTTTTATTCCCATATATGATATTAAAAGAGCCTGACCGCCGACGGATTAAAAGGGCAATTTTTTTTGATCTTTTGTTACAATTTTTTGTTGTTCCTTTCTTCTTCTTCTGTTGCATTGCAACTGTTATCTAATTTATATTAAAACGTGGGACTTAAAATTTAATATCACGAGCTATTAATCAACAACAAGCTCGTGTGGTATAAGGGATCCACTTATGATCCTTTTTTCAGTTTCTCTTTTCTTATGCCTGACTAAGCTGTGAAAATGTTTACTAATTAATAATAGAGAATCAAAAGAATTTTAAAGTTATTTTTAAGGTCGATGCAAAAGTGCCTTATTGGATATAAATGTGTTAATCTTTATTGAACCTTTTTTTGGATCATATTAATTGACTTGAAACCTTCTGTTTGATACGAAATTCATTTCGGAGAATTTATGTTGAGTTTAAATGCAGTTTGAATGCTGAATTGAGATTGGAAAAGTTGGAATTTGAGGATTTTGAATTGAACAATTTTTGAAATCATTTTTAAAGTTTGGAAGTGGAATTAAAAGCTAATTTGATGCATTGAGTTGAAAATTGGTTGTGCAATTGATTTTGCAGTTTGGAATAAATCAATATTCAGCTATTGAAGCTGTATGCTGAGTTAAAATGAGTCAAACACAGCACCAAAGTTATGATTAGGCCACTTTCAAGATTTGCTTTTAACAGAGCGATAAATAAATAAATAATAATAATAATAATAATAATGCAATGAATTTCTAACTAATATTTGGTTTCTTAGCTAGTTAAAGCTAGTAAGAAGCTACGGAAAAGTTCTAAACCTTGCAATTTCAAGTCAAAATAGCTTTGAAACATGATTTCAACATTTTAACTTAATTAAACACTCTAACCTAACTATAAACTCAAACAGTTTGCAATTAAAAAGCATCAACAACTTGATTTCAATTCATTAGTTCTCAAAAGCTTATGCATGAGCTTCATTACATTAATAACATCCACTTTTGCCTATCTATATGTCAAATTCATTAAACGTATAAATATTTCATATTTATTTTCACATAATTAGAAGTGTTCTTAATTCAATATTGAACATTTGAATTATGAAAATATTCAGCACGACTGAGCATCTCATCAAATGAGTTATTTACATGCTCTGTATTTGCCTTTTTTGAAAGCGAAACATTCGATAAATTAATTACAGTTGCAGACGAGAAACTTTTTTTTATTGCAAATACTTTTGAAGTTGCGACTTTTTTGAAAAAATTCTTCTTAAATTACAAGTTTTGTGCTTATTCTGTACCTTCTTCTTTTGTGCAATTACGTAGTGGAGGAAAAAACTTCAAATACTTGACTATATCAGATGTCAGGAATGAGGAACTTTTCCAAGTCCAATAAAAACACTTACCTTGAAATGGATATCCAGCAAAGTATGGTGTTGGTTCTAATGATCTCATCGTCATTGTCATAATAAATTTTATCCAAAACTTTCAAGTAATAATTTTTTTTTTGTCTCTTTGGAATTGCTTTTTGAAACTTGTTCCTTAATATTCTTTTTTTTTTCACATGAAATTCTTATTCCTTATTTTTAAGTCACAAAAATAATCTCAATTTTTTTTTTAAAACTTCAAGAATTTTGTTCTTCTTCACCGAAATAATATTCACTCAAGGACTTGCAACAGGTTGTTACGAGATTTCAACTGCAACTGAGCATTCGAGAAACTCGACTGATCAGTTCTTGATATTTTTTTGTTGCTGCTTCTCTTATTCTCTGTTTGTTGTGTTAAACATTTTTTTTTGTTCATTTCTTTTTGTGCTGCCTATTGCCCCGCCCATGAACAGTGTAGTTAGTAACATGATACTCTCTCACTCTACAACGATACTTGTGCATGTGTGAGACCACAAACGTTTGTTAATATTGTTGACGGGATCGTTTAGCATCAAACTGTATACAATAAATCATGGACTTAATTCCATTTTTTTTACTTCTCTCAATCTACTCTGTGATCATGCCGCATCGTCACGATTGGCTTGTGTTTGAATTAACTTTGTACAAGCTATATGATGAAGACCGCCCAAGATTTTTATCGCACATCTCTTCTTTACGGTTGGATTAAAATGCAGTTCTTTTTTGAATGAACAACTCTTTATAACACATTAGCGTGCGTTAATTGTTGTGTGACAATTTGAATACTCATTTCTTCTTCACAGGCATTTAGCACTGCTTTTGATGACTAGTGAAAAGAATTTTTTTGATATTTTATCGGAAATTGATCTTTACGGTGAGAGAATTTATTTCGGGATTATTGTACTAGATGAGTGATGATTCGAGATGAAGATGCGGATGTATTTCAAAGTAGAAATGGAATAATGGATTTTGATTATTAACGGATATAGAGATGGAATGTTTATTGATTATTTTTGAGTTTTTTTTGGAATTTTTATAGGTATTTTTTGATTTGAATTGAATTTAAAAGATTTTGATGGATTTAAGAATGTTTTTTGATGTAGCTTGGTTCCGATTTGATTTATTTTTGAATTTTATTCTTGTTAAAAGCTGTTTTCTAATTTCTTTGCCTTTTTTAAAAATAATGTAGAATGTTGGGTTTTCAATGCCGGGAACTAAATGAAATTAAAATGTACTGAATCTCGGGGTTGATCCCAAACATAAAATTCAATCCCGAAATTGAAAAATTTAGTTGAATTCTAGGATTGAGCACTACGTAAAAATTATAATATCTGAACAACTCTTGCATTTTTCAAATTTAAAAATCATAAAAATTGCAATTTCTAAGAAGATTCCTGAATTTTGAACTGATGAAAATGAAAATTGTTGTTAAACTGATTGTTCAATTAGTACTGCATAGTTATTTCAAAGAATGTCCATTTGTGCGTTTAACGATCTACTCATTTGAGCAACATCTGTTCATGGGATGGACTATCACGCTTATTAAGGGAAAAAAGCTCATATTTTGTAACACCAACTATAAGAGAAGTTTGGATGCTTGTTCTTTTATTGATGAATTTCCTTGGTTTGCCAAATGTTGCACCACACTATAAAATTAAGGGTCGGATGAAAAAGGCACTGTGATCTGTTGTATCATCTTCTCGTAAATTCATATCATTTATAAAGAACTCAGATTCTTGAAAAATTGAAGAAAAATTTCGAGTAGCGTTGCTTGCTCAGCATTTTAATGCAGACATATTGAAATGTTAGATATAAATTGATCAAGAGGGTGATTGGAAACACTTGAACATGGACCAGTTGACCTAGTTGTATGTACCATCAGCAACCAAGCATTGCCGTTGTTACTGCATTTCACTTTTGTCGTTTTGATTTCTAAGATATTTTACCAAGTTATCTTAAGAAATCATGAGAACGATCAATGAAATCTTGTTAGGAGACTGTTGATAGAGACTCCATATTGCTTGATACATATTGAAAATTGGAAGACGAAAGCAAGCTATAGAATCAGCTTCATCTGAGTGAAGTCATGAATCACAATTGATAAGTATGGTCAGCGAAGTGTTTTAGTTAAGTTCAAGTGGACAAAAATACGTTTTAGGTAACTAATGATGGAAAATTAAGTGAGGAAGTAACTAAAGAAACCTTACAAAAATTCACAAAAAGCACAAAATCCCATAAATTCTTCCCTAAAAATTGCACATTTTCCACTCTCAATTATTCATCAAAACTATTCAAAAAGTATCAATATCATGATTAATTTTTAATCAGATTACAATTCAAAATGGATGTAAAACTGCTCTGCTCATAATATAGCTTTCACCCACATGCCATGAATATCAATATCATTAATTACAACTCATAATAATAATCAGAAAGTTTTGTATACAAAATAATAATTATTTGAGTCAAAAGCATCCTCCCCGCTGTTTTAATTTGTATAGTAAACAACCACATTGGATATTTTAGCAATTTTCAATAACTGTGTGTACTTTATAGTTTATGTTTGGCAAATAAATTATTAAAAAATAACCACTTGGACTGAAAAACAAGACAATTGTAATTTATTATTGACCAATATCACCTTTAAAATGATCTCTAATATTGGAAAAATGAATGAAACAAATTGATTGATGCTTTTCATGCTCAATTTATTTATGGCAAATCATTATCGATTCATGATGATGAAAATTATACGTTTTTTTTTTATTATTTTCAATGATAGAAATATAGAAACACAAGAGAGAAAATCACAATGGGGGATATAATGAATGACTTTTTCGAGGTAATTGAATGGACAATTGGAATCGGTGAAATTGGAAAGAGATAAAATAAAAAAGTTTTCTAATATTTGCATTGATCATATACAATAAAAAAATAGTAAAAAAATAAAATTGAGTGTTTTTTACGTCTGGTCTGTGTATGAACGATAATTTCGTCATTAACTAATCGATTGAGTCGGCACTTTTTGTATGTGAATGTTCTTCAAGTTTGTGGATTGAATATTTTTCAGTTGAAATATTTTTAAGGATTTATTGGGCAATTTTGTCTGGCAATTTTGGAAATGATGATTGCATAACTTTTTGTTAGTTTGATTTTGAAAGTCAAGAGAATTTTATTAAAGAGCTTGAAGTTGAATTGAGTCTAGTCAACATCTTAGGAACAGCAAGTCAAATCCAGCAACCGATTTGACCAAATTTTACCAAAGTCGATTTCAAGTAGACTTCATCTGAGTCAAGTCAGGTCGAGAATTAAGACTACTCAAACCATGCCAACATCGTGCTCTTTATATCTAAATGACATAAATGTTCTGAGTTTATGACTCAACTTCAGAGCACAATAATTACAATAATAAACCGTACTCACGGCCATTCTGATCTACAAACCTTGAAATCAGCTTGAATTTAGCATGGATTCATAGAACCACTGCGTTATCGTGTTAACGGCAAAATGTCAAAATTAAGTGATTATTTGGTTTTCTCAAAGCATTGATTTCGACGAATTTTCGAGACTGAAACTGAGAACAAGATTGGAATCGAGAAGGGAATTCGGTTAATCTCGGTCTTGATATCTCTTGACTGGGAACTCTTGGTGTCGGTTCCAAGAACCCCTCACAGTGTGATCTCTAATAATACAAAATCTAGCAAATTCCATTACACGTATGACTACATAATTCTAATGAAAATAGCCAATTTCCTCAACTGTTGCTCCCTTAACAACTCAAAATCACATCAATATTACATCACCAAATCAAAAACCTCATCAATTTCAATCCACATGTTGACATCACATCTTCACAAATCCATCCCCAAAAATCAATCTCTTTATGCTCGACAAAGAGTCAAAAACATGAACATTCTAAAGGCATGAATTTCTCAACTACTTTATGGTCACACAAAAAAAAAAAAATATAACAAGACTCATAAAAATCATAGAGCCATAAAGTGCTAAGGATAGTTCCAGGAACATATGACATTCATTATTTGTGTTAAAAAAATCTTTAAATTTATTGTTTTATGACTCTCCAAAATTTTTTTACTGCCGTACACAAAACTTTAGTTCTTTTTTTTAACATTCATTAGTCGTAGCTGAATTTGAGTTCATTGAGAAGGAGAGAATTGCTGATTATTATGAATACTGGTTTATGGTTTTATGACTGCTCGATTCTGGACGAGAAGTTTTTTTGTCATTTGTCACTGCCGACAAAAAAGTCTTGTTGTTCCTTCATTATTTAATTCAGTCAATGATTTTATTGCAGTCATAGTCGATTGCTGCTCCTTTTTTTTGTTAAAACTCCTCATAAATTGGCCGCATTTAGTTAAAGTAAATTAGTTCAATAAAAAAAAAACATTCTAGATCAGGGAATTTTATGCTTCTGTACGTGCACACAATTTTTTATTAATGTAGCTTCATCGTCTATACATTTTTTATTGAGGATTTAAGTCCATTCTTTATAAAATATTTTTGCAATAAATGAAAATTCCGAGAATAATATCAGAAGAATTCCAGTGGCAACACATATCCCCATGTGACATATCCAACACATTCTTTTCATACTTTATACTTTTTTTATGATGAATTCCTGTTCACCTCCAACTCAGTTGATCGATCGATTGGTCGTTGTCAGGTTCAAAATTATTAAATTTAATTGAAAACTCTGACATTTTTCTGATTTATTTCTTGTTAAGCATTAAGCTACTGGTCTCTATTCAATCCATCTATGTGAATCATGTATACATAAAGTAAGTAGCTACAGCTACAAATAAAAGGAGAGAGAGGTTAACGAAAAGGGAAATAAAAGAAAAGATAGAATGATGGAAGAGGAGATGACGACGATGATGCTTCAACAGATTACAAGTTTAAGTACTAATAAATATCCAATCAATCATGTCTTCTTGCTCACACAAAAATTTTTTACTTACTTCTTCATATTTTTTTTGTGTGTTTAAATAATTTTTTTTTTGCAGAATTTTGAAGATTTGAGAGACGAAAATTCTTTTGAGAATTGGTTTGACTTGACCGGACACAGCAAGTGGTTTTATTGTTTGTTGCAGTTTGTTGAAGATTTTTGAATATTTTAAGGGGAATTTTGAGGATTCTTGAGTATTCTTGAGGTTTTAGATCAGGTCAGTTGAGGTATCTTTAAGAGTTTCAATTCCAAGATTGAAAAGTATGCAATTTCTAGATCAAATCCAGAATTTTGGATTTAATGCTGGATTCTATGGTGTTTTGGGATGAGTTCTATGTATTTTGGATTAGGATGTCAATGTTAAGACTCTTTATAAAGATTGAGAGATCATTTTCTGCTGAGAATCGAACCCACGCACTCACAAAAGAGAGATACACTCTGTTGCCTAGCCAGTCGGTCACAGAGGCCGTATTCTCGCATTAGCAGATTCGTCTATGTATAGCTCGATATCCCGGACTCCACTCTACTCAGACACCACATCTATGGATCAACTAATTGTGTTAAACTTTATTTGTCCAGTCATCGTTATGCAATTTGTCTTTTTAAAAACAAGAAGTAGACATACAACTAGTCAACCCATTACTATGAATGAACCAGAGTTGGAAGGACTCTAATGCGGAGGTCTCGACAAAAAAGGTGAAGCTTGAGTCTATAAAGTTCGGAATCCAAATCCGGCCTCTAAATCTGGACTCCAAAGTCCTACCAACTCTGATTTCATTTATGTAGATATTTCCTGTATCTTAGTTTCAATACACTAGATCGTCCAATATCTAGGGATTACTATCAACTTCAGGAACATCTACTCCAGTTCTACAATGTTGACTATCATCATATACATCCCCAACTATACTAAATCCCTATCTACTGTATCACATATAAGAATCAAGTGACATCAAAAGTCTCAAAAGTATCTTTCAGCTCTCACGAGGCACTTGTCATAGAAATCATTTCGTAATTGAGACTTGAACTTCTTCCTTTCATTCGATCTCTCACAAAAACTCAACTTACATCATCTTCCTAAGAACAGCGTCATGGTCATCATGTCAAAAATAAATCCACAACTTTTTTCCACTTGTTTGCATCATTTTTTGTCATCGACGATGCTCACTTGTGCTACGATGACTGTTTATATCTATGACAGATTTCAATAAGTGAAGGTATAATAAGCAATCTAAGTGACTTTCTTCTTTATTTTCTGCAAGTTGTGATTGATAATTTTATTTTTGTTCATATTTTTAGTTGAGGGGCTGTTTCTAAGTGACGTCTAGGGGATGGAGTGACTGGTTTTCGAGAGGTTGTGTAGTTTTTTAGGTGAATTTTTGAACTTTTGTCTTGAAAATTGTAGAAATTTGTAAGATTAAATTTTGATGAAAGTGTATTGACCCCAAATGCCCTCCTGTAGCTGCCTTACTGTTGACTTTTGTTGAATATTTGGATTTTCTGTTCAAATTTTATCTAAGTCATTGAGATCTCTTCAATTCTTACATGTTTTAGACTATCTCATAGCTCTTGGGCTCTATTGGCCACTTAAGGCTCCTCAAGGCACTTCAAGGACCCTCTTGACCCTTCAAGGACTCTATTTGGCCCTTCAAGACCCCTCTTGGTCCTTCAAGGCCCCTCTTGGCCCCTTTTAGCCCTTCAAGGTCCCTCTTGGCCCCTTTTAGCCCTTCAAGGCCCCTCAAGGCCCCTCAATCCCTACAAAACTGCTAATCTTGTGCTAGACATCACTTGCGAATCGCACCCCAACTTCCTATTTTTTCCCCATAATAATCATCATCCCGTGAAGGATATCTCAACTAAAACTGCAATTCCCTTACTCATCCTGTCTCTCATATTCTTTCAGTTCCTATTCATATTATGTTCAACATATATCTATTTTTATTTTTCAACATAAGAACTCCCAGTGCGACATCATGTCCTTGGAGTCAAGTCAAGTCAATTTAACATAGTAAAAAAAAGATTCTGAGCATCTAACGCAGCATGAGAAGTCACAAAAATCGACATGAATGACACTTTCTTTTTGGTTAGTTAAAAATAAAGTTGACTGACTAACTGGCATGAAGGAAGAGAAGCAACAACAGAAGAAAGATGATGGAAAAATTGTTAAATCAGATTGATGAGATTTTATTAGGCGGAAAAGTTGGATGACACTTGGATGTTTTATGGGTCATGGAGCTGCCAAAGAGAAAAATAATATTTTTTCTTGTTCCTTTTCATCTTTTTCCAAAACAGACAGTCAGTCGCTGCTGCCCAATATTTTTCCCCATCCTACCCAAAATCACTTCTCATTCCATCATCTTTTTATGCCAATTTTTTAAGGCATAGGAAAGAGCAACAGAAAAAGTTTATACTTTTTTTATACAGTCATTCCAATGTGTTTTGTGTACGCAATATAATTATGAATGTAATGAGATGAAGCTTTAGGTTAATTTCAAAGTTTTCTCTTTTTTCTGCTGTGGCTTGTTTTCAGCCATAAAAAGGGCCTTATTGTTTATTTAGCTTCTCTTTTTTTGTTTTCTGTTACTTTTTTTTTGGGTATCTGAATTGTTGTTTTTTTTGGCTTATCAGTTTTGTTCTGTGTTTTTCTTTATGATCTTTGATATCCCTGTAATCTGTGGTTGGAAATGATCAAAGGACTGACTTTTAAATTTAAATAAGAGTATTGAGTTTCGCAGGGAGTTTTGTTATTTTGAAGGTTATTTTTTTCATATGCATGATTCGGATGTTGCTGTTGTTTTTGATGATGTCGGATCTAATTGATTGAAGGTTATCCCGGAAGGCATATGATGTAGAAATGGCCTTGAATTAGGCCGCTGTGATTGTGTCCTGTACTAAAAGCGTAGCCAATTGTAAATTGAAAAAGGAGGGGGGTTCAGACCGCTCATCTGATTATGTCCCTGCCCTGAGGCCAAATTTTATCTAATCTACCTTCATCACTGAATCAGAGTCATGCTGGTCTGATGCTGGACTTTCGGTCAATTCTATGCTTTGCGTGTATTCCGGCTATGTTCACCGATAAGCACAATATATCCGATAAGGCCATAATTCATCGTTGTAATAACGATAAGACACAAAGTTGCTCTGACGGCACCGAAAAGGCTGATTTTGACCTACATATTTTGCCGCGAAATTATACAGTTCGCAGCATAGTACTTCTCATGTTCCCCATCACCACATATTGAAATATTGCCATCATAACGACAATGTGGCAGTGTATTTAGAACCAAAAGCAGCCACTTGACAAAAACAACTAAATTTACCACTTGGCTGCCACTTGGTTCCAAATACACTACCGCCTCCTTGCCATTTCAATTGTACGCTCCTCGGGTTACATAAATACAATTCAACTTAATTCAAAGATGGAAATCTACAGAATTTTATCTAAATTTTGTTGTTTTTGTTTGAAGTAATTGGATGGAAAATTCAAAGAATAAGTTGAAGCTGCAAAAATGATAATCCAAGAACATCAAGCTTTGTTTACCTTCTTGGAATTATTTTCATTATTTCCTTAACCTTTAATTTTGAATTTAAAGCTTATTGCTCAGTTTCTGTTTCTAGGGCAGTGATGTTGTAAGGATTCTTATACTATGGAGTAGGTACTGACTTGTTAATGTAGCCATGATCCTATGTGGAGCTTGGGTTGCATCAAAGGGCTTTCTATCTGATTATTTTGCTGGATTGGTGACCTTGTTTGTACAAATTTGCATTCCGCACGTTATCTAGACCTTCTTTCATCACTGTTCGGTGCCAAGTAGCTTTTGGAGCTCCTGGCGGCCGTTAACCTTGCGGATTTCTACCTACAAGACTCTTGGATATGCCTCAATTTAAAATCCTCAACTCAACAGAACTTTATCATTCAAATTGCAATTAGATTCTTCATTTTCCTTTTCAAAACTTATATTTCAGCCAAAAAAAAAATCCTTAACGACTTTCTTTCATATTAATCCTCATCCAAAAAAATTTCCATTAATTCTTCTACATCCTACTACAAAAAAAACTCTAAATCTCCTATCTGATCTCATAAAAATTAAGAAAATTTATTATAAAGCAATAAAACATGATGATAATGATGATGATGTAAGTTTATTAATCTTTTTCTCAGTTTTTTTCTATGTCGGCACTTAATGCCATTTTTATGTTCATTTATCGTTCGCTGATTTTTACATTTTCACTGAAGCATCAAACACTTATGCTGCATGAGATTGCAGATGAAAAGAATTATTTTTATTTTTTTTATGAGAAATGTGAGTAATGTTGATGAGGTTGAGACACTTGTGTTGGATTGAGAGATTGAATGTATTGTTGCTGAGTGGCATGGGATATAGAATTTTTAGGTTTGCTGTCAAAATTGGATGAAATAGAACGTCAGCTCAGGTTCATTTCACTTTAATGCCAATGTGTTGAAGTATCGATGCTGTAGCAGTTATGAAAGGTATTCAAGAAAAGCAGGGGGTAGTACCTCTTTCCTGCTTTTTTGAAAAGATTCTTCAATTTTCTAGGGTTTTTCACTAAAAAATATTCCAAAATCCTCCTAAAATTCCTAAATTGTTGCTATCCGTGATCTCACCAACACCATCTAAAATCGTCAACATTATGGCCCCTTCTGACTACGTCCCTGTAGCTATCATGTTCCTTATGTTGCAGGTTAATTTCAGAAATGTTCGGTTGTAAGCCTTACGATCCCTAACCTGATTGTAGGGCTGCCACCCTTCAAACGAGGAGGTTTGGATAATCTTTTACTCTTTTCGTTAATGCAGCACATACCTCGGATGCCAGGGGTGAATAAAGCGGTATCAGAGGATACTTGGGGACTCTCGTTTCCATTTGGTCAGCTTCAGAGTCAAGCATCTGCTTCCCAAATCCCTCAGCAATTATGTGCCATTCGAATACCATTTAAATTACAGTTTTTAATCAAAATAGTGTTAAATCTTCATCAACAACATCTGCATTTAACACCATTCAAACAACATCACTTACATCCATCTCAAGGACCTCACACATACTCCATAATTACATTAAAACATATACATTAATTTTAATGATTTGCAAAGTGTCTAAACATTCCATTACACTACATTATACTTTTTTTTCTAGAAATAAGAAATTAAGGAAAAAAGTCATTATTACTGATTCCGATTATAAAACAAAGCAGAAAATCGAGAAGAATGAAGGAACAACACAAGGGGAAAAAAAAATGTGCACAAACTTTTAAGAAGAGAAGGAACAAAAAAACAAAAAAAAAAAAGAATTTCTCAACTTTAAAATTGCAATTTCACGGTCTACATTCAATTTCCGATAACATGCAACGTGTATAGCCTCGTGGTAGGTATAGCAATAGATAAGGAATAATTTTTAGGCAATGATTTACACGAGACAATCATCATCAATTAGTTCCTGATAAATTTTCACCTGTTCCAATAGATTTGAGCAACAAACACCAGTCTATGGATATAGATATAGACTAATCAATGCCTTTTTTTGGATACGTGCTCAAATTAATGTTATTTACCTGCATCATCCCCGATCAACTCACGTGCTATTGACTGACTGTGTACATCCTTCAAATTTAACTCAAGTTCTGAATAGAATCTTATAATTAAGCACATAACATTACCATCCACATCCACACCATATCTATGTTTCATTCAATGACTAAATGAGTGTAATAAGCATGAAGCATCCTCAATTCTTTCCGCACTCAAAGTGATTCAATTCATTCATCAGTGCATAAACAAGTCATATCAAATCGATAAATATTGATACAGTTTTTTTTTTTGTTCGTTTCTCATTTTCTCCGTATTTTCTTTCTGATGAGGTGCTTTATTTGGTATGGAACTGTTTTTTGTTGGAGGAGTATGAACCATTTTGATACGTTTTGACAAGTGGGATTGACTTGTTGTTTTGGATATCATGATGATTGTTAGAAATTTTTTTTTTTTGAGGTAAAGTGTGACGGATAGGGATAGACGGTGTAATTGAGGTTTTGTTGGGAGATTTGAATTTATGAGGAATGAGTCAGAATGAGGTTGATTGTCTATTATTCAAAAAATAACGGAAAATCCATGCTGAGCCTAATTACAGACTTTGAACCTTAACAGGAAAAGAGACCGCTTTTAAGTATCGAAGTGGTCCATCTGTGCTATGATATGGAGCTATATTGATATTGATATGTGGCTTAATTGTAGAATCAAATTAATTGAATAAATTGCAGTCATTAGTTCCGAGCTCGAATCTTCTAAATTAAAAAAATCGGAATAACTTGTCATATGCTTTTTAATTTATTGTGTAAATTAAGAGAAGTAGTAGATCTGTATAGAATAATGTTAAGACCGACACAAATGAAGGCTTTGTCAATGATTCGATTTCTTCCATGAACACAAAATGCCAGCCGACATATTAACGGCTATATGACCCAATTGACTTTCATTTGGTCAACCTTAAATCCTTTTTCCAGAGTGTGGCTTACTCAAAAGCGACATAATCTGATGACTAAAAATTGAATTTGAGACGGCCACACTCTGCCTTTTTCATTTGTGTCGGTCGGAATTCTGATCATCCATGCTGCTAATTTCTTATCCAGAAAGTACACTGCGCAGAAATGACCGATAATCAGGTCACACTTCAACGTAGCTCTAGATCAAGACCAGATTCGATGATTTCTGACCTCAGACTAGAGTCAAATTGGCCTGAACTTGGATTTTCAGCCTTCTAAATGTCGTGTGTCTTCTAGATAAAAATTTAAATACCGGTGTCAAAATGGATGAATTGAAAACCGGTATTTCGTACAAATCAACCTCCTTCTGGATAAACTCATGAATGCTACGAAGCCAAATAATGCGTCTCAAAACCTCAAATCATTTAATAACTTTCCAACTCATATTGTTTATTCGCACTAGTATCTATCAAAAATAAACTAAAAAAAACCACAAATTTTACTCTCACTTTATTTATTTTCTGTTATCGTTCGGAACTTCCAATTTCATTTATTTACAGTTTTATATTTCCATTGTTTTTTCTTATTCCTCATTTATTTTTGTTTTTGTTGTTTTGTGAAAATTGAGCTTTTTATTCCCTGATGTGCTTTCATTTTTTTCCATCTTTTTGCCATATTTATGCGGAGATATTTTCTCTGTACAGTCATAGACGATAGCACATACAATAAAAAAATAACAAGAAAAAATTCCGAGTGTTAAATGATTTCAATCAATTGTTAGCAACGCCTTCACAATCATTTTTTCTACTTCTTCTCTTCATTTTTTTTTTGTGTATGTTTTCTTTTCTCTTGTTTTTTCCCATCTCCCCCTTCCTTTTTATTTCAATTTCATGTTTTTTAAACTCAATTTCAAGTTGATTGAATTTTAAACAGCATTCGACATACAAAAAAACTCTTTTTTTTTTCATATTCGCTTGCTTCAGTGATGGTTTTTGATTCGAGTGCATTCAGTTTTGGTGGCGGAAAATTATTCCAACATCAATTAAATGCAACAAAGTATGAGACAAGTATGAAGTTAAGAGTTAAGGTATAGTAAAGCATTAGTTGGTTAATATACGGTGAGTAATAATCGCTCTTAAAGGAAAAGGAGTTTAGAGATGGTTGTTACGGCATTGGATGAGTATCAGCAAGGGCCACATTTTGTACCTTGACACCAAAATTCCAAAGTCTTTCTGTGAGGAGATAGAGCGCATTTTTCGAATTTGGTGGGCTTCAAACGGTCATAGCTCCGAAACGCAGAGGAGTTAAGAGATGATTGATGTAGCGTTGGATAGGTATCGGATTGGGCCACATTTCGTTTCAAGACATCAAAATGCGACAGTTTAGTATTCCGGTATATGAAGGTGAAACTTTTCTCTTGTGCTTTTTCGAATCATTTACAGTGGAAACTCTGCTTACAGTCTCCTTTTGAAGCCTACAGCCAGGAATGATATTAAAGTAGTAGTTCCGAATCCAACTATAAACTGTAGCTCTAGGTTTGATTGTGGGAGTCTGGCGCATCTTCCTCACGCGGCATACTAACAATAGCCAAGAAGCGCATATGATGCGCAGCAAAGGATCTCCAGGTCTGAACAGCTTAAGTTAAACTGGTCTGATGTTGCCGTGAAGCTTTCAAGTGGTATCGACTCCAAGCTATGGCTCGACTTACTTAACCTTCCCTAATATTAGAAAAGTATGTTGTCAAGAGCTTACTCTACTTAATTATAACATGTTCTTGGCGTGCTCTACTCGAAATATCATGATCTTTGCCTGCCAGTGCTTCTTATCTAGCCAAGAACCAAATCCTAATTTTGAACAATCCCGTAAGAATTGATAGCTCTAAAAATTACTAAACTTATAATTAACAGATTTTAAAGTTATAATTAGTTTTAAAATCAACCTATAATTACCTATGATTTACTAGTCACTTAATTAATAAACTTCATCTTCACTTTAGTTTATACTTTAGTTGATGTGTTGATGTTCTTTCAATTTATGTTATAAACTAGTTAATAAAATTACCTGTCTAATGCAGCACAATATTGATTGAACAATTTTTAATTGGATTTTTTCTAAAAAATTTTATGCAATTTATGATCAAGTCTAGAATTTAATGCAATATTCCAGTGATGGGCAACCTTTTATATTTTTGGGCCCAGCTTGGTTCATTTTGGCTCATCTTGGAGCCTCGACCAAAACTGCACACGGCATACGGGTAATGGCAGTTAAACATTATTAGCGTGCCGCGGAACACAGGTTGCCCACCACTGTATAATTAAAAATATTTTATCAAAAAATGCCATCCAAATTGTCCACAAAAACTTTTTCAATCTCTCTAAAAATTCAGCTACACAAAATAAAATAATGGCAAAACGGTAGAATAAAGTAATGTTGAGATAATGAAATAAAATAAAAAATTGCTCACATATGAATGAATTGTTATAACAGTAATTGAGGGAGCATGAAAATCGTGATAAGAATTTGAACATTAATGAACAATTTTATTCAATTGAAATGAAAATATTCACGAGTATTGGGAGAGAAACTGGGATGTTGGATGTGAAATTTATTTGCGGTTGTAAAAAACAATTTTTGCCGGGGATATTCATATTGGTTTGGATGTGGAATTTAATAGTGAATATTGAGTTGTTGAAAAATTTTGGGAGATGAAATTTTATGTAAAATTGGAATTAAATGGCAGTAAAATTCACTTGAGGAATGCTTTATGTTAAGCTTGTTGAGGAGATTGTGGGTTCCTTTTTGATCTTCAAGCTTAAAAGTATGTAGAATCTGATTGAAAGAGACATTGATTACTGGGGGCTGTTCTTTTATTAAGTTATGATCTTGGATAGGGCTTTCTTGAGCTTAATTACTTATTTCGCTGGTCGAACAGATCAAATGTGATTCATGGTCTTCTTCCTCAGATGCAATAATGTCTCTTTCGACAGTTTTATTCTAATTCTCTTCCAAATACCTTAAGAGCTGAGCCAATCCTTAGTTAAACCGACAAAACTCTTTGAAATGATTGAATAATCAGCTTCTGGTAAGAATTGAACCTGCGTCTTCATTGATACGAGAGTGACAAATTGGTGATCTGTTGCCTAGCCACTCGCCTGCAGAGGCCTTACTTTCGAATTGGCAGATTCTTCTACTTAAGGGTCGATATAATTGGAAGTCTCAAATTCGAAAGTTATGCGAATGACTGACCCGAACGGTATTCTGTGGTCGCGAAGGGTACTGCTGCGTCATCTTCATAAAGGTAAGATACGAAGTTGTGTTGATGGCATCGTGCCTATGGATTTTGAACCATTTTAAGGCAGAAACTACGGTTCACGGCATCGTGGTGCTCACTGATCTTCGTAAGTGTTCTCAATTTGCATGAGATCATGGTCTTATGAATTCCAATTAATAAAGCAACATTCCATTTAATCTAGTAATTTCCAGAATAATATTGGTTAATCTGTCACTGTAATCAAGCAGCCACGTGCGCAGTCAATCAAATAAACAAGATTAATGATTAGCCATTCAAAATACGTCAATTCAATTCAAAATAGTGACGAATTCCTCCTTATTATTATAGATTAATATTGATGGAATGTTAATAAATATAACATAACTTCCAACAATCCAATCCATGACCATTTATGATACGCCATTTTAACAAATTTTAGGGTTTAATTCAAACTTAATAACCAAAACTTTCACACCTTTTTACCATACAATAATTTCCATACTAATTTAATTTATCCAAACAGCACTTAATGACAAAATAATTGGAAAGATTCAAGCTCAGCATCTGATATGCTACCTATACCTACTCTAATATCCATACATACAAAAACACTGATCAAAAAAGCAAACAGGATCAGTACAGCGAAGAAAATCATCTTAAGCCTCCCTTCCAATGAAATTGCACAAAAAAAGGTGTTGAAAAATTTATGCATTTCAACATTGTAAGGAATGAATAAGGAAGGAGAAGAAACATCTGGCGGAGCAGAAAATGCGTGAAAAATTGGCCCACATCATTAGTATTTTTTCACTAAAAAAAATCTATAATAATCAGGTAAAGGAATTCTTATGAATGTTGTTTTTCTTACATTTTTTGGTCATAAATGGCAATCGATGATGATTTCCTAGCATATGCTCACTGTGAAATCGTTAAATTATTGGTTTTCTGGTAGATTCAATTCTTAAATAACATAAAAATTTATTCGCTTCAACAATATTCAATAGTCAATTGATGCAAAACAATTTTTCTTTACAATATGTTGATGCTATTGGACTTGTTCATACATTGTGCATGCTGCTGTTGAGTAATTGTCTTTCCACATGTCTCAGAAGGAAGAAATTTATTTTTTTTTATATATTTTTTTTTTTTAGAAAAATGCATGCAAAATATTCATGAAAAAAAGTTAAGTAACATCTTGCAGACAAAAAATATATAGAACTATGGTGAGGATGGAATATTATAGAAGGGGCAAGGAGTGGACGGTTTTGTGAATTAATGTTTTTTGGGGCTACATGCATAAATTATACAGGATTTTGAGATAGAATATGTGAAATTTGAGGACATATTTGAATTTTGCAGTTTTATTTTTTATATTTTACTGTGCTTTACTGGTGGAATAGATAAAAGATCCTTGGATTGAGTTTGGTATGGTAACTTGAGAGTCGTCGGTTCGAAACCTGCCATTTCCAAATTTTCTTCTTTTTTGGATACTTCGACTGCTTAATGTTGTTGTTTGGTGGCTCTTTAGATCAATTATAATCCATGACCTACCTCAGATGTCGCATGAAACTGTCTCTATCACTAGCTTATTTGAAGGAGTTTCAACAGGGCTTTTAATAGCCTTAATTGAAATTCTGTACAATGTTGGACTAAGGAACGAGTCATAATCTTGAAGCATAGGCAGAGACAAAGGAACGAGAGCTACTACAATAGATTATCTAATATTTAAATAAATTACAAATCTATATCAAGGAATATGAAATTAGGTTTACAGGAAATATTGATAGAATGCACAAAACCCGACTTTAAACTTACTTGATGACTTCCGACAATCACGAGGGTCACCAAGAAGTTCTACATGGACGAAGGCTGCTTTGGATAAAGATAGCAATTGCGATTGGTAAATGATAGCCAACCATTAATCCAGTGAGGACGAAGTAAGCTGACAGAGAAAGCAATGCATTTGGTATTGAAAATTGGCAAGCAGAAGCTAGCAATCGGGCAGGTTTCAGGCGTCACTTGAGGGAGGCTTTGCATGACAATTGATCTCTACAGCCACAAAAGTAAAGTAAGTAAGATAGACCCCATCTCAGACATCATCAAACCATCAAATATCCTCCCATTGTTCCAACAAAAATTATGAATAAAAAGAACAGCAAAAAAAATGTTGCATGTATAACTTGTGCCATAAGTTTCATGTTAACATATCTGAAAAATTGATTTATAATGGCGAAAAAAGTGTTTTTTTAAACGTCTTTAATCATTTTTTATGAACATTTTGCTCCCCACTCTGTCCTTCGTTAAATCATTTTTCAAAAAAAGAAAAAAAAATGAAAGAAGTAAAAAGCAATATTTGCAGGGTGAAAAGAGAAAGGAACGAGAAGAAAGAAATCGAATGCAGAAACACTTTAAAATAATGTCATGAATATGAAAATGAGTATTTTATGATAGAAAAATATTATTAATGTGAATAATATTCAATACCTGACTAGGATTTAAATTCAAAACAAATCATAGCGGTAGGTTGGGTTTAAATCTTTTTAAGAGAGAAAAAGTGGATATGACAGATTATTTTGTATAATTTTGCTTGCCTAAAATGTTGAAATTGTTCAATAATGAATGCAACTGACTAACTTTATATGCTAGTTTTTGACTAGGCTGTCATAGACACTTTGTGTTGCTAAAATTTTGTGTAGCTGCAAAATGTCTGAAACAAAATTGAGCGACATAGAGCAGGCACATACAGATGGTGTTTGGTCAAATATATCAGCTACTGCGATACATACTCAATTGGAACAGGGCATGAATATTTTGACCGGATGTCTGGTTACAAGCTTAAATATTCATGGCTATGCTGCTAAAATAATCGACTTCGAATAACTATCCCGAGCAGTACAAGCTGCGATTAGTCACCTGTGAGTTTTATTATATGGTTGCGATTCATTTGACCCCAACAAACTAACAACTTGTTCTCAAAAGTGTGATTTACTTGAATATGCTAATTGAGCACGATCGAGAGCATGATTCTCAGCTTACTCTGCTCTTTGCCTGCTAGGGAGTGTTGTCATGATCTCATGAGATTAGAATTTATAGAAATTTCTTGTGGGAAATAGTCATGTTTAACATGACTGTGATAAGAATAATGTAATTAAATTTTATGCATATTAAGAGGTGATGTTGAGTATTGAGGCTGTATTGAGAATACGTTCTTTGCCTACTAGTGTTATATGGATCTCAAGTTTATAACAAAACTCACGGGTGACTAGACACAACCTTTCCCACTTAGGATAGTTGTCCGAGCTGATTATTAGGGCAGTAAAGGATAATTGGAGCCAGGCTGATGTTCAACATTTGTATATTTGGATTAGAAGTAGGTTCGCTATAAAACAGCTAAGGCGCTGTCAATTGACTACATTATTGGTCTGTTTTATACCATGTTTCATCCCGGATAACGGTCAGAGTATCCCCATATCACGTTGTTAGCGGATGATTATTGAAAAATCACAAACATACTCTGACTTCTTAGACTGAGGAGCATGTGAATCGATTAATGCAATACTCTGCATACACATTTTCAAGTGACTATTTCCCATTTGAGTAGTAAACAGCTTTAAAAAAATTAATTTGAATTCATTGAGTAATTAAAAGTAATTTTGACACAATCCCTGAATCAGCATTTACATACTTCTCATTCTGCACCCCAGCCGATCCCAAAACTCCATTAAAATTCCAATGAATAAATTATTCAGCCTCAAGAGATCGCCCCCCAAAAATATATCAATAACTCAAACATAATGAGCCATACCAAATGAACAAAACCTCATGAGACACAAAAACAAATCATCAAATCATCAGCCTCAATTCTCAACATCACCTATTAATATGCATAAAATTTAATTACATTATTCTTATCACAGTCATGTTAAACATGACTATTTCCCACAGGAAATTGCTATAAATTCTAATCTCATGAGATCATGACAACACTTCCCATACTTTCACACTTATATCCCCCATTTAAAAATTGTTGCAAGCCTCCCCAACGCAGGCACATACCAAAAAATATGCACGATAGCGAGAAGCTTAAGGGATAAAAGGCACGATACAAAAAAAAAAATACACGACATAATCTCACTTTGTGTTACTTTTTTTTTTCATCATTGTGACAATTCATTTATAAGTGGATTAGGGTTGGGCAGAATCGTATTCGAATATATTCGAATACAAATATTCGAATATTTTATGCGAATATATTCGAATGCATATTCGAATATGCATTATTCAAAAAAAAATCCGTTGCAATTGGTTTGTTCAATGAGTCATTTCTAATCACATTTGTGAAGTATGTAATTTCATACAAAAGTTGATCAAAAATCCTTTTTTTGCTTATTTTAGGCAAAAAATTAGAAATTCTCAATAAAATTGCATTAATTCATCATCATTCTTTCATAAGAACATTATTCCGAGTCATAGATACATGTTTTAACACAAATTAACTAAGATTTAATCAATTTTGCCAAAAACAAGCAAAAAAAGGATTATTCATCAACTTTTGTATGAAATTACATACTTCACAAATGCAATAAGAAATGACTCTTTGAATAAATCAAATACAACGGAATTTTTTTGAATAATGCATATTCGAATACGCATTCGAATATATTCGAATATTTTTTTGTTCATATGCGAATATATTCGAATATTTGCCCAACCCTAAAGTGGATACTTTGTCGGTTCATGGTAGGTCGGTGATGGGTGGCATTTTTTGAGGATATAAAGGTTATGGAATTTTTTTTAATTCAACAGATACACAAAGCTCATCATTATGGCTATTATTTTCATTCCATATTTAAAGAATTATGTCGAGTAATAAAAAGAAGGATATTAAATCCAGGATCAAGAAAAGAATATCCAACCATGGGTCGAGTTTAACAAAAATGCTGGATGAAATGTGTGTGATAAATATTTAGCATTTTTCATTCCAGTTTGTTGGAGATGAATAGGAGAAATTTATAAAGCGAGAAATGCCTTCACTTGTGCATTTTTTTTTTGTGTGTTGTGTTGTTGTTTGGTGATAGAAAGGATGTCCCTTTGAGGGATTTTGTTAGAATTTTTTTTTTTGAGGTAGAGTATGAGGGATGTGTTTGGTATTTGTTACTTACTTGCTTACTTCGCTGTTATGTTGCATTTGTGGTGTTCAAGCTCAAGTACTGATGCTGATGCTGATAACGCTCCCAGTTCTGATATCAGTTTTGAATGACTACAACAGCGAAAAAGCATTCGAATCCAACTAGACTTTCCCTGGGATTGAACCCGGGTCGTTTGAACGGTAGTCCGACGCTCTAACCACTTGACCATTGCCGCTTTTTCGCTGCTAATTTTCCGTTTAGTCTTGGTCATTGTTAGTTCCAGTCCGGCTCTCTTCTTAGTTCTCTTAGCTTGTCTTTAACTTAATTTGCTGACCGGGCATATCAACTGTAATCTATGGTGTCTCTTGGTTGGCGTCTCAAGCTAAATCTGTCGCTGGCTGGTCTTTACCAATCACCAATACCAACCCTTTATTGCCCTATATTAGTTGATATTCACCATGTTGGTCATATAAAGTATGAAAAATAGTTTAACTAGGTCTGCTTGAATCTGATGGTGAGTCGGACTATTCAGTGTCACGTTAACGTCACTCCGGCCTGAACACATATTTTTTAGGTGAAACTTTTACGTGACTACTCTGCCTAGTAGAGCAAATAAGAGCATAAACGCTTCAAATGAGACGTGTACTGCTCAAATGAGTTTTGAACCCAGTCACGGGTCACACATGGAGTCACATAAGGAGTTAGATTCAGAATCGATACCTTATTAGTATCTTGAGACACACTAGTGTGCCTGGTCACATAAAGTTGCTCACCACTGTTTTAAGACAACACCTAATTGCCTATTGCACTACATAACCCAATTAATCATCATTAAACAAACCAAAAACACCCATTAAAATTCCACACAAGGGAGTCCAAACAACAACAACAAAAAAAAAAGTCAAAGATCGACTATAGAAGAGAGTATAAATATAGGAAAAGAGAGATTAAGATAAATTAATGAATTTTAATTCTTTTCACTTGTTAATAAATCGCATTTCAAAATCTGTTTAAATTGACACTTTCTCACTTCATAGAAGAATAGACAAAGAGACGATAGAAAGGCAAGAATGAGAGAAGAAATAAAAAAAAATCATTTTTTTTGTATGAGTAAAGTCGGCAACTTGTGTGATCCCTGTTGTGCCTTCTATGCCATCGATATTATGATGTCGGCTTTTCGATTATGTTCGCTCTTTGATCTTTTTCCTCTATGACTTTAAACAATGTTTTTTTTATGCTGTGCTGTATGTGGATGTGTGTGTCCTTTTTTTTCATCCTTCATGACATTGCCTAGTGCCTTGTTCAGGATCTGAGATTGAAAGGCGTGTGTAGCTTAAATGGTAACATAAATACCAGAGGTCGAAGTCGTTGCGAAAAGTTCACTTCACTTCGCTAAAATTTCAATCGGTTTCAAATCAGCTCGAGTGAACACGAAAAAAACGTGTTCACTTTAACCGAGGCGAAACCGAATCCGTTTTTTCGTGTTCACTTTAGTCGAGGCGGAACCGAATTGATTTTTTCGTGTTCACTTTAGTCGAGGCGGAACCGAATTGATTTTTTCGTGTTCACTTTAGCCGCCTTGAAACCGACATCGTTTTTTTGACTTCACTTTAGTCGACTCGAAACCGAGTCGATTCAAGTGAAGTGAAGTGAAGTCGAGTCGACTCGACTTCACTTCATTTCATAGAAAAAAATATTTTACCATAGAAAGTCATTTCTGATTGCGTTTGTGAAGTATATAATTTCATACAAAATTTTGTCAAAAATCCTTTTTTTGCTCATTCTTGTAATGTAAAAAATTTATATTGTAAAAAAACTTAAAAATATCTATTGAACAATTATGATTTTATGTGAAACTACATGCAGCAGGACTTTAGATTGCAGTCAAACCTTAGTTTCTTCATTATTTATCAAAAATGAGTAAAAAAGTATTTTTGACAAAATTTTGTATGAAATTATATACTTCACAAACGCAATCAGAAATGACTTTCTATGGTAAAATATTTTTTTCTATGAAATGAAGTGAAGTCGAGTCGACTCGACTTCACTTCACTTCACTTGAATCGACTCGGTTTCGAGTCGACTAAAGTGAAGTCAAAAAAACGATGTCGGTTTCAAGTCGACTAAAGTGAACACGAAAAAATCAATTCGGTTCCGCCTCGACTAAAGTGAACACGAAAAAATCAATTCGGTTCCGCCTCGACTAAAGTGAACACGAAAAAATCAATTCGGTTCCGCCTCGACTAAAGTGAACACGAAAAAACGGATTCGGTTTCGCCTCGGTTAAAGTGAACACGATTTTTTCGTGTTCACTCGAGCTGACTTGTAACCGATTGAAATTTTAGCGAAGTGAAGTGAAGTGATATCGACTTCACTTCACCAACTTCGACCTCTGATAAATACACAAAAATTGTCATCCTTTTTTTGTCACACACACATACACACACACACGTAGCGTATCACATTCTCATAGTGTCTGATATGAGCATAACGTTAAACAGCTTTATGTTACCGCAAATATTTTCGAATATGGCATTTTGGCATACATATATAAAAAAAGGTAGCTAGGCATCCTTCTATTGAGATTTATGCAATTTTTTTTTTCTCTATTCTCTTTTCGTGTGTACGTTCCGCTCCCTAGCTGTCTATGAGAAATTTTTGCTCTACATGATGTTGACTCATTCTGTTGAAATTGCCATTTTTTTTTACTTCGGCATCTCGTTTAATGTTCGATGTGATGAACAATTGACTTTGTTTATGTTTCTACTTATGATCTTGTATACATGAAATAGAAGTTAAATAATAAAAATTGACAATTTTTTCTCTTCTTTTTCTTTTGTGGCTTTAAAAATCGGGAGCAAGTTAATCAAACATCAAAACATTTGCCGCATTTAGTCGGCAGTGCTTTATTGTTGGTGTGAAAAATTATTTGATAAAAATTTGTTGTTTAAAGGAATTTTTGCGGTAAACAATTTTTCAACTAGTTATTGAGGTTATGTGATTTTTTTTTGGGTTTGTTTATTTTGAATAGATAACTAGATTGTTTGGGGAATTCAGGCATGGGAATCTTTTAATTGCATTTGGTGCATTCATGAGTGTGTGTTTTGAGTAAATAGTAGTTATTGATGTATGGTGAGTCAGCAGATTTGCATTATTATTGGTACTTGATGGATTATTTGTTATTTTATGTCAATTTTGTCATTAAAATCTGAATTATTTATTTAACGTACTTTTGAGATTCAAATTTCATTTGTTGACTTAAGTAGGCATAGTTTCACACCCTTTTTGTTGACATTTGAGTGAAAAAAATTGAAAATAATTTCAGATAATGTATTTAATTAAATTAACTGGTTATTGCGATGCAGAACATGCTTAGTTCCATGTATATCAAGTAAGTAAGCATTAACATTCAAAATACAAAAGACCAAAGTTAACTTTCAATAGATTTTATTCAGGATTTCACATAAAATGTGAAAACTTGTTAATACGATTAAGTTACAAGTATTTCCACATTTTCTGCACCAACAGACTAAAGTTTTAATTATTTATCATAACTTGATCCTACCTTGAAAACTCATTGAGTCCTTAAAACGATAAACAAACATTTTATCTACAAAAATTCAACATCAAATCGTTCATCACCTAGCTACAACATTGTGTATAAAATACAACATACGCTTGTTTACAAAATCAGGTGAAATTAAAATTTTACTGCGTCTTGCTCATCGGTGTATTCCCCAATAACTCTTGTTGCTATAAAATTTCATGTACTCACAATTTGTGCCTAAAGCTAAACATTTGCTGTTTATTTGTAATCCAAATAAATCTGATACAAAATATTTTTTTCCATCCATTCACTCCCAGCCATATCCATAATCCATAATCTGTTGACTTTTTCGTGCTGTTGTTGTGTGTGCATCATACGTAGAGTTCTATCACACCCCATGGAACAAAACAACGCACACACACAAATATTCCATTGCTATATTTATGCACTCGACTGAGAAACATATCTCGTTTCACTTTTGTTTTTATGACTTCTTTTAACCCATAAATTTACGCGCAGATGAACATTTTCAATGATTAACTTCTTTTAACCCCCCAAAGCAAATCGTACTAATGATTTTTAGTGTAATAGAACCGATGATGAGATGAACTCTCTCAATTTTTGTGCTTTTTTTGCCGCCTATAGTTTCAAAGGCTGTATCGTCATATAGTTGATGGAGTTTATGAATATAATTTTGGATGTATGTTTTACTGTTGGACGTTATTGACTGGACGGTTATGGATGATTTATGGTATGGAATATGAGAAGGGTCTTGGAGTTGATTTGTGGACTGTAGATGTTACTGGGGATTCAATTCTTGATGGATGTGCAGTATATTGGAGTTTATGACATTTAAAGCTCAACACTATCATGGACTAGCCATAAATTCCCACGGGATTGTAGTGAAGCTACTCTGGATAGTGAGGTGGAGTCAATGTTGGCTCTGGGTCCACCAGGAATGCCTAGGTCAGTGACGGACAACCTGAGGCACACTTTGGTGGTTAGCGTCGATTCAAACCAAACACGACACACGGTTTATGGCATTTCCAAACAATTTAGAAGGTCTTTAGTGTGTCGGTCACAGGTTAGCAGGTCACAGGTTGCTCACCACACTCTTAAGTTCTTCAAGCAAGCCGCCATCCATAATTACAAGTTAAGAAGCCCAATGAGATCTTGAATCTCATTTAATCAATAAACCCAACGATGAAAGTAAAGAAGAAGTTTCCAGTAATGCAGACTTGATACCTCATGCCTTCAATTTTCCACAACCCAACTCTCACTCATTCCAGCAACATCAAATCGACCAGAAACCAAAAAATTTCACAATCATTAAGTAAAACAAAATTAATCACCGTCCATAACACTTGTCGGCCTTTTTGCTCTAGTACAAAGTCAAACATTTATATTTCTTGTTACATCTGAGAATGTTCAAAAAAAAAATGCCGAGCCGGCATATACAAAAAAGAAAATGTTTGTCACATGTTTGTCAACCGCAATTAATATTTAAATGAGAAATGATCCTTTTATGTATATCCTGAATGTTTTTTTTATTTTTTTACAACCTTGTGCCCTTCCTCTTTCCTCATTTAACTTATTTTTTACTCATTCCGTATGTATATTTGAAGACCACCGCAGGTTCATTGTCTCAATTTTGTCATGTTTGTGTTTTTTTCCATTCTTTTAAGTTACTTTGTTGCTGTTTTTGTTTTCACGATGGAAAATTACCATGAATGAATGACTCGAAAAATAAAAATAAAAAGTTTAAAAAGTAAAATTACATGAATCGAGTAACAGTGAATAAAGGAAGACACCGAAGAGATATTCAACCATGAAAGGATGCGAAAGATACTTTTCGTATGAATAACAATTGAGAAAAAGAGATACAATAAATAATATGGCACAAGGTCGATGGAGTTGAGGTAGGATTTGAGCGCATTTGAAGGTATATATCCTGAACTCTCAGGATTATCACTAGTCATATATAGGAGTCTGTGTACTGGATTCTAGTAAGGGTTACCAATACCAAGACCGAGACTTTCTTGGCAATATTCTAAGACTAGAGAATTTGTTCAGATCGAGACTTCGGGTAATCCTAGATTCTACTGCATTACACGTGTTTCGTAGCCTAGCTTGAAGCTTGGGTTATAAGACTAGACATTAGAGAAACTTATAAAGTGAAGACTGATCGATTGAGCATCACTGACGTTCCAATTGCAGAATAAACCATGATCATGTCTAAGGCAGTCACAATAACCCGACAATAGGGAGGTTTTGACAATCTCTATTCATAGTTCTCCGCATATATATTATGACTTATATTCCTGTTGACATTCGTGTCTTCGCCATTGTTATAATGCTTATTCCAAAACTCTGATCATTGAATTTGAGTTTAAGTAAGCATTCTTCAGCAATTTCTAGCAATCCCCGGTAACTCAGTAGATTAGAGTACTTAACATTCCAATAAAAAGGTGTGGGTTCGAGTTCCATTCGGGCTATATATTTTGAGAAAGTGCATCTATTCTCTGAACAACAGCACTTCTTAAGACACCTGGTCAAACTTACCTCAACTCAACTCACATCTCCACTCAATACGATTCAAAACAATCTAGACAAAATGAGAGTGAAGATAAAAGGAATTAAAGTGTAGCACAATTTGTACAAAGGTCATTCATAGAGTAAGAGAAGTGACTAAGTGAACTAGCATGAAAATATTGCACAAGTAAACTGTTTTGTTTCCTTTTATCATTCATATTGCCGAGTCATTGTTGTATCTCTTCTTCTATTTTTTTCATAACAACAGAACAACAATAATAAAAAGCCAACAACCGACAGTATACAGCAAGCGCAGAGATTTAGAATGGAATGATATACGTCGTCCTGTTTTAGAACTTAACTTCCGGTAAAAAAAAAAAGGAAAATGTGCATTTTGAGTATCACAGAAAATGAGATGAAAAGAGACGTACAACATCGTAGATGGATGTAGGATGTAGATTATCAAAGTTGTAAATGTAAAGCTCAAAGATTTAATGCTGCTGTAAGTTAAATTGAAAAACATAATAAAATCAAGTTTAACATGATAGTTAATTACATTGTTGATGATGCATGAAATGTAATCACGATAGAGGGATTCAGCTACTAAGCATAAAGCTTTAAGGAAGTCAAAATAAAAAATTTAAAAGATTTCTGAGATTTTGTATTTTATAAGACCGAGATTATAGCTTATTATCTATGAATGGGTGGAGTAATTTGCTGTAACAGTGACCCTTTTCCGTGAAAAATCCTCCAGCAGATTAGTTCATCAATATTTTATTTAATGGAAGTGATTTTAAGATTTAATGGATATACCTCATTCAATTAAATGTTACAGTACGAAAGGTTTAACAAGATTTTTTATATGTTGTAGCTGCTGTATTGATGATGAAAAATTGACTTAGAAAAAGGTTAAGTGATTCAATGAGGTGGATGTTGAGTACGACTTTTCGATGGTTGGATGAGTTGGTGTACGTGTGGTTCTGAAAAGTTTAATGAAGCGTCATAAATAAGTGGAATTTAGTTTGATAGCGAGGCAGTATGTATTTAATTTGTGACGTCTTTGAGTAAAATTTTGACTCATTTTCGAGTTATTTTATTTGATTTGCGTGGGTTTTCAATGCTTGAAAGCCTTAAAATTGGTTGTTGATGTTGGTAGTGATTTTGAGCGTGGATGTCGAACTTGTTATATCATCTTATATACACATTGAGGCAAGAGCTGTTTTAGAACGACACAAATGAAGAAGGATCAACAAAAAACTCTTTTGTTGACACCAAATGGAAGCTGTGGGCATGTGACATCGAAATAATGGCCAGATTGCATCCAAACTGCTGCCAAATGACATCCAAGCAGCTGGCACATGTTATTCATAGGGTATTCATTTATGTCGCTCGGAAATACGAAGTTGGTTAAATCTTAAAGACATATCAGACCTATGAGGTATTAAAAGCAAAGACATGAAAGGCATAGGATCCCAGACCAGTATGACTCTTGCATTAGGCCGAATTTAACCGAATTTGCCAGCAGTTTCGGATTTTCTAAGACTTGTGCTTACCGAGTTCTAATCAACAGTTCAACTCCATCGGATTCCACTATAAACTGTATCCTTAAAAGGTAAAGTACAATAGTTTCTATAAACAATGACTCGCAACGCCTGCAGCTAAAAATATTGGACCATCCACACACATTCCTATTATTAAAAATAAGATTTAAAGCTCACAGCTATCACCAACGCTCTATTTATACCTCAGCACAAAGGTAGATAATCACCAAGTCCCTACAGCCACAGAACATCAAAAACTTTGTTAAAGCTACCTCATCACACAGTAATTTATTCATAAAATATATCCGCAAAACTTTATCAAAACACACCTTCCGATTAAAATTCTAATTATTTGTAAATAAAAGTCATCAAACATCAACAAAATTACGCCCGAACGACCTTGCTCATTGCCAATTATCATAAAATATTTATACAGTAAAGGCAATAATAAGAAGCAGAAAAGGGTTGAAAATTGAATAACAAAAATAAATTCACAAGAAAAAAAAAACAATAAAAAAGTCGTTTTTATTATGCGGAAAAATTCCTTATTCAAATAAATAGGCAATAATGAGATGAATATAAATTATTGCGATGAAATTGATTTGCTCAATTTAATAACTTTAGTTATATTTACTCACGCCTTTGTCAGTCAGCACCGAAAGGTCATAATTTCAAATCGATTTCAATCATTGTTTTTATTACGCGTGGAAATAATGCTCAGGCATGTCTATCGAGTCTCTTTATTTTATTTTTTTTGGAAACAATTATCAGCATTAAGAGAATATGGAAATAAATTGTAGATTGTATATTGCAGAAAAGCTATAAAAACAGAATGAATGAATGAAAGAAGAATCTGGATAAAGTGGAATAAATCTTATCAAAAATTGCCTTTTTATCGCATTTCACCCCGAACAATGAGTGAGATATGCTGAAAAAAAATTTTTATTTGTGCATCTTATGGGAAGGGAATGTGAGGTTTGAAATGGATTTGGAGAAGAATGTTGTTATTTTGTCTTGATGGTGATTTACTTACTTACTTGGCTGGCTGTAAAGATCAATTGTAGCACTTGGACTCCGTCAAATGACGCCCTGAAACTGGTTCTATCGATGGCCAACACTTGCCTTATTCAAAGAAGCTTCTCCATGTCTTTCTATCACATGTCTAGCCCATCGGAGCTGTTCACGTTGATTCATTGTGCAATATTCGTATCATTTTACAGATCTCTGCGTTACTCATACAATTGTAAGGGGACCACTCTTCATTCTTAAGTCCAAATATGATTTTTAGTAACTTCATCTTAAAGACACCAACTACAAGCTCATCCACAACAGTCATATTCCATGAATGCGAGTCATGGAGCCACCCGAACCATGATTGAGACTTAAAATTCCTTAAAAAGCTGAAAAATTGCTAATATTATGATAACTTTTGACACCAGTAGAGCTATGGGCTCATGTTATGGAATCAAGATCAAGATATACATACCTAGAGTCTGACCTAGAATTTACCAAGGAATTTCCTAGTCAAGACAACCCCTCACAGTCAATGAACAACCTCAAAGAAACCTGAACATACCCAATAAACTCATGAGCTTAAGCAGCTCATTACAATTCAATCAACCATCCCTCTTTGTCTATTAGCCCAACTACATCCAACAATCTCCATCTTAAGATCCAAGTCTAACATCCTCCAATCTCCATCCATCCCTAAGAAATTCATCTAAATTCAAGCCCAATAAATACAAGAAAATACTAAATAAAATTCCACAAACAAATGCTCTCTAAACCCAAATTTTCCTTTAATCTTCACCCAATTTTCGGTCTGTGTATTCGCGAAAACGATGAGCAAGAAATAAAAAGGAACATAGTTGTGTATTGAAGCACATTAAAGAATGGTTTAAATGGTAAAGAAAGAAAATTTCTCTTTTTTTTTTATAATTCAGTCGTCGATAAATTTTCACTAAATTTTCTCGCTTCGTATGCTAAAGAAGCCAGAAATTTATTGCTCGTTACTCGCGCTCTCTTACTCTATCTTCATCTCACTTCCACTTCTACATTGTAGCTTACCATGTGAAAAATTTAATAAATAAAATTTTATTTTATTGTTTTCTATTCGCCTCATATTTATGGGTATTTTTTTTATATTTCCTCCTCACTCACTCTTGCATTTCCTCATTTTCCAGTGCTCATTCTGGTTATATGTGCATGCATGGATGCTACATACATAGTTAGCAGGAAATAACATTTTACAATTTAACTACATTAATGATGTGATTATTATGGTCCTCCGTTTGGAAGAGTTTTTGAGGTTTGGAATGTTTTGGGAATGTTGATGTTAGTTGCGCAGATGTTCGGGGTAGCTTGTAATTATTGAATTTGTAAATAGGATATTGTTGAAGTGGATTGGACTAAATCAATTTAGTAAAGTAAACATGATATACTCAGGGATTCAACTATCTAATCATTGAATGTGCAAATTGTCGTAATTCTTCAGTTATGGACTTTTTGAAGGAATTTTACCATTTTATTCACAAAAGATAGAGCTAGAAACTCATATTTTGTTACATACTATAAGGAACTTTACCTCAAAATTGCTGATTTGCCTATATGCCTGCACTATGATACACCAATTACACTCCCAGTTGCCGTAAATTATTGAGTCTTGAACCTAAGACAGCAACGCCATTACCATAATATTTAGAAACTTACTTACATGGCCAGTGACATGATAACCCAAATTGTGATTCATGGGCTCTCTCAAATGTTACTTGAAACTGGTTTTATTGCTGGATACCATTTGCCAATTTCCAACATTCAGATAGCATCTCCTGTCCTTCATATATGACAGATCTAGCATTCGACTTTTGTGCAACCTAAGTTCCACAAAGGAACTATATTTCAGTCAATATGCAAATAAGCATCTTATTCACGGTCCCTTTACTCTATGCCAGCTATATTATATCATATAAACACATATTCCAATAGAATACCCCATAATCATGACTGACAGACAATCCAGAATCAACAAAACAACCCAAAACTAATTTCAAACTCATAAAAATCCAAAAAAAGTACTTTTTAAAAACAGAATTTAATGATATACTTAAATACTGATAATTACAAACAGAGTGGAAAACTTTATTGCATGCTCGTTAGTAAATTTTTCAAACCTCTCAATCAATGTTGCGTAAACAAGTACACAGTAAGAGAGGCAAAGAAAAAATATGTTCATACATTATGATTTTGGTATAGCTACTTCGAATTGAATCAGAGGCAAATTACGAAATACTGTAACAAAAAATTGAGATTTTTTTTTTGTGCCTTTTTCAAGTACGAATGTAGATGTTGAAACTGTGCGCTTGTGTACCACTGTAAAGAAGAATGAAAATCAATGAATATAAATTCAGCACAAAAAAAAAATACTTAAAAGAAGCTTCCAACATTATTCTGTTAGCTTTTTACCTCGCTAACAACACATTTATCTTCTTTATCGATTCTCAGGTAATATTTTTTACTTCCATTTCAAGTATTTTAAGTCATGGAATTTCCTTTAATCTTAAGACTTGTTGACTTTTTAGCCCAGTTTTTAGGGAAGATGTGCATTTATGTAATAAATTTTCATTGCTGACTCGAATGGCTGCTGCTTTGGACAATTAGTAGAATGGAATAGATTAGATGGATTAAAATGGGGTTTGTGGGGATGGATGCAATTTGTTGTTTTTGAGACTTGAGAAGGAATTTAAATTGTATTTAAGTGTAATTAGGTAGTTTATTGAATTGAATGTCTGGGAAAAGTAAGGAAACAGTCAACAAATGTTACACAACATGAAGGAAGTGAGAACTTACTTACTTACTTCTTTACTTCCTTGGCTGGGGCGCACGGGGACCGATTGCCGCGTTAAAAGAATAAGAAGTGAGAAACTTGAAGTTATTTAGACATTCTAATGACATATCATGTCCAAATCAGCATCGAGTAGAAAGGGTAGCTGAATGACATCGTTATGCTATTTAGGGTACTTAATAATTGACATACTGCCTAGTTGTGAGATCACTGGTGATGGGAATGGTTCTAAGCCTATTTATGGATCAATATGTTAAGGATATTCTAGGAGGTTGAGGTTCAGCTAAGAATTGCTGGTATATCCTGCATATTCTATGCGAGGATCTTCAGTTTTCGACTGTATTTTATAGTTCATACAAAGCGCAAGGTCTGCAATTTTGGAAGTCCTCAGAAATTATGACTTGTCATTCTAAGAACAGAGCGGGAATAAAAGAACAACAGCCATTTGGAGATGGCTCCTTATTTAGACAATTTATGCCCGCAGTCCAAAATTTCCAGGAATCCTAATGTACCCGGATGGCATATGACTTAGAAACAGTGCAAAATTCCGCTCCTGGTCGCCTTGAGTCTGATTTGAGACCGCAATCCAGTAAATCTGTAATATCCGTCCCTAGTCAGCGTCATGTAAGGTTGAGGTCCAATTTTTCGCCATATCAACGCCATATCCTTTCCACAATTGAATCATTCATAAATTAACAAGTCTCATAAGTCAACCACCCTAATCTACTCAACTCCAAATACCCACAATCAATCCACACACAAAAATGTTTCAAATGTCACATCCATATCCATGCGTTTTTATCATTCAAACCTCCACGCAAAAAAATATTCATCTTACCTTTTCAAGAATTTTTCCATTTTTATCATAATAATTTTCTGTGTATATATATGCTTATGCCTTATGCGAAAGATGATGATAGAAAGTGAGGTGGGTGAGGATGATTTATTTGATCAAGAACTTAATTTCCGCTTCATTAAATGATAAAATAAATTTAACTTTCATCTCGAGACACTTTTTTTCATCATCAATGCGGGGGAATGATGATGATGAGCTGTGAAGACAGGCACAAAAATCAAGTCTCACAAAACTTGAGTCTAAAATGTTTTTAATATACGACCACAAAATGCTTTATGCCTGTGGCTATTTTAGAGCAACAAGTCACTTTCAGAATTTTGAAATTTTCCACTTGACTTCCACTGTTTATGTTTGCTGATACTTAGTTATAATCACATTACCTCTCATATATAGGCTCAATTTCACTTTAACGAAGTTAAAATAAAAAAAAAGTATTTTGCGGAGATGAAAATAAGTTAATGATGTGTATTTTTGGGCTTCTTGTTCTTCATCTTTTGCATTTTTTTGTTTGCTTGCTGTATCATAACGAAGTTGGAAATTTATGAAAATTGAGTTGGATGTAATCGAATTTCGGACGACGATTTGGATGGGAATTTTGTAATTTTAGAGAGAATCTAGATGGTTTGGTAAATAAAATTGACAAAGCTGGATTTTAGTCAATCTGTCGTCTGGTTTGGAAGTTTTTGATTGAATTAAGGCTGAATTACGGTCTGTAAAGAGTATTTTATTGGATAAAAGCTAACAAATTGTATCTTTCGATATAAAATGTTGGAAATTTTGAATTATTTTTCGAAAATTTCGAATTGTTTTTGAAAATTCGAACAAAGGTTTGTTTACATTGTCATATCGAGACTTTGTAGCTTAATTTTGACTGCGATTAATGTTTATTTGTAGTTTAAATAATCGTTAAGTGTCAAATAGGAGTGAGCATAGAGATTGACATAATAATTAGACAGTATATTGCCTCATGCGATTAATAAATTGTAGATTTCTACTTATTTTGATAGAATTTGAAGTTGATTGTAAACAAACAAGATAAAAAGTGCGGGAAAATGAGAAAAGAATAAAAATATCGAGCTTCACAAGCTAATCTATTGAACCTACACTGATTTTGAACTTCGTAAAGCTCCTTCAATGGAAATATTTCTAGTTAAGTCATTTTAAATTAGAAATAAGGATGGATTAGAATGATTGGTCAGTCATTGACTTCTAACTTCGACTAATCCGGCTATTTTCGGCAGTCATATGGACAGAAAACGAATGTGGCTCCCAATTGGGATTAGTAAAAGAGGTTTAGTGCAATCATTGAAGTTCCGTGGCGGAGCCTTCATTATTTGTGTTGCTTGGAGATGGTTGATCAGTCACTGATCTCTAATTTAACTTACACAGCTCAAAGTGATTTCCCCACATCCAATATTCACAAACTCTTCAATTCCATAACTTAAATTGAACTCACATCGAATATCCTTCAAATATTAAAAATTATTCTTCAACATGCTAGAATTTTGATGAATTTTTTCTCTATCTCAATAGCTCTTTTAAGGCACAAGATGCTATTGTATATATTGAAACACCAAGTATATAAAAATAACTTCCCCGTCTATTCTGTTTATTTCATATTTCGCAATAATGATGATGTCTCTTTTCTATGAAAAAAAAAAAACAGCAAAAAACATTTGACTGCTAGCGAAAATATTATGGATGTATCTCTATGTAACAAGGATGAAAAAATATTTACAAGCTATGGAAAATAATCTTAAAAGAAGAAAAAGAAGAAAAAAATTGAATGTCAATATGAGAATGAGTAAACAGTCACGCATTTATGTGTATAAGTGCGTCTATATACACCGTGACATTATTTCTATGTACAATAGACTGTATAGCATAAAATAATTGATTTATTCACTCAATTTACATGCAATATAGAAAGTGCTTAAGTCCTTTATGATTTTTTTTTCAACAACATGTCACTTAATGCTTTTCATATTGTTCACTTGTATATCGACATGACATGATCTTTAAGACACACTGTTTGTATGTTGATGATGTAAACAAGATTAACTTTGTAGCTTGTTTTAAAGTGTGAAAAATAAAATTAGATTTTTTCTGAGTGGGATAAATTGACATTGAAGTTAAAGATGGATGGTGACATTTTATTTTACTTTAAAGTCGATAGATGTTTGGGGTTGCTGGATGTAATGTTGAATTGATGTTGAAGGGTATTGAATGGGGGTAGGAGAATGCAGCTATAAGAATGAATAGGAAGAATACAGTGTCGAGAGCCACATGTGATGAAGGCTCAGTCCAGCTCAGCCTGGGATTTTTTTAGTCTCCAACACGGATACACAGTGAAAATCTTAAAGGTGCGTTATGAATGCAAATTAGAAGGTGAGACTTAATGAGGTTCCAAAAATCATCAGGCTCAATAATGACATGCCTGAATAGCCCGAATTTAGTACTTCATCAGAGTCATACCGATCTGGTGTCGGACTATGGATCGATTAGTTGATTTGTGCTGTTAGGGGTGATCCATGATGAGTTCTGGGACGAATCCTAAAACATGCTTATTTACTTACTTACTTACTACATTGGCTGGGGCACAGAGGGTCCATTGCCGCGTTTAAAGAACGCCTGTAGACAGCTCTATCTTTCGATAACTTCTGCCAATTAGGGATATTGAGAACTCTAACGTCCTTATCCAACATGCTTACTTACTTACTTACTTACTTTGTTGGCCTTACAGATCAAGTGTGATCAATGATCCAGCTTCTTTCCATGAGTTCTTCCTTAAACATACACCAGCTATATTCTCTAGACATTCGTTCTCTGAGTATTTTGCTCCAAAGAGATAATTATGCAAAAACTGGCTCCTATGGATTAAATATCTATGGTTACGACCTTAAAGGAAGCAGAAAATGAATATAATATAATTAAAAAATGACAGAATATACTAGTTCCAATCCAATTTAACTTGCATCCATAACTAAGACTACCTTGAAGTCCAGCATTGCCATTTAAAAAGAACGTCCTTAATTAAAATAAAAAGTAATGACTTTCATAGCAATGAAAACTATGCACAAATCACAGGAGTAGCTTTGGGTATTTTTTTATGCTCTAGATCTCTTCCATCCGATGAAAATCAATGGATATAAAGCATATTTGAGATAATTTTTTTGTAGTGGATGTAATACATTCATTTGTTATATATTTATACGATATTATTTTACTCTATATCCATTCAACAATATACGAGAGAATTTTTCATCATTTATATTTTTCGCAATATAAAAAAGAGAGAGAGAGGCAAGAGCCTTGAATCCTTTTTATCCTTGTGGGAATTTTGGATGAGATTGTTACATTGATGAGATGAGATATAGATGAAGATTGATTGGTGTGAGCAACTTTTGGTTGCAATTGAGTGATTTGTTAAGGGGCAAGCTACTGTCTTTCGGTGTATAGTGCTTTTTTTATTCAGTTGATATAAACTAGAGGATGTAGAAGGTATTATAAAACAATGACTGTTAAGGGTGAAGGACAATTGGCAGCTTTCTGCTAGCTTTAAGTAAACTGTCCTTCAGAAAACACTTTTTGCTTAGTATTACTTAATGATTAGTGTCTTGCAGTGGGAAACCGGCAGTGGCGTTGTGATTAGAGTGTCGGCCTACCGACTCTAACACCCTGGGATCGAACCTAGGGAAAGTCTAGTAGGATTTGGGTCATTTTTCGCTGTTTCTAGTCATATCAACTCGGTTTATGTATTTGAGACTCCAAAATTGTAGCTAATTCCGTCGCATTGGTATTCCATGGACCTTGCAACTGGGTGGCAACTTGGTGACTTGTTTTTCGGGTATATTATTGACAAGGATGTATTACAGAATCACTTTAAATTAGGCTAATCAATGAATTTTCCTTCAATTGTTCCTGTATCCTTTGGACGATTCCACCTTGAAAATAGAACAGTAGTAACCAGGTCAACGAATCTGTACCACAAATTGTAGAGAACTAACTTGAATAAGTATGAAGCTATTCTTAATGTTTGGCAGTCATATGGGCTCTATTTATCTTCCACGTGAGTTTGCTTCCATTTGGTATTAGTAAAAGAGGTTTATTGGTTTTGTAGAGCCTTAAAAGCTCCGTAGCCGAGCCTCTTTCATTTTTATCGCTCGAGTCTACTCTCACAACCATCTCTGCCTTAATCAACAAATATTAATGACTCACAATTCTTCAAAACTACTTTATCAGCCACAATTCTCACAAAATTAATCCCAAGGGATATTTTTTTCCTACTATTTCATAGTTATCAATACTCACAGAAGGTTTTTTTTTTCTCTGTACGGAAATTATCTGGTTTCCAAAAATATCCTTTTTCCACACACAGAATCAACAACAAAAGCAGTTACAGCATATAGCCAAAAAAATATCCTTTTTTTTCATATATTTCATATATTTTCACATTTTCATATCTAGAAAGCTCTTCATCTATACAATATTCTCTTATTTTATCACATTCACATTTTTATGTACGCAATTTTATTCAGCATTGCCTTCTCGACTGTGATTGTGAATTTTAGATTAGTAATGAATTCGAGTGAAAAATGAAAATCAAGATTCAAAAAATGCTTTATCGTAAAAGCTTATTCGTATGTGGATGTATAAAAATGGCAATTCCTTTTACGGCTTGTATATTTGTCATAGTTTTTTTTTTTTTTTTGTTGATATACAGCCATATGATAATTTGTAAAGGAAAAAAAATGTTTTTTTTAATCGATTTTTCTTTCATCTGTCTTGTTTTACATGCTGCTTTGAGTTATGTGATATTTAATGATTTATTGAGTTACAAGTGTGACTTAATTTGGCTTTAATGAGTGGTAAGAACATATAGGATCACTAACAGACAAATAGCAAGCTTTAATTGTACAGTAAGACCACTACGGTACCTAAAAGCAGCATGTTTGCCTAAAACATGATATTTAGTTGTTTGTCCGAAAATTAGAAAAGTGCTTCAATTGCCTACTAATGGTAGCTAAAACATTAAGAGAAAGCAATCTCAGGTTCGAAACCTATAAAGTCAATTTGTGATGTGAATGGTATTTCAAATTTTGTAACTTTTTTGCACCTTTTTGCCATAGAGGGATTAAGATGTCAAACTAAATCACTGATTTATGGGCTGTCAATCTCCTGAATGCCACAATTTCTCGAGATCGAGACAGAATCGAAACCAAGGTCTGATGAAGATCCGAGACTGGATTGAGATCGAGACTTGATCGAGATCCGAGACAAGATTGAGATCGAGACTTGATCGAGATCCAAGACAGGATAAGGATCGAGACTATATCGACCCGAATGGACAAAATAAATTAGAACCAGACATCAAATGGACATTAGTATGCCATCAACTAATTATAACGTATTTTTGTCCTGTTTGGCGAGTTAATCCTAGTCTATTTCAAGCTTGCTCTTCTTCTGTCAATCCCTTAGTATGCTAATATATGTCCTAATGAGCCTATTGATGAGCATTCTTAACTGGTTTATTCTAATGAGCATGCACTTTTGGGGGCTTTTTACTTATTACGTTGTGGGTACGGAGAAACTGTTTAAAAAAATAGAAATTCATAGAATTTTACAGTTAATTTTTAAATAAAGTACTTCATTCTGTAGCTTAATAAGTGGATGATCCCGTTTATGCTAAGGTTTGTATGACATGAACAATATTACATTTCAACACGACATCAAAATCCCCAGCTCAATCATCAATCTAAACTTATAAGCCCTCTTTACACAGTAAATTGCTAATAAATAAGTTCATTGAATGACTTATTCAAACTTTCCTATAATCATCACTAACAGCACTCTTCAAAAAAACTTACACAATTTCCAATCTCTTATTTCATAACAGCCAATTACAACTCGTCACATAAGAAGAGCACCGAAAGCTAATAAGAGTTAAAAAGCAACAAGACGATGAAAAACAAGTCTTATAAGAAGAACAATACATAAGATGTACTACAAAATTCTACAAAAAAAAAAAAAAAACTCGACAAATTTTTTTTTTTTTTTATAAAATGACTGCCCCTTAAAATTAGATAACATGAAGCACATCAGGTAGGATGGGTAGGAAGAAGCATTACGAAGTTAAAGTACTTTAAATCTTTTTCATTTCTTCATTTTTCGCTCATTTATTATTAAATACTAGGAAGGATTGGCTCGTTGAGGATGTTGATATTTTGTAGATTTTGAGATGATTTGATTAAGGCAGTGTCGGGTAAACTGTGTGCCACGGTGCACTTGTATACCGTCGAAATGATTTTGCATCAAAATTGAGGGTTTAAAACCAAATTTTAACAAGATTTCGCATTCAATAATATCGTATCAGTGACCTAAATGGTAAAGCGTTGGCCATACATGCCAAAGGTCCTGGGTTCAATCCCAGGTCATGACTAATTTTCGAAGCTCTTTCTAAATTTCGTCGTTCTAGTAAAGAAGCTCTTTTCAAGAATTTGGTTGCAGTTTTGAGTTCTTTGGAACCAAATGAGTCTCCATTGCTTGGTATATCCACACAACAGGTCCGTATCCAAGAGAATGGGACAGTTTAAGGACACTGTTGTGGATTGATACCAAAATTTCAACTCCCCAAAGTTTCGACTGTTTTACTTTGGACATTATGTCTCTTTCTACTGCTGTGTTCAAGCTCTAGACTATCCTAACTTCCCCTATGTCACTTTCATAGCTTCATCTTACTCTAAAACATCAACAAACCTAATTTACAACTCCAAAAATTATACTTACTTACTCCAACCCCAACACTTTCCCCCCAAAACGAAAGCATCCATCCATCTGACGAGCATGAATAATTTTTGAAGTGCGATTAATTTTGAAAAGTGCTGAAAAATGTCTGTGCTATCGTACAGCTCCCAAGTAACTTTAAATGAGAGCAAGCAACACACAAAAAAGGGGAAAAATGATGAAATTTTAGACGTCCTTGTTGAAAACGATGAAAATTTTTGTGATAAAACAAATTACATTTTAAATGGAATGTAAATGATAAATATTTTGTCAATGAAGGCTGATGGAAAGAAGAATAATTTGCTTTATATAAGGAACAATAAGATGACGAAAGGAATGTAAAGATT
Source organism: Chironomus tepperi (assembly GCF_022539635.2). Classification (NCBI taxonomy): domain Eukaryota; kingdom Metazoa; phylum Arthropoda; class Insecta; order Diptera; family Chironomidae; genus Chironomus; species Chironomus tepperi. Next base: position 8,328,151 of record NW_027226207.1, read on the forward strand.
AAAGAACAAGTTTTTATTTTATGTCGCGATAAAAATTAATAAAATTGGATGATTTAGTCAAGTGGAAATCTTAAGTCTTTATTTTTGGGAAGACGGCTTGCAAGTTTTTAATAATTAGAAAATTTAAAAGCATCAAAAATGCTTTAGAAGATCCTTCGGTTGGGGATTGGATGGGGATTTAAAATTATAATTTTTTGATATTTTTTCAGCATGTGCTTATAAAATGAAAAAGGTTCTGATTTTTATGCTCTGACTGCTTGACTGATTTGGATGCCTATTTTTCTGTATCCTGAGCAGTATGATGAGGATGCTAGGGTACCACTGTGTCGTTTTTTACGCGGTAAGACGAGTAGTTGGCCAATCGGGACCATGACTTACTTACAATAACCGATTTGGAACATAGGATGATACTAAAAGCCTTTCATCTTACTCTATTGCTGACTGAATCACAAAGTTTTTACAAATTCTCAGTTTTGACATCTAACAGGCATTCCTTCATTACTTTCATATGTCATGTTGCTCTTGAAGCACTAGGACGCCATTCCCTTGTGGATTCCAGATATAGGACGTATAGCAGGTTTGTGTTTCTCCCCCAACTACAACACTATCATGACTATCATGACAGTTGGCTTTGACCCATTTCTATGGTTAAATCTATACAGTTGGTCGCATTGTGTCGCGTTGGCATTCAAAACTGTCTGTACATTGATGTTCAACCTTCTTTGGTTCAATTTTAGGTACCATGGTGTCTTTGCTGTACCATTAAAGCATGTTCTTTGCCTGTTAGTGTACGTATGTATATTCACGTTCCATATCATGTTCCAAATCAGATTCTAGATGCGCCTTCATCAAACACGAAGCAAAAACACATCCCTACAAGCTTTTAAGGCTCCCCTTTTGTTACCGACTACAAAACCACACCAGGAAAAATTTCATCAAAATATTAAAATCAAAATCAATCAATTTCATATTTGAAATGTTAATCTATCTGCGCACTTGTACTCCTTTTTTTATGTATAATATACCCAAAAAAATTTAAAATTTAAAATGAAAAAAATTCAAATTTAAATCAAAAAAATGAAGAAGGAAAATTTTGAAATTGCAAATGTTTGAGGAGGAATAATTCAAATTTATTATGGATGAAATACGCAATAGCTGCCATATCGTATATCCAATATATGCGAATAAATTGTATCTGAATGAAAACAAAGATGAATCCACAGTAGGGAGTTTAAAAAAATAATCGAAATTTCATCCAAAAAAATTAGAAATTTTGCTTCAATTTATCAAGACAAACAATAAGCAACAGCATCATGGATTGACTTTAAATAACAATTTTCATCATCAACAAGATAGCAACAGTCAAAGTATATTCTTTGTATTATGATGTAAATGTTTTGAGGGGAATAAAATATGTAAACAATGATGAAATAACATTTCAATTTTAAGGCGATGAAATTTTATATGGTAAGCATAAAGGAAGTAAAAAAATATCTTGACAATAAAAACAAAGAAAATGTTTGAACAAATTTGATACTTTTCGCCACTTTTTAAATATAAGAAAGTTTGTAAAATGAGCTTGACAATCGGGAATTGTTTTCCTTTTTGGATCCTAATTATATATTTTTTTGTGTATTTATTAGGGAGAATTTAGAAGATTTTGGGATGGCATCAAACATCAAAGCCAAATATTTATTATAAATTGCTATTCCCATATTTTTTATGGTTTAAATTTTTTTATTTGAGAGATTTTGAAGTTTGGCAATTAAGAATCTTACAATTCCTTGATTGTTTTCCTTTCTATCATAAAATAAGACTCTAATTAGCAATATTAGTCAATCTCAGACCTAAATGTTTGTGAATATTTAACAAATTTCGATTATTTGCATGTGAATTGAAGAATAAATTCTTTAACGGGCGTTAAAAATTCAAAATTTATTCATTTAGATTTAATAAACGTAGTTTCACACCCTGTTTGTTTACATGTGAGTAGAATTAATTGTCAAAATATTTCAAAGAATGTATTTGTTCAAGTTTACTAGCTTTTAAGATATAAAACTGATTGAAAAGTTTAGATCTAACTACTTTGTGTACTAAATACTATAAATCTAAGTAATGTGTCTAAAGTATGTTATAGTTGGAAATTGGTGGTTTTCTAACAAATTCCTAAAATCAGGTTATTAATCAATGTTATAGAAACCTAATGGTCTTTCTAAATGTTTAAAGAGCTAGTTGACGACCAAATGACTCTTCGAATAAAGCTTTTGATAGACAAAGTGTTGCACTTGGCAATGGAAATTGGCAAATGAAAGCAAGCGATAGAATTAGCTTCGAACGACACTTTTGAGAGATCATGGATCACAATTGATCTGTACGAACACCAAAGTAAGTAGGTAAGTATGAAAATATAATAAAAATCCCAGAATATTGCAGAAAAAATCAGACAAAATTAATGGATTCCTTACATATCACTACAGCCAACAGTAGGTAGCAATAATCTTGAAATATATATTCCAATTTGACATGTAAATCATTCTGATCCCCACCATTAAACCGCACAACATATATTTCATATGACGGACTTATTACACGAAATATATTGATTTATTCATTATTGATCCGTTCATTAAAAACGGTTACAGCGACTCAAAGTAAGGATTTACATACGCATTCGTTCATTTACCTGTAATTACACATTTTCTTTTTATTAAAAGCCTTCCATTTTACAGAGAAATTCATTATTCCATCCATACTCACCTCCACCTACTCAATTATGTTAAAACACCGAATTTTTATGTGAAAGTTATTACCATAACGAAGAATGAGTGTACAAATTTCAAGTTTTCCCGGGGTTGTGGGATGCTGAAAATAATAAGCTTGCTGTAATGGAAAAAGGGCTGCAAAAAAAGAGTATAGGCAGATTAAAAATCAATGAAAAAGATGAGGTCTCATAATAAAAATAATTAATACGCGATCCCTTCTTTATTTTACATCTAATTTCATATTTCTTTATCTAAAATTAACATAATTTTTTTTTTCATCTCTTTACTGTTCATTCGGAATAAATAATTAAATTGGATTTACATCAAATAATGTTTTTTTCACTTATAAAAAAAATAACGAAAAGAGTTTTTTTTTTTGAAAAAACTTTTTTAATTTCATTTTTTGAGTTTAATTAACTTTCGTTGAATGCTTTAGGCGCGATTTTTTGGCGTGGGAGGTTGAGGGGTGTCAGATTGTCAATTTTCAAATTTTCAATTAAATGATTTAATTGTTTGCAGTTTGTGGTTTGTGATGAATTTGGATTCTTTGATCGATTTTGTGGCTTGGGCTTGAATAGAGGCTTAAAATCGACTCGAATTTTCAATTGGAGTCAAAATTCGAAATTCGAAAATTAAAATTCGAAATTCGAAATTCGAAAGTAAAAATCTAAAATTCGAAAATTAAACTCAAAATTTTAAAAGTTAAAATTCAAAATTCGAGATTCAAAATTCCATATTCGAAATTCAAAATTCGATATTCGAAAATTGATTTTCGAAATTCGAAAATTGATTTTCGAAATTCGAAAATCCTAGAATGGAATAATCTACTTTACTGCAAACGGTACGAAAGTTTACTTACTCAAAATTACTAAATTCTCAAATTTTACTATCCCAATTCTATCCAAAATCATCCAGAAAACCCTCAAAACCTCCTCAACATCCTCAAACCTTCATCTCCATCCTCGACCAATCGCGCCCAAATCACCAATCTCAGTCCAAACATTCTACAATGACAATTTATTCATCCCTTTTATCCGCCATTATTTGTCTAAAAACATTTTTTTATGCGATTTAAAAAATGAAATTTACTGAAAACAAAACAAAGTTTTTTCCTTTTATTTCCATTCGGAATGGCTCATTGTATAACAACAAATTGAGAAAGAATTGCAAAATAACAGAAAAAAAATTGGAAAGAAAAAGTTTTTCTTTTGTTTTTTGAAATTTTCATATAAAATTGTAACACAATTTTGTGTTGTTTAAAAAACTATATCCAAATATATTCACTATAAACCAGTTATTCTTCCTTTTTTTTGGCATTCGCGGTCAATTCATTTATTCCATTTTAATGTTTTCCCCGAGTTGAAAAGGATGCGATTAATTCCGAGTCAATTTTAAGTGTCCACTCGGTTGTAAACTTAATATTTTATGGCTGAGACTACAAGGGAAGTCATGAAAGTTCGGTTAATCGGTTAACCGATCAAATATCCGACCGCCAGCTAACCTGACTCTAAATTGGAAGCAGATTCGATTTAATGGTCGAATTTTGACCGGATTGTGCCATATTCTGGCTGAATTGTTCCAGATTCTGGCTGAATTGTGTCAGATTTTGGCTGAATTCTGCCAGATTTTTGCTGAATTGTGCCAGAACTTTTGTCCTGTTCAATTCGGGGTTTTGGACTTGCCATACAAATAAACAACTGCTAAACAACCGCTAGATACAATTACATAATTTGTATTGAGTTTAAAAATTAGATTTAAAATTAAAGAAGTATAAAAACAACTAGAAAGTCTCACAAAAAAAAAAATTTTTCCTCTCACATTTTATTACTTTTTTATCCAGTTGGATAGTCAAAGGATTATTGAAACTAAATGCACAATGCTTTGATAGATAAATGATGCTGTTCGGCTGTTGAATTGATTTGAATACGGAATTTGTCATGCATTAACAAGAAGCTAATTAGTTTTAATTGTAGATTGTACATTTTTGGTTGATAAAGATTCAAATGAGGAACTTTTTGAATGTTGTTTGATGTTTTGACATTGAATTAGCCTTAATGATGTAATCCATTAAATTTAAATCGATTTTATTAACTCAAGCAGTTCAGGACATACTTGTTAGAATGTCGTTACGTCGTCGTGTTAACGGTAAGATGCTAATATACGCTGTCAATACCGTGAAGGCTAATTTAAACCCTTTTTAAGGCGAAAAATCCAGCTTAGCGCATTATGTGGCTCGGATAACTACGTAGGAGCTGTTGTACTGAATTTGGTTTCTAAATTTGAAAAGTTTTCAGTAAATCATGTATAAATCCGCAAACATATACATTAGCTCCAGATCTAATTGAGTATACACTCAAGAATGACTAAAGTCGTTCAATCGATTCCAAATCCACTCAAGACTTGCGTGAATCAGCCATGGTTCCGAATTAAACTTGAATTAGTTACCAAGTCAGCGCCACGCAGGCTTTGGGCCAAATTTTCGATCATTTAACCGATTTGTGCTATTTATGACTAAGTTAAGCTTAGGGACAATATGATACATGTCGCAAAACAAGAGACTGTATTATGACATTCACAACTAAAGTCTTAAATCACAAACAACCATCAATCCAGCTTTGTTTTCTACCTCCAACAATCCTTTACCTCATCTATACCTTCAGATCTTACAATTATCTTAATATTTTGTATATAAATAAGGACTGATTTTCATTTTTGTTTTGTTTCTACCTTAATAAATTACTTAAAAATTAAAAACAACATTCGCTACAATCATTTTGTGTTTCCTTAACATCATCAGCTTGATCATCATTACTTTTTTTTTTATTTTTTCATCATAATTATTGTCTTAGATGTTTTCATTTGAGGAGAAAGAGTTCATAAGAAAAAGTTTTAATGACTGCGATTTTGGCAAGAGCTTGAGCATTAATATCCTCCTTTGTGGATTTTTTTTGGTCTACATACTTTTTGAGCTACTCACTTATTCTGATTAAGTAAAAATTATTAAGGATTTATATATATTTTTTATGGCAAGAATATAATACTTGAAACCAAGGAGATAATCATTTAATGGTGGAAAATGTTCAGAATTCCATTTGTCTTCTTACTTGTTAGATTTGTTATGGAATCTTATGAAAATATTTCAATTAAAATTTATGAAAAAAAAAATTGTGTGAAAATTTTAATGAAATTCCAGTTTTTACTAATTTAATAGACAGACATGTGCAGTGTTGTAAGGCTGGATGCAGAAGATGGACGTCTGCTAAGGTTGATGTAGCAGTTGGCTCTAATTAATCAATACTAGAGCTAGAAGTCGATTCGGATTTTGATGAAGAAAAATGAAATTTTAGTTGACATCGAGCTCTGTTCAACACTTTGATTCTAATAATAAAGGATTCAATGTGAAATTGGGCATTTACTTAGATACAATCTGGGTTAAGACACTCTAAGCTCAAGGTTGTGTCTTGATTCAGACTCCTTAAATCAGTGTTTCTGAATTATATTCAAACGCAGTGAATTAAACTATAATTACGAGCTATAAAAATCAAAAAAGCTCATTCATGATGCTGTTAGGGCCCTGATTGCCCCCTTTACGAACACCAAATGGATATGCTGTTAATAAAAGAGCGTTGTTGGAGACTCAAAAGCTCCAAGGTTGAGCCTTCTTCATTTGAGTCGTCCAGGAATCTACTGTGTGCTTTGGAGCATGGTTTGAAAAGCACTGATTAAGAAATCTTGGATAATTGAGGTTATTCGACTGTCTTGTTGTTTAATCCTTAGTGACACAGCAAATAATGGATAATTAAGGTCAAATTCCATATAATGAGTCACATACTCGAACAGACAATGATTATTCTGATGAATACGCTAATTTAAGTGAATATCCTCATTGTCTTAAAGGGATATCAACATTTTAGCCAGACTAGTTAATGATCACAGCCAATCAACAACACTGAACACAAGAGAACAACTTTATTCTCCCTTCTTCATTCTTTCGCAACTATTTCAGTCATAACTTCACTTTTCTCCTTAAAAACTGAATAATTTTCCATCCATTCATAAATCTCAATTGTTTAAATATTCATTTTTAACGCTGTCATGTCAAACTTCAAAAGTTTTTTCCAGTCATTAAAGCTTTTTCAGTGAAAAATTCTCCTCGAAAATGAAAATTTTTTTTTAAAAATTTTTCACTCATTTACAAAAAAAAAAGATTTTTTTCTTAACTTTATAAATATCTTACTAATTATTATTCACAATTTTATATTTTTTTCCACTCGTCCCACGAAAGTCTTATCCTTTTTTTTTTGTGTGTATATTTTTTTGTTTTATTTGGATGGAAATAAATGAGAATTTTGAAGGATTTTTATTCCCATTACGAATTTCACATTAACTCACCAGTATAATCCGATGAGTTTTCATTACGCTGCACTTGAAATGTTGATCCATTAAATTCAAAGAGCTGTTAATGGAGGATTATAGAGTAAATAGGTAAAATGAATGAGCTATTTCGATGATTATTTTGCATATGAGGTGTTAAATATTTTTGGATGAATTTGAACGAGTCTAGGGATGGATTTATTTGTGGTTAAATGGGAAATTAGACTTCAATTCTCTCACATTAACCAAAATTCTATTAAATTTTATCTCAATTTTCTCAAATAAACTCTCATTTCACAAAAAATTACATTCAAATCTCTTAAAATTGGCCTAAAATCTCAAATTTTCTCTCAATTCACGAATTTGCTTTAAATCCTCTCAAATTTGATCTTAATTCTCCTAAATTTTCTCTCAGTTTTCTCGAATTAACTCTCATTACTCTCAAATTTGCCCTCAAACACCTATAATTTTGGTAAAATTCTCTCAAATTTGCTCTCAATTATCATGAATTCGCTGCCAGCTCTCCCGAATTTGCATTAAATAATAGAATTTTCATTCAATACTCTTCAATTTGCCCTAAATTCTAATGTTCGCCCAAATTCCTGAAATTTGCTACAAATTATCTCAAATTTACTCTCATTTCTCACGAGTTTGGCTTTAACTCTCTCGAATTTGCCTAAAATACTCAAATTATCATTTAATTCTCCAGGATTTGTCCGAAACTCTCGAATGTCCGCTCCAGATTCTCGAATTTGTTTTCAAGAATCTCAAATTTACTCCCAATTCTCACGAATTTGCTTGTAATTCTTTCGAATTTCCCTAAAATTCTCGAATTTTCATTCAATTTCCACAAATTTGGCTATACTCTCGATTTTTTTTTCTCAATTCTTTTGAATTCGCTGTGAAATTTCTTGCCCTAAATTCTCTTGAATTCGTCCTATATTCTCTTGAATTTGTCTTAAATTCTTTTGAACTTGCCCTAAATTCTCCTGAATTTGGTCTTAATTCTCTTGAATTTATCCTAATTTCTAATAAATTTGTCCTAGATTCTCTTGAATTTGCCCTAAATTCTCCTGAATTTGTCCACAATTCTCGTGAATTTTCCTTCAATTCTCTCAAACTTCCGAAACTTGTCCTCAAATTCCCTCATCCTTTTCCAATAATTTCTCTCAAAATCCCACACAATTCTCCCAAAATCGCCCTCAACTGTCCTATTCAACCATTAATTCATCCTTATTCAATTAAAAATCACCAAACTATCTCCTCATACCACAAACTAATCACTTATCTCTATCAACAAACACTCATTTATCATAATTCCAATGACATCGAACAAAAAGCCACAAAAAAAAAAGTTTCCATCACTAGACTCCATTATGATTACCATATTCGGACATAAAGATACTTACAGACGGCACTCGGGGAGTTGTTCGTAAAGTTTGATAATCAGCATCTATTAGGTTTATTGTATTATTTGTGCTCCTACTATTATTCACTAATGCACTGCTATTATTATTATTACTAGTACTACAGCTACCACTGTTATTATTATTACTATTTGAATAATTTAGTATTGTTGCGTAATTTGTGTCAAAATCTCCACCCGCATCACTACCATTATATGTATCAAGTAATGGTGTTGGTGGCGTCTCCATTCCTAATAAATTATGTGATATATTCGAACTATGTTGTCTCATTGATGAGTTTTCGGTTAGCGGTAATTGAAATTCACTTGGCTCCGCAAATATCTTCATTGTCAATTCTTGCTCCTCGTAAATTTTCAGCTTCCTAGATTTTTTGTTTTTGTTTTTGTTTTCAAATTGAAAAATAAAAATGAAATTTTTTGAGATGAGAATTTTATCAGATTGAAAAATATAAAAAAAAAGTATTTTATGTCATTTGATGTAGAATAATGCAATTGATGGGTGCAGTCAATTGATTTCTTTTTTTTTCGTTATCGTTGCAATATTTTTGATGGGTCAGAATGGTCTTGGATTAGATTGTCTGGATATTTTATTGGTTAGATAATTTTGAACGAATTTTAAGCTGGTGGCTCTGTTTTGTTGCAGTTTGATGTTGAGTTCTAGATTGAAGTTCAATTTAAAATTAAAGGGCTGGAATACTAAAATAGTAGACTAATAATGAACTAAAATAGTAGTAGTAGACTACTAAAATACTAAAATAGTAGTTGTAGAATACTAAAATACTAAAATAGTAGCGGTAGACTAGTAAAGTACTAAAATAGTAGTTGTAGACTACTAAAGTACTAAAATGGTAGTAATAGACTATTAAAGTACTAAAATAGTAGTAGTAGACTACTAGAGTATTAAAATAGTATTAGGAGACTCTCAAAGTACTAAAAAAGTAGTAGTAGACTCCTGATGTACTAAAATAGCTGTAGACTACTAAAGTACAAAAATAGTAGTAGTAGACTACTAAATTACTAAAATAGTAGCAGTAGACTACTAGTGTACTAAAATAGTAGTAGTAGACTACTAAAGTACTAAAATAGTAGTAGTAGACTACTGAAGTACTAAAATAGTAGTAGTAGATTGCTAAAGTACTAAAATAGTAGTAGTAGACTACTTAAATACTAAAATAGTAGCAGTAGACTACTAAAATACTAAAATAGTAGTTGTAGACTACTAGTGTACTAAAATAGTAAACTTTTAGAGTACTAGAATTCTAGACTACTAAAGTATTGAATTTATTGAACTATAATTATAGATTCATAGAATAGAATGCTAAGAAACTAGGTCACTAGAACAAAAGAGTACTAGAAAATCCAGAAAGTAGCATTCATTGAGCACTTAATTCTACAAAACCAAAATTTTATGTCCCAAATTTTTAAATTACCCTTACAATCAACATTAAATCCAACCAAAACTTCGCTCTAGCATTTCACAGAAAAGTTGTCCACAATTAGAAACATCCAAACTTTCTCTATACGAGATAATACCATTTTTCCAGTTTGATAAACTTTTTTTTTACTGTCTATTCCATCTCCCCTATATATATATATATATATATATTTTTATTTAAAATTGCATCTCTACGATTTCGATTGAAACTTGATATAATATAAAAAAAGAGAAAAAAGTTTAAGCAAACTTACTGTTCAATCCATAAAGGATTCTCTGTCGTATTTAAGTCATCGATTATTTGCTTTTTGATCAATGCATCTTTCCGTCTCGTCTCGGATGGTATTGATATTACCCAATTCTTTAGACAGCAACATAGCACGATGAAACTTATTGCACCAACAAAGAGCACAATCAGTAATGCAATGATTGCTGCTAGTGCAATATCAAACTCTTCTTGTAAGTTGGTTGTGTATGCTGGTATGACATTCTCAATTGCGAATCCCTGAATATTTGAGCAAAAAGAAGAAGAAAATGAGAATTGAACTAAAGCATCCAATATCCAAAACTTACGCTGTAGTAATCCTTAAGGAAGTCATATTTAGAATCAATTTCATTTAATATATCATAAACTGGAACGATTGATTTTGTTGTCATATCAACAGCATGAAAGAATAAATCTGTCCAATCCATACGTATTCTACCGATACTATCAACATGATATCGTACATCGTCAATAATAATGTGCTTTTTTGTTACATTTGTTAATTCAACTAAAATTTCATCACGTTCATTTTGTACTTCGGATGGTGGTCGTGACAAGATCACACGTACAAGCTGTTCTGGTTCATAAATCCAAACCTGTGGCAAAGAAATAAATGATATATAAACATGAGGATACATTTTGTTAATCGGATATATGAGATTTAAGGAAGGATATCATTGACAATTGTGTATTCATTTTTTGAAGGTTAAGGATGAGAAACATGAGTCTTAAGATAAGTGTCGAATGTGATGTAATTTAATAGAACTGAATCATGTCAGGTGAGTTGAATTGAAGATTCAATTTGGATGTTGGAATTCGGATGTGGAAATTGAGATGATTTTGAGTTGTTCTGATACATTTTTGTGGGGAATTTGAGATTTTTTTGGGGTAGATTCTTTGTTAGGTGGTATTTGGGGCTGTGGATTAGGTGGTATTAGCTGAATTTCAAAAAAAATCGTGGTATTTTGCGGTAAACCGTCTAATTTACTAGCTTAGGATGATGTCACTAAGGGTTCGACGATGTCAAGACTGAGACCTAGACTCAGCTAAGGGTTCCCGGGTAATCTCGGTCTCGGTCTCGGTCTCGATCTCGGTCTTGGTCTCGATCTCGGTCTCGGTCTCGATCTCGGTCTTGATCTCGATCTTGATCTCGGTCTCGATCTCGATCTCGGCCTCGGTCTCGATCTCTGTCTCGGTCTCGGTCTTGATCTCGGGAATTTGTCGAGGCAATGATTTTGGGAAACCTCCTATGCCACTGGGTAATATTGATTGGGTAATATTGATCAATATTGAGATATTCTGGATTGTTCTTATCTTGATCCCATCTCCTATGCCTTTCAGGTATACTTTCTATCCCACAAATCTGAACTAAGTCCTTAAAAGCTCATCCCAAAGGATTTCATTCAATCTATAGCAATAATAGTTCTATTGCAATTGAATTCTAAGGCACAAAAGCTTTTCTTTGACTTTTCAACATTTCCCATCCCAATCACGTTAAATTTCTTAGTACAACCTCAAGTATTCATCCTAATAATAAGCATTCTAATCCCCCCAAAGGCAATATCATCTATCTCCACACTCTTGTGACTCTTAGCTTACAAATAAAAAAATTTCCTTTGATCATTCATGTACGATGACTTTTTATAGTATTTCCGGTTGGATTAAAATGTACAGAATTTATTGAGAGTAAACTGTACAAAAAAATTTCAATAATTTACTTCCTGGTATACTCAAAAGAGGAGCAATGTAAAGGAATTTTCTAACATTCAAATCCATTCTTTTGCTTAAATTTCATGAAAATAATTCTCTTGATGCATATGCAGTAGCTTTATTTATGAGAAACTTTTTTTTTATATACTATTTTACAAGTCACAAAGCTCACCTCAAAAAGTAATGAAAAATTGACATAAAGCTTCCCTTTTGGTACGAGAATATGTATATTTTTTGAATACACAACATATCATTTCTACTGAAAAATTGGAGTTCAATTTTTTACTGTATGGTATGGATTGGGTGGCTAGATTGGGTCGAATTTGAGAGATTTTATAAGGTAGACTGACTTTCTATGTAAGTTCGAAACATTCCTTAACAGGTAAAAATACCGCTTTTAGGTGCAGCTGGTGGTCTTTCAGTATCAGGAATGCATGCCCTTAGCCTGTTAGGGATTTTGTTGGAAATGCATTTATGTTTTGAATTTTTAACAATTTAAGACATCAAGAAATGTGAAGTGGGGAATTAACTGTCAAAAATTTGAATTTTCTCGTATTTTTTCTGAATTTTCAAATAAATGGAAACTTAAAATTTGTAATTTTTGGAGTAATTATGCTAAATTGTTGATCAAATGTGATTGATAACTGCATGCTCACGCATTCTAAATAGTTTTTGACTATTCAAACGAGGAATAAATGTAATATTGAGCCAAAAATCAAAAAGAAAATTCGCAGGTGAGAATGTAAACAAATCATTAAAGAATATTTAATTTCCTGTCTTATGGCTGTTTGTTATTGACTTTAATAATGTAAAATATCACTCTAGAGAGTCACTAGAACAATTTGCAAGATGTGTTGTGCGAATAATTCAAATTATGTCTATTTGAATGTGATTTTATTGAAATTGACATGATAACTTTGAAAAAAATTAGAAAATTGTTGGAAAATTGAACAAAAATTGACAATTTGTAATCCTATTGATAATCCTGATTGATCCAGTTATTGAAATACCAACCAATTCCTCAAAGTAACAATCATCTAGCCACTCTACCTTCATCTACATACATTCCATATTCATAGACTAGTTTACATGTTCAATTTTTCAAAAGACTTCTTTTTTTTCATCCTCAAATATTTTTCCATTTTCCCTTTTTCGTTACAAATGCATAAACATGCATGTTTTATCAAAGGGAATATGGGAATACCTACATCTACGAAAAAGTAAAATAGAGCAGCAGCAGCAAAAAAAAAAATGTTCTAAATGACTTGATACTTACAAAAACTTTTGCCACTGCAATTCTTTCAGGTGGTTGCACTTCTTTAGCTTGAATATCTAATTCAAATCTATCCTGGTTGTATTCAGCCATATATGCATTTGTTGTTAATCTTCCATCTTGTGAAATTGCTGTTGTGTGAGAAAGAAAATGACAAAAAAATTGGTAACAAAAGGACAGACACAAAAAAGTGCTTTTGCTTCCTCATTTCCATCATGAAACATGGATGTTTAGGGGGCGTTTAGAATTTGAGTTCAGAGACTTATTCGTCTACAATTCAAAAAAAGCATCTACAGCACTCAATTCATGATGATTTTCATAACCTTAAAAAATCTCAACAACGCTTCCATTCAGTCATCCATGTTATGAACATAATGAAAAGAGTCAAGCAACAAGAAAATAAAATAAAAAAAATTCAAAACAATAGAGAACAATAAAAAATAGCTAGGAACTCACAGAATGGCGATGGAACAATGTTGCCTGTTGATTTCGATGCCCCAAATTTATACAAATGCGATGCGGCAATTAGATATTCAATGCTTGCATTCACTCCAAAGTCTTTATCTGTTGCATTAATTATGGCAATTAGCTCATTCATTCCCGACTTTTTGTTAACTCCAGCATAATATATCTGGTTTGTGTTGTGATAAGGAATGAGAGAAAAATAAAAAAAAAAAAAAAATTAAAAATATACGGGAAATGCATTATTGAAGGCTTAAGAGATTATTGGGTAGTGGAGAGTGAGAGATTCGAGAGGTTGGAATTGCTTCAAATTGCTAATTATATACGATTTTCATTAAGTAGATGCAATGTTGTGTTGATAACTGACCCGGAAGGCATATGGCGTAGAAATGGATGAATATGCGGCTCTACGGGCTGGTTTCTTGGTTTACAGCTATCCGTGCATCTATTTCAATCCAAAGTATACTTCTATACCTATCCGTACACCCACACTTGGTGCATATCCTAGGATATACCTTAGGATACGGTCAAATATGGGTGTAGAGTTGGTGTATGAGTGTCTTGGCCAGAGATAGGTGTAGGGGTAGAGACAGGAGTTGGCGTAGAGGATAGGAGTAGAGGAAGTGGTAGATATAGGGGTATAGGGGTAAAGGAAGGTGTAAAAATAGAGGCAGGTGTGTTGGGTAGAAATAGAAGTGTTGGGGTAGAGGCAGGTGTAAGGATAAAGGTAAGTGTAGGGGGAGAGGGAGGTGTAGGGATAGAAGGAGGTGTAGGGGTAGTGGCAGGTGTAGGGAAAGGTGTAGGTGTAAGGGTATATCAAAAAACCAGCTCCAAACTAGCGTGGCATTGGCTTCAAGTCAGATTCGATGAAATTTGGCATAATACCATAGACACATCACCCTGCTGCAGTATTTTGAATCGATTACCCAACTTGTGTCATTCATATAATACTCAACATCGTTAGCAACTATCAACCTTTCTCATATATCGCTCGATACTTCCATATGTCCATACACTCTCATGTCTATACACTCAACTTACTAATTGGACATTAAAACATCCATAAAAACAACAAATTCCAATCCCTTGAATCTCACATAAAATTTTATGAACACACAAAAAAAAAGGCACTCACATTTTGAGCAAATTCAGGTGCACAGTCATTAACGTCAAGTACGTGAATCCAAACTTTAGCCACTGTGCTATTACGTTCAAGATTTTCAGTTGATAAAAACATTTGCTCAGTGTCGCTGATATGTAAGTCAGACTTTTTACTTGCGAGAACATATAGCACATACATATCGACCATTTCACGATCTAATGATTTATTCGTAAAGACATCGCCGGTAATTTTGTCGATATAAAAAGCACCATCGTCATTGCCAAGCAAAATATAATAATAAATTGCATGGTTTTCCTTCTCCCGTCCTGAATCGTGTACAATTGCCTGAATTTTACCAATACGCTCATCACGTTCACCATTTTCCGTTACATAAAATTTGTATGGGTTGCTTGCATCCGGGAATTCAGGATTGCCTTCATTGTTATCGACGAGAAGTATTGTAAGGAATCTCAATTGTTGAAAATTTGTTGGTATACCATGATCTCGTGCAACGAGAATTATTTCATATCGTGACAATTCTTTTTTATTCAATTGCTTCCTCAACCTCAATTCACCATTTATAGAGTTGATTTCAAATGTGTCTGTCTCTTGTACATTCTCATTGTTTACTTGTAGATGGTATGAGATTTTACCATTATCGCCATTATCTGGATCCTCTGCTTTTACCGTTAACACTAAATAGTCTTTAATGGCTAAACTCTCTTGTATTTCAACCGTTGCATTCGATAATGCTGGCATAATGAACATTGGTCGATGTTGATTCACTTCAATTACATCAATAATTATTTCAGCTATATCTGTATGTGGACCAAAACCCACACCATCACGTGCTTCAACTTTTATCTTATATTGACCTTTACGTCCCATTAATGATGTCGCTGGATATAAAATGCCTGAATTTGCATCAAGCATAAATGAATTGTCATCATTACCCGATAATATTGTATATTTAACAGTACCAGCTTCATCTTCATCCTTGTCATCAGCTTGAACTTGTAATATTGTGGCAGGTGGATTTAGTTGAAGATTTTCAGCAATACTAGCATAATAGCTATGCTGTCTAAATGTCGGCGATTCATCATTCTCATCCCATACTTTTATATTTACATTTGATGTTGTCGATCGTCGTTCATCAATTGGTAGACCTTGGTCAATTGCCACAACTGACAACATAATCTCCGATTGCTTCTCTCTATCCAATGCTGTCGTATTTGCCACAAATATTTCACCCGTATTCTCATCAATCTCAAAATGTTGACTTTGTTCACCAATCAATGCGTATTTTAGGACGCCAAATTCACCTAGATTTTTTTAATAAAAAAAAGGAATGAAAATGCAATTTAGAACCTTTTCAAAATAACATTTGAATATTTGAGAGGTTGGAACAAATATCATTCCGATTGCGATGATATTGATTGAGGATTTACAGGCATTTTTTTTGTGAAAATGTTTATTCCATCCTTTGAGTGTCAATGTGGCCATATTGAATGGAAGTTTGATAGGATTCTGGGAAAATAAGATAAATTCGTCAACACAGTGATGGAATTAATAATCCAAATGACTTTCAAAAGGAAATTTCTATTGAAGGATGTGAAAAGGTTTTGGTTTTGTTGGTATTTGAGTCAAATTTAATCTTAATTTCTGCGAAATTAAAGGAAGGGGCTGTATATTTTTGAATGCTTAGTCGAATGAAAAATTAGGTTGAACGTCTATGTCAGGATGATGTTAAATATAATCAGTATGTACCTGAAACTAATCTCTAACAGGCAAAGATACCGTTTATGGTTCCCAAGTGGTATTTGTGTACCATGCAAGCAATACTTTTTGTCTATTAGGAAACTTGACATATTGCTGCTGTAAACACTAATATAAGTTGAGTTTAAGGATTTCCTGATCCCGCAAGAATGACGGTTCTCGAGATGAGAGTAAAAATTTCCGTAAATTTGCATACAACGTGAAAGACATCGTGAAAGCCTCGACGTGAAACAGGAGTGCATTTAGAGATCTTCTAGCGACAAAAATGAAGTAGGAGGGCACATGTGTCAATACCAAATACAAACTTCAGTTTCTATGGTCTCAATCAGCACAATGAAGTCATTTGGGCGCTAATAGGTCACCTTGTTGATATTTAAATTTGAAGATACCCTGAGGGCAATTTGACGGATGTTTTTGATCCATTTTTACGAAAAAAAATTAAGTTTGTCATACTATGGTGTTTGGGGGTCATTTGGCTTCTCCATGGAGACGGCTTAAATTTGTGGAGCCACAAAATATAGCTTAATATGCTTGAAGTTTTGAATCTTTTCTCTAAATTCTTCAAGTAGACAAAAATGATTTAACTCTGTCGCAAAATGAGAAAATCAAGAACCACTGTTGGGAGCAGTGTGCTAACCAAACTCAGGTGTAGTTATATGCTTATGTCTATCAATGCAATCAATGCTATTATTTTCAAAACCCTTCCAATTTGACATGGTCACCATTGTATTGCGCTCAACAACAAGAATTCCACTCAAAATCCATTACTTAAACATTTTTTTTAGAAATGCACTCATGTGTGTACAAAAAGCTTCACCATTGGGCATATAGACGAAAAAAGAAAAAAAAATTGTAAAAAGGTAGGAAACAGGATAAAAATGACTCAATGAACACAACAACACAAAAAAAGAGAGTCTATCCACTTTTTGTGGCAATCTATGAAATTGCCATTTTATGTATAAAGCATATTCATAGTTAAAGGCTATTAGTAGCATATGGCATAATAGAACAAAAAAAAAAGTGGTCATCATATGTATGATGCATTATTTTTATGGAGAAATTATGAACATCCCATAGACGTTATTCCATATATCCAACATTCACACAATTCCGACATGCTATTAATTCATGTGAATTGAGTCGAGGATTCAGTTTTTTTTTATAAATAATACTCATTCATAATTACCTTCATCTGCATCATGTGCATGCACAAAACCAATAGATGTGCCTTTTATAGCATTTTCATTTACATTCAGTTGATATTCGGTCTCATTGAATTGTGGTGTATTGTCATTAATATTTATGACATTGACGAAAATTTGAGCAGTTGATGTTAATTGTGGAACGCCTGTATCCGTTACCGTCACATTAAATTTTATCAGCTTTACATTCTCGTAATCAATACGTGATTTGGTACGAATGAGACCTATTTTATGAGAGACAGAGAGAAAATTGAATATGATTATCATTAATATAAATAACGTGACTTAAGACTTTGTCACGGGATGGCCATAATGTAATGTTTTTTTTTTTGTCTTCTTACTTCCGGTTTTTTCTCTGTCGTTGTCTTACTGCTCGTCGCATTTTTATTTATATTTTGGAGACGAGGGTGGACTGATATACGCAGATGTAGAGGGGGAAGAGTATTTTGAATATTTATTGCGGACTGGAGATGATTTTATGGATTTTTTGCTTATTATTTGAACATTAGGGGTCAACATTTGGTCATGTACATAGGGACAACTTCAGAAGCGTATTTAGGGGGATGTGGTTGGTATCAAGAGAGATTTTGGGGTTCGGCCTTCTATCCCTAACCCAAGAAGCATGGCAGAAGCGTCAAAGGAGTAAATGGCTAGTTTTGTCATTAAATAATGCACATGATTCTCAAGAAGCATTAAATAGTGTAATCAAGTGTACTGGTGGACAACCTTCAATTCTTTACGGCACACCTTGGTGGTAAGCCACGAATGAAGCTGCACCCGACTTATATCAATACCAGACACGACTCATGGCATTTTCAAAAGTTTTAGGTGGCACATTAATGTGTCGTGATACACAGGTTGCTTATCAATGGTTCTAGTGCAGTAGTTGACAATCTGTGTGTCGCGTCACACTTGGAAATGTCATGAACCGTATGCCGAGTTCGGAAATTTACGATCAAGATGTTTCGCGGCACACAGGTTGCCAACTACTGTACTTGAACCATTGATGAGCAACATGCGTCACACTAGTGTGACGACTAAATTTTTTGAAAACACCATAAACCGCATGCTGTGTTCGGTTTCAGTCGTTCTATTGGATACCTTCGAGCTAAACATCAAAAAATTCAAAATTCCACAATTTTCCAAAAGATTTTTCAAAAAATTTACCTCAATTCCTTCAAATTCAGCACAATGAACTCTCACCAAATCCCTTCTGCATCCCTTCAGTCCATCAACAATACAAAAAAAAGAGAGCATCGCATCGTTCAATGTCCCATATTTCAAAGGGTCGATTAAGTCATACAACACATCATGAAGCATTAACTGCCAGTCGCCTCATTAAAAATGCCAAATGAGTCGTCATCTCATTTTCATTTAATATGTAGAATATGGAAATAGATAGATAAGCATTTGTGCTGCTGCTTTTTTTTTTATTTTTTGGACAAATTATCAGAAAATGAAAAATTTACTTTTTTTTGCATCCATTTGCGATTGTTTAATTGCTGGACGGAAAATTGGTTGCTAAAGTAAATTTATTGCCATGTCGATGCATATTTATTTTACCTCTCGAATATTTTATTTATATATTTTTTTGTTTTTTATTTTTAGTTGAAATTTCATACTATTATTTTCGGATTTAGCATGGTTTGGTGGGGGATGAACTTATTTATAAGATTCAATTGGCTAAGTGGCCAGTGGTGACCGGTATGATGAAATAATAAGTAATAAAGTCAAAAAATTCGTTAAAATTCAAAATTCCATTCAATTTAAAACTCTAAAAACCGTTAAAAATTTCAAAATTCAAAAAATTGTTAAAAATGTCAAAATTCAAAAATCAATTTAAAATTCAAAATTTTGAAATTCGTTAAGATTTTCAAATTTTTAAAGTTTATTAAAAATTTCAAGATTCAAAAGTTCGTTTAAAATTTTAAAATTCTAAAATTCGTTAAATTTTTCAAAATTGTAAAGTCAGTCAAAAAATTCATAATTCAAAAATTCGTATAAAAATTCAAAATTTCAAAATTCTGAAGTTCGTTAAAAAAATTCAAAATTCTAAAGTTTGTTAAAAATTTCAAAATTCTCAAGTTCGGTAATGAATCAAAATTTTGAAGTTCGTTAAAAATTTCAAAATTCTAAAAGTTCGTTAAAAATTCAAATTTCTAAAGACAAAATTCATAATTTTCCCACAAAAATATTTCCATTTTTCCACATTTAAATGCGTCAATTTCTCATCTCTTATCAACAATCCACTATCGTCCTTTTTTCCAATATTTTATTTATACTGTGCGAATACAATGAAAACTTTATTTCTCCCCAATTTTTATTTTTTTTTGCATTGTACGGTATTATATGGGAGCAGTGAAACATAGAGAAAAACACATAAATAAATGAAATAAAATGAATGCTTTTGTTTACCAGTAACATTATTGATTTCGAAATATTCATTTCCATTATCGCCACTGCCATCAATTAATTGATATTCAGATATTGTAGAGTCAGCATCTGTTGCGTGTAGTGTTGCCAAAATTGTGTTAACTGGTTGCTCCTCCATCACATCAAAATTAAATGTTGGCGATTGAAAGACCTGGAAAGACATTAAGAGAATGAGATAATGAATTTAGTGCTTTTTTTTGTGCCTTCTTCGGGTAGATGTGTAGCTACAGACGTAGTCAAATATCAATTTAAATTAGAACATTAAAGCAATGTTGTGTGACTATATCAAGGCAAAAAACCTCTGAAAATTTTCCGAGGAGAAAATTAATTGAATTTAAACAAAATAAAAACGACAACAGAGACTGAGAGGAAATTCGGTTGGTGCTGTATTTTGTGGAGGAAATGGGGTTGTGTTGTCAGATTGGAAGGATTTGAAGAAATTCGAATTTTGAAGTGAAAATTCTCAAAAAAGCAAATTCCAAAAATTCAAATTCAGCTAAAAACATTGAAAAAAGTTCGTTAAAACATTGAAAACTCCAAAAAATTCGTTAAAACATTCAAAATTCCAAAAGTTTCGTTGAAAGATTCAAAATTCAAAAAGTTCGTTAAAACATTGAAATTCAATAAGTTCGTCAAAACATTCAAAACTCCAAAAAGTTTGTTAAAACATTCAAACTCCAAAAACTTCGTTAAAACATTCAAAACTCCAAAAACTTCGTTAAAACATTCAAAATTCCAAAAGGTTCGTTGAAACATTCAAAATTCAAAAAGCTCGTTGAAACATTCAAAACTCCAAAAAGTTCGTTGAAACATTCAAAATTTCAAAAAGTTCGTTGAAACATTCAAAACTCCAAAAAGTTTGTTAAAACAATATAGTTCAAAGATTTCGTTAAAAATTCAAATCCAAAAAGGTCGTTACAAAATTCAATTTCGAAAATTCGTTACAAAAACCTTAAAAATCTCAAAAATTCCCCATCCACATCTTCAAAAATCATTTCATCACATTATGCGCATTACATCACAATCATCACATCATCCATACTTCCTGTGCTTTTTATTTCGTACACACAGTATCTATACCATAAGCGGCATATGTCCCGCAACGCAAATAAATTGAGTAGTACCGAAAGCACAGAAATTTTTCTTATCTACTATCCGGTTTAATTGAATGGATCGTTTCCTTCCTTTATTTATCCTGACTCTGTCGGATGTGATCCCATGTTTTAATTTTAATTTTTTTTTTGTTAATTCTCCCACTCCTTACTCATTTAATGTACGTTTCTCTGTTGTTCCTTTCTATTATTTTGTGTACACACACAGAACAAAATCATCATGATACGGCTGAGAATTTTAATTTGGTTCTCTTAACTCAGTCAAGTAGTAAAAATGAAATAAAGCTTTTTTCCGTTGAAAATTAAATTTTTTTTTTATTTTGAGGTTATGTGCCGCTCATTGAGAGATAGAGTAAATTCCAAAATAAAAATTAAGGTAGGTATTTTTTTTATTGCTATGCTTCAATAAACAAACGAGTTTATTGGGAAAGTTTTTGGAGCTAAATTGAATTTTCTGTTTTTTTGAAAAAAAATAAATATAAAAATTGAGGATGCTTTTAGTGGATTTTAGGGGAGATGTGTTTGGATTTAATTTTGGGGTGGTGGCAGCTGGGGGATATAATTTATAAGTTTTTGTGTGGAAGCACACGTGAGTGTTTGGTGAATTTCTTTTATTTATAAAGTTTGTTTTAGTATTGAACATACTGTCCCGATTAGTAGCTTCTAAAGCTGCATTTAAGAAGCATACAACATGAATAGAATCTGAATTTGTAGATGGTATAAGATCACAACATGGAATTGGTAATTGGCAAGCGGTAGCAAGCGATAAAGTCAGCTTCAGGAGCCGACTGAGGGAGGCCATGGATCACACTTGATCTGTACGGCCAGCAAAGTAAGTAAGTAAGTAAAAGATCACGAGGATGTTCAAAGAATTCATGAAAGGAAGGTACTGACAGAGACAGTATTGCATTTAATATAAGAAATTGGTAAACGGAAGTCAGTGATAAAACCAGTTTTGGGCGGCAGTTCCATGGATCACAATTGATCTGTAAAGCCTGCGAAGTAAGTAAGTAAGCATGAATATAATCATGGATAAACATGTGAAGTCATTTTGACAAAGGTTAGACAACATTCACTACTAAGTAGACACTACTGAATAGCACAAGTTGGTTAACAAGTCCAGCCTTTCGTGACACTAGCATGGTGTCGGATTTAAGCCAAATTCAGACATCATGTCTTAATCTCGCCTGCCTGCAGTCGAATTTTTGATCGATTAACCAATTTGTGCTTTCCGGGACTTCTAGATTTAATTAAATTATAATGAACTTGGTAGCAGTATGTTTCAAATAGTTGTCAAATGAATCTCAAGTGGTTGTTACTGCCAGTCAGACTTTTGTTGGTTTAATGACTGCAAAACAGCTGCTACTGCTAATTAAATTCTACTTTGTTCAAATCAAACTGTTTGTTTGACTGTAGTGGCTTCAAACAGCTGCTTGGTGGACTTGTCTTGGTTTTTGGAAGTGAATGGCTAGAAGAAGCTTGCTGGTTTTGATTACATATCCAAACAATCAAAGAGCATGTTCTAAGTATGCTTGTCAGCATTATTTTCAGCTCTTCTACTCTTTAGTGCTACTCGTTAGTCGTCTACTCTTTTCGAAGGATAGAGCTGTCTTCTCGAGCGCCCCTGCCAAGGAAGTAGTAAGTAGTACACTTTAGTGTACAGCTTTTGGCTATTAGGGATTGTTGGCATGGCTGTTGATCGGAAGTGGACACTCTCTTCTCCCCTCCTCCTCTTATTCCTCCTATAACTTTGAAACCACATAAGAGAACCACGATCAATATCAATTTCAAGCTCTCTACACAAATTCATCCACAAACTTAAACTTCCAATGCAAGTTTCCAATTCCAATTAATTTAAGACTAAACTTTCCATTTCCACAAAAAAGCTTTTTATATTTTTTTTCCTCATTAAAACAAACTGCATTTTTCAATCAAAAAAAGTAGAACCAACAGCAAAATTATTCAACTCATCGCATGACTAGCTCCTCAGCTCGAATTTCAGGGGATTCTTGTCTCTAAAAACATTCAATTTTAATTAAACTTTTTTTTTTTGCTCTCTCCGACGATGAGGAAGAAGACATAAAAAAGTATATAAATAAATAGGAAAAAAAAGAGAAATTTTTTATTTTTTTCCATAAGACTGACGCTAGTACAGGACATAAACAAATATTATACGAGAAAGTTCATTTTATGCTTGACGTTTTGAGAAATATTTTAATTTTTTCAGGTGACACAACAATTTTTATTTTTTGTTGCTGTTCTGTACTTTAAAAATGGAAGAGATAAAATAAAAATTATTTCCTTGGTTTTTTGTGTGTGTGTCTTCCGCGGAGATATAATCAAGAGAATGGAAATAATCACGATGGTTGTGTTTTGTGCTTTTGGAGTGTCAAGGTGTGGTTAACTTTATGAAAATAATTGTTGAGACTTTATTTGAGCAGAAATTAAATGTAAAATAGGCTGTTATATCAAATCAATGGTAGAGTAGATAGAAAGTAAGAATCGATTTTATGACGCTTGTTGCTTGAACTTAAAGCCACTCCAGTTATTTGAGTTATTTGAGCTTACAAGCACTATAATCTGTGTATGGGCGTTACATCAGGTCAGGAGTCGACTTATTGATGGTTAGTTTCTACTGATCCACTTTGAATCATAAGGAAATTATTAAAGGTATACAGGTCTCTGTTCCTGGCTAAACCCGCTATTGCAGCTAGTTTCTGTTTTGTTGCTCTGCCTCATTCTCTAAGGTCTAACTCTCTTGGCTCTACGATGTAGACTGATTGGTAAATTCCCAATTATATTTATTTGCAGTTTCTGTTCTTTTTTCTTTGCTCAGAGCTCAAAATTCATCTAAAATAGTCGCATTAAGGCAGTCGAATGTATTTAAGCTTCTGAAAAAGCACAAATTTGGAAATGATAGGATATTCGAAACTGTGACTTTCGAATTTCCCAAACTAAACTTGAACCAAGATCCTTGTCGATTACTCTATAAAGGCTTTTAATTGCTTTAAGATGAACTTGCCTTAGATGACCACTTGAATCCACTTATAGATTGTCTAGGGAGGCTGACAACTCAGGTGATAAGTGGGAAAAATCAAAAATGCTACAAACTTTTTCAACTGAGTGAACAACTCAGGAAACAAGTGACGAAATTGACAAAAGTGACAAAATATGGCACCTGAGTTGTTCACTAAGTTGCCCATGCAATTGACAAAGTATGTAGCATTTGTCATTTTTGTCACTTTGTCACCTAAATTGTCCATCCCTTGAATATCCCTTAAAATTCATTTCCAGGTCAAATTTAACTTTTTCTTTAACTTTCTTTTTCTTATCAAATTGTTGTTTATTCATTTGAGCCGTCAAAACTTTTTTTTGTAAAATATTTTTTCATGCTCTCATCTCAGCGATAAAAAAAAATTCATTCAAAAAAAGTAAAAATGAGACAGCAAAAAGAAGGGGCCATCGGATGAGACATCAAGCGATCCCTTCGCTAAAGTTTTTTTTTTATTTAAAAAAGAGCGGAATCCATAATAACTTTGATAATCAAGATACAGAAGTATAATATATTTCTCTCTCTTTGCAGCTTTCAATTCACGATGAGATGCTTGAAAAAAAAAGGAAAAAAAGTTTCGTTTTACTTGATCTCACCATCTTCTTTTGCCATCCCCCCACCGTCACCATCCAAGCCTTAGTTTTTTTAATCCACTTTAATTCTATTCTGTCATCGTTCATAAAGTTTTATCCCTCAAACCTCTTTCGTCGTTTTTGTTGTGTATTCATTGCCTTATTATATTTTTTTATAATTTTTTTATATCATGGCAAGTGGAAGAAATTAAAGGATGTAAAAAAGTCAGCGTGGGTGGATGATGATTAAAGCGTAGACTACAAGCTGTTTTGTCATACTTTTTTTTTTTCATTGATGTGGAGTCATATGGATGAGCTTTTTGATGAGAGTTGGAGTGTCGGTGGGAGGGGTTTTTGACGACAAATTTGGGTAGGGAGAGGGGTTTTTGATGGCAAACTTGAGTGGGTGAAGGTGTTTTTGACAGCAAATTTGAGTATGAGGAGGGAATTTTGGAATTTTGGGGGGAGGGGTTCTGGACAACAAATTTGAGTTGGGTCCTTGGGGTGAAAGTGGTCCTTAACAACAAAGTTGAACCTGGAGAGGGGTTCTTGATGACAAACTTGAGTGGGGAGTGATGTTAGTGTAACCCAACCTCCCGTTCCTCCCTGATGTTCAGACAAAATTCTTTAATTTACCAAGGTTTTTCGTGAATTATATTTCAGGCTCCACCCACCCTCCTGAGCTTGATCTCCCCTCGACCCCTCTCTCAAGACATGTGATTGTTCGAATGGGATTCCTTTAATGCCTTATCATTGGTGTATCATTGAGAGTACAGTAGTAAAGTGGGATACAGTAAAATGTATACTTTATATATGTCACTTTGCACAGTCGAGTAGGTCCTCGATAGCTCAGTGGTAGAAGCTATGACATGCAACGGGAAATCATTGGACGTGAGTTCCAGTCCCACTCGAAATCCCTTCATTAAAAATTCTCAATTTTCTCTTAGCTCAACATTGATCAAACCTCACAAAATGCTCTCTTAAAGCTTTATATCCATCAATTTTTCCAGATCCAAAAATTCCAATCCTCACGCGATTGAAAAACTTTCGTTCGCCTTACTTTTTAAATATTCTCAATCAATGAGACAACACGACAAGAAGGGAAAACTTAGTTTGCAAAGTGTAAAGAAGAACCATGCCATAAGCTTCCTTTCTAATGACGATTATACGGCAAGAATTGAAAATTTTTCAATATTTTATGTTAATTATCATTTAAATGAAGTGTAAATCCAATAAATTATGTATTGATAAAATATCTACGACCTTAAAAACTCATGTTTTACTAACTTATTACCTCAACAGCTTTCATTCTTGTGAAACAATTAAGTGAGTTATGTTTGCTGAAAAAGTTTTTTATTTTATGCATAGCATTTCCAGCTAGCGAATGTGGATGGAATGTTTTGTGCTCACAGTCTGTCTGTTGAGAAATTTTTTTTTTGCATCGCAAATTGTTTTAAAATTATTGTTTGAGCAGAATGTCGACAGATTTTGAAAACTACATTCGAATTATGCTGGTGGGAAAACTATGCTGATGTTGGATGCTGGCTGCTGCTGCTGGTTGTTGTTTCTCTTTAATTATGTGATTTAAATTGCTATTGTGGATGCTTTTTGAAGTTTTTTGTGTGTGTAAGGCTGGATGGAGGAGTTGTGAGTACTGAAATGGATGTAGCAGCAATATGAAGTTTTTGGTCATAGGAATTGAGTTGGTAAGCTTGCCAAAAATCAATTGGATGCAATAAAATAGAATTTTCCGGGAATTGAAGGCTTCAATGTAAACACTCAATTGTGGGTCATAGAATGTAACTTTCTGAAGCAGTTCCCAAGAAAATCAAGCCTACCTCTCTAATCTAACATGGCCCAGGGTTCCAAATTCGTCATAATCAAGTCTTCGTTCATTTTTAAGGGTCTATCGTCCATATGCCATGGATATCTCGGCATTAGGTCAGCACAAATTAGATCAGCGTTTCCCAGACACTTGAATTAGCTCCTAAGACTACTTAAGCTAGCTCCTAAGGAGCTCTCACTTAAGAGTTAGTTCCTAAAACTCCTAAACACCCCTTCTAAGAGTGGATACTAAAGCATCCCTTAAAAACAACTTCAAGACAGTCAGATCAGTAGTCATAAATGCGCATCACCATATTTAACACCATAAGACCATTAAGAAAAAGACATTTAAACTTTCACATTACTTCCATTTTTATCCTAATGTTGAAACAAATTTTCTTTAAGGTAATTTATGGTATGACATAATGTATATTTGTTAGACATAAGCAAAAGAAGCAAAAGAAAAAAAAGTGTAAGTAGAGCAGAATGTTGAGGATATAAAAAAATATTCATAACAATCTCACGACGATGCTTAACCATCCTTGAGGATGATGATTTATGTCGTACAATCTATGAGAACATTTATTTAATTTATGTCAAAATGCTTTCCATAAACTTTCAACTCGTGTGCGCTTATGGAAGCGGAAGTGAATGTGCTTCTTGTTGTTCACTTCTCATCTGTAGTTTGTGCGATCTTAACTTATGCATGCAGTTTTAATTTATCCTTGTTAACAATTTTATTCATTTCAGTTCCTTTTTTGTTGTTGTTGCTACTCATTCAGCAAACAGCAGAAAAATTTCACTTGAATGCAATGTGAAGCATCTCAACTCCTTTTTTGTAAGGCTTCTCTGTGTGCATGTTGATGCTTTATATATATATATATTTTTTAAGAGAATTAAAATTTAATTTGTTAGATATTCATTTACATTTTTCACAATTTCCTTTCATTTTTTATGTGCTTTTTTGCTTCTATTCATTTTGTTTAATGAACTTAACGTTGTTAAATTTAGCTTTGAGCTGTTTCAGATGCAGTATAAATATTACGCGAGTATGGGAGTTTCGCGAGTTAAGATGTAAGAATTTTTGTGTCATTTTTTAAATGAAATTTACGTTTTTTTTACTGTAAAGTAAATGTTGATGAGTAGAAGTCAAGCAGAGTTGGTAGAAAACTAGCAGTTTGAAGTCTGATTTTGACGGAATTTGAATTCAGTATAGTCTTGACTACATTAGAGTCCTTATTCTAATAGAGCCTTGATTCTAATAGAGCCTTGATTCTAAAAGAGTCTTGACTCCAATAGAGTTTTGATTTGAATAAAATTCTGACTCTAGTGAAGTCAAACTCCAAAAAAAGTAGTTTCACTGGAATTCAACTTTGAAGATCATTCAAAGTCCATTGTAGTCCAACTTCAAGATTCCTGCTAACTCTATAATGAAGTAATTTTAATGATTGAAGTGAAATCAAGGGTATCGAACTATATAAATGTTGACAATTCTGCCAAAGCAATAGTAAAGTCTCTGGGGACGGTTTGTAAGGCCACTGACAAGATATAAGATCATATCTCACCATTTATGAGTACATTGGTTCGATTCTCATCAGACGCTAATCCCTCATTCAAGCGCTGATTGAGTACAGCCTTGTCTAAATGACAATAATATTGCACATACTCACGACATTATCATGATATAGAAGTTATAAGGAAGTCTATGCTTGATTTTTGATAGAGTTATATTGAAACAATAATGACACTTATAATAGTAACAACAATAAAGCCTTGATTTGAAGTTTTAAAGGATTCTAGCACTTAGCTCGGTATCGTAGCTCGTAAATCGAAATCGTAGCTGGCAACTCTGTATTATAGCTCAATACTCAATTGATTCACTCCGCATAACAAAAGAGCGTCGAATTAGATTTAAATCTGGTACTAAGTCAGATTCACATCGGTCCGGTGCCGAATTTTGGATCTATTTACCATCTTATGCTATTCAGAGGAGTATTAACAAAAAATGAGCATCACCAGGGAGGGGATGTTGGACTATGTACCCCAAGCATTCCATATTGAAATATGAAAAATTACAAATTTTAAATCAAGCTTCCAATTCAGCTGTTCTAAAAAAAATTCAATCAAATATCCCATTCCCCATCCCAAAATCAAAAGATTGCATAAAAAGGTGCAAAATCGCTTCAAATCTTTATGAATTTATTGATTCATCTATAAATAAATTTCCTCAATTCCATTCTTTCATAATCATAATTCTCATCCTCAAATATTTACGATTCTCTTCGTTAAATCTATGATTTTTTTTTATGTGAGTCTGTTGGTGCTTGCACTTGGAGATAAATTAGTCGAGACATCGATAATGGATTTCCACGTCAAAACTTTCTTCTTCCACAAGCCATTTTCTTTTTCCCTTCCATTCATTATTCATTGTCAAATAATTTCACACAAGTAATTTAATTGAGTTTGTGGTGTAGCGGATGATGAGAAACGAGAAGTTCATCATCATCATCGTCATCATCAGTTTCATGTGATGATTCTTAAGCATGAGTAAAATGTGTTTACTGAGAAATTTAATTATGTAACTTTTTAAAAAAAGGATTACAAAGCACAAAAAAAAGAAGTCTCATATATGCCAACAATACAGACTTAATCCTCAACATCATTTTTGAATGATGGAATATAAAAAAAATATCATTTTGCTTCCCTTTTTAAGGTTTCTTTGTGAAATTTAATGAATTTATGTGTATTTTGTTGCTACATTTTTGATGACATAAAGGAAGGAGATGGATTGTGGTTGTGGCAATGATCTTAGATAAAAAAAGCGCATTTGGGAATGTAACGAACCACTAATTCTACTTAGAAATTTTTATTTTTAAGCATCTTGATGGAGATTTTTTTTATGTCTGAATTGATGTCTTTAAGTCAAGGTGAAAATTAAGAGTTAAAAAGTAAGAGTTGATGCTGTTTTGAGTATTTTGTTGTTCATTATTGTTTTTGACAAATTAATGTGATTAAATGCTTAAACATGCTTATATGTTGCGCAACTGTTGTGTTTTCAATGATTTTTGCACTGCAGATCACTGTTGTGCTTACAATTGTTTTTATATGGCGAGCAACTCTTGTACTTTGAAAGAATTTTTATATGGCAAGCAACTGTTGTGATTTGAATGAGTATATATGGCACACAACTGTTGTGCATTGAATAATATTTTATATGGCAAGCAACTGATGTGTTTTAAATGAATTTTATATGATACGCAACTGTTGTGCTATTAATGAGTCGACATGGCGAGCAGCTGTTGTGTTATGAATGAGTATATATGCCACACAATTGTTGTACATTCAAAGTACTTTTCTATATAATAAGCAACTGTTGTGCTTTGAATGATTTTTGTGTGGCACGCCACTGTTGTATGTTTTACTTAAGTTATTAGATTTTTCCAAGAACATTCAATCAAACTCAATCAGCACAAGATCTATTCTCCCATAATTCACTCTACTGCACCAACAAACTACATAACCCGCGTCTAGACAAACCTTCATCTACTTCTAAGCAACGTAAATCCCTCAAATTACAAAAGAAAAAAAATCTCATCAGCAGGAGAATAAAAGCAGCACAAAAGTTTCAATTTACTCACAGTCGTTCCTTCCTTTAATTGTATGAAGAGAGAGAGAAAAAAAAAGAAATTAATCCCATCGCTTGAACTAATCCCTTTTTCCATTTCTAAGATTTTAATGCAGTTGCAAGCACATCAAGCTGAAGAAAAATCGATCAAAAGAGAAACATTTTGAAGCGTTTCATTAAAAAAGACGGAAAAAGGGATTTTGTGTCTTTAAATTGAGTCGTCTTGTGTCTTAAAAATGGCAAAAAAAGAGAAATTCAGCATGCGTATTTTATACAGTTTGAAATGAGGGTTGAGGACATAAAAGCGCTTTTTATAGATGTTCAGCTTATCCGCATGATATTTGTTATTAGGTTCTAATTCCGAAGAAGGATGTGATGTGAAGTCATCAAAATTTGATGGAGGTCTAGGTTAGATTTGGTATGGGGGTATGCAGAGGAGTAGCTGTGGATTTAGACTGTGTTATGGCTGTTTTGTCATCAACAGCAAGTGTAGCTTGTCATCTCCTCAAAATCACTTCACAATCTCACTACAATAGACTAACTTAACCTCAAAAATAATCAGCACACTCGAAACAATTCCCAAATGAGGCAAAACAACCACACTCATCTCCCTTCCTTATCATACCCAAAAACCAGCTAACCAAAACATGATAAAGAAGAAAAAGGATTATTTATCGATGCTTGAGACAGTCGAAACGAAAACAAGTAAATTGAAAATAAAATAAAAAAAAGGAATTGAAAATTGATTCCACTCTCTGCATTTGCTGTGCTTCCTATCTATTGTTAGCAAGTGATGACTTATCAGGTTCATTTCTCGTATTTTTATGGCAGCTTTTGTCTTGCACTTTTTTTTTGTGCTAGCTTCCTCATATAGTTTCAGCAAAGATGCTACGTGATTACAATTTTAAATTCCTCTCTCTTTTTTTCTGAAGGAATTCTTTAGGATGAGAGAAATGTCTTTTGTTGTCTGTGAATTGACTGACTGGGATTGTGAGGTTGCTATGGATGGTTTGTTCTAACTATGAAATTTTACAGATTGAAACTGAATCAAGTTGAGGATTTTTTTTTTTTTTTGCTTAGAAGTTGTACAATTAAGCACACAGCTTAATTGGTGTCGAGAATTTGATAAAAGACACAAGTCTTAAGCAACAAGACACAAGACACAACATCACAAAATAAAAGACCACAAGATCTTACAATACAAGACACAAGACCACAAGACACAAGCAGCAAGACTCAATGCACAAGAGATACATGATATAAGTAACAAGACACAAGCAACAAGCAACAAGACACAAATAGTCGCTACAGTAATTCCAAATAGTAAACCCCAAACTTGCTTCCATAAGCTTTTTCCTTCATATTTCCTTAATTTCAATCGCAAAATGAAGAAAATAATAAGAAAAATCATAACTTTCTTCGCTTCCTTAATTAAAATCACACAAAGCCTTAAAATTTCATATTCTTCCTCATCTCCGTCTTCATCTTTTTGCCTTGCTTTCTCAACTCATTATGAAAAAAAAAGGAGAGAAAAAATAGTAAAAAATTTAAACTAAAAATAATTCCAAAGCTGTCTTTATCGTCACTACATAAAGTTTCACTTCTTCTGCTTCAAAGCCTGACATGAAGCAACAACAAAAAATGAAAGAATCGACGTTGAAATTTAAGAAATTAAAATTTTTTTCCGTTCCTCGAAGCACCTCTCGATATTTGAAAAGTTTTGGATATACTCAAAAAAAAAAAAAAAAATCCTCATCAAAAAATTAAGCAAAAGCTTTTTCTTCGTCTTATTCTGCCAAGCATAGCGGTAGAAAAAGTTTTGCTTTTTTTCACTATTTGTTGTTGCTTAAAGAGAA
Source organism: Chironomus tepperi (assembly GCF_022539635.2). Taxonomy (NCBI): domain Eukaryota; kingdom Metazoa; phylum Arthropoda; class Insecta; order Diptera; family Chironomidae; genus Chironomus; species Chironomus tepperi. The sequence goes on from NW_027226207.1 coordinate 8,360,412, forward strand.
AATTAAAATGAAAATTCATTAAAATTGCTTTTTTTCCTCTTCTTATTTCTCTTTTTTTGTTTATTGTGTAGACATACATACAGTAAACTGTAGAAGCTGAATGCTCGTTAAGGTACTCTTTTGGGAGGAATGAGAGGGGAAAAAAAGTGTGAAATTTAACTTTTTCTTTCTCGTTTTTTAAACAATAAAAGGAGCTGAAAAAATTTTTAAGTGGATTTTTTTTATTGATTTTTTGTTGATTTTTAGCGCGTTTCTCGAATTGGAGATGGAGCAGATTTTCGTTGATGTGATTAAGATTAATGGCAGGCATTCTGTGTATCGTAGCACTCTTTATGTATACGATGCTTAAAGGGCCCAGTCTTATGAGCTGGAGGTACTGCGATTAGGAATCTGTTGTATCACACCCATTAGAATTTCACTTTGCAGTGGGATCCGATTCACTTCCATACTCTACACGTTGCAAAGACACGAGTGTATCATACTGCAACCATCCTCCTTTGTGGAGCTAAGGTTACAACAGAAGACCATTTCCACCTGACTCTGTGGCTGGCTCTGTCACCTAGTTTGTACAAATTCTCTTTGTGCACATTGAGCTGACATTCTTTCAGTCGAGTGTATCATAAATACGTGTGGGGGCAAGATTTCGTAAAGCATGTCTTACACATTCTAGTATATCCTTGTTTACTTAGCAATGGAGACACACTAGGTGCTAAAGACCTCAAAAACTGCACCAAACACACGATAAAAGCTACTTAACTATAAAAGGGAGATGGAAAAGGAGCTTCAAAAATTAGACATGACCTAGGATTGAATCAGAAGCTTTGGTACGTCTGGCCAACGCTCTACCATTTAGGTCACTAACGTCATTTCACCACTAATGCCATCAATGGCATACCGTATGTAATATTATTAAACATCCATTAATACTCGAAAATTCCCAAAAAAATATCTTTACATCTTGTTAATTCCACCTATATCCTACCTCATGTCTGGCTTCCAAATTCTCTGCATCTTCATAACTTCAATTTCTTTATAATAAATTTCTTCTTATACCCTTTTTCCATCAGACAAGACAAAAAAGTATATATTTTGCTGAGATAAGAAACAAATAGTAAAGTTCGTTACGATAGCATGAATTTACTTATATCCTTATCAGATCAATGAATATAATTTTTTTTATGATTTATGTAAAATATAAAATTTATAGAGATTTATGGGGAAAAATGAGACAAATTTGTTGATTCATTGAAAATTATTAGAGGAAGCAGAACTTTACGAGTTGATTTTTATGCTGGATAAATATTGTCATGGGAAGTTAAAGTTGATGAGGTTTGGAGAGGGTGTCGCGTGCAAATTTGATTTCATTGCTGATGGGAAATTAAATATTTTGTTTTATTGGAAAGACGGCTGAGTTTTTGAATGACCTCTGGGTATTGAGCTTCGTGGAAGTGATTTTTTTGGGTTTGAATAATGTTTTGTTGCTGTGGATTATTGAGATGTTGGAGTTTGGTCTGGTTGACCATGGCGGATAAGTCTGGTTGCTGATGGTTACGTAACAGCGTCTTCTGAGTTCGAGATATCATGGGAGGATCATTAGATATCCCATCTCTCGGAAGGCATAAGGCGTAAAAATTAAAAAGTATCCGGCGACATGATTCTGGGTTGGGATTAAATTCCAAGAAATTCAGTCTCATGCCAGACTCACGCACCTATGGAGTCAATATTTTTAAATTCTCCGCCAGCTAGTGTTCATCTATTGAGTATGAGTATGAATTTCTTCTAGGATTGCTCCAAATATTGATCTGGGCCTTAACAGGCAATGAGTATGCTTTCATGGTACACAAACACCACTATGATACTTAAAATCAGTCTCTTTGCCTGTTTGGGGTATCTCGAGTTCAAGTCTTGGTATCCAGAACCTTGGACTCTTAAGAGTGTCATTACTATGCATCTGAAACACCACTGCGGTACCTAAAAGCGGTGTCTTTCCCTGTTAGTGGGAATCTCGAGTGCGAGTCTTAATATCGAGAACCCTTGACTCCTAAATAAGTCATTACCATGCTTCAAATCTTCATCAATCTAGTAAATTACCAAAAAAAACTTAAAGAACTTCATCAGCAATTTAAATTCCTGATGAAGAGCTTAAATTCCGAAACTGATTGAAGTTAAAAAAGCTATCAAGAGTATCAAAATCATCAAAGCGAACAAAAATGTAAAAATGAAAACATTTCAAAAGCTTCCTACAACAAAAAAAGAGAAGTATATTCAATACCTCACCCACATCCACCGTTATGAAAGAAGAAAACATGATTATTGAATGTGCAACCATAAAATTTTTTACATTTTACTAAAAAATCACGTTTAAAATCTCTTATTTTAGTGCTTGAAGCTTTTGCAATCTCTTTACTTTCCAATGCCAATTCTTCTTTTGTTGTTGTTGGTGTTATTATGCACAATTCCTGAATAGACTTGAATGAGAAATTTAATAAAAAGGGAAAAAAGAAAAGTTTTTTTTCCTTTCTTTTGCAACTTCAGAATTGAAACACAATCTTAACTTTTTTCTTTTATATTCTCACTTTACACATTTGTATATTGGCAGGCATTGAGGGTAAAAAAAGAGATTGTATATCCTTGTAAGGCAAGAAATCAAATTCAATTTACGCAAAGTAAACAGAAAAAGAGGAATTTTTGCTTTCTTTCTTTTCGGGTTTTGAGAATGAATTCAATTTACATTTAACATTTCATAAATCTTGCATGTGAATTTATGTAAAATAATTCTGTGTGTATCAGCAAACATTTTTGCTTTACAAAACTGAGGTGGTGCCTTTTTCATATTTTTTTTGGTGGAAGGGGAAGTTCATAAATGATGGTCAATAGAAATGTGAATTAAGCTTTGGGCTCGTTCAAAATTTCAAGCATGCAGTCTTATATAAGCTAATAGACACAACCAGAAGTCTGCAATCTAGGACGAACTATCGAACAACAATCGAAAACCGTAAGTTAGTGCATCTAAAATGCAGGAAAAGCAGATCATCTGAGCTTATTCGAACTCTAATTAAACTTTTATTATGTCTGCGATGAAGTGAAATTTTTTAACTCGGATAGTAAATTTGTGTTTAAAGTTTGTAGAATTTAAAGTTCATTCAAAAATCCAGAGTTCGAATCTCAACAAAGCCTTTTATTATTTTCAAATCTAAGCTTGAATTAAATTCACCCGAAAAGCACAATTTGCATTAATCGATCAAAAATTCAGTTTCAGACTGACGAGACTAAGACTAAGGTATTAAATTCGGTTTAAATCTAGCGCCATGCCAAATTCATGGAGGATTTTTGATCGATTAACCGATATGCACAATTTGTGTTAGTTTAAGACTGATTTTGAGCACAGATGAAAGATCACATAATTCCTGGACTGGATGTGTAGAAAAGGAAGCATAGGTCCTTAACATTCCGAACTTACAGAAGTTCTTGAAGGATTGAGTCAGCTTTAGAAGTTATCTTTGCGTGGCAATGGTTCCACATGAGCCCCAACAATGGAAGTAAGTAAGTAAGTAACTTAGATCCAGCATCAAAGTTTGGAATTGACTTAAAACCTTTCATACAATATTCATTAATACAAGCACTAACTTACTAGATCCAAAACATCACTCCTCAACATTCCCCACCTTATTGCATTTACATTGTATACCGTAATAACTTTTCATCTACGTTTTGTGTATGCTTTTAAGTAAAAAAAAATTGTGCTTATTTTCATCCAACTTTTGATAGCTGCTTACGAGTTAAGAAATGAGTAAAGTTTTTTTACGGGCTGTTTTGAGCTATTTTTGTAATCATTTGAACTGATTATGTTTTTTACTTTATTTTGGAGGTATTGTGTCTTGTTGGTGGATTGGATGAAGAAAGGTGAGGAAATTGTAGATGATGGCAAATTTTGAGTGGAAGTTGACATTTTATGGCAATTTTTCTAAATTTCAGGTTTATAAGTAGACGTAAGGTCGTCTAATTGAAGCTTGTTGGGCCAGAGCAGCCCAAATCGGTTAGTCGATCCAAAATCCAGCACTAGGCAGCCTCGGTGTCGAATTCAAACCGAATCAGAATCTTAATAAATCGAAACTTTAAGGATTAATCAGCAAAAAGCTAAATTTAAGCAAAAATTCGGGAAATTTCAATCAAACTTAATATCCAGATCCAGCTTTCATCCCCAAACTTCCTCTAATATCAAATGACATTACCCACAGTCTTCACACCCAATTCAACTCATTCAAACCAAAATCCACTTCAAATCATCCAACTTCTCACTTATCCCTCTTCAACATTTCTTCCCATTTTTTCCTTCCTCCAGTATCTTGTTACTGCTTCATAATAATATTTAAGTAAATTTTTACTATTTGACTTTGTTGAATCCCCTTTACACATCTCATGTTGCTGATGATGATGCCATTATGCTTTAAAACACACACCCAACCACATTGCCTGCTCTTCTCTTTTTCTTTTCCATTAAGTAATTCAATTGAACAATGATGAGATACTCGATTTGAATATTATGCAATATTATGGAGTGAGAATCAGAAATAAAGCAACAAAAAATAAGCAAAAAAGTGAATTTAGAAATGAAAAAAAAAAAAAACTTATTTTTTTGAAAGGTCTTGAATGCTTAATGGAGTTTAATGTTTGTAAGAATAAATTTGAATTTATTTTTAAAGAAACATCTCAAGTTTCTTGTTGTTTCTTCTCTGTTTGAGCTCGGAGCGTTTTGTCACCTAATAAATTTTGTTGGTGTTGTGATCTTCTTGCTGTTATCTCACTTGGAGGTGAGTTTTTAATGAAAGAAAAATTATATTTTTAGATGGTTGGTGTACGTAAGCGTTTTTAGCAATAAGCTGAAGGTTAAAGGAAGTACAAGGCTGGATCAGAGCGTGGAAAATTATTATAAAACATAGAAAATTGTTGAAAAACATTGAATTAAAAAGGCAGATTGACTATAAAATCATATTTTTCATTTTTCTGAAAAATTATAGACAGTTAAATTTATGAACAAATGACATTTAGCACTAGTAAGACAGCAAATAAGGGGTTTGTCTTTATCTAATGTCAATTGAACAGTCCTTTATCTCATGATGTTCAGTTTAGACTGCTTTCATAGTCAAACTCAATTTCTAGTTCTGGTCTGTCACGTGGTAAAAACCACTTCAAGTAAAGTATGAGAGTTGCGGTAGAGTTCGCAGAACAAGACATGTTGATAATCTCGGACTCTTCGAAATCCTACCAACTGTGAGTCAGGGTGTCGGTCTATTAGCAAAGACTAAAATTCTATTCATGTGATTGATTTGCTAGTCGGACTGAATTATTCCTAAAATTTCATTTAAATTCGCAGTTTATTGTGATTCTCTCTTCTCTTGTCACTGTTCACCTGATTTTTTCAATCTCCTTAACGTCCAATACGTATGTAGAAGTCATTGACATTATTACAATAACAATTTTGGAAAGAAGAATGTCCGCGATTTGGTATGTGCATAATAGAGCCTTGTATGATAAGGTCTAATCTGATGGATTTATGTATTTTTCATCAAATACCATGCAAATGCTAGTAGAAAATCCGGAATTTTTCCTCAAAATTGAGAATCTTTATCTCAAAGCTATGTGATGTATTTGGTATAGAGCCTGTGACACTCTATACCAGTGGTATGCAACCTGTGTGTCACGGCATACTAGTGTGAAAAATGAAAGCTTGTTCACAATTGCTCTATGCCAAAATTCTGTGACTCCAAACAGCAGATACTCTAAAAATTCATTTTCTAAGTGACATCACTTCCACATCGACCCTAACCTCCCATATAAAAAAGTTTGAGTTAATAAGAACATCCAAACATCCATGAAAAAAAAAAATCCACATAAACTTACAAATTGCTTTCCTTAAAAAAAATATTATTCCATAAACTCCCAATATATGATGCCATAACATCCACAATAACATTTTTTTTTCTCTGCCGCATCAAATATGCCTCCACCAAAGAGTAACGCATCCTAAGGCATATAAAGTAACTTCGCATATATGTATGTAAAGTAATAAAAAAGTTTTTTAGTGCTAGGAAGTCTCTTTCACCCCCACACACACAATGATCCGTTTTATTTTAAGTACGCCGGATGAGGCACAAGAAAAAAAAAATGTAATTGTGGCAGGAAGGCATTAAAATACAGTGAAATTATTATGAGCAATTCAAAAAATTTTTACAATTATTCTTCGTTGTTCATGGAAAAACTGAAGAGAAAGGAACGCAAAATTTTTCATGTCATCATAATTCCATATATATCTTTTTACTTATGCTTCAGTTATGCACGAGTGCGTGTATTGTGATGTGAATATTTTTTGTGCCTTCTTTTTTCACTCAATAACATTTCAACCAAAAGTGAAGCACAAAAAGGAATTTTTTTCGATGATGAAAAAAGAGATTTGTCAAATTTTTTTATTCCGAGTATTTAAGCATGTATAAGGTTGCCTGTTTCTTTGTCGGATTTTGTGTGGGAATAGAGGGGTGCTGATGCAAGGAATGCTTTTGTTGATGTGTGGGTTGGAGGTGATTGAGAGGGTGTAGGTGTTGATCTGTGCTTTAATATGATTCATGAGACTCTATAAGAATGACTCATTTAGGGATAAAAGAGAGACTTAGAGTCTTAATTTGGCATGTCTAGATACTAAATGACTATAACTACATTAACTTCCCAAAAATTGCTTAATTTTACAACTATATCTTGAATCGTTAGAGTTTAATTAAAAAAAATTAAGCAATATTTAGCTGAAAATGCTAATAGCCGAAGATGTCTAAAATGGGATTCGAACCAATGGATCCAATTGAATTTTAACAGTGCTACAATGACGTATTTATATATTTTTGAAGTTATGGTTAAATAAATTGTCGAAGGGAGTTGTATGATATTCAGAAATGTATCTCTGACAGACAGATAGTAAGCTTGCAAGATACAGAAAGACCACTACGGTACCTAAAAGCGGCATCTTTACCTATAAGTTATGAGTTATTGAGCGGAAATGATGAGAAAAACCAAAAAAATTAATAAAATTTTGTCCATAAAGCAAGAGACGGGAAAGGCTCTGACCTCATTCCAACCCATCCTGGATCTCATGTTACCTTACACTGGATACACTTCATTACAGAAACTAAATGATTCCTTAGCGACTAAGATGAGTTGTAGGATGAGTTCTAGGTAGTGCCTTATCCTTTATCATTCCAGGATTTATTTCCTCAACCACACCAACCCCTTAACCCCACCCTACTCCCAATAATTCCCCACCAATTCCCTACATTTTCTTCTTCATCCTTCTTTCATCGTCATCGTCATCATCATCATTATCGTCACCCACATTCTAAAGGTTAACATAATTAAATCACATTTTTATGACAACACAATAGAAACATACTACATAGTGATGCTGCCGAAATCTTATCGTGAACTCAATATTTTTCCTTTCATTCCTTATTCTGTCTCATCCACTTCTTCATATGACGCATAAATTTATGAGAAATATGAAATACTTTTTGGTTATATTTCCATTGTTCAGCATTTTTCGTATGAGTGGTTTTTGGTTGATGGCTGAGTGGGTTGAGTGGAAATGTTGGGAATGATTATCTTGGATGTGTCTTATGAGCGAGGTCAATGGCTTGGTGATTTATTGAATGAGATTGAAAATTTGGGACATTTGGGATTTGGGCTGGAAAGTTTCATTGAATTTGAGTTTTATTCTTGTTACCTAAAGCCATTTTTGAACAGGCTAAGCAGCACGATGAAGCCAATTTCATTTATGTTGTCAACTCAGTAACGTAGCTGTGACCTAACATTCATATTGATACTTAAAAGGCCACTACGGTGCTGCCAAGGCACCAGTAGGTCATTTGGATTTCTGTCGTCAACACGGCGGATTTGAGCAACAAAATCGTTACATGGACTAGCTGAATATCAACCCTGAATGAACATATTGCCATAAAGGGTCGACCCTTATGTGGCATGGAGATAGCTATGAGCCGACTTAGTGCCAATTTCATGCACAATTTGGCTTGATACTGACCAGACACTTGTTTTTCCACATGAGCTTCTCGGTTAAGCTTCGTGGCTAAATTCAAGCATCATGACTTAATCCAAGCTTAATGGCTAAATCCTCGCTTCATTATTAAGCATTTGATGCTATGCGCTTAAGTCAACCACCCCAAAAACTACACAAAAGCTCCCCCAACTTGTGCCACATTTCATTTTTTCCTTTTTTCTGCTATTTCCTTTCCCGTCATCTGAGTGCTGCTCATTTTTTTTCCTCTTTTTCTCTCAATATTCTTTCCTCTTTCACGATAAAAAAGGGAATCTTTTTAACATGACATTCGCTTCTTTCGTACACCACATTGTTAAAATTGTGTAGGTCTATATTTTAGTTGTTACGTTTTTTTTTCACGGCAAGAATGCCTTCATATAGATATATAAATACACAAACATATCGAAGCAGAATGAAACTAAGTAGAGAGCTTTTTTTTTTTGTAAAAAATGGAGATGATTTATGTTGATATTTTTGTTGGTGGTATTTTTGCTATCGTTCCTTCTTTTTTGCTTCCTGTCGCCGTACAGAAGATGATGCCGTACACAATTTACCGTAACAGACTCTTATATATAAAGTGTGAATATATCCTACACAGCCAACCGTCGTACAATGTGAAAGTAAATACCTTAAATGGACAAATATACGTGAAATTGAAGGGAAGAAGCAACAACAGCAAAAAATACTTTAAAGCTCCACTCAGTGGCACAAAAGTGAGGGATTTTTAAGTTGTGTTTGTTCACAGCTTATGTGTACGGATTTTTCATACCATGATCGCCATAATGATTTGTTGTAATCCGACGGTTAATGTTATTATATTGTTAATTGGTAATTCACACCAATGTGAATATTGTAAATATGAGTGGCTGGCTATACATGGAGATAATAGACAACAATTTTTCAGTGTTTAATATTTTAGCAAATTGAGAGGTTTGGCTTGAGGGGAAATGGATGCGATGCAGTATCTTTTTTTGTGTGCAATTTGGATGCATAATTATTATTTTAATTGCTGTAATTAATGAGCATTGAATGGATGGTAATTTTGTGCAATTTATTGTAGTAATGACAGGCACATTAAAGAGCTGAATGTGGAGGTTTTGGATATTTGGTGCAATATGGTGTTGAAATGATCGATAACTAGTTGTAGGCTGTTCATATGAGCAGTTTTTGGTAAGGTTTTCAGGAGTTTCAGTCTAGCCAATTTCTAGAGACCGATAGCCAGACTAAGATTGCCCAAGAAGTCTTGGTTTCGCTCTCAGCATCGAGAGCCCTTACTTTTTGGGAAAGTAATTATAAAATCTGATCAAATAACCTAATAAGTCTCAGATTGTGTCCAAGATGCAATTCAGAATAAAAAGGCAAGCTCAAAGCAAGGATTTTAGAAGTTGCCTCCATTTTTAGAAGGATAATGCAGACACAGAAGCATATGGAATGATTAAGGGATTATTTATGGTGGGTAGATCTAGCATCTATCATCCCAGCTGGTATATTGTGTAATCCAGCAACAAATTGGTCCTAACTGGGCTATTTCCACGTTTTTACTCAGAATTGACATGATAAGCCCTAAATGAAGCCGTCTTTGCCCATTGCAAGTAATTGTAAACTCAATGCAAACCATCAAGTCAGCAGTGTGGGAGGGAGGCTGTTAATAGAGACACTGTAGTAGTTAGTATTGTCATTTGGCAAAGGACAGCCAGCAATAAAGTCAGTTTTAGTAGTCAACTGAAAGAGGGCATGGATCAGAGCTGTTATGCATGCCCAGCGAATCAAGTAAGCCGGTAAGTAAGCAAATCTACTATACATAATCTTTTACAACTCTATTCTTATTACTGTCCTTTCCACATACGTAAATCACATTCAAATAGCTTCATGACTCATCCATCAATTCAACTTAAAAACCAATGACATCCATTGACCGATTTATACAAACTTTAAAAGCATAACAAGTCAATTAAACCTCATATTCCACATACGTCCAATTAATTGCCATTTACTTTTACCCCATAATCAACTTCCATTTACATCTCAAAACTCTCAATTAAGCTGTCCATTCAATCGTCATTTAATCAGTCATTATCTTCATTTTATCCTAGCCCTTAAAACCAATACTGCATCTGTATCATCATTTCTACGAGAACTTAACTGTCAGTCTATCATAAAGTCATAGCAACCATCCAATTAGTCTTAGTACTTATGTGTTTATTTTACAGATTGGAAAAAAAAAGCATTGAAATGGCATTCAATTTATCGTTGAATAATCTATTCATTTTGTGGCTTTCAATTTACTGTAATTGTCATCCGGCTTATGCGATTTTGGCTTTTTTTTTTGATGATCAACAGTAAACTATCGGATGATGTAAGGTATGCGTGCAGGATGTGTTGGTATTATTGGGACTTAATTGCACAAATAAATTGTGAAATTTTGTGAATTTTCGAAGGAATTTTGGAATGTTTGAGTCAAGGAAATTGCCAGTTTTGAGCCCAAGTTATGGCTGCCTATTTTCACGCCATATGCGGATATGATTGATTGACTTTTGACTTGCAAACATCACAAAATTGCTCAATGAGCTTCATTATCTAATAATTAATTCATAAAGTAGCTGACCTAACATTTTACTCATTATGATGTTGAATCATCCCCAGTTTATATATGCTATAGCTGCAAATAGCCCAAATAAAAACCGCATTATAATTGAAATTAATTCTCAGAAATTTTAAAATTTATTACTATCATAAAATAGGTTAATGAATAGAAAATTTTGAATGTTATTGACAAGTAACATTGATCCGTTGACGTATTCATATCAATTACTCATTCCATATTTTCATTTTGGTTAGTTAAATTAATGGTAATTAATATGGATCAGTTAGAGTTAGATATTCTGTCAAATTTAAATAGTTTTCAACTAAAATTCGATCTGACTGAGAATGAGGACTGAGGAGACTGAGGAGACTGAGGAGACCGAGGAGACTGAGGAGACTGAGGAGACTGAGGAGACTGAGGAGACTGAGGAGACTGAGAAGACTGAGGAGACTGAGGAGACTGAGGAGACTGAGGAGACTGAGGAGACTGAGAAGACTGAGGAGACTGAGGAGACTGAGGAGACTGAGGAGACTGAGGAGACTGAGGAGACTGAGGATTGAAACCCAATTGAGGCCAAGACTGCAAGAGAATTCTTAAAAGCCTCAGAAAATTCCAAGTCTTCCTAGTCTCTGTCTAGAGCACCCTAAATATAAACAATCATAAACTCAAGCCTTACTCCTCTGAGAAATTTAAAAAAAGTCACTCAAATATCACACAACACAAAAACCTTTCAAGACGTCATATCCAATTTTTATCTTTTCTAAAAAATTTCAATTTTCAAAAGTTAAGGCATAACATACTCACACAAAAGACAATGACATTCAAAAAAACAAATGAACGTAGATTGTAGATTTTTTTACGAGTTATGCATACAAAAACAACAACAATGGCAATGATAATAATAGGAATGATGTAAAAGAGCACATATTGAAGCTGAATAGAAGATTCGTGATGTATCGTTAGAGGCTTTAAAGAGGGGAAAATATGGCGTAGGACGGAAAATGTGTTGTTAAAGCTTTGCATGCTTACGCGTTGTAGATTCAGCCTAGTTGTACTTCTAGAATCACATAAAGACATAACTTAAATATAGAGATCGGTCAATAATTGGGCCAAAGGCCAGGATGACTCTGACTTGATGTTGGATCCGATTTACCGATTCCTGACTATGATGGTGAATCAGATACAGTATAATCTCATAAATCCCTCTCTAACTTACTCCCTTCTCTGGCTGGACAGATCAATTGTTATCCATGGCTTCCCTAAGTTTGTGTCTGAAGCTAACTCTATTGCTGGTAACTTGCCAATTACCGAAGAACCCCCTTCAACTCCCCAAATCATCTATTATCCCCAAAAACAGTTCCAGCTCCCTCATTTTCAAGCTATTTCCTTTCCAAAATTTCCCCAACATCATTGACAGTTGTTTAGACATTTCAAGCCATGTAACAGCATAACAAAGACACACAATTATGTATACATCCCCAGATGTCTTTGAAATTTCGCATAAACTAGGCTTACGCAACATTAAGCCAAAGATTCTTTTTTTACAGTTACTACACGTGCTTCACCTACACATTTTTTTTAGTGATACACATGCATGAGGAAGTTGAGGAGCATAAAAAAAGTTCCATTTCCTTCCCTCCATATTTGCTCATATGAACAAGAACCTCTTCATCACTTTTTATGATTATTATTTCAGTGATAAATATAAAGCAGCAGTAAAAAAGAAAAGAAAAGAGACTTTTTTTGGCATGAGCATAAGCAGTGAGCGTCTACGACAATGGCTTCATCAATCAGTTCAGCAACAACGAAAAGGGGAAAAATTTAAAGTTGAGGGGGAAGTGAAAAATATGAAAAAGGCTTTTGTAAATTGTTTTAATTAATTTTCACTTAAGTACCTTCCTATTATGTCTGCATTTAAAAAGTTCTGTTCACTTCATTCTCATCTCTTTAGTCCTCTTCTATTTTATTCATTTTTCATTCTAGCTCTAGCTTTAAAGCAAACGATCATTGCTCAGGAAATTGTGCAATCAGTGTAAGAAAAGTGTTTTTTATTTGAAAATACCTTATAACCATGTTATATCCAAAGCATGGAAAGGTTTGAGAAACAGAATGGATGATGGCAGAGGAGAAAAATAAAAGGAAAGGTTGAGTGAGTTTGGTAGACATTGAGTGTGTGATGGAGGTGGAGCGCTTTGTATGTATTTGCTGTTGGTAAATTGCATCAAAGAGCATAAAAAGGATATGTGGATGCAGGGATTGCAGTGGTAGGTAACATGTGAGACAATTTCAAATTTTTTTAAGTCCTGAGGTATTTCGTGACTCTTAAAAATGTTAATTAACTGACTTGTTGGAATTAACAAACTACAAGTACGTACATTAGGGTATATAGCATAGAAAATCGCCAAAGACGCATGAAAATAGGTTACAGGTGCCTTGAAACATGAACAAGCTGTTTGTACGGATATATTTGTATACAATTCTCTCGTTTGAAGCTCTCCTGGAAGGCTTGACCAGGAAATGATGCAAAAATGCGATTTTAGAACAGAGACATACCAATTTGATGCCGGATTTACGTCCAATCCAGCAGTTAAACCAATGTTAAGCAAGAGTTTCTATTATTAATCGTTACAAGAGATCAATGATGTACCAGGAGGGAGGAGATGAATGTAAAGGAGGAAGATGGATTTAAAGCTCACATTAGTGCATCCCGGGATTGCCTGAGTAGTCTCAGTCTCGAGAATTTGTTTAGAAATTTCAGCTCTCATTCCCGATTTTTGTGAACTTCTTGTTCAATAATTAGGACGATACCCTAGTGACTATACATATCGTACTGTTCGGCAATAACGGGAATGACTTTTTACGTCAACAGAAGTTCTTGTCGACAGTTGCGTCAGCTTCTGCAGAACTTACTCAGAATTTCTGCAGAACTTCTGTAGAACTTCTGTCGACGCAAAAAGTCACAATCGCCAATTACCACAATTTTGCAGAATTCAAGAGTATATTAAACAGCTGGCTGCAGCCAGTCCTCAGAATAGAACTAACAGTTTTATTTAACATTTATAAACCAATCCTATTCCATATCAATTCATAAAGCCTATTCATTTATTGAAACAATTAGAACATAACTAATAAATGTAGTAAATATCCTTAATTGACTATTGAAGCCTTAATTGGCTACCGAAGCATCAAGTTTCAACGTCATTTACCTTAAGCTTCACATGATTTCATTTAAATTTTGCAATTTTACTTCCAGCACAGATATTTCTAATAATTTCAATTTTGGACTTTACTTTTCATCCTCAAATTGCTTCCAATTATGAGCACAGCCTAAAATACTCTTAAAGCTTTAAATTAATTCCATGAAAAAATTCTTCATTGTTTTCATATTTTTGTGTATCTCTCATCAAATTTCAACAATGTTATTTATTGAAAATTCATCAGAAATCCATTACTTGTTATTTATATCCTCATTCAAGTGTTTGCAAAACATTTTCAATGAAAAATTTATTTTAACAGCTGAACGCCTTTCAAATTTTTTTGCCTTAAAAAGTGGAAAATACCACACAAAAAATGCAAACTAAGGCAACCGCGTGACTGAAGGAGACGAAATGTTAAAAATAGCGCCAATTTTACATCCAATATGCTCCAAAAAAAGGTAACGACGAAAGGTAATTCAGTAACAAGGTTCTTTTACAGACGAGAGCAAGTAAAGCTCTGCACACAACAACAAAAAAAAAGGAATCGAGACCTTTTTTTTCATGTTTCAATCTATCCACTTTACGCGCGCTTATTCCTTCTTATCCCCCCTTCATTCCAATGAAATTTTTTTCTCATTTCCTTTTCCTTAACAAAAAAAGGAACTAACTTTAAATTTAAAAATGAGAGGATAAATGGAACAGACGAAGTAAACCTGTAATTCTTTCCGGTTACCTTTTAAAGGACATGCTCAACTTTTTACTATTACATACGTTAAATGCTATTCACATCCAGAGTAGTAGAAAATTGAAAGTAAATCTCTATCAATAAACTTGTAGTATCTAGTAATAAGATATTCAGTTTAAAAGGAAGGTTTGAGAGGCATTGAGGGATAATAAGAAATTGATTTAATAGAAATTGGGACTGATTTTTTCTTTGTTGATTGAGTTTATAGGTGTTACTTGGGGTTTATTGTTGTTGATAATACAGTGCAGTTGCTATGTAGATTAGTCCGAGCTGCACATCGGGGTCACTAGCCACGACGTTGCCACTATTCGGATCTATTACGTCGTCGTATTAAAGGGAAGCCGGAAGCTGTCCTTACGATAAAGTGATGACTGATTTCGACCCATTTTCATGGTGAAAAATGTATCTCTCCTCATGGTGCCGCTCGGGTACCAAAAAAGGAGTTTGTCCCTAACTATCCTGCTTTATAAGACCGGACAAAATGTCAAAAAGGATCTAGAACAATGGTGGCCAACCTGTTTTATGTCACAACGCACCTAAATCCTATAAAAATGATCGTGGCACACAGGTTGCCCTCCACTGATTTAAAGCTTGGTAGATTAGTGATGATTGGTAATTTCTATCTTAATTTGTGAATTTTTGATCCAAAACTAGCTTAGAGTCCTGAAACTAACTCAGTTGAGGCAAAATTTCGCGGATTTAGTATCATAAATGAAGTTATAAGTGACCTTGACACGACAACTTGTCCAAAAATTGGTTAATATATCAAAAATCCGGAACCAAACCGATGTGACTCTAACTTGAATTGGCAAATGGTAGCTACCGATAGAACTGATTTTAGGCGACATCCTGGAAAGGTCAAGAATCACAATTGATCTGCACCGCCAGCGAAATGCTAGAGATGGTATCAGTTGTGTCTTAAATCCGAGACAATGAATGCAGCTCTGATCAGCCTCAACTCAACAACAAAACTCAACAGAAAAATCCATCCCAAAAGACCATCACAACTTACACATCCTTTATCTAATTTATTTCAATTTCACCATCCTTCAAAAATCCTTCAATCTTCATCCCACTTCCCCAATATAATCAGTACTTGAAGATTTCTCATAATTTTTAACGAGCTTCCCGTCTAGTTCACAACAAAAGCCCTCATTTTGGATGGGGCATAAAAGTGATAAAAATCTAAGAATATCCTAAAGAAAATTCTCTCTAATTTCACAAGAACATAAACACCTGCTTCACTCCGTTTGCTGTCCTTTTCAAACAAAAGAAAGTAAAAAAGGGACCTTGATATTATCACACAAAATCTATTCAAGGGTCTAGCATCCTACGTTCGTTAAAGTGACACGAAGAAGGATGAAAAATGTCAAAATCGCATTTAGATAATAAAAAAAGACTCACCGGAGGATGCTCATTGATGTCAATTACTGTAATTATCAGTAAACCTTTGCCTTGCTGTAAAACAGGTGCTGTTGTGTCTGTTACAAAAACCGTCAGTCGGATCACCTGTTAAAGATATTTTTTTGTGTGATTATTTGAATATTTTTCTAGTTCCATGCTGTCCAGCAGTTTCATATCTTCATGAACACACAAAAAAGACCGAATAGAACCAAAACGGACAGCAGGAAGTAATGGGGGGAAATGAAATAAGATAAATGAACATTCAATATACTGACCGCAAATAAATCACGTCGAAGTTTTTTATTAACTGTCACAACACCGGTCTTATTGATAGCAAAATATTCACTAAACATGTGTGACGCTGGCACTTCTGTTCCATCTTCACTAACAGCTGTTGTGGCACTCTCATCCCATGTATAATCTAACAAATCAATTGATACGATATCTGGGTCATTAGCTGTCAATTTATGCACAAATGTATCAATTTCAGCATCTTCGCTTATCTCAGCACGTTGTGTTGTTGGTATAAAATATGGCGCTTTATCGTTACTATTAATAATATTTATTTCAACTGTCGCTGTACCAGATAAACTTGGTATACCTTTATCTGATGCCACAATCTCAAGTGTATACTTTTGTCGTATATCGTAATCGAGTGGCTTTGCTATTGTTATGATACCCGTTCGATTGTCAATTGTGAAATCGTTGAAGCTTCCGTGTTGTATTTGATAAATTATTTCTGCATTTTCGCCTGTATCGAGATCTGTTGCATTCATTTCCTCAACTTTTGTTCCTGTGGTGAGATAGAATGTATAAAAGTTTATGAGTTTTCGTACTTTGTGTAGTGTTTTGCTTGTTAATTTTATGTTTTAGATCTGTTATTTTGTACATTTGATCAATTGATGACTTTTGATTGTTGATGCAAGCGTTTAATGTAGCAACTGAAGCTGAAACTTGATGGCAATTAGGACAAATCTTTTAATATTATTGAAGCGAATTTTTCGCATCATTAAATTGAGAAAATTAAATGAATTGATGCAAAAGCTTGGTAGTAACTAAAGCAACTAATTTGCATCATCAAAATCAACTTCATCGCTTCAATTGAGAATTGAATTTGGCATCTTTTGAAGCAAATATTCGCATCAATTGAAGCAAAAGCTTGATATCAACTAAAGTAAACGTTTTGTATCATTGAATAAGCTTTTTAGCATCAATTGAAGCAAAAGTTTGGCATCTATTGAAGCTAACATTTCGCGTCAATTGAAGCAAATACTTTGCCTCAATTAAAGCAAAATGTTAGCATTAACTGAAGCATTCATATTGCATGAACTGAAGAATAATGCTGATATTAACAGAAGCAATCCTTTTGCATCATCAAAAACAACATTATTGCGTCATTTAAAGCAAATATTTAATATCTATTAAAGCAAACATTTTGCATCATTTCATGCAAGACTTTACCATTAATCGATGTAGTCATTTTGCATCATTAAAACTAAATTTCTCGTATCAATTAGATGTCCTTTTTTGTATCAATTGAAGCTAAAATTTGGCATCAATTGAAGCAAAAATTTTACATCAATTGAACTAAGCATTTTGCATCAATTGAAGCAAAGCATCGTTTACCATTAAAGCAAACATTCTGTGCCAATTGAAGCAGTAAATTAGACTCAATTGAAGCAAAACCAAACAAAGACGCAAAAACTCAATCAAATTAATACCAAATAATGCAAATTCAGTTCATTTCAATGCAATTCTATTTAAAATTTTAGCAATAAACATTAAATAATTCCATCCATTTAATAGCATTCGATCAATTTATAGTTAAATGACTTTCCAAAGATTAAATTTTCCAATTTAATTACAAAACATAAATCCTTTCGAAAATGATACCAAAATATTCATCCCTAAATGCTTTCAATATCAATAAAGCTATAAACTAGAGACTCTACATCAATTTTCAATAAAGATTCTTAAAGAAAAGAGCATCTCCAGTTACATCATAAAATTGGAATTATTATCATTATTGCTGTTTTTTTCCTTTAATGTAAGCAAGAAATGTCTCTCATTCCACATCCATTAAAAACGATAAAATAAAATATTATAGCTGTAATAATTAATAGCATTTAGATTTGAAGATTATATATTTATTTGTGGTCGATGTATAGACATAACCTAAATGAAATTTAATTGAACAATTTATACATACCAATTGGTAAATTCTCTTCTATTGATGCCACATAATGTTTACGACTGAATACTGGTGCATGATTATTAACATCACGCAATGTTATGTTCACATCACATAATGTTGAATATAATCCATCTGATGCCTTCAGTTTTTTTTTTTTTTGGGTTTGAGTATTGTTGTATGTAAGTTGCACATAATAAGGATGTTGAAGGAGGAAAGGAAATGAAAATTGTTAGATAAGATTGTCAGACATAATAATGGGAGGTGCTATTATCATCATCATTATTATGATTTATTGACTTTGAATAAGAACCAAACTTTAATAGCTTCATATACACAATATTTTGGGTTGCTATGGAACTGCTTAATGGTCTGATATACAATTTTATAAAATTTAATTAATATTGTTTGGAATTTTTCATCATTAATGGAGCAGGCTGGACATGCCTTTTTATTATAATTCCTGATAATTCAGTTATTTTAATATTTTGCACAGTTTGAGTTTTAAATGAAGGTTTTCTTTGTTAATAGCTGCTGCCTGGATGGTATTCTCGAAGTTTATGCAGGAATGGCTGCTTTAACTCAAGCATAAAGCTTGTTTTATTTTTAAAATTAGTATGAAATCAGAATGACCGACTTTTAATTGTTAGACGTCAATTGGACGTAATATTGCAAACTTTCTGGGTTGTTTGAATGTTTTGCAGGACTTAAAAAGAGTCAGGCTTATGATTTACTCCATAAAAGTGTCATTCACAGCTAATAGGAGTCTATAAGACGAGCAACTAAAGTCATGGCGCATTTTGCAGCGCAAAATGACTTGATACATAAGCTGTGGCGTAGAGGATCGATTCCTAAACCTTAAAACACTTCTAAAGTCGAGAATGTACCCTTCAGACCTCTAATGCACTCCTTAATACCAGAACTTGAAGTCAATTTGGATTTTATACGGAATCGGGCCAATCTGAATCGACTTTTTCATACAAAATTCAAATTGACTTCGACCTCTGTTTAATGCAGTCCACAGCCTCCTAATATTCCCCTTCTAACTCCTTAATCAATCCACATTCTTACCTCAACACTAAACACGATACTCTCTCCATTCAAATGATTGACATCCAAGCTAGCTCCCTTTTTAATCGACAGCTGTCCTGTTCGCTTATCAATTTTAAAGCTTTTAAGTACAACGTCAGTTCCAATGATTCTGTAAGTGAGAGAAAATGAAGAAATTAAGGATTAAATTTCATTAAATATTAAGCTATAATCCCCTTACTGATAAGTTATTTCTGAAAGGACATCCTCATCTCTCGCTTTTACAGTTAATCCATTTCCATCGAATGTCATTGCACCCTCATCCAATGTTGCACGATATATGCTACTCTCACATTTCGGTGGATTATCGTTAGCATCAATAACTGATATCCTTAAAGATGCAACAGACATTTGACCCTTTCCATCATTATCAGTTGCTTGATAATTTAAATAATAGTCAGTTTGTGTTTCATAATCGAGACATGGATATTTTCCTAAGCTATACACATCCTTATCCTTTTGTATTGTCTCATTATCATCATATGACTCGACATGATATGTAACATAATCGTTTGACATTGTTGTATGCTCATAATTAAAATCATTTGCATCATCCACAACACTCAGTATACCATACTCTCCAGGATGTGTTATGTTGACCTTTTTGATATGCTGACTATGATATTCTAGTTGTCTCTTCTTTCTTCCATTTCCGTCGTCTACTGGACAATCGGCTACTGTTATTGTTCCTGTTAGTGGATCAACATTAAATAGTTCAGCACCCGTTCCATTTAGTATACTATATCTTATGCCTTGATCACCAAACACACCCGAGTCCATGTCCGATGCCGTAATAATTGTAATTAATTGACCTGCTGGTGCTGTTTCTGATACAGTTGCTGTATATGTATCCTGTTCAAAGTGTGGAAAATTATCATTAACGTCTGTTAGTGAGACAGTCAGTGTGGCTGTTGATGATAATTTTGGATTTGTTAGCGTCTCTTCGGCAACAATTAAAACAATGAATTTACGTTGATTTACATTCTCATAGTCAAGTGAACCATTTGCAACACGTATGCTGATTTGTGACGTTCCAATGACTTGCTTTGGCTCAATGTCAAAAACTTCGGATACGTCGTCAAGTCGAAGGGAGAAAACTGAATTTTGTCCAACGTCTGGATCATTTACAATTATTTCAACTGGCAACGGTGTACCGACAGCTGTATTTTCAGGTATTGTAACATAATATTCCTTTTGATTGAATGTAGGCGCAACATCATTCACATCACGTATTGTAATCGATACTTTTGTAGTTGTTGATGCTGTTGGATCATTACTAGGAATACCGTCCACAATTTCACGTGCACGAACAACAAGGGTGACAATTCCACTAGCATCAGGCAGTTCTTCTTTATCTAGTGGCTTGCCCGTCCTCAACTCACCAGTAATTGAATCAATTAGGAAGTAATCCATTGGATTTGTGATTATGTCATAATAAATTTTTCGTGACGATCCACGATCACCATCTTTTGCCTGTATGGTAAGTACAAGTGTACCAATGGGACTATCCTCATTTATGATTGTCGCTAATGATCCTTGAAATATTGGCGGACTATTCTGTACATCCTCAACATGTATAATCATATTACTGCTTGCATTATGAAGACCGTCCGTTGATAAAAGTTGAATATTAAAAATTATATTTTCATTATAATCTAATTTTTGTTTTAAAACTACGGCTGCTCTCATGCGATCTTGATGACTCTCGAGAACATCAATGGAAAATGTTATGCATGGATTTTGATGATGTTGCTCATGTTCATGATGGCTATCGTCTTTTGTTACATGTACACATATCACATCTAAATTTTCGCCGACAGCATCACGGTCGGTAATTAAAATTTTATCAAATACTGTTGTACCAATTGCTGCATCCTCCAAAACAGTTGTCTCATATGGCACCTGTGCATATAATACATTTAGATCCAATTAAAATTCACATATAAAAATTTATTTTTATTTTCTATGTCATATATGAAAAAAAAAGGAAAACAAGCGACGAGAGAGAGACTCGAGGCAAAATTAAATTATTTTATGTGGAATTTTCATATTTTTTTTTATGAATTCAATGTGGGTGAAAATGTTGATGTTTGCATTTTGGATGGCTGATTGATTGCCTTTTTGTCGAGGAGAAATTTTTTTTAGGAATTTTTAAGCCTTTTCTGTTGCTTAGTGAGGAATCAGCTTGGAAAATTTCATTGGTATAACTATTGAATGTTGTTTTTGAAAAAAGTATGGATTTTCATTAATTGAAGCTTGTTATTGAGTACAAAGGAATTCTTTGGTGGGCGATATGAGGCTTCATATGGGAAGTATTTGAAAACTACATTGAGTTGCATGAGTCTTAGATTCAAATGGATTTTGTATGGATTTTAGAAAGCATTCTTTGTGGGCTTTGTGTCATTTGGATGTCATTAAGATTGTCGTTGACTTTTGGAATGAAATTTGTCTGATTGGACATCATTGGAGCTTCATAGGACCTAAATTCAATGCCTAGCAACCAATTTAGAGCTAAATCTATCAAACTTACATTATTAAGCTGAATATTCATCAATTAAATTGCAATTGAAAGTCAAAATCTATTGCTACATGACTATAGATCAGTAGTGAGCAATCTGTGGGCCGCGGCACCTTATTGCGCTGCCAAATTGTTTTGGAAATACCATGTACACTATGTCGAGTGTAGTTTTAGTCGTGGCTTACTCCTAAGATGCACTGTGACTCAAAAAACGATGCCTACCACTCGTCTAGACAAAACTCATAACCCAGGGTGTAGTCTGAAGCTTTTCAGGGGCATGATGTGTAGGACAAGAGTGCAAACCTGATTAAAATGATTAAAATAGATCAAAATATGATCAACCAGTTCCACATTCCTGGTTTTGAGAGTATTATCTCAGATAAATCCAATTAAATTGAAGAATTGTATCCAAAAATAAGTATTTGACCCCGAACCCTCAAGATACAGTTCTATTCACTCCTCAAATAGACCATGACTACCTCTAATTACAGTTACGACATTCAAAAGCATCAATTACGACAAAATTCTTCTCATTGTTAGAAAATCAATATCCCACAACTCTAATTCTCACTCAAAATCACTAAAATATGCGCCACATCCTTCAAAATTTCAAGTCCAACCTAAACTCATCCATTCTGTTGTTGACCGTATTATTTTTCATCTCTATATGTCGCGATATTTTTATCGCTTTGTCGCCACACGGTTTTATATATACCTTTTTTTTATATCCGCTCTCTTTATACCTTCTGTTGTTCATACCAATGATACACATGACAAATGCAATGTGAAATATGCACACGTATATCTGTAGGACACAAATATGTGAATATGAACAATAACAAACATCCACAACACTCTAATTAATTAAATTTTTATTTTGCTAAAATTAAAAATTGAAAATTGTTCTTTTTTTTGATGCTGAATATGCGGCAAGAGTGGGAGGATGAGGAGCTCATTTTTGACGTCAGACACATTTTGATGTCATGACTGATAAATAATTGAAAATGATAAAAATATATAAAGATTTCACAAGCGTTTGAGAGAGAATCTGATTGTAAAAAGCTGTAAATTGATGATTGCTTTATAAAATTTTATTTTTAACACTATCGACATAAAGAGACTTGATGTTGTAATTTTAAGTGCTTTTAAATTTTTTAAAAGTACTGCAATGTTATGAGAATTGATGAGATTGATGTTTGATCAAAAGGGACGTGAAACTGGGCTGGTTGAGTAGATTTCAGGATAGAAAAGTGGACAGGGTGATGAAAAACCTATCTACCTATTACTACAAGCTGTGAAAGTCTAACAAGCTCTGCCAACCCCTCAAACTCTTCTCACTTCTCCAAGCTTTTTTCACTTCTCCAAGCCGACTACCCTAAGCTTTGCCAACTGCCCCAAGCTCTGCTTATTACCCTAAGCTTTGCTCACTATCCAAAGCTCTGCCCACTTCTAAAAGCTTTGCCCATTTCTTCAAGCTCTGTCCATTCCTTCAAGCTTTACCCTTTACCATAAACTTTGCCCTATTCCCCAAGCTCTGACTATTACCACTAGCTCTGCTCACTTCCCTAAGCTCAGTCAAGCTCTACTCACTTCTGTTCTGCCGACTACACTAAGTTCTCCCCACTTCCACAAGCTCTCCCCATTCCTTTAAGCGTTACCCTTTACCACAAATTCTGCCTTTCACCCTTCTGTCAAATTCCCCAAGCAATGTCCAAAACAGAGTAAGACCTGGTGCCGAATTTCGATCAGTCAATCGACTTATGCTGCTCAGGATAGAATAATGAAGATTTACACACTTTTAAAGGATTAACATTTGATTTTTGAGGGTTACACAGTTTATTGGCTGAGGAATGAAGACAATCTATTGAATGACAAGTGCTTTTAGCAATTGAAACAAGGCTCAATGTCCCCTACCTAGGCTACGACTATGAATTATAGGACCTCAACATGCTACGTTGATATTCACACTCATATAGCCCAAATTCACTGTAAAATTCTCCAAAAAGCTCACCAAAATCTCATCTATGTCCCAAACACCCCCCTAATTAAAAGTTCCCATCCCTCGATCACTCCATTCAAGCTCATTTCCACATTTATCCAAAAAAAATCATTTAAAATTTAACACTCATTCCCATTTCATATTATTTTATCGCTTATATTAAAAAATTTGTTCATTTTTTCCTATTTTCAACTTAAAAAATGCTTGTTGGCGTCGCTCAACGAGTGAAAAACGTTTTTTGCACAAATTGAGCATTAAAATAGACATTAATTCATCCTGTACATTTATTCTCATCTCATTTATGCTTTAAAAAAAAATATTTCCCTCCCATGCCTTTTATATCACTTGCGGTTAGGGATATGTGTGTTTGTCATTTGTGAAAATGAAATGGTACTTTACCCCATATTTCTTTGTTGCTGGAAATTGCTCACTAAGCAATGAGTGCCTTTTAACTTTATTTAATGAGAACAATTTGATTAACAAGGAAGCAAAATTGTGTGTGTATGTGAATGCTTTGGATGGGTATACAGTATGAGTGCTTTAGTAATATTTTTTTTAATTTAATGAAGTGAACAGCAGGAATGAGAAAGTTTTTATTGGACTTTAAAAGGGAGGATTGTAAATTTGAATTGGCTTTTTTAGTTGAAATATTTAAAGAGCTTGATGAAGCGATGGTGAAAGATTTTTATGGCTTTTGACTTAATTATGGAGCTTTTGGAATGTAATGGGTTGAACAAACGATGAATTAGTCGTGGATTGTCCATTTTGAGCTATAGAATGCTATCAGGATGACTCTAAATATTGTGCATACTGCGGTCAAGTAAAAAGATACACTAAGGTCCAAATTGAGTTGAATTAAGACTAAACTGCACTTTGTCCGGTGTATAATTGCCTGATCATCAAGTCTATAGATGCATTCAGCATAATATCCATCTAATGTTGACCCCAACCCAACCTTCCCTCCCTTCTTGTCAATCTTTCGTCACTTAAACAAATAAAACAACCTTTTCTAAAACCAATACTTACATTTTGAAATTCTGGCGCGTTGTCGTTCTCATCAAGAACGATTACACTGATTGGCACTTGAACAAAATTGTCATTATCCGAATCACCAGATTCATTTACTTTATCCTTAATTGATACTAGAAATGATAAAGTTTCGTGAGTCTGTAACAAAAAAAAAAGATAGGAAAATATAAAAATAAAATAAGATTACGAGATAGGAAATAAAATTTATTTGTGTAATTTGATAAGAGTGGATTGATGAGATGTAGCAGAGTTGGTGATGGATGTTGTTATGTTGTACTTGTACTTGCTGTGGATCAATACAGCGATAACAGCTGTGTATTGAGCACTGGATAGAGAAATAAGGTTTAAGTGCGCTTTGTGTCATGATCCACAACAAGCTCCGGTAGCTCATGGGTAAGAGCATGTGATCTGAAGTCGTAGGATGTGGGTTCAAGTCTCACTCGAGCAATATTGTGTATAAGCTCTCGAGTATAAGGTTTCGAACAATTTAGTAAACACAGAAGCTTTTCAGAGATGAAGGAACTCAAATTCAAGTTCTACCTCCAAAAATCACTTCCGTCTACATCGGAATGTCCACAATCCATCCACCAACTCTTCAAAATCATCAAAAATCCCTTCATAAACAATAATAAAAATCAATTCACTTACCTCCCTATCTAGTTCTTTTACTAATTTTACATCACCGGTTACGGCATCAACTTGAAAATTTTCAGAGCCTATGAGACCAAATGTCACGTTACCGCCTTCCGGATCATAACCCTCCAGTCGATAAACTATTGAATCTAATGGTGTCATTTCAGATAATGCTAAATTATTCATATCCTGTGTGAATATTGGCGGTAAATTAACATTTCCAGAGGCTGTTGGGGAAATAAAGAAGAAAAGAAAAAAAAAATGAGTAAAAATGGAAATGAGAAGAAAATTTATTGAATGATATCACGCAGAAATAGATTTTCCAGCTATAATGGCGGAATGAGGAAGGATCTTTATGATAAAAATAATCGTAATGAATGTTTTTAAGTGCTTTGAATTATTTAATAGGGCAATGACTCGTCGTTTTATTGTGTACGGTTGTTATAATTGTAGTAATTTACTAACTCGAGGCTGTTTGAGGTAGAATTGATGAAAATCTCGGTGAAAATTTGCATAAAAAATTTGGCAAATTTGATTGTGGATTACGAATGGGGTTTGAATGACTAGATGCGACATTTTAGGTTGTAAATTTGACAATTGTTGATTAGTTAGTGATTTAATGACTGTTGTCTTTTGTAGGATATTATTTGTATGTCCACATCCTCGTCTGTTTTCTAGTTTATGTGACTTACTACTTTGGTTAATCAGTAAATAATGTCAACAACTAATCCAAGCGGAAAAACACGACCAGCCACATTTTTCACCATAAAAAAGGGTCGAAATAAGTCAGCATGGATCAGTTAGGACGTCTTAAACTTAATAAGGTGACGCAGCTGTATCCTAGCAAGCAAGTTGTGCTTTTTTCGTAATAGTCCTCTAGATCGAGTCCAAAAATTCCAAAAATTTTAAAGAAATTCCCTGTAATCTCGGTTCCTGTCTCGGTTCGAGTCATAGTCTCGATCCCGGTCTCGGTCCCAGTCATAGTGTCGATCCCGGTCTCGGTACAAGTCATAGTCTCGATTCCGGTCTCGTTTCCAGTCATAGTCACAATCATGGTCTCGGTCCCAGTCATAATCACGATCCCAGGTACGATATCGATTCCAGTCCCGGTATCCGTTCCAGTCCCGATCTCAAAAATTCCTCAAAACCGAGACTTCAAGAAACCCAATCAACAAACCTGTCAAATCATCAAACACCTCCCATACCCCCTTACCTTAAATACTCTAAATACAATTTCATCACCAATCCTATCAAACAAGCAAAATGTAATAAAAGGTCAGGAAAAATGTTTTTCCTTTCAAATACAGAATTTAATCATCATATCGATATGACCTAAAATTCTCTCATATTGACATGCCCAAAACAACCTCTGTCTTGTTCTCATTTTTCTCTGACCTGAAGCAATTTTTTTTAAATTCTTTTATGTTGAAAGTCATTGATTTGTAGCTTTAATATTGTTTATCAAAGCATTAAAGCATCCATAGAAGTGAAATCCTTTGAACATAATTTTTTTTGCATGTGATGCTTCATAGTTACTCACTGTAGCACGTGATGGGATTCAATAATGATTCATATAGTTTTTATTCATATTTTTTACTTCCATATCAACAATCATGCATATTGCAATATTGTTAATTTAATACTTTGTGACTTATTCTGATGAACTTTGTGTCTATTGTAGACATAGTAACGGAAAATGCTACAAAATCCATTGAAATTCAATACTCAAATGTGTTTTAATATCAAAAATCTTTATTAAGCGATAAATTACTTCACAGAATAGCATAAATTTGAGCTTGTAATGCAAAATTCTCGAAAATCATTTTATTATAATTGAGTTTCTATAAGCAAGCTGCATAAACAATTCCTAGAAAGTTTTACTTAAATATTCCGAGTAGGATAACAAATTTTATGATAGGAAGGAAGTCTGAGTCTTTAGAAAAAATCAAATTTGAAACAGTAATTTAAGAGCTAAATGTCCGTTACTCACGAGATTTTTTCGGGAAGTTAATAAATTATGTGGAATGTGGCAGAGATTTATTAGGGATTCCTTAAATTAAAGGACTTTGATGAGTTTTCAAATTCAGGACAGAGACCGAGAACAGGACTAGGACGGGGACTTAGACGGAGAATGGGACCTAAGATCAAGAAGATCAAGAATGCAGCCAAGACTGAGAATAAACCCGAGATTGAGAATGCAGCCAAGATTGAGAATGAAGCCAAGATCGAGAATACAGCCGAGACTGAGAATACAGCCAAGACTGAGAATGCAGCCGAAACCGAGAATGCAGCCGTCACTGAGAATAAACCCGAGATTGAGAATGCAGCTGAGATTGAGACAGCAGCCGAGACTTAGAATACAGCCGAAACTGAGAACGTGGTCGAGATCGACACTAAAAAGGGATACTTCTTGCGACAAATCTTAAGTACGAGACTGGAAAGTCTTGGATCGGTTTAAATGGATTGAAAATCCTAGAAAATTGAAGTATTTATATCCAAAAAACGGAGTAAGAGGAGGTAACTCAAGCCCCTTCTGACTACTTCCATTCCAAAGAGCTTCTTCAGTTCATACGTGCATGTCTCTCCCTAGAAAAGCTCTCCAGACAGTCTCAAACATAATCAGATTAAAGATGCATCTTTAAATCCTCCTACAGTACCTTTTTAAAGCTTAAAAAACTCCCAAAAAAAAAGTTTAAAAAAATTTCCATCGAAATAAAAAAGTTCACTTTAAATAAGAAGACAAATTTTCCAAAGCACCTGTCTTCGCACCGCATCTTATGTATGTGACACAAAAAAAAAAGAAGACACAAATTCATTTTTTTCTCTCTCTCGTTTTCATTATATTCAGCTCAGACATATCGCATGCGACAACAAATGAAATTATTATGATTTCTTTTTTTTGTGCTTTTCTTATTCAGATCCACAAAAAAAAAGAAGGAAAAATATTATTTCAACACATCGTAATACACAAATATTTCATGACGGCATCGGTGGAGGAAGACTTGAGGATGGATAAAAAAAAAATTTCACACCCGAGAATGAAAATAACTTTCTTTTTTTTCGCATGATACCCAAGCATATTATTCAGGGGTTCAAATATTTTGTTTCCTTTTTTTGTTGCCGTCTTCATCCTTTGCTGGTTGTGAACTTTCAGTGCTCTCTACTGCGTTTGGGAGAAAATGTTTTGCATGAAGTAAAGTTAGCAGAAAATGAGGATGAAGTTTTGGACTTAAAATTTTTTTTTGCTCTTTCAGCATTTAGTTTGGTATAAGGAAGGGGTGTAGCTTGGATGGTAGTTACTTTGAGGGTGTTAAAAAGAATTTAGAGACACATGGAACTAAAGAGCATTTACTCAGAGCTCTAAGTTGACTCGAATTTTGAATATATGTAGTCAAGTCCACTTTAGTCAACTTTTCCATACAAAATCCGAGTTTACTTCAAGTTTTGCATTTACTTAAAGGAATGTGAATTTTGGTAAAAGGATCCTGTACCGGTAGGTTCCTATTGTTTTCTAAAATAAGTTAAATTTTGTTAAATTTCAAGGGAGCAGTAAAAACACAGCTATGACGAAAATGCTAATGCTTGAGTTGGTCCAGAGGTTGGAGTATCAGTCAACCAATCCTAATGACCTCAGTTTGATTCCTAAAGTTAAGATCAAGTCGGATTTTGGGTGTTATAGTAGCTATCCGGATATCTGAGTGGTGTCAACTCAGTCTGTATGATTTAAAAGACACAAATTGAGGGTAGGTACGTTGAGTTACTCTAGGTCATGCGATTGATCAGAGTTCAGAATTCATTGTCTCCAAAAAGCAACCAAAAGCAGAAACTGAGGTAAATTTCGCATCAAAATCAAAGAAAATCTTGTTCAAATCTTTACATAACCAGTAGCAACCGCTGACAAAAAGCCTAAATCCTTACAATCCAAAAGCAAACTCAAATCCAAAATCCACATCTTAACAACGAATCGAATTTAGTGAGCATTTCCTCGCCCAACCATACTTTCCCATTACTTATCATTTACTTTAACTCTCCCTAGCCTTAACTTCATGACTTGCTAATTATAAGATGCATAAAATTCAAATTTCTTTAAAGCGAATAATAATCTAGTAAATGTAAAATTCTCTTTTCATTAAGTCAAGCATCTGTGAAAATACAGAATGACTTTTAAAATGCGAAAATGGAGGAAATATGAAAATTAAAATTATGGTTCGTTTGGTTTTTTAGTACAAGATTGAAGTGTTGCAATAGCAAGAAATACAGCAAGTCGAGATTTTAATAATTATGCACGAGTTTTTTTAGGAGATTTTTTAACCGAATTTTACAAGATTTTTTTTCATATTTGATGTATTTAAATTTAAGAGCTGTTAAAGAATCTATTGTTGGATTTGGTTTGATGTTATTTGGGTTAGGAGATCAAAGGTATGTATGGAATGCAGGTAATAAGTTTGAAAAGTTAAAGCATCGAAATTCTAAATGCGCAGTCATCAATCCGGCCTCAGGATTGCGTCACGCAATTTTAAGGTTATGCTAGTTACAGAAAATCACTTCCAGAAACCTTATTTTCGTGTCTATGACTTAAAAACTCCTGTTTAAGGATGCGGACTCTATCAAGCTGTAATTAGAACTCGAGGTCGACTCAGATTAAACATGACGTCAATAAGTTAACTGACTCATTTGACGCACTTTGCTATGTTTCATTTATTAGCATTGTTACTTAACTATCCCGAGCAACAGTACTGAATGAATTTGTGAGGAGAAAAGCTAAAAATCCGGACATAGTCGTGCAGTTGAGGGGAATTTCAGGTCTATTTTC
Organism: Chironomus tepperi; assembly: GCF_022539635.2. Lineage (NCBI taxonomy): Eukaryota > Metazoa > Arthropoda > Insecta > Diptera > Chironomidae > Chironomus > Chironomus tepperi. The sequence goes on from NW_027226207.1 coordinate 8,390,709, forward strand.
TTCACAGACTCTTCTATAATTGATTCAAAATTGCTGTGAGGGATCCCTGAAGTTACATGGTACTCAAATGGTCGAAAGTCCGATTCCAAGCTGACTTTACTCGTGCCTTGGTTCGGATTTTGTTGGATCTTGTCTTGGACTGGAGACTAGTTGATTTGGAGATGGATTTTGGGGTCCATTTTACGCCATTTGCCTTTAGGGTTTGTTAACTATTGGCCAGAGCTCCGACTTCATTTAAAATTTGAGTCGACTTCGAACTCTGCTATCAGCTATTAAGCCGAACTAAAACGCAACTTTGAATCAACTCAGGATCCAAAAAAGCACCTTAAATCCCAAAAATTCATTAAAATTCCTTAAACTTTCCCCAACAAACGCCATAAACTCATTCACCTTCCCAAAGCATAAACAAATCTTCACATAAATATATTTACCAGCAAAAAATATGCTAATGCAATATAATTTTTTCCATAAATCCTACAATTTCTCTCATGAGAGATTTTCATCTGAACTTTTCACGCATTGATTTCACATAAAAAGCTCTTTTTCCATTCCTTTTTTCAAAAAAAAAAAAAGAATCTTGTTGAACAGCTAAATAAGTGCTTTTTAAAAATCACAAGCGCAAAAAAAAGCTCTTTTCAATTTTTTTTTTTTAAATAATTTTTCCTGTTCCTCGAATGTGTCGACAGATTTTCCACAACCAACAAAAGGGAATGAGAAAAAAGTGTAGTTCGGATGGCAACAGCAGCAGTTTTAAAATGTATTTATATTATTAAATTCAAACACACAAATAAATCCGGAAATTTATTTTCAACATATGCGAATATTCTACGCGAAATATATAAACATTTATCAGGCGAGGAAGTTGGGAAGCGGAGCAGTGGTAAAATAAGAGATTTTATCAGTTCGTAAGCTCCGGCTACATTATTGGTGTGAAAAAGCTTTTTTACTTCTTCTTATTTTTTTTCGCTTTTTTTGCATAATTTTTTCATAGGCTATTCTTCAGGAAATATGGGAAGTACTTAATGTTGGTATTTGCCCAGAACAATACAATGCGTTTGCAGGGGTGTCGCTTTGTTTCCATATAATGATAAGACGCGAAGTTGCCCTTACGTTCTCACAGTACCAAAGGCTGATTTCGATCCGGTCATATGAATGTCGCATTATCCAAAGCGACCAGAGCTTGCCAATCGAACTCAATCTAATTTCCCTTAGTCAGCCCATAGTAACACCAAACCACAATATAAATGCGCCTCTAACAACCAACAATTAAAGCCATCTTTTAATATCCCTTCCTTCCTTATTCACATCAACCATCAGTTCGTAAAATCAAAAAAAAAAAGGATGAAGAAGGAAGAAAAAAAATTTAAATTTCAAATTTTATAATATGAGAAAAACGAGGAGCCGTGTGAAATATGTGGGGTGCTAAAGAGAAGAGCCAGAATGAGACTGATGGAGATAGTGAATCCTCTTAAAAGGTAGAAATGGAAATGAAAATTCTATTTTCATATTTGTTTGTTTCTTTTTTCCTTAAAAAATAAAAAGATAGGAAAAAAAAATCCTCGAATGGTGATTGATTGTGTGCTTGTGAAATATGCAGATCTAAGTTCCATAAGGTTTGAAATGCTTAGGATGGGGATTGTTTGGAAGTTATGGCCAATGAAAATGGGATTTTCAACAAAGCTTGGCTTTATTTTAGACTCTAGCAGGCAAGGAGCATGATTTTATGATACAGAAGGACCGTAGTGTACCTGAAAGTAGCATCTATGCCCGGTTAGGGGGACACCGTCATCTAAGGCAACTCTAGTCGACTTTTCAATACAAAATCTGATACAATTTAATGCTCGATGGCTAAATTCAAGCAGAGCAGTCGTCAACAATTCTGAACAGTAGCAAAAATCTGTGTCAAATCTCATTTTATGCTGCTAAACAGTCAAGGTCACGTCATGACACATTTTTGTCGTCATCACGGTAGCATGACGACCATCTCAGTAGACATGAATCACAAAATCTATTCCCATCACAAGCACACAACCCCCCAAAACAAGAATGATACCTGACGATGAATAAAATGTAAAATTTAGTTCCGAAATAGACAGCTTGAAACTTTTTCTCTCCTCCTCAACAAAAAGAAAGTCCTTTTTACGCATGAAAAGCTTTTTTCATAAAATTTTGGAAATGAAATTTTTTTTCTGAGTATTTTATTACTCATGTTTGATGTTTGTCGTCATTGACTACCGTCAGTAAAATTGAATTGTGTTGGAGCTTTTTTTCCACAAATCTCATATGAATATTTTGTGAGATTAAAACCGTTATTGTCAAAATACTTGGAAATTATTTTTGAGGCAGGTAGGTACATTGGAGGAATGGAATTAATGGGGAATTGTTGAGTTGATTGTTTGAGGATGTATTTGACTTAGGAATCGGATTGGCTTTATTTTACATGCGATTTAGGTATGGGGTTTGGGATTTTGGGCAACACATGGCTCTTTTTAGAAGTCCGAGCGTTACATCATGAAGATGTTGCATTAGGACAAGGATTGACAACATCATAGTTATGATATGTTGCCCTGGAAGCTACGTGGAGTTTGATGACCATTACCCGAATGGTACAAGTCGAATAATCGATCGAAAATCCACAACCAGACCGGTTTGACTCTGGTCTGATGCCTGATTCGGTTTAAATCGTGTTATTCAGGTTCAAAAGATCACGCGGACGGCCCAAGTACTCATAGAAAGACACTGTTGATGGAAATGGTAATGCACTTAGCATCGGAAATTGGCAAGCGATTGTCAGCTTCAGACACAAACTAAGAAAGGCCATGGATCACAATTGATCCGTCTGATCTATTATATCCAGCATAGTATTCAAATTTAGACTCCATATGATTTCCTTATCTAGCTTTGCTTCATTTAACTCAGAAACTTATTATTCTTCCAAATTCCTTAAAGCAACATTTCCTTCAACTGCTCCATTAAATTAAAGATCTACAACCTCATTCTTCCTATATTCTCCATTATTCCTGCATCTTCAATTATACATACAAAAGCAATTTCATTCCCTAAGTTCTGTTATTCTTGCATACATAAAAAATAATTCAACATTGCATTACGATACAATAATAAGAAAACTCAGCAATAAAGCTAAGATGTGAAGTATGTTTATCTATGAATTTAAAAAGCAAATATTTAACTTACAATTTCTGATGGCAAATAAAGCAGCAGTCAGCAATAAAAGCAAATTTCTCGTATGTTGACTCATTTTCTATGAAGTTTAACAGTCTCTATATTTTTAACGTGAGTATGTATGTGTCGATAAAATCTCGTTCAACAGGAAGTTGAAGTTATGGGTGGGGGTAATAATTTTGTATCTTAAAATATTTTCGAGTTCATCTAGTTGTGAGCACCAAAAGCTTCTTCATTCCTCCTTCTGACTGTGTTCTTGGAAGTTTTTTATGTCTGCAAATAAAAATAAATAAATTTAATTAATTAATAGTGTATTTAGCAATTAATTCTATATTTTATCTACACAACATCCTTAATCACACACACATAAATGCACAACTACACACACAAAACATTTCAGTTCTAACTCAGTGAGCGTAACAAACATGGAAAGAGCTACTTGGTATACTATATATGTGGTAAATGGTAATATTTCTTTTAAATATATAGATGTGGGTAGACAGGTGGACATGAATATTTGAAAGTTTTTGTTTTGGAAGTTTTTCCGAAGCTTGTTTTTGATGTAAAATGTTAATATTAAAATTCAAAGAAAAATGTTTTGTGATTTTGTTTTGGGACGAAGGTTGCTTTGATGAATATCAAATTTTTTGAATTAAATTTTCATTTTTGATATTTTTTTGGAGAATTTTAATAATAGTATGCTTATTTTTGATGATGCTTGAGTTTCTTGGTATTTATTGTCCTAATATGAGCACTAAGGACTTGTTTTTAGTTCACTTTAGCCAGTAAATTTAATTAAATTCACATTTTGCAATTTTTTCTACTCAAAGGGCTTGAAACTAAGTTCGTCAAACTGAACGTCTCAAATTTGAATCTCAAATGTCCGTTAATTCAGTAAATCAATTTTTAATCTAAAAATTAAGTTGAAATCTATCAAAATTATAAAGAAATTGCCATTTTCAAATGAAATTTTCAAAAATATCCAAAAATCCAATCTCACCATTACCTATCCAATAACAAACATTCCAAAAATAACCTCCATCAATTCCCGTCTATCCACTGAATATAAATTTCCATCTCATTAAAATTTCAAATTTTTCTCCCCTTTTTTAACACAGAACGTAATCAATTTTCAAGCAAATATTTGATTTAAAACATTGATGAAATGATGCATGAAGCGGATTTAATGTTCAACTCATGCCTCGTGCCTTGTAAAAAAATGTTTCGATTCTAAACAAATCATTAATTAATCATCAAATAATTAAGGTCTTCTCGGAAAGTTTTCGGTTCTGATAAACTTGTGGTTAAAGTTACATGTGGCATAAGCGTGTAACGAGTTTACCGCAAAAGTTTTAGCTTGAAAAATGGAAAATAAAAGTTCTGGGAACATTAAAAGTTTTGAAATTTACGGATAGCTTGTATTTGGAAGTGGATGGAGATATAGTAAGCTTTAATATTCAGCATTAAGTCACATTTCCATGAAAAAAATCTATTTACATCCTCACAAAACCTTTAATATCATTCATTATTCATTTGAATTTCACACATTCAACATTAATCTCGGAAATGGATGTAGGTCATTAGGAATTGACGATTTTCTGCTTCAATGAAGTCAGTCATTTAATGTGATGTGTTATTTTTATGATCACATCCTTAAAAAAAGTGTTAAATGGACCATTTTAGGTGACATATTTAAAGTGATGTTTACAATTGTGATCATGTCTATGATTATGAAGGTAAGTGATTGGTAAGTTCTGGGCGCCCCGGAGTAAATTGTATGAAAAATTCCCAATCCCTCCACGTTCTGTTTTTTAAAGGCATCCTTCATTGCTGTTTCATGGTTAAACTTTCAAATATGGATTTGCGTTATAGAATTACATTTATTTGCAACTTTGTCCAAGTCATGGCGCCCCGGGTAAATGCTCTACTTTTCCTAAGTATGCTACATCTCTCAGAATTCAATGTCTGACTGTTTATTTTACATTTAGATGCATTTTATCATATTATATCAATGTATGGAAACCTTCAAGAAAAGAAAGGTATTTTCTGGGTTAGAGGTTAATCCAGGGTAGTTCAGTCAATAACCCAGCTACTCCTTCCTTCCTAAGGCATCCTAAACTTTTGTCATGACTTCTTGTTCCACATCATTTTAGTACAGCACCTCAACCCTCCTGTACAAATTATCCCCAAACTCTTTTCATGTATCATTTTAATCCTATTTTTTGCCATAAAAATTTCATTAGCTAATGACATAAATTAATCCCAACCTACAAATAGAATTCTTTAATTCTTTCCTAACATCCTGCGTACATCAAAAGATTCTTTTTAATATGTTTTCATTAAATAATTTGCTTTTAACATTTCGCACACATATTTCGCAAAAACCGCACGTGTTTTCATTTCCTCACTCTTCTCCCTATTTTATTGAGATTGAATTTTCAAATCCACAACAATTCAACTGTAACTGACATAAACATTTCAAAAAAATAGAGAGAGAATTCTCGTAAATTGAATTGATTTTTTGGTTAAATTTATTTGCAATCGGTGTAAATGGATTTTATATTTTTGTTCATTCTATTAAATCCTAACTTTTTTAGGGATATTTGGTGTTTTGGGGGGTGGGGTGATGAATTTGATAGTTTTAAATGCTTTGGATTTTGTGACTGATTGTGTAGCATGTGGACGAGAGAATTTATTTAGTGATGAACCAAATGAATTTTTGGTTTATTAGAATTGTGGGTTCAAAGGTTAAGAGCTGATGGGGATTTATTTCATTTCCTAGTGGAATAAGCTGCAATTGGTCGATCCTATGGCTAAATATGAACTTGACACTTAATGGCAAGCTATACAAATGTTGAATTTATAACCCAGAAGGTAAATTATCATAAATATGGCTCAAGCACAGCATTGAACTCATTTTGTGTCATGTCTTTGTCTAGATCAGCTTTTTATCGGCCAGACAAGAGGCATTCTGATGAGTATGCTTGCAAAATTGAGTCTGCTCAATCATATTTCTTAAATATTGCTCATAAGTACACTAATTTGGGTGAGTATGCTGATTGTCTATTAAAGTCATCGATCTACAATATCCTAATGTACCATAAGCAGGAATCACTGCATCTATAGATGCCCAGGAGCTACATTAGCTACTATAGATGCCCAGGAGCAGCATAAGCATCTACAAAAGCTAGTCCACCATTCAATCTACTTCAATTCTATCTAAAATGCCACTACATCAACCATCAATCCTAAAATACATCCAAATCACATCAAATCTCTCAAAAAAAAAAATTATTTCCATAACACAACAAACCCCATATCATTCAACCCACAACATCAGCATGACTTTTAACAAAATACATTTTTGTTTTGTTTTGTTTTGCGTATATTTCCGTGAAAAAAAAATTTCCACTTTTTTTTGTGAGTGAATAATAAATAAAAATGAAATAGAGTGAAATTTGAAATAACAGCCAAGAATGAAAATCATTTCAATCAAATTTTCACTCTCGTTTATTGGAATTTATGGGATACAAAAGAGAGAGGCAACATCAGCAAAAAATGTTTTCATTTATTAGCAGGAAAAGAAATTTTTTTGAGGTGGGTGGAATGAAAATTGATGGAAGTAATGAAAATGTTTTGGGATTAAGTGGATGTTATGACTTTTTTTTGAGCGCATAAAGGTGGGGATTTGATGGATTGTGTCAATTTTAGATCATCAAGTTCTCAAAATCATCAAAGATCTTCATAATTAGTTCGAGGCGGATTATGATTGGACTACATGGATGTTGACTAAGGATGACAATTTACACTACCGAATCATTCCAAATGACATAACATAATTGCTAGGAGTCGTTAAGTCGTCATACAAATGTATTACTGTCGTAAGGACGTCATTCGACGTCAAAATGACATGGATGTGCCCTAAAGATATCTAGACGACTGTTTACAGCCTTATTTAGATAGCAAACAATCAAATTTGCTTAAATGTGTCTCTTGGAACTTAAAACTTGGCCAATGCTATCATTAGGCAGCTATTTGAAAGCCACACTTCTACTACTTTGTGACATTCGAGTGTTTAGCTTGAAGTCAAGTCAACTTAAGTCAATAAATCATTCTGTTTAGTCCTGTTCCACTTCAATCTCTCCAAATCATCATCACGTCAAGGACAATCCGCATCTCCATAAGCCCTCCATCATTTCCACATCACCCAAGTAAGCTTCAAATAAATTCTCACCATAAATTCAAAGCAGGATATAAAGCGCGAAGTGTGAGAATACAAAAAAAAAATATAATTTTTATTGTGACGTTAATGGGAAAAAATGAATTAATTTTCATACGTTATGTACAGTTTTTGTGTCTGTATGGTGCTGATGACTGTACATTGAGGTTGCAAAATTAAATTACATCAAGTCACAATCTATGGTAATAATAATGTCACGAGGAGAATTGTGTGAGGATTTTGATGAGTTTTTGGGGAGGGGAAATTGGATTTTATTTGATTGGATGGGATGATTGACCTTTGCTTATTGTGGCTTAGTTGAGGATTGAGTCGGAAATTTGGGAAATTTTTGAGTAGAATTTTTCTGTATTTTTTGGAATTTTTCGAACGAAAGCTTGAATTTAGGGACCAAGATCGAGACAATCATGAGAAATTTAGATCCAATCTCAAGGACCCTTACTAGCTGCTCTGTACCCACAAAAAAGCCCTTAAATCCACACCAAAAATCTCAAATTCTCTCCAAAAAAGCCCAAATATCCTCAAAATTCCACCCAAAATTCACTCAAGGACTCAAATTACATTAAAGCGGATTTAAAGCACAAGAATCCACCTCAATACCAAAAAACAAGAAATAAAATATGCTTTACAGGGCAACAATTTTATTAAATTTTTTTAATCCACTTCCAAATATGCACTTATGTGTGAGAGATTCGCTTTCACATCGTCGCCGTAGGCGAATTAAATTCAGAGCTTTTTTTTATTCAACATCTGCTATCTTTAATGCTCTCCACCGCTGGTAGAATATACTCTTCATTTTCCACTCATGCATAAACTTGATCCACACACATGTACAAGTCACAAATCACACAAAATGTACCTAAATTAGCTTTTTTTTTTCTTAGTCAAGCTTGCCACACAAAAAAGATGAGAAGTTTTCGTTCTTTTTTTTCATCCTTCGACTTCCTACTTCTTTTCTATCCATTAAAACATTTATAGAGGTAGAGAGGAACATAAAATGAGGATATGTTATGGAGAATCGAGGCATCCTAATGTTTTCCATTCGAATGCACAAACGGACTTGCCTGTCTGAGCACAATACATGGGCAATAAAAGGATGGAAGTCAAAAGGGAAGGGAACTTTGAGGAACTTTGAATTTTTGAGGAGAAGTTGGTAATTGTGACTTGCTATTTGAAGGTAGGTCATGGACATTGCTAAATCTTACACTATACTCTTAAGCAACTTATAGTCCATAACCTAAGGCTTGAAGTTTATATCAATATCAAGACATTGATGTAATATCCTGGCAGTAAGTAAATGCAGCTACGTCCCCAAACAGTTCGGCTTGTTCGTGTGTATTAACAGTAAGACGCATAGTTGCCCTGACGCACCATGTCAGCTGATTTCGACATTTATATTGGATGAAACCATGAGTTCGTCTTATAGTACCACACGGAGTCAGTCTATAGTAAGTTGACCCGATATATGGCTTAATACTGCACTTAGGCTGTTGATAGAGACAGTGAAGCTCTTGGTATTGACATATGGCAAAGGACAGCCAGCTATAGACCTAGTTGTAGACGTCAACTGAAAAGAGTCATGGATTACTGTTTATATGTACGATCAGTGAAGTAAATATGGTTTATTCTAGGATTTGAACTCTGGTTTTCAATACCATACCATGTACTATGTAACTAGATGACCTAACCACCCAGCCACAGGCATCACTTTTCATGCTATTGTTCAGTCGCTTACTTCAGACCACATTCATGACCATACAACTATACATTCCCATCCCTTGACCAAAACAAAACTGAAACGAACTTATGATTTTCTCTCAGTGATTAACGAAGCGAAATGATAAACAAAAGGGAAAGAATCTGAATCCTTCTTATTCCTTTAGCTCTGGTAAAATGTTTATTGAATTTTTTTACCATCTTGTTTTGCTTGCCTTCTTATTCATCTTCATGCCTGATTCAGTTTACTTCAGCTCTATTGTTTGTGAGCGCATGAATGAGAATGTAAATATGGATATATATATATATATATATATATATATATTATTTGAATTGTGATGGGATATTTAGGCAGTAAGGAAGTTGATTGCTGAACCCGTTCTCATTCGTTTTTATTATAATTGGTGATGTGGCTTTTACTTCATTGTTGTAGATTGAGGGGATAAAGAAGCATAGGATGGGCTTGTATATGGTTGAGAAAATTTGAAGCTTATATGCTTGAAGAAATTGGAAGTTGATGGAGAGGATTCTGGGAATTTTTTGAAGGATGAGGGGTTGTTCTATGTAGTTATTGAGGTTGATCTGCATAGTTGAACAAACAAGGAGCATGCTCAATTATATTGATTGAGTATACTCGATTAAATGAGGATTATTAAGGATAGCTAACCATTTTCAGTACATAGCCCTAAGCCACAGCTTGAAACATCTTTAAAGTTGGAGATTATCAGTAAACGGACTTCAAGTCATGCGAAACTCATGAAATAGCCAGTTGCCTATCTTTGTATGGCTCATCATAGATTTTAGGCCATTACTTCGTCAATATATTGACAGCTTAATGTTAAAATGGCAATAAAGTGCCCTGAAGTCTGTTTTTGGTCATTTTGAATATCCTGAATGACACAAATTAAGAAGGTTCAACAACAGAGCATAGATGGTTGCCAAATGGTAGCCATATTGATGCCACATGGAGGCGACTTCCATTTTCTGGTATATAAATGAGTTATTACGCCTTAATAGCACCATTATGGAGTCTTCTTCATTTGTATCGCTCGGATGTAATACTGTACTTAATACTGGCGATTGACAAGCTGTACTTAGCGATAAAACAAGCTTCAGGTGTCATCATTAAAAAGACATGAATCACAATTGATCCGTACGGACGTGGAAGTAATTAAAACATGCAATTTGCAGCATCATTTCTCTCGGGTTTCAATTTTATCATAGTAACTAGAACACATCCAAACTGGCAGAAGATTTCGAAGGATAGAGTTGTCTTCAGACATTCCCTACGCACGGCAATGGGCCCTCGTGCGCCCCAGCCAAGGAAATAAGAAGTAAGTAAATAGAACACATCTCTAGAGACGAGTCATCAACTAGCAACAATTCAAAATTCCAAAGAATCAAAGCAACAATCTCTGCATTCATATCTCGCATCCAATTCTAAGAACAAGTTCATCGCATTCCAAAACAGCCCAAAAATCCAAAACATATTCAATGAACGACAACAACAGTCCTCAAAAACAGCTTGTAATCCCATCCTGAAATAATGGTAAATGTTTATCTTTTGCCATACATATTGCTAGCATGAGTAAGCCCAGATAATCCAACCACAAATGTGCTTAAATATAAAAACAACAAATAAAAAAAAAAAGATTCAGCTTGTTTTCTGCCACATTTAAATTAAAAAAATATATAGTATGAGGAAATGAGACAATTTTACATATTGTACACAAGTTTTTCATCCTTTTTACCAAGAAAAAATTCCACTTTTTATTTTAAATACAATGGGAATATAAAAACCACAATAATGGTGATGTTTCAATTATCATTATTAAGTGAATACATTTTAAGGACATTTAATAATTTATATGTAATTTATATTTATCCTGTTTACCACTGATGCTGCTGCTACTGCGCAAATTTATGCAAATCATTAAATGAGATGGTGAAATTTATTGGGTTACGTGAAATTAATGACGCATTCAATTAATGAATGGATGGAGACTAAAGAGTTGTGTAATGAGATAATGAGCTTGAGGGTGGAGTTGTTTAAGGAATGGATGTTTATGGGTGATTTTAGAACATAACCAGAGGATAGTTGAGTATATGATTGACGAAAATCATTTAATTTGCTTACTTATAGCAAAGTGAGTTCGAAAATTAAAGTGAGTTCGATTCCCAAGATTTCGTGTTTAAAATTTGAAAAACCCTACACTAGGCCAGCGTAAGCAGTCGGTATAAAGCTAAATTTGTCATAAATCGGGTAACTAATCAAAAATCCGTGTCAATGCATCGGAGTGTCTTATGATCGAATTCGGTTTAAATCAAGTTTGACTCCATAGAGTCACGCCAGTCAGGTATCAGTTTTTGAATCAATTACTTGGACAATTTGGCACGATGCCCACAAGTCACATTCATTTCAGGTTTTTTTGATGTTATGTGCCATTTACGCTAATCAAGTCTGTCAAATGTATGATAAGTGTTGTAGCTTAAGTGTCGTGTAGACAGTACGACTTAAGAATAACCTAGTAAATTCTGATTTTGGTCCATTTTTAGGGTAAAAAATGTTATTTGCTGTATGATAATGTTCGGGAATGAATTCAGCTATAGCTCAATACGTCTAATATTTTTATTGAAATTATCAAGACTTCCCTTAGTCACCTCCCTTACTAACTTCTAGATACAACAATAATTCAACTCATTGAACATCCTCCCTTCCAACCCAATATTACTATGATGAACCATCGAACAAATTTCCCAAATGAAAGAAAATAAGCTCATTTAATGCATTCAAAAGTCATGAATTATGAAATGATAACGACTCATTATACGAACAATATAAATTTGGATATTCGTTTTATATTTAAAAAAAAGTTATTTCCTCTGTACATTTTCAGCCATCACTGCACATTTTGTGGATGGTTAAAGCAAAATGTAAATAATTTAATGGTTACACAAAAAAAAAGTTATTGTCTGAATGGGGCAGCTTTTTTGTGGATGCTTGCAACAGAAAGGAAAATGAGGTTCATCGAACTTATTTTTTTTGTTGCCATTCCTCATCCTACTCAGCTTTTATGATGATGAATTGAAGAAGCATTAAATGAGAATTATTTTTTTTTTTCTGGTATTAAGAGTTTGTTTGTGGAGATGATTTAATAGATTCAATTTGGTAGGAATTTATTGGCAATTAGAAATGAGTGGAGATTAATGGAAATTGTTCTTGGAATGGAAGTTTTTGGATTGAATGTTGGAGATTTTGGTTAGTTTTTGGATGAATCGGCTTTAAAGGGATGGTTGCAGGCTTCAGTTTTAATTCATACAGTGAGTATGTGAATTGTCATGGTCAGTTTCGAACTTAGGATCTTCTCTCCTTCTCTCCTTCTCTCCTTCTCTCCTTCTCTCCTTCTCTCCTTCTCTCCTTCTCTCCTTCTCTCCTTCTCTCCTTCTCTCCTTCTCTCCTTCTCTCCTTCTCTCCTTCTCTCCTTCTCTCCTTCTCTCCTTCTCTCCTTCTCTCCTTCTCTCCTTCTCTCCTTCTCTCCTTCTCTCCTTCTCTCCTTCTCTCCTTCTCTCCTTCTCTCCTTCTCTCCTTCTCTCCTTCTCTCCTTCAAATGCGTAACGACAAATTACACGAAAATCATCCATCGACCCATTAACATCAGAACATCAAACTCCAAAAGCTTTTAATAATCCTCATCATCTAGTAAGTCCTTCAAATATCACAAATTCAATAATCAGTTCACTTCGACAAACATACAAAATAGCTTTTTCAAAATCCACCCTGAAGCTCAATATTGGATTCACGACTCAAATTCAATCAGTGCATCTATCAGAATCTTTATTAAGCATACTCGCTATCGCTTCATTTGAAATGAATATTGACAATCTGTTCTTTACAGTATTGTCGAGAATGGTAAAATCATTGCTGACAATTTGCATGAAAAGTGAATTGGATGTCGCTTACGATTTTTATTTATTGGATGTGCAGTCGTACGAATGAGTTTTGTTGCTGATTGACCGTTGTTTGATTTTTCGATGACAAACTTGGTTCCATGACAACATTCCAAGATTACATCGACAGATGTATTTTATTGCCTTTATTTTATCATGATGAGCAACTATTGCATTTTATTGGATATAAATTTATGAAAATTCTATGTCAAATGCTGCATAAATTGGCATATCAAATAGGAATAAAGTCCCCCTTTTTTTCTTAAAACTTTCTGTTTCCTTCTTGTTCCTCATTTTTCCGCTATTTTCGTAGTAGACAAAAAAAAATGAAAATTCCTGTACGTAAATGGCAAATAAATAAATGCATGATGTTTATCGCAAAAGAAGAAGCATGATAAGAATGAATACGATCATAAAAAGCAATCATCTTGAGAAGTAACAGCAACAACTTTTCTCTCTACTTTTTGGTGTCTTTTTTATTATTGGTTGTTTTGGTTTTGGGTTGTTGGAAGTGAGTTTTATTGGTGAAAGTTTGTCTGTCTAAGATGGAATAAGTTTGAGTAGTATGATCTGAGGTGACATAAAGTTGAGAAGCACACTTGTATAATTTATGGAGTACATTAGACGTTGTTATTAGTCAGGTATGGTGAAGTATGTAATAGGAACACTTGTGAATCGAGCGGTACATCTGTAAATCGAGCGCTACACCAGAGAATCGATCGGTACATCTGCAAATCGAGCGACATTACTGAGAGTCGAGCGACACACCTGAGAATCGAGCTGGACATTTGAAAATCGAGCTGGACATCTGAGAATTGAGCTAAAAAGGGAATCGAACGGTTCACAAGAGAATCGAGCAGTAAATCTGAAAATTGAGCGGTACATTTAAGAACCGAGCAAAACACTTGAAAATCGAGCGGTACACTTGAGTATTGAGTGGGACAATTGAGAATCGAGCGACATTGCTGAGAATCGAGCGAAACATTTGAGAATCGAGCGACTCATCTGAGAATCGAGCAGGAAATCTGAGAATCGAGCGACTCATCTGAGAATCGAGCGACTCATCTGAAAATCGAGTGACTCATCTGAGAATCGAGCGACTCATCTGAGAATCGAGCTGGACATCTAAGAATCGAGCAAGACACCTGAAAATTGAGCGGAACATCTGAGAATCGAGCGACTCATCTGAGAATCGAGCGACTCATCTGAGAATCGAGCGAAACACTTGAGAATCGAACCTCATACCAAAAAAATGAGCGAAGTACCTGAGAATCGAACGACATTACTGAGAGTCGAGCAAAGCACCTGAGAATTGAGCGACAATCCAGAGAATCGAGTGGCATTCCTGAAAATCGAATGGTACCTTTGAGTATCGAGCGGTATACACACTAGAATAGCATTTAGACCAAAAAAAGCGTTCTGATCCCACCTCAGTCACCATGAACTCTTCCCATTCTCGACATAAGCGACAGAGTGAGCAGAACAAAGCGACAGAATGGTGAACAAAATATTTTTTGATAGCATTCATCGTGGCAAGGAGAAAAAACCTGAAATCTATTTAACATATAAATTGCAAATTTATTGCGTACCAAAAAAAAAAAAAATGATAATGTAAATTTCAGTTCTTGAAGTCGAGAAGAAATGTGAGTCACTGCCGCTATCTTATTTCTCTTCAAAAGGAATTCCAAATGTGTTTTCTTTCCTTTCTTTTTTTGCTGCGGTATAGCTTTTCTTATTCTTATTTTCTGGGCAATTTGAATCAGTTGTCTCTTTCAAGCAGTGCCATATTTTCAAGAGCACTAGAAAATGAAAAAATACATATATTTTTTTTTGCAAGCGAAAGCATAATATTTTGTAAATATAGGAGAAAATATTTTTGTGTATGTGCGTATATACATCTATTATATGTACCTTTTGCTCTAGTGACTTCGTAGTCAAGAAAACAAAATTGAAATTTATTGAAACGACAGGCAAAAAAAACGTACATGTTATGTACAAAATGTGTATGTGATTGGGACAAAATTGTACATATGTGCATGGTGGGGCTCAAGTATATTAAAGTAATGGAAGGGAATTATGGAGTTGGATTGTTGGATGGTTGGATGAATGGGGAAAATGGGAAGAGGAGGAGAGGAGGAGAGGAAAGTTGTCATGGGGTATGATCAGTTGTTTTGGGACTATTTAGACTTTTTGATCCAGCCATCAGTTCTTGCACTGTGGCAACCTTATCAGGGGTGCATCTAGGGCTCTGTTGGGTAATCTGGGTTTCATGGTACTCTCCAAAATTTTTGGGTACATTGTACGGTTTTACTAGAGGCTTATCAATAAAGTGTTCCCTGAAAAACATACGGTTGCCCACCACTGATCTAGGAGAAGAAGAATAGTCGATGGTAAAGCTTCAAATTCCACTTTAGAAAATTGAGAACAAATTCCAAAAGAACTCCTTATTCGCCATAAAAACTAGATGAAATCAGCTCTCATAGTGCAAAATGCCATCAGAGCCAAGGACCATGTTGCAGCCTAACCTCCGGAAAACTCAAACTACCATGAGATGCTTTGCTATATTGTCCTAACAGTGAGAAAACAGACTATTATGGCGATCTAAATGCCTTAACAGACAATATGCACAATGTAATGCCGTCAAGCTAGCTTGTAGGAATACTCATTGTATGTTAGGAACATCCACTCATAGAATTGATTCCTACCAAAAGTCAACAACTCAAAATCATCACATGCAATATTCTCCCTGAACCAAACATCACTTCCAAAAAGTCCCCAAACCATATGAGGTTTAGAAAATTTTACGGCAGAAAAAATATTGTTTGTGGAGTGTGGCTTAGATTGATATTTTTTTTTTTTTTTTTGTTGTCTTGTATGAATCTAAACTTTTGTTTATTTCAAAGTTCTTCAAGTGTTACAATAAGATTAATTCTTTCGAAAAACTCTCTCAAAGGATCAACAACAAAACCGCATGCTTTTAAAAATTGTTGGTTATTTTTCTATTTTTGTTTGTTTCTAGTTAAAATGTTGAGGATTTCATTAGGAATTGTTAATTAATCAACTTTTGCCATCTTTTTGAACAATATTTAAGTTAGAATCTGGTTTAAAAATAGCTAAATATTGAAAAAATCTCAAAAAACTTTTTGAGGTGGACAAAAAAAATTCAAATTTAAAAAGTTCGTTAGCAAAAATTCATTATTATCGCCATAAAAAATCTCATTTCCGGAAAAAGCACCTTCATCAAATATATATCCACGAATCTCATTTTGTTCTTTCATTTAAATGTGTTTATGTATACACGAATGTGTATCATGTCTAGAGAAATAGAAATGGGACGCATTTTGTACCTTTTTCATCTTCTTCTTACGTCTTTTATGCCTTTTTTTCTTAAAAAAATGACTTAATGGAAACTTTTCGTTTTGTATCTTCATTTCAGTTCCTCCTCCTCCTTCCCCAATTCAGCTATCCCTAATCTAATGCCTCTGCCTGAGGACATTTATTTCGTACATGAAGGAGGGAAAACACGTTAAGAATATTCATCATTTTCATTCTATTTCCTTTTGCCGTCGTGCAAATTTTTTTTTTTACATCGCTTTGCGTAATGAAAAGGAAACGAGGAATATAAAGCGCAGATCGTGTCACCTCGCGGTTCTGTTTTAATAAATAAAAAATTGCTCACAGCTAGTGAAATGACATAATATTCTGCAGAATATACTCATTTATAATGAAAAATGAATAACTAGTTTATCATTTATATGCACAAAATATGCTGTTTAATGACCTCCGTCATGTGACATGACATCCTATTTTTTTGGATGGTAAACTAAAATTTGGATTTTATGCAGATTTATAAATGCACATCTAAAGTGCTTAATATATTAATGTAGGAATAAATAATTAGTTAATTAATATATAAACAAATACAATATATTGTAAATTAGATAGAAATTCGCAATGCAGTGTGGTTTATGATGGAGTTAATTATATTTATTGCAAGTTTTTGTGGTTGTCGTGAATTTTTGTGTTTATTTATTTATGAATTGTGAGCAAAATGGGATAAAAATTTGCGAGGAATGTAATCAAAATAACCTTTTTTGTAATTTAAAATTTTTAAATTTCAAAAATTTGTTAAATTTTTAATTCTCACAAATATTTTTAGGGTAAAATTGGGTAAAATTGACCAAAATTCACAAATTAAAATTTAAAAATTGAATTTTGAAAATTTAAAAATTGAATTTTAAAAATTTAAATTTTTTGAATTTTAAAAAAATTAAATTTCAAGTTTTAAATTTTCAAAGTTTTAAAAACCGTAAAAATTTTCAAATTTTTAAAATAAAACTATTTCAAAATTCAATTTAAAATTCACCATAACCTCAAATCTAAATATAAATCTGACCTATATTCTCTTAACAACAATTCAAATTCAAATTTGAGTCTATTTTAAAATATCTCATTCACAAAATTAGATATAAAGCCAATCAATCCAAGCTCAGCCTACACTCTT
The DNA here is from genome assembly GCF_022539635.2 of Chironomus tepperi. NCBI lineage: Eukaryota > Metazoa > Arthropoda > Insecta > Diptera > Chironomidae > Chironomus > Chironomus tepperi. Next base: position 8,408,297 of record NW_027226207.1, read on the forward strand.
CAACATCCTAATTGCGTTTTGTCTAAATATAAATGAAATCCATTTAAAATTTGATTGAAATCAACAAAATGTCTAAAATTTTGTTATCTTCAAAATACACACAAAACAAAAAAAAAATTGAAATTTATTGAGTTGAATCCAACAAAATAATCCATTATCAATAAGAGATAAATTGAAGGATGGAATTGATTGATTTTTGTGTCTATTTTCAGTCTCATGAGGCTTTTCACAAGGTCAGAACAAACATCATTTTTTTGTTTCTATTTACTCATGTGATGTGTAGGCAAAAGATTGTTTTTTATATGGGTTAAGGAGGACTTTTAAGAGTTGTCAACAATTTGTGATATTGGATATATTTGATAATTTATTTGTATTTACTTGTTGATGAAGAAATTGTGCAATTGTTTTATTTAAAGTTCGAGATATTTGAAATAAATAATTGATATTGGAATTTGAAGATTTTTTGTGGTTATTGGGAGCATTTAGAGGTTATGTTGGGGTTAGAGCTGTGGTGGGTAACCCGCAGCACATAGGTGTTAGTGAAATAGCATAAACCGTATGTCGTGTGCGCCAATGTATACCAAGGTTTGCCGCGAAACATGCAAGGTTGCCCACCACTAGGTCTGCTCGACTGCCACATCCTTAACTTCCCATAATATCCCCAAAAAAACCTTTAAAACATCCAACAAACCCCCCAAAAACATCAAAATTTCCTCATAATCTTGTCTGGGTCAGCATGACTTCATTTGCTTCCAATTTGACCTTTTTTAATGTTTAAGCAAAACAAATATAAGATTAAAATGTCGATTAGTATTACAAAATATCCCTTGGGTATTGGCCTATATATTTTAAAACTTAATCTCGATTCCATTTCCAAGAAAATATATGTGGCACCTGGGAAAATTTTTAAGATAAGCTAAATCTCTTATCTGCATTTGACATCTAGTCCCAATTTTTTTTTTGCTACAATATGGAAGTATTTTACTTATTATGTACGGCTGTGAGGTGTGAGAGGTTAAGAGCGGCATGATATGGGATTTCAATTTCATTTTTGACTATGGGCCAGTAAGCAATATCAAATGTTGCAGAAATTGAATAGAATTTGATCGTTTTTGGCAATTGGATGTCAGTTGGATCTAAGTATACTGCTGTATACTCTAAGTATACTGTCGTATACTCCCGTATACTCTCGTATACTCTCGTATAATCTCGTATAATGTCGTATAATCTCGTATACTCTCGTAGACTGTCGTTTACTCTCGTATATTCCGATTTACTTTCGTATACTGCCGTATACTCTCGTATACTGCAAGTATACTACCGTATACTGATCGACAATGTGTCAATGTGGCTAAACTGGATATAATCAGCACACGACCCTCAATTTCCTGTTCTACATGACAAAATTGTCAAATATTTGACACAAATTTACATCCAGACCAGATTTCCTTTAACATTAAATTCCAAAATCTCATTCATTGTTTTCTTAGGACACAGACACAACTCAAACAATCCACTTAACAAAAATAGAATCAAAATCGTAAGGAACAAAACAAAAAAAAATCTGAAACTTCCACCTCCACAGCCATAATCGCTTTAACGAAACCAATAAAATTGACTTGAATTCCTTCAAGAGAGATAAAATAAAGAACTGCTATACATTACATGCATATCTACATACATGTGATTCTGTACATATTGTTGTTTTTAAAATGAGGATAAAATCGCATTAAAAAGAAAGAAATAAGGAACAAAATTCAATAAATTCAGAAATTATTTTCAGTTTTTTCTTCGTTTTGCATTTTTTTGTTTTGTTAAAGTAGCGGGCATAAGGAGGAGAGAGAGAAAAAAATGTTTATAATGATAAATTGTTCTCTTTTATATAGGCATTGTTAGGATGTACTTGTTAGCTGAAATTGTTGTAGAAGAGACAGTGGAGGTGGAAATTTGAATTTTGTCGGATTAAGGAAGAAAGTGAATTTTTTGATGCAGTTCAGCTTTGTAAATTGTAGACTTTTTTTGCAGTTCAGCTTCAAAATTGTACAACTTTTGAGCAGTTCAGCTTCAAAATTGTTAAACTTTTGAGCAGTTCAGCTTCAAAATTGTAAAAATTTTCAGCAGTTCAGCTTCAAAATTTTACAACTTTTGAGCAGTTCAGCTTCAAAATTGTTAAACTTTTGAGCAGTTCAGCTTCAAAATTGTAAAAATTTTCAGCAGTTCAGCTTCAAAATTTTACAACTTTTGAGCAGTTCAGCTTCAAAATTGTTAAACTTTTGAGCAGTTCAGCTTCAAGATTTTTAAAACTGTTGCGCAGTTCAGCTTCAATATTACTAAATTTTAATGCAGTTCAGCTTCAAAATTGTTAAAGTTTGTGCAATTCAATCTTAAAATTGTGAATTTTTGCAGCTCAGCTTCAAAATTTCAAAACAATTCAGCTTTAAATGCAATTCATCCTCAAAATTGGAGACTTCTTGTGCAGTTCAGCCTTAAAAATTGAAAATTCTTTGTACAGTTCAGCTACAAAATTGTGAATTTCTTTGCTTAAATGTTAATGCAAATCTTAAAGCGCCCCAACCCAAGCCAATCCCCAACCATCCCTCAATACTCGCACGAATTTTCTCATAACGAGTTCTTCTTTTGGCCCCATCAAGACGAGAAAGAGCACAAGCGAAAATAGAAATAAAAGAAAAGAATTTTTTATTTTGTTCAATTTGTGGAATGAGTGAGTACATTTCTCCAAAATTACCTTCGTTAATGCGTCTGAAATTTCATTGCAAAATAATAAGAGCAATAATAACGGCTGTTGGTACTTCAATACACAAAAAAAGGAGAAAAAAATAACGACAGAATTTCCATTAAAATTTGTAAACAATTAAATTCTTCCAATTCACTTCGTTCCTTTCATGCTCCTCACTCTGGTGCCTTTTATGCTACATTTTTAATGACAAATTACGCCTGGAACAAAAGACATTGGTTGGAATTGAATGAGACACACAAAGTTTTTAATGAATCATAAATTGAAGAAATTTTTCTCCTTTTTTTCGGGGTGGGTTGTGTAAAATAATTCCACAAATGACGGCGATGATAAAAGGAAAATTTATGCAAAAAAGCAAGAAGAAGCAGTAAGAAAAACTTGAAAATCCTTCGCTATAAGTAAAATTTTATTTACTTTCTTAATTAACTCAATTAAATGTTTGTCTAATTTCTAAATGAAACTTTGTGTATTTTTTCTGTTTTTTGTTGTGTGTTTGATTTGAATCTCTATTTCTCGACTGTGTTACACTCGCTACTTCTTGTTTATGTTTTGTAGTTTATGGATTAAGGGGGGTTGTGAGGATGTGATGTGATTTTGTGTGCTTTGAAGCAACCCGCATCTTGAATTTTGATGTTTTTATATTGTCTGAAAGAATTTGCCACACAAATGAGGACATAACTGTTGTGATGAAGCATTATAAGGGCAATCAGAGCAGCTGCATCAAGAATATGATCAGCATAGACATGTGGGTATGTTATTTTAATGTTTTAAGCTTAAAACAAATTCAGGAAAAGACTTAAGTTAAGAAAAACTAGCAGTAGAGCATTGACAGGTCATTATAAAGCTAGAGTCGGCATGCAACTTGCATCAAGTTAGCATGACATTGAAAAATATACTCAAAATTATGAATCACCAGAAAGCCTACAAATTATCTCACGTTTCTAAGTCCCTAACTTACTGCAACCATGTTCCTATGTGGACTTAGGTATTGTATATATATAGGGCTCAGTTTTATGACCAGAAGGCATTGCGATTTTAAATCTGTTGTACTGTTAACTTACAACAGAAGGCTTTCTATTTGATTCTGTTGCTAGCTCTGTCACCTAGTCTTGTATAAATTCTTTATCAGCAAGTTGAGCTGCCATTCTTTCATTATCTGCGCCCAAAAGCTAACCTAATTCTTGTTAATTACACATTAAAAGGTCAAAATCTAGCTTCAACTGATGTAAATACTAAAGAAGGAGGCTACCTGGCTCTTATATTCAGCACTGAACAGCGCATAACCTTACATCGACACCTCTTGTTCAAAAAAATGAAGCTACAATTGTTTATTCTGTCCTTTATCAACTAAAAATCATTCCTAGAGTATCTAATTCAGTGCTGGGCAACCTGTAATCCGGGGAATTTTCTAGGGTACTGCAAACAATTTTATTGAGCCATCAAGGAGCCATAATGTGTCATGACACTGGAAAAGTTGCCAAAAGTTGCTATAATTCACAAAAATCATGATCTGAGATCGATAATTGTTTAAATTTATGGCACAAGTCACACTAATTTTAAATTGAGGAGTAAGCATGACCCTCAAAACAAATCTGCATAGTACTATCATCCTTAAAACAGAAAAATCTCTAACTAAACAATTTTCAGCATGACACAACATCCCAACAATCCCCATTAAACAAAAAAGCATTTTGTTTGTTATTTACCAAAAAGCTTTTGCTGTTTTGCTACACAACTTGTTATCTCTCGACTGAATTTTACACTTAATGAAGTAACATTTTCGTAAAAGCTTTTTTTTTTGGGGGGATTATTGAATAGAGAGAATCCATTATGTTGCCGGATCAGATGAAATTTTTAGAGCTTAAAGTGATTAATTTTTATGAATTGTGTGCTGAAGTGCTAATTGATTTATGAAAAGTTATTGGAAAAGTGCTTCAAATATTTTTTTGTTGATGGATGTTCGTTTTTTTGGCTATTTATATTTTTTGTACTAAAAATATGTAGTCTCAATTACTCTCAGGAAATCTATTATGTAGTCAAGAATGTAAAAGATTTTTCAAGTGAAATTTTAAGTGTTTTTCTTTCATCGAAATGATGCTTTTGTGGAGGTATGTCAGATGTGATGAGTAGCAAGCTGTAATTTTGAGCTTTAATACTAGGAAATATGTTGTTTAGCTTAACACTTGTGTTGTAATTTAATCTGAGAAGCTTCTGACTCTATTCTGTGGGTATTTTGAGTAAACTATAGAGATTTTCATTTATATGACTGACTAGAGACAAAACAAGCTGCAAAAAGTATTTTTGTTCATGTGGCAGGTGATCATTTAGAATATTTCATCAAATAGATCATCACAACTAGATTTAAAGATGCAGAATTCAAGATTACTAACTTAGAGCTTGCCATATAACTGTTTTGATAATTTGGGATAAAAAGAATCAAGCATCTACCAAATAACTATCATTACCAAGTGTAATTTGCATAATTTTAAGTCTAGTGTACATTTCACTGCATTATGTGCAACATTCTCATGTGTTAAGATGCCAACTAGCCCAAAACGGAGTAGAAACGGCCGAAAATCCAGCGAGACAAGAGTAAAAGTGGCCTGGGTCCTGATTTTTTGCTATTTCTACGCCATGTTCCTTTCAGGTAGCTTTAGAAGCACCCAAAATAAGTCCTGTCTCATGTATGCTTTAGAATATCTAATATTCCTGTATTGTATAGCATATCTAACTAAATAATTACAGTGTAAACAAGAATCTATTTCCACAACACTCCCAATTCTACAAATCATCCCCAAAAAACTAATCCTCGCACAAATAATTCCACATACCCCATCAGCATTCAAAATAATTTTCTCTTAATTCTAATTCTCACATAAACACTAAATTCAAGCATCGAGTAAAAAAAAATACCAAATTTCCTCATGAAAATCTATGACTATAATATGAACAGCAAATACACATATTTACAACTCCATAAACTTCATGATAAATGCTAAAAACATAAAATCACATACTATATAAACATACGATATTGTAGGATGGTGAACAACATCATTCGAGGAATATTAAAATAATTTACGGTAACTTTAATCTCCAAATTTGCAGAACTATAGCTTGTGAATATATCCATATGACTAAAATGACTATGATAGTGATACATATATAATTTTGACGAATGTATCATTCATTAATTTTCATCCTAGTCTATTAAATTTTTAGAAAAATTTTGTGAAAGCGTAAAATGATCAGACATACACAAATGGCAGTTCATTGTCCTCAAATACATTTTAATCCTCCTTCCGAAAATGAAAATACACAAAAAAAAATTAAAATAAAAATTTTTTTCATCTCAATTCTCGCACTGATTTAATTTGATAAAATGTGAGCATGAGGATGAAAAACTTGGATAATATGAAAATCATGCAGGCAGTAAATAAAGGCATGACGAAGTGGTTTTCTTATTTCATTTAGTATTTTCGTTGTGATGATAATGTATTCCATCATATATAAATGAATCTGGAGGATAAACAGAAGCACTGAGCATTGCATAACTACACATATATGCTGGCATTTTTTTGTTGATTTTCAGAAATAATTTTTTTTTGGTCAAAAAATCTCATATGAAGCAACGATGAGGAAAAAAATGTTTAAAAACAACGAAAACATTCAATATTTTACGAAATATTGGGCATTTTGTGTGAAACATCGCAGATATGATATCATGTATGGAATAATGTTTGATATTTAATGTTTTCTGTTATCATGAACCAATGAAACATTCAATAATTAAGAAAATAATCCAATATTTAAGGTAAAACATTTAATTGTTAAGGAAAACATTGAAATCTCCAAAGAAATGATCAATATTTAAGGAAAAACATTCAATATCCAAGGAAAACATTCAATGTCCAAATAAAACATTCAATATCCAAAGAACACATCCAATCCACAAGGAAAACATTCAATGCTTTGCAGAAACATCGAAAATTCCCCAAACAAACATCCAAAACCATCAATATCCACCAGAAAAACATTCAAAAAACTACTTATACTGCAAAAACATTCAATTTTCTCTTCAATCCATGCTGAAACATCACAAAGATTTTTAATGCTGATGAATCTAATGCTCAAAATAAAGTGGCATTTAATTTTCATGAATAGTAAGCATAAAATTGACATGACATTTCCATTTATATTGGCAAATTCGAATGTTATGTTTATGTACATCAATTTTAATTTACTGTTTTGTGCACAGTGAGGCGGATTGATAGTTATTAAGACAGATCGGAATTAGATTGTGGTTTGAGATGATGGAAGTTATGGATTATTGTATTATTAAGGATTTTTGCAGGATATAATTAGTAATTTAGAGCTGGATGGACTTTAATAAAATAATTTCCAGTCTCTATGGACTGTAAAGCTTCATTTTGTGTTGCCAGAGACTATAAAGTTCAAATCAATTGTTCTTAACCTCCACCTCATCTCCAAGAACCAAATGAACCTTAACACATCCACAATATCCAACCACAAACATCACACAACATTCAGTATCATCAAAGATTCTATCAAGCATCACGAAAAAAAAAATCTTCATGCCTAAAAGCAGCATGAAAAAAAACTACATAAAAAAAAGTCTTAATGCTTTCCATTTCAGCATCTGTCGAGACGATGTCGTATTGTCTTTAAGAAAAGAAGCCAGCAAGCAAGCAAGCAAAAAAGAATATTCTTTTGTGTTTGTTTGTATACAGCATGAACAAGTGCGGAGAGGAAAGAACAAAGTACGAGCGATTCTTATAAAAAAACAAAAGATGAGAAATAAGAAATATAAAAATGTACAGGCTGGATAGACAGAAAAGTTTTAATTAATTTCCATTGAGTTTCTACGAAATTAATTTTGCAAAAGCTTTTGTTTCTATGGATGAATTGAGTATTATTACTATTAGTACTTAAAGTCTCTATCTGTTATCAAAACAGCATGGAAATAATAATAAAAGAGTAATGTGGAGTAGTTGGGGGTTATTTATCAATTATGTCAATTCTGGATGTAATTCAATGGATATAGATTATAAAGAATGAGGAGAGGGGGCTTATGGTTGAATCTTAGGAATTGCAAATGTGCATGGGGTAACGATTCAGTATTTGATGTGGGAATTTAGCATCCAAAGTAGGTTAAGTGACTTGGTCAACAGTTTAGCGCAATGCGTAGTCTGACTCTGGGTTAGTGCTGAAATTCTGACTTTAGAGAACCTGAATTAGTGCTAAGATTCTTTACATTTGGTTCATCTCTAAGCTCGACCATGCGCCTGGGGTAATTTTGTGATGCTTGGAGTGGATATATTACCCAGGGAGGGGATTGAACATCAAAGTCAGGACTTAAGAAGCGGCAAAGCTTTTGTTGAGTTTTAAACATCAAAAACCATATTTTACTTAGTGCCCCAGGGTAATTCTATAGTGTCTGGGGTAAAAATCATACTCAAGGAGGAATTTGAACATCAAATCCACAACCTCAACGACCAACATAATCAGTCAAAGCCTTAATTGGATTTTAAGTATCAACCATATTCTATTCAGTGCCCCGGGGTCATTATATAGTGCCCGGGGCAATTCTACAGTGTCTGGGGTAAAAAATATACTCAAGAAGGGATTTGAACATCAAAGTTAGAATCTCAGCGACCAACGTAAGCAGTCAATGTCTTAGTTGGATTTTAAGCATCAAAAACTACATTTAGTTAAGCGCCTGGGGTAATTTTATAGTTCCTGGAGTAAATTGTTTTCCCAGAGTGGGTTTGGAACATCAAAATTTGGGACTTAACAATTTGCATAGCTATTTACTGCCTTGGCTAGATTTTAAGGACCAAAACTTAGAGTTGAGCAGTCAAATCAATGTTAAGCTCAGCGCCCAGGGTAAAAATCCCGCTAATATTGACATCAAGTCTAAAGAGGACATCATCCACGAACCATTCCTCTAGAAAAGCGAGAGAAAATAGGAAATTGGTTATATTGCATCTCTTACTGATCACTATTACGATTATAAGACACAAACTTTATGTACATACATAAAAAAAGAGACACAAGAATAAGGCAAAAAAAGAGATGTAAATATGTGTGAGAACAGCGACTGTATAATAATAAACTATCGAAATAAACATTATTTGCTTGGATTCTGTTAATGTTGGTTAGTTTCTTTATGACATAACGGTAATAAAAAAAAATATATATCCATTGGTCTTCTCTTTCCGTTTTCGGCTCGTTCCCATATCTTCATTCATGTTATTGTTGGATGTTGTGTGAAGACAACGGGAATATATATATGAAAATATATTAACTTGAAGATATTAAAATTGATGAGCTGCAGAATGTAGAGAAAAGATAGTGACTCGACGGAAAAGCAATGATGACTATTCTTGTGAAGCTGTTGAAATTGCTTTTTTTTTGGACTCGCTTGTGTTTGCTTTTCTTATTTTCACAATTTTTTTTGTGATTTGATGATTTTTTTATTGGCAAACTTGATAGGCTTCGATTGCATGAAAGAGTTTCGAGTCAGCTTAGCTCATTTTCTCAACGGGTTACGTAAATTAAATCCCAATGAACTGGTTTGATTTGTATGAACAGCCGTTTTATTGGAGAGAAGTAGATAATAATTGAACAAATGTAATTACATGCAAATCTTGAACATGAATGGACTCAAAAGGTCGTTAACATTTTGAATATTTGAATTTTGCCGCACTTTTTGGATTTTTATTTTTTTGCAAAAATTTCATTAAGAAATTGCAAATTTCGTTAATTTAAGGCAATTTTTAGCAACAAAATGATTTTAAGTATGATTTTAATGATTACTTAATACTTAATAATAATTTAAGTAGCTCTCAATTTACAAATTAGCCCAAAATCAGTTGATTTTTGCGAATTTAAACTTGAAATAATTTCCTTTGTTTACATTTCCACATGGAGATTTTGTCCTTCAATTTTAACTTAATTTGATGTTTATTCGCAATTTATCTTGCTTTAAAGTGTTCAATGTGCATGAGCAAAGCCATTAGCATCAAATTTGTTCAACAAACAAGCTTTTACAAGCAAAAAATTGACATTTTTCTATTTCGAATTCTCTAAACATTGAAAATTATGAACAAAAATGCGGAAAAATTCAAAAATCTGAAAATTAACGTATTTTTTGTCCTAAAGTTTTTTAATTAGTCAAAAACTCTCAAAACTACTAGAATAATTCTCAATTTCACTAACCTAACCTCAAAAAAATCCCCATCTGCACTTCAAAAATTCGCTACCACTCCTTTGCCAGCCAATAATGATGACAACATAACAGTACATTATGCAGTACTAACCTATATTTTCTCCCAACAGAAATCATTATTCATCACCGGTCAAGCATGTCGAGAAACCATAAAAATATTCGAATATATGACTTTTCTAGAGTGAATATCATAAAATTTTAAAAATAATTTCAAAGGTTATTATTGGAAGTGACTCAATACGCAATAAAGAGTGACTCAATGACCAGCGAGATGATTTTCATTCTAATAATAAAATCGTTATCAGACACTTAGTCTCATCTGCTGCATTTCTGGTTATTTGTTTGTCTTTGGGTAATAAAAAATAAAATTCCACTTATAGTTGGGATTATTTTGATGGCTTTTTGGAATAATTGGAATTTTGGATGAAGTAAGATGGTGAAAGAAGCACGACTAAGTAAGTTTAGCGAGAATCAGATTCAAATTTAATGCAGATGTTTCTGTGGATTATTGAAATGTGAAATTTGGGGATTGTGGATGGGCTGGTGGTTGTCCTTGTGTCAATGCATGGCATTAAACACTACCAGACTAGGTATGACGGGTAAAAAAGGGACATTCGACTTTGAATTGTATAGGGTTGGTGATTGGTTAAGTCAAGGTATTACATTTGGCACTACCAGGCTAGGCATGCCGAGTAAAATCTGATTTTTCCAGTCAAATGGGTTCGAACAATCATCATGGCTTCTGTTAGAGCACCCAGAAAGTGCCCTAAGAGCTATCCAAGAACACTACAAGTAACATTGATAGATTCAGTGTGATTTTTAGGATTCTTCCTGGGTCCACGAGGCTCTGACTTGGTCCTAGATTCAATTTAAATCAACTAGAATATTTTGAACAACTTTGAAGTCGCAATTCACGTGAACATGCTCTGACGTCAACTTGATAGCTAATTTAGCTCCATTTTGACGTCAAACTTTTAATTCCACTCAAAAGTCACATTTTCTTGCATATCCAACAATCTCAAACCCTTCAAGTCATCAAAAGAGTCCATCAAACTCTAAGAATCACCATCCACCTCCCTCACGTGCATCCATCAAACATCCAAGTACATCAAAAGTCTTCCATTCTCTCTAAATCTTCTGAGAAGTCCAACAAAACACAAATTCCTCTTAAATACTACCCAACATCTTTACAAGTTCCAGAACGTTTTCAACAAAGCGATAATCTTAAAGTCAATTCAATTCTCTTCTTGTTGTTCCTTTTTTTTTATATGAAGCTTTACAAAATGTCGAGTCAAAGAAACAAAAAAAAAAGTCTTCTCAGAAAAAAAAGCATAGCAAAAAAATGTGTGAATTCCTCTTGTTGCCATACACAAAATAAGTCTTTTTTTGAAAGGTTTCTTGATTTTTTGAACACGACTTTAATCTTTAAGTTTTATAAATCGGGGTCTGTGGGTCTGCTCTTAAGTCTATTGCTGCTCAGCATACACACATATGTATGTATTACAAACAAGATATAGATCATAAGTGAAAATCGACTATACAGACTAGATTGAGTTACACCCATAGAGATACCTGCATTAATAATGTGCAAGTCATAAGTAGAGTCTTAGACGTCGACACACAATGAAAAATTTGTGCTTATTGCGAATTTTCTATTCATATTAAGCAAATGTTTTATTGACTTCAATTTGTCTTTTGTGGCTTTTTTTTTCGGATGAATTGATTGGAATTACTTTTTTTGATTATTATAAATATGGATTATGTATCAGCAAATTATTATTATGGAGCTGTGTTCCGAAAGTAATGGGAATGGCTTATCTTAATGACATGAAATATGTATTTATGGCAGCTGTAAAATTGCAATTTGGAGTGCTTTTTTGAGTTCATGGGTAAGCAAATGACTTGCAAAGTTAAGGAGAGGTTTTGATTTGTTATAAAATTTTATAACGGTTTTCAAAAATTCAATTTTTTTTTTCCAAAAATTCAAGAAAAAATTGAAACATTCAAAAATTCAAAAAAAAGTCAAAATTTCAAAAATTCAAAAAATAAAAAAAAATTGAAATTTTAAAAATTCAAAAAAAAATTTAAAAAATTATGATAATGGCTTTGAATGCTCTTTTTCAAATTTACTTTGACCGTTAATTTTTCAAATTGATTCAGCCGTTTTTTTTTTCAGATTTTTTGAACGTTGAATTTTCAATTTTATTTTAATCGTTAATTTTTTAAACATATTTGGAACGTTAATTTTTTCAAATATAATTCGAACGTTAATTTTTTCAAATTTATTTTGACCGTTAATTTTTTCAAATTTATTCTGATCATTAATTCTTTCAAAATTATTTTGACCATTAACATTTTTAATTTAATTTACCAGTTAATTTTTCAAAATAAATTCGACCGTTATTTTTCCAATTTATTATGATCGTTAATTTATTTAAAATTCATTCATATTTTAATTTTAATTTGACCGTTAAATTTTTAAAAAAATATATTTAATTCTCAATTTGTCTTAAAAAAGCAAACTTTAATTCCAAAATAAAATCCAATCAAAAAGTCCTCTAAGCAGCACAACGACTAACTTTTCAAAAATTAATAAGCTCCAAAATCAGCACAGCTTAATTTTATTGGAGCCTTTTGTAATAAAATTTTATTAATTTCACCTCAAAAAAAAAGAAAAAAAGCAAAACTTTATCATGGCAATATCAAAGTACTTTATACATCCTACATACTTTCAATGTTCCCAAAAAAAAAGAACAAGTATGAAAAAGTAATGAGTAAATTGCAAAATCACTTTTTTTTTTCGTTCCTTCATATCAAAAGATGTTTAAACATTGTGAAAGGAACAAGAAAATTATGATAAAAAAAAACAGCATTCAGTTCTTATTATTTGTGAGGAAAATGATGATGAAGATGGAAAAGTTTTATAATATTCCTTCAGCTTCATGAAAACTTTTCTCATCAAAAATGCAATAAACACAACAAAATTGAAAAAAATTGAGGAGAATAATTTTAATGTTTTTTTATAAATAATTTTTTGTGAAGAACTTTCGAGAGGTTTTCATCATTCTTTTAGGAACTAGTGGATGAGCAGTTTGATAAGAAAGTTTTCTTTTGTTTTGTTCTTAAATAAATTTCAACATTAACATTTTTATTATGTCTTAGGTTGTTGGCTAAAGATAAATAATGCATAGATAATGCTAATAGTCTTATGATTAAGGAACAACATTTTTTATTTTCAAAATTCTTTGTATTTTTCTTGAATTAATAAGTTTATTTTTTAGTGTATTTTTAGTATTTTTATATCCAAGTTGACTTTATTACACTGCTGGCTTTATTTTCTGGTCATTTGGAAATATATTTCGATGAATCTCAATTTCCATCAAAACGGATCGAAAATAGTCCCGATCGGCACAAATTGAAATGTTGCCACCACGGCGACGACTCGGTCGTATACTTAAAGCCAAGTGGCTGCCACTTGGCAATTTTCGTTGTTTTCGCCAAGTGGCAGCCACTTGGCTTTAAGTATACGACCGAGTCGTCGCCGTGGTGGCAACATTTCAATTTGTGCCGATCGGGAGTATTCGGGGTACATCCTCGTCATTCTGATGTTCTGATGTTCTGATGATTTCATAGTCAGAACGATGATGCAGAAATGCTCCAGTAGCTTGTTGCTCTGCTCTGGAGTTCCATCGAATTACAATGTTTATTTACTGAACTATATCTGTCTACAAAAGATTTAGAATCAAGATCGAATAGCTCAAATTGATTAATCAATCAAAAATGCAAACTTGACTCCACTTGACTCTTATTTGGTGCAGAATTCGATTTCAATTCAGAACCATGGTAGAGTCATGTCGTTGTGGTTACGGATTTCATATTGATTAAACGACTTCTAATATCCAGAAAGATCGGTTTAAGCAATATTTAATTCTAAAAGTAATTTCGATTGGCACCAGATGGCTAATTGATCCAAAATCTATCACCATGTAAGCGTGACTCGGACATGGTTCCAGAGCTAAATCGAATTCGGAACCATGTCAGAGTCAAGTTAGTCTGAGATCGAATTTTTGATTGATTAATCAATTTGTGCTATCAAAGAATAATCCGCGGTAGGCTAAAGAACTCATGGAAGGAAGCTGTCGATAGAGATAAGTGTCCACTTGGGAATTGGTAATTGGCAAGCGGTAGACAGCGATAGAGCAAACTTCAGGAACCGATTGAGGGAGGCCATGAATCACACTTGATCTGTACGGCCAGCGAAGTTATTAAGTAAAAAATGCTGTTACTTTAAATTTATGCTAGAAATGTTCATGGATCCGTTCTCTTATCTAACGTTGCTCCAAACTCCAAATCTGATTTAATCATTAAAAAGTTTAAGAATAAAATTTGCTTGAAAATCCCGAGTGGATAAAGATGCTTTGAAAATAGTCATTAATTGGGTATTAAGCATACCTTTACCTTGTTATAACGTATGTTGTCTTCTCGGAAATTATGAGATTCGAACTGAAGAATCTCGAGTAAATGAAAATAGAAGTCAACCTGTGCAGTTAATAAGTGAAAGTTACAATTGCAAATTCTCTATAAAACTAAACAAAATCCTATAAAAGCTAGTTTCAAGTTTAATTCAATACCATTTACTGTAAGCGGCTTACAATTTTATCACCACTTCCATTGTTATCATGAAATTAAATTTTACTAAAAATATAATTCAAATTCAATGTAAATTTCAACAATTAATCCGTTTAGTGATGAATAAAGATTGTATCAGTTCCAACAATGCATTTATATTGTAATAGCTGGAAGCACTGCAAGTACTAATTCCATAATTTTTGATGCAAATTAATTGAATTTTAAACCATCAGCAATTGCTCAATAGATACAAAAACAAGAGATTACCAAAAATAGATTATGAAGCTCTAACAAGCTTGTTTGCCATTTTTAGCATCAATAAAGTCACAGCAGACAAAAAAAAAACATTTGATTTTAAGTGCGGTTCCAAAAATGTCGATGAACAAACAATACAAAAGTGAGATTTGGAGTTCTATTGTTCGATGATTGTGCCAAAGCATCCACAACACCTACCGAGACACATATCGACGGTAATTAATTGTGTGACAATATATTTCCATTGAAAATCCTTCCTTAATTACATCAACACCTGTAATTAAGTGCTCATCATTAAACTAATTATGAATATCCCACATAGGATTACTTAATACGATAAATGCTCTATATATATGACACAATATATCTAATTGCTTCCTAGGATGTGTCTAACTTTTTTTACATCCCCCTCAATTCATTTTATTCGACTCTTAAGAGCCACAAAGTTCGGAATACTAATTTTTGCTTGCAATTAAAATTTTCTTAGTATTTTTTAGCAATGACGATGACTATTTTGGGAATGGGGAAAGTTTTTGTCATTTTCGAGAATTACAGAGTTGTTGAGTTAGATGCTTATCTAAGGGATGCAATTAGGATTGGATTGAAGCTACTGCTGAAAATTATGTTGCTAGGTGTCACTGCTGCTATGCAACCGCTAATGGCGACATGTGGGTTAATAATCTTAATGATAAAGCCACATTACGTCAGCAACTTATCAAATTGAACTTATTTTAATTTTTGAACTTATATAATTGCTTGCTGCTCATAATGTTTGAAATCTCAGTATCATTATGTTAAAAATTCTCGGATTGCATGCTCTCTGACCGTACTCAGAAGCATAAAGTAGTGGCATCAGGTTTTGTATGAAAGAGCATACTCACACCAGCATGCTCAGCGAAAATTTGAGCATGTTCTTGGCGTGCTCTTTGTACAATCTGGATAATCACGCGATTAAGAACTCTAGTTTCTCGGAAGTGTGACTGAACAGCTCAGCATGAACCCTAATTGAATGGAAACCCGATTTTAGGAATTAGCAGTCTAATGCTCATAATCATTATTGCTAATTTATTTGGAACATTTTGACTCTAGTCAGGAGCTACTTCACAACACAATATTAGGCTACAACCCAGACATCTAACTAAAGCTGGATGATTTATGAGAGTTTTTAGGTTTGATATCGGAATAACTTTTGCAAAACTGTATCCTAAATGGATATCCACGTTAAATGCATCAAGATCCCCATCTAGATACGCATTTGACTCTAAAATTCACTCTAAAATTCACTTTCAATTTTGTCACTAAAATCCACGTTTTTTAGGTTCCTGAAATCTGATAAGAGAAGCGAATATTGTACTAAGAATCAATATAAACCGGTTTGGCATCGGTAATTGGCTAGCAGTTGCATGCAAAAGAGCCAGCTTAAGATGCAAAATAAGATTTTTAAAGGCAATTAATCACAATTGATCTTTATGGCCAGAAAAGTAAGAAATAAGTAAGAAATCATAGAATCCCCCAAAAATATCACCTCTGTCCTTAAAAATTCACCAAAAAACATTTTTCAACAATTTTAAAATTTCCTCTAAAACTTCCCAAAGCAACCCACGAAGTGGAAAATTCAGTTTTATTCTAAAATTAAACTTCCAAAAACAAAAAATGTCACTGCGGAAACGAAAGAATTACTTGGTATAAATTAAGACCAAAAAAAGAATTGATGAACAAAATCAGCGCAGCTTTGTGTCTATGGAAATTTCACGAGAACAATAATAATAGCTCGCAGTTTCTTACAAAATGACACAAAAATGTTAAATTCTCAAGCAGCCACAAAGTAATTTGAATTCTTGCAAAAAAGTATATATATAAAATTTTAAGTTTAATTAACTTGTTTGGCATGAAAATGAATAATTGAGCATCTTGAGAACCACATCATGTGTAATTTTTCACACTCAGCCGCAATCGCATCAAGAGGCCGTCTCAAGCACGCTGTGGATTGTGAACACATTAAGCAACAACAAGCATGAACTCATTCAATGAATTTTGATGACATAACCAGTCACAAAGTAGGCAATCGAATGGATTGAATCAACACAATAAAATTTGAGTATTGACTGCATTGCCATTTGAAAGTATTTTTGAAGGCAAATAGTAATGAGAAAAGAGAAGCCTGATTATTACTGGATTGATCTTTGCCATTTTAAATTAAGGTGTTTTTTTACATGCTTGGTTATAGAAATGAAGGCTGAATCGTTTTTGCTGTTAATGGATTTTATTGGATTGAAGAAATTTTGCTGATTTAGAGATGAATAATTTTGTGTCAAGTCGTGAAAGAAGTTAAGGTGATTGATTTGCAATTGAGGTAAGAGTTTTGTCATGGATTGGAGATTATGGAATAATTTTGGAGATTCTTGCGTAAAGGAGCTTTGGGGAAACTTTCATTTAAATGAGGTGAATTGGGGTTAGTCAATTAAGGTATCTGTAGGATAATTCCAAGAAAAAGAGTAATTCCGACGTAACGGATCCTGAGTGGGATTCAAGCCCACGTTCTATGATTTCCAGTTGCATGCTTCTGCCTTTTAAGCTACCGAAAGTTATTTGACTTTATGGCAAAATTCATTTTATTAAAGTATTCTTCTCACTGGTGCATTTGCATTAATATGCCACTGAGAGGCCATTAAAGGAATCAAAGTATCGACTAGAAAACTACCGAAGTAAAGTTTGCATTATGTTACCATGTAGGTTGATTGGCTTACATCAGAGCTCGAAGTCGAGTCGAGTCGAGTCGACTTGAAGTCGACTACATTTGAGTCGGGTCGACTTCAACCATATCGACTACGAGCTCTGGATTACATTCTACAAAAACCCGATCAGTGCTCTGAATTGAAATATTGTCTATACTGTTGTCAAACGAGCTTAATCAGGGAGAGGTCTGGATTGAGGGTCATAGTTAAATTACTGTGAAGCTATAATTGAGCAGCGTTCACTGAGCAACTTTATGACAGCTGCATGAATACACCGTATGGTTCATACTGCCCACTAAGCCACCATATGAATAAAATCTCAATGTTTGTCGTCCAAACAGATTTGCTTTGCATTTATAAATGGTCTATACTAATAAACTAACATTTAAACTCAATATAGCACCAGCTACCCATCAAATCAAACTAAAAGAACCCAAAAATATTCAATTCCATAAATTCCTGACCTCTTAATTGCTTTAATTCTCAAAAGAACTTGATAAACCAACACAAAAAATCATTACAAAAGCCATTAAAGAAGCCAAACAAATTTCTTAACAGCTCCACATACCAAACTAATAACCTTCCGATTTTCTTCAAATCACAAACAAAAGAACCAATTTTTAAGCATTTTTTTTGATAAAACAAAAAGAAGTTCTTTCCTTACTAATGACTTTCTTTTGTATTTTTTTTCTACTCTAAAGCTGTGTAGCATGGGAAAAAAAATCATTTTTGTAGCTAGAATTGTTCACTTTAACACAAAACTTCTTGTTCAATTAAAAGGGAAACAGAAAGTGCTTTCATGTGCTAAAAATTCATCTCAAACAAAACAAAAAAAAAAAAGTTTTTTTTTTTTCACCTCAAAATTCTTTCCTCGATGGTTTCTTTTGTGATATTTTTTTTTGTTAGTCGTCCCTTGAACTTTTCAATGCCAACTGGAAATTTCTCTCAATTTTGAGATGAATACCATTCCTTCCTTAGAGGATGTACGTGTATGATGTCGATGATGGACTTGAATATTTGAGGATTTTTGTTAGTTTTGATTAGTTCATAATTGAGCTTGACCGAGTGGTCTAAAATACATAAGAACTAGTCAACAACTGGGCATTTACTTGCCATCAAATAGTTAAAACGTATTTTTGTCTATTTGGATTTAGTTCTTAATGGTAATTTAAATAATAATTAAAAGGAATATAGATAGTTAAGTAGTCAGAAAACATGTTTTTGAGACTAGTGCTATGCACTAGTACTTTAGTTCTGAATTATATTACGACAATAGGAGATACTAGTACACTAGAATTCTATAACAATATTCTAGTACTTTAATACTGAACAGTAGATTTGGACTATGCTCTAGTACTAAAATATCATAATCTAGTACTCTCATACTGTAGTGCTTTAATATGCCAACAATCTAGTACACATTTCAGTATTTTCCTAGTTATTGAATACTATACTAGTACAATATGCTAGAATTCTAGTACATTTTAGTACAATACTAAACTAGTATTTGCCTAGTACTACAATATTCTAGAATTTATTGACAATAGTCATGCATTACACTTGAATTCAAGTATTTTGGCACCCTTATATGCTAGTTATTATACATAATATATTATATGCCTTATATTCTAATTCTTCAGTTTGACTTTGGTATCCTAATACTCAAGTTCTGCACTATTAGGCTATGTTCTAGTCTTTTAGTACCATACTCTACTACTCGAACTTTAATGCTTTACGTTCTATAGTACTTTAGTAATATGCAAGAATCTGGTACACGAGTATCTAAATTAGTTTTACTCTAGTATTATACTAGTTCTCTAGTTTACTGCAGTAATGGTGCTCTAGTATTTCAAATCACTAGTTTTGTAATACTCTCGGACACTAATGCACTATTGTCTCAATGAGCTAGAGTACTAGTATAGCAATAGAAGCAGGATAATTGAATACTATATCATAGAAGCACTAGAACGCTAACGTTGATTGCTAGAATCCAAATAAAAACTAGCTTTACATTGAAAGAGAACGTAAAAGAGTTAAAGCATTTGAACTCCAACCAGACATCATTGCCAAACAATGCCAAAAACACAAAAAAAGGCTCTTTTTAATATTAAACACAAGAATTTTTATGCTTCAATGACCATCGAAAGGTCTCGTTCAGTCTCCTTTTTTTATTCAATAATATCCATTTTTGTGATTAAAGTACTTTCCATTAAATGCTGAATACACAAAAAAAATAAAAAAAAAAAAGTTGTGAAGCAAGCATCAGCAATCCAATCATAATGAAGGAACATAAAGAAGGAAATTGTACTAAAGATTTTTTATGTTATGGTTCATGCTTAATCATAATCATCACAATAACAATAATAATGATCGTAAAAAAATTGCGTAATATTCCAAACAAAAAAAGGCACATGCATGTTCATTATTTTATCATTCTTTGTCAGGTTCTTGTGTGGGAAATACACAAAAGACAATTATAGACTGCACCATGAACAAAATAATTAAAGAAATATGCTGAGAGTTAACGAAATATTAACATAAATGTTTTATTTATGCTGCAATTCACTTTATTTTGACATTTTACTGTTGCCAACGATCCGTTGTTCGGAAATGCCATTGTCTGCTTGTGCCTGCATTCCGTACAATTATACTTGTTGTCAGAAAGATACAAAATAATGTGATGGAAGTATTAAAAATGCATGAATGTAGAAGAAGGTCGTTCAGATTTGAGACTTGAGCATCTAAAAAAAAAACAACGAGGCATAATCTAAGGTTGATGTAAGATTACTGGTATTAGCTTTAAAATGCATGACGATAAAGATGATGAGGAGAATTAAGGTCGGTTTTGGGACGGTTTAAGGTGAGATTCTTGAATTGTTTAAAGCGATTGGGGCTTTTTTTGCTGTTTTGGGTATGGAATGTTGTGAATTTTTGGGAGATTTGGAGAATTGGGAGCTGATTTTGAATGGATATGCGATTTAGACATAGAGTATGAAAGTTCAGGTAAGACTGTAGTTGACTTTGATCTTTAATTAGGTTTTATTGTCTGTTTTAATTGTTCCAGCAGCGAAACCTAAGAGGTGTCAGAGAGAATGTCAATGCCGTGACAGAAATTCAAGTATGGTCCACCGCCCTTGGTTGGAATCTGCTAGGGAAAGGACGTTTTGGAGCTCTAAAGGCTATTGAAGTCATTAATCCACACAACCCAATACGTAGAACATCCTCAAAATCCCGAAATATCCCCAAAATCCCCATCTCTTCCCGACATTTGAAAACATCATTTTCGACATCTCTTTGGATATCCCCAATCTAATCACAATCCATAGTATGAACATGACAAGTGGATTTTCCACACCTTGCCACAAACCGTCATGTGATGTTATTCACAACTAGGTGTGATTCACAACATGCTGTAAATACAAGCTCCATTTTAATTAATCATATCAACAGTTTATAATCTGAGCAATTGCTCATACCTAACCTCAAAAATAAAAAATATGCTTTCTTTTACCAAACTTGAATGCCCGAGCAGCACATTGTGTTTGGTAGGGGAGCGGTAAGTTGGTGTATTGAGGGTAGGATGCAAAGTTGTCGTGATAGAATTGCTATGTCGTACTATCAACAGTTAGACGCGAAGTTGCCCTGACCTGTCGGATTTTGACCGAATTTATGCCAAAATATGAGATTTGCCATATTGAGCATCTCGGGAATATTATTAATCAGAGCTACAAACCCAATAAAATACTCTAAAACTCCAAAGACGGGATGATCAGTTCTAATAGGATTACAAATGATTTTTAAGCTACAACCTAAAATATTCCCAACTCACGCAATTAGTAAATCTACCGGAACAAGCACTCACTTCAACAAAAAAGCAGTCTAATTCAAATGCATAACATGTGTAGCTCTAACCACACAGACAAAAAAAATCAAAGATGATTCACATGCAACGGATGTTTAAGATTTCAACAACATCATTGTCTAAGTCCCTACATTCTTCACAATTGTGTTTAACATTCTTCATGTCTCGTCACACACACAAAACAACAACAACAAAAAATTGACAGCATAATGAAAATGCATAAAGTGAAAAAAAGGTCATTTAGCAACTACAAATTGAGAGGATTTAACAGCAACAACAAAAAAGTAGCCGAGAATTTTCAAGCCTTTATTTAACATTTATTTTTATCATCGTCATCAGCTGCATGAAATTATGAAATTAAACTGGAATTATTGTTGAACGACAATAATATTTTATTTCTCATTTTTTTTTTATATTTTTAATTGAGCTGTTCTCCATTCTTTATGCTGGTGCTGTGCTGGTCGCTCTCAAGAGCTTTAGAATTATCTCAAAAATTATTAATTTAAATCTTCTGCATGAGGGAAAAATGTGAAATCACAGCTTTATAGCGTGAATTTATGGGAATTGAAAGAAGTTTTGGGATGGCTGGCTGGATATGGATGTATGTTGATGAGATTTTGTTATAAAAATTGCAAGTAAATTGATTTGAAGCTTACAATGTTGATTAGCATTTTCAATCCACTTGAGGCTTCAATTTGTAGACATTTAGAAGACATTTGCGTCATTTTTAGTGCTGCCCCAAAGATTTCTACTCTATTCAGCTTTTAAATAACTTCTTGTGCTTCTAAGAAGGTCTAGCAAAGTGGCAAAAATTTCTAGTAAACTCCTCCACAAAGTTAACAACTGCAACAGTGTAGAATCCACATATCCGAACGGCACAATGTGGTGAATCGCATATTTCAACGTAAAAATAGATCAAAATGGATCAGATGAAATGATGCCTTTAGGACAATTTTGTGTCTTGCTGTTGATACGGCAATGTATCGGTAGTACCCTAGAAAACTCGTAATGCTGTTTGGACTTAACTCTCATTAAAGCTTCTAAATGACCAAATCAAGCCTAATTTCGACTATAACTCCATCTAAGTGAAGTTCCTCTTGGTATAGTTTCTAAATAGCCAAATCAAGCTTAATTCTAGCTCTAATCCTTCTTAAGGGAAGTTCCTCTCTGTATAGCTCTTCTTAAGCTCTTCCTCTTCTAAATATTCAAATCAAGCCTAATTACGGCTTTAATTCTTCCTGAAGGAAGCTCCTGCAATTCTTTTACAAACATTTTAACCACTTAATCCAACTTGGACCTGATAATTACCTCTATGCTCACCATACCCTCCATAATCTGCGCTCCATACCCCTCCATCAACTCCATACATTCAATCCCACTTCCAGCTTCATTCCTCCCAACTTCTTTTCTATTTGCGCTAAACATTTTCATTTCACTACTTATATCGTATATATTCATAAGAATGAGCAGTGATGACCATTAATTGAGTTGTGGAGAAAGAGAAGAGACTTCTTTATTGAATTAAGAAAAAAAAAACTGGAAAGAGCAGCGGTAAAAAATAGTCAAGCTGGTTTTGCAAAGTCTACTGGAAGCTGGTAATTAAGTGCGATTACTGTTGACTACTTTAGAATGTTTTATTGAGATTTTTATGGGAAGTTGTCGATTTTGATTGGAGTGGAAGGAGATTTTTATGGGAAATTTTGGATGTTTATTTGTTTTTTGATGGAATTTGAATGGTGTTGAGCAGTATGGGGCTGGTGAGTACTGTTAGGTTTAATGAGGAATGTGGATAAGAATTGGGTGTAGTGATTTTATGGATCTAGAGACTGATTATCAACTGATTATGTAGAATTGATGAGGAATTCAGCAGTGTCGATATCAGATGTCCATTTTGAGTATTATTGGCCAGAATTTAGGCAATGTTCATGACAATATAGTCTGTGGATGAAGCCGTTGAAGTAGATTATGGCAACTTTATTAAAATTCTATCAAAAAACAAATTTAAAAGCTTTTTAGATCATTGAGGATCCAGAGCTGCGGTAGGATGATTCCTCCAACTGAGTATCGAACCGAGGATCGCAGGGTCAATATTGCCATAATCATGTACCGAAGTACAAAATCATTACGCCACTGAACCACTTCGACTCACTAAATTATAGCAACAATAATCAAATCATATTCTTAAAATTGAACAGCAAATTGAAGACTTTCACACAAGAGGTAGATAGGAAGTGACTTCCAAAAAACCACATCACCCTGGATACATCTCTACCAACCTACATTCCGTCTAAATCAAAGATGTGCAACCTGTGTAAGTGATTTTTGTAAATGACATAAATTTCATGCCGTGTGCGATTTCGATAGAAGTTTACCGACAATGTGTGCCCCGAAAAATAAAAGGTTGCCCACCACTGGTCTAAATCGTCAATTACATTCCTCAAAACACCAATTTCACAATTTTCATTGACTTTAATTAACGAAATATGAGACAACATCTTCAACAATTACATCAATATTCTCTAATTAGATATCGAAATTGCCCTCTTAAAGGAATTTGATCTTGGCACTTGAAATAAATATTTTTTCTTTTGTGTTACATGATGACAATCTTCTCCAATGATTCCATTCACTTGACCTTAATGAGAGATAACATTGAGTTGATATTTAATTAAAGAAAATTATTTTGCTGATGTACAACACAATATTTATAGCTTAAATAATTCTGCGCAAAAAATCTCGTTCCATTTCCGTCCATGAAAGAAAATTTCTTCATTATTTTCGTGCGTTTCTAATTGAGGAAGACGCTAATTGGCAAACATTGACCTCAACTTTTGTCAATTTCTTCTTATAAATCGACTAATAAAGTTATTAGCAGGTATTCATACTAGTGCGGTCAATGATGTCTGTTTATCTTAACGGTTGTGCGATTGTGTTTGTCATTTTTACATCTACGACGTCTAACGGAGTCTTGCTAATTATTAAAGTTGATAATTATCACTAATTTGTTGATTATTTAATTATTGAGACGGAAGCTGTTGAGGTTTTGTGTTGCAGTCAAGGAGATTTTAATGTTTTTTGCAAGTTCATAAAGAAATGGAATTGAAAATGGAGTTTGCCTGAATGGAACTGGCTGAGATTGGTTGATACTAAGTCTAGTTATACGCTTGACATTTAACGGCAAGTTCCACAAATGTCAAGTTTATAAATAGACATATTTTGGCTCTTGTACACTTTTAGCAATAGTCTTTGTTAGAGGTCGTTGACTTATTTTGTCCGTGATTAGATCGATGAAGCCTACTTTCCTGCATTTTTGGTCAATTTCAGGTCGGTGTAAAGCCAAATTGAGTGGAATTAGCACTTCAGACGTTTAAAACCGAACGGACCTGTATCCTAACTCTATCTCAAGAATTCATTAGAGTCTAGACATCAAAAACCCAAGCTACCAAGTCAGAATTTCCATATATTCTACCTTTGTGCTTGTTATGCCATCCAAAATAGACACAACTTCTACGTAATTCATAAATTCAAACTCAAACATAGACTGTTCATTGCCGCAAACATGTAGATCCAATTCTAAGAACTTTAATAAAAGTCAGATAAATTTTCTATAGAACAGACTTGATTCTTGTGATGAACAAATCAATGAAAAAATACCAATGCATTCAAATTGAAATTCTTGTGAATTTTTTCCTTGATATTTCATTCTACATGCTTCATTTAATTTATCCTGATAACTGTGTTATATTGACTTTGTGCTGTTTGAGAGTTATGATAGCAATAGACTAAGTATTCAGACATTTGATTTGTAAAGGGATGAATTTTATTGATGAAATGGATTTGTGGATGATAATCAGAGTTGATAGTGGGATTAAATGTTAGGATTAATACCATGGCAGCATATTGTGGTCGTTAGGAAACCGAAACGTCTTATGAGTGACCGTTATGTCACTGGAATGACCTTGAAATGACCGTTACGTCACCGAAGCGACCAATGCTTTCCCAAAATGACTTCATCATCACCATAATGACCACTAAGTCACCGGAATGACCACAATGTGACCTAATTGACCGTTACATCACTAGAATATCACCGGAATGACTGCAACGTTACCAGAATCACGACAACGACACCGGATCGATCGCTATGTCATCGCAATGACCGCAACATCACTGGAATGACCGCTATGTCTCGGAAATGACCGCTACGTCTTCAAAGTGACTGTTATGTCACCAACGTGAACGTTACGTCATCAGAGTGACTGTTACATCACCGAAGTGACCGTCTTCGTCACTGACGGCACCATAAAAGCTGTATTGAGCTCAATTTTACAGTGATTGCTTTGCCGTATCCTGATATTCGAGGTAATTTCAAAATTTATCCAGCATTTACCCCTGCACAAACTCATACAACCCAAAAAAAACATCCACTTGACACGAGCAAGCACTTAATAAGTGTTAATGAGTTCCACACAAAAACCAACAATTAAATTTTGTAGCTTAAAAATATGAAAACCATTACAAAAATCTCAATTAAGATAAAATTTTTACAACAATAAGCCCAAGAATAATCATTTTTCATCTCTACAGTAAAAAGTTCCCACTAATCATCGACCTTCCAAGTCAACAATTGTTTAATTAACAACTGCATCTAATTAGAAGAATTTTTTTTCAATTCCCTCAGCAGATCTGAGACATGGTAGACAATTAAAGTAGTGATAATGGCATATTATATTTAACAAACTGCATAAATTTGTATTTAGTAAGATTCTCATCGCTGCTTTTATGCTTTTATGCCTGAAAACGAGAAAAACCGACTATGAAGTAATAGCAAGCCACGAGAAAAAAATACAATTTGCATCAACAAATGCGGAATCAAATTTAAAGATTTGCAATATTCATACTGGAATGAGTTAATTGTAAAGTTTGGTGGGCATGGCAGCATGGCAGTTGTTGAATGTGAAATTGAGGAACTTTGGGTTTCGTTGGATGGATCAGGAGTGGAATTTTATCAATTTATAGGTTTTGATGCTTAATTTGGAGCAGGTTGCAATAAGTAGCTGTTCACTTACTACTCCTGAGTGGACTAAAATACGTTAGAGCCTAGACATCAACTAGACCTTGACCGACCTTTAGGTTATTCTACTCAAATTACTTTATTGCTCCTCACACTGTCACTATAGTGAGATCTTAAGCTCTGGATTCCCATTGTGCCACAATGAAGAGTCTTACATAGTCCTGGGGACGGTTTCTTGTCTACTTAGGTCGACTTGACGACTTGACTATGGCTTAGATCGTATTAAGTCAAATCTAACCTTTCCTGGCTGTAATTAGTTATTTAATTATGAACCGTATCTAGCAACTGCGTGTTTTTGTATGAATTAGCATGCATGTTTTGTTAACATGCATTAACGTGCATAGTCAAAACGTAATTTAGACATGATTCAGGGCTATTTGTACACAAAATTTAGTCATATTATGTCTAGGATAGGATGGTATCTTAGTTATTCTTATGATTAGGTCATGTAACTCAGTGATGGCCAATCATTTATGCTTCACGACACAGTTTGATGGCAGGACTTGATCAAAACCGCACTCGGCAAACTGTTCATGACATTTCCTAAGATTTTGGGCAGCACATAGTTTCCCTACCAATAATCTAACTGAATAAGACTACAATGCAGCCCATAATTCCACTATAATGTTCGCAATAACACTCCAAAGACCCCAATCCACCTCAAAAAAAACCTTTAACTATTCAGATCTTTAAGATCCAGAACTGCGCTAGGGCGATTCGCGGCTAATGATTAAATCCACCTCAAAATACCCCAAAACCATCACCAAACCATTCCCCACAAAAAAAATCCAAAAATTTATTAATCACCAAAAAAATCAAATAAATAACAACGAAAGTGTGAAATAACCGAAAAACAATTCACAATATTATTATATCCACTAAACTGTATTTAAAATTGAATTAGCCGCTACAAAAAAAATCGTATTGTGAAAAATGTACCGAGTACAGATTTATGATCCGATATACGCAAATTTATTATCGAAAACAATAGAGCAATAGAGATTTTGCGAACAGTAGCAGCAGCATGCAAGGTTCATTAACAATTAACACAAAAAAAGAGTTGAATGGGGGGAATTCTTGGGTTAGGTAACACTAGGGATAAGGGGGCAGAGGAAGGTTCGTGAGTTTGTTACGAAGCGGTATAGCAGGGGAGAGGTAGGGACACAGTGGGTCCATAAAATGCAATATTCAGCGTTACCTAATTTCTGAACAGTCCCCAAAAAAAATTCACGTTTTTTTCCAGCATTTAAAAAATTTTATTTTTATTTATATTTTTAATGTCTGAACAGTTTTTAGGCCTCGTTTCACACACAAGCCGACCAATTGTCTGTCTCACTATACATCCAATGCATAACCCCAAAAAAAAACAGTAACGTGAAAAGAGCGAGAATGTACACACAAAAAATGCGAGAATTAAATTAAATTAATTTTTTTCTGGTCCATAAAACGGTTTTTATTGTTGAATTGAAATCTATGAAGTAAGTGCGACAATGAGCGAATGTGTATGAGGGGGAAGGGAGAGAATTATTGAGCAGATACGATAAATTATTTTAATAACTTCTACTGCCTACGTACTCTATGACTGTTACTTAATATGACGAAAAAAAATTATTATTCTGTTTTTGTTACTGCATATATTTTTATATGAGTAAGTAGCAGGGGACAGGAGCGTATGAAGGGGGATGAGGTAAGGGCAAGTGTGTGTCAGTCTGCACTGGTCAGCCTGTACTGGTCAAATGACACAGCTTTGATAAGCCAACCCTGGTTAAGTGACACACACAGCTAACCCAGGTCAAGTGACACACAGAGCGATGTCCTGGTCAAGTGACACACAGAGCGATGCCCAGGTCAAGTGACACACACAGCCAGCCCAGGTAAAGTGGCAAAAACAGCTCGCCCTGATCAAGTGACACACAGAGCGATGCCCAGGTCAAGTGACACACAGAGCGATGCCCAGGTCAAGTGACACACAGAGCGATGCCCAGGTCATGTGACACACACAGTCAACCCAGGTCAAATGACACAAACAGCCAGCTCTTCCCCCCTCCTTATTTTGAAGAATATTCTCAATTTGTCCCCCTGAATACTCCCCTGATGACAACAAAATCTTTTCTATGTGTTGCCTTTATAAATGCCAATTAAAATTCTAACTTACATTTATTGTCTGTGTATAATAAGACTTTTGTTATTTGTGATTGTGGTTTATGGATAGAACGAATTTTACTTTCTAATCGTTCATTTTAAATGGTCTCATTTTTTGTTGATTTTGTAATCGAATTTAAGGCTGATAGGTTTGAAAGTTGTATGTATATGCAATGCGATTTTTTACACATTTTGAAATTATGACTTGAATTGAATTAAAGCAACTGTTGAATGATAACTGGAACAGGCAATTTTTTATGCATATTTCTGGTCATTGATAAATTGTAAAATTGTTGTTGGAATTAAAAATGAGAGTATGATGATTATTAATCAGGTATTTTTGAAGGTTTGGCTTGTGAGTCGTCTAGTAGCGTAACATGAGTTGTAGAAGGTGTAGCTAGAAAAGAATTTTAAGGTAAAATGGGCTGATTTTCTGATTTTGAGCTACTTAAGCTGTTGGAATTCATTTGCAAATTTGAAATTAATTGCTATAGGAATAATCTTTGTGTGTGAATTTTTTAGACTGAATCTGTAGTCTTATGATGAAGACCAGAGTTGGTATGACTACAATATCAGTCTGAACTCCCAAAATCCTGCCACCTCTGATGGAAATGCTTGCTACTTCACTGAATTATAGCCTGACTTTTTGTATAAATCTCAAAAATATAGGGGTTTTGAGTACGAAAAACCGTAGTTAATTGAAGATTTTTTTCCCCACAAAACCTCCCTGATTTCACCCCTGGACTACAGCAAGTAAAAAATCAAAATATAGCCAGTTATTAGAAAGTTATGAAATTTATTCAATTTACTAATTTTTCTATTGAATATCTTAGTTTTGGTTATACATATATGCAGGCGATAACAAGCGATAGAGCCAGTTACAAATGCCATCTGAGGAAATCCATATATGATGTCGGAGTAGAGTAGAATTGGATATATCGAGCTTTATATTGGTAAATTTATCATTGTAAAAGAAGGAGCCTCTTTTGCCAAATGGATAGGCAGCAGACCAGAGACATATGTGTATGACATTTTTGTGAATATGTGGGTTCGATTCCTATGCATCTAAAATTCAGAAAATGCAAGCTTTTGCCTAATTGGCCTAACTCTACAATTATGTCGATTAACGCCAATTATGACTAGATTTGGTGATTAATTGAAATTACTGCAGAAGTCATTAAAGAATTAAGTAATTCTGAAACTCCCCCAATTCATATTCATTAGCAGTCAATATGTAATATCCAAATGACTCAAACATTCAGCACTGAATACAAAAAAACAAGCACTTTAAAAATAAATCGACTAGAAAAAAATATTAATCCACAATATTAAATCAACACCATGTAAAACATCCATTAAACTACATTCTCTCCCCTACGTAAATCCATCCATAAAGCAACAACAAAAATTAAAACTATTATTCTAGTCAACAATGCTTACATTTTGTTGTATTCATTAACTTATGACTCTTTTTTGTTGTTGTTGTCATATATTTCCATAAATTAAATTTTTTTTTTTTCATGCACAACAAGGCACAGATATTTAATTTATTTACAATACATTCCAAATTATCATTCATTATTCTCGTCATTCCATCCAGTTCCCCTACCTCCCTGACAAAAACTTTATCAATTAATAAGTTTTTTTTTTTTGGCGAACAAGAACATGACTGACACGTGAATCAAGTGTACCGCTGTACAGTTCTTTCTTTTTTGGTAGGCAACATGACACGATGCTGGAAATGTCAAAAAGAGCCATTTTTGTAATAAGGTCAATTTTTTTTGTGTCCTCCTTCTTCCCTCGTTTATATGTTGCCATATCTACGTCATTGCATAAAAAAAGTGGAAAGGAACAGCAAAAAAAAAGTTTGTTTTTCTAAATTAAGAAGTTTTTCTTTTCTTTTCTCTTTTTTTGAGCAGAATAAGAAGGAAGATAGAAGATGGAATGAGAAGAAATTGCTTTTAAAGTTCTGTCACATTATGCTTGCAGAAAGTTTTCTTTTTTTTATGCTCTGTGCAATTTTTATTGACGCATTTTAAGATGAAGATTGTATTTGGGAAAAGTTAGAGATATATGAGCATATTGTCTGTTGAATTTATGAGGGAAGGTAACATATGGAGTAATTTGGTAATATTAATTTTGGATAGGTGGGGTGCAGAGCCGTGCAGAGCTTGTATGTGACTTTATTGAAGTTGATTTTACTGTTTTTAGGTCGAGTTGATTCTTCTGTGGTCAACATGACACTTTTTAAGTCAAATCAATTTTACTTAACTATTTGAAAGTCAATTGAACTCTATTAAAGTCAGTTAGAGACATTCGAATTATATTTGACTGTTTTTAGGTAAACCTGACTCTGATGGTGCTGAATTGTCAATATTGTCATCAGTTCTAATCTGTTGAAGATGGACTGAGTTTACGGATCCTTATTAAAGTAGATTCGATTTTTTTAAAGTCCTGACGACTCTGGTATAATCAATTTGAGGAACCTGAAGTATTTTTGATTATTTTTTGAAGTAGACTTGGACATTTTGAAGTCTAGCCGACTATATTGAAAATAGTTCGACTATATCGAAGTCAATTTAACTCAATTGAAGTAAGTTTGTCAGTTTAGTGGCATATTGCATACGAGCTTATATGGCTACCGTAAGGCGTTTACTTTAGAGGAAACAGCTCAAAAATACAAAGAAAGAACTTAAAAAAACATTAGTAAATCTCCAATTATTTTATATCGTTTCCAAGTCAACAAAAAGCTTAATAAAATGCCATTAAAATTGTCTCAAATGATCCAAAACAAGCTTCATAAAAAAAACAAATGTCTTCCATAGAAATCTTCTATAAAATGCCAAAATTCACACCCACGTAATTAAATTCAATTAAAATATTATTCCACAAAATTATTTGCTTTCGCAAACATCACAATCAGCGGCTTTTCATGCTAAAAAATCTTCTCTTGACATTTTTCCTCTAATTCCATCGTCAGGGATACAGCCCTAAGACTTTGCTTGCTTTTTATGAATAACTTTTCCACGAAAATAAAATTATATTTTCTTCCTTGCCATTTTTTTCAAAATGCGCTTAAAGCTTACTTCCACAAGATAATTTAAAGTGACACGAACAATTTTTCATCTCAATTTCCAATTCTTTAAGTGTTCTTATTTCACTTTATTGATAGTACACACAATTGTATGGAGGAAAGGAGAAGTATTCTTTTCGATGAGACATTGGGGTTAGTTGGAGTGATGTGTATAGTTATCATTGATACAGTGCTCATTTGAAAGGAGAAATATGCATTATTGTTGATCTGACACAGTGATGCACAGTCTGTGTGTCTCTATAAACTCGGAAATGCCATTAAACGTTGGCAGTGCGAGGTTTCAATCAAGGCTTACCACTAAAGTGTGCCTCGAAATACAGGTTGCTCAACGCTGATGATCTAACAGAAGAATTTCAATTATGGACAACGAATTCTGAGTGAGACTCAAACCCATGTCCTATATGACTTTTGGATTCTTGATTCTACCACTGAGCTATCAGGGACTATCGAAGGATATTGAACAAAATGTGATATAGTGCCATATATAAGCTATACATCTTATCCAAAGAGCGCTTGGAAGGAAGCTGTCGAAAGATACTGTATTATAATTGGTATTGGTAATTTTCAGATGGAATTCGGCGATAGAACTAGCTTTATGGGTCATCTGAAAGAGGCTATGAGTATGGGCAACAAAATGGTACACGAACTCTTGACCACGTCCCAAATCTTCAAGATTCATTTAAAAAATTCCATTCATTAAATGAAACACAGCTTCATCCTCTTACACTTAACCGTATGCCATGGGCAGTTTTGATCTAGGTTAACCACTTATTTGTGCTGCAAGCAATGGACAGTTGCCTTTCTGAAGTTAACAACCAAGTTGGGCCGCAAGAAATGATAATTTGAATTCTACTGCTATAGAATCCCATAAAATTCCATCCATCACTTAAGCACACACCCCACAATAAAGAATTGAGGACCGAGATGGAGGAACAAGAGAACTGAAAAAGTGGACAGCACGATAAATGGAGCAGATCGAGAAAAAAAAGTACAACATTTTTCTTGCTTCATTCTGCAAGCATAAAAAAAAAGTCTCTCAGTCCTCTGACTATCTATCTACATGTATATGTGCTGCATGTCTTCATGCTGAACAGCAGTTTAAAAAAAAAAGCTACTTTTTTGAGTCTCAGATTGTGATGCAATTTTTCTCTTTCTTGTCTTCTTCTTCAACTCGTTCACACATTCACATACATGCTGCATTCATGACTGTATAGTGGACTTTAAATGCAATTCACTTACCAAGAATGAACACAGTTGTAGACTCTTTTGTTGTATGTGACTACAATCGCATTAACATATCCGTAAAAAGTAACAAGAATTATCTTCAGTTCCACAACACTTTTTAACACATTTTATTTTTTGTTGGTTAGAACTTCCTAAATGACAGAATCAACCTTCGTCACCAAATCCATTTGTGATGCGATGAGCACACACACAAGAGATAGGTGAGAAGTCTTCTTTTTTTTTGGGGAATTGATGAAGATTTTTAAGTATTTTTTTTTTTTTGCTATTTACACTCAAGAAAAATGAGCTTCTTATTCCTTCATTCTTCTTTCTGATACATTCATGAATAATGACTTTTTTTTTCTCTCTTTTCTTCTTTCTATCCACCAACACAGACAACAAACTTGTGTATAGTTTTTTTTTGCTGCTTTCACATTCTTATTCTTTCACAAATCTGAAATATTATTATTTTTTTTTTTGTATTCACTCTCCTTTATTATTATTATTACTTTATATATATTCACATGTGAACGGTTCTGTTGTATCACATCATCATCAATATATTCATGCTTTTTTTATCTTAATGACCACTTTTTTATTTTACTTGATATTAGACAATATTTTTTTATTATTATAACTCATATGAGTGAGGATGGGAATCACATCATCAACTTTTTTTTGGATATCCGCAAAAAATTAATTTTTTTTCTTTTCTTTTATTCTATTCTGTTTTCGGCCTTCGGAATTTGATCTATCGAATCTTTATGTCGATGGCCTTTTTATTGCTCTTCTTTAACTTCTTTTTTTTGCTTTCGTCAAATCAATACACAAAGTTTGTGTGTGAATCTCATGACACTATAGCACAAACTACTATCATTTTACTGATATAATTTTTATATATATTTTTTCGCACTTCTTCTTTGATCAGCTTAGTCAGATTCACATTCCTTTAATTTTTCTTCTTCTCTGTGGGGTTCAAATATTTTTTTTTATTCAGTCCGCGATGATTTTAGTCCGAAAAAAATTAAAAATTAACAGAAACTCAAAAAATGTTTGTCAAAAATTCGCAAATTTTTTTTTCTCTCAAAATTTGACACAATTTAAAATTTTTTCTTTCAAGTAACAAGATTCTTATTTTTATGTAAAGTTATTTGAGCACTGGACAAATTTCACATCCGTTCTGCTTGACAGTCGACTACTGAAATAAAATATTCAGCAATGGGAATTGAGATGAAATGTTTGTGAAGCAATTGAGCTTGGATGGGAAAACAATGGGGAATATTGTGAAGTTTTAGAGAATTTTTGGTGGGGAAACATTGAAGGTTCAACATTGAAATTTTTGTTTAGAAACAATCGACAAAATGAAATTATTGTTAAAACATTTGAATTTAATGAAATAATTAAAATTTTGTTTAAAATCATTCAAATTAATTTTTAATAAAATTAAACTTTTTGTTCTAATTTATTGAAAAATCTTATTCAAAAACATTGAAAACTAGTCAAAATGAATTGAGTTCTAGTCATTAAACATTCACCTTTGATTGTAAAACATTAGGAATCTATAGTAAAACATTAAAAACTGATAGTAAAACATTGAGATATTTAGGTAAAAATTCTAAGATTGATTGCCAAGCATTATGAATTTGACATAAAACAATGTATGCAAAACATCTTAGATTTGTGATGAAACATTGAACAACATTCAATGTGTGGGTGACACATTAAGTCTGTATCTAAAACATCTAAATTTTTACTAAAAGAATTAAAAATTGTATGAAAACATTAACATTGTTAGCAAAAACAGTGAATTTGTATGAAAAACATTATCGCTAAGCATTGCAGTTATAAGAAACTATTAGCAAATATACACAAAAACATCCAAAGATACCCAAAAGCATACAAAGAGTCACAATAAACATTCAAAGATTCAAAATAAACATTTATTGATACAAAAAACATTGAAATAATAAGAAAAACATTTCACAATCCTCAAAAACATTCGATGATATTCGCAAACAATCAAAGATCCACAAAAACATTCAAAGATACACAAAAACACCCAATTTCTATAAAAATTCAACAAAAAATCAAAGGCTCGTCTCAAAAACATCCAAAATCCAACCTTTATCACTAAAACATTGAAAAAAAAAGTCCCAAAGCATTGCACATCCAATTTCTTTTCGCCGGTTGTGATTTTTTTTTTCGCTCAAAGGAAACGTGCAGCACACTGTATCGTTAATAAAACTCTCATCTGGCTCGAGAAAAATGACGTACTTTATATAATAAATTATAAAGGTATGAAGAAAAGTTTAAAACAATTAAAGCACACGTTAATCATGAGAAAAAAAAATTTAATCTTCTTAATGATTATAAGATGATTAAGGAAGATGCCTTTGTCTTATAACAAGAGAAGTGAAGGATATATATTGTTGGATGTTGTTTCGCCGAGAGCACTTAAGCTCATTCATTTCTCTCTCTCTTTTTTTCACAACATTTATTCAGTTAATATGTATGTGCGCTTTTCTTGGAAGGTGTAGAAGATATCCGATGATTTATGTGTTGCTGGATGAATGTAACGCATTTTTAAGGATGTTGTGTCATGTGAAGATTTCTAAAATTCAGCTTGATACTTTAAGAAGAAGTTATCTAAAGACAGATCCAGCTTTGGACAAAATTTCAATGCGACAATGAGGCTTTATGCGCCATCGCCAAGAAAATTAGTAATTAAGGACTTTAAGGAAAATTTTGTGATTCGTCAATACAGATTTAACGAATTTTCAGGATGTTTATCGATGATTATTAAATTTTCAGAACTCAGAAAAGAGGCAGCAGTAGCGCAGTGGTTAGAGTGTCAGCTTACCGACTCTAGCTTCCCGGGTTCGATCCCAAGGAATGTAAAGTTTAATTTTGGATGCTTTTTCGGCATTCTAACCACAAGCAGCGATAAAGCGGCAATGATCTAGTTAGGTCTAGTTAGTTAGGAAGCCTAGCAATTGACTCAAAGGTCTAAAGTTCGATTCCAGGGAATTGTGTGATTCGAGATGCATAACATGTGGTATGGTACTATTCTATTTATAGACTCTGGGTCATGTAGTGTGCCAAGTTGAGGAATCTATCGTCTTCATAAGTGAACTTTCAATCCT
Source organism: Chironomus tepperi (assembly GCF_022539635.2). Taxonomy (NCBI): domain Eukaryota; kingdom Metazoa; phylum Arthropoda; class Insecta; order Diptera; family Chironomidae; genus Chironomus; species Chironomus tepperi. The sequence continues at coordinate 8,444,462 of NW_027226207.1, forward strand.
AATGCAATTTTCAGCAGCATCCATTTGCCATTCATATGCGTAGTGTTCATGTGTCGTAAATATCTTGCTGTTAGATTGCAGAGCTCGAAGTAGACCCGGATTTTTTTATGTAAAAGTCTATTTGAGGCGACTTAGAGCTCTAGGTTGGACTTCCAAGAATATCATCGTTTTTACTTACACTTGCATTATAGCAACAAACAAGCAGCAAGCGTAGACTTGAATGTACCGACGTTGGTAGTCAATATAAAGAGTATGGTTTACAACTGTGTTTGAAGTAAGATGCATTGTCACGAGCTTTTCAGCTCTGTGACGTCAGTTACAGTGACTAAAGATCGCCCATTCCTTCTCTTCCTTCAAAAATGTTTTACCCATGTTCATGAATCTATTTCATATGAACGTCAGCAGTTGAAACTTTGCATTACTTCCATCATCAATTTCTTCCGAATCGACTACAATTTCCTCATTGAAAGTCTAGAGCTCTCCAGAAACTTTCTACATCCACTTTTTACGTCGATAGATATAAAATACCGTATAAAAAGATAAATTGCTTCCAGGAACTACCTGTTTCCAAAATCATACCACAGGAACTTTTCCGCTCAATCGCACACAAATCCCTTTCTTAAATTCGAACACAAAGGCAAAAGGAAACAGAAAGTTTCACATGCTTAAAAATGTCTCGCAAAATAAAACATTCAATTTCTTTAACTCAAAAGGATTTTGCAACCTTATCATACCATTAAATTCATCTCAACTCCCACATATTCATCCATTCATGCTCTTATTGGTTATTTCCCAGAAATTTCTCGTTTAAATCCACCTTAAAGAATATCAAATGTCAAAATATGTGACAAGATTATAAAGTGATTAAGATGAGATTACAACGACAAAGTCAAATGCTGTATAGATAGATAAGTAATGACGAAAATTCATTGTTACATTGAATGATTTATCTCTTGGGGATTGTACGGCAGTTCCGTAACACTGAAATTGGATTTTCTAGACTCTGCCCTTAATCCCTCACCATACCGCTCAATAACAAAGTCATGACCCCTCTTAACCCCTCCCTGGTCCTTCCCAAACCGTCACGTAATCTCCAAAAGCCCCCATCATACAACATAATACATCCATTCAGTCATGGATCAGTGCTTAAAACATGACATGTTAAATTAATTTCATAAATACTTTCAAGGGAGTACATACACAATTTTAATGATTATTATGATGATATTTATGTCAGCCAGTCGAAAAGTGAACAACTTCTTGCTGTTACTGAGCTACTTAATGGGACGAGTTTGTATAATAATGGGACGAGTGTGTGTGTGGGCGATGGACTGACTTTATGAGTGCAAAAGTGAGTTTTTTTTTCGAGAGTGTTTTGCAACTTTAAGTGATTGAAATGTTTATATTGCTACTTAAATGGAAGTGGAACTGCTGAATGAGAAAATTATATTTGTGTCATAAAAAGGACAAAGTTGTTTGGTTGGAAACGTAAGAAAAATGTCGTTAAATGAATGAATTAGTGAGGAATGATGGTAGTTAGGTGTGCAAAGGTATTGTGCGTCTTATGAAATTGTCATGGCTGTTTTTGAAAATTTAACGGTCAATGAATATTTGAAAAATAATGTTTAAGTTTAAACTAAAAAAAGAATCGGTTAAAAAAATCCGTTAAAAAATTCAAAAAATTGCAACGATGTAGCTTCGGGTTAGTTCGTGTTAGCTTCAGTTTAGTTCGCGTTAGCTTCGGTTTAGTTCGTGTTAGCTTCGGTTTAGTTCATGTTAGCTTCGGTTTAGTTCGTGTTAGTTTCGGTATAGTTCGTGTTAGCTTCGGTTCAGTTCGCGTTAGCTTCGGTTTAGTTCGCGTTTGCTTCGGTTTAGTTCGTGTTAGCTTCGTGGTTATCTACTAGTGTGATGCAACACACAAATTGTCCACCACTGGATAAACAATTAGCAACAAAATACCCTTTAAGCCAACTCCAGACACAACTAGACTTGCCATGCACAACATCATCCAAATCCCATCACAAAACTGTCACCAACAAGCCTTAAAAAATTCACGAGTCAGTCCAGTAATAAAAATACGAATTTTAATCTCATTGCCCAAATATACATCGCATCCTAAAGACTTTAACAACAGCCGTAACCCATAATACCTTAAAACATCAATTTGTGATTTAACAACCCCTCATTTCCATTGCAAATTTTGTTATTTTTTTCCACATCTTCACCTTCGGAATCGCTTTTTATTCGCTAAAATGCGCTGTCATCTTTAAAGTCACAACAGTCTTATCTTGTATACGTGCCATGCCCTTATCTATTGTTTAATATTATTATGGTGATGTTGTAGCATATTTTTTTACGATTATGACTTTCTTTTCTTATTTTTTTCCATCCAATATCGTCCTGTGGAACAAGTTCCTACATCCATGGAAATGCTCTTGCAGAAAATTGATGTAATTAAAATTTCATTTCATTCTGTTACTGCCACTGCCGTCGGTAATGAGGAACAACTTTTGAACTCCATGGCTAATGTTTTAAATTTTATTTACTTGGAACTTTTTGTGTTTCTGAAGAACAGTAGGAGGAAGAAGAGCATTGTGGATTGGACAGTATGAAAGTTCTGTTGAATTTGTGGATGTTGAGCTTTTAAACTTTTGTTGGAATTATAGAATTTTGGAATAAAAGTTTTTAAATAAATAAGGATGTAAAAGTTAAATTTAGAAGAAGTGAATCCAGATGGGGTCTTATTTAAATGACTAACTGACGAATTTATTGTCTTATTTTGGTGACCTCATCTGTAAATTTAATTTAATTCTCAACTGAATACAGCTTTTAAAGACGGTATGGTAATGACTTGTTCAAAAGACAGATTCCATTTAAAAATAGTAAGAACTGGAACCGAGAACACAAATCGGTTAATTGCTCGAAAATTCGTCCAAGACTGGCGTGACTCTGACTAATTGATGGATTCGATTTTAACCTGGTGCCATGTTTAATTCATTCTTGGTGCCGGATTTTGGATCGATTAACAGACTTGCACTATTAGAGATCTTACGTGCTTACCTACTTCGCTGGTCGTACAGATCAGTTGTGATCCATGACCTCCTACAGGAGTCGCTTGAAGCAGGTTCTATCGCTGGCTTCCATTTGCCAATTTCCAAGTGCAGTACTATCTCCATTAGATATCACTCTGTACTTATATCCATCGATTATTTAACAGGCGAACGGTACAAAGCATCTCATCCGTTCGCTTCGTCCAACGTTTCCTAAAAGACAATGATACTCAACCAATGCATGTTCAATTTTGTAAGCAAACAGCCTCAGGATTACACGATTCTGACCTGAGGTCGGATTTCATCGAATATAATCTGGAGATAGTATCATGCTAGCTTGATAACGAATTTTTGGCTATTTCTTGTGTGACTGAAGTACCTTGGCATGAAGTGTCCGATTGCTCTGAAACTTTGTCAGACTTAAGTCCATATTGTGTCTATTTGCGTTCAGCAAAAAAATATTTTCGTCCTACTTCCAGTTCCTGGATATAGCATGTTGAAGTTTTGGTGATTTATGCCGTCGTACTTCAGGATTTAATCTACGCTGGGTGATTTCCGGATATGTTAATTGTCTGTTCGGCGTTGTCCAAATCTAAAAGCTTGTCTTGATCTCAAGCAATAAGCAGAATCTAATCTTCTTTGTGACATTTTCTGTAAAAAAATCCTAGGAAATTGAAGAATTTGATTCCTATTTAATCCAAAGCGACCAAAAAATTCTTCTGAGTACACTCCTGGCTCTCGCTCTGCCAGATTTAACTACATTTGCCTAAATTTCCAACAAAAATCAACTTTAGTATAATTCTACTTCTTTCTTACATTCCAAATACTCAAAAGTTGATAATTCAATCCAATTCATCCAAATTATCAAATCTAGAAGCTTTTTTTATGAGCTTTACTCCAACTTTTAAGCATGCCATAGAGCAAAAGTAAATGCATCAGTTCATTTTCTTTACAAAAACACTAAAAACTTCTCTTATTTTTTGTTAAGTATCGAATAAGACAAAAAAAAGAAGTCAGATCGAAGTTTGTTTAAACAAGAAAAAAATAACAAATGTAAACACATTTTTTTTTTGTTCCTTATTTCCTACTTCCAGATTCTCTTTCATTTTCATTCCATCCCCTCTGCGCTTTTTATGAACAATTTAAGTTTTTATGAGTTTGTCAACAAACGGCAATCATAACAGAGCAAAAAGCACATAAAAAATTTTGTTAGGGATGAGATGAGAAAGTCCATCAAACAACATAACACAGTGCCATGAAATAACAACAGTAGCATTAATAGCGGAAAGGAAAGGCACAGAAGGAAGTAGGAAGATGAAGACAAAAACTTTACAACTTTCTATTTCGCTTTCGTCTTCATGCAATGATGCTAATAAAAAAAAAAGTGAAATAGAATGAATGAGGAATCGGTCTTGGGTATGCATGTATCTATCTATATAGCTATCACTCGACATACAATGAGAATGAGTGCTTTTGATTTTATTTTTTTCTATCCTCTCTGTGAAAATAAATTTCTTTATTTAGATGCGAAAATGTTTTTGATGAAAACATATGAAGCGGTGCTGGAAATTTGATTAGAAATTTTCTGTTTGTAGAGTTATTTTTAGGGTTTTTGATGGGAATGTAGATGGAAAATGAATTTATTGAAGGATTTTTGTTTAAGGTTCAACTTTGTCAACTTTGCATGCGAGACTTCAAAGGTTGAAAATTAGACCTTTCAAAGCTCGGCGTGTCTAGGAAACCTTCAATTGCCTATATCAATGCTTAAATGTGTCTTTTTCAGCTTTAAAGACAAGATAATAGTTTAGTTTGTAAAAGACACTAGCTGTAATGTAGTTTTTTAAAGCCTTTAAACCTCCTTAACTCATATACCTGCTCAAACTTATCACTATCTAATCTAGCATGCAAACAATTGAATTATTAGCACGCATTGCCTCAAAATAGAGGAGAATCTGGGGTATCAAGCCTTATGTAAGCGAATAAGCCAATGCAAAATTACGACATGTGTAGAAAAGTGGTAACAGGCTACGAATCTTGATTAAAGTGTGAGTTCGATTCCCAACGAAGGCTGGTGATTTTAAAAGCCACGACTTTTACTTGATCCAATCCTAAGAAAGTTGTTCTTGGGAACTTGGGGAGGCTATTGCTCTGACTCAATGGCTGACCAAATATCAAGTGTTTTCACCTTCTTATGGGTACTATCTGTTTTCACTAAGAACACCTTACTTACTTACTTACTGGAACCATGCTCCGACTTGGAGCCTAGGTTATTACAAAAGGCCTTCCATCTGACTCTGTTACTGGCCAGTCCTATTATCCTTTTGTAATTTTCTTTGTACAGTTTAGTTTCGAATATAGCAAGTTGTAAACCTACTATACCTAGCCTGTTTGTGGGGCTGCCACCCTACAGGCGAGGAATTTGAATAGGCTTTTAATCTATTCTTTAAAGTACTTATTCCGGCACAGCTTCGGTCGCCAGGGGTGTTCTTAGTGAAAACAGGAAGTACCACGAGAAGGTGAAACACTTGACGATTGGTCAGTCACCGAGTCAGATCGACGACCTCCCCAACTCCCCACTAAGAACACCTGTTGGCATCCAAAGCTGTGTCGGAACAAATACTATTAAAAGGCCTTTTCAAACTCCTCGTCTGTAAGGTCTGTAAGGTAGCCCACAAACAGCATAGGTATAGTCTAGGTTTACAACCTGCTATATGCGAAATAAAGCTGTACCTTAAGCAGCTAAAGAAGCTTAAAAGAGGATAACAAGACTGGATTTCACAATGACAAACCAATACAACCGAACCCAGAGGATAGAGCCGGCTTTGGACGTTCCAAAGAAGTACAGCAAGTAAGTATGCAAGAACCACACCCTCTCCCAACTTCCTCCCTGTTTGTATTTTTTGTACACACCTACCTTATCCCAATTAAAAACCTCCATAAAAATTTTATTCAGTTCCTTCCAAATTACTTTCAATTTCCTTTCCTTTTTTACTTCCCTAATCTTTGCTTATTTAATCTCTTTACAACATCTCTCATAGTAAACAAAAGATGAAAGATTTCGACATAAAAATGTTAACAACTGTTAATATCCTTCTCTTTTTTGTACAACTACAAGCCTTAAAGCCAATTTTCTTTTGCATGTCTACGATTTACACGAGTTGAACAAAAATTTTTGAAGAGGTAAATAAACTTTGAAGTGATGTTTATCCAGCCTTGCAATCTTTATGTTACTGCTGGATGCTAAATCATGGCTATTTACAATTTTTTTTTCAGTTTCCTCTGTTATTTCAATGCCTTTTTTTTCCTCATCTTCACATAAATCTGACTCACTCTCATGAATTCTTAATAAATGAAAATCCTTTTCACTTACAAGAGTCATTCTGTATGACTTTGTGATTGCTTGGTATAAATGTAATATAAGAGATAAATGTTCTCATTCCTATACTTTTTGTATAAAGCCTTACAATGTATTGAAATGAATAGAGTTGTTAATATTTAATTTTTCGATTTGCAGTATCATTACAGCTTTGTTGGAATTTCGTTTATTGAAATTTATAGAATAGGATAGAAAAAAAAAGTTAATTGAGATTTTTTTCATCCTTATTTGCTTTTATAGACGAGAACTGTCTAGATGTGATTGATTTGAAGAGGCTTGTTTGATTTTTGTGAATTGGATGGAACCTGTTGATATTGAGGAACTGTTGCGGTTTGGATTACATAAGGTATTCAAGTCTGACTTTGTAGATGATCAAAGATAGCTTAGATAGACAGGCCATGTATACAGAAGTCCAATTGATACTTAAACTAACAATTGCAGACTTTGTGGGTGGCAAGAGATTGCGAGTAAGAGCGAACGAATTTCTGTACAGGATGTGTTGAAAAGGACGCTTGAGTCCTTAATATCCCGAGCTGGTAGAAGGTTTCGAAGGAAAGTGCTGTATTTAGACATTCCCTATAGGGATAAGAAAGCCCAAATTTGGGTAACTTGGTACTTCGACACTCCTAAGTCCCTATCCCCTCCTCGTAAACGCACCAATGAGATCTCGTGCGTCCTATTCAAGGAAGTAAGTAAGTAAGATGATCAAAGATCAGGAAGAAGGCCAAAAAAGTCATGGAAGGATGCTGAAGACAGAGGCAGTATAGCATATTGACAAGCAATAGCCAGCGATAGGGTCAGTTTCAGGCAAAGTAAGAGATTTGGAAGGCTGTTTATGGAAGGCAGTTGTGGACAACTAATGAGCCCCGGCACATTATTATTACGCTTTGAAATATCTAGGCGATTCTGTCAGATAAATGTAAAGCTTAATAATATGGATTTTTGTACAGTATGTTGAATTCTTACTAAAATATCCACAAATCAAAGATAGAAGTTCGATTCTTAAAAAGTGAGATTAATTCTTTATGTCGTCGCAGTATAACGTTTTTTTTTTTTTTTAATTTTTGGTTCATTTCAGCTTTCACCGAATGCATAGCTCTGGTTCATCATAAATGATGTAAAATTCGCTTCCAACCAACCCTAACCCGTCAAACTTGATTATTTTTCAGTAAAAAATCATCCATTACATCCTGAAAAGGATATCCAACACATTCATCCAGATTTATCTGCGAAAAGGTCAAGTATGATGAAAAGGATTTTCTGTACATACACACAAAAAAGGGAAAGCCGGATTGAAAAGAATAAAGAAATTTTCTATTCGCATTGTGTGTATGCGTACCTGTGTATGCAAAAAGGATGAATAGAATGAGTGAAAAGTTTTTCATTTTTTATGTTTTATTTTTCCTCGCTCTATACAAACTAAGGAATAAAAAGAACATGAATAAGCTTTATGATAATGCAAATTACAATATGTAAGCATGCATGTATGCTTTAGAGATGTAAAGTAGAAAAGTATTGGGGGAAAATTGGGTACTGAAATTTGAGGGTGGATTGGTATAAAGACGCATTTTTTGTATGAAATTATATACTTCACAAGAGAAAGTTTCTGGAATTTTGAATGAAATCATGTACTTCACAAGAGAATGTTTCTAGATTTTTGAAGAAATTCTTATACTTCAAAAGAGAAAGTTTCTTGATTTATGAATAAAATCTTATACTTCACAAGAGAAAGTTTCTAGAATTTTAGAATTAAATCTTATACTTCACAAGAGAATGTTTCTAGATTTTTGAAGAAATTCTTATACTTCACAAGAGAAAGTTTCTAGAATTTTAGAATTAAATCTTATACTTCACAAGAGAATGTTTCTGGATTTTAGAGTGGATTTTATACTTCACAAGAGAATTTTTCTAGATTTTAGAGTGAAATCTTATACTTCACAAGAGAATGTTTCTAGATTTTTGAATGAAATCTTATACTTCACAAGAGAATGTTTCTCAGATTTTTGAGTGAATTCTAATACTTCACAAGAGAAAGTTTCCAGATTTTTGAGTGAAATCTTATACTTCACAAGAGAATGTTTCTAGATTTTTGAATGAAATTTTATACTTCACAAGAAAAAGTTTCCAACTAATTGAAAGAAATCTTATACTTCACAAGAGAATGTTTCCGGAATTTTAAAGAATAATGACAAATTGCAGACAAAGCGCACCCAAAATCAACAATTTCACCCCAACAAGCTCCTCTAAAAATATAAAATGCTTCATATCAAGTACAATTTAAAATCTGAATGATTCCATTTTTATTATACTTTTGCAAATTGGTTCATGATCCGCTTTATGATGTGATGATTTCAATATCATTATTATCATTGCTTTGCTGTATGTTTCTTTGTGTACATATACACAAATATGAAAATGCGGGGAATGTGAATGGGGTTGAATAATATAGCAAAAGTAAAGATGTAGAATATGATGACAAATTGATGATATTTTCTTGAGTAATGGAATTAATTTAAGAAAAAAATTTGAATTTTAAATTTGCTATTTCGAGTCTGAATTGCCTGAATTTGAGTGAATGTGTCTATTACAAACAGAATAATAGCTAATTTGATAAAAATTCTCTTGAAGCTTATCTAGGTTAGATTACTTACTGTCTGTTTTCTATGGAAATTACTTAATTGATTAAAATTCAAATTTCTCAGTCAATGAGCTAAGTTTTCTCAGAAAGCAGGTGAAGATTTAAGCAAATTTGAACGACTCTATTAAATAAACAAATTCATTTAATTAAAGCATCAGCAGTTTGAATATTTTTAATTTTTCAACGGAAATTTTAATTAGTTTGTGGAAATTTTGTGCTGATTAAATTGCAGTCGATTTACTGCAGTAAATTTGCAAATCAAAACGGTAAATATGATCAATTTTTAATTAGATTGTAAATTTTATATCAGCTGGAAATCTGTTGATTCTGTCCGATTAATGCTGATTTGTGTTTGATGGAAATTGTGGTTTTGTATGAACGGTGGATTTGGTTCAAATTCAATTTGACCGTTATTTTTTCAAATCTATTTTGGTCGTTATTTTTTTAAATTTAATAAAACCTCTAAATTTTCAGAGTTTTTAAATAGGTCATAAAGTTTTCAAAGTTTTTTTTTTGGCAGTTAAATTTTCAAACTTATTTTGACCGTTAAATTTTCAAATTTTTAGAATTCGATCTTTACTTTTTCTAATTTAATTTGACCGTTAATTTGACCGTCAAATTTAAAGTCTCCGCTAGTATTTAAATTTATTAATTTGACCGTTAATTTTTAAAATTTATTTCCACAGCTCTTCTACAAAATTCCTAAAATTGACTATCAACCCAGCTAATTAATTTCAAAAAATCAAACCTCACAATCTTAAATAATTAATTTTTCTCCAATACCATCTCTAAAATTAGCACAAAAAAAATCAGCAATCCTTTCCATGCTTTCATAAAACCTTTTAATCCTATTAGTTTTAATTTATTTCCAAAATTGATTCAGCTTCAGTCTTTTATTCAGACACATCCAATCAATTTGAAAAAAATATCCATGATTCAATTTAATTAGTATTTCTAAAGATTTTACCGAGTTAGATGATGATTGGAGTTGTGTTGTGGGATGGCTGCTAAGGAGAGGTTGTTTAGGAAGGATATTTAAGTTGTTGAAGGTTTGGTTCTTCGATATTAGGTGCTAAGGATAGCTTCTAGCAAGGATATTAGGACAAGACACGCTTAGCTAGCTAGTTTGAGGGTACAGAGTCTGAAATTGATCAATTATCATAGCTAGAAGCAAAGAAGACTCGATTTTGAGAGTTTGGACTCCACAAGTTCAAATAGGTGCCACTAATGCAGTCCACAATGGTGTCATGACACAGTTTTGAGGTAATCCTCATCCAAAAACGCACACGGTAAACGTTTCAATGCATTTCGAACAATTTGAACAACCCTGCTCTAAGTCTACTCGAATTCCAAATGGAACCAACTTTTCCATACAAAATTCAAATCAACTCTGCCTTCTGCAACCATTCCTAAAGCTTAGTAATACTCCCAAAGTACTCTTAAAGTCCACAAACAAGATTTAACCCACTAAATCCAATAAAAATACATTTTCATCCATTACAGTCATATATCAAGCTTCTAAACGTCCAAGCAACAGCACAATAAATATATTGCTCGGTCCAACTAACAGCAATTAATCACCTCGACGCCATTTCTGCTATATTTGTCTTTTAATTCTTCTACTGTAGACATAAAAGCACAAAGCAGAGCTCATATCATTTGCCATAGTGACCTAATGACTCAGTTTTATAGAAATAAAGTCCGAATCAGGGCGTCAAATGGGAAATTTTTTAGATCAATTAGAGATACGTGTGAATGTCCTGCTGTGGCTATTTCGCACTTAATATTTCTCTCGTGATTCCAATATTTTTTCATTCACTCTCCCCCCGCTCGACTACCCCATAAACGTCTGCTATTATAATATCTCATGTTGTCAGAAAGATAAGGCTTCATGTACATATATATATATAGACATCCATTATGATTACATATTGAACAGTAAGGAGTCACTATATTTTGTTGTACATACACACACATGAAGGATGAAGATACGATAGGAATTTTAGGGAGAGAATTTAAGGCAACATGGGTAGATCAGAGAAGAAAATGAAAAATTGCAATAATTTATTTGCCAAGTTTCTTTCTTTCTTTCTTTTTTTTGTGTGCTTCTCTTTCATCCCTTCTACCTTCATCTATTATTTTCTTCTTTTTAATTCTATCATCAGTGAAAAATTTTCATTCTTTAGTAAAGTTCATATGAACACTTTTTAGAAATGGAGTTAAAAATTTTATGGTTGGAGGGATGTTGGGGGATGTTTGACTTGGTGTCTGAATCAGATGGATTAGTTCGAGATAGGAAATTCGAAATTCAAGATTCGAAATTCGAAATTCGAAATTTAAGATTCGAAATTCAAAATTCGAAATTCAAGATTCGATATTCTAAATTCGAAATTCAAGATTTGATATTCTAAATTCGAAATTCAAGATTCGATGTTTAAAAATTCGAAATTCGAAATTCAACATTCAAAAATTCGAAATTAAAGATTCGATACTTAAGATTCAAAATTCAAAATTCGATACTCAAAACTCAACTTAAAATCCGAAAATTTCGAAATTCGAAATTAAAAATCGGAATCTGATATTCGAAATTCAGCTTAAAAATCGAAATTCGTTAATTGATACATTAAATATCAACAACAAAGCTATTAAACCTCGTATGACCCCAATTCACAAATTATATCCACCCACAATTGCGCTTTTAAAACTTTCAATTCATAAAATTTACTGTCATAACAACTTGCTTCACATTTTCTTAGTATTTTGTACATAAATGGCATTTATATGCTTCTCTATTTTATAAGCTTTCTACTCATTCATTCAACCATTCATTCATCGAAATATAAGGAGGATGTGAGGAAAAAGTATAGCAAGGAACGATACGAGAAGAAGAGTATGGAAGATAAATAGATAGACGAGTAGGAGCTTACATGATGTAAGAAGGAATTTTCGGTTGATACACACATCCATGCATGTACATACATAACAATCATGTTAAAGAGATTCTTTTTTTGCATTTTGAAGACTTAATTCTGTATAATAATATAAAAAATTGTCACCCACGTCAACGAAAATCGTTAGTCGTTCCTTTATACTTTTTTTGCTTCTTTCTTGGGAAGATTCGACTCATGAATATTTGTAATACATTAATTTACTTACTTGTCTTGCACAGAAAAAAAGGGGAAGGAAATAACACATTAAATTAGTAAATATCTCCATGTTTATGCTTATGGTATTATGTGTCTTCAACCTTCGACTCCATTTACCAACTTTACTTACTAACTTCTTGTATTAATAACATTTTAGTCTTTGTATCTATGCTCGTCTTGATTCAGAGTTGGGGTTTTGGGGGGTCGAGTTGAGTTTGGTAAGGTCTGAGGTAGACTTTTTAGTCCTATTTGGAAATATGTCTGAAAATAACATTGAGGTTGCAACCAGAAGTCATAGAACTTGGGTTTGAGAACCCCGTTCATGATCCGTTCTCGTTCTAACATCTTAGATGCCGAAATTCCGTCTTTAAATTGCTCAACTTAAGAGAAAAAGCTGAAAAATCATTAGGTCGGTGATGGGATTCGAACCCGGGAGTTCAAATTCAACAAATTCTGTGACCTATACCTTGTTAAGTGAGCTATTCAAGACACTTTTGCTTTATTTTCCATTTAGATATTCTGCGTTAAATTTATGATTAAATTCGTAATTCCCAACAATGTTTAGAGCAATCCTCCTACAAGACTGCATAATCTAGACCATCATTCACACCACCCCTGCTTCGATCACAAGTTAAAAAATAATTTAACTAACAACATAGACCGTAATACAATTTTACTTTCCAAAAAAAAAATTCAATTCATTCAACTTTATTACTTAAAATGTGTTGTATTCCTCGACTGTTGATACTCATACCGTTGATTTTATTCCCATTCACTCATCTACACAGGCAAAAAAGTTTTTTTCATTCTATGTTGTCATTTTTGATTACAACGCAAGGCACATTCTTTTATGTTTTTAAGTATTGTCATTTATTTTCATAGCATATCGACGGAAAATTCTCATTTTTATGTCTCTGTTCACTTTGTAGCGTATTTTGTGAGATTAATGTGGTTAATAAACATTTTGGGTGTTAAAGTAAAGGAATAAGTCATTAAAATTGGAATTTCTAGGAAATTCCTACGCTGATTGCTTTTAATTTGTGCCATGATTGGCAAAGTTTGTTGCCTATAATGAGGAGATTAATAAAATTTAAGAAAAATAAATAAAATTACTTAAAAAGGTTGTTTATGTTTTGTACATTTATTTGAGCACAGCACGTGCCATTTTTTGAAAAAATATATCTTAGAAAAGCGGATTAAATTGTTGTTGGATTTAATTACTTCGAGTTAATGAGACTCAAAAATTAATATTCTAAATTGGGAAAATTTTTAAGAGGAATTTTGGAGGAAATTAGATGAAGATTGAGCTAAAGCGCATTTTAGGTATGCATGCTTAGTCTAATGTCGAGTCCGAACAGTACGATTCAACTTTATATGTAACGAGCCTAATTGTTTGCCATAAAACCGGAAACAGTCAACACGATGACGTCAGGGACACCATTATATCTGACTGTCAATGTGGTGATGTAGCTGCAGTCTTGCGTTTTGGTGGTACTCAGCAGAGAAGCTCAACCGAGCAGAGTAGCTCAACCGAGTATCACCCCAAGTTCAGACTTAGCTTTGTTGTGAATAATTGTCACATCTACAACACTCAATATAAAATAGTGAGAGATTGGTCTCTGGCAGGAATCGAACCCACGTACTTACAAGAAGCAGATATCCAGTCTGTTGCCTAACCACTCGGCTACAGAAGCCTAATTCTTGCACTGACAGAATCGTCAATACATGTTTTGGTACCAAAGATTCATCAGACTCAGTTTCTCAAGATTCGTGTGTACTTTTTGTATCATATTGACATTCGCTAGAAAGCATACTGCTTCATGGTACAGAATGGTCACTAAAATCGGTCTTTTTGTCTTTCAAGGATTATTTGATTAAGACCTAACATTGGCATACTTAAATACACGCTAGGATCCCTGAATATGCAGCTTATTCCAATTTATTCCCAAAATATCACTTCTAACCTATAAAAACACAAGAACAATCTTAAGTTACTGAAACTAAGGATGAGAGGAATACAGGACATTCTGTAAATTCCTCATCATCACTCTTATCCTTACGCTGTAGTTAAGTATTTATAGATCCAATTTATTTTCATTTTATTTCCACGCCATATGTTGCTATGTATGTATGAGTGTGTGTGTATCATCATCCTATGCTGCCTTTCATCGACAATGAATCTAAAAAGACGAAAAAATAACACACAAGATCATGAAATGGATGAAGTTTGATGATCTAAGGAAGTTCCTTTCGATTTATTCTTTCAATAATTTTTTTTTTTCGCTCAAAGCTCTCGCAGTGCTGCTGCTGCTGCTATGGTTTTGTTCTGTTGTTTCCATTCTCTTATCTATTTTCTTTTTTGTAAGATTGAGTAAAGTCTCAAAGGAAATTTGATGGAAATGTTAGGGAATAAAGTGAATGTTTCTGTGTATCTAATCTTCAAGTTGTGATTTATTGCTGCTTATCGTCTCTTGTTCTGTTCATTTCAACTCTTGTGTGTGCACTTGAGAGTTCATTCGAGTTAAGGAAGATATGATTCGCTTTTGATTCCTTGTTAATTGAATTAGAAAATTCTTTCGATTATCTTTCCATTTTTTGGCTTGTGCTGCATGGACGGGATTCTTGTTATCTTCAGTCCATAGAGAGACATTAAGGCCGTTTGGTCATAAAGCAGTCAATTTATGTCAAAAAAAAATCTCATTAACATGCTTAGTCATGTAATTCTTGCTCTAAATTGATGTTATTCAGTCATTAGTCCAATTACCTTATCTTTAATGTGACATAACAGAATAAGACAGCATCAACAATTCCGTGGAAAAATGAAAATAGGATCGAGAAAATTGTTTTGCGATTGAGATGTTGTTTTTATCTGACTTTATGCTAGTTGGCGTTAGATTTAAGCTGGAAATCAAATTTACGTAAGCATCTTACGGAATCATCGGACGTAAGTTCAACACGTAATAACCTTACGTAATCACGTTACACAAGCACTTTACGTAAGGATGAATTTGAGGCTAACTAGCATAAAGTGCTTTATAAATATTATATTTTCATGGAAGTACTTTAGACAAGCTTTATTTTTAAACACGAAAATTGTGTCAGTGTTGATTTAATATTTTGATTGGTGTCCATGACACGTGGCATAGGAAATAGAATGACGTAAAGTGAGTTGGTGTAGCTTATTGATTGTAATCCTTAAACTTCCCTGGCAGTCTCGTTCTCGGTCTCGGTATCGAGAATTTGTTGAGACCGAGACTTAATCAAGCCATACTGACCAGTCATCAGCTGCCACATTTCATTTCATTTTCGTCATTTCCCTCCAGTTAATTACAGCAAATAAAAATAAAAAAAAATTTAATTTAATTTTAAATTCATCAATAAATGAGAAATAATTGACATTTTTTTCCGCCTTAAATTGAGTGACCATGTCACATCATGTAACAGATTTTACGTCCAATTGCAAATAATGTAATTGTAAAAAAGTAAATTTCCGCAATTTTTTTTATTGCCAAAAGGGTCATAAAGAATCACCGCAATAAAATTTTCATAAATGTTAAACATTTTATGCCATAACCAATTGACTTCATGCAACCGTGCAAAATTTAATAAAAATATATAGCTATATATATACACGATTTCTATTGAACATGTAGACAAAAACTGAGCGAGGCATGAAAATAGAGAACTTTACACATATTTTCACATCAACATAAATTCAATAAAGCTAAAAAGAACATGACGAATGGAAGTAGATATAGAATAATCTCAGCAACAAAAAATATATATATAATAATATTCAGCCTTGCTTTACCCGCATTCATACATATTTTGTCATGTGAAAATTCGCACATGCGATATGATTGAATGGAAAGAAGACGAAATATGTGAAAACATGAAATGATAATGCCGAATATGTGAAGGAGTGGATGAATAAGAAGTGGAGAATGAAGAAGATTGAAGATAAGTGCATTTTATTGAATTATAATCGAGTGATTTTCAATTTTCTTTTTTATTTTTTTGCTTCATTTACACACAGCAACAGCACGTACAGGGGGTGATGAAGAGGAGTCGGCCGGTTGAGTGTTCCTTAAGACTTGCTTAAGACAGTGTTCCTCAATCTTTTCAGAGTGGGAAATACTTGAAGCGTATGACAGAATACTAGAGCATAGTTTGAGAAGCACTGCACTAGAATATGTCCTACAAAAAGCTATGCTGCTTGAGGTAGTGCCAAAGATACCCAAGGATATACCACGAAACCGGGCTCTGATTATTTAAAGATTGAATATTGGAAGTTGTTCCTCCTACAAATTAAAAATTGAATTTAAAATACCTCCACAAACTCCCCCCAAAATCCCACTCCTGCCTACGTCCATAAGCACATGCCAATAAAATATAATCATCATTATTGAGTGGAATCAGAAAATATTCTAGATTGATGGTGAAGAAGTTTCTGTTGGAATTAATGGGGCGCATTTTTTTCTTGGGAGATGAGATTTGGGCAATTTGTGAGGATGCATAAATTTACAAGAAATTTTGAGTTATAGGAAATTTGAAAATAAATTCACAAAAGAAGGAAAAATATTGTGGTAAGTCTGTTTTATGGTTGTTGGCACATGCTTGCGGAAATTGATGATATTCACGAGAGTAGAAGCAGTGTTGGTAGTTTGGGGATGTTGTTAGAGTTGCTGTATGTGTTTGATTCAATTATGATTTAAGATTAGATTTTAAAGTATGTCCTGTGGTATGTGAGGAAGTTATTCGAGTGATCATGTACGTAAAGGTCGGTATTTGATGACATAGACGTATAATTACACGTTTACTTAAATTCTATGGTCAAATTTAGTCAGATTCCCATAGTTTCAGCTGTCAGGGCCATTTCAGTAGTACTAAGTCAGGCAATCTAATGCAGAGATTCCCTTTTTGCTGTAATAATTAGCAAAAATCAGCAGATACAATGTCGTTCGAGCCGCTTTACGTCAAAATGTTAATAATGGCGATGGAGCGGTACCCTAGCAAGCACCTTGAGCTGTTTGAAGTAAATACCTAAGTATACCCAATTACCCAACCCTGCAGCATCCAAAAACCAATCTCATATCCAGACAAACTGATGTTACGTCAATTATTCAGTCCAGCATATGCTAAAAGTCAAATCAACAGAAATAATAACAATAAAGAATAAGAAGCAGCATAATATAATAATATATATATTTTTTGTTATCCCAAGGCGAAACTCTAAATGAACTAGAATGTACATATAGACTTGCAATATCATATTTCTATGCATATAAAATTTGCTACAATGATGATGATGATGATATAAGCATACATACGTATGACGGTAGTATGATAGTATAGAAATGAAAAACTAGTAAGATACGGAAGCAAGAGATATGAAGCACTACGTGTATTGTATAGCTAATATGCATATGAAATATCACATCAAATTAACAATATTCTTATCTCCATCTGGCCTTCTTTGCTGAAACTTTTGCTTTTGCCTTTTTTTTTCTCTTTTTTTAAATAATATTTTCAGTTCACTCCACAAATTGTCATCATCCTGCACGAATTGTTAATTTTTTTTCATCCTTCTTCGTCTCATTCTTTTAGTCCATCCTAGTGTCTGTTATTTTCAGAGCTAAAATCCCATTCAATCTGTTTCCGTCTTCCTTATATTTCACTCCTCTGTCTTTACATTTATATGTGCTGTTTTTGTATGGATATTAAATGGAATGCTGCATGCGGTATGTCCAATGCTTGTCTACTATGCCATATGTAAACGGTCACAAGCCATTTAATCCGATCAATGGCTGTGTGCCATATTAAAATTGACTATCCGAACAATGGCTGGTTGTGTGCCATATTAAAATTGATTATGCGAACAATGGCTTTTTGCCATATTAAAATAGACTATCAGAACAATGGCTGTATGCCATATTTAAATTGACTATCCGAACAATGGTTGTGTGCCATATTAAAATTGACTATCCGAACAATGGCTGGTTATATGCCATATGAAAATTGACTATCCGAACAATGGCTGGTTATGTGCCATATAAAAATTGATTATCCGAACAATGACTGTGTGCCATATAAAAATTGATTATCCGAACAATGGCTGGCTATGGGCCATATTACAATTGATTATCTAACCATCGGCAATGTGCCTTAAAAATTGGAAAAATGCGCTTCCTACACCTCACAAGCTCAAACAAGTGTTAACTAGTTTATCCACTTTTATTGTAGCAAATTGTGACTGTTAAGCATGAAAAATGAAAGAATATAAGGAAAAGAATATTTTTTTTATTCTTCATTATAGAGCATCTGAAAATTAGGTTCAGGAAACGGAAATGAAATAAAAAGAAGAAAATTTCTTTTATTGAATCGAGGATGGAATGTGCAGTTCCAACTTTTTTTTTCCTTTTGCTTACCTTTTATGCTACACAATAGATATAAAAAGAAGTTTAAATAATATGATAGGAAATTAAAATATTGAAGCCGACGAAGAAAATTGGAAATTAAGGTGTCAATTTGTGTCAGAAGCGAGTCGTGAAAATTGGAATTTTCTGAGGTGAATGACAGTGAATGGAAATTGGCTGTTGAGCATGCAATCTTAAAGATTTTTAAGGTATAAAAAAAAATCTTTAGAAAATTTTATTTTCAAGATTATTGAATTTTAAAGGTATGAATACCATGGAAAGGATGAGGGTGGGGGTAGACAACATAGTTGTATCCATAGCAACCATTTAATTAAATTTTCGACATTCCAATGTAAATTAAAAGTGCTTTATGGGTCGTTCATTTGTGATGTACATCAAATAGTTGGATACTTCATCCATGAGCAGTTGTTATTAATTTTTGGAGATGAGATCGGAGCTTGTAGTCGGGATTGAAGTCAAGATCAAGTCAAGATTCTGGAAAATCTCAAACTTGAGTCAAATTCAAACTTTTCAAGCAAAACGAACGAAGAAAGCTTCAAAATAGAGCTTTTAAAGTTTCGCTAAAGTTGAAATGGAAAGCTTTTTAGTGTGGCTTTTATATGGACGGATGAGTCCGCTACTGTGTGGCTTCATATGCATGATTTGTTTCGCTTCTGTGTGGTTACATATTCTTGATTGGTTCCGTCTTTATGTGGCCTCATATACCTGGTTGATAACGCTTCTGTAAGGCTACATATGCCTAGTTGGCTTCGCCTCTGTATGGCTTCTTATGCCTGGTTAGTTCTGCTTCTGTGTGGCTTCATATACATGGTTTGTTCCGCTTCTTTTGCTTTTAACAAAAAAGGTTTAACTGCAATATAAATGCTCCATAGCAAAGTCTTCTGTTGAACTGTGGAATTATACTAAACTCAGGGATATGCTAAGGGGGGAGGTAACTGGCGGATTCGTAGTAAGCCCCCATTTTTGGAACAAATTTCTTCAATTTCCTAAGGTTTTCGAGAATCATAATCAAAAACATCAAGCCCTCCTCATAAAATTTCTAGCTACTTCCCTGACTGAGCTTCATGCACGTCAATATTACATCAATGGCTTCATCATTACACATCCCACAGCTTTAATATCATGTCATAAATTGCAATTTTTTTTACAATAATCCAATTATTATTTCATCAGTATACAAGCAATTAACTTCAATTGTAATCACATCAATCAGAATCCATGTCAATATATTAAAGTCATATAAATTCCCAAAAGCCATCCGGACAACTTTAAATGAAATTTAATTGACAATCAAAAAATGAAACATTTTCAAAAAAAGCTTTTAATTTGCGAAATAAAAGAAATTGTAACTCTTTGAGGAATTAAAAAGAACTTCCAATTATGAAATTAAAAGCCTTTTTTTGGTAAATACCGAGACTTAAGAAATCAATAATTTACATACATTTACAGTAACAAAGAATGGAGGATGTACGGAAGTAAAAATTATTATTTAATGAATTTATATCAAAAGAAAATTTAAACAGCAAGCGAGAAGATGGATAAGTAAGGAGCAGAGAACAAAAGACAAAAAAGTGTAAATAATTATCCATTGAACAATTAGAGATAATTTTCATTTTGACGATGAAAATATTTTTTCTGTGACTGTTTTATGATGGATACTGAAGATGATGTCCTTACTATGTCCTTTAGTCCGTCTGTTGCTCAATTAATCTCGTTTCATAAACACCTAAATTCCTTGAAATTGAGATCAAATTAAGCTTTTGTCACAACCTATCATAACACAGGCTGGCGTGACTCTGGACGTGATATGGCTGGATTTAAGCCATATCTGACTACAATTAAGAGTCATTCTTTCCTGGGTCCAGATCAAGTCCAGATATTTGATCGATTAACCGTTTTGTAGTGTTAAGACTTTCAATATGACTTGTTGCTGATTCTACTACCAAGTATGCAGCTTTTGTAGGCACTGGATGTCATTTCCCTCACGGATTCCACTTAAGTTTGATGTAAACGTCTTCAAGGACTTTGAATTCCTGTCTAATTAAGCTGTAGTTTTTCATGATCTCCATATCCTTGTTGGTGTCTTATTGGCCTGATTATTATAGTCTCAAACCCATTAAGCAGCACTGATTAGACTCAAGAATTAAAAATTTTCATCCAGAATCCTTAGATGAATTCCTCCTATGATTATTGTCAATTGGGGACTCAAAAAGCTATTTCTTTGAAGAACCACTTCAAAACCTTGATATTTCATACTTGTAAAGCAAAAAATATCAATTTTGCTTATTAAAAATTTATAACTGTCAATTCTAATTTAAAATAACCAAGATGATGAAAACATTTGAATGGTTTTGAAAAGATGTAAGGAATTGTAAGGTTTTGAGAGATTGTAAATTTTGTAAAAGGTCATTAGGCAAGTGAACGAAGAACTTAAACGTAGTGAAAATTAAAAGACAGTGAATAATAGTAGACAGTGAGGAAGTTGGGGAAAACCGTAAAGAGTAAGTTGAATTAATGTTTTTATCTAAGTGGCTAAATTGAATTGATATTATACCTATAAAATATTAAAGGATTAAAACCTAAATTAAGACAATTTGATGAGAGCAAGATGATAAAAATTAATAAAAATTGTTACACTTAAGATTAGATATCAATGAAAAAGTTAAATTGTTTTTCTTTTAGTTATTTATCTCGAATTATTATTGTATTTTCTACTACATTTTAATCTCTACGTGAGAAAAATCCAATCAAAAAATTTTTAACCTAACTTATCTCCGTATGAAAATTAAATACATCTGATAAATTTAATTATCAAAATTAATGAGAGGTTGCTATTATTGCAACAAAAGTGCGTCTATATATGACAATAAAATAAGGTGTAAAGTGCGAAATTGTGTTTACTGGAGTCATAGTGAGTGTAGAATCAAAAGATCCAGTAGAACAAAAGATTTGAAAAATTGGTCGTGCAAAAAGCATATAAACGTTCAATTAAGGACACAAGGTGAATTAAATGAAAATATGGCGATGCCAAGAACCCCTTTAAGTAATAAAAATGATCAAATTAATGAAACAGATAGTGTAATTAATTTAGAAAATAATAACCTCGAAAATGAAGATCGACAGAATATAGAATCTGATTATGATCAAGGTAATTTTAATCAAGATCATCAATCTGATATTGATTTAGAGGACATTAGAATTCCCAGATCCACTTCGATCAACAATTATACTAGTAATGTCGCAAATTCCAGATCTAACAGTCCTAATATTCCATCAAATTCTAATAATGTAAATTTTAATAGCAGAAGAACTGCACGATTATTCAGCGAAGTACCTAAACCTGTTTTAAAATTTTGTCTTGTCTGTAAGAAAGATGCAAAGAAGCATGCTTTTACTTGTAAAGCTTGTGACAAAGTTTGTCATCCGATATGTTTGCAGGATGATGAGGAAGGAACTGTAGATAATATAAATGCAACTTATGTTTGTAGTTCTTGTGTAGATTTACTAAGAAATTTGAATAGTATGGATAAAATATCTCATAGTTCTGAAAATAACATCAAAAAACCTTCTAACTTAAATTTAATTAATAATGTGAAAGCCTCCGAAGACGTCAATATGATGCAAAACTCGTTCAATAAAACTACTCCTGGATTTAGATTCTCTAACGTGTCAAATTCGACCAATAATAGATCTGAGATGGATGTATATTTGATAAAACTACAATACAACAAACTTCCATTAGTTACTGATTCGGATTTGGCATGGAATGTTTTTTATAGTTCATTCTTGCGTACAAAAGATTTGTACGACGCAGATGAAAACGTGTTGAGAATCCAGGATGCCATTAAAGATGATGTTGTGAAAAGAATCGGTGGTAAGGGACTTTACAATCCCAGAACGTATGAAAAATGTTTACAAGATGTAAACAAGAGGTTGAAAAATAATATTTCCTATTTGACAGCTGAAGCATCGTCATTAGAAAGTCATGCGAAAATTAAATCAGAAAATAAAAATAGTTTGGTAGAATTTTTTGATCGTGTTAGAAATTTTCATACCTTGGCCGAAGCTTATAATGACAATTCGTACTCTAACAATCGTAGATTCTTAGCTAACTTATCTGATGTCGTTCCTACCTTTATAAAAAATAAATGGGAGTTTAGGCAAGCAAGCCTTGAAGATCAAGGTATTAATCCATCCTTAGAACACCTAATCGAGATCTTTGATCGTGAAGTTCCACGTTTAGAAGCAAGCATCAGAAATGACAAAATTAGAAATATCGACAAAAAGTCAGAAAATAAAACACAGCATAAAGATTTGAGCAAAGTTAGTAGAAATCATAACACTAGTGTTAAATTTATGGAAAATAATTCACTAGTGAAAGGAAGTAATTATCAACATAAAAAAATATCCTGTTGGTATCATAGAAGTAATGATCATGATGGAAATGATTGTAAAGCATTATGGCAGTTAGATGGAAAAACTGTTTCTGACTTGGCTAAGAAAGCCAGGATATGTACATTCTGTGGACAAAATCAGCATAATCCATGCTCACTTCGAGAATATCTTAAATGTAAGATCCCTAATTGTGATCATAATCATTTGTCATTATTTTGTTACAGGAGAAGACTTCAAAGATTAGAAAATAAAGCCGAAGATGTCACTTCTAAGGTGCTGGAAGATACTTCTAGCGAAGAAGAAAGTGCGACGACACCCACACCTCGTAATCATAACACGAACATTAAAAATGATGATGACACAATGACAGCAAATGAATTAATTGATGATCTGATGAAAAGTGAATATTACACAAATATTTCGGAAGAGATGAAGAGTCAACTGATGAATTATCAAAAATCGCACAGAACGTCTCACATTTTTGCAAACAGCAGCAACAATTCAGCACATGAAAGTAAATTTGAAGTGATTAAAATCGACACAGGAAGTCAAACGTCAATAATTGACAATAATGTTAAAACTTATAAGGATGTATCGACACAAACGTATTCAATAACCGGATCTACCTATATTGAGAACTCTCAAAACATTTTGCATAATAAGCAAAATGACACTGATTCCATAAATGAGCTTGACACAGAATTAGCATTTGAATCGCTTAATTTAAATGTTAAGAGTAACGTGAATACTAATTCTAGCATTAAAGTAATTAAAAATGACGATAATGTCAATACATACACTCATAAGTCACACACTAAACCAGCACTTCCAAAATTATTAACTAATGTCAAGAAAATTAAAGCTAAACGTTTTCTTAGAAGATCTAAGATAAAAAGCACTTGTCACATAAAACCCGATAAATTGAAGCATAAAGATATGCTTAACCACGATTCTAAAAGACATAGAAAGAAAGAATCAATTAATCCAGTCAACCATGAATTTATTAAACTCACTTCATTCATTCCAGGCACCAAGATAAAACCGAAGAAGTTGATGAAAATCGGACATTAATCGATGAAGACTGGACTGGTAAAATGGAGACGACGATATTGTACAACGCATAATCAACCAAAACGATGATGAGTAAAAATACTCTAAATTTCAAAATTATACCCTGAAAAAGTTTCACGAGAAACTAATTATTAATTAATATCACTTTCACATAATCTTAAACACATAATCTCACTTAAATATTAAATTATGCTAAGAAGTTTATCCTTATGTCCTAAAATTTCCACTAATTATTAATTTTGATAAACACAAGTTTAAAAACACTAAAACCATTAATAAGTTGCGAAAGACGCAGAAAATTATAAATCCAAAGGTTTATTGGACTACTAAATTGCCTTTAAACTATTTAATTGCATGATGCAAACAAGAAAAGATGATCTTTTCATTAAATAACAAAAATTATGCTAAAATATGAATTTTAGTACACAAAGACCGTTGAAGGTCAAAATTTGAACTTAGAAGTTCAAAAAAGATGAAGCGTTGCTTCTTGATTATTTGTTTACAAAATAATATTTGTGGAAATGTGGAACTTAAATTAAATGGTCAAATAGCAATAAATTTACATAATCACAACAACAAATAAGTTCTAAAGAACATGAAGAGGATAAACAGGTAGAGGAATATTAAGTAAAACCAAAAATTTGTGTATTAAGAGTGAAAGTGATAATGAAAAAATTAATGCAAATAGATGCATATAAATTGACAGAGATTCAAAATAAATAAATTAATGAATAATACAAAGCATTCAAATATGCTTACAATAGGATAATTATACTCATTAGAAATGAGTTTGATCATAAAAAAATAGTAATACTTAAACCATGAAGAAGAAAATTTTCTAATAATTTTTATACCATTCTTTCAGCATAATGAAGTGAATTTTTTGTCAGGATCGACTTACTGAATTACGAGAGACTTTTGATTGAACAGGAAACAACACAGTCGGCTATCAACAAGAGTGTCAACATTATTGGACAACATTACGCTTTTGATGGTATTAAAAATTAGCCAGCTAGGAAGATTCAAATTCAACTATACAGCGAGACAGAATCAACAATAGTATTTATCTTGTGAATATAGATATAATTAATTTAATGAATATTTGTAATAATTATAATTCAGTTTTGATCAGCCACAATCATTCATGTTAAATTCTTTGAATAATCTGTCATAAATTTATAATGCTAACTCTCAAATTTCGCTTACAACACATAACATTAAGGTACTATACATGCCTAATTCTAAATTTCCGCTTTATATTTATTAATTATCACTTTTGTGTGGCGGTATGTAAAGCAAAAAATATCAATTTTGCTTATTAAAAATTTATAACTGTCAATTCTAATTTAAAATAACCAAGATGATGAAAACATTTGAATGGTTTTGAAAAGATGTAAGGAATTGTAAGGTTTTGAGAGATTGTAAATTTTGTAAAAGGTCATTAGGCAAGTGAACGAAGAACTTAAACGTAGTGAAAATTAAAAGACAGTGAATAATAGTAGACAGTGAGGAAGTTGGGGAAAACCGTAAAGAGTAAGTTGAATTAATGTTTTTATCTAAGTGGCTAAATTGAATTGATATTATACCTATAAAATATTAAAGGATTAAAACCTAAATTAAGACAATTTGATGAGAGCAAGATGATAAAAATTAATAAAAATTGTTACACTTAAGATTAGATATCAATGAAAAAGTTAAATTGTTTTTCTTTTAGTTATTTATCTCGAATTATTATTGTATTTTCTACTACAATACTCTTCAAACAGATCCTGAGCCACTAACAGCGCCTAATATCCCTTTAACTCCTTCACTCCATTACTATATCCTCTCATTTCCACTACCCTCATCGTCTCTCCTCCGTTCCGCCTTCACATTTCATTATATTATTTTTCTATTGTACTTAATGCTCGAAAAATGTAAAAGGTCGCGTAGGAACTCGACAAAAAAAGACAAAAGGAAAATTGAGGAAGAAGCGGAAGTGGAAGGGCACACGAGAGGGACTGTTGAGAGAGAGGGAAGAGACGACGAAAAAAAAATGAAACAATAAGGAAATGGCAATTAATTATGCACAAGGAATAAAATGCCTGAGAATTTTTGCCTTTGTTGCTGGAATGAATGGGAATACGATGTAGATTCTGGTCTTGATGTTTATGTCTGTATATGTATACGAGCGAGGGAAGGATGCAAAGAAATGAAAAAGTATTACTCTCAAAGGCTTCTATCCAAATGCTCCATTCCATTTTTTTCTCGCTTGCTTTTTTTCTTGCTTGCTTCTTTTTAACCATTCCCAAATGAACATCTTCTCATGCTGTATGCTTTACTTGGTGTGGAATATGGAAAAATATAATTCATAAAAATAAACATTTTCATTTAATTTCTCCCAGTACATAGTCTTGAAACGCATACCATCATCATCATCAACTACTCAACATCAACAGCAACAAAACAGCGGCAGCATTTTTCCCTTCATCACAAACAACTTTACTTCGGCTTTGCATCAAGACATGGTATGAAGAAATGAAAAAAGATTTTCAAGATTGTTTGTCCTTGTGGGGAAATTGTGCTGGAATTGCAAAGGAAGCAAAAAATGGGTCGAATTAAGCGACGCGGCACTAATCGGGGAATTTAGTGTCTTGCCGTCAATACGGAGATGTAGCGGTACCCTATTGAACACGTTATACTATTCGTACAGAGAATACAGTCATTATTTGATGCCAAACTCAACTAAATTGACTAATTATTGACTTTTTACCTAGAATTAGGAGTCATCCCTAGCAGACAAAGAGCATGGACTCGGGAGGTTGTCCTGAAGTTTGTTCTACGTAATATCGTATCTGAGGATGCACGTTTTATGCTTGGTAGTGCATGCTAACATCTGCCATAGCCATGATGGACCGACTAATGCTCAGATCTGTACCGCTTTAGCCTCATCTTAGTGTACATAGCTCAATGTATACAATATAAAGCCATGAGTCCACGTAAACACCAACCAATCCCACCCAACATCCATTAACCTCACACTTAATCAAATTTCCCAACAACCTTCAACTAAAATTCCCCCAAAATTCACCACAAGAGCTCCTAACTCATAATATTCTCCATGCAATTATCGCATAAACAGCTTCTTGTGTACATAAAGTTTAATACTCTCACGCTCCCCATTCTCTCCCTCTCTCTCACTCTTATTCCATTGACTATGTGGATTATATTTCATTATATGAACAGTAATATCATTGCAAATTTTCGCATCCTGAACTTTTTACTTTAATGGAAATCTTTTTTCCTTCTTCTTTACGTCGTGGTAAAAAAAAAAAAAAAGCTTTCGTGTTCATCTCATTCTCGTCGTGATTCATTTTAGCGGAAATTTTGAGTAAAAATGCGGGGAAATATTTATGATTTCTTGTAAAAATTTTAGAAAACGTTGGATGTGCTTTGGGGGAAAAAATGTCATGGCTTAAATAAATTATGAGTTTTTAGGATGTGTATGGGGAGGCTATGGATGAAGAGAAGTGGGTGAGTTGATGGGATTTGAACTCTGGGTGTGTTGAGGTTGAACATTAGAATTGAATGAGTAAATAGGATTTGAACCTTGGATGTGATGGGTTGAATAACAGAAGACAGAAATTTGGAAAAATTCAATTTTGGAATTTTCGAGGTTATGTTCAAGTTTTTGAAGAATAGGAATCGTTTCACTTAATGCCAGATATTCTCCTAACTATGCTGCTGCTAGATAGTACTCTATGTATGGATGAGGCACCCTAGTAACAATCAAAATTATTTTAATTCCCCTAAACAAGTGTTTGACAACCTGTGAATCACGACACACTGCTATATTGTACCATAGGCATGGATAGGACACTTTAATCTCTTAAATTCCCCTAAACCATTGGTGTGCAACCTGTATGCCACGACATACTAGAAATATCATGAACCACATGCCGTGTGCGATTTCAGTCATGACTTATCACCAAGATGTGCCTCGAAAAATAAATGGTTGCCCACCACTGCCCTAATCACTCGTCTCCGACCATTCTCAAATCCTTTATCCCCCAACAAATCACTCCATGCTTGCTCCATGCGCCAAATAACTCAATCACTCTCCTTATTTACTTCCATACTTTCTTCCCTCGTCTTATGTTCACTGTGCACAGAACATGAATTATTCAACAACAAGTATCTGTTTTAATTCAATTAAGAGTAAAAAAAAATTAAATTTTTTCATGGTGCTTTTTATTCTTCTACTTCTAAAAAAATTTTTTATTCCTTTAACTGCCTCATGCCGACATCTCTTCTTGTTTTATTGTTTTCATAAGACAATTCATTTTCTATTCTTTGTTTTCTTATTGTTTTGAGAATATTATACTTTGGAGCTGCTTAAGAACAGCGCGTGGTCTGAGATTTTTTTTTTTGGAAAATTTTAATGAAAAATTGAGACTTTTTTGATGGAGTTTAGGGAACATGTGTGTCGTGGTCTTAATTTTGTGAGATTGGAGCTATTGATTGACATCCAGCAATCCTTAAATCGGCACAAATCCAGCCACGATCCATAAAATCTATATCTAAAATCCAGAAGCAAGAAGCACAACAGGAACTGAAATTTTAATTAAATTTTTAAAATGCCTCAAAATATTTTTTTGCGACATTTTTCAAAAACTCAATCACAGCAGAACTCAGCAGTTCACGTGCACTTAGCCTCGAGCTAAATTTAGCAACAGTAATTTCCATTCGCCATTCTCAGACCACTCATTTTACCAAATACATAAAGAAAATGGATAAATATTTCTCATAAAAATTAAACAAATTCAAAAATGTTGTGGAAGCATATTTTAAGGCATGCTCTGAAATTAGAATTTTATTATGCGTTCGTATTGGATACAGAGTTGTTGGGACGGTGGGTATGATGAAGGACTTAAGGATTTTTAGAAGATATTGACAGCTTGTTCCACTTGGTATCCTTTATTCCAATTTTTGAACATTAAAACCCTTAACATCAGCACTCATCTGATCTCTGGACAGTTTACTGAGGAAGATGTTCCAAGATTCCAACTCTGATTTCATTATGACTACAAAATATTTTGTTTATCTTTTTATTGTCCTTAGAGATTTTGTTAAATGTCGTACTTCAGAGTACGATAAGAATAACTTGACAAATTGCAATGAATTATTAAAAAATTCTCAGGATAACTAAGACAGTTTAGCAAATTTAACGAACACCGAAAATGTGGTATGATGATTTCTCTGTGATTAAAATTTAAATAGAGTAGACGAAACTTCACAAAGGAATTATTACAGATACTTGTAAAATCCAGCATTTATAATGGATTTACTACAAATTAATAAAAGATTCGTAGATTTCTACCGTAAGTGGGAGGTTGGGTAAGTTCAAATCTGATTCCAAAGCTGACCAAATGTCAAGTGCATCACTTCTCGTTGTATTCCCTGTGTAGGTGGGTCACTGAGTAGTTCTTTGTCGGTATATGCACTTGAAAGGATACATTATAACCCAAACCTGCCTGACGAGTGACAGCCTACAATTTACAACCCGTGCCGTATTTTTTTTGGAAAAGTTGGCATGCAGAAGCCACCAGTAAAGCCAGGTTAAAGAGAAATCTGACTTCCTTGACTGAGGCGCACGAAGGCCCATTGTCGCGCGTAGGGAATGTCTGAAGACAGCTCTATCCGATCGAACGTCTAGTTGTTAATTTTAAATTTGTGAAAATTGCGATGAACTTGTCTAATCTATAGTCAATAATTATGGTCAACAAAATGCAGCTTGTTCATGTACTTTGTTGATGCTACTTATATGACCAGCAATGAATTGCCCAAAGAAACCGAGACATAATCACTTAAATAATTCACAACTTTAACCAAAACTTCACCGACCAAACCTAAACTTCCTTTAAAATTAAGCTACTCAACATCTTCCCCTCAAAGTAAAATAAATCAATTAAATTTTCTTACATTCTCAAAATAGCCATAAAACAATTTATGTAAATATTTCCATAACATGATTAAAATTCAGCCACAATCATCAAATGTTTATGTCTAAACATAAAAAACTTTCCGTCCTTGTCCTTAAAAAATTTCATGACAATTTTTAATTTCTCTTTAAATTGTACATGCTTAACCAAGAAGAAGATGATTTGAAAAAATGTCTTAAAGACATAGACGAAGACGGAGACAGTGGAGAAAGTGGGTGGGATGGTTTTATAGATAATTAAGTTTTGTTTACATTTCACCGAGAACATGTATTTTATGGGTAAGAAAAAAAAAAGTTTCTATTTTTCTTCTTCATTCAGCCTCCAATTTTCATTATACATGAGTCGAGTTATTCTTTGTTGACTCAGCCATAGCCCGAAAATTTACAGTTATATAATAATTGATTGTGGTTTGATTATTGTGAGTAAGAAAAGGATTTTTTGAGCAGGAGGTTAGAATTGAGGTGACTAATTAGTTTAGATCGACAGAGTCATCATGGGTTCGAGTCCCAATAGAAGAAGAAGCATCTATTTCAAATAGTAGGAACTGGAATCATTGGTTAATTGTATGTTTATTCATAGGAATTTAAGTTGTCGGTCAGAATTACAATTAGACTGCCAACGATGTGAAGCAAAGTTTCCAGGTTCAGTTCAGACCAGGTACCAAAAGCCACGAAGAAAATGTCGAGTATATCGATCAAGATAAGACACTAATATATGCAGTACTAGGTGAATTTGCATGAATTGAAGGTCCTACCCTTGCGCTCCGCCTAAAACGAGTGTTACCATAAATCCTACATTCTTCCAACTACAATACTATAGAACTAGATCAGACTGCACCTGACTATACCAACAAAATCTTCCAGAATATGTCCTTGCTTAGCAACTTAGAATAGAACATAACGTAGAATTAGCGATCAATGATCTGTTCAACCATCCCAAAATCTCTACATAATGCCTATGTCCTTGATAAAACCAACAACGTCCAAATGGCATTGTTTGCGAATATCCTCAACACCCGCAAAGTCAAAACTACACTTACAGACTTCAATAACCCACAACATTGCAAAATCCTAAAGATTCCATCCTTCAGAACTAACTCATCACCAGCCCGAACATCCTCAATAACCTCAAATAATGAGCGACTATCTTTCTAGTACTCAAACATGTATCGTAGAAGTAGCAATAGAAGAAAATAAAGTAAAGAAGTATCAAAATGAAAAGAAAAATACTAAAAACAAGTGGATGCCCGTGGCATACTAAACATTATGATTATTATGATAAGAAAATGTGTGAGATGTTATAGGCAGGAGGAGGAGGATGGTATGGGATTGTAAAGAAATATACAAGGATACACACATGCCGAATATTATGCCACATATAATTTGTTTATGAGGGTGGCTTATTTGTATTTTGAGTTTATTTTATTTTTATTTTTGTTTCTTCTTTGACTTTTTCTGTTCTGTTCTCAATTTTGGTACGTTTAAGAATGTTTATTAAGTGAAAATTTCATTCTTGTTACTGTTTTTTTTTTTTTTTGGCAACTTCTTCTTATCTCTTTTTACAAGTTGATTATCTGATAATGTTGCATATGTTTATGTGTTTTGTGGGTTTGTTGTGGTAATTTTAAGGGGTTATGAACCTCAAAGTGCTGGAATTATTGGGAATCGTGTGATTTTTGATGGCATTTTGGGTGAGTTTTGGACGCAAAGCTTGAAGTCGACTTGGATTTTGAAAGATAAATTTGACTCAGATTAGCCTAAATCCAGAATTTGAAAGACTTGTGGAACCAGTGCTTAACTTCTGCTGAGGTCAAATACATGCTCTCAACAACCCCCTGAGCTACGTAAGATCACTTGTAGAACTTCAGATTCTGAAGAAGAAGTAGAACTACAGTTCTGGATGCTCCAGACTACCAAAATCGCACCAACTCTGCCAAATCGAATGTGTTCTAAATAGATAACTTATTATCCAAAAACACATTTTGTGAAGACGTGGGTTTGATTTAACAGAAGGAAGCCAGCGTAGGCCTCATCTGAAGAATTTCATGAATCACAGTTGATCTGTACGACCAGCGAAGCAAGTAATTAAGTAAAGTGAGTTTGAATCTCATCCAGATGCAGGTTTTTCAATATTAAATACTAAGCAAACTAGTTCTTCAGCATAATGGGTGTGCCCTAATGTTATCTCAGTTCCTAAACCCTTTACTTAGAAAAGCTTACAATTTAAAATTACTACAAATTCCAGAATAGCTTCAAAGATGCATTCATTCCCAACAATAACTCTATCAACCTTCCTACTTGTTGTATTTTTACAAAATTAAATTAAACAACAAAAAGTTTAAAAACCTTCCGCGTATTTTCTTTACATACACGTAATCAGATTATTAAGGAACACAAAAGAAAAGAAG
This sequence comes from Chironomus tepperi, assembly GCF_022539635.2. Classification (NCBI taxonomy): domain Eukaryota; kingdom Metazoa; phylum Arthropoda; class Insecta; order Diptera; family Chironomidae; genus Chironomus; species Chironomus tepperi. The sequence continues at coordinate 8,476,963 of NW_027226207.1, forward strand.
TTAATACTTTATTGTTTTAAACGACAAACATTTACCGAAGATTACATGACAAAATATTTATCCATGAGAGATGAAAACGATCATTCTCATTTTAGCACACGATATAGTCGTGCCTTTTTGAAGCTTATTTGCTGACTTGAACAAAAAAAAAGTGTAATTTAATCATAAATAATTCATTCATGTTTGTTAAAGAGAGTGATTTTCATTTCTTATCTTTATTAATCTAAATCGTCATCGTCCTACGCTCAAGACTGATAAAAAAGAGTTCAAGTTCATGTACATTTTTATGGGATGATATATAAAATAGCTGATTTTACGAGAAAACTTTCTCATTCAAGCGTAAGCTTTTAAGTTCAGTGGGTGCAATTCTAATTTTGAGGTTTTTTTTTTCTTTTTTTGTCTTTTTGGAACAATGGTGATAGCGTAACAATCGCATAAAATCACTCGCTTGTGAAGTGAAAATAAAATTTACCGTGTGTGTATTTTGTCGCATTTGTTGAAAACGAACGAGAGACGAAAAAAAAATCAATTTATTTGCGGGGTCTGTGATGATGTTGAAGTGATTTTATCAGATAATTTTTTGGGATATTCTGGTGGATAATCAGAGAAATGTGGACTATGCATTGCCATTTTGTGGATTATTAAATGAATTCGACTCTAGAGAGCCTCATTCGACTCTTGAGAGCCTCATTCGACTCTTGAGAGACTCATTTGACCTTAGAGAGCCTCATTCGACTCTAGATAGCCTCATTTGACCTTAGAGAGCCTCATTCGACTCTAGAGAGCCTCATTCGACCCTATAGAGCCTCATTTGATCCTAGAGAGCCTCATTCAAATCTAAAGAGCCTCACTCGACTATATAGAGCCTCAATTGACTCTAAAAAGCCTCACTCAACTCTCAAGTGTCTTACTCGACTCTAATTGAGCCTCATTCAACCTTAAAGAGCCTCATTTGACTCTAGAGAACCTCATACAACCTTGAAGATCCCAAAGCAAGATGCCAACCAATAATTTCCTGTGAATTCCCAAGCATATTCCCTCCTGATATCTCCCAAAAATCCCAAAACATTATCAAAAAAATCTGACAAAAACCACTTCAATCAATTTACTCCCTAGTGTGTGTGCGACTTAAATTGCGATAAATCCAATTAAATAATTAAGACTCAAAACAATAATAAGAAGTACAACACGAAAAGTAATTAAAAATCATAGAAATGGAAAATTCAAAGGAAAAATTAAGCTTCTCAAGTGTTGATTACATTTTATTTGCAACAATGATGCTTTTATCATTTCTCATTGGACTCTACTATGGATTCTTTGCAAAACGAAAGCAAAATACAACATCTGAGTATCTACTCGGTAGCAAGAAGTTGAAGGTGTGGCCAACAGCAATCAGCTTAACTGCAACGTAAGGCAACAAATATAAAAAAAAAATTTAATTAAATGTTAAATGATTTATGTTATAATAATAAATATAGAGCTTCTCTTAGGGGGTTGTTTTGGTATGAATTGTGCGGTAGAAAATTACATGAAATATTTATTGAAGTATGTACATTAAATAAGCAGCAGCTACTGTGTCTTGATGTGAGAATGAATGCTTATTATTCAAGGCATCTCATATATATTATATCCTAACTCTTGTGGGGATATATGAAAATGAGATAAATTCTTCATTTTAATTTGTTGCCTGCATTCTATACATAATTTGGCATTGAGGTTTAATAGGAATTTTAGATGTTGTAGTTAAATAACATGTTGCAGGATATGATTTTTTAGTTATTAAAAAATTATTTTGTAAAAGAATTTTTGAGTTAACATGGATTAATGGTGTAGGTCAAATTGGATGTAATTGAGATGATGTGTGTATGTGATTAATTTGAAATGTTGGTAAATTTAATTAAGTTATTGGGGAATGATTGGTATTGTGCTGCATTATTAGACATTTGGGCTAGTGTTGTCTAAAATATGACAAAGATGTAAATACATTCGAAGAGCTAAAGTCGGTCAAACGATCCAAAATTCGGCATCAGGTAGTCGTGACCAGAGTTGGCAGACTTTGGAGTCCGGACTTTCAAAGTCCGGACTTTTGGGACTTTGACTTTGGGACACTCCACTTTTTTTTCTCAAAGTCCGGACTCCACTTTAAAGTCCTGCCAACTCTGGCCGTGACACTAATTTGTTGATGCATTCGATTTAAATCCGGCAACATGCCAGAGTCATGAGAATCTGGTAACGGATTTCGAATCGATTGACTGACTAGTGCTCTAATACCAATTGATATCCTGTTTAAATCAAGTTTGAATCTTTTGGCATAATGTGGTTAGAACAGTAAGACGCACTTCTAATGTTTTAAACATTTGTATCAAATAAAACACTTTACTTTCTATAGTCAAACTTTTATTTCGTCTTATAATTATTTCGATAGCAATGCTACCATCTTCAAAGACTTTTTGATACTGAGAAAAAAATTGAGCTTTTCTCAAAAGCTTCCCCGCTTCTCTATTGAAGCGTAGTCAAAGAGCTTCGAACTTATTGGGGGCTCCCCTGTGTTCACCAAATTTTCTCCCTTAGCTATGAGGATACTTTCCCATGCGTCAAGGTGTAGGGGATTCTGAATTTCCTTGAGAACTGTATATTCTCCCATTGCGTGCTTCTCCATTATACAATGCTGTGCCATCGCCGACTTTTCTTCCTGCTTCAGCCTCAGTGCTCTTTCATGCTCCTTAATCCTTGTCTCTATTCTACGTTTTGTCTGGCCAACATAATTACCTTCACAATCTCTGCATGCTATATTGTAAACACCTGAAACCTCCATTTTTGGCCTCTTCTTCTTGACATTTCCTATGAGGCTCCTCAAATTTCCTTTACTGTGATACACCGTATTCACACCATGTTTCTTTAATCTGTTGGTGAGTCTGTTCGTCAAGTTGTTGTGGAACGGAATTGAGACGTATCTAGCCTTGCATACTGTAGTCATTCCTTCTGATCTCTTTCCTCTGTCCACTTTCGACAAGGGTTTTAGTGTTGTGCACCTCTTCCGCTCATGTCTCTCTCTGTGTTTCCGATTGATTTTTCTGATCACTAATGGCTGCTGAAGTCTCGACTGAGACAAAATTCCAAACGATCAATTCTGAAAAGCACATGGTGTAGAAGTGATGAAGATTCCAAAGCTAAGGCAGTATGACTTTAGCCTGGAATCGATTCGATCATCTCAGCGGCTTATTCATAGGGAGGTTGACTCCTACCCTCACTCTCTTCCTCTGAAAACGCTGCAGAGATCATTAAAACATTCCCAATCTTCCTCAACCTCCCTAGCTATGTTTCTGATTAAGCACGCGGGACTTGGCTCAGATTTTGCTTCTTACTTCCACCATGTGCCTTCCTGATAATCAGATAGAATTCAATGTCTCTAAATGTCTCCTTACAGTACTAAAGCTAGATTCCATCCAAATTCATTAAAACACATCCAAAATCCACATAAAACTCACCTCACCAAACACCCATAATTCCAAATGACCAAACAATTCCAAAACACACAATAGATATAATGAATCTAATATTTTCACGCAACATTAACAGTAATATTATACCACAAACTAATTGACAACCCTAATTTCTCCGACACATAATCCTCAAATTTATATATATTTTTTATATAATTCCATAAAAAAGAAGCTAAAGGCGTTAAAACTAAATAATTTAGTGCTTTTAAAAATTTTTTTCCTTTTTCTTTCATTACAGCCATATCTCCGCAACTACTCTATTAGGGTGAGTCCGAGCAACAAAAGCTTAAATTAAACTTAATGATCCGAGGATAGAATTTATTGCAATTATTTTTTTATTCTTTTACTTTTATGTGCAAAAAAAAAATCCACAAACATAAATGTGTTCATATTTTATAATGACGATGGCTTTTCAGTGTACCAGCCGAGATGTATAAATACGGTACACAATATTGGGCTTGTGCTATATCCGGTCTTATTGTAAGCGATCTAATAAATTTTAAAATTTTAAAATTAAGGAGGATTTTTCACTCTAATTGCTTTTTATCTTTATCTATGACTGTTTTTGCTTTTCTATCCTATTTCACACACAACAGGTTACAGTCTCGGTGTGCTATGTGTATCTACCAGTTTTTCATGATATCAGTTCTGCATCGTAAGTATGAAATCGCTTTTTGTCTCACAAATGCATACTTTGTGATGATACAAGTTTAAATATTTGTTTTGTCGGTTGAATGACTTCGAGATTATGTCTGCAAAAATATTATTTTTTATTTTCTTGTAAATTTTACTGTCAAATGCAAGATTTTTTGCGTTGAGTTATCTGTATTTGATTTGCGTCATAAGATATGAAAAAGAAAGTTCAATGGAAATGTTTTGATTCATTTTAAATCTCTTTTTTCGGAATACTTTGGAACAAATTTAGAAAGCTTATGATTTACGAGATTATGATATTCGGAGTTTTGAAAGCTTTTGGAGCTTGAAGTATATTAAGGCTTTTGATTTCCAAATTTCTATAAGCATTCGATTATGTAAATTTAGAAGCTTTCAATTTTCAAAAATTAGAAACTTTTGTATTTCGAAATTCAAAAACTTTTGGTTTTCGAAATACAAAAGTTTCCCATTTTCGAAGTTTAAATTGATTCTCAAAATTAAAAAGCTTAATATTCTCAAAAATCAAAAGTTTGCAATTTTAAAATTTTAAAACCACTTGATTTTTGAAATTTAAAGCTTTTAGTTTTTCGAAATTTAAAGCTTTTAGTTTTTCGAAATTGATAAGCTTTTAGTTTTTCTAAATTGATAAGCTTTTAGTTTCTCGAAATTGATAAGCTTTTGGATTCTAGAAATTTGAAAGTTTTCAATTTTCGAAATTCCAAAAGATTTCTTTTTTGGAAATTAATAAGCTTTTGAATTTTAAAAGCTTTTGATTTTCGAAATTTAGAAGCTTTAGGTTTTCGAAATTTAGAAGCTTTCGATTTTCGAAATTAATAAGCTTTCATTTTTCAAAATTTGGAAGTTTTCGATTTTCGAAATTTAAAAGCTTTCGACTTTCGAAATTTATCAGATTTCGATTTTTGAAATTTCAAAGCTTCCGATTTTCGAAATTTAAGAGCTTTCGATTTTCGAAATTTCAAAGCTTGCGATTTTCTAAATTTGGAAGCTTTCGATTTTCGAATTTTTAAAAGCTTTCGATTTTTGAAATTTAAAAGCTTTCGACATTCGAAATTTATCAGTTTTCGATTTTCGATTTTTCAAAGCTTGGGATTTTCGAATTTTTAAAAGCTTTCGATTTTCGAAATTTAAAAGCTTTCCATTTATGAAATATAAAATTTTTCAATTTTCGAAATTTGGAAGCTTTCGATTTCCGAAATTTAAAAGCTTTTCATTTTCGAAATTAAATAAACTCCCGAAATTACAATTATAAAAAGCTTTTAAAATTCAAAGCAATCAAAGCTTTTGAATAAAATCACATCCGATCATTGAAAAGTTCCTCATCCGTACCCAACTTCTTCCTCACAAAGCAAACTAAATCATCCACAAAAGCTCTTAATACCACGAACGAAATCCTCATGTGTAACATTAACTTTCCCTAACATATACCCTTCTCATTTTCTTTTATCATTTTTCAGATTTTCAATTTTCATAAATTCCGATTTCCATTCACAGGTGCTATGAATATCTAGAGCGTCGCTATAATCATCAAGTGCGTCAAATTGCAAGTTTTCTCTATTTCATATATGTCGTAATTTTGAGTCCATTGCTATGCTACACACCAGCATTAGCTTTCTCGCAAGTGTCTGGAATAAATTTGCACTATATAACACCGATTTTAGTATTTGTTTGTGTCTTTTATACAACCTTTGGTGGAATACGGTGAGTCATGCTTATAGCTTGTTGTAGCAATTTAATTTACAATCCACATTCAGAGCCAATTTTCCATTGAAATTTATAACCCATTTTTTTATATCTCCCCCGTTTCAATATGCGCGCATACAGTGCTGTTGTTTGGACAGATACACTGCAATTTTCAGCAATGATTCTCGCCGTATGTGTCGTTATGGTATTGGGTACAAAGGAAGTTGGTGGAATTGAAAATGTATTCACAATAGCAAACGATGGTGGTCGTCTAATTTGGTTCAATGTCGATCCAAATCCCTTCTTAAGAAGTACATTTTGGATGGTATCAATTGGATTGACATCAATGTGGATATCAAATGTTGGCATAACACCGGAATGTGTACAACGATTTGTTGCCATACCCAAAATCAAAGATGCACAAAAGGTCGTATGGATATTTGGTATTGGACATATATTCATCAAATTGTTCTCCGTCTACAATGGACTATTGATCTTTGCCAAATATTCAGTGGCAAAATGTGATCCAATTTTTAATGGTGATGTGAAGAAATATGACCAAATATTTCCATACTATGTTATGGATGTTGCTAGAAAAATACCCGGTTTACCAGGTCTATTTATTGTCGGTGCATTGAGTGCCGCATTAAGTTCAATGTCATCATGTCTCAATTCACTCTCGGGTACAGCATATGAGGATTTTATTCGACCATATTTCCCAAATGCCACAGAAAAGCAAGCCAGTACAACAATGAAAATTCTAACATTCTCAATTGGATGTATCTGTTTTATACTTGTTTTTGTTGTTGAGCATTTAGGTGGTGTCTTTAGTATTGGAATTGCATTTTCTGGTATCACATCGGGTACACTGTTGGGATTATTCACAATGGGTATGGTCTCAAGACGATTTAATACAACAGGTGCATTATGGGGATCAATAATATCATTGGTTGTGGTTAGTTTTATAATGATTGGTGCACAAATCAATATCTATAGAGGAAATTTACAGTATGAGTCATTGCCATTTAATGTCGAACAATGTACACAAATGCTTCAGCAATCAAATGTGACTAAGTGAGTGCACTTTATGGGTATTGTATTGATTTGAGTGAGGAATGAGCACTTGTGGGGATGATTATGATTAGACTTTTGGGAATTATTGTGATTTTCACCGATTTTCAATAGAAAATTGTCAGATTTCTGTAAATTTATCAAAACTCACCTGAATCTTGATTGTTTCTTTCGTCCTTCTAGTTCTTATTGATGTTTATGCTTAGATCTTGGTCTTAGAATCACTTTTAGATCATAATAATCACTAAATTCACTCAAAAACACACTTTTACAAAAAAGGGCGTACTACTACGTTAATTCAATAAAATTTGAATCTCGAAAGTCCGTTAATTCAAAAATTCAATATTTTAACGATATTGAAGCATTAATTTGAACGAAAACAGTCCAATAGTTCCTTCCAAGTGCTCATCCCTTCCCAAATTCAATTTTCTACAACTTCATCCCACATCTTGGCTTATTTTATATTTTTTGCAGTAGTTTGATGAACTCAACAATTGCAACAAAGACTCATTATTGTGAGAACGAAAACTTCAACAACGAATCAGTACATTGGATATTTCGTATTAACTACATGTACTATAGCTTAATTGGCACAATTCTCGTTGCTGTTTGCGGATATCCGATATCAATACTAACTGGTGGTGTTAAAGATCTTGATGAGAAGTTACTTGCACCAATGTTCAGGCATAAACAAAAACTTGATGTCGATAAAGTTCCAATTGAAATGAAATTTATTGAATATGGTGATGAAATTGAGAATCTCAAGGATAAAAAATATTATGATTGAATGTATTGTTGATATAATTGGTGTTATTATGATATGTTTATGTATGATCACGAATATGAAATTTTATACTCATTCGTATTGTGATTTATGACATGAATAAAGTGATGACTGATGAAATATTCATTTTTATTTAATGTCGGGATTCTCGCTTGGGGTTGGTTTCAAGGTCATACTCTTAAATCAAAGTAGGACGCAGCATGACAACTCTTATTTCAAAGGAAAACTCTAAAAAAGGACTAGATAATATATAGGATAAAAAGAATAATAATAGAGTTCAGATGAATGGTGGGATTATTGGTCAGACTGACAGTCGGATTGGTGATCGGCTTAGCGGTCGAACTGAAACTCGGAATAGAGTTCGAATAGGAAGTCGGACTACCATTTGAATTGGAAATCGGACTGGCGGTCGGGATAGAAATCGGACTAGCGGTCGGATTGAAGGTCGGACTAGTGGTTGGATTGGAGGTTAGACTAACGGCCGGATCGGAAGTCGAATTAGCGACTGGATTGAGGTCGGATTAGCAGACAGATTGCAGATCAGATTGAAAGTCGGACTAATGATCGAATTGGAGGTCGGACTAGTGTTCGGATTAATGTTTATACTAGAGATTGAACTAGTGGTCAATCTAAATTTACTACCAATCTAAAATGTATTCCTAACAACCTTCAATTTGTAGCAATTTGTCTAAACATTGTCAAAAATTACCAGAAACAACTTAAAAAACACAACAATAACAACCTCAAAATACAACAATTTTCCAAATTTCTTCCAAACAAGCCTTAAACTCGTTACCAAAAAAACAATTTAATAATTCTGTTAACATGTAAATTACAAGAATTTTTCCCAACTTACTTGTAACTGATGTTTAAATAAAAAAATAAACATTTCCCTTGTTCAACTCATCCAAGCAGCAATCCCTGAGCTCATATGTTATATCTAAAAAAGAATAAATTCATTTTCCTGCGTTAATTGAGAAATTAAAACTTTATCTTTCATTGTGTTTCTTCATCTTCTTCCTCTACCCTGAGTGTCAACATCATATCGTCGTCGTCGTCGTTATAGTAATATTTATTATTTCTGGAGCATTGCCAAGTAAAGAAGGGGGTTGATTTTTGAATGTGAATAAAGTGCCTAATAATAAATTTTTACTAGACGGTTGTGTGGAATGTGGTGTAATTAGGAGTTTAATGCAATTAAGAAGGGAGTTATCAGGACTGTGCGTATTGTCATAAATGGCTGATGTTGATGTCTTTGTGAAAGCAACCGGATATTGTCTTTGGCTTCATGCAAAACTTGATTCAAATCAACTCGACGTCATACTTGGTTCTGATTTTTTCGATTGCGGAACCGCTCGGTACCGCTCGTTCAGGTATGTCTTTGTGCCGTACCATTGGTATACCAATACATTGTCCCTGCTTCATGCAAAATTTGATTCAAATCGACTAGACGTCATTCTTGGGTCTTATTTTTCCGATTGCGGAACCGCTCGGTACCGCTCGGCCAAGTATGTCAAAGTGATATGCCACTATATCATACCTACCCTTAATACACTCCATTACACGCGACTCATAAACACCATCAACCCCCAAGTGAAGTAGCAAAAGCACCACTAAAGGCTGAATAAAATTATAATTTGTGAATGAATAAGTTCCTCTTTTTTTAAAAATTATTTATGATCACTACGGGAGATTTAAAGCATAATTGCCAATTTGCCAGCATCTCACATAACTTTTTTTTTTACGCGATTGCCACATGTTGATAATTGCATTAATTATTCTCTCTAGCATCCGTACGACTACTTTTTTTTTATAGTCGACAATGCAATTGTTGGCAATATATGCGTTTTTTGGATGTAAACAAAATGAATTTATGTGATTTTGTGTATGCCGGCGCATCTGTATATTATGTTATGTACGGATGTGATGTCTGCAACACTGTAGCAATTGTGTAGCAGAATAACATTTTCATTCTATTATTAGACAAGTAAAAAGAGAATTTGAGTCTCTTTTTTTTCTCGTTCGGCGCTTAAATTAGTCGAGAAAATGAAAATTTATTTTGAGAAAATGTTTTAAGTTTAGAGCAATTTTTAAGTCGATTCCACTAGCGAGATTGCTGCTCTCTGGAATGTATATCAACTTGAACAGATGTCTAGTCACTCAATGATAAGCAAGATTTATGGTAAGTGATATAAAAATATCTTTTTATTATCTAGAAAGTCACAAAATAAAGATTAAATAATAATGCAAACGTCATAGAAGTAACTTGTGGCAAGCAAATATTTGTGTAGACATTAAATAAACAAAGAATTATGAACAAAAGGTTAGCAGATGTATTAGCATATGTGATTATGAGGTAGAATTGTGTATCAAATAGAAGTGCATAACAATAAACTTGGAAAGCAATGTCATTGTTTAATGATTGTAGGTTGTAGGGATTCCTAATGCAATGTCTCGATTTCGACAAATTTTCGGGACAAAACCTGAGATCGAGACCGGAATCAACTGTTGCGGAGATGACTGTTAACTGGTAAACTATGATGTGCATCCCGAACAGCACAAAGGATTCGCTAGGGCTAATCTCTATCGCAAAATCAATGGTAGGATACTAAGATTCCCTAACGGAACCGCAATAACTGATTTGGAACCATTTTTATGATAAAAATGCGGTTCATCGCTATTTGGTGACCTTTTCCGTCCAATTGATTGTATGCCTTTAAAACAAAGTAAGGCTCATCATATTAAGCATATCACAGTCTATTTCCTCTATTATCTCGAATTACGCATACAGATATGTATGCGAATTACGCAAACATATAGTTTATCCAAAGTCCAATACCAGACCGAGGTGATTCTGACTTGATTTAAAACGAATCCGATACCAAGCAGGATACCAAGTCAGAGTTTTGCCGACCTGGAAACGGATTTTTGATCAATTCCTAATTTGTGCCATTTGGACTTGATACCAGAATGACCAGTTCCTGATTTCATTTCCTCTTGGAAGCATCACATGGTTTATGAATGAATTTATTCTATCAACGATCCAGATCGAAATGCGCCCATAGCTCGACTCCTCTTAACAGACAATGAGCATGCTTCCATGGTCCAGAATGACCATTAAGGTACCAAAAAGCGGTCTGCTTGGAGGTCTCTTTGTCTGTCTTTGGCTTCCGGCTTCTTACATAGTGTAAGAACTCAGCACAAAGCTAGAACCCTTCTTAATCATAAAAACTATTATTCCATTCCCAAATATTTCCAAAAACCAATCTCCTCTCAAAGCTAACTCAAGCACATAACTTCCGGTCATGCAATTAAATCCTCAACACATAGGAAAAGCTAACAAAAAAAATTAATTTTAATTATTTTGAAAAATTTCCATAAATTTTTCAACGATGCAATTATGTACATCAAATCTGCAAGCACAAATATGAAGCAGCATCAGTAAAAATGTTCATCCACGAAACCGCAGACAAATGAGCAAATATGAGTAAAAGAGCATCGCAAAGCTACAAAAAAAAAATGAAAGAGTGGAAATGATAAGCCACAAAAAAATTATTATGTTAACATTCATCATGAATAAATGATGTAAATATCCACATTAATTTTTATCATGCCAGTTTCCATCTCGTATGAACAGCGTTCATATATATGTGATTAGTTGGAGGAAAAGTCTCTCATTTATGTGAGATTTTTTCTACTTCTTAATTCCCATACCTTGCTTCTTTTTCACTTTTCTCAGTCAGTTCAGCGAGTCAGATCACATCAAAAGTGATTAAATTATTTTTTTGGCAGTTCCAGTAAATTTTTTATCAATGACAAACTGTAAAATTTGCAACGCCGAAGCCAAACAGAAGTGCTCTGGTTGCTTCAATGTTTTTTACTGCTCGAGAAATTGTCAAGTTACTGATTGGAAAAATGGACATAAAAATGATTGCAAACCTTATGAAGTAAGTTTTGTGGGTGAATTTTTGGAAGCTTGTGGTGTGGTTTTGAAGTTTAATTGGGAAAAGAAGGGAATTATGCGAAGTTATAAGCTGATTATGTGAAAATTTTGAAGTTTGGCTTATGAAAAATGGGCAAGTAAGAAATGTCATGTGTCATAAATTGACTAAAGCGCATTGTTTTGGAACTGAGTTTAAGCAGTAAGATGCACACTCTAATAGACAAAGATGATGTTTTTAAGGTACCTACCTCTTTATGTGTTAGGAACATTGAAAATTCAATTTGAGCTGAACTTTCTAAATTTCAGACTAGCGGATGAACGGTTGGGTTAGGCAAAAACAGGCATACAGTCGACAAGAAGTCAGATGCATGATCAGACTAGCACTCAGAAGGACTAATAATCTGACAAGATTGCTAGTCGACCAGGAGCCTGGCTAATTGATAGATAAATAGACAGACAGAATGAATAAAGTAACAGATGGTATATCTGGGAATGGTTTCTTTGGATACATGGGATACCCTACCATATCTTAGGTGTCCTTTGATTAAGGCAGGTGGGATTATCCTTAGATATATGCATCACACACATGAAAGTACATATATTATCTACCATGTTTTGGATCCTATAATGACTATCCTATGTTACACAGAGTATCCAAGAGTATACCCTGTCCTAGCCTAAAGGTACATAGAAGTGTAGGGTATCCCGGATAGTCTTATAAAAGCAAATTGACTAAATGCTATCTTTAAGTGCTATAAAATTGTCCGTATGTGGCTCTGGTATTAGGCTAGATTTCATCAAATTTACTTTAGTGCCAGAGTTACGGTAGCCTGGGCTTGATTCTGTCCTATTCCAAGCCATGTACTCTACGGCATCAAATGAGTAACAAAGTGTTCAGTATGACGCTCTTTTATTTATACCTACGCTAACTATTAGAAATAAATACTCAAACCTCATAACAGTGTGAACAAAAAACAAAGTCGCCAAACAGTCTACAAGTCCACTTAACCTCAAACTTTTTCTTACATTATTTTATTTCCACACAACAAAAAGATAACAAAAGAAAAAAAATTTATTTTTATGATATCAATATTTTTTAAGGTGAAAAGGAACTCAAAATTGGGTCGATATACGATTGCATCACGTGATCTAAAGGCAGGTGAAGTATTATTTCGTGAAGTTGCTGTCGTTCATGGACCAAAAATGCTATCAAATCCAATATGTCTCGGATGTCACAAAGCACTTGTAATAAAATCAAAAAAGACTGATTTTTATCGATGCTCGCGATGCTCATGGCCATTATGTTCAAAACAATGCGAACGACTTGATCCACATATCGATGAATGTAATTTAATGTCATCGAAAAATTATAAAAGTCCCATCAAAGTGAATTGTCTAAATCAGCAATCGGATGCGATTTATTGTCTCATATTTCCACTCAGATTTCTCATTTTGAAGCTCAAACAGCCAAAAGTGTAAGAGTAGAGATTTACATGCTGATTGTGAACATTTTTAAATAATTTTTTAATTTTAGATTTGAGAAAATTTTATCGGAACTCGAGAGTCATGTGGACGAGAGAATTGCTTCGGGTAGTTATGACTCTCACAAACATCATCTTGTACCATTTATACAAAAGCTTTTAGATCCAAATGTATTTACTGAACATTTAATATTAACAGCAACAGCCATACTCGATAATAATTGCTTTGAAATTTCAATGCCATTACGTGGAATCGAAATGGGTGGACTCTTCCTAATTAGTCTCATTTTATGTCATGACTGTGTACCGAATACAAAGCACTACGTAAATTATGTCGAATCTGATAGTGACATTCAACGATACCAAATGACTTTTGAAACTACCGGTAAGGAATATTCAATTTTACATTTTCTCATGCAATTTTCACACTAAAATGAGCTTTGAACATTGTGTACATGCCAAGGGGTGGACGTTTTTGGAATTTTTTCTTAGGAATAAGTGATATGTGAGCATTTTATGATGTTTGATTTAGGCCATATCACTGAATGTGAGTTGATGTGGCTTGGTGGCGTAATGGTTTAGAGCTTCGGTTGCTAAGCATTGCAAATACCGACCCAGCGGTCATGGGTTCGAGACTCGTCAGTAGAAATGTTTCATTTGTCCTTTTTCGAGTCATTTGAAGTGGAAATGCGGCTCACAGTCTTCCTTTGTATACTACAGGCAGTAATATCATATTAGGAGTGATTCTGATCCCACTATATGCTGTATGTCTACTATGAGCTGATATGTGGCGCATCCTCACTCGTTAAACAATCAATATCGATATATCGCCCTTAGGCAGCACTCAATCTCGATGATCTGAATAGCATAGTCCATTGGTGGGCAACCTGTGTGCCGCGGGACACTACTGCGCCATCAAACTTGGTTTTTGGATTTTTTTGGAAATGTCATAAATCCAGTCGAGGCTTATGACTAATGTGTGCCGCGAATATAAAAGATTGCCGACCACTGCTATAGTCTTTACTTACTTACTTACTTCGCTGGTCGTACAGATCAGTTGTGACCCATGACCACCCGCAGGAGTCACCTGAAGCTGACACTATAGCTGGCTTACTCTTGTTACTTTGGGCTTTATTCGGTATGGTACCTATAACTCGCCGTGTTGACGGCAATAAACGGCGGTGTCTTGTTGCCACCATGACATCTGATTCTGTCCCATTTTAACAACCATATCAAGTCACTAGACTTTCATTAACTTCATAAATTCTATCTCAATTCACTGCCTATTCATGCTACAAAAATTGAATTAAACGTCCCCTAAAGTATTTTCCGAAAAAATATTCAACAATCTCCAATCTACAACAGCAGTCAGTCCTCAACAAAATCCACAAATCCATTTTCACAAAATTCAGACAAAAACTCTTTAACTTCCTTAAATCATTTCACCCCTTGGCACATACAGAAAATTGCAAACAACAATGTCATTGTTATAAGTACAACTTTTGTGTACACGACAAGCAGCAGTAGTAGCAGCAAGCAACAACATGATAAAAAAAACGAACTTAAAGAGAAGGAAAAACTACAGCAATTGAATTAAATTTAATTTAATTTTGTAGTTCCAGTCAAAAAGGGTGAACAGCTTACAACAACATATACAGATACACTCAAAACGACACTTGAACGTAGAAAGCACTTGAAGCAGACAAAAATATTCGATTGTGATTGTAAACGTTGCATGGATGCATCTGAACTATCGACTTATGGTAGTTCATGGCGATGTCAAAGATGTTTTAATGGACTTATTGTGTCAACAAATTCTTTAAATAACAATTCGGAATGGCATTGTGAGAGCTGTAATGCTGTTTATAGCTGTGAGGTATGATTGTGTGTTGATTGAAGTGAAGAGAATATGGAGTTTTTTTTTTGGAAGGGAAAGTGTGGGGGAGGAAAATTGATTATAACTTTGTGTCTATTCAATAAGATATTAAATTACTGATATGTGGGATGATGATGATGCTTAATTTATAGAAAATATTGATCTTTACCGAAAAGCACATCTTGGTAAGGAGTTGGTTTGGATATAGCATCAATTTAGTGTCAATTTAAGGGTACGAGGCTTTGATTCAAAGGAATGTGGCTTCAGTTCAGGGGTATGAGACTCAAGTTCAAAAGTACAAACAATTCATGGATTCAAGGCTTCAATTTAAGGGTTACGAGGCTTTAATTCAAGGGATACGCGGCTTCAACTCAGGGGCACAAAGCTTCAATTCAGGGGTACAAAGGTTCAATTCAAGGGATACGAAGCTTCAATTCAAGGGATACGAAGCTTCAATTCAATGAGTACGAAGCTTCAATTCAGGGATACGAAGCTTCAATTCAGGGGTACGAAGCTTCAATTCAGGGGTACAAAGGTTCAATTCAAGGGATACGAAGCTTCAATTCAAGGGATACGAAGCTTCAATTCAATTAGTACGAAGCTCCAATCAGGGGTACGAAGCTTCAATTCAGGGGTACGAAGCTTCAATTCAGAGGTACGAAGCTTCAGTTCAGGAATAAAAAGCTTCAAATCAGAAATGCTTTCCAACACGTATGCTTTTCGGTATTCAAATTTCCCCCAATACATTAGGCGTAATTAAATCATAACTTTAAAGCTCTATAATTAAATTTACCAAGCCTTCAAGCTACAACCTCACTGCCATAGAAAAAAAAAGAAGTATTATAAAAAGATCAATTTTCTTTTGAAATGAAGACTTCCATTTACCGTACAGAAAATTCCATCCAACATGAATAAAATCTATTTGAGCATAAGTTTTTTTTTGAAAGGATTTTTTAAAGCTCTTTATTCAAAAATGCTTTTGCCATTGAAACTTTTGAATTAAATTCCTCCTCATAAACTGAGATTGAATCTTACATGTAATCAACTTTTTTTTTTATTATTTTTATGCTTTTATCATCAATAGGATATTTCAGGTAAATTAAATCGTCTACAAATCCAATTAAGAACTTCAGTCAATCGACAACCAGAATCGTTGGAGAAATTTCTCGTACAGACTTCAGATGAAATCCATGGCAACCACTTATTAATTATAGAAGTAAAATACATGCTGTGCTTGATGTATGGCAATATTGGTGGATATCATTACAAAGGTAGGTAAAAATATTAATATTGATGTAAATAATTAGTGTGGGAAGACATGGCATTTATTAGATTGAAATGATGTGAATGAACTTTGGTGGAATTTTTGATCTTTTGTTTTCTTATTGGTTATTTGTGTCTGATGTCCTTGTCTGGTTACCTTGCTAATTTATTGTCGGATCATTTTACAGTAACCGAGAATCGTCTGATTGTGATTTTTCAACCATCAAACTGTATCTTTATATATCTTTTGCAAAACTGTCCGATTTTCCGAATCTTTATATGTCGGACTGTATAGCTGTTTGAATGTCTTACTCTCTGATTGTCCGACTGTACGATACTTTGATTGTTCGTTTGTCCGACTTACTGATTTTTCGACTATCTGATTTTCCAACTATCTGACTGTCCGACACTCTGTCGGACTCTTTTACTGTCCGACACTCTGCCGGGCTCTTTTACTGTCCGACAATTTGCCGGACTCTTTTAATGTCCGACACTTTGATTGTCCGACGTCCAAAATTTAATTCGATTATTTGATTGTTCGGCTTTCATTCTTTACGACAATTTAATTGTCCGACTTCAAGATTCTTCGATTGTCCAACTGTCTGATACTTGGATTGTCTAACTGTTCGTCTTTCTGTTCGATTCTTCGACTGTCTAATTTTCAGATTCACTGATTGTCCGACATTTTGATTGTCCATTTGTCCGACAATTTTCTTGTCTTTTTTTCCAATTTTTTGTTTGTCCGTCTAGTCAAGAACACTTTGATTGTCCGTGTGTCTTACTCTTTGGTTGTCCGATTATCTGACTGTCCGACTTTCTTGCTATCCGACTCATTGATTTTTCGATTCTCTATCTTGCCCTGCTAACTGACTTTTTGATTGTCCGATTGTCCAACTATTTTATTATCCGACTGACCGATCGTTTGATTGTCCGATTGTTTTACTGTTGTCGAATCTTTGATTTTCTGACTTTCCGAATGTCTTGTTATAAAGCTTTCTACTTCTCGGCTTGTCTGGCTGTCTGACTGTTTTACTCTCTGTTTGATTATCAGACACTTAGACTATCCGAATCTTTGATTTTCTGAATCTCTAGATTGACTTTCAAGCAGCACTTTGAATCTCTTACATCTACCTACATTCATAAAAAATTTAATATATTATTCATTTCTGTTTTTCCCAGAACTTTCCGAGAATCTCCTACAACGTAAAATCGACCTATGCAATAACGTCCTTGACATCTACAACACCGTCCATCCCGGCCGCACAGACCAACGTATGAATATAATATTTGAACTAAATTGTGCAAAAATAATTGACATGAAAACTAAATTAAGCAAGAATCTGATCAATAAAACAAATGTTATGGTATGTAATATGATTTATGTTAAAATAATGGCGATATAAATTGTTGTTTATGACTTTTTTTGTTGTTGTTGTTCTTTTCTTTTCAGCATGCAATCGATCAATGCCTTAAGCAGATTAAGGATTGTTATGATGTCTTAGTGCTTGAAATGGAAAATAAAGGAATTATGGACAAGCGGTTAGAAAGGATTATGAATGAAAGTTTTATGTAATATCCATGAATGGAAATAAATCATATACAAATGGAAGGGATGGAGAAAAAAAAAATTAGAAGCACTTTTGTTGTCTCTTTTTTTCTGTTGATATTTCCTAGCTATGTTTTTGTTACATAAATGAGGATTTTTTGGATCCATTTTGGCTGATTGAGTGCCATTAAGGAAATAAGAAATTGTGAAGAATTTGTTATGAGGAATAAAATTTATTGAAGAGACTTAGCTTCGTGTGTTTTGGATTTGTTGTTTGTTGTCTTGTAGATTGAATGACAAAGGATGTGGATATTAAGGAATTTTGTATTATTTGAGTACTTTACTCAATTTTTATGGTTCACAACTGACCAAATATTCATACATAAATATGAATTTACAAAGCTTCAAGCCAACGGACACATTGTAGTGTCCAACTGACTAAGCAGAGTGGAATATGGAATAATAATTAATCTATAAGGAAATCGCAAGAAAGGTCCAAGAACTCATGGAGAGAAGCTGTTAATAAAAAATAGCATGGCATTTGATGTCGGTAAATAGCAGACGATAGTCACCAATAGAGTAAGCTTTATGATGCGTCCAAGGTTAGTCATGGATCGCAATTGATCTATACGATCAGCGAAGTAATTAATTAAGAATAGGCGAATCGGTCAATGCAGGAATAATGCTGATATGGTCGAATTGTTAAGCAAGAAACCGGCTATTTTTAGCATTTTTCTGTAAGTTCGTGGGTTTGATTCCTACCAGAGACCTAAACTTTTGGCTTCACAGATTAATTGTGTCAATTTCCAATAAACAATTACAGTTAATGCCTCAAATCCAATACAATTTGAGTAGACTTCAAGATCTGCTCTAATCCATCCTAATTAAAGCACAGACATCCTTAGACATCTCATCCACAATTTCCACGCCAATCCTAATAAAAATTATCAAAATCTTCCTCCACAAAAAGATGTTTAAAGCCAGTTACCCAGACAATAAATTTCCAACTTTACCCCAAACTTTAATTTATATATTTCATCACATCCACGGGGTCCACAAAGATGCTATTGAGATGAGAAAGTTTTTTTTGTGGGGATGCTTAGATGTTGTAACCAAAAGGCTTAAACAGGAATTAACACCCAAGAATACTTTCTCTTTTTATTTCCTATACCATTTTTACGGAATGTATAGCTATACATCTATGAACAAACAAAAATCCATTATAGAGATTTCCCGAGTGAAGGCTCAGCAAAAAAAAATAAAATTTCTTTACTTTTCTTTTGTCGTGTCTAATGCCGGTATGGTTTTGTAGTTTTGTGTGTTTGCAGCATCCACAAAGATGGGATTTAATGTCTCTTTCTTTTTTTTAAAAGGAAAAACTTTCACAAAACACTTTACTTACTTTAGTTGCCAACATATCACCAGCGGATGGGAAACTTTTTTTTTTATACTTGCACCTTTGTCATTTTCATGTTATTGGACGACGTAGCTTCAGTTCAGTCATCTCCAAAGATTATATGTTTTTCTTCTCCATCTCACAATTGTGGCCTGAATTTCAAACTTTCTTCTAAGTCGTCTCTATGGAAATAAAAACGGAACGAATGAGAAGGCAAAAGAAGGAACAAAGCAGAAAAAATTTTCGACAGCATGAAAAGGAAAAAAGAGAAAAGTTTTATAATAAGGACAAATATTTCTGCTTCTTACTGACTAAAGGGAGGATATTCCTTAATCAGAATGTGAAAAAGATTTTCTTCGTATAGACTTTAAAGTGTGTTTTGACTCGATAGTGTGTTTCTTTAAGGTACTGTTGGATGTCAATTGGTTGGTGATGAAAGGAGTTACTGTTGGCCTGGACAGAGCTATATAGAGCCTATGCAGCACTATTTTGGATAGCAAACAGCTGCAAAGTATGAAAAAGTTGTAAATTCTGACTTCCTGCAGACATTCGAAGCACTGGAAACTGGTTTTCTCGAATATGGCCTTGGGCAAGACACACGCCGTCCTTATGTTGGGTTTTTCATCAATTCTATGCCATTTGCTTTCCCAGAACATTCAGCAACTCCGCTTTGAACTCAAATTTCCTGATTTTATCGAAAATCCGTACTCGACTCTCGACTCCTCACAAACCAAACACTGTAGTTCTTATTAAAGCACTTACATCATCCCACAAACCCAATTCCTTCATAAAAACCTCCCAGATTTTTCCAAAAAACACATCAAAAATCTGACAAAACATTTCCATTCTGTCCATCAAAATAAATATTCAATAATCTCTCAATTCCATTTCCAAGAATAGAGTATGCCAAATACATAAAGCTTCTTTGATCACAAATAAACAGCCTTGAGATACATATTCAGCATATCCAAATCACATAAATTTCATTCGACTGTCAAAAATTGACAGAAAATTCATTGTATATCTGTTCGATTGCTCCATTGCATTGATATAAGGAATAACAAACCCAACGTCATCATCAATCACGTTAAGATTTTGAGATTTAAATATTTATGTTCCAATTTTAAAAATCATTTTTGTGTCAGGATTTGCGTGGGATTTAAGATTATGTGTGGATATAAGGTAGATTGATGAAAAGTCCACAATATATTGACATTCTAAGGTTAAAATGGAAATTTTACGCAATTTTCTTCTAGTGTTTTAATTAGGGATAGTTTGGATGTTACGTGTGGGTAGTTATGATAAGTGGAGGAGGTATAAGTAGTGTTCTGAGCAGAAATAGAGCCTAAATTTTGTCAAATTCTCTAAATTGAGACAATATTTGGGTTTATCTTGATCTCGAGAGCCATTAAATGACTCTAATCGACTATCAAAGCAGATGCTGAAGCAAATCTTGTTCCTGATATCAAATGACTTGAAAATAGATTGATACAGCGATCTAACATCCGTTTGACTTTGGATCGGTGACATAACCTCAAAAAAGTACCTAATATAGCGCCTATATTGAATGCACTAAGCTTTAGTCCTTAGATTTTCAATGTCTAGCCTAGAACATAGTCTGTTGCTGTCGTAGACAACCTGTATGCCGCAGCACACTACTAGGCTGCCCACCACTGACCAATAGCTCATATTCACCTAACTACCAACCCTATAAGCACCCCCAAGTCCCAAACCATCCAATATTCCAATCACCACGTCACCTAACATCCACATTCCCTCCATATTTTCCTTCCAATCTTCTAAAAATTTCCTCTCCACACTCGAATGAGTTTTGAAGACATTAAAAATTTTCTAATGTTTTCTCAATTCACCTTCCTAATTTTAAAATGTATGATTTTCGGCATCGATCAATATTTGCCAGATAGGAGAAATGAAAAAATAATTTTTTTTTGTTCCTTTTTTCATCAAAATGGCTCTAGCAAAATTTTGTTTCTCATCTACCGAAACGTCTTTAAATGAAAATGCGAAGCGTAAAAATTGATGGAATGGGAAAATTTTGTTAAAACTTTTATAAAATCACGAAATAAAGTTTTATTAATGTTTCTTCTACCTTTTAGCAGAGTTCTTTGAGGTGTGGGATGATATTGAGGTTAGATTGGCTGGATGAGCACCTAAGAGGTAAAGAGCATGTTTTTATTGTACAGAAATAACAATATGATACTTAAAAGCGGTCTCTTTGCCTGTTAGGGAGCAGTGAATATATGGTATTGACTGATAAGTAGCTGGTGAGTACAGGATATGATTTTAGAATCCAACATGATTTTAATTGAGCTTTATAATCAACCCCAAACTTTAGTAAACGATAAAAAAAGCATCAATGGTCTAAATGGTAGAGCATTGAGCTTACGTTCCAAAGGTCCTGGGTTCAATCCCAGGTCATAATTAATTTTTGAAGCTCTTTTTCCATTTCGCCGTTCTAGTTACTAAGCTAGTTTCGTATACTGAGTGCTGTTTTGAGCTATTTGGCTTCATATTAAGTTTGCATTGCTAGATATATCCTTGAGAGTATACTTGAGATTTTCCCTACAAAACCATATAAATTGTCAAGAATTTGAACAGTTTTTGCCTGTAACAGGCTCCTGTTTTCCAACTCTGCTAAGATATACTAGTTAACTGGATCGTGACTGAATCTTGCGCACACGAATTGAAAATAAGTACTTTAATAAATATCAGGGTTAATCAGGTCTAATACCGTACTAATGTCTTTGCAATGTGCAGAGCTTGCAAGTTGTTTAGGATCGTACTATAAACTATAGAGTCTACAGGATGTCGTAGATTCGTAGATTATTATTCGTAGTGACTACAGCTCATAAAACTGGATACTTTCAGTCATATATGAGTAGAATAAGAAGTTGTCGATAGAGAGATAGTGTCACTCTTGGAATTGGTAATTGGAAAGCGATAGCCAGCGAAAGAGCCAGCTTCAGGAGTCTACTGAAGGAGTCCATGGATCACACTTGATCTGTACGGTCAGCGAAGTAAGTAAGATTGACAAAATGCAATTGTTGAAGGCAATAACTTAACCTTAGACCGAATAACTCCTGGAAGGAAGCTATCGATGGAGACAGCATTGCATTTGGTATTGGCAATTGGCAGGTGGAAACCGGTGATAGAACCAGCTTTAGGCGACATCTGAAGGAGGCCATAGATCACAGTTGTTCTGTACAGTCAGCGAAGTAAAGAAGTAAGTCCTGTCCTAACTTCAATCCTAATATTCAACCTATTTCCAAATTCACTGCGCTTTTGCGACTCTCAACTCCAATATTCTACCACATAAAAATATATCAGAAACACCACAAAACTTCCTACCCTACATTAATGACGTGAAAATGATTTTTGTTTTTTTGCAAAAAGTTTCAATAATGAAAAAAAATCCTAATTCCGTGCTTATTTAAAAGAAGCGAAAAAAAGGGAAAATTGGAAAGTTTAAGCGAATTACTTTTCGAAGTGTAAACGAGGTGATGATAAAAACTTGTCATTAATGAACAAAGCCCGAGTGAAAAAAAAGGCGGCAAAGTATGTAAATTGAAAAGTTTTCTTTCCCTGCCTTTCGCATTCACGACCGTCTTCATCAGTGATTCTTGCTCCATATTTTTCATTTCTACTTACCTTTTGGCGTGATGTACATGATGATATTTCATAAACTTTTATTGTGTTGTTTTACATTTCAACGCGAATAAATGAAACTTAAATGTAGAATGACTAGATTGAAAGGTTTTTTGTATGGCTGTTTTTTTGTAAGTTTTGTCATTGATGAAGATGTAAAAGATTAGCACGTGGCTCATTTGAAGTCATGCTTGGGGTTTTTTGATCTATAAGTAGGTTGAATAGATTTCATTGGTGTAGTAAGGACTAGATGATTAAAGGACTAGATTACTAGATGCCAAGAGGACTAGAGGACTAGATGACTAGATGACTAGAGGACTAGAGGACTAGATGACTAGAGGACTAGATGACTAGAGGACTAGATGACTAGAGGACTAGAGGACTAGATGACTAGAGGACTAGATGACTAGAGGACTAGATGACTAGATGACTAGAGGACTAGAGGACTAGAGGACTAGAGGACTAGAGGACTAGATGACTAGATGATTAGAGGACTAGATGACTAGATGACTAGAGGACTAGATGGCTAGATGGCTAGAGGACTAGATGACTAGATGACTAGATATTAGAGGTCCAGAGACCAGCCTAATATTAGAGTTGACATCAATCTCATAATCAGCACCTCAAACAGCTGCTGATAAAGTACAATAAAAGCACAGATTTTCACCCTCCTTCTTCAATGTCTTATGAATGACACAACAACACCACAAAAACAGTCTGTCAAAATAAACTAACAACTTCATCAAGCACGCCATCAACAAAAGTTTACCAACTGAATAAATGAAAATGTGATTTGACTGTTTAATTTTTTTCATTTTCTTATTTTCATTTACAAAATTTTTGCTTTGCTGTCTTTTCGTTTACTTGCGATGATGTGTTGAAGTTGTCTCGAAAGGAATGCTGCGGTATAAATTTGAAGAAAGGGCGAGAAACAGTGCGATGGTATCATGGTGATATAATGACGCATGGCTGGCTAGTATGTTGTAGTACACTAGTATGTCGCGGCACAGTACTACATATGACATGGCACAGTAGTATGAAACGGCACAGTAGTATGACACGGCACAGTAGTATGACACGGCACAGTAGTATGAAACGGCACAGTAATGTAGCGACACAGTAGTTTGTCGTGGCACAATAGTATGTCGCATCACAGTAGAAATTCACGGTACACTAGTATGTCGCGGGACAAAAGTATGTGGCACACAAGTGTGTCACAGTTTCGCTCGTGATTTACCACCAAGATGTGTCGTAACACAAAAAAGGTTGGACAGCACTGCACTAGAGTTCACAATCCCGAAGTCAAAGCAAACTGAATCCTGAAACTATACACAATTCAATTCCATGATCGACAACGCTCCCCATTTCCCCCGCCTTCCCACTCAAAACATCAATCCAACCATCCACATTGTCACCAATCTTCCCAAACAAAGCAAATAAAAAAAAATCTTTTTTTTCACTCGTCAACACTTGAAAAACTCATAAAAATTCAAGCATCTATAAAACTCGACGAATAAATGCACATATGCAAATTAATAAAAACAAATGAATAAAATTTAATAGTTGACTTTTGTGTGATGTGAAAAATAAAATCCACTTTTCATGCAAATGCATTTTCAATTTAAATTTTTTTTGTAGCGGGAAAATGAAGGTGAGCGTTTGTGATTGTATTATGAATGAATGACAATTGGACGAGTATTTCATATGTTGGTAAGTATTTTATGATGTTGTTTATGTGTGAGGTTTATTAGGATGGACAGGATTGAATCATCTAGTAGGAATTGATCCTCTGACTCACAAAGTTAGTAGTTCATCTGATCACAAATCAGCACAGCTCGAAGTCGGAACTAAAATTTCCATAAAAAAAATCAACTTGATGATCTACTAAAGCAGTGGTGGGGAATCTATTTTTCGCGTCATGGAAATGCCATGAACCGCATGACGTATGCCATCTACCAAGGTAAGGTAAATGCATCAATAAGACAAATAACCCAGTTTAGGGTTGGTTTATTGCCAGCTTAGTGTTATTAACTTATATTGTAATCCATAAATCTTTACTAGATGATGATAGGACCTAATATCGATCTGGCTCAGACCGTCTGATGCATTTCAACGACGTGTGCTTTCCAGGATTTTAGATCAGATTGTTTTAATACATAGCATAACTAAGATAGCATAAATGTCGCATCACACTAGTATGTCGCGTCACAAAAGTACGTCGCATCACAGTAGCATGTCACGGTACACTAGTATGTCGTAGTACACTTGTATGTCATGTAATAGTAACATGTTTCATCGCAGTAGTTATTCGCATCACACTATTATGTTGCGTTACAAAAGTATGTCGCTTCACAGTAGCATGTCACGGTTCACTAGTTTGTCGCAGTCCACTAGTATGCCGGGCCACAAAACTATGTCATTTCATAGTAGTATGTTGCATCACAGTAGTATGTTGCATCACAGTAGTATGTTGCATCACAGTATGTTGTATAACAGTATGTTGCATCAAAGTAGCATATCAAGGTACACTAGTATGTCGCAGCACACTAGTATGTCGAGACGCAATAGTATGTCATGTCATAGTAGTATGTTGCATCACAGTAGTATATCGCGTTGTATTAGTATGATAATATAGAATAGAATTTTATGCCAATCTTCTGCACTCAGTCAACTATGTCACAACTTCAATTAATTCCATCACAAAAAATTAATTCCCTATAATTATGATTGAAAAATTTCACAAAACTTTTTTAACATAAAGTGTCAAACAACGTCATTTAATTTGTTTTTACATTAAAAAAGAGACACTTTTGCAATCATAAAAAACTTCGTCACTGCATCCCACCACACAAGCACATGCTCAAACTTTATTCACTCATGTTGTTTAACTCGACAAAAATTTTATATTTCAATATTTGATGAGTTTTTCACTGAAATGGCATTTCCATCGTAATTTTTATTTTGCATAAGAGTTATGATATTTTAATAAAACAGCAGATAAATTTATGGTATTTACATCAAAAATCATCACTTTTCATGCAATGAAAATGCGGAAAAATGTTTGGAAAAAAAGGAAAATGTGGATAATGGAGAGTGATGAATTTATGAACGCTGCACAGTGAGATGTTAAGGATTTATTTGCGGAAAGTTCTTTTTTTTAAGTGAATTAAATGAAATTGGCTGGTTGGGGGTATGAATTGTTTAAACTTTTTCTAGGGAGAGAGAGAAAGAGAGAGAATCTCAACAGGTTTCTGAAGTTATTTGTCGGAAATATGGAAATGGAATTTTTTCATTAAATGTGTGAGTAAATGTTTGATTTTTTTGCATGGTAAATGGAGTTATGGATCAAATTCTGGATCATAGTGAGTAATTGGGATTATTAAATGTGAATCTATTTAGGAGGAAGTCATGTTTACTAAATTATACTCCTATAGAGCTTTCTGAAATTACGCAATGAAAAATAAATATGGATTTTTGGAACATTTACTTTCCCTATCTTCGCCCATCTTCGCTTCTCTTCGTCTCTCTTCGTCCTTCTTCGTCCCTCTTCGTCTCTCTTCATCCTTCTTCTTCCCTCTTCATCCTTCTTCGTCCATCTTCGTCCCTCTTCGTCTCTCTTCGTCCCTCTTCGTCTCTCTTCGTCCATCTTTCTTCCCCCTCTTCCCCAAAGACTTTCGTAATTTCCGAAAGATCCTTCACAGCTATTTTTCAATTCAATTACATCATATCAATGCATTACTAAGCAACTTAGTTCAAATTCAGGTTCAAATTTCAATTAAGAACTGTATACTATGTATATCAATAATACGGCCTTTAAATGTCAAAATTTGAACTTTTTAAAAATGCCTCAATAAAATTGACATTTGACTTGATTTATAATTTATCACTGTGCTGTCTGAAATGAGTGGAATCTGAAGTATCAAGTGAAATATAGGCGATTCTGCAAGTTCGAGACTAATGCCTCTGTGGCTGAGAGGTTAGGCAGCAAACCCTCTGTTTAACAGTAATGTGAGTACGTGGGTTCAATTCCCATTAGAGACTCTCTCATTCATTCATAACAACATCCATAAAAGCTTACAATTTCATAAAAGATTCCGAGAACAATTTTGCTTCCAAAAAGACCTCCCCCAAATATTAGCTACATCATTAAATTTATTTTCACAATGGCGTTATGCCAACATTAAAATTTACCAAGAAAACATCATCAAAAATAATTCATGAAAAAAGCTCATAAAGAGCCAAACAATCAAGTATATACAGTGAATGTACTTATTAGGAACATTTAATGGATGTGGTATACAAATAAGATGCTAATAATAATATTTTTTACGTCATTTAGAGGATCTGAAAATATGAATGAAATGATTGAGGATAGATGTAATGGAAGTATGGTTAGAGCTGGAAGCGCAGTTGACTTTGATGGGGATTTTATGGATTTTTGGTGTTTTGATGACATAAAAGGAGTCTGGAGACTTTTTAGACCAGTGGGGGACAACCTTGGTGTTAAGCTTCGATCGAAACCGTACATGACATACGGTTCATGGTATTTCAAATAATTTTAGTGGCTGCATTAGTAGTACGCGGCCCACAGGTTGTCCACCACTGTCTCAGACAAATCTGAGCATCAAAAGTCATTGACGGCAAGGTATGCGAGTATCTTAGCTGCTACATGGATTAAATATCGTCAATTCTCTCAGTCTACCAACTCGCTCACTCTCACGCTCGCTTCGTTTCGAATGTAATTGAAATAATTAATAAAGTAAAGAGTCTTTGATTTACAATTGAAATAGCTGGTCGCCTTTTATTTTCGGCATATAATTAAGTCTAAAGCTTATATTTTCAGCCTTATTTACAGCTAACACATAACTGGCGCAGTTTTCAGAGTAGTGTCTTTTACCGGTTAAGTTAAACTACCGTGGTTTAGTGAATATAAATCATTCGCGTAAAAGTCTCAAAGAACCTAATAAAGCTCATATTTATTAGTTAGAAATTAAGTTAGTGAAATAGTGAAAACATAATTATTTGCAAAAAAAAATCCAAAGTGATTTAAAAAAATCCAAAGTGATATAAAAAAATCCAAAGTGATATAAAAATAAAAAATCAGCAAAAAATTACGCTGTAAAGAAAATATTAAAGCAAAAAATATATATAATTTAAACAGAAATTATTGAAATTTCTAAGCAAAAATAAAGAAAAACATTTCTTTTTTCATCAATACTAAGTTTCATTCGACAAGATAGTCGCACCCAAAAATAAGCAACAAATCCTTAACAGAAGAATAGATTAGAGCGCAGCACCCAAATTGCTGGGTAAGTATAGCCTTTTATTTATTTTACGCGTGTGTTATTCTGTGCATTCGCGATCTCATATAAAAAATAATACAAGTGTTCTAAATCTCAATTCTCAAAATTAATCCATACGCTGAAAGATTTTCACCCCGCCGTCCCATTCGTCGCCCTAATATTCAAAATATGGCCCATGTTGATAATCAGATCGACCCCCTAGTGGTCCCAAATGAAGATGCTTTAGTCGCAGCGGCGATTAATAATACCAAAATCCCTGATCCAATCAAGCAAATCGAGAAGTATGCAGGTGATAAAACATCCTTGTTTACTTGGATCAGCACGGTGGAATCCGTCATGGAAACCTACCAACAGATTGCCCATCTTCCAATTTACCGTCTTTGGGGACAGGTCATTCGAAATAAAATTATAGGTGACGCCGATAAAGCTCTTGTTACACACAATGCTGTAGATTGGCCCGCGATTAAACGAGTTTTAATCGAAAATTTCGGTGATAAGCGCGATATCGCCACGATTACTCAAAAAATCCCCTACCTTTCCCAAGCAAACAAATCTCTGGATGAATATTATCAAGAGACAAGTGAGCTAGTTGCACAGATCTCCCAAAAATTGAGTCTTGACCCAGAGAACGATGGTCACGTACCGGCAATCATGCGAGTTATGACTCCACTTGTCGTTACGGGTTTCGTCGACGGCTTAAGAGGAAATTTACCCGAATTAGTGCGTACACAAAAGCCCCCTGACATGCTTGAAGCATATAGAGCCGCACTTGCTCAAAGCGAGGCACAAGACCGTCAAAGAGAAAGAGCCCGCATGAGTAGAAATTTTCAGATAGGAAATTATCAAAATTTCCCCAAAATCCAAAGATATAATAATCAAAAGTCTCAACCACTTCAAAACCGCTCATTTCAAAATCCACAACAAAATTTTCAACGAGCCCCACAACAAAATTTTCAACAAAATCAGCCCCAAAATTTTTCGTGGCAAAACAGAAATCCCAATCCAATAAATCAGAGACCAAACCCTGCAAATTATGCCGGAAACGCCATGAACCCTCGCAATCAGAACATTGATGAGGATATTTCAATGCGCTCTCGTAGGTCTATGCAGCCGATGAGTGGCATTTCATACCGTTCCCACATGAATAATGCCGAATGCGCTGAGGAAGAAGATTTCCAGCCCGATTACGAGGCTGAAGAAGACGACACGGTTATCGATGACCTAAATTTTCAGTTGGGTCTGGAAGAAAATCAAGGGACTTAAATTGTGTTCCTTACATCACCCTTAATTCCACCTCTGGTGTACTTTTTGCGCTAATCGATACCGCCAGCAACAAAAACTACATTAATCCCAAACATGTCCGACAAGCACATCAGTTACCAAGAAAATTCAAAATTGCCTCTATGCTTGGAATCGTGCATATCGACAAATTTGCTAGATTTAATCCGTTTCCCAAATTAAAATCATCAAAGATTTTCCCATTTTTCATACATAACTTCAGTGACTTTTTCGATATCCTCATAGGATATGAAACTCTTCAGATTTTGCACGCAAAAATCCTCACAGTTCCCAACATTTTAATACTTGGAGATTTTTCCATTCAGATGAAAAGAAAAATTCCTATGTCCAACAATGAAATTTGTGAATTCAAAAGTAACACAAATCAGCCACATCGCTATTTTTCCACACAAAGTCCAATCGGTCATGAAAATGCAAAAGTCACTATATCCAGCGACACAAGCTTGCAAAATCAAAACTTCTCAGGTGTCCTAAATAAAAATGCACATGCACGTCAGCACAAGAGTTTCAACAACGTTCCACGTATTCAAAATAAAAACGCTTCACAAGCATTTCCTGTTATTCATATTTCTACTGAAAATAACGTTGACACAAATTCAAACTCGAAACTTAACAAAAATACTTCAATAGCAAATAATTTCCAAAACAATTCCACTGAAATAAATTCGCTGACTCCACAAGCAATTTCCGTTCAACCCAAGAAATGTGATATTTTATCGCAAATTAATTATGAAAACTTAAATGCTGAAGAAATAAAAAGTTTACGGACAGTAATCCTAAACCATAAAAATTGTTTTTACAATGACGATGACGTTCTTACCTTTACGAGTGCCTTGAAGCATTCTATCCGCACCATTGACGACGTCCCCGTCTACACAAAATCTTTCAGATGCCCTGAGGTGCATAAGAAAGAATTGAAAAAACAGGTGGATGATCTTCTACGTAGAAACATTATCCAACCATCAAATTCTCCATATCAATCCCCAGTTTTCCTAGTTCCAAAAAAGTCTGATTCCCCTGATAATCCCAAATGGAGAATGGTCGTCGATTTCCGACGCCTGAATCAGAAAACAGTCGATGACAAATATCCGATCCCAAATATCACGGATATTTTAGACAAGTTAGGCCGCTCAAACTATTTCTCGACTTTAGATCTTTTCTCTGGTTTCCACCAAATAGAAATTATTGAAAGCGATCGTGAAAAAACCGCATTTACCGTAGAAAATGGTCATTTCGAATTTTTACGAATGCCTTTTGGCTTAAAAAACGCTCCATCTTCATTTTGCCGCATCATGGACTTAGTCCTTAAAGATTTAATTGGCAAAAATTGTCTCGTTTATATGGATGACGTAATCGTTTTTTCAACCTCTCTTCAAGAACATATGGTAATTCTTGAGAAAATTCTTCAAAGATTCTCTGACTATAACTTAAAAGTCAGATTAGACAAATGTAAATTCCTGTGTAAGGAAGCAAAATTCTTAGGACATCTCGTGACTAGCGAGGGTGTCAAACCGAATCCCGACAAGATTAGTGCCGTAAAAAATTGGCCAATCCCTAAAACTGAGTCAGAAATTAGACAATTTCTGGGAACCGTTAGTTTTTATCGACGTTTCATCCCAAATTTCGCAAAAATTGCTAAACCCCTTACAAACTCCCTTCGTAAAGGTGCCCAAATCATCTTATCTGAAGACTATATAAAAGCCTTCGAAAAACTTCGAGACTGTTTGACAGACTCGACAATTTTGGTGTACCCAGATTTTTCAAAGCCTTTCGTGCTGACTTGTGATGCCAGCAATTCAGCAATTGGCGCTTTCATTTCACAGGGTCCACCTAATCAGGAGAGACCCGTGGCTTTCGCAAGCCGTACCCTCAACAAGTCTGAGGAAAATTACAGTACAATTGAGAAGGAATTGCTCGCCATCGTCTGGGCTTGCAAATATTTTCGTCCATATTTATATGGCAATAAATTTGTTCTCTATACAGATCATAAACCTCTTACTTACGTATTTAACGTAAAGGACGCGAGTTCTCGCCTTGTTAGATGGCGGTTAAAACTCGAAGAATTTCAGTACGAAATTCGTTACAAAGAGGGCCGAGAAAATGTAGTCGCTGACGCTCTCTCAAGACTTAGAAATACTGGTGACATATCACAAAACTTTTCCATGTTAAATCATGCAGACGACGACATAATGACAATTCACTCCGGTGATGAAGACGATTCTCATTTTATACCCATGACTGAATCACCAGTAAACCAATTTTCAAACCAAATCATTTTAGAAAAATCCGACTCAGACTCTGACATCTCCGAAGAAATTTCTCCAAAAATTTTCAGACATACTTTTCGCAGAAAATTTTTTTCAATCAAAATTTTTAAAGAAATTTTGGAAAAATCTCTTCACTACAGGCATAGTAACTGTATTTTTGCAAAAACCGAACTTCTCGGTATGATACAAGAAACTTACAAGAAATATTTTTCGAATAGTAAAATAAAAGTTAAAATATCCCAAAAGATGTTGATTGACGTCACAAAATTGGACGATCAAGAGCAAATTATCGCTTCTACGCATAATTTGAAACATCGCGGAATTTTGGAAAATGTCGCAGAGATTTCTTCTAAGTTTCACATACCAGCACTTAGAAAGAAAGTTCAAAAGTTCATTTCACTGTGTAAGACTTGCAATACACAAAAGTATGACCGGAAACCTTATAATATCCAAACCTCAAGTACCCCCGATCCGAAATATCCCTTACACATCCTTCATATCGATATTTTTATCTCGAAGTCCGATAACTTTCTTTCGGCTGTTGATAAGTTTTCCAAATTTGGTATACTTATCCACATACAATCGCGTACAATCGCTGACGTAAAGAACGCTTTAGTCAAGCTCTTTACTAGATACGGTATTCCTTCCGAAATCGTCTCTGATAACGAGCCGGCTCTTAAGTCAGCAGAAATTCGAGGATTTTTAGAGGAACTTGGCATAAAAACCCATTACACTCCCTCAAATTTCAGTAAAGCCAACGGAATCGTCGAAAGATTTCACTCGACAATCAGCGAAATTTTTAGATGTATTAGAGATAAATATAAAGATCTCACACAAAAAGAGATTTTCTATATCTCTACGGCTATGTATAATGACACCATACATAGTGTCACAAAAACGACCCCCAAAAAAATTTTTCTGGCTATAACAGACGGACGAGACCAAAATATTGAAAACATTCTTCTTGCTAAAAACAAATTTTATGACGACATAATTCTAAAATTACAAGAAAGCAAGAAGAATGCAATAAACAGAGGTGACTGTCCACCTAAATTATCCGAAAATGAAGTTGTTTTTGAGAAGGTTCCTGGTATAAAGAAAAAGACGGAAAACAAATTCCGACCAATCATAGTAAAAACCGATAACCAAAACACCTTCATTGATCAAAAAGACAGAAAAATCCATAAAACTAATATTAAAAGAATCTTAAAGTAATTTTTTATATCCAAATTGTTTTTTCTATCTTTCCTTTTTCTTTTGCAAAAAGTAGTAATTAAGTTAAATAATTCAAAAATGACACTTTGTCATCATTTCATAAGCATTATAAAAAAAAAAGAACTATAAGTTAATGTAAACAGTGACATTCTGTCACAATTTTAATATTTTTAAATTTTTCTTGATTTTGTTTCTTTTCTTATTATATCAACACAAAATAAGCAAATTTCAATTGTACTATTTTATAAATTGATAAAGAAAATATTTACGTATCATATGAAGTAAACACTTCCTCAAAATTTTAACATATAAAGCGAGTAAGAGAACAAAACGAACACAGTCTTCACTCCACAGTAGATGAAACCACCAGAACTTGAGCTTCCAACACATCATTTTCAAAAATTCTATAAGATGAATCTGGGATTGAATAATAAAGGTGACACCGCTACAACGGAAAATATGTCATCCCAACTTACAAATAATAACTATATAAACAGAGAAATTCTCCCGGTCTCTTCAAACGAGATTCTGATAGCATTAATCATATTGATCATATTAAGAATTCTGGACTTACTGCTAAAAGGTTTTAATGCCTACAAGAAGAAGCTGAAAAAAGTCGTATATGAGAAGGCAATAGCATCAACCAACCCATAAAGATGTAAACCATGGGGACATGGTTCAAACTAGGAGGGGAGGGATTAAATATCGTCAATTCTCTCAGTCTACCAACTCGCTCACTCTCACGCTCGCTTCGTTTCGAATGTAATTGAAATAATTAATAAAGTAAAGAGTCTTTGATTTACAATTGAAATAGCTGGTCGCCTTTTATTTTCGGCATATAATTAAGTCTAAAGCTTATATTTTCAGCCTTATTTACAGCTAACACATAACTCATGATCTGAGATTTTGGTACCTTTTAAGTCAGAATCAGGACGTGACTTAGGACTAGTAAATGACGAGTTTGGTAGAGACAAACTCAATTGATGATTCTCTTGAGCTGATTTCTCGTCTATATACTCTATTAAAGTTGAATAATGAACTGGATACTGACTCCTATGATTGACATCTACAGCCTGTACCTAAAGACCTACCAAATGAGTACCTCTACCTCCCATGCTCATTCAAATCCAACCCCTTCAAAACAGACCCCCACAACATCTTATCAAACTGCATCAACATCATCACATTCTCATCAAAATTCCCCGCTAAAATATCTCATTGTAGTAAGCACAGAAGCAATGTTTATGACAGAATATCATTCTTTCAATAGAATTGAAATGATAAATCACGAAAAAATTTTATTGTAATCGCTGAATGGAGGAGGAACAAGAAGAATCTTACAAAATTTTTCATAAAATGTTGCTGATATAAATTTTTTCTTCTTCTTGTTGTCTTGTCTCTCGATTCTTTGTGCCGCTGACAATATCGTTTGATTCATCCATTTTTCTTCTACGTCTATAGAGTAAAAGCATGTCTTTTGGGGTTGATAGTAGTTTTTTTCTTTATTCGTTGTTTTTGGTAATTCAACTCTTTTGTGATGTGATTTTTTTTTTTGGAAGATATTGGATGTTAGTGATGTAGATTGTTGGGTTGGCAGATTGACTGGCTTGATGTAAGGATGAAGCAGCTGGTTTGAAAGTAAATGTCCATTTGCAGAGGTTTTTTGTAGCTAATTTTGGAATTTTGGAAGTTATAGTATTTGAGAATTGCCTGACATGGGTTCAAATCCTAAACAACAGTACGACACACATTGAAATGTTGCAGTCATGGCGACGAGAAGACAGTATAATTGGAACCAATAGGAATACAGTTGGTTAATTTAGTTTCTTTAGGCAAGTTATTGTCACTTGGTTCCAAGTTTGCTAACATTTGGTACCAAGTTTGCTACCACTTTGTTCCAATTTTGCTGCCACTTGGTTCCAATTTTGCTGCCACTTGGTTCCAAGTTTGCTGCCACTTGGTTCCAATTTTGCTACCATTAAGTTCCAAGTTTGTTGCCAATTAGTCGTCATGACGGCAACATGTCAATATGTGCCGATTCTGTACACGATTCATTTTCTGAGATGCATTAAAAAACTTATCAAAATTGCTAGATTTTCTGCATTTTGTACCTTTATATCTTTTATACAGTTTGGGTTCGGAGATGATATAGCCTATCATACCTTTCCTGATTGGCAAGCTGCAACCCTTCAGTTAACCTAGAATTGGATCAATTCAAGTACAAATCCTAGCACAGAACACAGTCTCTAAGGTTGCATTTAGTGACAATAGAAAATATGCACGAAAAGGCATGCACTTGAGATTTCCAGGCTGAGAAACTAGGCGGTACCAAGGTATTTATATGAAATACCGCGGTATTTTTATGGAATTGCGTGGTATTTAGCGGTATTTAACGGTATTTGTATGGAAACCGTGGTATTACCACCTAGTTTCTCAGCCTGGTGTGATTTGATCAGCTACGAAGTCAGACTTCGATTTCGTCAATCCACCAACATGTCCCATCATTCCTCAATACATCTCCCTACCCCTATTATTATTACCAAAGTTCAAATGCTCCATCAACTTCCTCATAACCCCATAAAAACAACAATCTAACTTTCCATTGTCTTCTTGCCATTCACATTGAACAATAATAAAGAGACACATACAAAAAAAGAAGAGAGAAGAACATAAATAAATGACATTAATATTTTCGTCATAATTTTATTGATTATAACTTTTGATACGTCGTATACATTTCTATCATATAGACAGGATATATCCTCCTCGTTTTAACATTGGGTAAGCAAAAATAATAAAAATAAAAGAAGAATGATGTCGATGTTGGCATCACAAAAAAAAAATAAAACTTTTTTTTCCTGTTCCTTAATGCTTATCTAATATATATGATATGTGTAGACTCTTCACTTTGTGTGGATCTTTGGTGCTTTCAATACCAGAAATAATAATATTTCTTTACTGATAAGCTGTCAATCTGGCTATAACCATTTATTTCCTAGTTTTTTTTCTGGGGATGGTGACTTTGGAATGGAAGGGATTTTGGAGTAGTAAGGATGATATGGGAAATGAATTTATATGTTAAATGTTTTGTTGTTGGATAAAAAGTTGCAAAACAGACTCCTGTGACAGACAAAAACCGTACAAATTCTTGGTAATTTGTAAGGTTTTCCTTACAAAACCATATAAATTATCAAGAATTTGTGAGGTTTTTGTCTGTTACAGGTGCCTGTTTTGCAACTCTAGTTGGATGTTTAAGGAATTTGATGCAATTGAGAAGGTTTATATTTCAAGTTCCAAGACAAATGTGGTAGATGCTATTAAATAGATACAGCATGTAGTTTGCCTTTGATGTATGGAGTCAAAATATGAAATAATTCACATTATGCAGCTATATAGTCAAATTTGTAATTGTGAGAAATTAGGGCGTTAAGGTTGATTGATGAGGCAATATGCTGCAAATATGAAGCTATTCCCTGTCAAAAGACATGGGTTCGATTCCTACCAAAGATATTAATACGTAGACCCTAATCCATAGTACATCGCATTTAGCTTGCATTAAAAATTCAGCAATTAATGGTCCGAAGATCCACATCCGAATAGCACAAATGAGCTAATTGATCCAAAATCTGGCACCAAGCTGTCGTGGCTCTAGCATGGTGCTAGATTTAAGCCGAATCTGGTTATAGGCCGGTATGGCTCTGAGACTGTACTTAATTCAGTCTAAATCTAGAACTATGCCGGAGAATCCTCATGGTAAGTCGAATTCATCATTTTCCAATGTCTTCATCATGCCTGAATCCGAATTCATTATGGAATGGTGCCAAATTCATCATAACCTGGCGCCAGATATTGGATCGATCAACCTACTTGTGCTTCGACGAAGTTATCGAAAGAAAGAGCTGTCTACAGACGTTCTTTAACAGCGGCAATGGGCCCAAAGACCAAAGAATTCTTGGATTCCATGTATTGAAAATGACACTAGAGTCCTTAATATCCCGAACTGGCAGAAGGTTTCGAAGGATAGATCTGTCTTCAGACATTCCCTACGCACGGCTTACTACTAGGAAGTAAGTAAGTAATGGGCCCCGTGCGCCCCAGCCAAGTAAGTAAGAAGTAAGTAAGTAACCTGTTTATGCTTATTCAATCCAGTTGAATTCCTGAAATATAAATTTACCATAAAAATCCTCAACTTCATCACTTAAAAAGTTCCCATCTCAATAAATCGAACATAAAAATATCCTCGTTCATCGATCCTCTATAAAAACTACGATATGCCATACTTAACCGTCAAGAGGTCACAAAATTCATGTAAAAGAAAGCAAAAAAAATCAATCAAATAAGCAGAA
The DNA here is from genome assembly GCF_022539635.2 of Chironomus tepperi. Taxonomy (NCBI): domain Eukaryota; kingdom Metazoa; phylum Arthropoda; class Insecta; order Diptera; family Chironomidae; genus Chironomus; species Chironomus tepperi. The sequence goes on from NW_027226207.1 coordinate 8,514,277, forward strand.
AAAAAGAGTTCTAGTGTCAAAAAAAGAGAGTTGACAATTCAATGACTAGGCGTTGTATAATGTCCGTATACAGCTATACATTAATTAAATGCTTTTTTTTGAAAGTTCAATCACGTTTGTTGAGTGTTATAGACGTGGGAAGGAATCAAACTTTTTTTCGTCATTTCAAACTTCATTAAATCAATATTTCTTTTTGGATGGATATAAAGGAAAACTTTTTTTTTTGGATTGAGATGATTTTCGGAAAGCTTAGTGACATTTATATCTTAAAAAGGAAAGCTTGCTGTTGGTTGATGGACGGAAAGCAAAAAAAAAAGTTTCGAGAGGATAAAGACAATTTATGTTTGGGATATTTTGAAGCATTTTGCTTTGATTTGTGTCAGTCAGATTCATTTTGAGGGTTGTTGGATTCAGAGATGGATGTTATGGATTCTGTGAACTTCCGAGTGTAACTGGGATGGCACTTTTTGTATTAATTGCAGTATTCATAGCTTTAGGACTCTCTTTGAGGATTGTTGGACTCAGAGATTGAAAGAATGGCTTTTATGAAATTCCGCGTGTAAATGGGATGGCACTTTCCACATTCTTTGAACTATATACAGCTGTGCTATACTCTGCTATACTCTAGGAATGGAAATTGAGAATCCAGACCCAAAACTGCTACTCCGACTCCCCAAAAAAGACAACAAGTCTACATACCATCCCAACATCCCTATCACATCCACATTCCATGCAATTTCCACTAAATTGCACATCCATATCCGCAAATTCCTTCCCAATAAGACATAATTTAATTAAAACTTTTCCAAACCCAAACATCCACTCAATGTCAGAATGCGACAATTTCTAAAACCAGACTCAAAATGGAAAGAACTAGAAAAATTTCAGCCAAACCAAAAAGAACACAAAACTTTCTGCTTCATTTGGTCTCAATTATGATTCGTCACTGAGCATGAACAATTTTCTGGCACAAAAAAAAAAAATCGCGTCCTAAACTTCTCATTTAAAAGCTCTTTGTGGTCTCTTTTGTTAGATGTAATAAATTTTTATTCATCAAACGGCAGTCCAATTAAGTTGGAAAGCTTATGACTTTTTATAACCGACAGTTTGGAACTGTAATCATTTTTGTGTGTCAATTATTTGGGTGGGATGGAGAGAGGCTCTCATGAGAGAGAGAGGCATTGGAGAGAGAGGTTTGGGAGAGAGGTTTGGGAGAGAGGCTTAGGAGAGAGACATGGGAGAGAGAGACATGGGAGAGAGAGGCATGGGAGAGAGGCATGGGAGAGAGAAGCATGGGAGAGAGAAGCATGGAAGAGAGAGGCATGGGAGAGAGAGGCATGGGAGAGAGTCATGAGAAAGAGGCGTGGGAGAGAGGCAACAAATCAAATTTTCACCAGATGATGTGGTTAACTGTGTCTGTTTTGGAAACCCTTAAATCTCCGCCTGAACGTCCACAGCAATAAAATGCCGAGCTCCATAGTGAAAATTAAGTCTCAATTTCAAATAAAACAATTGAAATTGAACAACATCAACTTTATTTTATTTCCACTTCTCGTCATCAATACTATCCAAAAAAATAAGTGGCATTGGATACAACTTTTTTTTTGTACATTCTGTTTTTGCCATCGATTCCCAATAATTTTTTATTGCGATCCATAGGAATGGAACAAATTGATGTTTGAGAACTTTTATGCTTTGTTTTTCTCTCTTCACATGGATATTATACAATATTATTTTTTTTGTGTGTTGTTTCTGTGCAGTCATCTCTACGCTATACTATTCAACACATACACTCATATATTTGTTAAGCCATAGTGTTACATTTATTGATCGTTTGAAGATATAATCTCGAGTTGGAAAGTCATTTCTGGTTGGTTTTTTTTCATATGGAAGTTGATTACGATTTTCATCCTATTTTGTCTATGTTGGATGTGGGAATTATTGGAGGTTTTTGATCACTTTTGGAAGGTAATGAAGTGAATAGTCATTCAAAGTATTCAGTCAGTTGAAATCAATTTAGTGACACTATATACAGAAGGTTTCTTTGTTATTAATCTGATATTTACTTAAAATATAGGAACAAAGAGGAGTTAAATGACTATTTAAGAGATGACATGCATAGTTTGTCGGGAATTGGGTGATTTTCAAAATTAGTGTTGGTTAACTCAGTGGTTAATCAACCTTTATTGTGATTATAAGCTCATCTTTTGTTTGTTTAGTTCTGGTATCGACTTAGGTCAATGGTTAGCAACCTTCTTTTTTTTGTGGAAGCTGCACATGGCATTGTCAAAAAGTGTGTGTCACTAGTTTGGCACTACTGAACACAGGCAGCCAACAAATGAACACAGGTTGTCCACCACTGATTTAGATACCTGGATACAATTCAGTCCTTAAATCAAATTCTAATCTCAAAGTATTTTATAAGGTACGCCAAAATGTCAGAACTGAGACTCTTCTTAGATAAGCAAGTAAGTCGCGGTACATAAATTGAAAAAAACTGTGTACTAACAACAAGGATTTGACACAATAATATCCAGATTGTTACCATATATGTAGATGTTGTACTGGTCCACTATAACAGCTTTGTCATACTGATGCATGTATCATGCCCTATCGAAGGAATCAGTTCCTGTAGGTATTCAAACTTCCAAAAAATACCTTAACTTCATCAGTTGATTACTAGAATCAATAGTTTAGTTCTGGATAAAGATAAGGTCATGAAGTGATGATTTAGTGATTGATTTTTAATAGGAATTGAACCCACAGCTTTGCACAAAACTCTAAAAGAGAGAGAAAACCTCTAGGAACTTCATTAACGCTAGTTCCTCCTGTATCATTAATAAATATACCACAATTTCCAATTAACTTAGTCATACAAATCAATTATAATGCACTCTCAACCTGAGATGACGCTTTAAGCTGGTTCTATAGCTGGCTTCCATTTTCAAATTCCCAATACCAAGTCTAATCCTGTCTGTAATTCCGATCAACTACACTAGACAAAATGACTCCCAACTCTACCCATCAACCATAATATCTATCCCAACCTACAATATACTTTAAGATTATCAATGAGTAGTGCGAGGATGTCGAGATGAAAAGTCAAGACTATGTGAAGAGCACACTATCTGCAATTTATATGTTTGTTTATCATACATTCCCATTTCCTCTTATTTTCACACATCTTACGTCAATATGTATGTAAATGAAAAAGATTGTTTTGATTCTCACAATTTCTTTTCTATTGTGTTCCATTTTTATGCGATTGCCATAGCTACAAATCATATAAAAAAAGTGGAGATGAGTGCCATAAGAAATAAGGTCAATAAAAAAAAAATTATTTTTATTAAATCTCTTTTCATTGTTTATCGTAAGTCATTCTGTCTGCCAAATGCAATGCCATTCATCTTTTCTTCCGGACTTTTTTTTCACTATTAATTTCTTTTCAGTTTCTTTCTTATTTTCAGTTGCTTGTGCGGTTCCGAAAAAAAAAAATCCTTCTTAAAATCACATTCATCACTTCGAATTAATTGCCCCTATAATCCATTTTTCATGTCGTTTACAAAAAAAGTACATTAAAAGAAATTAAAATAAGGAAAAAAAAAAGAAGGAGGGATGAAGTAGGGAAGGAAAGAACAAGTAAGGAAATTTTTGGGTTAGTTGGGTATAAGGCGCATTTTTGTCATTATTGTGCATACTCAGAAAAATAATGTTTTGATGAGCTTCAAACCTTCGACTTGATCAGAACATGACATAAAAATTTAACAATTGTTGTACGAAATCTTGTACTTCACAAGAATCATTTCCAAACTTCCAGGTGTATTAGGGATGATTTCTACTGAAAAATCAAGAATCACATTCATGTTGTCTGCTGAATATGATGTTTAAGGATTTTTGTATGGAATCTTATACTTCACAAGTGTAATTTCCAAACTTCCAGGTGTTTAGGGGCTATCACCTATTTCCAAATCGTTAATTATCGCTTATGTTATCTACTATAGTATGAACAGACTTATTGTCAGTTACTTAAGTGCCAAACTAAACGACAGACAGTCAGACAAACCCAACAAACCCCCCATTTTACTACAAAATCAAGCTAATATTTCTTAAATAGCATGAAAATGATGAAACTTTACCAGTGGGTAGAGTAGGCAAGGAGGGGGGTTGCAATGAGTGGGCGTTTTTTTTTTTTTGGAAATTTCACTTCAGCCGACGAGAGTTTATCGCTCAAATTGAATGAGAACGAAATAATGTTGCACTTGATGTATACATTCATTTTACCTTAATGCTTTTTTTCCTTCTTTTTCTCTCTTCCTGTCTTTAGTCGCACATTCCTTACTGAAGATATTTCTGAGTTAATGGAACGTTTCCGCTATTCTTGCTCTGCTGTAGCTTTGTCTTTGTATTTTAGCGTATTTGTTGACGTCTGGAGGAGGATGAAACAATTATGTTCATGCTTTGGGCGTCTGACTGCCTTGTAAATTAGTTCTGTGTGGGGGGTGTTCTGTGTAGAATTGTTGATGTGAATATTTTTGGAATTGTAGCTATTTATAGTGTATGTGTTATTGTTTATGATTGTTTGAGGCAGTGGTGGGCAACCTTTTATTTTTTGTAGCACACTTTGGCAGTAAGGCTGGATCGAAACAGCACACAACTTACGGTTCATACCTACAAACTTATTGGAACAATGCTCCGACTTGGAGCCTAGCCTTCCAATTTCATTTTATTAATGGCATTTCCAAACAAATTTGGAGGTATACTAAATTGCCGTGGCACATAAGTTGCACATCACTGGTTTAAGAATGGAATTAGTCATTCTTGAGTTAATGAATTGAAGTAGCTGGGTGGAGGAGTGAGTCTGAACATAAAAATCGCAATAAACACTCAGAGATGCATGGTTCGAATCTCAGTAGAGTAAAATGTCATTTGTATGAGTTTTAAGCACCATAAACAGTCAGAATGTGGTCGTCAAAATATCTAGATAAACTTCCTGAGCTCACAATGCTGAGAATCTCATTTGGGTCGAAATCAGCTATCAAAAACTAGATAGGGTAATTTAGTGAAGAAGAAGCAGTCAGAATGCGGTCCTCAAAATCTCAAGTTAAGTTACCCGAGCAGGACAATACTGCAAATCTTATTTGAATCGAAATCAGCCGTCACAATGTCGATAACGCAGCTTACCGTTGATACGGCGACGTATCGAATATCTACTGGTAACTTTTTGTTGCTCGATAGAAGTCCGAACACTTCTCAAAGCAGTCATTACATCCCCTGACTCTGCTAAATGCGCTTCATCTCAGAATAAACAAACCAACTTCTCCTTACCTGTCTATCGTCACTAAATTTTAATTCAGACATTTTTCCTCTCATTTCTAGAAAGGAAGACAATTCTTTTTTAAAAAAAAAAAAAATATGAAAAAAGAACGAAAGACACGAAATATTAATTTTTATAACATCCATAAGACGAAAAGAAGAGAAAAATGAAAAAGCTCATAAATTTTGAAATTTTTCACGAAATATTAACCTTTATATGCTCTTAAAAGGCAAAGCATTGAAAGACGATAGAAATTTCATACGTCTTTAAGAAAAAAGAGAAGAAGTAAGTTGGTACAATATGAGGCACATAAACACTTTTAAGGGAAGGAAAAAGAAACGACGCCATGCATGAACATTCATGAAAGAAAAAAAAAAGAAATTTTTAAGAAATTTCCCTTATTGCATTTCTTCTTGGAACAAAGCTGTTGACTTCAAAAGGAAATTTCCGCCAAAATGCGCTCCTGAAAAGACTTCACACTTAACATCTTCCTACACTTTTTTTTTCTCCTTGTTTTATTTAAAAATTGACTTTACTCTCGAGTTCTTCTATTTATTCTTTTTTTTCGAGATTTCATATTAAAGATAAGAGCACTGAATTCTCTTTTTTGGGGATTATTCAGGAATGATGTATTATTTAAGAATGATGAATTGTTAAAAAGGAAATGTGAATTTTAATGGCTCAGTGGCGGAACTATTTATTATGCTGATAATATCGTCATAGTTACAAAGCTGATCCAAAGATTTTAGGTTCGATTCTCAATGCAAGAAGTTGTCAAATTGTCGCATTTTTGATTAATTTGTCGTCACTTGATCAGCCCGGGTTTGGCTCTGTATAAAACCGGATTAAGCATTTACCTGCCACAAAGTCAATACAACACTGTCACGATGCCATATTATCGGCTTTTTCAGTACTGCGTATTGTACGAGTAAGCACAAATCTAAGTTTCAAGGTAAAAGACGCATTAAATCACTAAAAAAGTGGTCCTAGACCATCAAGAACGGCACGTTGGACCATATTGACTGTAGTTCTAGCTTACATTGTTTTTGGCAATTAAACGACTGTAAAGCTGTGTGCTGCTGTTTTGTCCATTTTACTCAATAAATAAAATTTGCCGATTAGAGATTTCTTAACATTAACTTGTAGCCAAAGAATTTCTAGATTGGATGTATAGAAATACAGGCTAAAGTCCCCTAACATGCAAGGAGACTGCTTTAGGTACCGTTTTTTGGTCCTTTTGTACCATAAAAGCATGCTCTTCACTTGTTAAGGTTTCTTATCCTTCCGACATGGCAGAAGTTTTCGAAGTAAAGTGCCGGCTTTTGAAAATCCCTCCGAGCGGCAATAAACCCACGTGCGCCACAACCAAGAAAGTAAGTTAGTAAGTCCTTGCAGGGGCATAACCAGAAACTTTTGAATACTCTTAGGAAATTGAATAATTTTTTTTCTAAAACAGGGATGTTTGAGGTGTTTGACCTCTAATCACAAAAACTCAGGATTGACACTTAGTTGTCTTACCTATTTGGCGCAACTGTCTCCGAATTGAACGTAACCTAAGAATTCCTCCCCTCCTTTTTAGCGCATTTTTGAAATTTTTTTCAAAAAGGTAGCTTAATAAATCACTTTGTTCGGCTGTTCGGCTGACGATAAAAACTTTTTATCTAGACATCGTAGAGAGCTCGGAATGGTTTTAAAAGATCAGTTCCACAAAGTTATTGCGGCGCCGGGCATTTAAAAGTTTCAAATCAACGCATAAATGCTATAATTAACAATTTTTCATTTTCATATACAACAACAACAAAAACAACAGCACGTTTTTTCATTGTTTTACAGTGTTGTTCAATGTTTTTCGATGTTTTTACAGTGTTTACTTAACAATGTTTGAATTTTTTTTTTGACCGTTATGAGGTTTGAATTATGAAAATCCGTTAAATAATGAAGTTCTTAAATTTGTGGAAGTTATATATGGATCTTGGTTTTTAGGTCTGAAAGTGATCTGGATCTTACTGGATCTTGGTTTTTAGGTCTGAAAGTGACCTGAATGCTACTGGATCTTGTTTTTGACGTCTGCAAGTGACTTATTAATCAATTACTGATCGCTGGGACAAAAATGCGCTTAAGTCCCTCGATCAATAACACGAGGACTTTTGTAATTTTTTCCACTTAAAAACGGAAGGAAGAAAGAATGAAGAAAATAAGGAAAAAAAAAGTTCATGATGCAAGCACAAAAACTATTTCTATTTGACTTTTTTCTCTTTCCGCTTTTTGTCTCCCCCTTCCCCTCCAACTAGCTCAAATCACTATAATAGCAGATGAGAACAAGTTTTATAATTTGAAGATATTTATCAACAATTATGAGACGATGATGATAGTAACATTTAAGTATTCTCAAAAGGTTAATTGTGTGCTGTATTTGCTTTACAATTGTCGAGTGGATTTAGCATGGATTTTCATTACTTTATTCTTACTTAGTTCCACAGTCACACATAAATTGTGTACAAAATACTACAATAGCCTAACAATGAGTGCGTCATATTTTTTATCCCATTCCCATTCCCTACCCCTAGCCACACTACACACGTGAGTCGAATATCGATATCAGCGATGTGACGGTTCAATAGATGAGAAGAATGGAAGAGCGGAAAAATACTTTATTTACACACATATGAAGAGCATGAAACTAACACAAATCATCACTGTATCGAGAATCTATTCTATATGGATATCCAACAAAACATGGTAAAAAATATATATATCTTCTTAGTCTTCATAAAAACAATGCTGTTGGATGAAACAAGCTTTTCGGCGAATATAAAGAAGTGGAGGGAAAAAGGAAGGAGAATTGGAATGGGGAGGAAGAGGGAATTTGTGGGATTGTGGTTGATGAGGAACTTTATGAGCGCATTCGGTTGGAGAGTTTGATTTGGGATTTAGCAGAGCTCGAAGTCGAATTTTCTATGAATTTTTGTATTAACAAGCTCATTTGCCTCATCTTATTTAACATCAAAAATTGCACAATATTCTTAGGAAGTTGAAATGGCTTGATAGCGTCGTAGTTCCATTCTGCGAGTTTTGTGTAACTTTTTACACCGACTCAACAATCAAAGGTTTGAAACTTGGCATTGGGAATTTTTCATTTGACCTTTTTCGAATCATATACTGAAAATGTGATTTGCAGCCTCTCTTTTTAAACTACAAACTGTAATGCCATTTAAGGAATAGTTCGAACCCCATCCCAAATTGGGAGATCTAAATAATTTCAAACTTTCAAACTTCAATCCGGTTCTTAATGTAAAGTGTCGAATGTTCGCTAAGAACCGATTGAAATTTTTATGAAATGTTATACTGCACAAAAGATTGTATGCAGCCTATTCACCCCTCACCCTTTACAATACTCTCCTGCTTCTTGCTTACAAATTTCAATTAAAATACAAAAAACTATCCAATATTGTCTTTACAAAACTATTTAAATCTTCAAATCAGAATTCCAAAAATTCCTCAAACTTAATAAAATCCACAAAAAGTAACAATTTTCCCCTTTTAAATCTCCAACAAAACTAAAAAAAGCTCCCAGTCCACAAGTCAAACTGAACCACAAAACTTTATACCTCAACTACATCTTAGAAAATACCCCAAAAAAATACAACTTTTTTTTTTCTCCACTAATCTCTCTCATTCTTCCCAATTTGTTTTATTGAGTTTGAGTTTCGTTTTTCTTTCTTTTTTTTTTATTGTCCTTCCAGGCTTTCTGTGTTTGATACTTGGCTAAGCAAAGCATGACAAAACAACAATAGCATGAATGAAGGGAACTTCTATTGGTAAAATTAATGTTTGGATATTGTTTTCTTATTTTCATTCATCGTCTTGCTCTTTCTTGTTGAGATTCTATTCAGAGTTGTAAAACAGGCAGCGGGGACTGGCAAAAACCTTACAAATTATTGGTAATTTATATGGTTTTGTGAGGAAAAGCTTTCAAATTATCAAGAATTTGTGTGGTTTTGTAAGGAAAACCTTTCAAATTCTTGATAATTTATATGGTTTTGAGAGAATTGTGAAGAATTTGTATGGTTTTTGCATGTCACTACGCTAATGGTTTTGTAAGAAAAACCTTACAAATTATCAAGAATTTGTATGATTTTTGTCTGTTACAGGTGCCTATTTTGCAACTCTGAACCTTACAAATTATCAAGAATTTGTACGATTTTTGCCTGTCACAGGTGCCTGTTTTCCAACTCTGAATTTCTATTTAGTATCTATTCCGTGTCGTTTACTTAGCAAGGCGACATGTAAAAATAGAGAATAGCAAGCAAAAATATTTTTAGCTCAATTTGGTACAAGTCTGGAGGTGGAAAATTTGTTGACATGGAAGAAAAAATTTAAAAAGATGAGATTTGATGGATACTATTTATATCATTGAGGTATGGTCACTTGCGTTCTTATTTGATGATGAAAATTTTTCTTTTTTTTTTCATGGGAAATTTGGTAATTTGATTTAGAGGAGGTTTACTTATTTTTTTGATGAATAAGCAGATGTAGGTGCTGGATGTGAATTTTGGATGAGGAAAGTTTTAGGAGAATGATTAGCAAGAATGTCATTCATTTTCATCATTTTGTTTAGATTGAATTTACTTTTGGACTGAACTTTGGAAAAGCCTTGAAAAAAGCTGACAAAGCTTTTAAGGTTTATTGATCAATTTTGCAATATTAAGCTTTAATTTAGGATCAATTTTAGAACACTTGGATACTGTTTTGTTGTGTACACTTTTGAATGTTTCTAGAATTACAGGAAGGAGCTCCCGATTCCGAGACTGAGACGGAGACTTGACCGAGACCTGACCGAGGCTTGATCAAGACTTGACCGAGACTTCCCGGGTAAACTGAATTATAGAACTGAATTTCAGAATATACATAAAGAAGCGTAGTAAAGATAAAAAAAAAAGTAAGAGATGACTGAGGAGGATTTAAAGAGGCATTCGGTCTTCAAAAATTGAGCTCCGTACCAAAATTTTAAACCTCCTGGAAGCGTTACGTAGTTTTTAAACGTTCAGATTCTGGCCGACTTAACTATGGCTTAAGGTTAAATTTCATTTAATCTGACCTGACGTCAGATTCACACTAGCCTGAGTTCGGATTTTTGAACTTAACAAAGTCATTCATCTTCTAGGGTCATTCGGCGGGTCTTCCTTTTATTGTTTTAAAATCAAAGATCAGATTTATTTCCGAGCGAAATATTGTTGCATAGCACAGTTGGCAGGACTTTGAGAGTCCACTATGGAGTCGTATCCGTTGTCAGGTGGAAATAACGACTTAGCATTGCCCTAGTGAACACGTTGTGCTGTTCGGGAGTCTCAATCTTTAGGATCGACTCTCGATTGAAACAATTGAGGATAATTCGTAAACATGTAGGTCATTAACCTCCCTTTAACATCAAAATAACACAATAAACCTAAATCTGATCCCATTTTCCTTCAAATTACCATTTCAAATGCGCCATTAATATCCAAAACCTCACATTCATTCCACTAACAGCATCTCTTTATCTGTGTCATCTAAAAAAAGTAAAGTAAGCGTAATCAAATAACATGACAAATGAACATATTCAGTACATGTCCATCAAATCTTTTTTTGAAATGACTTTAAGAAAAGGAATTCATGGGATGTAAAGCCACAAAAGAAATGAGAACATCATGCAGACAAATCTAATGTAATATTTTCCATGGAAAAATAATGATTTTTTGTGCGTACATCCTCATTCCATTCATAAAGACATGAATGGCATGACAATCATCATTTTTGGTGTACACAGTCAGTGCTTTATGCTACATTTTTTATAAACATTTTGAACAATTAATTTATTGAATCAAGATGAAGAAATTAAATTCAATTCTCTTCAAATTTCATGACGTGATTAATGTTTGTTGCTGAATTTTATGAAGCTTCTTTTTTGGTGTGTCTGAGAATGATTCAATCATTTGGATGATGTATGAGAGTCTGTGAATAATTTAATATGATATTATCGGGTGCATGAACTCTGCTGTTTGTCTGAATTGCGAATGTTCCTCTTTTTTGTGATTTAATTGTTGTGTTTGTGAGGTTTTTGTGGTTGCTTTTTCTTGAGGCTTTTGTGGTTTTTGCATAAAGATCTTACAAATGCAAAGTTTGGCAAATGCAAATGTAATTTTGTTGGATTGTTGAAGTTTTGGTCGAATAACTTGTTTGTAATGTGATTATTAATTGTTCTTGGACAGGATGTGATTGAAATAAAAGGGATTTAGAGGCTTAATAGAATTGCTAAAGGTTTCATCCATGGCTACATCCATGGCTCCAAACATGTCTTGTGCGGTATCGGTCGAGTCATAATACCAAGGTGTGCCGTGAAATATGAAAAGTTGCCCATCACAGCTAAGCCACACTTATCTTAATTCCACCATGTACCAAACTTACATGCGCGGTGAAGATTGCCAATCTAAGCCACAGTGTGTGGCGGATACGGAGTCATACGTGGCTCTGGTTATTACAAGGTACGTTGGTCAAGCAAACTGCCATCCTTAAGCTCAAACTAAAAGAACTATTGTTAGAGGTCATGGATCACAATTGATCTGTGGCCAGCGAACTAGCTATCTGCTTAATTAATTTGCTAAGCTTTTCTTAGCTACGGTTAAGACTCAAAGACGTTTTCAGGTGAGATGCAGTAAGATTTTGGAAGACATGAGCTCTCGTTGCAATCTTGTGTGGTCCAATCTGACAATATTCCAATAAAAGCTATTGTCTCCCATATCCCTGATTTTTTTTTTTTAATGTATTTCATTTTATTGTATGTAGCCATGATTCGTTCCTTAATTCAATATTGCTCAATTGTCCAAAGCTCTGCAAAGGTCCAATTATAACTGGATCTCGTACATTAAGCAGTCGGAGCATCTAAATTTCGGATAGAGTACAAATTTGGATCTGGCAGGAGTAGAACCCACGATTCTTAAATTACCATATCAAATTTGAGCCAAGCGTCTTACCTATTTGACCATCAAAGCTCTTAATTGGCTAAGGGCAGTTCACTTACTACGTAATGGTATTACGTCCATTAAAAAATTGATTGTCTGAGACAAAATTAACAAAATCTTGACCATTACCCATAGAGCGTCACTTAATAAATGAACTTTCCCTTATTTGTGTCTCTCGGACATAATTCTTGAATTTCATTACCTTCAATTATTTAAGCATTTACAAAATTCCACAAAATATGAAGAATCTCAATTAAATAATATTGATAAAAGCTTCCAATTACTTATAAAAATTGGAAGTAAAAAGCAAACAATAATTCCACTTGAATTATCTTTCTTATTTTTCCATACGTAGATCTAAAGTTCACATACTTATATATCTAAAAATAATAAGATTGCATAAATTTCATCATACATCCATCAATCTTATAAAAATATACATTTCTTGATGTGCTTAATTTATTCATATGTACTAATAATAATTCATTATTTTTCATTGAGTCTGCAATTAATGTTAAGCTCTTGTCTTTGTATTTCTTCTGAGAATATGAAAATATTTTTATGTGTCTTACATGACATAATTAGATGAATTCATATTAATTTATACTTTGAATTATTTCTTTTTTGTGAATCGACGTCGACTGATGGGAATTTTGTGTAACGTATTTGAAAAATTTGAATGAATTTCTTCTTAAGTTGACTGAATTCTGTGTCCAAATGTCGGGTTACCGATTTTCCACAGCATTTACAACTGCGCAAGCTCCAATATTGTTGAAAATATTCAAATATGTTATCTCACCACACAGTAGGAAGCACCACGTGGACTTTTATCTGTTGCACACTTACTTCACTGGCTGTACACCTCAGATATACATCAGATCACCCTTAAAGCCTCCATCTCTGGCCTCCATCTGGCAATCACCAATAACAAAAATGCAATACTGTCTTTATCAACAGCTTCCTTTCAGGTGTACTTCCATCTCAAAAGACAATATTTTGACTGCATGCAACAATGTCATCTTATTTGCATGCATACTTGCGTCATTTACTCAATTTGAGTCAAGTTGATTCTAGCCCAGTGCAATATTTATCTCTTGTTATCTGCATCTTATCTCTTGGCTGTTGTTCCAAAATAAAGCAGTTGTGGATAAAATGACAAGATTGAGTAGAGTTGTAGCTTATTCATTTGTTGTCTGAACTTAGTGCGTGATGGGTAGCAGGGAAGCTATTTCGTATGATTTGTAAGTTTGATTTGGGTTTGTTCAGTTAATACAGTGGTGGGCAACCTTTTGTTATTCGCGGTACACATTGATAGTAAGTCTGGACCTAAACCACATATGGTATACGTTCCAGGACATTCGCGACGCACTAGAGTGTCGCAGCACACAGGTTGCTCACCACTGACTTATTAAGTAACCTAAAAACCCCTAAAAATTGAAGCTTCATCCCCTTGTCTACCTCCTCAAACCGGATCTCCCCTTCCTTCCCTAAAATCGTTACTTAATAAGTGAACAGCCTCAATTATTCAATCTCAATTTCCACAATTTAAGACCAATTCCACCATCATCCGACGACCGTCTCATCTACAAAAATGGTGAAGTCAACTTTTCAAAGGAAAATATTGGACATCATAAGCATTACTTTACCGATATATTTGCAACATTAATCGACATGCAATGGAGATACCTTTTATTCGTGTTTGTTGCTAACTTTCTATTTTCTTGGATAATATTTGCTGTCTTTTGGTACTTAATAGCCTTTTTGCATGATGATCTTGATTATTATGAGGAATGGATGAAGGCTGATGATAAGGAAATGTTTGAGGGGATCACAAATCATACACCATGCGTCAATAACTTGTTTACATTCTCGTCAGCACTGCTTTATTCTATTGAGGCTCAGAGCACTGTGGGTAAGTGGATCTTATAGAGTTGATGTGTAGACTAAGGGGTTTTGGATTGATAATTGACTCGAGGCCTGCAGAAAGAGTCACTGATGGAAAATAGCAACCTACGGCATCATTCGGCTGGTTTTCACTGAGCGAACTTACGTCAGCTCTGGCACAAAGCAAACAAGCAGTCACACTACTTTAGTATATAACAAATGGATACTTTCCCGAACAGCTTAAGTCAATTAATCGATCCAAAATTCAGCACATTGCTGACACGACTCTGGCATTATGTCTAATATAAACCAAATTCGGTACCAAATTTTGAGGTCACCTCCTTGACTCTCATTATGTCTTTCTAAATCTTAATTCAATTCACAGGATATGGCTTCCGACATGTGACTATTGAGTGTTCAGGTAAGAGTTCATTCATACCATTCTATTATCAATGTACAAAAGGTCATCAAGCTTGTATGATTTTTCTGTAAAGCCAAGCAATTCTGCATATTGAGGATCATTTTTATGCTTTTATCTAATTATTTTACAGGCGCACCAGTCATCCTTATCATTCAAATGTAAGTACTGTTCTCTTATAAGGAGGGTTTGTCCAAAATAGCAGACTTGCAGTCAAAATTTCAGACCTGCATTCTTGTATGAATTATAAGCTAAAGTCGAAAGCTGCATTCCTGCTTCTTTGGACGAACTATAAGGTACATTCGGATATCGCAGGTCTGCGCATCCACAATTCAGGAAATGCAAACCTGCAGTTGCTAGCTAAACCTGATTTATGGTCATAAATCTACAAAATTTCATCTAAATTTTTCCTCAAACTCTTATTTCCTAGCTTAATTGGAGTCCTCATCGAAGCAGTAAGTCACCCTTACTTATTCTCCTGCAATCTAATTAATTTACAGCACATGCACATCATCTGCTCTTTTCATTCACAACAATACAGTTCACATTAGGTGTTATCATAGGTAAGCAACAATCTTATCATCATAAGAAATCCAAAATAAAGTAACTCCATAAATTTAATTCCAACAACAGCAAAGCTTGCAAGACCAAAGAAACGTGCACACAATATTTTATTCTCAAAGAATGCAGTTATATGTCATCGTGATGGCTCAGTATGTCTTATGATACGAATTGGAGATATACAGAAGAGATATATTGTGCATGCAAATGTCAAGGCAAGGCTAATAAAGAGAATTTACTCTGATAATGGAGAACTTTTGGAATTTCATCAAGATGACTTGCCAATGAATGTTGATAATTGTGATAATCAAATTATGCTGCTATGGCCAACACTTGTGTACCACAGAATTGATGCAAATAGTCCCCTTTGGGAGATGACAGCTGATGATTTACAGAATGAGCAATTTGAAATTCTTGTGATGTTGGAAGGAGGTGCTGAATCAACAGGCTTGCATGCACAGGCTAGAACATCCTATTTACCATGTGAAATTTTATGGGGTCATCGTTTTCAATCTGTTTTGATGCCGAAAGAAAAGAAGTACATTGAGGTAAGGACAAAGAGTTTGAGGATGTAAACAACATTTTTTATTGTCTTGAAGATTCTTTTTATGGATGTTAGGGTGGATAGTAATGGGTTTTTAGTATAAATATGAATAAGAAGGGAGAGACTTGGAGATTTTGGGGGGAAAATTGAAATGTTGTGGCAGGAATTGGCTCTAAAATTAAATCTGACTCGAAGGCAATGTCAGACTGGCCGTTTACCGTTAATTTTGACCATTTCATTGAGTATTGAATGAATCCTTGACATATACACGACACTCAATACAACTAAATTAGCTTCTGGTGGGAATCGATCACTTGGCCACAGAAGCCTTGCTCTTATTTTGTCAGAATCGCCAATATACAGGGTCTCAAAGTCTTGGTTTCGATGAATTTTTGAGTTGGAGACCAAGTCTTAAACTCAGGTCTAGATTCCAAGTCTAGCTCTGTCTTTGGAATGCATTGCTCTCGGTCTCGAGAATCCTTACTATATATGGATCGATGTCCAAGATTCCCCAACCATTATCGATCTCAGATCTTCATCCTTTTTACCCTTCTTCTTCTATTAATTCCAGGTCGACTACAACTTCTTCGATAAAACCTACAAAGCTGATATTACACGTTGTGCTGCTAAGGATTTGATTAAAACTATTTGCATTCATGAACATCCACCAGATGAATGTGATTGTGTTGGATCAAAAGGAGTCTTTAAGAAGTTATCAAGTGGCAATTTGAGAAAAGCCTTTTCTAGCAAATATTAATTATCAGAGCTCAAAGTCGACTCAAACTTTATATGAAGTCGTGTCGACTTTTCCATACAAAATTTGAGTCGATTCTGATAAATATTCAATTTCCTAAATTCTTAATAATCAAATAAAATAAAATTGAAATTCAGCATAACTGAAAATTTTCATTTTAAATCCTTCCCTCGCGAGTCTGTCGTGAAAATTCCACGCGAAAAATACATTGTGGTTGATGAAAATTTATTGGCATTTAAGAACAGACACGAACATGTACGTAAGCATGGCATCAAAATACGTTAGATGATGTTTTGGCTTTTATGATGTATTGACTTTTGTACATGTAATGTTATGAAGTCAAATTGAATTTGAAGCTCATGCATTGTGGTGTTTTAGCAGAGTTTGAGGAAGATTACTGACAATATGGTTGAGTAGAATCTTGGAACCGTCTTTGAACCGTCTTGGAACCGTCTAAATAAAGTTGCATCTGAGATATGGAGCCATAAATAGGTGAATCTGCAAGTGCAAGAGTAAGGCCTCTGCGGCTGAGTTGTTAGGCTACAGACCGGATATTGATATCACTCTATAGTGAGTTTGTGGGTTCAATTCCTACCAGAGGCCGATCTCTCAATCATTATAAAGATTGTTGTCGATATGAATAAAGGATTCGAACAATGCTCACGACATTTCATGCATGGATTCATCCATGTGTCTTACATCTGACCATCACCCGAAAGTAGGCCCTGGGAGTCTTTTTTGAACTTTAAACATGCCTTCTACCTTTGGAATCAGCTTGAATTTCGAATAAATGAGTCAAATTCATGCCATTGCATGTACATAACTCATCAAATTGGATCAAATAACTGCAATTCCAATTCTAGATCAATTTTCTCAAATTTTCTAATGATTCTTGTTTCAACAATAATTCCATCCAACCTTATTAACTTTACAAACTCAATTTAAAACCAATTTCATCAACTTAATCAAACTCCAGCAAGCATAAATCCTCCAATAAATTGCAAACATTCATCATAAAGAACAACAAACTCAAACAATAAAACTTTTCATAATTCAAAAAACTCACTTAACAAGTACAAAAGAAGCGATTAAACGACAAAAGAAGGAACACAAACAACAAATAAGCTGTTCTGTCAACATAACGCCAAGGTATTGAAATATCTATTTATTTTCAACAATTGTTCCTTTCAAAAGCATATCAATAACACATTTTTGAATTGTTTGTGTGCGAATATGCAGCACAAAATTTATTATTAGATAAAAAAAAAATATTTCCTTACTCATAACCTGATGCTTCTCTCATTTCGATCATGAAAAATTGAGTTTTTTGGTTTTCTTTGCTGCTCAATTTTTTTTTATTCTGTCGATTTTCTTCTCTTGAAAATTTTGTATTGAAAATTGAGTTTTTTGTTTCTCATATGGAAGTTAGGTGAGTTGAAGATATGAAGAGATCAAGATGAGATGGTACTTTTGTTGGATGTGGAATCAGGAAGGCGCATTTTAATTAAAAGGTAGTGAAGTCGAAATCTAGGGACGTCTGCAACAAGGGTCAGACACTCCAGTGGTACAGTACTGTACTTACTGTACTTACTGTACTTTTCATACAAGTACAGTAAGTACAGTTGGTACAGTACAATACTTACTGTACTTTCATACAAGTACAGTAAGTATTGTAAGTATTGTACTGTACTTACTGTACTTTCATATAAGTACAGTAAATATTTTACTGTACTTACTGTACTTATATGGAAAATATTCTAAGGATTATTTTGTTAAATTCTCTTGTGAAATATGTGAAATTAATGTTAAAAATCTTAAATTTATAATTTTTCACCTTAGTTTTCTTTAATTAGTGTAAAAATAACTACTACAAATGCGAATTCTGGCTAATTCTTCTTATTTTCGCCTCAATTTTCATAATTGAAATGAAAAATCTTTCGGAAAAGCCTGACTTGGCTTCGATTTTTCTATTTTAGATGCAAACTCGCTCACAAAGACCTAATTGGGCCTAGGTTTTTATATTTAGGTTGAAAAATCACTCGGAAAAGCCAATTTTGATCTGAATTTTCTTATTTGAAATGAAAAATCGTTCTGAAAAGCCTGATTTGGCCTCGAATTTTATATTTCAAGTGAAAAATCACTCGTAAAAGCCGAATTTGACTTCGATTTTCTTATTTGGGATGAAAAATCACCCGGAAAAGCCGAATTTGGTCTGGATTTTCATATTTGGGATAAAAAATCACTCGGAAAAGCCGAATTTGGCTTCGATTTTCATATTTGGGATGAAAAATCACCCGGAAAAGCCGAATTTGGCTTCGATTTTCTTATTTGGTATGAAAAATCACCCGGAAAAGCCGAATTTGGCTTCGATTTTCTTATTTGGGATGAAAAATCACCCGGAAAAGCCGAATTTGGTCTGGATTTTCATATTTGGGATAAAAAATCACTCGGAAAAGCCGAATTTGGCTTCGATTTTCATATTTGGGATGAAAAATCACCCGGAAAAGCCGAATTTGGTCTGGATTTTCATATTTGGGATAAAAAATCACTCGGAAAAGCCGAATTTGGCTTCGATTTTCATATTTGGGATGAAAAATCACCCGGAAAAGCCGAATTTGGCTTCGATTTTCTTATTTGGTATGAAAAATCACCCGGAAAAGCCGAATTTGGCTTCGATTTTCTTATTTGGTATGAAAAATCACCCGGAAAAGCCGAATTTGGCTTCGATTTTCATATTTGGGATGAAAAATCACCAGGAAAAGCCGAATTTGGTCTGGATTTTCATAGTTAGGTTAAAAAATCACTCGGAAAACCCGAATTCGGTCTGGATTTTCCTATTTGGGATAAAAAATCACTCAAAAAAGCCGAATTTGGCTTCGATTTTCTTATTTGAGATGAAAAATCACTCGGAAAAGCCGAATTTGGCTTCGATTTTCTTATTTGGTATGAAAAATCACCCGGAAAAGCCGAATTTGGCTTCGATTTTCTTATTTGAGATGAAAAATCACTCGGAGAAGCCGAATTTGGATTACATTTTCATATTTCGGTTGAAAAGTCTCTCAAAAAAACCAAATTTTGTCTCAATTTGATGAATTTAATTTGGAAAATTCTTAAAAATGTAAATTAGTACATCAGTTTTCTTATATAAAGGTGAAAAACTTTGAAAAACATTATTTTCTATTAAATTTCTTTTAAAATTAGTGAAATTAAATAATTTTTATCACTTTTTTACTTTAAAAATGATAACACAAGTATTGTAAGTACAGTACAATACTTACTGTACTTTTCATACAAGTACAGTAAGTACAGTAGGTACAGTACTGTACTTACTGTACTTTCCATACAAGTACAGTAAGTATTGTAAGTATTGTACTGTACTTACTGTACTTTCATATAAATTCAACAAGTACAGTAAGTACAGTACTGTACTTCTGGAGTGTCTGACCCTTGGTCTGCAACTTTCGACGAACTATAAGATATTGTCGAAAACTATAGGCATACGCATCCTGGCCGATTTTGTAGAGTTCGGCCGAAAACTAAATATTCTGCATTTCTGATACGAATATTTATCCGAATTCTAGATTTTTGACATGAAATCTTAGAATCGACAATGAGAAATTTGAAGCCTCAGTATCAATAATCCAAACTTCCTTAACTTGGCCACTTGATCTTTTGCCATTATAGTCATTCTGTTGTCCAGATTCTGATCAGAAACCCGTACTCTACTCAATTTAAATCTAAGCAGTTTTGCTTGATTGTAAAGAATATTGGCAATTAAGTTTGAATACAAAGTATGCATTTTAACTCGAAGTCTATTCTTGTGGTTCAACCAGGAGCGCAGCCATAATTTTTTTGAGAAAGTAAAGGGAAGACTGAATTTTTGGAAGGATGACAAAGATTAAAAAGAATTTTTACGAAAAACCATTGCAAATTGAAGAATTTTTTAAATTAAGATTTAATTAATCAATTAGATTAATTATGGAGGGATTGACCCCCTAAATGGGCCCCTGGGTTGAACCAAAATTGTTGCATTCCAGTGCTCGAAAGGATAATGACCTGAACAATATTTTCTATGAATGTTCATTAAAATCAAACAATCAAAACCTAATCGTCAAATTTGAAACTAACTAAGATCATCCAAAAAGAAAAATTTCACAGGTAAATGACCTCTTAAAGTGTATGCACAGTATCATTTGCACTTAAAAATCACAATTTTAGTATCAAATGCTTAATCCACTTAACCCCCACGTAAGTAAATAACCAAACCTCATTTTTGATCCCAAAAAAAAATTAATTAAAAACCTCCCGAATTTTCCATGATCCAAATTAAAAATCATACACACATAACAACAGCAACAACAGTCACGTCTCTCTGACCAGATGTTAACAAAAAAACTGCGCTAAAACCTTTCACTCATTTTCAAGTTTTGTAAAATTTACAAACAAATGAAAAATTTTTTTTTCTTTCCTTTATTATTAAATTCAGCATCGCAGAAAAAAAAGTTTTTCTCATATGTGTGCCTTCATACATTCATATTAATAAGCAGGCACGTATATTGAAAAGAATATGAAGCAACATTCAGCATCACCACATGTGAAAAAAAAAATTGAGAAAATTTACGAATATTTTTTTTTTGAATTTTTTTATTTTGAATTCTTTCAGTGCTTTACGTGAGATGATCACGCGAAAATCGATTAAACGTTCCTAAAAAGATATTTTTTTTATTATTTTTTTTCTGTGTAACAAAAAAAAGTGAGAGAAAAAAAAGTGAAAAAAAATTCATTAAAAAATATCAAAAAAAAAATAATTTTAGACACAAAAAAATTTAATTAAATTAAGTAGATTAGAATAATGGACGAATGGAAAAGACCTCATCAACTGCTGCATGACGTGAAGACAAAGTCAATTGAGAAGACACTTTTACCTCTTATTAAGCAAGTAAGTTTCCCCAAAAAAAAAACTCATTTTTTTACTTGTGTAAAATTTTTTTCTTTCTGCTGTAAATCGATCATCATAGAATTTCTATTTTTAAGATGATCAGATTCTATTGATGAATGTATTCATCTAAATCATCTACGATATTGCGAAGCTACAGTTCATTCATCATAAAGATACAAAAAAACAAAATTATTATTTTCTCTTTCATTTTGCATTCTAATTTTATCAAGAAAAATTGTTGTTTGAGAATGTTGTTGGAGTGAATGGACTAAGGCGCTGTTTTAGATTATGGAAATTGTGTAGTGAAATTCCGCTTGTGAGCTCTCAAGTGGACAGGTTTTAATTGGCTGGTTGTTTGTCATATTGTAGTCAAAGACATGAACAGTATTGATCAGTGTATCAGTTCTTCTAGAGACGACATCGGTCTTCCTAGTTACCGAAATAGTGAAAAATCAGTGAAATGTAAATCATGCCCTAAAAGACAAAGGAACATACTCTAATTATACTCACTTTTGTATGTTGTATGTAAGCATTCTCTTTGTATGATAGGAATGATTACTGTTTTGAGTGCAATTCGAGATGAGGACACAAGCGATTTCTTCGAGCTCTCGATCTCAACAAATCTGGGAATCAAATCTTGATCACGGTCTCGATTGATGGGAATCGAACCTAGATCGTCATACTTACAAAGATTAAAATCGTCAATCTGTTAGTATGCCGACCATTCGGTCACAGAAAAATTACTATTAAATGGACAGTGTTGCTTACATATTTTATAGTATCAAAAAGTCGGCTCAGCAGGATGGTCAAAAATTTAAAAATTTCTAAAAACCTAATGAAAACTCAATAAAACCTTCATAACTACAAATTATATGTTAATAAATAACAAAGTTCGATTTGACACAATCGTGGTCATACTGTTTTTAATTTAGCACGTGTGGATACATTTAATCTTTTAAATATTTTTATTTTGTCGATTTATCAACGCTAATGTTTTGGAAATTTTTCATTTTCAATCATGATCAGAGAGTAGGTTTGAGTTTTGTAATTTAATTGATGAGTGTTTTTGAGGATTATTTATTGAATTTAATTCAATTCAAGCCGCATATATTGTCGGAAAATTTGGTTAAAATTCGCCATCATGGTGCCGTCGGAGAAACTTCTCGTCTCACCGTTAAAACGACGGCACATTGATGCCCACTTACATATTAAACAGAAGGTAGAACTTGAACACAATTGAGTTTCACTTGAAAATTCATTAATTTCCTTTGAACCTTTATCGATAAAAAGCAGACAGAAGCGATAATATGAAATGTATGCGAATTCCGATCTACAAATGGTTTCTAAATGGAGTAGAGTTGTCCAAACTGTGTGCAGCGGCCAAATTCCTATAGTCGAAGTCTGCCGTCGGTCATTAAAGTTTGGGCAACACCGAAATATTGTCTTGTTTAGCTGCATAAAGTCATAGTCACTAGAGCTAGAAGTCGATTTAAGTACAAGTTTCGAAAAAATCTTAATCAACCATAATTTCTGTCCTAAAATTCCAGTTCGACACAATCTAGACCAGTGATCAGTAACTTGTGTGCTGCGGCACACTAGTGGGTTTTGGAAAAATTTTTGGGAATGCCATGAATCGCATGCCCTTTACGTTTCTAGTTGAAGCTTACCACTATGGTGTGCCACGATAAATACAAAGTTCCCCACACCTGGATTCAAGACTTAACAAAAAAATCCCGTCAAAAATCCTTTCATCCCAAAAAATTAAATTTTTATTACACTTGACAGACAAAAAATTCATGTTAATCTTCGAAATAACAAACATAAAATAGGTCATTATTGAGTTCTTCTTCAATGCTGATCTGATTCTCAAAGCACAAAGACCCCACAACTCGATCTCATTATTCAAGCACCTGAAACAACTCATTTTTTTTGCAGACATCACAAGAATATGCTAAAAATGTATAAATTCCCGTCGAAAAAATAAAACAATATTACAAATAAAATTGAGAGGGTACTTTTCTTTGACGTAGCACATGATGATGACATGAAAATAAGTGTACATACGAAACGAAAATTTCACGTTTTCACAACTGAGACGATTGAATTCTTTTTTTTTCTTTCCTTCTCTTCTCGTTTGCTTCATCAATTACGGCTCTAAAAATAACATAAAGCATCATAAAAAAGACATGACTTTTTTTTTTCTCGCTCAGTTTACTATACACACAACTTTTTGGGTATCTTTAGAAAAAAGAGAAAATTTAAGAAAAATGAAAATATTGAGAGATGAGAAAAGAAGAAAATTATTACATGCTGTAAAAATAATTAGAGATGGCAATTTTGATACAAAAATATATCCATTAAAAATGTTTAAATTGTAAACAATTTTTGTCAATTTAGAAAAAGTATCCCGAGCGGTATATTCACTATTATATCATAGTCGTATTTAAGTATATTCCAGCCATATTTAGTAGTTTATCTAAGCCATAATTAGTAGTATATCACAGTCATATTTAGTAGTATATCACAGCCATATTTAGTAGTATATCGCAGCCATATTTAGTAGTATATCTCAGCCATATTTAGGAGTATATCTCATCCATATTTAGTAGTATATCTCAGCCATATTTAGTAGTATATCTCAGCTATATTTAGTAGTATGTCACAGCCATATTTTGTAGTTTATCTCAGCCATATTTTGTAGTATATCTCAGCCATATTTAGTAGTATATATCAGCCATAATTAGTAGTATATCACAGCCATATTTAGTAGTATATCTCAGCCATAATTAGGAGTATATTGCAGCCATATTAAGTAGTATATCTCAGCCATATTAAATAGTATATCTCAGCCATATTTAGTAATATATCTCAGCCATATTTAGTAGTATATCACAGCCATATTCTCTAGTATATTACAGCCATATTTTAGTATATTAGCAATATTTTGTAGTACATCTTAGCCATATTTATCATTATATTTCCGCCATATTTACCAGCATTAGTTTACTAGTAGCCATACTCTCTAGTATGCCCTGTTCTGTCAATTACAGTGCACTTTTCGGTCAAACCAATTTGTTATATATCTCATGATGAAAAATCAATAAACTTAATTAAAAATTAATAAAATTGTTTTGATTTAAACACGAAAAAAACGGAATCGCGTGCTACATGAACTGAATTATAGGTATCTTTATAATATTTTTTTGCTGGTGCTACTCGAGAAATCCTTTTTATTTTATTTTATTTTATTTTATTAAGCACATTTTTATAAAATAAAATAAGGAATGCGATTTAGCTGCTTAATGGAATGGGTTTGGATATTCTTGGAAATTTTTGCTGCTTTATATTTATGATTCAATAAAATATATTATTTTTTGTATGGAATATTTAATGACTTAGCTATTAAAACATTATATTCATAAAATATTTACATTGACTGAGATTGACGATTCATTCAGAAATAAAAAAAAGAATCAATCAAATTAAATACAAATTTCCCTCATTTCGAATGATTTTAATGACAAATAAATGATTTGAGGGTCAATCGACCCTGATTTCCTTTGTAAATATTTGAAGATTTTATTGCTTAGGCATCCTGAGGCATACTTGAGAGAATATCTCTTATTCATCAATGTATCTCATCATGAAAGTCTTCAAGTTCAAGGAGGGTCAGGGGTGAAGTCAGAGGTGGGAGGTAAGAGGGATACAAAGAGTCGTAGCCAGAGTTCGGACTGGGTGGGGTAGAGATTCATGACCAGAGGAGAGGTGGGGGATGAGTATCAGAGAGGCGTGGTAAGGAGAGGGAGGGGATTGCGCAGGGACTGAAGAGGGATTCATAGTCCGAAGAGGGAAGGGGATTGTGGCTAAGAAAGAGGATCGAAGGGTACTTGGCGCAGAGATTCGTTGCCATAGAAGCAAGCGGAGTTGAGGCAGAGATTCATAGCCAGAGTCAGGTCACCCCCTGAATACACCACTGTCAGTAGGAACAACTAGAGCTTAAAATACCATTTTTAAAGCTTCATGTCCGACTGTAAATTTATGTCACTTTTAATTGATTTAAACCTTTATTTCTTCTTTTCCTTCAATTCCTATTTTTATCAAAACAATCAAACATATTGTCAATCGAAATGTCGACAAAATATATCACATAATCAAGCAGGAGTTGTAAATAAAAAAGTTTTGAGGCAATTTTCAGGAATTTGTACTTGAAAAAAATTTCCTTTGGGAATCATTTATAATTTAATATAAAGGAAAAAGGTTATATTGATGTATTTTGGATAGGACTCTATGAAAATTTTACGCCTACAAGTACTCGTCATTACATAGTTCAAAATGTTGATGGGTAGAAGGTTGAGTACCTTCGAGGCAAATGTCACAATAATTATATTTTATTCATCCCACACCAATTGCGGTGGCTCAAGACAAACTTTATGCTACTCGGGGGGTCAAAGAGAGACGATGAGGTCATTTTTGTTGAATTAAAAGGAAATGAATGGCTGAATAATTGCTTCAAGGTCTGTAAAAAGAAGCATAATGATGCAAACACGATGACACGTTCTTGGGGAGTTGTGTGGAAGTGATGTCAATTTTAAAATGAGTATTTTTGAGACTCGTCGGCTCTTGAGACTCGTCGGCTCTTGAGACTCGTCGGCTCTTGAAACTCGTCGGCTCTTTAGACTCGTCGGCTCCTGAGACTCGTCGGCTCTTGAGACTCGTCGGCTCTTGAGACTCGTCGGCTTTTGAGGCTCGTCGGCTCTTGAGACTCGTCGGTTCTTGAGACTCGTCGGTTCTTGATACTCATCGGCTCTTGAGACTCGTCGGCCCTTGAGACTCGTGGGCTCTTCCCACCCACAAAATGCCTACACAGTTCAATATCCCAGCAACCCTA
Source organism: Chironomus tepperi (assembly GCF_022539635.2). Lineage (NCBI taxonomy): Eukaryota > Metazoa > Arthropoda > Insecta > Diptera > Chironomidae > Chironomus > Chironomus tepperi. The sequence goes on from NW_027226207.1 coordinate 8,540,577, forward strand.
ATTGATACTAAACATCATTTCCAAACGACTACACACAAATAATTGCCACAAATTTGCTTCCAACCTACACGAAAATATTTTTTTTTCTGCATTATTTTACGTGACTATAAAGCTTGCATGCTTTATCCGGCATTACCTAAATTTTGATTCCATTTTGTTGTTTTTGCACTTGGAAAAGTACTTGCCTATAAATTCCATACATTCTATCTGCTTTTTTTGGTAAAGTTCAAAAAAGGCTATTGAGGAAAGTTTATTCAATTAGGTATATTGTTTTAGAGGCTACACACATTCATTTCCCATAAGGACGGAGTCAACAATGTAACTACACTTGTTGGATATGAAAAGTTTCAACTTGTAACTTGTCATTTTGTGCCTTACTATAGCTTCCATTCACATTCTTTTATATGAATAAATTTAATAGCAGTCATAAGTCCATTTAAGGTCTTGGCAATTAAGTTAAGCATCTACAAAGATTTTTTATGATCATATCTCGATGTTGTTGATGACAAACAAAATTTGTTGTGTCATTCAGCATAAAGTTTAATCTTCATACAAAATATCGACGATAAGTCACAAAAATACTTCTTTTTTTGATTGACCAATCTGCTTCTGTCTGAATATTCTTATTTTTTGTCTGAAATAACGTGACATTTATCGCTGGGAAAAAAACATCATAATCGTTGTTTATGGATAGAGGACATTCTTAATTGCGATTTTTACGGTATTTTATGAGTTTTAGTTGTTTTTTGTGTCAACTTTGTCTGATGTGTTGAGTGATATTGGGTATGTATGCTGATGAGTGGGAGGTTGAGGTGTTGGACATTCATACAAGCTGTCTGGGCTAGATTTTAGGGAATGCCTAGCTAGAATTAGATGGATTCTGGCTGTTTTATTCATTTATGGAGAAACATTATGCTGGATTTAGGAGATGTGTTCAAAATTTGGGTGCTGATAATATATTTTGGTGTAGTCAGAAGGTTTAAAGAAGGACCTAAATAGAATTGGGTAGATTCTGGTTATTTTAGTCATTTAAAGAGATGCTACAATATGGAAGGTTAGCACCCTAACTCAGGGACATAGTCAGAAGGATTAAGGGTTTGTATAGCTAGATCAAAGCGGAATCAGGTTGTTTAAGTCACTTTAGGAGATTCTACAGTGTGGAAAGTTAGTATGCTGACCCAAGGGCATGATCAGAAGTTAAACACCTCGATTGAATACACTCCTGGTGCTGATAATCTAGACAAACCAGGATCAATTCCAGAATATCTAGATTTGTATGCTATCTTGCTATTCTAGTCTATTCTAGTCATTCGAGTAGATGCAGAAGTGTAGAAGACTAGTTACTACAAGTTAAGCTACTCGAGTTCGATTCTAGGGAGGGACTAGCTAGATTTGGGTGCTGTCTTGCTGTTACTGTCATGCATTTCAGGGTTTTTTATGACTCAGTTTGAGTTCCGGCATTTATGCTTACTTACTTCCTTCGCTGGCCGTACAAATCAAGTGTGATTCATGACCTCCCTCAGTCGGTTCCTGAAGCTGGCTATATCGCTGCAATATTGTATGCAGACCTAAGAAACTATAGTTGTGAGAGCACAACAAGGGAAACTTCCATGGTCAGACTCTACATGACTAAAGATTCTGCTAATATTTTAGTTAGCAAAAACAGCGCTTCTGTTACTCATCAAACCCAATCCTCCAACTTCTAATCCATAACATAATCCATACAGCACATCAATTCATCATGACACAATGTCCTCCTGAATATGTCAAAATAATGAGTTTTCGTCTATAACAAGTTATAAGCACTGCCGATAAAAGCTTGATAGATATTTATTGTGAAATATTTATGCATTAAAAATGTATTAAGCAAGCGAACTATTTAATTAACTAACTCAAAAACTTTGTCTTCTTCTTCATTTCGCATCGCTGCTTCATATCAATTTTATGATGTCGACATAAAAAAAAACATACATTTATGAGCATCTGCTTGAACTTAGATAAACTTGACAAACATGTGTTGGATGTGAGATTAGAGCAAATATTAATTTATTGTATATCATTGGCTATTTGTGGATGACAGATTTGTTACGCTTCAGTTGATGTGAATTGCAATTTTTTTATTATGTGATGGTCTGGATTGTTGTGCATTTTTTTTTTTTTGTTGTTTGGGTATGGGATTTAGAATTGTTGGAGGAAGGTCAAGGTAGAGATGACAGGACTCAGTGAAAACAAACTCAACACTTTTGGAGCTGACCTCTTGAATACTTACTTCGCTGGCCGTACAGATCAAGTATGATCCATGACCTACTTCAGTCGGGTGCTGAAACTGGCTCTATCACTGGCTACCGCTTGCCAATTAACAATTCCAATTGTGGCACTGTCTTTATCGACAGCTTCTTTCCATGATCTCTAGAATATGGATTTGTTAAGGCCCGTTAAGGCTGACTTCTCTGTTCCGTCTGATTATGAATCAAAGTTCCAACAAGCTTGTCATGATTGGTACAATTTGTCAGGTTGCTCACTTATTCTGCTGAATTTACTGAATAACTAATATACAGGATAAAGTAAAATATCAAATTACAGTCACAAGGTTATTATAAGTCCAGTTTGAAGCTATACAATGTCGTTGACTTCACGTTCATGCTTTCTTCTGGCTTTATTATTGATTCCCAGTGTTATGCGAGTGACATTCCCTTACTCAAGCATCTCAAGCTCTCCTCAACATGCAGCAACACCTAGCATCCTCTGAATCCTTCTTCATCATTTTTATCAACTTTCCTAAACCATCCAAATCAAGTTCTTCCCCACTTACTCCTAATTCTAGAACATTCAACTCAAATTAGTTAAGATTAAATTCTGTATTTATACTTTAAACATTTACGTGAAGTGATGAAACTTAAACATCATCAAGGGCTTTCATAAAATATGTCAATCCGAAAAAAAAGAAGACTTCAAAGAGCAGCTACGATGAGCGTTTTCAGCTGAATCACTTTTTATTTTTTATCCATGAGGAAATGGGTTGGATATTAGTGATGTGTATGGGAATTTTGGGTAGCATTGGCCAAGTTTATATGAGGGGGGCAAATGGGTTCTTAGGGTCGGGGTGGTTACTTACGAACTAATTTTCTTGGCTGGATAGATCAATACTGCCCAATAGGCACACTCGATACTCGATTGTCTTTTCTACATCGCATGGATCAAGGATGATCTGTACGTCCAACAAATTATGTATGTTGGGAAGTATCATTACCCATTTACATACTTCACCTGGACATACGGACCAAGGCGTTACTCAAATGGCACCTAAAGCTGATTCTATCGCTGGCATCTGTGTTACAACAGCAAAACAGCATCAGCAACACTACATAGGTTTGTAGACGATATAATCCTGTGCTGCGACACATAAGCTGCCTATTCCTGTTCTAGCTTAGCTTTAAATAAGCCAGGCACCTCACTATTTATGATCATAGACACCACAAGTGAACAAACCCATAAAAAAAGAAACAAAAAAGAAAGAAGACGAAAAAGAAAATTATTTTCTCGTACATAGACTAAATGTACATAATCATCAACATTACATCCATCCTATACAAGTCTCGCGAGAGAAGAGAAGGCAACAAAAAAAAAACAACAAGCAATTGTGAAATAGATCAATATATCAGTGCAGTCATCAAGTAGTTCATAAATAAACATTATAAAGGCATACGAAATAAAACTGATTCTGCAGACATGTAGATAGGAAGAAAATGTACATACATATACACAATAAAAATAAGGCAGAAGAAGAAAGATAAATATACTAAAAATCAAGCCCGCAAGCTGTACATAGCACTGCTACCAAAAATGAACATAGAAATTGCACCAAAAAATACTTGCGGATATAAGATTTCGCACAGACAATTTACCAATGGTCACGAACTCTATAAAAATCCAATCTCGGTGCTTGTATCTTTACTTCCAGAAATTATCTGTTAAGACAAAAATATGTGAAACATTGTTGTAGGCCAGACCCGAGCGACACATGTGAAGAAGGCTTCGGTATGGAGCTTTTAAGGCTTTGCTGTTGAGCTTTTAAGGCTCCGCTTATGGAGCTTTTAAGGTTCCGCTTATGGAGCTTTTAAGGTTCCGCTTATGGAGCTTTTAAGGTTTTGTAATAGAGCTTTTAAGGCTCCGCTTTAGAAGCTTTTAAGGCTCTGTGTATGAAGCTTTTAAGGCTCCGCTTATGGAGCTTTTAGGAAGCTCCATACTCGGAGCCTTAAAAGCTTCATATGCGGATCCTTAAAAGCTCCATAAGCAGAGCCTTAAAAGCTCCTTTTAGGGAGCGGAGCTTTTAGGGCTCCGCTTATGGACCTTTTAAGGCTCCGCGTGTGGAGCTTTTAAGGCTCCGCTTATGGAGCTTTTAGGAAGCTTATGGAGCTTTTAGGAAGCTTATGGAGCTTTTAGGAAGCTCCATACTCGGAGCCTTAAAAGCTTCATATGCGGATCCTTAAAAGCTCCATAAGCAGAGCCTTAAAAGCTCCTTAAAAGAACCTCCTTCATTTGTGTCTCTCGGAATTGTTGTAGGCCACAAGACTCAAACAGCAACAAAATTGCCTGTACTAAATATCAAATTGTTGTACATAAAACACTCGAAATGGAGTGCTTACATCAGTACCCGAGCATCATGATGAGAAGAATCATTTGCTGGTGCAATTGTAATGATGATAAAATGTCTTGTAAACAGCATGAGCTGAATTAAATCATATTTTGTATTATGTAAATCTGGAACAACATTTTCTTGTGTTGCATACACAGAAGTTTTCTGACTCTTGATGACTGCAGCAGCACATCAAAATATGTATATACATAAATAAACTTTTGGAATTAAGTAGTCTTGAATAAGTTTTTTAAAATTTTCTAGAGAGGATATCTTATTATCATGTCTTTGTTTGTGTGAATGTCAAGACAGTAAGCATGTCTGAGTATTTTTTGTTCTTTAATCCGATTTCAACAACTTGTTATGAATTTTTCACTCGAATGTAAAAAGTTTGTTCTCAGTGTCTTGATGATAAAAAATCCTCTTCAGCAATCTTCAAGAAAATCCGGGTCTAGCACTAGAATTAATGATTATTTTTAAGTTTCAACGTGTATCAATTTACAGCTGTAAGGGAGGTTTTGGGATTGTAGATATGGGATTATACTGATTTGATTCAAATGGGTAAGAAGCTATGGGTATCGAGTCGATATCTTAGTAGAGATAATGTTGGTTTGACCTTGACCTTGAGCTTTATCAAAAATTGGAGAAATGGATCAATTGCCCCGGAGCACCTTGAGCTCCATTCTAGAATCTTCTCAAATATACGAGATGCATTCTAATCTGTCATCTTAGTGCTGATAATTTTGATTTGACCTCGACCTTGAGCTGAGCCATAACACTAATTATAGAAGTAGATGAATTACCAAGGGAATTACCCCGGGGCGCTTTACTTCACGCTAGAAGCTTCCAAATACACGAGATGCATTCTAATCTGCCATCTTAGTGCTGATAACGGTGAAATGGCATCAGTGGCCTAAATGGTAGAGCGTTGGCCTTACGTGCCAAAGGTCCTGGGTTCAATCCCAGGCCATGTCTAATTTTCGAAGCTCTTTTTCCATTTCACCGTTCTAGTTATGAAGCTCGGTTCGTGTGTTGGGTGGAGTTTTGAGGTCTTTGGCACACAATGTGTCTCCACTGCTAGGTTTACAAGGATATACTAGTATTTGGATGACTTTCATTACGAAATCTTGCGCACACGAATTGTAACTAGGTACATTGCAGGTCTTATGACGTACTCGTGTCTTTGCAATGTGCAGAGCTTGCAAGTGGTTCGGATCCCACTATAAACTGTAGGTCTAAAGGGTGTGGTACAACAAATTTAAAATCGCAGTGCCTCCAGCTCATAAGGCTGGGCCCTTCAGTCATTATATATACTGATAACGTTGGTTTGAACTCAACCTTGAATTGAGCCATAACAATAATGCGAAATATGGAACAATTACCCCGGGGCGTCTTGTTCCATTTTAGAACCTGATAATTTTGATCTGACCTCGATTACCCCGGGGCACTTTTCTTTTTTCTCAAAACCTTCTAAAATATAAGAGTTGCATTCTAATCTATCAAATTGTCAGTGATGTACTGAATCCTGAGATCAATCCCAGAATCATATACAAATCAATCATGGGGTGGATAACCCTCATCCTAAGCTTCCCCATTCTCAAATCCAAGGCTCTAAAAATCCAATTCTCCTCATTCATTTCTCTTAGTGATCTTAAGCATCTCTACCATAAACAAGTTATCATCCTAACAACATAAAGCCACTCACATCTAATGCCTCCAAATTGAGTTGAAGAATTTTTCTTTCTTTCTTTTCTACTTAATACTTGCAAGTATCTTTATCAAAGTATGGTCAAACATTAAGCATTCTACATCAGATTTTCATACTGGAATTTCTTGTTTGTATTCTTTAAATATGTTATTTTGTGTAACTTTTTGAAGAGATATTTCAACAGTTATATTAACTTTTACCATAACTTCCTCGAGTGTGATCAATGAACTCATTTATTGACTTGAAAGGAAAAAGTTCCGTAAAGTTAAATTGAATAATAATAATTCAAGATATTTTATGAAAGGAAAAAAATTGCATCAAGCATGAACTTTTCAATAAATTATTTTTAATCACCTCAGTTACCTTTGGTGAAAGTTTCTTTTTTGGTGAAAATATTGACGTCATTCGACAGAAATTGTGAAAAATGTAGAGGAAATGTTAAATGGTAAGGTGTCGTTGGAAAATAATGTTTAATTTTTGAAGGTTAGGAAGCTAGGGGATTGATATCTAGAGTTAATCTCAATCTTGTTCCTTCAATCTGTCGGACAGTTTGTCCGTTAGTCTGTCGGACAATCTGTCTTTAATTCTGTAAATAGACTGACTATCATTATGTCCGTCAGTCTGTCCGTCAGTCTGTCCGTCAGTCTGTCCGTCAGTCTGTCCGTCAGTCTGTCCGTCAGTCTGTCCATCAGTCTGTCCGTCAGTCTGTCCGTCAGTCTGTCCGTCAGTTTGTCCGTCAGTCTGTCCGTCAGTCCGCCTGCCAGTCTGTCCGTCAGTCTGTCCGTCAGTCTGTCCGTCAGTCTGTCCGTCAGTCTGTCCGTCAGTCTGTCCGCCAGTCTGTCCGTCAGTCTGTCCGTCAGTCTGTCCATCAGTCTGTCCGTCAGTCTGTCCGTCAGTCTGTCCGTCAGTCTGTCCGTCAGTCTGTCCGTCAGTCTGTACGTCATTCTGTCCGTCAGTCTGTCCTGTAGGTTGCGTCAATTTGAATCTGTCCGACAATGTTATGACTGTCATTCTGTCCAATCTATGTATATCTTAATTCAACTGTCTTTAATTCTGCAAGTCATTTAGTATTCATATCACAGAACAAACGTAATGATCTCAATATAAAGCATATACAGCACAGTAATAACTATGGAATTATGAAAGAGAATATTCAGAAACCCCAAATTTAACAAGACGTCACATCCAAACCAACCCCAAAGGAAGTTTGCCATTTACATAAATTCAAAAAATAAAGAAAGCAAGAATATCAAGCAGCACTTTACTTACTTCCATAGCTATTTAATTACCTCATTTAGAAACAACAGCAAGAAAAGAAAAAAAATATTTAATTTCCTTCCATCATTAAAATTTCTCAAAAATGGGGAATAATTAGAAAATTTACGTCCATAGAAGCGAAAGTAAATTCCCCTCAGTCAACAATCGTGCCAATTTCTCTTCTATTTCTTCCAAAAGTCATAAATATTTAAATTTGAAGAGAACAAGCTATGCTAACCATGACCAAACAAAAATATTCACTACGGTCATTTATTCGCTAGAGTATGTTTTTGCCTACAAACTACTATGTAGGAAGGAAGACGAACGAGAGAGTAAATAGGAAGAAAGGAAACTTTGTTATTTCATATATACGATAACTACAACTTATGTACATCATGTTGAAACATAGCATATATCTTTACGTCGACGATACATCACTGATTCTATGATTTTTATTCGAAACGAGCTATTTCAGCCTTCTGGCATGTTGTATGAACGGATAGATAAAACTTGTGTAATTGAAGTTAATAGTATTGCTCGTTCAAGTTGAAAGAAATTGAGCCAACAGATTCAAATGGGATCTGAATCTCTTTTTTTGTTGTGTACAGTTTTAATGCCTTCATGTGCTGATTATAGTTTGCTTAAAGAATGGGTTTATAGGTGAAATTTTGTATCTTTGTGTACTTGTGAGCTGTGATAGGAGGTTTTAATCTAAATAGAGCATTAGTCTTCGTCGTTTTGACAGATACTGATATAGTATTCGATCGTCCGTCTGATGTTCTTACAAAATATTGTAGTTATAGACGAATATCGGAAAAATCCTACAGAATGTCATTTATAATCAACCATTGACCACATTGTTGTATAATCACCAAATGGCCACTGACTGTCGATTGTGGAAAACAGAAAATGGCTAAAGACAGCCGTTTATGATTTCTTCCGTTTTAATTGCTGCACTTTTGATTCCAAATCTTTCCTCTCATCCATCATATTTCTTCTTTGAATTAAACCATGTGTGTGTCACACCGTGCGGCTGCCGGAGTCCTTGCAACTCTTAAATTTTGAACATTATGTAGACTAATTTGTCAGTTTGAGAATAGGTATTCTGTGGCCGGATGATTAGGTTGCAGTACCAACATCAGGAAGTCTCTTTGATTTGTAGTCATGAGTTCGATTCTCATCAAAGGGTGCTGTAATGTAGTATTTAAGCTTTAGATTTTCTAGGTTAATGACTGAATGTTAAATAAGATTTCAGAAACCTTTCTCTATCCTAGACAATTTTGATGAGGTTTGTTTAATGCTACGGACATACAATAGAATTAACGATCCCTAGAACATGCTAATTGAGCTTAAGTCAAAAATTATTAGAGATAATTGTATCTTTAATAGTGGAAATCCCTATTGTTAAATAAGTAGTGATGCTATTGCATTACCATAAAATCAGATTGATTCTAGTTTGATCTCAATTTAAGCAATGCGAATAGCAACAATCGGTTAATCGGCCCAGGACGGTGTGACCAGTATGCTTTCTCGTATCCCGGAATCGGGATTGAAATTTGAGAAAGCATAGTGACCAGATCTCAAAGTCGATTTTATGTAGTCGAGTAAATTTCAAGTCGGTTTCGAGCTCTAGGTTTGACTCTGAGATGCTCTTGGATTCGATTCCAATTTGTCACCATGTCAGAGTCACTCCAGTCTAGTGCATGATTTTGGATCCATCACCCGACTTATGTTATTATTAAAATTCATAGATAACTTAAAAAATCCCCAAAATGCACTCTAGACTGCATTCACCAACATCCATTCACTACTCATTAACTTCAAGCACAGCATATATCTTCCTCTCCTTCCTGTGAACGTCAAAATGCTTCCGATGATTTTCTGCTCAAATTCAACCAGCAATACCTATGTTATTTTTTTTTACTGTTTTTGTTCCTCTATCGGAAGTTTCATGAGAACTTTTGAGTATGTGAAAATTTATTTTTAAAAATAAATGTGTGAGAATAAAAATAATAATTTTGTGTATATCCAAACAATGTTTACAGTGAGAGTGAGTTCCATATGACTACGCATATAAAGGATCTATTCAAATTAATGAATGGATGATGAAACTGAATATAAAGGAAGTGAAACAGTATCAGTTAAAAAAAAAACGTGTTGAAGTTGTTATTATTTGTTGTTATCTATTCTCCATTCATTCACAATCCATGAGTATAATGAATATGTACATAAGAAATTCTCAATAAGCCACCCCGTGCCTGTACATACGTCATACGAACACAATCTCACGAGAGAGGAAAAATCAGGCAAAGAAATTTTCCGAGAGAGGATTTTTTTAGCCATCATTAACGAAATAATATTGAGCTTTTTTTTCTGTGTGAGTCTCAGTTGCACATCGTCTTCCGTTCTGTGAAGGGAAACTCGTGCTAAGCTCGGAAAAAAATACAGGACTGAAAAGAAAAAAAAAAAAGTTATGGAGAGGAAAAATATTTCCATAAAGTGAAAAATAAAGGAAATAAAAAAGTTTGTTTTTAAAATTCGTGAATTAAACTTAAAACTACAAATAATAAGGAAGAAAATTTCAAGTCTTATAGCTTTCTCGCTTAAAGCGACTCTGTGACAAAACATATAAAACATAAAATAATTTAAATTTTTTGTAGAATTTAGAAAGAAAATTTTTGAATTTATTTAAAATAATTAATTATGATTTAATATAATGAGGAATGAGAATTAGATAATGGTTAGTACGACAGACAGTGTCATGCATGCACAACAACAACAATAATTGACTATAATTTGATTTAATTTATAAAAATTCCCAAATTCAAATTTTGTGGAACATAAAAATTAAGGAAATGTGAAAATTGTGAAGGAATAAATCAAAATACATAAAGAATAAGGCTTATGTATTATGTAAATTGAATAACTATATACATACATGTTGATATACAAGCATAAAAAGATTATGTACGTACATAAATGTCACGAAAAAGAAGTAAAAATACGGAGCAAATGAGAAATTCCAAAACAATATAAAAAAAGGGAAAAAAAGGAAAAAAGAGATGAGAAAAAAAAAGTGAGAGAAAAAGAAGGGAAATGGCATAAAGATGGATGATATAAATGTGTATAAAAGCTCGTTATGTATGTAAAAAATGTGTGTGGAGCAATAATAATATTACAATATATAAGCGATTGTGTGTTTTATGTATGTAATTGTAAATAATGGAAGTAGGCTTTTGGTGTTTCGGCAACCGTAATTCTAAAGATGGATACCTTAAAAGGACCCAATATTTTGAGATTTTAGTGTAATTTACTGACGATGGCAACAAGCTAGTTTCTTATCATAAAGTCTTTTTATAGTCTTATCTTTCTGTCTGACTTACTGTTTGTTTGTCTCTTAGTCTACTAAGTCTACTGCTTAGTCTAATGAGATATTGTTTGAGTTTGAGGTTCTATGTTTGTGCATTTAAGTGAGAATTCTGGTTGAAATTGGTTCAAAAAGTTAATAAATATGAATTATGAAAGTCTTAGGTTACGTAAAGCTACGTACGTAAAATAGTCTTACGTTACGTAAAAATGCTCTTCAATTACGTGTAAATACGTACGTAAAATAGTTCTACGTTACGTAAAAATGCTCTTCAATTACGTCTAAATACGTACGTAAAATAGTCTTACGTTACGTAAAAGTACGTACGTAAGTATTTCTAAACGTTCAATTTCAAAAAAAATCTTAACCGTTAATTTTCAAAAATTATTTAACCGTTAATTTTCAAAAATTACTTAACAGTTAGAATTCAAATTAGATTAAAATGCTAAATTTCAAATATTTTATGACCGTTAATTACTGTCTGAGCTTGAATTCGACTCGAAGTTTGTGTAGAGTCTAGAAGATAGGGTCATTTGGGTTTAGGGATCAAAATGTACTGAATCGTCCTAGTAGAATATGGATTGAGAACCCTACAAGTGGACTTTTCCATACAAAATTCCAAATCAACATTAAAATCGGGTAGCAGATTCAGATCAGCTCGATAATCATCAACAATGCGCCTAAATCATCCAACAATTGACCAAACATATCCGAAAAAATACTTTTTATTTATTTTTATGCTACATAAAGTGATATGCGTCTATTCTCTCATCGTTTATAAACTACAACTTCTATTGTGCCTAGATGTCATAAAATTGTTTATCCCTTCCATCGTTAGTGCAAAGGATGATGAAAAAATTTGATTATTTTGTCATAAAAGGAAAATTTTTTATTATTCAGTAGCAGACAATAGAGCCTAAAAATAGAGGATCTAAAAGAAAATGATGGGAAAATTTTCAGTACAAAAAAAAGGTAGTTTTGCCTACTTAAGTTCTCTCTTTTATGTTTCATCATTGCATCAACAAGGCATATAGTGAAATGGAATAAAATCAACAATTTTATATACATATATTATGTATTATAGACGAAGAACCTCAACACAGGATAAAAATGCAAGAGCTTTACTATAAAATTGGAAATTTTATTGTTTGAGAATGAGAATGGAATTTCAATCACTAATTTGAAAGAGTATCGGTCTTGCTATAGTTTTATTGTAGTTTAGGATGGGGTCGTTCACATGTTATGTATCGTAAATAATCGACTTATTGATTCCCTTTCAAGAAAGTTACGTATTATCCCCTCTAAGAGCTTTAATCTTCCAGTAGGAGCATTACCCTTGCTTTATGAGCGTTATTCTTCCTTTATGAGCGTTATTCTTCCTCTAAAAGCGTTATTCTTTGTCTAAGAGCGTTATCCTTCCTCTAAGAGCGTTGCCCTTCTTCTATGAGCGTTATTCATCCTCTAAGAGCGTTATTCTTCCTCTAAGAGCGTTACTCTTCCTCTATGAGCGTTACTCTTCCTCTAAGAGCGTTACCCTTCTTCTAAGAGCGTCACTCGTCTCCTAAGAGCGTTCCTCTTCCTTTAAGAGCGTTTCCCTTACTCTAAGAGCGTAACCCTTCTCATATGAGCGCTGTCCCTCCCCTAAGAGCGCTACTCTTCTCTTTTGAGCGTTGCTTTACCCCTAACAGCGTTACAAAACAAATAAACTACCCCAATAGGGTTGCCTCTTTCATTCAATTCCAATTGTTTTTCATGAATAGAGAACCATAGTCATTCATCAGCTATTCAGCCGATAGTGCCAACTTTTTAAAAATGAATGAGGAACTAAAACTGAATAAATGACAATAGAACTTTTTTTTTCGAACAGTTTGCATTTCATTTTTTGTGAATTTCATTACATTATATACATCAGGTTGATTAAGATTCTGTTAGGGGAATTTACCTAACAACTCTTGAGAATTTTTCCCCCGCTGAAAAAAGAGAAGAGAATGAAGGAAGAAAGAAACAGCTCAGAATTCTTATGTGAAACATCAAAGAAAATTAAATTGAAGGCTGTATCTGGGATAATAATATAAATATGGTCGGAATCCCCCCTTCTAATCTTGAACGCAGGAATCTTAATGAATAATTTTTTTGTGCTTTTTTCGGAATGAATATGAAATTGAGGGGATCTTAAAGTTAATGAAGAGATGTATTGATGTGAATTTCAGAAGACATTTAAGTTGGGTATGCGAATTTCCGTATATATTGATTAATAAATATCCCGAGCAGCTAAACATAGTCATTAGAATGTCGCAAACCACCGCAAAGTCATTGCGTTCAAATTGCACTAATCTGAAAATTGTAAAATTGTTAAATGATAATTCGAAGCGCAAAGGGGTGAAACCATAAGCTCAAGGCCCTAAAGTACGTCCTAGTCTTCCACTATAGTCCTGGATGCGCAGTCTTGCAGTTTTTTAACAATCTCTAGAAAAATAAACCGCTACTTTTTAAATTAAGAAAATTAAGGCTTAGATTGATTAAATCTTACTTGATAACTATCAAAATTCATTAAAATCCACACTCTAAGCAACAAAAACAAAAGAAAATACTCCAAAATTCCAATTAGACATCATTTAATCCCAACCTCTTATATACCTTAAGCCAGCCTTAAGCTTTTCCCCTCTCTAAAAATAAATTCCATCTAAATGCCAACATCACGGTCAAAGCTATAGCTTCCATAAACATTTCAAGGTTAACCTTCCCCTTGTGCCTATCATTCAGAGTCACAGATTTTCACTCGTCAATTAAAAATTCAGTCTGTGCCGAAAAAAAAAACAACAACCGTAGTTTTGTGGCATATAAAAGCCATCTGACATAGAAATAAAGTATCAAGTCCTACCTGATGAAAGAATGATGTACGAAGGATAAAGAAAAATTTGCAAGCAATTTTCCACCCTTTTCAGTCAGTTTTCTCTCCATTTTTAAGCATTTTTACTTCATTTTTTGATTGAAAGCTGTCTTTCTCTTCCTCAAAGATTTATTATCAAGATTGTTCTTTATTTCTCAAGGGCAAAATGACATGGAAGGGAAAAAATGGAAAACATCCAGACCGTTCCTTTTTTAGTTTCCGACGCAAAATTTAACGATTTTATGGAATTTCATGGCCATTAATCTAAAGTCGTATCTTTTATATCCATAATCGTCAAAATAATGTACAAAACGTTTTCATAAGCACTTGTTACATGGGGTAATATGGAAGTAATGCCTTTTCTTCTTATGTCTTTCATTTTAGTATCAACAATACCAAGAATTCTTTCGAAAGAATTCGGGTGAGTTTTCAAAAAAAATTTTAGTTTGAGAAATATGGAGAGATGCAGAAAGAGAGAATTTGCATAAGCAACATTATTTTTTTTTTTGCCTAGGAACTGCTGTGAATAAATTTTTCCCACACCATAAAATATGAAAATTGGGAGTCGTTCAGATGTTGTGTTTCACATTTAACGCAATGAGCAGAGCTCGATGTCGACTCTGGATTTTGTATGGAAAAGTCGGCTCACATGGACTCGACTCCATACAAAATCCGACAATCCTGAGTTGAGTTCGAGCTCTGGAGATAAGTAATGCAGTAAGGGTTTGACGTATGAAAGGAATAGTTAGTGCTGGTAAAGTCAAAAGGGTACATATCTGTAATGTTCCTATTAGGAAGGGATTTGATACCATAAATCAACTTTTATATACTTATCTGCATCTAAATCCACTGGGTTGATCATGTGAGTTGTTTAGCAATTTCCAAATGAGTTGACAAGAGTTCAGCAATTTGAAAACTAAGTTAAAATTCCATCCGAGTGCTGTTTTGGACGAGGCTTACCTTCCGAAAAATATAAGATTACTCACCCCTGTGCGAAAGGGTAACAAGGGATTTACCAGGAGGTGTTGTATGCGTCTAAACTACCCTTAAAAATTAGACTCTATATTGCATCCAGTGTTTTGATTTGATTTTAAATATTAAGTCATGATTCATTAAAAAGCTCCCATCAAGAAATCCTTGCTGCTTCCTTAGGAGGCTCCGTATGGGGTTGCCGTAATATAAACACCACCTCACCCTTTAAATCACCAACATCACAAGAGGACGACTCCCAAAAAATATTTATTAAATTTTTTCCTCTCTCTCCCATTAATGTTGCTAGTCGAGAGACAATTCAACTTTCATTTCCGCATATAAAAGCCACAAAAAATACATAAATGAGAAAATTGAATTTTTATTTCAGCCACAAATCAATGAGAGAAATTTTTTTTAATTTCCCACTGTCTATCATTTAAAAATATATGAAATGAAGGTCGTGCCTGGCATATAATACTTTTTCCTTTTTTTGGCTGTTACGTACCTTATCTGTTTTAATAATAAAAATAAAAATCGGAAGGAAGGAGAAGATTTATCGAAAATGTCTTTCATATTTCACGCTGTGGTATCGAACGAACACATAACGGATGCTAGTTATGGCAGGGAGTCTTTTTGCATCATCTTCATTATCGCCATGGGAAAAATCGAAAGTGGGGAAATATTTATGGATCATTTGACAAATTCTACAAGTTTGTCTCTGTTTTAAATTATACACTTGAGTATTGGAGCTTATTCCTTATGTGACCGCAACTGAACTAAAATAGAAATAAAAAGAGTTGACAATGACGTCATGAGTTGCCAAGTGCGGCGCATTTTTTGTGCTTCTTTTATGCAACAAATAGAAGGACGTAAAAAAAAAGTTTTTGCATTAAATTTTACGCTATGTTATAAAATCTAAAAAGTTTTTAACGCTAGCTTGAGTTGCTGTGCATTGCTTTGGGTGACAAAGTTTTATGGACTTTTTGAGAGTTGTGCCAGTACAAATTTTAATTAACTGAATTTTTGTATCATTTTTAATAATTTAAAAATACATTAAAAATAACGGTCATTTAAAATTCAAAATTAACAGTCATTTAATATTCAAAATTAATAACCAATGGAAGTTCAAAATTCAACGTAAATTTAAGATTCAAAAATTAACGGACACTAAAAGTTCAAAATTAACGGTCATTTGAAATTCAAAATTAACGTTCATTTGAAATTCAAAATTAACAGTCCTTGTAATTTCAAAATTATCGACTATTTAAAATTCGAATTTAACGGTCATTTAGAGTTCAAAATTATTAATCATTCGAAGTTCAAATTTAACGGCAATTCCAAATTCAAACCCAAAATAGCAGAAAATTTCCCACCTCAAAAAGTTTTTCTCAATTAACTCAATTTTCCCAGCAAATCATGGGATGATAATTAATTTACAAGACATTGTTGCATGGCACAAATCAAATTATTACAAATTCGTGAGGTTAAACAAGCTAATTGATGAAATTTCATGCTTTTTCAAGTACATAACCAAAAAAGAAACTATCGAACTAAAATTAAACTAGGATAAAAAAGAATTTTTCTTCTTTCTCGTGTCTACAATTCTATTTGCTCAATTATAACTACTATAGTGTAGCTACACTCACAATCACGAAAAGATAATCATGTTATTTGAAATGGATTCGTGGCGTGTTCCTTTATTATCAGTGTTTGGTATTGTGTCTGATTACTATTGTAGAGAATTTTATGAAATTTTTACAGAGAGGTGATGTTGTAGACAGTTTGTCCTGATGATCCGAGTAACACAATCAAGTCCAGATGTAGCTTAGGTGCCATTATGATGTTGTGTTGACGACAAGACGTGGGGGTGGCTTGACGACTAGGTGGAGCTTTAAGTTATCTTCATGATATTTTAGTTTGTTCAGTTTATTCAATGATTCGGTAAATATCCTGCGTTTTAGATCCACAAACCCAGAGATTTTGGATGAAGTAGCTCCTAATACAACCAGTGAATGACGTGTCATGAAAGAGAGAGGGGAAGGGTGCGGGTGTGGTAGTCTGGTTGGTTAGAATGTCAATTTACAAGGGTTTCCGAGAAAACAATCGCAAATCCATCCATAATCCATTGCTAATATAGGTCCATTGCTACACCCGGCTACTAGAGTTAGGATGACCCTGCCATCAGGTTTCGGATGCAGAAGGATTCGAACCAACTTTACCTCAGATCACTACATTACAAGACAAACAGAACATGCGCTCTAATCCACCATAAATCCTATAAATTCCTCACTAACTTCCTTCTTTTCATCTAACTAACTAGCTTTCTACTGTATATGTGTGTGTGAATGAATGAAATGAAATTATATTTACGGAAGCATAGTGAACGGAAAGGATCAGTTTTCATTCAATAAATAAATAATAATGAAAAAATATATTAAAATTCATTCTCATTCGATATAATAATGCAAAGCGTGATGTGGCTGCGGTGAAAATTAATTCAAACTCGACAGAGCTTATTGTTATGAATTCACATATACAGCACATAGATGAGGGGGGTTATGCATGAGTGAATATTGAAGAAAAAAAAAATAAATAAATTTGAATATCAAATGTGTGTAAATGATAGTGTTGTTGCCTAGTAAGCATGAGATGTGCTTCCTTTTATTACCGATTATTAAAAAATTTATTTCTACCTAAAAGAAGAAGCCATTAACTTTAAATGGAAGCTGAACATTTTATCATATTTCAATAGATATCATTGTAAAATAGGCATAAAGTTAATCACTTTTCAATAAGCTTATGTGTAGCCATTGTTGGATTTTATGTTGATGATAATCTTTTGAGAGAGATTTGCATTGGAAATTAGGGATTTAGTAGATCAGATGGCTCTTGATGATAGTCTATTTTTGTGTGAGGATGGAAAATTGATGAGAAAATAATTTTTTGGGCATTAAATTGTTTTGAGAGGAACTTCTAGTGTTTTGTTACTTTGAATTGCTTCTTGTAAGGATTATGTTCAAAATATAGTTCTGTAGTGGTCACTTTTGAAGGTTAAAAGATACAATTAAGATCTGAAAACAGTTTTTAAGTTATTAAACTGTACAGATAAGAAGCATGCTCATGAGTATCTGCTCATCAAATCGAGCAGACTTAGCTATATTGATTGAATATACTAATTTAGGTGAATATTCTCATTGCCTGTTAGGTTAAAAGGTCGTATTAAGCAGAATATACAGGAATCTCCGAGAAACAACCTTGGGTTAAGCACATAATTGTCTAGAATGTAGATTCACTCGTTTATAGCCTTGTTCAAGCCACCAGTTGAAAGCTCTGAACATTGTAAAATCACGAATATGTCATAACACCTGGGTCAGGTTTTTAGATAACCTTTGGATGCTCTAGAAAGCCCTAGTAATGGGACTCTACTGTAGTATACAATGTTCCTGTTTTAAATTCGTGTTTGTAAGATTCCAATAATAAATTATCCAGATACTAGTATTTTTTGTGCTTCGCCGAGTGCCATGGCGTTGAAATGTCCAAAAATTCATTTTCAGACTGTTCTGATTCTAAGTTGAGGCTGGATTTTATCGAATCTTGCCTAGGGTCAGAGTCAAGTCGGTATGGCGCTGAATTTTCAGCATTTTCTACTGCTTGGGCTCTCCGAAGTGGATGTATCTGGATATGATATGAGATTGATCCCAAAACTTCTGTCGCATAAGACCAACACACTAACATTTAGGACACTGATGTCATTTTACTGCAAATTTAGAGACTCACTGTCTCAAACAGTCCATTTTATTCCCACAAATCCGACTAAGTTAAGATTAAAATACAGTGATGTTAACAGATGGATGTTATGGTACTCAAAATACTCTCTTCAATTTACTCGAGTTACACAAGAGTTCATAATCCAGTTTTCAATCCTTTATCTCAATTTCATCAATTCAACACACTTCTTCAATCAGTTGACTCTATAAAAACCATCGAAATTGTCATTTAATCTTGACAAATTATTATTCAATCATTAATATTCATATATTTCAATTCCAAACGTTCTTTAAATCATCCATTGTCTTACGCCCACTTTTCAAGTCCAAAAACCTTCTTCATAAACAGCTAATAGACCTTAAAATTCATGTCGAGCTACGAAAAAAAATACCCCTCAGTGCTCAACAGAATAAATATTTTTTTTTCTCAACACTCCCTTGCACAGCGGGACACAAATTGGACATTTCTGATACCAAAGTTGGAATTGAGATATGAGTTTGATGATCATCGTAAAATCTGATGTCAGTGTAGCTTCATTTTTTTAACATTAGAGACAAAGAATCTGGAACGTTTGAGTTTTTACAGCTTTTAAAATGTTCAGCATAAGTTTCATGATTGAATCTTTCATTATCTTTCTTAAAATCACTTGTGCATGTAAAATTTTTTCATTTTTTTAAAGAAAAAGATTTGAAAATTGATTTTTTTAATAAGACACTGTAAGAAACCATAAAAACTTCACAAGTTGTTCTTCAGTAGATAGAAACAGAAAATTGTCAAGAAAAAAAAAAAATTCATTAAAACTTTCTATATTCATTTAAAAGTTGATGCAGAAAGGCAACAAAGGAAGCGGTTAAATGGAGGTGCTGATAAAAAAATAAATCGCATAAATTTTATGCACTTTAAATACTTCGTGATTGAATGGAAACTAATAATAATATGGAAGTAATGTGAAATTTGTTATTGATTGTGGTCAAAGGCGCATTTTACTTGTTTATAGGAGCTTGAATGTACTTAACTAGATTTTAGATTGTAATCTGACAATATGAAACAATTAAAATTAATAATTTGAAATTTCGCCTGAAATTAACGGTCAAAAACCTTTCAAATTTGAAAAATTACAAATTTTCGTCCACCTCGAAAAGTTTTTTCGCTTTTTTAAGCTAAGGAAGTGATGAATCTCAAAAATTCCTCCATTTATCACTTTAAAAAAGTGGCAAGCATCATAATTATCAAAAAACAGATCAAAAATAGCTTAATTTAGAATATTTTCGTCAATTTTCATAATTTTCCACATGGACATTCCGACAAAACACAATCAAAACCACAATTTCATCATAAATAGTATCCATTTAAAAATATTTTTCCATTATTCACTTATTTACTAATGGATTAAGTGAAAATTATACTATCGACTTTCATCTTAATGTAATTAAATTATGACTAAATGCTTCTGCCTTATTTTCCTCGTTCCGTGAATGAATAAAAGAGAAAAATATTGTTATTGTTTTCAATGAGAACACACGGATTCATGACAGTGAACTGAATAAATGAATGAAAACAACATGTGAAGAGTGCAAAAAGAGTGAAAAATGGCACATATTTGTTTGAGTAATGTGTCTTTATTTTGTTTGATGGATGTAAAAATAAGATGCTCGTCTTACATCTACAGTAAGGGATTTTATTCGACTAAAAGCTTTTAAAACTTTGATTGATATAAAATATAGATGTAGAATTACATGTGGTTTTTGTAATACAATAGAAGACAATCCTGTCACAGTCCAATAATTATGAGCATATCCTTAAAAAGGCACCAAAACTACCATAAAAATTTGTCATGCGAAACAATGAAATTGTTGGTGATTTTGTGGAATGTTTCATATTGCTGTATAGGGAAAGGAATCTAATGAACATTATGCGGAATATAGCTGGGATATAATGAAGTTAATGTGAGTGACTGGAAAACTAGGATTTCATCCCATTAAGTTTGAAGATGCTTACAATGACTGTGTAGAGGAATAATGTTGATTGAAAATGAGACTAAACTCGAGAATTGTAGAGTTTGGAATAGATTTGTTTAAATTATTGACGGTGGCTTACTTTATAGCTATCAATAAATTTCAAACTGCGTCGCATCCCTTATCACATCTCTAAAATGTAAAAAATTGTGGAATTTCTGGAGCTTATGAGGTATTGCGTCATATTATTTAATATATTGTCATCCTTCAGCATGTTGCACACATATGGTCAAATAACCTTAAACTAATTAACTTCTCGCTTTTAAAAAAAAATGTTTCAATACCACACAACATGTGACAATGCAGTACATGGTCAGTGAGTATTAACCCTGAAATATTATGTGGATATTTAGGGCAATCTAACAGTTGTAACCAGCTTATGACGTCGAATGTTATGAGAATTAAAGGGAAATACAGTTTAATTGTTAGAGTGCATAGATGGATTAGTTGGATGATGGATATTCGATCATCTAATAATCCTGGTTATGCTAATGGTTCATAAGCAAATGGTCAGTTGCAAGCTTTATAATCCCTATTCCTAAAATCATGCTGCAACTCTTCAGACGAGGCAATTTTGATGAGATTTCATTTTATTCTTTAACGTATCTATCCAGGCACATAGCTGGATTTATACCATGAGTAGACATAAACTTGACATTTGGTCAGCTTTGGACTTCGACGTCTTCAATCTCACAAGTCATTTAGGACCAAATTAATGTCAATTTCAAACAAAATGTGACGTTGGACCGTCCTTGATTCGAGTAGAACAGGCTGCAATTAGTGCCAATAAGTTCCGGTTGCGACTGAAGGTTTCAATTCATAAACTTGACAATTCATGACCTGTTCCATAAATGTCGATTCATTAACTAGACATTAGGTCGACTGATTGCATCCTGTCTCATTCGGGCAAGACCATTTGGACCTGAATTATTCACACTTGAACTTCCCAATGCATCCTGTTCCATTCAGGCAAGACAATTTAGCACTGAATGATTCTTACTTTTGCTTCCCAATGTACCCTTACTGTCGATATTCCATCATTTCCCATTTGACTGATGCTCTTTTCTAGATAAAAACTCAAAAATTCATTAAAATTCCAACATACAGCACAGCATCACAAACCATCTGACCACATTGACCACCATTAATCACAAAACCGCTTCCCATTTTGAGAGCAATCAATACTTAATCTCAACCTCTTTATTACAAAATTACTAAGTAATTTAAATCCTCGCGCTGCTTCAAAAAAGGATTAAAATTGAAAATAGCGTTTAACAAAAAAAGGCGGGCAAGAACTTGCTGTAGTGAGAAAAGTTTTTAATCAGCAAGAAAGTTACATTGTGGCTGTAATTTAATTAAGTTTTTATCTTAATTTAAAAACTACAGTGGTTGAAACTTTATTTTGTGCTTTTCGTAGATATTCCTTTTTCTGAAAAATTTGATGACACCGACAGTGAAGTTTTGTGATTGTTATTGAATGGATTCAATAAATTTTGTGGGGTTGGTTCGTAAGTGATGTCGGATGATTATTGTGGTCTGACTGTAAAAGAGTTGAACACTGTGTCCTGTACTGTCAAAGAGCATACCAGTATGGAACCGTGACTGCAATTCTATAATTAAAAGGCACAAAGCCTTTTTTCGTTTCTTACCTCACCTTTCTTGGCTGAGGTGCACGAGAGCCCATTGTCGCACGTTGGAAATTTCTTAAGATAGCTCTATCCTTCGAAACCTCCTGCCAGTTTGAGCTATTAAGACCTTCCTCCCCATCCAATTACCCCAAAACACATCACTTCCAACACAACCCCCATTTGTTGACAAACTCAATGGAAATTTTTTTTTATATTGAAAATTTATCGCAAATCAGCTCGTCAACAGCAAGTTGTTGACTATCTGAAATTTTCCAATTTATTTCACAGTTTGTTTGCTTAAATTTTCTTTTTTCATTTTTTTTTTTCTGCGAGAGAAATGGAAGCAATTTTAGATATTTATGATGTTTGGTGCAGAGATGTATTCGAAGATTGATAGGGAAGTTTTTTATGGGTTTTTATCTTTATGCGAGAATGGAGGAGATGCTTTTAGTATGATTGAAAAGAAGGGGGTTTGGAGAGGGGTTGAGGGTTTTTGGGTTGGTGTAGCCTAGGATATACCTATTTAGAAGTGCTGTGGCTTGGCGCGACATCGCTCGTTAAGCAATTATTAACCGCAAATTGATCTGAGCTAAAGATTCTTCAGGCTAGGAAATGAACTAGTCTTGGTGACATCCTAAAATAGTTCTACTCAAGTTGTAATTGTTGAAATGCTACTTTATCTGGATATATCCTTAGATATCGACTAGATCTGCCATATACTCCAAGATATGGTTCTAAACCTTACTATTTCTAAGGTTCAAGTGAGAAAATTACACTTTCCCACTACATTGTCCTGGTGGGATTCGAACCAACGACCTCTTAATTGCATGTAAAGGGTTCTTACCTACTGAGCCACCGAAAGTTGCTGGAAATCTTGACAAAAAGATCATTTAAACCTTCTTCTCTATCCACTCCTCATTTCACAGCTCACATCATTCTACAGAACCACACCACAAAGCCCTACCTTTCATTCTTCATTATTCAATCTGTTCCCAACTCTATTTTTAGTCAGAATATTTATTGCTTTTCATCGAAAAATATGTGAAAAGTGTCAAGTTAGAAACTTAATGAACATAAAAATGTGCTTCGGAAATTGACTGATTACATGATTTGTGAGAAACTTTTTTTTGACAGATAGAAAGACGTAGCAGGCAAAACGAGAGCTGCTCGAGTTACATACAAAAAAAATCGATGAATCTAATTAATTTTCCTAAATAAATTAAAAATTAAACAAGCTTGAAAAAAAGGAAAATTTTTGAACATAAATTTTCCATGTGAACATTTTTTTTAAGCCTGGCACGGAAATTGTTTTTTCAGGAAGGCAAAGAAATAATTATAATCTATCAAAATAATTGATATTCCGTTTGTTCCTGATAAATTATGTTGTTTTAAAAACTTAGTTGTGGAACTTTTTCAAGGGCTTTATGGAGAATTTTTTGGAATTATTATTGCGATGTATTTTCGTGGTACATAATAGAATTATTAAGAATTTTTGGTATTTGCTGCATTATTAATGACATAATTTTGAATGTTTTGACTATGGTATGCTTTGTGTATCGGAGCTTCGATGGAGAATTTTTGGTTTTTTGTTTAAATATTCCGGAAAATATTGAATGACATTCTTATTGAGAGAACTTAGCCTTCAAAACTTTATATTTGCAATACCTACCCTAACAGGCAAAGAACATGCTTTCAAGAGCTAGGTCTACCTAAATATATTAGTTAAGTATGTTTGCTAGCGTGTTATTAGCTTACTTTACCTTGAGAGTATGCTCTTGGCTTGCTAGGCTTTAGGACTAATCCAAGAGCTCGAAATGGATTCCAGTTTTATATGGAGTCGATTGGAATAAGACTGTGGTTCGATACAGCGATAATAGCTATACATTGAACCAGAGTTGCAATCTGTGACAGGTCAACAGAAACAGTCCATCTGTGACAGGTCGTTACCTGTTGACAGGCAGAAAAATTTGGCCTGTCACAGGTCTGACCTGTCGCAGGTCACGCCTGTCACAGGTGATGGCCTGTCGACAGGCGAAATTTTTCTGCCTGTCACAGGCGCGACCTGTCACAGGTGTCACCTGTCACAGGTGATGACCTGTCGACAGATCAAATCTGTCTGCCTGTCACAGGCCTGACCTGTCACAGGTGTCGCCTGTCACAGGTCTTCACCTGTCGACAGGTCAAATCTGTCTGCCTGTCACAGGCCTGACCTGTCACAGGTATCGCCTGTCATAGGTGATGACCTGTCGACAGGTCAAATCTTTCTGCCTGTCACAGGCGCGACCTGTCACAGGTCTTCACCTGTCGACAGTTAGACTTTCATCTATCTGTCACAGGTTTGACCTGTTTCGGTTATTTAATCTAAGTTTTTTTGTTAAAAATATGAAAATATGAAAAATGTATGAATGAAATTTAAGATTTGAACTTTTTTCTCTGGAAACAAAAAAAAATTGGATAAATTTTGAATGAAATTTTATACTTCACAAGTGAAAATTTTTTTTTAAAAGATGACAGGTACATATAATAGAAACAGGTCAAACCTGTGACAGGTAGAAAAAATCTGCCTGTCGACAGGTGAAGACCTGTGACAGGTCGCGCCTGTGACAGACAGACAGATTTGACCTGTCGACAGGTGAAGACCTGTGACAGGCGACACCTGTGACAGGTCAGGCCTGTGACAGGCTGACAGATTTGACCTGTCGACAGGTCATCACCTGTGACAGGTGACACCTGTGACAGGTCGCGCCTGTGACAGGCAGAAAAATTTCGCCTGTCGACAGGCCATCACCTGTGACAGGCGTGACCTGCGACAGGTCAGACCTGTGACAGGCCAAATTTTTCTGCCTGTCAACAGGTAACGACCTGCCACAGGTCATCTTTTGACAGAACCTGTCACCTCTACCTGTGACAGGTACCTGTCATCGCAACTCTGCATTGAACACTGGATAGAGAAAAGAAGGTTTTATTGTACTTTGTGCCACGCTCCTTTACAGCCTTCGGTAGCTCAGTGGTAAGACCTGGGTCCAGTAATCGTAAAACGTGGGTTCGAGTCCCACTCGAGCCATGTTATATATGTAGCACAATGGATTTTTTCTAGAACCTTAGAAAAATGAAAGTTCCAAACAGAATTGAAACCCAACTGTATAGTCTACTTTCCTGACTGCTTTGCTATGCATGTCCTAGAGATATAAAGGCAGGTGTCTGTGACAGGCAAAAACCCTACAAATTCTTGATAATTTGTATGATTTTTCCTACAAAATCATACAAATTATAAATAATTTGTACGGGTTTTGGCTGTCACAGGCACCTGCCTTTGCAACTCCGCAATATCCTAGTAAACTTCAAGCTCTAAGTCTAATCCAAACCAAAATCATAGAATTTCTCATACATATTTCCAAATGTCACACGAAAATGTCCATTTTCTCATTAATTTTAACAACCTTATTTGGACATCTCTCAAGTAATATTTTCAAATATGTTTGTTTTGTCTAGACGACATAATTATATATTATATAATCTAAATGTATCTAATACTAATAAAAATATAAGAATATGTTCTAGTTGTTTTGAATCAGTCGAATGTAAAATAAGTATTATGATGATTGTTTTTCAAAAATATGATTGAAGATATGAAGTAGTAAGAGACCATCTGTGAAATTTAATCTTATGAAATGTCATCCTAAAAGCACATAGCTTGAACTGTCGAAATCTAGTGCTTCAAATCAGTGTGATTCTAGTGTGGTCCCAGGATTCATTATGAGTGGACAAGAAACCGTTAGAACTTGTCATTTACTAGATACAAACTTGTCTTTTGAACGTATTTTTGTCCACTCGGGCATCGAATCCGAGTCGAAGTCAGAATCACACTACCCATACAGAATGCCAGTGTTGTCTAAACTTTTTTGTGTCACGGCACACCTTGGGGATAAGCCCCGATTTAAACAGCACATGACACGGAGTTTATGGCATTTCTATCCACGGTACACAGTTTGGACAGCATTACAAGCTTCGTCCTTAAGAGAATTAGTTAGTATACAATAAAAGTCTTCAGAATTGTACAGATCTTGGCAACATACCTCCATGTATCCAAGCCTGCCAAAATGATTAAAAATACATTTCCATCCACTTAAATTTCCATTATATCTACCTCATCATATCCTTCCTCGAAACTCTTTACTAATCATCCTAAAAACACTATTGAATGCCTCTCATTGAGCTATAAATAAGATAGTAATTTTAAAATAGGATAAAAAGCCTCTTTGATCTTCATTATTATAACAACAGAATCTACTCAAAATTGCTATCATAAAACGTATGAATTCATTCCATATTAGATATCGGATACCTGAAAATTAACCCAAAAGTCTTCTGCTTAGACTCGATTTTTTTCTCACATAAAAATGGAAACATTCCAAAACAAAAAAAAATCTCCCTTCCAAGCACTTAACCACAGACGATCAGGAGAGAGAAACAATTTCTTGATTGAACTAAGCTGATGTTAAGTACTTTGAGAAAATATTACGCATATACATAAAATGTCTTGTAATAACAATTATGGAATAATAGAACATTTTCTATAATGGAATTGAATGCCCTAAATTGCTCCAAAAAAGTATATACATATTCTAAATCATCTTAAATTATTTTCCATAAACGATATACGCCTTCATAATTTTCATGCTTCTAATGCTCTACAAGGAGAGTTTTATTAGGTGGGGTTGTTAATAAATGACGTCTAATTGAGAGTTAGCATTGATAATCTTGACAGAATTGATTCACAGTCCTCGAATTACACAATATGTTGACAAAATTATACAGTATCAAAGCTCGAAGTCGACACATTTGTTTTTGACTTGAAGTACATTGAAAATACTCAATTGGACTAGGTTCTACTTTGAACTCAATACAGTACTCAACATTCTAGTACTAAAAAGTTAATCAAGCATCAATCGTTGATCTTAAGACTTGGAAGATGTTTGGTACTCCAAAAAGTGAGTGAAAAACCTCTGACAAAAAAATACAGGATTAGTAGAGGTGGTTGACTAACTAATGGTCCTCGCTGTCTTTCAAAGAAAGTCATTAGAGTGTAGATGCTAAGATTCTCGATGTATTGAATTTAACAAATTATTGAAATCGAGATGTAAGTGTCTAGCTAGGCTGTAGGGCCCAAATTGGACATTATCGATGTAATTGATACCGAAATAAGTCTAGAATATTAGCTAAAATACCATTGCATCTCAAGGAGCCTTGGACCTTTTTATGGCGCTTACCTTTTTTCAAACTCTGTACAGTTGCTTGACCCAGGGTATAACCAATACAATAGACCTAATCACAATTTGTGTGTCTCAAATACACAATTCTAGTTGATATGACTAGAAACAACGAAAAAGCACCCTAATCCGACTAGACCTTCCAAGGAATCGAACCTGAGTTGTTAGGGTCGGTAGGCCGACAGTCTAACCACTTCGCCACGGCTGCTTTTTCGCTATCTGGACCCTTAGCCAACCCCTTACTTATTTAACAAAGGCGGTCTATAATATCTAATGGCATAGTCAGAAATTGATTGACCATAGAGAATTGAATAGTTATGTTGAAACAGGGTGAGGACGAAGAGCCAAAATCAGGACCAAGCGCCAGAATGGACACCAAAGGAGCAGGGTGAGGACGAAGAGTCCCAAAAATTCCACTGACCATCACTCTAATTCCTCTCAATAAACGTCATTTATTCACAAACCCTTCTCCAATGGGGATAATAAATTAAAATCAAAATCACTCCAATAATAATTATAATTTAATTAAATGCTATCAAGTAACAACAGACATTATTGACAGATAAAATAATGTATATATATATTTCATTAATCTATCTACATGCTTAGCTTATAATACGACTAATAACGCCAAAAAAAAATAAAGAAGAATTAAGGATTATTAAGAAGCAACAGATAATTGCGTAGAATTTCATCTCCATATCAAGACAACATCCAATAAAAATAATTTCGTAAGCAACTAAATGAAACAGAAGACAACGACATAAAGGCAAGAATATTGCTCGCAATAAATATTTTTAAAAAAAAGTGGCAAGAGAACTGAAAAAAAAAGTTTCATTTCATCGTCTAATTGCCAAGCGAGAATCAACAAGAAAGAAAAGGGGGGGATATAATAAGATATTTCGCGTTGTGAGTTACTGACTCATTATCTTACTGGCATAAAAAGATTTTCACTGACAAACACAGCCAATTAAAAACAAAAAATGTCTAAAACGTATAATAATCGGCAAGGACAGGTAATTTTGAGAATTGTCATATAAATCAAATTGATTAAGCTACGGCAAAAATTATTGTGAAGTTCATGAGTATTCTTGTGTCTGTGACTCAATTCCGACTATTATTGTCCCCAAACAGATATCAACACTCGTACAGCATCGTTCGGAGCGATCACATATAGGAACATCGGAGAGAACGTTACGTGCTATAGGACGTGTAGGACAAGGTGTAAATCTTGCTGTTGAAAGATTTGTGACTGTTGGTGAAACGATAGCAGATGACAATCCTGATATTAAGCAAGATATGTATGATGCTTGCAAAGAGGCAAGAGCTGCTGGTAATATAAATAAGCATTAATGTTGCTTATTGCTGTAGACAATAAAATTTTATTTTCATTTTCTATCATGCAGGATCATCAATTGAACGACTTTGTGATGTTGCAGCTAGTGATCCAATGGGATATGCACAGTTGGATGATCGAGGGCCAATGGTGCGTGCGGCTAGGTCACTACTGGGTTCAGTGACTCGTGTATTATTATTAGCAGATATTGTAGTCGTTAAACAATTACTATTAGCTAAGGATAGAGTGAGTATGGGGGACTTGAGGTGTGCAGGATGGGGAAGTGGAACTTGATTCATCTTGAGGGTGCTGTTGCAGAGCTGTATTTAGACTTTTTGACTGGTTTAATCGAGATTTTTAAAGGAAAAAGTAGCAAGTTTGACTTTTAGCGATTAAAGAGCCTTAAACAGCCGTCAGGGCACCCTTGCGTCTTGTCGTCAAAAAAGCAACTCCCTGGTGTCCTAGCCACTACATTTTGTTGCTCGGCATGAGTCCATAGGAAGCTCAAGTCGACTTCGAGCTCAACTAACAAGATAGCATCCAAATGAAGAAATTTCCACTTCCGTCCATGTACAGCACAGACATTGAATTCAAAATTCAATCAATATCCAATTTCCATATTCCATCTTCTCTTCATCAGATAACGAGGACATTAGGTAGACTAGAATCAGTAGCAACATTTACAGAATTTGTGAAAGCATTTTCAGTATTTGGAGCGGAGATGGTTGAATTGGCGCATATAACAGGTATGATAAGCTGCTGCACTCAAGACAATATTTATGACCTAAAATGCAAGCTTTTCTGAAGCAGCAAATGATTTTTCATTTATAGCTTAAAGCATAAAAATCTCTTGCATGATAAATTTGTTTAGAATTAAGGCACAACAAGGAAAATTGCTTATGGGAAATAATCTCTAAAATATGAGAAATTTTCCACATTTTCATCCATAACTACATATGAGCATTTTCATCTCCAAAAGTGCACTTTAATTTCAAAACATTTTTCACGCCCCCAAAGATCCCTAAAGCACAAGAATCATAATTTTTATTAAGGCAAACCGGAATGTTTTCCATCCTAACCGTAATTGAAGTTATAGGATGGGACTTGAAGTTCAAATGATCCCAAAACTAATTGCAAATGCCTGATAATCCTATATAATTCAATATTTTGCGGATTTTTTGTGCCAAATCAGCTAACAACACTGCTTTATAATTTTCCTTTATCAAAAATTCATAGCCGATCCGCCGATATTTGTCAACGGGACAACGAAAATTGCGAATAATTTAAAAAGTATATACAGCAAATGCTTTTCATGTTTAATGGCTTTTTCCCACTCCAAATGTTTTCCGATTGCTTTTTCGAGATCAATGAATGTGAACGATAGTTCTTCAAATTACCAATTTCGTCTTTAATGTTCGTTCGTGAATGACGTCGAATGTTTGATAGAATTGAGGGGATATAGAGCTGCTTGGTAGTTACGAGAGAAATATAAGGTTGAGGAATAGGGTTAGAAGCAGGTATTGATGCTTTGATTATATTCAATCCTCAATACTCAATAGCTGAAAAATTTAAGGTGATGATCCATCCTTGGTACTCGATATCAATCTTAGGTACTACAGGACTTTAGTACTCTGTTAATCCCAACTTTCACTAGTTGAGTATGCGTTAGTATACCTTAGGACTTCTTAGTACACCTTAGTACACCTTAGTACAACTTAGTACACCTTAGTACAATTTAGGACAACTTAGTACACCTAAGTACACTTTAGAATACCTAAGTACACTTTAGAATACCTAAGTACACCTTAGTAAGCCTTGGAGTGTGCCCCAAAACAAACCCTTGAATACGCCATTTATGTCAAAAGTTAGATTTCTCATGACTGTAACCAGAGTTGACAAGAACCTGATTTTGCCCCCATCAATGCTCCATCCGCAGATGGTCCCTAGAGCGAGGATAGCGTATGTAGCGACATCATTTACAAACAAACCCCTTTAATCAAGAATTTCATTCCAATATTATTTATATGTTCGTGAACAAAACAGTCCATGAACCAATATTAAAAAACATTATTTTCTAGACCGAATGAAAATCAATTAACATAATTCCATTTAATTGAAGAAGTCCTTAGAATTTCTATAATTGCAAAAAAAAAAAAAAATTCATTCGAATGAGAATAAGTGGGTGTGTTCAATACTATACATGAACGACTACGGTCATCAAAAAGTTCATCGTTATCGAACGAAAGCTACTTATTGCCTACCTAGAAAGAAACAACAAAATAGAAGGAGGGAATGAAAAGACAGCAAAGATATTAGGAAAAATTATATCATTCCAAATCGATTGTTCGCGGTAACTCCTTTACGAAAGAAAAAAACACAAAAGGAATTTTGTATATAGCTTACCACATTATCATATTTCGGCTTAATGATAGCGACGCATCTTCTTCATCAATCGATTAACGTCTTTGTTATGTCTATTACTGTCGGAAGAATGAGTTGCGGATTAGATTGTTTTGGTTTTTAAGGCGATTTTAGTAAGTTGAGACATTTTGCAATTTTAACGGATTTTTGAAATTTAAATTTTCAATGTTTGTGAAAAACAAAACAAAGATGGCGGATTTTCTCACTTCGAATTCTAATTTTGAGATTTAAACGTGAAAATCATGAATTCTAAGTAACAACTCAAATTATCAAGTTCAAAAACATGGCAACAACTTAGCAATTAACTCTCAACAAAGCTCAACAGCTCATAAAATCAAAAATTCACAAATTTGTTCAATAATTCAACAAAAAATCAAGCAATATTCATCAGAAAAACCTTTCAAAATGTTTAGTAATCACTTTCCCAGGACAATACTTTATCAAATTCCCATTCGTAACATAAATGTTGATGGCTGATGCTCGAAACCGTAATTTAAGAAAAACTCACAAGATCTCATAACCTCAATCTATTATTCTTCCAAAATGAATGCC
Source organism: Chironomus tepperi (assembly GCF_022539635.2). Lineage (NCBI taxonomy): Eukaryota > Metazoa > Arthropoda > Insecta > Diptera > Chironomidae > Chironomus > Chironomus tepperi. Next base: position 8,572,397 of record NW_027226207.1, read on the forward strand.
AAGCACAAAATTTTTTTTATATTTTGTCTTCAGAAAAGCTCGCTGAAAATAAAATTGATGAGGAATGAAAGCAGGCAATGTCTATATATACCAAACTTCCTCTCTAATTTTATTTCCTTTTATTCTGTCTTTTTTTCAACACAAAAAAATTTGCAGGGGATAGACAAAATGATCTGAAGGATGAACGAAGAAGAGCACAGATGTCAGCAGCTAGATTAGTATTAGAGCGATCAACTATGATGTTGCTTACATCATCAAAAGTATGATTCCTTTTATTCAATAGTGAATAGAATTGAAATTTATGCAAGATTATTTTTTTCTTTGTCCTTCCTTTTTTTCCATCCCAACAGACAACTCTAAGACATCCACAATGTACTTATTCAAAAGAAAATCGCGATACCGTTTTCTGCCAAATGCGACGTGCCATGGATTTAATTCATTATGTAGTTAAGGACGGAGTGCTAGAATCGACAAATGATCGTAATGTTTCGCGGCAGGTAAGCGAATGAGAAAAAAATGTTTTTAGGGGAATTAACCCCTCTGTGGATGTTGATTAAACGTGAAAGTTTAGATGAAAATTCAAGAAGATCTTGTAATGGATATTTGTGTGAAGTAGGGATTCCAGAATTCACGTTCCCTTGAAATTTCGGTAATTGGGAACGGGATTTCCCTGAAAAATTCCCGTTTTTGGAAACCCTAGTGTGAAGTTGGCTTGAATTAGGTTGATTTGTTGATTAGGGTTATGTTTGGCTTTAAGGTAGAATTATAGCAGGGTTTACTATTAGAGATAAAGTGGGTCGGTGGCGTAATGGTTTCGTTCTTGAAGATTTATTCAATTTATTTCAAGGAGTTCAAACCTCAATACTAGCTTAAAGCTGTTTTGGGTAGTTTGTGGCTCCTTTATAAGCTGTTGCTCGCGATTTGAGTGAAGAACCCTAAATTGTTGAATTCTTGCCATGCCTTTGACAGATATGATGCTCAGCTAAGGTCGGAATATCAGGAATTATCCTTAAAGTATCGCTAAAATTGAGCATTACATGAATGTATGGCTAAGGTTGTGCAGGGTACGATTTCAATGAATTCATCGCTGAGTGCTGCATACCCTTTGAGTGTTGGCAATGTTAACGCTATTGCACGCTTTATCTCCTTAGCCATCTAAGGAGATACCTTAAAGATTTCTTTTCCAAGAAAAAACTTAAAGAATCGGTTCTTAGACCTTGAAAATTTTGCCACATTCACCCATACAGCCACCCCTAAATCTCACGCCAACATCACCCCAAACATCCAAAAACAGCGCCTACCAAAAACTCGTTGTTTTTCTTAACAGACACACAAAAAAAATTAAATCATTTATGAATTTTTAATTTTACATAACTTTTTTTCCATTGTCATCTCGTCTCGTTCGCTAATACAAAGCAGCAGACAATTGAATGGGATGCTGAACGTAACACAGCATATACATGTTTAAAGCATTTCTCTAGACTTGTTGAAATGGCACGACCTCGTTTCGATAAGCCACCAGCAATGATATCGAATGCATCCCTTGCACAAGGAACTGGTAAGTGGAAGAGACTTGTCTTATGGTCTTATTGGTATAAAGTCTTCACATTAATGAAGTGGAAATTGAGACTTCACCTTATAATTATGTATTGTGTATGTGAGAACTGATGATGACTTTTTCTTTTCTTACAATTTTTTTCAATTTTCCTTTTTTTTTTCTTTCTCTACGCAAACACATAAAAATTTATTTATTTCTGTTCCTTTCTCTCGTTTATTCTCGCTCCTCGAAAAAAAAAAAATTGTGTATAGTTAATGTCAATGCCACTACGAACATAGACAATAAAGATGCGAATGCTGAGAGGAGAGGAGAACAACTCATGCGCAGTAATAGCGAGAGAGATCGTAATAGTCACCCGAGAGAGTTTAATGATAGTAATCATCAACGTGATGTGTGTCTGGCAAAATATAGCTGTCGTGGAGAGGTAAATAAACGTAAAGAATACTCATAAAGCACTTATGTATGTTCTACTAGACATACTCGGTTTCGATATGACTTGGATGGAAAAGTTTTTTGCCTTTTTTTTTCTAAGTTTTTAACTTAGTTTTTTGGTAAATAAATTTGAATTATGGACATTTTGGGCTTTTTATGGGACTTATTAGGTAGACTTTTGTTGTGGGTGTGTTAAATAATGTTTATGGGAAGCATTTTTATTGAAGTAGAACTGATTTATTGGATGAATGTCCTTGATTTCAAGGGATAGTTGCAGGATTGTCTAAACTTTGTGCTGCGGGATACAAGAGGGCTGCATAGATTCCTTCAAAATTCCATGAACCGTATATGTTGTAGGGTTTTGGTAGAGTCATACCACCAAGATGTACCAAATCACAGTAAAGTTTGGACAGCACTGGAATAGACTTATAGCTACTCATATTTTCAAAGGGAATTCATATTGCAGATGAAATCTGATGTAGTTATGCAGGGGCGAAGCCAGAAAGTTTTATAATCACCTAACAGAATTGCAAAACAGGCACCTGCCATATGCAAAAACCATACAAATTCTTAAGAAAAGTCATACACATTATTAAGAAGTTGTACGGTTTTTGCATGTGACAGATGCCTTTTTTTGCAACTTTGACCCCTGGTAGAGCTGATTAGTCTTCGTGACTCCATGCCCCATTATCCATTCCTCCAAAGCTCTCCACACTTTGACTCCAGCTTCATAGCTGTGTATAGCATATAAAATTCAAGGTCACATGCCTTTAAATGTTCTGATAGAGCTATATAGAGCTATATAGAACCTGATTCAAAGCATAATGTAAGGATCTTGCATTCCTAGTGATTCCCAACATTCCAAGACATATCCTAATACATCAGCATCGACATTCCCACAAGCAACTATCCACAATTTTCACTAAAAAATATCATCACTTAATTGACTTGATTGTCATATCAACAAAAAAAAAAAACCAACACGAATTTTTCACCATACTTTATCTAGCTTATTAGTCGCATAATAGATTGCCTAACTGACTAGGTTGACAGATTATTGATTGATGGGGAAGTTACTCAACATTGAGTCTAGACGGGCTGACTCATACACTTAACAAAATTACTAAACGTACGGATATGATCAATAGATGCAGAAGCTTTTTATTTAATTGAAAATTTTTTTCAATCCATTCTTTATGCATCTTAGAGACATAATGCGCTATAGTCATCCACCAACGATGCGATGACCTAGCATATATTTCTTTTCATATCCGATTCTTTCTTTTTAATTAATTGCTCTTGAACTTTATATTTTTTTAATTAACAATCTAGGCCGCTATATCAATATTCCTACCGGACACAAGGGAGAAGCTCATATTAGCACTCGACAAGGTATGTGAACGTACACAAGACTTTACCGATTCAGCTTATACGACACACGAGCATCGTGAGAATATTCTACTGTTATGTGATCGTGCCAAGTTGGAATTAAATCAATTGTTGAGGATAGCAGTTAATATGGAACAACATCCAAATTCAACATTTGACATTGACTCATGTGTCGATAGTGTACTTGGTGCATCACAGGATCTCATAAATCAATTATATTTAACGGCACAAGATCAAGCATCAGATTTACCCCATCTAACAAAATCTGGCATCGAATTGGTGACATTACTCAGGACAATCGCCTTAAATCACGAAATCGATAGACTACAAAATAGTGCTGATCGTTTTCATGAACATATCGATCATATGTTGGAAATATGCAAGCTATTAAGACATATCGCAATGACGGAAACATTTCAAGTGCAAGCAAAATTTTCAGAAATAAATGTACGAATTTATGGACCGCAAGTTGTTACGGCATCGAAGGCATTATGCTCATATCCAAATTCGAAAGCAATGAAGGAGAATCTTGAGGTGTTTGTTGACATGTGGCAATGGCTGACAACTGACATCACAGCAATATCAAAGGACATATTGGATTTAGCACAGACAAATCTAAAACCGGAAAAGCAGGGCTATCTTAGTTTGCCACGACCTGGAGTATGTCATACTTAATTTATTTATTATCTGGCACTGCTGACTAATGACGTAAAAATCTTTTTGTTTGTTTATTTCTACACTTAAATAGAAACACGGAACGACATCAAAGCCTTTAAAACCAACAAGGTTGGACACTGAAGAGCAAGAAAAGATAGCAAAAAGTGGATTGGAAATGAAAATGGTAAGTCAATTATACAACATAGAAAAAAAATGGAAGAAATGTACATAAATAATGCCAATTAGTGACATTAAGGAGATATAAAAAAGATTAAATTACAATATTCTGTTCATATATTTCTTGATTCGATTTTCTTTTGTTATTTGAATCAGTGTTGGGTTGATATTGGGTAAGGTTGGAGGTAGCTGTTGATATTTAAAGAAGTTAGTTGATTGAAAATTAAAGAATTATGATGAAAAAATAACGAACTTTTGTAATTTGAATTTTATCTGTCATTGAAATTTTGAATTATCGAAAACCATACAAATGAAAAGATCAAAACCATATAAATTGTAGGGTTCTAGCAGAAGAAAAACATCAAAAACGCGTTCATGAATGTAAATAAAAGTGAAAAAAGTTAATTATAGTCAGGAAAAGAGTAAGTTAAAGTGAAAAGAAGAAGTAAACTACATAAATAACGATTAAAAGTACAGGAATAAAGTTTTGTTAATGCTAAAACTTCATAAAAACTAACATAAATGTAAATTTTTAATTAAATTGGATTTTTGTGAATTAAATTAAAAGTTACGACCAATTTTGATAGTTTATTGGTGAAATGTTATAGAACATGACTAGAAATTGAAGTTTGTTGATATTTTATCTATAATTTGGCTATTTTCTGAATATTCTAAATTAAATTCAGAACATACAGGAAATCGGAGTTAGTTAGCTTAGACCCAACTAAGACTAGATATTGCATATCAATACCTAATACCCAAGATACCCACCCCTGAACTTAATTTCTCCACCACTTCTCCCATTTGACTCACTATTCTCAATATTATATTAATTCACATATCAGATAACAAACGAAATGGATGCAGAAACAGATAAATGGAATAGTACAACAGATGAGAATAATGATATAGTGAAGAGAGCAAAGAATATGTCAGCAATGGCATTCTCAATGTATCAGTTTACGAAAGGCCAAGGCAGCTTACGTACAACACAAGACTTATTTACTCAAGCTGAGTATTTTGCTGAGGAAGCAAATCGATTGTATAAAGTTGTGCGACAATTTTCATATCAGGTATGACTTGTTTGTTTTTTTTCATTCTGTGACTCCTTTTATGACATTTTTTATACTCTTCATCATATTTTGATGACAACTGTGGAAAATTTTCATGACTCTTGTGATGTTGAGAGGGTTTGGAAGTGACAAAAACATTTTGGATGCTTTTGTTTCTCATAAATGAGCTGAATTTTGTGTCTTGGTCTGATTTATCTTGGGATTAAATGTGTTTTGAGGAACTTTTGTTTCTGATTTGTTACAAATAATTTTGGGGATTATTTGTAGGATTTATTCGAATTGTTATGAATTATAGTTTTAGTTCTCGATGTTAGACATTTGGTGACTGTTTGGTAACATCCTTTTCATCAACATTTATGTAAATTTGAGATTATATTTTTTGGACACTCCAACCGCAGCATTAAAATTTTTAATTAAAGCTCATAAAAGTTATAATTCTGAATATTCAAATTTATTTTAATTTTTAAGGGTTAAGTGGTGTTGATTGTGTGTATACCTGGAATCAGTATAAGTATCCGTATAAGTAAGGGATCGTTCATTTCCTATGTAACGCGAAAAATCGGCTTTTTGACCCCATCCACCTCCTTTTAGAAGCAAATTCCATCGTTTAAAGCGTAGCTTAATTTCGACCCACTTCCCGACATCTTCTCCTCCCTCGTCCACATCCCCACGTCTTCTCCTCCCTCGTCCACCTCCCCATGTCAAGAACATTACATAATAAGTGCACAACCCCATTTCATCTACGACAAATTGCTCTTAAATTCTCTTTAAAAGACACAAGGTCAATCAGCCTGCAACTCTCACAAGCTTCACATTCACGTTAATTTCCCACAGCGTCAAGTCATCATACTTTAACCTTTCCCATTTAATAACAGAATCTAATTAAAAATTATTCTTTATTTACCGCCTTTAGGTGCCAGCTGGTCAACCAAAGAAAGAACTGCTAGATCATTTAGACAAGGTTCCTACATACGTTCAGACACTCCAATTCCAAGTGAAAGAGCCAACCGTAGGAAAGTCAGCAACATTCGTAAAAGTTGACCATGTCATACAAGAAACTAAAAACTTAATGAATATCATATCAAAGGTTGTATCTACATGTTTTGACTGTGCAAATAAGGTAAGCTTATTTTCATATGGGATATCATGACGCAAGTGGTTTATTCTCTCTTGTATATGGAAATTTATGGTTTGGTTTTGTTGGGAATTGGAGATTTTTTTTATGTCAGTGCATTATTTAAATGCACAACTTGGCTAAAACTAATTAAACATGCATTTACAGTGGAGATTTTTTTTTCTCATTGTGGCTTAAATTATGTACACTGTCATTTGCTAGATTCATGAAAATCTCGTGAATTGCAGTGACTAAAAAAAAAGTTTGAAGTGACAATCAAAAATTTAACCAAGTGAAATAAATTGCTGAGTGATTTAAGAGAAGCTACAATTTTGCAGTCAAACAACTGTCATTTGAGCTACTCAGTAGTAGGGGACGAAAGTTTATATAAAATCAAAAAAAGGAGATAAGTGCTGTAGGGAGCGATATCTCTCAGGCTTGGGATGTTTTGAATAACTTTGGAGAACTTAATATTTATAGGAACTGTTTTTGAGGTTCAATTTTTCAAGATTTAAGACGAGTTTTTCGAAATTAAGGATGAATTTTTCAAAATTTAATGCAAGTTTGAAGTCAAATATTCAGAATTATTGACAATTTTTCGAAATTAAGATCGAATTTTTGGAGATTAAAGTCGCATTTTTGGAATTATTGACAATTTTTCGAAATTAAGGTCAAATTTTACGATCTTGAAGTCAAAATTCTTGAAATTTATGTTTATTTTATACAATTATTTTAAATAAATTTTCCGGATCTAATACAAAACTTCAGAAACATATTTATTAGATTAAAGATTTTGCAATAAAAAACATTCCAAGTCTGACAATTCTAAAAGCTTATAAATTTAAAAAAAAAAATACAAAACAAATCCCAAACGCAATTTTTAATGCAACAAAGAGAATAAATCACCCAAAAAAAAAAACGAAAATCTAATAAATTTTAAAGCTTTTCATAAGCAGAATGCCAAAAAAAAGAATTTAATATCAAAATAATTTTCTTATTGATTTCACCTCGTTTGTTTTATTTCAAAAACAATTTATCCTTGTTTCATTTTAATTAAATTGCACACACACGAACAATTGTTAGGTTTGACAGGCATCCAAGCTTTTTTTTTGTGTTATTTTCATTTTCAATTATGTTTTTGTCTTCATTTTCTTTTACTTTTTTTTCTTTTCTCTCCCTTCTCGTTTCTTTCCGGCAGATGCAAAAAAAGAAAACTGTAGTTTTTACTCTAAGCGATGGTAGATGGGATCTGGAATCGATTCGCCCTTCTTTAGACTTCTTTTCTTCCTCTTAAAAAGGCATTTTAGATTCTTCTTTAGACTTTTTTTCCTTGGCGTGAAATCTTTGACGTCTTTTTTTGCTGTAAAATACTTTTTCAAATAGTTAAAAACTGTTTTTTTGTTTTCTTGTAAAAAAAGTAGTTACAATATTCATTCCTGTAACATAAAAATGTCCAATTTATGTACAAATGACATGAAAACAAAATTATAAATTTTGTAAATTTAGTTGTTTTGTTTCTAAAATAGAAAAAACTAAACTAAAAAAACAATTTTGTTGTAATTCCACAATGAGCACTCAGTTGTCTCATTGTCTAACTTTTTTATCGTACCCAGATGGAGTATATCTGGACTGCAGCTTAATAAACTTTTCATTGATATTCCTCCTATGTCCTTTTGAATTAAAATCCCTTTTTGATAACATTTTTTGGTGATTCAAGGCGGCTCTTAAAGAATATTGTTGATGACGTAGTTCTTCCTGACCTTGGTCAAAGCTTTTCCGGGGCTTAACATTGATTATTGGAAGTTTTTTGCTTATTTGGGGGAATTTTTTTTTGGTGCTAGACATTTTTTGTGGCATATCTGAGATGTTTCAAGACACAACAGTATATCGAGCCACACAGGTTGCCCACCACTGGCCTTAGAACTCAAAGTCGACTTGAATTGTGTATGAAGAAGTCGAATCGATTCGAATAGACTTTTCCATACAAAATCCGGCTCGACTTCGACCTCTAACTGCCCTAGTATCTCCAAAAATCAATACATAATCCCCAATAACTCCATTGCTTATCCATGCAAATCTACCAAATTTCAATCTTATTCAATTCATTCCATAAACATTACATTCCAGTCCATTGCTACTAAAACATCAAATAAATCACCAAAAAAAAAGGAAAAGTGGCCTTCGTACCGATAAAAATCCATTGCCTTTTATTATCCTGCCATAATCTACAAAAGTATATACCTACGATAACAAATTAATATTAATTCATTTTACATAATGAAAACTACACACATGTATCTACATTTCATTACAAAATATTGAGTCACGTAGTCAAAAAGGAACGTCCTTCGATATTAGAAAAGGAAAAGAAGTAAGGGTCGAAGTTCTTGGTTCATTTTGGATCATTTTTCAGAATTTCCTTACATATTAACAGAAGTGTGTCCTCAAAGAGCAGTGTAGATCAAACTTTTTTGTGCCATGACACGCCTTGGTGGTAAGTTAGGAGTTAAACTGCTCACAGCATACAGTTTAGTATTTCAAATAAATTGTCGGCACGCTAGGACAGTTGTGAGCAACTTGTAAGCCGCGGCACACTAGCACAGTCGTGCGCAACTTGTTTGCAGCGGCACACTAGCCCAATCGTGGGCAACCTTTGTGCCGCGGCAAACCAATGCGCTGCCCAAAAATGTTTGCAAATACCATGAACCGTATGCTGTGTGTGGTTTCGGTCGTGACTTACCACAAAGGTGTGCCTTGAAAAATAAATGGTTGTCCACCACTGCATCAGGATATCGAAGAACACAGTCTGGACAGCACTGCCAAAGAAACAGACCCAATAGTAAAATATTCCAAGAAACTACCTTATATTCTAAAAATGTCTGCACCCTGATAAAATTGATGTCGGTTCCATTTTGTTCTTTTTTGTTGTTACCTCTTTCAATTTATTCAAGCTTACCGACGGGTAAAGAAGAGAAAAGCTCATGAAAAATTCCGTTCCTCCGTTTTCATTGAATTAATTTACTCGATTCATGAATTTATTGATATCATCTAAGGAAACTGTAAATTATGCCCTGACTCTTACAATCCCCTCCTCCTCATTCATTCAAGGCTTTTATTTTTTTATTTGCCATTTTATGAAATTGAGAAAGTTTTTAGTTAGTTCCTTATAAAAAATTTTTATGACCATTGTTTTATCTTCTTAGAAAAAAAAGCAATTTTTTTATTAGTTTTATTTTATTTTTTGTGAGTGGTGTGATAGTTTCTTTCGCACTTTCGAGACCTATTAGAGTCGTAAAAATTCATGGTTCTGTTTTCAAGGCAGACAAATTAATTTATGTAAATTAGATTGAGAACAAAAGGTGAAGAAGGCGCATTTTTCTGAGAGATCTTTGGCATTTTGAAATTACAAAAGCAGAAAGTGGAGTTCCAGTGAAGTCCGGATTCCAATAGAAGTGCCTTTTAGAAATTTTGGAGTACAGACTTTCAAAGTCCTGCTAACTCTAAACAAAGGAAGAAAGTATGTAAACTACTAAGCTGACAGTGGGACTCAAACCTGGAAATTTAAATTTCACACTAACTCCTTCATCAACTGCGTTTTCAAGACACTTAAGATTCATGCCTCTTTTCCAATTAAACTCCAATTGAATTCCAAATATTATTAAGAACTCTTGACCTAATTTCTCAATCCGGTGAACTATTCTGGTCCAAATTCTTATACTTTAAGCTGTCTTTCTTGTCTTCCTTGGCGAAGGCGCACGGGGCCCATTTCCGCATTTAGAATTCGTCGAAAGCCGGATCTGTCTTTAGATAACTTCAGCAAGTTTCTTACTTTTAGCTGTATTTCGACATTATACCTTACAGAAAAAGAGCGAACAAGCTAAAAGTAATGCTAGCGAGCATGTTCAGCTAACAAACTTAAGTAAAGCATGTTCTTAAGAGCACACTTTTTGTCTGTTAGGATATAACAAGGTCTTAAATGACATATGACATACCTAAAACACTAAAAATGTGACATTTGAATATCGTCGTGCTGGAATCATGCTCAATCCGACAGTGTATAGTCTTGCTTTAGAATTTCTTCCACTTGGGCTTGTCAAGAGTTAGTGTTTAGTATTTTTATAACTCTTTAGTAGTGTTTAGTATTTCCTGAGTTGCCTCTAACTATTTTTGACTTTGAAGTCGAGTTTAGTCAATTATTGTATTCAAAATTCATTCTTCCTTGCTGCTTTAGTAATGAACAAGTAATTTTCCACAATAATACAGACAGTTTCTGAACATGCAGACCAGTTTCAGTTCTTCTTTTAAAAAAATGCGTCTTTTTTCGAAAAATGCGTCCTAAGAATATCAAAACTACAGGTTGTAGTCCACAACTACTCACTCATCACTCACCTAAAAATGCTTTCAATCTTTATTACTTCCATTTCTTTTACTGCTCTTGTATTTATGACTATTTCACGTGGACAAATGATTATTGTTGCTTTTACTTCCTCTTCACTCTTTACTTTTTTTTTGGACGACATTGAAAATTATAGTTTTTCCTTGTTAAGCCACAATAGTCATTCGTTGTCCATACCCGCCTACTTAATTATTATTTTGTCACTTTTCATTATTTCCATCATTTTTCTTTAAATTTTTCATTGAATATTTTAGCATAGATTATGTCTGCCTCAACAAGTAGCCATTTACACAAAATAATTCCGACAATTACCTTGGATATGATATTGGCAGGTCCACGGACTTTTTCAATTATTATTTATGACTTTAATTTTTTCATCTTAATTTTCGTAACTGACTTCATCGATTATTCATTAAAAAATTATGATTTTTTGTAAAGAGCATAAATTTGATGAGCATAAATTTAAAGGTACATACTGTAGGTGTTGTTTGTGACGTGCTTCTAACCTCACATGCCATAACACATTGCGAATTGGATGATTTAATGCTAACAATGACTAATGTGAAATAATTTTCCTTTCCATGCTTGATTCCGTACGTAACAAGGAACATAAATATATATGTGACCAAACTTTACCTAAAAATATGTTCTCAATATTTCTTTTTAACCCAAGCTTATTGCTATTAAGCGCAACAACTTTATCCTTGCATTGCCAAAACCAACAAGTTTTTTTTTTTGCTGGCAATGTGGATACATTTCTCTTACTTATTTCTTCTTTCTGTACATTCACTTGAGATTTTTAAGAGCCCACATAATTTGTCTTATATTTCTAACACTGTTTTTTGTTACAAATTTTTTTGTTTTTTTTTTATATATTTTTTGGGGTTTCGTTCATAAATGACGTATACTTTGAATAGCTTTCTCAAACAGACAATGAAGATATACCCACCTAAATTAGCGTCCTTGTGAGTGTACTCGATCCATATGATTGAAAATGCTCAATTTTGTTGGTATATACATGAGAATATGCGCTCCTTGTCTGTTCAGGTTTAATGAGTAATTGAGATAAATACAGTTTTTTGAAAAGGAGTGTCTTTAAATCTGTCAAACTAGTGTCTGGAAAATTCAGGAATTTTAAAGAAATTGAGGAAATTTTTAGAGCAAATGCTCAATATTTGACACTTTGCTTGGATCAGCTTCTGATTCAAGTGATACAATGGTTCCATACGGATTCTTAATGATGCAGGGCACATTGGTTAGCCATTAAAGCTTGTAATGTCATGACTCATGAGCATTGGGCGAATAGAATCTGATGATATTGACAACATTCTATAAAATGATTGATAAATTGGCTTGTAGTGGGAATCGAACCCTAGTAACTCGGTCTCAGGCACCTTGCTACCAATATGACAGTCACTTTACTTTCACTCAGTCACTACACAATCTTAAATTCATGGATTTTACAATATAGTGTTAAAAATTGAGATCCATGGCTTCAGTTCTGCTCTATAGCTTAATTCTTTTATAGACCATATAAGCATACTATTTGCCTTTTTGGATATTACTTGCACTCGCTCAAGAATGTCTAATACTCAGTTATCTCTTGGCTATATTAGACACACTAATTTTTACACTGACGTCATTTATGAACGACCACTTTTTACATTTTTTCCTCCAACTTTATCTTTTTGCTTTTTGAAGACACTAATGAATTTATTGATTTTGATTGTCGACCAAAAACTGTTTTTTACAATAGATAAAATTTTTTTCAACACTTTTTTTGCTTTTTCTCTTTTTTCTTAATCCACAACCAACAGTATAAGCTGGATTTCAGTGGTCTAGGACGCTCGACAGCTGGAAATGCACGAGACGAAGAAGGAAATTCAGGAATGCAAGGATCAGATTCCAAGGGCTCGTCAACAAGCGAAGCGAACATGTGACAGTACGGGATGCGTCGCGGTAAAGGCGACGCCCGAAGGACGCGTGTTTCATTCTTATTATTTTAATAGAAGAAGGAAAACCAGCGGCACAATTAAAAAGGGGATACATCTACATAGTGTATTGGCGATTTTTGTGCATTACAAATTTTTTATGCTGAACATCATAGCAATCTATTAAAAAAAATTTGTTAAGCTATGCAATGAAAATTATGGCCTGGCAAACCATAAATATTCATAGAATTCCATCATTAGCATGCACATATTTTGCTACATCCAACAAAATGCAAAAAAATATTTTTCTGATAATTAAATTTTGTTATTGTTTAAAAAGTCGATGAATGAATAAATTAGCAATTTATCGACTATAATACGCCGGTCATCAGGTAATTTAATAACAATTTATCAGAAATAAATCGTCAACATACACGAAAAAATAATATAATTCTCATCCAATTGAATTTATGGGACATTTTATGTCCTTTTGTTGACTCCAAAACAACGATAAAAAGTGATTGCTTAAATTAAAGGACAGAGTTGTCGCCTGACGACTACCTATGGATGGTTAGAATGTGTGGCAGACACTGACTTTGCCATGGGTAGTATCAGGTCAGGCCTATGTCTATGTTAACTTACTTCGCTGGTCATACAGATCAATTGTGATCCGAGACCAACCTTAGATTCCGCTTGAATCTAGCTACTGCTTGCCAATTATCAATAAGGCACTGCATATGTCTAACTTTGCATTCCCACATGCATAGACAATGTCAAGGCTACCAAAGCACATTTATAAAGGCACATATCTGACAACTCTGTTAAAAACCATAAAAAAGCAACAACAACAAACAGCAAAAATCGGAGCTATTAATTCAATGAGGAAAAAGGATTGTAGGTGCGATACACGCCTTGAATAATTTTTTTAAAACTGTATATATTCATTTATTCAAGGCGGTTAAAGAGCGTATAATATCCCCAAAGAAGCGAAATAATTTTTGTGCCACTGGTGTGGAAATCAAGTACATCGTATACTCGATTATGATTTTTATATAGTTTTAATATTTTTTTAAAATTATAAGAGTATTTATTCATTCGAATTTAATGTTGTTTAATGATATTTATGTTAAGTCTTGATTATTATTTTAAGGACATTTTGGAGAGGGGTTGAATGACTTTGGTGGGAAATAATGGAATTTTGTTTGGAGCTTAGAGTCGACAAAGAGATTTGAAATTTATGAAGTAGAATCAAAATATTGATTTTTATAGGAAGTTCTAGGGAAGCTTCTTGAGAAAAATATTATGAAGAATTTAACTCATTTTTATGACAGACTGTCTTACATTTTGTAGCTTGAAAACGCAATTTTGAGCTATTTTGAGTCTTTACTCAGCTCATGATGTGCTACTCGGGCAATCTACCATCTATTCTAGATGCAGATATCTTAGACAGATTCATCCAGTAAGGTGATATATGGAATAGATCGTCTGACTAAGATAATATCAGTCTAAGATTAGTTTGACTATTCAAATTAACAAAGATCATAGGTTATTCTACCCATATAACCAAGAAAGTACCTGTATCAGACTCTTTTTTAGAAAGGAGAGATTCTGATATTGTCTAACAAAGCTGTTGAAGCAAGGCAGAAAGTCTGAGTATCAATTAATTGAATTTCCTAACTGAATTCAATCGAATATCCTCAGTAACAAATGCTTATTGTTCAGTGATTAAGCAAATCGAGAGTTAAGTGCAACTGGTTCGAAATATAAGTTTTTCACTACCAATAGAAAGCATTGAATCAATAATCTACTGTACTAAAACTAAATAGTTTGATAGATAGCTTGACATCGACTTAAATCTATCTGGAGTCGAATCGACTTTTGAATACTAAATTCGAGTCAAGTACAGTTTTGATCTGTTGTAGAATAAAATAAAATAGAGCTCATTAGATTCTCAACCACCAAAGTACGAAATGCCAACCTGCGAAGAGCTCAAGTAGACAAAAATATGTTAAAACTAGGCATTTACTTGTCTTTAACTTGTCATATCGTATTTTTGTCTACTCGAGGATCATGATACCCTAACAGGCAAAAGCATGCTTTCGTGGTATAAAAATATGACTATGGTATCTAAAAGCAGTCTCTTTGCCTGCTGGGAATAGTTAAATAGAGATCGAAATCAGCGAAGTAAGGTGAATTCAAATATTTATTGAGGCAGAGTTGCTTACGCTAAGTTGATGTCAATCTCTGACTATATTGAAGATTCAACAACTCGAAGTTCTCGGATTTTGTATGGATTTGACTCCATATAAAACATGACTTTTCATGTTCATGAGTCATAAACATTCTCTTCGCCCGTCTCCAAATCCATTAAATTAGCTATAATTTCATAAAATTAAAATAAAAAATAATGTGGCAAATAAGAAATCAAAAGTTTTAAAAAAAGAGATGCAAGAAGATGAAGAAAATTTTTTGTAAATCGTCAATAATTTTTTATTAGACATAGAGACTCATTCATATACATATAAATAGAAAGCATAAAGAATCGCTTTATGCTGATGAAAAAAAATAATAAAGTAATAAATAAATTAATAAGTAATAATAATAATAAAGTTTGAACATTTCAGACAATTCAGAGGTTAGTGAATGCAAAAAAAAAAACTTTAAAAATTTTCAATAATCATTTTTATTAAAAAATATTAAAAATATATATTTTTAAGATGAAATTCCTACATTATCACTTCGTGTTCTTCGTGAATATCTTTATGACAAAGTATAAAAAAAAGATGAAAACGTATCTAAATGTTTCGATAAAAAAAAATATTAAAAATTCGTAGACTTTTTCAAATGAATGCGATTAATTTAATTCATTCATTTTGTACCTGTTGTATGAGAGTTTAACTCAATTTATAGACTTTCTGATTTTTTTGTATTTAAAAACTTTTTTAAGGCTCTCTATATGTCCCCCCACCTTTATCTTCCCCCTATCAATATCTATATTGTCTTACTTCCTACTTCTATTTTGTATAATCGAAGATATAAAAAAAATGATATAAATTCTTATTAATCTGGCTGTAAAATTTAAAAATTCGAATTTCCTTTTTCATTCTTTCTAATAGAAACCTTTTTAAATGTTTATTCTAATTTTAAGTAACATCTTGTAAAGTTGTGTGATGATTTTGACTTGAATTTTGTAAAGAATATTGTTCTGTG
The DNA here is from genome assembly GCF_022539635.2 of Chironomus tepperi. Classification (NCBI taxonomy): domain Eukaryota; kingdom Metazoa; phylum Arthropoda; class Insecta; order Diptera; family Chironomidae; genus Chironomus; species Chironomus tepperi. The sequence continues at coordinate 8,588,334 of NW_027226207.1, forward strand.
ATGAGCAAACTTGATTTTTAAACATGAAAAGTTTTTCAAATTGTTTCAAATTTTTAATGTTGTTGAATTTTAAAAATTGCAAAATTTTGAAATTTTTTAATTTTCAAATCAATAAATCCCAAAATTTTGAAAATACAAAATTTTTTGAATTTTTAAATTATTCGAATTTAAATAATTTTTCGAATATTTAAATTTCGAATTTTGAATTTTTTCGAATTTGAATTTTTGAAAATGTAAAATTTTAAAAAATTCAATTTTTTTCTATTTTTTTATGCTTTGATACTCATGAAATTCAAAGTTTTAGATTTTTTGATATTTTGAATACAATTTAAGTATTATGAATCGTATTTGAATTTTTCGAATTTAAGATTATTTAAATTTTAAAAACCATGATAATTTGAAATTTCTAAATTTTACAAATCGTTAGATTTTTGAATTTTAAAGATTCGGAAACTGTAATTTTCGAATTTAGAATGTTGAGATATTCAAATATTTCAAATTTCAAATTTTTTCTGAGTTCGATTTTCGAAGTTTTTCGAAATTCATGTTGCTCAATGTTCGAAATCCAAATTTAAAACTTTTTAAATTTAAACAAATTCTATCAATTCAAAAAATTAATTTAAATTTAGATGATGAGCTCGAAAAGTAGAAATCTTGTTAAAATAGCAAAATTTCAACTTCTTTCATCATCCAAAAATTTCATTAAAATAAACAAAAAAAACTTTTATTCCTGCAATACAATGAACAAATTACACTTCAGTTCCATACAATTTTTGATTAATCATCTCGTAACAAGATGATTCTGAAGTTTCCTGATGAAACTTTTATGCCAACTCATATCATAGCAAAGTATGCTTTAAAGATCATCATTATATTAATGTTATGATCTTTTCAATATTCAACGAAGGTATTATTGGATGCGAATGTCTTCAGAATAAACTGTTTTTTTTTGTAATGTTCAAAGCAAAAGATAAACTTTTTTTTTTTATTTCATTTGAATACAGAACATCCGCATTGAAATGAAGAAATTTTCTCGTTTTTTTTTTGGTGCAGCCATAAGTTGTAAATTTTAATGCGGCATTAAGCGTTAAGAGAGATGTATTTAAGGTTGAAACATTTTTTGAGAATGATTGGCACTATAGTCGCTGCAGTAAGGTGAATCCTCAACCTTGAGGGTAACATTAAAGCTGTAAATCTCGCAGAATGTCAAACTTCTGTAGCAGCGATGCATTGCCTTAAGATACTTTATGGTTTAGTCAGCAATTCGAGAATAAACAATTGGTTAACTGAATAAAAAACAAGCTCGTCGGTTCCACAGTTGCTAAGGCATCCTGTTATTGTCATTTTGCTGACGTCATTGGCGACAAAATAACAGAAAACAATAAAAACAGTGATGACACTTGCGGTTTTTATATGCTTTGTTGCTGGCACGTAAGAATTTCCTTAGTAAGGAACACATGTGTTGTATTTGAATCAGAAAGATGTGGTGCTATTCTCTATAGAAGTATGTATGAGGGTTTGTGGTGAAGTGGATATGGCGTTGGTAGACATAATTGGGATCTTTGGGCAAGTCTTGATTTCGAAACTTGGCTGAGCTGGATCTTTAAGCTATGAGTATAAGAAACTGGAATCAAAGCTTAAATTTAACGGGGATTTTGTCGAAAAGACTCAAAATCTGGTACAAGAATTGACATAGACCTCAAGATTCTTCAGCATACAGGCACAAAGAGCAATTTTGATACGTAATCAAGTCTAGTCCTGGACAGAACTCAAAAGTTGACTTTCCAATCCAAAATCCGACTCAACTTCGACCTTTAATCCAGATTATGGCATTCAATCAACCTACATCAATTGACTAATACTTCCAAACTAGGCTTACTCACAGGACAAGTAATTGACATTCGATATCACGAATGTTTACCTCTCAAATTGCACATACATTAATGAATGTTTATCTACAAATTAGTACAATTCAAACAATTTTCCATTCGTTCCAATCCAATTTAAATAATTTGGTCTAACTGAGCTTTTTACATTAAATATTTAAAAACCTTTCATCGTACTCGAAACCAAATGGGAATATTTTCACATTTATATGTAAAAGCTCTATGTGGTTTTCCGATGAAAAATTTCCTATCACAGCATGGAAAAATTTGTTATTTGAGTATTTTAAAACATTAATGCACATATGCATGCATCGAATTAAATTAATTTTATTGCTCATAAATCTGAAATGCTTTTTGGAATTTTTTGTTTGTGCTGATTAGATTGCGATCTATTTTAAAATTATTGATCTAAAGGGTGTTACACTAGTATACTACTTTTGTTTGGGTATGGAATAGATGCTTACTTCGCTGGTCGTTCAGATCAATTGTGATTCATGGCTAGCTATGGGTATACAATGATAGAATAGAATAAGAGCTGTGTTATCTGAACTGAATTGAATTCGGAATCGGATGTATTGGTATTCTATATCATGACTTAATTTACTGAACATATGGGGTGCATCTAGGGAGAGGGAGGCCTTAAGATCAATCCTCCATCCTTTTTGTGAACAAAATTTCAAAAATCCTATAAGAATTTAATCATATGTAGGCCATTAAGCCAATACTAGAGCAAGGCTTCTCTGTTAAGTTAGTTAGTTCCTTGGCTGGGGCGCACGAAGGTCCATTGCCGCGCGTAGGGAATGTCTGAAGACAGCTCTATCCTTCGAAACCTTCTGCCAGTTGGTGGTCAAGTAGTTAGGCAACAGATCGAGAAGTTGAAGCTCTGATCTCTAAGGACATGAGTTCAATTCCCATTAGGAACTAAATCGCTCAATTATTACATATTGTTGTCGATATTTTACTTTGCGGACCGCAAAAGATCAAGAGGAAAATCGAAAATGTCCTGGATTGGATGTGTTGACTCTGCCTCAACAGAGTTTTAAAACAGGCACATTTGACAGGCAAAAACCGTACAAATTCTCGATAACTTGTAAGGTTTTCTTTACAAAACCATATAAATTATCAGGAATTTGTAAGGTTTTTGCCTGTCACAAGTGCCAGTTTTGCAACTCTGCTTCTCAATATCTCGAATTGGCAGCAGCTGTCGAAAGATAAGGCTGTCTACAAACGTTCTTTAAACGCGGCAATGGGACACCTTGCGCCTTAGCCAAGGAAGTAAATAAAGTTGTCGATAGGACTAGAATCCATACAATCTTTTCAACATCACAAGCAGCAACTACAAGTGCCAATCCAATATTTTCTTACAGCAACTTTTACATCCCATTAAAAATTCAAAATAGTGGATCCACTATTGGTAATTTATGATTCATCGGTTATTCACAAGCCATTTCATTTAGAAGGGATTAACCCTATTTTCAGGGGTTAAAAGCTATAAATCTTTAATGTGTCTCTAGAAATTGAATAGCTTTATTTCTATTTTGGGATCCTGCAATTATTCTGGGTTATAAAATTCAGTGAAAATAATTGTATGTTATTGAAAATTCATGCTTAAGAGACAGAAATAAAACTTTGCTGTCGTGGTTGAGGATTGAGTTTGTTTATCTGAACAAAACATAAAATTCAAGTCAAGATTGTCGTCGGCAGTTGAAGATATTCTTCGGAATTTCAAAGTAAACAAAAATAAATGACGGTGAAAAAATAATAAAAAAAAATGTAAAAATTTACAAAAATAAAACTAGAAATACAAAAATAATAATAATAAATAAATAAATAAATAAATAATAATGATGATAGAAGGAACTACGAAATAGAATCTATTTTTGTAGCTAGAATTTTGAATTAAAAACAAGTGAAATTAAATTTGTAGATTTTTTTTTTTTGCCAACAAAAATTAAGAATAACAATCCTTAATAAGATTGATTGAGTAATAAGGTGAAAAATAATAAAGTGAAAACCAAATAGCTTTTAGTCGTGACATAAGAAGAAAAAAATCATTTCATCAAAAAAATAAAAAAAAAATCAAGGTTCTGTGAAAAAAATTCCGATGGAAACAATCATTTTTTAGATGAGAAATTAGAATTAATTAAATTAAATGCTATGTATAGATGCTCTATCTTTATCTCTATTTCATCCCCCTTTTTATTATGTATCGATAAGTGTAAATTTCTATTTCGGATCTTAATATCTTCTTTGTATCTAAGTAGTTAGAACATTTTTTATTAATTACTAACTCAGAGTGCGGGAATCTGGTGGGAAATTTTGAAAATTGAACTATTTTGGCCGTTAAAAAATTCAAATCTTTTTGGACCGTTGGAAATTCAAAATATATTTGAACTTTGAAATGTTCAAAAAAAAAATTAACTTTAAAAAGTTCAAAAAATTTTTGAATTTCGAAAAGTTCAAAAAAAATTGAACTCCGAAACGTTGAAAAGTTCAAAATTTTTTTGAATTCCGAAAAGTTCAAAAAAAATTTGAACGTTGAGGAATTCAAAAAATTTTAAATTTATTTTAACCGTTAAAAATTCAATTTTTTTTAACCTTTCAATATTCGAGACAAATTGAACCTTGAAAAGTTCAAAATTAAAAAAATTGAACCTTGTGAAGTTCAAAATTAAAAAAATTGAACTTTGTAATGTTCAAAATTCAGAAAATTGAACCTTGAAAAGTTCAAAATTGAAAAAATAAAATTTTGAAAAGTTAAAATATTTTTGAATTTGAAGTTCAAATTTTTGACAGTTTGAAAAATTCAAAATTCTTTACACCGTTAAAAATTCAAAAATTTGAAATTAACTTAGATGCCCGTAATCTGAGTAATCTAACTAAATAAAACACTTTGCGACAGTAATCAAATACGGATTGAACACGACCGGTGGGCAAACGATCATAATAATTAAAAATTAAACGACCATCCCATTAAAGCTGTTTTAATTGTTACAAATTAAAAATTAATAGTCATTCACGGCTGTTTTTTTTGGGTGGCATAAATCTAATTGTTATAAACATTTGTCCACTGTGAGGGATAATTATGGCTTAATGATAACTATTTGACGAGGATTTACAATCTGGCGTAATGATGCTAATTATCAGCCATAATTAACATATGACGCTATGATTTTAATATACACAAAAAAAAATATGAACTTTTTCAATGTACGATTTGAGTGAGAATTTACAAACTAGTGACAAAAAAAACTTAATAAAAATTTTTTTCCATTCACTTTTGCTGGCATGGACTAGCTCTGCTAATTAAAAAATTTGAGAATATAGTAAAATAACTTATATTGGCTTCAATGTGGGAAGCTCGAGATAAAGGATAGAATTATTTTTTGTGTATGTTGGATTTTTTTGCGGAATGAGAATTGAGGTTTTTGAGGTTCAGAATATGGTTGAGTCATGTAAATAAGGAATGAAAAGTGTTTGAAATTGGGGTTTTTTATTGTGAAAAAAATTTTCAACTTTTTTGAACCTCTATCATTAAATTTCTAAATTAAAGAAAATAGAAAATTTTATAAAATTAAATTTAAAAAAAAAAGTAAATTTTTTTCAAAATGATTAAAAATTTAATGTTTTAATTAATTAGTTAGTAAATTTTAAAAATTTTAGAATAAAAAGTTTAAATTTAAAGCAATATTTTGAAATTTTGAATTTAGAAATTCAGATGCTTTAACTTTAACAATTCACAGAATTCAAAATAAGCTTAATAAATTAAAAACTTAAACTTTTTAAACTGAAATTTTAAATTGAAAATTTAAAAATATAAAATTTGTGATTTCGTAATTTAAATTTACAAATTTTGAAAATTTAAATCTTTAAAAAAAATTTAATTTATTTTTAAAATTTTAAAGCTTAAACGAATTTATTAAATTTTTCAATTAATTAAAAATTCAAATAAATCCTAAATCTTTCCATAAAAATCCAGCATCATCCACAAAAAATAATCCAACTTAATCGCAAAATTTAAAACTTTTTAAAAATTTTCCTTACTAACCTCTTATTTTTCTCAAATTCAAAGTATTAAAAAAGCATTTGAGTACAATTTGGATTGCATCAACTCAATAATGGATAAATTAATAAAAAGAAAGTAATAACGCAGAACTTATAGCGAAAAATAAAGAAATTCAATAAATAAAACAATATTAAGCTGTCTTCCAAATGAAAAAAAAAATTAATAAAAAATTCAGACAAAAGAAGAAATTATAGATTTTTAAAAAATAATATAAAGAAAATTTATGCAAAAACAAAAAAGCTTAATTCAGAAATCTTAATGACAAAAAAAAATCTAAATTTAAAGATGCACTAATATTTAATGGCGTATATATGGTGAGCTGGTAGAGGAATTGACTGTTTTATTGGGTAAATTGCCTCAATATTGGAAGGTTGTCTACAGTAAACAGATTAATCACAGCTTAGTCCAAAACAATGTACCTAGTCATAATTTGTGTGTCTTAAATACACAAACCAAGTTTTTAAAGCAAAAAACAGCGAAAAAGCACCCGAATACCACTAGACTAACCCTAGGGTCGGACCCAGGGTCGGAAGGTTCGGTTGTCCGACATTATAACTGCCACGCCACTGCTGCTTTTTCGCTGTCTAATCTGGTTTATGACAATTTATCCTAAAATGCTGAAATATAATATAATAATAACTAGGATCATCGTGATCAAACTTCCGTGTGTAATGGGGATGTGACTTTGACTTTAAAAGCAATATATTTTGCAAGTTCAAGAATAAAATCGTCCAATTATCAATTAATGTGAATACAGATGCACTCAAGTTGCTCTCGAGCATTTATAAGACATTTTCATAACTTTATTTCTTCATCAGAGCTCAGAGTCTTTCCAAAATTGTTCATTTTACCCAAAAATATCATAAAATTTATCAGATTCTATCAAAATCTATCCAAAAATCCACTTAATCTTCAATTCAAACCCTCTCATCCCTATAAACTACAAAATATCAGCAACGAAACTACAAAATATCTTCACATTATAACTCATTCACTTCATTAGTTCACACAGACGTCAAGCACTTATTCCTCTTACCTTAAGAACTATAATGCTAGTCCTCGTCGCATCGCAAAAATTATTAAATTTAATTCCCATAAATAAAGCTCATAACTTCTCATCTCATTCAACTTAATAAAGACTTTACCGAAACTTATCTATGCTTATAGCAAGGAAATTTCACTCAACAGGTTATTCGAGTAGGAAATGAATCTTCCACTTGCTGTTGAAATGAGGAATATTCTTGTGCGGTATACCAAAATTTAATGTTTATTGCAATGCCTGAAAAAAATTAAAAACAGCCACAAATATTCGAGCTTTTGAATAAAATATGTTAAATGCCGTCAGATTAAACGGCATAGTTGGGGGTTGAATTATAGTTTTACATGTTAAGCATTGCCTGTTGAGTCAAAAATTATTTCCTGTTTAACAAAAGTCAATTTCATTTCGAAATAACTCTTGATATTTGAGCATTTTCAAGCTTCAATGCTTTGTACGCAAACAAATGGCTGTTATCTTCTTGATGGATATCATCGAACGCGGCATGAATAAATAAATTTTCTTTTTTGTGTGTAGATTCCAACTGAAGTAATTACATTGAGCTCTGTTAGAGAATAATGAGACTATTACTTGCGATAGTAGTCGTCGGGAGGTCGAGTAATAGTTCTTAAGATTTTTGCTGTATCACTTAAGTGTTTTTTAGTGAGCTTGTTATTGAATGTTATGGGATGGATTTAGTGATTTGAAGATTTTGACGATGTATTCGGTACAGGAATGACATGGTGTTGGTGAAGCAAGTTATACTTAGTATCCCATGTTACCATTCCTGGGTATTCCACGTTACCATACTAGGTATCCCATATTGCCAAACTAGGTATGCCATGTTACCATACTGGGTATCATATGTTACCATCCTTGGTATCCCATGTTACCATACTAGGCATCCCATGTTACCATCCTTGGTATGCCATTTTATCATTCTAGGTATCCAATGTTACCATACTAGATATGCGATGTTACCATACTGGGTATCCCACGTTACTATACTAAGTATTCCGCGTTACCATACTAGGTATTCCATGTTACCATACTAGGTACCCAACGTTAACATACAAGGTATCCTGCGCTACCATATTAGGGTGGGTTACCATACTTGGTATCCTACGTTACCATACTAGGTAGTAGTTTGAAAACAGCAACTTCAGTGCCGTCAGGGTACCCTCTTGTCATTTTGATGATAAGTCTACAACACGGCAAGATAGCGAAGTCTTAACGACTATGTTATGCCGTTAGGTGAGAATCAAGTGAGAATTTGAGGTTAGAATCCATAAACAATACCAAAAGTCCTTAACCATTCATCATATATACGCCAATGCACACAAAAAAGAACATCCAAACAAATAAAAATAAAAATTGAATTCCCAAGCAGATAATTGACCGTCACATCGAGATATGATAGCCATTTTTTGACGATCAATAGTCTAAATGAAACGGTCAATTGTGCACTAAGGGATGAAAATTCAACCTTTTTTTTTGCTCTCTCAATAATAAATTTCACATACATGTATAAAAAAAAGAGAAATAACAAGAAGATGCTAAATAAAAGGAAAGACACTTAATAGGACATATTTTTTGACGGAAATCTATTTATTATCAAAAAAAATAAAAACTTTCTTCTTATAAAAGAGAAAATAAAAAAATTAAACTTTCAATAAATGTGACAAATAAATAAAAAAAAGTGAAAAAAATTTCATTCAATATGTGACAAATTTCAAAGATTGAAATCGAATATTTTGTGTAGTGTTCAGCTCATAGAAATGACAAAAACTAAAAAATCTCTAATAATTATTATAATTCGAAAGAAAATAATAGACAAAAACAGGTATAGATTTAGAATATTTAATTAAAAAAATGAAAAATGAGAACTACATACATGTATGATACACTATATTAGAATCTATATTGAAAAAAACAACGCTAATAATCGAATGTTGACAAAAAAAAAATATTTAATTAATTTTTTCTTTTTAATCTTCAAATTTTCAATCTACATATTTCAGAGAACCAACTTAACTATATTAATATATCTTTCGTGTGGAGGAGTAATTAAAATAAAAAAGCTTAATAAACTCTCTTTGTAATTCAGGGCATGGGGTAAAAGCTGTTTGCGTGGCTCTAAATTGTTGTGTTTTCGTCTATTTTTCTCTCCCCCCTCAAATTAATTATTAATTGTTTTGTTAACGTGAAATTATATTGTTGTTGATTGGAAAATGAGGATATTTTGACATTTTACTTAAGAATTTCTTACTTTGTATTTCTTTACTTTTGTTTACCTTTAGATTTTTACGTCTTAATGCCTCTTGATAAAGATTAGACATTGAAAAAGCTTTTATGAACTGTTTTAAATTTAAATTTCCTACTGAATTTAATAAAAATGGCGAATTTTTGAGAATTCTATGGAAAAATTGAACTAAGCAGATAGGTTAAACGTTAACAGAGCTATTAAGCAGCTCTTTTAAGATGCATCCAAAAATTGTAGACCAACGTACTTAGAATTCAGGAAATTGGTTATTAACCGAACTCCAGAAATCTCAATTGATTGTCTTCTACAATTGGCAAACATTTTCGATCGATTGCTGCCGATTAAAACAGAATTGTGCAGTCTTTTGTCGTCTATCGTATTTAGGAGAAAGAACAATACTTATTTATCAATAAATATAATTAAAGAACTTCCTAATGGATTTAAATAATAATTATGTTTATTCTTCAGAGTTTAAAAACAAACTAATGTTTTTATATGAAAGGGGTCAGCAACTATGAAAGGGGAATATCAACTAATTGTAGTTGCAAATACAATTTGAATATTAAACGACAGTTGATATATTCTCAGCATATTGCTTTTATTGACAATTTAAATCGATTTTCAAGAATCTTTAGTCAACCTTAACAGACAAAGAGTAGAGCTAGCTGAGAGCAGCACTCACGAACTTGCTCATCTAGTATGTGTAAGATGAGCACAAGCTTGAGCTTGCTCATCTAGTATATGTAGGATGAGAAGACCCGAGAACTTGTTTTATGTCTGTTGCAGCAATATATTCTATATTATCCTTATCAAGTGGCATTAATTCCTACCTAACCTTAAAAAATTCTAAATTTTTATCCTACTATAAACTCAATAATTTCAAAAAACATTTATATTCTCCTCTATAACTTGATCAAAATTGAGTATCGTTCAAATTTACAAACACAATAAAAATTTAAGTGAATGAGAAACAAAAAAAAAACAAAACAAAATGTGGAAAGAGCCTAGTTCAATTAAATACCTTTAGAGATCTCAGAGCAATCATTTTAATCAAAAAAAAAAAAAACGTATGAAAGCTTTTAAATATATCCAAAAAGTCATGGATATAACTCATTCAGGCTCAATTCATGACGAACATTTACATACATTAATTTAAATTAGATTTATGCAATAAAAAATTATCGTTTAAAAATTGAAACTGATAAGCCAAAATTGAATCAATAATTGCATTTTTTGCAGAATATTTTAATAAAAAAATTAAATTAAATTAAAATCAGATAAGTGAAAATTCAGAGTTGGTAAAAAGGTGATTGGGATAGACAAAAACCGTACAAATTCTTGATAATTTGTAGGGTTTTCCTACAATCCAAACAGGCAAAACCGTACAAATTCTTAGTAGTTTGTATGGTTTTTTAAAACACAAAACAAGCCAAAACCGTACAAATTTTTGATAATTTGTATGGTTTTTCTTACAATATCAAACAGACAAAAACCGTACAAATTCTTAATAATTTGTACGGTATTCTAAGAAAAACCATACAAAATATCAAGAATTTGTAAGGTTTTTCCCTATCACAGGAACCTTTTTTGCAACTCTGGTGAAAATTAAGTTTTTTTTTAAATCATCAAAAGAGCTTTTTCGTTTGTAATTCCTACATTAAATAAGAATTTTCATTCAAAATAAATACGATTTTCATTCCCTCATCTATTTTGAAATAAAAATAATAAAAAAATCATACAAAAAAGGCATGATTATGCATTACATTTAAATTCTCAATAAATATATATATTTCATACTATAATTAAGAAATGAAAACGTACTAAGAAAGAGCTTTTGTAGAATTTTTCATTGTAATAAAAACTAATAAATTGAGAGCATGAAAATGATGAAGTAAAGTCTTTATAATATTGTATGTTTCTATATTCAAATTTGATTAGATAGTATATGAATAAAGTTATTCTATAAAAAAAAAAAAAAAAAAAATCTGAAACAAAAATGAGAAAGAAAATGTATCGGAAATAAGAAGCTTAATTCAATTTATTCTTGTTATAATTTACTTTTATATCTTTCAGGTGCGATGAGGAAGGGAGCGGCTTATATCATCAGTGAAAATTATTATTGAATGCGAATGGATTAAGACAGTGATGGGCAACCTGTGTGTTGAGGCACACTAGTGTATCTCTAAAACAAATTAGAAATGCGATAAACAGTAAGCAGAGTGTACCTTTGGTTGAGGTTTACCACTAAGATGTGCCGCAAAGAATAAAAGGTTGCCCATCACTGGATTAGAATTTCTCTTTCGCTTTGAAGATTTGAGGGAGAATTAAAGTGTAAGATTGCGATGCTAAGAGTTATTTTGGCGCATTTTATCTCGTTTTTGCTCAATAAACTGTCTTTAAGATAACCCTGGGAGTAACTCTTTATGAAAATAAATTACAGAAGTTGCTCAATTGCTTGGATTTGAATGTTTGTTACGTTAGAACTTGTTAATGTCCAGTTGATGACTAGTTCTAACGTAATTTTGTCCACTCGAGAAACTGATTTCCAACTTTATTTTCTAAAATAACTCACCTTCGCAGCAATTTTAAAAAAATTTTGCAAGAATCTCTGAGAAAATTGGCAATATAATGCTCTTGTCCGAAAAGTTCCTGAACTTGATGTGTTGGTAGAAGTTATCGAAAGATAGAGCTATCTACAGACGTTCTCTAAACGCAACAATGAGCCCCCTTGCGCCCTAGACAAGGAAGTAAGTATGTAAGTAATGCTCTTATATAGGCTAGTATATACCAATTCAATGTACCTAGCCACAGTTTGATTCTGGCAACACTTCGTAGAAACCGAGCAGAAATAATACAAAAGAAATCAACTCATACATTCTCAAAGTTTTCCCGTCGGAAATAATAGATTTAGAATTTTCCTTTCTTAAACTCCAGAACTTACTAGTCAAATGCATTGTCCTAACAGGTTTTCATATTACAGAATGTCCACTGTATCTAAGAGCGGTCTCTTTACCTGTTAGGATTGACTATTAAATAAATTAAATTTTTGAGTTTTCTTCATATTGTTACTAATTTGACGTTAAAGCAAAGGCTTCTTTGTGTTTTGCAGAGTTAACTTTGACTAGACTCTTCTCATGCAAAGTGGATATGCCAGAATATACTGTCAATATGTATATAAGAACAAAATCTATTATCTGAAAGTAAAATTTTGTCAATTAAATCTAAAAATACCAATTCTTACCTTCAAACTGTCAAAAAGACCAAACTGCATCAAATAAAGCTTCTTTTTAATAAAATCAATTTTATTACAATTTTCTTCAACTTCATTTCCTCTCTCTCGCCGCAAAAAAAATATTGAAACCGAGTGCTCATCCCACAAAAAATAACCATTCACATTCATGACTTGATTAAAATATTCGACTCAAAGTATCAATCTCATAAATATCTTGATAGATTTCCTCAAGTCTCGTACCAATTTTCTTCGCAATCTCCTGCTTATCATTATAATTTAAATGCATATACTGCCATAGTAATTCACCATCAAGAATACCCCGTGCTGGATTTGCCAATATTTTTCTCCATTGTTTGATTGTCCTAAATGATTTTGGATTCAATCCACATAAATGAGCACTATGGGTAAATAATAGATTTTGTAACATAAAAAGACGACGATATGTCTTCTCCGGAAGTGGCAAAATATATCCAAAGCTACCATCTAGCGTCGCATAGAATGTCATGTGCTTATTATCATACGCAATAACACGTTTATCATATTGCTGCTTTAAATTACATGCTACACGAAACATTGCATTCACCTTTTGTCCTAAATGATAATCAGCCTTACGTATAAGCTTTTGTCCACCATGTGATTCACGCGAATCTGGTTGATACATAAAAATTGATAAATTTGATTCCGTATCTGATGCAAGAAATGCTAAATTAGCATTATCAACAACATATTCAATCTGATATACCATTAAAGGATTATAATCACGTGATACAATCGATAATGTCCTAAATTCATCTTGAAATCTCAGCAATGTTACTGATTTATAAACGTCAGCAATAAGTATAAGTGATTTTATTGATACCATTTGATGAATGTAGATATTAGTGTCAATAAAGGCAACACCTGTCAGATCACCATCTTTTAATTGCCATAAATATACTTTTTGTCCAACAGACGATACGAGTAATCCACGACAACTTGTTACAGCCGATACCGGACCTTTTTGCTCTTTCGCATAAATTTGCTTCAATTTATATTTTGTCCATGGCTTATCTGGTTCCGGTACGACTTCAATTAAATCAAATAATAATATACGACCACGTGATGTTATATCCTCACTATAATTGAAATTTGTACCCATACAAATATATCCTTTAAATCCAGATTGTGCACCTTCATATGTCAGCATGACCATTTTTAATGTCAGGACATGCTCCCATTCGTCCAATTCTTTTTGTATTTCAGGAACAATTTGCCAATTTGATGGCGACACAAGAACAAATGTAAATTTATCAACATGTGGATATAAGAATCTCTCGCCACGATTATCCTCAAATTGCTCCTTATCCTCGCCATTAAAACGGAAAAATTTATTTGTTACTTCCTTACTGTCTAGAACTAAACCATAAACTTTAACGTCTGGATGATAGACAATATGTGTTGGTGTTGTACGTAATGATACTTTATGCATTGGACAATCAGCATCAACATTAAATTGCTCGTTAAATGTTGATATTTTTAAATTATCATCCGTAATGTTAAAGTATAGAAATCCATTTGGACAATTGATGTTATTAAATTCAGCAAAGCATCTTATACTTCCACTATTTGATGGAATTGAATCGTCATTAAACTGATGAGTCCTTAATTCACCTTTAACTGTCAAGTATACAAAGTATGATCGACGATTTCCACAAATACAAACGCCTGACAGTCCATTAATGTTGTTAAAGAAACGAAGCTTTTGTGCATGTCCTGGATTAATTGTAATTTCCTCATTCTCATCATTAACATCCATCGGTTCATCTTTAGCTATTTGATCTATTGAGGAATAAATTATTGTATGTCTCATACGACGAAAACGTATTTTTAAATTTCCTTGGATATACCGAAAGACACGATAAATATATAAATCATTTTTCATTCGAATGAACAGCAATGGACGACTACCATTATGTCCAAGACCACGCATTAAAATTTCACATGGCATTAAGTCAGATAACGTTTGATCCATTTTCTGTGATGTCTCTTCATTTGTTAATGGTACAAATTCCATAGCATCTGTTAATACTTTATTGCCACTTCCAACATCCGTAATTAAATAAACAAGCTTTAAATCCGGTACGGAATAAATTTCAAGATTTCCATTATCTCGTGTCACAAACAGCCAGTATGATGGCTTAATTGGTTGAAGGAAGCGACGCCACCAATCAGATCGTTGTGCATTTGAACTTAATGACATGTCAGCCATAGATTGCATTTTAAATTTACTTCCTGTCTCACCATATAACAAATCCTCTTCATCCTCAATATCCTTGCCGGGTTCAGCCTTCATATATCCACCAAACTCATGTGATCCACTTGCTGTCTTTGTCAAATCCGCATAATCATCACAGCTAGTTGTAAACATGCCAGATGTGTCTTTATAAATTGAAATGCATGTTGCAGTACCGCTAATACGATTACGATTCATATATAATCGTTGTGATGTATTTTCACGATTGTCACGCAATGCGAGCGTTATAACTTGTCCATTAGAAGCACGTACACAAATATATGGATCGGCAATTGAAACATTTGTTAATGGATGTCCTAAATCAATTGGAATATTTTGGACCAATTTTGTACCTTGAATTAATCGAATAGATTTCGATGTGACTTGTACGATATAACGATTGGAACCAAGATTACCAATAAATATTGTTGGTGTATTGCATGCAAATCCTGTATTATGAATGTCACTGATTTCATCGCCCGTTCTCAAAACCATCGTTGTTGACCTTTGTGTGAGAATCATGAAGGAATGCTTATTTTCATTTTTCAACTGTGAATCATCGATGACCGTCCACAAGTCTAAACATCCATTTAATTCAAAACTTGTAAGAACTTTTGGTCTCAATGTGTTATGCATAAAGACAACAGAACCATTCTTTCCATGACCTACACTTGCCACAACTTCTAGTTCCATTTTTGATACATCACGTTTATCACTCTCATCATCCTCATCTAAATGTTCATCTTGTCGTGATACACGCTCTCCAACAGCCATAAAACCAATAGGCGAGAGATTTATTAAGCTATCGCATACTTCAAATATATAACTTGATAAATGTACAGATGTCTTTGTTGACTTTGCACCGTATACCAATAGTTCTTCTTCTTCTAAACGCATCTTCTTGGCTACTTGTAAATCCTTTTCGACTGTTGGCGTGTCTGTATCCTCAATTGTTATAACTGTATTGTCATCTTTCTCTTTAAAACGTAACAGCAGTGAATTTCCCAAACGTGATCCCAAAAATAGGTATTCTTCGTGGAACAAGCAAATCTGTGGAAATTAATAAAATTTTTATAACTGTCAAAATAATTTTGAAAAATAACGGTGAATTTTGTTTTGAAAATTTCAAAAAAATATCGACCGTTAGCATTTAAAATTCAAAAAGCCGTTAAATTCGTTCAGAAAACGACAGCTCTAATTAATTAATACTTACACAACTCGTAAGGACACTCGATGCAGCACGACTAAAATGAAAGCTCCTCACACTTCTCATCGAGTCGGCAAGAAGCGATAAAACATACAACTCACCATCTTTAAGTGATAATACCAATTTATCGTTACTGATGAATGCCACTTGAGCACAATCTAAGCTAATTTTCACACCATCTTGTGGTCTTAATGGAAAATTTGTTGAGTGATCGGCCGAGCTATTGAGACTGACACCATAACTTGGTACACTTTGGTTAAGATAGATTAATGAATTTACGCATAAAATTAAGCATCCACTTATTGGCTTATTAATTGGAACAGCTTGAAGTGCATCAAATGGTAAATTTGTTACTGACCAAATTACAGGATGTACACGTTGTTGAATGTTTAATGATATGGCAACAAGACAGCATGTATCATTTCTTACGGCGATTCGTCTGTTATTACGAGATAAAAAGCATGTTAATTTCCACTGTTGACAGAAGTAGTGTGTTGCAAACGGTTTTGTGCAACATATCACAACACTTGATAGTATGTGTGACTGTATCACAATAACCGCACACAGCACACAATTATCTACTCACCCAGGATAAGTTCTAACAGGTTCATATAAGATCAATAAAGTAGGCTCATAGTAGCCTTGTAAAAATTGAATATCAATCACATTATCGATTTTCTCGTCAAGATCCTTCAATGTAATCAAATAAGATGGCAAAATTGGAGTTTTGGCAATAAGCTGCATTGGGGTCTTTTTCATTGGCTTAACATCCTGAATCTCAATTTCATCCAACGTATTGTCTTTTCTGAATGGTAGCACGACAAGCTTTTTGCCATACACAAGCATCACTGCACATCGATTATCTGGATCAACTCGGACCATTGGAATGTGATGATTTCCTGTCCAGCCGCATTTTACGTCATCTTCCTCAAAATAATGGAGTGATAATGTTTTCAAGTCATATGTGTCAGGATCGTGTTGAACAACTGACAATTTAGCTTCTTGGAAGCTGATTAGAAGTGCATCTCTTGGTGAATTATTTAATGACACAGACTGTAAGGACATGATGTTTCCAAATATCTCATATGATGCCATACATTCCATTCTCATGTTTGGTGGTCGATTATCTGGAAATTAGATAGTATTATTATGCGGTTCCTTAGATTAATATAATTAACTTACCGGAAAATTTCTCTTTTGTGTTAAGCTCAACTTCAGGAATTACTCGATAAATTTTCAGGACATTGGCACCACCAACAACTAAGTTCTCTTCGAGATTGTTGAAGAACTTGCATTTAATTGCGAATTCAACGCCTGTTGCAGGAATTACCTGCTTACAAATCGAGAACATCTCTAAAAAATAAATTTTCGGCTTAATTAAAGGTTATTGATGATTATTGGATAAATAATGATTTTCTTACCGTTCTTTTAGTTTGTCCTTATGCTAAGAAATGTTATTGAGACAGTCTTTATGTTTAATGATCAAGTAATGTTGATTTAAGAACTTAATTTAATTATTTTCTCAATGTTTATGTTTTGAAGTTTTTTTGAAGGGATTGAAGCTATGAAAATTATTTTTGAAACAATTTGAAATTATTTTGACCGTTAGACTCAGCTGAAGCGTGGCTTTACGCAATGATTAGCAAAATTTTGGAAATTATTCACTTTCGTCTAAATTTGACTGTCTGTCGAATATTTATCATATATTTTAAATTTCAAAAGACCGTTAATCAATGTTTACAAGTCTTTAACAACTTAAAAATCGATTTATGAGATTTTATGCAATTTAATAAAATCATTCGTTTGTAGAGTACCTAACTTGATGACGAATTGCGCCCACGCCTACACAACCACTAAGTCATTCACACTTAGTTATTATTATTTGTGAAGTTCTATTGGAATGTTGAAAATATATTAAGAAAAATTATGTCTGTTGATTTAAAGAAAAATAAGGATCAAATCCTGGATGCTTGGAAGAAGGTCACTGAGAATGAAGACGGATATGACTGGGCACTATTTGGATATGAAGGAAAATCAACGACATTAAAAGTGGTAATTTTTTTTCGCATAATTCTTCTTCTTCCTGTAATTTGTCATTCTAGAAGCATTTATTCCTCACACAAACATTTGTTATCATATTTACGATAACGAATGAGTAATACAGTATACAATTTCGACACCTGTCATAACATTTTAATTCAATATTTTCTGAATGAAAATTTTCATTGATTTTGCAATTTTATCAATTTTTCTTATTAATTAATTAATAGGATGCAATTGGATCAGGTGGAATCGAGACAGTTGCAGAAGAGATCAATGAGGGCAAGATACAGTATGCATTCGTGAGGATTTTAGATCCAAATACACATCTTGTTAAGTTTTTATTAGTTAACTTTCAAGTAAGTTCATTAACATTTTTCCATTGTTCACTTCCATAAATAATGATGAATAATCATAAATTCGTTCATTCACAGGGCGAAGCAGGTAACTTTCATTATGCAATGGGTAAATGTATTTTATAAATAATTAATTAATTAATTTTCTCACTTAGTGCTGGATTTAGTGCATAAAGGGACCTGCTCGAACCATATTAGAGATATTAGTAATTTACTAAAAAATCAATTAACAATAACAGCATCATCAATAGATGATTTAGATGAAGACATTATTGTATCAAAATTATCAAAAATCACGTCATCTTATGACTTCCAAAATCGTGCAGCACCCACTGATGAAAGAATTGTGATCGGAACAAACTATAAAAAAGTCGTACCGACAAAAGAAATTGATTCCGTTAAGCGAGATGAATTTTGGAAGCAAGAAGAAAAGATTGAAAAAGAACGTGTAGCACTTGAGACAGAAGCACGACGACTTGCCAATTTAAAACTTGAAGAAGATCGTTTAAAGCGTGAACAAATGGAGCATGCAAAGCGCGAACAAATGAATAAAGTGTTAGATGCAAAACAAAAGACAGCACCAAAACCTGAAAAAGTAGAAATTCATCCAGTAAAGCCAATCATTGAACGTGATGAGAATGCACGTCCAAAAGCTGAAGAAATGCGTACTGAAAGACGTAAAGAAGCTCAAGAGTTAATTGGTAATAAAGTTAATGCTGCTAAAATGATGTTTCAACAGCAAGCAGCTCAAACTACAGCTGTAAAAGCTTCTGCACCTGCAAAGCCCATTCGTAAGACAATTCCTAAACACGAGCCAGAAATTGTTCCACAGATCCCACAAAAAGAAGAGGAAGTAGAAGAAATTCAAGAATCAAGCCACGTTACCGAATCTTATGAGCAGCATGAAGAACCAGAACATGAAATATCAACAATCAAACGATCACCGAAAACACCAACAACACCTGAACAAAATAATGCATTTATTGAAAATACCACAAATGGTAATAAGGTCGAAGATGTTCAAATTATTCCACAAATTGAGCCTGAACCGCAACCACAACCTGTCGTTGTACAAGAAAATGTTCAAGAAATTTCTCAAGTTTATGAGCATGAACAGCCAGAAGCAGTCGCTGAGGATTTAGGAGATCAGTCAATGATGAAGGCTGTTGCACTTTATGACTATCAAGCTGTTGATGATACAGAAATTTCATTCGATCCAGGCGATTTAATCACTCATATAGATCAAATTGATGCAGGTAGGGTATTGGATAATTTGGAACCTTACAAATGTTTTGGTTGGAATTGTATGGTTTTGGGACTTGAAATCAACTGTAAAAACTGTGCAAATTCTTTGATTGATTGATAATTATATTTATTAAGGTCTATCAGCTTATAGCTATTAAATGACCGTTATCTATTCCGATTTGTTTACATATTAATGAGAGATATACAATGTCCTTTGTAAAAATATTTAAGAAGAAAATTTCAAGTTTGACACAATATTCAGTTAATTAAATAAATTGGTACGTAAGTCTATTTCCATAAGGAAGCCAATTAAAAGTCAAAACACCATCAACTATCAGTCGAACTCCGTTCGCGATATTTGGCCACACACAAAAACCATCGCTGAACGGAAATTACTGCTAACAATCGACAAAAGTCAAGACTCGTCAATGGCTCCAATTCAATTTGCTGTTTGATATATTCCTTTTTGTCTCAATTCCATGTTGTCGATGCTAATATGAAGAAATCTGGTCAATTGTAATTGATTAGTTGAAGCTTACTGGTGATATATGGCCAAAACACTAAAAAAACCATCACCAAGTAAGAATTCTACGTCACATTAACTGATGATCCAGGCAATTCCATGTTGTCGATGATAATATGTAGAAAATCTGGTCAGTTGTAATTGATTAGTTGAAACCTACTGCTGATATATGGCCCAGACACAAAAAACCATCATCTAGCAGGAAATCTACGTCACAATCACTTTTGATCCAGATATGTCGATGATCCAGATTTGAATTGATGGTATTCCCGTAAATATAGGTTACGTTTTTGGAAAGAATTGTTTTTTGATGGAAAAACACTAAAAACCCATCGTAATACAATTAATATCCTTACAAAATCCTATTTGTTACTGTCAAATTCCGATTAATCAATTTTCGGCCAATATCAAGGTTAATTTGAAAACCTCATTTTTGTCAAGTCCAGTTTTTCCTCAATTTCTCATTAAATCGCGACTTTGTTGAGTTCTCTCCTATGTTTCGTTGTTCCTTGGTCTTAATTGTGTACTTTCATCCGGTTTGTCACTTATTCCTACACGTATTTAATTTAAAATTAAGGATTTGAAAATTCCACAACCTCCTTGTTTGGAGGTTGGGAGAGAACTCCCTGTGCAAATTCTTTCTTAAAGCATGCATATGGTTTTAATTTCTATTTAAATTTTGTAGAGCCCTACAATTGTTTTGTGATATCTGTCGTATGGTTCTTAAACCAATTTTCTTTAACATTTCATTTCAGGATGGTGGCAAGGATACTCTGTGAGATTCGGGACTTATGGACTCTTCCCAGCTAATTATGTGCAACTCGTTGATGATGACGTTCAAGTTCAATAAGGGAAGAAAATCATCAAAAATTAAAGAAATCTATTTCTTAATTTTACATTTCATTTTATGCAGTTATGACTTATGTTAAGAATTTTTTTAAAAAAACAGGAAAAAGAAAAGTATTTCTATGCAATTTTACTAATCAAATCCTTTATTTTGCAATTAAATTCATTTAATGAAGAAAACAAAATATATAAATTTAACATATATGTTAATCTGTTTAATCTAGTATTATCTTGATCAATAAAAAGATTCATCTCTTCTGTCGTAATAAGATTGAGTAATTGACTGTGGATTATTGCTCTTGAAAATGTGAGATTCTTAATGCTCTATTTCCAGCTGAATGTTTGATTCTTTGATGTTTCGGATGCTTATTAACATACATGAGCGATGATATTTAATTGAAGTTCATGGAAAGGTCAATTATGCGACATAATATAGAATTTAAAGTGCTTTAAAAAATACATTGCGACATGTTAATTTTTAACGATCTTTTGAAATTTGAAATGTTAAAACTTTTGAAGGGTTTTAAATGGATTATTTTGAAAATATTTAAACCGTTAAATAATAAAAGTCAGCAAAAGTCAATGATATTGATCCAGCACAAAGTATTCATGCTTTACACAAAATTGACATAGTGTCACATAAGATTAAATGCATTCTTCTCAATAATTGTGCTAAAAACAACAGGTGATCAAGATAAACATTTAGTTCCGTAATTTTCAAGTATTTGATTAAATTCAAGCCATGCATTCATTCCTCAAGAATTTATTAGGTACATGGGAAAGTGTTGAAGCTGTTGGAAAGTATCCAACAATTAAGGATTTCTCATATAATGAGGAATTAACATTTGAAGAAAAAGGCCAACCAATTTTGATCTACAAAGCCATAACAAGCATCGGCGGAGTCACAAAACACTGTGAAAGTGGATTTATTCGTGCTAATCCACAGACAAACAAGGCATTCACCAATGAAGCTCACAATTTTGGACTGTCTGTTGTTATGGAAGGTGAAATAAGTGAAAATAAAATGACAGTGGAATCAAAGGAAATTGGAAGATTGTCAGTTGCAAAGGAACCGCATGTCACAAAGATTTCCAAAGTTTACGATCTGTCCAATGAGGACACTCTGGTGATTACAACTGATATGGCCACAACAAGCACTGAAATGACTAATCACTTAATTGTAACATACAAAAAGAAAAATGTTTAAAAATTCTTTATTAATGTGAATTGTGTCTGGATGTTTTAACATATTTGGAAGGCATCATTTGATAAAAACTGTTGTGATCTACTCTGTAGTCTTCAAGACAACTCTGTAGGTGTTTAATGTAATTAATCGCGATCCTGGAAGTTGTAAGAAATTATTTTAGTCTGTTTAGTTGTCAATAAATTTGAATTTTTCTACCTCAGACATTCGATTTTTGAATATTTCTTTCCAGAGGGCTTACTCACTGGTAATCTCCTGTAAGTTAGGGATGAAAAATTGAGTTATTTTAGGATTTCTTAAAACCATACAAATTTTTAATGTGAATTTGTAAGGTTTTGAGGATTTAAATTTCAAAAATACGTTAGATTTTCAAAAATTGTAAACAAAACTTACATTCTTAAAGTATCAAACGCACGATTCATATCTCTCATTCGATTCCTCTCACGATCACATGCTGTCTTTTTAAAAGCATTCTCAACTTCCATTGCACGCTTCTTCCAGTCTTCTTTACGCATCCCCGAATTTTCATTTGAACTTTTTGAATGATGTGAATTGTAATTGTTATGGAACATTGGACTATCAGGAATTGAATGTAAAGGAATGGCACCAGCGAGTGGATAAAACACATTTGCAGGATTTGTGACATAAACTGGACTTGTATAATTTGTGTAATTTGGAAAATTTAATCTTTGGTTCCAATCATCTCCATAAATTGTTGTTGTGGCTAGTGGATTACTGGCATTAGAAAAATCCAATGTAAAATGCTTTGGCGATGATCGAATGTGATCAGTAATTGAATCAAGAATATAATTTACAGGCGCATGCGACTCTAATTCTAAAATAGTTTTTGGCTCATCGTTGTGCAGTTCCGATGGTAATTCACGATATTCAGCCACTGGTTTCATCACTTCCAAATTTAATGGCTGTAGATTTAAATCATCCATGAATTTTTATTTTTTTTATAAATTTTTATCAACTTAACACTTTGAACGACACTTAAGGAATGATGAGATACTTGACGGTACCCGATTAGTCATCATCCAGGTTCTCTCTCATTTGTGGATGGATAGAGAATAAAAATTTTTATCCGTTTGAACAAGTGTTTCCGATATACAGGCAATAGTTCACATATTTATTACTTTATATTGTTATGAAGTAACGTAAATAAGGGAGAATATTAACAATAAGCAATAGAACAGTGAATGAAGAAAGGAAGCAAATATAAAGTTAAGAAAAAAATTGGAGCAACAGCATTTTCTTCCGTTTTTTATGGATATTGTTATGGTAATTAGGATCCTCTGATGTTGTCTATCATTCAGTCTTCTTTTGTTCATTACAGCAGTAACGCGTGGCTTAATATTTACAGTCAAAAGTGATGAAGAATGAAAGATTTCCTAAAACTATTAATTAAATTAAATGTTTCATCTGCATTAGTATTCAATTTAAGGCTGTTGAAGTAGTTCTGTTTATTCAAGTGTGGATGCAAGTGTCTTGTATTGTGGCAAAACTCAAAAAAATATTAAAATTGTGGATATTTTTGAGTTTATTCATTAATTACGTCTATTGAGAATTGTGAATTTTATGTTCATTCCTTATCTTAGTCAACACATATTTATATCCTCGATTTTGAACTAAAATTTGCAAATTATTAGCAAATCACCATCAAAATTAAACTTAGATCCTCAATATTCTAACGACTTTTTCAATTTCAAATCAATGTTTAACGCTTAAAACGCTTTCAATGATTTGTCTTAGCTGTTGCATTGCTAGAAACATTGAAGATGTTTCCAAAAACATTGCATCATAGTTTCTATCTAAGACACTTTCTTTCGGCCAGTTTTCAGATCGCCTCAACAGTAAATGTTTTTCAAAGCATTGAAGACACAAATTTCAAATGTGTCTTGACTATTGAAACATTGTAATGTTTTGATGTTGATGTTTTTTAAAGAAGAAACATTGATTTGTAAACATTTATCAACCGTCGTTAAAAACTTGAAATTTTAAAAGAGCTTTAAATTTTAATTTGATGGAAAATAACGGATGTTTATAGGATTCACGTGTTTAATAGGATAGTTGTGAATGTGGAATCGTTATTTATGATCTTAAGAGTAGCTAAATTAACCCGAGCGATAAATCAGGACGATTACGTTGGAAAAGCATTTGTCAGGGCTTCCTTATGACGGAGTTGCTTGGGATAGAGTTAAATTTGAAATTATTTTACTGAATTTTACGATAAAATCAGGCTTAAATATCAAAACATTGCAGAAATTCATTGAAATTCAGAATATTTGATTGAATGTCGTTAGAGTCGTTGCAACGCGTTGGGTCAAGGTTAAAAAACACTTTTGAGGATTTTTGGTCATAAAATATCAAAATATTTCCATTAAAATTCTGCCTACGACTCTGGTTTCTGACAAATGATCAAAAACCTTAAATGCATATTCAATCTAAAATACGTCACTAACAATCGATTACCATCAGTTCCCCTCATTCTGAAGCTCTATTACCCAAAATATAAAACTTAAATAATTTTGATTAAATTTAATAAAATTCCTGCAAAAACTTCATAAACATTTATTTACCCATAATTTTTATCTCACTCAATTTTCCCCAACCACAAACAAGAACTAAAAATGCACAAAGCAATTTCCACCCAAAAATTATCAGAAAATTAAATTAATTACACAATGGGTAAATATTCTATTATCATCATCACAAAAACATGCATCTCTAGCAACTAAACTAAAATTAAAATTAAAATGAGCAAGCACAGCATTTTTTGCATAATTCGTTATACTCGACGATAAAGTCTACATAATAAAGAAGCGGTAAAGAGGGAATTGAAAAAAGAGAAAAAAACTTAATAAACATTAGAATTGCGAAATTACATTTATGCTGCAATTAGCAGTGGTAATAAAATGCTAATCGTATTAGAGCGAAAGATAGAGACGGAAAAGGAGAAGAAAAATATGCGATAGTGGCCAAACAGTTTGTGTAAACACAATAAAAATTGTGGATATTAGGTAACTTACAGCTGTGAACAAAGGAGGAGGTGGAAGTAGAGCGACGGGATTTAGGGATTTTTAGGTTATTTTGACCGTTAAATTTTGAAAATCGTACCCGTTATTTTTACAATCCATTCAAATTTGTCTTAGCCGTTAAAATTTTAAATTAGTTTTGAACGTTAAAAATTCAAATTTATTCTAGTCGTTATTTTTTCCAATTTCTTTGGCCGTTATTTTTCAAAAGTTTTTGATTTTAATTGTTGAAGTTTCGAATTTGTTTTGGTCATTAATTTTCAAATTTCTCTTGATTTTGAGCATTTCAAATTTATTTTGACCGTTAATATTTCTAGTTCTATTTGACCGTTAAATATTCAAATTCATCTTGATCGTTAATCATTTAAATTCTACTCGACCGTTAATTATTCAATCCTATTTAAACTATTATTTCAAATTTGCACTAACCATTATCTTCAATTCCAATTCTTCCCTCAAATTCTCGACATTCCCATTCCCATTCCATCAAGAATCCCCATTTCAACCCACCAACAGTCCATTAAAATCATCAGAAGTGAAACAAACTCATAAACATTGATATACACGCGACAAAACAAAACCAAACCCATTGCAAAAAAAATCAATTATTGAACGATATGCGACACAACAAAACAAAAAAAAAAGTTAAAAGAAAACGAGATTAAAACCATATTGCCATAATAGTTTGCGGTAAGTAGAAAGAAATAACCATAAAGTCACATATTGGAAAATCTTCTCAGAACATAAAAAGAAACCACAAAAATGATATGGTGCAAAATAAGTCCCCACACTCGTATGAGTTGTGCGGTACACAACAAAAAAAAAAGATATAAACGAGCTGAGTTAAGAAGCATGAAACAAAAGGAAGAAGACACAAAAAAAAATTTCTTTTATTTTCGTTTTTATTCCCATAAGTAAGTCAGTTGAATGTTTCTATCCATTTGATACTGCTGGAATTAATGTGAAGTGAATGAAGAGACAAAAGAATGCGAAAATTTATGTGAAAAAGGAGAATGGGGAATTTAGTTTTTATGACGGTCATGAGTGGGGCTTCTTACTGTGTATTGGACTTTGGGGTTTCTTGGTCAATCATCTGCAATGAAGACTCTAATGGTAAGTTGGCAAATGCCAAGCAAATACTTTGAATATTAGATTAAATGCTTAATTTGTAGATTTAAATCACAAATTTTGCAACAAAAGTACACGCAGGAACTAATTGAAATAGATCCAGACTTCCTTTATGTAATTGTGGTATTTGTAGTTTAATTAAATGACTTCCTTACGGATTTATTTATTCACAATTATGTTTATTCTTTGGAGTTCAAAAACAAATGATTTTACTTGAAAAAGGGGTTTCAACTATGTGCAATAAATAATATTCAAATCTCAAATGAACGTTATAAAACTTCTTATTACTCAGAATTCAAAACCGACTGAATTTAAGTTGACTTCACTCAACTTTTAGCTCTTCCAATACTCAATTGCTGATACATTGATCAAATATCAATCCTTGATCCAAATCCATACCTTAAAACATAAACTATAGCTATGACTTCATCAACAATCTTCAAAATCTTAACATTAACTCACTAAAACAGAGCATGCAGCACTTGTTACCATTAATTTACCCTTCTACTTCTCAAATCCAATTCCAAAACACCTGATTAATTTATTTACTTTGTAATATTCTTAACACACAACACTCTTTGTCACACATAAATCATAAAAACATAAGTAGGCGGTGCCAGTGCCATCAATTTTTATTTTACATCACTTTTCGTCTCTCTTTAATTAACCCTGAACGCGTGAGCATCATGAGGAAAGGTATACAATTTTCAAATTAATAACCGTGATAATTATTTCTCTTCTTTCTGTTTCTGTTGCTGCTTTACACAACAGTCTGTGTTAATTGAGAATTTATTGAGTGAGGGAAATGAAAAAAAGGGGAGATGAGAAGATGCTCAAATTAATTTCGGTTAATCGTTAACTTTTATGACGTTTTTTTGTGCAGCAAAATTGGATTTGTAGCATGTTTTTGAGTTTCAAAGAGGTTTTGTAGAGAAAAATATTAACGGAAAAAAAAAATTTTAAATTTAACGGTTTTCAAAAATTTGAAATGCGTCAAAATAATTTTGACAGTAAAACTTTGGAGGAATTTCAAATTATTTTTGACAGTCGAGTCTTTATTTAGTTCAAAATTGGAAATTCCCTTTTATTACAGTCTCAACATCCAAATTAACATAAATCAACAAAATAAATCATCGACATTTCCATCATTTACTCGACTAATCACAATATCTCCTCGACATAATTACTAGTTAAATTCTAGAGATTTCAATCAAAACTGAAATTGAATTGCTGTTTATAAAGTCTTTATAATTAATAATTTAGTTGATATGAGTAATAAATTATTGTGTTGTGCATGTGGCTGCTGATGCATGAGTGCCTGCAATTGTATAAATTGACAACAATTAAAGTTGAATTGAATATTAAATTCGACTGGTACACAACAATTTTGGAGTTAACAAGAATGAGATGATTTTTTGGGGTAATTTGTAAGTGACGTGAGTTGTAGTAGGCATAGAGTAGTCAAGGAGCTTATTAAAAGCAACTCACAAAGCACACGACGATCAATTACGAATAATTTGGCTACTAGCCGTTGTGTGTATTGCCTAGAGTCAGATTCGGTGTCCGTTCTTCGACCAAAGTCATAAAAATCAGCTCCAACATCAGATTTCTATGGTCGTCATTTGTCAAGAACCCCCAAAGGCACTGACCCGTTAAAAAATTCATTTATAAGTTAATATTTTGATATTAGGATTGAATTTGTTGCTTTAAATTGAGAAAATTAAGACGACTGACTTTATACTGAACTAAGATCCAGAATACTGCCCATAAAACACTACCAAATGCATTCCAATATAAAACAAATTAGCCATTACTGCAATTCCATCATTAAATTCATTAATTTGAACATTTAAGCACAAAACAAGAAGGCAAAAAGTATTTTAAGTACTTCAAATGAAACAATCAGTGCTGATGATGATGCTTTTCAAGTACTTAAAATAACTCCAATAAGCTACACTTTCGCAATCTTCTTCTCCGTACTTACTCTTTAACAGCACATAACAAATAAACACAAAAGAGCGCAGGAAAGAATGGGATGAAAAAAAAAATCTCATAAAATGCACTTGTTGTTCTCTGTTGATGGAATTGAATGAAGAATTCTTCTTTTTTTTTTGATCAGCATCGATTATGTTCACAATACGACCCTTGTCTGACCTTCTCGCATTGTTTGATTCACTTTGTATTCACAATGAGCGTTGAAAATGCAGATTTATATTTTGTGATATTGTTGTGCTGCATTTTTTGAGATGATTTTTATGGATTTTGAAGGGAATTAAGTGAGATTTTAGGGAGAAGTTGTTCTGGATTGGAAAATTTATTGTTTTGGTTGTGAAAAAATGCGTTTTTGGTTATTTTATTGGAATTTTGAGACATTTATGGCTTGAAATGCTATTAAAGTTGCTTGCTCCTCAATTTTCAACTGATTTTAACAAAAATATGCTTTAATTAATGTTTAATTAATGAGAAATTACATTAAAAACTTTCGATGTGAGAGATCCATTATGCAATTTTCAAATATTCTCAAAACGTTAAATTATATGCATAGGAAACTTAGCAAGCCATGATTTCAGCAATATTTCAACATTCTCAACAAAGGAACATTTTTCACATTCAAAAACTCAAATACCGCACTTCAAGAGCTTCATTCTAGCCAAGCACCGCATTTGAAATTTTGTTTTATTTATTCCGTCCCAACTCATGACATTCTAAAGCCACTACTAAAGTATTTAATCATCATTATTTCATCAAAGAATATCCAGAAAAAAAAAGAATTCTTTTTTTTATGCGCACATTAAGTGCACGAAAAGGAATTAAAATTACGGGTTTCTTTCATTTCTGCATATTGTACAACATACATATTTATCCGTGAAAGAGTTACATGGGAGAATGAGATAGACGTTAAGTGGGAATGCATTGGAATGTGAGTATAAAATGAACAGCATACTGTAATGAATCATTCAATTCTTTATATCCATTTAACCGACCGCAAAAAAAAAAAAAATTAACAAGTGCATACAGCAATGTAATTTACACGTATTCAGATGTTATAAAGGATTTTTAATGCTGCTTCTACGCTTTATTCAGTTTAGCACAATCAATGGGGTTATTACTGCTCTCCGATTTCAATCCCGCTCTACACTATTCCATCCGTTTTAATTCAGATAGAAGTACAGTCGACATCGAGGAAATTTATTGAACTTTAAATCAGGTTTCTCTCACAGTTCTGATTGAGTAAGAGGAGGTATGGGAAAATATAAAAGAATTATTGAAGTACGTGAAATAATTTTAACTTGCTTGCTGGATTTTGTTATCATTAGTGGCATGATAGTTTGTCAAATTGACTATTAAATGGTTGCTGGATGGTATAAGGATGTCGTCATGTAGCAAATTGAGTTGCACTACTGTTTTGGCATCTTCTTCAATGTGATACGTATTGGAGGACCGGAAAGAACAGTAAGGAACACTTTGGATTGATATAGGTGTCACAATGGTATACCAAATTGATCCACAACACCCCATAACCCTTAAAGCCCTTTAAATACGCTCCTAGAATCACTAACTGCGCTTCATATCTTCAATTACCTTCCACATGGAATTCACTTCTTCCAACTTGAAATCATTTCTTTTTCCATTTTTTTCATGATAATTGAATCGATTTTAAAGCTGTTTAACTTGAAAATTGCGAATCAATGAGATAGAAGTAACTAAGAATAATAAATGTTCCCATGATACTGTGAAGAAACTCATTATTTATTAGTAAATTGGATGGATGATTTGTTATCATTATTGAGATGTCTTTAGCTCGTTTTAGCTTTTATGAAGAGGTTATTATGATTAAAAGTGAGGAATTGGTCAATCATCTTATTGGCACTTGGAAGAATGCTGTTGATGGAGGTAGTATTGCATTTGGTGTTGCTAATTGGGAAGAGTTAATTAATGATTGAAAAAGCTTTAGGATCTAAGGAGAGTTTGGATCAAAATAGCTGTTGCCGGCCAACGAAGTATGCAAGAGTAACTAGACCAAAAAATTGGATCGATTAGATTAAAGCAGAGATTTAGATTCTCATTTGAAGGATTCGTAGGGAAAATGGCATAACATCCAATTCACTATTTGCAAGTGAATATCTTTCTAATAACTAAATATTATACAGACAAACTATATATTTTTGGAAAGGTCTTTGGATGTACTATCTGACTATGTTAATTATATTAAGTTTGAACCGGTTCAATCGGTTCAAAAAACGGTTCAAACATATCGAGAAAAGAACCTTGAATAACTTTAGTATCCTTCCATTAATTTTGAAAATTCTTTTTCGTCTGATAGCCTATAAGTTTGCCATCAACTTTAATAGGGTTTAAATTTTTTTAAATAGCTGGAAAATCATTTTTTGAGGCCCCCAAGTTTTACACTAAAGTGACTGGCATTTGAACATGAAATAAGATATTGAGCTGAAACCTTTTGTAATTGAATTCTATTTTAAATACCTATCGAATGATATATAACTTATTGGGGTTAGTACGTAAATTATGCCAATTTTTCAAAAAAATTTTTTTGACATAAAACTTATCCATTACATTTTTGGCCATAACTTTTTTCCAACTAACTTTTATAAAATCAATCTTTTTATGGTTTATTAATCTTTCAAAAACCTTTAATTTGATATATAATATGTTGGGGATAATTCAAAAGTTTTGACAAAAATTCAAAAAAATCATTTTTTCATACATTTTCTATAGAGAAGAAAAGTAAAATATATTTTTTCATATAAAGGTTTCAGCTCAATATCTTATTTCATGTTCAAATGCCAGTCACTTTAGTGTAAAACTTGGGGGCCTCAAAAAATGATGTTCCAGCTATTTAAAAAAATTTAAACCCTATTAAAGTTGATGGCAAACTTATAGGCTATCAGACGAAAAAAGAATTTTCAAAATTAATGGAAGGATACTAAAGTTATTCAAGGTTCTTTTCTCGATATGTTTGAACCGTTTTTTGAACCGATTGAACCGGTTCAAACTTAATATAATTAACATAGTCAGATAGTACATTCAAAGACCTTTCCAAAAATATATAGTTTGTCTATATAATATTTAGTTATTAGAAAGATATTCACTTGCAAATAGTGAATTGGATGTTATGCCATTTTCCCTACGAATCCTTCATTTGCTTAGCTTTACATTTTGGAGATACCATATACATCTTATATTACAGGAACTCTAGAGCAGCGATCATTCAAGCTGTCTAAATCTGAATCCTACCAGACAATGAAAGACAATGTCTTCCAAACATTCAAATGAATCAACAACAAGATTCATAACCTCAAAAATTAATCCAATTTCCAAATCTCAATCGAAAGCCAAAAAACCATGTCAAGTCCCAAACGAAAGCATTTTTATTTGTTTTTCAAGTGCAGTTACAAACGATTACAAAACCACCATAAATTTACCCCAGCAAGTCTTTCTTTCCTCTTTTCTTTCAATATCAAGGACGATTCGCATCCCACTGCGAGGAGCTTTTTTCCTCAAGAGAGCCTCAACAAAAAAAAAGTCTTTTTTATGAATTGAAATAAAAGGAAAATTGTTCAACCTTAAAAAACAGCATCATCATCACATACTTCGATGTCGTACACCAAAAATTTAATTCATGACAAACTTTATGCCTTTTTTTACACCTTTTTTCGCAGATTTTTTTTGTGATTGTCTGTTAACGGCATATACACACATTATACCTCCTTCCTTTCACAAATGTCTCATACAAAGGAAAATTGAGGGGACGTTCATAAATGACGTCTATTGAGTTGTCACAAAATTGGAGACAGTGTTTGACGTCGATTATAGAAGCTTTGAAGCAGAGTTGCAGAACAGGCACCTGATAAAGGCAAAAATTTCTTGATAATTTGTATGGTTTTTCTGACAAAACCTTACAAATTATCAAGAAATTGTACGGTTTTTGTTTGAAACAAATGCCTGTTTTGCAACGCTGCTTTGAACTTTGAGTACGGAATCCAGGTTTGTGGATAGATGACAAAACCAATCCAATTCAAGCTACGTCCTTGAAACTACACATCATTTACCAACAATCCCCCCTCCAGAAGCTTTCCATCGTCTTTCAATGCTTTTCAAAATTGCGATTCTAAAATATTTTTTTGTGCTTTATTTCCTGCTGAAAAGGAAAGAAAAGATGAAGAAAAAGTTTCATGTGTGTATCATTTTTTAAGAATTTATATTCGCTTCAATAAATTTGAAAAGCGAAACCGAAGAGAGGAAGAAGAAAAAAATTGTGTTCTGTATAGAAAAAAACAGAATTTTTTGTAGCTTCTGTTGAATGTCGTG
Organism: Chironomus tepperi; assembly: GCF_022539635.2. Taxonomy (NCBI): domain Eukaryota; kingdom Metazoa; phylum Arthropoda; class Insecta; order Diptera; family Chironomidae; genus Chironomus; species Chironomus tepperi. Next base: position 8,621,006 of record NW_027226207.1, read on the forward strand.
AAATGAAATGGTATATTGTGTTGAAAGGAAAGAGAATTAGTTAAGAAGTTGAAGATGAAAATTGGAAATTTTTGACTTTTGAGCGTCTTTTGGATTGAAATTTGCGTTTAAGTAGGCTTTGTGACACGGTTGGTAATAACACGTGGTAGCAGAGAAGGTCTGGACGTATGGAACAGCTGTGATCAATCGCCTTTCTTAGTTGGCGCCTAAAACTGGCTCTATCGCTGGCTGCCCTTTGCAAATTACCAAAACCAAGTGTTGGAAAGAAGCGGTACACTTAGCATATAATCCAGATATCTTGGGTTGGCCATTTGGACGCCATATAGAAGCCATTTGTGCCGATCAGGTAGAAATCCTTAAAATCCGCCAAACTGCATCATTTCCAGAGCAGCATTCCAAACTGCATCATTTTGTACTCCAAAGAATCAAAAAATCCAGCACAGATTTTTTTCACGGATGAGAAATATGAAAAAACGGAAAGTGATTTTGATTTACGAACATGCGACGAAAGAATTGTATATGTCTATGAATCTACAATGACGATGATGATGATGCCTTCGAGATGTGACAACATAAATTGCGAAAATATACACAGCAATAAAAGAGAATGAATGAACTTAATAGAAATGCATATTTTCGCTTTCTTTTGATATGTTTCAATTGTGTACATTACAGTACTTATTAATATGGAGTCACGCTATAATGAATGAATGCAAACATTTTGCTTGTCTTTTTATTTATCTCTATCTGCTGATGCCTTGCAACTGTAAATTTTACTTTTTTTTTTGTTCGAGTTCACAGAAACATATTTGTATCTCTTCCATTTATTATTCAGGAAAAGTATCGTTCCTTTTCTTACTTCCGAAATTATTATTTCTTTCCTGTCTATCTCGATATAAATGCAAATAAATTTATGTCTTTCATAACAGAAGCCAGCTGAGTTGTATATGAAATGGGAATTTACTAGTTTTGCAGTTGCAGGATATGATGGAAGTTTTTTGAAATGGAAATGGATAAAGTTTTTTGGGAAATTAAATTAAAATTTTTTTGTGAAAATTGAATTTTTTTGGATTTATTATGAGACAGATTGATGAATTTGAATGTTGTTACTTACCTAGATGCTGATTGACTGTCTTAAGTGATGTACTGAGCTATCTAATTGATAATAAAGCTTAATTTAACAAATAAATTAGATCTGTACAATTTGAAGTTCAAAAACAAACTAAACTTTTCTATTGAGGGGAATAACAACCATAAAAGGGGAAACCAACTTAAATTCCAGTTGCAAATGCAATTTAAATATTAAACGACAGTTGATAATTCCTCAACATCAAGGATTATACTATAATCTACACAGACTTCAATTCCAATACCTTAATCTTCCTCCTTATTCCACATTTCCAATAAAATTTTAATCAATCTAAAACTTAAAGCAAGAAATCCAAATGAAATTGGAAGTAACAGAAATTCCTGAAGTAAAACAAATAATCTAGACAAGACGATCAACATAAAATCGATTTTTTTTCATCTCCAGCTGTCTGTTTTGGTGTAAAATACTGAGAAATTGAGGCACCTTATCAGTATTTTATACTTTCCACTAATATCGACAAGCATTCTGCTTGAATTACTGATTGAAGCTTTAAGTGAAAATCAGCTTTACGATTTTTATCTTCTTCTTGTCCTAAGCTAAGACATGATGTACATTTGGGGTTATTTTGAGGTTAGGTAACACTGTAATTGACATTTTTTGTTCAGTTTCTCTTCTGGAATGTAACAAAATTTGTGTCAAATGAGAGGAGGAAGCCCATTGATGATCCGTAACATCCAAGCAACCCCATTTAAGCTTTAAAGACATGAAATTCTCTCATACAGAAAACAGCAGGAACAGCAATGTGAATTGGAAATAAAAAAAGATAAGAATTGTAACTTATTGCGAAAATTGCTTCATGTATATTTGATGTTGTACTCAATTTACAGTGAAGTAACATGGAAATGAATAAATACAGAAGAAGTCGAGGAAGAGAAAAAAAATCAGTTCGATAAAAAATCATCCACTATACTTACTGCTTACTCCTGCTTCACTCAATATAGATTTTCTTTACATGTAAGTGAGGAAAATGAAAACAAATTGATTTACAAAGTGCCTGCCTTGCTATGTACCTTCTTTCAATATTTTTACAGGTTTAGCTTGAATTTTTTCGAGGATTAAAGTGGATGATGTGGAGGCAGTTTTGCTGGTAGATCGAATTTAAGGAGAATTTTTACATTAAGAGCATTTAAATTCAGTCAATTTAGGTTTTGCAGGTAAAATATTGAAAAATCTTAATTTATTCCAAATTTTGAACTTTATTAATGACTAATTTGCATTAATATTGTATTTGCCACTTTTTTCTAGTCAAAAATGCATTAATTCATACAAAATTCTTCGTATTTACAGAAATATCGCAAAAATAAAACTAAATGTGGACAAGAACACGTGTCAGAACTTAAAAATTGCTAGAAAAATGAAAATTCAAAACTCCAAAATCCGTTAAACAGTAAATTTTCATTAAAAACAAACTAAAAGCGTCACATCCACTTATTGTTCAATCCACATCTTCTTCTTCTGTATTATAAAATTCCAATAGAATTTTTCTTCATCATCTTCTTCCTATTCTTGTTCAGATTCTCGCTTACTTACATTTTCCATGCTCTTAGAAAATAATTTGATTTGATTTGTTTGTAATGTGTTTGCATAACGTTAGAAGCATTATGTAGATTGTAATCTGATTTGTCGTATAGAAAGTGTAGCGGCATTAACAGCAAGGAAAAATAATAAAAAAGAAACAATTTTTTTTTTGTGTTGTTGAAAATAAAATTCAAAATTCATTTATGTTTAAATGTAAAGCTTACCATCCATTTACAGTCTATTTATTTACTTAGAGTAAATTTTTTTTTATTTTCTTCTTCGCCATTGCCAAAAGCAAAGTAAACCGCGTCATTTGTAAACAGATTTTTGCTTTCACATCAGAAAAATAAACATCCTAAAAATAAGAAGGAAGATTGGAGATAGCGAAGAATCGCCAAATGTCGCATGGAAGAGAAAACAAAATGCTAAGTCGCTTTTATTTGGTGGGGGAGGGGGACTTTTTGGGATGAATTTGTCAGAATTTTCAATTAGTTTTTGAATCCTTCCTGGAATTCAAACTTTAAAGGATCAGAATAAAACCAAGAAAAAAATCAAATTTAAAATTTTTAAAAACTGATAAATTCAAATTTTGAAAATTTGTTTAAATTTAAATGTCAAAAGTTTGTGAAAATTCAAATGCTAAAAAGTCGTTAAAATCAATTTTCAGAAATTCAAATTCAAAATTTCAAATTTCCGAAAGCCGTTAAAAATCTCAAAAACTAATTCCAAGGATCCAAGACGAATTTTCATCGCTTGAATTGTAATGAACAGGAAAATGAATTCTTTTTTCATAAATTCAGTGGAAAAAGTAATTATTCCTCTAAAGGTGCTTAAAAATTTCCACTCCATTCGAATGTTTTTCACCTTCTTTATGTATATTTTTGTAGTCTGAACATCTTTTCTTGTCATTTTGATGTTAAGAAGTTTACGAAGTGGAGAGAACAAAAGTGCTCGTGGATGCAGAAATAGAAAGAAATTTTGTTTTTAAGGAAATTATATTGAGTTTACAATCATGCGCCAATTGAATAATATTAGCAATTGACAAAAAAGGGGAATATTTGGAGGTTAAGTATTGCCTACCATAAAGTTATTGAGTTATTCTTCTACAGAACATTTGATCTGTCCAGAAGTATCAATTGTCATCCATAACCTCTCCAAGACTGCTCCTGAAGTTAACTTTCTTACTTGTCTATTCTCAATATCATATTCAATACTGTCATTATCTTTTTTAAAGCAGAATTGATAAACAAGCATCTGTCATAGGCAAAAACAATACAATTTCTTGACATTTTGAATAGTTTTGTAAGAATAACCATCCACATTGTTAAGAAATTGTAGGGATTTGCCTGTAACAGACAATAATTATCATCAGCATCTTCCTAATGTCTGATCTTCTGTCAGATATGGATGATCCCCAATGAATTTGGTCTCGTCATACATTCTATAAATTCGCATTTCATCACTCACATTTTATTCAGTCTCCAATCATCAATCCGAGTATAAAGTTCTAAATTTTTTCAAACATGAGAATTTTACATTCCATCTGTTTACTGTTAGCTGTTTTGATTTTTAAAGACGTAACGGGACAAAGTTTCGGTCAAATGTGTATTGATCAACGAGTCAACTGTCCAAAAGGGACTGAGCCTGATAGAAACGGAATGTGTCAACCTAATAGCGCCACACAAAAGGAACTGGCAATCATTAACTCTCTAAAGAAAAGAGAAAATATGAAAGGAGATAAGCCTTGGTCGCTAACTGGGATACTTTGGAGATAAAGTTCTAGTTTTAGGTTAGATTTAAGGTTAGGTGTAATATCTGGATAGCTTTATGATTCGGTATTGAGTGGAGAGTTTGAGATAATGTTTAGTTTATAGCTAGACCTACGGATTGTGGCTAGTGACATTAGTTGACCATAGATCTAGTTGTTAACTAGACATTATGTCAAATTGTCAAATCAGAACTGCGTATCGACGCATATGGCCTGCTAACTGTTTGTATTTGTTAGCTTTGGACAAGACAATTTGAATAGCTAGATCACTAAGATCGAATCCAGTCAACAAATATCCCATTAGTGATATTTTACAGTCTTTCCATTAAACTCTAAACAGACTTTTTAATTCCACCATAATTAAATTATTTTAATTCCACAAACGAGATTCACATAATCATGATAGTTATAATAATGACGATAATAACAATATTTATAAACACGTTTTGCGGAAATGAGACTCAATTAAGAGACGACTTTATGCTGTTTTATGTAATAAATAAGATAGCAAACTTAAGCATCCTTAATTCTCAACACAAGAAGGGAAATAATTTTCAAAAGATTAAGTAAAAAGACATTTTAAAAAAAGGAAAAAAAAAATCTCATCATTCTCAATCTACCTTCCTTCCATTCCACTATACAGCATAGGCAAGCGCCACGGAAGTTCTCCTCTTAATTGAATTAAATTTTTCTTTTTTCTCTCAATGGTTTATTTTAATTTAATTTCTTTTTCTACTTTTTTGCTGTTCCTTTCTTCTTTATTCTTGAGAATCTCTCTCTCTCTTTTCTGCATAAAGAAGTAAAAAGGCAATTGTGCCTTTGGTTTTAAAAATTTCAAAGCAATTATGTTTCTGTTTAATTTAAGGAAAGGTTCTGCCTTTTGTTTATTGAAAATCTTTATGTTTTTTATCTCAATTGAAATAAAGTATTTTTGTGACAATGTTTTTTAGGTTTTTTGGATGTGGATTTGGATTTTGTTTTTATGCTGTTTTTTGGGGAAATTTTAATAATTCTTGGAAGATTTCGATGTTATGCAATGTTATGTAACAGAACAATACTTCAGTGATGAATCTAACTTTAGACGTCATCAATAGGACTCAATTAAAATTGATTTGGACGACTTTTAAAATACATAAGTTAGTACAAAAGTCATCAATTCTTTACTCAGAAAAAAGACTTATGACAGCCTTAAACTTGAATTTTTGTCTAAATTCTAAATTTGATTTGTTTACATATTCACTTGAGCTTTTTAATCAAAATTTTCCGATCCAATTCATGTTTTTTCCAATGTTCAATCATTGTAAACTACTAATCTATAGTGAGCAAAGAGTTAAGAGCTACAATCAATCAACCAATAACTCTAATTTGTTCAGTAAATTAAGTTTTTCAATTCATTCATTTTTGCCATTTTTTGTAAACAAACATGTGTAAAAATGCGAGAAAAGTTCAAATATTCGTAAGAATATTCGATGTTTGCTTTATTTCAGACTCATATCGGTCTCAGACTGGATTGTTCGTATATTTTAGCTTCGTGTGCTCACTTGGTTCAAAATTATTGAGTAAGTAATCGACGGCTCAATTACAAAGACACACTGAGATCGAATTACGTTTCAACTCTTTTTGGATTCCTTCATCTATCTTATGTTGTTCGGTTTCCATTTACATGCACAAAATCCCAAAGATCTTTTCAGTGACATTTAATTACTCAAAACTTTTCTAATTTTATTCACGTAATTCTACAATTTATTTGCTGAGTACTGAATTCATAAAACAGAAGAATTTTAACTTTTACAAATGGAAAGATTTGCATTCAAAATTTACTTTTCAGAATAATTTTTACCAAGCTTTGTATTTTAAGTAAGTAGAAAAAACTTCTTTCAATTCAAATATTTTCCTTTCCCACAGACAGCATCGAAACTATTAAAGAACAAGTCCATAACTTTTTCCATCATTTACAATCACAAGATTACCCAACAGACGCCATTATTTTTATGAAGTTCAATACTCAATTTCTTTTTATGAGGCAGGAGACTCGACAATAATTATTATTGTAGGAAGATGTCTACAAAGAGAAAGGAAAATTGAGAAAGTGCGGAAAAAGGAGGAAAAATCTTCAAGTTATTGAATGGGGGAAGAAATAAAAAAGTACATTAAAATCACTGCTTTTATGACTCATTCGCTTGTCTAAGAATGGTTGAATAAAAAAAAGTGGTGAGTTTGTTGGATTATTCAAATTTTGTGGTGGATTTAGAGGCGCATTTATGAATTTTAATTTGTAACGTATTTTTGAGATTTGAATTTTTTTTTAATTTTTCTGAGATTCAAATTGAAAAGTCGTTATAAATTTGAAATTCAAAGAACGGCTAATCCATGCAAACCGGTTTGTTGCCTTAATTGACAGTCGGTCAAAACATAAATTAAACTTAACTTTTACCACAAACCATTGCATTTGAAGACAAAAAAACGAAACAAGAAGCAAAAAAAATTTATTTAAATAAAAATAGAAATGGATTTTTTGCATTATATAGTGAAATATGAGATGGAAACTTTATCTTTATTGCATGTGGCAAATTTTATATTCTCTTCCTTACACTTTTTTTTCTCATTTCTAGATGACTGAAGGAATTTTTTCCCTTCGTCTAGCTGCTGTGCAATGAACAAGTTTCATAAATTCATTTCTATTTCTATTTCTGGATTATTTTCAACGACCAATTTGTATCAAGTAAAAGTTTTTCTTTTTTGAGTTTAAAGACTTATGTCCTCTCTCATTACTCTTAAAATGTGCTTAGAAATAATCAACAATTTTATGACATTGCGAGAAGAGATCAGAACTAATCTAACATCTTTTAAAATTGAATAGTGTAATGTGACTTGAAAGTTTCTATTTAAGTTAAATGATGAGCACAGCAGGAGATTGAAATTGTACAACAAAAGTAGAAGGTTCATTGAATTTAAAAAAAATTACAGATATAAAGGGAATTTGTTAAAGTTAATTCAATAAATTGGCATTTTATGAACACTAATCTAATCCTTGGGTAGAAATCATAAAAAGTTCGTTATGGTTGAGTTGAATGCAAGGGTTGTGAATGGATTATAATTCTTTACATTCAAAATTCAGCTATTTTTAGGGGTTTAACTTATTTTTGAGTTGTTATGTAGACAAATAACATTTTATGCTTTATAACGGTGAAAAATTATTTGAATTTTCAAGATTTAATTTCGCATCAATTGAAGCAAACAAATTTTCACATGTAAATAAAGAAATATTTATTTATGTTAAAATATTAAGTTTTAGGAGGTTTTTAGTGATTTGCAATAGGATTAAGTGTTATTAAAGCATGAAACTAGCAATAAACAGAGATTAAACTGTGAAGAAATGCTGCAAATGTAAGAAATTGAGAATAAAATTCAATTTTTTTTGAAAATTAAGAATTTAAATATATCTAGTTGACATCAACATATTCATTGGCTTATACAGCAACATCTTCAGGTAAGAATACATACAAATTCCATCCCCTAGCATCCAAAACCCACTCAATATTCAAATCAATCGATATAAAAATCTAGAACAAATCTTTTCCATTTCCATAACACATTTTTTCCTTTCCATAATCCAACAAAGTCACATTAAGATATCATAACAAATTGCATAAGTGCATCACCCACATGTACACAAGCCATGAATGCTAAATGGAATAAATTTGTGTTTTTTTAAAATAAATTCATTTTATTTTTTCTCGTTCTGCACAATTTTCCCATTTTCTCACATCGCTCATTTATGAAACAAGTCACAGTGATTTTGGAAGTGCTTCAATCGTACACATTTTGCTAATTTATTTACATCTACACACATTCCATGAGTAAAACCTTGATTATATTTACTCTTATTTTCCATGTTTCTTGACTTTATCTTCAACACTTCCCATTTAATGCATGAACGAAATTAAATTACATCACCTCATTGTCTTACATAATCTAAACAGAAACAACAATTGCTATTATCGAAAAAGCAGAGTTTACATGTGTACGCACGTACAGAATGAAGGTAATAAAATGATAAGAATATTGATATCAAACAATTTTTTTTTTTGTGTGTGTTCCTTGTCTCGTCTTCTTCCCATTTTATATGTTATTTGTCATGAATTTTAATGAAATTCTTTTCTGTGTTGGCAGGAAGTGTCTCTTATTATTAGATGAGCACAGAAGTGTGCAGCAATTAGTAACGATAAATTTACATCATCCTCACATATGGATATGAGCTTGTGTATTGTGTCAAATGAACAAAGGTTAGTAGATTATGGGGAGTGAAGGTAGTTTGCTGGTTTTAGGAGAATATTTAGGATTGTAGCGCATTTTTTTGTTGATGGATAATGTTAAACTGGAGTTGATTGAGTAGGAATTGAAGTTCAATGACATGAAGTTGGTGTTTAATGATTTTTCAGTGATATTGATGCTGAATCACGCCAAATTGGTATTGATTGATACTAAATTAATACTGAATGATGTTTAAATGAAGCCAAATGATGTCAAATTAAAGTTAAATAACGCAAATTTGTCGTTGAATGATGCGAATTTGAAGCTAACTGATGCAAAATCAAAGTAAAAGAACGCGAATTTAATATTGAATGAGGCAAAAACTGTAAATGATGCAAAACTACCCTAATGACTCGATGCAAAGTTGATACTGATAGATGAAATGTATTACACGCAAAATTGGTAATGATTAATATCAAAGGAGGTAGAACTGATGTTAAAAAATGAGAAGTAGACAATAAATCATGCAAATTGATGCTAAATGACGTAAAATGGAAATCGAATGACGCTACTCTGATTTTGAAAGATTCGAAGTAGATATATTAGCATCAAATGATGCAAATAAACACTGAATGACATAAAGTTGGCGTAAAATGATGCAAAAAATATGCCGAATGACACTAATGTTGAGTAAAATGGCAAGAGATTGTATTAAGGACGCTAAATTAGCTTCAAATGATGCAAACTTCGTGTTAAATGATACAAATTTAAATAAGTCAAAATTAATATTAAATCACATAAACCAGTTGAAAAAGCAAAATTCGAACTGTCAGTCAGACCAAATTCTTCCAAACCCAATCAATAAATTCCAAGAAATCAAGTAGATCCTCATCTACAAAATATAAGGAAGCAATGCACTTACAAGAATCATAAGCATCAAAGAATCGACTCGTCACAAAAAGGGAGAGAAATAAAGACTTTTTTTGAGGGAGACCTCCAATCATTTCATTCACGTATTCGAATTTTAAGCTTCACTTCACACCACTTCACTTTTTTCCTCCTTTTTTTTGCTGTGTGTGTATGACTGATTTGTGATCGGAAAGGAATTTTTACGCTTTTTTCTCAATTTTTTGCGTCCCTGAAAAAAAAAAAAAAAAATTATTCCTAACATCGTCTAATTGCTTTTCATGCTCTATTTATTGATAAACAATTTTAAGGCCATACACAAAAGATTTTATGTATTTTTTCGAACAGTCAGTAGGGATGATGAGATTTTTTTTGTCACAACCACAAAAAATTTCACAATATCAACTTTTTTCATCAAATTACATAAATTAAAGTGCCATGTCATGTGGAAATTCATTTACAAAATAATTTCAATTTTGGCTTTTTTGGTTTTACATCCCAAAGTCAAGGGAGGACAATGAAAAATACACATTTTTTTGGGGAGAAAAATAGTTGGTTGTTACTGTTGATGACATGAAACTGTCACAGTTTTTTTGCTATTTTTCAATTAGAGTTGAGGCTGGGAAATTGATGAGAGTGGGATTTTTTTGGAGAAGTTTCAATTAAAGTCTTGGTCGAGTGATGGTATTGACAGATTAATGGAAATTTTGATCAAATTGTTGCTGGGTAGAGTTAAATTGAATTAAATTTGATTAGAATGGGTAAGAAACTGTTTAGGTTCGTAAATATCCAATAAGACTATTAACATGAAAACCACAAATAAACTAGGAATCAGAGTTGTTGTCTAAGGTCCCTGCTGTCCGGTCGTGAACATCGGAAGCTCAAATGCTTAGAACTCTCTACACTGGATGCCGACTGTTCACATTACTCGACGGAAAGCTTGTCCAATGGACGTTTTGCTTTCCCCAACTTTGGACGTTGCATGACCCTGAGTATATATATAGACACAACGTACCTAGCCACCAATTTGTGTGTCGCAAATCACACATACCGAGTTGATGTGACTAGAACAGCGAAAAAGCATCCGAATTCAATTAGACTATCCTTGGGATTGAACCCGGATCGTTAGAACGGTAGTCCGACCCTCTAACCACTTGACCATTGCCGTTTTTTCGCTGCTATTCGACAGAAAGCATTTTAATCTACTTTAAAAAAACTCAGGCAGCAAAAAAGCAGCTGTAACTATTAAGGCACCAAAACAGCTGGACGACCAAAAGTGTAGATCACCGCATTATGCCGCTCAAGTGTATTGTTGATAACATTTGATCTTCCCAAACCCTACTGATTCTAATTTAGCCTATACACATCAAGGTCAACAACACTGCTAACATTTAGAAACACTATCAACTCCTTCCATTCTATTCAATTTTTCCTAGAAATTTCATTACTTTATAACAATACTTTGTGGCACAACAATAAGAAACTTATTTAATTTTCCCATTCAAGCAGTACAGGAAAAAGCAATCAGGAAACCTCAAAATGCAATATTTTATTTTGTTCCAAATTTCCCCATTCCATGCCCCAAAACTTTCAAGTGCTTCTGTAAAAAAAAATTAGTATGTGCAAATAGAAAAAAAAATCCTCTTCAGACATCACTTCAGATAGAAAATTCCTCTCCTTTCACTTTTACGAAGGCAATCTGAAGGAATTAAAAGTTTTTTTTTCCTTCCTCCTCTTTCACTCTTAATTTTTCTCTCATTTTTTTCTCCTGCTTGAAACTAATTAAATGCAGTTTAAATTAACTTCAACTGCAGATGTATATGGCATACAATGCGATGGCATGCTCTATGCTCTGTTAGAAGTAGGAAAGTTTTGTGTTTGATTTAGTAATTGAATGGGTGTGAAGTGCGCATTTTTTGATGTTAGAAATTAGGAGGCTTTGTGACTGAAAATTAGGATAGTTTGAATTTTAAAAATAACGGTCATTTTAAATTCAAATTTTATGTAGTAAAGGATCAGAAGATTTCGAAGGTATTCCTGGATTTGATTTGTTGAAAATGACACTAGAGTCCATAATATCCTAAATTGGCGGAAGGTTTCGAAGAATAGAACTGTCTTGAGACATTCCCTAAGCGTGGTAATGAGCCCTCGTGCAGCCAAGGAATGAAGTAAAGTTAGTTAGAAGGTTTCGATGGTTAGAGCCAGACGTTCCCTTCAGTCAAGGCAGGAAGGAAGCAAGTAATTGACATGAAATATTCAAATTTTTGAAACATAACGTTGATAAATTCAAATTTATTTTGACCGTTACAAATTCAATGTTCGTATTTTGTCTAAAACAGGTTGAAATTGGGTTGTGGCAGTATAGTTAACACCAGAAGGCAGCCAATTGGTAAATTTGATTAGTTTCGGCACTTGGCTGCCACTTAGTTCTAAGTAGCCCTCTCGTCGCCGTAGCGTCAACATTTCATTCTATACCGATCTTGTTTCTAATCCTTAAAATACATAATTAATCAAAAACCATTCAAGAATCCCAAAACTACCGCAACATCCAATTAGTAAGTTCAACATACAATCACAAAAAAGACAAAATTTCCACTGCCTTTTTTTGCAACAGAAATAAAAAGTTTCGTCTCTAATAAAAAAAGAAGCGTACAGACGACACAACTAATTAAACTCTATGGATTTTGTCACTTCCGAACGACTAGAAAGTGTGAGTTGGAGAGACAAGCAAGAGAATATTTAAGTAAGAATTAAGTGCACTTGAAGTTTTTTTATGCAAGAAGCATTTAAATGTCATTTAAACATTCATTATTGCTAACAGCACAAACTATGTTTGAGAATGGAAGTTGAATGCTCATCGCATATGATTAAAAATAATTTTTTTTTGTCATAATTTTCATAAAAAATTAAATATGAAATTTTATTTTTCATAATTCTACGTGAGTTTTAAATAAATTATGAATTATGTCCCCATCACAAATTTAGTGTCTGTTTTGAGTGATGATAGAACAGTTAGGTACGGCACACAGCATTTATGTATGTGAATTAATACTTATTATGCATGATAATTAAGAATTATATAAAGAGCATAAATCTTCAACATCCGTCTCATATTCTGTTTTGTGTCTGTGTGTGTTTGCCTCTTTATGCCTCTAAGCAAGCGTGCGGTGTTAATTGAATGATTATGAATGGAAGGAATGAATGGATGATTTGGGATAGGGTTGGGACTTTTTGGATAAAATGTGGAATTTTGGAGTATATTTTGATGGATTCTAGTCAATTTAGAACTGATCAGGTTGTTGGGATATCTAAGCAATTGAACTTACTACCCTATTTGTCATGTCTAATAGAGAAGAAGGAGAGGCAAGAAACCTATGGGAGGTTATGGATCACAATTGATCTGTAGGACCAGCACAGTAAATAACTGAGTAGAAGTTAAGAAATGCTGAAAATTTAAAATTCAAAGCAAAAGAAAATAACGGTAATTCAGAATTTGAAAAGTAACGAAGTTCAAAATTTGAACTTTATGAATTTTTAGTGCGTTTTTTGAGGATCCTTCTCCTTGCATCGTTTTTTTGAGGTTATGTCCTCCAAAACCATCAAAACTTTCACATAGATTCAACATTTTTATTTATTTATCAACCAAATTACATTAACTTTGCTAAACTAACAATAGAAAATTCTGAAAGTGCAGCTATTAACAGCAGTCTTTAGCAGGCAACGAGCATGCTTTCAACAGCAAAGTAAGCTGAGGGAACGCTCTAGAGATTGATATTACTAGTACATTAAGGTTGAAACAGCTCTTGAAAGAATACTCACTGTATATTAGAGAAATAACAGTAAAAATGCAGCTATTAACAGCAAAAATACAGCTAATAATCATCTAAAATCAACGTTAGCTGAGTCTAACCCTTGCTTATTGCCAATATCTTAATACCCTCTAGGAATTTCATTCTAAATGAATATCCTCACTCCACAGCATATGATGGCACATTCATGTCATAACCCAAGCTACTCAAAAAATTTGTTACACTTTCATTCCTCATAAACATTTCATGGATTATGTAAAAAAGAATAAGAAATTTTAAAACAAAAAAAAAATCTTCTTAAAAACTTTTTTTTTTCATTCCATTTCGACATGAGAGAATCAAAAGACGAGCAAGAACAAGAAGAATTAAAAAATCATGTTATCGCGTGCTTCACAGCTATTAAATTTAACGGCAACATAATTTTCTTCATTTTCTTCACCATGCCAAACATACTTTTTGTGTTTGTTTGTGATGAACAGCATAAATATGTAAATTCACTAGCATCTGCTACTTATGGAATTTTAAAACTGTTTATATGATTAATATTAAAACTTGTTGGGGTCAACTATCTTAATAAGATTATATTAGAAATTCAGACATTAAATAAAATAAATTATCAAGAGCTCAGCATTAAGCTTTAGACACAAATATTTATAATTAAAGCTTTAATTCAACATCATTGGTTTATGTGCATTATCAGGTTGATTGAAGAGTTTAATGTCATTGCCACTGTGATTGTTCCTTGTTGAGTCTTCAGACAGTTTGAATTGAACCAAGACAATCAAGTATGTTGCTATTGATGATGCAATCTGTATGTCAAATGAGAATTGAGAATTCAAATTAACGGAAATTCTAGATTCAAAAAGTAACGGAAGTTCAACATTTAAAATAAAGTTCAAATCGAGTTTCAAAGTTTGAGAGCAATAGATTAATAACGGAAATTCAAGATTGAAAAAGTAACGGAAGTTCAAAATTCAAAATTAGGTTCAAATCAAGGTTCAAATTTTGAATTTCATGAGTTTTGCCGCGAAATCTAAAAGCAGTTTTTCTATAAAATTCTACAGTATATCCACTTACACTAGTAATAACACTCAAATCAATATTAAACAAGCCAGCAGCTTTCATTTCAACTCGAGTAAATGTCATGATGGAAACAAGCTCATCAATTCTACAACGTATAGCCTCATCAACAGCAAATCTTCGTTTTGTACTCTGTACCCGCTTAATGAGTGTATTCCACATATCTTTAACACGATGACCGCTGATAAAAATAACCCATAATTCAAGTATATGCGTAAATATTAAGCTGCAACTGGCAGCTGTACTCAAAACAGAATTCTCATTTTGAAATGAATGTCGAATGTTATTAATGACGTAGAAGAGTTGTACGGTAAGGCATATGAAGGCTGATAGAATGGTAAAAATCACCTGCATGAGAATTGGAAAATTTAATGTTATGATATTGGATATTAGATGTGGATTAGACATAAATCCATACCTTTTTACCAAAATACGAATTCATTTGTAAGCAAATCTTCTGTACAATTTCAACAATATCGTAAATATTCTCAATGATATCAGCTCTAGTTGTGCACGGTATTATGATATTCGCAAGAATAGGTCTCATATTATTATTTGATTCCCTCGATGACAGTGGCTTTGAAGGATTTGAAGTCAATTCAATCATCCATCTAAATCATATTCCATGAGAATGATGATTGGAAAGAAAAAAATAAATATTTGTGATATTCAGCATTAGAGCCAAGAAAAAAAAAATTCAATTACAATCGATTTTCCTCAACACTTACTCGATGGTTTTGCCAACAATTCGTAGGCGTTCAAGTAGCACCGTCATGTAGAGCGCAAACATAAAGTTGAAAGTCAATAAGCCCATTTTTGCAACAACAAATGAGAGCCAATAAAATGTTGATGCCACTTCTGATGGATTAACGCCCATGAGATAGTGTAGGGTTGAAATGCTGCCGGCACAGCATATTATGACTGGAAAAAAAAATTGATGGGATTTTATGGATTAAATAAAGTTTTTTATGTTTGTGGAAATATGGTGTGCTGGGTATTAAAGTTTATGGATGGAACTTGTTGGAATGCTGATGCTTTTGTGGCTTTAAAATTGTTGATTTCGAAAAAAAAAGTTTTAAATTTCAATTTTTAAATTCAAAAATTTTTTTAAATTTTTAAATTCCGATAAAATTTAAAACTTTTAAAATCAAAAATTAAAAAAATTTTTAAAATCCTCAAATTTAAAAAAAAAGGAAAAATATTTTAAAAAATTTTAAATATAAATTTTTAAAATAATTTTAAAAGCTTTAAATATCAATTTTTTTAAATTTTAGAAAAAAAAATTTAAATTTAAATTTTCAAATTTTTAAAAACTTGAAATAATTTTTGTTTTTGACCAATTCAAAACTTTTTAAAATATTTTCAAATTTTTTAAATTACAAAAATTTTTCAAAAACAAAAAAATGAAATATTTTAAAAATTTTTGAATTTTTTTTTTAAATTTAATTTTTTTTAAATTGGGACCAAAAAATTTTAAGAAACTTTAAGTTCTTCTTTTTTTAAATATCTTTTCAATTCTTTCTAAAATTTAAAAATTTAAATTTTTTCAAAATAAATTTAAAAAAAAATTCAAACAACTTTGAATTTCCCATTAAAGTCACAAAAAAATTCCACAAATATTTACTAAAAACAGCAAAAATGGAAAGCCTCTTAATTCTTAAATGCGACGCTCCATACGAAATCTGCAGCGCTTGCAACTTTTGATCCAATTCCTGAATCAAAATGCCAACCGACTGAATTGTGTAACGAGACCGATCAGCCGCAACGAGAACAATAAAGAAAATTGCTGAATTTGGTATAAACTGTAAGAAAAATAAGGAAAAATTGTGTAATTTTCACCATCATCAAAAGGAAATTTGTGCTTACTTGAATCCAATTTGCGGTGTTTGAAATCTCCGAGACAGCTTTATTTTTCCAAAAAATACTACAAATGCAAATCGAGTAGAAGAAAATCATCAAAAATGTCGGAATTCGAACCAAAAATCTCAACGATGGCTTCTGATTCTTTCCATCAACCTGTAGCATGAACGGCGTCAAACCGAAAAATTTTGCAAGATGAAAAAAATATAAAATGCTTATCATGTTGAGCTCTGTGATTTCCTTTCCCTTTCAACACCGTGAATGACTTAACAACTTATGATTGAATGGAAATGAAAATGCTTCATTTTAACTTACCAAAAAAATATAGTTTATTGTTATTACTGATGTGTTGGCGTCAATAATAAAAAAAATTAATTTTTGGGTGATTTTCTATTCATTATAATGCGCGTCTTCAAGGCATCGACTATGATTATAATGAAGAATAATAAATTTTCATGGATTGAAATTATGCCGTGTCATAAGCTATTGAATATCAAGAATTATTATTAAAATGAATATGATTATTAATTTTCGTGATGATTGACTCATTGACTTTCATGATATTATTATTATTTTCTACCCCCATTCCTATGAATTAATGAATTATATTGCGATTATTGGGTGGAGATTACCTTGGAATGGGAAACTGTTGAGGCATAGGGTTGAGTTTAAGGTTAACTGTCACAAATAGAATTGATAAAGTGAAATTCTAGGATTCAAACTAACGGAAGGAAGCTTAACTCGGAAACAAGAATCCAAAATGAGCCTGAATTCTAGAGGATTACTCGACTATTTCCCATAATAACCTACATTATTGCAAAACTTGGAATCGGAATGGCATCTTACGCGTATGGTGGCAATCACACGTATATTCTGGATTCAAACCGATCTTATATTGCTTCTGGAGCCGGTTTTTAATGCAATCTAGAGAAAAGGACCACTGAACTGATAATCGTTAAGCTAAATTCTGAAGAATAAACAAAATTTAACTGTTACTAAGGGAGGATGTCCAAGATTAGAGTAGAAACCAAAGAAGCCATCTGATGGATTTGGACTATCTAATGGCTATTTATTACTTAATAACTATACTCTGAAGACAATTGGCCACCAATTTGAGACAATTTGTAAACTCTTGTAGTCATTTTCTAGTGTATACCCAAGTATAGCCAAGTAAATATCCTCTCTATGAGAATTTGTGGATACCGAGAGTTCGGGAAACTCTATACCCAAGTCTATAACCACTTAAGTGTCAGATTACTATCCGATGACTATTATTATTATTAGATTGTCCTATTCTGACATTGAAAAATCTTAAATTAGACTAGTTTTGCATCAAATTCCCAGAATCTAACCTCAAAATTCAACTACTCTAAGCAAATATCCATCGAATGCCGCAAAACATTCAAAATTACCTAAATTAAAATTCATAAAATTAATTTAACCTACGGCATTTAGTAAACAACTTGTAAATATTCAATTTAAATGCAATCGACCATCCCTCGTCCAAACAATCCTCATTCTACACACCAGTCTACACACCAACAAACCATAAATAACGTCAAGAAAGAGTTTTTTTTACTTCCAATAAATTGTTTTTACAAAATTAAATTTTTCTCATTTCCCCACAAAGTAATTTTCCAATAAATTCGATCTTTAATTACATTCAACAAGAACTGGATATGGATGGTAGAAAAAATTGATTACAGAGCCATCAATAACTAATCGTATGCAATGTGCTGTCGATTGACGACAGACAGTACAGTTCGTTAACAGAAATAATGATGATTATTTGAATAAATTTGATTCATTAATTTGAAATGACGTTGAAATTTCATGTAATTGGAAATAACTTTTTTTTTGTTGTTGTCGTCGTGGAACGGACATGCATATTTATGGGTATGGATAGTTCAAAATCCTGTTAATGGAAAAACACAATTTTTTTTTGGTATTTTCATCTTTTTTGCTGATGTTGATGAAAATTTCGATTCTCATTAAAATATTTCCATCGTCAGTCGATGCAAAATGTTAATTAAAATCGGTATTATCCAATGGATTGGAAAGTATTGCAAATTAATGACTTGACATTTAACGCACTATTATGCTTAAAATCATTAAATTATACATTCATACTTCTTTTTTCATTTCATTTCATTCAACACTGTTTGATATTTACTCTTTATTCAGTATCATCGACCTCATCATCTATGCAGATTCTGCCCTGAATCTTTGACTTTATCTGTGCTGTTTGTGTATTTTACTTCGCTCTTTTTTTGTAGTAATGAAATGCAATTCAATATAAAATGCTGTATGGAAAGGAGTTTGGATTTGGAAGGTCGAAGCGCATTATCTCTGATTATTTAAGATCCAGAATGGTAAGCCATGCATTAAACCCTTGAGTTTGAACTAGAGTTAAGCTTAGACCAGTGGTGGACAACGTGTGTGCTTCGGTACACAATTTGTTACTTATAGAGCTTTAGTTTAGATGTTAACAACTTGTTCTTACTAGGATTTGAACTCACACCCTCAAGATATTCCATGTCTCTTACCTTTAAGTGATCGAAAGCTACTACGGCGAATGTAAATTCCAGAGTGCGGCAACCTGAAAATCGAAAATTCGACATTTGATTGTCGAATTTTTTCTCAAAATTCGATGTTTCATTAGAAAATTTAAAAATAATTTGACAGTTTCCAATTTTGTAACAAAATAAATATTTACGAAGTTTTCATTAGAAATTCTCATTCTAATACAAATTTCGAAGCTTCTAATATCCTAATACAATTCACTTGATGTGGTTTAACGTTATTTTGTGCATAAATTTGCTTAAAAATTCTTTGTAAACATTGAAAATTTTTTCAATGTGTTTTGAAATAATCGGTTATTTCTTCATAACGGAAATTTATTTTTTGAAAAAAGTAACAAAAAAATAATTCAAACAAAAAAATAACAGAAATTTTTCAGATAGCCGCACTCTGGTAAATTCATGTTATGTCTAAGCAGAATGGAATCTGGGGTATTGAGTAGAGATGTCAATACAAATACCCAAATACCCAAATATTTGGGGTATTTCGTACTATTTGGGGTACCCCAAATATTTGGGTTTAAACCCAAATATATTTGGGTCTACCTTAAATCGTCAATATTTAGGTACTCAAAATAAAAATTTTCATTGAAATTTATTGTGAAATTTTTTTGCCAATTTAAATTTAACCTCAGATTTTGAAATTAAAGCCTAATAAGCTTACATTAATAAAATTTGTCAATCATAAAGTTAGTATAGACATTTATATTGAATTTAAGTTATATTTTAGTGTTTTTTGATGCATAATCTAGACCGAAAGTATAGTAAAGTTGCATAAATTCAGTCTTATCATTACCCAGACACAATAGGCAATCTACAGGCAGATAATCATATTTCTGTATGCTATCTGCATAGAAGATAGAATCTTCGAAAAGGTAGTTTTGTTGATCTGTTTTAGAGAGAATTTAAAAAAATCTGTTCATGAATCTCCTGCCATTGTCTGTTTTAAACATTTCTCGTTGGTACAACTTTGGTACAACGGTAAAAATGGGGACAAGAATTAAAATATTTACTCGATTGACTTTTTTAGCTCATTATTTGAATTAAACTAAGCGGTAAATGACTTTTGCAATGATGTCAAAAAAGCTCAGCTGTTATTTGAGACAATTTTTAAACAAAATATTCTTGAAATTGTCCTTAACTTTACTTTTTAGACCAAATTTTTTTAAAAATTATTTGTACAAATATTTGGGGTTTACTATTTGGGTATTTGGGTATTTGTACAAATAGTGAAAACCCAAATAATTGGCATCAATACTATTGAACTATAAATATATAGGCATATCTGCCAGTGCGAGAATAAGGCATCTGTGACGTAGTGGTTTGGCAACGGATCGGATGTTTTTCTCACTCTATTGTGAGTCAATGGGTTCGATTCCCATCAAAGAGTTAGAACACTCAATCACTATATAGACTGTAGTCGATATGACAAGGATTTGCAAAATATTGACTAATATTCAGCTCTGTCATGGAACAAAATATGTAAAATACTGCAACTTCCCAGCTTTAAATCACCAATTCTTACCAAAACTGTATAAAAGTCATCAAAATTTGATGCATTACCACTAAACCAATAACAATTACAAGAACAATATCCAATAAACCCTAAAACCAACAAACTATTTCAATAAATCCATCACACCTCAAAGGTCACCTCACAAAAGGCACTAAAACTATCGTAAACATCACATAAAAATGGATTTTTGCTATAAAATTCAGCTAAAAAGAAGCACAAATAAAAAACTTTTCCTTTTAATGACTTCAGTCAGTTGAAAATTAATTTTGAACATATATCTTCTATACATTCATGTGTTAAATATGCGAAGCTTTCAATTACATTCGTTGCCGGAGGTGATGGCATTGCTGATGTTAATACTGTTGCCTATTTTTTGTTGATATTTCCGCTATTTCCACAACTTTTTTTTATTCATTATCATTTTATAGAACAGAAAAAGGTGCTAAAAGGTATATACAGCGATGAGTATTAAGTTAATGATGTTTTGTTGGTGCGGTTTTATTTGTAGCTAGTAGACTGTATGACTGATGATGAATATGGGTATCGAGTTTCTTGTAATTATGGACATGATAAATTGCTACTGAAAAGAGCTTCGTTGTTCTGAATATGAATCTCTTTTTTTTTTTGGATATGTGATATGGTGATTTTATTCCTGCGAGAGAGACTGACTTAATGAGGCTAAATTAGATTGCTGACTTTGATATACCTGTGTGGTTTAAAGTTACATCGTGTATTAAATTCGGGAAGGCTTTATTGATGTTTGACAAAAAAATGTCAATTTAGTGATTTCGAAACAAAATGAAAGCTTGAAGTTCAAAAAATTCAATTTAAGAAACCGTTAAAATTTGAATTTTTTAAAACGGTTAAAACTTGAATTTTCAAAAACTTTTAAAAATCTGAATTTTTTAAAAACAGTTAAAATTTGAAATTTAAGAAACGGTTAAAAATTTGAGTTTTAAGGATCCGTTAAAATTTGAATTTCCCAAAATCGCTATAATTTGAATTTTAAAAAACTTTTAAAATTTGAATTTTCAAAAATCGTTGAAATTTGAATCTTTATTTTGAATGCTTTTTAAAAAAATCACGTCCTTACAAAATCCTGTTGAAATACTTACAAATTGAAAACAAATATCCAATCCAATTACTAACAGCAATAAAATTCCAATTCCTACTCTATCCATCCCGAAAAAATAACCAATCTATCTAAAAGCCATAAAAATTTCACCAAAACTTCCCAAAACACCAAACTTTTAATTGCATTCTGTCAGCAAATTATTGCTAGATTGAAATATATTGAAAAAATTTTCCATCACTTAATTAAAAAAAGTTCCACTTTCATTTATCTGAAAGTTTTTTTTAGTTTATGAGGAAATTTTTTTTAAAAAAGATTTGTTCAATTTTGCTTACAGAAATTCATGTCGTAGAGCATATTACATACATGAATAAGAAAGAAAACAACAATTTTAAAGCCATACAAGAATGAATGTAAGGAATTACAAAGCAAAAGTTAAAAACAATAACTTAATTTCCAATACAACATACTGTAAAATGGAAAAAGTTTATAATTCACCTAGAATCAGGGTTGGGAGCTGGTTGGGAGTTTGGTGACATTCTAGAGCTAAACAAGACGGGTTTGACAAATCAATCAACTTACCTAACTGCGTTTTGTGTATTGAAACAGAAAACTGAATTTTTGGCTTGACTTTTTTCAAATTTTTCACGATTTGAAATATTTGCGTTTAATTTAAGCTTCGATCCTTAATATAGCAAGAAAGATCACTTTTTGAATCATTATTTAAGTAATACCTTCCGAATATTGCACTTAAATTGCACTAAAAAGAAAATGATTGCATTTTTAAGAATTTTCAATGTTTACTTTTAAGCGGGGCAATGAACTTTTCAGAAATTTCTGACTTTCGATTAAATCATAGAAAATCTGAATGATTCTCTTAATTCAGACTAAAAACTTCAATTCCATGGTCTAAATTACCCAAAAAAAACACCTGCAGCTTTATCACCAATAAACAGCACCCCTGCATAAACAATAAAAATATTTTTTCTCTCTTTTAAAAACATAAGAAAAATGTGTAAGAAAACTAGAAGAAAAAATTCTTTACAGAACAAATTCCTTTCAAACTTTTCCAATGTAGATGTTGGAGAGGAACAGGAAACAGAGAAACTTTTTTTTGGGGTGGGTAAGAAAGTTGCATTAAAAAAATGAAAAACTTTTTCCATTCAAATGAATTTGAAAATGAAAATTTTGTGGTAATTTTTTCAATTCTATGCCAAAATACACAAAGCTGAGAAAAGGGAAAAACTTTTGTCTTAAGAGGCATTTAATGAATTTACGAATTAAGGATCGACAATCCAAAAAGAGAACAGATAGACGAGGGATGGAAAATAAGAACAGATTCGTAGATTTAAACAGTCTAATTAGTTGATTAAAGTTTTATCAAGATTTTCCTACGATTCATCACGTCCATTGTTCCTATCAACATCACATCTTCATCCCTTAATAGATGGTTGATTTAGCAATCAACTTGCCGGAACGATAAAATAATAGAGCAAGGATTTTTTAGCCTAGTTTTGAGATAATGAAGCTTATAACCTCACTTTGATTGGGTGGCTGGCTGAGTGGATGGATGGTTGGGTGGATGACTGCCTGGTTGGCTGGCTGACAAACTGGCATACTGACTGATCGGTTTACTGACTGGCTGACTTGTTGGCTAGCTGAATAGATGGTTGGCTGGCTGTCTGTTTGATTGGCTGCCTATATGGATGGCTAGTTAGCAGGCTGGCTGATTAGCTGGCTTGCTAACTGGCTGTTTGCCTAGCTTAGGCGCAAGATTTTAGCAAACAGGCATCGTCGAGAGCTCTGGTTTGAAGAATTAGCTTCATACCATTGAGTTCGTGGCTTATCGATTGGTTCAGTAGCTTGAAACCTTGGTTAGATGCTTTAATTAATGATTTTTCAATTTTCAATACAAAAAACACGTGTTTTTAGCCCTTTTAAAATTTTGAATTTTTATCAGCCGTTAATTTTCAAAAAAAAATTAACCGTTATTTTTCATAAAATTTTCAGCTCATTTTCAAATGCTTGTTTATTTGAATTCAATTGTGCTTCCTTTCTATTAATCAAAGTGCTGGATAAAAATGCGCCTAAATCCCTCAATCAACAACACGAGGACTTTTAACATTTTTTTGGGTCCAACTTGTAAATTTATGCTTAAAGCAAAATTCTGACTTATGCTTCTTGTTGTTTTTTTGTTGAAATTAATGAGAATAAATAAGAAGAAATGAGATTGAATAATCCTCTATTATATAAAGTTAATCATATAAGGTAGATATTTTTATGCGGGTGAAAAGGGTCGCATGACATGTTAAAAAAATATATTTATAACTAGTTATTTCATCATATTTAATATAAATATTGATATTGAATAAATTTAATATGTACATAAGCAGTATGTGTGTATGTTGAGTTCAAACAAAAAGGTAGCATGATATTCATTTTATATAGGCTTGACATACCGAGTTGTGCAGGATTAAGCAGAGATTTTAAAGAAATCTTGAATTGAGATTTATTTAAAGCCATTTCCTTAAATTTAAAGACGACGCCAGGTCTGTGAATATAATACATACGATCGATCTATTTTACAGCCGGATTCTGCTAGTTTTTCAGCAGAAGTCTGTCATTTTATCAGCTATTTTTGCTAGAAAACATTAGAAATCAAAAGAATTCGGACAAAACAGACGTAAAGTCGGTCGGAATTAGAATAGGGTATGTCATGTAACATTGTATACCAAGAAGGAATAGCAGTGCTAAGCCTAATTATCATGTCACAAGGAATTTCCATCAAGTGCATCAATTCTAAACCAGAGTTGCCAAACATTCACCTGTGACAGGCAAAAACCGTACAATTTCTCGATAATTTGTAACTAAAACCATACAAATTACCCAGAAATTGTACGGTTTTTGTCTGGCACAGGTGCGTGTTTTGCAATTCTGCTCTAAACTAAAGACTGAAATTAAAACATCCCAAAACCTCCACAAAGTATCAACAACAGCTCGGGTATTAAAGGTAGAATAATGTAGAATGTATCATCATCCCCATCACCTCGCCCCACAAAAGCCTGCCAACATTTTTTTCCATATCAATCTCACACGCAAACAAAAAGGAGATTATTTTCTGTCATAACTTATGCCTTGTTTATCAAGACAAAAAAGAAAATTTAATATAAAAAAAAATCAGACGTGATCCCTTTTTGTGATGTTGTTGTTGTTGACTTTTCCAACAAATTAACAGTCACTTTCAAATTATTCCTGCATCTCCTCCCTTGATGCTGTTTGATGTCAAATATTTTTTTAGTAGCAATATATAGTTCCATTGTATTGTTGCCATACGGAAGAGGAAAATTTGCATATTTTTGATGAAGTTTCAATAGCATCAAAATCTCATATTTTTTTAATGTATTGGGGATGGAAGTCAAACATAGTACGTGTAAACTGGTGTTAAATGTTATTTTTCTGGACGAAAAACTTTTTTCCAATTTTTTAGGGCATTTTTATAGCCGGAAAAGAGGTATTTTTCCGTTTGTCTGTCTGTCCGTCGGTCTGTCTGTTCGTCCATCGATCTGTCTATCTGCCCTTCCGTCTGTTTATTTTCCTTCCGTATGTCCGTCCGTCCGTCCGTCAGTCCATCCGTCTAATTGCCAGTCCGTCCATCCGCCTGTCTGTTCGTATGTCTGTCCATCTGTCCGTCCGCTCGTTAGTCTGTTCGTCCGTCCGTTAGTTCATCTGTCCTTGTGTCAGTCGGCAGTAGTGCAACTCTGCTTCCATTTTAAGCTTTTTCGATGCGGTTTTGATTATTTGTGGGGAAACTGCCCTTCTGTCGGTCACATGTGACCACGTCTTTACTAGTTTTGCCTTGTATGGGCAACAAAAAAAAGTTCCTTTTTTTACGCCAGACTCTCATTTTTTATAAAATTTTCCGTAATTTAGTTTGGCCAGAATGAAAATTTTTACCCAGCCTCCCATAATGATGATGGAAATTTTTTTTGTTACCAACACAATTGCATGAAGCCAAAGATTCCTTTTTCCTTCTTCTACTTTTTTTCTGTGTAATAAACTGGAAGTTTTGCTTCCTTTTTTTCTGGCAACTAAATTATAATACTCGATAATAACTCCTCATCAAATTATTATGTAAAAATTTATAGGATATGAAAAAAGTTTTTGTTATTTTTTTGTGGATGAATATTTGAGCATGGGTTAGTTTTTGTAGCATTTTGTCATGGTTAAGGTGTGTGAATTTTAGATTTGAGGTGGATCTTTGGGGTTTGTGGTTGTGGATGGCTAATATACATTGATTCACACTTTGGTTCTCACCAATTCAACACCAAGCTCCAATCTCAGGGTTGGAATAGAAAGGCTCATCCAATTCAACACCAAACTGCTGCGGTATACTAGTAAATGGTTCTCAGAAGTTGCAATATTGCTCTGATGAATTTCACCGAATCCCAAATTCAGACTCTGATGGGAATTGTACTCTGGCCAACCTTAGGCTCAGATGCCTTCCGAAAATTAGGTGGTGAATCTTCAAATGAAACAGAAAGCCTGAATTATTCTATTGTTCTGTCCAGATGCGGAGGCTGCAGTTTTTTGCTATGCGGCATCTGATTTTTACATTACTAGTCTAAATGAGTTTGGAATTCTTTGAAAACAAGCACAATGCCATTGTCATCATATGAATTTCAATTTTCGTGGTATCTTATCAACCAAGTTGCAATATTACTCTGATTGATCATCTCAATAGCCACCGACCATAAATTTGATCAACTGCGTTTCCTAGAACACCTCAAAAATCCAATCCATCCTACATACATCAACTTATCAAATATACAAACAGCAACAACAAATAAGAACAAAACTTTTTTTTTCTCCTACATAAAAAAAGGCAGCAAAATAGCATGAAAAAAAAGTTGCGAGAGTAGAAAAAAGCAGCAAACATGAAAGCACATCAACAATGTGTTGTTTTTCATTTTTCATTCTATGTTTGGCACGGTTTGTGAAGCATAAAAACTACACATAAACTTAAAGCAATAGCAGTTATTGTAATGAATGGGTTCCAACTCATTCCTATATGCCATCCCAATCGATGTAAATTATTATCTATTCAAAGACATTTTTTTGGTGTTCCTTCATATGCAGCATAAGTGTTTAGACACAGTTTTTTGTGTCCTAGAAATCTAGTCAAGCGACAAACAGCTTCTTTAACGGACGGATGAATAACAAAATTGATGGTACAAAAATGTCTCTATATGAGATGGCAGGATGTGCCTTCATCCCTTTTTTTGGAGTGTATGTAAAATAAATTTTTATGTCAGTGGTGTATAAACAATGATGTGTAATGGGGTTGTCTAAGTCTATGTTGAATTGTTCATGTCTTTTTATGCTGTCGATGGGGAAATTTGCTGTTCTTTGGTTGAAGTTGTTGGCTTTTAGCAACGAATTGTTTGATCTTGGCAACAAATGTAAGTTGCTTGGTTTTTAACAATATTCAATATTGCTCATCTAATTCAATATGCCTACTTAGTTATGCATTATTCAAACACTAATCTTTCGCAAACGACATTAAGAAGGCAGAGGCAGTTATGTAGAATACATACGGACTTCATATGATTGCCGAGGCTCGTGTTGTTTCCATATGGCTTTCAAATGGATTTTTCGTGTAGCTCAGACTTGTTCTCAACACTTTAGTCTACTTAATGGACATAGGAATTAAGAATTATCTCAAAAATGGACTTTATGTATCGAAAGTTAATCATAATATACTCAACAGTGTATACTCAACAGCGTATACTCAAGAATGTATACTCAAAAGTTATACTCAAAAATGCATACTCAAAAGCGTATACTCATTGGATGCTAAAGTCCTTAACATTTCAAACTGGCAGAAGTTCTCGAATTATAAAGCCTGCTTAAGACGTTCTCTCTGAGTGGAAATAGATATATGTGCTCCCCATTCAACGAAGCAAGCAAACACACCTTCAATATGTCCATAGCCCACAATACAACTCCCAAAAGATCCTCAATCACTTCCATTTGCATTCTTCCACCACCTCTGCACTAAATGTACAGCAACATGTATAAAACCAAATATGCCAAAAGCTACCAACACCCAAGACCTTCCCTGACATGACATGCAGTCTCACCTCCATCGCTCTAACACCACCGACTGTAACTATATACGTTTAAATATAATAATCCCAAAACATGAAATGAGAAAAGTTTGATTTTTACTTCCACATACAATAAATAGCAATTTTTCACACTCAATGTTTGCTACTGAGACTATGTCTACATACTTTGGTCTAACCGTAGTTGGGTGGATGTCTATGTTATGTAATTGCTCAACACACACTTACATTTTTTTTGGTGTTGCATGTTTGCCTTGTTATTTACTTTGAAATAAACCTAACAAAAATAATAAAGAATGAAAAAAATTCTCAAGTCACGTAAAGCTATAAAGACATCGCATCCTTATCGTTTCTATTAAGAAGTTAGCAACAAGAGCACACACACTACATACACTCCATTTATTTAATCATTAAATGAAAGCTGTTGAGTCAGCAACTTGGTTATATCTTTTTTTTTTTGCCTGCTGCTGATTGTGCAGAACATTTAAAGAAGAATGAAGGAAGTTGGGAATTAGTTGTAGATGATGTGGTTAATTGGGATGTATTGGACGCAGTTTTGAATGTCATTGTAATGTTGCAGGATGATACTTCGCTTATTAACAGATGCAATGAACTGTAGTTTCTGCCTTAAAAATGTTGATTTTGTACTGTGGTTCAATACAACGATAAGAACTGCACAATGAGCAATGACCTTCCAATCGGAAGGTTTAAGTATGCTTTGTGTCTTTCTCCTTACTAACCCTCGATAGCTCAATAGGTAAGAGCACTTGATATGTTGTCTGGAATCAAGAAGACGTGAGTTCGAATCCCACTCGGACTATGTGGTAGAAAGTATCATTTTTCACTGGAACCTTACAAATAGAAAGGTTTTGAAAAAGAAATGAATGGAAATCACCCAATTTTGTTAAGGGAACGGCTTCGGATCTTGCTCTGGCGAGTACGTTGTGGTGTTACTGGTTGGAGTTGTTACAGCGATGAATATAGTTGTGTACACACTTACATGACTGGCTTGGTAATGGAAATTGACAAGCAGTAACCATTGAGAGTCAGCTTTTGTCAGTTTCTTAGTCTCAGCACTTTTGCATTGTTGTTCACACAGAAATCGTATGAGCTCCTTAGGTCTACTTCGTCATTACCTTGTCATACCTTTAGTTTCTTGACTTTTTTTTTTGAGGTAGACCTACCTCGAGAATAAGAATTAAGGTAGAGACAAAGACAATCTACAAGGACACCAAAATGTCAAAGACAATCCAGCATCATCTCATCAACCACACACATAACATCCAGCGACAATAATTTTTCCCTTCCCTTCCTTTTCACGCTGCAATGAGTCTCAAGGAGCAGCAGTAATAAAAAAAATTTTCATCTCACATTAATGCTCTAATTTATGGAAATCAGTTATGTAAAGTGCCTCAAGCGTCACACAAAAAAATTGCAAGCATACATAAAAAAAAAATTAATTAATTCATTTCTGAATTCATGTGTAACATAAAGTTTAGCGCCGTTTTAACAGACATCAGTTTTGCCACCCATCTTTCTCTTACATCCTACCCGACTCTTTATCCACCCGACACAATATACACAATATATTTTAAATAATAAATTCAGCTCAGGGGGTTACTGCATGGAAAATATTCTCTCAACCAAAAAGCGATTAAAACTTTTAATTGGAGAGTAGCAACAGCAACAACAAAAAAAAAACTGAGAATTGTGCACATGCATTGTAGTTGCAGAATTGTAATTTTGAGTCGCATCGAAAAACTAGTATAGACGTTGGTACTCGTGAACGACAAATGTGCAAAGAATTCAAACATTAGCCAAAAAGTCGGACTGACAGGACGGACAGACTAACAGGACGGACAGACTGACAGGACGGACAAACTGACAGGACGGACAAACTGACAGGACGGAAGACGGACAGACTGACAGGACGGACAGACTGACAGGACGGACAGACTAACAGGACGGACAGACTGACAGGACGGACAGACTGACAGGATGGACAGACTGACAGGACGGACAGACTGACAGGACGGACAGACTGACAGGACGGATATACTGACAGGATGGAAAGACTGACAGGACGAACAGACTGACAGGATGGACAGACTGACAGGACGGACAGACTGACAAGACGGACAGACTGACAGGACGGACAGACTGACAGGACGGACAGACTGACAAGACGGACAGACTGACAGGACGGATATACTGACAGGATGGACAGACTGACAGGATGGAAAGACTGACAGGACGAACAGACTGACAGGAAGGACAGACTGACAGATACATGGACGGACAGACAGACAGACAAAGTGCGGACAAAAGTGTCATTTTTTCAGGAAAATGCACCAAAAAAAAAATGAACGGATGAGGAAAAGCCACAAATGTGTGACGATGAAAGATTAATTCACATGATTTGCATAACCAACTTATGTAATTAAATCATAATGGATATTATTGTTCGTAGCTTTATATTTTTACTTCGGCAGCTCGCGAATCTATTTATTTTATAAAAAAAGCAAATAAAAGTGAAAGCATTTAAAATTTTATGGTTTAGTTTGTTAATTACATTTGTTATTGATGGTTGTTACTAGTTGTCGAATGTTTAAGGTTTGTTTACTTTAAGAATTTCAAAAAAAAATTTAAGGGTTGTTGTGAATATGTCAAGTCAAGTGATGTGGATGTGATGTGAAAAGTTTAGAGTTTATCGGCTGTTTATACATGAATAGAGAAATATTGATTTTATTGAGGATATTGAAAATAATTTTGAGTGGATATTTTTATGTGCTCTGGGTATAATAGAGTTATGATAACAATGGATGGACTATATGATTGATGGAATTTTGTGAAATTAAATAATTTAGAGTATGAAGTGGTTTATGTAGAGTATCAATGTGATTCATGTGGCTGAACTAGGTCTATAGATGATGTCTTGACATGTCCTAAAACAGTGCTGCCCAAACTGTGTGCTGCGGTACACTAACGTGGTTTAACACGTGGTCGCCACGTGAGCGACACGTTGCCACCACGTGGTTTACCACGAAGTTTTATCGTGGCATAAAAAAGTTGCTTAACACTGTCTAGGGTGAAGCAGATCTCAAAACCATATCGAGGGGTCTAAAACTACATCCAAACCCTTAAATATTGGATATACTTAGCATGAAACTGATAAATAGTCTTAAAAATCAATTTCCTTTCTCTTCAACAGTTAATTGTCATATTGTCACTCCTAAAACTCCTCAAAGTCTCAAGATGTGAGCCACCACCACCCTCTTCATTCTACAATCGTCCATCGTCGAATCCTCAACCGTTTGCACCGACGCTAACTCCAGACACATATGGACCACCAAGTCAAAATTTTAATGGGTTAAATACTGGATTTATATCATCTACACCATCCAAAAATTATGGACCGCCAAGTCAGTCTTCATCGAATAGTTTTGGGCCTCCGAGCCAGGCTCCATCTAATAGTTATGGACCTCCGAGCCAGGCTCCATCAAATACTTATGGACCACCAAGTCAGACCCCATCGAACAGTTACGGATCGTCAAGCCAGGCTCCATCCAACAGTTACGGACCACCAAGTCAGCCTCCATCAAACAGCTATGGACCACCAAGCCAGCCTCCATCCAACAGTTATGGACCGCCAGCCCAAAACCCTTCAAACAGCTATGGCCCACCAACATTACAACCAGAATATGGAGCACCATCTGCTGACACAACACCATCTGCAGTCGTCCATAAGCATGTGTACGTCCACATCCCACCTCCAGAACCCGATTATACAAATCCAGAATATCCAATAAAAAATCCAGTTCAACCAGTGCAAAAACATTACCGAATAATATTCATTAAAGCACCGACTCAAGCGTCACCAACAATTCCGCCATTACCGCCCATACAATCATCGTCTGAAGAGAAAACAATTGTCTACGTTTTGGTGAAGAAACCTGACGACTTACCAGAAATAATATTGCCAACACCAGCAACAACACCGCCAACGAAGCCTGAAGTCTACTTCATTCGTTACAAAACAGAAGCTGATAAGTCGACATCGACACCAGAAATAGAAACAAGTGGTGGATATTACTGAAGGAAGTGACGATGATTTTTGATATAATATAAATTTTGAGGGCATAAGGTCAATGAATTATTTCATCATCACGTCTCGTTCCTGTCGTCATTTACAATATGCTACTAATGTTTAGTACAAAAAAAAGAAAATCTATAATAAATTCTACCTGAATTAAGATCCTTGATGCGTTGTGATTTTTCTCTATTCAATTCCCTCTGTTTTTTTGCTGTTCCTTTAGCTCATCAAATGACGCGCCATTCGCACGCACAACAAAAGCATGTCATGGAATGAAGATGGAAAGAAAAACAGGAATGAATGACAAATTATGCATCATCAATTACATGTCAACACTCGTTTCGTCTCATTCTGTGATGTAGATGTTGTAGTAAAAGTACCAGGATTGTGTGTCTCATTGCCATTGATGCTCACTCTTCTTTGTTTGCATGGAATAGGATGGAAAATGTTGTTGGGAGAATTCTAAGGTTGGGATACTTTGAAGCGCATTTCAATTTACAGTTGAAATTTGAATTTTACAAAACCGTTAAATTTGAATTCTACAAAACCGTTGAAATTTGAATTCTACAAAATCATTGGAATTTGAATTCTACAAAACCGTTGAAATTACTACAAAAACTGTTGAAATTTGAATTCTACAAAACCGTTGAACAAAACCGTTGGATTTATTTTAAAAATTTGAATTCAACAAACCCGTTTTGAATTCATTAACATTGGAATTTTAAAAAACCGTTTATTCATCATAACAGACACTTAGACAAATTTTAGGCATTTTACTACACATTCTTCCATAACATCAGCACCAAAAAAATTGCGACTAAAGATAGACGAATGGAATTTTATGTGCAATGGATGGGTGAGTGGAGAGCAAGTTACACAACGAAATACAAAAAATAATATAAATTACTATGTATAAAGCTCAGGATTCTTGCTACATTTTAGTGACAATGCCCTGCGGTGAGTGGAGTGGGACATGAGGCTTTTAGTGACGCATCATTTCATGTCCTCTCCATCTTCCTGTACATCTCATAAAAAAGTTTTTCCTTTTTTTTTTTATTTTGGTAATGGCAAATGTAAGTAAATTTGTTGTGGATAATCGGAGGGTTGGGTGAGGTAGGAGTAATGTGACGACCACTACAGGAAAATAACATTCACTTATGACACATTCCCATGCACAGTAAGAGATTTATGTTCACAAATTATTGCCGCCCATCAAGAATATGATGAATAATTACTGTACTCAATAAGCTATTAGTTATTATTATATTAAGACCTCAGAATTATTTTTTGCTTCTTTTCTGATGGTTTTTTATTGTTGGAAGCACTTTAATGTGATTTTCGATATTGTCAATAAATTATCAGAATGAATTATTGGCTTGGGAATGGGATTTTAGGTTAATTTTGTGTGATTTTACAAGTTTTTCAAAAAAAAAAAATGAGAAATTCGAAATTAAAATCGAAGTTCGAATTGATTTTCGAAAAATTCGAAATTGATCTTCGAAAAATTTGAAATTGTATTTCGAAAAATTTAAAACAATAGTTACAAAAATTCAAAATTAAATTTAAAGAATTCAAAAATAAATTTAGAAAAATTCGAAATCAAATTTCGAAATTAAATTTCGAAAATTCAGAATCAAATTTCGAAAAATTCAAAATCAATTTCAATTTAAATTCTGAAAAATTTGAAAATACAAACGTTTAAAAACTATAAATTTTGTTTTCGAAAATTCAAATTCAGAATAACCGTTAAAATCCTAACCTCAAAAAAATTTCCCAAACTATTTCCACAAGGACTTTCACCTACATAATCATGAGTACAACAACAGCAAAAAAAAATGATTGAAATGGCGCCAGTAATTGTATCATAATATCGACATAAATAAGAGCATAAAGAGACATGACAACGAAAAATGAGAATCTGCATGACATATTTTTATTTTAATTCAAGTAGACTATCGATGAAAATGTATCACATTGATTTTCATTCCTCATCGCTTTTTTTTCTGCCGTGATTTAAAGCATTATGTACTGAATCATTTAATAATACTTGAAAGCATGTCATTTAAATGTGTGGGAATTTTTTCACATTTTTATTTCCTTTTGCTTGATTTTTCTTCCATTTTTTTGTCGTGTCTTTTCTATGACAGTGATTCGTCTGATTGATGAAATTGTATAAAGGGAATTTATTTGAATAATAGATTAGATTTATAACTTGAATTAAGGAATTAAATGAGCTCTAGTTGTGATGAAAATTTTTTGATGCACGAAAATCGATTGACGATTGCTTGTCGAGGAGGTTTTTGGGATTGAATATGAAATATGTGGATGTAAGGAATTTAAAAAGAGAATTTTAGGTTTCTGGGATGAACTTCCAGGTGGCACAAGGGTTGAACATGGAAATTGTAGAGATTTTTAAACTTGAGCATGAACTTCCAGGTGAAATAAGGGTTGAATATTGTAAACTATGGATTTTGGACTTTCAGGGTGAACTTCCAGGTGGCACAGGGGCTGTATGAAAGATGATATGGATTTTGGACTTTCAGGATGAGCTTCCAGATGGCATAATGCTTAAATATGGAAATTTTTAAGTTTCAAGCATGAACTTCTAGGTGTCACAAGGGTTGAATATATAAAATATGAATTTTGGACTTCCTGGATGAACCTCCACGTGACACAAGCGCTGAATACAGCAACTGTTGATTAAGGGAATTTCAATAGAAATTATTAGAATATATAAAATGTGGATGCTGGGATTCCAGTATAAACTTCCAGGTGATACAGGGGTTGAATAGAAATTTTAAATTTCCAGAATTAACTTCCAGGTAACCAAGGGGTTAAATATGAGAAATTAAACTTCCAGGTGGAACAAGGCTGCGTTTGAAAGCTATTTGGAGCTCGGAGCTCAGAGTCAATCTCCCTTTATAATTCAACATTACATCCTCTTACTAAATTCCAACTAAATTTTAAATTTTTCATAAATTTTCAATCAAAACATCTCCTGAAAAATTCTTCAATAACAAGAATTCGATATTTTTCATACAGAATATTGTGTTCCAACATACATATATGATGCAACATTAATATCTCATACACTAAGTTCATATCAGGAAAAGCGGTAAGCGAAAGGAGAAAAAAAAAAGTATCAAAAAGGAATTTTACGGATATTAAATTTCCATTTAAAGAGTTTTAAATACAGCAACAAGAAGCAGCATAAAAATAGAGAAAATGTGATCCTGCTTGCAATACAATAATAACTCAACGTATCGCGGAAAATCCCTTCGAAATTGAATGGAAATTAAAATCTTTTTTTCCCTAACACTCGTATGTGGATTGGATATCCATCCCTTCGTCTATTATTTATGAATCTTCAACATTTTTATATTATGATCAACACATTTGAGTCATGTAAGCATATATATGTGAGTCTAAAGTACTTTTCGATGTCATAAATCTATAGAAATGAGGACTTCTTTATCTTTTGTCTTTTTTATAGATTGGATGTGAGGCTATTATCTCATTGAGGACATCCACATGTGTTATAAATAAATGAACAATTTTTCATTTAATATGAATTTGATGTACAACTCTGTTTTTATTGCCCTACGACATAATTATGTATTTTTTCATCTCCTCTACGGCGACATTTTGGTATTAATGTTTAATTAGAAATTTGTGATGAAATTTAATGCTCAATTGATGCTTTAATAAATATTTTCTGTCCTCCATTAAGGATTATTTTTTGTCAATAATAAAATAATTTATTTCTTATTGATTTTTTTTTCTTCTTGCCTTTATGGGAGGAAATTGAGTTTTTCTTGGGATTAGTGATATGTTTGGGTTGCTTTGTTGGTTAACTGAATTCGTGTTAGCGTCTTTGCATCATTTCTGCATCTTTTTGAGTCATTTTGAATTTTCTCTGCTTCTTAATTCGTTTGCATCTTTTTTTTCTTCGTAAACTAATTTTTTGCATCAATGCAGCATCTTTTTTATATCATTTTGTGTCTTGTTTGCATTTTAGTCGTTTTTGCATCTTTTTTTGCTTCTTGAACTTGTATTTTGCATCATTTTGTATCATCTTTGCTTCTTAGTCGAATTTGCATCTTGAACTAATTTATTGCACTATTTCTGCATCATTTTGAATCTTCTTTGATTTCTGATCGTTTTTGCATCTTTTTTGCTTTTGGAATTAATTTTTTGCATCATTTCGTGATTTTTCAGAAATCATTTTGAATTTTCTCTTCTTCTTAATTTGTTTTGCTTTTCTTTTTGTTCCTGAACTAATTTTTTCCATCAATTCTGAATCTATTTTTATCATTTTGTGTCTTCGTTGCATCTTAATTGTTTTTGCATCTTTTTTTGCAACCTCAACATTTTGAACCTAATTGGCTTCTTGAACGTTTTTGCATCTATTTTTGATTCATGAACTAATTTTTTACATCTTTTCTGCATCATTTTAGAGTCATTTTGAATCTTCTTTGATTCTTAATTGTTTTTGCGTCGTTTTTACTTCTTAAACACATTTTTTGTTCCATTCTCGCATCTTTTAAATCATTTTGTATCTTCTTTGCATTTTGAACTATTTTTTTGCATCTTTTCTGCTTCTCAGTCTTTTTTTGCATCTTTCCAACACAAAACTGCACGAACTTATTACTTCTACCATTAAAATCACATCTCATTAACTTCTCTTTCACAAATATTTCCGTTTTAATTCATTACGACAGATAGAAAATTGAAATGAAAGTCATTAACTAATGGATGGACTTAACGGCAATCGACGTCAGACACAAATTACGATTCAATTACATCGAACTGTCTTCTATTTAATCTCACAATATTTATTAATTTTTCAAAAAAGAGTTTCCAGCACGCCTCATGTCTCATCCTTTAATGTGAAGGAAGTAGAAGAAGCAAAATCAATTTTTCCACTCATTTTCCCACTCAATTGAGTGTGCCCATCATCATCATGACTAAATGCTCAATGATGAATAAATTGTTTCAAGTTAAATGACATAAAATGAGCATTCATGTACACATTGTGTTATATTTACCATGAAAATTAATGATATTGCTTTTGAATTCAGACATCCAGTACAGTATGCACTTTTTATCCATACGTCTGTAAATTTTTTTTGCAAATATTATGATTAATAATGCAACCCTCAGTGTCTTGTGAATATTTATTCATGACAAATTGAGTAACGGTAACGTAAGGGACGATCTACATTCCTTTATGCATACATGACATGTTATTCAGTCAAAACGATGAATGGATGAATGTTTGGTGCATTTTATGGTGAATTTTTTTGTGCTGTTGACTTTCTATTGAGGAGGAATTTTTGGAGGATATTGCAGGGAATTTGAAGGGATATTGGTTCTGTCCATGACATCGGCAAATGACGATGCGATATGGACAAGTTGGAGCTAAGTGTCCATAGGTCAGCATATCGAGTGTCACATCAGTCGAAATCAGTCCTTAAGGTGTCGTCAGGGCAACTTGAAGTCTTATCGTCAATTTAAGGACGAGGCAATGTCGTAGCGAACACACTGAGTTGTTCGGACTTGACTATGAATCCATGTCCATGGATTTGGTAAAATATGGAAATTTGTCATGTTTCAGTCAGTCTGGTAAACTTCGTATGCATTTCAAAATCGAGTTCATCATGAATCTTGGAATCCAGAAGTCATTTTGACCTAAAATTGGATTTTTTAGGATCTAAGGAGCCTTACAAAGCTATCCTATCCCTTTTGATGAGCTTCAAGAGTGTCACATCCTCTAAGACACCATTAAATCCTCTAAAAAATCTTCAAAATCCCATCAACATCCCTGCAGCCAACAGCACAAAATGCCTGACACAAAATGTAAACAAATGATGATGGCTTAACAAAGACAAAAGACTGAGATATATGTTGAACGACATAACCGCAAACAAATGAACGAAACAACTAGATTATGATTTTAAGCATCGTCTATGTACATACATTCAGGGGCTTATGATAATTTTTTTGGGCTTCATTATTTAGATGCTGGCTGAAAATGTAAAGATACAAGGATCTTCTTAGTAATTTGTAAAGTTTTTGAATTAATTTAAGCGATAAAGGACTTCATTAGCGACGGTTAGGATGGATAATGGATGAAAATATGTAATAAAAGCAATTCTGGGAAATTGGTTCGGTATTCATTGGGTTTATGGAATATTAATTGGAATTATGTTTTTGGCGATGACCTCATTTTGACGGTTAATTTCGCTGATTTGGGGTTTTCACTTCAGAATGTTGAAGGTTTAGTGGATGTTGTGTAGGAATCCGAATAGCACAAGTCAGTTAATCGATCCAAAATCTGGAGCCAAATAGGCTTGATCCTGGCATAGTGAATTTGAATCGAATCATTCAGCAAGTCAGAGACAAGTTGGTCTAGAGATGGATTTTGGATCGATTAACCGACTTGTGGTGTTTGGAGGAGCATTATAGTCTGACGACTCACACTATAGAGCTAGTAACTGAGGATCCAATGGCTTTGCTCCTAACAACAATTCCTGTAAGTAAGTTTGTCAAATTCTAATGAATTCGATCAATAAAAACAACATTAAACCTAATTTTCTTCAAAACATTACAAGTTAAACTCTAAATTCTATTAAAATCTCATTCATCTTAGATTACTTGCAATCTTACTTCTCATAAATCTCTCATCTATTTATAAAAACATTAATAAATCGCGTTATTTTCAGTCAACATTTTCATTTTTCCTTTCTTTTTATAAAAAGAACACAAAATTATTTCTTCCCGCCTACAATTTACGCTTTATTCTGTTGTTGCTGTGTAAATGTACATGCATAGTTAACGTCATTTCATGTCGTTGTTTATCTTCCTTCTTGTAAACTTTTTTTTAACAATATCATTAAGTAATGTTTTATTATTATTAAATTCAGCCAACGCATCTTGAGGTTAAATGCAAGTTAAATGTGTATTGAGAAATGAATGAGGTAAATGTACATGAAGTTTGAATAAAGAATTGTGGATTAAATGAATTTGGATCATTATTTTGATTGAGAGTTGGAATTTTTCAAGCAATATTGAGCAATAAGCAACAATATTAAAAATTGAGCAACAAAGATTAAAATTGACAGTAAATGTTCGAAATTAAGCAACAAGGTTCGAATTTGAGCAACACAGTTCAAATTTTAGTGACAATATTCAAAATTGAGCAAGAAAGTTCAAAAATTGAGCAAAAAGGTTCAAAATTCAGCAAACAAGCTCAAAATTTAGCGACAAAGTTAAAAAATGGAGCAACTTATTCTATCATTGAGCAACAAAGTTCAAAAATTAAGCAACAAGGTTCAAAACTGAGCAACAAAATTCAATATTGAGCGACAAAGTTCAAAAAATTAATAATTTATTCTAAAATTGAGTAATTAAATGAATTAACAAATGATAATCAGACAATGTCTATGTAGACGACTAAAAATAATCAATTAAAGCAGTCTCTTAACCTAGACCTCAACTCCATAAACGCAAATTACCAGACAGACAAAAAGTAAATTCCTCCACGAAAAAAAAAAAGTAAAATAAAATAAAAATAAAGTAAAAATTTACAATAAAAATTAAGAACGAAATGAAAATGAAAATGTTAGCGATAGCAACAGCAGCAGCACATCCAACCGCACATTACATTACAAACCAAGAAGCACAACATAGCATTAAAGCGTATAAAGTTGAAAAATAATATATAAAATTGAAACGTGTAAATTGACAATAAAAATTGAGAGATGTTTCTCCCTGTTGGATATACAATTTCTTTTCAATTACACAAAAGCTCACAAAGTAATAAACATTCTCGCTCATTAAATTCTCAAACTGCCATGAAGAACAGACATAAAAAAAAAATTTCCTGTGTTGATTTTTCTTCTTTACTTTTCGTGCTAAATGAAGACAATTTTTTTTCGTCGTAACTGCTGCTGCTGCTCCGTCTCATTCAAATGCAGTGTACACACAGTTTGCGAGGCACAGGGAGGAGGAATAAAAAGGAGGGAAAAAGAAGTTATTGAACGAAAAAAAATTCCACTTAACTCTTTTTTTCTTTATTTTAATATTTGCTGAATGCTACTGCTGCTTTTGGCAATGTACAGATACTTAAGTTTAATTTTATATCCATTAAGATGAACGTTTATTTTAATGTCTTTATATACAATTTTAATGTGGAGGTTGGTTGAATGCTCATTTAAATAATTTTTGACGCTTTCCCATGCTTTGCTATGTTGAGGACAGATTGGGTCGGTTTGGGATTTGATGATAAGGTGTCTGGACATAAGAGTAATTGCTTGATGCAAGGTAGAGCTTGTACTCGACTCGAGACGACTCAAAACAACTGAAATCACGTAGAAATCTATAGAAAATTGACCCGAACAGCACAGGGTGTTTGCTAAGGCACTGATTATTCGTCATATTACCTTTAAGATGCAAAGTTGCCTTATCGTCGACGACACTGCTGATTTTGACCAATTTCTACTGAAAAAATGCAGTTCTCCACATTGTGTCACTCGGATGATTCTCAAATTATGCTCAATGTCTTAGCTAAGACCGAGAATGTACAATTTGGCAATAGGCAACCCGAACAGCGCTACATAGTCGATGTCTAAATGCCCTGAAAGCATCAGTTGTTGATTAGATAACATTTTAAGGAAGCATGATTCGACTTTGGGAGACAGGAATTGGATCAGAGCATCAAAGGCAAACTACTCCGACCATTGAACTCTTGGAGTAAGGCAGTTGATAGAATTAGAGTTAAATTTGGTTCTTGTAGTTGACAGAAGACAACCAGCGATAGATTTAGATTCAGATGCCAACAAACAAAGGTCATGGATCACAGTTGATATGTACGGCCAACGAAATAAGTAAAGTCAGCCGTAGACAACCGTAGAAAAGGAAAAAGAGCTGCAAATAAAGAAACTGGCAGAAGTAACTGTTTATGCCAGGAACACAAACCTGTTCAATCGTTTCGTTAGCGCTCTCCGTCTCGCAGTGGACTAACAAGGACTGTTAATGACAATATCCTCCTCCCCTTCACCCTCATGCTACTACAGTAAGTGATTTAGTCTGTCACCGCCTAAAAACTCTAATATTAAGCAACATCAATATCACAACATGCGCTCCATAACCTCCTCAAATCCCCTTTCAATGCCCATTTAACCAGTTCCTCAATTCCTTCATGCTTAAAAAACAACAGTCCCATTTATATCACATAATATTCAAATTGTGTGCCCTGTGTGCAAGTCACAATCAATAAGAATCATGCAGTGTGATGAGGTGTTGAGTTCAGAGAATGAACAAAAATGCAAATTTTCAATTCACAACGTGAGCGAATTACTTAAGAAGAGATTAATTTCCATTTTTTGATGCTGATTCTGATGATTTCTTGACTTTTTTCTTATTTCCCGTGAGGCAAATTGTGCGACGTGCTAAAAAACAATTGATAATTCGTTGGAATGGCTGAATTGTTATCGGAAGTAAGAAATTGAATTGGAAATACGATGAAGAACTAATAACTGTGGCTGTGGATAAAATATTAAAAAATTTCTCATTTTTCTCAATGGATATAAGTACCATCTGTGTCATGTCTGGCTTTTTTTCATCCTTCCTGCATGTGTACATGAACAATTTTTTTTGTTTCCAGGCTCCAGCAGCAACAAACATCATTTTAATTTCCTTCATGCGCCAATTTTTTTGAATCCTGATATTACTTATGCCACGTCTCAGGCGTTGACCGAATAATTCAGGGAAATATTTTTTTTATTGCCTTCACTCATCCATAAATGCACATTTTTTTGTGTCTTGTGTCTTGTGAATTGTGGATTATCTCACATTGCTTATACGCCCGCAGTATAAAAAGCTCTTACAAAAATAAACATCAACATTCACATGATTGCAATAAATAATCTCTCTTTTTTTTGGAGCATTTTGTAGATAGTTTGGAGTGGAATGTGCTGTTGGGGGTGAAGTTTAGAGTGTCTGGCTGGGAAAATATCTAGAATGGCAATTTGACACACTTTTATTGGTCTAAACCAGTGATAGACAACAAGTGTCGCCTGAAGACTAGATGCCACCTGTAAATCTTTGAAAGGCTTGTGAACTGTATGTAATAAAATGCGGTTTTGTCTTAAACCTGTGTACCAAGATGTACAACGGAACATCCTAATAAGTTGGCCAGGAAATTCAGTCACTGGTCAAAATTGATTGAATATACTCAGACAGTGTTGATTATCAGTAAAGGAACTTGTTTCGAAACTCATGAGTGTGGCACGATGAATACACTCAGGCCAACGCATCGCCGTGTCTGTGACAAGATCTTGTCTCGAGCTTCGAGCCTGACGGTTGAAAAACGGCTGAATTCCATGACGAATAATGAAATTTGTTGCATCGAGTTGTTCAGGTCTGCTTTATGACATCAAAAATGCTCCAATTATGATTCTTCTGGTGGTTGAATCTCTTAAAATGAACTGGAGACCAGTTAGCTAGATTTTGGACGAAGCAAAAGTGCCTTATTAGATCACTTGTCCAGTCGTGAGTCAAGAAAGTTGATATTTAACTTCAACTCCTGGGTTCAAATCCTATCATCAGGAGATCCTAACCTATAAGTGATTTTCCGGAAGTTCAGGATCTTCGGCTTCTTAATTGCAATAGTTTGATCCGAATCCCAGATAATAGAGTCCACTAATCTAGTCCATAACCTCAAAATGCGCCACATCCAACCCCTTCAAAATAATTCCCACACATCGTCATCCATGCATGTCTCAGTCATTGGCTTCAATACAATTTATTTATATTTTCATGCCATCCTCCAAAGTTTAGTAATTTTTTTTTCTCACAACAACAGCATCAAGCGAGCACTTCTGCTATAGAGCTTATCTAGAAAATTGCACTTACATGAATATTTGCATTACATTTGGCAAATAAAATATTTACAAAATAGAGTCGAAACGTTGATTGGAACTGAGTTAGCGTGTGCGGATAAAGGAAGGATCGAAAGAGGAAGGAGTTTGGATATACAGAAAAAAAATTTCATGTTTATCGCATTTTTGGTGTGTCACATGCTTTCCATATTCGACTTCCAAAATAACAAACTGTTCATATGAATTGGATATGCTTAATGTATTCAGAATGTAACATACGTAAAATGTGATGACAATGCAATTTTCAAATGTATCGATACATATTCTCTAGTATGTTGGAATGAAGGAAGTTATGGATGAAGAAAGGAATTGTGACAAATAGGAAATATTTTTTTTATGGTATGTGCTCGGAAATGCTATTTCGGAGATGAGGATTATCGATGAATTTTTTTCGGAATATGGAAATTTTTTTAAGACTGGTT
Organism: Chironomus tepperi; assembly: GCF_022539635.2. Lineage (NCBI taxonomy): Eukaryota > Metazoa > Arthropoda > Insecta > Diptera > Chironomidae > Chironomus > Chironomus tepperi. Next base: position 8,664,101 of record NW_027226207.1, read on the forward strand.
CTCACTGTTCGAGTTCATTAGGAATTTATGGATGATTTGGAGACTGATTTTGGATAGTTCAACAGTGTAGTGGGTCTGCATAGTCAGTTTAAGGAGCAATTAAGCTCAAAATTGGATGTTTTTTGTGAATTATTCTATTTAATGTAATTTAAAGCGCGTGTTTTACATATAATATGTAAAATGGATGTTTTACGTAGAATGAACATTGTACGTACGTAATTTACAAACATTAAATGTTTTACGTATAAAATACGTACGTAATTGACAAGCATTGGATGTTTTACGTACAAAACATGCACAATGAACGTTTTACGTACGTAATTTACATACAATGAATGCTTTACGTACAAAATACGTACGTAATTTAGAAACAATGAACATTTTACGTACGTAATTTCCATACAATTAATGTTTTACGTATGCAATTTACATTAAATTAATGTTTTGCGCTGATAACAGCGCATTATGTTGTTTAACATCTTTTGTAGAATTATTTGAATCGTTTTCTATTCAATTTACCCTTCCAATCTAGATTCTACACCACTTAACCTTCAAAACTTTTCTCAAAACTCTTCTTGATAACTCCACATCCGATACAATCCATTAAACCTTCCCTTTATCTCACCCAAAACTAATAGAAACAAAACCTAATCTAATTTTATTAACCAATTTCATCCACAACACGTTATTCAAAATATCAAACGCCTTTATCTCAAGCTTAATATCATCACGTATAATGCGAGCATTTCCATCACCCGTTAGTAGCTTTAAAGTTAAATCAGCTAATAGTAATAAACATAAAATCAAATTTCCTCCAATAATCGTCTTGAAAAAAAGCTAAAAATTGAAGTGAAAAAGTTTTTCAATTCCAATTTTCGAACTTTCTGCCTTAAAGCTTATTATTACCATAAAACTACAATTCAAATGAAATTTGATAAGTAAATAAATAAAAAGAATCTTTTTTTTATTATTGCCAAAAATCAAATCCCATGAACGTATAGACATGGCAAATTCTCATCATCAACATCATATTGCCGAAAAAAATATTTTAGCATAAAAGGAATCAAAAGTAAATAAATATTGAATACAAATTGTGTCTTGAGGCAAAGCTCTTTAAATATAATAACGACCACAAGAGAAATGAGATTTTCCTTCCTTTTTGAATTTTGCATTTGTCTATTCAAATATCTTTGATTCTCTTTACGGTCGGTCACCAATTCTATAAATATTTATTAATTATTACCATCGTTGCATTTCATCGTTGTCTGTTTCTGGATCTTTCAACAAATATTTGTACATTTATTTGGATATTCTGAGTGAGTTTGTTTTAGATTCATTAGGTACGGAGGAGATTTTATCGATTCATCCATATATAATTATGTTTAGATTCAATTATGTTCCTGCATGTTTAAATTCTTAATTTTAATTATCGGAAAATTTGAAATTTGAACTTTTTGAAACCTGCGAAATTCAAATCTTACAAAACCATTAAGATTCAAATTTTAAAAAGCCGTTAAAATTCAAATTTTACAAAAGCCGTTAAAATTTAAATTTTACAAAACTGTTAAAATTCAAATTTTACAAAACTGTTAAAATTCAAATTTTACAAAACAATTAAAATTCAAAATTTACAAAACCGTTAAAATTCTAATTTTCAAAGCTGTTATTCGAATTTCACAAAGTCGTTTAGATTCAAATTTTACAAGACCGTAAAAATTCAAAATTTACAAAACCGTTAAAATTCAAGATATGTATTTTTCATTGAAATTGATATCTGACAAAATTCAAATATTAAGAGACGGTTAAAATTTAAATTTTCCATTCCCGTTAAATTCATTAAACCTTTTCAAACCATTTAAATTCCATTTAAAATCAATAAAATGATTATTGACACCAAACATTCAATTCTTCACAAAAAATAGCCCAAAAACAATTTCCTCACATCATTCCATCCATCCATTCCACCCAACCAGCAAGTATCATCTTTCCATAGAGCATAATGATCAAGACCGTTTATATCGACTAAATTTGACACAAATTAACCAAATAGGCAAATCATGACACCATCAACGCGACGATTGCCGAAAAAAAATATCAAATTCACCTTTTCATCACTTTTAAAATGATAATAAAATACACCAAAAAATTGCTTTTCGCTTTCTCGCATCAGACGAACGACTATAGCCAGCTTAAATCTCAATCATATCTATCAATCATTGGAAAATCGAAGAAAGATATCGAAAAACATTACCTCATTAACAATAAGGCGTGGGTTTCAATCACTTTTACGTTGCGTACCTTGTCAAATACATATTTATGTCACTGTGTAGTGTTTAAGCCTCTTCGATTACTTGTTGTCTCTTTACTTTTGTCTTGTTTTGAGTGAGGAGAGGAGAAAATTATTCTTGGAAATCGAAGGTGATTTTGTGGGTTCAATTGCTGCTTATTTGAGGGAGATTATTATTGAATTTGATGGCTTGTTGTTTTTACTAAGTTACGCTGAGTTAAGCTGAATAAACTGGATTGGAGTGAATAAGCTGAATTGTGGTGAATAAACTGTATTATGGTAAATAAGCTGAATTGTGGTAATTATGCTGAATTGTGGTCAATATGTTGAATTAGACTGAATTATGGCAAATAAGCTGAATTTTACAAAATAAGCTGAATTGTGGTAAATTAGCTGAATTGTACTGAATAAGCTAAATTGTGTTGAATATGTTGAATTGTACTAAACAAGCTGAATTGTACTGAATAAGCTAAATTGTACTGAACAAGCTGAATTGAATTAAATAAGCTGAATTGTGGTGAATAAGCCGAGTTGAACTGAATCTTAAGCAATGCAGCCAATCCACAATTCCTCCTTAAGCACCAACAAACTTCACTCCAAACAAAACGCACTCAATCCAACTGCAACTCCGCTTTCCGCAACTTGTTTTCTATGTCAAACAGTGAACATTTGATTTAAATGTCGATAATTTTATATTCCGTAGATTAAAAAAAAAATCAAATAATTGTGAAACAGCATAGACAGATACAAAAAAGAGACAAAAGAGGCACAAAACATAAAATTGTGTTGTTAAACTTAACTGAATATCTCATAAAATGTCAATAGCAAATGCCAATTATCGACAGCGATACATGCACACATAAAAAAAAACTTTTAATCAATAAAATGTGCGTTTTTTATGATAAATGATTTGAACAAAAGGCAGCATAAAAATGCATAAAAAAAGTCTCTTAAAAAATTTATTGCTATTCAATTCCGATTCGCATTAGGGGCAACAAGCATCAATTTTTTTAGTGGATTTTTGAAAAAATGTTGCTTATTAATTCACTTTGGTCGACTGGCTGGCTGGGTTACTAGATAAGGGACGAGATCTCAGCAACCAGAACTCGTAGAAAGCTCTAGATTGAAGCATTAGGTTTGTGCCATCTAGTTTTAGCGGTACCAATTCGTTTGGAACTACAAAATCATCTTTATCCACGTTAATTAATGATTTTTCTTTAAATAAGCAAAAGAAAGGAATTTTTTTCAAAGCGTTGCTTTCAATATTTTCAAATATTTAGCAACCGTTAGAAAAGTCAAATTTTAAAAAACCGTTATCAGAAAAACTAGGTATTTTTATTGCATATTTTCTCGAAAAGGACTTTGATCCTACTGGATCTTGTTTTGTAGATCTGGAAGTGACTTGGACCTTACTGGATCTTGTTTTTTTAGGTTAGGCAAGTTACTAGAACCTAACTGGATGTTGTTTTTAGGTTTTAAAAGTAAACTGAACCTAATTGGATATGAAATTTACTGAATCTTGCTTTATTGGTCGAAGAACTGGATTATGTGATTGATTAAAATTAGTTTATTAATCAATTACTGATGGCTGGAACAAAAATGCGCTTAAGTCGCTCCATAAGGTCGAGTACTTTTGTTATTTATTTTCATCTCTTCCACATTTTTTGTGTATATATATTTTTTCGGCAAAAGGAAGACAGAGAAAAATGAAATTTTTTTATATATATTATTTTCATGTGGGTGTAATGCGAGTTTTGTGTCTGAATAGTCAGTTTATGATATAAATTATTGATGCCGCACTATGTTGTCTTCATATGACGATGATGATGATTGTTTTGCTGCATTTTAAAACAATTTATTTACTCAGTCATACACAAAAAGAGAGAGAATTTTTATTGTAAATATTAAAATTGAGCCCCAAGGAGCTCCTCCGTACTGTATAATTCATATGTGCATGCATACTGCACAAATTGCTATATCAATATGAATATTCTTTCGGTTTTTTCTGTTGCTGTTGTTGTTGCGCGCTCAAAAAAATGTACATATGAAATTGATATCACTGTGCTTTATGATTATTGGTATTCACTACATAATGTAAGTGCATAAAAGCGCATGAAATTTATGACTACCAGAAAATTTGTACTCAAAACAATTGAAATGAGAGAAAGAAACTGGAAAAAATTTGAATAGGATTGGATGCTAGAGTTTAGATTTTTAGGGATCATTTATTTGGAGGTTTCATGAGAGTGTGAAATCTTCTATTGAGATCTCCTATTGATCGTCTAGATGAGATTTGTCGTTCCAAGTAAGTCAGACCCGGACAGAACTCCGTGTTCACTTGGATATCGGTCCATCGCCATATTAACTGTAATACACAAAGTTGCTCTGATCGCACCGTGAAGCTGGATTTTGACCAACTTTTAGGCCAAAACCTGTGGTTTACCGCATTGTGTCAAAAAAAAAATAAAAAAATAAACATTAGCTTTGCAGACCTTAAGATCCATAGCTGCGCGTTTATATGCGTTTCATGGCTATCGGGAGTTTAACGAGGGAGGATTCGCCAGATCTCTCGCTCAAACCTAGACCTACAGTTTATAGTGGAATCCGAACCACTTCTTTGATGACATTACTGCCTGTAGCCTTCAAAGGGAGGCTGTGAGCCGCGTTTCCACTACATATGATTCGAAAAAGGACATGTGAAAAATTTCCCATGCCGAGTCTCGAACCCATGATCGCTAGATCGGTGTTGCAATAATTATGTACCGAAGTACTAAACCATTCCGCCACCGAGCCACCTCGACTCGCATTGTGTCAATCAGAAGCTAAAAGTCATCTAGGATTTTGTCCATTGAACCTGCCATAGCCACAACCAGTTAAAAAGAAATCCATTCACTCGAGTATTCAGTTAAATAACCCGATCAGCACAAATTTCATTTTTCGCTTTAAAAACGGGATAATATCAGCTAAGACTTCCATTAGAGCCATCAGGTCACTCTCCCATCTTACCCAGAACATGGAGACGTAACCGGGACAAAGAATTTCCAGTTAAGGTTTCGAGATTTGATCGAAACTTTGAATAATTCCCTTGTAGTGTTCGTCTCGGTTTCGAAAATTTGTTGAAATGTCATGGTTGAAAGAGCGGGAAACCCCACTAGATACATCATTACACTGTCTTATGGTTAAACCGCGCCAAAGCCAGCTAGAAATGTCTAGTCCCGAGTTTTTTCCACTTGTGCTCATCAATATAGTCAAGAATTTTCATTTAAATTTATTCAAAAATTATTAACATCCCCAATACAGCACAGCTTCCAAACCTTAACAACAAATGTTTTTCCATCCCGACATTTCTGAAATCATGATCACATATAGGACCACAGACAACAGCGAAAAATTTATTTGTTTATTTTTTTTCGCTTTCATTTTCCGTGATTACAAACCACGCGCGATTGCATTTTTTTTACCAGCCACGATGAACATCATAGAGAATTGCAATTCTGTTCTCATGTATTTTTATCGTAATCATTTCAGTTCTTTAACATTCATTTTTTATTATCGATATTATTTTAACTCATTCATTTGATAATTGTTTTTGGTGCTTCGGCAATAAAACAAGCGTACCGTAGACTGAGCGAGAGACACAAAATACCACAAAAATCGGATATACGGTGAATGTTATGATAGCATATTTCAATCGGAAAAATCAATTGTCACCAAATTTTCATGAATGAAATGATAAAAGGTTGGAGGTATAAATAATTGGTAGTTTTGTGAATCAGCACTTTGACCTGCATAATTTATTGTAAACAAAAGAAGGTTTGAAGTCAATTTTTTGGAACATGGGAAAGATTAGTCAGATAGATTTTAGTTTGTCTATCTGACTGTCTGGTAGTTTAAATAAAAATCCCAGTTCTTTCTGGTTCTGAAAAACAAGTTAGGAAGCAAAATAGAGAATAATCAGTGCCAGATCGACGAATGGCCAATGTAAAACCAAATTCGGTGTCTAAACGGTACCAAGTTGCCACGACCTAGAGCATATTATGCCTGAGTGGCATGTAAGTTCGTGCATTTGGATTTTGCATCAGTTGCGTGGCCGATACTCGATCGATTTCCCACTCTACTTGAATTTTTCATGAAATCTAAACGAACTGAATTCGAGTTCTGATACAAGTATCTTGTAAACTTTATATGAAGTATTGAGTAACCCTAGCATTGAACATTGAGTATGAGCTAAATATAAATCCCTGGAGTTGGTGTCCTAACCGAACCAGGATATCCTACCCTACTTCTCCTTCAGTCCTAGGTTACCTAAGAAAGAGGGAAAAAGAGTAATCTAGGAATATCCGGGTAGAGTAGAATGGAGTGTCCCGGATAAATTAAGAAACTGGCACCTAGAAGCGGGTAGTATTGGGTCGAATTCACTTGAAGGAGGAAGGATCAGCCTAAAAAGACATCGAATATAATTTTCTTAAGCTCAACTTTAAGATTTTTTGAGAAAATCCCAAACTAGTCAGAAATTCCATGCCATAAAACCTCAAAATCACTCTAAACAAACATACATCGCACTATGCCCCTGACTGGTGCCTCTCTAATCCCCTCCTTCCACATTAGTCTTATTCACTCCCGATATCGACAATCGTGATGATGACAATGAAATAAAAACCTAATATTTTTTTGCTTTTCTTTGACGATGATTTCACACAAAATTTTTTATCGTCATTCTCGTCTCTCTATGGTGATATTGATTGAGAGTACTCGAAATGAGTTTTATAAGATTGAAGATTTTCGTCTTATTTTTTTTGCGTTAGCTTTTCAGAATTCTCTGTTCAACAGGATTCATCATTGAAAAAAGTTAATGAAAAATGGAATTTTTTCTTTTTGTGTGATGAGAAGCTTGCGTGGATTAAATTTTAAAAAGGAGGATTTGAGGAGGATTTACTTGTGCTGAGACACTGAATTATGAAGCATGATTATCGTTTGTTTGAGGAGAATTTGTGTACTTTTGGGTATGAGATGGACTGTAACTGTGAGAAATTTAATTTAAATCTAGTCTATGAATGAAGGAACGATGAGTAATGAGAATGGAAATTGAATCAGATTTATTTTTAAACAATTTTTAGATGAATTGAATGGAATCTATAAATAAAATGATGTATAATGAGTTTACCATGGAGTTAACATAAATGCAAATAAAGCATCTGGGAAATTTGCAGCAATTCTCATGATTTGGCTTAGAGAAATTTAAAGGAATTGGTACAACGTCTTAGCGACAAAACGTTAAATTGATAATCCTAGCAACACAATGTGGGGATCTGCATTTATAACCTTAAAATGGATCGAAATGCACATATAGATGTAGATGCATCCTTAAAGATCTCTTTGCCGAAATAAGTCGTTAGGTAGAAGTCAGGACACCGTCACGTCTAAACTTCCACGTGGCAACATAGCAGCGCCTTAACTACTGCATTGTGCATTTCAAAAAAGATCAAAAAACTGAACATTTTACTCCAAAATATCACTCAATTCACTTCCGACAGAAACATATTTATCAACATCATCAGCATAACAACAGACACTAAATTCTAGTTCATCCAATTCCATTTCTTAAAGCCATAGAACAATATCCATCCAAAACACTCAACCCTTTAAAATTCTACAAATCAACAAAAAATACCAAAAAAAGGTACACAAAATTTCATTCAAAAAACAATATTTTAAAATTTCCCATTCAAAGACATACCCGAGAGCATAACCATTTGTATCATTTTACAGTGCAACATAAAGAATGAGAAATAAAAACACAGAAAAAATTTCTCAATTTCTTCAACAAAAACATTGTTGAATGTTTTGTTATTGTTTTACTCAACATAACTCTCAATATCAATGTTCACTCTCTTTAGCATAAAACATTCAACTTTCTCTCAACTCTCTCATGCAACATTAAACATTCGGTCTTATGCCGGCAACAATAAAGCATTGTAATGCATCCGTGAGGTGTACTGTTTATTGTGTTATTGATAACTTGTTGAATTTCGCGATATTCTCGTGTGACTGCATAAAAATTTCTATAGAAGCTCTTTAAAATCCTATAAATCATCTCATAGACACAAAAGAGAAGGCGATTTCAATTGGATATTAGCGAATAAATTAAATGATTGATGCATTTAAAAAGCTCTTTTGTTACAGTCAATAATTCCACGAAATGAGAATGAGAATGAGTAGAACCATAAAGAAGTTGAATCTCAAAAGTGAGTTGAACTTATTGACCTCAGACACAACTTCAAGATGCAATTTCACAATGGTTGGGTTGCATTAAATAAAAGTTAAAGGAATTGTTGTAAATTGAGAATAATGTCGTTGATAAAAAAAAGAAGAAAATGAGTTTGGTTATATAATTTTCTACATTATTATTCTTTATGCATTGGAAGTGAGTTGTCGATTATGGTTTATTGGAAATAATGAATTTTCATTAAGGTATAATGTGGGTGTTAAAGATTGAGTTGAGCAATTTGTCCCATAGTCCTTAACAGCATGCACTTTTACTTTACACAGTCAGTACATATCAATTGTAATCAATGGAATCTCTCAAATGGCGCCTAAAAGCTGGTTCAATTACTGATTTCCGTTTGAACAGATGTTATGATGTATACAATGAGCTTTTTGATTGGAAGGCACATGGCATAAAAATAGATCTGTCCTTATATCAATGTAACTCTGTCAAGTGAGGTTTCTTGAAGTCACAGTCTCTGTTTCGGACTACCCAGGAATTCTCGATTTCGGTATTGACATCGGGAACCTTAACTGCCAAGGGATTGGAATTTGTCAAATCCAAATTCAGTTTTTTTCACTTAACTCGGGTCTTTGCCAGAGCCACACCGACCTAAATTCCTTCCGTGTGCCTTCTCAGTAAATTGTAGCGCTTGTAGCTCGATTAACAAACGAAAAAATTAAGTTTGTGGAACTCATGAATCACATTTTGATTTTTTTGGTCAGTTTCCCAACATTGGTGATCAGAAACTAGCTACATCCTTTCAAAACTTCCCCAGAATCAGATTGTCAATGACACTTATGTACATGCTCATCTCTGCAACCGATTCGTAGATTCTTTAGTGTTTTTCGTGATCAATTGTAGTCTACAAGCATCACTTCAGCTCCGAAGCATCTTGTGTGCACCTATACCCGAGTGGCACAATGTGGAGTCCTACATTCTTTCATCACGGTGTCTTCAGGATCACTTCGCGTCTAACAGTTGATACAGCGACTAAGCGGCTTTCTAACGAACATACTGTGTTGCTCAGCATATCCTTCAAGACACCTTAGTATTCTTAATCTTCAGATTAAGAACAAGACACTGCAATTTAATGCTAATGATATCAAACCTCAGACTAGCATTTTTATTAAAATTAGAATATTTGCAACATAATTTTTCCCACTATAAAAACAGTTCTTTATCTCCGAAATAGGTATTCCAAGCAATTCCATTTTTTCCACCATAAACGACTCACATAATTCAACATGAATCCTCTCCCTATCTCCACCAAAGATGTTATCATCATCGTCTCAGTTGACTGTGTAATTTGAAATTTGGTAATTTATTTTTTCTTGACATTTTTCACACCTTTTTTTTGTTAAGCTTCGTTCTGATTTCAAGCAATTCTTCTAGACGTAATTTAATTCTAGTATCCATAAACATAAACCCCTTTTCATGGCTTCTCATGGTAATAGTGAGAGTAACTCTACAATTCTCAATTAAAAAGAACCTCCTTTCTGACATTTAAGCAATTGCAATAAAAACAAATTGTTCTCCTCGAATTTCACGATAGTGCAAAAATATATAAAGATTGTAGAATTGAATGGCAAAAATGTGGGGATTGTTTGTAAGCTAGGGACATGAGGCGTAGGCGGAGAATTTTATTAGGAGGAGAGGGGGTTGACCGATTATTGAAAACCAAATCATATCACGCGTTTTTCAAAAAGCGGTAGTCTTGGCATCGATTTCGGTTTCGGTTCCGGTTTCGATTTCGGTTTCGGTATCGGTTCCGGCTTCGGATTTGGTTTCAGTCTCGGTCTCGATCTTAGCCCCATCCTCTCCACTATGGGCCCAAAATGGCAAAGGTTGTCAAAAATTCAGGTTATGTGTGGATGTTATAGTGCCTGAAAAGTAAAGCGTCCAAAACTGCTGTGTGCCTGACTTATGGCCAAAAAACGATTTTTGGTACCTGCCATTATAAAAATTGTTGGCGTGCTTCTGCATGGACCAATTTTTTCAAACTTTTTATTTATTAGATATATATAGAGCCTACAAAATAGAACACATTTTCATAATTTAGGTTCCACTGTATATCCAAAAAAGTTAAAAATATGTCAAAAAATGCGATTTTTTTAACATTTCATGCTCTCATGCAGCTATATTGCACTATGGGATAAAAAATGTCGATAGAACCTATTTATACCTAAAAATCATCCATAGATTGTAATTTAATTGGATGCACTAGAAAAGCATTTAACTTTAAAGTAAAAATTTTCGGTTTTTTGTGATTTTTTGTTTAACCCCATTTTTCGGAAATTCGTGCTGTTTCAGGTGAACACTGGATTATAGGACTAGTATTGTACTATTATTATGTGAAAAAAAATTTCAATATGGGACCCCCATAGCTCATTTTTGGGGGGTCCAAAGGTATACCCCCCATCAAAAAGGGGGGTTTCTCAAAACTCAATGTTATTTTTCTTAACCGGATGTTTGACAAATAATTTAAAAACACTTTTAAAACACATTTCAATAAATTTTAAGCAGTTCTAAACTGTTCTGAACAATCGAAACTACTCATGTTAGCCAGTTCATAGATTTGTAAGTTTTTGAGTTTTAGACATATTTTCACGAGGTTTTATGGACTCAAATAGCAATACATATAAAAATTGTTTATTTTTTCATAAAGTACTAACAATATCCTATCCAACAATATATAAAATGTCATACATAAGGTCAATTCAGTCAAAAATTTTGAAAAATGTTCAAAATTTAATGTTTTTTGAAAATCATCCTTCACATTTATGCCTATAAATACTGTTAATCTTAAGTATATGAATTAAATTTGGTTTTTTGTAGACATTAGAGTAGTATTAAGGCAATAAAAAGGATTCCTTTAAAAATAGCTTATTCAAAGTCCAATTTACCATATTTTGACTGCCTTTACTCATTGCAGAGAGCATCCAAATTTTATTTTTTGAAATATTTTCTATAGATATATACTAGAACTAATAGAAAATATTCAAAAAACTAATTTTTCGTTGCTAATTGTTAGAATCGAATAGCAAATTTATTCAAAAAATTGCTATTTTTAAGGTTTTTCAATGGACAAATTTGTTCGATTTAATTTTGTTAAAATTATTTTTTTGCCTATTTTCTATAAGTTCTAGTATATATCTATAGAAAATATTTCAAAAAATAAAATTTGGATGCTCTCTGCAATGAGTAAAGGCAGTCAAAATATGGTAAATTGGACTTTGTCCTCTTTTACAATAAGCTATTTTTAAACTTTGATATCCTTTTTATTGCCTTAATACTACTCTAATGTCTACAAAAATACCAAATTTAATTCATATACTTAAGATTAACAGTATTTATAGGCATAAATGTGAAGGATGATTTTCAAAAAACATTAAATTTTGAACATTTTTCAAAATTTTTGACTGAATTGACCTTATGTATGACATTTTATATATTGTTGGATAGGATATTGTTAGTACTTTATGAAAAAATAAACAATTTTTATATGTATTGCTATTTGAGTCCATAAAACCTCGTGAAAATATGTCTAAAACTCAAAAACTTACAAATCTATGAACTGGCTAGCATGAGTAGTTTCGATTGTTCAGAACAGTTTAGAACTGCTTAAAATTTATTGAAATTTTTTAAAAGTGTTTTTAAATTATTTGTCAAACATCCGGTTAAGAATAACATTGAGTTTTGAGAAACCCCTTTTTGATGGGGGTATACCTTTGGACCCCAAAAATGACTATGGGGGTCCCATATTGAAATTTTTTTTCACATAATAATAGTACAATACTAGTCCTAAAATAATCAGTGTTCACCTGAAACAGCACGAATTTCCTTTATAGGGAAAAATGGGGTTAAAGGTCAAAAAATCACAAAAAACCGAAAATTTTTAGCTTTAAAGTTATTTTATGCTTTTCTAGTGCATCCAATTAAATTACAATCTATGGATGATTTTTAGGTATAAATAGGTTCTATCAAATGCATATACATTTTTTATCCCATAGTGCAATATAGCTGCATGAGAGCATGAAATGTTAAAAAAATCGCATTTTTTGACATATTTTTAACTTTTTTGGATATACAGTGGAACCTAAATTATGAAAATGTGTTGCTATTTTGTAGGCTCTATATATATCTAATATAAAAAGTTTGAAAAAATTGGCCCATGCATTGAAGCACGCCAACAATTTTTATAATGGCAGGTACCAAAAATCGTTTTTTGGCCATAAGTCAGGCACACAGCAGTTTTGGACAAAATTTCTTTTTTTCCCGTACACTACTTTTCAGGCACTATAACATCCACACATAACCTGAATTTTTGACAACCTTTGCCATTTTGGGCCCATAGTGCTCTCATTTCTCCTCTAAACACTATACGTCATTTCCGAACAACCTCAGTAGAAGCATTGGAGGAAGAAGAACTAAAAAAACATAACTTTTTCTTCCTCCAACCGCATATAATAGTTTATTTAATGTTCCTTTCATTCAACAAAATGCAAAAGCTAAAAGCTACAAACAACATAAGAAACTTGACTAAATGTGTTGACGGCAGGTACGCAAATGTCAAGTCTTAAAGATATTCATCTTAATGTTTCTTTGTGTACATCATCTTATACACAAAAATAATGTTTTTATGTATGAATATACAGCATAAAAAATAATATAAAAAAGCGTGATATTTCTCTTACCTTTCCACACAGCCATCATCTCATTCCCTTGGCTTGTGTTATCTACTTGTAAGCATTCCGTGTGAGTAAGAAAATATTTTTTCGCATAAATTCTCATCTTATGTGTGCACCATAAATACAGCACAAAAACAACAACAACACGGTTTTGTGTTGCAATAAAATTATTTTTTTTTCTTCGTACAATTTATTGTAATTCAAGAAATTCTCTGTTTATAGAATGTTCATAAACTTTCTCTCATCCGTGTGTATTTCTCATCAATGTGCTGGAGGTGGGCATCGGTTGGTGACTGTAAGGATTTGCTTGATTGGTAGGATTTTTACTTTAAGTTGATATTTCTCGAGGAAGAAGTCTCGGTCTCGAAATATTTTCGAGTAATTTGAGTATTTGACATCAAAAAAGCCTACTTTGATCAGTGAAACATGACCATTCAGAATTTAAAAAGTAACGGAAGTTCAAAATTCAAATTGAAGTTCAAAATTTGAACTCAAGCCAGTATCAACTTAACATTTACCATGAATCATCATCCAAATTCTCCAAATGAATATCATCCCTTACTATTCCCAATGCAACAATGTCCACATGATTGAATAATCTACAAACAACCCATTCCACCCATCCAAATACCAAAAAGTGCCCATCCCTCGTAAAATATTGTTTCATACCTTCTTCATTTTTCCAATAATAACAAGCTATACGAATTGCGAATAATATTTTATGATAGAATTGCATCATAAATTTTCATCCAATATTGATTGAATATATTCATGGATATAAAGTAACTTGATGATTAAATTCCTATAAGCTTTCACGACTTATTATCGGATTATGATTAACATGATGGCTGGGTTTAAAATTTCATTATGTATGGAGGATGCAAAATCTATCAATATATTTTGTTGTCATGCCAGACATCATTTGCCTTATTATTTTGTTGAAATATGATGATAAAATATGAAAAAATATAAATTTAATCGTAAACATGTGATGGGAGTCAGTATGTTGGGAAGTGTTTTGTTAACTTGACTTGCTTGTTATGCAAATTGAAAGTGAAAAAATTTTGTGTGTGATGCTGTAGATGACTTGAGTCAGTGAATTATGACTTGATGGAAGAAATTTTTGTAGAACTTTTTAATATTGACAAAATTTGAATCTAGTCTGTTGACTAAGTCTGTTAAAGCAGGTACGGAATCGAAAAAGTGGAAGTACCTTTGGGAATTAAAGAACAAGGCAAAAGCAAATTAACGGTCATATAGGATTTGAAAAGTAACTGAAGTTTAAAATTCAAATTAGAGTTCAAACTTTGAACCACAAAAAATGGAATAAAATTCAAGACAAAAGGAAATTAATGGCCATTTAAGATTTGAAAAGTAACGGATGTTCAAAATTCAATTAGAAATTCAAATTTTGAACTTCAGGAATTTGGAAACAAAGCACAAAGAAAAGCTAGAAAATCAAATTCCACGACGCAAAGCTCATGGTATCCGACATGATTAAGTGCCAGCTAACCCTAATTCTGTCCCGACTACATCCCTGCCAAAAGGTTACAGTTAAAACATTAAAATTGTCTTGTGATTACTATGTAAATTATGCAGTAATAAAGAAAAGGCTTTTTTTTTTGATGGAAAATTAAGCAAGAAGTGATGACATTGCCTCTCATTTGATGTTGACTCACAGCAAAAAGTAAGAAATCCAAGGATGAGAAAATTGAAAAATAAAATAATTTTCAACTCTTCATTTATTAGTCTTTCCTGAACTTCTTGTTGTCTTTTCCCTTCCTATCCTTTGTTTTTTGAGATGCCCTCAAGTCGCGTTTCATTTTAATCATGTTGATTTATTCCATCATCAAATTTTTAAGATCCTTTCCCGTCAATTTCCTTCCGGACGCATCATCAGAATATGAATAGAATCTCTTTCCATTTCCTCACTCCTTTGTCCCTTTTTTGTATAATTGACCGAACCTTTTTCATTCTCTATCAAATCGTTGGCTTACTTCTTCATTTTTTTTGTCAAGTCGAAGTTTTTTAATGAAATTTCCTATCAATTTTCCTTTACCCGTCTGCTACTCATCATCATCCTTCTTCTTTTTTCGATATGATATAAAAACGCGCCACAAATCATACCACTAACTATATAAAGTCACTTTAGACGTTCTTCAATCTTTTTTTTTTCCTTTGCATGAGCGGCTTTTTAAGGATGTAATGGTTAGGTGTTGTAGATTTGAGATTTTTGGGTAGCTGGTTGGATGGAAATTAAGGGAAATTAAGACGATACCGGTACCCACACTTATCTTGTAGGCAGACCGAGACTTCGAGAAACCTTGATGGAAATATGAAATTTCATTCAGTTGAGTCATGAGCCACATGATGGGGCACTGTTGTTCCAGTCAAAATTCGAACTGTCTTTAATGTATTTGCTTAACCTAGACTATTATTATTATTATTATTATTATTATTATTATTATTATTATTATTATTATTATTATTATTATTATTATCTTTATTATGGTTCGAAATAAAATTGAAGGACCTTTACTGTAACCAAGATATATAGATGTGTACATACAAAGTATACTCACCATTCAGTTGTATACTAATGAAAACAATGGAAAAATATTGTAAAATTTCATTCAAAAATTTTCAAACAAATATAAAAAGATACGTTATTTTTGAGCTTTAGTCTGTTAGTTAGCATATAATAAAGCAGCTCTGTAAACTAAACTTCGAATTTTGTCTTCAATATATTTGACTTAACCTAGAACACATCTAATGCTAACCTAATGCTAACAGATCAACGTTCAGATTTGGTATACAGCTTGTCTCGGGTAGCTCTTAACTGTTTTGGATCCAATAAGTGATCACTCAATTCGGGTTAACCTACTGCTTCACAGAACTTATTCTTCAACATCTTATTCGGAACAACAGATTGACAATCATTCAAATATTGCCAATAAAACCAAGAAGACAACCCTTCCGACTGGCACATTTTAAAATATTGCTAGCACGGCGAGGCAGCAGTATACTTGGAACCAAGTAGCCGCCACTTTTTGAAAACAATCAGATTTGCCAATTAGCTACGCCGCGATGACAATATTAGAATCAGTTCCAATAAGATTTAATTGGGTGCAGATAGTTCTCGTCAAAATTCGTACCAATCAAGAAAACTAGATCCAAATTACCATTTTCAGTGAGTCTCAATCGATGGCTAGTAATATATCAGGAAGTCTAATATCAGCAAGCTTCTTCAAATCTCAGCCAATTTACAAATCCAAATAAAGCGCTTTGAACATCATCCATCCCTTAATTAACTTCTCCTTCCTCACCAAAGCACAAAGAGTTGTTCGACAGAATAGAGCAGAAAAAAAAGCTTACAAGTCTTCCGACTTGAAAGGAAGCAAAAAGAAGAAGAAGTAAAAAAGAATTTCAAGTTGAATGAAATGAAAGATGATGAAGAGCGATTTTGATCTTTATTGTTATGTTCCATTCCTGATGTTGATGCCATATCAATGATATTGTTGTTGCTACACATTAAGTTGGAAAAAAGGAGGAAACTTGAGAGGAAATTGAAAAATTTTTTATGTGACGAAGGAAAGAAAGGAATGAAAATCTATTTTTTCACGCTTCGATAGACACACCGACTTCAAATTTTGTATTTTACAATCGCATAAAACATATTCAAGATACATGACATCATCCGCATTATATTTCTCATGGGATCCATTTGATAAGTCCTTGTCTCCTTATACAATGTGTACATCTACATCCTTTTTATTCCATTTTCTTTTCAATTTTTTTATGATGTGATAGTTATGAGCATGAGAATTGAAACTATTAAAGCTATATTTCCATTTATGCTTAAACTACCATGGGGGAATTGAAGATTGGTTTTGGGTACTGATAATGAATTATGGCTGGAATTTCTAGTTGAATCACTTACAATAATTTTTGGGTTCATGGTCGCTAGATTAGCTTAAGAAAGTTATCATTGAATTTCCATTTCAGAATTGCCATCTGGAGGATCTGAATCTGGGATTCGAACGAATACACGTTCTACGATTTTTGATCGCATGCTCCTACCACTGAGCCATCGGAGTCATTAGACTATACGACAAAATGCCATGCACACTTTCTGGATCCCTCTAACTACTGCACCTCTAAAGGATATACCGTTGAAAGGCCATTACTGGAATGCAATCCAGTAACCAGCTGACTAGTCAATTTAAATTCATCAGAAGCCATGGATCACAACAATTCATCTGTACGGCCAGTGAATTATGTAATCTTAGACTCTCCCGTTGCAATGTGACGGAGACATGGTTAAATTTGAAATTGCTAACATTTGGAATCAACCTTAGTCAAAATAAACTTCCCGGGAAGCAAAAAACCAAATATATTGCCTAACAACAACATTGCAACGACTTGGTGTCACACTTGATGATTTTTATTATTCAGAAAACAAAACAGCGTTAATGACAGACACTTGTCAATCACTGAAACACTTCTAGAATCTACCTTTGAACAGACATTGCTTTATGCCAATTTGATTCATATGAAAAGATTTTTTTGCTGCAGTCTGGATAGAATTTGAGTAATTGACAGGTGGATGGAGCTAAAACAGTGATAGGCAACCTGTTTGTGTCACGGCACACCTCATCTGCTGTAAAATGCCCGAAAATGGCTCCGCCAGCCTTAAGGGAGCTAAACGGAGGCGACTTCTATTTGGTATTATTTAAATAGGCTTACCGATGCCTTAAAAACTCCGTGGAGAAGCCTTCTTCATTTGTGTAGCTTAATATGTTTGAGGCACACAAGTTGCAAACTTCCTTACTTCGCTTGTCGATCAGTTCAATTGTGATCCATGGCCTCCAGGTTGCGCACTACTCAGCTAAATGATCACGCTAGCTGTATTGCAAGCAAAAAATTCATCATCAGAACGACATAAAGAATACAAAAGAATCCGGTTTTTAATAAATTTAAGCCTTTATATCTCTAGACTCTATTTATCAAACAAATTACTTGATCCAATCAAAATCCTTGAAATAAAAACATTTAATAAACATTGCATGACCAACGGTCATTGACCACTATTCAAACATTTATTCATTCCTATGCTATCCAACAACCAATAATTCCAAATATTATTAAAACCACGAACCGCTTAGAAGTTTATCCTTTACCCATCTCTACACATATTTGCTCTACTTTCCTCATCCACAGAAACACCAATGATTATGCACCGAATGAATATGCATTAAACTTTATTGCAATCTGTTTTCTATACAATGAAAATTTACTATCCGATTAAGCTCTAGCACTTTATTTAATTTCAATCCATAAAGCCATAGCTTACAAATTCCATTATAATGTACGTTAAAGATTACAATCATGCAACTTTTGTAGTCTTTATGATATGTTTTGTGGATTTGGGTTGATTAAAACTATCTAGAGGTGAATCGCTTTAATAGCTTTTTGTGCAAGAAGTTTTCCTTGAATTATGAGAAACTTGAGGAGTTTGGGGATGTTGGGAAGTTTACGTTTGCTAGATAAAATCGTGATGAGCTGATGAAAATTAGAGAACAATGGTGAAATTAATAGAATTTTAGAAAAATGGAAGCAAAGGTGCAATCAGCACTAAGATAATGTGGTGTCTAAACAGAGTGGAATCTGGAGTGTCAAGCCATATATAGGCGAATCTGTCAGTGCGAAATTAAGGTTTTTGTGGCTGAGTGCTTAAGCAACAGGACGGATATCTGCAATCGACTGCAACTACAAGGAAATGAGTTCGATTCCCACCAAAGACTGATCTCTCAATCATTGTATAGAATTGCAGTCAATATGACAAGGATTTGGCTGACGAATAATAGGAAACAATGACTTGAATATGATGAGGAATCTGACTTAAAAATTGGTTCCTCTTTGATTTTTCAACTGTTAATGGTAAATTGTAAAAAAGGCTATATAATCTTCCTGCAGCACATCGTGCTTACTATTGTACTGATAGTAGCTATATTAACGGTCAGTTTCAAAACTGTTCATCGGCGTCGTGACGGCGAATGAGTTGAATTTTAATTCATTTTGATTCATTTTGGCGCATTGTGCTGCTCAGACTTTCATATCACACTTCGAAATCGACTCAGTTTTTACGAAATGACTTCAAGCCAGCTTGATTGAAAACCGACACTAATTGATTTGACATTTACAAATAATTTTGAAAATCAAAATCAAATGCAGTTGAGTCGATGCTCTGACAGAGCTCAAATTGTAAGGAAGACAAAGGTTTTCTTGGAACACAAATATCACTACGGTACCTAAAAGTGGTCTTTTTGCCTGTTAGGTTCCTAAGTCGTCTTCGAGTTCTGCATCCCTTGTAAATGCAGCAAGTAAGTTTGCATCATATTGGTGCACTCCTCGAGATAACCTAACCTAGCATATTGACCTAGAATTTTAACTTTTGCAATTAATAATTGAAAATTAGATCCAGTATAGTGCAGAAAACAATAATGTTCAAAAATAATGAACAATCTCCATCTAAAAATCAATAAATTTACATTTTCATTCTCATACCATTCTCCATCCCTCCACTAACCTTCAATCACCCATCACTGTCACACACATAATAGTTTTAAACTATTCATAAACTTTTCTTCCCAAGGTTATTGCGAATTAATGACGCCGAAAAAAGTAAAGCGGATGGCGTAAATGAATGTAAAAAGGTGACACGAAATGAAAATTTATTGCTTTGGGAAAGTTTTCTTCACGAAACAGAAGCAGCAAGCAGCACATGAACACTAAAAAAAAGGAGAAAATTTTCGCTCCATTTGATTAATTTCCTTGCTATTGAAACTTGATAATTTATGAAATGAGGAATTAAGTTTTCGTGTTTCGTTTGTGGCTTAAATTTTGCTCATTAAATATTAGATACTTAGTTCCTCTCTGAGTTGATTGAAAAATTTTGCTGTGAAAGATGAAAATACATTAAACTTTTTTAAAGTGCATCTAAGCTAGCTGAGCTATTTAATAAGTGGAAGATAATACAAAAGATCAGAATTCTCTTGGGAATTGCTTTTTCATTTAGTTAAAAGAGTTTCTTTTTTGTTGCATGAAGTTAAATTAGAGGAAAAGGAATAATTTAGCATGAATATTGTGACTACGTGCCATGGAATTGAGGAGGTTTGTCTATTTACAAACACTAAGGTAATGGTGGGCAACCTGTGTGCTGTGGAACTTCAAAGATGCCTTAGAAATGCTTTGAAACGTATACCGTGTGCGGTATCGATCGAGACTTACCACCAAAATGTACCGCGAATAATAAAAGGTTATCCACAACTGGACTAAGGGTTCCTTTAAATTCTCGGTCTCGATCGGGAATATATACGAGGAGATCGAGGCAGTGAATTTTATCTGAGTACTCCAGAGCAACCTGAACTATTTACGATGGTATATTAGTGTGCTGCCAAAGGAGCATATCTAGTTCTAAGTTAATCACACAACAACAAATCTATAGACTAATGATCTAATTAAAACTAGATCTTAACTTCATAGCCGGAATCGAAGCCTAACCATGAAACAGCGTCACCAATATGGTGCCGCCAGGGCAACTTCGCGACTTACTGGTAATACGATGGCATAGCAGAGCCTTAGAGAACATCGCAGCAGCTCTATTAGTCTACTGTGCACCTTCTTGCGTAAACAAGGTTTAGGTTTGTGTTCTTAACATCTACATCAAATGCGTTCCCTTAAACTCAAAATTCACCAACACTTATTCCTAAAACTCTTAAGCAAATCGTGTCTGTTAAAAAAATAAAATTCAATGCAATTTTTTTCCCTTTTCTTCTCCTTTTGTTCCTCATCCTCATTCACTCAAATCGCATTACAATACGGTTTTCCATGCAGTATTTTAATAGAAAAAATTTTTATCCATTAAATAATTCAGCAGTAACAGCCAACAATATAGTCAGTGTATTTTAATTCGATGAAATGTTTTATAAATGAAATTCCACAAATAAGGAACAATTTCGGAGGGGTTCACCCTCCTGCATTTTTAAAAATATATCTTCGTGTATGTGTCTTATTATCATACAGTAACTGCAGTGTAACTCCTGTCTTCAAAATTAATGCCATTTCATATTATTACAATCACCATAAAAACATAAATACCCAAAAAAAATCCCATCCCAATGTTCAATATGTGTATCTTGGCGTGACGACAGCAATAATAGATGTTAGGAATGTCGCAGAGGGAGTTCTGAGGATTCCTTCTTATTGTTCCAATCAATCATTTAAAATTCTGATTATTGCACAGTAAGTTTTGTTCCTTGCTGTTATCCCTGCTTTTTAACACCAATTTTAACTTGTGTGTTTTACAATCCCACATGGAATGTAAATACTTTGTTATCCATCGACACATACTTTGACAATAGTCCATGAATGTCCCCTATAGAAGAGAGTAAGATTCACATGTGCTTTATATTGAACAGATTTGCGCCCGAATAGCAAAAGTCAGTTAATTTATTCAAAATTGGACAGCAAGATGACGTAACTCTGGCATGGCACTTACTTACTTACTTCCTTGGATGGGGCACGCGTTTAAAGAACGTCTGTAGACAGCTCTATCTTTCGATAACTTCTGCCAACTTCTCTGGCATGGTGCTGGATATTACTTGAATTTGGCACCTAATAACCCGAACCAGAAGTCACCCGGACTATCTAATCATCCAAGCCACCTAGTAACCCGAACAGACAACGAGCTCAGGAGTATGATTAGCATATTGAGCATTGATTGAGAATATTCATTAGTATGCTCATATAGGTGAACATTCGCATTTATTACCGATTAGTGCCAGAATCACACCGATTTGGGAGCGGATTTTTTGATTACCCTGAATTTACGTTATAAGCCACTACCCGTTACCAAGCCACTGGCTTTGTAAAGAAATTTGACTCTTGAAAAATTTTGTATCCGTTAATAAGCCACTACCAAAAAGTCATTAATTAAACTAGATAAAATAAATTTTCCGATTTCAAATGACATATTCGATTATAAACAATCTGTGAGGAAGAAGAAATTAATAATTTTTAAGAATTTCATGCAAATTTTAGTTTTTAGCGCATTTTTGTAAACTTGTTTACAAAAGGGAGCTTAATAATGCACTTTGTTCGTTCGTTCGGCTGTTCGGTTGTTCGGCTGTTCGGCTGGAACGCGAGATCTCGAAAACTAGACATCGTAGAGAGCTCTGGTTTGTTTTAATAGCTTCGTTCTATCAAGTTATTGGGTTATCGGTCATTTAGAAGTTTCAAATCAACGCATAAATACTATAATTAACAGTTTTTTTTCATTTTCATATACAACAACAACAAAAACAACAACACGTTTTTTCATTGTTTTACAGTGTTTTTCAATGTTTGTCGATGTTTTCACAGTGTTTACTGAACAATGTTTGAATTTTTTTTGACCGTTATGAGGTTTGAATTATGAAAAATTCGTTAAATAAAGTTCTTAAATTTGTGGAAGTTTTATATGGATCTTGTTTTTAAGATCTGGAAGTGACCTGGATCTTACTGGATCTTGGTTTTTAGGTCTAGAAGTGACCTGGATCTTACTGGATCTTGGTTTTTAGGTCTGGAAGTGACCTGGATCTTACTGGATCTTGGTTTTTAGTTCTGGAAGTGACCTGGATCTTACTGGATCTTGTGTTTTAGGTCTGAAAGTGAATTGGATCTTACTGGATCTTGTGTTTTAGTTCTGCAAGTGACCTGGATCTCATTGGATCTTGTGTTTTAGGTCTGGAAGTGAACTGGATCCTACAGGATCTCATTTCGTGGGCTAGGAAGTGACTAGAATCTTACTGGATCTTGTTTTTAAGGTCTGGAAGTGACTTATTAATCAATTACTGATCGCTGGGACAAAAATGCGCTTAAGTCCCTCGATCAATAACACGAGGACTTTTGTAATTTTTTCTTCATTTGTTTACATTTTTTTACTAAGCCATTACTCGTTATTAAGCCTTTTTTTACGATTTCGAAAACTTTTTTCTTCCGATAAGCCACTGGCTTATAACGTAAATTCAGGGTAATTAACCCAGAGTTGTCCAAACTTTTTTGGTCCGCGGCACACTTTGATGGCATGCAGTTCATAACATTTCCCGAAAAAATGGTAGCACACTATTGTGTCGCGGCACCATGATGATAAACAAGTGGTAAGAGAGTGCGTCACGCCACCTTGATGGTACGGCAGTGCACCGCGGCACCTTGGTAGTAAGCCAGTGCATCGCGGCTCCTTGTTGGTAAGGCACGTGGTAAGGCAGTGCACCGCGGTACCTTGGTGGTATAGCAGTGCACTCCGGAACCTTGGTGATAAGGAGTTGCACCGCGGAACCTTGGTATTAACGCAGGGCGCCATGGCTCCTTGTTCGTAAGACAGTGTACCGCGGAACACAGTTTGAACAACACTGGATTAACACCGATTTGTGTTATTCGGGTTTTGTACAAAACAAATCATTTGTAGAAGTTAAGACTCTTGACTTAAGATGAAAATCAATTGACAAAAAATGTTAAGTGATGACATGAGGTAATGACCGGAGTATTAATAGCGTACTATGCCATATACAATACTTTATTGACTAAATTGATCAGATTTAAGGCAGTTGTATGTGACGATGACATTTTTAAGATTGAGTTGACATTCAAATGACCTTGACAGATTTAAATATGAATTCTTAAATTATATCCCGAACACGACGTATTGTCATATGCGTCACAACACGATAAACAGCAAATCATCATGACATGGTGTCTTCTTCGTGTTGATTGGACGGCGTATAACGGTAGAAAAGGAGACAGAACAGAGACAAAATGGAAATACCAAAAGAAGCTGATATAAGCCGTGATTAATATCAGACAATAAGAACTAATTATTACATCTTTGATGCCGAATGTAGACCAATGACAACTACAAGCTGAGTAACTTGAACTTTGAGTCATTCGGAATTTAAAGAAGAAGTTGTTGTTGAAATATTTAAATGTTTACAGCCACTCAGCAATTAATTTTGAGTATTTTTGCCACTTTTCAATTGCAGATTAGTTCTAGCGATATTTCAACAACATGTTAATGGCAATAAATCAATGAGATTTCGTGTCTACCTGTTTACAGTTTACCGAAATATCAAAAAAGTAACAATTAAAATACATATGTACGGACGAAAGATACAGGAAAAGTAATTGAAGAAATGAGACTGACAATAACCTTGAAAGTTCGTACGCAACAGCATCATCAGATTGTTGTCAATCTTTAATTCCATACATGAGATAGTAAACAGAATTTTGTTATTTTGAGGAAGGTTATTTTTATGGACCTTGATGAACTTGATGATTCTCGTAATTTCATAATTTCTGGTAATTCAATGAATATGAAGTTTCTATGGACGTCGAACCCATATCTATATCTTCTGACATTTCTTATTGTTATATTTTGAGGTATGTTCTGACGTACGTAGTTTCCATAATATCTTTAAAATCCTGTTCTAGTGATATTTGCAAAAATGGCAACTTTCTAGAATGAGTAATGATCTTTGGACCCAATAAAGCACAACTTGTCGACAAAATTTTGGCTCAAAAGTCACAATGACAATATTTATATAATTTAAAGCACTAAATCACTCCGCTTGAATCTGTTGCTATAGGCTAAGCTCTATGTTTACATTGAGTAAGTAATTTTGATGCTTTAATCCAGACAAAAGCTTCTTGGCGCAGAAAAGTACTTGACAGAGCCAGCAACAGAGTTTGAAGTAAAGCCTTTTGTTGTAACCTAAGCTCCATATAGGAACATGGTTGCAGTACCTAACTAAGTAATCTACACAATGATCCTTAGTCTGTCCCATATTAGGTAATATATTTTATTTTGATTACTTCCTTAAAATTTTGATATATTTTTTTTTTTGTTCAGAATATTCTCTAAGCCTCATTCGTCATCCGCATGCATTTCAGGTTCCCCATTGCCCCATGACTTGCTATCATTTAAATATGCTTTTGATAAAGGATGACTTCCATCACCCGTCCTTGTTACCCTTCTAGCTATCATTTGTGGTGATGCAAATTTCCTGTCATAGACTAATCCTAGTGCTGCTAATACATTAATATAAAGGTTTGATAATGATGTGATGTGTGCAAGTCCAAACAGCTCATTAGCTCGATAATCGAACGGAAATGCATGATGGAAGTTGTGATATCCTTCACCAAGTGTAACGAGATTGTAAAAGTCATTGTCAATTGCTGTATATGACCCATCGTAAGGCTTTCTCCCATTCAGGTGCAGGAAGCTGTTTCCTACAATTTGTTGATAAATATTCAGTCCATATCTAAACATATTCATTCCGAATCCAACTAATAATGATTCATTCCAAAAGTAGTATGGAACAATTGATGGTAGAGCTATGGTAACTACAGTATAAAGTATTGGGTAGTATCTGAAAGAACAATTGATTGTCACTTCATGTATATAAATCTTGTAAACAAAATTCTTACTTCAATTGAAAATTCAAGTCATTGTCAGCAATTACATCATCCATGTAAATTCTATCCAATTCATGTTGTGCTTCAGGTGTTTGTTTAATCAAAAACCATCCAATAGCGGCATGGAATAACCCATACTTCATGCTGGTTGGATCTTTGTCTGTATCAGCAAATTTGTGATGGGCGCGATGAACTCTGACCCATGAGTGGATGGATTTCTAAAGAAACAAAAAAAAGAAATTTAAGTTTGAATTATTTCAACCCGAGTGGAACAGGCAACGATTAGTCAGCAAATAATATGTCTTGTTATGAGTTGCACATTTAATCGTCCTCGGGTCACATTGGATCAGTTATTGTAAAATCATCAAATGGATCGTTGATGTCCTGATTCTTCAGAATCGTTCAATTCTTTGCAATATTGCAGAACAGACAAGGATCATGATCATGAATATCCTCACAAAATTAAGCACGCTTAATCATAATTATTAAGTATTCTCATAAGAGCCTTCATTTAGATCAGTGGTGGGCATCCTGTGTACAGCCAAAAATCTTTGGAAATTCCATGACTCGTATGCCATTTCTAACTCCGATCGAGGCTTGGCATTACAGTGTATCCACCTCTGATTTAGGTGAGTATGCTCATTGTCTGCTAAGGATTCTTGCTTCAGGTTCTATCTAAGGCCGACAAAAATTTAGTAGACTGCATCTCAGAGCTTTTAAGGTTCCGCTAAGATTCTTTTATTTTCACTAAATGGAGGCCGCCATTTTTGGTAGCCATATGGAAATGGCCGTCGTAGATGGAAGCCATCTCCGTTTGAGTCCCAATTGGCTACCAAAAATGACGACTTCAATTTGGTGTTAACAAAAGAGGTTTACCCGAACCTTAAAGTTCCATGTCACAGCTTTCTTCATTTGTGTCGCTTGGGAATGAAGCCATGAATCACAACTAATCTAAACCTAAAACTAAATGTAATTAAATAATTGCAACATATCTTACGATTCCTGATAATTGCTGACAAACGATCATGAACAATTTCACAGCACGATTAGTTTTGTAGGATCGGTGGCAAAAGTAGCGATGAGCTCCCGGTCCCAGTCCGAGTCCTCCAAGTATAAAGACTGTAAATGCTGGAAAATATAATAAAATAATTAATACTCTCATTAATCCTTTAATTAAGTCAAACTTACTAAATATATAAGTGTATCCAAGAACTTTTTCAAATAAAAGACAATAAATTCCAGTTAGAACTCCAATTGCAATGAATAAAGCAAGCAGCACCATAGGCCAAACAAACTTTATTACATATTTCTCTTCAGTTACATCTTTAGGTTCCATCTTGATTTCTTAACATATATCTTTCTTGTATGACAGATAAACTAATACTGACTTTATGGTGGAAAAAGACATAACAGCAAATTCAAAAATGAAATGTTACTTCCTTCTAGAAACTTCTTATGCAAGCACCGAAAACACTAATGATTAATTGGGCAAGACAAAGAGAGAAAAAAAAAACCCGAAAAAAAGCAAGTTTCGGTATCCTCATACACAAGGTTACAGTCGATCGACAAGTGTATGTACACAAATGACACTGAATTGTTTAAAGGAGGAGAAGCCTACAGCACTTTATTATATATTTTTTTTACGAATCATTCTCGTACCTCAATTAATAAAATCAAAAAAAATAACATAAAAATCAGTGCTGGACAACTTTTGTGCCGCGGCCCACTAAATTGTTTTGAAATCCCATGAACCGTATGCCGCATGCAGTTTTGGTCAAGTCATACCACCAATATGGACCGCGAATAATAAAAGGTTGTCCACCACTGCATTAAACTAATAGTTGAAAAAACCCAAACAAAAAAAATGAATCTTAGAAAGGAGTTTTATGCTAATTTTTAGCACATTTGCAAATATGACGCACTTTGTTTATACTATAGTTACTCATTATCATTCGAATCAACAGCAATGTCACCGTTACCCCATGACTTGCTATCATTCAAATATTTTTTTGATAAGGGATGACTTCCATCACCCGTTCTTGTTACCCTCCTGGCTATCATTTGTGGTGATGCAAATTTCCTGTCATACACCAATCCGAATGCTGCTAATACATTAATATAAAGGTTCGATAATGATGTGATGTGTGCAAGTCCAAAAAGCTCATTAGCTCGATAATCGAACGGAAATGCATGATGGAAATTGTGATATCCTTCACCAAGTGTGACAATATTGTAAAAGTCATTGTCAATAGCTGTATATGAACCGTCATATGGTTTTCTTCCATTCATATGTAGGAAGCTATTTCCTACAATTTGTTGATAAATATTCAATCCATGTCTAATCATGTTCAATCCAAATCCAACTAATAATGATTCATTCCAATAATAGTATGGAATGATCACTGGAAGTATTATTGTTATTAACGCATACAGAATTGAGTAGTGTCTGAAATAATGATTAATTGATACTTGTTACTACATTGTAAGTGTTTTGGTATGTAAAGTTCTTACTTGTATTGGAAATTTAAGTCGTCGTCCGATGTAATATCATCCATATGTATTTTGGCTAATTCTATAGCACATTCAGGTGTTTGTTCAATCAAAAACCATCCAATAGCGGCATGAAAGAATCCACGATTAATATTCACTGGATCTCTGTCTGTGTCCGAGAACTTGTGATGTGTACGATGAACTCTGACCCATGTATGGACGGATTTCTAGAGTATTAAGCATTAAATGAGTTAGAATTGTGCTTTTTTGTCATCAGGAACGAATCCAGTGACTAGAATAATCTTGTTATTGACTTACCACTCCTGAGAGTTGCTGACAAAAAATCATAAAAATTTTTATCACACGATTAGTCTTATAGGAACGATGACAGAAGTAACGATGTGCTCCAGGTCCAAGTCCAAGTCCTCCAAGTATAAATAGTACAAATGCTGGAAGATTCCAGAATAAATTTTACATTCTTAATTTTTAAGGATAATCCTTTAACTCACTCCATAAATAAGTCTTTCCACTAACGGGCTCAAAAATTACACAATAAATTCCTGTTAATATTCCTGTTGCAATAAATGTAGCCAACAATAGCATCGGCTTAACAAATTTAATATCATATTTTTTTTCTATCACATCTTTTATTTCTGTGTCCATGATTTATATCCTATAAATTCGACGAATATATTAAGACTGTGGCACAAACAGAAAACTACAAGTTGGATACTTGAAAATATTTTTTTTAGCGAATTATTGAAAAAGAAACACGAAAATTAAAATTACATTTTGAACAACTAGCTGAGTAGTTGGCTGAAATGCGTCATCTCAGCAACCAGACATCGTAGAGTGCTTTGATTTGAAGCATTGATTCCATTGGAGTGAGCTATTGATTTATCACTTGTTTTGGTAACTTGAAACTATCGCTTAATGCCTTAATTAATAATTTTTCTGCTTACAGATTCACTTGAAAATTTTTCTTTCACTAAAAAATTGAATTTTATTTAACCGTTAATTTTCAAAATAAAATTGACCGTTACTTTTCAAGATGAAAATGCGTCCAAAAATCAGGATAAATGACTAATATCTTATAGAAACATGAATTATAGACAACTAAGTGTGTTCATTGAACTGCTTACATTGATATTTGTTGATCATATACTGATCTCTAGGCAAAAATGCGCTCAAGTCCCTCACTAACACGAGGACTGTCAAAAATAAAATTACTTATTTTCATCAAAATATTTGAGTATAAGGTCCATGCTATTAATTATCCTTCTCTTCTTAACTTTTACTAAATCTGCTAATAAAACTGTTAATGATAATAATTAATAAAAACAAGATTAAAGCAGGTAGATTCACACCGTTATCATAGCAAGTCTAGCGGAAGTATTCAGGATTGTATGGCAATTGATTGGCACGCGAATACGGTAGGAATATAAGCAAGAAGAGAAAAGACATTGAAAGCTCCAAACTACGTCAGTATTAGGGATAATTGTGATAATACGTCATGTCTCAAAAATGACGTCATGCCAGTAATTGCTGGATTTAGTTGATTCAAGATTCTCTTCTTTTCACTAATTATCTATCCAGAGTTGCAATACAGGTACCTGTGACTGACAAAAACCGTACAAATTCTTGATAATTTATATGGTTTTTTTCTTACAAAACCATACAAATGATCAAGAAATTGTAAGGTTTTTGTCTATCCCAGGTGCGTGTGCTCCAACTCTGTATCTACCTCTTCTTGTGTTTGGTTCCAATACACTTAACAATTCAATGCTTCTATATTGAGTACATAAACATCTGAATAGCCTCATAATTAGTAGCCCCATGCTATGTACATACATTACCATTTATACTTTATATGCTGTATAATTATTTGGATTATGTTAATGATCTTAAGCCTGTTCAGTTCAATACTTTTGGATACACTCAATATATTTGTACTTTTTTTCTTATTCTTTAAATTTTAAAGCCACACTTGATAATTCAAATATCTTTGAAATGAATAACAAAGTAATAATAGCAGCAGATACGAATGAGTGAAGCACATGTGCGTTCTGTCAATTGAATTAATTATTCAAGTTTTAAAAATAGGTAATAGTTAAAAATACTCAGTAATTAAGAGAATTTGAAGTGGAATGATCGGTATGTTGAAGGTCATGGAACACAATTAATATGTACGGCAAAAGATGTAAACATGCTTGGTACAGGTTAAGTAGAAGTAATCTTGCTGGACATTGCTCAATTTACATAAGACTTGCTTTACATGATAATTACTGACCTTTGAACTAGACCCGATCTGCACAAAATTTTCATGGCTGCCAACTGGTTGCCATGGGGATCCAAGAGACAATTTTCATATTAACTGCAATGAGAATCCACATGAATACCATGTGGCCGTCAACTGGCTGTCATGGAGAACGTGTGTCGATCGGGAGTGTTGCCCTGAGTATACAATACAAAGCAACTCTATTTATTGCTTCTCTAGCCACTCAGAGCAGTTATGATCCATCTTCGAACAGCACACCGTGTTCGCTTTGACATTGCTACATCTTCGTATGACAATAAACGCGGTACGTTGCAATGTGTCGCTCGGGATGACTTCTCATAGATAACTACTAAAGGTAGCTATATCGCTGAATATAGCCTTATCTATTTCCGACTCTAATTCTACCCAATAACACAAATCGATTAATCGATCCAAAATCTGACACGAGACCAACCCGACCAACCATTGTGTCGAATGTAAACTTAGCCCACTCTGTCACTCTGATTTGATGCCGCTTGCGGTTTGATTTGTCGTCAAAATCACGTCGGCTTGGATTTTAGATCGATGTGTTATTCAGTCTCTAATGAAAACTTATTTCCATAAGTTATTTGGCTGTCTGTGTCATTTCTTGTCACCAGAATTGCAAAGCAAGCACTTGTGACAGGCCAAAACCCGCCAAAACCATACAAATTATCAGGAATTTGTACGGTTTTTGCATGTCACAGGTGCCTGTCATTACGTACGATATTTGCAACTCTGCATCTCATATTAAAATTCTAATAAGATCCACAAATTAAATTTTTAAACGTAAATCAGAAGAACTTCCTTATCTCTAATTGTAAATCTCATAATAGCCATTAAGCATTTCCATTGTAACCACAAAAGCATTTCTCTTTGATAATTTACAGAATAAAAAGAAAGAAAATGCTTTTAGGGCATAAATTTATTAAGTAAACAGCTTCATAGGCACCATCAAAGTAAAAATCTGTGTTATTTGAGAATGAGAATGTGCCTGGCAGTCGACACAGTCAAAATTAACATCGTTATCCATAAAGTGCATTAAAATAACAGCTTAATTGCAAAAAAAAAGTGGGGAACTTTTTTAAGGAATGAAAATCGGAAGTGTCTCAAAGGAATTCTAACAACAATTGTTGTTGCTCTGCTTTTGTGGCTGTGCTGATTGTAAAATATGAATTTGCATGTTTTTGTGTAATTTAATAATGAGAATCTCAGCGGGATTTTACAGCAGATTCACAGATGATGTAAGGACATACATGACACAACAGACGACAGTATCATCAACAATAATGAACATAAATTGCATGTTGTCTCTATACACCATCCATTATCATGTCACAAAATGTAAAATTAAAATTGAGCATTCAAGAAATTCATCTTTTTCCCTCTCTTGTGACTTTTT
Source organism: Chironomus tepperi (assembly GCF_022539635.2). Classification (NCBI taxonomy): domain Eukaryota; kingdom Metazoa; phylum Arthropoda; class Insecta; order Diptera; family Chironomidae; genus Chironomus; species Chironomus tepperi. Next base: position 8,696,042 of record NW_027226207.1, read on the forward strand.
GACTGTTCTTGCTTACTTTTTACAGCATATAAGTAATTGCAGGGCAACATTTCAAATGGAATTTTGCTTTTTGTTGAGAATTTTAATATCTATGTGGAAGGGTTGAACAATTTTCATTGCAATTGAACAACAATCAACCCCTCAACATAATCTACTTTCATGCCACACGGGAGGCTAACATTGAATAAGTGAAGTTTTTATTTATTTTTGAAATTTATTTTTTTGTGCAGATTTTTGAGGGTTAGATGCTGTTGTGTTGTTAGATGTGTCCATGTGAGGTGGATTTGCGTTGATGCGAAAACAGCTATCTAAATAAAGTGTCATAACGTTCATTAGAAATTTAAATAATATATATTGGTACATAGTTGAATACCCCTTCCATACAAAATTTCAGTCTGTTTTTGAACTTCGAAGAATAAACATCTTAGAAATTTAAATTCTTAATTCAAATCCCCAATAAGGATTAGTAAATCTAGTTATTATTCAAATGACAAGTTCCTAGAATTTAGTAGAAATTTCCTATTTTTAATTTGGAACTTGTTCCTCTCTGTTCTGAGAATTCCTTCTTCATAGATTGTTTCACCTAGCAATAGCAACAAAAACTAAATAAAACTGCTGCTCTTTTTCAATCAACTCAAATACTCAATTTGGATTATAAAATCAGGGGGATTCCAAAATTTCCAATTCTCTAACAAAAGAAACAACAAATGATGAGCAAATAATCGCATTTTGCGTATAGACTAAAAGGAAATAAATCAATATTACCAAAAAATACTTTTTTATCATAAAGGGAAATAAAATTTATAGATTGAATCTTAATTGCTTTAGATAACAAAAGTATAATTGAAGTAATTATAAATGTTTGTCATTTGATAATGATATCTGTTCGGAGAAATTTAGCTCTTTTTATTAAGAACCGGACTTCCTATAAAGCTTATTGTTTTGTTATTATCTTATCGGGGTTTTGTGATAAAATTTGCAAATCTATAGGAGTTGAAGTGTGATTTGTTGAGTTTTAGTTTTCTGGATTTGGGCTAGAAGCATGTGAAATCAGAGATCGAGAAGACCTGGAAAGTTCGAATAGTTCAAAGAAGGTTGCTTTGTTGATCTTGTTTAGCTCAGTATTTTACTGTCTAAATAGATTCATAAGACATCATATATGATTTAACCCCATATAATTCCTGCGTCAACAACAAGAAGTTATTGCGTTTGATCTTAAAAAATTCTATATAAATCCACTTATCCAGTTCCATAACAAAATATTCCAATTCGAATGTCTAAAAGGTTTAAAAATTATGAAAGGTTTATTATTCTATTCAATAACAGATTAACATTTTTTGTCCCTAGACTCAAGTGTCTATAAAAAATTACGCAATAGCATAAAATGCGACGATTACTTTAATCTTCAAAAGAAATTCCAATTTTTTTCAACATTTATTTTTGTTAATGGTCATCATGAGTGTCATTTGCATATGAATAACACACAATTTAAGGAAAAAAAGGGATCCGAATAAATAAAGTTGAGGACACTTTTAATGAAATTTTATGCAAATCAACGGAAATGTGTTTAGACAGTATGCAGCAGCAAAAAAAAAAGAATTGGTGTGAATATGAAATATGTTAAATTGAATGAATATTCAGGAAAGTAATTTGAATGTATTAAAATCTTTTAATCTAATTTATTCACTGACACTGGATTGAGAGGCGACAACATGTCAATTAGAATCATCAACGGTATGCTACAAACCCCGAATGACCATGTTACTTTGCTGGTTTTGAGAAAAATTCTGCAGTTTTTTAAACATTTTAAATGTAACGGCTTTTAATTTTTTGAATTTTCAGGTTCAATTATTGAACTTTGCAAAAATAACGGTAATCAAAATTTTGAATTCTCTGGTTCAAATATTGAACTTTTAAAAAAACGGTAGTCAAAATTTTGAATTTTCAGGTTCAATTTTTGAATTCTAATTTAATTTTTTCAAAATTTAACGGTTCAATTGAATTTGAACTTTGAGGTTCAATTTTGAATTTCTAAAAATAACGGTCAAATTTACTTCTTTTGCGGAACAACACATTGTGCATCGGAAATTTCTAAAGTTGTCTCGAGCAGGTTCCCTTGAATTTTGAACTAGATCTCCTTTTGAACAATTTCAAATGTTGATTGACCAATTCAATTCTCATCTTAATCATACATCACTCGGTAAAACTGAATTACATTTTCCACTGTATCTGATAGCAATCAAATAACTAGTAACTTGATGTATGTCACACACAATATTAATGGATTAAAAAACTCCCGTTTTATTTTGCAATTTATTTAAATACTTTAAAGGGGTTGAGAATGATAAATTTTAGTTTTATGTCCATCACATTTGCATGCAGCAACACGCTCGAAACGTGAACACGTAAAATTGAAAACAAATTTCACTCGCAGCACATTGTTTCTGTTCAATAGAAATGAGATTAATCAGTCAGTGAATGAAAATGATAATTGCCATTGTATTTATTGGACTTTATAGTGGATATTAACTAGGACGATGGCTCGTTGGACTGAATTTGGGATATTTATCTTTATTTTTTCTTCTTCTTTTTTCTCTTAAATTTTAAGGATACATTTTTAAAATTGGGATACATGCTTAATATAAGGATACATTTTTAATCTTAAGATTTAATTAATGGACTTAATTTTTTTCCATTCTTAATATTAATTTAAAATTACAGACAATATTTAAAAATTATAGTTATAAGTAAAACAAATCATACATAATGGTTATAGTTGAAAACAGTTAAGAGGATTATTAAAATTCAATATGACATATTTACGGTGGGCATTTAAGACTAAATGAATGAAGTCAAAGTATTTCATACATTTTTACAAAATAATTGATTAAAATTGTTACAATTTAAAATTACATTACTTATTTAAAGTTACTCAATTTACATTAACTGTCATATTTAATCATTTTATCACTTAAGTATACTAATGTGCTGACAAGGCCATAAATTATAATATACCTGGCGGCAACAATCAATCGAATTGGCCATTTAATGTAGATATAAAGCAACTCACTTAAATCATAATAATGAAGCTTACTGAATACATCAATTGCTTTCTTTTAAGCAGCAACTACATCTATAAGAGATGATGTACATAGCTTTGAGCAAAATAATAATTGTAATTATTAAAGGAAAGAAAGCGTTAGAAAAAATTTAAAATTTCAGTAGCTGGATGTTGCTTATAACACACAATAAAAAGAAGAGATTGGCAGGTATTAATATAATTAAAATTCAATATCATCTTCAAAATATCGTGGATAGTCAGCGTTTAGACGAGGATAAATACGAGGGTTAATTACTTTATTACGGATATAATCTATATGATGTTCTTCTTTCTTAATATCGGTTTTAAGAACACAAACTTTCAATCTGGTGTCATGAAACTTTTTCAAACTTTCATCCAACTGATTAATCATATCCGGATCCGGTTCAAATGAAAATTTCTTTAAATTAGTCAAATTTAAAAGATCAACAAAATTATTTGCAAAATTAACAGATATTGGAAATTTCCCTCGTATTTCAAGTTCCTCAAGATGTGGCAAGGATGTGAATAAATATCGAAGATAAGCCTTCTTTAACAACACCTTTGTTGTTGTTGTTTCATTTGGATTAAAGTTTGGAACAAATCTTGAACCCCAATTTGTGACAACAATTTTCTTAGCATTTGGACATCTACTGGCTAATTGAAGCCATGCATGAACTTGTAGATCACTTCCAAGCTTTGTAACTGTTAAAGTTTCGATACCATCAAGGATGATATGCGGTGCCAATCTAACTTCAAGCAATGAATCAATGTGCAATGATCGAAGATGGCTCATTCTTGATACTATGCCAAGCCATGTAGCGAACAAAAATGTGTTATTAATTTGTATGCTAAGATCTTCAATTTCTTTGCACTTTAAAAGAATATGAATTAAATTATTTATGCTAACACTACTTGCTTTAATTTTCAATTTTTTAATTGAATGATTGACCTGTCTGAATTCCACAAAGTCTCTTGATGTTGATATATCGATATCTAATGAACTTACAGGCACTTTTCTTAGGATATATCTAATGATACGTTCTGTTCCAAATCCTTCACACGATATTTCTTTTAATGTTCTAATTTGATGTTTCATTAACAATTTTACAGATCTTGCGCATGGCAGCTGTTGACCATTAAGTGAAATACGAAGTGACGACAATGGGAAAAAAAAGTCGTCAGGATTATGGAAATATGGAATATTTGAAACAATTTCCATTTTTCGTATCTTTGTACAAAACATTAGGAAGCCATTGATATCGCGACTTGTTTGACGATTTTGAAGCTCGACAACTTTTAAGTATTCCAATTTGTGATTTTCATCGATAAATCTCAGTGCTCGCGTTGCGTTATGGACTACCAAACTTTTGAGATTTGGTAAGTAAATCTGATATTTATTAGCATCCATTTTGTCTGTAAGTGGATCATCTAACGATTTAGTTGCTTCAATCGTTAAATGTGTCAAACTCTCCATGTTCGCACAAAGTCTAACGAGCATCCTAGGTTCCATAAATAATAATTTAAAAGTTGTGATCTTTTTTCTTAATCCACTCAAGAAGTTCATAAGTTTTATATAATAAGTCACATGTGGACCAGGTTCCATCTCAGGTACTTCTATCGTTAAATTCTTGAAAATTTTATCAATTCTAATTACATTGTCTATGTTTCCTGGATTTATCAAAACTGTTTCATTAAACAAATTACTTTTTGAATTTAAGATTAAATTCATCCATCTATAAGCACATTTTAAGTATAAAGGATTAGTATTAAGTATTAAGCATATAATTCTAAATTAACTTACTTTTTTTGGGTTATTATCGAATTTATGAGTGAATTAGAGTCCAAATAATCAAAAATGTTTAGTAGCATCTCAGGTGGCAGGTCATTGATGCTCGTTTGTTTCGTAGGCATACTTGACGTCATGCTGACTTAATGGTTAATTTAAATTGTTGTTTGGTGTAAAAAAAATAGTCGATCTTGTTATGAATTTAAGTTTTAGAGGTTTTTTATCAATCTGAAAATATAAAAGAATACTTTATAACCACATGAGTCCAAACAATTCATGTAAGATCCAGTGAAGGAAAAATATGAACAATTTCAACTTACCAATTAGTATAAATTAATATCTTTCTACGATATTATTGATGCTAAAGTCCTAGCTATTACTCTTTATTAAAATGCTACTTTAATTTACTTTTCTAATTGCAATTTTTGATATTCTATATAAAAATTAGTTTAAGACCTATAAAATTATTAATTTCAATTAATCTTGTGTTTATATTCAGTTATTTTTAATACTCACAATACAATTTTCTGTATTTAATTAAATTTTATTTAATTTTAACCTGCTAACAAGATCTTCTTCAATGCTGTCCGCTCAAGATTTTCTTCTGTAAGAAACCCTACAATTTTTTGTAGAGAATTTGAAAGGTTTTTGGATTTTACGTATTTGTGAGGTTTTGTAAATTTTGAATCTGAAATTATCGTTAAATGCTTAATAGGCTCTATTCAGGTAATAACAAAAACTCGTGTTTACAATAAAATTATCGTTCCTTATAAAATAATTAATTAAGCTATTTTCGAGTGAGTATCAAGACAATCGCATAATTTAAAACATTTTAATAATATATATTGTACCTTTTAGTGCCTGGAATCGTGGATAGCGACTTTACAGAGCTGTTAATCTCGATGAAAAAGATTCAGGAGTCGGCTCATCAAACTGCAGTGTCTCTCGACCAAAATTTGCATAAAACATTGGAAGAATGTCTTCATTTTCATCGTAAGCTTGATGATTACATTAGCAAGGTAAGATTTTAGAGATTTTATTAACATCCAGTCAAAATAAAAGAATAATTTTTTTTATTTCCAGCCAAACTCCTTTAAAAATGAGGAAGAAAAGTCACTTTTCTTGATAACAGTCCAACAACGACTACGGGAGTCATTAAACGTAATTCATAATCATCGATTAATCTTTGGTCCGCGACGTACATATCAACGTTCATAAACCTTCATTAAGTAACTGACAATAAGGAATAATAATAAAGTATTAAACAATGTATTAGATATATCATGAATAAAAATCGCAACAAGTATTAACAGAACTAATAGAAGCCAATGTGAAGTTCATTCACCTTTTTTAATTATTGTCAATTTTTCTCGTATCCAACAATGTCCATTATGTCTGCTAGCCATATTTTGAAGGGGAGAAAATTAATTTTCATTGTGTCCAAAAACTGATATAAGAAATCCAATAAAAGAAGTGTTGACAAAGTCAATTGATGTGGGGGAAAAGTAAGTGATGGGAAAGGCCCAAAAAATATTTATTTGACACAGTTTTATACTCTAATTAAAAAAAAGGGAAAGGAAGTAAAATCATGAGATATTCCGTTTGGTATTTACTTTATTTCCGTATCAAAAATAGCGATGGAATTAAGGGAAGGTAAATGTTTCGACAATTTTATAACAATTTCTAAATGATTGAGTGACATTTAGATCCCTTAACTTATAATTATGGAACATCCTTTAGATTCAGTACAATTTAAGGAAGAACATGCTTTGAATGTATCAATACAGACAATATAGCAATATTATAAAGAATCAGATTCTTAACTAAATAATACAATATTTTTTGATTATAGCACTTAGCACTTATAATATGTGTATAAAAAAAGATATTCAGAATATTAAACGATAAGGACGTACAATTTTAACAGCATATAAACTTTAGAGTTAAAAAAATAAATAACGACTTTTTAATATTTGAAAAATTGAACTTCCGAGGTCAAAATTTGAACTTTAAATGACGTGTAAATATGAGTTTTGAATATCCGTTAAAAAAATAAATAGAAATAATTGAAAATTTGACGTTTAAAGGCACAAATACTATCACGTGAGATCCACTGACTCTAATTAAGTTTCAAATTTTTTAACATTTCAATAATATCGTCTGTAGATATATCATTATCTTTAACATCAGTCTTTTTAGGTCGATAATACTTTAAATCACCAACTGTTGCATTATTTTCATGACAATAAGCTATGAATTTGTCCCAAATGTCTGATTGCTGCAATGTCATTACATTTCCAATAACGACAAGCATCGATTGAGCACGAGTTAATGCAACATTTAAACGCTTTTCATTACTCAAAAATCCGACATGATTTGTTCCTGAACGGACACAGCTGACAAAAATGATCTTCTTTTCACGACCTTGAAATGAGTCAACTGTACCAATTTCAACTTTTGGATATTTTTTCCTGAACTTCTCATTCAGTCTATCGCGCTGTGCACTATAAGGTGATATAATTCCAATATCTGTCTGCTCAACACGATTTTTATCACTTGATTTCTTCAACAGGACATCAATATAGACCTCCAAAATGACCAATTCACCTTCATTCTTCAAACTTGTTCCAACTTCTTTCGATGATGACTTATTTGAATGAAAAATAATTGGGAATTCTTCATTATTTATCAGCATATGCTTCATTCTATCAGTACGCATTGAGACTAACTGAGAATCATAAAAATTTTCATTTGAGAAATGCATAATTGCTGGATGATTTCGATAGTTCTGCTTTAATTGTACAACAAAGTTTTGGTTATATCCAAATAAGGAACGTTTATATTTCTCATCGTTGTCCATTAATCGTTCCATAAGAGATGTCTGTGGAATACAAAAACAGAATTAATATAGCTGATATTGATCATCCAATTGATCATCCTTACTTCCAATCCCATATCTCTTGCAAATAAATTTGTTACAACTGGTCTGAGTTGCTTATGATCACCAGCAAGAACAATTTGTGCATGAACACCTTCCTTTGACATTCCTAAACCAGACAATGGAATGTAGGATTCAGGTTCACTGACAAATCCAGCTTCATCTGCAATGAAAATGAATATCGGATTAAATAAATCCAACTGGATTAAATTAAATCCAACAAGATTAAATTAATTTTCAGGAGTAACTCACCAATAAAGATGTAATCAAAGTGATCAGCAGGATATCCAGCATTAATAATTCGTCCAGCACTAACTATAGTAACAATAATAACTCGGGCTGTCATAAATTCTTTGTATGAAGGATCTTTGCTTGAACATCCTTTACTATTTCCAAGTTTACGGAAGTTTGAAACATCACGAAGAAGCTTATCAATTTTCTCAAGTTTTTGGTCAAATGACGGCGAGTATATACGAAGGATCTTGTTGATCGAGATATACTTCAATAATCGATTGCCAATATCATCACATGTTGAATTAGAACTTGATGTAAAAAGCACATGACTGTCAGGCTTCATTTTGACAATTTGAGCAATCGATTCGACGATTGTTGTGCTTTTGCCAGTTCCAGGACCTCCAAAAATAATAAATGGAGACGGGAAGCTTGTACAATTGACGATATTCTTAACAGCAATCATCTGTTCCTTATTAGACTCAATTGTTGGACTGAACCATTTCAACTTCTCAAATGTCTCTTTGGAGCCACTTTTCGTGACATTTTTTTTTGTCTCAAATTTCTGTAAGTATGACTTCATGTTCATATTTTTCATATCCTCTAAGGCTCGTTGTGCTGTCCGAATTGAAACTCTATTTGGAATGAATTCAATGTGATAAGATTTATGTTCACTTATGCTTGACTGCCGTTTTGATCGCTTTGAGAAGAAAATTCTGACTACGATTATGTCATTAAATAAATGTTCGATCTTGCCGTCCATTCTTGAGTCAAACAACTTTTTGCAGTCATTTTGGTATAATTTGTAATCAAACTGATCATGGAACTGGAAAAATTATGTATAATTAGTATAAGAATCTTAATTACAGGCGTAAATACTTACAAAGACACCACAAAACTCTGAAGCATCAACTGGAAGCTTCTTTGTTGCCTGAATGATGTAAATCTTTCTAATATAATCCACATCATCTAGTTTATTTCCCAGTTCCTTCTTTAATATAGTTTTCAGTTCATTTGGACACTTGTTGTATTTATAAATTTTTGCACAATCCAAGCTGTAACTGTGAGCCTGCTTAATACATTCAAGGTCTTCAATTGCGACCATATTTTGAAACATATCAAGGAAATTAAACTTATTGAATCTATCTGACATTGTTGCAGCTTCATATTTCTTTAGTTGTTGAAGCATATCTTGTTCCTTCTTATCCATTCCTTTACAGGACATGAAATCTTTTTTAAATAGCTTTTTCAATTCTATTCCACATTTAAGATCCTCGGGATTGTGATCATCGATGAACTTTGTTACTGTAGGTTTTTCATTTTGATTATCAATTTTAGGCAATGATACAGAGAATGCTGATGCAAACTTCTTGTTATCCTTAGTTGTATAGAAAACAGTCAATAGAAATTCCTTTTGATCTGCTTCGAATAAATGAAGTACGCGATCCTTAAAGCAAGCATGAATAATAATTGTACAAATACGGCCTTTGGTCTTTTGTTGTCTTGAAATTATAGGAATGCTGACTGGATCAAGTTTAGAGAACTTGAAATGTACTGTAGGTTTCTGAATTTTTATTTCCCTAAGTTCATCATTATGAATATCCAGCATAAACTCAATGCGATCCTCATTGAAGTTGAAATTACAGCTGACGGGAAGGAATAGCTTTGGATTCTTTATTTCTCTTTTTTGTTTTCCCACAATTTGTGATGTTTTAAGGTTAATTAACTTTAGTTCTGAAATTTATAATTTTTAATGATTTTCTTTAAGTTCTGTTGATTAAAATTATATACTCACGTTGGTTGAAATCCACAACACCTGATGTATTAGTTGTCTTCTTATGCATTGTGCTAAAATTGAATAAATCACTTAATTATACAATATTATAATAATATTCCTTAAATTTCTTAAATTTTGAACTTTTGAATATAATCAAAGAAAAATTTTATAAAAATAGATTTGTCTTTTCAATCTTTTATGCTTTAATTAAGCCTAGAAATCTTAATTCACAAAAGATTTTGAAATTCACTTAAAATCCGAAAATAAGATCAAGTGCTTTCAATTCAAAATCTAAATTGTTGTTATTTTCAGATTTTTGAATTTCGGTAAAATTACACTTTAATTCCTGCAATATCAATATTTCGAGTAATTTCAAAGTATGCTTTGATTTATTTATTTTTATTGTAATCTTTAATTAACAGTCTAATTCTAATAGGTACAAAAGTAGAAATTAGTCAATTGTACTTGTTCCAGGACATGTTTAAGGTCTTTGACACTTATATAATATTTAAGACAGTGAAAAGTGTTGAGGTTTAAAACCAGAAAGCACTTTTGTGTATTTGATACTGTGTTACAACTAAAGCTGCTCATCAAAGCAATTATAAATCATACACAAATTAATACTGGTCATTTATGATTCAAAATTCGAGCAAACAAGGTTCAAAATTTCAAAATCTCAAAAACTGTTAAGAATTCAATGAAAAATTAACGTTTTTCTGATATTTGAATTTTTGAACTTTGAGAGTTCAGCATTAAAATCTCAAATAACCGCTAAAGGAAGCTTAATTTTTAAAAATACAAAACTTATCAGTATATTTCTCATTCATCTGATCCTTATCATCCATCATATTCGTCATCAGTACCATTTTCAGGTAATTCCTCAGTACCAGCCATAGCATCATTTCCAATACCTTCATGATTAACTGAAAAAATGTCTCCAACTGTTGCCTTATTTTCATAACAGTAAGTAATGAATTTATTCCAAATGCTGCACTTTTGGAGTGTCGCTGCATTTCCAATGATAATTAATAACGATTGTGCACGTGTCAATGCAACATTTAAACGCTTTTCATTTCTCAAAAATCCAACATGATTTGTACCTGAACGTACACAGCTTAGAAATATAATTTTCTTTTCACGACCTTGAAATGAGTCGACTGTGCCGATTTCAATATTTGGATAAGAATCACCAAAAACTTCCAGCATTCTATCACGCTGTCCACGATATGGTGAGATAATTCCAATGTCAGTTTGCTGTACTTTATTCTTTCCTAAACCTCTGTTTAAAAGTACTTGGATATAATATGACAGAATGATCAGTTCGCCTTCATTCTTTAAACTTGTACCAACTTCCTCAGAAAATGCTCTAGTTGTATGGAATATTATTGGGAATGTTGGATTGAATAGCAATAATTCAGGATCTAATGCATAATTCTTGATTTCATCAGAACAGACAGAAACCAGTTGTGAATCGTAGAAATTTTCATTAGAAAAGCGCATAATTGCTGGATGATTTCTGTAGTTCTGTTTCAATTGAATGACATAATTATAATCATATTCCGTCTCAAATTTCTGGTACTTTTCATCTGTATCCATTAAACGTTCCATAAGAGACGTCTGTGAATTAAAATAAAGGATTAATTAAAAATAACGAACATTTGAAAAATTCAAATGAACTGAAATGAGACGAAATTGAATGACTGAACAGAAAATTTGAAATTCAAAAAACCGTTAGAATTTTGAATTTATCTTTTCAGCATTAAGTTTCTATTTGGTCACCTCTAATCCTAGTCTCTTTGCAAAAGCATTTTTAACAATCGGACCAAGCTGCTTATGATCTCCTGATAACACAATTTGTGCATGAACGCCTTTCTTTGACAGGCCTAAGCCAGACAATGGAATGTATGCTTCAGGTTCACTAACACTTCCTGCTTCGTCTGTAAAATTTTAATTAAATTAAAATTTAATTTTAAACTTCTGCTGTTAATTACTTACCAATAAAAATATAATCAAAGTGACCAGCACCCACTTCAGAGCTTATAATTCGACCAGCAGTTACCAAAGTCACAATAACAACTCGTGCTGTATGAAATTCTTCATAGGACGGATCATCGTGAGCATTTTGTACTGGACAGCTTCTTTTTTGGCATGTGCAGTTGTTGCGCTTACGAAAATTAGAAACTTTTTGCAGCATACTGTCAATCTTTTCAGGCTTTAAATCAAATGATGTTGAATATAAGCGAAGGATTTTGTTGATCGATATATACTTTAATAATCGATTGCCAATATCATCACATGTCGAATTGGAGCTTGCAGCAATAAGAACATGACTTTTTGGCTTTAGTTTCACAATTTGAGAAATTGCTTCGACAATTGTAGAGCTTTTGCCAGTTCCTGGACCTCCAAAAATTACAAATGGAGACGGAAAGCTTGTACAATTTACGATATTTTCGACAGCCATTTGTTGTTCATCATTATCAGCTAGTTCCTTGTTGAACCATTCCAAATCATCTAAATAGGTCTCGTGAAGTCTATTCATCTTCAACATTTCAAAATTCTGTAAGTAGGAACACATATCCATTTTCTTCATGTCCTCTAAAGCTCTTTGAACTATGCGAATAGATACTCGATTAGGCACGAATTCAATGTGATATGGACGGTCTTCTTCGAGGTGTGCATTTTGCCTTTTCCCTTTTTGTCGTGGAAGTAAGAATAAAATGACATCACCAAAAATATGGACGATTTTACCGACTTTTCTTTGAAAGGCAAGCTCTTCGAGATCATCATGATATTGTTGGTAATCGCTCTGATCGAATATCTGGGAAATAATTAGAAAATAAAAAAATAATTAGAATAACGGTCAAAAAATAATTGAAGTACAAAGATCAAAAGAGTTCAATTTTTCGAAATTTGAAAAAATAACGATTAAATACTCACATAGACAAATTCAAACTCCATGACATCAACAGGAAGCTTCTTTCTAGCCTGAATGATATAAATATTCCGAACATAATCCCTCAGCTTTTCATCACACATCAAATGCCTTAAATGCTGTTTTACACTATTTTGCAGCAGCACTGGACATAAATTGTACTTATAGACACTTGCAAAGTCCAAACTGTATTCCTTCATTTGTTTAGAACTGTCTAAATCCTCAATTGCGACCATATATTGAAACATTGAAAGAAAATCATAATTCTCAAATCGATCATCGAAATGAGCTTCCTTGTAGTTTAATAAAGCATTCACTACTTCCAGTTCCTCTTGTGTCTTAAGATAATATGGATTAAATTGCTTATCAAATGCCTTTTTTAGTTCAAATCCACCAATGTCTTCAGGATTAAAGACTGGAATGAATTTCTTCTTTGGATCCCAATCATGCTGATCATCAATTTTCGGCAACGACACAGAGAATGATGATGCATACTTCTTATTGTCTTCTGTTGTGTAAAATATTGTCAGTGTAAATTCCTTTTGATAAAATTGGAATAAATGCAATAAGCGATCCTTGAAGTTTCCATGAATATTAATAGTGCACATTTCATTTCCACTATCATTTATCTTTTCGCTCAATATTATAGGAATGTTGACTGGCTGCAGATTCCCTAGCTTGTAGACAACAGACTTCTTTCCAATTTTTAAATGCTTAATTTTTGCATAGTGTATTTTTAACATAAACTCTATGCGATCCTTATTGTAGTTGAAATAGCTAGTGACCGGTATAAAGTATTTTGGATCGTCAATATCCACTTCCTGTTCGTCCACAAAATGTATGGTTTTTACGTAAAATAATTTTAACTCTGGAAATTAATAAGAACATCTATATCTCTGGCTTGAATTAGTGGATATCACTTACTTTTGTTGAAATCTACAACATATTTTGGTTTTGGCTTCTTCTCCATTGGACTTTAATTAATATTCTTACGAAAATTCAATTTTGACGTCTTTTTCTACAAATTAAACAGAAATTTTATACTGGATGTTATTATATAAGTTTTATGTGCTTTAAGCATTCAACTAAAGATTGTTCTATGCTATAACTAACTATTATTACCTTGATTTTTAATAATTTTGAATGAAATTAATCAAACAATAAACAACAAAAAAAAAGCCACGTGATTGAAATTTAAATTTTAAATGACCGTTAAAATTTTAAATTACCGGAAGTCGTTAAGAAATTTGAAAGCCGGTAAAATAAATTTGCCAATGCATAAATCCCCAAATTAGTCACTCAGCACTCAATTTATTTCATTATTCACGAAATAACACCTATAACATTATTTGTTATTCTCGGATTCCCCGATATCTTTTACGTATGACTCAAATACAAGAATCTTCTTTTTCTTACCAATTCTTTTTTTTCTGTATTTACTTCTATCACCTCAAACCTATTCGTGCAGCAGTCAAAAATAAACTGAATGAATTTTTCGCTCTCTGCATTACTAAATATACATATAAGATAACAATGTTTTTTGGCTGTATTTGCAATAAAAATTATTTTTAAAAGCAATACAAAACTCATTAGTAGTAAAATGTGATTTTTTGGCAAGTTATGATGTGATTGGAATAATTATCGTTCTTATAAGCTAATGCAGCACTTATTAGACAAATTTCGGTTATCTTAAGAGAGTGAGCTGATAGATATGGATCGTAAAACTGATTAAATTGAGAGATTAAATGAAAGATCCAGTTTTGGATGATCTTCAGGAATCGGTGTTAGTTAAACTGGATATTCGAAGTGAATGTTCTTATTGGAAGTCAATGGCAAGTGATGTAAATCGTATAAGAAATTCTAGAGCCTCAAACTGCATCAAATACAGCTAATAATAATAAGTTGCTGAAAATGAATTTGTGACATCATATGGAGGTTTTGGGGTTCATAATGATCGTCATTGATGACTGGTTTTCTTATCAGAGCTCTTATAACATTAACAATGACAATAATAACAACAATAGATGTGAAATTATCAAAATTTGGTAGTAAAATTTACGATATTAAGTTAAATCCTAGGATTTATTTTAAACCCAATTTTTAATCTCACGATTTATTTTAACCCAGTGAGGAGATCCTGAAAACCAATTTGAACTTTTTGCTCATCTCTCTCAATAAATATCATCCGATCAACAAGTCGCTCCATGAATTGAATCTGTCTGAATATGACAATTGACTACATTGTAATTTTATGCTGTATCTGAGCTAGATTATCAATAAACAATCATTGTTTAGCTTTCAATCGCATTTGTTGATCCAAAAACTGTCTTTTAATTACATTGTAGCACTTTAACTTCCTCGAAAATAAAATAAACAAAGTTGCTGTTATGCTGCGCATAAAAAGATCTTATTCTTAATTCTGGTTTAAGATTTCATTAATGGCGACTTAATATTGAAGTTCACGTCGTCAAATTTCTGTATCCGTGTGGCAGGAAATACTTGGGATACTTTCTTCTTCACAAAAAACCTGCTGATAAACTTGAAATCATTATCTTATCTGTTGCTTATTTTCTTGGAAATGGGCAGTTGAAAAAATTAGTGAGTAATGAATGTTGAGTGATTTCCAGAATTTTAGTTTTGTTTATCAAGGTCAGCTGATTTTGTTTTGCCGGTGCGCAAAAAAAGTTTTGAATAAGAAATATTTATTGTGGATTATTAAAAGATGAAGAATTGGAATTGAGTGTATTCCCGAATATACAAAGAGCATGCATAAGTTTTCGGGTACCCTTGCTTATGTAGTACCGTATCGTATTATGACGTTTGTCTCAAAGATTGAAGACAATTTGATGAAAAATGATATAGATTTTTTTAACGGAAATTTAAAATTTAAACGAAACGATTTTTTTTCACTAAAATTAAGTACTAGATTTTGAATAAATATGTACAAAAAATAATAGATTATCTGGATTCAATGATATTCTCAACATGCGTGCAATAATGGAAGCTCAGATTTGCAACGAAAGATTTCTAGATTCAAATTAAAATAGTTTCTTAAAAACGGTCAAAAAAGATTCAAAGATTTTAGTTCAAAAATAATTTGACTAGATTTTTTAAATGATTTGTAACAGATTTTTAGTAAAATTTGATTGAAAATGTACTAGATTTAATAATCTAAGAACCGAAAGTAACGAAATAATGCAAATTAGTGTTTCAAAATACAGATAAAACGAAGAAATTTGTTTGAAACTGAGGAGTTTCAGCCAAACCCATAAAATTAAGCCTCTGCGAATCATCAATTAGCAAATTAAACACCAGCTTGTAATTAATTTTTGAGATATTCTAGTACGTAACCATTAAATCTAGATTTGGAAAATGATCCTCGAGAAACACAAATTAATTTTAACCTCTCTTATTAACACCAAATTGGGTGCCGAATTCGTTTGGAGTCCATAAGGCTTCAAATTTATCCAAATCTGAAGTACTAGATTTAATTTCAAATTGAAAAATCTAGAAAATTGCCTTATTTTTGAACCGCAATCGCAATTGTATCGCATTTCTTAACAATTTCGCAATATTGGACTTATCAGAAATGAATCACAAAAATTTGCATTTACTTTACTACTCAATTGCACTTAGCACTTCAAAATTTAATCAAAAATCTGTGTACAATAAATGATCAAACTCACTTAATCAGCAAAAAAAAGTACAGCACAAGTCATAACCATGAGTCATAAAGTTATGAAATTCATTCAATTAAACATAAAATTTCCATAATCACATCCAGACTTATCGGCTATTTTTATCACACTTAATTATAATCTGAGAATTACCAAACAAAATTTCGCTGAATTATATTAAAAATCCTTCTGCACTATTTCACCGGCAAATGAGAACTAATAATAGAAGTCATAAGAGCACAAAGGGAATTGAGTATATTTATTATTCAGTACTGCTTCTCTCACCACAAACACATGACGAATTGAAACACTAGCTTAGTATTTTATAAACAAAACAAAATTGCATTTACATGTAATAATAATACTCAGAATATTCAATTTATTGCTGTTATTGGTTGTCAATGTATAGCTTATTATGAAAAAAAAAAAAATAATAATAATAATAAACATAAATGGAATAAGTTTTTTTCATGTACAGCACATGAAATATATATACTTTTTAAATATATTAAAAAAAATAAGCTTTTTTTTGGCTGTATAAATAACTAGCAGAATTGTTAATAAATTATGTTCTAGGCAAATAAACAAGTTGATGCCATCCAACAATCTCTTCCTTTAAATTCAGTCCAACTAATGGAATTTGCACGCCACCCAAAAATTCATTTTCTTGTAATGTATCATGTCCCCAAACTGTAATTTGTAATGTCTTCAACTTGATGATCTGTATAGGCATTCGGTACTCTAATGTTTCCATAAAACTTGGATAGCATGTCTTCTTTACTACACGAGTCTTTCGTTTTGTTATTTTTGATTTATCAGGTATTAAATAGCTTTTGACATATGTGTTTGGTTCCTGTCCACTTGTCGTGATGGGTAAGCTGCGTGCGTGATGAATCTGTGGATGGGAAATATGAAATTAAAGCAATAAAATTAAAATTAATTTTTAATCCGATGGATTAAATTTTAAATCCGGCGGATTAATTTCAAAAGTGATTAATTTTGCAGTTCCGACTTATCGCACACATTCAACATCTCCATGACCTACCATAACAATAAACGTATCGCGATGATAATGAATAGAGAACTTAATTTCTCCACAAATATTATTTTCCGGTGATTTCTTATCTTCGCGCATTTTCAAGGCATGAATATCAGCTTCTTGTTGATCCCGCAATAATGGATGGAAAAATGTAATGACTAAATCAGAATTTAAGATCTCAGTTGATGAATGTAGAAGAGAATAGATGAACTTTTTGACTTCAGGCAAACGTCGCTCAGCGACTGTTTTAATATTAGATCGTCCAACGGAAATTCCACTCTGAAGGCTGCAAAGAAGAAAAAGAAAATTGGATTAAAATATGAAACGTGATAAAATTGACATTTTAATTCATACCTGTGAAGTCGCGCAAGTGGAAACAGCAAACACAATTTTTGATGTAATTCACAAAACTCCTTGTAGGTACGAAACAAGTAAACAGGATCTGGATTACTTTCACGAGAGACTATTAATATGTACGTATAATATTTTTCCAAATTGTATCGCTTCTGATATCCATGAACAATTATATTGCCGATTGATCCTTCTTGTGAGACACTGGAAATAAAAATTTATTCATTAATGTTGGAATTGAATTTGAATATTATTTTGGGTGCTTAGTGATGTTGATAAAGTTTAAAAGTTAAATATCAAAGAGATTTTGAGGTTTCGCTTGAAATTGGAAAGGTTCCTTTAAATTCATTGACTGTGAAATCCTAATTTGGTAATTAATGAGATGTTTTCTTTGCAGATGAGTAAGTTATTCTTGTAATTAGCAGTAGTGATATTCATTGACTCGTGAGAATGGGATTGAGAGGATGATTTTAACTGTTTTGATCCTTAAACAAACTCAATTATTTGCTTTTTAGGACTTCTTTGAAATCCGTTAAATTGTAATTTGAAAAGTGAATTTTGATGTTCGTTAAAACTTTGAACTTTGATTCTCGTTAAAATTTGAATTTTTGAAATTCGTTAAATTTTTGAACTTTGATTCTTGCAAAATTTAAATTTTTGAAAAACGTTTAAAATTTGAATTTTAAAAAGACGTTAAATTTCATATTTCAATACATCTTGTGAAAATTGTCATGCTATTTTGCAGAATGGCGGTTTCCTTGAACCTCTATAAAAATTTATCAATCAATAAAATAAATTAAACATCAAAAAAAAAAAGAAAAACCCTAAAGATACTCACTTATATGTCTTAGGCACAAAGCTCAAAACTTCACTTCCTTCCCCCTGATTTGTGAATCTCATCTGAGCCAAATTATGAAGGAAGAAGTTAAATTGAGTAAACCAGCTCTTCAACGACACATGTATCATTTTAGCGAAATTTGAAGCAGCTTCGGGATTTGACGCGCCAGGCATAAGTGCATTTCTAACATAATTAACAGCATCACTAGTTACACCAGGAATTCCAGACGATGCCATAAATGCAAAAATATGTAACAATAAATCTCCATGCTTTCTAACAATATTAAAAGCTTTACAGCATAGATCAACAAAATTATGAAATTTAGATGATGGTTTATCGCCGCCGTTTATAACATAGGCCATATCGGAAGTAAGCACAAAAGGTGTTCGATCACGTTTAAAGTTTCCAAACATTTGTGCATCACCAAGAAACTTCCCAAAATCAATATGAAAGATGTGTCCACTTGTTTTAAGCATAATATTATCATTATGACGATCACAAATACCAAGAATGTATGTAATAATACTATATCCAGCACATGATGATGTAAAATTGTCAACAGCACGTTGATACTCTAATTGATTGGGATTTTGCTTTTGTAGCCATTCAGCAATCGGCTTATCCTTAAAAGATCCAGTTAATCCACATTTGACTTGAATTTCACGTAATGTCTCAGCATTTGTAATCATCTCAATCATTCCTTTCTTAAATCCAGTTGGTACACATTGGAATGAAACCATTTTAAGATCTAATCCTTCTTTAAGCCACATCTTGTCTATAATTCTGACAATTTGTAATGTCAACATGTCTTGCTGTAAATCATCACCGCATTTAAAGATTGCAGGAATAATAAGCTCATCTGGTCCCATAAAATTAATTTTTAAAGGCAAAGTATTCGAATTAAAATACGAGCATGTCTTAGCGACGACTCCTTTTACTTCTAGTCCTGGCGATAGTGGCAAACTTGTTGGATTCTCGCTTAAAATTTGATGAACATTCTCAATTGTTTGACGTAAAATTGGCAGTCTTAGTGATTCCTTTGCTGTTTTGACACTTTTTGCTACATCATCAAGTGACTTACATAGAATATTCTGTGATAGGAATCGACTACAAAGATTCTCACCACAAATAGCTAGCAGTGCTCTTAACATCATTTGATTACGTCTGTGAAATCTACACTGCAATAGGACATAATTATCCTCATAAATTTGAGTCGTTTCCATTGTATTTTGTGGACAATCGCCAGGCAAATTTTGAATCAAAAGCCAATAGAGGAAGTGAGCAACTCGTGGTGAATCCAATGATCTTCCAAGTAAGAAACAAGCTAGCGGTGATGATTCATAGCAATCAAATTTCAATGCTTGTAATAATTGCGGCAAAAAGTCAACAAGTTCATCTTCATCCATTTTGGATATCCACTTGACAGCTTGTTCCCTCACAAATAAATCAGGGAATTTCGGTAAAAGTAATTCAATTGCTTCCAATGGCGTTAATGGACTCCATTCCTTAACTAGTGCATGTAAATCTGACAATGATGCATAATCCCAACTATGTGCTGTATTTAATATTTTTGGCAGTGCTTTTGGAAATTTGTGTAGATAATGCCTCTTTTCCCATAAAACTTCTCGTTTATCAATTTGATTGAAGAGAACTCCTTGATTGACTGTATCAACTAATTCATCTTGTAAGTTCCTATCCAAGCACTCGTAATCGAGTTTTGGTAAATTAGCATTAATCACAATATCGGGAAAGACTAAACATCCGTCAAAAATTGGAATTTCAATGCTTAAAATTGGACAATAATCTCCTTGTGGATGTGTTCCACGTTGTGGCGATGGACATAAATATTTTTCATTTGTTGGTGGCCAAAATGAGAGGAAGTAAGTTCCTTGAATCATTTGCTTCTCATAATCAAAAAATTGTATTGATGTCCATCCCAGTTCTTCCTGCAACATTTCACCTTCCTGATGGTTATTCTGACTTGTATCATTCGTGGCTTGTCCATCAACAGGTTGTTTTAAACATCCATAAAGCACAAAGACAATTCTTGATTCACGCGGTAAGGAACAAACTGGAACATCATCAAATATCAACCAACTATCAAATGTAAGGCGAGGGAAGAATCCACAAAGACTATTGGAACAAGGCGTAATTCGCGGCTCGCTGACACCCCTTGTTCCATGATATATTTGACTTGCTAGCTTATATTCATCATATTTCCAATGTGTTGGAGGTCGATGAAGTGCCATTACATTAAGCATGACATTTTGGGATACATTTGCAATGCTTTTTATGGCTAAAATAAGATAAAAGATATTAAAATTAATTAAAGATGTTTGAAATTTTAACGATTTTCATAAATTCAAAATGAACTGATATGAAATGAACTTTGGATTACTGAACGAATTTTCAAAAATAATTTATCCGTTAGAAATTCAAATTTAGAAATTCCGTTAGAAATCATAAGCAGCAGTAAATGACTTACGTGACTCCCACTGTGGTCGATTGACTGAAAAATTAACTTGGAATGCTTGCGAATAAACTTCTAATAAATGCTGTACAGAATCTCTAATATCATCACAAAGTCGCTTAATCTCTTCACTAATGCTTCGAGGCTTCAATGTCACATGCGAATAATTTCCTTTCTCAGAATCAACTTGAAATGTTGTGCGAGTAAATGATGGTTGTTGCTAAATGGTATAAATGAAAAAGCTTAGTCAGTGATATATGATAAATGCAATAAACTTACATGCATGTTTCTTAATTGCTCATCGCACGTGTTTTTCAACTTATTAATGGCTGAATACAGCTCAAAAGTATCAATAGCGCCAAGCAATGCACAAATTGCCTTAACAGCTTGAATAACTCCCGAAGCATTAAACGATGAATATATTTGCGACGTGCTTGCTGATTCCAGTTTATCAATTTCCATTTCTAATGTCTCAAGTAATATAATTAATGACTCATAACTTATTGACGTGACTGGATCTTTTGGTAGAATATTTTCAATTTTAAGCTGCGCATCTCGACAATCATCTTGATGTGTCCTCGCAATGACCTTCATATATTCATCCTTTTTAGGAAATAGTCCAAGTTGGACATCCTTTTCTAACTTAATACTATTGTGAATGTATTCCAATTGTGACAAGCATGAAAACGGCGATAGCCATTCCTGTGATCCAATTGTTTTGAGAGCATAACTTTCAGCACTTCCGCTCAATTCATTTTCAAGATTTGTCAACACTTGCATGATAACATGTGAAATTGTCGAGTCTATATCACATGTAAATGCCACTGGATCTAAATAAGTATCAAGCTTTTGATAATTTTCTGTATTTGACTTGATTTTATAATTTTGCAGATAATTATTTGGTAAATTAAAGCATTCGAATGATGGATATACTAAAATTTTAATAATTGATACATTTAGATATTTACTGTCGAGTGCTGCAGCAACAACATGACCAACATTAGATGCACTATCATTATAATTATATTTTGACCTTAAATCCTTAACCATCTTATAAAATGCCATCGAGTCTTTGTCATACTTCCTGCGCTCTACAATATTCTCATATAGCTTTTTAGAGTATTGATTATTTGTATAAAATTGTTGACTATTTATCGTTTCATGTTGATTATTGGAATGAGAGGAGTTCCTTGGCGGAAGTGGCGGCGGTTCGTCTTGTGTATATTTGTCTTCCTTAATTGATCCAGTACTGTAATATTCTGATGAAATGTCTTGTGTTGATTGATTTTTTGGTGACGTTACTGACCGATCACTTCTTACGACTGCTTCATACAATGGATCTGAATATTGTGTGCCGCCATTGTAGATATAATCGAATGGATCTTGATCTG
The DNA here is from genome assembly GCF_022539635.2 of Chironomus tepperi. Classification (NCBI taxonomy): domain Eukaryota; kingdom Metazoa; phylum Arthropoda; class Insecta; order Diptera; family Chironomidae; genus Chironomus; species Chironomus tepperi. The sequence continues at coordinate 8,718,554 of NW_027226207.1, forward strand.
TGTAATATGCATTGCTTGCTTCCTCGTTTTTTGATGATAATGGATCAAATGCATCGAGGATATTGAACATGGAATCATCTGCGTCGTCTAAATTAATTAAATTTTCATTCTTTGATGTCCTTTTTAATGCTACATTTTGACTAATTTGTGAACTATTTAATGACTGACTACTTCCAGCAATACTTTGAGTACCAAGGTTTTGCGTCGTAGATGTTTTTGCTGGATCTGACACTCTTATTAATGAATTCTCACTCTTTACAGTATGAAATGATTGTTGAATAGTTGTGGGTGGTGGTAAAGCAGTGCTTGTTGAAGGTACTGGCGCATTAATTTGTGGTCTTACCCATCCATATTGATTCGGTGAATGTGCATAAAGTCCATAAGATTGCTGTTGATTGATTCCTGAATAAGCTGTATTATTATAGGGTGAATAATGTGGCTGTGGTGAAAATCTCTCAAATCCTAGTCTTTGTTGATAGCTTGATGGATTGAAATACATTTGTTGACTATAATATTGATTGTTTGCTGTATTACTAAGGCTGTATAAGCTTGGAAATGATTGCGACGATGCCTGTTGATTTGCAATAGTGTATGGAACAATTTGATTTCTATTTGAATTTAGCTCAAGAATGGGCCCTATTAATTTATTATATGGATCATCTTCCTTCTTTTTAACGACTTTCGTCTGGTCATCATTTGCGAATGATATCAAATCCAGCTCATCAATTTTACGCTCAATATTTGATAAACTCGACGAAGAAGACGAAGAATGAAGAGAATTTCGCAGTTTATTGTCTGGAATGATAAGTTTCTCATAACTTGTTGATTAATCATTAATTTGAAAATTTTGTTTTACCATTTATCGATGTTTTACTATAATTTGGTTGATTTGGGAGCGATCCTTTACGTAATTTAAACTCATCTAATGCTGCTTCTTCTAAACTAATTGCTTTTGCAATCTCCTCCTCGCTCATTCGTGACATGTTGAGGAAATTTTAAATTTTTAAATAAAATATTTCTCTTTTTATTATTTATACTAGTATAGTTCCCCGTTAAGCATGATACTAAATCCAGTAACATCCAGGATCATCAAGTTTATTAAAAAGTAATACGTAGAATCATTCTAGATATTTCGAATAAGATCCATTAACATGCAGAACCATTGTAAACAATAAAAGAAAGATCCAGTAATATCCAGGACCATCAGGTTTGGTCAAAAGGATCAAATTAAATATTACTTGAGTTATTGTTTGTAATGGATCATGTTTAAAATTGTCCTAGAACTCTTGTTAAAAGGTATCTTTAATTATAATTTTGCAGACTTAAAATCGACAGACAATCCTTCACATGACGGAAAATATATTTATGATCTAACTTTTACATATCGTTGATGTGTAACTTATTTTTGTACGTTATGATTTGACAACTTTTGTTAAAGTAAGCTTATAAGTTACATTAAAAATTGTTAAAAAAATTAATTTAAGATGATTCTGCTGGAAATAATGAGTTGTCATCGTGATTTGAGTGAATTATTGAGATGAATTGATTGATATTTTTCAACTGTTTTGCAAAATTTGAATGACTTTACACATCATTGAGATTTTTGAAATTTTGAAATTCGCTTGGTCAATTAATGATTTTTTTCGATTTTTCATGAATTATGAATTAAAACACACCTTTAAAGTTGTCTTTCATACTGATTGTAGTGCAAAAATAAATTATGGACTGAATAGAATTTAATAGCTCCTTAGAAATGCAATGATTTCTGTGATATTTGAGATAAACAGATTTTTTTACTTCCCGCAGTTTTCGAGTGTAAACATTGGGCGGTTCAAATTTATTTGGAATTTATTTCATTGGAATTTTTCTTATCAATCCCTATCATTTTAAGCTGCAGGATATGTGAAACTATTGTAGAACGTGCGATAAATATGACCTAAGTGAAAAGAAGCTCAAAATAGTAAGATAAATAGACTTTTTAATCAAAAATTGCCACAAAAATTTAAATTTTGAAAAAATATTTTTGAATTTTAAATAATCCGTTAAATTTTGACAGCATGTTCATGAAAGCTCAACCACGTGGATCATCGAGGGATTAATAGTTCAAATTCCATAACAAATCATTCCATCAATAATCAGTCACCAATTTTTATGTTTACATTGAAACAAAACTGAGAAAGTATTTTATTATTATGAATTGATAATACACACGTCAGTGTATTAATTAATCGGCAAGGAGATTAAGTGTTGCAATTAAAAAAATATGATGAGAATTAAGAAAAAGTTCTTACTATTCACATTTACTGGTGTATTCTTTGTCGTCATCTATTTTTACCTTAATTCAAATGTTCCTACTGACAAAAAGGATCTCTTTTATTTTGGACAATCGAAAAAGAATGAAAATCGAATAAAGACACCGCGTCATCAAATATTTGATAGTGATCAGAACAAGCAGGTTGAGAATATAATTGATATTAATGAGAACATAATACCACAAGACTCAAATGACCGAGATTTAGAGAAGAAAGATTTGATTAATGATCAAATTCTACCTGAAAATAGCAATGATGTTGAATTGTCGTGCAATATAGGAACCGATGAGATTCCTAAACCCGACATCCAGATGCTGGAAGCTTATCGTGAGATACCATTCGACAATGTTGACGGCGGTGCATGGAAACAAGGTAATTTTCACCATTTTTTGGACAGTTCAATCTGTTTTACCGGAAGATAGCTTCGTTCCGCCATTGTAATTATTGAAAAAATGACTAAAATTGTCACTGCTTGTGCCACATACTATATTATTTTGATAAAACAGATTATTTACTTTTCTATTACTCATTGCAGGGTTTAATATCGAATATGACATCCATCAGTGGAATAGAAATCATAAACTCAAAGTATTTGTTGTTCCACATAGTCACAATGATCCAGGATGGATTAATACCTTTGATGAGTACTACGAGAGGCAAACTAAGCATATATTTTCAAATATGTTGAGACATTTGGACGAAAATGAGAATATGAAGTTCATCTGGGCGGAGATTGTATACTTTTCTAAATGGTACGACAGCTTATCATCGCCGGAATCAAAGAAAACTGTTCAAAGGTGAGTAACTGGATCTTTATGAATGAAAACATTGCTGAATTTCACTCATAAATGCTTACTGGATCTTAAAAATTGTAAACAATATAATCCAGAACATCAACACTGGATCTACATCGACTACAGATATTCTAAATTCCTTTCCATCATTTCTTTGCAGATTAATAAAGCGAAAGCAACTTGAGTTCGTCACGGGAGGATGGGTAAGCTATTCAACAACAATTTTCACAAGAAGCACTTACAATGCTGTAATTTTAGGTCATGCCTGACGAAGCTACATCACATTGGTACTCGGTTTTGATGTCATTGACTGAGGGTCAGTTATGGCTGAAGAAAAATTTCAATATAAGCAATATAAAGTCATCATGGGCGATAGATCCATTTGGACACTCATCTGTATTTCCTTACATACTCAAGGAAGCTGGCTTTGAAAATTTGTTGATTCAAAGGACTCATTATTCTGTGAAGAAATACTTGGCACAAAAACAACAACTTGAATTCAAGTGGAGACAAACCTGGGACACAAAAGGATCAACTGAGTTATTCACGCATATGATGCCGTTCTATTCGTATGATGTTCCTCATACTTGTGGACCTGATCCGAAAGTTTGCTGTCAATTTGATTTTAAGAGATTGCCTGGATATGGATTGAGTTGTCCATGGAAGGTATGTAATGCTCTGCTGGCCTGCTGCCTACTTAGATTCAGTAGATTTTTAACGGTTAAATCAAATTTGAGTTTTTTACAAGAAATTGTTGTCTAAATTTAAATTTCCTTTGACCGTTATATTATTAAGTCTGAAAATGTCAATTCTCTGTAGTCATATTCAGCGTTTAATAATTAATTACGCTCCGATTAATGTCATATAATCAATTTTAGGTTCCACCGGTAGCAATAAACGACGAAAATGTAGCAAAACGAGCAGAAATGATAGTCGATCAATGGAGAAAGAAATCAGTTCTGTACAAAACTCGTTCAGTATTGATTCCTTTAGGAGACGATTTTCGATATACACAGTCAATGGAATGGGAAGCACAGCGTGTAAATTTTGAAAAACTTTTCGAATACATTAATAATGAGCCGAGTTTTAACATTGAGGCAAAGTTTGCTACATTACAAGAGTACTTCGATTCAGTGCATAATGAAAAGGGTGTGTCGAAATTTCCAAGTCTTAGTGGTGATTTCTTCACGTATGCTGATAGAGACGATCACTTTTGGTGCGATAATAATGCAATTTATTCTATATATAGAAATTAATATAATGAATAATAATTACAGGTCTGGCTATTTCACATCTCGTCCATATTATAAGCGAATGGATCGCATATTAATGAACTATTTGCGAACAGCTGAAATGTTACATGCATGGACATCGTGGGAGTCAAATACAGGTTTTGAAAAGCGCTTAGAGAGTGCAAGACGATCGTTGTCAATTTTCCAACATCATGACGGCGTGTCTGGAACTGCAAAGGATTACGTGATGCGTGATTATGATAAAATGATGGTTGAGGGTATTAAGAACAGTAAATTTGTTATTCAGCAAGCTGTTTATAAGCTTTTAACGGAACCCAACATTTATCATCCTGATTATTCATTTACATACTTTAATGTTGACGATTCAAGACCAGCTACGAGCGATGACTCATCAAGGTCAGTCATTATAATTGGAGATGAGATACCATTTAAATACGTCGTCATACATAATTCGCAAACATACGCACGTAATGAAATTGTAGAATTTTATGTAGCTAAGCCATACGTTTGTGTAACTGATTCTGATGGTAATTCAGTTGATGCTCAAATTGCACCATCATTTAGCTGGCACAAAGGAATTTACGGTCCACAACAACCACAATTCTCAACGACCAAATATCGATTAATGTTTACAGCAAGCATTCCAGCACTTGGATTATCAGTATATAAATTAAATGCTAAGAATAATAAACAAGACTGTCCATCAACATCATTTACAAAAATTACAATATTCAGTGATTCTCATTTCGATGTTAATTTACCTGAATATCCTGACAATGTCAAGTTTGAGGAACCAAGAGAAATATCAATGAGAATTAATGAAAATTCAGCCGGTGCATCGTTCAATAAACTTGGAATATTAAAATCATTATCATTAGACAGTAAATCACCGGTCGTTCCAGTTCATTTAGAATTTATGAAGTATGGTACGCGAATGTCACATGGACAACGAAGTGGTGCTTATCTCTTCTTACCTGAAGGAACTGCACAAAAAATGCCATATGAGCCTCCAATTGTCGTTTATTTAAATGGACCATTAGAATCATCTGTGGCTGTAGGCTTACCATTCGTAATCCATGAGAGCATTTTAAGAGGCGGCAACGATGCTTTGGAGATAAGAAATATGGTTGACATTGGTGACATGAGTAATACGGAAATTGTCATGCGATTGAGTACGAATATTAAGAATGGAAATGTATTTTACTCTGACTTGAATGGTATGCAGTATGTCAAGAGGGAAATATTCAAGAAGTTGCCACTTCAAGGCAATTATTATCCGATTTCTGGTGGCATTTTTATTGAAGATGATTCACTTCGTTTATCATTGTTCACGTCTACACCACTCGGTGGATCTTCTTTGAGTCCTGGAGAAATTGAAATTATGCAAGATAGGCGATTAAATCAGGATGATGAACGAGGTGAGTTTTTAACTGTCAAATAAATTTCAAAAAATAACGGCCAAATTATTTTCAAATAATGTTTGAATTTGTATGGTTTTTGCAAATTTAAAAGCATTTGTAAGGTTTTAAAATTAAAAATTATATGGCTTTCAAACATTTTGAACAAATTAATAATTCTATTTGATTTCAGGTCTCGGCCAAGGAGTTCTAGACAACCGACCAACACTTAACATCTTCAAATTAGTCTTAGAAACCCGCGAATCATGCAAAAAAATGGACGAAAGATATCCAGCTGGATATTTGACACCAAATGCTTATATGGAACAAAAGAAGCTTCTGCATCCATTCGAAAAGCTCATATTTACCGAAAATGATTGGAATGGATTAAAACACAGTTTCGGAACAGATCACGAGGACCATGAAGGATATGAGATAGTCACATTGAGATCTTTACCTCATATACGAACAAATTCAATAGGCTTAGTTATACACCGAACAAATTTTGATAATTGTGTCGATTCATCAATTAGCGGAAATCAATTAAATCTTAAAAGACTTTTGGGACTTGATGAGAATGAGGATTCGAGAGAAATTTATCGTTCAACTGTGACATTATTAGAAGCTAAGCAGAAAGTAAATGATGAATCAATTGGCATGTGCGCGATGGAGCTGAAAGGCTTCATTTTGAAATAACTTAAATTAAAAGCATAAAAAATTGTAAAAAAAGGAAAATATTGTGATTTTTATTAAACTAATTTAATTAACATAACATTTTTTTTGTGCTATTCCTTAGTTCTTTTTTTGTGAGTACAAAATAAACATTGAGTTAATTATAAATCTATTTCTCCTGTGCTGTATTTTCTTTGTTCTCTTTTCTGTTGATTTTATTGGATATTGAGAGAGAGTTGTGAGTTTAACGGACAATTTGAATATATTTTGAATTTTCACTAAGTCCACTCAATGCAGATAGACAGTATTTAAGGAATTCTAGCTGTATTGAAGCGGTTGAGAGCTTGTTGGGAATGAAAGTTGAGGAATGTCACTTTTAAGCACGTAATGATACAGGAAATTATAATCCTATGGATGGATAAGATAAAATATAATCACAGCTACAGGAATTTGGGATTAAATAAATATATCTTGCACAATGTATTCCAATGCTCCACCATTCACTCTAGTAGATGATCCATAAGCATGTATGTAAGTCAAATTCCCTGATGTGAAACAATATTTCACAATTACTGAAATCATTAAAAATAATCGTATTATCATTGAAATTTTTTGAAAATATTCAATCAATTAACAGTATTGGAAAAACTTGGGAAAAACCAATTAAACCAACTTTTCTGGATTGACTTCAAAACCTGAAAAAAATAAAGAAAATCTCTAAAAATCAGCAAACCAAAGACATTTAATCAATAAAATCAAACATCTCAAAACCCTCATGAATCATGTCCAAGAACTTCAAGTTATAAATCTGTTAATAACATCATCTATCAAGTTGTTAGCAACGAGCAATACATTGTAAGGTATGAGAATATAATTTTTTTTAACAGAGAGCAATATATTATCATGTAGAACAAAAAGTGTCAATAGTTAATTAACAAAAGAAAAGTAAATGAGATAAATGAGTGCTTAAACAGCCTCGAATACAGTCTTGAACTGTTGACTAAAATGATATAAAATTTAACGTATTTTATGAATTTGAATTTTACCGCGCTTTTCAAGCAACACAATAGACGAGCATGAAAGCAAATTAAAAAGTTTAATTAATTAAAATTGAGTGAATTAGAGCAATCTATAAATACAGAAAAGTGTGCAAGAAGTAACGGTCAATATAGGGATTGAATAATTGGAGTGCGTTTAGTTGAAATAAAAAATCTAGAGTGTATTCAGAACGATATAAGAAAATTTTCAACTTTATTAAGGCATTTTTATTAAAAAATTTTGTAATTATAATAAATAACTGTATAGAAATGGTAAATGACAAGAGTGAAGTTGAATAAGTGTGAAGTAAAGTATATAAAAGTATAAAAAAGAGCCAAATTTAGAGTATCAAGCATATAAAGTATAAGTGTCAAAAAATATGTGGGACTGAAAGAGTAATCGTGTGACATGAAAAAATTGTAGTTCGTGGATTTAGACTAAAAATTCCATCATTAACAACAGTTTGGAATAAATAATTTTCTTATAAATCCCACCAATATCTAAGTTAAGTGACATTTGTGAGCCCATAATAAGGATTATCACTAAATTTTCGGTGAGTTTTTTGCGTTGGATATTTCATAAAAAATGTTGTATGCATGTTGCGCTCATGTCGTCGTTACTGTCGCGATGCGCAATATAGCCTCAGCCTTTTCTTTCTCAGTACAAATGAAAAATGAATTTTTCCTTTCCCAATTGTACAAGATACAGTGCAATTTTTTTTTTTGTTCATATTTCCCAACACAAAAAAATTCTTTTCGTACATTCATTCAATTGATTAAGCAATGTCTAATGTCACTTGTTTGGTCCACGAGTGAGTAGCTTCACTCTCTAGAAATGCCGCATATATTTACTCTCATTAACTTAGTCTCTGACTTATTTATATAAAAAAAAATAATAATAATTTTATTTACGTCAATTCCAGTTTTAATTAAATTTTTTTTTGTATGTATGTCAGGTATTGGAAGTGACTCGAGCCAGGAACTCGGAAAAACTGACAAATCTTACGCAAGATAAAGAAATTAATAAGTCTAGTGACATTGGCAATCATTATCTAATTTTTGTTTTTTTTTTTTTTTCATCGCTGACTTGACTGTCTTGTCACTACTTTTACTTGATGGTCATACATGGGATTCTAAAAATAAGTTCGCGAAAAAAGAAAAATGAAATGAAAGAAAAGTTCAAAAGAGGAAGAAAAATAGTTTATTAAAAATAAACAAATCGAAAAAAAAAAGTGAGAGATAATTCGACAATTAAGCTTGGTCATTTGAGTACGACTACAAAAGTACATGATGAATTGAATTAAGCAATTAGTGAATGTAATATTTAAATTCAATAATCATTCAATGTGATGGAATTTTTTTTTTATTTATGGAGAAATTTTGCCTATTTTTTTTTTTTCATCGTATTTCCTCCCCGTACGTATATATTATATATATATATATATATTTTTTTTTGAGCCAGCCATTTTGATTCTCTTCTCTTGTTGAGAACATGTTGTATGAAGTTTTGTCGTATGAATGAAAGCAAGAAGAAGACGGCGATGGATTTTTTTTTTAATACTAAATAAAATATATATCTATATCTACTCTCTATTTAAACAATTTACAACTATGTATATTTTAGTGTGGCTGGATATAATTCGCTATTATCGCGGCTGGTGAATCTTTCGTAGTCTTTTTTTGCTTTATTTTTAAAATTCAATATGCAGAAGAAAAAAAAAAATCAATTATCGAGTTATTGGGTATAGTCGTGTTTTTGTGGAGCATTTCTGATATCTCAACAAAAAAAAGATATTTAATTTTTTTATTTTTTTATTCTCTCTGAAATCTCTCAGTGGAAGGTCTTTGTTAATGAAAAGAAAACTGAAATCATGTGTATACATATATAATATTATTGTATATTATTTTCGTGTGTGATAAGAAGAAGAAAAGCGCACTTTTGAGAGAGTGAAGGAATAAAAAAAAATTTTTTTTTTGAAAGAAGAAAAATCGCAGAAGAAAATCAATATGAGGATGAATAGGGAAAAAAGCGGGGGTCTGATAGTTTTTTATTTCATAATATCTACAATAACAATCCAAGTGATAAATTTAAAATAAAAAAAAAATCTACGAAAATTTTCCTCAGTGTTTAATTCAAAAGAAAAAGAAATAAAAAATTTTCCGACATAAAATAAGTATCTGAAAGTGAGTGAGTGAGTGAAACATGACAAAAACAATCAATGGGTAAAATTTCTCTCTGATTTCATCTCCTCCTAAATTTTTTTTTCATTCTTCTTGTTTTTCTCACTCAAAAAAAAGAAAAAAAAAATTATCAATTTGTAGTGACATAAAACACTAATGTTAACAACACTATTTATCACATTGTGCTCACCTTTATCATTAGATTATCAGTTCGATGTAAATCATAAATCTATATATCTAGTGCCGGATTTACCGGAAAATTTTCATATTTTTTTTACCGTTTTGTGAACCTTTTTATTAGCGCATTTATCTGCATACATTAGTGAAAATAGATAGTATAGAAAGTTATAGTCTGACTATTATTGATATGAGATATGTAGAATAGTGAATGGAATGACAATAAAAATGATGATGATGATGATGATAGTTTAAACGAGCTGAAGCACTGCTCTTTTGCAGTGTATTGGCTTAAAAGGAAGTTAGACAGCACTTAGAACCTCATAAAATTCAATAAAATCAAATAGTCATATTTATACATTGACTGTGATTCTCGAAATCGAGTCGACATAGCGTTTTGTATTGCTCCTCGATGATTAGTTCCTATTGATCCACTGTGAATCGTTAGTTAATAAAGCGGTTGAAAAAGTTTCTGTTCCTGGTTAAATGTACCTTGATCTATCTTTATTTCTGTAAATTCGAACACAACACCTTGTTCGTTAGGGAACCTCTAAATTGACGTATTAACAGTAAGACACGAATTGTGCAACTCGACAAATTTCACTCAAAAATCTGATTTTCTTGTTCCCAAACTGTGTTCTGGGCTGAATTCATTATGACCAGACTGGAAATTCACTAAGAATTGCTATTTCTGAACCTTTTGGCTCAATTCTTCAAGGCATTGCGTACAACCTTGATGTAACTTAGTTGAACATGAATAACACAAATTCACATTGACTATTCCAGACCACTACCTGCATTCTCATCAATTTTCCTTATAAAATCTCCAAACTGACGCAACTCACATGATGAAATTCCTTAAAGAGAATCTTCTTACATTACCTAATTCTCAACCCTTTGATTCAAAAAAATCTCCTTGGAAAATCAATCAATTTCCTCAAGACTTCCTCAATCAGCACCAAACAACAAAATGATCCAGTTTGATTCTCCTCTCAATTTTTATCAGTGTGAAGTCAACAAACTTTACAAAATGCTCAAGGCTCTCCCAAAAAAATTTATTAGGTAATGTCCATCTCATGGTCAACAGCTTTTAACACGAACATCATCTTCAGTCGCTTAAAACAATTTTGACCTCGAAAAATCATTATAAATCTTTATCACTTTTTATGATTCAAAGAAAATGAAATAAAAATAGTGAATAAGACACTGAGGATTGCTGTCATGAAAATTAAATGAGTGACTTTGATGTCATGAAGGGAAATCTGAATCGGGAATTTAGGAAAGAATGATTGTGAAAGTTCTTCTTATGTTCTGAAAGCTGGGAATGACATTTTACTAGGAACTTAATGCTAGCACGTAGCTCTAAGATGAGCTGATTTATATGCAATTGTTGACTATCCACAAAAATTTAGATTTGAGCTTGAAAGTTTCTTACCTGAACTTGATATAATTTTAGGTTTATTCTGGATTCTTTTGTTAAAGTCAAGGTTGACCATTAAGTCTTCTAGAGAAACCAGCTTTGGACGAAATATAAGGAAAGATGCAGGAATGAGCAACTAAATTGTACGAAATGCAAGTTCGCGTTTCCTGACTGAATCCGCTGGCCGTACAGATCAACTGTGACTCCTGTCTTCCCTCTGTTAGCGCCTGAAGCTGGATCTATCGCTGCCTACCTCTTGTCAATTAACAATTCCAAATGTGATACTAAATTGATCCGGCGACTTTTCAATGTAGTGCCTTTTCGTCTTTGACGGTCTAATCTTTATTTCCTTACTTACTTCCTTGGCTGGAGCGCATTAGGGCTCATTGCCGTTTTTTGACAGCTAATCTTTATTCTATCTAATGGTGCCATAGTGAACGCAGTGCGATATTCGAGGTAGACTCTTAGCTCCAAACTTCTGAGCCTTATGCTCCCTTCAGTAATTTGCGAGCTACCATAAGCGAAAAGCCTTGATTGAGTCGAACAAAACAGTATTAAACACAAATTTAATTGAATTTATGCTTTGAGACTGAACGATAAAAGGAGGTTAATACAAGTGACTGTAATAGTCTGGAATAGAGTATTAAAAATTTGTTCCATCACTTTGCACTAACTCCATATGATTCACAGTGGGTCAGTAGATGAATGAACTAATTGTGTCCATTATTGATGCTGGGAATTGATTCATTCTATTGTATTAAAGGATTTAGCACTTCTAAGCTCATTTTACTAATTTATAACTAATTTAAGTACATGACAATACGTCCACATGCCAATTATTTGTATACAGCAGCTCTGCAAAAATTAATCATTTTCTGATCCCGTTGAACTCATTTTCATAAATGATCTTCATTTAAAGCAGTTAATAGACATGAACATTTAAGTAATATTCTCGAAAATGTATCCAAGACTTATTCATTAGCGTCATCATTTGTATAGAATTTTCTGTCACTTTTTTTTTTTTTTTTTGTTAAGACAAAGACGATCAAGAATTTCTATTTTTGTCACTTGACAAAAAAAATTATTTTCGTCCCAGGTGTAGAAACTTGTCATTTCTGACTGGCTAGATTGTTACTTTTTTGTGTTAGAGTTGTTTACTATTTCTTTTGGCTTTAGGATTTTTTTGTTTTGTTTTGATGATTGTTTTGTGCACTTGACAGTGTGGATTTATTCTAATCTATTTTTTGCTATGAGGATCTCGTCATAATAAATAAATAAATAAATAAATATTGGGGTTGTATGAGAATGACGGACGTGACTAGTTAAATACAAAAGATACCTGTGCAAGGTCAGTGCTGTGTGCTGGATATTGTGTGAATTGTTATCAAAATGAGGACACTCTTCTGAAGTTGACTCGAATTTGAGCTCGAAGGAGATTCAAATTTTGTATGGAAAATTTGGCTTGAGATGACTCGTCTTCTGAACTTGACGCAAACTAGTTTTTAGCAGCCACAGACCGTGCTCTCAAGAGCAGAGTATGCTAAGAGCTACGCTCACGAACATGCAAATCTAGTATACTTAAGGTGTGCATGTTTCTTGTCTTTACAGGATTCTCCCTAGCTTAGCTTCTCCTTTCTGAAATCTTACAATTTCTGCCTTTGTACGGTTTTCATTATTTCATTTGTAAGGTTTCTTGATATTTCAAATTTTAAATGACCGTTAAAATTCAATTTCGAAAAGATCGTTATTTATATCTATCAAATATTTAAATTAATTAGCTTAATTTAGCTTCTAATTAATTTAATTTATACTTAAAAATGACAGATCATTTTACACCTACACATGGCTCGATTCCACAATACTATAGACACGACAGTCCAGAAAAACTCCATGAAACACAAAATTGCATCACAAAATAGTAAATTTTCTTAGACAGTTTTACATAATATCATTTGACTGGATCAATAAAGATCCAGTGAGCAATAACAAGCAATCCTTTATTGCCATAAATGCGCTAAATTCAATCAATAATCTTCAACTTTTCATGTTTGTTGAACTTTTTTTTCCCTATTAATCACAAAATAACAATTTATCCTCTATTTTTCATTGCAGATTTATCGTTTTTGGTGGAATTGAAGCATACATATATATAGGAGAATAGCAGCTACATCACTCATAATTATTATTCAATTACGTCCAGTATAATTCAGTGCATATAGGAAAAAAATACTAAAAAATAAAAAAAAAAAATACAATATAAATACTAATAAAACAAAAATAAAGGAAAAATAAACATGTCGTCGGGTACATTTGTGGATAGAATAGATCCGTTTGCGAAGCGTTCTTTAAAAAAGAAAAGTCGCAAGTCTCAGGGCTCATCAAGATATCGAAATTCTCAAGATGTAGAACTACAACAATTACCGCCGCTTAAGGGTAAGGAACCAAAATTCATTAATAAGCATAATCTTATCAATCGGTGCCTTCTTTTTTTGTGTTGTGCCTGACTGATATTATTGCTGAATAAATTTTACGGTCTACATTATAATATTTTTTCCCACTTTACTTTACTGTTTTTATTTTTTTTTTTTTAGTTGACCTATCGAGTATGGAACAAGAAGAACTATTCATACGAAAATTGAGACAATGTTGCGTTTCATTTGATTTTATGGATCCAGTTTCGGATTTGAAGGGGAAAGAAATAAAACGTGCTGCACTTAACGATCTATCTGCTTATATAACGCATGGACGTGGTGTCCTTACCGAAGCAGTATATCCAGAGATTATAAGAATGGTATGTGTCCTGTTGATTTTAAAGTCTCCGTTTTAGAACGGTCAATGCCAATTTACCTGCCAAAAATCTTATTGGCATTGATAGTTTTGGCAGACAAAATGTCCATTAACAGCTCTCTAATTGCCTAAAATTATACTTTTAGATTTCTGTAAATCTGTTTCGCACATTGCCACCAAGCGAAAATCCAGATTTCGATCCTGAAGAAGATGATCCAACGTTGGAAGCATCATGGCCGCATCTACAATTAGTATATGAAGTATTTTTACGCTTCCTTGAATCGTCGGACTTTCAGGCTACAATTGGAAAGAAAGTTATTGACCAAAAATTTGTTCTGCAGGTTTGTGCATGCGATATTTTCTTCGGGGGATTGTTTGCTAGTGACGTCTACTTCCTCGGTAAAACATTTGATTTTCAAAAAGCCGTTAAATTGTAAAACACAAATGATGGAGAAATTCCTATTTATGAAGACATTTTTATCGTTTGAGAAGTTAAGGATGAAGAGTAAACGTCACTAAGGAACGTCCCAACAATTACCTTTAGTCCATTACTTGAAACAACAAAGACTAAAAGTGAATAAGAAGAAATGACATTTTTATTGATTTTGGAAAAAAAAAATTCTTTTACATTTTTTAGTTGCTTGAACTATTTGACTCAGAGGATCCAAGAGAGCGCGATTTCTTAAAAACAGTGCTTCATCGTATATATGGAAAATTTTTGGGCCTTCGCGCCTTTATACGGAAACAAATTAATAATATTTTCTTACGTTTCATATACGAAACAGAGCATTTTAATGGAGTAGGAGAATTGCTGGAAATATTGGGAAGGTACGTGCATATTTGAACGTTTTATAATGACATGGAGGATTATCGTTTATGCTACATATGATTTATACAATTTTATAGGGGATAAATGCCTCACTCGACTTCTTATTTCTCATATATATATATTTATTTTCATAACTTTATTATTATATATTTTACTTTTTTTTTGCAGCATTATCAACGGTTTTGCATTGCCACTTAAAGCTGAACATAAACAATTTTTAGTAAAAGTTTTATTGCCATTGCATAAGGTGAAATGTTTATCGCTGTATCATGCTCAGTTGGCATATTGCGTTGTCCAATTTCTTGAGAAGGATGCATCTCTCACGGAGCCGGTCGTTAGAGGATTACTTAAATACTGGCCAAAAACATGTTCCCAAAAAGAGGCGATGTTCTTGGGCGAAATTGAAGAAATATTGGATGTGATTGAACCACCTCAATTCGTGAAAATTATGGAGCCCCTTTTTAAGCAAATTGCCAAGTGTGTTTCAAGCCCTCATTTTCAGGTATGTCATCAATTAATTTAAACTTTTAAATGACTGCTGCATCACACATTCTTTGATTTTATTTTATTTTCCTTTACATAATGCGCTTCCACTTTGGCCATTTGCCTATGTTTTTATTATATTTTCATTTCTCTCAATTTTATTTATTATTAATAGCATACGCATTCTTATTACATTTATTTCTCAAATAAATTATGTCTGACTATGTTTAAATTGACTAAATTAAAAGGTCAACAACTGTTTTTGTTTTTGGGTCTTTCCGATATGGAGGCTCGTGTTGATCAATTATCGATGAGATTTTTCAAATTAATATTTCATACATTTTGTAATGAAATCATCGAGCTTGTAATGTGTGATTTATTGAGATCATTCAGCTAATCACAGGGGCTGTGAAGCTTACAAGGCATTCGAGAAAAGACTCAACAGCCAAAGATCGATTCTAGTCTGCTTATAGATTTATTGCAGTATATTCTATGAGTATTAGCTGTCTAAGTCATGTAGTCAAATAGGGATTGATACTTTGCTCAAGTATGTCGATAGAGTTTCAATCCCTGCCTGGATAGGCTGAAATAGCTATGTGATTAGTTCTTCTGATTACATCAGGGCTTAATTTTAGAATTAAAATAATTCAAACTAAAATTAATCCATGGATTAAAAATAAATCCTAAGATTTAAAAACCCAAACTCTCCATTTAAATTGGATTAAATGGAATTATAGAAGTACAAAATGACATTCTAAGGTATTCATGATGTTGACAATGATAAATTGACGATTATTGGATTATCTTCTTTAAATATTCAATAATAGGATTGGATTAATCTTCGAAAAAGGATTGAATTGAGGCTGTTCCTATATATTTCATTTCTTCTTGAGACATCAATTCACAAAACAAAAAAAGTTTCTCTCCTCAATGCCTAAAATAGCATCTTAATTAGTTTCACACGAATCCTTTTAATCCTCAACATAGTCTACACATGAATTTTAATTAGCAAAAATCTTCTACTTGAATTATTAAATTTTTTAGTCGATTAATCAAAAGCAGACATGCTTAAAACCTCACAGGAAATGCCTATAAGAAATCAGACACAATTTTTTTGATTGCCTAGAATCTTAGACATAAATAGACGTGTATAAAAATAATAAAGACATTGGTATGCTTCATACGATTCCTGTTAAATTTCATTCAAAGACCTCCATCTACGTGCTGACGTTCTTGCTCAATTTAATTGGAGTCTTTTGTACGTGATGCGGTGCTTTCTTAATTTATGACAAGTTACATTGTATTACACGAAGCAATTACATTTCTTTATGTGAGAAATTACATAAAGTGGTGCACAGCGTACGACTCAATTTAATATAAAATGTCCTCGTTTTGTTTTGTACTTTTCTTTCGTGTCCTCCAGTGGCTATCGGAATGTTTTTTTTACGATTCGGTAGTGTAAAGGGGTTGATTTGTTTTACTATCGACCCCAAACAACTAATGTAAAAGCTAGAATTGAGCTATTTATCTAATTTTATGGTAATGTTCGTCCTTGCCATGCGTTCAACACTAATTTATACTATTTATCGCGATTGATAGTCGATTTTACGCATATTCGTGTACGTTATCTTGCTTTGATTTTTTTTGTTTATAGCAATAGAAGCTATTTGCTTATGCTATTTATAGACGTTATCAAAGAAGAAAACATGATGTAACACTGTTAAGTTCATTCATTCATCATAATCGCTCACATTTGTATTTTTTTTTTCTTAATTTAAAATGGAAATGAATTTTTTAACAACAAATGTAAACTCCGGCACCCTCATTGATGTAAAGGAAGCAAGGCATTGGATTGTTAAAAAAAAAGTTTTCATACTAATTTCATTCTCATCGTCATATTTCAACTTTATAATTGAATTTAATTATTAATACATATCTTTTTTTTAATTCTATTTATATTCTTTTCATTATTTTCCCTTTAGGTGGCTGAACGTGCATTGTATTTTTGGAATAATGAATATGCAATGTCATTAATTGAGGATAACAATGCTGTTATAATGCCGATAATGTTTCCAGCTTTGTATCGTATTAGCAAGGAGCACTGGAATCAGACAATTGTTGCACTAGTTTACAACGTTCTGAAAACATTTATGGAAATGAATTCGAAATTATTTGACGAATTGACAGCAAGTTATAAAGCTGAAAGACAAAAGTATGTGTATTGGGGATTTTTTTTTGTATGATAAGAGTTGGTGCAGTTACAAGTGCAATTTTTGTGAAAACAATGATAAATTGAATGTTCAATTTATGATTGAATGACTCTCGCGAGTGTTGGCAATGCTAAAAAACCGTTAATTTAAATTTTTTGAAAAATTTTAATCAATAATCAATTTATTGTCGGTTTTTTCAATTGAGCAATTGTTTACAGCAGAAACTGCACTATAATCATCCGCTCTACATTATTATTTGTTTGAAAAAGCAGGAAATTAATATGAAAATTTCTTCATTTTTTTTATGATGTAATTATAGAGAGAAAAAGCGCGAACGAGAACGTGAAGAATTATGGAAACGTCTTCATGAATTAGCTGATGAGATTCAAAAAGGTGATAAACATGGAACGATAGGTACATTACCAACAATACCATCGTCAACAACATCAGGTGATGTTGGTAGCAATCAATTGAACAGCACTGCAACAAATAATCAGAACAACCCAGCTGCATCATCAGCAAGCCATTCAGCTTCAGCTATAAGTACGCAAATGAATTCATTGTCAATAAGTGCTGCTGGTGGTTCCATGTCCAAGTGATGTAATAATTCTAATGGTAAGAGTAAAACTAACAAAATTGAATGTTGTTGATTCTTTTAAAAAAAAAATAATAATTGCATACAAAAAAAAATACACAAAAAAAAGCATACCAGCATGACGGTTAAAAAAAGTTTTTCTTTCAACTACCATAGAATATTTCATTCTTTTTCTTTGGGACAATTTTTAAGAGATAACAAAAGAAAAAAAAAAATATAAGAAAACTTAAAAAATACTACTTCTCTTTTTTTGTTACATATATTTTGTACATGATGTTTATCATTAGAAATCCTTTAAAAGCTTATACACGGAAAAAATGGCTTTTTTTTCTCTTCTTAATTTTTATTTACGACTTCTTTGTGATGATAATTTTTTTTTTTCACCTTTAATTTTTAAAAATGACTTTTTAATTATTCTCCCTTAAATCTAAAAGCAGCCACTTTTACGCAATAGAAAAAAAATGTTTAGAATACTTTTTATTTTTGTTTTTTTAAAAACGAATTTTTCTTCTCCTTTTTTTTTGCAAGTAGACGATGAAATGAAATTTTTTTTTATAAAATATATAATTTCAAAGTTGTATAAACAAAAAATGATTAAAAAAAAAATGAGAAAAATATTGCTTATTTCAAATTTGTAATTGCAACTGCATAATAAACAAGATGAGTAAATGAGAAAAAAAACTATTATAATGAAATTGGAAAAAAATAAGATTAAAAACTAATTCAAAGAAGTATGATTTTCATTTTAATGTAAAAATATTAAAGAGAATATATATTAACATTAATAAAAAAAATGAATAGAGAAACTCCCAAAAAAATGAATTAAACAACAGACGAGTAAAATCGAAAAAAAAAAATAATAATTCTAGTTTTTAATATTATCAAATTTATGGGATGGAAGGTGTGTGTGTGAGATTGAGGGGAACATTTGTTCACGTCTAGTAATTTTCACATCATAAATCCTCCAAAAATTGCTCTAAATATAAAATTTGTTGATATTTGTTTTGAATTATTTCATTAAAAACCTTACAAATTCTTTATTTTTATACTAAATCATCACAAATTCGGCAATTTTATTACTTAAGAACATAAAAACCATGCAAATTTCAATATTTTTGAGAATTTGTCCAAATTTGTGCTTCAAAACCATACAATTCCTTTTCGAATACTCTTGATCTGTTTTTAGGAATTGTATGGTTTTAAGACTAATTTGTGGACTTTTAAAACACTTTGTATGGTTTTCAAACCACTTTGTTTGATTTTGAGATTTATTTTCAAATATTTTATGATCGTTATTTATCCTAGTTAGATTATAAACAATTTGGTCTGGCTTAAACATCAAATAGAAATAGCCAAGCATGACTTATTTCGATCCTCGATGCTACCTACCGAATTTAGAATTATTAAAACTGACTGAAATACGAAATCATCAACCTGAGATTTCATTTTTAAAGTATGAATTGAATTGTTATGTTTTTTGAATCGAAATAAGTCTAAGGAAGTCCATAGATCATGAATTAAAGAGCTGTTTTAGAAGAGAATGAATTAATTTATTTTATTTTTAGTCCATTTGCCTGCTAGGAATATCCAACAAATTAACACAAAATGTCCAACAATCTCACACAAATCTTCAAATCCTTAATACAAAAAAAAAAAATGTTAAAAAAAATATCCTTTGGCCATTTCAAAACAGCAAACTACAAAGATTAATCGATTAATTCTTAATTTTTTACGTTCATTATCATCAAAAAAATCCTTTTTTTTGTCCACATAAAAGATAAAATTTATGAAAAAAAAAATACACACTTACAACAACAACAAAGAAACTATAACGCTAAATAATTGATTGATAATTGAGTGTTGAAAATTTCTGAGGATATATTGTTGGGTCTTTGTTTTTTGTTCATGCTTCATTTTACTTCCTATTTTTTTTTTTTTTTTTTGTTTTGTTTTACAGAGATTGAGACTAGGGATGATCTGAAGATGAAGAAATATTTGTTTTTGTCAAGATTAATGACTTATTGTGCTGTAGAAAATTATTCAAGATTGTCATGCCTCATAAGCAGAAAGAAATAGTAATCTAGATGGTCGAAGATTTTTCAAGAAAATTCAATATTTTTGTGAAATTTATCCTAGAAAATACAATTAACTCGAATATCAAGATTTGCAAAAAAAACGAGTTCAAATGGCAATTTTAAGAGTGAATCAGTCCAAAAAAAATTATCCTAATAATTAGTTTATCAAGTGTGTTTAGTAAATGTACCATAAAAATAATAAGTTCTGGTATGTATTCAAGCTTTTTCTGTTTTAATTCTCATCAAATTCTGAATTAATATTGATTTTTCATTCATTAAAGTTCAAAAGCTTATTATTATATATTTTGTGAGATAGAATCAGATCTAAGCTCGAAGTTGGTTCCTTGCTCAACTTCAAGTTCTGACATAGAAGCTTCAATCCCCAAAACTACCCTGACTGAGAACCTCTCCTTAACAGGCAAAGAGTATGCATTCATATTACAGATATACCATTAAATGCGGTATCATTGCCAGTTAGGGTCTATGGACACACACCACCCTGAATGTCTGAGTACTAAGCATTAATCAAGACTTAATAGAATAAAAACAAATTAATTTTTATCGATTTCCGTGAAGTTCGATAAATATTAAAATGATCATCATGCTTTAATCCTATAAATCTGGTTGAGTTTCTCAATGTGTACATCTTATTAACTTTGAGGATGGTCTTCTTGTTGCTAACTTAGTTTGAATGAGAGCTTGAAGTCGATTCGAGTTTTGTATCAAAAGGTCGATTCGACTGCATACAAAAGTCTAGTCGACTCCTATAGGAGTAGACAAAAATACATTAGACTGGACATTAACTTGTCATCAACTAGTTATAACGTATATTTGCCCACTTGATTGGACTAGATCTGAAATACAGTAAACTAACAAGATAGCAACAAGAAGACGACCCAAAATAAGTTCAAATTATTAAGGATGTTTTATATTTATTTAAGAAAATTTTGTAAGAAACCAACTTATAAGACCTGCCAAAATATGGAAATTCATATGTCCAGAATGTGTAATGAGTGTCTAATTAATTAAAATATCCAGTAGAAACAAAATCTATGACCTGCAGCTTTACAACAACATAAAATTATAACGAATAAGAAGCTATATGAAGTGTAAGATCTGAAGCAGTGGACGACGTCGACTCGGATTTTGTGTGGGAATCGAAATGGAGTCCATTTAAAATTGGAGTCGACTTCGAGCTCTGATCTGAAGTCAAGGATGTGCAACTGATTCAATTGATGAAAAATGTTATTGGTCAGTTCCACATCCTTGACAGAAGCAGAGTTGTAAACAGGCACCAGTCATAGGCAAAAATTGTGTAATATGTTGGTAATTTGTATGGTTTTGAAAGAGAAACCATACAAATTATTAAGATATCGTACGGTTTTTGTCTGTGACAAGAGCCTGCTTTGCATCTCTGCTTGACAGAAGCTTCATGAAAATTACTATAAAAAAATTGTATAAATTATTGCCCAAATAAGGCTCAAATTCCTCATAAATTTTTCCAATCACTCAATTGTCAGTCACGAAATAAAATAATAAAAAAAAAAAAACAAGTTCTTACAATCAGCCTACGATCATAAATTAAAAGAAAAAAAGAAAAAAAAAAATATTATAAATATAAATAAATAATTAAAAGAAGAAGAATGGATGAGAAAAAAAAATGAATAGTTACGTTTTTCTGTTAATAATGGTGATTAATTAACTAATTAATTAATGGACTCTATTCCTGAGAAATGAGAAAAAAAAAATAATAATAAATAAAAATAATGAAAAAAAAAGTAAATTAATGATGATGTCCCATGTAAGTGAAGAAAAATGCAAAAACAGTAAGCAAATAAATAATAAAGAAAAAAAAAAATGTTAGGAGATAATTTTTATTATCAAAATAAAGGTCTTAGACTGCATAAATAATAATAATAAAAAAAAAATGTTGGAGAAAATGTGAACATTTCATTGCATAGTGATTTTTTTATATATATATAAATACTTATTCCTTAATTTTTTTATTTTTCATTTTTTCGACCTCCTTTAAAATATTTTTTAATATAAATTCCGGCAAAACTCACTCAACACATATTTTTGCTATCTTAACTATCTCGTTCCTCTTACTACATCAAAAAATAAAAAAACAATGATAATAAACATAAAAATATTTCACAATTTATTCGCATTGAAAAACCATCGATAATCATTAAGGTCCATCTCTCTTTTTAAATAAAAAACTTATTGCAATCTATTAAAGATGGAAAAAACACAAGAAAACACACACAAATAAACATTGTATCGCATTATAAAAGGGTGGATATGAAAAAGTGCCCGAGATGTGGATGAAGAAATTGGCTGCAAATAAGGATTTTTTGAGTAACATAAAGCAGAGCAAGCGAAGGCTGTCATTTAAGGTCTAAAAGGAATCCAAGGTTTTGATCAGTGGTGGACAACCTTTTGTTTTTCGTGGCACACCTTGCTTCTACGCCTGACTTACTACAGCCTCGATCGAAACCGCACAGGTTGCCCACAGTCATGTTAGGCACTATTGTGCTATTGCAATTTCAAACTTTAATTGGCTGAAATGGAGTCTCGTGTCATTTACGACGCTGTCGCGTTGAAAATAAGTCAGGTTAGGGACTGAGCCAAAAGATCTTCGAGAGAAATTCGTTCAAAATTAAGACATTTGCATGATACCTAATTGTTGAATTCTCAACGAAACTGCATTCTTCAATAATGATGACTGTTAAGATATTGTCACGGTACAACAGATTTAAAACCAGAATAATTTTGAAATAGATCATTCGTTGCCTTCATAGTAAGCCTATTGGGGTTTTCCCTCCAATTCAATATCTTCGAGTGTTAACAAATTTTACACCGAGTGGCAAATCACAAAAAATGCCGCCATTCTCCCATTAGGCACTGGTTGATCCAAAAATCGAGTCGACTGCTCTACATACATTACCATCCCGTGGAAAGCATTTCACTTTAAAATCCAAAAAAACTAAAGTGATGACAGCTTCTCATCCCAACGTATAGTCGAAATCATTTCACATGAATTTTTAATTACATTATGTCATCAAACAATGCTTTTTGCAGCTGATTTCCTTTGTCATCGCTCGGGACTACCAACGTTGATGAGCATGGAATGTATAATGAGGTTGCATGTGGGAAAAAAATTACAGAAGATAAGGATATATGTATGCAAATGAAAATTTAATTAGAATTGAACAATTTTTCTCTCCTCTTTCTTGTTTATTATTGAATTGCTTTTTAATGGAGTTTATGCTGTTTTACGATACAAAAGTAAGTAGGGCAATTTTATTGTAGTTTTATTGCTGTTGTCTGATGTAATAAATGAGATGGAAAAATACTCTGGGAGATGGGGGAGATATTTGATGAAATTATTGTGGCTTTAAAGAGAAAGGCTAAATGTGCTTTGATGTTGAGTATGATTGATAATTGATGGAAACATTAAGCAAAAAAGAAATTATTGTGCGGATGGGCAAATCTGAAAATTTTCTTTAATTTTGGTAGGAATTGAACCTACAACTTGTTGTAAATTTTTTAAATTTGTAAATTCTGTTATACTTGTATGGATTATCAATCTTGCGAATTGAGCTTCAAGTTCATTCGATCAAATTTAACTTGTTGAATGTCAAAGGGCTAGGGCTCGTTTAAAATAGCAAGCCTGGAGACTAAGACTGGAAGGTACTGGAATGCAGGAACTCCAGGCCTGCGGGTCTTTGACGAACCCTATTAAGGACTCTTAGAAGTAGATATCATAGACATCTAGATATAACTAAAGAGCTCGAATTTTAAGTTTCTATTATTCCAATTCTTTAGCTTAATTTCAGAGCTCAAGGCCGATTCGAATTTTATATGATATCGAGTCGACTTGTCCATACAAAATCCAAGTTTACTTCGAGCCATACTTAATTTCCCGTTAGAAACATCATCAATATGCTGCCTGAAAATTCACAATAAACTTAAAAAAATCATATTCCAATAAAATCCCACAAAAGCATTTAAATATGCTCCAAAAAATAGAACATCTTGATAAAAATGAACCGAAATGCCATTGAAAAATATTCCATGACCATAAAACTGCATGAACCACCATTTGTAAGCAAACAAAAAAAAAGCTATTCACTGAAGCATCGAAGATAAGAAAAATTCAATTTAAATAAAATAAAAAAAAGTTTCATTTGCACATCATTTCGTCTGCACAATTTATCCACATGAGAACAAAGTGACGATTGCATAAGATGAGTAAAAAAGAATCACATTCATGAGAGTTATCAGAGTAAGAAATAATATAAGAAGAAAGAAAAAACATGAAAAAATAACATGCAAATGCCATACAAAGAATGAGAGCATGCAAATAATAAACAAAACCTAGATTAAATGTAATATTTTTAGAAAATGAGAAATTGAAAATTTTAATACAAAAAAAGTGAAAAATTCAAAAAAAATTAAAAAATTTTGTGGTAAAGACTAAAAAAAGAAGGAAACTTAAAGATGTGGGCTCACTTTTTTAACTCAAAACTATAAACAAAAAAAACTCACGAAAATGACGAAAATTCTGCATCGTAGATCCTGAATATAGATTCGCAGCTATAATTTAAAATTTCTCCAAGGAAAAGTCTTGGCAATTTTAACTTTTTTACTTAAATGATCTCTAATTAAGTTGGATGGGATGAAAAATTTCAAAATAGTGAACATTTGTAGACAGTTTTCTTTAATATTTTAATTAAAATAGTCATGAGTAATGAATGAATGTTGGTGGCAGATGGAGTGCATTAATCTTTATACTCTTGGGCAACTGCTGGATGTTATTCACTTTTGAAATGAGGAAACTGGTTTATGGTGAAGGCATCAAAAGCATTTGAGGTTATTTGCACTGAATTCAAGTCGAAGTTAAAGCTTGAAATCGAAGTTGACTGGACTTCATATATAGTTGGATTAGCCTTGAACTCTTAATCTAAATATTCCAAGAATCGTCAGATTTTGATTGATTTCCATCCAGAACAATAGAATCTTTCATCCGAACCAAATCTAGCCTTAAAGCTTACCTAAATAAACTGTATACTCATCATTTGAGTACACAATTCAAACCTTAATGTACAAAAGTTCTTTAATTTTGGTACAAATTCCATAATCCTTGCCAATTCTAAAGCTTTATGTTCTATTGATCTCCAAACTGCAGAGTCTTGAACTTAGTGTTTAGGGAGTAAAAAACCTAACCTAGCTGCCATCGCCTATCCGATTTGAATCAGTTTCATGTCAAATCAGGTATTATTCCAACTAGCCTGGCACCAGACCCTACCCATGTACCTTCATGATCAGTTCCCGTCTATGTTAATATTCTACAAAACTCGAATATTAACTAACAATACTCAGGTCATCGACACACTCACAACATCCTGCAAATCATCAAAAGCTCAAAAATCTCACATATTTTATACTAATATTCAATTCACACCCCAAAGGGATTTATGTTGCCTAACAAAAAAAGCCATAAATTAGAATCCTAGTTGTCAACTGAATAATGATCAGTCCAGTAATTGCCCTCATGAGACAGCTTTTCACTCTGTATAGCGATTTATTATCCTTGTAAATTAGCAACTTTTTTACACTATAAATTATGATGAAAAAAGACTTAAAATCGCTTTTTAATCACACAAAAATTATCATCAGAGATATAAAATGTCATTGTAAAAAAAATTCATAAAGTCGTTATTTGTACACTATTTTGGTACCTTTACATAACCATTTGTATAATGAGAGAGAAAAATAGCGCTTGATGTACACTATTTTGAAATTCATATTTTCACATTGCTTTTGCATCCTTAGTAGATGAAGAGTAAAGACTTGCTTATTTAGATGCAGAGCACGAAGTTGATTCGAATTTTATATTGAGTCGTGTCGATTTTTTTCTAATTTGAGTCGAGTTGACGTTTTTATACAAAATCCAAGTCGACTTCGAACTCTGCTAAAGCTTTTTTGAATACTTTATTCAAGGTGTGAATCCCTGGGGAGTTATTAAGTAGGGTTTTGGGTTCAGGGGATTGATATCTCTATTTCTAAGTGTTTCGGCTTGAATTCTAACTCAGTGATTGATAACTCGAGTGTTTAGTATGCGTAAAGTAACTATTCGTTGTTCGAAGTCTAAAAATTTGTTGATCTATTGTCCCTAAATTGACTTCAAGATGGATTGTTCTGACTAGGGCATAGCCAGACATCGGAATATGAGGGTGTGGGTTTGGGGTTTTGGTTTATGGATTGCAGGAGTAGAGAAGAGGGGTCGGACTATTATCACGAAAACCTATAATTCTCCTTTGGGAGGGTAGGGCAAGGTTAGGGTGGTCAATACGTCCCTGGGATTCGAAATGCTTCAAAATTCCACCACACCTTGACCTAACTATTTCATTTCCATTACTCTACTCGCTTCATACTAAATTCATATTTTTTACTTTCCGAAAAATAATATATTAATTAATTATAATATAGTCAGCAATAAAATGATACAGAAAAAAAAATCAATTATAATTATTAAACTTTATTATTTAATCACACAAAAGAGGCAAAAAAGGATGAAGAAAAAAATAGATTAAAATAAAATACAATACAGACACTTCAGGATATGAGTTATGAATGTTTATATGCCCCCGATATAAAAATAAATATAAAAGTATAAAAAAAAAAATTATGGCCAAACGATGATTCTAAGGAGAAAATAAATAAGCAGGTGAAGATAATAAAAGTCACCATGTAGAGATCATTTATAACACAATTACACACACAAGCGAGAGAATCAAACACTTGCTCTACCGTAAAAATAAATAATGAATTAAAGATGAAGATTAGCAAATAGCTTGGGTTTTTTTTTGTGTTGTTCGTATTGGATAAGATAATTAAGTAAGGTACTGTTTTTGAGGTATCATTAACACAGAAATAAAAGTTGTTGAAAACTTCGCGCGAGTGCTTTAACCTTTTAATTACGAAGGTCAATCAAATTTTTTGGGAGAAATGTTCATGGGTTAGAATGTTTTGGAATTAATTAATAGCTTACAGATATAAATCTGGTTGAAGATTTTTGAGGAGAATTTAATATTTTAGTGATTCACTGTAATCTTTAGGTTATAATAGTATTTGGATCTGATCTGATTGAGGATCGTGTTTTTTCAACTTCGTCGTCGTATTAACAGAAAGCCTCAAAAACTATCAAACGGTACCTTGTCGGCCGAAAAATTCCGCATTGTGCGCCGAAAGTTACGTTGTTCGTCATTCACATTAAAACAAGTTGGGTATCAAATCTTCAACTTACTCCAAATGAAAGGGTTTTGCGAGTCTGTTGAAAGCTTCAGAGACTTATACAGAGTTGGGCGGAAGAGGGGCTGATGATCAAACCCTTTTGTAGTGAGCTTTTAGCAAGTTGTGATTATTGTTGATCAGTCGTTGTTGAATGGCAAAAGTAGAAGACAAAAAATGGTCGAAGACAGTCTATTTCCAACTCTGCAAAGACTACTCTTATGATTCCATTACTTACTCAATTACCAAATCCAATACGAACCAGAAAATAACTCCAAAAATACCATCATTATCAGTTATGAACCTATGTATGAAAAAAAAAAAACACTCAAAGGAAAACTTTTTATCCTTCTTTTTAATTTCAAGAGATAGTAATTGTAGAAAAAATTATGATAAAAAAAAAGTAAATTAACATTGAAACTACACAGAAGAATACACAATTCTGCAATGAAAGTCAACATAAATGCTTAAAAAAAATATTCAAAAAATTTTTAATTTTGCATACAAGAAAAATAGAAGTAAAAAAAAATCCAAGAAAGCATTAAGCAGCGAAAGTAATCAAATAATAAAAAAAAACATGTTTTTAAGAGATTTGACTGCATTTTTTTCTCCTTTTCTGTAACGAATTCGTTGATAAGCTTTAACAAAAAAATTTATAATTTTTAATTTTAAAAAAATGAGGAAAAATTGCGAGAAAAAAAATATGAAAAATTTCATCTTTCTCTGGATATACCTAAAAAATCACATTATATGTTAATAATATTATTAGAAATATTTTTAATTTTTTTGTTAATTCAGATGAGATAACAAGTGGAGTTGCAAAGCAGGCAACCTGTCACCGACAAAAACTGTACAATCTGTATGGTTTATCTTCTTATAAAACCATACAAATTATTAAGAAATTGTACGGTTTTTGTCTATGACACGTGCCTGTTTTGCAACTCTATATAACAAGTAATAATGGGAATGATATGAGAATGATTAAATGATAAATAATCCTTGCTCAATACACAATACATGGAAGGCACGTTCTTGTTCGTTTTTTATTACTTTCATTAACTTATTGTCCTTATTTGTTCCTATCTATTTGAGGGATTTAAAGTTAATTGAAATTGTTGACTTAATCTTGTAATTTTAAAGAGTAAGGACATTGAACCATACAACTGCTAAAAATATTAATCAAAAAAATTGTTGTAGAAATAACTTCCAGAACCTTATTTTTGTATGGTTCTATGTTAACTTATTTGAGTCGTGAGATATTTCAGTTGACTTTAGTCCCTGTACAGAATTTGATTTCAAATCTATTAAGCAGAGCTTAATGTTGATTTGAATTTTTGATCATAAACTCAAACTTAATTTGAGTCAATTTTAAGCTCTGGAAGTGGGTGCTTGAAGATGTTTGAAGGTGGTGAAGTACTCTCTGAGTGGTGCAGCACATTCACTCATGGAATGCGCAATGTTAAAAAGACATGAAAGAGACCTGTATAAATAGACAGTTAGGTCGGACTAGGGTTTTCAATTTTGAAATTGAATTCTTGGATTAAGAATCAATTCCAAAATAACAAAGCTATCCGAAACGTCATTTGATGTCAATATTAAAAAAAATTGGTTTATTGATTCAAAATATGGCTCCAGGCCTACGTGACTCTGGCATGGTGCTGGTTTTGAAGCAAATTTGGCACTATGTCACAGTCACGTTAGTTTAGGGCAGGATTTTTGATCGATTAGCTGATTTTTGCTATATCGGATGCATATATCAGGTATTAAACCCTAAAAAGCTCTCGGAGACCACCTCCAAACATCCTCAAAGTTCCAACTTCATCAAATTCTACTTCTCCTTCCTTTTTCTAAGCAAAACAAAACAAGCGTAATGTGTCTACATCTATCAACATACATAAATTAATGAATGAATAGATGATAAATGCATAAGTATGAAAAAAAAAATAAGAATACATTGGCTTCATGCGATAGGTAGTTATTTGTTTTAATGAATTATTTCTAATTTCCTTTAAAGTAATGTGAATGAAAAATGAAAAAAAAAAAATCGATATGCTAAAAAATAAGAACCTTTTTAACTTACTTATTTTGATTTATGTTTTCAATATATATATACATACATAATATATAATTGAAGCCAATGCATGAATAATATATTTTAATAAAAAAAAAATAAACAAAAAAATGAAATCATTAAGCAAGTAAAAAAAAGTCTACTTTTATATGTGCAGAATCAGAATAATGATAAAAAAAGATAAATATGAGATGAAAATTAGTGCTGAGAGGTATGAAAATACCTCAAGCTGTCAAAAAAAAAAAATGAAAAAACGATCAACAATTACAAAAAAAACCTATGCATAGAATATTTATTATTGCAAAGATTCAGTCAAATGATTTATATTAAGTTTAATAAAGTAAAAAAAAAAATTATATTGAAAAATAATAAAAAAAAAATTAAATTTGTTTTACTAATTATGGTAAGTCCTTGAGGAAGAGTGTGTTTCTAAATTACCCTTCTGAACCATTCGTGCCCCTTTTTGTGAATACACCACTGATCAGTCTTACAATTCAGTGATATAGAATCTCTTTTAGTTTGCGTCTGAAGCAACCAGTTGCCTATTACCGTTACTTACTTCGTTGAACCTCATCGATCAATTGTGATCGATGGCCTCCCACAGGTGTCGCCTGAATCGCTGGCTTCCTCTTGCTAATTTCCAATATCAATTGCAACACTATCTCTATACTCAATTACCGATATCAAGTGCATTACCATCTCTATTGATAGCGTCTTTCTGTGAGTTCTTGGGCCGTCCGCACCACCAATTGCCTTCTACAACATCATAATCATTGACTATTAACTGGAGCTCAAGGCAAATGGACTCTTTTGGACCAGAACAATATAAACTTTCATCCGGATGAAATTCAGTGTCAATACCTTACTGTAGCTTCAACTGGACTCCTAACAATATTTTCAGCTCAACGGAGCCGGTTGACCTTGATTCTCCGTACGATGTCCACTTCACTGAAAAGTTAATTCAATTGTGCGTTGCTCCGCTTGGAATGCTTTTAAAATAAACTTCACTTCTTAGCATTGTATAATTTTTAATTTTTTTTCCAGAAAATTCAAAATTTCGGCAAATTTTAGATTAAGAATATTTACTATTCCATTCGTCCTACTTTAATCTATTATATTTAGTGATTATTAAGATGTTTTGACAACGTCGCTGACTGCCAAGTGATTAGAACAGTTCAAAAATATCACAAAAATTTTATTTATTTATTACAGTCTATTTTTACATTAATCTTTTTCTTACTTTGAAATGTTAACAGATTTGAGGGAAGAAGAAATTTTTCCAAAAATAATATTTAAGTTCCTGTGCTTTATCAAATTTACGATGACTCTTTGACATTCAAAAATGTAAAGACTTAAAATAGCAAAGTTTCAATATAAATAAAATAATATTATTTCAATATATTATATGGAATAGTGGCTATTCCAGTCGTACTCTCTAGGGTCAAATATGCCATAAATTAATATAATAACCTTAAATTAAATAAAAGTATTTAAAAAGCAATGAAAGATTACTAATATTATTTACCAATGAAAAAATCCTTAACTTTTATTTCAAAAGCAAATATCTAGTCAGAAGGATGCCATACTCGCATAAAGCTCCATTTAGCTGAGACATAAACAAGTCTGTGCATTTCAAAAAGCTTTAACGAACTTTAATATGATTTAATTTCTCAATTGATAATATAATCTACAATTTTTAAAGTTGAAGCTTAAATCTTTGTTAATCATTACCCGAACGATACAATTTAAGAAGAGACGACTTCGGAGCTTTTAAGGCTACGTTAAAGTTAAGCTCCGTCAAATGGAAGCCGTCTTTATGTGGGGGTTAAATGCAGGACCCCTTATTTAGGGTTCACCTATTTCGTAACACTTTCCGAATCGGCACATATTAAAATGTTAGCACGACGGCGACGAGGCGGCAGTATACTTAGAACCAAGTGGCAGCCACTTGGCGAAAATAATCGGATTTGTCAAGTGGCTGCCACTTGGTTCTAAGTATACTTATGTTCCTGTCGCCGTCGTGGCAACATTTAAATATGTGTCGAATAAGCAGAATAAGTTAACCGGCCCCAAAAGCATTTCAACTGCACTAAGATAAATCATACAATACGCATTTTGACAGCAAAACAGCAGTATTTTGTCCTGCACAACTGTCTGGAAACTGCACATTTTATCTTAATATATATTAGAGAAATCAAGCTCAGCTCGGACGGCAAGCTTCATTTATTCGCATATTTGAAGAACGGCAGTCCATTCCATGATAAAAACACAGTTCAGTATAAGATTTTCCTAAGAATTGAGGACATTTAATAATTATTGCATTGTTTAAGTTTCAATCATTTTTATTACGATAAGAGTTTAATTCAGCAAGCATAAACATACTTAAATACAAGCTATGCGTGGAAGTAAATTTCAGTTTATAATAATCAGTCTTAACAGTTAGTCCTACATAAGCAAAATTCATACATTTAAAAAAATGACGACTTTAAAATATTCATCAATTTCTGATTTTTATAATGGAAAAAGTGTTTTTGTCACTGGAAGTACAGGATTTTTAGGGAAAGTGATTGTTGAGAAGCTGTTGAGGTCCTGTGAAGGCATTGAAAATGTTTATTTGCTGGTTCGTCCGAAGAGGAACAAAACTGTTGATGATCGATTTAATTCCTTCATACAATCTCCAGCATTTGATTTAATTAAGGAAAAGGATCCAAAAATATTAAACAAAATTGTCTTAATCGAAGGAGACATAGCAGCATTGGAACTAGGAATATCCAAAGCAGATCAAGAATTATTGTTTGAAAAAGTTTCTGTTGTGATTAATTCAGCAGCGACAATAAAGTTTGATGAGATTCTAAAAATAGCCGTGTTTACAAATTTACGATCGTTGCGTGAACTGATAAGACTAAGTCGAAATATGAAACATCTGGAGGTAAAGCCTAAAACTATTTTGAGTATAAAAGGTCAAATTTTAATTTTAATCTATTTATAGTCATTTATTCATATTTCTACTTCCTACTCAAACTGGTTCGTACATGATGTTGAGGAAAAATTCTATCCTGCTCGATGCGATCCTAATGCAGTAATAGGACTCTGTGAAACAATGTCAGACGAGGAACTTAATAAAGTATGGTTGAAAGTTTTGGGAAGTTTGGTCAGATATTTTGAATTGTATGATTATTTCAGATCCAGCCGATTCTGTTAGGGAAGCACGTCAATACTTACACATTTACTAAATCGTTGGCTGAAAACCTTGCATTACAAGAGACACAAGGATTACCTTTTGGAATAGTTCGACCTTCTGGAGGTAAGTAGCTTAAATTTGGAGCTACTTCATAAGAATTCCCAAATTAGAACTTCAATTTTTACCAAAAATTAGTTTGTCCTTCAATTGCTGAGCCTAAAGTAGGATGGGTTGACAGTTTTACTGTAAGTCGAATTAGAAGGACTTCGTAAATATGAATAATATGTTAATAATTCTCATAATTTTAGGCTGTCGTCCCTTTCATTGATTCAATACAAGCCGGAATTTTTAGATCAGGAATTATATCCAAAAAAATTATTTTAGATGTACTTCCAGTTGATATGGTAAGATTAAATTGTAAATCATAAACAATATCCGATTGGAACAGACTATAATCAGTTGACCTTACGTCTAGTTATAAACTTGACATTGTATGGCATGTTCCACAAATGTTCAAGTTTACAATTAGACATCCAGTCGACTAATCACAGCCTGTTCCATGGGATAACGGATCTTATTCCCGACTACATCAATTTTAGGTAACAAACTTGACAATAGCTGTGTCATGGAGAGTAGCTAACGATGGAATATTGGATAACAAACCTCCACTAATTTATCATAGCTCATCAGCTACTCCAAATCCAATTATTTTTGAAGAAATGTACAGATTGACAATTGAAAATGCTAAGAAATTTCCACCAAGTGAGTTTCTTTTGAATTTCCACTGCCAAAATATATATTTAAATTGTTCTTAATAGGCTACATTACTTGGATGCCACAGCTAAGATACCATGAAACCAAGCTTGGAGACAACATTGATAGATTCTTTACTGGATATTTATTTGTTCATTTAATGGACTTTTTGACATCTGTAATTGGAGAAAAACCAAAGTAGGTTATGTAAATTCGGTAAAAATTGTCTGTGACTTCAATAAGAATTTTAAAAAAATCATTAAAACTATGATCAATAACAACTACTTGACATCAAAGGGAATCGAACCCGTTACTTAGAATTAATAATTCTAATTTATAGATCATTGCGCTATCGATGCTTACATTTAGGTTCGGCAAAATAGCAATTTAAGTTACTATCCTTACTATTTCGTCTTAAACTAAGCGCTTCAGTATCTAGCTTTACACTGCCATAGACTTGTGATTTTTGGAAAATATTTTAACCTGGGTTAAATATTTTAAGAAATTATCAATCTAAAGGACTGATTATTCGAATACTATCTAATAGGAGATAGATTGGCTGGAGTTTAAGGTAGTCTTGTGTTGGTTGTACAATCCATAACACCACAGCCCTCTCTGGACATGCCCTTAATTAAATTAGTACGATACAGTCTTACAAACTGTATCTGTACCTAATCAATGATGAATCCAAAGTAGTTCCCGCCATTCTTATCTTTGGATCTTTAAAATTCATATTATGTATTCAAAATTCTTCAATTATTATTTCCACAGAGCATTGAAATCATACAACACAATTATGAAATTCTATGAAATATTAGACTTTGCTCATACAAATTCCGTGAAAGTCATATCCAATAATTATAAGGAACTAATGAGTTCGATGAACGAAAGTGATGTAAAGGAATTTTATTTTGATCCATCCACCATAAATTGGCCTGAATACAATCAGATTATGATGTTTGGAATTAGAAAATATATTTGGAAGGAAAGTGGAGATCCACAGGACTCATTTACTGGCAAAAAGAGGTTAAGAATGTAAGTTGAATGAAATTAATTTTTAGACATTTTTGCATGACTAATTTTATTACTTTTAATAGAATCAAAGTTGTGAGCTTTCTACTGAATATGCTAGTTCTTGGTGGAGGAGCTTATGGATTCAAAAAGGGTACTGATTATTTGGTTGGGAAATTGTAAAAAGGATAAGTAATAAAATAAGCGGACGTTCACTAATTATTTAACACAAGAAATGGACTTTTTGATCAACCCTGCCTAACTTTAATTGCTTGTCTCGAAAGAGGGTCCCGGAACCGTTATTGGCGATATGTAAGCTACGGACGTTTATTAATGTAATCAAGAATCTCTAAATTCAAAGCTTAATTCTTATTGATAAATATTATTTTTAAAGCAAATTATCAACAATGTTATCAGGTGTTTTGACTTGTCGAATTATTTTCAAGAAGAAAGTCAATCCGATTGAAAACGAACCACATGCTGTTCGTTATCAATCATTGTTTATCATTTTCAGATAAAAATTTTGGAAAAAAGCAAATGTCAGGAATGAATTTAGGAAATTATTGAATGGGAATTGGCTTTTCTTAGACATTAAAGTACATCCAGTTGAGTGATGCGCAATCTGTTTGGAAATGTCATTAACCGTATGCCTTGTGCGGTTTTTATCGTGGTCTACCATCAAGGTGTGCCATGAAAAATGAATTTTATTTTGAATTTTTTCTCGAATTATTCAAATGTTTGATAATTTGTACAGTTTTTGCTTGTCACAGGCACCTGTTCTGCAACTCTGGTGATAAGCTTGACTTTTATGGATCTTGCCATAGAATAATTAGTTTATAGCTAGTCGTGCGGTCGACTAATCGTATTGTTTTCCACTTGAGGTTGACTTCATCTCAGCCAGCTGTCAAAGGCTCATCTGATAGCTAAAAGTTGCAGATCTAGAATTAAAATCTTAATTTTCTCGTTTTATTCCCAGGCTCTCATTCCATTTGTTGACACAATTCAAGCTGGAATTTTTCGATCAGGACACATTTCACAGAAAAATACTTTAGATGTGATTCCAGTGGACATGGTAAACATCTCTTTATCACCTTAACTACATTCAGTAATCAAATTGACCTTGAATATTCACAGACAACAAATATGATTATAGCACTAGCATACAAAGTTGCTAATGACAGTAAAAATGGACCTTCAACTCCACAAGTCTATCACAGCTCATCAGCAAGTTCAAATCCTATTACTTTTGGAGAGATGTATCGATTAGCAATAGATGTTGGAAATAATTATCCACCCAGTAAGGTATTCAATAGTTTCCATCTGTTCCTTAATGAAATGTCATTTCCTATCTAGGTTATATTGCTTGGGTGCCGCAATTAAGGTTTCATGAAAGTAAGCTTGTTGATGATATTGATCGATTCATTACTCATCGCTTGTTTGCTTATTTGATGGATAATTTGTTAGTCATTTTTGGACAGGAGGCAAAGTGAGTACGAAATTGACGGCATTCGATTGTAGTCCGAGTGGGATAGACTGCGGGTAGTCGACTGTATGCACAGTTGTAAACTTATCATTTGTGGATCTTGCCATGACATGTCTAGTTTATAGCTACACAAGCAGTCGACCTATCGCAGCCTATTTCCCTAATCTCCGACTTCATTAACTACCTACAATTCCTTTACAGAGCAACCAAAATCTACGACCAAATAGTCAAAAACTACGAAGTAGTCAGATTTGCTCATACACAGCCAATTAACATTTTATCAGACAATTACAAATCAATCATAGCTTCAATGAGTAGCAATGATCAGTCAATATTCTATTTCGATCCATTGCTAATAAAATGGAAGCAATACAATCAGGATATTTGCTTTGGAACCAGAAAATACTTCTGGAGAGAGAAGGGAGATCCACTAGAATCAAGTGTTGGGAAAAAGAAGCTTCGAGTGTAAGTTTATATTGAAATGTTTGGAGAAAATTAATTGAAATTTTATTTCCAGAATCAAGCTCGTGCTGTTTGTTTTGAGAACATTAGCTGCTATTGCTGCTTATTATGGCTTGAAGAAGACTGGGAAATATGTTTTAAGCAAGATGTAATGGAATCGACCAATAGTCATCTTAAGGTTTAAAGTTCGAGTATCTACGCGCAGTATATATAGGAAGTGTTTTTACACAATTTATGCTAGCTATGTCCATATACATATATTAATTTCTGATTCTAAAATGACTAATTTATGATTGATTATAGCAAGTCAAATAAAGTTCTGTTCAAGTAGGAGGACAAAGGAGGTTAACAGCAGAGTTGCAAAACAGGCACCTGTCACAGGCACAACCCGTACAATTTGTTGACAATCTATATGATTTTTCTTACAAAACCATACAAATTATCAAGAAATTGTATGGTTTTTGTCTGTGACAAGTGCCTGTTTTGCAACTCTGGTTAGCAGTAAATTTTGGTTCATAATTTCGCCACAAAGCGTTAGGGTAGGAGACGATTGGGTCTGAAATAGCTATCTTTAGTGTTTCGCAACTTCCAAACATTCCCCTAGGTTCCGTTTAATTTCAGTATTTCCATAATTTTAGGATATCCTAAACGTAATTTGTGAACGCCTTCTTACCCACGTTATCATTTTATGCCTAAAATTAGAAGTAAATTTTGACTTTTTGAGCAGGTTTTTATGTTATTCTCAGAGAGCTGACTATCAATAAACTCTTATCTAATATTTATGTGATTAGCACAAACTCTCCGTTCCGAAAATAGTAACAAATCAAGTCTTCATCGAGTAACATCTGTTCTTGTGTACTTGACCCGCATCAGCATTGCTATTATTTTGACATAATCATCATTTGGACAGCAAAGTGTTAACTTTGACAGAAACATGTCAGCACCAAAATATTCATCAATTCCTGAACTTTACAATGGAAAGAATGTTTTAATCACAGGTGGAACTGGATTTTTAGGCAAAGCAATTGCAGAAAAGCTGTTAAGATCATGTCAAGGAATCAATAAGATTTACCTGCTGGTTCGTCCTAAGAAAGGCAATAATGTCAATGATAGACTTATAGAACTAAAAAGCTCTTCAGTCTTTGACTTAATCAGGGAAACTAATGCAGAACTGCTGAACAAATTAGTTCTTATTGAAGGTGACATTGCTCGAGAAGAATTAGGAATATCACCAGCTGGTCAGGAACTGTTATGTGAAAATGTGTCAATAATTTTAAATTCTGCAGCCACAGTAAGCTTTGACGAGCCTTTAAGACTTGCGGTCTTTACAAATCTGCGATCACTGCGTGAATTGATAAGATTAAGTCGAAGAATGAAAAAATTGGAGGTAAAATGATAAAGAATATTTCTGTGAATGGTCAGAAATGTTTTTTTTTGGTATTTCTTTGATAAACGTCATTTATTCTCAAGTTGAGGTCGATGCCAAATTCAGTTCGTTGAAGTTTATTTAGAACCGATTGAAATTTGTATGAAATGTTATACTTCACAAGCGCAAGCAGAAAAAATTGCATGGAAATTTTAATTGGTTTTTAGGAAACTGGATCGAACTTAAGTCGACCTCGACCTCCCGAACAGCACAACGTATTGACTAGGGCACTGCTTCATCGCTGTATTAACGATCAGACGGGAAGTTGCCTTTGCGGAACCTTGGCAGCTAATTTCCGCTCATTTTTATGGTGAAATATGAAATTCGCCACATTGTGCTGCTCAGATCTCTCAACTACCATAAGTACAAATCAGCTAATATACTAAAATTACTTATTTGCAGTCATTCGTCCATATATCAACATCCTACTCCAATTGGTTTGAAATGAATGTAGAAGAAGAATTTTACCCAAGTAAATATGATCCACATGCAGTCATCAATCTTTGTGAATCCTTTCCGAATGATGCACTTGATAAGGTTTGATGCTAGATTGAGTTCTCCTAACAGGCAAAGAGACATCATTTCTGTATCATGAAAGCATGCATCTTTGCCTGTTAGGATTCCATGTTATTTCTGTTACTAATCCTTTTGCGATCTTAATCAATTTAGTTCACACCAATTTTGAAAGGCAGGCACGCAAACACGTATACTTTTACTAAATCTTTATCTGAACGTCTTGCATATAAGGATGCACAAGATTTGCCATTTGCTATAGTAAGGCCATCAATAAGTAAGTCATTTAATTGACATCCTAAGTTATTTCAACTCTAAAAGTACTGATTTATTATTAGTTTGTTCTGCATTAAAGGAGCCCAAAGTTGGATGGATTGATGGTTATGCTGTAGGTATTAAAGGAGTGGTGGGCAACCTGTTTGCTGCGGCACGCTAATGTGCTGTTTAAAATGTTAAAAAATGCCATAAACCGTGTGCTGTATGTGATTTTTGATGAGGCTAACCATTTGGAAGTGTCGCGGAATATTGAAGGTTGTCCACCACTATATTAAAGGGGATTAAAGGTTTGCAAAATAAGCAGTTAGTTACTGATGCTTTTTATTCTAGGCTCTTGTGCCATATACCGATTCAATGCAAAGAGGTACCTTTCGATCAGGCCTGTTCCTAAAGGACAGTTATCTTGATGTCATTCCGATTGATCTGGTAAGTAAATTAATTGAGGTTCACGAGATTTCAAGGAATTCACTTGTAGTCTCTGTCCAGATCTTAGACTCGATCTCAAAAATTCGTCGAAATCGAGACTACAGGAAGTCCTCTTTACCCAACTTATAAGCAGAGCTTGAAATCCACTCGAATTTCGAATACCGAAGTCAATTCTTGCCGACTTCGAGCTCTGAACATTACCATCATCAAACTAAACCTGAATTCTTATATTTCAGACAACAAACTTGATCATTGCATCATCATGGGAAGCAGCTAATGATTATGACTCGATACCGAAGATTCCTAAAATTTACCATAGTTCTACAGCAACTACGAACACTATAACATGGAAAGGAATGTTTGACTTGACAGTAGAAACAGCTAGGAAGTATCCACCTAGTGAGTTTAATGTCCTTTTATTAAATTTAAAGCTTATATTTTGTTTGATTTAGATAACATATTTTGGTGGCCTCAGATGAGACTTTATAAATCCAAACGAGCTTATGATATTGATCAGTTCATAACTGGTCAAATTCCTGCATATTTTATGGATCTTTATGCTAAAATTTTAGGACGGAAATCAAAGTAAAGCTTAATTAAATTACAAGATTTCAACAATCTCAAATTTTGACTTTTCCAGAAAGCTTAAAATGTATAAAGGATTTCAGAAACAATTTGAAGCTGCTCAATTTGTGCCTATGAATCCAGTCAAGATTATATCAGGCAAATATAAAGCTCTTCAAGATTCAATGACCAAAAATGATCAAGTTGAGTTTTATTTTGATCCAAAATTGATAAAATGGCCACAATATACTCAAGATTACTGTTTTGGCATAAGAAAATACATTCATAAGGAAAACGAGAACCCATTGGAATCAGTAATTGGAAAGAAAAAGCTTAAAAGGTAAGTTGAACTTTATTGTTTTGAATTTAATTTTTGTTTAACTTTTTCTTTTAATTTAAAGCATTAAAATGACAAGATTGACTATGAGAGCATTTGCTGTTGGTGGAATATGTTTTGGATTAGCGAAAGTTGGGCAGTACTATATGCAGAAAGACGAAAAGACTGAGTATTTGTTGTGTTAAAATTTTACTTTTTAATGGATGTCATTAAGGGATATCAAAGTTAAAGTCTAGCTTAAAGTCAGTACATACCAAATGATGTGAAATATTGTACCTAAATATTCATAAAATTAACATTATAATAATTATTAAATTTGTCATTTGTAACGGTTTTTCACAGTTCAAACTTTCCCGCCATTTTGTATTTGAATCCGCCTTGCGAATTCGCTCACTTTTTCCCGATTTTTTTTTTTTGTAATCGTCTTATATATGGCGAATTTTAATTTATGACTACAGATATGAAGGCATCAAGAACCAAGCAAATTATTTATGGATGTCAATTTAATTCTAGCCATTCATATGCTTCCTGAGCCGATATAGAATAACGGATTTTTCAGATTCAAATAATTTTTAGAACTTGAAGTTGGCTTTGATAAAACAATCAAAACAATAACAATAACATTGAAAATTTTGCAAATATTAAAAAAATTCATTTTCTACGTGAATTAACAATTTATTTAGTGACTTATCAACGCAAAATCATTAACTAAAACTTAAACAACTCAGCACAACATAAATCACAGTAAATTATGTTTGAATTAAAGTGGCTCAGAAGACTCGTGAGAAAAAGAACAAAGCCGATTCCAGTAGAAGTAGCTCATAAATACAAGAGTCGATTGAGCTTTTTGTATGCTGTAAGTGACAAATCTATTTGATTAGAGTCGATAAATTGTACATAAATCTAAATTTTCAGTTTCTAGCCTGGAATGCATTTGGAGTCGTAATATTTCAAATATTTAGAGGAAAAGCTGATTGGGCAGGTAAGATCATTAGAGGATCACTAATAGACATGATGCTGATAATTTTCTTTTTTAGAGCATCACGGACTTCCTAAAGAAGACGGCACATCAGCTCAACAATTTGCTAGATTATTAAATATCCAAAAGGCAAAAGTTGTTAGAATTTCCGGCTTATCGACGGAGCAGTACGACATAGACCAAACAAATGAAACCGAATTCAATAATAACAACCAATAAAGTCAGATGTAGATATAATTTTTATTAAAAATCTTTTGATAATATTTATGATAAAGGCACTAATCCTGTCACATAGTTTAAAGAATAAATATTACAGTTTTAGAACCCGGACCGAGTTCCTCAATTGAGTCAAAATTTAGTTTAAATGCTGTCCATGCTTTCTCTTCTCCATTTCACAGCTTATAGCAAGTCTAATGAAAATTAATTTAATTATTTTTAGGGTATTAAAGGAAATGGCATCAAATTTACCTAAGTGTTTCATATTTAGATACAATGTTGTGCAACTCCTCTTTAAATAACTTCGTTATCATCTCATTTATAGTCATTAATTGATTAACTTGGAACATATTCCATTTAATGATGTGGTCCTTCTCCGATGACGATTTTGTGTATATTTTCAGCCATTTAGGAACATTCTGGGAATTAAGAGCCGTATAAATGTTTTAATTTTTTTTGGAATTGTAAGGTTTTATAGGAAATTTATATGGATTTTGTTCCGAAATTATTAAAATTTTCACTGAAACCATACAAATGTTTTTACCAAAACCATACAATTGCAACTTAGGAATTGTATGGTTCCTTAGCACATCAATATACTCACAACATTCAACAGTGGATTTGCAGGAACTAATGCTTGATGATGAATAATTGTGGGTTGTGGTTGATTATGAAAATGATATCCAGGTAAATAATAAGTAGTCCAATAAGGATGATGAAGCTGTGCTTGCCTTGTTATGTAACTGCAAATAATAAGAACAAAATGTCAGTCAATCTTACTTCTTCTTAAAATTCTCGATTATTCTTTAGACTGAATGGTCTAATTGAAAAATTAAACAGAGCATGACTCACTTGTAATAATAAACAGATCCAGCAGCTTCAACACGTTGCCAGAATAAAGGCAATGCATCACGTTCAAGTGGATGTGACCAATGAGTCGTGGCCGTATTATGATCAATGTAATATTTTCTACGGCCTCTTAATGTATAGTCAACAGACCATCCTACAAAAAATATCAAATTGTCTCAATTATCGATTTATTTCCAATGCGAGAAAAAAGTTACAGACCTGGCGGCAATGGCAATTCGTCAACATTTAAATTATATTGTGGAGTACTACGAACTGTGGACAAAAAATCAATAATCAAATTAGAATAATTTATGGAATATAATGTCAATGACTTTACTTTGTGGAACTAAACCGTGATGAATACTGGATGGCAAATTAGCATAAGCTGCTTGTGATGACGAACTACTTGGAAGATTTGAATACAAGTTCTGAGATGCTGAATAAAGTGAAGAAACTGATGATGGATTATTATGAGTGTTGCTATAAATTGGCGATTCAGATCGTCGAACGACTGCTTGATTCTCATATATTGGTGATGCTAAGCCTAAATCAAGCTGCTGTGGTTGCTGTTGTACTTGATTATTATCATTATAGTTGCTAATTTCATAGTTGGAGTATTGAAAATTCTCATTTTGATCAGATTGTTGCTTCTGATACAGCAGAGATTCCAATGTATCAATTTCAACATAATTATTTTGACTATCACTTTGATTAACTAATTGACTGCTCGATGGATGCGATTGTGCAAGTGTTCGATGGAAATATTGAGCTGTTGAAACATCCAGAGCTTGTTGCTGCTGCTGTTGTTGAGGACTTGGCGAACTTGTTTGTTGTAAATGCAAGTTGGAAAATTTATTCGAAAGCTTATTCAATGCCAATTGTGAATTTTGAGTGTATTTTCCTTGACCGATATTATTGCCAAATGCATTGCTACTTCCACTGTTCGAACCATTTATTTTAAGCTTATTTTTTGCATCATCGTTCTGACGATTCTTTGATTTTGTATTTTTCTGTTCAGTCGTTGTCCACACATTTATCACTATAAGGTACACAAATAAAGAAATTTAAATTTTTATATATAGAGCATGATTGAATTGCACAAAACTTACATTTTATTTCTGGATTTAATGAATCTTTTTCTGTAAAATAAACAAATTAATAAATATTTTCTATTCTGGATCTTTGTATTTCGCCTTACTTATGTATTTGCCTGCTAATCCTGTTTTGGTTGTCTTATCCTTCTTCCTTGAAAGCATAATTAACTTATGTTTATATTTATTATCACGATAATATTGTAGGAATCAAGAAAAATCACTAAATATGCAGATATGCTGTACAGGAAATTGCTGACTACATTAATTATTCAATGAATCACACAAGAAGCATTTCGTATTATTTTGTGGTCATTTTCTAGAGATTATTGCTCTATGCTAAATATGAATTCAATTGATTCTTTCCTTTTCGGGCTTAAAATTTCGTTCCTTGTTCTATATTTTTGTGGCTTCTTGCTATAAACACATTTCTGGACGTTATTATCACAAAATTTATGGTCTATAAGCTATTAAAAGGCTTATATTTTATTTTAATTAAGTTTTTAATTAACTAGCGTGAATTTTCAATTCTGTTTTGATTTTATTTCCACGCTTTTGTGGAGTTTCTTTTGTTCTTCTCACTTCGAAAGTTTTGATCTATTTTTCGACCACTTTCAGTTGTTTATATGTTTTCAGGTTTTTAAATAGGAGTTATCTTTTGTGGCACAGTAAAACTAATCAGTTTATGTTCCTAAATAGTTAACAGATGATAGGAATTTTAAGAAATTTTAAAAATGGCAAAGAATCCAAGATGGCTTCGTTCACAAAAGAATTCCAATTCTTAAGAGAGAGTTTTCTTTAGCTAAACATCAGTTGACAACAGGTGTATATAGTAGCTAGCTATAAAAAAGTCATTGAATTGTGCAAACAAAATATGTCGTGGACTTTTAAGTTTAAATTTCTCTGCGATTCGCATCGTTCAAATTTATAAAATACGTTACGACGGATGTTGCTCTAGGTGGACGTAAGGCCAGTGTTATGCAACTGTCTGCTTGTAACTGATACCAAGTTGACTCGGTGCTAGCTTTGTGTCACTTGTTAGGCTTTTTCGATGGCAGGTGTCATTCAGGAAGTTAAAAAATGCAAGAGAATGTCCAATAGTCAGTAAATCAACAACAGGCTTTAAATAAAACTAAATAAATTAAACTTTATTTCTTTAAAACATAATTTTGTAATAAGTACACAACATAATAATAAAAGAAAACAATTTCAAAGGAAATATCACAGATCTAGATTGCCAGCATTCATTTGAAATGTCAATAAAGATATAATTTATGACTCTGAATTTAAATTTAATAACGGCGATAAATGCCCTGTACTGCCAAAATTATGAATTTGAACACCAGCTTCAAGTTCCTGCATAGGTTCTTGTGGATATGCATCCTCTATGTGTGGCTGTGGATTTTCCTCTGCCTTTACATGATGTACGTCATTTGCACCATCGACTGTATTATCAGTTGTGTCTACAATCACTTCTTCTTCTTTAACAATGTCGGCGACCGGATTGTTTTCTTCATGTTCTGGTTCTGCGGTCGTTGATGTTTCTGCTGCGGCTTTTTCTTCATCCTCTTTCACTCGTGCTT
Organism: Chironomus tepperi; assembly: GCF_022539635.2. NCBI lineage: Eukaryota > Metazoa > Arthropoda > Insecta > Diptera > Chironomidae > Chironomus > Chironomus tepperi. Next base: position 8,763,296 of record NW_027226207.1, read on the forward strand.
CTTCCATTTCTTTGAATTTCAATGTAAGGTACCTTGTGTATAAATTAAGAAGTAGACATTAAGAATATTATAATTACAAAATTATTATGGACATACTTATCGACTAATGGCCCTTGAAAGTCTTGCGGGAACTTTGGTGAAAATGGCAAAATGAATTTATAAAGACGTTCATTGAGGACATACAATTGAGCTGTAAAATATAAAAATGGTCAATAAATTATTAAGTCCATAACAATAACTGCATACTTTACCTGTTGACGAGCACTTTACATTGAACCACCTGGAAAATACACAAAATGACATAGTTAATTGATTCTTTTTATTAATCAAGCACTTACCAGTCACACGTTAATGCTGTTTGACTGAAAATTGTTCCATTTGGACATAAGAAACTTGATTTGCCACCGTTGAGATCGCAGTAATGCCATACTTGACATTTTGTATCGGGATCACCAAAGAATCCTTTGTAGCGTTGTTCCTTGCAACTGAATGAAGTTTCTGGAATCTTGTGGTAATTTGGGTAGTCTATTCCTGGACGTCCGCTGTTGGGACCGGGTGAGCCGTCTCTGATGACGTCTAAAGTGGGAGGATGGAAAAGAGGTTATGTAATGTGAGGTTATGATGGTTGTAAAATTGAGGCAAGGGTGGGTGAAAAAATTAAGGCTATTAAAGCTGGATTATCCCGAGTGACCAAAATGAAGTAGGCTTTGCCAAGGACGCGATTTGGTCTACAAAAGTTGAGCCTTCCATTTATTAATAATCCAAGAGGTTTCGCGGAATCTTAGAAGTTCCGTGGCGGAACCTTCTTCATTTGTGTAGCTCGGATATATAGTTATTGATTGTAAGACAACCTAATAATACTTGAATATACAACACATTAGTCTAACCCTCGTTAACCCTGACTGATAATCAAAAGAACGCGAGGGTAGTGGGTTCAAATCCCCTAACACTGTTTTTGCATGATTGTTGCGTTGAGGAAATTCTTTTTTTGCTAACTTACCATCATAATCATTATCATTATCCTTATCATAATAATCAGTTTCAGCATCATTGATTTCAGCATTTTGTTGTTCCTTCTCATGCTTATAAATTTTCAAAACATTCGGTACTGGTGTGATACGCGTGAAATTTATATGCGGTTTTATATTCTCTGACGATGATTCAATTTCATATTGAATTGTTGTCAATTCCTCATTTTCATAATTCAAATCATGTGGATTAATGTTATATTCATGATGTTGTTGCTTGGTTGGCACTTCCACATTTAAAGTTTTATTTTCATAGCTTGGTTGATATTCATAAATGAGCTGTTCTTCAAATTCGTATGTATTCTCGGCGGGCTGTGATGGTTTAGCGGTTGAAATTGTGATTGGTTTTGCTGTTGTGGTGTAAATCAATGGCTTTTCATGCTGCTCGTAATGAACTGGTGGACTCAATATTTTTATGGACTTTATGTTGGATTTTATGCTGTAAATTGGATGAAAATTATGTGATTTGAATTAATAACTTTTAGTGCTGTGGACTTACTAGTTCTGTTCTGGTGCTGGAGTTGATACATGCTTTAATGGTTGTGTTGTTATGGGAATAAAGTCTTCATCACGTTCATCAGTTGTCAATGAAATTTGACTGTAAAAATACCAATAAGATGATTCACAATTCTTGTTAACATCATCAAGTTGCACATTTACCTTATATAGTCATTATAGACATGTCCTTTAACATAACCTGTTGGTTTCGGTAATGTCATTGGCTGCCAATCACCTGGAATCTTATTAGAAGGTGAAAATGGTGTATAATGCTTTACTTTTGGTAGTGGAACAGATGCTGAATGTTTTGGATGATTATATAATTGTTGATATTTAACATGATGATTTCCAGGTGACATTGCACGATTATAAATTGGATACATTGTGGCTGTTTGATAAGAATCTTTATTGATGTGCTCAGGTCGTGCTTTGTAAATAAATCCAGCTTGAATGTGTGGTGTTTGCTTAATTGCATTTCCATATAAATAAGCTATGCTTGGAATTGGTGTGTTGGCTTTTGGCAGTGACTGGAGATACTGTTGATGACATTTTAAAATTAATTAAAGAATTTAAATGAGAGTTGATTTAGCAAAGACACATTTGAATTATTTTTTAACGGTTTTATTTGAATATTTTAGTTTGGACTCGAGTTTTTTGTGTGAAAATCAATAAAATGAAGTGAATTAAGTTTTATTAAAATTAACTAGTTTTAATCAAGTCCTCATACTTCATTTAAATCAATTTAAATATTTAAATTTCTCAAGTTATCATTGAAAAAATTACAATAATTCATCAATCCAGTAAAAATGACAACAAATAGACATAAATCTTACAGTTTTAAGCTAATAGACATTCAACTTACTCGAACAAGATTTACATTACTATCTAAATGGTGTCTTGAAGTTATGTACGGCAAATATCTAGCTACTCGATCTTCGTGATCTTTACTTTGTGGATTTTTCTTCGCATCAACATGTGAATTTTCTATAATTGGTTGCTTGTTGGTTGGCTTAACCGTGATCGCATACGACAATTCTAATGCTGCAAATAGAAACATAAAAGAATAACTATTAATCATGTGACTCATGAGATTCATTGTCAGCAGGTTATTTTGAGAGCGAAAATTTTTGCTTAAAACAAAAAGCTTTTGTGTTGATTTTTTTGTGAATTTGCGAGACCTTTGGATACGACCAAGTTCAATTTAGTCTCGGACACTTTTGCAGAAGATTAATTGCTTCTATTGTGGCTCGTGGACATAAATTATCTTCATTAAAACAACTTAATAAGGTGTGAATTCGGATTTTTTGTTGACGGAAATGCGCTTTTTGGAAAATTGATGCTTTAAACTTAAATTATCATGATTTTTCCATCACTTCAGGTGCCTTTTTATTGCACACGGAATTAGAGAAACACATCACCTTGATCTGTTTATAAATTTGTTGAAATAAGTGTTGCATGAGATGCTAAATAGTTCCTTTGTTGTTCTTTATTTAATATCTTTTGAAGGACATACATAAGAGACAATGTTTAGCGTTTGAAAGTTGTTGTAACTTTTACATTATTTGTGCATAGCATACAAGTTGTAAGAGATGCTTAGCTATGCTTAGTATGAACATTAATTGAAATATGATTTATGGTTAATGATTTGGATTTCCTTTTGAATCGCGGATTATAAGAGAATGTAAAATATTATTTATTGATTGATTGGAAAGCTTAATTTATGGGATTTGCTAACGCATTTGAATGGTTGTAACTCGAATGACACAAAACTGCATTTCGCAGGCATTAGAAAGTCATATGGAGTTCAGAGTATATTTGGACTGCTCTTCTTACTTAACAGTTACAGCTGGTCTGCTAAGTTAGATTATTTTTTGAGGAAATGTCAAATAATCAAACGTCTTTCTAGCTTTTGAATTTTTCTGCAATTTTTAAGATCTGATTAATTATTTGGAGTATTGTTTTGAAAATAAAATACGAATTTTGCAATGTTTAAAGCTGTTCATTGAAACAAAAGCATTTTAAACTCTTTGCTCACATTTGATTGAAGCTTTCCAATCATCAAAATAGCTTAAAAATTTGAAATGAATTTAAACTTGAAGGACAAAGTTTCCATGTGGAAATGTAAACAAATTAGTTCTTGAATCTAATTCTTGATTGTTTAGTTTATTATTGCTGCATTCAAAAGCATTTCAAGTCTCTTCCAAATCTCCATCAACAACACATCCAGCATGTAACCATTCATACAGAGCTTCTTTATGTAACATAATGTAATAAATTTTAATCTTCTTCTCAATTAAAGCCGGTTGAATGAAAGAAAGTAAAAGTAAAATTGTATTTCCAATATGCGAATTAAAACGAGTTTATTTCTCAATAATAATCATGATCGTCGTTCATTTAAATTTCATCATCAGTAAAACAATTGCAATTTGAGATCAAATAAAAAAAAAGGAATATTGTAGACTCAATGGACATTTGCGAAAAACAAACACAAAATTGTTGTTGATGGGGATGGAGTCAAATTTTTATTTTTAAAAATTCAATTCTAAATCTCATCTCCGGCATAAATAAATACATATATTTCAATACTTTATACTCGCCGAATAAAACTTTTGATTCATTTTATGTCTGTTGCTCACGACATATTGCCCCAAAGTGATTTGAAATAATTTTTTTTTTTTTTTCAAAAAGATATTCACTTTTTTTTTTTTTGTTGTTGTTGCCTCTCTTTTTGTGGTCGTCAAAGAGTTCACTTTCATCATCATCAGCAGTCTCATACAACTTGCAATACAATTTTTTTATATAGCAAAAAGAATTAACAAAATGTGAGATATAAATAAAATATAAAAACGCAGGAATAAAAAAAAATAATATATTTATGTGAACTGTTCGATGTTTTGTCACATGGTCGAGGAAGAAAGGAGATTTATGACTCTTATTGGAGGAAGACAAATGGTTGCGATTTAATTTATTTTAGGCTGATTTATGGGGTTTGGTTTCTTTTGAGTTTTTTAATAAGTTGAATCTTTATTGTTGTGAGATTGTTGAGAGGATTTCCTGGATGGAGAGTTATGAATTGGTATCTGGGATTGGCTGCTCAGATGTTTCTTACCTAGAAAGCATACCGCGTAGAAATGACCGAAAATCTAGCACCAGACCGTCTTGAATCTGACCTGATGTCAAATTTCATTGGACATGAACTGGGGCTAGATTCACGCTAGTCTGTAGTCGGATTTTCGGCAATTTTTATTCCGTTTATGTTTTGGTTTAGGAGTGCAATTACTCAAACATAATCACGGGCTCTGACTTCAGAATATCGACTGAACTACAGATGCAACAGACTATTTTACTAACCGTACAGATCAATTGATTTACAAGGACATAGACGATGTCTTAATCTGACTATCATTGACTACCATCTGACCTCAAACGAATGTAACTTACCCGGGTATCAGAAATCGGTTAATTGGTCCAAAATCTGACACCAGGTCAGTGTGATTTTGACATGGTACCGCACATAAACCAAATCTGACACGAAGTCGGAATCACTCCGTCCTGGTGCCAAATTTCGGAATTATTAAACGACATGAGCTATTCAGGATACATTTAATGAATCAGATCTATCTATCCAAGTATGAATTTGATGTATTTGATCTAAGGATGCATCATTCACGATGAGTGAAGTTTGAAAATTAGTGAATATCAGATCACGAACATTACAGTCAGTTCGATACTTCGCAATATTTTGATACTAGTTCTAGTTTTCAAAAGTCTAAGGAAATAATTACGTATCTCATAAAGTGATTAAAATTGAATTGAAATTAATTAGCACTTAGAAAACCAATAGAACTATGACATCACTCACAAAAGCATCCTCCTACACAGAAGCATGTAGATGCCAAATTTAACAAAAAAAAAAAAAAAAATCCTTTGTTATTCATTGTTTTTTTAAAGGTTTGAAAATTAATTTTTTATTCAACTGTATACACATAATTTCCTTTTTTTTTTGTGTATATATGCTGTTAATAAAATATCAATATAATGCTTTGTTGTGGATGGAGATAGAGGCCGACCGAATGAGTGAGTGAGTCGGATATAGAAAAAGAATAAAAATTCATATTTTTTGTTTATTTTTCATAGACTATTTCATAAAAAATGTATTGCAAATGCGATTATTGCTACCTACTTTCCGTAAAGTTCACAATTTTGATATATTTTGCATGACATTATAATAAAACATTCATGCTGCATATAAAAAATATATTGAACAAAAAAAAAAAATTGCCTCAGAAATTCTTTTTTTTTATTAATAAAAAGCAGCTCTAAATAAAATGGCTAAAAAATAGCTTATTCAGAGATTATTTTAATTTTAACATTTTTAAGAGGTTTCATGCTACTCGACTGTTGTGCCTTCCCATTCCCAAATACCTTATTTTTTTCATTTTATATATATTTAATATTAATTTTTTTCGCAAATGCAAACATTTCAGTTTTTAAACAGATATTTGCACACTTAAGCTAAAGCATGGCACATTCGAGATGAGTCAGATAAGCAACCGGGTTGGAGTGAGAAATAGTCAACAAAATAAATCTTTTGCTCGTGATAAATTCAGCACGTTTAAAAAAAGATCTGATTTAAAATTTATGTCCAAAAGAGGCCACAATATGGAGGAATAAAGGAATCATGACGATGAAGAAGATTCAATAGATGAGGATGATTGAATTATGGATTTATGAGGGGATTGTTGAGATAGAAAAATTTATTGTTGCACTTTTTTGCGGCTTATTATGTCGGAAATGAGAGTAGTATTGAGTGGTTTATGGGATAAGATGAGTTTATTTTTAACGATAGATTTGGTCTATTGAATTAGATTAAATTTGTAGGCATTCAACTGTGACATTTAGTAATGTTAAACGAATGAATAGATGGGAGGTGAGATTTGGTATTGATGCATCAAAAAATATAAATTTTGTGTTTAGTAGCAAAAAAGTAATACGATATATATATGTTCTTTCAATAACAATTTGTCGTAAGTGGGAATCGAACCCACTCTGTTAATACTAATGCTAGCATGTTCTAATGGCTACGCTATTATACTTTTTTAAATAGTTGGCAGAATGCTAACTTAAAGTATAAGCTCTTAATATGATTTTAATGCATTTAATGATGTAGTTTTGGTTAAAAATTCCCAATTGTCAGCCTTTCATGAGTATTTTGACAAAACTAAACTTGAATTTACATGAGAATCTGCTCCAATCTGGGATTAGAGTTGATTTTAGTAACTTAAAAGCAGAGTTTGATCACTTATTTCATTCATATTTTGAGTAAAGGCCCGAGCCACACAAATAAAGAAAACTCCACCACGGAAGCGGAGGCAGAATTTAGGCGGTTTTCATTCGGTGTTAATAAATTAGATTAAGCAGAGCCTTTAAAGTTCCAAGGAGAGATCTTCTTCATTTGTGTCACACGGAATTGTTTAATCTGCGATTATATATGGTAAGGAGTAGGGTAAGAAGTATGAAAAATTGCTTTTTTTACGACATAATAAGTTATCAGCTTCTATCATATTTCATGCTAAAGTACCTGTACTGCGTAGCTCCATTAATCAAGAATCATGAACTTCAACTTCATTAATTCATGTGCAGCATATCAAAAAACCTTTGATTGCACTTCCCTTAAAGGAAGTTTCTAATTAATAAAAAAAAATCAGACACAATCTTGCAAATGTTCCCAATAAATTTTATAATATCCCATAATATAAATCACATGCTTACTAGTCAATCAAGTGTTAATTAAATTTATTATTCTACCTTAAATGTAACATCGTGTAACTAAAATGTGGCAACAAATCAGCTTACCAGAAAGTCGACGATCAAACAAGCTTAATAGAAATGTCTATTAAATAATGAAATAAAGTAATTAGGCCAATATTGTCATTATTAAATAATTTGTCGTCTCATTACATCTAAGGGAATATTTCATAATTTAATAATATTATCGTCAACTCTCATGACAGCAGCTTAACTTTCTTAATACATTAAGGTTTATAATAATTACTTCATTCACTTCATAGATCATTAACTTTAATTAATTTTTTCATCTTTTACAATTGAACGCTTCATCAATTTCTTCTAAATTTCCCACATCCAAGCTGCACATTTTCATTCATTTTGCTGTTTTTTCTCTTCTTCTTTAAGCTTTTTATTTACGAATCAAAATGATGATCAAAAGAATCAATCATGTGGCATTAAAAATTGAATTTGGTTTTTTATTCACGGATCAATCAAAACAAAACCAAAATTGCTCGTATAGAAAAATTTATATATTTTTATAACACACAAAAAAAAGGAATTTAAATGAAAGTTTCGTCTATTAAGTGGAAAATTCTGTCTGATGTGATTGAGGTTCTATGGTGATGCGGGAAGCGCATTTGGCGTGATTGGGAGATTTTAGGTTAGAATTGATGAATTATTGTTTCTCGTTAATGCTTTTATATTAGGCCAGTTGATCCTCTAAAGCAGGTAAAATGCAGACAGGAGGAAACTTAGGAGGAATGAGAGTTGATTCTTTTGAATAGAATGTATAAATTTATAGTGAAATTTTGAATTTTTGTCTAGAATATTCTCAATAAATTAAAGAATTATGTCAAAAAAGAGGCAATTTGACCTTCTGCATTCGTGCCACTATATATACATCTATTTTCGACATGCGCGTGCATCTGACTTTTCTGAACTCTATTAAATTAAATAATAAGGTTAGTGATCCCTAACAGAAAAGAGAGCTCTACTTAAATTAATTAAATGCGTGCACTCAGCTTCCTCTGCTCTTGAGATCAAGCTCTATGTTTGCTAGGGGATCGATCCAAGAACTCTTGACTTAAGTTGTTGCAATGACAACTTGTGAGCTCATGTTGCTGAACAAAATCTGATATAAAAAGTTTTCTCTGTGATCATTACAATGTCACCAAAATTTGGGATAACATGCATAACTGGATCTTATTGAAGTTGCGTGAAGTACTAAAGTATTTGCAACAAGCAGTGTGGATCAAACCATGCAACTTATATTACACATTATTCTTGTTTATTCGAAGCATTCCAAACACGCGTGTATTAATTAATATGCGGAAGAAGACTCTAAGCATGTCCCACAAGTGACTTCAATTAACAATTTGAGTTACAAAACTCTTAATTCATTTTACAACTTTAATTTGTAGAACCATGACAGTTATTTTAACAAAGAAGTATATTACGGTCAAAAACTGCATCATTTTAGCTTAAAAACTTAATTTTGAGTACAAAACAATTTAAAAAGTCAGACATAAATAATCCTTTTGTTTTGTCCTGAAAAAAGTCAAACTCAATTGACTTTAACCCCTTGTTGTAATTCACCCACAGTCAACAAGACAACAGACACAAGATCACATAAATAACTCTATAATAAAAATTGGTTCTTTTTTAAAAATAGTTGTGCATCTAAAGCTATTATGATTGTGAATAAAAATTATGTATATAAATGTATAATGTATAGCGTGACTAGATTTCCATTGAACAAAAATAAAAAAAAAACGTATTTTTGGTATTTTGTTTCAATTAATTTGATATAGGTTTCACATAGATTTTTGCGGGTTGTGGGTGAAAGAAATAAATCAGATTGTCGCCTTTATGCGCAATATATAGCCTGTATTCAGTGTTGCCATAAAAAAATAATATTTTATATATCGTAGAGACATAAAATTTCAATGAGAATTGTTGATATAGTGCTTTGATTGGTGAGCAGCAGTTGAGTGCAACAGTGTCAAAAAAAAAAGATTTCATAAAAATCAGATTCATATTTTTTTGTTGCTGCTGTGTACTTTTCAACAATGCACGCATAGATGAATAATGATTTGAACGAACGATGAATGAATAAATGAAATAAAAAGTCTGCGAAAAACTTAAATGATTTGAGCAAAAAATCTTAAATAATTATTGCAAAAATTCTCTTTTTTTTATTGTGTGCAGCACAAAGCTTTATCCCACATAAATTCGCAAATATTTCGATCGTCTGCATATTCATATCGATAAATACCACAAATAATTCTAAATATTTAACAATTTTTTATATTTTTTTAATAATAATCGAGATACAGTTCAAAAAATTGCATATTTAATTATAATAATCATGATAATAAAGGCGTGAAATTGACTATATTTAATAATCCATAAATTCGTAAAATAAACAAAACTTTTTTTTTGTCACGCATTTGAATTTATCATTTTATTCGTGAATAAATAGCCATTTTTATGATTCTCAATTTTTTAGTTAATTTTTCATGCCATCAAACTCATGCATAGTGATACTGTATAATGTACGGAAATATCAAAGAATCAAAAATATTAAATTATAGAGTAGTAAATGAGTTGGGAGATGTGAGATGAAATAATATTGTTTTTTATTTTGGGGAAATTGAAAAAAGTAAAATATGTCAAGGTGTGGTGAGTTGTTGATTAAAATGTGATGTGGTTCTGTATCGACTCTGGATTGCTCTTAGTATGAACATATCATGCATAATGAACGATATTAAGACAAAATTAAAGATTTAGGGTAACGGTAGATTAAGGAATTCCGAATGAACCGTAAATACGTAAGAACTAGTCATCAATTGGTCATTAACATGTTATCAATTAGGTATAACGCATTTTTGTCCACTTAGGAATGGTTTAGAAACAAGAATTAAAATTGAAAAAATGTGAAATAGATCTAATTGCTGCTCTATATCTATCCTACCCGAAAACTCACTGCTACTAATGTTTTCAAGAAAATAGCTGCATCCTTCTTTTAACAAAAGTCCTATAGAGTGAGATTCGAACCCACATACTGTTGATTACATGTTTAGTGCTCTAATTCAACTCTTACTTATTAACTACCGGCATTTGTTGACGAGCGTTGCACATTCCTCATTTAAACCTTTTCCTTTATGTTGTACTTATTGCACACCTTTTGTCGTTGTATTGAATCAAACAGATAATTTTATCATTATTGGGGATTCCAACGTTTCTTCAGAGAGTGAACCAATCAAGACTCAATCTAATTAAACACTTTGATATCAACAACCTCCGAGACATTCCGTCCCCAATGATTAATAATTTTCCAATTTCAAGGCACCTTTTCAGACGAGTCTAGTCTCATCATGATTTAATCTACAAAATTATCTTTCAATTCTCTAGAAAATTATGAGGGTAATATTTAACTCATTTAGTCAAGCTATCAATAGCCTTAACCTTCAACCATTTTCTTCATATTATCTTCTGCTTTAATGACCACTCAGCTGTCAGATTATCATGATGGTACCGTGCTACCAATTAGTATCATAATGATTATGAATATTTCCGTAAAACGCTTATTTTTTGCTAATTAACAACAATTTTGCCACTCATGGCAATCATCCACCTGCACAGAGATTGAAAGACTATTCATTATATAAAATGAAAGTTTAAAGCAACTTTAAAAATGCTGTCAGAAAGGGTTAAAAGTAATTGTAATCAATATCAATCATACACTCTGTGTTGATTGATTTCCTAAGCTTCAATTTAAAAAGCTGCAAATTGCACAGCAGATCTACAGCAGACAGAATTTATTACAACAACAACAATATAATTGAAGGCTGAAAACATATCAAAAAAGTCTGTATTTGTAATATTAAGCTCAATACGTAACTGAATAAGAAATGAAAAAAAAATGTAATTTTCTCACTATAAGCATGAAATAATGAAGCCTTTCATTGACTTTTATCGACTATTTTCTATCTTGTAATCTTGTAGATATGCTTATCAAATATTCAAGCCATTCCTAGCTTGAGGATAAGTAGTCATGTGCTGTAAGTTAAGTAATATTCATGACTTTTCAGGTAAATCTGTCGGTGACTTTTTGAGTAGCAAATGTGCATAATTTGGTTAAGTGAAATTGTGAAAAAATTAAATGCTTCAGCTTTGGCAATGGCAAGTGTAAATTTAAAGACATTTGAGTCAGTGCAAAACTGAGCATTAAATTTTGTTATTGCTGGTTTAAGTCTCTTATGGCACTTTAAAAATCTTGAAATGTGGAGCGATGAATTAATTTTGGTTTGAAGTAATTGAGTAATTTTTATGAGGATTTTTATGGTGATGCTGTTGTTGGGCTGGAGTGTGTGTGTGTTTCTGGGTCGGTGTGGTGTGTATCCGTGTGGTATGTTTGGGTCGGTGTGTTGTGAGTTTATTAGCGTGATGAATTACTCTGAACCTACCCGCGGCACATACCCTAGAGCAGTGTTGTCCAAACAAAATATTTGGACAACACTGTCCTGTATATTCGAGAGAACAAGGATATCTGCGAAGTAGGTGTATACTCTGAGTAGGGGAAGGAGTAAACCTTAAGTAAGTTTGGTAGTATACTTTGGGCACGTGAGACTGGTAAGTGAATCCTGAAGAATCAAAATTCTTCATATCCAGGTCTGCAGACCTAAATGCAGATTCTCACTAAAACTACGCAAAACCATCCAAAACATACTCAACCCTTGACAACAACACAGCATGATTTTTTTTTTTTAATTTCCCCCCAAAAAAAACAACAAAAAAATTCTGCACAGGTCACATGATATAATCAGATTCAATTATAATCGGTGTGCATAATTAACAGTTATGCTAATTATTTTGTGTTTTCATTTATGTAATACATTCAATTATGTGGATGTTCATTATTATTATTTTCCATGTCAATTTCTGGAAATGAGCAACAAAAAAAAAAAGTGAAATGAGACGTTTTTTTCGGAACTGAAACATGAACGGAGGATGATGAAAAAAAGGCAAAATTAAATGTGAATTGGAAGGTAAGTTGATAATATAATAATTTTTATTATATTATACGGATAGGATTTTTTTTTGTTAATGTTGTTGCAATTTATCTCATTCTACTTCATTCACAGAATGAAAAAAAAAAGTAAAAATAAAGCAGATTCTGCTTCCTGTTCACAAGCGTAAAATTGACGGTGAATGGTTAAAATTAAAATGATCCATAATTTGATTTATGAGCATTTAGTATTCCGTTTTTTTGTGTTCGATGGGACAGGGCATAAAATTATGATAATTTTAATTATTTCGTGATGCATAAATTATGAGACTTATTCAATAATTTTTTTTTTGAAAATTTTATGCTGTGAATATTTTTTTAAAAACCCCACACTTCACCCCACCAATAACGACATCATCATCATCAATATAAACATAAACATTCAATGAACATCGTAATTCCTGTAGACCTATATTGTCCCTCAAACCTCTTTGGAGGTTTTTTAATTGTTACGTTACACACAATAATGAATTTTTCAGACCCTTCGTGATTCAGATATCTGGTCTGTCATTTCACCACTCAACCACAGAAGCCTTTCCTACATATAGGATCATCCTCATGTGGTTAAATACCAAAGATTCCAGCAAATACCAAAGATTCGAGGGCTTTTTGCTCAGAGCCCTCGGACCTTCTCCCTTATTACAAAACCTCCATACCAAATGTTTGGCTTGTTTAAGGCAGTGCTGGGCAACCTGTGCGCTGTGGCATACTTGTCTGCCTCCAAAAATCCTTTAAAATGACATAAATTGTATATATGTGCGGTTTCGGTCGAGACTTATTACCAAAATGGGCCGCGAAGAATCAAAGATTGACCACCACTACTTTACTAACTGGAACAATGCTATGACTTGGAGCCTAGGTTGCTACAAAAAGCCTTCCATCTGACTCAATTGCTGGCTGGATAACAAAGCTTGTAATAATTCTCAATTTTGACACCTAACTGTTATTCCTTCATTAACGACCTACACCGTGTTGCTTTTGGAGCACCAATACGCCTTTTATCTTGTGGATTTCAACCAAGGACAATAAAGTAAGCTTGCGCCTCTTTCCAAGTTACCACACTAGGACCACCATTGGTTTAACCTATTATAACATCGAGGACCCACCTTCCCTCTCCCTAAAAACCAAACGCTTTTAGCAATTAGTTTTGGGAAAATTTGAAATTTACATAACGCAAAATATATCATTTTTAGACTCCATTCCCTCCATCGTGGTGATTTGTCGCAAAATCATGAACCAGTTCAAAATTCTAACCGCACCTTAAGCGTTACATAACTTCCATACATTCCCTTTAGTGTCTCATTCCTATATCAACCTCAATATCGACCCCCGATTATGTTCCTCAATAAATAATAATGAAAACATGCAAAACATTTTAGAATAATTATTGAACTGAATAATATGAAAAAAATAAATCTGAAAATTATTATAATAATGATAACATGGACATATGCAAATTTATCAGATTTCCCAATCATTATTATTTATATATAAATTCAATTAACTCCGTTGTCTTCTAATTTCAATTTAATAACAATTCATTCATTTTCAATTTCAATTAATTTAAATATATTTGCTACATATTTTGTTGCATATCGAAATCTCTTTTTTTTGGGGGATATAATTTTTGATGCTGTTGATTATTTTTTTGTCGAGTAGAAAATAAACTTGGATGATATTTTGGCACGAATTTGTGGATTATACTTTGTATTTGTTTAGGTAATGAACTTTAATTAATTGGGGTTAGAATGATGGTAATTTAGTGTAATATGCTAGCTAGTGGTTTAAATTTGAGGTATTGATAGTAATTTAGTCAGTTTAGCAGAAATCGGTTATCGCCGGTCTAGTGACGAATTTTGGATTGATTAATCGACTTGTGGCTATTCAAGACAACTGTTGACGACATTGAGTAAGCATTGTGCGAACAAAGTTGGATGTCATATTGATAAAACTATGTATAATGATTGATAGATCGGCTTCTGAAAGGAATCGAACTAACGTAATCAAAAAGTGTGATTCAGAGATCGGGTGTGTCGTCTAACCTTTCGACCAAAGAGGTCTAACTCTCGGCGTTTTAGATTCGCCTTTATATGGTTCTATATCAAGGATTCTAATCTGCTCAGATGCCGCAATCACAATTTAACAATCTTTTGAGCATTCACCCTAGTCTGACTTTGTCTTATGTTTTAAATGATTAGCAATCAAATGTTTATTCCAGAGCTCGAAGTCGACTTGAGTCAATTTTCCCATACAAAATCCGAGTCGACTTCGAGCTCTTGTTTATTCAAAGAATTCATGATAATTATTGTAATTCCAACAATATATCTAAACATATTAGACTTTCTAAACTTTTCAATCACCTGTCTTACAATGTTACTCCTGATGTAACCATATCTTAAAGCTACTTAAAGATATTTCATGATTGAAATTGAATTGCAATATATTTATAAAATTTAAAAAGATAATTTGTAATTTGCATGTGAGAGATTGACATGAATATTGTGGAATAAATTGAATAATTTTATTTATAATTAGGATCTAATACCAACACAATACCACAAAATCAACAAAGATATCGAATTTAGATTAAAGTAGGAGGTTAAGTTGCTCAATGATCAGTGAAACTATATGTTGTTATGTGTAATAAAATTGATCGACTGATTACTTTAACATAAAAGCATATAAAAGCACCTGTCATGATCATGAAGATGGTGGAACTTGATTTGATTACAATAGAAAATGTTTAGTTCCTTATCTATCAATTATAAGCTTTTATTTGATATTTTCGTACCAAAACTTTAACAAATGACGGAATTAACAATGAAATAAGCTCAAAATCTTCTTTTTCGACCAAAAATATTTTCAAAACAATTTAAAAGAATTAACCAAAATGGCATTGTACGAGCATTTATAAAATTATAAATTGCAACTTTCCGATTCTTTTGTGTCTTTTAAAATTAACTCCATATTTCGTTTTTTGTTCAACAATCAATAAATATTCATGTCAATGAACAGATTAAAATCTTCTTAGTTTAAAGAAATCTATTGTCAAGTTAACTTTGCTTGAGACATGCTTGAGAAAGGAACTGAAAGTATTTTTAAATGCTTTTTCTAGGTCGACGAATTATAAGGAAGAGATGAATTTTGGAAATTTTTAACGATTTTGTCTATTTTAATGAGTTATTTGAGCTGAAAAAGCTTTATTCAACCTTACACTGCTTTAAATGACTATAGTAGTCTTTATTAGACTATAAACTAGTGACACCAACATTAAACACTGAACTCCTGTCTACGTTTATGTCTTAGAATTTAAAAATACTCAAAAATCATATGATTTAAACCCATTTGAATAGCATAAGTTAGTTAATTGATCTAAAATCCAGATAATTGGGCCAATATAAGCCGAGTCCGCGTCGTAGTCAGAGTCACGTCGGTTTGTGGCTTAATTATTGACCGATTCTTGCATGGTTCTACAATTTAAACCGAGTCCGACACCAAGTCAGAGTCACTTTGGTGTTGGATTTTGATTGATTCTGCGTGGTCCCATGTAAGCCGTACAAGACTCCAAGCCGGGGTAACGTCAACTTGTGATCGGTTTTTTGATTAATTTTAGCTTGGTTCAAGAATGTAATCCGATTCTGACACCAAATCAGAGTCACAACATCCTGAGTCCGGATTGGGATCAATTAACCAATTTGTGTTATTCAATCCATAAATGCGCCACAAAATCATCAACCTTTTCTCCATTTCCTCTCAATAATCAAATCTAATGAACAACAGCAATTCCTCTACACATTCCTCAACATACAAAAATTTCAGTAAAATCATCTAAATTTAAAATAATATTTTTCAATTGCGTTGATTTTTCAAATTTAGCATACATCCGTCATGATATGAAAATTAAAAAATTTTCTCGTCCGGAATATCTTAATGAATGCCATAAACACCTCATTTAATTACCTAAAGAGCCGGTTGCTATAAAATAATAAATAAATAAAAATTCACATAAATACGACACCGCAGTGAAACATGAATGTCATTAAGTATCTCGCATTCAACATTGATTAGGCAATGATACCATTTCTCTATTATTCATCACTAAAATTCTGTGTTTTTTTTATGTTGTTGAGTACACGCAAGATTGTGTCTGTTAATGAATTTGAATTTCACCTTTGGGGGGTCGTAAGTAAATGATGTCAATGGATTTTCTTGGGATGTGATATATATGCTGATGTAGATGTTGCCATACAGTGTTGTCAGAGACGTTTGACAAGCTAGGTGATACAGCCTAGGACGGAGTCGGTTTCTCTATATTCGAGTGCGTCACCAAAATGCCACGAACTTTATGCCGTGTGCGGTTTCGGTGGTTGCCATGACACACAGTTTGTACAACACTCTCTAGGGTATACTCTAGGATATACTCTAGGGTATTCTCGGGTATGCTCTAGGGTATACTTGGGTATGCTCTAGGGTATACTCACTACTTTAGGGTTGGTGTCGGTTAGGTTGTGGTATCTATCTGGGTATGTGTAGATACATACCGAGAAACCGAACTCACTTCGCGATTGTTTTGGTCTTGATTCCAATACTCCCATCTGGACTACCTATATCCAGTAGCTCCAAAAAACATCATTTATGAACGACATAACCTCAAAAAAATCATTATTATTTTCAATCTCATTTTTTTCTTTTGTCTCAAAAAACATGTACAATAAAACAATTCCGAAGACAACAGCATCAACCGGCAATAAAACAAGAGTAAAAGTCACTTCTTTTGTAAACATACATACACAAGGTGTGAGATAAAGATTAATAAAAAATGTATACAGCATGAGTGAATAAACTTTATGAATATAAAAAAGTTTTCACTCTGCAATATTTTTCTAGCTTAGATAATAGGCATAATCACGGTATTTTCTTTCTTATAAATTCAGATTTAGCGCTAAATTTCGTGATTAATGGTGTGTATGTTTGTTGATTTACAGATTAAGTCGCTTCCATTATTTTTTGTCTTCCGTCAAGTGTGAATGTGAAGATTGAGATGAAAATTGCTATGCAAATGAATTATGGAAATGGAATTTTTTATTATTTTTTCTTTTGTGGATAATTTGATTCTTCATAATTGTCAGTCATGGGTTGGTTTGAGTGTTTCTTTATTTTTAATCGTGGAGTTTGAGGGGAAACGTTTTGTTGACTTAATTGTTTGGAGGAATTAAGACTTTTTTTGGAAGTTTCTCGATAAATTTATGTAAATTGACATGAATTGCTTGTAATGTTGGGCAATTGCGTAGGCTGTATAGTCAAATAGGGTAGATGTAGTATGGTAAGAAAGGATATAAAGCAGGAAGGTGCTTTTCGGTTCTAGCTACTTGATTAGTAGTGAAGATATATGGTTCTAGTCACGGCTATCCCAATCAATGGCAGAATCTGTTGTGATCTATAACTTGTTCGGTCACAAAACAGCTATGTCTAGTTACAGAACTCAAAATTAACTCTGATTTTGTATAATAATCCCCACTCATCTCCATCCATTTTCATATATAATTGAAGTCGACCTTGATCTCTGCAGTAACCAATTAGTCTAGTTTATCTGATTTTAAGTTGAATCTTCAGTCAAATTTCAAAACATTTTGACTTATACCTCCAAAAATTATGAGTTCGAATCCTTCTTACCTCCACTGCAATTCAAAGAGCTCGAAATCAACTCGGATTTTGTATGGAAATTTCGATTCAAGTCAACTCAACTCCATATAAAATTTGAGCACAGAAATACTCAAAAATATATCCACATTTACCTCAATGACTATAAAATTGCCCGACGCCCATCAATTTGTTACAGAAAAATTTACAAACTAAAGTAAAAGCCTCATAATCAACCTGATCTTACAATTGAGATAAATTTCTTAATTTTCATTCAAATTACCCACGGTTATTAAATGTGAAAAATTATGAATAGCATCGATGCGTGTCAGATTCACTTTTACATATTACATGTAAATAAAATTTCTGCTTTAAAAAGTCATAATAAAATCATTAATGCATCGATTAGGTTTAGGTCATTAAAATCCGAAAATAGAAGCGAAAGTCACTGCAACTTATTATAAAAGGAATCTACAAAATGCATTAAATTGATCGACACGTCACTATGAATTTGACTCTGCGGACCAGAAATTTATTAATTTTTTACAAGCTGTTTCATTAATCTCAATTAGCTACTCATAAATATTTTCGCATCAATGTCACCCATAAAAGGATTAAATTAAAGACGAAGAAGAAGTAAATCAAGTGCAATAAATTCAATTCCAAATAAGATTTTAGCACTAATTTTTAAGTGCAGAATAAATGTTTACATGACTTGACTAAATTGATGTTCATGAACAGAAATGAATCAAGACTGATTAGGGAGTTGTTTGTGAATTATGACAGAGTGCTGTAGACAAAGTGTAAGCATGTCATTCTTGGGTATTTATTCTGAATTATCCTTCATTTTTGGCACTGTGTCACTTGAGTTTGCGGTCGTTTGTAGTTACAGATGTCTCGATTCTAACAAATTGCCAAGTCAAAGACAATCTAGTCTTACTCGATCCCACAACTCATCTCGAGAACTCTGAATAGTTATACCCATCTTCCTGAGCCGCACAATGCTGCATATTGCATCTTCCGCCTTCTAAATAGGCCATAAACACCCAAAATAGACATAAAGTGCATGCATTGCAATTATACAACATCTTGATATTTTGCCGTCAACACGGAAACAAACCAGTGTCTCGTTGGCTGTGCTGTTCCGCCTGAGCTTCATTACAGCCACAACCACCTATGGAGCTTATGTATAATACATGTTATTGCAACTCTGAATTTTTAGACCGTACCCAATTGTCATAGAATGGTTAGTAAAAATCAGTAAAAATGGGTCACAAATTTTGAACATGACTGACAGAAAGACAGAAAGAAGGACAGAGCAAGTCAAGTAAAAGCGTGTAATAGTAAAATTGCTGGACATCAAGTATGGTTTGTTGAGAATTGAGGTATAATGGAACTGCATTTGTTTAGGACTTTAGAAATCTCATTCGAGAGTTCAGAGACAAGAACTTGGAGACTCATCCATTTGACTCCTTCTTGGACCTCCTTAATGATCGACATCATTCGCAAATATCACCTTATCCGTAGCAAATTCAAAAAAAAAAACCACACAATTTTTAATTCGCACAACCAAGCAGAATCTCAGCATAGGAAAAAAAAATCCAGATCTGAGGTAAGATATGCCGTCGCAAACACAAACACACATAATCAACTACTTTATTCATTGTTGTGTGTTTATTATGGCAAATAAAACAAAAAAATTCTCACATCTTTTTTTTTTTTGAAAGACATTACCTAACAGCGACATGCGAATGATGGTGCTTAATTGCAATTCACGTTTTACTTCTCGAAAACTCTCACTCACTCTTTCCTTCGATAAGTTTTTTTTTATATGCTACAGCATCATACTTCATTTTTGCGCATTGCATCATGACGAAAATAGAAAAAATAACATATTTTGTAGGAAAAAAGAACTGCACGTCATAAAAAGTAGATGAACGTGAAATTGACCATAATCGTTTGGTATTATTTCAAGATTGATTGTGAATCATTTATGATGTGCGTGTGTGTGTATGTGTGTTGATATGCATTTGAGTAGCTTTAGTTTTATGGAATATTTGAATCAGATTTGAATTTTTTTTTGCATACATCTATGACACTATAGCATTTTACTGACCCCCACACACATCCACCCACCTTCGCTCAATTTGATGCATATATCTATGACTGAATTCTAACTACACTATCGGAAAATTTTGTTATGCTCAATTATTGGCGCGGTGATATGGCTGTTATGACAAGTTTATGCGATCTCTCATACTTCTAGATTTGTAGTCGTTTTTCAATCTCTGTACAGGACATGGCAAGATCTTTTTTTGCAACAAATTCTATGTGGAAAACTAAATTTAATTATCTCTCGATACTTTTACCTCTAAGCTACTGCTGATTCTATAAGTAGGTAGTTGAAAAAATAACTACATCCTACAAAACAACCCAAATGATATTGTGAATTATATTTTTTTAGGAATTTGTCGGTTGTGGATACTGTGGGAAACAATCATGTTAACGTACAGCATAATAAAATGCGATTAGGTTCTCTTTTTTCGGCGATAATAATCCTATAATAATAAGCACAAAAACATAAAACTATAAATAATTTTACTCGAATTTTTGCAAATGTGTGGTGGTTTTTTTAGTGAAAAAGAGATGACCCTTTTTATGTTCATTATTGAGTATTACGAGAATTTTCGATAGAATTATTCTAATTTTCTAGATTCTGAGTAATGTAGGAGAGTGAGGTGAGTTGGTGGTGGTTTGACTGGATGGCTGAGTTGATTGAATTTGTTAGTTTTCTTGAGGATTATATGAATTGTTGAGCATATTCTGTAAATGGATGTGCAAAGTACACTTAAGAATCAGCTATTCATAAGCAACATAAGGTAAAATCATCAAAAAGTCATAAATAAGCAAGAGAAAAATTCAAAAAAATTCTTCAAAATTCATTTTCCACTTCGATTTTTTTTCTTCAAATTTCAACGGTAATATCCAATAATTTAACAATATTTCAGCAGTAAGTTATTTAAAAACATGGCAAGAAAGGCTTAATTGAGTTAGTTTCTTTCATTTCGCTTTCTAAAATGATGAATTTTGCAAAAATTTACAAAATAAATTATTTGTTTACATTTAATTTGATAAAGGGGAAATCAACTATTAAAGGGGAAGTCAACTTAATGCTGACATTTCGATTATTCAATAGATAAATGACAAATGACATCAAAACACATCACAAAATCAATTAAATTAGCGAAAAAAAGACGTCAATATCATTACACAACATTCCTTACTCATTTCCCTCCGCTTTATCCCATCGATACAAACATATGTACTTATTTATAATGTTCATTTCCGTTGAATATGATGTGCATTTTCTACAAGCCGAGCATACTTAAATGATACCGAGATTTTTTTTATATATATTTTTTCTAAAAAAAATTAAAAGTGCACTACAAAAACTTTATCATTTGAATATCCACGACGAGATAATAATCACAACGGTGACGATAACTCAATTCAGAAATTACCGCTTTGCTAATTGTATCGTTAGTCGACATTTTTTTGTGCTCCTCGTGTCTTTTTTTTGTTCTCAATTTAATTCCTTTTTAAACATTTCGAGGCATGTATATGTAGTGTGTGTCCTATGGGTGGATGGATTGTGTGCCGTGTGTGTCATTAAATAAATTTGTAGCTCTTTTATAGACCACGAATGTACAACAAGCATAAAGTAGGCATCAACAGCATCATGATGATAAAAAAATAATAATAAACGGAAATAGCAACGGAATGGGGGATGAGACAGGGAATAATAAGCAAAAGACACAAAATCCAATGTACGTGCATTATTCCCAATAATTTGTTGTCCTTTTTTTTGTATTATTGGATTGTGTTCCTCACAAACATGTTTTTTTCGGTGGATTTTAATGTCGGATGTTGACGAACAGGTTTGGACAGTGGTTAGTTTTAGAATTTCTAATATTATATTTTATTCTAGTCATTTCCCTCGTCTATGTCTTTTATATAACTCAAAATAATTCAATAGTTTTCTGTGTGGAACCAAAAAAAAAAAAAATTCCTTTTGAAAAATTCCATAGATGAAAAATAGAAAAAAATCCATTCCGCAAATTGTTTAATTTTGTTTTGTGTTTTTAATAGATTTTTATTTATATGGCATTATAGACGCTATGCATGCGCACAGCAAACTGACTTGAGCAATAATAACAAACGGTAGCAACAGCAGCAGCTGAAGTCTTTCATGTTCAGGCTGAAGTAAATTAAATTAAAAGCTAACTAACCAAAATTTTTATACATTAAAATAAAACAAAATATTTTTTGTATTCACATAGAATTGAATGTTTATGGCAGTGTCTCTTATGCCTTGTTATTTCTCTAAATGAAAATCGGCATCTATTTTGTGAACTCTTTTTTTTTCAAATTATTTCTCATGAAAATAAATTGTAAAGAAAAAAAATATATATAGAAGAACTGGTTGAATGGAGTGTAGTTGGGGGGATTAAGGCGCATTTTTGGGTATATTCCTCCCGTATCCTGATTAAGGTATTATATTTAGTAGTTTGACTCAAAAAGATGAGTCGATGTGGCTCAGTGGCGGAATTGGTTCGTATGTCGGTACCTAATTATTTTAAAACCGACCAAAAAGTCATGGGTTCAAAACTTTGCGTGGCCGTTTTCGAATCAAATGCAGTATAAAAGGGGCTCACAGCCTTAGGTACTTAGGCTACCTTCTTAAGAGCATAGCTAATCCAGAGTTCGAAGTCGATTCGAATTTGCAGAATCCAAGCCGACTTCGATCACTAAGTCAATTATATCATGCATCTCAGCTAGGGTTCGACCAAGAACTACAGGCCTGCCCCTAACAGGCAAAGATACCATTTTTAGGTACCTCAGTGACATGTCTGTACCATAAAAGTATGCTCTTTGTCTGTTCGAGTGCATTTTAGAGACGCAGACCTGCAGTTTTCGGCTGTGCCTTATAGGATATGATCCTGATATGTGACATCATTCAAACCCATCTCCCTCCCAGTTCAATAAGTCAATATGATCTCCAAAATCCCCAACAAATTACCCCAATTTCAATATTTTTCGCTAAAAAATCTACTTCTATTTTATTTTTTTTTTTAAAAAAATTATTCCATTCATGTTCACGTAGCCACGTTTCCATTAATCTGCTTGAATCAATTCTGCATGATTGTTGGTTATTTACAATTGGCAAAGTCCTAGAGCACTTTATATTTGTGTGTACAACAGTCTATTCACGCTAAATACCTCTCATTCCCATTATTTACTAACTGAACTTCACGAAATGATTAATTTCATAATTTTCATCTGGAAAATGAGCAGATTAAATGCTATTTTATGATATTTTTTGAATGTCTTTATAGAGTAATAAAATCGATTTTAATGCGACTGTTGAAATTATTGAATTGAATTGTAAAAAACGCCTTCGAATATATTCGAATAATTCTCAGCTTTATTCTGATCTCACTTCCTACCTCGTGATGATCTAGCTTAAGAGTTAAGAGACGTGACTAAGAGTAATGACGTGATTTAGAGAACTTGTGGATTAGAGGTTTTGTGAGAATTGCTAATGAATATGATGTCAGGCGAATTTTAAAGATGAGATATTGAATTTTAGATCAGATTATTTAGAGGTTAGGAATTAGTCAACGGTATAGCTGAATCTCAAGCAGCATAGGCAATTAGGCCGTATTTCACAATGTCGTCAGGGCAAATTTATGTCATTTTGTAACTTTGCTGTCAAAACAGTGACGTATAGGTGCCTTAGTGACTTTATTGTGCCGTTTTGGATTAGAATTAGGCTGCCTCCGACTTAATTGCACATTTTGGAATGGCATATGATGTAGAAATGATGAAAAGTGTAATTTCAGGCTTGAATAGCTCTCATTTGAGAATCTGGTGAAGTCCAAATTTACGACAGAATCAGACAGGAACTCTTTTCAATCATTATGTTGTTAAAATAAAGCTACAGTGGGCTAGAGTAAGAACAAGTTATAATTAAGTGCAGTGGTGGGCAAATTGGCACAACTTGGTGTTTAGCTTTGACTTAAACCACACACGGCGTATACTTCAAGACCAGTTCATGATAGTTCCTGAGATTGTCCATTTCAAGATTCCAGGGCATATAGTAATAACATAGTATTAACAATTAACCGGGTATTTGTGCCTCTAAACACCAATAAATGATTGACGACATAACAAGAATCTAAGTCAAGCCATGAAAATTGAGAACTTGCATGATGGAAGATGCCTGATCCAAATAATCAGATTGTCTTTAGATTCCATGCGAGTATGTGCATCATTAACCTGTCAGATTTGAAGATATTCCATAACATTTGCAAAAAAAAAATCCCACAATAAGTTTCCCAACAAAAAAATAAATAAATAAATCGTGCACTTGAAGCCCCACAACACAGAATCATTAAAGCATTAGCTTCATGACACCATCAGACTTAAACTCGATATATGGATGTGTAAACATCAAAATACAATAATAATAAGAGCTATAGAAAGAAAAATATAAAGCGCAAAAAAGAGGTGTCAGTCATAACACTTTAGCGGATTGCATGCTTCTTGTGATGTAAGATTCAGTTACAACTTCTATTTGCAATCCACATTTTTTGTAGTTATGCGACATCATCGTTACGGCTAATGGAAAGAAAAGACGATGTAAAAAAAGAGAGCACATTGAAGTAGAAATGCATAAATAATAGGCATAATAACAGCCAAACTATGATAATTTGTCAAGAGGTTGTTTTCTAATAGCTTGTTAATGGCCATATCTTCAGCATGTGATCTATATGTACAATTTATGCTGCTGCTGCAGATCGTTTTGTTTGGAACGAACAGCCAGCGAGAAAGCTTTTGTTTTACAGACATTGTAGCATAAAAAATATGAAATATCATTTGAGATTAACATCACTGAATGAATGATGACTGCATGCATACCGACGATGATGTGAGAAAAAATTTGAACTTTTCAGAAATTGTCAAATTTATGCGTGAATGTTGATTTTATTATGAACTTTTCTATCCGAATCGCACGACATTGAAAATGGTTTTTACAGTCTGATACCTGTCAACGTCTTGAAAGTCACTCGAGCATACAGAAATCGTGAAAAGAATTGTGTTTTTTTGAAGATCTTCAACAATAGATAATGTAACTTTTAATGAAATTAAGTAAAGTTGAAGTTATTGAAGTTATTTGGATTAGATTAAGATAACAAATTTTTGAGTGACAGAAGTGAAATCGATGCTTTATGAGATTGCGGAAGTAGAAGGTCGTGATAATTGTTGAAATTGCTATGATATAAAAGAGTTATGAAGTTATAAAGGTTGGTATGATGTGACTTATGAGTGAATGTGGATTAATAAATGGTTTTGTCAAATGGACTGGATTGTGATTGATGGGAAATTGATTGCGGCTAATTGATTGAGTAATTTATCGAAAGTTAGAGTTTTAAGCAAGTTTTAAGCTTATGAAATTGGAATTTTTTGGGTTGGTATGGATATGTGGATGTGATCAACATTCGCATGGTTAGTCTCATGAGATCATGTTTATATTAGGCATGTGCGTGGCATAATCGAGTCATTTTTGCAAGTATAGTAATGGTTTACTTCAGAATTGCTAAGAAATCTATCTCTGATAGGAATTGAACCTTACGAAAAGTTGATTATTGAAGATTCAAAGTCGATCGTCAAGGTATTGAACTAAAGAACTGTTTTCTTGACAATGCATTGCAATGGCAGACTCGTCTTTATATTACTTAATGATTCTGTTTTCATTCTTTTACAATGTCACATGAATCTTTGAATTATGGTCACGTGAATCACATAAAATCAAGTTGACATGGCTAGAAAAGCGATAAATCTCTCAAAATCCTACTCGTCTTTCCCAGGAATCGATCCCAGGTCATTAGAATTCTTTGATCGACTCTTTAGCCAATACACAACTCCCGACCTTAAGTGCTACCACTGAACATTGCTGAACATAGTGCCAATGTCTTTCTCAAAATCTATTTCCGAAACATTTTACCTTCAACAATCTCAAAACCATTTCAAATCGAAAGTCTCTTCAATTACAGTTCCACCAAGTAATCTCTAATAAATAAATATAAATTAAGAATCAACCATGCCCACTAATTTAAAATCCATTCAGCTACTAAATTGCAACCTTTTACTTGAGCTCAACAGAAGCCCTACAGCTCATCCATCCATTTATAAATTGCTTCGGTGAAATTTTTAATTTAAATTAAATTGCTACCTTCGTTTAAATTGAATATAAAGCATTTGCTTAATATAATGAAAAAAAACCTGCTTATTAAGCATCGCTTGCAAATGTATTTTGTCGGAAATTGTACCATAACAAAGGAAAATATTCAATTATGGCACTGTTTTGATTCTTTTGAAGGTGTTGTATCAATAATAATTGGAATTTTTTTGTGCAGGTTGTGGATTCATAACAAAGGATTATTGATTCTAGAAAGGAACTTTAGCTTGTTAGACAATTAATATGCTATGTAATCTGTAGATGCATGACTTATTGAATTTAAAATTAGATTTGTTTAGATTTTAATGGAATTAATCAATTCCTGAAGCTGTGAGCTGATGTAGCTTGAGGTATAAAGAACGTTAACAAGTTAAGTCAAATACTAATCAACATCCCGATCAGTAAATAATGTAATGTTGTCGTTAAGTGCCGAGGCAACTGTTTGCTTAGAGTATTGTTGCTGTGTGACGTGGCACTAGTGTTGCTTACCACTAGGTAGTTGCTTACAGCAAAGGTATGTCGTGGCAATACAAAATACCTCGGACATGACTGATTTAGAGCCAGGTAGCAGGCAATTCGTTCAAATTAGCTAATATGCTGCCAATCGGCTCTTAGTCCGACTCTTTGAACAGCAGTCTAAATGCCGCAGTTCTA
Source organism: Chironomus tepperi (assembly GCF_022539635.2). Lineage (NCBI taxonomy): Eukaryota > Metazoa > Arthropoda > Insecta > Diptera > Chironomidae > Chironomus > Chironomus tepperi. The sequence continues at coordinate 8,790,279 of NW_027226207.1, forward strand.
ACGTATGCCACTCGGACATCTGAGTCATAACAAACTACAAATCTTGTGATATTTCAACAATAGAACTTCATCAAATCTGCATTAACATTCATTAGAACAAAATCCAATTTACAATCATGAAAACAAGCCCAAAGTCCACTAAACATAACCTCATACTTAACTCTCCTGAAGGGCGAATGGATACAAAAAGTTAAATTAAATTAATTTTGACAACAAAATTTTATAAAACGCCAAATGTTATTAGCTTAAAAAAACATGTTATGTGAATTCAATACCATACCAGCATGTAGTTTGAATCAAATTAATTTATCTCACAATTGTCAATTTTTTTCTATAACTAATGTTGCGAAATTAGTGCAAAAAACATTTGTTTTAAATAATTTTTTTCTCATTAATAACCTGTAATTATGGATAGGTCAGATACTTATAATATTGGAATTAAATTCGTGTTTTATTAGCAAACTTTCACAAAAATTTGTAAGATGACCGTGGTTAATAGACATAAGCAGATCAGTGGCAGGTGTGAGAGGCTAATGGTAATTTATTTCGGCAATTAGTTAAGAGAAAGGATCTGGGGCCAGCAGAAATTGGAAAAAGAAGTGATAGATGATAAGTATGAGTTAAGGATGATGGATTTGAGGGGAAATGAGGTTAAAATGAGTTTTTAATAGAAGTTAATTTTACTCAAATTTATTGCTTCTTTCCGATAAACTTCTGAAATAATGTCAATTTACTTCAATGAGTCTCGAACCTGAGATCGCTGCATTGCTAATATCTTATTTTAGAATCAAAAACTCTAATCCAATCCACCATCAAGCCATCTCAACTCACAAAATGTCAACAACTTAAATTCCTTCTTATTCTTCTATTTACACTCGACAAACCTCTTCCCATAACATAATTATCTAAATAATATCATCAAATTTGCCACCATACTTAACCACCATTAGCTTTTAATGTATTTTTTTACACCATTGTGTCTCTGTCTCATTCTCAAAAAAGATTCACGAATGAAGGAAATCAGATTAATATAAAAATTGAATTTATTATGATTCGCAAAATTTAATTTCAGTATGAATTTCTGTAATTGATCACGAAATTATCGGATTGCCTTGATGGATTTATCATTGTTAATGCTCATGCGATGTTCCTTTTTTAATGACTTAATTATTGTATTTTTGATGGATGAGATCGAATGGATTTTAAAGTTATTATTGGCATGAAAAATTGATACTTTAAGTAAAATTCGCTAATTAGCTTATTAATGTTGGATCATAAAAATCGAGATTTTGAGGCAAACAATTTCCATTCACATGAGAAATTGCCACAAATTGCGCGCAAAAAATGCGAAAATTACCAATTGTAATTCAAAGCACAACAGTTAATTATTTCATAACAGACTTTATCATATTTTTTATTCGCAACATGAAGCATAGCATAATCTTCATTTAATATCCGCGACATTAAAATTGGTAAGTAGATTGTTTACTTAACAGTTTTTTATGTGAAAATTAAGATAGTTGGGTTATTTGATTCGGTGATTATCATGGTTTTTAGTAGGATTATTTCTGGTTTTTAACAAATTCACTGCTGGATGTGATTTGAGTTATTTAATTAGTCTTGTATGGGATTTTGTAAATATTACGATTGATTGATGTCATGTTGAGTTGTTATGAGATTGATTTGTTAGATATTGAGCTGTTTGATGACATTTTGGAGTGTCTTGACTTCTAGACTAATAGTTATGGCTGTTGATATTGAAATAAGAATTGAAAATTCATGCAAAATATCAATTTCATGGTATTATTTTGAAAATTGTGAATTTAACCTCAAAAATCCATTCAATAACTTGACTAATCTTTCAAAACATCACTCACAGTCCTTACTAACCATAAACTGATTTACAGACTCACTTCAGAACAGATTATCCATAAATCCACACTCTTCGGTGGTCCACAGAACTTCTACACTCAATGACAAAGTTACAAAATTCCATTATCAAGCTATACAAAGTAATTAAACCATTAATAAGTTCACGCTGTGTTTTAATGAGCAATTTTAAACTTATTCTTGCTGATAATGACTTTAAACCAAGCGCAAAAGATTTAATTTTACTTTATGAATGCAATTTCTGCTTTAATTACGTGTAAGCTTCGTTAATGAAGTTCCTTTTTGAGAAGATTTTAATAAAAAATAATTAAATGAAGACAACTTTTGTAAGGAATCGGATTAAAAGGAATTTATAGGATGTTAAGAGATATGCTGTGAAGAACTTTTAATTAAATTGTTGAGAATTAAGCTTCTTAATTTCAAGATCAAGTTTAATAATTGAAGCAAATTTTATTGATGATTAAGTCTTAAAATGTATAGTGATAAAGCTGAGAATTAAGATATTATAATCTAAATTGTCGCTATTTGGCTGATTATTTGAAATATCCCGCTTTTTTTTGCAACAAGTTGTTTACAAACGAATTTTGTATAGACAAATACATTGTAAATTGTAATTTGTCAATTTTGGGTTATTTAGGACGAGTTATTAACATAAAATATCAGTAGAAGCTTTGCTCATTCATAATTTACACTGCACAACTATCTAAACTTCTAAAAAGCTTGAATTTTAGTCAATTTTTAACTTCGAAAACTCCATATGAGAAAGTAAACAAATTACTTTATTTGAAATCTACAATGAAATTAATTCTTCATTTAAATCAAATTTTAATGCCTTTAATGTGCTAATTGGCAATAAAAGATTCTATAGCGTGGACAAAAAAAACACATTAAAAGTAGTTAATGAAAAGAAAAAGTCCAGTTTATGTTAAATTCTGATGTCTTTCTGCACACTCGTATCCAAAAGCATTAAAACACAGTTCAAAATAATAAAACCAGTTAAATTGCAAAGATTATGCAACATTTACGATTTTAAAATCATTAAAATATTAAAGAATCATTCACATTATCTCAAATGACCGTAACTTTAGTTCCGATAAGTCGAATGATATGAGAAAATTTCCAGCAATTTCCATTCCCAAGTAATGAATAAAATCCACAAATGTCAAAAGAAAGTGATAAGTGCCCATGATCACCTTAACAATCACTTCAATAAAACCGATCCAAATTAATAGCTCGAAAAAAATACTTAAGTGCCCAATTAAAGACAAGAAATTCCAATATCATCAATAAAATTGGCCATTTTCCCAATATGTAAACTCGTATCTTTGGTGACTTCCATGAAACAGCAAAAAAAATTAGCATTAAAAGCTGGCTTTTAAGCGAAAGCAAATTGTGATCCTCAAGATTCATTTGATGACTATTCTTCCTCTTCCTCATTATCGTCATCAACAATCGAAAATATTGGTTAAAATAAACTTTCTTTAATTCAGAGTTGCAGAACACGTACCTGGGATAGACAAAAACCATACAAATTCTTGATAATCAAGAATTTGTACGGATTTTGCCTGTTTGTATGGATTTGTTTAAAAACCATACAAATTATCAAGAATTTGTACGGTTTTTGCCTGTTTTGCAACTCTGCTTTAATTCAATTGAATTCAGCATCACCTGTTGCACCCCGTAGCTGTTATGATACTACATGTACATTATTATTATTATATTATCGATTATAAAAAGGTTTATAATAAATCATTTGATAAATTGATTACGATAATTAAATCGTTTATCGATGAATTGATAATTACGTTGCAATTAAAAAAAAAAATATATAATTTTCGAGTATTTTTTTGGGATGCAAAAATTGATGACAATATGTGGTAATTCATTAATCATGTAAGCAATTTATTTACCCACACCAAAAATATGCACTTTTATTATTATTTCATTATTGAGATACTTTTGCTCATTGTTTTCATTATAATGAAGCATAATGAGGCGAATGAATTAATGCCTTTGCAATGGATACAAATATTTTTTGCTTGCTTTGCTATCGGATGAGTCTTTTGTGAAAGCTATCGGTAGACTTTTACAGTTTTTTGGGATGTTTTACAGCTTGGGATCTATTATAGTTTTGAAGAATTTTTGTTGTGAAAATTTGTGAGGAATTTGGAAGACTTTTTAGAGATTTTTTTGTGTTAATTCATTAAAATGAATGATGACTGAGGAAGTAAACAAGAAAAAGGTATTTGGAGAGAGTTTAGACTCATCATACTCTCAAATTTTGACTTGAGTTCCTTTTGTAGCAGTGTTTTGATGTATTAATCAAGTGACAAATTGAAAAAACAAAGTGTTTTCTTTAGACTAAGTTCGAGAATAGATACAAAATTAACTAGAACTATGGAAGAATATAGTTCACATTTGATCTGTACGCCCAGCAATGGAAGTGATCAGCGAACAGCAAGATTAGCCCAAAATTCAACTGTCGATGGAGCAATGGGACGAAATCAGCCGTTACTTGTTTGTAGATCACCCACAAGTCTTGCAGTCAATGTGGCGATGAAGCTGCTTGCGACTACATTGTGTGACACGGGTAGATAAGGATGTAAAACTAACCCAAAAGCACCACGTGTTCGCTAAGTCGGCGTATTAATGCTAAGATATGAAGTTGCTCTCCCTAACAGGAAACGATAGAGCTTTTGGATACCACAGTGGTATTTTTCTGTACCATGAAAGCATGCAGTTTGTCTGTTAAGATCTGGTGACTTTGTCACGGCAAAGTTAGTCGAATAAATAATTAGAATATACTAATCAGAATCGTGCATCAAATAACCTGCAAAATTCTCTAAATTTTTTGCAAAAGTTCACGAACTCACTGATCCATCTAATTCCTAAGAAAATTCTCGCAACCCACAAAAGACAACTCCAATTCATGACCACCATATCATGCACACCAAACCATAAATAGCAAAAACCATAAAGAACATTAGATGTAGAACAAAAGACAAAGGAAAACCAGAAATGAGTTATTAATTAATGGTCGAGTAATGAAATAAATTTCTGGTTGTGTCGGTCAATTTAATTCAACAATTTATATCGCATTGTACATGACCTGCCAAAGTAAATATTTGAAATTATTTCCATCGAATCAGGATTTCCGAGTATAAATATCAATTGGAATAACTTTAAAATTGGATTGAGAACTTGTTTGGCTACAAAGCTGTGATTTAAATTGTGTTCAGTTCTTTTATAATCAAATGGACGCTGAAGTCAGTTTCAGTGGGTGGCTGACAGAGTGGACACTGAGGTATTGTAGGATATGGAAGTGAATTTGCCATTATGAGTTTAAAGTCGATTGGGCTTACAGTTTGACTCAATGTTTAGACAATAGACTGAAAATCAGGAAGTTTCCTTTGAAAGAATGTGAGTTCGATTCCTGCCAATTACCAACGTTTTATTGATATAAATGTTTATTGTCAATTTGACAAGATTATTCAAAATGGTAGTGAAATTTCCTCAATAGCATACATTGGATTCTTGCTGATGTTGATACGGCTCTTTAGTTAGAGCCAAGGAAGAAGTGACAATGACGATCAAGCTTGCCAATTGCCAGATACTTTGTTCTAAGCATACTGCACTCATGGCACAGTGCTATCAACATTCAATTGATGCCGATTGAGTATAATTCACATAATTTCACTTAGACCATCTACAAGATTAGCAACTTAATCTCCACTAAAGCAGCAACATTAACAGTAATTTTAACAGACTTGACTGTAATTTTAACAGACATATTACTTGCAAATTACCCCAAAAAAATCTCTGAATTAAGCACAAAAATTCGCAAATCATCAATTAAACAAATTTAAAATAATTAAAAAATTAGCAAATTATCTTTACCTAAAACAAGGCACAATAATACACCTGCAACCTTCATCATTGAAACTTAATCAAGATCACTTGCAGCACGTTACGTAACAATTGGAAATCTTATTGCTTTCTTCGATTGTCGCACAACAAGTTTTTGCACTTTTTTGGGATCTAGTTAATTCACTTTTATATTTTAATTATTGAAACCTTTCCAAAAAAATTTCACTTCCTTCATTCATAAATTGCCAAAAAAAAAAAATTCACATCCAAAAATTAGCACTAATTTTATTAGCGAAAGCTTCATTCGCCAAAACTTTTTACATCATTAATAAATTCACATAAAAAAAAAGTTTCTTGACCGGACAATGAAATCCAAAAAAATTCTTCCGATTAATTTAAGTACTTTTACTTTCAAGACACTGTTACTCTTGGCGGCAGCTGCAAAAAGACTGTCTTTAAAAAATAAAAAATTGAAAGCAACAGTAAAGGCATGGTGTGGAAAAGAAAAAAAAAAAAACAACACAAAAATTAAAGACCGCTGTAAGGTTGTATACATGTTTTATGTTTACAGTGGATACAAAGAGGTGTGTAAAGAGACCAAATGAGAGTGCACACCGCATGATAGTGTGGGTTTTTTATTTCTCTCATCATAATGTATTCACCGTTTGGCTGCGAAATCTTATTTTCATCGGATTGTTTTGGTTTTTCGTGAGATAATTTTTTTGCTGTTGTTGGATGGATGAGTGAGGTGCAGTTTGGCTGGTTTGAAATCGTTTGGAGATGTGAATGTGAATATTACAATCTGATGAGCATTTTTGTACGAAATTCTTGAAAATTATTTAATTATAGGGAAATTAAAAGAGAATTTTATAACAAACAGAGAGCTTGGCAGGTGGTTAGACTTCCTGAGTGACACAAGGCTAGCACAATGTTCTACATGAAAGCCATTTTGAAGCCAAATTGAATTCAGAACTTAAGTTGATACCACAAGAAATCAATGCTTGCCTGCTTCTCTAACATCTGAAAAGTTAAAGTATCTAAAACTTCTGTAAAAGCTCAAATTCGGAAATAAAAGGATTCAAACCGATGAGTTTTGAATTATAACGACAAAATTGACACAAGCGCCTTCCCGACAACTCCACAGAGGCGTCTAACTGGGAACAGAACTGATTCTCTCACATTTTACTAATTTTTTGCTATTTTTGAATATTGTCAAACACTTGATACCTTTCTTTGATAGATTGTCATAAATGATTTGTCTAAATCTGCACAGAGGCATGGATCAGAGTACACTAATGCAATATACCTAGCCACGAGTATACTGTCGCGGAATCACAAGCCGAGTGTGACTAGAAACAGTGAAAAAGCACCCGAATCCGTCTAGACTTTACCTGGGATCGAACTCGGGTCGTTAGGATTAGGAGTCCGACACTCTAACCACTACGCCACTGCTGAGTCATTTATTGATACCATTTTTGATCATTTTGGACATTTTAAGGAACAAACATGAGTTATGATTGCTGTTCTTAAAGCAGCGTCTATCTCCAGCTCATTGAATCACCAATGCGCTCCATAAACTCAACAACTCATCCCATTTTCAAACTTCAAACATATATTTTTTTTTTCTCAGCCACACATGGATTGCAATGCACAACAGTGCAAAAAACATTAAAAATCTGTCTGAATTTTCATTCACTTAGCAATACCTGAAAGAGACGGAAAATGTAAAAGGTAATTTAACTTCTGTAAAAATATTCCATGAAATAATCATTTTTTTTGTAAATATTTTAAAAGCTTTTTTCCTCATAACTCTTTCCACATCTTCATGCTTACATCTTGAGAGTGAGAAAGAAGAATTTATAAATTAAATATCGTTAAAAAAAAGAGAGAAAAAAAAAATTAATTCAATTCAAATGAGGAAATAATAATGTTATTCATCAGATGCTTCATTAAATAGACTACATTGACTTATTAATTGAATTGAATTTTTCATGTTTAATTCATGTACATAAATGCGGCACGAAGAATACGGTAGGAAGGTTCAAGTGTCAATGGACTGTTAAAAATTAATAATGTTGACAAACGAGGCAATTTTATTGATTTTGTGAGCTGTTTTGAGGGGCTTTGGGGTGATCTTTGCATATTAGGATTGATAAGGCTGAAGGATGTTCCAGTCATCATGTCGCATTACATAAATTAGCTACTGAGTGTCTAAAAGTCCTAGAAATTCAGCAAATTCTCAAAAAATCACTCAAAATTCACTAAAATCTGCCATTTCATTTAAAATTTGCTAACCCTAAATCAACCTAACAAGGGCGCCCCCAGAACTCAAGGAAAGATGATGTCAATAGATATGGCAATGTACTTGACAAGCGGTTGCCAGCGACAGAGCCAGCTTCAGACGCAAACTAAGGGATCACAATTGATCTGTACAGTCAACAAAGTAAGTAAGTAAGTAAATTCACCCAAGAATCCCTAATGCCACAAGTCAGTGAAACGATCCAAAAACCAGCACCTGGACGGTTAAATCGAATCTGACTCCAAGTCCGAATAATGTCGGCTTGTGCCAAATTTTCGATCAATTTACAGATTTGAGCTATTCGGGATCCTCACCCACATCCCTTCCCCCCTTCCTCCTTCCCCTCTTCGTTTTTCCTCCCTTTCCCTCTTCCCCTCTTCCTCCTACCCTCCGTTCCCTTCCCCCCTGTCCTCATAATCAAATCACCATAATTTCGTCCATTCCATTTCATATGCCAATTTTTTGTTTCGTGCATTTAATTTGATTTCATTTTAAAAAAAAATTGAGAGGGGTTGAATTCATTCAATCATTTGTCACACTAATTATCAGTTCTACCTACCGCTTTATAAATTATATGTTGTCGGTGTCAATATTGTTAATGATCCAAATTAACTTCGCATCATTAACATATATGGCATTAACATTATACTGGGAAAAAAGAGACTGGAAATAAAAAAAAAAGTTGTAAAATAAAAAAAAATCAAATTGATGTGGATTGAGGTGGAGTGAGCGCAGTTATTGATGCAATTGAGGGATGGATGTTAGATGGGAGTCTAATTGAGGAGTCTTGAGCTAATTGGACAGAATCTGGTCCATGATTCAAGGATATTCTTGATTTTGAATGTCGCAAAGACCCCGAGCGGTAAACCGCAATTTATGACATAAGAATAGGTTGATATTCGTCGTCACGGTTCGGTAAGGGCAATTTCATGTCTTATCGTTTATACGGCGAAACAGCGGTGTCTTAGACATCACAATATGCTAATCGGGGACCTTTAGCAAAATAAGTTCATTAGTTTTGTACTAATTTAGTTAGAATATCTCGATTAGCACAACATAGTCGCTACCCAATGTTACGTTGACGATAAAATGATGTAGAGGTTCCTTATTTCCACTGTTACAGCTGTTTAAGATTCTCACATAGTTCCATACTGCTCCAAACGAATCTTACGCATCATGTTGCATCGTCCCAATCCTTGCAGAGTTAAAAGCATCATATGCTATCCAAAATGCAGCTTATTCCATTCTTGTACCTAAAAATCAAGCTAAAAAATAAACATGCTCACCCAAAAAATGATCGTACACCTGTACATTGCAGTAATAAAATTAAAAAAATGCAGCAATTTTGATTGTCTCTCTTTTTTTGTTCATTTTATTTCATTTTTCTGGAGATTATTTTTAATTTTTACAAAATAAAATATACAAATTCGATAGAAAATTAAAGATTAAAAAAATTAGGTACAAAAAAATTATTAAATTCATAGAAAATTATTACTCGATTCATAGATTATCCTTAGTGCATGCACTAATTACGTCTAAAATTCGTCACAACTTCCTTTTATTCTTTAATATACAATTATAATGAATAATTTATGATGTCTTTATGTAAAAAAGGAATAATAATTTTCATTTTAATGCTCTTAATGGTAGTTTCTTAGAAACTAAAGTGCCATAAATAAGTTTAATGCTGTACTATGTATTATGGATATATAAAAAATTTACAAAAAGTACAAGGGCCGATCATTTAAGTACAGAGAAAGATGTATTGACAGGTAAATTTGCATTTTAGATTGAGAAATTGAAGGAAATTCATGTTGAGCATGGATGCAATGTGAATTGAGGTTTGGTTGATGAGGATTGCTGGATTTGGAGATGTTTGATGTTGATCCAGTTGTCCGAATAGAACTAATTGGTTGATAGATCCATAATCCAGCTACAGACCTGCGTGATTCTGACTTTGGTGCCAGATTTGGTTCCAATCTGACATATTGCTAGAGTCACGTCGTTCTAGTACGTGATTTTGGATCGATTTGTGCTGATCGTGTTGATAAATGAGGTCACGCCGTCTTAATGCTGGATTTTAGATTGATAAACCGATTTATGCTAATCAGGTCGGTAATTTAGGAGCATATTCAGTCAAATTGACAATTCTAATCCTTATCTAGCCACAAACTTGCCTCAAATTGAAGCCACACTTCTATTCAGCATTAGCATACACATCAAGATCCTCTAAACAGCTTCACAATCCAACTAACGAAATCTCCAACATCTATTCACAATTCACATTGTAAAATCTCAGCTAATTGACTCCATTCACATTCCATCCACAACATCAACTCCTAAAATGACAAACAAGAACCAATTTTGTTTCATCTCACTCAACCTTATTAGTGCATTAACAAGCTAATGATTATTTCCAGCACAACATTTTAAAAAAATATTTAACATTAAGCAAATTACACATGTTTAGTAATCATTCGATCATAATCTGCTACGTGCCATAACAATTCTTTTTATTAATTTCATTATTTTATGCTGCTGCTCAGACAACTGTTGCAGTTTTAAATGCATATAATCATAAACATAAACATTATTTCCAAAGAATATCTTGTCGAGCAGAACGTCGTTGCATAAATTTTAAGCTCATTGATCCAAACGAAATGATAGAATGAAGGGCATAAATTTTGTTGAGAATGTTGGGGAGATACTCAATCTTGTGATGTCTTTGAATGTATATTTATGGCTAAGTATTGAGCGAGTGAGAGGAAAGGGATAATTTAATGAGTTGAGATTGAATTGAAATGATTTGATAAGGATATTGATGGACTGGTTTTTGACTTTAAAATTGGAATTTAGATTGAAATTTATGAAAATTGATAAAAAGCCGTTAATTTTGAATTTGAAATTTTCAGCAAAATTTTTAAAAAGCATTGAAAATGAAAATTTGCAATTTTAAACTCATTTAAGATGATTTGCTGAATTTTTATCATATAAAATGCTTTGCTCACGATAATTAATTGCTTTTCAATCATTAAATCAAGTATTAAACTTGAAACTAAATCAAAATTGAAGGACAAAATCTTGAAGTGGAAATTTAAACAAATCAATTTCGAATTTTTTCGAACTCGAAACTGCTTGATCAGTTTAAAATCGAATTTTGAGCACATGACTTGCCTATTAATATCTAGTAATTGGCAATTAACTATCATTGAGATTTTCCCACCATCACTTCTTTTATTTCTTCAAAATCATCCTCACTCGACCTTCCCATAAATATTTAAATTCAATATTTCTAAAAAATTATGCAATTTTGTAATTAAAAAGTCTTCAATTTATGCAAATTACCTTTAAAATTGTTCAATTCACATTCCCCATTAGATGAGTTAAAATGCAAATTTAATGTCAATAACATCCATTCTCTTAAAAATCAGATCCACCCTTGCTTTTAATTAAAAAAACATTATTTACAAAAATAAGAAATGGCAAATTTAAAAATGCAATATTTTTTTTTATATAAAAATTTACAAAAAAAGTTAAAAAATTACAATTAAAAAAAAAGAACCGAGGCTAATTGAACTGTTGTTGGTTGGAAGAGAATAAATTACATTTTGATTTATATAATAATGCACTTTATACATATACATGCTGTACACATATCAATGTACATGTACTTAAGGTCTCTCTCAATTATTACTTCTACTTAATATCTTACTCAATACTGTGTGTCGATGTTGCAAAAAAAAAATATTGTTATAAAAAATACAAAATTTAATTTATTATTTAAGGAATGAAATTTTAACATTATTTATAATGAATGGTCATCACAAATATATAGTGTGTCGTTATTATTGTTTATGCACGTACATATGAGGTCATGAATTTAATTTCTCTTTTTTTCTATTATTGCATTGTTATGTTTTGTTTTGTTTTTAAGGAATATTGTTGAAATAAAGGCAGTTTTTTGGGAAGTGAAATTTAATGAAAGTTTGTAGATTAATTTTGGGCAAATTTTTATGTGGACTACATTCAAAATATATGGAGATGATAAAGTCCGAATATTAAAAGTGAATTAATCGATTCCAATTTCGACACTTTGCTGACGTGATTCTGGAATGGTAACGGAATATTGGCGGAATATGGACAAAAATACGTTATACCTAGTTGATGGTAAGTTAATGTCCATTTGATGATTAGTTCTAACGTATTTTAATCTACTCAGGAATTAAACCAGATCAGTCACCAAATTAGAATCACGCCGTCCTGGGGCTGGATTTTTTGATCGGTTAACCAATTTGTGCTATTCAGTTAGGAATGGATTCGGGTTTCTGGAAACGGTTTTCAAAAACCCGCAAAACCACACTTTTTGCCTCTAAAATGCGGTTTTTAAAAAACCGCGGTTTTCGAAAGTTTGGAAAACCGCAAAAAAGCGGTTTTTCAAAAATCCTTACTTAGGATTCATAGCTAAGATATAGATTAAAAATTTGATTAAATTGACAACTTAATGCTTAGATACTTTGATAAATCGTGTTTTTCAGACTGGATTCAGTTTCTTGATATCTAAAGATAGCCATGCAGAGATTTGAATATTATGTAAGGAATACCCAAGCTTGGTCAAGAGTATTAACTTAATTGCAATGTCTATATAGAGTGAAAATCAAGGATATTGAGCGATATGTAGGCAAATTCGCAAATGCGAGAGTAAGGTTTTAATGACCGAGTTGTTTAGGCAACAGACTCAATATTAGAAACCTTCTGTTGTGAGGACTTGGGTTCAATTCTCACCAGAAGCCACATCTCTCAATCAATCACATTAGAGTGTTTGCCGATATGACAAGGATTCGAACAAGAATCTATCAATGTTCTCAATATTGCACTTGAATAAAGTGAACAACTAGACACTCCCAAGTGGACAAAGAGCCATTAGATCTAGTCATTAATAAGAGACTAACTAACCATTAATTAGCTATACCGCACTTTTATTCACCCGGTACTATTTAAGTATATTCAAATGTGCCCTAAATTAACTTAATATATCCTTAATATATAAATTAATTGTCTGCAAATGCCCACAAAAAAAATCTAACAAATCCGCCTTATTAAAAAAATCCACGTTCAAAATTAATTAATACATCAATAAAAATATATATATCTTGTAACTTAATAGCACATTAAACACTCAAAAGTAATGTCTTCCGATCTAACGAACCAATTTATGATCATAAAATAGCAATCATTTCTTTAACGACGATTAAGGCATCGTGTGACCTTCCTTGTCATACAGCAATTACAATATTAACATTACAGATGATGATCTCTTGACTCACAGTGTAGTCGATTTAATAACTTTTATGTTGTCGTCGTTGCTCTACATTGAAACTTTGTTAAGTGAACATGATCTGCATGATTTGGCTTGTTATGGAATTAATTATATATGAAATTTATATTTGATCTGATTTTAATTGGGAAATTTGCAAGATTTATTTGGAAAATTCTGTACTTTTTTGAAACATCACGCATGAGAAATTGAACATTTGAATGGAATTAGGAAATATAAATGGGATCATAATATTGAATAGGAAGACAATGTGGATTAAAAGTCACAAATTATTGCAGCAATAAGATTTGGAGTTGAAGATGCATAAATGGAAATGTGGCATTGAAATGGTTTTGGATGTTTGAATTTATGGATATGATCGATTATTAGAATTTGGAACAAAATTTTGAAAATCCATTAAAAATTTAAAAATTGAAAAACCGTTAAATTTCAAAATTCAAAAGTCCGTTAAAATTCAAATTTTAAAAATCCGTTAAAATTCAAATTTCAAAAATCCGTTAAAATTCAAATTTAAAAAATCGCTTTTAAATTCAAATTTCAAAATCCGTCAAATTCCATTCGATCTACTTCCGTCACATAAAGCCTAACACAAATTCCATCCATTACAAGCTTTGACATGACAACCTAACCTTAAACCACCTTTTTATTGAATTTTTCACATACATTGTAAATAATCAAATTCTTCACACGAATCGATCATTCTGTCGATCAAAAATCAAAAGAAATCAGGTAGCAAAAAGGTGTTGCCGTCAAAGTCTTATTTTCTATGCTACTGTATTAACCAGCTGACTTTTTATTTTTATTTTTATTCACCCAATGGCTATATTCATAAAAAAAATTCAAATTGAAATAATTCGACCACAAAAACCAATAGATTTGTTAATACTTAATTATCCATTAACATCAATATTGGTTGTTGTTTACGAGTATAAGGCTTATGGGTTGAGGGGGATTGTGGGGAAATGATGTCAATTTTGAATTTGAGTTCTAGGATTCCTTTAGATACATAAATTTAAGTGAATAGAGCTCAATATAGCACCTAAACTCAGATATATCATGCTGTGAACAGCCAACAGTATGTCCAGCCACAAAATTGACTTTAGTCAACTCTAGAAGACTGAAAATAACCCAATCGGACAAAAATACGTTAGAACTAGACATCAACTGGATATTGACTTGCCATTAACTAGTTGTAACGTCTTTTTTTCCACTCAGGTAAACATAGAATCGACTAATCACACCTTGTTCAACTCACAAAGGTCTAAGAAGGTCTTAGAGTCCATTAACTATGCTTTCCTAAAATCTCGGTCGCGGAAGATTTTCAAGATTCTGAACGGGACTGTTCCGGGTTTTCGCGGTTCTGATATCGATATCGAGTAAGCATACGCTTAACATAACCTCAAGACATCATTTCCCACCATCCCCAATTCAACAAATCTGCAAAAAGTCATGAATGTCCTAAAGCCTTAATCAAAATACATCAATCTTAACAGTCTGATCATAATGAAGTATCTAAGCATGTATCTAAGCATTAATTTAAACAAAGTTATGGGAGCATAAATGAATTTTGTGTGAGTTTATTGATATTTGTCCTTCAATGCCGAGTTAGAGTTGTCAAAAAAATAAGTAAAGGCATAGTAAGGCAGGCAAAAAAAGAGGGAATTGTAATAATGTTTTGCAAAAAAATAAAGGTAATAAACTGACTCGATTCAATCCATTCATTATAAGTTTTGAAGTACCTCTTGCAAATACATAAATTATAGGCAGTTTTATGCATATGTACAATACAAATGTCTGTCTATACAATTTTTTTTTATTATATTATATTTTCTAAAGATCATTTTCGAGTGATATAAATAACCTATGTAAAAATATCATCTAATAGTTCCTTTGTTATTATTCTATGTGGTTTTGTTAAATTAACTTTTGGACGTTGATACAATCTTGCATTAATGGCATAAAGTTGTGGTGACAATTCGCAGCGTACATTAAACCACCAATCGCATGTCTATTAGCATAAAGTAGCATAAGTTGAAAAAAGAAAATAAAATATTATTAATAATAGCACTTGATATAAAAGTTTGTAACTGTTCTCTTGCCCATATTCACATAGGTGAAAAGCTACAATATCTAACAGTCATTCACGGACACAAATCTTTCCTGCATTTCAATTATTTTTTTAATGCTTTTTCAATCAGAGTTGTTAATTGGATTGAATTTATCTCGTGGAGGTAATTGGATTTCTGCTGATGGAAGCGAGGCATACTTGATTCATTGAGGGTAATTGAGTGGCTATGAGAGCATTGTGAATTGTGGTTTGGATATTAGGGGAAGAACGATGGTAATGCAGAAATTAGCATCAATTTTAAGGTGTACTAATTCTTTAAGTATGAATTATTAAAGCCAGGAAGTAAGGATTCACGATGCCGAGACTGAGACCGAGACTTCCTGGGGAGTATTGATCTTGGTCCCAAGAATTTGTTGATACGGATACTTCAAGAAACTTTAGTATGACTACTTGGGAAAAATCCTGATTTCTCTTAGAAGATTGAAATTAGGAAGAGAACCTAATTACCATGCAAGTTCTTGGTTAGTATTTGCTAGGATACAAACTTAGATGCTACTGAGAGCCTTATTCGTATTAAGGTTCTAGAGAAAATACTATTACTAAGGTTCTGGAAACAATAGTTCACTTCCTTACAACTCAAGTCCTAGTAGGTTTCGAACCTATGCACTTTCGACTACATGTCAATTGCTCTTACCTACTGAGCTACTGGGGTTGTTAGGGAGCGTGACAGATGCTTACTTAAACCTTTTTCTTTATGTTGCATTAATTAAATGCTCTTATCGTTTCATTAGACCATGCTGCTAAATCCAACACAATCAAGGTTATATGTAAGATCTTAAACTATGGAACATGTTTGGGTTTATAAGCAAAAGTTTAAAGTTTGTTTTGTAAAAATTGGATCCTTAAGTTATAATCCTTAAGTGAATACTATGGAAGGTTGACAAAGACAGTATTGCATTTGGTATTGCCAATTTTTAAGCTAAAGCCAACGAGAGGGTCAGTTTCAAGCGACATCTGAGAGAAGTCATGGATCAGAATTGATCTGTACGGCTCAGATCAAGTTCAGTTAGGAAGTAGACTCTCATTACAAATAAATCCAATAACAACTCTGATTAAGCAAATCAATTAAGAATGATTCAACAATATAAATTATAAATCACACTCACCAGTACAGCCTGAGAAAATTGAGTACCATTTGGACATAAAAATGTTGCTTGTCGTCCATCGATATCTAAAAAATGCAAAAAAAATAAATAGGGAGACATTTAAATGATTCACAAGACAGAAATAAAATATAAAATCTAGATTTGCTAAATTGTAAATAATTAATCAGAGTAAATTACCGCAATAATGCCATCCTGTGAATGAAACAAGCATGGAAACAAATGAGTATAAGAGGAAGAAAATCATGCATTAATAAAAAACTAAATTGTGTGAACTTTTTTAAAAAATAAAATAAGAAAATCAATTTTTAATTCACCTTGACAGCGTGTCTCTACGTCGGCGAAGAATCCCGGATACGATTGTTCATCACAATAGAAATTTGTGTACGGTACGGCGGCTAAAAGGGTTGGAATTTGAAGATTTTATTGTGTCATTTTTAAACAAAAGGCAAAAAATTAAATTAGTTCCTCTAATTCAAAAAAGGATTGACGGAGTTCCGCTGAAATTGATTCACTATGCCATTTTTATATTCGCAAAAAAAATTCGTCAAGGTTGCGACAGAAGAGCTATAAATAATTATCCTTTTAAAAACTAATTAATATTATGTTCTCATTAAGTGACTGAACTGCTTTAATTACTTAGATCTGGCTTAGATCAGTGCTGCTCAACCTTTTTTTGTGTCACGGACCACCTTGGTGGTTAACCTCGATCAAAACTTTACACGACGTACGATTCATGACACTTCTAATCAAATTTGATGGTGCACTAGTGTGTCGCGGTTCACCTTGGTGTTAAGACTCGACCAAAACCGTACGCGGTGTATGATTCAAGATACTTCCGATCAAATTTGGCGGTGCATTAGTGTGCAGCAGTACACTTTGGTTGTAAACCTCGACTGAAACCATACACAATGTACGGTTCATGACACTTCTAATCAAATTCGGTTCCACACTAGTCTGCCGCGGGACACCCTGCAGGAAAACCTCGATAAAAACCATACACGGTGTACGGTTCATGTCAATTCCAACAAAATTCGCTATCAAACCAATGTGCCGCGTTACACAGTCTACCCACCACTGACTCAAATGATGTTAACTCACGTGCTGCTTTTCTATATCTTATTTATAAGCGGAAAAAGGTTCATTGAGATCGACAATGATGTTTTTTTTTTTCATTTATTTCTTGATTTTGCAAGGCGGGAATTTTATGTAATATGAAGCGTAACATTGAACCTGATGGAAGTGAATTTAATATTAGAGAGTACAAACCAAAATAATTTACATTTGGCACTGAAATTTGGATTTATTTTCATAATTTGGGGGACTTTCATATCATTTCTGATGATTTTGTTTTGGAGGTTAAAGGTTTGAACTGCTTTTTTATGGCTTTGGATATGTTGATTGAAAGTATTATGGATTGAATTTTGAAGTTTTTTTTTGTGTTTGATCAATCAAATAAGCCTGTTTGTAAGTATTAATCAAATAAAGTTTGATCTGGACGAAAATGAATTAATGTTCGAATTGGAACCTGAATAATGCAAGTCGGTTGATCAATCTTTAATCTGGAACCAGATCGGTTTAACTCTGGCATGGTGCTTGATTCAAACGAAATCCTGTACCAAGTCAGAGTAATGGCGGACTGTAATTAAATTTCTAATTTGGAAAATTGACAATATTCTTCAATTTAGGACGAAATGTATGCCAAATTGAATCAGATTCTGGATGGAATCTGGAATGTTTTGTGATTGAGAGCACTAAACCAACACAATAATAGGGTAATTTGGCACTGAGAAACCCGATCCATAAGCATCATACTGATGATTTTTTTTTGGAGGTTAAAGGTAACTGCTTTTTTATGGCTTTGGCATATGTTGATTGAAAGTATTTATCAAGTCATCTTTTTTGTGATTTAGATCAATCGATTATCCAACTTGTACTATTTGGGATACTTTCTGCACTCATACTTAACCCTAAATCTGAAGACCCTTTTAAAGTATGACTCTGAAGATGACATTAGATCTAAATGAATGACTTCAATACCTGATACTGTAACATTTTTGCATCTATAAACGATTTACATCAACTTTGATCTAACCACTGCTCATTGCTGTCTAAATTAAGTCACGAATCCCAAAAAAAATCTCAAAGTAAGCACGATCAGAAACAATAACTTCGTACAAGTATCCGCTCAACTTTAAATTACTTCAAACATCAATTACTAACTATTCAGCCATTCATTCTAATGTCATTTAAGAATCCGGCTTGGAATTGCATAATTTATGATCATTTGACTGCCGGCTCTTAAAATTGAACTCTAAAAAATGTTCTCAAGCTTATAAAAATGATTAATTTGAGAATTTTTTTGCATGTCAGGTGCTAATATTAAGAATTACGTGCTATTTACATCCCATTTGTCCAATTTAACATGCAAAAAGTACCAAAAAAGCTTTACACTTGCAAATTAATGACATTAATGCACAGTTGAAATGAAAATTATCACTTTAGATAAATCTATAATGAAGCAAATAGTCGATAATTGACTGAGAATAAGTCATAGCCAAATGGAGCACAAAAATGGTGAATGGAATTGCTCAATAACATTAGAATCACGTCTTAATAGCACACTTGCTCATTCCGTTGCATAAATAAAATGAATTATTAGTTCTAATTCGATGTTTTACAGCCTTCAATATTCATGACTCATTTACCTAATATAGGATAATCGCTTCCTGGACGTCCCGGTATTGACTTTCCAAGCTCAAGATATTCCTTGACCGATGGACTTAGAAATTGATGATTTTTTGGAATTAACGGTTGAGGAACGACTTCAGATTCATCAAGTCGCTGATTTGGCTCTTGACCTAAATGAGGATTTCCTGATGCGCGTGGCTTTTTTGCACGTTTTATTCTGACGTTTCTTGATGTCTGTTGCTCTCCGTCACCTGCAAATGAATTTTTGTAGGTTTTTAATGTTATTATTTTTTAGATTAATGGGTATTGCGGCATTTACAGTAACTGTGTTGTGTGGGAATTAACAAAAGGTAAAATCATGAGAAGCCAATCGACTTCATTTTCTCGATTAATGCAATTCTTGATTTCATAAACAGAATCCTTACTAAAAACGTAAATATTGAAGAAGTTAAGTTTCACAACAGCATTTATTCTCACACTTCTCGGTGCATGAATTGATTTTAAAGATATTTTCTACTTCTACTTCTTGCTTCACATTGCTGTGACTATACAAATGTTTACTTCACTTCATTCAATTATTGACATTATTTTTAGCGAATTTTAAAAAAGAATGAGATGGATTTTTGTGATCGTTATGGAAGCTGTTACTAAGTTGGCTATTAACTAAGAAATCTCTTTAAAAATCGAGTATAAAGTTTAGCAAAATGATTATCAGTATTGCACTTTGTACATGGGAAGTAAAAATATCTGACATGGGGTCAAGATAGTCCTGCTTTGGTGTTACGTGCAGATTATGCTGACCTAATTCAAGAGCTCGAGGTCGACTCGAATTGAGTAGACTTTTTCATACAAAATCCAAAATCCGAATCGACATCGAGCCCTGTCTCACACTAAGGTTGTTCACGTTTATGTCATTTGGACAGATAAGAGTATGAACCTAATTTCATCGAATCTACTCATGGATTAGAGTCATTTCTGTATTAGATTGGATTTTTTATAGGTATGCCCTCTGGATTGACGGCTGCAACTCAGTTTACAACAAAAAGAAGAATTAATGCATTGTTCTAATTGGAAAAGAACCTTTACACTAGGTTTCGAAGAATAATTATGCTTTCTTGATATCGGGACTGGGACTGGGACCGGGGACTCCCGAAAATCTTTCGGACCAGGATTTTAAGAAAGCATAATAATAATCAGAAGTCTGCTATTTATTTCTCAACTTTTAAGTTCGTTTAAGTCTGCAGACCAGCATTTAATGTCTGCAGGCCTGTAGTTTTGGATTAACACTATCTAATACTTTTGGAAGCAAAACATTGTACATCGATCCAGAAATCATCAAAATTGACACTCAATAAAGCAACAGTAGACAAATTTAAAACCCCGAGATGGATCCTGGTGAATGCCCTCTCATTAACCCGAGCTTCTGTATAAACTAGTCGAAATCAGTTGCCATAGTGACTTCAACGCAATATCGTGTATTGTCAAGTTACTCTTTTTGATTTACTGACAATAACTTCAAATGTTAAACTGCCGATGCCATTGTACCAACATGAATCATCCAACTGTAACTTGACTGTAACTGACCATATCATTAAAGCGATGAGTAAACATTTCAGCAAATGCAAAAAAACTATACTGCGCCATCAATCACATTAAACTTTCACAACAGTAATTTTCATAATTTTCAAATATTCATCTTAATATTCAATAGATTGTCACAATCAACAGCAACAAACAAGCAGCAGCAGCAGCAGCGAATGAGATGATGATGAGGATGATGAAAATTTTTTATTAAAATAATTCATATCTTCATCTTTAATAAAAGTTAATATTTATTCCATAGCTCCGTAGCTTCTTTTTTCTCATTAAAACTTTGACAAGTCAAAATGATGTTTGCATTGCTCGTTTGTAAAATAATATATATATATATAAATATGAACACATAACATAACAGCAACAGCACATAACATGCATATGTTGAAATTAAATAAAATAAAAATTGAAGACTGAGGAAAAAAATTTTTGATTGCGCGACTTTTTCAGCAGCATCAGAAAAAAAGAAGTAAGGAGAAAATGATAAGGCATAAATGGAAATTGCTGCATATAAAACTTTTGAATAATGTTTGCATAGTTTTAATTACTAATGGATTTCTACACAGCCTATATATATCTGTGTGAGTTGAGGGACGGTCTCGTTTTATGATAGAAGTAAATTGCACAGAATAGAGCAGAAAACTTTTTAATATTATACGTGCCATAAAGTTTTTTTTTTGTTGCTGCTTCTTCTTGTTCGTGATTTATAAAAAATTGATATAAAATACGTAAGTGAATGGAAATTTTGTTTTAATTCCTTAGTGATTTGCATGAAATTAAAGTTTGTTTGATTATTGAGGAATGGAATTGAGTTGATGTGAGTGATGTAGCAATTCGGGACATTTTTATTTTACAGTTGGATTTGTGGATTAGGTTGTTTTACTATTATGAGTCTCAATACTTCTTAGAGCCAAGATTAGTAGTGGGTAGCCTGCATTTGCACTGTTCACTGCAGCCATGGCACACTAGTGTCGATCGAGGCTTAAGTCAGTATAGGAAGCAGTCAGTATTTTTGGATTACTTTAGAGATTTAGAGCAGAGCTCGAAGTCGACTCTGTTTTTATATGGAAATTTCCATTCAAGTCAATTCGACTTCATGCAAAACTCAAGACGACTTCGAGTTCTGGTTTGGAGTAAGGCTTTGATATTCTTCTACAACCTTCAGATTAATCTAAGCCTTAGTTTTTAAAATAACAATTATCATCCTAGAAATATCAAGTACGTAGACTTATTCTCAATATCAGGGTAAATCCAGACTCATGCTTTAATCAACCAATTTAGAAACATTCCATTTAACTCTGCCTTAGACCTCGACCTTTTCCTTGACTCCTACACGATTCAACAAACTCTGCACAGCTCTATATCAAGCATTAAGGTCAGCATTTAGCCACAATTTGTACGGGAAAAGTATTTACAAATCGAATTGTGGATGGCTTGAACTGTGAATAAATGACTTACATCCAACAAAGAATTTAATGGGATTGCATTCGTGTTTTTAGGATAGGATCTTGCATTCGGCAATAACTAAATAAGAGGTACCATGATACATTTAGGCACAATTGCCATTTACTTATCTGACAACAGCTTGTGAACGACCAAAGAACTCTTGAAAGGAAGCTGTTGATAGAGACAGTATGGCACTAGATATTAGTAGCAAGGAGACGGAAGCCAGCGATGGAGCCAGCTTTAAGCGCCATTTGATTGAGGCCATGGATCACAATTGATCTCTACAGCCAATTAAGTAAGTAAATAAGTATCTGACATCAGTTGACATGAAACAGCTAGTCAAAATGTCATTAGTTATTCTTAGAAATAGACATATTATTAGTCAAGTAAACACAAGGACTACTGCCGAATCTACTCAGGAACAGCTACTTATAGTTTGTCTTAATCTTCTATTTCCACAAAGTAGCTTAAATACATAATCTAATTCTACTTCTCTACCAGACTTTCTGAAGTAGACAAACCCACTGATATCATCCAACATCACCTGATAACTACAGACTCCTGTGTATCTGCATGCCTTAACAATACAGTATCATTTCATTATTCCGTAGGTGTAAATGAATAAATATTGCAATTGAGAATGTCTTGTTAAGCCTCTTTATGACTAAGCGACATCTTCAATGTCACATTACTGTTCTAGACTGTCTGCATATTTAAATGCATAAACGAATGAATTTTATAGACATAATGGAATAAGCACCAATTTGTTCAAGGAGAATGAAACTTTTCGAATTTTAAATTCTCAAACCTTCCTTTCTGGACATAATCCATGACGAGAGTTGTTGTCTTATTAGTCATAAATTATTATTGAAGTTGGATTATTATGCAATTGTAATTGAATTGGATAGTTTAAGTAATAAATCAAGTTACGATAAACAAGTTTGCATGGATATTATGAGGATCGGCAAATATGATTTCAACTTTCACCTCTGTAACATACAGGAAAAGCATTTGGAATTAGATACCCACATTTGATTATGAAATTGGCTGATGGAGAAGCCATAAAATGCATTTACGTTTAATTTATGTGATAAAATTAATGAATTGATAGTTATGTAACGGTTTTTGAATATTTGAATTCAAATTTCATTAGAAATCATAGCAACTTTCGTTCAAAATCATAGTTTCACACCCTTTTAGTGTTCAGAAAGTAAACAAAAATTAATTTTCACATTTTTCAACAAGAATATCAATTCAGCTATCGCTTAAAGGTACGTAAACCATAAAAGTAAATTAAATGCGTCCCAATTGTCAATTTCTACAACATTTAAAGCCCATTAAGTCACACATTTCTTTCAATTTTAATTTTTTTATTACACATATTCAATTGTAGGAGTTTTGTTGCTATCAAGCTGTTAACAATATGTCTAGCTGTAAACATTCTCTTGTCTGCTATGAACTGAATTACTTTAAAAGACACATGTGTACATAATACATAAAATAAAATAAAATTCAATATTTGCTCCATTTTTAAGTATATCTCAAGAGACGTCTACCTTCAAATGAGTCACCGACAAAATATTTAAAAATCCAATTCACATATTTTCTGAGATTTAATTCATGTCAATGCACTTAACTGTATAAATATACCGCCTGCAAAGATTACAATCAAATAGACTGTTAATTCATGCAAGCTATGATGATACACATTCATAAATCGCACAAAACACGATAATTTTTTATATAAATTCAATTTTTAGTTTTACAAATAATGTTTTAATTGTCACATGTGCATGCTTGTTTTGAAATTAGCTACTTTTTTTTGTTTATTTACTCGTTGCTATTTCGCATTTAATTTTTTATAATTAACAAATCAAATAATGATGTGTATAATGTAGACAGTAGCATAGTTTGTGAGTTAGTTAGTTAATTTTTTTAATTTTGAACAAAAAAACCTTGTTTAATTCCATATCTCTCACACTCTGTTTTCCATATACAATTACTAAATTAATGGAGAAGTCACTAAATAACATAAGAGTATGAAACATCGTCTAGGTGGGTGATTATATAGGTGATGATTATGAGAACTGTTGTAAATGGAATTGTTGTTGAAGTTATGTGATTCTTGGAGGAAATTTTGATGTAATTATGGTTACGAATTGGCTTGAAAATGTCCAATTCTACAAATTTTACCCCGGGTCACCTGTAGTCTGGAGTTGTCTTAAGCTTAGACTTACTATTTGTCGGTAGTTGTTTCTCTTAAGGGACGTTACACACAGATCAAGATGATGTTATGATGATTAACTTGAAAATCATTGATTTTTGAAATTTTGCCCAGGGGCACCGGTAACGAATCAGGGTAATTGATTCTCTGAATGGAAGACCAGGTCAGGATGATGCCATGATGATGATTATAATGATGCATCGAAATGAAAATCTTCAATTATTCAAGCCACAGATGCAAAAACATAAGGAAAACTGGAATTTTACCCCGGGGCAATCAGAACAGATAATGATTTGTTGCGTCCGTGAAAGACACATCATGGCGTTTTTAATTTAGTCAAATGACTTTTATGTGTGTTAAAATCCCAACTTCATCGTCACGGTGTGTCGCTGGGAATTGCACTCTTCAAACGATTGAGAACCAGTGATCTCAAGTCACCCAGTACACTAATGTCTAATGGATCATTCATGAGGAAGATTTATTCTTGATTATCTCTTGAGAATATGAATCAATTTTCCAAATTACTCCATAATCCTCAAAATCTGCAATTTTGGAAGATTGCATAAAATCTGCAAGAGAACATTTGGAATGTACATAAGGATCAAGTGGAGGAAGGAGGGGGTGGTTGTAAATTTTGGTAAATGATTCTGTTTCAAAGCGCTTCGGTTGGGAGTGAAGGTTTAAATTGCTATATTAAGCTTTACGTATTAAATTATTATCGAAGTAATAGATCACAACTGATCTGTACCACCAGCAAAGTAAATAAGTAATCTTTACGTCCATTAAAAGCATTTCCCTAATCTACATCACAATTCCCAATGCTCAAGAAGCACTACATTAATGCTAATCTCCTCAATAATCGATAGAATCACCCATCACGTAATTTTTAAAGCAGTATCAAAGGTGCATTCAAGTTTAAATAATTATTTTTTAGGGTGATCAAATTTGATTTCAGTTAGAAAGACATGGAAAGACGTCAACACGCAATTTTTTTTCTGTACTTTGCGACGATTTTCATGCAAAAAAAAAATGAAAATGATAGAAATCTAATTAAAAGTTTCTTCTTTTTTTGATTCGTTTTTAATTACCGAAATGATTTTTTATTTTATCGTATTGTGACGCACCTCGAGACTGAAATACGAGGGGAAACTCCCATTTCACAAAAAAAGTTAAAGAACTGCACAAAATCATGAATTTAAAAGACTTTTAAATTAATATAATTCATTTATTGCTAGGTGCCCGGTGCTTCGTGTTAATAATCATGTGATTATTGTAAGCTACTAAATTGGAATTTCATTATTTTTTTTTTTATTTATTTTATTTATCTGCTGGTTGAAATTTATTTTCATTTTATAGGATAGGTGGGCAGGTAGCCATCATCATCATCAACAGCATCAAAAAATTTATAGTCGACTCGAAAACAAATTATTTTTACAATCCATACGCAATTACATAATTTATTTTTCCTTCTTTGCCTTCTTTCATGCAGATCCATGCATGATATAAAAATAACAATTTTATTGAATGGAAATTCTTTTATCTAGTAACGGGGCGGGCTAGGTTGGTCACTTTGGGTGGATGATTTTAATGGATGGATTAGCGATGTAGTTGATCATATATTACCGTATATGATTGCAAGCTGGTAATTTATGGATGTTAAATTCAGAAGACAATCCCTGATTTAGAGTGCCTATAGTCGAATGTGTCAATATTCTAGTGCTATATCCTAAGCAAGGACGTGAAACAAGTAGATAACGATCCAATAATGCTTACCAGTGCATATACTAACAATATACTAATAAGCATGCTTTTTTTAGTTGATATCAATCTATTCTGCTTCTGAGAGCACGTTCTTTGTTTGGCTAGGATATTGTATACTCAACTGCTTAGAGTTGATTTTGCCTAGTTTCTGTACCAACATTAGATCCTACTACAACTAATATTCAAGATAACTAATATACACTTCTTCCCAAGAGAGCTCGAGTGGGACTCGAACCCATGTCCTCTTGATTACGTACATACCAAGTGTCATTATCTACTGAGTTACCGAAGGTTGCTAGAGAATGTGGCACAATGCTCATTTAAACCTTACAACTCTCGATTGAACAACTTAACGTAATGTTTAGTTAATAACTAGACTTACGGTCGACTAAAAACATATTCTCCGGAACGTTTCGTAGTCTAGTTAGTAGCTAGACATTATGTTATGATGTCCACTCGGAACGCGGCAATTGGCCTACGTGTGCTCTAGTCAAGGAAGTAAGAAAACTAAGAGTCCACTTGAGACTTCTATCTTTTGGACCAAGACACAAAATCCAACATCAGAATTATCCAACTAACATACTGTAAACATTACTAATTCATATTCTACTCATCAACAGATTCCCATTCTGCGTATTTTTAATTATCATACATGACTTCCGACGTACATATTAGATTAAATGTTTTCAACATATTGGCACATTGTTGTCGAGCATGTTGCAATAAATTTCATTTGTAATAACGGCTGTATATCACACGGAACTATTAACTAAACAATACAATTTTTGATATGATATCTGTTTATGCTTGATAAAGCAATAATGTAATCATATTTGTTTAATTTATTTCCAATTGATAAACGATACGTGTGGAACCGATTCAATGCTGTTATTTTTTCAATTTTGACCTGAATTTTTGAAATATTTTAAGTAGGAAAATTAATAAATCACATGAAAAATTATTTAAATCCACACATAACAAATGTCTAGATCCAAATCCAATGAGATTAAGATTAAGAAATTGAAATGCGCGCCCATCTGATTACCAAATGTAACAGCGACGACCAAAACCAATTTTTTTAGGGCCGTTAAATGAAATATTGGAAATGCAAATTATATTCATATCCACTGACTGTCCCACTCCATCCACATCTTTTGATGATATCAACAGCAAAAAAAAATATTGATACATTTCGATCATTTTCATTTATTTATGGACAGAGAGTGAGTAAATGAGGGAGTGAGATGGAATAATATAAAAAAAAAATTATAAATGATATGCAAAAAAATGCACATCAACTCAATTAATATTTATTTGGACAGTATTTTTTATTTTTATTATATTAAATAAATTGCTCATGAAATGGGATTAACACTTGGCTGGTTTAAATTTTAAATTTCAATTTTACCTCACTTGAATTGTGCGTAAAATGAATGAAATGGTCTAGAAGAGTGACCATGTGTAGTAATTGACTAAAGCGCATCGTTTTGAGTTGAAATGTAAGATTTTTAATGAAATTGAAAGTAGCAACTAAGATTGTTGGATAAATAACGGTTTTTAAATATTTGAACAGTAACTGTCGAAAATATGTGTAAATTAACGGTTTTAAAATATTTGAAAAATAACGTTCAATAAATAACTGTCAAAAATTATTTGAAAATAACGGTTTAAAATGTTTTGAAAATTAACGATCAATAAATTTTTGGAAATATACGGTCAAAAACTGTTCGAAAATAACGGTCAGGAAATATTCGAAAATAACGGTTAGGAAATATTTGAAAATAAACAGTCAAAAATTATTTGAAATACATCGGTCGATTAATATTTGAATCAAGTTTTGAAGCAAATGAACTGATAGATTAAGAGAATTAGGCAGCACACCTTGTTGAAAAACATCGGCTGAAACCGTCTCCGATATACAGTTCATGGTATTTCCATGGTCGCAGCATACAGATTGCCCATCACTGAACTGGATGAACAAACAGTTAGACAGTCTTAGGCAAATGAACCGACAGATTAGATGAACTAAACGACACACATTGATGATAAATCTCGATTGAAACCGCAAGCGGCATACAATTCATGGCATTTCTTTGACCACGACACACAGGTTGCCCACTACGGAAGTAGATGGCCAAACAGTTAAACAGTCAAAAAGACAGGCTAAGGTAAATGAACCAATAGACTAGATGAACTAGACAGAACACCTTGGTGGTAAGCCTCGATCGAAATCACACACGGCATACTGCTCAGTCGAGATTCCCATGATCGCAACACACAGGTTGTCCACCACTGAGCTAGATGAGTAAACAGTTAGACTAGTGATGGGCAATCTGTGAAATGACCATGAACCGTATGTTCTGTGCGATTCCGATCGAAGTTTACCATTAACGTGCGAAATTAAGGTTCTCTACCTCTAAGTTAGACAGTCAAACAGACATACTCAATACTCAACTCATCGAAAAGTCCGTCCAAAAAATTATATTTCGATAGAATTATTATGCACATTACGTCTCGCTCATCATCATCGTCATTCATTCATTGACAACAGAGACATCATCTTCGTCGCGTCGTGTGACTATTATTTGTGTGTACGAATACTTTACAATGATGATTATATACATATATTTTAGTTCAGGACAATAATAGAAACTTAACCTTGACTATGAAATGTATGTAGAGTAAATGCGCGTACTCATTTAAATTATGAAATAGACTCACAGCTCTTATTATATTTTTTTTTTGAGGTATAAAAAGATCAACAGCAGCAGCAGCAAATAAAAAGAAAAACGTGAATATGAAACTTTATATTGAATTTGAAGGAAAGACGTTCTGACGTTATAGATCGTTATAGATCACGGTTTGACTTACAATAGAAGATTTTTTATTTTGTTTCATAGTTTTTAAATAAAAGAATTGTAACAGATGTTATGTGTGGATAATTGATCGCTTTGGGTGGTAGAGTGTGAGGTATGTGAGAGGCATTGCGGAATTTTTGGAATGTGATTTTGTTGCTATTGGGAATCGTGGCTTATGGAATCTTTTGGGGGTCTTTTAGACATTGAAGCTTCCTTAATTGGGTCCTACTGGCATACCAAGAGAGGATGAGCATGACTAGAGCTTCAGGTGCCGTCTAAAGAAAGTCATGAAATCACAATTGATCTCAAAATCCTTGCTAATTGACTGAGAATAAGAGTTAATAGGATTTGAACGCGACAAATAACTCATGGAAAGAAGCAGAAGATCAAGACAGTTTTTCACTTGATATTTGGAATTGGTAATTGACAGCTAACTACAGAGCTAGTTTTAGGGCAACGACAGAGGCTTTTGTAAGCCATGAATGACAATTGATCTGTATTTCCAACAAAGTATGTATACTAAGTAAGTGTAGAGATTCGAACTCTTATCCTACAATACATTATTAATGTTTCTACAATCAAACCGGAGTGACTGCGGGCTTTTTGTTGAGTATCGGATTCGAACTTTCACCTTCCAATACACGATTAGTGTTTCAACCATTTAACTATGCAGCAGCTTCCCTAAGATATGACTGTGCCATTCAAAATGGCACAAAAACCAATATAACATGACATGAGTTATCTCATTTAATTCCAGTTGCTTAAAACCTAAACATTTGACACTTCAAAGTATGTTCAACGAGTCCATGGAAAAAAGCTGTTGACAGAAACAATATTGCATTTGGTATTAGAAATTGGCAAGCGGAAGCCAGCGATAGGTCCAGTTTCAGGCGACATCTGTAGGAAGTCATGGATCACAATTGATCTGTATTGCCAGCGAGTAAGTAAGTGCCTTTAAGAAACCAATCCGTTTTATAACTAACCATACTAATAATTCAACAATTGAAACTTGATCCATCACTCAATTTCCTTTCCAAACATACACTTAATCTGCCCATTACCCAAAAAAATTCATCAAAAAGCATTAGTCCATATATATATTTGTATTATGATCCACAAATGATGCAATCCATTCCATAATGTTCCACATTTCATAGACATATTTCATCAACAAAAGATCACATACACATAATGACAATTAATTAAAGGAAATGCGCTTCAGTTGCCTAACAAAGAGCACATCAAAGCCACAAACAGCACTAATTCCAACTATGTAGGCTATAAAGGCACAAAGATTCTTACGATGCTGCATCAAATATTTTGCTCCACATTTTTAATTATATTAAATTTCAGCATTGTTATTAAATTACATTACTCATCATGTCGAAGGCAGTAAAATCAAGCATTAAGATTCAGGCACAATTAAAAATTGCTTTTTTTTTTGTTTAAGCGTGTCAAATGCTGTGGGAATTGTGTCTGTCAGATAAACTCTTTTTTTATTACATAAAGTCACGCAACAAATTGATTTTAACTGCTTTTTGTCGCTGCCTTATCATCATAAAGGCTTATCGCCGTGATAAATCGTGAATTAAATTAAACTGCGGAACTGTCTTTTCATTTTGGCTAATTCGGGGCTATTAATCAGTCATTTTGCACACAAAACGAGATTGAATTAAGAAGATTATTACTCATATAAGTATTTTACATAATAATTGCATTAACATTATAAAAAGCAGCACAAGAAACTCAATGTCGATGTCTACATTTGGAGCTTTATAGAATATTTTTTTTTTTTATATTGTTTCGTTGATTTCAATAGCGCCAACAATTTGTCAACTTAGATCATCGATTCTTCTATTGAATAATATTATATTTCCATTGTTTGTGGAAGTGTTCTTTTGAGACTTGAAAATGTTATTAAGTGGGATCCTGCAGATGTCCCCAATGTAGATTCAATATAGAATTATTTCATGGGAGTCGTTCTTGAGTGAGGTTATGGTTACAGGGATTAGGGGATCTAGAGGCAAGCTTTCCCGAAGTTTTCGTCTCAACAAATTCCTGAAACCAGGACCGAGACCGAGACCGAGACCGAGAAGGTGATCGTAACCGGGAATGAGACCGAGACTGAGAACGAGACCGAGATCGGGAAAAAGACCGAGACCGAACTACTCATCTAGTCTCGGTCTCGGCATCGTGAACTCTTATTCTTGAAGTAGTTAGAATAAGAGAGCAGGAAGTCAAAAAAAAGTAAGGTTCGGCCAAGAATCGCATACCTTTTGTCTTAAGACCAGCAATTTTGGATGAACCCTTCCGAGAATACAGTTTTCACAGAATGAAACCAACTGCGAGGAATATGGAGCAGTGGTGGACAACCTTCTATGTTTCACGGCACACTTTGGTGGTAAGCCTCGACAAAAACTGCACACGGCATAGAATTCATGACATTTCCAAACATTTCTGACGTCATACTATTGTGCCGCGGTTCACAGGTTGTCCAACAATATCCTAGAGTCACTGGATCCTCCTATGTCTATCAGACAATATCAGACAATTTACCAAAATGACTACATTTGCCTACAGTCCTTTAAAAAGCCACTTAAAACTTAAGCAGCAAACTGGTGCTTATGCTTAACATCCATCCACCATGCCAATATGACATCATTGTACAACTCCTCCCAAAATAAAGCTTCTCATTCTTCATACCTCATCTATTAAGTAGCTTCGTCTAAAAATGATCTTTATTGATCATATTTTGCATTATTTTACGGTTATTGAGCATGATTTTAATTGAATTTTCAGCTTATATGTAAAAATCATTTATTCTTCCTAAATGCCAAGCGTTAAGAAGCACGTAAAATTTTTTTCTTTATGATTCAACTGAAATTTGTAATCGAAATGTAATTCTACACATCATTTGCATAGCAATTATGCATTAGAATGTGCATCGGTCTCGCAGTAGTTATACATTAGAGTGAATTATAATGAATTAGAAGATATTTGTTACATATTGAACTGCTGAATGCATCGATTATGCATTTTATGGATTAATCGTGCATTTTACGTATCGATTACATATTGATTTAGTTTTAAGTATATAGAGTTGGATGATGATTTGCATTTTTTGTATTTAGATGCATTTCTGGATTGATTTCATTGCAATTTTACACATCAGTTACATATTAATTGCATATCAATTTTAGCTACATATCGAAATAAATGTCAACTTCAATATAAATCAATTAAACACAATTTAACTAATTTTACACATTAGTACACATCATTTACATATCAATGACACTGTTTACAAATCATTATGTACGATTACATCTCAAATATCAATTATATGATTTTACAGATCAATATGTACTTTTACATATCATGCAAAATACCTAAAATTACACATCATTATATACTTTTACACATTATTACACATCCATTACTCGGTTTACACATCATTATGTATTATATTACACTTCAAACATCAATTACATATCAAATGCATAAGCTGTAAGCTAAAATATATCATTGCATACTTGTTCACATAATTTACATATCAACAATACACTTTTACACTTCAATTCCCTACTTTTACATTTTAATGGTCAATTAAACGTATTTAAATGAAATATTTCACTTCTTTTTGCATAAAACCTGTTCATTTCGCAAACACTTATCCAATTAAGTGCCAAAAATCTCTTAAAAGCTTGTAAATCTCATAATAATCTCTCAAAATATGATAATATCAACCATATTAAGTAAGCATTTCAATAAAATAAACAAAAATTCAACTGCAAATATCGCAAAATCATTTAATTTCAAAGTCAACAATATTTTTTTGCACTCAATCAACATAATCTCTTAAAAGTTCAATCACAGCTTAGACATATCATACTTCCATATCATCAAGAACAAAATCCGATTATGATGATTATTTGGATTTTGATGAAAAAAAAAAGTCAATGGCAACTAAGAGTGAATTTTATTACCGTAAATATCACATAAAAATTACACATAAATGCAGATCAAGTCTGTATAAGCTTCTTTCCAAAGCTGATTTATTCGATACGAATGTTTAATGGATGAAAATCTCATAAAATAGCAGCAATAAAGCCTTTATTCAAAGCATATACATGCATGCAACGATTTTGTGTATCACTTGTCCTTACATCGATTAGCTTATGGCATTAAATGATGAGATATTCATTTGTGTATTGGCTAAAAATAGCAATCAATAAAAAGGGCGAAAAAGTGTTAAATTGCATTTTTATAAGCAGTTAATTTATGCGAGCAGAGGCAGTGATATTTTGCGTTATTGAATGAGATCAAATCATACAAAAATTACAGAAATTTCCTTTCTCATATTTATAGGTTTTAGAGGTTAGGGGGAATGTGACTTTAGATGGAATGTAAAGTATTTTGTAAATTTACATCGTTCACATGAATTTACATAATTAATTCACAAATTTGCATAATTATTGGCGCCTAAATGATTGTTTACATTAGTTTGGACGACTAAATGTTCGATTTTACATTGATTTTGTCGCCAAATCTTTGTTTACATCATTTTAGGAGCCAACTTCATTAATTTTTAACTTCAAAATCATTGTTTACTTAATTATTGGCGCTAATATCAAAGTTTACATTAATATTGGCATCAAATTAATGATTTACGTGAATTTTGGTGCTAAAAACTTAAATTTTTACAACTTTCAACTTCAAAATCAATGTTTACTTAATTATTGGTGCCCAAGTCATTGTTAACTTGATCATTGGCGCTTAAGTCATTGCTAACTTGATTATTGGGGCCAAAATCATTGCTTTTATGGATATTTTGTGCCAAAATCAGAATTTTTTGCAATTTTTGGAATTCAAAATCATTTTTAGTCAATTTTTGGCGTCTAAGTGCTTGTTTACAATAGTTTTGGCGCCTTAATCATTGTTATTTATGTTTATTAGGTCCAAAATCATGGTTTACATGACTTTTGGTGCCAAAATCTGAATTTATACAATTCCTGAAGTCAAAAGCATTATTTACATAATTTTCCCGCCAAAATCTTTGTTTACATTTTGAATTTTCGTCTAAAATTCTCCAAAAAATCATCAAAAATTCCCCAAAAATCCACAAACTCCATCACCAATTCCACCCAAGCTACAATCACCCTGCCATCAACATTACAGCAACTAATTGTCTGAGCAATTTCGAGTCTTCCATTCACTGACTCAAAGAGCTGAGGCAAAAAAATAACAACAAAGTTTCATACTTTATTTGATTGCGCTTGAAAAAGTAACACACACTCCCAGTTTAGTGCTCAAATAGCCGAAAAAAATGGTAATAATAAAAAATATCTTTAAAAAATCGCGTGATACATATGAGAAATGAAGTTAAACTTAATATGTATATTGGATGGTTTTTGACCTTGACAAAAACTACTACTTTAAGACTTCATTGTGTGCTTTATGCTGCTTACTATTGCTAAGATCACTGCTTGCGCTCTATGCATTTTGCAAAATAAAAACTGCTATACTATATGTGACTTATTATAGCACATAAATCTATATTGTATGTTTGTAAGAAATAATAAAAAGTAACAAGCAACTCAAAGAGTCTAACAAAGCAAAGGTAGCAAAAAAAAAAAATCGAAACTTTCAATGATCACACCTTCTTTTTTTATTTCTCTTCATAATGTTGTGTACCACTATGTGTATCTCTGTACAGTCTATTTTATTTTTTTGAGAACATTAAGTCGTGCTAAATTGTTGATATTTTATATATAATTTCCTTCATTTATCTCTCTTTGGACTCGACTCTTTGTGCCTGCTGCTGATGATGATTATGTGAAACATATTTTTATTTTGAGGTTATGTTTTATGTAATCTGTGAATTTTTGGACGAGATATGATTCATGTTGTTGTGTTAAATAGGACATATGATTCGGATTGGGTAGAGTAGCTTGATTATCTGACTTAATTGAATTTGAGTAAGTTCCAAACTAGAGTTGACAGGACTCCAATGTGGAGGCGCCTCCAAAAAAAAGGGAAGTCTAACTCCATGGAGTCCAGACTTCATAGTTCAGTTACTTTCAGTTTTTTGACTTTTGGAGTCGTGACTCCTAAGACCTGCCAACTCTGTTTCAAACCATTTCACTAAGACACCAACTTATATCCTACATCAGTGGTGGACAACCTTGTATTTTTCGTGGCACACCTTAATGGTAAGCTTCTACCAATGTCGCACAATACATAATAGCACACCAGTGTGTCACACTGCATACTGCAGATTTGTACACTAGTGTGTCGCGGCACACAGATTGTCCACCACTGTCCTAGATCAGCCATTTATGCTTACTAACTTCTCTTGCCGATCAGATCGATTTTGATCCATCAACCATCCATAAAATCCAAAAATGCCACTTTAAATGTCCCCAAATCTCCACTTTTCCCTCCATATAAGTACATACAACCTTTACATCATCTCTTTCTTCAGGCATTCCATGTCCTGAATCTAAGGATCTCATAACTTTTTTCACTCGCAATTATTTTAATCAAAAAAGTTTAGCGATGCATTTAAGGCTAATTAATTTATTATTTAAAGATGAATGAGAGTTGATAGCTCTGGATTGCAGCTACGGTTTAAAGATTAAGATAATGACTGTGCATCATGTACGATGACTTAAGTCACAACATGTATGTAAGGTAAATTGTTGATGGGAGTTTGTAAAGGTTGTGTGGATGAGATTGGTTTGAAGCGCAGTAGCTGATGTTTTTAAGATTGAATAAATGTTTGATTTTGCATCTAAGATGCGAATCGAGAATGAAGCAAAAACTGCATTGATGCTAACAATGATGCAGAAAATTGATAAGTACAAGAAGCAAATTAGTACAGTAATTGCTCTCTGTTTATCCACTAAATTCTAAATTTAAGATTAGTAACCATTCTAATTTATGGCTCAATTATAAATCTTTGCTAATTTGTGTCTGTAATACAATAAAAAATCAGACTACTGACTCATAAAAGACATAAACTTTGCATCAACAATGCACAAATGATGCAAAAATTTATTGCATTTACAAAAGGAAAATAAAATTGCATCAAAGATGCAAGAATAAAATGCCAACTTCACTCGAGATGCAAAAATAAAATGCCAACTTCACTTCAGATGCAAAAAAATGAAACATAAGTTTGATGTAAAGTTTGAAAAAAATGATGCGAAATTTGAATAATTGATGCAAACATTTAAATAATTTCAATTTGAAACGTTTTTATTTGAGTGGTTCAATAAAATTCAAGTTCCAACTCTTATTAAGAACCAGACAAGAAGCTAGTCAAGAAATTCTACACTTTTAGGAAGTTTCTGACAAGGACAGAATACAAAGAAATGCAAACTTTGAGTTTACCATGAATTAAATGTTCCAGGATGGACAATATGACATGATATCTAGGTAGGGTTTTCAATCCCGGGATTAAATTGATTTTAAACCTGGGATCAGTCCTGGGATTCAGTTTATTTTAATCTTGGAACTGAAAATTCTATGTCTTGGTAAAAATTAGACCTAAGTCCGACTAATGACATATTTAACGGAATATTCTGATGCAAGTGTCATTAGTTGACCGTAGGTCTAGTTATTAACTAGACATTATGCCAAATTGTCCACTCAAGGTTAATTTACATGATCACAGCAAGATCCAGCCCAAAACCAAACCTAATATTCAGAATTACATCGAAAAATGCAGCAATTTGCTTAATTTAATTCATTTCAAACTAAAAGCTTGCTAAAAGGAAAGCAATTGCCTTCCTAACAACAACCTAAATATCCATGCTTATCGAAATCATCGTCTAGTACGTTAAGTAATAAAACAAATTACTGAATAAAGTTGCAGTTATTTGCTATTTGGTATTAAAATCGAATTTATACATAATATATTTATAAATCTCTTACAACAACAGCACCAAAATAAAAGAGTATATATAAAATCCAATGAGACTGACCTGTTGCAAAAAGATATCCAGCAATGGCCACTAGTACAATTAATGATGATGAACGCATCAACATTTTATGGCTGCTTATATTAAATTATTAACAATATAAGCTTCTTCTTCTTCTTCTTGCTTCGTCCGTCCGTTCGGGTCTTCTTCTTTTATATCTATATATGCAGAGATGTATGTTGTGATGTTATTATGTCACTGCCGTTTTTTCAATCAACACTGTTTATTGATATTTTTATTATTATTATTTTTTTTTTGAGGTTATGAAATTAATCTATAAAAAATTGACGATTTGTGTCTGAATAAGAAGTCAATAACATATCCAGCCTGATTTCATTGATGACTGCGTACGTACGCGATAAGATCTTTATATGTACACGTAGCTGCTTATCTGTTTAATGAATTGCAACTTATTTCACCTTTTTTTATATATGATTATTCACTATGCTATGCTATGCCTTAATATCAATAAAATGTATGTATAGATATCACACGAAATAAAATTGCAGCAACGACTGTATGTATGAGTAGAGAGTGCACAACAGAGAGCAAAAAATTATAAAAAATTTACGCGTAAATAGTCAAGCATCTATCGAATGCAAGGTATATTTGAGTACTGAGTTGGATATATTTTTTTACATTGTGGAAACAAGGCACAACATTACTTGCTTAGTTTCAGTGAGAGAAAATCTTAGAAATTGGCAGTGGGGATGATGTGAGGGATAGCTGAAAAAAAAAAACAAAACAAAATCGGAGATCACATCCAATGGATGGATGTAGTTGTGTAGAGTAAGCAGCTTTGTAATGTTGAAGACGAAAGAAGTAAAAAAAAAATGGCAATGTGATGCAACTGCTTGTGTTTCTCTTTCTCGTGAGCCAGCACGAGTGTCTCCTTAATGTCTTTTAAACTTCTTTCGTTTCTTTTTCTTGGTGCTGCATTTTTTTTTTTTTACATTTACATTTTTATTTTCGCTTACTTCTTTTCTTCTTTTTGACCGTACGGGTCGTTGATTGTGTTGCTGGAGATTTATATTAGCTGCTTTCTTTTAACTCTCTTGGGAGTCGTTCGGTTGTAATGTCAATGGAATAAGAATTGAACCTTCTGGAGCAATCTATAGGAACTATCCTAGCCGTACTTGCTTGAGTAGCTATCTTGTTATAAACTTGACATTCCATGACAACAAGTAACACAATGTCAAGTTTAGTGCTATGCATATGGTCGACTGATTGCAGTTTGTTCCGCTCGGGTTGCTTTAATATTTTGTTTTTGTTGCTGATCAATTATGGCTTACAGCTTGAATTAACTGACGCTTGAATTTGGCTCTATCGTTGACTGCTGCTTGCCGATTGAGGATTACCTATTCCAGAACCTATTTACTCTACATTTTCAAAAATCCAACCTTTGAGAATGCTAGGCAACAGACAGTATATGACCAAACTTCGATATAGTTCAATTAAACATAGTCAATTGTGTGTTGGTCGGTCACTTGGCATCTGCATGCTTTCTATGCAAATTGTACCATGATAAATTACAGATTATTGGTTGCCTGCTGACTCTGCACATCCTAGAAGTCCATCATTGAGAATGCTAGAAAACAGAAACTTTGTAGGTCTATTGCTTGTCACTTACATGGTTGCCATGTAATTGCATTGCATTGTCTACATGAAGTCTGAAGAGTTCCAATTTTGATCTAAGGACAGCGCCAAAAATTTGTCTGAAAGTTTGTAGATCCACGTCCATGAATCCAGCTTTAAAACGATTCCATGCCTTTCTCCTAGATACCATATCAGTACTGATCAGCACCTAGTCAACATAATCCTCAATACTAATCCAATGCAGATCCAATTCCCACCAGAACTCCCAAATCCCCCTCCCAAAAGTTAACCATCAATACTGAATGACCCCCAAAATTTACAATACAATAAAACTGAATATTTAGTTGAATCGTATATGAATAAATATATATTACGTCAATGAAATGAATTTTGCACGTTTATGGACCGATTATGACCTACCTTAATGTATTCATATTCACTTTTCTTTTCATTCATCAAAAAAGAATACATAAAAGAAATTTTTTTATTTGTTTGTATCTTGAATGTGAAGTTTATGGCTTTATTTTTTTGCGACTTGGTGTGTCTTTTTTGTCATTGATGAGTGTGCATTGATGAGATGGGGATTGATTATTATTGGGGATTGATGGAATATGTGATTGCTACCAGTACTAGGCAAAATATGCCACTGAAAAGACATGATTGACTGACCATTTTGTACTTGCCTACCTACTCAGCTGGTCATACAGTCACCACTAGCCAGCTCCCGAATCCAAGTGCAATACTGTCTTGATCGACTACTTCTTTCCATGAGACTTAAAGACCGTTTTGGACAGCATTTAATACATCATGATTAAAAGCCATATTATCGTGACAATTCAGCCATGATCTATCAAATCAGCATTTCCCATCTATATCGGTTGCCTCCAACAAATGATCTGTCTGAGCCGTCCACAGCACACGATCACAGTAATGCAACATGATACTCTGCCACCTCAGCTCACATAACATCTTAGTATCCATTTCTCCAAAGTCCAAAAAGAGTCACAAGAGTCTCAGTCAAAGAAATTCAAGTCACTACCAAAATGCAAAGTGTCAAGTTCCTTGGGTGTCAAGGAGACAAAATGATCAGTTTTGAATGACACTAATTCAAATGGTAATTTAATATTTCAGTGGATGTGACCGCAATGTAAAATGAATACACTCCAGATCATGTGATGAATCTTGTTTGCAGATTTGAGATACAAGGTCAGGTGACAAATTCATATTCCGGCTTTTAGGGCTACTTAGTCTAGAATTTGCAGGTCTTAAGCATCTCTATAGACACAGATCAAGGCTGTTCATGCTTAATTATCTGAGAATATCTTGTTTTGTACCATCAACCCATCATTGCCATAAATACATCACAGCATGTGACATAAACAAATTTATACGACAAATACAGTTAGTTCCTCTAATTAGCCATAATCAAATCATCAATGGTTAAGCATCAAGACATATATCCATAAAAAATGCATCTAGAGCACACGACTTGGAATTCTCATTAACCAAAAAATTCAAATATCTTAAATCGCTACATAATTAATGTATATGCACAGATGTAACACTTTGTGTTGTTCTGGTCGTTAAATAGCAAAAGGCAATCAATTTAGTGAAAGAAAAATGGAAATTTTTACAGAATATAGCTATAGTTCGTGCTGGCAATAATAGCACAAAATCAATATTACTGCATAATAGCACGCAAGAGTCAGCAACAAGAAGACATTGTCGTCAATATGATAAATTGTTGACTGTTTTTCGTGAATTTTTTATTATTTTGAAGGCTGGAAGTTGAGTTGGAACCAGATGTCATTTTTGGTCTAACTGGCAATGACTTTATCGCAAGAAGATACCATTTGAGTATGCTGCCTGTCAGGTAGGGTTAGGTCTGCAAATATGTAGGGATTAGGATGGGTATGGTGCCATGTGAGTATGCTGACAGACCTGACCCTGACAGACCGGGTGAGATCGGTAACTAGATAGAGATTTGGTTAGGATACATACCCAAAATCGGATTTTTACCCAAATTGCTGTAAAAAATGCAAGTATCTACTGAAAAATAAGAATCAGTACATCCAATTACCTTCCAAACTTAACCTAAAACAAAGCCAAACCTTGATCTGAATGCTGTCAGTCTAAATATCTCCAAACATACTTTAAGTTTACGGAAAAGCAGCAACTAAATGCCGATAATTCCAAAAATAATCATCATTATGCTAACGAATAAATCATCAAGAAGCATGCCCCGTCGATTAATAGTTTAAACATGCTGAAAATAGTTCTAACAAAAAATTTTTGACAGCAATGCGGCCATTAGACTGAATAATACTAAAGGTTAGTCACGAGGCTTGCCAGTCGCCCATCAAATTGATGACATTTCATATATTTTGTAGCAAATCATAAAATTCCAATTTTAGAAGAACTCATAAAGCACTTGAACTTTATCAGTCGGTAGTAATTTACTTAATAAATATGTATAACGCATTTGAGTTAATTCTCTGCCACCGAAAATTGTCTTTTATTAATTTATTTACTAAAAAGTGTACATATAGCAATTCCCTCGTAAATATATATGTGTAGCAATAATATAAAATTGATTGGAATGAATCACTAATTCACCTCTATAATGTGTAATAATGGAACCCAATGAGAGACGTTTGGAAATAAAAAGTCGTTATTTTTTTGAAAAATTTGAATTTTTCCCGCAGTTTTTTTAAAAACTAATTTTGATA
Organism: Chironomus tepperi; assembly: GCF_022539635.2. Classification (NCBI taxonomy): domain Eukaryota; kingdom Metazoa; phylum Arthropoda; class Insecta; order Diptera; family Chironomidae; genus Chironomus; species Chironomus tepperi. Next base: position 8,831,784 of record NW_027226207.1, read on the forward strand.
ATTTTTAGGTTATTAATTGTAGTTGGCTGGACATAAATGATGGAAAATCTCTTGCTCACTCCTAATTAATCGATTACTATCCATAAAACTGCAGATAAGCAAGTAATCAGCCTAAAATTGATGTCTAAACTTTCGATATGGAGAAAAAAAATTGAAAATTTCAAAATAAAAGCTATAATATTGAATCTAGTTGTCATTTCATTGGATTGTAACAAACTAAGAAACCAGCACAAAGAAGACAAAAAAAAAAGAGAGGAGAAGCTAGTGCATATAATAAATTGTCTATAAAAGCGACATAGACAAAAGAAGATTGTCAATTGTCAATTTTGATCATCTCAACCGAACATTGAATTGTGTAATGCTTCAATATTTTCTTGTTTCCGTTGTTTCCTCTTCTTTGCCTCTTCGTATTCCTCATCATCTGTTTTCATTTCTGATCGACATAGAGGACATGTATTGGTGCGATTAAGCCAAGGTAAGATGCATTCATCATGAAAATCATGGCCACATGGTAATGTTAAAAACTTCTCATCGCTCAAATTTTCATTTGGTGCTAAACAAATTGGACATTTTTCGTCGTGTATCGTAACAAGTCGTGACTTAAGACTGTTTATTAATTCCTTCGATGTTGGCGGCGGTAAACGATCTGTGTTAAATTGCATATCCAATTCATCGTAACCGCTTTGACGCAAAAATCGTACCATTAGCATTAATTGATGTTCAGCAACACGATCGTCATCAATTGGCTGAAAGTTCATCTCTTGAAAGTAATCTGTCATTTTTAATCTGCAATTTATTATTATTTCTCTATTATTCTCTGGTCTGTAAAGGAAGAACGAGAAAAAATAAGATGTAGAGCAAGATGATGATGAGGAGGAGGTTAAATAATAAAAAATAATTAAGCAAAACTTGCATGAATGAATGCAAAAAGATTTAATTAATTAAAAAAAATCTGTCGAATCAGAGAAAAAAAAAAAATTTTTCAATTTTGTTGTGCACGACGGAAGGGAAAATCTTGGACTGAAAATTGAATTAAGAATATTTAAAATTCATTATAGATAAAATAATATTATGGATAATTGGGGTAGGATTTAATTTAATTAAAATATTATTATTATTCAACTATCTTTTTCATTTTTTCGATGAGAGAATTCCGAACTTTTTTTTTAAGAAATAATTAAGCTGTTTTAGGGGGAATTGATGGCTTTTGCTGTGGGTGTACTTTATGAATAGCTATATTGCCGTAAGTATTATGCGAGGCAGGGTCATATCAACAACAATCTATATAACAGATTGAAAGATCGGCCTCTGATGGGAATTGGACTCCAGTCTTCACAGAAGAAGGTTTCAAACATCCAGTCTGTTACCAAACCAACAGACCATTAAGGCATTATTTTCGCACTGGCAGATTCGACTAAATATGCCTCGATACTTCAGATTGCATAATACTCATAAGGAAAATTGATGGTTTTGCGGAGCCATCGCAGTAATTTAGAACAAACTTGCAGTCTGTTTTCTTAACAAATTAGTTCCAAATTGTTAAGAGGCAATAGCACAAGTCAATTAATAGATTCTAAATCCGACACCAGAGATGTGTAACTATGGCTTGATGCCGGATTCAAATAGATTCGGTATTTCTGCATTTCATGAATTACAATTCAATTTTAAGAGACCTAGCCACCGGCTATTACAACTTTGGGTACCCAGGGTATATCAATGCAATGTATCTAGCCACAATTTCAGTGTCAATGTGCCATAATTCCGCGAATACGAGTTGGTTTAACTAGAAACAGTCAAAAAGCACCCAAATCCGACTAGAACGAGTCTACAAGCCTTAGAGATTCAATCCGAATTCAGCACATTTAAAGTCACACCGGTAGCTAGATTTTTGATCGCTTTATGCTATTCGGGATAGATTTATCTAATGAAACATTTAGAAGCTAGGCGACAAACCTCTAAATGCCAATTTAATAGAACAAAATGATTCAATTTTAAATAAATTTTGAAAAAATTTCAATGTTTACTTCTTTTGAAAAACATAATTTGCCCGCCAAACAAAATTCAAACACCAATTATCTGTTATAAAATTTTGTTTTTTATTATAGATTTATTTCCAATAAGCCTAAAAGCGAACACATTTTCTTCACTTCATAGAATAAATTTATTCATGCTATACAATAATATAACCAATTAAAGTCACAATCCCCCTAGCTTGCAAGCTCCATACCAAAATTTTCCAAAAATAACTTTTCTGTACATGAATTAATTTCAAAAAAATTGAATTTTAATTAAAACGATGATGTTTTCATAAATTATTAATCTTCTGCAAAAATATAATAAAAAAGATTGAAGGATTTATGAGGAAAAATAAAATAAATTTATGAGGTAGAAAAATACGTGAAATAAGAGGATGATTTACTTTTTTTTTCATTCATACTGTACAAATTTTTTTTTGCCAAGCTCTTGTCATCTCTAATTTGAACATGAGATTGTGGAAAATTATGCAAATTACACAATTTTGTCGTAAAATTTTCTACCTCATCATCGTCGAATTTTTCATGGACAATATTTAAGATAAGTAGGAAGTTGCAATGAGATATGGGTGCTGGGCTAGAGTTTGATATCGTGTCTATGGACGCTAATGGGAGTCATTTGCTAATGATGTCTAACATTCAGATTCTCAATCTTCCAATACAGAACTGTATGAGCTCCAAACCTAACGGACATTTAAGGAAGAAACTCGAAAGGCACACGGTATGAGGAAGATTCGCCAGGTCAGCCTGAGCTTTACCTCCGACTCATACCCAGAGTCACGTCGGCTCAAAGACACTATTTCCCGACAATTTACACCGTGTGCCTTTCAAGCGAAGTTTAAAAGCTCAAGCCCCTTAACAGACCTCATTTGCAGACGTCTCCAACATCTATCATGCTCAAAAATGGCAACTTAAAAACATCCAGTAAGGAAATTCTTCTCATAACCTCGAAGCTATTCAAGTTCATGTCAAGTCAGTCAAAATGAGCATTCCAGCCCATATTTTCTGCATTAATCTACTCTAAAAAAATGTATGGTATTTAAAAATTAATGCGAATACCGCATATCTGAAAATACATTTCATTTCATCCACCATCTAAAATGTGTATAGATGTCTGGAGTTTTTTGAAGAAGAAAGAAAATCAAATTCTCATAGTAGCAGCATTAAGATAAGAGCTTTTTATTTCTCGTTGATGCTATTTTTTTTTCCTCATCGACTGTGTTAAAGACAATTTTCATCATCATTCTGTGGCGCGTCTATTAATTATTTAAAAAATTCATTTTTTTTATGATACAGTGAATTTAACAATCAATTGAAAAATATAAAACCCATTCTACATATAAATCTAAATTAATTGAATGTTGCTTAAGTAAATCACGTGAATTTAATTTTTTTCAATTCTATTTTTTTTTTTTTATTACTTTTTGATGTAAATTTCAGTTTGTTTTCATCTCTCGTTTGTTATTCTTCTTGTTAGCGGAATTATTGTAAGGATAATGGAGTTGTTGGGCATTTTGTTTGACTATCTTGATCTTTAAACTTGTAACTGGGTGTGTATTTATTCAACTGGATGGTAAAGTTGAATAATTTGTTTGAAAATTTATGAAATTACAGTTATACTGTCAATAATCAATATAATACTTTATAAGCTATCAAACTATAACACTTTGTTCAGGTTTCTTGACATATGTTTTGTCAACTGGATGTTCGTTTGTTCATCTGGATCTTGAGCAAATGGTTTAAGATAATTTTCTCAAAATTTCATATAATTTGTCATTAAAATGACTGCTTATTTGATTTGTTACTTCCTTAGTTATCAAACTATCAATTTTATTGACTTTTTAAACCTTAACAAGCCACAAAACTATTTAAAATCCCTTCAAAAGCATTTTAATTCAGGGTAAAAAACTATGACAATCAAATTACATAGCTTCAATCCCTTTCAAAATTCAAATCTAAAAATGCCGTTAAATTTTAAAATCCATTATCCTTGACAAAAATTGCGCCTCAAGTCGCCCGCATAAAATGTAACAGCGATTTTACTATTTTTATGTCTCTTGTAAATTAATATGAGCTAGATAGAGTTGCTGTTCACTTTTTTTCATACTAATAATATAGCATTCAAAAATTATTTTATGCACTATAAAATTAAATAAAACTTGTGACTTTTTTTTTTTGTTTATTATTACATATTATAATTATATTACTGTTGTTGTTTTTTCATTTTTAAATTTGTGGAATTGAAGCAAAAAAAAAATAAGGGAAATAAAATACATATTAACTAGCTAATAAATTGATTAAAAATTATTATATTCCTTCCTATTAGGAATTTTTAAACAACCTAAATAAAAATCATCAATTATACATTATAATATTCGTACATATGCGCTAATTTTGTCTCTTCCACATACTTCCTCTTCTTATTCGCCTATATCTTTAATGCACGCGAATTTTATTTTTATAAAAAAAATAAACCGAACAAAAATAACAAAATAATATGTGTATGGGCTTGTTTTTCTTTTCATTAAAAGCATGAATATTGTTTGCAACATTGAATGTGAATCATTAGAAATAAAGTATACGGAAAGGAACTTAATTAATTTTCAAGTCAAGAATAATTTTTGTTGATGTGTCTTGCATGGCAGAATAAACTTAATTTGGATATTGTAAGGTCCTACGCTTTATGTTTGAACATTTTCACATGCTATTTTTGGACACTGCCTCATGATTCATTATTCATATTTATGGAGTAATGAGAATTGACAATATATGTTCTCTTTTTTGGACTAAAAAGAGGGTCTGTCTGTTAAAATAATTTAATTTTTGATACTTAAATATTAAGCATAGACGATTAAGTTCAATACTCTAACAGGCAAATTGAAGGATCTACTCAAGAATGTTAGTTGAGCATGCTCACGAGCTTTATTCTACTATTTGCCTGCTGGGGATACATTTAGCTATAATTTACTGTATTTTACTATCTGTACGGCTAGCAAAGTAGGTAAGTAACTGGTTTGGACTTAAATGTCAAAGAATAGCATGTGAAAATTAATACCGGATTTTAAAAATTTGAATTGTTGATTTTTAGACAACTTGAATACCATTCAAATGCTAAAATAAAGACAAAACCTTACAATTCCATAAAAATATGCTCAGAAACCTTTCAAATGTAGAAATTTCTTCGATAAAATCCATACAATTTCTTGAAAAATTACATTAGAACCTTATAAAGGCAACAAAAACCATACAATTCCCAGTTTTTTGAGACAGTTCAAGAACTATAATTATTTTTTAATTAAATTAAACCAGAGCTCGAGATTGACTTAAAGATGCTTATGGAGCTGAGTTGACACAAGTCAGTTTCGGCATACAAAACCCGAGTAGACTTCAAGCTCTGAATTAAAAACTCAAATCTAGTAGATATCTTGTACATCAACTTGACTATTGACCATAGCCGCCTTTTCGCTGCTTGATCTTGTAGATCAACATTTCAAAAAATCTTATGCTAATATATGCCACACCAAAAAAATCAAGAATTCAAGATAAAATCGCGGAACTTCCCCATGTAAAATTAGGAATTTCCAAAAAAAAATGTGAATAACCAGTATTCTCTAAACATTCACAGAACGAATTACAAAATTCTCCTATTGTTATTTAACAATTCCCATCTCTCTAGGCTATTAATGAAATGCACACATTGAATAGGGAAATCTAATCCCATCCACAATATGACGAAAAACAAGCCCACGTGATTTAGAAGAAAATATAAAAATAATTTGCAAAAATATTAAGAAGATTAAAAAATATGTCGTCACTATGTCATCATCGCATCGCGAGCGCAGCGTACATCCAATAAATTAAAAAAAAAAAAGGTTTTTAGAATAGAGTTAAAGTGTAAAGCATACTAAGTATTATAGATTTTTTTTTTGTTTTACTTCATATCGAAGACAATAAGAAATACCGTAAGTGAATTATAGTAAGTAGTAAGGATAGAGCAGTTAGGATCAAGGTTGATCAATTGATTGAAAAATAACTTCATTCATTACATATTTTTTTTTACACTATTTGATTAATTGAACAATAAAAATAAAAATAAATTGTAATATAATTAATCATTTCAATAAATTTGCATTGGCTCATTCCCCGCATAATTTTCGGTTCACACTCACACACACACAGACATAATTAAAAATAATAAAAAAAGGAATCTTAATCAGTTATTGATATTTGCGCAAATCCAATTAGTGACTTCTCATCCGGCACTTCACCCATACTGCTACACAATTGAAATGTTACAGTTTTTAACGTATTTCGTTGATCGATGAGCTTTTGTAAATTTGACGTCATTATAATCATGTCATTATTGTCAACAAGTCCGGCACCAACAAGTTCAGATGCTATACCATCTGCTGTATCTTTGCCAACAATAAATTCAAATCGTATATCATTTAATTCACGATTTGCATTTCTCATTCTTAGCACCAAATTCACAACACGAAATTCATCTTCCGTAACAGTCAATTTGTTAGCAACATCTAATGTGGCTGTTGGATCTGTTGCTGTTGTTGTTGATGGATCCGAATCATCATGCTCATCGTCTGACGAATCAGCATGTTCAATTTGATTTAATGGCTTCGGTTTGCCTTCTTCCTCAGAATCAGACGAGTCCTTGCCATTGTCTTCTTCCTCACTCGACCACACCCAATCGCCACTTGTCGTACGATGTAATCGTCCCGATGCACCCGGTTGACGTTTTGAAGCCTTATTTACTCTCGTTTTCATTGATGGACCGGTCGGCAATAGCGTTGATGTTAAATATTTTTTATCTTTTGTCTTCTTAAAGAATGGATTCTTAAGCAATTCACTAGCTGTTGGACGCTTTGCTGGATCCTTTTGTAGGCACTCCATTATCATTTTTCTAAATGTCTTTCCATATGCTTTATATTGATCTTTGTCTTCAGCTCCTTTATTTGTGAATGGAATATTGGGAATTAATTTCTAGCAATTTTTGGAGATTGAGTTTGAGTTAGGGAGTGTATCCAGAAGTGATTTACAATTTCTTTAAGTCTTTAGAAATTAAAAATGTCAGGAAGCCTTATAATTCCTCAAAATTGTATTGGAACCATCCAAATGCTTACAAAATCAGATTAAAAATCATACAAAATCTAATAAAATCGTTGTAAAAACCCTTCAATTTCCTTTTGTCAACAGAAAACCTCACAAATGTTTTTTTCATCAATTTTCAAGTTTTTCTAGATTTCCCGACTATAACCGACCTTCCCAAACTCCCATCCTCTAGATACACTTCCTCAAAACTCACTCATAACATAAACAAACGTAATTTACCGGTATCTAAGTTCGGTGGGTCATTTTGTAAGGTGAGCAGAAGTACCTTCATTGGTGGATATTTATGATATGGAGCAGTTCCACTGGCCATTTCAATCGCCGTTATTCCAAAACTCCAAATATCTTTACATAATAAATAAATCAAATCAAATAATTTTAATTAAATTAAAAAAATTTTCTCTTCTTTCCAGTGATTGTGAAGAGCAAATTTACTCATTGATTTTTTGAAATCGCTTTTTCCGTTGAGTTCAGAAAATCACGATTTTTTGAAATCTTACGTAAATCTTTACGTACGATTTTAAATACGTAAGCGAAATCATACGTAGTGATTTCGGCTACGTAAATATTAATTGCATACATTCTTTGATTATTATTATTTTTTTCAAAGTAATTAAATAATATCAAACATAATGTTAGGTATTTTATTTGAATGATAATTTTTAAGAAGATGGACATCTATTAAATGTCTCTTTAAATTTGATATATTTTTTTTTATCAAATTTTTTATTGCAATTTAAGCCCTGTGACTTATTTTCACTTTCATCATATATATAATGGAATGTAAACAATTTATCAGTTTCAGAAATATACGATTTCATTATTTTATTGATATAAAATAATAATAATCAAAGAATGTAAGCAATTAATATTTACGTAGCCGAAATCACTACGTATGATTTTGCTTACGTATTTAAAATCGTACGTAAAGATTTACGTAAGATTTCAAAAAATCGTGATTTTCTGAACTCAACGGAAAAAGCGATTTCAAAAAATCAATGAGTAAATTTGCTCTTCACAATCACTGCTTCTTTCGCATCATCGCATAAAGTGAAAATTTGTGCATATATGTGATTTAATTAAATTTATTATTAGATTGTGTAAGCTTACCGGCCTTGAAATCATAGCCATGATCTTGCTCCATCACCTCAGGCGCCTGTTGATATACATATGAGACATATATGAGTCATTTATTTAATTCATTAGCATATCTATTTTATTACACAGTACTTCTTTTCATAGTCGAAATAAAAATATTTAAAGAATGTGAGGAACTAAGTTGGGGGATGTGAAAATTGAGGTGAAGTGGATAGAGCGCATGGTAATATTGGGGAGCTTATATGCAGCTTTGGCAGCTCGAAGCTGACTCGAATTTTGTATGGAAAAGTCGATTCCATTCAAAATTCAAGTCCACTTTGAGTCCGGCGAGGAACTAAGAAGGCTACTTATGATCTACAGACAATTTAAAGCACGTCCCAGCATTACAAACTCAATTTGCAAGTCCCAAACGATCGAATTTACTAAATCACCCAAATTCCAACCTAACAGCTGTTTCCGGCCTATAATTGACTCTCAATATTCATATATAATTACATGCTTACATTCAAAGTGCGTCATCAAGTACATCAATCCTTAATTATCGTAAATACAAAGTATTTCACTAAATTCGCCATGAAAAAATATATAAAAACTCAACACGTAATTGAGTGTGTGATATACTGGTAAATAGGCATAAATTACAGACAGCACATTTTACACATGACCTAAATTTACAACTAGACCAACAACAAAAAATTTTAGCCTTTAAAAAGCATTTTTTTAACACCCATTTTCGCCTAAATGTGAAATTTCTATAGCAAATATGTCCGTAATATTATGTAAATGCGGTGAAAAAAAATCCATAGATTCTTATCATCAAGCTCAGCAGCTTACTTCCATCAGAGTGAAAAATTGATTATTTCTTTTAGACGAGCATTTTTTTTATGGATTATTTTTGGCTTCTGTAAATCGAAAAAATATAAAAATTTGCTATGAAAATATACACGGAAATTTATAATTTAATTGCGCGATCATTTAGAGCATTTTAACATCTATGAAGAGCGTATGTGCTGAGTATGAAGTGGTTTTATGGTCTATAAATGTCTAGTGGTCTGTCATGATTATTGGACATAAAGAATAGGACTTAGTAACTAGGTTTTGAGAGTATAGAATGAATCTGGATGACTTGAGCTACAATACATTGGGTAGCTAAGAGTACAATTTGCAAGATTTGACTCTACTGAGCATGTTGAACTGATCAAATCAACAAAAATTGAGCGAAAATAATCAGAAATAGCTGAAATTGTCAAGTCTATGTGAAAAGTACTAATTAAATTCACCAGAAAAATGCTATTTCAACATCAAAACCCTACAAATTTTTGAAATTTACAAATCATTTGTATGGTTTTGAAGCACATAAATGCAATTTTGACGCGATTTTAGTATAATTTATAAGGTTCTTAAGTTTAAATTTTACAAAACCGTTAAATATTTGAATGTTTCAATGTCGTTGAATATTTGAATCTTACAAAATCGTTAAATATTTGAATTTTACAAAACTGTTAAACATTTGAACTTCAAAATGCCGTTATAATTCCTCAACCCTTTCCTTCCTTAATATGCTACAAAACTCAGTCATATCATTCAACTAATCCACTAATCCAAACTAAAATGCGCCAATATCCCCAATAACCCTTCCACCTCAATGCCTACAATATGTCATTACATGGACTATAGCACTATAATATTAAATATATTAATGAAACGTGAAAAGTTAGTGGACTCATTCAAAAATATATATACATGCTAACAGAAAAGATTATGGATGATCATTATGGATATTACGCGTGTGAGGCATATAACTAAAACGAACTAAAGGTAAGGAAATAATAGAAATAATAATAATAAAGAAGAATACACAGTAAGGTGCGAATTCTTACGAAATAAAGAAGAAACAAGAAAAGAACAAAAAAAAAAGAGTCGACTATGAAAAGGCACTAGATGGAATACAATATAAAGAATAAGCTTGTTACCATCCAACAAGGTGTTCCAACGAATGTATGTCGAACTTTTTGACGCGACATATCACGGCCAGTTGCAAGCCATGCCGATACACCAAAATCAGCAATTTGTACAGTGCCATCATCGCCAAGTAATATGTTGCCTGCCTTTATATCACGATGAATTTGTCCATTACTGTGAAAATATTCAAGACCTTTAAGGACTTCTTTAAGAACGGTTGCGATTGTTGCTTCATCAAATACACCGTGACGACAATCAGACTTTCTCATACGATGCTTAATTATATCAAGAAGACTTCCACCTTCTAATAGACGTAATATAAGCCATAATTCTTCACCAACAACAAAACTTGTGTGATATGTTACTACATTTTCATGATTGCAACTACTCATTGCTTGAATTTCTTTTAATAATTCATCCATTGACGTATTCCATTTCTCTAAATTAATTCGTTTAATGGCACATTTCTCATTTCGTGGCTTACAATATGCACTATGTACAATTGCTGTTGCACCGACACCAATCACATCACCCAATTCATAATCATTCATTGAACTTGGCCATGCTATTTGTTGTGGTTGTTGTGGACTGGATGCTTCATTTAGCGTTGCTGTTGAGCTATTTGATGGAATTTGACTACTGGATGGTACACGAGCTGGCGGCGATGATGTTGACATTTTATATTCCCCTTATTTAATTTACTTTTTTTTTTCACACTTAAATTCTTTACTTTTTTTTTTCTTATTTCTTATCTGAAGTAAAATAAAAATTTTTTTATTCTTTTTTTTTGTGTGTTTTTCTTCTTATTTAAAATATTTTTTTTTTTTTGTATGTGGCAAATTTTTCGTTCTAACCGAGAGATGGGCTGGTTATTTGTAAAGTAATTGTAGAATGTACAGAGAATAACTTGATTGTGACAATTAATTTTTCTAAAATTAATTAATGTATGTCGAAATAGAATTTTTTTTATTGCACTTAATTGATCACAAATTTTTTCAGCAATTCGACAAAATATTCACGTTGATTTATGTCCATACACTCACCTTAGTCGATTATTGACGATGTAACTATGTCGTTAGATTGTGTAAAATCTTAAAAACACGCAAAAATGATGAAATAAAATTTAAAAATTTTTTTTTTTAAGCAAAATCACTTTTTTCTATATTTTTATCGATTATTTGCCAATGATGTGACGCAATCTTTTTGTCTGTTGATATTGCGATGAATTATCTTTACTGTCTTAATTAGATTAACACATTAAGAATGTTGAATTAATGCGATATTACGCGATAATTTAATATTTTTGTGAAATTATTAACACGGAAATTTTTTTACACACGAACAAAATTTTTGAATGTTTCCTTTGATTGAGAACACTTCAACAGCTTACGTAAATCAACCGTTTTGACGTAACGAATAAATTCAAATATTTATTGTAACGGTCTTTTTTCTTCATAAAATTCTTTATTTCATAATATTTCGCTAATTAAATCATTTGATAACATAATTATTTTAATCAAAAGTCAATAATTAAATAATTAAATTCATGAGAAGATGAACACTTGCAGACATCAGCAATAATATTCGTTATTTATGACGAACATTCGCAATTTTCTTATTTAATTAATTATTTATCAACCGTTCACACATGTCAAGTATGTTTCAATATTATTTTTACTACTTTCTCTTCCGTCACACGGTTCAAATATGAATATTTTAATGATGATTTAAAGATATTTTTAGAGCGAGATTTTTTTCGAATATTTTGGAAAACAGATGCATGTTTACTGTGTATTGCTGTGCTTTGCTGGATGATGATGAAGTTACGATGTGCAAATTGAAATATCTAGCGATTAATAAGTAAGTACATGGATTTATGATTTATGGGCGCAATTAACGATTTGAAGTGTTCATTCGTTTTTGGCGCATTTTTAACAAAAGGGATCTTAATAATATACATTGATCGACTGGATGACTGGGCAAGGAACGAGATCTCGGCATCCAGACTTCGTAAACTCATCTCCATGCACGTTAATTAATGAATTTTTATTTCATAAACAAAAGAAAAACATGTTGAAAGCGTCGCTTAAAACAAGTTTAAATATTTAGCAACCGTTAAAATTTAAATTCTACAAAACCGTTATTTGGTGAATATCCTTTAACGTTTATAAGTCGAGTTCTTTTGTAATTCTTTGATCAAACTGAATGAAACTAACCTAAAAATACTACCAATTTCTTAGTATCTTCAATTAAATTTAATTTCAATTCACAATTGAGTTATTGCTTTGAGAAAAAGGATTGCATAATTGAACACAAACCAGCTTTATGAATAAGTCCAATTTAATTTCTTTTTCATATTTATTTATATATCCCAAGTAATAGCATCCAAGAAATTGAAAGTTATCCATCAACTATTATTCACAGTAGATTCATACACATATGAATCTATGTACAGGCACAGCATAGCACTAGAGTGCACAAATGAACTGTGAGGAAATTGAAAATGATATTATTGAGAAAATTGAGAATTAGGTCATAATACGATATGGAAAAACCAGATATAGTGATTATTACAGAAATGAAAACATCAGGCAGCCTCAATTGCAATTTCATAAAATGCACATCAATTTGAGATGAATTCAAATGTAATTTGATACAAGAAAATATAAACGGAGACGACTATTTTCTTAATCTATACAGTAAAAAGCTCATTCAAGACGATAATCTACTTGATTTGTAATGAATTACCAAAGGAGATGAAGGAAGAGCAGCGGAGATGTTATACTAACTCCCACTGTGGTAGTTTGTTTCGGAGTGTAGGAAGTTGCTTTGTGGATGATACGGATAGAGCGCAGGATAGTAAATTGGATGATTTTGTGCATAATTTAGAGCTTTACAAAATGATTAAACGTATTTTTCAAGGTTTGAAATTTTGAGAAACCACGTGTCTCACTTCAAAAAGTTTTTCGTCAATTAAAACCAATTGAAGCGGGTTTTTGGAGCTAAAATCGTCTATTAATGTTCAAAAAGATGGCAAAAATTAAGTAACAACAATAATTGTACATAATTGTTGGATATTTTGATAAAAATACAGAAATTTTGAAAATTTCCTCACTTCGAAAGAAGTTTTTTGATTTTTATACAATTTAGGAAGTTTTATGTCCAAAGATTTGTAAAACATAGTGGAAAAAAGTGGCAAGAGTGGGTTTCTACCTAATGAGAACGAATTCTGACTAAAACTAATTGAATTTGAAGAAAAAACCTCAAAACAGGACAAAATGCCGCCAAAAAAGCACGTGCTCATCTCCGAAATTCCCGTTTACACGAAAAATAAGTAAAAGTTGCACGCTGGAAATTAATGTTAATTTATTAAACAACTTTAAGAATAATTTTCATTTTATGCAATTTTTATATATTCAACAAGAACACTAGAAGCGCCTTAATGAATATGCACAATTAATTTTTCATTAAAATTAATTTCCTTTAACTTTTTTTTTTTTCTATTCCACCATCACAAGACGGTAATAATTACTTCACAAAAGGCTGAATAGTTGATGATGATTATGCTTCATTTTCATGGATATAGCTTTAAATAATATAATTTAATTTTATTTACGTAATTTTATATCCTTTCATGTTACAAAAATAATATCCTTTTATATCCTTATTGACACTTAATTTACTCCCCCCAAACTTGCATATTGGATATACATAAAATGTGTATGCACATATTTTTCGGGTATGGTACAATTTAAATATTCCATGCATAATTTTTTGGGATGTTAAGGTATGGGGGTAGAGGTAGATACTGATATATACATACTTATTCATGTATTAATATGTACATTACAGTTCCAATAGGCAGCCAATTATTGACAAATTGATAATCCATAAAATATGCAATAAACTCTGACCTTTACACCGAATGTGTGTTTTGGTCGTTAAAAGTAATTTATAGATTGCCATTTAATTGTGTTACCCTGATTCATTTAATAGACTTTATAATGCCTGTGAATGCATCCTCGATATGTGACAACACTTAATTTCATTTCCCATTCTCTCTCTCTCCATCCATGGACGGATGGTTGGGTTTGGTTGCTGGAAAATGCAATGTGTGTGTACGGACCGAACTTCCACCTCCTCCACATATTCACTTTTGTCCTTTATACTCAAGTGTCATATAGGAATGGGGTATCCACATAATCGAGTTGGGCCGTTGTAAAGCACAGCAAGAAGGGGAGAAAATGAAAATTTTAATAGGTCAAAATATGTATGGCTGTATGTAAAGCCTCTCATACTCACTCTCACAGGCTCTCTTTTTTTCAAAAAAAAGTGTGAATTGCATTTTGCTGTATGATGTAATCAGTACAGAATCTTCAAGTACTTTTACACATATTGTGCCTGCATACTTACATTGACACTTTATAGTCCCTTTGATGCACATATTCACACTCCAATGCGTGGATGAGAGTCAGTAATTGAAGCTACAAAAGGGACATGTAATACAACAGCAGCAAATTCCTTTTCATGTTTCGAAGGTTGATAAACTTGACGCCAGTCATCCTTTTGATTCTCAAAAAAAAAGGAGGAAAGAGAATAAAAAAAAAAAAATTGCAATAAGGAAACATTTTCGCGAGACATGTGAGGAAGTAAAAATGTAAAGTAAATGTTCGGCTATTGCTGTGCATGTAATTGTACACGATATGCGCATGTAACACGAACATGACTTTACATTCGTGTAATTCCCCTCCGTATACAGAATAAAAATGTGCAATAATAGTCGTCTGGCTAGCGAGACGGCAAGTTGCAAAAAAAAAACATCACAGTCAATAGGAAGCATTGTGAATGTCAAGGTCGATTTAATTCCTTTTCCAATTTTCCATCCATGAGTCTGTCTTTCTTTTTTTTTTCGTCTCTCATGGGAATTTTTTTGTGTATTTTTTCGTGTGTTAGACTCACTAAAAAAAATTGAGCTGTTTATGCTTCTTATTTTCGAAAATATTTTCTATGCTCAGCATGAGAATGAGTCCACTTGATGGCACTTTCGGATATAAGAAATTGAACATAAATGTATAGTATCAATAATTGGGTATTTGTTGCTCGTGCAACCATAAAATGTTGTAACGATACATAAAATTTAATTATGCAATAAAATTGCATTAAATTGGAAAATGTGTTGCACAATATTATGTATTGTGTGTATGAACATGGTAAAAATACAATAGGCCAGGAAATGGAAGGTGGACAATTTTACTCAGTAAACATGTTTTTGTGATGGGTCAGGTCATTTCGGATGTTATTAAAGATTGATTAAATGTATGAATAAAATAAATTATGGTATTGATTTTCAGTTTATGGTAGGAATTTTAGGATAAGGAATGCTAAGATTGTTGTGATACTTGTGGGAAGTACTTTAAGCTCTTTTAGATTGCTTGTTTAAGAGTCTATATTAAGAATTGAGAGTTTTAGATGTTTATGTCTTAATTAGTCACATTATTTTCACATTCAGTCCTAAAATCATTCATTTATTGAATTTACAAAACACGTGTTTTTGAGAAAAACTTAAAAATCAATTTTTTGTCGAAAATTCTAATTGAATTCAAGCAAAATCAATGTGGAATGTTCCTTGCCACTTTTTACAACTAGATTATCAATCTTTTAAGTTGAATGAACATGTTAAATCAAATAAAATCGCAAAAAACTTTTCTAAGTGGGAAAAATTTCTGAATACTAGAATTAAGTTGAATACTAATTATTTTAAATTTACAAAATTCGTTAAATTTGTATGTGTAATTTTTAACGAATTTCTCAGACTGTTTCTTGAATAGATCATTGTAAAAGAACAAATTGGATTATTTCATTGTTATTACAAAACAAATGTCATTTTTGAATTTGAAAATAACCAAAATTAAATTAAAAGCGTTTCCAAAAATCCCTACAATTTCATTAATTTACCCCACGAAATATTTTTCCCTCTGTAAAAAATTTCATACATGAGACAATTACATAATAATGAATAAATATACACATTCAGCATCAGCAGCACAAAAAAAAAGGCTCTGGAAAAAAATCATATTTACATTCCAATTTTTTTACGTGCCTTTAAGCAATGCCAATCATTCAATTTTTTTCCATTCTGTCGCTCCTGTATTTTGCAGTAACCTCGGATATACGGGCAGTTGTTTGCTTTTGATTAAAGAAATATCCTTTTACTGTTTCTATTTTAAAATATAAACAACAAATTGAAATTGTTTTAAATGCCAATTCACAATGTAAAATAGGAGAAAAGTATTTAGTTCTGTTGATTGAGGGATTGAGGCGCATTTTATGTGAAGCTTGATGTATTAGTTTGACCGGATATTGCTCTTAAAGCAAATTTATCAAAAGAATTATGAATTTCAATATATTCTACAATTTAACGGTTTTTTCAAATTTGAATTTTCAACAGATTTAGAATTTTCAAAACAAAGTGAATTTTAAGTTAATTTGATCAAATTCGCGTTTTTAATTAACAAAGCTATCCAGTAAGCAACACAGCAATGCAAAAGGGACATCGGCACATCAGCCAGACAATCGGAATCATTTCCTCGCCTCCTTTTCTAAGAAATTCCCTCAAAAAATACTTTTGCAAAGGAAACAAAACATCCTCAAGTTAGTGGTAAACTGAGAATAGTTACAAAATTGTTCTCGACAGACTAGATTGGAATTGAAGAGTGCAGTAAAGTGCTGTATACAGGAAAAAAAAACAAACTTTAGTCTAATCTATACATGGATTTTCTTAACCCTAAAACATTTCTACAAATTTGCGGTTTTTTCGGAAAATTTTCCTGCTAAACTGAGAAAATTGTTTTATGTTGCAGTCAAACACTAACCAACCACCATTCCTTTTATCATTCCTACTTCTTATTCTTATCCTTGTTTAGGAATTCTCAACTTTTTTTTGTTGATTTTGTAGTTTTTGCAGTTCTTCTAGTGTAAAAAAAAGAAAGTTTATTGTAATAATTGTTATTACAGTGGGAATTAGTTTTTATAGACAGAAATGTTTATGGATTGAAACATTCTTTGAGATTATTTATCCAACAATGTTCAGCTTTAATGCTTTTTATAGTAATTTTATAAACAATTTCTAATTTTAGTGAGGATTATATTGTGAATGATAAAGTTTTTATTGTTGTTTGACTAGTTTGTCAAAGGTTTGAGGACTTTTGGTGTTTTGATCTTACTATTTATGTCTTATTGCTGCTGTTTTAATCGTTGTTTAAGCAATTAATAAGGTTAACGCTTATGATTATCCATTTTATTATATGGGTTAAACCAAAGGCAACTTGTGTGCCATGACAAACTAATGTGCAGCCTAAAATGCTTAGAATGTTTATGATCCGCTTGCCGTTGGCGGTGTAAGTCAAGGCTTGTCATTAAAATGTGCTGTAAAATATAAAAGATTGCACATCACTGGTTTAAATTAGATACTTCCATAAATTTCGAGTTTAAAGACTCGGTTACGTTCCTCCGACTTAATCCGCTAGCCACACTAATGAAGAAGGCTCCGACACGGAACCTCAGTTTGATTCAAGACGACTTCCATTTGATGTTAATAAAAAACGAGGTAAGGAGGTTTGGCGGAAACTTAAAATCTCTGTTGCGGAGTCTTTTTAAGTAATGTCTCTCGGGTAGGGTCTTCTTCCGATTAACTATGAATAGAATCACATCCCTAACCTATAAAATTTCTAACATCCAAATCAATATTCCTATAAAATTCATATTTCAACTCCATAAAAACACCACTAAATCCATCAAAATATCCACAAACCATAAAATTCACCATTAAATGCCCCCCAAGCGACTAGCATGATTGATCAGATATTTAATTCAGTTTAATTGTAAATCATTTTCTGGAAAAATATTTCTCAATAATATTCAACATGAACTTGATTATCAACAACCATGACCTATGCTATATGGAAACTGAGCAATAAATTTCATTAGCAGAAGTTTTCTTTAACTTGAACATTTATTAAATTTATTGAATTATTTATCATGACTTTAAGTTTAATTTTATATCCATTACTCAATCCACAATCATGAAATTTAATACTTTTCAAAATTCCTGCATAAATTCTCCTCATTACATCACAATTTCCATGTATAATCACATAATCCCATTAGCTACATCACAATTTTTCCATCAATACAGTAACTCCCGCCACATATTTCATAAATGCCAATTCAAGCATCAAAAAGTGCAAATTAATTTTAAACACTTGACATAAACCATAAAGATAAGGAGGCCTCGATTACCATAAGCACCATCAACAACATAATGTAAGATTACAAATTAGCGTGCATATTAAAAGTCATTAGTAATTATTACAAACTAGATGGATAGACATGCATATGTTTAATAATAAGTTATTTTGTCGAACGAATATTTTATGTTGGATGCAGGTGTGGGAACTTGTGAGTGATTTTAGATTAGATGCTGTTCATATAGTTCGCTATGCGAAAAACTATTTTTTGATCATTTTTCATTTTTTGTTGCCAATTTTCTGTAGAATTTAATGGATTTTTAGAAAGGTTCGGCTAAAAACTACAGGTCTGCAATTCCTGCGTTCTAAATGCACAGATTGGCTGCACCTTATATTTCTTCCTGCAGTATTGGACGAAACTTTATTTTCAGGTCTATTTATCTACAAAAGT
Source organism: Chironomus tepperi (assembly GCF_022539635.2). Lineage (NCBI taxonomy): Eukaryota > Metazoa > Arthropoda > Insecta > Diptera > Chironomidae > Chironomus > Chironomus tepperi. The sequence goes on from NW_027226207.1 coordinate 8,850,698, forward strand.
AAAGAAATTCGTTAGAAAGTTGGCGTCCGGCCGGTAAAGAGCCCATTGTTACACACGATTGGAACAAACAGTGGTACAAATAGTGTGACTAAGGATGCATCTAATATAGTAAAGCATATTTTTATATTTTAATACATATCACTGGAGGAATGGGCTAAGTAAATTGAAGTGTGCGCGGCTACAAGACACCAAGGTGTTTTGATCCCCAAAACCCTCCTGAATGCACCCTTAATTGATATGCAAGCCAATGAAGAAACTAAATCAATGTCCATTCATTTTGAATCAAGAATTGATCAATTCGTCGTCTATTCTTTATTATTAGTGACGATAATAAGGATTGTTAGACTAGTACCTGAATTGTAAGTCAGAATATAAAGCACTAAACTATATAAATACAATTTTGTAGAACATTGTTAAAGATCATGTGGTTATGAACTAACTTTAAACCTCTATCATGGGTTCGATTCCCATTAATAGAATAAATTCATTTGAAATCTCCTGTTATTATTGCTATAATTTTTTTTGGAACTGTTAAATTAATGCTTTTTTTGGGCAATAGTAATATAACCAGTAATCATCAATTCACAAAACAGAACATATCAATCAATATCCACAAAACCATCCATTTCCTCTAAATTTCAACAAAAAAAGCATCTTAACCAAAAGTGTCTTCACCTGGATATTGGAATACACATCTAAATTGATTGTTAATGAATACTTCACACATACTTGAAATGTATGAAATTTATGGTTTTAATGATAAATCTAAAATTACCTCGAAGGCATTAAAATCTTTGATGCTAATACCGAAAATGCATTAAACAAAAAGCGGTGCAAAAATTTTAATAATAGAGAACAGGTATGGATATATAGGATGAAATGTAGAGAATGTAGTTTTGAGCCTTGGTGAAAATTGAAAATCATTATATGTAGCTCATTATTATTATTATCATATGGATATGACTATATATGAGATAAAATGTGATATACACGTACATACCATATAATAAATGATGATGATGTGCGGGGGAGGAGGTAGAGATGAATTTGATGGAAAATTATTTCAAGCCATACTCAAAATTGATAAAAGAGGAACCGGGAAGGGTGTGAAAAACGAGAAAATTGAAAATGAATTAGAGATGAAATTAATTTATGTGTGCATTTACAAAATCCCGTACCGTTGGCAATGGGGATAGTTTTATAATTGAAAAGCTTCTTTTTTATGCGCACAGCCACATCATCACTATTTTATTTTCACACTATGCACAACCAATTACATGCCATTTTACAGATTTTTCCTCTTTTTTTTTGTTGTGTTGCTTGATTCATCCTCTCAATTCACATTCAACAGACACTCGCGATCAACCTTTACGTTGCGCTCTTTCTCTCAGCATGCACTATGACATTACACAGTACATACAACAACCAACCCACGATATGCCATCAAATAAGACATAAATTATGCTCGTCAGTCATACATAAAAAAAAATGCTTCCTTGTTCCTCATTTACTACACTATTCATGGAATATGAAAAAAAAAATGTATGTATATGAGAGGAAAAAAAAGCACTGCTGCACAACTCAACACGTGATATGCAATCACGTGCAAAAGTGGGTGGAGCATTAAGTGCAAGCTCCAATAGAAGCAACAAAACTAGTTTTTTTTTGTGTAGTAAAAAAAAAATGAAGAAAAAGAAGCAACAGAAAAAAGCTCACAAAAAATCGTCTTATTTGAAATAAAAATGCAGCACATAATGTACAGCACAGGAGCATGGCAAAAATGTAATAAGGAATGAAAATCGTTTTTTACTCCAAAACGATTGAAATTTTTTTTTTATTTTATGGTGCACGAAAATTAAGCTTTCGGGAGTTGTTGCTGCTGCTTGGTGCTGTATACTTCGTGTTTTTTTTTTGTGAAAATGTGTATAGTAAAAGCTCTCACTCCCAATGCATATACAGCATGTATAAAAAAAATATAAACGATTAAGTAGTGCACAGAGGATGGAAGAAGAAAAAAATTGCACGATGACGACGATGGGAACGACTATAAAATAAGGAAATAAATTTTTGTACTCTCTCAGAACATGAATGTGCTGGATATAAGTACATATACATTTTTAAGTACATTTTTCCAAGTAAATGGAAATGGAAATGATCACCCACCAATAGTTGCAATTCTACGAGTGCTTAGTTTCTTTTCATTCATTTTACTTCCCTTCTCTCTTTGTGTTGTGCAAATCGCTCTCGTTTTGGGGAGATGACGACATGACATGAACATTTTAACCAATTTTCATCGACTATGAATGGCAATGGAAATTTCTTCTTGATTCTTTTTTTTACAGAAGCAAATATTATAAATAAAATTGGCAGATTTTTTCTTACTTTTCAACCCTATCTGGTTCGGGATGGAGATACTTTTACTATACATGCTTGGCATAATATAAAAAAAAAAGTTGCAATTTTTGTGAATAAGAAATTTTCAAGATGATGCAACTTTCTATGGAATTTTTCTTTGAATTGCTGAAAATCTGGAGGAGGGTATTGAATATTATAGACCTAAATTGGGGAATTCTTATGTAGCTTTTGTGGAGGAAATTAAGAATTCTATCAATTTTACTATACAAGAATGCATGCAAGGATGCATTCGTAAACTTTATGGATCAATATCGGTTCCAAAGAACCCAATGATAATTCTAGTGAGAAGAAAACGAATTTTTAAGAATCTAAAGTGAGGCTCAAACCTTTTTTAACTGAAATTTGATAATTAAGTTCTAGAACTGTGTATGAACAGAATATTTCCTGAATGACACGCTTCGTCAAGGAGCTTGTAAGTCTCCTGTACGGAAACATGCATTAACACTAAATGAAAGACATGCCGAGCCAAAGAAGTAATTAAGTAAATGAATGCCGTCTTGGTTTGAAAGCAAAATGGGCATCTTTAATAAAAATTCTGAATATTAACAGTTTTAACATCAATACCTTCTTTTAGATCAAACCATAGTCTTCAAGAACTCTTATTTCGAAGGATCTTATTCTAAACAATATTTCCTATCCGAGCTAACGTCCTATGCTACCAAAAATGAAGAAAAGACCGCCATGGAGTTTCTTAAGCTTCGTCAAACCTCTTTTATTAATACCAAATGGAAGTCATCTCCGCATAGGAGGTTTAGCTGAGTCCTAATAGATCTGTGGCGGATCCTTCTCCATTTGTCTCGCTCAGACGTAAATAAATTACACATTACATGTTTCATATACACGTGGGTTTCATTTAAATTATGATTGTTATTTGGGAACTGATTGAAACTCTTGTATTTTACAAAGTATCCTGGTCCGCTCCAATAAAAGCTGGCAAATTCAAGATTTTCGTGTTCTTAATCTTTCTTTAGTAGTCCTGACCCGTTTTTTATGTCTCATGATCAGAAAATCGAACTAATAATTGCCATTGGAGCTACTACACTTAAGAAGCAAAAGTACCTTAAGCTTTGCATCTGTCACAAATCCAAGATGAATACTTTGTCACTGCTGAATACTTTGTTACCATTTACCTCAATTTCCCAAAAAATTCCCACATCTAGGAAGACATCTTCTTTGAAAACAAAGTTCATGCAAGCAACTGACATTCATTCAATATTTTCCTTTCCTTCTTTTCTCCCCAAATTGCAATTCAAAATAGTGGAACATTTCAAAAAAAAGGAAAGGAAAAATTCTAGAGCAACAGCAACATAAAGGATCTCATTCAAATTTTATCTATGATGGCCTTTAACAGCAAAAGCAATAGCAAAATTGTGATGCAGCAATAGCATATTTTTATGGCATTGGCATTCATAAACAATAATGCATGTACACAAAAGCAGTTCTTTTTATTTTTGGGACTGAATTGAGAGTGAGTCACAATCGAGCATTGATATCCCACTTCATGACTGTAAAGTGAATTGGATATGCTGTTTAGCTTTTTTTTCTTTACCCTCATTCACTTCTGTATCAACTCTTTTATGTCTTTCAAGCTATAGCTATTTTAGTAAATCCACATCTATACTGAATTGTCGTGCAATAAACTAATAATATCAGTAACATTTGTTGTGAATTATGTTGGACAAAAAGTCACATTATTTGTTGTGTGCTGTGATCTTCTTCATTCTATCTCCTTTATGTGCTGTTTTTCTTCCTTTTGTTTGGATTGGATGTTATGTATCGGAAATGGATATGGATATGCTATTAAGGCTGATTCACTTGATTCTTTGACGTATTTAGTGTTTTGGAGTTGAAGGAGGGATGGAAGATTAGAAAAGTGGATAGGAAATGGGTCATTAGGGTCACAAATGACTGCTAATCTGGTCGTTTTGCTTATGATGCTTGATGTTTACTATGGAATGGGTGTCTGGCTTCATTGACTTGCTTAGATAGAACATAAAGCTATTTTCAATATAAATGGCAGTTGCTGGATGCAATTGGACATAACATGAACTTAATTCTGGGCAATTAGACAGTCCATGCCTTGATCCTTCAGTCAAACTACAAGATCATCACTAAATTTCCTACATCAACCCACAAATACTTAAATACCGAAACACCACAGTTCATCTTCAAGCACAGAAATCAAAAAAGAACCAAAAAAATCAATTTAAATCAATTCGACAGTGACATCATTTTATATTAGATTTAACTTAGAGACCATTTTTTTAATTAACTAAATTGGGACACAAATTTTATTTGATTTTGCCAATTTAGAAAGCAGCATGTTTTATTGTTAAAGAATTCCTATGGATTGATATTGATTTTTATTATGATGCAATTCTACTGAGATTTAAAAATAGGAGAAATGAGGTTTTGTAATTGTAGCGGGATACAGGAATAAGCTCTATTTTTGTACAATCTGCACGATTGGGATTTATTTTAAAGGCAGAAATGCATTAGTGTGTAGCAGAGCTCGAAGTCGACTCGAATTTTGTATAGAGTCGAGTCGACTCAAGTCTACTTTTCCATACAGACCCGAGTCGATTTCAAGCTCTGGTGAGTATTTTATTCGATTGATTAGGTAAATAGTAATGCGTGGAAAGTTCCTTTTTTTGAGTTATAAGCACTGCGATGTAACTTGCTTAAACAATATCTGTATTTACTGTTTATAACAGCATCTAAACCGCTTACAGAATTACACTAGGAAGTTTCATATTTGTAATTCCTCCTAATATGTTATGAATTTTTGATCAGCATGTTGATGTCTTGTTCGTTTTCGGATGAAAAGTTTCATTTGCTAAACACACAGATTTTGCAGAAGCGTTAGTTATCTTTTATAAGCTAAGCATATCTTAGATTAATTCACATAATTTAACTTCACACAGGTATCGACTCCGGAAAGTAGGGTACATCTGACTCTAGACTGATGTCAAGTCAGCCGAAAGATTAATTCATCGTAAAACTGACACAAAGTCAGAATCAAGATGTCTCAAAACTATTTTTTATGACTTCCCGTCAAAGGTTGTCGTAAAGTCAAGTTTCTACAGACAAGTCATCGAGCAACTAAACTGATTGCAGAAAACTTAAAACTTCCATTTTTAAAAGAAATCAAAAATTTCTCTTTAAATCCAAATTAAATACCTCACTCAACTCTTTAAATCCACATCCTTTTCATTATACATATTAACACTAAATCTCTTTCATTCAGTCATTCATAAAAAATCCCCATAAAAAATCAGCTTCTATTCAATTCAACTTCCCCAAAAAATAAACACTCATTTAATTCACAAACAATGTAGCACAAACTAAGTGAAAAATCCTTAATTTTTCCTTTCCTCAAATGCTAGTTGCTCACTTTTTTTTATTATGGAAATGAAAATGGATACATAAAAAATCATAAACATGAAGATTTTTCAGTATTTACCCCACACACATATTTTGAATGAACAGAACAGAAAAAAGTACATAAATGAATGAATTTATCAGTTTCAGAGCACCCGAAAAACAAAAATATAAAGCAGAACAGGACATAACATAAAATGTGTCGAATTTCAATCGAATAATTGGAGAAGAATGAGGCAGCAGCAGCAAACGAGATGAAAAAAGGTCGTTTTTTGTAATATCATTGAAAATGAAAATATGATACAATATGAAATTGCCATTTAAAGTGGCTTTAAAAGCTACTTCTTTTTTTGTGTCCAACCAAACACTCGCTTTTTAATAAAGTATGAAAGTCTGAATTTATTACACTCGTTTTTATCATCACTTAGGTGTGTTATGGGGTAGGTGGTAGATATGGCACATAATACATTTATTCATTTGGAACAATAGTAAATGAATGGATGTATGTAAAAAACTTATTAAGCCACAAAAGTAGAACAATTTTTCGTTATCGTATGGAAATTTACAAAAAATATATTTTCTTCTTCTTTGTCTTGGTGCTGGATGTTCTTGGAGATTTTGGGTTTTAATGCTTTCATGACTGACTGGCTGGATTGTTGAATAGTTGCCGTACTTGCTGTGTAATGTGTTTTCCCATGTTGAATTTGTTTGTTAAATTTTCAATGGGTTACATGAAGCTTAATAATACAAGTCAGTTAGACAATCGACATCAGACTACCCTGAATTAAGCATGATGTCTGATTCAATCCAAATCCGATTAGAGTTAAGGTGAACTAGGGTTGGATTTTTGATCGATTAACGAATTTATGCTGTTTAAGCAATTGAATTACAAGTAACAACCATTTAAGGAATGGCAAGAATCACGATTGATCTGTACGACCAGCTTATAATTCAAGCATAAATTCTTAATAATCAGAAATTCAGCCACTGTTATCAAAAAGACAACATTTCAAGATGCTAAGTCTAAATCAAGTAACTTTAAGGACATAAATAATTTTAAGCATATAAATAATTTAAGGATTAAATCAATGCAACTTTTAAGATTCGAACTCCTACTCGAAGGTTCTGTTCAATTTTCCAACTCGTCTTTCCACCATTTGATCATCTAAGCTCATATACTGATTATTGCTACTTTAACAACACTTTTATGATTTATTTCGCTTAATTAAGCCTTTTTACTCAGAAATCACGATGAATTTATGATCAGGATAGCCATAAATCCAACAATCATAGCCATCAAGACAGATTCCACTTCCTTTCACTACTCCATAGTATTATCAAAAGATTAATGCACATATGACTCTATAATTCATCCTTCAGACCACTATCTCCTGATTTGTTGCATTTCTTTTATTAAAAACTCACCCTAGCTTGAAAGAGTCAACAGACTCAAAACCTCGAGAGACACAAATGCGCTTCATTCATTCAATTAAAAATTGATTAATAAAAATCTCACACATTAGTTTTTTTCCCAACTGCTGTTTCTGTTTCTGTTCATTTGATAATAGAGAGAATGAATTATTCTACAATTTCACCAGAACTACAGCATACAGCACACAGAATAGAGCAGCATATAAAAGGGTCAACTATCAAGTTCATATTATGAATGAGAGAAATTTCTGGTAGAAAAATCAATTTTTATGCCATAAATCTTAATTCAGCTTTAATTTTTTATTTCTTTTAATTCACTTTGGCTACATAAAAAATTCAATTTTTTTTGCTGTTCTGCTGTTCCTGATGTGAGTGTATAGATACATCTATTGAGATGAGATTCAGGCATGTACACATTTATGTATGAGAAATAGATTCCTATACCAATATGAGAGAATAGGAGAGGAAGAGACACACTCAGGCAGCGAACATAAAGCACGAGACATATGAAATCCAGCATACAAATAATCATAAATTAAAGATCATTTTTTTGGCTTCATAGCGGGAACTAAAGGAAAAATATTGCAATGATATACACGAAAGTTGTAGCTACGTATGTAGCATGTAGAATCAATGTATTTTTATGATAATTTAATGGTGTGTATTTATCAAATTGAAGTAGAAAAATATGTAGAATTTTGTAGAATGAGAGATTGAGACATTTAAGATTCTTTTAGAGCAAATTTTTATTTTGTTAAGTAATTGAATCTTTTTCTCGTACTTTGACTGTCCTTGGAGGCATGAAATGTTCTTATTGTACTTTAGAACATCCTTGGCTTATAGAAAGGAGAAAGGCTCTTAAGAATCAACCTAATTTGGCATTTTTCACTTAATATTCGTGTGCCAAAGCACATTGGTTGCCTAGAAATGCATTATATAGTCGCAAATCATAGTTTGAGCAGCACTGTGCTAAGTTGAATAGTACTTAAAGGTAGAACTTGCTTAGAACTATGCCGAGCATACAAAAACAAAGGTCTCAAAGTTGAAATGGACAACAAATGACTTTATGGATGGTATAATATCACGAAGAAGGCCAAAATACACATTTACCAGACATTACTAATGATATAGAAGTGCAAGACATTTTAAACTGTCAGAAATTGTCTATGAATTTAACCAGCTCTAGATGCCAGATCTAGATAAATACACTTACTTACTTACTTACGGGTACCATGCTCCGACTTGGAGCCTAGGCTGCTTCAAAATGCCTTCCATCTGACTCTGTTGCTGGCTGTATCACAAAGCTTGTACAAATTCTCAGTTTTGACATCTAACTGGCATTCAATACACTTGGTTCTTGCTAAAGGAAGATAAAAAGGCAAGTTTGAGTAATCAAAAGACATCAGATAAGCTGCAAGGAGTCCACGTACACCAAAAATTAGCTTGGTTCAAGTAAGACAGGAGTGATAACTGCCTTTCCAATGAGTTTCAAATTTAACTAGCTATAAAACTGCTCTTAAATCCTTCAACAACCTACATCATCCTCAAATTCAACGATCAACCTCAATATAACTCCTAACAATATGCCAAATGCGTCAAATCCACCAATTCTCTTCTACTTCTTCAACATTCCATTCTTCCTCCCTATTTGTCTCAAAACTTCTATTTTTTTCCCTGCATATATATCATGTAAAATTATCTCACATTTCTATGCCATTTCTATGTCATTTGTGAGTCGAGACGATGACTTTTTATTCTTTTTCCTTCTTCCTACCTCCTGTTTGCTTTAATTTTGTCGATTTTTATACTTTTTTGCTTCTTTAAATTGTTCTGCAGCAGCCGAGAGAAAAAAGAAGCAAAAAATCACAGAAAAAATAAATAATCGGTGTTGATAAGGGTTCACACATTGATTTTAATATAAAAGCACCGAAAAAAAATTGTGGAAACTAAATATTCAACATTGTTTGTCTGCTTTATGATGTCTGACATGCAATATTCATAAATCTTAAACAACATACAGCAGCATACAATATGATGAAGAACAATTTTTACTTTCAATGCATGTTAAGGTGGGATCGTTTGTGAATGATGGCTATGAAAAATAGGATGTGCTGGATGTCAAGCTATTTTCCTGAATTAAGAGGGCTTAAATGGACTTGATAGGCTGCAGAGGACCTGTCTGTAGTCGAAATGTTCAGCATAACTTAACAATACTCACAAATATGGCTTGGATATAGTCTTAGACTACTCCAAACTGGCAAAGAGACCTTTAGAGACCGTAGTGGCCAATCTGTTTCATAAAAGCATGCTTTTTGCCTGCCAGGATTAAAAATTGCTTTGTTGGACGTATTTACCCTTAGCGGACTAAGAACATGCTCATATTAACTGATTAAGTATCTTTATAAGCACTTTTGCTAATGTGAGCATGCTCTTTGACGGTTAGGAAACAGATCAATTGTCCGGGAAAGCCCATGGCGTACAAGAGACAAGAATTGTTACCCCAGGCAGACATGATACTGAAATGGAGTCGAACTTGGTCAACTTTACCTAATCCAACTCCACATTAGAGCCACGTTGGCCTGAAGATACAATTTTTTACATTTTCCTCGTCATGAGCCTTTCGAGTATGATCCTATCCCTTCCAAATTCCAGATAACACCTAGTGAACCAACCTATTAGATGGAATCCTGTTTCCATACTCAATTTCAGGCTCAATTCCCCCTCTCAACTTCACAACATCATTCCTGAACAACTCCATCTAAGTGCTTTCATCATCAACATCATCAACATGTATAGCATATCGGTAAAATATTTGTCAACATTAGTTTGGAAAATATTGGTGTTGATATGTATTTAAATAATAAATAAGCTGCTTTAAGTAATAATAAGATATGATGATGTTCAGAGTAGTAATAATGAAATACATTACACTACTTAATCACGACATAAGAAGACATCATCTTTTGCACTTTATCAAAAAGGTATGCTTGTGCTTTATACTGTCTGTTGTGGAAGTAGTGCAAGAATATGTACATATTCGTACACAATGTACTCAACTATGTCCTGAAAATTTATTCCATCATAAAATAAAGATGAGGAAATTTTTTGGAACAAAACAAGCAGTGCTGATGAAGAAGCTTTAAATTGTCATAAAATTCAGATTTACTGCTAATTATTTTTCAAAGTACATGAAATTGAGGATGTTTTGGATGTCTTGGAAAGTTTATTACAGTAGAATAAGCTGTGATGGTAATGAACTTTTTGGATGACGGATTCTAGGTAGCTCTGTGACAGGGATGGTTTGTAGAGTAGGTACCGACGACCATCAAAAAGGAGGCTGTTGATTCCAGCTCCTACCGAGGGTTGCTAATCCTAATAGAAAATGATATCGGACAGTCGATTTATTGCGCTGATTCTGTCTTTGAACTGCCCGGCATTCACTCAATTTCAAATGTTTCAAATTGAGTATTTTGAGTGCCAATCAATTACTGCTGACAGATAGTAATCTTTAATTTAGTGTGGATCTTAAAAAATGTACGGAAACATGCTGTTTAGCAACATCTACCCTAGTGGAACAATCTATAGAATTTGTGTACTTAGCCACAGAATGCCAAGGATCAATCGACTAATCGCAACTTGTTCCACTCGTGCTGGTAGATTTTATGGACATTAGAACTCATAGTTGGATCCGAGAACTGCCTAAATAATGCCAAACTGGACTTTAGTCTACAATTGCAAGCAACAAACCTCAAATTCCAATTCCCAAGATTAAGAAAATAAAGCGTTTTATTATTGAGTTTCGAACTTAAGATCACTAGCTAGATATTGTAGATATTGCAATTTGAAGGTAGAATCAAAAGCTCTAACTCACTACACTACCTACCCACATCACAACATACTATTAACACCCTACAAAAATGCAAATTCAACAATGCCAATAACTCAAAAAATATTTCTTTTTTCACTTCATAAATTCAAATCCAAACCAATTCCATCCATTTTCAGCTTTTTCAACCATTTAACATGCTGTAGCATTTAAAATTCCTACATCAATATTCCAAAAAAAATTTTCAATATTTTTCCACATCACATGAATCTATCATTTCCTAAAAATATTTCAAAATTTGCTTGTTCACTTTACTTCATCATCGTCTTGTGCCTTGTATGAACAGAGATGAATTTATTTAATTCCCTGTAAAATTCAAAAAGATGGAAATATTGCTGCAAAAATTTTCAAGAATATAATTAATTAATTACTTTTCATATTCAAACATTTTAATTATTCATTACCGCTCATTTTAAATTTACTTTCCAGCTTAATTAAAATTCAAATACTTTGGAAAAAGTGAATTAAAATGGCCCGAGGAGCATTACACTGTGTATATGGTGAGCTGTTGTGGGAACGGATTGATGGTGGATGGATTTATTTATAGGACAGAGGTCATTGTGGAATTGAATTGCAGAAAGTATAGAGCAGAGATCCAAGTCGACTCGGATTTTAAAATTAGTTTTGTTGAAATTCTAAAAATACTCAAAATCCGAGTCGACTTCATATTCTGGCTTGGAGAAGTGTAGGACAAATTCAGATTGATTGTTAGGTTTTAACTTTCTAATAGAATGTTCTCATCGTATCTACATCGAAGAGGGATTATCATTGAATTCGACTGTATCTGACCTGATATCTTATTGACTAGGCTGCCTGGTACCTTGCTGAATAAAATACAATAAATTTTATCCGTTCAGACCTTAATATCCATAGTTTACATAGACCTATAGATTATATTGAGGTTCGAAGAACTTGTTTGATGATATTTCTGTCTGTAGTCATCAAAAGACGGTTGTGAGCATATGTTTTCAGTTCTTGGGATTCGAAAAACGACAAATGGAAATTCTCCCTGCCGAGTTTCGAACCCATTGATCGCTGAGTCGATGAGGAATGTTTAAGTCCCGAAGAATGAAGCCACTACGCCACCGAGCAACTGCGGTTCGTCCCTAAAGCTTAGTTGCTTAATTCAGATCTGATTCTAAACGTCTGGATCCACTGGTATTCAGCACCAAATTTCCTATCCCCAACAGGCAAAGAGCATGCTTTTAGACAATCTAACTCAAAAGCGGTCAGAAGTGGTATTTCTGTAACCTGGAAGCATGCTCTTTACCTGTTAGCATATATGACAGCTATCTCGGCAATTAAAAAGCAACTTGCACCTTTCAGCTCGGGTTTCATAACAAACTCTTTACATCTCAACAAGTCGTAAGAAGAAATATTTATAAAATACAGCCATCAGTCTCACTTGTTGTATAAATACGTATTTAAAATGTTTAAAGGTATTAAGAGATATAAGAAATAAGGAATAAAAAAGTATCAGATATTAAAGGATAGTAACACAGCACCGCATCGCTTGGAGAGAAGAAAAATTTAATTGAATTCAGACTTTAAAGGAGATGAAAAAAAAAAAGTTTTTCATTAAAGAAAGATGAGATGATGATGATTTCTTCTTCATCGCTTCCTTCATATCCACCTCATGTTTAATTCAAATAAAGCTTTAAGACCTGAAAATGCAATGGATTATGAAATATAGTCTGTCAAAATAACTTATTGCTGATGCTAGTGCCGTAGCTGTTGTGTTTTGTAAAACTTTGTCATATTAATACACCCGCACATACTCATGTACATCCACCCCACAATTCCAATACATTCTATAAGGTAAAACTTTGTTGTTTTTTTGTTCATAGCTGGATTTTTTTTGTTGCTGTTGCTGTTGATCAACATGAAACAAAAACAGAACAGCAGAAAAAGATTGAAACAATAAAAAGCGAGTCATAAATTTTTAACATGTAAATAAACGCGATGTTTTTGTTCACTAAAATAGCAAATAAAAGTTTTCTTCTTTACACCACAGTAGCAGCTTCAAAACTGATTTTATGCTGGTTTTATTTTTGTGATAGTTGAGATGATAGCTTTTTTGGGGTTGTAGTGAGGGTTTGTGACTATTTTTTGGTTGAAGCGAGAGTTTGTGACTTTTTAATCTAGTTTGAAAGGATAAATCTTATTTTAAAAGGTCAGTTAAACGATTTCAGGTTTAACGGTCATTTTGAATTCAAAATATATTTTCAAAAGTCATAGTTTTAGACCCTCGAAGCATTATTTTGTCTTTTATTAAAAATTGCACTGAAATGTTTATTTTATTCATAAAATCTAATTAAATTCATAAATCAAGACAGTTAAGTGATAGTTTCGTGATTTTAGAGTTCTTAAGAACCTGAAAAATCGTTCAAATCTAGTAAATAACTAGATTATCTAGTAAATAACTAGATTATCTAGTAAATAACATAAAATTCTCAAAAAACAACAGAAAAGTCATCAAATTCACATTCGTAAACCTTAAACACAATTTAAGATTAATCAGCAATTCATCATACATCAAAATATACTCATTCCTGACTCATTGTTCAACAGAATTACTCAAATCGCTGACAAATTTGATGAAATATCAACCATAAATCCACAAACTTACAAAACAACAGAATTAAATGTTCTAGCAGTCTTGTTCTGATTCCGAGCAGCACTTAATCGTCATTAGGGCACTACTACGTCATCATGGATTCAAACAGATCTAAGAGAAACCTTACGGCATCATGTTTTTGACTCATTTTGTAATTTCCTGCAGCGTGCCACTCGGACAACTTATTATCATATTTAATAACCATTACCAACCTTAATATTTCAGTTATATACCCTCACATACATGTTTTCATTCCACAAACGATGCATTGATTTCAATTCCATTTCTGAGTAAACGTAGAGAAATGTAAAAAAGGCATCCGTATCATCTGCTGCTGTAGAAATAGACGAAGTGAGAAAGTTGTTGAGTATCGGCATTTGCACCTTAAATAAACAGTTGTGCCATTGCAATGTGCTGTATCTATCTATATATACATGTATGAATATTATGAATGTCCGCTTATAAGCTATCTCGAGTTGGAATTCAAAGCAGTATGAAATGCAGTGCAATGTAACAAACTATTTGCTTCCTACTTTTTTACTTCTTCCTTCTTTTTTCGTTCTCAAAACAAAATTGAAAATGTGAATTGAATGTTTAATGAGTTAAGGGACTTATTCTTCATCATCATCAACGGCATCCATGCTGTCGTGGACGTAGACGTAAGTCTATATGTACAGAAATCTCTGTCCAGTCGGGACGGGCAGGTGTGAATTTTTTTATATTCCATATCGTTCACTCTGTGTTGTTTATTTCCCGGATATGTACAAGCGAGTAAATTTCAACACTATAGTGTGTTAAGCTCCAGAAGATCATATTTTTTCAGCAACCGTTATCTGTAATCAACTTGCAAAAAAATGATATTTTTTGATGGGTGTTGAGTAATTTTAGTTTAGATTGGCTGGATGTCTGTTGGATGTGGTTTTGCTTTAAGAGTGGCAAATGTAAGCAGCATTGTGGAATTTGGGGAACATTCAGTTTGAAGGAATTGGAAATTGGTAAGAGATGGACTGTGATAGATCCAGTTTCCGGTGCTATCTTAGGTTCCATGGCTCACAATTGATCTGTAAAAAATCAATAAGCAAGTATTTGATTCTAAGAAAATTATCCTGCATCTCATCAACCAAACCATACCTCACGAACATCCATAAAATGCGCTTCAAACTAACTGACCCAAATTTGATCCCTTACATTTCCAGTTCATTCCTCCGTTTGTTGATTTTACTCACTGAAAAAAAAAATGCTGTGCTGTTCTATAAACAAAAGTTGAAGTTGCCTAGTGCTTATGCATTAACATTCATACACACACACACACTTATGCTTTTTGTTGATGAAATATGCAAACATTTATTTTATTTCATACCTTTTATTGTGTCCTTTATTTCTTTTAAAAAAATTATACAATTTTTACAATCAAATACATTATGAATAAACGTTTAGGACTTAAAGGCGAGGTGAAGGATGCGCAATGAATGTAACGATGAGGAAAGCAGTTGTGGGCAGATGAGGAAGCACTTGGTGTCTTTGAGAGGATTACAGGATGCTGATATCAATATTCTTCGTGTAAATCGATTGAGATGGGAAAGTCATGTGAAAAGGTGACCACCGGATGCCCCAGTATATAGAGTATCATTTGCAGACATTTAAGATGACAAAAATTCGAGGGAAAGACCAAAAAACTCCTAGACTGAATGTATTGATAAGGACGCTAGAGTTCTCAATATTCCGAACTGGCAGAAGTTATCGGAAGATAGAGCTGTCTACAGAAGTTCTCTAAACGCGGCAATAGGACTTCGTGCGCTGCAGTGCCAAGGAATTATGAAGTAAGTAAGTATTATGAATATAAGTATGAATAAATCATTAAAAATTAAGGCTTTATGCAATTACGATGAATCTTTTTCTTCATGTCATTCAATCTATCAGCATGACAAAAATCATTCGTACATCCACTGTTTTGTAAATCTACATATTTAAAGTTTGGTTTATTATTAAACATTGTATGACTTAAATACTTAAATTTGTTATTTTGCAACCAAATCCATTCAAGTTTCCTATTGTTAATGAAGTGTCTGTCACTAAGATATTGAAGTTTATTGGTATCTAAAGAGATGTTCCTTAATTCAGCGAAATTATCGAATGCATTATCATCAATATAAGATATTTTGTTGCCACCAAAGTCAATAGCTATCAAGTTTTTGAGATTTTGCATTTTATGCGTTTCTACGTATTTTAATCGATTTTCAAAAAGATCCAGGAACTTTAATTGATCAACATCCTCAAAAGCATCTGAATCTATGTGTGATATTTGGTTACGACTTAGCCATATTCCTTCAAGTAGCTTGAGATTCTCAAAATTTCTTCCCGAAATTCTTTTGATTGAGCAATTATAAACTTGATATGCAATTAAATTTGAAAAAATCTTGTAGACTTTTATAGGCAGATATGAAACTTTTTTCGCATCATTCATAAAAAATCCTTCCACAGATATATCATATTCAGAATTCAATTGATATTCATCGGTTGAAATTGTTTGATTTGGATAAACTTCAAATGTTTTTATTCTTTTATTTAAAATAATCCATGGTTTTAATGCTTTATCGCCATCTATTTGAGGTTGACAAATTCTTCCTTTGTAAAATATTGAGATCAATATTAATAACGTTAATCTGTATGTATAAGAAAAATGAATAATATTAATATTCAAGTTTTAAATTGAATGAATTTAATGGTTCGAAATGTGCAAAATATGTTGTAAGTTCTGATAAGCATATTAGATTTAAACATGTAAACCTCTGATTAGTAATATCCCCTATGGCAGCGAAAAAGCAACACTGGCGTAGTGGTTAGAGTGTCGGCCTACCGACTCTAACAACCCAGGTTCAATTCCCGAAGAAAGTCTAGTTGGATTCGAGTGCTTTTTCGCTTTTTCTAGTCAAACCAACTCGGATTTTGTATTTACGACACACAAATTGTGACTAGGTACAATGTATATCTATTCCCTAGAACTAGTTAGACTACTGAGCAGAGCGATATGCTTATTACATTTACATGTGCATAAGGTTCATGGGGTCGTTCATTAACTAAAGTTCTTACGGGGAAGTGAGGAGGCTTTTTGTAATTTCGCGATACATAATAATTGAAAGACCCCTAACTCATTTACTTTAAAATACTTACAACTTCATTTTATTTAATTTTAATTTGAATTATTATGACGCATAATCACATTAATACTTTAATTTGTATCTGTTCACTCCAAATCCGAAAGATAAACTGTAAAAAATACAGATTGTTTTATTTTAATACAAAGTAGTGATTCAGTTAGTCATACAGTGACTAAATCAATTAATCATCCAAAAAATATGTCATTAAATGTTATATGATATACTTACTTACTTACTTCGCTGGTCGTACATATCTATTTGGATCAATGACCTCCCACTGATGTAGCCTGAAGTTGGCTTTATCGCTGGTTTCCACTTGCCAATTTCCAATATAAAGCGCAACAAGGATAAAGATAGTATTGCGCTTGGTATTGGAATATGGCAAATAGAAGCCAGGGATAAGCCAGCTTAGGTAAATATGTAAGGAAGTAAGTAAGCGCAACACTATCTCTATCGACAGCTTCCTTCCCAGAGTTTATTGGTCATCCACGTTATATGATATATTCACATAAAAGATGAGTAAATTAAATGAAACAGCATCATAATCAGCAACTCAATTGTTGATTCACCAACTATTACATCCCGCTCGCAGCCCCGCTCCATCAGTTTAAAAACAAATAAAAAAGTTCACGCTAAAAGAAAAACTTTTTAATTTTATTTAAAAACATTTTTTTTTTATCCTCAACATCAAAAAAACTGCAACTTTCCTTTACACTTACTCCCAGCATCATGAATTTCTTATGCTTTGTAGCTTAATGTTTATTATGAAGTTTAAAAGGAAAATTTCTCTAAATTAACTCTATGAAAATACAAGAAATGAGGATGATATGATGATGAAAGCAGCTTAAGGGGGTGAAAAGTTATTTACAAAGATATTAACTTTAATTGAATGTCGGCTTTGCCTTTTGCTTTAGCTCAGTATAAAAGTCAAAAGTATTCTCATCTCACACACACATTGATTTTATGTACGTTAGGATTTCATCTAGATATGCTTTGGTAACGTTTATATTATGCACATATACACTCACAATGTATTTCTTTAAATAAAGATATTTGCACTATCTATAAATTTGCTGAGATTATTATGCTATTATTCAAATGATTTGATATTAAATATTTGTATATCTTGGCCAAATGCATACATGAGTGGATTCTGGATTTCCCTACTTAATGAATGAATGAATTTTGTGTGAAGATATATATCTCTATAGAATCATGCATTATCTCTTATTCAGACATTTACATATTCACACCTTGCCATCATTTATTTGTTTGAAGTGATTTTTGAGTAATTTTTTGAATAGATTATGGAAGTTGGAGATTGTTGGGTGATGAATTAAATTGTTGAAAGTGCTGAGATGTAGCCTAACAGACACAGGACGAGATAAGCTTTGAACTTAGCCATTTTATGAGGTTATTAAAATGTGCTAACCAAGAGCGTTTCTAAGGAGACTGATGGAAAATTGGTGCTCAAATTATCCTTTTTGTACAAAAATTCTTCTTCCGTCCTCCAAATAGATCTGACTCTTGGTATGAATTAACCCTCAATTTTGTCATTTGATTCATCGTTAAGCAGTTATATGTCATTACAGAATTAATGTAAGGAAGCTGTTGATAGAAATAGTGTCACACTTGGAATTGGTAATTGGCAAGTAGGAGCCAGCTATAAAGCCAGCTTCAGGAGCCGACTGAAGGAGGCCATAAATCACATTTGATATGTACGGCCAACGAAGTAGGTAAGTAAGTACAGAATTAATACAGAAAACCAAATGATGCCCCAGTTCTTAAAGTAACAATTGCAGACTTTGAGGATTGCAAGAGATCGCAAGGAAGACCGCAAGGAACATCGAAGAATTCTTAGAGTGGATGTGTTGAATAGGACGCTAGAGTTCTTAATATCCCGAACCGACAGAACATTTCGAAAGATAGAGACATTCTCTAGGCGCGGCAATGGGCGCTCGTGCGTCTTAGCCAATAAAATAAGTATCAAAGTAACTTGAAAGTTCTCAGTTTGAATCCTTCAACTTTTTGGGTATCCTTTTCATAGATTAAGGTATTTTAACTCAGGAGTGAACGACTTATAAACCGCAGAACAGAAAAGGTTGTCCACCACTGTTTTAACTGCAATATTAAAGTAATTAAGTCAAAATTGGAACTCTAAATATCAAGTATGGATAATAATAATCCAGAATTCTTAGTTTTATTCATATAAATTCATCAAAATCCAACAAGAATTTCTCAAATTCACCCAAAATCACGGTCAGACTATTCCCAAAACCGTTTACAACCCTCATCACCAGTAGAGCATGAGTATGAGACTCTATACAGAATTTGAGAAGTGACGAAAAAAAAAATATATTTATATATATTCAAAAATACTCTACAATGTAGCGTGTATATTCATTTTATGTACATATATCCGTATATGCGGTTGATGGAATGAAAGCTTGGATGCTTTTAACAATTTTCAACATCAATATTTTACACCTTATCACATCGCAAAAAGAGAGAAGCTGCTATTTTGTTGTATTGTTGTATTCAGTTCCTATGCTATAGTAAAACACTTGTTTTTTCATTATAAAAGAAAATTGATGCGTACTATTGTACTCTTCAACAACTATTCATTTGCATTTTCTATAATTTTCTGTTGCAGTCTGAAAACCGATAAAGCTGATGCTACTGTTGATGATATTACTCATTCTATATATGCTGTGTTCCATTTTCCTGATTCTGTTGTAAAAATAAAGGAAAGTTTTTCGATTTAAAATTATGGAAAATTTCCCCATAGAATTTTATTATTTTATTCCTTTTTTTTCAACAACATCTCCACTATTACCATTCTTGTACTATGTATCTATATCTATATATCCTCTATCACAAGCTTCATTGCATTCTTGATTCAATCACCAAGTGCTCTTCTCTCATTCTCAGTTATACTGAAAACCGCAATATGCTCACCTCTTACTTAACCACGATTATTTCCCTATTGGATAAACTGCTTTGATTCGCTTTACTCTCCTCATGGCTCTATGCTGTATATTTGTGTGTCTCTATTTCTCTGTTACATTTTATACTAGCTACTTCTGTTTGTCTACAAATACTTGAAATTACTTTGGTAAATATTTGTTCATTTCAAAAAATATTTTTCGGATAAACAGCAACAAAGATATGGTGTTGAAGCAAGTCCTGCTTCGTGGTTTTAATGAAAGGCGTTAAATTAATTTAAACGGTGCAAAATTAGCCATTATGGCTTTTTGGTCAAGATTTTATGCTGAATGATGGAGGTTTTTGTAAATTAATTATGGATGGGGTGTGGGGAGGATGTTGTAGCTATGGTGAGAGATGTGATGAACAGTGAGTGGTACTTGATGTTGGATGATTTGGAAATGAGAGGTTGTAAAAGTGTGGAATTTAATGTATTTGCTAGTAAATTTGTGTGTCGTGAATACATAAACAGAGTTGGAGTGACTAGAACAGATAAAAAGCACCCGAATTTAATTAGGTTTTCCCTGGGATCGAACCCAGGATCTTTGAGTTGACTGCCCGTCTTTTTAACCAACTAAACCGCTAGAATTGCTATTTTTTCGCTGTTGAAGAATCGAACCATAGATAGGAGATTCTACTAAACCTATGCCAGATCTCTGTGGCGGAGTTGTTCGGCATCATACCTAATATCTGTATCAATCTATTGAAAGTACGTGGGTTCGATTCCTATCAGACTCAGTGTCTCTCAATCAATATGAAGTGTTCTCAATATGACAAAGATCCTCATTCAAGGATGAGGCAAGTATGAATCCATTCAACAGATATGTAAAGTGAACGTATAATACACACAGAAGAGTATCCATGGAGAATAGAAATTTCATCAAAAATCTCAGATTCTTCAATATTTCCCCTGTTAGTGGACATTGTGACTGGACTTGAGCAACTTTATCTGATATGTATCATACCTTAACAAATCTACAAAGTACGATGATCCCAATTTAAGCAACTCCTAACCTCAAAATTCTCAAAATTCACAACATACCCTAATAACATCCATAGTTGTTACAACTCTCTAAAACTCATCATTTATGAGCACTTACAGGAACTATATTAACACTTAAGGCCCTCAAAAATATTTCTATAACCCATAACATTATCATCATTTTTCAAAACTTTCCATTCAACAATCTACTTCTTTTTTATCCTCAAAATTATTTTTTCAAATGGATAAACTTTTAATGTAAAAGCAATTCAAATTTATTGCAGATTGTGTTCAATTTCCTTTCCTCAAAAAATAAAGCATTTTTGTTTCAAAGTTTTTAAGGATTTAATTGTCGAATTTTCCATTTCATCTCTCGTTTTTAAAATAAAATTAAGTTTTTAAATTTTTTCATATTTTAAAAAGCTATAGAACAAAAACAATAATAAATGACGATTATATGAAGACAGTCGCTTCTGTCTTTTTTTTTAGGATGCACACACAAAAAAATGTATATAAGGCGAGAGAGAAAGGAACTATATTATTTGAATTAGCAAAAGAAAACTTCCATTTTCATATCATTTGATGCATAATGAAACAAAAGCGGAAATGAATTTGTTACTTTTTTTTACAAAATTATTAAAAAAAAATTTAATTTGGAATATTTCATGAAAATTTATCTTCTTAGTCTACTTTATTCAGCTTTCAAAATATCACTAGCTGAAATAAAAATTTATAGTACTTACGGATCTTCGTTTTTTGAACCTGCAACAGATATGGCAAGAAAAAAACCTTTGTTCTATCTTCAAATGGGAAGGGTGTGTCTTAATTTTCCTCAATTTTCCTCCTTACTTCCTTAATTATTATCCTTTCCTTTCCAGAAATTACTTCCTCTTCTTTCCTCTTAATTCCTCTTAATTCCTCTTCCCTAAACTTGTCCTTTGTTCTGATAGATTCAATTAACCTGTTCGTAATTAATTATTTCATTTATTTTTCCCTAAATTATCAAAATTTCAATTCCTTACTTTTCTTCTATCCGTAAAACTTCTCAACTTATATCCTTTTGCTATAATCTGATAGATTAATTAATCTTTAATGATTAATAAAAAAAATCACGATGCTATCTTTCTCAATTCACTCTTAAGAAAATTCACCACACAGTTAACACCCTAATTTTTTGTTGGATTTAAATTTTAATCCTTCAAGAATTTCTTAATCCATGTGTAAATTCGATATGTAAATTTAATAAATTTCAAATTTTTTTATAACGAGAAAATTTTCAACACACCCCGCGCCACAAAATTTTATTTTAATTAAAATTGATTATATGGATAATAAAAATAAAAAGGAAAATTCGTATTGTTACCTATTTGAGCATTCAAAATTGGATTGATTGAAGTCATTCGAGACATTTGCTGATTAATAGGAAAAAATGTATGAGGTGGATTAGAATTAGTAGGTAAGCACTGTAAGGAATTTAAGTGTTTATGATCCATCCATGGTACTTGCCGTTGACTATTCACGTAAACCTGATTTTGTAAGGCAGTGTTCCTTAACATTTCCTCGCTGTTTTGTTCCTTAATCGATCTTTCTTGTAATATATCGTTCAACTTGTTATTAGTAGTTACCAGTTGGCTTTCCAAATTTCTGATAGCACGAATAGTTGTCTCCTCGTTACAACGTTGTTGATTCGTAGGATAAGGATGAAATCGACGACCTGATACTGCGACATTTTGAGTGCTAGTTGACACTGCTACGTTTTGAGATCGATTTGAAACTGGCACCTTTTGGACACTACTGGAAATTCTAGAAACTTGTTGAGAGTAAAATGCATTAGAGTCGAAATATTCATATTCATGATATATGTCAGAATATTCTACGTTATAATTTTGGCGTTTTAGAAGCACAAGTAGTTGTGATGCCTCAACACTTTTGGTCAAAGATATGTAAGAGACATTTTTGTTGGAAATTAAGTAATCAACTTGAAATCTGCATTTTCCTACTACTTTTGCCACTATATCCAATACATTTTGAGAATCTAAGGTTTTGAACTTTAGCGTTCTATCTTTTAATACTGACAATCTTCTCATCTCAAATACCATGTATTTCATGCCTACTACGCGATAATACAAATCGTGGCCTTCAACATTTATTTTGTATCCTCTGTCTTCAAGCTCCTGAATATCCAAAATCTTGGTCATAAGATAGTGCTTCCTAAACTCAACGATCAAATTGTAACTTCCTTCTTCTGTTGCTTCCTTTTTAACAAATCCAACGCCCTTATATTCATTCACGTTAATTTTGAACTTTCGATTGAGATTATTAAATAACGTGAGGATAGAAACTTCTTGTGGAATCTCAAAAAATTTTACAGTACGTAAGTTCATCTTGAAATTTATCTAAAATTAGAAAGAAAGAAAGATTAGTGATATCTCATATCGGCAGAAATTTATAATTTCATATCTAGTGATATTTTGTGCAATAATCTGTCATAACTATTTTAAATTCATGCTTGATAGTATTATCAAACGATCAAATACTCTAATATAGAGAAATTTTTTTTTTATATGTATATATATGTAGTGAGCTCGCTTAGTAATGAATTATTATTTAATAAGATGGCCAGTCTTACTGATTTAATTCCTTTTTGGTTTTATATATATAAATATATGGGATCTCGAGAATAAATATGCATTTTACATTTGTATAATATTATTTTTCTATCATTAACTTTTTTCTTTTCTTTTCATCAACTTTCTTTTTTCCACAGACTTCCCGTTATTTTAATTTTCTTTCCTCAAAAATTCATATAAACTTATACTGCCAAAAAATGAACATTCTTTTATCATACATCCACATAATGTTACTTAAAAATATATATATAATTTTACAAACTTAATTATAATTTGATTTTTGCGACTCCTAAAGCCGGTCTAGTTACGATTGAATAAGTTTCATCCTTATATTTCCTCATTATCTCTTTTTTATTGAAATTCAGAGTTCCATTAAATGAAACTGTTATATTTTGTAAAGTATTCTTTTTCCTAAAAGTAACACAACCTCCCTTACTTGATCCTTACTGCCTCGTTTAATATCAATGATTTTTGCCAATCTCCATGAATTAGTAACAGAAGGATCGGCTGTAACTACTATGTCACCGACTTCTAAAGGTTCTACTTTATTAATCCACTTTTCTCTTCTTAATATTTCGGGCAAATAATATGCAAGCCATTTTTCCCAAATAATGGCTGACATCTCTCTTATATCCTCCCAATACTTTTCTATGGATGTTGTATTTCTACTTTTAGCAGGAATTTCCTGATAATTATTTCTCAACATTAGGAAACTATTAGGAGTTATAAAATCATTAAATGCATCAATAGAGTTATTCAAAGCAAGAGGTCTGTTGTTAAGTACACCCACAACCTCCAAAAGTATAGACTTTAAAGTAAAGTCATCGTAATGTCCCTTTTTATTCATCATCATATTATTAATGTGTTTAATGGCATTCTTCACTAAACCAACCATTCTTTCGACGCTTCCTTGCATATGAGAAGCTCTAGCTGGTCCAAAATCAAACTCCACAGGCCTCCTAATTATTCCTTTAAGAAGGAGCTTCTTATTCCACTCTTCATGCTTTTTTGCAATGATTGAGGATGCTCCTAAAAAGTTTCGTCCATTGTCACAAACTATTCTTTTAGGAGATCCTCTTAAAATAAATGTGTTTTGTAAAGCAAGTAGAGTAGAATTTGAATCTAAGCCCTTAATCAGCTCTAAATGTAAAGCTCTTGTGGTTAAACAGCTATACAATAATATGTACCTTTTTTCTAGCACATTTCTAGCATTAATTACTTTTATAGGACCAGCAATGTCTATTATGCAATAAGTAAATGGATGCTCAAAAACAGCAAGTCTGTATGAAGGTAAATCTCCCATCATTGGAATTGCTGGTTTTGCATTGTATCTATTACAAAAAATGCACCTGTTAATTATATTTTTAACTACACATCTGACGTGCGGAATGAAGTATTTAGAAATTATGTTACCTATAACATTATTGACACACACATGCAAATTATCTTCATGATATTTCAGAACCAGAAGTTCAGTAAATTTATGTCTTTTAGGCAATATTATCGGAAATATTCGATTATATCCAAATTTTTTTATATTTTCCTCATTGTGTGTGAGTCTAGTAGTAGCTCTAAGAACATTATCTTCATCAATCCAAGGGGATAATTTAAACAGCCTACTTTTTGCAGCTAATTTTTTATTGCTCTTAATGAGCTTAATTTCTTCTTTGTACTCATCCATTTGAGCATATCTTATCATTAAACTCTCAATATGTTCATACATAAAATTAGGGCTTAATATACTGTTTCTTTCTACGTAAAATTTTTCACGCAAAGTTTTTATAGTTGACTTTAACTCTCTATTGTGTTTATCAGCATTCTTTTGCAGTTCTAGTGTTGCTATTTCCCTAAGTATTAAATTGTTTTTAAATAAGTGTAACCATTTGTAAGCTAACTGTATCGTAACTAAATACGACCTGTAAGATTTATGAGGTTTTGGGTTAAACAATTCATTTGAAGCTTCTTCTAAATCTTCTTCATCTAATTGGGTTATAAGACATGAATTTTCATTAGGCTCTGATTTCGGCCATTGATCTTCAGGTATTGTGAAAATTTTTGGTACAAACCAATCATTATTATATTTTATTTCGGGAACTGAAGTCTCTTTAGTTCCAAAATCAGCAGGCATTAAATCAGTTGGCATCCAAAGCCATTTGAAATCTTTTGAAAGACTTTGAATCTTATCTACTCTATTCTTTACATAAATAGTTGGCTTTTTAGGACTTCTTCTAATCCATTCAAATACAGCAGCATTGTCAGTTATGAGAAAAATATCTTCAAATTTTAACTTATGCATATTTATCACTGTATGCACCATTTTACAATTTTTAAAGGCAGCATCTAACTCAAGTTCGGGAATAGTTCTTTTTTGTTTGTAAGGTGCAAGAAAGGTTTTAGCATAAATTAATCTGTGACCAGCTTGCTTTTTATTTTCATCTAAGAACCTAATGTACAGTACAGCACATAAAATATCTTTACCAGCGTCAGCAAAAGCCCAAAGCTGTATCCTAGATATTATATTTAGATTAAAATTATAGTACCTAGGAATTTCTATACTTTTGCTAGCCTCTATCCAATTTAAACATTGTTTCCATTCTTCAAATAGCTGATCATCAATCACTTGTTCCCAATCATATTTTTCCATGCATACCTTGTGATACACAAGTTTAATTTTAGAAGTGATGAATTGTAAAAATCCAATAGGATCATAAATCGACATTAGTAACTGTAGTATTTGACGCTTATTAGGTTTTTCATTTCCGTTTAATATTTTCTTGCTTATTTTATCCAATCTCAAATTAATAGAGATCTTATCCTTGCCAAAATCAAGGATATGCCCCAACAACATTTCTCTTTCTTCATCGCTAAACAACTTTTCTTGCCTTTTATGTTCTTCACATAAAGAACTTTTCAAGTAAATTAATACATTCTTTTCATTGCTATTTATTTTCAATAGAGTGAAACCTCCTTTTTCCAAAATGATTTTTGCCTCTAATGGCAACTGTTTGGATTTCTCCAAACAGTTATTGGAAAAAACAATGTCATCGACATATGTTAAATTTAAAATTAAATTCGAGGCTTCTGGAAATATATTAATATATTCTTTAGCTACTAAATTTTTCACAAATTGTGAAATGGTTGGGGAACATTTTGCACCAAAAGGTAGCACTAGCATTTTAAATACTCTTATTTTCTCTTCTCCTGGGAATCTAAACAAAAATCTCAAAGACTCGGTATCTTCTTCCTTAATTTTAATCTGATGGAACATCTCCATGATATCCCCCTTAACTATATATCTTTCTTCACACATTTGAAACATAATCTGCAAAATGTTGTTATAAAGATTGGGTCCTGCCATTAAATAATCATTCAGAGATGTTCCATCAATCTTGGCAGCTAAATCCCAGATCATTCTCATTCTTTTATTCTTTGGAAAAATAAAAAAAATGGGATTAAAATAAGACTTATTAGTCATTGTATTGTTTTCCTCTTCATTAAGTTCCACAGCATAATTTTTTTCAATCAAATTCTTAATTTCTACAACACACTCTTCGAATCTTTTAATCTTTAAGGCATGTTTTTCTATTAGTTTGTATCTTTTTAGCGCTAAATCATAAGATTTTTTTGTTGGCAATATTACATTGTCCTCCTTAAAGAGCAACGGAGCCTCGAACTGGCTGGTTCCTTCAATTCTTTTTACTTCAGCTTCTAACTTCCTTAAGGCTACTTCATCTTCATATAATGTTCTGTCATTCTCTTTTGGTTGATGGTATTCAAGCCCAGTCACTTCTTCTTCCATTTCTTTTAGCTCCTTTATCTCACTAGCTGTCAAATCTGACATAACATAATTATTCCTACTATCATTTTCAGTTTCTGTATTTAGTTCCATATATATCTTTTCTAATGGCCATACAGACCCCATTACATAGTCCCCAATTGGTGACCTAACTCCTAAAAGATTATTACTATTATAGGATTTAGCTTTAAAAAGTTTAACTTGCTTGAAAACCCACAAATTGTCTATCCCTATTACTCCAGATATTAAATTGTAATCTACTAAATTTAACTCCTTCAAATGAGGGTACTTTAAAAGAAAATCTTTTGCCTTAAACCTCTGACTACTGATATTTAAATTAAGCATAGTTCGAAAAAATAAATTAAATTCCTTCTTCCTGTCACTAACCGTTTTACAGCAAGTAACTTTAACTATGCGAGAGCAATCATCTTCTCTTTTCTTATCGCCGGACCATCTTAGTTTTAAAGGAAACCAAGGTCCTACAAGCTGCAAACAATTGGCCAACTCTTCTTCTATCATGGACACAGTGCTACCTGTATCCAAAAGAAAAGCGGCTTCAATTTTATTTTCTAGCTTTAACACTATTATAGGTAAGATTTCAGTAGCTGAATTGGTACTAGATACTTTATGGGAGCAATAGAAATCTTGTGTTTCATCAGAACTTATTGTATGAAACGTGAACATAGTATCTTCTTTTTCATAATTCTTAAAATGATTACTTGTGCTACTGAAAAGTCCTACGTTCTTAATTTGATTAAACCTTTCTTGCTTCTGATCCTTCTCTACTGAATTAATATCTGAATCATTAATGTTATTGTTATTTCTGTCTTCATCTTTTCTATTGATTTTTACTAATTCCCTTTGAACTCTCTTTCTGTTTGTTTCTTCACAATTATTATTTCTCTCATATTCTTTTTTAATAGCAACTCTCTTATAACAGTATAATCCGTGATGTTTTAATTCACAATTTTTAACCAAACACTTCATGGATTTACTGTATGGACAAGGAAAGTGATTTTCTTGACCACAAAAAGTGCATCTCTTTTGCTCTCTCGCTAACTGCGAAACAACTTTTCCATCTAATTTCCATAAATCACGACATTTATTTGAAGGATGTGAATTATTCTTATGGAACCAACAATAAGAATTGTTGAATTTCTTTCCATTAAAAGCATTAGTTTTATTTTCACATTCAGTGTTATTGTATCTGCTTCTAAGGTTATTCCTAGAGGAGAAACTTGGCTTTAATTCTTTAGAAACATTCAATCTATCATTTCTTATCCGTACTTCTAGTTTAGGCAACTCTTTGTCAAGCACCTCCACCATATGACCCAAATTTACAGAAATATTTTTTGATTCAACTTCATACTGCTTTTCTATCCATTTATTCTTTATCCAACTAGGTAGTTTGTCACTTATTTCATTTATGAACATTTTATTGTTGATATAAGAAAGATCATTATAGGCTACAGCTAAGAAATTAAAATTTCTTACCTTGTCAATAAACTCTATTAATTTACTTATATGCTCGGGTCTGATTTTAGGAAATCTACTGATTTCAGTAGCATCTTGACTAATGGAATTCAAACTTAACTTTAGTCTTTCATTTATGTGCGTAATAGATTTTAAGTATGTTTTGACATTAAATAAACCCTTACCCCCAATTCTTTTTACATCATTACTTTTTATAGCTGTTTGTATGCGAACTATATTTTCAGTGTCTTTAAACTTTGTGTATGTATTAGAGAAAGCTTCATAGAACACTGTCCACGACATATCAGTGTCAACTACTTCAGGGAGTTTATGCAAAGATTGTTTTTCGAAATACTCCAATGCCTTCTCCGCAAAAGTATTATCATTAGATGTTTCTTGTGAAGAGGCTCGAGAATTAATTACACTGGATTTTCTCTTTAATATTCTTTCTTGTATCTTTTCACATTCATCGCATAAAAACTCGCTAGTGTTTCTATCTTTAGTAAGACTTTCAGCAGTACTCAAACATTCTTCGTGATAAACATCATCACAAGCATAACAAGACAACAATAATTGACTATCTACTTCTTCTTTACATACCACACAGTTTTGTTCAGGCATCTTGGTGTTACTGGATGTATCGACTTCTGTTAGACTAGACTCATCAAATATCTTTCCACTAAACATTAGCTTTTCCTGCTTATGGTCTGTACATTTCCATTTTTGCACATAATTTTCTGTTCTATCATCAACCTTCAAACAATTCACATGTATCCAGTTGATACAGTCTTGCTCAGCACATACAAATCTTTCTTCTTGAACAGTAGCTCTTTTTTTACACAAATTACACTCTTTCATTAATCGCACTTTTTTTACTTTCATAAATATTATCACTTTTGTGAATCTTATTACTTCAACTTGAGGAATTAATCAGACAAGTACGGGATGGTACATAATCATTTTATCTTTATTAAACTAAATTATGATATAACTTACAACTTATTTATACTTTATTGAATTCACCTTATCACTGGATATTTATTTATTTTTATAGCTTAATTCTTAGACCATTAGGTTTTTTGATAACTGCACATCACTTATGTATCACAATTTAACAATTATATCACTAAATTATCATTAAATGTACTATAAAGTATTTATTTTAAATAACCATTAAAAAAAATAATTGAATATCAACTTCACCTCAAAATGTCACCATAAAACCTTTTCTTTTTTAACGATCTTTAAATATTTAAAGTTCCTATAATTTTTTTATTTGCTCTTTATTTAAATTTCTCATGTACGTTATTTTGCTATAATTTAATTGATCTAACTTGACTTTCTTTTCTTCTTTTTTTTTTTTTTTCTAATCACTTAACAGGAACAATCAATAGAAAAGAGTTCCTCCATTCAACCTTCACTTTTTAACACCACATGAAATAATATTCTAGCCTCAATCTCTTTGTTTAACACGTTTTCTTTTTTTTTTTTTTCCTGGATCTTATTGTTCAACTTTTACAGAAGGATCCAAACACATGAGAAATTAATATTTTCTTTTTAACTAATATGGCTAAATCTTTCACTCATAGCCCTGATCTGTACACTAAGCTGTTAAGCTTCTTTGGATATCTACCAAAGTTAATTGAATGTTACTTTTTTTTACAAAATTATTAAAAAAAAATTTAATTTGGAATATTTCATGAAAATTTATCTTCTTAGTCTACTTTATTCAGCTTTCAAAATATCACTAGCTGAAATAAAAATTTATAGTACTTACGGATCTTCGTTTTTTGAACCTGCAACAGATATGGCAAGAAAAAACCTTTGTTCTATCTTCAAATGGGAAGGGTGTGTCTTAATTTTCCTCAAATTTTCCTCCTTACTTCCTTAATTATTATCCTTTCCTTTCCAGAAATTACTTCCTCTTCTTTCCTCTTAATTCCTCTTAATTCCTCTTCCCTAAACTTGTCCTTTGTTCTGATAGATTCAATTAACCTGTTCGTAATTAATTATTTCATTTATTTTTCCCTAAATTATCAAAATTTCAATTCCTTACTTTTCTTCTATCCGTAAAACTTCTCAACTTATATCCTTTTGCTATAATCTGATAGATTAATTAATCTTTAATGATTAATAAAAAAAATCACGATGCTATCTTTCTCAATTCACTCTTAAGAAAATTCACCACACAGTTAACACCCTAATTTTTTGTTGGATTTAAATTTTAATCCTTCAAGAATTTCTTAATCCATGTGTAAATTCGATATGTAAATTTAATAAATTTCAAATTTTTTTATAACGAGAAAATTTTCAACAGAATTAAAATAATTCATAATGCTGAAAAGTATAAGTACATAGATAGGAGGGAGGGAAAAGAGAGATGAGAAAAAGGAATATCATTGAGAGTTGAATGACGATGCAAATAAAACAAAAAAAGGAAGAAGCAGCAGCAAAAGCTGAAAAAGAAATGAAATCTCTTCAATGGAAAATAAGAAATGGTAGAGAAATTGAGGATTAAAGTGATGGAAATTGAAGTTATTGCGCATTTTGTTGATTGACATAAATAACGGATTGTTAAAATTTGAAATTTTTAAGAATTTCTAAAATTCAAAGTTGTAAAATTTTCTCCACCTCGAAAAATTTTTTGAGAAATTTTCGATCTTAAACTATGAATTTGTGTTGGAAGTAATGGTTTTGTGAATCTACAGAGTGGCAAAAGTGTAACACAAACGATCTTTCATGAATACCATTCCTCAATTCCCAAAAAATTCAATAATATCCAACATAACCTCCCAAACTGCCAATTAATTCCAAAAACTCCTAATCAAAAGGCAATTTCAGAATTTTGCAATCCATTTAATTCTCAAATAATGTTCAAAAAATGAATAAAAATAACTTAAAATATGAATGAGCTACTCGCTGTTCCTTTTTTATGCTTGCAAAGACGGGTGTAAATATTTTTTCATGATTATTATTCAAGAGAACTTTTTTTATATTCCGTCTTATTTCGTGGGAAAAGGAGCTTATCTTTGTTATTCAGATTTATGACTTCTTTCAATCTTTTCCCAATTTTCCATCTATCTAATATAAAATATATTTCTCATCTCCTCCCTTCACTTCTTCCATTCACACTCATTTCCTGTTGCGATAGAGCAACATTGAGTCTGTGCTGTGTGCATTGGCATTTTTGTAGTTGATTTACCAAATTTATCATCAATATTTTAATATACATGCAATTTTTATATTATTAAGATATGATAAAGTTATTGTTCAGCCACCTCTTTATTATTATTATTGAACACAATCATCAGCACAATGAAGAAATATCTTCCTTTTATTTTGCATCCTTGTCGATGTTGCTACTTTACATGAATAATATTTTTTAAGCATATTTTATAAAGAGAGATGATCTGGGTGGGATTGAATGGAGTGTGAAATGAATAAAGGCGAGTTAAATTGAGAGAGGCTGAAGGAATTCTTTGGGATGTAGTGTTGGACAGAATCCAAAGTTAATTTAAATTGGATGAAGATGAGTCGAGTTAAGTCGACTTTTGCGTACAAAATTCAAGTCGTCTTCGAGTTCTGGTGTTGTAAATCCGATTGACACAAATGAAGAAGGCTCCATCATGGAGCTTTTGAGGCTTTGCTTAACCTCTTTTATCATCACCGAATAGAAGTCACCTATTTATCTATCAAAATAGTAAAGGTATGAGATGTGTTACAATATTATGTGGAAAGCTGGAGGGTGCTTCGTGATCCTCTTAGCCCTCCATAGAATATATTGTACTGTACATTATAAACACTTCAAAGGTAATGACAGTGTAACCAGAAACGCTCAAAATCTAGACCTGCAATTTTTAGAAATATTCCTTTAAGGATGTTAATGTCAGTATTGCCTTCAATGCCAGACTTTGAAGCTAACTTGATTCTCATATGTACTGATCAGGCTGATTATCGGTTGTTTATAACTAAATTAGGAATAGAACCCTGAATAATCACTTAAATCTTGAACATTGAGCAATAAAATTATTCAAATCTATGAAAATCCACAAATTATAGAGATACGACAAGATTCGAACCGACAACCGCTTGAGCTTCAATTCCAAATTTCTCCAAAGAACCATCCCAATTCCTCCACAATCGCACCTAATTCCAATTGATAAAAATGTCATTAACCTTTCAACTCTCATCAACAACAACAACAATCCACTCAGGTTGATTGACTTCCTTACTTAAATCATCAGTTCATAAATATGTGAATTTCTAGATGATTTCATAAAAAAGCCATAATAATAAGAACAAGACACAGAAAGAAAAAGGAAAACTTTTGCCTTTATTCACTAACAAAAAAGGCGATGATGAAGAAGTGGAGATGGCAAAAAAATCTCAATAAGGAAGAAGCAGGAAGGAGGAAAAAAAAGCATCTTATCATACAATATGCGGTAAGGAGTGCAGATGGAAGGTCTGCTTTTGTATCGCAACAATTTTTCGTGAAGGAAGCGCAATTTAAAATTTAAATGCCTTAACAATATAAATTTCTGTGTTGT
Source organism: Chironomus tepperi (assembly GCF_022539635.2). Taxonomy (NCBI): domain Eukaryota; kingdom Metazoa; phylum Arthropoda; class Insecta; order Diptera; family Chironomidae; genus Chironomus; species Chironomus tepperi. The sequence continues at coordinate 8,883,999 of NW_027226207.1, forward strand.
GCTACTTTAGTCAACTTATTTTTCCTCCTTCCTTTCTGTGATAATGCAAAATAAGCACAAGCATTTCGTTTCTGCTTCTTTTTGCTCAACAAAATGACGTTTAATTTTTATTTCTTTTCATTCTTTTCGCAGTCACACATTTTCAGTTTTCAATAAATTATCATTTCTCATGTTTACGTGCCTTCTTTTTTCTCTTGAAAATGAAATAAATAAATAATTTTTTTTTTGCTGTTGCTGCTTGACTCGCTCTCTGTCTCTCTCTTTTGCTTTGCTGCTTTGTGTGTTGTGTCTTGATATTAAAGTGAATATAAAAAATGTATCGCAAAAAGGATATTAGCTGGAATTGCAGAAATAAAAAAAAGTTATTGAGAAGTGTTTTTTTTTTGTTGATGTTTGCTATTTTACTAGACTTGATTTTGTGGTTAAAGAGGGGAGAGGATTGAAAGGTCAAAGGTCTGATAGCGAAGAGTTATTCATCGTAAATCAAAGAATTTGAAGGTCAATTGATTTCGTGCTACTTTTACTCTAACTTGAACTCTTTGTAAGCATTTTGCGTATTCTCGGAAATAGCAACTGGGGACTCGAACCCTTGATTTTTAGTTACCTTCTATCTACTATTAAACTATTGTGGATTGTTCGACTGTAAGGCAATTTGGCGAACATTCTGGTATCTGGTAGGAATCAAACCCAAGTACTCACAGAGAGTGGATACATATATTCGATCTGTTGGCTAGCCACTCGGCTACAGAGGCCTTACTCTCGTTCTGGCAGAATCGCTTATTTTTTTCACGTAATTTCATATTCCAGGACATATTAGGACATATGTCTATTATGTTAAGAACCTAGGCTTGACCTAGACTCTAAAACAGAATTTCTAGTAGAATTCCATTCTTTTTATTTGACAATCCAACGATCCTATCCAACCATAACCACTTCAAATCTCCAAATCAATTCAGCAACAAACACTTACTTCATAAATAAAAACATCAGCCATTTATACATTTTTCTAAATGGTTAACTAGTCATGTAATTTATTAGATGATTGGTGTCTTTTGAGAATTTGATACTGAAACAGTTTGTGCATGAATGAAAAAAAAAATGTATAAATCTGTGAGTAATTGCTCTATAGTTTGTTGTCGGTTAGTTAACTTCTGATGATAAACTGCTATGATGAACTTAAATGGCACACGAGGGTAATTATTTTATTACTTTATGGATATATTGAAAATAGAGTGATTTATATAGGGGGAGATAAGGTGGTAGTGTTTATTGCTGTTTCTATTAGTAGATCCGTATCTATATAGTGTCAATTAGAAGATGAAAGGGGAATACGGCTGGCTGGTGTATTTTGTAATCTTTATGGTTCTGTCTTTTGTTAGAACATAGCTTTGATTTCTAATAGAATGCATCAAATGTTCATGAGTGGTCGAAAATACGATACTTAAGAGTCGCTTGAAGTTGGCTCTAATCCTGGCTTCCACTTGCCAATTTCCGATACCAAGCGCAATACTATCTCTATCGACAGCTTTCTTCCAAGTTCAAAATACGTTAGAATTAGTCAGTTTACAGTTCTTAATTATTTTTGTCTACTCGTAGTTGGATTGTCTCAAGTGGACATTGGAATGAAAACCAATCATCGATTGCTTAGCAGTGGCTTCTATATGGCATCCAAGTAGCTACAACAGCTAAGCTGGCGTTGTTCAATTGTAATTACTCTGTTAGCTTGACTGTCGTTTGCAGTTGTTTGTTATTTGCATGGAAGACACTAATTAAATAGCCAGTTTGACTGCCAAGTCAACAACATTTTAATTTATGCCAATCTAGCCAGACTTTAAACATTAACCTGAAGGTATTCGACGTTGTAAGGCTGAAAATCAAGATTCTGGCCAGATTAACTTTGGCGTCAAGTCAGATTTGATGAAATCTGGCGTCAAACTCGATTCAAGTCGATCTGAATCCAATTTTTTGGCAGTTTCTACGCCGACTTCCCAACTAAATTGCCATATTAAAGAATCTGAAAATAATACAAGAAAATTTACACAATTTGATTCAATTCCTCTGAAACCTTGTTTACAATTCCAACATTCACAACCAAAAATTTTAACAAATCCCTTCCCCCAAAAAAGCATCTCCAATCCCTCCTCATCTTCTGTTATCCCAAAAACCAACAGTAAAACTCTCAAAATCGTGAAAAAGCAACCAAAAAAATGCCAAGAACAACAAGAAGAATGAATAAAATTGAAGTGAATTGCATCTCTGAAGTGGCGCTGATGATAATGTCAGTCTTGTGCATTTACTTGTGTTAAATCCTCCTATTCAATTCGGTATTTACAAAAAAAAAATATGTTGTCTAAAGCATTCCTTTTTTGCATACTCAAAAAAAAGCACTTTTCAATTGAATTCGCATTTTTCACATCCAGAACAAGAAAGCAAAAAATGGAATTGAATCGAAAAAGAGTCAAGAGGAAAAAAAAAGTATAAACGGAGATTGAATGGTGGGGAGGAAGAAGAGCAGAGAATCACATTAAGGTTCTTATACTTGTCATTCATAACAAGATATTTGCACGCCACTTAATCTGTTTTCTCGCGAATTGAAAGTTCCTCGTTTTTTTTTCATGCTTTATGTCGCTGTTGCTGTGGCATGGTCGATGGATGTGAGAGAAGGGAGGAATGGGAAATAAATAGATATTTAAGTCAAAATAAAAACAAAATTTATTCAGTGAGAAATGGAAGACATTTCACCTTCTGTGAACAGCAATGTACTAGCTACAACTATATTCCTCACTGTATGGAGTGAAGGTAAGTACAACGAATAAAAAAAGAAGAAAATTATCAATTCTGAAATGATATGGATGGGAAGTTGGGGAGTTATGTTACAGAATGGTTGGTGGATGCGCTTTTTTAAAGGAATTGAGGTTAAAGCAGTTGTCATTGATGCTGCAATCCAGGGGTTAGTAACGGAATCATCCCTTCCCTAAAATCTGAACTTGATTAGTAGGCTCGTTCTTAGACAATTAGCTGATACTGAGTATCAAGCTGACACATCTGTTGAAACTTCAGTTTATTAAATGATAACCAATTCGCTAAGAACCAAGGTTTCAATGTGCATGGTGGCAACATGGGATAACATAGTGGCAACATGAAGGCAACATAGTGGCAACATGGAGGCAACATAGTGGAAACATGGAGGCAATATAGTGGCAACATGTAGGCAAAATAGTTGCAACATGGAGGCAACATAGTGGCAACATGGAGGCAACATAGTGGCAACATGAAGGCAACATAGTGGCAACATGGAGGCAACATAGTGGCAACATGGAGGCAACATAGTGGCAACATGTAGGCAATATAGTGGCAACATTCAGGCAACATAGTGACAACATGGAGGCAACATAGTGGCAACATGGAGGCAACATAGTGGCAACATGAAGGCAACATAGTGGCAACATGGAGGCAACATAGTGGCAACATAGAGGCAACATGTAGGCAAAATAGTGGCAACCAATGTATGTCTCAGTCAAAGCTAGATCGAACTTAATATTATGAATCTCAATTCATAGACAGACTGACATCAAAACATCACAAGTATCGTCACATTTCAATTCCCTCCCAAAAAAGAAAAAATTGCATTGAAAAATGTGAAAAAAACATCGAGTGAGTGAGAAAGAAAAATTAAAGATGTTTTTTTGGCAGGAAAATAAGGCAGGCAGGTATGAAATTTACGTGTAAACATCGATTTTTTATTTCCAATTCTACTTCTTTTATTTTTTCATATTTAAATATGTGTATTTTATTATTATTATTTAGTAGATAGGAAGGGAATTGATTTTAAGTTGAAGTATAAAGCAGGCACAATTTTTACCGAATTTTATTTCTAATTTTCACTTTCGACAAAAAAATGAAATTTTTTTCGATTCCATTCGTTGTGCCATTTGTTATTAAACTGTCATTTAGATGTTAATATTTCTGAATTTTTTTTATATTTTTTTGTGCATTATTTCGATTTTTGCTGTGCTAGTAATTTGCTGTACATTTATATATACATTCTGCTGTATTATAAAAATAACATTAACATATCTTACAATGGCTGGTACAATTTGCAGGAAAAATTCAATTAGGTGCCATTTAATTTTGCGCGCCAGTTATTTTTTTATATTATTACCTCACCTCCCAGCCTGTCTCTTGTACAGGCATATTTAGCGTGAATATTGAAGGATAATTTTGTGATTTTTTTTATTCATGCACTTTTGGGTTTTTGATTGGAATGTGATGGCTGTTTGGACTTGAAAAATTACAAGGATTGAAGGATTATGTTGGCATGATGAAGTGTGATTGAGGGACGGTACTGGATGAATGATTTAAATTATGGGGAAGATGCTAGGATAGATAAATTAATGCATGAATGCTTAATGACACTAAAAGAATCAAAACTAGAACATGCAGATCGTGTCGCTTCAATTTCCCGAGTGGACAAAAAAAAAATCACAATTAGTTGATGGCTAGTTAATGTCCAGATGATGACCAGCTCAAACTTGTTTCGGTCCACTCAGGTTTATTGTCTATTCCATCGCAAATTTTACCTTTGTTGGACAATTTAAATGCTTTTATTTGAACAAAAACAAGGAAGGAGGCTGTTGATTGGTACAATTTTGGAATAGCTATTGGCAATTGACAAAGGGCAACCAATGATAGAGCCAGTGAAGTAAGAGAGTCCTTAAAGCATCGAATTTCAATGAATCTAGTGGATTTTATCGAATCCAGATATCGGCCAGACTTACGCTGACCTAAGATAGACTTACCGTAGTCTCATGTTAGACTTGGCCCAGATTTTCGATCATTTCTAGCCATTGTTATCTTCGGGACTTTAGACAATCAGATTACTGCTTATACGACAGTCTTCAAACCATGGCTTCAAGGGTTTTAATGACAATTTTATGAGCATGTTCTTCGTTTGTTCGGAAAATGCAGTTTCATGAGAGAGAAATTGTTCAGCTCAGCTAAAGTCCTAGATTTCCACCATTTCAATTTAATACCTAAATGCGCCTTATTCCCCAAGTACCTTACAATCCACGCTTCAAGGATTTTTCCACTTTTATTCTGTATCATCCGAAAAAAATAACATTCAAGCAAAAATAAAAAAAGTCGACGCGCGAAAAAAAATAAGCGGAAGGAAAATTATACTGAATATTGTTCTGTAGCTGATTCACAACAAAAATAAAAAAAAAGAAATGAGTGTGTGAGAGAGAAAGCAATTCACGATAATCATAAATGCCATTTTTATAGGTGTAACAATACAATTCCTTCCTCAATCCGTACAGGCAGCTCCTGCATTGTGAAGTAAACATTTATTTAAAATTAAATAATACATCAAATGTCAATACAGGCACGAAAAAAACGTGAATTGTAGGGGGGTGAAGTTAGGCAGTAGCTGTGGTGATGGAAACAATTGATGCCGATTGTGTAGACAGCTTTCTTTTCTTATTTTTTCCATCTAAAGCAAATAGAAACTGAAAATAAAAACTGGGTTATTCGCTGAATTACGTCAAATATTTCCTGATAACTTCTTTCCTATTTCCATTGCCTTTCCTTCCTTGTTTCTTGGCCAAAAAAGAATTCATTTTTTTCTTTCTTTCAAGTTTGTAGAAGGAAAGAGATGTGTCAAGGATAGACATAATAAAATCTTCTTTTATGTGATTAATGCATAATCCCCTCCTATCTGCAGTCAGGAATAGAAAGAAAAAGTATTGGAATTGTAAATGTTTATGAGAGATTTGTGTGAATGGGGAGGATTTGGGCGCATTTTTTTGGTTAGGATTGTAGTTTTGGTGGAATTTTAAGGATGTTGATAGATGGATTATGTACTGGATAGATAATTGTCACTAAAGGCTTGTGGGTGTCAAAACGTTGAAGAATTCCCTTGAAGATGACTCGATCTCGATCTCAAAAAATTCACAGAAGCCAAGACCTCAAGAAATCTTCCTCTCACTAATAATTGTACAACTAATATTAACCAACTTAGCACTGGTTTATAACTAGACATTCGGTCAACTTAGTCGTAGTCTGTTCTTATTAGGTTCAAAACTCTGACCTCAATTGGATCAACAGCCATAACTGAGAATTTAGTGAACTTCAAGAATCATTTGAGTAGTAGAATTGGACAATCTGTTTGCCGATGCACTCTAGGCTAGTTTGCCTCCAAAAAATGTTGGAATTGCCATGTTAGTATGCCGTATGTGGTTTCGATCAAAGATTTTGACCACTAAAATTAAAAGGTTGCCCACCACTGGTCTAAACTGACAATCTTACTGCTACTAACATCTAATAAATTCAGCACACAATAAAATGATGAAATCAATTGAAAGTAAGGAAAATTATTATGAATCTCAGAAAACCACAAGCAGAAAAATGACCGAAAATAATTCGTTCCTTCTACTCTTAATAGAATCAAAGAAAATGCATGAAAATTGGCAAAGAATTTTGTTTGTGTCCTTTTTTTCTATTCTCTATTTCTCTGCATCATAAAGCTTGATTTTTAAAATAATAAATTCCGATCATGAGGTTTGCTTATGAATCTGTTGGCTCAGGTCTTTTTTATTCCTTCTAAGTTATTTACAAAAGCATTTTTTTTCTTATTTTTGCACATTACAAATTGAGACAATTTTATTTTATTGTCCTTTTTTATTGCTTACGTTATTATTTCTCTTTCTGCAAATATGAAGCATATACTGCATACAAACATACTTTATGAGTTTAGTACACACAAGCTCTTCCCTTCGATCTTAATTTAATAAATAGAATTATGGCTGTTAAGACACAAAATTTTTTCTTTTTATTTCTTTTTTACGTGTTTTCTTCGAGAATCTTGTTCAAAGTTTGCTTTTTTAAAATTTATTGATGTGGATTCTTTGCTGTTTTTGGGTAATTTATGGCTTAGGCTTGCTTTTATTTGAGGGATTATGGTGAACGAATTGTGTAAATTTGTGGTTATTGTTTGTGGATTTTGTGGCATAATGCGGGTTTTTGAACGGAATTTTCATCTTATTCCCTGTCTAAGATGACCTCCTGCTCTGACATACAGAATAGAATAGTCGATGACGAAAGGGCACTGCGATCTACACCTCTGTATCTCTGATCAACAACTTCAACTTTGGTCTTAATCAATCGATATTAAGACTACTTATTTACTTACTGGAACCATGCTCCAACCATGCAGCCAAGATTAATACAAAATGCCTTCCATCTGACTCCATTGCAGGTCGAATCAGAAAGTTTGTACAAATCCTCAGTTTTGACATCAAACTGGCATTTCTTCATTACTGTCCTACGCCATGTATGGTTCTTGGTGTGGCAGGACGCCTTTTCCCTTGTGGATTCCAATCAGAAGGAGTATAGCAAGCTTGTGTCTCTCATCCAGCAACAACACTTTTCCACTATTCTAACTGTTTGACCTATCCACCCATATTTAAACATCTATACTTCTCGCTTGATGTCCTTCTGACCAACTCTTCAAGACTACTTCATGTTTAAACTTTCTAAAACTAAATGATGACAATCTAAAAACAACAATTCATCGTGGAAATTTCCAAACTCAATATACTGTCTGACCTTGTCAGCACTTTAGTCATTTAGGCACCCGAAAAAATTACTCCATTTATTTATAGATCAAAATCTTAACTAATCGCAATAAAATCAATAAAGTCCAATAAAAGTTTTTATGATTGTAGGCAAACTTCAAAGAAGAGAATTTATGAGTCCTAATACAATGTCAACTCATGGAATATTCCCAATATACATAAATGTCAAGTTTATAGACGATCATAGATGTTGCATGAAGCATATTCGCATATGAATCTACTAAAATGATCATTTTAGAATGTTTCTGTGTGTTTTAGCTCAAAAATGATGATTCACAAAAGAATTGCAAAAGTATGAATGATTATAAGTTCAGAATAGAATCATGGGTTGGTTATCTGTTTGTTGTGATTTACAAGCAAATGAGTGTGCTGCAAAATGAATCAGAATTATATGTGAAGAATCAGCAAATGTTTAGTCAGGAAATTTGGGTGTGCGTAGGTTTGAATAACCAGCTCTCCTACCCATTACTTCCTGAATGATCAGCATCATTAGGCTGAAATCTATATCGACGTATGACTTCATATAATAGGCGCCTAGAGTAAAGCCATAGAATGAACAAAGATTTAAGTCTGTGTTTGAAATTCAAGAAATTATCAATCTCAAGACTGAATGCTAATCAAACTACCACGAGCGGCACAATGCGTCGAATTATATTTTCAGCTGTGAAAACGAACTAAAATCTGCCGTCATAGTGCTGTCAAGGCATCTTCTTGTCTTACTGTTTATACGGAGACTCAGCGATGTCCTTTTGAACACCATGTGCTGTTTGGGATTAGAGAATAATCATCTGACCTCGTTTAAAACAAAATCTATGTATATCCCTCAAATCTCAATAGTTTCCAGCCACAAAATTGAATCATAACCTCAATCCTTCCCATAGTCCAAACCCCTTAATTCTAAAACATTCTATATCAGCTAGTCCACATAGTTCCATATTCCAAATCATTTTTAACAAACGCAAATCAATTAATTTAATACATTTGTGAATAAATAGAGAGTATATGACATTGAAAGTCTCAGTTCTTGATAAGTTCTAGGAGTGTCGAAATCATATATTTTTGGTGTGTGGATTCATAGTCGTAGCAAGATGAGATTGTGAGTTTAAAAATTTTGTGTCAAGCAGAACTCGAAGTCGACTTGGATTTTGTATGGAAAAGTCGACTGGAGTAGGCTCTGGTGTCAAGTGTATTTTAATGCCAAAATTTTGCATTTTTTTGTTCTACCTCAACAGAGTGAATCATTTGATAGTGCTTATCATCCTAATTGCATTCTGTGATAAAACAGTCAGTCAACAAAAGTACATTCGCGGATATTTTAGTCAAAATGTCTGGACAATACTTAGCATGAGATATTGTACCTTTAATGTCCTTCAAAATGAGACAATTTATTCACAAGACTTTATGATATCAGCAAAGCGAACGGAAACGACCGAAGCAATTTCATTCGAGCGCAATAAGAAGATTGCATACCTGCCAATAAAAGTCTATAATGTCTTTCCAAATCTCGTCGCATACGAAGTCTTTGACTGCTTATTGCGAGCCGTCAAACGTGAAAACTTTGAGCGACTTGACAAGCTTCAATTCGTTGGTCTTCAACAAAATCAATTAAGGCACATTCCATACGATACATTTAAAGACTTAATTCATCTACAGCACATCCATTTATATGGTAATGAATTGACATATGTCGAGGAACGAACATTTGAAACGCTTGAAAATTTAAGAAGCATCAACATGAAGGAGAATCAAATTGATTACATTTATGAAGGCATATTCGATAATTTAATAGAACTACGTAATGTATCGCTTGGCAACAACAACATTCGGGTATTAAATGAAAATCATTTTAAGAACAACAAGTATATTGAGTACATTTGGTTGAGTCGTAATAAAATTCAGGAATTAAGTTCTAAAACGTTTGATAATATGAGGTACTTAAAGTATGTTGATTTGCGTGGTAATCCATGCATTTCGGGATCATATCGTGTTGCTAAATTTAAGGAAATGGTTAAGAGAATTGATATTAGCTGCAAACCTAGAAATGGGAGAAATTAAAGGGATTTTTTTGGAGTTTGTAGATTAGATATGTGCTGTGTAATGCTTCAGAGTTTTTATAGTGAGTTTTTGAAAGGCACATGGTGTGAACAAGTCATTAAATGATGTCTCAGGCTAGTATGACTCTAGCTTAGTACTGGATGTTGCCGAATCTGATTAGAAGCTAGAGTCACGCCAGTCTCAAGACAGTATATACTGATTTTTCCATGCCGTGTGCTTTTTGGGGTTGCTAGATGTTTCTAATAAAAAACTGAAGCTGAAAATGAATGGTTTTTTGATTTTTTGAGGTTATGTTAATAATTTTTATGTTTCAGATAGTAATATCCCGAGCAACACAATTGAAGAACTGCATCACGAAGCTAATAAGGCTCCGCATAAGTTCTTTTACTTGCTTACCAACTTAATTAATCCTCTGGTCGTACCGGTCGATTGTGATCTATGATATATTCCCATAGATGTCGCCTGAAAGGTCTTTTCTTGCAACAAATGGAAGTTCGGGCGATCGGAAGCTCTTAGATGGATTTTTCTTCATTTGTGTCGATCCAGGTTGTTGGTAGCGTAGATAGAAGTTAGAAGTAGGAAGACCAAAAGCAAAAGAAGTATAATTAACCTTAACAGGAAAAGAGCATTCTTCCAAAATACAGAAAGACCACTTCGGTACCTAGAGGCGATCTCTATGCATGCTAGAGTAATTTAAAATAAGCAAGTTGAACAATTTAGGACGAGATTTCGTAATTTTAATTCGAATCAGTTTCTTTTCTACAATATGAGCTATACTCTATACTCATACTTAGGTTGCTGGTTATACAGCAATTATCAATTGGTTCATTAGTTGATCAATCGTGTTCCATGACTTTCTTTAAATAGCATCTGAAAAAGCCCTTATTACTAACTACCATATGGGGCTATTCACTTATTAAGTAACCCTTCCTCCTCTTGTATTGTCTGACTCTGTTATTATTTGAAGCTTATCAAAATGTCAGCCCCTCTTCCCCAAGAGCGTTATGTGATATATTTTAGCATGGCTTACATGTCAATTTACAATATCAAATACAGCTATTGCATTTGAATAGCTACAATGATAGTTAAGGACATCAACATCATCATTAGGTAATCCAGAAGCTCTAAAAGATCAAGAATCAAATAAATTGAACTGAAAAATACTTCAAACTAAAACTCAAATATTCATTCATTCCATTCCATTCATTCAACTCTACAATAAAATCCTCCTTTCAGTTTACCGTCCAAAGTAGACTGACTAAAAGAAATCAAAATATTCAGACCATATTCATAGAAACACAGAGAAATAGTTCAAACAGAAACTTCATTCCTGTATTTTATTTTTCTCAGGTCCTTTCCTTTCTTTTCCTTTTATTTGGTTTCAATTTATTTGTGTCTGCAAGCAGCGATGAATTTTAATGGTTTTCAATTTATTTGTACTATACCTAGATATATACATACATAAATACACACAAAAAATATTTTCTCTGATTGAATTTGATCTCCAAAATATTTACTTAAGCTTGCTGCTACTTTTTTGTGTGTGCTTCTTTCAATTTGATGAGAAATTGATTTTTTACACCTTGGCTGTTTATATTTGAAACAATTTTTGCACCACTTTACGTCTTTTCATTGCAGTTGGCAATAATAGAATTTGGGGAAATAATGTATTGGAATATAAATGTTGCTTATTTAATCTTCCTTCTCTTTTTCAATTCACAACTTTTTCTCTCGAATTCTCTTCAAAAACATATTTGAAATATAAACAATTTCAATTGCAATGAGGTAAAAAGTATAAAATAAGGAAGGGAGAGAGAACTTTTACTTCTTTTTGTTCATTCCTTTCTTTTCCGAAGGGCTTGATGAGGACTTTTGAACAGAGAATTTGAGGTGATAGTCGGTAAGGATTGTTCAGTTTGGTTTAAGATAATTTTGGGTATCTAAGTTATGGATCTATTTCTAACGAATTTGCTAGAGTGAGACTGAAGTCTATGTTGCCAAAAAGTTAGGCTTCAGACTAGAAACCAATTAATGTTCCTCTTATCACGATATGGGTTCAATTCTTATCAGAAATCAAAAACGATTCTCACTACATGACTTACTCACTTCCTTGGCGAAGGCGCACATGCGCCATTGCCGTATATAAAGTTCGTCGGAAACTGAATCTGTCTTTAGATAACTTCTGCCAGTTTTAATTCCCAGCCCTTTTGCATCGTTGCTTACACAGTAATCCCATTAGCTCTTTGATCTACCTCGAGATCTCTTTTCACCCAGTAAGTCTTTCCAGTTGTCAATTTAGTCTTTCCAGTTGTCAATTTATATATTGAGGCATCATCTGGTCTATTGAGACGACCAGCCCATTTCAATGTATCAATATCCTGAAATGTATCAATATCCTGAAATGGATCAAGATTGTACTGATAAGCAATCCTCATAAGTTTTAGAATCTGTGACACCTTTAAAAGGTTTCCTTAATGCAAGTTTACTTTGTATGAATCTTAATTACAGTGAGATTTGAAACTGAAAGTTAGAAATAATATTTTTTTCATGATATTAACCCTTGTCAGCTACACTATTCAGTCACAGTAGCTTCATTCCCTCAAACTGCCTTGAATTGAATTTAAATGAATCATGTTAATAGTTTTTTGCCATTTTAACAGCCAAATCTACTCCAGCTCAGAAAAAAACATCAACTTAAATTACTTAACCTCAACATTCTGCGTCCTAGTCCATCAATCACACAGTAATCTTAATTACTCGCCTCTTCCTTTCCTTCATTCCTCATAGAAAAATTCCATTTAATCTCTTTTTCATGAAATGCTTTTTACTTTAGTTTTGTATTGCTTTTGAACCTCAATAATGAAATGTAGATTGAACTAAAACTTTTATTTTTAGTTCTCTTCCACTTGAGGCTCAATAATGTTAACATTTCCCTCCTATACGTCTAAAAATATACACAACAATAATTTTTAATTCTGCTGTCTTTTTTGCCTCATATATTGGCAGCAGCAGCAGCAGTAGCAGTAAAAATGCAGCCTGCATATACTTAAAACTAATTACGTATTCAGTTGTTTCTGAAGATAAATTTATGATTATTGTTTTTTTATAACTTTTAACCAAAAAAAGGAACTACTTCCATACAGTACACAACTGTGGATATAGAGGAATAATGGCTTTGGTTTTATACAAGAATTTCTCCTCAGTGAATTAAAATTGAGCGAGGATTTTTTTTTGTATTTTATTTCAAAGCAATTTCCATTTTAAATATTTCTTTATTCCATCCAGCAAATGAAATATCTACATTAAATATTAAAATGAAATTTTTTTGCTTCTTCCTCTCACTCGACTGCTCGCTTCATCCACAAGTGGAAGTTTCTTTTCAATTTGAAATAAATTAATACTCATCATCTAAACTGTGTGTTGGAGATGAAATAATACAAAAAATATATAAATTCTTTTCACTTCATTCTGCTTTGGGGTTTGGATATAAAGAGAATTTTTGTTAAGCTTGTGTATTCAGTTTTGGATTATGGAGATTGACTGGATCTAACTGGATAATTCAGCTTGAAATATTGAAATTTAATGAATGATTTGCGTTAAAATTGCAATAATCTAAATTTTTAACATCAAAAGCTGCAATAATAGGAATATTTAGCATCAAAAACTGCAATAATATGAATTTTTAGCATCGAATCTTCAATAATCTGAATTTAAAGCATCAAAAACTGCAATAATATGAATTTTTAGCATCGAATCTTCAATAATCTGAATTTAAAGCATCAAAAACTGCAATAATCGGAGTTTATAGCATCACAAACTGCAATAATTTGAATTTTTAGCATCCAAAACTGCAATAATCTGAATGTTTAGCATCAAAACTGCAATAATCTGAATTTTTAGCATCAAAAACTGCTCAAATCTGAATTTTTAGCATTAAAAATTGTAATAATCTGAATTTTTAGCATCAAAACCTGCTCAAATCTGAAATTTTAGCATCAAAACTGCTCAAATCTGAATTTTTAGCATCAAATTTGTTTTAATTTGAAATTTTAGCACTCAAGCTGCAATTTTTAGCATCTAAACTGTAATTGTAAGCATCAGAACTTTAATGGTCTGTATTTTAAGCTTCAAAAACTGTAAAACCCATGTTTACAACCCTTAAATCACCATTAAATCTTCAACTCCTGCTTCCTATTCATCAATCCACAATGACTTCCATCCCATCATCCCTCATAAACTTTCATCAAATACTTTCTATTCATTCCTTGACTGTTGAGCATGACTGCGAAAGTATCTAGCGTAAATATATTAAAATATTCAGGATAGTTGTCGGATATACAAAAGACATTGAGAGGTGGAGGAACTGAAAAAACAATGAAAAGAAGTCGAGGCGGTAAAGTGCTGCTGTAAAGTGAACAATGACATTTTTTTCTCCACTGTTCGCTTCATTCTGCTGCTACTAATTTATGCAAAAGCCTTATTATTATGCGACTGTGCAGTTTTGGCTGTGAACATTGTAAACATTGTATTGCGTTCAAAGTGACACGAAATGATAGCTGGCAAATATTTATTTTTTAAATGAAAAATTGTTTAATTACCATGAGAAATGTGTTGTTTTATCAATGAAAAATATATATAGTGGAGGTAAGGGTAGAATTGTGCATTTATGTGGATAATCTATGCTCGTAAATTGGATTTTTTAATTTTATTCTGCTGACTTTTCTTCTTCTTCTTTGTTAGCTTTTGCTGTTTTATTAGATTTTTTTTTCGTTTTGTAGAAGTTAATTAGTTTGTGATGAGATTCTTTTTTGGAGGTTAGGTGGGTTGACTGATGTGCTTCGGGATGATTTGATGAAGGTTGCTGTTGAGACTGATTTTTTTTGGTTTGATTTTAATTTAATTTAGTTGCAAGAATCAAAATTATCAGAATTCAAGTTCAAAATTCACAAGTTCTCAGAATTGAAGATTAAAATTCACAAATTCAAGATCAAAATTGTCAAATTCTCAGAATTGAAGATCGAAATTCACAAATTCAAACTCAAAATTCACAAATTCTCAGAATTCAAAATCAAAATTCACAAATTCAAACTCAAAATTCACAAATTCTCAGAATTCAAAATCAAAATTCACAAATTCAAGATCAAAATTCATAAATTCTCAGAATTGAAGATCAAAAATTCTCAGAATTTAAGATCAATTTTCTTAAAATTCTCAAACTCTATCCAACTTCAATAAATTTCAATTGAAACAATTTACCAGCAATTCCAAAAGCATTTCCTCATCCATATATAATCCACTAATAAATAAATTAAACACAAACCCAAGAAAATGCCCCAAAAGAAAAAGAAAAACCAAAAGGAAATGATTTGAAAATGAAGAGAAAATGCTGTAAACTGTTCGTTCCTTAATCTTTCCCATTTGTACAATAATTTTCTTTCCTAATACTTTCATTGTTGCTGTACATCACAAAATATGCCTCTTATTCTTAAAGAAGATTAATTGACCATAAATCTTGCAAGTATTTTTTGCATGACTGACATGATGAATTTGAATGGATATTTCTCCATCACAAATGTGTTGCATGCTGCATACGGCATGGGATTTACATTGAAAATTTCAATATTTTTTACTCTCTTGCCTGAAAAATTATATTTCTGAAAATTTTACCCTTGTATGGTTAATAAATAGTAAAATGTACAAGGTTTTACAATACTAATCGTGTGTTTCGATGCATAAAAGTGATTTAAATATGTACACATACCTAAAACAATGCACAAATTGCAAAATGAATAGCATATACGATCCCTATATCTACCATACATTCACACAATCCTTTGGTGAATTGATTCTTTTCTTTTATTTATGAAAATTGTATAGTTATATGAAACAATTACATTAACACAAAATTTTGTCATTTGTAAATCTACCGAAAATCTTTATGGCAAATGCCGAGAACGTAATTTTGCAAATGTACACACAAAAATTTTACCTTTTTTTTGAGCTGTGCCATGAAAATGCTATGCAAATACTTGCATATATACTCTTCAAAATATCTATCCCTCTTATTTTTACCTTTTTCTATCTAACTATGTTATCTGTGATGTTTCAACTATTGCCACTCGATCTTGTGGGGATGGGCACTTGCTTGGTAGAATTACATACTCGGATTTGCAATCGATTCTCTCAATTCTCTTAAATTCGGCTCCCAATTCTATCTTGACTTTCTCTTGATTCTCCTTTGACTCTCAACTCTCTCTTGACTCTCAAATCTCTCTTGCCTCTCAATTCTCTCTTTGTTCTCAATTCTAATTTGGCTCTCAATTCTTTCTTGACTCTCAATTCTATTTTGACTCTCAATTCTCTCTTGACTCTCAATTCTCATTTGACTCTCAATTCTCTCTTGATTATTAATTCTCTCATGATTCTCAATTCTCTCTTGATTCTCAACTCTCTCTTGGCTCTCAATTCTCTCTTGATTCTCAACTCTCTCTTGACTCTCAATTCTCTCTTAATTCTCAATTCTCTCTTGACTTTCAATTCTCTCTTGATTCTCAATTCTCTCTTGACTCTCAATTCTTTCTTGACTCTCAATTCTCTCTTGATTCTCAATTCTCTCTTGACTCTCAATTCTCTCTTGATTCTTATTTCTCTCTTGACTCTCAATTCTAATTTGACTCTCAATTCTCTCTTGACTCTCAATTCTCATTTGACTCTCAATTCTGTCTTGATTATTAATTCTCTCATGATTCTCAATTCTCTCTTGATTCTCAACTCTCTCTTGGCTCTCAATTCTCTCTTGACTCTCAATTCTCGCTTGATTCTCAATTCTCTCTTGGCTCTCAATTCTCTCTTGATTCTCAATTCTCTCTTTGTTCTCAATTCTCTCTTGGCTCTCAATTCTTTCTTGACTCTCAATTCTATTTTGACTCTCAATTCTCTCTTGACTCTCAATTCTCATTTGACTCTAAATTCTCTCTTGATTATTAATTCTCTCATGATTCTCAATTCTCTCAATTCTCTCTTGATTCTCAACTCTCTCTTGGCTCTCAATTCTCTCTTGACTCTCAATTCTCTCTTGACTCTCAATTCTCTCTTAATTCTCAATTCTCTCTTGACTTTCAATTCTCTCTTGATTCTCAATTCTCTCTTGACTCTCAATTCTTTCTTGACTCTCAATTCTCTCTTGATTCTCAATTCTCTCTTGACTCTCAATTCTCTCTTGATTCTTATTTCTCTCTTGACTCTTAATTCTCTCTTGACTCTCAATTATTTCAATTTGTCTCTCTCGACTCTCTCAATCGTCTTGAATTCTCTCTAAACTGCCTAAAAATGCTCTCAATTCTCTCTTGATTCAAATTTCCTTCTCAGTCCTCTAAAATCACTTCCATCCTTTACCTAAAGTTACCATCCCTATCCCATCCATCTCTACCTATCTCAATTCACTCACTCATTTCCTAAAATCAGCTTTTCACGTGTGTGCATATAATATAATATTGCATTGCATTGTAGTCTCATATAATCATCATATACATCAGCATGGAATTGTGTAGTATAACGCAATAACATATTTTACCCATTTTTTGAATGAAACATTCCGAAACATAGAAGATTCTTTTTGTAAATAGGGAGGAGGAGGAGGTAATAAAAAGGTAAAAAGGAATGCATGGAGACAAGGCAGAGACTTTAACAAGTATTTACATTTTCAAATTCGCTTGCACATCAAATAATGATTGTTTGAGTTTAATTTTGGGAAATTGTCATATATTGTTACGTTTGTGTATCAGATTGATGTAGATCAAGGTGTGGTTGAAGGTTGGAATGCAAGGTTGGGATGCAAGGCTGAGATTTGAATTATACATAACCGTTAAAATTTGAATTCTAGAAATCCGTTAAAATTTGAATTCTGCACAATCGTCAAAATTTGAATTTTACGAACCGTTAAAATTTGAATTTTACGAACCGTTAAAATTTGAATTCTACAAAACCGTTGAAATTTGAATTTTAGGAATTCGTTAAAATTTGAATTGTACAAAAACGTTAAAATTTGAATCCTACAAAACCGTTAAAATTTGAATTATACAAAACCGTTAAAATTTGAATTTTATAAAACTGCTAGAATTTGAATTCTACAAAGCCGTTAAAATTTGAATTTTACAAAATCATAATAAAGTTTTACCACTCCTGCTCTCGAAGCACGACGTCACATTTCCATCATCCATCTATCTATCCTCCTATCTACTGCTATTACACACACATCACTCACATCATATGTTTATGCATGCATGTGCCTTACCATAATAGTATGGAAAAAGGTAGATAAGTGAAAAATAGAAATGATAGACTAAAGAGGCGTAAATTAATTTTTAAACACTTATTATTATTGTTATTAACATTTCGTTCGAGGATGGAACAATGTAATGTAAGTACAGCAATCAGTGCATGCAATTCATTAAAAACTCGAAAATTCGAGGGAATTTACGATTGTTTTATTTGCAATTTATGGGCAATATTCAACATTAAAATGAAATGCTCATGCACTTTTAATTTCTGAGTACAGCTAGATTTTCATTCATGTTCATTTTAATTGTAATTGCATGTTGTTCAATTTTTCTAAAATTTAATTTATAGGGTAATGATTGGGGGGTTGGTGTGAAGGGGTGAATTGACTGGATGTCCTTTATTGACTTAAAATTTGAATTTTAAGAAATTTAAAATTTGAATTTTAAGGATTTTTAAATTTTGGAATTTAAAAAAATTTAAAATTTGAATTTTAAGAAATTTTGAAATTTGAAATTTAAAAATTTAAAATTTGAATTTAAATTTAAATTTTAAAAAATTTAAAATTTGAATTTTAAGAAATTTAAAATTTGAATTTAAAAAGATTTAAATTTTGAATTTGAAGAAATTTAAAATTTGAATTTTAAGATATTTAAAATTTGAATTTTTAAACTTTTAAAATTTTAATTTTTAATTAATTTAATTAAAAAATGCGCCTTATCCGCATCACCTCAAATAACTTCCCTACTTGTTCTTCCTGAAAATTTAATTTCTATCCACATACACTCTGTTTGAGACATGAGTAAACAATTTTACATGAAGTAATTTACTTTATAAAATTATAAATTATTAAAACAAATAAAAAGCACATCGCGGAAATATGAAGAAAAAATTATTTTAAATCTACTCATGTCAGGCGTGAGTAGCAGGAGGTTGTTCTGCATTTGGAGGGAGGAGAGTTGTTATTTTTATTGCTGTTATTATTCTACTTAAATGTGATGATAAATACGTTCTTGACATTACATGAATATATCATGTGAATTCGCGAATATGTGAGGATTTTTATTATGATTTATTTGAAACTAGTTGAGCTCACAACATGAGATGTTAATAAATGAATGAGATGAGTTTTATTGATGTTAAGTGCTAGGTTGGGGATGGTAGAGGGTGGGGGTAGTCGAAATGGGTTCAAGAGACTTTGGGGTTGGGTTGATCTTGAGAATTTTGATGAAGTTAATATATAAATAGTCCAAAAAAGCACTACACGTGTTGTTTCTGGGCAGAGATTACATCATCTGGAGTATTGAGCCATATGTAAGCTAATCTGTCAGTGAGATGATAAGGTCTCAATGGCCAAGTGGTTAGACATCAGACTGAGCATCTGCAATCATTTCCTTCGTTAGGAAGTTGGTTCAAATCCCACTAGAAGCCGATCTTTCAATCAATGCATAGAGTCCTTATCGACATGACAAGAATATGCGTAATGATTAGTTCCTTCTGATCCACTGTGAATTGCAGGGACATTTGTGTAATTCCCACGACATCCCACTTACTTACTGCAACCATGTTCCTATGTGGAGCTTAGGTTACAACAGAAGGCTTTCCATCTGACTCTGTTGCTGGCTCTGTTATCTAGCTTGTCCAAATTCTCTCTAGTCAGAGCTCCTAGTCATCGATTCCCTTGTTGATTCCATCCAAGGGCTGTGTAACAAACTTGAGTTTCTGTCCCAGCAATGACATTTTCTCTTGATGCTCATGACATTGCATTATCGAATCCACTTGATTTCAAATTCAGCATGCTATCTCTTCCATGACTGCCATCCCTGTCATGACTCCCACAAAAACCCTTAAAATCAACCTTAAAATCAAATACAATTCATCAAATTCAAGCAATTCATTCAAAATTTATTGTCTGTAAAATTGAAAAATTCATCAAAACAATTCCTCAAGACAAAAGATCCATTTCCCATTCCTAATCAACGACCCAAAAGTACAGAAAAGAAGCAGCATCAATTTTTATTCAACTCATTCATAATCAAACAAATGAAAAATAATAATTGAGAATCGAGAAGTGAATGAATTATTATTCTATATCCATTTTTTAACAAATGAAGAAAAAGGAAGCGAAATTGAAGGTAAAAAATAAGGTCCCATGATGATTAAGCAATGCAATTATCAAAAAAGGAACAAAAAAATAGTTTATTGATGATGGTGAGAACAATGAAGCTCAAATAAAAAATTCTCATTTCGAGTTGAATGCATTTGGGAATTATTTCGTAGTTCATCTTGGCTTTTGAAGAATGAGAATTAATAGAAATTTGATTCCGCAGTTCATTTTTATTTATTGGTGCAGTTTTAGGAATGTGAAGAGTTGAAGGATTTTTGGATGGAATAGAATCAGATTAGAAAATAATAATTGAGTTTCCTGTTTGAAGGAAAGGACAAAAAAGATTAATTGTTGATGGTCAGTAATGAGACGTTGAATGGAAAGAGACTGGGAACGACAGAGAATAATTTGAAATGACCAGGGTGACAGCCAATGACAAGATAACTCTGGAAGCGACCAAATATGATCGTGAATAACCAAGAATAACAAAAAATGATCAAAAATGACAATGAGCGATCGGTAATGACCAATAATGACTATATGCGACTACAAACGACAAAAAAGGACAGCGAACGATCCCTAATGACATAAAATGAACTATAGTAACAGAATATGATCGGAAATCAACGTGAACGACAAGGTACAACTGAAAACTTAAACGAACAACCGGAAATGAGAAGAATGAATCCAAAACAATAGAAAACGATCGGAAACGACAAAATAATATAGGAGAAGATACTGAAGGACAGAAAACAATCTGGAAAAAGAGCAATCGAAATAGAAATCGAGAAGAAACGATCGGAAGTAACAGAAAACGATCGGAAACGATAAAGAAATATCGGAAAAGATCAGAAATGACAGGAAACAATCGTGAAAAACAACAAAAGAAGACAGGAAAAAAAGAAACGATTGGAAATAATAGAAGCTTACCGGAAATGATCAAGAATGATTGGAATTAACTGAAGAAATCTGAAACTACAGGGAACGAGAAGAAAGGATTGTGAACGGCAGAACGCGACCAGAACTAATCAAAAACGAACGGAAACTTAGGAGGAAGTAAACCTTTTAATACTCTAGGAATTCCAAAGATATTAAATAAATATGTAACTTCTACTCGGTACTTTGTTTGTTTCTGTTAAAATGGCAATAAGTAGCAATAAGTAGTAACACTTCTAGTTGTAATACAACTGCAATTTGATTTCAAACAGTTCAAAATATCAAATATTGTATTTTAAATCCAGAATGATCAACTTTCAACCAGAACAACATTCTTCTTTTTTACCAGAATCTCCACTGAAATAGAAACAAAAGGAACCAAAACATGCATAGAAATAAAAACTTATTCATCAGTAAATTTTTTCATGTTTTTCCCAACTAAAAATATCAAAAATAAAAAAATATTTTGTAGCATTGCCTTTCTCCACATACATGCACACATCCACAATAAAAAAAGAATTGTATAATCATTTAACTACATATGTTTAGCATCAAGCAAAAGCATCAGTGGTAGATCAGAATAGCAAATTCTGATAAACTTTATCCATGATTTAACCACTTGACATGAAGAATGTATTCAAACACACCGACTGAGTCAGATGATGATGAACAAAATAAAAAAATTATTTTGGTGAAATGAAAATTTGCATTAACATCAAAAAATCACACAAAAAAAAACGAAGCTGTTCATGCTTGCATTGTTTGCGGTACATATTCAAAAATAATTTTTTTGGCGCATTTTTGATAAAAATGACTTTATTTTGACTGATTGGATGGCTGGCTTGCTGACTAACTGGCTAACTGGATAGCAGGCTAACTGGCTGACTGGCTGACTGGTTGAATAGTTGACTGGCCAACTAACCGACTGACTGACTGGCCGATTGGCTGACTGGCTGACTGGTTGACTGGCCGCTGACTGGCTGACTGGTTGACTGGCTGACTGGCTGATTGGCTGACTGGCTAATTGGTTGACTGACTAACTGACTAACTGGCAGATTGGTTGACTGCTTGAGTGTTTGACTGGCTAATTAGCTGACTAGCTGATTAGCAGACTGACAGACTGGCTGACTTACTGACTGGCTGACTGGTTGACTGGCTGATTGACTGACTGACTGATTGACTTGTTGACTGGCTAACTGGCTGACTGACTGATTGACTTGTTGACTGGCTGACCGGCTAACTAGCTGGCAGGGTAATTGGCTTTCTGGCTGGCTGGCTAACTGGCTGGCTGGATAGCTGATTGGGTGAGGCAAACGTATTTTTAGCCCCTTGAAATTTTGAAATTTTTCCAACGGTTAATTTTCAAAAATAAATTGACCGTAATTTTTCATACAATTTTCAGCTCTTTTGCAAATGCTTGTCTGTCTGAATTTTATTGTTACCATGAGGACTTTCAACATTTCTTCATGTTGAGGGGTGCGAAAAAATTAATTGCAGAAATAAATACGAAGCTCCAAAAAAAATTACAAAAGTCCTCGTGTTATTGATCGAGGGACTTAAGCGCATTTTTGTCCCAGCGATCAGCAATTGATTAATAAGTCACTTCCAGACCCACAAAAAAAGATCCAGTAGGATCCAGGTCACTTACATAAAATTTAACGGATTTTAATAATTCAAACCACATAACGGTTATGACAAATTCAAATTTTGTTCAGTAAACACTGTTAAAAATTTTAAGAACATTGAAAAACACTGTAAAACAATGAAAAAACGTGTTGTTGTTGTATATGAAAATGAAAAATTGTTAATTATAGCATTTATGCTTTGATTAGAAACTTTTAAATGCCCGGCGCCGCAATAACTTTATGGCACTGATCTTTTAAAACCATTCCGAGCCCTCTACGATGTCTAGATAAAAAGTTTTTGACGTCAGCCGACCGAACGACCGACCGAACGAACGACCGAACAATTAATTGCAGAAATAAATACGAAGCTCGCTAAAAAACTTTCTCAATGGCAAAATTGAATTTAGAATTATTTGTTAAATGATTTAATGAATGACATTATGTGAATTTAGCCTCATACTCTTCATGTGCGAATGTCAGAGTGTGTATGCTTTATTTGGGGAACATAAAACTCGATTCCAGTTTTTGTACAAGCAATGAAAAATAATGAAAAAAATTTGACAGACATCAGACAGAAAGTTGAATGAAATGAAAATTATGATAATTTGAAACTTTTTTTTTATCCGTGTGTAAATTATTTTAAAAAGTGGATAAAATGTTGCTGGAAGTGGATTATTGAGGGTGCAGCTGAATGATGATCGGAGGGAATTTGGTGGGATTTGTGGAATTGAGGATTTGAAAATGAGACTTACTTTGGAATTTTTAGGAATATTTCTTCTTAAAACTTCTGTAAGCTGTTCTCTATATAGTTGAATCTGTCACTAATTTAGTAAGATTTCAGTGGAGGATTTGTTAGACAAGATGTCAAATTGTATCAATTCTTATAGCATTCTTTGTCGGAACATGGGTTCGATTCCTACACTTTGCATCAAACAACTCATATATGACTAGAATCTAAATCAATCTCCCAAATACAGGCCCAATTAGTACAAATCAGTAATCGATCCAAAATCAGACTTCAGTCAGACTTGACTCTGGTCCCAGTAAAACTTGACTCTGGCCCCAGTAAGACTTGAGTGTCA
Source organism: Chironomus tepperi (assembly GCF_022539635.2). Lineage (NCBI taxonomy): Eukaryota > Metazoa > Arthropoda > Insecta > Diptera > Chironomidae > Chironomus > Chironomus tepperi. Next base: position 8,907,715 of record NW_027226207.1, read on the forward strand.
GACTTGTTTGGGGCCAGAGTTAAGTCTGACTGGGGTCAAAGTCAAGTCTGACTGGTACTAGAATTCGGACCGATTTGCCGACTTTTGCTACTCAGATTTCTAGTTGGGAATCTAACTAGTAGAATTAGATGATTAACTTAAAGAACTTCACGTGTCTTAATACATGAACCTCAAAGTTGATTCAAATATTTTTATGTCTTAGTCGATTTCAAATTCTGATTGACATCAATTGAGTTGCAATTGCTCATTAACTTACATAATAGCTTTCGGATTCTAACAAAAATCTACAGCACCACATGATCACAAAAACACATGATCATATGACACAAGACAATCAGCAACGCATTTTCCATATTCCAATGTAATCAGCAAAATAATATAATTTTTCCACGAAAGAAGCAAAGGAGATAGACATAATGGTTTTATAATAAAAAAAACCAAAAGGACAAAAATGCTGACGCAGGTACGTCGGGTTGGTCAGATACATTCAAAGCCACATTATACACGTTTATACGCAATGAAAATTAAGCCACACACATTAATTCCATGCAATGAGTGAAAATTATTGAGTGCATAAGCCATAAATCGCTCAAAATACAATATTTTTTTTTCTGCATGTACATCCTCCGATGGTACATCCAACAATTGTACAATACTTATTTCAATATTATTCAATTTCACACAATTTAATTTAATTTCAGCATAAATACAAAAATTGAATGAGAATAAAAAAACCACGCCGTTGCATTCTATTCGCGGATTAACAGCAGGCACAAAAAAAAGGAAATTTTTTTTCACCAAATTAAATTATCAGGCGTTGGACAGCAACAAAAAAAGTAAAGGAGGAATACAGCAACAAAAAAATATTTTAGGCGATTTCTGCAACAGTGAATCGTGAAAAAAATAAGCCGCAATTTAAATCCGCAACAATGTAAACCCAAAAATACAAAAAAAAGGAATCGAGAGCTATGCGATTTTTGAGGATTTATTTTTGCTAGTCACAATGATATGTCATTTTACACTATTGCCTTTTTTTTTTATTCGGAAACAATTTATTTATAAAAAAGTTTTCAAGTTTTTTTTGGGTATTTTAGCTTGTTGAGGCTATTTCGACAATTTGTCATGTGGAATTTGGATATCAAAGTATTATCAAAGCTCACCGCAACAAAACACGCGAGAATTTATCGAGAATTGGTGAGAGAAAAATTGAACGAATTTGACCTGTATATTTTTTTTTTGATTATTTGATGCAATTGTGGATGGTGCGAAATTGTGGATTGTTCTTAGCTCTTATGGAAAAATGTATTTTTGGAGTTTAGCATGGATATGTGGATGACTTTTGGAGTGTTGATATGGATTTGATTGATAGAAATATGATAATAGATTTAAAATGCAGATGATTTATATTTTAGTAAGATAGAACTGCGAGATTTCAGAATTTCCTTTAGTTCTAATGATTGGCGTATTTTAATTTACCCAAACAACACAACGTGTTTCCCAAGGCAACGATAATTCGATCGGCATCTAGTTGGACCAAAGAGCTCATGGGATTTCTGTGTTATCAACGATGCAAAGGTGCCTTTAATTAGATACTAGCAGAAGTTATCTAAAGACAGATCCAGTAAGTAATTGGCGGCCTCATGACATCAAATTGGCAATTTCTATGGCAGTTGACATGAAAATTGACGCTTTGAATTCATGTGTCAGACACTTATCTGCAATGAATATTTTGTGTAGATCGGGTACGTCGCCGTATTAATGTTAAGACGATAAGTTGCTCTGATGGCATTGTGACGGTAAATTTTGACTCATTTTTTAAGGCCAAAAAATCCAGAACGTTGTTCTATGCCACTCGGTTTAAAGTTGTAGATAAATTAATTAAGGTCATTGAAGTTATCATGGAATATGGTCTATATGCTTCAGAATTAGGAACAAAACCAAAGAGCATTGATTGCACCCGATTTGGAATCGTTTTGATGACATTAAAATGATTATAGATCTCATATGAGCTATTCCTTGAACTTACAGATTCAAACAGAAACTAGCTGTAAAAACCAATTTTCTATGCCAAAGAAGTCAACATGACTCTGTAATATACGTGTCGACTTTGAGCTCTGGACCAATGATTATCAAGCCAACAGATCCTTGATATGGTTCAGTCCAGTCTCCAATTGTACTTAAATTCAGAATCAATATTAAACATAAAGAATCCCACATTTTTATATTTAAATACTCATTATATCAACACTACAAAAAAGAGACTTCATTTCAACCACAATGTAATAAATATCTCCTTAAATACAAGTAAATTAATTTTAAATTCCGACAGTCAAAATTGTTCTCACAAGAATACACACACACCGCAACAAAAAATAATCTGATTTTAACTCAGATTCTCAAAAAAATGAGAAAAATGCATCAACAAGGATAATCTCATTAATAAGTTTCATTATAAACATTTATTTGTACACAATAGAATTGCGATATGGAACCGACAAAAAAATAAGAACTTTTAATTCTCAAAAGTGTTGAGAAAATAAGCAGCAATTTTAAATCCACAAAGATCCATCAATTAAACCCGACACATAAAAAAAAGTTTCATTCTATAATTAAAATGCTAAAATTATATTCCAATTTTAGTTCCTTCTGTGCATATGCTCAGTATTTTATTAAGCTACAACTTTCCAAAAATAACATTTCTGAGGCACAAGCTGGAGTTGTAGGAGTAAAAATAATGATGCTCATTTTCTATATGCTGAATATTTATTGCGAATGATTCTAATATAAAAAATAACGAGAAATAATGCAGAGAAATGATTCTATCTATCTCCTCCAGCTAATAGCTATTTCACACAGAGTTAAAATTTTAAAACATAACAGAAAATAATAAAATATGAAAATTAGCTGAAGCAACATGAAAATGAGCTTCTTTTTTACTCGGATGAGGATGGAAAAATTAGGCAATGAAAGTCTGTATTTGGATTGTGAATTTATGGATATTGCGAATTTTGAGAATAAAACGCATTTTTAAAATGTTTTGAAGTTGATGTGTACAATTTTGATATTGATTGTCCAATGAATTGTATGGAAAATTTGATCTTGATATGTATCATTTTGAATTTTTTGTGATCATTTTTGAACGATTTACAGACTATTCTGAATTTAATATGTAAATTTTGAACTTTTTGTGTAATTATTGAATTTGATATGTACATTTTAAATTTCACATGTAAATTTTTCTGGGAAATTTACAATTTTACTTGCAAAACTTTGAATGTGAGATGGAAACTTCAAATTTGATTTGATCAATTTTGAACTTGACGTGTAAATTTGATCTTGATGTGTAAAATTCAATAAAACTTGAAAAAACGATTTAAAATCAATTTTAGTTCATATTCATTGGACAATCTGCATCTAATTAAACTCATCCAACTCCAAACGCCCTTGAAAAATTAAAAGCAACAACAACAACAGCAGCTCTAGAATTCCCCATCATCAGAGTGGTTCTGTATGCTTATTTAATTTTTTTGAATACTTCCACATACATTTTTGAGGATATAAATTTTGTTGGTTAATTGCTCTGCTTATTACATTGTTATGCCTCACTCAACGTTTGTCGACGAGTCGCTTACTCTCATTCAAAAAAATATCTGGTATTCATGTGTGAATACATGTGGCATAAACAGCGGTAACTAACAGTAGGAACAATATTTGCGTACACACGCGAGTGGAAGCAACACAAAAAAAAAGAATCCGCGAGAAAATTTCTCCATTACTTTATCAAATTATGTGCTTTTTATCGTAATTTTGATAAACTTTTGTTCATGTGTATTTTATACACAGCTTTGGACTGTTTCCCCAAATGGACAGTGAATAAAAGAGAGATTTTGTGCCATTTTTCGTATTGCTATTTTCATATTTTATGAACTTTGCGATACAAAAATTAAGTTGTATTTTGTGACAATATTGGAATGTTTAGGATGAATTTATGCTGAAAATTTTATGTTTTTAACAAAAAGGTTGAAAGTTGCGAGTCTGTGGACTGTTTAGACATGCAGATTTTTGCTAAGTGGAAATTTTAACAAAAATAATGGAATTCCTTTATTGTACATTCAGAAATTGTATTACATGAATAAGATATTTTACTTAAAGAGCCACTTGAGGATGGCGATAGAAAAATGCTGGAATTTTCTTTTTCCACTTTTCTGTACTGTGGAAAGCGATCCTGGAGCATTATGATATTAATTTTTTATGAGGAGCTTTATGAGCTTATCCATAAGATTTTCTTGTAATCTTTGAGGTTTACTTTTTACTTTTTCTTGAATTAAATAAATGCAGACAGAATATCATGGAACTTGGATATTATTAACGTTATTGGATTTTCTTTCAAAGGGTCGATGAAGTGATTGTAGCTTTTTATGGTTTGGATTGATTGAAAATCTGAGAATCTGTACCTTGTACTTCGTCAATTGATTAAGTTGAACTCGGCCGGATTTTCAGACATTTCTAAACCATGTGCTTGCCGTGTCTGGCATGACACAATAAGGATGGACATATCAAGAGGGGCAGGATGTTGTATTGAAGTCAAACGCTTACTTTTCTAAGTTAAAACACGACATCATGGCTACAATTTGATGATTGCAGTCTATCAACTCCTTTTTGTAATGCAATCAACTTCCTCAAATGTGTTAGAATTGGATTCCTGTAATAACCTTTATGGATGGAAAGAGATCTCGAAGTAGAGCAAAAAGCTCCTGAGATTACTGTGTGAACAGAATTCGACTCAAAAAAGGGATTTAGAAAATTTATAAGTTATCTAGCGAAGAATTGGCATATAGTCAAATACCTACGATAGCTCAATGTTAGGAGCATCGTGCGACTCGCAATGTAAGTAGACGTAGATTCAACGGTAAAAGGGATAGAGAAAATTTAGAATTATACTTCTTCTATCAGATCAACAAAAAATGCCTATAATTCCCAAAGAAAACTCGCCTCATTCTCCCCAAAAGACTTTTAATTCTTCCTCTCAATTACCCCCACTCCCCACCAATTCCAATCATTTCCCACAAACAATTTAAAATTAAGAATGAATTTTTCAATTCCTTGATAGATTATGAAAGTCCAGTTGAAAAGCAATCAAAAACCCAAAAGAAATAAAGTCACAAATTGAAAATCATCTTATCGTAATCAAAAAATCATTTAAGGTTTATTGAAGATGAAGCCAGAATCACCAAAAATAAAAAGTTTCTCCTCTCAAATTGAGCAATTATCTAAATTATGTAGCAAATTAGTTTAGACTCGCTTCATTTAAAAGTCGACATAGGGCGAATATGTGTGTCTAACAGAATTTTGCCTTGTTTGTGGACGAGAGGCACACGAGAGTTGGAGGGACGAGAAAGAGAAATCAATTGTCGGAAACTCAATAAATAACACATGTCATTTAAGACATTATAAGGAAAGATTTTGTCAGAATTATATCTAACAATCGCATATAAATAAATATACGTAAAATTAGAGACAATGGGAATATTTTTGAGGTAGAAGATGATATCGCTTCCTTAAAATTCATCATTCAATTTTCTTCTTATTATTTCTTTTTAATGTTGTCTTGAAGGATTGAGGAATGAGGTACAGGAATTTTTGTGGGGCACACAAAAAATGGCAATTGATGAAGAAAAATAATTTTTCTGTTCTGTTCGGTCGGAAATGTCTTTTGCCGACAATCAGGATAAAAAATTATTTTGTTCGGAGGAGGCATCGATAGGAAGGTAAAAATGTTGTGTGGATGGAAGCTTGAGGGTGAGGTTCAGAGAAAAGATTTGGCTGAGAATTTAGAAAGTTTGTAAGGCAAACAAGTTAGTAAAGTTAATGCGAAACAAGTCATCAAGTTGCGAAACAAGTTATCAAGTTGCGAAACAAGTCATCAAGTGGCGAAACAAGTCATCAAGTGGCGAAACAAGTCATCAAGATCCGAAACAACTCATCAAGTGGCGAAACAAGTCATCAAGATCCGAAACAACTCATCAAGTTGCGAAACAAGTCATCAAGTTGCGAAACAAGTCATCAAGTTGCGAAACAAGTCATCAAGTTGCGAAACAAGTCATCAAGTTGCGAAACAAGTCATCAAGTTGCGAAACAAGTCATCAAGTCGCGAAACAAGTCATCAAGTTGCGAAACAAGTCATCAAGATCCGAAACAATTCATCAAATTGCGAAACAAGTCATCAAGTTGCAAAACAAGTCATCAAGTTGCGAAACAAGTCATCAAGTTGCGAAACAGGTCATCAAGTTGCGAAACAAGTCATCAAGTTGCGAAACAAGTCATCAAGTTGCGAAACAAGTCATCAAGAAGTTGCAAAACAAGTCATCAAGTTGCGAAACAAGTCATCAAGTTGCGAAACAAGTCATCAAGTTGCGAAACAAGTCATCAAGTTGCGAAACAAGTCATCAAGTTGCGAAACAAGTCATCAAATTGCGATACAAGTCATCAAGTTGCGAAACAAGTGACAGCGACGAAAAAAAAAATAAACTTAACATTTCAGCCCAATCTTCCAAACCTACCCTCTCTAATCTCCAATCCACTCCCTAAAATATCTTAGATTAGATAATTGAAGACACAGAAAAGTTATTTTTTTTTTATTCAGTCACTCTTAGAGAGAGTTTTCATTAATTACACATCACATCCAAACCAATCTATTTGTGATGTATAAACACACACATAAGACATATTTATACACATATCTATAGATATTCAATTTATATTTTAAGAAGATGAGATAAGGCAATGGGGGTATGACTTGAAGATTCTAATAATTATCGTTTGTCATTCATTGATCCTGTCTTAGAAATGCTTGAATAATTACGGAAAATTATTAATTGAAGCTTTCAATTATGGTCGAGAGAAAGTTTTAAGGAGTAGATGAATTGAGACATGAATAAAGTCTCTGTAGAGATATCCCTCGACTGACTATGGGGAACTCTTTATTTTCTGTCAACTTCCTTTCGAATTTATGAAGATGGCAAATAAATCTTCGTCTTCTTATACTTTTTGATGCTTCTGTTATTGCTTTTTAAGTCATCAAGAAAAATTGATTTAGAAAAAAATTAATTTTTCATGCAATGAAATTTGACTTTGTTGGCTGAGAATAAGAGAGGGTGTGAAAAATTAAGCTGGGAATATTGACTTGTTTGGTAAGATTCATATCGTTGCAGATCCAGGCTACTTATTTACCACATATCTGTCAAATATCCGTCACGTTTCCATCATGTATTAGTTACGTGTCTTTCATGTATTTTCCACGTATCTGCCACATATGTGCCATGTATCCGCCACGTATCTGACATGTGTCCTCCATGTATCTGCTATGTATCTACCACTTATGTGCTACGAGTCTGCAACGCATCAGCCACGTATCTGCGATGTATCCGCCACACATCTGCCATGTATCCGCCACACATTGTCATGTACTCTTGCCACATATTGCCTTGTATTCGCCACGTAATTTGGAGACATGTATCTCCACGTTTCTGCCACGTATTCCCACATATCTGCCATGTATCCACTGAACCCCTCAGAATTCCCATGTTTCCTGCATTATCCTGCAATCATCATCACTAAAATGCTCCAAAATTCCAAATGATCATCAAAATAATCAAAAAAACTTCAATAAAATTCCTTTAAAAAAACTAAAACAATTTTCATTTAATTCCTCAAGCTATTATTTCTCTCCATACAAAAAAGACTGAAAAATCATCAACCCCAAAAATTCCCACAAAGCTCAAAGAAAATAACTTCACGATGATTTTAAAAAAAGGAGTAAAAAAAATTATTAACAAAGCAGAAATTTCTCTCGAAATAATAACACAACTTCCTCAAATTCATCTCATTTTTTTTTCCTTCTCATTAAACCATAATTTTATCGATCATCATTCAAGAAATTCAATGCTTATTGTTGCTGTTGTTCCGAGCGACACAACACGAAGTTGCATTATAGAAATGAATCAAAATCAGCCGTCACTGTAGCCGTCACGTGGAAGTAACGAAGCAGTCACATGGCCATAACATAGAGTCGTCACTTAGCCGTCATATGCCGTTTCGGCCGTCACATAGCCTTCACGTAGCCGTCACGTAGTCGTCATGTAGCCGCCACTTCATGTAGCCGTCACTAATCCGTCAAAAAGCCGTCAAATAGCCCTAACGTAGCCGTCAGATCATCTTCGCGACTTACCATTAACACAGCAACATGACGCCACCCAATAAACTACGTCGTGCTGCTCGGTATGTCTTGTAGATGAAAAAATTCAATGAATAGAAAAATAAATTGAAAAATTAAAATTGCAATCATCCTCATTGTTGTCTTGACTTAAGTTTCCTTTCAATAATCATCCTTTCAAACAGCAAATCATCTGCTTTGTAGTCGTGAAAACTCTCATAGATATTATTTTTTTATTGTTGTAGAATAAGTTTTGTGGAATAAAAAGAAGTAACTGCTCATAAAATAATTGAAATTTCCCTCAAAAATTTAGATTTATCTGTGAATGAAAATGTAGCTTCAAAGGATAAATGGTCTTCTTTTGTCTTTTTAACGCAAAGTTGAATGGAACTAGTGTTTGGAGATAATTGGAAGATTGTAAAGTTTTAAGTGGACGGAGCGCATTTTTGTAATGTTCTGTAGGCTTAAGTGGCTGAATATCATTAAATAATTGACATTTTCATAGATTTTGGCAATTCAAACCAGAATTTATTGAACAATTTGGTACTATTGATTCTTGATATCGTGGCTTTCCAGTCTCAATCTTGAGAATTGTCATTTTGGGGATATTCTTTATAATAGATTTCGTTTTTGCATCTTTAGCTCCCTGACAAAACTGCTACGCTCAAAGCTAAACTTTCGAAAATTGCCAAGATGATTATGGAATTCAAACACGAGACCTTAAATCCTGACTTTCCAAACTTGAATCTCTATCTTCAGACTCCAGAACCATTCGTAGACTTCGACTTTTTGGAATTTCCATCCTTATAATCTCGAATCCCGGTGTCCAGCTCGGTATTGGTCTTAAGTCTTACTCAAACAGCACAATTGTTCGCTTGGACACCGTTAGTTTGCCGTTTAACGCGAAGTGGCTGTAATCACGGCTGATTTCAATATTCCTACTACCAAATGCGGCTCGCTTCATTGCAAAGCTAAAGCTACTGACTAAAAAGCAGAATTCTCATAAATTGTCTAAATCGAAATAACAAAATAATAAATCCCTAAAATAATACAATAATTCAGTCCAAACTGCCTCAAAACTCAATTCATCTCCCAAAATCCTTGTTGATTACCCCAAAAAAAAATCCTTACCAGCAAAAAAAGAAGAAAACAGCTCTGTACTAAAAGTTGTGAAACTATTTACCAAATGATTTGTATACTTTGATAAATATTTATCAAGTTTTGAAGTATGCATGCATGAATGAAGCTTGCAAAAAAAGGAACAATTTTAACAAGAAAAAGAAAAAGATTTCCTCAAAGGCAAAGGCAGGAACAAAACAAAAAAAAAACACAGAAAGGCAAAAGAAGATGAAGAATAAAGAAAGTTTTCCGGAAAAGGAAGATGAAAAATTGTGTAGGCATAAAATAAGAAGCACAAGCAGCAGCATTGCATTTATTTACTATTCTTTAACCATCAGAATTCTCAATCTCAGCAGAGAGGAAAGGAGGTGGATGTATTTTATACAAACATCAATAACAACAATGCCACAGTAGTTATGCAGAATGAATAAACATTGGATATAGAGAGTAAAGGAAAAACTTATAAATTCACTTACGCTAAGGTATAAAAAGAAGCTGAAGGAAGAAAAATAAAAAAAGGAAAAGCTTCTTTTTTTTGCTTCTTGTGAAATGCACTCATCCTAAGTTGCAGTCGTTTCTTCCAACTTTTATGTGCATTTCTATGGAGAATATTAAATAGTTTACCTGCAAGAGGCATTTACCAAAGTAGTTTATACTCGTGGGAAGTTAGATGGATGCTTTTAACAGCTTTTAAAGGCATTATCTTGGGATTATGCAAGGCATACATTAAAATTTGTTCACTATAACCTTAGCGGCAAAAAGGAGCTAAGTACCTTGGTGGTCAAGCTTCAACCAAATGCTTGTGCACATCTGTTATTTTAGAAAATAGTAAATTCGTGACTTGCTGGTCAAATTCAGTTAGCGACGCTTTACTCAAATTTGGTATTGTAACTCGAAAGTCGTCGGTTCAAATTCCATCCATATTCAAATTTATTCTTTTTCGGAATTTTTAAAATTACACTGCTTAATGTACGAGATTCAGGCCATGATTGTGAGAGCTTAATCGACGACCAAAGAACTCTTGGAAGGAAAGCTGTTGATAGAGACAGTATTGCACGTGGTATTTGTAATTGACACGGAAGTCGATAGAGCCAGCTTTAGGCTCATCTGAGGAAGTCATGAATTACGATTGCTCCGTTTGGACTAGCGAAGCAAGCAATTAGATCATGATTGAGCTTCTGGGGTAACGTTGGATTCAGAAATGAGCCAAGAACTTAAAATCTAGGAAGAAGTGTCTGGAAAAATAGTCGAAAGCTGCTATACTACTTAATGATTGGAACATTGCCAGACGCAACAATTGATCTGTCCGACCAGCAAAACTATTGGGACTTCTGAGCAACGTTGAATTCAGGAACGAGTCAGGAAATTGAAATTACTTGGAGGAATGCTCGAGAGCTCCTAGATTACTTAATAATTGGAATATTGATAAGCGAAACTGAAAGAAGACTGTTGATAGAGACAGTGTGGCACTTGGTATTGGCAATTGGCAAACAGCAACCAGCGACAGAGTTTTGGACACCAACTAGATTACACAGCTGTACAGCCAATAACAATAAGTTCCTAAAGTTCCTCACCTAACTTCACACATGTAAAACTTCTCAAAACTACTCAAAAATCATTTTAAATGAAAAATCTTTCATAAAAATCATGCAATTGGCATACGTAAGAAAAATATTCACACATTTAAACTTAAGAAAGCAAATCTTCTTTCTAGTTCATCCTTCACTTCCTTTACTTTTTAAAGTTAAAGCAAAAAAGAACTTTCAATATTGTCAATTGACTGCTTATGACATTCTCAAAAATCGAATTTGAAGCAAAAGTTTTTTATTTGTGTGATGAACAAAGTTATAAATTGTTATTTGTCCGTAAAGTTGATATCCGTGGAAGCAACGAAGGAAGAACTTGTTAACTCACATGTCACACAAGTCTCAAGCATGTGTCACACAATATTTTATTATATTTATTGTTGTAAATAATGAAAAACTTTTTGAATTTTCCATTTTCCATTTTCATGTGTATTTCAGGTACAAAATATTATTAACACATCAGCATGTAAATTAAAATATCCATTGGATAATGAAAACGCACACACTTCACATTATGCACACACGAATGCCTTTTTACTCAATTTTACGCAAAATGCATTTTGAAAAGTCATTTCAGATTAAAGTTGGAATAGAAAAAGGTATAAAAGCAGATGTGAATGAGAATGAGATGTGGAAATGGAATGGATGCAAAAAAAGAATTTTAATATATTTAAATCAAGGGATTGGTGCTGATTGGAGAGTTTTTGGGGTTTTTGTTTATTTTTGGTTTTGCATCATTTGATGCGGAAATGTTGGCTTCATTTGGAAATTTTGAAACGTTTTTGAACTCAAGTTGTTTATTTGAGGCAAAAAATTAGTTTTGCATCTTTTGATGCAGAAATTTAACTTAACTTACATCTTTAAGAAGCAGACATTTTATTAAATTTGCATCTTAAGAAGCTTCGGAAATTTTGACTCAATTTTGCATCTTTAGAATCAGAAATTTCGCTTGAAATTTTGCATCTTTAGAATCAGAAATTTCGCTTCAATTTTGCATCTTAAGAAGCAAAAATTTAGCTTCAACATTGCATCTTTTAAAACAAAAAGTTCGCTTCAAATTTGCATCATTAGAATCAGAAATTTTGCTTCAATCTTTGCATCTTTTGAATAAGGAATTACGCTTCAATTTTGCATCTTTAGAATCAGAAATTTCGCTTCAATTTTGCATCTTAAGAAGCAAAAATTTAGCTTCAATTTTGCATCTTTAGAATCAGAAATTTCGCTTCAATTTTGCATCTTAAGAAGCAAAAATTTAGCTTCAACATTGCATCTTTTAAAACTGAAATTTTGCTTCGATCTTTGCATCTTTAGAATCAAAAATTTTGCTTCAATCTTTGCATTTTAAGAAGCGAAAACTTTGCATCTTTAGAAGCAGAAATTTCGCATCACTTCCCTCAAAAATTCTTTTTCTCACCCAAACCTCTCAATCCTCACAATACATCTTCAACAGAAGTCACTCCAAAACAACCAAAAACTGCATCTACCTTGATATTTTGTTTTGTATACAAACATACAGAAAATGGCGAAAATATAATCAAATAATTTTACTGAAGTGCAATTCGGAAATCCTATATTTTATTATTGATTATTATCAATATCGTATTTAGGAAAAGAGTGAGTGTGAATCCGTTTGTATTATATCCAATTGGGAAGGAGTCGATGTAGTTTATGGTAAGGGAGATCGTAAACACAAATTTCCGCATATCAGATATGAATACCAACAAAAAAAAAAATGTTTCGAGCTACAACAGCTACAGCTACGAATAGACGGGCTTTGTTATTACAATAACTTAATTCGATTACTAACATGTCTCTTCATACAGTCCACAAATTCGTACATTACTCTATGTGTATATATATATATATTTCCCATTCATAGTGATGCATTAGTCACAAAACTATATATATACACACAAAAAACACATGTATTATGGAAATAGAATAACAGGTTTTGATTATTCCTATGTTTTGGAATATTTTTGCATAAATCTAGAATATTCGATACTATCTTTTTCCATCATCATCATCATCATCATCATCATTTTGCATTCTATATCTATGAATATTTGTGACACTTCATGAAAGTAGATACAACACTTTAGACAAAAATTTCTTTTGCTGCTGTTGCTGATGTCTTTTTATAGTCACTGGATTTTTTTCCCGCCGTAAGTCCAAAGTCCACCAGATATAAAAATTTTTTGTGTTTTCGATATTCAAGATGTTATAACTCTTTACTAGCTCATCCAAAAATTTTTAAACCTTTTTTATTTGAAGATATAAGTAATCAATCTCAATATATTTAATTATTTATAACACTTTAAGTAAATGAAAATTGTTGTTTTTATGGGTTGCTACTCTTCCTTTATATGCATGTGTGTCCGGACACTGACTATGATTCTGTTTGATTTGTAGTAATTTCATTTAGATGCAATTTAATTGACAGAAATTTGATGGTTTTCATAATGAATGAGGAGACAGGAGGGTTATGTGAACTGTTAAATTTCATAAAAAAATTTTTATTTATGCATAGCAGATTTTTTTCCAACAATTGATATTTGCCTAAAGTTAAATCTTCTCCAAAATATAGTGAAAAGTTTGAAAAAATACCAAAAATTTGAGGGTTTTGAAAATCTACACTTGGAATTTTGTAAATTTCAATTTTATGATATAAATTTGGTATTTTTAGAAAGCCTAAAGCATTTTTAAGGCAATAAAACAATATTTAGGATCAAGAGTTACTAGTGTGCCGATTGGCTAAGTCAAAATGTTACTTTGACTGCCTCTACCGGGTGCAATTAGCATCCGATTTGAATTTTTTGGCAAATTTCCATGTTTCTATGCTAGAACTAAAGCATAAATGCCATACAAATGTTTTTTCAAAAAAGTTCAAATCAAGAAATAGGAAAATCTCGAAAATGTGAGTCTTTTTGAAAAATGCGGTTTTTTATTTGCACCTTAAAACGAAGAAAAAATTACTTTTGCAGCAAAATACTCTTAGTTCCAGCATAGAAACATGGAAATTATGCCAAAAAATTCAAATCGGATGCTAATTGCACCCGGTAGAGGCAGTCAAAGTATGACATTTTGAACTTAGCCAATCGGCACACTGAGTAACTCTTGATCTCTAAATATTGTTTTATTGCCTTAAAAATGCTTTAGGCTTTCTAAAAATACCAAATTTATATCATAAAATTCAAATTTACAAAAGTTATGAGCAAATATGTCAAGTGTAGATTTTCAAAACCTTCAAATTTTTGGTATTTTTTCAAACTTTTCACTATATTTTGGAGAAGATTTAACTTTAGGCATCATATTTGGTATCGTTGGAGAGGTAATTAGATCTGCTATGCATTAATAAAGAAATTTTTTTAAAAAGTTTAGTTACAGTCCACTTGACCCTCATGAAATAGATTGAAAAACATGAAAAAACAAAAATTGTCAAAATTCAACAAAATTCCACAGTGTAACAATTTTTTTATTATGGATATTAAGATAATGGATATATAAATATTATGTGAAAACTTCATCAAATTTCATTAATAGTGACAAAAGTTATAAAACTTTGAATTTCAAGGTCCCCCCAAGACCCCCTTGAGGTCGATTTTTGACAATTTTGTTGGTGGTATTTTTTTGATTTTATTTTTTTATCTAGTAGCCCATCCAAAGTTCTAACATTATCAAAAATAAAATGGAACAGCTGGGTTACACCGTAACACATATATGGTTCTAAAGGGTTCGTACCTATGAGTTTTTCACTTATAAGCTGATTTTGACCATATAAACGTCAATATTTTGGTACACGATGGAGGCAATTATTATAGATATAGATAAGGTCTATAATATAATGTAACTTCATGCAATCACAGGAAGAGAAAAAGTTCTTTTTTCGTACTTTTTTCAATTTTTTGATCCCACAGTGGGTTATAAGTGTGGTATTAATTAAAAGCACTTACTTATATCATCAAATAAAAAAGGTTTAAAAATTTTTGGATGAGCTAGTAAAGAGTTATAACATCTTGAATATGTCAAAACACAAAAAATGGTTTAAGCTGTGGACTTTGGACACGGCGGGAAAAAATATTTTTCCAGTATACTACTAACTAGTGTCTATAATATAGCTTCAAAACAATTATTGCCATACTTTTCACTCCCAATGTGGATTCTCTCAGCGAGAATCGAACCAACGTTCATTTGATTTGCCAAATTCTTTTGTATTTGAGGTGTAACTATGATGCCTGATTAGGATTTTAACAGAAATCTAAGTTTATTAAGTTTTAATTAATTAATTAGTTTTTCTGTAATTTACTGCAAGTCTGCATTTTTGGATCGGATTAATCCTAATTATAAATTTTGAATTCTAATTTAAGTAAAAAGTTGCATTCATCAACTACAATAACTTCATAAAAATGTAATATTTCTGTTAGTCTAAATTGAAATCAACAATACCCAACTGAACTCTCATCATCCCCAACTCCAACCCAAACCCTTTTTAACAACAAAATCTCAATTTCAAGATTTTTCCAAAAAATCTTCCAATTTCAAAAACAATTTCTCATAAAATAATATCAAAAGACTGTTTTTTCACGGAATTATACACAGTACAACATATTGTATGTCCATATCATGTATACAGCAAAAAGACATAGATGCAAAAATTATTTTAGTAAGCGAAAAATATAAAAGTGAGGAAATACAAAATTTAATTTCATCACATTCAATTTTTGTGTTTTTATGTCTTTTCAGTCGTCATTATCAAGGCACATTCAATTGAAATATAAAACATAAAACAAAGTTGTTAATAGAAAATGTTTATAGATTTAATGAAAATTGCATCGGTCATGTGAATATGTTGAAGGATTGGATGCAGTTGTCGATTTGTAATACAAAGTTGCTGGAAGTTCTGAATTTTTGATGATGAAAATGGTCTTTTATTGATGGGGGCAGTCAATGTACTATGGGGCTGGGTGGGTCTTATAGGTCTAAAAGCCAAAAGGTTTGATTGACAGCTATTACTTCGTAAATTATTTACTTCGTAAGCCCGGATATAGAGATCAACTGATCCATGACCTTCTTTAGATCTTTGCATCTATTAGTGTAGCACTTGGTATTGCACTCTTAGTTTAATAATTTGTTATTAAAACTTATTGATAAAAGTTTTAGTAAAAAAATACTTTTTAAAAGTTTTTATTAAAATTTTAAAAAAATCTATTAAATTTTAAAAACCATTTATTAAAATTTAATAAAAGTTACTAAAGTTTTTCAGCATTTTGTGCTGTTATAGGTTTCCGTAAAGATTTCAATACTGTGATACTTCATAAACCTATGCCTGTTACAGTATGATGCCTAAAGCTGTTAATCCCTTATGCGACACAAATGTCAAAGTGTTCTCTTTCAAAGTGTAGTGACCTCAAAAGCTCACTACTTTTGCAAACCACAGTAAAAATTATTTTTTTTTTTGGCAATTGGCAAAATTTTACTAATTTCAGCTAGCGATAGAAATATACAGTTTTAGACACCAAAATGAGAATAAGTTAATAAGATGTATATTTATTATCTTTTATCATACAGAAAAGTTATCTGTACAAAGAAGCCAGCTAGCGATAGAGTAAGTAGAGTTGAGATTGCATGACTATCTGTTCAACCAGCGTAGTAAGTAAGTTAGATTGCATCAAGGTCAAGCCCAGAGTAAAATATGACCTGTCTGACTTCAAGCAAACCTAGTGTCATCTTTAGAGTTTGCAGGACTCTTTTTGACTGACCTTTTGGCTTTTTAGGAAGGCCTCCTTTTTTAGTTTCCTGATTCTCTTAATACATCAGTGACAACCGAGTTAGTTGTGTCCGTACTCACTTTTCTGAGGCTCTTCATTATATTTGCATTAAAAATGCTCTTGAATGCTACGACGTCTAGGATACATCCACGAATCCAACAATGCTCTTTAAATTGCAATAGCAGATTTGAGACTCGAACCTTGTCTATTCATTTCTAATCTTAGATTTAAACTACAAAGCATTCAAATGTTTCCTTTAAAACTGCCAAAAATCCCTTTATGAACTACTTTCCCTATCCAAAATTCTCAAGTCTTTATCTCACAACTCGTAACTGTTCCAAAAAAGCAATTTTTTCCCTCCTTTTTTGCCTTATTTTATATGTCATTAAAAATATCATTTATTTCTGGCTGGAATGAAAAGCAAAATGTTGTTGGATAGTTGTGAGTAAGCGTGAGACAAAAGGAGGTAGGCAATTCTGAAGCAAGGACGATAGAAAACACATAATCAGTTTGTAGTACACTTAGATCGTGTATTTTTGGATGTTGGCCAAATAACACTACAGAATGTGTGCATATATATTAGGATGGATTCTTCCTATTATTTTTCTCAATAACCAACTACTGCTGTTGCCTTTTATCAATTCTCATTTATATTTATACAAGAAAAGAGTTGTATGCTTAAGCAGGATAGGAAGGATTGAAGAATTTTTTCCTTCCTCAATCTTCTTGCTGCTCCTTCTTCTTGATTTTATATTTTGAATGAAAATCTTTTCAATTCTCTCAATGCAAAAAATGGAAGATAATTCTACTTAAGTATCATATTATTTTTAGCGGATATAGAGTTTGATGGATGAAGTAAAGGAGTCGGTTTGGCAGTCTTCATGGTTTGTATATGTTGAGGTTATGTTGTTTGGAATTGAGGCAGTAAAGTGACTTTTTGGAGTAATTGGTAAGGTGGTTCAAATTTGGGATAGTAACTCTCGAAGATCGAAGGTTCAAATCCTTCCCATTTGTAAATTTGTGGATTTTTTCTGAAACTCAGATGGATCGACTGCCAAATGAACAGGATTATGGTGAAATTGGAGCTTTCGGCAACGTTGCATTATTGAACAAGTCAGAAACTATGATGTGAGAGAGATAAGTCCTTAGGTGCCAGTCCATGTCCAAAGACCAGTGTTGTTCAAACTGTGTGTTGCCTAATTTCTTCGGAAATCCCATAAACCGTGGACTGTTTCCATGCGTGGTTCCTTTAGTAGCTCACCATAGTGTGTATATGTGGCCCAGAAAAGCTAAGCCTGCACTGCCTTAGCTTTACCTCCAAATGCGCCATTTAATCCCCAAAGCCTCTTCCTCCTTAACTTTCCTATATCCATACTTTTTAAGCATTACATGCTGCTGTTGCTTATACAGCCATTCAATGATATTAAATAGACACATTCACATGATATTATAATTTTTATACAATGATTTCCAACTAACTATGTTGTAGATATATGCAAAATTTAATTTTATCAAAAGACATTTGACATCCACTCGATATTTTTTTTCTTCTTCATTCTCTCAATCTTATGTGCTTAAGGAACAGAAAAAAAGGATTTTTTATCATCAATTTAAATATAATATCCAATTTCTCTCCTCTAGATTTTTTTCCTTCTATTCCTTCATTCATGTAGCCATGTAGGAAGAAGAAAGTACATCAAACTTTTTCTTATTTTGTACATCTTTATGAAGCTTATTATTATTAGGGTATTTTGTATTTAAAGTCCTTTTTATCTTAAAATTTTACAAAATATTTAGACCATCAGGAAAATAAATAATTGACAGGGTTGGAGTCATTCTGCTAGTTGGACTGAGCAGTATAATGGATGTGCTAGGGAACTGCTACGTTACCATGTTGCCGGCAAGAAGTGGAGATAACCGAACGGCACTATGACAGCTGCTTTTGACTGTTTTATCAAAAATGCTGCAGCCTGCCCATCAAGACCTCCCTTAGAGCAGTCAACTGTCCATCAAGCACGTCGAGTCACTTCATGGTACGGCCGACTAATCACAGCATGTTCCACTAGAGCTCCAGATATAGACACAACACTCACTACGACTTCCTATATAGACACAACAATCAAACAAGCAAACTCTTCAATCGAACAATCGTCTGACCGCTAAGTAAATGAAGTTAAATTTATGTGGCAACCAGCATCAAAAATAATTCATCGTGATTAATTTGACATGCGGTTTTGTAATTCTGTCTACTGATGGTTTTTGGTTCCATATTTCAATTTTCGTTACATATTTTATGAGAAAGTCAAACAGTTGTCATAATTGGTTTGTTGTTGTAAATGGATAATGATGCATCGTTGGATGGAAGGAGTGTGTGCAGGTGTAAAATGTTGTTGATTGTGTAATCAACATTTTACATCTGTAAACTTACATAAATTAAAGGATTTGAGTGACTTTTAATGAGATTAATTGTGATTTATTGCTTTGAAGGATATTGAGATGTAAAATAAACGTTTTAACGGACGGATTAATTTTGAATTTATTGCTTTGGTTTTTGCATCTTTTGAAGCGAATTAAATTTCACGTTTTTTTGATAAAATTGTTGTTTAAAAACTGCACATTTTATTCAGATTTTGATTGAAATAAGGTTGTGTTTTGCTTAGTAAGTCGTTAAAGTTGTTTTCAATTGAATAATAAGAGTTTTGAAGCAAGAAAACAGTTTAATTTGAGGAAATTGAACAAATTTTTGAATTTAAGATTTTTGTGATTTTAATCATCAATTTTTCAGCAAAACTAGGCTTATAATTGACAAATCTACCTCAAACTCAGTAAGTAATCAATACTTTATCAGTTCAAATAGTCCTAACATCATATTAAGCTTAATATTCCATTTAAATTGAAATCCAAAGCAACGAAATCACTAAAATTCTCAAAATTTTAGAAAAACTTTGAAATTCAACAACAAAATCATCAATTGCCGTCCAAAGTTCAACATTCAACAACCTCTTAACATCAACCCTGCATCATTTAAGTATAAAACCCTGGTGTGAGAGGAGATTAATAATATTTTTCCATATTTTTTTTTCTTAAGAAGGAACAAGGAAAGTTGAAGATAAGAAAGGAAATTCTTCTCAAGCGAGCACATGATGAGGAAAATGCTGTCGATTGAAAGAAAAATGTACACTATTTGTATCGACATTAAAGCCAATGGATAAATAAGAAGGTGAAATGCGACTTTGTGAGAAGCATTTTTTGGAATCTCAGCACATGGATAATGTATATACACATTTGGGTTTTTTATTAAAAACTTCTTTCAATTCGAAGGGTAAGAAGTGCTCAGTGAATCGGAAAACACTTACGTTAAGGAATTGGATAAGGCGAAACATTTTACTTCAATATTGATGATTTTCTGAACGTCGATTAATTCAATATTGAATGTGCAATGCGGCGAATAATTTCCTCTCTTCGTTTTCTTCCGCCTTCCTTTCAGCTCATGAAAGTCGTTTACTCAACAGAATCTTATTTTTTTAAGTTTTTGTGTATCAAAAATTCATATTGATGAAAATAAAAGAAGTCTTTTATATTCACGGTGTGCTTGGGAGAAGTGCAAGATCAGATTTGTGCAGATTGTAGACACGTTACAGGAGATTTGAAGCTTTCAAAAGTTCAGAAGACTCGCTAGGGATGGTTTAATGGTCAATATAGCTCAGAAGATTCATTACAGAGAGTCTGAAGCTTGCTAAAGCTCAAAAGGTTTGCTATAGAGGGTTTGAAGCTTGTTAAAGCTCAGAAAGTTCGTTACAGAGGGTTTGAAGCTCATTAAAGCTCAGAAGGTTCGTTACAGAGAGTCTGAAGCTTGTTAAAGCTCAGAAGGCTCGTTACAGAGAGTCTGAAGCTCATTAAAGCTCAGAAGGTTCGTTACAGAGAGTCTGAAGCTCATTAAAGCTCAGAAGGTTCGTTACAGAGAGTCTGAAGCTTTTTAAAGCTCAGAAGGTTCGTTACAGAGGGTCTGAAGCTTATTACGGCTCTGTAGATTCATCACTGAGAGTCTGAAGCTCATTAACACTCAGATGATTCAGTACAGAAGGTCTGAAGCTCATTATAGAAGGTCTAAAGCTTGTTAAAGCTATAAACGGTCCGACAAATCACTCAAATCATTCATTCCTTAACTAGCTTCATCCCCTACAAAAATTCATAATCTCATGTCTTGAATATTTCATTTCCCATTGTTCCTCATATACACAAAATATTCATAAATTTTTGCCATGCTTAAAATAATTTTATTTTTTGTCAATTTCATCATTTCCGGAGCTACGAAAAATTATTTTACATTGGTCCCTCTTTTCTCCAAGTCAAAAACTTTTTCAATGTCTCAATGAAAATTATTTTTTGCCTTCCTTATTCTTACTTCTTCTTCGTCACCAGAAATTGGTGAAAGTCAGAAGAGAAACTTTGTTATTGGAAAAAATAAGAAAATTCCTTCATTGACTGGCAGTGACTGAGAAGAGGAAGAAGAATATGCAGGAGAAGTTTAAGGAAATTATAAGCTTTAGTAAAGTAGAAGATGATGATGATAATGAAATTAATTTTTTCTCAATGAATCATCAATATTCTGACTTTATTGAGTTGTCGAAGGGTTTTGACTGGATGTGTCAAGATGATGAGCTTAGTTTAGGTGTCTATTGGGGTTAATTATGAGATAATTTGTTAAGTGATTGATTGTTTTTTTATGAGATGAGGTTATGTCGGTGTAGTGTGTAGGTAGAGTGGAATCTGGGGTATCGAGGCTTATGTAGGTGAGCAACTTGGCCTGTAGAACAGCAATGCGGGAATGTCAATTAGATGTCAAAAAAGAGAATTTGTATAAGCTTTGTGATGTGGCCAGCAATAGAGTCAAATGGAAGGCTTTTTGTAATAATCTAGACTCCAAGTCAGAGCATGGTTCCTGTAGTAAGTAAGGAAGTACATGTGAATCTGCCAATGCGAGAGTAAGGCCTCTGTGGTCGAGTGATTGAGCAACCAGACCGGATATCTGAATCACTTTTTAATGAGTACGTGGGTTCGAATCCTACCAGAGGTTGTCTCTCTCAGTGCTGTCGATATGACAAGGATTTGCACAATGCTCATCCAGTCAGTTGCCTAACCACAAGGCGGCCGCATGCTGATTGGTATGCGTATATGGTTCGGAACCCCAGATTCCACTCTGTTCAAACTTGGCATTACAGTCCAGAATCACAGTTTAATTCCCTGTAATCAATACTAATATCCATCCACAAACTGCGCTCAAATTTTGTTATTTAAAAAATATCACACAAAATTTCCTTTTTATTTTATTTTTTTGGGGTAGTTGAGTTAAAATAATGTTTTTGAAGGAGTCTCGCCAAAGGCTAATAATTGATTGTCGAATATTTGAATTGGAAAATTCTGAGCTTGAATAATTTTTTTTTATTTTGTTGTTGTTCAGGAATTGTTTTCCACAGTTTTCCACATGACTAAACCAATATGTATTGTAACAAATGTGTGATGTATAAAAAAAAAATGTGAATGGCAATGAGACTTATTTTTTTTAAATACTGTATAAAAATTGGCGCTTCTCTGTTTATATTTTATAGAAAATAAATTTCCATTTGACAGAATTTTTGCAGTAGCGGGTTAAAAATAAAAGTTACAAATTTTATAAAGAGGAATTGTGTCATTAGGGATGAATTAAGGCGCATTTCGTTATTAATGGAGACAAAACTGAAGTAAATTAACGTTGCATTAGAGTAGACTAACTTGGAGCAAATACACGTGAAGTCAGCACACATTGACATTAAGTGACATCACTTGTATTGACGCCAAATTAGACTACTTTGAAGCTGATTTGCCTTGAAGTTAACATGAGGTTTACTTTAAATTTGACTTAAATTTGAGATCAATAGAAATTGAAATGAGAATTTGGTTTCATTTTGACCAGATTGAAACTGACTTGAATTTGACATAGATTGATAGGAATTGGGTTTATATTGACGTAAATCTTCCTAAAATTGGCTAAAGTAATCGCTTTGAAAGCTAAAAATTTTCAATTGACGTATATCTGGGCTAGATCGAAGTTAGCGATGGTAAATGAGGATTTGACATATTTTGACATGAAGTTGGGAACTATTGCAGGAAAGTGAGGTGAATTGACGTAAACTTGGATTAGATTTATATTAATCTTGTGTATAATGTGATTAAGTTGCTGAAGATTGCCAAAAAATCATTAAAATTGACATTAAGTTGCTAAAAATCAACATCATAGCCTAATATTGTTGAAAATTGCAAATTTTTGAAGTATAATTTTAAAAATCTACTAAAAAATCCACAAAAATTTCATAAAACAATGATTTCTTCCAATTCCATGACAAAATCACCACTCATCTTTCAAACAATCCCAAAAAAAAAAAAATTGCTAATAAATCCACCAAAAAAAGCACATAAATTTTTTATCTCCAAAAATCTACCAGCTAAAATGTAAACCCGCATTTAATCAATTTTAGCAAATTTGTAACACAAATTAACAATTAAACCCGTGTGATGTGGTCTCCCTGTCTCCAACAATGAAAGACTTCATCAACACAAAACCCCATTTTCAATTTCCAAATTACAATGTGAATACAAAGTTGTTGAGTACACATACACATACAGCACACGGAGCAGCAAAGAGGAACAAGAAAAAAATCAATTTTGTCCTCAATTTAAATTCATTTTGGGGAGAATCTCAATCTTGGCACAGCGCCTTGATCAACATATTCATGAAATTGATTTCAAAGGAATATCAAAATAAGGAGCATAAAAAGAAGCTTTTTCTAAGCTACTTAATTAATCAGCATTCTGAAGGGAGGCAAGAAAAAAAAAGTTCATTAAAAAGTAGACAAAACTAGTGTATCGGGTAGAAACCCAATTTTTTCCCATAAAAAGTGTGCTTGAAATGTTCCACAATCGCTAACCGCCAAGAGATCCTCAAAAACATTTTTTGTTTGAGGGATCCTTCCTTTTTCAAATTTTGCAAGCTCCAGCGGGTACAAGCTTTTTTTTGTGCTCTATGCTGAACATAAAGAAGAAATTATTGCGGTCTAATTTTTCAGACGAGGCACATGCAAGCTCCAGCGGAATAAAAAAAGATGAAATGTGAGTAAAAGTTTATAGGCTTCGCTTGGCACATGTTTGAGGGATCAAGCTCTGTTCGTGTGTTTGAGGGATCAAGCTCCAGTGTGCTTGGCGAATGTTTGAGGGATCAAGCTCCAGCGGGTATTTTGGCAATGTTTGAGGGATCAAGCTCCAGCGGGTAGGCCAAGCTTGGCAAATGTTTGAGGGATCAAGCTCCAAGGTTCGCTTGGCAAATGTTTGAGGGATCTTGTCCAGCGGGTGAAGTTTCTTGTTTGTCAAG
Source organism: Chironomus tepperi (assembly GCF_022539635.2). Lineage (NCBI taxonomy): Eukaryota > Metazoa > Arthropoda > Insecta > Diptera > Chironomidae > Chironomus > Chironomus tepperi. Next base: position 8,931,805 of record NW_027226207.1, read on the forward strand.
CTGCATTTCGCTTGGCGAATGTTTGAGGGATTCCAGAGGCTTTCGCTTGGCGAATGTTTGAGGGATCAAGCTCCAGCGGGTAGGCCAAGCTTCGCTTGGCAAATGTTTGAGGGATCAAGCTCCAGCGGGTAGGCCAAGCTTCGCTTGGCGAATGTTTGAGGGATCAGGCTCCAGTGGGTAGGCTTTTCAAATGTTTGAGGGAACGAGCTCCAGCGGGTAGGCCAAGCTTCGCTTGGCGAATGTTTGAGGGATCAAGCTCCGGCGGGTAGGACAAACTTTGCTTGGCTCATATTTGCAGAATCAATTTTCATACAATGTTCAATGTTTCAAAAAATCATAGAAAACATTGATTTTGAAATTTTGTATGAAAACGAAAGTTTTTTGGTTTTTTTGAAGCAACGGCAGTTCCTACCATGCCCAAAATCTAATCAGCTCTTCTATAGAGCAGCACGGATCGATAGCAAAAAACTAGAAGTCTCTACGATGTCTCGTTATTGAGATTTCTTGCTGATTAACTTGTTTGCTTGTTTGTTTGCTTGTTTGTTTGCTTGCTTACAGAAAGCGAATTTTTCGATTTTCTCAGCAATGCCTCAACCAATTTCAAATCTGTTTTTTGATTATGGTGAGGAATTGCAGGCACAAACTTTTTGCGATAGAACAAAACTTGCCATTGTGCTTAGTTTTGCTGAAAAATCCAAAAAACTGATTTTTCAATCTGAACAAATTCAATACATTCACACGTGAAAACGGTGTGAATATAAAAATTCCTTTTTTTATGTGCTTGAAAGTTCCACAATCGCTAACCGCCAAGAGATCCTCAAAAACATTTTTTTCCTTCCTTTTTTCCTTTTGCAGCACATTTTTTTTGTGCTCTATGCTGAACATAAAGAAGAAATTATTGCGGTCTAATTTTTCAGACGAGGCACATGCATGCGGAACAAAAAAGATGAAATGTGAGTAAAAGTTTATGCTTTTTTTGCTGTGTGTGTATGTGTGTGCTTGTGAATAATTATTTTGCAATAGAAAAAAAATTTGAGAGGAGCTCCAAGGTTTGGCACTGATATCTTGTTGAAGTTTCTTAAGTAATGCATTATATTGATTGAGGTTATGCAGTTTTATTTGGCTATTTTGGGGACGTAATTGATGCATTTTCAATGTAAATGTGATTTAAATGAGTGTCAAGCGGATGAGCACTGTCAATATCTAGCTATAGGGTCGACTAATCGAATGTAGCTGGAGATCAACTAGATCCACAAAGAAAAAGACGCTTTTGGATCTTCAAAAGCAACATGACACAGAACATCGATAAAAGAATGCCAACTCAACGTACGGATGACTAGACTCTAGCCTGAGGTCGAGAATTTATGGCTATTTCTACAACGTGTGCTTTTCCAGACTAATAAGTATCATTCTCCTAGGTTTCGAACCCAAGACACCTAAGATTCTCCCCAATTCTTAAGATATCAAGTCATCTGATCATTCTCCTACTGCCTCATTCTAAATCACACAGTTCATTACAGCTTAAACTCTTCCTTAATTCAAACATTCAATTGTAAATTGTCTCAATTAAATCAAATATAAACAAAATGTAATTTAAATATCAAAAGTGAATGTACTTAACATTCAAACCAGCATAAAATCACTTTTTCCTTTACAATGTCTCAAAAATTACAGACTTCCCACTTCTTGAGCCAACAACAACAATAATTCTATTCTTAATATTCAGTTCCATTTCTGAATATTTACCTTTCATACTTCTTAATCCGCTAATTTATTCTTACAGACTTTACATTTCTTCAATTTTATTTCTTCTTGTAACTTTTCTAATTGCCTAGACTCTTTTTTCTTTTTAATTCTCGCTCATAAACCTTTCCTCTTTTCCTGAAAGATAATTCACAACAATATCTCAAAAAGTAGATGCTGTGCAAGAAGAAGATGAAGCAGAAATGTCATCTAAAGGGGGTTGTTTTGGAAGTTATGGTACATTTAGGCTTGAAGGGTTGGAAGGTTAAATATTTTTGGAGTTTAAGGGACGATTTTGATGATTTGGCAAACTTCCAGGTGAGCTAAGGACGGTAGGGACAGTTTTCATAATATGTCAAACTTCCAGGTGGATTTAGGATGACATAAAGTGACGAAAGCAACAAGGAATGAACCGAAATTACACCAAACGGGTTTCAATGATTGGAAACGACTGGGAATGACATTGAATAATCGGAAATGATCAGTAATAACAAAAAACGACTGATAAAGACAGGAAGTGACAAACAATAGACTAGGGACGGCAAGAAATGATTAAAAATGATTGAAAATTACAAGGTACGATCAGTAATGACCGGAAACGGCCTGAAACGAAATTTAATGGCAGAAATCGACAGGAAATGATCTGTAGTGACAGGAAAGGACCGATAGAGGGAGGAAACGACCGTCAGTGACAGTTAACAACCGTCAATGACAGTTAACAACCGTCAATAACAGTAAACGGCCATCAGTGACTAGAAGCGACTAGTAAACGTCAAAGATCAGTCGAAAACGTCAGGGAATATTCAGGATTGAAAGCATATGACCGAAAATGAAAGGAAATGACAGCCAGTAATCGTAACGATAGAGAATAGTAGCAAGAGACCGAAAACAATATCACGAGTCCTTAGTGTAGTCCTGAACAACCCAAACATACAAAAACGACCTAAATTGTTTCCATTTTCTCAACAATCAACTTCATAACTCCATGATACTGTCAAATACATCCGTGTTTAAACTCTTAACCATGTTCTTAACCCATTCAAACGAAATTACAGCCATGAAGTAATTTTAAGCATCACGTAACATCCACCCGACCCCAATAATCATTTGAAATGAATACACAGAGAACATACAAAAAAAAAATCCTTTCCTTGAGACTACAAAGTAGCAGAAAATGACGAAAAAAATTCTTTATTTGCGTCTCGAGAATGGAACCAGCAGATAACGACGACACACAAAAAAAAAGAAATGGGAGTTTTTCGTCATCATCATTTATAGAGGAAAGGATTGTTTGCGCATTGCTAAATTATATGCAAATTGCAACTAATTATGTGCTTCGCAATTTTTTATTTCCAGTTCCTTTCCTCATTCTTCGACTTCTTTTGCTGGCTGTCAGTTAGATTTCATATCATGTGGTCATATAAGAAGTGAACTTTTGCAGTCATAGTCATTCGATGGAAATTATGTACATGCATGCATGCATAAATTTCCTCTCTAATGAAAGAAGAACTAACTGAAAAAAAGTAGGAATAGAAAGGCATGAAAAAAAAAAACTGAATTTTAATTTTTCTCAAACATTTTTTCGCTGTTGCATGCAAGTTCCTGTTTTGTATAGAAAATGTATAAAAGGAAGATAAACCTATCAGCAACAGTCGAGTTGAGGTGAATAAGCAACAAAATCAGCTACAAGACAAAAAATGTGGATAATCGGTGAGGTTTTTTTTGCTTCTGTTGTATCGCTTGCTGTTTTTTTTTTCTGAGGTACAACAAAGAAGTGAAAATTCTTTATCATCTGACATGGACAGGAGGTTTGATTCCTTTGTGGGGATTTTGTGGGAATTTGATAATTTTTCTGGTAATTGATACAGTTTTTGTAATAATGAATGGGCATACTCACGTGAGTGTATGTTTTTTGAGGGATGTTTAGAGACATTAAGTTGAATTTTATGCGAGTTGCATTTTTAAGTGCTAAGCACAGTCTTCAATCTTGAATTAAAATTATTGACATGGTTGGTATTCTTTCTTGAAACTAATAATGAATCTCGGGACTCGGGACGGATCTGAATCGGACTTTTTTTCTATAAAAATTACACAATCGATAGATAATCGAAACAAGCAAGTAGTCAGAAAGGAACTTAACTATAATTCGACGTGCTAATTCGATATTCGTTGGTTCGAATCCAATCACTTTCAAATTTGTTCCTTTTTTTGGATGTTTAGATGTTTTGATAGCTTAGTGGACGAGATAAAGCCTTAAGCTGAGCTTTGAGTAACGTTGGGCTAAGGAATGGGTCAGGAACGGGCCAGGAACTTGAAGTAGCTTCAAAAGATTACCTTCCTAATGTAATATTGATCGAACGTATATAAAAGAATCACGATTGGCACATATAAAATAGAATTGGGTGACCTTAATAATGTTGCTATGCTATTAAGGTTCTCGTTGCTATAAAGATCCCGAGTGACAAAAATTAGAGAAAAACTGGAAAAAGCATTCATGTCATTTTACTGAATACTTGAATGCAAAACCAGAAAACTTATCGAATGATACACAAGAACCTCTATTTAGTGACACTCTTCATAAAAGTAACACATTAACATAGATCATCCTCTAATGATCACTCAGTCACGATCAGATCTACAAAACCATTATCAATTCTGACAAAAATCCCCTTCAAAACACACTCAATCTAACACACCAACTACAACACAGCATAGAACAAGAAAAGCATTGCCATACCGATAATCAAGACTAACAAGATTTCTAATTTTCCCTTCCATCATTTTCATTTCCATCATTGTTGCATAGCATCAAAAAAAGAATCTAGCGCGCTACTTTATATCCAAAAAAAATCCCCTCAAGTGTGTGTATTCAGATCCCGCATAAATAGAATTTCTTCCTTTGTACGTTTCATGTAGTTCCCAACTAACTAACAACGTAATGCTGCTCATCGTCCTCATCGTCTCGGTGTCTATCCTAAATTGTTTTTTTTTCTATTTCCTCTATATCTTCTCATAATCAAAGAACTGCTTTTAATGAAAAAAAAAAAAATCATCATCATCGTACATTGTTAACAGCATAAAAAGGTAGTTAGTCCAAGCAAAATTCTGTACATAATCCCTTCTATCCCTACAATTGAAATAAGACTAGATGAATATTTTCATATTGGATGGCAGAATTTTCATCTCATTCGTGCTTCGTACAGCAGTCCGGACATGAACACAAAAAAAGAAGGAAAGAAGAATCGACAAACCCGAGCAATTACATTGGATACAGAAAAAGATCGCGAAGCAAATGCAATTTTTTTTCGAAAAAAAAAAAAAGAATCAGTTCCATCCATCGATGTAGTTTCTCTCGTACTCTGGTCTGTAAAATTGAGAATCTTCTCATCTACACTTTCCAATATGCTCGCTCTCTTTCGTAAATCCTTTTAAGCTTTCCAACCAGCCGTTCCTGCATCCAACAACAACAAAAAAATAAGGAAACAAGTTGTTTTCATGTCTGCATGGCTTGAATAATATTTTCATTCGTAAAACACATGTTTCAATGATGATGAAAATGAACACAAACAAACCCGAACCGTCGTCAATGTTTGGGGGGGTTGCTATTGCACAATGCGCACGATTATCGTCTGCCTGACTATGAAAACCGAATGCATTCATTTTTTTTCGTAATATTGCAACTGACTTCGAGTACATTCGATGCAAACTACTGTATATGTACAATACATTACCATTGATTTTCGGGAGCAGCATCAAGTTAGTTTGTGTAAAAAGCAGCAGCAGTACTTGTCGATGTATAGTCGAGGATATAAATTTGAGAGAGAGCAGGGAGGACTTTTTAGTAATGTGCATAACCCGAGAGTAGTAATGTATGTAATATCTACATTGGTACATGTTGTGCATGAACCAGGTTAGGATATGGAATAGACAAGGATGGAATGACAATTTTCGTCAATGATCATTTTCTCACAACTACATCCCAGTTATGCTTTAGTTTTATGCTCTATACTCTTTTTTTTTTGTGGGGGATAATTTTCGTAGTCGGGGAAAATACACAAGCACATGTAGTTGAACAATAATGCTTGTATATTCTCAGTTCCATCGGAGACTTCTATCGTGACTGCACTGTGCTACTACGGTTTCGGTGGATCTCTCAGTGAGACACGCTTATACACAATTTTTAACACTTTTTTTGTTTTGTTGTTGTTTTTTTCAATTCTGTTCCATCCATTCCTTCCTTATTTTTTTCGCTACGTATACAGGCACCATACAATGGAAAATTTAATGGATAGTGTTCAAAAGAGAATTTTTAATTTATTGGAGAGCGGAGCACTTTGATGCTTATGCTATTTTCCGTGTTTTTCGGGCGGAAGAAGAAGAACTGTATACATCTATAGATATAAAGCATGGGAGAACCGAAAGTATAGTGTAATTGTGAACTGTTGTTGTTGTTGTTGTTAAAATAAAAAAAAAAAAATATTCTGTTGCCAATATACATTCAGTAAAAGCTACATCAACTTTCTGAGCACATTATATGATTTTTTGTTTTTGTATTGTAAAAAATGTGAAAAAAAAAGTGGGAAGTAGTCCAACTTATGGGACTCTAGCAATTGCCAGTTATGAAATTTCACTCGATCGTGACACTTCGATCTAGGAAGAGAATATATATATGTATATAAATGTGTGCTGTTAACATCTAGTGTGCTTGAACAATTGTTAGTTTTGGTAAACTATTTTTAGTTCCTTTACTCACTTCATCGACAATAGATGTAATTTTGTTTCGATCCAAGAAGAAAATACATTTATAAAATGTAATAAAATAATATTATTTATTGTGCCGGGTGAAAATATAAATTTTGTGAAATATTTTTTTAATTTCAAGTAACGGAAATTTATTTTTATTTTTTTTTTTTGTAAGGAAATTTATTTTATTTTGTAACTGAAAATGTAAAGATTTTTTTTTTATTTTCCATTCTTCCTTCAAATACTTCCGGTTGTGCTTGAATTGTAAATGTGAGAATTTTCATTGTGAACGTTGAGTTTTTCTGTCATTTAATATTACAATTCTGGGTTGAAATTGAGTTGTTACATTTTCATTTCTTTACATTTTACAATTTTACTTCAAATTTAAGTTCTTGAATTTTTAAAATTCAATTTTCATCACAAAAATTTTTTTTGAAAATTCAGCTTCAAATTTAATTGTTGATAAACATGCTGTAAAGTTTATTCAAAAATGTCAAAATTTCAAAAATAAATTACAAAATTAAATGACATTTTTAAAATATTATCGAAGAGTTTACAATGCTGAACAAACCGTTTCAAGGTTTACTATAAATTTTACAAACGAATAAAAAGTTCAAAGTTTTTACAATATAATAAACAACAATAAATGTAAATAACAGCAATAAATTTCAATAAAATTGCAATTAAGCTTTAGATTCAAATATTTTTCTTTAAATCTTTAAATCTTTCAAATCTTAATTTCAAAAACTCGAACCATCGAAATTCAGTTTAAAAAATTCAAAAAATTCAATTTTAAAATTTCAAAAATTCAGTTTTAAAAATTCAAAATATTCAATTTTTAAATTTCATAGTTTCAATTTCGAAAAAATCCAAAATTCAAACTGAAAATTTCAAATTTCAAAAATTTGATTTGAAACTTTTTAAAAATTCAATTGTCAAATTTAAAAATTCAATTTTCAATTTCAAAAATTCAAGTTTAAGAATTTCATGAAATTCAAAAAATTCAAAACTTTCAAAACAATTCCAACAATTTGCACAAAAATTTCCATAATGTTTTTCCTCATAATGAAAATTATCCCTTAAAACGTAAATCTTTCTGAAAATGTGTTAAACGTCTGGTTTTCAAAAGTGTTGCACAACGTAACGTTCTCGGAGAGAGAGAAAAAATGCTGTGGAAAAAGATTCGAATATTACAATGTGCTCGGTTTATGTGTGCAGTAATAAAAACATTTTCCCTATAATGCTTTAGATTTGAATTTATTTCATGATTTGGCGAGCACATTTTGAATGAATGTAAAGTTGAATTTACATTTAAAAACTGGTTACGAAATTTTAAATTTCATAAATTTAAAATTTGACTGCTAAAAAATTAAAATAATTTTATTTTCATAAAATCTTCAATAAATTTAAACTTGAATAAAATTTTTCAAATTGTAACAACAAATTTTGAAAATAAAAGATTCAATCCATAAATTCAATTCTTCTTCAAAAACAAATTTCATTGCACTCAACAAAAACGTTTTTAAATCTTCAGTTACAAAAGCAAATAAAAATGTTTTTAAAATTTTTTAGAATCTTTACGTATTATAATTTATATTATCCCTTTACAATATCTTTAAAATTGCATTTTGAATTTTAAAAGATATTTAATTGTTTTAAATATTCACATTTTCTTTATTTTGATTTTTACAATTTAAATTTAATGATTAATGCTGAAATCTAAATACACAGTAATTAAAATTTGAAAATTTGAGTTATGAACATTTAGTGACATTTAACTTCTAACTTTACTCTCAGATTTTCAAAATTTCAAATTTTTCATGAAAAAACTCAATTTGAAAAAATGTAAATATTTTTCAAAATTGTTCACACAAATCTTAAATGTTTTAAAAAAATTTTGAAGACTTTTAAAATAGAACATTTCAATACCTTTTCAATATTTTTTGAGAATTTTCAATGAACTTTCAATAATTTGTCAAACTGAAAATAAACAATAAAAATTAAAACAAAATTTCATAACTTCTTAATATTTTTTCAAATGTAAAATAAACATTAAAAATTTAATCATATTTTAAAAATCCTTTAAAAGTATTCAATATTTTTTCAATTATTTTCAAACATCTAAAAGATTTTATTTACAAACTTATTCAAATTTACTTCAAGTTTTACGATTATGTTGAAAAAGTCTAGTGCTAAAAAACGTGTTATTTGTCAACAGGATGCTCTAATTTTCCATAATTTCATGTGCTTCGAAATAGTAAACAACAAATTGTGAAATCTTTTGATTACAATTTTAAATTTTAATTACAAATTTCAATTGAAATTCTCAATTTCTCCTTTAAATTTCACTAAATTATCGTCATAGTAAGCATTTTAAATAAAATTTTCAAATATTTGATTCGAAAAATTCAAATTTTCAATTTAAAAATTCAATTCAAAAATTTCCTTTTTAAATTCAACCAAAAAACAAACCTTCAATCACAGCAAGCAATCATTACAATTTTTTCGCATCTTTATTTTTATGTTTTCCTAGTTACAATTTACAGTGCTCCACGAACCAAAAAAATGAAAAAATAAAGAAAAAGAAGAAAAACTGAATGAAAACAGAGAAAAAAAGGAAAGAAAAAAAATGAGAAAAAATATCCTCGTGCGATAGACGAATAAAAAGTAACAAAACAGTGAAGAAAAAGAAAGAAAAAATAATAAAAAAAGAAAATAATTTTTGTGTAAGTTAAAAAGAAGTGAAAAGTCGGTGCAGAATGTTGACGAATGTAACCATCGCAGTAAAACAGGTAGGAAAATACACAGAAATTTGTATTATTTTCATTGCATTATTATCCAGTATGAAATATGCATTTAAAACAATTTTTAATGCCATAATATAAATGTCTTCGTGTCGTCGCTTTTGAATTTATTGCCTTTCTAAAATATAAAACTATCCTCCAACTTCGACCGACCGACAATGCTTCCGAATGCACTCTTTATTCAGCTATACATGAAAGTTTTTTTTTTTTTATATTTCGGATGAAAATAAAGGAACAAAAAAAAAAAAGTTGCAATGTAATGTAATGCAAGTGTTACATAACACAATTTACAGACATGTATAGAGCATTGGGTGGATTGGGGATGGCTGTTCATAATATGACGGCAAATATTACATCCTAGTTAGAATTGGAATGAGAGATACATATACATGCTTAAAACTCCTTTTTTTTTACACTCGTACATAGATATGAGTGTGACTTTGTGTGCAATATGCGAAACATGTGCCTTTCATATCCATACTGTCATTACTTTACGTTCTATGATACTTTCCATAAATAGACTCGATTTTTTTTTTCTACACTACCTTTCAGTTACTTTTCAATGATTTTCTCCTTGAAACACGGTTTTTTTTGTTCTTAGCGCGGATTTTGCGGAAGTGGAAATTATTCAAGACTCTATGAATTTTCCCGAGCTGTATAGCATACTCGGGTGTACAAAAATGCGTTTCAACTCGTTTATGTCCCTTAACAGGCAAACAGACCACTTTAAGGTACCGTAGTAACCAATAGTCTATCCACAATATGAAAGCATACTCTTTGCCTGTTAAGAATCCATTTGATGACTATTTCCAGCATATTTATGTCCACTCGGGATGTTCTCAAAACAGCACGATTCAAAAACAGTCGTCATTTTGCTGTAATGACTCCGTCACGTCTTTGCCGTCAATGTAACTATATTCTCGACTCAAATAGTCTGCTCGGTGTCACATTTTACACAGACATACTAGAAAGATTTACAATTACTAGCTACATGTATGACTAAACATTGAACATTTGTAACATATATTGATTGTCAATGTATATAACTTGTTGTACTTGATCCACGATCCACTTGATGTACAGCAAATATTGATGGAGATGCTCGAAGGCAGCTAGGATGCGGAACTGATGTAATGTAATTTTGATCATTTTTGGTTAATTTGATCATTTAAAATAAGACGTTGTCCTTTAGTTTTGGTCCATTTTGCCTAATCAAAAAAGATTATCTGCCAAAGCATACCACTTGGGCTTTATACTGTCCACATTGGAATTATCCTCACTATTGTCATTGAATAGAATGTAACCCCGAAAGCACAGGATGTAAAAATATCAGAAAACACAGCATTTGACCGTCTTGATTCTGGTCTGTTGATAAAATCCCAACATCAGGCTAGACACAAGCTGATTTGGGGGACGTGAAGTAGAAATGGTGAATAATCTTGTCCTAGGGCAGTTTGAAGTCAAAATTTCATTAACCCTGGTCACAAACCAGACTCAGAGTTATCTAAGAGCAACAATTACGAAGATGTTCACCTAATATATTTAAGGTGAGCCAGCTGTTAGGTTCTGTTGTCTAATCAACCTGCTTTTTTTCACCATCTCCCTTTTGGGTATGACTTAGAACATAAACCTTAAAATTAAATCTTCACATCCATCGATGTCCTCACCATCTCCTTGCCATTCAAAATAATTTTAAAATTTTATTTTTTATAATTACCTCCTTACAATGTCTATCCCATTGAAACTTTTCATACCGTCATCAACCATTATTTCAAGTGATACAATAGGATGTTTACACAACCTTCAAGTTCTTTAGAAGCATTTTTTTATTCGTTTTTCATGCTTTAAGCTCAGGGATAGAAGGATGCATTATTTCTATTATTGTGTAGTTTACTGGGATGATTTGCGGTTTGTAATGAAGTTGATGGGGATGGAAATGAATAGGAATTGAGGATTTTTAGGTCATTTCTGGGGTGGAATTTTGATGGTTGTGGAGGTGCTTATTGTGCCTGGGTCTTAGATAAGTCACTAAATAGTGTAGGCTAGCTTCATGTCAGTTTAACATCAGGAATGACCATAAAGTCGAAGCTATACTGCCCATATAGCTCAATTGATGCATTTTAGACACTATCAAGTAAGACTTAACTATCTCCATCCCTCACAGATCCATAAAATTCATAAAACATCCCAAAACTATCTCATCCTTAACCCCAGTAAACAATATGCCCTTCCCATGAAAAATTGTCCTCACATAAATCTTCTTTTAAAATTCATCCACATATCCTCTATTAATTCTCAATTTTATTATTCGCTAATGTTGAAGCACGTATGTAAGAATGTGAAAAATTTAATAGTTCTGATGTAATGGAAGCTGCATCTAAACTTAAACTGTAGATGCAACCCAACATGATTATGAAAAAAACTGTTGACATTCTCAGAGTGATTAATTCATGAAGTTGGTGAACTGTTTATTATGGTAGATGATAATAAAAGGCTGTCGTTACTTGTAATGATGAAGAGGTTACGGTCGGGAGATATTGAATGATATCTAGGATGTGACTTTAGTATTTGTAATGTCGTGAATATTGTATGATATCTGGTCATATAGACAGCGCTGTACATATTGATTGAGAGATCGGTCGCTGGTAGGAATCGAACACAGGTACTGGCCAAATGAGATGGTTCCAGTCTGTTGTAGCCTCCCAGTCACAGATGCCTTAATCTGCCAATGACAAAAGATCAATGATGTTCAATTGTCGCTAACCCAAAACTCCATTGTCTATCCATCCACATGTAACAGCATATAAATAGATCAACATAGAAATAATTGAATAGCAGCTTGCCTTATAGCCTTATTATGAGTAATATGATCCGAAAAACTTGTCAAAATTATTTACATTAGCGATATTATTTTGAGCATCTTACAATAGAACTAGTTGCTAGGTTGATTGTCATCAACAACTAATTAATTACAACAAAGTCCATTCATAGCTATAGGCTTACTTTCCACACAATAGATCCACACTAATGTAAATCACTTCCATTAACTTTCATCTTATGCTTTTCTATTAAAAGATTGTAAAAAAACCTGAAAAGGATTCATGAGCATAATAATAACAGTAATAACAATAATACGACGATGTGGATAATGATGATGATGATGATGAGTTCTTAAAGGAGAAGCATAGGAAGTGAAAAAAAAAAATTTATTTTTCATCTCAAAGTAACTGAACATTGCAAACAGCGGTTATTCAACACGACAGCATAAAGCTCTAGCTGCATAAACTTTTACTTCCTCCATCTCATCTTCTCCTTAGTCGTCCTCCTGTTTATATCCTCTCGGTCTTTTTTTGTGTGCGCTCTCACAAACTAACTCAATAAACACAAAAAAAGAAACTGTGAATAAATCATTATCAACGGATTAAAATTAATTGTCAGAGGAAATAAAAGTTAAGTAACGTCAGCTGATGGAGTTTGAAAATTTTTGGGTGTGGATGGGATTGTGTTGGGAGGCGACTTTTGAGTCGTGATGTGTCCTTGTGGGAATTTTTGGGAGGAATGATTATTTATTCATATTTAATTTTTGAGGATACGTTCAGTCTCCGGGGATAACTTTCGTTTCTGAGAATAAGTTCAGTTTTTGAGGATAAATTCAGTTTCTCAAACTAAGTTCAATTTCTGAGAATAAGTTCAGTTTCTAAAGATAAGCTCGGTTTTTAAGAATAAGTTCAGTTTCAATTCCTGAGAATAAGTTCAATTTCTGAGAATAAGTTCAATTTCTGGAGAGAACTTCAGAATTTGAGAATAAGCTCAGATCCTCAAAATAAGTTCAGTTTCTGAGAATAAGTTCAGTTTCTAAAAATAAGTTCAGTTTCTGAGAATAAGTTCAGTTTCTGAGGATAAGCTCTGTTTCTGAGAATAAGTCCAATTTCTGAGGATGAGTTCAGTTTCTGAGAATAAGTCCAGTTTCTGAGAATATGCTCAGTTTCTAAGAATAAGTTCAATTTCTGAGAATAAGCTCAGTTTCTAAGGATCATTTCAGTTTCTAAGAATAAGTTCAATTTCTGAGAATAAGTCCAGTTTCTGAGAATATGCTCAGTTTCTAAGGATAAGTTCAATTCCTAAGGACAAATTCACTTTTCTCGCCAAATTCAATTTTAAATCTAATTATTTTTTCTGTCAACTTTTAAAAACAATTTTCTCAAAATTTCCATAAAAACATCCCTAACAACTGAGAGAAAAAGTGACTGGGTTTACAGCAAGCATCTCCCCCTATCCTTACACATAGTCTCTTACACAAGCACTGCTCTATGGTAAGAGGAAGAAGCAAAATGTGAAGAAAATAAATTAAAATTTAATTAATTAGACAATTTGTTGGGATTTTTAGTGATGCTACAGATAGTTGAATGCACATACACATATTCTGTAAAAAGCAAGGAACTAAACGACGGGATGGGTATGAGCAAACAAAAAATGAAAGTATTGTCGGATGGGGGAATTTTAAAACGTTTTTAAATGACCATTTACTGTCACATGAATTGGTTTCAACTTAATGAGGACTAAAAATGAAGTTTACTTCCCATTTTATCATTTTGAGTCATGAACCTTAAAGATGTAAGAAGTCCCGTAAAAAAGTAGCAAGAAGCTCTAACATAAATTATGAGTTGGAAGCAAAAATTAAATTTATTTTTTTTTTTCTATGTGATTACAATGCAACAAACTTTTCATTAAGCCATGCATCTTCTGAGTCATTACTAAATTTGTCACATAGAAAATGGGATGTAGAAGTCTTCTCTATTTTTTTTTGGTATGTTTAAATGGAATGGAAGTAGAAGGATGATGAAGACAGTGGAGACACACAAAAAAGCCTTAATAATCTTTATGAGGGTGAATATTTTCTTGTGTGTGCTTTTACTGTTTATGATCGGATGGTTGTAATTGAGTTTTTGTGGAAGTTTTGTGTAAGGCAGGGTCGGTTGATTTTTGGGGTTTGGAACTGGATTTTTTTTAAAGCTCTGATAATTTGAGATATGTAAACCAGTATATAGAGTTCTAATTCGACAGGAATATTACATGTGGTAATGTACGCATGTAGTCTAGACTCTAGAGGATTTGAGTCGACCTTTACTTATAAAATCTGAATCTACTTTGTTCAGATTCTACTGTTCGGTGCTCTAAAGTGCTTACAAGCTTGCAAACTATTATGAGATCCGAAACTTCCACTAAAATATGTCATTAGTCAGGGTAGATCTAACAATTAATTCAACATTACGTTAAGATGTCTACTCAGGATGGTGATGCTACCTTAATGTCAAAGAAGATGCATTTGCTTCAAAGAGTTTGGAACAGAATTGACTGTTTTAAGGAACTAGATTTAACAGTTAATAACTGATCAGGAATGTGGTAAAGCTCATTAGAGATAGCTAAGGATGATTCAACCCTGTTGTTAGAGACGTAGCTGGGAATTCTTTGAGAATTATCGTCTGAAAAATCCTTAGTAAATTAAACAACTGTTTCTAAATTGAGGGGAAAAGGTCAACTGATTTTTCATCAGTTCCTCATCCCCACGAATTTACTTTTACTCCAGGCCTGCGTGAGATTAGCTTGGTGTCTGATTTAGTTTAAATCGGACATCGCGTCAGAATCAGACCGACTTAGTTTCAAATTTTAGATCGATTTCTGGTATTTGGGCTTCATATTTGTTATAGTTGTGCATAGTACTCAGCTCAGTGGTACTAAGGAATATTATCCAAGGGTCAGACACTCCAATTGACAGTACTGCTCTACTGTACTTACTTATTTACCTCTCGCAGATGTCGCCTGTAACTGGTTCTATCGCCGGCTTCCTGCTCTACTGTACTTGTATGAAAAGTAGAAAGTACCGTACTGAACATTTAGAGCGTCTGACTCTTGAAATTCCATTTATGTTATATTACAGCAACTTTAACATTTGTTGCCTCTTGTTGCATCTCATTTCCAACTTTAAAGTCCCCACGAAAGTGACTCTACATCTTACGACTCATGACTTCTTCCAGAACCATTAAAATACTCTCAACTGTAATATCCTGTTAAGAATTCTACAGAGATTTATTATCATAGATATTACTTACTATCTTTCCATGAATAATAGCTATATGCATGTGATGCATATTCACATTCCTCTCTCGAGCATTACTTTCATATTATCAATTTGTAATCGATTTACATCTCACAGTACTTCCACTGTAATGCATTCAAAGAAGAATTTTATCTAAAAAAAAAACTTAACCATCTTCAAAAGTAGTAATAATACAGCAGTGGCAGCAGTAAGAAAAGTTCGCTGAAAAAAAAAGGAATGAAATGAAATAAGAAGAAGTAAAAAAAAGCTATTTACGTCCCCAATTTTTTTCTGTGCCATTCATTTTTCTCAAATGAGTGCACGACTGGCTTGAATTCTGCTCCTGAGACTGGTTTACATCTACATGCATTTCAACTATAGTTATAATGTATCTCCTTACAATGTTCTGTCAGTTTTCTTTCCATTCTATTATTTCCGCTTCTGTTCCTCTCTCTCAAGTCACACAAGTCACAAGTTACAGAACAAAATAGGAAGTTTTTTTTTTTTTAATAACTTTTTCATATTTTTTGTTTTTGTTTTTTGTTGGAGTTCCATCCCATTCCAACATTTTATTTCTGCTTGCTTGCTTGTTTCCTCATCAAATATTTACAAAGCGGATGTCAAAGTGCATTATTTGTCATATTTTTTGTTTTTTTGTTTAAAGGGTTGGGGATGGTAGGAGGAAGTGATGACAGATATATTTATTCCTTGTTACTTTGCTGACTTGAAATTGCTCTTTAAAAATGATTTTTTCAATATTTATTTAAGCATGACACCTTTAATACCCCTTTATTTCTATGTTCATGCCTTTATCCACACTTCAAGTTGATTCTATCTTCTAAAGGAACTATATCTCTTTTAAATGTCATGCGATATAACCATAAAGCTAAAGACAACAAATAATTTAACACAGCACGATGAGTTTGTAGAGGGATGGAGAAATAGGGAGAGAAATTTTAGCAATGTTTTTGCAAGTGTTGGATGAAAATTTGGGTTTTTAAGGATCGTTTTGGATTGTTTAGGTATTTACTTGATCAGTGCATATTGAAATGTTGTTTCTATTCCAATGAGACGGTGGTAAATTTAGAACCAAGTGTTAGCTATTTTGCGAAAACAATAAAATTTGCAAAGTATTCGGCACTTGATTCAATGCCACGTTTTCGTCGTTTTGGCAACATTCCAATATGTTCCGACCATGTAATTAGGCATGCAGGATCAAGTTCTCAATTTTTGCAAAGCGAGGTTTCGGATTTTCCTAGGGTTTGTCATAAATTGCCAAGACTTGTAGCCTTGGTTAGTCCCAAATTGTAGGCTTGTAGACTTGGTTTGTCTAAAATTGGGAAAACTGTCCATCTAAGGTTTAACGCCTTAGACAAGCTACATGGTTACAGCTCAAAATTCAGGCCTTCGGTTATTGGACGAACATTCCTTTTTTGGAGTCATTACGTGATGTTTTCAAGTTCGTTCTATTAATATTTAAAAATCAAATAGTCTAGTAGGTTTCGCCCTCTCATCTCTTGCTACATGATTTCATTAATTAAGCAGTTGAAATATTCAAACTTCTGAAAATGAGCAAATTTTGAAATGGAAGGATTCAAACTGACAACTTTTGAGTTTCCATACCAAATTTGAACTTTGTCGCTCAATCTACACAGCACTTAATTGCTAATATCAGATGAAGTTGTACAGACGAGAAATAGATGGACTGAGGATTGCATTGGATTTGATCGCACTTAATATGCATGATGTTTTTCAATTCTAAACATCCTTTCTTGTACTTCAAAACTGTCCAAAACATTTTAGTTCCTCCAAATCCCATCAAAAATGCGTCTAATCCCCTCAACAATTAACTCAAAAATTCCCTCAAAAATTTCAATTCTACAACAAACTCTAAAAATTTTAGTTCCAACCAACTAGGTGGGTGTTGTTAAGGGGTTGTAAAGTCACTTCTTTTGATTAAATAATAAATTAAATACAGCTTTTGTGCTCGTTAAATCGAGTTTGCCATTTTCTCACTTTGCCTTTATTGCACTTTATCATGAACACAAAAAAAAACTTTCTACTGTGTTGATATTCCTTTCAACGTCTATAATGTATTAATTTTAGTGTAGAAAAGTAAGTTAAATTATGTGAAAAAAAAATCTTTATTTCCTCTCAATTCCTCCGCTTAGTCTTTTCACTTACAATTTACTTGTGTATTCTTCTTGGCTTTCATTCCGTGTAAAAAAAGAGACGATGAAGCAATTTTTTCCGTTTACCTTCTTTACAAGATTTATTTGATATCATATAAATGGATTCTTAATTTACTTTAAGGAATACGAATTATTGGCAGATAGTTTTGCTTATATTTAAATAACGTGTTTGTATTGAAGTTTGGGAAGAGAAAATTGGGACAGGATATATTGGATGTGAATAAATAAGGTTACAATTTACAATTTATTGAGTTAAATGGAGGTGAAATTTGTGTGAATTTATTGAGGATTGTAGCTTTATTGGTTTGGGATATAGATGAATATTTGGATCATTTTGCGGATAATTAGAATGAGATATTCCTAAGACTGGATGCTAAGTGGACTCACTGGACGTAAAGTGGACTCAATGGACGTAAAGTGGACTCAATGGACGTAAAGTGGACTCGCTGGACGTAAAGTGGACTCAATGGACGTAAAATAGACTCAATGGATGAAATGGTGAGACCAGAGCTTGAAGTCGAATTAGATTTTGTATGGAGTCGAGGCGACTTGAGTCGATTCTGAGTTCTAGGTGAGACTGGGATTCATGGATGATAGGCAAAGTGTCGTACAGCACAGAGCGACAAAAATTAAGAAGGCTCCGACACAGAACTTTGATGGTTCCCTTAAAGCTCTTTTAATAATACCAAATGGAAGTCGTTTCCGTTTGGCGTCCATATGGCTGTCAAAAATAGACTACATACATTTGAAGTTAGTAAAAGAGGTTTACCGGAGCCTTAACATTACCGTAACGGAACCTTCTTGATTTATGTTGATCGAGAGCTGAATGCACTGCACATCAATATTAGTCATACCATTTATTTTTGTTTTAGATATGTAACTTAAATTTATGTAAGCACAGTCTAAGTGCCATTTACTATGATTTTGATTGCTAATTTGTCAGTTTTTGCATAGATTTCATGAAAAAACATCAAATATTGAATTAACGGAAATTTAGAATTCAAATTTTATTCGTTAATGTTAACGAAAGCAGTTTCATACCCCTTTTGTTTACAGTTTGAGCAAAACAAATTGTGAAATCTTTCAAAGAATGTATTTAATTAAATTCACTGCTAATTGTTAACTAGAAATCATTCATTTGCTAAGAATCATCAACTAAGTTCTCAATATTGACTAAATTAAGCTAGTTTCCACTTCATTTGTCTAATTTCAATTCATATTTGTAATTATTTCAATAAATTAAGCATCATTAATCAAAACTTTCATTACAAATTCATTATTACTTCTCATCCTCCTCCCAAAACTTCATTAGACGACAAAACAACAATCCCAAAAATTTGTAACTGTCTAGTTCAATTTTCCTTCCGCCTTGACAGTTTTTCTTTTCATCTGTAAAAAATCCCAAACGAAAACAAATTATTTTCAATGTAATAATAATTTTGTGCAGCAAAGTCTGTTATTGCTGATGATGTTCCATTCATCTAACTTTCCCAGCAAAATTTATTATGACGAAAACATAAAGAAGGAATGAAAAAAAATTAATTCTTTGTTTGAATTTATAATAGCATTAAATAATGATAACAAGCTGTAAATGTCATGAACAGCAACTCAGAATATTTGTTGTAGTTTTGAGTGGAAAATTTCTATGTAAGTTTTTTGGGATGGAAAATGAGAGCAAATTGAAGAGTTTTTATTTTTTGGGAAGCAAAATATTGATTTTTTTGGGGGATATTTTGAAAGTTTTTCTGAATAAGTTTGAGATTTTTGTTGCGATTTTCTCTGAAAGAGTATGATGAAGTCGTGAAGGTGGCTTGTAGGGTGAAAGACGTTACGACTGGTCGACCATCTGTCTAGTAATAAACTAAACATTTCATGTCAATATAAACAAGCTATAGGTCTCTAACTAAGCATACGGCTACTAATAGCATTTTAGTCCATTTGAGTTGATTTTGGGAACTAACAAGCTATCCCGAGTGGACAACTTGACATAATTTTGACTAATGTCCATTAGTTGACCGTAGATCAAGTTATTAACATGACATTATGCAAAATTGTCAACTCGGGTATAGCCATCAATGCAGTTAGCTTCAGACAACATCCATGAATCTAAATTGACCTTTATGGCCATCAAACTAACTAAGCAACAACAAATTTCCTATCAAAATTCCACAACATTCCCAATAATTTACTCATAAAACTTTCAAAAATTCCCATTAAAATCCACAAAATTTGTCCTCAATTTCAATTCAAACCTCTCTAACCACTTACCATTTCCAATAAAAGCTCATCAAATTGAAATAAACGACATGAAAGCAACACACAGCACCAAAAACAAAAAAATCATCAACAATAGCCGAAAAAAAGATTGTAAAATAAATAAATTATGAGAACATAAATCCACACTGCTAACAAATAATAAATATGAGAAAAAAAAGAGTATAGTTAGTAAATTAATACTAAATTAAAATCACGGATTTTACGACATCCATATACAACTCCCCGTGTGTATCATTTTTGGTATCAAATAAATTATAAATTGGAATTTGATACGTTCATTGCAATTGAAAAATATGTGTTTTGTATGTATGAAAAAATACATAAATATATTGAATGATTTTTTTATGATTATTGGATGTGTTGGGAGTGGGAAATTGCAACTGAATAGGGAAGAGAGACAAAAAATGTTTTGGGATTGAAAAAAAACGGGAACTAAAAAATTAGCTATAAGTTATTTGGATATCCATTTGTAGTTGATGTCCTTAGGGGAATTTTGTTAGAATTGGCTGAAAATTCACTCTAGATTTAGCAGTAGAACAGTTTGGTGGTGCATTTTGTGACTTCTGGAGCTTTTACCAAGCTTAACTCTTACTCGAATACCATAAAATGGTTAATGGATTAGGTTTAAATTCGGTTCCAAGCTAGAGGGACTCTGTCATGATCATCCGACACGTCCGGCCAGAAGTGACTGTTATGGTTATCCGGCACCATGGTAAAGTAACTCCAATTTGACATCGGATTTAAAATCGGCCTGGTTAGACACTTTAGTATCGCAGAACATGTTTTAAGTTGCTTAATTGGTTGATGAACTAAAACTGATAGAAATCGAACTCACATCCTCTCAAAATTTAGATTCAAAACACTGTTCTGTGGCTTTATCAATTGACTACACAGGCCTTACACTTACAGAGGCAGATTCACTTATGTATGGCTCTGCTATTGTATCGTTTTCTCTACTTTACTGACCGAACTGTTCAATTGTGATCCTTACTCGAGTTGACAATAGTTCATTACAACTAGTCAAAGGCAAGCCAATGTCCAGTTGATGACTTGTTATTACGTATTTTTTTAAAATTGTTCAAATACTGATTTACTTTGCTGGTCGTACAGATCAATTGTGATCCATGACCTCCCATAAGTGTCGCATGAAGCTGGTTCTATCACTAGCTTCTTCTTGCCACTTTTCTTTCGAGATAGCCTCCCTTTAATTCCACCTAAAATTGCATATATTACTGACTAGTGCTTGTAAATTCCCAAAACTATCATACTTGCATGCAATTGTCGAATCCGAATCACTACTAATTACGACACTGTCTCAATCCAATTCAAATACCTCCTAATAGTTGCCTAATTGCCACCACCATCATAAATTTCCATCAAAAAAAAAAATTCCTGACTAAATTCCCTCTAAGGATCCAAAAAAAACCCCGGACTGAAATGAGTATTTGGTCAAATTGTCATAAATTAATAATGGCTTGAAACAAGAAAAATTTATGGGTAACATATAATGCCCAAGTGCATAAAAGAGTGCATCTACATAACGTACATAATATGCAACAATACACAAAATTGAGCAGCCCCGAAAAAAAGAGAAAATAAATAAAAATGGAAAGAAATTGCCATTGTACATTTTTAGTATATCAAATGCATATTGCTCATATTATATAATACAACAATAAATCCACATATATTTTTTAAAAAAACATAATAAAAAATCCTGTAGCACTTTGGAAAAATTTGCGTTTTTCTGTACATATGTCTGACTATATTGATGATGCAGAGGAGAATAGTAGCTGTTATTTTTTGGCAGTCAATACTTCCCTATTTATATATACATATATTTTTGTAAAAATTTTGTATATAAATTTCAAATATTTTATCAAGCGTGAAATTGCGGCTTTCAGCGGTATGCATTTATGGGTTGATGATTAGGTCTATGCATACACATAAATATAAAATTTATATTAATGTGAAATGGAATTCACTTTTTTTTTGTTTTTTTGCAACAATAATTTATTTGACTGTCGATTCTTAGAAATAAAAATGTTTGAATTTTAAAAATGCTTTGAAAATTTTGCATCTAAATTCCCATTGCGATCATTTGCGATAACAAAGGCCTGGCATTTAATCGGCGGATATTTATCATTGAAAAATTATTTTACGCGCATTATTTGTTGAGATAATATTTTATGTGGAAATTGTTGATTACTGATTGGGGCACCAATGCAACTCTAATGTTGTTTTTAGGAAGATTTTGGATGAATAATCCACTACCTTTGGATTTAGTTCATAGAGCTGTTTAGCTATAACATACTTTATATTTTAGTCAATTGAATGCTTATTTTTTGTATAGTTTCACACCCCTTTTTTCAATTTAATTTGCTATTAATGACGAAGGATTAAGCCTGTAATACTGCTTATTTCAATGTGTTTGAAGTCATGCTTGACTTAAATTGATCCCCTTAATAATTTAGTTTTACGCCCCGTTTGATATCCCTTTTAGAACAAGCTTCACACCCTTTTTGTCTTAGTTTGTCTCCTCAGTTTGAGATAGTTTTACGTCCTAATTGACTTAGTTTGTTTACCCTTTTTGAGCTGGTTTTACGTCCCATTTAATTTAGATTTGCTCCCCTTTTTTACAAGTTTCACACCCTCTTTAACGTAGTTTGGCGCCCCTTTTACAGTAAGTTTCACAACCTGTTTGACCGGGTTCGACTATCATTTTTGAGATAGTTTTACGCCATGTTTGGCTTAGTTTACCTCCTTCATTTAAGCGCAGTTTAGGCCTTAATCTACTTAGTTTGGCTCCCCTTTTAAAAAAGCTTTACGTCCTGATTGATTTAGTTCGTCCCCCCTTTTTGAACTAGTAGGCACGAACCTTGTTTAACTTAGATTAACTTTTCTTTTTGAATTAGTTTCACGTCATCTTTGACTTAGTTTAACATCCTTTTTGGATTTAACTTCACGCCCTGTTTAATTTATTTTGGCTCTTCTTATTTATAGCCAATTTCATATCTATTTTGACTTGTTTTAGGCACCCTTTTTGAGCTATTTTTAGTACGCATACCTCCTTTGAACTAATTTCACACTCGTTTTAACTAAGCCTAATTCTCTTTTTTATGTAGTTTCACACCCCTTTCAATTTAATTTTTCTCTTTTTAACGTAATTTGATACTTTTAAAATTCAAATACAAGAAAGTAAAAGCATTAAATTTCACAAGTTACAACATAGTCTCTAAGCACTTTCTCCCATGTTCAATCCACCCACATTTTTTTACATAATACAACCACTTTTTCTAAAATAAAAAAATTCAAACTAGAGAAATAATAAAAAAAATTTCCCAATTAAAAGTATCTCTTACAATGATTTTACAACCAATTCACATGAAAATGTCACTATTGTAATTAACTTTGTAACAGAGCTTCCGCAACATCACTGTTCATTTCTATTGACTTTTAATGATGTTTTTTTTTCTTTCTTCGCTCTCCTGATGCTATTCCTTTAATGCAGTTAGTTTTTTTCTATTTTTAAAACTCTCCAATTATTTCCTTTCGTTCCTTTGCCTTCCTACTTTTTTATATATTCGCATTCATTGCCATTGTGTAACAAACGCGATTCCTTTTTGTCATTTCCTATATATATTCTCGGTTATTTGTTGAACCGAGAGAAAGAGCATATTGTGTACATAAAATGCAAAATAATAAGGAATAAGAAGAAAAAAATTGCTCTATTAACTCAGCTAGGTCAGTTTCAGTAGCGAACATACATCTATATACCTATTTTCCATTGCCATATTGCGATACATAGTCAGTTGCTAAAGGGAAAGATAAGATTAATTTATTTACATTTTTACAGTGGAGTATCAATAACAATTATGTATATAGCCATAGATATATACAGAAAATGGGGAAGAGAAAATAGCGGAAAAATATTACTTCAAGGCATTTAATTAAGTGTTTGCTTTAAACAAACTCTTTCCACGTTCGTTTCCTTTATTGTAAATATCTGCTTATTTAGTGAATGAGAATGGAGGGGATGTGAATGAGAATCGATGGAATGGGAAGGAAGAAGAGGAAAAAAAATGTTAATGGTACGGGAAAAATTAAATAAAATGAAACAAAAAGCATAAGGAAGTTGCGAAAAAAATAGTGCAAGTTTAGTGAATTTTTCTGTCATCAAATTATTATGTTTGGATACATTATATTTGGTTCTGAAGAGACATTATATGCTCTGACCGAATTATATGACTGTTATATGAGATATTGGTGATTGACAGAAGACAATCAGCGAAAGAGATTGCATTTGATACCAATTAAGGTAAGTCATGGATCAATGTTGATCTACATGACCAGAGAAGTAAGTGAACCGATCGATAATGACAGTGAACCACATGTACACGTTTTACCCTTGAACCGAATGTTTTTGAGAACATGCTGTGCTATTTAAGATTAGTAGATAAATGAAGCATGATCTATAATCATGCATGAAAGAGAGAAGTGAGTAAGGCCGTGAATGCTAGTGTTACAATGAAAAATTTGAATTTGTGCGTTTATTGGCCTCAAACTTGCCTCAAAATTACTATCATATTACTCTAAATATGCAATCGTTAAGTCTTAAAGCTTAAATTTTATTTTTCTGGCTCGTTTTCTAAATTCAACGCTGCTCAAGATTCCAATTTTGTCTTGATCTCGTATTTTAAGCAGTTGAAGTA
Organism: Chironomus tepperi; assembly: GCF_022539635.2. Classification (NCBI taxonomy): domain Eukaryota; kingdom Metazoa; phylum Arthropoda; class Insecta; order Diptera; family Chironomidae; genus Chironomus; species Chironomus tepperi. Next base: position 8,956,373 of record NW_027226207.1, read on the forward strand.
TTTAAACTACCGAAAAGCACAAATTTGGCTATTTTATAGGATTGGAACCGATGACCTTCAGAGTTTCCTCACCAAATTTTTGACGACCACTTCACTTAATCTACCAGAAAGACACTTAACTAGTTATTGGGATATTTTACGTATTCTGTTATACACAATTTGACAAAATTCACAAATATCAAGTTTATAATAAGACAAATAATTGAATGAATTGACTAGATTTACTAATATAAGCAGAAAAATCTGGTAACCATGATTTCTCGTCGTTGGGTCGGAATCAGTCTTCATGGTACCTTTAGGTCAATTTTATGTTTTACCGTTATTAACACGTTATTACACACTATGCTATTCGGGTAATCGAAACTTATTTTTCTTTAACAGATCTATATTGAAATTTGATACACTCTAATGCATCCTTTGAAATTGCTTTAGACATCCTTGTCCAAAAATCAAATGAAACCCAAATCATCCTCAGTCATACTCCTAACAACTTGCCACCCAACAGTACCAAGAGTTCCTCTCCATAAAAGTAAATTTCCTTTCAATTTTCAGTTACAGAAGCATACAGTAATAGTAAACTTTAAACAATAAGCAAGCTTAGATGAAGAAAATGAATGTCGAAAGCGCAGTAAAGCGTGGAAAATTCAGCATTTTTTTTTCCATCCACTCATTCCACTTCCTCTATATCTTTTATCGTGCATAGAACATAGAATTCGACAATAAATATTGTAAAGTACACAGATCTAAAAAAAGGTAGTAGAGTGAGTCAATGTACATTAGTTTTTTTTGTTGTTATTCATGCTGTGTACGGACTACATTGTAAATATTTTAAAAAGAGTCATTGTTTTATAACAAAAATATGCAATTAAGCTATTTATTGAACGCATAAACAGGTTTTTTTTTTCGTTAAAAATTAGAATATATAGCAACATCATGATCAGATAAAGCTTGAAGCAATTTTCATACTATAAACTGAATATTCATCCATTCCACGGATGTAGCAACAGTGCGAGAAAAATTCTAAAACACAAATATGAAGAGCTTGAATCAAAAAAATATTTAGCATGGCAGTAAAGTGTCAACAACATGAAAATATTTTTCCTGTTGATATGATGATTAAATGCTGTACACTAGAACACAAGAATCTACTGACATAGTGAATGCCATAATACCAGCATTTACTTACTGCAACCTAAATTAATCTTTTTTTTTATGAGACGGAGGATGATATGGAGTTTGGGGTAGGATGGGAGGGAAATACTTGGAACGATGAACAAGCGAGTTTGGGTTGTTGTGAGAGGCTGTTGTGGATGTTAACGCAGTTTTTTTTGGAGGTTACATGATGTAATTGAAGGGTAAATTGATTTTGGATTTTTTTGGAGGCTTTATTACATGACAGATTCCTGAATTGGATGTGTAATAAAGGAAGCTAAATTTCTGAACTGGCAGAAGTTCTCGAAGGATAGAACTGGCTTTAGACGTTTTCTTCTTCTGAAAATGGGTCATCTCTCAGCCAGGGAAATAGTTAATGATACATGATTGCTGTAGAACGTTTGAACAATTGACGGGAATATTGTTAATTACAGTTAGGCTTAGATTCAGTCAAACATATCTAAATAGCTTGTTGCACTGTTGTATGACCTAGATCGTACCAATGTTCACAGCAACAATTTGAGCGTCGCGAATACACAAACAGAATTGGCATGACTAGAATCACCGAAAAAGCATCTGAATCCGAACTAGACTTTCCCTGGGATCGAACCCAAATCGTTAGGATCGTTAGGCCGACACTCTAACCTCTCCGCCACTACTACTTCTTCGCTTCGTTGTAAAAACCTGGCAAGTTGAAAAATTTGCTCCAAAAAACAAGGTTTATAGATTTGATCCTCAAAACCACAACCCTTCCGTCTGCATACGGATACTGGACGCCAATTTTTAAAACATCCAGTCTAGACGGAGCCACTGATTTGAACTACACAAGCTTAATATCCCTTAAAAAGCATCTAGTGAGCATTAAACCAACCACATCCGCCTCTACTCTGAGTTACACAAACTCAAGCCATTTCAAGACATTTTTAACTGTCTAGCCACTGCTAAAAAATTCCAACTCTATTCATTCCCCTCTTTTTCCATGTCATAAAATACCCACTTCCACCCATTTTTACATCACATAACATCCAACTTCTTATTTACACAAACCATGATAATTACAAAATCATACCTCCTGTAATATTTCACAATTTTCCAGTCTTAATTAAATTTCCTTTCACCATATGACGTCTACATTTACCATGCCAAGCCTGCTTCCAATGCCTGCTTTACATTTGTAAAGACTGAAGTAAACTTTAAGTACGTCGAGAACGTCCTTAAAATAGAAACAAAAAAAGGATACAAATAGATAAGAACGTGCTTATGGAATGCGGAATAAAAAAAGAATTCGCAAATGCATTTTATGTAACTTCTTGTTGTCTTTTATGCTTACTACATACTATTTATCTTCAAGAAGAATTAAAGAGGAAAATAGCTTGAATATAAATCATAATTTTTCTACGAAATTGTTAAAATTTATTTATTTTTTATCATTTTATGGGGTGCAAGATTGTTCAGTGACAAAACAAAAATAAAAAGCGGCAGCAGCACAAGAATATCGAGAGATATGAGAGATAAAATAGAGATTGGCGAGTATAATAGAGTACACAAAAAGGCGAGGACTATGGGATTGGGTTGATTGGTGGTGATGTTACAAGAGATTATGTAGAGAAATTTGAAGCTACTCTTTATAGACAATAGGCTCATACTCATTGAATGTGTGGTACAATGCGGTCGTGGTTCCAAATGGTAGCATACTCATTGCCTATCTGAGGTAAAATATCTATTCACCCAAAAGACGCACGGGGTAGATATGTCGGAATATCCCTAACGGCAATATTGGCCGAACAAACCCAAATGGGTCAAAATTAACCGTCACCGGTGCTTTTAGAGTAACTTCGTGTCTTATAGTTTATGCGGCGATGTAGAAATGCTATGGCAAAAACGTTGTGCTGTTTGGATATCAGACAACAAACCAGCTAGATCTTGCTTTCAAGTTAGATTCGATTAAATCATCCTTCAGACCATAGTCAAGACGGTCGTATCTACACGATGATGTTTGGGTATCCGGTGCTAAGTCAACGTGCAGTGCTGTTGCTATGAGCGAATCCAACATTATATTCTATTCTATTCTAAGTCAAAGTGACTATGACCTCAGGCTAGACCCAACTGAATGTGTCCTAATACTATATTCAAATCGCTTCTACTGTCTGTGCCTTCCGGGTTCAGGAGTGTAACAGTACTTACAGTCTAATAAAGCCATTTTTGGCTTAATATGGAAACTAGGATTAGTAGATTCCCGAGCAACACAAGGCTCTTGTTAGGAATCCATATGAATTTCACATGGATTCCTTCGTCAACCTTGTGCTACTCAGTATGTTAAAATACATCCAGAAATGACTTTTTCGGCTCAAAATTCCATCGCCTTCCATTCACTTCTCAATAAAACCATTCACATCACTACCAAACGCATCCCTCTTATAGGATGTATATTCATGTACCAGTAAATATTTACTGTACATCAACTTGGCACAATTTGCCGATTCTCGAGCGTTGTTCACTTGTTCATATCATAAAATTACGTAATTTATTTATGTGAAAAATGATATCAACATATCAAGCATTTTTATTATTTGTCGAGAGATCATGTATAGTGTATAAAGCTCGTCTCTACCCATTTTTTTTTTGTTTTTCTTCCTTCCTTGCTTCCACTTATTTTCGTCTCTTCCTTTTTTTCATGGTGCAATGTTACACTTAAAGCGCTATTGAGAAGCATGAAAAGGAGATTTTTTCAAGGAGAAGGATCTTACATCTTTCTCATTTGGATTGGCTATGACTGTAAAAATATCCACAACTCATTCCTCATTCTCGTCTTGTTTCGTTCTTTAGTGAAATTTTGTTGTAAGCTAATGCGATTATGGAGTTGGTTTTGTGCTTGCTGAATTGGGTTTTCTTTGAGATTTGATTTTGGTTTTCTTGGAATTCTATGGTATAATGAGCTGTGAGTTTGAGGTTAAGTGTGGTTGTTCGATTGATTTTTGATAGAGTTGAGGTTTTGGGTCGATTGCTTCTTAGAATTGTTCAAATTTTGTGTAGTAGCCTTAAGATTGTTGGAGTCTATGCTATTTACTGTCTTGAATTGGACTTTTAATATTGATTGACACATCAACAACCTTACAGGCTAATCTGATCAATTCTGATCCTTGACTTACTTTAGATATCGACGGAAGCTAGTTCTATCGTTGGTTGTCTTTGGGTCATTAAAATCAAGTTCAATGCTGTTTCTACACTTGATCAAGAAAATAAGGTGGTCAAGTTCGAGCATCTACCTTTAGCTATAGAGAGCCTACCCTCTTTATCAGTGGAAACCAATCTGTATGTCCTACCATCAAGTAACAAGATCTACCATTGATCTACATCGATGCTACGCTTCTTCCCACTGCTCTCCCTTCTCCTAAGCGTCACGTAACTTCCGAACGTTACCTCTTTTACTTCCTAAAAATCGTTCATACCTGTCTCCGTCATCATCATCCACATCCATGTCTACCATGAGTTACACGCCAATAAAGTGAGATGAGATCACAATTTTATTTTTTTCATTCTCATTTAACGGTCTTCCTCTAAGACAGTCTTAGATATGGATCATTAAACTGGAAGCATGCCCTAAAAATACTAAAATAATAAAATTGGAACTTGAATGGAGTGGGGGAAATGATGTAAGAAGTAGAAACTTAAAGATTTTGAGATATAATGCATCGCATAAAAATTACATAAAAATGAAAAATAGAATTTATTTTACATTCTTCCGCAGTGACTGTCTTCCGTTTTTTATTTCTCATTCAATGATTTTTTTTACATTTGTTTCCAATGGATTTGTAGTTTTTGAAGCTGTTATGTGTGTGTGAGATGGGATAAATGGATCGATGGGTTGATTTTTTTTTTTGGTTTTTGGCTATGAAATGGATGAAAAAATTTGTTGTTGTTGAATTTTATTACGATTTGTTTTGTAAAATTTGATGTTTTAATTTTGAAAATTGAAATTTTAGGTTTTTAGATTGAATTTTGACTTTAGCTATTAAAATTGAATTTTAACTTTTGAAAATGGATTTTAAAAAAATTTCATAGTTAAATTGATATTTATACCAGTGTGCCGCGTCACTCAGATTGCCCCACCCTTCCCTCAACTCTTCCACAAACCACCCCCATTACAACTCTATAATTCAGGGCTGGACAACCTTTTTGCGTCACGGCACACGACAAACTCAAAATAAATTCAAGCGGCACACCTGAGGTTGTTCATTGCAAACCTGTGCACCGTGACACAAAGGTGGTTCACCTCTGTCTCAGCCCTCCTATAATCCAACCCCATTACAACTCTACAACCCTAAAAAAATTCAAAAAAATTTACATCAAAAACTATCATTTATTTCCCAGAACCCAGAATTTTCCATTCAACCACCTCCAAATAATACAACACACTCCATAAATAGAACACTTTACCATACAAACAAAATAAAAATCAATCAAAATCCACTATAAAATGTGAAAAATATGAAAATTATTACCTGCTTTTTTTATGTATTATTTGTTAGTCAACAGTATAATGGTAATGTGGAAAAATATTGTGAAAATACAATAAATGATGTCACTTTGCAGTCATATCAAGCATGTGTATGCACATAGAAAATGTTTATAGAATGGGAGAATAAACGACTGCTCTAATATCCTGTATTGAACTGGGTATTGAGCATTTGTAAAGAGCAACAATGAGGATTTCTATGGTGAAAAAAAATGAAGGAATAAAATTGTTTGATTTTTATTTTTTTTTTTTGCATATCTATTTCATGTTGGAATGTGAGGTTAGGATTTAAAAATTGTTTAAAAATTTACAATTTTTTGTTCATATTTAAAAAATTTATTTGAATGAATTTTAAATTTTAACTTGAAATATTCACCCAAATTGAAAATTTGGTGTGAATATGAAATTGGAAAAATAAATCAATTATTTGAAATTTAACTTTTTAAAACTCAAAATTCAATTTTAATATTAAAAACTCAATTTTAAAAATTAAAGTTTAATTTATAAAAATTGAATTTCAATTTTAAAATTTAAACTTCAGGTGTGCCACGGGAATTTAATTTGACTCTGTGGTGTGCCGTGGCGCAAAAAGGTTGTCAAGCACTGGACGAGGGCAGGAATGAGCAACCTGTGTGTCACGGTGCACATGTGTTCCTAGACCAATCTCAGGTGTGCCGCTTAAATTTATTTTGAGCCTTTGGTGTGATTGACTGACCAATGCTCGATATTAACTTGAAATTCGCAAATTTTTGGATTATAGAATTGTATTGTGAATAATTTGGGAGGGCTAGAGCACTGTTGAGCAGCCTGTGTACCTCATCACTCAGGTGTGCCGTAAATAACCTCAGATCTGACGTAAAATTTCGTTTTAAGCTTGCAATGTTTCATGACACCAAAAAAAAATTTACCCTCTACTTGGTTAGAATCAGTCCTGATCATTCCAATCCTCTACATACTCTTGAAATTCAACAAAAACCTATAAATCCAAAATTTACAAAAAAAATCTAAAATTTCAATTTTAATAGCGACAATCTCTATTAACTTCAATTCACATCCTCACACCCACCAGCACTTTAATCCTTACTTTGTCATCTCATTTTCATTCAGCATTTAAATTACAAATAATTTCACATATTTTTTCTCTCAATATTTAATTTCATTTTTATACGACAAAACAGCAAATATTCTTTATTTTTTTTTTCATAAATAAACCTTCAATATTGATATAAATTGAATATAAAAGACATAAAAGGAACGAAAAAAATGAACAATTTAAAATGAAATGGAAAAATTGTTCAACGAGAATGCAAAAAAAAAAGTAGCAACACAAACAAGGACGATTTATAATATAAATAACATTTTCCACAGAATTGTAAACAAATAAAATTTAATAATTTTTCTCAGTTTCTTTTTTTTGTGTTTGGTATAGATTGAATTTTATGCAGTAAGTAGTAAAATAAACTTCTGTTAACGATGATATATTTTTTAAAAATTAAAATACCTTCAACAAGGGTCATATACAATTGGGCTCACCCCTGCAAGGGTATGGGGGTAAAGTAGGTACGAGTATTAATCATGTGACTGGAAGAGGACATGGATCATGTGACAGTGAAGGGGGAGTTATGAGATTTCCATGAGAAATAATGATTATTCATAGAAACTATAATAAATGCCATCCTAGTTACACGTGGAAGTTAAGAACACGTGTCTTAAAAAAATACTATTTTGATTCAACAATTCACTGCTATCTTTGTCACGAGACTAGGGATTATTATATCTTCATTGACAATAATACAAATAACCTCCGGATTGAAGACACTCGAACAGTCGTGGGCAATCTATGTGTCGCGACACATTGATTTATCGTAAAATATCTTGGGTAAAACACGTTAAGCACGTGCTGAGGTGTGTCTTGCCAAAAAAAAGTGACTCATCACTGTCCTGGTCTATAAACGATAAATCCAGTGGTGTGCAACTTTTTATTATTCGCGGCACACCTTAGTGGTAAACCAAGACCAATACCGCATTTTCAAAAATTCTGGAGACACACTCCTGCACCGCGGCACACAAGTTGCTCCAGAGTTACTGGACTTCCATGTGGATCCTTCATCTCTGCCAGATGATCCGGACTCTACATTTTGTAGAGTTGTGGTTTGACGTGGGACAAGACAGATTGCCGAACTGTCCTAGCCATTAAGACGTCCCAGTTGGGTAACCTTTAATTTTTTGCGGCATTGAGTGCTTCACTGGAACTTCGGTTCGTTGAATTGCATTGTAGAGTTGGCGGACTTCACAGGAAGTCCTGTCAACTCTGAGTTCAATTTGAAGTCCGGACTACCACTGTTGTTAGCCAATCAAAGTCTAAGTTCGGACTAAAATCTATCTTTGTACATGCATTAGTTTCTACATTTAAATCTATAGCTAATCATTCTAATTTTGGCACTGATCATGAGCTATATGATAGTTTGTTAACAATAATCTTCATTACAAACCCAAATCAACTAAAAAGCATAGCCAACCAAAAACAAGATCAATAGTCATAAAAGAACCCAATAATTATCATTTCACATTGTTGGCTGTGCTTAACTAAAAACTTGTTCCATACACAAAAATGTGCACAAGAAGAAAAAAAAAGACTTTTTTTTGTTGTTGCAATTTGAAGTTTTTTAAATTAATTAAACATCCATTGAATATTCGTACGAATGCCTAATTCCAATTTAAAGTTATAATTTATTGAAAACTTGTTGACATCGAAAGTATCTTATTCGTATAAAGTTTCCAATTATTATACACTGCCAATTAAAACTGCATCAAATAAATCAAACTTATTTTCTATCCTTACACTTTATTTGTTTCTATGACTTTATGCTCAGCAAAAGTTAAAATTTTTTTTCAATCCTTAAAAAAATAAAGGGAAGTCAAAAGTTTATGAAAAGAAATGAAAAGTGAGGTGGAAAGGTGAGATATTGGGGAGGATGTGTTGATCGGAACAGGTTGAAAAATTGACAAAAATTTGTATGAACTGGAAGTTTGGATACAGATATGAATTTATGGAATGATTAAAGGTGTCAGTATAGGGGTTCTGAGTTTTTGGTAGTCTGAAATTGAGTAGTGGAGGTTGATGAATTACCTTTGTACATAGTAGGCATTAGATCAACTTGAAGGTCTTTGTGTCATCATGAACGTCGTAGAAAAGGCAAACGATAGAGTCCTTATGCTGCCATAATGGTTCATTTCATCGAATTCGACTCCATCCCAGAGTCATATTAGTCTGAAGACACTATTGTACGACGTGTGACTTTTAGGATCGCTTTAGTCAATTGATCATGTTTTGAATCATATCTATGACTCGGTTTACATTTCAGAATGTAGTTTAGAATGTGTGATTCAAGTTACAATCAGTCAACTAAGATTACATTTCATTCTCGAAGCTTCATTGGCATCCTTACACGGTATAGTCTAGAAACTAGAGTAGCAGTGGGCAATCTGTGTGCCGCGAATGATTGTTTTGGGTTGAAGTGTGCCGTAGCATAAAAAATGTAGCTAATCACTAGATTAGAGTATGAACTGTAGTGCCTCACATGACTTAGCCTAACATATACTTACTTACTTGCTTCGCTGTTTAGGTAGGCTTAAGTTTTGTATGAATAACTGTTTGAATTTGGCCAGTAACTGTGTTAATTAGAATCAGAGTTTAAAAATGACTCGGTTTTGCGTATTAAAAATAACTCAAATCCGTGTAGACTTCAAGCTCTAATTTCAATACAGCCTCAATATCAAATACCTTCCTCATATTGTTCCACTGACCAGATTTTAGCTAAGCCTATTATTGCATTTATCGACTCATTTAATCAACCTTGCATTCTCACATTTACAATACTTATCTGCAATAATCCAAACAAAATCAAAATCAACGAGCTTTTTAAATCCCCAAAAAGTCCCCAAAAACTGAAACTTTACTTGCACATCCATTTCCAGTTCATATACAATGCACACACATATACAATAATATTTTTTCCTGCAGATTTTAACAAGGCCATATCCATATCCTTTCCATATCTACCATGCAGAGGCAGGCAGGCAACAAAAAAAAGTGTCCAGTACTTTTGCCTGTTGTGAAACATACAGCTACAGACACACAAAAAATTGACAATTGTGCAATGAATTTTCATTTGGCAATTAAATGGTATTTAAAATGCTGTCAAAACTTACATGACCAATATCTCAATTAAGTATGTGTAATTCTCAATGTACGTACATGGAACGGAACGATTGTACTGATTGTATATGAACATGATGCATTTTAAATAATAAAGCAATTGAAGTTGCATCTGAATTTTTCTGTATGTGCACAGTTTTATGGATGGAACTGGACTCTTTTTGTTATTATTGATGGAAAATGTAAAGAATGAAAAATTTGAATTGTGTCGGACAGTTTTGAGTGTTACTGGGGATATGATGTTACTGGGTGGTACATTGGAGTTTTATTGGAGTGTCAGGGGTTGGTAAATTTTGGAATTTTCATTGATTTTCTTGATTTGCCTTAAATTCTCTCAAATTCGAACTCAATTCTCTCGAATTTGTCTTCAATTCTCTCAAATTTGCCTTCAATTCTCTCAAATTCGAACTCAATTCTCTCGAATTTGCCTTAAATTCTCTCAAATTCGAACTCAATTCTCTCCAATTTGCCTTCAATTCTCTCAAATTCGAACTCAATTCTCTCAAATTTGCCTTCAATTCTCTCAAATTCGAACTCAATTCTCTCAAATTTGCCTTAAATTCTCTCAAATTCGAACTCAATTCTCTTGAATTTGCCTTCAATTCTCTCAAATTCAAACTCAATTCTCTCAAATTTGCCTTAAATTCTCTCAAATTCGAACTCAATTCTCTCGAATTTGCCTTAAATTCTCTCAAATTCGAACTCAATTCTCTCCAATTTGCCTTCAATTCTCTCAAATTCGAACTCAATTCTCTCGAATTTGCCTTCGATTCTTTCAAATTCTTCAAAATGTTATCATCCCCATCAACCATTGTCACAAAACAATCCAAGTCTACCTCAATTTTTCAACCTCGACCATTTTGTGACTCTCCATTTCCTGCATGTTTATCTATCTATCTCCTCAATTTTTACACAAGAAACCTTTTTTTTCAGAAAATTGAAAAAATAGCTTGGAAAGTCTTTTTCATTTCGTTTGGCATATAAATGATTTTCATTCTCAATTACATTCTGCAGTAGCATAGAATCATATGCCATATGCTGCTGCCGTTGCGAACGATATGCTTTAATGCCTTCAATTTTTCATTTCATTGTAACAAAAAAAAATTATTATTTTTTTATATTTTTTTTCCAATTTTCTATTGCCTCATTGCTTGATGTGTCTATGATTTCAGCACTACTTTTTTTATTGGTTTTCAATTTATCGTGAGGATCATTGTAAGTTATAAATAAATTTACTTATAAGTTGATGATGTATGATTTCGATTTATTTGCGAATGAGAAGTGAGAAAAGTTGAATAATGGACAAGAATTGCCAATTGGAAGTGAACACTAGTGCTTCTGTCAAATGATTAATAGTTTGTGAGAGATAGAGGATGTTTTGTGCTTTAATGGGGATGTTTAAGGCTGATGGTTGGGATTTAAAGCTGATTTTGAGATTTAGGGTTGATTTTTGGGGTTTGAAGGTTGATATTCTGGATTAAATGCTTATTACCGACTTTTACGTCCATTCTGGAACCTTAAACGTTAATTTGTTCATTTAAAGCTTATTTCCGAATTTAAGGTCCATTTTGAGGCTTGAATCTTGAATATTGAGACCTTGAAAGGTAATTTTGCTCATTTCAAGCTTAATCCTGAATTTAGTGTCCATTTTGATACCTAAATTGCCATGAAAATTGAATCCAGACTATCCCCACCACCCCATACCCAAACCCATCAAGTGAACATAAAATTTAGTGATTTTTAAACCTCAATTTTTACATCACAATGAAGCTACACAAGGTAATCGTAAAATGCACTTGATATTAACCACACAATTTATCAATGAAACTCATAATTTTCAATATTTTAGGACGAACACAAGTCATTAAATTGATAAATGTACTTTAGCTTCATCCAGTCAACAAATTATCATCGATACGACCTAGATTTTTTGGGTAATATATGTCTTCAATTTGTTATTTTAAAGCTGTATGATGTTTTTGGAAATTAAATTGGAAAAATAATTGAAAAATTGGTGAAAATTATGATTAAAAATTGGAAAAATTGAAATTTGAAATGTTTTTGGATAAAATTTGAATCAAAATTTGAATTCAATTCAAAAATTGTGAACTAAATTTGAATTGAATTCAAAAATATTGAACAAAATTTGAATTGAATTCAAAAATATTGAACAAAATTTGAATTAAATTCAAAAATTTCGATTAAAATTTAAATCAAAATTGAAAAGATCTTGATTTGAATTCAATTCTAAGATTGTGAATGAAATTTGAAAATTTGAAATTTGAATTTGAATAAAAATTGGAAAAAAATATGATTGTTATTGAAAATTTGAATAAAATGTCTTCAAAAATGATGAAAAATCCATCACAAAATATTTTAATTGGCATAAAAAAATTGGCATTCCATCCCCAAAAAAACCCATTCAAAAACTTTTTCATAATCCACATCAAAAAAAATTAAATTAAATAAAATTTATCATATCACAAAAAAGTGCATCACTTTAAACAAGCTGAAAAACAGCACAAAAAACCACACAGAGTGATACACTTTTATTCACATCACAAATGTAATTAGCGTAAAGTCATTAATCAAATTTTCCACTTTTTTTCTCTCTGTCTCTTTAAAAATAGCTTCAACAACCACGAGTGACAACATCAAAATGTTATCATATATCACATATTTCTTAATTACATAAGCGACACCGATTGCTGTAAATGTGATGACACTAAGTTAACATACCTGAATAATTCATTCATCATGCATTTGTAATCATCCTTACGGAAACGACGACGTGATGTTACATGTTAGAAATAAAAAATTTATATATAGACAATATGGACATCGGCTTAAAGCCAGCTTACCATGATATATGGACGACATGGATATGTCGTTTTGAAAAATTGTTGTAAATAAATGGATGATTGAGGCCTTTCCCAATGAAAATGTAAGAAGGGATTTTTGTCACTATTTTGTGCATATCAAAAACAAGCTTTTTTCTGTTTCTGTTTGAGGATTACGGTTGTATGAATTGCGTATGGCTGTAAAAAGGTTATTGATTGATGCGTTTTTATGGGAAATTGGGAGCAATTGATGTAATTTTTTTAAAGCTTTGCTGCAATTGATGTAATTTTTTATAAAGCTTCAATTCATTAAAACTCAATTTTTTAATCTTTGCTTCAAAAAAGCTCAATCTTGTGAATTTTTGCTTCATTTAAGCTCAATTTTGCGAATCATTGCTTCTTCAAAAAAGCTCAATTTTGTGAATCCTTGCTTCAAAAAAGCTCAATTTTGTAAATCTTTGTTTTAAAAAAGCTCAATTTTGTGAATTTTTGCTTCATAAAAGCTCAATTTTGTGAATCTTTGCTTCATAAAAGCTCAATTTTGTAAATCTTTGCCTCAAAAAAGCTCAATTTTGTAAATCTTTGCCTCAAAAAAGCTCAATTTTGTGAATCTTTGCTTCCCAAAAGCTCAGTTTTGTGAATCTTTGCTTCATAAAAGCTCAACTTTGTAAATCTTTGCATCATAAAAGCTCAATTTTGTGAATCTTTGCTTTAAAAAAGCTCAATTTTCTGAATCTTTGCTTCAAAAAAGCTCAAATCCTTTTTTCCATTGAATTTCACTCGCTAACTTCCATATCCAAGCAAACAACTGTTCAATACCAAGAAAACATCCAACTTACTCAACTTCCTGTAACAGTTTATAAACTAAATTGCTACTGACACATCAATTTAATCATTGATATCCCTTAAGCTTTAAACATCATTAAAATTGATTTTGCTTTACTTACAGCATGAAAATCACATGATGTGTAATTGACTTTAAAGTTTAAGCTTCCATTTTTCACACTTGATTGCATTATCTCACTTAAAAATTTATTAATTTTTCAATTCCTTTATGGAATTCCAGCATTAGCTGTCGAGTATCACATTTAATATTTGACGAGACATTAATATATCAATCTTTTTATTTCAATTCTCATTCTACGCTTCCTTTACTGTTTCTTCACGGCCTTTTATGTCTATATCAATAAAGTATGCATTCTATCTCTATGACTCGATCAATGTATTCAATTGAGAAGATATATATTGAAAGATAGTTTCAACTTCGTCGAACATATTGCCACTATGTGTTGCAATAAGCAGGATTCTATGAAATATATACATGTGAAAAATATTCACAAGAAGTAAGTTGGAGAGTTACTTTTTTGTGGGTTGGATTTGGTTAAGGCGCATTTTTTTTGATGGGATTTGAATAGATTAGTTAGGGATATTTGTTGGGGATGGGCTGATTTGTGAGATTATCATTAAAGGTAGCACCGAAGAACAATTTAACAGTTAGCCTTTGGGTCAATTGCCGTTAATTTTTTAGGAACGTAGCGGTGCCCATTAGATAAACCAGCTGTAGCTGTTCGAGTTACGATTCAATTTTTGAAATGTTTGGTCAGTAATGGACTCAAATTCAATAGCTTAACAAGCGTTTTGGAGTGAAATAATGCTTGGGGCTTCAAAAATGATGCATGCAAGAAGGTATTGACAGTGACAGACTAAAATACGGTTGATCTGGACATCAACTGGACTTTAAGTTGCCTTCAACTAGTTATACATATTTTTGAGCACTTAGTATGATTGAAACTACGAATTCGGCAATTGGTATCGCTGTAACTTGAGCTAAAGCCAGCTTTGGGAACTCTAAGACATCTAAGAGAAGTCATTGATCAAAATTGAGCAATTTTTCAATTATTGGACACAAAAGACATCAAAATCATTTTTAGACAATTGAAGAGAAGGACTGGTAACAGACAAAATGCCCAAAATCATATCCTTCATTCCTCCACAACCTTAATTTTCCCGCTCAAAAAGAAGCTGCCATACAAAGTTCTCTCTCTTTTTTTCGGAAGTAGATCCGAGATGGATGCAATAGTTGCACACAGAATATAAAAAAAAATATTCTAGGCGCATTTCATACATTTCATTTAGCATCTTTCCATCTTTGTTTCCTCCTCTCCTTCCTATTTTTCTCTTGTTCCATTACACACTCTCCTTTTTTTAACGATACGATGGCAAACGAGATGTTTTTGGAAAATTTAATCTAATATTGAACACATCAAATGATAAATTCATTTATGATGATAGAAAGCCTTTTTGCCTTTGCCTTGACGATATTCCATCAATAGCAATCATCAGGCACACACAAAAACTATAGATGATATGGAGATGCAGAAATAGAAACATCAGCGACAACGACTACCACGACGGGTGAATGAGAGGAAATGGTAAAAGAAAAGAGCTAGTCTAGTGAACAAAAATTTTTTTTAGTTGCTCATATACGGGTGCTCATATACACAAAAAAAGTAGTGTAGCTTGAAATCTTTTTTTTTTTGTATATTGAAAAGCTGTGTTGTAAATGGAATAGAGGAAATGAGTTGATGAAGAGACAGTTTGACTTGGGAAGTATCAGTTGAATGGAAAATATGGATAGTGGATATTGGGTTATGAGAGTTTTGGGTGATGGAATTTTGGTATGGAATGCTTTTATTTTTGTCATTATCCTTTATAGTGATCTTGTTTAAAATGAGATTGGGGACTTAATGTCTGGGTTTGAGGCTATGATGATCAAATCAACAAAGAAACTGATTAATGCTTGAATTTTGAGCAATTTTCGACCTTACATTTCGATTATGGCTAATTAGGAATATGATTTCACTTACATACTTACTTTGCTGGCTATTTAGATCAATTATAACCAACAGTCTCCTTTAGATGGTGCCTACATCTAGCTGGCTCTGTCCCTGCCTATTATAATTGCTAAATTCCGATACCAACCTTTAACAAGCTGAAGAATTCAAACTTTCGAAATATCTCTAGATTGTTGGTGGGATTCGAACCCGGGAATCAAAAGTAAGCATCAATTTTCGTGACCAGGTGCTTTTTAGTGAGCTATCAAGGTGCTTTTGATTCTGCTAGAATCACGTTGTCAGGCATATAACAGTCACGGTTCCGTCAGAGCAACTTCCTATCTTACCGTTAATATGACGACACAGTGTTGCCTAAGTAATCACGGTTTATGCTTCAGGTAGAGCTGCTAAAATTACTTCAGACTATCAAATTCTAGATCACCTAGTTAGCTTACTTCCTCATTTCGCTTGACCAAAATAATCAATTGCATCCCAAAAACTCCTTCATCTCCAAACAACTCTCAAGTGCCTCTCAAACTTGTCCATTTCACTCAGCTGATGATGTACTAGCTCAATTTAGCTCTAAAATTGTGATGGAATAAATTTACATCATCAACGATTTTTTTTTTGATATCTCTCGTCATCCTTCATCTCCTCCATCATTCCATCTAAATCGCCATGTCTAATCTGATGGACGCAATTTGCTATTGATTCTATGTTTTTGTATTTATTCAAACCTAAACATACTGCATAGTCCATCTAGCAACAAAAAAAAGAGATTCTGGATGATCTAAATTTGTTTTTGATGGAATACTTCAAGTTGTGGTCAATGTAAATATTGTGGATGGAGTCATGAGACTTATATGCATGTGTGAATCAAGCCAATGTGTATTTAAAGTGACCGTAGGCAATCTAGAAACACTCATTATTGAGGGTAATATTGATGATATGGGCATAAATGCATAATTCTCATTTTCTAATAGTTATTTAACACATGTGCATGAATGCATGCACAACCAATACACTTAAATAATATGCAAATATTTATAATAATTTACAATTTAATCTGAGATTGAATATATATATATATTTTTGTTACAGGCACAAACCCCCAAATCGATTGTAAATATTTATCTAATGATGACACGTTAATTTCAATATATCTTTAACTTCCTCCTTTGGGCTATGTCTTAAATGTGATTTTTTAAAGAAATTAAATTTGAATTTAATAGATTTTCATAATTTAAAGGCACACACAGCATACATGCCAATTTCATTAATGATGACAATAATTTTAAATTAAGCTAGAATAAATTTTAGGAAAATTTTGATAATTGGCTAGGTGAGATTCTCTTATTGATAAGGTTTAATTGCTGAGATAATTGTAGATGTTTTCTGAAACTGTTGGATATTAATGAGAATGGAATGTGCTTTGTAGTTGTTAGGTGATTGTCTTGTTTAAATTTATTTTGGGAATTTCTAATAGTTAAATGAAGTGAGTGGAAGTTAGAAAGGGAATCAAGATTGATATTGATGGGGTGGAGGTTGGGGATGCTGTTTATTCATCTGGAACATCTATTTTTGTACTGAAAGGAGTAATAAACTGTAATAAACATTCAAAAATTTTAAATAATGCTATTATTTAGAATGAAACTTAAGAATCGAAGTGACTTCGTGATGGAGTGGCTTCATTCTTCGTGATTTAGTCATCCTACACCGACTCAACGATCATAGATTCGAGACTCGGCTTGGAAAATTGCTGATTTATATAAATTGATTTATTTGCTATCTATACAGGCTAACCGACACTGCCTTAAAACTGCGATCAGCCCTAATACACGCATATAGCACGATATTCTGGATTTTTAGATTCAAATAGTTCAAGTTGATTTTTTTTCAACCTGAAACTTCAACAATTTAAAAATCCCTCTTTAAAAATTCAAACAAATTGATCCCCAACACTAAATTGCCTCCTTACAAATTTACAGCTCAATTGTTCCCAATACCATCAAAAAGAACAAAGCACGTTCCCATTCACGCATGAGAACAATTCCCACTCTCATTACACTTTCATACCGAAAATTCAACCAAAAAGACCTTGAAAGACCATGAAAATGAAATCTAATTTTTCCTGCAATCAATTATTAACTGGAAGCACTTTAAATGTCCAATTACTTTCATATATGAGGTAAAAGACAAGAACAAAATGTAATTTTATTTTTTCTCTCCACAAGTTTGACGCTTAAGCGTTTTTACCTTTAATTTAAAGCTCTTAGAATTTCATTTCCTTGACTGGTATTCATTTACATGCACCAAAGCCAATGCAAGTTTGCATCGGAACGATGTAATTGGCCACAAGTGCAATTTCTCAACAACTTCTTGATATGGTGGGTTTGTTAGGATGTGATGTTTTGTGGCTGAAGAAAGGCATAAGTTGAAGATTAGGAAGATTGTGGATAAGAAAATTGACTGGAAGTATGCTTTCCTGAAATCCCGGTCCTGGAAGATTTTCGGGATTGGGGACGATATCGGGGCGGGACTTTCCCGGGATTTCCCGGCATCGAGAAAGCATAACTGGAAGGAACTTGACTTGACTTTGGAATTCATTGGGAATAAGATATGAGCAGATGGCGTCTAGGGAGGCAAAAATTGGGGTTGACAGCGTGAAGGATCTACAATTTCCAGTTGCCTTGGCTTCTATTGATAAAATTACTGTCATTACACTACCAATGGTCATCTATGAGTTTCTATTTTAGTCCTTCAGTTCCATAATTGCATACTTGCCTCCTTTCTTACTTAAGAATCTTGCATAAATTATTCATATGCTTTTCCAAATGAAAGTCATTATGCGTGCAGAGAACTAAAGCACATCAGTAAGGACTTTATTGATGTTGTGGATGTAAACAAGCAGGGGGTTAGGCGGATGTTGTTAGATTCGATTGTGGTTCATATGATGGACCGAAATTTGGACTATGGTCGAAAATTGAACAAATGATCTCATTGAGATTCGGACCGAGCATCCCTGAATAGACTTGAAATTAGTTGTGCAGCTTTAGATGCCAAAGCTCTGCCTCTTGTGCCACCGAATCATATGTGCCTCATTAATTCAAATGGCTATATCATGCATATAAATCCCACAATTTCCCATGACATCACTAACCCACAATTCCCTTCCTTAATTCCATTCGCAACTCTTTTCTCTCTTTTTTTTACATATTTTATTGATTTTTTCTGCCTTTTTGCTCTCTTGACTTAGTTACAGTCAATTAAAAAAAAATTTCCAGCGGTTTTTTTTTACATTTATGCTTACTACTTCATATTACTTATGTCTTATTCCCATGTGAATGGTGAACTGTACAGCATAAAAATAAAATGCATAACACAATTAAAGTTTTTAAAACACTTGTGTGTAGAGCAGAGCAAGTGGATGTAAAATACAAAAAAAAAAGGAGGAGGGAATGAATGTTAAGGAAAGAAAGCCAAGGCACATTGCGGTCTGTATGAAAATTAAAATGTTCAGGGTTTTCTAACTTTTAGCAAGGCATTGCATTTTTCATTGCATGTAAACACATAACAATAAACAAATGCCTAGTAAAAGTCACATCAGAGAATGTAACAACCCAATGGCCATTTAACTTTATTATGCTGAAAAAAAGTATGTACAACCTCCTCTTCCCTTCCCTTTAGTTCCTTTTCCTTTTGTTCATCCATCTATGTATTATGGTGCTTGAAACAAAAAAACAAAAAAAAAAAAATCCTTGAAAGCTAGAAGTGACAGTAAGCATAAATTGCTTTGGAAATAGCATTTCAAGCGAAAGTTGAATAAAATAAAAGGAAGTCAAATGCTGGTTTGGATAAAAAAAAATAACACACAGCAAATAATAAAAATGTGGTAGGGATGTGTCGGATGGGTTTTGGACAGCGCATTTTTAACACTTGCGGATGTAATGTAAGGGATTAACTTTGACTGAGATTTGAGAAGGATAGAGCACGTAATGGATAATGGTGTGAAGATTTTTTATGATATGAGGTTTAGTAACAGCAATGATTGGTGGGTGGGGTTGAGCTTACTTATGGTGCAGATCTTGGTGGGGAGATTTGAGAACAATAAGGGATATTTGGGTCTATTTATCAGTTTTGTCGTGGAATTCGGGTTTATTATGTTCTGATTCAAATCAAATCTTGAGTGTAATTTTTGATGAGATGCATTAAGTTGCTACTTATTTACTTCGCTGGTTGCACAGATCAAATGGGATCATTAGCCAGTTTTACTTCGCATCTGAAACTAGCTTTCTTGCTGGTTGCTACTTGTAATACCTGGTGGCTGCCTCTTGTGGTAACACCTGAAGAGACCTTCACTATAAAAAGCTATATCTTGCATGAAAATCAATGTCTTTTACACTCTATAATAATCAACTTCATGACTAATGTAGTATATGAGCTAATTGGTCATTATGCCTCTTTAATGATGCATGCTAATTGTACTTCTAGTGGCAATTTCTTGGAATTTCATAGACCTAGCTTTGCTTTACTTTACTCCATTAATGCATAATAACTTTAAAACCGGCTGAATTCCACTGTAATAAGCCTATTCAGTACTAAAGCTAATCTAACAAGCTGCTTTAGCTTCCATCCTCAATTTCCCATCAATATTTATGCAAATCTGACTGATTTTTCTCAAAGAATCAGCAAACTTCATAGACAATACAACAGCCAACTTGGGAAAAATTTCCAACTCACATATAGACAGTCAGACAATCATAAATAACTGACCCAATAAAAATATGCCCTCAAAAAAAAAAAAAATTTTCCAGTCGAAATAAAGTCAGAAAGTGCACCACACAGCAACAACAACAACAAAGCAAAGCTGAAAAAAAATTCTTCAGGGTGGTTTATTGTGACATAAAATCGATTATCCTTGTAAATGAACTTCACTTTTTTTTGCCGTCCCATTCTATAATCTCGTCTCTTTTATACTTTACATAGACCAATTTCAGTGCCAAAAAATAACTTAAAAAAAAGCGATTTGGCTGCACATGAAATAAAAACATTTCTGTAATTTCGAATGAATATTTATGGACAATTATCGAAGAGGAAGGAAAAGAGTTTTATTGCACGAAAATAATGATCTTTATTCACTCATTCTGTGTGTTTCTGGGTTGCAGCTACTATGCGCTTGATTTTTTTTATTTGTGTTGGATGTGTGGTTGGATGAGGAGGAAAAAAAGATTGTTTATTTTGGCTGAACTTTGATGAATTACTTTTGTGATTTTTAAAAGGGGGGTGGATACTTTTTGAAATTTTAAGGGGTTAAGTTGAATGTGATGTTAAATGGATCGTGTAACATGTATCAAGGAGGAGAAGAGTGCATATCAAGGCTCTAGGTCGTTGGTTTTGAGGTCAGTTCTTTGCCACAGCATCCGCATATAAATGTGTGTGCTAACAAATAATCTGTTAATAAGCTTACTCCATGTCTAATGCTTCTTTTAATATTCGGGGACTTCTTTGCATGAAGCTCATGTTAAATTCAGGTTTAGAGACTATTAGTTGGGTAGCTATTTTAATAACTTAAAGTTGCATCTTAAATCTCCAAAAATTCCAAAAATTGGCTCCAGTAATTTACAATTACCAGTAAAACACGTAATCTTACGTCTTGAAATGATCAGATCTTATGATTTTGCTAACCTAAGAAAGTCGAAAGTAACTCAATTTAATGGCTTTTTATCAAATATTAATTATACCATGTCTAATTTAACTTGAATTTCAATGATTTATTGATGCACCGGCCAATACACGGAACCTAGTCCTCAGTAATGGTTCCAGCATCGAGACATTACTACCCCAAGATATCTCTTTTGATTATAATACGTGGGTCCGAATTTATCTGGTACTCTTTTCTATTCAGTACAAGTGTACCACTTTAGAAGTCGTTCACTTATTACGTTACATTGTGTAAAATAGATTTACCTCCACTCCTGGACTTAATAAGTTATTGCCCTTACCATACTGATTAATCGATCAAAATCACTTCTCAAGGTACGTCTGGTTTTAGGCTGGATTTTTTCAATAGACTGATTGACTTATCCTATTTGGTTAAATAATACCGTACCCTACCAGTAAACCGAAAAACCACACCCCTGAGATCAAATAACAGTGATTTTTATTTTCTACAAAAACTAAATCCAGCATGAAGTCCACAAACAATTACTGATTATTTTGTTGGCAAGTTCATAAATTTTTCTTAATTAAAGCAAACAGTTCCCTCTTTTTTATTATGGCACTGCGAATATTTTTGTGAGCCAAAAATAGTGCCTGAAAATTACAACATCAGAATTTAATCTTGCGTACAATAAAAAAAAAAAAAAATATTCGAATTCAATTGAATGTATGTAAATTTATTTGCTATTATTGAGCTTAATGTAATGGAAATTAAAATGTGAATTTACAGAACTGATTAAACAATGGATGGTAAAATAATGGATGATAATATTTATTTATTTTTAACTCGTACAAAACAATACCAAATATGTAGATATGTATGTACAAAAAAAGGTCAATTAAATGAGGCACACAAAAATTTTTGTTGATTAAATAATTATCGGTGGGGTGATTAAAATGTTTAATGCAATAAAACTCATTATTAATTTTGTAAAAATACACACAAAAAAAAGGTACTGAATGAATGCATAACGAGTTTTTAAAAAAAATATGTTATTTTAATGTAAAATTAATTAGGCTGTAATTAGTGATGATCACTTCATTGTGATGATATAAAGAGTCTGTATAGGACATGGGGCATAATATTGTGAATTTACATCGTGTTTTGGACATGGTTAATGAACGTCAATTGTTTGAGAATTTAAAGGGATTAAATGGAAAGTAAATTTAATTTAAATTTGCTGAAATTATTTTCGAAAATTTAATCAAATATATTGGAAATTTTATGGGTATAATAGCCGAATACTAACCTATAAAGCAGTAGACTGAGAGGAATTTTAAGGGATCAAAACCTTTCGACAACAAATTTTGAAGCTTGACCCCAAAAATACTTCTCTGACTAGACCCCAAACCTCCGAGAAAAGACCGATAATTCGACCTCAGTTTAGCGTGATTCTGGCATTAGGCTAAATTTGATGAAATCCAGCCTCAGATTTGAATCTGCATTTTAGATCATTTTTACACAATGTGCCTTTTGAGTTAAATATAAAAATTCATAAAGTCAACACCCTTAATTTCATTATTACCTACAATTCAGCACACCATAAAATCTACATATCCAGTTTGCAAACAGTAGTTTCACCTCCACAACCAGCTCTCTTTAAACAACTTCATTTACTTATTCTATTGTAGTTAATTTAAAAAATACACAAAACCCTTTTTAAATGCAATTTTACATTCAAATCCTTCAACTGCTCAAGAATTCTTTCATATCTCAACGGATATGCAGACACTCATGGTAATACCTCAACCTAAGTGTTCGCATTCTAATGCTCAAGTTGAAATTGCCGTTAGTCATAAGAAATGTTCAGGATAAAAAAGTCTCAATGCGTATCCAGATAATGTAAAAAAAGATATCCAAGTATTCATCATGTCCCTGATGAGTTGAGTTACATTACTATATTGCAACATCCACTAGACTGTTAAATAGAACACTTGACAATTTTATGAGATTTTTTGTGCTTCTTCTTCTTCTGAGTATGATACTCAAGTTACATTATCACAATATGCATATTAAATTGAATAGAAGAAATGATTGCGCCTAGATACATGAGAAGTTGGTATAAATGCTGATGTCATCTGCCAGCAATTAACATTGACACTAATTCCTTTATTGCATCATTTCCAACTCTGATATTTATGATTCTTAAAGCTATAGACATTAAAGCTTTAATGAAAGAATTTCTCATTTACATCAACTCTTTGATTCCATCGTAAACGCTATGGCATTGATTGGCATGGGTGGGGAATAATTATAAATCCCTAAAACCAACAAACGATGTAATGGAATTTAATAAAGTTAATAGAAACATTAAACAATTTTGCTGTTTTGCTATTAAAACATTGACAATAAATAACAAACAACGATAAAAGAATTATGATTGAGGAAAAAAAGGAAATATTTTGTTTTAGCTGAACTTTTTGTGGGATGTGAGTTGATGGCGGGGTCGATTTGTCACTTGGGAGGTTGATTTTTGGGTAATACATCGCTGCTTGGCTTATATTATTCAACTTAAGCCTTACATATCGAAATCACAGGTCAAACAGCTCATTTTAACAATTTTTAAAAAAGTGACTAACCTATATCCACCTGGAAGTCTCGTTTCAACCCTTACCAACCAAGAGACCCCAAAATATTCAGTTCAAATCTCGTATTCGAAAAATCACAAGCCAACAAGCGCATTTCTACATATTTTCTAAAAGTGTCTAGCTCATGTCCACCAGGAAGTTTCATATCAATCCTCATCAACCAACAGACCCTAACAGTCAATTCAAATCTCACATTTCGAAATTAGAAGTCAACCAGCTCAATTCTAAGGACTGCTACAAATGTGTCTAGCCCACTTCCACCAGGAAGTCTCATATTAATCTCATCAGGAAGTTTCATATTAATCTAAATCAAACTAGAGGACTTAAATATTCATTCAAGTCTCACATTTCAAAGCCATAAGCTTGCCGTAAGTCAACCAATGATATTTTACAAAAGTGTCTAACCCATGTTCACCTGGAAGTCCAACATCAATCCCCACCAACCAACAAGAAATTGCGTTTTAATTTTTTCCATCCTCAATTACATTTTCTGCTACAATTTCCTTCCACTTTACCACCCTCATTACCATCATTGATATAATGCAGTTTTCCTCATAACTTCATCTACATACAGAGATATACACACACATGACTACATATGAATAAAATTGGATGTACATCATCAATATAAATGTTATATGTATATATAAATTACAAAACCCATCTATAGATTGAAAAATTTAATTACAAAATTCTCGAGTGTTGACTAAAATAATTTATCTCAAAACAATTTAATAATGACAATAGCATGAGCAGCAAATGGCAACAGAAAAGTTGATTGGGGGGTAGTGTGTAGTGGGTGGAGGGTTGAAAGACATTTTTGCTTTGATGTTATGTTTTGCAATATATCACACGCTATGAAATGTGAATGAAGGCACCGCTGAACCGTATGTTGAATGTGAGTTTTTATATTTTTGGTGCATTGTAAAAATTACAACAGCAACAACAAGACAGCATGAAGATGGAAAGTACTTGTTTGCATAAAAATTCATACAGGGATGAAGCTAGGTGCATTGAGGGGAAGGGGGAGGAGGCAGGGTTGATTTTTTTTTGCATGGAATGTTCCGATTAATGGGTAAGCCTTGCTGTGGAAAAGGAGCGGAGACGGATGACGTCAAACTTACCCCAGGAGGGATCATCCTCTCTCATCCTCTCTCATCCTCTTTCATCCTCTTTCACCCTTTCTCATCCTCTCTCATCCTCTCTCATCCTCTCTCATCCTCTCTCATCCTCTCTCATCCTCTTTCATCCTCTTTCATCCTCTTTCACCCTTTCTCATCCTCTCTCATCCTCTCTCATCCTCTCTCATCCTCTCTCATCCTCTCTCATCCTCTCTCATCCTCTCTCATCCTCTCTCATCCTCTTTCATCCTCTTTCACCCTTTCTCATCCTCTCTCATCCCCTCTCATCTCTTCATTCCTTCTCATCCCCTCTCATTCCTTCTCATTCCCTCTCATTCCCTCTCATTCCCTCTCATTCCCTCTCATCCTCTCATCCTCTCATCCTCTCATCCTCTCATCCTCTCATCCTCTCATCCTCTCATCCTCTCATCCTCTCATCCTCTCATCCTCTCATCCTCTCATCCTCTCATCCTCTCATCCCATCCACCATACCTGGATACGCCCCTGTCCCCTAGTCTACTTTATATCATACATATCAAGTTCTAAAAGGTCCGCAAAGTGAAATTAATGCAGGAAAGAGCGAGAGAGGGACGCAGCATAAACAACAATGCAATTTTCAATTTTATACAACAGCCTTGAAAGTCATCAAGGCATGTAACGACGTGTCCATGCAGAAAAAAACCTTTTTTTTATTTATTTTGCATGCTTTTTTTCTCATACCCCTTACTGTTTATATCCATTCCATTGCATTCCACATGAACCTTTACATTCTTTTTCTTTCCACTTGCTCGTTCCACTTCATCCTCAATTTCTGTTCTTTTTTTTTTCGTACGTTATATAAATGATGTCATGAATTTCAATCATGCTTCGAATTTTTTTACACCACCACCATCGTTACGTTCCTGCTCGTTGACTTTAATATTTTTATCTCTTCATTCTTTTTTTTTTCTTCCCTTTGGTCGCCTCTTCTCGTTCTTTTTTTTTAATGTTCGCTGTTTCGAATCACCTCAACTTCCCCCACATGCTCAGTCGACCCACCTCATTCTTTTCATGTATTGTGTTTGTGTGTTTGATTGGATGTGTGTAATGCTTTTTTACACTCTCTTTGGTGATTACTTCCGTGTCTTTTGAAGGTGTAAAGTGGGGGATTAGTGTGGGGTGGTGGGGATTGGGATGTCATTGGAGAGAATGGGATTTTGGCAATTGCACTTTAAAGTAGTTAAATGTCTCTGTGGAGGAATCAGCCTGGTGCTTGGGTTAAATTTAGTTGAGTTACTAGAATATCATAGGTTCGATTCCTATTAAAACACAATTCGAACTCTTCTTAAGTTTAGACACCTTAACGGCTTAATTTACTAAATTAAGCTCTACCAGACAAAATGCGTGTTCTCAAGAGTAGAAAAAGCTGAGAGGAACGCTAATGAGCATGCTCATCTAGTATAAATTAGACGAACAAGCCCTCTCTACAGCATGCTCTTTGCCTGTTAAGGAAGACTTTACTTATGCTCTGGAATATGAAGGAACCTGACAGAAATATGATTTGTTGTAGGACAAATAGAAATGGGATCATCAACCCCAATTGCCTTACAAATGAGAATATTGACTAAACGGATCTCATTTGGATGTTTCGTCACGAGAGGGAATCGAACTTTGCGACTCCTGAGATTTATTCAATTATTAAGTGCTCAGATCACTAAGAGCTTTCAGGTTTTGCTTTGAATTAGGCAATTTGCCAATATATGTGAACCACTCAAGACTGTTATTCATCACTAGCCTTCAGCCTCGTATATTCGCTCTCTTTGCTAACATCAATTGACTCTATGACAAGTCTAGACTTACTTACTTCGCTGCCAATACATATCGATTGTGATCCATGACCTTCTTTAGATGTTTCTAAAACCAGCTCTTTTGCTGGCTCCCATTGCGAATTCCCGATTCTAAATGCAATACATTCCATGAGTTCTTTGGCCATCCACATCCACCTGCGTGAAAGTCAAAACCTCTTTAATTCTTGCAAAATTATCAATTTTCCCATACATTTACAAACTTTTCATCCCAAACAACTTTAAAAAGTCAATTTAAAACGCATAGAAGTCCCAACTCACTCCTTCACCCTCATACCATCCTCACACCACCCTCCACTCTTTACATTATTGCATTTTTTTCGCATGCAGTATTCTGTAAAGCAAAAGCAAAAGCAAAAAAAAGTCCCATCCCACCATGCCATACACACTTTAGCTATCAGAGTTTGGAAGAATTGGAACAAGAGGCGACATAAAAATCACAGTAAATATTTTTCAATGCTTGCTTGTTCCATACCATCCACATATGTAATGTATAGATATCGAATGCTGTAAAAATAAAAGCAGAAAAAAAAAATTGGTAATAAATTAATTTTTTGTGTTGCTACTGCATGCTGTTGAGTAGCATTATATGAATTATAGAAATGAAAAACTTTTTATTTTATTTTTACACCATTTGATTGCTTATGCTGACTATCAAGCACCAGAAAAAATAATTTTTTGCAAGTTAAAAAAATTATTCAATTTAATTTGTTGAAAAAGGGAAGGAAAAGATGTGGAACTAAAAAGAATGTCGATATTAATATTCATTATTCATTCATCATACAATTTGTCGACTTTGAAAGAGAAAAATTTTTATTCATCATTTTTTTTACTTCAATTTTTAATATTTTGTGTCTTTTGGGGTCTATTCACTTTAATGACAATATCAGCTTCATGAAAAGCCGATACAATGGCTCCGGAAAAGGTTTTTTTGGTCCAAATATTGATCTAAGCAAAAAACGCCTATTGATTTTCGTCAATTTCCATGAAGCACCATACAAAGGGCGGATAAGCGTCTTAAAATGGTCAATTTAGCGATTCTGGAGATTCCGTTCGAATGTTAGTAATTCTACGAAAATGCACGTTGCGCTGCCAATCCTCCGTCTCACCTCGAATTCGTGACTTATGATAGAGCCGTTACAATTTTGAACCTCAAAACTTTACCAAACAAGTTGCGTGCCGAATCTTTGTCCTCTCTGATGCAAAACCATTAACTTTGAATTCTCATTCAAAACTTGTTTGCTTCTCTTTCCATCTTGGAGTATGCGTCCGTAATTTGAATTCTACAAAACTGTTTCAATTTGAATTCTACAAAACCGTTCTAGTGCAATATTGAATTCGTAGAAATCACCTTGCCTCAAGCCAGTTTTAATCAAAAAGTCCAGATGTAACTTCTCCACAATGACTTTCGACAGCGTTGCCTTAATAAGCATCAGCTTTGAATTGAATTCCGCCATGTTCCAAAGTCCCTCTCTGTCGATGGTGTCATACGCTGAACGAAAGTCTATGTTCACAGAGTTTCCAATTCATTATCATTTAAAAACTTCTTCTGCAATTTGCCTAACACAATATCTGCATAAGCTGTGGAGCATTGTCTTCATAAATCATGCCTGATATTGATCTAAGGAAAGATCCGCAAAAGGCTCCAATCCATTGGGAAAATTTTACGAGAGCACCTTGTATGCCGATGGAAGAAGGGCAATTCTTACTTGCTGCAATTATTTTGCATCCAATTTAATGGATTGGGCAAATTATTACAATCATCCATTCATTTGCCAGCCGCTCTTCTGCCCATAACGCCAATCAGTTGGTGGAGTACAGGCAAATTAACTCCTCACATCCCATTCTAAAAAGTTCAGCTGGTCAACCGTCCATACCGGGAGCCTTGATATTCAAGCCGCTGATGGCTGCTTACCTCATCTAATGAAGGAGGATACAGAAAGCCTTACAATCCTCTGAATCGTATGGTCGTCTAAATTGTCTCATACTGCAATACTTTCAGAAGTTCACTGTAATGATCTAGCGTTCTAATACTCCATTGCAGACTGCCATCTAGTCTTTTACATACTGACTCTGGGATATAAAAATTTCTTAGTGATTGTTACCTTGTAGAACTTCCTAGATCGTTCATGCAGTGTGCAACTTGTACATGCGAGATCAGTTTTAAGTCATACGATCTATTCATCCTTTAGTAAAAATTTTCTCTCTGAAAGCCTAATCTCAATGTCTTTGTTCTAGTGATTTTTTCTTTCTTCGCATTAATGACTTTGGACTGCCTCCTCACACTCTTTACAAACCACGCATTCTTGAAACTGTAAGTGTCCCAGACATATCTTGATAGCCTGTATGGCCGTACAGCATTGTTGCCATGTAATCTCCTCATGCTCATGAAATGCCGATTCTCACGTTATGTTAAAAATCTTTGCATTCCCTTATGTGCATTAGCTAAATCATAACGCTTTAACTTTGTACGCCTTTAATCCTTATGTGATGTTAAAGTTTATCCGTGCTCTGATCCTAGCTAGCAATTCAAATAATGATTCGATGTCTGACTCTAAACATCTAGAGCTTCAACGTCCATTATATTCGATGCGTGCCTCCTATCGATAACTACGTGGTCAATCTGACTGCTCGTTGCCTCCTGGTGCATTCCATGTCGCTTTGTGGATGTTCAACCTGAAGTATGTATGAGCTAATCACCATGTTAAGCGAGGCAGCGAAGTTGATTAGCTTCATTCAATTCTCATTCGATCAGCGTGCAGAATTTAAATTCCCAATTGTATTTTGTAGATTCTTCCCTTCAAAGACTTTGTATAAGATCGCCAATTATAATCTTGATTTCATTTCGCGGACAATTCAAACTGTTTCAAAGGTTTGCCTGTAGAAAGCAAATTTCAACGATCTTCTGGTAGAATTCAAGGTGCATGTACGTTAATCACACTGTAGTCTGAAGAACTTGCCCTAAAGCCACGTAACTCACAAGATCTGTCATTCCAGGCTTCCAGTCGCATGACGCTCTTTGACCACTATCGGGTCCACAATGAATCTGATTACAAATCTGCCTCTGTTTCCGACAAGAAGAAACTGTAAATCTTTGAGCACTCAAAAACTTCTTGGCCATTCATTTGGTCTCCTGGATGACTATTAAGTAACTTGTATGTCTTAATTCAAGCACTAGTGAAAACGCTCCCGGTCCATTTAGACATTGATAATTACATTAGTTTATCGTTAATCCTTTTTCGCTTAGCCTTGGTCGTCGTTCATACATCTCATCCGGTTTTCCTTCTTGAAGGTCATCGTAGCTTGTGGTTTAAGGATGGCGCTTGTAAAACGCATCCTGGCAGACCAGAGCCCCGTTCGTCTCGAAACTATGTGGCTTATTAACATTTGTACCGCGGGAAGGTGGGGTTGGTACTTAGTGGTGTTAGGCTAAAGTGGAGCATAGGCTCCATGTGTTCCGCATTCATAGAGACAATTATGTCGATTTAATATTCATTATTCATTCTCATACAATTTGTCGACTTTGACAATGACTATTTTTTAAATCTGACGTTCCTGGTCTGCTGATGTACTGACAATGTATGCAATTTTCTGTTCATTTTTCAATTGAATTTACTTCAATTTTTAAGGGTTTTTAGGGAATGAAGTGGGGGAAGGGAGTTTGGTTAATGACATTCAAGGGGTTTACGATGTTTAGATGAAAAATCATATAAATTGCCCGTTAAATGTTGAAATTTACAAAACTTTGAATCGGTTGAATTGTACAAAACCGTTTGAATTTGAATATAAAATTACATTTGAATTCTACAAAATCAACTTGAAATCCGTTGAAGTCTCAAAACCGTTTCATTTAAATTCTTCATCGTTTCAATTTGAATTCACAAAAATGTTTCAGTTTGAATTCTATACACCGTTACAGCTTGTAATTCCAGCATTACCGTCCACAAATTCCAATTCAATCAACCAATTTCAAATCCAATCCCCCCGTCCTTGAATAATCACAATTCAATTAAAGAACATGATTAAGGGATCTATTGCAGTAACATCTAACCTAGTTCACAGATTTCCAATTATTATCATTTAAAAACTTCTTCGAATAAAACACAAATTGCATAAATTTTCATGACCCATAAACATCCTTGATCTAATAATCCCCATCCATTGAAAATTTTACAAGATATCAATAAATTCTTACTTAATCGATAACCAATAAATTCAAATATTACAAACCACAGCCACTAATCCCATGTTTCAGGCAATCCCTCACCCCCCATTCTATTCTCTCTCATCATACTTACTTGATAGGGTTGGGGGTGGCTACCATTCGCACATTGCAGCAAGGCCTCATGAATCGCAAAATATTTCCAATGACGTATTTTGTTGATTTTACTTGACTATGGGATATAAAAAATATACGATTTTACTTTATAATTAATCAGGCAACTCATGCGGAAGCTTCCTATTCATGCTTTATAAAAATTTTAACTTGAAAGTAATCAATTTTGTTCTGGATTTTTTCTTTCTTCCTTTAACGTTCGTTTCTAATTACAAAGGTTAATGTAAGGGACATATTTGATGTGTATGGCAGCTTGTGCTTTGGTATGGAATATGGATTGTTATGAAAAATGCATTGTTATGTGCATTTCCATAGACAAATTGAATGTAAAATTTGAAGTTCAAAATTTAACAACGTTTTTTTTGTTTCAAATTTCAATAAATGTAGAATTCAGTTTTCAACGGTTTTGTAAAATTCAAATTCCAATGGTTTTGTAAAATTCAAATATAATTTTCTAAAATTCCAAATGCATTTCCCATCTGACAATTTAAAGCCACAAACTCACAAGATCTTCATTCCCCCACGCATCCATTCTCTATTACAAAACTGATTACAAAGCAATTGACAAGAACAAAGTAAAAAGAGCATCAAAAAAGGATCATCCTAATGACTATAAAGTAATCAATCAATCAAACTGTGAAAATTATCCATTGGACATTGATAATTACATTATTATCGCACCCCGCCCGCTTCCTCCGTTTCATACATACTCATTGTTAGCTTGAATCATTATTGTGGTAGACCGCAGTATAAACAAGGCAGAAATTTTCGAAAAGGTATTTACCTAACATTTGTATGCAAACAATAAGGAAAAGTAAACATAATCATATGGACATAGACAATTATGTATTTAATTAGATTTCTTCATTGATTGACAATGACTATTATTAAAATCTACGGGATATGATGACTATGTATGAATATTCTGATGGTGAATTGAATAAATTGAAGGGTTTTTGGTTGGGGGATGGGGATGGGAGTTTGGTTAATGACTTTCAAGGGGTTGAAGATGTTTAGATGAAGGCGTGCAGCCCTAAATGTTGAATTTCAATTTTAACGGTTTTGTAAAATTTGAAAATATAAAATTGATTCAATTCAAAAATCAAAAATCCGTTAAATCTCAAAATGACATCCGAATCCATTCTAAATTTCAATTTTAACGGTTTTGTAAAATTTGAAAATATAAAATTGACAAATTCAAAAATCAAAAATCCGTTAAATCTCAAAATGACATTTAAATTCATTCAAGACACAAAAATCCCCAGTAAATTCATACAGACAGCCTGTAATCCCAGCATTACATCACAAATCCCTCAATCAACCAAGCATCCATCCCCCCCGTCCCCAATATCTCATATTCCATTCGAATATGCTAAGGGATAAAGATCAAACGGACGAAAAAAAAAATATGCAAAAATCATTAATGAATGATGGTCGGTCATGAATTTTACATTAAAACATAAGCCTACATGCGATGCTTTTGATGTAAATTACCTTCATCACATAGGAAAGGGTGGTGGGGGTGGCTACCATTCGCACATTGCACAAGGCCTCATGTCGCAAAATAAAAAAAAAGTATTTTGTTTATCGTTGTAAATCATAACAATTACATGCAATATAATAAATGTATGCTCTTTTCATCATCTACACCCTTACACCTTCCATGATGGTGGATAGAATAACATCAAAAAATAATAACGACTATAATGTATCGTATGGTATGGAAACAATAATGCATGACAGTAAGGCATGCCATTCCATAGACATGATGCACAGTTCAATATTTATACAACATCCGGTTGCATAAATTTCCTAATAAATGATGATTTCAATTTTCATATTTTGTGAAATATGAATTTTGCATAAGCGCATAATTTTTACCATCCATTTCATCCTGCTCCCTCCCTTTATGCCTCAACAACAATTTTTTCCATATGTCTACTATGCAGATGATGCATTAATAAGTAAAAGCACATTCTGGTTACATTTAATTAACAATCACGTATGAAAATTTATACAAAATAACTTTTTTTTTTTTATTCCTGTGCAGCATGAATTGTAAATTTCATTTTTTTGCTCCAAATTATCCATTTATGGAGTCGATTTGTGTGTAAAGGAATAACTTTTGTGATTAACAATTTTTTTTTGCGTGTTTAAAATTATTGCAAACAAAGGGATTTTTGATGTATTTGTTGAGGGGGGTCGAATGAGGTGCTATTTCAATAATTTACCTATTATTTTCATGTAAAAAGGTATTAAAAGGTGAAATGCAAGTTTGGGGTGTTTTGTGAGGGATGTTGGTGGATAGAGCGCATTTTTTAAATTCATTGAAATGACAATAAAACAACCAAATTTGGTCCAATCTTCAATCCTTTGACAATTTTTTATCAATGAAGACACGAATCAGAAATAAGTCTATCTTGAATGAGATCCGAACCTTTAAAGTTGGAATTCAGGTCACTTTGCATATCGACAGGAACCTTAATCAATGGTAGTATATGGCTATTTGCTCTAAAACACATAACTTTAGCATTTGCCCTGATTTAAACCAACTTACTTACTGACTTCGCTAAAGTCCTAAATATTCTGAACTGGCAGAAGGTTTCGAAGGATAGAGCTGTCTTCAGACATTCCCTACGTGTGTAATGAACTTCGGACGCCCCAGCCAAGAGAAGTAAATCGTAAATAAGTACTTCATTTCTTCATTGATCGTTAGCAATTGTGATCCATGACCTCCCAAAGGTGTTGCCTGCTGGTTCTATCGCTGGCTTCCACTTGCCAATTTCCACTACTAAGTACAACATAATTTTTATCGACAGCTTCCTTCCAAGAGTTCTTTGATCACGTAACAAACTTAAAACACAAATCCGAGAAAAACAACTTTGGATTCGATTTTTTGAAATTATCCGTTATTTTTGTTTACTATTTTTCGATCCATTGCATGAAAATCTAATGTAAGTTGAAACTTTATGACCTTGAACTGTACATTATGGTACTTTTGGTTAAAATTTACATTGTAACAAGACATAGCAAGACTTGAATTCTGAATATTGATGAAATTTGTTGATATTTTGATCTAATTAAATCAAAAGTTCCATTTCGAAAAAAACGTGATAATTTTTGATGAAGATAAGTTCCTTATTGATCAACGGTGAATCGTAAGGCGGTAATTTAAAGGCGGCTGAACAGGCAAATTGCCAGATAAAAGCCAAAAAGACCGCTTGTAGAAGTCGTAGTGGTTTTTCTGTACTATAAAAGTATAAAAGCGTGTTCTTTGCCTGTTAGCCACAGTCTTAACTCATATTTACAACGCTTTCATGATCAACTAATAAACATGAGCTAATGTAACGTAGTAATTAATTTGTAAAGCTAACGAACTCTTTATAGAGCATGTCTAGTCAGTGTTAAAGTGTTTTGTTATTACACTAGGCAGATTGCAACACTGCTATTAACAATAAAATTCCGAAAATTAATCTACAACTCTATAGAGTCACCAAAGATACACAAAATAAGTCAATAATTCAAAACCTCACATTCAGTCAGTCACTCAAAATTACACAAAAAGTCCACCCACATTACACAAAAACTGATTTAAAATATTGTTCATATTTGATGTGCGTGCATCAAAGATGAGCGATTGAGGCACAAAAAACAAAATAAAAATGATGAATTGAATTTTGCGTATTTGAGGGGTTTGTGTGTGCAGGTTGGAATGTTAAATGCCAAACAATGGAGGTGATCGAGGGCATTTTTCACCCCTCCACATCCAACAGAAATGGCAATAGCTGAAAATGGCAATTTGAAGGTTGAAAAATCGACACGAAATTTTAATTGAAAATGAATTTTAAAACGGAACCCATTAGGTTACAGTATTACTAACAATATTTTTTATTTTTGTGTATATTTTCAGGTAATAAGCAACTGTATATAGCTGTAGCTGTAGTTTCATTCATTCATAACATCAATGTACGTATATGAATAAAAAATTTATATTGAATGAAAAAATTTTTAGATGAAAATTCGCCATAAACTGTTCTCATTAAATTTGTAGTAAGTCTGTGAAAATGGAATGAAAATTGGAAATATTTAGTGGGTTGGGAAAATTGTGAATTTTAAAGTATTTTTTGAGGAATTAATATGGATTATGTGGGGAATGTTTGGAAATTAGAATGTGTTTAGGGGGATGGGGAAGGGAACAATTTTGGTACGGAGTACAAATTTTAGTTCATTATTTTGTTCCAATACGTTACGGAAGTGGTAAGTGGGTCTAGAAATGCAATTAATTATTCAATTTTAAAATGCTCTCTTACTTACTTACTTGCTTAAATACTTATTGGAGCCATGATCCTTGAACTTGGAGCCTAGGTTGCTACAAGGCTTTCAGTTTGGATATCTAACTAGCATTCCTTCATTACCGTCTTATGCCGTGTCGCTTATGATCGCTTAATGAAGAGAGATTATGAACTTTTCCGACAAACATTTTCCCAGCTGCTTTACTTCTTAATTTATTGTTTGGAGTATGAGTGGGTCGCTAAAAAATAAAATTAAAATGACAATATAGTTTATAATAAATTCAATTATAAATTGTAAGATCAAATGGAATTTATAAGTGTTTCACTCTAATGTTTTAGGTTCGAGTCCTTGATTAGATAAGAAAAGCTGTGTGTTATGATTATGACTAATCCGATGGGGTTTTCATTTTTTGGAACCCATTTTTTTTTGTTAATTATTTTAAGAATATTTTGAACGACCCATTCACTATATAATTTCAGGATGGACATGGGAAATTCAACAATAGAATTTTTGAAATTTTCTTCTAATGTTTTTGAAAAAAGTTCAATATTCTGAAACCTAATAAGTGAATAAAGTCCACAAAAACATCAGACAGTCAATAGTAATATCAAAATAATCTGAATCATTGATGAGTTCGAATCTTATATAATTTCAAATTTATATGAATTCAGTTATAATTTTTTCCGGAATCCCTTTTTTTGGTCGAAAATCGGATCAACCTTTCAAAATGCAGAAGCAATAACTAAACGATCCTTTAGATTATTAAAGTTCAAATTTTTTCTTTAACATTCTTTGATATCAGTTTATTGCCAGTTTTGCTATAAATCAAAGTAATTAAACATTATTGAAAATGTTTAATGTTCAAGGTTCAAATCCTAAAATAAGTATGAATAATGATTTACTGTAAATGCGACTTGTTTCCGCACATTTTTTTTTGCACATTTTTCTTTTTCTTAACTTTAACCCTAATAAACACATCCTACATACATGAACAAGCAGCAATCACGAGATTATCAAAAAATTAGTTCATTAAAGAAAGCATGAAATTATTTTTTCACCTTCCATCATTTCCACAATGCATGCAAAAAAATTATAAATCCAAAAGAACATAAAATCAACTGTGAATGCTAAACAGCAATTCCACACATGATGACAGACAGACTTCTTCATTATCGCATGCAATTTATGTAAAATGACTCGGAGGGGTTGCAGAGAGTTAAAAAAACAAATAATTTTAATTCAATTTGTTAAGAAGAATTAAAACGAGGAAGTTAAGTAGCGTGTACGTATGTGAAAATTTTTATACACACGATGCCGTACATGGAAGAGGAAAAGAATCGCAAATTAAACAGAAAAATAAACACACACAAAATGATTAAATTAAATCTTTAAGAATTAAGAGCGCTCGTCTGGAATAAGAACGACAATTAAGTCAAACCTGAGAGATTTTTTTTCATCTTCTTCTCAACTTTGCCAGGAAGAATTAGTTAAGTAAGTTGCAATTGGTTTGTCTGAGGCGCGTCTGACAAACGGATGGACGGACTAACAGACGGATGGATGGACGGACTGACAGACGGATGGATGGACGGTCTGACAGACGGATGGATGGACAGACTGACAGACGGATGGACGGACTGACAGATGGATGGACGGACTGATAGACAGATGAATAGACTGATAGACAGATGAATAGACTGACAGACTGATGGACGGACTGACAGACGGATGGACGGACTGACAGAAGGATGGACAGACTGACAGATGGATGGACGGACTGACAGGCGGATGGATGGACTGACAGACGGATGGACGGACTGACAGACGGATGGACGGACTGACAGACGGATGGACGGACTGACAGACGGATGGACGGACTGACAGACGGATGGACGGACTGACAGACGGATGGACGGACTGAAAGACGGATGGACGGACTGACAGACGGATGGACGGACTGACAGACGTATGGACGGACTGACAGACGGATGGACGGACTGACAATCGGATGGACTTTGCTTGCTAGGGAAATATAGTTACGTATGTTAAGACAGACTGTTCACTGAACAATTGAATGCATACATACATATGGACAAATATACAGGAAGACTAATTAATGCTAAGACAAAGCGCTGTCATTACCAACTTAACCCCCTTAATTCAATGCTCTATACACCAGAAAGAAAAGAGACACAAGCAATGATTTACCTAATGCCATAAAATAAACTTAAAAGAGCAAGAAGCAGCAGCAGCAACAACATAATTAAGTAGATATCTAGAAAATGAGGAAAATGTTGATGAGTTTTTTTGCTGTAAAGGAGGGAAAGAAAAAACAATAGATATGCAATAGAAGTAGTAGCAGACAGACATCGCATTCATAAATTTAATAATATTATGGTATAAACTTTACTTTAAACTACACAGAAAAAAAAGGAGGATGAAATTGTATAGAAAATTATGCAAATCATTCGGAACGAAACGACAAACGAGCTTTGCTTTTCTTCTTCATACTTTCTCTGATTCATCTCCTTTGTATACATTCTCTTACTACTTGCACCTCCTCCTCCCCATGAGAGATTAACCGTATCATCCTCTTATTTACACTCTTCACTTGCTTGCATGCTTGCTTGATTCCACTTTTTACACTGATGATGGCTGTGTTGATGATGATGGTGATTCTATCATCATCTCCAAAGGCAAAATTGGCATTTTGTATGCAAAGCTAAAGCTTTTTACGATAACGATATCATCTTACTATGTGATGATGAAATAAGAAGACGATTGAAGATGTATAGCACAAAAAGGTGTCACATCATTCCTTTCATCATTTACTTTACAAAGGAATGGAATGAAGATGAAATATTTGCGAAATGATTTGTGAGTTTTTGACTTAACGTGTTATTACAAAATTGATTCTTTTTTTGTGAAGTTGGGATGTCTGTAGATGGTGATTTATTGCTGATATGGAGTTTTTTAGTGTTCTATTAAAGTCTTGCCACTTTTTTGAAGCAGGAATTGAAGATTTTATTGAGATCGGATGGGTTATGAAGATTTTATGGATGAAAAACTTTTTGAGGTGGGAAAATTCTTCGGAAAATTAAAAAGATTGCTTTGTTGTGATGCATTTAAGTTCAATATGTCTTTAAGTGTGTTTTGAAAGTTCAAGAGCTTTACAAGATGTAAAAGTGATGGAACTTACACAAAAAATGATATTCTAACCTCAAAATACTTTTCTTTGCCCTAACTCACGTCAAGAGTCAAGTATAATTAAAAAGTCAATTACATCAAAGAATTCAAAGCTTTGATGAACTAAATCCAACCTTTTACATCAACATTACAATTTAAGTGCTCTCCTGTCCTTCAAATTCTATTTCCATTCATTTTAATGCTTGATTTACCCCGTCGCGTTCGTCCTTATTGTTGCCCTTCTACAAATCTGTAAATTTCTTCTAGTATTAAAGTTAAAACTTGTTTTAATATCTCCGAAGCATCTCGTCTCTCTTCTTATATCTCCTTATTTATAAATAAACTTTGTACGTGACACTGTAATTCTTCTTACATTGGATATGGCAGTGCTGTATCCCCTCTGTACACCGAACAACATTGCATAGAATGTTTTGAACTTTTTCATACTTACTTACTTTTCTAAGGAAGTGGCAAATGAAGTTTGTAATGGAGAACGATAGAAGCAAAAAAATTTCTTCCTTTTCATTTAACCGAGCATGAGAGTGCATCAGCAGCAGCACACAGGGCAAGCAAGCACAAAAAAAAAGTATTTTTCATTCATTGCTTGCTCTCAATTATGGCTTCATGTAATTAAATGTTTGACCATCAATTGGTATTTGATATTTTGATTTAATAGAATCAATTTAATATACTTAATTTAATTGTAGCATTAAGTTTCGTTGTGATGGAAAATGATTTGTTGATTCTGTAATAGAGAAGTTAGTAAATGAAGTGAAAGTTTCTCTCGGGGTGTATGTGCATGAGCGTGGTTGTTGGAACTGAAAAGAGTAAGAAATGAAAGTAAAAGCAATGAAGAATCAAAAAAGTTTCAAAGATGAAGCTTTATGAAGGTAGCTTGAAGACTTAAGCAGACATTAATGTTTACAGAAAGTTTTGGTTTTATTTAGTCATGCTGTGCTGTGTTGGGGTTTGTTGGGATGGTGTAATTTAGTGATTATAGTGCTGTTTGTAGTTTAATTGCCATATGTTGCTGTTTAATAAGTTGTTTGAATTACTTTGGTGGATTGTTGAGGTTATGTTTAGATTTTGGTTCCATAAAACCATTTGAAGCTGTGAAATTGATGATTATGGCTATTTTGGAATTGTTAAGAGCCATATCAGCTAATAAAACACAGTCAAGTATTAGGTATAGTCTTAGGACTAGTTTGAACTATATTTGACCTAATTTAGTGTCAAAGGAGCAACCAGCAAGAAGGTATCATGGACCAAAGCTATCCTTCAGAAGCCTAAGGTTGACAAGGCCAATCTAGTCCAAGAACAGACTGTATACAAGCCAGCATCATAGCAATCCACTCTCCAGTCAATTCAACTCCCAGAATCATTAAAGTCATCTAATATTAAAGCTCCATCCCATCCACCTACCCCCCGTTGCCCTTAGTAACACAAAAATCAATCACCATACCTTCAATTACATCCATAAAATTTCATTACTTCCATATTTAAATCCTCACAATTTTAATTACCACTCAAAAAGCACACAGCACTACTGAAATAAAATTTCAATTTTACAGACAGTAAATGCTTCAGCTCACAAGAACACACAAGTTCAATTAAGGACAAAACTTTCCCATATATTCAAAATACTTTTCAGAATCCTATTCAGCTCATTAAATATTTGCAATAACCTTTTTAAATTCCATACGTATGTTGAACTTCGATGTCACATACCAATCCATATTTTCAAACATTGCTAAAATTCTTTGGTACCCAAAACAACAAAATGAGCACTATCGTTGCGATATTAATGAACCATTGGAAGCAAAGCATGTATATTGTATATTTACATGCACAACTCTATTATCACTTATTGCATTTTCTCTAAAATCCCCCCTTTTGTATGGTTTTGTCTCATTCATAAACATTCGTTACATGACTCAAATGCAATGCACTTTACTCAAATTATGTGCGGTGTAATGGTGTAAGTAGGGATTCTAAATTGGATTAGAGAGAGTGGATTGATGTTGTGTGATGGATCTGGGGTGGAATTTTTGATTGATGTTTGAGAAGGATTCGGAACTTAATTTTAGAGTCTGATGCTACAATGTTAGGGTATGGTTGCCAAAATCATTAATTTTTAAGGATTCGAACTTAGCCTTTGAGTCAATAGCTAGAATGTTAGGTTAGACTCGTGTATTTTATTATTATTGAAGGATTTGAACTTAGTCTTCGAGTAAAGATGCTGCAATGTTAGGGCAGAGTTGCCAAAATCTCCAATTTGAAGGATTTGAACTTGGTCATTGAGTCTGAGAAGCTCCAATCCTAGACTAGATTGGTGTTAATTACCAATTTGGAAGGATTTGAACTTAGACATCGAGCCAATTGCTAGAATGTGGCTTAAAATGCAGTTCATGAGATTATTCTATGGTCATCTAGTGTTAAATCTTCAAGAATCATATTCTTATGCCTCGCTGTCAAAACATGAGAACGCCCCCCTCACGTGACCCCCAAAATAACAACCCAACAGCAACTTATCATTAATAAATTCACTAAAAATCCATCCAAACTACCTCAAAATAATCCCAATCGATTAAAATACCGACAAAATCACAAATTCGATATTCCAACATCCCCAGCAATCTGTAATTCAGCACATAAATACATGTTTTTTCTCTGTGTGCTATATTTTCTGCCCCA
The DNA here is from genome assembly GCF_022539635.2 of Chironomus tepperi. NCBI lineage: Eukaryota > Metazoa > Arthropoda > Insecta > Diptera > Chironomidae > Chironomus > Chironomus tepperi. The sequence goes on from NW_027226207.1 coordinate 8,997,712, forward strand.
ACAAGAAAAATCCTTTTTCGTTCCATTTGGGACCACCATGTTGTATACAGCATGTACATGATAAAATAGCTTTTAAATCTCAATTCATTGATGCTTGTAATTCTTGGTGAGGTGTGATACATAAATTCACTTTGAATGCATATCCAATAGCAGGTATCATGTGAATGTATGTGTGATTTATGAATATTGTGGTCGGAGATGATTGATGGCATAGTTCCTTCTTTTTTTGTGTGTGGATTTTATGAATTATTGACTGTAAAAATTTTTCATGATGTCAATTGAGATAATTTTTTTGTCATATCGTAACATGAGCTCCTCAATCATCGACACGAGAGCTGAAAAAATGCAGTTTCCTCCATTTTTATGCATGAATATTAAATTAGTCATTTGCAAGCAGATTCACTCCTTCATCAATGTAAATTTTAATGTAATTTGAAATCATTTCACATTCAAAAGTAATCTGATGTAATCCCAAATGACATTTTCGTATTCCAATCATTTATACCGAGAGAATTTTAATGACTTGTTCATATGGCTTTGATGATGGTGGTGGATGCAATTGATGTTCTCTCTTTCAATTAGGTTTTTTTTTTACTACTGATGATGTTATTGTTGGAATTGTAAGAATGGAATGTAGGAATTGCATTATGCAGAGGATTTGACTGTTTTTCGAGAGATTTTTGAATATAAAATGAGGAAGTAAAGAGGAAATGAAGCAAAGGTGAAAATTTTATTTGTAAATTGATGATTTTTTGAGGATGGAAGCTTTAATTCTTGTGACATTGATGATGAGCATGAGATTTATAGTGATGATGATGCTTTGCATAGCTTTTGGTATCTTGTCTTGATTGCAATTGAGGTATGTGTCTTTTGGGTCATTTAAGGCTGATGTTCTTGATTTAATCTAGAATTCTGTCCACATTATTGCAATTTAACTGTATTCTAAACCAGAGCTCGAACTCGACTTGGATTTTGTGGAAATCTCGACTCTATACAAGATTGAAGCCGTCTTGAAGCTCTGGTCCAGACTCAACTAGATTTCACTCGACAAGCTTTTATTAGAATCTTTTAAAATTGAAACTTCCTTTTTGGACTTTTGAAATCAGAACTGTCTGTTTTCTTGTCAACTCTGCTTCTTGATCTGGTTTCTGGTTTCAGATTTAACTCCTTAATTTGCAAGACGTACAGATCAATTGTGATCCATTGTCTAACTCTGATCGTCTGAAATTGGCCTTAATGCTGACTCCAACTTGTAAATTTCTAATAGCAAATGTAATATTCTCTTCGGGTTTACTTGGTGCTCTAAATACCCTAATTGTAATATCCTCTGGATCCTATTGCTCTAGTATTAGTTGAAAATAAAACTACACTGGTTCAGATATGAGGTTGTATCTTTCCGGATCGTACTTTACTGCAGTACTTGAATGAAACAGCGGAAATTGAGTCCTAAAATCCTCCTCGAATGGAACAAGCAGGAACAATTCGACCAGATGTCTTGATCTTAATCCCAGTATGATTACTCGAGTACGCAATTCGAACTTAAAGTTTGCTGGAACTTCATGATTCTATACAAAGCCTCTAATCGCTTTAGTATCAAAGCTACAATACCATCGTCCATCTCGATTAGGGTTTCTGATTAACCGCGTTTTTTCATAACCGCTGTTATGCTGTTATGAAAAAACTCAAAACAGCTGTTAACGCGGTTAACAGCGGTTATTGCGAATTTTTAATAATATCACAATTTTACTATGTTAATGAGCTTTTCATTGATATATTTTCTTTTTATTTGCCTCGTAAGGTTGAATTTGGTTGCGTAAACCTACCAAAGTAAAGAAATTAATCAAAATAAAAAAAAGGATTAATTTTTTATGATTAAACTGAAAACTTGAAAAAAAAAAATCCCAAAATCTTTCAAGTTTTTCAAAAGAATTTTAGCCTAAAATTTTCATCCAAAACTCGCATTTTCTTACAAAAGAAGAGAGATCTCAGATAGAAATTAAAACTTTTTTATTAAAAGCCTTCAAAATTTTCTTATTTAAAGCCTTTACATATAAAAATGCTGTTAACAGCGGTTAATTTTCAATAACCGCTGTTTTGCGTTAACCGCATTTTTAGGTAAAAAACCGCTGTTATGCTGTTAACGGTTAACCGCTGTCAGAAACCCTAATCTCGATGCCAGTTAATTCCCCAAAAAATCACCCAACTCCATTCCAAATCATTCAATTAAAACTCAAATTCATTAGTTCCGATCACAAATTACCCACAATTCCAACTACCACAAAACACATCGTTATCGTACAAAATTAATCAAATTATTAATCAGGCAGCAATTGAATGTTATTTTTTTTTCGTTCTCTCTGTGTCCAAAAGTTAATTGAATCTTTCTCATTAAATTACATATTTCCAATAAATATGATCAGTGGTTTTTCCTTCCGTTAGATACACACAAAATGAGAAATGCATTAATAAATGGAGAAATTAAATTCCAATAAAATTCTTCACTCAATCAAAGCTGATTTAATCAATTCAAATTGAAGGAAATGAGGCGAGTAATTATGATGAATCGGTAATTTATGGATAAGAAATTTTTGTTGAATATCGCATAGAATGGGAAGGAAGAATTTGAAATTATGCTGGAGAAGGAAGTGGATGGTTTTTTTGCTTGGATATGAAATGGGATAGAGGAAATAGTAATGCTGCTAGCCTTAATTGCGGAAGTGACTGTTTTTTTTTTGTAGATTTGATGTAAAATGATTAATTTGATGATGCTGGGTAATGTAGAGTATTTTATAGTCTGTTAATTACTTACTTGGATGAAATGTACGTGTTTTTATTGCCATTGAGAAGGCAGATTTTAAAACTAGCTTTATTCAGGCTTTTACTTATTTATTTCCTTTACGAAAGTGCACAAGTACCATTGCCTTTATCACAGTACGGATTCGAGTTTGATCTATATATGCTCTTAAAGTCAGGCATGTAAATCGAATATCAATTGGACATGAATTCGAACTTGATTCGAACCTCTTCAGTCTTCCCTGCCAATCCTCTTGCTAGCATGTAAATCTAACCTCAATCGAACAGGGATTCGAACCTCATGAGATTTGCCGCCTGTCTGAAAGCTTGCCTGAAATGTAATTCAATCCCAATCGGATAAGGATTCAAACCTGATTAACCTTTTCTATATATCGTCTTGTTCAGAATATGATCTAATCTCATAATCAGCTGTTCAGTTCACAATAATTCAATCATATACACCAAATTTATCACTTCTCAATGAGATCCAAATCTAAATTTGCTGCATCAGCATCACTGTCACAACAACTCAATTCTAACTTCCTCTGCTCTTCTCTTGGCATCAAGTCACTCTAATTTGTCAAAGCATTTGCCACAAAAATCCTAATTAAACAGTTTTACATCAAACTTACATGTGACAAGCATGAAGTTTTTTTTATCTTACAGCATAGAAAAAGTTACTTGACACATTAATTCCTTAATTGTTCCACTTAAAATATCCAGTCTTGTCTCTGACTTGACATTTCTTCTTAAAGTAAGGAGAAAAAGCTAAGGACGGAAACTTTTCATCTTCTCACGACATCATTTGCTGCAACAAATTGTAATTGAGTAATAACAGTCATTTGCAGAACTTCCAATATATCTGTCATGTAGAAGTAGACAAATGACTTCAAATTTACTTTACAATGATCTGATTTTTCATCACTTAATGGATGCAGTTTGACTTTACTACTGTTTTTTTTTTTCTGTTCCTGCCTGCATGCTTTTCATGAAAAATCATTTTTCATTTTCATCTTTTTTTTTTGCTGCTCCTTCTTCATTCGTGTGTTGCCAGCCAATGTGGAAACATGAAAAAAAAAACGAAGAAGTTTAATTAAACTTTTCTTCTTCTTTTTTTGTGCTGTTTCTAGAGATGTCAATTATTTGGGTTTTTACTATTTGTCCAAATACCCAAATACCCAAATATTAAACCCCAAATATTTGTACAAATATTTTAAAAAATTTTTTGCTATAAAAAGTAGGTTTAAGGGCAATTTTTAGAATAATTCTTTTAAAATTTGTCTCAAATAACAGCTTAACATTTCTTAGATCATTGCGAAAGTCATTCACCGCTTAGTCGAATTAAAATAATGAGCTAAAAAAGTCAATCTGGTATAAATCTAGTAATATCTTAATTCTTGTATCCGCTAAAGATGTACCCACTTTGAACCAAAGTTGCAACCACAAGAGCTGTGAAAATGACAGCAAATTCTTGTATTAATTTTTTTCCTTAATAAATATTAATTCTTCAGCAACATTTTTGTCTCGTGCAGATCAACAAAACTACCTTTTCGCAGATTTTATTTTCAATTATCTGCATACAGGAATATAACTATCGCTTTGTAGGTCGCATATTGTGTCTGCGATTTTTATACAAATTTGCAGTAGATTTAGTATCGATTTGTTTGTTGATTAGGATTTTGGTAATGATAATGCTGAATTTATGCATGTTTACTATACTATACTTCTAAGGTACATTATATAACCAAAATCTAACTTATATTCAACATAAATGTCTTTAAGATTGATAGAAACTTAAGCTTATTAGGCTTTTTATTTCAAAATATGAGATTATATTCAAATTGGCAAAAAATTAATACTATAAATTTTAATGAAAAGCAGAAATTTTATGAAAAATTTCCTTAAAAGTGATGATTTTAAGCAGACCCAAATATATTTGGGTTTAAACCCAAATATTTGGGGTACCCCAAATAGTTCGAAATACCCCAAATATTTGGGTATTTGGGTATTTGTATTGACATCTCTAGCTGTTTCCCATTTTCCCATCCTTCCTTAATAATAATAATTACGTTTTAAAAATCTACGATTTAAAATAAATGTTTTCAATTAAAATGAAAAAAAAAAATTCTTTGGAAATGAGAAACGATTTTCTTCAAATTATTTAAATTATGTACATTTTTATGGATGATGGAAGGAGGTCTAGAGTGAGGATTGGAATACAAAGAAAAAAAGTTCATTAAAATTGCCAATTGTCTCGGATTTTTTTTTGGGAGGAGAAAATGTTTGACTTGCTATCAAAATTAACATGATTGCTATGAATATCCTGATGAGATTTTTATATTCTTTGATTAAGAATGAGTGAATGTTTGGAAGCTTGACCCGAGATGTGCATGCTGAATTGTGTAGCTCAAAGGATAATCAGGGATACTTCAAGATAGAGCATGTTAGTGAATACTTACTTATTTACTTCGCTGGTTGCACAGATCACTTGTGATTTAAGATCTCCAACAGGAGAAGCTGACTCTGGATTCTATTTGGCAATTTCCGATACCAAATGCATTACCATCTCTATCGACAACTTTCCTCCAAGAGTGTTAAAGATTAGGGCACTTAAATACAATGATGAACAAATAAACCAGTGATCGGTCCCTTAAGGACGGCTCATTTGTCACGTACTCCAAAAATCTTACTTTTTGGTCTCCTTTCCCCTACTTTTTGTAACAATATTGGCATGAAAACCAGTAATTTTTCAAGAAACCAAAGGCAGACTATTCGCATCGTTTTTCTGAACGTCTCGTGAAAAGATCAAAATTTTTGTAGTCAAGCTTGGCTTTTACCTACCTTCCTGTTTCATCCGAATCCTTTGAGATATTAAATGAACAACCTCATACCAAATAAGGAGTCTTGATTTGCATAATTTCTAATCTATTGCTCAATAATATTATTCTAGAGTGTTATGTATTGATTTCAACTAGATCGTAGAGGTTTTAGAAATCCTTAATTACCCTTAGAATATAGCAGAAAGCACATTACATAGAAATGATCGACTATCCGGCTTCAGGTCAGTGCCAAGCCTATCTGAGGTTGGATTTCATCGAATCAGACCTGTCAACAGAGTTATGCTAACCTGGGTCTGAATTTCAAGGTTCTATGTGTGTGCCTTTTAGTATCTGTATCTGTATCGAAGCTTTATAGCTTCCAGGTATCCCATATTTAAAGATGTTTCTCATCGCCAATTGAATTCACCTTCCAACACTTCACACATCCTCCAATCACTCCAATCATCCCAAAAAATCACAAAATTCATTCATAATTAAAGACAATATTCATCGAATTTACATCAAAATCTGCTACTTAAATATATTCATAATCCCCCTTTTCACTCAGGTGCTACTCGGCAAATTTCTCAACGACACCTTGCAACAGAACACGGACAAAGTTTATTCTTACATTCTCATAGTCAAAAGACAAACAAACACTCAAGGAATGAATGAAATGACTGTGAAAGAAGAGAAAAAAAAGTTTTTCTTTGAAAACAGCTTAACAAACGTTCAGTTTTTGTTCCTTTTTATTTTTCATCCTTTTTCTCTCCTCTTTTGCCAAAGTGATAAAAAAGAAATCATCTTTGAGACTTCTTTTCAGCATCGCCTTTTTTTTCTCCTCTGTAAATTGAAAAAGTAAAGTAGCTTGTTGTGTGATACTGAATATTGAAAGAGGAATGAAAAAAATTTCGCTGAATTATTTTTGTATAAATCTTTAGACGTTGACGACGATGATGACGAACGATGGTGAGGGTGGAATAAGAAGAATAATTTCCTTTGAATTGAGTCATCTTTTGATGCTTAATAGATGGATTTATTTGTACAACATGTATTACAATTTTAAATTAAATGCGATTAAAGGGAAGCTTTTTTTTGGAAGGTGGAAAGGGATGGGAATATTTGAATTTGGATGACTTTTAGGAGGGAAATTGGATTTGGTGATCTAGGAATTGGATCTTGGATACGATTAGAAAACCTTGGGAAAATCTTCAAAATCTACCAAATTTTTGACATTTTTTATCACTTCTTAACATTTTCAAATGGCATCATATTGAATAAAAACTCTAGTCACTGTCTCATGCTACATCGAATCTATATCTGTCTGTATTGAAGTATCTTCCTCTAGCTTCTTGCTGAATGGTAGGACTTTGTGAATCTGTAGTTCGGTAAATATTGTCAACTTTTACATTGGCGTTTATGTAGTGTTTGAACTTGATGGAATGCAGGATATTGAGCCTTATGTAAGCAAATCTGTTAATGAGAGTGTAAGACCTCTTTGGCCGAAAGGTCTCGCCGTAGAGCCGTATAGCTGATATCTGTATCACTCTTTTCCTGGGGATGTGAGTTTGATTTCTATCAGACGCTAATCTTTTAATCATAGCATAGATTGTCTTCAATATGACATGGATTTGTACAGTTTGCATTCTTGTATTGAAAAAGTCGACACTGGGCTTAGATTCAAAGCGTGCTTTAGAGCTATCCTAAGAGTAAAATACAATTGAATTTTGGCTAAAGTTTAGTCGAATTATGTACGTACTTTTAGCCCATATTCAGATGGATTTTGGTTGGAATTCGGACAATTTTCAAAAGGTCAATTGAAGAATCGATCGATAAATTCTTGGAACACTCTGAGGTATCTAAAAGGATTCTTGGAATTTAATTTAAAAATTCATGAATTTAAAGAAACAATTCAGCAATGAACATGACCACTTTCACAAAATATCTACATTTACCATCCCTTGAAATCAAAAAAATTCACATCACCATTCTCTTTAAAGAAATATTTCCCTTAAATCATTCGCAGTCAGTCAAAAAAGAAGCAAGTCTATACAAGAAAAAGAAATCTTATTTACATTTCCCATGATCATCTCATAGCAGCATTAACAGTAGCTACACAAAATAAAAATCTTATTCCTTTACCCTCCCTCCTCCTTTCAATCCTCATCTCATTTCGTCTCAACAAACATAAGAAACGAGAGTGAGTAAAAGAAAGAAAGAAATTGAGCTTGATGATGACGATAATAATACTGATGATGTTAAAAGAGCATCAGCTTATAACACATTCACACAATGTATGTGTACCGAGAAAAAAAAAACATATTTTCATCCTTTTTAATGCTCATTGGCATGAGGGGAATAATATTCAATGCTTTTACAATGTGCAACACAACTAAAAAGTCTTTAAGCTAAAATTTGAGACGTGCTAATGTACTTCCGTTGTGTGATAATTACCTTGAAGCTATTAAGAAACACCGACTAATAATAAATTGATGATGTGAATACATTAAATCATATTCAACATGCTCACATATTATTTTAGTCACGGTATGTGGCGTGAAGCTGGGGAAATCTTATTGGAATTCACTCGACCTGGTAAGTTGAGTAAAGGATGCGAGAGAAGAATGAGAAAAGGGTCGAAAAATCTTGCTTCTTTTTTCCTTGAAATATGTAGAAGAATCACTTTACCGTCATTATTATTTTATCACATAAGTAAGAGAAGTGAATTTGCTGTGAGAAATGCTTGAGTGGGGGATGAAAACTTAGGAGATCAATTGGATATATAGAGGAGGTGATGAATTTATATGAGAAAATTGATATTGGTTATTAGCTATTGTAGAAGCTACTTGGAAAGAGCAATTAGGGAAAATACGGAAAGTCTAGTGTCAAGTCAGTCAATACCATCTATTGTAAGCATCGTGAAACAATTCCGAGTCACATGATATAGGTATTATCATTTGTCGCTTTCATAATGGACTTGAATCAGCTATAACAGGGAATCTCACGCTCAAGTGACACAAGAAGCAAATTCCATTTCTCGTTCTAAAAATGATCCAAAATTATTTTAAAAGTGTTAAAAAAGTGACTTGCCGTTAACTCGACTATGTAGCAGCATCTTATCCTAGTGACTATTTTGTGCTGTTCGGGAGAATTGTTCAATTGACATTCCACATTCATGACACTTGATGTAAACTCGACAATCCTACCCTATTTTAATTATATTTCATTCTTACAATATTGAAGTTCTTATTATCTGCTAAATATCATGTTCCTGTACAATTCCTGAATCTCATAGCTCAAAGTCGACTCAAAATGTGTATGGGAGTTGTGTATGGGAGTCGAGTCGACTCAAGTCCTTACACAATTTGAGTCAAACTCTGCTTAATTCAAAACTGTTCATAGTTCCAATTTAGTCTTGATTTTGTTCATAAAGCAGTTGAAGTATCTAAACTTCTGAAAAGGCACAAAACTCAGAATGGTAAATAGGATACGAACTGACGACTTTCGAACTACTACACTAAAGTTTGAGTTAAACACCTTGCTGATTATGCCACAGAGATACTTATCTGCTTCTGTGTACTTTGACTACCTTGCTTTAGATAGTAGAATTGTTATCTATCTGTCACATAAGAGGATATTCAAGTACAATACAACCTTCTCGAAGCAATTTAAAACTAATTTCACAAGAATTTGTGAGGAAATCAGAACAAAAATGGCACTTAATTTTGTGATAGTGAAGCAGAGCTTGATGTTAACTCCGATTTTCTATGTAAAAGTCTATTCAATTCTATTGACTCCATATGAATTTCGAGTCTAATTCGAGCTATTTAATAGTTAACAAATATCTTCCAATTTGTTCCAAAATCACAAAAACCAGCAATTTTATTCCAAGTAGCTTCAATAATCTTGATAGTAAATCGACTAATTCCTCATTACTTCACACCCCTTGGCCTCTATATCACAAGAAAATAAGAAGATAATTCATCATAATGTTTTGTATGTTATACAATAGTAGCGGTTATAGTAGCATAGAAAAGCATCAGCAACAAATCGTATGCTAGTAAATCTCAGCTCAATATAATATTGTGCATTTCTCAACTCACCAACTTTTCTTCTACGTCTCACTGTACATTATACAATATTTTCTTCTATCCAGCAACAACAAGCACAACAAGACATAAAGAAGAAGAAGAACATAAAAAAAATATAAACTCAACATATTAGCGGAAGCAAGTTGTTGCCTTTCATTCTTTACAAATAATACATAACCGCACATATGATGATGTTAAAATTATTCATGTGCTTTATATCTAAGTTCCAATGCTTACACTTTTGCTTATGTATGTATATGGTGTTTTTTTTGGGGTATAATATCGTGTTAAACCACCTACCAATTCATTCATATCTACCCTTGCTCCTTTTTTTATATCCTATAACCCAAAAACTACACATCCCATCCATATCTCTATGCATATACATTTATGTACATTGAGTTATTCATAATCCATTGTGCAGAAAATTTTTGGTTGTAAAATAATTTTCTCGGAGATGGGAATGAGATATTAAGGCAGGCAGCAACAGCAAAGATGAAGGAAAAAAAAGAAATTATGAAAGAATTTGAGCATTGAGGAAGGAAGGTTCATAAAAAAAGTGTTGAAAATTTTTGGGTGAGGGAAATCAAAAGGCAAATGAAGTTACATGTTCATCTCCACTTAGAGATTCATGTGTTGGGATTAAGAATGGATATGGTGATGATGATGAAATGTTGAGGAATTAAAAATTGTGGATGTGGAAGAATTGAATGGAAATTTTAATGAGAGATGAACATTGAAATGGGGATTTTTTTTAAGATTTAAAGGGATTGTTAATTTTTGAGTTGACTTTAGAGGTTATTATGGATAAGTCTGGGTAATACGATTAGGATATTTATCTGGTCCAAGATATTAAACACCTGATTAGGATATTCTATTAGAATTCTAGAAAATTTACTAAAAATTCAGATAAAGAGAATAGATCTGGAGCGACACAAATGAAGAAGTAAATTGTCACGTGCGGGGTCTTGGAAGCTTCATTTTACAGTTTGATTTTGGATATAACAGGCCGTAAACTTACTAAACCTAGCCTGTTTGTAGGGCTGTCACACACCAGGCTCAAATATTTAACAAATAATAGCCTTAAAGTATTTATCTCAAGACAGTTTCAGTCGCTAGTGGTGTTTTTAGGGAGAATAGCAAGTATCGCGAGAAGCTAAAACACTTGTCTTAGATAGCAAAGAACATGCTTTCATGATACAGAAATTCAACTACGGTATCTAAAAGCACAAGCTAACATCAATGGTGAATGACAACGGTCTCTTTGCCTGTTAAGGCTGACGTTTGATCAGAAACCGAGTCAGATCAACTTCCTCCCCATAATTGATTTCGTCTGGATTCTCAAACATTTTTGCATTTTCTACCGATTTTAGAGGATCGATGAAGTAAACCCAACTCTAATATCCAGCACTTTATCCAAAAACAAATCCCAACATCCAAAAAACATCTAATTCCACCATATCAACACCTTCTTATACATCCAAAAAATAATATTAATTACCCCAATTAATAATCCCACCTCATAAATTGCTTATTAAATCAACAGAAGAATTAGTCAAGTGAGTTAATTACATCCTTATCTAACTTCCATTCCTTCCTCTCTCTCACAACAAAGTGAGACAAACTAACAAGAAAAGCACCGAAAAGTAAACTCAGCTGCTTTCCTAACAAAATTTATGTAGTGAACTTATTTATGGAAGCGAATAGCGAGAAGTTTTACGTTCCACAAAAATTGAAAGTAAAAGCTGTAAAAAAATTATTCTTTGAGACTAAAGTTGGTAATGTGATAATTATGGAATTAAATTGTGTTGGGAAAAGGTTTTAGAAAAGTTTAGGGTTAAGTTTGAGGATTTGATGGGAATTATGAAAAGGTTTGAGGTGAAGTTGGATGATTGAAATTATGGAAATTAATGACTTAATTGTGATGATGATCCTCTGGGGTGTTAAGTCAATTTAATAATTTAATAATTTGATTCTCAAGTGCTGTTGTGTTGTTGTTCATATTTATTGCTTTTGTTAATGTTCGTGCAGTTGAATGAAGAAGGGGGTGTGCGGAAATGATGGTCATTCAAAGGCTGAGACATATTGGCTTACTTGATCCTCTGTCCATGTCCAGATGACAATTATTTGTTTGACTAGTTTGACTAGCTAGATGATGATGATATTTAGTTCCAATTGATCCTCTGTGAATCGTAGGGCGGTAATAAAGCGGTCGTAAAGGTTTCTGTTCTTGGCTGAAAAAGCTACTTCTGCTAGTTTCTTGTGCTGTTGCTCTTTATTAGTTCGACTGGTTGCATGTAAAATTTGCATCCCAACGACATTATTCACCGTAAGAACTAGACAAATTCCTTGAACAAAGACCCTTCTTTCTGAATCCATGATTCAAAACTCCATACAGAGTTTAACCCAGTCAGACAAGAGGTCTGAACTATCTTATGTAGAGTCTTTAATAGTCCAATTTATATTGGTTTCTTGAGTCTTTTAAGAACTTACTCCTCACTTAACCTGAATGCAATAAGTGAACGACTTCTTATATCTCAAAACACCCACTTTTGTCCGATTAATGCATAACCTGAAGCTCCTTTGACTCATTAAATCGGGAGTTAAGTTGTAATTGATTAGCCATGGATTAGACCGTGGATCACAATTGACTCGACAACCACAAATCGGTTAATCGATCAAAAATCCGGAAACATGCTAATGTTACTCTGACTTGATTTAAACCAAAGTTGACTCTATGTTAGAGTGAATCAAACTCCGGCATCAAGTCAGGGTCACGCCAATCTGGTGCTGGTTTTTAGATCTATTAACCAACATGTGCTATTCACATACATGTGTATGTTCCAGACATGTACATGTGGATGTTCCATACATGTGTATGGAACGTCTAGTGAACTAAGTAAGCAAATTCAAAGCATATCCAATAATTCTCAATCTTTAAACACACGACAACCTCCAAGTACTCTATGAACATCTGATTGACATCATAAATAAATAACTCCTCTCTTCAATAAGTGATTGAATTGTCACAAATGACAATAAAAAAGTCCTTTGACATCAAGTCATTTTACCTTCAAAGACAAAAAAAAGGCCATCAATAAAATTGATTCGCTCATAAAAAAAACCAATTCATTCCTCTACAAAAGAACATCTCAATGTCCAAAAGCGACCGCAAAAATGCAAACCAAAAAAAAAAGTCGCGAATCTGTTTTCCATTCATCTGCATTACATTAAACTAATTGTCTCCTCTTTTTTTTTCATTTGAAATGTCAATTTTTTGTCACAATCTTCTGTACCCGAGATTCTCGATTATTTTCATATCCACCACTGTTGTGTCATTGTTTATGCAATTTTATGTCACACACGATAGTAAACATGAAACGCAGTAGCCATCAAACCAGGATAACAACAATAACAACATCAAGCATGGATGCAACAAAAAAAGCAGCAGCAGCAGCAAAGAAAATTGCAATTGGCATTTTCGCAATGCCATTTTGTTTGCGGCTTTTTTTACATTAATTGGCCCTCTTCGACACATCAAAAACGCGCGACGATGAACAACCAAAAAAAATGGATGGAAAAGGATGTGAAAAGTGCAGTGCGAAAAAAAAAAATGACTGCAATCAATCATTCATGTTGAGCATCGTTCAAATATAAATCAATTTCCATTTTTTTCAATTTTTTTTTACGTTGCTGATGCTGCTTGTTCCATTTCCACCATCCTCATCATTTGTTCCTGCATTTTTTCTCAATGCCCATTGCCTTTTTTTGTGTGTGCGATATAAAAAAGAGGTATTTTGAGGAGGCGGGGGAAGTGAGATGGAGATAGTGATATAACCATTATCATCATCACATATACAGCATATTGATCGGCTTACAAAATTTGTCATTTTTTAACACACAAAAAATTTTTTATATACAACCCAGTACCTGCATCATCACACCAACAGGGGAATGTGCACACAAAAAATTGAAAGTTTGGTGGGATTTTGGGATTATGTTGATTGGAAACGCAGCTTTTTGGGTAAGGATAAATGATTTTTGATGGGTTTGATTCATTGATTGTCTTAAGATTATGATGATAATTATTATGTATGAGTGGCAGCTTGTAGCTAAGCGCAAGCCGAAAGTGAATTAGGAGCTTTTAGTCTAGATTTTGAGTTTTGAAAGCTTTATGATGTCTTTCTAGCAGAATCTGTTTGGGATATTCACGTATGATTATAGTTCGTTGAATCTAAGCCCGAAGCCAGCCTTCGTGCACTAACCTGATAAGAGGCGTAACTACTGATTACTGTCCATTTTAGTCTGTTTTGGCAAGTCTGGATGAATGAATCAATTTATTGGCCCTCTGGATTAATTAGGCTACCGTGGCTAGTTTGACTACTTTTAGGAGTTAGACTACCACGGATTATTAGACTACCATGGATAATTAGACTATACGAGTAGTTAGACTACTAAGGGTAATTGTACTACCACAGGTAGTTAGACAACTAAAGCATGCTGCCATCTCAAGGATCTAGTTGTAACACAATGAGGCGTGGAACCTTACCTTCCCCAAAAGACAAAAAGCATGTTCATAAGTATTGCTACAAAATTGAGTATGCTCGGATATACTCAAGATCAAGCTCGTTTAGGTGACTTTGATCATTGTCTTCACTTTCAGCATTTCACTTCCTAAGATTCAAATATGATCATAAAGCACCTAAAAATGATTGAATCAGATCCGTCCCCTTCAATATGAACTAAGAAGAATTTTGATTAGCATTTGATCCGAATCATCGGAAATCCTCTACTAAACCAATGACAAACTGCCTTATAATTCCATCCCCAAACATCATTTTCCCATGTAACCAAAAATACAAAATAATAAAAAAAAAATCCAAGCCACTTGGCAAAAGTTATAACAACACGAGGCATGTTGTAGCTCAATCAAAAATGTGCATACGAGATGCAAGTTAATTTTTTTCCCGCTGTGATTTTAGTGTGAACGATGAACAACAGAAGAACCGGAATAAAAAAAAAAATAGAATTCCTCTCAAATATTTTTTTTTTTTTTGCATCCATGCATATGCATTGAATTGCAAGTTTACAGATTCCATTGAGTGTTAAGTGACGTGAAGGCTGAGAGCGTTAGTTGAAAAATATTTGAATTGACTATAAAGATCCGTAAAATGAATATATACCGAGATATGAGAGGACATACACATGTGAATACAAAAAAAAATGTGCAATATCGTTTTACACTTGAAATTTAAGAGGGAACATCAAATGATTGATATTTTGCAGTCAAGTGGATATGTATGTAGTATGGGGTGGATGTTGATGATAATAGTGTCGGGTTACTGGTATTTATTAAAAAATCGTTTTATTGAAAAAAAAAAAGAGAGTCATCATCATTCTATGGCACTAACGTGTAAAACCGCAAAACCTATTAGCTTATGGCTACAAGAACATTGCCAATTATATTCTACTGCCGTTATATCTACTGCCGGTACAATTTTTTTAGGAGGTTAAAGAACAAAAAATAAATTTTTTTTTTTCATTAGTATGTGCTTCACATGTAGTTCCTGGATAGGGATGAGTTGAAAAAAAAAAAACAATTTAATTCGAAAACTTTTACATCCTTTCACGTTGTATATCTTGTTCTTTTCCTTTTACCACATGTACCTTGTTACCTGTATACATTCATGTATCGTTTGCATTATTGAAATTCTTCCTTCTTTTTTTTTTACTTGTGGAACTGTATGTGGAAAATTAATTTTTGCTGCTGCTTTACTCCATTTATCCATTCCATGCCATTTCGTTAGTGTGTATGCTGTGTATGGGAGAAAAAAACAAAAAATTAATAATCTACCCTCCACAGATCCTTTAATGTGTGACCATGTAATATATTATCGGTTGTAAAAAAAAATTGTGAATCCTTGTGGGGAAATTTGGGATGAATTTTGTTGAATCTATAATGTCAATATATGCTGATTTCCAGATGATATTTAACTGACTCTTCAGGTTTATAGTTGGATGATCGACAGTCCTTCATAATTTTCTAGTGATTTCCAATTCTGGTTGATCATGTGAATCTAGTGTTCACTATTGATGTAATTGAGTAACTGAAAGATCGCTCTTAAAAAGCACGCGTCGGTTAATAAATCCAAATTCCAGCACAAGATTTGATTTAAATTCGGCTTCACACCAAGGTCACTCACGCCTGTCTGACAACGGATTTTTTGGTCAATTAACTTATTTGTGCATTTCGGGATTTAAAAGGTTCATGAATCACGACTAATATGTACAGCTAGTGTAGTAAATAAGGTAAAATTATAACATCTCTGCTTTGTCGATTCTGTTAAAAATTCTATAATAACGTGAACTGACTAACTTACTTTGTTGGCCGTACAGATCAATCGTGATCCATTAGTCCCCCTCAGATGTCGTCTGAAACTGGATCTTTCATTGATTACTGCTTGCCAATTTTCAATACCAAATGCAATACTGTCTGGAACAAGAGCTTTCTTCCATAAGAAAGGAAACTATGTAATCATAAATTTGAATGATACATGGCGTAGAAAAAGTATAAAATTGTGTCTTCTAGCCGTTACAATTCTGGCGTGGAGCCAGATTCAGTAAAATCCTGTTCACACTAGAGTCACGACGTCCCAAGACACTATTTTGTTCGCTTTTCAGGTCGTGCGGCTTTTGAGAATGAGTGAGAGGTGGGTTGATTGGGTTTTGATGAGAATCGAACCCACTTCCGTTCACAAGATGATTACAAATGTCCGTTCTCTTGCTTAGACACTCGGACTCAGAGGTCTGTTTCTTGAATTGGCAGATTCATCTTCATATGGCTCAATACCTCAGATCCCCCATCAATGCGATTTCACAATCATATTTCTTGATCCTTCTTCTCATCAGAATCTAAGAATTTCCTATCAAAAGTACTTCCCAAGAAAAATCCCATACACAATTTCCCCACAAGGATTTTACGACAAAAACTCAATGTTTAATTTAATGAAGCTTTTTTTGTGGGTGCAACGAGTTTTAAATTTAATTATCTTAACTTGTGCTCATAAAACCTATGAGCTTTTTATTTCTCTGGACGTTGTATTGTTATTGTGGATACGTGGTACTTTGTGCTGTAATATTAATATTTATATTAAGCTATGATTGTGCATGGATATTCTGTTGAGATAAAAATTGGTGATATGAGATTGTTTTACATAACTTTTTATGGCTGGGGACATTTATATGTAGTTGGTGGAATTTTTAGTGCTGTGAAAAAGGCTGCAAAATTTTAAAGGCAATTGAAGATCGTGTTTTGGTTCTGAATTGCAATTTTTACAGACATGAGCATATTCATGCAAATTCTGGCTCCACAATCTCTTAAATAATTCCAATGTCCATAAAATCACTCACTTAATGTATCCATCATGACAAATATCCTGTCTGGATGAATTCAATTTAGTATCAATATTGACTTCCTTTATGACATTCTCCCCGAAACACAGCAATATGTCCCCATAATAAATCAGGAATTTCCTCTTCTTATACAACATTACATAATTAAAATCATCTCAAGTTTGATGTCAATTTTCCTTTCAATTTACCGCCTTCTCACACATCATTCCATTTCATTGCCATAACTTAATCATTGTGTCTCACCTCAAAGAGTTTTCTTTACAAGTACATGGGATGTGATAAGATTGGTATTTTGAATGTTTTTAGGGGGTTGTTATTGAATGAAGTTTGTTGTGAATTGGGTGTTTAAGAGCTATACTTAGCATATGCACAAAGTGGAAGTGTATTCGCTGGTCTTGAAGTTGTCCTTACTTTCTTTACCGACTGGGGTGCACGTAGAGTGATTTCCATGCAAAGAGAACGTCCAGTTGGCTCTATTTTTGGAAACATGGACCTTTAGATCCCATAATCATGAATATTCAGACGTTTATGTGGATTTAGGTGAATTTAAGACTTATTTCAAAGGTTCGGTCAACAAATTCTGACCTGCAATCTAGAACAAACCATGAAGTCCTTCCAATCGAAGCTTAATCGGATTAACATGATGGCTGTATGATCAACTTTGTCTATTTTGAGTTCTTTAGGCTTCAGCGACTAGTTTGAACTACTGCTAGTTTTTTAAAGGTTGTATATCCCAATATTCTATTATATCACTTGCATCTTGCATTAATATAGCCACAACTAATGGTAATTATGAAGAAGGATGTCAGAAATGCGCGATTTTCCAACATGAACCCTAACAGACAAAAAGCATGATGTCATGGTACAAAAATGCCACAATTTTCCTTAAAAGCTGTCTGTTTCGGGACTGAGAACATGTACAAGCTTTATGACACAGCCAGCAACAGAGTCATGTGGAAGGCCCTTTGTAGCAACATAGGCTCCAAGTCGGAGCATGTTTTCAGTAATTAAGTCCAGTCTGTTTCGGGAAACGAAGAGACACAGAAGGTCACAGCCTCTTCCATGTTTATGACTTTGAAGCTTTTCTGGAAGTTCAAGTCATTCTCTAGAATCTGGATCCACTAAATCAGGAGACAATTCCCTTTATAGCTCCAAACCCCCCTCAAAATTCCCTTAAATCAAGACATAACTTCCAAATAAACACATCAAAAATCACCTAATTTTCCAGTTTTCTGACTTTGCATTAAAAGTCACATTACCATCCATGAACCGTATCCCAAAAACTAAACATATTGTGACAATCGACACTAAATGTTTGATGCTTATTCAATTGAAAAATTCATAATTCCCCATACCCAAAAAATTCTGCTTACATCGAATTAAATGTATTATTAGTTTGATAATAATAGCAACAATAATAGATAAAAAAAAGAGAGGCAGATGTGCATGCAGTTCAATGAGTTATAAATGCACAAAATAAGTTCAGGCACCAATAAACATAAACACAATCAAAATCAGGTGACATGAAATTGATACACATTCATTAATAATTTAATAATAAATTTTTCGATGGTATCAGCAAAAATTAGATGGCGTTTGAAAAATTAATTAGTATGAAATTAATATTTTTGCCATTTCTGCTGTAATTCCTGAATTTTGCAAATTGCCATAAATTCAACATTCATGTGTGTGTGTGCAATGGACCCCACACACACAGAAATTTTATTGAGTTGGTTAACAATTTTTTGACAAATATGCAATGTGGCTATTTAGCTGCCTACTCATTCCATACTTTGTTAACTGGTGGGACTGAATTGCTGTGCATTATGGGAAAAAAGGACATATTTTTATTTCTAATGATATTTATAAGCCCATGCGATTTGATATGATATTCAATATTAAACATGATAAAGTGGATATAGCAGATTAGGGAGATGCTAGACAAGTTTGGAATTATTAAAATTTTCAAATATTTGGTGGTTTTGGAATTTGCTATTCAAGGTTTGATGCTGTTGTAATGGAAAATTGAGTTTAATTTCAAAAGTTATGGTTTTAATTGACCTACATACATTTTCTGGATAGAAGATGTCAAATGCATTTTGTAGGTCAAATCTTATGTATTTAGAGCTATGGTAGAAGTAATAGTCATTGGGTTTATAGCCTTCAAATGGAGGTTGTGAGCTTCGTATCTATTACACTAATTAGAAATAGTGGTTAACCATGAAAATTATTTTGTTGATATTCGATACTTTGATTAATGTGTCGTTGTGGCATTATTCATTGTCGGAGTATGTAAGTATGGACTTTGCAGCAACATAGAATAAAATTTAGTAAACAAAATGCTTCAAATTTAGTATTTTAATTTAGATTTTGAGTAATATTCTCAATATAACTGTCATTTAGATCGAAAAATCTCATATTTTACTCTAAATTAGCCCAAAAAGCACTTCCATGCTGTTCATATCTAAAAGAATCCAAATCTTTGCGTTATATGCGCCTTGAGACTAATGACAGTTTAATTACTCAGCGTTTGCCAAATCACAGCAATTAAACACAGATCAACAAGTAGAGCTAGAAGTTGACTCAAACACTATCAGACATAGAAACCACTTTTAAGTACGACAAAGGATCTTTCTGTAACAAGATTGTATGCTCTTTGCCTGTTTGGGAGGTATTTTATATGAATTCGTGTTCAAGTCAACTTGAGTCGACTTTTTCGTAAAACACTCGAATGGATTTCGACGTATGATTTGCAGTAACTTCACGGTGGGATAGATTCCAGCAAATCCTTCGACAACATTATTGCATATTGTCTACAAATCGAGGCTGTAGCCAACAAATTGAGGCTATAAGTTGCATTTTCAGTGCTTATGATTCGAAAAAGGACGTTTGAATAATTTGCTCATTCCGAGTCTCGAACCCATGGCCGCTGGGTCGTTGAGTAGTGATTAAAAATTCTTAAGAATAAAGTCACTACGCTATCGAGCCACAGAGCCACCGAACCACATCGACTAACTTCAGCTAATTTTGCAAAAATCAAGCTACATTTTTAAATGCCAAAATTCAAACAATAATCGATAAAACAAATTCAATCATTGACTTCATTCTAATTTGAATTCATACCTATCAAAAAATGCCTCAAATAGTTCTATTTCTACCATAAAATCATGTCAAATAATTTTTGATTGATTATTGAACGAAAAATCACCCAAATAGCACAAAAAAATGCAATAAATACAACAAAGGAAGTAAAAAATACACCGATTATCAATACTTTTATCACCTTCATCCAATTACCATTGTATTATATGATTGCAACTGCATATAGACCAAAAGAGATCCAAAAGAGTTGAAAAAATCTGAAAAAAAGCTCAAATTTTGAGGCATAAAAAAAATTAATTTGCTTTTGACTTTTTTTCATAGTGAACAAAATTTGCCAGAATTGATTTCAATCATGTTACAGTTGTTTGATTGATTGCATCAGAAAATGGAGAAAAAAAAAAACGATGGAATTGCAAAATTAAATTTTATTGAATTTCAATTACATTCAGTCAAAAAGGCCTTCATATCTATCTATATCTATATATATAAATCCTTTCCTCATACTCACTCAATTTGATCGACTACAGCGCCTCGTTGAATTCAATACATTTAAATAGCTGAAGTATTGAAACACACAAAAATGTTTCCTGGCCACAGAAAGATGAAGCGTGTTATATTGAAACTATTATCGGGTATTGAGTTGAAAAATGAAACTCAATGGTGGCTGTATAAAGGTGGTCTCTTTATCTTTTTTTTGTTGTTGTTCACTTCTTTTATGGGTAAATGAGAGGAATTAAGGGAGCATGTTTTCAGGCTGTCTGTTACAAATGATGTGGAACAACGTTTCAATTGGAACTGATTCATTCATTATAATCAGGAATGAAGGCTAGGTATAGTTGATGATTAAGGTATTTTTGGATTATTGTTGATGTTTGTGTCAATAGGAATCTATTGTATTGGTTCTGGAATAGCATAAATTGGTTAATTGATCAAAAATTCGACTCCAGATCGGCTAGACACTAGCATGAGCCGGTTTCAAGCAAAAATCAGGCAAAAAGGACAATTTGTGACTAGTAACGAACGGAAAAGCAAATTAAAGACATTGATCGTCCTTAAAGCTAGATTTCAATGACTTAATCAGTTTTATCGGCACATCTGAAGGCTATAGAGACAAATTAGGGTGTCATGGACCATAATTTGAGAACTACTATCTTAAATTGTACAAAACAGCTATCGATATCCTAAAAAAAACTCAATAGAATCCCTCAACAATTCAAAATAAAGCATCCATTAAACCACAAAACAAATCAAATCAACTTAACCTCAAAATAATAAATTTTTTTCCAATCCATTAAAAATGCGCTTCATTGCCACACAAAACTCATAAAATTTTATATCATTTTGAACAATATATTGCATTCATACATGTGTGGCGATGGCCTCTGTAAATCAATTATATGCTCTCTTGATTGCTCGATCTGCCCGAAAAATGCCCAATGAAATGCAACCTTTATATAGGCCTTCAATTCACTGTACAATTGTGCATAAATATGATACATTTTAATTTGTAATCAAAAATTAATGAAAATTACTTTGCAACCACAATTTTGCTGTGTGTTTATATTTTTCACTTTATTGCTTTTCGATGGTTCCGTTTACGAGTTTTTAATGCCCCCCTGTACAAAAATATTTTAATTTACGCTACATAAAAACCTCCTTTTTTGTGTGCTGCTCTTTGTGTATGAGTATGGTGGGATATTACAGTCAACCAATGTAGTTAATAAATACTGAATTAATATATATTTTTATTTTGACTATAATAAGGCACTGTGTGCAGTGAGAATAAAAAATCAAGCCTCTGAATAAATGAAATTAACAACAAAAGGGACGAAAATTATTGAAATTTTAATTAATTGTAAGTTGTAAATAAATTTTTACATATGTTGATGAATAAATAAATTTTTATGAATTGATTTTAATTGATTCTGTACATGGAATAATATATTTTGGGGGGTGTAGGAAATGTGAAGCTTTTCATTAAATGTGTAAACTTAATCCGAGAGTTGAATTTTAATTTATTTTAATTTTGAAATATTTTATTTTGCTGATTTGAAGTGGACTTGCTCACTTTACGGGATGAATAAATCAATTGTCGATCAATGGCACTCACTTAGATGAAGCATAAAGCTGAATTTATCAGGCAATTGTCAATTGAAGTCTGACTACAGAGCTGATCAAATTAAAAAGTGCATAATATCTCATTGTATTCTCTGTTAATACTAAATAACGCAGTTGGCTACCAAGCTATGTGCCGGGATATGTTCTTAAAAGGATAGAATAAAAGCCTATCCAAATCCAAATGACTTCGACCTACGGTTATCACTAAATGGAAATGAGTGTGCTAAATGTAGCCATATGTCATCAACTTATCCTAATTTGGGTATTCATCATAAACATTCAATCAATAATTATGGATCGCTGCTAATACCACTAAATGCCCGAGCGACACAAATGAAGAAGACTCCGCTATGGAGCTTTTAAGACCCCTCTAATTTTCTTTTATTAATACCAAATGGAAGCTGTCTCTGGTATCCATACTGCCGCCAAGAATTGACGGGGTAGTATAGCGACTATTTGTGTTGTTCGGTTTAGTATAGCTATTGCTAGCAACATAACTGAGTTCTTCTTCTTCTTCCTTGGCTGGGGCGCATGTGGGTCCATTGCAGCGCGTAGAGAATGCCTAAAGACAGCGTTATCCTTCGTAAACTTCTGCCATTTCTGGATATTAAGGACTCTAGGGTCCTTTTCAACACATCCAATTCAGGATTTCCATTGCCATCCACAAAGTCTGAAGTAGTTACCTTAAGGACTGGAGCGTCACTTAACCTTCTGTGTACATGGCCTGCCTATCTCAAGCGATTCGCACGTAGTACTGTCACTATATCTGCATCTTGGAATAACAGAGCTCATTATTATGTCTACTCCAGTATTCTTCTCCTATAACTGAGTTCGATCTTAATTTCA
Organism: Chironomus tepperi; assembly: GCF_022539635.2. Lineage (NCBI taxonomy): Eukaryota > Metazoa > Arthropoda > Insecta > Diptera > Chironomidae > Chironomus > Chironomus tepperi. The sequence goes on from NW_027226207.1 coordinate 9,020,894, forward strand.
CCAGTATTTCCAACAAAAATTCCAAATATTCCGTTCCAAACCCCCTTATTATAAAGTAACAGACAAATGATATCAACCATTGTCAGCAATGTAAAACTTCAATTCACAGCCATTACAAAAGGCAAAAAAGAATCCAATTATCAAATCAAACAAAAAAAGTTTCATTACTTACAAAAAGGGTGGAAAATTGGTCATGAAATAATTTTTTACACAACTTTTTCCATTTCCTTTATTACAACTTTTGTAAAATAAAAAAAAAGCTGCTCAACAACGAAGAAAAGTCATGAAAAAAAAAATAAAATAAAATTGTGAATAGGAACAAGAGACAAGAATGGAATCAGAAAAAATTGGAAACAAAAAAGTGCATTTATTATGGGAATGGGGATTGTTAGGAAATGATGTCACGGGGATTGAGATAGCTACTTGGACTGTGTAAGCTACTCGACTTGAGCTTGCTACTCGACTTAAGCTAGCTATTCGTCTTGAGTTAGCTACTCGCTCTACTGACCGATCTCTTATTCTGAGTTGACATTACATCATGTTGGGATGTTTTGACTTAATTTAAGCTAGAAACAGAATTTCAGACTAACTCTAGGTTAGGGTCAGAGTAGCTCCTTGCTGAACTGACTGCGATTATTCGACTGTATGCCCAGTTTTATTATAAAGCCACCTACAGACGCTAATTAAGGGAAATCTAGGTATAAGCTTGACGTTTGAGGACGTTTCCGTTAAGTATCAAGTTTATAGCTAGGCATACGGTCGACTAAACGCAACTTATGCCTCCAAAGTAGGTTTAGATGAACTCAGAGCAAGGTTTAGACCAAATAAGCCTCAGACTTCGCTCTAAACTCAACAATAACTAAGTTCTCATACAAAAATTCATAAAAAGTACCATTAAGCTACAACAAGACTCCCAAAAATCAACCCATCACTTCCAAACCATGCCTAGAGCAGCACAAAAAATTATCTCTGAATAATTTTCATTTCACATTGTTTGTGAGTGCAAAAAAAATGGCATCAAATAAAGCAACAAACTGAGTCCTACTTTTTAATATTGCCAATTCCACCTACATCTCTCTCCGTTCATTATCTTTCATTCTTAACACAGTTGGCGACATTCATGGAATTCCTCACCATGCGACCTCGTGTCTCATTTACTTATTATTATTTCCATCCATCGTTATAATAATAATAAAAGTTCAAGGAAATTGTGAGAAATGTGAGTGGAAGATGAAAAACAATAATCAAACCTTTTGTAGCTGTAATATGGATATACCTTATTTTCTTACTATCAACTATTTATAATGATTTTAATGCTAATTTTCATTGACACCTTCATGAATAAATCTTATTGTCTTAATGTGATTGAATTTACATTAATGATTGGGGTTGAATTACAATGTTATTGATGAGGATGTCACCTTTGCGGTGAATTTTGGGTTGATTTTGGTGTTTGGGTGGTTGAAGGAGTAAAGCAAGAGTGGTGTATGAGCTGGGTGGAATGTGAGGTATCGAGTCATATGTAAGGGAATCTGCTAGATCGAGGTTAAGGTCGCTGTGGTCGAGTAGTTAGGCAGCATATTGGGTATATAAATCACTCTTGTGAGGACGTAGGTTCGATTCTCACCAGAGATCTAACTTTAAAACGACAGATCTACATTTAATGCATTCTGGATGCTTGGAACTGCAGCTTCAAACTGTTCCTTAAAGTTCGTCTAAATTTTTAGTTTTGCAGCTTTGAACGAGCCTCAATAAAAAAGGATAGCTTATTCTTGAATATTGCTAGCTTACTGAATATTGTGAATTTATCCCGAGCGGACAAACATACTTTATAACCCTTTGGTGACTAGTTAATGCCCAGTTGATGATTCATTCTAACGTATTTGTGTCCACTGGAGGTAAAATGGATTATTGTCGATATGGCATGGACGCGAACAATGCTTAAGACATTACGTATGATACTCAAGAGGATTATTCATAGAAAATCTCGAAGGACAACCTAAATATGGATGTGTAATAGCTGCACAAACCCCTAACAAAACTCAAGTACAGCACCAAATAAACACAAATTCCCCTAATAGCAGCATGACAACAAACTACACAATATCCCTGCATATATCTTACAAATTTCCATCTAAACTTCCACATCTCCTTCGTCTTCTTCTCCTTATCGTCCTACTTACATTGTTATCATTGTTCATTCGACTTCTTGTCACTAGCTTCTCATTGATAATGCGATAATGAAGCATATAATGATTATCATAAAAAAAAAACTTGTGTAATGGACTAAGTAGAGCTGATTATAGAGAATGAATGAAAAGTAATTCCATAGATACGAACAAAAAAAGTTTAACGAAGGACGAAAAAAAAATTCATTAATAATAATTATTGCATTTGTACTTGTGAAAGGAACGAATTTATTGCTGGAATTGTTGCGATTATCATGAGTAGCTACGATTATTATGTGCTTGAGAATATTAAAATGGCTATGGTTTTTTGTTGGATTTTTTAATTGTATTCTGGTAAGTAAGTGAATGAAAAATTGCTGTAAAAATAACAATTTGGACTTAATGCTGCAAAAAATAGAGCAGTAAATTCCAAGTCTAGTAACTTTAAAGCCTGTCGAAATGGAAGAGCTTTAAAATCCCCAAAACAAAAATCTTTAAAAATCTCCCAAAACACCACAATTTAATGCTACAGACATTTCAGCATCAAAGCTCTTTGTAAGCTACACCAGTCTCTGTGCCATTTCCAGCATAACATTACAGTAAACTTTACATTGTAATGAAATTTAAAATTTTATTACAAAACTTTTCTGGCCACAAAAGCTCATATTCGTCGACTCACACGTATAATGCAAACATCTATGTCTGTTATGTAGTCATAAAATGGAATACAAAATAGAGAAAGAGACAGGGTATGGAAAGATTTTGATGAGTTTACTTAATAAGCTGTAAAGGGCAAGTAAAAGGGAAATAAATTGTGGAATTGACAAAAGTTCATTGAATTTAATGGGATTGTCTTCAATATTAAGGGGTATGGAATGATTATTGAATTTTAGAAAGTTCAACAAAGGATTAGAAATAGTATCAAGTAATATACACAGCTAATCTGCAAATGACAGAGCTTTGAAGCAAAGTGGCTGGGTGAAAGATCAAAAATCCATAACTTTCTATTTTGTAAAAATTTTTGTCTTTTATTTGTGGGTTTGATTCCTAACCGAACTCTCAATTATTATACCAAAATTAGCACAATCCTCACGTTATTAAAGTATTGAACTTCCATAAAATGTGTTTTAGTTTTGTTCAATCTTATTTAAGAAAGAGAAATCGACACTGGCTCCTGCCACGCCCGAAACTTTTCATTGTGGAGCTTCATGTGTAGCGAACGGGTGATGAGCTAACTGGTTAAAAGGTATCTGAAAGACAATAAGCTACACATGCAAGCAATTATCAAATCAAAATTTAGTATAACTCATATGCACACCTACTTAGATGAGGCAAATTCATTGTCTGTTAGGGTTGCATACTTACATTATTACTGTAACCATGATGCTTTTTATATTGTTGAGCTTAGGTCACAACAGGCTTTTGAACTGACTCTTTCAAAGATCTTTCAGACAGTTCACTTCTCAACACTTCGGTTTACTTGCTCTGTCACCTAATTGGTATTTATTTTTTGTCCAATGAGCTTTTGGAGCTCTTGGTCATCGTTTTTCTTATGGAATCCAACCAAGAGCATTGAAGCAAACCGGAGTGGACAATAATACGCCATAACTAGTTGTAGGCAGCTTAATGTCTAGTTGATGACTTGTTCTAACGTATTATCGTCCTCTCGGGTAGCTTGTGTTTCTGTCCTAGCTGAAAACAGCTCTATTTGCCCATCTGTATATCCTTGCTGATGTCTTGCTTAGAGTTGCTAAACAGACACCTGTGACAGACAAAAACCGTACAAATTCTTGATAAATTGTATGGTTTTGAAAGAAAAAGACCTGAATTTCACAGAAACTTGTTAATTTGAAGCCTAATCCTCTGGATTCCCATTCCATCAAATCTTAAGAATCCTTCTTTAGCAGCTATTAAGTAATCTATTGCAATATCAAGTCTACTGCCTTTAAATAAATGTTTCCATCCCTTCTTTTTGAAAAAAAAAAAAATCACAATAATGCAAATTAAGCCAATGCAAAAATGTCTAAACAGAGAATGTCCTTTAGGAATAAAATGTTTCATTGAGCATAAAAAAATAATAATAGTACTGAACACTACTTTATATCCATTCCTTCTCATTTCTCCCTCATGCCACTCTCTACGTGATTAATTAAATGTAATAATTTTAAAATGCATAACTTGGTATCGTTGAGAGGTAGTAAAATTTATAATAATTTATTCTATGCTATATTTCTTATGCTTAGGTTCTTCTCAACTCATCGATCATTTTGTAGCTTTACTTTTATAAGGCAGTAGTGGGGGATGAATGGATAGTCTTGATGTACACATCTACATACCTTGTGGATGTAATTTAATAATATTTCTTAAGGTTGATATTGTTATATTATATTATTTTACATGCACATAGTCAAGGATCTGTGCTATATCCATATTAAAATGAAAGTAGCGATTAATTCTGTCGTAAGTTATTACCCAATAATAAATTTTCATTGTAAATGTTTTGATAATTGAATTTTTTTTTTCTGTCTTGATATGTCCTACTTGGCTCATTCTACCTGAACTGGAAACTTTTCTTACTTTTTTTTATGTCCTCATCCTTTCCTTCTCAATTTTTGATTCTATCTGATGGAAAAAGAATACTTTTTTTTGTTGCATCAACTTATTGGCGCCTTTGATTCTCGACGCTGGCATTTCATGCTTATTATATTGAAAATGCAACAGACATGTTCGCCTTTTCTTTTTTTTTTTTTTGTTGCTGCCTTGTGTTCTGTTCTCTTTTACTTATCTTGTTGAACTTTGTTTGAAAACTTTCCTTTCTGTGTTTTTGGTGACTATGAAATGTGGATGAGGGATTGACAGGGGTTGGGAATCTTGAGAATCTTTAGACTCTTGTTGAGGATTTTTGTGGAGCTGTTTGAAGGACTGTGGCATAGGATTTTAAGAATTATTGTGAGTCAGTGTGACTGATGTAGCACAAAAGCTCTTAGGGCAATATTAAGGATATTTTAGCTCGTTTGGATGGCTAAGTGAAGTCATGGATCACAATTGATCTGTACGGCCAGCGAAGTAAGCGAAGTAGAAGTTTTGACTATCTTGTCATCAAAATTGCTTTATTTCAAGTCGGCCTTAATTACACCTAACTTTAGTCGATTTCAAGTTCTGCCATAATTCCTTGATTTGATTCCTGAGCAGTTAGTTTAACTACAGTTTGGTGATTCTTGATTGCATCTGTTCTAGGCCACAATGGACGTTTTGCTTTCCTAAACCCACATGACACAAGGTATAACAATGTACCATACCTAGCCACAATTTGTTGTGTCAAGAATCACATAATCCAAGTTGGAATGTCTAGAACAGCGAAAACTCATCCGAATTCAATCAGACTTCCACTGGAACCGAACTCAGAACCTTTGAGTTGACTGACTTTCTGAGCCACTAGACTCAACTTCCTGAGCAACTAGACTACTGCCGCTTTTTCGTTACTTCCTGACTGCATCAAAATGTGTCAGATTACAGAGTTTATTGTGCCATTAAGACAACTCAGAGTCATTTTGACAGGTTTACCGTCATCAAGGTGTCACAGCGGTTTTATACAGACAGTGACTGAGTCCAAGCAGTGATTTTCTCTAAATATTTAAGAGCATGTTTTCACCGTACAGAAATAATATCAGAATATTGCAAAATTAGTTCCAAATTTACAAGAAATCAAGAAAAATTCAGCTCCAACATTCAATTCATAGCCACCACCTCAAAATCACAGATTATCCCCTTATCATATCCAAAGACAAACCCATATCCATCCTCAATAGCCTCAACCCCTCAAAAAATAAATGTGTATTGATATTAAATAATTTCAGAGAATTTTTTTCTCCCATTTCTAGACAGTCGATTCCTTTACACAACAAGAAATCTGTACATAAGATGAAGGCATGAAGGAATGAAAAAATCTTTCAAAGACGAAATGAAATCGCATTTTCCTGGCTCATGTTTCCATCGTATATTTTTGTGTGTGCTTATTTCTTGTATTTTTTTAAGTTGCTTAAAAATGTTGGTCACAGTAAAAGGATTTTTTTCTTCTCGTTCCTTACAACAGTAGAATATTATGAGGGAAATTGAATCACATGAAATAGAACTCGCATTGAATGTTAATGCAGTGTTCATTTTCTTATCAAAAATCTTAAAGATTCATCCTTTAAATATCACAGCAGCAAAAAGGAAATGCAATTGAGAGAAAAGTGAAAAAAAGTTTTTTTTTTTTTGGAAAATGAATATTTGAATGGATATGCATGAGGGGGATGAAGGAGGAGGTAATATGACGACGACGAATATAAAATTGCAATTGAAAAGTTAAAATGAATTTTTTTTTTCACTTACATGAATATTTTTTTATGTGAATTTTTTGATACGTGAATGAATAGAGCTTCTTGAGGATGCATAAGATGTAAGGATTTTTTTTTCGAGGGTGAAGATTGAAGTTAAATTCGTGGTTTGAAAAGTGGAATTAAAGAGAGGAAATAAAAAGTCATGTGCGAATTAAAGTGATTCTTAGAAAGTTTGGCTTTAATTTGAGCTTGAAGTTTCGACTCTGAACTGGGACTTCGGAACTGGAGTTTTTTGATATTTCGGTTTCAAAGAATGTTATAGACAGAGACCGGGATCAGCACCTAAACCGAGGTCTAAGACTACAGGAGAATTCTCTGAAGAACAAGACTGCGAGGAAAATTATTATTAGGCTGACTTGTAGCTAATTATTGTATGTAATGACTTTTATCATTGATATCCATAAAACAGCAAACAGTGGCCAGACAATGAGAAAAGGATTGATTTCCACATTTGGATTGTCTCGAAACCCAGATAGGAGTCAACCCAATCCTCTAAGTAGGCCCCTGATAGCATCAAGACTCAAGCGACACAAATGAAGAAGGCTTCTAAACAGAGCTCTTCTCTTAATACCAAAATTGAAGCCGTCTCTGTTAAGCGAAGCATTAAGAGCTCTGATACGGAGTCTATTTCATTTGCGTCGCTTGGGGTAACTTGCCTTTCAAAACACAACCATAAATGACCTAAATCCTATCAATTAACATACAAGCCATCCCTCTGACCAGAAATTTTAATCAAAAACAATTAAAAATCCCAACAATAAATCAATAGTTCCAGTGTAAAAATTGACCAAAATTCAATCAAAATTTAACAGAATTTTTCCAAGAAATAAAATCATTTCCAATATCTCATCCGCAGCCAATCCATTCTCAAAATGACCTCAAGCTGTCACATCCAAACAAAACAAAAATCTCAACTCAGCTATCACCAATTTCCATCTTCAAGTCTCAAAAAAATAAAGTTTATTTCTAAACATTTACGTCTCCCACCATCTCCTGTCACCCACGCTTAAACGTCATTTTATTCCTCTTCCTAGTTTTTTATTTCTTTTTACATGATACGTAACATGAGAAAAGGATATAAAAAACTGAGAAACAGAAACATTGTGATATGAAGGCAGAACAAGAAACTCTTTCACATCACGTATTTTGATGAGAGGAGCAGTTTTTCCTCCTCAGCTTATTGTTGGCGCTTTTAGAGAAAAAAAAATTGATTTTTACAAGGAAAAATAATATTTCCGTCTACAAAATGCATACAGCACAAAAAAAAATTGAGAGAAAAGAAATGAATAAGATAGAAGTGAGGAGGAGAAAATAAAAAAAAGAAAAAAAAAAATCTTTTGTGTAAGCAAAAGCATAAAACACACAATGTATCAGTATTAGCCAACAATTTTCATCATTTTTCTCTTGACTTCTATGCGTGGATTGTGGGATTTGAGATGTGGCTGTGCGGCAATAATGAGGAAAAATAGTTTAATGTAGACTTTTGCAAGGTTTTGTGAAATTGCTTTAGATATCCATTATTTGGGTTGGCATTAAGGTTATTTACTTACATTGCACATCGTACAGGTCAACTGTGATCTATGATCACTCTTAGTTAGTGTCTGAAACTGGTTCTTTCGTTGACAGCCTTTTTCCAATTACTAGTAGTACCAGATGCTGCACTGTGTCAATCCACAGCCTCTTTCGAAGAGCTGTAAGGCTATCAACATTCAATTTATAATGTATGCAATATCAGGAATCAGTAAGATTGTCTATTTACTGTATAAAATGTCACAAGATTGCATAAAACTTGTTATGGCTAGGATGGCTAGGATATTAAGATTCTAAGCAAAATTGACACGACCGCAAGTCGTGAGTGGCTTCGGTCGCGACTTACCATCAAGGTGTGTCATCGCCCAAAAAAGTTTGGAAAACACTGGATTAGGTTGTTGAAATTGTCAGATTAGGATGTCAAATGCCTGAAATTAGGGTTATAATTGTACATAGTAATTAGACTAGAGTGACGAGTAATCAGAGTATCAAGAGTATCCAGAGTAGAGTATAAAGTGTCTAATTTGTCTAGATTAGGATTCATGGTGTTTTTATTTGAGTTTTAGAGGACTAAGGTGACCAGATTAGAATGTCAGACGACTTAAATGTCTGTGTTAGAGCGCTCAGGGGAATAAATTGTCAGATTTCGATTTAAAGTATTCATAATGTCTAGACAAGTATGGAAGTCCATCACCATCTCACCTCAAATCCCCGCGATTTAACAATTCCATCCTCTCATATTTTTTTATGTCTTGTGTAACACAATTCATTATGACAGATTTGCTTGGTATGATTTTTTTTTTCTGTTTTCGACAGTTTGCAGAACGTAAAATCATCAAGATGAGCGAGTAAGTGAGTGAGGTTGAGTTGTTTTACGAGCAAAAGTAGCTTTAACCCTCACAAACTTTCATCATCTTGTTATTGAAAAGATTGTAAAAAAAAATAGAAAAATATTTCATTTCTTCTCCTTCAAAATGATGAAAGAAAATCCGACATAAATGCAAACAAAGCATGAAGTGGAAAAAAAATATTTTTTAACACTCCATAAGGTGATTAGCTTCAATACAGAATGGAATAGAAGATGGAAGGAAGATGGAACATGAAAGTAAATTTGAAATGCAAATGTTGAGATGTTTAATAGCCAGTTGTTGAGGAATATTTTACCATTTCATTTACTTTGAGGAGATACTGTGTAAAATGCTGGAAAATTGTGGAAGAATTGGTATTGATTTTTGAACTTCTGGGTGGATTTGGGATATATTGTTTTGGATATTTGATGATTTTAAATACACACGCAGCTAGATATGGCAAAATAGACCTATAATTGTTATTCTATAGTCGTATGGGTCATTTAGTGTCGTTTTAGAACTTAGTCGTCAATTCGGTGACTCATTGGTGGCCTAGCTACTATGCTGTATCGAGAATAGTGTCTTACATAAGAATCCATCGCAAACTCATCAATATAACTCTACATTTTGTAGCCAAATGGAGTTTGAGGCTCATGAGGATAGATGGGAAGCGAGAGACACCCAATGGATTCCAAAAAATCTTCTTTTAATATGTGTTGCTCGGGAAATAGTGATTTTTATTTTGCATTTTAATTATTTTTAACAATTTTCAACATGAAATCTTAATTTATTGAGAATAATAATCATTGATACAAATGCTTGCATCAGGACCTAAATTCTCTATTTTTAAAATAATTGCCATATCATGTAAACCGATTGTCTCATCGTTTAAAAGTGTAGTTGTCAAATGATCGATTGATGTAAGTTGATCAACTTTTCCTCTACTTAAGTTTGAAAGAACCATTTCTTTATATTGGTCTCGAATTGGGCTGGATAATGAGGATATTAATGAAGTCACTTCTGAGCATGGACCGCCGCTAAGGACACCTTAAAATAGTAAAAATTGCAATTAATAAATTGAAATATTTTGGACATAACTCTTAAAATTCCAAACTTTTCGTGATCAAATTTTTAATCATATTCCACCTTGAATTTTCAAATTTTAAGTCATAAATATGCACACGATGAACGTGATTTTGATTTATTGAAAAAAGTTCAATATAGTTCAAAACTAAATGGCTATGGCCTTCGTATTTGAAATAATTTAGAATATTTTCTCAGAGCTCAAAGTCGACATGAATGTTGTATCCGAACAACACAAATGAAGAAGGCTCCTCTATACCAAAAATAGGTGACTTCCATTTAGTATTAGTAAAAGAGGTTAAGCAAAGTCTTAAAAGCTCCACGGCGGAGCCTTCTTTATTTGTCATGCTTGGGTATGCAGTCAAGTCGACTTTTCCATACAAAATCCGAGTCGTCTTCATGCTCTGTGTCTTCTTTTGGATATTTTAGCCATAAACTTGAACATATCTTTAGCGACTTCATTTTTAATAACTCAACACTTAGTAATCCTCACCTGACACAAAAAGGACTAAAACTAATACTACTGCAACAAATTTTGACATTTTTTCAAATTCTTTATATGGAGACTAAATTATATCTAAACTCTTTACTTTGAATACTTAAACTGAAAATAATTTCCAAACAACATTTCACTTTATATTAAGTCAAATGGTTATAAAAGAACACCATAAAAAATTTTTAATGAGTATTTCACTATTTACAATTAGAATTTTGTTTGAAAAACGTGATTTCTTGGTTTTATTTCATTAAATGTTTAAATGGCAGGGATGACGGATTTGAATAATATTTTTTGCATTTTATAGTCCACGAGTTGAATAAACTGCGATTAGGGGGTTGTACTGCTGAAATAAGAGCTGCGCTAGGGCGGATTCATGGCTGTTAATTGTTTAATGAGTGATAGGGTGTACCAGGCTTCTGTACTCAGAAGAGCTACAGTTCAAAAAAGGATTAGAGCCCCTCCTTTGAAGGCAATGGAAGGAACCTAATCGAAGCTGTCTATAGTCTTCAAAGAAAGGCCATGAGACGCGTATCCACTACAAAAAACCTTTAGCTATTCGGATCATTGAGATACGTTAGGCTGATTCATGGCTAATGATTGCTTAACGAGTGCAGTTTATGGAAAGAAAGGTACAATTTATGGTGGGAGCAGAACCATTTCTTTGATGACAATGCTGCATGTAACCTACAAAGAATGTGGGTATCGTTTCCATTGCAGATGATTCAAAAATGGAAGAGTGAAGGGTTTCTCCTGCCGAGTCTTGAATCGATGATCGCTATGCCTCCACAATCAATTGACCAAGTTCCAATCATTATCTTCCATCCCACCCAGAAGTTTCTAACTTTACATATATATCAATATGTCTGCAATTCCTTAATAAATATGACGATGTTGATCATGATGGTATATTGCAAAATATATTTTAATTATTCATGCAAGAACATCGAACCATAAGGAATACAATTTTTTTCTTCATCTTCTTCTGATTCCCCCCCAAAAAATGTTCTACCAATCGTCCATATATCCATTCATTTCCTACATCCATTCCTTCTATCGTCTTTTTTTTTCTGTGTAAATTGATGATGCATAGATTTTAATTTATATCCTTTATTGCCAATCAATTACACAAAAGCATCAGGCAAGTTGCATTGCATGCACAAAATTATTCATATTGAAAGTATTAGTCCATGAATGTGTTGGTTCTGATATCAACAATACGGGAACTCTCTGTCTCTTTGGATTTTTGCCTTTTTATTATGCATTTTAATTACGTAAAAACATCCTTTGAGCCACAATTTGGCAATACATGAAATAACACTTTTGTTACAAAACTGTATACCGATATGTGTGTGTATATTCCAATGTAGCGAGTGACTACACCATAGACAAACATTGGTAATGAATATTCAATAGCATTCAAATTAAGATTTTGGATTTTTTTTTTTTATTCCTGAATATATTTTGTTGTTGTTGCTGTTCTGGATGTTGTTATTGTCTATCGAGGACATTCGATTACAAATATTATTTTTCATTTTATGATTACGAGATGTTGTTGCTTATTGGAGAACTTTTTTACTGAGGATTGCTTGATTTTTGGTGATGTGAATTGCGATGTTTGCTGTAGTTTCGAGTGCTGGTTTGTTTTTTGGGCAAGGGATGGTTACTGATGATTATAAAGTATCAACTTACTTAGTTCAATGGCCGTGCAGATTAATTTGGATCCAAGGCCACCCTCAGATGCTTCTATGAAACTAGCCTTCTTGCTGGCTTCCGCTTGCCAATTTCCAATACCAAATGTAATACTGTCTCTGTCAACAGCCTTCTTCCATGAATTCTCTGGACGTCCTCGTGATCTTTTGCCATTTACAAAGGGTTTCAAAGTAAAATCTACAAAATTTGACGTAAGAAAGAGAGTCTGAATTTCACGGAATATCAATTGGTTGTATCCTAATTCCCACATAAGAACATACCCGAGTTTTCCACACTATAACTAGTCAACCAGTCATAAACTTGATTTTAGCTCACTTCGACTAAGTATTAACGTGTTTTTGTTCACTTAGGATTGTTACAGTAATTATTTAAGTACAAATGCATCCAGAATACTATAAATACATCCTTTTACTGCTTTTAAATACAGAATCTTATTAGTACTTGAAGTACTCAATTAGAATATTCCACATCAATGTGGGTTCAAATCTCAAATGATTATTGCTATGAGAATGACCTCTCCTTTTTTACCTAAATCCTTAAAAATATTTTTTTTTTTTTTTTTTAATATAATTTTCCGAAACTTCCTAAATTTCCTCAAACGATAATCTAAGCGATTCGAGCTATTTTAAAGTCTCAAACAACTCAAGCCATATCAAAGGCGCCTTCAATTTGGTGTTGATGAAAGAGAATTAGTGGAGCCTTAAACGCTCTGGGTTGGAGCCTTCTTAATTTGTGTCGCTCGGATAATAGGCATAGAGACCGCTTTTTGGTACCATAGTGATACTTCTGAACCATAAAAGCATGCTCTATGCCTGTTAAGCAGAATCATTTCCCATTGAATCTATCACAATCCCATCCAATTCATTCACAATGATATAAAAAGTAAAAGGAACAATAAAATCGCTCCTAAGCTGCTTGAAGATCAGCAAAAAATATCCAATACTGTTGCTCAATTAAAAACCCGCACGATGCATCGATAAATTTTAATTTCTCATCTATTGAATATTCTTTTTTTTATTCCTGATTTGAATTTTATTTCCAATTCCCCAAAAAAAACAAAAAAATTCTAATTGATTTAAATACTAAACGGGGCTTAACAAATTAAATGACACAAATGAAATGGGAATTTTTTGTACATTGAACACATAATTATGGGTAATTTTTTGTGGATGTAGATTTTGTCTATTGATACCAGGATTAAAAAATTTGCTTTTGGACATAATTATACAAAAGGTTTGTTAATTGATAGATGGATTATTGCGTGTTTTGTTTAGGAGGGGAAAGGTGTGGTTGTAATTATCAATGTTGTGGATTTTTTTGGTGAGTTTAGAAGCTTTGATGACTATTGCTTAGTATTTAGTCAATGGTAGAAGAGGGGTTTTGGGGTCGAATACTGCTCTTTGAATTTGAGAATCAAATCTCTCTTCCTGAATTTTTAGGGGTCGATTCCCTTTCCCTGAATTTTGTGGTCAAATGCCTCCAACCCCCCTCTTTTGTAAAATTTGTTCAATTTATTAGAGTTGTAAGGCCTTAACCCTAGAATTAGGCCTTAATCCTAAAATAAGGCCTTAACCCTAGACCCCATATGAATCCTGGCTTTCCCAGACTATTCCTGACTACACCCCTGTGTATCCAACCAGCATCATCCCCATCAAGTCCATCAACTTATTAACACAACGTCCATTAATAAAACTGCTCATTTGTAAATTTCACAAATGGAAAAATTTCCCCGAGAAATAAAAAATGGACAATCAAAAATTATGAACAGAAAATAATTTTAATCCCCACATACACAAAAAAAGAAAAAAGTTTCCACAATGTAATGAATAAATCTATTTAATTACAGCATCCATTGTTTGCGTGCACATTTTTCAAATAAATCCCATTAAACATCAATAAAACTTCAGTTAATTATAAACATTTTTTTTTATTTATTTTTTTTTTTTTTTTGAAAAAATCCATAAAGCCATGAACAGCATAAAAAATATGGAATAAAGATAAATAAAAATTGAAAAAATATTTTACAATAAACTGCAATAAAAATGTTTTTTGGCTGTTGTTTATTTGCTGTATTATGAAATATGCGGATGACGAAATGGGCGATAAACAGATTTCACGAGGATGAGATTGTGGACAGAGTTGGGGATTAGATGATGTGATGAGAATTTGAGGAATTTATGATAGAAATTGCGAGCTTTTTGACAAATAATTGAGAGCTTTTTGACCAAAATTTGGAGATTTTTTACTAATAATTAAGAGCATTTTGACTAATAATTGAGAACTTTTTGACTGAAATTGAGAGCTTTTTGACTAAAATAGAAAACTTTTTAAATAATAATTGAGAGCTTTTTGACTAATAATTGAGAGCTTTTTGACCAATAATTGAGAGCTTTTTGACTAATAATTGAGAGCTTTTTGACTAAAATTGTGAGCTTTTTGACTGATAATTGAGAGCTTTTTGAACAATAATTGAGAGCTTTTCGACTCAAGCTCTCAGTTCCAATTTCCCATCCCTGCCCGATTTGTCACCAAAGCTATCGCAGTTTATTTCTTACACAAAATATTATCAGATGAGTTACAAATATTTTCTGTGCTTTATCATTCCTTCCCGAACTATGAAGAACAAACAAGAAAATAACAAGAACAAGAAGTAAAAGTATCAAGCTTTAGAAGCAAAACTTTAAGCATAAAACTTTCTTTTGAAGTTTCATTTTTTTTTTGTGCCATTCTTGATCGCTCAATAAATCATGGTTTAAGATAAAGTTACTGCAACTGTATAAATACATAAAGCAACAACAACAACACTGAGTGGGTGAAAGAAAAAAAAAATTCTGACTTTAGAGAATCTTATGCTATTTTTTATTTATGATCATGTTGTTTTTCTTTCTTGACTTGACTAAAGTCAAAACTTTTTATTGTATTGCTCTTAAGATGAGGAACGACTGGATTTGCAAAAAGCTACAAATAAAAATATTTGTAATATCAACAATTTTCCCTTTCTACTCACGTGGGGTTGTTCATAAGTGATGTGATGCTTTATGTTAATGTACATGCGGTCTATTGTTGATTGAAGATCAGTGAGCTTGAACTGCTTGCTTATCCAGAACAGTAGCAAAAGCCTAGCAATAAGTTTGACACAAATAAGAAGGTTTAAGTGAGCATTAAGCCACATTAACTAATAGCCCCGATAGCTCAGTAGGTAGGAACACTTGGTAGACTTGTCATGCAAACAAGAGGTCATAGATTCGAACCCCACACGGAGTGCATTTGCAAAAAAGTTGACTTTCTCTCTATAACCTTAAATTCCGTGAAATTCTGAATTGACATAGATCATAAACAACAGTTAAGCTGTTTGCAGGACAACTGCACGTCTTGCCGTTTACAACGAGTTAGCTATAGTCACCGCAGTGTTGCTCAAGACAGAAAAACCCCCAAAGTCCCCCAAAAATCCCAACTCTTCAACTTCCATCACTCAAAATCAACCCTCCAAAATGCAAATCTCCATAAATAGAACAGATTTAGATCTCATAAAATCAGGTTGTGTGATAAATGTTAAATGGAGTTAAACGAAATGCAATAAAATTCATTCTACATCTATAAATCATACGAATGATGGGATATTAACTGCAATTTTACTGCCCAGTATGGGATATTAAATTTCTTGTAAAAAAACATATCAAGTATTTCAAGGATGTGAATGAGATTTTTATTGATGTTTGACATTTGGGGCCATGGAGATTATTTGGGATGCTTATGCAGAATGGGAATGAATGGGGGTGATGGCTTGAACTGTGAGAGGTATAGAATTTATATTCATAGAATCTTGAAGAATTTGGGAGTTGAATAATGTCCATGGATTCTTATTGTGACTTTTGGGTCAACTTACCATATTCCAATGTAATTGAACCAGACTAGAGCAATAGCAAGCACAGAATGTCTACTCATGAACAGAATAAGTTGTGGGAAACGCTTGTGAACATGCCTAACAAAGTATAATTAAGTAATACAAATTCTAGAGACCATACTCATTGTTTGTTAGGATATTAAGCAGCAGGGACAAATTAAGTCATACCCAAAGCTCAAATCATCTACTTTAATGTGGACATAACCTTAAAATACTCCAAAAATAAACACCAATCCAGAACTAAGCCACACAGAGCTCAAAATAGACTCATATGATGAAATTCAAACACACCAACTCATACAAATAAACCAATTGTCCACAACGATTACGACACAGCCCATTTTCTATTGAACGATCAAGATAAAAATCAATTAAAACATTATAGAAGTGTGAAACAAAAAAAAAAAGCACATCCACACACAGAAGCACATCTAGGACGATAGTGATGTAGGTCAAGGTTCAGAACTAAGAAAGAAATAGAGAAGTAAAATTTATCGCTTATTCAATTTTCATAGAAAAAAGCGATGAGAACAAAAAAAAAAAAAAAGAATAAGGCAAGGAATGTCTGAGACTTTTACGTGAAACAATAAACTCATTGGATTGTATTCCATTTATATAAATTGTACATGTTTTTATATCGTCAATTCTACTGCTTTTTTTTATTTAACTTTCAACTTTTTTATTTCTGTTCTGTATACCAAACAGAAATAGACATAGGAATAAGGCATGGCATGTAAGTCTCTATTTACAATTGAATTGAGTTAATCCAATGAATTTAAATATTCTTACAACATAATTCTACGACTATGACATTATTCGACTCACGTTTTGTTATTTCTAAATTACAGTAAATTTTTTTGTTTTCCAGGCTCATGCTTTGCTTTTTATTCCTACTATTGCCATATATACTGACAACCAACCACAAGAATTGGTTTCAAGCTTCGCTTGCCACTTGAACTTATTTTTCATAGTGTTGTGATTTTTTGAAATGAGGGGTGGGGATGATTTTTTGGGATATTGGGAGATAGTTTGATTATAGCTGATATTCTGTCTGACTGGAATGTTCCTTTAAAGTGATCTCTTTAAGAGTTGGTTCTAAATAGCAATTGTGGTGAAATGTAGTTTATGATATGCCAAAACTCATCGTAGAGTCGATGTGGATTGGTGGCGTAGTGGTTTCGTTCTTAAACATCTGATCATTAAACACCTATCCAGCGATCTGGGTTCGAATCTCGGAATTCGCAATCTATTCCTTTGTCCTTTTACGAATCAAATGTGCTTGAAATGCGGCTCTAAAGGCTATTTGTGAAGGTTCTTGATCAATTGTTGGCGGTATTTAAGCCTGCAAAATGAAAGTCATGCCTTTCTGATAAACGATAAAGAACATGAGATGCTAAGTTATTTAGGACGATCGTGTCTCATGGGATCGGCTGACATTTTGATCATTTTATCGACCATAGTTTACCAAAAATTGACTTGACCGTGCTCAAGAAATTGAGAGTTGTTTCTAGAATTTGATAGATCAATTGATTCCATCGGACGTATTTCATGTTGACCGATTGACTTTTTGATCAAATTCTACTGAAAAATTGGCAGAACTTGACCAATAAATTGAGAGATTCTCCAAGAGGTTGACTCAAATATCCGTCGGTCTAAAAAACCATGACCATCTTGGACATCCCTTTGTCTCTATTTTGGTCTCCGAATGCGCCTTTGACACCCACCATCTCCTTCCTTCCATAACTTCTAAGCTCCAATTTTTATCCATTTCACTGTCCCTTTATTTTTTTACGATAATAAAATTTCTAAAAAAAATAATAAAAATGCACTGACATATAAAAGCCAGTTTACTGACTGGGTAGAACAAAAAAAGAATTGCGACCGACATTTCCATAGTTAATGCAATGCCGTAGTAGTTTGGTGTACTGAATATATTTTATTCTGTACATATACAACTTTTTTTTCCCAATTTTACGTTGGAAAAATCTTTTTTGTCATGTTTACAGTTCGTTTAATTTTAATTGTTTATTTTTCGGATGTTTTTTCCCAATCCCCAAACCCCTCCCCACTCCCCCACAATCCTTCTCAAAAAACGATATTTTTATGTACATTTACCTCAGATGAAATAACAACATAAAAATTAAATGGAATAAAAATCTGTAAAATTGTTTTGGTACACACAGATATTTTTGAGTCTTTGAAGGACTTTTATTAAAGTTTCTTTCTCTGCTGTTGGGAAGATATTTGAGAAAAATAAGGAGGAGATTGATGTTAAGACAAAAACAAAAATGGATTTGAGACTCATTTTGAATGATGTAATTTAAAAGCTTTCATCTTCATTATTTTGATGTAATTCAGGCTGAAATGAGGTTTATACTAGGTTTGTAATGATTGTCATTTAGTCTGCATTTTGCTCAAGATTTGTGGGTGAAGCACGTTGTTGCATTGGTTTGTAGTCGACTTTGATGGAGTTTAGTATTTCAATTTCACATTTTCTGAGGTCGAGGGTTCGAATCTTATCAAAATTATCTTGTTTCACATCTTTATTGTGAGATATACTTGAAAAATTAGCCTAAAAACCAAAAAATGAAAAAAATCTCACTTCCAGATGCCATTAGGTCCGAATAGAGCCAGAATTCAGCATTGTCCAAGCACTGTTAGTCAATTTGTTGTCCTTAGAGCTTTTCATAGCTTGATTCCATTTTTATATTGAGTCAACTCGACTTTTTGACACAAAATCTAAGTTGACTTCAAGCTTTAAGTTACATTTTAGGAAGGTAGATTCTAGATAGGGTAGACTCGACTCCATATAAACTTCGAGTCGACATTAGGCTCCTAAACTGTCTACAAATCCTACTTTATTGATCTTCGTCAGATATTTGACATGACACCGCCGCACAACACCCCTAATCCTTCAACTTGGACTCTTACTAAAGCCTCTGCAAAAGTTTACAACCCAAAATACATCTCATCTCCCAGAAACCCCAAAATCTGTTCCATCCACCTCAGTAAATCTCCAACTTTTTTTCCCATCTTTAATTTCAATCCCTTTAATGAGAGAAACGAAAAATTGATTTTATGGATGAAAACTTTAGCTTTTCGTGTTGCAGTTTACGTAGGAAATTATCTCAACAGGCAGTTAAGTGGTTTTTACTACTTTGGATGAAATTAATTGCTATAAATGGGCGCCGTGCTTGAAAAATTAGTTCATGGTGTTTTGCGAAAATGAAAAAATTTTTTGGTAAATGGCAAAAATGTTGTTGGAAATTAAATGTTTTGAGATACGGAAGTAATGATGAATTTACGGGCTGTGATGCTGCAGGAGTAATAAAATGGGATTTTGGATGTTTTGGTGACATAATTAATTTTTTGGGGGATGCAGGAGGGATGGAATGTCATCTGTTAACTGCCTGCGAAGCTTGATGTGGAGTACCGCATTTTTCAACTTAAAAATTGGTCGGAATCAGCTATAATAGCTATAATGATGCTCTTTGGGTGTCATCATGTCTTACCGTCAATATTACAACGTAGTTGACCCTAGTAAACATGTTGTGCTGTTTTAACTGACTTTAAAGATCAATTGAAGCCCAAAAACCTCAAATAGACTCTGTCTGAAGCTGATAATGCAGGACATTAAAGCCAAATTGTACCCAACCTTAAATTCTTAAATTTTTCATTCATTTTCCATTTTTTTCTACTTCCACAATAAGCTAATTACTTCATTCAAACTGTACAATTGAAACTAACTTTCCATTTCACCACTTTTATCCTTTTTTTATTTTCAGGCATTCAGCTATTGAGTTATTCATCAAACAAACACTTAGCATTAACAAAATAAACACAAGCTCAAAGGAACAGAAGAGAACTGAGAAATTTGCATCAACTATACTGAACATAAAAAAAGAGATTAAGTGAGTAGCTTTTGATTCGCTTTGAAGTGGTGGTTGAATGCATTAATTATTGTTTTGTGTTGTTTTGAGGTCTTTGTAATAAAATAAATGGTATTTTAGTGGGATTGCAAAGAAGTGTCGAGGAGGATTAGTATTTGGAACTAAAACTTATAATTTGTTATTTTTATAAATTTGCAGATACAACAATGTGCTTTGAAGTTGCTTTTAAATGTAGAAAACATTCATCAAAATGTAATACTCATCAGCGATAAAAGGTAAGTTTAGATCATTCAATATCATGTCAGATGCAAATAGCACAAGCTGGTTAATTGATCTAAAATACTACATCAGGATGACGTGACTCTGGGGCTCAATTCAGATTAAATATAGCATCAAGTCAGAGTCATGCCAAACTGAGTCGGAGTTTCAATCGATTAACCGATTTGTGATATTAAGGACATATTGAGATGTTGCCACAACAGCAACAGGGCTTCAGTGACCGGAGAACCAAAAGGCAGTCATTTGACGAAAGTAACCAAATTTATCAATTGAGTATACAGCCACTATGTCGCAATTGTGGAAAAATTGTCCATTTAACTGAATCTGTTTGTACCTCGAGTATTCCATTAATTTGCCTTAAGAATATCAATGCATATGTAGCATTTTGGCTACATAAGATGAATATGTGGCGATCAATAAGCCTTCTCATGCAACCTTATTTTACAAAAATTCTAAAAAATAACCCAATCTTTTCCCTCCAGCATCCAACTGAAACTATTCAACCCAAATGATCAACTAACAAGAACAACCCAAACGAGATTTCAGCATTTAATAGAACAAAACTTCAAACCAAACTTAACAAAAAAATAGCCAAAATAACGCTCAACAAACTGATTATAGACAATAGTGAAAAAAGCTACAACAAAAGTAAGTGAAGCATGTCTAGTTTTTAAGATTATTATTTTGTATATTATAGGGGAATTTTTGGGGAAGTAAGCGATGGGCTGCGTATGTGGTCTGCTTGCTTTTTAGTCTTTATCGTGGGGTGCTGAAGATATTGTTTATGGAAGTGCCAGATTATCTAAAATTTTGGCAATTTTGAGTGTCACAAAAGCTAAGCTGGTTTCTTAAAAATGCCTAAAACCCACTTGTATGATGTAAGTTATTTATTCCTGCTGATCAGATCAAGACCCTTGTCAGAGGTACCAATCACTAAATTACATGAAAGTTAAGACCAGAGCTTGAAGTCGCCTAGAAATTGGTATTGAGTCAATTGGATTTGAATCGACTTTTGCATACAAATTCCGAGTCGACTTCGAGTTCTGATTAAGACACTTGATATTGACTCTCAAGCTTGCTGCAAGCAACGAAATATAGTGTCATATAGTGACACATTATTGACACTTTTGTAATACAAAATATAAAGTCTAATCTAAGTTTTGATCACTTTAATACCAAATTCATAAATGATAATCATGAAATTTCCATCAACAAACCTAAATCTCCAGCACACCACGCTTAATGACACCCAAAACAAAATTCCCCATAAATAATTTTTCAATTCTTCTATTTCATAGTGCACAACGGAATGCAATTAATCTGCATTTCGACTCGAACTCAAAAGTTCGTATCCTGTTTTACACCGACGACGAAAAGTAAACGAAAGAAAAAACAGGATGATGCTTCAATTTCGACAAAATGTATTGGATAATGAACAATAATCGACATGACATTATAGAGTCTATTTTTGACAAAATTATGGAATGAATATGAACAGAACGGCAATTAGACATAAAAAAAATCAATCACAAAATTCTTGAAAAAAATCGTGCAGCATCTGAACAATGTACAAAATATTTAATATTGAAGGATTTTTCCCATAAATTTGACATAAATTGAGAAAATATGAAGAATATCATCATGAACGAATTTAAAGAATTTTTTTACCTAAAACTACATTAAGTCAAGCATTTATATCCAATATTTTATATATTTTTTTATATAATTCCTGCATATAAATAGTCAATGCTTCTTCATTTAACATTTAGTGACAATAACAATGAACCATTTTAACATATCTCTAACTTTATATAAGGAACTCCTTTTTTTTCTCATATTTAACTATATTAAAATTCTAAATATAAAAGCAATACATGAGAAACTTATCAGCATGGATTTGTAATTTATACACTATGATGAAAAAAATGGAAGCAAGCAATCAAAATTCTAAATGGGTTGTAAATTTTATATTTCCTGTAAAAATGTATGAATAACGAAAGCGACACTGTCGATAAGCATTAACATTTAGGATTAAGTAATGATAGAAAATTGAAGCATCCGAAACCGTTCACAACCGGATGGTTAGCATGTCTCACATGCTCGTGCCACATATGAAATAATTATGAATTTATAAGGTACTTAGTAGATATTTTTGGATTTATTTTGTTGTCAAATTTGTGGGTTTTTGAAGGAATTTTTGTAAAATTTTTTGGAGCTGTCGGAATTTTTCGGCATTCAGTAATTAAAAATTAGGAACTAGAAACTGCAAATTTGAGGACGAAATGATAATAATTTTGATATTTATGATTTTATTGCATGTCTATATTACTGATAATTATAATGATCTATTTAATATTTATTTAATATTTATATGAACATATCTGACCATAACAATAAGATAATTGAACTATTCTATGAACTATGAATCTCAAAATGTAT
Source organism: Chironomus tepperi (assembly GCF_022539635.2). NCBI lineage: Eukaryota > Metazoa > Arthropoda > Insecta > Diptera > Chironomidae > Chironomus > Chironomus tepperi. Next base: position 9,043,626 of record NW_027226207.1, read on the forward strand.
TCTTGATATATTATCAAGATATTTTCTCTTAATATTGTAACCTGGAAAGCTCACATCATACAAAAAGCTGAAAATCCGGTCCAAGACTGACTTGTCTCTGACCTGAAGCTATATTTCATCAAATTTGGCCTAATGCTAGAGTCACGCTGGCTTGAGGCTGTATTTTTGGATATTTCTGAGGTGTGTGTCTTCCAAGTATGTTACTAAAACTCGCAAAGATTAATGCTATTCCTCTCGAATAATTATGTATGGATTTGTATCCAAATAATCATCTTAATTCAAATAATTTACTTTAAAAAGGCAAGTGATGCCTAGTACTGATACTAAGATAAAGACAAATACTCTTTTGTGAAAACTGGACACATTTGGAGACCTGAAATCAAGTTTGTAATGAGACGGTTTAATTCGTATTAAGTTAATAATTGTAAACTTTACTATATGGGACTTGGCATCAAAATTATAAAGAGGTTGTCTGCCCCACCGGCGTTTCTACTTGTTCATCTGGTTGCTGTCTCTAAAAGACAATGAGACTGCTTTTAGTCACCGCAGTGATCTATCTACCATTTTATTTAAGAATTGAAACAAAATTCTTTGATTTTTTAGTGTTATCGATTGAACAACTAGTTACTATAATGACTAGTTAATAACTAGACCTACCGTCGACTTGATAAAATGTCTACTCAGGGTTCTCATTGTTTATAATTAACTGGAAGCAATTAGTTGTCCAATTAAGTTTACATTAACTTAGTTGTCCATTCTAAACTCTACACCAATTTCATCAAAATCAACATAAATTCCCACAAAAAGCTCAACAAATAAATCTCCACAAAAAGGCAAAATTCAAAACTTTTCACCCTAAAAATCCCAAAGTGATTTTTTACATTCAACCAACATAAAAAAAGGAGATGAAAAAAATAAGTGAAATTGACCCAACACTTCAAGTGTCAATAAAGTGCATAAAAATTCCATGTGAAACTTTGTTTTTTAAACTGAAATAAACACCAGCAATAAAATAAAAAATTGAAAAGTTCAGCACCGAGCAAGCAGCAACAAAAACAATTAAAAAAGCTATCCATTGAAGTAAATCACAATGAAAACCTCACACGTCCTCCAGAGTTATGTAAAAGTTGAAACTTCAGCAGCATAAAAAATAATTTTAAAATCTGTAGAGATCGACCATTATTGCCGGCGTAGTTGATATTAATAGTGAATATATATTACAATATGAATAAGAGTATATTCATCTACTGCATACGCCAGTAAGTGATGGTCTAACTTTACGGATTTAACCATACAACGATTAAGATTAACAAGGGATGGAATGTTAAGTGACACTTTTTGACTTTGTGGATTGTGGAGAGTTTGGAGCTTATTGGTTTTTGAGGATTTAGAGGAAGTTGACATGCAGGACTTGAAGTCAACTTGAAATTTATATGGAGTCGAGTCGACTTACGTCCACTTTTCTATATAAAATCCAAATCGACTTAGAGTTCTGTTGAAATTTGCCATATTGGAAAAAAAAAACATTAAAATTAGACATTAACTGGACATTAAGTTGCCTTTAGTCTTTGCTTTTGAAGCTCATGAAACCGAATTGAAGCTTCAAAACTGAAGTTGTGCCAAAACTGCTCAAAATTCTAGATTGACAAGTTTTTCACTTAGATCGTCAATCTATTGAACAATAAATCTTGCTTGACATGCTTAACAGATCAAATTCTAATGAAAAATTGCCATTATTGTCGTCAAAATGGTTCAAAAGTAGCCATCAAGGGCAACTTTACGTGAGTTTGTCATTAAAACAGCATTGAAGAGTGCCTTCAAAACTTTATTGTGCTTCTCAGGTTACCAATCCATGTCTCAACCAAAAACTTCTCACACAAATCCAATTGATACAGTTCCTCATTCTTTTGATTCTACCTCACCTCAAATTAACTATTGATATACTCATTCATCCTCATTAAATAGTTCATACGATAAGACTTTAAGTCAATTAAAAGTTTTTTTTTACTTTTTTAATCCAAATTTTACCATCTCAACTGATTAAAACTTCTACCATATGTATCTGATGTTTGCATACCTCGATCCATAGTAACAGAGAAAAAGCTCATAACAGGAAGTAATATTTCCTTATATTTTTGTTTTTGAGTATGAAAAAGCTGTAATTTTCAGCTATGTAATTTTGAGAATCTGAATGCTTAGGCTGGAATGACCGGATTATGTGATTTATGTCATACTTTAAAAATGGGTTTGGAGGAACTTTTTTGAATTATTGTGGAAGTTGTGTAGGAATGGGATTTTTTGTGAAAATCTGGGACAATATTGAGTAAACCTTGAACATATTGAAGTAAAAGACATAGTTAAGATGTATATTGTTGAGCCTAGACGCTTCTTTGGTTACTTACTTGATAGAATGAAGCTTAAACTGTCTAAGAAGCTATTTAGTTGTGTATAAACAAGCTTATTGTCTAAGACACATCAATATGGAGAAGTATGGTACTTTTGGAATAGAACCTTAACTTGATGTCTTGATTCATGAAATTCCCAAGTTGTTGCTGCTCAAAACGAGCTCCTTTGAACTTCATAACCATTCAAATATCCAAAATTATGTCAACTTCATCTTCATATCAAAAAAATCCAATCCTATCGAGAATCGACATTGAAAATCCCAATATAGAGCTACAAAACAAATTTTAATAACATTTTCCTCAAAAATTTTTTCCATATCCAAAGGACATAATTTGCAAGAAAGTTTCAAAAGCCATTTCAATGTAGCTAGTCTACAGTCCATAAATAAAAAATCCCCAAAAAATCAATAAGCTTTTACAATTTTAAAAAATGTTTTACTTCCAATGCCAATTGCAAAAGTCCACAATATGCAAAACTTTGTCTCAAAAAAGAGTTTAAACCACCAGCAGAGCAGGCATACGACAAAAGCAAATAGAAATACGCACAAAGATGAAGAAAAGCCGTCAAAAACAGCCGACGAGAATTTTTTTTGTGTCTAAAATCACAAATGTCATTAGAAACAACATCCTGTAGCGTTATTTGCAAAATGTCTAAGCTGTAAAATTTTAATTTCTCTTTCTTTTTTTGTGTCTAATCGTCAACGATGCTGATAATATTATGTACTGGTATCGACTAGTGCCTGAACATATTTCATATGAAAAACCAATATAGTAATGATGAATAGAATGGAAATGAATGGCATTTCATTTCATATGTGCGTCATGTCTACAAACAATTGTGCCTCATGTGAATTTTTGCCACATCTACAGCTTCTTTTTTCTCATGAGGAATTTACAGCCATTCTGTCTTTTATTTGTTAATAAAAAGTGTGCGACCACCATAAATCGCTTTAGATTTTTTCCTGGAGAAATGCTCATATCCATACATCCTCTTTTTGTGACACGGATGTACATGAGATCTAAATAAATCCGATTTAGCAATCAAGCTCTCCATGTTGAACTACATCATCGTCTACATCATCATTATAAGTGTCAAATGAAATTTTCTTGTTTGTTCCTTTTTCTATGGATGAATCTGTTGTGGACTGTGTCTCTCTATTTTTAGATGCTCTGTTTTTTTTGCATGCCTTTATTGCGCCAAAAAGCAAACTCATGATGGACAACTGAGTTTACGCGATTTAACCTTTTTTTTTCAACACCTTTTCATCTCTTTATTATGTGTGTCTAGAGAAACTAGATGATGATGATGATGATGACTCAGTATAGTTGTTGGTGCTTTTATGTATGTTACTAATAAAGGGTTAGATGGAAGGATATTGTGGGAGAATTATGGGATGTGGTTATGGTTTGGCTGGGTGTCCTCCTGATTGATTGTTCTGGTTCATGGTCCTGTTCTCCTGTTCGGAACCTTGCTACTTCTAAATAGAGCTCACCGAAATCTGCAGACTTGCAGGCAAAAACTTGCATCTGCAGACTCAGACGAACCTTGGTTTCTGGCAACTTCTTAATAGGATTCATCCAAATCTGAAGAATTGTGGATATGCTTTCTCGCTATCGGGATCGAGATTGAGATTCCCCGGGATTTCCCGTTCCCGAAATATCCCGGGTTCCAAAAAATTTCAATTCCGATCCCGATCCCGAAAATTTATTGGGACCCCGATTTCGAGAAATCATACTTGTGGACAAATACTCATGTTTGTAGCCTTAGACAAACATTGGTCAAATGCCAAATTCTACTTCTAACGTTCTAGAGAAGAGAGCGCACTTGACAACAGCATTGCTTAAATGGGACTTGAACCCACGTTTTCTAGGTTACATGTTAAGTGCTCTTCCCTTCTAAGCTATCGTGGGTTGATAAAGAGAGTAACATGATGCAGACATTAACCATATTCTCTGCCTAGTACTCATTCGACAGTTATTGTCGTTGTATTGAACCAAAGCATGCTTACTTGCCCACTTTGCTGGCTTTAAAGTTCAATTTTGCAAATCAATGCTGGTATTGAAATCTTCAGCGTACAGCTGATTCAACAGTTCTTACATTTTTCCGGATTATCCCCGTCAATGGCCTTAATTTCAATTTAAATATTAGCAAAATCCTAAATAAAATCATCTCCCACAATAAATCATCAAGATGTTCTTTAACATCCATGAATACATTCCATTCCATGAATAAATTCTGGATAAATTCACCATAAACATCCCCAAAAAAGAAGCCATTAACCCTCATCATCAAAAAGAGAAAAAACTGCGTCATAAAGTTCCATTTCACAGCCACTAACACCTTACTAATTTTTATTCTCACCATCCTTACATCTCCAGTGATGGTTCATATAGTGAATATGAACTGCGGAAATATATTTGGCACTCTATTTAAATGTCGTTTATATTCAACATATATTTTGTTCCTCACTCCACAATCCACACATCCAACTGTATAAAAGAATAGAAAAAAAATTCTATACATTCATTCATAGATGTTTTCCTCTCTATTTTACAATGGGATATATGAATGTCTCATGCAAAACTATCAAACTTAATTTTCCTCCATTGTCTCGACCCATCTCACTCCCCTCCATCTCTCCGTCGACGGTATCTAAGTGTCGTTGTACGGTGATAATTTATGTGGTTCAAAATAAAACCTTCATCTCTAGCACTTTCTCACTACTTGACTATGGTTTGAACATTCAATTTTAAATTTTGTGGAATTAAGGGATGGATGAAGGGGGGAGATTGAGGGAGCTGAGAGAATAAGCGAGGCAAGAGAGCAAGGATTGGTCAAATATTGTGAACAAAATATATGAGTATGATAGGCAGCGAAAAAGCAGCAGTGAAGTAGTGGTTAGAGCGTCGAACTATCGTTCTTACAACGTGTGTACAATCCCATGGAAAGTCTAGTCGGATTCGGGTTCTTATTCACTGTTTCTAGTCACACTAACTCAGTTTGTGTGTTTACAACAAAAGACAGTTGGAATCGGACATTAGGCTGCCTTCAAGGGTGCCTCCTTAGGTAGTTAAGACAGTACAATTGGTTAAGGGAATACAGATATGAGACAATAAGGGACTCTAACACGTAGATAGTTGAAATATGAATTTGGGGAGGTAGGTAGGCAGGAAAGGTAGTTGTGACAAGACCATCACCTAAAACAGTACAAATATGAGGCAATAACGAACCCTAACCAGAAGACAGTCGAAATATGAATTAAGGAACGCAAAAAAGACAGTTGAGACAGGATAATCAATCAAAACACCTGAAGAAAGTAGAAATATGAAGACAGACTAATCAGTTCAGACAATGTGGACACTTGAGACAAGAAAAACAAAGTGTCTGATAAGAGAAACATGATAGACAGGATGATTAAAAGCGACAGAATGGTTAATTTGATAAGAACAAATAGCTGCAATAGCGAAAACATTAGGGAAAAGTCGAGCAATATGGAAAGAATGAACAGATGTGACAGGATCGACAGTTGGGCTAAGAGGAACAAATCATTAGGAATGCAATTATGACAATCACAGCTTAAGTCATCCAGAAAACCAAAATGTAGATTTGGAAGGCCTAGGCACTCAATACCATGAACCTAGTCACTACCTATCCCTTCAGCTACCAAATTACACCACAATCACTAGATTTATACAATAAAAAGCCCCAAAACCCCACCAAAGTACTCCTCCATCCACCCCTGCTGCTCACCGTCTCATAGTTAATTATTTTGTATAAGGGCATTTTCATTTTATAGATGAAAATTTTATGCAACATCGACACACAGTCAATTCATTCATTGCTTTTTAGTATGTAAACAGTTTATTACAATAAAAAGGCACTTTGCTCATTAGAATGGAAAGGCAATAATTCATGATTTTCTATGCTGTATATGTGTGAAAGCACATCCCGAGCATCTAGCACGGAGAAAGTTTATTTTTTTTTGGAAAAACATTCAAATACATCAAATTGCCTGTCATACACCTGAATAGCACCTGTTGAATGTTTACCGCATTTCTAATCCATTTTTAATTTGGAACTATTAAATTGTAATGTGTTTTAATTTGAAGGTTTTTAATTGGAAATTTATGTTGTGTGCCTTATTTTCTGAGAAAGTTTTTTTTTTGATGCTGTTTGTGTGATTGGGTTTTGTGGGAGGTTGTTGGAATTGGATATTGAGTGTTTTAGTAATGAAACATGACACAATGTTGGTGATGGAAATGTAATTAAATTTTTTTGATGAAGAATGTGGATGTGATATTGAAGTTTTAAGGGTATGTGGGCTAATTGGACTTAAATTCGGGAATTGACGAGCGGTTACCTGCGATAGAGGTAGTCAGAGACTTGAACGACCAAAGAACTCTTGCTGTCACAGGATTACTTCTGAATTCGAATCTACATCTGAATTTTGTCGACTTACGACTGCATTTTCCTCTATGTACACCTTCCCAGAAGACGCAAGTGACTGAGATGACCAAAGAACTCTTGGTAGGAAGCTGTCAATAGAGACAGTATTGTAATTGGTATCGACAATTGCCAGACGGAAGTAAACTTTAAACAACATCGATGGGATGCCACGGATAAATCTGCACATCCAGCAAAGTAAGAAACTGTGTAAGTTAACTCGACTTCCTACAAAATTAAAGCCACTTTCAACCTCCCCATTAAACTGTGTCAATCAATACAATCTCAATCTAGAACAGCACATAATAATTGAACATTTATTACATCATGTAATGAAAAGTTTGATGTAAAATTTTAAAAAATGTAAAAGTTTTTAATTGGAATATTTCTACAGCAATGCCTTCATTAAACACTGTTTCCGGCTGTTGAAACATGCAAATTATAGAAAAAAGGTATGCACAATGTAGTAACTTTGATTTACTGTTCACAAATTGGCATGCTTTAATGTTGAAGGTTGATAGAGAGCTCGGGGGAAGATTGAGGAGATTGGAGGCATAGTCTGTAGGATTTTTGATGATTTTATGAGGTTGGCTGAATTTAAAATGATTAGTCATAGTAATTAGGTGTCAATTTCTTGAATGTAGCGTCTAACTGTAGCATTACAGCTATATAATCAGGGACTATATGGATGCAATATTATTATGACACAAACATCACTTTACTATACAATCGTTGTGGCTGTAAACATAATTTTTGGTATGTAACATTCTCTAGATATTGTCTGAGGCTAGCTCTATCGTTAACTTCCTTACTTACAATCCCTAGCCGTACAGATCAATTGTTATCCATGGCTCCCTAAGATGGCGCCAAAAGTAGGGTTTTTCGCTGGCTTTCGTGTGCATATTACCAATATTAGGTATAATAGGAAGCTCTAATGTCAGCTTCCTTCCAAGAGTTATTTGGTTGTTCACGTCATTAACTACCGTTGACCTATTCTCAGAAGGTGAAAATGGTGAAAATCTCACCGTCCTTGAAAATGACGCCTTAAGCCGAAGTAAATCTGATGAGGATTATGTAGATTCAGCACTAATCCTGTGACAGCAAAATTCAAAATGTTCTCAAATTGGGCTAATCCATTCAAAATCCCGAACACATATTCATGACATTTGCCAGATATAGAGAATATCCCCACTCAAATAGATCTCAAATCCACATGAATGTAAAACTCATTGACTCGATTTCAACCAAATTCACTTAAACTTCTTATCCCACAATCAAAAATTTATTGGATTGTAAAAAATCGAGAGGAATCAAGTCCATCTCAAAAAGTTTAAGAAACTATTAATAGAAATTCATGAATTTATTTTCCATGAAAAAAAAAATCCAGAGTAAAGAAGGAAATTTACATACGAATACATATCAAGTACAAGCAGTAAAGGACAATGTTCATGAATATAAAGGATGTACATACTTATATGAATTTTAAAAGTTTTTCTATTGCATTCATTCTTTATGTGGTAAAAGTGATGTGACATGTTGTAATTAAATATATGGGAATCGGTAAGGCAAAATGTGCATAATAAAAAAAAACTCCGTTTCAAGCTGGAAATAAAGGGACAAAAATTTTAATTTGGCTTTTCTGCAAGTTTCTCATTTGAATAATTTTTCCTGTTTCTTCTTTTTTTGAAATATCAAGAAAGTGGCATTGGATGTGATTGGATGTGGGTGGTTAGAGCGCATTTCAGTAATGTAAGAAATAACGGTAAATAAAAATTTAAAAAATAATAGTTCTCAAAAATTTGAAAAATAACGGATTTTATAAATTTGAAAAAAAGGTAAAGAAATATTTGAAAAATAACAGTCAAAAAATATTTGAAAAATAATTGTCAAGAAAAATTTGAAATTTAACGGGTTTTGAAAATTTGAAAAATAACAGATTTTAAGAATTTCCAAAATAACGGTCAAAAAATATTTGGAAAATAGCCGTCAAGAAAAGTTTGAAAAATAACGCTCAAAAAATATTTGAAAAATAATGAATTTTAAAAATTTCTAAAATAACGGTCAAAATATATTTGAAAAGTAACGGTCAATGAAAATTCAAATATGAAAATCTGTTAAACTATAGACAGTCAGCCAAAAACATACTAAGGACGTCCTTAATACTTCAAATATTACCCAAAAAAAATCTCCAATTCGTAATCTTTTCCTTTTTTTGTCCAGTACACATGCAAAACTCATTCTACATAAGTGTGACAGTGAGCATGTTACATCATGGTTATTGCCATATAAGGTCCAGTCTACCATTGAATAATTTATATATATTTTTTTCTGGGAATAAATATTTTAAGAAACACTTGCCACAATCACACAAATTTCATTTCACATTTAATTAAATGAAACAGACCTCACTTGTTCTTCAGTTTTTCTGTGTTGCTGCTGCCTTTTTACAATTTTCATGTGCTTTAAATTTTTTATGAATTTCTCACACACACACAGGAAAATTTGCAAGTTTTTCATCTGTTTTTGTTGTCCTTGGGGGGGAAGCAAATTTGTTTGAATTATTTATATACAGAATTTTTTGGGTGTGAAATCATTTACAATTAACAATTACTTAAATGGATGTTGAATTAATGATTGATGAGGATTGGATTGCAGGTGAGAATTGTTTTGGAATATGTTGTAGATGTTGATGTTAGTCAGATTGGAGTTGAATTGGATGTGAATGGAGCTACAATAGGTTATACACTAATATATCAGCCGTGGTCTATGTGATAGAGCGATTGCTTTACGTGCTAAAGATTCTGGGTTCGATTCCCAGATTCATCGTTAACATGAAAAACTTTGCTAATATTCCCGATCTAGTCATGAAGTTTGTTACGGGTTTTGGGTGTTATGGCGCGATATTTACCACTTAATACGACACACATCTCTGTACTCACCAGAGTTAGGAACAGTAACAGACAAAGAGCTTGCTTTCAGGGTTTAGAAATGTCACTACAATACTTAAAAGTGGTTTCTTTGTCTGTTTGGGGAATTGTCTATCTACCATCATCTTCTGTCTAATTCTGCAGTGCTAGTGACATCGGTGGCAGATAGTTGTATTATTTGCTGATTATCAACGATAATTTCAATCTTTTCCGATGTTGGCTAGTACCAGAATATCAACTTTGGCCCTCAAGTTCGAATGGCTTTCTTATGGCACAATATGCAGTATGTATTGGTACAAGACTTTCAATCTTAGTCAGATCTTATGCAAGTTCTGAAGATTTTAAATGAATTCCTCATGTTAAGGCTTCTGGAAAGAACACGGCGTAGAAATGGCCAAAAATTCAACCATAGGCCTGCTTGACTTTGACTCTAGAACAAACTTGATAAAAATCCAGCCTCAGGCTAGATTCAAGTTTTCTTGGAACCATACTTACTTACTTATTTCCGTGGCTGTGGCGCACGTAGGGAATATCTGAAGACAGCTCTATCCTTTGAAACCTTCCCTGGAGCCATATTTTCGGCCATTTCCACATCGTCTGCTTTCTGGAGATGCTTTATTTTCCTCAATCTTGGCTCCATGCTTGACTAAACCCATCTACACTCCAACAAAACCAAACCAATCCCAATCAAATTTATTAACAACTCCAACAACCTTAAAGTCGATTTATTTAAATTTAATTACCTACAAGAAATGACTTTTTTGGTCGAAAAATGTTACATAGAGAAAGTTCCTTAAGCATAAAATACTTTAAAGCTTTTCGAAGAAACAATAAAGACAAAGTAATATGAAAATCTTTCAGCTATTTCCTCTGTCTTTTTGCACTTCTCTTTTTCTATTATCAGGAAAGTTTGGAAGTAAGTAAAAGAAAATTTTGTGAAATATTTCGGATCCTCTTTGGAATTTATGAAATTCTGCATTGTAAATGGAATTTAGTTTTGGGGGAATAGTCTTTAATGAAAGTAAATGAACTTTGTTATGAGAATATATGGATGTAATTTTATGAGTGGATTTTTGGAGATTTTAATTAGAATTAGCTGGATTAAGAATGATTGTTTTAGAGTTTTTATGGTGAATTGAGCAGCAGAGCTTGAAATTGACTTGGATATTGGATAATAAAGTTGACTTGATTGAGCTGACTTCGATCCCGAACGACACAAATGCAGAAGGCTTCGCTAAACCTCTTTTTTATTACTAAATGGAAGCCGCCTCCGTTTGTTGTCCATATGGCTGTCAAAAAAAAGGCAGTTGCCATTTGAACTCAATAAAAGAGATTTAACTAAGCCTAAAAAGCTCCATGTCGGCCTTCTCCATTTGTGTCGCTCGGTTCCATATACAATTCGAGTCAACTTTGAGCTCTGTAAACTAACATTCAAAATATTCAAATTTAAGATGCAATTTCACCAAAATACTTCCAAAAATTATGACTAAACTGAGCAACATAAATATGTTGCATATCTTCAGTTTCAAAAACAGAAAGTTGGCACACAAACGGAAAAGTTTAGAGCGAAAATTCCTTGAAATTTTGCCAGAAAAATGAATGTTTTTTATTTCCCTAGAAATCATCTGTCAGATTTATGCTTTAAATTTTGATATTTTGTGAATTTTTGTGGAGATTAAATAGTCAGTTATTGTCACTTTAAGGGATTTTTGTCACCAATTAGTTAAGACTAGAGTTTGAGGTCGACTTAAAGTGACTAAAATGATTAGAATCTACTTTTAACAGGCAAAGAGTATTCATTCATAAGACAGAAAGACCACAATAGTAACGATTAGGTACTCGACTTAACAAACCAGAACTTGATAATTTTTGAGGTTATTTTACTTATGCTAACATATGACTTAGTCATCATAAAGCAAAACAAAGGTCCAGCATGAGAAATCGTTACTTTCGGACTTAGTCCACTTTAGATTCAAATTTGAATCAAACGGCACGATTCGGCAAGTCGAATTTATTGTCAGAAATATGAATCGAAATCAGCCGTCAAGGCAACTTCGTGGTTACCCGTAATACGGCTGCATTACGGAATAAGAATTGTCAATTTAGATGATCATGATTAGTCCATGATTAAAACTTACCTTAAAAATCCACAAATCTTCATTAAAACTCCAACAAGAATCTGATGAATCTGATCATTGTCTGAAAATTCTTTGACAGCCCTCAACCTGTTCCTCAATCTTGCACACCTATCAAATTACGATTTCCATTATGAAATCTCTCCCTATCTCATTGTTCCGCATTCAAAAAATAAAACCAAAAAACTGCAAACAGTTGCCAACAAATTACCTTGCACAAACCATCCATAAATCTCTCTCTTTCTCTACCATGCAACAAATCGCAATGTATTCCTTTCTAAGCTGCTCTCACTATAATTTTTTCATAGCACATTAGTCGACATATCGCTTACTAGATTATTACAATTGCAAATGCATTCACATGACACATTATTATTCAATATATTGTCTATTACACAGATTATTTGTCAATATTATTGAATTAAATGCTATATGCCAATAAGGCAATAAATTGCAAAAGAGAAGCCAGCAAGAATGGGAGAAAAAAAATGTGCAATCTATATTAAGTAGATGACTGCAATAAAGGAACAAAGATATTAAATGATATATGCAAATTGACATGTAAATTGGAAAAACATTCTTCTCATATTTTCAATTCCATCGCGTCACTTTTGATGCCAATATTGTTGTGCATGCATGCAATTTGTGAATATACGAGTAGAACAGCTAAGTTGACTTACCGACCATAAAGTGAACAGAACTAAAAAAATCGCAATAAAATTTAATGTTTGAGACAAATTTGAAGTTGTGTGATGTAAGTTAATGGAAGCTTGCCCGAGTGACACAAATGAGGCATGGAACTTTTAAGGCTCCGCTTAATCTCTTTTATTGATACTAAATGGATGCCGCTTCCATTTGGAGTCCATATGGCTGCCAGAAATAGTAGAAAATAGCTGTCCATGTCTGGCAGCTATATGGACGCCAAACGGAAGTGCCTACCATTTAGTAGTGGATTAACGGAGCCTTAAAAGCTCCTTGGTGGAGCCTGTGTCACTCGGGTTTATTTACGTACGATGTAAAGATAAATTTTCATAATAAAAAAAATGGTTAATGTGAAAATATGTTTTTGAAGTTTGCATCTCATTATGATGACGATGTGCTTGGTGCTTTACGTTGTAATTAAATTCTTACATAAAAGTTCTCATTTTATGCTTTCGTTTTTGGTTACAATACTGTAATGTTTATTATGGTTTATGTTGATGACGTTGCAATATATTTTTTAATTATGGTGTGGAAAATTGTTATGTAAAGGAAGCGTTTCCATGGTTTTCAAGTTGAATTGGATGTAGTGATTGCAATGGTTTTGAAATGCAATAGGAGATGTTGCTGCATTTTTGGATTAAATTAATTTGAACATTAAGATTGATTTTGAGATTCATTCTATGTCAGATAGGATAGATGATCTGGATCTTAGAGAGGAAATGGTATAGTTTCAGGAAGACACGACAACTAAAGTGAATCCCTAGTTATGCACCAGAGCTTTAAGATTAATTGACCGAATATAAAATTGTTTAATGACAGACAATCCAGTTCCCTGTTATGCGCCAAGGCTTAAAAATTAGCTTAACGACTTTAATTACTTTACTTCCTTTATGATTTTTTAGTTTGGTTTTATGATAGTCAGTGAAGTTGATCCGAGTTTTAGATTCAATGACGTAACCCGAGGAGCATGGGTTATCCAAACTATACCCCTAGTTAAAAGCCAGGCCTTTAAGATTAGTTAAGTGACATTAAGATTGCTTTAACGACAGACAGTATAGTTGGTTCTGGATTCAAGATGCAGGAGAATGACCCAGGAATCAAACACCAAAACTGTACATATAGGGAGAATAGGTTGCCTAAATTGTATCTCTAACTACGCACCGGTGCTTTAAGATTAGTTTAGTGACTTTAGAATTGATTTTAAAACAGACAGTAGAACTAATCCGGATCCAAGATGCAAGGGCGTAGCCCGGGATGATAGACCTTCTAAACTACTGCTGTCGCTACACATCTTGTTGAAATTAGTAGGAACTGACTGAAAATCCTCACATAATTTCAACTCTAACAATTCAATCAATTCAAATTCAACATTATTAAGCATCTCATTTAAATAAAAAATCATATTAAAAGCAACCTTTACAACCATATCGAATTCCAATAAAGATTTTACTCCATAACAAGTTCCATTGTACTTTTATACGCATGAACTAATGACATGGAACAATAAATATGAATAAATTCTTAGTAGAAATAAATGAACAAATTTTGAGAAGTCAATACAAAATAGTATGAAGAAGTTGTATTATTAGACAATCTAAATAAGCTTAAGAATGCACAAAATGTATATCCATGGTTCACTTCCCAATATTAGATTAAATTAGAATATATTCATTCTCACCTGTATCATAACAATATTCATATCCATACGTCTCCTCTATCTACAAATACAATGGGATATGCTTCATCCAAAAACAATCTACAAGAGTCCAATGAATGACAAAAAGGAGAGGATTCCCCTCTCGAGAGATGTCAATGACAAACTTTCTTAAGCCAGTACAAAAATATACCACATAACAAGCAGCAACAATATTCTTTCTCTGTGTAATTACTTTTGAGGAGATTGTATGTAATTTTATGATGCACTTAAGAGACTATACAAAATAGAAAAAGGAAGAGATAGACACAGAAAACTATCATCTTTATTATGAAGCAATAGAGACGAGCGAAGTGGCTGTGAATTGAGAATATGTAAAATTGAGTTTTGAATGCAATTTTTGAGTGGATTAGGCGCATTGGTTTATGTGGATAGTAAAATGGGAATTTTCTCTATGTCTACTGGCTAGTTTGGCTGTATTGTGATAGAGAGACATCTATAGGACTATATTAAGGATACTTTACTTCCTCTTGTAGAGTTCTATTGCGATGATTGCGTATTTTCAATTAATAGCTTTATTAATCAGTAGTGTGCTTAGTATAGCTCATTATCCTAAAGCAGAGTTAGCAGGACTTTTAAAGCTCGAAATCCAAAAGTCCTAAGTGACGCCTTCATTAGAGTTGGAAGTCCCGAAAGGGCCTTTTTATTGGAATCTGAGCGTGATTTTAGCATTAATTCAGATTCGGGAGAGATTTCCGTGGTCAGGCTAGATTCAAGTCAGCCTTGAGCCGAATTAGCGGCTATTTTCTCACCATGTACTTTCTGAGTAAGTGAAATACAGAGTATTGATCCTTATTAATTCTATAGTTGACTTGAGAACATAGTCCGAGCGGCATGCCGCAATAATCTCAATTTCGGTCATCAAAACGGGCCAAATCAGCCACACAGTACCAATATGACACCTTCATGCCATTGTCACGACTTCATGTCAATAAGAGGATATAAAGTTGCATTTGCGACCATGTTGTGCTGCTCAGAATTTATTCTTGTGTCACCTTCCGAATGTACAGACATAATACCTAAATGTGATAAGATAAGACAGTCTGACAAACCAAAACCTCAACCAGACAATTCAAGACACATTTTTACATCATAATATCCCTTCCATATCTCTAATCTTCCTCCATCCAATCTTATAAAATCCATTTTTCATTTTTATATACATCCCCTCTCTCTTGAAACAACATCAATTTTGAAAATTGTCCTTGATTCCTAAAGAGCAATTATTTCATTAAAGAAAATTATTTCCATGCCATGCCAATCACGAAACAATGAAGGGAATTAGAAAAACAACTATCAATAAATCAATTAGAAATTATCTTATGGAAGACTTCTTTTTTTTGTCTGTATTCATGACAGTTTGCCATTTCTACCTCTTCCTTCTTAAATTAACAAACAAGCAATCTACTCCAAAAAAAAAGAACTAAAATGGATTAGACATTGAAGTTTATTCAGCTCATAAATGAATTCGGTAACTAATTATCATCATGAGAATATTGGAACTGCTGTTTGCTCTTTTGATTTTTACAAATTTGATAAACTTGTTCCTTGATTTCGTGCAAATTTGCTTAACGTCCATTTACAAATTAAAAGTTTTTTCTTCTTCTTAATTTTAAGTTTTGCCAGGCAATGACCTGAAGTTATTTGCGGATTATTTTTGCTCATTGACTATTTTAAATTTTTTAATTTAACGGACATTTTCTGCTTACGCTCGCGTGCTTTTCTTCTTCTTCTTTTCTCTTCGTTGCTTGATCGGACGTTCAAGTTTTACTGTTGGATGGAAGTAATTTTTTGTTTACACAGAAGTTTTTGTGTGTAAATATTGAGGAAGTTTTGTTGTTTTGTTGGATTTTGTATTAGAATTGTTGGCATTTTTTGAAATTTAGGACATTTTTATAAAGTGTGAATGACCGGTGAATGGATTATTATTTGAAAAATAGTCATTAACAGTCATGATGTGTCGCTCGGGTCATAACATTTGATGTTAATAATTGAATTTTACAATAAATTCAAGGATTTTAGTCAGTTTTTCTTAACCTGTGTGCCACGACTCACTATTTTGACATAAATTATGTGGAAGTACATCCCAAGAAATTCTATAAATTTAAGAAATTCGTAGTTTTTAGAATAAAATTGCGAGTTTCAATGAAAAAGCTCTGAAGCGTGCAAAATTTTTGCTAGCTTAAAAGCTTTAATTCAAAATAAGCTTAAGAATTTTTAATTTAAATTTTCAAAAACCGTTAATATTTGAGGATCAATTTTATATTGTCAAACCAAACAAATATTTAATTAATAGGGAAAGGAAGATAGACGATAATAGATTTCCTAGTAGCACATATTTTTTATTTATTTAAAAAAATCGGTTAATCAATAGAAGATCCAGGCTCAGACCGGATCGAATTTGGCTTGACGTCGAATTTTGGATCTATTAGCCTACTTGGACAATTGGGGATAATGATTAGTTTCTATTGATTAATTCTGACTCTTTATGCTAGTTTTGTTTGGTTACACTGTCAAGACTCTCATGCGGCACAATTCTGTGAACTGCATTTTTCGCTATAAAAATGGATTCAAACAGGATTGAAATCAGCCTTCACTGTACTGTTAGGGTAACTTCCCGCTTTACCAGTAACACGGTGACGTAGCGATGCATTAGCAAACACGATGCGTTGATCGGGAACTAGATAAGTGACAACTTTATAGTTTCAAATGAGAATAGAAGGGGAATTGAAGGTCGGGTTCAAATTTGTGTTCTTGCTTAACGTATTAACTGTAAAGTCATCTGAAGTAAAGGTTCATAACTCAAGATCGATTCACATTTTGCTTGGAAAATTCTACTAGTGACGTCTCCACTCCCCTTGAATATAAGCTTTCTTCTAAAATTGAAGTTGAACTCAATTCAACTCCACACAAAATTCAAATCAACTTCAAACTCCAGTAAAATCTCCAAAAAAAAAAAAATCTCAGCATTTTCTTCTTAAGAACAAATATTTTATTAAATCATTTCTAGATACTCAAATATACACAAAATATATATATCTACTCTAATATAAAAAACATTCGCAATGCTCCTCTTCATATTCAATTTCAGTTTCATCTCAAATAAAGCAAAGAAGATAATGACCTTGCAAAAAATAATCGCTAGAACTGTAACAAAAAAAAAATGATAGAAATAATAAATTTATGTCAATGTTAAGGCAATAAATTACGCACGCGTTTGTTCTTATAAAAGATTGAATTCTAATTTCGGATGGATTGTGTCATGCGGGATGAATTTTAAATTATATAGGCGGAAAGTTTGATTTTTTCAAGTTTGGGATCACAAAATAGTCCTAAAAATACCAAATTTTGACCTCCTGACTTGATATCCCCAATTAAATCAAGTCACTCAACCAAACATCCATTATGAAACCTAATTTAATTTGATTTTTACAAGAGCACATTGCGTCCATATTAAAACGCAACAGCTCAATGCGCTTCCGAAAACAAAAAAATGCGTAATTTCAAGCTATGTGATCTCATGCTGTACATTTCGCAAAGAGGCAAACGTGTCTTAATGAATTTATTCTCATTACGTCTACATCTTGACGTGATTAGCAAGCTATTGCATGGATATAAAAATAACTTTGAGTACGCTTTTGATGATGCTGGACATTGAGTAGTAATAATGTGTGGAATTCGGTGAATGAAGATGTCGCATTGGATTAATGATGATAATGATGATGGTTGGGGATGTCTGTGGATTTGATTGAGGATTTCTGTGGATTTGTGAGGTTATGGATGATTTTAGGGCTGGATTGTCATTGAAAATTGCAGAAAAATTGTCAATTTAATGCTTTTTGGTCCATGGACTCTCTTAGATGATGCCTAGGACTGGATCTATGACTAGGCATCATTTGCAAATTTCCTATGTGAAACACAATATTGACCCTTGCCCCAAGCCCCCCTCCAAGACAATTCAGTCCCCACAGATGATCTCTCCGATCACTTCCATCCAAATCAATCAAACCCAAAACTCAATTCCCAATTTACAAAACCTCAATACGTGCAATTTCAAGTATTGCGTACACATCTGATTACTAAATTTTCTGTTTACAATACTAATCTCGACACAATTGCTGTTATCGTACATATTCTTAGAACTTATCATACTGCTTTTTATATTGATGTACATTTTTCGTCTTTCTTTGTTGAAAATTTGTAACAAAAATTGTGAGTTTTGCAAGTTAATTTGTTGTGAAAAATGAAAGTATGAGTTTGGAAAGTAAAGTGTGAAGGGTTATTGAGTCTTTTTGAATAATTTGTTGTGTTTGTTTAATTGTCTGGAAGGCATTAGTAGTGATGGTTTATGAATTTGTATGATAGCTTGTATGAGTCAAGGTCTGACTAAATTTAATTGTAATTTTTATAGCTTATAGTTCGTCCCCAATTGTTCATAACCTTCTTGATCCGTAAAAGTGTAAGTGTCAATCATCTTGAGGAACTAGATGAGGAACTAGAGTGAAATGATGACACCATAACTACATTGTAGATGTTTCTGTTGTGTATTTTGGTATACTTGCTTGCTTCACAGGCTGTACCTAAATTGTGATTTATGGGCTCCCTTAGATAGAGCCTAATCCTGGCTTCAGCCTGCCAAATACCAATATCAAGTACATTACTGTCTCTGTCAACAGCCTCCTTCCCGCAGTACTTTGGAATCATCTATAAACTCGAATTTAAAGACCTTCCTTAATAGAGCTTCTGATTTAATCATTATTTTGGTTTAATATTGAATTTCGCCGATCATTTGTCCACTTTCATCAGCTCCCATCTTCAATAGATACATATAAACACAGATGACATTCATTAAGAACTGTTTGCACGCACATCAATGTTATTGACTGAATATTGACCTTGTTATACAGGTGGACAACCTGCGGCAGAGTCTATGGCATGCCGATGGGAGTCGGTGAGCTTGCAACAGTCATGCAATATCACTTGCACTCTTGCAACTTGCTTGCTGACCAGTCTAGTCATGATATTGTAAGAAATTCTTAATTATGTCCAGCTGGGATGTAAATTGTTGATGATTTTAGTGGATATTTGATTTCTTGTTGGAATTAGTAGCGAATTTGAATTTTTTGTATTAAAATTCAGCATGTGTTCTACATTTGAGTGTCGTCAAAGCTTTACAAAAATACGACAAATTTGAATAAATTTTACCTAATTTCATAGAGCCTTCATTGAACTTTTAAAACAACCAGGAAGTCGATTAGTCACAATTACTATTTATAAACCAATTTTACATATCAAAAAAACCCCAAATTCCTGTTCAAGGTCACCCAAATTCCAAATTTATCCAAAATAAAAATCACGACATTAATGAATATTCATGAAATATTTTTTAAAATTCAATACAACTGAAACTAGAACGTCGTTAAAAGTTTGGTGATAAATTTCAATAATTTTACTAAACAAGTTCATTAAAAAAAACTTTTAAGTGTAAGTTGTCATGGTCCACACAGTGGAATTCAAGGTGGAATAGATAGTAAAAATAAAATTAAGGACTGTGTTGAGTTTTGGATGGATTTATTGGATGTTGTGTAATTTATGGAATGTAGCTATGCTGGATATGCTGGAATTGACAATAAGATTAAGAATTGATTGGAAAAATTGTGAAATTTTAAGAATTTTTGAAGAATTTACATTAAGATGCAGCACACAAGGTTTACTGAAGTCTCGGTCTCAACAAATTTCCGAAAACAACTGACCGAGGACCGGGAACCGGGGCATCGGGAACCCTTAATACCACATCTAAGAGACTAGGACAGAGTTGGTGAGAATCTGAGAGCCAAACAGATATTGAAGAACTCCATGAATCGGATTAATCTGGAGTCGGATTCAAAAATGGAGTCCTGCCAACTTAAGTCTAGTAGAAGTGCGGTTAAGGATAAATCTAGAGGATTCTTGGGGTTTTAAAAATTTTTTGGAGAAATTTTTGATTTTATTTCAAGAAAATCCAAGCTTATTAGGAATTGAGAGATTCTGGATGAAATAGTCATATCTACAGTGAGGTTAATATCTCTGCGAATAAAGGGAATTGAAATGTGAACTAAACAAAATTTGAAAGCATTTTGGTTGCTTAACAAGGCGAAAGTATGTTGGAAGTTCAAAACGGAAATGCTTAGTTCCAATAAGCATTTGTTTGACGACTGGAACAGCAAAATTATATTTAAATGTTCATAATTCAATAATGGATTGACGAAAATCCAAAATTCTTTCAGATTCTTTTAGTATGAACAAAATGCTAAATATTGGAAGCAGCAGTTCTATTTTTCCAAGTCTGTAACATCATTTTTTTACGCTCAAATTTTTGTTAAAAATCAAATTTTAAATGCATATTTTTACAAAACTACAACAGCTAGAAGTGTGCAGTAAGTACCAAATGATCAGGTTACTACCTCACTGTAGATATGACTATTTCATCCAGAATCTCTCAATTGTTCTAAAATTAAGCAACGCTTAATTAAGGAAGCAATGCCGATGTTTTTGTCAAAGTAAGTTTCGAATCAACTTGGCACTTTTGGATCAATAATCGACAAGGCAAACTTTTAGGCATAGTTAAAGAGCATCAGGTGACACTTGTATATCAAGTAACTCACAAAATGGTCATTTTTGGACTTCAAAGTCCTCTTTGCAATCAAATTTGTATAGAATATCAGGGTTATTGAGCCCTTTACTGACACAATAAAAAAAGATCAGTTGCAGCCGTTCTAAATTCTTCCAACCTTTTGAATCGCTATACAGCATTCCAAAACATCCAAAAACATCCTCATCGCAAATATAAACTCTAAATGAAAATTGTTACAATTTATTGAACATTTGTTTTGTCAATTTTCTTTAAAAAAATTCACCAACAATATTTGAACAAGTGAATGTGACTTATTAATAGTAATAAAAAAAAATTAATCCAATACAATTTAGCAGATACATCATCATCATCCAATCTCATCACCATCGTAAGCGTCACACAAAAAAAAGAAGGCATTTTTAAAGTCGTGGCCTATATTTTCAGATATGATAATCTCTCCTGCCATACATTCTCTCCGCGCGAAAACCAAAAAAAAATTATTATTATAAAATTCTCATTACATTTGTGTGAGTCTCTCTATCTATCATATTTAGTTTCATGACAACAAAAAAAAAAAGTTTATTTTATATACGAAAAAAAAAGAGAAAAAAAAAATTAAATTCAATTTCAAATTCGGCAAGCAAGAACTTGCGATGGCAAAGTCATAGTTTTTTGAATTTTCGTGAAGGTGAGGATGTAAATTAAATTCGAATGTCGGTGGGATTAATTTTTAGCGCGGAATTATTTTTTTTTTGAATCTTTTTCATTTATGTGTGATGGTTTTGAAGATTTTATATTTTGTGTGTGCAGTTTTTTTGTGATTTGAAAATTTGAAGAAATTTACTTTTTCGGTGATTTTAGTGAAAAAAAGTTGTTAATAATGTTTGAAAAATTGAAGGAAGCAACTGAAAGGATTTTAAATTTGTGAATGTAAAAATGTAAAGTTAACTTCGAAATGTTTAAATTTAAACTGTTTAGAAGACAATTTCAAAATTTTTAATTTAAAATCTTTATTATAAATATTTTAAAATTTTAAATTTAAAGTTTTATGAAATTGTTAATTTTAAACATTGAAAAACTTTCAATTTTGATTTTCATATATTTTGAACCATTCTATAATTATAAATTAAAATATTCTAAAATTTAAATTTTGAAATATTTTGTAAATTTTTAGATAAATATTTTTAAAGATTTAATTAATTTTAAATCACATGAAAAGTTGATTTTTAAAAAGACATTTCTTAAAAATTCGAAATTTTAAAATTATTTAAATTTAAATCAATTGAAATTTTCAAATAGTGTTGAATTTAAATTTCAAACGTTGACAAATTTGCTTCTGAAATGAATTTTAAATCTTTACAATCTTCAATTTATAAAACAATTAAAAACTGAAAACTTACAAAATAAATTTTAAAAAATTCAAAAAATTACAAAACAACTTTGAAAATTCTTCCACAATTCTAAAACTTTGCTAAACAAGTTATAAATAAAATTAAATTGCTACAATTAAGGTAACAAGAGCTTTATCGAAATTTGATAATGATATCTTACATTGCAATATATTTTATGAGTTCCACAAAATTACTAAACTTTACTAAGAAATAATAATCTTTTTTGTAAAAAAATTTGTATCAAGCTACTTAAGTTGCTTCAATACCAGAAATACAAAACATTTGTTGACCTAATTTTGTTTCAAATTTAAATAATATTGAAAGACAAATTGAAGGGTTTAAGTTTTAATTAAAACGAGAATTTTAAGAACTCAGTAAAAGTTTTGAGCAGAAATTTGAAGTAGAATAGGATTTTACATGCAATTTGAATTTTCTATACAAAATTTGGGTTGACTTTGAGTTTTGAATTTGACATTTTTTGAGAGCTTCAAATTTTAAAACATCTGCAAACAATTTTAAAATCCTTAAAATCTTTTAATTACAATTCTAAAATCCATAAAATCTTTAAAATTTAATTATAAAATTCTTAAAATATTTGAATTTCAATTGTAAAATTCTTAAAATCCTTAAATTTAAATTTTAAAATCTTTAAAATTCAATTCCAAAATCTTTAAAATCTTTAATGTTCAATTCTAAAATCCTTAAAATCTTTAAATTTCAATTTTGAAATTCTAAAAATTTTTAAAATTCAACATTTCCAATTTCAAATTTAATAAACCATTTTAAAAATCCTCTCAAATCTTCCAACCACAAAACAACCAAAAAAAATTTCCTTCTAAACTCAATTACTCTACATAAAAAAACCCCTAGCAATTAATTCAAATCTAAACAATAAACATTCATTGTAAGCTTCCACGCATTTTTAATTCAATAATCGTGCGACTCGTCAAAAAAAAAAAGTGAAAAGAAACAAAATTTTTTGTGTACAATATCAAAACGAACAATTTTTTTATTTCTTCTTCATCCTCAATATATTCAGTTCTTTTTTTCCTCAATACAAAAACACGTGGAGTTACGCAAAAAAAAAAAAAAAAAAAATTGCGATGAAATTCTCTGCAATACGATAATTAAAAGAAGTAATAATAATAATATTCTAATATTCGTTTACATACATACATGTTCGCGGTACACGAGAACTCGACATACGTTATGCCTCACTATTCGCGAATGAAAGCAGAATCGCGAGAGCAGCACAAAAGAGAAGAGAGCGATTCTTTTTTTTTGTAATGTTTATGTACATGCGGACTAGAAATGAAGTTTAAATTATTTTTGCAAATCGCATTTTCGCCAAAACATACACAGAGAGAGTGAGCGGCAAGGCAAGCGACTAACATACTTGCAGATATAAATTAATGCCTTCTTCTTCCTCCAATTTTTTTCTATCATTTTTTAAGTATAAATGTGTTGTTGTTTGTACTTTCATGTTTTTATGCTTGTATGAAGCAATTAGCACGTGACATTGTGTCTCATTACATGCGAAATAGAGCAACGATGTAACGAATGTAACGCACAAAATTGAATTATAAACACACATGTGTGTGCGAATAAAAAAAGAAGAAAAAAAAATTGATTTTTTTGGCTAGAAACAAAAATAGTGCGTAGGGAAATATTTTATAGTTCATTGGCCTTTTGCGCTATATCATCATCATCACAGAGCGCGTAAGTTGCGTACACTCAAAACATCTATTTCATTCTCTATTACAATTATTTGTGCCTTACGAGACGGATGAAAATAAAGTATGAGTAAACAAGTTTGTGTATATACAAAAAAAATTTTGTATTTATTTTGAGGAACAAAACATAAGAAATTATATAGAGCAACAGGTTTGTGTGCTAAAAAAGAATAAGGATATGAAAAAGAGTTGAGACAAAAAAAGAATTTTTTTTTCACAAATTTCATTTTCAAATGAGGAAATTTTTGAGGTGAATATTTAAATAAGTTAAGGATGATTGAATGTGATGGGTAGTGTTTTGGAAAGTGCTAAAAATGTTTTGGGAGATGTCAGACTCAGAAAGTATATGGCATTAAAAAGGGCAAATGTGGCTCAGACTTGCTTGACTAGGGATATGATTCTATAATGCCAGTCATAGTCACAACGAATTAAGGGAACACTTATCACTCTTATCTATAAAGTGTGGCTTCCGAGAAGGATGGTTTCTTACGTAACTTAACTTCGCTGGCCCAACAGATCAAGTGTGATCTATGGTCTCCCTCAGTTGGAACTTTATGCTAACTCTATCTCTCATATTCTCTAGATTTAATCGAAAATTGATGTAAAATTAGGTCTAGGATATCAAGATCATACTTAGATCTAGGTAATGCTAAGGTAAAGGGAAAATCTACCTTAATTCTGGCAGATATTCTACCGGAAACTTCTATCTGACCGATGTGCTGTGTACAAAAATATTTCTAGACATTCATCTATCGAAAATCTTCAATTGTTACTCTTAAAGTCCAATTTTGAGAAACTAGCTACACTCCTAACTAGTAAAGAATACACAATTCCAATCGAGTCCGCAGGAAACTGCAATGACGGCTTGTTATAGTTTTTAAAACAGTTTCAAGGACTGAAAATTCAGTACAATGTCGCAAAACAAAACATTTGACACTAAATAAGAGTGATTCTTCTGCTAGATATTCCGAACTTGCAGTAAATTTATACCACATAATTGATCAGAGGACTTGGAAGCATGGAAGGGAGACATGATGAGTTTAGGTAGCTCAAATGACTAGAATTAAAACTGACAAGTCAAAAGTCACCATTTGACTTCCCTACATTTTAGTTGCATTAAAATCAGCCTCCGAATTCCCAAAATTCTCAATACCCATCATCCATCCACGGCCCCTTCCAATGTCATTCAAACTAAAAGCTAACTGTTTAGATTCTTTCACTCGACTAGAGAGAAATGCGAATTTGCGTCATGAAGATTTACAATCGTAATAATCTGTGTTGTAAGATAAACTAACGAGCAATCGTAAATGGCAATCTTGACTATCTTTTCTTTTCCTTCTTCGTTTCGTATGTAAAGTCATTTAGCATGTAACATGCTAATTTTATATCAGAAATGTTTACAATTAATTTGCGGGATTGTTGGCTTAAAATATATATATATAAAAAAAATTTGAGTTTGTTTACTTTTTGCGGTATACATAGAGACTCTCTTTTTTTTTGTTGGTCGGAGATCTTTTTTGAGAATTTATTGGATATCGCGGTACGATATCAGGTATTTGAAAAATTTACAAATCTTTGATATTATTAGATTTGTTTTGATAATTTACACAGAAGCTTTAAGCGATAAGATTGCTTGATACTTTTTATTAATTTTTTTGATTCTAGATGAGGAATTGATTTGCGTCAGTAGATAGGTGTGAGTTACAGATGTTTGAATTTTTTTTACGGCGACCCAATCTCCTTGATCTTTGATCGTGTAATTTTTATTTCTTTTTTGATGTATTAGATCAGTATGATTATTAGTCTGTAAATATTAAGGTATTTGAGCTACTAGCTTAGGATTTTGGGGTATATTGTCTATTAATAAGGGTTTCCGATGCCTCGATGTCAACCAATTCTAGAGATGGAGGCAAGACAATTCCAGGATATTTAAATCTTGATCTCGTCACGAAAATTCAATGTTCTAGTCAGTTTCAGACTTTCCTAACGCTTTGGAATGAGCTTATGGTCCAAACAGACACAATTGTCTGCTACTTAACTCAGCATTCTTGTATAAAACTTCATAACAATTGCATATGACCAGAACAACTTCCTAGAAGAGTTTATAGAGCAGCTAGAGATTCTAGAGCTTCTAGAGCTTCTAGAATAGCTTCGTGAGCCTCGACAAAAACCGCACTGGCATTTTCAAAATAAATTTGGCAGTACATTAGTGTGCCATGGCATATAGGTTGCCCACCAATGTTCTAGAATATTATTATAGCCTATTCGACAGCTAAACATCAAAATGACGGGAAGACGCTCATTTGTCAAAGTAGTGTCTAATTTAGCTCCCTAATTCTATCCCAAAAATTGACATATACTCCTCAGTATCAGCCAATATTGATGTGAAGTCACAAAACAAATTCTTCCGAATTACCAGTCATTAAATTCTCCAGCAACTTAGTCAAGAATTAAAATGCAAACAATTACGATTCCACGTTAAATTCTTATTTCATAATTTTCGTTGGGCGCCATGAAGATGTATGCAAGTTTCATTCACACTTCCACTGTCTAATTATCTATCATTTTGTATTTGAAAATTTAAAGTAAATAACTTCCAGTGATTTGAATAAATTAGAAGAATTAACCGTTAGATTTTGAAAATAAGTGAGTGAGGATGTGAAATTTTTAGTGACTTTTGCAAAATTTAATGATTGAAGTTGAGTATTGGGTAGGATTAGATGAGCTAGAGGTTGAAGTTGGTGCAAATTTTGGATTGACTTGCACTAGGGATTCTTATTGTCTCAATTTTGACAGATATTCGAGATTAAGATCTAATTGTGATTGAAATTGAGAAAATCTAGAGGAACATGATGTTGATCCCGTCTCTAAAGCACCAAGCTCCGAGTCAGAACCGGCCAAATCCGGCCTCACACGGAAGTATTTAATGAGAGTCTTCTTTTTCACATTATTCAGCCTCATTTACCATCAATGCCATAATATTAGCACAAAATATGCTAAACAATTGTAAAATCAGCATCTGACACCTATTACTTCCAAAAAAAACTCCACATTTACATCATCACAAGTCATTAACCTCCATCTCCATCTAATACAAATAAATCTTCTAAATCATGCAAAGCCCTTCAATCTAAATATTTATAATTTCCATCTACAAAGCTATTCCAACTGTAAATTAAGCTTCCCAAAAAAAATCACATTCCATAAATACATTCTGAAATCATCAATGAGCCAAACATCCACAACAATAAATTCTACCACATTAAAAATCTGCTAAAATTCCCATTCACTTTCACTATCCACAAGCTGTAACTCAAAACCAGTCAGCTAGAACACAGCAAAAAAGATCCGCAAATAAAAATCTCCAAAAAAAGCAAGCTATTCATAGCTATAACGGTACATTTAACTTAAAGGGTCAAGAGCTATTTACAGCAACACTAAAAGAAGCTTCTTCTCTGCTTCTTTGAGCATCTTCAAGCAGCAAGACCCATTTCAAAAATATTTTTGATAGAAATTTATTGCATTTAAATTTAAATAGAAAGTGCCATTCAGCATAGAATCCAATTCGTAGATGATAATACATTGTTTTGGGAACGAAAAGAAATGAAAAAAAGTTTTTTTTTGCACACATTCATGTGTGTACAAGTTCACTGAGTTCTTTAACCTTTGAAAGACGAATGGCTTAGATTCGCTTTTTTATATATTTTTTCAAAACTCTCTCTCTATTTTTGTGACTTTTTTTATTATTATTATTCGCATTAAAAATATAAATATTGAATGCGGAGAAAATTAGTTGTTTGGTTGAATTTGGCATTTTTTTATGTGATATTATATGGGCTGTTGTGATGTAGGCATGTCTATTGAAGGGAATATAATGGTACTAAATAGGGAGTTATTTGAATGTGATGTCTAATGTTTATTTGTAAAGCTAGAATTTATTTGAAGGGTACAGATGACTCTTGGGTGTATTTAATGCTGGTTAGCGGTGGTTATGATGGCTATTAAGGATAAAGAAAGCCTCTTTTTTGGTAGAATATTTCAATTTTTTAACTGTCTTAAATTTCCCAAAATATTTGCATCCATGTAATAAAAGTTCAAAATTTCCGTCAATATAGGCAATGTATACAGACATTTCTGAATGTAATGTCATGAACAGTGTGCAAATCCATATCAATTAATATTATATCGACAAAAGTGAGAATCGAACCCACGTACTCAAAACAAATGGTTATTAGCACTCATCCGGTAAATACTCTAACAACTCGGCATAACAATCCTCAGTCTAACAATGACAGATTCGCCTATATATGGCTCAATACTTCAGATTTCACTCTTGCTCAATCAACATAAGATGATCACTCATCTTGGTCACTTTAGGTCCTATGATATGTAAAACATCGAATTATAGAACTATATGAAGATTAAGACCGATGTATTAATCAAATGTCATCATTTTGAATCACTGGAACGACTATTTTGAGGAATATTCACTTTCGTACTTACTTTCTTGGCTGGATCGCACTTGGGCTCATTGCTGCTGCTCTATCCTTCGAGAATTTCTGCCAGTTCGGAACGTTAAGGACTTTAGAATCCTTTTCTGCAAATCTAATTCAGGAATTCTTTGGATTTTGAGTAATATTTGGATCAATTGCAACAAAGACTTCTCTGACTGCATTTATACTGGGCTACAGTATCACAATAATACTATTTAGTGTCACAATTCTTTTAAAGTCTCAATAGACAACAACCGTGTCCAAATTTATAGATAACCCCTGAACATCTGAATAGAAACTTTGAATTACTCAGAAATCTCTTTTATTCGCATAAAATGTGAGTCACATGCAAATATATTAACCTTTACTGTAACTAAAACAGATGAAGTATTATATTTCTAAGGGCTGTAACAATGTTGCATATGATTATGGCACATAACTTCCTCTTTACATTTAAGATTTTACACACTTTTTTTTTTTTTAAATTGAAATGTGAAGTAAAAATAAGCGACAGAGAATTTTAATTGGACTAAGAATGAGAATTTATGTACATTGTAGTTAATATAGTTGCAAGATGTAGAGAACCTGCTCATAACTTTATAAAATTGCAAATCGAGTAAGATAATTTGCTTGAGGGTATAAGAAGGGATTTCTTTTTTTTTCTAAAAGATCAAACAACTTTGCGTTTATAAGAATTAGCCTGAGGTGGAATGGGAAACAAATTTCTGTTGAGGACTTCTTAGCGTGTTTTGTATGTGAATCTATTAGGTATGTGCTGTGGTTTGGGGTGATGTGGAGTTGTGAAGCTTTTGGAATGAAGTTTTTATGCAGTTTTGGGAATTGTAGTGTTAGATTAAGGTAGAGTTGTCTAATCTTTACTGTGCCGTGACACACATTTTAGACAGCACTGGGATAAGGTGTCTGAACGGAATTTGGAGATCTGGGCTTGAAAATGAAGGGCTGAGGACTAATTCAAGAGTCTAGAATGACTAGTGCGGTCATCTGATGTATTTTTGCCGGGACGCTGCTGTACTTTTCTACCTTGCTGCTGTATCCTGACAAGCCTAGTCAGACTACTAACTTCATCACTGCTTACTTTTAAGGATATTAAGACAATTCTAGAACTTTACAACCTATTAGATCCAAATCATTCAACCGTAATAATCCTAGTAATAATTACCCATATGAATATCCATTTTGAATAGAACAGGCTGCAATTAGTCGACCGTTTGTGTAGTTACACATCTTGACAATTCATGGCAAGTTTCATTTGTGTCATTCTAATTGCTAATTGCAGACTGTTACACTAATCCATAAATTAATAACAATGTTGCAACATTCTTAAAAGGTGGAAATTAATTAGAGCTTTGATTAAGAACAATGGGATGCTGTAGGCTCTATTTTTTCATTTGAAATGAGAAGTCTATATAGTTAGAGCAGTGGTGGGTAATCTTTTTGCCGCGGAACACTAGAGTGACGCCAAAAATTGTTGGAAATGTCATGAACTTTATGTCATGTATGGTTTCGTTAGAGGCTTTTCATCAAGGTCATCCAGCACTGGACTTGAGGGTTTAAGTCTTCTCACTTACTTACTTACTTCACTGATCCTACAGATCAATTATGATCCATGACCTTCGACAGGATTCGCCTGAAACTGGCTCTATCACTGGCTTCCACTTGACAATTTCCGATATCAAGCGCAATACTATCTCTATCGACAGCTTCCTTCCAAGAGTTCTTTGGTCATCCATGAGCTCTTTTACCGTCCAGAAAGTCAAACCTCACTGTCCTATGGAATGTCCCAAGTTTGCATCCCTAACTCTCATAATGCATCAAGACATTCAAAATTCCCTTCATCCAAAAATCCCAAAACTATAGACAACACTTAATAATCATGGATAAATTATTCAATTCCCATAATTCTATTCATTACAAAAACTGATGTTCTGATGTTCTTTTCAGACCTAACAATCAACTTTACAAACAACTTCCGTACGAATAATTTCCTGTAAAAATTTCTAAAACCCTCAAAAAAATTTCATTACAAATATCCGCAAATAAATATTGTTCTTCTTACAAGCCCCTTTCATGTCCGATTTATCAAATACATAAAAGATTTTTTTTTTACACAAAATTTGAGAATCTTCCTCAAAAATGAGTATTATTGACATTCAACAAAAATGCAAATAAGGACGTTTATCAAGTATGAAATAAATAAGAAGAAGGCATGAAAGATTTCAAAGGAAATATGGTAATATAGTACAATGGTGGACATATGAATTTTTATATTCGCATCTTTTTAAAAAAATGTAAAATAGTAAGTAAGAAGAAGGATGAAGTAGGAAAGAAACTAGTTTTTTGTCTGTTCAAATACACAAAAAAAAATATGATCTAAAGATGCATGATCTAAAGTTTAATAAAGTATGAGAAGTAAGTAGGTAGAGGATAGCGTTCTTTTTTGTTTGTCGAAAGGCAATGATGATGGACGAGTGTCGTGTAATTTTGTGAGGGAATGGAGCGCATTTTTTGGAGATTTTGAGAATTTTTGAGATTTTGAAGGTTTTGGGGATTTTGATGATTTTTGAAATTTTAGGTTAGGATTTGAAACTTCTGAATGCACTTCATTGAATTCTAAGTCCTTTTAATTGCTTTTTGTAGCTATGAAAGATCCAGAGGATATTCGTTAGAGTAGAACAAGACCGCAGATCTCAATTTGCAATAAAATAACAGTCATGGTACTGTCCTAGCCAATTTATCATCTTGTAAGTCTTTTTGATTTATTCCAATGAAAAGGCGACTTCCAGGTGTGGTTGAGGGTTAACCTCTTAGGCTATTTGGCACTGACTAGAGTTTTGAACGTAAATATTGCGATTAAGCGACTTCAAGGTATTCCAGGGATGATTTATTTCGTTATTTGGCACTGTCAAGGTAGATTAACCATAATGTAAGACTTTTGGATGCTAGTATTGCGATTAAGTGACTTCCAGGTGACTAAAGGATGTCACTTTAGATTATTTGTCACAGTCAAGGTCTACTTACCATTCTGGAAGTCTTTTTGACAATAGAATAGCGACTGGGTGATTTTATGGTGTCTTAAGGATGATATATTTGGTTATTTGGCACTATCATGGCATATTTACCATTTTGCTAGCCTTGTTGATGTTAATGCAGTGATTAGCCGACTTCCAGGTGTCCAAGGGATGACCTCTTGAGTTGATTGTTACTCAAAACAGTATGAAGTTATGGAGGAAGCCAGAAATTTCTCAATATAAGAGTTTTTCAATTTTCTACAAGGTTTTTTGAATAGTTTTATCAAAAATTCGAAGCAATTTTACTGTATAGCAGAGTTGGCAGGACATTGGAGTCCGGACTCCGAAAGTCCGTGGAGTCCCATACAAATTTTTTTTTTTCTTTTTCGGTTACACTGTGTAACAGTGGTGAATTTTTTGAAATTTTTTTCGATTACACTGCGTAACCCGAGTTGAAAAAGTGAATTTTTTGACATTTTTTTCGGTACCACTGCGTAACCCGACTTGAAAAAATGAATTTTTTGACATTTTTTTCGATAACACTGCGTAACCCGACTTGAAAAAGTGAATTTTTTGACATTTTTTTCGATTACACTGTGTAACAATGTCAAAAAAATAATTTTTTCAATTTGGGTTACGCAGTGTAACCGAAAAAAATGTCAAAAAATTCAATTTTTCAAGTCGGGTTACGCAGTGTAACCGATAAAAATGTCAAAAAATTCACTTTTTCAACTCGGGTTACGCAGTGTAACCCAAAAAAATGTCAAAAAATTCACTTTTTCAACTCGGGTTACGCAGTGTAACCGATAAAAATGTCAAAAAATTCACTTTTTCAACTCGGGTTACGCAGTGTAACCCAAAAAAATGTCAAAAAATTCACTTTTTCAACTCGGGTTACGCAGTGTAACCGATAAAAATGTCAAAAAATTCACTTTTTCAACTCGGGTTACGCAGTGTAACCGAAAAAAATTTCAAAAAATTCATCACTGTTACACAGTGTAACCGAAAAAGAAAAAAAAAAAATTTTTGTATGGGACTCCACGGACTCCCGGAGTCCCGGAGTCCGGACTTTCGGAGTCCGGACTCCAAATGTCCGGACTCCATTGGAGTCCGGACTCCACGGGTGTCCGGACTTTTGGAGTCCGGACTCCACTTTTTTTTTTGGAGTCCTGCCAACTCTGCTGTATAGCTGGTTTTAACCTTAAAAATACTTTTCTGGCTATATTTCTGTTAAGTAGTGTCAAAACACCTACATTTCTATAATAACTCATCACGAAAAACTCAAAACTAATCGAATTACATTCTCAAAAATTCCTCATTACACCGCCAAGCCCCCCTCAAAATATTCATACACAACTACCATAATTAGATAGTTATCTTATCACATTACATCCAAGAAGTTATCAATCAATGTTGTGATAAAAAGCGTAACTTAATGAGCTTGTTTTGGCCTTGAATATTCTTACTATTAAAGTTTTTTGAACCTTGGACAATTACTGAAAAATTAAGCTTTATTTACTTATCGTTATGGTGTCTGGAATGCTTAGTATTGATGTTTATGGTGAATTTGTTTATTTTTCACAGTTAGATGTGCTTACATTGGTTTTTGTTAAGGAATTGTTCACTTGTTAGGGCTGTATTGTAAGTGGTCAATATATTGTGTCAGTGGTGGGCAACCTGTGTGATGGGGAGCACTGGTGTGTAGCCTAAAATTGTTGGAAATGGCATGAGTCGTATGCCGGTTGAGGTATTGGTCGAGGCCTCCCAGCAAGGTGTGTCTAAGGTTGCCCAACACTGCATTATATTGGCTTCGGATGCCTCAACATCCAAAAACTGAAACAGTATCTGAATTCACGTCCTAATTCAAACCTTACATTCCCAAAGCTCCTTCAAATTAGACCTCAAATTCAAATATGTTCCACTCGACTCATTGTAGTCCCTAACTAGTGAGCAGTCACATGGTTACAATCCAATTTCTCAGAAAAAAGCTGTTATCTATTTACATCATTAATCAAATCACAGTCAAGATACTTTACATTCGCATGTACATACGTAGATAAGATGGGTTGTAAAAATAACTCTATTAAGCCAATAAAAATTTTGATTGATCACATTTTAGAAGATGTAATACTCAAATGGAGGGGATTAATACATGGTTGTAATTAATATTGATGATGTTAAATCATCTTGAATGGATGTAGTTTCTATGGGAAAAATTTAGAGGAAGTGTGAAATGTAATAATTAAGTAAGGAAATTTAATTAAAAGTCAACATTGTAGTACAATTTTATCAAGGAGTGATGTATTGCGATGGGAGGAATATAAGTATAAATTTTTAATTAATTATGTTGAGTTACTTGTGGCAACGTATGTGGCTTTAAGTAAGCTTACAATGTGGTGAGGAGAATTATATGAGATTGATGGAACAGATTGTGATTAGTTGACTTTATACTTAATTACTTAGTTGCTGGAATCTTGCTAAGATGAGAAGCCTACGTTACTATGAAAGGCTTTCCGTCTGACTCTATTGCTGGCCTTCGTCGACCTTATGTCTAGTAGAAATTTGTAGAAATTAGCATAAAATATCAAGTTCAAATCAATCAGGAGATTCTACGGAGTTTGGAGCATATGATGACTATGAATTGATCATAAATGGAGCATATATGTCTAATCCTTTCTATGCTAGTTTGAATTCCATTTTAAGCAATCGTTTGGCTCTATCACTGGTTGTCCTATGCCAGTTGCTTATACCAAGTACTATCAATAGACTCATTTGTATTGCTCGTGATATATGAGTCACTTTAGTGAAATTTTGTTGAACTGAATGCTGAAGACATTCTAAAAATCCACATATTCTAGAAAATAAAGTGAAGTGGACCTAAAAGGGACTTAAACCTCTTGATTATTTAATTATCAATCTTCATTTGCAGAGTTGGCAGGACATTGGGAGTCCGGACTCCGAAAGTCCGGACTCCGGGACTCCGGGAGTCCGTGGAGTCGAATACACAAATTTTAAGAAATCCCTTTTTCGGTTACACTGTGTAACAGTGATGAATTTTTGAACATTTTTTTCGAATAGAATGGGTCTATAAAAGTGAATTTTTTGACATTTTTTTCGGTTACACTGCATATCCCGAGTTGACATAAAGTGAATTTTTTGACATTTTTTTCGGTTACACTGCGTAACGAGTTGAAAAAGTCTTTTTTGACATTTTATTAACATCAAAGTTGAAAAAGTGAATTTTTTGACATTTTTTTCGGTTACACTGCGTAACCCGAGTTGAAAAAGTGACATTGTTACACAGTGTAATCTAAAAAAATGCCAAAAAATTCACTTTTTCAGCTCGGGTTACGCAGTAACAGATAAAAATTCAACAACTTCACAGGTTACGCAGTGTAACCAAAAAATGTCAAAAAATTCACTTTTAACTCGGGTTACGCAGTGTAACCGAAAAAAATTTCAAAAAATTCATCACTGTTACACAGTGTAACCGAAAAATTCAAAAAAATTTTTGTATGGGACTCCACGGACTCCCGGAGTCCCGGATTTTCGGAGTCCGGACTCCAAATGTCCGGACTCCATTGGAGTCCGGACTCCACGGGTGTCCGGACTTTTGGAGTCCGGACTCCACTTTTTTTTTTGGAGTCCGGACATTCGGAGTCCGGACTCCGAAAGTCCGGACTCCACATTGGAGTCCTGCCAACTCTGTTCATTTGTTTAATGCAGTAATGAGCAATCTTGTATTTTTCGCGGCACGCCTAGGTGATAAGTCTTGACCGAACGGCATAGGATTTTAAAGCATTTTTTGAAGTTTTAGACGGTAAACTAGTGTGTTTTAAATTATCAAAAACTCGTCTTATTGACTCTAGTAGTTGACCCACAAGCTCATAAACCAGAAACTCATGCATTCATACTCACAATCCCTTAATATTCACCCAAACTGCGAGTAAGAATCCAAACTGCATTTCTAACCCTCACAATCTATCACTAAAACTAGCTTACACATATATGAAAAAAAAAAAAAATTATAGGAAGGAGGAGGTCCACGAAAGATAGCGTGCGATCTTCTTTTTTAGTTCATTCTAAAAAAGATTCCAAAAAAAAAAAAAAAAATCATCATCATCTCCATTAAATTTCGTTAAGAAAATGAGAACAAATTCTATTTAAAAATGCGTTGTCCGTCTTCTTCTTCCACCCTTGTACATATATATTCAAAATTTTTTTATTTTATTATGTCAGACTACCACATTTGAAATCTATTAACTTTCTTAGATACAGATAAAGTAGCTATAGGAGCGTAAATTTATTTTATTTTTTATAATGTAAACTTGAAAATGAGAAGAAATTCTCACAGTTGTGCTCGTCGCACGAGCACATAGCACATTGTATATGTAATATAATAATAATCGAAGTGAACGCAACAACGACAATAGTTTGTGTGTGCAGAGAAGAGAAGCAAACCCAAAAAAAAAAAAAAAAATAATAATGGAATAAGAAGAAGGAAAAATTTCATAAAGGCAGCCAAACTAACATTAGCAGAAACAGAAAAAACGTTGCAAAACTTGAATATATGTATTTCGTACCTATAATAAAATATAAAAAATTTGCGCAAAAAAAAATAAAGCTGAATCGCTGAGTAAAATAGCATAAAGGTGCCTCAAAACTGTGTGTAAGGGCACGTCATTGAAGAAGATATTTTGCCTGCTTACAGTACAGTTATGTGGAGATAGAAAGAAATTAATAATATTAGCAACACATGCAAAGAGTATCTATGTTCAAAGCAAGCAAAAAAAATTATCTTTACAGCCGAAATGCTTCTTGTTCTTCTACACTTTTTTTTATATTTTTTTTTCTCTTCTCATTTGAACTTTTTTTTTGCAAGTTAGTGGTCATTTCAGTGCTAATATTCATTCAAAGTAGTTGCTGTTTTTTTAAGCTCCGCATTTTTTTTAGTAACTTTTTTTTGAGCAAAATTTTTTTATTTTTTTTTTTATTATTTTTTTTGTAAAAATTCTTATTATTTTTTTTTGTCTATTTTGTTGTTGAAGAAGAAAAAAAAAAGTGCACAAAAAAATTTTATTTTCCTTCCTTTTTCCTGTTTTATTGTACACAAAAAAAATATTTTTGTAATTGTTTTGAAAAAAAAAAAATATTCGTGTGGAAATGAAATAACAATCGGGTGGACAATATTGATGTAATATAAATTGTCATAAAGTTGAATTTTTGAGATGAAGAATTTTTGATAAGAAAGTTTGTTGATTTTAGTTGAGGATATGGAAGTTATTTTGAATTTTTATGAATTCATTTAGTGAAATTGTTTTGAAAAATCGGTGAATTTTGAGGATTGTGATGATGATGCTGTAATGTTGATGAAGTTATTTATGTAATTTTGTGAAATCAATGAATAGAGTTTGTTAATATATGCAAAAATAAATTTGAAAGTAACTTAAATTGTTATTCAAGTTTTTACAATTTAAAGTTGCAAAATTTAAATTTTTTGAACATTATAAAAATTGAAAAATTCAAAATTTTGGAAAAATTTTTTGCAAAATTCAAGGCACTCGACTCTGATTTTTAAAAATTTTCCAGTTTCTTTCAATTTCCTTCAAGAATTGATAACATCTAAAATTGTTAAATTTGCAATTTATTTTGAAAATATGAAATTTTAAATTTGAAATTTTCTAATTTCTAATTTTAAACTTGAAATTTTCCAATTTTAAATTTAAAATTCGAAACCTTAAGTCATGCAACTTAATTATTTTTAAATTTTAGAATTTTACTACAACAATCATTCAGAACAACAATCAAAACATTTAACAAAACACTAAATCCCGAGTTAAAAATAAAACAAACAAAATTTAATTTTAATCAATTTTGAAATAAACCTAAAGTTCAGATGAATTGACCAATTGTCTTAAAGATTATGCATTCAAAAATATTCAAAACAATATCAAGTTATCATTGACATAGTTGAAATCAAAGTTGACATTGCTAATATTTGAATTATTAAAATTAGTTACAACAAATTCAAATCTTTAAATTTATTAAATTGTCTCAAATTTTTATAAATAAAAAGTGAATAATTTGATCTTCCAAATACTTCCAATCAATTTCAAAAGCTCATCAAAGGTTTGAAAATCGATCTAAAATTCATTTAAATTGTAAGAAATTTTAATTTTCGAATTTCAAATTCCAAAATTCTTAATTTTAAATCGCAAATTAGAAACAAAAATTGTAAGAAATTTAAAGTTCAAATTTAAGAAAATTAAGAAGTTAAAAATTCAAATTTAATTTCCAAAAACCTTTTTAAAAATTCCCAAACTTTAAAATTTTCAAAAATTCTTCTCAAAAATCAATTTATAAATCACAAAAAATCTAAAACTCCAACATAAAATTCCAGAAAACCATCTTTAAAAAAAAGATTCAAAAAAGTTCAACATAAACATTTCAATCCATCCAGAAACCCGCGCGGAAGTTGAAGCAATAATAAAACAAAAAATTTAAAACACAAAAAAGTGCCTCTAATAAAAAGTTGACATCATAATTTTGTACATAAAGAATATGAAATAAGTCAAAAAAAAAATTCAAAAATTTAAAAAATTATGTGAAAAAAAAAATTCAAAAATTAATCGATGGCATTTTTGGAAAATGTACTATACTCAAACATTTGAAGCCTTAAATTAAGCAAAAAAAAGGAAAAGAAGAAGATTGAAAAAAAAATATATAAATAAAAAATAATTGTGTTACTCGTGTAATACTGATAGTGTAGGCGGTCAAACAACAAAAACAAAAATATATATTTCAAATTGGATTCATCTGCATTCTCTGCCAAGGTATTGTATCCCATATTCACACAATTTTATCTAACCAAAAATAACTAATTATGTTCAATATAAAAATTCAAATTTACCTCAAAAAAAAAAAAAAAATATAAAATATTTACTATGTATATACATAAATACTTTCTAATGCAAACTAATACAGTTGCAGCACGCAACACGCTACGAAAAAAAGCTCCAAAATATTTTTATATATAAGCTTTCCGAAAAATGTATGACACAATACACATGAACAACGCAGCTACGCCGAAATATACTAAAAAATTTGAAGGAAAAAGAAGAAAAAAACACAAAAAAAATTTTTTTTTTTTTTGCTCTCAATCGAATAAAGTCTGTGTGAAATCGTGATTAGACATAATCAATCGTTTAGCATTGGAGCTGATAAACATGAAGCAAGGACTAATCCACTTGTTGGTAGTCTTTGTGGATGGGATTTTACTAGTCAAGCTTGATATTGAACTTTATAAATTTGACAATTTTGTTCAATGTTTGACTATCGACTTGATGACTTTTTCGGTCGATTTCTTTTGGCTGCTTTTTCAATTCTCATTTTTTTTTTTGGTAACTTATTGGAATTCTGTTTTACGAGGAATAAGAAGATGGACTCTTTTGAGTGCTCTTTGTGTTTAGATTAGGAATATTTTTTTTATTTTACAAGAGTAGCTTGGCTGTTTGGAATTTTAAATTTATTATTGGGATAGAGAGGAGCATTTTTTGGGATGATGCGGGCTTGGATAGAGAGTGGATGGAATTGTGGAATTCTTGGGAATTGGTTTAGGTTCATTAATAATTGAGGATTGAGGATTTTATTAATTAATGTAATATTGCTAGAGCAATGAACCATGAAAAATTCCAAAAAGACGCTCAACTCCTTAAAAAGAGTCACGAATCTAAATTCCAACTTGTTGAGCTGCAGCAAAAAAAATGTGGCTTAGAATTATCTTTAACTCATGTATCTAATGCTTTGGTACGTTCAGACGTTCTTTTCAAACGCGGCAATGGGCCCCCGTGCGCCCCAGCCACGGAAGTAAGAAGTAAG
This sequence comes from Chironomus tepperi, assembly GCF_022539635.2. Lineage (NCBI taxonomy): Eukaryota > Metazoa > Arthropoda > Insecta > Diptera > Chironomidae > Chironomus > Chironomus tepperi. Next base: position 9,083,090 of record NW_027226207.1, read on the forward strand.
TGAGTTAGTACACTTTGATCAATTAAAAGTACGAATCTGTACTAGAAATTTGAGAAATTATCAATCTATGGTCCAGTCTCTTAGACAATCTTGAGTATGTTGGTTAGTTGGACTATCCTGAAGAGCCAGGCTAGCTGGACTACTCAAAAGAGAATTAAAAACCAGTATCCTACCTTTAGATTGAAAATCGACATATTTCATGCTGAAATATGAATAAAATTGAATTTTTTAACTTCTAGTTCCTAAGATTAGATTAGGATATCTTTGGATTCCCTATAAACCGACACTAGATCTTGATATTTGTGAATAAAGAGTACTAAGTCAAAATGAATGAGTTTTAAACCTTAAAAACTTAGATAGCTTCCATTAATCAATTTGAGATCATTAATGATTGACTTATTAGGCTTTTATCTGATTTCATAACAATATCTTTCATATAATTTCATTTAGTTCCTCAATAACTTAGTTATAAGATTGATATAAGCTAAGTCATTAGCATACAGTGTCCATCAAGTGACCACCTGTGAGTGTTTTTACCACAGTGTCCATTTTTTTAACCTCCTGACATCCTACAATGTCAGATATGTTGACTAATAATTGACGATCATCCTATAGTAGCATCATTACGATGTACAGCCTCAAAATCCTCAAAATTCCCCAAAAATATCCAGATACATCTCAAAAAATATTGTACATCTCTCAAAAAATTCCAAATAGCAACAAAAACCCATCAAACACACTTGACATCTTCAAAATTATCTCAAACATTCTAATAAATTGACCCACATTCTTAATACTCAATTAAACAATTTAGACTTACAATACACAAAAAACTCCAAAAAAAAAAATTTCTAACCTCGCAAAAAATATTTGCCAATAAATAGAATGTCGTTGTAAACTCAAGGACACTTCACTATCACACATATGTGTATGTGGACAAAACTGTTGTCGTTTCCGCGCGTAATTTAAAGTTATTAAAAAATTATTCAATGTTGGGGTTAACTGGCATTTGATGTTAAATTGAATTGAAATTCCAATTTTTTTTTTGTGCAGTGTGATTTGAGAGAATAGAAAGGAATTTAGAGTGATGATAGTCAATTTGGAGATTGTTTAGGTATGGAAAGTTTTGGGATGCGTATTTTGGGTATTTGTTTGAGTTGAGAAGAAGATGGTTGATTTTGGGTTGAAATGGGATGATATGAGTTTTATGGGGATGGATTCTTGAGATGGGATGGGGACTGACATGGCTTGGGACTGTCTTGATATTGAGAATCGATCCATTTGGATGTCATTTCAATTTTCAGGCGTTTGACAGTCCAAATTTGCCTCCACAGGAGTCTGGACTTCAATGATGTCAATTGAGGTTACTCAGCTAGATTCCTGTAAACTCTAGAATCCTCACTAACTCTCCTTCAATCCCCATAACTGATTCTAATCCCCAACATCAAAAATTCCTCAAAATCCATAAAAATTCACCTACAAACAACAATCAAATCCAACAAATTTCATCGAACATCACGAATTACCGATTATATAGATTAATATCATCTACCAACTAATGTATATTAATGGTTGACAATCACGTGAGACATAAAAAAATAAGTTAAATAAGCTTATTGTGAATATAAGTAGCCGCTATTACTTTGAAACATGACTAGCCTAGAATAAAACCTAGTTTAATGATCCTCTAATTGAGGACAATGTAGCTGTTAATGCATTCAATGAAAAAAATAACATATGTATGAAAATGAGGTATTAAGTAGCTGGAAAACACAGTTTGAATTAGCATAAAGAAGTTGTGGGGAAATTGAATGAGGAAAGGTGATTAAAGGATTGATAATTTTGAGGTTTTAAGGAATTGATGATGGGATTTGCTATGGATTGACTTACTAGAGCCCTTAGCTGCTTCAAATATCATTATTGGCATCGAAATAGACCCAAAAGAGTCATTTATGAGCACTTGAGGTTCAAATTCGTCATTTTGACGCATAGCAGTGCAGGTCTGTCCAAGGAGCAATGCTAAGCTGCCCAGGGACACACACCAACATCCCTAAAGACCTTTTACTCCACGACAAACCTTCCAACCTCAAATTTCACAATAAATTTCTCCACCATCAATTCCTCAAAAAGCTCATTCAAATTTCCATCAACTCATTACACAAACTACACGCTGATAACCATTTTAATGTCTATTCAGCCTGAAATTAAATTGTTTTAAACAAAGCCTTTACATTTTAATGACTTCAACAATAACGTTTAAAACATTTAAAAATGCCTTAATTTTTTTCAACAAATTTAATGAATTATAGTTTAGAGTATGAAATGAGCCGACATACATAATAATTACAATTGCTTTAATTTTAGTTTTTTTGCCTCATTTTGACTTCATTTACGCAGGTTAATAATGTATTTCATAAAGATGAATTGAGTTTTGTAATATATTTTTGCTACATATATATATATATCAGTGACTTGTACATATAAGATTGCAAAAAAATGATTAGTATTACGGAAGGTTGGATTTGATTTGTTGTTGGGGCAGGGTAGGAATAGGATGGAGTCTAGATTTGTTGGAATTTTACTCTTGAACGGTACATCATTGGGAGTGAAGAAGTAAGAAGGATACACAAGATGTATAACTTAAATATGTCACTTTGTCATGTAGTCGAATAGCCCCCGATAGATCAGTGGTAGGGGATGTGACTGTAGATCGTAGGCCGAGACTTCGAGTCCCAATCGGGATCCGTCATTCGGAATTATACTTTTTCTGTTAAATCAACAAGTTGCTTCTTTCAATCGACTTCCGAGTGAACTCAGATATTCTAGCACATTTAAAGATTTGCCCTAATTATTAGGGTCTAACTCAAGTAGACTAAAATGTCTTAGAGTCAATTCAAGTCGGTTTGAAGCTTTTCAAATAGAATTCACTTAAATTCGACTCCAAGCCAACTTCTAGCTGACTAAATTGGTCCAGATTCGATATTAATACAATATGATTAGCGTCACTCGAGTTTTAAACATAATTAGACTCATTTTGACTATGTCTATATAAATCCTAAATAACATAAGTCAGTTAATCTATTCAAAATCCGACGTCAGGACGGCTTGACTCTGACATGTTACCAGATTCATACCAAATCTTATACCAAGTTGGCATGACTTCGGCGTTTTACTGGATTTAAATCGAATCCAATACCAAGTCAGAGTTAAGGTTAAGGTCGATTTGTCGATTTGTTTGAGTAATTGGATCGATTTGTGCTGAAAACTAGCAAAAATTAAGCAAAATTCCTAAACTTCCATTTAAATTCTCTACAAAAAAATTCCAAAATTAAATGCAATATCTATTCCCCATCTGATTTACACCATCTGCTATCCACCATTCAGAACATTGAATAATCTATTGCATCATCAAGTTCCGAAACTTGAAACGGAAAAAAAAATTTCCGTACATTTGCAACTCCCACAAAAATTTACAAAAACCAACTAAAATTACCTCACAAAAAATTACCATAAATTATACCTTAAAAAACTCCCTAAATGATAACAATGAAATCCACACACAATAAGCCTCGACATTTTTTACTTTTTTGCAAATTCCATTTTTACTCCAAATTTATTTATTTATTTTATCTGTGTCAGTTTGTTGCCTAAATGGAAGCTTCGCACATGTGAAAATTAATATTACATTGAAACACATCCACCCAAAATGGTTGAGTAAAATAGAACTAATTGTTAAAATATATAAATAATAATAATAATAATAATATTCAATTCCACTATCAATAAAGCATCGCCATCTTTTTTTTAAAAAAATATATATAATAGTAGCAGATGATGATGATGATGATGATCATGAGTATGGTATTATTTACAAGATATTTGAAAATGTCGATCGCGTAGGTTTCTTTACTGTAGTGGAAGCATTATGTGAAATCAAATAAAGCACAACCAAAAAAAATTTTATATATAAATTCATGGATAGATTTTTGAATTTTGCCATAGCTTGAATTTCACAAAAAATTGCATATGCTAACAATACATACAAATATGTGCATAACTTAACTTGTCAAAAAATAAGACAGTGAGAGAGAAAAAAATCAAGGCAATTTAGACCGCTGCTCTATTGCAACATCTCCTTCTTTTCGCTTCCTTATAAATGAACTTCTTCTTGTGTCAAAATAAATATAAAAAAAATGTAAAATGCGAGATATAAGAGGCAGTTGGGATGTTTGTTTGTGATGTTGGATGAATGAAGCGCATTGTTGGTTATGGATGGGATTTTTTTGGGAAATTTTCTATCTTACTTACTTACTTACTTCGCTGGTCGGATAGATCAATTGTCTAGCCTGAAGCTGGCTCTAACGCTGGCAAGTTCAAGAATAATTTTCTATCTAAGTATCCAAAATTTGTAATTTAGAAGCTTAAAATAAATGTCATCCATGCTCCGAATAGCACATCGACTGGGTTACTTCTCCGCTAGAACTGCGTTATGTCATCGAATTAACGATTAGTAAAGTAGCTCGAATGCTCCGTGATGGCGGATTTTAACCAATTTTTCCAGTGAAAAATGAGGTTCAATTCATTGTACCGCTCGGGTACGGACTCCTAAAGCTAGCTTTCAACAGCTTGCAACCAGATCTGGAGCTAATATAGTGCTATATAGCTCTGTACTAGCAATTTAAGAAAGTATCAATCTAGATATTTACGGAGTCTTTATAGTACTTTTAAAAACTATGTTGCTTTATAAAAGATGATTTCGGAAATGGTTGCTTGTAAACTTTACCATCCCTAGTCTGATTGTGGGACTGCCAACCTTCAAACGACATGGATTGGATAGTCTTTTACTCTTTCCTTTAATATACTTCTCCTGGCTCATAATTCAGACGCCAGTGATATATTTAGAGGATTCTAGTGTCAGGGTCGATATCACGAGAAGTTATATACATTCTTAACATTTGATCAGCTTCGGAGTCAGTCTTCGACTTTCCCAATCCTCTATCTTTGTTGGGTAGTCATGCTCACTAAGTCAATAAAGCTCATAAGCCTTCTACTGGTATTCCGGTCAATTAACAATTAGTATTTGATAACAGATACTAAAATGCATTCAGTCCCGACTCTCAACATCGATACTAGACTGGCACTGTCTATCCTATTTTCTGCGTACTGAAATCCCTACTTCCAACTAAAATACGCACAAATCCACTCAAACTGCATCAATCCCTTACAAAACATTTCCCAAAAAATTAAGCTAATTTATATTATATATAAACGCGTTTTTAAAAACTATAATATGTGCTAAAGCATCAACAGCAGTAAGCAGCAAAAAAAAAAAAAAACACAAAATTGAGCGAATATAATATTTGCACACAAATACACGAGTACGAAATTGAGAGAACATTAGAAACTCACATACATCGCGAAATAGTGAAATATGTGAGGCAAATAAAATATTTTTTGGGTAAGACACAGACATGAAATGCGCGTGGAAGTTGAAATTTTTTTTTATTTCTTCTCTTGTTGCAAAAAAAAATGAATGAAGAAGAAGGAAAAACGGGCAAAACGCAAATACAAATGAAATGCTCAAAAAAATAGCGGCAATATCATCAAAACCTTCTTCTTTTTGCCTAATGTGTTTCTGTTAGTTTTCGATTAAAACTTTTTATTGTTGTGCATTTTGTGCTGCTTGCTCTCATTTTTTGGGATCTAAAACATCGCACAAAAAAATTTTGGTTCTGCGCTTCTTGGAAGTAGAAGATTTGTTAGCCGAAAGTTCCGAGAAGGTTGCCTTTATCATTGAGAGATCATAGCTTGCGGGAAATTATTGCAACTCTTATAAAATCCCTTATAATTTTAATTGATGTTATGCTGGAGTTGGTTTTTTGGGTTTTTGTGAGATGAGTTGGGGTCGATTGGAGGTTATGTAATTTGGATTATTGGGTTTTATTGAGTTTTAGGCTATATTTGTTGCTCTAAGGCAGCATTGAAGGTTGCTATAGTAGACTAAGGTACTAAATGTGCATTAGAAAATTTACAAAATTTCTATGAAGCTTGATACAGTCTATAATCATATTTTAGATGGGAATTTCAGCCATGCACTTGATATTGGTAGCTGACAAGCGATAGTCAGTGATAAAGTCAGGTTCAGATGCCAACTAAGGGAGGCCATGGATCACTAATGATCTGAATGGGTAGTGAAATCAGTTAGATAAGATTTATCGAATATAAACTGGACATACATCAGAATATGTATTATTTAAACCTAAAATTCCAACATATAGAGTCATATTTTCAATATTTCACAAGGTTTGTCATTGAATCTACATTTTTGGAGTATAATTTGCAATTTTTGAATACATAAAACCTTACTAGAGTTATCATAAGGGTTTAACCTTAAGATATAGCAACCAATTAGCACGCTATGAAAGCACATGGCGTAGAAATGACCGAAAATGATGCCTAAGGCCAGCATGACTCTGGCACATAGTCAAATTCAATGAAATTAGCTCAAAGGTCAGAGTCAAGTCAACCTGAAGCCGGTTTTTGAATTTTCGACATCTAAAGAACGTCATGGATCACAAATCCTGGATTTTCGAAAATATCTACACCATGTGCTTTCCGGGACTAGTGACCAAACAATGGAACTCAATTAGATCTAAGCTATGATCTTACCTAGTTTATAGTTGCAATTAGATGCTAGATGTGGCTTCGATATGCCAAACCCTAGCCATAAGCATCAAAAATTACTATCTACAGTACTGAATACTTTTACTCTAATGATTAGAATCTAATCTACAACCTAAAACCCAAACAGTCCCTAACTCAATCCACTAAGAAGATACCATTTTCGGTAAGCAGCATCTAATACAATAATACCATGAAGACAATTAGAAAAAATTTTTATGTGCTTCGCTTTTTTTTCCTTTCTAAAAAAAATGAAATTCAAAAAAAAAAAAAATGTGTGCAAACTAGTCGAGAAGAATGAAGCGTCCGTTACTTTCAACATTTTTATTTTTTTCTTCTCTTTTTACACAAACTTTGAGGCAAAAAAAAAGGTTTTTTTTGCAAGAAAGAAACCAGAAATTTGTCTTCTTTTGCATGAATCGTAGATTATTGATAATTGAATAAATCTTCTCAACTTTAAAAGAAAAGAGCTTGACTTCTTCTTAGTCTTCATAGTTGTACTATTGCAGATTCTTTTACAATAACGGAATAGAATTTCTTTTTAAAAAAAAGAACTGGCTTTATTGCATTACAATTTCTTATTTTACGTACTTACTCAACTTATTCGTATCGTAATCCATGAAAATGTGAAATAAATGATGCAGGTTTTTTGTAAAGACTAAGAATGTTGTATAAAGGGGTGATGTGAATCACATGCTACTCATTTTTACATGATTTGAAGATTTGAATATTTAGATATGTTTCGGTGAGGGGATGTAAGTGATTTCAAGGTTGTGATGAGTTTAGTCTTCAAAATTGGTATTTTGTTGGATTTTTGATTTTGAGGACTAGTTCTGTGAAATTTGAAGTGTCTTAGGCTGATTTTTGGGTTTATACTCTTGAGCAGCATCAAAGCTTGGACAACAGTCCACTCTGGAGTCAATTTTGGGAGAGAATTTCAGAAAATTCCAAAAAATCCAGTGCTATACCAACTTAGCTTTGAATTCAGATCGAATCAAGCCTAAACCCTAAGTCACGCTAGTCCACGACTGAATTATTGCTCATTTCTACGTCGTATGGCTTCCGGGTCACTCCCGACTAACTAATACACATCAAACCATTCCCAGTTAAGTCTCATTAACACTAAATGCAATCTCACAAGCAATAAATGCTTAATTTGAATTAGAATCAGCAAACGTGACTATATCAGGCTTTATCAGACCCTCCCATCTACCCCGAATTATGAACAACTATATAACCTCTTACTGTACATCTTCAACAACCCACGACCATCCAATATACCATCCCATTAAGCAATTTCATCCTCATTAACGCTGATTATTCCGCATAATCTCTAACAGGTGTTCCGTATTAAAAATATTGCACTTAGATCATTAATTCCTCAAACGCATTTTACAGCTTTTTATATTTTTTTTCCATATTTTTATGAAAACAAAAATCATTGTCTAGGCTATAAATGCAGCATTATTAATAAAGGAATAGACAGTTAGTTGCTAAGCCATTTTTCCAAATCAGGATTAGATTTTGCAGTGATCATTAATATTTTTCTTTCTATTTCTTTACGATTTTATTATCCATAATATATTTCCATGCCATTAAAAAAAGAACGAACGAGTCAGGTTCTTAAAATATAAATAAAAAAAAGCTGTAGAATGTTATAAGGTAGTGATGATGATGTACCTACATCATTACATTACCTACATCTCTTCTTTTTTTCCCTCTATTTTCATCTCTTTTTTGCTAGATATACACATAACATGTATTTTGAGACTATACCTGATTTTACAGTTTGCCTAACAGTTTGCTTTTATTTAAGATGCTGCTTCTGCTGATGCAGTAACAAAACAACAACAACAATAATCAACATGTTGAAATCTGCTATCTTTTATATTTCATATAAATATTTTATTTTTTATTTTTTGCATAAATTGTTTATTCGCGCATTTATAATAATAATTTTATTGAGATAATATTATGGAATGAATGAGCTGTTAAGGATGATATGACTTTGGATGATGAATTTGGGATTGTTTGGAATTTTCTCAATCTTTTGAAGTCAAAGTTTTACTCCCTTTAGAGTTATTCATAGTTTGACGTCCTTCAGATTTTTTCATAGTTTGACTCCTCTTGTGATTCTTCATGGTTTAACTTCACTTGTTATTCTTCATAGTTTGACTTCCTTTAGAATTTTTCATAGTTTAACTCCCTTTAAATATGTTCATAGTTTGATACACCCTGTGCTTCTTCATAGTTTAACTCCTTTTGTGATTCTTCATAGTTCAACTTCCTTTCTGATTCTCCATAATTTGACTTCCTTTAGAATTAGTCATAGTTTAACTCCCCTTGTGATTCTTAATAGTTTGACTACCTTTGTGATTCTTGATAGTTTGACTCCCTTTATGATTCTTCATAGTTTGACTCCCTTTACAATTATTTATAGTTTGACTTCCTTTATAATTCTCCATAGTTTGACTCCCTTTGTGATTCTTCATAGTTTTACTCCCTTTGTGATTCTTCATAGTTTGACTACCTTTGTGACTCTCCATATTTTTTCTCCCATTGTATTCTTCATACTTTGACTTTCTTTATAATTCCTTATATTTTGACTCCCATTATAATTATTCATAGTTTGACTCCCTTTGAGAATCCTCATAGTTTCACTCCCTTTATGATTCTCCATAGTTTGACTCCCTTTGAGAATCCTCAAAGTTTGACTCCCTTTAGATTTCTTTATTGTTCGACTTCCTGAAGAGTACTTGTGATTCTTTATATTTTGACACCCCTTAAATGCGCCTCAATCACTTCCCAATCAGCATTTCTTACTCGATAAATAAATTTTAATATAATATAGTAATAATGTTTTTTTTTTCATATAATAAATATTCACATAATATTTAATGTCCATAATTCAAAGTAACGTTAACGAGATGTTTTCATATAATATGAGTACAAAAAGTATATATAAATTAAATGAATCTACAATGACTAATGAGATTTGTGACCTTGACTTAATTTTCGCACATTTTTTTTTTTCCTCTCTTCACAATTTTTTTCATTTTCTGCCATCCTTTACATATCATCGTAATGTTTCCGGCATTGCACGTTACATGTATCACAACATGTTGTGTGTAGCATAATATAAAGTATAAAAAAAATTATCGTGTCTTATCATGCAACTCTACAATTTCATATTAAATTGCATTCTACACCTATTTGATGATAAAATGATTGGATGGTTTATTATTGCGCGCACATGTTACGATTTATTTTCTTCTCTCTCTTGTGCCTTCATCTTCATCTTATGTACTTCTAGAAAGAAGTAAGAACTTGTTGCAAGTGTGATAAATTGTACGTATAAGTAAAGAAAAAAAAAAGCGGGAAAAAAATGAGTTTTTACGATGATGACGATGATAATAATAATAATAATTTTTATGGGGGAAAATGGCTTGCTTCATATGCAATTTCTCATTTTTTTTTTTTTTTGAAGAGCTTTGAGTATGAAAGAAAAATTGCATGCGTGGTGTTAATACCTATCCTAAGGGCGAACGAACGCTTAGCTTTTTTCTCTTATTTTGTAACGGAATATCTATATTTGTGCTTAGATTGTTTGAGGAGATTTATATGGAAAGATAGCGTGTAATTAGTTTTAAGGTGAATTGTTGGATAGCCGTTCGTGTTTTGATGGAAGTTTTTTTTTGATTTATGTATGAGAGGGTATTACATAGAGTTTGGATATTTGATTGGGGATATCTTGATTATTCTTCTGTTACTACTTAGTATTGGAATAATACTAAGAATAGAAAACAAGTTCTGATCAAGTTTTGATAAATATCCTGAAAAGTTGCTTAGTTATCTAATGTTCAGCATACATTGTATGCAAGAGTCAGAGTCATGAAAAGCATTAAGTGAGGCTAGTTTCATGCGTTAAGTCAGCAGAGTTTCTTATATTTTTAGTCCAATAATTGGTGCTTGAACATCGACCAAGATTATACAGAAGCTTTGCTTCTCTTGCAATTTTCGAGTTCTTACTTACTTACTTCGCTGGTTGTACAGATCAATTGCACAGGTGTTGCCTGAAGCTAGCTTCTACTTGCTAATTTGTAATACCAAGCTCAACATTATCTCTCTTTTCGAGTTCAATAATGAAAGAAAGTGGCAGTAGTGGAATCATATCAATAAGATTCTAGAGAATAAGGACACCTAACTAGGGTTTTCAATACCGGTATCAAAATACATGAAATACCGGTATTGAATACCGGTTTTTCATACAAATCAATACCGGTATTGAAAACCCTACACCTAACAATTACTTAGCCTGAATGGGACTCGAACCCACGTCTTCTAGATCATGTAATCTAGTGCTCAAACCTACTGGGCTATCGAAGGTTGTCAGGGAGATTGGCAGAATGCTAAATTAAACCTTCTTCTTTATTCAATCCTCATTCTTTAACTGACAATGAGCAACATCATCCTTATTGAGTGTGCAGTTGAGTATATTCAGTCAATATAATTGTGCATCCTCATTTTTTGTGGATATTCTCATTAGCATTTCCCTTAACTGTGAAATATTTCATAAATCATATCGAAGTGACACTTAAACGTCGTCTTATCGATGCACAGGCTTAAAACCCAACATTTAGCAACTGTAATAGATAGGAACAGCCACCTAATGAGCCTTCAACATCAATTTGACTTCACTATCTCTTAAGATCACCAAACTACCAATCAGACACTTGAAAATATTTCAGTAACCACCCTTAAGTATCCATAAACCTGCCAAACATAGCAACAGTCTCCCCGCAAATCGGTATAAAAATTTTATTACTTTAACATATCCCTTGATTTTTAAGCCATTTATATTCCAATTCTTTGACTTTCCAAAATTTATGTTTCCTTAATTAACAAAATAGTCTGATAACAATCAAACCTTCAATAATAAAAAAAATCCTCAAAAATGGCGATCCAATCATCGATTTCCTCATCTTATTTTAAGGTAGTCAACTTAGTATGCACGAAAACTGATACAGCTGTAATAAATACTTCACAACAAGAAATTCTCGTTATCGTTGTCAGAATTAGACATAAAAAATATATATGAGATTGTAAAAGACAATATGAATATGAATATTTAAGGGGGAAATATGAGACCTTGGATGTCTATAATTTAATTAAAGATTGTCTTACATCCATTTAGGACTTTTATTTTTGGATATGGGTGTCGTCATTTGATTTGAATTTTTTTTTGGTATAGTAATAATGAGACTATGATCAGTAGCACAAGATGAGAATAAGTGCTGCCTTAGGGTAGCATTGATATCTGAACGGTTGACTCGGGGTCAAAAAATCCTGTTCACCTGAATGTGCCTTTCTATAACCTCAAAATTTCCAAAACATAACCTCAAATCCACATCAAAAATTCACAATTCTTCCCATCCTACCCCGTTTACCCAATAAAACCTCATTATTTCCCATTAAACTTCAATTAATCTCCATTTAACTTTTACGACATAAATCTCGATCATCTTACAGTTCGACCATAAAAATTATTATATACATATTAGAATATAATTAAATAAAGTGATTTTTCTAGGAAGCACATGCTGAATAAAAATAATAAAAAGATTTTTTTTATTGTTTCTAATAAAGTCTTCATTAGATGCAGGCATATTATCTTTGTGCATTATCATTATGGTGTAATAAAGTTGATATCCTACATTTGATGTTACCTGGATTGAATTTAAGTGTTTCTTATTGATGGTCAATATTAGAGGTAGAATTAGAAATTAAATGGGATGTAGAATGAGGATGATATCGATGGATGGAGGGGTTTAGAGGCATTCTATGACTATTCTGCTAGTCAGGCTAGGAATAAGAAGTAGATGGCGGTTAGTAACAAGAAAAGAGGCTCTATATGTGCGGCAATGTAGCTCCTAGATAATCAGGCAACAAATAAAAAGAAAATCATGTCCAATAACAAGAAAAGAACCCAAAAATTCATTAATAATTCGACCAAAATTCACCAAAATTGCCAACATCTTACAAAAGCCCTTTCTTATGATCCCTTCCCATAATTCAATCCAAGAATCATTTAATCCCCAAAAGCATAAAGTGCCAATTTACAGTTATAATGATTAGAAAGTCTCAAAAGACCTTCCAAGAATAAATGCACAATTTATCATCGCGAGACCCAAAAATAATCTTAGATTTTAAAAATTTTATCTAACATCTTACAAGCACACAACAGAAAAAAGTGGGATGAGCTTAACTGCATCATTTAAAAATGAATTTATGAGTTTCGCTAAAAAAATCTTCTTTGTAGGTTTCAGAGAAATAAAAGAAAAAATTAGAGTATGAAGCTGTAATTTAGTAAGCTGATGGAGATTTTGGATGCGATATGGTCATTTTTTATGAATTTTTGATATTGATTTCAAGGCTGAGATTTGGTTGGATTTGGTATTAATGTGAGAATTTGGAGAATTGGCAATTGGAAAAATGTTTAGGTTTAAATTGAGTATTAGAGTTGTATTTGTAAGAGTAAGAATGACTACAATGGACAAATTGTTGTAATATACGATTAACCGATGCTACCCGAAAGTCACATGCTTATTTTAGTTAAACACACAGGCCTATGCCCTGATGCTATGTTTTGCAAATTTTGAGGTTATATTTTGTAAATCTTGAGACATTGTTTTGCAAATGCTGAGGCTTCTAAGGTTAGAATTTGTAACTTTTGAGCTTGGAATTTGCAAATTTTGAGGTTATGTTTTGTGAAATTTTTAGACTTTTAAGGCTAGTTTCGGAAATTTTGTGACTTTTAAGGTTAGAATTTGTAGATTTTGAGGATAGAATTTGGAATTTTTGAGGTTAGAATTTGGAAGTTTTGAGGCTAGGTTCTGTAATCTCTGTTTTAGTCAAATTATCGAGAATAATGTTCAAAATTTGACGAAAAAATGCTAATAAATATATGATAAATGCATTCCATTTAGTCTCAATATCCAACACCAATTCATACACCAACATCCACTTTCATCAACAATCTACAAAAAATATCTCCATTCAAATAATTAACAAGTAGAAAACTAGTAATGAAGCGGATCACGCTTCATGGGAATATTCACACCATACGTAGATCAGAAAACTGTATCTGTGCAAGAATTAAAAACACAACTTGAACAAAATAATTGATTTATGAAATAAATGTGATAAATAATGATTACTTATAGAGTAACTAAAATTATTTAAATGAATGAACTGCGTCCGAACCATTTCTCTACTCACGGCAACATATATTCATAGATTTGCAGTTTCTAGTGCTCGGGAAAATTTTCACGCCTTCACTCGCTTCGCTCCGTTCAGGTCGCAAAAATTTGTGAGCTTCGCTCAACCAAGTCCGGATTGCGTTCGAACTATTAATGTTCGAGCTTCGCTCGAACCGTCTAACTACTCACGGCAAGAAATATTCATAGATATGCAGTTTCTAATGCTTGGGAAAATTTTCACGCCTTCACTCGCTTCGCTCTATTCAGATCGCAAAAATTTGTGAGCTTCTCTCAACCAAGTCCGGACTGCGTCCGAACTAATTAAGTTCGAGTTTCGCTCGAACTATTTTTCTACTGAGCTTCGCTCGCCCGACTTGGGTAGATTATAGTACTTTTATAGATCACTATACGAGCCGGGCTGAGCTTCGCTCGCCCGACTTGGGTAGATTGCAGTACTTTTATAGATCACTATACGAGCCGGGCTGAGCTTCGCTCGCCCGACTTGGGTAGATTACAGTACTTTTATAGATCACTATACGAGCCGGGCTGAGCTTCGCTCGCCCGACTTGAGTAGATTACAGTACTTTTATAGATCATTATACGAGCCGGGCTGAGCTTCGCTCGCCCGACTTGGGTAGATTGCAGTACTTTTATAGATCACTATACGAGCCGGGCTGAGCTTCGCTCGCCCGACTTGGGTAGATTACAGTACTATTATAGATCACTATACGAGCCGGGCTGAGCTTCGCTCGCCCGACTTGGGTAGATTACAGTAGTTTTATAGATCATTATACGAGCCGGGCTGAGCTTCGCTCGCCCGACTTGGGTAGATTGCAGTACTTTTATAGATCACTATACGAGCCGGGCTGAGCTTCGCTCGCTCGACTTGGGTAGATTACAGTACTTTTATAAATCACTAAACCTTATAGTCTAGTAGGATCCTTCTAACTTCCAGACACATAAAATCAAGATCCATACAACTTCTAGACCCATAAAAATAAGATCCAGTAAGGTCCAGTTCACTTACAGACTATCAAAATGAGATCCAGTAGGATCCATATAACTTCCAGACCCATAAAAATAAGATCCAGTAGGATCCAGTTCACTTCCACACCATTAAAATGAGATCCAGTAGGATCCATACAACTTCCAGATACATAAAAACAAGATCCAGTAGGATCCAGTTCACTTCCAGACCATTAAAATGAGATCCAGTAGGATCCATACAACTTCAGATACATAAAAACAAGATCCAGTAGGATCCAGTTCACTTCTAGACCATTAAAACAAGATCCAGTAGGATCCAGTTCACTTCCAGATACATAAAAACAAGATCCAGTAGGATCCAGTTCACTTCCAGACCATTAAAACAAGATCCAGTAGGATCCAGTTCACTTCCAGACCATTGAAATGAGATCCAGTAGGATCCATACAACTTCCAGATACATAAAAACAAGATCCAGTAGAATCCAGTTCACTTCTAGACCATTAAAATGAGATCCAGTAGGATCCATACAACTTCCAGATACATAAAAACAAGATCCAGTAGAATCCAGTTCACTTCTAGACCATTAAAATGAGATCCAGTAGGATCCATACAACTTCCAGATACATAAAAACAAGATCCAGTAGGATCCATTTCACTTCCAGACCATTAAAATGAGATCCAGTAGGATCCAGTTCACTTCTAGACCATTAAAATGAGATCCAGTAGGATCCACACAACTTCCAGAAACATAAAAACAAGATCCAGTAGGATCCAGTTCACTTCTAGACCATTAAAATGAGATCCAGTAGGATCCATACAACTTCCAGATACATAAAAACAAGATCCAGTAGGATCCAGTTCACTTCTAGACCATTAAAATGAGATCCAGTAGGATCCATACAACTTCCAGATACATAAAAACAAGATCCAGTAGGATCCAGTTCACTTCCAGACCATTAAAATGAGATCCAGTAGGATCCATACAACTTCCAGATGCATAAAAACAAGATCCAGTAGGATCCAGTTCACTTCCAGACCATTAAAATGAGATCCAGTAGGATCCATACAACTTCCAGATACATAAAAACAAGATCCAGTAGGATTCAGTTCACTTCTAGACCATTAAAATGAGATCCAGTAGGATCCATACAACTTCCAGATGCATAAAAACAAGTTCCAGTAGGATCCAGTTCACTTCCAGACCATTAAAATGAGATCCAGTAGGATCCATACAACTTCCAGATACATAAAAACAAGATCCAGTAGGATCCAGTTCACTTCTAGACCATTAAAATGAGATCCAGTAGGATCCATACAACTTCCAGATACATAAAAACAAGATCCAGTAGGATCCAGTTCACTTCTAGACCATTAAAATGAGATCCAGTAGGATCCATACAACTTCCAGATTCATAAAAACAAGATCCAGTAGGATCCAGTTCACTTCTAGACCATTAAAATGAGATCCAGTAGGATCCATACAACTTCCAGATACATAAAAACAAGATCCAGTAGGATCCAGTTCACTTCTAGACCATTAAAATGAGATCCAGTAGGATCCATACAACTTCCAGATACATAAAAACAAGATCCAGTAGGATCCAGTTCACTTCCAGACCATTAAAATGAGATCCAGTAGGATCCATACAACTTCCAGATGCATAAAAACAAGATCCAGTAGGATCCAGTTCACTTCCAGACCATTAAAATGAGATCCAGTAGGATCCATACAACTTCCAGATACATAAAAACAAGATCCAGTAGGATTCAGTTCACTTCTAGACCATTAAAATGAGATCCAGTAGGATCCATACAACTTCCAGATACATAAAAACAAGATCCAGTAGGATCCAGTTCACTTCCAGACCATTAAAATGAGATCCAGTAGGATCCATACAACTTCCAGATGCATAAAAACAAGATCCAGTAGGATCCAGTTCACTTCCAGACCATTAAAATGAGATCCAGTAGGATCCATACAACTTCCAGATACATAAAAACAAGATCCAGTAGGATTCAGTTCACTTCCAGACCATTAAAATGAGATCCAGTAGGATCCATACAACTTCCAGATACATAAAAACAAGATCCAGTAGGATCCAGTTCACTTCCAGACCATTAAAATGAGATCCAGTAGGATCCATACAACTTCCAGATGCATAAAAACAAGATCCAGTAGGATCCAGTTCACTTCCAGACCATTAAAATGAGATCCAGTAGGATCCATACAACTTCCAGATTCATAAAAACAAGATCCAGTATGATCCAGTTCACTGCCAGACCATTGAAATGAGATCCAGTAGGATCCATACAACTTCCAGATACATAAAAACAAGATCCAGTAGGATCCAGTTCACTTCCAGACCATTAAAATGAGATCCAGTAGGATCCATACAACTTCCAGATGCATAAAAACAAGATCCAGTAGGATCCAGTTCACTTCCAGACCATTAAAATGAGATCCAGTAGGATCCATACAACTTCCAGATACATAAAAACAAGATCCAGTAGGATTCAGTTCACTTCCAGACCATTAAAATGAGATCCAGTAGGATCCATACAACTTCCAGATACATAAAAACAAGATCCAGTAGGATCCAGTTCACTTCTAGACCATTAAAATGAGATCCAGTAGGATCCATACAACTTCCAGATGCATAAAAACAAGATCCAGTAGGATCCAGTTCACTTCCAGACCATTAAAACAAGATCCAGTAGGATCCAGTTCACTTCCAGACCATTGAAATGAGATCCAGTAGGATCCATACAACTTCCAGATACATAAAAACAAGATCCAGTAGGATCCAGTTCACTTCCAGACCATTGAAATGAGATCCAGTAGAATCTAGTTCACTTCCAGACCATTGAAATGAGATCCAGTAAGATCCATACAACTTCCAGATACATAAAAACAAGATCCAGTAGGATCCAGTTCACTTCCAGACCATTGAAATGAGATCCAGTAGGATCCATACAAATTCCAGATGCATAAAAACAAGATCCAGTAGGATCCAGTTCACTTCCAGACCATTAAAACAAGATCCAGTAGGATCCAGTTCACTTCCAGACCATTGAAATGAGATCCAGTAAGATCCAGTTCACTTCCAGACCATTAAAATGAGATCCAGTAGGATCCATACAACTTCCAGATTCATAAAAACAAGATCCAGTAGGATTCAGTTCACTTCCAGACCATTAAAATGAGATCCAGTAGGATCCATACAACTTCCAGATACATAAAAACAAGATCCAGTAGGATCCAGTTCACTTCCAGACCATTAAAATGAGATCCAGTAGGATCCATACAACTTCCAGATACATAAAAACAAGATCCAGTAGGATCCAGTTCACTTCCAGACCATTAAAATGAGATCCAGTAGGATCCATACAACTTCCAGATTCATAAAAACAAGATCCAGTAGGATTCAGTTCACTTCCAGACCATTAAAATGAGATCCAGTAGGATCCATACAACTTCCAGATACATAAAAACAAGATCCAGTAGGATCCAGTTCACTTCCAGACCATTAAAATGAGATCCAGTAGGATCCATACAACTTCCAGATTCATAAAAACAAGATCCAGTAGGATTCAGTTCACTTCCAGACCATTAAAATGAGATCCAGTAGGATCCATACAACTTCCAGATACATAAAAACAAGATCCAGTAGGATCCAGTTCACTTCCAGACCATTAAAATGAGATCCAGTAATATTCAGTTCAATTTATTTTTTTTTTGTTTACAAAAATGTATTTTGCAATAATCGACTATAATTTGGACCAAAAAAAGACAGTTTTTTACATCTTGTGCCTCAATGGAAGCATCTTATGGCTCCAAAAACAATACAGTTCTTGCCATACCCATTCCCTACCAGAAGCAAAAAACCCGAAGTCTTAGTATTGAGTTTGAAGAGAGATATCGTGCTGATTAACTAACTAACTAACTAACTAACTAACTAACTAAATAACAGAAAGTGTTTTTTTGCGATTTCTCGGCACAGGAAGCACCAATCAAGATGCGGTTTTCACTGTTGGATTGGTATTTTCAGGCACAGACTTTCCACCATTGGAAATATTTGTCAATTCTGTAAGCCTGATGCAGGAAATTAAAAAAACTGAAATTTCAAAATACCAAAAGCAATATATTCACCCAAATTGAAAATTTGGTGTGAATATGATTCAACAAATTTGTATCATTTACTTCTTAATTACACAATCAATGCACAATTCCAATTTTCTCTACTCTGAATTGTTCATACAGTTAGAAAAATTTCCTACCTGATACATCCAATTCATGAGATGTAAGTGTGTAGTTATTTGCAGACTCAAAAATAATAATAATTTACGGTCTACAGTCAATTTCACATGCTATTACCTTCCCAATTTTAATGTTTTTTTACCGAAAAAAAAAAAAATATCTGTAAGCAAAAAGCCTTTGACCTTAAATTGGTGGAGATTAATAGGAAAGCAATAGTTAAGAATTTCTCAAACAATAAATACTTTTTTGATTCTTATTATTCAAATTTTCAAGCATTTAAATTTAATTTGATGTAGCTTAATCGACCTGAAATTGAATTTTTATGCTGTATTGTTGGGAATTCCTATGCGAAAAAGATTGAAAAGTGAATTTTTATTGAGAAAATTGAAAATTGAATGATTTCGAAGAATTTTCTTAAAATTGAACCTTATTACGATTAGGGTGTGGGAGGGGTAGAGTGGGTAAGGAAGAGGGTTCCTGTAAAGTAATAAGTAAACAACCTTAAAACCCAAATTTTTGAACAATTGTGATTTTGAGGATATATTTTGTAATTTTTGAGGTTAGGTTTTGCCAACTTTGAGGTTAAGAATTGTCAAATTTAAGGTTATATTTTGTAAATTTTTAGGTTATATTTTGCAAATTTTGAGGTTATGTTCTGTAAATTTTCCAGCTTTGCTTGACAACTTAGCAAAATCTTCAAACTTTTAATACAAAAAATCTCAAAAATTTTCAATGAAAACATCCAAAATTGCCCTTTCAGTAACCCCGTCCATCATAATTATGAGCGTATCATAAGACATGCCAAATTGAGAGCTTTTATTTATTGTTTTAAACTATCACGACTGAGTTTGGCAGGTTGATTTTCTATGGTTTATTTTACACTTATTGAATTAAATTTTTACAATGAAGTGATTATGATTTTTGGGAGTTGAAGCTGTAGCTTAGATGTTAGTTAGTCTAATTTGGGTATTTAGTGCTCATTTGGACTTTTTGGATTGAGCGTTTGAAACTCAAAATTTGAATTGTAGTTTGGAATAATGAACTCTAAATTGAGTTTCAACATATTTGATAGGAGACAGCTAAATTGTCAAGAGAAGGGCAAGATGTCCTGACAACACCGAGTCGGCTGATTTCGGTTCATTTTTTAAGGCAGAATGAAGAGTTTTAAGAATTCTATGAAGATTCCATATGACTACCTTTTGCCTACGATGTGTCACTCGGGTTTAAGACAAAAAATTCCCTTTTACCACCAAAATTTCAGTCCATACAACAACAACAACTTAACCATGTTACAACATCCGTCTTAATACAAAACCTAATGCTAAAATCAAATGCAAATTGAAATAAGCTTTTGAAGGACAGTCGCGCTGATATCAAGGACTAAAATTTACCATTTCCAAAAAAAATTATTATTCCATTCAGCAAACACAATGCAATTTATAGCTATCGTGATAATACCACAGTCAAATAAGATTATTAGAAATATTAAGTTGACCACTTTAGACGGTCAATAGAAAGTTTCGAAAGCTTAACAGTTTACAAAAGAAATTAAAGTTTTTTTTTTAGTGAATCACATGAAAAAAAGTACGAAACTTTTATATTTTTTTTGGTGATTCCCTGAAAGAATCATAATTGAAATGTTTGAAAAAAGATTGAGGCTTTTAAGTCGTTGTTGTTGTTACTGTGTTATCTCCATTCATTTGTGAAAGCAGAAGCGAAAGCTCTGAGGTGCTTGAACCAGTAAAACACCATGCATTAATTAAATAATTCTTGTAATTTATAAATATAAAAAAAAATTACAAATTTCAAACTAATTTGCCAGCTCTTTTGTTGTCTGCAAATTATGTTAAGTTCACAGTTACAGCAATCGGGTAATTACCTTAAATCCCCCCATTTGACCGTTACATATAAATTACATACATCTTATATATATATATTTTTCTTATTTTTTTTTAAAGCGAAAATTGAATTGAAAAACTGTAAAATCAATCACTGCTGCAAAAAAAAAGTAAATTAAATTGTTTTTCATAAATGAATTTCGATCATTGGCAATTGATGTCGATGATGGAATTAGATTTAAGAATAGGGTCTGAAACTGTTATGGAAATAGCACAGCATACAACTTTTATGTTGAGCGATTTAAATAAGTTCATTAAAAAGTATGAATGGACATATTTAATTCTGATTGTTAATTCTTGGGTTGTTGGGAGATTTGAGGCTTTAAACAAGCTTTAAGGTGGATTTTTGTGGCTTGTAGTTTTGATGAACTTGCTGTCAATACTCGAATTGGATTCAAATTAGACTTTAGCCGACTTTGCCATTCAAACTTCGAGTTAACATCGAGTTTTGCTTCAGGTTGAGTACTTTGCTTTGGTGTTGGTCATGTAGATCAATTACTATGAATGACAATCCTTAAATAGCACCGAAAACTAGCCGCGTATCCAGAGGAGAGAGAAGAATCAACCATTTTTAGACCAAACTCTTCAATTCTTTCCGTTGAAGACTCTCCTCAAGCACATCGTGATTCTTCAACTTGTAATTCTGTCTCAGCAATGTCTCATTTACAGAAGGTAATCAATATATTGGCCTCATAACAATCTGTTGCTTACTGTATTCTAGAAACTGCTTGAAATTGTTAGAATCAGCTATAAACTCAGAAATTCTAATTCAATTTAGACCATTAAGACATAAATTCATAATTTCAAGTCTAAAACTACTAAATTATCAATCCACAAGCCTAACTCCTTCAGAAACTCCACATTCAAACTCAAATTATCACCTGCAACCCAAAAATCTCACAATCTACCCAAAATTTCCTTACCAAAAATTAATTCCTCCATTCAAAAAAATCTCCTTTGATTTCGCCGAACATGTCATTGATTATAATTTGATTCCAACAAATATTACATGCAAAATTTAAGGTGTGATTGAGAATAGGCTAAGAACACGTTAAAAGATATCAAATAACAAGCCGTCCAACTATAACATTTAGATTCCGTAATAACGCAGTTAAAAAAAATAATGATTTTTTCCAGATTCTCATTAACAGTGAGATTAAGCTCAACTGATATTGAAGTCCATTACACCCAAGCCCACCGGCGATGAGCTTTTATTATTTTTCAATAATTTTTTTAATTATTGGTTAATGCAGGGGTGGGTGACTTTTTGGTTTTTTGGGGGATAACTTGGTGGTATGAATTGACTGAAGCTGCATGCTGCATACTTACTTAATTACTTTGCTGGCCGTGCAGATAAATTGGGATCTAAAGCCTTCTTTGGTTTGAGTCTGAAGCTGGCTCCCCCAACTGTGCACGCTGCATGACCCAGGGTATATCAAAGCAGTGTATCTAGCCACAACTTGCGTGTCCGCGAATCACACTAGAACAGCGAAAAAGCACCCGAATCCAACTAGGATCCAACTTTATCTGGCATCGAACCCGGGGCATTTGAGTCGATTGCCAGAATTTCTAACCAACTTGATCATTGCCGTATTTCCGCGCTGCATATGGGTGCTAACTCTAACAAAGGACAAACATGGAGCATGCTCATTTATATAGATTGAGTATATTCATAACTACATAACTCATTCAGGCAAGTGTTAAGGATCATTGATTGTTAAGAACGGTATTCTTCAGTTCATGACATTTCCAGCATGCCTTGCCACACAAGTTGCCCACCACTGATTTTACGGTATTTCTAACGAATGAAGTCCTCATAATTAAGTACGCTTATCTTTAAAACCTTTTAACTTAAATGATCATTTTTTTTGCTGAACTTTAAGCATAATAAGCGAAGATGTAGAAAAATATTAATGATGATGACGGAGATGGCTCTTGCAAGTGGATAGGAAATTTTGCACAAAATGAAAAACCTGTTACTATAAAACTGTTATAAACAATTTTATACAAATTGATCAACTCTTATAAATGGTTCTGCTTTTTTTTTATCTTGTCTCTTTCTCACTCACTCAACCTCCCGCTCATCACTTTATGCCTTCTTATTCAACTACGATTTTATATTTTTTAACTGTAAAAGCTATGCAAGAAATGAAAAAAAAAATACCTCTACTTACATATTACACTTCTTATTATTGCTATTACTTTGGATAGTTTTCTATCGATTCGCAATTTCTTTTCTTCCTTCTTCTTGTTGCTTTATTCTTTTTTTTACCATTTACTTACCTTATTTTTTTTGCGTAAAAAATACAGATAGAAACATTAAAAAAAATATTATTTCGAGTTTATTAAATAGCAATTTATTGGAAAACATGTAAACATCGCATATTACTACCTACAAACACTCGACAGTCTTCTGTTAGAGTCATTATATCTCTCTCCCGAGTGATGAGAAATTATGTTCTGGGTTGTGTGTCGATGACCAGTGAATGGATGTTATGTCTCTCTTTTGTGAGGTTTTAAAGAGCTTGAAAATTTGAATTGTTTAGATTTTTTTGACGGTAGCTTCATGAATTTTTGACAATGGAGACTTTTATTGCTTGATTGAGGCTTAGTATGGAATTCTTAAAAGAGTGAAATTTGGAATTTATAGTTTTTTAGATGACTAGGATCATGTCTAGGTCTTAAGATGGTCAGTATCCAAATTGTTGTAGTTTAAACTAGTCGACATCGCAAAATGACGACATTTGCCGACATTGGAACTAAAAAGGGTCTGGAATCTCGGAAATTCAATTCTCTTTGTGTGCATTTATGCTTTGTTTCTGCTTTTAGAGCTTAGAATACGGCAATAATTGATATTGTACTTAGTAATTTAGTAAATTGATAAACTCGACCTTCTGACTTGAATTTGAGCTCATGCATTAATCTCAATCAGTTCTTGATGCAAGCACAGTTCAAGTCGACCCTATTCGACCCACCACAAATCGATTTAGGTCGCATCAACTTAACTCGATCAATTTAAGTCAATTTTAACCAACTTAACTCGACTATACGCTCTGAAACCTCAATACACCTCAAATAGCCCTTCCCCTAATTACCCATCCAGACACAACATCATAAAACAGTCAATTCTCCACTACATAAATATCTTAAAACCTATAAAAAATAAAACACTTTGTGTAAATGACAACCGATCAATAATTTTTTCTCAAAGTGCCATAACTGACTGTCAGGTGGATTATTAATAGCTAATGTGACAGTTATGTAGATGTAAAAATAAATAAATTTTGATTTATTTTGTAGCGAATGGAGTTAAAGTGTCTATAAATATTTTTTTAAAAAAACAAAATTAAATTTGCGTGACTATTTTGGGTAGTCGGTGATGGTTTAAGTGGAAAGATAATTATTATGAAATTAGTGTTGTTTAGTCATTGGTAGTTTGTAAATAATTACATGTATTATTTACATATTCAATTTGTAGTAAGCGATCCTTGCTGTTTTTGAGTGAAATTTTGAAATGAGGATGGGTAAAGGAGGGGGGATGGGGTAGGAAGGTATCCATTTTGAGCTAATTTGGATCTATCATGTCTTAAAATTGAGGAACATCTCATTTATTGCTGTTTTAAAAGCTTTTCTAGCTATAAACTTTAAAATTCTAACTTTTGAGTTCCCATACTACATTCATCCACTGCTAGCACAATAACACCCATCCACAATAGACAATAACCATATTTTCACCATACTTACTCAATGTCCATTCTCAATTATTCCAACAAAAGCTGTTCATAAGCATATTCAATGCATTTTGAACGCTCAATGCATATTAAAGCACAAAACTCCATTCAACTTTTGTCAATTCTTAAGACCACCCAACGAACCATTTAACAGATCCTACACCGCTCGGGATTACGATCACGATCATCATCGATAGGCAAAAAAGAAGAGGAGAAGAAGAGAAGCAAGTAAAAAAAAAAATACTTTGCAATGTTACGTTATGTGCTTAACTGATTACCGATTTAACAGCACATTTTCTTTTTTTCTGTTGCTCATTTTACAGAAGTAATATTCATTCTATTATTGCAGAAACTATATATATATATATGTATAAAAACTTTAATGCGAATATGAAGTAAAAGGAATAAAAAATTAAATTTGATTTGTTAGCGATATATTAATCGCGTACTTGAGCGGAGCATGTTTGGCGCTGATGAAACTTAACGGTGATTTTAAGATTGCAAACCTATTTTTTTAAAAATGTAATGTTGATGATGCAAATGAGGCACAATCATTTAGAGATTTGACAATGCTATTGAAGATGGCCACTACATGTGTGTATGCCAGGTGGCTTGTGGCCTTGTGGATCTCAATTAGGAATTATCGTTGTGTAACTTTTTAATTATTGTGGACTAGTCAGGCAGATATCGATCAATGGTTTAACCAGAGTGTGGCTTTCTCAAAAATGACCGTTAATTTTTTTCAAAAATTCAAATTTTTTTTGACCGTTAATTTTACTTTTCTTCGTAACGTAAATTTTTATTTTAAAATAAGTTGAGTTCGAATTGTTTGACAATCAAATGTGAGACGGCCATACTCTGGCTTTAACCTTTAAATTATGTTACTCAGTGCAACGACTAGTCACAGTCTCCTAATGAGATGTGAAGTTTATTGAATTTTCATGCAAATTTTGCAGCTCAAACCTATCAATTTCACCACATAACATCCAATAAATCAACATGCAAAATAGACAAATTATGTAAATTATCAAAAAAAGGCCAAACATGTAAAATTTATTCGTGATCATCCATTTTAAATGTTAATATTTGTGTCACTTGATTACCTTTTACTCTCACTTATGGACCTTCTCTAAACGTCCTTTACCATAAGTTTTTTTTTCTATTATCACAAACACAATGACATTCCGTAAAATATCAAAAGGTGTAAAGTAAAATCGACCTATAAAAAAAATATAGCGACAACTTAAAATATATTCATAAATTAATGACATCTTCATAGCTGTTCAAAATATGTGTATGTGATGGGATTTTTTTTGGAGGATTTGAATTTGCATAAAGTCACGATAATAATTGCTACAGAAATAAATCGTAGATTGTAAAATGTTAAGATGATAGAAGCGAAAGAGACAAAAAGTTTCAGTGTCAACATGTTGGTGATGTGATTGTGGTGACTTTTTGTTCAGGATTGTTTGGCAGTTTTTGGGTAGTTTTGGAGATTTTTGGATGTTATGGATTGTGGAATTGATGTAAATTGCTAGGATTTATGGGTTGATTGTGGATCTGTCCTAACTTGACTTTGATTGTGTAAATAGTCTTATAAGCTTAAAGTTTGACATCAATTCGAATTTTGTATTGAAATATTGACTCGAATTCACATAAAATTCGATTCTCCTTCGAGTTATGGTCTACCCTTACTGTACTCGAGGAGCATATTGTGGCAAATTCCATATTTTCGCCGTCATAATGAGTCAAAAGTTGCCAATCACAGAAACGTCAGAGTAGTTCCTCATATTGAATCAATGTGGAGATTTAGCCCAAAAATTACCGTCACAAAGACTAGAGAGTAGTTTCTCGTATTCCTATTAATGTGGCAATTTATCCAAAAACTGCCGTCAAAGCGACATGAGAGCAGTTCCTCGTGTTACCGTCAATGTGGAAATTTTGCGGTTTCTTGGCGACTCTCCTGTGTTAATTAGGTTGTATATGTGCGTAGTCCAGCCAATAGCTTAGTTGCTAGAACTGCATTTAGTATTATTAGGAGTCATTGACTAGCTACAGCTGAAATTCACGAAACAGACTTCAATGAACTGTGAGAATCCCAAGTCAGTTAAGAATATCCATCAAAAACTCAACTAAAATCAACTCAAACTCATCAAAAACTCGAGTCAACTTCAAGTTCTGTCCTCGAAATCCTCTAAAGTACCAAAATATCCACACCAAAAAAAAAAAGTCGACAATGTCCACAAAGGCTTGAAAAATATCGAATGCTTTATTTCAAATAATATAAAATAAATTTTTTTTTCTGCACCACGCCCTAGCGTTGAACATTTAAAGCGACAGAAAGCATTTTTACAATATATATATATATGGGCCACAGTGACAATTTCCAAAAAGTTAATACAGTTGTTTCAATTCATTGTATTCATATACTTTATAGAACTGTGTATACATATATATATATATATATATATATTTGATGACATTGAACAATCAACACAAAACTAATAAAATTCCTTTATATCTCCATACGCACATATGATGGAGCCGCTGCGAGAGAATTACAAGTTCTTCTCTGACTGCTAATTTTAATTCCTTTTATTCTTCTTTGCTTGCCTTTTTTTTTTCATCGCTTTTTCATAATTGGTCGACTTAGAATCTCTGAAGTGATGTTTCCATTTTGAAGACTACACATATATACTTTATAGCTATTTTTTTGCAACCAAATAATATAAAATACAGCACAACATAACCTTGAAAAAAAAATAAAATATATAAAATATTTTAAAAAACAGAATGCCTTATTCGAATGTATCGCGAATTTTTATTCATTCATTCATTCAAGGGTTCTTTAATACGAAAAACTTAATTACTTAATCCGATCATGTAATAGTTGAACCATGTCTATCGTGCATATAAAAAGATTTTTTTTTTTTTTCATCATCGTTTAGTGCTTTGAATACTTTGTATTTCGTGCACAATGGCTGATGGAAAATATAATTTTTTAATAAAATATGTGCTCATGTTCTGTCCTTGAAGAAGTTTTGTCAGAATGGGTTATGGGATTGAGGTGAAATTTGTAGGGTTCGGTGGCTTTTTGGGTGATTTAGTTGGTTTTGGATGGCTATGTGAGGATGAGATGTTCATCAAATTCTTCAATTTTCGTGGCAATTTTAAGTGATTTACGGTTATGTGAGGATATTAGATTGAAATAGTCACAAAATGCTTCAGTTTTCGGATGAATCTTGGTGAACCTCATTCAATCTTATTCGAGGGCTTCAATGCTGTTCATTGACTCCATTTTCTGATCTATAGACATACAATTGTAATGAATCAGCCAAAATATGAATCTTACAACTTGTGATTTTTGAAGGATGTTGTCAAAAACCTTAAGAAAAAAAATATGTAAAACGATTTCAAGCTTTATTAATTCGGTATACGCATGTTTCATTATTATTCCTTTCCGGGTTTAAATACTTACAAAATGTCATCAGAACCAGGAAATCCTTTGATTATCGAAGGTTGTTTTAGAATAGTATGGCGCTGTGATATGCATAAGATAGTCTAAATTAGACTCATTTTGCAGTTAGACTCACTTGAGTCGATTTGATTCCAAACAAAATTTAAATCGACTATAAGTTCTGGTTGAAACTTTGCCAAATGAAAGCTGTCTAGGTTTGGTGTCCATACGATGGTAATGAAAGTGGTTCAGTGGAGCCTATAAAGTTTAATGAAGGAGCCTTCTTCATTAGTATCACTCAGAACTCTTCCCTTCAATATACAAACCAATCGAGCTTCATAACTGAATCAATAAAGTGAACTATGAGCTTTTATACACGACCATACTTTCTTATTTTCTTGGCGAGACATCCCGAGGGTCCATTGGCACATTTAGAGTACTTCGAAAGCTGAATCTGTCTTTAGATAACTTCAACCAATTTCTAATTCCCAGCACTTTTGCATCTTTGCTTACACAAAAATCCCATGAGCTAAAATTGTCCTAAAACCCTTCAAAATCTTCAATCTTTATCTTCAACAATCTTCGTACTAAAACAATTAAACTCTCAATTTCCAATCCAATTCCAATTTCCGCAAACAAATCAATTAAAATAATCTAAAATTCTAAACAAACCTTAAATTTATTATTTTTTTTTACATACATTAAAGCGAATTTCTATGAGAATTTTTTTAGGCCACATTTTGTATACGACATTGACCTCATTTTTTTTATTCAAACTCATTTCAATAGCTGTTGACTTGATGTAATGCGAATAATTTTTTGACAAAAATTATCTATGAGGTCTGATTCAATACACGCATGTTGATTTCATTGTGTTTGATAAGATTCAAATGTCTGTTGATTAAATATGAGTGAGTATGTAAGAATTGTAGGTCATCTTCTTTTTAATGCTGACATTGACCTTAATTTTTGCGAATTACAGATTTGATGAGTTTGAAATTAGATGATGGGTTTTAATGGATTTTTGTGGAATTTTTTGGAAGGTTTGGAAGGAAGTTTCATTTAATTTGGGATAATTTTGCATGATTCGGATGGTTTGGTCGATTTAAGGATCAGATTTGAAGATTTTAAGGTTGACAAAACCTTAAATTGGTTGTAATCTAGCATTGAGTAGAATTTATCACAATCCGGCTTCATGGTAGAGTCATACGGACTTGGAAATACTATTTCCTGACTTTTTGACATCGTGAGTCTTTCGACCGAGTTTAATCTGGTAAAATCTAATAAAATTCGTCAAATTTGGATCTCAAAATTGCCAAATATGCTTAAAAGCTGACAAAATAATCAAAAACTTCCAAATTTCTTCATCCAAATTCTGACAAAATTATCACAAACTCAATGACAACATCCACATGACACCATCAAGCGCCTATATGTAATAGAAAGGGAACATAAACAGCACAAATGCTTCATTTCTCTCGATTCATTTCGAAATTTCGCTAATTAGTTTGTTAAATATCAATAAATCATGAATTGATCGATTATACAATCAATTTAATTTTAGGTAGATACGGTAGGTAGTCTGAAAAAAAAGCTAGCACGACCCGATGGTTAGATGGCGCGAAAAAAAAAGATTGTAATAACGAGGCACAAGAAAATTTGCACACAAAAAAATAAAAAATTCTCTTTTTTTTGTGCTCTTCTCTTCTTTGTGTGTATTGCTAAACACATTTTGGCTGCGATATACATTTGCCAAAATAAAAATTCAGCACGATCATAAAGAAAATGTGATTTTTTTTAGATGTGTAGATTTATGCGTGTAGTTGTTGGCCCCATGTAACTCAGAGAGCATTATACAATGATTTTTTTTTGGTTCCGAATATGTGTTCCCTTTTTCTTCTTTTTGACTTACATACTCGTGATCAGTTTATATTTTATTTTATTTTGTACTGCTGCTTCGTTCTCCTCATTGAATTTTTCAAATGCGTAATTCATCCTTTTATGTGATCAAATTCCAAAATAAGAATTTATTTTTCATTCAGTGCCTTTTAATTATTTGAGAATGTTTCGGTATCGAGTGGTCCCTTGGGGGAAATTTGGAAGGGAATTTATGAGGAGGAAGTTGACATTTTTTGATATTTCTGTATTGATTATGCAGTATTTGAGGCTTGTCAGAGCTTAACAGGTTGAGAGACTTTAAGTTGAATTTAGAGGAAAGAACTAGGCATAGAAATGGCATAAAACCGGCACTAAGAATTCGTGACTCTGGATTGAGGCAAGATTCATTAAAATTCGGCATCTGGAGGGACATATGCCAGCCTGGGATCAGATATTTCACTTATTTCAAGGCATAGTTCTTCTAGATCTTCAAAATTCAATTTTATTCCCTGTTAGGAACTGTCTTCATTCATATAATGGTGGTTTGCTGAGGTATTTGAAGTCATTTGATGCTTAACTTGACCATAAAGGCCTGTTTAATCTAACATACTTGCTTGTTTGGCGAAGACGCACGAGTGTCCATTGCCGCATTTAGAGCTTCTCGAAAGCTGGATCTGTCTTTAAATAACTTCTGTCGGTTTCTTATTCTCAGCACTTGCGCATCATTACTCAAAAAATGTTGGAGTACCAACTTAATATGTTAAAATCAAGTCCCTACTTAGTTCTGATTCACAATATGATATCTACTGACAGTCTGCATATTCAAGACTTCAATCTAGAGGACCATCATCCAAAAACATAAGCCTATTTAATAGCTTCTTTAAATCCCTGAAATTCACTGTCAATCAATAGCAACTAATCATAAATCGTACCAAACTCATGACTAAAACTGTAATTTATGTACTAAACATGTCTCCAACATTATATTTCACAGTCTGACTTTAAAATACTCAAAAAATATACACCAAACAGCCAAAATTCGCAATTAAATTTCCATAAAATGTGCAAAAAAAAAACTTAAAAGAACCTTCCAAAAATCCACGCAAAAATCTTTTCCTAACGCCACAACATTAAAAATTTATTTTTACAGCTCATATGCCTTTTTAAGTGGATATAAAATAAAAAAAGAGTCTTTAAATATTTTTTCATTCTACATGTGTGTGTGCTTTATTTGGTCGGTCGATTCTAGGAAACAAATTAACCCTGACCGAAAGAAGGCAGGAATTGAGATAGATTCGCGAATAAATGCATGGAACTGCCATAAATCAGGAATCGAGCTGTTAGGGGCAGTCAACATGTTGTGCTGCTCGGGCTCAAGTTGTCAATTTATCATATTGAAATCCTGACTTGCAATCAAACAGCACAAGTCATTCCAAACATTACAAACCCATTGCGTATGTAATTGTGAACTTAAAATAGTTTTGCAACCTTGAAAGTTTGCGTATTGGCAAAAAATCGTCGCTTTTTAAAGGTACCAACAATAAAAAACTATAAAACGTGCTATTTTCTTAATTACAACACAACGTCGTTAAGCTTTAAATCGAGCGTGTAGGGAATCAACAAAAAAAAAGTGAATTTTAATTTGAAAGTCTATGAATAAAAATTTAATTAATCTAATTATGAAAACAAGATTGTCATTGAGCACAAATAGCTGAAAAAAAAAATTGTAAATCCATTTGTCGTTGAACTTTTGTGCCAAATTTATTTTTGTTTTGAGTACTGTGCGTGAATGTTGTGGAGATATTAACACTAGTGCAAGTCGAGCATCTGATAAGATTAGAGAAAGATTTGCTAGGCAAATATTTGGGTTGAGTTGGAAATGATTGTGCAAGTCATAGAAATTAATGTAAATTTTGGATTTTATTGGGTTTTGTGGGATTGGATAGGGTGGGCTGATGTGTGAGATTTGATAAGGATTTAGTGAAATTTTGACAAATTTATGATTGATTTGGGATTTTTTTAAGCAAATTCAAGCAAATTTTGACTAAAATCTACAATTTGACCACAAAACTACTAAATTTTGGCTAAAATTGCACTAAAATTGATGTATTCCATTCTATAACTGAACAATACAGATGAAACAGCTCAATTAAGACAATTAAAGCCTTCTAAATTGCTACAACACTTGTCAGTGACAGAAACTTAACTGAGTCATGACAAATTCCTAACCTGAACAGCACAATCGGGGTGCTCCTCTATTGACATCAGAGCTTGACGTCGAGTAGTGTTCCATATGGAGTCAATTCGACTTGGATTGACTTTTTTATACAAAAGCCGAGTTGACTTGAAGCTTTAGGAGACACTTTGAATCTCAGGCCAACGAAGCCATGACAGACATTTATATCCCTCAGACTTTTAACTTACATGACCCCAAATACTCTCAACAGCCAACCCATTTACCTGCACTTAAGCCTTTTACTACCAACATCAATACCCAAATCTATCACAAAAACTCAATTCACTCAACAATTTATTTCCCTTATTATGCCTGACATGTGTTGATGTGCCTCCCATATTTTGCAAGCACATTTTTTTGTTATTATTATTCTAAACAGATTTCTAAATAGCAATTTCAAGAAATTCACGAAACTCTATTTGCATTTAGTTCATGTTATGAAGTTCATAATAAGTAATTTTATACTAGGAAATTGAGGAACAAAATGTGAGAAAATTTTTGCTTAAGAAGGTTTTAAAATTTAATAAAAATGCTTAATTTCTCACGGAAGTTGGTATTAATGGTGAATTTTGGGGACACGTTTGGAAGAAGTTCTGAGAAATTTATTGCATAAAAAAAAAACTTGGAAGAATTATGAGTGGATATTGAATGCTCTTTAGATGACATTAAGGGTTATTGATGTCAATATCACAATTTATAGATGGGTTTGTTATGTAAAGTATTGCTTAAGAGCAACTTAAAGGAATTACTAAGCTAATATTGATAGATGTGATGGAATTTTTGAAGAAAATTTCTAATTTTTTTAGCAATTTTGAGTAGATCTTTACGTGCTGGATTCTGAAATCAATTCAAGGTTGTCGAGACCGAGTGCAAGACTTCCCAGTATCTGCCTCAAAATGTGTTAAGTCGATGAATTCACTTAAAGTCTGGGTTTCAGTCCCAATCCCGATTTTTGAATAGGTCTCGATATTTCGTTGAATTTAAGACTTCAGAATAACCCTAAATTCAATTCAAGGTTGTCGAGGCTGAAACCAAGATTTCTCAGAGCTCCAAGTTTTGGTCTCTAGATGCATCTTGAACGAGACTTTAATGAATTCCCTTGTTGTCTTAGTTTTCTTCCCGATTTTGGTCTCGGAATCAAAAATTCGTTGAAACCGAGACTTCGGGAAGCTCAACATTCAATCTTAGGCCAAGTCGAGGTTCGGTCAATCATAATTAGAGCAGGGTTCGAGCTCTTAGTTCATCATCTTATCTTTGAGCTACATAATGTCATGAGAATTCTTGTCATATTGACACAATCCTCTATATAATGATTTATAAATCAATATCGGTCTCTGGTGGGAATCGAACCCACGTTCAGATATCTGATCTGTTCTTTAACTACTCGGCCATTGAGGTCTTAATCTCTGCTTTGACAGAATTGCCTATATATGACTCAATACCCCAAATTCTACTCAACAAAGACACCACACTTAATGAATCAGACTCTCAAGTCTAAAATAATTTGTAAAATTCTCCAAAACCTCCACTTAATCTCTCTCTAACTTTCTACAAATTGACATCACTAAACTCCAATTGTTCCACATAAAAATTGCAAAAAAAAAGTAGCAAAACTTTTTCTTAAATAAATTTTCTCAACACAAAATAACTAAAATTTTTGCCAATTTACCACTCAATACCAATAATCAACGATTCTGTAATACAGTTTGCAATTTTATTGTTTTCAACACATGCCGCATGTACATTTATTGTATTACTTACGGTGCTAATAATTGTATAACTTTATATTGATAACATATTAAGTGTTGTTGCCTTACATTGACCT
This sequence comes from Chironomus tepperi, assembly GCF_022539635.2. Classification (NCBI taxonomy): domain Eukaryota; kingdom Metazoa; phylum Arthropoda; class Insecta; order Diptera; family Chironomidae; genus Chironomus; species Chironomus tepperi. Next base: position 9,117,301 of record NW_027226207.1, read on the forward strand.
TATTCTACTAAAAATTATTGTAGAAAAATAATCACTTTTTTATTTGTGTGTGCTAACGGAGTTTCCTTTATGCTGTTGGATTTGGAAATTGATGTGAGAAATTAATCGATTTGGATTTTCCGAAAGAGGTTCTTCTTGTTGATCTTGGACAGAAGAAGTTGGAATTGGAATTTTAATAGTTTTGATTTTGGATTTGTAGCAATTTTTGAAAATTGAGGCTGGGAATCGTGTGTACTCTGAGAAGCATGCAAATTTGATTGAGGGATTTAAATATTTTTTGACCGTTATTTTTCAAATAATTATTGACCGTTGTATTTTTAATGCTTTTGATTCACTTTTTGATGGTCATTTCATCTTAAACTGCCATATTAAGTTCTGTGGCTGATCACGGTCAATATCCAAATGCCAATATCAAGCCCTGTATTATTTCTCCTGCCAGCATCTCTCAAAAAATTCAAATATTCTAGAGCCGTTAATAAATAATCCTAAAAATACTGAAAATTGACTTAACTACTCACTTACTGCATCCACGTTCTCATGTGGAGCTTAGGTTACAACAGAAGGCTTTCCATCTGACTCTGTTGCTGGCTCTGTCATCCAATTTGTACAAATACTCTGTCCGTACGTTGAGCTGACATTCTTTCATTACTATTCTGCGCTAATTAGCTTGTGGACCTCTTGTTCGCCTTTTCCGTTGTGAATTCCATCCAAGGGCTGTGTAACAAACTTGTGTTTCTGTCCCAGACCCAAAATTACCCCACAAAACCATTCATAATTCACAAAACTCCATTCCAATTCTTTCACAAATTCTCCTTCTTTTTCCCTCTCAAAAATTCCACAAGACAACAAACTTGGCAACAAAAAAAAAAGAAAAAATTCTCTCCGTACACACAAGAACCTCTCTTCATTCATTCATGGCTCATAACAGCAAATAATGATCACAAACAAAAATATATTTTAGGAAGAATAAACAAGCAAAAGAACACAGAAAATTGCTTGATTATTATTTTCAGCTCATTAAAGTCGAATGCAACGGCTAGTGAGCTTAATGGAAGTATATATAGTTATATTTTTTCTCAATTTATCACATTTGCTTAGCGTTAAGCTTTCTATTAATTCTTGCATGATAAATTACAATAATATTTTTTTTTCTTTATATTTCAATGAGTTTTTTTTTATTTATTGTACGCAATAATCATAATGGATATATGAAATATATTAGTATCTTTTTTGTTCAGATCTTGTGTATGAAAAAGGTGAGAATAAGAAGTAAATATGCTCAGTGCGTTCAATGATCGTGTAGGAAATATAAATTTAATTATTTTATAGAGTCGAGATAATCTGAACACTTGTTATGTTGATAATGTAATTTATATGTTGGATTGTTAGGAATTGGAGGAGCTTTTGGGAGAGGCTTATGGAATTTTTGTGTTGTTTTTTAGATCTAGATTGGGGATTAGGTTGAATTCGGGCATTGCTTTGTAGAAGAGGGTCATTTTTCGTTTGACTTTTATATTCTTCCTAGCTTCCTTTGCTGGTCATACACATCAACTGTGATCCATGGGTTCCCTCAGATGACGTTTCAGGTTGGCTCTATCGCTGGTTTCCGTCTACCAATTATTAATACCAAATTCTATACATATGACTACCTAAAATACTCGGCTTCCAACTGCTGTTGATAAAAGAGGTTTGGAGGAACCTTAAAAGCTCTCTTCTTCATTCGTGTCACTCGGGGGCTGACCTCCAAACCTAAAAAAATCCCTAAAATGCTCCTGAATTCTTCCAGAATTTCTGGCATTTTTTGTCAATATTTCAGACAATTTATTAGATTATGGAAGACTTAGTGATGCATTTTATGCCATTAAAGACCCAAATACTTCCCTGATCCATAATGACTCTCCCAACTCCAACATTATTTTTTCACAATTTTTTCCACCATAATTTCACAAAACTTCCAATCCAAACCTTCCAAAACCGACAAAATATCACATTACGAAGAGTTCATCCAACTGCCTAAAGTTCAGTTAGGCGCTGTAATGACTTATCTTCATCTTTTCGAGGTTATTTATGTGGAATTTTTTTTTCAGTTTTGTCTTAAAGAATTCATTAAAGTTACATGATTAATTTTAAGAGATTAAAAAATTAGAATTGCAAAAATTTTCATTCATAAAAAAAAGAGCAAAAGTTCTTCTTGGTGAATCTGAATGGAGAGTTTTCTGTATTGCTGGGCATAAAGTGTGGTCAGGCGAGAATGGATGTTGAGCTTGAGTTGGTGGAGTTTGTGTTTTTGAGGTTCTGGTTCTGTTTTGATTAGCTTATACGTGAGTTTTGAGAGACATGAAGTTAATTTTGAGTAAATCTCATTTTTGCCATCAAATTAGGCAAAAAGCAGCCTAAACGGTGCAGTTAAGGAAGCTTTAAGTCATTTACTGTCTACTTGGCAATAAAGCATTGTCCACATGACCGCATTGTGCAGTTTGGTGCAATGAATCAGGGAAATACACTTGTATAGTCACAAATCATCACAATGACCTTAAAATGCAGTGAATTTTCAAAGTTTATCCATCAAAAAATCGCACAAAACTCCTCAAAACTGCAGCAAAAATTCACAAAAAAATTACAAATCCATAAAAAACCTTCAAAAAACCAGCCAAAACCCAGTTAATTACTCAAACTAATTTCTCAATAATTAGCAATAAATATTTAAGGAAAATTTTTTAATCAACATCAAAATTTATGCAGTTGTAAAACTTCAAACAGCAACAAACAGCACAAAAGAAATAAGAAAAATTTCTTCAATAATTTTATGTACGTATAAATCATGCACTTGCTTACTGTTTAGTCAGACACTTGAAAAGAGAGAAAAATAAAGGAAATAAGAAGAGGAGATGAAGAAGCAAGGCAAAAAAGTAGAGTAAATTGGGGTGAACATCATTTCATTATGTGCTACTTGTGAAATATTTAGATAGTAAGGCTTATTACAAAAATTAATTCAAAAATCAACAATTTTTCTAGTCGTTGTGGATGTTTAATACATTTATATTAAATAATATTAGCCCTGAGTCTCACTGTGAACTTTTGAATAAATTTTTACGAAATTAAGAGAAAAGTTGCAAAAGATTTTTTGAGTTGTTGGAGGAATAAGGTGCATTTTTTGGGGTTTTGAGGAAATTTAACATTTTAGGGGTTGAAATTGATGCTTATTCGGTATAATATCCCGTATCCTAATGTAACTGAATAACAGAGCTCAAAATTTACTCCAATTTCTGGAAACGAGTCGAATTTAGTTGACTTTATGGTACAAAATATGAATAGCCTTCGAGATCGGCTAAATAGCATTAAAAGTAGTTGACCCAGTATCCGGAGCCAGGTCGTCGTAAATCCAATATAGTGCTGGGTAAGGATCAGACTCAAAAAATCACAATTTTTAGGTTTTTTCCTAGAGTGTTTGACACTTGGCACTTGGATTTGGTAATTGGCAGGCGGATGTCAGCGAAAAGGTCCGCTTTATGCGTGATCTCAGAAAGTCTGATTCTAAATGGTGAATTTAAGTCGAATTCGGCACAAAGACTGAATCTCGTCAGCCTAATGTCGAATTTGCTGATCAACTCACCAAATTAGACTATTCAAGGTCTTTTTCAGTATAAATCAATTCCAATTCTATATCCAACAAAATTTGCATATTTAGAGCAATTAAAGGAATCCATAAATTAAATATTTGCACCGATCATTTTGCTATTTTGTTGAATTTTTACATATTTGATGGTGAAATTCAGTGATCAGTCAACAAACAGCTGTTTTAGTAAATGACATTGAATGTGTTGCATCTGTTTTTGGCATTGTTTGGCGGTATTTTCAGATACAACTTGAATAAACATTTAAGTTGTAAGTTTTGATCAACTTTCAATATTATATTGGATATTTTGGTCATTCTACTTCCTTATATCCTTCCATTTGGACATTTTTCTTTGATTTTTGGAGGATTGTGAGTGTTAGTGGCTTGGTGGCGAAATGGTTCAGAATTTAGGAAACTAATTATTGCAATCCCGATCCTGGAATCACTGACTTGAGACTCTACATGAGAATTAATAGCCGTAAATCGCCCTAACGCAACTCCGAACGACTAAAGGCTCTCATTGACCCGAAGAAGCTATTTTATGACATTTTGCGTCGAGTCTTGACTTGTCTAAATTTAGACCAAAAAAATCCACTTTTAATTCCATCAAAATTCAATATTTACGCATTAAGATTAACAATTCTTCATTTTGGCGCCAAAAGTATTACCATCATAAGATCTCATACAAAATAAGAATTAATTATGCATAATACAAAACTGTTAATAAATAGAATCGACAAAAAATCTTGATTTCAATTTTTAATTATCAAATATTGACCAAAAAGTTACTTCCAACTGATCTAGCAAAAAAAATAATCTCAAATTGCATCACTCTAGGCAATAAAAAGTATCCAAATAACTGTCAAATTTAACAACCAGCCCACCCAAATCGTCCGCAATCTCGCCGAAATTTTCATTCTCCAAAATATCAAAAAATTGCGCTAAAAAAACTGCACAAGTAGTTGAAAATTTGAAATATATTTTTTTTAGTAACAGAAATATAAAAAAACCTTTTTCATTTCATTGTGTGTGGATGCTTTTTTTTTTGGCTAAACAGAAAATATATATATTTCTATAATTTATATGTACCGACTAGGGGGGTACTAAGGGGGTGTTAATCCTCTTTTTGGAGAAAATTCTTCAATTTGCCTGATCGTCAAACAATTTTTAAGGCAGCTAACTTTTGGACACATGGAATCCAAGTGCTGATGATTAATGGCAATTAACAGAAAAAATGGCACTTGGACGTCATATGTCGGTCATTTGGCTGCCTTGAATAATTTGGTCCAATAGTGTTGCTAGGGTTGTTCATGGAACGTCTTTTGGATAGCTGGAATAATGCACTTGTAGTGCCAAAGCTCCTAATGCTGATAACGCCTCCAGTCCAGAGAGCGTCCGCTAATTCCGACTGGTGAGCTTTAAATCGCTAGGCTTTTTCCTAGTCCAGTCTAGGTCGTCATTTTTAGTGAAGTCTAACTATCTTATTAGTTCTCCTAGCTTGTAGTTAAGAATTCGGTTTGCTGGATTAACACGCCCTGTAATAACCAGAGTCTTCGACTCCGTCCCGTGTATCATATTTATCTAGGATTTACGTTTTCTTCTATTTGGTCCCATAGCATGTAGTTAAGATGGTGGCTTGTTAGGCCAACACACTTTATATTAATTGAGCCTAGCTCGACTTTTTCTTACTATGTGACTTGAATTGACAATCTCATTCATTTGGTCTGTTAGCTTGTAAAAAAGGATGGTAGCTTGCTAGGTCAACTCATCCTATATTACCCTGAGTCTCGTTCAACTCCGCCCCACTATGTAACTTGGATTGACGGTCTCTAATGCGAGAAAGTGAGATTGATACACGGTAGAGTTAAGCTAGCATAGGCAAGAAGCATGCTTTCATGGTGCAGAATAACCACTACAGTACCTACATTTATGATAATAAAGAGAGAGGGAGTACCCCTCTAAAAATTCCTAACTACATCTCTACAACCGACCCAAACATTGATAGACGCAGTTATTTTTTTTTTTGTTTCTGTGCCATACGGCATGATATGTGTATATGTGAAAGTAAACTTTTTTTTTTGTTATGTATACATTCAAATAATAGTACATAGTACTGTCCTAAATTCGGCAAAAAAAAACTCTCGCAAAAAAAAAATTGATCAACTCACACCAAAAACTGACCTTCAAGTTATAAAAAAAAATTAATTTGAATTTGAAAAATACATATGAACATTTTTTTGAAAAAAAAAAATATGAAGAGGAACATTACTATGGTGTAGTGGGGGAAGATACATGAGTTTGTGCAAAATTGTATGCTTCTTCTAAAGATGTAAATTTTTTTTTATTTCAGGGATGAAGAAGAAGATGCGAAAGAAATAATTGTGTGTTGTTCATTTTGCCGTAGATTCTACGTCTGTAAAGTACATCTTACTATTTATTTATATTTCTGTGAATTGATAACAGTGTATCGAGTGATGTTAAGACGTGTCACATGAAAATAAGTCATGTCTGTTCCTTACTGACCTCAATAATTAAATCAATCCCTTCCGGATTTTTTGTATATTTTTTTTTTCGGTTGTATTTGTGCGTGAGTTTATGATAAAATAATGTGCTGATCGCAAAAAAAAAGAGTTTTTGCAAATATTTAAGAACTATACACAAAGAAAATTTTTTACATGCTTAGCCGAACATTTTCAAGGTCAGTATAAAAAAGGCTGTGATGTGTGTTTGCAAAAAATAAAATATTATAATTTTTTTTTTATTTATACTGACATGAGGGGTGGATTGGTAGTGATGTTTGGTGGATATTGAAGGGTATTTTGGGTTAGTGTACCCTCATCCCACTCTCTCTTATACCGCATACCATATTTCGTTCTAATTTGCCCTACTTGCTAAAATTTGGAATAATTCGGATTGAATCAAAATTAATTTTGAAGATTTTTTATGAATTTTTTGAAAATCTTCAGCATTTTACAGAAAATAGAGCAGTTCATGTTAGTTTAGTTAAGTGCTCCGTGACATATTAGTGCATTATTAAATTATGTCATTGTCAAATAAAGCTTGAAAACTATGATTAAAAATTGAATGACATTTTAAAAGTCTTGGGTGCAAATTAAGTATGCCAGTCTTGGTTATCACCAATCTTGACTCATGATCATCGATATTAGTTCTAGTCTAGTTTACATTCTGGTCCTGACTGGACAAAAATACGTTGTATTTGCAGGTTAATATTCAGTTATTGAGTATTTATAGATTATTTTTGACCACTCGGAGGGTACTTAAGGTTATCGGCTTACTAACACGATCACCAAGCCTTCTTAAGGCAGCATGTCACAATTTTCATCCATTTTGACGTCACATAATGTGATTTACCTCCGAATACTATTCAAAATGCGAATCGAGTACCAAAAGTGGTTAATCGACCGCAGTTCTAGTTATTAACAATATATTATGTCCATTCTGAAACTATTTAGAATAGCTTCTGCAAACGACCTAGACTCTGATCCGAACAGCATTAGCTCTGGAGCGGTGTTATTCTGACTTAGTATTAGATTTAAACACAATCCAGATTTTTGACCGATCAACCCAGTAATGGGCAACCTGTGTACCGTGACACACTAAATAATTTCTGATATAACATAAGCCAAATACCGTTTGCAGTTATAGTCAAGACTATACACTAAATTGTGCAGCTATAAATAAAAGGTTGCTCAGCACTGGATTAAACAAGGATTATCCAATTTGTGCTATTCAGTTAAATATCACTTAATATTACACATCATTCGTAAATAGCATCTCATCCACTAAACAATATGACACACAACAACTTGCCATTCATTTTTCATCGCACTCTCAATTTCGATGGCGTTAGATGTGAAATATTTTGTAAAAAAAAAAACAGTCATTCCGATAACGAAAACGACTGCTTGACACTTGCATTAATGCCATTAAATTGGTAACTAAGTAATTTTTGATTTCTCTGTTCCTCAAAATGTGTAATTGACGACATCAAAAAAAAGTTTTATATTTTTAGAATATGTAGAAGTAACGGAACATTTGTAACCATATGTATGGCTATCTTTCATTTCTTCTTCTTTACCTTCATTTCTTGCTGCCGTTTGAAATTTAATTGAATTGATTGATTGACTTGCAAAAGACAGAAAAAAAAAAACTTTTTGATTTATTGAAAGCATTGGGGGAATTTTTATACTTTTTTTTGCGCTAGACTGAGTTGGAATTTTTGTGTGATGAGAAATGGATTGACTTTTTTTTTTATAATGAAAAGAATTTGTGTTGATATGGTAACGGATTTTGAGATTTGATGACAGTCACTGATGAGATATAACTGTTGTTTAGTTTTTGTTATAGATTGATGTAAATTGAGTGGACATTTTTGTGTAATTTGTGATGATGTTGGATGTTGATATGAGGCTGATTTGAGGCTGATTTGATGCTGACTTAAGGCTGATTTGATGCTTATTTGAGGCTGATTGGATGGTTATCACAAAGATCATTGCTCGATCTTGAGGTATTTGCATCAATTAACTACTGATCTTGTCTCAAATGCTGTTTCTCAAAGGTACTTATTTCGTTACTTCCTTGCCTATGGACACACGTGGGACCATTGTCGCACGTAGAGAATGTCTATAGCCAGTTCTATCCTTCCAGAACTTCTATTAGTTCAGAATGTAAAGCTGCTTCTTAAGCGTACATTCATATAATGTCTTTAAAGACACTTTATCCATAGTTAACAGTCTAAACTGGCTCTAACTTAGAGGTTCTGATGAATTTCCACTAAATTGACTCTCTCACTGCTCCAACAAACCTTCCTGACATCCTCTTTGACCTTTATATCCAATATAAAAGAACCTAAATTCCCCCAATTCCCACCCGATTCCCAATAAGCCTCACTGCTCCAACAAACCTTCCTGACGTCTTCTTTGCCCTTTACATCCAAATCAAAACACCCTAAATTCCCCAAAAATTCCCACCCCATCCCCAAACATCACTCACCAACTCTGTAATCAATCACATTTATTAAAACACCTTTTTTAAATTTGTGTCTACTGCTACACATTTCACATTTATGCAATAGTTAACAGATTTTTATAATAATTAAATCTGTATCAAATAGTGAGCAAAAATATCAGCTTCACCTGACATAATTTGACTATAAATTATCGTTGATCAGTAATTTTGGACTAACATGTTATTGAATTGAGATTAATTGTTGGATTTTTTTTTTTTTGCAAAATGTGTGGATTTTGGTGAAATTATGTAAGGGCAATTATTCGGTAGTTGCTTTAAGATTGAGTTGGAAATTTTGTGTTGATGTGTGGGTTAACAGGTGCTTGTGGTTGGTGGAATAGAGACATTATAGCTCTTCTGAGTAGTTAGAGCTTTATTTGATTAGATTTAGGACTAGTTGTTAAGGCAATTAATGTCATTTAGTTGTAAATTGTAATTCCTACAACTAGGCATGCAACTAGTCAAAGCAAGTGACAAAAAAGCTTCAAAAAGTGACAAACTTGGTCATCTAAGTTGTCTGCTTCCTATAAAAGCCTATTAAACTGGTTCTAAATTGATCAGTAATGCGAAAAGGGTCTTAAACCTCAACTGCTGTTAAACTTCCAATGCTCAACTCAGTCTCTGCATCAGCATTCCAAGTCCCTCACCCAATATTCATGCCTTCGTGAGAAAATCATAACTTCCATATACCTATATCAAATTAAATAACAACAAATTCATTAGACGCAAAATTTTAAATGATTTCAAATTGACCCAAAAGGTTCTAATTACTAATACAAATCACAAGGAAGTATTATTTTTTTACATAAATGACGCCCATTTGTTATTCATTCGGTTTTTTGCTGTTTCATAACCACATGATATGCCTTAAAGATCATGGTGTATAAATTTGATATTTTTGAATCAAGTAAATCTAGTAGGACAGGATGTTTGGATGTTTTTGAGGTGTTTTTGAAAGGTTGTTGGATTAGACAGTTGTGGGCAACCTTTTTTGTGGAGCGGAACAGCTTGGAGATGAGGCTTGATGGAAACTGGACATGACATATGGTTAATGGTATTTTGGAGTATTTTTTGGGGATTCTGACTAGATTTGAGACTCTTTTATCTGAAATTGTAGTGACAGTTATGATAAATAAGGTGCTATAGAGTCTCAAATTGCAATTGTTGATGTCCATCGTCACCAAATCACCCTAAAATTCTAGAAAATACTCATAAAATTCATTCAAATTCCCACAAATCCTCAAAAAATCCATTAAAACTTTTTTATTACAGTTTACATTAAAATTTATATCTCTCTCGAGCCACAACACCCTCCAAACTACGCGTGATCTCATAAAAAAATTTCCAATAGCTAATTAGAAAGTGTGAAACAACAAATAAAATGATGTAAAAAATAATCGTAAAAGTAATTTCATTATCCTCAAAACTATTAATATCTCCATCTCAATGGTGCAATAATTTGCACACCATTTCGACACAGCCTGACAAGCCTACCTCATCAACTTGATTTCAATTCTTCTTATTATTTGTCAACAAACTTGTCGTCTATTTTTGTGGCTTTTGTAACTGGTTTGAATTAGTTGAAATTGTATTATACACGAGTAATAATCTTAATAACTGTCAGTGGAGATTAAGATTAGCTTTTTATCGTAGAATGGAACATGTTTTTAATTGTTTTGATTGTTGTTATTGATTGAAAAATGATTGGGATTCTTATTTTGTTGTTGGATGTGGATAGAGTTGGAGATGTTGAGTTAGAAGCCATTAAAAAGGATTCTGGGGCTGATTTATTCGGTACTAGTCCTGTACAGATGCACCAAATCATCATATTGGGTGCCAATTAACTGTAATGTTGCTATTAAGGCACTATTAAGTTTTGCGTTCAATTCGACGTCATCCTGTCAACTATATTGTGCTGTGTGAGACTATGTTTGATCATTTGGTCAATCAAGAGCATCACAAAGCTTTGAATTGAATTTTTAGACGACAAGCATTTGTCATGAAACCTTTGGGACATCCTCATGTACTTATGGTGACTTAGAATTACCTAGAACTGCTTAAATTCTTTAAAATGCTAATCAAGGTTCCAACTTCTTAAAATCTTCAAAGTATTTGCAATTATACAGCTCATACTAACTCTAATCCTTCAAAATACCAAAAATAAGTTCCCAAACATCAATCCTTAACCATCTACAACCAAAAAACTAAATCAAACTCCCAAAACACACCAAATCTCATCATCCAAACTCAATTAAATATTCTAAAGTATTTTTAGAACAAACAATATTGCAAAAATAAAAAGTCTTAATTAAAGTGGGTCAGAATTTATCAATTGTGAGGTCAGTGAATTGTTTGTTCTACATTCTCAAAAATTAAATTCCCTCTGATGATCCCTCTTGAGCTCTATTGTCCAGCCTCAAATATTTATCTAATGAAGGACGTGAGAAATCACAAAAATGGGTCAATTTTGAAGAACATTTTTGAGTTTCATAACTCAATTATCGCATCTGTGATAAAAAGAAAAAAATCCAAATTGTACAGAAGTTGATCATGTAATATTTGAAAATGATGTGTATTTTTAGCCACCCGAGGAGCTTTATCACTTATTACATGGCAGAAGACGGAGATAAGATTGCAAAAAAAAAAATGTCTCGCTTTGAATTTTTTTTCAGTACATAAAAATTTTATATTTTATTACAGAAAATGACAAAGGCCACAAAGTCTGTTTGCATTATCACAAGTCTTTGGGGGGAGTTCATTAGTTAAGTAACGCCTTAGACAGCTTGAGCTTTGGCTCGACTTTTCCATCCAAAAACCGAGTCGACTTTGAGCTCTGGCTCGACTTTTCCATCCAAACTCGAGTCGATTTGAGCTCTGGCTCGACTTTTTCATCCAAAACGCAAGTCAACTTAAGTTCTGGCGCGACTTTTCCATCCAAAATCCTAGTGAAATTGAACTCTGATTCGAGTGTCACGTAATAATCAGCCAACCCCTCTAGTCACTCACAAAATAAAAATAAAAGTAAATACGAATGTGCAATGTGTGTTAAAAATATTCTAAAATTATATATTTTACGATGAAAAGCTTATCATCTTGCTCATTCAGCTTTTAAAAAAAAATTTAACATTCATATAAATGTGCCATGATAACGAGTGAATATTAGAATAAATATAGAAATTTACAGTCCCTCATAATAATTTCAAATGTTTGTAAATCAGAAGAAGAAATGAAATTCTTTTTTTTTTTGCGATTCAGAATTTCGTAAGGTAGAATTGTTGGCAATTTAATTGTGATAAGGCGTGAAATTTTGTGTATTTAATTTTTGTGAATTTTATTTTTCCGGGTTCATGATTGAAATAGATTGATGATAAGTATGTTAACGTAAATGATGAGTGTAAGAAGTCGTAAAAAATTGCAATTTTTTTGAGGTGGAAGAAGTGGTTGATTAATGTTTGAGTTGTTGTCAACTGTGGACTGTTTTTGGGCAGCAATAAAGTTCATTTGTGAGCAACATAGAATTTCATGTCGGTTAGGGCATTTTGTGGAATCTACTTAGAATCCATTTAGGCTATTTCGTCTGATTTGCATCGATTGAGAGTGAATTTAATTATTTTGCAGATCAATTGTGCCTTTATTTCAGTTTATTAACGTTATTTGCTTAAGGAACATCATGTACACCTGTTTAGCTCGAAAAAGTAAACACATTCCCTAGCAAAATGCTTAAAAGCATCTAAATCGGATTTGATGCATCAAAATGGGCCAAAAACAGCTGTCATGGTGTATTCAGGACCTTCTGCGTCATTTTGATGTTTCGCTATGAACACGACGACGTAATATAATCCTTAAGACCAGGCAGGATGACTCAGGCATGTTGCTCTATTTAAATCAAATCCAATCGATGCTAATTGACTTAAGATGACTTCAAATGACTGAAGAACTGATGACTTAAGGTTAACGTTTGATTGTGCAACTAAACAAATGATCAGGAACTCGAGCATAAGCTATTTCAATATAAGATATACTTACATATTCATAAGGTTCTAGCATAAGTAAGCTATTTAAATGTTTCATTACTGAAGTATTTACACTAATATTGCAGCTCATTGTCTGTCTTGGTAGACTAGAGTTAGTAATGTCAACGAAGAAATGGTTCACTTCTCATTTTAAATTGCAAGTTTAAGTGCATTGACTTGACAAGCTTTCACTCACTATACCAATCTTAATCAAGAAATACTCATTCATGGCACATTGTATTACTTTCAATCTGAGTACCTAAAAGATTATTTCTGGTTCCAAAAATAGAATTTCAACTCAAATCAAAATAAAGATTCTCACAATCTAAATCCAAAACGCGTGCTGAATACACCAACATTACCTTCAAAAGCAAGCCTCCATCTTCATATTCCTACAATACACAAATTTTTTAAAATCCACAAAAATACTTAATATCCATAACCCATACACATCAGTTGATATATTTTGATAATCTACATACCTAATCTAAAATGTACATAATCTAAAAGCGTTTATATACACAACAAGTAAGCCTTAAGCCTTACAAAAGCTTCACATTATCACACATTGTCAAATGATAAGTTCTGTGCTGTAAGGCACAGGCACAATAAACATTTTCTCATCTTCTTATGCCGCTCACTTTTTGTGTATTTTTCTTTTCTCTCTGTTGACAATGAATAAGCCACGTTTATATTCACGTTTTTTTATGATTATATAATACTTTATACTCCCGGTGATTACTGTTATTTTGATATAATTGAGCGCATATGTGTGGCTGTACTTGAGTGAAAGTTTTTTGTAATTCTTTATGATTTTCGTGTGCGATTTAGAATGATCAGCTATGGCGATAACTTGATGGAAAATTAATTGGTAGATTTCTTGAATTGCGTGCTACTGACGTTTAATACGTCCGGTCGAGGAACACCTGTTGACTTGATGACAAGTCATGTTTTGGACATGATGTGTGAATAATTAGTTAAGTGGATGTGAATTGTTGGTTTAAGGGTTTTTGGATGATTTTTGAGGGTTCTGAGGAAATTTGAGGAGGTTTGAGGAGGTTTGAGGGAATTTGAGGGGGTTTGAGGGTATTTGGGGGGGGTTTGAGGAGTTTTGAGGGGTTTTGAAGGATGTTGAGGGCAAATGAAGGCTTGTAAGTAATTTGTGATCCTGATGGGCCTTTAAATGCACAACATAGTCCGATTTCGAGTGCAACAGGCTGCGACTTGTCGACTACATGTCTAGAATTCAGTAACAATGCAGGATTTGGACCCAAATCCTCAACATCAGGACCTATGACTCCCTATCCAGCCCTTAACAACCCTGTCACCTCATTACTCAGCTCATCATGTACATTATCCACAAATAACATTCAAATCCTACTCAAAATTCCCTCCAAAACAGCATCACATCCATCACAAAAATTCTTCTTACTTCCATTGACCTCTTCAACCTCCTTCTTTATTCGCAATATGTTTATGATTTTTTTTTTATGCGAACTTTAAAGACTGTGCCATTCAATTCATCAAAATAAGTCGCGTGAGGTAATCAACGGTCTTTAAGGTTAACATAAATTTGATAGAATTTAAGTCTTTTGATATTTTACAAAATATTTTGTAATTTTTTAAGTCGTGTAGTGTATTACATTGTATGCGGGATTGAACATGTTATTATTAATAATGATTGGGCCGGGAATTTTTGTTTGAAGATGACTCAAAATTTAATGGAAGATGAAGCAAAAAGTAATAAAATATTTCTGTAGAAAGTTACACGGTGTTATCAAAAAGTTCAAATTTTATTTTAATTTTTATTGAGTTGTGGGACTTTGTGTAATGAATTTTGAGTCATAGGATGAGGTTTGTATTGAGTTATGGGTGCTGTGGTATACCGCTTGATATTAGGGTTGCTGACAAAGGATGTGGACACATTATAGTGCCATAGCATCTTTTTCGTTGGGTGTGGTGTTCAATAAGGTTGCCGATAGTCTTGTTATCAACAAATTTTGGATTCCGAGACCAAGAACGAGACCGAAATTGAGTCTACAAGGTAAATCCGAAAAGTTTTGGTCTCATAATCGACAATCCTCGATCGATCAGTGCCACAATTTGACAAATTACTCAATTTTCAACCCTTAAACGCATCTATCTACACTATTTATATGATAATCAATCTCTAAACTACTAATTTCATATAAAATTATCTATAATCAAGCATTGGAAAATATATGAAAGATTATTACTAAATTAACAGCCTAAAAATTCAATCCTAATGCAAAGTTCATCCTTCAAATTCTCATTATATATTTTATGTTTATTTAACAAATTCCAAATGTTTTTGAATATGGAAATAAGCAGTAAATTTTGTTATTCCATGCATTTTCAACCAGAATCAACTAGTGTCTTCAAGCATTCAATAATGCAGCTGTAAATTCTTAAGTTTAAGCCGAATTTAGATGCTTTTGAGCAGCAGAATATTAGAAAATAATCAAAATGACACAGAATTATCTAACGAATTCTAACAATCAACCTTAAATGGAATTTGAAATCTCTAAAAATTCTCGAATAAAAAAAATCGTAAAATGTCTACTTGAATTTATATTTATATTTACAACAATTTTAATAAGCAGTAGTTTTTATTGTAAATTTTTTGGCAATCAACATCAAATATCAAAGGTTCTTTGTAGGAAAATGAACAGTAGCTAATGCAGTTATTGGAATTTGTGGTGAAGAGCATGCTTTAATGCTGCTAGGGAAGTTGATTCAAATTTGGAAGCTAA
The DNA here is from genome assembly GCF_022539635.2 of Chironomus tepperi. Classification (NCBI taxonomy): domain Eukaryota; kingdom Metazoa; phylum Arthropoda; class Insecta; order Diptera; family Chironomidae; genus Chironomus; species Chironomus tepperi. Next base: position 9,132,732 of record NW_027226207.1, read on the forward strand.
GACATCGTTTTGGTGACCAAACATGATGTTTTAATCCCTGATCCTTGCCCGTTTTAGAAGCTTACAATGACATATTCCAATACATTCTACTAGAATTTATCACTTCAGATCAGAATCCCAACAGAATCTCAAACAGCTATGACTAAAGCATACAGTCAAAATGGGTCGAAATCATCTATATACACTCAAATTTAATTGATTTAGATGAACTCAACATATGAAGTCAAGTTTTTTATCACCACTTGACACATTATCGCAAAAAATATTGCACACTTATGATTAGAAACTCGAAAATTGGATTGATAACTTTTATTGAGCAGATTCCAGTTTAATTATCTGATTGCATTTGCTGATTGGGAGCAGACCTACTCCGATTGGGAGCAATATAGCTTGATATTCATAGAAATTCGTTTTAAAGGCTCGATTTTGTCAAAATTTGTATGAAATTTAGCTACGAATTGTGTTTAAGCCTACCTGAGTGACACAAGGTCCAATCTAGAAGCCACACGGATCTTCTAGTCTACAAATCCAACCCGTGACTTGTGTCGCTCGATATAGACTTCAAAATTCCACCAATTAACATATTTTTTCATTCATTTTTCCCAATTTCTTGTCCACTAGATTCACAAATATTACAAAAACACCAACCACGTGCCTTCCATTTTTAATGTCAAACAACCTATATCAAGAAACTCAAATATTTACGATCTATACCTGATTTAATCCAATCAAATACAACTTCCTGATTAAGATCTACACAACAACAAAAAAAAACTTACATTTATCCTACATTTTTGACTATAAAACTAATAAATTTAGTCAGTGACAAGCATAAATATCAAATGAACACCGTATCAATACCTAATGTGCACAGCACAACAAAAAGTCAATGCTTTTCTAGCACAGGAGTGATTGAAATGTACTAAATTAATGTAAATTTATTCGCTTAAATGATCTTTATCTTTGTTATAAAGCTATACAAAAGGAATTTCTTGTTAGTTTCTATAAATTCTTTACAAAACATCTGCAAATGGAAGAAGCTTTCAAGGTCGGGTATGCATAAAGAATTGGTAAAATTTGGAGATTGAGAGCAATTTAGGTGGGAAGGTTTAGTTGCTGTTTGAGGAATTTAGGGATACAGATATCAATATAGTCTTGGGAGGAGGTCCTTAGCATTACACAAATGGGGTTAAAACCCATCTTTTACCCCCCTAAATGCCTCTTTAACCATTATACTCGAATTTTGACAATTCTAATGACTTTTAGACCTTATATGAGCATTAGAAATGTAAGCATCAAGCTAGTCATGGACAGATGATACTAAACAAGTCAAAAATTAGGTTCAGCTCCACTTGCTCCCCTCTTGAGTGCTAGTCTATCAATTTCACTCGAATTTTGAGAATTCCAATGTGTTTGGGAATTTGGGGATTTGGAATGTGGTGAAGCAGGCATCAAGCTAATCATGGGAGGAGATCCTAAACAAGTCAGAAAATTGTTCAGTCCCCATCTGCTCCCCTCTGACTACGTTTCTATCAATTATACTCTTACTTACATACTTCTCTGGCCGTACAGGTTAATTCTCATACAAAACCTCTTTTATAAGACGCCTAAAGCTGACTATATTCCTGGATTCCTGATCTGCCAATTACCAATACCACATGCACTACTGACACTTCAACAGCTTCCTTCCAAGAGTTCTATAGATCAATTATACTCGAATTTTTGGAAATTCCAATTCAACTTTTTATAGCTACAACTGGATTTTCTTATCGATACAACTGGATTCACAGTTTTTTCCAATCCCAATACAATATCATTAATAACGGACCGAATGTCATCATGTAGACGGAATTATGCAAAGCATTTCAAGTCTTTAAAAAAAAATTAATTCTTAGCTTCTTATAGATTTCCGTAATTTTTTGCATTAAAATGAAGGTACAATTCAGCAACATTGCAATCTAAGCCCGAGACAATGTATCAATGGTGGACATTAATCTCCTCATACTAAGCAAGTAACCGTTACAACTGTTTATTCTGCCAACTATGGTCAGATATGATCATTGCAAAATGGTCATTTGTTTTACAGGATTATAAGTTCTCTTGCTTTTGATTATCATCATTTATTTTAATAGTTTTATTTGTAGATTTTGTTGAGCAAATGCGTCTAATTGATGTGATTCTTTTAAATTCTTTAAAAATTATTGCGATTATTTTCTATGAAATTCTCATTTTTATTATTAAGTACGGAGATCTTTACGTTGTGATTTCGATTATTAGTTTGCATGACCTGAGATGATGAGATAAAAAAAAGTTACGTTATGTCTTGATGATGCTTATGGATTTGTGATTCATAAAGTGTCTGATTACGTTAGAATTTACAGACTTGATGCTCATCTCTTGGAATTTCTTTGAATTATTATTTAATACTTATGTAACTAATGAATTGCATGATAATTTAATTAAGTTGAGGGAGGTCTTTGGTATCGATGGATGTTATCGAGTGACGCAAAGGATGAAGGCTGCGTCATGGAGTCATGGAGATTTAAAACCTCCATTTTTGAGCCTTAAAAGCTCTACAAAAGCACTTATTAGCACCAAATGGAAGGCATCTTCATATACCGCATCCCGATCGGGATTATTGAACCTTTTATGTCACATACATTCATCCATACCATTGACACCCTCAATTTTCTTGACTTAGATCCAATTTTATCCATTTTATCAAATTTTTCTAACTTTTCAATTTTTTTCTCTTTTTTTTCTTTCCATTTTTCAACTCGGAAATGCAGCTCTGTAAATATGGGGGATCAGCAATATGTCCTGAGATGGAACAAACATCACGAGAATCTTAGTAATGGAGTTATCAAATATTTTAAGCGGGAACTTATGTGTGATGTCACAATAACGGTTGGTCCTGGACAGAAACTTAAAGTAAGTATGAGAACTTTGTGAAATATTTTGAATTTTTTGGTCCAAAACATGGGCGTATCCAGAAGATTTAAGTCTCTTTTTTGACAAAATTCTTCAATTTACTTCCAAAATTTTAAGATTCCTCCCAGCAAACCTTGAAAATTTGAAAAAAAAATTAGAATTTTTCCATGAATTTTTAACAAAATTTCCCCTTTTTTCCAGGCACATCAAGCGATTCTGTCCGCATGTAGTCCATATTTCGAGAGCATCTTCACCGAAAATACTCACCAAAACGTAACAGTAATGATGGTTAATGTGGATCATGAGATACTGACGGCAATAATAGAATATATGTACAAGGGAGAAGTAAATATAGCTCAAAAACTACTACCGGATTTCCTCAAAACGGCTGCACATTTTCAAGTAAGCACAAAATTCCAAAATTCTCAAATAATTTCCTAATATTTCATGTTATTTGTAGGTAAAAGGACTTGTAGATCCCGAAAATATCGGTCACAATTCCGAATACGATCAGCATTTAACATCAGCATCACCACCGTCCGAAAATAATATATCACGGCATCTAGAGTCGAGATTTCTCAATAGACAATTAATTGCGGAACGTTATGATAATGAAAATGAATCAGATTCAATGAATAAAGACTATGATTCAATAAATGATATTGAGAATCGAGCGGAATTGTCGCCAAATTTTGATGATCTTATAAGAAAAAGACGTAAAGGCTCAAACTGTGATGATAATTCGTTACCACAAAAACGTCTTCATCGTACTCCTTCAGAGTCCCATGTAAGTTATTGATTTAAGTTCTATGTCTGATTATGCTGTAATTGAGTATCGTGATATGAAGGGATGTAGTGTGTTGGGGAGGTTGTTTAGATGTTGAGGAAGCTTTAAACCTCTTTTTCTGGTGTTTCGGATGAATCGATGGATATATTTTAAGAGTGCGGAACCGTGCGGAACCATGCGGAACCGTGCGGAACCTTGCGGAACCGTGCGGAACTGATTAATACAGAATCAATCACAATTTGATGAATTTGGCTGATTCTGATCGGTTCAACACTCTTGGTACATCCTCAAAAAACCGAAGGCATAGAAAATGTGGCAACGGATCATGTCAATCCGGATTATGGCTCCATGCTAGAGTCAAGTCTGCTTAAGGCTACATTTTTCACTTTTTCTTTGCCGAGTCCTTAATGTGGTCCAAGGCATAGTCTCTAGAATGGCTGGAATACTAATTACACAAAAAATCAGGTTCTGGGCTATCAAAATTGTTCGAAGTCTCGGTTTCCATGAATCCTCGAGACCACGACCGGGATTGAGACAGCAAGAGAAGTTCTCGATTGGAAAGTCATGGTTTTGATATCGAAAATCATATGGACCATACCCTAATGTACCTCAACATCCAATCAACCCCCAAATCTTGTCCATCTTAGACATTTTTATTCAATTCTGCAACTTACTATTTTATCTATCGTCAATAAAATGCCTGACATTTACAGTAATTAGCATGTTGACACAAACTTTTTTTTATATTATCTTTTCTCACTATAATATTGAATACATTACGATAAACATGGAACCTTCTTTTCATTGTCTCTCAAATATTTACAATCTATATCACAAACACATATGTTTTTTTTTGTTGTATGGCTTTTTTAGGCATCCTCGCATAGTAGTTATAAAATTAGTCCATTGCCAAAGTCAAATTCGAATGACATTGAAACATCGGAGGGAAAGAGGAAGTCACCAAGCGACCATGCCAATATATTACCACATCAGCCTAGTATTAAACAAGAGGAACGAGAGTCGGATCTAGCGGTATCGCCACAAGTGCATTTATCTTCAAATCCTTTAAATTCTATGTACACGGTAAGTTTTTGATGACTTTTTTTTTTTTTATTTACATCCTTTTGTGGGATTTTAATTATTATTATTGAGGAAGATGATTATTTTTGTTTTTGGATAGATATTTTTAATTTAGAGATTTTTTATAAGGAATGAAATCTTTATCATTATGACAGGAAATTGCAAACATATGTATATTGAGAATGTGAATCTAAATTGCATTCAAATTCTTAAAAGTTTATTGAATTCCTTCGCAATATCCCAAAAGGCACATGATACCAAATGTTCCTTGAAAGCACCAGCCATACAGGTGACCACATCCCTGAATCCCACCATTAAATCCAAAACAGCTACAAATTGTCATGATATGTCTAAGAAATTCATCTACTCTAATCCCAACCCTGCTTCAAGACTCCATTACCTCAAACTACCGATAGCCATCTTAAGGAAATATATAAAAAAATTATCCAGAGTCTTAACTGTCCCATATCTTCTATGAATTTATATTAATTGTAAAAGTCATTATCACTTCATTTACGAACCAGTTTCAGCTGAAGTGCTTAACAATTTTTTTTTGTACTTACCTCATTGTCTCAATTCATAGAAGTAATTATCATCTCTGATAATTACAATCTCCCATTTATGGTAATTCAACCTTCGTCCAAAGAGTAAAATTAAGACAAGTAACTGTAACGGAATTAACGAGTTTAAATTAATTACGTTCAATAAATCCTTGGATTTAATGTTCAGGTCTAGTTGCAATTAGTGATTGTTGTGATGGGATGGATTGCAGGCACATCCTGAAATTGAGGAGGAATCGATGGATCTGCCTACTTAAGTTTTATTGATGAGGAATCGATGGATCTGCCTACTCAATTTTCTAAATGAAGTTGTTAGCCATTAATTCATAAATTTAATTTGTTTACCCAAGAAAAAAAAGTGAATTTCTCTTCATTAACTGTTGATGCAGGTACTTAAACAGGCTCATGAATATTGAAATTGAATGCTGTTCATTAAAAGGTTCTTTACAGTTCTTAAGCTTAATTATTTAGCGGGAATTGAAAGATTCACAATCAAGTTGAGAATTTTTACAGTTTAATTGCTGTACTGTACATTGATGTGCTTTGGACATAATAGCCAATATTGAACAATTTTACCCAAAATCTCATCAAATCATCCGTTACACATCCAACATCAATTTGACCATTAAAATCCCAAAGAACTTTAACTTTTTCATTTATCATTTTATGCTCATTAGCATCGAACTTTATTCATTCATGCAGAGTCAAGTCTTAAAAAATATGAGCAATTAATGACAACAGAGCGTGCAGACCACCAATGAATAGCACATAATCAATTACATATATTTTATTTCGACTTCACATAGACAAAAATTATTATTTATGTGCTTCGAAAATTCTATCCTAATAAATGTCTTAAATCTGACTCCTCATAAACAGGATATTCATGCTGTTTAATTGCTTTTTTTGATCAACAAATTAGCGCCATTTGGAAGTTTAGGATTGAAATGGAATTATGAGCAATTTTAACGAATTTTTGAGCTTGATTAAGTGAATTTTGATGGGATTTAATGATGATTTTACTGGATGGACTAAATTTGATCATCTCGGGTCGAGCTTAATTCAATTCTCTCAGGTTCAGCGAAGTTCAATGCTCTCGGATCGAGCTTAATTATGTCCTCTCAGTTCGACCTGAATTCGATCTTCTTGGGTCGATCAAAGTTTGATCCTCTTGAGTCGAACTTAGCTTGATCCTCTTGGGTCGAGTTAAGTTTGGTCCTCTTGGGTCGAGCTTAGTTTGATAATCTTGGGTCGAGCTAAGTTTGATCCTCTTGGATTGAGCTAAGTTTGATTCTCTTGGGTCAAACTAAATTTGATCCTCTTGGGTGAAATGCAATGTCAAAGCATTCAAGCTATTTCAATGAAACAAATGCGTTCCACTCATCCTCCATCCAACAACATTCTCATATTTAACAGCCTCTAATTAATTCAAATCCTCTATTCATTCCTAAACGACCATAAAAGTCTCAACAACTCACGATTGTTGCATACCATGACCCATAGCATAGCCATAAATTTCGACTTAAACACTGCAATTTACTGTTATGATGATACAAGTTTCATTTTATTTTATCTTTTTTTATTCATTCTTCTTATTTTTTGCGATTTGTCTAGGTTTTTTCTTTTAGAAAAACGATAAGAAAATATCTTCTTTTTTTTGTTGCTATTTTTAATTTATTACACATTTTTTTCTTCTATCTATCATTTGATATTAAATACATTATTAATTATACAGTCATGAAGTAATAAGAAAAAAAAAATATTTCATCAATCAGCATGTGCATAATGATTAGGAGCTTAACAACTTCTTATCGGATATTCCAAAAGTTTCACATTTTTTATTATTGATCAGTGAATAATTTGCATTTGATAATTTGTTTTAAAGTTGGGTTACAAATTGATAGTTTAGCGGTCATATCAGATATGTATAATCTTGTGGATATTTTTAGCAATGCTCATTTGAATTTAACTAAGATCTCATTTGAATTTAAGTGAGGTTGTAACAATGTTCAAGATTGAATATCAGACGCGTGCTAAATTGACTGAAGGAGCTTGGTTGATTTGAGGATAAGGGGGACGAGCTCTTGGGTTTGAGGAATACAATTTGGAATTTTGTAAATATTGAGAATATCTAATGATGGGTAACAGTAATGAAAAATAATTTTATAAGAAAAGAATTTCCTAAATTCTTGATCTTAGAATTGTTAGAATAAAACTTATAATCTTCTAAGATTCTGATTTTGGAATGTAAATGTCAGTACAATTTAAAAAGGATGCCCTATTTAAAGCGTAGCCTGTAAGATATTATTGGATTAAAAGCATCCATCGACACAAAATAGGATTTTGAGATTATACTGCAAATTATAACAACCAGGCCTTAATTTCTGTATACTTAATTTCATATAATATCTAAATTAATCTAAATCCAGCTTGGGTTTAAGCTTCAGAATCATATTCAGGAGGGAATTTTGAGTTTCAAAACCCGCACTTGTTTTGGAAAAATTCTTCAATTTTGTGGAAAAATCTAAAAATCGCCCTAAATTTTAGCGATCGATACAAAATATTTCAAAACTTCTTTCTCAAAATTATTTGGCAAAGCTTGTATAAAAGACACTATCTAATGGTCTGGTTCATAGGAATTAGGGGTTATACAGTGAACAAAGCCACATAAACCTAAAATGCAATTAAATTTGATTGAAAAAATCAGTCAGGGTTTTGAAACATTTTGATAAAAAGATACTGACCGTCACTTGAATTAATACTTAGAAATCTTAAGAGTTTAGACATCGAGATCTCTATGCTCTATTTAAAAACTAACGCAAACATTCGCAATAGTCTCACCTCTCTCAAAAAATATCACTAAATCTGCCCATCAAGACACTTAAAATAACGAAAAAAACTGTTTTATGTATTTTAATTTAGAAGTTGTTGACATTTTTACTATCATTGATATTAATAATCATCCGAATATGAGAAATCCATTATAATTTCTAGTATTTATAAACATTTTAAACTGTATATCAAAAAAGACCATCTGCAAAATCGCTTCAACTCTAATTTAATCACTTGATACATTGTGTGAAATTAATATGCGATAATTAACGTCTCGAGGCTTAATGTTGAGGTTACAGAAATGAATAAAAAACTCCAAAATGAAAATTTGAAGGATTTTCAAGACACAAAAACAATTTTAAAAGAAAAAATCTAAACAAATGACCAAAAAATAAGTAGTTAGACACAAAATTCTAAAAAATCCGTTCTAAATCCTTCTCTTTTTCCTTCTCATGTTGCCGCACATGCCTCACTCACACACACACACACACAAACACCCTTAATAGATTAGTCGAGTGGTTGTGACAAGTGATAAAGATAATTCCAAAGTGCCACAAAATTTAAGGCAATCAACAAATCTATACGATCAACAAATTGATATGACACCAATGATATCGATGACAACAAATTTATCCGATGAGACGGAAAAGAAATTGACAAAATTTCTTCATGAGCAAACAAAATTATTTTATGGAACGACAAATAAAGTACAAAATATACCATCGACATCAAGCATGTCGAATACATCAACAACACGTAAAACTGGACGCTTTCGACCGAATTGGTTGGAACAATTTAAATGGTTAAAATATGATGAAATCAATAATACAATGTATTGCATTCATTGTCGTAAATGGTGCAGCGATATACCTGATATACGTACGTCATTTGTTGAAGGAAATTCAAATTTTCGTTTAGAGATTGTAAATCATCATGATAAATGTAAAGCACACAAGATGTGTCATGAGCGTGAACTTAAATCACTGCAACAGCAGCAGATGTAGAGCTTATATCATATGTATATTGTTTTATTGAAACTTGAAATTGATTGATTTTTGATGTACAGGATCTCTTGTTGAACACAGTTGTTGTTATGAAATAATGACGAATTATTGTTTAGAGTTTTAGATGATGAAGAGTATGGATAGATATGAGGTGGATGGTTGAGATGTTGGGATTTGAAGGCAGGGGTGTAGTTAAAGGGTGGAAGAAGAGACTTGATCCCTGTAACTTTGTTTAAAACCTGGTACAAAATTTTCCATGTTTTTCTTAGAAAACATTTCGTTGACTTGTTACTCTTGGCCATAAATATATTTTATATCCTTTATTATTCTTCAAAATATTTAAGAAATTTTGAATTAAATTATTTGAGCCCACTTCTTTAATTTTCTGACTCCACCCCTGTTTCAAGGTCGTTTAAAGAACAATGTCAGCTAAAAATACAGGAATAGATAGTGAACTGTAAAACGAAGTATGTAGGTTAAAGTTAAGATGTAGGAAACTGTGGACATAATTAAGAGTGTGTTCAGTTGTGCCATGAATCGAATAGGGTCTGGAAACACAACGGATGGAATAAAATTTGACCAAATGCTACTGCCTTGCATTTCTGGCATTTTAAATAGATGATAGAAGTTCCTGAATGGGCAACTTGATGTAATGTCATGTTTCTAACTAGACCTATTGTTAATTAATGGCATATATGCAAGACGTTTAAGAGAAAATGTTATTAGTTGATCATAGGTCTAGTTTTTAACGTGATATTATGTCTAGATGTCCATTCGTGGTTCCCAACTGTCGCTTTTTCATACTAACTGCACAGAATTAATTAATAGACTTTTAATCAATTTTTAAATATTTTGATCAGTTTTACATCCAACACCAGTGTTGTCTAAATATTTGCGCTCCATTGCACACCTTGGTATTATGCTTCGACCAAAATCACTATATAGTGTTCATAGCCTTTTCATTGCATATGTACACTAGTGTGTGTCATGATACATAGTTTGGACAACATTGAACTAAACAATCAATTTTCCAACCCAGAACAACTATATTCGAATGATAGATTTTAATAACATTAATAGTAGACATATTTTAGATCATAATAGATTTGTAGACTGTAAAATTCATTATTTTTTCCTATTAAAATGATAATAATTATGCGAACACAAATAGATAGATACAGGCACAAACAACAAATAATGGACATGCATGATTCAATGAAATATTTTTTAAATTTTTTATTATTTTTAAAAAATTATTATTATATGACAAAATAGCAGTAGAACAAATAAATTGAATATTTTAAAAATTAATAATTCGTTATTTCTAAAAGAAAAATTAGAAAAATTTTCATGAAAATCTTTAAAAAAAATTCAAAAAAATTTAACAATTTATTTTACTATTTTAGCCTGGGTCAGGAATTCCACCACCGCCATTTCCCCAAGGTCCAGTCGACATCTTAAATAGTGTAGGACTTCAGCATAGCAATGAGAATGAGAATGACCAGCCCATATCCCACATAGAGCCCGGAAACGAAATCGATGGTGAGTTCAAATTATTTCATATAAAAAAATAAAAAAATTCTTCTCCTTTTTGAATTGATTGATAAAAAAATAATTGATGAAAGACTATAACTCTATATGATTTTTTTAATTTATATACATCTCTACCCTATATTTGAGTTAATATATACATATTTCGTTAATTTAATTTTCTCTAAAAATGAATATGAATAATAATGACAAAGATAATGAATAATTAATTCGATTAGGAACAGTGAAAAACATTTAAATTTGATTAAGTTCTTTTGTGAATGTGGGATGTGGTAGATGAGGAAGTGTTGTCCCTAGCATGTCTTTTTCTGATAATTTCATAATTGTGGGTGCATTAATGATGATGGGGTTTGAGGTTTTCATGAAATTTTGCAAGATTGTCATGATTCTTTACATATTTTTGAGGAATTGAGTCTCTAGAAGCCAAAATGTAGAGCAATGTAGTTTCCTTGACTGGAAGTACGTAAGCTGATTTTCTTCCAGACTAAAGCTTCTTATTTACTGGCTCACTTACTTCGCTCGCCATACAGATCAGTTGTGATCCATGACTTCGCTCATTTGACGTCTTAAACTGTCACTATCGCTGGCTGCCCTTTGACAATCGTCAATATCAAATTCAATTCTGTCTTTATCAATTGTAGTCTTCCAAGAATTCTTTTGCTGCCCTTGTGCTATAGCAAAGCTTCTTATGACACTCTGAAAAAGTCAGAAATGGGTGATTTGGCTTTATTCCTTGCAAGAAGCTCATCTTGATAATGATGATCAGCTTTAAGTTCACACATTGATGAACTAGCTTGACATAAGTCAGTTATGACTTTTGAGGACAATTTGAGGTTATAAGAGCTGAATTCTGATTTTGTTAATTGTTAATCTTCGTTCTCTTTAACTAGTAAATCAGCCAGTTCATCAGCCAGAAATCAAAAGAATTCCAAATTACCGATCTAACCATTTTTGTGCTGCAGTTCAGATCTTTTAGACTAATTTTTCTGTTTACATGCTCCCAGAGGTGAAGTCAGTGAGAATTCTCGTAATGAAAGCTTAATTTTGACTCAAAATTGTTCAATTTGCCAGGATTTTTGAGAAATAATTCGAGAATCTTCTCTAGAAAATCAGAAAAATACTAAATTTCAAGCTATGCCTTTGTATACCTTTTGATGCTCAACTAGAACCCACCTTTTACACCTCTAATCACCATTACTCTTAAAATCATGAAGTCAAGGTCTTCAATTTGCTCTTAAGTTGCTCCAAAAAAACCTCAAATCCTCAATGACAACAGCTAGGGACACGACCGTCAAACAATAAAAATAAGAGAAGATGTCAAAAGAATTATCAAATTTCAATGTTTGATCTTATGGAAATTTGTACAAAAAAATGTAAATTTTGCTTTCAATAACTAATTTTTGTAGTTTTTTAATTACCACTATATTATTTCTCATTTATTCTTTTTAACTTTTATTACTTTTTTTTTATATAATATATTTACATCGTAAAAGAATCAATACCTGAAATAGACAAAAAAAAAATCACATAAGATGATAAGATAATTAAATTTAAATTTTTTCAAAAAAAGGCGAGTAGCAAGCCCACTCTGATTTTTTTTGAAAAGACCAAAAACCATTTAAATCAATTGATGAATAATAGATAATATAATAATATATTTTACTTACTCATATTTCTTATACATAATTTTTATAATTAAAATACTATTTTTTTGAACAAACCATAAACAAAAAAATTTGACAAAAAAAAATATAAGCAATTCAATTAATTTCAATTCTTTTTTTTAAAAAAAAATAATTAATTAAAAATGCCACGCCACGCAAATTTTCAAAATCATGTCATGGATCCAAACATAATCAAACTTAATTGAAATTTTATTTAAAATTTCAATTTCATGTTTGAATTTTATGTTTGATCAAATTTATTTTTGAGGATAGGATTTACTTTTAAAAAAATATAGAAATGAAATAATTATCACAGATTTGAAAATAGAAGTTTAAAATAACCTAAAAAAAATTTCTTTTTTTAAATTAACTTTTTTTTTAAGAAAAAAAAAAAGATTCCAAAATTTAATTTTCATTTTTTTATTTTCGTTGATTATGAAAATTATTGCGCTAAAAAAAAGTCAAATCACAAAAAATTTCACAATAGTTAAAATGTGTTGACGCAAATCTTTAGATTGCTTATGCTACTACTTTTTTTTACTATATTTCTTATTAATTAAGATGGAAATTAGATGCTGTGGGTTAATTTTTTTCGGGACTGATTCGGACCGCTTGATTAGCAAATATGTGAATTTTATTGAGTAAGTGTTAATCAATATGGGAAAATGTATATTTTTGTGGGTGTGGTAAATTTGCATATCTGGCAATTTCCAATGTCATACAGTAAATTGTACAGCTGGATTTATCTAGATAGAAAGTGACAATATTTGGACTGAATTGTAGATTGAAGTTTGAGACGTGGGTTATTGTATTTTTTGGGTATTTGATTTTTGCTGCATATTGTCCAATATCAGAGACTTATCGTTATGTTTTCGAGCAGGACTTTTAATGATTTTTCAAGTTAATCCAACTTTTTCGAAAGAGATTGTTGACTATTTTCGTAATTTTGAATCAAATTGAAGACTTTGGAATTAGAATAAAAGTTTAGATGTCCTTAATGAACTCTATCAAATCCTAATGTAATCCATTTGGTACTTGACCAGTTCCTTCAACATTGTACATAGGTGTTACATTTAGGAAGAGCTTTTGAAGCACAAAAAAAAATTTGCAGGATTCAAAAATGTCTTTTGATTAAAATATGTGGAAATTTCATTCATAATTTGCCTTTTTGCAACCTTACAAGCCTCAAATTGACATATTTAAAAGAGCCAAACAGTTTCCATTTTTCGGTGTCTTTCAAGTGGACGAATATTGATTTTGACACAGCATTGACTGTTGTGCGGACAACATTTTAACTAGTATCAATGAATAAAGTTAATGAAGTCGTCAAAAGGTTTCAATTTTCTCAAAAAATCCACATCTACACAGAAGTCAATGGTTTTATTGCATTTCTGAACAACTTTATTTCCTAATTATTGAAATTTTTAAAAAAATCTTACTCTAAAATTTTTTTAGAACCTAAATCTGTGAAATTTATGCATCAAAATATTCTCAAAATTCTATAATTACGAGAACAATAAAAAAATTAATTTCTCAGCATCCAATTTCCATCTTAACGCTTCTCCACTACTATTTTTTTTTTATTTACCAAACTCTCCAATAAATAAATACTTTGCATGCATTTACTGCTTACTTAATAATAAAAAATTCCAAACAAATCCATTTACAGAGGTAAAATTTATGCAGTCTGTGGATGATTGTCTCGACTTTGATTGAATAGAATTGTGGTTTAATTGACATGTTTTAGGTGAAGTTCTGATTGATAAATGCTGAAATGTTGTAGACATGGATGAATCAGATTGACAGGATAATAAGACTCGAGTAAACCTAAAATACGTTTTAACTCGTTATAGGCAAGTTAATGACAAGTTCTAACGGGTTTTTGTCTATTTTTATGGAAAAAGCGACATTTTCTTTATAATGGTTACTAAATGACTCCCTATGGACTACAAAGAAGCTGCCAAAAGGCTGTCAATGGACCAGCTAGTGGTTTTTAAGTGGCTTCCAAGTGTTTAACTAGGAAATCAATTAGTAGCTGTTTATCAGTTGATAAAATGGTTTCTAAAATGTTAGAAGCTGACAATTGATCACAAATTAGCTGCTAAGCTGCTGATTATGACAGTTTATGTCGCTTGGCCTTCAGTATCCTGTCCTTTTGATTCTCAGTGTAAGCAACATTTCAATCCATGTCAATTTAGAACTGAGCTTCATATTGCATGAAGTTGCATATTTCAAGAATCATAGCCATGAATCTTAATTGATATACTAACTTAATAAGTACAAAAACATAAAATCAACAACCTAAGCTAAGTGCTTGCGTGTAAATTGCTCAAATCTTAAGCACTACACAAGATTATCTACCAATAAATCATATACTCGAGATAATCCACAACTTGCATAAATTTCATTTCCGTTCTGCACGCATGTACATTTTCTATAATTACACCTTTGGTTACAAGACCGTAACAACTAAAAATCTTGATATTTAATTAAATTTTTTTTATAGTTTTTATAATTTTTTTGAATTATTTTTGTTCCGTACTTTTTTATACTTTTTTTTTTTTGTTTTGCATAAAAAAAACCTTGTAAATATTTTTCAATGTTCAGACATGAAAATTTTGTTTTTAGTAAAAAAAAAAAGAAAAAAAAAACCAAAAAAAAATATGATAAAAAAATTATAATAGAGAAAAATCATTAATTCATTTACTTATAACATGTAATTTTAAACGTGAGAACAAAAACCAGTAGAATAAAAAAAACTTTATTTTTGAATCGATAAAAAAAACCGAAAAAAAAATTGATGCTTAATGTGGATGATGTCAAAAAAAAAATTAAGTTATGACGTGATATGTCCAGTATGAATAGTATCATATAGATGAGATATAGTTTGTCGAATGTGATCCTCCAACAACCAGGCACTTTGTCACTAAAAAATATACCAATTTCTAATCCAATTCGATTTGTGTGATTGAGATCAATTGGACGTCCCTAATTCGATAATTCACAAAATAATGAAAATTTTTTGAATGAAATTATTAAAAAATTCAAAAATTTTATAATTTTTTTTTTACCGGGGGTGATAATTTTTTGGACAATTTGAATTTTGCAATGGAATCAAAATTTTTGGAACTAAAAAAATTCTCAGCCCTGAAAAATTCTAATAGAGAATTTGCCTCAAAACCTTAATTTTTTGTCCTTTTTTGAGTTGATTTTTTTTAATTATTTTAAATTATAATAAAATATATCCCAATTGGCATATTCGGGTGGAAACTGTACGTTACATATTTTTACTTACCATTTTTAGTTTTATTAGCTATAATCAGAACATATAATAATCACTAGATGAGATAAATGAGTAGATGTCGCATTTTAATGAATTTATAGATGAACTTTTTTTTATTATTTTTTTGTTCCTTTATGATTTTCATAAATATATATACCTATATATACATTACATATCAATATATGATGCCGCCACTAGTCCACAAAAATATATATATAAAATAATATTTAGTTAATGCCTTTAAGTCCCCCCCAACCACCAAACCCCTCATTTTTCTCAATTTTAAATTCATTAAAAGTTGTAACTTGCCGTACATAAATTACTGAAATACAAAACTTTTTTTATGATCGTGAATTGAATGGTTAAGCATTACTTCGATTATAATCTTTGCTTTACGGTTAGTTGGTGCGCCTGATAATTATTGCATATTATATGATGTATAATGCAAGGAAAGTTTAACTAGTCGTATAATTTTCTGCGCACATTAATTTTTTAATGATGGACTTTTTTATACTTTTTTTTTGAGATGGGAGAATTAAGATAAGAAATATTGTTTGTGTCTACACACTAATGTTCAACTGTCTATGGTGTCTTGCATACTTAATTATGAAGGTTTACACGTTTGTTAGTCAAGTTAGTCATTGCAGTGGGCGAGAATTGGAAATAATGAAGTAAATTGTTGTAGACGTTTAGGTTGAAGCTATAAAGTAAACATGGCATTATAGCGATCATTTAAGCTTTGAGACATATTTTAGTGACTATTGCAAGGAATTGCTTTTAAATGACTATGTGCGACTCAATATACTTTGTTGCATCGATCTATAAATGTATAGATATCCATAAAAGCTCCAAAGACAAACGTATTCTGCAATAGAAAGTCATTTTAGGGATGATGCTCCGTAGTCAAAGTTCATTTATTCCATCAGAATTAGAATTCAAAATAATTTCCATTAATAGCTTATTAATTGGTTATAAAAGCTTCTACCATGGAGTTTAAACTTTTATCCTATATCAAAAATACTGTTTGTGAATTTTTACAGTAACTCCTCATACAGATGATGTGTACGACGTGTAAAATTGTTAAGAATCAGTTTAGGAATCAGAAAATTGAACAATCCTCAAAATAGTCTTGTTAGTAATGTGAAATAACTACTATAAAGACGTAAAAATTCGGGATAAATACCACAAAATTACAGAGATCATGAAAATTTTAAATATGTAAGGCTGACTAGAAAAGAACGATTGAGTTAGTTTCAATTACCATATACCCCATACTTTAGCGTATTGTCAAAATCATGGCGACTTGATTGCCATCCAGACGACTAAATTGTTCTACTTGGATGAGACATCCGAAAATCATTCGTCAAATTAGGGTTTTCAATTCCAGGATTGATTTGTATGAAATTCCGGATTGAATCATGAAATAACATATATTTTGATCCATGGATTGAAAACCCTACGTCAAATACACTAGGTATTGTCCACATCAACTAAAAATTGTATTTTTTGGAATGATTCTTAAATTCAATACCAATTCAACAACTTACATGTATAAATTAATATTCAACTGGATTATGCTAAAAGCTAGTGTTGTGATCATGCTTCAGATCATCAAGGTAAGTTCCTCCATTGCTATATCGATTGCCAATTAAATGAACAATTCTTAATGCAAAAATGCTGCATATTAAACCAAGAAATTTCAGTAATTTATGTGAATTTTTACTAGAAAAATCATCAAAATTTGCATCAGTAGACTTATATGTCCATAGTATTGAACGCATACCAACTACAACTTTTAATGAATCGCAAGCTTGAGAAGAATGAGTTGAGATTAAATTCGGAACTGATTAAAATCCAAAAAATAATAAAAAATCAAAAATATAAACCCTTCATTTTTCTGTTTATATAATGAACTTAGAGCATATTAATCTATATATTTTTTGATTAGGTAGAAAAATACTTTTGTTAATAAATGTTAGTGCATCCCCAAAAAAAAAATAATATATAAAAAAAAAATTAAACATTCCAGACAAAAATTCCTTCTGAAAGTCAACATTGCCTTAATACATATTTACCTTTTAGAATAAATGCGATAGATTTTATAGTTTTTTTTTGTGTATTTTTATATATGATAGATGATCCTTAAATTCATGATATGGAATTTGACCAATAGCCAAGTTTTTTAAGTTTTTTTCTTTTTTTTAATTCCAAAATTGCCAATTTTTTTCTTTAAAACAAAAAAGTTTTTGAAAGCAGAAATTAACTCGTCAAATTGTTTTAATTTCATTATTATTAAAAAAAAGTTTAAAAAAAATAAATTCAAAATCCAAAAATTTTTAATTTTATTTCCCAATTTTAAAAAAACCAAAAAAAAATTTTAAATTCTTAAAAAATTGAGAAAATTTGTGTGGTGAGTCGATTCGTGACGCCATATGTGCCTGTGTTGTTGCAGGTGATCGAAGTAGCATGACATATCATCCGATGGCGTCACGCGGTCACCACGTTAATGCAGGCAGTAATTTTTTGGGAGGTCCATACGGAAATCACAGTGGCATAATACAGAATTTTTTAACAAACGGACAAACAACTCGGGTTAGTACAGGGTCAACACGTCGTGATCATAACATTGACTATTCAGCATTATTTGTTCAACTTTCCGGTACATTTCCAACATTATATCGATGCGTCAGTTGTCATAAAACGGTGTCTAATCGATGGCACCATGCAAATATACATCGTCCACAAAAGCATGAATGTCCTGATTGTCATCAAATCTTTACGCGACGTGATAACATGAAAGCACATCGTAAAGTTAAACACGCTTTTTGAAACGATATTTATCGTCAACTTGTACATATGTGATCAACGTATATTTATTGAGATATATACATAAATATATATATATATATAGAAAATTGTTATAATTATTATCATTATATATACATATTATTATTACTTAGTACTTACTTACTACCTATTAGTGACAAATAATTTAAAAACACATAAAAACACAAGAAAACTTAATGAGACGATTTTCTGTGACTGTGAAACATTTTTGTTAAGTATTTCAAGGGTGAGCTTTGAATATTTGATGGATGTTCTGTTTTTGAGTGGGGTAAAGTCATATTCATGCAAAGATGTCTTCAAACTTTCTGTACTAGCTTCACTATTATATCAATAAATACGAAAGAATCTGAAATAAGAAAGGATTTTCTACGAATTTAGAGTGTAGAACTCACATCTCAATGTGTCTATATCTCCCTGTATGAATATGATTTTGTCCATTTTATTGGAGAATATGAACAGGATTTATTGGTTTAATAGATAACTAAATTTGGTTTCTTAAATAAGAATTGATGGTTACTTTCATGATTGTATAGGTCAATTGTGATTCATGACCTCTCTAGAATTGAGGTTATGCTTATGAAACAAAACTAAGTTCAGTTACTACAGTTCAAATGAGCGATTAACACTCTGGATTATCTCAAAGACTGAGAAGACGCGACTTAGATAACTCGCCAGTGTTGGACGAGACATCAAAATTGGCCAAAACAGTCCTAACACTCCAATTAAGCTACTTACACGTCATTTTGACATTTGTCGCAAACAAAACGATGAGTTAGAGCCTTAATCAAGGATGTGTGCTGCTCGGATCGTTGATTGTCTAACAATAATACATTTAAATTAAGTTAAAGCATAACTCAGGCTTGAATGATAAATTCGTGAGATCAAGCCCAATGCAAAGTTGTTGTGAGCTTTTGCAGTCACTACTGTCTTTAGACACCAACGCATAGTTATTTTCTAGCTAAAAATTGGCATTCATTTTTAGCTAACGCTATGATTAATACTTAACGATTATCAAAGAGAATTTATTGTATCTTTCCAAAAATCCTTAAAATGTAGTTTTATTAAAGCATCAATCCTATTAAAATAATCTAGACTCTAGAACAATCAATTTACTAGCTCTTAAATCAATAAATCCTTTCACAATCTCAAAAAGAAACAGTCAAATCCAGAAATGATAGCATGTAAAATCCATAAAGGACGAAGAAACTTTAATAAGCAGGATATTTCTTCTCTCTAGACTTTTTAAAGCAAAATATGACATAGAAAAAAAATTGTTTTTCATATTTTGTGTAGCAGGAAATATTCTCCATGAATAAAAAATTAAATTTCCTAGGCTGATGCAACAGATTCACATGATACACACCATGCACGAAAGAGAGAAGAAAATTTTTGATAACAAAAAAAATTTAATAAACAAGGACGTAGACAATATATATTATTATATATATTATGATTATTATCATATATATTTATATTATTAACTTATGATATATGAAAATGGAAGAGATGATGATGATAAAAAACTTTTACAGTAACAGTAGACCAAAGATTTTAATTTAATTTCACCCCAAAAAATGATATAAATATGATGAAAAATAAGGAATAACATACACACGTATACAAGAATTTAAAGTGAAACATGAAACCAAAGAAAAAAAATGATTTTGTTCCTGTTTTTAGCAACAGTAATTGTGTCATATTAAAGAGTTTGAGGATGGGAGAAAATAAAGTAGGTTGTTTACTTTTTGGATGTTTGTAGATGATAATGTCAATATATGGGTAGGTCTGATTATTGAAGATTCTAAAAACTGCAATATCCAATAACTTTATATGAGATATTTTTGGAAATTCTGAGAATTAAAAATGATTGCAGATTCTAACTTAAGTTATATCATTCACTAATCAATCAGGCTATGATTAGATCTAGCTACCCGATCAACACTCTTTGAAATGTTGCAACCACGACGACGAGATGGTAGTATACTTAGAACCAATTGGAAAGAACCGGATTTGCCAAGTGGCAGCCTCTTAGCTCCATATCGGGCTATAACAAGCTATTTTATTTCGAGTAATCACAGTAAGTTCCAATTGAGATTTAACAGGCTACCAGAAATGGACAAAAATATGTTTAGTCTAGTTATAGGCACGGTAATATCTAGTTAATGACAAGTTTTAATGGTTTTCTTGTCCACTCGAGCTACAATTCACAGTAGATTGAAGAGTTTGAATTCTGCGAAGCCTTGCAACTTTTCTTGATAGCTTCGAAGTAATAACATGTGACCAAAAAGCATAAGAACACTTTCACAAAATATCAGAAAATTGTTGTTTTTGACAATATTTAAGATTGAATCTCCATTAAAATCCGCAAGAATCACTTCCTGTCCTAAAAATACATCGATAACATTCATCACAGTGCAATCAGTATTTTTTCGAGGCTTACTATCAACGTGGAAACATGATGGTACATTAGAGACAGGGTTGTCCTATTAAGGATCAATTTTTAATACAATTTATAGAACATAATGGATTGATTCTTTGATTTCTCATAATCCAAATGATTCCGCTAAGGATAAGGCCTTTAATAAGCATAATCCTTCTACATTACCATCTCTGATCAACAAGAAATGTGTGACTCTTCACAGATATGTCTACTTCCTAATAAAAACCACAATTACCACACATAATAAAGCTCCTACCAATTACTAAAGTTCAAGGCTTACAAAATCTTCATCCTAGCAATATCTTGATTAGATTCAACAATAATAATCATGCCTGAATCTAAGTACCATGTTAATATCATGTGATATCTCACATCCAAGTGTTTTCAGGCCTTTCTCTAATACAGCAATCAGTTTAACTGCCACTTTAATCTCTTCCTATACCTCAGACAATGTAGTTTTTAATTAGAAATTCATTTTCCTCTTTACGTAACATTTTTATAAAACTGAATAAGTCGAAGCTGCAACTTAGTATTGATTATAAATAAACTTAACTTAATTAAATTAATAATTTATATCCCATCCATTGCAATGGTCAACAAATTATTCCAATTCTAGTCAAATATATTTCATCTTCTAGTCATTCAAGCTTTATAAAACTTAGTTAAATTTAAATTTTATTGTCAAATCTAATTAAGTTAGGCAACGAGCAACAAATTGAATTATGAAGTAGTTTTTAATTTACTTTCCATGCCAAAAATCCTTAATGATGTTTATTTCTATGTACATTGCACACATACACACACAAAAAAATGTCTCTCGATGTTGTTGTTAAGTCTCTAACTCTCTTCATGGAAGGATTAACTTTGTAATTTATTCAAACACTTCTTACTGTCTTTTTAAAGTTTTTACTACTTCCTGTTTTTTTTGTTAACTTATTGTTTTTCATTATTATTTCATCTGTAAATGTAGCAGTTGAAATGCAATGGTTTAAAATTTAAAATTTAAAGTTTTTTCTTCTTCTTGTTATTGAAATATGGCCGAGACAAGTCGGAGATATTAGTGCTGTAAGAGTAAGTCAACACAATTCGAGGCAAGTTGTAAGTTAAACATTTAGACAGGAACTTTTCGATTTGAGAAAAAGTTTTTCCTCTTTTGTTTACTTTTGTTTTACTTGGACAGTTCAGTGAAGTAAGTTTAAAACTTGCTTCAAGGAGATTGTGTAAATTGCTTTAAGTTAAGATGTGGACAATTGATATAGAAAGTGGTATTTTTGTTTGATTTCAACTGGTTTTTTGAATCTGAATGTTGGTTTGAGTTGGAAAATCAATTTTTCAATTATCTTGAATTTGGACTTGTCTCTGAATAAACAAATTGTCTTTAGTAAAGAAGCTCATTCCTTGTTACACACGGTAGTAAATAATTTTGAATATTACAATTTCGAATTTCTGACTTGAGATAATTTTTCCATACAAAACTCAAAATGATTTAGAGCTCAACAAGTCCATTTTGTCTGAAAATATTAATTAATATGAGAATTCATGTTGATATTGAACATTTAAACCATTGCATTTTAACGCGAAACTTACACACTGAATTAGAAGTGTTTAATTGTGACTAAAACTCTAAGTTTACAATGCTTTTATTATTATTATGAACTAATTGATGTCCCAGTAACTAAAATCTTTGCAAATTAACATAAAGTTATCTGAAGAGTTTGAAAAGGACTCGAATTTAACAAGGAATAGTCGACTCAAATCGACTCGATTTTATGTAATGTTCCATTAGACTTCAACTTCTGGTTATCTGAAAGTAGAGCTCGAAATCGACTCAAATTTTGTTTGATTCTTAAATTCATAAAATTTAAGATTAACTTCAAAATCAGATTCCATCTTCTTCGTAAGTTTTTCCAAAAGTTAGATTAAGAATATCAAAATTACTTCCATTTTGCAAACTCTTCCATTATGTTATATCCCTCAATGTGTTGATTTTCTTTAATTGTTATTCGTTATTGAAAATTTCTATTAATTTTTTAACTACGAAAACTGTTGCATTAAGTTAGAAAATATTTGTAATAAGTGTAGTAGATTTTAATTGAATATTCGTATCGTTTTATGCTCAAAAAAAGTATGTTGACTGTTGCAAATAAAAACCAAATTTTTTAAATTAATTTCAAAGTAAAATCTTTGAGTTTTTTCTGTAAGAAGCTTTTAGTAATAATTACTTGATAGTTGTTTACTTTACTTCCAAACACACACATTGTGGAAATTTGGAAGTAAATCCCAATATTTTCAATAAATAAGAAAATAAAAACATTTTTAGTGAAAAAATAAAGAATTGTAAAGAAAAATTAAAATAAACAATAGATCCCATTCTTCCACGAGAGGAATAAATTTAAACATTTTTTAGATGAAAGATTCCGTTAATTTTTATAAGTAGTTGTTACTTTAAAAAAATTATCGAAGAAAATAGCAATGATATTAGATTTAATTTAGTGAATTACAAGACCCATAGAGTTAATTGTTAATGAAAAGAAAAATGGAATAAAGATTTAGTGATGATATAGCTTGAAATGAGGAAAATTTGAGAAAGTTTTCAAAAAGTGAAATTTGAAAATTTTAAAATTGTCTGAGAAAAAGAAATTGAAGATTGGGTGAGGATTAGAGGGAGTTTGTCTGCTTTTAATTTCAAAAAATTGAGAAAATTTAAAATTTTTATTAAATTTAAAATCGAAATTTGAATTTTATAAAATTGAAAATTATATTTATTTAAAATTAAAATTGAAATTTTAAAAACTAAAAATTGAAATTTCTAAAGTTGAAAATTTGAAATTTTTCAATTTTTAAAAATTTTAATTTGAAAATTTGTTGAAAATTCCAATTTTTAGGATTTGTATTTAAACCAAAATGGCAAAATCTTTAAAAATCTTAATTTTTTGATATTTTTCGACATTTTCTGACTTTGGATCATAACAAATTCGATCCAATTTATGAGAATTCGAGTTAAAATTTAATCAAAAATTCTTAAAAATCAAATGAAAATCTTTAAATTTTTTAAAAAGTATACAAACTTCTCAAAAATCCAACTCAAATCTCAGAAAAGTCGACGAATTTTTCAAATTATTACCCAAATTCAGGAATTAAATGCTCAAAATTGTCTCAATTTATTTAAAATAACTTTTATCTAAAACTCGTTCAAATTAAACGAAATTAAAACAAAAATTTTTGTTAAGAAAAGAATCGAGGAAAATGGAAAGTTTTTTACTTATTAATTAAAATTCATTTACGTTTGTTTCTTGTTTCACAAAAACCTTAATTTATTTTATAAAAAACAAATTAAAATAATAAATGTAATTTACTCTTTTTTGTACAAATTAAGAACTAAAAATTTTTAAGTTTGACTCAGAAAGAAAATAAAAGAACAAAAAAAAGTCTAGTCGAGGACATGAAAAAATTGTTAATGAAATGGATATAAAAAAATTCCTTCTTTTTCGAAAAGCAATTAAATTTTTTAAATTTATTAATATACAGTTATTATAAAGACCGAAATTGTTGATTGAACAGACAAATAAGTTACACATTAAAATACACATTTTTAAAAAAAAATTGAACAACAACAATAATAATAATAATTAAAATAATAACAATAATTTTTTGGTGTTGGTTGGTGAAGTATTTTCTTAACTTTAATTTTTATATATTCGCAAATATTAATCTTTTTTTTTTATTGACAAATTCAAATTTTCTTAAAATTATTCTGTGCATATTTATGAGATTATGTCACATAATGACGCGCAAGTTGTTGATTAATTTTTAATTTTAACAAAAAATTGCAAATTTTTTTTTTCTCTAAAACACAGCAACATTTATTGATTATTGGGGTGGGTTGGTCTTTGAATTTTGATGATGATGTGGGGTCACAAATTGACTAGTTTTAGTGTTAAAATTTGTGAAATTTAAATCAGATTTGGAATTTCGCATATTAAATCGTCTGGAATTTGCTTTACATCAAGCGGAGGTTCTGAAGTGTCAAGTTTCAATCCAAATTGAAACTCACTAGCTTTTTGCTACACACATGTTGCACATCACCGCTCTAAACAATCGAAATTTACGAGATTCTTTTCAAACCTTGCAATTGAAAATGAATTCAAAATTTATTCAAGATATTCATTTGAATTTTGGAACTTTCAATTGCCAAATCAACGTTATTTCAACATTAGTTGCATATTTACTTGAACCATGCTCCTATTTGGAGCCTAAGTTACTACAAAAGCTTTTCTAACTGGCTCTATTGCTTATATTATCACAGATATCCATAGTTATAGTCGAATTTTCCAGATTGTTCTTCCAAGATAGGATCATTAAGCCTATAGGTCCTACTCATTAAGATTTTTCTTCAAAAAACTCTTCGAAATTCCAAAAAATAATTGACAATTTGTGACATCTATCAAAAAACTCAAAATTCAAGACCCTCCACTCCATCTCCTTCAGCTGTCTGTTTATTATTATTATTTCCCTAATTTACTATTTCTTGTTGATGTTTATTGGCTAATTTACTTAATGACACACATAAAATATTTGAATTGCTATGTTTTATGAGTGCAACAACAACAACAACTGTCTCTAAAAAAAATTTCTTTTTTTTATGATTTTAACTCTCAAAAAATACGCAAAAAAATCTCTTTTTTCAAAAAAAAAAAAATTAATTCTCAATTTAATTGGTTGATAAAAAGTCGGGTTTAAATTTAATGTTTCAGGCTCGAAGGCCTGGCATATGCGTTTAACATTTGAACGATTATCGGGAGGATGCAATCTTCATCGCTGTAAGCTTTGTGGAAAAGTTGTGACGCATATTCGTAATCATTATCATGTACACTTTCCCGGACGATTTGAATGCCCATTATGTCGAGCTACATACACAAGAAGTGATAATTTACGGACACATTGTAAATTCAAACATCCAATGTTCAATCCAGATACAAGAAAATTTGAAAATTTAATGAACTCATCAATTGCATCACAAACGGCAGCTATAGCGGCAATTGCAGCTGCAAATTCACTCAATGCTGCCGCATCACTTAATTCGGTCGCACAATCTCAAAATGTAATGCCTGAATGATATAACAGCATACATTGGAATCATTATCCAGACAATAATTCATCTACTAAGGTGATGGAATCATCTAATTTCTATATGGATGAACAAATGAATAGCGGATGTCCACCCTTGTCAGATCTAATGTTTGATTTCATTCGAACATCATGTACCGGTT
This sequence comes from Chironomus tepperi, assembly GCF_022539635.2. Taxonomy (NCBI): domain Eukaryota; kingdom Metazoa; phylum Arthropoda; class Insecta; order Diptera; family Chironomidae; genus Chironomus; species Chironomus tepperi. Next base: position 9,158,981 of record NW_027226207.1, read on the forward strand.
GAGGTTCGAATACGGAATCAAAATGTTAGTTATTGTCGACTGGATATGATTTTTGGAAATGTACACATGCAAAACAGAACTGTAAAAAAAATAAGTTAAATTAATGAGAATTTCATTGGAATCTCGTGGGATGTTGATGATGATGATAATGATGATGTTGAAGCTGTTAATAAGTTAAATTCACCAGCATTTATTTAGATTTAGTGAATTATACATTAAGTGGATGTTTTGGTTCTGATATTCAGACATGATCAGACTGAATTCTTCATGAAATTTCAAAACTGAAAATCATGAACTTTTTTGAGGTTATCTCATGCCAATATCACTGCCAAGCACCATTAAGTGGCTATTTTTTTGTCTTTTTTAATTCATTTTTCTTTTCAAATTATATTTTTTTTTTATACATTTTTATTTAACTGAAAAGAGAAATTTTTATTTAAAAGTATACAAGAACCTACAAAACATTTTTTTTATATATATAATTTATGATTTTTCCAATCAATTTTCCGTTTTATATATATTTTATATTTTTTTTATGTTACGTAAGAAAACAATTTTCCAATCTCCAATAGTTACAAATTACTAATTTTAAATAAGATTAATGATAACTGTTGAACGACTAATGAATACAATTTTTTCAGTCAAATTGATATGATATTTCTGAGAATTTTTAGTTCAAAAAACAACTCGAATGTGGTGGATGAATGATTGAAGTGGTTGATGCCATTGGTCATTTATATGCTGATGTTTGATGTTATGGAGGGGATGGGGTTGATTTTTGGGAATATTTTCGACATTATTCCTGCTTTTATTGGGTTGAGATGAGTCGATCAAATGAATATTAGCTTGTAATACTCATATGTATAGTCGAACTAATAAGTCTTGGCAAAAATCTACGAAAAACCTTATTTATAAGCCGAAATCCTTTGATTTGTAATCAAAACTACACAATTGGTTAAAATTCTTCAAAATTCAGTCGATTTCTTTGAGAGATAATCTATAAACTGACTATATTAGTCAAATCTTAGCAGCTAAACATTTAAGACGTTCAATTTAAAGTGAGCTTTTAGGAAAACTGAGATTAAAGCTCGTTTAAAACTAGCTTTTTAATTGTGATCAAAAGAGAAAATTAGATTAGAATCAATCTTAACACTCGAAAAACCAGCAATTACAAAATAAATACCAGTACAATGGCTGCTTACTGTATTTAGACAATTTATGACAACAGGGTGTGATTAAGAATACCTCTTGGGACATCGAGCAACACAAATAAAGAATCCCTCATTTTAGAGCTTTTAAAGCTTCGGTAAAGTTCTTTTATTAGCATTAAATGGAAGCTGTCTCCGTATGGTAGCTTTTTGACCATTGTGGCGGAGTCTTAAGATCTTCGTGACAGAGCCTTCTTCACTTACAGCTGACATAGCTTTTCCCAACTGTGAGAATGAAAGCAGGAAATGAAGCAGATTTTCAAAAAAAATCACTTAATTTTTGTTTAAATCCTTCAAATTTTATTCACATTCTAAAAATTGTATTCAATTTAATAAGATTGTAAACCAAATAAGACAATCTCAACTCCAAAACTTTTGACTTAAATGCAGCAGAACTACAGTAAAAACTCATGATATTAAACAAATCAAAATGTTCCCTATCTCAACCCCTCCAACCATAAATCAAGCCGAATATTCGTCCCAACTTTTGATTACTATTTTTATGTTAATTCTAATATAAAAAACTACACCATAAAAATTCTTTCAATTAACAAAAAAATGTTATGTTCAAGACAAACGGAAATTGAAAAAAAGAAGTTAAAAAAAGTGTAACAGATGAGAAAAATTCGAATCAAAAAAATATTTATAAACTGCAAGATAAGAAATAAGAAAAATAAGAAAATCTACAACAAATATCTGATACTAAGAAAAAAAAACTAGCAGAGATTACATAAACCTAAATAGAAACATAAACGTGAATGATAAGTTGAAAAAAAAAAACATAATTGCAATATTTGTAGACGGGCATATTAGAAACATTAGAGATATTTATTACAATTATACACAAGATAATAGGATGAATGAGAATACAACATGTAGCACGTTTTACTGTCACGAAAAACATGTAATAATTTTAAAAAATATATTTTTATTTTTTTTCCTTAACATAATTAATCATTTTATGTGCAATAGAAATGAAACTTGAAGTCAAAAAAAGAATATTTTTTATTATTTTTTTTCTTTAAACGAAAAATGTGAAATTCTTTGTTACCTCCATTAATTTTACCTGACTTTGATTTGATTCGTTGGAACTATTCGATCGAGTTGGTGTTGAGGATGATGGATTTTGGGATGTTTTTGATTAAAATTCAATGAAATTTTGACATTTTTCAATTTTGAAATTTAAAAAGTTCATTCTAAATTTATTTTAAATTTTAAAAAGTTTTAAGAACTTTTAAGAATTTTTAGAATTTTTTTGAATTTTTTAGAATTTTTCATAAATTTTGAAGAACTTTTAAGAATTTTTAAAAATTTCAAAATAATTAAAAATGTTGAAATTTTCATTCAAAATCAATTCTTAAAAGTTTTGAACCTTTTTAAAATTTTAAAATAATTGAATTCAAAACATTTTGACAATTCTTGAACTTTTTGCAATTTTTTAAAAAAATATTACATAAATAAATCTTCAAAAAATTAATTCAAAAACCCCCAAAAACCTTCAAAACACCATCCAAAAAATCCTCACCATGATCGACTTTCAAAGTAATTTTTTTTTATTTAAAGAGACGGGCTTTTGCAATATTTCTTACGTACTACCTCAGAAACTTGTGTAATTATGTTAATTGTTTTTTACATAATTTTTTTTTTTATTAATTTTAAATGAAAAGAGAAAAGGAAGAAAAAATGACAGTAAAATGTATAACGACGATTTAATTTTAAAAAGATGGAAATTTTGAATTTAATTTATTGGGAAAGTGAATCGAGAAGATTGGTGGGATTAAAAGGGAAATAATTTTGAGATTTAAGATGAGTCTGGAATAAAACAAATTTTTACTAAATTTTTGGTTGTCTTTATAAATCAGAAAGCTTTTAAATTAAAAGAATTTCAAAATTTTATTTAATTTAAAATTTAAAGAAAATTTAAAATGAATATTTGAATTTCGTAAATTATTTAAAAGAGATCTTTAATTTTGATCATATTGATCAAATTCACGTTTTTGAGTGGAATTTTCAAATTTATTCTAAGATATTTCTTCATTAAAAAGAATTAAATAATTAAATTTTCAAATTAGTTTCAAACTTTTTAAATTGAGTTAAATTATGTAAATTTAGAATTATTGAAATATTCAACTTATCGAATTATTTAAAATTATTGAAAATTTTAAAAAAAGTTTAGCATTTTTAAAATTATAAATCTAAAATTTTAAAACTCATTTAAGAATTCCAGACACAATCTTAAAATCCAACATCTTAAAAATTAAAAATCTCACCTTTTCGAAAATTCCAAACCTAAAACAATTTTAGTTTAAAATTTTTCTCATTATTCAAAAAGCAGATCTAAAAAATCACAGCAAAATGATAAATTAGAAAAGAATTCATATATTTATGTTAAAGTCCCTTTTTGTTGATATTTTAAATTATTTTTACTTTTTCCCTCTTTCAAAAAGTGTTTTTCTTTAACAAAAAAAAAGTTAAATTAAATCTTTATTTTATTGATATTAAAAGAAGGAAAGCCTTTTGATTTTTTATATACATAAAAAACACATGAAATGGAACGAATTTGTTTTTGTTGGTCGAGATAGGAATGTGATAATGGATTTTTAAGCATAAAAAAAATGCACAAGCATTATGAAACTTTTAGTGATTTTTCAAAAAAAGAAAACTTTTTTTTTGTCGTCTTTTTCTTTAATGTAAAATATTTTTTTTTTATACGATGTTTAGATTTTGGGTGGGGTCAAAGGGGTTAGTGATTTAGGGGTTAGTTTGGTAGTTGATATGGGAAATTGCTACTTTGAATGACAGTTTGATTTGAATTTTGCAGATTTTAACAGAATTTTAGATTAAATTTAAAAGTTTTTAGAATTAAAATTTAAAAATGTTAAGATTTAATATTTTGGATTTTAAGATTTAAAATTTTGAATTTTAAAAATCATAAATTTATGAAATTTACTTTTGAAATTTAAGATTAAAAATATTAAAATTTTCAAACTTTTACTTAAGTTTGACATTTTTCGAAGCATTTTAATCCTTAAACACACGAATTTTGTACCAAGTCATGCCATACCTAGTAAGGAATTCAATCCTAATAATGAATTATTTGGAGTATCGGAGATCAGTTTCTGAGCTTCATATATTATCATCATTATCACGTATCAATTCTTAAAAACTTAATTAAATCCTAAAAATGGCTAAAAATCTTCAAATTGAGCCTTAAAAAAGTTCATTAAAAATCTGTAAAAATTCAAATTAATCCTTGAATTTTGTATGGAAAAGTTGACTCAAGTCAATTCTATACAAAATTCAAGTCGACTTCAAACTCTAAAAAGAACAAAAAAAATTTAAAAAATTTCCAATGAACCTACCAACAACCCCCTTAATGACCTCCCCATCTACACCTCAACCCCAAATGTCGAATAAGTGAATAAAAAAAAATAAATAATATGGTGCTAATATGCGAAAATAAAAACAAGTAATTTATGTGTAGTCTAATTAATTCTTCATACACATACCTACACATAATTTTTAAAATAATGAACGAAAAATATATGAAAAAAAAATTTATTAAATTAAATTTAAGAATGATAAAGAAATAAAGAAATTGTTTGTGATCTGCTGTTTAGAGAAGTCAATAAATGCAATGAATATGAATAAAAATATGATGAAAATGATAATGATTAGTTTATTAGGGAAATCTTACGTGCAATATTAACCTAGTTGATTATTTATTTTAAAATTCTTTTGCTGAATATTAGTTAATTAATTACATTTTTTTTCCATATACACAAACACAATTTTTATCGATGATGAATGAAAAAAAAGGATATTTTAGAAAATGAAACTCAGAAGCATACACAGTTTTTTAATAGAGAACAAAAAAATGTTAAAATTATATACATTTAGAGAAATTGTACAGGAATACAAAATGTTGATCGTTAAAAGGCAGGGAAGACAAGTCTTGTGGAACGGAGGCTTTAAATGAGTGTTGTGCATTAAGAATATGCTTAATGGAGAGTTCACAATTTTAATAATTATTCTATGCAATACAATCATTATGTTAATGATGTGCTCATAATGAGGAAAATGGGAAGCATAAATAGCCATTACTGTTTGAATTTCGTGATTGATTGGATATTTGATTTAAATGTCAAATTAAAGGAATATATGAAGATTCATAATTATGTCGATCTTACTATTGTCTATATTAATGATATGAAAATGGCTAATGTATTTTCTGAAGTCGTGCAATAATTTGCAAATTTTGAATTTATTATTAGTTTAGAAATAATGATTTGAGGCTGTCATACAGCTTAGTAAATATAGTTTAAGCCGCTAAATGATGATTAGTTCCTATTGTTCCACTGTGAATCGTAGAGCGTTAATAAAGCGGTTGAACTTTTGTTCTTGGCCGCTAAATAATGATCCACAACTTGTTATTGACTAATGGTTCTTGATTCCGGATTCAAGACTTCCCGACAGATCTCGAAACCAAGACTTTGTACCAGAAACCCTAGTATCAGCTACACTCAACAAAGGTTATTGACTGAAATTAGAGTCCACAATCGACTTGGACCTGATATGAAAGGTCTATTTGACAACATATTAAATTCAAGTTTATTTGGACAACTGTGATTGAAGTCAATGATCAATCAGACTTCAAATAAATTTCTAGGTCATTGTTGATCCTGCATTTAGTTGATAATGTTAACAATATGCTAACCATTAGATGACTTAATTGTATTTGCGATAAAACGTTTAAACAATAAAAAAAATACATATATAGGTTATAGAACAGCCCCGAGCGGAATAATGCGGCAACTTTAATTTTTCTCCGTAAAAATTGATCCACTGTCATGTGGCCGTGCAGTTTCACTTGTTTCTGCTATTACAACTACGACTTATGCGTTTAGTCATTCAGTATCGTTTAGCTTGCTCAATTTTTTGAGCATATTCATGAGAATAATCTTTGCATTGTAGACTGTCACATGCCCTCTTTTAACTGTTCTAAATACTTTGTTCAGGATATGAATTTCAAACCTCTTTAAAGTACCATAAAAACAAGAGAACTTCCTTCCCATTCATCGATCAACAAAGAAATTTTTTTTTTTGTGAATGTGACATGAAAACAAGCTGATGAATAAGTTAATTAATGATAATTAATTGAAGAAAAAAAAATACGAATAAAAAAAAGGATAAAAAAAGTATAAAAAAATTATTATCTTATCAACATAGATAGATAGGAAAGGATATTTTTTTAAAAATTGTAAGACAAATTAACCAAGAATGAACCATAAAAAAAAAGTGAATTATGATTCGATAAAAATAAAAAACCATAATTTTTATAATAAATGATCATGGATTGTAGCAGTGAGGTTTAAATTTTGAAACTCATAAACATTAAAAGTGAAAGAATATAGAAATACATATATGGAAAAAAGAAAGAAATAAAAAAATTATTTTCTAGAACATTTTCTAATGCCATTTTCATTTCACTCATTGCTACTCATTAAGAATGTGAAAAAAAATTGAACAAACAATTTTAAAAAAAGGAAAAAAAATTGAAAATATAAAAATAGTAAGCAGAAAAAAAAACAAAACATATTTGAGTTAAATGTATGACAGCAAATACAATATGCTTTTAAAAAATGAAAGAAAAAAACAATTAATAAAAATCAAAAATTTCGAACAAAAAAAAAAAACAAAACTGGAAATATATTTTGAAGTATTATGTTTATTTGTAATATAATTATTATTATTATTATTAGGGGGGTTGGTCACTTATTATGTAAATTTCCTAAGACTCTTAGAGTATGGGGTTCCTCTGAGGACTTCTTAGGACCTTTAAGGACCTTTAAGGACCTCTTAGGACCTCTTAGAACTTCTTAGGACTTCTTAAGACCTCTTAGGACCTCTTAGGACCTCTTAGGACCTCTTAGGACCTCTTAGGACCTCTTAGGACCTCTTAGGACCTCTTAGGATCTCTTAGGATCTCTAAGGACCTTTTTAGGACCTCTAAAGACCTCTAAGAATCTTATAGGAACTCTTAAGACCGCCCACTCTCTCCTAAGTGGTGTAAGGGTCTATTAAGATTCAAACAACCAAAGGAAGAGGTGGGGGGGGGGGGTCATTCAAAAAGACATTCGATCAAGTTTCAACATTACGTAATAACTGATCAACCCCCTATTACAACTCATTATTTTTATTATTAGCATATTAGTGGTTGCAGATGTCAAATATGATTCATCGACTCTATTTTATTCTGTGATGATAACTGATAAATCATTTAATAATTATCATAAAACACTCAAATTTATTAATCGATTAATTAAATGGGTTAATGATGTTCCTATGTACACACAACATAAAAAATTTTACTGACTTTTATTTTTAATGGCATTGGAATTGAATGAAAATAACTCTGGAAGATTGTAATCTGGTGGATTTTAGTATTTAAGTTGATTACGTTATATTTTGTGAAAATTTTATATCTTGTTGAATTATTTCAATATCTGATACAAATCTGATGATATGTTTAATACTGGATTGCATTTATATTCAGTATTTTTGGTATTTAATGAACTTGTTTGTGAAATTCTGTATTATCGGAATTAAAATGTTGACTTTAATGACTTTTTTGGATTATTTTTTGGATCGAAATGTGCAATTTAAATTCTAAAAGCAGAGTTGCTTGATAAGTGTCTCATCGGTTGTATTTTATGACCTGATTTAGAATAGAACTATCATTGAACTAGCTAAATACTGACTTTATGTCATTGTAAATTCAATTTTTGATCATGAGACTCGATATTGGTGACTCAAAAGTGAATTTGAACTCGACATAGTACTACTTTGCAACATTATATATTTGTTTTTACGAATTATGTGACTATGCGGTGCATAATAGAACATTTACAGTGCCACTAGTACCGATTATGTCAAATATATGAATATATTCTTCAAAATATTAGGTTTGTGTACTGTTGCTCGAAGAAACTGTAAATTGAACCGACATAAATCTCAATTTGAGAGTAGTAGTAAGTATGCATAGTCTACGTACGAACAGTCTCCGATTGTTTCTATAATGTTGTCCATACTTTGTATCGCTTAAGATAGTAGCTATCCTGATCGGCTAAAATATTTCATAGCAACAAGATGGCAGTCACAGGGCATCCGAGTGGCGATTTTTATATCAACATGATAAAAGTTGTCACTTGGACGTCATGAGACAGAACCCTTTGGATGGCATGAATTATTTGTAGCGATCGGATATCACAAAGATATCCACCAACTGAATCCTACAGGAAATATTCACAAACACAACTTAAAATCTATATCCATCAGATTACTGATCAATTGACAAAAAACTGACTCAATTCTAGCCATTTTTGCTAATTTTTTCCAACCTAATTTTTCTTCTTCTTAATTAATTAATTACGTCTCATTTTATTCTCATGATTTAATCTCCAAAAATTAAAAAAGTAACATTAATGCATGAAAACCAATCGAAAAGTGGAAATCATGGAAGTAAACTACATAAAAATCTTAAAATTCATCCATTTTTTTTCTAATTAATTTTGGAAAATTTTATGGAAAAATAATTTCTCTCACTACTTATATTCTGCCTGCATTCATGCTTGTACGATGTTTATTTCATAATTAATTAACGAATTCTTTTTTAAGGGATATGAATAATAATAATAATATTGCTTTTGGAATACACTACTTCCTTTACTACTACTTCTACTTCTACTTCTTCTTATTCTTCTTATTCTTCCTTAATTCACCATTTTTTTAATTAATTAATTACATTGTTATTATTTTAAGTTTAATTATTTTTTAATTCATTCTTGTTATAGTTTTACTAATTTTTGCGTAAAATTTAAATTTTATAAATCCTCTTCTTACTGTAGGACTATATATTTGATTAACATAATTATGTAATATTTTTATGCATAATTCCTCTATTATACAATTTATATATTGGATGAATACTGCTCTCTTTAAAGTAATGTTTTTCTTGGGCATTCTTCTCGAGTGATAATGAAATGATGTGGAGAATTGTGATGATTTTTGGATTTTGAGGTGGAAATTTGCATTTTAAATTGAATTTCCATCGCTCGTATCTTTAAAGATTCTTAAGTGCATAAAATCCGGCACTTAGCCGGCGTCAGGCCACTGAAAAGCCAAAATTCATATAAAACCAGTACTTAGCCGCTACGACTATATTCCCAAGTTGCATTTTCGACACTAATTGGCACTCAAGTATACTTTAAGCTTTTCTGAATTTTGCCCTTGATTAGCTTTAAACTGGAGAGTTGTATATCCTAGATTATACTGACTAATTTGCTCCTAAAACTTTTAAGTTTTATTCTGAACTGAAATAGAAGTCTAAATGTCACCTTAAACTGAGTACGCTTCTTGAACGATAATTCGTAGCTTTCGAAGTCTTAACATGAAAGTTAAAGTTTTGTACTAAAAAAAATTAAATTTTGATAGAACTCAAATAAAATTAAGACGAATAGTGCAAAATTCTGGTCAACTTCGAGTTCTTCATTTTGAGCATTCCTTCAGTTTTTAAAGAAAATGTGTAGTAGGTCAATGGGAGTTTAACATCAAATTTCTAAAATATAGCAAGATTTCCATACTTTGACAAAAATTTAAGAATTTTAAAGTTAAAAAACTGACGAAATATTCAAGAAATTGTCCATTTATTGTCATGTTGATCCTCAGATTTCTGCACTAATTTAAATATTTTAAATAAAGCTTCAAAATTGATTTTCTTAAACATTGAACTGAATTTTAAAGAGAAATTTCAAATAACATCTACCACAAAATTCAAATCTCATCGACATCTCCTTCTTACTCAATTCCTTTGTATCACTCGAGAATTCACTTTATTTTTAAATTTTATATATTTTATTATTATTAATTATCTCTTAAGCTCTTTGGCAAGATAAATCTTTTTTTTACATATAATATTATATTCGTAAACTGATAATAAGCTCTTCTATATTTAAATAACTATACATGATTATGATAAATTCTTTTTAAAAAAATATTATGTACGAAAAATACAAAAAAAATCACGTAATTTTAACAAATTTTGTTGCAACTAGAAATGTCTGTTAATTTTATAAAATTTGAAAACTATGAAAAAAATCAAAAATTGTAAAGCCGTTAAAAATTCAAAATTTGAAAAGCCGTTAAAAATTCAAAAATTCTGACATTTCTAGTGCAACGTTCAATGTCTCTTAATGGATAATATTCCTTTACTTTTATTTAAATATATAATTTAAGTGTATTATTCTTTAACTTTCTGTTATGTAATTTGACATATGATTCATACTTTTGTTGCCTTTGGTTCCGTTAATTATTTTTCTATACATTTATAAATTTTTTAATAATCTATTGAAAAAAATCTATACATAGATCATCAATATTTGAAAACAAAAATGTTATATTTAATGTGAAAAAAATTATAACCTCAAAAAAAAAATTCAAAAAAAAAAATATGTTGGCAAATTGTGATTGTTAGTTCGTCTAATACTAATTTACAGTACTCAAAACGTGGCGAATTGCGCAACTATTTGTAAAGGTGAATCCGTTAGATGAGCGTCGACGTTGCTTGATATGCGGAAAAGTTGTATGCAACGTACGCAATCACTATTATGTCCATTTTCCGGGAAAATATTCTTGCTCACAATGTCCTGCTGTATATACACGCAGCGACACGTTACTCATGCACTCCAGATCAAAGCATCCTGGTCAACCATATTGAAAACGAATGACAAATGTTGTAGATACATGTGAATTATTAATGGAATTTTCATTTTTACATTCTTTTTGTTTATTATGAAGGCGATAAAGTTGTTAGCGAATAATAATATAAATTTAATAATTTTTTTTGCTCATATTTGCAATAATTGAAGAAGGAAATTAATTATTTAATTTAGTTACAAATTTGTTTTAGTGTAAATCATTTCTTTATCATCGCATGAACGATTAAAAGACTACAAAAACTTCTATTAATTATGAATCTGATCCTTTTTTTACCTCTCATTAACATGAAATAAACATTTATATTTGTTGGTTTATTAAGGGAAATTGTCTTAAATAAGATAAGTTTCTAATAAATATTGAATGGTATTTGGGTTTACTAATATCAATGACTAATTTAACATCTCATAATTTCTAATGAAAGACTATTTTTAACAAGATGTGTCGACTTATGGATAATTAATCAAAGTTGATAATTATCAAATAGAATTCTACGCAATTTAATATAATTTAAATTGGATTTAATTATTCTGCAAATAATTAACGTCAATGAGGACCTCAATTGCGTTCCTGGTGTACTTTGGCTTCTCTGAAGTGTAACCAGGAATTTTTAATTTGAACTTTGAACTTAATAATCAGAACTTTTTAAAGCTTTTAACTATAAAAGACAAAAATTTTGAGAATTTCGATACTTGATCTTCAATTTGTTGATTAGATTTCAAAGAACTAATTTTAAAGAATGTTGTATAATATTATAAGTTGTTCATAATAATTATCATTGGGAACCTATCATGACTAGACTGACTTATTGTCTCCAGCAGGCACGGATACTCTCATAAGTAGAGTAAGCTGAGTATAATGCTCGCTAGATTTGTATATTTGTTAAGAATAAGCTCTCAAAATCATACTCCTGACCTGTAGTAGTTGACCTCTAGTAGTTGTAGACGTATAGCTCAAAAACTAGTTCTAATGACAACTAGACTAGAACTGGATACACAAGTTGTCAATTACAAACTTGTCCACTTGAGATATTTAAGCCAGATTTTAAAGAATAGTGAATTTTTAAGACTAATTTGACTGTAGTCGAGGGAAATTTGAATAGGATGTGGAAATGATTAATCAATTTTCAAAATGTTTGGTCAACTTTCAAATTTGTTAATAATTTTTGTATCAAATTTTTAATTATTTTGGTGAATAAAAAGAAATTTTCATTTATAAAAAGATCAGTCATAAATATTAAAAGTTCTTAATGTTTTCAAATCGTTCATGGAATAAATAAATAAATTCTAATAAATTCATATTTTAAAACCAAAAAAAAAGGATATGGCAATTAACCACTAATATCTAACTCAACATGTCATTACATTCACATTCAATAATTTTTTATAAAATCTTTTTTCATATTCAATTTTAAAAATAATTAATTTCCTTCTAAAAATCTGCAAGAAAACCAAGTTAGATATTGCAATACTACTTTATTGTTTTAAAAAATAATTTTTTTCATTATAAAATTGTGATAATTGAGTTAACAAAAAAAAAGTGATGAATAATTTAATTCTATTAAATAAAATAATAATGATAAATATCTTAAATGGAAATTGGACCAAAGATAGATAAACAAAAAAAGAAAAGAAAATGCTAAAAAAAACTTAATGATAATTAAAGTAAGAAGACTAGCTTTGTTGTTTATTTTCGGATAAATCCATCACAAGAAATGAATAAAAAAATAAGAGCGCCTACCATTTTTAAGTGTCCCCTCGGCCCCCCAAGCAATAAAATGTCAAAAATTATGATTGTGATAAATGAAAAATTAAAGGAAGTGAGAGAGAGAGATAGAGAGAGATGCTGAACACATATGAGAAATGAAATAATGATTTTGTTCTATTATTATGTTTAGTTGGTGTTACTTACTATAATTTTTATGCTTTTCCAAATCCAAAAAAATATATAATACAGCAACAACAACAGATCAGAAACTATACATATATAATTTTAAATGTAGAACATTGCTTTCTTACCAAAAATACATAAAAATACGAAGCAAAATTTTACGAAACGAAAACTTCATTTATATCTGTACAAAATGTGTGGCCATTATACCTTTTTTATTCTGTTTATTTATTTATATATTTTTTTTTTTACTTTTATATATTTTTTTTTTTATATTTTTCCAAACCTCTATTTTTTTGTATTTGCACGTGTTAAAATTGCGTGATAGTTAATTGCTTTACTTTTACTTAACCAATCAAAAAAAAAAAACAAAACTGATGATATAAAAATTTAAAAATTTGATAAAAATATGACATAATAAATTATGAAAAAGAATTCTGCACATGGAAAAATGTAAAAAAAGAAGCATTATCCATATTTTGAAATTAAAATAATTATGCACAACTTCATATTTTACTATACGTTATCAACTGATCAATTCTTAATCAGTAAGTTTAGTTCGATTAAGGATGGTTTGGTATTTGAAGAATGCCACTGTATGACATCTTATATCGAGTAACTGATCATTGTATAGTTAAGGAGCTTAAAGAGGCTTTTAAGGTCAAACTATTCTACCCCTAGAAAATAAAGCTTAGCAAATCAAATTTAATGGTTTAATACAATCAATTTAGATCAATCCTCGTTTTGAAACTGCTTTGACTTATTTGCAAGTGCCATTTGATAGATTTTAAATCTTTAAATTGATATTATCTTAAAATGATCAATTGTTAACGTAAAAGGATCAATTGTAGCTGATCGATTTAACTATCTTAAATATTGTGAATAGGGTGGCAAACGATAGAAAACGACAGGGTCAGCTTTAGGCGACATCTGATGCATGTCATGGATCACAACTGATCTGTATGGCTAATGAAGATCAAAATGAAATATATTAAAATCTTCAATATTTTTTTCGATGAATTGAATGCTTAAATTCCAAATTATTGGCCTTAGAACTATAATCAAAGGCTCATTTGTTCTAATGCGTTCAAATCGAGGATTTTCTCAATTTTAGATGAGAATTACTAATTTTATGTACCGATCATTTATTGTTAAAATTGTAAAATCGTATTATCTAGTCTTATGGAGCATTAGTTGACCAAGCTTTTTGAATAAAAGCTGTTCTACAGGCAATTTTTCTTTTATTTGCTCAATTTCAAATTAGTACAGTCTATATAAGCGTCACAATGGAGGAGTAGGATTCTTAATGGATTCTAAATTCTATTTGATTTTCAAATTTAGCCTAGTGCCATCCAAACTAATCAAATTTCTTTGAATTTCTATTCAACTTCGAGTAACAACTCTTAAGAAAAGTGATTCACCAAGCCAACAAACAAAATTTAAAACTAACTATTTATCAAGCATCGCATAAGTATAGTAGAAAAATATAGAAACTAATTTAAATTCTTAATCAGTCAATATTTTAAATATGCATCCTTATGAAAAACCTTAGTTAAGCTTATTGATTCTAAACAAACTAAAATAATATAAAGTAGCAAAATTTTTACATATCAAAAATAACTAAATGAGAAATTGATATAGTTGATAACATATAGTAAAATATATATAAAAATTATTATAAACTTATTTGAATTTTGAGTATGTTTCTTTGATTTTATTTGATTTATTTTAAAATTTATTATCTAATTTATTTTACAAAATTTTAATTATATATCCACACATGTTGTGGATATAAAAGCATCAATTTAAGTAACAAGAAACAGAAAAAAAAAGTTTTTGAGTCTCAAATTTAAAATAAAAAAACACGTTAAAAAAATCAATGATTTTAAATGATTTTTGGAAATTTCAAAAATAATGAATTAATTAAATTTAATTAATGAGAAAGAGAGAGAGAGAAAGAGATAGTTCGTGTCTGTTTGATTATTATTTAATTAAATTACTACTTCATTTTGAGTATATATCTATATATATATAAATCTATATAGTTTAAAATATAATAATAATATATTATATATTTAAATATCAATTCCGTCCAAAAAAAAAGTATCAAAATCAAATCAAATATTTTATCTCATAATTTTTAATCCCCCAAGAACCAAAAAAAAATCAAAAAAATGAGTTTGAATTAAGCTATAAAAAAAAACAGACAAAAAAAAAGACCAAAAATTGATTGGTTTAAAAATTATTATTTATTGGTGCTTACAGGGGCCGAGGGTGTCTTCATAGATTCACATCATAAGTCACCGCCGAGTAATGGTAATTTAGAAGTTTTTAATTTTTCATCAAGTTATCCAATGCATAATAATTCATTGAGAGCTAAAATACGATACAGTCGTCCACCAGTTGATAATTATGCTCCAATATCAATAATGCAATCGTCAATGCAACATCAAGTACCAAATCAAATACATGATGAGAATACAGTTAAATGGGCATCGTCAATGTCTTCAATAGATTTAGGTCAAAGTCCTGAATATCCAGATCGATCACGTTTACCAAAAACATCATTAAATCAACCAATGTCATATCACAATATGTTTATACCATCACAAGAACCAGGAACATTATGGAAATGTCGATTATGTGGTAAAGAAGTAACAAATCGATGGCATCACTTTCATTCACATACAGCACAACGATCATTATGTCCATATTGCCCAGCGACTTATTCTCGAATCGATACATTACGTATGCATTTAAAGCAAAAGCATAGACGCGAAATGGGTAAAGCATCTCAATCTCCATTCTCACAATTACCAGATAGTGGAATTGGTTTACCATTAGCCAATATATCAACATCTGGTGATTTTTGTTCTGGTCAAAATAAGGCAAATAAAATTAAACGAAGACGGGAGACAAATGAAAGTCAAGAACTTTCACCATAGCATTACGAGTACAAACATATTAAAGATTATAGAAATGGACATCAAGAGTTTTGAGATTCGGCATTTTTATGTAGAAAATATGATTTAATGTCGTTGTATTAGATTTGTGAAATGGGGAAACTTTTTTTTTGATGGGAATGAAGTGTGGATTAATGAGATTTGTATAAGGGGGATTTGAGGGGTTTTAAGTGAATTTTTCTAGATTTACTTCATATTTTTTGAGTTTAAAACCTTCAGGTTTTGAGAATTGCTTACATAATTAATGGTTTTATGTTCCCTAAAGTGTCGAGTTGCAAGTTTTTGACTTAAACTTGTCACCCACAGATTGCATAAGTCTTTGTTTCAGTTGATGACTTAATGTGTTTAGCAGACAATGAATAAACTTACATAAAACTCTGATAGTATCATATATTCATGTGAATACGTTTATTATCCGTTAGGATGTCAACATACTAACCTAGACATTCATGCAAAGTCAGTAAATCCATCCTTATAATACCAAAATCGTCCATATGTATTACTTTTACTTAACAGACAAAATTCTTGCTCATTAATGCTTGGAATAGCACAAGTCAATTAATAGATCAAAAATCTGACACCATGCTTGCGTGACTTTGGATTGAAACCAAATTCGGTACCAAATCAAAGCCCAGCGAGCCTCGGACCAGACTTTTGACTAATCAACCAACTAGTACTATTTTGATATGATCATAAAATTGAGTATACTCATGAATACAATCATTTTAGTGAGCATGTTCTCTGTCAGTTATGGTTGGTATAGTTTACAATCTTAATTTGATATTTATGGACGATTTTGGGTTAAATTGGATCTTGCTGGATATTTTTAGAGTGTATCAAATAATCAAAATTGATTTGTTAGACATATTAATGCACATTAAGCCTAGCTTTGAACTCAGTCATTGTAGAATGACTTCAGTAATTGCAAAATGAGTTTAGTTATTTCAAAATAACTTCATTTACTGCCAAATGACTCCAGTCAATTTAAAATGACTGCATTGATTACTATATTGGTTCAGTCATGTTTATAGTCACCTTAATTATAGTGGAATGAAGATCAATGGGACCATCAAATAATTCTTGATACTAGAAAAATCATATTAAATTCATCATTTCTAAGATTTGACAAATATTGAACAAGAACCCCCTAAAAACCACCTTAAATAAATCTCAACAATCCACATCTCACCACCAAAAAATAGTCATCCAAATTCACCTGCCGATTAAACCAAAAAACACACACTAAAGAATAAAAATGCCAGAGGTATAAGAATTGAAATCTAGTTTCCATAAAATGCGTGTGGACATGAATGTAATAAGATTTAAAAAAAGAGCTTTTTATAATATAAAGAGCAAAGCAGCATTGTGATTGGACAAAGAAATAAATTCTATAAATGATAAGACTAGCTTCAAAAAATAAAGTGAGAAGTTAGTCAATAGATGATGCTCCAAGTGATGGATGTATTGTCAATTTCACATGCATTTTACCCCAAAAAAAAGTACGAAAAAAAAAGAAAAAAAAGAGAAGGAAAAATTTCAATAAAAAAAAATAAAAAAAAAAATTTAAATAAATTTAAAAAATTGCTACAGCTAGATGGACAAACCGAATTTAAATTTTAATGATGAAAATGATGATAATTTTTTTTCCCTTCTATTAAAATGAAAATATGAAAAATTTATAGCTAAGAAAAAAGTAACACACACAACATGAGAAAAATATGTAAATAAGATAAAAACTTTTTTGAACTTTTTAAACAATTTTTCTTATTCTCTTTAAACAAAAATCAAATTTTTCTTCTTATAAAAAAAAATCAAAAAAAAAATTAAATACTTTTTTTCTTATTCAAATGAAAAAATAAATTGAAAATATATGTGGAGATTGAGGGGATTTTTTGGGGATTGTTTTGTGGTTATTGGAAAGAATTTAGTGGGAATTGATGAACTTTATTTGAAAAAAACTTGAGAATTTAGTAGATTAGCAGAGTCTGGTCATCAAACTTTAACAATTTTTAATCTAAAATATTCACAATTTTTAAAAGATTTCAATTTTTTGATCGAATTCAAGTTAAATTTCACTCAAAAGTGAAATTGAGCTCAAAGTCAACTCAAATTTAGGAGCTTAAATTTAAAATTTGAATTCAAATGAATTTTTCCACTCAAAATCTGAGTTGACTTAGAGCTCGATCTTTCTCTAGAAAAGTCATTTATTAGACTAATGAAGATCAAATTAATTCAAATTTTTAATTAATAAACTCCAAGTTTAAAATGGAATTTAAATGAATTTCAATTATTTAATCGAGTTTTTCATTCTAAATTTCATCCAATTTTAAGTTCTAAAAATTTACGAATTCTTGATTTTAACTAATTTTCGAGACCAAGATTGAGACTTCAAAAGAATTCTTTGAAATTTCAGTTACAAGACTTCTCAGTCTCAATTTTGACCCTTATTAAACTCGACTAAATTATTTTCCACCAACTACATTTCAATCTCCACAAAAACCCCTCAACATCTTCCACATCCAAAACCGAAAAAATACATAAAAAATAATCATAATCGAATAAAATCAAAATAAGAATTATCAATAACTAAGCCAAAATTCCAATGTCTAAAAATTGGTCTTAAATTTATATGAATTTTCAAAAAAATTATTGATAAGATGAAGGAATTTCATTTATTTCTTTTTCTTATTTGCATAAATGATAATAAACTTAAAGGAGTTTAAAATAATATTATTCGGTAATGGGATCTGCAAAGACAAACAAAAGAGATTTTCCTTGAGATTGTTCATTTCTTATGCTCACTCACTTTTCTTAAGAAGATTCTTCAAAATTTATGAAAAATTTATTATGTCGATATGTTTGCAGGATGGATTATGATGATGAAAATTGAGAATTAATAGATTATGATAGTCTTTTGTAGTCTGATACTGTTTGAGATGAGTTATTGGAGTAGCTTAAGATGGAAAGTTTGAGATTTAAGGATGAACATCCGATTAGTATCATGCTAGAGTATAACATGCAGTTTTAAGAACTTGATATGATTTTGAATTTATAAAATTCAATTTGCAAGCTTTTATGGATCAATAGAGTAAAATTTTAGAGTTTCGAATACTTGCTACGCGGACCTAGCGATCCAAAGTTAGAGTCTTAATAAAATATTTTGTTCAATTTCAAATCAATTGATCCTGAAAATGAAGTTCATAGTCTCAATCATAAAATTCAGAGAAGTCTTAACTCAAAATTTGTTGATAAAATTGTAACAAATCAATCTCTGGATCCAATATAGCTGGATTCTCTTGATTTAAGAGTTTGCCTAAGTCGGAATCGAATTCATTTGCAATTTCCAATTTTAAAAAGTATTCCTGAAAAGCACAAATCGGTTAAATCGAACAATAATTTAGCATTGCACTGGCATAATTCTGAAATGAGGTTAGATTGAGTTTGAATTCAGCACCATACAAGAGTCACGCCAGTTCAGTTTCCGGATTTTGGATCGATTAACCGATTTGTGGTCTTCAGAATGTTCATCCTAAATAATCCATAACTCAAACAAATTCGACAGCATAAATCTCAAAAAATCAACAATAGAACCTTAAAAAGAATTGAATAAAGAGTACAAAACAGTGAGTAATAAGGAACATAGAACCTTCCAAGGACTTCCAGATCCCTAAAAAAAGAAAAATACAAATTACAAGAAATCTTCAAAGAATAAATTTTCATTTTATTTTTACAAAATTACTGCAAATCTCACAACAAAAAAATTGTAAAAAATTTTATTTTTGGATATTTTTAAAAAAGGATTTTTTTTTCAAATCAAAATTCTAAATTTTTTATGTTTATAAAAATTAATAAAATAATCGAAAATTTTGATACTAATGATGTACAGAATGAATTTTTAAAAAATTGGAAAGATATACCAAAATTTGTATGTGATAAATTAATACATTAATAGTAACGAATCGTGATTGAATTTCTTAAAAAAGAAGTAAAACAGAAATTTCTAAAAGAAAAAATTATTGTGAGATTTGCGAACATTTTTTTATTAAATTTAAAAACATTTATGATACCAATATTATTGGGATAGTGATTCTCTTTTATGTCCTTTAATTTTTATTTCTATACTTGATCCACCTAAAATATGATAATTATCCACCTAAGATGTTACTGAAGTGATTCATAATTTTGGGGGGTAGTTTATGACAGTAAAATGGTTCGAGTAGAACTAGTTTTGAGTTTATTGGAATAAAAAAGAAGAAATAATTTCTTGACTATTTACTTCCTTAGTTTAGAGTTGGAGTAAAATGGAATCTTGGGTACTGATTCATATGTAAGGTAATATGTCAATCTGAGAGCAAGGCAAATGTAGTCGAGTTGTTAGGTAGCAGATCGAATATCTGTTAATCTCTTTTAGGAGAATGTGATTTAGATTCCTACCAGAAGTTGAACTTTCCATGTCGATACGACAATGATTTACTCATTAGTCACGACAATACAATTGGGTTTGGAGCAAACATAATTATTTCGAGTCATGGACATTTTAAGTAAGTTCTATCCTTCGAAGTCTTCTGAAAATTTAAGAAATGCAGGAATATATTTCAAAATGTGGTTAAATATACCTACATATCTGGTCCTATAAAGACATCCTTACTCAAAAAAGCAGACTTGAATCAATTTGGTATCCTTGATCATTCCTTTTTCAGTCGAGATCAGCCGTCATGGTGTCGTCTTGACTCTTTTGTGTTTTGGCATTAATACGACAACGTATAGATGTCTTTACAACTATCCTTCAATTTAAATTGTTTTAAGATTAATTGTTGTACCTTTTGTAGCAGACGAGTCTATTTGGCATTCTTATGGATGCTACAAGAAATTTGGAGTTCATCTGGAAATCCGATGGACTCTGGATGGACTTGACCTACTACTTTGTCATTAGAATGATCACATAATATAACAAGCTTACCCTATCTCAATCATAAATAAAACAACACTCAAAATTATGAATAAATTCAGGAAGAATATAAAAGAGAAGCATCTAGTTTCCCTTTAAGAAATAATGAAAAAGAAGAAGAAAAAAACACTTTAACAACAAAAATAATCAAAGTTTATTTTTTAATAATTGCTAAAAAACAAGAAAATATTAAAAAAAGCTATCGTCCAAAACTATCTCATTTTTATTAAAAAAATAAAAAAATAAAGAGAAAAATTTAAAGATGAAAAAGAATCGAAACAATATAAAACAAAAAAAGAAACTAAGTAGGCACAATCAGCCAGTCAATAAAGTCTGAAGTAATAGCACGCATAACACATTCCAAAATCATGTTACTTCGTTTTGCTCAGTCAAGAATCATTTTTGCAATTACAAGATATTTTGTTGGATTTACAAAATAAAAAACTTTTTTAAGCCCACACAACCAAAAAGTAAACCTTTTTTAATATAGATTCCTGAATTATTTTTGAAAAAGAAATTAAGGACCATTGCTGATTATTTTGCAATTTTTAAGTTTAAATCAAAATTGCTCTAATCTTTTAAAAGAAGATACAGAATACCATAAAAGCACATCAAACATAAAGTTTAAATATAGATTATTATCATTAATATATAAATATGTATTATAATTACTATACAACATACGGATATTAATTTTTACAATTATTTCAACTTCATTAAGATACCATAGATAAAAAATAGATATTTTTTGGATTTTAGAGTGGACTGGATTTTGTCATAAGATGGATTATAATATAATTATATTATAATTTATGTAACATTAGCTTATCAACGATTAATGAACTTATCTTGGGGTTCTAAACTGTGAATTGATGTTTATTACAAGTAGATTAAATCTGATGTTTTGGGTGCAGGAACTTAGCCAGAAGCTCCAATGATTACATACAAATTAATGCTAATATTGGGAATTCTAGTAACAATGTGTGAATCAAGAATGAATTTGGTTTTAAGTCACAACTATTCCGGTTTATGTACCATTCTGACCCCATTTGCTCTAATAAAGCGATCATAATCACAATTATCAATTGTAAAACTAAGTCAATGTGGTTAAAGTAGGCAAATCAGATACCAACATGCATATATTTTTCAAAAGAGATACATTCTGTGTCAATACTATGCCAAACAATCATAATAGGCTTCTTGATTGCAAGCAGGATCTTCAATCCAGGGATTAAAATGTAGTGAAACCCTGTATTGATCTCAGAATCACATACAATTCAATCTAAGAATTGAAAATTCTAATTGCAATCCATGTTTTGAAACTACTCAAAATGATGCAGAACAGGGCAAAAATTCGGCCTTATACTGAAGTGACTGTAGTATTAGACAGAATTCCATGAAATTTTGTCTCATTCCAATCCATGATTTCCATTAGACATCTCCTAAAGGTGGCTCTTTCGCTGCCTTCCGTCAGGTAATTATCGATATGTAAGTCTAGAATAGATCTTCTAAAATGAAAAACGGAATTTGGCACAGAGACCAAAGATCAATCCAGGATATGGATCTGCGATTAATCCCAAACTTCCCCTTTCCGGTTAAAAAGCGAACATAATATATGAATGAACCCTATTTGGATGCTTTCAATGGACATGAAGATGGCATGAAGCTCATAGGACCTCTTTTAACTCATTGAAAACAACGTAAGTAGAACATTCAACAAGCAGTTTTAGCCCCAAGAGATTCAGACCTCATAACTAACTAGAGTAAATTTTAAGGATCTCTAAGATATGTGTTTATCTGAGTTTAAGAACTAAAATCAAATGCAAATAATACCTCATTTTTTATTAAAATAATTATAGTTTTAAGTTAAATATTTTTGCAACTTTATTAATTTTTTCAGTTCTGAAAAAACTTCAATATTAAGAACTTAACATAATTTTAGTCAAAAAACAAATATTTCATTGCTCAATATAAATTCAAAAAAATCCTCTCCACTTTCAAATCCATAAAATAAGCAACAGAAATGAGATACCTAAGACATCACAATAGACACAAAGATTGTGAGAACTACATACAGCATTTAAGCGATGAAAAGTTTAGCGACTTAACAATTCTTTTTCGAAATACCTCTTGATATATTAATTAATAGATTAATATTTTTAATGTTTATATACGCAAGCATATTTAAGTAGTCATTATTTTTATTAACAAGGCAGACCTCCGTTTTGCATTTATATTTGTTTAATTATTAATTTCGAGCAATTTTTCTTTTTTTCAAAATGGTTCAGGGATTTCTTGACATAAACTGAAAAATAAAATAGCGGATAGTAATTACATGCAAGCCAACAATACAGCATCTAAGATTATATTCAAGGTAGCTTTTTCAAGAATATTTACTTATATTTCAATTTCTTCACAATTCAGTTGATTATAATTTCATGATTGAATTTTAACGGACTTTTTGGGATTTGAAATGAGTTGGTTTGAGATGTAGAAAGTGATGCGAAAATATTTGCATCTTTAATTTGTGTAAAATTGTCAAATTTGAATTTTTGCATCTTTAATGTGCAAATAACGGACAAATTTAAATTCGAATTTGCAACAAACGTTTGATTTTGAATTTTTTGCGTCTCTTTTGCATCGGAAAAGGATCAATTTTAAAAACTTTACGTCCAAAAATTAAAAAATTTAAAATTTTGCATACTTTTTGCATCTTTTTCCACAAACGAACGCTTAAAATTTGAAATTTTGCGTCTTTTTTGCATCTTAAAAATACAAATACAATCAAAAATCAATTTTTTGCACCAATTTCACATCAAATGATTTCAAAACTCAAACTTTTGCATCAATTTCTGCGTCATTTTTGCCTCAAAACAATTTCAAACCTCCAAAATTCCGTTAAAAATTCATCCAATTATTTGCAAATAATTTTTTAAATACGGGAATTAAAACAAATTAAAAAAAATCTATTTAATACGTGAAATTTATAATATACTAGTCATATTTAAAACACTGCATTGTAAAACTAAATAAAATGCTCATCAAACGCTGCTATGTTTGTGAAGAAATGATGATATAAACAATTATATATATATATAAACAATTAAATTAAACAATTATAGTTCTTGTAAATTTAAAAAAACGGAAATAATTGATGCAAAGAAATAATTTTTATAAATTTAAACACAAAAAATATATAACTGAAATATGGGATTCAAATTCGTGCAAGTATAAAAGTGATTTTGGATGGGGAATTTGGTGGATATGGCGTAGCTTTTTGGTTTGATTAAAGTGAGTTTAATATAAACAAAGTAAAAAAATTCTCAAAATTAAAAATAAAATTCTAAAAAGCTCTAAAAAGCTTTCAAAAAAAAGCTTCTAAAAAGCTTTCAAAAAGCTCTAAAAGCTTTTTTAAAATCTTCAATTGTAAACAATTTTAAATTAAATTGAGCAAATTAATAAACTTAACTCCAAATTAAACCAAAAGCTCCGCCAAACCACCAAGAAAGCTCACCAAAAAAACTTTCAAAATTTCAACAGAAAATAAACCCAAAATAAGAAAATTTAAAAATTCTTATCTAGCTGTGAAGCTCCATACAGATTAAAATAATCAAAAAGTGAAAAATTAAATATTAAAAAAATAAAAAAACGGAAGTAACAAAAAAAGCGGTAATGAGTTATTGAAGCTTTCAGAAAAAGCTGTTGTTGCCTTAATGTTCCAGATCTCAAAATTTATTGTTTTAAATAATGTCTATATTATATGATAAATTGTTTTTAGTTACTTGTTTCGGCCAAATATAAAAAAAACGATGAATAATCAAAATTTATTGGTGCTTACTGTTACAACAGCGCTTTCATTGAGAGCTTTATCCTTTTTGATGTGTAAAAGCTTTCGATTTGAGAGCTTTTTAAACACTTTTTTTTGATGTGTATAAAAATAATTTTTTGTATGAAAAATTAAACAAAAAAATTGACTGGTTTTATAATTTTAATGTTGTGTAGTGGGAAGATTTTGGGGATTGAATTTTGAACTTCCGTGTGGAAAATTTGGTAAAAATCAGAAATATTTTCAAAGCTTTTTTAATTTTTTGAAAAGTTTTTTAGAATTTTGAAAAGCTTTTTAAAGTTAATTAAAATTTTGAGAGCTTTTTAAATTTTTCTAAATTTTAAAAGGTTTAAAATTTTCTAAGATTCATCAATTTCAAAAACTTTTTTAAATTTTTTTTTAAATTCTAAATTTTGAAGCTTTTTGGAAACTTTCCATATTTGAAAAAAAATTCAAAATTTTGAATACAAAGAGCTTTTTTGAAATTTTGACAAACTTTAAGAGCTTTTTGAAAAACTTTAAAAACTATTTCGAAAAATTTGATAGCTTTTTTGGAAAGTTTTATTAAAAATCAATTTTCAAAATCTTAATTTTTATCAAAATTTTAACTAAGAATTTCAAAAACTTCCACACCAAAAGCTCCCCATCACTCCCAACAAATTTTGCCGAAATTAAAAAGACATTTAGGTCCAAAAAAATATAAAAATCTAAAATTAATAAAAAAAAAAAATGAAAAAAAAAACTATTTTTATATAAAATTAATTACCGAAATGAATTGTGTCCATATGAAGTAATGAAAAAAAGGGGGTTAATAGTTATACATTAGCCTTTTTTTTAAATTTAAGTAATCTAAAAACATTTTATTGTGGCATTTTATAAATCGTAGATTTTTATAGTAGGAAATAAATTTAATTAAAAGATTTTTTTTTTCGATAATAAAAATCAAAAAAAAAAAAAAAATTATGGAAACGATCACTTCCGTGGATCAGCGTGGAAGTTGATGAAAAAAAATTTAAAAAAAAATACTCAAAGATAAAAAATTTTATAAACTTTTTTATCGTTTATTGGAGGGGTGATTTGGGGGTCATGGGATAATTTTTTGGCGGGAAAAATTAGAATTCCCACCAAAAATCACATCATACCCCTCAGTACCCCTCGAAAAAAAAATTTTCATTCGCTTATACTGAAAAAAAAAAAACTAAATGCTACAAGAATTATTAAGCACATTGTAAAATTGAAGGATGATCCCTTTTTTAACCATGTAAGTTGATAATCTTAACCAAAATATTTTTCAAAGCAGATAGTTGGGAAAATATATATGAACATATTTTTACAACGATTTGCTGTCTTAACAGAGCTTATTATCTGAAACAATATCAAAAAAACTCAAAATTTAAAAAAAATGAAAAACAAAAAAAATGTAAAATAATAAAAAAAAATTATTGTGGTTTCAATTTCAAACATTAAAAAATGAGAAAAATTCTTTTTTCATAACAAAAAAACATTGTGTAAAATTCCTCGTTTTACTTCTGGGGTCTGTTCATAAATGACGTACATTGACAATTTTTAACCACTTCCTAGATTTTGAAATATTGTTCAAAATTATTGAATCACCTGTCAACACCTGGAAATTCATTACCTAACCTCAAAAAATCTAACGTCATTTGTGAACGACCCATTTGATCCCTTTTCTTGTTTTTCTACAATGAGAGAAACTTTTTTGGATGTCTCAGCATTTATGCAGGTAAAGAAAGCATTAGTGGGTACCCAGGTCTGTTTTTGGATCCATTTTCCACCTAACCTGTAATCCAGAAGTCGAATAGTCCGGTATATTGTCGGATTACCTCCAAATTGAAGTTATTCCAGTGTTCGACTGGATTTTACCTAGTTTTAGTTACATTTTGAGTATAATATGGTGTAAATCTACTTCTATAACCTCTATGACCATCCCTTATAATTAGTTTTAACATAATTAATGTAAATAAATCCAAAAGTGTAATGATATTGTTCCATGTACATAAAGATCCAGTTAGTTTTTGTGAAAATATATAGGAACGGAGACGATTGATGAAGACTTGATGAGAGACAAACCAACTGATCAGCATTTTGTGGCTGGAATAAAGGCCATAAATGACACAGCAGCAACAATTTTGATGTAAAAATTTGTTCAATAAAATTACAAATTTATTTTAAAAATATCGAAAATAATCCTTGTGTTGAGTTACTTTTTGCTGTTTTAAGATTTCAGGATTGTATTCGTATACATTTATTTCAGATTCGTGATTATTCCATGTCCAAACATTCAGGTAATCAACTATGAGTGTTTTGATTTGATATTTTCAGTAAGAAGATAGAATAACGGTCATTTCATATTCAAAATCAGTTTGAAATTATTGAAGCGTGGCTTTATCAACAATCATTTTCATGCAACTGTTGTTCCCCTACTTTTAAATTTCAACCGATTGTTATGCTATTCGATTTGTTGTTCCCCTGTGTCTATTTTTATTTAAAAATCCCGAATAAAAAAATTTAGAAAATACAAGAAATTATGGCTTGTATAGCCTGTGAGGAAGTTCCAAAACGTATAAACAACATCTACAGAGATGATGAATTAAAGGAAAAGTTTGAAAACATTACAGGAATTACAGTAAGCATAAAAATTCATAAAATATTCTTTTGTTTACAAATTATTTACGCAAAAAAATTCAATTTTCAGATTTTTCAAAACTTATTCCTCTGTGATCCATGTTCCTTCATATTAAATCAATCATATACATTCAAAGAGAAATGCATAGAAGTTTATGAACGTGATTTAATTAAATATGAGCCATGTCAAGATACAGTAATGAAAACAGAAATTTATGATGAACATCCAGAAGAAGAGGAAGAATATTTAAATTTATCACATAACGACAGTCAAGTGATACAGGAAGAACATTTAGAAGAAGAGGAAAATGAGGAAACAATTATTATTGATCCATTGCTTGATGCTACAGAGATTAATTCAAAGCCAAGAATTCGGCTAAGATACACATTGAAAGAGAAACTTAAAGCCATAGACCTAGCTGAGCGTACAAGTAACAGACAAGCCGCAAAAGTATTGACCATCGATGAATCATGCATAAGAAAGTGGAGGCAACAAAAGGAACAAATAAGGAATAATGGAAATCAAGAAGCATGTAAAATAAGCAGAAAAGCCTCCAATGTACAGCAAGAATCTCAGGAGATGGAATGTGAGACAGAAATAGAATGTGAGATACAGACTGAAGTTGTCAACGAGACTGTAGATGAACCAAAGCCATTAAAAGAAGTTAGAACTCGAAAATCATACTCTAGTGGTGAAAAACTAGAAGTTGTAGCTTTTGCGGAAGTAACCGGCAATCGACAGGCTGCAAAAATATTCAAAATCGATGAATCGTGTATAAGAAAGTGGCGGAATCAAAAGGATCTGCTAATAGAAATTAATCAGGAACGAGGAACAAGACGAAAACCAAATTTAAGATTCCCAGAAGTAGAAACTCGACTAAAAGCTCATGTCAACCAGAAATTAAATGAAGGCATTGTATTAAAGCCTAGTGAAATTAAAGCTGAATCAATAAGAATAGCCGAGGAACTGAATATTACAAATTTTAAAGGAACATCATCGTACATCTTCAAATTTATGGAACGATATCACTTTCCAAGTAGCAGAAGTAAAGGAACAAAATCCATCAAGAAAATAATTCATGATGAATCTGCGGATATAACTGTCGATATGCTTTAGATATTAAGGAATGAATAAAAAAAATTTACCTTAGCAAAAATTTTATTTCTACCAAAGTTCTTCTTGATGGTTTTATTAATTATAGTATAATTATCGAAATCAAACATTATGGGGGGTGATTACAAAATTGATAAATCTGTAACTGCTTTTACTCAGATGTAAAATAACACAATTAATTCAATATTTTTTTTCGTCTATTCCAATTTGTCTTCGTTTTGTTGTTGTTGTTGTTGTTGCTGCTGTTGGAAGGAAACATTCTTACGATTACGATTTCCTTGGCGTTTATTTGAATTCCAATTTTGTTGATTCTGTTGTCTGTTATATCCACCTTGTTGATTTGTTTGATTTCTGTTGTATTGATTGCGTTGGAAGAAGTTCGGCTGTTTAGCTTCGAATATTCTCTCATTTGCGTCTACGAGATTTGTTATTTTATCTAAAGGAACGAGAAGAATTAAATATTAGCATTGGAATTGACAAAGTTATCAACGGTCATTTTATATTCAAAATTTAACAGTTTTCAAAATTTTAAAAAAATGTATGCAAATTTTTGAAAACCGTTAAAACTCAAATTTTAATCAATAACTTACCAGCAAGTTGCATAGATAATGCTTGGAGACGAGATGGCTCAGAACGATGCATAACAACAGTCTCAGTTGGATCATCAAGAGATGCCATCAACTCTTCATTAATAATCATTTTACTAATGATTGAATAAACCTTAAGTTTGGGCAACTCAAACATTTCAGCTAAATATGCAACACTAATTGCTCCATACACATTCGAGTATGTGAACAAATATGTGCGAAGTGATTCCTCTTTAATAAATTTAACCAGCATGTCACGTACACGATCCGATTCGTAGAATAAATCCCAAACTTTTGTATTCATCTTTTTGTTCACAATAAAGTCAGCACAAGCTTTCCAGTCACCGTGTCTCATTGCCTTTGATGCAGCAACGACATGTTCACGCATTGATTCTGGTGGTCCGACTAATGATTGACGTTCTGATGATCGCAATTGCTGATAGAATGTTTTACTAAAATTTTATAAATAATAAAAAATGTTAAATTGCAATCGAAGGATATACTAAACACTAATAAAAGATATCCCCTCGGCAAAATAAAGATAATCTTGTCCTAAGCCTTTGAAATGACAACTGTAGCTCTTGTTGACACTTCCTATAATCAGGACTTGAATTTAACGGATTTGAAACTTTAAAAATGTAACGGTTTTTTAAGATTTGAAAATTTGAACTTCGAAATTCAAAAATTGAACTTCAACGGTTTTGGGTACTTATTTGCCAAAGGTGATTATCCACATAAATGCACGTTTAAATAATTGCCAACTCACCTAATCATACGACGTCTAGCATCAAATTCATGAGCAGCCATGTATGGAATTTCAAGAAGCATAGCCGATACCAAATAAACACATTCCAATAATTCTAAATTAATATGCATATGGAACGGAATTTGACGTTGTTTCTCAATCTTTTCTTGTTCTAAGCTCCTTTCGTGTTGCCTTTGTGGAATCAATCCTTGAGCAAGCAATTCTTTCGGCTTGGCAGTCATCATTAATTCAATCAAACACTGATGAGCATCCTTAATGTTTCCTTGACGGAATGCACACAATCCCAAATTAGCCATCGTACGATTGAATAAAATTTGAGTTGATGGATCAGAATGTTGAATAGATTCTTGCAAGTGACTCATAAGGACTAAATCGCGAGCCTGGAACCAGTTATCATGAAGTGCATGATGGAAAATGTGCGAAAGGATAGCGCGTGTCCTCAAACGATCAGTATTATCATTCGAGTAAATGAAGTGACACAACTTCTCCATTTCATCAACAGATGTCTTGCTGTCAAATTGTCCCTTCTTCTTTCTCAAAACATTTGGATCAAATTTATAGTAAAGATGATCAATTTTACGGAGATAGACACGGCAAATCTCAATTGGTGATCCTTGAATTTCAACATATTTCAAGACTTGATCGATAAGTTTTGTTACTGTGACTTCATCCTTTAAACGTTCAACATATTCATTGCTATGTGGATCGCATTCCTTAAGCAATTTAATGAATTCATCATCAAGACGTTCAACTGCTGTCAATACACATCCTCTAAGACGATAAGGCTTTGTCTCGTATTCTTCTGTCTCTTCTGTGACATTTTCAGACAGACATACATCACTTGCATTGCCTAACAACATCTTCATCATGTCAGTCATTACTTCCAATAATTTAGTCCAGTATTCAAGCTTCATTGGTTCGGAAATCTTCAAATTATAATCAAAAATAGCAGAAACCATGCTGAATCGAATTTTGGCAGCAATTGCTGGTCCGAGATTGTGTTGTTCAGCAACAGCTTTTAATTCTTGAAGGAATTCAATTTGCATCTTACGATCGGTCTTCTTCTTACCGCGTGCAGCCATAACTTCGCTAAGTTTATTCAAGACAACGCTAAGATCAATTTCAGCATCCTTTGCAAACATCTTAGGCTTCTCGCTAGCTCCATATTTAGGAACAGTTTCCCAAGCACCTTGTCCATCATCTTCTTGATCATCAACTTTATCTGCCTTAACTTTTGGTTGAGATTTGATCTTGACTTTCTTATCTTTCAACTTAACATCATCCTTATCGACTTTATCCTTCAAGAAACGAGTTCTCATATCGACTGCATCATCGTCATCAGAACTTGATGAATCATCATCATCACTATCACCCCAATCAATTGAATCATCGGAATCATCATCCTCAACCTTTGCTGGTTTTGTCTTGGCGACTTTTACAACAGGATCTTTCTTGAACATTGCAGCCTTATCGACTGGTTTTTCATCTTCTGACTCGTCTGAGGATTCTGGCTCAGCAGCTTTCTCCTCAACTTCATCTTCATCTTCACCACCAACGTCTGGATTTTCTCTAAACTTCTTGATATCACTATCAAAGTCTTTAACATATTTACGGAATTTTTGACGGAGTGTACTGAGTGACTTTCCATTATTCTTTGACATGTTCTTGCGGCCATCCTTATCCTCCCATGTCACATTGATGAATTCTTCAAGTTCGGACAATGAGCGAATAACAAACTTTGGAATAACACCATTTTCCTCTTTCTGGATAACTGGCTGCGCTTTCGAATAAGCCTTCGTCAGTTCCTCAAAACTTGTTAAGATACTTCCAATATCTTTAATTTTCTTAAAGTTCCGGATGTTTTTAATAATGTTGCTAAGTTCCTCAAATCGCTTCTCCTTTGCTGATCTAACAACACGCTTTACATCTTCTTCATCGCTATACTGTAATTAATAATAAATATTAGTAATTTTTCCGATGAAAATGAATGAAAAATACTTACAACAATCTGTGGCTGAATTGGCTGTGGTGCTTTAATTGGTAATTCATCTCCACTTGATGACTCTGACTCAGAGTCTGATCCTCCAGCAAAAAATCGAGACATTTTTTAGTTCCTTATCAAAAAATCTGTAGAATTTAGAAAAATATTTTAATTTAGGTTAGACGAGAAAAATGCCAAAGTGTCTATGAAAATTTTTGCATGCACTATTTTTTCGAATTATTACAGCACTTTTATATTAACTGTAGAATTGTTTCACTAGATATGATGCTTATGAAACTTTTAAACGTAAATAATAACTTATAGTACCTGTTTTAATTAATTTATTTTAATTTCTAATTTTGAGTGTGAATATTTATACCTTCACGCTCAGCCGTAGCACAGACTTAGAAATTTTTCAAGGCTGAACGTTAAACGTAAACAAACATACGAAAAATTGAAAATATTTAATTAATCTCGAATAATGGCATGTGTTGCATGTGAACACTATGAAAAGAGAATAACAAATATCTTTCGAGATGAAGTATTGAAGAAAAAGTATGAGAAGCTCATTGGATTTAAGGTAAAATTTTAAAAACGTGAAAAATCATACCTTTCAATAATTAAATTTAATTATAGGTGACTGCCGACTGCTTTATATGCGATAATTGTAAAAGAAGGCTGCTAGAAGCACTAAAGTTTCAACAAAATTGCATTAAAATCTACAAAAAGAACAATCCAAATCATCAGCAATGCAAAAACTCATTGAGTAACAAAACATCTGAAATCGACGAACCTTACGAGGAACAACTTGAAGCCACCATACCAATAGTAAATGATGAATTTGCTGAATATAAATTCAATGATACAGAACCAGTTTTTGAGGACATGGATAAGCAAAACTGTTCAAAAACTCCCAAAAATGAGATTGAGGTCCATAAATGTGTAATAATTGAGAAGCAGACAGACCCGTTTTTGACTTTCCAGGAAGATCAAAACAATGCATACCGAGCAGATAGTCCTACTGATTATTCTCAATTAGATAAACGACCCAAAAGGATATATACAGTCAAAGAAAAGTTCAAATTGATCAAATATGCAGAAGAATACTCGAATCGTGAAGCTGCAAGGAAGTTTGGAGTAAATGAGTCAACTATTAGATTTTTTAGAAAGCAAAAAGCTAGATTAACTCCCGCTAAACCAAAGAAGAAGCTAAAAATTGAGCATGAAAGTGATGATTCAGATAAATGTCTTGCTGAGTTGCTGTAAATTATACTTGTACTTATAATTTAATTTAGATTGTAAAATCTCTTTTTAAGTACCATTAAAGAATTGTCACTTAAGTTCTGTATGAAATGAAATGTCATGTTTGATGTATTTTGCACGATGAATCTTTAATTATTTTACAGGACTATTAAGGCAAACTCGATATGGGAGTTTCAAGCTGTTGAGTATAATCCAGCATACATTTATCAGCACCGAAGGCACACATAAGTTTATACCTGTTTCATATTTATACTGTAACGCTCAGCCGACGCATGCATTCAAAAATTCACAAACTTAAGTACCGAACATAAACAAACTTTTTGAACATTCTTAAACGTTAATTTTTCGTTAATTATGGCATGTGTAGCTTGTGAATCGTATGAAAAACGGATCACAAATGTCTATAGAGATGAGGAACTTAAGGAAAAGTATGAGAAACTTGTTGGATATCAGGTAAATTATCACATTTTTGATTTTACAATTTTCTATAGAATTTCCTACTTCTAGGTCATTGTCGATTGCTTTATTTGCGATGGATGTAATCAAAAACTAGTCGATGCACTTGAATTTCAACAAAACTGCATCAAAGTATATAAAAAGAACAATCAAAATTATGATCAATACTCGAAATCATCACTCAATCAATCATCAGAATTAGGAAGTAAGGAACAGGAATATTTTATTCTACAGACAGGTGATGATGAATATACCAATGAGGATCTGTCTGTCAATCAAAATCAATCAATAGGCAATGAATTTGCTGTATATGAGATAAATGAGAAAGAGGTTCAATTTGAGGAACCAGAGCAGCAAAGCTGCTCTAAAACTTCTGAAGATCCCAAAAATGAACTTGATGTTCAGGAATGCCTTATAATAGAAAAACAATCAGAAATGGATGACACACTCATGACATACGCCGATGATCAAAATATTTCATATCTGGATGACAGTAAAGGTGGTAAAAAGGCTAGAAAATCATATACAGTCCAACAAAAGCTGAGTATGATTGAATATGCAGAACAAAATTCAAACCGTGAAGCTGCCAGAAAGTTCAACCTCAATGAATCGACGATTAGGTGCTTTCGACGACAGAAAGAGACACTGGAAGGAATGAATCCAAATAAATCTACAAATAGGTAAGATCCAGTGAATGTTTTAACTTCTTGTAATCAGTAGTAATGAATTCTGTATTTAGACATGGAACACCGTACTGGCCTGAATTAGAAGCAAAGCTTAAGGAATGGGCTGATAAACAGACTTCAAGACCAAAAATGTTAGAAGTTAAAAGAGAAGCCATAAAGATTTCCAAGAGTTTAGGATATGAAAATTTCAGTGGATCCAATACGTACATATTCAAGTTCATGCAACGAAATAACATCGAAACTGCATCGCCAAGACCGAGGAAGAAGCTGAAAATAGAGTTTGAGGAAGATTCGTGAGATTAATTGTAATGAAAAATGTTCAAAATAATCTGTAAGGAACCAACATAAATACAAAGACTATGTTTAGTATATTTAGCAATTTAAGCTAATTTAAAATAAATTTTTTTATTTTTTTTCACTGCTCAAAATACCTTTTTTTCACAATTTTGTTGTACATTTGGTTTCCCAACATTTAAGTTTGTTTTGTATGAAATTTTTCAAAAGTTCAGAAGTTTAAATCTCCATGAGATGTCTGACTTGAAGGATCAACTGGAATGGTATGACTTAAAAATATGATTCTTTATTTTTTGGAGGTAAATGGCTGTTTTGTACATCCACAATGGTCACAATGATCAAAAAATCTTATTGCATCTATGGATGTTCAAGCATTGACTATAAAGAATTCCTATTTCTATTTACCATTCAGTGTAAATAAATTCCCTTCAAATCCAATCCCTAGCAATTCCACTTCTAAACCTTAAATATGAATAGTTCCAACAGAATTAATGATCTCTCTGAAATTTATCTATTTAATTTTTAAGGTAACTTAAACTCTTTTTTTTTGAAATTTTGTGTTATATTTCAGGCACTTTTCTATAATTATTAAATTTTTTTGTTGAGATGTTTTGTAAAGGTTTGAGAATAAGAAAAGAAATTCAAAATTGGTAGTTCAAGTTGGTTGTGATTTAAATTTTAAGTCCCAAAACCCTGAATTTTAAGTTATTAAAACATTTGAGGGGTTTTAATTAAAAAAAAAGAAATTGTAAGGTTTCATGAATTTAAGGATTTGAAAAGGTTTGAAATCTCAAATTTTAGGAACTTAAAATTCCAAAAAACCTTTCAAAATTAAAGAAAACTATAAAATTTTGAAATTTAAAACTGAAAATTTAAAAAAGTTGAAATGACTCAAAAAAATTAATTTGTAAGGTTTTAAAAATCCAAAGAATTTTTATGGTTCACGAAAATCCAAAAACAATTGAATTGTTTTTTAATGAAATCAAAGTTCAAAATCAACTTTTGCTTCAAATTGGGCCTCAAAAGTCAACCAACTTTTATACCCAATATCATTTAATACAATAATAAGAATAAGAAAACCGACATCAAGAAATTAAAATTATTATAATTTATATTATTAAGAAAAAAGAAATAAAATAAATAAACTTATAAAATATATTTGTTTATCAATTATTTCAAATTAAAAAGATCCAAGAAAAAGTTAAGAATTTTTAAAAATGTTTAAAAACACAAATCATGGCACATAACAGTTAGAAGTTCATACAAAGTTCCAAAATTTCTTGTAATCAAATTGAAAGTCAATTAAAGTGCTCATAACTACGTGTTTATGTTCCATTAAAAATATTTTTTTGTTTCTCATCATGCAGCAGCTCACAGCCAGGAAGAATGAATTGATTTTTGAAATTTTTTTAAGGCAACATGCAACGTGGACATCCAAATTTCAGCTATTTTAATTTCGCATTCCTTTTACGTGGTATAGACTTTTCGCTTAATACAGCATTACTCCTCAAATTTCGTATAACATTTACCTTAAAAACTTTCTCTTTCATTGCCTTCTTGTTGGTAGGCGATGATGACTTGGCATCAGTTTGTGAGCTGCGTAAAATTCGTAAATCTTGTGAATTATTTTTATCTTGTACTTTTGATCTTGATTTAACACTTGCAATTGATTCCAATTGCTTTTTAATTGCTAATGAAGTACTTGCTTTCATATCTTGAAATGCTTTTACAGCACGACGTGCACAACGAACAATTCGTCGTTGACTTTTCTCCTTTCCAATTGTCTTTTGTATGCCTGATGATGACGATCGGATATTACCTGAACGCATCTTACAGTTTGTCTGTCTTGTCTCATAATATCGTCCGGTTGATGTATTTTTATTGGATTTCTTCTTTTTGTCTGGAGTTTCTGAATTCTCTTTATTGTTGCTTCTTTCGGGCAGATTCTTTATTTTATTCGCACTTGACTTGTCATTAATTCCAAGATTTGATGATGTAATTTCAAATATTTGTATTGAGTTATCAGTATCAGTATCAGATGTGTCTGGATCACGTGTTATCAAATCAGATTTATTTATTTCCAACTCTTCAGCATCAACTGATGACGCAATATCTTTTTCAGTTTCTTTTCTTTCTTTTTCATCCTTTTCTTCGTCCGACCATTCCATCTCTTCCGTATCTGTGTCAGATAATTCTTCTTCTTCCTCTTCCTCACAGTTAATTTCATTGTGCATTTCAGCAATTTCAGCCTCTGTTGGACGTAAATAATTATATCGTTCCATTGGTCGTGGCGACATAAAGTTTTGATTTTGTAGGAAACCATTATCATTAATAGACGGCAAGGGATATCCAAATGAATGATTTGGAACTGGACGATATGCATAATGTAGAGGTGGGAAAGGCTGTTGTGCCATATTCTGATACATTTCTCTATGCTGATCAAATGTTGCATGATAATGAATTTGTTCATCTGCTTTTGCAAGTAAAAACCTTTCATTAGGGCAACATCCTTTAACAAAGGCACGTTCATTGCTACTTGTATGATAAGTTAAATCGGATGATGATGATGCGCGTTGATGTTCCATATAAGTTGTATGTGAATATGTGTGATATCCAACAGAGAACGATGGTAATTGATTAGGATTGTGATGATCGAGTGGGTTGTTTTCGTAATGATTATAATATGGATATGGATTGACTTGATGGGGATTTTGCATGACTAAATTATAATTTGGATGAACATCATAAGCACTCATATCGACATAGTCAAGATTGTAAGCCTCACTGGTGCTATAGTCATAAATTGTACGACTATTTTGTTCCGGTTCTATATTGCCAATGTTTTGCCTCTTATTTGGTACGTCTAGCATTACACATACAACAGATGTGTTGTCTGATCGCATTTTATTCTCCCTCCAACGCCTTAGTGCAATTTCAACTAAATGACGTGATGGATTGAGCCATTTCATGGCTGATTTATCAACCATTTTAGCATTCTGATCGTTACTTGATTCTGCCTCAAACACGAGATCAACAGCCGTTTGGCCATCCATTATATTCCATAATCCATCACTTGCAAATATAAGACATCTATAATATACAGAATATGTATTAAATACTTTTGAATGTATTGGGATGTTCTAAATGTCATACCTGTGCTTTGTAACATCAATATCATATACAGCAACATCAGGTTCTGGTGAGACCATAAATTTGTCAGTTTTCCAATTATACGACCATAAATCACCGAGACTTCGTGCAACAGCCAAAAACGGAATTTCTTCAATTCTCGTATTACGTCTTATTGGACCTTGATGTGGAAATCTCGGCCTATACCAAACGACTCGATGAATTCCGAGTTTTTCAACGACTTTTCCGCCACATTCTTCTATTCTCTTCCGCTCATCAGGATTTTCAGGCTTATGGTCAACTGTCAATGGTTCTGCTACCCAATTCCTTCCGGGTTCCGAACTTTCTGTCCCCAAAATAATTCCTGAGTCACCAGCATGTCCAATGTACAATTTTCCTTTACGAATAAATGCAATACTTGCTGTTGTTCCTGCTGTACTAGGCAAACCGCTATTTGTTGGCTTCCAATTATCTATAATCGAAGGAAAGGAACAAAAAATAAAAATTGAGAGAAGAAAAAGAGAAAACATGAGCAACATACAACATTGTAAATAAAAACATGTTTGAACGTGCATTAATTGTGCACATGTATTCGTCATTGCCGTTCATTTGTGGGATGTGCGCATGTGTATTGTAAAGTACTTGAGCTTGAGAAATTCATTGGCGGAACTTATACATTAATTTATTTTAATGGGTAATGAAAGCATTCTGAGATAAATCTTGGTAATTAGAGTTAATTCAAGTGTAGGTATTAATAGGGATTATCTAAAAAAATTATTGCATTAGGTAGAGAATATGCTAAGATTCAAGTTGGATTGATTAGATTTTTGCTACGCCACTGCAGCAAATAAGAAATCGCGCTCTAAATTTATATTTTCCTTTAGAATTCAATCAAAACAAATAACAAAACTTACCCAAATCTCTCCACATAGCCATGTGACACTCGATAAATCCCGTTTTTATTGCTTTCAATACATCTGAAACGGCCAAATTTGAATAAATTATTAATTTAATTCAATTTATAAGCAAATAATGGACAGTAATTGTTGATTTAAGGACATTATTAATCGATATTTATTACCTTCATCTTCTGTTGACCAAAATCCTGGCTGATCCACAATGTAATTCATTAAATGTTTCTTGGCAAATATTGCAGCTGTATCTCCTCCATGACTGCAAAAATAATATTTAATTAATTTTATTCAGAATAAATTAAAAACTTTTTTAAATCATAAATAATTCTTAATCCCAAAACAGTTATCCAAACTTGAAATTGTATAATCTGTTTGGAACTGGATGTTTACAAAAAATAAAGCTTGTTAAAAAAAGAAAGTTAATAATTATTTACTCAATAAATGATATTTTTTTTGACTCACCCATCAAACATTCCAAAGTATGCGAAATCCAACTCACTTCCATCGTTTGTTTTTTG
Source organism: Chironomus tepperi (assembly GCF_022539635.2). Classification (NCBI taxonomy): domain Eukaryota; kingdom Metazoa; phylum Arthropoda; class Insecta; order Diptera; family Chironomidae; genus Chironomus; species Chironomus tepperi. The sequence goes on from NW_027226207.1 coordinate 9,197,944, forward strand.
ATAAGCCACAGAATAAACATCTTCCATGTATTTACGATTTCCTGGGTAATTGGAAATTTTAATTTTAGAAGCGCCAAAAACGGGAAATAATTAGAAAATTTCATAATTTTTATATAATTTACCCATTTCACTATATGCGGTCACCCGCAATCCAAATCTTTCATATCCTTTTGCACTTTTCATATTCATTTTTGCTATTTTAACATTTCAAAATTTATTAAAAATATTTTTTTTTATAAAATCAAGCTATTTTATGCTATTTTCAATAGTTGTTGTAATTTTCTAGAAAAACTAATGACTTGGATTGTTCATATAATAATTAGCTAATTATTTAAATTATTCTAATTTCACTTCTTGTCCAATATACTTTTGAAGATATAAAAACGTAACTTAGTTATATTTGTTGATAGCATAGAACTTGTACTATCAATATCTTATTTTTATTTAAAAATCACAAAAAAAGTTTAAAGGAAATGAAAATAAAAAGAAACTTTTTTAATCCGAACACTTTTTAACCGAATTATTTTGAAATTTTAAAATACGTTACACAAATATCAAATTAATGTTGATGTCAGTGTTGTACAAACTTTTTTGAGGGATGGCATACTGTTTTTTGACAGCTATGTACTATAGCCAAGTACCTGAGCTTGTTCTACGTCACACAAATTTGCCGCAACAAGCCGTTTGGACAACACTGAGAACTTAAAAGATCCAGAAATGAAAAATAAGCAATTTTTTTAATAATTGTTGCATTTATTTCGTTATACACCTTTATAATCAACAGTTTTTTTAACATAATGCATAAGAATTAAATGTTCATATTGACCATTCATCAAGTATATAAAAAATTGATTGTTATATTTTCCATTCTTTTTTGTTTTTTTTTTTTCAAGAAATAAATTACAGAGTTGTCTCAATAATTCCTTAATTTCATATATAAATGGACTCGACCAGAACAATACGTTATACAAACTATGTCTATTGCGAAAGATTAAATATATAACTTTTTTTTTTTTTATTTTTGTCTCACACACCGTTTTATGGAAAGAAGTAAGTTTAAGTATGTATGTTTTGAAAAAAAAATCAGGAATCGATAGTACAAAAAGGAAATGTCATGAGATTAAATATTTTTTTTTCTAATGCTGCTTTTTCGATAACATCCACATAAAAATTCCATGAAACACTATTCCAATGGCAAGTATAACTAAGGAAATTACATTTAAATTCATAAATGAACGAGAATTTGTATCCTGTTTTATGACTTTCGATAATTGCTTCTGAATGTTTGCTATAGCTGTATGTTGCTCATCTAGGCGATGATTAATTTTATCAAGAGCTTCTGAAAGCCTAAAAATGATTCAAAAATTAGATTAGTTTAGTCATATCTAGCCTGAAGTCACTTTAGCTTACTTATTATGATGAACTCGAATCTCCAATTCTCCACTCGAGTCGGAATGTCCATCAATATGATCAGTTGGTGTTGATACATTAGCAGCATTTTGTATAGAACTTAAAGCGCGTCTTGCTGCTAATGAATTTCTTGATTCTGTCTTAAGAATACTCAACGGTTCAGAACTTACAATACTAGCAGTTCGTACAATTGGAGCTTGATGTTTCGTCTTGGTTTGAATTTTATAATTATTTTCATATTGTCGAACGTCATTTCTTAAATCCCATGGACGCAGGTCAGCATGGACATAATGCCACTAGAAATAGAGATGATTAAGATTGTTAATTGACTGTACACCTGTCTAGCTTCCTGTCTTACCTGTCCAGTAACAAGATCCTGTTGAAAATGCTTTGGAATCCATTCAGTGCATGTAGCCTTTCGTTCTTTAACAGCCGTTCGCTGTGCCTCTTCTAATGCAGTCTTTTCTTCCGTTGCTCCTACTTGATCTTCACGTTTTATTGCCGCTATGACATGTTGCCATAGTCTTTCGCTTTCATTCGAAGCCTGTGCTTCTAATTGAACAGTAAATCGCTTAAGCCGTTGCTGCTTCATTTCGGGCGTAGCAGCAAACAAGACACTTTCCTCATTCGTTCGTGCATCCTTTATCATTATTTTTCCATCCCAATGTCCATTAATTGATGCCATTGTCTGCTTACCAAGCTTTAATTTACCAGTAACTAAATTAGTATATTCGTTACCACCTAAGAATGGCTTAAGTTTAAATTCGAGTTCCGTTTTATATCCGGTATTTTCGCATTCAATTGTCACTTTTCCACCCAATTCCATTGTTAATGTTCCCATTAAAATTCCTTTGCAATAAGCATACGGTGAATTTAACGTATAATGTTCGCCGCGAGGAAGTAACGTCAAATTACCAACGCCTTCTAAAATAGCACTCGTTGAATTGCCGTAAAATTTCGATTTTGCCAATATGGAGCAACTTAAGCAAAATCCATCCTGACGATTAGTCATGTAAAATGCTGGAAAAATAGCAAATTATTAGAATTATAAATAGAATAATCTATAATCTTGCTTACCAGAAACAGGTGGATGATGTGAAACTTGTTCAGCTAAATAAAAAGTCCGACTTCCGTTTGGATGTTGCCAAAAACATCTAAATGTTTCACCTAATATTGGATTGAATGGCTTCTTCAAACCTACAAAATAATTCTCATGAAATCCAAATAAATCAGATCAATCAATAATCCTTACCCTTAGGCTTCTTGTAAAATCCAGACAAATACCATTGAGTTATAAGCTTCATACGAATAAATGGATCATCTTCAATAACAGCCTTAGAAATGATGTCAGCATGATAAAACGAATCAGACAGTTTATCAAGGAATGATCTTGGTTCAAGTATAAAAGTTGGAAGAACGACTTTTGATAGATCCATTCCCGGACGAACTTGCTTAACTAAGAACCAAATTAAGCTCTTGTGTTCTTCGGCCAATTCTTCTACTTGTTCTCCAGCCTACAAATAATAAAATTACAAAATTAATTAAGGATAATAAAGTCAATAAAACAGTTTATAACTTACGGCACCGAATTCATCTTCATACTGCGGAATGTAAGCTGTTTCCTGACATTCATCTGGCTGATCAATTGGCTCGTTCTCAGATTCACTTTCGGTCTCGCCAGCTGACATAACAACCGTCGTACTGCCTTCAACATGACTTGCGTTATCATCAATATCCAAATCTTATTTTTACATATGATTTTTTTAGATATTTTTTTCATAAACATATTTTTTGTTAGTTTATCAGATGCATAAGCGAAAGAAAAAAATAAAATAAATATGAAAAATAGCAAGATGATGGATGTTAAAAAAAAATCGAGAAATTCAATCAGTAAAGAAAATTAAATATGTATAAAAGGTATGAATGGAATTTAATAAGAAACTAGCAATTAGAGCAATTAAATCTCTATCTCGAAAGTAATATATTTACGGAGTATCTAGGTGGGATTGTTCACAAATGACGTCAATACATCACATTTTGACTTAATATATGACATTACAGCATCCTCTTCTATTGCATAACTGACATAAAATGTGAACAATCACATCAATTGATATTGAAATTGATGAGGGATGTGGGTGGATGAATAGCAAGGTAAGAGGTAGGAAAGTTCAAGCAAAAATAAAATCTCAGTAGCTAATTTAGCAAAAAGTCATCATAAGAAATAGAAAGCAGATGACTAAGTGGAGGCACATTTTTGCTGTTTTTATGACCTTACTGACGTGATTGTTTTAAAGAGCTTTTTCAAATCGATTTTTCAATCACTTTTGATTGTTCCTTGAAGGTGAAATTTTTGCAAATTTTTCTCATGCTCCGAGTCAAGGAATAAGAATCTTCAATCATTTTGACATTAAATAAATTAGTTTCAAAGTTATTCACAATCAAAAGTGTCAAGTGGAGAATCCACGAAAAAAAATTAATCTTAATCCAACGTCAGTGATGGAAAAAAATTTATTTTTGGTTCAATTCAGTGATTTTGACACAAAATGAGCATGTACCCCATGTTAGAAAAATCTAAGTAACCCACCCAGCTATGCCTATTGATCAATCAAAACCTGCCCATATAAAAACAGCAATTTTCCAATAAATTACACGATTATGCATTACAACAACTTTTAATCATCTCGTGAAATTCAAGCATTGACCTACATCAAGATAGCATTAACATTCACTTATAATGCAAAAAAATATAATTTTTGTAGCTAAACTAACTCTTCAATTTGTTGTTAATCCTAATATCCACTTTTGTTGGTATCTTTGAAACATTTAATGGATAACTTTGCCGTCGATTATGTCCAGATTCAACAGCATTTTCAATGACATTTGTAAATGAATTACTACGCTGTACAATTTTCTCCGTATTATAATCAACTGAGAGGTAAGCATCAGGTGATTCCTGTGTCATGCGTTCAATTTGACCAAGTGCTTGATAAAGCTGCTGAAAAAGTGGAGTAGGAGAGGGACAGGGACTTTGAGGAAAAAATGTTTTTCCAATTGTTGCCGGTGTTGCAGCACGAGACGCAAATATTCTCAACAGTGGCGACAAATTGCCACCTTATTATTAAAAAAAAATAATATGCAAAACAAAATTGAGCAAAAAATTGTTTCGCGGAAGCGGAAAAAAATTTAATAAAAAAATATGAAACATTTCCATTATCCATTCTTTTATAGGAAGTAGAGTTGGGATGATTGGGGGACTTTTTGGCGGGAAAATGTTTGAAAACCTTACAAATTCTTTTTAATGGAATTGTAAGGTTTTCGATTTGTGAAAAATAAATAATTTTGAATTTGTTCCTTGAATTCCCATCCAATTTTACACAGAATCATCCCACAAATTCCTTAAAATAATTTACAATTCCTTACATTTACTTAAATCAACTCACCATGTTCATTGAAATGCTTCTCATAATCAGCATCAGACCACTGAGTTTCATGTGAACTCGTACCCGATGCAGCACTTTCATTAAGTGGTTCTCCTTCAACTGCTGCACTTGTGCTAAACGACCGCACTAATAATGCAGAGCATCTTAATGAAAGTTCTAAAGCATCCATCCAACATTTTCCAGCTGCCTGCGATGGTGCACGGAAGATTAAATAAGATGTTGGGAGTGGTTGTGTGACAGCTCCCATAGTCTCTTTCTCAGGCCCACGCGGTGCCCAAATTGATTGATCAAGTGGATGAAAAAGTTTAAAACAAAATCCATCCTTTTTACTTGGACGTTCGATGACTTGACATGATGTTAACACAACCGTACCGACCCATGATGAACTTTTTATTTTTGGACTTTTATAAAGCAACAATAATCCAGGCTTGAGTACACACCAAAGTTTCGTCCAACTTTTTAAAGTTCCACGAACTTTTAGCCAGTCAGCAAGTACAATAACAGCCGGATCTTGTAATGAATTAAGTAATTCACTTGCGACACGTTTCTTCTCCTTTCGATATGACTTTCGTTGTGCTTTATATGACTCCTTGCGTGTAAGCTTCGAATCGACCACCATCTAGATGAAGGTAGAGCACAGTAAAAAATATATAATAAAAGGACGACAATTAGGTTGAGAAGTTGTAAAAATTAATATAACACGAGCCACTACCTTATTTTCAGCTAAAGCACTTTCAATCTTCGGACTATGTTCGTTCCATACCGAAATTCCTGACATAATAAATAATAGAAGATAATGAATTATGGTAAAATGTTACAAAATATATTAATTTTAATATGACCGCAATAGCGTCAATAAGAACACATCCAACATGTAACGACATCAAAGAAAAAAAATCGATAACAAAATATTTATATCAAACAGTAACAAGTAAGTCTTATACAGTAGCAATTTAATTTTTTTTTTGCAATTTTCTCTTTCTATATCCACAAAACAACAAAATATTATACAATGCCATTTACTGGCAGACACGGTGGTGTCTTCACTGATTCAGTAATAAAATAAAATATACATGCAAAAAAAAAGAATTGATTTTTTAGCGCATTTTCCACTTAAATATGCCGGGTAATTATTATTGCACACTGACATTTATTTGAATAATTTAAAAATAATTTGTGTAGGTGGGGAGAGCTATTATTTGTTGGATTGTATTTGTTGAAGTTGTGTGACTTCTTAATGGTAAATGAAAGTGGTCGAGATCGATCAATCAAGTGTCGTGTGAATTGTGATGAGTTTGCTATTAATTTTTGATAATTAATATTATAGGAAATGTTTTAATTGAATTTGAGCAGCGTTAGGGTGTGGAAAGTCTGGGATTTACTTTATATTCTATCCGGTAAGATTTTTGCATTAGTTAGCTCTCATAAAACTTGTAATGCATCTTACTACGTAATGGGAGATTCCCAGAAAGCACATAAATGTAGCATTAAGCTCATTTTGTCTAATTTCACCATCAAGCATCTGATTCTTAGTTGCTATAAGCTATGAGACATCAAAAGCTATTCTGATCAGACAACTATTTTCCTGAATATGCTAATGAGCCTTTGACATCGGAAACTGTATGATTATTGGCTAGTGCCAGTCGAATTTCATGTCTAACAATTTCAAATAATAGCACAGAACTCTAACAGACAATGAACCCATGCAAAACAAGCCTAAACGAGCATTTTTCATGAGTATACCCAATCAAAATAATTCAGCATGCTTAATTTAATGAGCATACTCATGAACAAGCTCCTTATATATTCTGATTGAACTTAAAAGTGATACCCACTACCAAAATAAGAATTATTGGGTTGGTGACTTAATTCTTGGACACTTTCAGATGAGATTTTGAAACTTTAATGTCTTTGCAATGGAAATAGATTTCGGAATGAAACAAAAAGCAGTTTATAGATCAAAATAGAAATATGTTTTCTCATTAGTTTAAATTTTCCATATGTCAAAGGAAAACTTTGTGGAAATTCGGAAAATCAAACTAAAGTCAAAAAAGATACGTCGATTTGGTTCAAACTCGCTTTTCTCTAAAGTTTTCCATTGAGTAATACTGAATCTTTATCTTAAAATTTAGTACTTACATTAAACTTAAAAGTTCCGTAACTTTTAAAATTTTTCCTTGGAAAACTATCATGTGACGTAATTTTTAAATTTCCTTGTTCAACATTTGAAAAAAAATGGAAAATCTCAATTTTCTCAGAAACTAAGCAGTCAATTAAAAAACTGAGTATGCAGTTTTATGCAGCATAACTGTAAGTAAATTTTGGCATATAAAGTTTTTGAAAACACGATACTTTTTCCGGACCCTCCGTACAGGCCCCGAGGGCAAGTTCAAATTAGGGAACTCTTTATATGCCAAAATTTACTTACAGTTATGCTGCATAAAACTGCATACTCAGTTTTTCAATTGATTGCTTATTTTCCGAGAAAATTGAGATTTTCCATTTTTTTCTAATGTTGAACAAGGAAATTTCAAAATTACGTCACATGATAGTTTTCCAAGGAAAAATTTTAAAAGTTACGGAACTTTTAAGTTTAATGTAAGTACTAAATTTTAAGATAAAGATTCAGTATTACTCAATGGAAAACTTTAGAGAAAAGCGAGTTTGAACCAAATCGACGTATCTTTTTTGACTTTAGTTTGATTTTCCGAATTTCCACAAAGTTTTCCTTTGACATATGGAAAATTTAAACTAATGAGAAAACATATTTCTATTTTGATCTATAAACTGCTTTTTGTTTCATTCCGAAATCTATTTCCATTGCAAAGACATTAAAGTTTCAAAATCTCATCTGAAAGTGTCCAAGAATTAGATCACCAACCCAATATCTCATAATTCACAACCAATAGATATCACAAAGTCCAAAGAAACTCCAATAATACCAGAAATTCAACTTTAAGTTTCTACTTCATAAACAAGTCTTTCAAAATTATTCAAATCTCTAGAATAATTTAGTCATCTGACTCATAGCTCAATCTAAGGACTATCATAATAAAAGAAGAAAAAATATCCACTTGAAATCATTCAAAAAGTACTAAACATGAATTACTGTAAGATTATGATGAACGATAAACGCTCGATTATGATAATCATGAATGTGGGCATGAATAATTTATCATACGGTCTCTAATAAATTTCCCAGCATAATCTGCAATACATTTTTAGCCGAGCGGCACAAGGCAGAGAACCGCATGGGTCGAAATCAACTGTCACGGCGACGTCAGAGCAACTTTGTGTCTTGTCGTTAATACGGCGACGTCAGAGCAACATCGTGTCTTGCCGTTAACACAACGACGTCAGAGCAACGTCGTGTCTTGTCGTCAATACGGCGACGTCAGAGCAACATCGTGTCTTGCTTTTAACACAACGACGTCAAAGCAACTTTGTGTCTTGTCGTCAATACGGAGATGTCAGAGCAACTTCGTGTCTTGCCGCCAATACGAAGACGTAAGAGCAGCTTTGTGTCTTGCCTTTAATACGGCAACTTAACGGTCAGATTGTATACAAGTTATGCTGTTCGGGTTACACACTCAACATGAATTTTTTATGGATGCCAAAGGCAAATTATATAGAATTAAAAATTGCAGCACTAGTGAATCTTGCCTTGACCACATCCATCATGTTCACACGATCATCAACAAACTCAAAACCCTTTCAATTCCAACTTCTATGCGTCTAAAAACCTCTGTTAAATTACCATAACTTCATAACAACATTAGATTTCGTAATAATCAAGCACGACACACACCATTTACATTTTCAAATGTATTACACAGTTTTTTTTTAAATGCTATTTTTTTGTTTTTTATTCCTCACCAAGATCAGATAAACAAGATTCATGTGACGCACATTTTCAATTCCACTCATGTCTTTCATTACAAAATTGAGATAAACACAAAAAAATTCTTTTTATTTCTGATATTAAATTCCATTTTTTTTCACATTAAATGTGCTGTCAATTTTTCATTAATTTCATTTTTCCGGAATTTATATCTCCTTAAAACTGTTATTCTATTACCGTACCTAACAGAGATTTCCATCGCATTCTTTTTGAGCCACTTTTTTATCAGACTACACAGTAAGTGTGCTACACATAAACTACTAAAGTGATGTTGAATGAAAATATAAAAAAAAAAATACACAAAAACACAAAAAAAAAAATATGAAAAGTTGGAAGGAATTACTCAAACACACATAGAGGAGAGAAATATTGTTTTATTTTGTGTCAAGTGGGGAAAAGCACCTTCAAAGTTTTTATATTTTTTTTTGCAATTAAAAACTATATACATGAAGGTATCAATTACATGCTGTACGTTTATATGTGAGGTCAGGTTCATGGGAATAATAGCAGTTTTTGCTATAACTGCATGTGTTTGTGTGTAAAATGAATTTTCTAGTGACTGCCAAACTATGTGTCGCGACGTTTTGCCTAAAATATCTTAAAATTTATCTCTTTTGTTTGCATTCTGTTTATGTGTTTCTTGAGGTTGTTTGTCTACACTACAAGCTTGATCTGTCATTGTAGATTATGTCGTACAATGTGTGTATTGTCTAAGTTAGACCAAAATGTTGTTCGAACTGTGGCATGCGTAAATTTGAGTAGTCAGTTTGATGTCGACAGTATTGCATGACAGAATCCTTGTCATATTGACAATATAGAATTGAGAGATGGGATTCAAACTCGTGTATTCACAAAAAAGAGTGATACAGCCTAACTATTGCATTGACAGATTCGCTTACATATGGTTTCATACCCAAGATTCAACTTGATCAAACATCACAGTCGGTTAGAGTCAGAATAGACTGTTTGTATAGAAAACTTGTTTAATGTAATCTAGAGTAACTTTGGAAGTCCTTTAGAGAATCCGAACAGTACAACGTGTTCGCTGGGTCGCTGAATTAATGGTAAGAAGCAAAGCTTATGTATGGAAAAGTCGACTTCAGCAAACTCGACTTCATGGAAAATCCGAGTCGGTTACGAAATCTGAGTCTCACTTACGGAACATTAACAGCTGATTTCGACTAATTTTTACATCGAAAAAAGAGGTTCTCTGCTACATGCTACTCGTGGAATTAGCTTAATTGATTCTAGATTGCTTTTATAAGTCAAAAGCTTTGTTAAAAACAGATTTAATGTTTCCTAGATAAGAGTCGTGGGAAATTTCCTGTTAAAAGCACAGACATTTGGAATCAAAGGATTTAATCGATCCCCTTCTAAACTTAGAGACTGAACAAATTGAAAACAAGTAAAAAATTCAATTTTCCAAAAGTTTTGATTTCTTTTCAATTTCCCTTCCATAGCAAATGCGCTAAAAAAGCACGTACCGCAACAGCAAAAAAGTTTGGCAAACCCTGACTAATTCTGTTATATTTTTTTCGCTAACGTAGTCAAATTTTGTTTATTATTTATTTATTTTCGTATGATAAAAAGTCATTTCACTCATCCGGCATATCCATGATAAGATTATCACTGCGTAGATTTTCATTTCGTCAACAACAAAAAATCTCTTTACGTTGAGTGTATGTATACATTTAATTCTGATTTAGTGCAGCTTAATAATGTTAGTTTGAAGTCATTGTTTTTACGTTTATTGCGAATTAACTTGAAAATGTAGAAAACCAGACGAAGAATTGCGAATTAACAATTAGCGGGAGGCTAAACTAGGAAGAAGAATTCATAAACTATGGCATTAATATGCTTTTAATTCCATTCAAACAGTAAATGATTAATTATTGTAGTTCATGTATTACACAAATTACATTTTTTTATCATTTTTAGAATTCATACAAAATCAAAGGCCACCGAAGAATTGGAAATAATGATTATATTTGTGAATCAATGAAGTAATACAGTTAGAGCCGATAAGTGAATATACATACATCAAAAAAAGCAATTAAGGAAATCATAAAATCTAATTGAAAAAAGAGCTTTATGGAAATAATTGAGATATTACAGCGCATTTGATGAGTCAAGTAAAGGTTAAAGCTTCAATTGCATTGTTTTGACACAAAATTGCTTTATGAGGAATTTTAAAGGGCGCCTAATACTGCAAACAGCCTTTAAATTGTATGACAATAAGATTTAGTTCATTTTTTTGGCAAATCAAAAACAAAAGACATCAAAGGTTTTCATCAAGTTTTAATTTACTAGACTTAACTTTTTTTTTTGAGAACATTTGCTTTGACAGAGCAACTTAGTATAATCGGATTTCGTACTTATTTCCTTTCAATTTTCGAGTCTTACTTGAATCTTATTATTTTCTAATAATATATGTTAAATTATTTGAGCTTCAAAGGCTTTAAAACAGGAAATTTAAGGATTTTTTGAAAGAGAATTTGAAAGGTTTTGGAACATTTTGTTGAAATTGTATGGTTTTAGTCGAATTTTATATTTTAGTAGGACAATTTTTGTGAATTATATAATTTCATAATTGTAAAACCAAAATAGAACTGAATTTGTAAGGCTTTAATGATCCCAATAAAATTGTCTAGCTCAACAAAAACAATTAACTGGTTCCCAAGCATTAACTTACGGAACACGGAATCAAAAAAGTTTTAATTGCTCAAAATTAACAAACATCATGTAGCAACTGTTAACATCTTTGAACTCTCAAGCCATTACAAGGCACTTGTAGCAATTTCTCGTAAATCACACAAATGATTGATATTTTATGAGTTGTTTCGCTAGTATTTCTTTCTCTAAAAAGTCATAGTTCAATTTTATAACAAGCGAATCACATTGAATAACTAACAAGTTGATTGAACTTGACACTTGACTACCTCATTTAAATTATTAAACAAATAGCTTTTGTAATGTACCCTAGCCATTTGCATACAAGTCACTATATTAATAATTTAAGTCACTTCCAGTTAAGTGATAGATTTAATAATTTTTATATATAGAAAAAAAATCTCTACACACAGCATGCAACACAAAATCACATTTTATATATTCGCAATAACGACTTTTTTCTCATCGAAACTATAAAAAAAAGGTTATGAAATCATCAATGAATATACTGGATGTCCAGTCATCATAAATGAATAACATAAGTCAATAATATAGCATGGAAAATACGCTAAAAATAATTAATAGGATTAAAAGATAAAGGAAACTATAATTGTTAAATATTGACAAGGTGTTAAGCAATTGAGGCACAAATAAAATCACCTGCGTTCGGTGATGATGGATTACTGATTAAGCTATCAGAAGAATTTAATTTCGGGAGCACCAAAAGCGAAATGCGACGATTATTTGTATCATGTGCTTTAAAAAAAAGGTTGAATAGAATTGAAATATGATATATGTATTAATATAGAGTTAAAAATAGATTTATAGGGGTCAGCACAAAAGAGCCATCATATTTTATTTAAATGTACATTTAGATGCATTAATTAAATTAGAATCAACTTATGATTTTTTTTTTCACATAATTTTTTATGATTCAGTTCTTTTATTTAGCACTTTTGAAGGTTTTTTTAATTATTTTAATTTAACTTACCAGCTAATTTATTGGTGCTTGGTGACTGTATTGGCGTATTAGCAGACGATATCGATGCTGTGTCATTATTATTAGCGTTATTATTGACGTTTTTAGTGGGTGTCGATGAAGCAACATTCATTTTTATAAAATTTTTTCACCGAATTTTTAACTTTATTATTTTCACACGAATATCAAAGAAAACTTTGCTAATTTCAATATTACACAATACAGCTAACACTAAATAATAACATTTAAATAGCTAACTTAAATTATTAATGCTATTTCACTGCATTTCTTTAATTTTTCTTCGCGATGAACTTTTTTCAATTTTTTAACTTTTGAGAATCCAAAAGAAAACCGTTGTGGAAATTTTTTTTTTGAATTCTTCATCGACTTTGGATTAAACAATTGCGAAATGTAAATATTTGCTTTTACTCATCGTACACAAAGATAAAGTAAACGATAATGATATCAAATTACTTTAACAAGAAACAGCTACACATTTTGAGCATTTTTAAGGTGTAAATATTAGTTTAAAGTGTTCTAATATGTTATTTTCACTATCTGCAGATTGAAAATCATTAACGGTTGAAATATTTTTGAAAAATTTACCCAATTCGGTTCTGTTTATTGTTTTTTCTGTGAGAAGTAAAAGATTTTTTGTAAAAATAATGAATATCGCGGAAGTGGACCAAGGAGTCCAGGTAAAATCCAAGCGACCATCAGGTAAGTTAGTTAACAATATTAATTATCCAAATCCAATTAAATAATCATGATTTTTGGCCCGTATAGACTCGAATTTTAAGCAACAAAGGTATGTCACCATCAATAGAAATTAATTTTTCATTATGGCAATATTGATTTTCGTATATTCTCGCACAGATTACCTTCATGGCAACCAATACTTACTGCTGGAACTGTTTTACCAACATTCTTCATAATTGGAATTGCATTCATACCTGTTGGAATTATCTTGCTATATTTCTCAAATAGTGTGAGTCATACAGTTTATTTATGGGAATTCATTGAGATATGCTTAAAATGTGTGAAAATTATATCAACAAAAAATAATCATTCATGTATTACTTTCACAGGTTCAAGAGCATGTTATCAACTATACTCATTGTAATAGGACCCAGGGTGACATGACATGTGCGAAATTTCTTCAGGATAATCCAAATACTTCGGAGAAATGTTATTGTGAAGTTGCATTTAACTTAAATACTGACTTTAAGAAGAATGTCTTTATGTATTATGGATTAACAAATTATTATCAGAATCATCGACGATATGTGAAATCGCGTGATGACAATCAACTTTTGGGTGAATTTGGTGGAGAACCAACTGACTGTTCACCATTTGACAGAGATATTAATGGCAGAGTTATTGTTCCTTGCGGTGCTATAGCTAATTCGCTGTTTAATGATACTCTAACAGTTCGATCAGATGCTCTCGGTCCAGTGCTCTCTAATAACACTGGGATTGCATGGCCAAGTGACAAACAGATAAAGTTCAGAAATCCACCAAATTGGAGAGATGGTAAGCTTTACTTTCTTGTCATGTTGACTGATTGTTGTGTCTAGATAACGTGTTAGGGCGTTGCTATACATATTCTGCCAGTCATGTGTCATTATTAATTAAAGGACGGGAAGAAGGACTAGGTGTGACTTTAAAATTTAATGAGTTTCAAAAGTCTAGCTTTATTTCTTGCCCGCAAGTCATCATAATTAAATTCTGATTCTATAATTTTAATTTAATTTACAGCACTTAAAGACAAGGGACGACCAATTGCATGGCGAAAGAATTTATGGGAACTAGATCCATTAAATGAAAATAATAATGGTCTACAAAATGAAGATTTGATTGTCTGGATGCGTACAGCTGCTTTGCCAAGCTTTAGAAAGTTATATCGTCGAGTGTTTCATGAGGGACGTTTTGCTGATGGATTGCCAAGAGGACGATATGTGTTGACTATTGAGTACAGTAAGTATCATTTAATATCTGCTAATTGTCAATTCCAGCAAGCACCACAAAATGTTATGCGGTTTTTGCTAATTATCGATTTTATTTACACATTATGGTTGATCTCATTTTATTTTCAAGTCATAGTCATAATCATAAAATTAATAACTTTCTCGTTCCTTATTCAGACTACCCCGTAACCCAATTTGATGGCACGAAATTATTCATCCTCTCAAACACTTCGTTTTTGGGTGGAAAGAATTCCTTTTTAGGATATGCTTATATTGCAGTTGGTAGTATTTGCTTCATACTTGGTATTGTGTTGCTTATTGTTCATCTTAAGTATCGAAGGTAATATAAATCAATTATTTAAAGCATAGAAAATAGGTTTCAATAAAAAAAAATCAATTTGATTTTGTCTATTATAGTCATGCACATTCATCAACATCATCAAATACGAATCCAAGAACTCCATATACCTAAACTATAATTCAGGAACAAGTGGAAATAATAAAATAGAACAAGTCATTATTTCTTAATATTTACTACTACTGCAAAGTTACAACAACACATTAAAAATGTTATATCATAGTAGACAAATGGTTCCTATACTTCTTTTTATTTCTTACTTATTTATCAACACATCATTCAGAATGAAATTCAATGCCAAAAAAGTTTTTGCAGCATAAAAAAAAGGAAAAACTTTTTTCCGTGAGGAAATCTATTTTTTTTTCGTGACTTAAATTTGTTAAATTAAGGTCATGATGTTTTAAAAATGGTATAACAGAATATGGTAGATTAGTTCAGACTAGTTCCAAATAGTTTTTCGATTCATTTATGTAATTAAAAAAATTTTCTGGACTTTTCAATTCTAATTTAAGTTTAAATTTGTTAGAATAATTTTAATGTTTGGTAGCTATGGATGAACTTTTAATTAGAAATTTGTTTAATCTGTTGGACTTATGGCTTTTAAAGCATATATCTATGATTTGTTACACCCAGAAGTCAATAAACCTATTAGAACTACAAAAATCAATCGCCTAGAGGCTGATTTAAGTCATGATTCACTTGCTTGTATTACTCTGTCAAGTATAGCTCTCGTAAGCAGTTAAGTTTCAAAATCTTATTAGTAATATTTTGTGATTAAATATGAATTGATTGAATTAAAAGCAAATGACAATTTAAAGCACGAATCATCATCATAATTTGATAAACGTGAGTAATTGCGATAAAAATTGTTCAGAATTTTGATAAAAAAAAGTTTTTGAATCATTGTCAGTTTAATCTAAAAACTTTTGTGGTTTTCTGTCATTAATTAAGGTTTTAATTTAAAAATTAAAAAAAAGTCATCATATTTTCAAAGCAAACACATGGATTGATTTTATACCAGAAGGATTCGATCCTTAACTTTTCTTACAACTTTTGCGATAATAAATTGCAACTTTCATTTTATTTGAGGTATTTTGACAAATTTAGAGTTTACAATTATCTAATACAAGTGAATCAGAGTATTTTGACTTTTCCTTCAAAACTTTTAACGAATGAATACATTGTAATTTGTATATCAACAACATTGCAACTTTGTATTTTAAATGCTTTGTAACAATAGAATAATATACCTTCATATATTATGCGCACTGCAGCTTATAGCTTTGATCTAATAATGTATATCAATTATTTTTCAAAAAGTATAATGTTGCATGCAAGCATTGATGAAAGAAAATATGAAGATTTTGAAAAGAAACTATAAGTTTACGTTGATTTGAATTCAAATTTCACATTTTTAACAGCTTATTACAATAGAAAATATGAACATTAGAAGTTATCTTTTTTCAAAACCTAATACTTTTTCAAAAAATGTATTAGTAAGCAACGTGATTTATATATTTTTTGAAGGCTATAATAATTTATTAAGAAACTTATTTTGTTACCAATTTTCGTTAAATCAAACTATAAAGTTTATAGTCAATTTATAAATTCTTTGATGTAGTTTTTATCACTTAAATATAGGATTATCAACTTTATATCAGATTATTACAAAAAAAAAATTATAATACAGCATAATGATAATGCTTAACTTATCAGATTTAAAAAGAATGATTCATCTATAAAAGTGTTATTTTCTTTAAAGAAGACAACAAGTATGTTGAATGTATTATTAGATGTTAATGACTAAGTGTCCTTGAAAAAAAAATTATATGAATTAAATAGAATATGAAGATTATCAATGATTAAATGTATAAGAAGATGAAAAATGACAAAGAATTAAAGTAAAAATAAAGTAATAAAAAACATATTTCAATAAAACTAAGGAGCAAAAACAGCAAAGTACCATATGTTAAATCTTATGTGAGCTTCAAAATAAATATTCTCATCCTTTCGCACCTATACTACACGTTTTTTTCACCCAATGACGATAAAAAGTTGGTGATTCATTCAAAGAAATTTAACGACGAGAAATATTGGATATGGGGAAAGCTGTATGTTTCATTCAGGAAAAAGTAACGAGTAAACTTTTAAAACTTCCGTGCGATGTCGATAAAAAGAGGTTAGAATATATTAGCAGCGGATATTGAAGTTTACATGAATTGCATAGGAAGGTAAATTAAGTCGGCAATCATAACAGCACACCGTATACGCTTCGTCGTTGTATTAACCTTGTAGCCTGATATCATCGTGATAGCTGATTTGGATCCATTTTTAAGGTGAAACGCTGAGTTCGCCGCATTGTGTTACTTGATAAATTGTCTAAATTTCACTAAGAAGCTTTAAATTCTGCAAAAGAACGAAAAGGCCTTGAAGCCTTTTGTGCTGTCTATGCAATTGTAATACAAAGTAGACTAAAGATCATAAGGCGCCAAAATGTCAAACAATGTGAAGAAAAAACAGTCCAAAACAAAAGCTACACGGAAGTTTTCAACTTTCAATCATTGAATGTGCTTTCTCTTGTCATCGGTACCGCTGGTACGCAGAAGCGAAACTTATGCTGTTCATCCATCGTTTTTGCCCTTTATACGAACTCGAAAAAAGAAGTAAAAGAAAAAAACTTTTTATGGAAAAAGCTTTTCAGTTTTTCTTTTTTCAAATCATTCCCATAAAAGTGTCTCTCGATTTCATATCGTGTGGATTTTGATTTCGTCAAAAGACTTTTCATTTTCTGTGAGAAAATTTCAACGACTTTCGACATTTATATATTTACGGTTGAAATACGAAATGATTTTAAAATCGTTAGAAGTGAAAGTTTTGTTAAGTTCATCGGAAAATTGCATTTAATGACCGTAAATTTATTACGATGTTAAAAAGTGCTTGACATTTTTCATAGATTTATGCTGGACAAATTCAAAAATGTTTTACATTGTAAATCCAAAGTTTTGTGTGATTTTAAGTTTGGATATAGTAAGTGTTGATAAGTTTGTAATGACCGCAGAATTTTCATCATCCTGATTAACTAAACAAGAAGAAATGTCAGATGGAGAAGAAATCACTAGAACGTAACAAAAAGGTTGATTAATTAGGCAAGAAACAACATCGAAAATACGGCAAAAAAAGAAGAATTTGTTCGAGGAAAAATCGATAAGTATTTTCCGGCAAGGACTCATTTAAAAAAAATACGATGTTAAATTGAAAAGAAAAGAGAAAAAAAATGAAATTTTTCGTGCATTTATAAACTTTTTTATCCATACCGAAAGGTAATGAATCAAAATAATATTATTAAGGTCATTAATTAATTTTGATTAATTATATAATTTTTTTATTTTTGTAACCTTTCAACCGAAAAAAAAGCTTCTTAAATGGATGGGGAAAGTTTTTTTGTGACTCACTTATCCAATCCATCCATTTTCACACGAATAGCTTACTACAGTGTTGTATATGTAGGCATAGATATTCTTTTTTCTTGACCTAAAAATTGTAAAATATTGGTTTTCTTGGCTTTTTCATGCATTCTCAAACCGATTTGTTTTTTTCTACTTTTGTTCTATTTTTGTTATTCTTTATTTTGGGTTTTTGTGGCTTTTGGGGTAAATCTATTGGGAAATGTGAGAATTTAGTTCTTTTGGGTTTAACGAGCTTGTAGAATTAGAATTAATGGTCACTTTATTAAAAGATAATTAAATTATTTGGTGTCTTAATTAGATGAGCTGTCTTAAGTATTAAAGTATTCACTTCTTGTCGATCTTAGTTCTCTTGATACTGTTGTAACTAAGAACCATTTGATGTTCATTTCATTTGAATTCATAGCTTCGCTAAAGCATAGAATTCAGCTAATGAAGAGTTGTAAAATTTGCCAGATTCTTGTTTTTAGTAACAATACGTTTTGTAGCTTCAACTCTCTGTGATATGATTCCAAATCTCAGCATATTGGCTTTCTTAGTCATGAATCTATGAATACTATATTACTATTTGGCTAACCCTCGACACCCCGACTCTGGGAAATTGATCAAAGCTTTAGTACTTTTAATGTTCTAGAAGTAGAAAGGTACATTTTACACAACATAGTCCTAGTGGAACTCGAACCCACACCCTCTTAATAACATACGACTCTTACTTACTGTCCTACAAGGAATTGCTAGGCAGCATGGGGCAAATCACACTTAAACCTTTTACTCTATATATTGTTCATTGCATAGCTTTAATCATTGTATTAGACTACAGAACAATCTTAACAAAAATTCCCTTCTAGTTCAGTCTCAGTCTCGTTCTCGAGAATAATTCTAAACGGAAAGCCTTTCCTCCATGTCACTTCTTCTTTTCCCCTCCAACAACATCCAAAGAACTTCACAAATTCTTCAATTCATTATCACAAATTTAATTTCTTGATGGCATGAGAGGCACACTCCAACATACATAGTATTATTGTATCCTTCTCAGAAAAAAGAAAAACAAGATCATTTTGTTGAGAAATACACGTGTGCATGTGTCGATTTAATTCTATAGCTGGAATAAATATATAAAAGTACCTTAATGCCGCAAAGTGTGTACTTGAGTGGGAAAATGTTTTAATGAAAGCAATGAATAGAGTCGTAAATTTTAGATTGTTTCGTAAAGAAAAAAGGATTGCTGATTGCAGATCAGGTGTGTTGATTTAATTGTTAATACAAACTTCGTTAACGTTGAAGAGTATAGGAAGTTGATTTTATTGATTTTAACTTTAATGTCTTCATAAAAGTTTTATGGATTTCTCCTTTATTTTGTGAATTCTTTCAAAAAATTCAATAATTTTCTTGATCAAAAGCTTTAATTTAAATTGATAAAAGCTTTTGAAGTAAGTAATAATGTCAATCTACCCAACTCTCATCCCATTTCAACGTCTTATTTTATATTCTGTCTAATAATGCTATGTCCATTTTTTTGAAAGCAGACCTTCGTTGAAATGCGGCATAAAAATTAAGCTTAAATTATTTATCCTTCTAGAATTTCAATTTTGAAATTTTTTTGAAGAAAA
The DNA here is from genome assembly GCF_022539635.2 of Chironomus tepperi. Taxonomy (NCBI): domain Eukaryota; kingdom Metazoa; phylum Arthropoda; class Insecta; order Diptera; family Chironomidae; genus Chironomus; species Chironomus tepperi. The sequence goes on from NW_027226207.1 coordinate 9,217,746, forward strand.
TTACCGCAGTGCTGTTTTGAGGTGCTATGACACTTGACAATTTTGTGGCTCTGACTCAATTATGTGTCATTTGGAAATTCGATCAGCTTTCTAGTGAGCAATATGCATTTTTTTGAACAGCCAAAATGACATAAAAGACATTGAATTTCATTAAAGGAATTAAAAAAATTACAAAAGTCCTCGTGTTATTGATCGAGGGACTTAAGCGCATTTTTGTCCCAGCGATCAGTAATTGATTAAAAATTAACTTCCAGACCTACAAAACAAGATCCAGTAGGATTAAGGTCAATTCCAAACCCACAAAACAAGATCCAGTAGGATTCAGGTCACTTCCAGATCCACAAAACAAGATCCAGTAGGATCCAGGTGACTTCAGACCCGCAAAACAAGGTCCAGTAAATTCCAAGTCATCCTAGAAGATTTTTAAGAATTTCATAATTTAACGGATTTTCATAATTTAAATCTCATAACGGTAAAAAAAAATTCAAACTTTTTTAAGCAAACACTGTTAAAACATCGAAGAACATTGAAAAACACTGCAAAACAATGAAAAAACGTGTTGTTGTTGTATATGAAAATGAAAAATTGTTAATTATAGCATTTATGCGTTGATTTGAAACTTTTAAATGCCCGTGGCCGCAATAACTTTATGGAACTGATCTTTTAAAACCATTCCGAGCTCTCTACGATGTCTAGATAAAAAGTTTTTATCGTCAGCCGAACAGACAAAGTGATTTATTAAGCTACCTTTTTGAAAACAAGTTTCAAAAATGCGCTAAAAAATCTCATATATCAATAGATAAGCTTTCAATATCCCATCATGATCATAAAAGGCAATATTTGAGGGCTGCAAAACTTTAATTACCCAAAACTTGTATGATTTTTACGAGTTTTTTTTTCAACAAAAAATTCCATATCAATTCAGAAAATGATTCCATTGTAAAGCAGACATTTTTGAGGAGTCTGTCATAAAATTTAATCTCTTAACTTTCAACAAGATAATGTCTACATGTCGAATAGAGAGATAGTCAAAACTTTATCTATCATAAATGTCACAGAAAAACCCATTAAGATCCTCGTTGAACAAGCATTAAAGTCACAACCGCATAGACCAGAAAACTAATCAAACTTTAAAGAGATTTACATTGTAAAATTCATCCATTTGGATTCTCTTTTGTGAAGTTTAAAGTATCAACAAATGGGGTTAGTCAATTATGTATGATGAGTAAGGAATCATTTGGATTGTAGCTTAGCGATCGGGTACCGAATTGACTGGTATTTTATAGAACTTAACCTTATTCTAATAATGACTAATATCGTGACTTGATTTGTCATGTTATACGTCTAGTTTTAAGGACATCAAATTGCATCATGACATTAGACAACTAGACACAAAACTAGACAAAAAGCATCACGAAATTAGTTTATATCCTAATATCGTAATGGGATTTGACATACTTAGAACTTGAAATACAACTTGTGAAATGCGGACGTGTTCTTCGTTCTATATTGCAATTGCAGCAATACAATGTCCAACTATCTTTAGTTTCTACAATTGAGATTCTGTGGAACTTATAATTATGTGCAATAAAAATAAAAATTAATGCCCAATTATTGAGGGATCCACGACAAATTTACTATATGCTCCATAAGTTGACCAACATCGCTTTCATATTCTCTTACAATCGTATCTGTGATAGGATACGTATTTTCAAATCATTGGCTGTAATGGCATTACCGAATAACTCGAATCAGTCGAATCTAATCAATCAAAAATCTTGCTCGAGGCCTGTGTGGTTCTAATTTGATGTTGAATTCTTATTAAATCCATATCATAGTCACGCCGGTTTGTTGTCGGATTTTGGATCGATTAACCAACTTGTGTTATTTGGGATTCACTCATCATAAATGAATTAAAGGATACTGTCATATTGTTATATGTAGGAGCTAATAAGTAAGCTGTCTATAGCTACATGATTCTTTAAAGATTTCATTAGATGATTTCTGAGTGGTCAAAAATACGTTATAACTAGTTGATGGCAAGTTCCAGTTGAATAGTCACCGGATTAACAAGCCATATTGAATTCAAAATATCAAAATCATAAGCTAACCTCACTTATGAACAAACCCCAATGAATGTATGAAATAATGATGAAGAATATGATATGTCATCCACAACATCCGTTGTACTTTAGCACGATTCACAATTATGATGTGTCACAAATAATCCAAAACACATTTTCATGTTAGCAGATTCTACTTATCATATTCATATATGCCTATGAATCCTTTTTATCCATAAAAAAAACTCTTTTTTTAGTAATAGAAAAATATTACTCAAGAGATTCCCGCAAAGATAGTAATCAAGTTCTCTATGTGGTTTGCCGGTTATATTCAAACCAAAACATGTGTGTTTATGAAAAATAATAAGCCAAAAAGCTTTATCTGAGTCAATGCATATAACACATTTTGTGGTAAATTTATTCATAGATTTATTTTGCTTGCTTGTCTTACTCACAATTATTAATAATTTACTGTATTTTTTTTTGTTGTTTCATGCCTCCTTATCACTCATAGTGTGACGATAATGACGACATAATTTTTAAGTCTGAGAGTCAACTGTAAGATAAAACATAATATGTATATGTGCATATCTACATAAAATATAATATAACTCAGCATGTACGTACAATAAGAATCAACTTATTGAGAATTATTTTTTCGGGAGAGAGTGAATGTGAAGTGAGAATATAAAAGGATATGATTAGCTTTTAAACAATTCATTCGACTATAAATATTTAAACAGTGAACTACTTACAGTATAGAACAGAACACAGTAAGATCTTTTTTTATTAACTGCCAAGTGTTTGGTTAATAATAAATTTATACATACATATGTGTCGATATTGTAGTACTGCTCAACGACTCCCTTATCTTCAATTATTTGCAACGAACATCGAACAACTTTTTGGAGATCAGTAACGACATATAAAGTCAAAGCATTTCGTCGTTTGATTCCTTTACCAGGCGGGCTATTTAGAATAATTTGATTTCTAGCTGCCTGATGAAGGGACAAAGACCGAAACTGCAAATCAGCTGAGTTAGACTTGCTTAACAAATTGGATGTGAATTGTGAAAGTGAATCGATGGAATGTGCAATACTTGATATAGTCATGCTTAAGCAATCTACATAAGTATTATATTGAATTTGGCATTTGATAAGATGCAGTTTGTATTACTCATCAATAGTCAATCCACTGAAAGACTACATTAAGGATCACAAAGCTCTAAGCAACCTAATAGTTAGCCGCACTTTGTAAACAGCTCCTTACATAAATCAATAGACACCCAAGAAGCTCTTAATAACCCAAAAAAAATGTGTTATATCAAAAAACTCAAGTAAAATGTCAAAACGTAGGAAAACTTAAATGAAATTTTCGAAGCAATTATGTTTAAAATGTCACAAAAGGGCGATTATTCAGTTAAAGTTTAACAATCTGTGAGAAACGTGACCTTTTTAAAACGTAATGTTTTACAAAAATCTTCAATTAAAAGTTTTTCGGGGAAAAGAATTGGTATGAATCTTGTGGTTGTTATCTTATTACAAAGTTTAAAGTTAGGTTAGTTTTAATAGAATTGATGGTTATGGGATTTTAATGCAGCTCATGAAATTCTAAATAGTTGCCAATTTTGAGATTGAGGTTGAATGAAGGCTGAAGGTTTCTGTATTTTGAAAGTTAGGGTTGGAGACATACATTTAGGGCTCATTCTAATACTTTTTCTTTAACGAAACAAAAAAAAAGGAACCCTAATGAATGTTAAATTGACTCCATATAGCTTCAAATTGACTTCCAAATAGATACTAGTTTCAGTCAAACCTTCTCTCAATTTAAAATTTGCAAAATCTGTTAAAAGGGTTATGAAAGGATGAAAATAGTAAGATACTTTTCAAATTGCCTCAAGCTTACTCTCTGAACTAATTGTCTTGCATAACTAATAACTCTTACTCATTGTTTTTACTTTGCTGAAGAGCACAAGTCGGATAATTGATCAAAAATGATACGGGAATCCAGTATTAAGTCAGAGTGCCGCCTGTATTGGACTCCTATTATACTTTGCCGAAGAGAACAAATCGAATAATCAATCCAAAATGATGCGGGAATCTTGCATGTGCAAAGTCACGTCCGCATTGGGTTAGATTTTTGACCGATTACTCATTATTATTTGTGTTATTCGATTTTAATTCAACATTTAAATCTAAATCAGTTCTGGAATGTTTTGGCATTTTCATTCCAATTAAGAATTACTCCTTGATATCTGAAAAGCACATGGCGAAGAAATGATCAAAAATTCGGCTTCAGATTGATTTGACTCTGACCTGAAGCAGAATTTCATCGAATCTGACCTGAGGCAAGAGTCATGCTAGCCTGGAGCATTATTTTCAAAAATTTCAATGTCGTGTGCCTTTCAAGCATTAATTCAAAATTTAAAACTAATTTTATCTGCAAAAATTCCATGCGTACAACAACAACAAACTGAAATACATAAGAGAATGAAGTCACAAGACAAGCATGTAAAACATGAGAACAAACTCTCAATGAATTGAGTAAAAATCTACAAACGGGATGCAACATGAACTTTGTAACTGCAAGATTTACTACAACATTATTTACACATCAATTGAGAGATTTTATTCATCACTTCCTCTCAACAAACAAAGCTATAAAATCCTTAAAGGACATAAAAGTTTTAATCGATACAAATTTTCCATTTAAACTCTAGTAAATATTAGCTTGTGATAATCTTTTTAAATCCTACTGGGATTAGCGTGAGATGAACAAGCTTTATTATCGATCCGACAAAAATCCCTAGAAGTCCAACCCACAAGGAAAAATTTCTTCATCATTCATAAAATATTCCTAAATCTCACTATCGAGCAAGCAATAAAAAAGCTTTCATCGTACAACCAAAAAAAATTCCAAGAATCAACAAAAAAATCCCCGACAAAAATGATTGTTTCATGAGCAGCATGAATTAATACAACGACTTTGAAGAGAAATATTTATGATATTTCCAACAAAGTGCTCAGCACATTTTTTTGCTCGCTGTTTTTTTGTTTTATCAGAAAAATAAGTCTCATTCATATCTGTTTAACATTTTTATAATTCATACAGAGAGTAACGTTATTTCAACAGAAAAGAACTGAAATTTCAAAACCCGAAGTGAAAAGAACTTAAATGTCAAGGATGAAGCACATTACAAACGAAATTTTCATTTCATTTTCTTTCTTCTTTTATTGTTATTTTGTTATGTGAATTATTTCAAACCAGGACTAGTGATGATGTCAGCATGGATATGAGTAGAAAGCGCATTTTACTTGCTAACGAAGGAACTGAGAAGAATTGGAAGGGTTCGTCTAAAGCAGCATGTCTAAAGGCAAAAGATGCAGATTTGCAGCCTTGTACGAAATGTGAGAAACAGTCGAAATATGTCGTTCTGCTCATCTAAAACGCAGGAAATACAGATCAGCTGTTCTTGGTCGAATCCTAAATATTAGTGAAAAGGAACAATATAAAGACAATGGGACGAGATACTACTATCTATTTTGGAAAACAGTTGGATTTGGAACTTTAGAGAAGTAAGCTTCTATGTCCTTTGTATAATAAATCAGCAGAAGCAATAGATCAACATGAGTTTAGTATACTAGGACATTACATTGCAACCTTAATATCGACATCAACCAGATTGGCGTGATGGCAGATTTTGGATCGACACGAAATTAGTCCTAGAAAGAGGTGATGGTAAAGCCAGTGCTGCATTTGGTATTGGAAATTGATAGGAGCTAGCCAGTAATAGGGCCAGTTTCAAACGGAAACGAAGAGAAGCCATGATTCGAAGTTGATATGTACAACCAGCGAATTATGAAAATGTACGAATTGTGCTATTCGATATACATTCCTTAACAGACAATGAGTGTCCTCACATGGTACCAGGATGGCATTACAGGGTTCGGGATTGTTCTTATAACGTGAATAAATCGGAATTAAAATCGAAACAATTAGCAAACAATCAGACAAACTGACAGAAATAAGAACAATCCATCCACAATAAAAAATGAACTATGTAAAAAGGAAGAATGTAAATCAAGTTAACAAATGTTAGAGGTAAAACGTGGATTTCTTTTTTTTTGTTCATGAAATTATTGACATTATGCTTATTACCTGTTCATTTTTAACAAATTATCATCAAAATGGATTTTGTTTTTGAGCTCTGATTTATGTTTTTAATGACATTTCTATTTACATGAAAGTTTGCAGTAACATGGAAAATAATGAGGTAATGACAAGGAAATTTTTTCGGAAAAAGTCATTTGATATGTATGAGATTTGGATACGTGTGTGGTTTGAAATAAACTCAATGGCACTGATGTGAATGAGATAATGTAAACAAGATAATTCATGAAGAAGTCATATCAAATCAATGGGTCGTCAAATGTCATAATGATTATTTATTTGGAGATTTGTGTACAGAATTTAGTGTGCATGGATATGCAATAATTGATTAAATATTTGAAAATTAGCAAGTACACATTTGAGCAATTTTAGGCTATTTAAAGTTCCAATTAAAAAAAAAATATATTAAGATCTAAAGAACAATGAACATGATTGCTATCGTTCCAATTACTTATTAAGTGACAGTACATTTGTTCGTTCCAGTAAAGGTTCACCACCGAGAATCTACAGATCTCGTATCTTCCATCTACATCATATATGACCCGGAATCTTATATCTCAGGATGTGGTCTATTTCTTGGTTTACGTCATTAAACTATCAAACTGAAGAAGCCGAAGTAATTAATAGTAGGATTCGAACTCGAGAATCAAATTCGTTCAAATTCAAAAACAACTATCATCGTAACCAACATCATATGAAGTGAGTTATCAAAGGCTTTGTAATGTAATCATCACTCTGAACGTTACGCAAGATATTACGTAATTTTTGAACGATCCCAATGTACAACATCAATGGAAAATTATATTACATTTTTGATTCCCAATCGTAATCGCTTTATATAAATTGAAAAATGTTAAGTATTAACTCAATATATGTCCTAACCTTAAAAAGTAATAAAATTGAAATTCTTAACCAAATTGATTGTATTAAACTATTTATTACAGAATTCCTCAAATTTTCTTATTTTTATTTCAGTGATGAAGTCGTTATTTTCACCTTAAAACGTGGTTAAAGAAGATAAAAATTTAAATTTGAATATTTCTCACTAAATTGACCAAAATTAACATAATTAATTAACAATCTTCATAAAATCGTTAAAATTCATCAAATTAATCAAGTTTTAATTCATAAAACACTTGAGAAGCACAAAAATCCACAAAATGAAAGAATTTATTGAAGAAAATTTAAAATTGTACAACATGAAGTACTAGATTCCGATTTGTGTTTCCAAGAAAGCGATTCCTGTATTCGTCCGAATGTCATTGAATGCTGTCCAATTCTTATGTTAATTAATGTTATTTTCTAGCAGATTTAATTAATTTTATCCAGTTTAATTTCGAAAATTTATTAAAAACTAAATTTAAAAGATTTAAGATAATTTTCATAGAAAATTAAAAAAAGTAAACACAAAACGACACCAAGAAGCGCTTCGCATGACAAAAATTATCCAATACGACCTCAACTTGCACTAAAAAATTATTGATTTTTTCAATAGAGTTGCAAAAGCAAAAATTTTAATGGGTGAAAAATTAATAAAATAGTAAGTGAAAACATAAAAATTGTTAATTAAACTGTATAAAAAATATTATAACGTGCGCGATAAATGATAAATTATCGAAACTAAGTGATTTCAGAAAAACGCAATCGCAGAACTAAAAAATAAAAATGAGCTTGTGCCTAAAAAATTTTTTGCCTTGCTCAGAATAATTTTTTTCAAAATCAGACTTTTGTGCGCTTAAGACTTTTTGTTGTTTACATTCCGGCAACAAACACGCGTTCCTCATAATTACTTTGACAATAATATTTTTTTTTAAAATGTTATTTATTAAAAATAAATAATTATGAATGAAAATGGAGAAAAAAATTTCCGAGGAAAATTGTATATGGATGGACATAGAACGCCATTTATAAAAAAAAATGTATATATTTTTCTAAATACTCAATGGATATGAAAAAGGGAAAATTGAAATTTCCTACAGCGATGTGAAAGGCTTGATTGAAAAGTCAAACAAAAAAAAAATTAAATAAATTTTAATAAAAAAATTTGTTTAAGGAAAATTCATTTATATGAAAAATCTATATAATGCCATATGTATGTAGACATACTTTACATATATTTTATATTCATTCATCTGCTGTTTGTGCATATACTGTTTATTATGAGTTTCTATAATTAGATACACAAAGTTGTAATATTTTTTATTATAAACTCAAATTAAACTCTTTTTTTACCTAAAAAAATGCATCAGACTTACTTGGTTGTGTATATACTATGGCTTTGTGGAAATAGATCATCAATCGACTATACACCGTCAATGAGATGAGATGAGAAGTTATTTTGAAAAATGTTTTTTTGTTTTACGATACAAACGCATTGTTTTTGTGAGGATTTATATGTCGGCTTTGTGATATCAATGAACTTGATTTTTAGTGACTCATTTTATTGTGTGATACCTAAGAAATGCTATCATGATATTTGACTGAGTTTGTGTGATTTTATGACGCATTGTGTCGGATTTTGTTGGATTTCCTAAAAAGCAAAGAGTTCGCTTTTAGGTACCGTAGTGATCATTCTGTACCATTAAAGAATGCTAATTTCCTGTTAGGAATCGGTAATACTCAGAGTAATGACTGAAACTGAATAAATAGTAGGAATCATATTCATGCCTTCTAACAGACTTCAAAGATGATTCCTAAATTCTCAACTGAAGAGGCTTTGTTTCTATAGTGACAGATTTGCGTATCAAATGACTCGTATTATCAAATAACACAAAGTGTTAGCTGGTGCATCAATGCGTCGCATTATTAATGACAAGATGCACAGTTTCCTGACTGCTGGGAATTTTAGATTCCATTATTTCAAGAGTCATGACTAAAGACACTGCAATTACATCGTCACAATAAGATAAACCGCATTCTTCGTCATACAAATGAGTCAAAATCAACCGACATGGTTCCAGTGAGACAACTTTACGTCTTATCGTTAATGCAATGATGTAGCGACACCATAGCTCGTGTGCTGGGTGGACCAGATAACCATTGCCATTCCAAATTGTATCAGATCAAACTTCAATTCAAAAGAAATTCAATTTTGATAGAATTTCAAATTTTTCTTATAAGAATCTGTCTAAATTCCAAAAAGACCCCTTCTATAAAAAACACAGCTCATTGAACTACAGTGAATATAGAGTTACCCTAAGTTATTAAAAATTGCGTATAAAATATCACATGATTGCCGAATTTTATTATAAATTCATTAAAAATTGCTCAATCACTTCTTTTAAAATAATCAAAAATTTAAAATATTTTTCAAAGAATTTTTCAACAAAAAAAAATCACAAAAACCCCTTCAAATAACACAAAAACGAGTTTCCTTGTTCAATATTTCATTCGTAAGGATAATATTTAAATACTCGAATCTGGTGTGGTCAAAATATTCACGTGACAATCCTGTTTTTACTTCATTATTCTTAGTACTTTTCAGACCCTCTGAATTTAACATTTAAAACCGTGTTTGTAGGGGTTGATCGATATTTTTAACACAAAACACACTGCTGGATAGTTTTACTAATTAAAATAGGTTAATGGAATATAATTTTTTTTTGAGGAATTCTTACCCTCATTTGAATTTTGTTAGAATTTTCATTGTTAGAATTTTGATCAGTTTTGACAGTTTTGGTTGGGATTTTTTGAACTTATTGCACTAAAGCGGCTTCTAGATAGTGAAACTGAGTCTGAATCTCAGCTGAGTTGAGACTGAAAATCTCTCATTTATCTCAAAGTCGACTTGAATTTCATCTGAAGTCAAGTTGACCTTAATCAACTTTTCTATACAAAATAAGAGTCGACTGTGAGTCTAATGAACTCATTACAAACAATCCATGCCATATCTTAACTATTTTCATTCAACATCTTCCAAAACGTCTACAAAATCCTTTCCATTTCCACATGAAATGCGTACAACAACAACAACATTTGAGAAACAATTTATCGCGCGCGCTTTTTCTTTGTCTTTCATCCAATGTGTCTGCCTTAAAATTTATTGACAAACATTTATCAATTTCCAATTTTCTTCGTTCCTAGGTCATTACCACGCTCATTAAAAGATAACAAGAAATAATTTTAAATCTACGAGAGGAAATCACATTAAAAATATCAGCTAGTCTAAACACATTCATATACACATCATCATCATCATGAACACAATAACGACAGAGACTATAGAGATGGTTGATGAGGGTGGTATAAGTGACACATCGTCTGACTTTGATAGTCGTCCGAGTAGTCCGGATGGTGAGGGTGATGGTAATTTACTTACTGAGGCTATGGAAAATGAAGTTACGGCACAGCTTGTGAATGCTGGTGTTGTTGGTATTGCTGCTGCTGCAGCCATCACATCATCGAAGAAAAGAAAACGTCCGCATTCATTTGAAACAAATCCTTCCATTCGAAAGCGTCAACAGAATCGATTATTAAGGAAGTTAAGGGTGAGTTTATGTTCTGGTTGATTTTATCTGTCGAATGCTTGACTGAACATCCTGAAACTCTCATTTTGTTGTCTGATGTTTGATAAATTTGCATATTTGAAGATAAAATGTTGTAGTTCTTCATACCCTTATGTTCTATGGACAAAAACTCCCAAAATAATCCATAAAATTCTAATCATTCAATTTCTCCTTCCAGCAAACAATATTTGAATATGCAACTCGAGTTGGACAACAGGCTGTTGTATTAGTCGCAACACCTGGTAAACCAAACAATATATATAAAGTATTTGGCGCGAAGCCACTTGAAGATGTAATTAAAAATTTACGCACAATGGTTATGGATGAACTTGAGTCAGCGTTAGCTCAACAAGCACCACCAAAAGTGCAAGAGGATCCATCACTCTTTGAATTACCGCCACTAATAATTGATGGAATACCGACACCAGTTGAAAAGATGACACAAGCGCAATTGAGGGCGTTTATACCGTTAATGTTGAAATATTCAACAGGTATGATTTTGTGGATGACTATTTATTGACTTGAAATTTTAATACTGTATGCAATCGTTTAGGTCGTGGCAAACCAGGATGGGGACGAGATTCAACTCGACCGGAATGGTGGCCAAAAGAGCTTCCATGGGCAAACGTACGAATGGATGCACGAACAGAAGAAGAGAAACAGAAAATAAGTTGGACACATGCATTGAGAAAGATAGTGATAAACTGCTACAAATATCATGGACGAGAAGATTTACTACCAGCATTTTCAGAAGAGGATGAAAAGGCAAACGCAATAGCAACGGCAAATGCAAATGTGAGTATCCAATTTTTATCTCTCTTTTTTGTACAATTTCATGGTATATACTTACATATTTCGTCATAATCTTATCTCTAAATTGAAAAATTCCCTCGGACTTGTCAAAAAAATATGAAAAAATTTAGGTTGGTGTCCTTAAGATTCACAATCACTCAGCAACATCAAATACAAATCATACGGGAACAACAACAATCGTTACCACAACATCAAATTCGACACATGCTGCCCAGAGCAGTAATACAAATCATACAGTATTACCGAAAATTGAAGTTCCCGCACCGCAAACAATTCAAATTCAATCAAGTCAATCAACGGCAAACACAACTCAGGTTTGCATAGACACGATGCCGCTATCAGATGTCGATGTTCGTATTGATGATGTTACTCTAATTATTGATGTTTTTTTGACTATTATTTATTTTGTTGTTGCTTCTTATTTATTTATTTCGAGACATTCTTTGAAAGTCTTCTTATTTTGTTCCTTTAAACCTTATTTTGGTTCTGCTGTTGATTTTGTTTTTTTTTGTTTCGCTCACATTTTATTTTGAATTTTTTGCTGTATTTATGGACTTGAGGTTGTACATGATTGATGTCTTAGATGGTAAGGAGTTATAAGAAGCTCATCCGGCCTATATACATCAATTGTAAACAACTCTCAAGACTGATCATTCATTCAGGTTTACTAATTAAAATCATTCAATGTCTATTTACAGTACCAGACTGTTTTACAAACAAATGCTGACGGAACATTCTCATTAATTCAAGTCGATCCAAGTACATTATCAAATAATCCATCAATCATCACATTACCAGATGGAACGACTGCTCAAGTTCAAGGAGTTGCTACTGTGAGTTGAAATTGAACGATTCTTTTTGCAGGAACTTTATATAGCCTCTAAGAAAAGATTCTAATGAAGATTTTAATGGATTTGTAAATTGATCAATTTTTCCATCAAAATTTTCATCGAATTTGACAATAAAATTTAAATAGCTAAGAGAATTTTCCTATCTTCCTAATTCTAACTCAATACAGCTACATACCCAAAGTGATGGTACTGTGCATACAGTACAAACAATAGATGGTCAAACCGAAAATATGCAAGTAGATTTATCAGAAGCACTCGCGCAAGATGGACAATTTATAATAACAAATGAGGATGGAAATGTATTCCCAGTAGCCGTTAGTGGAATGATAACCCTACCCGTAACAGCACAAATGTATCACTCACTTGTACAACAACAAATTCCTAATTCCGACAATACTGTTTGTGTGACTCCAATGCAGGTACAAAATCTTATAGCCAATAATAGTTTGTGTTGTAGTAATAGCATATCAAATGTTAATCCAACGACATATCTTATGTCAAGCAATAATAGTAGTAGGAATTATGTCAATTTACCAATTCAATCGGCAAATTGTCAAACAAAGGCTACTAACCAGCCATCAATAAAGTCGCGGACAGTCAAAAAGTCAACGATAAAGAAGAAAATTTTAACAATGACTGCACAGAAATTAAAGCCAAAAAGTTTAGTAATTAGTAAGAATGATAATAATAATTGCAAGGATATTAAGGATAAAAATGATGAAAAGTCAATACAAAATGGAAATTTTAAAAATTCTCATAAAAAGTATGAAAGTAAAGGTGTTCGAATGAAGAAGCAATCAGACGAGTCGAGATTGTCAAAGAAACAAAATGCTTTCGATGGAAAGCAAGAGTAGTCATTAGATTTAGGAGTAGTAGGTGTAATGTTGGGGATGGTTGGTGGAATGATGGATTTTGGATAGAATTTTGAAGGATGGATGGAAGATTGAGAAGCTTGGAGATGAACTAAATAGTACAACTCGGTTAATTCATCCTGAATCCGACACCCGGCCGGAATATTGATCGATTAACCGATTAATGGATTTTTTGGATATGCTGGAATATTTAAAGTATTATTTTATTAAATTTTTGGGGATTTTAAATTGTTCAAAAATATTTTTTATAAATTTTGCAGGTCAAAATTTGTTATTTTCTCATTTGTCAGTCTCGCGAATTTGAGAACGTTTTTAGGGGTTGAGGGGTTTGACCTCCTAACCCTCCTTTTCTGAATGTACTAAATCATTTATATTCTAGCAATATCTTCTAATCTGAAAGGGACAAGGCACTGAAATGACAGAAAATCCAACCCCAGGTTAATGTGACTCTGACTCTAGGCCTGATTCGATGAAATCTTATCTAAGGCCAGAATCAAGTTAACTTGGAACCGGATATTTGACCATGTTCACGTCATATGCCTTCCATGTAAATATCCATCAACCAATTTCATCCCCAACCATAAAAAACTTCGCAATATTTTAATAAAATTCACAATTTTTATTTAATTTCTCAACTCAAATTGGAACTATTTTCCAATTATTCAAAAGATCTCTCTATGCCCATAAATTAATTATTAAGTTATGATTTTTTTAATTTATGACCTATTCAGCATACATAAAAAGTTTATGTGTCACAAAATGTCATTCATAAATTGTGCAATTTTTATTTTAATTTACAAAAAAAACTATTTTAATTGATTAGTTCCTTATTTTTTCATTAAATACAATTTGTAATTGTTCATTGTCTCAGTTTAATGCATAAATATAGTTTTATGTGATCCCATTTGAATAATTATAATGATCGTACTGCACTAGTTAATGAATTATGAACATTACAAAAACTGTATCTAGTCTCATAGGACCAAAAACAATATTTGCATAAATTTGAATATAATTTAAGTTTTTTTTTTTTTGAAATGTGCCTGCATAATTCATGTGATATTGTCATAAAGGAACAAAATTTTCATGGTTTGGACAGCAGATGTGTCCAGTATTTGTGTCTAGATAGTTAAATGTATGTGTTTTGCTGATTTCTGGATCTGTTGTGGTTGTTCTTGGACTTTTTAAATTTATATAGTCAATATTATTGAGTATTATAGACAAAAATGATGTAGAAGCTTGAATTATAGTCAAAAATTGAGCACATGCTTAAACTGTAGTCACAAATTCTTGCTAGTCACAACCAAATGACTCAAAAATTCATCAACAGTAATTAAATTAAATTGAAATAAATAATCAGCCACAAAAAAGCCCAAAAAAACCACAAAAATTTTAACACATTCGCTCATTTTTCGGTCAATTATCAGCACACAATTTTAAAACCACATGATGGATTTCATCATGAACTCATATCTAGAACAATAAATAAATGCTGATGAGGCAGCTTTATGACAAATATTAGAATTACGTTGCTTATCACATTCACATGAATTTCATTTCAAATTTTTAAAAAAGATCAAATTTGTTACCAAAAATCCATCACAAAAGTTTAAATTTGTAAATTTATGTGTCATAGGCAATAAAAAAATGATAATTTTATTATTTTTATTTATTTTATTATTATTTTCGTTTTATTTTATGATTTTTTCCTTATTTTTTAAAATAATTATAATTTTTTATTTTAAGAAAATTTGATGAAAATTTTCAAAGGTTAGTAATTTAATTTATGTTTTATTTTATTAATTATTTAGTTTATAAGTTAGAAATAGATTGATAATTTAATTAATGAATGACTAAACTACTAACATAATTAATTGCAATTATTTATTAAGATTTGAAGAATTTTTTTAGAGAGTTGGAAAATGAATTTAAAAGCAGAGTTCAGTGTCAAATCTAATTTTGTATTCAAAAGTCGACTTAAGATCATAAATTCATGAAAAAATCGAGTCGAATCTGTTTAAAAGTTTATAATTTAATTTCTTCAATTTTGAATTTTAAATTTCAAGAATTGCTTTTTAAACTTATTACTTTTAAAGCCAAGCAGAATAAAATAAGCTGCGACTAGTCAACCTTAAAAAAAAAAAAAATAAACATTAGCTTTGCAGACCTTAAGGTCCATAGCTGCGCGTTTATATGCGTTTCATGGCTACTGGGAGTTTAACGAGGGAGGATTCGCCAGATCTCTCGCTCAAACCTAGACCTACAGTTTATAGTGGAATCCGAACCACTTCTTTTGATGACATTACTGCCTGTAGCCTTCAAAGGGAGGCTGTGAGCCGCGTTTCCACTACATATGATTCGAAAAAGGACATGTGAAAAATTTCCCATGCCGAGTCTCGAACCCATGACCGCTAGATCGGTGTTGCAATAATTATGTACCGAAGTACTAAACCATTCCGCCACCGAGCCACCTCGACTCACAGTCAACCTTAGGATTAGTAATAATTTGGACTTTAATTGACAAGTTCTACAAATATCAAGTTTGTTACTAAAAATAAGGTTGACTCGGACAAGTCAAATTATAATTGGTTGATTTCGAGGTTGACTCAGATTTTGAATGAATTAGTCGATTTATATTGAATCAATTAAACTTTCGAATCCAATTGGAATTATATTAATTGATTTTAAAAATTTCAAATGTATCACAGACTTCAAAAGATGATTTCATCGCAGTTCATGATATAATCTCAATAATAACCAAATAATCATCAACTTACTAATGAGAATGACACTTAAATTATCTTTAATTGAAATTAAAACTATAATACTTTTCAAAAAACCCATTAAATGACTAAACCTTAAAACAATAACTCAAAATACATCAAGTAGATCATCATATGCTGCATGAATCCTCCGATAATCCTCCCAAGCCTCTACTAATCGTTAACATTTATTATTCCTTTTAAATGCTTAATCCTATTAAAATTAATACTAACACTTTTCCTATTATCATAATTTCAGGTGGAAAGTAATGAGCAAATGGAAACAATAACGCTAAATTCATCGAATCTCAAGGTAAATTTGACTTCTTTTTCATATTTTCTGCTTCATTTTGATTGGATAGACTTGAAAATTTGAGTCAAAATTGACTTTAATATCAAATTTGCCCTAAAATTATGAATAACTTTACTAACAAAACTAACAAAAAATTAATCAACATTTCAGCTTTTTGACTCATCAACATCAAACATGCCACAAGTCATGATTCAGGGTGCAAATGGCGAGCTAAAAATGTTAAGTCTCGCCGATCTCAAATCACTTGGTGTTAATTTAATCGAGGATATTAAGTCAGACGATCAACTGATGGGCTGATCTTCGGTTATTTTTGAATTAAATAATTAAATTTAATTCAAAAAAAGGTTAACGATAAAAATAATTCCTCGGAATGGAGTGACGAGACAGCAGCTTAAGTATCACAAAGTGATTTAAACTTTTTTTCATTTATTTTGCATTATATTTCTTTAACTTTTTTTTGTTTAAAGAAAAAAGTTTTTTTCGTCATGAAAAAAATATTTTGTAATTAAAATCTTCAGTTGAGAGTACCTGATTACAAAATACAACATAAACTATCACTGTAGAGTCATTCAGAAATGAGAAATATCAAAAAAAAAAAGACTAAAAATAAGTCATAATAGAAATTATTTGAAGAGTTTGGGTGGACTTTTGTGGAAGTTAAAGGTTCTCTGTCTCGAGTGGAATAGATTTTGTTAAGTCAACTGTATGGTAAGTTATAAACTTGACATTTTTGGAACTTGCCATGATATATCAAATCTATAACTAGACGTCCGGTTGACTGATCAAAGCCTATACGAATTGGGTATGTCTAGATTACTACAAATTCTGCTTCAATTCCATCTCGAGAAACTTTAGTAAGAATTTTGTCTGAATTTTTGGGTGTTTAGGCTAATATCCGCTAATAAAAAGAATTTTTAGTATGAATAAGCTAACATGCTTCAGGATTTAATTCTGAGAACTATAAAAAGTCATGATGTGTATTTAAAATGAGCTTAATAAGCTTCATCTAGTCAACAAGTGAACATCTAGTCATATAGTTCTAGTCATGATTGAAATCTAGTCATATTCTAATGAATAATACGCTTAGTAATTAGATTCATACTTAAAATAAGCTCTTTTAGACACAAAAGATAAGCAAAGGTTCTGTTCAAAGTTTTAGTTCTTGTTAACTTTTTGTGTAAGGACTATTAGCAATTGTAAGCTTGATTAAGACCATCTTACAAGATAACAAAAAGATTCTTCGAAAAACTAATTCTTAATCAATGAGCTTTGATGCCTATAGTCAACCTAGAGATGAAATAGATACAAAGTAGTCATGTATCCGAGAAACATATGAGAAAGTCTTCATCAAGGCATGAAGAATCCTCATCAAGCCTAAGGATTCTAGTCAGTGTCAATAAATGTATCTGTGACGGAGTCGAAACAGTTCCTTTCTCATTTGCAGAAATCGAAGTCGACTAGAATATTACATGGAGTTCAATACAAAATCGGAGTCGACTTCGAGTTCTGCTCATTTGTGTCGCTTTGGGTAGCAAGAAGTATTATTGCCGCAGTGATTCTGGATGACTCAAAAGTTAAGAACGAATTGAGTCTTATTATTATAAGAATCCTGTTTTAGTTGCCAAAACCTTTACCTCACATCTAAGACAACTAAATTGTTACAGAACGCATTAGCTTCATATTCAGAGTACGATCTCAAAAAAAGCATAAAAATTCTTAAAATTCATACTTAATCAACACTAAATCCATCCATAACTCTTCAAATAGTTCTTCATGCAGCTCTCTCAGTACGTATTTTTATACCAAATAAATAAAAAAAAAAAACTCTAGTCACAAAAAAGAACATTAAAGAAATTTCTCCAGTGATTGTCATATATTCATTTTGGCTAGCGAAAAATAATAATTTTTTTTAATAAATAAATCTAATTAAATGAGAAAGAAAAAAAAATTCTAAAATGTAAGGGTATTAAAATTTAAGTTGGGAATGAATTAGTTAAATGACATAAAAAAAAGAATTAAAAATTTTATTAAAATTTAGTGCAATTTTTTATATAAAAAAAAATGACAATTTTTTTATTTTAATTTTTGAGAGTGGAGAGATTCTATGGTTCTAAAAAGTATTTTTCCTTTTTTTTACGTATAAATAAATATCGTGTAAATATTCAGAATATAAATGAAGTAAACTGAAAGGAAATCCAAAATCGTATATATATTAAGGATGTGTAATATGGATGAGGGAATGTGAATGGAGGAATTGGTATCTGGATTTGAGTTCTCTGGGGTCAATTTATTTGGTACTGGTATGGTACACTATGACATGGTTCCATTGGTTTACTACTACCGTACTATCGTACACCTACATCCATACCACTAACTATATAGCACCATTGGTGCACCATCGGTGGTACGGGATAGCTACACCACTAGTATGGTACAGAGGCACAGCTAGTCAGACAAAATGGTAAGACTGTACCGTACCAATGGTACACCGATGCTGCATTAGTGATCCGATACAGTTATTTGATGGTACCATGCCGTACCATACCATCCAAGTACCGAACAAATCGACCCCAGCTTGAACAGCAAGTTGCTAATGTCTAGTTGACAATCATAGACTCCTAAACATTAGCACCTCAAGATACCCACCAACACCCCACCCTCAACCCTCTCATATTACTCAAAACAAACTTGAGAAAATGATAATAACTGAAATGAATGAAAAGAAATTGTTTATTCAACAGTAAAATTTATGAATTTGAGTCTTAGATTCATCTTCATTATAATTATAGCTAGTCATAAAACAAAAAAATGGAAACTATGAAAAAAAAGAAAAACCATAAACGTTTTTAACAATAATTATTAAAATAATTAAATAGAAATTACAATGAAAAAAAAAAATAATAATTCGTTCGAATTCCATCAGCGTTATGTATTTATATGTGTGAATGTTTCAATCAAATTTAAGGAGATAAATGAAAATAATAATGCGATGAAACAAGTTTTTTTATACATTATTTTCATCATTATTGTAAAACTTTTTTAAATAAGATGCAATATTTTTGTAAAAATTTCATAAAGAAAGAAAGAAAATAAGCGGAAATGATCGTCAAATCGATAAGGATTGAAGGAGTTTGAATGGAATACATATGTTGAGGATACAGTCATGATTATGCATTTGATCTGGTTAAGGATATATTGCTAGACTCTGCATAAACCTTAGGTAGTATTTGAATTAAAAAAATTCCTAATCTGTGGTCAAAAGTCCTTATATGCTTAAAAGTATTTGAATTAATTCTTACATTGACTAAAAAATGTGGAATTTATCTCAGTCTAGTTACATTGTTGCCTAAGACATGAAGCTGCTCAGATGGCAATCCGACTAACGATTCTCGAAACCGAGATTAAGACTTACAAGTCTCGGTTTGAGATCCGTTTAGACCAAGACCGAGACTTTGAGCAATTCCTTTAAAATTTCAGTCTCGGTCTCGGTCTCGATCTTGTTCTCGACCACGGATCCGGTTTCAGTCTCGGCTTCAGTCTCGGCTTCAGTCTCTGTCTCGGTCTGGTTCTAACCCACGGACCCGGTCTCATTGTCGACAATTCATCGAAACCGAGACTTCGGAAAACCCAAACTTTGAAGGCTGTTTTTGGTCGATTTTAATGGCAAATAATGAAATTTGCAGCATTATGTCGATCGATTAAAATAGATTATTAGAAATAATTCTACTCTTACTACACAAATCTTTTGAAAAAGTGACAATAGCGTGATATTTTCAATAAATCTTTCTCAATTCATTTCCATTCAAAATTTGTCAATCTAATTCCTCACCAACCGTCTCTCAATAATTACCTAATCTCAAATTTTTTGATTATTTTCATTCCAAATTTTTGAGTTAACTTAAGAATGTACATAAATAGACTGTCGTAGTTGAAAAAAAGTCTTTCGTTGCTTATTACGACTGATTTAATATCTCATTTTGTAACAATTTTCTTTATAATTTTTTAGTCCAATTGACTGTGATTTTTTTATTTATGATTAACTTATGAGTTTTTCTAGTCATTTTATTTATTTTTTACAGATTAAATTCTTTTATTTAGTTTTTTAACCTTTTTTTATTTAAAATATATTGAATATACCATTCAAACAATCTAAATGTAAAAGTATTTGTAACTTTTAAAAGAAAAAAAAAATCAATGTGAATAAAATGAAAAAGTTTTTTGCTTAAAATTTCAATGAAAATTGCTGTTTTGATCTTTAAGTTTACAGATTTTCTAATTTTACAATTTAAAATTTCTTTTAAATTGAACAAAAATTTCATTCAAACTTAATTTTAATCTAATCCGATTAAAAAATAAATCCTAGGATTAAATAAAAACCGTTGATGTGTAAAATTCAAATTTACCTGAGCCCGCGATACACAAAACATTTTGGTACGAAAATCTCAAAAGTAAACTTTCCAAAAAAAAATCAGTAAATAATGAGTTTCAATCATCAATATTACACTAGGCGATTTGTATTGTAAAAACAAGTCAATTGTCTTTCAACAACACAACAAATTAGACATTGAATAATACAATTTTTCAACATAAACGTATAATCGAATCATATTGGTTAAAGTTTTCAATTATCCGATTCAAACAATTCAAAAAAATTAAAATTTTCCCCCAATTTTCGCTAATTTTATAATTTAAAACTCACTTTAATGTCTCAAAAGTGATTTAATTTCAATATAAAAACATCATCAATAGGAGATAATCAAAGGATTTAATTTATTTAAGGTAAAAACACGAAAAAACTTGTAAAATTTATTTTTTTCATATGGATTTTGGTTTGCATCAAATTTTATACTTTTTTTTCAATATGAAATACAACAACACTGCTTGTTGAGCACAAAAAACAACCAGACGCAAATAAATCGCCATTTTCTTGCATTAAACTGTACTTATTTACGTGAAAACCGATTGTGTGAAAGTTTATTTTGTGATACAATTTATCATTAAAGGGATTATGGATAGATTTTCATAAAGGTGATTTCTTAGTGCTTGTGAAAAAGTTTTTTTTCTTCATTGAAAAATTTTTCAAGCTCAATTTTCTCTTGTCGTATAGAAAAATTTATGAATTTTTAATAATTTTTTCAATTCTTTTTGTGAAAAGTTTTTACAGCTAATTAATTTGTTATTTAACTAAATCATTGCATTAAGGTTTGCACTATCGCTTGACCCATAAGACCTTAAACAGGTCTATTTGATTCTCAACAAAAGAAACATTTCAATAATGATTTTTTTTTATACTCACTGCGGGATTGCGTCTGGGTGTATTCATCAATTATTACATCCAAATCTGATTATTTATTTTGTCCAACTTCTTCTCAATTTCAGCAAAAGTTTTAGTAACTTATTAAGAAATAATGGTGAATCGGAGAACAAGAGCGGCTAAGAAGAGCAATGAAAAGGATTCTGCAATTACAAAAGATTCGGATAATGACGGTGAAATAAATGAAAGTTCAGACAATATAATTCAAGAAACAGTCAGTGAAGATAGTAGAAAAAAGCCAAACAATAATAGCAAGAAAAAGAAAACGACAGAGACTGAAAAATTAGATGAAAGTGAGAAAGTAAGTAAACGAACGAGAAGACGTGGTAAAGATCCAGAAGAAAATAATGAAGAATCTGATAAACTGGATGAAAATAATAAAGATTCAGTGGATAATAATGTAGATCAAGAGGGGAAAGATAATGATCCAGAAGAAAATAATAAGGATCCAGAAGAAAATAGTAAGGATCCAGAAGAAAATAATGATATTGACGATTCAGTGCAAATAATTGAACCAGTTAATTCAGTACAAAGTATTGAAGATTCAGAGAATGAGGAAGCAATAGTGACTGAAGCAGCACCAGAAGAGACAAATGGAGATCCATTAAACTGTTCAGATCCAGAAGTTGAAGAAAATTCAAAAACAGTTAATGAATTTTCAGATGAGGATGAAAGTTCTCCATTAAATATTGAAAATTACCTTCAAATTGAAAGTTCTCTACAAAATGATGAAGAAAATTCACGACAAGTTGAAGAAAATAACATTCAGGATGATGAAAATGCATCAGAAAGTGGCGAGAATTCAAGACAAAATGACAGTGAAAAACAGAAAAATGATGACTCAAATGACGATACACAGAAAGATGATAAACCAGCAATTGGTTTAAGACTAGTGCCATTAAATTTATTATTAAGGCAAGATATTCTGAATAAACAAGATGATAAAAAGGGCAGTTCCAGGTCGACTCGAAAGTCAACTGGAAGGAATCGCAAGAAGGCATCATATATCGAAATTAGTAGCGATGAGGATGAGCAGATATCACTAAGTAGCGAATCATCAGAAGCTGAAAAGAGCAGTAGTGATGATGATGAGGAAAGTCTATCGTCTTTGAAACGTAACACAAGAAAAAATAATAGTACAAAATCTAGTAAACTAAGTAATGGCACTAAAGATAAAATTTTCAAGGAACCAATGTCTCCCACAAAAATCATGAAAAAAGGAAAATCAGTCTCGATAAATTTAGAAAAAATGCCAGATAATGTAAATAAGTTGATGAAATGTTATCGTGTTAATGATGATCCAATTGAAATGTGGTCCGAAAGTGACGATTTTGAGAATATGATATCGACAACAAAGATTGATCGTGTTGCATTGGATAAAGAGAAACAAGATCAAGATGTTGTTGAAGTCGTCCGACCGGCTCCAAGGGAATTAAAGCGGTCAGGTAAGACTAAGAAAACTGAAGAAACTGAGTCGGAAGTACCAGAAAAACCTAAAAAGGAAAGTTCAAAAAAGCCACAAAAAGAGAAGGAAGTAAAAGAACCAACACGATCAAGATCCACACGAAATGCAGCCATGAATAGAAGGAAAATTGTTGACGATGATTCCGAATCAGAAAAGTCAGAAAGTGATGAGAGTGAAGAAGATGTTCCATTGAAAGTTATAGCTAAGTCATCCACAACAAATAACAAACCCACAAGAAGTACAAGAGGACGTAATTCAATTGCAACATCTGAATCGGAAGTTGATAAGGAATCGACATCAAAAGAACAGTTAAAAAATAACTCAGAGGATGAAAAGGTAAAAGATTCAAAATCAAAGGATGACAAAACAAAGGACAAAAAGTCAAAGGATGATCATTCAAAAGAAAAAGTCTCAAAGAGAACCCAAAAACAAGAAACCAGCTCAGATGAAGAAAAGAAAGAAAAAGAAACAGAATCCAGGTCCACACGATCAACAAGAAACAATAAAGATCAGCAAAATGCAGCCAAAAAATCCAAAACCGAATCTAAAACGCCACCAGAAAAGCGATCGTCACCGCGTAAGGAGAAATCTTCAAATTTAAAAATCACAATAAGTTTAAATCAGAAGAAAGTCTTTAATCATTCAAATGATGATATTGAAGAATCATCAAAATCTGACAGTGATATTAGCAGTAAAAGCGACACTAATCCTAAGGAAGTTAAGAAAAACAGTAAAATCAAGAAAATCTCATCAGATACATCCGATAGTGAGGATGAGCCATTAACAGCACTCAAAAATAAATCAGTTGAAAAGGATGAAAAGAAATCCAGTGACAAAGAAAGTGACAATTCCGATAAAGAAAAGGATAAATCTGATGGTGATGAGACATCGCCAACAGTCGATCAGAAACTCAGAAAACGCAATAAATTTGAAGCAAATAAAGAATTTAATAAGTTAAAGGAACTGATAGAGAAGAAGAAGAAGAAACAAAAGGACAGTGACGATGAGGATGATACCAAAGATAGAGTAAGGAAGAATGATAAGGGAAAGGAAAATCACGACAAAAATGGCGAATCAACTGTAAATAGGAATTTCATTTACTTAGGCTTTTTTACAATTTTTCCGACTAGAATTTGAGCTTGTATTGTAGATTGTTTGTTAATTTTTTATTAGACATTGAGTCTTGGATACGTCTGAATATCTATCCAAGACTCAATCTATCATTTACTGCTAATTTCATTCAAATCCCAAACTATATCCATATCTAACTAATCAATTTTCTATTCAATCTACAGAATAAGACATCAGAAAAGTCAAAGCGAAAACGACTTTTATCAAGTAGCGAGGAAGAAGAAGAGAAAGAAAAAGAAGAAAACGACGACGACAGCAGTAGTAACAAAAAGAAAAGGTAATTACTGCATTATTATGCTTATAAAATGTCATCATTTTTACAACATTTTTTTATATATATTTAATTAATAGCAGCAAAAACGATCTCGAAACACCTGCAAAGAAGCGAAAGAAAAACATGGATGATGATTCTGATTACAATAACTCTGGTGGTGAAGAAGACAAGAATAGCGATGAAAGTCAATCGAGCGATGATGAGAATGGTGGTAAAAGAAAAGTAAAACGTAGTTCTGATGATGAGGATGAAGACATAGATGAGCTTGAGAAAGGACGTGGAAAGATAAAGCGCAGGAAAAGAATCAAGAAAATTGATAGTAGTGATGAGGATGGTGATGATAAGGGCGGAAAAGCATCGGGTCGTAAAACTATTCGAAAAATTATGAGAAATGATAAATTGGATATATCGACGAAGGAAGCAGCAAAAATTGAGCGAGAACGTAAACAGCGTATTGAGGAACGTCAAAAAGCATATAATCAGTTTTATGATGAACGTCCAGAAGAAGTCAAAGAAATTACTTCATTAGTTCTTGACTTTGATGAAGAAACAAAGGAACCGCTACTTGAAGCTGACAAAAAGTTGGTAAAAAAGCTCAAACCTCATCAGGCTAATGGTATTAAGTTCATGTGGGATGCATGTTTTGAGTCTGTTGAACGATGTAGAAAGGAATCTGGATCTGGATGTATCTTAGCTCATTGTATGGTAAGTCTAGCATTGTAAAACTTGATCTTTAAGGACATACCACTGATAAATTCTATTTTGTATCTTTTCAGGGTCTGGGAAAGACTTTACAAGTCGTTACTCTCACTCATACCCTCCTCGTCAACAGCGAAGAGACCGACGTCACTCGAGTATTAGTTGTATGTCCCCTAAATACCGTGCTCAATTGGGTCAACGAGTTTCATAAATGGCTGAAAGGTATTAGAGGATATAATGAAATTGAAATCTATGAAATCAGCAAGCTTAAACAGAATATTGACCGTGCTAATAAATTAATGGAATGGCATAATGAAGGCGGTGTAATGATTATGAGCTATGACATGTTCCGTAACTTGACAAATGACCAAAATAATCGTTTACGTAAAAAGATCAAAGAATCTCTTCAAACATCATTGATTGATCCAGGTCCGGATCTAGTTGTGTGCGATGAAGGTCATTTACTTAAGAATGAAAAAACATCAATTTCTAAGTGCATGATGAAGTTGAGAACTTCACGTCGAATTGTCTTGACCGGTACGCCATTGCAAAATAATCTCAAAGAATATTACTGCATGGTTCAATTTGTTAAGCCTAATTTGCTCGGAAAGTATCAAGAATATATGAATCGTTTCGTAAATCCAATCACAAATGGTCAATACACTGATTCAACTGAGTATGATATTCAAGTTATGAGACGACGTGCTCATGTGTTGCATAAAATGTTAGATGGATGTGTTCAGGTGAGTTTTGAGAATCTTTAAGCATCAAGGAATTGTGTTAACATTTATTTATCCCACAGCGTCGTGATTATAATGTTCTAGCTCCGTTTTTGCCACCAAAACATGAATACGTCCTGTCCATTAAATTATCGCCAATGCAAGTAAAACTCTACAAGCACTACATGGAAAATAAGGCACGTCAAGGTGACGACACCGCCCGTAAAGGCTCAATTCTATTTCAAGATTTTCAAAATCTTCAGCGTATTTGGTCGGCACCGAAGGCATTGCGTTACAACAGCGATCGATATGAAGTCGAAATGCAACGTAAGCGAGACTTAGAGTCTGAAGAGGAAAGTGAAGGTTCAATTAAGGACTTTATTGATGATTCTGAGAGTGCTGTGTCAACAAGCAGCTCATCTGATGGTGGAAGTGATGATGATGCTCAAAGTATCAATTCCGATGAGGAAAATAACAAAAAGAAGAAGAAGAAAAAGGAAAAAGAATTTGTTGCACCAAGAAGGACAAGAGCTGCAGCTGCTGCATGTAAGTTAACTGCTTATTTTATAGAATTTTAAACTAAATTTTTACTTCCAACAGTTCCGTCAGAGTTCGAAGCTGAAGAAGAAGAAATTGCTGCAAGTTCAAAAATGGAAAATCCAACAGAATGGTGGACATCAATATGTCCTGAAGATGAATTAAATAATATCGAGCATTCCAGTAAATTAATGCTACTTATGTCTATATTAGAAAAATGTGAAGCTATTGGTGATAAGTTATTAGTATTCTCACAATCTCTCTACTCACTTGATGTCATTGAACATTTCTTAAATTATATTGATGATCAGACTCAACATAATATTGAAAATGCATCATTTAAGGCATCGTGGACATTGGGTCAAGATTATTTTCGTTTAGATGGCTCAACACCTGTTGAACAGAGAAATTCAGCATGTAAACATTTCAATAGTCCTGATAATCCACGTGCAAGATTATTCCTTATTTCAACACGTGCTGGTGGTCTTGGTATTAATTTGGTAGCTGCAAATCGTGTCGTCATATTTGACGTATCATGGAATCCATCGCATGATATTCAAAGTATTTTTAGAGTTTATCGTTTTGGACAGACAAAACCATGTTATATTTATCGGTTTATTGCACTCGGTACAATGGAAGAGAAAATTTATGAACGTCAAGTAACAAAGCAAGCTATTTCTAAACGAGTCATTGATGAACAGCAAATTGATCGACATTATAATCAGAATGACTTGCAGGAACTTTATAAATATGAATTAGAGCCAGACGATGAGGTACGTGAAATTCCAATCCTTCCAAAGGATCGATTATTTGCAGAAATCCTTCAAAAGTATGAGGATACAATATGGAAATATCATGAACATGACACACTACTTGAGAATAAGGAGGAAGAGACATTAGATGAAGATGAGCGTAAACAAGCATGGGAGGAATTTGAGCAAGAAAAAACACGTCCACAGCTACAACAATATTATCCACAACCACAAATGAGAAATACAGGCCCAGTTACGTCTAATAATATCTTTGGAATTAGAACTGATATTCTATTAAAATTATTGTCAATGAAAGCAAGACTTGATAATCCAACAATTACTGAAACTAATGTTAAACATGCGATTCCGTTGTTGATGCAGGAACTCTACAGACAGATGGATCGTGGAGAGTTGACTGTAAGTATAATGAGGAGCTCTGTTCGCTCGAGTGGACAACAATACGTTAATGTCCTGGACGTATTTATGTCCACTCGGGTTACTGCCTTAAATCCAGACAATAACTGACATTCTAACTCCAATTTCCTTTCCTATCCACAGCTATATCAGCAACTACTAGCTCTATCAAGCTCCTTGGAAGTGCCCCAAAATTACGGCGGCAAGTTCCAAGTCAATGAAGCATTGATGCATCAGACATACAATAGTATTAATTCTATGCCATCAACATCATCACATGCAACAAATTTGTATCGCTCACAGGTAAATATTCTATGGCTTTATGTCTAAGTAATTAAAATTTTTTAATATACCATATTGTTCCATTCACAGCTTCTGGCTAGACAACAAAATTTGTCAGCACAACTTCAACGTCAAAAGCAGATGAGACGAATGAGTGATACAGTAATTGAAATCGATTAAAAATTCAGACGAGACTTTAATAACTAAAAAATTATGTATTTAAATAAGGATGAAATAAAAAAATAATATTTAATTAAAATTCGAAAGAAGGAATGTGAAGCACATAGACACACACATAAAAATTTTCAAATTTTTTAAGTTTTAAGAATTATTAGTTTAATGTGAAAAAAAAAAATCATTTTTAAACATCTTTTTTTTTTTCAATTATCGAAAATTGAATGAAATGTGAATAAAAAAAGGAAAATAAAAAAATTGAAAAATGTTCACGTAAAATAAGTTGGAAGTCTTACTTACTTGCTGTTTCGTTGGATTTAATTTCGATCAATTGAGATTTTTGGATGACGTCTGGAGTTTGGATGACTCTATTGCTGGCCACAATCAAATTCGACTTTTTTGTACAAAATCTGAGTATACTTTGAGCTCTAGTCAACTGGCTTAAACACGAACATTATAAAGTATCTTCACCTATGTCGGATGGCTAGTGATGCTAATATGATCAAAAATGCAACATGGAGACATGGTCCGGCCTTTTGGATGCAAGTTCTCTGAATTGGACTTTAAGTCAATATGATGCAGATCAATTCAAGGATTTGTATCGACTTGTTCATTTCAGACACATTTTATCGTTAATGATTCAGGTAACGGCATGATTTCTCTATTTCTTAAGTTCCTTAATTATTTACTTCGCTGACCGTAAATATAAGCTGTGATCCATGGTTTCTCGCAGTTGACATCTTAAAGAGACTCAATAGCTGCTTACCATTTGTTAATTACCAATACCAAGTACTACACTGTCTCTATCAACAACCTTTTTCCATGAATTTTTTGGCCGCCATCTACAAAATCAGATTTTAAGATTTTAGTAATGGGAACTTAACTTCTAAGAATATGTCCTGCCCATCGGAGCTTATTGATTATTTTCTAGTGAACCTTCTAAAATCCTTCCCTACCAATAATCCAAACTGCTTGCTCAAATTCTACAAGTGAAGCTAACTGTATTTCTATCATTGAACATGCTTGTCATTATGTGCTTATGTAAGGACAAAATTCTGTCAATTCAGAGATATATCAAATAATATCATAAGATCCACGCCAATGAGGAAGTCATTATGTACTCCTAACCAAAAATAGACTCATCATTTATTGCTGTACAGTAAGTTTCTATCTGCTTCCAATCAATTTCACGTGTCTCATTTTAACAACTTCAAATGAGCTTCTTAATAATACAGCCGTAGTCATAAAATCGAAATGAACATTGCCAAATTGGACTTAAAGTCAAGCCTTAATAGAAATTTGCTCATGCCAATAAATTAAATTTTAACAACACTTAATACCAACCTAAAATTAGCAAATTCCCATTTAGGATAAAAATACGCCAAATTTTTTATTATTACATCTTCAAAATTCCACCTTTCTTTGCGGTGCCGCCTTCACCATTAAGAGCTTAAAATTGTACATTACTTACGATTTTAATGCTACATAAATCACGCATTTGGAATCGCTTCAAAGTTGATTTATGTCCCTGTTTATGTCGTATCCAATTTGAAGCTTTAGTTTTGCTGAATTTTATTGTTTTGATGATCATTGAGGGATGTAGAAGAATTTGTTGTAGCTTAGTAAGTTGTCAAGAAGATTTTATGTGATTGCTGACAGTGGTAATTTTGGCAAAAATTGGAAGCAGCTTGAATTTTGGTGAAATTTTACGAAATGATGGCATTTACTTGGAAAAATTTGAATTTTACTGTAGAAATGATTGCTTTGATTCAAAATTTAGTTTCATTTGTAGAATTGCAATTTGATTCCTAAAATTGATGTATTTATTGTGTCAGTTCAGCCTCAATTGAAATTCAATTCATTGGATCTAGCTGCCTGTTTACTCTAGCGACACAAATGAAGAAGGCTGCCATATGGCATTTTCATGGAGGCAGCTTCCGTTTGGTAATTAATAAAAGAGCTTTATCAAGAATTTAAATTTGAGTGGCGGATCCTGATTAGCACATATTGAAATGTTGTTGCCATGGCCATGATGGCATGACTAAGAACCAAGTGGTAGCCACTTGCTTGAAAAAAGTTCAATTTGCCGCTTGCCTGTTTCTTGGCTCTTAGTATACTGCAGTCTTGACGTCATGGCAGCAACATTTCAATATTTGCCGATCGGGGGAGCCTTCTCCATTTGTGTCATCCATGTCAAAAATCCGACCCGAATGCGATGTGACCACGATTTGGATTCAGGTTAATTTGCACACCATTTCATAGTCTCCATGACCTAATGCCAGATTTTGTATCAATTAACCGACTTCTGCTATTCTGGCCAGTTATTTGTCACCCAAATATCATCAAATGCCTTTATTTTACTTGACAGTCTTTACTTAATAATAATTACAATGATAATTTGTGCTGATGCTGTCAACATACATGGAACGTCAGCTTGTGTAATTATGATTTACGTACATGGATGATGATGGATGTAAATATGAATTTTCTGTACACAAATGTACTCGAAAAAGCACAAAATTAGGAATGAGACAGCAACATGTGGTAAATGAGCTTCACCTCTGGCTATTTCGGATGGAAGTTTGAGTAAATTATGATAATTTGTTAACTGCTAGCATATTTACATTAACACTTTATGGAACAATGACTCAATATAAATATTGACAGCTCAAATTTATTTATATTTGGTACAAATAGCCAATAATCTATAAATTATGATGTGATTTACACTATGCTGAACATCAATAATTGCATGTCAATGAACCTTTGCTTTTGTCGCCGACAATCTCAATTCCATGTGCATGTTGCAATTACTTTTCAATTCAATGAGCACTTAATGTAATAAAATTAATATAATTTTGTAAGAATTTTTAAGGAAATGACGCAACAATGGGACTTAAAGACTATAATTTATATGAGGTCATAATGATGGGACGATTAAATATCAATTTTTATAAATTATGTTTCATAATGGGATGCTTGGCACTTCCTTTGGATGAAGTTTTGTTGATCTTTGGACTATTTATGATGAGGTAAGCAATGTGTATGGAGTCGGGTGAGTATGTGGTTGAGTTTTCTTAATAAAATCATAAGATTTAACGGAAATACCAGAGATACTCATGATAGGGACATTAAGTAATGCTGTTGACATGATATTGGTATTCGTAAGGTGTGCGAATGAGGAATATATGCAATCACTTGCTCCATTTAGCCTGACTATACTAAGTACCATCCTCAAATTCTCGCGATGGAAACCGTCAATCTAAGCCACTTAGTGTAAACTTGCCGCAAACCTTAAAACTAACGATTGCTAATTGGTAGACGGAGACTAGCAATAGAGTCAACTTTAGACGCCATCTGAGGCAGTATGAATCACAATTGATCTGTCCGGCCAACAAAGTAAGTAAGTAAGTTACACGATAATCAAATCGAAATGATAATCATGAATTAGCATGATACATACATGTAGATAGCAAGACACAAGCCATGTAGAGCTATGTAGATTCAGATTGACAGTGTCATTCACTTGGTAATCAACACAGCAGCCGAATTGAAAATTGGCATGCGATTACAAGAGATAGGACAAGTTTCAAACGACATCTGAAGGAAGTCATGAATGACAATCGATCTGCCAGCGAAGTAAGTAGTCTTTCCTTAGAATCTCTATCAACAGCTTCTCTTCATGACTTCTTGGGCATGCATTTTAAAATTATCCAGTAAATATTTAATTAGTTACTAATATCAAGCACCAGATGATCTACAATATTAGCAATAATCACACCAATTCCACATCCATTACAACATCCCAATCCAACTAATTCAATTCCTCTCACTTTTGTAATTAAAATTCAGTCATCATCCATTATCACAGCAAAAAAATCTCAGACTTTTATCAAATTAATATGAGAAAAAAAAGCAGATATGCCAGAGATATGCAAAAAGGCACCTAATGAGATTTGAAATGACAATCTCATTAAAAATCAAAGAAACAATGAAATAATAAATCCGAAAGTGTTGTCCACAACTTCATTGCAGTCAAGGATTTTATCTTCATCTCAAATGATTACTCAATTTTGGATAGATTATTGACTTTTCAGTCCTCTTAAGATCTTCATCATCTTACATCAACATGATAATGATGATTATGAAGGCTCATTTGTCTACTTTTTAAGAAGAAGCTGAAGCATAATGAATTTTTTTCTTTGTCTTTTGTTTCTTTTGGGATGTTTCCGCTTTTATCACTTTTAAAGACATTATAAGGAGGATAAGTCTTGTGTAAATTTGACATTAAATCTTTGTAAAATGTTTATCTTTTTGATTTTGTGAGGAGATGAAATTTTAATGATTTTTGAAGATGTTTTGACTATATTGAGCATGATATTAGGTATAATATTGAAAGATGGTAAGCAAATAGAACTGATGAATTGAAGTGGATTGGTGCTGATGAGGTAGAAATACTGAATGTTAGGTTAGACTCGAAAAGAACAAGTCGGCTAAGCAATCCGAAATTCTTCAGCATGTCGATGCGACTCTGGACGTGAATTTAGGTCAAAATCGTTTCCAAGTCGAAGTTACGCCTGCCTTGAGTCGGCGTCCCTGCTTCTAGAAATTCAACTTTTGTCACCGTTTTGGTTTTTAAATTATTTTGCATACCCATCCTATCCCATTGAATTTTAGTACTTCTCCAAATCCAACTTTTGTCAGTCGCTAAACATCCTTAATTTCCAGCAGGCTTCATGCTCGCAACACCATATAGTTTATTGACTCTATTGATTTATGTAATTATTCACATCCATTATTGAAAATGTTAGTCGCGAGACATCGTCTCGAGATCATCACATCTTTGATATTATTCGTCGCACATCCTTATACATCCATAACTCTTCCCATATTAAATAAAATGTTATAAATTCATAAAAAAAAAGTTCAAAAGAAAAAATTATGCAACATCATAAAAGAAATTTAAATATTTTACTACCTTTATAGCATATAGCGATTGTGTCTTATAGACCACAGACAGACAGGTTAATATACAGAATAAATGAATGTGGATAATGAAATCTATTGAAAACTATCTGTTGACCTACTTGAATAAGAAACAATCTTCTGTTTTCTTTTCATTCGCACTGTGAAAGATCATTAACCTTGAATTTGTATCTGCTGTGAATTTGGGGATTATGGAGATTAGATTAAAGGTTTAATATTGGGATGCAAATGAAGGTGAAGTGGAGCTTTGGATTAGGATAAGACGTACTGCTTTACATTTGTCTTAATTTCAGCTTGATGCTCGTCTTATGTCTCACTTGACGACGCTCGACTGTAGTCTTACTTGACAGCTCGACTTTAGTCTCTTATTACAAAATTATCAAAATTCCCAAAATTCCAATATGCAGCCACAAAAATGTCAAAAATTCAAGACCAAAAAAAAAAAAATCCCCAAAATATAAAAAATAAGTGAAATGACTATTTGCACAAACTTAAACATGCCATCCGGTAGAAACTGATTAATTTTAATAACATTTCTCTATCATATTATGTATGCATCTTCAGTTTTGTCTCTCCAAAATCCAAAAAAATCACTTTCTTCCTCTTTTCATTGTCGCGTCTCTTCGTTTTGCATTCGACGATGTCACTCGATCACATTCGTTATGTCAATATTTAATGGTCAAATAGAAAATCAAATCATGGCTAATTTCAGTGCATATCAGTAAACTCTGCAAAAAAAGATGAGTTTATTAATGATCTTTAAATTTCTCTCAAATGCTGTCACACTCAAGTTTCTCTTCTTTTTTTTCTGTTTTCGTCTGTAGCTTCTGCAAAAAAAAAATATCTTCTCTTTTTTGTGGATATGTGTACGTATACCTTTTGTGAATTAATAGTGACATAATTTGTTGCTTTCATAAAAATCGATCATGACGGGAATGCTGAGTTAGCTACTGTGCCAAATGTGTCTGTTTGTCAAATGACTTGTTATGAAATGTGTTGGAAATGGAGGCGATCGTGATTGGTTTTGAAAGCAAGTCAGGAAATGTATGCAAAGCAAGGATTATGATGGAAATCAAAGCCAAATGAGACTGAAGTCGAGCGTCAAGTGAGACTAAAGTCGAGCGTCAAGTGAGTCTAAAGTCGAGCGTCAAGTGAGTCTAAAGTCGAGCGTCAATAGAGACTAAAGTCGAGCCATCAAGTGAAACTAAATTCGAGCCGTCAAGTGAGATTTAGAACAATCGTAAACGATGATTCTAGTCCTCAAAGAAGATGAATTTGCGCCATAGTCTAACTACATGTTCGGAAAGCACATTCTCTTGCACTGTTGGATTTGTAGTCAGATGTGCAATCATATAATCAGGTTCTACTATTCGATGTCATCATGGGATTATGTGAGCTGTTCACTTAGGAACAACTTAAGACATCCAACATGGCCAAAGACATATGATACTCTAAAATGAGGACCGACACCAATATCAAGCTGTTCTTTTGCACCACATTTGTGAACAATCTGAAATTCCTGAACATTATCATCAAAATGTCTCCAAGGAACAACCAGCAAGTCATGAACAAGCTTAACATTTAATTTACAATCTTAATACCACTGGATATCCATATTAAATTATAATTGATACTCCACGCATTTTTACCTCATTCATATACCGAATTACTTTGAGTTATAAAGGCATCAAAAGTAAATTTATCTGTTTATAACTGTTGTTATTTATTGATATGCTGGAAAGTAATAAGAAATGATGAATTATGGAGAAATAAAAAGTTTTTTTTTCATTATTCAAAGACGATTAAAATTTCATTTTAAATGTCATAAATGACGCGATGTGTTGATTTCTATGAATTATGTGAGAACAATAGCCCACCATGGTGCATGATCGATGCTTATGGGGATTTGATGTTAAGATTACATTTATAACTATTTTTTTGTGAAAATTTTGGACAAACTCGATTGAAGTTGAGAGTTAAAATTGGTTGAGAGCACTTTAGAGATTGGATATAAGTGACGTCCTTCAATATTTGAATGTAGAGTCATTGATAAGTTAGTCTTTCAAGTTTGAGATTCAAAATGCACCAAAGTGGACTCAAATACATTATAACTGATTAATGATAAGCTAATGGCAAGGCAATGTCAAGTTGAGAGCTGATTCTGATGCATTTCATGGATATTTTTTTGGACTATGCATGATTTAGAGATTAGCAGAATTGATCAGGCTGTCGTGAATGTCATTCTATGCAGATCCTGTTTGGAAGATGGTCCTAGTTAATCAGGGAGTCATGAACCTCATCCTGACAGGCAATGAGACCGATTTTAGGAGCCGGAGTACTTCATGACTAGCTTTTTGCCCGTTAGGGGTCTATTAAGTCACTTAACCTCAAATTATCCCAAAACTATCCATATTTTCGATCAATTCAGCTCCTCACTTCCCACTAACCCACCTTACTCATATGAAAATTTCGATTGTCTTCTTCTGCCTTTCATGCCTTCGATCTTAAAACGATGTGATTATTAAAAAATTTATATTCAAGCATAACATGCAATATCCATACCATAAATAACAAAAATTTATTGTATGTAAAAGATTTCATTAAATGCTATGAAGATGTCTGTCGATTGCTTTTTTTTGGTAAAATAATTCTTATTTATTGGATGAATGATTTGATTATGAAGTGTTTGGGAGAGAGAAGCTAAGTTATTGGATTATTTCAATTTAATGAAGTGATTGGTGAATGTGTTTTTATTAATAAGATGAGGATATGAGGGAGTTGAGGAGGTTGATGACATTAGGTGCGTGCATATCCCCCATATACATACCCAATGTAGGTATAAGTTGAGTGTATAAGTAGGTTTAGGTTGGGTGTTTAGGTAAGTATAAGCTGGGTGTTAATGGAGGTATAGGTTGGGTGCATAGGTAGGTATAGGTTCGGTTCATAGGCAGGTATAGGTTCGGTTCATAGGCAGGTATAGGTTGGGTGCTTAAGTAGGTATAGGTTGGGTGTATAGGCAGGAATAGGTTGGGTACACAGGTGGGTATAGGTTGGATGTTTAGGGAGGTACAGATTTGGCATATATGTAGGTATAGATTGGGTATATAGTGAGGTATATGTTGCATCTATAGGGAGGTATGGGTTGGGTATATAGGAATGTATAGGTTAGATTCTCATCCTTTTACTAGAGGTCAAAATCTCCAAACCCCTTTTACACCAGTACCATTAACGGTCTAAACAAGAATATCAATAAATCATGCATACACAACAAGTAAGTAAGTATACATCCACAACTCTTAGTTCTAACAGACAAACTCAAAACAGTTTAAGAAACAAAAAACAAAATCAAGTGAAAGTTTTCAAACAAAAACATCATTTAAATAAGAAGAAGATGTAAGAAGTAAAAGAAATAACATTGTGCACGATTTACTTCACATCTCATGTCCGATTATCGAACTATAGGAGGAAGATGTGAAATAACATGTGCAATGGTAAGTGTCAAATAGTCATAAATTGTAATCAACTACATCCATTTCATACAGATCATCATCAAAATTGATTTAAACTTTCTTTCTGTCTCATTAAAAGCTTGATTGTCTTCTTTTTGGTCTTAAAGTGTGATACAATCGATCCGGTGCCGGTCTACGCACAATGCTAATGTAATCGATTTTTGTTTTGTTTTTGTGTAGCTGTTTTTGAATTAAAAGAAGTGAAAAAATTGAAAAATTATGAAATTTTAATTTTCTCTGACTTTTTTGTTTAAGTGCCTGAAAAGCTTACTGGCTTGGGGACCGTTCACCAGTTACGTAACGCTTGAAAATGAATTTTTGAACCCCGATCCTCCGGATTTTGATTTTTTGAGCTATGACTTGCCATGCCCCTTCCCCCTCCTATCCCTAAGACCGTTACGTAACCCATGAACAATCCCCCTTATCAAATTTATTGATAGTTATTGGAAATAATCCACAAAAATATGAGGAATTGAAAAAGCTGTTGAAAATAAAAATATAAATTGGATATTTATGAAGTATTTAGTGGTTGTTAATTGCCTACGGGTGTGGATAGTAAGGATTATGATTTAATAGCGTTGATTTCGGAACTATCACACGATATAATCGTGGAAGCTCGTTTAATGTTTCAACATAAAAATTAATTAAAATATTTATTTATCTTGGGGGCTTGAAATGTTAATTTGGACTGATATGTTGATCTTTTTGATTTGATAAGTAACTAAATGGACTTGTTTACAGCTGTAATCAGAGATAATATGATTATTATGATTTTTTGTGGATATTAATGAAGTTAATTAGGAATCTGGTAGCATTATAAGTGAATTTTGGTTACTTATAGAGCAGAGATGAGCAACATGAGTTTCGCGGCACGGAAATGTCATTATTTGCATGCCGTGTAAGGTTTTGGTTAAGGCTTATCAGTTGTTCTAGCGTGCTTAATTCACTAATAGACAAAAATATCAATTTTAAGGTACCGTAGTGGTCTTTATGTACCATGAACCCTTGCTCACTATCTGTTAGGGATTCTTTGATTCTAAAATCTGACTCCTTCCCTACACCAGAGTCATGTAGAGCCAGAACCAGATTTTCAACCTTTTCTACGTCGCAAGCATTCCGGCTTCATTGCTAACTCTAGAAACTATGCTAGAAATAATGATGAACAGCTTCATCGGCACAAATGATTCCTCCACGATGCGATTTGGCCAATAACACTCAGATCATGATCTCTAAGCCTTATTGCATCAAAAATAATACCAAATTTCACAAAAAAATTCCATTTAAACATCGAATTTCTGATTAAAACAAAACCATCGATCACCCTTTGAACCCTCAATCAAAATTGATCATGGGAATCCATGATTCACTGCTGAGAAATTATTTTAACCTTCCGTAAAATAACAAAAAGAAAGCAATAATAAATTCATTAAGTTTTTACACATATACCGGTTATAGGATGTAACCTTTTACCAGTTTTTGTTTTTTTGTATTTTTGCAGCTAAAAGTCAATTTTTTAAATCTTTTTCCTGTCATCTGGACTCATCAGTCAAAATAATAAAAAATTATGCAATACAGCAATGGGAATTATGCATAGTTCAGCTATGTAAAATTTTAAAGTCGGAGAATTCTCACACGTGCGAAATTAAATTTAATTTTTGACCTTTTCGTGAGATTTTTTTTATTTTGGAGTCAAAAGTCAAGAGGCAATATGGTTACTGGAGTTTTTAACTGAATTGAGATTGTTACGTTGGGATGGATTTTGGTGATGAAAATTAATTATATTGGACAATGAGGTGAATTAAGGAGCTGCTTATCCGAACAGAACAACGGGTTCACTGGGGTATCGCTACGTCGCCGTATTAATTGTCCAAATGGCACCGTGACTAGGGTTTCCAGAATTCCCGTTCCCGTGAAATTTCGGGAATCGGGAACGGGAACGGGAATGGCCTTCGGGAACGGGAATATTCCCGGGTAATTTTTACTCCAAATTTTTTAAATTTTTTTTTTAGAAAAATTGATTAAACTTGAATAAATATACAATGAATAATGTATATAAACACATTAGTTTTAAATTATTAATTAAAAGACATTTTTTCAGAAAAAAATTCTAAAAATTGAAAATTTTAAGTAAAAAAAAGTTTGGTTAAGATGTTTTTTATATGAAACGAGAATTCGGGAATATTCCCGTCAGATTTCGGGAATCGGGAACGGGAATTCCCGTTCCCGTTCCCGGGAATTCCCGGGAAAATTCCCGTTTTTGGAAACCCTAACCGTGACGAGTAATTTCGATCCATTTTTGGGGTTCATCGAATTCTCTTGGGTTAATAATGATGTCGATCAAAATTAGTTACGTATCAATTAAGATATAGCAGAAGCAATCATTTTACCTAGGAACAGAAACCTGTTCAACCGCTTAATTAGCACCTTACGATTCACAGTAAATTAATAGTAACTAATCATTATCATCAAGAAATGGATGGGGCTAATCGGATTACCAACTACGTACCAATCCCACTTTCTGTTGAGAGGCCGCTAATCTAAGTCACATAGTTGGTGGTGGATTTATCTGGGCT
Source organism: Chironomus tepperi (assembly GCF_022539635.2). Lineage (NCBI taxonomy): Eukaryota > Metazoa > Arthropoda > Insecta > Diptera > Chironomidae > Chironomus > Chironomus tepperi. Next base: position 9,256,924 of record NW_027226207.1, read on the forward strand.
CTGGTTTTATGGTCTGTGTTGGCCTAATGAGTTGCCATACTTTGATCTAATAGCTAAAAGACCCAAAAGAAACCAAACCATGCTGGATTTAACGATGACCACCTCAGCTAAACAAAAACAGAATAACGAAGCCATGGACCACAATTGATCTGTACGATCATCACAGCAAGTAAGTATGGAGCTTACCAAAGCAGACCATTACGGTCGATAAGACACCAATACGTCGTCCTTATGCCAAAATGATTGTCAAGCAATTTCACTGGGGAAATTTCAAAGATAATTCGTATAAATATCATTAATTACAGTATATAAGAAGCTGATGAAAAGCTCATGCAATAAGGCAAGATTCAGGTATATTAAAAGCTTGGTAATAGACTCACTTAAATCTCAGCCATGGCAGTAAGTAATATACCATAGACAGTAAGAGTTAACTCTTCAGTTCATTTACCTTAACTCATTAAACCTCTTCATACTAACTAAAACCCTTACCGTAATCCATATTACCCAATTTACAATCATTCACAGAAGCAACAATCAAGTCCATTACAAACCATTCACTTCCATATGATATGCAATACAAAAATCCCCCCAATCACTAATTCACTCAAATTATAGACAATAGACCTTCATTAATATATATTCATTTCACTCACATTTTCGGCATCTTCATATCACCGGCAAAAAAAAAAATTATGTCTAGAAAATGTAAAAGCTCAGCTCTTTTTGCAAAATAAAGAGACTCTTTTATTGTTCCCCACACACAGGCATCGATTATGTAAATTTTTATATATTTTTCAAGCATTTGCCACTTGTCGTATAGATGAGATATCCCACAGACCATTAAGTAAGACAAAGATAGACGGAAAGACGAAAAAATATTGAAGATCATCATTGACATCCCAAAAGAAAGTGAAATTTTTATGGAAAGACTATAAAACTATGATGAGGTGTTGTGCTGTTATGCCATATGAATTGAAAATGACCCTTAAACTATTCATCTGTAACTGTCAAAAAACTGTTTATAAATGACACTGTCGAGAGATTTACTGACCGATTGAGTATGAATAGGACTTATGGTAATTTAATCGACAGCTTTATATTTATGGACATCAATATTTTTTTTGTATGATTTGGATGTGCGGTTTTTGTTATTCTGTTAATTTTTGATGAGTTCGGTCTCGGTTTGTTTGTTCAGCAATTAAATTTAAATTAACAAAAAGTATCCCGATCAGCACATGATTTTTCATGGCATTAGATGGCGGCCTCGGTCTCTCAAAGATGGTGAATGGGGAACACAAATGGAGCCTAGTGCTTCACTTAGCCTAACACCACTAAGGACCAAACCCACCTTCCCGTGGTGAGAAGCCGTTAATCCAAGCCACATAATAACAGACAAACTGGGCTCTGGTTAATCAGGGTGCGTTGGCCCAGCAAGTCGCCATGCTTAAATCAAAGCTATGAAACCTAAAGGAAGGAATACCGGACTGGATCTATCAATGACGATCAAGGCTAAATGAAAAGATGCCTTGGCCTCAATGGAAATCTACAAGAGAAAAGTAGTTCTGGTGCTCCAAGATTCAGCCAGCAATAGATTCAGATGGAAAGCATTTTGAAGTAACCTAGGGTCCAAGTCGGAGCATGGTTCAAGTAAGATGCAGCCACATAGCATCCAATCGGCAATAATCGGGCAGTTAACATAGAAATTGACACTTGGACGCCATGGAGAAGCCACTTGCATGCCATGAGAAATTGGTGCTCCTAAAGTACAATAATATATTAGAACCAGTCATCAACTGGACATTAACTTGCCATCAACTAGTCATAACGGATTTTTGTCCATTCAGCTGCTGATCGGGCATCTTTTCCTTTTGGATATTATGTCTATGTTATATCAATACCCTTTACAGATATCAAATATTGTTTACTGACCATACGCAAGCTTTTGATACATTCGAATGATTTATGATGTTGTGGATGATGTAAGAAAATATGGTAATCATAAATTTTGTATTTTTGTGCCCTACATTTTGTGTTGTTTGGAAGAAAATTTTAGATTGAAATGATAAATCTAATGGAGCATTGAATCGGTCTTGGAATCAGTAATCAATAATGCTATTAAGTTTGTTTCATTTACTGAGGCGATAATTGAACTTTTCAGGAGGTATGTAAGATAAATTGAGTAGTAAAATAATGAATGAAAATGAACATTATGTTCAACAAGATTATTGCTTATTACATGCAAATTTAAATCATTTTCATTTGCCCTAATTCGAATCATATGCAATGAAAATGCGGCTCACAGACTTCCTTTTTAGGCTTCAGGCGATATTGCGATCGATGGAGTGATTGTGATCCCAATTTAAACTGTAGATCTACTGAGTGCAAAGGACAGGCGCATCCTCATTCGTTAAATAATCATTAGCTATGAAAAAGTTGCGGACAATTCAAGTTTCAAGTCAAATTTTATCGTTTCTATCATTTTTGTCACTGTTGTTACAATTTAGTCTCTTTTGTCAACTTTTTGGTATTGCCACCTGAGCTGTTTACCTCCCAGTGGTTCTATTTTCCCAAAAGCTGTAGTGTAGCTCAAGATCTCAATGATTTGAATAGCTAAAGGGTTATTACCTCGTTTTTCTTCATTTTTACACTTAATTCACACATTTTGTTCAATTTTAAGCTTTATGACTTCAAATATGTCTAGTCATTGACCTATTCAGACTCATGATACCCAAATCCAAATGTCACATAGGATACATCTATTGCTATTCAAAAGGCCTCGATCACAATTTCCCACACTATCACTTAATGACCATATTATTCCTTTCACTAAGATGCTCATCTGCAAACTCAAAAATCATTATGTCATGCATGAGAAATTATCATAAAATTGTCATTTTTTTTTTTACTTTGTCACAGTTGAATTTTTTTTTATTATTTTTTTTTTAATTATCATTCATACATATACATTTCTATGTCTCATAGAAAATTATTTATAAAAAAAAAAAAATTGTAACAATCAATTAACAAATATTTACAAAACTATAACAGCAACACAGCACACGTAGCACCTGTAGTGAGATGTGAGATGTCTTTTTTTTGTGTTTTTTTTTTTCTCTCGATTTTATCTTTTTGTGTTCATAATCGTTATTATTCAAAAATCAGTTCATTTGCCTTTATGTAACTAAAGGAAGTTTGGGTAGAGAGTTGGGGGGGTCAATTATGCACCTTATAATAATTTAATGATATAATTCATCAATATGATTAACGATCGAGGATTAGTTTCTTATTTTTTGAGAGCGAGCGACAATTTTTTTGACTTAATATCGATGGCACGTTTACTTCTTGATTGGGGCACCGTATGTGGCTTGTGGGTTAGCTGGTACATCATATCCACCTGTGAAACCGCCAGCTGATGAACCAGCTGATGATCCTGAGAATCCACCGGATGATGATCCTGAGAATCCATTACCTGATGATCCTGAGAATCCATTGCTTGATGATCCTGAGAATCCACCTGCTGATGATCCTGAGAATCCATTGCCTGATGATCCTGAGAATCCAGTATCAAGTCCTAATGTTCCTGTGAATCCACCAGCTCCAGCGCCTGCAGATGCACCTCCGAAACCTCCAGCTCCAGCTCCAGCACCAGCTCCTGCACCTCCGAAACCACCAGCTCCAGCTCCAGCACCAGCTCCGGCTCCAGCAGCTTCCTTTTGTGTCTTGTATTTAATGAAGTAAACCTCTGGTTTGCTGACTGGAATTGCGGCTGGTTGTGGTGCAGCTGGAATGTCAAGATCTTCTGGTTTCTTAACCAAAACGTAGATCAATGTCTTTTCTTCATTTTGTGCTTGTGCGGCAGCAATTTGTTGTGAGATTGATGGAGCTGATGGTGCCTTGATGAAGATGATCTTGTAGTGCTTTCTTGGTTGTGAGAATTGTTGAGCAACAGCAGCATTGTGTGATTCTTCATCTGGTGGTGGAACATGGACGTAGCTGCATAATTCGGATGGAAAGAAAAGAGAAATTTTTTGTTATTAATTTTTTGCTGCTTTTTCTTTGCAAAATGCAAATTTTAATGCTTGTGGGATGTGATATGTGATAATTTATGGATTGTCTATGGATTATTGTTAGGTTTTAGAAATTTTGTGGAAGATTTGAGAGAGATTTTTGCATTTTTTGTGAATTTTTTGAGGGAAACTGGCTGTTAAGTGAGTTGGATGGTCGCTAGATTGTTTGAAATGTCTTGGATTAGGGATTCATGGGTTACTAAGATTGATTCTACTGCTATTAATGCATAGCAATGAAAGTCGCTCTAAATTCTATAATTTGAGTCATTTGTGCCTTTACACTTTTGATTCCCATATCCACAAAACTCAAGATTTGAGGCTAATCCTCGCTATTAACTGTCTAACACAGATCTAACACTTTATAGTCTAGGAATCTTCACTTAATTCACTATTTGATTATTATACTTACATGTGCTTTTGTACAATTGTTCCTTGTGATCCAGCATCAGCTTGTCCAAATCCTGCACCGCCGAATGATCCTGATGAAGCACCTCCGAATGATCCTGATGAAGCTCCGCCGAATGATCCTGCTGAGGCACCTCCGAATGATCCTGATGAAGCACCTCCGAATGATCCAGCTGATGCACCGCCATTAGCGAATGATCCACCTCCATTTCCATGACCGTTACCGAATGATGCACCATGACCATTGCCATTTCCGAATGAAACACCACCGCCATTACCGAATGATGATGATGATCCACCGCCGCTAGCGAATGATCCACCGCCATTTATGGTTCCAAATGATGGTGATGTATATCCACCACTAGCTGCACTAGCTCCAGCTGAACTAAATCCTTGATTGAAACTTTGTACTGGTGCTGGTACTTGTGCTGGTGCATTATAATTATATCCACTTGGTGGCTCTGGACGAGCATTAACGGCAACAGCCAAAACAGCGATTAACACAAAACTCCTCATTTTGTTGAATGAAAATGTTTAATCCTTTATTATTTTGAGAAATAGAGACTCTTTTCACAACACTGTGTTATCTACGAAAGTGAAATTATAAGACTGATGATGCTTTTTGACTGTGAGGTCATATTTATATTCATCTCATCTGTAAGTTGCGTGTCTTTATTTTTCTTCTCTTGTGGCTTTTTTTTTTAACCATATACTCAATGAAATCCATTGAGAGATGAAGCTTTCTTCTCGCTCACAAACTATCTCGCACCTTCTCTTTTCGATGATGAGCTTACTGACTTACATTGTTATATTATTGCTAATCTGACTGACTTAATATATGCTATGTATGCATTTTTTTATTTTGAATTTGTATTGGATATCTATTGAGTTATGAGATAAATTGTTGTTGGTATGGTGTGCGATATACGTGCATAAATTAATGATTTTTTTTGCTGCTGCTGCTGCTTTTTTTTTTTGGAGATGAATTTAAATTGGATGAAAAAATTTAACGGAAAGTTTTTTGTTGAGAGTTTGTTTTGTAATAGAGTTAAGTGGACATGATGGAGAGAATTATTGATGTTTATCGGTAAGGCAAAAAAAAATATTCAAATTTGGTTCCGACTATTTGCAATAATTAAGTAATAAGGAGGTTTTAGTCGGCTGATAAGGCTGTGGATTTTGAGGTTGCTTTTTAAATTTTAATTAAAAGATAGAGATTCAATTTAATTTGATTTAAGGCTTAATCTTTTCATTATTTCTAATTTGAGTATTTACAAGGCTCAATACGCTTTTATTGATTTTGAAGTCAAAAAATTCAAACTTTTTTCCTTTTGACACTTAGTTTCCAATTCAATTTTGAATTAGTTTTGACAAAATTGAAATTTTGCATTAAAATACTAAAGTTGGACTAAGTTTAAAATTCAATTACATATTTCCGACGTAATTCTCGATGTTAGGAATTTGAACTAAAGCCAAGGATATGGAACTGATCGCAAAAATCTAGAATAATTAAAAGTAATAAAAATGTGGTTGATATCATACATTTCTTACTTACTTACTTCGCTGGCCGTACAGATCAAATGCGAACCATGCTCTCCCTCAGTCGGCTCCTGAGGCTGGCTCTATCGCTGGCTACTGCTTGCCAAGTATCAATTCCAATTACCACTTTGTCGTACACTTCACTCAAGTTTAATCTCTGGCTAGATCTAAATATGGTATATAAATTCTTATAATAAAGCAACTAAACTATATGGAATGGATGCACCAAATAAAGGAATAATGTTTTTTTAGCCTGGATAGCATGCTGAAGCAACATGTTAAAAAGATAACAGTCGTAATTGAGAATATTTACTTGAATGCAAGCTGGTTTTCTAACTAATTTTTCTACTTTTTCGGATCTGTGTAGTTTTGCACAGGTATTTTGGAAGGTACAAGATGTAAAAATGGCAAAGAATGAGGCTCTGGCCAGCGTGACAGTTGTATTTCAAGATTCTCTCAAATACAGCAAGAATTTTACTTAATTCGACTCTAGGTACATCAAAGACACTCTTACATTAGAGATAATAAAGTAAATCATGCTTCAGCATCAAGGCTGAGTTTTAACAATGAATAAGGGTCCACCACGGAACTGTAAAGGCTTCATTAAACCTCTTTAATTAACATCAAATGGAAGCCGCCTAAATTCGGCAGCCAGAACGTCAGAATCCGGCAATAAAGAACAATTCAATTACAAGCCTTTTTCCTAATCAAGTGCATTAAACTTCATGTTCAATTCCCTCATAATCATAATAATTTTACGATATTTAGTCGCATCAAACCCAAAATTTTTACGACATTTTGCCTATTTTTAGCAAAAAAAAAGAAGACATTATTAATTCACAACCATCACCAAATTTGAATATTTTATTAATTAATACAATGCTCAATTTTCCATCACATTCTCTTTTACGCATCCAAAAATTTTTTTTTTGATAATGCACAGAGAGAAAGAAGACAATCGCGAATATCTTTTTTATGACCTTAAAGTTGTTTAAATTAGTGTAAAAGGAGCCTAATCAAATCTTAATGAAATGTACATTTTTCATAGGATAAATTTGCATTTTTTTTGTTTAAATGTCGACGATTGCAAATGTCTTTAAGATTAAATTAAAATTAAATGATGAAATGGAAATGAGACTACTAGATGCAATCGAATGATTAAGTTGTGGTAGAGGACCAATTAACGTGCAGTCAAAGATGATCAGTTGAAAGTTATTGATGTGACTAATTAGTTTGGTCGGACTTTGGTGGCAACAAAAATACATAAATGGAGTGTTTGGAGATGTAACACTGCTCAGACTGTTTAGAGGAGTTTGAGCAGCACAACGTGTTGGCCAGGACACCGGCATGCCGGCGAATTAATGGAAAGACGTTAAGTTGCCAAACGCATTTGTGACGGCTGATCAGAGCTTGAAGTCAACTTGAGTTTTGTATGGAAAAGTAGATTCGATTCCATATAAAATTTGAATTGTCGATCGTATCGTATATCCGCATCATCGATCCGGCCTTAAGATTCAACTATGGTCTTACAGTTTACAACGAAATATAAATCAATCTATAGAAGAAGCTGTGGACTTTTAGAACTGGAAGTTAAAATGTTTCTAGACGTAGATTGGTCGTAGACACATAATTCAACAATATATTGTGCTAAGTTCCCAGTTGTTCATGAATGTTTGCATGCTAACACGCCGGGTTAGCCAAGAACTTATTCCAGAAAGGCACAAATTAAGAAGTCTCAATCAAATGACTGCCATTTGACACCAGTGTGAAGTCGTTTCCATGCGGATGTCATTTTGCAGCCATCAATGTTGAAGCCGCATCCATGTGGAAGCCGTATCAATATGGATGTCATATGGCAGCCTTTCATCCATCCGAATGGAGGTGGCTTCGTTAAAGCTCTTTCTGATTGACTTTAAATGGAAGCTGCCTGCGTGTTGAGTCCAAATGGATGCGGCTTCCATTTGATACAATATTGCATCCATTTGGATAGATAAGTGGATATAAAATTTGAATTCTAATCGTAGTCCGGTTTCATTTAATTTCAACAAAAGAGCCTAAACAGCCTTAACAGCCTCCTTGTTGGAGATGTCTTAATTTGTGTACCCCGAGCAAAGTAGCAGATTATATCCCTTAAAACACACTTTAATTCCAATAAATTATTGCATTTTTTTATTGACACTTGTCATATAAAAAGCAAATAAATTAATCAATAGTGCCTCCCAGAAGTAAGCAGCAATAGTGAGAAAGTAAGTTGTCAATATCAAGTTGCATGTTTGTGTTCGTCCGAAGATAAACAAACAACTTAGCAAACAGTCCCATGCATATTCAACTGGGTGAATTTTTGTGCAAAAAAATTTTGGTTCCGTTTCTTTAAGAGTAAAAGTTTGACAGCATTTTTGGCAATATCCAAATAGTTTGTGTGCATTAGTTTTTTATGTCACATTGAAATTCATAATAGTCACTTTCATGTCGTGCATTGACAAAATATTATTTATATTTCAAAATTCGGTAAATGTTAAACTGTATCAATCACATTAATCAATATGAAACTCTCATCAAATTTGATTATACGATGTTTATGCAATACTTTTCTTTGCTTTCTCATCCACATGCAAATTTGAGTCTGTCTTTTTTTTTTTGCTCTTTTTCGAGGAGATTTGCAAGAGAGAATTATATTAAAATTGGATTAAGCTTGAGTTTTTGGAAAGTATTGGTGAATTTATGTGCAAATTATGGTAGTTTTTGAATATCCTTACTTGAGCGACACAGGCTAGATTAACATAATTAGGTCAATCGGTTAAAAATTCAACCCCAAGTTGGCGTGAATCTGATTTGATGCCGGATTCAATCTAAGTCCGGAGTCATGCTTTATTGATGTCAGATTTCAGATTGATCAAACGATAACTGCTTTTTGGGAAAGGAAACTACTGAATCTGCATGGAATCAATACGAAATCCTTAGTTAGGGGCAAAACATGTGGAACAATGGAATGCATCCACTTTCTTGCTTACATCGTTGGATTTGAAGATTAATTATGATCCATGGCCTCTGTCAGATGCCACTTTAATTTGGCTCTGTCGCTTGCTATCACTCGCCAATTTCCAATAACATATGCAATATTGTCACTATCAATAGTTTCCGTTTATGAGTTCTTTGGTCATCTTAGTGATCTTTCCGAGCAACACAAATGAAGAAATCTTTGTCTAGGAGCATTTAAGGTTCCCCTAAGCTTATTTTATTGATACCAAATAGAAACCGTCTCCGTTTTGCTTCCAAAATGCTTCCATAAGTCTTTCAAAAATAGGCAGCTCTCTAACTGAGCTTCTTCACTTGTGCCGATCGGCCTTTTGCCATCTACAAAGTAAGACTTGAGGAAGGAATACTTCAAACACCTGTCAAATGGAGCTTTGTTTCATCATTGATTTGAGTACATCATTGTCATCAACATGTCCAATATGGGCTTTTGAGTCTAAAAAGAAAGAAGTAGTAACTGCAAAAACCAACAATATCACTCTTAATTCAAATTGTCCATCATGCTGCCATACTTACATACTTACTTACTTACTTACTTACTTACTTACTTCGCTGATTGAACAGATCAGTTGTGATCCATGACCTCCCTCAGGAGTCGCTTGATGCTGGCTTCCACTTGCCAATTTCCAATACCAAGTGCAAATCAGCTTTGAATACTTTAATCAATGGAATTTACAGGCAATCTAATAACATGTCCAGCCCATCGCAATCATGATGCCATGGTCCATCTTGAAACAAATTTTACAAACTGCGCTCTAAAATTCAAACCCCCAAAAATGCCTTTTATACTTAATCTAACGAAACTGACCACAAAGCTCATCCACCAATAAATTTATGATTTATTTTATCGTTAAACAAAATCGGAAAAAAATCATTTTAATGTGCCAATAATATCATGCTGTGTGTTAAATTGACCATAAACCTTATTGCTTTGAATCCTTTTAAATTTCTTTAAAAAATGACTTTTCAACAGTTTCAAATTTTAAATTTTTTTTATTTGCACTTTATTAAAAATTCATTTTCAAAAATTACTCAGTTTTTTATTGTTTCACATAATGTGTTTATCATAAGTGGACGATTAAATTAATAATCTGGTCGTAAAAGATGATTCATAAATCATTTATGGATTGGTCGGTAAAGGTGAGCTTCTTTAAATGCTGTGATTTCAATTTATATCACTTGTTTATGAGACATTTTTGTGTTTATTACACAGATGGGAATTTAAGGGGGACGAAAATTTTAATGGGGAGAGGGCAGGCTTGGTGAAATGTTGCTTCAGGACAGAGTAATGCGTACAGTTGAGGCTGGATTTTGGCAATTTCAACGTTATGTGCTTTACTTGGATGCTATAAAGATTTATTTGCTATTTTACGACGTCTAGAGCATTACAATTTAGAGTTTTTAGTCTCGCAGGTCGGATTTCAGGATTTTAGAGGCTCGCAAGATGAATCTGAGGATTTTAGAGACTTGCAGCTCTATCCTCAGTACTTTAGAGTCTCGCAGTCAGATTCTCATGATGTTAGAGTCTCTCAGCTCGTCTCTGAGGTCTTTATAGTTTCGCAGCTCGATTCTCCAATTCCTAAACATTCCATACTCAAAATAATTCATCTCAACTCAGCAACATAAAATCCCACAATTCAAAGAAATTCCAAAAATCTCAAAAAAAAATCGATTCCATTATCATCAGACGTGATAAATTGATTTTTAATACTTTCCTCATTGTGACAGTCGACATGAAGACAACAAACATTGATTTCTTTTTAGAAACAGCAAATAATTAATGACTGACTTTTGCTTTTATTTATGCGTTTTCTTTTCACTTCTTTTGTTAACAAGATGGGATAATCAAAAAGATTAAGAAGAAGTTTGAGCATTAATTGAAAATTATCAACGAGGAATTATGTATGTACGTTGTGAATTGATTATTGATCGTTTAATTCGGTGATAAATTAAATTAAAGGTCATATCTGGTGGCGATAAAATCAGCAACAGCATGAGGTTCTGATGGTATCATGATCAAGGGTGTGAAATTTATGGACAAAAATGAGTGAAAAGTTCAATTGTTATCAGTTGATTGATGAGTTTCGGAGCCTTGACCTTAGATGGGTGTGGTAGTTTATTTATTGATTTTTTTGGAGAAATTTTGTCAGATCTTTAAGCTGTTTTTGATGATTTGATATCAATAGACCAGTGGGCCACATCTTGGTGGTAAGCCTTGACTGAAACTGCATACAGCACTCGGTTCATGGCATTTCTAAATAATTTTCGCGATTCACAGATTGCCTACAACTGCAATAAACAGTCCGATATACCATTTAGGCTGCACAACTTCCTTCCGTTTTGGACCAACCAAAACCCTTCTTAAAATAAACGTACCTTTTGCATAAATGTCATGTTAACTCCCTAAGAAATATGAAAAATTCATAATATCAACAGCAGTATTAAATTCCATCGTCCCGAGATCCATGAAGCCTACACATTCCATTCTTATGCCCTTTTGTATTTCTCAATGTTGAATTAACAACTTCTGTACGTTATGTATTTAATTACTTGTTAAATTCCATTATTTTATGTTGAACATGTGTTGCTGCCCAGATAAGGATTGAGTTTCGTTATGGCTGGGAATGGTTTTAACATGGAATTTAATGTTTGTTTTTAAGGAAGATGATATTAAAAACAGAGATTTATTTGTAAATGAGTCGAGCTGCTTTAAATCTCAGAGAGCTAAGCTGCCAGACTCTAAAATCATGACAGTTGAGCTGCGAGACTCTAAAATCCTGAGAGTCGAGCTGCGAGACTCTAAAATCCTGAGAGTCGAGCTGCGAGACTCTAAAATCCTGAGAGTCGAGCTGCGAGACTCTAAAATCCTGAGAGTCGAGCTGCGAGACTCTAAAATCCTGAGAGTCGAGCTGCGAGACTCTAAAATCCTGAGAGTCGAGCTGCGAGACTCTAAAATCCTGAGAGTCGAGCTGCGAGACTCTAAAATCCTGAGAGTCGAGTTTAGGAATCTTTTTAAGGGTCTTGATGACTAAAATATTGCATCTCTCATCAAATCCACAGCATCATGCCTAAACCTCAACCAAAATCTCATCCCATTAGCGATAATAGTGCGTGAGCAGTAAACAAGCACGCACAACATCTATTTGTGATGTTAAATCATAAAACTCAATGAATCATTTGAAGCTTTTAAGGAGCATTAGCGGACAAATAATGTTGCTGTTGTTGTCCAAAATACACAAAAGAACAGTGCCGACAATAACAATAAAATAAAAAAAGAAAGAAAGACGAACAAAAAGTAAAAAGAGAGATGGCAGTGCTCATCATACTTATGAACGGATGAATGTGTTTTTGGCCACACGAAATTATTGAGACGACGATCAAGAAGAAATTTAATTGATGTGGATGTACGGTCGAATGTGACATGATAAAGCATATGATCTTCATGTGTGAGAGAGCGAGCTTATATGTTGAGTCGTTTGTCAAGTTCACATCATTATTCAATATTATAAGAAGACAATGTCCCCACGTGGGAATTTATTTCACGTTAAGGTGCTAACTCCAATGTATCGATGCTGTTATAAATAGATTGACGTAATGCACAACATTGAGCAATGAATTTTTTGCATGGAATAAGGCAGTGGTGGGTAACCTGAGTGTCTTGACACCTACCACCAAGTGTGTTGCGACACACTGGTTAGGGTCAGTCGTGGCCTACTACCAAGATGTGCCTCGACACAATAATATGTGCAAGTCATGGCCTACCATCTGGTTGTGACCTAATACACTAGTGTGAGTCAATCGTGGCTTATCACCAAGGTGTGCCTCGGCACACTAGCATGTGCCAGTCTTGGCCTACCATCAAGTATGCCGCAAGATTGCCAACCACAGGTCTAAGCAATTGATAAGTGATGTGGGTATGCTACCTGAAAATATCCATAAGTCACAATTTTCGGGGTTATATGTTGTGCCACTTCAATAATTTAAGTGTCCATGAGATAAATGCATACATATCTGCCATTTACGATTGCTCGGAATAAAGATTATACATTTCAAATGCTTAATTATATTAAGTATCATTGATTACGATTCATAATTATCAAAACAGCGTAAACATTGATTTTTTTTTTGTGGACACAAAAATTATTTTTACCCAACTTTTATTCCATTTTATTCAAGGCACTTGAAAGTGATCGATTATTCAACAACCCTGAATTTAAATGAATACCGAGAAAAATATTAAAGTAAATATTATGAGACTATAATACATAATGATAAAACGGAAGTGCCAATCTTGGGATATAATACTTTTGAATGTATTGAAGAATGAAGTGTGTCAAGTAAGTAGATGATAAAAATTTTTGGTAGACATATGTTTTATGACGATAATTTAGTTAAACAGGCTGTAAAATTTTTGCGATAAGGAAATTTCATTTAATAGTCATCAAAATATAATCTCTAAGCATAGGCATAAGGGTGGTAAGATAAATGAAGAGTGGTAGACCTGATAAACAGTGGACAGATTTAAAACAATATGTACCATACATAATATGTCGGTCAATCGAACCAAAATTCGGCCAATGGTCGGCTTAGCTCTGACTTGGTGTCAAATTCGGTTTGAAACAAATACCAAGTCAGAGTCACGCCGGTCTGGGGGATCAAACTCGAGCGGACAGAAAATGTTTGATGGATCAAGCTTCAGCGGGTTCAATGCACTTCAAATTACTTTCTTAATCACCCTAGAAGGCACACGATATAGAAATTGCCGATAATCCGGTTCGAACTTCAACTTGACTCTGTCCTGTTGCCGAATTTCATCAAGTCTTGCCTCGCGCCAGAGACATGTTGGCCTAACTCCTAACTTCAGATTCTCGACCATTTTCCCGCTTCATGCCTTTTAGCCAGGGTAAAGTCCAAAAATTCTTTAAACTACCTGTAAAACTTATAAATACACTTCATACTAAACTGTTTATAGGCTTACATCAAGTCATAAAAATCATTTTCAACCTTTACGACTTTTATTTGAAATTCAATAAGCGTTAAACTGTCAGCAAGTCTCAAAAAAAAAAAATGTTTACACCTAATAAATTTTGATTACCAGATGATTATCTCTAATGCGTGGATTGTAATCATATACTCTGTAAATAAGTTGTAAAAAATATATTTTTTGGATCTTTATGTAATTAGATGATTTACTAATATTTTGGCGTACTTTGAGTTGTAAGCTGATCGTCTTTTGGATTCTTTTGGAATCTTTAGGATGGTCTTTAACGGTTCTAGAAACAAAAGAGCCTGAAAATGATTAAATACAAGTTTAGCTGTGATAGCAGTTACAGAATTGGTGGATAGTAGAAAATATTCAAGAAAACCGAAAGTGTCTTCAATTATTTTTAAAGAAACAAGCTTAAGCAGCACAATGAAGTCACTACGACATCACTAAGTTGCCATGTTAACAGTAAAATGTAAAGCCGATCTGACGACGACTCCAGGACGGCTATTTTTGACCCATATTCAACTTTGAAAATGAAATTGTCCGCATTATGCTTGAGTGGATAGGAATTAGTCTGATTTAGACATCAACTGGACATTAACTTGCCATCAACTAGTCATTTCTTATTTTTGTCTACTAGGGATGCCGTTCCAAAAGTGCTACAGCCCTTAATATCCCAAACTGGCCGAAGGATTCAGCCTAAATTCTCGTCAAGAGGCAATGAATCCACGTGTCTTCTTCAGCCAAAAAAGAAGTTAAGTATAATCTATCTGACCTCAATGCATTTTTTGATGAACTTCCGTTTATTGAAAATAACTCCATAAAATGAACCACTTGACCTATTGCAAAACTACTCGAATTTAATAAATTATTCATCAAAATTCAATTAGTGAAATCTTAAATATTTAATTATCTTAACATCCAGAGAGCAGCATTATGGCATGTGTTTTGTTCAAATACCTAAGCTTTCCAACAAAAATTCCGGGAATCCCTTTTTAAGTCCATAACTGATTTCACAAGCTATTACTTTAGATATGCAAAATATTTGAATATCAATTCAGCATCTCAGGATTATCTTCAGATCCAGTCAATGAATTTTGACCTTAACAATTTTATTAAAACTCAATTGTTTCATAATTTTCATCTTCAAGAAGCAACTTTCAAGCACAAAAACAATTCATCATAGACAATAAAAGCTGAAGATGATTTTTGTGCAAATTATAGCATCTATCCTTGATGATAAATAATCAGCGATAATAATGAGAAATCCTCCAAAAAATTGATACAACGTAAAAGTTGTAAGCATAAAGTCATTCAATTGACCGTAAAATATTTCATGAGGTTGTGGGGTTGATTGTAAATGATGTTGATTTAAGTTTTGGGATTTTGGACTTGATCATCATCTTAATATGATTATTTGAGCTTATTTAGAGCAGAAATGATCATGACGGGACGTAATAAGCCCTAGCAGGCAAAGGACATGCTCTTAAGATCAGAGCAAACCAAGAACAAGCTTGTGTGCACAATAATTAAGTAATGTCCTTCAAAAACCGCAAGATAATAAAATTCCTGTATTTTAGGTCCACAGGATTGCAGTTTTTGGTCCGATCCTACAAATCAGCATAACTAGTAAATGAATACAACCTCGATCATCTTTTCCTAGCTCTGTCACTTAAACCTCATTTATAAATAAACCCCA
Source organism: Chironomus tepperi (assembly GCF_022539635.2). NCBI lineage: Eukaryota > Metazoa > Arthropoda > Insecta > Diptera > Chironomidae > Chironomus > Chironomus tepperi. The sequence goes on from NW_027226207.1 coordinate 9,272,654, forward strand.
CAACATCTTTTACATCTTGCCGAAAAAGAAATTCATCAAGTTGCAGTTTATTATAAGCGATTATCCACAAATCTTGTTACCATCATCCCATAATGAACTTCAAGATGTACATTAAAAAAAAATATGGACATAAATCTCTTTGTTTTCGTTTTTCTCTTCTGAAATTCAATCAGTATGCGTGAATAAATTTTAAAGTGCAATTTTTGAGCATGAAGAGATGCATTTTATTGGCTCTAGTAATTGGGCTAATTAAGTGATTGTATGAGTTTATTTGAGTGCATTCAGATGGAAATATGAACTGGTAAATGTAGTCAATTAGATTGATTATTGACAATACAATGGATTGATAGTTTGATTGGTATTATGAAGAGTTTGAACTATACAGTATGAATTTGGTTTATTCCTTTTATAGTGATTTTTGGTAGTTTTTTGAGTTCGACTTTTTTGAGTTTGATAGTAAATGGACGTCAATTTGTCGATTGTCGTGTAAAAATGGACTTAAGACGGTGCGATGCTGCCTTTGTGATTGAGTTTAAGTCACTTTGGTGCAAGTTTCCATCTAGACAAAAATGCTAACTTAATGGCTTTGCGGAGGCATTTTTAAAAACACCCTAGCAGACAAATAGAGTGCTTTCAAGTGAAAAGTAAGCTTAAAGTAAAGCTCGCGAGTATGATCTTTGCCATTTAATTACTAACATGCAAAGAACATGCTGTCGAGAGCTTGCTATCCTTAAATATGCAAGTTAAGCATGCTCGCGAGCGTATTCTCAGCTGACTTTGTGCTTAAATGCATGATCTCTTCCTCCTAGGTTATAAATTCTGCTTTTAGGACAACCATCGTGAATTTGACTTGATTAATTGATGTTTGAAGATCCTCTTATTCACTTACTTACTTCGCTGGCCATACAGATCAGTTGTGATCCATGACCTCTCACAGGAGTCGTCTGAAGCTGGCTCTATCGCCTAGAGGATCCTCATAGTCCAAAATTTGCAAATATCAATTAATTGCGTCCCAGAATTGCATGCTAAACATCAAAATGTTCAAAAACATACAATAAATGGGTCAGAGTTGGCAGAATTTAGGAAGTCTGAACTAAATTAAGGTTCACTTAAGGAAGCTCCTCAACATTGGAGTCCTGCCAACACTGAAATACGCTTTGACTTAATTGAAACATAATCTCAACTCACAATCTTGTTAACGTAATTTCAGGCTTATTCCTACCCACGAAAAAATTCCATCATTTTTGCATTCATTCAACATCCCATTTAAGACAAAAAAAAGTCATAACTAAAAGTGCAACTCAACGAGAACATTTACAATAAAAAACCAACGTGACAAATGACCATCGCATATGCACGTGTATGAAATTCAGGATGAAACCATTTAGAGAAAATTTTATTTAAAAAGAAAGTTGAAATGTCACCAAGTCCGACATAAACCTGACCTTTCAATAGTTCAATTTATATGCTTTTGCAATGTTCATTACTTTGCGACACAAAAGAGCAGGAACGACAGCACAAATAATTTATTATTCACATGAAGGAATAAGCTATAAAAAATAATATACAGCAGAGTTATTGCAAGCTCATCTTTCGGGTTGACAAGCCATTTACGTCCCTTCGATTCGGTCATCCGTTGCGTTATGTTGGATGAGGTAATTGTAATTTTGTTGTCTTCTGGCACATCCATGTTTTTGAATGAATGAGAAATAGGAGGGAAAGAGTTTAATCATGCTGAATGAAATTCAATTGAAGGTATACAAACAGCTTTTTTTTCTGTGAGGCGTTTCACATGACATAAAGATTATTTAAAGTAAATAAAATTAAAGTTGTGATGCAGAAAATATTGAAGTTGTGAGTTTTTGTGGGATTGGTGGGATTAGGGCGCATTTAGAATGGAGTTTTGGTAACTATAGGTCAATGGATGGTAACCTGTGTTCCGTGGCATACTAATGCCTCGCCAAAAACGTTTGTAAATGCCTAAATCGAATGCAGTGTGCGGTTTGAGTCGAGACTAACTACGAAGGTGTTCCGCGAAATTTAAAAGGTTGCCCATTACTGCTATAGGTTGAAGAAGGAGTCAAGATACTCATTTGAAGGCGTTCTTGTTTTTGGCAATTATGAATTCAAGATCCAGAGTTAAGTAGCCTTCTTAATAGGGGTTCACATGGCAATCATGAGTAAATCACGTGAATTTTGATGTTCTAGGTTGTTCTAAGTTGTACTAAATTGTACTAAATTGTACAAACGTTGCTATTATTTATATATCACATAAAATTAGTAAATCCTCAAAAATTCCTAAATCACCTCCAAAACTGCCCATCCATCACCATTTACTCCTCAAACTCCAGCTAAATCTCAAACAAAGTAAACAAATTTATTTTTTTTTTTAATTTTTTATTTTCTTCTATTAAAACAACATCGACACCTATACCTTTGTCAATCGTTTGATGCTTCTCATATGTTCCCATATATCATAAATTGTATAAAAGGTGTAACATTATGCGTTGATGACTTTCGAAAAATAAGAAAGAAAGAAAGAAAAAAGTTGAAAGAGAAGAAGAAATTAAGCAATAAGGCTTATAATCACCGACACATCTTGCTTGTTTTTTCTACTCTTAATTAGCAACTCATTTTTATAGTGTGGATGAAAATATTGAGAAAAAAAATTATTTAATGATGGCAGATTAGTGCGTGAGAGCATCGATGAGTAACTCTTTTTATTGGGTACAAAAGGTAAGGTAAGGGAAGTAGTGAAATTGGATGTGGTATGGGATGTGATTTGTGAGGAAGAAGCGCATTTGAGTGGATAGCTTGACTTAATGTCTAGTTAATAACTAGATTTATGATTGACTAATGCCCATTTTTAAGGAACGTTCCTGGAAAAATGCCATTTATCGAATTTAGGTCTAGTTATTAACTAAAATGACATTTTTTCATTCATGAATATGTCTTGTTGGGCAGTTGTAGCAATTTTGGATGATTTTTGCTGGTTAATTCCTAAAATTTTGTCATTATTTCGATGTAATGAAATGAAATTCTATTGAATTTTAGTAATTTCTTCAGAAACCCCAAAAGGAATACAGATATGAAAATGATGGACAACCAGTTGTTTTGCCTGCACGAGTCTAATTTTATCTAATCTGACTCAAGGCCAGAAGTTGTCAGAAGAGTCACGCTGGGATGAAGATGAATTTTTTTGTCACTTTAATGCCTTCCAGGAACTCATGAAGAGTACTTTCTACGAAAAGTATGTAGTCTACTCGGATTTTATATGGAAAAATTGACTAGAGACGACTCGACAATCCTGAATTCGATGAAATTTGGCTCTAGAACAGAGTACAATTGACCTGAGGATGATTTCTACGTCGTGAATTTTCCAGGTATTGTCGTGCAGTTGCTATTAGCAATTGTACAAAGGACAGTCAGCGATAGAGTCTGTAATTTAGTAATTTCTTCAGAAACCCCATACTGCAATGAAAATAATGAAAACAGAGTCTGTTTTAGACGTCAACTGAGAAAGTCCATAGATCACAGCTGTTCTGTACGTCCAGCGAAGTAAGTAACGCAAGAGCCTACCGAATTTACATAATATTCGACTCATCTTCAAGCTCTGCCTCTAAATTTCAGACGAATCATCACTATAAGCACACTTACCCAATTTTACAGTAAACTCTATCTATAAAGCAACTCCAAAATGAGTTCCATATTTATTTTAAACAAACTTTTTTTTTGTCAAGTCATTCAAAATAATTATTTAATTTATTAAAATTGTCATTTCCATCACATTATTGTTATAGATTCATAATCATGACATAATTACCAGTGCTTCACACTTTAATTTGATGTAAACGATTTAAAACGCCCATTGTTGGATGAAGAGATGACAAAAAAATGATTAATTATGTTTCAATTTTTAATTATCTTTATGGAAATATTTACATTAAAAATCAGGAATTATTGTGCATTTTTTTAAAAATTGTTGTTCCCAGTTTTTGTCTTTTATTTATTAATTATTGTAATGGTTTTTAAAAAAGTAGATGGATGAAATGGATATGATTCCAGGACTATCATTGTGAGTTTGCACTTTATTAATTGATGATGATAATTGGGATAAGCAGTTCAGGAACGTTAAGTGGCAGAGGGATGTTGTTTATTTCTCTGAATACGGATCAAATGACAGCTATATAGGAGCTTATTTGCTCTTAGTAGAACTTGGGAATGGTGGAAAATTACGTAACCTTTTTGGGGTATAGACAGTGAGCATACTTGCATGTTACCACAAAAGCACGAAAGGAGACATCATAAATAAGAAACAAAGGTAAAATAGTCAAGGAACTTAGAAATGCTCCTAATTAGATATGAAATTCTAGATTATAACTACTTGACCTTCTAACAGATCCATTGATCCTTCTTATCCTTCAGAATTCCATCTTATCAACTAAATCCGGGACTTAATCGCTTCCTCCTACAACCCAATTTTCAATAATAATTCCAATATTATCTCTTTCAACAGCCTGACCTTTAAATCTAATCGATCAAATTTAAAAACTTCAATTATTAATTCCAAATTCATCTTCAATTTTATTTGTTGTCTACAAAATTATGTTGCTTGCAAAAAGTTGTAAATTATTGACCTTTGTTGACCCTGTACGTGCCTCTGAACATCAGCACTATACACTCAACTGTCAGCTTTAATTTTATATTACGAAAATCATATTGGGAATTGTTCGTCTGTTATGTGATGTAAAGATATGACTCCGAGTGACCGAGACCCGAGTGGAAGAAACTTATAACTGGTTCATTGGGATTTAATGCTAAAATTTAGCTGATGACTAGTTCTAATGTATTTTTGTCCACTCGGGAAATGATGTGACATACATATAACTGCCAAAAAGAGGTTGCTTTCATTTGGTATTGATTAAAGAGCTTTGTTGGGTTCCCAAAAGTGTCGAGGTGGAGTCTGCTCCATTTGTTATGCTCAGGAACTCCTTTTATTTACTATTTTGAATTTTTTTTGTTAAGAAATAGTAGACAAAACTGCAAAGACTCATTATTCCTTAATACCAAAGCTTAAAGTCGACTCTAATTTTATATGATATCGAGGATACTTATGTCGATTTGTATCGACATTTCCATCCAAAATTCTAGTGGAGTCAACTTTTCCATACAAGTTCGAGTCGACTTCAAGCTCTGTTCAATACAAAAGCACCAACATAACAATTTTACATCCCAAATCGATCACTAAACCCCAGCTTATCCAATGATTTGCAAAACATCAGAAAAACTATTTAAAAACATTAAAAACTTGCACTTTCACACGCCATGACACACAAATCTTCAAGTGATGTCTTCATTTTATTTTATTTGTTTAAACTTTAAAAGAAAAGAAAATAAGAAAATTGATTTGAGCATCAATTGACCTTAAAGCTTAATTTATTTCCATAAATCTACTTTTTCAAATGTTAATCGACTAAAAATTTTCTTCAGCTTAGAAAATTTTCAACATAAAAAAAATGGTAAGAGCTCTCATGTTAGACTATAAAAGGTAAAAAGCAATTGTTATGCTTCATTATTATCTGCTGAGTCATTTGATTATGTGAAATAAAGTAAATTTGAAGATTTGTAATTTTATGCTGGGCGTGAAAGACTTTTTTTTGTGGAAAATTAATTTGTTGAACATTTTGTAAGAGATGATTGTTGCTGCATATAATTGTGGATGACATGCAGTTGTGAGATTGTTTGGTTTCAATGCTTTCAAGTCACTCGCAAGCTCCAATTCAAACTTTGAGTTGATTTCAGTCGACATTTCCAAATAATCTCCAAGTTAGTTCCTAGAATTGGTTCCATGCTGTTTCTTTTAAACAGACAATTAAGAATTAAGTATGATTGAGCAATTTTGAATCAAATTCACTATAAATTTGCATTTAAAAAGAACTAAAGAATCTTAAAAATACAAAATAAGTTTATTTTAAACTTGCCAGACATGCAAAGCAGCTGAATAAAAGAAAATAAACAAAAACTCTTGTTTTATTTGATAAAAATCTTCAAAAAATCAGAAACAAAAGAATTTTTAGTAAAATCTGCATTAAATTTTGAAGAAATTGCTGGTTTTTTATGTGCTTTGAACTTCTTTTGTTTTATTATTGAGCCATAAAATATCTGGTCATGTCTGAAAATTTTCATTAGTGCATTAAACGTGATGAGATTACTTTTTCGTCTATATTCCTTAAAATCATGACTTGATTATTGACATTCATTTGAATTGACATTCGAAGATGTTCAGGGAGCGTCTACGAATTGTCTGATTTAAGACTAAACCCAGACAAATCCAATCAATGAATGGAAATGATTCAAATTTGTCAATTTTCACATTTTTTCATACAAATTTCAAGAAATTGAACAATTTTTCCGAATTTCTGTTCAAAATTTTAAAACTTGAAGCCATTCTTTGCGACACAAAGAAGCTACACAGATTTTAGATAGCATTTACTCTTCCCCTAGCGATACCAATGAAGAATGTTCCGCCACGGAACCTGAAAAGCTCGATAAGACTGCCAGAAACACGCGACTTTGAGATAGAGTTAATGTAAAATATTTAATTCTGGTTCCTTCTCTTACAACTTGTGCCAATCAGAAAGAAAGCAACACTAAATTTCAATACAGCATATCAAGTTGCACAAACCCATAAATCTAACATCATTTTACACACCCAATATGAATAAAAACATTAATTTATTCAATTTAAATTTTACATTTTTTATCTATTTTATGTGAAAAATTAAACATCAGATTTACATGTTAAATGGATCCGATTATGGATTTAAGTTACAGCATAAAAATGTAAAAGATTTGAATATGATTTAAAGGTTTATTTTTGAGTTAAGACATTAAATGGCTTAAAGATGTAAGCTGAAGATTATCAATTGGATTGTGGCTTTTGTTTTAGGAATTATTGAATTTTTTTGGATACTGCTGATGACTTTAGTGATGGTAAAACACGTTGATGTGTTAATCTGAACGTCATCAATGATTGTTGGTTTAAGAGCGACGTCATGATGTCTTTGTATGACCGCAAATGCGTCATACTTCATTTTAACTTATATTTTATGTTTGTATGGTTGACTAGACATAATAACTTACAGGTTTGAATACCAGAAACTATCAATACTTGTTAGATTTATGCTGTGGTCCAATATAATGACCAGAACTGTGCCATAAGCACGGATAGAGAAGTATGTAGGTTTAACTGAGCATTGTACCTCGCTACCTAACAATCCTCGGTAGCCCAGCTATTAAGAGCACTTGACATGGAATCAATCAGATGTCGGTTCGACTCCCACTCGAAGTATGATATGGCTAATGACACTTTTTCTCTAACTTCGCATAGTAGCTCATTTCCATCCAAATCTAAAGCAAACAAAACTAACTTTTTCGGACATCCGAAAGTTTCATCGAAATATTCGCATCCAAAATTATTCACATTAAAATTAATAAAAAGCATATCTCGTTTGATATTCTAGCACTTCCACTTTTCGCTTTTCCTGTTCAACGATCTGAAAACTTGCCTTAAAACAGATGTTTCCGGTTTAGTGTAAAATGTTAAGCTTATTCCACCATATAATGTGTATGGAGAGAATTTTTGATGATTTTAACATAATTTTCTATATTTTACACGTGAATGGAACTGGTGTACTTTATTTGAATATTATTTGAATAAGTCAAATATGAATGAGTAAGTCAAACATCAAAGGATATGCAGTGGGTCGAGTTATTCTTGGGATGAATGAAATGTTGACTTGGGATGAGTTTAATAGGTCATAATTCTAAGAAAAAGTATAAATATCTAAGCATTATGCATATTTATGAATGGTTGGATGAATTCTTAGTAAACCCTTTGCAGTATGGAAGTCAATTTAGATTTTGAGAAATTTCTAAGAAATCAGTCATGGGTCAGGATGTCATGATTAAGTGAAATTAGTAAGCAATGGGTTAGGATGTCATTTTTAAGTAGAACAATCTTCTGCGAAAAGGGAGTTAAGGTAGTTCTACTGTCTATATTGTTATTTGGACGTGATTTGGATCTATCTTGGTAAAGGGCAATCTGTTTGTCGTCAATATATTTTGGAAATACCAAAATCGAAGATTACCACCAAAATGTACCACGAAAAATAAATAGCTGCCCACAACGGATCTAAACTGCAGCGTGCCAGGATACGGAAATATCGCTCGATCGTCAGCAAATGTCAAGAGAGATACAGTTGACATTTGGTAAGCTTCAGAGTCAGACGTCGACTTCTTCTAATCTACAATATGGTGCCTATGGTAGCAACTAATGAAATAGAATAATTACACTGGTTGCTGTTGGGAGAGATAGTTGCCAGAACAGTACATTTTGTTTGCTACGTTATTGTATTAATGATAAGTCGGGAAGTTGCCCTGGCAGGCACATTTCGACCCATTTTGCCTTAATAGTCAATGAGCATACTCACTTGAACGAGCGTACTGTAAGCGCACTCTTGAGGACGATCCTTCCCTGCTCGGATTTACGGCAAGTTGTAGCCAGTAATATACATAGTAACTAACCTGAGCAAGTTGTTGTCATGCAACTACTCCTAACCAGAGTTGGTGTCTAAAGAAGATCATGTAACTCAATTGATCTGTCCGACCAATGAAGCACTAAGTTTGACAACTTCAGATTCCAAAGTTCTCATCTAAGAATAAGATGTTCTCGTAGACATTACTCAGACATGCTCAAAACATTTCTTATAAGCAGCTAACAAAACTTTCCCAACCATCAACTCTGCCTAAGAAATGACACAAAAACCATTAAAAGAAACTCCATTAAATAAAATGTTAACCACAATACCCACCTACCACAAGCTCCAATGTTAATGAAATTAAAAGAAATTATCCGTGCCGATAATGAACAACTCAATAAAAATAAATCAAACAGAAGATGAAATTTTATGCTGCTTCTTCTGTTTAAAAAAGGCGGAAAGAAAACTGTTAAAGACATTGACAATAATGCTCATCAATTGAATGAGCAATAACGGTTATTGTTATCACACAAAATGTGAATTATTTACGTCCAAAAGCCTTAAGTCTGACTTTAATTGCTTAAAAATTCCCAAAAAAAAAAAATTGCCGAGCATTAAAAAAAATTTATTTCATCAACACGCGGCATGTGTTTCACATTGTTGATGGACTTTTCGTGTAAATCAGCTGATAAAGGCTGACTAAAATTGGAACTAGAATCCATAAAAAGCGCTGCAGACTATCCATACATTCTCATGACATTCCGACACATAATAAGCAACGCATAATCAGGTAATGACGAGTCTGCGCAGTTGCTGCATATAATCGCCACAAGAACTGCCGACACAGTCGAGTATCATCGAAACATCGCAAATAATTTTTCATCATTTCTGCACAGCGAGTCTTCGGAATTAAACTATATAAAAAAAATGTTTTTGTTACGTTGCATTTCCTTCTTATCGCTTTTCTTCAGTCTTCATTTGGCGGTTATTTCATTCAGATGCGAGATCGCTTGTGTGGTTGTGAAATATCGGAACTGATATAAAATTTATTTTTTCAAAAAAAGAAGAAAATACAATTTTTTTTTGGATATGCTGTGTAGAAAATAGTTAGCAACAGATTTTTTAAGCGGATAGTCACACTGGATGTGATCAATGCTAAACTAATTGCCGGTCATAAATTATATAAAAAAATGTGATAAAATCAATGGTACTTGAGAACTATTGAATCGTAATCGTTTAATTAGCAGATTAATATGAGATATTACTAATTATTTGAGATATTGATATGATTGAATGGATATGACATTGACATTTAAATGTGTGATGATATTTTGATTCTTGACAAGTGGGTGATAATTTGCTTATGGCTGATGGGTTGGAAATATGTTCTTGATTGGAAATAGGAAATTGAAACTGATTAATTTGGATGGAATTTTGAGTTGAAATTGATTGGAAAAATTTTGTGATTTTTGGATTTAAAGTTCTTAAATTTAAATTTTTTTGAAACAATTCGAATCTAAAAAGAATTTTTTAATTTAAATGAGATTTGAGATTTTGAGTGATTTTTTAAATGAAACTAAAATTTTAAAAATTTAGAAAACAAAAATTAAGAAATAAATTTTGACAAAGGAATCTAAAATTTTTCTAATCTGATATTGTGTGCTTTTTACAAATTGGAATTCGTGAAATCAGAAAACTTTAAAATTTCAAAAATTGTATTTAATAAATTTTAAAATTTAAAAAGTTTCTAAATTTAAAACTTCAAAAAATTTGAAAAGATTTAAAAGTTTTTAATTTTTAAAATTAAAGAATTTTAATAGTTTTAAATTTTTAAATTTAAAGAATTTTAAAAGTTTAAAATTTTGAATTTAAAGAATTTTAAAAGTTTTAAATTTTTAAATTTAAAGAACTGTAAAAGTTTTAAATTTAAAGAATTTTAAAAGTTTTTAATTTAAAGAATTTTAAAAGTTTTTAATTTAAAGAATTTTAAAAGTTTTTAATTTAAAGAATTTTAAAAGTTTTTAATTTTAAAATTCTAACGAATTTCAAAAATTTAGAAAATCTTAAATTAAAACATTTAAAATTTTTAAAATTAAAAATTTTCAAGGTTTTAAAATTCAAAATGTTCTAGAATTTAAAAATTAAAATTTTGATGATATTAAAAATTTAAAAAAAAGTAATTTCTTTAAGAAAGTTTAGAATTTAAAATATCGGACTTTAAGGAAATCAAAGTTAAATTTATTAAGAGACAAAATTTGCATTTGGACTTTTTAGATCAAAATTACTTTTATAAATCTGATATGAAATAACTTTTGTTTTACATTTTCTATTTTATAAAAGTTTTTTAAAATTTTCAAAATAATTTTTTCTTTAAATTTTAAAAACTGGTTAAAAACGGCACTAAGAAAAAATCTTAAAGAAAACTTTTAAATTTCTCAGCTCAATTTTTCTACACACTCAAAAATTCTCTCAATTTTCAATTTTCTTCAATCCTCCCCGGAAATCTCTTTATTCATTTCAATGTCACTGAACATGAATCGAAAGACGAAGAAAAAATTTTCAGGTTCATAAAATAATTTTTAACGCCTCATGAAAAGTTCTTTTACTTATTCCATTAGGATAATTAAAATATTCGTAAAACTGCAATAAAAAAATATATTTCCATTATCATAAATTTCACTCGTCATTTCTGAGCACAGGAAATATTGTTTAATTATTATGAATATTTTTATTCATCTTGAGCGGTCATTGGAAGTTTATTCGTAAGGACATCCAATAGATGATTTTTTGGAATGATACGATTGAGCTGAGCATGAGCTTTAATCAAGTATGAAAGGAAATTTAGATTAATTTTGTAAGTTGAATGAGTTTTTGATTGGATTTATGGACTTCGGTATGGGGGCAGTGATGGGCAACCTGTGTGTCGCGGTACACAAATGCACAATAGCTATGAAATTGTGCGATTTCGGTCGAGTCTTGATCAAAATTGTTCAAAAATGTATGCAGTCAAAAATTAAAGGTTGCCCACCCCTGGTATCGACTATATTAACAATAATCCATCACAATACATAAGCACTTTAACACAAAATCATATTTAATTATTGATAATCTGAGAATAATGGAATAAAGGAAGAAAAAAATCTATTATGCCTTCAAATAAACTTTATTTTCTAATTAAAACTTTTTCCCCTACGTGAGTTGATTACGATAAGATTGAATAATAGGGACTACATCCTGGAATATTATCTAATGTATTAAGGAGTCAATACAACAATTTGAGAAGTTCTTGCAAAACTTTTATTCTTGTAACAGTTGTGGTTGGCTTGAATGTCAAGGTTGACATTAAAAATTCAAAAGAAATGAGAAAATGTCGAAAAAGCTGTCAAAAGTTATTTTGTGAATTTTCGGAAACACCTAATTAATTATTTAGGATGAATGTTGATTAAAATGTTAAATTGAATTAAATGTTACAAAATTTGAAATTGAAAGTGAAAAGTTTTGGATATTTTTGGATATTTGCTTCGATCGAAAATCGCAGATCTGAATTTCCTTCGTTTTAGATGTGCAGGCTATGCTTTCTCGATATCGGGACCGGAACCGGGACAGTCCCGAGTCCCGAAAATCTTCCGGAACCGAGATTTCGGGAAAGCATAGTTCAAGCCTGTACTTCATAGATTGATGAAGCGTTCATTTTTCGTTTTCAGTTCTGAAGTTTGTGTCAAGTTTTGGTTTAATCCTAAGTCAGGCTCCAATGGAGTCAGATCGTCAATAGAGACTTCCAAACTCTCCGAATTTGGATACCTATCAACCCTGCCTTAGGTCTCTACTTTCCATAATTTCTCCTATGTTCTAATAAATTTCTAAACTTTTTCAAATTTATCCAATATTTTCAACCTTGCTACAAAATAAATGAGAGTAATCAACTCTTCAAATAATATCACGCAGCATACAAAACTCAATTTAAATTTGAAAAATCAATTATGAACATCAAAGGCGTTCGGAAGAAGATTGCACTAAAGGAAAATAGAATTAAAGCCAGATTGAAATGTTCTCGATTTTAAAATCGATACTGCAAGCTTTATAGGGACATATGTATACATCCCGAGTGGCACAGATGACTGTCAAATGGAGGCGATGAGGGGAGCCATCTGTATTTGTGTCGCTCATGTCTATATACTTACTTACTGGCACCATACTCCGACTTGGAGCCTTGGTTACTACAAAATGCTTTCTATCTGACTCTGTTACTGGCTGTATCACAAAGTTTGTACAAATTCTCAGTTTTGACATCTAACTGGCATTCTCGGGTCTACATAGAACATTAGAAATATCAATTTCCTTAATCAAGCTATTCAAATAATCAACTATCATTAAAAGTAATAGCAATACTCATGAAAAATCAAGGAATTATGACACATCAATCAATATCCAATGAAATCCCTTACTTGACATTACTACCCCACCCAACATTAAATATCAAGCGCAACAGTCAAGTCCGTTCAATTATTAAAATAGCTCGAACTAATCATCATTATACATATTTTCATATTTATCACAGTTCTCATATCTATAATCACCAATTGACGATAAAAATCAGCCATTTAAGGAAATTGAAATTGATCATAAAGTCAGCAACAGCCGAACGAAACTAATTTTCCAGATCATGAAAGGAAATAAATTAATTTGTACAATTTTTTTTGAAATAAACAGTACAGTGTATGTAAATAGTCATTAAAAGCAGCAGAAAGAAAAAGGAAAAAAGAAGTTAATCGAATAATATTTGTGCTGTATATACTGTGAAGTGGTCGAAGTGAAATTAATTTTCTATTTACAATTCATTCATTCATTACACTTGAATGCTGACTCATTTAATTTATTGAATACGCAAGTTATAGTAATTGGAATGATTGGAATGTGCAAATAATATAAAAAAAATCCTTTGCTGTGAACAGAATCAAGGTCTTAAAAATTTTCAGTGTTTATTTATCTTGTGAATTTATCTGCTATTGAGCGGAATTTTGTGAGATTGAGTGGATTAAAATTACTTTGTGTACATCATGAAATTATGAGGATTTTTTTTTTGAAGCTGTTTAATATTCTTAGCAGAAATAATCGATTAAGAAGAGAAACAATATTTTGAATATTTTTAAGCATCTGGAATTTTTTATCGTATGTAGAATTAATTTTGTGTAATTTTTTAAAAGATTTTGTTAGTTTTATATCGAATGGTGAAGAAAAGACTCGATTATCACATGCAAAATTCAAGTCGACTTCGAGCTTTACTTTATTCGGAAAATTTCAAATTATTATAAAAAGACTTTTATCCTTAGCAGCAATTTAGAACGAATTTTGACCGAATTTGTAAGGAAAAGATAGCTTACCAGCGATAGTTCGAAGAGGATATCAGTGGATTCTTATGATAATTAATACTAATTACGGTACATGTTCTAATCCGTACCCTATTGAAAAGGAATTTTGCATAGCAAAATAAAAGTATATAAGTTAATGCAACTTCTCTTATAAAAAAAGACCAAAAATTTCACTTAAATGTACGAAATAATTAAATTTTGATCGTCAATTTCTTCAGAAATTTTAAAAATTTTGGCCCAAATTTCAAATGATGAAATTTTCTTCTTGATTGAAATTTGCAGGAAAATCTTCAAAATCCAAAATTATGCAGTTAAATTCGGTTTCAGGTCTGCTTTCCTCACAATTTTATTCAAAATTCGTTCGAAATTTCTGAGTGGGATATTGACTCATTTAAAAACCATCAATATTTTGAAAATCAAATGATCATTTGATATAAAGATAATCAAGGGAGTATCTAAGGTATCTAAAGGAAGAAGGTGTGGAGACCAACAACCTTTCTCTTTCAAGACACAATTATTCAATTTGTCAGGGTTTGTTCGTAACAAAAATTCCCTAAAATCTTCTGGACCCCTGAATGGTCATTAGTAGGAGCGGAAAAAGTAATAAAAATTATTCCGGACTCTTTGGTTCGTAGCTTTATTCCAAGCTTATTAGAATGAAAAATTAATAAATTCCAATTGTCAAGCACACCAAATGTACAGTACTTTAATTACTGAAATTTCATATAAATCCAAAATATACAGTTAGTACAGTACTGTAGATTGAAGTGTCTGATCCTTGATTAATTCTGAAATGTCAATATTTAATTTTTCAAAAGAAGTCAATTTTTAATACTTAATCCAATAAGACTTGAAAAATATATTTATCACAGATATCAAGATCAAAGGAATGTCCCCACAAACGACTAGACTTTTTTCTCCATAAACATAATATCAAAAATCTTGTTATGCTTAACTTAATAATTTTCTCTTTTCCTTCTCCTCACACAGCATTATCTCATTTTTGATAAACTGAATTTCAAAACATAAAAGTTTTAATCTCTTAAATCTCATTTTAAATCGCTGTGTACAAAATTCAATGTAATCTATTCTTTTTACTGTTATTCCTATTTTCACATCCTTAACAAGCAATTTTTGGATTATTTTTAGAGATTAATGAGATATTTGCTGTGATTAATTATCTTCTAATGTTCGGAGATGCTGATAAGAAAAAGAGAAATTTTTGCAACATTAAGAAATAATTCAGTAATTAGGACAATTTTTTATGTCGTGGAACTTCTAATTTTGTATATTGAGGGGGTTGACAACCTCTCCGATGATACATAATAAATTGAAATTAAATTTGAAGACAATGCAAATGTGAAGCATAAAAGACTAAAATAGCTGAATCAGCATTGCAAGTACCCAATGTAATATGAGATTGATTCACTCCAGTTAAGCATGCTTATCAGAATGCTTATTCGATCGATACATACTGAAATATACAGCTGTGTCCTCATACTGCTGTGTCAACCACTTGGAAGCTTCTTTCAGGCGGGGCTTGTTTGGTTCCAATTATTTTGTAGACTTGAACATGTTTTGATGTGTTTCGACCGAGTTGGGTAGGACAAACTATTTATCCAAAAGACACACGGTGTAGGAATTGTGAAAAACTAAGTCTCACGATGCCAAGCCAATTGCGTGTTGCTAAATTAAGTGAAATCAAGCTTCAATCCAGATTTATGCCAGTCTGGAGAAGAGTAACGCTAGTTTATGACAGACTCATGCTAGATTTCAGCCAACTTGTAACCAGACTAAACTCATCTTGGCCCTCAACCCCAGGCTTCCTACGCTGTGTGTCTTTCAAGCAATGTTCAAGGCTATATTTTTGACAAAGGGAACGTTCGGAAATTACACATCGTTGAAAAAGACATTTTTTAGATCCCCTACCCCCACCGTAATGCTTCTTACCAATATCATAAATCAAAACCCGAACTCAATATCAAAATTACAGCCCCTAATGTATAATCATTAACCGACCCTCAAAGATAAGAGATCAATGATATAATTTTAAATGACAATTATAATTATCTGCTAATAAATACTTTTCATACCCAATAAAACCAATTTTTACGATAAATATGAAATCATTGCGTATCTTATCTGCTCCCCAAAGCACCAAATCATTTCGTCTAAGTCATTAATCGTCTACAAAGTTTCCACAAGTGAATTCCATCTAAATTGGTCGGAAAGAAAACTTTTTTTATTATCTCGAGAATCCCTTCATGGATTGTCACGTAATTTGATTGTAGAAGGATGAAAATCCAGTCCAAATATTAGTAAGGCTTAAAGTCTTCTTTAAATTAAGCTCCACGATTGAATACACAAACATATTAAAGTATTTAACATCTATTCAGGCATGAAATATAATATCGATTACTTCCTGTTCTACAGTAAATTTCAATTTTATAGTCGATTAATGTTTCTTCATAGCATCCGTAAGGCTTTTAAGCTTTCGACAATAAATTTATGTCGATGGAAAATTTTTGAATTATGATTGAAACTTCCTCGCTTCATGAAGTTTTCCAATTAAATGTTTCGATTCCTTTTTTTTTTGCAAAGAAACAATGAGTTGTGCTGTATTTAATGGGATTTGATACGGTATTGGAATTGGGTGTAAGATGAAGTTTAAGGTATTTGAGAGTTTATTTTGTGTATTTGATATGGGAATATTGAATTGAGAAATTGTTGAAAGTTACGGATTTTGGAATTGCATTCTGATAAAATGGTTTTGGATTGTTAAGGTAGGTTGACTTAATAAGAAGAATAACTAACAAAAACTATGAAGCTATTGTTGAATCTTTAGGAAAAGTTTCAACTATGCAGTTCATTTAATATTGAACAAATGTCCACAAATGTGCTTAAATGGACGTATTATCAATAAATTATGGATAGAATTGTAAAGGTATTCACAGCTTTAAGAGTATTATCGATATCATCAACACGTTGAGCTTCTGAATATACTTTTTGAAACTTAAATGTTCTTTTGTCGGATATACTATTTAAAATTACTCTTAGATACTTCATATACTTACATATGTACTGAAAAAGAAGTAAAAAGACACAAAAAATGTCCAGGCTGGCTTGGAGATAAATTTTCGGGATTGGGATCAGGAATGAAATTTTCGGGTTTTCCCGAATTTTGACATTTTCAGGATTCCGGGATTTTTCAAATATCTTGATCATGATCTTGATCTTGATTGCGAGAAAGCATACTTGGAGTCAAATTTGGAAAAATCCACCCATATTCCTTTGAGACGATACTCATCTCGAGCCTTAGATCTGCAATAATGTATAGAAGTTATGTAATGGCAAGAGATGAAGGATATGCGACTGAACAAAAATACGTTAAAACTAGTTAGTGACCAGTTAATGACTAGTTCTAACGTATTTTGGTCCATTCGGTAAGAGAATTCTTTTCATAGATGTTATATATTGAACCACTCATTTTAAGGTCTAAATCAGAAGTGTGCAGCCTTTTATCCCTTGAAACACACTTCAGTGGTAAGCTTCGACCAAAAACACACATGATATATGATTCCTGGCATTTCCAACTATTTTTGACGGCACTCTAGTGTTTCGGGGCACACATATTGCTCAAAACTGCCTTAAACCAAAGTTCACAGAGGTTTGAGGGTCTGGATTCAGTACTGGCGCATTCAGATTAGAGTTCTGCAATATTTTGTCTATTTTTACCCATTTAGAATATTTACAGCTTCATTTAATTACTCCATCTTAGTCCAATTTTGTCATTTTCTTATATTTTCTCTATTATGACATAATTCAACATATACTGCCATATGCTCCTTAATCAATCAATAAAACATACAAAAAGCATTAAGCACACAATCTTGAATTAAACTCCAACAATCCCTTCAACTTCCTCAAGGTCACCATATCCAACAAAAATATAAAATTTTACAATAACAGAATTGAAACCAGAAATTCTATGATCCATAAAATCACATTATATAGCTCATGACCCATTAAACCTTTTTTTGATCAAATATATGGACGTAGCATTGCTACATCCACTCATAACATCATCCACCCACATATAATAAAACATTTTATTCCCTGATTATAGTTCAATAATAAAAATGTCACTTACGGTCTTTAAAGCGGTTCTATTGAGTCATTCTGCTCTACCCCAAAAAAATGACATAATTATGTAGTTTAATGGATAAGTTTACGGCAGGGTAAAGGTTGTAAATCTTAACGGTCTAATAATCTTTGAACTTTTTTGGATACGACCTGGACTCTATTATAGCTGCATATTTCTATCATTTGACGACATTTCAATTTATTCTGAATATCGATTTAACATTTTTTTTTTTTGCCTATTTTTAAGCATTATCATCCTGTCATTGCCCTTTTTTGAAAAATTCCTTCAATACATATGCTGCAAAAAAATATTATCTCCATGCGGTCGCAAATGCTTGTGCCATAAAGTCGTGAGGGGAATTTGCCTTTTTTCTGGGTGTCATGAAAAATGCGGTTTACTGCAAACAAAAAAACGGGGGTTTCTTTTATGCCATCCAGCATATTGAGCCTTTTTGACCTTTATTTTTTTGCTACATTTTTCTGTGGAATTTTCATATTCATGTGAGAAGTTGAAGAGATAAGGGAATATTTTTGTATTGTTGAAGCCGAGGAATTAGAGTTGGTATGCGTCCATTTGGTGGCTGCCTTCATCTTCACGTTACATTAGGGGTCAGCTGGCTAAGGCGGAGGAACTCCTGATTTTTTCTAAGGTATAAGGCTTTCTAAGGGCAAAATATAGCTGTTTCGCAATTAGAAGCCCGGCATTTAAGATCGACGGCATTTCTTATGGTGGTCGGCTTCCACGTCCTGTCAACTCTTCGAGCAACAGATTTTGATATTGTCGGTCATTTGATTGCTGTCAATTTTAAACTGAACTGTTAGTTATACGAGAATGGTCAAGAGGAATCAGGTGTGAATACCAGAATTATCCTACAAATGTATGATAAGGGCTTTCTCCAGTGGTGGACAACCACTAGTATGTTCCGCGAAAAATGAAAGGCTGCTTACCACTAGCTTTTCAGAGTTGTCAGAACTTTGCGAGTAGAACTCCAAAAGTCGAAGAAAGCGTCTACAATTGAGTCCAGATTGTGCCAACACTGTTCAGACTAATTTTGAAACATTCTTATATCCAACAGACATTGAACATGCTTTCATGGTACCGTGATGTCATTACAGTACCAAGTGAGCATACTCTTTGCCTTTTATGGTTCCCGATGCCAAGACCGAGAATATTTCAGGACTTCGAGACTTCGGTTAACCTTATCTCATATAAGACCATTCACCGCTCGGGTCACATCCAAAACAATTTTGTAAACACAAAAGCAAACAGCTATTAACGTCAAAAAAGAACAAATTTACTGCCCAAATTCTTGATTTTTCTTATTTGTCAACTATCTTGTTTCATTCGTGAGTCTTCGATGTGTACGATAACAACTTTTTTACTGAGCTTTTAATGAAACTTTTATTTCGATGAATGTTTGTAGTGAAGAATAAGTTTGAGAATAAATCATGCAGCCAGTGAAGTTCTTGCTTTGAGGCTTTGGTTCTTATTACTTTGTCTTTGAGAAGAATTTGAAGAAGAACAAATTCTGTTGATGGAAACTGTGATACTAATGATTTTTTGATAGGATCTTTAGTTTAAGTTTGAGAAATAAAGGAATAATTTTGAATGCTTAAAGGTATGGAATATGCAAATTTTTGGACATTACAAGCCGGAGTAAAATGGTCTTCCTAATTGCCTATTACATTAACGGCCAATTATCGGTTCTTGATGGATTGAAAAGGAATTCAAGTCGACATGACTCTTACGTGGCACCAAATTCGATTCAATTCAGGTACCACGTCAGAGCAACGTCAACTGGTACCGGATTTCGGATCGATTAGCTGACTTGTGATATTCGAGCAAGCTTCATCAATCCCATTCCAACAGATTTTCAAAATCATATTCACCGACCACATGTTCCACCAAAATAAAAATCAATTCCTACCACCCCAGAAGTCACACAAATAAAACTTTAAAATCCCCCCAGCTTTAAATTGAATCATTTTTGGCACATTTTCAAGGCACACTTAACAAATCTCAACAAAAGAATCATCGACAAAGCTAAGTTCAATGAACATTATGCTTGTGAATTATCAACTCGAATCCATTCTTTCATGTGACAACCACTTGAATAACAGCCTCATATCTGATAAATCGAATAACGGTGAATGGGTTCAGTCGGATGATAATAATGAGAATTAAAATTGAATTATATTCCTTTTTTTTTGTGTGAGTATTGTATTCTGTCGAGCCTTTGTAGTGTAAATTTTTTACATGAAAGAAGTATCGAATTACAATATGTATGATATCTATTTATAGGAACAAACGTCAGATGCTTGATGAAATATTCAACAAGCCTTTTTTTTTAAAAAATCCTCTACCATTTTTCAATACTAAGCTGTTTAAATTTAATTTTAAGGCTTTATGTTATTGCATTTTTGGGAGCTTTTTTTGGATGTGACATTTGAAAAATTTGTTGTTATTGTTGAATAGACCCGGTTGCTCAGTGATAGGAGCATGCGACCGGAGATCTTAGGGCAGGGGTTCGAGTCCCACTCCTTACCTTACCTTCGCTTTCAATCATTAGATCATCTCTCAACTGATGTCTTAAACTGGCTCTATCTCAGGCTAACTTTTGCCAGCCTTCAATGCCAAGTGCTACACTGTATCTATCAACAGCTTTCTTCCGAGTCCCACTCGGGATCCAACATTGGGAATCCATTTATATCCTGAATGAAACTCAAAGTCCGCATGCATTTACAAGTTTCAGGCCATATTGTAGAAATTGCCATTTTTACAATAGCTTTTTACTTTCATGCATGTACATATGCAGCATCACAAAAATATTTCCAAAGCTAACTCCCAATTTCCTAGAAATTTACACAATTTCCTTGGCATCTACTTCCAAATCTACCATACAAAAGCACTCATATACCCTAAATATGGCTTCAAATCTAATTTGCATCATAATTCGCATTCCCTTTGACATTCGAACTTAACAAGGCTTCCTCACATGTCAAATATCAAAAGGTCAAAATCTCATTAAGCTTTTTGTCGTTAATTCCCAAAAGCCCTCCGTCTATCCAGTCATTAATAATAAATCACATTACACGTCTGTAATTAATACACTTTAAGGGTTGATAGCTTCAAGCTTTCTTTTGCAATAAAATATTTGATGTCATAATTTTCATGTCAAAACATGACAGGCAATATTAAATTATTTACCGGCAAGCTTCATTCATGAGAAAAAAAATTCTTTACGTAAACATTTTCCGACAATCTGCTTCTCGTTTCATAATAATTACCAGACATTAGGTGTGTCTATGTCTGAAGGCTTTATTTAGATCTACCGACATGCGATTCTAATTGCTTGCAAGTGCTTCTTCTTGAATTCTTATGTGAAATATTGGAGTCAATTAATTTACCTTGAACGGTGGCGCTTGACTTTGACAGGTTTGTTAAAAAATTGATGGAAGTTTTGAGAGGAAGAAGATGATTTTCATTCGTTTGGCTTAATTGCTGTTTGAAGGTTTTTGAGTTATGATTTTTAAAATTACTCATTATGCACCCTGCAGGCAGGTATCGCTGTTTGTAATGAGTTGAGGATTGTGGAATCCAGAGTTGGCAGAACTCTAATGTTGAGGTGTCTTCAATGGAGTCCGGACCAGAGTTGCAAAACAGGTTCCTGTGACAGGTAAAAACCGTTTAAATTCTTGATTCTGGACTCCATTAGAGGTGACTCTTCTTTTGGGAAGCTCTTCCATAGTGGACTTTTTGGACTTTTGGAGGCTAGACTCTCAATTGGGTTTTTTCTCCGTTGGACTTAAATAACAAATTTAGCAAAATCTAACAAGAATCTCCACAGATTCAAGCTATGATTTATTTAGCCATATTAATAATGCTGTGATAAATTCATCACGACTGTCATCACTGATCTCACAATTTGGTTGATTCAAGTAGGAAATTAAAGTCTAAAATTAGATATTCAGCAATGAAAACAGATAGCTCGACCTTTGGATCATTATTTATTAATGTCGGATATTTGGGTCAGTAATTGTTGAAATTGTAAAATCCGAAATCTTTTGACCCGAATGACATAAGCAGGCTAAGGCAAAGCCATATAGCTGATAAATAGATCCTTGTTGTCACTCGGATAGGGTATGTAAATTTGAATTAACCCTTCTCAATCAGGCAAGGTTGAGGACAAGGTCATGCAAGTTCAATATCATTTATCATTGATACAAATAGAGTAGCTATGCCACATCCACAAAAAAAAGGTCGATACTATTTTTGTTTTGAATATATTTGTGTCTGTTTGGCATCCAATTTTCATCCTTTTTGTAATGACTTAATTTACATCGAAAGGTAAAATTGGGTTAGTTATCATTTTTCGTGATTGTAAAGCAACAATTTGATGACGTTGATGTTGTTGCTGTGTACTCTATTCTTAGGAAGTCGAGGCATAAGAAGAAGAATCTGTCAGTTCGAGTATAAGGCCTCTATGTCCAAGTGTTTGGACAATAGACAGGATATTTGTTAACTTCTCGCATGAGAGGACGAAGGTTCGATTCTCAGCTGAAACCAACCTTTCAGTCATTACATAAATTGTCGTCGATTGCACCTGAGCGGCACAACTCGGCAGGACATATTTTTGCCATGAAATTGGATCAAAATCCGACGTCTTGGGGACTGTAAAGACATTCAGAACTATCAGGTTTGTCAGAATTGTCAACGCTGTCGAGATTGTCAAGACTGTCAATACAGTCAGTACTGTCAGGGCTGTCAGGATTGTCAGTATTGTCAGGATTGTCAGCGCTGTATCTTCGCATCACTACGGCAACTAACGGTGCCTTAGCGAACACGATTTGACGTCTACTCTAAAACAAGCAAATGACTTCATACAATTTGATGCGGTAAATGGCGTTCAAAAAGGACAAAACCAAGCTTCTTATGTCAAATCCCAAATTTGTATAAAATTCTTCAATTTGCAAATCTTTTTCATGTCGAAAATAACAGCCCTTCTACCCCTCCCCTCCCTTAATTTTCGTGCATTTTATGCAAAACAGCCAATCAGCATCTCCTTTCCAAGAACTTTCTTGTTGCTCCACGTGATCTTTCCCATCCATAGAAATTACTACCTTTTTCATTGCTGAATTCATCAAGATTGATGTTGCCTTCTATGTAAAAAAAATCCTCTTGAAGCCCATATTTAAAGAAAAAACAACCAAAAGCTGATAACAAATTGCTCGTGCTTAAAATTCTCTTAAGAAAATTTTTAAAAATAAAGCTCAATTTATTTTCCATTCTTCTGTCCGCTCGGAGAAAAATGAAGGCTAAAGAACATAAAGTCAGACGCTTTTGTTTACTAAAAAAGAAGACTTCTTTTTTTGCAATAAATTAGCCTCAAATAATGTAAATGCTGCAAATTAGAACCGAAAATTTGCGTCTTTAAACAAAAGCCAAATGCGGACCTTTTTGTGTTAAGGATATCAATTAGAGCAGAAATTTCACATCATAGACATTGCTATAAATGAATGAGCATTAGCATGCTGACTTATTTTAAGTGATTTTGGGCATAAAGAGCATTGGGGGCTGATTTTTTGAGGTTATGGGACATTGATAGACTGTAAGGCAATGGAATTGCACGTTTTGATTAATTTCAGCTGCTTTTTGAAGTAAGGAGCATCATCAATTCATGAATAGTTTCAGTTAGTGACATTACATGAGCCACATAGCCTAGCATGGAACTGGAGTTGCTTGCCAAGACTTCAAGACATGCCTGAAACTTCTCTTAATTTGTTACAGTAAAACTATTTGACGGAGTCCACCACGAAAAGGTCGAAGATAGGCACTTGGGTACAAGAGGCTATTGCAGCTGGCTGCATGTATTGTACATCATACTCTTGGACCCCCAACATTGTTAATTCATCTACATCATTTACGAACAATCTCCTAACTTCTAAGGAGCTGCTCATTAATTACGTGACAATCTTAAGAGGGTCATGGGTGCCAAGGCGTTTGATTACGCGTCAAACAATAAAAAAGACGGGTCCAAAATTTCCGATTTTCAATTTTCCTTGTTACAAAACTGATGAACGACTCCCCTAACCTAAATTCACAATTAAAAATTCATATCACATCCCACAAAAATTACGAAAATATTCATTATGTGGGAATAAAATTTATAATTATGTAATTATCTCTGGATAGAGCTCCAAACCCATTAAATTCACCTACGCTGGACATTTACAGCTCTGAAAATTCTCAAAATTGAATTAAATTTATTTTCACTTGCCATTTATTATCAATTAAATGTGCTTTTATGGCTAACCACATTTCATACATGAGTGGTCATATTTTTTGGCATGCTGAACAATCATCTACGCGTCTTTTTTGGTAACATACAATATGCACAACTGCATGCACGAATGTTCAACAATGAATTTCCAATTCGTGGCTTTTATTGGAATTAATTCAATAAGTTTCAACTGTTGCAATTTAAAAGGAATTTAAAAAAATTTATTTTCTAGATCATGTTAAAGTTTATTGGATGTTTATAAATTCATTTCGTCGATAAACATCCATTAAGTAATTGAAAATTGTCTTAGATGTTGAATTGATGTTCTTTTTTTGTTTAGAATATTGACTGGCCCGAGTGGCAAAGGCAAAGACACATCTAATATTTCATGTCAAATTATACGATGAGACACAGTGTGACTTTGACACAAAATGACTTTGACACAATGTGATTTTGACACAATGTGATTTTGACACAATGTGACTGTGACACAAAGTGAGTTTGACACGGTGTGGCTTTAACACAATGTTACTTTGACACGGTATGACTCTGACACGATGTGACTCTGACACGGTGTAACTTTGACACAATGTGACTTTGACACAATGTGACTGTGATACAATGTGACTGTGATACAATGTGACTGTGATAAAATTTTACTCTGACACGGTGTGAATTTAGCACAATGTGACTGTGACAAGATGTGACTCTGACACGGTGTGAATCTGATTCAATGTGACTGTAACGCGTTGTGACTCTGACATGGTGTGACTTTGACAAGGTGTGACTTTGACAAGGTGTGACTGTGACACGGAGTTACTTTGACACAGTGTGACGCTGACATGGTGTAACTCTGACATGATGTCACTTTAACATGGTGTGACTTTGAGATTGTGTGACTATGACACGGTGTGACTCTGACACGGAGAGTTACGCCGAACTTGTACTAGATTATGACAAACTAAATTCATATAATTATCTAATTTACCCTCAAAAACCCCTTTTTCATGCCTAGATCGGGATCTTCGCCGACTTACAGACAATCTTAAATTTATGACCTATATAATTTTTCCGAATTAAATTACATTCTTTTATCGCCTACATATTCTTTATAACGGAAATCATTTTAGAATACTTTACGGTAGTCATTAAGCTCCAAATTAAACTTTATTGAATATACACAAAAAATTTCTTAATTTTCTTCTCTATTTCTCTTTAGCTCATTTTTTATGCTCGTGTTTATAACGTTTATTGATTAAATTATGCAAATTTTATTAGAAGAAATTTTTCGATATTTTTGATCGGCAATCTTTAATGTATGCGGAACAATAATCGGCAGTGAAAGTTTTGCGAATGTATTTTTTTCGGATGTGTTTTATGTGACATTTATAATTAGATCAATGATGTTTGACAAAGGATTTATGTGATTTGAATGGTGTGTTTGGTTAGTGCTTCAGAAATTAGGCTTTGTGGCACATTAGCAAGGCTATAAACTTCAGTTTAGTCGTGGTAAGCTTGATGACTGGATAAAAATCAGGGCTAGAAATCGACTTGAATTTTTTATGAAGTCTAGTCGACTAGATTCGGATTTTTCATGCAAAATTCGTGTTTGTTGATAATTGCAGATAGAATAAAGAACAATATTTATTTCAACTCTATAAATATTAAAATACATTAAAGAGAGAGAAAGTACTCTCATACATTAATCATAAATAAAGAGAGAAAATATTCTCCTTTCAACACCCTAACTTATTTTATCTTCTTTACTTTAATTAATGGTGTTGCTCAATTACAGAGAGAAGGTCTCTCAAATCCCTAACTGCTTTTATACATTAGGATTGTTTCTTACTCCGACAACCTTTTTTAATGATCTAGCAAAATATAAAATAAACTCTATAATCTTTAACACTAATAACGTTATCAATATCCCAAGTTGCATCTTGTCGTTATCTATCAAAGTTATGTTAGTTTCATGATTCCTAGATCCTGTGTTGTCATCATTAGAGAAGAAACCCATTTTTCTACAACGATACAAACAGAAATGTTAAGTTTTAAAAATTGTTACAATATTTTTAAACTACTATTTCCTACTTTCAGAAAATTATTAAAATTAATTATCAACTTAATTTTCTTTTACTCTTTTCTTAACAAAGTACTGATACTTAATGACTATTAATGAATTGAAAAATACTTAATTTATACTAGACCGATGAACCGACGGTGCTTATTAAGCAATTCCACAGTAATTCCTTTCGTCAATAAATCCGCAGCATTTTCTTTTGTATTCACGTGGCATGTAGTCATCAATTTCTTTTTTATCGCATCGCGTATGAAGTGGAGCTTGATATCAATGTGTTTTGTCCTATTGCTATACACATCATTATTTGCTATAGCAATTGCGCTTGTATTATCCACATAAATCACAGTCCCTTTTGTGATTATATTCAGCTCGCCAAGTAATTGTTTGAGATACATTGCTTCTTGTGTAGCCGCCGCTAGCGCAGTGTATTCCGCCTCAGTGCTGGACAATGCCACCGTTGATTGTCTCACAGCTCTCCAACTGATCGCTCCTTCACTCAATTTGAAGACGTAGCCGCTCACAGATTTTCTAGTTGAAGTATCAGCACTCCAGTCTGAGTCACTATATCCATGTAGATCATTATCACTTTTCTTGTATAATAATTTCATGTCACTTGTTCCTTTTAGGTATCGCATAATTCTTTTTACTGCTTTCCAATGGCTTTCATTGTGGCACTTATTGTACTTACTCACATTATGAACAGCATATGCAATATCTGGCCTCGTCCCTTGTGCTATAAAGAGCAGACAACCGACAGCTTCCTGATATGGAATAGTGTCATCATTTTCTTTACTTTCCTCCAATTTGATGGATACTTCACAAGGATTTTTTACAGGCTTGCACTCGAACATTCCAAATCGTGTCAATACTTCTTTGACATATATCTCTTGATCGATATATATTCCTTCGTTCTTTTGTTTTATACGGATGCCTAGGCATCCTTCTGCTGGTCCCATGTCTTTCATCTCAAATTTACTGCTAAGATCCTTAATCAGTTTCTTTAATTTCTTTTCATCCTTATAGAAGATTAAGAAATCGTCAACGTAGATAGCTATCAATAAATTCTCTTGATAGTAAATGCAAGGATCTAATTTCAAATTTACTAGACCAAATTCCTTTAAGGTCTCATCAAGTTTTTTGTTCCAGCATCTGCCAGCTTGTTTAAGACCATATATTGCCTTTTCTAAGCGACATACCTTTCCAGATCCGTCATCGAACCCCTCGGGTTGCTCGATGTATAGTTCCTCATCAACTTCTCCTTGAAGAAATGCTGTCACAACATCGAGTTGATGGATTTTTAACTGGAATTTAGCTGCCAATGCAATCAGCAATCTGATATTTTGATATCGCACTACTGGTGAAAAAGTTTCCTTGTAGTCTATCCCATATCGTTGTGTGAATCCTTTTGCTACGAGTCTGGCTTTTCTCTTTGTAATCTCGCCATTTGTGTTCTTTTTGGTCTTGAATAACCACTTAGTTTTTATAATCTTCTTTCCTTTAGGAAGATCAACCAGTTTCCAAGTATTATTTTTAATGAGCGATTCATACTCATTTTTCATGGCCAGGATCCATTCTTCTCTATCGCCTCTGGCATTTACTTCAGTAATACTTACTGGATCATTGAGAACTTCTTCATTATCGCATTTCATGGCGAATTCTTCATTTGAGATCATGACAAGTCGCGCGAAATTTAGCCCTAACCTTGTTTGGCTCCTCGTGGTTACGTTAGGCATTGGATATTTAGGAGTCACATCTGGGATTGAGTTTGGTTGACTTTTCGGTGTCAGACCACTACTCATTTGTGGCACTTCCACAAATACTTCTTCTTCTTCAGATTTAAGCTCATCAACAGAAGATTCATCGTCATTTTTTGTGTCGTCATGTGTCGTAATCGGTGAGTCTCTTCCTTGACTTTCCTCATTGAAGTCAAGCTCAATCACACTCGATTCCTCTTCTGACACATGCAAGAATTTAACATTTCTTTCCACACATAATTTTCCAGTGTTTTTATCCACACATCGATATGCTTTTCTCGTTAAGTCATATCCGGTAAAAACCATTTCAACGGAATTTGAGTCAAGCTTCTTTCTTTTTTCTTTGGGAATCATCACCATTACAGGTGCACCAAATAATTTCAATTTGGTCATATCCACACGTTGCCCATAAAACTTCTCATGTGGTATTCCTCCGTGTACACTTGAAAAACTTCTGTTGATTAAGTAGGTTGACCAATTCACCGCTTCAGCCCAGAATTTCTTAGATAAATTCGCGTCAAACAGCAGACATTTTGTTCTCTCGATGATTGTTCGATTGAATCTTTCAGCAACTCCATTTTGTGCTGGCGTGTAGGCGCATGATGTCTCGTGTTTGATTCCACTACTCTTGCATAATGCCTCAAATTTTGCATTGCAGTACTCTAGGCCATTATCCGTCCTGAGTGTTTTGATTCTTTTTCCAGTCATATTTTCAGCATATGCCTTAAATTCCTTGAATTTGTCAAAGGCCTCAGATTTTTGTGCTAAAAAATATGTAAAAACAACACGACTATAATCATCTACAAATGTAATGAAATACTTAGCTTTGCTGAATGATTGTGTCTCCATTGGACCACACAAATCGCTATGAATTATCTGGAGAACTTCAGATGACGTTCTTGTTGATTTTGCAAATGGAAGGGCATGCTGCTTTCCTGTGCAACACACCTTGCAGCTCTTCAACACTTCAACGCCTTCGTTGAAATCTATTCCGTCAACCAATCCAGCCTTCATTTTGCTCAAAGCTTGAAAATTGATGTGGCCTAACTTTCGATGCCACAACATTAATTTGTCTTCATCCTTAACTGATGACAGACACTTGTTGAGCTGTTGAGTTTCCAACTTGTAAACTCCATTTTCAGCCTTACATGTTGCTATGACTTTGTTATGAGCGTCTTTTATCTGGCAGCCTTTTTTATCAAATATTACACTGTTGCCATTTTCAACAATTTTTGAGACGGATAGCAAATTTGCATTTGCTTCTGGCACATGTAATACTTCGCTTACAGTCACATTTTCATTTGAAATTTTTATTCTCGTCTTACCAACAGCTTTGACATGCATTTTTTGATTATTTGCTGCTACAATTTGTCCGACGTTGCATTCATGAGAATCAAATAATATTTCATGATGTGGTGTAATATGAGCTGACGCTCCGGAATCAACATACCACATGCTCTGTTGTTTCGCGCACATAGCCGCGCTTTGCAACTTATTACGATGTGAAATAAGAAACGCTGACTCTTTATTGGTGGTCGTTTCAGATTTCTTCTTGGCCTTGCATTCTTTTGCAAAGTGACCTGACTTTCCACAGTTATGGCATTTTAACTGTGATTTGTCTTTCTTTTTGGAATCCTTACCTTTCTGATTCTTTCTCACAAATAAGGCCTTCTCACCAGATGATGAAGCTGATGCCGATGTGGAATTATCTAGTAACTTTTGAATCACATATTCTGTAGTTAGCTGCTTACCGCTGGCATCCATGCTTAATACTAGTGGAGCATACTTTTCACCAACTCCCTTCAGAATTAAGCCTATTTTATATGCTTCTTCCATCTTCAGTTTCGACGCTTCTAACCTGTTGAAGTAATCTGTCATCTTACTTACATATTCTTGCATATCATTGCAATCTTTTAAGAATAGACTACAAGCTCCTGTTAGCAAGCTTACTTGTCGCGGAAGTCCTGCGTCTTCAAACATATTTGAGAGATGATCCCACATTTCTTTGGCTGTCGATAAATTTGTAATGTGACACTGTAACACAGGCTCAACTGAGAGCGTTAAATATGCCTTTGCTTTATTAATTTTCACTACATCCTTTTCAGTGCCAGCGAGGCACTCTGACAAGTCTTTTATCACTAGGATGTTTTTTATCGCCTCCTTCCAGGCATGATAATTTTCACTGCCCTTGAGGCGTTCTACACTAATGTCACCAATTTTTGTGCACATATTTAACTTTTTAATGATTCTATCTTTTCACTTCACACTTAATTCACCTTTCTAATTGTTTAATTTCTAGGTACTTCGTTAACTTTCCCTAGACGCTGTAACTGTCTTTATATATATATATATATTTTTTAAACTCACTGGTGAATTAACTTAACACAAAATAATTTCACTTTTAATTATTTCGCGTGTGACTAACTACGCTCTGCTACCATGTTGATAATTGCAGATAGAATAAAGAACAATATTTATTTCAACTCTATAAATATTAAAATACATTAAAGAGAGAGAAAGTACTCTCATACATTAATCATAAATAAAGAGAGAAAATATTCTCCTTTCAACAGTGTTGTCTTCAAGCCAGAGTGAGGAGGTCGGATTGAGGTCACATTCTTTCCTATGCAGACCATCTAGCTACAACTCTGCTTCTAATTCTGCATAATTTACCCACAATTTCATTTTCGCACTCCCAAAACATTGAGAAAAACTGCTTCAAAACATTGAAATTCAATCGATTATCATGCGATTGAAATAATCACAACTTAACAGTCAAACTAAAATCTCTCAAAAGAACATCCAACAAACTATAAATTCACAACTTTATGTCTCAAACTTCAATAATAAAATTCTAGAAATTCTCGCTGAAAATGCAAATTTCTTCAAATTTTCAAGGCACTTTGAGCACCATAGCTTTTATCATCACTGCCCTGTCACGATAAAAGCAAAATTATTCCTCCTCTTAATTTTACGATACAACAACAAAATAATCTTCTGCATTATCTTTTGTCATAGTGTGACTAGAGGCAATAAAACAAGCAACAAAATGCGTAAAAAGAAGCCAATAACAGTCAAGTTCACATTAATCTCTAGCATTGAATTGTCTTTATGTGATAGATGATTATGGTGATTTAACTGATGACTAATCATAAAAAATAATTGCATTAATAATAAGAAGAAGCAAGAGTTTTGATGGGAATTTGCCCGAACAGCACACTGTGTTCGATAGGGAACAGCTACTTCGATGGACATGAGTATACTATTTGGAATAATGTCTAGGTAATGGCTAGAGACAGAGTTGGCAGGATTTTGGAATTCCGGTCTCAAAAAGTTCAATAAAGCATCTCCAAATTAGAGTCCTGTCAACTTTGACTAGAACAACGGTCGAATGCCCACTTGGGATATCAATATTAAGACTCGAAGTCCCAATTCGATACCCAGATTCGCTACCATGACGGCTCCAATGACACTTGATCTCAATCCAATTTTAAGGCAAACAATTCAGTTCACCGAATTGTGTCACTCGGGTTAAACTGAACAAAAAGGAGAGGAGTGAACCAAGAGAATTGAATTTATGATTTGTATCATCTGGATTATGCCATTTGTAGCTTTTCATCTGGTAAAAATGGAAAAATGGATGGGGTTTTTTTTTGTTTCATGCATGGTAAGCTGTATTCAAGCTGTACTCAATTTTTTCATTGAAGGGGATTGTTTGGTTATGGTGTCAAGCATTTTTTGGTGAGAGCGTTTAAGGCTGTAAAATTGGCAAAAATGCAATTGATCCCGAACAAACCAGGAGAATGCTCTTGAGTAGAGCTCGAAATCGACCGCATACTCAAATGTCGCTCTAAACGCATACTCAGAAATCATTGAGCCTCCTTCGCAAAACTATGAACTGGCTTTGAATTGAATTTTTGATTCTTGAGAGTCTTCATCCTGAAATCAATCTAAGGATTCAATTTCCACACAGACATCACTAAAAGACACCTCCAAAAAGCTATCATTTTACAAATTTTTATTGAGTCTTTAAATCTCTTCCGATTTAATAAACATGTTAATCGATACATTGATTTTCATAAATTTCAAATAAATTGGTTGAAATTTGTCAAAATGTGAATAAAAGTTCTAATGCTACATAAAATGAACATAAGTGTTTTGACAAATTTTCTAGACATTCATATGTGATATATTGATTACTGCATGTATGCATTCCGATATAGAACTGAATGTGCAATAAATTATCGAAATTGAAAAGGTTCTGCACTGTAAATTATGTGCTGCATGTTTTGATAGTTTTCGAGCAATTTGACAAAATTGCTAATTCCTTTCAATTCCTCATTAAAAATTTCGACTCAAAATCTTCAATAATTCACGTCATAAACCTTATTTTCCATAGTAACTCAGCCACTCCCATTCCATTAACGATTAAAAAGTTCAATAAAATTAGTCAATATGCTCAAAAATTTTGACATTTTCTGTGGCTCAATTATCCATTTGCATTATTCAAATGTTTATTGAGCATCGGGCAGATTTGGTTTCATAATATCAACAAATATCAGCTGAATATATAATGACAGTAGCTTTTTTGGTGTGCTAATGAATTTGTTTAAGGAAACCTGATCCTGAAATGGAAATTTTTCGGTCGTCATTACTGTGCCGTTATTGTTTTTGCAGAGATTTTGTCAGAATTCAATCTAATTCAGCTGAATTTAATCCAATCTATTCAAATTCAGCTTAATTCATCTCAATTTAGTTCAATTAAGCTTCAATTCAATTTCAATTAAGCTTCAATTCTGCTTCAATTCAGCTTCAAGTCAGCTTCAATTCAGCTTCAATTCAGCTTCAAGTCAGCTTCAATTCAGCATCAATTCAGCTTCAATTCTGCTTCAATTCAGCTTCAGTTCAGCTTCAGTTCATCTTCAATTCAGCTTCAATTCAGTTTCAATTCAGCTTCAATTCAGTTCAATTCAGTTCAATTCAGCTTTAATTCAGTTCAATTCAGCTTCAATTCATCTTCAATTCAGCTTCAATTGAGCTTCAATTCAGCTTCAAGTCAGCTTCAATTCAGTTTCAATTCAGCTTCAATTCAATTTCAATTAAGCTTCAATTCTGCTTCAATTCAGCTTCAAGTCAGCTTCAATTCAGCTTCAATTGAGCTTCAATTCAGCTTCAAGTCAGCTTCAAGTTGACTTCAATTCGGCATCAATTCAGCTTCAATTCTGCTTCAATTCAGCTTCAATTCAGCTTCAATTCAGCTTCAGTTCATCTTCAATACAGTTTCAATTCAGTTCAATTCAGCTTTAATTCAGTTCAATTCAGCTTCAATTCAGCTTCAATTCAGCTTCAATTCAGCTTCAATTCAGTTTCAATCCAGCTTCAATTCAGCTTCATTTCAGCTTCAATTCAACTTTAATTCAGCTTCAATTCAGATTCAATTCAGCTTCAGTTCAGCTTCAATTCAGCTTCAATTCAGCTTCAGTTCAGTCCAATTCAGCTTCAATTCAGCTTCAGTACAGCTTTAATTCAACTTCAATCCAGTTTCAATTCAGCTTCAATTCAGCTTCAATTCAGTTCAATTCAGCTTCAATTCAGCTTCAATTCAGCAAAATTACACAAAATCGTCACAATTTTCAGCACAAACTTTAAATTGACAATATTGTTTGCATTTTCAAGCTGTGTTTATCCAACCATTATTTTTCAGCGGTGACATGTGTAGCTGTGCTAATGCTTTTTTATGAACAGATCGATAAAAAGTCTAACATTATTCATAATATATATTTTAATGACATTCATATCCTTATTTTTATATCACTGAACTTGCCATTGTTTGATAGATTTTTCCTTGTTGTGTTATTCATATCCATATCCACAACACATATATGATATATTAGAAATAATTTGTTTGGAGTGAAAAGGATATGGCTGTTTATATTACCCCCACCACCCCAACATACACCCCCATTCATTGTAGTTTTAGTTGCTTTTATGTGCTGACAAATGATTAATGCGCTTATTCAGAAATTGCAAGATTTATTGATTTCGATATAGCGGGTGATGAATGTTAGTTTTTGGAGTTTATTAATGGATGGGACGGGAATTTTGGATTTTAAAGTTTTGTTGATTGATTATTAGGTTGGTCCTTAATTTTGGATTGTCTAAGGCTAAGTTGTCTAAACTATAGTCCGAGGCACACTTGTGTGTCACTGAAATTTTGTGGAAAATGCTATGAATCGCATTCTGTGTGCGGTTTTAGTCAAGACTTACCTACAGGGTCTGTCCTGGTCTAAGGTACTGGCTTGGTATTGTGAATGAGGATATTATGCAAAGATGGAAAAATGAAGATCGTAGCCAGAAAGACACAACATGTAATGAAGAAGTAACATTCGGTCCCAGACGTAAGTCACACAAGCCAAAAGCCTAAATTATCTTCTAACTTCTAGGTGGAAATAGGTTTTTAACAATATTTTACCTTAATTTCAAAGCTAGAAGCTTGCAAGCCATCAAATTTCTCCATTATTCCTCACCACCGACCTCCTTAGTCTCCATACAAAGCAACAACAGCTACACAATTCATGTTCAACTCAACAGCATTGCACTTGCCAACTCAAAATTCATTCCAAATTATTTCTTCAATCAAACTCATCCACCATATTGACATCTTAATCTATTTCCTCAGAATTTCACTATAAACATTCAATAAAGTTTATATTTGAGGCGTAAATGCAATCGACGTTTCCTTGAAATCATGAAATATCGCAACTAAATTCCAATTATTTATGAGCAATGTGATAAAATGTAATGAAAATGTGGAAAAATGTGCTAAAATTACTTGCTCATAAATGGCCATAAATCTAGTATATATAAAAATGTTCTGAACGAGAGCTTTTTAATAAATTTTTTATGGTAATTTATAGTTTTTGTATCAATTTTGCTGGTTTTTGCGTGGAATTTATTTTTTGCTATAATAATAGCAACTGCCAATTGGGAATATTGAAGTGAAAAATTATTTGTTTTTGGCAGTTTGGGATTTTTTGGGGTATTTAAGGATAAGAGCCAGCTAGCCAGTCATATCAGGTTTTTAAGTACATTACTTTTTTAAATAAAATGCGATAAAAATTTAAGGGAGATTTGGGACTTTTGTAAGGTTTGGCCAAGAACCGCAAGTCTTCAGATTATGAGTTTTGATTGTGGATTTGCAAGCTTTGCAGATTTGCAGGTCTGTTGGTTTTGGCTGTACTTTAAAGCTCGTCTAAATCACCGGAGCTGCAATTTTTGACTGCAAGTCTAAAGATTTGGACAAACCCTGCATTTTTATATGCAAAACTCCAAGAAAATTGAGTAATTTTGTTCACGGATGGGTGTTGAGGAGAGTACGATTCTAATTTTGTATGAAGTTGAGTCGATTGGAACTGACTTTTCCATACAAAATTCGAGTTTGGAACTGACTTTTCCATACAAATCCGAGTTGACTTCGAGCTCTAGTGTTGAAGATGGGAGGAGAAGGGTTGGCTAAGAGGAAAGCGGAAGGATGTGAAGTTGCAGAACTAATTTTTGTGAATTGAACAAATTTCACATAAATTTTAATGAATTATTTCCAAAAATACTTATTTGAACCCTCAAAACATCAAATCACATAGAAAATTTCCAAATTACCACAAAAATCCATCTAATTAAAAGATTAATTCAACAATTCTGAATTTTAATTAAACTTTATCATTGCACTTGTAAAATGCTGTGTAAACAAAATTTCATCTGAAATGTATCAATTCAGGTGTAAATATGGATAAATGAAGCTATCAAATTTTGATGAATTTTAAACTTTTAATTAAAAATATTTAAAATGGAAAACCTTTTATGTTAATTCGATTAATGATGATTTTATGAATCATTTATGTTGAATGGGGTTTAAAAAAGAATTAAACTATTGAAATTCAATGCTGTAATCCAGAACTTTGTTGCAGTTTTTGAAGAGATTTAAAAGTGGAAATGATTAAAAATTCAATTTGAATAATTTGAATTAAATTTGAAATCGAAAAGGATTTCTCAGAAAATGAAGTTTTTTTTCAAGTATTTTCAATTTGTTTAGGGCTACGCCTGACTACGCCGCTGTACGAAATGTATCAGTAATTCAAAATCTCTAATTATAAATTAAAATTAAAAGAACATTCAAAATAATGAATAAATTACTGTTTGAATTGTAAATAAGAATTTAATTCCATAATTCATTGTCAATAAAGAACTTTGCGCGTAAAATGCGTCATTTTATGATTTCTAAATTAAGAAAATCACAAGAAAATCTTTCAAATTAATAAAAACAAATTCAGAAATTATCAATCAAAATCCTCAGAAATTTCATTTCCAACATTAATTTCAAAATTGAATCCTTTTAAATTAAAATTGACAAAATTAATGTAATTCGATTGTTCCACAAATCAAGTCTGATAAAATACAATGAGTTGAAGTTCATTGGAAAATTCAAACAATTTTCAACTCTTTGTGAACTGTACATAAAGTAAAGTTCAATCTTTACACAAGAAATTTTCTTATTTCAATTAAATAATGGCATTTACTTTTGTGATAAAGAAAATTTTGTTCGACAAAGGATTTAAAATTGTAAATTTTATTTAAAAGTTTGTCATTGATTTTCTCTTTTAGTTATTAAAAGTAAGAGTTTGAATTATTTTGAGAATTATTATTAAATTTGTTTTAATTGTTTAAAATTTATTAAAAGAATTCAAACAAATTTCAAATTGAATGAATAATTATTTAATCTTTATTTATGAATTGACTCCGAACGAAACAAACAAAAAAGGCATTACTTTGGAGACACGGAGTTTCAGGATGGAAACCAAATGTAGGCGGATTCCAATTCGTTGACAGTTCCAAATGACAAAAACGAAGATGCCGCCTCAGCGTCAAATGGCTTTTAAATAGACACGATCGGGACAAGTTTTGAATGGAAGCTAAATGTCGAGCACATGACATCCAAGTGGCCAATTTTTGGCTGTTAACATGGAAATTGTAACTTGGATACCATATGGCAGCCACTTGAGAGCTCTTGAGAGTTCAGTGACGAAGCTTTCAAACTTATCTGTGAACGAGCTCTGTAGTGGAGCTCTTATGTCTTTATTTGGCAGCCATACTGATGCGGTATTTTAATTTGTGTCGCTCGGGAACTAATCTTACATAAATTGCTTGTTAAATCAACAATATAATCACATTTTTATAAATTTTCATCATATTTTGAATGAATTTATCCGAGAAGCACATGTCACTAATTATACCAGTTAATAATAATCGGTTAATCAACTGCGTGACTCTAGCAATATGCCGAAGATTCAAATCAGCTCAAAACTCAGAATCACATCTGTCTGAATCCAAATTTTTAATCAACTAACCAATTTGTGCTGTTCGGCTTAATTGATGAACAATATTCTCAGACTATCCCCCTTAATTCCTCAATTATCATAAGTGTGCATTGTTAAAATCCAATTACTTAATTCCTTTTACTACCATAACAACCATCACAAGCATCTGTAACACCAGCAACAATTAAATCATAATTCAATTAAAATTATTCACATAAATCCATAATTTAATTAATCTCACATTATGATTATCACACGTAATAACTTAAACATGTTGACGATGCTATCAAATATGCAATTTTCATTATAATTTTCCCAACCATGTATTTAAATTAACTCTGTGAAACTTACAAATTAGATAATTTAGACACATCTAATTTTAACATATTTTCATGCCATTGCTAATGTTCTAATTCCTCTCAGTTTACTGATTCCCGTTTGGTAATGGAAAATTATTGCTGATTGCTGATGTAAGATATCTTTGAAGTGAAATGGAATTGATAAGAAGAAATTTTCGATTCTTTAAAGGTTCTTTGAAAAATGAGAATATAAGAGCGTCGCTTTATACTTTAAAAGGTAGAACGTGTTGAATATGAATATAAATTGAGTGTTTTTAGGGAGAAATTGTTAGGATTTTCAAGGTGAATTTGGACAGGAGGGAGGAAAAGTTGCTTTAAAAGGGCGATTTCATCTGAAATTCAAGAATTTGAAGTAAGTTTAATAGAAATTCTGAATATTTCACTAAGGTTTGGAACTTTACATTAAAGCCTTACTACGCTGGCTGGGAAGATCAGCTGAAATCCCTGACCTCTCGCAGTTGAAGTCTAAAACCAGCTCTTTCTTTGGCTGTCCTTTGTAAATTGCCAATAGCAAGATCTAGAGCTCGAAGTCGATACACGTGAACTTTACTTGAGTCGAATCGAAGTCAACTAGGGTTTCTGAAAATCGGCATTTTTAAAAAACGACCCATTTTCCGTTTTCGTTAACGTCATCAGAAACCCAAAATTCGAATTGGTTTTTTTGGTCGACTCTAGTGGACTTCGAGCTCTGCCAAGAGCTACACTATTTCTATCAACAACGATGGGTCAAATCCCGTCTCTTTCTTGGGAATTCTTGGGAATTCACATGATATAGACAGCTACGCACTCGATAGTAGTCATTGGCAAGCTGTTTTCAGCAATAAAGTCAGATTCTTGGTCAGATACAATTGTAATCTAAGGGATACCATGGGTCGCAATTGATCTGTAGGGTCAGCGAAGTAAATATGCAACTATGGACCTTGATTTTCATATTTTTTGTAAATCAGATGAAAATGTGACTCAAAGGCACTCTTCAAGACACCCCCAACCCCAAAATAAGCCATCAAAATACCAAGAATTTCACTTACATCCTGTAAAATTTCAACCTCAGGGATATAGCAAATAAAGTCATCATATTTTCCTTTTTCCTCTTCTCCATCATCATAAAACATCTGTTTCGTAAACTGATTTTTGTCTGCATTTACATTCTGCGTATATGATTTTTAAGGATGTGTACATAAAAAAAGCCTCACAAGTGGAAGAAAAAAATATTTCTTTTTCCGTTCGGAGGGCTTCGTATGAAGCACAAAAGCACAATGATGAATGACGGCAGCAAGAATCATGAGAATATCCTTTTATAAGGTTGAATCTCTTTGTGGAAGTTGTTTTTGAAAAGTTTCTGCGAATCTTTGACTTTTTGAGAATTTAGATTGAAAAAAATTGTCATAAAAGACTTGAATTGAAATTCTATATTTAAAAAATGCTTAATGAATGTGCTTGACTTTTTGACATTTTTTCCAAGGCTTATCAAATGCTGTACAATTTATTTTCCATAGAACTCGGCAATTGTTTCAGGCAGATAGAGACTTTAAATCCTTTTTGAAGCTTGATTTTTTTTTAGACTTTACTAATTAATTCTTTTTAAATGTCATGTGATTTATATAAAGAGTAACTGTGGGTATTTATGCATCTGGAGTTAATTTTTGCAGTGCTGGAAACGATCTGGAAGGAGATTAGCCTTGAAAGACATTTTTTAGGAGAATAATAAAGTGGATTTTAAGCACGATTTTTAAGATAAGATATGACCTTGGATAGCTGGCATAGATTGCTTTAAATCCAGTGATATCCAGTATAATCATAGCACATAATCCATTACTTACATACCTCGCTGTTTGTACCGATCATTTGTGATCCATGACCTCACCTGTGATCTTAATACGTCTGCTATAGCTGACTCTATCGCTGGTTCCGTCTGTCAGTTTCCAAATGCTGTGCTATGTCTCTTATCAGCTTCTCTCCTTTAGTTCTTGTGTTTTCCTCGTTTTCTTTTACCATAAACAAAATTTGACTTGAATGCCTTATTTAATGGAGCTTCAGCAAGTCTCATGCAACAACATATCCTGTCCACCGGAACCTGATCACCTTAATCCATTATCCTAATCAAATCCTTTATCGAAATTTCCAGAATGACTGCTGTTTTTGGAAAAATATTTCCGAAAAACTTCCCAAAAAAGTCTTAGTCTCAGTTTCGGCATCAAGAAGCCTTAATTTTGAAAAACATCTCTAACAGACAATGGTCCTAAAAGTATTCTCTGTGCCTGTTATTGCATATCAATGACTCCAAGGTTTCCAATTTCTTTTGTGCTACGGATCACTTAAACCGTAGCACAGCCTTAAATCACCCCTGAGGACATCCTGAATATTAGCTACGACACTCTGATTGTCCATCACCGCATCAAACAATCCCCATTTATAACAACTTTATCAACAAAACAATTTTTTCTTCTTCATTGCTCTACATTTCATCTACAAATTTCAATTACTCATTGTCACCGTGCTTTCCTTTTTCTCATCCAAAGATGATAAACATCTCTAAGGTATTTAAAACACTGCAAATCTTCTACATTTTTCAAACTTAAAAAAGTTGTTCTAGTGCAAAAAGAAATGAGGATGAAGTAACAAGTCTCTTTGGGATTATTATTGTCTCGCTAGTATTGTTCCTAAAACATCTTTTCAGCATCTTAATAAATAATTATTCATAAACAAAAGAAAATGAGCATCTGCGTAGCTTTGTTGGCGGCAATAATTTGCTTTTGTTTTGGGATATTTTTTTGGGAATTTTTTAAATGAATGGCTGGAATCAGGGTTGGATTTGATGGATTTTTGGGTGGTCAGTAGGGTTTTCTGTAGTCTTGGTCTGACAAATCTCGAATCTTGGATCTTAATAATGTTCTTGAAGACCATTGGTTGCAATTTGATTTCGATTGAAATTTCTAGGGTTTGTCCTAAACTGTAACTTTGAATGAACTATACGGTGATGCCAAAAACTGATGAATAGTGCTTCTAAAATGCAGGAAATGAAGCCGATTCTTAGCCAAACCCTTGAATTCTCCTAATTTTAGCTGCGGAACTGACATTCTCTTTAAAATAATCATGTAATTTCTTTCACAACCAGCAACTAGTGAATATGCACATCATAGGCATCCGCAACATAATCAGAGCAAAAATATTAATCCCCGCTGAATGACATTTAGATTTTCATTATTATAAGTGATGCCTTTTTTTCATTTTCATTATTACTTCTTTGTGAACTGATTAGAGCCTATATTCTTACACAGTGTAAGTTACACTAATGAATTTTTTACACTTTTCATCAAAGCTTTGACACTTGACTGTCATCCATTCTCATTACTTAGCTATTAGAACATCCATATAAATGAATATTGCGATCCATAACTATTTAACTTACTTCTTGTATAGGATGTTGACCTAAATCGATGATGGCAGTTGAATATCTATGGAAGTCAGTGGAAGCTGTTTTTAAGTAAAATTGACGTGGAATTTATACATTAAATATTTTAAAGAGAAATGTGGAA
Source organism: Chironomus tepperi (assembly GCF_022539635.2). NCBI lineage: Eukaryota > Metazoa > Arthropoda > Insecta > Diptera > Chironomidae > Chironomus > Chironomus tepperi. Next base: position 9,314,087 of record NW_027226207.1, read on the forward strand.
GTAAGAGAAGGAATTGTGTGACCGAAATATGTGTCTTTATTGGTTTGGTATCAAGGCATTGACACTCTTCATCCGCTTTCATCCGGCCCATACAAATCATTCATCCGCTTTCATCTTCTTTCATCCGGCCCATATAAACTTTTCATCCGCTTTCATCCGGCCCATATAAATCTTTCATCCTCTTTCATCCGCTTTCATCCGGCCCATATAATTCTTTCATCCGCTTTCATCCGACTCATACAAATCTTTCATCCGGATGAAATTTTTGTATGGAAAAAGAAAAAAAACACTTCATCCGGATGAATAATTATTATTTTAATTTATTTAGAATGATAATTTTTTAGAAAGCAGTTTCTGTGATTTTTATACATTATGTAAAGAACAGGAAAGAATTATCTGAGTTTTAAATTAAGATTGAGTAAAATTTGGTAACATTTTACTACATTTTAACACATTTTTCTATTTTTTCACGTATATTAATAGTTTTTTAATAACTAATATGGATTTTATGATGCAATGATCATTGCTAAAATGTTGAAAATAGCTCTCGTGTTTCTTTACAAGGTTAAAATTCCTCGAAAAGTCTAATTTTGCTTAGATTATATTGTATTAAGATGAAAATTCCTCAGAAAAGCCCTGCATTGCCTCGATTTTTGTATATTAGAATGAAAACAAGTCAAACAAGTCAAAATTTAACTAAAATTTCCTATATTAGAGTGAAAAGCCGTCGAAAAAGAAAAATATTCACCTCAGTTTTGCTATATTTGATTAAAGTTCCTTCGGAAGAGTTATATTTTTCCTCAATTATCCTCTATTAGGGTGAAAATCCCTCGAAAATGTCAATTTTGCTTTAATTTTCCTATATAAAGATGAAAAATCCTCATATAAACCATAATTAGCTTCGATTTTAAATTATTAGAGTGAAAAATTCTTAAAGAAGCCATAATTAGCTTTGATTTCCCTATATTAGGGTGGAAAACCCTCGGAAAACCCATATTTGTCCTGGATTTTCATATATTATTGTGAAAAATCGTTGGAAAAGCCAATTTCGACTCCATTTTTCTGTATTAGTTTGAAAAACTCATCAATTTAACATCAATTCTCATATATTAGGTTGAAAAAGTTTGAGAAAAGCCGAATTTTTGGACGAAAAATGATGAAAAATCATGGAAACTGTTATATTTTATCTTAATTTTCTCATACTTGAATGAAAACTTTGGAAAATGCAATTATTTAAACTAATTTTCTCATATCAATGAGGTAAAACAACATAAAATATGATTTTTGTATTAAAAATATTCAAGTAAAAATTTGTTTAAAATCATTCATCTTCTTTCATCCGGCTCATACAAATCATTCATCCGCTTTCATCCGGCCCATATAAACCTTTCATCCGCTTTCATCCGGCCCATACAAATCTTTCATCCGCTTTCATCCGGCCCATACAATCTTTCATCCGGATGAAATTTTTGTATGGAGATGAAGAATCCTTTCATCCGGATGAAACGTGTGTCAATGCCTTGTTTGGTATGGAAGGTCCAGAATTTAAAGTCGACACGAATTTGGAATCGTCTTTAAAGTCTGAAAGCTTCTATAATTTTACATGCTAATTCTAAAAAATGGACATAATCATTGAACTTAGGATAAATGATAATAATAGAGCAGTTGGACATGATGGACGCTAAACATTGACATTCATCAGATCGGCTTTTAGCCCTGGACTTAGCCTGGATCTCTAAAACTCACAAGAAACACTCAAACCATATCATTTTGTCTTGATCCAGATTGTTCCTCATCATTTTGAATTCCACAGTCACTCCTAAGCTTAACCACAAATTCATGAACATCCTTATGCTGCTTATTATCCAAAGACCTCTTTACTATATCCACTCCATTACTCTCAATCTTTAAATACTCAATTTGAGCTTCCTTATTCATCAGAATCTTAATATTCTCCCAAACAGCTTCAACAACTTCCTTCGAGCTTCTAATGACTAAAATTGAAAAGAAATTGTTTCCTTCATCATCAGCATGCTTTATGATTTCTAAAATTTCCGGTTGTTTAAAATACTTGAAGAATATTTTCAATAAACATTCATGGACATGCTTGTCATTGTTATCATATGCAGCTATTTGCAATAAGTTTTTACTTCCTGCATTTATGTTGGTCAACATTTTCTTGATTTGATCACGCAATGTGACTTTTTCCAGTTCTTCTATCATAAAGTCAAGGACATCAGCTGATGAGAAATGTGCAGCAGTGCTGAAGACAGTTTCCTGCTGGTCATCAAGTTCCAATAAAATTTTTGAGAATTCTTGATTGGATATGAATAAAATTTTAAAGTATGTCCACAAAATTTGATGGATTTCGAGAGGTTTTGGCCTGCAGGCTGCAATTTGAAGGAGGTTCCTCTTCAGTTCACCTTTAGACTTCATAATTTGCCTGAATTGGACATCCGTGAAGTTAATTTCAAGCATTTTCATCGTCATTTCAATAATCGCTGGATTTTTGTTGGATATAACCAAAAAATGAATAAAATTCCTTCCATTTTCATCAACTTGCAGCATAAAGTTCTTCAGTTCCTCCTTATTCTTAAAAGTTCCAACCAAAAGTCCCCAAAAAGTCTCATGAAACTCCAAATTCTCATTTCCAGCCACAATATGAAGCATATTCTGATCATCATTTGCTTTTTGCATCACAAGCTTCTTAAACAGCTTCAATAATTTTTGAGAAGCATAAAACTTTTCAATTTCCGTCCATAAAACCTTGAGACTTTCTTGATTTCCTGTTTGAATGCAGACATGCAAAATATTTTGTTCCTGACTGTTGACATTTTCCATAAGTTGGAATATTTGGCTGTTGTTGAAGAGTTTGAGCATTATGGACAGACATTTATGGAATCTTTGAGGTTGAAGGCTTGTTGTGCGGGCAAGGACGTCGAAGACATTTCCATTTGGTGGCTGTGAGGACTTCTTTTCTAGAATTTCACGGATGAAATTCGGACCTGCCTTTTCGGATGTTTTAGTGACGAAATTTTCAAATACTTCAATGCTTAGGCTTGATTGCAGTATGGCATGGGCAATATCCTCACGATGGATCAGTTTCTTGATGTCTGGAACTTTAAGGAATTGCAGCATAAAGTCCTGGAATTTCGTGAATATTTTGGAATTTTTGGTGTTAATTGCGATGCTTCTGGCATTTTTGGATAGTATTTTGTTGACTGCTGCATAGTCGCCAGTCTTAAGGACATTCACAACAAGGTTCGCAATATATTCATGGTTCTGGATGAAAATTCCACCAAAAGTCTCAATTTCGTAGAAGCTTTTCTGACTTTTCTGTAGCTTATCCTGAATCTTGTCCCATTCTTCAATAATATCATTAAGAAACAGCCTGATGACTTCAAATTTCTCAATAGTAAGGATCTTGACAAACATTTCAAGAATTTGTTCATTAATTTTTGGTTTCTTAAGTGCTTTGGCAATGAAGTCAGCAACAAGGAACTCAGCAATCGTGCCATGTCTGAAGACATAACTGGCATCAATTTTAGTCATTAATTGAAATGAATCGACCTGATTTTCAGACCAGGCATTGCCATTACCTTCTAATCCAAAAGATTTTGAATATTCAGGAAGTAAATTTTCCATCGCAGCTGATTGATGGACTTTCCAAAAATTAAGGCACATTTCCAAGCTCTTTTCATCTTTTGTGGACGTCCATACCTCGCACAGACTTTCCACAAATCTCTTGTAGATTTTCGATTCCTTTAAGTTCAAGTCTGCATTCTTATTATCTTTAAAGATGTCAGCAATCATTGTCAACAATTGTGGAAGTCCAATTGTCTGTGACTGTAAAGATAAAGCTTTGTCAACAAGAACTTGTGCTGATTCACAATAATTATCAAAGTTTTCAATCAAAAGACTTTCTGCGTCATCCTGACTTGTCACCAATTCTTTGTCTTTTAAGTCCATCAGCACCCAACTTCTGACTATAAAGTTTATGGCATTTTTGGCAGTAAAGTCATCAAGTTTGAAGGATTTTTCAATTTGAAGCTTAGTCTGTAGTTGATTTTGTAAATGGAGTCTTGTTGTAATCCACAGCTGATTCCCTCCATTTGCCTCAAATGCTATCAGTATGTGGATGATGTATTCTATAGACTGTGGGGCAAGTTCGTCAATTCCGTCAAACAGAATCAAAATTTTTCCATTTTTATAAAAATTCTTGAAGAAATTTCGTTCAATTTTGGATATTGACTTAAGGACATTGTCAGTCATGAATGATGGGAATTCTAAAGACTGTGACTTAACTTGTAGATCCAACATCCTCAAATCGACGTAACTGATCCATTTCCCCGGACTTTGATCACATAAAACATTCAATAAATTCTTTAAAATCCAAGTTTTTCCAGCACCAGCAATGTCTGATATAAGGACAAATCTATCCTCTTTTATATCCATCAATAAATCCTTTTGTGACAATTTAATTCCATTTTTAGAATTGTCAATGAAATTCCTCGATTGAAAAAGGAATTTTTCGACTGACTCGGTCGCAAATTTTGTGTTAATTGAAATTGTTTGATCCTCAACTAACAAGTTTAGTAGATTATCGTCGATTAATTCCGTAAAATGCTTGAAATTCCTTTCTTTTTGTTCATTAGTCACTGATTTATCTGTCAATGACTCAACATTCCTGCTCAGTAATTCAAAAAGAGAATAATTTGAATTATTTTGAAAATTTACTTTCCTTTGAAGCAGTTGTTCCTGAGTATTGACTGTTAAGTCATTCCAATTGTAGTTTATGTTCATTATTGCTGGTGTTAATGGATGATTTGACATGTTTTGAAGCAGTTCTTCACTCTGACTTGGACTTGAAACAATGAAAATGAAATTTGAAGCTTCATTGACTATTTTTGGTAAATTTTCGACAATTTCTTTGGAACAATCCACAAAAATATTCAAATTTGTCAATGGTTGCTCAAAGATATCTGCGATTTTGAAATTTTTCAAATTTTCTGACTTGATGAAAAGGTTTTGAGCGTCAATAAAATCTCCAAACAAGCCTTGGACATGCTTATAAATGTCAATAAACAATAATTTAGGCACATTTGTAGTCACAATGACTAATTTACTGCTGACTAATTCCTTAACATCCTTAACATTCAAAATCTCAAATTCCTGCCTCGAAATCTCATCCAAAAGTCCAACAATTGCATTCAATTTCCTCGCGTATATCCGACTCTTCAAGCTAAACTTCAACATTTCAGACCAAACGTAGTTCCGGAAAAATCCAAACAATCCTTCATACTTTTTCTGTAGATGAATAAGCTTCAATTCATCATCATCATACTGTGCGAGAATTTGCATAACTATAACAATTAATTCCCGATGGATATTCTCACTACGGTGTGATTTAAATGCTGATGATATGATTCCGTTGCATTCATCGTCGGGAAATTCAGATTTATTTAAAGACCACTTGTCGGTTCCTTTGAGGATAGCTTCATAGATTGTTATAATATCTACAGTATGTTTATAGTACGGATATCCCATATTTTCGTAAATTATATTAATCACATGATGACAAAGTTCGCGTGATAATATTCCTTTAATGACTTGATCATGTGAATTTGTTGATGACTTGGCTGGGATGATGATGAATTTCAATGGATGAGTAGATGATTGTGATGTGGTTGAAGGCGATAAGTGGGAAGTTGGTTCCTAAAATAGAAGATTAATGGATTAATTAGATTGAAATTTGGTTGCTCGTACAAATATACTGTGAGGGGAGGGTTTGAGCCTGTAATGTCATTAAGATTGTGCGAATCATTGGAATACTGGCAACGGATGCTGGAGAGGGATCAGCTTCTTGTGAGAATCGAACTCTGGTCCTTACAAATGAACCTAAGTCTCAACAATCTGTGACTTAATCACTCGGCCATAGAGGCTCTACTCTAACTCTGGTAGCATTTTCTACAAATGGCTTTATTCCCTAGATTCCAATCCGAGCTGCACAATACAGGGATGTGGATTGTTCACCATAAAAATGGGTTGATATTAGTTTTCGTGGAGCCGTCAGAGCAACTTCGTGTCTAACCGTTAAAACGACCACATAACGATGCCCTACTGCACACATTGTGTTGTTCAAACGGTCTACTCTGACACCACAGAACCTTGAAACATAGTTGGCAGAACTCCAACGTGGAAGCGCTTCCACTGGAGTTCAGACTCTCGTCCATAAAGTCCGGAGATTCGGACTTCACTAGAATCCGCATATGGACTCCATAAATAAAAATCCAGTGGAGTCAGGACTCCCAAAAAAAGTTGAGTCCGCATTCCTAAAGTCCTGCCAACTCTGCCTTGAAAAAATTAAATATCCACACCACATCCAATTCCCAACACACCAAAACTTACCACACAACTCTCAAAGTCAAAGATAATCCTCAAACTTTCACAAGACGCTGCAATATCAAGCATCTCAATGCCAAACTTAATCTTGTTAATATCCTCAAACCATTTCATCATCTTTTCACGATATTCGCCTTCTTGTTGCTTATTGATTTTTCTGTTATTAATAAATGATCGTGCAGACAGAACAGCAACCGAATTATTGACGTCACCAAGCATTTCATTGATTTTAGCTTTTTTCTGTTCATTGACATGTTTGTTTGCTATTTTAAGATCCTCATCACTGAGGACATCCTCATGAGTGTTGAATTCTGTCGCATAAAATCCAAGAGATTTAAGATAAAAATAAACTTTGATTTTTTTTGCGTCAATAGCTTCACTTAGTGCTGATTTGTTGGTGTGATTGTAGATAATTTTAAGGTTTGGATTGTTGTTGATGTAGTTGATGATGACTAAGAAGTTTTCGGACTTTATTGCATCCATTAATCCAATTCTATCAGTGATAATCCTTTGCAGTCGCTGATTATCTGACGAGTCTGACTTGAAACTTTCAGGAAATGGAAAGTCTGAATATTCCAGCAAATCACACAGAATGTCAAGCTGATTTAACTGAAATGCACTTGTGGATATTTTCTCTTGATGCTTAAATGGAAGCTGTTGAATCAAATGAGTACAGTAAGTAATTAAATAGTCAATGACTTCCTTGTTTTTGTTTTCAATTGCTGTCAAGAGCACTGATGGATTTGAGTGGTTGATACTTGAGTTGCAGGATGAGAGGCTTGTCTGATCCTTGTTGTCATCTTCAACACCATGATCTAACAATGATGCCATTGATATGACGTGATTTATTGCTGATTTATCGTCTGATGTGTCATGAATCTCATCGAAATCATCATGAATAATGTCTGACAGATATTTTTGGGATTTTATGGTTAATGCTCGTCCGTCACTTTCAAATGAAACATCTAAGGATGCTAGAAATTCCTTTTTGGTTCCATATGCAGCACAACTTTGAATGATTTTAATGAAAAATTCATCAGACAGCTTCAAAATTCTTAAGAATCTTAAAATAAGAACAGTATGTGTGACTTTTGGCAGCTTTTCAGCTAGAATGTCCTCAAAATTCTCAAAATTCTTGTTCAAAAATGAATGCATGAAGGTTGTGAAGTTTGAAACCTTCTCAAAGGCCTTGTCTTGCTTCTTAATGCTTAAAAAAATTCCTGACTTCTCTTCATGGAAGTAAAATTTGGTCGCGCCTTCATTTTCTGACGACAATTGCAGAATCAGCGGACGATTCTCAAATTTAGTCAGTGACTTTCTAATTTTATCCAGCAACTTGTTCCTTGTCAACTTTTTTTGGACGAAATTTCCTTTGTAGAATTCAAAATTTTTATTATTAATCACAAAAATGAATAAATTTGGATATTCATCCAGCCGTAAATCACTTAATGACATTAACACGTCATCCAACTTCCATTCTGATGTGAATTTTAGGATTTTACAGTTGATTTTTGCTTCATTGTCGATGTAATCCTTTGTAAATTTAAGGACAAACTTCTCGTCTACCTTTTTGAAATTTCCACTAAGGATGTCCAACTGTGGACCTTGATTGCTCATTTTGAATATGATGAAATATTTTTAAGTCTAAAGCCTTCAAATTTTGTACACAAAATGATGCTGATAAGTAGAATTTTAAAAATAACATGCATATTAAGTGACGCATAAGTGACTTATCATTTGTTGCTCATTTTATCGTGAGTATTAGAGGTTCTCCATGTCGGGAATGATTCATCAATTCAGAGAAATTGTTGATTCAAGCCAGATGTCATATAGAAACATAGGACTGAGGACTGAGGACGACTGAGGACAACTGAGGACAACTGAGGACGACTGAGGACGACTGAGGACGACTGAGGATGACTGAGGACGACTGAGGACGACTGAGGACGGCTGAGGACGACTGAGGACGACTGAGGACGACTGAGGATGACTGAGGATGACTGAGGATGACTGAGGACGACTGAGGACGACTGAGGACGACTGAGGATGACTGAGGATGACTGAGGATGACTGAGGACGACTGAGGACGACTGAGGACGACTGAGGACGACTGCGGACGACTGAGGAAGTCTGAGGACGACTGAGGACGACTCAGGACGACTGAGGACGACTGTGGACGACTGAGGACGAGTGAGTATGACTGAGGACGACTAAGGACGACTAAGGACGACTAAGGACGACTGAGGATGACTGAAAACGACTAAGAATGACTGAGGACGACTGAGGACGACGGAGGACGACTGAGGATGACAATGGCAATAATTTATAATTTAGAAGCTACCTGCTAGGCTACAAATCAAGCCACAAAAATTCCTTAATTATTCTCCAAAACATTCCTAAATTATTCACCAAAAAAACATCTGGACGTCCCGCATAAATCACATTCCCCAAATAAATAACCACATACATCACATAGAGGCTTTACTGTTTCCTACAAAATTCCTTATCACATCAGCTCGCTATACACAATTCTTAATGAATAAGAAGAACTAAGTCCGATATCGCATCAGTTACATAAAACATAATTATAGAAATATTTCATTTATACATAATTCAAAACAGCAACAGCATCAGCAGCAAATGAAAAAAATATTCAGAATAGAATCATCAATTCGACGACAAAAATGCTCGAATGGATGGAAATAAAAAAATGAAAATGGAAATTCCCAAGTGAAATAAATGTGGGTTGCAAGTGTCGCTTTTTTTCTAGCAATAAATCACTCATCTGACTGGAATTGGACATCATATTCTATGGATAAAGGAACGAGGACATGAATCCTCCTTACGGTATAAATTAGTCAATAAAGTCGTCTCCATTTGAGATGAAAATGATCTTAAAATCAATAAATTCATCATCAAATTAAAAAAAAATGTGCTATAAAAATTCAATTTTGCTATGGTCGTAAAAAAAGCGCTTTTGTGCTTGATAATTGAGTGCTCAGTCAGGCAGGGATGTAGCAAAGAAGTAAATTGTGAGAATTTCTAAGATTTGACATCAATTGATCAATTGACATCATTTGACAGGCTTGATGCTGTCCAGAAGCCACATTTCATGAAGTCCGGTCTTCAACTAGACTCCATGCCAGATTTGTCGCCCTATCCTTCCCTGAATGCCTTCCAAGAACCTCATAAGACACCTTCTGCAACTCATACTCAACAGACCACCTCCTAGCTACATCCCTGCTACCCTGCTGCCCTTTCTAGTCACGAAGTCATAAAATTAATAATAATTTCTTTCAAGAATGAAAGCTTAAAGCTGTGAATGAAGAACCGTAAAAGATAGTTGCAGTAATGAAAGACTGCGACATGACATTGAGATATGAGAATAAATTGCTAATAATTTTTACGAGGGTATGAGATGATGAATGTACAGTTCCGATATGAAAATTGTGGTTTGTTTCTATTTGCACGTCCATTATGAATAGATTTATAATTTTTGTGTGGATGGTGACTTTTTTATGGAAATTGGTGATGTTTACTTATTCTTTAAAAGCATTAAAAGAGGCAGCAATTAGGTGGAGTGGAGATATATGTGGTTGGACTTCTTTTATGACTTGAAGACTATTGACTGGAAGTTTGTGATTTCCTCGAGTGGGATATTGTGTCAAATTTCAATTTTGGACGTCAAAATGGATCGAAATCCAGCAAATCTAAGGCATTGACTTAATTGACAGCACTTACTGTACTTACTGTACTTACTGTACTTACTGTACTTACTGTACTTACTGTACTTATTGTACTTACTGTACATACTGTACTTACTGTACTTACTGTACTTACTGTACTTACTGTACTTACTGTAGCTCCTTTCCATATAAGTACAGTGAGCATTATCCTGTATTTTTGGAGCGTCTGACCTGGTCTAACCCTTGACTAAAACAGTCAGCAACATGACTTTAAGGCACAATAACCTCATTTTGTCGTTAAGCCTTAAACATGACAACTTCGCATTCCCCTTCGCTTCTGTTGGATTATTGTCCTTATGCTCTACTTCCTACGCTCCATTTGTCCACCCAGATATGCATAGAATGTCAATTAGCGACTCAAAAATTTATGCTGCTTTACAAAATGTACATAATGTCCCTTAATCACCCACAGTCTTTACATCATCGCTATAAACATTTAATTACATTCTTTTGCCTTGTTTTCATCCAAAACTGACCGAGTGTAGGTTTAAAGTTATTCTGCATACTTGGATACATGATAATTTCACTACAAATCTTGCCTGTCTAAATCCACAGAGGGCACCATAAATTTAGACACAACATTTTTACAGTCGCTCAACAATGAGAATCTTTGTGTAAAAGTCAACACAATATTTCATGGTAGACGTCTGACACATTTACAACAAGCTTTAAGTCAAGTTGACATGAGAAATTTAAGAAAGTATTTGTCTAGATTCTTGTTGAGCTTTTAAAGATTGTGGGTGAATTTTTTGGTGTTGGTGTTGGGGGTTTTGAGCTTTGAGATATGTGTGTATTAAGGGAAATAATCTGGAAATTTCTTATTATTCTAATTTGAAGTATGTATCTGAGGATGCTGAGGGAAATGTGAATTTTTAGATGTTTGTGCTTCCAAATTGATCATAAAATAGTTGTCAATGCTCTTAAGTTTTCGAACAACACAACGTGTTTGCTAGGCGATCGATATGATGCTGTACTAACGGAAAGACGTGAAGTGACCATAAATGATCATGTCTGCTGATTTTGACCCATTTTTACGGGTTAGCCTCATTGTGCCGTTCGAGAATCTTTATTATTCTGATGGTTTGCCATCAACATGGCGACGTACCCTTAGCATACAATAATGTCAAGTTATTGTCCTGTTAATAACTACATCTAGAATTTTAGTCCATTCATGACTATTCACCGACTATTTCATACCACTTCCCTCTCGGTGCACTCATTAATAAAATCCTATGTCTCTTGAGTCTCTTTGCCTTTATGAGCTATTCAAAGCAATTTCAAAGCTTTAATTAACCTCTTAAAAAATATCATTTATGGCAACAGTTTGCTAAAATTACCATAAATGACAAAAACTTTTGAGGAAATTAATTAATTGACCTTTATTTTTAAATAAATTCATAAAGATTTAATCACTTTAGAAACTAACCAAATGAGAAAAGTTTGAATAATTTTGTCAATGGGGTTTGGGAATGTTTGGAAATTATGTGATGGTAAAATTGGGGTTTGTAGAGTTGATATCGTGGTAATTAGCAACAAAATTGTTGAATTTCTTAAAAAAATTGTGATTTTGGTTGTGCGATAGTGTCTGACCGTGAAAAGCACAAAACATTGTTACGTTTTGACCGTAGTGAGTAACTTGTGTGACACACTAGTGTGCGCCAAAATTTGTTGAAAATGAAATGAACCGTATGCCATGTGAAACTTCAGTCGAGACTTTGCTGGCAGGTGTGCCGTGAAAAATAAAAGATTCCCCATAAGTGTATTGGCTGCATCAGGTTTTACTACGTACTCGTATCTTTGCAATGTGCAGAGCTAACTTGTGGTTCGGATCCCCTTATTAACGGATGTGGTACAGCAGATTGTTAATTATAGTGTCTCAATTTCATAAGACAGGCGTAAGGGTCCTTAAAGCATTGTATATACCACTGCGTTGTGTTCTTGAAAAAGGGAAGAGACTGACAGATGAGTTGAGATTTTGTTACTCATCAACCTTATCAGTAAACGACTCAGAATCTTTAATTTTGGTAAATTTTCACAGAAAATCAAGAAGAAATTCGGCAAAGTTTGTACTTTTTTTGGTCAATTAACATGCAAATGAAGAAAAGGACATGATAACTAGAACCCCAAATGGATCGAGATAATTCCATTTTATGCCAACTTTCAGCTTGAGCTAGCAAAATTTCCATTCTAATTTTTTTATACTTTCTGCATATTCCTAAACAAACATGAGTAAATCCAGTCATTACCAAAATAGCTTTTTACATAAAAAATCTTAAACTTTTTATTTGCAAAATGGAAATAAATCCAGCATAAAAAATAATTTGTTAACTAAAATAACAGAAAAAGAAAGCTAAAATAAATATTTGCAGACATACAGCAGATGCTTGTGTAGAATTGTAAAAAATTTTTGTTAAAACTATCCAATAAATTTTCATTATAGTTCCTAAAAAACTTAATTTATCTCTTTTACGACGGATAAAAGTAGTCGGGATGTGATCAATATTGCTTTGTTTCTATTTAAGTGGAAGAAGTTTACAGAGTAAAATAAAAACTGTAAAATGCATGCTCAAGATAAATAGAATAAAATTTATTTCAATTTGAATCGAGAAGAAAAAGTGATAAAAATTGAATGTGAAAAAGAATTGAGAGAATAGATTGCAGGATGATAACTCAACTAGGAAAATTAGAGCCCTTTTGCTATTTCTAACTTGATTTACGTATGTAGAGGTGTTGGGTCTGTTCATTTATGGAGTTCATGAGTTTTGGAGAAGGGTGGTTAACCTAGCAGGCAATAATCGTGCTGCCAAGAGCAGAGTAAGCTGAGAGCAATGCTTATGAGCATGCTCATCTAGTATATTTAAGGATACTAAGCGCTCGAGAGCTTGAATTTGCCAAGGGACACGAAATAAGATGTAGAGCTTCATATGAAGTTCAATCGGATTCAAAAAAGACTCCAAACTCCGTTTAATTCCCAAATGTACCAAACCTGATCGAGCCACATTTAAATACTGCCACCACGGCGACAAGGAATCACTATACTTAGAACCTATTGACAGCAAAGTAACAAATTTGGTTGTTTTCGTCAATTTGGTTGACATTTGGTTCTAAGTATGCATTACAGGCTCTTCATCGAGATGACTACACTTCAATGTGTGCCCATTAGGCTTGTATCGTCCAAGATTACAGCATCAAATCTATAATGAACATAACTTGCCAATAAACCCTAATGTAGATCTATGTAAAAGTTCAAGGAGAACATATGCTACATTGAATAACATGAATGACGATATCATCTAATATCAGATGAGCCAATGATGCCAATGAGCTTTGATATGTTCTTAGAAGATACAGAATTATCTACTGAGAAAATTTAAAATAATCTGTTAAGCCTTCTTTGTTATTAAAGATTTAAAACCTACACTGAATATATAATAGGGAGATTCACAAAAGGTCAAGTGAAAGACTTTCAACGATTTTTCTAAGATTTATTGGGATGCAGAAAAATTCCTTCCAGGAAATAATGTTCAGGCTACTAACTAGTCTATTAAAAATAAACAGCTTAGTATTAGGTATTTTCATAATTCTGAAAGGATTCGAGTTTCGATCTTCGAAGAATGTTATTCTGAATTTTACCTTTTCAGAAGGAATTCTTGACAGATATTGAGACTTAGATATGGTTGGTATCGAGAATTCTTAGTAAGTTTGTATTCATTCTGTGGTTTTCAAGCTTCAAGGTTCAAACCATTTGTCTTCATAACCTTTCTCGAGATGACCAAAATAAATTACAGCCTCGATCAAATTAAAGTTCGTCCAATATGGAGGCCTACAGCTGTGGATGAACTATAAGTTACGGTCGAAAACTGCAGGCTTGTGCATCTGAATGCAGAAAATTCAGCTCTGCGGGACTCGGCCGAAAACCAGTACAAATCATTCATGATACTCAAGTGACTGCCACATTGCTTCCAACCCGATCGACACAATATCTTCAAAGCAGCCAAATGGCGTCCACATGACATCCAAATGACAATTTGCAAGTGGCAATTTTCATGTTAATTGTCATAAAGATTGCCATTTAGATGCCATGTATGATTATTTTAACTGAGATTTTTTTAACTAGATCTATAACGGAGCACTTTTCATGTTGATCGCTCGGGTTATCCATACAGATTTAAATTTGGAATTAAATTTTAATCCATTTTAAATTTAATTAACTATTTATAGCATTTTAGTCCGAATTGCATTTCCAATCTCATTCAAAACATCATCATTCATTCAAAAAAAAAAAACTTTCCACATTCCCCAGCTCATCAAACTCAAAAAATGCAATAGCACACTAGTGTTAATTATGTGATAAAAATTCCTCTCTTTCTTCACCCATTCGAGTAAACATTGCAAATAAATCAATTTCAAAAAAAATAAATTCATAGCTTAGTTTCATGATAATATTTCAATTCACAGGTTGTTCTGCATTCTTTCGTGCTGTTTACGTTAAGGAACAAGAAGAAAATGTGAAAAATAAAGCCAAAGAAGGAAAAGTTAGTTCCAAAAAATAATAAGAAGATTCGTGCGAAAAGTTACAAAAATTAAAACAGACAATGAAGTAGAAGAACAGAAGAAAAATAGCAGAAGCGATAATCAGGCTGAAAACTTTTGTGTGTGCTTAAAGGAAGTGAAACAAAAAATAAACAGAAATAATGATGAAAAACACCGAAAAGATGAAAAATAAACATTAAAGTGTGAATCTCATTTGATAAATTTAATGAGCAGGAACTGGATATGAAGCTATAATATATCAAAAAAGTGGGTGTATGTGCTTTAAATTTAATAATAAAGAACTAAAAAAAGTGAAGCTGCAAAAAAAATGGATTACGAGAACAATAACTTACGACATTTACGATGGAACGCATCAAGTCATCAGTATTATGCATCACAATATCCATACATCCTTGTCGATGACAGTCATTTTCAACATATATTAAACTATACGATAGAAAAAGGCGATGCAATATTTGCTAATGGTACGAGCTTTAAGAGCCACAATGAGATGACTGGCAATACCAATAATACTGATTTTGAGTGTAATGCAAGCCATGAGCATGATGAATCAGGATGGTTTAGTATGGAATTTCAAGCGACTCTACATTTTATGTATATAACAATTTTTATTATCTCATTACTTGGTAATGCTATGGTTGTGTTTATTGTATGTCAATCATCGAGAATGCAAACTGTTACGAATTATTTTATTGCAAATTTGGCACTTGCTGATATGAGTATGGCTTTCTTTTGCATACCATTCTCGTTCATCTCACAGTTTGTACTGCAGTGAGTATCAATATTATTTTTATATCACTTTTTTTTTATTGATCATAAAGTTGTAGCTGACATTGACATGGTTGTGAATTGAATTTTTTGTTATGTAATAGCTTTTTTAGTGATGAAACCCGAGTAGGACATGTCTTCATGACAGTCCCGAGCAACACAAATGAAGAACGTTCCGCTTTGGAGCTTTGAAGGTCAAATGACATTAATATTGCTACCAGATGGTGGCGGCAACCACTTTGGTATTACTAAAAGAGGTTTAGCGGAGCCTTAACAGCTCCATGGCGGAGCCTTCTTCATTTGTGAGGCTCGGGAGTGGACATACTTTGAATCATGCGATTTTAGGTTGATTCCCGGCCGTTTCTCTTTGTTGAGGCTTCAAAAGTTAGTGAGGTTTAGTTAGTGACATTACAAGCGTTACTTAACCTAGCATGGAGCTGAGATTGGCAACTTAGGCATTCAGACATGTCTGTAAAGCTCTCTTCTTACAGTAATGTACCAACGGTACCTAAAACCGGTCTCATTGCTTGTTAGGGATTCATATTTTGTTTGACTAACTTATGGACAATTTTAAACATGTGTTGATCGGAAAATTGATTTTTCGAAGCCAACGCCCCTTCTCCTACCCTTATTTTGTAACTGAATCCCCAACCCTTCTACAATCTTCAATAAAGCATCAATTTTATCAGCTTTAAAACTTCAAAAAGCATGAATTATGGAAAATTGAGCTTGAAAATTCTTATAATTAATCCTGTGTTAATTAGAGCTTGTAAACATAAAAGCTATTGTCCTCAAAACTTTTTAGAAAATATTGGAAATTTCCTAATTATTTTCAAGTATTACTTAGCATTTATTCTTTCAATGAGTCTTATGAAAATCCATTAAAAAAAGTATAGACAAGCATAAAATATCGCATTTAATATTTAATATAATATAATGAAGATTCCGAGCAGCACAAGATGTTTGCTAGGTCACCGACACTGTATTAATCCAGAGTGGACAAAAATACGTTATAACTGTTTTATGGCAAGTTAATGTCCAGTTGATGACTAGTTTGTAACGTATTTTTGTCCTCTCGGGAACAAAAGTCAAGAAGTGGGAATGGCGGCTCCACAACCGTCCATTTTGACCATTTTGTACAGCGAAACAACGGGAAACTCTCAGGATACTGCGGGAATCTGCAGATATTTGCAGAATTTTTCCGCGGAAACCTGTTTTGTCGTTGACTATCAATCCAAAAAATGCTATAACCTCATTGTGCCACTCGGGGACACTTCAAACTCTTTCCATTTTCATAAAAAATTGTATCCCATCATCACAGTCGAGAATATTCAGTCATCAATTTCAATAATAAATCAAGGCCAAATTGCTCCTTCCAAACAAAAATCATCAAATTACAGCAAAAAACTATATTAAAGCAAAATTTCTCAAGTACATCCAATGAAAGAAGAAGAAAAGTTTTTTAATAATAAAAAGAAGCCAATGTTGCTGCATCATCAACTCATTCAGTTTCAAGTGACACTTAGTAAAATAATTCTAATTGGGAAAAGGAAGGAAGAAAGTAAAGGAAGAAATTGTGGTGGAGATACTTAAAAGTTTGTTGGGATATTGGGGTTGGAGTTGACAGGACTGCATTATTGAGGAGTCTTAACTGGTATTTTACTTACTTACTTCGATGGCCGTACAGATCAACTGTGATCCATGGCCTCCTCGGCTTTCGCCTCCCAATTGCCAATACCAAATATAATGCTGTCTCTATTGACAGCTTCCACTGGTGTCTGGACTTCAAAAAATAATAGAGACAAACTCTGACTCCAATGGAGTCTTGATGGAGCCCAGATTTAGTAATTTTTTTAGTCCGGACATCAATGGAGACTCATTTTTCGATTCTCAACGTCTTGTCAACTCTGATCGGAGTATTAAAGTATCTAGGATGTAGGAATGACTAATTTAATGGTCATGTAGTCCAAACGCTTCTGAACCGGACTGTTTATTGGACTTTTGTCTCGAAAATCTATACAAAGTTGGCAGGACTTTGTATTTCGGATTCCAGTGGAAGCGCCTGTACATTGGAGTCCTGACAACTCTGAATCGATGCAAACTGATGATATTGTCGACTGATGATTGACTTAATCTCCGTCAAAACTTCCAAAAGCCAATAATCCCTAAAATATACCCCATTCCATCTCAATGACAGCTGTAGCTCAGCAATGTCATTTTTCTCAATCCACTCAACCCTAATGGACATTAGAATAAAAGTTTAATTGTCAACAACACCGATTAATTTTCATTCATTAGTGCAGCATCTCATCCTTCAAGTGCAAATTTACTTTTTTTTTCTGTGAAGCATAAAGTTTCAACTATTTTTTTGTGCTACTCAGTTCTGTTACCTGCCAACAAATGCTGATTTAGCTTTAAATTAATGTAAGTTTTCCCTGTTGTTCATTTAAAGCAGGACTTTGCATAAAGTTGACATAAATTCTCATTTACAATCTTGCAAAAAATGCAGTTAAAGGAATTGGAATGCAGATATACAGCACAGTTGAGTTTTGATGAGTTTTTATATTCGTGGAAATTTGCATTTATTAAATGAGCTTTTTTAATTATTTTTCTTTGTAGTTTGTAGTTTGTGGGAACTTTGTAGAGAGATTGTTGCTTGTAGGAGTAAAGGCAGGTGGGATGATTGGGTCAAGAGCCATATTTTCGCTGAATACGCCCTTGACAAGACACTAATGAACATAACTAAGGACAGAGTTCAAATTCGATTCTAATTTTGTATAAAAAAGTTGACTCGAGTTGGCTCGACTCCACACAAAATTCAAGTCGATTTCGAGCTCTGGCGTTGGATTTAAGCAGAGCTTTTAGTCGACTAGAGTCGACTTGAGACACCTAAAATAACCGAATCGACTTGAAGTTGAGTACATTTGAGTCGAGTCGAGTCGATTCGATGGCAAGGTTACCCTAATAGCTGTCTTTGGCTCATTTCCATTAATTTGCTCCTATTCCACACCAAAAAATCATTTCCCATCACAACAAATCTACAACTTGTTGTAAAATCCTCACTGAAACTTGTTAAATCAGCTTTATTAAATTAAACAAAACTTTTTATTCATTTCCATGTCAAACAGCTGTTAAACATCCTTTATAACTGATTTTTATCCATTAAATAATCCATTTTCACTCTTTATTTTCACAGATACTGGCCTTTTGGCTCACTACTATGCAGGATAGTTAATTACACGCAAGCCATTAGTGTGCTTGTTAGTGCTTATACGCTGGTCGCAATTAGTATCGATCGGTATATTGCTATTATGTTTCCGCTGAAGCCTCGCTTGTCAAAAAGGTGAGTAAAATTTGGGAATTTTTGGTGGCTTTTTCCTCAAATGAAGGTTTTTGGGATTGAATAAGCTATTCAGATTTTTAGCCTATAAAAAGTTCCATAAAATTGACATTAATGGATGTAAAAATTGCTTCTATAAAATTCCATATTCATCCTCATCGCAACTTTTTCATCAAATTTAAATCCAATTACTTTTTGATCATGGAAATAATATCTGTGAAGCACAGCAACAGTATGTGGAGTAAATTGACATGTTAACAGCTTTTGAGCAGCATGTAAAGAGTAAATTAGGTTAAAATTGTCCTTAAGTGTTTTCGTTGCTGCTATTTTAGATTTTTATGTAATGACAAGAAGATTCGGGAAGATAATTTTGTAGATGATCAAAGATGTGATGTGGATTTTAAGGATGTGATGGGAGATGAGGAGCTTAATGGGTTCGTAATTGGGAATATGTTGAGAATTAAATTGAATTTTTGATGGAAGAACTCTTGAATTTTGATATAGAAGTTATGAATAACTCTTAAACCCGAGCAGCACAAAAAGGCTCTGAGCCGCGATTCAACTGTGTATGGGTCAAAAAAGAACAGATGAAAAAGTTTCTTTTGCCGAATCTCGAATCCATGACCGTTTGGTCGGTATCATAATAATTAGGTACTTAAATCCGAAGCCATTTCGTCTCCGAACTATCTCGACTCACAAGGTGTCATCAAGGCAACATCACATCTTACCGTCAATAAAGCGACTTAGCGGTTAGCAAACACATTGCGCAGCTTGGCAAAACCTCTCAGAACGTGCTATAAAAGCTCCATCAAACAGTCAATTAAAATTATAAAAAACATCAAGTTCCTTGATGTGCTTGATTCAGTAAATTTATTCCCCGCAGTTTCTCTTACAATTCAATTATTTACAGAAAACATTTTATTGCATTAAAAATAAATCTCTTGTCTAAGCTCGTTTTCCAATTGTTAATCCTCGCCATTTCCACAAAAAGCTTGTATTTTATTCTCAATCAGTTGAGCATAACTTGCAATGTAGGTTACAACAACTTCGCTTCGTTCCTTATCTTATTTATTGATTGTTGCACTGTTCTCTTTATGCATTGTTGAGGGAATGAATCAATTGCTGTATGCATTTATTCTAGAAGAAATTACCGTGAGATTGATCTTGGATGTCTGTTGCAATTAAGATAATTGGATTAATGTTGATCTTAGGGAAAATTGGATTTGAATTGTTTTAAGCTATTTTTAATTAGTTTTCGACTATTGAATTTGGTAATGAATTATAGAATAATGGTATATCCGATACTGCAGAGTTGTATAGACTAGGGCAGTGGTGCTCAACCTTTTACTTTTCACGGCAAACCTTAATGGTAAGCCTGGACACCTAAAGTAAACACGGCACTCGGTTCATTGCATTTTCAAGAATTCTTTGCGGCAGGCTAGTAGGCTGCGGCTCATAGGTTGCCTACCCCTGGACAAGAGTATACCTGTGCTATGCACCTTGACAAAATTTTTGTGTCGCAGATACACAAACCAAGTTAATATGACAGAAACAGAGAAAAAAACACCCGAATTTGAGTTGATATTCTCTAGGATCGAACCTAGGTCGTTGGGGTCTCTTGACCGACACTCTAACTATTAAGCGACTGTCGCTTTTTTATTGCGTTTAACTGTATGACTTAAAGAGCGTTAATAAGGCTGAACAGATTTATTTTAGGGATATAATGATCAATACAGTTGATAGAAATCAACTGAAGGTAACTCAAGTAGTGTCCAGATTCTACTGAACCTCGCGCCTCTACTCTATAGGTTCAAAAACAAAGATGCCGGTTTTCTGGACATTTTGACTCTGGAATTTTCATAAACCAGAATCTGATTGAACATTCGCTGGAATCATGCTGGAATTAAACTAAGCGTACACTCATGTGGGTAACACAAATGAGGAAGGCTCCAGGTGGCTTCCATTTGGTGTTAATTTGGTGACAGAGAATCATTAGGTATTGGCAATTAGCAGGCAGAAGCCGGCAGCTTTAGGCGACATCTGAGGGAGGCCATGGATCACAGTTGATCTGTATGGCCGTCGAAGTAAATAAAGAAGTATGATAGAGCCTTCTTCATTTATATCGCTCGGTTCTACCAGTCGATTCCTACTGATTATTCACTCCTTACAACTCACTCCTATTAAATTAATTCCTTATGTATGAATAGACATACAAATTGCCATAACTATGTCACGTTAAGTTCTTCTCGAACAAAATTTCATTTTTAACCACATTTGTAGCAATTTTGAGCGACATCCCATAGCTTTCTATTCCACATAGCAGTACTAGTAAACGTTAAACTGAAACAGATAGCAGAAAATTGTTTCGTTTTCTTGTTATATGATTCTCAATTCCCTGCTGTGCGACTTGTAAAGGCATCTTCTTATACCTAGAATGATGTTTTATGACTTCTTATTATTTTCATCGGAATCGATTGATATCTTTAAAGCTTTTGACTGTTTATCTAAAAGAATATATGAATGTAAAATATTGACATTGAGTTTTCACATTTGTTGATTCTCATGTAATTCAAAGGCTGTGGGTTTTTTTGTGTGATTCTGTGGAAGTTCATCAACTAGTTCATTGAAGTGAATTTTGATATTTACATATGCTGTGAAATTCACATGAATATTTTTGGTTTTTTGCGTATTTTCTATTGAATTTTTGTGAAAATAGACATTGGATGTGGCTCTGTGATTTTATGGTTAATGGTTTAGTTAATGAGTTCTATGGAAAATAAAGTCAGAGGTTAATAGGCAAGGAACATGCTTTTAAGAGCTTACTCACTTACGTACTGGAACCATGCTTTGACTTGGAGCCTAGGTTATTACAAAAGGCTTTCCGTCTGACTCTGTTACTGGCGACCTCACAAAGCTTGTACAGATTCTATGTTTTGACATCTAATTGACATTCCTCCAATTCTGTTCTACGCCAAGTTGCTTTTGGAGCACCAGGACGTCTTTTTCTTGTGGATTTTTTTGAGCTTGCTATACTTAAATAAACTAAGTATTAAGCAAGGTCACGAGCTAATCAAGCTATTTCTGCTTTTGAGATCATATTCTTAGTCTTGAGTGGGACTCGAATCCACTCGGAACCTGGAAGCCCGAAGCTCGAAGCTTGAAGCTTTCGGTCGCATGCTCCTTCCACTAAGTTATAGAGGGTTGTTACGGAGTGTGGCACAAAGCACAATTAAACCTTCCCTTTCTATCCAGTGCTCATTACGCTGCTCTTATCGTTTTATTGGACTACAGCACTTACTATGTTACGCTATTAGGGGTGAGAAATGTTCCATAAGTTGATTTTTCACGTCACGTAATACCTGAACAGCCCCAAAGCGACTCTAAACAAAATTTAAATTTTACAATTTAATTTAAAACTTTTTTATTTCCTGACATGTGTTTATAAATAAAGCTTCCAATTTTCAATTACAATCCTTACATATTTTTTCGAATAAATTGTACTCCAGAGAATGTAAATAAACATAGATTTTATAAAGCAGCACTTCCAACACAAAAGAAGGAGTTTTTTTTCTTAAAAAGAACATTGATTACAGCACGAAGAAAAATAAAAAGTTTTCTCATTTACCTTCCGCTTCCTCCAAAGACACGAATTAAATTGGAATAGGGAAGAAATATTTTTCTTGAATTTGAGCATGAAGCTTGTGTATGGAATCGTGAGAACATTTTTGCTCCTTTTTTAGCATTCAATCTTTCTATTTATAAGTGAAGGAAGCTGTCTGAGGCATTTAAAGGAGATTGAAATTCCCTTACAGGGAATTTTCGGGGAAAAATCTTGAGTTTCTGGGAAAAATATAAGTAAAACATTAAAATCAGATCCAGTGAACATGCAGACACATTATGCTCTAACAATTAGATCCAGGAAATGTCCAGTTACATGATTTCCTAGCAATAGAATCGAGCAAATATCCAGGCACAATAATTCCATAATAATAAGATCCAGGGAACATCCAAAACCATTATGCTCTATCAATGGGATTCAGGGAACATCCAGTTACATTATGACCTAGCAGAAGGATCCAGGGAATATCTAGACACAAAATGTTCATGATAAGAGGATCTAGTGAACATCCAGCAAGCCACTTAGCCAGTCACCTAGCCAACTACTTAGTGCGGGCCTTTAATTGCATTACTTTTGAAGGAAAATGCCCTAAAAATTCTTCAGACCAGGAATCGAACCCAAAACATCAAAACATCAAAAAATCTACCTAAACTTCCACAAGGATTTTATGATTTTTCCTCAATTCTTCTTGATATAGCAATTGAAAAGAAATTCTTTTCATGAGAATAAAAGCTACAGATGACTGTTGAAATATGCTGTGCATTTTATTGAGAAGAAGTAAAAATGAGCAAGAAGCGTTATGTTATGTTGTTGAATATTTATGATAGTAATTTAATAGTTTATATACACATAAATTTGAGTGAGCAAATAAGAAAAATAAGGAATAAGTTACGAAAAAGGAATTAATGTAATTTACTACATTGTATATTATAGTTTTATTGCTTAATTCAATTATATTGGGATATATTTGAGGGAATTCATTGCAAAAAGCTGTAATTTAACGTAGTTTATTTTTGATGTTACTTACTTTACTTTAATTTACTTAAAATTGAATAATCTTCGACAGTATGGAGCAATCTGTGTTCCGCGAAACACTAGTGCCATCAAAAATTGTTGGAAAAGTCCCACTGTATGCCACATGCAGTTTTTGTCGAGGCTTACCATCTTGGTGTGCCGGGAAAGTAAAAGGTTGTCCACCACTGATCTACGCCCTGACTATAATACTTCCTGTCATGATTTTTGAAATTTTTTTGGATATCCTGTAAGGTGCCGTTCACTTATTAAGTTCGCTTTTTAGGGGGGAGGGGGGGTCCAGGATTTTGTAACAGCCTCAACCAAAAAAATTTTTTTGTAACGACATTTTGTAACGAGGGGGGGAGGGGGGTCTAGAAATTCGTTTTTTTGCGTAACGTAATAAGTGAACGGCCCCTAAACAGTTTACCTCAAGATAGTATGCGTAGTTGCCCTTATATCACCTTAATGACTAATTTCACGGTTAATAGTGCATTTAACCGCATTGTATCGTTTCGGGTTACTGACCTTTCAACTCTAGTTAGTCAAATCCCGTCAAATCAAATACTAAGCAACCTGAACAAAGTCAGCATCTGCAAAACCAAATGTCATTTTCTAATTTTAAAGCCCAACAAATCAATTGTCGAATACCTTTTATTGACTTACTCTAATTGCTTGGTTTTTGCAACATTCAACTTAATACTATCAATTTATCCTAGAATTCAAAACATCCATATCCACTATCTTTTGTTCTTTGATGCACAATCAAACTCTGTTCTCATTTATCAATCCACATAAACATGCAAAAGTACTCATCTCTTCCTTTTATATCCTTACTTTACTGTTCATTGCATCGCTGAGCTAACACAATCATTATAGTTCACTTCATTTATCGTTCGTAGTTGTATCAAGTATATCTAGTGCTGAATGTGATGTTGAAAATCAGGAACTTATTGAAAATAAATCAAATGAGAAATCAATGATAGTGGCAGTTGATTGAAAGTTAATTTATAGTATCTATGAGATTTTATAGAGGATTTAAAGGGAAAGAATTGAGGATGTTGGAGGTTTTGTGGATATTTGATGAATTTTTGCTGATTTTAGGGATGATTTTGGCTTGTTTTTCTTGATTAGGGAGTACATGAGGTCCCCAGTTAATCTCTAGTATTAGATATCATTTAATTAGCCATTTAACCTGCCAAAATGTACTTACTTACTTACTTCGCTGGCCGTACAGATCAAGTGTGATCCATGGCCTCCCTCAGTCGGTTCCTGAAGCTGGCTCTATCGCTGGCTTCCGCTTGAATGCCCAAAATTTACATGCTAATGGAAATTAACATTAATTAGTTATATAGAACGTTCCAAATATGTCATTATTCATCCTAAAGTCAAGTTCCAAAGGCTAGTTTATTGACAAGTAACTAGCAATTGATAATCAGCTATATGACTAGTCTTTAAGTAGTTACATGTCCTTTCGGGATTATTGGTATGCATAGAAGTTGTTTAAAATCTGCTTTATACTTTTAAACCTTCTAAAGTTTGGGGTATTAGGGATCATATTCGAATTTAGGATGTTTTTGGGATGAAGAACTGATTAATTAGGACAAATTCATCATACAGACCCTAACAGGCAACTAGAGAGCTCTCAAGAGAACACCAAGCTGAGAGTAACGCTCACGAGCATCCTCATCTAGTGTATTTAATATAAGCAAACTCTCGAGAGCATGTTCTTTGCATGTTCTTTGCCTCTTAGCGACAATTTTCCAAAATTCCACAGAAATTTGACAAAAATGTAATAAAATGTTTCACGATAAATTTAATTTAATGAATTAATGAAACAAAAACACGCTGTGGATTTTAATATGAAAATTCTTGATTTTTATTTAAATATGCAAAACAATTATATGAAGCTAAAAACCCTGCTGAACACACAACAAAGAAAACCAACAAGAAATTATTTCATTTAATTAAAAATTTTTAGAATTTTTTCCTCTTTTTGTTGTTAAAAAAGAATTAAAAATTTTTATTCTGAATTGTAATATAGATACTTACATCTACTTGTAGAGTAACACAATGATAAAATTGCTATAAAGTAAATTTGGTTTGCTCGAGAAATCCTTCTAAAATTGAGGAGGAATGGGACGTGCTTGGATTTTTGCCTCAAAAATTACCAAACAAAGCTGACGATGGGAAAGATGCTGAACCTCAAAATCAACCCCTGTCCCACCAAAACTCATTAAAAATTAAAATTCCTGGCCAAAATTCTCACGCATCAAGCAAATTCAAGAAAATCACAAAAACTTTTTCAATTACTCTTTCAGCTTATCCCATCTAAAAATTCACAAAAAAACAGCATTTCCTTCCGTTTGCTGTTAAAAAATCACCTAATAAAATGTGCAAAATTCTACTTAACGTCAAAAAAATTGTTTCTCTTCTCATTCACCTTCCTCAGCCGATGAAAATTGTTTGTATCTGTACTTGACGTTTTAAGTAGCTTATAATATGAAAATAAATAACGAAATTCATTCCCACATCATCATCATATCTTTCATCTTCACGTGGGGCCAAATGTTGAGGGTTCAAAAAAGGAAATTATCATCTCAAATATCTCATTGAGATTCAATGAGATATGGATTATTATGTGAAGAGCTTTTAAGCTGAATTAAATGGAAATGGTGGATTATTATTGCTATGTTTCATCTGATCAGGTCTGATCTGAGTAAGAGGCGTGTTTAGGGGGTTTTAGGGGTCAACCTCGTTATTTCTTAGGAATGGACCCTGAAGGGTTCCTCACTAGATGCCAATCTTCTTTTTACGGTTTAGTTTCGAATATAGCAGGTAGTAAACTTGCTATACCTAGCCTGTTTGTGAGGCTGCCACCCTACAGGCGAAGAGTTTGATTAGCTTCGGTCGCTGAGCATTACTGGCTAATAATGGGCATCGCCAGCGGTATTCTTAGTGAAACCAGAAAGTAGCCCGTTTAGGAATCACTTGACATCTGATCAACCACCGAGTCAGATCGATGGCCTTTCCAACTCCCCGCTAGATGCCAATTTATGTTGTTATCGATACAACAAGTCACGATATCAAAGCAAATCCCAAAACATCTATTTATGATATCAACAAAAAAAGCTCAAAATAAGCATTAGACTACCATAAAAATTGCACATACCAATCCATCACATCGATAAATTCATAATTACATAATGTAAAAAGCCATGGCTATAAATAGATGACGTACAATTCCAATGATTAAAATTATGCCATTACTCATCATAAATTGCGATAATTTTTCACACACCAAAAAAAAGCAGCGTAACGATGATAAGAAGGCAACGCATTGAATACTTTTTTTTAATGTCTCACGAATTTTATTCGCAAGCTGTTCGATGAATAATTTATGGCATCTAATTATATGATAACTTAATGGATTGCATGAATAAAAGAAAGTGTGAGTCATACTCATTACACATTTGTTGATTTTATTGCTCTGCACGTGCTGTGGACTTCTTTTTGAACGGCAGGTGCTCATATGTGAACTTTAGTAAAGCATTGTTGTGGATGAATGTGCAGCTATTGAAGTTTTTGCGATTTTAAAGTAGAGCAGCTGATAATGTCCTTAAATGTCAAAGCAATTTGAGAGTTATTGATGTAACTTACTCATTAATTATTGATTTTCAATGAATATCTCTCACATCCAGCTGTGTCAATTACACTGTTATGTGAGATGAATATAAATTGATGTGTATTGAGCTTGATATGCTGCATTTTAATGGTATCGCGTTGCAGTTACTTGGTTACTCACTTTGATGGTTGTATAGACCAATTGTTGTCAATGGCTTCTTTTAGATAGTGACTAAAGTTGGTTCCTTTGTTGGCTTCTGTCTGCTAAATACTGTTGCCAAATTAAATACTTTCGAAATAGATGACAATGCACTTAGCATCGATAATTGAAAAGCGGTTGCCATCGACAGAGTCAACTTTAGACGCAAACTAAGGAAAGCGGTCTATACGGCCAGCAAAGTAAGCAAATATGGACAATATTGTCGATATCAACAGTCTCGTTTCAATAATTCTTTGATCTTTCTCTGCCATAAACCCGAATAACTCTTCAGCACGCAAAGAGCTTCTCCCCAAGAGCAGAGTAAGCTTCAAGCACTTACTTACTTACTTACTTCTTTAGCTAAATCGCATGAGGGCCCATTGCCGCGTTTAAAGAACGTCTTTAGACAGCTATATCGTCCGATAACTTCTGCCAATTCGGGATATTGAGAACTCTAGCGTCCTTATCAACACAACCAATCCAGGACATTTTCGGTAAGCTTCAAGTCTTCCTGTAAGCTTCAAGAATGCCTGCTAGAATGCTCAACCAGTATACTTAAGTGTATTAAGTTCTTGAGAGCACATTCATTGTCAATTAGTAGCACAAATTGATCCAAAATCCAACCCCAGACTGCCATGACTCTTTCTTGATGCTAGACTCAGCTTATATCCACTTGGTGCCAGACAATTTATCAAATTAACAATTCCAATAGCTAAATAGAACCCTTGACAACATCAACAAAACATACTTTCCATTAATTTTTTTGTTAAATTTCTCCGAAAAGCCATAAAGCTTGAAAAAAAGGATTTCAATTTAAGCTTAATTTTTTGTTGTTGTTGCATGAAAAGCTTCAACTTCAATGTTTTGTTGTAAAAATAAATCCCCATGAAAATCCAATTAATTTACTTTTTTATTTTTTATAGCTCTTTAAAAGCTTAAACGTCAAACAGACGAGATTCTTAATTCATCTTTTAAAACAAATGCATCAGCATACTTTAAATATAAGTCAGAAGGAGCTAAATAATATTTTAATAACCAGAATTGACTGTTTTTTCTAAAGTTGTCGAAATTAAGCTTAAAAGGAGCGATAACGCAATTGTCTAGTCTAGTGGTGGGAAAACTGTGTGCCTCGAGAACCACGTTTAGTACCAAGGCGTGCCGTGAAAGGGTGTCCATCCTTAGTCTAGCAGCAAAAATGTGCTGGTTTAGATTAAATTGGAATAATGACTGAAATAGAACAAGACTGGACTAATTTGAGGTTATGTGCTCACAAAGCCCTAGAAAATAGAGTAGTTTTGTGGAAAAATGAAGAAGGAAGGCTCATTTGGCCTCAAAACTTCCCCCTTCTTGGATACTTCAAGTTCCAAGTAGCGTCAGACTACCTATCTTCCCAGAAAGTACCATGACGTCTACAAACGACCTCTAAGTATTCCAACAAATTCTTAACTTTATGATACATATTTTGATAATAATAAGATTATAAAATTACATTTAATGCCATCAATCTCTAATGATGTTATCGAAGACATCTGAAACAATATTGAATAATTTTCATTCCACAATTGGTTTCTCATGCGGTGTATAATGCATGTTTATGTGAAACTTGCGAGGTATAATTTGAAATAATATTGCAATATTGCAATACAATCTTGTGTTCAGCTGAAATAACAGACTGATGCAAATATTGATGTTTAAGCTCCAATAAATCTGAATAGTTGAATGAAAAGCTCAGACTCAAAGGCTTTGAATAGATTATTTTGAGGTAAAATGGAATGGTTGATGATATTAGGATTAAATTTATAGATTGCAGATTATGAGTAGATATTTAGGATGTCTGAAGCTTCAGTAACGACGAATTTTTGAGAGCTAGACCATGATCGATATCAGAACCGAGAATTAAATCGGAAGAGAGTCCGAGATCGGAGCTAAGACCGGAACCGGGATTGAAATCGGAATCGAGACCTGGACCGAGATCGAAACTGAGACTGAAATCTTAACCGAAACCGCGATCGGAACTAGGACCAGAACAAGGTTTTAAATCGGAACCGAAACCGAAACCGAGATCGGAACTAGGACCAAAACCGGGTTTGAAATCGGAACCGAGACCGAAACCAGGACTGGGACTGAAATCAGAATCAAGATCGAGACTGAGACAAGAACCGAGACTAATACCGAGAATGGGACTGAAATCGGAACCGGGACCGAGACCATGACTAACATCAAAACCGAGACTGAGGCTACAAAGGAATCATTCGACAAGCCTGACCGTTAAAACCAACTTAAAGCAAGCTCTAGTTCAAGCTTTATATTCTAATTTTAAACTCAATTAAAATTCCCATTTTTAGATGAAATAATAAGTATTCAACTCATAATTTAAGCACCATTCAATCTTTCCAGTCATCAAGACTCAAAAGAAACTACAACAAAACCTGTTCTATACCAATAATTTCACTTTACAGCTACTATAATGAAGTTTAAATCGCTTTACTGCTATAAAAAGAAAAGTTTTTGTATTGAGCTTTGAAAGCACACATCATAAAGACTGCACAATGCTCGTGTAGTTGCTTAAAGTTTCTTATACGGTTTTGTGTTTGACATGATATGTATTATTTGAAAGTTTTGAGTGTTTTTGGGTTGTAAAAACTTTTTGCGATGATGTTTATTGTGAGTGAATTTTGAAGATGAAGTTTTTGAGGAATTATATGTGGGAATAAAGATGCTTAAAGATGTAAAAGATGAGTTAAAGTTTGGAGTTAAATTAAGGAATTTGGTATGGTTGATGTCATTTTTGAGGATGAACGTCTGAGCATCTGATAAAGTCTAATATAGTCATTGCTTCGTAGCCGAATTGACAAAATGAGCCAAATTGTCATTGTGCTGTCCTGACGCAATCGTAATGACTACTTTTGCCTCATCTTGACTGTAATGGATATCATTTGGCGATCGAGAAGCTACTCTTGCCTGTTTTAGCCTTTTTTGTGTCTACAAAACCTGAAAATTGAGGACTTTGAGTGTCCTAACTCAAATTGTAGCCTAGCTGCTCAAAATTTAGGAAAAAGCCATCAAATCTATTAAAAAATCCACAAAATTTCCAAATCAATCATTAATTTTACCTCAATTTTTCCCCATCCAGATACGCAAAATTAATCATATCGATTGTTTGGGTTATTGGTAAGTCTAGCCTTATAATAAGCTCCTATCTTTCATCATTTGACTAATTGACATATTTCCATATAGCTTTAGCAACCGCATCACCAATACCGATTATGTCAACTCTTATACAGCCTACGTCATGGTTCCAAAAATGTGATAGGTAAGTTCTGATTTAGTTTTGATAATGCAAATATTGAAATTTAATTGAAATGAACGGAGATGAACGGTAATTCCAATTTCGTAGAAAAATGAAAAATTTGGTATTTTGCATCCTTTATTTATATACATATTCTGCTTGTTTACGTCGGTAGCAACGTTAAAATTAGAATTGTGAAATGAAAATGATGAATTTTGTCTAGGGTCTGTTCAGGAATTATGTAACACAAAAAATAGATTTTTTAAAGCCACTTCGTAACCAAATTTCCATGCAAACAGTAATAAAACGCGACATTAATCATGATGTCAAAATCGGGTGGTCTCGGATTGATTCGACTATTCTCGAGTTGATTCGGCTAGTCTCGAGTTGATTCGGCTAGTCTCGAGTTGACTCGGGTAGTCTCGAATTGACTCGGGTAGTCTTGAATTGACTCGGGTAGTCTTGAATTGACTCGGGTAGTCTCGAGTTGACTCGGGTGGTCTCGAGTTGACTCGGATAGTCGGGTAGTCTCGACTTGACTCGGCATTACTCGGGTAGTTTTGGCTTGACTCGGGGAGTCTCGTTCTCGGTCTCGAGAATTTGCCGGTAACCTTATCTCCCCCCATCGGCTAAAACCGTTACCTAACAAATGAACAGCCCCCAAAGCTTCTATTTTCACAAAGTTACATCCTTTCCATGGCTTCCATGGCAACTGACTGAACAGCTATCTGTAATTTTTCAAGCATTAACATTTTCCGTCCGTCTGTTTACATCAAAATTTTTCTGTTTTGTGTATTTTTCACATAATGCAACAACAATAAATCATTGAGTTAATGAACGTGACGTGATATTGTGTTAATGTTTTTTTTTTTATTCTCACTTGCTGACTGCTTCCATTGTTTTTTTAGTGGAAATAATTTTGTTAAAATTTAATTGTGATTTAAAGAGCTACATACTTGTTGATTTTGTAGTTCTGTGGATTGGCGAAGATGAATTTGTGGTTATTATGGCCTGTTGGCTCACAACTCTTAGTGCTCAAAGTTGACTTGAATTGTATGTTTAGTCTAGTCATCTTCAGGCTCTGTCAACTCCACAGGATACCATTAAAATGCCAAATAATTGCACAATCTCAGCCATCAATCAGTACCAATAAACAATCCCTAAAATTTACAGTTATTGCCATCAATCAACACTGTTGTCTCTCATTATGTACAACTAATTTGACTCCTTTACACTCACCGAATTTCTACTCAATTTCGTCACAAAAATGAGACATCCAAAACAGAGACGAGAATGATAAAATTTTTATATAATCATAACACGTTCTGTTCTTTCAATATCCAACAGAAATAAAACATTCATATCACTGCCAATAAATTTACTGTCGTCATTATTATTGTCGTAGACATTAATGACAGAAATTGGAAGCAATTTTTGTGCGACTGTAAAAAAAAGTGTAAAAAGAAGAAACAATTTTGTTACTTTTATCAGCTGGAAGTGAAATTTCTTTTATTTATGATGTTAAAGAGTAAATCAGTGCTGTTCAAATTGCGTGTCGCGATACACTTAAGTGGAATTTAGTATGGAATTGCCATAAACTGCATGTTGTGTATGGATTCGGTTGTGGCTTAACAACAAAATTGTGTCGTTGGACAACTAATGTTAGACAGCACTGACTTAAATGTCTGTTAACCTTGAATGTGAATGGCATTGACAGTAATATACACAAATTTGAATATTGTTTAATGATTAGCGAGTATTAGCATCCTTGCTAAGCAACTAGTCGGCAACTAGAGCAACTAAAAAGTATTAACAGTCAAAATACCTCATCAAAATTTTAAATACTGTATATACAGCATTGATATGCAACCATCGTGTCTCATATTTCATGAAACACATCGTATTAACTTCCCTCCGGACTGTATACTTTTCAGGCGTGCTTAAATATTCATCATAGTGAATTCTTGCAATCCCTACCGTCAGAAATGAAGAAGACTCCATCATTAAAGCTCCGTGATTTCATTTTTATTTCTCGGGCATCAAGCAGAATATTAATTTTTCTACCGTAAATTACTCGATGACTGCCAAAATTTTTAATTCCTTTTTTTCCTTAATTTTCCTTCCAGATATTTTTGTATGGAATTATGGGCTGAAAAGGAGCACAAGGATTACTATTCACTCGTCCTTATGTCACTACAATTCATCATTCCATTAGCTGTTCTCATCTTCACGTACACTCGAATAGCTGTTGTGGTTTGGGGTAAGTGAAATTATTTACTTATTTGTTTAAGGCAACATTAGAAGTAGAAGAAGGAAAAATAAGCTGGGGTATTATTTTTTCTTGGAAATTAGAAATGTTTTTATTGTGTTGCTGGTGGGATTTGATATTTGTTGGTGCTGTAGAGCTTGTAGAATGGAAATGGTATGGGATTTGAGTCAATGGATTAATATTTTATGGGATTTTAACTGATTTGGGATATTTTGGGTAGCTAGCAAGTCTCAGACTAAGTAGACGGCAATCTGAACAGCTGTCTGGCAACCTTTACGTGTTGCTGCTTATGAGGCGACGTAGCAGCGGCTGAGCAACTACCCAAGAAGGCACACGGCATTAAATCCGGTGGCCATACAATCGTAGACTAGAGTCTAGTCTGTCTGTAGACGATGCACCATGCTTAAGTCCATTAAGCTGCTCTAGCTTTAGACCAGATTCGATGAAATTCCACCTTAGAATGGAATCTAGCCTGTCTAAGGACGGAGAATCAACCATTTCTCATTTACATATAGCTGCTGTGCTAATTCAACCTTAGATCAGAGCCTGGTCTGCCTGTGGACGGTGCATCGGTCACTTCTCAGCTATATTAGGCTGTTCAAGTATCCAATACCAACAATAATCCTCAATCAATGCTTCAAAGTCCACACAAGTCAATATTTTCAGTCAAAATCATTCAACCTTGCCTTGATAAAAATTAATTTTTTTTTTCACTCGAACTCACAAGTCTCTCACAGTCACCATTCCAAATAAGCCTATCAAATCAAAAAAGACATTCTGCTTCGTCAATCTCAGTAATTTAAGACCAAGGAAAAAAAAGCTTAATTTTCTTCTCATGGAAAATTGTCACATGCTGTTTGGTGTTTTTCCATGCAGAATTTGATTTAAATTCATTGAAGTTTATGGTTGACAGGCTTAAATCCAATAAATATCGCAATTTGTGGTCAAAAAATAGTGAAAAAGCTTTTTTAAAAAGCTCTTTAAAGTCGAAAAGCTCCAAAAAGAACAGATTAGCTATTAATTTTATTACTGTGGAAAAAGGAAAATCCGTGATAAAATTATTTTGCGGACGTATTTCATTTTTTTTTTGCACATAATCGGATTTACGTGACTGAAATGTTTTGTAGTAAATTCCGAGCAGCACATGATGCTCGCTAGGGCTCCGATGCGTTCGATCAAGCACAGATGCGAACGATTGAGCACCGATGCGTCCGATAGGGTACCAATGTGTTCTATAGGGCATCAATGCGTTCAATAGGGCATCGATGCGTTCAATAGGGCATCGATGCGTTCAATAGGGCATTGATGCGTTCAAAAAGGCATTGATGCGTTCAAAAGGGCATTGATGCGTTCAATAGGGCACCGATGCGTTCGATTGGGCACCGATGCGTTCGATTGGGCACCGATGCATCCTGTGCTGCTCGGGAAAATTACAATTGGCCTTTGTTGTATTGACTAGGCAATACTAATAATGAATTATATCGTCATAGATCAGAAGGGTAGCTATAAACAGCACTAATGTGGTATAAATGCCTGGATTTTGATCCAGCCAAAAAAATAAAAATCAATAAATTGTAATCAAAAACGACAATTTGATTAGTCTCATTATTCAAGTCGTCATTATTGTCTTATTTATATCCAAAAAAGGTTCAGAAATTAATCAGAACAAATTCTATTTCCATCATGTTCTACATAAAACCAGAGAAACAGATGCAAAAACAAATAAAGATGTGGAATGGAAATGAAATTAAATCGATAGGATTGTATTTCAAGGACATTCCAAGAGAAAGATGAGAATGCTTACATTAAAGTGACTATAATGAAAGTGATGATGATTTCAATTAGATGATGAAAGAGGTGATGATGATAAGTAGGAGGTGTTGGATGGAATTATTGAGGTATTCATAGAAGTTGTTGGTGTATTTTCAATGTTATCTCATCGTATTAAGAGTGTGAAGAGCTTTAGACGGGTTTAATTCAATCTTATCATTGAAGGCTAGGGATGAGCATTAAAAGAAGGCATGAAGGTGCCCTGACTAGTCCCAAGTACCATATTGTAGTCGATAGAGTCCGGTTACGTTGCCTCGATGACAACAAAACATGAGAATGCTCTGTGTAGACTCGAGTAGCACAACATAGTCGCTAGGGTACTGCTACGTTGTCTCAAGGTTGCCGCTAAGTGGTCTCAAAGTAGTCGCTATGTTGTCTCATTAACAGCAAGACGTGAGGATTCCTTGACTGGTCTCGAGCAACATAATGAAGTCGCTAGGGTTCCGCTCTGTTGCCTCGTTGACAACAATTCATGAAGATGTTCTGAATAGTCCCGAGTAGCACACTAGAATGCTCCTACATTGGCTCATTGACATCAAGACGTGAGAGTGCTCTGACTAGTACCGAGAAGCACAATCTAGTCACTATTGTTCCAGTAAACTGCCCCGGTGTCATTTAGCTGGCTTGTTGACAGTAAGACATAAAGATTCCTAGATTTTTACATGACATAAGATTTTGATCTGTTCGGGAAATGTCTCAATAATTCCAGAATTTCCCATAAAAATGTCAAATTCTACATCCATAAACTGTCTTCATCCTCAATCATCTCTTCAAGCTCGTTCTCACTCGTCTCTAGAATAAATTTTGTCCATATTTATGTATTTTTTTCTCAGAACCACACTAAAAATAGAACAATTTCTCGTTGTTACTGAGCATCTTTATTCAACATCCATTGTCATTGTACCGAACATAACTCGCTTTTCAGCTATAAATCAAAAAGTCAATAAACAAGAACAAGCTGAACAAGACAAAAAAAAATTATTTCCGTTGTCACAAAACGGCTATAAATAAAGGCTAAGATATTCAAGAAAAAAAGCTTTGATGAATGTTTTTTGAGGAAAGGACGCAGTTTTTGGAAGTTGAGATGAGCTTTTGATGATAAGGTGCAAATTAGGGAATATTGAAATTGTCATAATGCATGTTAAAGGTGTTGAGGTGGGTCGTTGGCAAAGTGGGTCCATTAGAGACTGTTTAATTGCTGGTTACTGATCCGGAAATCATGTGTTCGAATCTCGACATGGATATTCTTGTTCTTTGTACTTATGATAAGGCTCATAGCCTCTTTTAAGAAGCTACAGATAGGAATATCGACGGCAGTATGCATTCCTTTCAATTTCGGATTTTGCTAGTCAAGGTGTTAAAGGCTGTTAGGATCTGTAAGAGCTATTCGAGTGTGTTAAGGGTTGTTTGGGTCTTTTAGGACTGCTAAGGTTTGTTAGGATCTGTGGAGCTCTATTAGAGTCTGTTGTGGCTATTTGGGTCAGTTATGGCTGTTAGGGTCCATTAGGGGTGTTAGGGCCCATTAGAGCTGTTAGGGTCTGATAGGCTCAATACTCAACGACATAATGCTCCTCAAAATTCCTACCAATTTAGCGACAACAAGTGTGTTAACTCAGCTTTAAAGCTCTCGAAATCTATTAAAAAAATCTTCCCAAAAAAAGCTTCCAATAACTCTACAAAAATATCCCATTAAGTCAATGAAGAAGAAAGCTGTCAATAAAGGGAAGGTCAAAGAAGGAATTTATTGTTTCAAGATGAAAAATTTTTCTCATTATTAAAAATAAGACGAGGGTGCTTGACATCATGAAGAAAAAAAAAATTATGTTCCAGTTGAGGAAGCTTGAAGAAAAATGTTTTTAAATAGACTAGGTAGATGACGAATGAAGTTGTAATGAGAAATTTAGATTGAAATAATGATGATGACGATGATGATGAAAGAATGTGTATAAAGACAATAGGAACACTCATTAATCTTGTGTTTCTCGAGTTGATTCTGGTAAAATGTGCTTTAAGATTGGATATAAGATTCAGGAGTTATTTTACATCAATTCTGAAGAGTAATTATTCAAAAATACCTGGAATATTTTAGTTAAGAGCATGAACATGATTCTTGTTGACGGAATCTTGAGCGAAAATTCAAAGCAAGAAAGGTTCCAGAATATTCCATAAATAAAATCAATTATTTAGCTCAAGCTGGCTCAAGTTGGCTCAAACTTATTACATTATTTGAATTAAAAATATTGCATTTCGAGCTTTTGAAGCTAAGCTTTCAATTTTGCCAAGTTATTGAACATTCAAACCAAATTGTTGTTACTGAACTTGTTAACGCACACCTCCATAGATTGAACTTTTAAAGCTAAGCTTCATATACTGAACTTTTCAAAGCAAAGATTTATCAATTAAGCTTTAAAGGCAAAGCTTTAATGACTAAACTTTAAAAGCAAAGCCTTATTGAATGAAGTTTTTGAGCAATGCTTTATTGATTGAGTTTTTAAAGCAAAGCCTTAATTGGTGAACTTTCAAAGCAAAGCTTTAATAATTGAACTTTCCTAAAGCAAATATTTATTTTTCGAGTTTTTAAAGCCAATTATTCTAATTCTACATAATTCCCAAATTTTAACTCAAAACTGCTCGTGCAGAACTCAACTTAAAATTTTAATTATTTTAATAACAAAAATCAAATTTTTTTCCAGCCTTTTCAATTAATTTTTTAATCCTCCAAAATAATTTATATCTCAGCTTCTTTTTTCGATTAAAAAATTCTTTAATGTTTTTTAAGTTTTACACCAAAATATTCTGCCTTTTACTACAGCTGCTGAAAAGAGAAAAAAGTCAAGATGCCTCGCGATAAAAATAGAGTCACGTGTACAAAAAGCTTTTCTTCATATTTTATTGTAAAATTTGAATTTTTATGCTTGAATTAAAAATGAATAATGTTTTTAATTTTGTGGATTTTTGTGTGCCTTAAGGTGATGAAATGTTTATAAAAGTATGACGATTATTGCAGTTTTTGGGAATAATTTTGAGCAGGGTTGACATACTTGATATGATACTAATTAGTGCGAATGGAAAATGACACCAAAAAAGTTAAATATGGTGTTCAAGTTGAGTCCGGTTTTACACTGGCCTGACATCGGATGTTTTTTCTTTTGAGACTTGCAGAGAGGGTAATGAAGCTCATTGGCTTGAACAGTTTTTGCATGAATTTGCCAATTTCTATAGATTTTAAGCCACAGTCGTTTTAATCAAGAAATTTTGGCTAGCATTCTAAAGTTTTTCAACTAATTGAGTGGCATACTCTGAGTTGCATTGTTAAGGATTCAAACACAGACACATGGTTGAGCACAGTATACGCAACCGAATGGCACAATGCTGTTAACTGCATTTTTAAACATAAAAAAATCAGCCGTCACTGTACCGTTAACGCATCTTTGCGTCTTATGCGGCGACAAAGCGGTGTTCTAGCGCTGATTGGGATTAATTTAATGCTCAACTGATTGGGTGGTGCGGTAGGAATGTAGAGAAACAACAGATAAGGGTATCCAGTTTAGTCTTATTTAGTCATGGTTTCCAATTATACAGCTTTATTTAATTGTCAAGCTCGAAATCTATTTGAATTTTGTATTGAAATTTAGGCTCTATATGAAATTTAAGTACACTACGAACTCTAATTTTCAGTTCTAAAATTTCATACAAACATCCAAAAATTCCAACCCTGTAAAAATTCTTTATAAAAATTAATTAAATCCCTTTTATAATTTTTTAATTCTAGGTAAAAAACCACCCGGTGAGGCTGAAAACCTCAGAGATCTGCGAATGGCTAGATCAAAACGAAAGGTGAGTGTTCTTTAAAAATGTTATTAACCCTTTTATCTCAACCTTCAACGTCTTAAATTTCTTTAAACAAAAAAAAAACTTTCACCAAAAAAACATACTTTCTCGTTTGATGACTTGCTACATAAGTTTCAGGGGAAACAAGAAAGCATAAATTTTGTGTTAACTGAGAATAAAGAGAAGACAACAAGCAAAAAAAAAAGAAACTTTTTGTGAATTTCCAATCGAAAGCTTTTTCTCAAAAGCTCTATTATGTGTATTTTGTGGTGCAGAATAATTGGGTCCGGCGAGTTTGATGTCAATAACAACATTTATGCTTACTAAGTAAGAAACAAAGTTTTTTTTGTGAATAAACAGGATAGACTTTATTGGAGAACGACCAAAAAAAAGTTTGCATTTTCAACGGCATTTCTTTATTGTTTGGTTGCTGAAAGGATGGGTAGTAAAAAGAATATTCATGGACATGACCTAAAGCTTTATACTGTTGAGAATATTTGGAATTTGATGACTATGTCCATGTTTTCTTGACGACAAACAAGAAGTCATGCAATAAAAAATAAACTTTCGATGTTTAGGTCTAGAAGTTGGGAAGTGACTTCATCTTATACGCGTCCCAAGGCTACAAGTTGAGCTTTATTCACTGTATAGTGCTATTATGAGTCAATAGTCTATAGAAGTAGATCTGTTTCTTTTCAAAGTTCGATGATATCAATCCTGAGCATCATATTAGTGATATTGAATGGCACTGTGACTGAAAAGCAGTTTGTCATGTTTGGCAGTTCACAGTCTGTCCAAATATGAGTAATATGGAATTTGTTAAAGCTTAAAATTGACTCGGAATAGTCCAAAATAACAGAGAGAAGCTGATCGATCCAAAATGCGACTCTAGGTCAACTTGACTCTGCATTTGGTTCTGACAGCAAAAAAACTCCGTCACCAGGTCGGCGTGACTTGCTGTCAGAATTGAAATCAATGTTAAGCCGACTTGGAGCCGGATTTTGGAACCATCAACTGATTTGTGCTATTCGAATAGTCGACTCGAGTCCACAAAATATTCGGGAAGACTTCAAGTTCTAGACAAGGTTTACCCTAGCAGAGTGTCGCTAGGGTATTGACTGTTCACATTGCCAATATCCAACAGCGGTTAATTAGTGTATAGCCTTCCCTTAGAGCAACAGAACAGTTGCTTAGATATTGATAATTCTCAGAATGGCACAGAACGGCTCAAGGAGTCAAGGACTTGTGTATATAAACCACTGTAAAGTCTGTTTCTGTTCCATTTTTGACGTCAATATTAGACATTCATCGCTCGGTCTAATCTACAAATCATTTAAATTCCATTACTAAATCAAAATTCCATCTCATTTCACAAAAATCGATTCAATTCAATCTTTAAGTAAATCAAAGAAGTTCAGTAGCTTTATCAAATTTCCATCCTATTAATCAAATTCCATAAATCCACAAAAATATTTCCTTTGTCACATACCAATAAAAATTTACATTTTTTACAATCAATATAATCTGAGTAGGCTTACGTAGATTTCATTTCAATCACTATTTATAGCCATGATAAAATTTTATTAATATTACTTTATCGGATATACCAAAAAAAAATTTTTTTTGCGTCATGATGAAACCAACCAAAAGTCTGCTAAAAATATCCAAAAAAAAAAATGATAAATATTTTCTACGATAAAGTCATAAAAATTGGCACAGCTATGTAAACAGCATGTTGTAGATAGTGATACAATCTCTGCCATATGAAGTTCATCATCTTGAATGTCAGAAGGATAGAGTGGCAATTTTTCATGCTAGGATGATGAATTTTTATGTTATTGATCGAATTTCTAGAGACATTTGAAAGATGTAAAGCTGTAAGACAGAGGTTCTTAAAGTTTTGAGGGTGTAGTTTGCTAAGGAAGAGCTAGCAAGTGATTCGCATCCCACTATAAACTGTAGGTCTAAAGGGTTTGGTACAATAGATTCAGTGCCTCCTGCTCATAAGGCTGGGCCCTTCAAGCATTATATAGGACAAGAGAAATTAGTAGCTTGTCCTCCAAACAGGACAATGTGTTCGCTAGGTTACTGTTAGGGCACCGCTGTATCTCTGTATTAATGGTAAGACGTAAAGCTACCTGACAGCGTCAGAACGGCTGATCCTGAACCATTTCAAATAACTCAGCTCGCAGCATTGAATCTCATTAAGCCACTCGACTCTTTCTCGGTTTTGGTCTAGATTCCGGACGAATATGTCATCCTAGACTTTGATTATTCTCATTAAAGTGAGAATTCCCGGAAGGTACTTACTTACGTTTTTACTATGCTGACCGTAATTAATTGCGATCCATGGCTACCTTCAGATGACGCCTAAGGCTGGCTTTATCACTGGCTTCCGCCTACAAATTAACCAAACGTAACACTGTCTCTATAGACAGCTTCGCGGAAGACACAGCTTAGACCAAGTTGAAAGAAGGTGGTCAGATTCTGGTCTTGGTTAGTTTTTCATCAATTCTGTCCAAAGTTCAGAGTCAGGCTAGATAACTAGAACTAAGGCTAGGTGATGCATGGTGATCCCACATTTCCTTAGAACTAGACATTTAGTCGTTTCTGCATCGTTAACCTTCCAGAATATTACTTCTAATTGCCTCTCAAACCGTACCTTAAGCAGCTCTGTTGTAATCACACCAACTGCCTATATACAGAAGCCATCATCACCAGCACCATCATCTTAAAGCTCTTCAAACTTGAAAAAAAAAACTTTTTCCATTAAAATCATATCTTACAGACAATTTTCAACAGAATCAAAACCACAACATCAGCTTAAATATCAATAATCCTGTGTGTTATGATGCGGTCTGAGACTATCGTCAGTTAGATATTTCTTAACATTTTTCTAATTTATGAGTTAGACAACTTAAGTGATTTACTTTGTATGAATAAATGTGATTTTTTAGCGAGATTTTTACTGCTAAAATCGTGAGTAATAAATTGCATTGGATGGCTACTTAATTGAATGGATTGTTTATTTGCTTGTAGATATTGGCTCTATATAGCTATACCACGTTTTATTCTGCACATTTCAGATTGTTTTTATTATGAATAAATGATATTAATTGGGATTTTAATGGAAATTTTCTTATCGTGTTGGAATAGGTTATGTAATGTAGATGTGCTTATATGCTTTTTGGTTGAATT
Source organism: Chironomus tepperi (assembly GCF_022539635.2). NCBI lineage: Eukaryota > Metazoa > Arthropoda > Insecta > Diptera > Chironomidae > Chironomus > Chironomus tepperi. The sequence continues at coordinate 9,355,767 of NW_027226207.1, forward strand.
TAGATGGGGAGTTTTGTTGCTGTGGCTATTAAAGAATGGGATATAAATTTATTTAAGTGCACTAGATCTTGAATGGTGATTTTTAATGATACAGATTGCGTAAGGCTAAGGAGGTGGGTTAATAGGTGATGGGGAAAGTGCTGGGGAGAGGGGGGTTATAAGGAAGTGGAGGAATGGAAGGAGGTTACGATGAGACGGAGGAAGAGGAGGGACAGTCCTTTTGTAAGAATCGCCAAAATTTAGGACGATTTTTGGAATTTTTGTTTAAAAACCAGGTTGAACCAGGCCTTGAACCCCAACTCTCCCCTCCTGACTACACACCTGGCTAAGAAGCTTCTTCTTCAGACTTGAAAAATACCAAATTAAAGCTGTTCCAAAAACTTTAATCACAATCGTACCCATAACACACATTATTTATTTTGACCTATGCTTTCCTACCTTTCTTTCCCATTGTCTGCTAATTTAGAGAAAGAAGAAAACATAAAGCTGAATGACTAGTCAAGAAATAACTTTTATTCGTTTTATTATAAAAGTTTAAGCTCGATAAAAGTAAATAAAAACAAAACTAAAGCAAATTAAAATAAAATAAACAATTTTTCTTTTTTTTTTTCATCTCTATCAATCTACTGCTGTTGTTGTGTAATAGTTTTCTGTATTTTTTGGACGTTTTCATGTCTTTTAGTGAGTGACAGACTGGACTGGGTGATACAAAGTTGATAGAATAGGTCATATAAGATGAACACAGAATCCTCTTAAACCAAGCCGTTGCTACTAGTCTATTTTAGACCGTTAATACTGGTCAAAATTTGGTCAAAATCAGCCGTACAGTCGACTTCCCATTTTGCCGTTAATACGTCGACGTAGGGCTGTCTTAGCGAGCATAATATGCTGTTCGGAGTAGCTTCCATGCAGTATCAATACAGCTGTCATTTAGAGCCTTAGGTTAAGCAAGTTATAGTTGATTCAATCTTCTTTACTAGAGCCCTTGATTTGATTTTCCGAGGTTTTTACACAAAAGATGAAAATTTAGTCATATACCATTTTAAATTTAGTCATGTCTATACGGAATCAATTTAAAACTAGTTCAGTATTCGAGTTCGGATCAATAAGCAGAATCAATGGATTGTGTGTATACAATCACTTTGGTATGATACAACAATGCATCTGATTTCATTTTTCTACGCTGTCCATGACAGTAAGAAAGAAAGGATATCTAAGTAACAATTTAAGGTAGAGTCCTTATCCCTAACAGGCACTTGGACCGCTTTTAGGTACCGTACCGTTTTTTGTTGATCATGAAATCATGATATTTGCCTGTTAAAGTATAATCAGATTGAAACCTTGAATTCCATGAATTCCACGAATTCCTGACTGCATCACTCGGGTCCTATGCTTTTACATCTTTCTTCTAATCTCACTTTCCTCCAAATAAAAATGAAACAAAAAACAATGGGACAGTTTTTAACCAAAAAATTTACATAATCCGACACAAATCAAGCCATTCATCATCATTATTATCATGTTGTGAACAGTAGCTTGGATGCTATGCCAAAACAATATTTTTTCTTTTTTTCGAGGAGATTAGGTTGGAAAATCATGTGACAGTGGATGTTAAGTGAATTAGACTTACTGTGCGAATTGAATGTTGCTTCCGACAGAAAATAAAAGGCAGTCAAAATGAAATATGAGATAAGTGATGAGAGACAGTGTGGCAAGGGCTTTGTGGTGGAATTAGTGAAATGTAAAGAGTTTGTTTTTCCGTGTGGATTCATGTTCATTATTTTATAGTCTGGTGACTTTTTAAATGCTTTAATTTAATACACGAATGTTGTTGTAATTAAGCGGTTATGGATGATAATAAAAAAATTATAATTTTTTGGCTTATTATGGCATTTGGTTATGACAATTGGTGTATGTTGGAATGTTGAAAGACTGATTAGGAATGATGAGAGTTGTTATGTTGGAATAGCTTGATGAATTTAGAAGTTTTAGGAATTTTGAGGTTGCTGGTGACTGAAGTTTGTCTGGTGACTGTCTACCTTGTATGTAATGGTTATTATTGGAACTAAGCATTTTTTGCCGACTTTGCAGCTTTGTAGATAGCAAAAAGTCTAAACTTAAAGCATATGATGTAGAATAGGCGAAACATCCAGCCCACCACTAGAGTCAGCCTGATCTACATCTTACCGATCTCATGTACATCGAGTGCAAATCATATCACCATGGGCCAATTGTTTATATTCATATTCCAACCCTGCATCAAGCCGTTTTAGTGTCCAAATTTTGCATGAAACTAGTTTGTAGCCCTAAATGTGATATCTGGATGAGTTTTGAGGTTTTGATCTTGAAAAATCCAAGAAAATTGAATAATTTTCTCAAAATTGAAGATGTTGGGTACGGGATTTGAACAACTTAGCTCTCGCACTTTGAATGCGCCCCTAGCATTGTTCATAAAGCACAATCTCAATCTTTAGTGCATTTGGCATTCAATTCTAGCGCAAATAATTCAATTAAGCTTACAAAAGGCAATATCATTGAATAAAATTCGAACCCAGAATCGCTGAGTCAGTGTTACAATTATTGATTATATATGCTATTAAGCCATATCACTACAAAGCTACTTTGCCTCATAACTCCATCCATTTGACACAAATTCATAATCATCCTATCAGCTTTAATAAATTTAAGAATCAATTCTAAAAGCTACATACATTCCCCTTCCCTTCCTCTTATCATCAATCATCTTTCATCATCCAAAACACAATTTTATGGATCTTTAAATAACCAACAAGCTAATGAATCTATTATAAATACAATAAAAACACCACAAACTACATAACAAGCCATGATATGTGAATGAAAAGAAAATGATTTAATGTCTTTAAGATTGACAATCACGATAAGATGATGATGGGCAGTTTTAGGCTTCCATATAAAATTTTTATTTACTGCTTGAAAAAAATAAATCCAGCAATTAATTTTGGCAATCAGAAAAATTTCTTTTTACGTGCCAAAACCATCAATAAATGTTCGCACTTGCTTCCATCTTTACCGCACTTTTTATGGTCATGAATTTTATACTTGATGAAAATTTTACCAAGTCGATTGAAATTATCACGATATTCTGTCGATAGCTTAGCATCTTTTGGTATGTGGTCACGCGGCACAAATCGATCGATAACAGTCGGAAAATCTGAAATTTTGTAGCCATCAGCGCATCGTCTCTTCAATTTTCCATTAACATTCTCTTTTGGCTATAAAATAAGGAGATTTATTAGTTTATTAAATTTTTATTGGAAACATATTTTGTGGAGGATTATTAGATTTGGCTGGACTAATGGAAATGTGTAGTAGGTCAGAAATAGTATTATTGATTGGAATTTTATAGATGTGATGTATGAGGATGATGTGGGGGTTTGGATGTGAATTTTATTAATGGGATGATGAAGTCGAACTAGTCTTTGGTTGCAAAATAGAGCATAAGGAGTCATTAGAGCAACGTCAGAGCATTGCTGCGTACTGTCATTATTCCCTAACAGCCAAAGAGACCGTCTCTAAGTATCGCTGTTGTCTTTCTGTTCCATATAAGCATACTCTTTGTCTGTTAGAAAATGCAGCAACGTAACGGCGTCTCAGTGACTCAATTGTACTACTCAGGATATTTTCCCATAGCCACATGACTTGAAAATAGCAATCAGAAAGCAATTAAGGCAGAATTGAGATTGAAATAAGGTTCAGCCAAGTACCGAAGATCTGCATTTGCTGCATTTTAGATGCACATGCCTGCAGTTTTAGCAGCTGTGCCTTATAGTTCGTCCAACGCTGCCTTTTTTTTGTCTGCAGTCATGCAGTTATGGACGAGTCAAAGATTAAAATAGACAAAATTTCAAGAATATGTCCAAGTCGAGGATGATCTGCGACTTTGTTGTGCATCAATGATTAGTTCCTATCAATCAATTGGTAAGCGGTAGCCAGCAATAGAGCCAGCTTCATAAGCCGACTGAGGGAGGCCCTAGACTACACACGATCTGTACGGCCAGCGAAGTAAGTAAGTAAGTCCAATCAATTCAATGTGAATCGTAGGACGTTAATACAGCTGTTGAACTGGTTTCTGTTTCTGCCTAAACCGGCTACTTCTGTTAGTTTCTTATGTTGTGCTGTGCTTTAAGCCGTTACAAAATTCAGATGCGAATGCTCCACAGCTTTTAATTGACACTCACCCGCCAGTGACATCACATCACATAATACACATCTTCACATCAACAAAACACAGATATCAGCATCAAGTCACAAAAAACATTCCAATTTACAACTTCGTGTCAAATTTCTTCTACATACCCGATCAAATTTCTCAAACGTCATCGATTTTGCTCTGCATAAATTTTTATCATCTTGACATCTGCTCGCTATCGAAGCCATTGATTTAATATTTTCAACATTGTTGTTCATCTTGCAGCATTTTGACTCAATTGGACGTGCATCATTGATGGATTTAAATTGTTCATTAATTTCCTTTGAATTGTTGATGCTGGAAGCATCGGAGCTTTTTCGATTAAATAAGAAATTCCACAAGTTTTCATTTTGTCGTGGGTCACGAAAATCTCGCTTGTATACCGACGAGTTGTTCATTATTGGATATAAAGCTGAAGATGTTGGGAAAATCACGACTAAATTTGGACTGAAAAATCGTTTCAATTTATTTTACTAAGCATACTGAGATTATTTCTATGATTGTTGTGATTTAAATTGAAATTTCTAGAAATTCAAGTAGAAATCAGCAGTGCTGGCTTCACAAAACATCTGCTCATATCTGTTTCATACCCCGCGGACATATCCCGATCATAAAGTCAGAAAATACCTATGAAAAGTTTTGATATGTTGAAGTTTAATTAAGCACAATCAAAGTGAAATATTGTGAGTATCAGATGTGCTTAGACTAGCCAACGAGAAAGGAAAAAAGTGAGGAAAAAGAAGCAATCATAACATTGAACTGCACACTTGAGATTATGTTCATGAAAAACAATTTTTGTATAATAAAATTAGAGCATGTTGAGGTGAGGATTTCGTCAGAAAGGAGGCTTGTTGGGCGTTGGACTAGATGGACTGGACTTGGACTAGACTTGGACTAGACTGGGACTAGACTTGGACTAGACTTGGACTAGACTTAAACTAGTCTTGGTCTAGACTTGGACTAGATTTGGACTAGATTTGGACCAGACATGCACTAGAATTGGACTAGAATTGGACTAGATTTTGAATAGACTTGGACTAGACTGAGACTAGACTTGGACTAGATTTGGACTAGACTTGGACTAGACTTGGACTAGACTTGGACTAGACTTGGACTAGACTTACACTAGACTTGGTCTAGACTTGGACCAGACTGGGACTAGAATTGGACTAGATTTGAACTAGAATCGGACCAGGCTTGGACTTGACTTGGACTTGACTTAAATTGCACGAAAACGGCCGGTATTTGACAATTTTTTCTTAGCTTTAATAGCACCTTAGCGGACTCTTTCTCATTTGTGTCGTTTGGATATGTGACAGCTGACTCGTCGTACATCTTAAAGATTAACTTGAGTTTAACTTTAAAATGCAGTAAAATGCTCAGAAAAGCTTGACAAAAGCTTCTTTAAATCCCCACAAAATCCCCCTAAACATCCATCCATTCACATATGGTTCCTCCAATTTCATTTCCAAAAATTCCCACAAGACCAATTCATCTCACCAGCAAGTAAGCTTTAAGCTAAACAAAAAAAAAAATATTTCACATATTTATGATGTTCATGTATTATCACGTAGCTCATACAGCATTCATGATTCTTAATAAAGCTTTATAGTTAAGAGTATTTTCAACGAAAATATCGAGCCGAAGTTCAATATCTGAATTGCTTTAATAAGCAACAATCCTTAACTCATTAATGAATTGAATATTATTTTAAGATGCAGACATGAAGCTTTTTTAGAGACTTTTTGTTCAAAGCATTAATATGCAGACTTTAAAATTTCTATCGATTTTCATGTCTCAAGCTTTATATGCTGCTTTGTTCTCATATATCTGTAAAAAGTCTTTCAGATAGAATCACGTACATGACGTAGACTGTAGAGAATACCAAGCATGTATAAATATAGAATTGTAAGAAATTTAATAAGTGCAAGTGGATGTAATGAAAGATGACAAGAAGCTTTTTAAATTAATTTGGGATTTGAGTTAAGGATGTGCCTCATTGGGATTTGATAAAGGAGGTGAATTGGATGATTGCCGGTGTTGTTAAGTGCTTTGGTGTCTGAATATTAGAACAGTACTTAGTACTTAGTGAGTATCACTTGAGTAGCAACAGTCGGTTAGTCAATCGGAAATCCGGTATCAGGCCTATGTGACTCTGGAATGCTACTAGATTATGACCGGATCTGGCACCAACTCGGATTCATTACGGCATGTGCCCAGACTTTTGATAGATTAACTGATTTTTGCTACTCAGACTACTTCCAAAGTTCAAAAACCAATTCAAAATCACTTAAAAAATTGAAAGTAACTCACCGCTCATCAACATACCTTCTCTATTTTGCCTACTCAGTAGGTGTTCAATATCAATATCATCCACACCTATTAAAAGTAACAATAATCACATTAAATATATTGTAAAATGAATATACCTGTTATGCTGTTAATTTCTCGGCAATTATGAATCAAATCAAAAAAAACTTTTATTGCGCAATTAAATTGAAATTGTGCTTGTAATACATCCAATGACCAAATAATGATTCGCTTCATCATCAAACGCAAATCACTCGAGCAATTTACACACTGTAAAATGAAATTCCCTCTTGTGGATGTTGTGAAATTGATGATCGCAGTAATTTTTTTTCTTTCGTGAATGTTGTAAAAAAAAAGTTTTTTTTTGTCATGTCACACTAGACAGATGATGTGTGCAGGCAGGGGTGGAACGGGGGTTCAAATGTTGATGTACATCGCTGGTGCTTACTTACTTGATGTAATCATGTTCCTATCTGAAGCTTAGGTTAAAACAAAGGGCTTTATATCTGACTGTGTTGCTGGCCCTGTCACCTAGCTTGTACAAATTGACTGTCCGCACATTTAGTTGACACTTTTTCATCTCTGTTCTGCACCGAGGAGCTTTTAGAGCTTCTGGTCCCTGTTTTTTTGTGGAGTCGATCCAAAAGCGGTGTATCCAATTCCTGATTTTGTACCAGCAATGACATGTAGTTGTTCTGTGCTAAATAGCTTTTAAAGCTCTTGATCGCCGGTTTTCCTTGTGGGTTCCAACAAAGGTCGGAGTAGCAAGCTCTTGGTTCTGTCTCAGCAACGATATGTAGCTGTTCTGCGCCAAGAAGCTTTTGGAACTCTTGGTGGCTGTTCCTTCTGAATTTCATCCAAGGTCAGCTCATTAAGCTTATGTTTCCATCCCATTATTGACATCACTCTCAAACATTCCCCCCCAAAAACCAATTTTTTTACCTTGAATATAACAATTTTTATGCGACACTAAAGTGCCAAAATGTACACAAGAGAGAACTAATTCATGATGTCTGCAACAGTATGCTTAAACATTTCCTACATCGTTGCGAATACTCTTTTATATTTGTGTGTTCATTGTGGCGACTACACGAAATGATTAGCGAGAAATTTACTTTTATTTTTTTGCTTCTTGCATTAACGACAGAGAAGGTGATTGTTGGGTGGCAATTTGTCGAAGTGCTTTGAATTGCATGAAATATACACAGTGGAAGTGATTGGGCATTATTTTTTGAAATTTTTGATGCGTTTTATTCATTATTGCGCGAGTAGGAGATGATGAGTTGGCTTATTGGTGTGCTCATTTGAAGGTGTTAAGTCTATTGGTGTTTTAAGGGTAGGGGAACTGACGGTACGCAATCAAATTACTACATCATGCTTAATTTCGTAAGCATACCCATGAACAATCCCTTTGACGGTTAGAATAGGACAATTTAAGTAAAAAATGCACCTTGACAATAAGCCTCAACTGAAACCGCACCCGGCATACAATTCATGGCATTTCATAAAAATTGGCGGCCCACAGGTTGTCCACCACTGAATTATATATTTTCAAAATCACAAATCATCTTGTAAAACTTTATTAATCAATACATTAATTAAAGCGACTACTTCATGTAATTGCATAGTTTCAATGACTATCATGGACAATAATTATGATGTAAATATTGAAGGACATAGACAGTTATTGAATTTCGTTCCACGAAAAAAAAAAATGAAGATGATTTTCTTGTCTCGTCATTTTGGTTGCTATGATGTGATCATATTTAATTACTAGATTGACTGCTTGAGCAGCTTTTGTACACTTTATGTAGTTATGTAGAAGACCGAGCGTCACGACATAGCCTCTAGGGTAGGGATGGACAACCTTTAATTTTTTCGGCATTCCTTGAAGGCTAGCTAAAGTAACTAATGTACCGCGGTACATAGATTGTCCACCTCTGCTCTAGTGCAACGCTTTCTAAACTTTCATGAACTAAGGCACAATTTTGGTGTAGAAAAATGTCCGCGGCATACCTGAGTTGTTCTATGGCACACTAATGTGCCGCATTACACAGTTAAGACAATTTTAGAGTTCTAGAGCACCACTAGTTGCCTTGTTCACAGTAAATAGTCAAAATGACGCTGAGGAACTCGGACAAAACCTTGACGACTGCTTTTGGTCGATTTTGATTGAAATTTGAGATTTGACACAGTCCTAGACACAGCGTGCTGCTCGGTATATTGGTGTCTGCTTTCTGTAATGTAGGTTAGTCGAATACATTGGTATCCATGAAGACTTCTTGTTGTTTAATTTGATTACTTTCAATTTACGAGATTTTTATGCTTGATATTTCTGTCTTTAATTTGATTTTGAGGAAATTATAACTTGATTGGATGATTTATTGGACATTTTATTGAGAATCATGTCCAAAATTGGTCAAATTGCACATGAGTCCATTAATATTCTTGAAAAACGTCTCAAGTCGACTGTATGCCTCAAAACCATCTGTCATTTAAGGACTTTGACGTCTCTTTTAAACAAATAATCCAAAAATTGTCTGACCACTTAATCCTCCAAAAGTTGTGTCTTTATAAAGTAAATACCTTTCCCAATAATCCACAAAAAAATCAATAAATTTAAAAATCCACTCTAATCTCCTACCAGCTTCTCACGCATAAATTTCCTAAAAATAACATGCAAAAAAATATGTCCAAAAAATATTTATAAATCATCATTCAAAACAGAGGCTAATAAGCTAGATTTATGGCAACAAGTTGCTACCATTAGTCCACAACAGTATTTTTGTCTTTAAAGACATTCAACCAAAAAGCTACTCAAAATCCGTGTAATCAATCAAAAAGAAATTCCCTGAACACGCCCGTTCATAAAAACACAGCATCAAGGAAGACATTTTACGGAAATAAATTCCAGTAAATTAAATTTTGTCAATGAAAAATAACGTTATGAGTGAATTAGACAAGATGGAATAATAATATTCATGATAAGGAAATGATAAATCATCAGAAAATTGCCAATTGACGTCAAGAACGGTAGGGGAGGTAGAACAAGTGTAAAATAATCAAAAAAGAAGTACCGAAAATTTAAAAATAAAATAAATAGAAAGAAGGAAGGCGGCAATGATGATTATGATGACGATGAGCAATTCACCCTACAAAGTCTCGACATTATCAAGTGGCACATCAATCTATCAATGTTTATGGATGTATTGTCAGAATTGGGACTTGAAGGCTGTTGAAGTTGAAGGTTGATTCAGGCTGTGGAATAGAATCATTTGAGTTAAAGAATTTGAATAGAATCATTATAGACTTAATTGTAAGGTAAAAATGCAATTGAGGATGAGTTGTGGGTTCCTTGGTGGTGTAGACAAGCTTAGGTATTGCTGGTAACGTCCTTATCTGAACAAGACACAAGACTGGACCTGTGACTAAATCTAAGGTTCTGGCTTCAAATGTCCTCCCGATCCTCCCAAATTTCAAACCTCACTTTTACTTCCCATATCAAAATTTCATACTCTATCCTTGCCTTACTTTTACATACATCAAGAAACAGATTCTCAAACTTAACCTAGATCCAGTTACTCATTTGTCAACTTGATTTTGATTCTCCAATGGCTTATATATTTTTTAAATCCATAAGTACATTATTTCGAATTACTCTAGAAGCCTATCATACCTGGAAATAACACGTCAGGAAGGAACAAGAGGTAGAAATGGCAGATAATCCGAACTCAGATCAACGTGCATCTCGCCTTAGGTTAGATTTGATGAAATCCGGTACCTAACTAACGTGAATCTTGCTCCGAGGTCAGATTCGATAAAGTCCGGCTCTGGATCAGAGACAATTCGACTTCAGGCTAGAGTCAATTCAGTCTGAGGTCGGATTTTCAACCATTTTTACGTTGTATGCTTTCCGGAATGTCTACACTTCCCACCTAACACTGTTCCTACCTAAGAACATTGATATTATGAACTGTAACTTTTAATCTGCCCCAAATATTCATCTTATCCAAATACACCCCAAAACAAGACTAATCTCTGAACATCCAATACATCTACTCCAACAACACTGCCTAAAATTCATACAAAAAATTGTCAATAGACGCTATTGTGACAAGCATCATCGATTTATCTTAATTTAAAATTATATTTTTTTATGTAACATTTTGATGGTCATCAGCATCGCGATTACTTTACATTGCGATTGCCGATGGGCTAGACAGACAACGCTATACTCAAGGCAACACCGATAAATAGAGAGAGGAGAAAGAGACCATTAATTTAATTTCCTTCTTCATTCATCTTCTTTGTTATGTTGCTTTTCATTGCTTCTTCATCTTTAAGCTCTAAAAATGCCAACATCTGACATACATCTTATGTATTAAAGACGAACAAGAAGTAACGCAATTGCTGTAATAAAAAGGAAGACATACACATTAATCGCTTGTTACATAAGTGAGCATCGCGACGAGCAACTTCTGAGTATTCAGTGAACTCTTTTTTTTTGGCATAGCTTAATGTTTTAATATGCAAAAATATGCAAAATTAGCAGCAAAATAAAAAGTGGAACAATCGTTGAGGAATCACTTAAAGTTGATGACTAAGACATTTTGTGGATGACTGAGGTGTTTTTGTCAATTGATTGACGTGTTTTATGTATGCAAATTAGCTATCGATTATTTTAAATACATGAAAGAGTGTGAAGAGAAAAAGTTCAAGAGTGATGGGAATTTTGGAATTAAAATGATTTTGTTGACTTTAAAGATTTGGGGAATTTTTGAGTGTTATGGATTTTTTTGAGAGACTTGGGATTTGGGGTCGTTAAGATATAATGTGGTTTAAGACAAAATGTAGTTTAATTTTTGATTATTTTGAATTCCCGATCTGGTCTGGTTTGAGGTTTTTGAACTTCATACAGCTGCAGACATGATTTAACTATTTGGATAGAATTTCCCAATAAGGTAGTTTTGGCACTTATTTTGGAAGCTTTTTTAAAAACAGAGTTGGCAATTGGCTGACTGCAAATGACAAAAGTCCACCGAGTCAACTTCCAGCAAATGAAACCTTCATGATGGTCAAAAAATGTCCTAAAACAACCGATTGCAAACTTTGACCTAAAGTTTTGCATCCGCTATTTGAATTTTTCTCACCTCAAGATTTCTTTTTGGAACTTTTCAGTAAATTCAAGCTTTTTTATTCAAATTTCCTCTCAAATTGACAATTTACCATAGCAAAATACTAAGTACCAATGGTGGCGGATAGAAAAGTCAACGTTACAGCAAATATTTTTTTTAAAAGAAACTTGTTACAAATTCACATCAAATTTTTTGGATTTTAAAATATTTTTGACCGTTATTTTGAAGATAAATAAATTCAGTTATTTTGTGACGCAAATTCATTTATTTTGTGAACTTGACGACAATGACGTCTAAATAAACAGTGTCCATTTCGATTGCAACTATTATAATTGGAAAAACAGCATTAATTTAATATTTTCATTTCATTAAAAAACGGTTTTTAAAAATTTAAATATTTTGTTCTATAAATTTAGTACTTGAGTTCTACGTTTGTTCTAAGTATAAGGCCCTTAGTTCTAAGTATAAGGCCCTAAACTTTTCTCTCCGCCACCATTGGACTAAGTATAAACATAAAACCTCTAAAATCTCATCAAAATATCCTAATAAGTCTTTAAAACTCTTAAAACGCCCACCACGTGGTTTTCTTCACTTCAAAAAGTTTTTCCTAAATTTTCCAATAATCCCAAACTTTTACTAATGTACAAAGCTGCTACCCGAAGTAAAAAAGTGGCAAAATAAGATACATAAACCCTTCTCACCTCAAAGTTGCCCAAAACTTTGTAAATAACTTCCCAAAATCATCCAAACTGACCACCACAACATCATCATTTCACTCAAATCTCAGCTAAAAAAACAATTATTTTTCTGAATGGTCGAATGTTTTATAGACCCGATGATGATGATGATGTCTTTCACTATTAGTTGATTAATATCTTACGTCTTAGTCCGTCGCTTACTCATACACCATTGCCATGCATAAAACGTGCAATTTCTTGGGTTTGATGTCTCTTGACTAATGATGATTTTCTACGCTTGTGTAATAACCCAATCTATAGCACAAAATAGCCGTGTATGTACGTTCATACATTTGCGATAAATATTCGCTTTTGTTTTATTTCTTTGCATTTTTTTATTTAAAACAGAAAAAAGAAGGAATGTAGCATAAATGATTATTGGTGTTGGCTGGTCGCATTATTATACATAAACAGTATTTATGGTTATTGTAATTTATGTATTTGTGTATCAATATCATTGCGGTTAATATGGTTTAGATGTTTTGTGGATGTTTGCTTTGATTCTTGGAAGGTTATTGCTCAGGAATAGAAATTTGAGGATTATCAAACCTTGTCTCAGAAGCTAATGAAAGCCAGCGATCCCTATGGGAGGTCATAGATCGGAATTGATCTAAACGACCAGTTAAATAAGAGACTCAGAGGCTAATAAACTGGGTTTTAAGGTAGATTATTCAAAAAAAACAGGAGCATACCCAGCGGGAGTTTTATATTGATTCCAAAAAGAGTGGGGGTTGACTAAGAATGCAGTTTGAGCATTTGGTAGTAAGAATTTCCAAGTGGTACTCAAGTCTTAATGATAGATCCAGGTTTAGACGTCAGAGTAGGGAGCTTAAGAATCGCAATTGATCTATAAGGTCCATGATTTATGATGAGTTCCACATTCTTATATTAATTGATTAAATCTGAAAAATGGTCTGTTTATCTTCAGGTCGGCGATTCTAAATTGGTCAAATTTTTCAGATTATCAAGGTTCTAATCCTTCCTTTCCTCAATTGGATCCGTTAAAAACCAATTAAAAAATTAGGAAATTATATACTTCACAAGAGCAAACAGAAAAATTTTTCATGCAAATTTCAAATTGGATTTTAAGCAAACCTGAATGATTTTAAGTCAGCATTCAATTGCTGCTGTCACAGCTTGATACTGCTTAATATATCAATCAATCTAATTCCTTTTAAAATAATTACAAATTAGATTATGTCATGTTCAAACAATTAAGACATTACCTCAACATTCCATTTCCTTAAAAAATTTCCATCATCAACTTGACACCTTAAGTACGTCTAACAAATCATCACTCACATACTGCACTACAAAAAGAAATGTAACATCAAAAAAATAATTTACGATGCTTTTAAGTTTTATGTCTTCTTATTTCTCTTTTTTGTCCATTTTCATTTTCATGATGCATTACTTTTACATCCATAAATACTTGGCATATTTCTTTCATTTATGTAGACTCTGTCATGCCTGTGTATTTGAAAATTATAACATTTTTTTAAACTCTTTTCTTCTCATTTTAATCTTCACTATGGAATCTCTTTACGTTGCTGTTTTTATTTTTTCACATGCATAACTCATTCCATAGAAAGGGAAAATTGGATTGAATGTGGGTAACGTTCAAAACAATTGCGGTTGTTTCCGCTCTATGCGGCTTTTTTTAACATTTTGTTGTTTGCCTTTCTTTTTGGTCTATTTTTAGTGCAGAGTGTAAGTGAATGGGATGAGAAATGAATGTTGAGAGTTTTGTGGGATTTGGAGGTTTGGGAGTTGTGGATGGCTGGGGGAATAGAGCTTTGAGTTTTGAAGCAGGAAGTGGATATCTAAAAGAAGTTAGGATTGTATGGTGAATTACTTGAAAGCTAGGCTAAGAAACTATGTAAAATCAGCGGTATTTGTATGCAATAAGATGTATTATCGTAGTTTGAGCTCTTGCTAAAAGGAGGTTCATTGCCTTATTCATGTCAAAAGGTCAACATACCCCTGACGGCACCGTAATGCCTAGTTTTGATTCATGTGACTGCAAAAAAAAAAAAAAATCACATTTTTCTTTATTATTGAGCTAGGCTTCATTCTTCGCATTTAAGATTTTAATTTAAATTAATGAGATTCGAACCCACATTTATATTAGAATTTTGGATGATTTTGCTATATATTGACTTTTATATTGCTATAGATGAGTTACAAAATTCAATTCATATTCCAAGTTATGCAAAAAAAAAGGAAAATTCAGTAACGTGGAACAACATAGCAGTAATGTATGTTGAGAACTATAAGAATCGAACTTATGGTTTATATTCAATTTTAACCTTTACAACTTCTTTTGCGACTAATTACTTTTTGTTAATTGATTAAAATCACTCCTATACGATACGGCGAACTGCAATTTTCGCCGCAACAATTGACCAAAATCAGTCGTCATGGTATCGTCACGGCAACTTTGCATCTTGCCGTTAACACGACGATATAGCGATTCCCTAACGAATGCTTTGTGCTGTTCGAGACACTAACCTTCTTTGATGACACTCGCTGTGCATATATATCGATTGAAATCTAAAACCATCTCTAGGTGGCACTTACAGCTGTTTCTATCCAAAATACTACTTGCCAATTATCACATTACACTTATTTTACCTCAAAAATTAACAATATCACTAAAACTAATTCAAGTTCCTCCACAAAATGCGCTCTATCCTCCATCAACTCTCCAAACCATCACTCAAACTCTCTTCATTATTTGTTAAGGCCTCGCGAAAACTAACAAAAAAGAAGATCATCCCAAAGATCGTCTCATCTATTTCCTTCACTTAAAAGTTACTTAATTTGTATTTATTTGGCTTGATGCCCTTTCTTTATAGCTATTATGTTTAGTCTTTGTTTGTATTTACCATAGATATACATTGTATTTTGATTGTCATGCAATTTTTTATAACATTGCTTATCTTCCTTCACTGTCAAAGCATTAGCATAACACTGCCGTAAGAGACTTGGCAATTAAAGTGAAAACAAAACATCGAAATTAAAATTAAATTCAATCTTTTTTGTTGTTGTTGTAAGCTGTTGACTTTGTTTACATGGGAGATAGGTAGAAAAGAAGATGGAAAGGTCAGTGAAGATGTGAGAAAGGTAACTTAAGTGTTGCATAACATAATGGTTAAGAAAAATGTAACATTAGTTGCGGACATGCTGGTTTGTTAATTAGATGGTAATTTAATGAGTTTTGATGGACTGTTCGGGGGGGCATGAGATGAAATATTGAGCAAATGTGGATGTCTTGTGAGGTAATTGAGGTTTGTGGTTGAATTTTGAGGTTTTTTGGAATTTTGACAGTATTCTGGGAAGGTATATAGAGGAGAAAATGGCAAAATTGCAGCTCTAGGGCAGCGTGGCTCTTGTCTCTTTCCGGATTTCATCAAATCTACCCATAGGCTTAATTAACGCATGCCTAAGTCGGATATGTCATTTTTTCTTCAAAAATGCCTTCCAGAATTGCAGTTTCTCTTGAAATTTCTAGTTTTCAAAGTTTAAAGCTGGTTTCTTGCAGGACATTATGTAAAATAGACTAGAAACTCATCTTCAGGATGTCTTGGCTCTGTCTAAGAGTAGAATTCAATTCAATTTGATGTAGGAACACATCTGGATTGAGATGGCTTTTTGCATATTTCTACTCCATGCCCTTCTCGGGATTACTAAGCCATAATCTAGAATTGAACTCCAAATCACTTAATTCAAGCCGATCTAACTAAACTTTTAGCTCTGTTGTAGAATACCAGAGGTCTCAGTCGGCTCATTTTTAGTCGGCTAAAGTCAACTAAGGCCGATTTCGACCTCTGTAGTATCCTCTAAGCAAATCCAGATTAATTATTCATAATTTAACAGAATAACTTGTTGCTTATTACTATTTACTTACTTACCTCGCTGGTAGTACAGATCAGGCTTGATCCATGTCCTCTCTCAGTCGGCGCTTGAAGCTGGCTCTATCGCTGGCCACCGCTTGTCAATTGCCAATTCCAATTGTGACACTATCTCTATTCTTTCCATGAGTTCTTTGGCTATTTACATCCACAAGACAACATCATCAATTCCCAAAATCTGCCATTCTTCAAGCTATCTAATTTTCCCTCAATTTTCCCATCAAAATCTACATCCCGAAAGTTCCAACATCAACTGCACATCCAGCCTTAATCCAAAATAACTTCAAAGACAAATTAAAAAAATTCCAATCTTCATTATTTGCATATAAATAAAGTCCAAATTAATTTCTAATGACATTTTTTGTAGAACCACAACAGCCTAGCCAGCATCAATGTTGATTCTTATTTAACTTTAATCTGTAAAGTCTTGTCAATTTAACCTAATGGCAATTTATCTCTTTTTGTTCAAACAACTTACTTGTGGATAGAAAATTAAGTAATTTTTTTGGGGCTGAATAGCTGCTTTTGATCTTTTACATGGAAAATATAATTCTATAAAGCAAATATTTTGGATATAAATATTACAGATGAGCGATGAAAGTGAAGACGAACTGATAGTCACGTAGACAGTAAATTGCCGGTTTGCAGACGAATTATTATTCATTAAAAGGCTTGTTGTTTATTGAAACCGGCCCGTAACAAGCTTGGGGATTTATTTTTTCATTTTATAGCTTGGGTTGGAGAAAATTTTAATTGAGATACTTGAGAGATGTGGATCTATTATTAGGAAGGATGTCACGTTTTGAGATATTTTAGAAATAAATTGAAAATTTGAAGGTTTTTAAGGTTGATTATTAAGAGTTTGATATGGAAGAATGTGTGTCATTGATGAATATAATGCAAAAAGACATGAATACCTACTTCAAGGTTTCTAAGAACAACCGAACATTCATTACAGTGGTGGGCAACATTTCTTGTGCAACGACACATCTCAGCCCTTTAAAATCTTTACGGCACACCAAATTAAGCAAAAGAACTTGTGTAATGCAGCACACAGGTTGTCCACTACTGATCTATTAGGATATTCCTCTTCAAAACCTCAAATCTGTCTTACAAGTGGGATATTAAACCTCAAACTCACCTTTTTTGGCTTCATTCGTATGTCATATTTCTCAGAAGGTGCACTGCATCAACCTAAGCTTCTTAAAAGGTCAAGGCTGACGTGAGACTGAATTTCACCGAATCTGGACCGAGGCCAGAGTCACTCTGACCTGGGAATGGATGCTTCACCATTTCTCATTATGTGCTTTCGAAGTTCAGTCATGTTGAGCTTCTGAACGTATCAACGCTTCAACAGAAATCACACAATTCGCTAAATAATCGATTGAAATTTGTAATAAATGTTATACTTCACAAGTGCTAGCAGAAAATAATTTCATGCCATTTTTAATCGGTTTTTAGTAAGCCAAATCCACCTCAAGTCGACGTCGACCTTTGTGCTTCAATTTTAAATGATATGCCATATATCACAACCCTCTTGACATTCCAAGATCCTTGACACTGCTACCAATTGTCAAATAACATCAGCTGTCTGACTATACCTCCTTTATACTCTGTCTTTATAGCCATCATTACCCAAATTCCTCTTTTATTCCGTCTTTATCGTTAATGTGTACTTAAAATTCTTCATTTTCATTCACATTTCCATTAATTTTCAAAAACAATGAGAAAAACATAATAAGCAGCTTAATAAGAAAAAAGACCCCTTTTGTTATTTGAAAACTCTAATGCAAAAGCAATGTTAAGATTGCTTACAAAACAGCACAGTCACTTCCAAAACAAACAGTCAAAGTAAAAATTTGTAAAAGTAATTTTTCGGGAAATTAAATTAAAATTTTAATAACTCTTTTGTAATTTTAAATTTAATTAATTTTTGTAGACTTCATACTAGACGTGTCGTACTTTCAATGCATGAATCTTGTTTCTGTGGAGAATTGAAATTAGTTCAGTTAATTACTATGCAAGCATGAAGTTTTGTTTTTAGTTATTATGTGCAGACATAAACCGAGCAGCACAATTTGTTCGCTAGGGGACTGTTACTTACTGCAACCATGTTCTTATATATCAGGGATATCAGGGAATACCACGAAAAGATTAGCATTTGGTCAGTTTTAGAGTCCGACTTTGGCTTCTCAAATTCCTCAGGGCACTTCTATATCACTATATTAACAGTAAGATGCGGAGTAGCTCTAGCTGAATATTTACGGCTGACTTTTATCCGAGTTCTAAGTCGACTTGGAATTTTTATGGAAAAATCGACTTCAAGCTCTGATTTTGTTCCATTTCTGCAGTTCCCCGCATCATATCACTCAAATAATGAATCCACGTGTCTTGCTCACTCAGTCATCCTCACATGAATAATCACCAACATGACAATCTCCTGACAAATAGTATAGATTATCATTTCCTTTCATATCCTTCAAACTACTCTATTAAGATTTCATCGAATTTCCATTTAGACACTCTTTTTTGTGTGTTCTTCTTGTACCTAACTGTCAATGAATTAATAAGACTTGATGCCGAAGGATATAATAAATCTTTTTACATTGATGAATTTTTTTGATATGGATTATGGCTCTTTGAGAAGCTTGAAGATCGATTATGGAATTTTTTTGAACATATTTTTGGTTTTTATGGAATATTTTTAGCTTTAATGGTGGGCTTTACATGGAATTTTTGCGAGGCTTAATCGGATTTATTTGGAGATTAAAGGAAAAATGCTTTTAGTGGAAAAAATGTCTGTGGGAATATTTGTTTAGGGATGAAATGGAATGGTTTGTTGAAGAATTTATGTTAAAATGTATTCATCGAATTAAGTAATTGAACAGTTGTGGGAAGTTAAAGAAGAAACCGGCATGACACTGACGTAAAGTTAGATTTGGTAGAGAATTGAATCGACAGTTGTTCTTCTTCATGTGTTTAGCCTAGAATAGTTGTTATTGTTACTTACTTCTTACTTTCTTGACAATGACGACATTGGGCACATTGACGCATTCAGAGTTTGTCACAAGCTGATTCAATCTTTAGATAATCTCTGTTAAATTGTAATGTTCAGCCATTTGGGCTCTCATGGACGTCTGTCTACATATATTGTCCATTTTACTTACTTACTTACTTTTTGCTGGATGTACAGTCTAAAATGATCTTACATTCCACTTTACTTCACATTCCTTACACTTAACTTGATTCAATGTTTCCAATAACTCTAATGGCTTAATCATCTCATCCGTTAAGCAGTTTTAGTATCTAAATTTCTAAATAGCCCCAAATTTGGAATTTATAGGATTTGAACTGCCGATCGTTGAATTTCCAGACCAAATTAGAGCCGAACACTCTACTAATCTTTTAACAGAGTCATTAACCTGCTAAGTATAAATTCACAATTCACCTACGTCTAGAATATTCCTTTTTTTCCTTAGAAACCAGCAAAAATGTTCGTTTTCTTAAAGATACCTTAAAGCACATAAGCACTCTTTACCAAAATTTTGTTAATCCCCAAATTCTCCTTATTTTCTCTTCCGAAAAATTTCAAAAAATCATCAAGCGAAAATTCTCATCCAATTAACAAAAAAATGTACAAGAAAACAAAATCTCTTGTGAAATTTTCCTACAGCCACATCAAAATAACTTCTTCAAGGGCAGGGGTGGACAACCTTTTTTTCTTTGGGGGCACTTTGGTTGTGAAGCTTGACTGAAACTGCAGGTGATTTGTGGATTTTTTTTAAATTTTTGAGGACACAAGTACCGCGACACAAAGGTTGCCCACATCTGCTCAACATCTTCATTCAAGTAGCAGCAAAAAACGAGATAAGTCCATGAAAATCTCGATATAAATCAAGATTAAAGATTAAAATAATACGACAAAATTATATCTCTTAAAAGCATCATCATGCTCATCATTTGTGCCGCTTATGAAGCCACAAATCCACTCATTTATTTACTGCACTTTAAAATCTTACAAAACAGCATCTTGATTACTATTTTTTGAATCTCATTCTTCCTCATTCCGCTTCGTATCTCAAAAGGTATCAAAAAAAGGCATGCAGCAGAAAGGTCATCAACTTGAAAGCTCTTAAAAAATTAATTTTCCAACATCACAAAATGACAACTAAAAATCTGCATATTCTTAAACAGCAGGAAGTAATTCCAATTCTCACTTTTATTGCCATTAACAATAGTAAAGACCTTTCAGGTCATCAAAGTGCATGCTTCACACTATAAAATACGTTATTACGTTATATATCTATTAAAAAAAGATTTATGCATAAAAATAATGAAAAAAAAAAATTTCTTCTTTATGTCATGGCACAGATATGTGTAAAATGTAATAATGGGATGTGAAGGAAAGTGAAGATAAAGTTGAAAATGTCTGCAATTCAATAGCGCATTTTGAATGCAGTTTTAGGGTCATAAATTTTAATTATTTTTGTTAATGTCTGCTAGATTTGTCGTAAACGTTGAATGTAAAGGAGGAATTGTGTTTTGTGATGAGTATGCAGATCTTGGTTAGGTCATGTAAGTTGTGGATGAGATGAAATGGAATAAGTTTGTGTGGATGTGTATGGAAGTTAATATGAATTTATGGGGAATAGGATATTAAGGGGATGAAATTAATGTAGCTTGATGGTAGATGGTTAAAGCTAAATGGTTAAAGCTAGATGGTTTAAGATTCAAATGTTGATGAAATGGACAAGAAGAAGCATAAAGAGGTAAAATATGAGCCATAAGGGGAAATGAAGCATAAATTAAAGTGGACAATGCAAGAATTTACACAAAAATTCACAAATGAAGCAGATTTTGATGCAAATTTCAAGAAATAAAGCATAAATTGACGCACATTCTAAGAAAAGAAGCAAACTTTGATGCAAATTATGAGAAATGAAGCAGATTTTGATGCAAATTATGAGAAAAGAAGCAGATTTTGATGCAAATTTTAAGTAAAGAAGCAAAATTTGATGCAAATTGTGAGAAAATGAACATCATTTGATGCAAAATAGAAGAAAAGAAGCAGAATTTGATGAAAATTATGAGAAAAGATGCAAATTTTGATGCAAATTATGAGAAAAGAAGCAAACTTTTATGCTAATTATGAGAAAAAAAGCAGAATTGGATACAATTTTTGAGAAAAGAAGCAAAAAATAGATGCAAATTGTAAGAAAAGAAGCAGAAGTTCTTGCAAATTTACAAAGCAAAAATTACATAAGGCAGCAAATGGCAACGTAAAAATGCTAAAATAGAACCAACAAAGTCCCAAAATTAGAAAATTCCAACAAAACTGCATCTAATCACATCTCAGTTCTAGTTACAGTTCCCAACCACCTGTTATCCCTCCACCAACAAATTTTTCCCATTTCATTCACAATTCACACAAACTAAAACTCCTTCCATTCACCAGTCAGTAAGAATTGCAAGTTGTCTCTTTCGCACATCTTTCTTTATTTTGCATTCAACAGCCACAACACCCGGATGCTTTTTTTTTTAGAAAAGAAAAATTGCCATTTTTATCTCCAATATGACTTCATACAATAAAGTTACATAATCAGCAATAATAAAATTGCAAGACTGAGTCAAAGCGTCGACTCAGCTTCCCACAACTTTCCCATAAAAACCAGTAAGATCGAGTGTGTGGAGAATGAAATAAGAAAATGTAAAGGGATTGATAGGAAGCAGCACATGAAATGTAATAACAACGTAATTTTATCCATTCAGGCAGTAAGAAGTGCACTTTTGTGTAGCTTGAAATTCACAATGTGACTATCCATTAAGAAATGTCATAATCATGAGTAAGAAGAAGTGGCAAGGATTTAAAGCTCGTCATGTCAGGTTATTAAAAAAAATTATTGCTGCATAGTGATATGTACTCACATCATAAGTGTCAACTACATAACTTTCTATGATCTCAACTCGAAAATTTCGAGATCATGACAAGCTGAATTTTTTGCTTGCTTGTGCTGCGAGGAAAGAGCAAGTTGAAGTAAGTGAGGTAGCAAAAACAGAAGTAATTGAAGTTGTGCAATTTATTTATCAATTTTGAGGATGTGAAGAAGCAAACATTTTAGTGGAGGAGAAGAAATTGAGGCAGAAATGAAGCAAAAATACTTAAAATTTGACAAAAGATGCAAAAAAATCGAAATTGACTTTAAAAAAAAGGCAAAAATTTAAAATGGAGCCAGAAAAGCGAAACTCTTAAAAAATTGAGTTAAAGATGCAAAAACTGACGCAAAACATTTTAACTAAAGATGCAAAAAAAGTGAAGCAAAAAACCTTAAAATTCATTCAATGCAAAGAAGTGCTGCAAAAATCTGAAATTGAATTAAAGATGCAAATATATGAAGCAAAAATAAAAATAATGCAAAGAAGTGAAGCAATGATCTTCAATTTGAACCAAAGATGTAGAAAATAAAGCAAAAAATTTAAAAAAAATTTCCAAAGATGCAAAAAGTGAAGCAAAAATTGAGCCAAAGCTGCAAAAACAAGAAGCAAAAATCTGAAATTCAAATCTAAGATGCAGAAAATGAAGCAAACATTTTAAAATTCAACTGAAGATGCAGAAGTGTAAAGTAAAAATCCTAAAATTGAATCAAAGACGCAATGAAGTGAAGCAAAGATCTTCAATTTGAATCAAAGATGCAGAAAATTGAACTAAGGATACAGAAACCAAAGCAAAAATGTCAACCTCAAATTAAATAATCAAACAATTTAAAGCAAATGCTCCACATTCCAATCTCTACACATCAAATCTTGCTAATCATGAAGCAATAGGATGCAAAGAAGCACAAATCAATCCAAAACCACGACTTTCTATGATCTCACTCGTCATCCCCCATCCACAACAACGTGCAAACACCAAAATATATCCAAAATATAAAAAAAATTGTCTCGCGCGCGACAAAAACAAGAAGTAAAAAATGTGTCAAAATTATCATAGACCCACAAATTGGCGATAGCTTTTTTTTAAATATATTTTGTATTAAAATAAAATCAATTTACATGCTGTTTATATGATGATGATGACGATCAGCTGTTCCGCTTGTTTTTTTTTTTTTTTTGCCATGCGACACAAACAACATTGACTCATTTCATATGAAATTCAATATTTTAACGATAATTTAATTATATGGCTATTTTCGTGTGATGTATAAAAAGAAGAGAAACAATTTATATAAAGTATAAAGCCTCAGTCGGTCTTGTTGACGATCATTTCTTTCCTTTCGATTCTTCGTCGTCAACACTTTCACTTTTGTTATTTTTTTTGGGGTCTCTTTCTCTGCCTGTTACTGTCATTTTATTTATATTTTGTACTTCTTACTTTACTTATTTATATCAGACAAGATATAAACAATACTCAAGTGTTGGGGATAGAGTTGCAAGACAGGCAATTATAACAAGCAAAAACCGTACAAATTCTTGATAATTTGTATGGTTTTTCTTACGAAAACCGTACAAATTCTTGATGATTTGTATGATTTTTCTTACAAAACCATACAAATTATCAGGAATTTGAAAGGTTTTCTTACAAAACCATACAAATTATCAGGAATTTGTAAGGTTTTCTAAAACATACAAATTATCAGGAATTTGTACGGTTTTCTAAAACCATACAAATTATCAAGGATTTGTACCGTTCTTGCCTGTCACAGCCTTTTTTTCAACTCTGGTTCGGGATAGACTTTAAGCTGATCATTGTGGAAACAAAAGAGACTTTATGAGCATTTAATGCTTGTATTTATATTTATTATAATAAATAGTTTATGCATTCATAGATGAATGTGGGAATAAGAAAGATAATGTCATTATGTCGTTGCTACTGCTTTTCATTATGTTGTTGATCGTGTTGTGCTTTGTTGAAGACGCTTTTGTTTGGGATATAGTCAATTAAAAATGCACAAATTTGAGACAAAGATGCAGGGAATTGGATTATTAGATTGGGAGATGCAGTAGATTGCAAGTACATGAGATGTAGAAGCAGAGATGTAGAAATCAAGTTGAGATGCAAAATTGAAGCAGAGATGCAAGGAAGCAAGAATGCAAGAAGCAGAGATGCAAAAAGGAAGCAGAGATGCAAGGATTAAATTAAAGATGCAATGATTGAAGCAGAGATGCTAGAATTGAAGCTGAGATGCAAGGATTGAAGCAGAGATACAAAGATTGAAGCAGGCATGCAAAGATTGAAACAAAGAAGCCAAAAATGAAGCAAAGATGCAAAAGTGAACCAAAGAATCCAAAAACGTAAGAGAGAAGATAATGAACATTGCAAAAGAGGCAGAAAAAGATGCGAATTCACAAAAAAGATGAATATTAACATAAAGAACAAAGCCTTTCATCCCATCCTTCAAATCACATCAAAGAACAACACATCAAATAAGAAGAACAAACATCCAAAAAAAAGGCAAATCATCAAAATGAATCGCAAAAAAATACAAAAAACAAGCACAATAAAAAAATTAAGGAATTTAAGAATTCAAATGAGCAAGTCGGAAGTTAAATCAACAAAAATGTAAATAAGAATCATAAAAATGAAGCAACAATCAAAACATCACAAAAAGCTGAATAAAAGCGCGTAACAAAAAAGAAAAAAATCAATCATTTAAGTCGTAAAAAAGAATAAATGAAAGGTAATAACTCTTTTATGTCTGTCTGAATGAGGAAAATGTGGAGCTTGTTGTAATAAATTTGAATAAATCTTGACTTTTTTTTCCTACAGTCACAAAAGTTCAGTTCAAAAATTAAATTAATTGAGCCGAGAGCGACATAAGTCCATAAAAAATCATAGTCAATATGCCTTTATGCTGTAAATGACATATTCAGTCCTTTCTCCATGTATATTTTGTGTCTTGTTAGCAATTGGCATGCCTGTGAGATAGTCACGATTGTGTATCTATCATCTCCAATTCCTGCTTTTTTTTTCTTCTCTTTCATCTTCTTCTTCTATTAAATTGAACTTTTTTCTGCATGATTGGATGGGATGAGATTTTTATTTTTGCACACAGAAAGTTTTACTGGTAGGAGTTGTTCGGCAGTGATGTCAATGTAAATGCATCTGAATTTTATTAGACTCTCTAATATGCTTCTGGATGTTCCAGGGAAATCAAGGTGCACCGGGGAAATCATGGAACCCTGAGGAAATCAAGGTGCACCGGGGAAATCATGGATCTCTGAGGAAATCATGGTGCACCGGGGAAATCATGGAACCCTGAGGGAATCAAGGTTCATCGAGGAAATCATGGAACCCTGAGGAAATCAAGGTGCACCGGGTAAATCATGGAACCCTGAGGAAATCAAGGTGCACCGGGGAAATCATGGAACCTTGAGGAAATCAAGGTGCACCGGGGAAATCATGGAACCCTTAGGAAATCAAGGTGCCCCGGGGAATTCATGGAACCTTGAGAGAATCAAGGTGCACCAGGGGAATCATGGAACCTTGAGAGAATCAAATCATGAGATCCCGGAAAATGGAATCCTGAGACATCATTCCCCCTTACAGTCCCCATCTGAAAAAATCTGTCTTCTCTATACCTTACTTAACTTAGCATATCGTGGCTGCCTTTTTCTCAATTTTTTTTTTGAAAAGGTCAAAAACAGCAGCAGTTATTGACTTTCTCGTATATAATCAGCGAGTTTTGCCTATTTTTCATCTACAGCAAATTTTTTTTCAATTTTCCGCATTCGTGAATTTGTATTGAATAGAAGTGGAATCTCATGGCTGATAATCGTATCATTAGGATGAAAAGCCTTTTTTCTTCAAGCTTAAAATATTCGGATCTTCTTATCTTTTTGTCCGAGAAAATGAAAGCTTTTTGAGAAAATTGTGTGCAGCAAAGTTTTTAGTTGTTGCTGGGAGAAATGATTGGAGGGTTTATGAAGGTGTTTTGGGAGGGAAGATGAAGAATTGATGGAAATGGAACAAGTTGGATTGACAATATTGGATGTGGAAGCTGAAATGACAGGCTGTGATTAGGCTTTGAATGTTTTGTAGAAATGAAGCAATCACAACAGCATAGCGACGAATATTAAGTAGATGATTAATAAGTATAAAGTCACAATTTTAAGGATCTACCATGTTTTAAGGCTCCTCTAAAGCGACATCAAATCAAATGAAGGCTCCATAGGGCAACGGAGCTTTACTTACTCGCTGGCTAAAGATCAATTGATACCACATGGACCTCCCTCAGCCGCCTTCATGTGCATCCATAAGGCAGCCATTTGACATCCACTTAACATTTGGCATAAAAGAGCCTTCTTCATGTGTCGCTCGGGCTCATATATCTTGACTGTCTATTTTTCAGCATATAAACCCTTTTTTGTGCCTATTGACGCACACCAAACCCTAAATAATGAACCTCAACAACCCGTTAAATTGTACCAAAATCTCCCTTAGTCATCATGCAAATCATGCTCAAATGAAGCTGCCTGACAACAAGAAAAATTACCTAAAATGACAAGCACAACTTGCTAAATATATCACAAACAACAACAAACAACATGAATGCTCTTGAACAGTTCTGCTCTTTTATTCATCATGATAACAAAAAAAAGAAGCTTCAAAGAATTTAGATGATGTTCTATTGAATGATGTTCTATTGAATCTAAATTGCGTTCAAAAACAAGAAATCAAAGAAGAAATATCAAAATTGAATTGATAAGGAAAAAGGAATTGATGTGAGGAAGAAGACAACTTTGTAATGTAAAAAGAGAGAAAAACAAGCTTTTATTGTGAAAATTGAGTTTAGAAACTATTAAGATTGGGTCGGTGGATAGGGATTGAAAGGGAGATATCTATGATTTATGAAGGATATTTTGTAACATTGAATTGGATGTTAAAGTTGTGAATTAGTTCAAAAAAATTCAATCGATTTTTCATAGCTACACAAAAATAGACCGAGCACTGCATTAGCCGTTACGATGTCGTTGAGGTGCCTTATCGTCCTATCGATGCTGACGATTTGCTGATTTCCTTATACTGTTGTAGCTGGGTTAGAGATAGAGACTTGTTATACCGTTCTTAGTAAGAATCCACAAGGGAAAAGGCGTCTTGGTGCTCCAAGAGCAACATAACGTAGGACGTTAAATAAGAAATGCCATTTAGATGTTAGCATGCAAAAAAATCACATGAAATCCTTTTTATAGCAGCCTAGGCTCTCAGTAGGAGCATGGATTAAGTAAGTAAGTAAGTATACCGATTCCTTAGCGAATATGTTATACTGTTCGGGACTTACTTACTTTCTTCGCTTGTTGTACAGATCAATCGCAATGCATGACCTCCTATAGACATCTCCTAAAGCTGGCTCTTTCGCTGGTGTCCATATGCCAATTACTAATACCAAATTCAATGTCTTCTCTATTGATCTAACAATCAAAAAACATCCTTTCATGGTACAAAAAGAACACTATGGTCCCTAAAAGCTGTCTGTTTGCCTATTAAGGTTGACAGCTTCTGTTCATGAGGCTGACCCTTCCTTGCTGTCCATGACATCCTCACTAATCTGATCAACCTCAAATCCTCAAAACCCATCAACCTATCGCCAGTCAAGGCCAGACAAATTAATTAACTCAATTTATTTATCTCTCTATCTTCCTTAACATTCAAATTCGCCATGCGAAACCGCCTAGACATATAAAAATTTCACGCTATATTTCAACATGTCGAAAAAAAAAAAAAGATTTTCATTCACTAAAAATTTTGTTAAGAAAAATGACTTAAAAATATAATTTTTTACAAATTTTAAAGCTTTTTTTTGGAATAAGAAAAAATATAAAAAATTACCGGCGTCAGGCGTGTGTTATTTTGTAAAAAAAAAAATGCTAATTTTGCATTTGTAATGAACTTTCCTTTCTGTATGCTGCCTAAGATTGAGTAATGATGATGTTTCTTCACATTAATACTAATTTGTGGCTGAGCATTACTTGTTTACATGGATTTAGATGCTTCACAGTTGGAATTTGAATATATTTGTTGATTAATTTATTTGGAAATTGCTGCTTTGTAGGTTTTGGTTGGCGTCGATGGAAGGTTGAGTTTTTGGGATTTTTGAGAGCTTAAAATGTGAATCTGCAAGATTTAGAACAGAGGATTGTAGCCGAGTGATAGCTTACTAGGCAATGGTCTAGGCAGTCAAATTAGACATGAATGATTCTTGATATGACGTGGGTTCGAATCCTATTAGCTATTTATTGAGATGACATCGGAGTTTGTCACATAATTGACAAGCAGATAGTTACAATCGGCGAATCAAGGCTTCCGCAAGTTGTAGCCTTCTGTTGATGCCCTCTTAAGCAAGGTCCTCCATCGATGCTGGCATCTTCCACAGGTTGTCGTCTTCCGTCGAAGCCGTTATCTTGTGCAGTTTGCCGAATTCCGCTATTGAAAGTGGCCGCCTTCCGCCAATACACCCTTCCGCAAGAAGTCAACTTCCTCCTATGGTCCTTGGTAGCCCCTAAACCCCTCCATCAAAATTTACACCAGCCTCAGATCCTAAGGAACAATTAGTTACATTTTTTCCTTAATATTGTCAATTTTATCATCAAAAAGCTCAAACCTTGTCAAAAATAGCACAATCTAGCCAATTAATCCACACTAAAACATGAATAAATTGAACCTGCATGCATCTCTCCTTCCCAATCCAATATCCACCTCATTCGAAGCATTGTCCATTACCCAATCTCACAATCCATTTAGAACTAATGTCCATAATAATTTCATCACATAATTACTTGATACTCAACCTCATAAATGACAAGGTTGATAGTCTACAATCTAAAATGAATAATATTGATGCTTAAAAAATCCCATGATATGTCCCATTAATGAATTATAGACCCATTTGCATGATAATAAAGACATTTGTGCACTCAAAATATATCAAAAAAAAGTCACAAAATTAAATTGATTTGACGATATGATGGGAACCAATGAATTATGAATGAGCATCCATCTTACATGCTGACTAGTTCCTATAATGAATTCAAAAAAATAATAATAAATGTGGTGTTAAAGATGAATATAATTACAGCAGCGATCATCAACATCGTCGCTTGAGGATGAAAATCAATAATATGAAAAAAAAAAGCCAGCATCGCCGATCGATGAATGAAAATTGAAGACGATAATGACTAAAAAATCGACAATCGTGATGATGATGCATGGAGTCATTCAGCTTGAATTACTGCATCGAATTTCATTTTCATTCGATTATCTAACGATGAGCTTAATCAACATCCATAAAGAAAATAAAGAGATGAATATTTCCAGAAGTCTCTCGTGGATTTAATTGGATTACATGTTGTAATAATTTTTTTTTTTTTATAAAAGAAGAGATGAAGCGTTTAGTTGTTACGTGCTGGTTGACACACGAAAATAGAAAAAATTGTCGTGGATGATGAAGTAAAAAATTGGAATAGATTGCATGTTAACACATAAATGATTGTTTATTTGCTGTGCAAGAATGTGGCTTTGAGGTTTTATTTTTTGGCAATACAGCTGAGTAATGTGTTTTGATTTTGACTGTGGATTGAGTTGTTTCCTGACTGTATTGGGATCAATTAAGTATTGATGTGTTGTATTTAAGGAAGTATAGTTGCGGATGGTATCCATGGATGTAGTGGGGAGGGCTTGGTTTGACATATCAATCCCGAATCTTCCCATCAATTCCTCTTCACTCATTCCACCCATCCATTTCCCTCAATCAGCTCCATCTAACCTGATGAACATTTACTTCCTTAAATAACAGCATAACAAGTAAACAACGTGTTAGCAACGAGACTAAATTGTTGCATTTCCAAAGTTTTCTAATGATTTTGTGCCGATCAGCACACATTCAAATATTATCCATATGACAGGCAGTCAAGAAGATAGTTTGATTCCTGAGTTGGCAACTGAACCAGGGGCCCGATTCCTGAGTAGTCAGGAAGGCACCCTAGAAAAACTTTCTGAACCCAACATAATGCTTAGTTAATAACTAGACCTAAGGCCGACAAATGACATTTTCTCCAAAACTTCTATGATTAATGGTTATTACTCCGCAATAGAGCCATCACTTGATAGTGACACTCGAATGGAATCTACTTCCAATCAAACGCCTCTTACTTCCAATTATACTGTCAATTATTGACAAAACTGTCAACATTTGCCGATCGGGTTTGAATTAAATTCACAAATCTCAATTAAAACATTCATTTGAATCAATTCGCATGACAAGATTTGCTCTTAATTGCATGACTTGGATGCTTGTTTTGATCAAATTAAGCTATTGAACTTTGAATTTATTTGAAATTTATTTCACCGCACATTAATTTACTTCTTGAATGCAATTTTGTAAGAATTTATTAAATAATTTATGGAAGTTACTAAAACTGTTATCCTCATTGTGCACCTGTGGAATAAAGTGTTGGTCTGATAATTTAATTTGATCTAGTCAGTACATCTGCTTGATTTTTCAGTTGATCGAGCTCTATTGATGGTTAAGGATATTGTAAAATCGTGAGCATTGGATCTAATAAAATTCTCACGGACAAAACTTATCTTTCCAAATAAATAAGTTAAGAACATGAAAAGAGCAATGACTTTTGTTATTAACTTCAATTTCTCACCTGCGAAAAGTTTACAGACTGAAGTTAACAGCGTGATAATGTTATAAATTAGTTTGTAATTTGTCTATAAAGCTACTCTTATATTTCAAATGATAGAGTTTAGATGAGAAAAGAATAAAAATTGTTTAACTAGTTCATTGTGAACTTCTAAATTGCTGAGAATTTAAATGGAGCAGTGGCAATTGTAGGGATGGAGTAGATACTTAGATGCATGTCCCGAGGAGCACAACGCGGGCTCTATAGGGCACCGATACGTAGCTATCAATAATAAGACGTTAAGATGACCTGACTGCACTGTGAAGGCTGTTTTCGACCTTTTTTGAGGCGGAAAATGTGGTTTGAATTGTGGCACTTGGTAAGACGGCCCTACGGACTTTTTAGGTCCAAATTGAAGCAGCTTTCATTTAGTGTTCAACAAACTTATCCGTGGCGGAGATTTAAAGGATCTATCGCGCAACTGACTTCATTTGTGTCACTCGGGAACTCAATTTCTATCAACCTTGTCGACACAGCTAGTCCAAATCAAATTGCACATTATTAACCCAAATGCCAACTCCTTAAATCAGTGGTGGGCAACCGTCTATTTTTCGCGGTACAACTTGGTTGCTAGCCTTTACCAAAACCGCACACGGCATGCGGTTCATGGCATTTTCAATACTTTTTGACGGTCCACAGTTTGCCCAACACTGCCTTAAATTGACCCCACACCTTTATAACATCACAAAACATTTCTTAGAAATATTTCTTTTAAATTGACTAAATTTCACAATGCATCCATCAATCACAATTTGTGTCTTATCTTATTTCCACACATTCAGTTAAATCACATTCGTCTAATGAAGAAAAATTTGCAGCCATTAAATTTGATGACCTTTTTGCTTGTTAGAGTCAATGTCTTGTTTGGTTTAATGAAATATGGCAGAAAATTTAATTTTGTGATGCAATTGCAGGGGCAGTTAAGGCTTGGGATCCTTTGGAATTTGACTTATTGTGGTCTTTAGGACTGAGTATCAGAAAGTGCAAAAGTAGTCGTCTGCAGCACTACATAACATCAAATAAATCCCTTAAATGAACATAATTGAGGCCAATTTCCATAACAACAGTTCCAACATCCTTGCGTGCCATAATCACATCTCACATTACAGCATCGCTTTTTCCATACTAAGTGGATAATAACGATAACAATCGTAAGTGACTCCTTCAATTCATCCATAGCCATTCTTGCCAAGGCACTTCACCACATCATTAGCTGAATACTTTCACTTATCAAGAGGTCGCGATTCTTCGTATGTTGGAGTCAATTTAATTATCATATGACTGTACTTGAAGGCCATCAGGCTGAACATTTTGCTATTTTGCAAGTTAAGGTTGATCAGGTTACATTCCATGTATGTTATGTCTTTATGTCTTATCATGTTTCTTTTAATCACAAATTGCTTAATCTGGTTCATCATGTTGTTGTTGTTGTTGTTGTTTTGGGTCAAATTACTTGACGCGCTTTTAATTATAATTTTTTTTGAAGTGTGACTTTAATTAATGAGTTGCAAATTTGTTGATGACTCGTTGACGTCTTGCAAAATTTTTCAATTTTGTTTTTTTGAAGATTGTTTGAAGGTGATTTGATGTGATTTATGGCATTTTGGGCGATGTTGAGTAAAGTTTTCTTTATGTAATTTTGTTGGCAATTTGCTTGCAATTTTGTTTTGTGTTATTGGCTACTAAATGAGGGTAACTCTTTTGCATTTGAAAGTCGTGATATTATCGGAGTTACGATCTGGGCTACGTTAGGTGTAACTTGGGAAAATCCGTTATTTGGGTCATTGTGTGTCTGGTCTAGGAGGGGTTTAGCTAAGCATACTAATAGTTGATGACATGAGAAGCTGATTTATGAAATGTGATTGAAATATTGAGTGTGACTTTAACAGACAATCGACATACTTATCTAAATGCGGTAAATGAACATACTCAGTGCTTGCTTCTTGTCTTTATGGCTAATAAGCAATTTGCGTTTATTTTCCGCGGCACAATGCGGCGTGCCGTATTTTTTTGCCATAAATATTGATCGAATATAGCCGTCACTGAGCTATTAGGGTAACTTTGCATCCTATAAGTAATAAGCATAAATACGTTAAACTGGTTGATGGCAAGTTAATGTCGAGTTAATGATTAGTTCTAAGTTATTTTTGTCCACTTGATGACTAGTTGCTCATTAAAAGCTTCTCGGAAGTTCTGGACTATTCAGACTGGCTACTTGATGGATTATCTTGAAAACTATATTTAATTTTCCCTCGGATTAAGTTTTAAACTACATAAATAGCTTTCTACTTTTGTTTTTTTCTTCTTTTCTGTCTGATTTACACCTTATATTGTATCCATGTCCTTCACTTCAGTTAAATTTATTCTTCTCAGATTTCTGTCTCGACTTGATCTTGATGCATGGATGATTCTGCCCTACGGTGAATTTTCTTTTGTATCTTACGGATGAATTAGTTCAAAATATGACGTAAATTAATAATAATGGATTGTTGCTGGATGTGTGTTTTGCTGTTTTAGATGCACAGGGCTGCAGTTATCGACTGTGGTCTTATAGTTTGTTTGCAAGCCAGCAGTTTTATATTTAAATTTTTGAGCTTAATATTATTAATGATATTACTACTTACTTCCTTGGCGAAGTCGCACGAGGACCTATTGCCCGCTATTTAGATGTTCCCAAAAGCTTATCTGTCTTTAGATAACTTCTGCCAGTTTCTAATTTCAAGCATTTTTGAATTATTGCTCACACAGTAATCTTTGAGATCTCTTTCCATCCAGAAAGTCAGCAGGTTTAATTTGCTTCACTTGAATGAACGACTGAAAACAGACTTTTTTTTGAATTTTTGAAATTAAATTTTAATTCAAATGATTGTTCAATTTGAAATTGCTTTCTGTTTCAAACAATTGTTGACATTAGGAAACTTTGACTTTTCATGATTTAGGATCATTTTAAAATTTAAATCACTTTTTTTAAGTTCCTGCTGAATATAATTTTAATTTTTTAGTTTTTCACTATTTTCCTCAAATTTTCAAGCCTTAAAGTGGCTTGAAATGATTTTTTTTGAATGATACGTCCTAATGTCACTCAAAATGATGACAAAAATCACAAATATTATTTTAATCTTCACAATTTTAATCAAAAACTTTGTTAATTTAAAAAGTTAAATTGCTCAGGTTACAGCAATTGCTACAACATCTACCCCAAAAGTATCTATATCACCAAAAAAAGAAAGGAAGAAAATAAATGAAATAAGAAACTCAAAAAAAGTTTTTTTTTTTTTTAATTTGTCACCGTTTTATTCTTGCAGACTTAAAATTAATTAATAAAATTAAGGCATTTTGTTTATAATCTAACAACATTTAAGTTTTTTTTTTAATCAATTTTCATTCTATACTCTTTTTTTAACCTAACGAGAGAGTTTCATCTTTCATTCATTTATAAAAATTTTCCTACATATTTAATTGATTCGTTCTTAGTTATTTTTTTTTTTTGAGAATTGAGTCCATTTTTGCTTATGTTTTCGTCATCGTGATTTGTTTCGAAGGAAAAAACAAAACATTTTTATCATTTTTAAAGGGAAATAAGGAGGTAAAGCATTGAAATGAGCATTTTTCAAGTTCTGTCATCTGTTGGAAGTTGATGACAGTTATGGAAATTATATACAGTTATATGAAAAATGACATCACTCAATTGTTCGTTCGAGAAGCAATAGAAATGAAGTAATTTGTTCTATATGGATATGTAATGGATAGAATGAAAGTGAGAGTTGGTTCCAATTCTCATTTCCTCTTTGTTGTCAATTTTTCATTCAATTTATAATTAACAAAACAACTAAAAAAAAATCTCACAAAATTGATAAATGAAATATGAGTTATGATAAAGAGGAATGAGTATGGATGGGACATACCTTTGTAGTATGTGGATTGTGTATGAGTGAGTATGTGATTCATATCAATTTTTTATATAACAAGGGAAGACTAGACACGCTTTTGAGGCTGTTGTGTAATTTATTTGTGTCCTGGTGGTCCGTATGAGGTTTGGATACCGCTGCTTGATCCACCGAATGATGATCCAGAGCTTGATGTACCGAATGATGAGCTACCGCTTGAGTGTGATCCACCGAATGATCCTGAACCTCCATGACCGCCAAAATCACCACCAGCACCGCTGCTACCGAAATCTGATCCACCAATGGCACCACCATCGACAATACCGCCTCCAATACCGCCACCGATTCCAGCACCACCTTGTTCCTTTTGTGTCTTGTACTTGATGAAGTAAACTTCTGGTTTGCTGGGTTGTGTTGGGGCAGCTGTTGGGATAACAATATCTTGTTGTTCTTCTGGTTTCTTGACCAAGACGTAGACGAGGGTCTTTTCTTCGTTTTGTGGTTGAACTGGGATGATTGGTGCTTGGTATGCTGGTGGGGATGGAGCCTTAATGAAGATAATCTTGTAGTGCTTTTGAGCTGGGGCAACTGGGATGACACGTTGTGGACGGAGTTCCTCTGGCTCTGGTGGTGGAACATGGACATAGCTATTGGGAATAGAATTGATATTTGAGGTTAGAATTGATGAATTATTGGGGGATGTACAAGGAACTTACATGTGCTTCTGTACAATGGCACCAGCATTTGATTGTGAACCGAATCCAGCTGTAAATGTTGGAAAAATTCATTAATTTTTTGGAGTAATTTTTAATTTAATTATTTCATGATGCGACTTGTTGCTGATTATATAAAACATGATTTCTTCCACAATAATTTTTTTGCATTTTAATCCTACGAAATGAAAGTAATTTTCACTTTTTTTTTGCGCTGTACATGTGTACACAAAAAATTGTATACAATATATATATTTTCGGTCGTTTGTGACTTTATAATTAACTTTCCGCTAATCCATCAAAAATAAAATGGTAAGAGTGACTGGATGCTGTTACTTAATTATCACTTCATCCGTAATATTATTATATATTTTTTTCATGCACTTCTTTTTTCTTGTTTTTCATGTCTAATTTACTTTCGGAACTTAATTTTGGATTTTGTAATCTCATCTTTTTCACACATTTTTTTAGTTCCTCAGTTCCATTCAATTTGATATTTTTTTCGCACATAAAATTTTCCACAATTTATAACTTTTTTTTTGGTTATTAAAACACACCTCCTGAACCACCGAATCCAGCACCTGATGCACCAAATCCAGCAGCTGATGATCCAAATCCTGATGAACCTCCACCGAATCCTGAGTTTCCGCCAAATCCAGCACCACCGCCAAATCCTGAACCACCTCCGAAACTACCACTGAAACCAGATCCGGATGAACCGAATCCAGATGAACCGCCATGTCCACCTGATGAACCACCATGTCCACCAGATGATCCACCACTTGGACGGTTATAGTTATATCCACTTGGTGGCTCAGGACGAGCAGCGGCGAATGCCAAACAGCACGAAAGTAATACAAAAGCTCTCATTATTAATAAATTTTTCTTGAAATATTTTTTTTATTAAACTACAAAGCTGTGTCCGATGAAAGAACAAATGTAACTGATGCTTATTTTCAACAAAATTTTCAATTTATATAGTAAATGGTGAATATAGGATGGGATGCTAAAACTGCGAAAGAAATGAAATAAAACAGCATCGAAATGAAAGAAATACACAAAAAAAAAAAACATTCACTTGACGGCAAAGAGAGAGAGAAGCAAGCATAAGGTATGAATGTATGTATGGACGGTCACAAATACTTACTTCGTACGATCATCATCATCATCAGCAACGAGCGCGCGGGATTGTTGTAATGGTCTTTTTCTTTTTTACACTTTTAACCACAATGAGATTAACAATACAAAGACAAGTTTGACTTCTTCTTTCTGGGTGCTGGTGCTGGTGCTGCGATATATTGTGAGAGAAAAAATAAAACAGTTATTGTTACTGCTGCATGTACACCTTTTTCTTTATTGAAAATAAAAGTTTCATCATTCTATCATACACATTCATTTACTTCCATGCTAGAGCGCGGAAGTTGCATATTGATGCTACTGGAACTGAAGATTTTCAATTAAGTTGTCGACGATGAGCATTATTTGTGAAAGTTGTGTAAGGTCATAAAAGTAATTGCCGTTAGCCTTTTGGGATGAAATTATACTTTTTTGAAAATTCTCATCTTTAATGTCTGCAACTCGTGCCTGACTTCTTTTTCATACCCCACTAAAAAAAAATCAATAAAGTGAACTTTATTAGACATCAAATAAAAACTTTCTGTATGACTGCAATCAATTTTAGTTGTGAGGCAGTCAGCTATGATGACAGATATGCTTTCTTGAATTGCTAAGTGGAATAAATAATATTTATAGATCAAGTCATCAATCATATTTGAGAGTCTTTTTTTTTTTTTTGGCAACGATAAAATTCGTGAATTTTAATTGATTGGAACTAAGATGGTGAAATAGTTGATGGAGCTATTGTTTTGGATGTTTTTGGGTTATTTATTGACTTACATCGCTGGGAATATGGATCAATAGTGTATCCATTTATTCAGATTTATTTGGGTCATTTTGACTAAAATTCAGGACAATAAAGTGCAACTTTGGACTTTTAGGTGACCAAAATACACTCTTAACTCTGAGCTCTTTCCCAAAAATTGATTTTTTAAAGATACATAATTTTCCAAGTAGCATAAGGATTTAAAGAATACAAGGGATGAAGTTGATATTGATAACAGAGGATTTTAGCAAAATGTCGGAATACTTTTGGAAGCCTTAGCGGAGGGTTCGGGGCATTCGTTTAAAGTTTGACACTATTGGGGTGCTCATGATTTTTTTTGATGGTCAAAAAGACCAAAATAGCTAATTTCTTGAGTCGGGACATATGAGACTTTGTCGAGACACAACAGCAAGGTTAAATAGTACAGCAGCTTCCCGGCAAAAATACAGCAGATAGCCGCCCTACTGATAGTACAACTGATTAGATGACCTGAGTTTAATAGCTAATTTTAGCGTTACGTAATGACTCTAAACGAGCACTTAATTCAGTTCAAGAGGATTCATCTGTTCAAAGACTATCTTTTTGTAAGGGTTAAAATAGATCCTTGAAAGGATGAATTGAGTCTGAGATAATATGCAATTCAATTTTGGAATTTAAGACCCTACAATATATATTCCTAGCAGCTCTGTTTTGCCACTATTTCTCAATTGTTCAATTCAAAATAATGTCATTGCAATGGAAGATCAACAGGTTTTTGAGATTTTTCAAAAAGAGAATGCAATATTGAGACATAATTTATATTAAAAACCTTACTTAACTGTAAATCACCATGATTTGCAATAGCTATAAACGGGTCTGCTCAGTAAGGAATCAATTAAAACATGAAAACTCTATTAAACAAGCTGTCCAAAAATATGAATGCGTAATCCCTAAATTTTCTTCATTAAATCGATTAATCAATCCGAAATCCAGCATCAAATCAGAGTCATGCCGGCCTAGGACTGGACTTTTGGTCAATAAACCTAATTGTGCTATTTTGTTATTATTTAACTATCAAATCATCATTTTCACCAACCACATTCCCATTAAGCATGGAAGTTCAACATTCATATCCATCAACCTCACATATTGTTGTTGTTTGATGATGTACTTGGTCTTTTGTTGTGTCTGGAAGAGATTTTTGTTTTTCGGTAATGCAAAGATTGTACATTTTTGCTCTCAGCATTGAAGCTTCATTAATGGGGAGGGGTAGACGATCTTCTGTCACATGCTGATCATATCTCGAATGCTCATACCTTACGACACAACAAATGGCAACAGAAAAGAGCGTTTGAAAAATTCAATTTTACTTTTTTTTCATAGATTCGCAAGAATTCAAGTCGAAAGCATCGATAACGGTACAATGTGTAAAGTACAGCGATGTTATTACCGCATAATCCAAAACACATTTCTTCTTTATATGAAAAAATGAAAATGAAATGCGGTACAGTGAATGCATAACATTTCAGTAATGGATTTTTCTTTTCTTTTTTCATTCGATTATCATCAAATTAGCAGAAGAGAAACATCTCAATAGACATGATACGTATGACTATTTAATAGTTCATTGTCAGACAGCTTTTATGTACAATCACGAAAAAAAAAAATGAAATAATAGACTTAAAATGGTTTTTTTTGTGGAAGCGAGTCAAAATATTAAATTATTCAATAAATGTTTTATGTCAAAAAAAAATTCATTGAGTTGGAAAGTGGCGGTAAAGGTTGATTGAGAGTTTAAGCGCCATTCAAAAAGGGCCTTTTTTTAGTGGCATCGCTGTAAAAAAATGTTCATTTTCTAGAAATTGAGGAAATGTGAGCAAAAGGTATTTCTTGGTTATCGTCTTGTGGATTTATGCTATATTTATGAGTTCGGATGAAGTGCTTCTTGCCTGGATAGCACACGACGTTGAAAATTGCGAAAATCCAATGTCAGGACGGACTGACTCTGGTTTGAAGCTGGTTTTATCAAATCTAGACTCAGACTACAGTAGCTCTGGCCAAAAGTTAGAGTAATGCTTGCTTGTGGTTAGGGTAACGTTGACATTAGGTTAGAGTAATGCTGATCTGAGACTTGAATAAGATTGGACTGTGATTAGAGTAAAGTTGGTCAGGGGCTAGGGTTACGCTAAACTTTGGCTAGAGAAACGCTCGTCTGAGGCTAGAATAGCGCTAGTCTGGGGAGAGAGAATCGCTGGTTTGGAGCTAGAGAAAAAGTGGCCAAGAGTAACACTGTCACTTACTCTTAGCTGAAACTTGAGTAACGTTGACTAGGAACGATGATCTGGGGCTACAGCAAAGCTCGACTGGGGTAAGAGTTGTCCTAGCCTGTTGTCTGATTTTCTGACAAATTCACGTATTATGCCATTCGGGTTGGTAGTATTTTAGTGATTGATATACTGTCAAAATTCTATTGAAGCTGTTGAATGCTGAATAGAGGAACTGAATCTGAGATCTTTTGATTTTTGTGACTTTAAATAAGTTCATTTGATTTTTTGAGAATTTTTGAGCATATCAGTGCTGTTCAAGCTTTTTTTGTGCCGCGATACATTTGTTATTGTTTAACGGCACACCATTGTGTCGCGGCACATAAATTGAACTTTCATAGACAGTAGTATAATTAAATAGAGCACTGCCTATTCCAGCAATTACATAAATTTTAATGTGATATCCAGGAAATGAAACATTAGCCTTTATTGACCTCCTTTACTAGGAATAGAACCCAGGTCACACATTAGAGAGGATTAAAGACATCCGGCCTGTTATTTCATAACGATTCAGTCATAAAAGTCATTTTCACTTTCGCACCAACAGAATCGCCTACATATAGCTTCACATCCAAGAATTGGCAATATTACATCAGTTAATACTTGATATTGATCCTATAATATATAACTTTAATTTGTCAATACGTAAATTGTCAATCAACATTCCAAACATGACCAACCTCAGCTTTTTTCACCTAATTTTATTCTCAATTAAAGTCATGAATAATCGCTGTCATTTTTACGATTACGAACTCAAAATCGCCACACATAACATGAAAAAATTGGATTTCATAAGATTTCATGTTAATCCTCAGATTTGGAGCTAAAAATTCCCAATTATCAAGATGCTAATTAGGAAAGCTTTTGTCTAAGTCTTTTATCGATCAGTCCATTGACATCGCTAATTTTCTGCCAAATATTTATGACAATTATGACTGATGTGACAAAAATGTGACATTTATGCAATCGCCGTTGGGTAATTTAATTAAAGAATCAACTTTTAAGGTTCCATAGACACAAAATTTGGCAATTTTGGCGACAATCATCAAATTTTTTATAGCACCGACTTCGATATTGCTAGAAAATGTTAATCCAATTGGATTTTAATGCTGATACGAGATACATGTCAACTTAATGACGATAACTGTGAAAATATTGCCAATTTATATACAAATTATATACAGCACAAATGCGCAGGCAGACAAAATCTGTCGATTATCTGAACATTTACTATAAAAAGTCTATAAAAATTCATTTAAATTAAAAAAAAGATGTCCATCGACCCAAAAATTGATTCATCATGCAAACAAATATTGTTTGTGGATTCATGTTGTGTAGATGGACATAACATGTAAGGTTAGTAATAGCTGATCGAGAGCGATAATTAATATTGTTAGATGATTGCCTAGTACCATCAATTAACAATAATAAATTTGTTATGGAGAAGACAATTTACATCGAAAATGATGAGGCACAGTCTCTTTCACATTCATATGATATTTGTAAGTGATGAGGCAACTTTATCTTTGAGGTTCATGGATTTTTTTGATACAAAAAAAGAAGTAATTCATTTTCGATTTTTACGCTTTGGCTCATTTCTTGTTGGCTACACGCCAGACATTAACATTTGTTGAAAATGAAATGATGAAAATTTGATGAAGAGTTGGACGTTTTGTCGGATGGTTATGGAAGTGCTTCATGCTGAACGGTTACTGATCTTTTTTGAAATGTTGCTTGAAATAGTTGTTTGGCTTTAGTCTGCTTTAGTTTGATATGAAGGTAGACAAGGTAAGAGGGTGAGAGGTCAGAGAATAAAGTTGTCGGACTAGTCAAGAATCCATAGGAATTTCTGATCAGACAGGAGTAATTAGATGTAATCAGAAGAGTCTAGAGAAGTGAAAGTAGTCTGTGGTAGTCAAAACAGCTAAAACAAGGTCTAGAATGCCCTGATTCAATCAAATAAGTCAAGCTAATCAGCACTGTTCATAATAATTAGGCTATTACTGGATATCTAGCATTCACAAAGACACACTGAGTAGAAAAGCCACAAAATCAGGTTCTACGCTAACGTGACTTCAACCTGGTGTTAGATTTGATGAAACTGAGCTTCACATCAGCATCTAACCAGCCTGTTGATCAATTTTCTGCTTTTTCTACCCTGTGTGCCTTCCGAGTCCATCAAGAGTGAAACAGGCTGCGATTATTCGACTGAATGTCTAGCCACAAATTTGACATTTCTTTGCAATTAACCGTAGCTTATTTCACTCTTAATAAAATTCTAGTCATCAAAATGCTCAAAAATCAAATCCAACTCCTAAGAACAGGCAAAGCGGCCACTTCTATCTGTACCATGAATGCATGCTCTTTTTGCCTGCTCAGTTCCCATCTCTGCAACCCACAGCAATCAAACTCGAATAAAATCATTAATTTCCAAAAAAATGCATATTAAATTAGTTCCTTCGGCAATCTAAAAAAGCAGCATATGGGTTCATGCCTCATCATAATAACAGTAATAATGAATTAAGTCTCTTAGTCTTGCCAAGACATTAATTGAAAAAAATATCAAAAAAACTTTTTGTGAATGGAAATGTGATTTGTAAAGAGCTTGCATAAGTAAGTTAATTCTATTGATGATTATTTGGGTTACGGTATCGATCGTACTTGCTTTATAAATCATTGTTATAATCAGCTGTTGATGTTGTATGGAGTTAATATATGGGTGAAAATTTGATTGAAATTTGAAGTAGTTTGTTAGGCTTTTAAGGGGTTATAATTAAAGTTTGAGGACTATAGGGTCAGCTATGACTTGCATGTCCATATTCTTGCTATGTATCACACTATCGTTACTTGGATTAAATCTCAGAGCTTTTGGAATGAGGCTGTTGATAGAGATAGTATTGAATTTGGCATTGATAATTGCCAGACTGTAACAAGCGACTCAATAGCTGCTTCAGACGCCATTTGAGTCGCTCAGATCAATTATGAACCATAATAAGATCCCTGGCACCTAAAACGAGTTTTATTGCTGGCTTCTGCTTGACAATTATCAATACGAAGAGCAACAGTGTCATCTCAATTGAATCACAGCCATACCAAGTGCAACAATGTCCTCAAACGTCCTCTAAATGATTTCAATTTAAAATTCATACCAACTATCATGCCGACAACAATCAATTTACCACCAGACCCAAAAAATCATTAGCAAAACTACCTAAAATATCTAGTAATGATACAATCTAAAGGATAGATGCTCCCACAGCACGAATAAAATGAAAATGTTTAGCATAAGATTGTTGTTGCTGTTCTTTTTATTTAGAATTTTTGCTGTTTATCTTCGTTGTTGATTTTTTTTTTGAGGCTTACTTACTTTTTACTGACGATACTAGGATTATATTTATGTAAATTAAATTTTCTTTTGGTTATTGATTTTTCCTGTAATGCAGGGGTGGGCAACCTTTTATTTATTTGGGGTACAACTCGACCAAAACCGACCCAAACCTCGATCAAATCTGCACATGACGTAAGATCCATAAATTTCCAAAAAGTGTAAATGTACCTCGACAAACAGTTTACCCACCACTGCTGTAATATGTAAATTAGACCTGTAAATTTTCATGTTCTATTTTAAGAAACTAATTTGCTTCTCTGCACGAGTTACAGTAAATTGTGCTGTAAGGGAAGCAAAAATGTTTAAGGCTGGAATATGAAAATTAAGGGAAATTAAAGGAACTTCCGATGAGAATTTGATCAAATGTCAAGTTATTTTTGAATATGCTTAGTGCTCGCAGTGCCTGAATAACATCAGAAATTTCATTATTAACAGCTGCAAATAATTCCTCAATATCACGTGGCTGTCTACAAAAATAAAATAATAATTCACGTAATCTAGACGCTTAATATCATTATTCAGCATAAAATAATATATTTTTAATACTTACCGACAACAGATGTATCAAAAATATAAAAATAATTCGCAGCTGATTTGCAAAAAAACAAAATCGAAATGTTAAATATTGAAAGACGAGGAAGCATGGAGCGTGGTTGATTGTACGTAGATATTTTTGTAATTTCCTGAAAAAGAAGAATGTTGATAAAAAAGACTATAAGATGCGAATTAAGGAAGACATAAATAGAATTTATTTAAGATTTTTGATAGCGTTAATTCAATTTCTGGAATGGATTGTTTTTTAAGAAGGGATTTGTGGAGATTTATTGGTGGTATTGGATGGTTGGTTGGAGAATTACTTGAACAGTTCAACATGATTGCTAGTACATACTGCTACGTCGTTGTATTGGCAGCAAGACGCGATTATCCATGGCTCTGTCGACATTGTAACGGTTGATTCTGATACATTTTATGGCGAAAAATGCATTTAGACTGCTGCGTCGTCGTAATAACGATAAGACGCGAAGTTGCCTTGACGGCATCTTGATTGCTTCTTGACTTAAGGGCCTATCTGCTACTAATATGAACTCGGGTTAGTCTCAAGTTAAAATAGTTAAGTCCTATCAGCTTAATGGTTGGTCGACTAGCTTGATCAAGCTGTCCACAAGCCTAGCATTCGGCTTTGCTAGAAT
Source organism: Chironomus tepperi (assembly GCF_022539635.2). Lineage (NCBI taxonomy): Eukaryota > Metazoa > Arthropoda > Insecta > Diptera > Chironomidae > Chironomus > Chironomus tepperi. Next base: position 9,400,139 of record NW_027226207.1, read on the forward strand.
CAGTATTTTGCAAAGCTTAGCCCTAACAGATTTAGAACATATCACTGCTACCTAACAATGATCTCATTGTCTGTTTGGGGTAGTCACTTGGCAGTCTTTCATTGATCGGTAACGATTATTTTATTGAAAATGAGAATAATCTGGCTTGTACTTGACGTGATACTGATTTGATGGCCAATTCTGACTTCTCAGGTGCCAGATTACCGTTACCAAGGCTTAAATCGTGTTCTTTACATTTCTGCAACTTCATCTGGAGCCATAAAATGCGTTAGAATTCATTTTTTAACTTTATAGATCTGCCAGTGCGCTGACAGAGCACTTAGAGCACCCCCACGTCTTTATGACAGTTTATCATCAACACAGCAATAAAACAATATCCTGGCCACTAGAAATTAAGCTCTCAGTTGAGCAAACTCACGCATTTCCTACACAATTCATCAAAATCTGCCAAAATAACCGCAAGAAACCAGCATAACCTCGATTGTCTAATCAAAAATTCAATTAAATGTTCAATTTAATGATTTTTTTTTCTTCTTGATAATCTCTGTAAATCCCCGGAATCATTAGAATATCTACAATACAAACTATATATTCAGCATCAAGCTCCACCTTCATTTACTTAGTAATAATCATATATAATTAAATTAATTCAAACACCTTCCAATTTTAAATAAAAAAATTAACATTCATTTCAACTTGAAAATTGTTCCATAAGTTCCAATTGCTGTACATTATCTCCTATTCCAATATAAAATCTCTTCTTTTTGTTTCCATTTCACCTCGTCTATTATGACTGTTTTGGATGACTTTTCTTTTCTTTTTTTTTTCAATTTACAAGCTCATTTACAATTCTTAAGCCCGGGTAGCAAAAAGGTTAAGTGGGATTTTTTTGATGACTGAATGGTGATGATGATGATGGCAATAGTCAAATTGAATATGTTGGGTGGACTTTTTTTTGAAATTGAGATGTTTATGTTTGTATAATAAAATTTATTAGGATGATTTATGACTTTTTATGGGCATGATTTGAAGAGTTGTTGGAGATTAGTTGCAACTGGCTACTGACTTTTGATCTTTTGGATGTAAATCTGGTTGTGTAAATGGTAATTATAATTGGATTTTGAAGGAAATTGCTGAAATAATGGTTATGGATGGGTAGTTGGGTAGTTAAAGAGATAGCACAAATAGAGGATATAGCACTTTGTCATATAGTTGAATATTCCTCGAATCCTCAGTTGTTGAAGCATGCGGCTGGCAACTTTAAGATGTGGGTTCAAGACCTACTCGGGATTCTAAGTCAAATTTGTTCTATTTGCTGTCCCGGAGAGTCAATCAACACAATGTAGTGGCTAAGAGCCAGCTTCAAGCCAACTTGGTGCTAGTCCAAATAGTAAATGTTGGATTACTTACTGGAACCATGCTCCGAATTGGAGCCTAAATTATTATAAAAGGCCTTCCATCTGACTGCTACTGGCCACATCACAAAGCTTGTACAGATTCTCTGTTTTGACATATAATTGACATGTTGGATTAATCGGTTCAAAATCGGGTATCAGGACAATTTATTCAATTCATATCCAGCCTCATATTGGTTTGACTCTAAAATAGCTATCGATTGACCGAATTGTGCTATTCGAGGAGATTTAGGTTAAATCTAGTTCAAGACTGACCTGGATCTGAATATTTTCTTGGTATTTATGTGTATTTTGGGTATTGAGCACTTTAACTTAGTCTTTCAATACCTTAGCACCTTTTAAAGTAGACTAAACTACGTTCTAACTAGTTTATGGCAAGTTAGTGTCTAGTCAACGTCCAATTCTAACGCAGTTGAGTCCACATGTGCTTAAATTACCATTCCATGCTGAAAATCAACAACATATCTAAATCCAACGCCAAATTTAAGCTCACTGACTCATAAAGCTGACCAACTCAACCAAAATCACACAATCCTCACTTCTCCATAGTCTTTACAGCTCCACTCAACACATCAGCTTTAATCCAATTCCAAATAAAAATCTCAATTCACATCTCGGGCACTTCTCCATTACCCCCATTTACATTATATTCATTCACTCAGTAAGACAACACAAATTTTTCGTTCTGCTTTTCAGCCACAAAATTCCACTTCACATACTTAAGACAGTGAATATTTTATGACTTTAACAAATGATGATGCAGCATAATCATAATAAAAACAAATATCAAGCTTATGCGATGGAAATGAGTTTTTCACAATTGAAAATGTTCTTCTTCGTCCATGCCTGAGTGCTTATTTGTTCTGCCTGCTTTAAAGGAATTTCCAATAATCATCAATAAAATGTCGATTTTCAATTTACAAAATTAAACTTTTTTGTGCCTTACTAAAGGAAATTCCGTCCATTAAAAAACGTAAACAAAACATGTGAAATTGTCATTGATTGATTTTACAGACGTGTGCCTAGCCACTCCACATGTTTTCACGTTATTTGCATTTACATTGTTGACTGCTCGCTTGTCAATGTGTCAGGCATAGTTGGAATTTGTCATAGTCATTCGTTGATATTTTTTATTTTATTTTGTTACAATTCCATAAATGGTTTTGTTGATGGTTGATGGGTTTGGGTGGCTTGCAGAGGTGATTGTTGAGACTGGAGAAGCTGATTGTTGGATTTTTCAGCTGATTTCGGGTCTGTAGAGCTGATTATTAGGCTGTAGAGCTGATTGTTGGGCTGTAGAGCTGATTGTTGGACTTTAGAGCTCGTTGTTGAGCTGTAGAGATGTTTGTTGGGCTGTAGAGCTGATTTTATGACTGTAGAGCTGATTGTTGGGCTGTAGAGCTGATTTTTGGGCTGTAGAGCTGATTAATTGACTGTAGAACTGATTGTTGAGCTGTAAAGCTGATTGTTGGGCTGTAGATCTGATTTTTGGGCTGAAGAGCTGATTTTTGGACAGTAGAGCTGATTGTTGAACCGAGAATGTGAAAATATCTGCAAAAATACCGAAAAACTGCTAAATTGTTGGAAATTTAATGAATTTTTAACAGTTTGCAGCAATCACCCCCATATCCACCAACAACTCTGCCAACACAAACAGCATGACAAATTAATTCAAACCATAAACTCTCAACAGATTTAAACTTTAATTTGCTTAACGATTATCACAAATGTATGTCACTTAATCTCCAAAAATTGTTTAATTTTCAAAGTATAACTTAATTTTGGGTTAATTTGACCATTTTTGGGTGGCTTTTAAATGGTCTTGCAAATTTAGTAATTAAAGCTAATAAAAGAATCTCGAGATAATCTGTCATCAAGAGGATTAAAAGTTTTGTGTATCGTTTGGTGCTGTAAAAGTTTTTCTGTGCAAAATATGATGCAAAAATTGAATTAAAGAGCATAAATTGAGTTAATTAAATTGAAGGAATTATGAAAAGTTGGTAAATGCGTGTTAATTTAATAAAGTCTGAGCTGTATTGTGTGTCTGAGCTGTGATTATCGTATGTGGATAATGCTGATGTGTCAATAAGTGTTTTAAAAATTTGTGTACATTGAGGTCTTTGACTTGAATTTTATGAATTTATAGACAATTTCTCAAACTGCACAATGTGGCGAACAAGCTGCATCAATAAGCTGACGTCGTTGTATCTTATCGAACACTTTATTCTGTTCGGGTTTGTAATTTTGGCAATTCTTGGCTTAACTCTGCTTTGCAGCTATTCAGACCATTAATAGGGTACCTTATATGCGGGTTCTATACGTTACAAGGTTAAGGGCAAGGACGAGCTGTGGATTTCGTTTTCTGTGTAATTCATGATTGCTGAATTGGTGTTATTATGCGACTGATTAAGTCACAGAGCCTCTTGATCTCACAAATTCAATTTTTGGCAGTTTTTGTTAAGTCAAAAGTGCATCTGACGTTTCTTTCTTAAAGCTAAGTATTATTCATGGAAATCAATACAAAAATTAGAATACCCAACCCAATGAGTTGATCGTGAACCTTGAAAAAACACAAAATTTCATAGAAAATCCTCCTCATCCTACCTCAAGCTGCAGAAAGTTACCAAAGCTACTCATTTAGAATTCTTAACGAATCCACATTATCCGAGAATTTCTAGTCGTTTCCAAATGTATCTTTTTGTTATACCTAGCGTATGATATAAATATTCTAGAAAAATTCTCTGAATTCTCAATCAACAAGAAGCTCATAAAATACCAAGAAGAATACTTTATTAATGTCGAATGTGACTTTATGTCGAATCTACGGCATCATTTTATTCTAGGAATATGCAATTTAAGAATGTCACGTTTCTGCTCATAACTCATTCAATTTGGAGTGGAAAAATTTTATCATTTTGAGGATGATTCTGACTGAATGTTGAGGATATTAAGGAATGGGGAATTTTGCAGCAATTCTTCAATATGATTGGAAGTTCGGGAAATTAAGTTAGAAAAAATGCTAGAAAATGAAATAAAATGTGAATCAATCCCTCAAATGAGGCAGACAGTAGGGTTTGTGGATAAGCAAGCCTAGCAGCGTGCTGCATCAAATTCAACTGAATAGACAAATTTACCTAAATTCCCATAAATTTTCCCAAAGGGTCCACAACAAGTCTACAATATAAAAATGCACAATACCTTAAAATACACAGCATCAAGCCCATCATATCAATGCTAACCATGCAACCCATACATAATAAGCATGCAATCCAGACATAAAACTTCTTCTCATACTAAAAAAGCTAATGTTCATGCCTTTATAATGTCGTCAACTAACTAATTAAGCAGCTTGTCTCAGCACAGCTTGTTACACTTTAATCTACAATTAACTTTATTTAGCCACACTAGCTAGTAGCTTGAGGCATGAACCAGTTTATTACCTTGAATAATTAGTAAATTACCTAAAAATAATCCTATTAAATTTTTTTTATTAATTATACTTTTATCGTCAAAATCATCTGTGAAAAATTTAATTAACTTTTATTTGGGAGAGTCTTAAAATAAAGATGAAAGGAAGCATCGGCTTGAAGCATCTTTTAATTTATTTTTTTTGGGCATGCGATTTTAATCGCGAGAAATTTTTATGGTTGAACTCTTTTTTAAGGAATTTTAACTTCATGTGCTTTCCGGGAAGTTATATCCAAATGTCCCAAAACTCAACAAATTCACAATTTAAATGCCTCAAATTTTAAAGAACCTCAAAATTGATTTTAATTAATTTACGTTATGATAGCTCAATTTATATGAATTTTAAATATGTAGTGTGTGGCTTTTGTGGCTTATTATTTACTCATTCAGCTGTATTTACGCCCTAACAGGCAAAGAGCGCGCTCTCGATAAAGATGACGCTTGAGAGTACGCTTCCTCTTAAGATTATGTTATTGAACATGATCAGAACCGTACTCAATCATGGCCTTAATAAACAAACTTGCATGCACGTTTTTTTTTTGTACTCATTTACATACTCACAAGATCATGATCAGAAGATCACGTTAAAAGCATCCTCAAGAGCATATTCAAAGGGTTATAATCTTAAGAATATGTAAATGATTGTGTTGATTTTTTGTGCTCAAAAAATCATGATCAAAAGAACACTTGAAAAACGTACTTAAAAGCATATTCAAAGGGTTATAATCATGTGAATATACAAACGATTGTGATGATTTTTGTACTTAAAAGATCATGATCAGGATATCACGTGAAAAGCGAACTCAAAAGCATATTTATAAGGTTACATTTTTGTGAATATGCAAATTAGTGTGATGATTTTTCCAGATCTCATAAATGTGACACAAATTGACATTCAAAAACAATGTCAACTTAAGAATTTCATTGATAAATGATAATTGTCATTCGATTATGAATGTCAACTGTCAAATTTCATCATTATATAAGAGTTGACATTCGATTATGAATGTCAACTGTCAAATTTCATCATTATATAAGAGTTGACATTCGATTTTGAATGTCAACTGTCAAATTCCATCATTTTATAAGAGCTGACATTCGACTATGAATGTCAACTGTCAAATTTCATCATTATATAAGAGTTGACATTCGATTATGAATGTCAACTGTCAAATTTCATCATTATATAAGAGTTGACATTCGATTTTGAATGTCAACTGTCAAATTCCATCATTTTATAAGAGTTGACATTCGATTATGAATGTCAACTGTTAAATTTGATCATTATATAAGAGTTGACATTCGATTATGAATGTCAACTGTTAAATTCCATCATTATATAAGAGTTGACATTCGATTATGAATGTCAACTGTTAAATTTGATCATTATATAAGAGTTGACATTCGATTATGAATGTCAACTGTCAAATTCCATCATTTTATAAGAGTTGACATTCGACTTTGAATGTCAACTGTCAAATTTCATCATTATATAAGAGTTGACATTCGATTATGAATGTCAACTGTTAAATTTGATCATTATATAAGAGTTGACATTCGATTTTGAATGTCAACTGTCAAATTCCATCATTTTATAAGAGTTGACATTCGACTTTGAATGTCAACTGTCAAATTTCATCATTATATAAGAGTTGACATTCGATTATGAATGTCAACTGTTAAATTTGATCATTATATAAGAGTTGACATTCGATTATGAATGTCAACTGTTAAATTCCATCATTTTATAAGAGTTGACATTCGATTATGAATGTCAACTGTTAAATTTGATCATTATATAAGAGTTGACATTCGATTATGAATGTCAACTGTCAAATTTCATCATTATATAAGAGTTGACATTCGATTTTGAATGTCAACTGTCAAATTCCATCATTTTATAAGAGCTGACATTCGACTATGAATGTCAACTGTCAAATTCCATCATTTTATAAGAGCTGACATTCGATTATGAATGTCAACTGTCAATTTTCATCATTATTTAAGAGTTGACATTCGACTATGAATGTCAACTGTCAAATTCCATCATTTTATAAGAGCTGACATTCGACTATGAATGTCAACTGTCAAATTTCATCATTATATAAGAGTTGACATTCGATTATGAATGTCAACTGTCAAATTTGATCATTATATAAGAGTTGACATTCGATTATGAATGTCAACTGTTAAATTCCATCATTTTATAAGAGTTGACATTCGATTATGAATGTCAACTGTTAAATTTGATCATTATATAAGAGTTGACATTCGATTATGAATGTCAACTGTTAAATTCCATCATTATATAAGAGTTGACATTCGGCTATGAATGTCAACTGTCAAATTCCATCATTTTATAAGAGTTGACATTCGACTTTGAATGTCAACTGTCAAATTCCATCATTTTATAAGAGTTGACATTCGACTTTGAATGTCAACTGTCAAATTTCATCATTATATAGGAGTTGACATTCGATTTTGAATGTCAACTGTTAAATTTGATCATTATATAAGAGTTGACATTCGATTATGAATGTCAACTGTTAAATTCCATCATTTTATAAGAGTTGACATTCGATTATGAATGTCAACTGTTAAATTGATCATTATATAAGAGTTGACATTCGATTATGAATGTCAACTGTTAAATTCCATCATTATATAAGAGTTGACATTCGATTATGAATGTCAACTGTTAAATTGATCATTATATAAGAGTTGACATTCGATTATGAATGTCAACTGTCAAATTCCATCATTTTATAAGAGTTGACATTCGACTATGAATGTCAACTGTCAAATTTCATCATTATATAAGAGTTGACATTCGATTATGAATGTCAACTGTTAAATTTGATCATTATATAAGAGTTGACATTCGACTATGAATGTCAACTGTGAAATTCCATCATTTTATAAGAGTTGACATTCGACTTTGAATGTCAACTGTCAAATTCCATCATTTTATAAGAGTTGACATTCGACTATGAATGTCAACTGTCAAATTCCATCATTTTATAAGAGTTGACATTCGACTATGAATGTCAACTGTCAAATTTCATCATTTTATAAGAGTTGACATTCGACTATGAATGTCAACTGTGAAATTCCATCATTTTATAAGAGTTGACATTCGACTATGAATGTCAACTGTCAAATTTCATCATTTTATAAGAGTTGACATTCGACTATGAATGTCAACTGTGAAATTTCATCATTTTATAAGAGTTGACATTCGACTATGAATGTCAACTGTCAAATTTCATCATTTTATAAGAGTTGACATTCGACTATGAATGTCAACTGTCAAATTCCATCATTTTATAAGAGTTGACATTCGACTATGAATGTCAACTGTCAAATTCCATCATTTTATAAGAGTTGACATTCGACTATGAATGTCAACTGTCAAATTTCATCATTATTTAAGAGTTGACATTCGACTATGAATGTCAAATTTCATCATTTTATAAGAGTTGACATTCGATTATGAATGTCAACTGTCAAATTTCATCATTTTATAAGAGTTGACATTCGATTATGAATGTCAACTGTCAAATTTCAACATTAAATAAGAGTTGACATTCGATTATGAATGTCAACTGTCAAATTCCATCATTGCATTAGAGTTGACATTCGATTTTGAATTTCAACTGTCAAATTTCAACATTAAATAAGAGTTGACATTCGATTATGAATGTTAATTAAACAAAAAAATTATGTTGGTAAAATTTTAGTATAAATACAAGTGTTTTTGAAATTATTCGTCATTCGCATTTGAGACTTCAATGAGTGAACATTAAAAAAAAAATCGCTCGAGAAAAAAGATGAACAAAATAAGTGATAAAATAGTGCAGCAAAAACAGTTCTTGTGTGCACAGTTTAATGATGGCTATATGGTAAGATAATTGTAATGCAATCAACACATGCGCTAATCATGATTTATTTAGTAGATTAACCTTTACGGCACTGATGTCAAATTACTACAAAACTAACAACGATTCTTTGATCAAAGGTTTGAAAAAGGTAATAAAATTTACATTATAATTTTTAGCCAAAATATATTAATTTATTTTTCTTTATTGTAGATAGTACGTAGGGCGGCCATCTGCTGTATTTTTGCCGGAACGCCGTTGCACTTTTCTCCCTTGCTGCTGTGATCCGACAAAGACATAAAAGGTCCCGATTTCGACCCATTAGTACGTGATGAAACCGAAGATAACATAATTAAATTAGTTAAAATATATACACAAATTTATAGAATTAAATAAATACAAAACTTACTTTTTCTAATCTGAATCATTTTTTCGTTTTTAATCATTTTTATTTCAGATTTTACGATACTTGAGAACAGAGTTGGCAGGACTTTGGAGCCCGGACTTTAAAAGTCCCAAAAGTCCCAAAAGTCCGGACTTTGAAAGTCCGGACTCCACTAAAGTCCGGACTTTGAAAGTCCGGACTCCACTAAAGTCCGGACTATGAAAGTCCGGACTTTTGGGACTTTGGGACTTTGACTTTGGGACTTTGGCAATTTTTTTTTTTTTTATTAAAAAGTATTTTAATATTTTTTTTCGATTACACTGCGTAACCCGAGCTAAAAAAGTGAATTTTTTGACATTTTTTTCGGTTACACTGCGTAACCCGAGCTAAAAAAGTGAATTTTTTGACATTTTTTTCGGTTACACTGCGTAACCCGAGCTAAAAAAGTGAATTTTTTGACATTTTTTTCGGTTACACTGCGTAACCCGAGCTAAAAAAGTGAATTTTTTGACATTTTTTTCGGTTACACTGCGTAACCCGAGCTAAAAAAGTGAATTTTTTGACATTTTTTTCGGTTACACTGCGTAACCCGAGCTAAAAAAGTGAATTTTTGGACATTTTTTTTCGGTTACACTGCGTAACCCGAGCTAAAAAAGTGAATTTTTTGACATTTTTTTCGGTTACACTGCGTAACCCGAGCTAAAAAGTGAATTTTTTGACATTTTTTCGGTTACACTGCGTAACCCGAGCTAAAAAAGTGAATTTTTTGACATTTTTTTCGGTTACACTGCGTAACCCGAGCTAAAAAAGTGAATTTTTTGACATTTTTTTTCGGTTACACTGCGTAACCCGAGCTAAAAAAGTGAATTTTTTGACATTTTTTTTCGGTTACACTGCGTAACCCGAGTTGAAAAAGTGAATTTTTTGACATTTTTTTCGGTTACACTGCGTAACCCGACTTGAAAAAGTAAATTTTTTGACATTTTTTTCGGTACCACTGCGTAACCCGACTTGAAAAAATGAATTTTTTGACATTTTTTTCGGTACCACTGCGTAACCCGAGTTGAAAAAGTGACATTTTTTTAGATTACACTGTGTAACAATGTCAAAAAATTAATTTTTTCAACTCGGGTTACGCAGTGGTACCGAAAAAAATGTCAAAAAATTCACTTTTTCAAGTCGGGTTACGCAGTGGTATCGAAAAAAATGTCAAAAATCATTTTTTCAAGTCGGGTTACGCAGTGGTATCGAAAAAATGTCAAAAATTCACTTTTTCAAGTCGGGTTACGCAGTGGTATCGAAAAAAATGTCAAAAATCATTTTTCAAGTCGGGTTACGCAGTGTAACCGAAAAAATGTCAAAAAAATCAATTTTTTAGCTCGGGTTACGCAGTGGTATCGAAAAAAATGTCAAAAAATTCACTTTTTCAAGTCGGGTTACGCAGTGTAACCGAAAAAAATGTCAAAAAATACACTTTTTTAGCTCGGGTTACGCAGTGTAACCGAAAAAAATGTCAAAAAAATCAATTTTTTAGCTCGGGTTACGCAGTGTAACCGAAAAAAATCAAAATTCACTTTTTAGCTCGGGTTACGCAGTGTAACCGAAAAAAATGTCAAAAAATTCACTTTTTTAGCTCGGGTTACGCAGTGTAACCGAAAAAATGTCAAAAAATTCACTTTTTAGCTCGGGTTACGCAGTGTAACCGAAAAAAATGTCAAAAAAATCACTTTTTTAGCTCGGGTTACGCAGTGTAACCGAAAAAAATGTCAAAAAAATCACTTTTTTAGCTCGGGTTACGCAGTGTAACCGAAAAAATGTCAAAAAATTCACTTTTTTAGCTCGGGTTACGCAGTGTAACCGAAAAAAATGTCAAAAAATTCACTTTTTTAGCTCGGGTTACGCAGTGTAACCGAAAAAAATGTCAAAAAATTCACTTTTTTAGCTCGGGTTACGCAGTGTAACCGAAAAAAATGTCAAAAAAATCATTTTTTCAACTCGGGTTACGCAGTGTAACCGAAAAAAATGTCAAAAAATTCACTTTTTTAGCTCGGGTTACGCAGTGTAACCGAAAAAAATGTCAAAAAATTCACTTTTTTAGCTCGGGTTACGCAGTGTAACCGAAAAAAATGTCAAAAAATTCACTTTTTTAGCTCGGGTTACGCAGTGTAACCGAAAAAAATGTCAAAAAATTCACTTTTTTAGCTCGGGTTACGCAGTGTAACCGAAAAAAATGTCAAAAAATTCACTTTTTTAGCTCGGGTTACGCAGTGTAACCGAAAAAAATATCAAAAAATTCACTTTTTAGCTCGGGTTACGCAGTGTAACCGAAAAAAATGTCAAAAAAATCACTTTTTTAGCTCGGGTTACGCAGTGTAACCGAAAAAAATGTCAAAAAAATCACTTTTTAGCTCGGGTTACGCAGTGTAACCGAAAAAAATGTCAAAAAATTCACTTTTTTAGCTCGGGTTACGCAGTGTAACCGAAAAAAATGTCAAAAAATTCACTTTTTTAGCTCGGGTTACGCAGTGTAACCGAAAAAAATGTCAAAAAATTCACATTTTTAGCTCGGGTTACGCAGTGTAACCGAAAAAAATGTCAAAAAATTCACTTTTTTAGCTCGGGTTACGCAGTGTAACCGAAAAAATGTCAAAAAAATCACTTTTTTAGCTCGGGTTACGCAGTGTAACCGAAAAAAATGTCAAAAAATTCACTTTTTTAGCTCGGGTTACGCAGTGTAACCGAAAAAAATGTCAAAAAATTCACTTTTTTAGCTCGGGTTACGCAGTGTAACCGAAAAAAATGTCAAAAAATTCACTTTTTTAGCTCGGGTTACGCAGTGTAACCGAAAAAAATGTCAAAAAATTCACTTTTTTAGCTCGGGTTACGCAGTGTAACCGAAAAAAATGTCAAAAAATTCACTTTTTAGCTCGGGTTACGCAGTGTAACCGAAAAAAATGTCAAAAATTCACTTTTTTAGCTCGGGTTACGCAGTGTAACCGAAAAAAATGTCAAAAAATTCACTTTTTTAGCTCGGGTTACGCAGTGTAACCGAAAAAAATGTCAAAAAAATCACTTTTTTAGCTCGGGTTACGCAGTGTAACCGAAAAAAATGTCAAAAAATTCACTTTTTTAGCTCGGGTTACGCAGTGTAACCGAAAAAAATGTCAAAAAATAGCTCGGGTTACGCAGTGTAATCGAAAAAAAAAAATATTAAAATACTTTAAAAAAAAAAAAAAATTTTGTATGGGACTTTTCGGACTCCCAAAGTCCCAAAGTCCGGACTTTCAAAGTCCGGACTTTTCTAAAGTCCGGACTCCACTAAAGTCCGGACTTTGAAAGTCCGGACTCCACTTTTTTTTTTCAAAGTCCGGACTTTGAAAGTCCGGACTTTCAAAGTCCGGACTCCACTTTAAAGTCCTGCCAACTCTGCTTGAGAATAGTTTTGTAATTGTGCTCAATTAATCATGCTTAAAAGCATATTTTTTTAAATGTGCTCTTGATTGTGCTCAAATTACCACGAGCTTATTATCGTGCTCAAGACTGACCTCATTTGAGTGTAATTTGGCAATTGTGCTCAATAGGACATGCTTATAAGCATATTTTTTAAAGCATGCTTTAGATTGTGCTTAAACCACCATGTTCTCAAGAGCATAACCATAAGCACATTTTATAGACCGCAATCAGCCGAGCATGCTCTTGAACACGCTCTTAATTTAACTTGCATGCAAGTAAAATAGCGTAATCTTGAGAGCGCGATTTTCATGGTACCCTGCTGCGATCACAATTTGTATGGAAGATCACGCTTTTTTGAACGTCATCAGATGAAAATTTATTTTTTAAAAAGCGCGATCTGATCGCGCTCTTTGCTTGTTAGGGTACTATGAACTACTGATTTATTGACCAAATATTGCTGAATTTATCATATTTAAATTTTAAAAACATTTAATAAATTAAAGTGATAATAGCAGTGAAATGGCATCAATGGCTTGAAATGTAGAACGTTGACCACATGTGCTGAAGGTCAAATTGAGTTCAAATGCAACCAAATCCACCCAAACTCACCAAAAATTCATTTCAACCTCACTTCTTACACAAACTTTATTAATTTCATCTTTTCCATTTTTGATCATTTCCTCTACAATTCATCCTTATTACTCAGAAGAGCCTCCAATTATATCCGCTCTTACTTCCTACAAATTAAACTCAAATTTTCCCTGAATCAAACATTTTGGAACTAAATTGTGGGTATCATCTTGAACCTTCTTGTTACTTGAGTCCCTCAATTAAGGTAAACAATTAATTTAAGACGGAAAACGTGCATCTCTGTACATCATTCATGATTTTTGAATAATGAAGGTAAACTTCCTTCATTTTATTCTAATTAAAATCCCAAAGTACTCAACATCTACGCAGAAACAAAGTTTTTGTTGGTAACAGCATGAATTGGGACATCTTTTTTGCTAATTAATTGGAATTAATTTATGATTATTGATATTTTAAGAATATCGGTCGATTGAAGACGATGGAGATATTTTTGGAGATTATGAATCAATTGAGTAAGGATGAGGCTCACTTGTAGCGTTCAGTGGCATTATGGAAATTTTTGAAAATATCACTTTTAGACACCTTTCAGTAAGGCTTATACATAATGTTCTAATCGACCAACATTATGATCTGGAGACATTGCGACTAGTAATGTGCTGTATGGACATGAGCTCGTCAAAAGCCTTGAGATTGTACCTAGTCATCCAGATTCTAGTTATATTTAGGAATGGAGACACAGACCTCAAAAGTGCATGACTTGATCGGTAAAATAGGAAAAGAGCTTCGAAATTACATTACCAATTTATGCTACTCGTGTATATTACGCAGCCCAATTCTACATAAAACTGCGTATTTGTCTCACATAAAGCAGCCACTCAACACCTCTCACTATCCAAAAAGTGCTTATTGTGCTGAAACAAAATATAAATTTACGCACCTGTTATAATTAATGAGTATGAATATCTTGCGAATATCAATTTCCATTAATAATAAATAACAATGAACGAATTATCTGTTATCATGTAATACCTCTTCCTACAAGGCATTTATGTAAATGACACGAGTTGATGTACAGTATACAAAAATATTGTCACTTTTTACTTTCGAATTTGTAGGAAATAATAATTTTTTTTGAGAAGTAATAAATGTTTATTGATGGAATTTGGGTATGGTCTTTTGGGGTTTACTGGAATTGAAGGTAATTGAATTGTTGAAGCTACTAATCTAGATTTCTCAGAACACTCTACATTTAAGTTATGTCCTAAAGGAGAAGTAAGAGGTGTAATTGAACTGGTATTTGGTGGACTATTATATATACTTATTCAAATCATAAGACGTGACATGATGCACCCTGCAATTGTCTTTTAGTTACAATGTAACTCTTCGTTGCAACACTCAATTTTCTGGCAGTACAGATCAATTGTGAGTCATGACCTCCCAACAATGTTGCTTATAACATGCTCTATCGGTTGCTACTGCTCACGAATTCGTACTTCTATCAACTTGCTTTGTCGTCAAGGTATCAGTTTACTAGAGAATTGTTCATCTTCAGAATTTTCAGTTTAAGATAGCTTCACGTGACATCACATTACACCCCATTCCTCCTGATTCCCCTAAATTTTCAGCATCACATCCCTTCACAAAATGGTTTCACTTGGCTTCCGTTCTTGTATCAGCTAAGGAATTGGGTGTTCATAATATAGATTCTTGAGCAAAGACCTAACAATGGATACACATTAAGTGCCAAAAACCTCAAAATTGCATCAAACACACAAACCGTGTTTCGAGCCAGATCGACGAATTGAAAAAGAGCTCAAAAATTAGACATGATCTGGGATTGAAACCCAAAACTTTTGGCATGAAGCTCAACGCTCTACCATTTAATCATTTCACCTATATTATTAACACCAAATTCCTTTGCTGATACAAGAACGGAAGCCATGTGAAGCCATTTTGTGAAGCGGTGTGAGACTGAAAACTGAGGGGTATCAGGGGATATGGGGTATTGTAATGTGAAGCCACGTGAAGCTATTTGAGGCTGAAAATTCTGAATAGGGGCGCCACGGGCGCTTTCGATACTCTAGTTGCTTAATATTAAACCTAACAAAACAGATTAATATCTCAGACAATTCATCACAATCAAGTCAAAATATTTAAATACCCATAAAAATTCAAACAAAAGCCACACAAATTGTAACAAATATTTGAAATACTCAAAACTTATGTTGCCCCAGGTTAATACCATTCCTAACAACACCGCATAAATCTGAATTTATTTGCATATTAATTTCAAATCAGTGGCAAAATAAATTCGCATAAAAAAATGGAAATAAATTTGAATAAAAAGCCACAGAAAAAGCAGCTATTATGACATATGTTACAATCCAATTATCCCCCCAAAACCATAATCAGCATCGCCCGCATACACTTTGTTAAAATGATAAATCTAATGACATTAATATTTAATTTACTGTCCATAAATCTTCAATATCCATTTCCAGTTAAATAATTGCCAATCAGTGAAATGGAAAATTAAAAATCTTCAATATATCCATTGACAGTCGTCAATTTAATATCGGAAGCTTACATTTTAAAGTAAAGAGCTTAAGATCTTGTGCTGCATGTGGCATTCGAACAAAAAAACGAAAAAGAAAAGATAAACAAAATTAAAAAAAATCAGCAAAAAAAGGCAAAAAGGAAGAAGAAGAAATGAAAGAGATTCATTGCATGCCTATACACAATCCAATAGCTGTTTATTTATTTATTAATGCGGTGTACATATAGTCTTTTCTTACTTCCGAGATTAAAAGATGATAATAATAATGAAAACAAGCAATGGATACACAAGTAAGCACTTATTTACATTTAAGTGTGTATTGGAGGTAAATAATAAATATTTATACAGGCACGATGATTATAGTGCAACTCTTAAGGGTGATGTAGAGTGTGTGCGGATGGAGAGAATAGGTATTGGTTTGTGTAATATGCTGTAATTATTTTGGGAGGTTTCGATGTTATGACTGGATGTTATGGTAATTAAAGAGCATTTTGAGATTCTGTTATGAAATTTGTTGAATCAGATGGGAATTTAACTAACATTTAATGTGAAAGAAATGCATGAATTGCTGATCTGTTGCATAACAACTTGACCAGAGCTCTGGAGTGATTTCATTCTATTGTCCTGTCGGAATAGCTTATTTATGGCTTCTGAATTCGATATTGACTAAAATTTCATATAAAATTGAGTAAGCTTCAGTTAATTGAGGAATACAAAATAGGAATCGACTTTAAAATTTATTTCCTTTGCATAAAAGGGAGTGATTTGAATTCAATTTAGATTCAATAAAGACTGACTAATGGTTTCAATCTTGACGTTGAATTGTATGTAAAATCGGGATCAATCTAGTTATTCACTGAAATTTGATTCCGGGATTGAAAACCCTAGGACTGACAACATGCTCCAGCATTCTATAAGGACAATATTAATTCCAATATTTTATGTGGTCATACTTATCATACAAAGAAAAGTATACGTTTCAGTCAATAATGTTACAAAACGCTTAAGTAGAAAATAAGATAGTTTATTCGGAATTCATCAGTCAATACTCCTTAAAAGGTTAAGAGAAGCTTTTTGGTACTGTAGTGATCTTGCATGGTGTATTTGCATGGTATTTGTCTGTTAGAGATAAAGCATAAGGCAAGGACATATATTGAAGGCCGGGATAGTAATTAGTGTCTCTTGGAGTCTCGATTTCGACGGATTATCGTGATTGAGACCGAGACTACAAGGTAATTATTTCGAGAAAGATCGGGCTAAAATCACTCTTTTTGGACTAAATTTCTCAATTTGCTAGGGTTTTTCGAGACGAAAATGTTTCTTTTTAAGTGTTTGTGTTCAACCCAAGCTTCTTGTTGTTTGCTTTGGCTACTGTCACTCAGCTGCACTTTTCTGTTGAGTCATTCAAAAATTCAAAATGTAAAACATGACTTCAGTACCCCCTCAAAAAATTAATATCTTCCTCAATTTACTTTGTCACCACGATAAAATCTACAATTTCGCAAAAAAAAAATTGTCCACAACTTAAAATTTTCCACGAAACCCATAAAACCACCCGTGGGTGGCTGATGCACTCAGTTAAGTCCACAACACAAAAAAAGTTTCTCTCCTGCATAAATAATGAACCTCATAAAGTAATTAACTTCTTTAATTTATTACACAATAATTTTTATTATATTTCATACGATGCGCCTATTTAGCTATTCAGAGTATGTAAGCAGTGCAATGTGCATTTTCAAACAAAAAAAAAAAAATTATGAAGAGTCACTTGGCACCGAAACACTGATGTGCTTCAAGAAGAAGTTAGCAATAATTTTTCGCACATCGCTCAAGTTAAAAGCTTAAAAAGTAAATAAATAAATAAGAAAATGGCAAGAGAGCCACAACAACGTTAATAATAAGAAGATATAAGGCCCCATGTACGGAATTGGTAAGAAGAAACGGAAAGAAGAAGTAACAGAAGACTTTCGTTTTCATTCAACCTTTAAAAAAAATGAAACTGGTTATTGTTAATAAAATAGTAAAAGAAGTGAGATGAAAGTACGGACAAGAATATCTGTTTTTGGTTAGCATGACGCTGTTCGGCTGTGTGGATATATATGTACATAGTTTTCGGTACTTACATAAATAAAAATATTATTACCGAGATGGGGATATACTGTAAAGATGAAGAGGAAAAGAAGTTGAATTCCTTTCGATTTTTATTTAGCGACGACGTTTGGTGGCAGGTTTGGAGAATGGGGAATAGAAATGTGGAATTTCGAGTATTAAGCTTGTTAGCTGTTTTTCGGACAGGTGATAAATTTTGTTGGGGTTTATTGGAATTTAGTTGATGGTTTTTGATAGGGAAAGTAATGATGTGATTAAATGTATGTGAAGATTGTGATGCCCAGGGAGGGAGTTCGGCTGGGTTCCCTGTTGAACTAACCCGAACATATAAAGAGCGTACTCATGAGAATTCGCTCATAAAGGTGAATCCTCCCACTATCTGCTAGAGTTAAAGATCTATTAAAGTTCAGCAGCATTCACCAGTTTCTGTTTACCTTATGTTGCTTTCTTTCTTCAAGTCGAGATTGAAAATGGTCGTTTGAAGCCTTTGCCATCTCTAGCTTGATTTTGGGGTTGCCATCCATCAGACGAAATGCTTTGGATAGGCTTTTACTCTATCTTTTAACGTCCTCATCCCTGAATATATGTAGATCGGTAATCAATGTTGTATTTAGCTGTATCAAGGAACATCAAGAGATGGTACACACATGACATTTGGTCAGCTTCGGATTCTGCAATCAGCATCCTCAATCCCAAGCATCCAAAAGCTCAAAATCTGGAAATTCCTTCAAAATTAGACTGTCTCGAAGTCTCAGTCTTGATGTTTTGGAAATTCTTTCTAACTTCCCGAGTAGTTTCGGTCTCAGTCTCAATCTCAGTCTCAGTCTCAGTCTCGGTCTCAGTCTCGGGAACCCTTATTGACAATGTCTCCCAAATTGCACTCTAAAATCCGAAAACCAGATGGACTGTATTTTTCATTGATTTGCCGAATTGTGTTGTTCTGCTCTGAATCCCCAATTTCTCAATTTATGCAGTCCATACATTGCAATCACAAAATTATCATCAATATCTAAAATTATTCAAAATTATGCATAACTATCACTTTTAAAAACTGCTTAAGCAGCACATTCAAAACCATATGCAGCATACTCAGCATATCAGAATCAGCTCATGTCATTAGCATTTAACACTTCAAAAGGGATGCATGAACTCTTCAAAGACTTTCTTTGATTACAGCATCCAAAAACTAGTCTAGACTGTTAATAATATGCTGAATGTCATCTACCGCCCCAAGCTAATTCTGCAAGACAATCGAGAGACTTGATGACACATTCAAAATCATTGAGACTGCCTTTTTAAAAAAATTACAAACGATAATCATCCTCAATAGCATCACTTAAGCTTGCCAAAAAAAAATTAGCAGCAAGGCACTCAAAACCTTGAGTCAATAAATGAATTGAAACTCTTTAAGCTTAATTGAATAATGTCAATTTATTTTGACTACCAAGTTAAGCTTAATCGCATTTTAAAGTGTTTATTTGGAACTGCCAATTTTTTATCTACTCAACTGTAATTCTATAAAGGAATTACGATAAATATTTTCACGTAATTCCACTGATGAGAAGGTCGTGATGTGCAAATTTACAGTGAAAATCATGAATTTCTGGAAGTGATTGCAATGGCTTAATGCGAAGGAAATTTTCATTTCAGCTATCATCATAGCGCATCTGCATCTTAATATTAAAAACGTGTTTAACGCTCAAGATAAAGACTAGATTGAAGATTATTCCCTGAAGACACTTTCCTCATTATAGTTAATTACTTTAATTTCATGGCACAAAATGTCAATGCCATGTAAGATGCGCTAGTTTTTTTGCGAAATTTTTCGGCGACAATAAGTTGTTTTGGGAGGGTTTGGGGGACGTTTGGGAATGATGTCAATTATTTAACGACGCTTAGGGAATTTTGAGACATTATTCAGCATGCTGAACAGGAAGGTTGGCCAGATGACTTGGGTTAGGACCTGTACATGCCTTTTGGGATCATTTGGGAATGATGTCAATATTTGTAAGGATGATCAGGGATGTAACACTGGAAATATGTAAAATAAAACTAGGCGGGTTCTTTCTTAGTTGATGTTTATTCTTTACATGGTTGTAACAGACTAACTAAAAATGTTCTTAACATATCGTAATATATACTTAGTGCGTATGGTAGTATGCGTGTAAAGTCAAGTGTCAAGTGTTACATTGTTTTTTGGTTTTTTCAAAAAAAAAGAAAAAAAATTTTTGAGTTGCTTTTAAATTTTTTTTTTTTTTTTCATCTTAATACTAATATAAAATTTTAATCAAATGAATTTGAAGTAAAATTTTTAAATTTAATAATTATTTAGTAAAATTTTAGTGTTATATAGTTGTATTTTTGAATTTTGAAATTAAATGTTTTTGAATTAATATGAGTTTTAAAATGAAAATCAATGCTTAAATTTTGAAATATTATTGGTAATAGAAAATTATTTTAAGATTATGCTTAATTTCTAATATATTTGGTATTTTCTTATAAATTTTTGGTTGCAAGTCTTATATTCTAAAAACTTATATTTTATGTATTAAATGATATTTTGAAAATCAAGAATATTTGCTTAAATTTATATAAATGAAATAAGATATATAAAACTCACACTTGAATCATTTAGTAAGGGTTTGGTTTCGAAGAATTCTCCACATTGATTGTTGACATTGAGATATTGTCCTTTTGAGTTTCATCAGTTGCTGCATTTAATTTGTTTTTACGTTGCTCACGACGTTCGCGAAGTTCCTTGGCGTTGATGAAGACATTAAGCAAGTTGTCGAACATCGTTATGACGAGTAGCCAGCTGAATCCATGCAAGTATATGACCAGTATGATATTTGTGAGGAAGTTGAAGATAAAGATTAGAGTCTTTGCAATTACGAATATGCCTAATATTATGCTGACGAAGTTACCGAGGGACTCGAGTTTGTCGATAGTTGCATGTAGGTAGTCGCCAAAGAGTTTTTTGCGTAAGCGACTTATGTCTAATGAATCCAATATGTTGAAATCATGCTTTGTTCCATAACTCTTTCCCTGGAACATGTTGACTGAATTGATGACGTCAACGCGAGAATTCTTGATGTCAGTTATTATTTCCTGGGCATTTTTAACTTCCGTTGATGAATATACGCCTTGAATTGCAAGATTTGAGTCGTCTTGGAATGACCATGCATCGTAATCATCTAAGTCTTCAAGTGACTCAGGTGAGGTGGTTGGAATTAATTTGTTGGCAAGTAAATTGTACCAGCGGTCGTTTAGGTAATATTGGATACCTAAGACGGAACTGCAAGTAGTAGGTGTTGATTTTGTTGATAAAATGCGAGATCGAGGTTGCATGAAGAGAGGTTCATCAGTTCCATTGCATGTGACAGGTATTTCAATTGTACAGGTGTCTGTTTCACGTATGGTGCATGTTACATTGCGGCAGAAGACAGCATATAAGATTTCACCACGTGGGATGACCAGCAAGCCTTTTCTTTGGAATAGTAGTTCAGAAGCTTCAGTTGGATTTTGGATAGCAGTTTGAAGCATGGTTTTGTAGAGATTGTATCGGGTGTTGCATAATTGGTTTGCGAAGTGGTCGTAGAGTTTTTGTATGTTTTCTTTAAGCGAGTTGTAGGTGCTTAGGATTTTTAGGCTTACATACATTTGTAAATCAATGTCACGAAGAGATACATTTTCGTCTTTTTTGCGGTTAAATTGGGCGTTTGGTGACTCAATAATGAAGAGAGTTGGCGATGGTGTGGTCAGAATATGTTCATTGCATGAAATTTTTGGGGTGCGAACAGTTATCATGAATGCTTTTTCAGAATCTGTGTCGACGAGTGCATAAGTCATGATTGTCTTGTTGTTTCTAATTTCGGTTACCTTTTGTACAGAGCCTTCGAAGATGACGCGGTATTTCATTTTGCAGTCATCAGTGTCTTCAATTGGGTTCCAATAGAAATAACCAAGAGATTCGGAGTATGAAGAACCTGGTTTGTAAGGACTTGATATGCCATTGGGCAGGATGACGCGTTTTTGTGCTATGTTTAGATCACCTATGCCTTCATATGTGCGGATGTTATAAGTGGCTGTTACTACAACGTTGTGGTGTAGCTTTCGTCCAAAATAGTCCATAAAGTTTGTACCGTCACAATGTTCTTCATCCAATTGGCCATTTATAATGTTGTGAAAATATCCGTGGCCATTCTTGATGTCAATTTTCACAATTTCGAGATGGCGATCAACGTAGCGGTTGTCTCTGATCATTTCTTGGCAGGTTTCTCTGCTTATTGGTTGGTTGTATGTATAAGAGTCGATGAAGTACGTCGAGGTGGAGAACCATCCATTTTTACATTTGTTGATTACAACGTTAATATTGACCATGCATCCGTAGTATGAAATTTTTGTGAACTCTTTTAATTGTAATAGTTGGATTGTCGCTGGTTTTGTGTCAATAATCCGTTGTTGTTTGTAGCAGGTGTTTGCATCCATCATCGAAATGCTTTTGTACTTGATATTTGAATGTGAGCAGTCATAAGCTTCAAGTGCGTTGGTTTCGTGGAGATGAGTGACCAGATAAATGATCCAAATAATTGTGGATAGTTTCATTTTGTTGTAACTCAATTGCAAAATTAATTTTAATCTTGAAATATTTTATTAATTTTGTTATTTATTTATTTCACTAAATAGAGTGTGTCTTTACGTCCGAAGGCTTTAAGAAATGTATTAAAAATGATGAGATGATTTGAAGTCAAAGGGTTTATATTAAAAATATTTGTTTGCCTAATAGTGCATAGATTGCAAGAGATTAAGTGGTATTTAATGAGAGAGAGTTCTATTTATATTAACTTGTGAGCATAATTTCATGCGTTTGTAAATAATTAAAGTGATTTTATATTTGTGTGTGCTGTTTACAATAAAAATGTAATCTATTAACATTTTGTTTAAGTTATTAAAAACATAGGGTCGATTTAGTTACAATTTAAGTGTTTTCTTTGTTACGATCATTATGGAAATGTAATTTATTATGCATCATTTCATCAAAAGAATTTTTTATAGCCTTCATGTGTCAAATTTTTAATAGGTCAAATTTTAATAAATGCATTTTAATTTTGATTTTATCATTATTATTTTTGTTAGTTAGAATTGTCGACATCTTTTTGAATTCAAATTGCTACCATATGGATTTACGCTTATAAATGCGCTTATGCCCGTTCTGTAAACCTTTAATTTCCTTTATTTTTTTCTTATAATTTTTCCTTTCTTATAATTTTTTCCTTTTTTAGTTAAATGAGTATGAATAATTTTATTTCTTTCTATCTTTCAAATTTATTTATTTCTTTCCTTTGTATTTATCTCTTTCTTTCTTTTATATTTATTTCAATCTTTTCTTTTCATATTTATTTTATTAGGTAAATTTTAAGGATACTGAAAAATATTAATTTACGTTTTTTAATACTTTTCATTAAACTTAAGATTTGAAACTAGTTTAATTATTTCATTCTCATCCTCACAAGTTCCTTTATGTGGGATGGCTAATATGCCTCCTCTCATCTTCACAAGTTCCTTTATGTGAGATGGCTAATATTCCTCCTCTCATCCTCACAAGTTCCTTTATGTGGGATGGCTACTTCCTCACTGGCTGAGTTCCTTTACAGGCAGCGAAGGCATGTGCACGTATTCTTCGGGCTTTATTTTATTTTTTTTATTATTTTATTCATTAATTTAATTTTGTTTACAGAATTTTTTCTTTTTCTTGGCCATTATTATTATTTTTGGGAAATTTTATTTATACATATATTTTCATATTTTTCTCTCATTATTATTTTTTCTTTTATTATAATTTTCTTTTCATTATTATTTTTCTTTTTATGCATTTCTATACTTTTTGGAGGACTTAATCATTTCAATATTTTCTTTTATTATTCATGTTAATATTTCTGTTAATTTCATTTCTATACTTATTGGAGGATTTAATCATTTTAATATTTTTTAATTCATACTCGTACTTTTGTTAATTTTGATTGTCATATCATGCTAAATTTGTTATCATTAGGTGAAATTTCATGATTAGTTTATATTAATAGTAAATTAGTTGCTTATAAGTTTCTGGTTAGGAATTCCCTTTTTTTCATTTTTAATTGATTTTAATCGATAATTTTATTCGTCATGCCATAAAACTAATCTATTTTGTTAATATTGTAAGGCTTACCATCCTTATAAATTATGACTTTTTTATATTTAATGTGAATCCACTAGAGTTAAGTCTCTCAAGAACAGTTTCTAAAGTGTTCAAGCATTCTTCATATGTTTTACCAAAAATTAAAATATCATCAATATAATTGATGATTTTCTTGTATAGTAAGTCATAGAGAAGTTGTGAAATTGCTTTAACTAGTTCAATATTTAACTAGTTCGTCTTTGGTGCCATTTTGCACTCTAGTATGTGAATAACACTTACAATTAAAATAGAAACTTAAAATATGAATGTCATTTTTTGCGATTGGAATATCTTGATATGCTAAAATGAGGAAAATTGTATTGGCTGTATGTACAGGGTATTATTATACCTGCATTAAGTAAAGATTCTATTTGTTGGTCTAGGATTGTCTGCATGTTAAGAGAGATTTTGAATTGTTTCACAAGGACTGGTTGATAAATTGAATTCTATTGCATTTTGAAAGAGTTTTGTTGGTGTTATGAATTGGTAATACAGTTAAAATATCTGTAGAAAATTTTCAATGTTATCATATGAGTATGGTAGGTCGGTAATTGATGCTACAGAGCATTCGGGAATGTCAAGTAGATAAAGGGTGATATTATTTTTCTTAAGAATATCTTGTTGTTATTAAACAACAGTGATGCGCTGTTTAGAGTTTGCATACCGATAATTCCATTTAAGTTTCCAATCTGAAGGCAATTATCGTCTACGACATTAAATGTAAAACTTATGCATGAACGTTTATTGAAGTATACCGAAGATACTTGACCGAGAGTTGTTACGGAGTTTTGTTGAGTACTAAACCCTTTTAAGTCATAAATCAGATCTTTGGAAATAATAATGTTGTTCCTAAGAATTGATGACTTACATATGTTTGTTGTACTGCCGGTACCAACAAGGAAAGTGTTTTGGCCGTTCTTGAAGATATTGAGATTTAACGTTATTCCACATCTGTTTGTTATTTTATTATTTTCGTTGCTAGTGTTTAAGTTTCGACATGCATGTGAATTAGGATTATTGTGTTCAAGGCATGTAATTGAAATTTTTGAAGTGGATTGTTTTGGTAAATTAGGATTAATTTCAAGTGGTTGTGCGTGAGAATGAGAATTTACGTTAGAATTCTGTGATAATTGAGTTTTCTCTGTGTCATAAAAATTTTTATTTTTGTCATATGTTATGCATTGGTTTTGGAAATAATTTATTGGGATAATTTTATGTTTATTACAATCATCCTTAGCGGCATTTTTGACATTAATTTTTAATTTTTGGTTAAGCATGCATGGGAAAATTTTGTTCATCAATTTGAGAATTGAAAGTGCATGAGCATTGCTCTTGATCGAAAGAGATTGCGTTACAATTAGCTTTACGATTGAAATAATTTATGGGTTTCTTATTTCCTTGGAAGTTTTGGTTTTTATGAGATTTAGAGTTTATATAATTTTGATTATTTTTGAAATTCTGATTGTAAGAATAACGGGGATTGTGGAAATTTCTAAAGTTTGATCTTGGTTCTGATTTATTAAATTGGTAATTGTGTCGATCAGTGTAATTTTTATGTCGTTTATTAGGGTTTGAAGTTAAAACAAGGATTTTATCTAGTTTTTCTTCTATGTTCGAAGCAATGTTAATATCTGCAGAATCAACTAATTCCTTCATGATTTTTTCAATTGATTCGTTTTTGTACGTAATGGCAATTGAGCGATAATGTGGAAGCAGATTATTGAGAAATGTACGTTTGATGTCATCTTTGAAGTAGTCCATAGATAAGACATCATTAGTAAGTTTTGATTTGAGGTTACTCAAATTAATACGGAATTCTTCAATGAAGTTTTGGAGTGATTGATCTTTTGTCATTTTAGTATTATTGATTTTTGCTCGAAACTTTTGAGCTGTTTCAAATCCAAAGAGAATATCCTCTATAGATTTCTTGAAATCGTCAAAATTATCAGTATTTGCCGATTTAAGTTTAATATAGATAGTAGGAGAAACTAAATGACATAAAGTAAATTGAAGAATTTCGGTTATTTCTTCAGGTTTATCTAAAGTTCTTACGACATTTTCAATATTATCAATAAATTGTTGAAATGAGAGGTACGAGCCCTCGAAAGGTTTGATTCTTTTTATCAACAATTTTTTATTGTCTTCCATGATTAATGTCTTAGCTAAAGATCGATCGAGCGAGTCTGAAAGATTAGTTCTATAATCTTTTAAAGAATTATGTATTAATGTTTGAAAATCTTCTGATTCGGAACTATCTGAATCAAGATCTTGTAAATTTGGTGCGGTTGCTTTAATTGGAGTTGAAGTAGATTGGAGATTACCTATTTGTTTTTCATTTAAATTTACAGGCATGAGTTTGAGCTTTCTATTGGCTCTTCTGACTGCTTTTCTTTCCTCAATTAATTTTCTTACTTCTTCTCTTTTTTTGAGCACGCTTTAAGGAATTATTCCTTAGATTTAGAAACATTTAATTTTATACTCACCATTGGTTTCGCATCTTCACATATATTCACTTTACTTATGGGCACTTAGTTATTATTTTTCACACCTTGCACCATTAATGTAACACTGGAAATATGTAAAATAAAACTAGGCGGGTTCTTTCTTAGTTGATGTTTATTCTTGACATGGTTGTAACAGACTAACTAAAAATGTTCTTAACATATCGTAATATATACTTAGTGCGTATGGTAGTATGCGTGTAAAGTCAAGTGTCAAGTGTTACAGGGAATTTTGGGACATTATTTTGGATTCTTAACAAGAAGTTTGGTCAGATGACTTAGGTTAGTGCCTGTAAATGCCGTTATAGTGCATTTTGGAGTGATCAGGGAATTTTGGGACATTATTTAGCATGTTTAACAGAAAATTTAGTCTACTGACTTGGGTTAGTGCCTGTAAATGCCACTGTGGGGGCATTTGAGATTGATTTAAAATTTTTGTGAATTAATCATGGAATTTTGAGACATTATTCAGCACAAATATCAAGTATTTTTGCCAAATGACTTCATTTAGCCCCCAAAACTCCCATCACTTCCCGACAATCCCCCTTACCTTACCTTGTTGCTTCTTCTCTCCATCAATTTTCTTCTTTCATACAAAATCATTGCCCTGTGCAAGCCATTATGTCCGTAAATATGACTTATTGTTGGCAACGTAATCTGAATACATAAGCATGTCTTTTTTTCTTTCGGTCTACAAAAGAAATGTTTTGTATGTTACAAAATATATATGCGAAATATTCAATTGATAGATTGCAATGGGATAATCAAATGATGGAATAAATGAAGCTTTATTATTGTGAGATTTCCTATTTGAGGTAGTCATGACACGGTTATGATTAGGTTTGGGAATTTTTTGTGTATTGTGATCAATTTGGGATGATTTTTGGGAGAATTAAGGCCAATTTGGAAAATTCAGTTAAGAAAGGTTTGCAATTTAGTTGTATTGTGGAAGATTTAGGCATTTAGAGCAGAATTGGTTCTTGAAGAGGCTGAAGTTTGATTCAGGCTGAGTCAAGCTTAATTAAACTTACTTGAGCTAGTTCAGATTGCCTCAAGCTATATCATTTTGACTCATTTTGATCCATACTGGCTCATGTTGACTCAAATTATGTCAGGTTGGCTCAAGCTGACTTTTATTGGCTCAAGCCTGACTCTTGTTAGCTCAGGCTACTCTGGTTGGCTCAAACTGACTCTAGTTGGCTCAAGCCTGACTCTGGTTGGCTCAAGCTGACTCTGGTTTGCTCAAGCTGATTCTGGTTTGCTCAAGCTGATTCTGGTTGACTCAAGATGACTCTGATTGGCTCAGGCTGACTCTGGTTGGTTCAAGCTGACTCTGGTTTACTCAAACTGACTCTGTTTAGCTCAAGTTTGACTCAAAATGACTCATTTTGGCTCAGTTAGACTCAACTGGACTCAAAAGTTGTTCTTGTTGACTCACAATTGATATGTGCGGTCAGCAACTAAGCATAGTAATGATTATCAATTTTCTCTAACCAGTCATTACCTCCAACATTACTAAACCACTAAATTAAACCTCAAATCAATCAAAACAGCTCACAATAATCACAAGGGAATCTCCACTTAATTGACAGTTTGCTTCTTATTTTCTCTTCTTTCTATCCACCCCGATCTCTTTATAATAACAATAATCAAGAGATCAATTTTACATAATTTAGATTGTAAAGGCAAACAAACAAACAGAAATGAAACAGTCACGATAAAGTCTAACAAAGGAGACCCACTGTTTGTATTGATTTGTTAAAGCCATGAATGGTTGAGAACTGAAGCGCAATGATTTTTTTGGTGTGTGCACATTTTTGGGTATGCTGAATGATTCAATAGCAATTGCTGTTTTGAATATTAATGATGTTTTGTGAATGCATAGTGATTTTATTTCTTTAAATGGTGATTTTTTTTTGGTGCTGATTTTGCATGGAGATCAGGAATTAGATGTGAGATTAGTTTTGTGAAATTTTTGCGAGGATTGTGGGAATTGGAGCTGATTTTTGGAGATTTGTGAGGAATTAAAGTTTGAAATTTAAGGTAATCAGAGTAGTTAGAGGTAGTCAAAGTCACTCCGGATGATCAGATTAGCTCAAAAAGTCAGAAAATCTTGGAATAGTAAGAATTATGCATTCCCGGGAAATCCCGGACCAGGTTCCGATATCGAGAAAATATACTAAGAACAGGCTGAATTGTTCAAAAAAGAATTTGCTCGTTAAGCGTTATATCGTCAAGAAGTCCAAGTAGTCAGAATAGCCAAGAAAGTCAGAATATCCTGATATGCTCACTATAGCTCCGAATAGTCTCAAAGGCTTAGTTAAGTCAGTACCAACAGGGTCGTCAAATTATCCATTTTTGATTCGAATAGCTCTGAAAAATCAGACCAATTTTATGTAGACACAATAGCCTAGTGTAGTTGAAGCAGCTCAGAGTAATCAGTAAAGCTCGGATAAGTTAAGATAGACTGGAATACCGATCAAAATGCCCTGTAGTACCGATATTGAATACCGGTATTTCAAACAAATCAATGTGGTATTGAAAACTCTAGCTATACCCAGTGGTTGTAAGAACAGTACCCGGTAATCAAAGCAGTATGTTGAAGTTAAATCAGTCCAAGGTAGTCAGAATGAACATATACACCAATGGTAGCCTGGAATAGTCAGAAGAACCCCTCAAACATAGTTATTCTAAACCGACTTGAACTCATACCTTCTTATTAGTACCGAACTCACTATTTTACGCCATAAGAATTAATCAATTAGTGGCATAAAGCTCAAAACTTCACAAAATCCAATTCATACTAAATTACGTCTCACATCTCAAAATAATCTTAATTATCCTTAATAAATCAGGCAACATTGTCAACAATAAAGTCTCAAAATATATTCGAATCACAGATGTTTACTCAGTTTCCTCCAAAAAACAAAGCAACCAATTAAGTCAGAAAATATTTTTACATACAAGGAAAAATCAACTCAACAGCTTCTCAAGCTTTTAATGATTAAACATCAACACACGCGCTTTAAATTTTCATTTTGTGATTCAATTACATAAATCAACACATGTGAGTTTTCGTTTATTCTTTTTCCGATTCAATTATTAAGCTATTTATGAGAATATTTTATGTAATTTATCCTTCATTTATTGAAACAATTGTGCCTTAATACTTTCTGTGAAATTTAACAAAACTTTCATTTGAGACGACATTATTGAGATTAAATTTATGGTTTTAAGAAGATAAAGGACATTTAAGTCGTATCTTGTTTTATTAACAAGCAATATATTATGCAATATTATTGTTGCTGTACCTTTTTCCTATATGGCTCTCCTTTACATGATGAACAATATGTTTTATCGATTTTAAGTGATCTTAAATCTTGTGTGGAGAGAATTAAGCCATGAATTGTAGCTAATTTGGGATTGGCATATGCAAAATTGTAGTCTGAAGTCTATCCCAAGTAGCACAATGCAGCGAACTGCATTTTTCGCCATGAAAATGAGTCTAAATCAGTCAATACGATGCTGTCAGGTCAACTTCTTGCTTACTCAAACAAGCAAAGAGAATAAGATGTGGTCTTTCTGTAACATGAAATCATGTTCAGGTTATCTTATATTAGTCGTTTTGAAGCATGAAAGGACACTCTTTATGTGTTATGATTAATACGACGACGAAGCGGTATCCAAGCAAACACGGCATGCTGTTCGGGTATACATATAGAGTCGAATCAACATTATCGTACAAAACACGTGCCGATTTTAAGTTCTGTGTAAAATTGGAATGAGTTTTGTTTCATTTATGGTGGATTCCGTGGCCTTGTTCATCTTATAGAGGGATGAGATCAAGACTGTAGTTTAGCGGCGATCAAAGAAGATAGTAAAAGTGCTTCGAAAAGAGAATTTATACAAACTAGGCAAAAGAACCATCCACATAGTCAGATTCTTTTATTGTAACCTAAGCTTCGGATAGGAACATGGTAACATTAAGTAAGTAAGTTAGGTAAAAGTGCTATAGGTTGACTATTGATACATCGAAGATTTAGTAGAAACAACAGTTCTTTTAGGATGTTTAGTGCTAAATTGTGACTTTAATTACCTCCTTTACTGAAAGAATCAATTTTAATCTATGATTTCTGATAGAAATCCCATAAAACTAGCTATATTGCTGACAATCACTTGCTAATTCTTGATTCCCAGTGCAATATCAAATCGATAGTCAGTTTTGGAGTTTTGGACCTACATAGATTCTAAAATTCTAAGTTCTAATTGAGATGACATGTTATTGAAACTTTCTTAGAGTCCTGCTTACAACAGCATTAATTCATCAATATTAAAGCAGAATTGATTGGACTCCAATGTAAAGGTGCCTGCACTAGAGTCCGGACTCCAAAAAAGTGGCCTTTGTAAGTCCTCCCAACTCTGCCTTAAAGACAGTCATTTAGTATCCAAAACCACTCCATTCAATCCAATATCCACGCAAAAAAAAAGTAAATTTCCCATCCATTCAGAATCACTTTAAAATTCACCAAAAAACCATCCCAAGGTCATTGACATCATTATACCATTACACTATACTTTACATCACAACACAAACCCATTCATTCATTCCAACTTCTTACCAATAAAGCAATGCAAAAGAAGAAAACCCACAAAAGCGAATTCCTATAAAGTCACGAAATAATTATTACAGCAGAAAGAAAATAAAGCCGAATACGAATATGATAATAAACAACAACATGAGCAGCAAAGCGTCAGCAGCCGATACAACAACAACAAGCTGAGTAAAGATCTCTTTGGGTAACGTGAAATAAAAAGTAAAAGTGAATTTCCGTTTCTTCTTCCATGAAAGATTTTTTTACGTCACACTGATTGCATTTACACGACGACCGATCATGATGATGGCAAAACCTTACTAGCCAATTTCAAGTTTTTCACTTATTTCTTTCTTCATCTTCGATTTTTCATCCTCTCGAATTTATTTTCATATTTTTTTTTTATCGAAATCGCTATCCAATTTAAGTGGTGATGCGGTGCTGAGAAAAATGTGAGTTTGGAAATGGTTTGGAGTTTGATGGGTGTTGAGGTGCATTTTTGAGGGAATCTTTGATTTTTGGATTTTTGGGGTATTATGGGCTGCGATCTGCTGTAATTTTGCCGAGACGCTGCTGTACTTTTCTAGTTTAATTATTTTCAGCATCCCAGCAGTGCCAAACTTAGAAATGTCCCGATTTTTTTTTCCAAAAGTTTCCCGATATTTTGCGAAAATCCTCTGGCCACCCTAGGCATCTGGGGAATCTGGAACATGAATTTTTGAAGGAATTAAGGATACAATTCTGTCTCAGATGGACAAAAGTTCATTATAACCAAATAATGTCAGAGCAGTTTTGCACCTTACTGGTGGAATAAGTAAGGTGATTGGGTCAAATTAAGAATGGTAAATCCGAAGGTCGTTGGTTCAAATCTCAATCATATCAAAATTTGTTCTATTTCGAAAGTGTAGATCCAGTATAGATGCTTCGACAGTTTTAGTGTCCGAGATTAAGCCTGAATTTGGAGCTCTGGGCAACATTAACTTAATGAATAATGGCATAGACTTGAATTTGTGCAAGATACAAACAGAAGAGAGCTTACTAAATTTACCTAATGATTGGATTATTGATAGAATGGATCAAAAAATGCCTTTAAGGTTCCGTAGTGCGTAAAGTTTCTACTAATCAATCCTAACGACGTGGTTTAAATCATAGGGAAAATCTACATGAATTGACATGCTGTTCTAGTAACGTCAACTCGATTTTTGTGATTCCGCGACACAAGATCCCGCATCCCGGGTTTGGAAAAAAATGTAGGGATCTCGGGATTAAGATTTTGTCCCGGGATTGAAATTCCTACTTGATTCACATCCTACAATGTGTTTCTAAAACACTCCTTGGTGTACATCCTCAGGGTTTGTTATTTACCGCCTAGTATTAATGGGATGAACATGAACTACTGGATTTCCGCATGACGACGTCTTAAATTGCAGCATATAATCAAAATTGAGCACGTTGCAATCTGAAAAAGCTCTTCTTAATGCAGCTACTAATAATCCACCAGCAAACCTATAAAACTCAGTCATTCAACACACGCGTCCAAAAATTTCCCAACAATCTCACCTCTTTTTTCTCAATAAATTGCTATTCACAAAATGTATAAAAATTGCAAGAAGATGATGTCGGTATGATACCAGTATGATATAAGCGCGGCATAAGTTGTTCCAGGAAATTCTCATAGCATTCCAAATGCGAAAATAATATTGCAAATAATCCAATCGGTTCAGATCTTATAAGTGCAAAAAACATGCAAAAACTCGTTAATAGTGAAATGAAGAAGTGCTTTCAATAAATTTTTTAAACGTAAAAAGATTCACAAATGGAATGGTGAGATGCACATAGAGTCGAGAGATATAGATTTGAATAGAAATAGTGAGAGGTTGAATAATGTTTGCGGTTATCTGAAGAACGAGAAAAAAAGTGCTCGTATAAATGTAAGCATTTAGTAATAAATGATGATGATGCTGTTTACTTTTTTCTTGTGCCTCGATTACAGCAATTATAGGCTCACATAATTGTGTGTATCTATGAATTTTCATCCTATCGCATTTCAACAAAACTGTAATGAACATTATGAAGCGGTTCTTATTTTGCTACATTTTGTGTTGATTTTATGGACATGATGTTTTTAATGAGAATTTTCTTTTGGATGAACTAACAGGGGCTAGGTATTGAAATTTTTGCATAAATTATTGGCTTTGGTCTAATAATAGCTGTAAGCTAAGCATAGCAGTGATCAAAATAATTTGCAGTCTATTAACAGAACATAACTTCCTGTCCGTGCAGCATAAAGCTAGAAATTTTAAAGGCGATACAATAATCCCGTTGGTCATATGTAGTAATAATTGTGAGAAATTAATGCTTTGTGTGGGTTTTGGATTGAGGGAAGATTTCATTTGAATTTGTAGCTTTGGCCAGAGTCATACTGCCTAGCACCAGGGCTTATTGACATTTCTGCAACATGTGACATCCATGATTACTGCTAGGGAGGCGCTATGTCACTGTGTTGATAGAAAAACCTTCAAAATGATGATAATTTGTCCTCAAAGCACTGACTCGACTGTTTTCTCACAACTTAATGGCAACAAATGAGATTTGCCGCGACATGCTGCTTGCCAAGTGTAATATTACAAGATCTGAATCTAAGCAGAGATTCCTAAACCTCTATAAATTTCAAGATAGAAAGCAGGAAGTCTTAGTCTCTGTCTTGAGAACCCTTAGGTGTACATCCAATTTTTAATTCAATCCCAGATTCAATCACGACTGTTTTTTAGAAATTTATTAGAAAATGTTTGAATGCTGCACACATTGGTGAAACGCATCGATTGAAATCACACAGAGCATACAGTTCATTGCATTTCCAAATATTTTTGACTATACAATATTGTAAATCGATTCATAAGCTGCCCATCACTTTACAATAATCACTAAGAAATTCTCCGTAATTGTTAAAAGAAGCCTGCAGCATCCAACCTTCTGACATTCTATCCACCTTACTCTCAGAAATCTCTAACATTTATACAACACAATTTCATTGATTTCCCAGTGATTTCCTTAACATTTCCTCTTAATGATGACATTGATGATTTTGGTTAAAGCTGTCTATTTATGGACGAAGAAGTTTTGCTTTCCTTTTTTTTTGTTGTCGACACAGACGTCTTAATTAGATGAAGTTAATTAGAACTAACTCAATTATTTCATGTCCGTGACACATCAGCAGTGTGTTTTTTGGCTGTGAGTTGATTAATTAGTTGGATTATGGATTATGTTTTTGGGAGCGTGATGCTGATGATGCTGAGTATGGAAATATTTTTTTGTGGGGAATTTGAGGGTTGTGTGGATAAGATGGAATGGTTGGAATGGCTGTTTTTGGTTTAAATGTTGAAATATTGAGTATATTGAGCCATACAAATGGATCGGAATTTGCCATCATGTCACCTTCACGTCTTGCAGTTAAGGCAGCGATTTGAGCAACCATGCTGATATGTTCAGGTTTGGGTACTCGTCTCATCAACCTTTTAACCATTCAACATCCAAAAAACTATCAAATGCTCATCAAAAAATTAATCACATTCTCCTATCTCAACACCAAGTCACTCTAAAATTGCAAAAAAACAGTTATACACAACTAATTGAATTTGAAGAGGATTTAATCATCTTGACCATCAATTCTATCCACATGTACATCTTCAAATCATTTAATTTCCATCAAAATGCACGAAAAATAATAAACACGCGACCACTGACGTTTGCTAATGAATCTTGTACAGCATGTCAAATGCTTCAAAATATTTACTCAACATCCGTGGCCTCTTATGCGTGGAATTTCCTTTATTCAACATTACATATGACATAATCGAGGACATAATAACGTAGAGTCATCACAGAATTTAATTTAATATGCGAAGATGAAGTATAAAAAAATTGATTTCGACGTTCGCTTTTTTTTTCTACAGCTGTTTCCTTACAATTCACGTCTTATTATCGATACTTCTTGCTGTGTGCATCAAGTGACTCCTCTCTCTTCTTCTTTATGAATGTCGTTGCTCATGTGGAATAAGAAGAAGAAGTGCATGATTGGAAGTTAGTGTGGGGAATAAGTTGGGGATTTGTGGGATTTGAGCGCATTTTTTGGAGGAGATTGTTGAAGATTTGGGAGTATGGGATAGTTTAAGAGCTTTCGGTTGAATTTAAGAACTCTCGGGTTGATAAAGTCAGAGAAAAGGGTCTTAATGCCAGCGTGATTCTCTCCGATGGACAAAAATACGTTAAAACCAGTTAAGGGCAACTTAAAGTCTAGTTAATGGCAAGTTCTAACGGATTTTTGCCCACTACAGTCTGGTTCGAGTCAGGATTGGACAAATCTGGTACCAAACTAAAGTTACGCTTGTCTGGGGTTACTTTTTTTGACGTATTTCACTCCATGTGTCTTTCTAGTGATTGTTAAGATTGCAATCAAGACTAAATAGTCTTTGGTAAATCTCTGGACTGTTTGGATAGGATTACGACCAGAATACCACAAGTTTGTCTCAATCTTTACCTCAATTTTATCTTAATTTTGAGAATTTGTTAGAATTTGATCACCAAGAACTCAAAGTAAAGACAGAAGTGTCCAAAACATCCAGTAGGATAGTCTCTACAAGTTAAAAGCAAGTATAAAGCAACAATGTTAATAACAATCAGCTCTTCTTCGATTTCTACATTACATTCACCATATTAAACTCTTTATCAAGCCGCACAACCCGCCATATGTCTCTTTGTGCCACTCAAACTTGTATCAACATGTACATTCACTACTAATCTTCCTCAAATCGACATCATCTTCGCAGAAAAACAAACATCAACTGAAAATAATTTTACAGCAGATAAATCAGTTTCTTCTTCGTCCATTTAATTGAGTCGTTTCAAAAGGAAAAAGTGAAGGTCGAGTATTAATTAAAATGACTATCCACTCATCCACCTGTTATTTTTGGCTAAAAATAGCTAATAAATATTTGAAAAAACTCTTTTTATTTTTTGAAAAGTCATTAAGCATTTAATTGACAGTGAAAGGTGAAATGTTAACAGCCATGCGAAATTTTTTTGGACTGTCGTAGATTGTTTTTTTATTTATGTAATAAAATGTGGAAGTTGAAGAGTTTTTAATTGGGCGGATTCTGTTATTACTTTTGGAAGATGAAGAAAATGAATTTTTGGAAGTGATAATTTAGAAAATGGGTGGGCATTTTGGATGGTTGGAAATATGAGATGAAGGTTGATGGACTCTATAATCAGGGATTGGAGTTGAGTCAAATTTCATGAATTTGGAATTGCGTAAATACGTCATAATTTAGTATTAATTCACAAATTAGCGATAAAGTCGAAGATCATTTCAATATTGTTTGATGCTGATCGAACGAGTGACTTAAAGTTGATACAGCACCTACATGGAAGCCATATGCAGGCCATGAAATCTCTAAGTTGTGTATGATTACATTATGTATTGCAAATTAAGATTTTGTGCCATTAAACCTGGGCTTAAGTTGAAATTTGGATGCTATTAAGTCAGGCAGTTGATGGTGAACATAAGTTACATGATAGAATTTTGAGTAGCCAACTGATTAATGGCAATGG
Organism: Chironomus tepperi; assembly: GCF_022539635.2. Lineage (NCBI taxonomy): Eukaryota > Metazoa > Arthropoda > Insecta > Diptera > Chironomidae > Chironomus > Chironomus tepperi. The sequence continues at coordinate 9,436,915 of NW_027226207.1, forward strand.
TTAATGCTTAGTTCTAATGTATACTTGTCTACTGGAAAGTGATTTGAATGGCCTAATAGAGCATAAGAAGTCTATTATTTACTTCAGAGTCGACACTCGAAGTCGATTTGGATTTATGAAAAATGTATGAAATATTTGACTTGGGTCGGTTCCACTCCATTCAAAACTCGTGTCGTAGTCGAGCTCTTATTTACACTTACTTACTTACTTGCTTACTGCAATCATATTCCTATGTGGAGGTTAGGTTACAGCATAAGGCTTTCCATCCGACTCTGTTGCTGGCTCTGTCACCTAGTTTGTACAAAATCACACTTAGAGCTCAAAAAAACTTCAATTTTAATCCACAAAATATTTCTAAATCCATCAAAAATCTCCATCGATTTGCTTAAAAACAGAATATTCCAAAGAATGTCCATCCCTTGCCTCATTGACCCAAAAATTACTAAATTACTAATTTAATGCTGGATCTTAATTTTCGCAACGCAAATTTTGCCATTTATTTATTTGTAATGCTACGAATATATTTAAATAAACTGCGGGATGCACAAAAAGAAGCAAGAAATACAGCCACGAAAAAATTATGCAAGAAACTTTTGATTGATTACTCATTAATTGATGGTGATTTTTATTATTGAAAAATTATTTCACATTTAAAAGTCATTTTGGATTCGACTTTATGGGAGCTGTGGGGTGTTGTTGAGGTTATGGCAATATTTAATAGGTTTTGTTGATGAATGGAATTAAATTGAATAATTTTGATGAATTTTGAGTTGAAAAATTGAGGAATAAAGTTGATTCTAGTCTGTTCTCTTCGAATCTATCCTAATTGACAGTAATGAGCTCAAAAAACATCAAAAATCCACAAAATTACCCACCAAACCATAATCTATGTACATCAATAACTTCCAAAAATTCCCACGACGGCACCACGCTTCATTAAACAAGCATATAAAGTAATTAAGGTCTCTTAATCTCATTTTAATTAAAATTAAACTTTAATTTGTTGCTCGCAATAATTTTTCCACGCTTGGAAATTATTTTTACCTCCCCATGTGCATCATTATTAATCCAAAATCCACTTCTTCTTGTCTTATTTCAGATGATCAAAATGATGCTTGCAGTTGTCTTCGTCTTCATTTTTTGCTGGCTGCCATTCAACTTGTTCATGGTGAGTTCGATTATTAGATAAATTAAGTTTTTTTTACAATTTTATATGCGAAATTGCAATGTGGATGAGTGACTTTGTTGCTGCGTAATGAAAGGGAAAAAGAAGAATTTTTTTTGATGGATTTCTCAATGAAAAATGAAATAAAAATTTGTGAAGGGGGATGGGCTGTAGTGATGTTGTTTAATGTTTGTGAGGAAAGTTAATTTAATTTTGGAGTTTTTGCAGTTATGAATGACATTTTTGGATACTAAATAATAAATATTTATCAATACATAACTCTGATACGCACTTTTTTTAAGCATTTTAAGAATCAGGGGCCATATTAACCGGAATGATTTATACAGGGTAATTTGATCTTTAAAGGAAGTTTTTACATTAATCGCCATTTTCTAAAGATTCTCATATCCAGCTTAGCCCCAGTCCCTTTAAAATTTCGTCTCAAATAGCACAAATCGGTTATTTACTTAATAACTTCACTGACCGTACAAATCAATTGTGATCCATGGCCTCTTCATGCGTTTCATGCGCTGGTCCTTTTGCTGGCAACCTTACCTTAATTAGACTTAATTGATTGGAGCTTCAACAGGTTTACTTACAACATGTCCAGTCCAACAGAGTCGGTTGACAATGATTCTTCGTACGATCGATCAAAAATTTAGTTCCTATTCGGGGTTACTCTGACTTGGTGTCGAATTCGGTTTAAATTCCCCAGTCTGAAGTGAAATAGATTTGGTCCCGAGTTTGGTCTAATTCCACAATTTACCAGAATCAACATTTTCAACTTTTCAACGTTTTATCAACACTAAATTGAAGCCCAACCTCTATATGGAATCCATTTAGTCGCCAAATTGAGTCGACATTCCATTTGGTGTTGATAAATCTATCCATGAATCACAGACCGTTTTGAAGAGTTTTTAGTTCAGTTTAGGTTGTGCCTAAATTCAAGAAGGTTCAAGATTGATTACAAATATTTTGGGTAGCTCATCAATGTTCAATTGATTACCTAGCCATTACTATACTAAATGTAAAACCTTCAATTCTCAATGAAGAGGTGTCACTTTTAAGCCATAATTCAACTGATATTTTACGATAATTATGTACGCACTCAGATTTCCATCAAAAAATAAAATTTCTTATTTACTTAATTGCATCTGAATTATTACCACAAAAAAGAAATAAAACCTCCAATATGCATCCGCCAATAAATCATTCAATGTCATAGGAATCGATAATGAAATATGAAAAGAAGTAAAGTTCACCCAAGCAGTAGGTGTGGTGCTAAATTATATTCTTTATTATAAATATTTCAATAATCTCATTTAAATAATTTTTATTATTAATAATAATTTTTTGTTCATCACTTTCACAGCTCCTTGGCCCCGATGAGTCCACAGAAAGTCCGTTATTGCCATATTTATGGTTTGTATTAAAGCATCACAATTTTATTACACATATTATATATTTTCGCATATTACTGTGAACTAATGTATCTTTCACTCTATTTTCGGTCTTTCTTTCTCTCTTTCTTATATCCATCAAACTGTACGATCATTATTATAGGTTTGCATTTCACTGGCTAGCGATGTCACACAGTAAGTGGTTTTCTCATACATCCATTTCCATTTTAATTTATAGCTTCATACAATCTAAATTGCATAATACTCTAAAAAAAATTGTTGTTGATGGAATTAAAATTCAACAACATCCACTAAGCTATCATTAAATACACCAATTGCTGCATATTATGTAATAGCCTCACAATAGAAGTGAAATGAAATAATTTTTCGGACTAGAAATGGATGATTAATGGAATCCCTTTTTTTACAAGCTCATGTCAAATTTTATGTCGGAAATTTGATATAGCAAGTAGCTAGATAATAATAAAATTAACTTCAATTACTGCAATGTGATGATTAATTATTCAACATGTAGACGATATATTACATTGTGTACTTACTTCCATACAAAATACAACAAAAAAAATGAATACCCGACAATTGTGGTTATTTTAAATTAATTTTATTGTATATTATGAATTTATGTGTGTATACTTTATCTTGTTTCCATTGTAAATGAACATGCAGTGAAGTCAAGTATTGTACCTTAGCTTAATACATCACATATGTTGATCATCTTGTTGGTTTATAGGGGTTCTGAAGTGGATTTGTTGTCGGAAATCGGTTAAATGTTGGGAATAGTCACTGAGTTGATAGATACTCGAGTGACAGAAATGAAGAAGGGTTCGGTATGGAGCTCTTAAGGCTCTACAACGCTCATACCATTGAGGAATTTATTTTTTGCAGTCATATGGACGCCAAACGGAGGCGGCATCAATTCTGTATTATTGAAAGATCTTAACCTGAGTCTTTTTCATTTGTGCTGACTTAGTTTTAAGCAGGAATTCAGCATATCTCTATCAATCAGCAATATTTAATGCTTTAAAATAGGGCTAGGCAAAATCGTATGCGAATATATTCGAATATTTGCCCAACCCTACTTTAAAGCGATAACTCAATGATTTTTAGCATTTTTGTCCCACCTTTGGTGAGTTAAAGCAGCGGAACGGCTTCGTACTTTGGTTCCTAAACATTGTGATACCGACTAAACGGTCATGAGTTCTGGACTAGTTAGGAGACTCGTGCTTCACTTGTCAACACAAAGATCTAACTTTCAAAAATGTCTCGAATAGTAAAACTCAAAATTTAGTCTAATTTTATGCCCTACAGTAATCAGCCCTCATAAAACTTGTGAATTATCTGCTCTAATTTCTAACAAAGATCCAGTGCTCAGGGTTGTTTGCAGTAAATTGCAGTAAATTGAGCAATTTTGAGGTTGCATTGCAATTTTCAATCAAAATTAAATTCAATTAAGCTGAAAATCTCCAAACATTCATTCCAAATCATCCATACAATTCAACAGTTGCACATAAACTGCATCCTAATCTTCAAAGCGTCTCATACATCCAAATTTAAATGAAAATCGTTAATCTTCATAAATTCCATAAGTTTCAATCCAACAAAACCCCTACAATGTTACATCTCCAACTGCATGGTATCATGTAGATTAATTAAGTTACATGTATGACTTCAAAATGATATTTTCTTCTCGGGTACTTTCTCCTACAACAAAACGACATGCTGACTCTCTTCAATACCTTTTTTTAAATGAAATTTTCGCAATTGCATTCAATATTATTCATCATCCATGGACTTTTTTTTTTTTAATTTCATGCAGCTATTATGAAATGAGTTGAATATACAATATTTTTAATTTGTATGGTAGCCATAGGTCTATTGGCTATTATCATGAACTTTCCATTAGTATGATTGAATTAAGGTAATTTCATGGATAAATGAAATCATTGTTGCAGGCAAAAGGAAAGGTTTTTACTCAATACTTTACAAATGCAACAGATTAATACCAAGAATTTGATGTTATGCATGTTATGCATGCATTATTAGACTAGAATTGAATAAATTGAAGTTAGCATAAATTCTTAATTGAAATTGAGCATTAGTAAGGAGAAAATATGATTAATAAATTGGAATTGGAAATGCAAATTCAATTGAATTGCATGGAGATGCATAAAGTCATTCATTTACTTCCATAGTTCATAACCTCTCTAATATGATCTAGAAAGTCAATAGATGCAAATAATTTGAAACGTTTGCAATTTTCATAAAATGATGAATGTTTAGTGTTGCGTATTATGATAATATGGAACGTTCTGTCAAGTCAGAAAATGTAGATTAAATGAGAATTTTACTGAGCTGCTCGCAATATAGCATTATAATCATCATTTCTCAAATGCACAAGACGGTCAATTGATCCAAAATTCGGCATCAAACTGGCGTGACTTTGGTTTGGTGCTGGATTCAATTTAAATCTTTAATTTTGCCAGAAAAATGTCAACCTGGTGACCAAGGCATTGTTACTCTATATCCGATTTCATTTGGATGAAACGTGTGTCAATGCCTTGCTGGTGTCAGATTTTGGATCGATTAATCGATTTGTGCTGTTTGGGATTGTGTCGCTCGGCATTAATACCTGACAAAGAAGACATTATACTGCCGAGTTGACAAACGACTACATTCGGTTTTTTGTTGTTTCCTTCTATCGAGAGCCACCGGTGGCTAGTCATTACCGATGGCGAGTGATATTAACAATCGATCGCTCTCTGTAGAAAGGTGTCATCGGCTTCCGTTCTAACGATTTCTCTCTAAATGAACTTTAACAATTGCCTGTGGACCAAAAAGTCTGATTAGGACTCTTCACGTGATTAGAAGCTCCAATTTGATACGAATTTTGTGTTTAAATGTTGGCATGACTAGACTCGACTTCAGAATTTGCAGTACTTTGGGAATCCGGACTCCAAAAGTTTTCACTTTGAAGTCGCCTCAATATTAGGGTCCTGACCACTTTACTCGACTCCACATGCACTCAACTCCAAATCGTCAATTGACATCTTAATGATTCTGCATCAAGTGCCATTTCCAACAAACCGTTTGTAATTGACTATCAATAAATTTATATGCCTTAAGATAAAAAATGATTGCCACCTTACATCCTTGTACGCGATTACACGATTTATTTGCGATTTATCTAATAATATACCTCAATATAAACGATGATAGAAGTTATTGATCGTAAAATTATTAATGAGCTTTCTGTGTGATGGGTAGAGGCTTAACACCGCAAAAAACACATGTTTTGTTGAAATATCAAATTTATCATCTAATTTACTAGGTGTGGAGACTTCTTTTTGGGGTGTTGATGTTTTGAAAGAAATGCAATGAAATATCGCAGGAAAGCAGCAGGTGGCAGGTGACATGTCATAGATTACAGAATCGTTTAGAGAGTGCTGTAAGAAATGTCGATGTTTTGAAAGTGAATTTAGCTTCTGATTCATGTTGAGGCTCTTGTAGCCGAGTGATACAGATGAAGAATGATCCACACAGGAGCTTTCAAGTCTGTTAAGCTTTAAAAGCTGTAAATTAAAGAGGTTTAGCGAAGCCTTATAAGCTCCAAGTCGGAACCTTATAAGCTCCACGTCGGAACCTTATAAGCTCCATGTCGGAAACTTATAAGCTCCAAGTCGGAACCTTATAACCTCCATGTCGGAACCATATAAGCTCCAAGTCGGAACCGTATAAGCTCCATGTCGGAACCTTATAAGCTCCATGTCGGAACCTTATAAGCTCCATGTCGGAACCTTATAAGCTTCATGTCGGAATTGTAGCTCGGGCAATTAATAATTAGCATGCAACAAGACAAATTCACAACACCACATGACGTCCCTTATTCCACCTAATTCTCCAATCATGTCTACATTAACAATTAATCACTCCTAATTACCAGCATAACTAGCTATACCCAATCCTGTTTATTTTTACCATTAAATTTTCTCATCAGCAAGCCCCCAAATGTCTCATAGATGATCATAATCGTTGTTACAGATACTTGACAATAAAAATGTCCAATACGTTGCCAAACCCTCATGCAACAAAAAATTTATCGCATTATTTATTGCCTCAAAATATTTTCGGAATTTCACTGAGTTTGCACATAAAAGCAAAATGAGACACAACAAAATTTTATTTTCTTTTGATGTTATGCAAAAAAAGAGAGCTTTAATGCGATTTTAGGTTTATTTCATTTTACTTTATGAGAGCAATAAATTTGATTTGGACTTAAGTTAGACTCGGTTGCTACTTTAATGGAAGCTTTTGAATGTGGATTTTGTTATTTGTTTTTGAGGGGATTACATGAGAATGATGGGGATTAGATTGGGACATGGACATATTTTTATATAATTTTGATGTGAGCTTATTTGAATGATTAAAGATGTAGAGCCAGAGGATATTCAGGGTGGACTGTGGTCAACCCTTCAGCTTATCCTCCTTTTTTGAAAGAAAATCTTAAAATTTCTACGATTTGTTGTGACAAGAACCCTTAAAATCTAACCTAAATATCAAGCACTCACCCCCCTACTTCCAAATCCGTCACAAAATGACACTGGTCAAGAATGAGACTTCCTAGGTAATCTTCACAGGTTGTCGGACTTCGGACTTCTGATTTCGGACTACGGACTTCGGACTTCGGACTTCGGATTTCGGATTTCGGATTTCGGACTTCGGACTTCGGATTTCGGATTTCGGATTTCGGACTACGGACTACGGACTTCGGACTTCGGATTTCGGACTTTGGACTTCGGATTTTGGATTTTGGACTTCGGACTCCGGATTTCAGACTTCGGACTTCGGACTTCGGACTTCGGATTTCGGATTTCGGATTTCGGACTACGGACTTCGGACTTCGGACTTCGGATTTCGGAGATCGAAGTTCGATCTTCGGTCTTCGGTCTTCGGTCTTCGGTGTTCGGTCTCCGGTCTCCGGTCTTCGGTTTTCGGACTTTAAGGAACATTAACTCTAGCCCCTATATATCTAAACCAAACAATCCAATCAATTAAAAATTCATCAAAATTCATCACACCAAAATTCCCACCAATCCAATTACCATCCCAAAAAAACACAACAAGGTTGATCTATTAATACAATTACTAATAAAGTTGAAAAAATCACCAAGCAGCAGTCAACAAGAAGACACCCAAAAAATACAGTCTGCAACACGCAATTTCAAAAGCATATTAAAAGACTGTTGCAAATATCAAGGATTTGACATTTTCGCAAAAAATCAATTCAAGTGTCAATCTCCTTAACGACTTTAATTATGTTTGCTGCTGTTTGAAGCCAACAAAAAAGTTTAATGACTGAGATATTGGTTAATGATTGTGAATGTGATGATGAAAATTAGCAAAAATTGTTGACAATTGAATGAGTTTGAAAAGGACAAGTTGATTGGATTTGGTTGAGATGTGAGGTAATTTGGTATGTTGAGGCGAATTTTGAATGAAAGTAAGATGACTTTTGTTGCTGTTTCATTCAAATTCATTCATAAAGGTCTGATATTAAGTGTAAGTTGGAATATGAACCTTTGAACAGCCTTTGACATGTTTACTTGGGGAGTCATTCACTTATTAGCATTTCCACTGGAGTTCAGACTCTATAATACATGGGTTCTCTCAATTGGTTTAACTGGAGCCTCTCAATTCGTGTCTGTTTGGACACTTATTGTCAATAGTTCCAAAATTCAGCAAACTCTGGTTTAGATATCAAATCCCCGAACAGACGTCAGCAGACTACTTATCTAGTAGGGATAGTCCAAGCCAATTGGCATCTGTACCTGAACTTTGACTGTATAGCTCGAAGTAGTCTCTTAATTTCCAATACCAAATCAACCTTGAGCTCAGTCTTAGAGAGTGGGGGAGTTCCTGAAAAAATTGATTTTCTGGTCACGTAATGAGTGCCATTGAGGACATCATCATCAAATTTTAGAGTATTATGCAATTAAACCTTTAAAAAAATCACCACACAAAATCGGTCCACCTATCCAATCCCATACAATTCATTCATAAATCCATAATAATTTATCACATTTTCTCCTCTTTTATATTACAGGCTGCTACAATCCAATAATCTACGGTCTAATGAATTCACGTTTTAAAGCATGCTTCATTGCCGTACTGTACCGTATACCAGGATTTCAGAAGTTTTTTGCTCGTCGTTTAAGAGGTACTCGTGAAAGATATCCCAATAATGGGGAAAGTATATTTTTAGCATTAAATCATCAACAAACTTGTATTAACAAAACTAATCGCATCGTTAAAAATGATGATTATTATAATGGTGACGTTCGAGTTAATGGTACGAAAGACACATCAATTTATGCACAAAAATCATGAAAAATTAACCAAGCATTAATAACATACAAATATTCAAGCTCTGTTACTTTTCAGTTCCTCTTTTTTTTGACTGTCATTTTTCTTTACTTTAAATAGATAGAATGATGAATATGTTCGCAGTTCAAATGGCTTTTATAGATACATATAGGCATAGATATATAGACTTTAACGTTTGTGATGATCAGATTACATTTACATATGTGCCTTTTATACATGATGTGCATTTTGAATTATTGGAATGGATTTTGTCATTTTAAAGCATGGATGTTCAATCAATAAGATTTTTAGATAATTTATAGTCATGTGATGAGTTTATAGCATTTTTAATTGTGATTGTCTTTAGAATTATTTTTTTTATTGTGTATGTTGGGGTATCATTTTGTGAGGGGTAATCAGTTTGCGTTAGTTTTAGTAAAATATTAGTTTTTTTTTTTGGAAAAATCCCTGAGAAAATCAAAAATTTGGAGCCTAATGCAACTGGATTTTACTTACTTCCGTGATTTACTTACTTATTTAATCCGTTGGCAATACAGAGGATCCATAACCTGCCTCAGATGCTGTCTGAAACTGACCCTATCGTTGGCTTTTGCATGTCAATTTCCAATCCCAAATACTGTCTCTATCATCACTGCTTTTTACAATAATTCAGGCTCGCAAGAGAAATTCTTGCAATCAGTACTACTAGGCTTTGCAACTTAACAAAATAAAGGAAACAATACACTATCACAGCATTAGTTCAACATTGTTAGATGATATTGAGCCGTTTTTCGTCACCATTCTGGAATATCAAGGATATTGTGGTGTAAATCAGTATTTAAAAATTGGAATATAGGCCTAGTTTGGCCCTAGCTGTTCTTAGATCAAGAATAATAGATGCAGGACGTGAAAACAAAAACTAAAGGAAGAACCTAAGAGATGGACCAGCATATTAAGAATTTTGTTCAAAAAAAGGGGCTTGGACAGATTCTCGGCATAGCATCGACATCAAGGAAGTCTCAAGATGTTCTAAATCCCATCTAGTAAACAATTAGTTCAATGTTCTACTGTTGTATCCAAGATTTTCAGTTAGTTAAACCATCTTCTGTATTTTTGTCGAGACGTTGCTATCCTTTTCTCACTTGTTGATGTATTCCTTCTATGGTCACCCTATGATTAGTTCTATAAATTGTTGCAAGTAACCCTTTAAACCACCACAACAGGCAAAATACATGCTCTTGAGAGCTTGCTTACCTTAAATATACAAGATGAGCATGCTCGTGATCGTTGCTCTGAACTTACTCTGCCTATATTTGCAATAATTTGAGTAAAATGTCTCCTTTGAAGATAACAGTCCCGAGTGTACAAAGAGCACGCTAAGAGCATGCTCAAATTTTCCCTGAGCACGCTAGTGTGAGCATGCTCTTTCATACAAAATCTGATGTCACTACTTTACGCTTCTGAGCACGCTCAGAGAGCATGCTCTTTTAACGTGCTCAGAGCACATCGTAAGCATGCTCTAGAATGTGGTGTGACATGAGACATTTTTTGAAAAGTGTCATGTGACATAAAGTTGAGCATGCTCAGAGCATACTTAGGAGCATGCTCAACGAGAATACTCAAGAGCATGCTCACTGAGTATGCTCACTAAGCATACATAAATATGCAAAATTTAAAAAAAATTAATTAATTTCACTTAAGGAGAGAGAGAGTGTACTTTTTTAATCCTATAATATTAGTAGTATTAGAAAATGTTAATGTAATAAATTCTGTTTAATTAATAATCTGAAAAAACCAAAATTAGAAAATTTCGCTTACACCTGGATTCGAACCTGAGACCGCTTCGTTGCTATATGAGACCATCGCCTTAACCATTACGCCACCGCTGTATTTTACCTAATAATTTATATATGGCAAAAACCATATATAAATGTTATGTATTTTACTGATTAATTTTAAGAGCTTTTTGGTTATTTTTTTCGGTGTTTCACTATATTTTCAGGTGGATAATTTTCATAGATTTTCCAAGATTTTCCACATTTCCACGTTGTGCTCAGAGTGTGCTCTTGAGCATGCTCAACGATGTGCTCAGGTGAGCACGCTGAAATTTCATAAACTACATTTTCACGTTGTGCTCAGAGTGTGCTCTTGAGCATGCTCAACGATGTGCTCAGGTGAGCACGCTGAAATTTCATAAACTACATTTTCTCATTGTGCTCAGAGTGTGCTCTTGAGCATGCTCAACGATGTGCTCAGGTGAGCATGCTGAAATTTCACAAACCGCATTTCCACGTTGTGCTCAGAATGTGCTCAAGAGCATGCTCAACGATGTGCTCAGGTGAGCATGCTGAATTTTCACAAACCACATTTTCTTGTTGTGCTCAGAGTGTGCTCTTGAGCATGCTCAACGATGTGCTCAGGTGAGCACGCTGAAAATTCATCAACCACATTTTCTCGTTGTGCTCAGAGTGTGCTCTTGAGCATGCTCAACGATGTGCTCAGGTGAGCACGCTGAAATTTCATAAACTACATTTTCACGTTGTGCTCAGAGTGTGCTCTTGAGCATGCTCAACGATGTGCTCAGGTGAGCATGCTGAAATTTCACAAACCGCATTTCCACGTTGTGCTCAGAATGTGCTCAAGAGCATGCTCAACGATGTGCTCAGGTGAGCATGCTGAATTTTCACAAACCACATTTTCTTGTTGTGCTCAGAGTGTGCTCTTGAGCATGCTCAACGATGTGCTCAGGTGAGCATGCTGAATTTTCATAAACCACATTTTCTCGTTGTGCTCAGAGTGTGCTCTTGAGCATGCTCAACGATGTGCTCAGGTGAGCATGTTAAAATAAAATGTGGTATAATACACGAGCATGCTCAAGATATGCTCAGGAGCATGCTCAAGAGTATGCTCAGGAGCATGCTCAAGAGTATGCTCAGATGAGCATGCTAATATTTAAAATGTCATTTTGCATGAGCATGCTTAAGATGTGCTCAAGAGCATGCTCAGTAGTGTGCTCAGGTGAGTACATCAGAATTTTGATTTTGAGTATGCTCACGAGCATGCTCAGGTGAACGTGCTCACCTGAGCACGCTCAAAAAATTTTTTTATTTTTCGAGAGCACATTCAGAGTGTGCTCATGAGCGTGCTCAGTTGAGCATGCTATGGTGAGCACGTAAAACGATGAATTTGAGCATGCTCAGAAGCGTGCTCACAAAACTGAGCACGCTCTTTGTATACTCGGGAGTCCTTAAATGTTTATTTATTGATCTCCCCCAAACACTCGTTCCCAAATTGACTCTTAATGGATATGCCATCGAAATTTTCAAAATTCCACCAGTAGTCTATGATGTTATTAAAAGTCATTCCATCCAAAATAAATATTTATAGACATTTTTGCATGTGAATTTCTTCATCTTTAAAGCTTCCTCTATCCAAAAGAGACCCAAAACGTCGGCATTCAATTTTGATTTGGGTCTGCTCTCATCTTAATTGTTTTTTATAGAGCATGACAGTTGTGACATTTTTTTCAAACAACATTCCTTAATATTTATAAATCTTAAGCCTTATGAACTTGATCCCCATACCCAACTCTTCCATCCATCCAACAAGAAGAAGAGCAGGAAGTCAAACAGCCACAAAACTTTTAGTTTGCTTAAATAATTTTCACAGTCGATGGACGTGATAATGAAATGATTTTCATTTCCTACAATTTAATCAAATCATTAGCACGGACTTTAAGAGGTCATTAGCATTTTGATTCCAAATTCGACTTTAATTTTCCAATTCAGTGATAGCGATGGACCCTTGGTATGCTGACTAATTGTACTGTATTTACTTTGATAATTTGTTTCATAAACAGCTTCGTATGGCTATAGAGAGCAAAAAAAGTTGTGCTAATAAAGTGTGCGGATAATTAATGGGAACTGAATCATGGATTTTAATTACATTAAATGATTGAAGTTTTAATTACATCAGTAGACTCATTTGAGATGCTGTTGTTGGTGTATTTGGCTTGTATTGTACTAATTGAAAGAGGTTACTGATATGGTGCGATGGACATGATTTAGTATTGTGTCTAATTATGGTGAACTAGTGATTGGTTGGTTTGGTAGACTTACAATGGTGATTATGATTCATTGACGAACAGCACAGTGTGTTTGCTGGGGTCTAATACGTCGCCTTAGTGTCGGTAAATCGTAAAATTGCCCTAGAGCTCGAAATCGACTCGGATTTTGGATTGAATAGTTGACTTCCCTAACAGGTTTGCTCTTGATAGCTTGCTCTACTTAGTGTACTAGTTATTCTTAGCCTGCTTTGCTCTTGAAAGCAAGCTCTTTGCCTGCTAGCGCTTGAGTCTAGTCGAATCGACTGCATACAAAATTCGAGTCATCTTCGGGCTCTGAGCTACCCTGACGGCACCACGATGACTGATTTTAAGCCATTTTTCTGTCAAATAATGCTGTTTGCTGCATTGGGTCGCTCGGGGCAGCCTTTCTCATTTAATATTAGAAATCAGCTCCATAGATGCTTATTCAGGGCAGAGGAAGATGAGTCTAGTTAGAATATCAAACTTACTACTTCCCTGTTGCTCCCCAAACGAATCTACCCTCCCCCAACATCAATCTAATAGTTCCTTCTTTAAAAGCAAACACTGCATTCTCAAACAGCACTTAAGATTCTTCATTTTTTTAAACTCTTTAAACAAGTTCCACTTCATCACATACTTTGTGCAGCAATTAATCACACATTTCACGAGAAATAATTGAATTTTTGTTTGAATTGTAAAGCTCTATTCAGTGATAGAATACAGCACAATGTTGGAAAATTAATGTCAAGTAAATTAAATTTTCACGACAACTCCGTTGTGAACAGTGAATATGTAAACAGACCACGCAATTAATGTCGTTCTGTGCAAATTACTTCATATAATTTGTAATGTTAATTGCTGTATTTTTAAAATGTTGTTGAGGATTCAAGGACTTAAATATTCTAAATGCTTAACTTCAAAGAGAGTTTTAATGGAAAGGATGTATTAAAAGAATCAACGAATTGTGATAGGAATGACCTAATTTTTGCTTTTTATGATGTCTTCTGTTGATGATTAAATTAGACATTTTAAAGCATATCCCGATCAGCACACTGTACTTGCTAGGGAACCGCTGTATCACCTTATTAAAGGTAGGACGGAAAGTTATCCTGACGGCACTGTGAAAGCGCATTCTGGTCAATATTTGGCACATTGTGCCACTTCGGATATCCTATATGCATCATATCTGTTGACTTTTTTTAGAGGTACAACATTCACGCAAAGACATTGCAACCTCTAGTGACACAAATAAAATAAGCTCTTCCACAGATCGTTTTAGCCTCCCGGATACATTTATTGATGCCAACTAGAAGTTGCCTTCGTGTGGCTGCCTTAAGACAGACCATTTTGTGTTAATAAAATTATCTGTGACGGATACTCCCGTCATTTGTGTCGTCCGGACTCGTTTTTAAGTTGTCATGATGATATCCGTAGTGTGACGCAGTTTTCAGGCACTATATTGCCTGTTTCATGCAATTTGGCTTGAATATTGTATTGTTCGGAATTATACACATGACATTCATAAAAGCCAACAATCAACATCAAACACAAGCACAGCATTTATTTTTAAGTCACTGTTAAAGCATTGCTGTTAAAAAAAGGTTCAAAGGTAGGATAAACATCTGCTGTATAATTGCTCTTGTTGTGTCTTCATGCACGACAAAGCACCCAAAAAGTATCCCGATATTTCGCGAAAATCATCTGGTCACCCCAATCAAAGGGGATTAATTAGAATGAATTTGAAAGCATTTATTTTTAACGTTATGCTTGCATTAATTGAGTCAAGTGTGGTTATACGACGTCACATATGAACAAATAACCATATAGTAATAATGAGAATTGGAGATGCGATAATGTTTGTTTCAAATGAAAATGCAGCAAAATGTAGTTATTTTTAAAATCCAGCATTTTATCAGATGTAAGAACGATATGAGGTCATAGAAATATTTTTAATTAGATCTATAATAATATGATTGTTTTTTGGGGTTACAGTCTGGGTTAGTGGTTATTGAACTATATCGGATTTTGGGACATGTTAATCAAGATTATGGTTTCTACTAAGGTTTGGAAATTGACTTTTTCATCCAAAATCCGAGTCTACTTTGAGGGTTGTTTTACAGAATGTGTACACATATGTCACATATTTCATGTGTGACAGGGAAAAATGTGTGGATATGTGTGGAAATGTGTAGATATATGTGGATATTCACACATTTTCTACACATATCCACACATTTTTACCTGTGACATATTTTCAAAACACACCAGATTCTGCTTTTAACAACCCTGATTGCACATCTGCAATTTTCGGAGTTCATTCAAGTGCATGCCTGCAATTTTTGTCTCTAAACCTGCAATTTTAAATGAACCGCACTTTCAACCACCTAAAATTAAAATAAATTCGGGTCCCAGAATTCATAAATAATGTATCTACGGGATTTATTTCAGAATTTTATAGACCCGAGCGACATAAATGAAGGAGGCTCCACCACAGAGCTTTTTAGGCTTCGCTAAACCTAGTCGATGGTCATCAATTTTCGACATCACAATGGAAGTGGCCTCTTTTTGGTGTTAATTACAAAGTTAATCAGAACCTCAAAAGCTCCGGGCCAGAACCTTCTTCTTTTCTGTCGATCGGAAGATTTCCTCGTTCTCAACACGTCAGCAGTAATTTAGGAATTGATTTTTTTCAAGTAATCGCATGAAAACGCTTTATATTCGTACCAAACAACTCACAATAAACATGATATGTGCAAATAGATTAGTGATAAATATTATTAACATGACATTCCACCTGAAAAACACCAAAATAAGACATTAAAAAAGGTTGGAAATGTTTTGGTTCGGAAGCATTTTTTGTATGTTAAGTGACATTAAAAAAGAGTTACGATAATAATTTTTTAGGATATACTTTTAAGCTTATTTTGTGTGTATGAATGACATTTTTTATTGTATCGTGCAAATAAATGAGTTTATATTCTTATCAAGGATGCTTCTTTATACATAAATTCTCATAATTCATCTAGAATAATCCATATAAAGTCAAAGAATCATATCTAAATGTCCATATGATGAAAATTTATCTCAAATGACATTTTTATCGATTTTTTGCCTTCTTTTATCTTCTTTTAAAAGGATTTGATGAGAATTCACATTTGCATAGAATGAACACAAGTACGACATATATTAGTACAAGAAGGAAGCAACAGCATACAACTGGAAAGATTGTTCAGAAAGTTGAGGTTTGTAATCAATTTGTCATTTAAATTCAATTTGTTCGAAGTTCTCTCTTTTTTGTGGATTCTTAACGAATTGTTTAGTTTAGTACATTGGGGATGAAAAGGAAGGAATAAAGGAGGGAAAGCATAAAACATGTTTGATGAAAATATTTAAATGTGGATTTTTGTTCTTGTCATATTTTATTGGAAAAGGTTGAATTTATGATGTCCGGAATGAGGGTCAGATTGCACTAAGGAATGTTTAACAAGTTATTAGAATTTGAAATTTTGATTTAACGAAGTGTAGATGGTGGGACGGAGGTTGAAGCCGGAAATGTATAGATAAGGAAAGAAGCAAGCATTGGTTTCCTTTGGTATTTCCATGCAGTGAGGGTATGGAAATATAGAGAAAGCTGAAGCTTTTTTTGGAGGGAGATGTTGATTCCCCTAGGAAATGTACACATATGCACGAAGAGGAAGGAGGGACACATGAAGTACCTCTTGAGGAAGTATTTGGGGAAGAGTTTCCAAACGCTATTTTTCAAAAAAAGAAAGATTTATGACAGAAAAGTACAGTCTACCAATTTATAGGATTTTGCAAGTCCAGGCTCTAAACAGTGCCTCTACAATGGAGTCCTACCAACTCTGGTTTGTACTCATTGATCCATAAATGGCTGTTCTTCCTGGGAGAGCTAATGAAACTTTGATATAAAGTGGTTGGTTAGGGTTCTTTGGCAATATACGAGTATATAACCTCTCCATAGTTTGTTTTTAGAGATTTTTTATTCCCTAGTCTAGGAATCAGACCTCAGACCAGAGTCACGTCAGATATAAACCAGATTTTTTGCCTAATTCGCATCTTATGTATGGCTCTCATTAGCGGGATTAAAATGGACTTAAACTCGAGTTTGATTGCGGGATAGCGCACAATTCAATCTCAGCATTGAAAGGATTCAAAGCCCTAACTTATCCCTAGCATTCTAGTCAAGACTACATCAAAAAGCAATCAAAAATTAGCCGTTTACCCAGTTACAACTCCATTTGACCCAATTCATATCTCAAAACAAGACAATTCAATTAAATCAAACAAAATTCATCAAACTTCAAATCAAAAAACTTTTTTTTAAACTTTTCTTCCCTCTAGTCATCCCTAAAAACTTTCTATTCCTCCATTTCACAATAAAAAAATCCATAAAAAATATATTAAAAAATTTTCTTTTCAAATTTTTTTTTCTTCATTTAATCTTTCCACATCTCATATATCTTTTAAAATTCATTACAGACGAGCTGCTTTTGTGAAGAAGCATCCGTCCACAGATGATACGATAAAAAACTGAACAACAATGTCAGCTTTAAGAATGGGAATGGTCTTAAAACGTAAAATGTGATAAACAAGAAAATAAAAAAAATTAAAAATTGTAGATAAATTTTTTCAAATTTAAATCAAATTGAGACAAAGAAAAAAAAAATATGAAAAAAAAGAGAGAGAAAAAAAATTATTTTATTGAAGTCTTTTTATATATTTGCAAAATGAAAAAATGAGAAAATTATGTTTAAAGGAATTTGCACTGAGAGAAAATAATTAGTTTTGAGATTGGATGAACTTTACTTATTTACTTCGCTAGCCGAGCAGATCAATTGCGATTAATGGCTTCCCTAAGCTTGTGTCTAAAGCTGACTCTATCGCTGGATGAATGAGTTGAAGATTAAATATATATGGAATTGATAAAATCATCAAAAAGGAGCAATTCGAGATATGCGTGTAGGGTTAGCTCAACTGAGCGATACTAGACAGTCACTGGGACAGTGACACAACCCTAAACTGCTACAGATGCAGAAAACATCATACTTTTTTGTTCAAATTGACCGAATTAGTCGATAAATAGCCGTCAGGGCGACTTAAAGTCTTACTGTCAACACGGTATTTCAGCAGCGCTCAAACTTTACGCTTCTTGTCTACATTACGCTTTTAGGGAGCAGTTCTAGTGACAAAATGACCTAATTATGTGAAGGTTCAATTAGGGTGTCCTAAAGTCTCGGTTTCGATGAATTTGTTAGGTCGAGACAGAAACCGAGACTGCTAAGAAATTCTACAATGTATAGGTCTCGGTTTTGAGAATCTAAAGGAACAACAATCACACGATGATGACTGTTTTGGCCAGAGCTCGAAGTCGTCATGGGTTTGGAATGAAAAAACCGATCAGAGTCGACTTAACTCCATGTCAAATTCGCGTGCTCTATTTTTGGCACATTTGATCATACAAAACAAGTATTTCCTAGTGTACTGCTCAGAATAAAAACTTCCATGTGGTTATGGGTTTCATCCTAGCTATGGGTTAAAGAAGTAGTCAAATTCAGTTAAAATCTGCCGAATCTATGAGTGGTAATCTCTAAAGCTGCCCAAAATTAAAAATGATAAATTACAGAAAGTACCAAAAATCTCTCAAAATTATTATTTTTTTCTCTCAGTGTAAACATCACAACTATGTAAATATCTTGTCGTGATTCACCTGAAAGTCCATTCACTTTTATTAAAAAATCGTGTTTTGCATAAAGTAAAAAAAAAGAAAAAAAATTGTAAGTAACAAAATATTTGTAAAGAAAAAAATTGAGAAATTACATTTAATTTATATTCATTTTAATTGCATTTTCGAGGAACAAAAAAAAAATGTTAAAAGTGTCTCTGGAATGGATGAAGAAGATGATGTAAATTATTGTGAAAAATTCGGATAAAAAGAAATAAAATTTATGTTGATGATAATTTTGAGATGCCATAGAAGAATTTGTTGGTAATTAGTTTTTATGTGCTGTTTTTCAGGGGTGCTCAACTAAATCTTGAGATTCAAATTTTATTTTACCGTTAAATTTTCAAATTTTGTTTATTCTAATTTTCAATGTTTTAAAATTCAATTGACCGTTAAATTTTTAAATTTTTTCCATTCTGATTTTTTAGTTTTTTCAAAATTTATTTGACCGTTAAAATTTCAAATTTTGCTAATTTTAATTTTTGATTTTGCAAATTTCAATTGTCCTTTAAATTTTCAAATTTCAATTGACCGTTAAATTTTAAAATTTTACAATTTTTAATTCTTCAAATTTTACTTTACCGCTAAATTTTCAATCTTGAATTTTAAACTTTTCAAAATTAATTGACGGTTAAATTTTCAAATTTCATTTATTTTAATTTTTCAAATTTCAATTGACCGTTAAATTTTGAAAATTTGTTCATTTTAATTTTTAAAATTATTCAAATTTCATTTGACCGTTAAATTTTCAAATTTTAAATTTTAATTCTGATATTTCTTCAAAATATCCAGTTTTCAGTACACCAACTCTATGGTGATCTAAGACCCTAATAAAAATTAATTAAATTTAAAATCTCCATAAAATTTTCCAGCCAGCAATCTACAAGACAAGACTGATTCATAACAATCTCCAAGGACGATGAAAGGGAGTCATTCTTTGTCCCATTAATTATTCATTTATTTAATTACTTATCGTTGCTTCTTTTAATCAACCATTAGACTTTTATTTATTGCCTTTACCGAAGCCTTTCTAATTTTTCTTTCATTCCAATAAAAGCCTAAAAATAAAAAAACAAAAATTTCTTCTTTTCTGAGAGCAATTTGAGAGTTTTCTTTATCGCATCACTTCATTTACCCCCCAAAGGCTTACCATCCTTAACCTCTTCTTGTTCATCACAATGAGACTTCGTTCTGTCAATTCAAAGCCGATGGAAAATTTTTGATAATGAAAGCCTATAACAACAATAACAGTATTATACCCAAATCAATTTTGCTAATCAATTTCATTTAATTCTGGTTAAAGCTACCGCAAATTGAATATTATTAAGGCTTTTATGTGACTATTTGAGAATTGGAATCGATTTAGTTTTGAGGATACAATTGAAAGTTCCTTTTGGGGTTGACCTTCAATTCTTTTGTGAATTAGATTAGGTATTGAGCAGAGTGTGGCCGTCTCAAATTTGAATTCTTCGACATTTGAATGTCGAAGAAATTCGAACTATTCGAACTCAACTTATTTTAAAATAAAAATTTACGTTACGAAGAAAAGTATGAGTAACGGTCAAAAAAAATTTGAATTTTATCGAAAAAAATATTTTTTTTGGAAAAAATTAACCATCATTTTTGAGAAAGCCACACTCTGGTATTGAGTTTGAAGGATGATTTGGATGAAAAAGGTATTTAATGCCTTTTTGTGAGATTAATTTTGGGAAATTTAATTTTAGATTCTCAGATGTGATTGCTGATTATGGTCATTTAGTCGTTGTTAATCGTAACTTCTTGTAACTCACAACAGGGAGCAATGAACGCTGAAATCCTGACAGCGACTGGACATTGTTGCCATTTTAAGTGTCTCATCCTGTTCTGATTTGTCCTAATTGTCTCCAAAACTGCATCAATCTTTACCTAACATTCTTCAAATTTACCCTAAATTGTTCACTAGTTGATGCATCAAAACCACATCATTAATCACACAATTCCTGCAACAAGACCATAAATACCAATTCTAACCCAAATTAAAGCAAGAATTCCAATCAACAAAAACCACACAAAAAAACTTTTTTTCCTATCAAAAATCAACTTTTTTTATGTTTTCGATCATAAATTTATGTCCATAGAAAAAGGAAGGACGTAAAAGTTTCACTGGATGTAACATCAAAATCACCACATATCGACAAAGCATAGATTAAAGCTAACAAAAAAAGAAAAATTCTTTTTTTATCCAAACATTTGACATTTATTGGAAAAATTTTGGTCCCCTCCCGTCCGACGTTCTGAATAAGTCACAGTCATTTCACATTCCATGAGAAAATAAATTTCATTCAAGCTATGGTGTAAAAAATCTAGAATTCTTTTTTTATTTTCATCACACAATTGAGAGGCTCCGATATTAAAAAGTTATTGCATTCCTGTTAGCATGTTGATGTATGGAAACGGGGGGGATGAAATTTGCTGTGGATGTATAAAATTGAAGAGGGAAATTAAAAAATATTGGATGGGAAATTGTTATGAACTTCCTTGCTGGATGCAAACTGGATGTTAAATGCTTATTTAAGGTAGACTTAAGCTTTTACCCAAGCGATAAAATGGAGAAGGCTCTGCAATTCAGCTTTGATAGCTCTTCTAAAGCTCTTTTATTAGAACCAAATGGAAGCCGCCTTCATTTGACATCCAAATAGTAAGCCACCTCAATTTAGCTTCTATCCACTTCCATTTTATGGAAAGCCACTTCCATTTGGCTGTCATTTGGTTTAAACTTGCCTTAAATTCTCCCTAATGGAGCTTCCTTCATTTATGTCGCATCAGGTTAGATGACAAAGCTGATTTTATAGTAATTTTGTTGTAGGATGCGCTAACATAAGTGATAAAAGCTCCTTCATATTTGAAGGCCTTTAAATCTGACTTTATGAATGACAAAAGATCATATTGCCGTCTAAATGGAAGGAAACTGTAGATAGAGGCAGGATTGCACTTGAAATTGGAAATTGACGAATGATAGCCAGTAATAGAGTTAGTAATACGTACTAGTAATTAGCTATTACTTGCCTATTAGGCCATATGCTAGTACATCTATGTCAGAACTTGACTTAAGTAGACTCGACTTCATACAAATTTAAGTCGACTGCGAGTTCGAATCTATGGGAGGTCTTGGATCACATTTGATGACTCTACGGCCACCGAAGTAAGTAAGTACGTAAGATTATATGCAGGAACGCCCTCATTTGAGTGAGTATTCTCATTGCCAGTTAAGGATCATGTCAATCGTGATAATAAGCTCCAAAATTAATTGTTCTGCTGTTTGAATGCTTCACTTCATTCAGCATGGAACTTACAATTCATTCATTTAGATTGACTGACAACAGGAAACTTTGCAAATTAAATTCAAGAATCTGTGAATATTCAAATCCACTCTGAAAATCTCAAATCAAATAAAAAACTTTCCTAGAACTTCCAACAGGAATCAGCACAAAACCTTAAAGCTTAAAATCCATCAAACTTGATGCATGACAAGATAACGAAAATTCCCATTGATATTTTACTTCCGATGAAATTGATGCATGAATATTCCCAAACATTTGTGATATGTTCGTGATATCGACAGAATGCTACACACGCTAATCTGCTACTAGAGTTACCTAAAGGGAATTAAAGACAATGAAACAGATACATGATGTGCTTTGCAAAGTAAATTTTTTTCTTCTGTATTCATCAGCATATAAAAAAATATACAGCACGCCACAGATTTTTTTTTACATAATACAATACAATTTACAGGCATTTAGAGAGTTCGGCGAACTACATAAATTTATCATATATTTTTTTACTATGGGAATTGCTTGCTGTCTGGTATCTCACATGAAACTTTCCATACTTCCGCATATGCCTGGGCATGAAAGAATTTCATTTGTACCAATAATAATAATTTAAGATCTTTTGAGGATATACATCATCTACTAAATACATGACATGTTGGTATTTTTTTGAATTTTATATGATTTATTATAAGGAACAAGTAAAAAATGCTTATAGAAGTAATGTCTTATAGAGTAAGTTTTAACAAATTTTTCTTAAGTCTAAGTTTATTTACAGGATTTTTGATGGTAATTGAAATGGTAACAAAATGGCTTAATGGATGATGATTTTGGGGATTGATCATAAATTTCCAAGAACGAGAATCCTAGTAGACAATTGGCAACAAACATAATTGAGTGTGCTTGTTGTATACTTAATCAGTATGACTCATGCGCACATGCTTCTTGTCGATCGGGCAAATTCTTAGAATTTAAATTCTGCTTCAATTGAAAGCTTTATGATTTTATTCTACTTCTATTAGATTAGGATTGAATCATTATAATATTGAGTACAGGAGATGGACAACTTTGATGGCAAATGCAATCATTTTTGTCACTTATTATGTAAGCTGTCCATGCTTATCAAGTGACAAATGCAGTAACGCTTGTAATTTGTCACCTGCGTTGTCCATTAGTTCGCTCCCTTGAATAAGAAACTTTTCTAGGATTCGTTAGCCAGGTTTGAGCTGGGAACTTTTATCTTTAGACAAAGCCCTTGTCTGGCGTCTGCCTCATTCTTGAATGGGAAAAAAGGTCTTTAGAACTAGACATCAGGTGCATCCTTTCCCTGTTTTTCTCATGAATACGTCACTAATTAACACCTAATTTCTCAGCCTGGTTTCAGGCTCATCTCTGAGTGGATAAAAATTCATCAGAACTAGAAATAATTTGGTTATTAACTTGTCGTCGGAACTCGAAATCGACTCAAATGTTATATGGAGCCGAGTTGACTTGAGTCGACTTTCACATTCGAAATCCGATTCGACTTCGAATTCTGCTTGTCATTAATGCCATTAAATAACCCAAATAACACAAGCCTAAGAAAAAATTTTAACCGCTTTTTGTGCACAATAAAAGCGTGCTCTTTGCCTGTTAGGATATTCTGGTCAGTCCTAATTCACATTTCCTGACTATTTATTTTCGAATCCCACATCATAATTTCGCACAAAGCCATTCAATTTCATTAACTATTATCTTCATTACAATCTAAAATATCTATCACTATCTATACATTAAATTAATTTGGCTTTCAGCTTCGCATTCACATGTCTGTATGTCTTTTTAAAAACAAAACAAAAGTATAAAATTCGTGATTAAAAATTTTTGAAATGTCACAGCTAATTGGGCACCTCAGTTGTTGGTTATTTACATTAAAATTAGCAAAAGAAGACTAAACAAATATTTATTTAAAGTTTAATGTTATTTTTTGTGTAACGTGATGCCGTTGATTAGTTGTAGGGGAATTTTTTAGAGGCTTTTCGAAAGTTGCCGTCGGTCTTACTTTTTTATCTTAACGTAAATCTATTTATACTCTTGTTTACAATCTTTGATTTGACTTGAAATGATGTAAACAAGAATATCAAGTTGTATTTTTAAATTAAGGGTCAATTTCATTGATTTCCGATGTGAAATATTGAGGATGAAGCAATAATAGATTTGATATGAATTTACAATCAATTAAATTGATATCAAATTGACCTTAGCATAGAAAACAAACTAAACAGCTGTTGTAGCTTTAAGATTTGCTTATCATTTGGATTTATTTGGACAATAATTGAATAACAAATTGTCCAAGACTGTTTTGGACATTCCAAAGTGTAATTATTGATTTAGATAGATTATAAATTCAAGATTTTATGGACATTCCCGGATTT
Organism: Chironomus tepperi; assembly: GCF_022539635.2. Lineage (NCBI taxonomy): Eukaryota > Metazoa > Arthropoda > Insecta > Diptera > Chironomidae > Chironomus > Chironomus tepperi. Next base: position 9,461,416 of record NW_027226207.1, read on the forward strand.
TTGAACTCAACATTAGTTTTGGGGAATTTTCATTGATTATTATTGACTTTTTGTTTAATGTTCAGTTAGTGATAGTCAGTCTTATAGCTTAGATGACTTGACAAAATAGAGAATGACGCAGCTCTTTGTCTATCTGATATTGTCTAGCTAATAACTAGACGTACGGTGGACTAATGACGTTTTCTCTGGAGTATCTCATAAAATATGGCATTAGTCGACCTTAAGTCTAGTTATTAACAGTGCATTATGCCAAGTTGTCCATTCAAGATAGAAGCTAACCCACGAGCCACAAAGCGAATAAATGAAGGAAAATCCCGCAATAAACTGACGTCACTTTGGTCTGTGGCTAGATAATTGGTGAAATTCCGAAAAAAATATTTTAAGTCCGGGGCTTGAACCCGGACCTTCAAAACGAAAATGTTCAATATTTGTCGAACATTCCAAAACTTGTATGGAATTTTCGACTTCTTGAAAAACAAGGCCATTTTGAGGGTTTGTCGGAACACGGCACCAAGGCTGAAAGGTACAGCAACGTCCCGGCAATAATACAGCAAATGGCCGCCCTACTTCAGGCAATTTAGTCAAATTTGTGTGTTTTCCCATTGTTCTAGTCACATAATCACGGTTTGCGTATTTACGACAAGCAAATTTAGGCTAGACGAGAACTAAAAATGGAATTCTACCTGACTTCGAGCTCTGATCTAACAGGATTAACTGACATAATGCTAAGACAGCGGCTCAGTATCGATTTCAATATATCTCAAGATTACCAGCAGCAACTTTCAACAAAAAGCCTTCAAAAAAGATCCACAAAACTTTAAAAATTTCCCAGTCAAATTCCACGAATTTCCCTAGTCATACAACAAAGCCGCACGGCATCACCACAAAATAAAGCAACAAATTAATATTTCAACATTCAAAGCCCTTAAAGTTATGTAAATTTATACATTTTAATATTCTATGTACATATGTCAGCAGCATCGTTACTGAATTTTATAATATATTCCTAGTATCAACAATTAACATGAAAAAAAGATATACATTCTAACAGGTTTATCGATGTGCGCAGTAATAAATCTCTTGCAATATTTACAGTTAGAGATGTTTTTATGTTCAAACTTTAAATTATATTTACAGGAAGTTCCAACAATTTTAAGAGGATTTGATGAGGATATTGAGGTTATCTGAGGTCTTAAGAGCCTGTATCTGGATGTTTTTCAAGTATCGGTTAACCTCTTGGGGTTAGGAGCTTGAATATTTGAACACATGATGATATGGTGCCTTTATGGAACTACTTTACCATAAGAACATGCTCATTGTCTGTATGGCATGTTAATTCGGACTTGAATCAATTTTGAGTCGAATGACTTTCATTATGAGCTTTTTTAGAGAATCTGGGACACCCTAGCTCAGTAATCGGCAACGTGAGACACCTAGGTGGTAAGCCTGGTTTGAATCCACACATGGTATAGGTCCATGACACTCCCAAGCTATATTAGGCTAAACTATCACATATCATGTAATACATAACATGCAAATTACCAAAACGACACTCCAGAACCTAACCTCAAACATCACAAATGACCGATTCATCTACAAACCCCACTCATTAAACCCCCAAAAAATACCCCATTGGAATTAACTCTTAAATATTAAAAATCTATAACAAAAGCCTCAAAAGCAATCAATTATATGGTTCTGGAAATGTGATTACTTCCGAATTATTTGAATTCGCCCTCCTCGTTGTGACTTTATCCGTATCACCACCAAATCTATTAAGACTTGATCGATGACCACTTGTATACATGCACTTACAGCATGATGGAAATTGAAAATTTTCCCTAATTGGTTGATTTGTTACTGCATCTATAGCAACTAATTGCCTATATGTGTATGATTGTTTACATCTTGTCTGTACACCAAGTGGAAAATTATTATGGTATTTGCACTGTTGAGTTTCATTCCTAAAAAATAGATCAATTATTAGCTATAAAATTCCATAAAAATGACTGTTAAACTTACACGCATTCCTCGACTACAATTCCTTGTCGATATTTGTCATCATCATTATTAATGATAGTAAGCCATGATCCATTCCATGTCATGGCTGTTTTTGGAAATATAGTTCTTCTCCGACTACTGCATAGTCCTTCTTCATCAGCATCAAATCTTAATCCCAATGTTTCTTCATATTCACTACCGAAAAATAGCTCAAATTTGTCTAAATTCAGGCTTTTAATGTATGGCTTTGGATAGTCTGGATAGTCTTCCATAAATGTTTTCGATTTTGATGGTTCTAGCTTTTTGGAACGTATTGGCTGAAATTGGAAATTGTTGTAAATTAGTGGATATAATTTTTTTAGGAGAATTAGCAGTTTTGTAGCGAGGAGTTTTGGTGATTAGAGTTGAGTCTGATCGTGGATAATATAAGCCGGTTGATTGATCAGCAATTCGGCAATAGGAAGGTATTGTTTGAAGGCAAGGACTCTTTTTAGTGACTCAGGTAAAGTCAAGGCAAGTTAGAAATAAGACCGGCATGACTCTGGTGTTCACAAAGTCAGAATCAAGACTGGCATGAATCTGGCAGTCACCAAGTCAGAGTCAAGGGCATCATGACTCTGGCAAAGTCACTAAGTCAGAGCCTACGAAAGCATGACTCTGGCAGAGTCACTAAGTCAGAGCCAAAACCAGCATAATTTTGGTAGAGTCACCAAGTCAGAGCCATGGCTGGCATGACTCTAGAAAGCTTGCGGGCAAAGTCAGCAAGTCAAAGCCAAGGCCCGCCAGACTCTGGTAGAGGCACCAAATCAGGGCCATGTAGGCATATTGCAAGTTTTTGGATTAATTAACCGATTTGTGCAATTCTAAGTTCCCAAATTCAGTTAAATGCTCTTTACTGCCAACAAAAATGCGGAACCGATCAATTTTGAATCAATCTACTCAGTTCCACACTCTTGCATTCTACCCTATTCACCAAACCCTAGCTACACTACTGACTAACTACATATTGATTATTTAAACTCACAGAATATCTGTTGTTGTAACTTGCCGGATTCGCCATAAGCTGGAAAGATAGGAATTCATAAGAATTTCATGTTTGACAAAGATAATTTTATTGGAAGTAAGACAAATATTTTTCAATGCTCAAATGTCTTATAGAGTAAATAAGGAATTCGACTGAACATTTGCCCGGAGCAGCACAATGTGTTTGGTGGGACATTGTTAAGTTGCTGTATTAATGGATAGACGGCAACGGGATGGTTAACGTCTACTCATTTTAAGGCAATAAATGCGATTTACCGAACTGTGCCGCTCGGATCCATGAACTTTGAATTTTGATTCTATTCACAGTTTGGATCAAAAATGACGATGTGGACTATGCCAAAAATGTTGATAAAATCGTCAATGCGAAATTTCTTCTCATTGAATCATCGACTCCAAAAATAATATTTTAAAGTCAATATTTTGAGTCAAAGATGATGTTTTTATATCTTTTGACGATTTGATCGTTGGATAAATTTTTTATTAGCTTTGTCTTTTACAAATATTAGTCATTTAGTGAGTGATATGGACGATTATAGTCATTGGAGATTGTTAACATGACTCGTGACTTTGGACTCGCGATTGGCAAATTGACGAATATTTAAGTTTTTTATGAGTGATTCGGACCAAATGTGTCCTGTTAATGGCTGCGGTTTTTTTATCAATTGATGTCAAGGAACGATGCATAAAATGACATTTTAGCGAATTTTTAGAGATTTTTACGTCAGTGTCTGATGCTTGGTTGATGTATAGTGGCACAATTCAGTTGCTTTGACCAAGGAACCGTTCACTTATTGCATAGCATGTAGCTCTCCTTAACAAAATCTCGACCCCTTCCTCCCCAAGAGCGTTACGTAATAAGAAAAGTATCCTTTAGCAGCTTAGCCTTCAATCTAACTTTAAAATCTAATCTTTTGATTTATATTAGACAAATTTACAATAATCGTATTGATAATAAGGAATTTCCAATAATGTTGAGTTCTTACTGATAATATAAATGCAAACAAAAACTGCTGAATGCTCACATAATGAACAACAAAAGACAATAAAAGTATTATTGATTTTCTTTTACGACTTGCATTTGAACATCTTCTCATTATTAGGTTAATAAGTCATCTTCATATTTATTTTCAAACTTTACAATTGCAAGCTTTCAGTTCCAATAGTCATGCAATAATCAATTACTAATTTTAATCGGGTGGCGACCAACTCAGGTGACAAAGTATCAAGAAAGTTCCACTAAAATTGAGACAAAAGTTACAAAATTCCAGGTCTTTGGGATTCAGAACTCCAAGATTCCAAAAAGTCCGGACATCATGCAGTCTTTTCTACTCCACTTCTTTTTTGAGAATCCGGACTCCAATAGAGACCCCTCCACATTGAAGTCCTGCAAACTCTGCAAAATTCATCACACCTTGGTTCTCCAACCCCTGATTGTTATTGACAATACATTATATCAACAGCATAACTTGTTGTTGTATAATCAAGTATATTTAATTTTAAACTTGTTAGCAGTTCTGAGAATTTAATATTGTGAAGATTGTAGTGATATAATATAGAAAGAAAAAATACTTAAAAGCATAGCTCAAATTATACTCGCTATTGTTTATTCCATTTCTAGTGGACTCAGGTCAACGTTACTCTAATTCTAAGCCAGGTTCGGTTAAATCCGGCCTCAGTCTTGTGTGCTTTCTGAAGTAGCACTAAGGTTCCTAGAGAATATGCCTTACAAATTAAAAGATTTAAGGCTGATTATCAATAAAATATATTTATATATTTTTTAACCAGGTCGACTCGAAAACAAGTTAAGTTAACTTGACTCAACTCGAATTTGAGCCGGCTCGAGAGACACAAAAGAGAAAAGCTCACAGATTTTTATAGCTTTGCCACAGTTGTCGCGGAATTTTAACATTTGTATGCTAGGCAACCTTTAAGAATCCAACCTAGGGCATTTCTCATTTGTGTCTCTCTGATAGGTAGGTTCTGGTTTTACTGCTTAAACAAACTAGATAAGCATGCTTGTAATCGTTGAGCTTACTCTGTTCTTGAAATCAAACTCTTTGCTTGCTACGAATCTTAAAAAGACATTAGTCACTTAATAATTATATACGAATTTCCCCTTAATCCAGTGATGGGCAATCTTTTATTTTACGCGGCACACCTTGTTGCAAAGAACCGATCAAAACCGCAACGTATGCTTAATATTGACGGCAACATAATGTGTCGCGTCATACAGGTTGTCCATTTCCACCACTGCTTCAATCTAAATTAGTTGATCTCAATCCTGATAATAATAAACAGTTAACTTAACTTATATTCTAATAAGAATTCCACCTAATATTCTTATTGAGTTCTTATTCGTCTCATATAACAGTCAATATTATTAAAAGTAGGTCACTTATGTGCCTTATTAATTATATAGTTGCAATTGTCAATTCCAGCTTTATTTACAAAATTAAATCGCACAAAATTGCATAAAATTTCAATAATTTAACTCATTTAAATCCAGATTAATCCACAATATTTCAAAATATCTCGAAATATCAAAACAAATAATCTTAAATCGCATATTCATCAAGTTCAAAGTCAACGGTCAACAAACAAAAATTCTCTTCAATTACTTATAACTGTTCACATATTTTTGCGAGAGTTAATCGGCTTAGAATATCCAACATCTTGACTCATCTTCACACCAAATAAACACTTTATTGCAACCTTGAAAACTAAATCTTTGTTTGTGAAGCACAAAAAAAAAGTTCCCAAAACTTACTTCATTAATAAGTAGCAACAGGCACGGAAATGTTATGAACTTCATGATTACTTTTTATAAAGTTTCACTTTTTTTCTTGTTTTTTAATAATTTTTTTAAATTTTTTTACTTCACTTTTTAAAGTTTTCGCAACAAGTCGAATTGTCGAAATTGAATTGATGACTTTTTCATAATTTTACTTCCATTTTATATATAAATTTAAAATAAATTGAATTTAATTTGTTAGATTTTTTGTTCATCACTGTTCAAAATACAAAACAATACTAAGCATGAGATTTTTAAGTTTACAATCAAAATACAGCACACATAGACGTAAAAAATTGAGATGATCAGTTGCGGTTGTGTTAGTTGTAGCCACAAGGTGACCATTAAATCTCATAACTGAGCAGTTAAGCTTGTACGATCGTTTAAAAATCAACAAATACATGCAAACCTTTAGCTACCTGAATGCACCTGTTTTATTAGTGAGCGAGACATTAATTGAGAGACAGTGAGAAGGAAGTTCGTGTCTAGATGCATGATAATAAAGTATAATGATAAGTGATCTTCTTTATAGCCACTTGAAGAGGGTGTTTATGATTGTTATTCCAAAAAAAAAAGGATTTTTGTGACCTGAATTTAAATTATTGTTGTTGTGACAGTTCCTTGTCAACTTTTATAAATGAAGCTGGAGTGGAAAAATCCCCAAACATTTGTGAATTGATGAAACTTAATTTATAGTTCTTGAGGGGATTTTTTTAGAATGTCCATGAATGGGCATTATCAAAGAGGTGTTTATTTTGGCTCGAATCAGGATTTTTAGAATTTATTGACATGTTTATGATGCAGATTTATAGCTCAGCATCCGTATTGATTAGTATAGATTCTAAATTTTATGAAATATTGGCAATTATTCTGATTAGCACAAGTTGGTTAATTGATCCAAAATCCGGCACCTGGACAGCATGAAACTGTCCGAACATTGAAGTCTAATTTCGTATCTATGATAGAGCAGCATTGAGGAATAATCCAGGAACGTATCCAGAGATTTTGGGGTATTTGACCCTAACCTCACTTTTAATTATGGATCAAATTCTAAATAGCACTAGTCAGTTAATCGATCTAAAACTCTTGCACCATCTGAGTGCTACGTTGATCAATTTAAACTGCATTTGACCTTAAGCCAGAGTCACGTTGGCTTGGAACCTAATTTTGCATTAATTATTGGCAGTAATCAATAATATTGGCTGGTTAAATCCAAATTATTCAATACTTTAAGGGCTCTTAAGATCCAGGGGTAAATTCAGGGTTGAGGGGCAGGTAAGTGATCCTCAATACCTACCTCGTTGTCGGTTTTGGCACAAATTCCTCAATTTACTAAAGTTTTTCTTGAAAATAATCCCAAAACTTAACCTCAAAATTTTCTAAAAGTGCACACACCTTGGCATTGCTTAGACAATTTGTCCAAACATCAAACGAAGCAGAAACTCAATTTGTATATAAACAAAAAATTATTCAGCACTTGCATGACATTATGAAATACTTTTGTCAATATTTGCTATTGAGTCGTTTAATTTATATTTTTGATAATACTTTAGCAGCAATGATAAGTAACGAGATGATGAAATTCTCTACGACATAAATAATCCAAAATTTAGTCACCCATATTAAAATTGAGATAACAGTAATGCAGACTATAAATAGAATACAATACAATAAAGCGTGTGAAAAGAGGAAATGATTTTAAGAATAATCTGGTTTATTCTTGATTAAGTGGACAACAATAGCTTGATAATTTTACGAATCATGTTCAAAAATTCATGAATTGATAAACAAAATGAAACTACAGACTATGTGGCATATAAAGATGATTCACATTTCTTATCATTAAAGTTCAAAGATGTTTTACTTTGCTGATAATGTAAACTTTTTGAAAATTTCTAATACTAAAAAGTAGAGAATTCAAAAGATTTATAATCAAGGATGTGGAACTGACCAAAATATCATGAAATGGTCAAAACTAGACTGTTCAGATTTGCATTGTTGATTCTAATAGTAGGTTGTCTAAGAAATAGGGTTCAGACATGAACTCAAAGTCTGCAGACCAGCCATAAAAGGCAAAAGACCGATTTTAAGTAATAGTCGTCTTTCTGTAATATGACAGATATTCATTACTTGTTAGGCAGCAGACTGTATCATCGATTAAAATAGGATTGGTTTGTTTGAAAACTGTAGACGTGTGTCTCGAAAATGCAGGTTTTCAGTCAAACAATACTAAAAACTCGTATTATTGTGTAGATAGAGCGCCAAAATTTGGGGAACCACTTTTTCTCCTTAAAAAATGAATAAAATCAGCCTGGTCATTCCGTTAACAGTTTGCATATTTCCGTTAATTCAGCAATTTGGCATTAGCAAACACTTTTTGCTGTTGGGATAGCTTGACAAATAAAATCCTTTCAGATAAGAACAGAGTTGATAGAACTCAATTGCATAAGTACCATTTCTGCATTCCGGCCTACAGTAGAAGCGCCCTTTCAGACTTTTGATTGCCCTCGTTAAAACTGAAAGTCCATCCAATTCCGGATAAGAAAAATCAAAAGCCTTTAAAAATGCAATCAATCTAGTCTACATTCAAGGGAGAAGATTCTACATAAATCATTGAAACTACATTTAACCATCCATAATAATGCATCACAAATTATCAAGCTTGAAATAAAATAGGCTGCTATATAAATCCATATTTCAAGCTTCTACACAAATCCACGCATCATTAGTTCATTGACATTAAACCGGAAGAATAATGAAGTATTCTGTTTTTTATGACAATATCTAAAGGTCCATAATTCCAGTTGGGCAGTTGAAACCAAAAAAAAGAAGCTTAAAAGTTTTTCAATTTAGATGAACATTCGAAGAAGCTTATCGTGTCAATAGAACCAATTTTTCTCTTTTTTTTGGGACGGTCTTTTGGTGATAAATCTGTTACGTCTCAAAATAATTTCCAGTTCAACCTTTTTTCTGAGAGATTTGAATTTGTAATAATCTTAATTGGATCTCGTCAAGTTCTTCTTGATTCAAACAAAACCTTCAAAGTATTGCAAAAATGTCATATAATTCGATTTCCAGATGACTGCACAATTGAGTTCCTGCGAAATCCATTACAGCATGTTACATTTCTCCTTGTTGTTCTTTTGAACTTTCAAAGTATATCAAACCATTGTTAGACATATCCACGTGTGTCTTTCATCTCAACAAACATTCGCTCTTGTCTGTCAATATGCGTCAATATCAAACGTGATTGACAAACAGCCTTAACCCATTTCATTCATTCCTCAAACATAAAATTGGGTTAGTACTTGTTCATCCATTTCAGCATCATGTCAGGGATAAATAGATGTTTAGAGAGTCTTCCGAGCAGCACATTATATGTGGATATGTGGATCAAACCACCATACTCAAACCTAGACCAATTGTTTACAGTGGGACTTGAACATCTCATCTGGATACATTATTGTCAGTAGCCTACAAAGTGAGGCGATGAGTTGCATATTCAGTGGATATGATTCAAAAAAGTCAAAAAATCTCAAATGCTAAGTCTTTAACCAATGAAGGACAAAGTTGGTTCATAATGATTAAGTCCCAAGGATCGAAACCATCACGGTCCCAAACCTAGAGCTAGAAACTCCAAGAATATTCCCGACTCATATTAAAAGCCGGTTTCGCCTGGAATCCAATAGAGTTTCGAATCTTATGCCGTACCTCATCGATTAACTAGAAAGGCTCCCTCATCAAGATCACTCCCACCCATACCGCTCGGGACTTACTTTTATTTATTTTTTCACATCAATGATTTCATCTGTTTCGCACGCTTTGCATATCATGTGAGACTTAGTGTATGAAGTGCGATATTTGCTCGATTGATTTGTCCGATGACTTTGTATGGGATGTGTGAATATTTATAAAGATAAAAGGCTTAAACAAAAATGAAATTTTTTGTCATGTGCTTGAATGTGGACGAGAATGCTTTCTGTCAGAATGATTCAGATGGTCATTTACTTGGTATGTGTCATGTTAAAGGGATGCTTGAGATTAGTTCTGTGAATTTTAATGACCTGATTTTGAGATTGACTGTATCTAGGACTGATCAAGGTCTATGGTTAGAGCAGTGCTGTTGACCAGTGTTTTAAACCTATTTTAGTTCATTGTACACCTACATGTTGTAGTCTGCCGTGACACACAGTTTGATCAACACTGGGTTAGAGTAAGCCACCATCGCTGTTCCATGATTAGATACCTAACTGTAATCCGAGATTCCGTTTATAACAAACTGTTTGATGACCAGTTGACCTCTCAACAACGTGCCTTATGCCAATTTTTTTGCAAAAAGCAAGCATTCTCACCTGACGCCATGACGTCCTTCTTTATTTTTCAAAACACATTCTTTCATTAGTCATGAGTTCTTTATTGCCCTTGTCGAATATGCAAAGTATGTGCTGATACTGACCACAAGATCTTCTAAACGGCGCATTGCATGTCAATCTTTATTGATCTTTGACTTCTCGTGAGTAAGTCACACCGTTTAATTTGCATAAACACATTAAGGTGTTAGATATTTATCAAGGGGAATCCCGAGGAATTAAATACTGGTTTTGGGAAGATGTTTTTCAAAAATAAATTAAGATTTTAAATTTAGCTTCTTTCTTTTGGAGTCAACAATTTTTTTATTTGAGTCGATCACGAGTTTTGGATGGAGTAAGAAGAAAATTAGTCATGTGTAGAAGCTGACCGAAGAATCTGAAATTTCGTAAAAAATAGTGAATATTTCATGGAATTGATTGCGATCTCAATTTTGAAAATTAAAAGTATTATACAGTTATTCTGAAATGATCAAAAAATTGATAGGTATTACAAATTGAGTGCTGCATTTGATTGATATTTGGAAAAGTATAATACATCCAAATAATACATAAAGTTGACTCTTGAATTGACTTTTTTTTGATAAATTGAAATTGGTGGCTATAAAAGTTCAAAAAGTAATAAATTCTTAATTTCATGAGTATGGATATAGACATAATACTTTTGGATGCAAAATGACTAAACTGTTCATGCTTTTGTATAGTTAGATCAGTGTAGTCCAATCTTTCGATTGTACCGAACCCTAGTCAATCATTGGTATTAAACCAGTCCGAAACCGAATACGGCATTTTCAAAAAAATCCTTAGTGGCAAGCTAGTGTACCTCGGCACACATTTTAGATAACACTGAGTTGGACGAAGTCAAGGCAGGCTCAAATTAGGGTTTGACAATTACATTGTCGGTTGCGATTGAGTTCAATTGAATTGTCGAAGCATAGTTCAAATGCTTCTAATAAAAAATATTTGACATGCATTCTTGCATGCCTGACGACGAAATTCTAATAATAAATCCACCAAACATGTCAATCAAGTCTTACAATCACACTTGAAGACAACGACCCGAAGAACACAACATATTTGCTAGAGCATAGCTTTTAACTTACTTTCTTACTTATTTACTTACTTTTTTCAGCCATGCTCCGACTTGGAGTCTTGATTGCTGCAAAAGACCTTTCATCTGACTCTATTGCTGGCCGATTTGCAAATTCTCAGTTTAGACATCCATCTGACATTCCTTCATTACCATCCTACGTCATGTTTCTAACCGTAGAGCATCGCTACGTCGTCATATTAACGATGAAACACGAAATTGTCATGACGGCTTCACAATGACTGATTTCGACCCTTATTCACCTCAAAAATGTAGTTCATCACATTGTGCTGATCGGGGAAAACGCAAGAAATTTCACAAAATAAGCTTTCCCATTCTCAACAATCCACAATTCACCAATTTGACAGCAGATCTAAAGGTTTAAATCAGTGTTGTCCAAACTATTAACCACGGTACACTAGTGTACTGTCAAAATATTTTTTGAAATGCCATGAACCGCATGAAGTGAGCAGCTTCGGTCTTAGTTTATCACCAAGATGTGCCGCAGCTCACAGTTCCTACAACATTGTTCTAGACAGAATCAATAACTTTTCAAGATAAAGACTCTAACCTTCATTAAATAAATTGACAAATTTTTCTAAAAAGACAGTAAACAATTTTGAGATAAGTCTATCCAAAAAGGCAAAAGAGAATTGATGTGAAAATTTTTCCACATTTGTCATTTTAATTCAATTCGATCCCAAAATTGTGCTGACTTTTATTCGTATTTGGTGACAAATTAAGGTACGGTTAGGATAAGAAGCTGTTGGCATTTAAATTGATTTATATTAATCGGAAATAAGCAGTTAAAGCTGTTGATTCAGTAGCTAGCTGAAATGCTTAATTACAATTCACATTTCCTTAGGGAAAAAGGATTAAGAATTTAATTAAATTTTTTGTTGCTGTTCCATTGAATGTCGTTGGCATTAACAACAAAATATGTAAAGCACCATGCACCACCACCTTATATCGTTGTTGGAATTTCAATAAACATTGTCGATAAATTTCAATTTTTATTACTTCCAATATTGGTTTTTATCGACAATGAATGGACTGCATCCTGTAAATGGTGTGGATGGAGCTGTGATGCTGAGAAAAACTGACCATATGAGTTAAATTTGGAAGTTATCCGGTTCCACTTCCCGGATCTTGATTTTAATTCGTGAAAGTGATTTGATAGACTAGACCAGTAACTGTACAAACTAGTATGTCTGGGTACGCTAAAGCTACTGAACCTACTGGCCTTGTTATTGGGTTAAGTGATCCTATGGATCTTGGTTCGTGAAAATGACTTATGTATTTTGTTTTTTGATCGGGAAATATTTTGGCTATGTCATCGTAGAGCTTGGATCTTGATTTCACAATCTGGACACACTTTGACTTACTGCCATTATTTTTAGTCTGGAAATTCCTTTGAACATCTACCTTTATAGTCAGCCGATACTTACGGGAAAATTGGTGGAACATGAAAAATTTTTTTTTTTCTTTTTGAAATGTAATATTTTATGGATATAATAATTCTCAAATTTCTTAATGGGCACTCAGGTGAAATAAAATATTTTTTTGATACTATTTCTACCGTTGCTGTTTAATTAATGAAGATTGCTGATAATTAAGGTAAAATTCTCATGAGTAATGACGGGAGATGCTGCAGTATTTGAAAAAGATACCAAGATGTATTGGATAAAGCAGTGTTGTACAAAATTTGGTCCACAACATGACGCAATCTGATGCATGACGTAAATTTTTTGCATATTTCGAGCATATGTTATGCAAAACAAAATATGTAGCAAGAATGAGCATATTATACATGAAATATGCATAAAATATGTCGACGTCATGTTAATCTACCATGACGCACTAAACAAGAAATACTTTGTATATTTTAATTATTACGACGCCTGATGAAAGTGTCAACATGCTCAATGGCCAATGTGCTAAAACACTCTTTACTGAGGTAAAGTGTCTAGTTGGAGCTATGTCATTGTTGTCATCTAGCTTGCATACTGTCTCAGAATTGCCAAGATTCCATCTCAATTTGACTAGATAGTCAGATCTTAGGGAAAATTGGTGGAACGAAAAATTTTTTTTTCTTTGAAATGTAATATTTTATGGATATAATAATTCTCAAATTTCTTAGCACTCAGGTGATATATTACTTACTTGCTGTTTATTAATGAATTGTGATCCATAAAATTTCATGAGTATGACTTTTATCAACCAAGATGTATTGGATAAAGCAGTGTTGTACAAAATTTGGTCCACTCATGGGCAATCAATTGCATTGACGTAAATTTTTTGTATTTCGAGCATATGTTATGCAAAACAAAATATGTAGCAAGAATAATATTATACATGAAATCTGATAAAAAACTACATTTAAATCCTGGCATTTCACAAGAAATACTTTGTTATCTTAATTTTGTGAGCATGAAAGTTAATGCTCAATTCGTTCATTAAACTATTCAAGCTTTTAGTATCACGTAACATTGACATTCATAAGTTAGATGATCTGAACTTCTGTGGATCACTTTCATGAAGTTTGTGTTTGTGACTAATTGAATTACTTCTGGTGTAGACATTCCGTCGTGTAATATTATACTAACAAACTAATTAGCTTTTGCTTATTAATTGACGGTGGTCTCTTTGTGTGTTAGGGTCGCATGAGACAAAACTACATTTGAATCCAGACATTTCACAACTTCCTGAATTTTGTGAGTATATCTAATACAAATTCGTTCATTAAACTATTCAAGCTTTTAGTATCACGTAACATTGACATTCATAAGTTAGATGATCTGGAACCTAACTTTCATGAAGTTGTGTTTGTGACTAATTGAATTACTTCTGGTGTAGACATTCCGTCGTGTAATATTATACTAACAAACTAATTAGCTTTTGCTTATTAATTGAGGGTCAGTGAGAATTTGGACATCAAAATAGGAAATAAATGATTTACTTCTGTAATCAATACAAGGTCAAGAACCGTACGTTTACGTGACATTTCTACATAACACATTTATCATTAGTCAAAACCGAAATCACACATAGTACAATCAATATTTAATCATAAGTCATCATCAGCCTCAAGAAAATTACATCATGCTACATATTGAATTAATCAAGAAAGGACGTTGAATATTTTTGTGCCACATCACGTCTCATGCCCACTTGATGCTCATTTTCATACAGAAAAATCACTTTGAAGCTCATTATTTTTTAAAATATCACAAAAGGATGCTTTGCCTACCTGCTTATGAAATATTAAATGACAATGAGGTAAAGACAAGCGCCTCTCAAAGGAGATGTAATGTAAATGATAGTAAAGTGCCAAAATTTATGATCCTTTAGTCACTTGAAACTTTTTTTTAAAAACACGTGCCATGAATGTGATAAAAAGAGAGAAGCATGATGAGTTGACATAAAGGGGGAAAGGAGATGTAAGTGGAATTGAATGTTTTTAGGAAAGTTGATGTGATGGATCTGGTTTATTGTAGGGTCTGCCAAAATGTGCGCATGTCAAGTATGCAGATAAACTGTACAAACTGGATTTTTGGCAAATTTGCGAATGATGACTAATTGGAATAAAACTGAGCAAATTTGTTAGTATGACGGAATAACTGCATTTTTCGCCTTTAAATGGATCATATTCAGCCGCATCAGAGCCATCAGTTGTAATAGCACATAATTCATGTCATACAGTGCAAATTCTGTGCTATTACAACGACGTAACGGTGCCCTAGCATGCTGTTTGAGATATATTTTAGGGCCTTAACTTACTTCATGTCTTATTTAACCTAGTCAAAATCTGGTCTCTAAGAATCTTCAAAATATCTTGTTAATCGTAAATAACCTTCTCAATGGTACACCGGAATTAGCAGTTATCATGAGTTTCAAAGCAGTTAGGTGCGTCTGTAGAGGAATCAGCAAGGTATTTGGTTCACATTTGGTGTTTTAACTCGAAGATTCAAGAGTTCGGATCCAAGTTTATTTAAAAAGTGATCTACTGTAACCCATTCTATTCTTTGTGGCTAAGTGGGCTCATGTCTTTTCCAAAATGTGAGTGGAAATTTGAGAGGGTCAACCCTTAAACTTCCTTCCCTCCTGAGTATCCTCTTAGTTATTGGCCGTCCATGTATCTTCTAAATCATCAGAGCACATGAAAATCAAATTTTCACTACACTCTACATCCCCCTAACCATCAAGCCTCATCCATCATTACATAATCCATACAGTAAGCAGCACAAAAATTCACAATAAGCACTCAAAGAGATCAAAGAGATAATTCTGTATTTTCAACACAACAAGTGTATTTTTTGGAACCAAAATAGGTTTATAGTTGACAATAATCGTAGATTTTCTCATAAATATTCCAGAATTTGCCGACTTAACATTCAATATTAGGTAAGAATTTGTCATCATTAAGTATATTGTCTCTTTCTACCTGTTTATTGCTTATTATTAATTATTAATGCCTTCTTTTCATCTCTTAAGCCTTGACAAAATTTGTTTATGCTACTTGTTGAGTTCTTTATGCTTACTTCTTTTGAGTTTTAAAAAAAGTTGGAATTTCCAATGAAATTTTCGTTCAAATATTTGGGTTTACCTTTTTGACTGTTGATAAATGCTTGCTGAATGAATGAATGAATGAGGAATTTTTTGTTGGATGTTGTTTTGGCAAAATATTATGAAAAAAATAAGAGATTTTGGACATTGTTGCTGATTCAGAAATAGAATAAGTATATTATTGAGTTTCTGGAACTTAGTGATTCAATAAGGCAGCTACGTAATTTAATTTAGGGGTCATCAGACGGAAGAGATGAAAATTTAAACATTTTTCGACGGCAAGGTCAAGTTTATGATATTTTTTCGTGACTTTTCTTCTACGTGAGTGAAATGGAAAATTTTTTTGGAACATCTTTTTTCGGGGAATATTTAGACTGCATTAGGAATTTAGTCAGTTGCTGGGTGAGCTTCTTTTTCATGACTTAAAGGAATTGAGTATTCAAATTGAATGCTTGCTTTTTTAAAGATATTGTTTTTGAACTTGACATTGATAGTTAATGTCTTGAAGTAGCATAAATTGGTAAATCGATCCAAAATCCGACATCACTTTGTCCTTACTCACTTATGGTGCTGGATTAGCATTGAATCTCAAATCGTATTGACTCTGACATGGTTCCGGATTATAAATCGAATGCAGCAACTTAGCAGCGTAACGCCGGCTTAAGATAAATGTCGAATTCGGCAGCATGTTGGAGTCACGCTGGTCTTTGATTCAATTAGAATCAAGCACAATGCAAAAATAATTCCGGTTTGAGATTTAATTCGAATCCAGCACTATGCCAAAGTTACGACGGCCTGAGTCACGACTTGAGTCGAACCCGACACCATACTAAAGCCTGTGATTTAAATCAAATCCGGCACCATGCCAGAATCACGTAAGCCTGAGGTTTAAGGCAAATTCGACGCCATGTCAGAGTCACCCTTCGGGCGAGATTTTTGATCGATTAATCAATTTCTAGGATTCAAGCATGTTTGATTGATTTATTGGATATATAACTGTTTCTTGTAAAATCTCCATTAATATGTCCGATACAGGAAATCCTATTTTTCTGTAAGAATCGAATAAAATCAGCCGCAACAATGGCTGCGGTCAATTTTGTATCTCAAATTTAATACAGCAAAGTAGCGATTCCCTATAGAATACGTTGAGATGTTAGGGGTAGATGGTGAGTATGCATATCCACAATGAGTCTTACTCATAAATCAATTTCCAAACTTATTGGAAGTCAACACTTAAAAGTCAAATTTTTGATAAGACATAATGTATACAATTTCAATTAAGCTCAATATTTTACTATCAATCAAGTCACTATCTCAAAAAGCCAAACATTTTCAATTTCTAAACAATAAAATCACAAAAATATCATCAATCTAAGTGCTGAAATTCAATCACTATCAAGTACACTTTTCATCACTATCCAAACAATGATTTACAAGCATCACAATTGTGATGAACTCACGTTTTGACAAATGCGACAAAAAGACCAATAAACTTTATTGCTAGTTCAGTGCCATTTTGATGACTCTCGTAAAAATTTTTGCTGAACATTGTCATTATTTATGTCACATCCTACCCTCATCAGCTCGTCTCAAAAGATTCGTCAATTAAGGAAATTTTCGGATAAAAATTTTATGTAGAATAAAAGATTCAGTGAACTTTCTGGTCTTGATTAAAAAATATGTGTTAATGGCTTAACACAAAAGGTTTTTGATGCCTTTATACTTACTTATAAGAAGAAAATTGTAAACAAAACTGTTCATTGTTTGGTGATGTTCTAAATAAAAGTTTATCGACCCATAAAATTAGAAAACAATGAAAAAAAGATAGAAATGTTGAATCTTTTAAATGCAGCTGTGATGAAATGATATGAGCATCAGACTTCTAATCTAATGACCTAGTTTAGATCTTACAGAATGTAATGAAATGTCTAGTCGAAATTGGGTTGAATTTGAGTGCTATTCTCAAGCTTCTCTGTTGTTTTAGCTAGTCAGTTTGGATTATTTGAATCATAAAGACACAAATTCCAGTTAAGGAGTTGCCATTTAAACATGTATCAAAGATAATGCAACTGTACATGATGCTGTTTGAGTTTGTGACTTTACAAGGTTGAGGCTCATTGGATTAACCAATTTTTGGACGTATTCTGTTGATTTTGGGCCACCATTTTTAGCAAATTTCTGTCATTTTATCTACAAGTGAAGAGCTTGCTTTCAAGAGAAGATCAAGCCAATAGTAACGGTCGATTGAGCGTACTTAATTAGAAAGGCAGAGATCAGAAGAACAGAAGAATTAGGTTTACAATCTAGTCGACAAAATGCCGAAAAATCAGTCGTCCAATGAATTACGTCACTTGTACACAAATGACAATACCCATTCAAGCTTATCGAATGACTCTCAATAGTAAAAAAACAGCCGATGATTGAGATCCAGAGCTGCACTTGGTTTGATGAGATGTTTAACGAGTGAGGGTACGTCAAACCACTGCCCTCAATTGACCTACAGTTTAAAATGGGATCAGAACCACTCCTGTTCAATCTAAAAATGAACCAAATCAATGACCATGTAGCCGTCAAAAATCCCTCACAGCTTGATATAAATATGACGACGTAGTGCGGTCCTAACAACTGCATTATGCTGCTTTCGGTATAACTTATTTTAACAAAAGGTTCCAAAAAACATTTGAACCGTACTAATTAATATAAAAGCTTTTCTTTTCTTTTCTATAAACGACTTGATATTAAATACAGTTTAATTGATTTTAATGCATTAGTTCTGCTTTCGTATTGAAATTTTTTGGGGAAAAAAGTCATTGAAATGATTTTAATTGTTGTCAATTTCTTCTCTTTGTCGGTCTTTTTCAAGTCTTATTCGTCTGGCACTACAGTTAATAGATTTTTATGCTTAATTTTTCACATTAATTGACCAAATAAAATTACAAATTTAAATGAAAGGAATTAATTCAAAACAGAACATGATGAAGACATCCAAAAGGTCAATCAGACTTTTAGGTTGAATATTTTTAGGGAAATAAGCAAGAATCTAGGAATTTTAAGTCCAAAAAGTTGACAACTTTATGAACTTTTCTTCATATTTTTGCTGACAAGCTTATGTCCTTGTGTCGGCAGTCGATGACCCTTACTCTGTGGGTATTTTAGATCTTAAACAGCATAAACAATTTTCCACTCGAGTGAAAATGACAAGGAAAATTCTAAGAAGGAAAAGGAGGTAAAATTTCATGTTTTTTTTTTTATTTTTTATTTCATTAGAAATTCAGGAAACAGCAAATAAAAGCTTGATTAAAATCAAATTAGCCAATTCCAATCCTTCCGAGAAATTCCTTAACATCTTCAATATTTTCCTTATAAATTCAACTCACGACTTTTAATCCATTTAATTTCGCTGTTTTTGACATTTCTTCTTACTCTTTCTTAGAAATCAATCCGTAAATTTTGGTAATTAATTTTTCACAGAAAATTGAATTAATTTTTCATTCAGTCCAGCCCATTCCAACTCTAGGTTCTTCTTAAAATCCAATTTAAATTACATGAAAAACGCCTTTTTAATTAAAAAGTTTTTTTTTGTCTTCATTTTTGTGTGTCTTGAATTTTTGACTGAATTTATGCAACCATGCATGCTTTGAAAGAGATGAGGACCATAGTTATGCATAAAATGTATCTTCATGTCTATGAAGACATGCATGTAGCTCGATGTTGTTTAGGATTTTGTATAGGAAGTCGATTGACTTCATATGAAATTCAAGTCGATTTTGAGCTCTGAATAGGGTCGGGAATTTTCTCGGGAATTCCCGTTTCCGATTCCCGAAATCAGACGGGAATATTCAGAGCCTCTGAATCAAACTTATTTATTTTACAAGAATTTAATGGATGAGTTTTAAGGATTAATTTGACGTGTTTAAAAGACAATCATGAAAAAGGTTAATTTTCATTCCAACCCATCCTCCCCCTTCTCCCAAAAATACACCCCTATTAAGTCACTTAATAACTTTTAGAGAAGGCATGATGAAAACTTATTTAGGGAAGAAGTTAGATAATTAAACAAATTAACTGAATTTTAAAATCTTTCACTTGACATAACACAAGTTAAACCTTATATTCTATGGTACGCAACCTGTGTGCTACGAGCTTACTTACTCACTTCCTTGGTGACGCACGAAGGCCCATTGCCACATTTAGAATTCGTCAGAAACTGGATCTGTCTCCAGATAATTTCTGCCTGTTTCTAATTCACAATACTTTTGCATCGTTGCTCAAATAGCAATTCCATGAACTCTTTAGTCAACCAAGAAATCTCAGTTATACTTGAAAATTTGGAGACCTGCAGCAAAGGCTAGAATTTTGTATGAAAAATTCGCTCTGACAATTAGCAAAGGACGGCCAGCGATAGAATTAGTTTTAGACATCAACTGAGAGAGGCAATGGATCATAGATCTGTTGACCAGCGAAGTGTCTTGCTACACTTTGAGCTTTACAACATTGGTATGCCTAATGATCATTTTTGTTTGACATACTGTGCATGAATAATTTTCTAAATCTGAGTTGTATCGTGACACAAAAAAGGTCACACACCACTGCCTTATAATCATCATCATCATCAGTATATCTTCAACATCAAAATAAATATTCATGAAATATCCGATATTTAATTAGTTAATTATTCATCAGAAGTAATGCTAACATCATTGAAGAAGAAATTATGCTAAAGTAAATCATTTTCTTTATTTCTCTGTTAACTGTTCTAAGAAGATGAAGATGGACATCGCAGCTACAATTACTAATTCATTGGGATTCAGAGCGATGACATTATAATCATCATTTTATGTCATCTTTAATTTTTGAATTAATATTCATTTCTGTGAATAGAGGAATTAGTATGAATGCTCAGTTAGGATAGTTATAGGAACTTAGAGTTAAGGATGAGCTGTGGTAAGGTCAAGAGTCTGGAAATATCGCAAAAAATCGTAAAATTCGTAACTTTTTACAGCTTTTTAAATTGAAAATCATAAAAATTGCAATTTTTTGTGACAAAAATCATTAAAAAGTGAAAATTACAATTTTTAAGGAAGTGACTGATCCCAGGCTAAAGCTCCACACTTTCCAAACTCTCTATGGACATCACTACAACTTGGCTTCAGTATCGTAAAGACTAAAGTATAAAATTTCAATTTTCCTCAATATCCTTACGACCCACAATCATAAAATTAGGTTAGGAGTCCCAACTGACTACAAAAATAATTAGATCCATCGACAATATCCAATTTCCATAAAACAAAGCATTTCTTTTATTATAAAATTATATATCATCAAGTGTTATTGTAATTTGATCACTTCAATACTCATTACTGTCTATTATGGACTGTCGGAACTGAAGGATATTTGAAATGTGATATTTTAGAAAAAAATTTCATACATCTAATGGCACCACCTTCAATGTCGTTTATTTAGAAGCATCTGCAACGTAATATAATGTTGAAACGTAAAACATGAAAATCTGTTTGCAGTTTGATAAGGTGTAGGATGATGATTTCTATGGATGTTAGATTCAATGGAATTAAGGTAAACAATTTGCATCATAGAAGTTATAATTAGAGTAGCACTTCTAGTTTCAATGCGATTTGAATATAATGCCACCTTCCCCCTGCCTTTCTTGGATCAATACCCTTGGAAATCTTCAATTTGCAGGGGTTTTTAGTGAAAATTTCTATTATATAGCTGTACATTATAATGGAGAATATGACTAGATCCCTAACAAGCAAAGAGCATTTTTTGATGGTCCAGAAAGACCAAAACGACACCTACAAGCGGTTTCTATCCCTGTTGTGGGAATATATCCAGAATACTCTCACCATTCACAATACAGATTCCCTCCCATAATCTCTAAATCTAGAACACTAGAACTGAATAATTCACAGAACAGATTATCAAAAGAATACTCGAATTTGATTGAAATTTGCATTCATCAAATGCATTGCCAATAGAATTAATATTTAAAATGATCTGATTTCATAAAATCTCATTTTATTTCAAATCTGATGAACATTTTCAATTCGACATTGTTGAATTCTTTTGTATTTGAAAAAGATATTGAATTTGATAGAAATCGTCCCGATCGATACACATTAAGATAGCTTGGAAACGGAGCTTTAGGACAGAGTTGCAAAAACAGGGTGCTGTGACAGGAAACGGCAACAGATCTGTCACAGTTTTTTACTTTTGAACATGCAATGAATTTGTTTTTGAGCTTCAGCAAAGCTCTTTATTCAGTAGCAATGAAAAAACGCCTTGATAATCACTTACTGCATCCATGGTCCTATGATCGCCTATGGTCACCTAATCTGTACAAATTCTCTTTCCGCATGTTGATTAGACATTCTTTCATTACTGTAGCTTTTAGAGCTTCTGGGCGCCGTTTCCATTGTAGATTCCATCCATGGGCAACCATATCGTTCCCTAAAATGTTCCGTAGCGTACGCTTCTTCGTTTGTGTCGGCCGGGCTTTAGATTTGATATAAAATATTTAAGTTTCATTTTACGGGTGGAAATAAAAATTCAATCAGTGTGGCACAAATGGACAATTGAATTTAGTTTTATTCAAATTATCAGATAAAATTATATAAAAATTTCGTTTGACTCACCAGATGTGCATGTTACTGATTTCAAAGGATGACAATTTGCAGGTAATTGTGAAAGAATTGAAGCAATGAAATTGAAATTTTTGGTGCCAGATGAAAGAGTTTTTGTAAATTAACAAATCAAATAGGCCAGAAGGGGCCTAATTTACAAGAATATTACTCAATGTCAGGATTTTTTTCCTAAAAGTTGATTTTCTTGACTTTATTTTCAAAATTATGTTTAATATTTTCATAGCTCGAAGTCAAGTAGATTCACAGTCGACTTTGGTTGAGTTAAGTCGAGTCGTCTTAGTCCGAGATGCCCTAACTCGATGTCAACTATCTACACTTCCAATTCTCATTTCTCTCCTCTACAAGATTCAATTTTCAAACTCTAAACTTTAAACAATTTCTCACAAAAAAAGCTTCTTCTTTCTTCCTTAAAGAAATTCATGAACTGTTCACAACACGAGCACATTTCATGACAAAAAAAAAAGAACAATAAGCCATAAGATAACGACAGATGCAAAACGTGCGATATTTTTTTCAAGACATTAAAACCAAGCAATTATATAAAAAATCTTTGCATTTCTCCATGATTCATCATTTCTTAAATTTGGGTCACAAATGTGTTCGCCAGTCTGATTAAAAAAGTGTTGTTGTTGCTGTAATTTCATTTAGTAAGTCATTGTGGATTTTCAGTGCTAAAAACATTTATCTCTAACAAAAGTTTGGCTAATTAATTCATCAACAGAAGCATGAATTGTGTTGAAAAAAAAGAGAAGAAGAATGGCCGATAAATGCCTTGCTAAGTTTTGTTAAAGAACGGAAGGAAAGGAATAGGAATCTAGATTGGATAGAGCTTTAATGTTGGATGTTTTAGGGCGCATTTTAAGAGTTGAGCAGTTGAAAATTGAATTTAAAGTTTGAAGCTTTCCCTTAAATTTTGACTTGAAATTGAAGTTTTGCCTCAAATTTGACTCAACATTGAATCTTTGCCTTAAATTTACCTTGAAATTGAAGCTTTGCCTTAAATTTTGGCTTTAAATTGAAGCTTTGCCTTTAATTTGACTTGAAATTGAAGCTTTGCCTTAAATTTGACTTGAAATTGAAGCTTTGCCTTAAATTTGACTTGAAATTGAAGCTTTGCCTTAAATTTTGCTTTATTTCAAAATGAAGCTGTGCTTTACATTTAACTCAAAAAAGAAGCTTTTCCTCACATTTCTTGCTGACATAAATCCAAAAAAGCCATCCAACCTTAAAGGAAGCCATCCAATCATCCCCAAAACTGCCCCAAATCACACAATCTTCACATTTTTCCTTCCTCAAACTTTTCCTCAATCCAATCAAGACAACACTAATGACTAAATCGCAATTAATAAACATCATTGTGATATTTCCAGTTCCTTCTACTATCCGTATCCTTAATTATATTCAGTGACTGTATCACGACAGCTATGATAATACCATCACATCCCTTTTTTTGCAGCTGTCTGATTATCATTCTGCTAACAACAGCTTAACATAGTCATGGTCTCTTCCTTTTGTTCAGAGCTTTTCTTTATAATAAGGAGGATTTTAATTTAGCACAAAATGTTTAATGGTGCGAATGAAACGAAGAAAATTTTTGCGTGAAATGAAAATGAAAATGCGAATTTTTCCGCTAATTAAAAATGTTTTCTTTTTTGCCTTCCTTTTGGGGAGCTTTCAATGACGGCTTTCTATCTATTCAACTGAATTGATTCACATTTCATGCCATTTTTAGTGTTTGGTGGAAAATTGTATATTTTTTGCAAATCTCTTCGACGTGAAATTAAACAGACATTAATGTGAGGTGATTTTAGAGAAATTTATTAGTTTTGGATTGAAGATTTTAAGTGGATATTTAATGACAAAATCTTATGTTTGATGAAAATTTAATTAAATTTTCTCAGATGCAGGCTTGAAATTTAATCTCATAAACATGCTTGATGACGGGTAATTTTGTCAGTTGGGTTTGGCGAAGTCATGGTTTCGATGAATTTTCGAGATCAAAATTGAGACTTATACCGAGACACTGAGATCTGACCGACACTGAGACACTAAGTCACTAAGACATTAAGTCACTGAGACACTAAATCACTGAGACACTGAAACATTTAGACACCCAGGCTCCAACTAAAACATCGAGACACCAAGATACCAAAACTTAAACACCAAAGCAAGCTTAAAACCTTCCTAAAACCTCCTAAAGATAGCATTATGGAAGTAAAATTCGCTACATTTGAACTAATTTGAATTTTAACAGACTTAATTTTTGTAACAATTTTAAAATCCATTGAGTTTTATCGAGCAATAACATTAGATTAAATGAAGACTATGGAAAATGTAACAGATAAGCATTAAAATTGAATTCATGAGAAATATATTTGAGATATTAGTATTGAAGAGCGATTGGATATTTTGAATATTGTGAAAGATTTCGAATATGTGGAATTGAAAAAACTGATTAAAGATATTGAAAATGTTCTTCATTTTTGATTTATGTTAAATAGATTCCTGAATTGCATACGTCGAATAATGGAATAATAGTCGAAAATATCGAGACTCAGGACGACATGATTCTAACGAAGTGCCTGATCTGAATTCGTTTTGAATAGAGTCACGCTGGTGACCACGGTGATTAATCAGGAGATTTTTAGGGTTCGTTCGTTTAGTACGTTATAGAATAACTTTTTCAAAAATGAACAGTGGAATTTTTCGAATTTCCATTGTGTAAATCAGATTACTTAATTAGAATTACTTACTTACTTTGCAGACCGAACAGATCAAGTGTTATGATAAGGATGGCCTCCCTCAGTCGGCGCCTGAAACTGGCTAAATCGCCGTGGCGTAAAATTGCCAATTACCAATCTTAAGAGCGATACTATCTCTATCAAATCAGATTAACCCCTACAATCCTTCTACTGTACACCCTAAAAATTGAACGAACCTTATCTAAGAATGTCAACCTCGCAGCTTTAAATAGCAGCATAATTAGAATTTCTTTTTAGTCCAAGAATATTAAACATTCATTCTCTGGATTCCAAATCAGTTTAAAATTGATATTAGAAAAGTTGCTGTCGACATTTTTTAATCAAGAGATTTTGTTAATAATTTTATGAGTAAGGATGCATCTGAAGACAATGAACACTAAGCGCATCCAACGTAGCAGCTTCACAGGAAATTCTTAATTCCAAAACACAGTAAATTTGCATCTCAATCTCCATTAAAAATAGTTCAGTAAGTGTTAAGCGATAACACTTGTTTGCCAACACCCACAAACAGCAAGCATCTATGCATGAAGCCATACATAAAGTTCAATATCCAATTGAAATTCACATTCAAATCCTCCTATTCAACTTCTTATTGCATTATCTAATTAAAATGAATGGAAACAAAGTCCGTCCATTCACTATGCATTCACATTTTACCCCTACTCGATAATCGATTTATAATTACAATTATTATTAATCCACTTAAAAGGAATGAAATGAAAGCTGTGAATTCAATGTACACTCCTTGTTATTTGATGATAGCAAATGGAATTATATAATAGTTTGCAAGGAGGTTCGTGACATGAAGGATTTGTGGAATATTCTGAGATGATTTTGCACTTACTTTGTTAGATTAAATAGAGGGAATGCATGTTGCATGTGGTTTTGAAATAGACGTAAGGATTATTAAGCGTTGGATGGTTCTAAGTATGAGTATTGAAGGCCAAATGTGTGATTGAATGGGGTACGATATATCGTGGTGTGTGGAGTGTCGACAATGTAGCAATTGGGGTTGGCAATTGGCAAAGGGGAGTCAGCGACAGAGCTAGTTTTAGACGTCAACTGAGAGAAGCTATGAATCATAGCTGATCTGAAAGGTCAGCGAAGAAGAATATGAAGTCATGGAGCGTCTAATTGTTCAAAAACTTAAATAGTCACCTGAAAGCAGTTCTTTATCTTTGTTCAGAGCAGAACATCACTGTTATGTCTAAGTATTGTAAGAATCCTTGCCATATCGACAGCATTCCATATGCATAATGATTGAGAGATCGGTCTCTAGTAGGAATCGAACCCTCGCATTTAGAACTGGATGATACAGATACCCGGTCAGCTGCATAACCAGCCGACCACAGAGGCCTTACTCTCGCATTAGCAAAAAAGCAAATAAATGGCTCGATACCAAAAATTTTACTCTGTTCAGCTACCACAATCACAGAAACTCCAATGTATCCTGATTTTACAGCACTGAATACTTTTTATCGATAAACAAACAAATACTTAATTCTAATTACCACTCAAGATTGCTCCCAAATTCTTCATTCAGTTTTCAAAAATAACTCTCCAGACCATGACTAGCACAAACCAATCTTAACTTAATTTATTGAAAGTAAACGTAACTAAAATTCACTAATTTTCAACTCTACCGGCGCCTAAATTCGTACACAAAAAAAAATCATTAAAATTACCATTATGTCAGCATCTAATGTGCAGCAGTAGCGATCGTTAATTTCTGTTCAATTTAATAAGATTACATCAGATGCATTAACAATCCAAAAATTTCATATTTACTTCTTGTTTTCATCCAAAAAAATGTATGACTTAATTACGATGAGATCTAGGTGCGGCATCTGCATTAGTTTATACGCAATTGATGCATGAAATTTTTCTTATTTTCTTTTCTTTCACTAAATCTCAATTTTTGGCAATAACCAAATTGGCACATACGTGTATATAACCTGTTACTTACTCTTTGGTAAGTGATTTTTTGCGGCTATATGCTTCTTATTATTGTCATTTTTTTGTCTATCGCCGAAAGTCCGAGTGAAATGAGATGATGACAAAATGAATTGAGTCAAAAGCACTTTAATGCTCGGTCAGACGAAATTGGAAAGATAAGTCAAATAACCTTGAATTATTCGCTTGTGCAGTCGATGATTGTAAATCTTGTTTTGTGTGTTGCACGTAATCCTGAAGTCATTTAGATTATTTATTGAAGTCTGGAGAACCTTTCTGTCAATTTTGATAATTGAGGGAGAGTTTGATGTCTAGGATGGGATGTTGAAGAGATAAAAATTGTTATAGTGATGCATTGAGAATATTTAATGGATTGGAGATTTCAATTTTAAGGATCAGAGGATGGAAAGTCTTCTTGGTTCGACATTATCGAGTGGGATACTGTAGGAAATTTAAGTTTATGAAGGCAAAATCAGCTTTTAAGGAGCTTTTAGGGCACACTACTTGTCATTTTATGAGTTATCGTCAATTTAGTGATGTATTGACAGGATGCGGTTCACTTAGATAAAGAAGTTTGTCACTTTTGTCCCATTATCGTCACTTTTGTCCCATTTTTGTCACTTTTCAACTAAGTTCTCCACTTACCATGCATTGGAAACCTAATTACCATCCATTCGTGCCGATAGCAATCCATACAAAGTAAAAACACTAATCGTAGCTAGTTTGTAGTTGTTCAAGTATCATAGAGCATACCCGATCGACACGAATGACTAAAGCTCCCCTGTAAAGCTTATAGGACTCGTTACTCGCTTTTTCTAGTTACTGGAGACTTCTTATTTTCTTATTTACTTACGTCGCTGATCGTACAGATCAATTGTGATCCATGACCTCTCCTAGGGGTCGCATGAAGCTGGCTCTATCGCTGACTTCCATTTGACAATTTCCAATTCCAAGCGCAACACTATCTCTATAGACAGATTCCATCCAAAAGTTCTTTAGTCGTCCGCGAGTTTTTTTACCATCCAGATAGTCAGATTTGAAGAATTTAATTATTGGAACTTCTACAGGTCTCCTAATAACATGAGTAGAACAACCTGGAGACTTCATTGCCTATAAACACATTATAACGACCAATGAGCTCTGCTAAAACTAATCTGAAGCTGGTTCTTTCATTAACTATCAACTGTTCATTTCTAATTTAAAATTCAGCACAGCTACTTACAGCTTTAAACCATTTATTCTTAAAAAATCCATCAAAAATAGCCATAAAATTGCTATTTTAACACCAAAATCACCCAAAATCACATCCAACAAGCCATTACAAACTCCTGCAACCAATCAAAATCGACACTCAATATCCATCTGATTTACAGCCTTTCAAGCTTATCAACTAGAACAAGACGCAAAGACATAAATGACAACCTTTCTCTTTGAATCGCATTAAAAAAAAGTAATTTAATTGAAGTCAGAATAAAAGACTTAAAAAAAGTTGATTTAATTGCCATTAAATATGTAAATGAACTGTGAACATGTCTTACGTAATTGTAGCACGAAACAGTTCCTTTAATTAAACACAAAAGACCGAAACAAAATTAAATGCACCATTTTTTTTTTTGTGGCTTTTGTATTCATCGCGACCTCGACTCTTTCTTGTTAAATTTTATCGTTATTTCATTAAATATTTATTAGACCAAATTAGTCGGTACCTAATCGCAGATGCAATTTTTTTTTTTATTTGGGAAACTGAAGGTCTTGGAATGGAAATTTTCAATCATTTAGAAACGATTGTAAAAATTTATTGCACTTGCTAATGGACGTAATTGTTAAGTAAATATTTAGACAGTAATTGTAAATTAAGCGTAAACTTCGTAGGAAAGTTTTGATAGATTTGTTCAGTAGACCCTAAATAAAATAGACGAATGTTTAAGGCAGACAATTGGTTGACTTGTGTTATTTAACTGTCTACGTGATGGCAGGCTGATTGGATTCGAAGAGTTGGCAATTGCCTGGAATCAGAAAAGCTTGCTGAATATCATTTACCATCAATTTGCATTTGGTATTGGCAATTGACAGGCGACAGCCGGTGATAGAACCAGCTTTAGGCGACATCTAAGGGAGATCGTAGATCACAATTGATCTGTACGTCCATCGAAGTAAGTAAGTAAGTATCTGCAATCAACGGCAATCGACCGACACCGATAATAGGTGTTAACGGCCCCGGCCAGTCTGCGGTGAAAAGTATCACCAAACGGCTTTCGATGGCAGATGTCAACGGCCATCGGTCGAGACTAGTCGCCGTTGAAAGCTGGTCGCCTAAATTAACATCCAGCAGATTGCCAACTTTGTTTAAATTTGTATCAATTTGTGAAATTATTTTGAGAAAAAGCTTTTATTGATAATTTAAAGACTTTTACGCTCGTGTAAGCATGGCACTCTTGTGTTAAGTTTAAGAAGAAGCAATGAGTTCTCTTTAAATCAAGAATAAATATTTCTTTTTTGAGACTCTTATGAGAACATGTCAAAATTCCTGTTTAAGTACGTCTGATGCCCAATGATTAGATCACAGATAGATCATTCTAATTTTGGCAGTTTTGTCTACATTTAGCTTATTATTCTTGATTCTTCACTAGACAAGCATCAATAAGACTTAAATGGATTGAGAAATCAAAATTTTAACAATGTTGCATCAACCTTGTTCTTTTAATAGTAAGATGGATAATAAAAACTGGTCTGATTGCAGCAACTAGCAAGCAAGCGACTTGTCAAAATGTTTTAATGATTTATTGCAAAAGATATTTAATTATTGTAGCTTATTAAGCATGTGTGGATATTATATCTCTGGAATTGACTTAAATGAGTTTTGTTTGATTAAGAATTACAAGTTAATTATATAAGACTTCAAAAGCTGTGTGGCTGGCAACAAGATTCATCCTGAGCGACGCAAAATGGGAAAGGCTTCAACACGGTGCTTTTAAGGTTCTGCTATAAATAGAATCCACAATTGTTGGCAACCATAAGGACGCCAAACGAAGGCAGCTTCCATTTTGTAACAATAAAAAAGGTTTACCGGAGCCTTAAAAGCTCCATAACTGCGCCTGCTCCATTTGTGTCGCTCAGATCTACATATTGTTTGTCAAAAATCAATTTCTAATGAATTCATCCCATTCGTAATGATATCCATGACAGAAACTCAGCTGTATATCATAAACTAAACCAGAAATTGCATTCATATCAGACTCAAAAGCTTCATCAATAAGTTTCGAATTTCAAAGCTTCAAATTTCCATCGAATTGGAAATGAGACTGCAAAAATCTCTTCCTAGATGATTTAACAAAAAAATTCCATTTTTTGAGGTAATTGAAATGCATAAATTATCATCCGCAATTAAATGGCTAATGCAGACCCAAAAATAGCTGTAAGCATGATTAGTTCCAAATTAAATGATATTAATGAATTGAAGTGAAAATAAAGCTTTAAATAAAATTTTCGAGATTACTCAATGATTGATTGAAGTTGAAAAGATAATTTTCATGAGAAGTTATTAAGGCACAATTTATGAAGAAATAATAATTATAAATGATTGAATGTATTTACTAAATAAACGGAGCAAATATTTTTATATCCAAAGTAATTTGGACTTTGAGATTTTTTGAATAAATAAAATGAATGTTTTTGGCACTTCCATGTGAATTTTTTATTGATGCAATGAATTTAAAATTGTTTTATTTCATTAAACCTGTGTGCCGTGGGACCATGAAATGTTTTGAAAATTGAGCCGTTGTTAGTTTGTTTCAGTGGTGGGCCAACTTGTTGCTCCGACTTAGAGCCTGGATTGCAAAAATATGCTTTCCATCTGACTCTGTTTCTGGCTGTATCACAAAGCTTGTACAAATTCTCAGTTTTGACATCTAAATGACATTCCTTAATTACCGTCGCCATGTTGTTCTTGGAGCACCTGGGCGCCTTTTCCCTTGTGGATTCCAACCAAGAGCAGAATAGCAAGGTTTAGTCTCACTTCCAGCTACATCACCATTTCTTAATCCTTCAGCTATCAAGGTGTGCCTCAACACAAAAAGGTTTTCCACCACTGCGTTATTTCATCAAATAATTCTAATTGTTGTCATATAATAAATTTATTGTATTAAATTTGAATTTCTATCAATATTATGGATGATGTTAGTCCAGAACTATGTGAATAATGAATCAGTTCTATTGATTGGATTATCAATTGTAAAGCCGCAATAATATGCAATTTAATTATTGGCTATAAAATGAATTGCTACCATCAACTTACCATAGATTTCAAAAGTGAGTTCAATAAAGCTACTAGCTAGTTATTACCGTGCGACTATAATTAGCTTAAGCACCTCGATGGTACAGAGATCTAGCTCTTTGGTACTTTCAAATTACAAATTCTCAAGAAATTCTGATTGCAAATTC
Source organism: Chironomus tepperi (assembly GCF_022539635.2). Classification (NCBI taxonomy): domain Eukaryota; kingdom Metazoa; phylum Arthropoda; class Insecta; order Diptera; family Chironomidae; genus Chironomus; species Chironomus tepperi. Next base: position 9,493,092 of record NW_027226207.1, read on the forward strand.
TGGGCTCGAAACCTAAGACAGCGATAATTCAAGTCTAGAACATCCAATTGTTGACAACAGACAGGAATGCAATAAACCTAACCAATCTAAATATTACTATAAGCTCATTCAAGAGGCAATCTACAGAATTTATCAGCTGTACCGACTGTATCAGCTATTATCAATCTATTTTGAGTGACACATAATCAGCTGAAGTAAAATTGGCATGACCAATGATTTTACAACGTCATTTTCATGATGTGTCAATGAGGAATGGACTTATGAGGAAATTAGAACATTCGATGGCAATACAGTCCAAACTGTGTGTCACGGGACACTAATGTCTTGTATATGCCATGTATATGCCGTTTGCGGTTTCGGTCGTGGCTTATCACTAAGGTGTACTGGGACACAAAGAAGTCATGTTCTATGTCATGTCACTTGCAATTTATTTCTTATTTTTTGTTCATTTACACTCACTCAAATGACTACGATATGCCACTCGAGTCCACTATCCCCCTTCAATTCCAAAAACTCTTATTAACCACCCAACAAACAATAACAAAAGGATGCAAATTGCGTGCATTCACTGGTCATTTACCCCTCTATGGAGAAAATTATTGAATTCATTATGAATATATCTTGAATTTACCATCTTATTATGTCCACATATAACATAACACAGCTGCAAGTTTCAACTATAGATGAATAATTCATCTATTTGGATTATGAAAGTAAAAATTTTATAAAAATTAAAAAGAGTATTGCGGATTTGTTTCAGTCACCTTGAAGCATTGGATAATTTTAGAGAAAATTTATGGTTTGATGCGAGATGGGATCATTGATCTTTGAATATTGACCATAAGCAATGCTTATTATTAGCTGTACAATCTAAAGACATTTACTCTAAATCTGTCCATTCGTCACATGTTGTTATTAATAATTATCACAAATATTTTTAATTTTTGATTGACAATTGCGACGACCTTGCTGTATATTATGGACTTTGTCGGAGGTGAAGTGGCTTGCAATATGTATCTTGGGGCAATGAAGTCATTAAAGTTCAATCCTTGTGGGGAATTTTGTGAGAAATATTGAGGAAAATGATATAAATGGTCAGTTCTTGGGTTAGTCATGATGAATTCTGGTTATTTGATCAAGGGGTCTTGGGTGTCAGTTCTTCATGCATTATTTAGGGACAGAAACAATAGTTGTCCTTATTGTGTCCATACCAAGGATGAGGAATTGACTAAAATGACCAAAAATTGATCCAAATTGATGTAAAAGCCTCAGTTCCGAATTAATGCTCTATTCCTACAAAAAGGACCCACATCTGGAAGGTAACCTGCTAAACAACAAACCCCAACTCTGACAAAATCCATCATAAGGGAAGGAAGAATAATTAATCTAAAAATTAATGTTAAAAAAGCTCACATGCAAGTCGCAATGAAATAAGAAAATATCTTAATTATTTTTTTAAATTTATAAGATTGTTTGATGTTGGAGCTGAATAAATTAATACTAAGCATGACAGAAGTTAATAGCATTTTTGTTTTTTTGTTAAGCACAAATGCTGCTAATTAGACGTACTTCTAATTATTGTGGATTGACTTTTTTATCTGTAATTGGAATGAGGTCGAGAAGGGATTAGCTTTAGGGGATTCTTTGAGGTTTTTTAAATGATTTGAAGGATTTGTGATGCAACATTGTTGCCGGAACAACACAGTGTATTCATTAGGCAAAAATACGTTAGAACTAGACACCAACTGGTCGTTAAATTGACATCAACTGATTACAACGTATTTTTGTCCACTCGGGATTATGTCGACGTATCAAGACAAGGCGTGAAGTTGTCTTGATGGCAGATTTATACCTTATTGTGCTGCTCGGGTTGGTTGTTATTGAATATTTAATTAAATTTGAATTAATATGTCAGAAATTCAATTAAATATTCATGTATGCGATAAAAAGCTTTAAATTGAAATTAAATTATTCTAATTCTATGTTAGCTTAGAATACAAGCAGGAAGAATTAATACATTGAATGACTTACTTACTTCGCTGGCCTCAAAGACCAATTGTGAACCATGGTCTCTCATATATGTTGCCTAAAACCAGCTCTATCACTGGCTACCGTTTGCCAATTACCAATTCCAAGTGCAATTCTGTCTCTATCGCCAGTTTCCTTCAACGAAAGACTTAATGGATAGAACTCAGACAAACCTTTGACAATCCAGAACAAACAATTTGTATTTTCAATTAAATTGATTGAGAATACTCATGGAGACGCTCATTTAGATGAATATGTTCACTGTTTATTGGGGTATATCAGAACAGTCATTAACAGGGGCGTTTGATCTCAAAGTTGCTGAATACTCCTCCAATCAATAACTTCCCCGAACAGCACAACGTGTTCACTAGGGTACTGCTATGTTGCCATGTTAACGATAATGCGCAGAGTTGCTCAGATGGCACCTTGATGGCCAATTTCGATCTATTTTCCAGATAAAAAATACTTTTGACTGCATTGTGCTGTTCGGGCTCAAATTCTGAGTAATTAAATTTATTCAAATTGTTACATAATTCAGAATTCCAACAAAAATTATTCACATGAGAAATAAAAACAAATAAAATTTTCCACAAACAAACAAACATTAAACTATCATTAACAGTCCCCAGCTGGCAGCTCCAAAAAATTGAGAACACATATTGAGGAGCTGCATACAAAACAATTTATCATAATACGTCATGTTAACAACAGTAATTTTTCATAGTTTTTTATAGCTAAGTAAGTTATTAATTATTATTATGCATTTGTTGTCTGTACTTAAACCTTTAAAAATACAAAATATGAACAAGTTTTTTCTCTCTTTCTGTTATGTTCAACGAAAGGAACTTCCCCAATGACGCAATCCATGTCAATAGATTAAATGTTAATCTCAAGTTTGTAGAGTGTGAAATTAAGTATATGCTCGTTGGATATGCTTTTTTTTTAACTTGATGCAGATTTTCAGCTTAAGCTCTTCAAATTTGCATGCATTTTTTTAAGGTTTGTAATTTTTAAGTAGATTTAAATATAAAATGAATTATTTCCGGATTGGAATTTGAACTGTTAATGAACTCGACTAGATTGAGCGAGACATAGCAATGAATTGCATTTGCTGCTGTAATAATGAGTTAAAATCAGTCTTCACGGTGGTGTTAGGGCAAATTCATGTCTTATAAATGGATATATGTTGAGTCGGTTTCGAGATCTGGAAGCGTCGCGAAAAGCTAGGTTTTCCCGCTTACCACTCCACTTTTTATCTGCTGCTTCTTTTGTAGGTTGACACCGCCTACCGTTGAACCCTTCAGCAGGTCATCGACGTCCAATCCTTCCAATGTAAGGTGACAACCCTTGTAAAGGTTAATCTGCGGAACGTGGACTGAAAAGCGGTCAAACTTCACTTTTGCCAACTCTGTCAGAGCTTGAAGTTGACTGAACTCACAGCTCGAACAGCTCAAGTTTGATCTTGATGTCAATTCTGAGCTCTAAATTAAAGACAGATTAAACTAAAATTTATTGGAAGATTCAGTAAATTTTATTGTCAAATCTAGTAGAAATTTAATTCAATTTCATGTCCATTTAGTGTCTTCATGAATACGCTTAGTATAAAAAATTGTCTCTAAACTTTTACGACATCATTTCCATGAAAAACTGTTTTCATTTCTTAAGAAAATACTGTTGAATGCTTGACAAAAACAATCTTTCAAATTCACATAACAGTTTATTTTTATTATCTCCAACATATAGCTTTAATGATGTTATTTCCCCACAAAATTAAAACATCATCACTTATAGACAATATTTTCACATTAATTGGTGATTTTGTAAAGAAATTAAGAATACAAAGGCAAGAATTCCACAATTTTTGTGCCAATATTTAATTACAAAGCTATAAAATGTCCTTGTCAACCCCATCCTGAATTTACTGCATCCTAAATTGTTTTCTTGCTGCTTAATCACTTTTTGTTCAATGAATTTTGATACTACGAAATAGAGAGGATGCAATTAAAAGCATAATACCGTACATCTTCTAAATATAACTTAATTAATATGAAAACTATTATTTTTTATACTCGGAACTAACGTTCATTTACTTCAGAATATTTAAACTTTTAAATGGGGTTATTTTGGATGCAATGTTATGCTGTATAAAAGCTCTCAATAACACAATTTGAATGCATATTTTGAAAGCTTTAGAATGAACAAATCTTTAGTTTAAAAGGAAGTGGTGCAATGTTCTTAAAAAGGTTTCCTGAATACTCAGTTTCGACGAATTATTGAGACTAAGACCGGAGCCGAGACCAAGATTGTAACTGAAATAAAGCCGAAACCGAGACCTAAATTGGAACCGAAACTAAGACCGCAAGCGAGATTAAGACCGGAATTGAAAACAGGACCAGAACCAAGATCGTAACCGAATCTTAGACCCAGACTACACAGGAATTCTTCAGAGTTTCGGTCTCGACAAATTTCGATAACAATACCGTGGAAGTCTTAATCTTGGTCTTGATATCCTCTAGCTTTTATCTAAAGCGTCGCAAGAATTGTAAAAGTCCTTGGTCATGTCGACATGGGATTTTTGCAGAGCTTGAACTTAAGTCGAATGTCATATGGAATCGAGTTGACTTCTCTATACAAAATCTGAGTCGACTTTGTGCTCTGAGGATTTTTAAATTTAAGATTTAGAAAAACATATATTTGGTCTGTTGCCTTACCACTCGGCCTTAAAAGCTTTATCCTCGCATGGCTCTTGAATCAGCAAATTCGCATATTTATGATTTAATACCCTGAATTCTTCAATAATTCAACATCCATTCAACTAGCAAACGAGGGCAAGAGAAGAAATTAAATTCATTGAGGAGATAATCAAAATATTCGATTTTACAGAAACTGCACAGATAAGGCATGAAATTGCTCCAACGGCCTCCTTTACAGCTGATATCTGCCGATTTCTATGTCAAAAAATGGAATCAGCTTCATTGTTCTATTCAGAACCAATTCCTAACCATAACATTCAACAACCCCCAAAAAGCACTTGAGAAGTTTGTTAAAACTGAAAGAGTAGACACCACAGCTGCTATCTTTTTACCTTAAATAAATTTTATACAAGAGATGAATTGTAAAAGTTTTGTATTTCAAACTTCATGTTCAACTATTGAAACTTGAACTAGTTTTAAAATTAGTAAAAAAAACTATTTTTTGTGCTGATAAAGAGACCTCCAATTTACATATATGTACAGCATGACTGCTCTTACAACTCTCTCGAAAAACAAATAAATTGACCTTATGAATATATTTTTTTTTGATAAATTAAAAAAGGCGTCAAACAGCTGCTGTTGGACATTCATTCAGAGATTAATTAATATCTCCAGGTCGTGACAATGATGATTGAAATTTATTAGATTCCATTGAAATTTTGTGTCAGTATGTGACCCAATTTGTTTGATATATCATCGCGAAAAAAATTGATATGATTTCTTAATTGCTGAAATATATTTTTTGATACATACTTTGTCAAGGGTGCGGATAAATGCGTGTTTTAATTGATGTTGAAATTGTTTACCCTTTTGACTGAATTGGAATTGGATTTTTATAGAGTTTGAACTGTTGATTGTCATGTTATACATATTAAAGCAGTGGTGGGCAATCTGGCAATTTGGCAATCAGTTGCAACGCTAATGTGACGTCAAATTTCATTGGAATTGTCATGACCTGCATGCTGTGTGCGGTTTGGGTCCTGGCTTATCACCAATTGTTGCTCAATACTGAATTAAAGCTTTTTTTGAGCATTTATTTTCAAATAGATAACTTGTTGATTTGAGTATGTTGCAGTAAGATATGAGAAGCTCTTTGGAATGAATATTTTACTGGATCTAGATGTCTAGAGTCAGACTCTTATTAGTATTATCTTTATTTATTTCTGAATTGAAAGAAAAGAAAAGCCGCCTTAATCTGGAACACTAGAACACGAGGATGCTCGAGGATGGTGCTGATGGAACACCATCTCGAACACTTAGGTCCGTAGCTAGAAATTTGATTGGAGGGGATGTGAAATAGTTTTGCTTGGATCATAAAAATGTATGGGTAGAAGAGGAGTTCTTATGGGATTCTTGATTAAAATCCAAGCAAATTAAACAAGAAGGCCGGAAAATGGTGAACACCAGGATCCTGAATACCTCATTGTAGACACTATTATAGAATTTGAAACATTTTGTCTGATTCAACTTTCATACTTAATAACTTCGTTGATCGTACAGATCAACTGTGATCAATGATGATGATGATTAGTTCCTACTGACCCACTGCAAATCTTATTAATTTGAACTGTGATCTATGGCTTCTCTTAGTAGACGTCTGAATCTGATTTTGTCGCTAGCTGCTCATATCTGGTTCAACCAATTTAGAGTAATTGATATTGTCTCAAAAACGACTGCAATAAATGATCCAAAAATGCATTCTTGTGTAACTATAAATATTAAACATATTTTCCAAGTCTTTAATTTATCTAAATCTCCAAATCTTGATTGCTCTTGATTGGTTTCAGACATCGAGAAAGTATAAAAATTAATTAAAATTTTGTGCAATAATTTCACCAATAAAATCCAAGTCATCAATTGAAAGTTGCTAAAAAAATCATTTTTTTGCACTAAATATCAAGAAGCAAAATGCCAAAAAATCCCCAAAAAAAAGCTTCATCCCATTCATCTTTACCAAAATTAAAGAGAGTACTTTCATCACATAGCTCAATTAATGATCAATTAAATTCACAATATATTCATTATGATCCATTACATCCAAAAGTAAATCTATTTTGATTTTTTTAATGAGTCAAAACATTCATTATTATATCACACGTGAATCACGTACCGATTAGCTTCAAAAAAGTGAATGTATTAAGTAAGATGAAAAGAAGCATCACTAGGCGAAAATAAATAAGTTTTAATGAAATAGCTAAGTAGATTGAGGCATTGCAAATTTCAAATTGCTCCCAATATATCGCTGCTGACTTCTTTTTTTATGAATTTCGAATGTGAATGAAGAAAAAAATTGCACATTTTTAATAATTTTAATATTGTTCATTATGTTGCATGAATTGAGCCTAATTTTGTGCTGTAATCAATTGAATAATTTCATTTGAAATTTTTGGGGAAGTTTTTTTTTTGTCGGGTTTTTAATTGAATTTGGCTATTCAGAGGACATGATAAGTTATGAATATTGCAATATTTACAATTAAAAGGAAAGCAAATCGGCTGATGTTGTAACGAGGTCTACTCAGAGGTTAAGAAGCTGTTTAAGTCAATTTGAGCTTGGCAGTGGCTCCTAAGTGTCTTTAAATTGCCTCTAAATAGCAATGACATTCTATTTACTTATTGAATGTTAAAAATAACCTTTATCTATCAGATCATGAAGATCCAGAGCTGGACAAAGACTAATTATTGTTTAATAAGTGATGATCCGCCAGATAGCCGCTTTCAGTAGACCTACAGTTTATAAAGACATCATAAGCACTTATTTATTGACATTAAAGTCTGTAGCCAACTAAGAAAGGCTTTAAGTATGCTTTCTCGGTATCAGGAACGGGACCGAGACAGGGAAATCTCGGAAAAGTTCAGGTTTCATCTCTTCTCGGTCCCGAAAATCTTCTGGAACTGGGATTTATAGAACGTATAGCTTTAAGTCCGGTTTCCACTTCGTATGATTTGAAAAACGACAGTTGAAGAAATTCTCGTCTCGGAACTCGAACCAATGATAGCAGGGTCAATGTTGTCAGATACGAAGCCACTTACAACTCATTGATAGCAAGTTTTAATTGAATTTCAACGTTTAGTAGTTTTGATCACTAGCAGACCGATTATCAAGCCTAGTCAAATGATTCTTATTTCTACTTGTACTTTCCACTCTAAAGTTGCCATAACTTTGAAAGTCCGGACAGCAAAAGTCCCAAAAGTTGCCTCTACAATCGATTCCTGCCAACTCTTGTCCACTTAATTGCATCGTGACCAAAATTTCATAATTTAAAGCCAATTTTTTGCTACCAAAAAACTTGCAAATTTGCGTCACTAAACGAATATATTTCCTCATCATACAAATCCTTCCACATGACTGCAATGCAAACTTAATAATAATTTTAATCCACAAACACAATCTCAGTTGACCACATGGTCTAGACTGAATACTTTTTTTGATATAACTGAATAAATCCCGTTTGATTGATATTGAGTGCTGTCAAAATTGTGACGACATTTTTGCATGAAAAATTTGATAATTCATAAAAAATAAATTAAATGCTGTTTGGCGTTTTTTGTGCTGATACCCAGCTGAGGTTGATCAATAGATGCATATCAAAGTTGATTTAAAATTGGATTTAATTGTGGTTATTTCAGATCTTTTTGTTAGAAATTTGTTGTCATGGTAACTGTGGATTGATGAAATTTTTTGGGGTTGAAGGTTGAGTCATGTGTGGCTTTTATCTTCTTGTTTGAACCCCAAATGTAGTCAACTTGGGTAATCAGAGCTTGATTTGCCTTGCTTTATGTCTCGTTCTAACCAAAGCGACCCAAATGAGGAATGATTCGCTACGGAGCATTTAAGGCTCCAATAAACCTCTTTTATTAATATCAGATAAAATGCGCCTAATTTTGCCGTCCATATGACTGATAAACGGAGCCTCAACTCTATGATGGAGCCTTTTATACTTGTGTCGCTCGAGGAAGGATGATGCGCCTCGTGAATGTCTATCACTGCTAATGGTCCTTAATTATTTTCGTTTACTGAATAAGTTTATTGAATAAGTCATTAAGATCCTTGACCCATTCTGGGTGTCGTTTGAAACAGGCTTTATCGTTGTCTATCCCTTGCCAATTTTCAATGTCAACAGCTTTCTTCCATCCTTCCAAACTCGATTCAGTTAGTCGTTTGATCAAAAATTCAGCCGCCATCCCAGTGTGACTTTGTCACTGTACCAGATTTAAACCAAATCTGGGACAAAGTTGAAGTTACATTAGCCTGATACAGAATTTTGGATCGATTGACCGACTGTGTCATTCTTTGGATCTTTCCTCATGCTATTTTGCCATCTGGAAAGTCTGAATTATACACAATCTTAAACCGTATTTCTACAGCTGTTACAGCTCATGCAGCCTCTACAGATGTCAAATTTATTGCTGATAACTGATCTTAGACATACAAAATCATTGACCTTTCAATTTCTCTTATCGCTAATCAATAAGTGTGACTCAATTTTGATATGTACATTCATTAAGCCACGACTCAATTTTCACAAACACGACTGCATTGATAAATCTAACAAAACAATCATAATTTACGATTTGTCAATTTACACTTTATGCTACAGCCATAATTCATTCAAGCCGGTTGGCTTATCTGACCCTTTATTGCATATATCCACAACCATATCATATATGACTTTTCCGTTTTTACATCAGCATTTATTTCCAGTCTCTATTACATTTCTGTAAGTTGAATAATCTGTAACAAATCATTGAAATAATCACAATTAAGACACAGAAAATCTCTCTTTTTCGGACCAACAGCACAGTAGCAAGAAGCAATAAAAACAAAAGAAAAAGCATTTATTCTGCATTACCTCACCGGAGTAAATCCGAAAAATTGCTTCCGACTTTTTTCTTTCCATTTCTTTCTATTTATCTGTCTCAAATGTTATTTGTCATACTTTACTGCACACACGTTTGTGCGTAAAAGTCTTTTTTATTCTAGCACAATTGCACGTGTCGCCGTTTTTTTTGATAATGACAAAAATTGATTCAATTGGAGCTTTTTTGATCTTACTTCTTTTTTTGCGCGTAGATGAAGAAAAAAAAAGTAGCAAAAAAGATCAAAATAAATTGGGTTTAATGCATGAAACAAGAAGCAAAATACAAAAGAAGAAAGAAACATATGAAAAGTAAGAAATGGGGATGATGTTGATGGATAGAGCGCATGTTGACTGTTTTTTTTTAATTTATTAATTTTGGATTAACAAATTTGTTGAAAAGTAATGTACTAAGCAAATATGTAGACAAAGCTCAAAGTTAATTCAAATTTTATATGGAGTCTAATTGACTTGAGTTTGGTTCATACAAAATCTAAGTTAACGTTGGGCTCTGTGTGCATTCGGAAGGTACATGAGGTCAAAATGCCCAAAACCTCCAACCCTAGACTAGCGTAAATTTGTCTTCAGGTCGGATTCGATGAAATTTGGCCTTAGGTCAGAGTAAAATTTGTTTATGCCGTGTATTTTCCGGAATAGATTAAGGATCTTTAAAGTATATGAATTTGAATGAAATACTGGCATTATAAACATTCTTATCCATAATAAAAGATCATATTGAATTTAATTGATTAAATTGCCTTAAGTTCACTTCCATTGAAGTCTTGACTTCCAAATTTAATCCACAATGAAGGTTTTTGAACTTTTAATAAATGACCTTTTGCTTTGCATTTCTCTAAAGTTCACATCAAAGTAGTCTTGGAATTTAAAAAAGCCAAATAAATTTCAAAATTTTAATAAAAATTAATTTCATTTCCGTCAACAATTCCATTCCAATTTTGATCGCCTAATTGATAAGCAGACAATTGCAAATATCATCAAAAATACTTTGTTATGTAAACTTCGACAAAAGAAATTATGAAAACAAATCAACAGATAAGATCGTGACCAGGATCAGAGTTCAAAATTTCGATCTAGGCAGTCAAATTAATTTGTATGCAAACATGTCAATCAAACGGATATAGGAAGGTAGGTGTGGAATAATATAAAATATACATTGAAGAAGATGTCTGATTATGAATAAATTTTTGATGAGCATGTCTAATTTTGAAAGGTTTTAAGAGTTGCCTACAAAGCTTTTCTTTAGCTATGACATACCTTGGGTGGCATCGATATTATAATGGATATCTAGAATCGTTAGGCTTAGGGTTTTTAGTATCGATTCCGGAATAAAGAATATCAAAGAAAGATATTTGGTTATTTGTCTAGCCATTTGACCCTATACCCTAAATTCAGTCTCTTTTGATATTATAAACCATTGATGTACAACCTGTGTGCCATCAAAAATTGTAAAAAATTCCATGAACCGTATGTCGCATGCGGTTCTGGTCAAGCTTACCTGCAAAGTGTTCCGCGAAAAATAAAAGGTTGTCCATCACTGTCATAGACTGTTATTCTCTTCTAAGTAATGGAGCATACAATGATTGGTCAACAGTTCTCTAAATATTTGACTAATGTCTCCAAAATAGACACCATTCTGCTACCGTCTCTAAAACCACAAGTACTATAGACAGAACAACAAACAAAACCAGACAAACCGCAGACATAACCTCACATATGCATATTAAATCACACAAAAAAAAACCACGAGTAGCAAAAAAAAAATTGGTTTACAAGTTCGTACTGAAACCAATTCCACCACTCCAACATTGCATTTTACGTACGAATCGCATTAAACGCCAAAGCTGAGTAAAAGCCTATAAGTAATGGTAAAGAAAAAGTTTTAATATTAAACTCAGTTTACGTCTCTTGATGAAAAGATCTCGTATATCGAATTATATCCTTTAAAAATCCTTAAAAATTCGGAATAACCTCAAATAATTATTAAAATTTATTAACCGGCTATCGATTTATTTACACGATCATCAAAAGCATCTGCAAGAGAAAAGAAGAAGAAGTAATAAGAAGAAGTATAAAGTTGTTGTGTGGCTATAAAGAGTGAAAGAGAAAGAAAAGATAAAAAAATAAATAAAAAAAAAGAAAGAAAAAAAAAATTTCTATTTTGAGTCTTTTTTTTTTGAAAGTGAGAGTTGAATAAGAAAAAGCCGATTCCACTCAGTTTCCTCAATACCTTCGGAGGCAACGCGTTAAAAAAATAAATAAAAATTACAGTAAGACTGCTGACTTACTTAAGGAACTTAGATTAATTAATCTCTAGTGATCAATAAATTAAAAATATATACACAAAAATGAATATGAAGGTAAGCATTAATGGCTAATTATTAATACCTCGGATGTTAATCTATCCGCATAGTTTACACAACAATGTCTTGTGCAGTGAAGAGTTTTAAAATTGTATGCAGTTACGGATAATAAAAATTAAGTCTTGTGCAACAATAAAAAAAATTGAATAAAATTTACAGTCGGTGTGAAAGGTCGACTTCCAATAAATTGATACAAATTCATATGTCTGCTAAATTCCGTTTGGATATAAAACGAAAACTTTCCAATTTCAAGTTCAAAGTTTTAACATCAAATCTCTATTTTCTATAATTCACGATCGCGACTTAACGTCTTTTTTTGGTCCGAAGATTTCTACTGTTTCTACATGCTTATTTGATATTCGCATGCATTTTGGTGTGGAAAGAGATCAATTTAAATTTGAAATTTATTAGCAATATTTATAGCGGATTTAATGAAATTGGTTATGAGTTATGATTAGTAAAGGTTGTAGAGAGTTTAGTTTTGTGTTATGAACTCATCATAGTCATGCAAATGCTAATTTGCTTGCTTACTTAACTGGGCATTTCATCAATTCTGGTCAATTGCTTCCCTCAAATGAAGTTTAAAGCTAGTTTTAAGAGACACAATGCAGCAAAAGGCATTTTTCGGTGCAAAAATAGATCAAAATCAGACATCATGCTGTCCTCAGGGCAATTTAGCGTATTACAGTTAATGTCGCGTTCCAATACTGCTTTTCAACTGCCTTCATCCAAGAATTTGGTGGTTTTCCAAGAGCGTTTTGATTCATGCTATAGATAGATGGTGTAATGACATTCAGTGACACCCATTGAGTACGGAAACTGCTTGAAATCCAAACTTCGAGTATCTTCCGAAGTCGTATATAGCCGGGATAGCTCAGGACCTAGTAGGCCTCCCTTTCAGTAAAAGAGCATGCTTTCATGGTACAGTGATTGCCAGAGCTTGAAGTTGAAAAAAATTTTATATGGAAAAAGTCGATTCAAGTCGACTGGACTCCATAAGTAATTTATAGTAATTTATTATCAAAATTTGAATCGATTTCGAGCTATAAGTATTGTACTTTTGTATTTAAAAGCATTGTATTTGTCTTTAGAAGCTCTATAACCATCATATAACCCACAACTGCTTAGACATTCACTCATTACAAATGTATCCATTCATCCAAAACTGTCCCTTAATATTGAACCAATTTTGCTAAGTAATCCATTAAATTCTCCATAAAAAACTTACATTCCAAGAATCTCTTACTTAAACATCAAATTGATTCCATCATAAAGCTTCACAATTTCATTACTATTATTCTCCATTACCATTCAACAAAAATTTCATCATAACCGTACGAATAAAATCACAAATTACACAAATTACTTATGCTAAATAAAAGCCATTAAATACAACTTGAAAAATGTTTAAAGTAAACAATACAGCAAGAAGCATAATCGGCAACATAATAAACAAAAGAAGAAACAACATTAAAAGTAAGCACAGTGAATCAGTGTTTAGTATCAGAAACGGAAAAACAACAATGTGATGATATTATTTGTCATTATGAAGCTTTTGGGAGTTATCGGAAGTGACTTTAATTGATTGTCAATAGAGAAGGGGACTTTTGTGGTTGATATTTGGGTTTGGATTGGGAATTTAGGTTTGGGAATGTTGGGAAATTGAGAAGAATCCAGATTTTAAGAGATTTTTGGGTATTGTTGAGGATTTCTGGTTTTAAAGTGGATTAGAAGTGCTTAAATGCATCTAGATACGTCAAAATGTATGCTAACATGTTGTCCTTAACTCAATGCTAAGCACCAACTCAAAAATCACTTGTTAATCAAACACAAGCCTTCATATTAATCCCCAAAATCACCTCAATGTCCAAAATACCTCAGCATTCATGACACATACATAAATGCGACGAATTAAATTTTCATGCAACAAATTATAAACTAATACACAAAACTAAATCAAATTTAACTTAAATTACTTAACAATCTGCAATTATTTCAAATAATGAGATTATTTCCAGTAATTGAATCTTTCCCCAAAAAAGACATGAAATTTAATTGACTTAAAATCTCACCCAAAATTGAAAAAGAAAATAGAAAAGCTCAACGCATCATTACCGGATAAGTCATAGACATAATGACCCTATCAAAAAAAACAAACAATAAGATTGAGCTAGTGAGATGACAACAACTTCATTCCAAAAGAAATTTATATTCATAAAGATAGCGATCGTACCTCATACAATGAAACAGCGTGGCACTTACTCATGCAAAATATGATCGTAATTGAGTAATGTTTCATTTTGTGTAAGAAATTATTGAAACTTGAATTATCAGTGATTGGCAGCTGGTTTGAGAGGTATTGAATGGATTATTAAGTTGTCAGGTTGGAATTTGTTGGGGATTGATATTTTATTTGAGGAATTTTCATGGTTTTTTGTGGAATATTTTGAATTTTTGAAGGATTTTTTGGGAATTTTGGACTTTAATCCAATATTCTCAGATCTTGAGATATTCTCAGATCTCTATAGCAACAAGTGGCATTTAATTCTTAATCTTAGTGCTCAAATCTAGGTCTACAGCTAATAATAGACTCGGACTCGCGACTTTATTGCCAATTACACTCTTAAATTGGCTGCTGTGAATTCATTTACCGGTATTTTTGATTAAAAAGAGCAATAAGCAGCTCTATAGAGTCATAAACCTAAGATATTTGAAAATTAAATGCATAGCCATGTCTTTTAGGATGGGAAATGGGGATTAATAGAGAATTATAACGTATTTTGAACTGAATAAAATCACAAGAAGCAATATAAAGCCAAGAAAAGTAGAAAAATGAAGGTTTGACCCTCCATATCTCTTCCTGGAACCGTTACTGTTAGGAATTATGAACTATTCACTAAAGTTCGCTATAACCTAGCTAATTAAGCTCAATATAGTCCTCAATACTCCCTTCCAAACCGGAGAAGAACGATTGTCTATAAAATATTGCAAAAAAAATATCAACATAGACTTTGCAGTGGATTTTCATCAATTTTTAGTGCAAATCCGCTGTAAAATCAGTTCATAAACATTTGCACATCCAATTGCTCTCCCCCTGCTTCCATACTAAATACCACACCTTCCATACCTTCCATAAATTCATCATAAATCTCCTCAAACCTACAATGTCTCACATATTTTTTTTCTCTCTTCAATTATGAAGTCATTGACTCACAATCAATCGTGGTCTACAAAAAGAAAGAGCATTTGTTTGCTGTACATGCCGCACACATGAAAACGAAAGTAAAGTCATTGAAGTTTTTTTTTTAACATTTCTATTTTTTTCTTCTCTTCTCCGGTTCCTCTCTTTCTCCCAACAAACCGTGTCTTTTGCGAAAAAAAAACATAACAAAATAAGTTTCGTAATCGTTTAAGGAAAGTTAAACAGCAAGAAAAAGAGCACAAGTTAAGAATACCGTAACATGTTACGGCTATGAGTTAATTTTCGTTGTAATGTTGATGCAGCTTACTTCGAACATAATAAGGAACGACGACGATTTTAATTAATTACCTTTTGGATGGTCTTCTTGAAGATTAAGTTGTGTTGAGATAGTTAAGAGAAATGAGGTCAATTTTAATTGGGTGGAGTGGACTTAAGTGGCTGATTTGGGCAGATGATGGTGAAATGAGATAAAGGCAGTGATTAAGGTAGTATTTGGAAGTAAATGAAGCATCTGGAATTTTAAATTTGGTACTTTGTGAATGATGTTTAAAGATTGGTCCTTAAATCGTAATAATTGAAGCTGATGGCTTAATGACTCCTTCTAGCTACCTCACTGGATACAATCTGTGACTTTTTACAATCAGTGACCATATGCAGCATAGATTCAATTCAGGATTTGATTAAAAATCATTAAAATTCATTTATTTATTGATCATCCCATCCTCATCACAATTTTCCTTACATCCAGCACTTTTAAACTCAAAAGAATCCTTCCAATCCATCAAATCCACATCCTATCATCATTCCTTCCAACAATTTATCTCCAATAATCCCAAATACCTTCCCATTTATTCATCCATCAAAATCCCAATTTAATCTATATTCTTATTACTGTATGCATGACACACTGCATGCCAATACATCTTACCTACTCATATCTCACATGTATCTCATATCTATCTTGACCAAAAAGGAAGCTTTTTCTTCATCTTTATTTCAATTCCAATCTGATTTGCAGCCTTTACATTGTATCAGTCTTCATGACTATACCTTACTATTTATCCTTAGCTGAATGATGTCACGTAATGAATTTTTATTATTTTTACTCGTGCCTTGACTCGTTTGGATGTCTAACGAAGGGACGAAAAGGGATGGCCATTACTTCCTTTTACCCTTGAGTTACGCACATGTGTGGCAATTTGCAATTAAATTTTGAAAGAAAAATGGCTTTTTTGCTTAAATTCTTAAAGCTACCTAAAACGTGGCAGAAAGCATGGATGATGGATTGCACCAGAAGGACTATTCCCAGCTTCTTTCTTAAATTCACTTAAGTGGCGATTCTTATGTAAATTAAAGAATCATTTTCATACAACTCAGCCACTTCCGGAATGATATTTCTGCTTGTGGCATGACTTTTGCATGCTTTTTTGTTGTTATTACTCATTCAATTTTCTCTTTTTTTTATCTTTCATTCTCTCATTCGTTGGACATGGAATGAGTATGGCTTTAATAAATTATGACAATGAGATTATGATTTGTATTCCTTTGGGATCTTCTGTGGGATGATGAGTGGCTGGGGTTGACAGGGATGAGCTGAGGATTAATTGATAGAGATGTTAAAGAGTTTCTGAAGGATATATCCTAACAGAGAATGAGCATACTTACCTAAATGAGCGTGCTTATGAGGCCTGTTTTTGTGACCATACTCATAAGCATGCTCCTTGTCTGTTTGTGATTCTTTTGGTTATTAAATTGTGTTTGTGGCTGAAAATTGATGATTTTGTATTTATATTTAAGGATTGAGACTAGTTGCTTTGTAAAAAGTCTTAATTATGACGTAATGGGTATGTCTGAGCGGTATAAATAGAGATGACTTCAATTATGAGCTTTAAAGGGTCTTTTAAAGTCCTTTTGTTGGCTCTAAATGGAAGCCACCTCTATTTGGCAGCCATATGGATCACGCTTAGTAACGGAGCCTTCCTCATTTGCGTGGTTCGGAATGGAATTGATAAAAATGATCAAGCAAGAGAATAGTCTGCAAATTTAAGAGTTTGTTCCAGAATTTCATTAATTTTTGCTGTATTCTAGCTATTCCACTCCTTGTTTAATCCTAAATTGCTAAAGAAATGTTTCTAAAAATCAAAAATCTTGAGAAAATCCCACGAATCACTTCCATAACCATTCGTCCTCCCATCCACATCATCTCCATTTAATTCCTCACTAATTAAATTAATTAAACATTTCAAAAAATTAAGACAATAAAACCTCATTTCACTCACTATATCACCCTCGCAATTCTGTCATCGTAACACATTAAACTGTCACTGTACCCAGCATAATGAGCAAGGTCACAATACGAACATGAAGAAATGACTTCTTTTTTTATTCGCAGTCATAACAACTTCATACACCTTATCATTATTATTGTACGTGCCAGTAAATAATGATTATAATCTAGTTTCACATGACGTGAAAACTACAATTTCTTGTAACAAGTTGCACTCATTCGGTATATGCTACTCAGTCAATGGCCGTCATAGAAAATCAAAAAATGATAAATTTATTAGTTTTTACGAAATGCGTTAAAACTTGATACAGCAGACTAGGCATTTAATGTAATTCGTTAAATAGTTACCAAATTTTGACCTGATCTCAATTTTAATCTGTCTGTGCACAGACAGACGCATTGCATCTTACGTGATCTTAAATAATAATTTTTCTTTATTATTGTATTGCGGCACTGCCAACGTCTCTAATTGCAGATTTGTGATCTCATTGTGTATATTTATTACCGTACATATAACTTTCAATTGGAACTGACCCATGTCGTCATATGTGTGTGTATAAACACTTAATGTATGCCAAATGAAAGTGAGATTTTTTTTATTTTTGTGGTGCTTGGCGCGGATTGTGAATGCAAAAATGGGTAAAAATAAAATATTGAAAAGTTTATTTTGTTGCTGTAAAGATGAAGAAAAGAAATGTAAAGTTGGAGAAGATGTGATAAAATTTATGGGGAATCATTATGACGATGGGACGTTGACTTATTAAGCGGAAGTAAATGAGTAAGTTTATTGAGGTTTAGTTTCTTGAGGTATGGATAGTGCGGTAAAATGGGGTGTCAGGATGAAAGGATGAGTGTCAAGCAATTTCTAAAATAAAGCAAAATTCCTTTGAATGTGACTTACATAGAATTTATAGCAAGGGTAAGGATCTGATCAAAATGATGTAATAGATGAATTTGTTCTATAGCAAAGCCAAATTCTGATTCCAAAGCTGAAAAAATGCCAATACATGCCTTTTCAAATACACCGATATGAATTGAGCTATTTGCTGAAATTCGGACGTTAAATAATAGAATAAGAGCCTATTCAGACCACCAGGTCTGACGGTAGACTGCTTTACAGTCAAACTTGGATGGTAGCGCTTACTGCCAACCGTTTTTGAAATCATCTTGTCCAAAGAAAGCTCATAAGTTTCCTTTGATTGATCGACCACGGCTCTTTGCTGACACTACTCTTAAACACGCTGTGTTAGTGCATTTAAGTATGTCTATAATAGTTCCAAGTATTTAAAAACATTAAAGTTAGCCTTAAGTCTAGTCAAAACTGTAGCTGAAGCTGTAGCTTCCTTTCAGCTTGTCTTGGGATTTGTCAAGACTGAGTCTTCAGAATATTCCCTCATAGTATCGGTCTTAGTTCCAAAATTTAACCAAAATCAAGACTTCTGGAAACCCTAGTGGTAACTGACTTTTCATGAAAGCAAAATTGAGCAATCCACTCAAGCACACCCAATTGTCCTTCTCCAATAACAACTCTGACTCTCATTGACGACATTAAACATTTTTTGAATGTCACCGAAAAAAACAAAATCGAAAGTAATTATTGACTGACCTAATAATTGCTTTAAACAAGCCATTCACCAATTAATATCAAACATCAAGCTGGTTTTAATGAATTTTTGACACAAATTTCCTCAATTAAATGTCATAAATCCTTAATTTGTTAAATTATTATATCGCTATATGCAAAATGCCAATTTTGTTGTGGCTATTTAGGTTGAAATGGATTCGGTAATGCAAATAAAATTTTGTGCAATTAAAATTATGTTGGGTAATAAAATTTATTAATGTTAATAAAAATTGGAATAGCTACAAATACCTCAATATACAATGTTAAATATCAATTTAAAATGTAAAATTTAGTAAGCACATTAAAGATTTATCTGGAATTGCTTAAGGCTGAGAAACTTATCGCAGTACTTCCGATGATATTCTCAAATTTACTAAGAAAATTCCAAGTCTGACTTTATTTCCATTTTCAACTTGTTATCTTCTTTTTAAAGGCATTAAAGTTTAATCGCTGTGTAGAAAGGCAATTCTGTATAATTGGACAGTTAGGGAAATTAATTCATGAATTTGCATGCTTTTTTTGTTAAAATTTGAATTTTTATCTTTGATTAGCCAAATGTTGTGGAATTTCTTCTTCAAATAAAGTCTTCTTTACGGTTGGGGATTGGCAGTTTTTACTTTGATTTAATGATGGGATTGAGTGTTGGGAATAGAGTGATATTTGCACATTTTTGGGTAGATTAGTTATTGTTATTGTTCATGTTTATCTTGTCTTGAATTGAATGGGCATGATTAGATACATAATTGTCTTCTCCACGACTCAGTGAAGCTGGGTTGAGTAGCTTTTGATATTATCCCAAGTGGGCAACTAGATGATTCTTTTAGTTAATGTCTACTTAACTCAGTGATGGGCAACCTTTTATTTTTTTTTTGGCACAACTTTGTGGAAATGCTCGACTAAAACCAAGCACTCTGGCTCGAATTATTAGAAATCATGGACCTGATTTTATGTTTGATTCGGTTTAGATCTAACATGATGCCAAAGTCACATTGACTCATCGATTAACCAACTCATGCTACCCAAGTTAAGATGAACGAGTAGATTCAGGTGTTGTAGTTGATAATTCCTGTTGTAATACAGCTTGTTTGACTCTATCTGAAGTGCTTAATAAAATATATTTATTGAGTACTTTAATGAGCCATAGACTCACCTAAGTAGGACAACGTAGTCATTAAAACACCATTGAGTCACTATATCAACGCGAAAGTATCCTGACGTCATCATAATGACTGATTTATAAACATTTATATGGTAAAAGATTAAATAGGCCACTTCGGACTGTTCTGTTCAAAACAGTTATGGAAATATCTGTAAATCAGTTTCAAAGCTCTGTCAACGGTTCCAACTTTTTTAAAAGTACCAACTACCTCTAAATTCACAACTTCTCCTCCAAATCCACATCCATGTCCACAAAAATTCATTAAATTCTACATGCAATCCAACCCCCTCAAATTGACCATCCACAAGAAATAGAACATTAAATACCAAGAAGATTAAATAAGATTTAATGAAGTTCTGTGGATATAAAAAGCAAAGCAAAGTCTCTTTTTACCAAATGTCCGACAAAACACAAAAAAAAAAGTTTTCATCCTCCCGATAAATTTCATTTTTTTCTGCCCATTGCGTGTCTTAGATTAATCTAAGATGAATACGCAAAATGTTAAATAAGAATTGAATTTTTGCGTGTTGATCTGAACGGAAATTCCAGATCTTTTTATCGGTTTCCCTCACTTGAATTAGTTTTATGTCAATTTATCCTGGTCAGTTGAATGCTTGGACATGCTCATCTCATTTTGTTGTTAGAGAAACTTTAATTTGCAACAGCAAAAATAACAAATTGCTTAATGAATGAAAAGAGAAATGTTTTTTAATTGAAAATGCAAAAATTGGCAATAAATTTGAGTTTAAGAAAGTTGGTTGGCTGAATATTAACACATTGATGATGAGTCAATTGAAATTTAATAGGAAATACATGCAGGTTTTATTGAATAATTGTTTGAAAATACTGAGAATCAGGATTGAGATGTGGGGATTTTTTGCAAGCTTGAATGGGATAAGTTCCTTGTTGTTCCTTGTTAATTTTGTCAGGGAAATCCAACGATCTTAAATTCGATTTGTGCCATTTGGGAAGCTCACTTACTTACTTTATTGGATCACAATTGATTGATCATCTTCAAGTACAATAATTCAGAATTAATTTGGATTCTTGCTGGTTCTGCCTATTTTCCTTAGCGACACAAATAAAAGTGGTTCCAATATGGAGCTTTTAAGAAAGCTCCATATCTATCCATATCTAATGATTCTCAATAACCACCAGAATATTTCCCATACATTTAATTTCGCTCCTGCTCTTAAGAGCGAAATTCAGAATTTCACTCCTGCTCCTGAGAGTGAAATTTTTTGGGAGTGAAATTAAAAATTTTAAACACTACTTTTAATACTTTGTGACGGAGACTTCTTCGTTTGTGTTACTCTTCTTATGTCTGTACAGAATTATGAGTTTGTAATTAGGTAGCCCTTAACTTTCAGACGTTATTTGTTTGATCTTGGAATCTTTCAAACCGAAATTAAGTTGTTATATACTAAAAGTCCTTTAAATTCAAGCAGGATCTGCTAATATCACGATCAAATCTCACTCAAAACTGTCAAAAAAATAAAAAAAGTCCAAAGTCACCTCATCCAATCCACAATTCCAAAAAGAAGGAATCACCAAATCCAAAACACAATGTAAAATAATTAAATTTACCAATTCCAATGCTTTTTTTTGCATAAGAAATACAATAAAATATCCATAAAAAAGTAAAAATTACTTTTATGTTTTCGCATGTTTGAGCATTCATTGATCCAGCAACAACAAAAAATAATAATAAAATTAATCACACGAAATCAAATTTATTACAACAAAATCTGCTACTTCCTCAAAAATATTAAAAATAATAATAATAAAAGAAGTAAATGAAGCTTGCAACGAAAAGAAAGAGCAAAACAAAGTAGAAGAAATTGTTGTGCAATATTTGCCGTGCTACACTTTCATGATTATTATTACCTACTGTAAAAAAAGCACAAAAAAAAATTGAAAGTTGATAGAGCACCAGACACTCGACACAAAAGGCATATCCATATTTTTTTGCATGTCACTCAGACGCATTTCTCTCGTCATAATTGCATAATTTTTTTTGTTAAGCATTGACGAGATGTTAGGAGATATAGATCAAGCTATAAGTTATTAATAATCCATAGAGTGAAAGGCACAACTGCTCATTATTGACGCCTTTTTTCATTTTTTAAAAGTTGTTTTATTTTTTGGCATTTTTTTTGTGCAAAGAGAGGTCATTTAACTTGTTTGGATATACGACCTGCTATTTAGTCTAATTAACTTGCGTCTTGGAATGGATTGCGACAAACTATTTATTTTGTTTAATGTGAATCGACGGTCAAAACAGATTTTTAATTTGGTATCTTAATTTAAAGTGTCTCAAGGACGTTGTTGATATTTTAATTGAGAGGGAATTGTTGGTCCTTGCTGGAATGCAATGGGTGTATAGCTATTAGCTGTTGTTAATTATTAAATAGGAATTCTTATGAAATAGTCAATTAAAATTGTTGAAGTCAAGCTGGAGGTGCATAAGGAGCTAAATTATGTTGAGGGTCTTGAGGGGGTCATGACTTGTCATACTTACATAATTTCTTCGGATACCGCCTTAAACTGGTTCTATCCCTGGCTTCTGATTGTTAATTTCCAATACCAAATGCAATGCAGTCTTAAATTGTCATATTGATTGAAAATTGACATCTGAAAATTAATTCGGCACCAGGTCAGAATCATACCAGCAAGACTGGATCTATTAACCAAACCTTGTGATATTCGGATAAGCTTTAGACCAGTTGCATGTATTCAGATGCTGAGGTATAATCACACTATGAATTTACATTGGTAAAGCCATTGAAGAATAATCCTAGAATATCCCCTAAATGCACAAGTTATGCACCTAGCAATGTACCCACAATATATCCAATCCCTGACCAAGTCATCCAACAAAATATGTCTTTAAAAATAAATCAGAGCAAATAATTGGGTTAAAAGCAACTCATATGACATGTTTGGGCAGTTTTGCAATACAAAAACCTTTTACGTATCTTTCACCTTCTACCTTTCCCTTTTTTGGATGAACTGACATGCAGCTGGACATTGTCAATGAAACAGATACAAAAAAGTGATTAAAATGAATTATAAAGAAATGCTGAAAATTATATGATTATTAAGGTGCTTAAGCGTCATTAATTGGTAATAAAATTGTAATTATTTTACGAAATTAATATTGACAAATTGTGATTGAATGAGTGGGAAATTTAGAAAAATTAATGAATTGTTTGCTATTTCACAAGAATTTTGAAATTAAGCTTGAGCCCCATGTGAAATTTTGCTTGATACCCACGTGGAAATTTACTTTTATTTAGTAATCAATTAAATATTCGCACAGCTCCAATTCGGCTCAAATTTTAAATGAAGACAAGTCAACTCTAGTCATCTTATCCATACAAAATCCTAGACTACTTTAAGCTTTGAATATTCGAGCCCTCCCAAGTCTAACTCTAACTTGGATTAGGTCCTAAATTTGGCCCCATGTCAGAGTCATGTAGGTCTCTTGCCGGATTTCGGATCGATAATTCAATTTGTGCTATTCAGGGCAATTAATTCCAATGAATTTTTGTTTGGAAATTTTAAAATTTATTAAATCACTCAATCCGATTGAAAATACCATTCGTAGAAACTGATATAATAAAATTGAAAAAACTCTATTTTCCACCCACTTTTTTAATATACATAATAACTTCATTTTTTTCCATATGCAAATTAAAATTATTAATATTTTCAAAGTGTTTCCGTGTTTTACATGATTGTATATCAATTATCACTAATTTTAGCACGACACGTTGCTTGTTATGCTCAATTAGTTGTGAAGTTAATTTTAAAATTATCGCTTTTAAAATTAATTAGGTAGTCTTCAAATTTTTTACAAAATTGAAAGAAATAGTCAGTATTTGGATGGGGATGGAGAGTTATCCTGAGGAGCTAAGGATGTCAAGTCAGTTAATTGATTGAAAATTCGAATCTAAACCGTAGTAACTCTAGCATGGTGTCGGATTCGATATGGGATGGGGACGGTTTTCGGATCATTCGATAAACTCAGGACCAACTTGTGCTAATTAGAAACAAATCACAATTTGGTCAAGTTCTATCATTTCCAGAGCTCAAAGTGGAGTCGGATTTTGTACAGCATCTAGCCGACTTGAATCAACTTTTTCATCCAAAATTTAAGCTCTAATCAGTTCCAAACATTAATTTTTGAATGGAAATTCCAAAAAAACTTTAAAATCTAGAAATAAAAACTCAAATTTCAAAAAACCATCAACAAAACTCAAGCAACCTTCACTTAAAAAACAATTTTCAAGCAACCAGATATGCCATTAAAAACTCTAGATTCATTCTTGGACACTTTATATCATCATATTACATCCAATTCATGCATTTCACTAGATAAGTGTGTCATTCTGTAAAAACACCTCAATGTCGTTTGGAAAAAGTGAAATTTAATAGCTAAAGACCTTCAAAAGTGACAGAATTCCTGTGAATTTCCTTAATGGTGAATTTTAATGGATTGAAAGTTTTTTATTGTGGTACATCATAGGGCTTTTAAGTGATTGTTGAGACTTTTGGTGATCATTAAAATTGTGGAGTGTATAAAGGGCATTGATACATATTTTAGAATGTTGTGGGCTTCAACACTCACTGCTGTATAATTTTTAATTGAATTAATTTGCTGAAAATTCCAAGAAATGTTGTAAAGAGCTTAATGTATTGAAAACTCAACACTTTGAAGGTCATGACAGTTTCCTGTGAATTTTCATCCACTTGAATTCATAAAGCCTTGAAGAATTTTCTAAAATTTTCGCAAACATCTTTATTCCTGACCCAGACAACCTCCATCCTACCACAACAATCTATTGAAATTCACACAATATTCTCGAAATATCCATAATGCCCCGAGCTACACAACATGACGTAAATGTTGCAAATTCAAGATTCTTCATGACATTTTGATGACGTCAAACAGCTGTCACACTATACATCCTCAATTCCAATATGA
Organism: Chironomus tepperi; assembly: GCF_022539635.2. NCBI lineage: Eukaryota > Metazoa > Arthropoda > Insecta > Diptera > Chironomidae > Chironomus > Chironomus tepperi. Next base: position 9,518,372 of record NW_027226207.1, read on the forward strand.
CCGTCATCATGTGCCGCTCGGTACTGAATACACAAAGGACATATCAAAGCCAATTAAATAGAAATGATAAACATTTTACCCGTAAACATTAACTTTACCATACGTGTGAAATTGTGCAGAAGGAACGACATGATGTTTAAAGAAGGTATAAGTGCTCACCTGAATATCTAATTTATCGTTGACATTGCTAGTTCTATCTCAGGTTTACCATTTTAAAATTCAGCATTTTCGTACCTTAGTTGTAGATGTTTGTGCTTTTTTTTACTAGTTTTCGGTAACGATGGAGCAAAAACATAAACAAGTTAGAGGAATTTAAGGTATAAAAAATAGTTTATAAGGATGGAATTTTTCTCACACTTAAAATTGTTCTTATCTTGACAATTTTACATGCTTTTTCTGTATTTCATTCGAATAACGACTTGAGATGTTTACTAATTTTAAAGTAAATGTTGCATTTTGAGGGGTTTTTAATTGGATTTTTTTGTGTTCGAATTGAAATCGGAAGGAATATTGAGTTTTAATTTGAATTATTTAGTTAAAATTATGATGGAACTCCAAAAATACATGATGTAGAAATGGTTAAATATGTTGTTTTAGATCAGCGTGACTGATTTCGCGAATACGAGTTGGTGTGACTAGAAACAACAAAAAAGAATCCGAATCCGACTAGACTTTGCCTGAGATCGAACTCAGATCATTAATGCTGGTTGTCCAACGGTCTAACGACTATGCCACTGTTGCTTTTTTGCTGCAAATTACGTGCTATGTTTCGACTTTTGTATGTCAAGTTTGTAAGGATCTGGCAAGTAATTTTTGAGGATTTTTGAAGTTTCTTTGTAAGAATCGTACAAATTTAAGTAATTTAAGATTCCAGAAGCTCTTCCTATAACCTCCATTCAGAGAGATAACGCTCAGTAGCATGAGTAGCTATCTCAAGTCGAGTAGCCAGCTCCCCCTAAATATATCCTTGTCAAGCGCCTTCCATAATATGATCTTCCATCCTAACTTAAGTTTAATTCAACATTAAGCACAAGATTAAACCTTCGAATTACATCTTTAAATTGCATTAAATCAAATCCAACAGCCATTTCATTTATCTCCATCTATATCCTTTAATTTACATAAAAATAAGTAAATGTAAATCAGCGTGAATATTTAAAACAAAGAAGAAAAATGAAGAAAAAAATCTTTTTCTAGAATCAACAAAAGAAGAAGCAAAGACAAAAAGGAATAAAAAGCTCACAATAGAAATTGCACTTAATATTCAGACAAATCTTTCACTTTAGAAGAAGTAAATTAAAATTGATCTATTGTGTTGCTTGAAACGTTTGTTTGTGCTAATAGAAATGGAAATAAATAAGAAAAAAGTTTAGCAGTTTCTGTCAAATAAAATACGAATGATTGCAGACCCTGTTGCAGACAATAGGAGAGAAATTGAAGGAAAAACTTTAATGCATTTGTGATGAATTTGAATAATAAAAGTTTTATGATTGCTGGTGTCAATCAGAGTTGGGAATTGGGTGACGGCAATCATCACCATTGACAGTCGGCAACTTAACTAGTCTCAATCAGACTTGAAATTGGACAACCATGGTTGACACCTGCTAGCGGCCGGTCATTGTTGACTGCAGATTCCATCAAATTGAAAGCAGAACTCGAATTCGACTCAGATTTTGTATGGAAAAGTCGACTCAAATCAACTTCGAGCTCTAATTGGCATAACGTCAATGACGTCATTTGTACCACCCAGGATGATAGCTTTACAACTTAATTCACAAGCTCTACCCTCAATGACCACCATTGACCATAAAATTTCACATGAATTTAGTTCAAAATCTCCACTTAATGTCTGATTATACACTAAAAAGTGACCAAAACTACTCAATATTCGCAATAAATTCCACCTTATCCAATTTATGTGGTCTGTGATCCAGTTTATAACAACACTTGATTTTAAAGTAGTCATGAGAATTGCAAATTATTATAGATTGTCGATTTTATGATGAAAAAGTCTTTTTTTTTCTGTTCGCCTCATTAATTTCCAAGGATTTTCTGCAATTTTCTTGCATTAATGCACATAAATTTAATGGATAAAGAGGTGAATTTGCACAGATATAATTCATGAATTTATTGTCATACTTTATGGTGCAACTTAATTGCATTTATTATCATAGCTTATAGTTTGATGTTCTTTTTTTCGTCAATTGAATAAGGATGGTAGTTGCTGATTTATGGGGTTTGAGATCAAGTTGAGATTGTCTTTGAACTTTGAGAATTGTGGAATGATTTTTCAATTTTAAAAATTTATAGTCAAATCTCTGAGGAGTACATGACTTCCCAGAAAGCATAGGGTACATAAACAGCCAAAATCTGGTTCCAGGCAGACTTAACTCTGGCTTGAAGTCGAATTTCATTAAATTTGGCTTAGGATAAGAGTTATACTGGTATGACTACGGATTTTATGGCATTTCTAGATACATCGTGTGCTTTTCAGGGTTGTTTGTATTTTAAAGTTGTGTAGCAAGGTAACAGCAGCTAGAATTACAATTTTGGTAACTAGTAAGTCTCAAGATACGGTTTGAGAACCACTTTTGGATTTAGTTCTTGAATTTTGAGTCATTTTAAACATTTCAATCCTTTGCTTACTTCTCCTCAATAGAAGCTAGTTCTAATGACATAATTCAACTGCTATTCAATCATATCTTACCAGAAACAGAAGTTAAAGCTATTTCCAAGTGAAAGATCCCTTACAAATTGAAACTCTCATCAAATTTCAATTTCCTACATCAAGAATGATTAATTAAAAAGTCTATAAAAAAACAACCTTAACATTACCGTAGCTAAGTAACAAACATGTATTCTGGTACTTTTTAATCTACGTCAGTCTTAATTGCCACCTTTGATGTCATTAAAATTTTCAATCCAAGATTACTAAGTCATCAAATGTATTATAAGATTGTTACATAACATCCATATAAAGCTATACCTTATTAAATGCTATTAATAAGCTTCTATATGCAAATAGGAATTTCTGAGTATAAATATCAAAGGTTGATGTACAGTTGTCAAGTTGGTTACCTACCAAGAGGTCGAAGAGAATTTTGTGGCTGCTTTGAAGACATTGAAAATGAAAAATTTTTTGTCATGGTGAAAAATTCTTTATGAAAATTGATGAAAATGTGAAACTTTTTCTCAAATCATTGAGTTCATTTCAATTCAAAGACATGAAAAAAATCTCCAAAAGCATCAAATGTTAAGTCGTAAAATAGATGATGAATAAATTTCAAATTCTACGAAAAGTTTCGCGTCAAAATAATTATAAAAAAGTTTTTAAGAAAGTCTGTGGGACTGAAAAAGGTGAAAAATATTAATTTATATCTATAAATATCCGCACGTAGCACCTACGCTGTTATAGCTTTTAATCAGGCATTGCTTCATGCTAGTCTTACTTTGTATTCAATTAATATTGAGCAGTAATGGTATTTGGCGACCGGATTATGTCAAATATTCTTGCAAATGTCTTACAATGTTGCACTCTGAGCTGTAGATTGTTGCGCACTAAACTCGAATTCCCATGCTTCATGATCTGCTTCAAAATATAGTCAGGAATTCTGGAAATTTTGAAAGATTTGCTTTTTTACAAAAAGGTCAATTTGAGTGGAACTAGTTGCGAGTAGGTGACCTTATGTCTAGTTTACTGATAGGGAACATTTTTCCTTTTCGTGCAACACCTTGGTGATCAGCCACAGTGAGCCGCGGTACGTAAGTTACCCACCACTGACTGGTCTTGTTATACACTTGACATGCTATGACAAGTTTCACATGCGAACTTGAAATCCGCTAATCGTAGTCTGTTTCACTAGTGTGAAGTATTCCCGAATTGCACAAGTCGGGTACTTACTTACTTACTTACTTACTTCGATGACCGTACAGATCAACTGTGATTCATGGCCTCCCTCAGAGTCAAAGTCGATTAATCTATCCAAAATCTGACACAAGGACTGAATTTAGAAATTGTGCAACTTGAGATTCCTGTTTCAGACAAATCCGCCAAAGCTTAGCTCAACCTTATCTATACGCTACCTGCAACAAGCTTTTATCAACCAAAATTCCAATTTTCAGCAGCTAAGTCTGGAACAGTTGACCAATACACACCTCCTTCACCATCCCATATTAATCGACCTCTCTCTGCTCATTAAGTTCTCAAACTACTTTTCGGAAGTACTTAAATAACTTTTATTACACTCATAATGACTCTCATGCATACTTGCAATCTGAATATTTTTATATAAGGTAAAATGAATCCAAGCCGTTGGCGTGGCATGGAAAGAAATGCAATAAGCGAAAAAAAATATTCTCATTTGAACCGAAGAAGTTTCGTGTACAATACTTAAGATGCAAGGCTTCTACACTTTGTGTATGCATTTTAATTGGAACAACGTGTGAGTCGTAAAAAGGTTGGATTTTATCGGCGATTGTGGACTTTTGTATTGTGCTGGATATTATACCTGATACTAGTAATTATGGGGATATTATGGTTGTTGAGATTTTAAGGATAATGAAGAAGTTGTTGTCAAGAGATACTTGGAGATACTCTTTTATGATATAATTAAAATTAATTGAGGGACTTAATGATGTTCGTTGAGGTATTTTGATATGCATAAGCTTGGCATAAGCTTAAAAAGCATCAAGTTTAAAGTATTTGAGACATTGCTGTAGCTGCTATGTTGCAATATGTTGTAGAGGTATTGACAGGACTATAGCAGTATTGGGCAACCTTTATTGTGACACGGCACACAGGCTGCCCATCACTGGACTAAAGTAAATAGCAATCTAAGTGCAATTTCACTCAATAGCTGAGAAGTAGTTCAAAATATAGAAATAAAGCAAAAGTTACTGAATTACTTCCAAATTTCCACAATGTTTCTCACAAAAGAAAGCCTTAAAATTTCCCACGTGCCAAAATAATTTGCATTCTCTTCCAAAATTGGACCAAGGTGTTTGATGAAGCCATATCCAAGCTATATTCAATTATTTAATAATTTTCGTCATTTCCTTTACCAAGAATCTCCCTCAAATTGCCATTAAAGTGATAAAGCCTTACACCTTAGTAACATTAAACTAGGGCAAGTACATGCACAACAAGCACGTTCATATAGTTCATTTTAAATCATTGATACATAAACATTAAGAAAGCTTGTAGTAAGGAATGACATTTTATGTTGCATAAAAATTGCATTTTCCTGCATATGCATTCTATCCTTTATTAATGCTGCTTGTAAAAAAATAACTACATAAAACTTTTTTCACTGCACGAGTTACATTACATGCTGTTTTCCTGCTTACATTCATTCATTATTATTCACCTATTCAATCCTTTGCTTTTTTTATAGATTGCATGCTTTATCATCCTTTCCCTCATACCTGTTGCACTCATGGAAAGTGCTGAGAGTTCAGCTGAATCATCATCAGCCGAGGCAGAGAGAACGAAACGATCTGGATTAGCACCACTCGGTGGAGTTCTTCAGGTAAGCATTAATGTCAAACTCAAGCGGCACACTGGGGCATATAAGCCATTATAGCTGTCGTTTCGGCAAACTCCATGTCATTCTTACAATTTGTCGTCATGTGCCGCTCGGGCAATAAAATGTATAGATAATAAATAACCTAATGTACATCATAAATTAGACACTTCAAAAGAGCGCATTCAGTGCATCAGCATCATTATCACAAGGAAGTGCTAGCAGTGTTGCTGGTTTATCAGGTGCATCATCAGGAGGATCAGGAGGATCTGGTCACGATTCACACTCATATGGTCATGATTATGATGAACATCATCACGTAAGTTTGCAACTTTTTTTACTTGTAATGAGCTTCTATGTAGCATGAGAAATTTTAAAGGATATGAAAAGCTGGATGGAAAAAAATTCGTGATTCATGAAGAAAAATGTGAAAAATTTTAATTTAATGAGAATTCGGTGAAAAAAGTGAGGATGTATAATCATGATTATTAAAATTCTTGGTTATGTTAATGAGAATTGTGGAGAATAGAAGCTGATGTTGGTGCTGAATTAAATTATTAAAGTCAAATCTAGTCAAATGAGCATCAACAAATGTAATACTCAAACTTAGTTGCTCTTAATGAACTCATACAATCTACGCTAACATACAAAGAGCGTACTCATGAGTATACTCAAGAGCAACTACTTTATTATTTATTAACATGCTCACTGTATACTCAGAGTATGCTCTTTGTTAATTAGAGCTAATAGACAATGAGAATACTGGGAGAATACTTACCTAAATGAGCGGACTCATAAGTACACTCTAGGGCAACCATCTGTTTTATTTTAACCGGGACGCTGCTGTACTTTTCTCCCTTGCTACTATGTCTCGATGGTCATCTTAGTATACCCAATCAATTTATTTGAGAGTTTGAACAGTCATGTGCATGTTCCTGGTCTGTTTGGGGACATGACAGCCAAATTACATTGAAATGGCGAGAAATGTAACTCCACACCAGCGTGAGTCTGATTTGATACAAGATATCTTCGAATCTGGCACCAGATCAGAGTTACATGTGCCTGATTACAGATTGTTTGCAAATTTCTATTTCTAAATCACAATTATGGCTCGATCGCTATAGCACACCGTAGTTTACTAGGGCATCCTTACAATTTTTTTAAAGAATCCTTAACTCAAAAAGCTCCCCGTGACGGCACAGTAATAGCTGATTTCAACCAAAAACAAGAAAATTGCGATTGTACAGCTCGGGTTGCTTATTAATCATGCAATATTTATGAATAAATTACCTCATTATTAATTCAATATTTTTGACAAATTTCAATTCATATAATCAGAATTGATAATCAAAAAATTATTCATAAATTACCAATTGGAATCATGATTGATTATTTTAATTACAATTGCATGCAATTCTCACAAATTGAAAATGTCTATAAATATTACAGATTTTGTATCAATTAACATTGATATAAATACATGAATTTCAATTAAAATTTTACATAAATAGCTTACAAATGTTAAGCTTATCTGTAGTTGAAATTGAATATTTCCTAGAAAGTAATAATATCCAAAATCGGATGTAAAATTTTCGATTACAAAATTTCTAAAATCCTTCAAATAACCCAGCAAAATGACAATAATACACAAAAATCTCATCCAAAAATAAAATTTAATTTTCCAAAATATTTTCATAATCCAAATAAATGTATAACAAAATAATTCATATACACATGGCATTCTCATATGTGCTTACAGCGTAACAGAAAATTATTCAACATCCTATCCCACTTGATGAATACTCAATAAAAAACATTTTTTTTGTTCATCTTCATAACATTTACAAAATATGCGTTTTTGAATCATGAATAAAATTCTTGGTTATTGCTCATATTGTCGAGTTTGTCATGGCATTTCTCTCATCAATGCTTCTTCCTTCATTATTATTCAAAAACACTACGAAATGAGACTTTAGGAAGTGGTGGATTAGGGGTAAGAATGAGATGAAGTTAGGAATCGGTGCTGAACAGCACAAGGAGGCAAATTTCAATTTTAGGCATGATTGTGGGGCTTAGATGCAGTCATAACAGTGATGTCGGGACACCTTCATGTATTGTTGTTAATGCAGTGACGTATGATTCCCTAATGACTCCCATAATGACTTTAGGATGTCTTCATCACTACCCCAATGACTCAAGAGTGCCTTTATGACTCAAGAGTGTTTTAGCAACTCCATTGTGCCTTTCGGAGGTTTTGAGAGTTAGTTAAGAGGTTTGAAAAGTCAAAATAAGATGATTTACAATTTAAGTTACCAAACCTCTTATCCAGATCCCTGCCTACAACCCTGCAGCCTCATATCCCAATCCCTGTCTATAACTCTGCAGCTTCCCATCCCAATCCCTGTATACAACTCTGCAGCCTCCTAATCCTTACCTTCAACTATACAGCCTCCCATTCCAATCCCTCCCTATAACTCTGCATCCTCATATTTCAATCCCCTTCTTACACCTCTGCAGCCTACTCAATCCATCTCAGCATTAAAAACCCTTACACAACATTCCATTGCACGTATCTCTATGATAATAACAATAATATTTTTAATAAAAAAGTAAACATTTATGTACCAAGAAGAGGAAAAGAGAGACACACAAGCATGTAAGAACGCAATACAGCATCAACATACAGCTTGTTGACAATTCTAATAGCTAAACCACAATCACGCAAAAATCTAGTCACAAATTTGTCATATGAGAATATGATTTTTTAATGAAGCTACAGTGTCAACTACTTAAAATGCCATAAATGTGAGAAACCTTTCAAGTTGATTTTAGCTTAAAAGCATCATGCGTAGCTAATGAGGGGGCTTTTGATGATTATTAAAAAATTATTTGTTGGTAAGGAAGCTGTTGGTAGGAGGGGTTTTAATTAAAATTCGGGGAAATTAATGCTTTTGGAAATTTTAAGAGGAATTATGAAGTTTCTCGTGTCCTGTAAATTAAAGTGACTGGGTGGATTTTGATCTGTACATGTATAGCATAGACAGTCTTAGCAGGCAAAGAGCATACTTCCATGATACAGAAATACTATTTCGATACCTAAAAGCGGTCACTTTACCAGTTATGGCTGTATTTTAAGACATATGGAAACAACAAATTCAAGCATGTTCTCAAGCCTATGTTACACTTCCAAGTGAGCAGTCAGGATATGTCCAATTGGTTATTCCGAAATCCAATACCAAACCGCCGTGATTCTGGAATACTGTCGGATTCAAACTGAGTCCTGGATCGGATTTTTGATCGCTTAACTGATTTGAGCTATTCGGGGATGGTGCATTGACCGAGATGGGGCAACGATATAGCCTGGGGAAATGCATCGAGCCAGGTATTGGCTGAATCTAGCCTCACTAGCCTAATGTCAACTCGACTCTAGTGTCTCTGTGTGCTACATAGCTCTCTAGTGCTACATTCCATGGATGTCTCCCTTTTCCATTACAAAAACCTTCGAATTTAATGAAAAATTGTCCTAATTAATTAATATTGTTCATAACATTGGCATCAAATGATATATTTATTTTACCGAGAAATTCGATTCCTTTGATGATAATTAAAATAAAAGATGAGAAGAAAAGTAAGAAGCAAGGCTATTGATCGACATTTATTAATGATATTTAAACCAAATGTATGAAGCTGAGCAGAAAGTCGACATCATCCACGCTTTAGCCATATAAATCATTAGTAAATGAAGCCATTCACAAATAGTAGACTAAATAAAAAGGAATCAACTTTTCATCATGCTGTTTACACCAAGAAAAATGATGAAATATGGCTATAGACTTAGTTAATTGGATTAAATTTCATTTGTGGAAGCTCATTCGACAGATGGAAATTGTGACTGAATAGAAGATAAATTAGGATTTTGTGGTTGAATTGGTTTCTAAGACTATACATTTGTGGTCTCAGAAAGTAAATTAAATTTAAGTCAATTGAAAATCTTGGTGGTTCCAGCATTATTTAATAGACTTGTCATGTCACTTTAATGGCTTTTTTTGAAGGCATAAAGCTTTGAGAAATTTATTTACCAAGAGCTTCATTCAATAGCTAAGAATATCCTAATGGCGACTTTGACATTGCTTCCTTGATGTCTAAACACTTGGGTAAATAGAATCATCTATGCAAATATTTCAAAAGCATCTTACAGAAGAAGCTCAAAGTCAAAAAAGTACGCAACAAAAAAATATTCATCCTTAAATATCATTTGCAGCCTTCTTTCTACACCATTCAAATATTCATTGAAAATCGGATGAAAAAAAAAAGCTTCTTACTTTTTCCGCCTAAAAACGGAATCAAATGTCAATAATATTATGTCGCCCGGGTGTCTGTGAATAAATCATCAAATGGTATTGAATTGCTTATGATATTTTGCATTTATAGAAATTTGTGAATCTGTGGGGTTTCATGCGGAACTTGAAAAAAATTTTGGTAGAAGGTGCTCATATGTGGGGTATCGAATGTCTGTGTATCCAATTTCAGACAGTATTCATTGAGTATTTACTTGGAAATCTCTTGATGCTCGCTGGTATTTCCGGTTTTTATATTTTTGGATTTTTTTAGAATTTAAAGTCGTCATGGACACTTTTCTTTGATGTTTAGACAGGCAGTTAAAGCTTTTGGATGACGTTTTTGTCTTATGACTAGAAATGTGTTGGAATAGAATTCATTTAATGGTTTATCAATGTATGGTTTAATCAAAATCAAAATACATATAGAATTTAGATTGCCGTAGGGAGTGAGGATACAGAATGAATATGTTGTATATGACTCTTTGCCATATAATCAACAATAAATCCAGATAGCTCAATGGTAGGAGCAATAGACCGAAAATTGTAAGATGTGGGTTCGAGTCCCAATTGAATCCGATATTCGGAATTATACTTTTTATGTTGGATTGACCACAATTCTATCATAAAATAATGAACATCTAAAGTCAAAAGCTAATTACAAAATCTATCATCTGATATCTAGAATCAAGGCTTACCTGATTCTGTTTGAATCCAGCACCATAAAGATTAAGGCAAGAGCTTGGTCAAGAGTAGCCGGTCTAGGTCAAGAAATCATACGAAATCAAATTTTGGATCGATTAAGCAACTTGTGCGTTATGTTTCATGCTTCTATAGTCTCTGAATCTCTTGAATTCTAAGGTTTCTTTGAAATCTTTCTAATTTAGACAGATTAAGGCAAGTTTTAGATTGTCTCGGAACTGGTCAAGAGTAGCATATCTTCACACTTACACAAGACCCTTAAGGTCAAGAAATCATACGAAATAACCATAACAGTCAAAGAACATGCTCTATTCTTTAATGAGGAAAAAAATTTAAATTTCTTGATATTTATTATAATTAAAATAATTATATCAAATAAATATTTTTATATCTATATATATGAAAAATTGCCATCAGTCACTTTAGCGCAATGGTTTAAGATACTGAGGTCATGAGTTCAAGTCTTGGCATGAGCGAGCTTTTTTTTTTTTTTTGATAAAGTGTGAAAATATGAAAAATATTCTGCAGAATTTCTGCAGCTTGCTCTGCTCTTGAGAAGTTCTGCATGCTCTTTGCATGCTAAAAAGTCACTCCCTTGTTCACCTTTATACCAGATCAATTCAAAAAAGAAGCAAATCAATCCAGACCCAATATTAAAATTACCTCTCAGTACCACATGTCAGCACAACAAAAAAACAGTGGCTGGATAAATTGACGTACGCAATAAAATTCCATAAGAAAACAATTTTTCAATATCACATACCATATTTTATAGCCGGAAAAAAAGCAATGGGTATATAAATTGCTGAGTGTGTTATTCTTTGACCTTGTCACGATTTTTTCTCGACAATTTTATTAAGTTGTTCCTTTAAAGGCATTAAATTCTAAATTTACATTTTCTGACTACAGCCAGAATCTTAAATTTTTGTACAGTCTGAAATCTGAATCTGTGCTTCTTACAAATCCAAAAAATGTTTACAAATTTAATGACTCGTGCTCATATTACATACTTTGTGGAAAGTGCTGAAAGCTTTTTAGGTTTCGGTGTTTGTGCTGCGGTAACATCACGTAAATATTTGTAAATAAGTAGGAGCTTTGCTGTTCTTCAAGGTGAATTTCTTATTGTTACACAATAAAAATTGGATTTTATTGTTAGTGCCAGTGTCTTTAAGGCTTGAGAATCTCAAGTTTGGATCGAGTTTGATGATGATGATGATTAGTTCCTATTGAACCGCTGTAAATCATGAGATGTCATTAAAGGGGTTGAACAGGTTTCGGTTCTTGAATATAATGACTACTTCTGCTAGTTACTTGTGTTGTTGCTCTGCCAGCTTCGCTGTGGCTGCACGTTAAGTGATCAAGTTTGAGCATCTGAATTTAAGTGAGGATTGAAGTGGCTTCCTGCTTTTCCATCTTGCAACACGCTTCGTATTGCCTCAAAAAATCTTTTTAAGCATCCTAAGCATCCTCAGCAGACTTTGCACCCTTACCATCCTCAGCATCAACACAATCCCCAAAATCCACAATTTTACAAATTCAAACTTCAAGAACCAACAATCTACCACAAAATTCCTGCTAAAAACACCCTTAAACACGCATTCAAACCCCAACAAGTTCCTCCGAAATTCAATCATTATTCAAATGTTCACAATCACAGCTTCAATTCACACAAATCACTTCAATTCAGCACCTCTACAATGAAATTTTATAGAACTACTCACTTGACATTCGTTTGCCATTTTCACTGTGGCTTTACATGTGACAATATCACATGTCATGAATATTAAAAAAAAAATGTCATATTTGCGTCGTATCCAAATGATTTTCATTTGCTAGCTTTATTATTCCTTATTCATTTCAATACCTTATGCTTGAGCTACTTTTCATTTTGCATATCTCTCATGCTGTGCTGTGTTATATTATTTTTCAGGATACAAAAGCTTTTGATGGATGGTCTTTGAAGAAATCAATCCTTAATACACTTTTACAAGCTGTGAAGGCAATCGCTGGTGGTGTTACAACATTACAAGGACAACTCATCAAAGGAAGTGGATATTTAGTCACACAAAAGGGAAAGGTGAGCAGTAGCTGCAACTGATTTTGGCATGAAAACATTTTAAAATTGAATTTTTTATGAATTTTTTCCAGCTCATTCAACAAGGTGGTGATGCTGTCTCAAATGCTGGTAAAAATATCATTTCTTCAGCACATTTAATCAAGCCAGATCATGATGATGGACATGGATATTCAGCTGGCGGTCATGGAGGTTCATTCGGTGCATCATTTGGAAGCTCAATTGGAGGGTAAGCATATGTAGTATTTGGTCATTTGTTAGGGGTTGGTTGCTATAGCAAGTCAGCTTCCCAAGCCCGAACCAGCTTCCGCTGCCCCTCCCGTTTGAAAAAAGTCTGGTTGTGGCACTTCCTTTTACTAAACTTATACTAAGCGTTCGCCTTGTCTTGATTTGACCAATTCTTGAGCCCAGACAGAGATTTCTCAGGAATTGTAAATCCAGGCATCAAGAACTCGTAGATATATCCATCCATGCTAGCCACTATGCAGCCCTAGTGTACATCCAGCCCTATTTGTTCCAAAACCACCAAATAACCCAAAAATCCAATAATCTCTTCTCTATTTCCAGTGGATTGGGACAAGCCATCGGTAACTCACTCGGTGGATTAACAAAGTCAATCACAAGCTTATCAGCCGGTTCATCAAGTGGAATCACAAGTGCATCAGGTGCCTCATCAGCCGGATCATCATCACATGGTAGCAGCGGACATTCAAGCAATGGACATTCTGATGGTGGATATACATCATCACATGGAGATTGTAAGTATTAATGTTGTGCTGTACACTTACACATATTGTGTGCCAAAACACTTTTTCCATATCCAAATCACACTTATAACTGTGAGAATGAAAAAAGAGAAAAAAGTTTTAAAGTTCAGAATTAAAACTTATTCTCGATTAGATGCAGCCATCGATCATGGTCATGGAGTTACATATACAAATTCATTCGACAACTATGACACGAAACCAGTTACATACGAATCGTATGGACCACCAAAATCTACTGTTTCACACATTGAACAACCACATGCTATTTACGGTACTCCTGAATATAATGGTGAGAATTGATTCCGTAAACGTAAAAAAACATTGATTTTGATGCACGATAACAAAAAAATTTTATTTCCTGACAACTTACCCGACATAACAATCTGACTGTAATAGGATTTCATACTTATAACATTATCCGTTCATTTCGTTCCTTTATTTCCATCCATCCTGAAAACAAGATTTTGATTTTCTTTTTTTTACATTTATGTAGAACATTGAATTGGTGGTATTTATAGCACATAACATTTTCAATGGAATTAATGTTTTCATCCATATAAACGGTGCATTTTATGTTTGCGACAGGTTCTCAGAAACGAGCAATTGCTGCATATTTAAAGTGAAATTTTGTGGATATTAAGTCTGATTAAATTTGAAATTTAATTTCGGATTTATTCTTTCACGTCTTGTACTTATTTTATTGAATTTTTGAGGATTTGAAGCAGTGGTGGGCAACCTTTGTGGTGCCTAGTTTGTTGCCAAAAATTACATTTACCATGTGCCAATGTGGTTTATAATGAGATTTTATCGTCGAGGCTTACCACCAAGGTGTGCCGCGAATAATAAAAGGTTGTCCAGCACTGATTTAAATTTAAAGACGACAGATTAAATGTCGCTAAATATTGTCATGATGAGACAAATTTTAATTCAAGCTGTAAACAGATTACAACTTTCTTTTCATTGTAAACTGAATGAAGAGACCCGAGCGGCACAAATTGAAGAAGGTTCCACCTCGGAGCTTCTAAGGCTACATCTCGGAGCTTCTTAACTCCACCTCGGAGCTTCTAAAGCTTTGACACGGATCTTCTAAGGCACTGCCACGGATCTTTTACGGCTCCTCTAAATCTCTCTTATTATTAACACCAATTGAAAGCCCTTTGACGTCCATATGACTGTCATCTCCATTTATGTCACTCGGGAGACATTCGGGGTGATTAAATAAGAATGAAGGGGAAGTCAGTCAAGAAAATTCACAGAAATTCTTGAAGATATGAATTATAAAGCTTTATTTCAATTCAATTCTAGAAATTTTTTGGTGCTGTTTCTGATATTTTTTTGGTATTTTTTTAATCAAGACAGTAATATTTTTTTGTTGCTGCTCAGTTGACATTTATACCCACTGGCGCTTTCCTTTTTGTAGAAAATTTCATTAAAATGAACTTGATTCTTGAGACTATGAAATGTTGAAATTTATGTTTATTTCTGGAAGGTATAATTTTTATGGTTATACAAACTTTAAATTTCTGTAAGTTCTTGAGATTCTTGAGTGACATTTTGGTATAAAATGTAGATTGAAGATTAATTTAGTAGCTTAATGGGAACATTAAATCAGTTTGAGGTATTTTCATACTCAAATAATGTCACAAAATTAAAACTAAGTTGGATATAACCAACAATTATATCCTCAAAGCAGCTTAGAAGTAATTAAGCTTCAGTTGTCAGTTAAACCTGCATTTCTGATAAATACTGCATCTTTTTAGCGTCCAAAAAAAGATAAAATGATCAGCAGCACGAGTAGCAAGCTCAAATTGAGTGGATATCTCAAGATATAGCAGCTCCTGTAACTAAATGTCCTCAAAGTCTGTCTGTTACTTACTTAATTACTTCGCCGGTCGTACAGATAAGTTGTGATCCATGACCTCCCACAGGAGTCGCTTGAAGCTGGCTCTTTTGCTGGCTTCCACTATGCTTTCCCAAAATCCCGAAACTTTTCCGGGACCGGGACGGGATCGAGAAAGCATAGCTCCCACCTGTCAATTTCCGATACCAAGCGAGTCTGTCTCTTACCCAGCAATTAATTAAAACAACTTTTTCCAATATTTTCACGAAAACTTATTAAATCTTTTACATTTTCAATTTGTAATCGACATTACAGTAATTCCCCTTGAACTCCTTAACAGATATCCAATAAATTATTTTTAAATTATCTATCATCCTCGAGCACTATCTCATGATTTATTTATAGCATCAAAATCTCATTAAATTCTAAGAATAGAAAACATTTAAATCCCTTCAAAAACATCTTTGAGTTCCTGAAGATTATGAGACACAAATGTCTTTAAGTACACAATTCTTATTTCCCTTTCAATCTCCTTAAGCGTTGAAAAGTTCCCTTTTTTTATTTTAAATGGTTTTTCAGCACATTTTTAATGAAATTACGAAGAATTAAGGATGAAAATTGAAAAGATCCATTTGTGGTTTGTGTGTGGGAATTGATTCATTTTTGTTGGATTTTAATTGGTGAAAAATGGCAACAGAAAGTGGATTATTAATTATTTATGTGGAATAATGAATGAATCAGATGAAAATTAAGCCTTTGAGTCATTTTAATTCAAATTTAAAGAAATTAAATTTTTAAAATAAAGTTAAATCTCGTTGATAGCAAGCTTAAAGCTATACATTAGATAGCTATCGAAAAGTCCTTTATTGTTATCCTTGAGTATAATCCAAATGTCAGTTAGATATTATAGTTAGCTTATTTATTAAGTTTCCGGCTAAGTCCTTCAACCAGGATAGTCATCTATAAAGCAATCTTCAAGTATAAACTTGCTAGAACCTCAAAATATCAATGGACTTACACAATTTCCTCTTCAAATTTTCCCCACTTTTCAACTTTTCTGCAGAGTTAATTTTTCTTTTTTTTCTGTTTTTCTCACAACTTTCTACCTTATGTTTCCATTTATCGCACTATTTCCTTTCCATTTTCTGTTTAATGTCGGAAAAATTGAGATGAAGAAGAACTACAAAGTTTCTTGTGAATATCAGTGCAAGTCAAACTTAATTTTCTGTCTGTCTGTTTTGTGCTTATGTCAGTGCTGTTAAAATCAGAATTGGCAGTATTCAAATGTGGAGGCGACTTCTTGGTGGAGGCGCCTTTATGGACTTTTGTATTCCAAACTCTCTAAGTCTTGCCAACTCTGGTCCAAACTGGGTGAAACTACTACTTTTGAAAAAGCCATGAATGATATTCCTTGAGCAATTTCGGTTGGTGCTTACCACCGAAGTGTGTCGTGCCCCATAAAACTTTAAGCAACACTGACTCATATAGAAAAATCAAGGAAATTCAAATATAATAAGAATATGAGGCAAAGAATTGAGCATTTCATTTCCTCAAATGTAATTTTATTAACACCAATGCCTTACTTTCCAACTTCAAAGATTTCTATTCATCCCTTCTGTTATCGCTACATGTAGAATTTTTCTTCAATTTTGAATAGGATCAATGAATCCAATTTGTATGAAAAAAGGTGTTTGTATCCAACAATCCGAATAACCAGCAGGGATTTTCGGGGATTTTTCAATCAAAACTTAATTTTTTCCAAAGAATTGTTGCTAAATGACGTCTAACCTCGACAAGCAAAGAGTATGCATTTGTGATACAGAAATACCACTATGGTACCTAAAAGCGGTCTCTTTGTCTGTTAGGGTAAGATCAAAATTTTGGCTTTTACAGCCAAATTACACAGGATTGTAGATTTTTTGAAGGTTTTCATTAGTTCTGATCATTTTTAATGCTAAGATGAGTGTATGTGCTTATGAAAGTGCTTGTCATACTCAAAGAGCGATGGTGACCAACCTGTTTTGTGCCAAGTCAAACCTTGGTGATAAACCACTGCAGAAACCGCAAATGATATGCAATTGGAGGCAATTCATAACATTTTCGACAAATGTTGGCGGTACACTGATGTCGTGGGTTACACAGGTTACCCACTACTCTTCCACAGCTTGACACACTTTAACACTTACCTGCCGAACAATTCCCAACCTAAATTTCCATACGCAGCTGTAAGAAAGTAATTGAGTGATTGACCTTATCTAATGCAAACTTCAAAGCGAATTTCCCTTCATTCATCCGTAAATCCTTTAAAAGACATTCAAGGTCTTATACCCTTAAAATGAGATGAAAATGAAGTGAATATAATTTATTTCACTGAAAAAAAAGGCATTAAGATAGATTGCAAAGATCAAAGGTGAGAGATTGGCATTGAGGAGATTTCATTGCCGAAAATGTTAAGCTTTAGACTTTTTTTTGGACATGATAATTTTTCTTTTGTTTAAACGGGCATCATCTCCGTTTAATCAGCTCATAAAGAAGGTCAAGAGAAGCGATAATTTAGAATTGTTCCTTTTCATGCCTGCCAAAAAGGCATGTACTTTAAAAAATATTCAACTCACATTTCAGTTCCACAAAATGTGCCTAAATTACTTCCAAATGATTTGCTTCTTTCCGTCAGAATATTCAGGGTACGGAATTGAAGTTCACTCATATGGAAGTCATTCACATGGGATGTATTTACTTTGTGAATGAAATGTGTAAGTTTGACATGAATTTATGATTTCTCAGCGGCACTGCTTTAGTAAATTTGATGGAAAAATTGAAATTTTTTTGTGGCTTGTGGGAATATAGGTAGTAATTTTGTGAAGGATGTCTTGTGGGAAATTTTCAATTATTTTGTTTTAGTGATGATGCTTCATATTAAGTGTGTTGGATATGCATAGGAAGTTTAAGTATCAATTGTAATGAAGTGTAGAGCATGGAATATTGTAGATTAGTTGCACAGCACGAGATGCATTGATGTCCATCGATTGCACTTATTTTGAGAAGAATGCAGCTATTATTAAGCATTCTTGTTTTCCATAGAGCCTGGGACGTAGCTTGAAGCACCCTAACCTGCTGCCCCTTCTTCTCCCCTAAATATCTTCCTGCATAGTACCCTATAGGGCACTTAAAGAATAATAAACAGCAAAATCCAAAGCATTCTCTCTGCAACACTCAAAAACTATGTCAATGTCACATTGATGTTGCGATAATGTCACAGACACTTCGACATTGCAAAATTGCAATATTCCAAGCAATTTTCACAATAGAGTTTGTCCATTGTTGATTTTTAACAGTTTAAATTCTCTGTTGACTGCTTTTCATGAAAATAAATTGAAAAATTCCATTTTTTCATACAATTGTCCTAAAAAAATTCACACAGCAATTCTAGCACGTCAAACAATGCTAAAAGCCAAACAATAATTGAGTTTTTGGAACAAAAAAAATTGAGAAAATTGCTAACCCTAACATGCCTTTTATTTTAACATAAAAAGCAGCATCCCTGACAGCATCAACAATTTTTTCATGTGTGTAAATTTAATATTCACAATCAAATGCAAAAAGTTCAACCATCTATGCTAAATTACATTTCCATTTATTTTGAATTTTGTCTCAATTCATGTTGAATTTGTGAGCAAAATCACTACAGTTGTAACCAGGCGATACATAATAAAATGGCTTTCTCAAAGTTCGAGCTTAGATTTATTCGAATTAGATTGAAGCTGTCTGTATGTGATGCTCGGGATGAGCTGATGTTTGTGGATTTTTATGAATTTTTAGAATTTGTACAATTTTAGAATTCTGGATTTATTTTTGATTGAAAATGACTGAATTTAGTGCAATTTCTGACATTTTAATCTCAATATCCCTCAAATCCAAAAGTCTCTTCCAATTAGTCATGTCGTATTGTTGAGAATGGATCGTAATCCTTCCTCACCGTGGCAAAAGGGCTGCTTTGGGTCTTACCGTCAATAGCAAGCAAAGAATTTGCTCTTAAGAGCAGAGCAACACACAAGAGCAGACGCATCTAGTATAGTTAAGTTGAATAAGCTCTCGAGAGCATGTTCTTTGCTTGCTAAGGTGTTAATATGGCGACAAAGTAGTGCCTTAGCAAACACAGTGTACTTTTGTCCTGCATACTTCTACATTATGTTCTACATACCTCAATAAAAATGAAATTTCAACCAACTACCTCAAAACCAACTATGATTCAATTTCCATTCATTCCACAGCTTATCGCATGTGTAAAAACTATAAAAAAAATTGTTAATCTAATCAAAAACCTACAAAAGCAATTACTTCCGTTGCTAATGTAAACTACCGATAAAAAAAAGATATGTAAAACTAGCATTAATAATTATCATAATCTTATCTACCCATGTACAACACATGGAAATTTGTCACAAAAACAAGATAATGCCTGTCTATACAAAAACCTTCACAATTTTTATGACACTGGAAAAATTTGTCGTACATCCAAAAAAACTGATCAAATCCATCCAAATAGTTATTTGTCCATGATTGATGAAAAGACATAACAAGCATTCCTATTCCCAAAGCTTCCTCAATCATTGTCTAGTTTTTCATGTAATCCCCTCTCAAAAGAAAATAGATAGAACAAAAAAAAGCCTCAAACTAATGATGCTGAAGGGATGAAAAAAAAGGAAATGATTCTTCTTCCTTCCTTTATCTTTTGTGGATTTCTTGTAAATGGGAATAGTTGGTGACAAGAATAATGGGAAGATGAGGAAATTTCTTGACCTTTTGGGAATATTTTTATTGAAAATGTGGCTATGGAAATTAGAATATTATCTAGGGAATTTATCTGGTGTGTCTTTGAGGATTCAATTCCTGGTTAATGACTTGTCATCTTCAGAAAGGTGATTTCTGACGTATTTCAATCTATATTCAGTCGGAAAAGAACATGTATAGGTATATTCACCTGAATTGGCATGTTTGAAGCTAGCCCGAGTTACATGATGATGCGGCGTCCTTGCAGGCAAGGAGCATGCTCTCAGGAGCAGAGTAAGCAAAGGACAACGCTTAAGAGCATGCTCATCAAGTATCTTTAAGATGTACAAGCTCTCAAAAGCATGTCCTTTGCTTGTTAGACCTTAATAATGTCCCAAAATTCTCTCATTCCTATGTCTTTTGGACCTAAGCTCGAAGTCCACTCAGATTTTGTATGAAAAAGTCGACTCAAGTCGTAGTCACACAAAATTCTATTCGACATCCAGCTACAGTCAAGTCACTGACACAGCGATACCTTAGCAACAACATTATGTGCTTTACAGGTGTTCCTGATATTTATCCCCATTAAACTTAACATTTCTTAGCACGTTTCCTACTCAAAAAAGTCAATTTTACACTCCACAAAAATTCAAAGCACGAATTCCAGTACTTTAAAATTATGTACAAAATCTAGTCAGATTTCATTCCCTTGACAACGTATCTGGATCAAAGGAATGGATATTCCTTCCTACATGAATTTTATTTTTTTATGTAAATTAAAGCTTCTCAATTTTAAAGAAGAACATGTAGAAGAATAGAAAGGAATTTTTAAAGTCATTTATGTCATGATAAAGAAGGAAAGAAGAAAGCTCATTATGAATAAGGAGAAGGAAACAATAGCAAAATAAAGAACAAAAAGGATGAGAGAAAAATTTCGAGAGTTTCGATATCACTCAAGCATAAATTTTCATTTTAAAATGAGAGTGTTTACTCGCATTATAGTCAGTAACAATCGGAATGTATTTCTTACGAATTTTTTAAGGATGTGTTTAATGGGAGATGAATAAGTAATGTAAATTGAGGATGGTTACTGAGGAATTTAGTGGAATATTAGATGATTTGCTTTTGGATGTGCTGTAACAGAGTTTGATTTTGTCCTGAATTTTGTATGGAGTTGAATCGACAATCTGCATTGATTTCTTAAAGATTCATGAATTCCTGCAAAATTGCCTGAAGTCTAGTCGACTTAAACCAACTTTTCCATACAAGATATGAATAGACTTCGAACTCTGACTTTAAAATTCTCGAATTCATGTCAAATTGCCAGGAATCGAGTCTACTTTTCCACACAATATCTGCGTCAACTTGGAGCTTCGACTCCAAGATTCAAGAATTCATGCAAAATTGCCACCTGGAACACCAATCCCAAGCGACAAAACGTAGAAAAAGTCAGCCATAGACACAACCTCAACGTAACTTCCAAAATCAACCCTTTTGTCACCTAGCTGACCAACATTTCATATCCAATCTGTTACAAACTTCCCATGTCCCTCAACCATACATACAATCTAAAAGCCACTAAGATTAATAGAATGACAAACTTTGTTTCTATCCATCAAAAACACTTGCTGGTTACTTTTCATCCTAACCACATCCATATTAAAATCCAAGCAGCGATGAAATATTTTTAATAATTTTTTTTTTTTGTTCCAACAAACAATTTTCCACTTTTATGAGATGTTATGCATGTAAACATTTTTAATTTTCAACTGTGTAATGCATGAATAATACTCGAGTGAATTCTTATAAAATAATAACAGAGTTGGAGGTATTGGGGATGGATGTTGATGAATTTTGGCTGTTTTTTGACAAATCGAGTGTCACTAAGGTCGAAGAGAAGTGTGTCTCTTAAGGCTTAAGACTATACCAACAGCATAATAGCCCATAAAATCTTTTTTAAAGGTTCACATTCTCCAAATGGCCTGACCTGATCTTGTTTGAGTTCTAACTTATTGATAACTCAGAATCATTGATCAGACCTTACAATAGAGGCACATGTCTAGAGGCTTTGGGATGGTACAACAGATGACAGATCGCTGTGCCGATTTTGCCACGCTCTACATAGACCTGCATATTATTACGTAGTATGTGCATGCATAGCCCTACGTTATATTTCATCCCGCTGTATTCTACAATTGAAAATTAAGAATCCCACTCTGGACAACAAAAAAATAATATTTTTCCCCTACATAACGCTTGTGTACATACATGAGTGAGTGTTTATGTGCCATTATTTCAACAATATTTCCGTGTTATGAACTTTTAATGCGGAAATTTTTTTAATTTGGTTGGAGAGGCTTGTACTTGAAGTCGTCTGTGAGAAATTTAAAGTTGCTAACTTGAAAACTAGAGTGTGGAACTGCACGAGCGTAATGGAGTGGTGTTGAGAAAGCAATTAGATGGGAAAATTAAGTAAACAGTCTGAGGGAATTTTAGGGATTTTGATGGAATAGAGGAGATGACCGAAAGGATGCGCGAAGGCTCGGTTTTGATGAAATTTTCAGACAGAGACTCCAAAGGGTGTCTTGTTCCCTAACAGGCAAAGAGCATGCTTTCAAGAGCTTGGTCTACCTAAATATACTAGTTAAGCATGCTTGCGAGCGTGTTCTTAACTTATTCTGTCTTTGAGAGCACTTTGCCTGTTAGGGGTTCTTGATAACGAGTGTCACGTAGGGCCCGATTGGCACATAGAGTCTCTAAAAGCTTTTATAACGTCATTGTCATAATCCCTAACATGCAATGGGTATGCTTATGGTACAGAACTTCGACTAAGGTACTTGAAAACGGTCTAATTGCCTATTAAAGAATGTGTCGCATGGGATATATCAAGAAGCTCCTCATTCTGTTTGTCATCTAATTATCACATCCAAAAGAACTTCTTCTCCCTTTATACAGCTTAATGATACAGCCTCAATGATTTATTTTCTAATCCAAATCAAATCAATCCCAAATTTTCACAAAAATAAATTCATCTCCGACGAATAAAAAAACAGCCCCGAAGCCATCAATTTTTCACGGAAATCTAACCTCATCATCTAGACTCAATTTTGACACATAAAAAAATAATACAGTCAATTCTATCAATAAATTCTCATCTCAAATTTCACATTCGTCAGAAAAGAGCAAATACAAATCAATCATTCTTTGTTCCTCAATCATATCTCCGAGAATCTACTTATCTCAATCAAAATGTAATCGAATATCGAATATGATTTGACTTTTTTTTTGTGTAGACGTAGACAAGAATTAATATCGGAAGATTTCCAATTTCCAATTTTTTTTAAGTGATTTTCTTCAGAATTAAAGACTGAAATGTGTCGTTAAAATGACAAATTGAAGAGTTTAAAGGAAATAAGGGTCGAAACTTTCACGGTCGACAAACTTTTGTGCTATCTCATTCTTAAAAAAGATTGGAAAAAAATCTTAATCAGTTTATGCGATTCAATAAAAAGGCACACAAAAAAAGTTTGTCAATGTTAAGGTCTTCTCAAAGTTCAGGAGTTTTTAGGAGGATTTTGGGAGATTTTTGAAGTGTTCAAGGACATGTTTTGCGGGGAATTTAGAAAACTAACTTGAATGAGCTACTGAACTAGATTAATGTGGGAAACCAGGAAGATTATTGAGCAGCTCAGAACTAAAGCAGTCAAATTTAATCCCAATCAAGTTAATTTGAGCTTCTTACTTAATTTGACGTCAAAACAGAATTCAAAGGAAGCATTTTTGCTGATTTTCATGACATAAATGCATAAGAAATTGTCCACAAACTGTCAAGCTAATAACAAGACATATCGGTCGATTAACGACTTCTTGCTCCACATTAAACAATGATACCCGATCAAAACAAATGAAAATGGTTCATCCACGGAACTTTAAAGACTTTGCTAAACCTCTTTAATTAACATTAAATTGAAGCTGCTTAAATTTGGCAGCCATATAGCCTTATCCTCATTTGTATAGCTCAGGATGATGTCATAAAAATCTCAAAACGTTCAAATTTCTTCAAAATTTCATTCCAAATGTTTAAACTTCTTCTTAGCTCCTTTCTTCAGAATTTCGTTCCATTTCCACTTTAAAAAATTTGGTAAATTTCCCACATAATCAGTTTTCCTTTGCAAAACTGCTTCAACTACGCAAAAATAGATTTTTTTTTTGATATTTGAGTCACATATAGAGAAGTACTTAATACACATACACACATGGAGAAGAGAATGAAAAAGCAATGAAAGCGAAAGTTTATTTAAAGCTAAACAAAAGGAAGAGAATAAATCGATTGAGAATTGAAAAGTTTTAATTCAAATTCCGATGATGTTCAATTTTAGATTGAAAAGTTTTGGAAAAGAATATGTATATGGACAAAGATTTTGTCAGGATTTCCAGGTAAAGGTTTAAGAGATCAAAGCAATTTTGGGCCTTTTTTAAGCATCGCAGTCTGAATTCTCATTAGGATAGAAAAGGAACTAAGTCCGAGAGTGATTCTTAATTTCTTACCTCTATATTGTTTACCCTTCTTTTACTTGGGTTATCCAAATCCTCGTATTCGACGAATTTTCCAGACCAAGGCAGGGACCAACACGTCAATGGATATCCCTGAAGACTTCTCAGACTCGGTTTTCAGAATTCTTCCTTTTAAACTCTTCAAATCCTTTAACAAAAAATAATTTCAAATCAAATCAAATCAATTTAATCTAAATTCCATCTAAGGATGCTTACCCAATTCATCATGCTTACATTATTATCCACAAAATTTTAAACTCATACGTATGTAGTTCATCATCAATTCTAAAGAAACATTCAAAGAGAAAAAGTAGAACAAAACAAAAAGTTTGAGTCTTTCAAGTTCTTTCGATGATTTTGCTTCTTATTTATCATCCGTAAGAGGGTATTTTAATCTTCTCTACAGGATTACTCGATATATGCTCGAATATTCAACGGTAAAGAAGATAAATGTAATGAAAAAGTATTTTATTGTTGTTGGAAAAAGTTTCAATTTTGAAATTTTTGCATCGGTTCGCAATTGAATGTTGAGGATAAAGTTTTTTGAGGGATGTGTAGCTTGTGAGATGGTTGTGGATATCGATTAGGGATTGATGATAAGAAGATTGTTAAGACAAAGAAGGAAATAGCAATAAAATTGATATTCATTGCAATTTATGTATTTAAATTGAATTTAGAAGTAGATTTTTGATATTTGAGGACTTGCTTGCTGTTCCTTATCCAGAGCAGTATAGCATTGTTGATGAAGGACCGCTCAATTGTCATGTTGATGGCAACACGTTAACATAACGTTTAAATCTCATGAATGACATCTTGTCAGCTCTTTTAGATCCATTTTGTCAGTCAAAAACGTAGTATTGCTCGGGTAAACTGCTCAAATAGTAAAGAAATCTACTTCCATCAATCATATCCCACTCATATTGTAGCCTAAAGCTTTTAAAAATTATTCACAATCTTAAATTCTTGCATAATAAACTATATGAAAATGTGCTGCAAAACCATTCAGAATTGACAAGTTGTTGTGCATTTCATATTCAAATCCATACCAACAACATACATTTAAATAATAAGCATCTTATGATGATAACTCCAATGCAAAAAAGCTTATGCAAAACTAAATAAAAACACAAAATGTCGTTTTGTGAATAACGTTTTGGAGTTGTACGTAAATGATGTCTAATAAGCTACTATCTAACAGAATCCTTTCTGTACATAATCCCACAAAGCTCTAAAGCTCCTCTCTCATGTTTCTGAATGTTAGACATCATTTACAAACAATCCCCAAAGTCGATACACAAACAAAGCTTCAAAATTCCTTGTAAAAGTATGTTTAAACTTCCTTTTCATACCTTAAGTATCCTATTGAGAGTATTATAATGCCACAATATACAAAATGTATACAGTGCCTGGTTATCAGCAGGTATTTATCATGAAAACAAATTCCAACAATGTTTAATCCACAAATGTGCTATTGTTCCACTCAATAGAATAAAATATATTTTTTTTTCCATTATTTCCTTACATGCCATTATACATCCATGTCCTTATCCATCCATTTCATGCCGTATAAGAAAATGAGAATTATTTTATGCCTTATTATTATTATTGTTACATGAAAATTATTTAGATGGCAACTACAAATTTGCCGAGACACACACATCGAGTGATGATGCGGATATGCTATCGGTGATATTAAAAAATCTTCCACATAAGCCAATGAAGACAGTCGGTCATGTGTATTCGAGTGGTATATCCTTAAATCAAATTCCTATTCCTAATGATATTCGACCACCACCATTTAAGCCTCTTAAAAATCATCAATCATTTGATGGTCCTGTCTATAGTCATGAAACACCACATTCTCAGTATGGTGTACCACATACCGAATACGGTACACCACAAAAAGAATATGGTGTCCCACAAAAAGAGTATGGTGTACCACATAATGAATATGGCGTACCTGATAATGAGTACGGTCCACCAACTCTTTATTCCTCTTCATCATCCGATTATTCCCAAAAACAGTCCATTATTGTTGATCCAAAGGCATATGATGCATATCATTCAATGAGACTTAAACTCTCAAAACCACAATCAACAGCGACAGCATTGCCGGGACCAATTACATTACTTGATGGTATTGTGAATCATAAAGGACTTGAGATACAAAAAAGCATAGAATATGAAATTAGAACGAGATAAAGACATACACATACAACCTGACCGTTAATAAATTAAATTGTTACTTCCATTATTATAAAAAAAAATTCTCCCGTCTTTTTCTGATCTATGGCTATGACGAAAAGTTAATTATTTGTTGAAAGACTGGAAACATTTTTATTCAGCATAAAAATTTACGTCAGTCTACATAAATGAATTGAATTGACCAAAAAAACAAATCACAGAATACACAATCACAGACATAACAACATGAATAAAGCTTATATACACATAAGACATAATGTACACTATCATATTTATGTATATACAATGTATATATTGTGATACTACATATGAGACATAGGTAAAATGACAATTTTTTTTTGCTGCTTTCTTTCAAATGCACCATATAAAATTTTATTATTCTGATTTTAGTTCTGGCTTGCTTTCAATATGTATAAACGGATTGCTGGGCTTGCAGATTGTGATTAAGGCTTAGAAGCTGATGAACATTATATTGACTATTAGCTATGTGATTAAACTCTATTTAAACTAGGGTTTTCAATCCCGGGATAAAAATGTATGTAATCCCGGGATTGCACATAAATCAATCCCGGGATTGAAACCCCTAATTTAAAGGCTCCTATATAGGATTAACTCAGAGGCTCTTCTGCTAACTACAGAGTGTCTACTCATGCTTAATATAGAGGATCTACTAGTTTAACCTTTTGGACAGAGTTCGAAGTCGACTCGGATTTGACTTAAGGCAACTCAAGTTGATATTTCCGTACAGAAAATTGAGTCGATTTCGTGATCTGCCTAAAAGGGTAAATAAGTCGAGATAAAAGGAAATGACGACTTAAGCCGACTAGACTCCATATACAGTACGAGTCGACTTCAAGCTCTGTCTGTAGGTTATCACTGAGCTCTACTAGAATACTTGCCTTGTTCAATTTTGTTGGGCCTGTTTCATTCATTCTCTGTCATTTGAGAATTCTGGTCACACATATTAAGATTTGGCCATATCCTTGAATCATTTCTTGGCTTCTATTTTCTTCATCTTTGACAAATGATGTCTGAAGCTTTTATCAAAATAGATAGACTCATTTTAGCATGCAGAAATAATTCAAAGAATCAACAACAAGACTTAAAACTTCTTTGATCTAGAACAATGGTTGGTAATGTGCTGCAGTATACAGGTTGCCCATCACTGAACTAGATCAAGGCAATAAGTTTGAGCGATTTCTAATCTCATATCTAGTACCTTGTGGATTGGAACAGTGTTGTCTAAACTGTGTGCTGCTGAAATTTTTGGCAAATTCCGAGAACCGGCATGCGGTGTTGGTCGTGACTTAACATCCAGGCGTACCATAGTACACAACAGTTTGTACAGCACTGAATCAGTCCATCATTCAATTAAAAACCACAGTCAACAAGCCTCGCCACAATAAAATATTCAATTCTATTTTTAAAGCTTCATCAGTTTCATCCTTCTTTCCATTTTATCCAGCACATATTGAAAGCAACGAAGAAGAATTGCCAGAAAAAAAGTCTCCCAAAAAGCAGAATTTAATCAAATTTTTTTTGATATTTTTCCTTATTAAATTTTAAATTTTTTTCTTCTTTTCAGATCATTACTCAAATCGTATTGTTATCGCTTAAACGTAGTGATAGACTTTATTTTTGTATAATAAAATGATCCCCACATCATCCAATTCCTTGACCTGAATCCAGTATCCTAACACAATTTTGCATCGACTACCTTCAATTATTAATATTAAAATCATTCATTTGTCATTAAAAAGAGTCCGGGTATTCAATTTTTACTATTCTTTTTTGGTCAATATTTGCTCAATGTCATTTTGTAATCATTATTTTAATTGTAATTATTATTATTATTATTATAATTATTATTATTATTGCTATTTATATGAATGTGGTTTCATAGTCCATTTTATCCTTTTTGTTCCTTTTTTGGTGTCAAAACAAATATCCATAAATTGTAAATTTATTTTTCCAATTTAACAAATCCTGTTCTAACAAATTTGCATGCTATAATCCTGATTGATGGCTGTGTTGGGCCATATTAATGATTTTTTTTTGTGTATATGAATAGCTGAAAATCCGCAAATTTTTGAGGATTGTCGTGTGTAAATCAATTTAGCGTCAATGACCTCAATTTTTGACAATTCTTAATGTCTATCCATTAATCAGGACCTTAATTCCTCTTAGATTTCCTTAAACTTCCTCAAACCTTAACAAAGTACAGCCTTGTACCTTAAATTTTATCCTTAATTTAAAAAGTCATCTGTTAACTCACAAATCATTCATTAGCACCCTCAACTGACTTAATTCCTCCTTGGAACTGTATCATAAATATTTCATGTTAAGCAACTAAAATAAGTCATTCACATTCATGACTGTAATGGTATTGTGAGATAAAAAAACTCTTCGAAATTATAAAAAAAATATAATAAAATAAATAATTTTGTATAAAATGTGAAATTTTTTGTTGTTGTTTTTTTCAATCATCAGCATTTATATCTGAGTCTGTTTTGGCAGTGGAAGCAGATTTTTTTACTGTAGAATTTATATCGTACATCGTTGAGGATTATATGCCGAAGGGAATTCCAAACGTAAACATTGAATGTCATCAAGTCAACATGTGGTCGGTGAA
This sequence comes from Chironomus tepperi, assembly GCF_022539635.2. Taxonomy (NCBI): domain Eukaryota; kingdom Metazoa; phylum Arthropoda; class Insecta; order Diptera; family Chironomidae; genus Chironomus; species Chironomus tepperi. The sequence continues at coordinate 9,547,775 of NW_027226207.1, forward strand.
TTTTCTTATTTGTGGTTCTTGTGGAACTCAGACTTGGAAGTTGGGAGAAAGATTTGAAAATTCTATTCATTCCACTGAGAATTGAGGATTTGTTTTCTCTGTTTTGGCTTGAAAATTGATTTTTTTCATTCATTTGTCGACATAATAACATAAATTAAGGCACTCGTATCTTCAATTGGCATAACTTGATACTTTTTGGTCCGTTCTATAAATAATTCATTCATAAGGTAGTCTTGTAGCTCTGTTTCCGCTTTTTCGTACTAAAATTCATGATCCTGCCTCGTTGCTTAAGCCATAGAGCTCCAATTTTGTCCTGATCTCGAGCATTAGGCAGTCAAAGTATCAAAGCATCGGAACACATTTGAAAATGGTTGGGAATTGAACCGAAAACCTTCAATTTACCACAAGTCCATGGTCAAGCGCTTCATGCTGGTTACTCCACAGATGCTCATAAACATTGAGTTAATTTTGAAGTATTGGCACATTATTGCAACTTGGCTAGTATTTTATATACTTACTTACTTCGCTGGTTGCACAGATCAATTGTGATCCATGACCTTCCACAGGAGTGGCCTAAAGCTGACTTCCACTTGTAGTTTGTCGGTTAAAATTCAAATTTAACAATAAACAAAACTTTCCCTTTCAGTTCCAGTTTAATACATTCTTGTAGACCAAACTAGCAACAAACTTGTAACAATCTAATTAAAGTATCCAAACAAGCATCACTAGAACTTTAAATCAACAAGTTACTTCCATTAGATTTCTAAAAACCAAAATGCGCCCATTCAACCCACTCACATTGCCATGCAAAATTCTCATTCATTTAATTCGTAAATTGAAAACTTTGCTTTTTGTTCTGTAAAGCTGTGTACAGATTTATAAACTGAAATGTTGTGAACGTCATGAAGTACAAAATTTGTTGATTCTATTATTATACGCATTGACATAAAAGCTTTTCTTAGTCAACAAATTCACAATTTTTATATCCTTCCTCTGTTGTAGATGGGAAAGGAAGAATGTACGGCTGCGAAAGAGCGAACAATTGAAATAAATTCCAAGTATAGCGTTGTATTAAACAATGAGGTAAAGGATGTGCTTATTTTTTTTATTGTTTTCTTTTAGTGAGATTTTGAAGATCTGGAAAGAGCCTTCCGATGGAAATTTTTAATGCTATTTTTGTTTTAAACAAATTTCTTTTTATTGTATTACAAGAAGGAATTACATGGATTTTGATGGAAAAGGATTTATTTATGTAAATAGTTTGGTAAGATTATGATAAAGATGCAGGTGAGCCATTTTATGATAAATTGAAATTCCTTTTAGAGGCATGAAAAATGCAAATAATCGCAAGATTCTCTCCAAGACTTCTTAATAACTCGAACGAATTTGGTCAATTTGTTCAAATTTTATGAGGCTTTTCACTTTATTGTAATCGCTTAAAATTGAACTAAAATAAATAATTGCAGAATTTATAAATTTTAAATAGTTTTTTAATTTTGAAATAATTTTTGAATAATTTTCTTAAATTCAAATTTATTAATTTTAGGTACTATAACTAATAGTTATTTTAATTTCTTTCCCAGAAATTTCTGTATTTTAGAATTTTAACTGTGTCACAATAAGGCAATTGAAACTTTTTAAATGGAACAATTTTATTTGAATGTGCTGTTTTTCGTTTTTACGATGTCAAGTTCACACAATTGCGAAAGTTCTCAAATTTTTCAATAAAGCATTTTTCGTTATCTTTATCATAAAAGTAATCTACATACACATCATTGTCATGAATTATTTCGATTTCATTTAATCGAGGTTTATTAGAATCAAATATTTCTCTAATAAACTCTTCTATATATGGATAAGTATCGTGTGACATATATCGAAAAAATAAATTACTAAGCGATTTTGATATGAAGATATTTTGTAATTCTTCCCATGATTTTTTGTACTTTTTATAGATTGTGATAAGATATTCTAATTGGTAAGGATTCTTTGGATTTACAACTGTTCCTCCTCCTAAGAAATATAATTTTTTATCTTGATTTAAAATTATGTATAATGGATTAAAATTGTCTTCATGTTCATCAAACAAAATCTTATGCATGCAATCTTTTACAACATTTTCATCATTATTTGTGAATTTTTGTAAAAACAATTCAAAGAATTTTAGATTTTCTGGTTTTTTAATCAATAAGTCTCGGCTTTTATAACTAATACAGTTAAAAATTAAAGATTTTTTTGATTCAAAAACTTCATTCAAAAATTCTTGCAATATTTGAAATGTTGATTCATTCACTTCTGCAAATATTTCTATCAAATTTTGTAAATTAACAAATATATTTTGAATATCTTCCCAAGAATTATTATACTTAGTATAAATCTCTCTCATAAATTGAAATTTTGGAGTTAAGGACTCTGTAGCAGCCTGCAGAAATAATTGTTTTTCAATAATATTTTGATTAAATAAAAGTGGCCAAACAATTTTTTGCACTTTATTTTGATCATTATCATAAAAATCAGTCAAAAATTTTTCAAAAAACTTGAATTCTGATTCATTTTGTAATAAGTTCATTACAGCAAATGAGAAATTTAGCTCATTTGAATAAAGATGTTCATTGTCTTCTTTAAAAACATCTTTAATGAATTCAACAAATTTCGGATGACACTCTAAACTGTAATTATCAAAAGAGATGAATAAACTATTTTTAGTTACAAAATCATTACGAATCTCCTCAATTGTGACATATTTTAGAAACATATCTTTAATAAATTCAAATTCATTTTTGTTTTTAAGATTATTTGTTAAAATTCTTGAGATGTCAATGCGATCAAAAATGATTTTTCTCAAACACTTTCTTGCATCTTGTTGACTTTCGGAAAAGAATTCATAGAAAAATTTCTCAAGTAGAGAAAATTTTTTAGTTTTTGAATTTATAATTGATGAATTGTACTTAACATAATGAATACTTTCAAGTAGGACATGCTTGTTTGCACCAAAAATCTCATCGACAAGCTTTTTAAAATCTGGATAAGATTCATTTGGCATATACAAAAATAGTTTTGATAATATATCCCAAGATTTGAAGTAATCATGAAATTCTTCAATTGAATTTTGATATTTTCTTCGGATATTTATAAATTGTTCTAAATTACCAGCAGAATAATTTAAATATTTATCATCTTCATACAAAATTCTTCTCATTCCTTTTCGTATCAAAACTTCATTTCCATCAAAATATTTCACCAAAAAGTCTTCAAACATTAAAAGTTCTTCTGTTGTAGAGACGCTTCTTAGGTCAATTAAACATTCAAAAAAGGTATCATTATTAGATCCAAAAACTTTTTTTACATACATCGAAAATTCCGCGATAAATTCAGTTGGCATTTCTACTAACAATCCAAAAATTCCACTTCTAGATTTGAATAAACGTTGAAATTCTTCATTAGAATTTTTAAATGTGTCATAAAGATCAAAGAAAATTTTGAATTTTTGAGGAAATTTCTCGTTCTTGTCTTTTACTGATGAAATATTTCGAAGTCTGTTTCTAATTCTAGACATGCAATTTTCATCGAATAAAAATTCTCTAATTTTTTCACGATCATTTTTAAAATTTTTTTCTAAAATTTCTTGCAAACAATTGAGTTTCTTGAGATCGCTTACGCCATTAATAATTGAAAAAACAATAAATATTGAAACATCGTCATGAATTTCATTGTATTTCAAAATTTCATTAAAACATTTTTCAAAATAATTCCCATGAAGTTCATTAAAATTCTTAGCTAAAAAATGTGCAATTTGAAAAAGAAAAAATTTTCTTTCATTTTCATTAAAATTTGCTTTTGCTAAAATTAAGAGTTTATAAAAGTTTTTGAAAAAAAAGTGTATACGTGGGAAATAATCATAAATATCAATTATTGATGTGCCTAGTTCACTTTTATCATCAATGATCAGGTCTTTATCACTGTTATTTAAAATTTTATGCCAATTTGCACCCAAACAATATGTTACAAAATTAAAAATACTATTATGATACCAATAAATCTCTGGACTAAAAAGTATTTTATTAAATAAAGTTTTTTGCTCATTCACTTGCCATAAATTTTTAAGAATTTCATGATCATTTCTCAAGAATGGACACCAAAATGATAGTGAATTAAAATCGCCATATTTAGCATTTATTTTTGAAGATTTTTGTATTTCGTCCACTATCAGTTCTATTAATTTTCTATGAATATTTTCATCTGATACATCCCAATGATTTTTTAAATAATTCATCATAAATCTCCTATTTTTAAGTTTAATTAACTTAATAAGTTCAAATATGAGCTCAATTTCTTTATCATTTCTACTTTCATCAAAAATATTATGAATAATGTAATCAGCTACAAAAAATTCAGCAATTGAATAATGAATAAAGTCAATTGAACTTCTCCTTTCATTTTCGAAGAACTTTAGGTCTAGAATTACAAATCCAAAGCGTTGTACCTTTTCTATAGTCCAACTTTTCTTGTCTTTTTTAAATTTTTTCAAAATTTGTAAGTCTTTAATTTCATTTTCATTAAAAATGAATTTTAGTGCCAAAACTCGATGAAGTGAAGTAAATTCTAAAAATGGATTTCTGTCCTCACTTTCGACTTTTGAATCATTTTCCAAAAATTGACTATCAATAAGTAATTTATATATTCCAAAATAGTCATAAAACCTATCTTTTAAGTCAATTTTACCATTTAGGTATAACTTTGTCACTATAATAATTAGCATAGGATTGTTAAAATCTGAATAACTCTTAAGGAACTCATATATATCATAATAAAAATAATTATAATTTTTGTTAAATTTTTTACAAATTTGAAAAATTAATTGACTTTGTTCATTGTCACCATAAGGATTCAAAGTAAAAGCTTCAACATCTAAAGTTCCAGTAAGCTCATCAACATGTTGTGGACGTGTTGAAACCCACAACTGATTGTTCGTATTATTTCTTAAAATTCTCAATATAAGCATCATGTGTTGATTACATTTTGGACATACTTCATCGATTCCGTCAAGAAGCAAAATGACTTTTCCAGTATTAAAAAGTTTTTTAAAAACATTATATCTGAATCTAAACTTTAAATATTTTCGTTTTTCTTTTGAGCATGGAAAAAGTATATTCGTAATAACATTGAAAATGTCATTAAGGACTGTTGTCTCGCCAATAGTTATTTCATCAAAAACTGACCTAAAATTTCTTAACTGTATAAATGATATCCAAAAAAATTTATTTTTTTCCTTTAATTTTACGGCTAAATTTTCGAATATTGTCGTTTTACCTTCACCAGCTTTGGCAGCAAGAATGAAGCGTTTTGATTCCTTTACTTTTTCGATAATTTGATCAATTTCTTCAATTTCTTTGCATTTTTGATCTTTAATAAATCGAGTAAAGCTTCTTTTAACAAAGCCGTATGAAGTGCTTGCTTTACAAACTTCACCTAATTCTAATATTTCATTATCAATAAGAATATCTTTTATATCATTTGAAGATAAAAACTTTAAAATATCTTCATAATTTTCAATAATTTCATAAATGGATGTCCTTTCACCTTGAAAGTTATAATTTCTTTTAAATATAATTTTAGCCTTCATTGGCTCTGTCAGCTCAAAAAACTCCACTTTCTGATCATCGTCTTGCAACTTTTTCAAAATTGGCAAAACTTTGAGCAATTCTGGCTCAACAACTTCCTTAAAATACTCAAAAAGCTCCGAGAAAATTAACTCACAATTTTTAATTATTTTTAAATTTTCACTATCAATTTTGGAATCTTCAACACAATAATGCATCAACATTTCACAAAATAAAACAATTATTTCCGAATGATGATGTTCGGGTATGTATGAATCAAAAACATTACAGACCATATCCTCTGCTTCCTGATTCTCACGACACTGTTTTACAACCTTTTCAATAAATCTTGTTTTATCTTCAGACTCGCCAATTTGATATGGATCAAAGTCATTGAAATAAGTCATTAGCATAGCAAGATGACAAAACTCATGGATAATCACTCCAAGTACATTATTCTTTTCATTGTCATTCAATAGATCTCTAGCTCCAATATGTATTTCCCCAGTATTGTATATAATTCCTTTGGTTTGAATAGAAGACAGCGGATCAAAGTAGTATGTTGTGCTGTGCTTAAAATCAAAGAAGATTTTGAGCCCGTTGCATGCAGCAGCAACTTTAAGAACATTACTGCAGTGTTCATTTTTATCGATTTTCTCATATGCTTCCAAAATATGGTCTGAATATTCAGGATTTTGATAGTTGTAATCAGCAACTTTCGACTTTACATAAAGCATGTAAATGTGAACTTTTGTAAGACATTTTGCATTGGTTCGATTATTATTACGTATAATTAAAAAATAATCCGAAGCTTCTTTAGTTTCATGACTTCCAATAGATAAATTTAATGATTTCAGAAGCGAGAATGTGTCTGAATCTATATCCGTTCTAAGAGCATGCATCAAAAGTGACACATTTGCTTTATCGTAATAAAAGCTCAATTTATAATTTTGAGATTTAATTTTGTCTTTCAAAGTTTCATAATTTCTCGATTGAATGTACTCATGTAGCTCAATACGATTATTTACTAATTCTTGAACTTTTTTTGATGCATCTTTCATGTTGAAGTTTTTTGGAAATTTAGCATCATAAGACAGAAGCGTAAAAATGATGTTGTTGCTTGATATTTTGACATTTTCTCCTTTTGCTCTTGTGTAGGTCCTCCAAGCTAAGTCAATCAAACTGACTTTTAAATTATTATCTTCTTTAAATTCAAAGTCAACATTAAATTTATGCATGATAAGTTTCTCAACGACTTCATCATTATTTTGTGTTATTGCAATTGAAAGCAAATTATGTTCATCTTTATTTCCGATATGTCGTGGCTTTAAAACATTTAAATCTTCAAAGATTTTAAGAATACCTGTTAAAATTAGAGTTATTCAAAAGAATATCCAGAAAATATTTAATTAAAATTTACCCATTTCTCCATTTTGTAATTTGTCAACCAGAAATTCATGACAAAGTTTTGTCAAAAATCTATCTGAATGATCAGAAATTTTACACAGCTTGAAATCTTCTTGAGCTTCGGTTTTCCAAAAAATTCTACTTTTATTGACAATCGTTGAACTTAATGTGATTATGGCTGATATTTTTGCAACTAATTGATGATCCAATGATAATTTGATGTCTTGTTTATCAAACTTTTCATTGATTTTTAGATGAATTTCAATTATCTGTTTTTCTTGGATGGACTCATCAAAATTGCATGATGAAATTAAATTTTGTGCTTCATCGAGTGAAACAGGAACATCAATTTCACAAAGAAGAGATTGTATTTTAAAGGTGTAATTTTTTTGTTGGTCGGAATCCATTGTGGATCTGCTGATGGAAAAATAAATTTACGAATATGAATCAGATAGGATCTAGGTCATGCTAAAACGGAATTAGAAATATTTGAACGCAGCTTGCCAAATTGGAATTTTTAAAATGAAAAAAACGACAAAAATATAATCAAAGGAAAAATAAGAAGAAAATGTTATAAAAACACACACTCGAATGTGTATGAATAACATGATATGGAGTTGATATGTCGCACTTCTGATATTAATATTTAAATGCCAATTTATACTTATTAAAGAACCAAATGTGATTTTTCAATATATTAAGATCGTTTTGGTTACAATTCATACATACCTTATGGTCTAGTGTGCTCTAATTTGTTTGCTTCTAATAGAAATGTCACTGAATTTTATTGAAGGTGTTTCAAGACTCTTCGAACTAAGTTATCTTATCAGAAATGAACTTTTATTAATTTCTAAGAAAACATTTCTTTAATTTATTAATTTTACTTCAACTTGATGTCTTCTATACCAATTAAGAAACTGTAAATTATTATAAAATTGCTAATCAACTCGCGGAAAGTGTTAAAACGCAAAAATCCGAGCAGTTTTAAATTTTAAATTAATATAACAACTTCAGTATTGAATGTTATCAAGTTTAATGTTATATTATTTGGTAGTGTTATAATTCAGTATTTACACTTAAATATTATACGTCATAAATTAATGAACAATAATTTCTTATCTGTTAGTCATTTATTTATGGATTGATAAATAAAGAACTATATACTGTTTGTTTTTAGTAGGACTTCAATCGCTAAATAGCCAAAATTTTAACAAAACATTAATTCCTTAGTTTTATGTATGTTACATAAGCTCTAATGCATCGCATTATCTTCTTAAAGCATTCGTTGTGTTCATTGTATCCTTAAACTTTTCATCACACATCCGATATTGAGAACTAGTGCTTCAGATTTTAGAAATGAATCCAAATTCACTCCAGGAATAGCACTCGATGATTGTTTATTGATCTTTTGTTTATAATTAAGCTTGAGTTTTGAAAAACATTTGATATCTCCCTAACTCCGATTGTAATCATTCCGAATATAATCAGATCACCCGTTTAACCATTAAAATAAGTAACCCACAACCGAAAAATAGTGGACGTAAAATACTTGTCAAATACAAATTGCAGAATATAATTTATTTGCGTCAGCAAATATTCGATAAAATATCCATAACAATTTAATGGCTTCAAATTTCTATTTTAAGCAATAAGTAGCCAACAATCAATGCTTTTATATCCTCAACAATCTATCAAAAAATAAGCAATAAATACTGAAAACAACATTTTCGAGTACTTTAATGCGGCGCTACAACTTTAACGAGAAGCACGAAGAACAAAAGAATTACGTGAGAATGAAAGGTGAAAATTGGATATTAGCAAGCATATCTAGTAATCCAAATAAATCAAATAACATAAAAATAAATTTATCGATGTGAGCAACGAATTCGTGCGTTCAAAAACATCAGTCAATATCAATATCCAGTCATTTAACTCATTTTCTATTATTTTCAGCATAGTAAATTGTTTTGTTTCTTGGAAGTGCTACTCAAACTCTTTAAGTTCGACGAACTTTAATAGAAGTAGACAAGAGTCTATGCTAGCTTATTTGTAGGAAAATTCGATACCGTAAGAGATTTTAACGTAATTGAATAAATTATTTTGTATGTATAGCTTTAAGTGAGGATATGGATAAGAATATGAAATATTTCAGGCAAAGTTTTTGTACAGCAATCATGCGGATGTGGAAGAAATAGTGTAATTTATATAATTCCTTATTTTTTAACTTGTTTGACCGTCTAGATTAATATTTATTGAGCACTTGCCTCTATTTTTGATAATGTGCCATAAAATGACGTTTAGATTGAACTCAGCACAGTTGCAAGACTCAGGATATATCAATGCAATGTACCTAGCCACAATTTGTGTGTCGTGAATACACAAACCGAGATGGTTGTGATTAGAAATATCCAAAAAATCACCAGAATCCGACTCGACTTTCCTGGAATCGAACCCTGGTCGTTAGAGTCGATAGACTGACATTCACTACGCCACTGCTGCATAAACATCCAAAATCTGTAAGTTTTTCGTTCCATTCACTTAAAAAAATCTAAATCTATGACACACATGCTTTATATTTCTAAAATGTGCATAAATCTCATAAAAAATATTTTCTGAGTACTTCATTCATTATAAAAATAGAAGTTAGTTAAGCTTTATGCTGTAGATTTAGTCATATGATGAATTCTCATGCTATTTTCCATTTAATTTAATATATTCGAGTGAAATGGCATTAAATGGAATGAAACTTTGTGGCAATAAACTTTTACATTATGAGATTTTTGTAAAAGAATTGACAAAGCTTTGTAGCATATTTAATATATGTAAGTATCTTGATAAGTCTTGTGAGTTAATGACGAAGACTGCATTTATTGACGACATACTGTCCGGTTAGTAGCATTTTGCATGTAATTTATGAATTAGTGATTATTTAGGGTCAAGCATATTCAACATAATTTCCAAATCTAGGTTCCAAATAGACGGATACTCTCGTGTCAATCTTCTGTGGACGTCACGTGATGCTTTCTGGTCCAATTTCAAGCTTAAGGCAACTTGTAGCTCTTGTCTCCATCTCTAACGGTACCGCTTCAAATTCATAACCGGTTCCTTAATCCAATGCTGCCTAAAAATGTATGTGTCCTAATGTCCTAAGGGGTAGCTTGATTGGTAAAAGGTAGACCAAGTCAAAACAGACAGAAATATAGATAAGATCCACCCTCATGTCAATTTAGTACCAATTCCATGCCAAATCCTTCTTTTTTGATAATATGCAGTAATAACTTTCTACTTCCCCAAAACGTTCATCACAAAAATGTGAAGAATCAGGAGTAAAAATTTATTCAACTTTCCTTCCACGTCCATAACTTTATAATTTTTTTCTCCCCTTTGAATTTCTTGCATGAGTTGTCATTTTAACATCAATTACAGTCTTTCTCTCTTTTTTGTCCTAACAACTGGAATTGGAGCATAATTAATTGGTGGACGATATGGTTACTTCTTTACTTTTTTACTGTAGAATACACTTTTTTATTAAAAATTCTTGTGTCTTTAGTTTCTCTAGTTTGTCCATCAATTAGTTACAGGAAGGCAGTGTTTCTGAAGCTTGTTTAGTTTGAGTCATTTTGAAGATTCTCCAAAAGATTTTAAATTGGTAAATTAGCCCAAAGAGCACAACTTCTTCGCTAGGGTATTGATGCTTCACTGGAATTAACGATTCTCATTGCAAACAGTCTAGGTATCACTGCAGTACTAAGTGTGCGGCTTGAACAACTATTTAATTTTAGAAAAATTCTTTTGAGAATCAAATCACATCCTTTACATGCTGTTCTTGGTGCTTTAATGAAAAAACATTTTTCATTTTGATGTAATAACCGTAAAGCTCATATTTATCCTTTAGATAACATCCATGGATATATGAACAACCTTTTCAAATGTTAGACAATATAATCATTCCATCATATTAAGCATGTTAATTGTGGATATATGTTTTTATGCTTGTGACCTATTTGAGCAGAAAGTTTGCAACAAGTTTGTTCTAGTCATTACAAATGTTAATTGAATAAATGTTGCCATGTTGGACCTAGTTGATGTACAAAAACTTTATCTAATTTCTGGGAATAAAAGATGATGAATTTAATTATTTCTATGTTCAGGAAGACAACAGAACAGAATATAGGACAAATGCTAGAATTTAAGAGCAATTGAGCATTTTTATAGGCAAGTTAGAGAAACTTTTCCTTTCATGATTTGTTACGGCAGTTCTCAACAATTCGTATGATTTAATGCTTGTCAAGTTTACTCATTTCCTTCCTGAACTATGATCTAAGCATGACAACATCTGAACTTAATTAATATGCTGTCAATTGATATGTAAACTGAACATTTTTCTTTGATTTCAATCAATTCCCTAAATAGAACTGCTATAATAATTATATACACATGGGACATGATAGCTATATCATGGATATACTGAAAGTAGGAAGACCATCATCGAATGTAGGATAATTAGTTATTACAGCTTTTATTGTAGTTGATGACGAGCTTTTAGGAGCCTATTCATAACAAAACAGTTTCTTAAATGAAATCAACAATTTTCTTTGATATTTTACGTATACATCCATGCAAGAATCAAGGGTTCTCCATATGGCACATAAAATATGTTAATTTTATATACATACTATCTATTGAGGTCATATATCCTTACGTGACCAAAAAAATGTTCGAGCTTTTTACACAGCAGATAATTTTAGTCAAATTTTCCAAGCCGCAGCATTAAATTGTCATTTCCTTATCGGCTTTAAAAGAATTAAGCTCCTTTTTGTGTATATCTTCCGAAATTTAGGTCATTCTATAGGAAAAAGATGTAATATATTCATGAGAGACTGCGTCCAAAAAGCCTTCAACTTCCTAAAAATATCGAAAGTTCAATAATCCGTGTCAGCATGTCTTGCTTCATAATGCCATCAAATTAATAATCATCTTCAATGTTTGTTTTTTAAGGCATGTAAGTCTGTACCGACAACAAAGCATGAAATTTGATGATAATAGTATCAAAAAGCAATTTCACGACCTTTTCACACGACACGAGCTTCTTATGGACAATCAATTTTAGTGTTGAAATGAAGTAATCCTGCTTACTGTTTGATGAATTGTGATGGAACTGTAAGATGTAAGGAATAATATTTTGAATGTTGTGCTAGCTGTAAGTTTCAGACTGTGCTTTTGTTCCTGGATGTAGACGTCTTTATATCCAAAATATTAGTAACTAAGTCTTCATTGTGCTGCTTTATCCTTGAAAAGAGTGATTTTAGAATTTCATAAAATGCTCATTCACTTCCAATGTCATGAATGATTAAATCAAAGCTTTTCTAAAGCTCACAATCCTTTAATAACTTTAGACATGCTTCATTACTGGCTACGTCTTTGTAGCTATTATGTAAGCAGATACAAACATTGTAGCATATTGAATAACCAGCATTGTCTACATTGTCCACAGCTGTTAATGACTACAACATTAAGCCCTCCCCAGATGCAGTCACATTCCTTGTTGTTCCTATTCAATTAGCATTTTCTCACACAATCCTGTCCAAGGACATGCACTCATTATGCTTAAATCATTTTCTCATGCCTCATGTACACGTGAAAATAACAATATGATAATAATTTATTACTTTCACTTCCTTAATTTACCGTTCAAGTACTTGCTGTGTACAATTCATGTCCCATGCAGATATGTATGTATGTCAAGCTTTAATGTGTATCATGAGGAAATTATATACGAAAATTTTGTATCGTATTAAAGCGAAGATGCACAAGTGCATTTGAATAAAGCACTATCGTTTTCAATTATGGATAATTGGCTTACTGTTGATAAGTAGATCAACATTTGAATAATTTGGTATTGTTATCAGATTTTTTTTTTTTTTTTTGATTTTACCATATTTCATAATTAGTAAGGGGTAATCTAACCTTGTCAAACATCTCAACGTGCGGATAGAGAATTTGTACAAACTTCATACTTGCAGAACAGAGCCTGTAACAGAGTCAGGTGGAAAGCCTTTTACTGTAACCTAAGTTCCACATAAGGGACATGGTTGCAGTAAGACAGTAACCCTGTCCTGGATTTACAGATCAATTGTGATTCATGGACTTCCTTAATGGCGCCTGAAGTTGGCTGTCACTTGCTAATTACTAAAAATGTCTTATTTTACTCACTGTTCTAGAATTATTAGACCTCATTTAGCCTTCATGCTGTAGATTTTTGGATCGCTGGCTAGCGATTCCTCTTTAATAATACGATGTGCAAAGCTTTTTGTATCAAAAATGGATTACTGTCTACGTATATGTTAAATTCTTAAGTCAATACCAGTGGTCCTCAAGCTTTGTCGATCGTTGTACAGTAAACTTCATAAATTATCTTCTAAATTTGATTTGTTGAAATCCTCATCGTCGAAAATCTGAAGCTATTTTAGTGTGTTGTAGTATGCTCCATTGCATTTTTCGAGTAGGACTGCTCAATAACCTTTAAATTGCTAGAAATAACACAATATTAATACGAATTCAAATAAAAATATCAATAAAAAAGACTCAAAAAAATTTTAATCTCGGTAAAGTACTTTATTGCTGAATAATGAAATACAAGAATGTTCCAAAAAGTTGTAAGAATTGAAAAATAAATTTTTTTTATATAAGGAAAAAAACATAGCAAAAGAAAGTGAAAATTATACAGAGAAAAAAAAATTATTTTTAAAAATATTTCTTTGAAATTTTTTTTAACATAGTTAAATCAAAAAAATCGGAATTGAATCCTCGTGTCGTTCCTACTGAGCCTAGCTACTGGAACTACCGTGAAAAATAAAATATATAAATTTTCCAGAAATTTTAAAGACAAAAATAAAAAAATTTAAAAAAAAAATGAAATTTTGACATTTTTGAGCTCAGCACTTGCAAAATAAGAAAAGAAAAAGAAGAAAATCGACACGAAAATTTTACAGAAAAAATTTTGTATATAAAAAGTTTAAACACAGAACAAAAAAGAAAAAAGGAAGAAAATAATAAATTTTTTTCACGCACTCATATTAAATATTTCTTAATTCTTGATGGCTTTTTTTTTCTCCAAAAATTATAGCCTTTAAGTGACGCGAATCACACGAAAGTTTGAATAGCCACAAAACAGAAATAGAATTTAAAAACCATGGCTTTTTTGGACAAAAATTGTCGGAAATTTTTTTCTGACATTTTTTTTCGGCTTTTGTTTTTTAAACTTTTTTTTTAGGTTTTTTTTTTTGGTTTTTTTGTATTTTTTTTTTTTTTGGATTTTTTGAAATTTTTTGTACTTTTTTTGAATAATAAAATTCAACTTTTTAAATTTTTTTTTGTTGTTTTTTTGGTTTTTTTGTTTTGTTTATCTTGCGGATATCCATTGATTGTTGTGTCTATTCTCATTTGAATTCGTTAATTAAGTTAATAGATCAGAAAAATATTCGCATCAATGATTGTCCAAATTACTTCTATAATATATATACGGGATGAAAATAATAATAATTAACATTGAGATGATCGACGATGAGAATTGCTTGGCGATGATTTTTTTGTTTTTTTGTGGATGTTTCACGAGCTTTTTTTTTGAAAATTTTTTAATTTTTTTTTGTTTTGTTTGAAATCACATTTTTTTATCAATTATCTCATTTTTTTTTTTTTGGAAAATCATCACTTCTTGTATCACTAATCTAATATTCGTAACTTAAACATCTAGAACGAGAAATGATTAATTTTTTTTAAAATGATAATTAAGTTACTACGTCTCATATTAATGAACGAAATACAATTTTTTTTTATGTCTTTTAGTTTCACAGCCTTCTTAGTTTTACTTCTTTTTTTTTTTGTTAGTTTAACTAACCTAAGTGGACTATTGTTTATTTTACTGGCTGTAGGTTTGGTTCTAAACAGAATTGCAAAACAGCCAACTGTCACAAGCAAAAAACCATACAATTGCTTAATAATTTGTATGGTTTTGAAAGAAAAACCAAACACATTATTAAGAAATTGTACGGTTTTCGTGTGACAGGTCCCTGTTACACTTTTATTTTGCAATTCTGGTTATAAGGACAGCAAATTGAAATACTTCTTCATTCCTTCCTAAAACTAAAGCATACTCGTCAATCAATCCCCAAATAGACAAAAATACGTTAGAACTAATCATATCCTGGACACTAACTTGCCATCAACTACTTATAACGTATTTTTATTCCCTCGGGATGTCATCAAGATCCAATTTGTCGTCCTTAGAACCACACACACAATCAGTCAAATAACCATCAATCCACTAAGGTAATGTCTAGTCATTTTGAAGATGCAAGTTCTCTTAAACATTAAAAAATTTTCTTTTTTTTTGTAATTCACTTTAAAAGTTTGATTTAAGTAGATTTTTAAGTGGAATATATATGGCAGTGATGGGGTGCTGATGAAATGGATTTTTTTACTTTTATCTGAGACAGTTTTGGAATTTGTTGGATTATTTGTTGTTAATTTTCGTTAAGAGTTATTTAGGTTTTGTCATTATTATTGAATAAAATCATCAAATTTATTTAAATCTCAATTTTGTCGTTTAAACTGGCCTAAAGCAGACTTCATTGTGCCATTAGGGCGTATTAATGTCAATTTAATTTATGGAGCAACGATTACGACTCCACTTTTAAATGTAAAGAATTTACGAAGTTCTTAAATCTAACTCGATTGCTTGCTAAAGTCGCAAATTCACTGAAATGTTTGTCTGCGTGAAGCTCGAAGTCGACTCGAATTTTATATGAAATCAAGTTGACTCAAGACAACTTTCTCATACAAAATCGAAATCGAATTTGAGCTCTGGCCCTGTCTAAACAATTTAATCATTAAATTAAAGCAACAAATAATCCAAAAAAACCTATTTTTTAACAGTTTATTTCTATAGTAAGTTCTAAATATTAAATTCAGGTCAATTTTTCATGTAACTCAATTAAAATTGAGTATTGGAATTTAAGAAAAATTGAGAATTGATTGAAAAGTTCTAATTATATTTATGATTTTGTTAATAAATTTTCATTAAATTTGCGAAAATCAACTTTGATTTTGCATGAAAAATCTGATTCGTTAGTATAAAAGTAGTGAAGAATTCAAAGTCGACTCAAATTTTGTATGTAGTCGATTCAACTCAAATCGATATTATTATACAAGATCTGAGTCGACTTCAAGCTCTGGTTCAAATTATTCCTAAAATATCCAAACTAGTCCTATTGTAACCTGGTGCATTCTAAAATTTAGTATCAATAATAAAATGTCAATCAAACTTTTCAATCGATTCTCATCAGAATTTCCTAATCACAAAAATGAGTCAAAAATGGCTTTGAGCACATTCTTGCATGAAGACACTGTCACATTTGAATGAAAATGGAATTATCTGGAAGTTTTATCGTCAAAAAGTATTTAACTAGATAAATGATATGGAACTCTAGAAACTAAACATTATTATTTTTTTTTTTTCATTCAGCCTTATTCAAGTTTTACAGCCAAAGCATCCTCAAAATAACTATCGAAGAAAATCTGATTTTTTTACACATAATATGTCGTTAAATTCCTTAAAATCTACGAAAAAAAATTGAAGATAATTTTATCCTCGAATTAATGTTGTTTTTTAGAGGCACAAAACTTACATAAACTACAAATACATAAGCCTTTACACACCTGACACATTAATTAACTATTATGATGTATTTTTCTTTCATTTGTTAATTCTAACTACTTCACTAAGGACTAGATTCTCTATAATTTTTATTATACCATTATATCCAAGAGAAAGAAAAATGCTTTTTTTAATTAAATAAAAGCGCAAATTTTTTCTTTAAAAAATATTCTTCATTGCGCTTTTTTTACTCGATTTAAAAAAACAAAATGAGCGAAAAATTTGATTTTCCTTTCAATAAAGATTTTTTTTTGTTTTTAAGCCTAAATAAATAAATAATTTCAAAGTGATTACAATTTCTTAATAACCTATTTACATGATACATGACTTGGTATTTGATTCGAGTTAATCTTTGGGATGGACGCTGATTGGTTGAGGAATTTTTTTAATTTTTTTGAAATAAAAGAATGTTAGAAATTACCTTTAAAATAGCCGTTAGAATTTGAATTTAAAATAGCCGTTAAAATTTAAATTTCGAAAATCAATTGAATTAAATTTTAAAAATTCGGCTATGACTGAAAGTCAAAATTTGAATTTTAATACGTTACAATTCAAATTTTATAATCTGTTAAAATACAAATTCAAAATATTCGTTAAAATTCAAACTTGAAATATCTGACAAAATTCAAATTTAGAATACCCGCTAAAATGTCAGTTGAATTTTGCACATATGAAATTCTAATCGTGAATTTACAGATTTAGCCTCAATTGTCTATCTTCCTCAGTCACCCTACATCCATCTCAAAACGTTTCTCACAATTCTCGCGACGAGATAAAGTACTATACAATTTCTATACATACTTTAAGTACAAAGACTAATTTTATCCCAATAAAATTTTTTTTTTTGATCAGTCTTGGGTAAATTTTTTTTGTTTTTTCTCACATTTTTAGTTTTTGGGATGTAAAAATTTAGACCTTTAAGTTCACATTATTTTGTTTTCACAATTATTTTTCTTGGTTTGTTTGGATAATCTTTGGTAACACATACGTAGACGTTATGGACGAACTGGAAGTGGAATTGATTTGTGGACTATTATGCTGCCTAATTCAGATTCAAAAACTAATCTTATCAATTTAAATCCTTAGATTAATTTTTAATCCCGATTTAAATGCTCAAATTAGCTTAAATCCACTAATTTCAGCATGAATCCACAAATCAATTCCACCTCACAATACACAAATGTTTCCCACTCAAAACCTCAACATTATCTTCATTGTCATACCTCATGAAGCGATCTCAGAATTCATTTGATTCGTTGTAATTAATGGCGATGAGTTCAATGTTGGATTCGATGCATAAACAATGTATTTAATGTCACTTAACATTTGTTGTTGCTGTGATGTTTGTAAGACGAACAATTTTTCCTGAAACAGCGAATCGAGTGTTCTATATTCTCTTAACAGGCACCACGATTGGAAGAAGACCGACTTGATTTTCTCAAATATTTCCCCGTCATATGCTGATCGGGCGGTGTTGGTCAAGTCAAATGGTTCTGTGGAAATTGGAGAAATTTATTTGATTAATTTTTGTGTAATTCGATAAAAAGAAAATATTTAAAAAATTAACGTTAAAAAACTATTTGAAAAATAACGGCCAAAAAATATTTGAAATGAACACGGAGAACAATGAATTGCCGATGTTGACAGAAGCAACACAATAATTCTTAATACATTTGAATAAACAATATTCTTAAGCACTTGTGAGTTGTCCTCAGGCACTGCACGTGTATCTATACGCTTGTATTCAATATGAATTAGATACACGAGCTCCAGTCTGTTTACAATAAAACAATATGTAAATAAAAAACAAATACATACCTTCAATACACAATGTCTGCCAATGATTGGGATCATTTTTGGGAGTTTTCACGTTACGACACTCATCAATCGACAGTACACCACCCGTTCTTATCGATATGGCATTTCGTGAGTAACTATTAAATCAAAAATGAATTAAAATTACATCAAAAGATCCTCAAAATTATCAAAAACTTACTCAAAATTGCTATAATAATCTAAAAATCGTAGAAACAGTTCTCCCAGTGATTGATAATTTTCAGATCTCCAATCGGTATCAAGTCGTTCCATCATATCAATCGTGGTTATATCATGCAGCGTTTGAAACTTTTCCGGATATTTCTGATGAAGACATGGAAGTACAGGCGGTGATATTGCTGATTGTAGAAAATGTATGACCATTAACACTAAGCTATAGCTTGATATTGATCTATTTCGAGCATCATTTATATTATGATGTTGTGCCCAACGTTTTACAACAATTGCTAATGGACGAAGACGCCAATCAACTGTAAATGTGAAAAAAAAAAATGTTATTAATTAAATTAAATTATAAATTGCGTCAGTTACTTACGTTGTGCATAACAATACAGCAAATGTGTGTTCCGTACACCGATGCAATTATTGTAATTTAAGTCCACTTCTATTGTATTTGTTATGTCACGGAATCTTAAGATAGGAACTTTTGCATTAATCAAGGAAAATTCTTGAAATGGACCTAAAAAATGACAAAATTAATTAATCAGGATCCAGTGTCTAATTATAGCATTCCGTACTTCCTGAACTTGTGAGGTAGTTTTTTAATGCACTTAATGTTATCATTGCCTCAGTCCTTGCATCCAATTGCGGTGCTGTTTTCAGTACTAAACACATATCTACATCAGAACTGTCAAGTCCAAATCCAGAAATCGTTGAACCGACTAGAAATAATCCCCATTTTGGACATGCTCGCTGTTGAAATAGTGGAAATCCCTAGAAAATTATGAAAATTATTTTTAATCCAGTTGGATTTATTTTTAATCCATGGATTAAGATTAAATTTAAGGAGCCAAATTGGCCAAATATCGATCTACAGCAAGCAACTCACCTTAATAAATTCATAAAGATCCCGCCACAGAAGCATCTTACTTCGATATGTCTCACGAGTCTGCTGATATTTTTGAAATTTATTCCAAATCTCCAGTGACACATGATCCCATATTGATCCACAACTTAAATTAATTGGTTCGTCACGCATTTCACATCGTTCACCTCTTGCATAATAATAATCAAATGGATATGTTGGATCATATGTTGGTAATGTAAAATTCCTTGGTATCGGATGTGTTGGTGTTGTCGTTATACCATTTGCGGACGGTGGACGTTTAATGACTGTTATTGGCGTCTCGATATGTCGCAAATTTAATTGTTCAGCACTAGCACTTAATACATTATTTATCGGTGTAAAATGATTATTATTAATCCATGAATTAACAGTATTTTCCTTATTGCTCGTCATCTCATTATCCGTCGATGTTGGTGTGAGCAATATTGTCGGTGTCATTGGATGTTCCTTTGATCCACTTGAAAATGACATTGCTGATTGTGTTGATGACGTTGAGGCTGAATCATCAATTAATTCTGATGTCATTGTCTCTTTTGTATCACAATTTTTATTATTATTATCCTGAATACCTGGACTCGCTGACTTTACAGATGATGGTGGTGTTGGCGATAAACTACGATAATCCTCGGAATTTGTACGAGCATACATGAGATTTTTACGTTTATTCTCTTCATATTGAGCACTGTCACTTTTTGAATGAGATAGTCGAGCATTTTGTTGATCACTTAGCTTCTTATTGTTAGAATTATTATTATTATTATTATTAATATTAAAATTATTACGATCATTTGTACTATTTGCATTGTTATTGTTGCCATTATGACGATTCTTACGATTCTGATCGCGATTTTGTTTCGCACGATGATTTTGGTACTGGAAGGAATTATGTTGTTGTTGTTGCTGCTGTTGCTGTTGTTGTGATGGATAATATGCATTATGATATGAATTTTGCGTTTGTTGTTGACGATTTAATTGTGGATCTTGTTGGTAAATTCTTTGATAATTATTATTATCTTGACGCGGATATATTCGAACTCTATGCTGCATGTGTTGCTGTTGATTCTGATAACGAGCATAATTTTGTTGATATTGTTGTTGCTGTTGAAAGAATAATTGATTCGTATACATCGCACCGGAAAAATGATTATAATATCCGGAATTATCACCAAATGCCATCTTAAGTGCTATTAAATTATTTTCGTCAAGTACTTTTTGTTGAGGTGGATTTTGTGGCTGTTTCTGTGTCGTTTTATTCTGTACGATTGAATTAGCCGAGATATTCTTATATTGATATCCAACTTGATGCAGGAATTCCATTGAATATTTATGATTTATTGTCTCACTATCGCCAGCCATTAAATGATCATATTTTAATCTCGTGTCTACATTATTTGTGGTACTTACGCTTGTATTTAAATGAATACCGGAATCATCAGAAACGTTTTTATCACCATTTGATAATTGTGTATCAACTCGTACCGTCTTATTATTTGAATAATCATCATAATTTTGACTTGCATTTGTTGTTGCTTTTGTAATTCGATGTTTTGGTATTGGTTTCTTTACTTGATTATTGTTAGCATTATTACCATTTAACATTTCTTGATAATTATCACTTTTTATGGCATTATTATTTGTTGGTGTTGAGACTTTTGCATTATAATAATTATTATTACTATGCTGATGCTGCATTTTATCATATTTATTGCTATTATTATTGTTTGTGTCTAATCTTTGCTTTGAATTGTTATTGATAAACTGCTGCTGCTGCTGCTGTTGTTGTTGATGTGATGGACCATTACGATTTTGGCGATTTCCATTATAACTTGGTATTCGATTCGGTTGATATCTGTTAATATTGTTATTATTGCTATTATTACGGCGAGGTGATGTATTTTGATAATCTTTTCCGTCATTTAATTGCATTTTCTTCTTACGATCGTGATTTCTCTCATCAATTTGCTTATCCTGCTGCATATTATTATTATTATTATTATTCCTATCGCCTGGATCTGATGTTATTGTTAGTTTTGTATCTGATGTTGTTTTTGTAACTTCCGTGTGCATCCTTAATTAGTTTTTACACAGCATATGACACAAAATGTCGTCAATAAAATAGCAATTATACATACAAACACATACGGTACGGATTGTTAATAATTCAGTAACTTGTTTTTAATCCAGAAAAAAAAATTTCCTTGCACATTTGATTAAAACAAAATTCGAGCCTAAAATCTTTGCTTTCTATACCAATTATTTCTTCTTGTATTAATTAAAATAAAATATCCTTTTTATCATTTGATGTCTCTTATGTGATTTTAGATAGTCTTTAATTCACAGTTAATCTACGAATTACAAGAAAAATAGTAAATTGGTTATTTGAGGACCTTTTTTTCAAATCGCTCATTTTGCAATTTTTTTTTTCTTTTTTTGCGAGTTAAAAAAAAACACGAGAAATGAATTTTTTGATAAAATTAATGAAATTTTACATTACCTTTTATGACACAAACAATCCAGATATTCTCTAACAGACTCAGAAGCTTTACGTCTACTTTGCCATTGAATATCAAGTTGTTAATTACGAAAAAATGATTTTTAATTAGAGAAATATCAAAAGTGCTCGATAAAAAGTGATTTTCTCACAAATCATAGCTTTTTGTCCCGTTCGTGTAATCCAATGTCAACTGATGGCTGATTTTTAAATTTTATTATGCGTGAAAAGTAGATTAATTAACCTAAATAAATTACAGTGAGTGCTGAGATGATTTTTATTACTAATTTTAAGAGTAATTTTTAAATTCCTTGGCTTATTGCGATTAAAAAATTTATGTTGAAGAATTATTTTCTCCTGGACCCGAAATAACGGTGGAAAAAAATTTAAAACAAGTAAAGTCGAAATGAACTAAAACGCATTTTTTTAATTGGCAACAGCAGAATTGATGTATGAAGAATTGTATATACTAATTTTGAACTGCATACGCAATAGTGATTGTTGAAAGTAGCATGTTTAAATAGCAAAAGTTTTAAAATAAGAAAAACATTTTTAACGGAAATTTCAAATTCAAATTTCATTTTGAGGGGAAAAATGGTCTTAGAATTTTCGAATTTTTCCGTTATACAAAATAAATGGATTAATTGAATTTTGGAGTATATGAAGCATTATAGCACCCAAAAATTCAATAACCATCTCAAAATCCTGCATAATTTCAAAATTTGTTAATTTTAATCTGAAAACCATTCAAATTCTCATTGGCTCTTTAAAACATTTGTAGAGTTTTGAGGCATTTCTGCAGAATTTGTAATGTTTCATTCAAATTTTCACAAAAAATCTGTTATTTTTCATCGATTGATGATTTTTGATATGAAATACCATATTAAGCCTTTCCTGGATGTTCCAGTAGTTCCAGTAACAAAACATTGTAAATTAATATCATTCAGCATAACAATACAAACAATTAATTAAATAAATCAAATTAACAGCCACAAATCATTCGAAAAGTTTCTGTATTTTGATTCCATACAGTACACGTGAAACTGTGTATCCAAGAGAAATCTTCTTAATATGTGTTAGTAAATACGGCCAAAGTGCACGTGCTGAGAACACATTTAACACGGCAGCTAGCTAAGTTTACTGATGAATACAATTTGAAACTTATTTTAGCGTCATAAAATATAAAATAAGTAAATACTTACATTCATTAGTGCTCTCAAGGGTGTATGTACAAAAAGAAACTTGCAATGGAGACATCCAATAATCATGAAGGTATAATAAATAATTAAATATTAAATATTATGTCAAATATTTAACATAAAAACTTTTTTTTCTTCATCATTTGTTGTTTGGAAATACACAAAAAAAAATAATAATCCAGATTCTATGGAATCGATAGACTCTGATCCGTTGGCTCAAGAGGAATCATCGAATGCATTACAAAACGGCGGTAAGTTAAATTAATAATAAAAAACATAAAATCCCGTGATATTAAACGGATATATTTAACTATAGAAAATAAAAAGCCGAAAAAAGGCACGAAAACCAAGAAACGCTCAAAATCGACCATCTTAAAAGTCACTGGCAGCAAAAAGAAGGGAAAGAAAACCAGCAATGAGACACCAGGACCTGATGAGAATGGTGAATATGAAGTAAGTTTGATTTATTTACAAAAAAATTTGATATTATCAAAAATGTTATAAAGCTATAGCTAAAATGGCGGTTAAGATTCAAGTGGAGAAAAATGCTAAGTCCACTACATCTGATAAATTTTGATAAAAAAAATTCTTGAGGTTTTTTTGTTTTGTTTTGGAAAATGCTATCGCTGTTTCTTCCTGTTTGTCTTCTTCTTATGTCGTTAATTACATTGGTTATGCCAACTGAACAAATAACCGTAAATCAGTAGGGCTTCTAATGTTTCGAAACTATTTTGACACAAAAAATTCTAAAAATCTAAATTTTTTGATTAATTTAAGGATTGATTTCAAATTTAAGTTTTAAATTGGATCTTATTTTGGATACAATCTTGTAAATTTCCAATTGTATTCTCATACATTACAAAACTTTGTATGTATGTGTATGTTTACGTATAAAGTTCACGATTTTCTGGAAATTTACACTTTTGCATACAATTCAATATTGCATTTAGCGTTCGATTATATGCTGACAATCGGAGTTCATTCATGTTTTGAGAGAATTCTCAAAAGAAGAAGTTGTTTAAAAAATTTCAAATCTAAATTTTCATATTTTTGTTTTGATCAATTTCTTGATGTTTATTATTCAATCTAAATTCCTAAGGACATCAACATGTAAACTACTATGCATCAATCATTTATTCTCAGTTACTAATCCAGATCCCCTAATTTTAAAACTCAAATTAGCAAAAAAAAAATTCCAAAAATTCTAATTAATTCATCAGATTCTAATAATTTGATTCACAATATCATTAATCAACTCATTTCAAGTTAAAACTCATACAAAAAATATCCAAAACAAATCTTTCTTCATTATTGGATCTTATAGTAAACATCCATACAAAAAACTTTCCCGCCTTTACTGATTTTGCTATTATTTTCTACATTCTACTTATTTCACGACAATCAGAACAAATTACATTCATTATTCTCGAAATTACCTTACCATTATCATGCATGCTACCTGCTAATTGGACTCTAATAAGTTAAATATTTACATTTTCTTATCACTTGTATTATTTCAGGTTGAAGCTATTGTTGATCACAAGAAAGAGAAGGGTAAAACTGTTTATCGTATCCGTTGGAAAGGATATGGACCTGGTGAGGATACATGGCTTCCAGCTAATGAACTGAGTTGCAAAGATCTCCTTAAAAAGTACAAGAAGAAACTCGAGCGTGAGAATAAGGATGTTTTTACTGTAAGTTGAGTTCAATGTTCTATGTGAAACCTGATCCAGTTGTGAGTTTTCAATGCTCACTGGATCTTGTTGGAAACCTTTAAACAATTACTAAATTACACTTTTCTTCAAATCCAGGTTGAATCAATTCTTGATCATCGCCGACTACACGGTAAAATCTACTATCGAGTCCGTTGGGAGGGATATACATCAAAAGATGATACATGGCAGGTTAAAGAAAGTCTCAATTGCAATGAACTGTTGAAAAAATATCACGATGAGATGAATGAGAACATTTTGAAACGTGAAGAAGAAAAATTAAAGGCCAAAGAGAAGGCAAAGAAAGCGAATAATGAATATGAAGTTGAGGCCATCATGGATAAACGTACAACAAAAGGAAAGACAAAGTATTTGATCAGATGGAAGGGATTTGATGAATCTGATGATACATGGGAGCCAGAGGAAACACTTAACTGTCCAGACTTGATTCGCTCATTCAACAAAAAGAAGGGAAACAAAAAGGAAGTTATTAAAATAAAGAAACCAGCCAAGAAACGAAAGCGTTTAACAGATTACAATTCTGATGAGGAAGAATCTGACGATTCTGATGATTCTGATTATGGCGCAAAGAAAGCAAGAATTTCAGGCGAATATGAAGTCTCAAAGATACTCGATGCTAGAATCACACGCGATGGAAAGTGGGAATTTTTCGTTATGTGGAAGGGTTATGGTCCAGAGTCGAATACATGGGAGCCAGAGAGGAATTTGAGCTGTACTAAACTCATAAATGATGTAAGGATTTATATTAATTTAAACTTGATGAATGGCTTAATTGATGACATTTTAATATATTTCTAGTTCCTCGGCAAAAACAAAGTTCCACGTGTCATTCAAGCGAAATTGGAGAAATTAACAGAAGAGGTCACAAAACCGAAATCACCAAGGAAACCACCGACTGAGCGTAAGGCCCTAGCAGCGAGCGCAAAGGGACTACGTGGACGCACCAAGTAAATAATAAAAAAAAAAATGTCTATACACATCAACTGCCGATACTGACGGAAACAAAAAAACTTTTTTTTCTTCTATATTTTCAGGGGAGAATTAAAGGTTCTTAGATTTTCTCTTTAAATATATTTTTAAGATTTCATAATCTTAGTTTTTCATATCTCTTTGCTTTTAGATGCATTAAACAATTTGAAATATAATTTTTTTGCTTATGACTCCATATTCATTTATTCCAGACCACTAAGAATTTTCGATTAAACGTATGAGCCTGATCATTTACATTTAAGAGCTCTTTATTAGCACTACAAAAAAAAATATATATATATATTGCGCGAGAAAAATCAGTTTTTTATTTCCTTTACTTTTTTATTCAATTTTAATGTTTTTATTTGAGTTTGAGAATTAAAGATTACAAAAAAAATCATTAACTTCTTTTTTCCTTTTTATTTCTTTAAATTCTAATTTTTTCTATAATTTTCTGAATGAAAACTTTATTTAAAATTTATAATTTTTAGAAAATATTTAAATAATTTATGTTCTGATACATAAAGTTTTTAAGGTCTTTCATTCAAAAGATACAAATTAAAAATATTAAATAAATATAGATTTTAAACCATAATCGTTGATTTTGATCATTTGGGAAGTTATTCTGCATACTGTTTTTGTTTCAGCTACTCAATCTAGTTACAGCTCTTCATTCTACTCGAATGAAGCTAGTCAATCTAGTGACAGCTCTTGATTCTACTCAAATGAAGCTATTCTGGAGGAAATTTAAGCCATTCTAGTGGAAATTTCAGCTACTCTACTGAAAATTTCAGCTATTCTACTCAGAATTTGGCTATTCAATGGGCTATTGACTTGCAGTAGATTTGAGAAAAAAGGGATATTTTTTGAGTAGCTGAAAATAGCGAGAAATTGTCATCGAGTAGCTAAAACAAGACATTATTGGTTCATAGATGGCGTTAGTAGTTCTAAAATGAAAGGTTTCTTTCAGGAAATTCTGCTTTGTATAGATTGGTTTGCAATGTTTCCTAATTGAAAATGAGCATACTCACCTAAATGCGCGTCCTCTTGAGTATACCTAATCAATATAATTGACCATGTTTAAGAGTATACTCAAATATACTTGAGTATACTAACGAACATGCTTCATGTTTTTTCAGGGTTTTTCATTAGGATTGTTGGATCTATTTGAGTCTAGTCAATGGAATTTCAATTATTGGATCTATTTGAATCTAATCAAATCCAAATTGCAAGAAGTTCTCGAAAGAAAGAGCTTCCATTAGACGTTGTCTTTGAGCGGCAATGGGCCCACGAGCGCCCAGTCGAGGAAGTGAGTATAATATACTAAAAATCAGTAATTCAGGATAATTATTTTTTTGACATAAAGAATCGATTCAATTGATCACAATTGATTAGTATGGAAGATACAAGAGCTGTAAATTCACTGAAAAGTGCTGGTTTACTTATAATAGAGTTGACATGAATATACTTCTAAAATCTGAATAGGGGTTTCAAATAACTTAAAGCAGAATAACCTATGGAACTTAAGGAAAGCTACTCCATCATCTATATTAATATCAATGTGTTAAACCCTTCAGAAATCTAATTTGGATCACAATTGATCTAGTGATGTAGCAGATCTATAAATTCTTCAAAATATCAATATTCAAACAGTCAATTTCCAATGATTATCATCTATAAATTCATCCATGCATGTCTTGCCATCATTTAACTTATCACTTCAAATATCTCTATAAATAATTTTTTACGCTCTTATTCAGCATCTTCAGTTTCATAAGAAAACCAATTTAATTTTATAGATTGATTAAATATTTTCCACACATTTTACATTACTTTTTTTTTTTTTTTTTGATTTCATCGCGTAAAAATTATTCATCGGCAATTTAAGTTCGATGCCACTTTATTTGTTTGCGGAGATATTTATGCGGTAAATTTTTGCTTTCATGTTCAATAATCGCAGTTTAATGGCACATTAAATAATTTTTTTTTTTTGAACAAAGCTTTATACTCGTTCAACGACAATTTTTATGTTTTTTTTTTTTTTTCGGAATGTAATGTTCATTAAAAATTATCTTGCTGGATGGAAGAAGAAGCTGTAAATGTCGAATAAGTATTTCTTTTCAGAGGAGGTGTTTGGTGATTAACGTTCAAATTATGATGTAGAATTATATTTGGTGTGATTTGTTGTACTGGATATTACTGAAAAGTTGACACGAAAGCAAGTCTCAATGTAATAGTAAGTAATGGATCGCGGTTGAAGACAATGTCGAGCTGCATAATATCATGAAGAATTTCTTAAGACTCTGAATTCTCTGAATGCTAGCAATTTTGATATACATTTTTAAACTGGCATCCGCTTCACTTCCGTTGTCATTTAGAGCAATTAAATAACATTGCTTATAAGTCTTCACTCTTGAGTTGAATCTTAGATTCGGTACTTAAGTCAATTCTTGTTCAAATTTTAGTTAGTAATATATAATCCCAAAAGGCATACGGCTTAGAACAGCTCCAGCCCGCCATAACTCTGATGTGGGGCTAAAGTTCATTAAATGAGAACCTATTCCATGGTTACATGATCAAAACGCCACAATCGAAGAGGTTTCCGAAACCGAGAACAAGACTTCCAAGTCTCAAGATTTGTCTAGGCGTAGACTTTGAAGGATTTCCTTGAAGCTTTGGTATCGGTTTCGAAAATTCATCAAAAACTGAGAGTTCGAAATACCATAATTGTGACTTCCGAGATCGTATCCAGGCACGTTGTACTCTTAGTTCCTATCATTGCATTGCTGCACTTTAGAAGCCAAATTTCTAAGCTTCCGAAAAATTACTAGACTGATGATGAGATTTGAACCCAGAACTTCATATTTAACCAAGGGTCAGACACTCCAGTGGTACAGTACTGTACTTACTGTACTTACTGTACTTTTCATACAAGTACAGTAAGTACAGTAGGTACAGTACAATACTACTGTACTTTCATACAAGTCTAAGTATTGTAAGTATTGTACTGTACTCACTGTACTTTCATATAAGTACAGTAAATATTTTACTGTACTTACTGTACTTATATGGAAAATATTCTAAGGATTATTTTGTTAAATTCTCTTGAAAATATGTGAAATTAATGTTAAAAATCTTAAAATTGTAATTTTTTACCTTAGTTTTCTAATAGTAATGTAAAAATAACTACTACAAATCCGAATTTAATTTAATTCTTCTTATTTTGACCTGAATTTTCTTATTTGAAATGAAAAATCGTTCTGAAAAGCCTGATTTGACCTCGAATTTTATATTTAGAATGAAAAATCACTCGGAAAAGCCGAATTTGACTTCGATTTTCTTATTTGGGATGAAAAATCTCCCGGAAAAGCCGAATTTGGTCTGGACTTTCATGGTTAGGTTAAAAAATCACTCGGAAAAGCCGAATTTGGCTTCGATTTTTATATTTGGGATGAAAAATCACCCGGAAAAGCCGAATTTGGCTTCGATTTTCTAATTTGGTATGAAAAATCACCCGGAAAAGCCGAATTTGGTCTGGATTTTATAAGTTAGGTTAAAAAATCACTCGGAAAATCCGAATTCGGTCTCGATTTTCATATTTGGGATAAAAAATCACTCAAAAAAGCCGAATTAGGCTTCGATTTTCTTATTTGGGATGAAAAATCACCCGGAAAAGCCGAATTTGGCTTCGATTTTCTCATTTGGGATGAAAAATCACTCGGAAAAGCCGAATTTGGCCTCGATTTTCATATTTGGGATGAAAAATCACTAGGAAAAGCCGAATTTGGATTCCATTTTCATATTTCGGTTGAAAAGTCTCTCAAAAAAACCAAATTTTGTCTCAATTTGATGAATTTAATTTGGAAAATTCTTAAAAATGTAAATTAGTACATCAGTTTTCTTATATAAAGGTGAAAAACTTTGAAAGACATTCCATTAAATTCCTTTAAAATTAGTGAAATTTAATAATTTTTATCACTTTTTTACTTTAAAAATGATAATACAAGTATTGTAAGTACAGTACAATACTTACTGTACTTTTCATACAAGTACAGTAAGTACAGTAGGTACAGTACTGTACTTACTGTACTTTCCATACAAGTACAGTAAGTATTGTAAGTATTGTACTGTACTTACTGTACTTTCATATAAATTCAACAAGTACAGTAAGTACAGTACTGTACTTTTGGAGTGTCTGACCCTTGTATTTAACACCAATTTATGAGCCCAACATCTTACTAAATGAGCTATCGGGAGCTATCTGGCCACTTTTGCCTTACATCCACTTGAGTTCAAAATATAATTTAGTTCCAATTCAGTCTAATTCCCTAACAGGCAGAGAGTAGCTTTTAGATACCCTGTAACATGAAATCGTGCTTTTAATTTCGTGCTTTTCAAAATTTATTCTCTTCCTGTTTCATCTCCATTCTCACATCCAAGTTCATTTCACCTGTGCAAATAATTCTCCCCAAAATCACGACTGTCAATAAAATCTCATCAAGAATAATTCAGTCGGTTGTCTCTCGCCATCATATCAAATTAAATGTCATTATGTTTTGCCAATTGCCGTGAAAAATTTTTCCCATCGAATTCACATGAAGTAAAGGGAATTGATTGAAATTCAGTTGCATTAAAAAAAAAGTAAACTGTTTGTTATTGTGTTTTTCGTTCATTCCTTTATACTTTGTTATGGGGCGGCAAATTCGCAAATTCCAATCAATTTCAATGATCAAAGACATTCCATCAAATTCTCGAATAAATTCTTTAAATTGATTTTGCAGTTCATTTAATCATTTACGCAATTTAATTATCTTGTTTGATATATGTCGGGGCTCCTTTTTGGCTTTTTTTCAATTATTATCGCTTCACATGGATGTAATTGCATTTGACCGAAAAAAAAAATACAAAAAAATTAAAAGTGATTGCAGTTAACACGCTAGTAGTGGACGAGCAGCAATGACAATTGAAATCAATTAAAACAAATTGATAACAATTACATGCTTCCAAAAAAGGAGAATTAATTGATTGCAATTTTCGATTTTGGTGCTGTTGGAACGTTCAATAATTTTTATGGGGAGTTATTAGACTGGAATTGACTCGTGTCAATATTCTGGTAATTGTGATTGAATTGTTTCGGTTTGATTGGTAAATTGATGATGTGATTTTGAGGGAATGGTGTGAAATTTTGGAATTTCGATCGATTTTGTCCAATGTTCTGAAGTATGGATGGTTGTTAGTCTAACGCACTTTATGCTCAATCAGAGAAGTCAATATACTCTATTATGCTATCCTGAGATTGCTCCATGATAATGGTAAACAAGTTGATCCATAAAATCATATGTTTTCCGCGTTGAGCATATTTAGAGCGGCAATGACAAGAAGTAAGTAGCTAATGAGCCCTTTTTTACCTCTACAGACTCTTAGAAAGATCAACAATTTAACTGAAAACTAAACTGTGTAGATAAAATGCCTTTATGTTGCAAATTTCACATTTTTCACTGACAATAACAGACAGAACATCGTTAAGGCACCACTATACAAACTGTCAGCACATCGATGTAGCAAAGCACTTCAGTGTCCAATCAGCTCGTTCCGTGTTTCGGGAACCCAAATGAATTGACCAACCATCAGGTTGCAAAGAACAGGCTCTCGAGAGCTTGATTTCCTTGAATATATAATTTAAGCATGCTCACAAGCCTTATTTTCATCTTGCTCTGATCAAGAGCGCAAGTACTTTACCTGCTAGACCAAGAATTCCAAATCCTGCTAATTTTCTCAAAATCCAGCATCAATAATCAAGAAAACTGCATCATCATGCATATCAATAAATCTCACAAAAATCATCCTCAAGTCCCCTCTCTCACCTGTTAAAACTTAATCTAAGCCATAAAACATCCAAATTAATTGTTTAAATCAATAAAATCCTTGTATGGATCACCAACCTTAAAGATATTGTGGTTAAAAAGTCGCTCATTCGTTAAGAACAACTACGTGCACATGCAATAAAAAACGGAAATCAATTTCCATGTATCAATTTATCAAAAGACGAAATCACGTCTAGAGTGGTGAGCCGGTTTTTGTTTTACATATTTTATCAATATACAATAATGCATTATACGAAATAAAAAAAAAAAACACAAAGATTTCACGAATGAGCTGGCATAAAAATAACGACACAGAAATAAGTATCAAATAACAAACACATTATTCTGCATAACAATGATATAATGAAATAATCTGAATTATCCAATTTCGTTATTGTAAAAAAATATAAGGTGCATATATAATATATATTTTTTTGCAATTCAGTGTTGGGAGGGTAGGGTAGACTAGAAACCAGATGAACGACTATTTTTATCACTATTTCTGCAATTAGGGCTACTTTTCTTCTGTTAACAGCCTTAGGGTATAGTCTAGAATATGACTTAAGGACAATCTAGTTCATTTAGATCTGGCAGAAGTTCTCGAAAGATATAGCCGACTTTAGACGTTATTTCCACGCGACAATGGGTCCACGTGCACCCCAGTCGAGCAGGTGAGTATAATCTAGCTAAAAAGGCTTTGTGATCTTGTCTAATGTCTATTCCAGTATGCAACTAGACATAAAATTAGGGACACTCCATTTTTCGATTTGAGTGATCGGTTTCTCTGGCAGCAAAGTTACAAAACAGGCAACGGTGACAGGCAAAAATCTAACAAATTCTTGATAATTTGTAAGGTTTTCCCTACAAAACCGTATTATCGTTTTTTAGTTTTTGTCTGTCACAGGTGCTTGTTTTGAAACTTTGTCTGGTAGGAATCGAACCCATGTACGCACGGGGTAATCTGATGGGAATCAGACTCACGTGCATACGAAGTGATCTGGCGGGAATCGAACCTACATATTCACGTGTTACAGAATATCGGTCTGTTGCCTATCCACTTGGCCACAGAGTCTTTAGTCTCACACTGACAGATTTGCCTTTATATGGCACGATACTCCAGATTCCATTCTACTAAGAAACCACAAATATGAACAGATTCTTGATTCTCTTCTCATTCTAACTTCCTAACGCTGTCATTCAGACGATGACAAAGTGGTACACTGCGATTTCCTGGTGGCTCCTTTGTGTTGGTCGAGATCCAGATTCCAATATTGCGCTGTTAGAGTTCCAAACCCCAACTCTGCATTGCAAGTATGCACTAATCTCAATTTCCTCTTCGAACTTGAATGCGTTGTATTGATATCACTCTACTGTGTATACACCTGAACAATTTAAAAGAAAAGCATGTTGGATATATCACTTCTTTTATATGCACTCAATCGTAAAAATTACAAGGTATTATAGACATCGACAAAAATGCTAAATCGACAGAAAAAACGAGCGACAAAACAAACGATGTGTAATTAATATCATCACAATAACTGTTTTATATCTCACTCGAATCTCTCTTATTACTTACGTATTTTCAGAAGCGATTATTGGGTTTCGATTCGTAATTGTTTTGCTGAACAAAAATTCCTCAACATAATATAAAGTGACTTTTATGGCAAGTGAGTAAAGTGATGGAATATGGATGGGGATTAAATGTGTGTGAATATCACTGATTGTTTGGCGTCCAGAAGCATTAATGTGAGAACTAAGGTATGAGAGAGATTGTGGAGCAGGTTTGGATGATTGTTGAGGATTTATGGACAATATATGAGTAACTGGTGGTCCTTACTTACTTCCTTACTTATTGGAACCATGCTCCGATGTGGAGCCTAGATTTCTCCAAAAGGACTTCGATCTGACTCTGTTGCTGGTCTTATCACAAAGTTTGTACAAATTCTCCGTCTTTGCATCTAACTGACATCCTTGTCTTACTTCCTTGGCTATTAAGAGCTTTGGCGTCCTTTACAGCACATCCAATCCAGGGATTCTTATGTCTTAATTACGATTTCTGACCATCCACAAAGTATGCAGTTGTTATTTTAAGAACTGGGGCATCACTAAAGCCTCTATATACATGGCTAGCCCATCTGAAGCAATTATCACGCAGAACTGTCACAAAATCTGCGTTCTGGTGATCCCACTTGATGCTTTTCCCATTTGACACCCTAAAATTGAGACATTCCTGATTTGACGTAGTATACCTTCCATAAGTAACCCAAATTAAACCATAAATTGCTCCAAAACTTCCTAAACATCCATAAACACCTCAAAAACTGCGCCAACAGCATCCAATCCCACCAGATCCAATTTCATACCACTTTCATTTAATACCTACTTACAATAAGAAGTCGTCATAGTAATCTCTAAATGCAATGATATTAACTCACATCAACTTATGTGCATAAATTTAAAATTGATACTGTTAACATATTAAGCATGAATGGATTTGTAAAATGAAATTAAGATTTGATTTTGACATGTATGTATGAATCAAGAAATATTGTTGATTTTTATTGTGTACGACTACCTTAATATGATTTTACTCTTTTTTCTTCATATTATTAACATAGATGGAGTGAATGCAAGCGAATGAGTGAGAATAGCAAAAAAAGAATCGAATCAATGAATAGTATTGCATAGTGCTATCATATACAAGGATCAGGTAAAATTTATTGCTGCACTCACAATTATTAAACATGAGCTGTGTTTTTTTCTGGTTGGAAGAAAAAATGCACAAAGGAAGGTAGTTTTGTTGAAAGTGAGATGTTGAGATAGTTGTGGTGTTGGTTGTATAGCGCATTTTTAGGGTTTATTCAAGTTTGCGTTTGAAGTTATGTTTGTTTAATGCAGTGGTGGGCAACCTGTGAGTGGCGACACTCTTATATGAACCGCATGTCATTCCTGTCGAGACTTATCACCAAGGTTTGACGTGAAAATTAAAAGTTGCACCAGGTTCCACTGGTTTAATGTATACTTGCATACCCTTGCATATAATATTAAATTAAAATGACACTAGCTCGGAGACTCAATGTATGTAGAAATTAAATGCTGACCAAACAGTTTAAGGCTCAAATCCTATCTAAAACCAGTCACAGAATAAACTTCCTCCCATTTAATATAAGCATGCTTACCTGCAAGACACCTGGTATTGAAAATACGAATAATCAGGCCCCAGCCTAGAATAGCGCTAGTTTAGAGTCAGATTCGGCGAATTTCAGGATCAAACCAGACTCACGCAAACAGGCTATCAAACTCCTCGTCATTCTTATAGCGTGTGTTTTGCGAGATATTTACTTCGCTGGCCCTACATATCAATTGTGATCCATGGTCTCCTATAGATGTCGCCTAAAACAAGCTATATCTCTGTCTGTCGCTTACCAATTCTGTCTCTATCGACAGCGAGTTCTTTGTTATTTTACCATCTACAACGTCAGACTTAAAGATCATTCTTAAATGAGCTTTTAAAGATCTCTAAGATTCTTAAACCTTGCCAAATTTGGCAAGGTCTACACCCAGTCAGACAAATAGTAGCATAATGCCACATTTTCCATCAAACCATCCAAACTCACCCAATAAGAAAGAGTTTGTAGGAGCGTTAAAAACATATCCCAATAAAGCCATTGGCATGAGGCTAGACCAAGAGTTTAAAAATAGGCATTTATTATATCCATATTCAAATATATGTTATATACAATGAGAAATGAGAAGTTGATACTGATTATAGACTTCATTTAAACATGGTTAAATACAAAATAAACAACATTGAGCAATTCTATCCTTCTCATACACATACACCGCATGTTGACTGCCTTCGCTCCTTCACTATCAATTAAAATGGCATTCAAATTAATATCCAATGAGTGTGAAAGAATGATTTAGCAAAATGTACTTCATTATTAATTGCTGTTTGATAAAGCGTATAATGCGATTAAAGGCATAAAAACTAGGTTAATAGTTTTTGAACGATTTACACGATTTATGTGCTTGTAGACATGAAGTGGAAATAGATTTATTAGAGACACAAATGTGAGAAATTGAATGACAGAATTATTGATTTCAATTGTTGGCATTTTTGAGAGATTTAAGGTCTGAATATCATGAGTTAAATTGTTGGATTAAAGCAATCCTTTTAATTCAATCACATACCTGTACTCATTCACTCATGTAATGCGACAATTTTGCGTTACTTTCTTCATCGTTACCACATTTGGAGATATTGAGTGGATTTATTTCCTTCGTCTTATTCAGTTTTTTATATTCCTTCATACTTCATGGGAAGAAGAATGTAATAAGAGTAAGATTATCGCTTGGATGTGGTTCAATGTAGAAATTATTATTGTTTGTGCTCAATTTTTTGTAGTCTTTTTGGTGACAATTTGGAGTTTGGAGCATTTTGTCAAGGTGAGGAATTGGATTTTGTTGGCATGGCAACAGAAACTGCTATGACTTGGAGTTTCTTTTGCAAAAATAAAGATTATGGTCTAACATTGATAGCCAGTATCAGGGTCAGTTTCAGGTGACATCAGAGTACAGCCTGAGATATGTACGGCCAGTGAAGCAAGTCAGCAAATAATATGGCATAGGTGACAGCTTTGAATTGAGGAGAGCCAGGTTAGCCTTTAAATTGTTCATATATTCCCTGTTTAAACCTATCAGCAAGGCAGTACTGAATTTATACGTCAAATATACTAGACAATATTGCATTCTGAAGCTAGACAATGTTTTATAGTTTGTAATTAATTCTAAACGTCCACTGATTCTTAGACGCAATCAAGATGAATCTTGGATAATCGTCATCCTTTCCAGGTTCAGTGGGGTTACCCGGAAGGTCTCAAAAGCTCAACCTTACCGAGTGGACAAGAATGCGTTTGAACTAGTCATCAACTAAACATTAACTTACCCTCAACTAGGACTTAGAAGCGCAGCCCTGGTAATGATGCAATCATGAACGATTCCTAGCTCACAGTCAAGATTGAATTAAATTAAGTCTGACTGAGTCCAATCCCAAGCCTGTTTAAGATACCATTGATACCATTGATTGGTCACATGATAATATTACACAGAATTGAACTCAAAAGATGCGCTCTATCCAATTAAACCCCAACTAACAATCACACTAAACATTCCATCCTCTCCAATCATCCCACTCAATAAATAAAAAAATAAAATCACACAGTTTAACTGCACACAGTCTAAACTCAATGTGTGAAGTATCATCTTATGAAGCATAAAAAATGGATATATGCAGTCTCTATTTGGAAATTGGCATATTTGTATTTAATTTCAAAATGTGATATAATTCAATAAATTCTCCTTTCTCTCTCTCATCTCCATTCCATTCCTCACACACTCATTCATTCTTCATCACAAGATGACAATAATAAAAGAATGTGAAATGACAATGCAGGAATTAACTCAAATAAATCCCTCACGAGAGTTACGGTTGATATTTTGAAGGTTAGAGTTTTTCAATAACAATCTCTTGAAGTTGTTTTTAAATATTTATTCTGCTATTCTGCTTGTGGATGCTTTAAAACAAATTAGTAATAATTAATATTGATTTTTGAATTGCCATCGTCTTTGCTGTAGATTGTAAAAAAATAAATTTCTTCTTGTTTTTTCTTGACGTGCTCTACTGGTGTGGCAAATGATGGGTAAAAGATGAGGAGAAAGAAAAAGAATATGAAATGTTCTCGGGTTTTGTTCAGGGTTGGGATGAGGTTGTTATAGATTGAAGTTACTTCCTAATCTAATCCTTTAATATTGATATTAATTTATTACTAGATTACCTGGATTATCCTAAACGCACACTACGAAGAACTAGTTTTATGTTAACAATAAGCTCGAATATCACATGATTTTGCTGGGCTACCATACGATACCTGGTAACAAGACTGAAACGAATCATAATAGCTGCCATTTCGATTCTGTACTTTTCTCCCTTTCTGCTCGCGTCTCACAATTTCACGATTTTTCCAGAACTCATACTAACCTAATGACACCGTGACAGTTTCGCATCATTATCAACCTAACTTTGGCCTTACCTGTTAACCTAGTCCTAGCACAATAACATGGCCAAACCTTAACTATAGCCTAAGTAAGTAAGTTAGTAATTAGATGCCTTAATTCCTCAATCTAGTCTTTTCCTAACCCAGTTACCGCAACTTAAACTAGCTTTTATAATCTGGATTAATCTAAGCCAGTGAGTCGAAGTGGCTTGGTGTTGGAATGGTTTCGTAATTCGGTACATAATTAATTCCCTTTCTTGAATCGTGTACAGTAAGAATTCCCTTAATTTGGATTAATCAACCAAATTACATAAGTTAACTAAGAACTCGATTTCTACTAGAAATTGGATCAACTATCTCTAATGGATTGGTGGGCAGCATGTGAGACCGTCAATGTCATAAAACGCAATCCGTTAACGGTTTCGAACGTGATTTACAACCAAGGTGTGCCTTGAAGAATATGGTTGCCCATCACTGCTCTAAAGTAATTATTGTCCTACTTTGATAATTGTAGACTAATTAACATCAAAACAAATCCACCAACTCTGTCCGCAAATGTTTATTTATTGGATTGGAATGAAGGCAATAGAAATGATAATTTCAATTTACATATTTTCTATTTCTCTCTTTTCCTTCAGAATTCGTTCAAATCAATTTGTTTATTTACATACGGCGATAGAATTGAGATGATTCTTGCCATCTCGAATCTCTTCTTTTTCCTTCAAACGGTTTTATAATTATTATGGCATAATATGAGTAGTCAGCTATAAACAAATAAACTCTATAAATATTGATGAAATTCTATTCTCTTTAAGTTTAGTCTATATCGTAACAAAATAGAAGAATTCACTATTATCTAAACAAATTTTAACTTTGCCCATATTGACTCGCGACTCTGAAACACAGAAAAAATTTTAATTTCATTTTATTTAAGTGCGCCGCTTCAGACAATTTCGTAAAACAAATAAAATTGATTGATATGAACACATGTGTGTATTAAATTCTTTTGTTATTTTTCTTTCGCTGTGCCTTTCTTTCTTTTTTTTACTGTGAATCTCTAATGAGATGATGCTTGGCAACTGTTGAGAGTGATTCTTTTGTATACATTTTCATTTTCGATGAAGTAATTATAATAGAAGAGTCATTAAAGTATGTTTATAAAATCAATAGATTATTTTCTCATCTTCTCAGTTCAGAGTCGTTTTTATTTTGTATTTTTTTTTTTTTGGGGATTGTTTTGTTTCGTTTCGGTATCTGAATTATTTTCTTTTAATTGTTCGGATATTTTTTTGGCAGAGATTGCTTTGCAGTGATGGATGAGTTTGATGGGGTTTTGAATTAATAGCATTGGTCATGGGTCAATGGGTCATAGTATTGTGCCCTTACTTACTTTGTTGGTTATACAAGATACTTACTCTCCTGATTATACAGGAAAATTTACGTCTATTGCCTGTTCCATATGTAGTTTAAGGAGCTTTAATCATTATCTTTATATCCGATGTATCTTTGCGTAAAATTGAACATGATTAATTAAAGGATTACTCACCGATTGGACAAAAATACATTAGAGCTAGTCATCAACTGGACATTAGTCCGCTTGGACACTTGATGTTGGCAATTAGCAAACAGCAGCCATAATCAAGGACTAATAAGCATTCAATAGACAATAGATCAATAGACAAATAGATATTCTAGACAGAAGCAATCCTTGATTAATCCATTTTCAATATCGATCCCGAATTGAGGACCCTTGGCTCAATATCTTAAATTGGATCAATATTCTAACTCGATCGGCACATATTGAAATGTTGCCACCACGGCGACGAGTCGGTCTTATCTACAGCACCAAATGGCTCCACTTGAGCTAAGTCTCAGTTCCAGATGGCAAACCCAGCTTTACGAACTGGAGGCACTGCGAATAACAATCTGTTGTACCACACCCTTTAGAAAGTCCAGTTCTAGATCTTTAGCACAATATGTTGTAAACCAACGCTCTACCATTTTAGTCCACTGATGCCATTTCAATTCAAAATATCCTAAAATCCCATCCCATCACAGCTCACCCACCACTGATTTTCAGATACATTGAAAAAAGAAAAACACATCATCAGACATACAGTTAAAATATTTTGATACCTGATATCAAATGATGCCATAAAAAATGAGAGTAAAATTAGTTCATGTAAACAATAAGGAACAATGTGGATATACATAAAAATAATAAAATAGTTCAGATAGATTTTGATTACTGAAGAGGTATTAGCATGTAGATTAATTAATCGTGACAGCGGATAATAAAAATTTTGAATTTATTACTTTATTTTGCATTATTTAGAGCAGATGAGGTACTTTTTATGATTGGATGTATTTTTAGATAAGTCAATTAATTTTATATTGGGAATTTGAAGGTTGTAAGGAAATTTGACGATGGTGAAATTTGATGATGTTGGCTACAAGTCGAAGCATTGGACCATCCTAGGCCTTATAAGCTCCATAAATAGTGTCAAGCATAAGAATACGTCCAGATTTGGATGAGCTTTGGTTACAAATTAATGGATACACCACCAATCCGCAAATCATGTTATGATGATTTTTGGATATTCATAAGTTCATCATATGATACTTGTGTGTCATTCAGGGTAACATTGACCATAAATAAATGATTTAATAGAAAATCGACAGTATTACAGTTAGTATTAACAATTGATAAGCAATACCCAACAATATGGAGAGAAACTGTTGATATCGGCATTTGATATAAGTAATTAGCAGACAGATGACAGTGATAGAGCCCGCTTTAGAAGGTATCTGAGGGAGCTGATTGTGGCCAGATGGAAGGCTTTTTGTAATAACCTAGACTCCAAGTCGGAGCATGGTTCCAGTAGTAGTAAGTAAGTAAGAGAGCTGATGGATAGTACTTGATCTGTCCGGCTAGCAAAGTTAGTAAGTAAGCTAATTGTAAAGCCTGCTTTAGGTACCATCTAATGAAGTTTATTAATCACAATTAATCTGCTTCTAGCGAAATAAGTTAGGGCTCTGGATACCGAGACTTAGGTCGAGACTTCCCGGGTAGTCTAGGCTTCGGTCTCGATCCAGTTTTTGGGAATGTTCCGAGTCCGAGACTTCCGGAAATCTTAGAAGTAAGTATGATATCACCAATAATTCTTCCACTCCCGTCCCCAAACCCCCATTAATTCCAATTCCTCAAATTTCAATAAATCCACTCTACTAATAAATTAATGACTCACCTAACACTAACTATAGACACTATAGTCTAGCCATTACCACGTAAATTAGCAAACAACATAGAAAATAACAAATTAAATCATGTAAATAATAATAATAAAATTTGCAATAAAAGTCATTAATATAATTTTAATATTCATTCCTCTCCTTATATTCTGATTTCGCCTCCGCATTGGCAACAAAAAATTGTTTAATCATTTTTCATATGAAACTGAATTATTGCAGTAAGCCACGCATCGGCATAAAAGTCATTAATTTTCCTTTTTTTTTTTGAAAAAAATTTGCGATTGAAGCGTGTGAGGTAAACAGAAGCATCAATTTTGAATAAGAATATAAGAAACGAGATGAGTATAAAATAGCATCAAGCACAAAAGAGTAAGATTACAATTTCGGATATAGCATCATACTGCGATCCGATAGTCCATTACACGAATTAATCTGTAAATACAAAAGAGAATAAAATCAGCCAGCTACTGTACTCAAAAGAGCGATTTTTCGAGGATCATTTTGTAAGATAATATTATTTTCCATCAAAAGTCCAATAATCATACAGCTACCAGAACCCCCCACGTTGATGTAATATTTTTATTTCTTTTCTTTTTTGTTCCTCTCTTTCCTCCTTCCTCCAAAATATATTTTACTTATTTAAAGATTTTTTTATGAATACAAGAAACAAAAACTCATCGGAAAACAACAGACATGCCAGGCAAGAGCAAATGCTGAGTGTGAGAGAGATATAAATGATTTAAAGAAATACACAATTGAACTAAAGATTTATAAAAATAAAACAAATAAATGAGAGGAAATAAATCGCTGATATTAAGATGAGCATAAAAATTCTCACTGGGATCATTTAAGGCTTTCTCTTTAGGTGTTATACTGCTTTGTTTATTTTTTTAACAGCATTACAGTGGGGATTGGAAGTACTGGGATTTATGAAGAGGTGTATTTTTAGACATTATTGGTGCAACTTGAGTGGA
Source organism: Chironomus tepperi (assembly GCF_022539635.2). NCBI lineage: Eukaryota > Metazoa > Arthropoda > Insecta > Diptera > Chironomidae > Chironomus > Chironomus tepperi. Next base: position 9,589,940 of record NW_027226207.1, read on the forward strand.
AATCAGGCTATTTTTCGGATTGAACAACTTGATATATTGTCTATTTAATAATTAGACTTAATATGTGATTAGTCGACCGTCATTTTGTTTATTTACCAGAAATTATGGCAATTTGTCCACTCTAGTTTGTTTTCTTCCGGCTTATTTAAATTATACTTCAAATTCTTACTTGACTTAATCAATTTCAACTTGACTGATTTTTAATTGACTTTATTAATTTTTCCTTGATTCATTCTTACTTGATTTGATGTATTAATTTCAAGTTTTGATCAAATACTATATGACATTACTCATTCTTACTTGACTTAGTGTATTTCTACTTGATAAGACTAATTTTAACTTACAGATTCCATTTCTACTTAATTAACTTGATTTGACTCATTCTTACTTAACTTGACTCATTCCTACTTCAATTGACTCATTATTTCCTACCATACTTGACGCATTTCTACTTGACTTGATTCATTCTTACTTGATTTGACTCGTTTAAAGCTGATTCAGTTCATTACTATTTGATTTAACTCATTAAAACTTTTTGTGACTCATTTATACTTTACTTATATCAATCTTACTTGACTTGACTAATTACTAACTTGACTTGATTCATTCTTACTTGACTCACTTGACTTCAACTGGCTCGTTAATTTTATTATTGCTACTTGATTTGACTCAATTCATAATTTGACTTGACACATTCTACTTCATTTATTACATACTAATTTCATTTGATATATTATTCCTTAATATAACCAATTCCACCTTGACTACCAAATTCTCCACCTAAGAAAGCAGCTACTGTACTCCTGTATTTGCATAAAATTAATTGTTACACAGCATTAATGCAATTACTTTGGTGTTAAAATCCATCGATATTAAAAGCACTGTCCATAAATCATTTGAGAATACTTTTGTGCCTTAAAAAGGCAATTATTGACATGAAAAATTGATCAGAAATTACACGAATAAATTTTAAAAGACACATGGAACCAAGAGATATTTAGAAGCAAAGAAGTCCACAAAAAACACGATAAAAGTCAAGGCGAAAAATTACTTTAGTCAAACAATTTATTAATGCCTTTATTCTTCTCTTTCTCTCCTTTGTGTATGCCTGTTCCTCTATATCTGTTTAATAAAGAATAAGGCGAGAGATAAAGAAGAGAAATGAGGTATTAATTATGGTCAACATCGAATCATCGCACCAAGATATTTATAAAAATTTATAGAAAAAAAAAATAAGTTTTTCATATGCAAATGACTTTAATATTCAGTAGCTAAGTCATATTTATCATTTTTGTGGATATAATAGGCTAGTTTGACAGAGTTGGTGGTTGAGGGTGATTGACTGCTTGGGTGGTCGGAAGGAGATGATGATGGGAGGCGAATTGAAGGATATTGGTGATTTGGTCTAATTGGGGACTTAAGAATCTTTTCCTGTTTTTCAGATACCATCATTGAATAAGCTCCTTATGTTCTGGACAAACAAATCTTTCAATCCCAGATGGCATGCAGTGGTGAATCTCATTATTTAAACTGATCCAATGGCAGCCTCACTTTATCGAAGACAATGTAGCGGGACTTAGGCATCCTCAAAAGGAATAGACACTGACCAGTCAACCGTATGTCTAGTCATGAACTTGACTATACACAGGAAATTCCAAAATTGTCGAAATCCAATCGAGTTCTATGTTGTGTCTTTCTTGAACTCCACCCATCCCTAATCCTTCTTACTTACTTCGCTAGCCGTACAGATCTCCCTCAGATATCGCCCTAAACTGCCTCTATCGCTGACTTCCATCATCCAATCACCAATCCCAATTACAATCCTTTCCATTACTAATCCAAACCACAATAATCAACTCTGCCATAACTCCATACTACTTATCATCACAGACACAAGTACCCGTAGACATATGGTCTGGCATGTATCGCGCAGAGCAACAAACCAAAACGAAAAAAAAACACAATTGGAAAGACAAAAAAGGCATTTCAAAAATGTCTTCGTCGAATGACGAGTGTGGTTGATCATGCCGTATACGAGACACACACATCATGTATCTTATGTCATATTTCGAGATTATTTCCTCTGATCTGTTATAATTTTATGTTTATCTATAGCATTTCTTATTGTATTGTCATTATTTAATAAGAAAATTTTTTATTTTTATGTATTTATACCTGAAAAATTATCCAATTTTACCCATTCACTTTGTTCTTATCTCATTCATCGTGTGAATGACAACGATTTATTTAAGTCATATTAGTGTTTTGTATCGCATGAATATCCATTAATCAACAATTAATAATCAGGCGTGTTACAAATTTTTAAGATGAAAACACCGAGAGATACTTTGTGGCTAGTTAAAGTTTGTAGGTTTTTTTTATTAAGGAGAATGGAACAGATTGGAATGAGATTGTAAAATTGATAATATGGATACAAAAGAACAAGACTTTTTTTGTTTATTTTCTAAGTGGGAAGTCTAGTTTGGTGTCGGATGAGCTGGATTGTTTGGGGAACCGTGAAATTTTTTTGGGATAATTTGGAATTTCATGGAAGGATTTCGGGGTAATGAGCTTGAAGAATTTCTATTGAGTAGTTTTAATGAAATTAAATAAGAATCAAGCTTATAAATGTCTAATTAATTCAGTCATAATCAATTAATATTCATCACTTAATTCCAATTCAATTTTTTGAAATTCTCTGCGTTTGTAGATCGATATTGAGTCATCCAGCTATTGTGTCACATCAGGTACGAATTCCTTGAACTTATGTCCTGTTTATTTAGTGAAGATTCTAGTTTTTTTTATTAAATTCTCACTACAATCAATTTTTTCTCACTTTATTTACACTTTGTACTAAAATTTTAGAACAATCCAAATTCAAAAATTCAAAAACCGTTAATTTAAATCTTGACTAAGGGTGATTCTTTGGATGAGTTGAATTTTTGAAAAAGAGCTTTTATAATCCAAGGTTATTTCAATTTTAGTATTAAAAAATGTTTTTACAAAAATCCTTTCTAATTTTTTGTTTTGATAGTTTAAATTGACTTTAAACAGTTTTCTGTCATTAATTCTTGCTGAATTATTAGTTATTTAACATTCAAATGCTAAATTAAGACGAAAATTTAAATTTTTTGAAATTTCCATTCGGTATTTTTCGTCGCGGATTAGGAAGAAAAAAGCTCAAAAATAACTCGATGACATGATTTTTTACTCAAAGAATCGAAATATCTCCTTAATTAATGAATAATGGCAAGAACTAAGAGCATGAAATGATAGATTTTTGTATGTTTTATCATCTAGTAGCACTCATTTTCCCGTAGTATATCTAATTTTGTCTATTTTTCGATTCTTCGGATGAAAAAAAATGAAAGTTCCGATTTTTGTCATCGAGTTATTGACTGAAGAATCGAAATAACTTAATTAATACAGAGTTTAAAGATCCATAATAGAAGGAATATGATAGTTTTTGGTCTAATGAACTTGTTAAAGCAATAATATGAAGTACTTTAGTGGAGATATTTTCCAAAAATCGATTCTTCGGTAAAAAATTTCAAAAAATCATCAAAGAAATCCCCCTAAATACGTTACAAGTTGAATTGCAGACCATAATTTTATCCAAAAGGAATAAAACTTGACAATATTACCGTTGACATTGGTATACCTCAATTCCTACTGTTACCTAGCATCATACGCACAAACCCCCAAAAAAACATCAATCGACATCCAAAACGACAAGAATTATGAATACTAAATTTAGATCAGATTAATCCACGCTCCATTTCTCATTAAATCTGCTTCTTTCAATTTCTTTTTTTTTTTGAAGCATTGCCGTCGATAATTTATTAAGTAGCTTCACGTGCTCGCTGGTGTCTTTTACGTAATCCAATTCCAACTGTTCTGATTGATAAGGTGATTTGAGTTTTTGAAGCGTGCCCAAAGTAATTAATTGCTGGATGGTAGATTGCCTGCTGGACGATTGAAGGCTTAAGAATTTTTATTTGATTGATTTTTATTTGAGCGATTTGTTTATTTTTTGGAACTGATTTTTAAAAGTGATTTGAGACATTGTGGCATGGGCTGTTTATGGCTGATACTGCATACTTTCAGAAATTCCATGTTGAAGCATGGAATGCGCTCTATCGACTGACCAAGAAAGATTCTAACTAGAATTCCAGCTCATTCCATTCTGTGCCTATCCATATAATTTGACAGATCGATAATAATGTTGCATGTTTTGCTTCCATCTGGCATTTCATGTTTAGTATGTGATCAATATAGTCCCACTCAATGAACGATAGATGAACGTGTAAGAATGGACCAAAAAAGAAGCTGGAAACATAGAATTAAGAATGTTATTTATTGTGAATTATGATTGATATTTTATGAAACATTTGACAGTTTTTGCTTGTTATTTCTCAAATTTATGAGTCGCTGTGCGATTAGAATTTTTTTATTAAAAAAGAAAACAACAAGAAATTAATTTAATCAAATATTGAGCTGACTGATGGAGAAATAAATGCCCTTAGGGGTGAATTGGGGAAAATTTGTTAGTAAATTGAGGAACAATTTTAGGAATTTGAGCAAATCCATTTGAATTTGAGCAATAATTTCAAAAAATTGAGCAATTTCATCAAAAGTTTGAGCAACAATGTCATAAAACTAAGCCAATTCTTCAAAATCTGAGCAAAATTTTTTAAAAAATGGTCAAATTCATTTAAGTTTGAGAAACAACTTCAAGAAATTGAGCAAATAAATCAATAATTTGAAATAAAAATTCAAAAAACTGATCAAGTTCGTTAAAATTTAAGCAACTTTGCAAAAATATGGACAAATTTCTTTAAATTTTAGCACGAAATTCAAGAAAATTAAGCAAATCTGTTTAAATTTGAGCAGCAATTCAATATAATTATAGGAAATATTTAAATTTTGACCAAATTTGTTAATAAAAATGGCAACAATGTTCAAAAAATCGCAAGGATTTCATCAATAAATCCCTCAAAACATCCAACAAGGGAAAGTAAAAAGCGCGAGTCTCACGATTACAACAAAATTCTCATTTAAAAACATTTCATTTCATTATTGACATGTAATATAATATTCCCTGCAGGAACTCATCAAACAGATATACGAAATAAAAAAAAGAATATTCCACTTTGATACTCCTCCTGATGCCCAATGTAATTCAAATTAGATGAGGAGAATGGAGAGCGAACATAAATAAAAGGAATAAAAAGAGCTGTATGTATATAATCTTTAATGTCAATCAATCATGAAATGATATTTCTCTCCTTCAGCCTCATAGCTTGAATTGTTGTTGATGGAATGAAATTAAAGATTCTTAAAAAATATTTTTATTTTTTTATTTTTTGCCAATGTCTGCGCTCTTATTAAATTTGATTTGATGTTTTTATTCAAGACGTTTCGTTCTGATAGAAAGGTGGGGATTATGCCTTATTTTATGCCCCCATGATAATAAACTGATAAGTAGTAATTAAAACTCAATACCTTTATATTTTAATTTTCACATCAGACATATCAGTCAAATAATGACAAGTGGATTAAAACTCGATTAAAATATTTTCATTTTATTTCATGTTTTTTTTTTTTTTCGTTTCATTTGTTAACGCGTATTCGCAACATATCAATATTATTTTGCGTCTGTTGAATTTACTGATGAAGAGAGAATGGAATGAAGGAATAAAATAAAGGAAGAGCATAACAAGTTTGAAGTCTGGTTGGGTATTTTTGTAATGTTCAGAGGAATTGTGCGAATTCTCATATCCACATATCATCCCTGTCATAAAGACAACACTCTATATCAGTGCTGTGTCCAAACGGTACATATTGGTTGTAAGCCTCGATCAAAACCATACAAGGCATACGGTTCATGACTTTTCCTAAATAAATTAGCGACACACTAGTGTTTCGACAACACTGCTCTTTATAATTGATTGAGAGATTGGTCTCCGCTGGGAATCGAACCCAAGAACTCACTAATCAGTAATACAGATATCCGTTCTGTTGCCTAACCATTCGACCACATAGACCTTGCTCTTGCACTGACAGATTGGCCTTTATATTGCTCGATACCCCAGATTCCACTCATAGACTACAGTATACTGCGAAGATAGGGTTCAATAGGTGATGTAATGAAGCATTATTAGCTTGAACAGCACAGTACACTCATGTTAACGATAAAACGCACAATTGTCCTATCTGCAAACTTGAAGACTGACTATGACACATTAGTATGGCAAATAATGTGATTCGCCGCATGGTGTCGCTCAGGAAGACTTTGTAAGATATTGACCGATGCAAATTTAGCACCAAATGACTCAAGCTTATCAAAAGTACTCCGAATTCAGGATATAACTCATAGCCTCAATTTCCACTTCGGTACAACACAAAGACAACACCAAACTGCAACATCCCAAACAACTCCACCAATATCTACCTCCAAAATCATGCTAATAAAAATATATCGCTTAAAGGCAATAAGTGGAATCCTTTCATTTCATTCACATCTTCAGCATTCTGACGTATACTGAAAAAAAGATGAAAAGGGCATCCCTATTTTGTTTACAATATTCACTCATTCATCTGCTAATTTCCACACACGAAAAAATTCTTACCATTCATTCAATCTCACTGAATATCATTCGTGCACTGATCTGGCACTACAATTTGTGACTTGATGATAAAAAGAAGGCTGCAAAAGATTCGAAAATTTATTCAGTTTACTCTTCGACTGATTTCTGCCCTACTGTTGCAGCACAATTTGAATGGCATTTAATTGCAACCTGTCAATCTCTCCATATTTGTACAATAACAGATAGAATATTCAGCATAACAAAGTGGAAAAAGGCTTAAATGCTTAAATAAAATAATAAAAAGGCACAAGAAATACTCGCAAAGATATAATAAAAAAAAAATGTTTAATTCGTTATCGTCGAAGATTTAAATCTGCATTGGATATTTCTAGGTAGTTTGAAATTATGAAAATTAGTAATTCAATCACATTTGAATATAAATTCCAAATCAAATCAATTGCCGACAAAACAGCTATTTTTGCCGATGAATTAATGGACTGAGCAGTTTGTCAGATGGTTTATAGTTGGCTATAGATGTGGTTTTGATGAATATGAGGTTGACTCAATTAAACATTCAAATTTCAGACTAGACCCGAGTGGAACAAGCTGCGATTAGTCGACTGCACATCTAGTTATAAGCTTGCCATCCTTTAACAACCCGGGTGGACTAAAATACGATAGATTTAGATATCAACTGGATATTAACTTGCCACTGACCGGTCCACAAATGACAAGTTTATTGGTAGAGGGATCCAGTTTCGATCAAAAATCTAGTACCAGAATGCGTGACTTACACGGTACCTAGATTCAAGAACCAGTTATCAGAGTCATGCCGTGTAGTGTCCATTTTGGATCGATTAGCCGATTTTTGTTCAAGTCGACAAGTTCAAGTGCCAACCTAATTGCAAGCTTAATCATAAATATATAGAATAATTGAAGTCAGGGATAAAATAGAAGAAAAGACATTATTCGAGTGTCGAAAACAGATTAAAGAACATCTCAAAACCATGGATGTGGACAATAATGATATTTTCTACAGCATATTACATAACTAAGTAGCTAGCAGCAAGAACCCGAATATCACAAGTCTATTAATTGATCCAAAATCCTGCACATGCCTTACATGAGCTTGCGTAAGCTAATATGACTCTTGATTCGATTTAAATCTGGTACTATGTCTGTAACAGGCAAAAAGCATGCTCTTGAGAGCTTACTCACTTGAAATATACTAAATGGGCATGATCGTCAGCGGACTGTTCTTTAGAACAAGCGCTTTGCATGCTTGAGTGTCAAAATCTTTGTACATCCATAAAATGCGCTACAATTCCAATCCCCAATCAATAAATCTCAACCAATAAAAATTTTCTCTCGACAAAAAATCACAGTCGAGTCGTATAATATGTCAGATTTATTTATCTGCCTGTCCATAGATTCCAAGCACGATTTCTTTCCGTTTTTTTTTATTTCATTTGAAATTACCGTTCAATGATTATAGTGCTTTATGCTATAAATGAGCGAAGTGTTCAATTTTTATTTACCTCTCTCTCACTATTTCTCTGTCGTTTCACGTCTTCCGTGGCTATATTTATTTTTTATTTGAAATCGATTTGTTCTTCTCCGATGAATGCGATGGTTGTGTACTCTAAATCGCTCCGATATTAGACTACAACTTAATTTGCATGCAAATTCGTGTCTAAAATTTTGATGACAAATATTATTCCCACGGATTTAGAGTCAAAAAGTGATTGAATGCCACCTCGTATGGGGTATTGGATTGTTCAATAATATTTGTTTGCTTTTGTTGCTTTCGCAAGAAATCGACAGTTGAGGTAAATGGAATTTTATGCAGAATGATAGTGACTCAGACGGATTTATTGGCGGGTATGTCTAGGGATGGAAGATTGATGGTATTTGATTAGTGTACAAGCTGTTGGAGATTGAAATAATCGAATTGTGAAGTTTGAAAGGGTATTGACTGGATGTTATGGTCATTTGGTACAATTTACTCTATTGACGATCAGTATTGCAGTGCTCTTGGCTTTTAGATTAGTATAGGAACACATCGCATTGCTGGAACCCTTCTACATCAATAGGATCACTCTGAAGTTGACATGTTCCTTGAAACCATCCTTCAGAATTGGTTTAATGACTCTACTGCAGCTATTGGAACTGTTTTGAATGGTTTATACTATATTCAAGCCATCCTCTCATAAAAGAGCATTTGACATGGGTATTTGGCAAGACGTCTTAGTGTTACATCTGAAAATAAAGGTCATTTGAGTATACTAATTAAAATAATCCTAATTATATCAAGTTCGAGCTATATATTAGGTTTATTTGGTATGAGCAATGATATTAAGCTATAATTTCATCAAAATTGGACCAAATTTATCAAAAAGTTAAACAAAAACCATTGCAACATCTCCTAGAATACCAATAAACATCCACAAACCTCACCAGCATTCCCTCCCTAGCTCATCAGCTACCGTTCCATCAAATACCCTCCAATCTCAATCCAACAAGCAAAAAAAAATATTCAAATTTCGACAGCATGTCTGCGGTGATATTGCGGATTTAAGTATTCAAACAACCTTGAAGTCCTCAAATCTTTCCTTTTCATTTACTTCTGTAATGTGCCGCCTTCATGACAAATAATAAAAAAAAGAGCAAGAAAAAAAAAAGAACAGAAGTTGAAGAAGGCAAACTTAAAAAAAAAGAGCGAAAAGAACTGTCTGGTGGCATAAATTTTAATTGATTTGAGAGACAACACAGAACATACAACAAGAGTAAAAGAATGCTTGAAATTCTTAATGATGATGACTTGAATTATATGATCGGTTTATTGATGAGATTATAAATACAAATTTAAATATAAAATCGCCGACATCACTACACAATATAATTTATGATTTAAGTGAAACTGAACATGATAATTTCATTGTTGTTCAATATTAATGTGATTTTGTTCAACAAAAATTGTACGTGATTGAAATGTTGAATGTTGTGAATGAACTTCACTTGAGGAGAGGCCTGAGTTGCTTTTTATTTGCCAGTGCTTTTATGAAATTATGAGCGAAAGGAAATTTTTTTCATATTTTTATTGCATGTTTTGTGAAAGTTGGAACTAGAGAAATATTATGGGAATTTTATTTTAAGGAGATTTATGAATTTTGCATGTTTTGAGGCATGACTGGCAATATTTGCAGTCATAATAATTTTTTGATACAATTTTGAATTAAATAGAGTCATTGAGGGGATTAGGAAAGCTGAAGTCTGACTCTGAAGCTGACCAAATGTTGCATATATTTATTTTACCACTAAATACACCGCTGATGACTGAGCTCTGTACCGGGACAGATTATGTAAAAGCCTATCCAATCAACCCTGCCTTAAGGATCGCAGCCGCCCCACACTCAGGATAAGAATGGAAAAGTTTACAAACAATCATCTTCGAACTCAACTTGTACAAAGAAAGCAGTAAAATGTGAACTGGCCTAGACCAACAACGACGACTCAACGCAAATGACAATGGACAGCTATTGGTCAATAGAACATAAGGACGCTCTACCAGATAGACAAATTAGCACATGTATACAGAGAACTCAGCAGATTTAAGACCGGCTAACTGAAAATAAGGTGGACTAAGAGCGGCGGTCAAATTAAACATGCAGCACACTAGTTCTGTACTCAGGACACGAAACAGAGCATAGAAGGGGTTTTGGCATTCGAATTGAGCAAGTCGATTCAGGATTCACTTTTAGAGTGGAAACCAGTGTCAGATAGGATTACTGTAGAGTGGATAATCTGGTATCTCATTTGTTACAGGGTATGTAGAGTGGATATGCCGACTTACCCTGTAACAAATGATCATTAACTGTCAGAGGTGATTCAAGTTAGGGAAATTGTTCTTTAAGTCAATAGACAACACCTAAATCATACATAGATGCAAAACTGATGTCTTTCCAACTTTTATTACCCACCAAAATTCCCACGAATTTCAAATTATCCTCCAGAAAAGTCAAACAAGTCCTCATCCTCAAAGGAAAACTTCCTGCTTCAATCAAACCACCCTCAATATAATCTAAACCACACACAGAACATTTTTATGACCACGACAGATCACATCACATTGTATTTTTCACAAGAATTCTATCACAAATATCCCCAATTCCACCTTTTTGGATCTTCAAAGACATTACCTTCATCCAGACCGAATGCCTTATAGGAACATCAAATACAAACTTTACAGATGTGATCTTGAAAATCAAAAGAAATTTCTCATTCAAGATAATTTTGTTATCATAAAACGATAATGAGATATAAAGCCTGAATTTTTCCCAGAAACAAACCCACCGGCAATAAAAAAAAGTTAGCATCCTAAATGAAGCATCATTCATTGAACGATGAACATTTATGGATATAAGGTCAATATTTAAACAGTAAATATCTATTGTAACAATTCTGTGAATGTTAAGGCATTTCCTTGTTTTATTTATGATGCATCTAATATTTATAAATATTGTGTACGGCATATACATGCACCGGTAACAAATATTAGATTTGCATCCTAAATCAACAGATATGAAAGACATCTTGTACTGATACTGTTCCCGACAAATGAATGAATGAATGAATGCGCGGTCATAAAACATGCAAGGTGATCATAAAACAAACTTCACCTTAGTAATGAAAAAAATATAATTTTTTTTGATGGGAAAGTTAGTGATTTGAAGGAGATTTTTGGTGGTTTTAGGACGCAGTTTTGGGTGCTGATTCAACGGCGGTTATTTCAAGGTTTACGGTGGCATCGATAGAGACCTTAGAGATTTTGAAGCTAAAAAATCCAACTGTAGGCTTCGAATCCAACTCTTAGTCAGTCACGAAGCCCTGTGGACTCTATAAAAACCTTATACTATTCAGATCATTGATTAAAATGCGCCAGGCAACTGTACTCATTAAGCCTACAGTTTAAATTGGGATCGAAACGCTCCTTTGATGACGCTGTTGCCAAGCTATTGTCTTTAGTCTCCAAATGGACTCTGTGAGCCTGCGTTTAAACTATGAGCACTATATTCCGACTTTTTCATGCCGTGAGTCTTCCGTATAAGAATCCTTACGTGTGAAAGTCAACGAGGAGACTTGACATGCCTGAGTAACTGAATTGTGCTGCTCAGGAGACATTACATTCAAAATTCTAGCTTAATCTTAAAAAATAAGAGCATTCTTAACCCAAAACGCCTCATCAACCTCAATTACAATTCCCATCCAAAACTGCTAAACAAAACTAACTCCAACGCGTACTCTCGTCACAGGAAGTGATGTGTCTTATTTTAAGTGCTATGTGTTAGAAACGAAATCATCCTAAACCACGGTGTGGCAATGCTGATAACATTGTATTATTTATCTAACCATGAAACAAGCTCATGTTAATCATTTTTAATTTCTTTGATAAATGAGTCCATTTAAGAAGCACAAAACAACGAATACAAAAAAAGATTCCCAAACACTTCCCGTTAATTATGACAGAAATATGATAACGAGACTTGACTTTCTATTTAACAGAAAAGAAATTAATGAAATATAATTAAAAAATTTAACAAATTTTACGCATAAAAATATGCTATTTAATATCATCTTCACTGCTTCTTTGTTTCATTTGATGTGTATAACAATAATTTTTGTACTGTTACAGATCCATCAGAATTAATTCATCACTTTGCTGCTTACCTTTTCAATCCATGACTGACTTTCTTTAGCTTGTTTTTGTTACGGCTTCTTCTTTACATCTTGCTTTTTTTTGCTTGACTCATTATATTTATTCGATCATTAGAGAGACTTCTTGAGGAGATGGCAAGTTAGAGGTTAAGTGTGACTTGTTGTGGATGGTTATAGCGTTTTTTGAAGTTGAAGAAATTTGGATTATTCACAAATTTTGATAATAATACAAATTCATTGCAAATTATGTTGCAAATGAAGTTATTCTACTTATTAATACTGTTTACTTGCTGTAAAGCTGATTGATGACTCTGTAAATGAGGAATTTGTAGTTTAATTGAATGATTTTCTTATGAATTTGTTTATTCTTAGAAATTCAATAAAAGACTGAACTTTTGTTCAAAAAGGGGTTTGCAACTAAGTACAATAAATATTATTCAAATCCAAAATGAACGTTATATGCAGATATGTTGTGATTATGTTAAGATCGAGGATTTTTGGCAGTATTCAAGCTGCTGATTTATGAAGCAAGATCCTAGCTTGTTTATAGCTCGATCGACGTATTTTTTTCATGGAAACCAGACCAAATTCTGGTCATGATTGACTGTCATTGGTATCTGAATCAATAGTGGTAAAGAGTTATAGTACAGAACCAATTAGAAGAGCTAAATTCATTGAAATTAAAATGCAAGAGTAGACTGTCCAGAGAGTTGGAAGCACCGCTACAACGACCAAATAGCAGACAAAGTGAACAGATCATTCCATAATATCACTTATACAGTATAAAGCTACAATAAGTAAATAATACAGAAAGACCATTGGAGATCTGTAAGCTTATGATGAGAACTATGTCCAATTAATTAAATAAATTACTATTTATAATTATTATCAGTCTCGTTGATCCACTAAAAGAAAGGAGAAAAATTCCCAAAAACAAGCAGCAATTGAATTTATGACTGAAGAATTCAATGGAAGCTTAAGAAACTCCTCAAAAATTGTATATTTTTTTGATTTATTTAATATTTATTTCCATCCATGTCGTGATTCATCAGAAAACAATGGAAATTATAAGTTTATATTAATAATATTGGAGTTGGATGTTGGATAAAATTTTTCTCACCCTCACTACTCCCTGCTCATGGCACACAAAAAAATGCCAGCAGCAAAAAAAAAAACCTTAATTTGGTAATTTTCATTTGTGTTAATTACTATAAGAAACGATTCAATTCAGAAATTAATGCGGGACTTTTTTTTTTCTTCCATAATAAATGTGCGATCATATTTTTTTTATTATAATATTTCATTTCCAAGATTCTAATCGAAATTAGTTTTTGTCGGTGGAGCTTGTGTGTTAGATGAGATTAATGGCGTTAGTGAAGCGCTGTTAGTTTTTTAATTGTTATACCATAGACACATCTTTCTATGATGTTCAGTAATAATAAAAGAAGGCATTTTAATACTATTATATTGTTGAAAAATTGATGCGTGGTTCGGAAAGTTGTGGGCTAAAAATTGGCATAGATTTTCTAGATTTTTGTGCAAATTTTTGGATTGTGACATGAAATTCTGACATTTAGGTAAGATAGGAAAAGAAAATTTTTCATAAATTTGTTGATTTTAGGGAAATAGGCTACCCCAGTATGTGCCCCCTTTATCTAACTTAACAAATAGCTCAAAGCAAATTGGTCGAACGCCGAACTGCAGTTTTTGGTTGAATCCCACTGCAGTAGCTCACCCCTAACTCCGACCCTAGATCAAACTAGCAACTACATACTTCAATATTGTCTCAACCTACGTAAAAAGCTGGCTTACCAGCGATAGTTCGAAGAGGATATCAGTGGGTTCTTGTCGAAGATGATGGGAAAGAAATTGTCCTAATTACCGTACATATGTGCCCTTATATCATGCAATCTTTACATTTCTTTTTCCTTTTCTGAAGGCACACGTGTGCCCATTGCCGTTCGGCTGTTTCTTGAATATTCCCTTTGCGTTTCGTGGCTAATGATTGTTTAAACAGGAATGGCCTAGCTAAGCCTCAAACTGACAAATAACCTTCTCCATTAATATCACACCTTCTCCATATATACTGGATTTAGACCAGTGATGGGCAACCCTTTGTATTCCACGGCAAACATTAGTAAGCCTCTACCGAAATTACACATGATAAACCTGTGATGGCACACTAGCGTGCCGTGACTTACAGATTGTCGATCACTGGTTTAGACGGTTTGGCATGGCGAGGATGCAACAACAAGAAGATAAGAAGTAGATGTTCGGATAAGAAAGGCTCAAAGACGATGAATTTCTGTACTATGCATCACTACCCTTGACAACCAACACCATCCATTAGATCATCAATTAATTACTAATTCTACCACAGCTAATGAATTAACAACGCCTTCTACCAAGCTTCTACTAAACCTCTAAATTCAACTGCTCATCTCTTCTCCGAACCCCACTTTTACACATTTACATTGTGAAATAGTGTATTAAACATCTCGAAAAGCTGATTAAGATGATTTGTTTCGCAAAGTTACACTCTTTATTTTATATTCATATTCCAACGTGTATTTCTTATTTTTCTCGTGACCACGATTGGTGATAGGGAAAACAATGGACGCGAAAATGCGTAACATGTTCACAATACAACAAGCAAACTGAATGATGAGCCAATGAGTTCTCAAAGCGGATATGAAAAACGGTACACAAAAAAAAAAAAAATAAGAGTAAAATAAAAGAAATTTCTGTTGGAAGTTGTTACTTTATACGCGAATATGAAATTAATTTTGGATATCTGATCAACCTAACTTATAGGGTATTTAGTAAAAGCAATTGAATTAATTAGACGGCTTTTTTTGGATGATGCTCAACTCTTTTATTCGAAAAATTTCCCATGAACTATTTTATTGTCCAATTTTCTTCTTTACTTCCATAAATAAGTCATATTCAGTCAGTAAAAAATAAATTAAAATTTTTCTCATTTATGATAGTGATTATTTTTGGATAGTCACTAATTTACTATGCTGCCTATCTCTTTTAATGTTAGGGTTAAAAAATTATATTGTTCTAGATCAGTGGTGGACAACCTTTTTCTTTTTGCGGAACACCTTGATAGTAATCCTCAACCAAAACCACACAGAACATACGGTTTTTGACATTTTCAAACATTCTTAATGTCCCGTATTATAAAGGTTGTCCACCCCTGTTCTAGATGATGCTTTGACAGCACACTGAGTGCTGTGACTTAGCAATTCACTTACTTAACCCGCATTCGAATTTTATTAAAAAGCTCTCAGTTATAAACTAATAATTTTCATGTAAATAAAGTTATTATAATTCCAAAAAAATATAAATTTTATACAGAATTAATCTCAAATTTATTCTCTAAGTAATTGAGTAAGTGAGTAAGTTGGATTGGTGTAGGGGTTCTGAAGGTTAAATGAGTCTTTTGGATGATGAGTTTATTAACATTTTTTGGAATTGTCAATTCCCAAACTGAAGACTGAATAGAGTTTTAGTATGATTGGTAATTGGGAAGTAGTGACCAGCGATAGAAGATAGCCTCAGATGTAAACTAATGGAGGCCATAGATCACAATTGATCTGTATGTTCAGCGATTACTTAGTAAGCATGACCGTTATTACTTAGAATTGTAATCTAGTTTGACAAGCTAGTCGACATTTTGGACTTACTTTTCTTGAACTTAAATTCTATATCTATAACCACACTCCTTACTTTAAAGATTGCATCACCCAGGGTTAAAAAATACAATGTACCTAACCCACAATTTGGGAGTCCCGAATCCCACAAAATGAGTTGACGTACCTAGAACAGCGCAAGAGCACTCAAATTCAACTAGACTTTACCTGGGATTGAACCCGAGTCATTAGGATCGATAGATCCGACGCTCTAACCATTATGCTAATGCTGTCTTATCTAAGGCTTGAATCAAGTCCACTTTTCCAAATCCCTACAAATTCATCAATTAATGCAACGGTTATCAACCATTTATGTGTGCGACATCACAATTCTAGGCAAATTTTCGCATTAAACATCTAAATCAAAAGAGGTATTGAGTTAATACCCATTCAAACACACTCTGATGCAAGAGGGTTCCCAATTTTCAATTAATATAGTAGGGTTCGGTTCCTACTAGTTTGATCGGAGACTTTCGTTAAACTATCATTTCCCAAGAAATGCATATTTTGCACAACTTTGGATCTTAATGTCTGAACAGCTAAAATTCACTTTTTTATAGTAATTTTAGCAAAAAAGTAAATGGTCATCATGTCAAAACGCAATTTAATATTGAAATGAATATTAATTTTTGATAGGATTTGAACCCAAGTATATTGAAGGTTTCATGTTTTTATATGCTGGTCAGTATCTAAGCAACAAATTATATGTTCGGATGTAGCAAATTTCATATTTGAACAAATTCTAGCAAATTAAAGCGAAATTTCCATCATTTCGACCAGCTTGACTACATTCTTGTATGAAAATACAATTTCAGTTCCTAACCTTCTCCTCCACAATCACCTGTTAACCCCTAATCTTATCCAACTTTAAAACCAAAAATTCTTCTTCAAAACTCAATTCAATTTTTTCAAAAATAATTAATTCTATTTATTTGATTGAGATGCACAGTTGATGATAAAATGAAATAAAATTGGAATAGAATTAATTAGAAGAAGTCATAAAAAAATATAAAAAGCGATAATAAAATAATCTCTATGTGATATCATTATTCCATTTGTTGGGATTACTTGGAATTACATGAAATTTTCATCAAAAAAAAAGTTGTTAAATTGTAATTAGAATTTTAGATTCAATTTTTTTTATTTTCGGAGGGTTCGAGTTGGTTTTTATGATTCTTAAGAATTTGTTCTTTGGAATCTGATATGCGTTTGAGATTGAAGAGGGTATATGGAATGATCGTGGATACATAAATTGGTATTTTGGTAGATTTATGAATTGAATTGCGAGTACGGACTCCAAAAGTTCAAAATTAAGCATCTACTATGGAGTCGCGTTCCAAAAAATGTAGTGTCGCCATCCAATGGAATCCGGACACCAGCTGAGGTAAGAATCTGCAAAATGCAGAGTTTGAAGTCAACTCTGATTTAGTATTGAAAAGTCGACTCAAATTCATACAAAATTCCGGTCAATCTCGAGCTCTAGCTCATTCCAACAGCATTAAAAGCCCCTCATCTAAACGCTTTAATATCATCTCAACAGTCAACTCAAAAAAAACCTTGAAAATCTCAATTTTTTCCCATCAAATGGTTTCTAATTCAAAATTTAAATAAAAACAATAAGTCCATTACTACCACATGCCAGTTACTAGTCATTCGTTCATTAACAAAACTAATTGCTAATTTTTTCAAAAAAATATAAAAATATAAAAAAATCTTATTTCATAAAAAAAAGCAATAATTAATTTTTTAGCGAAGGCATATGCCAGTGGTGGGTAAGCTGTGTGCTGCGGAATGATAGTCTGAGCGACATAAATGAAGGAGGCTCCGCCACGGTGCATTTAAGTCTCTTCTTAATCTCTTTAATTGATACCAAATGGAAGCCACCTAAGTTTGGCAGCTTTATGGACACCAAACGGCCATATGGACGCCAAATGGAAGCGGCTTCCATTTGGTGTTGATAAAAGAGACTTAACGGAGTGTTAAAAGCTTGTTGGCGATGTCAACTTCATTTTTGTAGCCGAAATTCTTGAAAATTCCATGAACCAAGTACCGTGTGTAATTCTTCTCGAGGCTAACCTCCCTAAAGGCTTCGCCATGGAGCTTTAAAGATTGTTTAGCGTCCATTTGGATGCTAAAAATACACGGCTTCGATTTGGTGTTAATAAAAGAGGTTTAGCGGAGCCTTTTAAGCTTTATATCGGAGTTTTCCTCATTTGTGTCGCTCGGGAACTAAGATGTGCCCTGAAAAACAACAGGTTCCCCACCACTGCCATCAAAAAACTATGAAAAAAATTGAAAAACGTTGTAAAAAAAGCCACGTGATCACTATTCGAGCACTGAACTTGCCCAATCAACGACTAGCTTAAATTCAGCAGCTAAAAATTAATCTATTGTTTCAAATATTTACGCCATATAAAGTATTAATGCTGTATGTGTACTTAATTCATGATTCATCAGAGAGAAAATGAGAATTTTTGTTGTCATGCTTTGGTGATTCCAATTCATTTTCAATTTTTTGTGAATTTGTGGAAATAAATGAAAGATAGAAGAGAGTTGAATAAAGTTTCAAACGGCACCATTTGATGTGAACTGAGTTCAACTCAAGCGTTGATAGGTCGAGAAAATTAATTAAAAGTTTCGAGAGTGTTTAAAAGATTAATTTGAATTGAATTGACTGCTTTTTGCTGTGTGTTTCATTGTGGACTTGTATGGAGAAATTCAGGAAATTTTTAGTCATGCATAATGACACCGCTGGCGATACTCATTAATTAAGTTGCATTTGTTAGCAAAAAATTAACCTAATTTATAAGATATTATGCAAAAAAGAGAGAATGAATGAGTTAAGAAAGTTTCAAGTTCGATGAACAGGAAGGAAAATTTGTTCTTGATGAAATCTTGAAATGTTTCAGCACATTTAGATCTTAATACTTGATAAGAATCTTCTTTGTTGGTTTGAGCTTTAATTTGAACCATACAAATTTAAAATTGATCGCAGTATGCTGTTTACTTTGATAATTTGTATTATTTTTATGTTGAAGAATTCTATTGTGATTTTTGATATTGTGCAGCATTTAATCATCAATATTTAACAGAAGCAGCACCAAAGAATTCTCCAGCAATAGCAAATTTGTCAACGCTTGTCCGGAATGCTTCGTAACGACTCCATTATGGACACAATTATCAACACTGAACATCGATTTAAAAGCTCAGTGAACTGATTACTTACTTTTACTTACTTCGCTGGCCTTATTGATCCATAGCTTGATAATCAATGATTCTAGAGGATTCGGAAAAGACTGCCGGTAAGTCAAGTGTCTATTTTTGACTTCACTTAATAAGCGAACGACCCTTTAAAGACTGACATCTTTTGAATCAATACCAATCTCCGAGTAACACAAGTATCAATGTGACAGCAACATACTTAAAAGCTGGGGAAACAGATCATTCCATCCAAGAATGTTTATTATTTGTTACGAAAACTGTTGGAATGGGTTTCCTGTATTGATCTTTAGTCTCGAATAAGCCTTGATAGCTCAGTAGTACATAAATGCGATGTAAAATCGTAGGACAAATGTTCGAGTCCCACTCGAATTCCGTAATTTGTAAAAATTTCAAATAGATTTCGTTATGGATTCATTACTGCTGACTTTAATTACTTTTGTCAATCAACATTCATTTGAAAATTTCTTAAAAATTCAGATTGAGTTTTTCATGATCTCTCATAACCAAGATCCATCTCATCCAAATGATCAATAAATTCCCCTCCATTACATCTCAGTAATTACTTCTAATTCATCTATTGAAAAACTAGTTCCCTTATTCTTCAATTATCTTACAAATTTCACAACAATACATAAGCCTAACAGCACCTTTCAATTCCACATCAGACTCATCTATTCGACTCAATTCTAACTTCTTTTCAAAGTTTAACATTCAATTGTGTAAATCAGTGGTGAACAACCTTTTATATTCTGTGGTATATCTTGGTTGGTAAGTCTGGAATTAAATCCCACATAGCGTACGGTTTGTGGCATTGACAAGAATTTTGGATACACTTGATTGCCGCAGCAAGGAATAGTGTGACGCAGTACGCACTAGTAGGGCGCAGTACGCATTAATGTGGCGCAGTACGCATTAGTGTGGCGTAGTACGCACTAGTGTGGCGCAGCACGTACTAGTGTGTCGCAGCACGCATTTTTGTGTCGCAGCATGCACCAGTGTGTGGCAGCAAGCATTTTTTTGCCGCAGTACAAAGGTTGCGTACCACTGCTGTAAATGTATCATTTTCTTGAAGTCAAAAAACTTTTCAATATATCGAAATAAATTTATGTCTATCTACACATATAGATGAATGAATGAACGAAAAACAGTTTCTATTCTATTCCACTTATTTTTCGGTTATTTATGTACATTTAACAATTTCGTATGATATTAAAAAATCATTAAGGGAAGAAAAATACAGAAAAAAAAATCATTATTTTTACTTGACTATATATTTAAAGACTTTTAAATAGAAGTTCATTCAGCAGAAAATATTGTGAGATGGATATAAAGAGATAGTTATAATAAAGAACTGAATGTCGATAATGAGCTTCCTTTTGAATTGTTTTGTATCGCGCGGTTGGAATTAATATTTATTCTTTTAACTGTCTTCTGGTTCATTCCTCATAAACAACCCCGAAAAAAGAAGAGATAGAGACACTGAGAAGCTTAATGACATTCAACTTTGCTGCTCTTTTGATTCACTTCCTCTTTATTCTGACGAGATATTCTTGCTTGGGTATTTTTTTTTTTGTTTTGGCTGCTTCAATTGTTCAATTGATGAAATGCATCTTTTTTTTTTGGGAAGAATGTGAGACTGATTGTTTTTTGTGGTTGTGAGGCTTGATGCTGTGTGATGTTAGGGTATAGAGTGATGTTGGACGATTTTCAGCACTGATAAAGGAACTGTCCTGTTTACCTTGTGTTGATTTCTCTGTACGCGTTGATTTCGGGAATGATTGATTGTAAACCTTACAATTCCCAACCTGATTTTGGAGCTGCAACTTTTCAGATGAGGTGCTTTGGTTAGGCTTTTATTCTATACTTAAACGTTCTTATCCTGGCAAATAGCTGTGTGTTCAGTGGTGTATTTAACGATATAAGAGCATACCATGAGAAGGAATGCACTTGACATTTAGTCAGTTTTAAAGAGAGATGTTGGCTTCCATAATCCCTCATAAAGTAGTTGTAGCCTAGTGGATAGGGTGTCTATCTTCACCACAAACGAATGACCAAGGTTCAAATCCAGGGCATGATAAGTTACATTTGACTCCAACATTGAATTTCGAATCTCAAATCATTTGCTTCGAACCAGTGAACTTAATTTTTCGCCATAAAAATAGGTTATGGTATCATTCGTCATGGTACCTTCAAGGCAACTTCGCGTTTATACTCCTGCAGGCAAACAGTGTGCTCTCAAGTACAGAGAAATTTGAAAGTAATGCCCACCGTTGACATGCCGACGTGGTGATACCCTAGCAAACATGCTGTGCTGTTTGAGATCAGTTGCATATTCAGCAAGTATCAAACTGATTTGCGCTATTTCTTCCAAATTCCAATAAATTGTCACCAAAAATTCATAATTTTTTCCAATATTAAGGCAATAAAATCTTATCATCAAAATCCTGTAAGAAGCCAAAATTCCAAATCATTTCAATTAAAATCCTAAAAACTCTCAAATACCAAATATCTCAAATCATCGATAACTGCTTCCACAATGTCAATAAACCTCTAAAAATCTCTTTCCATTTCTCCATGTGGTCAATTCTGATTTTATTCCATTTATTTATGCGTATTTCTAATAAAGACATAAAGATCATAATCAGCATATAAAAAACTAGAAATTAACGAGTGATTCTGAAGCTTCCAGTTCAAACAGCTATAAAGCCATAAAAAACAGTAATTGATGAATTCTTGCAGAAAAACTGATAAAGTCTCATCTGATAAATTCAAATATTAAAGAAAGACTCACATGTTGAGCATATATAATCAGCATAAATCTGATCTGCAAAGAGAAGAGAGAGTTCCCAGACCTACATATTTTAAAAATAAATAATAATCAGCATTTCAGTTGTGCAGAACAATTTTTTTTAGTGTGTAAAAAAACGACACTTCAGAACTGCAAAAAATGAGGAAACAAAGAAGAACAGTCAAGAGATATAAAATGAATGAATGACTGCTTAAATTAACCGATAGATTTTAAATATGCAAATGAAATGCAATTTTCTTTCACACTCATCGCACTTTAGAAATAGAAAAAAATAAAATATATATGCACCATCATTGCTGCAAATGAAAAATTGTTGATTGAAATGACAACACAATTAAAGCTTAATGCCATTTTTTTTTTTCAAGCTAGAATATATATATATTTTTTTTTTCAATTCAAGATGACGACGTTGTGATTTTGAGATGTGCATTGGAAGTGAAAATTACTAGTGCAGTTGGGACTTCCCCTTGAGATGGTTTTGTGGTGGTTGGTGTTATTTGGGATTGTATTGAGGATCTTACTTGAAAGTATAATTTAAATGACAATAGCCTTAAGTATTTAGAATTTAATTAGTCGCTTTAGACAGGAACAGAAACTTGTTCAACCGCTTTATTAACGCCTTGCAATTCACAGTGGATCAATAGGAGGTTATTTTCAATTAGACATTAAGCTCTACAAGCCAGTGTTACCAATTTACTATATTTTGGCAAAATTCATCAATTTAGCATTTTGGGAGAACAATATTGGCACTGATTATGTACTAAATGAACCGGTAATGAGAGTCTTTTTTATGGAACATAGATGATAGCTCTAAATGCAGTCTTATCTGGTTGCAATATCTTGAAAATTATGCTTTATATATCGAGAACTCAAATTGCAGTGATTGAGATTATCTAGTAAGGATTGGACCGACTTACTCACATAAGGAATTCTGTCCTGTTTCCTAACCATTCAGCTTATATCCTCGCATTTACAGAATTGCCTACATATGCTAGAGAATCTAGATTGTTAGGACGTTACATCAGTTTAGCCATTGACTGCCAATTAATTTATGCCAGTATTTTGTATGTTCTAAATACCTAAAAGCCTAAAATTTCCTAAAAATTGGTTACTGAAACTAGCAAAATCAATTTCATTCTTGAAGTTTCTAACAAAATCACCCTACCAATTCACTAGAATGAGGTATGAACATCAAGTGAGGAAGTGAAAGAAAATAAAAAAGAAATCGAGATATTCAGCATAAAAAAAAGTAGAATTTTGAATTCTTTTGTATGGAAATTTTTATTTTTCTCTTCCACTTCTGCAAAGCTTTGCAATAATTTATTGTTGAGTTTCTCGTTAATTTCCATTTGACGAACGCTGCTCATAAAAAAAATATATTTTAAGTATGACAATAGAGTATAATTACTTGTTTATTATGAAATGGCACAAAAAATAATATACACGAAATATTATACCAAAACAAATTACTGAGATTGATCGATTTAATTTCAAACATAAAATGAGATGTAGTATGGAATGGAATAGGAATCAATCATTCTACAAAAATAACACAATGCATCTCAATCGAGAATCTGGTTATTTATGTTTTAGCTTGATTTTTGAGGGATGTTGATGGTCTTTTTTTGGGTGTCAGATTGTCTGGGATGTTGAATATGAGGTAAAGGTTGGTGTAGTGATGATCACCGTAATGCCTCCACTAGAAAAGTACCGAAACTTAGTAGATCAGTGATCTAATTGGAAGAAGGTTGATCCAACATGCCAAAGATCCTGAGTTCAATCGCTGGTAATGTCTAATTTTTGAAGCTCTTTTTGGAAGATTATCGATTGCAGTGCCTCCAGAGCATAAGGTTCTGTCTTCCAACATTATATGCGAATAGAGTAGCGTACGTCCAAAACTGAAGACGAAAGACGAAAGACGCACGCCTACAGCTTTTTACGAGCTGTAAAATACAGTCCAAACCTGCATGACTGTGGATCTTATATCCAGGAAACGCAGCTCTGCGGTTTTTTTGCCGAATCCTAGTATAAAGTATCAATAGAACAACTTTATAACTTGGGACTGATGGGCAAGCTATATCACACAATTCTATTTGCCCATTATTAACATGATGCTCGAAGTCTACTCATCCAAACAGCACAAAATCGGTTGATTGATCAATAATCTGGATTAAGCCTGACTTGACTCAGACTTGAGAAAAAATTCAGTTTTAAATCCGACATCATGCAAGAGTCACGTCGACCAGATTTTGGATCGATTAATCGACTTGTCATAACAGGCATAGAGCAAAGTTTCATGGTACAGAAATACTGTTACGGGATGTAAAAGCGGTATCTGTGGTGTAGGGTTGTGGGTTGTATGGCATTTAGGGTTGTGCTATTTAAGTATATAAAAGATGACCCTAATGAGTCTAATTAGCTAATTTTCGCAAACTTTTCCATCAGCATGCGCCTCTATCCTCCACTCAAATCCACTCCCAACCATTTCCTTCTTAATCATTCTAATAACATTTCAAAGCAATTTGATGTCTGGAATTTTTATCTATTATTCCTACTATTTTCTTGTTATTATATTATTAATTTTATGTTTATCTCCCTCTTACCATACGCATTCAATCCAATACCATACGATTTTATTTTTTGGCTCGTTCCAATCCGGTAGTACAGCATTAACAGCACCAAACTATGAAAAAGCATCAAAAGAGAGAGAAAAAAATAATAAAAATCCAGTAGCATTTTTTGACAGTCGATCATAATCAAAATTACTTGTAATAATAAATGATTACTCACCGATGTTGACCCCTTATGATGTACTGGCTTACTCATAATGTTATTTAAGTTAACTGATGAAAAAATCATGTTTTTTATGGATTTTGAAGCTATTTAATAGATTATGAATCAGGTACTCAATAAATCCAACTGTTAATGCAATAAATCATAAGCAGTTGTTGCTTAAATTGGATCAGAAGTGAAGGAATTGAAAGACAAATTAATCATGTTATTGGATTTGATTTGCTTTATACAAATCACATTTATTACGGGCACTGTAAGCTCTTACTACTGATGCTTTAATTATTAATGCTTATTAACATTTTATGTGTCATATTCTGTATTGAAATGTATGAATAAATTGATGGAAAGGCAATAATTGAAATATTAATTCACACTATGAGATGAGGGATTGGAATTATTATTGGATGCACTCATGTGAAGTTATTGACTGGTTTGTTGGGGTTTGGAATGTGATAAGAGGTTTTGTTAGCTAATTTTTGAGATGTAGTTTGATAAATTAACCTAGAAAGTATAAATGATTGGAAACATAATCCGACCACTGTACTGGTTATGCTAAGATTGCTATTACACTGCTCTTTCGGTATCTACGGATCATATTAAGGCAGTAAAAATGCAAAAAAGCATGTGTCAGCTGAATCTGATAACAAGTTGTTACGACGGTAATCTCGCTGGACATTATTGGTCTTTTGGAAGGATTTGGGACATTTTCTGACTAGTAAATAAGCCCAATGACATTTTCCCACTGACAAGTAAGTCCACTGGTAAATTTGCTTACTTGTACAAAAGCACACTTTTAGCTAGGGCTGCCATCTGCTGGTTTTTTTTTTTTTGCTGGGACGCTCCTGAGTCCTGATAAAGCCTTAAAAAAGTCATGAATTATTTCCAATATTGCCCCGATATTTTGCGAAAATAATCTGGTCACGCTCCTTATAGATAATCCCTTTTGGTGACGTGTATCATCCAGACTACCTTCTATTTGAGAGTTTTCAGATGAAGATTCTTGATATGTCCTTCAAATCTCCATTTTAAAGTAGATAATCCAAATTACAAGCGATTCTTATGCTTAGATCTATCTCATAATGCATATAAATGCTTGATTACGGTTTAAGAATGTCAAAGGAAATGTTCAAAATGTTTAAGAAGCCTGTACTAAAGTTACGGAGCTTATCAATTATAGTTTAGCTAATTTTGTCAATTTTGATCAATACTATAACCCTAATCGGTTCCAAAAATCAGTTAGTATTTAAAATAATAATCTCAGTTTTAAGACTACTGCTCCAAAGCTTCGTTATAGCCAATGTAGCCACTCTAGAGCTTCATAGCTCCATTCTTCACATACTTTATCACAAAACCCCTCAATAACACATATCTCCTCCAGCATCATCCAAAATAAATGTGATCATTATCATCACTAAATCTCTTATTGATTACCTTATATACCAAAAAAAAAATAAATAAATAAATATTCTGCACAAGCAAAATTGATGAGATTTCACAAATAAATGATGCAAAAATTCTGTAATATCATGTTCATATTCTTATGAAAGCATTTATATCCAATCATTTTGATCTTAGTCATTTAACAAAAATTTTTCGTCCATTCTTTATCTCCTTATAAATATAATGTAATTTAAGTTAACAATACTGAATGATCTTCTATACTATATATGTATGTATATCCTCTCAGTTCATTCATGTTCATATAAATGATTATGATCATTTTCACGAAAAGAACATTCAGACAGGCACATCAGAGGATGGAGGAAACGAAAAGCATAATGTGGAAAGAGAAAAAAAAATCGAAGGGAATCTATAAATAATTGCCTTTACCAGAGCAGCCCAACATTGAAAGCCAATAATTAAAAAGACATCAACGGCTC
Source organism: Chironomus tepperi (assembly GCF_022539635.2). Lineage (NCBI taxonomy): Eukaryota > Metazoa > Arthropoda > Insecta > Diptera > Chironomidae > Chironomus > Chironomus tepperi. The sequence goes on from NW_027226207.1 coordinate 9,616,647, forward strand.
AGAGGATCTTTTCAGACCAATCAGTCAAAATCAGAATATTATAAATGTAGCAATAATTATTTATTATTGCTCCTCTTAAACAATTTTTTTTTTTTATTTTTTTATCTCCTTCTTTTCTTCCTTCTCAATTTTTTTAATTTTTGTGTGCTGAATGAAAGCGCTATAAGCGTTATATGTATTTATTATACATATATATAGGGAAATTGTGATTGATAGTCTAGTGATGTTGACTTCCGTGCGGGTTTTTTGTTGGGGATTGATGATTATTAGATTGATAATTTTAATGATCAAGAGGCTCAGGTGTTCTAAGAAACTCTAATATAGAGAATAACATGGGATACTAACCCCATCTCAGCTATAGGCACAAAGATAATCCACCACAGCTCTAGAGTCAAATCTGGCCAAATCCGATTGCAGTGACTTCATGTGCCTTTCGATTAATTTTGATTTGGATTGACTTGAAATCGTGACTCAATTTGTAATTCGCTTGCAGATTCAAAGTGCATTGGATCAATTGTACCTTTGGATATACCTTATCTAAAGTCTAGTATGAGACTAAGTCTAATTAGAGAGAAAGAAGCAATTTCTTGTAAATGATTGCAAAGATATAATCAAAAAATAAACTCTTGATACCATGATATCGATAACATAACCTCAAAATGTAAGATGACATTAGGAGCCTCGTCTTCGAGATTATTATGGTAAGGAATAGAACATTATGTCATTATATTGTTTGAAACGAGTAGTAATGCCCCACCCTATTGTCATAGTACCGGAAAAATCCATCCTAACCTCTGCTATTAATCATCAAATATTTATACAAAGGCTCAATTAGAATTCCAATACTTTAGCACTAGTCAACGGCAAGTCAATGTCCAGTTTATGTCTAGTATCACCACACCCTTATCTTCAAGAATTAGATCTGATTTCGATAGTTGCTCCCATTTCTGGCAGAAATCTAACTCATTGCTGATTGACAAATGGCTACCAACTATCTGTAGCAACTTTTCAAGTCGATTCTAATTTTATATGAAGTTTTGTCAACTTATAAATCCAAAACCTAATCCACTCCTTACTTTGAGTTACAACTCCATGATTACACAATTAAAACAGTCAATATCACCACCACCAATAATCCACCCGGAAGTTCCTATCGTGAGGGATTCATTAAAGGCAATTTCTTGGACATGATTGCATCCAGTAAATATATATGAGTTGATTGGAGGCTTCGCATTTAATTTCTGTTATATCTTACATATTTCCAACCTTTTTATCAGACAACATATTACATATATTGTATATACATATCCAACAACATAAGGAGTTGATGTATGCTAAAGAATCATTAATATGTATATCTTTTTTGCCAGTATATCAGCATATATACATTCAATATTAATATGATCTTGTGTTCTTCTGTTCAATCAACATCAATGAACTACAGAAAAGGCGTGGTGGTAAGGCAATCATATTGAAATAAATCCACAACAAACCTGGATGAAATTCTTATATTTTCTTATGTCTCGAATATGTGGTCTGTTTCGGCACTGAGCTCTTGATTCATTTCGTTTTTCTGATGTTATTTTGATTGATTTGAGGGACGCATTGGATGAATGTAAGGAGATAAATTTTTTTATTACCTCTTTTGTCTTTTCTTGTGAGGGATTTCTTTTTGTGTCGATGCCGATGGAATTGTTGTTTGAAATTTTTATATTATTTTCGATGGTGAGGAAATGAGATCGATGGATATTGTGGTGGTCATTAGGAGAGATTTTTAATTAGTTGTTGATGTAATGAGTGGTTGTGAGTGCTAGACTTGGTTGTGGATGGATATGAAATGAAATTTTGATTGTTTGAAGGATGTTTGAAAGGTCATTTGGATATTTATGATGAAATGCTAAAAATGAGGATTTGTATCGGATGTTGATCCATTCTTCAATAAATCAGAATAGCACTAGTCGGTTAATTGATCTGTAATCCGTTAACAGAGGCTAGTATGACTTTGGTATGATGTTGGATTTAAAGCAAATCTATTTCCAAGTCGGGATTATACCGACCTCGACCGATTGACCGAATCGTGCTATTTTGGGAGAATGAATGATTCTAATTTGAACTAAAGACATTCAAACCCTTAACTTCTCCATGATTTTCATAACTATACACAACTTTTAATCCTTAATTCAATTTCGAGCGGCACAATGCGTCGGACATCGCTTTCCATTGAAAATTTTGAGCAGTACAATGCGATGAACTGCATTTTTCACCGTAAAAATGATTAAAAATCTGTCATCATGATGATGTCGCGGCAGATTCTTATCTTACCGTAAATTCGACGGCGTACCAGTTCCTTAGCGATCATACTGTGTTGTTCAGGAAATGGGCCGAATTCAGCTTTGAAAGCGTTGTCCTGGAGAATACGTTCTATTGAAGAAATGAGCAGGTATAAGCTGTCAAAGCAACTCAGAATTGCAAATCAGGTGCCTGTGACAGACAAAAACAGTACAAATTATTGATAATTTGTATGTATTTCCTTCCAAAACCGTGTAAATTATCAAGAAATTGTATGGTTTTTGCCTGTCACAGGAACCCATTTTGCAACTCTGGACTGTAACTTTATGTCATATCGTTAAACCGGCAATGCAGCTAAACCCAACCAAATTCGTTCTTCTATTCAAAATATCTCAAAACCATCCAAAACATCCAATCCAACACATCAAGTGTGAATCAAAACTCTAAAAAATCCATACGTCGCCACGTCGATTAATATCTCAATCTCAATCAATCCAATCTATCAAAAAAATACACTAAAAGCGTGTCAAAACATTTCACATACAGCACGTGGGAACTAAGTTAAGTCAGACTTTCGTCCAAAGAGCTTCATATGAAAAAACAAAAAAGAATTCCAAAATCTCTTCAATTGAGTACTTGACAAAAATCAAGAGAAAAGAATCGAAGAAAATAATCATAATAATAAGAAAATTTTTGTTGTGTCATTTTGTACTCGATTATAATTTTTATTTTTTATCTGACTTATTTCTGATTATGTGACTATGTCTATTCGATACGGTACTATAAAAAAAATGTTTAATTCGATCGCTCACTGAATTTCTCATGATTATCTCGTCTCTCTACTCAATTGCTTCTTTTTTTTGCCATAAAGTTGATTGGTAAAGCACTTATCGAAAGTGTATTGTATACCGCACAAGCTATAGCTTAAGTGTGATTATAATGTGAAATGGAAAATATAGAAAGAAAGAGAGAAAAAAGCATATAGTTTCGATGATTTTAATCAAATGGTTTTATTTTCTTTAAATAAATAGGAATAAGTAATGCTCTCAGTTCAATTTAAATGTCGCGTTGATGTACGAGACATGAACAATTTAATACAATGAGAGAATGTATATTATGACTTGATGGTTAAGTGCTATTGAACAGTTAATTGGTAAATTGTAATTTTTTTTATTAAGGTGAGCTGGATTTGATGGAAATTTGAGTCAATTGGGGGAGAAAATGTAGTCAGTTTGGGAGTGATTAGGTAGATTTTGATAGGTATGTAGCTACTTTCTCATCTAATTTGAATTGTTGGGTATTTGGATGTGGTTCCGACAGTGTATAACTCTAGACCTTCTTACCTTAAGGCTCATCATTGTCCTTTACTTTAGTGTAAATGCCTCCTGAGTGAAATAGGCTTCGATTAGTCGACTGTAGCAAATTTCAAAGATATCAAAAAATCGACCAATCTCAGACTCTTAAAATGTCATTGCTGAGGCAGAAACCCTCGGATGGAATCCGCAAGCAAAAATGCGACTAGGAGCTCCGAAAGTACTACCGAAGAGAAGGAGGCAGAGCAGCAATATAAAAAACTAGCAGAAGCAACCGTTTTAGTCAGGAACAGAACCCTGTTCAACTGCTTTATTAACGTCCTTAGATTCACAGTGGGGATCAATAGGAACTAATCATTTATCTCAGACTATTACACTCGGTCTGATCAAATGCTAGAATAATACAGCTTCATCAATCTAGCAGTCAGACTAGATACACCAGACTTGAAATATAGACTCAGAACAGCAAGCAAAGGATCGTTTTCTGAAGGTAATCCTTATATCCATATTTTTGAAATAAAGCTTAAAGCATAGATAGAATTTGATAGGAATCGAACCTTCGTTACACTTTTAGCACTCAATCGAAGATTCTAGATCCATTCCTCCTACCAATCCACTTGACATATTATGGCTAATTGTCATACACATGACCAGTTTTCTTTTAATCCACAATACATACACTCTATGAATCTATGCGCTTTATCCCTCGTAATTCAAAAACCAATAAATCTCCAAACAACATGCTTACATGCTGTTAAGTAGATATTCAAGCATTTGCCTCTGTTATATCTCTTTTCTCTCTTTCAATTTCGTTTCTCATTCCTTTATGGCAAATCAAAAAGAATCAATTTAGAAAATTGATTTTGTGACTATTTCAAGTGCTCACCTCGTCTTTGTTTGTCGAAAATTATATTAAATAAGTGAAAAAGAAGAACACAAAACAACAACTGAAGAAAAAAAAGAGAAAACGGCAATAAGTTTACGAACGAGTGATCATTAAACTTTGAAAGAGATGAGTTAATATGGTTTTAAAGTTATTTTTTTTTTTTATGGAGGACTTTTTAATGTGGTAAACGGCAGCAACGGTCAGAGGCCCTTAAAAAGTACTTTGTCATGAGTGACCCCGAAAGAGATAAAAAATTGTTTTGGAGATTTGTAATTATTTTTTTGGATGTTTGTTAATAGGGAATTAACATATTTTGAATATTATTTAAATGAGGGGTTTGGTGGGAATGTTTGGGAAAATTTGTGGATTTTAAAATTGATTTTTAATTCTAAATTGCTAATGTTTGCCAAGTTTTGCTTACATTTGCTTAGTTTTGGTCAAAAAGGCTACTTAAATACTTCCTACATTACTAAGGGCTCATTGCAACAATTATAGTTAGTCGAAAGCTGGATACCAAGTGGCTAATTTTTGGTTAAATTCACTAAATTTTGTTCAAAATTGCTCAGTTTTAGTCGCAATTGCTTAGTTTTGGTCAAAATTGCTAAATTTTGGGCAAAATTTGCTTGTCAAATTTCTCACTTTTGGTAAAAAGAGAACAGAATTGAGCAATTCTGGTTAGAATTACTAAGTTTTGGTAAAAAATGGCTCATTTTTTCAAATTTGCTCAATTATTGTCAAAATTACTTAGTTTTGCTCAGATTTTCTCCGTTTGAGTTAAAGTTGCTCAGTTTTGGTTATTATTTTGAGCTTTTTTTAGCAAAATTGGTTAAGTTTTGATTTATGTTGTCAAATTTTTGCTTGAGTTACTCAATTTTGGTCAAAGTTGCTCAATTTTTGTTTGTTTTGCTCACTTTTGGTCAAAGATACTTAAGCTTGCTCAATTTATTGTCAAAGTTGAGCAACTTTGCTCAGTTTTGTTTACATTACCACACAATTTGTTTTGAAATTGTTCAATTTTACCAAAAACATTCTTAATTTTCTTCAAATTTGCTCAGTTTTCTTACAATTCACTTAGTTTAAATATTCAAATAACTTTCTAGCAGCCTCGAAAAACAACCTTACAAAACAAACGCATGACGAACAAATTCAACACAATCCATAAACTTTGTGATAAATAATCAACAATTCAGTGACTTTTGAATTTGAATTCCATCTTGCAACCATGTAAGACAATTAAGAGTTTCCGTTAAAAACCAAATCCAAAAAGAAAAGGTGAATATTTGTTATTTGCATACAGAAACAATTGTGTCCGCTACATAAAGTTCCTTCCATGGCGTCATTTCTATACTAATTTAAATATGTTTGCGTAAAAAAAAATTATATATCTTAATTTTTTAATTACTTTGCATATGAACATAAAATAAATGTAAGTTTGTACACATCAAATGAAAATTATGAGCTTTAATTTTTATTCAAAGAAGAAATAAAAATGTGTAAATTTTCTTTTAATTGCTGTTCCTCAACATGATGTAATTCTTGGCTTTAATTTTTTTTAAACAAAACTATTTGTAAAATGATCTGAATTTTAAATTGCACATGAAAATTATTGAATAAATCATTGTTTTACTCATTGTTCAATGATAAAATACATCCATCAACAGCTCTAGCTTAAAATATTACATAAATAATTTTTTTTATTATAATTTTTTTTTATTACATGAGTTTAAAAAATTATTTATTCATATTGAGACAACATTACACATCTGCGAAAAAAAAAGAGAAATGCAATAATATGTGAATGAACATCTTATGTCAAAATGTGAAAACAGTTTTATGGTAATTATAATTATCTTTCTACACATTCAGTTATGATGTACTTATGATTTTATTTTTGTGTGTCTAACATTAGGGATTCTAGAGAGTCGAGTTGATTAGATGAGTGAGTTTACAGTATGCAGAGTATATGCATTAGTAGCAGTTTAGTATACACTTAAGCAGTAATCTAGCATGCGAAAAGCTTTGCTGAATTGTTTTTCTAGGTGAAATGATTTTATGGAATATTCTTTAAAATCTTTTCTAACTTTTCATACTTACTTACTTCGTTGATCATACAGATAAATTGCAATTAATGACCTTCTTTAGATGCCTTTAGATGATGTCTTAAAATGACTACCACACTTGCCAATATCAAGTACAATTCCGAGTCATCAAGCTCTTATTTTTCTAGTTATAGCTTGATTATTACTGCATCATGAACTAGTCCATATCAACAAGTTCAATATCCAGAAACACGCATTGCATAACAATGGTGAATAATCGGAATCCAGGACGACATGAGCCTGCACCAGCTCAGGCTTGATTCAGATTTGGTAAAACCTGGTCTATGGCTTTCAGGTAAAATCATGTCCATCTAACTACATCATCTTACTGTCATGCAGAGTTTCGAATTCTTGATTGCAATAGTTAAATAACAAAGGACGTAACCATTCCGCCGCCGAGTCACTTCTACTCAGTATAAACCTGCTTTAGCCTTATTTAACCAATTTAGTCGACTATACAGCCTATAATGTGTAGAATAAGTGGATCTCAAATAATCTGTTGAAAGGATAGGAAATATGGGGAAGGAAATATGAATCCCGCGGGAAAATCCTGCAAAAACCCGCGGAATTCCGCAGAAACCCGCGGGAAAAACCCCGTTGTGTCGTTGACCAACACTCGGAAGTAAGGAAGTTAGTAAAAATGTCTAAAATTATATGTCCAAGATTCATTACTAAGTTGAATTTCATATGAAGTTGAGTTGAATTTTCTATAAAAAACTTCATTTGACTCCCAGGTCTAATTTTAACATCTTAAATGCAAAATTCAGCTGCATTTAGTTGAACAATAAATGTCAAAAAATTGAATCTTCTTACACCAAAATACCAGTCATTCCTTGCTAAATCCCCTAGCAAAAAATATTTTCTAAATAAAACTGCAAAAAAAAAATGCAATTAAAATGTTTTCTAACACGCGAACTCTAATAATAATTTTCAAGATTATATTTGTTGTTTATTATTATTGAAATGTCTTTTTTATATTTGTCTGTAACATCCACTAGACGCGCATCAAAAGACTCTTTATTATAGCTGTATAAAAAATTAAAGAATCTTCAGATTTTCGCGTCTATGACATGACATAAATTATACTATAAATAAATTACTTATTATTTACACATTCACTTATGTCGAATATATGTTGTTCTGCATGGCAATGAAGAGCAGTTAATGATTTTATGTAGCCACAGGAGTAGGCTACAAACATATTAACATTAAAAGCAAGACAAATGTGAAAAATGACAATTTTTCTTCTTATTAATCTCCGCGCATACTGCTCAGTGCAATTAAATAATTAAATTTTTTTCGTACTCTTATGCTGATGATGAGGAACACACAGGAGAGTGAGAATCTTGATAAGGAGACTATAATGCACTAACAGTTTCAACTGAATGTTGATCATTAACTTCGCACACATTCTTGGAATTGGGATCAACTCTTTTATTTTAACGTGACATCAAATTAACACCTTGAGATTTATTTCATGTTCGAATTTTTAATGGCTTTTTATGGACAAAAAAATAATATTTTTTATTTAAGGTGAACTGAGTTGAGTTAAGGGAGAGAAATTCAATACGATTTAATGTGTTTTTTTTCTTTTGTTGAATCATTGAAAAAGTGAATTTTGAGATTTTTTGGAGGATGACAGAGTTGGGTTAATATTGAAGAGCATGAAGTAGACTCGGCTATTTTATGGGATCAAATCGACTTTTCTGTTCGAAATCCATGTTGACTTCAAGGGTCAGACACTCAAAGATATAGTAATGTATGTTAAAATGTAACATTATGTCACCTTGAGCATCCTACAAGTAAGGATACAACTAAAACTCAATAATCTATAGATCAATAGCCTATCGGACTGGCATACACCATGAAATAGACAAAAAAAAGTATTCCTAAGCCAGCATGGCTCGGTAGCCCTCGACCGAAACCTCACACGAAATTGGTGACCGATACACACTAGCGTATCTCGGTACACAGATTGCTCATCACTGTTCAAGTATGAAATTGGATTCGATTAAATTCGGCCAGACACCGATCTAGGGAGATTCTCCAAATATTTATTGGATACCTTAACGTAAATTTATACCTTAGTTTGGAAAGGTGAAGAAGTAAGAATACACCCAGAAAGTAATCCTGCACTTTTTGACTCTTCTACGACGTGAATTGTTCTTGCTAGATCTCATTTCTTTTAAAACTGGGTTTGAAACTCAGAAGTTCAACGTAAAGCTTCATGTAGACTTGGATTTTCTATGGACAAGTCGACCTGAGTCCATTCACAATCCAAGAAGACTTCGAAATCTGGTACGACCATCCTCTTCAAGAGAGCCGATCTAATTTAGGGTGATTATTCACATGAAATTTCAATTCAGCGACCATTTTTTGATGCAATTTCTAATCTTCTGATGGCAAAAGAAAGTAATTTCGGTAGGTTTGAACTTCAAAAGCTACCGATCATTTCCGAAATGGACACTTAGATGATTTGTCTTATTGATGTTTGAATTCAATGACGAGTAATGATGTTTAGTGGTAATTAGTCATTGTTATAACTGATAATTCCTATTAAAATCATTTCTTTGACCACTGAGGCTTAGTAGACCCAATTAAAGTGAGGACACAAGGCTCCAGCATCACTTTACATCCCCAACTCTGCCAAAAAATCACACACTTTAAATACAAATTTTTATTCATACCTCCAAAAGAAAAAAAAACTACTTGATTTCTTATGAACGACTCTCATATTATATCCAACATACCACCATGAATTTGTCTCATAAAAATTACTTTCTGAAGAAGAAATTTCTCAAATAAAAAAATATAAATAAAATAAAACGATGAAGCGGAATGGATTGAATAATTTATTAGTTCGATGTGAGCCTGTAAGATAAGAAAAAAAGATTCAAGCTCAATATTCAGTAACGAGGTATTTCCATCAAATATTGATAGTCACACCTAAGTCACATTCTTAACTGCTACAGACACAAAAAGTCAAGAGAATTATTCTCATAAAATATAAATAAATCAATACATATTCTCAATAAATCATTAAATCACATCAATAAATAAAATTATCTCTTCTCTTTCGTGTCGTTATTCCTTTTGTTTTTAAGTGTCCGCTTAGTCAGTTGTTGCTTGAATTTTTAAATACTTAGCTTGGATTTCTGTGAATTTCTTGTTATCATGAAACTCATTTTTCAGTTCATTTTTTTTTTTGTAAAGGTTTCTATTGATTAATTATAATTGATGTTCATTGATTTCGGTCTGGAATTTTAATTGATTCACGTGGTAAGCTAATTTGATTTACGGGTTTTAGGAGGTAGAAGTGTTAGATGTGGTTTTGAGTTTCTTATGGGAATTTAGAGTGAATTCATTGGGACAGGTGCAGCATAAATTCAAATTTGGTTCAAATAATATGAAGGCAGTGTGGTAAATATTGCAGAATAAGCAGAAACTAGATGAGATGCAGATTAATAGTCTCTTGATCTTTAAACTAAAGAACTTTTTCAATCTTGAATAGCACATAAGTCAGTTACTTACTTATTTCGTTGGCCGTACAGATCAATTGTGATTCCTCCCTTAGATGACTCAATTGTGTGCTTCCGTCTATCAATTAGCATAACAAAGTTCTATACGGTCTCTATCGGCAACTTCCTTACAAGAGTTAGCACATATCAATTAATTGATCAAATCCGGCCTCAAATCAGCGTGTTTCTATTTCGCTGTCAGATTTGGATTGTAACCGGCACCATGTCAAAGCTTTGCTGGCTTGAATACGAATTTTGGATCAATTAACCGAATTGTCCGAATTGCGGGAATGTCAATTAGATGTCAAAACAGAGAATTTATACAAGCTTTGTGATGTGGCCAGTAACAGAGTCAGATGGAAGGCCTTTTGTAATAACCTAGGCTCCAAGTCGGAGCATGGTTCCAGTAAGTAAGTAAGTAACCGAATTGTGCTATTCGAAAATTGCTTCAAAAGACAAACGGCATGTAGAACCATAAAATAGGGCTCTCAGGCTGAAGTGACTCTCCTTTTGAGTCAGGTTTTGGCAAAATTCCAGAACACATTATGCAGGGATCTGCTTGGATAACGCTCTTAGGAGCGATGGGTGACTGGTTTGATAATTTGTTACACTTCCAACAATTCTTTATCGAAAGAATTCATTATCGCTGCAATTCCTCCTTAATTACGCTCTTTATAATGTCAAACGTCACACATTAAGTGACAATTAAGTGACAAGTATAAGCAGACTAAGTTTAATTAGCATATTACTGAATAAAATTTCAATAAAATATCGACAAAAAACTGCTGTCATTTTAATAATTTCTCGTCAAAATTTCATCAAATTATACAAATTTATGCATTTTTGTCATCAAATGATCGTTAAAATTCAATATTTTCAACACGAGCATTTTTGATGACGCAAATTTGACCAAAATTAATTTTTATGAATCCATAATATTTCCAAATTAACGTCCCGATGTCCCAGTAGGCAGTAGTTTGTACACTAATCGATCATATTTTAATCATTAAATTTTAATTTTTACAATACATAAAATTTCAATTATTTTTAAAAATAAATGCACAAAACAAAACACGCTTCCTTAAGAGCAGTGGCGATATAGCTTGGTGATGAGCCTCTGCCGAAACCGCAAACGACTTATGATATTTCCATAAAAACACAGGTTGTTCAGTGGTATACTTCTACTTGTATACCATGGCACATCAGTGTGAACGGCACACACGTTGCCGTGTCACATCAGTGTGACCGACACACATGTTGCCGTGACACATCAGTGTGAACAACATACAGGGTCCTGTGGCACATCAGTGTGACCGACATACATGTTGCCGTGGCATATCAGTGTGACTGACACACTGGTTGCCTGACGGTACATTAGTTTGTCGCGACACACATGTTGCCTGGTGGTACACTAGTGTGTTGTGGCACACAGGTTGCCTGGAATTACACAGGTGTGTCGCAGCACACAAGTTACATTTTGGTACACTTGTGTTTTGAAGCACACAGGTTCCCTGTCGGGTCACTAGTGTGCAGCTTGCTTGAGTACCGCAACACATAAGTTGTCCACAACTGCTTTTTAAAATATCCATTAAACCTTAAAATTGCTAAAAAGGGCAAAACTCGAAGAGAAAAAAATTCATTAAGACATAAGTATCATAAACAAACATGACCTTATTCTCGCACGCACATATACACACATTAACCAATAAACGGAACGTCCAGTATTATGCAAATCGACTTTATTCATGACTTAAAACATATCATTACTCACCAACACAACATGAATATTTATAATAAAAATGAGAAACATTTTCATCGAACTGGAAATTAAAATTGAATGGAACTCGACCAAAAAAAATAAAATAAAGTCAAAATAATAATAAATTAATGCTCAATGATAATGATCTTGTGTATATTTCCCACATGAAAGTACAGCTTAATATATTCGATATTAAAAAAAGCCTTTTTTATGCATATAAAAAAGAACAGAATAAAATGTGCAATAGATTAATAGATTAATGGACTTATGCACCTTGCATTCATCCCAGTAATGCATACAAATGTGCGAGTGCCTTGAGAAAAAATTGATTGATAGCTTTTTATTTGGTTTTGTTCTTGGTCGTTTTTTACTGTAAAAATGAAAAGAAATTTCACATGATGATAATTTGAATTTAATGCTCGAATTGTCTTAAGTATAGTGTGCTGTGTGTGTAAATATTAAAAGGTTATTTTATAGAGGGGAATGGATGGAGTGATGAACCAGAAAGCGCATAAGTAGAAGTTTCAAGGAAGTTTTGTAGGTTTATTAAGGAAGATTGTAGGCTAGAGACAAACAATTTTGATAAGGATCATTAGATCCGACACCTTACATGAAATCTAGATGCAGAAACTCTACCTTTATATAAGAAATAAATATTGAATATCACTTGAGTTTCCACATTTAACATAAAACTATGAGAATCTAAATTGAAATTCCAAAGTTGTTGAGTCGCAGAACAGCAGGATTTAAACAGTCCGACCTTCAGATTCCTAAATTCAACTTGACCCAAACGTTTTTTGCCGATTACAACACTGTCAAAATTTAAATTTCATAGCTGAAAATTAAGAATTTAAATCCGCAACTGACATAATTAAAGATTTCTCACTGTGGTGACTGAGCATAGTGAAATTTTAGGTATCAAGACACATATCGGTCATTCTACCTTGGTTTAGGGCATTTGTGATCGACTTGTTTGGCAACAGACTTGATAACTGTATCACTCTTGCATGAGTATGTGGGTTTGATTCGTTCCCACCAGAGACAGATAATCTTTCAATCATCGCACAGAGCAAGTTTGCCCGAATAGCACAAAAGTTGATCGAAAATCCAGCTCCCAGATCTTTGTTATTCGTTTTAAATCCGGCACCATGTCAAAGTCACGCCTGACCAATGCCGGATTTCAGATCATTTCACCAACTTTTGCTATTCATACAGTCGAAATGACAAGGAATCGCACAGTGATTGCAATATTACACTAGTAAATTCTACAGACAGATAGAGCTTTGATTGATGATAGAGCTGATACCCTGACTGATAATTAATTTAGAACTGAATTTTATATGAAAAAGTCAACTTAAAGCTCTACAAAACTACTAAAGTCCCCAAAAATTCTTAAATTTTGTCTATCACCTCTGCAAGGTCAATCAGAACTCAAAAGAACAAAACCCCAATGTCTTCCAAAAAATGCAGTTCACAAATGAGTTCCGGTCAACAACACCATCCATCATAACCCCTTTCCCGAAAAAATTCACCATAAAATTGAAATTCATAAACATTTTTTTAATGATGACAAACCAAACATAACAAAAAAAAATGATAAAATTGCCTTTTTTGTCATTAAAATGCATCGATTTCATGCTGTTTCCATTTTTATAGCTTCATCATCAACTCTTTTTTATTATTTTTCAACCTCAAATAATTGCAATCGATTAAGTCAGTTAATGTATCGAGTGATAGTTAAATCACCATAAAGAGGACATGTGACTGTATAGATGATCGTAAAAGAACTGCAAAAATATTATCGGAATCAATTTGTTTAAATTCACACTGCGAATGATACAAGACATTTCCAATTTTTATGACTGCAATCATAAATTGACATTATACTTCATCATTATTACTAATGATTTCACCATACTGTACATTAAAATTCTTTACTGCTATTTACACATCATTTGATAATGTTTTTTTTTTTGTGATGAAATTTTTATATTCATAATCTCTTGTTGCTTACTGCTGCTTGACCACCCGCATTATAATTTCATATTACTTTTGATTTATTTTTTGATTTTTTGAGAATATTTGATTAACATAAAATTTAATATTATTATATTTGCATGTATATATAGTATGTTTATATAGAGAATAAATGGTTTGGTGCATTAACATTTTTATTTAAGTTCTTTGAGCCTCTGTTTTTGCATTCTCTATAATCTTTGACGAATGTACAACAAAAGATCACAATGAGGAGCAATTTATTGTCGATTTGTGGGTAGTTTGAGAATCATTTTGACTGATGTTGTGATTATAATGACTTGAAGTTTATGATTCTTTGAATTATTGGCTTGTACAAGTCGTGTTTCTTCTAAATTGACCTAAACTAGTCATGTCAGTCAATATTTGATCTAAATTGATTGCATTTTTTCTAAATTTGACACAAACTGATCGTGTTCCTTTGATTTTTAATCTAAATAAGCAGCATTAATCTAATTCTTCTATATTTGAAACAAAATTGATCTTGTCCAATTGAAACTGATCTGAACTAGTCGCATTCTTGTAATATTGACATGAATAAGTCGTGTTCCTAAGAAATTGAACTAAAGTAGCTGTGTTTCTTAAAAATTATCCTAAAATGATTCATGGTCAATATATTTGGTCTTTAAACTAGTTGTGTCCTTGTGAAATTGGACTAAATTAGTCAAATTATTCGAATGTTAATACTGAACTGATCATTTTCTTTTGATATTATTCTCATTTAGTTGAGTCCTAAAAACATTGAAATTAAACTGGCTCTGTCATTCTTACATTGTCTTTAACTTGTTCTGTTTTGCCAATATCGACCTAAAATAGTCATATTTTGGTCATATGCCTATAAAATTGAACTGGTTAATCTAAAATAGTCAAATTCTTTTGAAAATAAGCTAATCTAGTCGTGGAAGTCCAATATTAAGGTCATACTGCTAGTGTCATATGAATATTAGCCTTAACTGATTGTTCATCGTCAATAGTCACCTATTATACGAATAAATTCATCTTAAATTGACCTAAAATAGTTGTGATGATTTGGAATATATCCGAACTAATCATATCTTTTTGATTATGAACCATACTAGCCGTGTTCTTCTGAAATTTAAATTAAACTGATTATGTCCTTTCTAATATTGACAATATTACAATATTCACGTAAACTAGTCGTATCCAGAGCTCAAAATCGACGCGCATTTTGTATGAAAAAGTCAATTCATGTCAACATCACTCAATAAAACATAAATATGAGTAAGATTTCGAGCTCTAATCGTATTCTTTCAGTATTAAACATAAAACTGCGCTTAAGATTCTTCATATCAACTTCCTCAATGACCCCTCACAAAAGATCTTAAGTTTTGTGTTTTGTTTTGTTTTTTTTATGTCCGACAATATTACAGAATCAAGAAGAATTCCATCTCTTTTTTTTAGCAGTAAAAAAAAATACAGAAGCATTTTCGTCGGTAAAATTACAAATAACATTCGCGAAACCGCATCAATCAATTTTTATCTTCATTGAATGGGTCATTAAACTACCTATATGTATATTTATGAATATATATATTCCTGCTTTAGTGATGCTGGTGGCACAAGAATTTTTTTTTGACTCAAAATGTGTGGTTTTTTAAGTACAATAAATAATTTAAAAATAAGAAAGGAAATCTCATTTTCGTTTGTTGATGAAAGAATTTTTTTTTTCGTGTCATTTTCAGCTTCATGTACAGCTCAAAATTATGCAAAACGAATATTCACTTATGTTATGTATGTCTGTCAATCACTATGACTCAAAGTACCTATTTCTATGCATCATTATATATTTATTATCGTTTTGACTACCAAATAAACTGCTCGAGGAGCATAAACAGTGGAAAATTGAGAATCATTTTTTCTATCATCAACTTCATATGTCTTCATATGTACACTGACTGAGAGTTGAAGATGTGAGAAGAAAAGATTAACTTTAATGTTATAGGAGAGTAATAAAAAAGAAATTATCGCGAGGGTAATGGATTTTAGTGGAATGTGAGTTACTGTTGTGGCGCATTTTTTGAATATTGGGAACCTGAAACTTGGGAAGTGTTGCACTTAAGGCTTCTTGATGTTTCGAATTTGAAGAATTTTTGAGATTAAGAAACAAACTGAGACCGGAACTGTTACTGAGACCGATTTCGGGACCGAGACTGAGACAGGGACCGAGACTGAGACCGGGACCGGGAAATAGTCTGGGACCAAGACCGAGTCCGAGACTGCTAAGACTGACATCGGTTCCGGAGCTGAGACCAAGACCAAGACTGAGACTTAAACCGGAATTCCTGGTTCCGGTTCCGATCTCGTTTCTGGTTCCGATCTCGCTCCTGGTTCTGATCTCGGTTCCGGTTCCAATCTCGTTTCTGGTTCCGATCTCGCTCCTGGTTCTGATCTCGGTCCTAGTTCCAATCTCGGTCCCGGTTCCGGTTCCGGTTCCGATCTCGGTCCCGGTTCCGATCTCGGTCCCGGTTCCGATCTCGTTCCCGGTTCCGATCTCGGTCCCGGTTCCGATCTCGGTTCCGGTTCCGATCTAGGTTCCTTTTCCGATCTCGGTCTCGGTTCCGATCTCGGTCTCGGTTCCGATCTCGGTCTCGGTTCCGATCTCGGTCTCGGTTCCGATCTCGGCTCCGGTTCCAATCTCGGCTAAGTTCCGATCTTGTTTCTGGTTCTGATCTCGGTTCCGGTTCCGATCTCGTTTGTTGGTTCCGATCTCGATTCCGATTCTGATCTCGTTCTTGGTTCCAATCTCGGTTCCGATCTCGTTTGTTGGTTCCGATCTCGATTCCGGTTCCGATCTCGTTCCTGGTTCCGATCTCGGTTCCGGTTCCGATCTCGTTTGTTGGTTCCGATCTCGGTTCCGGTTTCGATCTCGTTCCTGGTTCCGATCTTGGTTTCGGTTCCGATCACGTTCCCGATTTCGATCTCGGTCTCGGTTCCAGTCTAGATTCCGGTCGTTAGATTGATCTATAAACTTTGGTACACCCTAATATCAATGCCATAGACTCACTTTAGAATATACAACCTCCAGAAAGACACCCAAACATTCAACCAATCATCCACCATTCATAGAAAAACAATAAACTGCACTAAAAATAAAACAGTATTTTTTTTCCTTTTTTCTTTATCTTCTGTAGAAACAAATGAAAACTTCGTAGGCGGTCGGTATTTCGGATCATGAGTTTATGGCAAGCAATTGGTTATTGAAATGAATAATTATTTTTAGATTGTATATCCATTGATGTATAACCTTTATGACAATTAATACATTCAAGATAGTCATGAATGACTTTAAATGGACATAAAATGGGATTTTTTGGCTTAATTTCATTATCATTATGATCACTAACATGTCTTTTATGTTATGCAAAATTCATTGGAAGTTGATGTTGCTTGAGTAGTAAATTTTAACTCGAAAATGTCATAACAGAACCGAGAAAAAAGAGAAAACTTGTGTATTGTATAGTATTTCATCAAACAGCCACACATATATAAAATCCTTCCATTGAAAGAGGAGTCATTACAGCATAAAACTAGTGTATCGGGTAGAAACCCAATGCGGATATATTCACACCGTTCTATAAAAAGTCTCGCGGGTAGGCCAAGCTTCGCTTGGCAAATGTTTGAGGGATCAGGCTTCAGCGGGTAGGCCAAGCTTCGCTTGGCAATTGTTTGAGGAATCAGGCGTCAGCGGGTAGGTCAAGCTTCGCTTGGCACATATTTGCAGAATCAATTTTCATACAATGTTCAATGTTTCAAAAAATCATAGAAAACATTGGTTTTAAAATTTTGTATGAAAACGAAAGTTTTTTGCTTTTTCTGAAGCAACGGCTGTTCCTACCATGCCCAAAAACTAATCAGTTCTTCTGTAGAATAGCACGGATCGATTGCAAAAAACTAGAAGTCTCTACGATGTCTCGTTATTGAGATTTCTTGATGATTAACTTGCTTGTTTGCTTGTTTGCTTGCTTACAGAATGCATATTTTTACGGTTTTCTCAGCAATGCCTCAACCAATTTCAAATCTGTTTTTTGATTATGATGTGAAATTCCAGGCACAAACTTATTGTAATAGAACACAACTTGTCATTGTGCTTAGTTTTGCTGAAAAATCCAAAAAACTGGTTTTCCAATCTGAACAAATTCAATACATTCACACGTGAAAACGGTGTGAATATAAAAAAAACATTTTTAAAAATTACTGCGCACAGAAAAAATAAAGCAAGTGAAAAAGTCATTGTTGATAATGAGATCGGTGAACGTGATGCATGTTTTTCTGTTTTGTCTTCTGTTTGTGGAGGGCAAAGGTGATGATGCCTGGTTGAATTTTTGCGGTAGTTTGTATCTTTATTGAATTTATGGAGAGTGGATTTGGATTGAGATGGGGAATGAATTATAAAGGCTTTATTGCGAAGAGCTTTGAATGAGGAAATTTGCATGAGTAGTCTAGGTGAATGAAAGTTGGAGTTCTATACTCGAAATCTTTAGTTCGAATCCCAATTAGACGTCAATAATTAGCAAGACGTTTGGTTCAAATTTAGTGGAGCAATTCAAAAGTCGTCAGTTCGAATCCTGACAAATCCAAATTTATGTTTTTTCAGTAGTAAAACTACTTCTTCAACTCCATTCGTTCGTCAACGGTGTTTTTAGTGATAACAAGAGATTTTACATTTGGTCCACCAACAAGTCAGATTGAAAGTTAACTTAATTCCTCATTTCAACTGCTTAATATACAAGATTAAGATAAAAGTGGAGCTATGAGTGAATCCAATCAATGTTAGATCAAGAATCGGCTCAGTAACTATAAATTTTAGATTTATAATTCATACTAAATATGCGCAGAGGGTCTGATTACGCGAACCTAGACTAATCTGGTCTCTAAATCTAAATTGAAAGAACCGGAAAGTACTAGTGAAATAAATGCGGCACCAGACCGGATCAGATATAATCTATATCTTAACCATAATAAATATGTCAAGTCGGTTAATTTATTAGGTTGGCTGGCGTGGTGTATTGGATCGGTTAATCGACTTAGATTTAAAGGACAAAAGATCACTTAAAAACACATGGAAGGAGGCTGTCGGGAGGACATAGACCACAATTGATTTGTACGGGCAGCGAAATAAGTAAGCAATCGACTTAGGCTAATCGTCTTAATTTGAGGGTTTTATCTGACCCGGTCTGATTATTACAAATCGTCATCCAGCCATTCTAAACCGACTCCACATCACCAACAAAACATTGCTAAAATGCACCAAAAAAAACATATAAAATAATAAAATGTGCATCAAAGCAAAAAGAAGAACGAAAAATGAAAAAGAAGAATTGATTAATTATTATATGTTAGGAGTCATGTTGTCGTGATATTCCATCAGATAAATGAGGAAAATTCTCCAAAATTTGCTTTAATTTTTGTTATAAATTTATGTTGCATAAAACATACAAAAAAAAAATTTGTTTTATTGTTTTTATTACAAATTTCCATGAAAAGTGAGGATGTACTGCTGAAATATTTCAATTCATTGCTTCTCTTTAATTTCATATTTCACAAAAAGACTTCTTCTTGTGCCTTTTAAAGTAGTCTACATTCACAGCAAGTCCACATTAACACATGTGGATAGTCTTCACACATTCTTATGCTTATAGTTTGTTTTTTATTGTTTTGAAAAATGCTTGATTTATCCATTCTGCTTGTGCTTCATCTTCGCTCTTCATTTTTTTTTATATGGCAACTAAGTTTTTTTCTGTTGCTGCTTCTTTCGGTCTAATCAGCATGCTGAAATATGATCGGAGATTATTATATGGAAAAAAAAATGTGTTTATGATCTAATTTGAACAATTTTTTGATTGCGTTTTTGGACTGATTGATGATTGTCAATAATTGGATGGATTTTATTATACTTTGTGGTACAGACAAAGGTAGGGAGTTGGGGGTTGAAATTAGGGGTCTAATCCTCAACTAAGCATGAAACTACATTGATAAAAACTCCGCTATGAATCATTTAAGGCTCGTTTGACTTTATATGATCCCCAATTATAGACAGTTTCGATTTCATGTTGATGACTGTGTCCGTGACAAGACCCTAAAGGAGTGTTATACAACCCCTGTGCTGAGACACTCTTGTATGCCTCTAAAATTGTTGAGTGATTCTATGAGTCGTATGTCATGTGCGGTTGCGGTTCAGGCTTCCCATCAAGGTGTACCGCATATAATATGAGGTTACCCTAAAGACTCTGTAGCAAATCCCATTTCTTTTGTGCCACTCAGGATTCGTAAAGGCACAAATTGCCGCTATAATCCCAAACATGCAAATTGACCGCTTTTAGGTGCCATAGCGATCTTTCTGTAACATCAAATCATACTCTTTGCCTGTTAGGAAATGCGACTTTATCATCCTATTCACAACTTCATCTATTTCCTACCTACACCCCTGCCTTCTATTGTAGATTTCTTTTGAAATTCTAAATTTATTTTTACGATTCTAAATTTATTTAATTGCAGACTTTTTTTTATGATTTTAGAAGAATTAAAGAATTTTTAGTAAATGATTGTATCAGATATAATTAACGGAAGTTATAAAACTCGATTAATAAAAATGATATTAACAAGATTTTTGCAGATGCAAGGTGTCAATTTGAGATGATTTTGTAGGTTTTGATGATATCTTAGTTATGAATTTAGAATCTTAATTCTCAATATTTTCAGAATGCGACTCAACAAGTTATTTATTTAATTAAGTAAGTGTGTTGCGGATGTCTCGAGGGAGAACCAAAGAGTTTCTCGAGGAAAACCAATGAATTCCTGGATTATATGTGTAGAAAATGACGTTAAGATCCCTAACATTCTAAAATGATAGAAGGATAGAGCTCCTGCTTTAGAATAGTTTTAGTCAGAACATTACAACATTCGATGGTTCTATTGAAAAAAGGCTTCTTCAGAAATATATTCTGAGTGAGATTCGAACCTCCGCCCTCTCGATTACATGTCAATGTGCTCTTACCTACTGAGCTACCGGGGACTTGTTAGAGAACGTGGCATAATGCTCAAATAAATGTTATTTTCTTTACAGCAGTGGTGGGCAACCGTTTATTTTTTGCGGCACACATTGGTAGTTAGCCTTGACCAAAATCATACACGTCATGCGGTTCATGGCACTTCCGAAAATGTATGGCAGCTCACTAGAGAGCCGTAGCACATAGGTTGCCTATCATCACTTAACAGAAATCATTGAATAGTTCTTCTATCGTCAGCAACCTGAAAATCCATCAAGATCATATCACATAACCTTCCAGACACTCAATATCCACACAATCCACAACTACTCATAAATAACCTCAAAAATTAATCTCACTTTTATTCATCCCACCTTTCTCCACAAAGTTCAATATCACTAATTGTTCTCTATTCATAGTTTAAATACTTCAACAAAACTTTGAAGGTCAAAGAGCAATTACTGCAGTTTAATATGTTTCCTTATGTACTAAAAAAGTACAAAAAAAAGCCAAAGTAAAATTGTTGAACAAAAAAGAGTTTAAAATTGACTAATTATTCTCTCATAAATCTTACTCTTTTTTTCGGTATGATCTTTGTAACTGAGACATCTCAATTAGATAATGACTATTTCACTATTTCATCATTCCTTCTTCATTTTTTCTACATTATTATTTATTTTTTTACAATAAATGTATTAAATATATAAAAAAAGAGACGTTTGAAATTGAAATATGTATAGGAACATTTTTCTTTAGCTTTTCATGCCGCAATAGATGTGCCTGGCTAAAGATCTCGGGTATAGAGAAGGCATTACTGACAAAAAAAAGTAGTTACAATAAAACGTTTAGGTTTCTTTATTTGATATTTTTAGAGCATTATTGATGAAGAATTTTGTGGATTAGCTTGGGGAAATTGAGGTGGTTTTGTCGGGCTGGCTGGGATGGTTTTGATGGTTTTGGTTACAATGAACCGATATTTGAATTTAAAAAATCAATGAAAAATTCGAATTTCAATACGTCGTTAAAAATTTGAATTTTAAAAAGCAATTTAAATTTTGAAATTTAAAAATCAATTTAAAATTTGAATTTGAAAAAAATAAAAATTTTGAAATTTAAAAATCAGTTTAAAATTTGAATTTGAAAAAAATAAAAATTTTGAATTTTGAAAATCAGTTTGAAATTTGAATTAAAAAAAAGAAGAAAATATTGAATTTTAAAAAGCCGTTAAATTTTGAATTTTTAAAATCGGTTAATAATTCAAAATTTAAAGAGCCGTTAAAAATGTGAATTTTGAAAAGCCGGTAAATATTTGAGTTTATAAATTCAGAAAAATTTCAAAATTTATAAATCAGTTAATAATTTAAATTCAGAAAATAATATAAAAATTTAAATCTTAAAAAGGTAAAATTTTGAATTTTGAAAAGCCGTTAAATTATGAATTTTGGAAATCTGTTAGTAATTTAAAGTTTAAAAAGTTGTTAAAAGTTGAATTTACAAAAGCCTCTAAAAGTTTAAATTATTAAAAGTTAGAAATTTGAATGTTAAAAAGCCGTTAAAAATTTGAATTTTAAAAAGCTGGTATAATTATGCATTTCGAAATTTAGGAAAAATTTAATTTTAAAAAATTAGTAAATAATTTGAATTCAGAGAATCGGAAAAAATTTGAATTTTAAAAAATCGTTAAAATTTGAATTTTAGAAAATGTCTAAATCGAGATTTAAAAAATTCCAAAAATGCGCTCAAATCCCAACATTCCTCAACAAATTCCCAAAAATCCTAATTCCGCATCCACAAATATAAAAAAACCAGAAGAAACTTAAATAATTTTCAAAAAAAAAAAATATGTACCGAACACAACAAATGATGATAGAAGTGATGAGGAAGAGAAAAGAAAGAAAAAAAAAATGATTTTCTATGCTCTCCTTTGTCGATGACTTGAAGATAGATTTCTTTTACTCAATGGACATTATTGATTAATGGCTTATGTCAGTCTTATGTCTATCATTCAATACACTCATCATCATCATCATCTTTCTTCGTTTTTCTTCATATCCATCGAACACTAGAACCGATGAATAATGAATTTTTATTTCACATCATTGTATTTGTACATGTATGTCTCATCATCGTTCTTCTTTATTTTCTGCCCTGAATAATCAAAATAAATAAATGTGTATTTTAACACACAAGCAGATCCCCACATCGAACAGTGTGATCTTTCAAACCCAATGACAGGTGCCGACGTCTTTATTAGTCGTCAATTGAAATTAATGCATTTCTTTTCTATCAATTTTATGCTTCTTTTGTTTCGATGTCTAATGTATTTTATATTATGTTGTAAAAATATTTAATGACAATCGAATGTACATAATGTGGAAGGAAGGAGTCTATTGTAGGAACTGAATACATTTATCGATATATTGAGGGGTATTTAGACTATTTTATTGAGGATCTGGTTTATTGAAGTGATAATAATGAGGTGTTATTGACTTATATAAACATTTTGCCAGAATTGGATGCAGCTTTACATTTGAAATCAAGAAGCAGAAGCTAGTAGGATTGTGAGTTCGATTCTCAATTTCAAAATCAAGTTTAGAACCGAATTCAGAATCCCAAAAAGGTCGATTTCTTACTTTACTTCCATAATTCGCTGAGCGTACTGACCAATTGTGATCCATCCGTTTGCGTCTAAAGCTCGCTGGCTACCACTTGCCAATTTCAAACACCAAGTGCCATATTGTGTCAATCGACAGCTTTCTTAGTAAAGGTCAAGTTAAGATTTTTAAAAATTAGAATATTTAAGAACATTTCCAATTTTTGAAGAGGGTTTGACCCCAAAAAAAAAATCCCTCTCTAGCTACTTTATGGTGTGTAGTCATTAATTATCGATTAATGAAGCCGATATTCAAGCGACATGTCACCAAAGAAGACGTTACCAGTGCAACTGTCAAGACAGTCATGATGATTATTCGTAATTTTGTCATATGACGATCATTTGACAATCAGCATGACATCGTGATGGCTTTAATTTCAACGTCATCGTCATAAAAGGTAGCTCGACTTTGTCACCGAGCTACATCAGTCAAAAAGTGTATTTTCTACAAAAATATGGTTTCCTACTTCTGAATATCATCAATGAAGTCCCGATCGGTTGGTTAAAACTAGTATTTTGAGACCCTACTCTCCTCTACCGATATGAAGATTTCCTGAAGTCATAATATTGACAAATTCACAAGACCGGGACCGAGGTCGAGACTGAGACTACTCGGGAAGTACTTGGGACCACTCGGTTAATACTTGGGACTACTCGGGAATTCTCGGTCTTGATCTCGGCATCGGAAACCTTAACCGCAACGCTTTTTAACAACAACATAATCGAAAACTTGTACTCCGTAACAGAATTATAACCAATCCCATCTCCCTGTCCTCCCTAAGTGTTACATAATTTCCTAACATTCTCCAAAATAAAATGCAAATTCTCCATTGCTTCTCTCTTTCCTAAATTCCCCACAAAAACTCCAAAACATTCTCCATTCCAATTTAAATTCAAAATATATTCTAAAACTACATTAACATCATCTTCATATTCCACAGCCATTAATATAAATTCGACTTATCTTTAAATAAAATTCACCAAAAAAGCAGACAAATTAACCTTCAGCCAATCTCGAGGTTGAACATTTATTAATTAGCTAATTTATGAATTCTATCGTTAAAATCGATTTTAGCAATAAAATCGAAGCTTCCAAAAAAATTTTATTTTGTTACTGATAAATTGCTGATTGTGGATATTTATTTGCTGATTTAATTGGCAGTGTTTAAATCAGTTTTTATGGGTTTCTGTGAATGTTTATAGTGTTTTAGTCAAGGATTGTATGCGGGATTTAGTTGGTGATTTTGTGAGTTTTTGAGGGTTTATTTAGTTCCAATTGATCCACTGTGAATTCTAGCACGTTAATATAGCGGTTGAATAGGCCTTTGTTCTTGGCTGATGATTCTGAGAAGTAGAGAACCTCAGTTTGAAGGTAATAAGGGATGTAGAGACGAGATGTACATTGAGTTACTCTGGAACTGTTCTGGTTCGAAAATTTCGGTTTCTTGAGAATTTGTCGGAGTCGGAACATCAAGAACCTCTTTTAAGTGACTAAAGATGTCGACTAGGAGTCAATCCTAGCTGTTTAAGCATTACTTTGGCTGTTTTAGCCTGTTTTGATGGTAGAAAATGAGATTTGCAACAGCGTGTTGCTCAGTTCACAGGAAAACCTAGTCAGATCAAGGCTTTAAGGCTTAGCCTACTTTGTATACATCTTGGGCGATTGCCTATGCTACAAAGTCACAAATTTAATCATATAATTTGGTATATGTGGCTTTTAAGCCTCCAATTTGCAACTGGATGCAGTAGATGGCACACTTTGATCCATTAAAATGCTCAATGTTCAATTATCAAGCCAGTTCCAATACCAGACCCGCTAAATTACCAAATTTGACAAAATCTGCTCACTCCAAAGCCAAATCTCCATCCACTTACCTAATTTTCAACTCATTACATCCACACAAATTACCCACACCTCCCCAACATATTCAAATAATAATCCACAAAAACTCAAAGGAAACAGAACGCAAAAGGCATTAAAACTCAATTTGAATCAATATTCATTTACCTTAATTCCACATGATTTAGCATCACACGTTGGGACAAATTTTTATCGCGTTTTGTACTCATTTGAAAGAAAATCAATCGACAGCAAGCACAAGAAGTTAAAAAAAGTAAAGAGAGAAAAATATTAATATTAAATTCAAAAGCTACTGAAATGCCACACAAATCATTTCTCTTCGACTAGCCTATCTTAATTATCAATCAGAACCAATTAAATTTAATGCTACATGATCAATCAAAGCCAATTTGAATACACATAAAACGAAGTATAAAAGGAATAAAAAAAATCTTTTGGATTTGGATTGGGGGTTGATTGTAGATGATGTCTGGGGTTTGATAAGAGAGGAGAGGTGGGGGGTATCCCTTGGAGGGGGTTGTGTTGGGGTAAAATTCATTTTACTCCATTATTGGACAAAATTGATCATTTTGAAAGAGTTTTTTGAGTCAAAATCCTAAAATCTTTTCCATATCCAAGCAACGCCATCCAATACCAAGTCTCAACTCTCCTTCACCCTACATCTCCGTCCCTGGAGAAGATAGGGGGTCTGAAGAAGTCGATTGAAGTCTAAAGAGATCTGACAGAGTTTCAAAGTCCTTTAAATGTCTATGCAAGTCTCAAAGCATTTTTGAATGTTTAGAGCTGTCCTAATTCTATCCAATACCAAGCCTCGACCAGTCTCCACCTAAAAACTATGTCCCTGGAGGGGATAGGGGGTCTGAGAGTGTTAATTGATGTCTGAGAAGCTTTGACAGAGTTGCGAGGTCCTTTAAAGTTCTATACGAATCCCAAAGCGTCTCTGAATGTCTATACATCTCAATTCTAACTTTACATCACTTACGCATAACCCCCATTATATTTTTTCGTGATATTTAATCGATTAAAGTATTTTTTTTATCGCTTTACAGGTTTTCATGCTTCTCTTTTGCTTCTCTGCCTTTATGGCCACTTGAAACTAGTTTGTTAATGTTACGATACATAACTTATTTCTCGTAAAAAAGCGAGAGAATATCAGCATGAGTTCATCGATTGATGGCAATTTTAATTTCCTTTTTTTTTGAAAATATTGAATATTTCTACGAAATGACTTTTTTAATTCTTTAAATGATCAATTTTGAGCGTCTTTTCTTGGAATCGAATTTTGTGGCACAGAACAGCCACAGCAGTAGTTACAAATAATTTTACAGTAAGCATCTGAGATCAAGATGAGACATCGCATGATGAATTTTAAATTTATTTTGATAAGTTTCAATATTTCAATAAAATTTTTGTTTATCTTTAAAGTAACGAATTGTTGTGGCTTTATGGGATCTACGTGAGATTTGTTGTGGCTGAAATGATGGGGTTTTATCTGATGAAAGTGTTTATGGTATTGAGTGTCGATTTTCACTTTGGTTGGTGATGTTTTGTGATGTTTTGCCTTTAAAATGAGTCAGTGATTTAAAAATGAAGCCATGCTCTACAATTGATGCAAAAATATGAATCATTGCTTTAAAATTGTAGCAAATTGACTCAAAAATGAAGCAATACTCTGCAATTGAATCCAAAATTTGAAGCTTTGCTTCACAAATAACTCAAAATTTTAAGCATTGCTTGACATTTGACTCAAAAATTGAAGCATTGCTTGACATTTGACACAAAATTTGAAGCAATGCTTGACATTTGAGTCAAAAATTGAAGCATTGCTTGACATTTGACACAAAATTTGAAGCATTGCTTGACATTTGACACAAAATTTGAAGCATTGCTTGACATTTGACTCAAAAATTGAAGCATTGCTTGACATTTGACACAAAATTTGAAGCATTGCTTGACATTTGACTCAAAAATTGAAGCATTGATTCAAAATTGACTCAAAAGAAGAAGTATTGGTTGCAAAAAATGAAGCATTGCTCTACAATTGATGCAAAAAATATGAAGCACTGCTTTAAATTCGTCTAAATTGTCATCAAAACGACAAAAATTCTTCTTCACTAATTTCAACCACAACAAGCATAATCAAGTCCCATAGACCACGCTTTAACCGTGCTCTAAACTAAACAAGATGACTCCTCTTCTGGGTAGTCACAAGTAACAGAAGAGGTAAGAAGGTAAAAAAGTAAAAAACGTGAATGAAATTTCATTTTAACTGATGACAAATGTTTATTGCTTTCATTGTCATTTTTTATTTCTCTTCCTTGTACACTGCTTTTTATTCTGTTGTTTTGTGTTGCTTCATTGAGCCAAACGAGTATAGAGATGAGAAGACAAATGTCGATTGTTTTCCAAAGAAAGAGATGTATTTTTTTTATGGCATTCGCGTGAGAGATTATAAATGACTTTTTAAAGACTCGAAACAGTTTAATTGCCAAAATGGAAAGAACGACAATAGAAGCATACACAATGAAGATCAATATAGGTGTTTTGCTGTTCGATTGACTAACACAAAATTGACAAGAAAGTCAAATTTTGGGATTATTGTAAGGAACGAAATGTTTGTTATCAGCAACAGAAATCTTTATGTTCATTCTTTAGGTTGTAAAACAAAGATTAATGCTTTCGATGAACAAAAAGGAGAAGGTAAATAAAAAATTGAATAGAAATGAGAGAAAAGAAGGATAGAATTGGAAATATTGGCAGTGATTGTCTTGTGCGGTAGGTAAATTTCAAGTAGTTGAATGGATAAATTAGGTCAAAAAGTGTTATTTTGTTTGTTTAGAGCAGTCAGTTGTGGTCAGTGGTGTGTCGCCAAAATATATTGGAATTGCCATGCGCTGCATGGGGTTTCTGTTTAGGTTTAGAGTCAAATTTGATGAAAAATTGAGTGAATTATTCAATTTGGATGAACAAGAAGGCATGAATTCTATAAATTGGACCTTAATAGATTCTCAAATGAAAAAAATTCGGTTAATCGATCTAAAATCCGGAACTAGGTCGGTGTAACCCTTACATATTGCGTAGTTAAACCAAATTCGACATGAATTTAGAACCACAATAACTTAAAACTTGATTATTGTTCGATTAACTGATTCATCGAATTGTTAAAGTACAGGAAAATGATCAAAACTTCATATCAGGACTGTTCATAGTGACAGAAGTGAAAAAATGCATTTTATGCAGCAGTTTTAGAGTCTAGAGTTGATATTTTTAAAGGTATAGGTCTCAAACAAGATAGAATATCTCCTGTAACAGCTTAAATTAGAATCGATTTTTGCAATATTCCATATAAAGAACTAGTGGAAATAAATTAATCGACAAACTTTAATGCAACTCTAAAACACAATTCAAACAATTCGACGAACAATTATATACAAGACGTAATTAATTAAACATATCAGCTACTTAGTAATCATGACTAGTTCAATGTACATAATTATCTTACAATTAATTTATAAAAACCACAATTCAACACGTCGATAAACTCGATGCTGTTCAACTTGAATGAAAAATGATCATCAACTAGATGAAATATGAAATCAAGTCAATGATAGTGAGACATGCTGCAAGTGCATGAAGTTAATATCATCATGAATCAAGCTTTAAGTCACTTAATTTACCAAGTTTCATATCAAATGGACCAAAATATAATAGAATTAGACAGGAACTGGACATTTACAGGCCATTAACTAGTTATGATGTGTTTTGGTCCACGCAGGTATCCAAATTATCCACAAAAGCGTCTTCAATCGCATGAAATATCGACAAAACTCCGCAATCCATTTCTGGACCCAATAAAAGTCCTATAAACTCACAGAGCATCGATAATAAGCCACAATCTAGTGCCGGACATATTAAAAGTCTGTAAATTATCACAAAACATCAATAATAAGCCTCAATTTAGTGCCAAACTCAACAAAACTCCTTAAAATCTCACAAAACATCAACACATATCCACGATCAATCCCCAAACACAACCAAAAGTCACCAAATCGAACGAATAATGTTAAAGCAATCACAACAAAGCAAAAAAATGTCTTTTTTTCGCGTGGGAACCAAACGTTCAAGAATTTAAACTCTGATAATTGAAATCGAATGACAAAAACAAAAAAAAGTCAGCTACGAGAAATTCTGAAGGTCGTTTGATAATGTGCCAATTTAGTTGCCACCAAAAAATTGATACAATTTGGACTCTTTTTTTTGCGTGTCGTTATTCTGCTTTTGACTGTACATTCCGAAACATTCGAATGCGACGAAAATGAAATGCATGAGAGAGAATTTGCTGAAGGTATGTGACTTAATCAATAATATTGAGTAATGTGATGGGAGCCCTTGAGGGGAATTCTGGGAGATTTTGGAAGGTTTTGATGAATTTCGGTCGATTTTCAACTATGGACAGAATTTTAGCTGACTTTTGACTGAACTTTAGCCGACTTTTTACTGAACCTTAACTGACTTTTGACTGAACTTCAGCTGACTTTTGACAGAACTTAAGCTGACTTTTGACAGAAATTTAGCTGACTTTTGACAGAGCTTCAGCCGATTTTTGACAGTACTTCAATAAATTATTGACAGATTTTTAGCCGACTTTGAACTGAAATTCAACCGATTTTTGACCAAATTTCAGCCGATTTTTGTCAAAGCTTCAACTGACTTTAGACAACAATTTCCCTTATTTTTGACAGATTTACACCTGACTTTTGACCCAATTCCTTCCAAGGACTTTACCAATCAAACAATAAACAACGATCGCAAAATCCCAATGATCAAATGGACAAGAAAAAGATGCAAAAATAAGCAACAAAAAAAAAAAGAAAATCTCTGTCATTTTTTTATCGCTACAATTTTTCTCTTTTGTTATGCCTTAGACCAGAAAGAATTGCAAATTGAATGCCGAGTGATTATTCAATGAGCGAGAGAAGCACCACAAAACGTAGAAGAAAGAAGGAAATTCAATACCGTTTCGCGAAATCATATAAAAAAAATACAATTTTTTAATCAAACGAAATCATCAATTACAGATTACTGAAGTGCTTTATTAATGATTCTACTTCGATCTCTACATTTGCCTTTATACTTTATGATTTTTATGTGGGTTTTTAAGGTGCGGAATTTGGATGTTGATGGTGGTCAGTTTTGGTGGCTGGATGGCTTTTGGTTGAAATTGCATCAAAAATTCTCAAAAATCGGTAATTTAACATTCAAAAATAACGGCTTTTTCAAATTTGAAAAATAACGGTCATTTTAAATTCAAATTAATTTTTAAGGCAAATTCAATATTTTGCCGAATTTTTGAATTCATTATCAATGACCAAGGCCTTAGTTACCACAAAATGCGCTCTAACCCCACCTTGCCTCCCATCACCACCAATACCACACCAATGCCCATCATGAAGATGCTCGGAAGGCTTTATCTCTCACTCTTTATTCCACCACATTGATTCCACAAATTATGCTTTCATTGAGAAACGATAATATCCACAAAGAAGTGATAAATAAGAATAAATGCATATTAAAAATCCATTTCATACAATTAATGCGATCATATTTATTATGTTCAACCGCATTCGAATGTATAAGAGCTGAATGGAAAAATTGAAAATGATATTGATTAAAATTTAATATTTTCAGAGATTGAAATCAGAGGGGGGAAGGAGAAGGAGAGAATATGAAGAGTCGCGGACCTTTGGAGATGTGATAATTTAATATTGATGATGTGGAATTTTTATTGTTGACTTTTCAGGAAGTGAGATTTGCTTGTGGAGGCATGATTTGGGAATTTTTCGGCGAAATAGAATTTTTTGAGGGGATTTTGGTGTCCATTGAGTCAATGGGTTAGCCATGAATGACATATAATGGTGATTGGGGGCAAGATATACTTAAAATAGGTGTTTTTTTTTTTTTTTTTTAAATTTTGCTGAGCCTATGCTCTAAAAAAGAGTGTATTTAGTGATTAAAAGCCTGAAGGTAAGCAATCCCACAATCAGGATAGGAATGGTATGGCTCAAAACCAACTTAGTTCTTACTTATTTACTTCGCTGGAAGGACATATTATTTCCAATCCATAGCTTCACTCATATGACCCCTTAAAATTAGCTCTATCACCGACTTCGGTCTGCCTTTCAAGAGTTCTTTGGTCGTCTAAGAGCTATTTTGCTATATATTAATTTGAACCTTCAAATCATACAATGTAGCACTATCAACCAATTTCCTCAACATCAACAGCAGCCAAAAACCCAAGAAAAAGTAAAAAAAAAGAACTTTCTCATTATAAAGTAAGAATCCATAATTAGATTTAATTTGATTTTCTGATTACATTTTTTTTTCTTTACTTTTCCTGTTTAGTGAAAAACGATTAACACTTTTAAGTGATTTTTTGCGTGCAAATAAACGTATGTAATAGAATCATTTCATTCAGTATGAAAAGAATTACAAAATATGTGTGTACATAAGCTAACCGAACAGTCAGCAAAATTGTAAAGTAAGAAGTTAAAAAATTTTGTGTTCTTTTTTTTTCAATTCTTTCATTTTCTCACTCTCGAAACTCATTGACAGACGCTAACCGTAATCTCTGCAGAAATGTGTGTACACACAAATGGTAGATGAAGAAAAAAAAAAAGTAAAAATATTGAAAATAAAATTATAAATTGACTTTTGAGGTGCTTTTTGAACCTTTACCGAAACTAATTACCACCGATATATCAATGTATGGTCGTGTTTCACATTGTTGCTGTTTTTTTTTCTCCTACTCTCCTTTTGTTGTACTGTGAAGAAGAAAGGAATGACAGCATACACTCATTTATAGATGAATTCGGCATTTTTTGGTACATATTATATTAGCTTCATGCTCTCTCAGGGGTTTATTATTTACCAATTTGTTAAATTAGACTGGAAAATGATCAAAACAATGGATGTAGGTGTCCATTTATGAGATTTCAAATAAAGTGAAATTTCTCTTCTGTCTTGATAGGAAGTTGGTGGGATTTTTGGGTTCTTTTGGGTATAGAGCGCATTTTTTTCAGCCCAATATTATACAATATTAAAGCAATTTAGCTCTATTAATCCTAATAAATAAGAAAATCTCAAATGAAACTCTGTAACGTCTTTGAAAAATTCTAATAAAATTCAATGAAAATTTGCAAAATTTTCTCCACCTCGAAAAGTTTTTCTTCAATATTTCAACGAAACCAACTAGTTAAGCAATGAAACAAGTATTATTTAACAAAAAAACATGGCAAAAGTCAATTCCAAATCATTCTGCATCAAAAAATACAAAAACAATCGAATTATAACCAAAAACATTCAAAACCACGTGGAAATCCAACCAAAATGCCAAAATTACACCTTTAACTCCCAAAAATTGCTAAAAAATTTCTATCTGGAGACTTCTGGCTTTTGTTCAATCGCTTCTTTTATTGCAGGCACATCTTTAAACCGTATGTACATTAAATACAATTTAAGGAATGAATAAGAAGAAGGAGTGGATGAGAAATTGAAGAGAAGAAAAAAGGTTCTTTCACTTTGTAAGATTTTTGATTTATTTGACTAATTTATCAATAAGCCACAGAAGAAACACATTCTTATGTCGAATATCATTTTCTTTTCATTCTACACTTGATCTAATCTTCTTTAAATAATACAATAACAATGAAAGAGAGTCAAATGAAAGGAATTCGAGAGTATTTTTATAAACATTTATACATTTTCGATTAAACGGTATTGGGGATGTTGAGAAGTGATGTCTGGGTGCTTCCGTGATCTATAATAACACTTCATAGTATGCTAAGCATAAACAATGAATCAGTGAAATCTGAACATTCCAATTTCAATCTCAATTGACCGTCACTGACGCATTAGTCATCTGAGAACCTTTGTTTTTATTTAAACGACGACGACGACGTCGGCGATGATGATGATGATCGATTGTATTTCAAGTAATCAAATATCAATTTGCAATTCAAATTCTATTGAATATTTGTCAAGTGGACACACACATGGGAGAAACAATCATCATCAATCGACAGTCATTTGACCATTTTTAAATTCATATAAATTATATAATTAATTACTAATAAAATGAAGAGTCTTCCTTTGTCGAACAAGAACTTTTGACATTTTGAGAAATGTCCACAGATGATAATTTATTGACTATTGTTTTGAATTTGAATGTTTCACTTGATTGTCAATCGAATTCTCACAAGTGAGTTGAAGCTTTTTATTTCTATTTGATTCATCTTTTTTATTGCTTTAACATGTGGTCGTGAATGTATCGGAGTTGATATTTATGGTGTTTTTGTGAAACAAGTTAGGAATGGTTTTGATGGTTAGGTTCGGGCTGTGAATTATTTCTAATTAACTTGAGAGGAATAAAGATCCTGTCCAAGTCATGGGTCAAGATCAAGACATGGGGTTAAGACAGAGACATGAAGCAAGACTGAGACATGGGGCAAGACTGAGACATGGGGCAAGACTGAGACATGGGGCAAGACTGAGACATGGGGCAAGACTGAGACATGGGGCAAGACTGAGACATGGGGCAAGACTGAGACATGGGGCAAGACTGAGACATGGGGCAAGACAGAGACATGAAGCAAGACTGAGACATGGGGCAAGATTAAGAGATGGGGCAAGAATGAGACATGGGGCAAGACTGAGACATAGGATAAAGACCGAGACATGGGGCACCCCAACCACCTTTTAGACTGTGATCTTGACTTTTTAATGACCCAAATACCCAAACTGCTTACCCCAAAAATTCCCATCCAACTAATTTTAGACAACATCCATAAAAAGTCTTTCAGCCACATAATGAATGACATTTGAACGATTTTTTCGGTTTTAGTTTAATGACTATCGGTGCATAATGTATAAGTTCTAAGAAAAAGTAACAACGACTATAGAATAATATTGACTACATTGTATGTAGGTCTATACATTTGTTAAACAGATTCTCATATTCGATATTTATTTAGTAATATTTATATGACTTTAGTCATTTCGCAATTTCACACTTAATTCGGGTGGCCAAAAAAAAAATATTCATTCATTTATCAACAAGCAGCAACAACAGTAAGAAGAATTTAGCGAATTTTTTATGGCTCTCTTAAGTTGATTCTTTCCTTTAAATACGACTCGAAAGGCAATAAAAACAAAATCTTGACGGATTTCTTTTGATGTGTCGCAAGTCGCAGTGTGAAAGGCCTTTTATAGCTTCTTCACAATTGATGATATTTGACGGTGGTCCCTTTTTGAGTTTATCCAAAAAATTTAATTTCTGTTTGATCATCAAATCGTCGCGAGGAATACGAAAGTGACCCTGATTGCTCGGTGAATTTTGATACTGATCTGATCTTGGGAATTGAGATTGACAGAGTGTGTGGATTGAGGAATTGAGGCTTATTTTGAGGTTATACTACTTGCATAATCGATGATCAAACCTCATCAAAATTGATTTAATTAACATTT
Source organism: Chironomus tepperi (assembly GCF_022539635.2). Classification (NCBI taxonomy): domain Eukaryota; kingdom Metazoa; phylum Arthropoda; class Insecta; order Diptera; family Chironomidae; genus Chironomus; species Chironomus tepperi. Next base: position 9,651,588 of record NW_027226207.1, read on the forward strand.
ACAAGCTGCACATGAAACTCAAGAATGTGTGAAAATTTATTGGCAATAAAAAGAAGTTTTTATTGGCTGAAAACTGCTTTAATAATATGAACAAGTTATTAATTTGATATGATTTTGTGGGTTTATTAACTTAATTTGCTTATCGCACGAATCAATCTTTGCCAAGTTTGCACAAGAGCTGTTAATTATTGGACGATGAAATTTGCAGCTATTGAAGAAATGAAATTTGATGATTTTTTGCTTCTTTGGTTACTGACTTGCATTAAGTGACGTTTTGCTCAATTCCAACTCTGCATAGTTGCATGGTCTAGGATATATACCTAAACAATGGGTCTAGCCTTGGTCTAGCCACAATTTGTATATCGCGAATAAACAAACCGAGTTGATTTGACTATAAAAAAACTTTTTAAAAAACACGCTTTTAAAAAAGACTAAAAAATGTCCTAAAAAGTAGTAAATAAAAAAAACGTTAAAAAAAACTTTTAAAAAACACGCTTTTAAAAAAGACTAAAAACTTATAAGAAAAATGTCCTAAAAAGTAGGAAATAAAAAAAAACTTAAAAAAATGTTCTAAAAAGTAGGAAATAAAAAAAAATCACGCTTCTTAAATAAAACATAAAAATAATAAAAAAAATTTGAAATTAAGAAAAGAAGCTAAAATATTTTTCCAAAATATTCTTGTGTAGTACAAGAACACTATGACTTAAAAGCGTGGGGCGTTCGAAAGAAGAAGTTAGTGTTAAAACCATAGTAATTTCGCCCCACGCTTTTAAGTCATAGTGTTCTTGTACTACACAAGAATATTTTGGAAAAATATTTTAGCTTCTTTTCTTAATTTCAAATTTTTTTATTATTTTTATGTTTTATTTAAGAAGCGTGATTTTTTTTTATTTCCTACTTTTTAGAACATTTTTTTAAGTTTTTTTTTATTTCCTACTTTTTTAGGACATTTTTCTTATAAGTTTTTTAGTCTTTTTAAAAGCGTGTTTTTTAAAAAGTTTTTTTTAACGTTTTTTTATTTACTACTTTTTAGGACATTTTTTAGTCTTTTTAAAAGCGTGTTTTTAAAAGTTTTTTTAACGTTTTTTTTTTATTAACTACTTTTTAGTCTTGTTAATCCAAGGAAAATTTTTATTAAACTTTTTTTTCTACAATCAACAGAAATGTTCAGTTTTCAAGCGTGTTGGAAAATTTTCACGCCTTCACTCGCTTCGCTCCGTTCAGGTCGCAAAAATTTGTGAGCTTCGCTCAACCAAGTCCGAACTTCGTTCGAACTACTTATGTTCGAGCTTCGCTCGAACTATTTTTTACTAACGATGATGCATAGAGTTTCCTTACTTGTTGGAAAATTTTCACGCCTTCACTCGCTTCGCTCCGTTCAGGTCGCAAAAATTTGTGAGCTTCGCTCAACCAAGTCCGAGCTTCGTTCGAACTACTTATGTTCGAGCTTCGCTCGAACTATTTTTTTACTAACGATGATGCATAGAGTTTCCTTACTTGTTGGAAAATTTTCACGCCTTCACTCGCTTCGCTCCGTTCAGGTCGCAAAAATTTGTGAGCTTCGCTCAACTAAGTCTGATTGTTATCAGGTCACAGTAGTGTCGGACTCCACTTTGCTTCGCTTCGTTGGCCCGACTGTTATTAGGTTACAGTAGTGTCGGACTCCACTTCGCTTCGCTTCGTTCGCCCGACTGTTATTAGGTCACAGTAGTGTCGGACTCCACTTCGCTTCGCTTCGTTCGCCCGACTGTTATTAGGTCACAGTAGTGTCGGACTCCACTTCGCTTCGCTTCGTTCGCCCGACAGTTATTAGGTCACAGTAGTGTCGGACTCCACTTCGCTTCGCTTCGTTCGCCCGACTGTTATTAGGTCACAGTAGTGTCGGACTCCACTTCGCTTCGCTTCGTTCGCCCGACTGTTATTAGGTCACAGTAGTGTCGGACTCCACTTCGCTTCGCTTCGTTCGCCCGACTGTTATTAGGTCACAGTAGTGTCGGACTCCACTTCGCTTCGCTTCGTTCGCCCGACTGTTATTAGGTCACAGTAGTGTCGGACTCCACTTCGCTTCGCTTCGTTCGCCCGACTGTTATTAGGTCACAGTAGTGTCGGACTCCACTTCGCTTCGCTTCGTTCGCCCGACAGTTATTAGGTCACAGTAGTGTCGGACTCCACTTCGCTTCGCTTCGTTCGCCCGACTGTTATTAGGTCACAGTAGTGTCGGACTCCACTTCGCTTCGCTTCGTTCGCCCGACTGTTATTAGGTCACAGTAGTGTCGGACTCCACTTCGCTTCGCTTCGTTCGCCCGACTGTTATTGGGTCACAATAGTGTCGGACTCCACTTCGCTTCGCTTCGTTCGCCCGACTGTTATTAGGTCACAGTAGTGTCGGACTCCACTTCGCTTCGCTTCGTTCGCCCGACTGTTATTAGGTCACAGTAGTGTCGGACTCCACTTCGCTTCGCTTCGTTCGCCCGACTGTTATTAGATCACAGTAGTGTCGGACTCCACTTCGCTTAGCTTCGTTCGCCCGACTGTTATTAGAACACAGTAGTATATTTTTACACTAAAGACTACATATTTTTATATGTGCTCAGTTTACTCGTGATTTGCGTATATTTATGTATATAATGTTTGGACCGAGTTGGAATTTCGCTCGAAAGCAATATATAAAACTCCAAAACGTACTGCTTTGTCTTGTGAAGTATAATCAAATTTGTATTAAAAACGTACAACAGTATTATACTTATTTCCATACTTTCTTAAATTCCCTTCAAATTGCTATTTTTCCACATGAGAAGTCAACAATATTGATATTTATACAGTATAACAAGATCCAGTAACATCCAGTTCCATATTTATACAGTATATTAAGATCCAGTAACATCCAGGACCATATTTACATAGTATGTCAAAATACAGTAACATCCAGGACCATATTTGTACAGTATATTAAGATCCAGTAACATCCAGGACCATATTTACATAGTATGTCAAAATCCAGTAACATCCAGGACCATATTTATACAGTATATTAAGATCCAGTAACATCCAGGACCATATTTATTAAATATATTAAGATCCAGTAACATCCAGGACCATATTTATACAGTATTTCAAGATCCAGTAACATTCAGGACCATATTTATACAGTATATCAAGATCCAGTAACATCCAGGACCATATTTACATAGTATGTCAAGATCCAGTAACATCCAGTTCCATATTTATACAGTATATTAAGATCCAGTAACTTCCAGTTCCATATTTATACAGTATATTAATATCCAGTAACATTCAGGACCATATTTATACAGTAAATTAAGATCCAGTAACATCCAGGACCATATTTATACAGTATTTCAAGATCCAGTAACATCCAGTTCCATATTTATACAGTATTTCAAGATCCAGTAACATTCAGGACCATATTTATACAGTATATCAAGATCCAGTAACATCCAGGACCATATTTGCATAGTATGTCAAGATCCAGTAACATCCAGTTCCATATTTATATAGTATATTAAGATCCAGTAACATCCAGGACCATATTTATTAAATATATTAAGATCCAGTAACATCCAGGACCATATTTATACAGTATTTCAAGATCCAGTAACATTCAGGACCATATTTATACAGTATATCAAGATCCAGTAACATCCAGGACCATATTTACATAGTATGTCAAGATCCAGTAACATCCAGTTCCATATTTATACAGTATATTAAGATCCAGTAACATCCAGGACCATATTTATACAGTAAATTAAGATCCAGAAACATCCAGGACCATATTTACATAGTTTAAGAAGATCCAGTAACATCCAGAACCATATTTATACAGTTTATCAAGATCCAGTAACTTTTTTTTTTTTTTTTTTTTTTTTTTTTTTTTTTTTTTTTTTTTTTTTTAAATAAACTTTTTATTCATTAAATTTTTAACTTAATTATGTACAAAGTTTGGATACATTTTATTTGTATTTAAATTTTTAAAGGATTCTGACTTATCGCCTTCATCACTTAGTTTTTGATTTTATTTTGAAATTGTTTTGCTTTAATTTATGTTGTGGTTTATTCGGTGTTTCGCGACGCAAGACGAGTGTTGAAGTTCGCTTGCAACTTTCCGACGTAGTCCTCAATAGAGGGTATTTTTGCTTCAGTATGTAGATCTGATATCCTTTCATATCTTGTTTTGTTGAGAACAATTCTCAAGAATTTGTTTTGTAGTACTTGTAGTTTTTGTAGATGTGTTTTTGCCATCCGTTCATATGCTGGACAGCCGTATGTGAAGATGGGTCTCACGGCTAGCTTGTAGATGAGAAGTTTGTTTCGAACGTCGAGATGTGAGTTCCTGCTGATGAGGGGATAAAGTAGTCTTAGTGCAGTGTGAGCTCTGTTTGTCACATATTCTACATGCTGCTTTAATGTCACTCTCTTGTCGATTATCATTCCCAGATATTTAGCTTCGGTTTCCCATTTGATGTTTTCGTTGAGGAATTTGATGTTGTCTCTAGGAAGTTGCCTGGAGTACCTATTTGTGATGAATAAGGCTTGAGTCTTCTGTTTGTTGAGATTTATTTTCCATTTGTTCATGTATTGTTGTACTTTTCTTCCAGTGTGTTGTAGATGTGTTACAATATCGGCTGAGTTTTCTGCAGAATGATACAATGCAGTATCATCTGCGAAGAGTGCGATATTGTTGGTTGTTTCTCTTACAATATCATATGTGTAGATGTTGTAGAGAGTTGGTGAAAGCACTGCTCCTTGTGGTACTCCGAATTTGATTTCATTGGTTTCTGAGAACTGACCTTTAATAAAAACTGAGAAAGTTCTTTCACTTAGGAAAGATCTTACAGTTTTTATAAGTGGTAGTGGAAACCTAATTTGATCATTTTAAACAAGAGTCCGTTATGCCAGACTCTGTCAAATGCTTTCTCCACATCTAGGAAGATCATTCCTGTTGATTTCTTCCTGCTTATGTTTTCCTTTGCTGTTTTGATTACTTTGATGAGTTGGTGAGATGTTGATCGTCCTGTGCGAAAGCCACACTGTTGAGTCGGAATGATGTTGTTATCCTCCAGATGCTCGTTTATTCTATTCAGCAATACTCTCTCCAATATTTTGCTTAGGGAACTAAGCAAGCTTATTGGCCTATAGCTGCTCACTTCGTTTGCTGGTTTGCCAGGTTTTGGGATCGGGATTACTTTAGCTTTTTTCCAAACTTTCGGAAAATAGTTAAGTTTGAGACACGTGTTGATGATGAACTTCAAATATTCGAAGCCTTTTGGTGGAAGATTTTTGAGGAGTATGTTGTTGACATCGTCTAATCCTGGTGCTTTAGGATTTTTCAGATTTCTTACAATGTATGAGATTTCCTCTACATTTGTAAGTTCTGTGCAGTCACTATTTTCTCCTTCCAATGCTTCCTTCACTGCGTTGTCTACTTCCTGGGTATGTACTGGGTTGTTGTCTTCAAGTGGATTTTCGTGAGCTTTACGAAAATAGTCACTGAGAACGCTGGCTTTTTCCTTATTAGTGATGAACGTTCTATCTGCATCAATCAACGGTGGCATCGATTTTGAACCTTTCTTGCAATGCTTTGCAATCCTCCAGACTGTTTGGTTTGATGGTTGGATTTCTGAAAGCCGCTTATTCCAGTTTGTATTTTTGAGTTCCTTAATTTTGTCTTTGATGACTTTCTGTAGAATGTTTAATTCAGTTTTGATTTGATTATCTCTGCTACGTTGCCATCTTCGTCGAAGACTTCTTTTCGTCCTGATTAAGTCTTTGATTTCTGGTGTGAGCTTTGTCGATTCAAAGTTGATCTTTTTCTTCTTCACAGTTTTGTTTCTGGAATCCATGATGAGTTCTGAGAATACTTTGATATGATGTTCTATCTCCTCTACTGTGTTGCATGGGTTTTCCAGAGTGCTGTCTTCGATGCGACGAGTTATATACGATTTGAATTTTTTCCAGTTGGCATTTCTGTAGTCATATCTGTAAACTGTGTTGTCTGTTCTGTCAACTTTGGATGTCCTGATTTGAAAATACACAGCGCAATGGTCACTCATTGCCTCTGTGCATTTTAGTTCTGTAGTGTTCAGACTGGAATTTGAGAGCATCAGGTCGATTGTTGATACAGATTTCGTCGGATCTTCTGGATAATACGTTGGTGAATCGGGGTAGTAGATCATGAACTCCCCGGACATATCCTGTAGTATTGTCCCGGCTTTGTTTGCTACGTTGCAATTCCACTCTCGATGTTTTGCATTGAAGTCTCCGCAGATGTAGTAGTTTCCTCTGATGTTTGTTATTTTGTTGATGTCATCTCTTAGGTGATCGTCTATTTCCCTTCCTTTGCTTCCTCCTGGAAGATAGACGGAGAGGATGTGGCAGCTTATTGATTCGTTGATGAAGACTTTTATTCCGATGCATTCTATTAGCTTTGTGTTGTAACTTGGTTGAAGCTGATGTTTTAGATTTCTTTTGACAATGATCGCAACACCACCTTTTGGTCTATCAATGCGATCAAATCGATGAATTACGTAGTCAGGATGCGAGTCTACTTTGGAGTTTGGTTTTAGGAATGTTTCCGATATGCACGCAACATCAACGTTTTGCATGCTGAGGTAGTCGAGAAATGCTAACATCTTATCTGCAAGGCTGTTAGCATTCCAGTAAATTACGTTGATTCTTTGGTGACTACAATCCATGTTGACTCATGTAGATTTTGGCAACTTTTTGGCCGATGGCTTGTTGTACCTGTTCCTCTTTTAGGTACTCTGGCTTTTTGGTGATGATTTCGATGAATGAGTTGATGAAGAACATGCATTCATCGATTGTGCCTTGGGCTGGTGAAATTTGTTCCTTTGTATTACCACTGGATGAAGGTTCAGGATCGACCTTGTTTGTTTCCAAGGTTAGTGAATTGAAGTCTAGGTCCATAATTTCTACAACCTGCGTTGAGTTCTGTTGATGATTGTTATTGGTCTTTGGCTTTGACCTGTTGTTATTTCCATTCCTTCCCCTTCTCCTGTTTCTTCGTGTTTTGTTTTGATTTCCCTGATTTGAGGGTTTCTGTTGTGGATGATTATTTTGCGATTTTATGGTGACTGGTGCGGAGGTTTCAGAAGCTGGTTTTCTAGATGTTGTTGGTACCGGTTCTGGGATACTCCTAGCTGGTCTTTGTGATGTAAATTGATCAGATCCGCCTGATCGTTCACCTGCTTTTGATGTTGGTGGAGCATTCCTTTGTTGTCCAGCAGGATTTCGTGAATTCCTTTGTTGTCCAGCAGGATTTCGTGAATTCCTTTGTTGTTCACCTGATGGTCTGTTTTGATTTCGGTTGTTGTCGTTCATTGATTTAGCTTTCCACTTCTCGATTATTTGTTTCCTGATGTTGCATTCTTGTGAGATTGCTGTATGTTTCTCGCCGCAGAAGTGACACTTTAGTTTTTCGATTGGGACCTTGTTGGTTTCAATCGAAATGTAAGGACAGGTTTTTGAATCATGCTGTTCAGAGCATCTGAAACAGATTAGTGGTTTGTTACAACCACGTTGTCCATGACCAAACTGCAAACATTTCGAACAGAAAGAAGGTCCGTTACGCTTGTTGTTGTATTTAGCCCATTTTACTTTGAAGCCGTAGACACAGTTAACCTTTCGAAGGTTTTCCAAAATGTTACCTTCCTGTACTTTATTAAAATACAGAAGGTAGTTCTGGTCGTCGTCGTTTTCGTGTCTCCTTTGTTTCATTGTCATTTTGACAATTTTAACTGGTGATATGTTTTCCGTTTTCAACTCCTTTTCCAAGTCTACGATCTCCATCAGTGGAAGTCCGTAGAGCACGAATTTCATCTGTGGTTCCTGGTTTGCATAGGTGTGAAAGTGGTGTTGTTTTTCTCTGAGGAGTTTGATGAATCTGTCGTAGTCGTCCCAACTCTCCGTTGATACAACTTTTGTTTTGAGTTTATCCTTTTTGACGTTGATCATAAAACTCCTGGGTTGGTTGTTGATCTGGTTCATCAACCTTCTGATCTCCTGTCCTCCACCACTAGTTATATGGATCGGTGGTGGTTTTGGTTTCTGCTGTGATGTTACGTTGTTGTCTTTCGATGATGATGATATTTCACTTTGTTTTGGTTGTTCTGGTGCTTTGCTGTTATCTCCGCTGAAGTTGAACAATCTGTCATCGTACAGATTCGTCCTGGCATTTGAGAAGTCAAATTGTTTTTTGTTGTCATCTTTCTTTTTGCTAGCACTAGATATCTTTTTGGCTGGCGCACTGAAGATTTCAAGTTGGCTGCGACGTTTTTCTGCCCTTAATGGTTGGACGAATTGATCCATTGTTGTCTGTTTTGTTTTGAGATTTTCCATCTCAATGTCATGTTGCTTTTCGTTGTTTATATCCTCGGTGATGAGAGTTGTCACGGGTGCTGAATCTTGTTGTTGAGATTCAGGTTGTTTTTCCGAAAGTTTTTGGTTACTTTCCTCGTTGTTGAGATTTGTTGTTGTTTCTACCATTTTGCCGAACAAGTCAAAACACGTCTGAACAAGTTGAACTGAGATTCGAAACTTTAATCTCTGTTGTTGTTATCTGGAGCTTTTGAGAATTTTGAATTAATTGCGGAGCGAATCAAAAACACGTCTGTTCCCTTTGACGGACCGACGTGAACAAGATCCAGTAACACCTAGAACCATATTTATACAGTTTATCAAGATCCAGTAACATCCAGGACCATATTTATATAGTTTAAGAAGATCCAGTAACATCCAGAACCATATTTATACATAATGAAATTCCATCAATATTAACGGATTTTGAAGATTTGAATATAACGGTTTTCTTAGAATTCAAATTTTTGCTAAGAATATCCGCGAGAAAATCACTTGTTATATTTTTTGTCTTACTTAAATATCCTGAACAGAATGATATTATAATATAATTAACAATTTATATTGTTAATTGATGTTTAGTTAATCATATGAATTAATTTCCGGTTCGATATACAGTCTGGTTAATGAAAATTAAAAATACACATAATTGACAATGGATATTTTTCATATTTTTTCCCATATAAAAATTTAAATAATTAATTAAAATATAAGGAAGCGAGTTAGCGATTTAATGATGGCAAAATATCAAATTGCCCTCCGGAATACACACGTATAAAAAAAATCAGCATGATTGATGCAGTAGAAGTGGTCGAAAAATGGGTCACAAATTTTGAACGTGACAGAAAGACAGAAAGACAGAAGGACAGACAGAGCAAGTCAAATAAAAGCGTGTAATAATAAAAAACAGCAAAAAAGCATCCGAAATCTGACTACACTTTTCCTGGAATCGAATCCAGGGTCGTTAGATTCGGTAATCCGACACTCTAACTACTACATCATTGCTGTTTTATCGCTGCCTGAATTTATTAGGAAATTGTAATTGACAAGCGGTAGCCAGAGATAGAGCCAGCTTCAGGAGCCGACTGATGGAGGCCATGGACCTAGATCTGTAAGACCAACGAAGTAAGTAAGTAAGATAAAGTGAATGCTGACAAAGTGAAAGATCTGCGAAAAAATTGGTTAAAATGGTGTGGTCATGTCAATAGAAGACCGGATGATGCCTCACTTTTTAAACTGACAATTAGTGAGTTTCTGATGGGCAATGGGCCCTCGTGCACCTTCGCCAAGAAAGTAAGTAAGTTTAGAGTATTGGAAATCAGTATAATTTAGTATACTCAATCATTATACTTGGGTACACTCATGAGTATGCTCTTCGTCTTTTAGTTTAAGTAATGATTCGACTCTGATGACAGAACAAACCAAGCATCCACTCCAATCCATTCAACCTGTCCAAACCCGAAAAAAACCACACAAAACACACAAAAAAATAAACAAAATCGAATTCTAATTACTCGTGACACAAAACATAATAAAAATTAAACAGAATTAAAATTTATAGCATCATTTGATTATGCAAAATAAGCAATAGCTTTGGTATCTCTTTCATTCTCTGTTTTGTTTCCAATGTTTGTCTATCTGTAGCTTTATATATATATTTTATTTATATTCATTTTACATCGCATCTACAAGCAATAATGCTGCTTTCTGATGGTCTTTTAAGATTACTATAAATCACTTTTCGAAAATAAATTAAAACTATATAAAAAAGAACTCCAACTTACTCCGGATAAATGAGAGAAATGAGACGACATTCTACACACATTTTTAGATAAATTCTCCTTCTTAGTTCCAATGAAATGAAATAAAAAAAAAGAATAGTCGAAAGGCGAATCGGAATCGACCATAAACGATAATTTTATTGGAATAAATTGTTTAGTTGCTCAATGGCTTGTTATCAGTTTTCAGCATTTTTATTCTCACAATCATTTTATGGTTATTGAATTTTTATTGCTGCTTTCGGGGACTTATTATGGAAGTGATTTGTGTTATTGAGCTTCTCTTTTTTTGGTTGAGGATTTTTTTGATGAGAATTTGAGGAATTTGATGGTGGATTATTGGCAAAAATGGGGATTGTTGAGGAATGGAATCTTGTTTTGGGAGGTTACAAAGCGTATTCTAGTTGTGTGCCTGATTTTGACAATAATCTAATTTAAGCCTGTCTTTGAATCTCTGAAGTATCTTCTGATCTATACTATCAGACATAACATCATGACATCATAACATCATGAGACATCATCTAGATAAGGCAATAAATTAAAGTTTAAGCAATTACTTTTCAAAATTCTAATGAAATCAATTCCGGAGAGATCAATACGGACAGATCAGACAGACTAGACCATAACCTTATCGAGCGGTTTTACTGCATCAGAATTTGATAAACTAAGAAATAAGCAAATCAAATTGCAAACTACACAGTGTGAATGGTCAAACTTATGAAATTCATGGATTATTCTTAAGTTAACTGCTTTAAGCTGCATATTATCAAAAATAGTAACACTTGTAAGATAAGATTTAACTCTAAATTTAAATCGCTTTGTCTGTGATATCTGAGCAGAATGGAATCTGGGGTATCGGACCACGTTGAAGCAAATCTGTCTCTGTGAAAGTAAGTCCTATGTAGCCTTGTGATTAGGTTACAGACTTGACAGATGTAGCACTCTTTTGTAAGTTTGTGAGTTTGATTCCCACTTGATGCTGATCTCTCAATCATAAAGAGTGCTGTGATATGACAAAGAATCACATAATGCTCACGATATTTCAGTACCTTACCCTAACAGACAAAGAACACTTACTAACTTACTTCGCTGGTTGTACAGATCAGCTGTGATTCATGATCTCAAACAGGAGTAACCTGAAGCTGGCTCTATCGTTGACAAAGAACTCGTTCACCTAAAATATGACCATCCTAGATGAGTATGCTCGTGAGCGTTGCTCTAAGCTTACTCTGCTCTAGAGTATATGCTCTTTGTCGCTCTTGCTAAGGGCAATATAATTTTTGTTAAAAGAATCATAATACTTTTGAGATTCATATCATCAATTTCAGACAGCTCCAGTCAATACAACTCACCAAACCTCTCCAAAGTAATCTTCAAATCTCTCATGCTGTCAAAACCTTCAATCAACACCAAAAACTTCCTCATCAGCTCATCCACATCATCTCCAAACCACAATAAAATCTCATCACATTGTGATACATTCAATAAATAATTATGTTGATTATAAAATTTGATATCATATCCAATGTATTCAATATCAATCCACTTACTGAAATCACATTAAAAAAATAACAAATTATGTCTCTCATTTTATTTATTTAACATACATACCCACTCAGCATTCCAAGTGTATAAGCATTATCTAAGTTGCAATATCTATGATACATACAGTCATATATATCCACTATAAATAAATTGAATTCAACAGTAATTTGTCAATAATGACATAAACATAAAACATTTGTAAGTAATATAAGTGCATGGTGAATTAATCTTTTTCACTATAACGATTTGGTCGTTAAAGACAAAAGAGATACAGAATAAAATATCATTTTAATTTAAAGAGAATGAGACAAGCACACATATAGAAGCTGATGTTGAGATGGAAAAGAAAAGAAGGAGGTCGTTGAAATCGCAAGTAAATGCAAGAAAAATAAATAAAGCGAAGCAAAAAGAACTAGAAAAAGGGGAGCATAAATGATAGAGTTTTAATTAAGATAAGACACAAACAACTTCTTAGACATGATATTGCATCAATTGAATTCGAAATGAGATAACGATTTTTTGCTTGGGTGGGATGGTTTGGATATTATTGTTGGATTGTTGGAATGATAGTGAGTTTTGGATGGATTATAACAGAGTTAAAGTTGACTTACATTAAGGACTATAAGTCGTATCGAGTCAACTTCTTGGACAGCGCTCCGTGTTTGCTTGGGCACCATTGGTTCGCTTTATTAACTAATTTACAACCTATGTTCATGGACGAAAAATGCGCTTGTCCCTTTCGGACACAGATCAATTGAAATTCGAGTTGGATTTATTCATTTCAAATCGATTAAACTCAGGTTGAAGCTTTGGAATTAATGGATTGTTGGAGCAAATCCAAGAATTTTTCGATCTAACTTGGGATCTAGGATCACAATTTGTACAGATTTTAGATAGATTTAGAAGGATTTAGATAATTACCGTAGTGACTAAATCATTAAAGTGAACAACGAGTGTCAAACTAAAATTACTAAGAATCGAACCTAGAACCTTTGGAACGTAAGATCAACGCTCTATCAGTCCCAAAAGGACAAAAATACGTTATAACTAGTTATGGCAAGTTAATGTCTAGTTGATGACTAGTTATAACTTACTAACTAGTTAAGTTTGTCCCCTTGGAATTGATACTTTATAATCGAAGAGGCTTATGAAAAAATAAGGCAGGAAATCAGGTCAACAAGATATCAACAAGGAGTTGCAAATCAGGAAGTTCGGCCTGATTGGACATGTACGAAAGAAAAATGTCAGAGAATGTGTCATTGCTGTGACAAAAACACATGGACATAGAATTTGTTCAAACTGGACGACAGGTACAGGTACTGAGTCAGGTGAAGAGTCAAGCTACAGAGTCAGATCCCAACATGGCAACAGTAATTCAGCATTTACCCAACAAATCTCCTAAAACTATCAACTTATCCTTAACTAAATTCCTCGAATTCTATTTCTCATCATCCTTTACCCATTGTATCTACATCCATCTTCAACATTCAGCTCCTCTATCATTCATTCATTTGTTCGCTTATAGCGAATAGTGAAAATTGAGAAAGATTTATGTGTTATCAAAATGAAGCATTGAATTATAGAGTGTAAATGTCTTTTTTATTCAAATTGCTCTTCTCTCTGTTTGTTGTGTCGTCTGGATGATGTTCTTCTTATTTTTTTTCGTCTTGTGTTTCTAGCTAGATGCTGCTGATAGTGCTGCTGTTTTGTTATGTTGAGAATTGGAATTTTTGGGGTGATTTTGAATTAGTTTTGTTAAGTTGGAAGTCTGATTCTAAGGAAAGTTGGTTTTCTAAGAATGTTAAAGGTTCAAATCCTTAAATTCATCATCCTGCACACCATAAAGCATCATTACATCCACTACTTAATTCCCCAACTCAAAAAACCATAAAATTAATATAAAAAATCCATTTTTCTATCCATAGCCTCAAGAGAAGTGAGAATGAAAATTTTCTGTCGGAACTACATGAGCATGTTAATCTGAATGGGCTTTTAATAGGCTCTTGTCGTTTTCTCATTTTAATCTTCACATAATATTGGGATAAAAATTGTATTTATTATTCTTTCTCTTTTTTTGTGAGACCACCCGCAATTATTGATGTAATTCTTTATTATAACGCGACGGAAGAAATGTGTATCTTCGAAACATTGACAATATATCTCACACCAGTCAGCGATTGAATTGTGTTTAAGGCGAAATGGGTAAGAATGAATAAAAGGAAATTAATGTGAATGAATGTTCATTTTCATCTTAAAAAGTCTGTCTTTTTCTGGTTTCTTAATATTGAGTCGATATGTTGAGGGAATGGTATGGTGCAGGCTGAGCAGTTCGTCTATGGCAGTGGTAGGGAATGTCTTATTTTTCAGGCATACCTCGAATTACAAATTATCATTAGGGTAGGTCAACCGAAACTGCAAATGACATACGGTTGGTGAGATTTCAAAAATTTTTGGCGGCAAACTAGTGTGACGCGGCACACAGGTTGCCCACTACTGGTTCTATGCTGTATTTTGAGTATTTTGAGGTTAAAGGATTAGATTTTTTACAATTATTTGATATAAGAAAGTTTAAAATTTGAGAATTTATTGAAAGATTCAGAGTTCGAATCTCAGAATTATGAATTAAATACAACCAGAAATTAACACCTTTTTACTAAATTTTATTTATTTTTTGCTCACCCCAACAAAAATGCTCATTCTACCCATCCATCCTCAAATCCTCACCCAAACTTGTTATCGTCTTATATCACTTTCTGCAAGTGAGATCGTAAATATTATTTTTTTCCATGCTTCTTCTTCAATATTTTATATTTTTATTTCTCTTCATTTGAAATTGATATTGAATGGCATCATAAATTATTATTGACATAACAAATGAATCCCCGTCTCATGACGTCGATAAGGTGGAACATATAAGGCATTTGAAGTCTGAATATTAGTGTGAATTGGAAGAGATATTTGAATATTAGTTTTTTGTGGAGTTTTGATAAAATTGAAGAATTTTTTGTGGATTTTTGGATGTTTTAGTCACTAAGCTTCGATTTTGCGAATTGAGATTACATAAATTGTGACTAGAGACATGAAATGGACCTTCTAATTAGGACTCGAATATCACAAGTCGGTTGATTGATCCAAAATCCGGCAATAGACCGGAGTGACTCTGGCTTAAATCCAGATTTGGTTCAAATCCATCCAAAACGAAGCTGGTGCCAGACTTGGCTTAAATCAATCCAAATCGAAGCTGGTGCCAGATTTGGCTTAAATCCAGCCAAAATGAAGCTGGTGCCAGATTTGGCTTAAATCCAGCCAAAGCCAATATAGAGCCAGATTTGGCTTTATACAACCAAACCAATTCTGACACTAAGTCAGAATCAATCCGTTGTGTTGTCGGATTCGGGATCTTTTAACCAATCTGACCTATTCAAGATATCAATTAAAGCATTCCATTCCCAAACCCTCAAACTATCTAAAAATCAATAAAATCACAGACCGAACAATTATCCATAGAATTTCCAAGACTCAGTAGGACAGCATAATAAATACAAAATAAAATAAGAATCACATAAAAGTAAGAAGAAAGTCAGCAGCAACAAAGAAAAAAAAATCAATTCTATTGCAGTTCATTTTTCAGCGCCTTACTAAATATAAACCCCTCATGTTTCGCTAAATGTTAATAAACATTTTATCGATTTTGCTGTTAATGTCGAACGAAGGAAAAGAGTCCGAGAAACAAACATGCCAAGCGATAATTTCATGCCTCTCTATAATACGAAAGGAAATTATTTTTTCTGTTCCGTTGATCAGCTTGCCTTTACTTTTTATACATATATAGCTTTTTTGGGTTGAAGGCAATCCAAACAGCAACGACAAAAATCGATTTGTATATTAATATATTAAAATTGTTTAGTGGGTATGTGTCGTATTGTGCGAATATTGGATAATGTCGACCGCATGGGGACAATTTTATTCGCTCTTTATTTTGCATTTAATTTGTGGTCATGTAATGCCAATAAAATTCAGTTATTTTATTCTGTGTCTCTTGTTGTTAATTTTTTTTCCGTTGGATATTCGATGTTAATTCTTTTACTCTGGGCTCAATGATCAATACTTGCTTATGGCTTTTGTTTTTGGTTTGGTTGGGAATTTGTTCTGGGGATGAGAACTTTGCTGACTTGCTATTAATTTTTCTTCGATTCCTCTCAGTTCGTTCTC
Organism: Chironomus tepperi; assembly: GCF_022539635.2. Lineage (NCBI taxonomy): Eukaryota > Metazoa > Arthropoda > Insecta > Diptera > Chironomidae > Chironomus > Chironomus tepperi. The sequence goes on from NW_027226207.1 coordinate 9,667,520, forward strand.
AACATCTCTGAATTTGCTCTCATTTACTCGCAATTTTCTCTCAATCAGCTCTCAAATTCTCTCAATCAGCTCTCAAATTCTCTCAATCGGCTCTCATATTCTCTCAATTTTCTCTCAATCAGCTCTCAAATTCTCTCAATCAGCTCTCAAATTCTCTCAATTGGCTCTCATATTCTCTCAATTTTCTCTCAATCAGCTCTCAAATTCTCTCAATCAGCTCTCAAATTCTCTCAATTGGCTCTCATATTCTCTCAATTTTCTCTAAATCAGCTCTCAAATTCTCTCAATCAGCTCTCAAATTCTCTCAATCGGCTCTCATATTCTCTCAATTTTCCCTCAATCAGCTCTCAAATTCTCTCAATCAGCTTTCAAATTCTCTCAATCGGCTCTCATTTTCTCTCAATGTTCTTTAAATTCTCTCAGTTAGTTTTCAAATTCTCTCAATTTTCTCATAAATACCACCACTCCTATAGCACAGTACCCACACCTTGCCTATATCAATTGATACACAATCATTGTCTTACTAATTTTCAGCATACGCTACAATTTGTAATTCCGAATGTATGTACGAGAAATCAAGCGATGAAGCGATGATAAGATAAGAGAGAGCATGAAAGAAAAGACAAAAAGTAGTATGTAGTACCGTGACATGATGTACATTCACCATGAGGTGCGTCCTCATCCAACTATTTTAAATGGCACACAAAAACCAATGTTCGATCTTTCGTTTATTTTCTCTTATTTGTCTCTGTTTAAAAAAACTTGTGAGATGTATCAAAGAGATGTTATTCATGCACACATGAGACACCAACATTGCACAATTGTCTCCTTTTACAGACGCCAGTGGTTGTGTATTATGTTGAGCTCTCTGTTCACATTTCATTTTTCTCCCTTTACATTTAGATCTATTCTTATATGACTTCATGTGGTTCTGGTGAAATTCTTTTTTTTTTTTTTGTACATTTTGCTTTTACAATTTAAAGAATTTTTGTGAACAAGAATTGTGGAAAGAGAAAATAATCGGTCAATTGTGATGTTTGCAAGGCTATGGAGAGTCAATATAAATTAAAGAGCTCAGTTTGGAGCTGATTTTTGATAAAAAATGTGGGATTTTGGATGCCATTTTCACGGGAAGTTTTAAGATTGATTTTTTTGAGGTTATGATGTGTCTATGGCTTTCAAATTTGTTCTGTTTAAGTCTTGCCATGTTTTTTTACATTAAATTATTGCAATTTCATCAAAATTCGAGGCAATATAAGCTCAAAAACTTCAAAAAACTTTTCGAGGTGAGAAATTTCCAAGATAAATTACCAAATTTCAAACATAATTGACATTGGATTCAACTATTTTTGTCAAATTTCAAATTTTGAGAATCATTTATCACTAAAATCAATTTTCAATTCAAAAATTTCACATTTTCAGATTCATTTCCAGCAAAATTCCATCAAAAATCAACAAAAAATGCGCTTAACCCCAACCATACCCAACATCTTCCCCAATCTCAAAATCCCCTTTTCCCACTCGATTCAATGAAAAAGAAATAAAATAAGAACAAAAAGAAGGCACAAAAGTAAATTACAACAAATAATTAAAAGCAAAAAATTCACAATGAATGATTTGTAATGAATGCCATGTTTGCAATGTTGTTGATGGTTTCAGGTGATGTATACATGGCACTACTTACTTCCAGTAGTTGAAGTGCACTTTATAAAATGTACAATATATACACACAAATATATATATAATTTTATTTCTGTCTTTTCCTTTACAATTTCTCGGATTTCTTTCGCTTTTCATAAGAATAACAAAACTAAATGATATAGGAGAGTAATTGGAGGTTAGGTGGACATGAGGCGCAGATTTTGGAGGGTTTTGAGTTTAATTATGAGGTTAAGTCAATATTGACTTAATAATGGCTCAGATTAGTGGAAAATCATAGATTCTTGTGCAAAAGATGAGAATTAGTCACTTTAACACTGCTAACTGCCCCAACCTAACCTCAAAATCACTTCAACCCTACCCAGCCATCCAAACAGCCCGCAACCCACCATCAATCACCCAAAACTTCCAGCACAGCAACAAGAATCATTTAATGGAATTTTCCTTCTTATTTTCTCATTCAGGTTCTTAATCAGGTGTAATTGTAATGAGAGAACAGCATTTAATCGACATGGCAATGGATGTTGAAACAGAAAAATATTGTCATGTAAAGAGTCAAAAAGCAAATTGGTTTGCACGACGACAAAACAAAAAATTATCTTTAAAAGTTATTTTATAACAACATAAATTGAGCGCTCCATAGAGAATCGCTTTATAATGATCGTTGCCTTCACAAAAAAAAAAGATGGTGGTGAGTCATGCTGGATCTTGTGAGAGAAAAACAGAAGCTTCATTAAAAATCATCTTAAAGTTGTCATAAAATTTATTTTAATTCTTATTTTTTTGTGGAGATCTTCAGTTGATACTTAATATTCACATCAGGTTGCTGACTATGAATAGGTCCGAGCTGTGTTGCTTTGTGATTTTTTTGTTGGATATTAGTTTTTAAAATAAATTTGAATATTTATTTGTAGTGGAATTATCATGTTTTGGAAGATTTGCTTCATTTATTTGTGTCAAGATAAGGTTTTGTTCTGAATTTTGATTATTTTCAGCTTTTTGATTCATAAAAGTTTGAGATCTAAGATATTGGAGAACTATGAGTCATCTAGAAGTCATCTAAAGTCAATGCAACATGAAATTCAGAAGAAAACATCGAAATTCAAGTACATTTGGTTCAAAATATCATTTTTAAGATTAACGGAAATTTCAAATTTGAATTGTTGAAGCATCAATTGAAGCGAAAAATTTTCACGTGTTTTTGATAAAATTTCAATTTTTTCACAAATTAAATGGATTTAAGGCATTAAATTGAATCAAAATAGTCTCAATTGACAGAATAGATTACAATTCAACAGGTAAATATGATAAATTAACAAATATTGTCTATTTCTAGGTAAATTTAAAAAATCAACAATTTGCAAACAAATTTTCAACAAAATCATTAAATTAAACTTTAATTACAAGAACTGGAAATAATAATCATCAATTATCAATCAACTCATATCCAACAAGCATCCAAAGAACCTTCTCCACTTCAGTAAGCAGTTACTTTCACGTTAATTACAGATCTCGTGTCTCACATAAATCTGATCAACACGAAAACCATATTTCTTCATGTAATTCACAAAAAACCCTAATTAATTTCATCATTAATTAAATATTTCATTCAACTTATCAATAATCACCTTATTAAACTTTAACGTGTAAATCGGCCAATCAACTGCACAATTTGCATATTTTTATATGTTATCAATTTCCAAAGAAATTGAGATGAACAGACAATAATTTGTTATGCAAATAAAACTGCAGGAGGAAATAAAAACACAACATAAATGAAGATAAGAATCTGACTCCTTAACTGCATTGGTTTCACTCAATTTTTTTTTCGAAACGAAGAAGTTTCATCGATGATCATTATGATGTCCATAATTTATCCTCAAATATCACACTTTAAAGAAGGTATTAAAGAAGAAACAAAAAAAGAAGGAACAAAAAGAAGTCAATTTTTCGTACTGAAATGAAATTTTAAACACAAAATAAATTTTAATTAAATGACCATGGTGAGAGACTACTGTTATGTATGTTTATCTTGCAATTTGTTTCGTTGAAATGTTTGTCTGATTGCTAATAAATAAAATTAAAAGATTTCAATTTACTGATATAATAATATTGAAGATATGGGAATATTGCCTGTCGCCTGGATGTAAGCTTCTTTGAGATTCAGTATGGAGGATATTGAAAAGTAATTTGCGACTTGAATTGGTTGACATTGGAGTTGTTTGTGGATTTTTGGGGATATTTATGGTGGTTGTGGTTGAGTGGATGGATGGGCAAGTCTTGAGTTTTCCAGAGGATAATAGTTGGTATCTCATACAAATGAACCTGAGGAAGGCCTAAGAACTCATGAAGAGAATCTGTTGGTACCGAAAGCATGGGATTTGGTATCGGTAATGTACGACCAGCGAAGTAAGTAAGTTAATATCCTTATGAAGCTTGGATTGTGATTTGACTAACTAGAACAGAAAAGGCACTCAGATCTGAAAAGGTATCCAAACTACTTGCGCCACGGTACACCTTGGTGGTAAACCCAGAGGTCGAAGTTGGTGAAGTGAAGTCGATATGACTTCGCTTCACTTCGCTAAAATTTCGATCGGTTTCAAGTCAGCTCGAGTGAACACGAAAAAAACGTGTTCACTTTAACCGAGGCGAAACCGAATCCGTTTTTTCGTGTTCACTTTAGTCGATGCGAAACCGAATTGATTTTTTTGACTTCACTTTAGTCGACTCGAAACCGAGTCGATTCAAGTGAAGTGAAGTGTCGAGTCGACTCGACTTCACTTCATTTCATAGAAAAAAATATTTTACCACAGAAAGTAACTTCTGATTGCGTTTGTGAAGTATGTAATTTCATACAAAATTTTGTCAAAAATTCTTTTTTTGCTCATTTTTGTCAAATAATGTAAAAAAACTTAAAAATATGTATTGCAAATTGCGATTTTTATGTAAAACTACATGAAGCTGGACTATAGATTGTAGTCAAACCTTATTTTCTTCATTATTTATCCAAAACGAGTAAAAAAGGATTTTTGACAAAATTTTGTATGAAATTACATACTTCACAAACGCAATCAGAAGTGACTTTCTATGGTAAAATATTTTTTTCTATGAAATGAAGTGAAGTCGAGTCGACTCGACTTCACTTCACTTCACTTGAATCGACTCGGTTTCGAGTCGACTAAAGTGAAGTCAAAAAAATCAATTCGGTTTAGCATCGACTAAAGTGAACACGAAAAACGGATTCGGTTTCGCGTCGGTTAAAGTGAACACGTTTTTTTCGTGTTCACTAGCTGACTTGAAACCGATCGAAATTTTAGCGAAGTGAAGTGAACTTTTCGCAACGACTTCGACCTCTGGGTAAACCTCGCAATTGACATATGATTCATGACTTGCCACAAAGTTCCATGGCTCGCAGTTTGGACAACACTGAATTAGATACTATCTAAGATCGATCTTTGGACCTTTGATGTGTTCATGGCTATCATGTTATCCATTTGTAAGTGCAATTAGAGCTTCTCTGTTAGCTGTTGTGTTCTTTGTTAGTGTTAGAGTAGTCTAGTGAGTTAGCATGTGTCATAGAATATACCAAACTACCAACGGTAGGTTTTGAAACTTAAAACCAGATACAATCTGTCTTAATTTGGCTAATTTCTATATTCCTTCTTAATATCCTCAAAAATCTTCATAAAAATTCTAAAATTGATTAAATTGAGTCACAACCCCAATCTTCCTCATCCATCTATAACTAAACTCGAATTCTAATTCATTTTTTTCTAGATTTCTAGTCATAATACCATCGTCTGTATCGAATATTTAAATCGAATCGCATAATAAAGATGTCATGCCACTTAATAAAGCCATAAAAATGTGAACATGGTCAAGATACACAAACACAACATAAATTCAATTCTAATTTCTACCGAAAATAAAATAAGACAAAGAGGCGAGGAATAAAAAAAAATAAAACAATATCCAACGCATTTAAATTATTAAGAATTGAGAACATATCGGACACAATCACGTACGAATTATGTGTGTATCTTAACTACTTACATTTATTTTAATATCTTGAACTTTCTTATTTATATTTTTTTTTGGGAGCTGTGTTTTAAGAGAGATTGTGGATTGGATTTGGTGGGTTTGGGAGATGCATTTTGTAAGTTGAGGATGTGGCATTTTGAAGTGGATTTTAGGAACTTTTTAAGAGAATTGGTTTTATAGAGTCGGGTTTTGTGAAGGAATCTAATAAGAACTTTTTGAATTAAACTTTAAACTAAGGATGCGGAATTGATCAACAATACTCTCGATTTAAACCAGGATTATATGACTAAATGTCATTGAGAACTTGTCTAGTTGTACAGGGAGCTTCTGAGTATTGATGTTAGGAGCATTGATATTCTATAGATCTAGTCAATGTTTAGTTATTCATCAGTTATTGTGCAAAATGACGATCAGGGCAAAATTCTTCATCAATTGTTCGATGGCTTGACCGAAAACATATCTGCAGAGGTAGTCAGTACTTAACCCAGTGATGGACAACCTTTAATGCAATTTCTGGATCTAAGATTGTCTGATCAATAATGGGCAACCCAGGAGCTGCAAAAAAATTATAGTAACATGAGTCGTATGTCGTGTCCGGTATAAGTCGATGCGTCCTACTACAGTGTACCGCGAGTAGTAAAAGGTTGTCCATCATTGGCATACCTAAGCTAAAATCAGATTGTCAATGTGGCAGCTCTAACTCGAAATAATTTAATTCATTTTCCTGAACATTTCAACTCTAACATCCATAAAAATGCGCCTATACCTCAATTAAATTCTCAATTCTCATTCATTAAACTTTCCTTACTACCAATTTCAGAAGGAATCGACAAAAATAAAAGTATATAAAAATGAAATTACGACATTCGATGAAGATATTTTGTATTTTATTCGTTACCAATTTTTATATTTTTTCTTCATGCCACCGAATTTATGACACTGTCTGCATCGTTTGTTTTTAGTTCCTCTTATTTTCTCTCTTTACATACTCAGCACAAAACGATCGTGCATGTTGTAGCAGGGGAGATCCTTTACACAAATAAAGTCTTACAGATGATGATTATTTTATGTATTTTGTCGCAGGTATACAGGCACCTGTCAATCGTTTGCTACCTTTTTTGATCGGATGCTTGTCTATTTCTGTCCATAGAATAGCAAAAATAGTCGTAAAGTATTTTATTGGAACCGTAGAGAAAGTCAATTCGATTGAGAATCTTTGACAAAAATTAAGGAACAAAAAAGTTGGAGATGCTTATCGTCCGAAAATGTTTATGAGATTGAGACATCATTCGATAATATTTATTGAATTTAAAGTCAAAATTTATTCTGTAATCGACCTCGGAATGGTTAAAAATTGACGATGAAAATGATTATCGATCGTACATCTTTGCCTGACTTTATTTATATCAGACTGATTCCGAACAAAATGTCTTAATTAAGATGTTGAATATATATTGAATATTTATCGATAAATTTCAGTCATAAAATATTCACGAGTGTTGACGAAGAATTTTATTGCTTTTCTCTTTTTTGTGACTTAATTCGGCTGATTCTTGGCTGAAAGATATGAGACTTTATTGGAATATTTTTAATGAACTATTCAGAATTAGTCATGGAATATTTATACAATGTATTGCAAATGTGCGATGGGAATTCGAAGAAAACTTTATTTTGTCAATTATTCAGTTGATTCGGCTGTTTAATGCTTGTTTGTAGTCTGTTAATAAAATTACGAAGAAATGCAAAATTTTTATGGATTCTTGGATGTCCTGGGAACAGTTCAATCTCAATTTCGTCTTGATTTCGAGAATTTGTCGAAGTTGAGACATACTGTAGCCATAAAAAGCAGTATAAGAAGTTGATTGAGAGACAATATTAAACTTTCCGAAGAGTCCGAGTGGCACAAATGAAGTTGGAACTTTGAAGGCTCCGCTAAACCTCTTTTATTAACACTAAATGGAATCCGCGTAAATTGAGCAGCCAAATTGAGGAGACTGCCATTTGGCATCGGGTAGACATTATTTAACATATTGTGTCTAGTTCTAGGAACAACAGATTGCATCTAGATGACTTAAATCGTCTTTAGAACTAGAAGTACATCCATTGATAAACACAGTTTAAAGCGTCATCTAAGGGAGATCATTGACCAAAATTGAAAAGTTTCGATTGTTTTGTATGGAATTTCTCAGAGCTCGAAGTCGATTCGAGTCCTTCAAAAATGAACTCGACCTGAGTCGACTCAAGTCGGCTTCAATTGGTTCGAATTCGAGCTTGGAGGATAATTGTGAGTTTTGTCTCTAAAATTCCGAGAATATTGAAGAGTTTTGTCAAAAAAAGTCAAACCCCTTTTCCTTTGGATTTGCCGTGACTATCCCACAACTGATAGTTCTTTGTACCATTTTACTTACAAACTTACTTCGCTTGACCGTACACATCAGCTGTGATCCAAGTACCCTCTCAGCTGGCATCTATAACTGGCTCTCTTACTGGCTGCCCTTTGTCAATTGCCAATACCAAGTGTCATATTGGCTCTATCAACAGCCTCCTTCCAAGAATATGATTATAACATTTTATTCAAATTAGTTTTCATCAATAAATTGCGAGAAAAATTGTAGTCAAAGTTCCGAATACAATTTAAGGTTCAAATCCTAATCTTACTACAACAGAAATAGAATTGACCATATTCCTTTTTTTTATTAAATTATTTTTTCCCATTCTAAATTGACATCTTTTTTTTGCACAGCTCAAAAACCTTGATATCATGAAGTTGTAATAATATCGATGCACTGTATAGAGCTATTATTTTGCGTGTGTACATGGAAATATGTACATAAGATTATTAACAGCAATTAAGTGTAATTAATTAATGTAATTTTGTAATAATATATTATCTGTCAACTTGCATCATTGACTTGTTGAATTAAATGCTGAAATTGGAAGTTGATCTTTATTTGGGATGTTAATGGCTGGTTTGGTGTTGTTGTAGGGCTTCGTGAGATGATGAGAGACTGAATTTCTGGGAATGTAGCTACAATAAAGTATGCTAAGCTACTGATCATCAGCACAAATAGCTCCAAATGCTAAGAACCTTATCCATCCCACCCAAGCCGCTCCATCCCTCCACCGACTTCCACAATCCACCCTAATTACATAATGACACAAAACAGGTAATTTAATTCAACATGACATAGTTACTGCTACATCAAAAATGAAAAAGAAATGAGACATCATAAAAAATTATACTTTCATTTTTAACAGACAAAACAGACCAACTTACATATCATGTCACCTGCGCAGCTGCTTTGTAACATTTAATCGAACAAATGCTTGAAGGACGCTGAAGAATTTTTAATTGAAATTCTTATGTTTTTTGATGATAGTTGATAGACTTTGATCGAATGTGGCTTCTAGACGGTGATGTGGGAATGGCTGTGAATTTAATTGTGTAATTTATGAACTATAAAAAATTTGCGGGGAGTTTATAGGTAGCAGAACTTTAATTGTGGATCAATAGATTGGATTTGATAGATAATGTTGAATTTTTTGAGATTTTTTTCTTAATGAGCTAAATGACTCTAGCAGGTGAGGCAGTAAGGCATCTAAGTGTTTGTAAAAGCAATCTTTGAATCAGACCAGTCATGAGCAACCTTTTATTCTTTCGCGGCACACTTTAACATAGTGAATACCAAAGCAGCCGATTCATGATTTCCAAAATTTATTTCTGGCACATTAGTATGTAGCGACACAAAGGTCTGTGCCCGACGATCAACCCCAATTGAACTTATCCATAGAGAATATACATTTGGGCAATATGCGAATCTAGCTTAAGTATACGATAAAGTGAAATTTGCTGTTCAAAGGTAAATTTGCTTAGTTCGAATCCTATCAGTTCAAGTGACCATGATTTAGGTTCCAATCCTAATAGTTCTCTCGGATGGCTATGATAGAACCCAGGTACAAAGAGCTAAATATGCAGCATAGCGAACGCTTAGTACTGGATTATCGCTCGTTTTCACAGAATTACTCAGAGGTCGTAGTCGGATGAGTTTTAGTCGGCTTTAGTCGACTATAGTCGACTAAATTTTAGTCGACTAAAGCCGACTAAAGTATTACAGATTTTTTTCTTAGTCGACTATAGTCGACTAAAACCGGCTAAAGCCGACTAAAGCCGCGACTAAGATCGACTAAAATCAAAATTTTTCACACTTGTGAAGTATATAGAATTTCATATAAAAAAATCAATTTCCAACAAGCTTAAGTTCGAATCTCAAAATATTTTTTTAATATTTTTTCAATATTTAACTACTTTATAATCTCAGAAAAGTCTAATTTTCTAAGATGAAAAACTCCCAAAAATGCCGATTTTGCATAGATTTTCTTATTAAAACGTGAAAAATTCACGAAAAATCCGAATTTTGTCTCGAATTTCTAATTTTTGGATAAAAAACTCTCGACATATTGAATTTTGCTTCGAATTTTCTTAATTAGTGAGAAAGCCGATACAAAACTTGGCTTTTCTGGATAGTTTTTCACCCTAAATAAGATAATTCAGACAAAACTTCAATTTTTCGAGAGTTTTTCATCCAAAAATTAGAAATTCGAGACAAAATTCGGATTTTTCGTGATTTTTTCACGTTTTAATAAGAAAATCTATGCAAAATCGGCTTTTTTGGGAGTTTTTCATCTTAGAATAAGAAAATTAGACTTTTCTGAGATTATAAAGTAGTTAAATATTGAAAAAATATTCAAAAAATATTATGAGATTCGTAAGCTTGTTGTTAAAAAACGAATTTTTTTATATGAAATTCCATATACTTCACAAGTGTGAAAAATTTAATTTTAGTCGATCTTAGTCGCGGCTTTAGTCGGCTTTAGCCAGTCGACTATAGTCGACAACTCAAAATTTTTTAGTCGGCTTTAGTCGACTAAAACAAGCCTTAGTCGACTATAGTCGACTAACACCGACTTCGACCTCTGGAATTAGAAAATTCAGATTGACTTGATGCTCAGTTGACTTGATTGGATCCAAAATCTGCAAAAATTCGCACTCTAAAATGACTTTCACATCTCAGCCTTAATCAATCCTTTTCTCAAAACCATCAGATCAGACCTCCTAACAGCATTTTTACGACTGCAAATTCACACAAATATTAAATTATCTCAAAACTATTAACGATTCCAGCATGACGTAACAGCAGCATTCATATATCCACAAAACAAAGCATCAATGAAGGTGTAGCGACAATACTCATACCGGGACTCATGATTTATAAAGTTATACTCAAACAATGATTTACAAAGTAATTTAAATCATTAATATTTTTTGCAATTAAAATAAAGCTTCAACATGTAAATTCATACTTATGCCTCATGTAGATGTAAAATTATAGTAATCAGAAAGCAAATTGCTTACTTACTGTGCAGAATTTCGAGAACAGAAAAGAAGAGAATAAGAAATTAATAATAATGAATGAATAGTTTTGTGGGTGATGAAGATATAAAGACATAGACACACAAAAAAAAAGGCAGAAAGTTCCACTACGCATCAGCATATTCTTTTTTTTTTTGAATTTTAAATGAACAGTTACAAAAACAATAAAATTTACTATGCTAGTAATTTCTGATTAAGTTCATAAATTTCCTACTCAATGCTTAGATACCACAAAAAATATATATGGATAGACGCATATTTCTTATTATGTGTAGCTCATGCCCCATTCTTTTGCATATTCAGCCAACTAGAAAACAATAATTTTTAGCACTTGAAGCACATCAACATATTTAAGCATAAACATTTGGATAGTTAACTTCTTGTGTGTGCCTTGAAACTATAGTGATTTTCAATTCACACATAAATTACTTGGGCGGATGGTACTCTATCTGCATATATACTTTTTTTTGTCTTTTTGCTACTGATTTTGCTATGAATTGCTACGGATCTACGTACGGGGTTTATGGCTTTTTACTGTGTAATGTGCACTTCTGTGATAAATGAATGAATGAACAATTTATGCGTTATGGATGTTTCGATGATTTTGTCAGAATTTGTCGTCTAAAGATGGAAAGTTTGAGGAGATTTGAAGCTTGATTGTGAGCCATTGCTTGACAATTTGAGAGGATCTGTGGATATATGTTACTTGACTAGTGCTTCAAGAACTAATTTGTTAGGACAGGCAAAATTGTCTATACAAGGATTAGAATTCATTAAACAGGTTTTTCTTTTTTAAAATTGTCATGTGTAATTGACCTAGACATTGCTATGCCTAGCACATTAAAAATACCCATACATTGCTTAAACCCAGCTTTTATTAATGTCCAGACATTGTTTATACCAAGTCATTGCTAATGTCTCAACCATTATGAATGTTTACCTTTGCTTATTACTCAATGCCAATGCTCAATCAGCTTATCCCTAGACTATTCTTTTCCTACATTCTACGATGTGTCTAAGATGAAGAATATGCCATTGATCAATAGTCCTTAGTCCATTTGATCTCTAAAACTTCATACCATGATTTGAGATTTACTTCCAACTAAATCAATGTCATTAGATCCTTTTGAAGTCATATTCAAGCTTATTGAGCTAGTCACCCTCAAGTTCTAGCTTAGTAAACTTGATTTGTATGGCATAATGCTGTAAATCCCAATTATGAGCTAATTACGGTGACAATGATGTTCAGATTGATACACTAAGCATTCCTAACCTCAAAAACACACTCCATTCTTCCTGGCATTTACAAAAACTCAGAAATTTTGACTCAGTTGTTACAATTTTCCTCTAAATGATTAATTCAACCTACATCTTCACTAACTGGGTGACAGAGAAGAACAAACAGAAGTCCTGGTAAGTCCATGGTACCTGATAGTAACCATCAACAGAGTCAGATGGAAAGCTATTTGTTGTAACCTAAGCTCCACAAAGCAATATGGTTGCAGTAATTTGGCAGTAAGCCCACATCATTAACACAGCCCACATGGATCACAATTGATCTGTACGGCCAGCGAAGTAAGTAAGTTAGTAAGTAAGCCCAAACCTCACCATAATTCCCTACAAAATCTCCCTAAGAACATCTAACACGTTTTTATTCATACCTCACCTAGTTCATTTAATCATTCTTTAAAAAAAAAAAATTGTTTTTAATGTCTTTTCTCAACAAAACGTCATAGGCATTAGTCTTTAGTGTGAAATTATTATATGCAATGCAGGTTAAAAATCATTCCCATAGATATTCATTTAATTTTCACGCAACATAGGATAATTGTCTATTGTTAGCATAGATGCTTTTGTCACGGGCTGAATTCTTTACATTTTTATTTTGCATAACTGTTTTGTAGAACTATTTGATGGAAGATAAACTGGCTGTTGTGAATGAAAATATAACTTTTTATAGCTGTTGGAATTAAAAATAAAATTGAGAAATTTTTTTGAAAATTAAGATAAAGTAATTAGTCATTTTATTAGTTCATCTTTGACCTCTGATTAATATTGTTGTTTTAAAATGGTTTAATGGAATATTTTAAAGTTTATTGAGGGAATTTTGAATGATTTTTTGGAGTTGAGGGAGAGCAGTATGAGTATGGAATGACTAGAAGTCATCTGAAGTGGTTAATTACTAGCTTGAATAAGTGTGACTTGAATTAGATGAGTTCTTAGAGGTAGAAGATGAGGACCTTTTATTATAAAGCTTCAGAATATAGATCTTACTATCAAATTTAGCTTCTAGGCATCTAAAATCCATCCAGAACCTAAATGTTATCTTTGATATTTTAAAATCTGTATCTTGTATTTCAAAATATCATTGTATTTGGTATTGGCAATTTTCAGGCGGAAGCCGGCGATATAACCAGTTATAGGCGACATCTGAGGGAGCCCATGGATCACAGTTGATCTGTACGGCCAGCTAAGAAAGTAAGTAAGTATATCTTGTATTTGTTAGCACAGTATATAGCACATAATCTTCTAGATAGCTCAACATAAATATTACTTACTTACTTACTTACTGGAACCATCCCTAACTGACAAAGAGCATACTTTCATAGTACAGAAAGAACACCACGGTACATAAAAGCGGTCTCTTTGCGTGTTAGGGCATGCTCAGATGTTGGGCCTAGGTTTCTACAAATGGCTTTCCATCTGACTCAATATGAATACATTAATTCAAAATTAGTCAAAGAAGACACAATTTGATTAAAATAGATACAGTAATCCTGGATATCCTTCGTTCAAGTTGAATCAAATCCTATTCGAATACAGACAAAGAGCGTTTAGGTAAAAATATTCGTTGTCTGTCAAGGATCTAATTTAGAATTGGTGTTTTGGCTCATATACTTAAGCTTGGTTGGGGTTTTGAGTATAACCTTATACTAGAATCCTCCACAACATGGCATTTCTGAACACATGACGAATATTCTCACAAAATTGAGCCTGCTAAATCTATTGACTGAATTCCGAGTAGATATAAATAAATTATGCCCAGTTTATGATAAGTTAATGTCCAATTGAATACTAATTCTACCATGTTTTTGTCCATTCGGGAATAAAGTCATTAGAATGATCATTTAGGTGACTGCACCTATTGATTGGTAGGGATTAGTGACTGTATTCTTAAACGTTCATTTAGGTAACTATACTAATTATCTGTTAGGAAGTATTGAATGGCGTTGCAAATAGATCACTAACCACTGCTCTAAGCATCCAAAATGCGTCATAGCCCATCATCCCACAACACTTCCCGCTTCCTATTCCCACTTTAAACTATCAATTCTCAAAAAACAAATAATTTTCAAAAAACATTCTCAATTTCAAGCCAAACAAGAAAAGTGCCGCATAAAAATTATTTTTTTATTAATCAACATCATCATCATAAAACAAAAAAAGACAAAAAAGAGAGTTAATTGATATTAATTTAGTGCCAAAGAGCACATCCAACAATTTTATTCATTGATGATGGGTTGATTCATACAGCACACAATACATGGCGTCATCATGGTCGATGCTGAAAAGTAGATTAACCACAAAACAAAAAATGTGTGATTTTGTGTCCCTCGCGACGCCCGCGTTATGACTGATGTCAAAATTTTTTTGGGTGAGAAGCCACACACTAAGCATTATGTGTGAGTATGAAATCGTTAGACATTGGCTGGTATAATAGTAATAAATAAATAAATGACTGTTATCCATTAGAGGCAATTTTAATTGGATATATTTGAAACAATATGACAACGACATTAATAATGGAACTGAATAATAATGTAAGTAATTAATGAGAGACCTCATATCAACAGCAAAAAATGTTATAATTGATGGCTTTATATGATATTTGACGCAATATGTCATTCCATTATTTTAATCCATAATTATTTATTCCTTTATCACATTGAATTAGAAAAACAAATGAATCGTTTGATTCTTCTTGACTAACTTAATATTATGTACATTATGCATGATATGTTTATCGTGATAGGAATGAACTCAAACCTAAATTTACAGCAACGAGATTATATTGAGCGATTAATGTCGATCTTACAGGATGTTTGAATATGAATACGAATCGAGACCGGCTGATTTTAATTGAATCATATCAAATTGAGAAACTTTTATGTCTTTAAAAGCAAAATAAAGTGTTTGTTTGATGGGGTTATTGTGGATTGTAGAGGGGGGATGTAATAAGGCATGGTTAGTTGTCACTAAGAGGAGGTTTTTGAATATAGATTTTTAACAGGCAAAGATACCTCTTTTAGGTACCGAAGTGGCCTTTTTGAAGCATGAAAGCATGCTTTTTGCCAGTTAGGGACATTGGACTTTAAGAAGGTTTATGGAGAAGCAAGTTCTACAAATTTGGAATGTGTTTAGCTCTAATTTGGTGTGGTAACTAAGGTTGTCGTTTTGAATCCTTTTATTCCTAAAGTTAGTACTTATTCAGAAGTTTCGTTACTCTGACTGCTTACTGTAGTCGCTGGAAGACTGGAACGTCGTCATATAAATCGTGATAAATATGTACGCACATTCACATGATTCCGAAACCAAGACTTCGTTAAACCTTAGTTTAAACGTCCAACCCTAGCCCCTTCCACCTTGCATGAATACTCACTTACTAAATTTGCTGTCCGGATAGATCAATTGTGGCCGATGATCTCTCATAGGTTCAATATGACATAAGTTTATTTTTTCTAGGAGTATTAATTACATTATTGACAATAATTCAATGATGACGAGATATTTCTCGAGAAGGAACTTTTCAAGGACTTCACACATAAAAGGTTTGGAGGAATTTTAAAGAGCATGTGATGATTTTATGTGCTATGGCTTGAGTCAATCTTGTCTATTTTAATGACTTTTTAGTTACTTACTTTACTTACTTCGCTGGCCGTCCAGATCAAGTGTTCCTGAAGCTGGCTCTATCGCTGGCTACCGCATGCCAATTTCCAATTCCAAATGTGACACTATCCATATCGACAGCTTCCTTCCATGAGTTCTTTGGCCTACACCGCGTTCTCTTGCCATCTAAAAGTTGAATTTGACTTTTTAGTTAAAATTATTAAAAAAAAAGACAAAAAATAAATAGATTTCATTGAAACTTTGTTTCATAATACTTTTCTCCGCATTTATATAGGATTCGAACCTATGATTTATTGAATTTTTGAAATCTTTACCATTCATGTACTCATCAACTGTCTGTAAACTACTGCATTTTGCTAATTATGAGTTAAGATAACGTTCAATGATATATCAGGTAGATTAGATTGTATCAGAGCTCTTAGTTAATACACTTGAAGTCTAATTGAGCTGACTCGACTCGACCCGACTCAGCTCAAACCAGGTAAACTTCAAGTCGATTTGAGTTTTTTTTAAACGATTTCATGTCGACTCGAGTTGATCTTATTTTCTTAAGACTCGACTCGACTTAAAGCTCTGAATTGTGTGTTTAAATCTCATCAGAAACTGATTAATCCCCTCCGATATATCTAGGGGTCCGAAAATTACCGGTAATCGGGATTTGACGGTAACGGATATTTACCGGTAATTACCGGTGATTACCGGTAATATCCGTGCATTCCGACTGTATATATCCGAATATTTAGGGTAAAAAAAATTTATTTTTTGGTCACTTTTTTGGTCATTTTTAAAAATATAAAAATCCTGCCAATAAATTTGGTCAGTTTTCGTTTGAGCCGCTTGTGCTAAAGAACTAGTTTTTCATAACCCAATAATTACGTGAAAAGTTACCTTTCTCAACTCTCTATCATTACTGATATTACCTTTTCAAATAAATAAAGCCCTTCTTCAGGGTTTATCATACAAAATGACTGATTTTCAGATGTAATTTTTTTAATTTTTTTCAACAGTAAGCATCCATTATCCAATGCTCACTGTGAAAAAATGTGACCAAAAATAATATTTTTTTGACCAAAAAATTACATTTGACTTTGAAATTTATATATCTTGGAATTGTCAAGTCTAAAAATCCACATTTAAAGTTTTCAAAAATGAAAAATGTCTAAAAATTACATTTTTACCCTAAACAAAAAAATAATCTGCGGTCTTAATATTTGAATTTTTAAAAAATTCGTTAAAAATCTGTTACCGCTGGATAATCCATATAAATTAACGGTAACGGTAATGGATATTACCGGTAATTACCGGTAACGAACGGTACGGATATCCGTCATTCGGACCCCTAGATATATCCCTAACGTACAAACAGCATTCTCATTTAAATGACCGTTTTCATGAATCTACTGAATCCAGTTTTGTCCAAATGGTAGCCAGCGATAGATCTGGTTTTAGGCGACATCTAATTGAGGTAATGGGTCATAGTTGATCTGTACGGTAAGCATAGTAAGTAAGTAAGGAAATAAGTGCCGTTACATACTAATGTGCCAATTTACAATTTTTGGAAATGTTATAAACCTGATGCCGTTTGCGATTTCAATTGTGACTTTACACCAAGGTCTTTAGAGTCTCAAAACAATGTGGCTAAAGCTGGCTCTATGGCTAGCTTACGTCTGCCAATTACCAATACCAAATACGATATAGATAGCAGCTTCCTTCCAGGTATGCTTTCCCGATACCGGGACCGGGACCGGGACCGGGAAATCCCGGGACTGGTCCCGCGGGACCAGGTTAACAAAAATTCTTATAAACTCTTAACAAAATAAAATGATTAAAAATAAATGACGTTTAATTTGTTTTCAAGAATTAAAAAATCAAAATAAATTATATAATTTTATCAAAAAACATGAGAAATATGGAGCTATAAATTCGTATTTTGAATGTTTTTGAGTTAAAAATTTCAAATTTATTTTGGTCTTCTGATTTTTAATCTGAAATGCAGTAGCAAATATTATAAACCCAAATCAAACAAACCCTTTTAAATAAAATTGTCGATTTCCAGCTAATTTGAGGTTTTTCAAAAATTGAAAAGTTCAATTCTTTTTAAATTGATTACAAATATTAGAGATTATCTCTCATAATTAAGATTTGATTCTTCATAATCATATAAACGGTGAATATGATAGTTAAACTCAGAATTTTTTAGTGTTTCTCTATTTTAAAGTCATTTAAAACTAGTCAGGTTTAAAAGTTTTGAAAATTTAAATCCATCATTAAATTTTTGAAAATACATACTAAGCTTAAAAACACTGAAAAACATTAAAACATTGTACTTATTAGCACAATTTTTTTTTCGGGAAATCCCGGGATTTCCCGGTCCCGTCCCGATCCCGTCCCGGTCCCGGAAAAGTTTCGGGACCGGGATTTCGGGAAAGCATACTTCCAGGAGTTCTTTGATAAAATTTACTTAATCAATACAATTGAATATGCCTGTAAATGTCTATTCGGGTATTATAAATAACTATCTAAAAACCCCATTAAATCTACAAAATGTCCTCAAATTAAATTTATCAATTTTCCCATGCAATAACACTTGTTCCCCATCGTAATCAACCAACCATACACTCTCAACCATATCATAACCTAAGCATACCTCTCAAAACACAACACAAAACTAGCACCCTCATAAGAATAACTAAGTTCTCTATCAGCTCTATCTAACAGCTCTATCTAACAGCTCTATTTTCATGTGAAAACGTGCGTTAAAACAAGTCAAAAAAAAAAAAAAAAAACGAGAAGCGGTCAAAAATCGCATCGAAGGTGAACTCATTAATAATTCCACTCCAAAAAAAAATAGCTATAAGAGTTTTTCTTTACAGTCAGAAGAGCAGTCAACCGATAAGAGTGAATAAATATGAAGAAGGTTCAAGAGTGAAGCACAAAAAATGATTCGTTAAAATGAAAAATATAAGTTATAGCTTCAATCTTTAATTCACTAATTTCAATTCCATTCGGTTGAAACAATAACAAGTGAAAAACTAGCCGGAATTATGAAGAAGATTGTTTATTGTTTTTATTTGGAATTGTGGATGTTAAGTTAAGATTGTTGGAGGTGATAGAGTGATTTAAAACGCATTGGTGAAATTAACCTTGAAATTTAGGAACATAACCTCAAAGTTCAGGAGTATAACCACAAAATTCAGACACAACCTTAAAATTTAAGCACATAACCTCAAAATTCAGGAACGTAGCCTTAAAATCCAGACAAATAACCTCTAAATTCAGGAATATAACCTCCAACTTCAGAGACATAACCTTAAAATTCAGACAAATTACCTCAAAATTCAGGTACATAACCTTAAATTCTGGAGATAGTCTCAAAATTCATGCACGTAACCTTAAAATTCAGACACATAAACTCAACATTTAGGAGCATAAACTCAAAATTCTGGCACATAACCTCGAAATTCAAGTATATTACCCGAAATTTCAAGTAAATAACCTCAAAATTCATGCACATAACCTCAAAATTCAGGCACATAACCTTAAATTTCAAGAAAATAACCTCAAAGTTTACCATATAACTTACAAATTCTCTAGCCTAACCTCTAAAGTCATCAACTTTCAAATCCCAGACAAAATGCTCCAAAACCCCTTGAAATTCCCACAACAATCAGCTAACAGACCAAATCAAATTCCAACTTTCATGAGCTTGATACTTAAATCGAATGGAAATTTGCCGGAATCCATAAAAATTTTTCTGATATTAAAAATATTCAGTTGCGGTTTGATGATTTTTTTCGTAGATGCCTAAATACATATAATTTTTCCATCGTATCTATCCATCCATCTTACCTTCCCTCCATCACACATCAACCTGTCTTCTATCTATCGCACGTCTTTACGTATGTATTGTTCCATTTGGAAGGAAAATCGCTTCAGTAAATATATTCAATGAGCAAAGCAATTACATTTGATTAATAATCATACACGTCACACATAAAGCTATATTTCTGTACGAGAGAGCACCCATACCCATGGATTTATACTTCTTTTTATTATTTTTTTGGAGTTAGCATATAGTAAGATTCATATTCTTTTCTCTCTCTTGAGCAGCAACAGAAGTAGTTGTTAGTCACAATAATTTAATTTTCATCGCGCGGCATTGTCTTCCTCAACCATGTATGAAAATGTATGAGGTAAGTTGGAAGTTGGTTTGTGGGGTTGGGGATTAGGGCGCATTTTTAGAGGGGGTATATGATGTAGGATGAGGGGGAATAGGATTGGGGTACTTCTTTACTTGATTTATTCTACCTTGTAGGACTAGGAATTATGGAATCGATAATTTATGGAACTGATCGAATTTCGGCCAGAGTTCGGACACATTTTCATTATATTTATTCAAAACTCGCCGAAATCTTCCCGCAACTGGCCGAAATTCGGCTGTTATTTTAAAACAAAACAATACACAAAAGTTGACCGAAATATTACGAAACTGGCCGAAAATCTGAAATCTGGCCGAAATTCGGTCAGTCCCTTGAGTCATGTCCTACAATTTTGAGTCATGTTGCTACTACGATGGCCGAAATTCGGTCAGTTCCATCGGGAATGTTCTACAATTTTGAGTCATGTTGCTACTAAGTTGGCCGAAATTCGGTCAGTTTCATGAGCCAAGTCCTACAATTTTGAGTCATGTTGTTACTACGATGGCCGAAATTCGGTCAGTTTCATGAGCCAAGTCCTACAATTTTGAGTCATGTTGCTACTACGATGGCCGAAATTCGGTCAGTTTCATGAGCCAAGTCCTACAATTTTGAGTCATGTTGCTACTACGATGGCCGAAATTCGGTCAGTTTCATGAGCCAAGTCCTACAATTTTGAGTCATGTTGTTACTACGATGGCCGAAATTCGGTCAGTTTCATGAGCCAAGTCCTACAATTTTGAGTCATGTTGCTACTACGATGGCCGAAATTCGGTCAGTTCCTTGAGCCATGTCCAACAAATTTGGCTGTGTTTTTATTAAGATGGCCAAATTTCGGTCAGTTCTAGGAGCCATGTCCGACAATTTTGCAATAAAGGATCTCTATACAAGAGGGATGTTCCTCTCCAACCAACCCAAAATGTCCCCCAAAAACTCCATTCCAGAACTTAACAATCATCCCAAAGAACTCAAAACCAAGCAAAAAGTGTAAAAAAAAAATAATAAACATGACACGTATGATGAAGTTTTTTCGAATATGAACAAAAAAAAAAATAAAATCTGCGCCATGCTTCAAAGCACTTTCTTGTCGTCATTAAATATCTTTCTATGTAAATCGAAGAAATAATAATAATAAAACGATGATGATGATGATGTTGTTGTTGAACAGCACAGAAAATATGAAGAGCAAAATTACAGTAATTTTAATTCTTTTCTTTTTCTCCTTTTTTTGTTGCTGTTTGGTCACATATGAAGAGGAAATAAGAAGTGAAAGATCGCAATCAATTGATTTTGAGATATACTTTATTTTTGGGGGGATTTGTAAGTGCAACGATACGGAATTCCTGAAGAGTTTGGGTGATGATGATGATGATGTTGATGAGGAAATGTTGATGGGAATATGAGTGACTGGAAGTCATGTATTGGTGATTTTTGAGAAGTAATATGGATGTTTTGTATTAAACAGAGCTAATAGAGTTAGCTCTACGCCCTACGATTCACAGTGGATCAATAATAACCAATCATTATCAATAGAGTTAAGAACAACCAGATGGTTTGTAATTAGAAAGGATATAGATCAGTGATAGGCAAATTGAGTGACTCGGCACACTAGCGTGTCGCAAAAAATGATTCTGAACGTGTATGCTATGGACGGTTTCGATCGAGACTTTCTACTGAGGAGTGCCGCGTAAAACTGAGGGTTTTCCACCACTGATATAGTTAAAACAGGAGTACAGATGAGTCAAAGAGGTTGGTACCCCTAAGATCAACAAGGAGTTTCATTAGAGCATAAACATCTTGTCTTCAACCTAACTTACTTACTTCGCTGTCCGTACAGATCAAGTGTGATCCATGGCCTCCCTCAGTCGGTTCCTGAAGCTGGCTCTATCGCTGGCTACCGCTTGCCAATTACCAATTCCATAGTTTTCAACCTAAGATGAACTATAATTTAGAGTCAGAAAGAAGGACAACTGACTAATTTCTCATGCCAAGATTCGAACCCTTGATCGCTTGATCGGTGTGGAATGCAGAACTAAACCACTACTCCACCGATCCACTTTGACTTATTTTTTTTTTTTATTAGTTTGATTCATTTTATATATAAGCATTGCTGCTGTTTTATATTTAATATTTGGTATTATTGCTTTCTTAAGTGTAAACATTTTGCTGTTTTGTATCAGAGTTGCTCATTACTATTGGAGGTCATTCGAAATTGATTCGTACAAAAATTCTTTGAGTTTTAATTTAAATGAACTAATTGATCTGGCATTTTTGATAGTGTTTGGGATGGAATTGTAACTTATAAGAGAACGGATGTAGAAGTTGGATGCGCCTAGTTGGGTATTGGTGGTAGGGACAGAGAAGTTCGACCGATTTCTCGTATTAAAATTGTGGATGTGACTCATGTTCCTGATCGTGACATTGTTTTTACAAGTATTGTTAATTATTTTATGCAATAGAGTAAGTGATGATAGCTCACAGAGCTTTGAGATAGGTAGACAATTTATTGAATATAAATCAGTTTTACTGGAGTACCAGTCTTTTTTTAGGACAATTCTTAAAGCTTTTCGCTGTAGTATCTCGAGGGCTTGGATGAGATACTTTGGTGCTGCATAATATATTATGTTCATGTAGGAAGTTCTACTTTGGACATAGGCGAAATACATACTCAGAGCGGTTTTATCAGATATTAGATGGCGGATTCGTTTCAGTGCGAATATGAAGGGGATAATTTTTGACTGAATCATTTGGAAGTGCGAAGCGAAGTTCAAGGTCTCATTTAAGTACAGTCCTAAGATTCTCAAGTTTTCTACACGTTCAATTTGAATTCCATTTAGCGATAGATATAGGGCATTTTCGGTGAAGTACTCATTACGTTTCCTGTTGTGGAAAAGTAAGAAATTTGTCTTTTTGGCGTTTGGGGTAAGGAAATGGAATTTGAGCCACTTGGAGATTTCATTTAGATCATTCTGGATATGTGATTGGAGAATTGATGGTTCTATTGCTGACGTGACTAGGGAGACATCGTCACAATAGATAAAAATTGATGAGTTAAGATTTAGTCTTACAACACTATTAATATATATATTAAATAGTAAGCCAGAGATGACTGCACCTTGTGGTGTGCCGAAAAGAATCAATAATGAATCGCTAAGAGTGTCTTGTGAGCGGACTACTTGGGAACGTGAATCAAAATAAGAACTGATAAGGTTATAGAAGAATTGTGGAAGTTGGAACTTGCGTAATTTGCGAAGTAATATGTCATGTGAAATTGAATCGAAAGCGCGTCATTTTAATTGATTGGCAAAAAGCTAATAAGAATTGGATTACAATTAAATCAATTGTTTCTAGTGATGCACTAAGCAACAGTGACAATCCCTTACAAATATTGATCTTGACCACATTCTAAGTGTTTCCATCACTCAATTGAATAATTCAACTGATTCATACTTTATGTCATTCCTTAAAAAATAAATATTCTTGATTGCTTTACTAATAAAAAATATTCAAATTATCTTCTCGATTATCTCTTTTATAGCATTTCATAAACACATGACGCAGAACATCACGATTAGATCGTCTTTGAATATTTAGGTCGAATAAGACAATTTCATCTAAATCAAATTCATTCAATGAAATTGTGTCAAATTTAATATTTTACTTATCATCACCTAGAAAAATGTTCAAAGCAATTGTTCCAGCAACCAGCAACAGAAGCAAATGAAAAAACAATAAAAAATATTCGAGAAGCAAAGGTTAGTTAAGTCATAAAATTGCTTCTTATAAAAGAGATTTTTGCCATCGTTTTCTATTCAACACCACATAAGAGACAATCATTAAGAAATAGCTCATGTATGACTAACATCTTTTGATTGTATCTAAAAGAAATTTTCAAAAAAAAAAAGAAATAAGTTTATTGTTTTATTTCCTTTATGACTTTAACGATACATGTGTGTACATTAAACATTTTCACTTGGAAATGGTCTTCTTATTCTTTATTATTCGGGTTTGATATTATTTTGCGATAATATGAGTTGGATGTGTGTAAGGGGTCAGATGATGGGAAGTATAGAGCGCATTTTTTATGGGATATTTAAAATTTAAGGGAAATGTGTCCTTAGAGACAAATACACCGCTTTTAAATACTATACTGGTTTTGTAGCATTTCTGTACCATGAAAGGTTGCTCTTTGCCCTTTAAGGTAAGTTGAAAATTAGCTTAAATGTAAAGGGTCGTGGGCATAATGCGAACTAGAATTGAATACAAAATCTGCAGGCATGTGCGCAACTTAGTTAACGTTTGCTTATTACATAGTCCATGTCTGCAGTTCTCTGCCAAACCTTAGTTCGAATCCCTGAATCCCTGCAGGGTTATACACGGCCATGTATAACCGACAGAACTTTTATGTACTTTATGAAAAGTGCAGTCTCTGGTAAGATTCGAACCCAAAACCTACCAATCACCCAAAATTGACAAATTTGCCTTCATTTGGATTAATATCTCAGATTCGATTCTGTTTGGACATCACACTATGAAGGATGACGGATTATTGTCTATGCTCAATTATACGACTCAAATGTCTTAGATGTACTCTCAATGCATTACTCTGTGTGTTCAGTATCTGAAAATAGCTTCAGTCACTAAGTGACTCTGAGACTCCTTTCACTCTAAAACTCAGACACTCATCAGATCCATAGCCTTGCTTTCAGAGCTCCAAGTCAAGTCAAGTCTATTCGAAGTCGATCCAAAAAAATCAAATCGACCTAATTCGACTCGAAGTCAGCTCGGTTTAAGTCGAATCAACTCAAGTTGACTTCAAATGAATCGACTTCGAGCTCAGCTATAAAATTCCATCAACTTCCCACAAAACACCCCAAACTAGACAAACCGACTTAAAAGTCATCCTCTATCCAAAACAACACTTCCTCACATCAACCGCTCCAAAAAAATGTGCTAAAACCACCATCCAGATGTAAAAGAATGTTCCTCTTTATTCACATTTCTTACTTTTTATGTTCATTGACACACATATATATGTACATAATAAGACTAAGGCGACGAGGGGTTCCTCGATAGACAATCAATAATGCGAGATCAATTTATAATTCCATTAAAAAGGCAGAGGGGTTGATTGACACACGTTAATACAAAAAAAAGGGAACAACATAAAAAGTCAAGTAGCAGGTGCAGAGACCTTTGGTCTACGCAACACTGGACAACTAATTGATTCCTTAAAAAGGAATGAAAAAATAAAGAGCACAAAAAAAAAATTGTTTAATGAACAGAGTCGAGTCAATGAAGTGAAACGAAGCGGACAGAAAGAAAGAATAAGCAACAGGAATAATAGACCATACATATGTATATGGAGGAACTAAAAGTGTGTGCAAACAACGTAGTAATGTCGCTTCGGCATGCAACAAGTACATGTCATTCAATTCAATTAGCCACTTTCTGAAGTTTTTGGTTTCAATGGAAGCATTTACCACTTTTCCTTTTCATTTGATGGAAGTTTGGATGAGCAGCAATGAGGAAAAAAAAATATGCTTCAACTTCTTCTGCTAGGAAATATTCACTGAATCAGAAATATTATTATTTCACATATATTTTAATTCTGTATGTCTCACATTAAAAGTCATTGGCACTTATAGCTCGTCTTTTTAATTTTTTTAATATGTGCAACAATATCATTGTGTTACCGGCGATGTGGAAGCTATTGTTTTTTGGATTTTTGGGGTGGATCAGTTTGGGTAGATTGGATTGATATAGCTTACTTACTTACTTCCTTGGTTAGGATGCACGGGGGACTGTTGCCGCGTTTAGAGAACCTCTATAGACAGCTATATCTTTCGATAACTTCTGCCAATTTTCGATATTGAGAACTCTAGCGTCCTTATGGATTGATATTAGGCAAACTTTATTATAAGCAGTCATGTAATTGACGAAGTGGCAATTTAGTGAAGAAATGTCATCTAACTAGAAAGAGGCGTCACACATGCTGCCAATGGTAGGAAATATTTGCCAGAAATTCGGAAATGTAAGAATTTAAGCAGAATTGACCAAAAATTGCAAAATTATATTATTGGTCTAAACAGTTAAGACTTGGCGTTAGGTTTCAAACATCATAGGTTCGATCCTAGTTCAAGCAGATTGCTTTTGAATCATTAAACTTTATTTTTTTGCTTTTTAAGCGCATTTTGCTTACATGAAAAGACGATATTGTCTGCACTTTGTCCGTCTGTCCGTCCGTCCGTCCGTCCATTTCTCCGTCCGTCTGTCCATTTGTCCGTCTGCCGCTTACCTATTCCTCAGGTTTAAGAAGTTCTTTACAGAGAAAACGCGTTTCCGTCGATCACGTGTGACCACGTCTAAACTAGTTTATTTTATCTTGAACCCGTCTTTTGTATATTTCACAAATCTAGTCATGAATTCGGTTATTATAACGAGTCTTGTTCACTTGGACCACCCTAACTCAAGATGCTTTAATCATGTTCCAATATTCCAATATTCCTTTAATCATGTTCCAAAAATGACATGATTTTATGATACAGTAAGACCATTAGATACCTAAAAGCAGTATCTCCCCTGTTAGAGTATGGAGCTCAGGTAACATCAAAGACTTTCCATTTGACTATCTCTGTCACATAGTTTTTGCAAATTCTCTTTAAAACTTAGTGGTGGACAACCATTTATCAATCTTTGATACACTTTACAAAGTATCACATCACAAAGGCTGAACACCACTGACCTAAACAATCAACCATGACGACCATTATTCCTTCAAATCCCTCAAATGCGCCTAAGCCACCAATCACCAATAAAGTCAACATCCAAACTTCCCAAACATCACTTTTTGAGTTAGTATAGTTGAAGAAACTTTAATTGCGGTTTAATACAAATGAGACACCTTCGAGCCAAACAGTCAATAAAACAGCAACAACAACAAGAGAGCGATGGGAATGGAAAATTGGTTTTTACAACAAGAGACATACGTAGAAGTAAGTATATGACTGTATTGAATGGATGAAAAAAAAGGGAACACAAGCGGCAACAGCAGCAGCAAAAAAAATGCCTAATGATAATTATGCGTTTATATAAAGTGTATTATATTATAAGAAACTATATATAAAATAAAAATACGAATCATAAAGGAAATGTTACACTTGAAAAAGCACAATATCTTCAAACAATAATAATTACACATTTTTTTTTTATACTTCATATTATATGTGAAGCACCAAAGAGTAAGTAGAGAAGGAATTCAAAAAAATATATATATATTTTTAATCATAAAATCAAGAGAATTGTATAGACACTTATAAATAATTTTTTTTTCTTCTGTTTCTGTTTAAAATAATAATAATAAAAAAATGAGATATAACCAGGAGATCAAAAGAGTATGATAATATTTTTCCGATGTTATAAAGAAGCTCATCATCAGTCGTTTAATGAATAAGACAGGGGTTTATGGTGGATGTGGTGAGGCTTATTGGAGAGCTGCTACAATCAAAACTAAATAAGAATCATGATTAAGACTAGATTGAAGTTTAATTCTTAGTATTTTGCAGTGGTGGTCAACCTGTGTGTCGCAGCACACTATAGTGGTGCACCAGAGAGTCATTTGAGTTGTCTACCATTGGTCTTTTGCAATTTATCTTAAAGATTCTGTCATATTAAGCCGAATTAAATGACATGTATTGATAGTCGCAAAAACTAAGAACGGGCTAATCAATATAAGTAATCTGAATATTACCCAAGGTTCGATTCCTAACTGACAACAAATATAAATGATACTAATTTTTGGATTAAGTTTTTCTTTTTTGTCAAATTATAGGTTTACTTCACCACTGTCATGTAGATCTCATGTTTTTTGCAATCCATCTGAGATTATGTCTCAGCCTAAGGTTGAAGTCAATTGAATGTACGTCGACTGGGACTCTTGGAGAGAAGCTGTTTATAAAGACAATGAATCATTTTGTATTCGTAATTGGCAAAGGACAGCAATCAACAGAGACAGTTAAAGACGCTAACTGAATGATGCCATAAATCACTGATTATCTGTACGACAAGCGAATTAAGTTAGTGAGGAATTAAATTCAGCCGACTCGAATATTTAAAGATGTCAGTTCTCGACTCTAGTCGACTAATTTTTTTTCAAAACGGCTCGACTCGAGCTACTCGATTTTAAGCTTTGGCCGCAACATAATAGTATATCATATAAGAAGCTGATTGTCATTTTAAGAGTTTGCCAAGAACTGACTCTATCTATAGACTATTTTGTTTAATACTGATGTCCAGCACCAAAAGTGCAGAATTAAAAAATCCCATTTTGATCATTTTTGTTAATTTTTTGATTAGTTTCCCAACCTTGTTCAGCACTTCAGAAATAATGCGTGCTCAGCTGCTCTATCATATATTCGGTTTCATTCGAAGCTTCAATTTCAATAATTTTCAATTTAAGTATTGAAGATTTGTCAATTTTGGATTGGTAAAGCCTTAGTCCAGTGGTGTGCAATCTGTGTGCTATGGGTGTTTTGGTCGAGGTTTACAACCAAGGTATGCCGCGAAAAATACAAGGCTGCCCAACACTGCCTTTGGCCATCTAATTGGATTCTAAAAATTGCATAACAGCTACTTAAGAATCAATATCCATTAGATATTAACCTTTAAAAATTGAACCATGACTACTCAAAACATCCCAAAACTAAAACAACAGTTGTTCACTTAATTCACACCTAATCCGACCATCAAAACCCCTGACTCATCTAAATACCTTCATATAAATGCTCAACAAACCGCATGTGTGAAACTATTCTCTCATACACATATCTCTGGGTCTTCATTTCTTCTCGTCTTTTTTTACTTTGTTTCACTTACTTACTTTTTTTTTGACGGCAAACCAAGATTAATATAAATTCAAATTACAACAGTTGGCAACGACGAGAGAACAATAGCAAATCGAGCTTCGTCTTCGCATCAATTAATTACTTATGTGCATGATATTGTGAAGTAGATCACAATTTTACGAGTAATTCTGTGATTTTTTTTCCTTCTTTCACTTCATCTTCGTGTACAAGCTCATTGTGTTGTGTATGTGCGCGCCCGCCAATCATTCGTTTCCCACCCAATACATCGAATCAAATCAATTCATGCTGCCTGCTTTTTTTTTCAATTTTTTTTTCCCCATTTGCTCCACTTTTTTCTCACTCTCTTTTGTCGATTCCCACACGATTTTCGATAAGTGATTGGTCAAAGTTTCGTTCGACTCGTAGCGCACACTCAAACCCAATATTTTTATGTACTTTATTTTTTTGGTGTATGTTGAGCTATTGAACTTTCGACTAAAACCGCCTCACTTATTGTTTGCTTTAATGAATTTTTTATGGATGTAAATTGATGTTAATTTATTAGATATTAGCTTGTTGTAGTTGAGATAGTGTGGTGTATTGGAAATTGGGTAGGGGGGAGGTGATGATGTGTTTTGGTATGAGGTTGAACTTTTTTGTGGTTTGTAGGGAAGTTGAGTGGTATTTGATTGGAATATATTGAGTTATTGCGTGATATTATGAATATTCAATCAAAATTACAATGCAATACAGTATAGGACTTGAACTAGAGTTTTTAAAGAACGTTTATGCTCAAATGATCATATTTGAATAGTCGTGATGAGACAAACTCTCAATAAAGACGAGAATGTGACGGTACCAAATAGTACCGATTGGTAATCGATTGTAAATTCAGTCCCAGGCTAGCGTGACTCTTACTCAACCGACTTGTGATATTCAGGTTTGTTACAACGTCGGACAGACTTTTGTCAATTCTATACCGAATCTGTCTCATTACCAGTTCAATCCTGTCCTGATTCTGAATTATTTTAACTTGTTGATTCCTGGAGAACAGCAAATGCTACTTTAGCTGCAATTCCGTTCGATACATAATAAACATTGACAGCGCGGCCCCTGGATGACAGTATATTTAGCCTCAAGTGACGAATTCTATCATTCCCGCAATTATTAGCTCCAAGTAGCGCAATGTAGTCATTTCAGCACCGCTTCGTAAGGGTTCCCAATGCCGAAACAGAGACCGATACTTTCCGGGTACTCTCGGTCTTAGTTTCGGTCCTGATCTCGACTTTGTCGACTATGGAAACATTTTAATGTATCCGATCAAGAAGAACCTGGCAGAAAGTAAGCAACAGTCAACCAAATGACAATCTAACTTTCAGTTCCAATAATTCTATAGATATAAATATTCAAGTTTTTGTAAATTTCTAGAATTAAATTGACCAGATGTGCCTCATTACCATCCAACTTCAATTCCTAAAATCTACAAAAATTCACGAAAAAAAAACTTTACTCATCATCAACTAGACACCCATCCAGACTAAACACATCCATAACACACATTAACTCATATTTCACCCGTTTACCGTACACACATCAAAAATCATTATGATAGGGTATTTGCCGTTATTTACTCTTTGGGTTAGTTATTGTCTCATTAACATATAAACATATATACACATAAAATGCTACGTACATATGTACACAAAATCATTAAACTATATTTGGATAATGAGTCAAGGAGCGAAAATGTTATCATATTAATGAAGCATTAATTTACATATGAAATTGACTTCTGGCTTTATTTATTGCATACTTAATCATCTATATATTATTTTTTTGCGGCATATGCGATAAACGACCGATCTGGGATTGACATTTTCTCTCCGCTGAGTGTCTTTTTCGTCAATTTCGATAAATATTTTAACATTATTGACTACAGCATGTTATATACATAGCAACAATGTTTCAGGATTCTTTGTCTTGCTTTTTTGGCAGTAATATGTAGGGCGGGTGTTTGTAAAATAATTAAAAATAAATCATTTTTGCTGTTGTATTGGATGTTGTGTGCATTAAAGTGTACAATTGATACAAAGGGAAGGAAAAAAATTTGCATAAATTTCAAACAAAAATTCATATTTTTAAATTGTATGTAGGCATGAGGGTATGTAGTGTGAGTTTTGAATTCACACTTTAGGAATTTTTGGTTAAATTTGTAATTTTTTGTAATTTTTTGTCATCTTGTATAAGATTTTAGACATAAATCTCAAATTTGTAATTTTGTACTAGAATTTCTCTCAAATCTGTCATTTTGTACTAGATTTTACACTCAAAACTGTCATTTTGTACTAGATTTTACACTCAAATCTGTCATTTTGTACTAGATTTTTCTCTCAAGTCTGTCATTTCGTACTAGAATTTCTCTCAAATTTATTATTTTTTACCAGATTTTTCTCTCAGTTGTGTCATTTTGTACTAGATTTTTTATTTAAACCTGCCATTTTGTACTAAATTTTAATCTCTCAAATCTGTCATTTTGTATTAGATTTTCTCTCAATTTGTACTAGATTTTTATCAATTATTGCAAAATTCCCAATTTATTAAATTAAAACACATCTCAAACATAACCCAATTTCAACACAGTGTGAATAAAAACAATAACAACAAATTAAGCTCAAAATTCAGTTAAATATTTTTATTTTGTCATTATAATATGAAAAAAAAGTCTGTTCCCGCATGTTTGGACGTATCGTTAATTAGAATGTATTTTGAATGTGAGAACGACAAGTTTATTGAACAGTGACAAATTTATTCGGCAGGTGAGTATTTCATCAGTTGTGCACGCATTCTATTGTAGTCTTTTTATTTTACACATGTATGCCGATCATGTGAGCGCGGCGGGCATTTCGATGAACTTGAAAGGAAGAGAGAGAATAAAAAAAAGTGTCTGTTTGGTAATTTGGATTATTGAACTGTTTTCACTCTTTATTTATTGTTATTGGACTGGTTGGGTTATTTTTTATGTTTATTTATTTTTTTTTTTGGTGTTATTGACTTGTTGCTTCTTGTTTGCTCCTTTTTTCGAGGGAAAATGTAGAGGATGTTGCTGTTTTGTGTCAATTTTGAAGCATCATTTGCTTATTAGTCAACTTTAAAACTTTTGAGTCAATTTTAAATCTTTGCTTCAATTTTAAATCTATTTTATGGCTAAGCTTTGTCTGTGGCCCTTTTCGAATGCTACATTATTAGTCCAATTTAAGGCCTAGTTTCACTTATTGATTTGAAGGCTACAGGCAGTACTTTATGTCATCATAAGTGGTTGGCCGGATTCACACTAGTAAAACTGTAGTTAAAGGCATTTGAGCGAGAGATCTGAATCTCCTTTAATCACTTTTGATAGCCATGAAACGCATATAAAACATTTTGGCATATGCATTTGCTATGGATCTAGTGCTCTAATTAATGCTAATGTTTATTTTTTTTCTCATTTTAGTGTGAATTTTTAGTTCAATTTTTTAAAATTTTTTAGAAAAATTAATAAATCGCTTAATTTATGTGTTTATTATGATTTAAATTGTGGGAGCATAAAGATTTTATGTTCCTTTTTAAATTAGATTACTCTACGTATGCAAATCATGCTTTACATTATTAGTTAACATTTAGTATTCCTAGTTTTACTTATTGATTTGAAATTGAAAAAAAATGGAACGTTATTTGCGGCTAAGCCCATAAGTAAGTAACGCTTCATCATTTGAGTCAATTTCAGAGCTAAGCTTAATTATAAATTAAAATAAGCCTCGCTTCATTTTTTAATCAGTTACAAAGCGTTGCTTTACTTTTTGAATCATTTTTCAAAGTATTTCTTCACTAAATTCACCTAATTATCAAAACAAAAATCAAATAAAAAGCAAATTTTTGAGTTTCAAATTAAATTTTTTCTCAAAACCAATTAAAGCGTATCCCATCATTTCATACACAAAAAAAACCCCAACCGAGCTCATTGAATAAGTAGTTTTAAAACACAAAACAAAAAAATGAGAGCAATGATTGTCAGAAATTAAAAAGTCTAATTTCTTACTTCATTATAATTACTTTTCGGTTAATCGAAATGTTTAGTTAGGTTGAGTTAACAACAACAAACAGATAACATTATTATTATTATACATATTGCAAGTTGGATGAAAAAACTAACATGAAATGAGCTGCTTTTTTTTCGCGTCAATTAATGCTCACGTATCATTTACACATTAAAGCCATTAAGAGCTACATAATCGTAATCCATATGTAAATTAATTCAATTATTCTCTCAATTTTTTTTTTTAAACTTCTCTATAGCTGAACATTACGATCGTCTATTTTAAAACAAATTCGTACGATTTTTATTATATTATTTCGTATGTTTCACTTGATACACAATGATGTTGAATATTTTAATTTTATTTTAAACATTTTTAGTGTAATAAATGTGCATTGTGTTTATTTTGAGGATGACTAAGTTGATGGTTTCGCAAGTTTTAAATGAATTTAAGCTATTGAGTAAGAAATTAATGCATTCGATGAATCAGGTGGGCTTCAACACATATGTGTGTCAATTTAGTGTGAATTTAATTTATTATTGACTAAGTGTGTAGCAGTTTGATCAGATTGGGAATGGAGGAGGCAATCAGGCATGTCTAATGTATGTTTTATTGTTAAATTAGCATTACAAGCATTCAGGTAGAACATATATATTGTTGATTAATTTATACTTAAGCAAGTATCTTCAATAACTCACAGGAAAAGTGTTAATCTAGTCATCCACATTACAGGAGCTTTATAAGATCTTAAAGAGACCTTAGAGGTGCTCCTAGAATTGTCTTATTAACAGTCAGACCCTTCAGTTCTAAAGCTGGCAGTTTTTGGAAAAAAAATCCTGTCATGATCCTTAATAACCACTTAGGTATCGGTCTATTAGTATACAACCCTCCTGGAAATAGAGGATGAAGATCGGGTTGAGAACTTGTTGCGCTTCAAGAAATGTGCGTTACGTAATAAGTGAACTGTCGCTGATGACTTGTTCCAATTTAGTGCTAGGACAATAGTTTGAATACTGCACTGTTAGGACTAGTTAGAACTCAAGTCAAAAGTGTATTCACGAAGTTTAGGTTGGCCCCTCTTCTCTGGACAAACTTCTTCAATTTGCTGGAGTTGTGAGAGTTAGGTTAAACCCCTGGCATAAACCTTAATGATGCATTATAAGTTCTATATTGAATTAAGCTTAAATATAGCATTCCTTACTTACATTCTGAACAAAGGCACATGAAAGGCCCATTGCGGCATTTAGAGTTCATCGAAAGCTGGACCCGTCTTTACATGACTTCTGCCCAGTACTTTTGAATCGTTGCTCGCGCAGTAATCTCATAAGCTCTTGGGAATATACTGCATAGCGTTAGAACTGCCCAAATCATGCTCGACGACATAATACGGAGCACTCGAATTTTCAGATTTCTTAACCTATCCTAAATCATTCAGCTCTTTAGCTGCACGTCAACCTCTTGTAGATCACTCCAAAAAAGCGTCATATCCCAAGAAGATTCCCAATCAACCAATTGACTTCCAAACTTTATTTGTTTTATTTGCCTGCTTTTTTTCGTAAATTAATTCAATGTGTCCAACCAAGCGCGACCAATGAAGATCGTACGTACATCTCGTCCATATAATAATGAAAAAACAAAAATTTATAGCAGTCGGAATATATTTTTTTTCGGGTTGTAGACGAAAAAGAAATGAAAATTAAAAGTCCATGAGCGATACGACAATGTTATTTGTGGCTATGCTGATGCGGTCAATTGATGAAGATGAGGATTTCCTTTCTCTGTATTCATTATAGTCTATTAATGGACTTGATTCTTTGCCATGCTTGAACTTACTTATTATTCACATTAATTGTGTGTATGTTTTGAGGTAATTCACATCTCAAGTCGCATAAAGGCATTAAACCATAAATTTATTAAACCGAAAGTATTTAATTAGTAATCCTTCAAATGTCTATAAATTTGCATATCACATGACATGAATGAACACAATGTATGACTACACTCAATGGATGGCATCATTTTTAAAGTCTCTAATAATAATGCAGGCACAAAAAAAGGTCTATGAAAATAAATCTGCATCAGAAAATCTACAAACTATCATTAATTCTCACAATTAAATCTATTATTAAATTGACAATGTGCATTGCATTATTAGAAACGCATCGGGAAACATAAACTCAGATTTGCATCGTGATTTGACTTGTCTTGTTTTGTGTTGCTGCACACACGGTAGTTTATGTAGCCAGGTATATGATGGTGAGGGTTTGTGTTGTGCTGTTTGGGTGTTTTGGGGTGTCTCGAGCCTTGGAATTGAGCTGAGGTCATGCTGATCTTCAAAAAATTGGGGAAATGGGTTGTACAGTGAAGGTTCTTGAGATGGACTCAAGATTGAATCTCAGGATTGTCTCCATCTCGATTTCAACTTAATCTAAGGAGTCTCGTTAAAGTCGAGACATTATAGAGCCTTATTGAGCATCACAACGTAGTCGTCGGGGTTCCATTGAGTGACAGCACCATCATAGAGACAGAGATGTCCCATTACGACACCGTGATCGTTGTCTAATGACAAGAACCTATTTTATTTACCCAAAAAGGGACCTTTAACCCCAATTACCCCCTGTTCCTAGATAAGTGACTAATGATGCCTTCGATACTCCTCAAAAACCCTAAAATTCCATAAAAATCCAACCTAAAATCCCCATAACCTCAATAATCCCAAAATTTATTCAAAAATGCGCCTTATCCACCTTCAATTGCCCTCTGTTCCAAGATACGTGACTAATGGTGCCCTCGATACTCCTTAAAAATCACATAATCCTACAAAAATGTAGCCCCAAATCTCCATAACCCCAAAAAATCCCAAATCCAATCAAATATGCGCCTTATCCACCTCCACCTCCCAACCATTCCTTACTCGTAAATCTTTTTTATTGTTCCCTGTTGCATTATTTTTTTCACATTGCATTTTTCATCTTTTCTCTCTCACTTATTCGTTCGCTTTAACTCTTTACTTTTTTCATATATATATTTTTTTTTCGTCGATTGATTATTGTAGATAACGAGTCTAGCATGCATATGCGAGCTCACTAGTAGATCAAGATTGTCTCCAACTTCAATTGTTCCATTCATGGATTTTTTTTTTGCTTTTCTTTCTTTCTCGCTCTTTTGTGTTGTTTACTTCGTTTCTTTGGAGGTTTTGTGTATGAAAGACGACGGCCCTTGTGGTGAGTGTTGGGATGGAAATTTAATGTGATGGAAGTTGATGGTGTTATGGTTTGGAGGTGAGGATGAGGATAATTCAATATTGCTAGTTGGGTAATTGATATAAAATCCGCCAACAGGTTGTTGTGACTCTAGAAATTTGATATTGAAAGTGATGGATTTAATCTAAATCCGATAAAGTCCGAGACCTAGCCAGCGTGACTCTTGAAATGTGACCCTGAATGAGACGGATTCAAGCCAAATCCAATACAAAATCCAGCCCCAAGCTGGCGTGACTTGAGCAAATTGACCCTGAAAGTGACGAATTTAAGGCAAATTGGATACAAAATCCAAAACCAGGCCGGCATGACATTGACAAAGTGACAGATTACAGCCAATTCCGATCCAAAATCTAGCCAAAATCCAACGTGACTCTACCAAAGTGACCCTAAAAGGAACTGATTTAAGCCAAATTCGATACAAAATTCTAACCCAGGTTGGTGTCACCTAGACTTAGAGCCGGAGTTGCAGCAATGAACTCTAGGAAGGTATTGAAAATTGGCAAATGGATATCAGAATTAGAGCCAGTTTTAGGCGACACCTATAACAGGTCATGGATTACAATTGATCTGTAGGATTATCAAAATAAGGAAGAAAGTAAGAAAGTTTGATTTTAATGCGTCAATTTGCTAGAGTCACAATCAAATTGATGCCAGATTTTGTATCGGTTAGCCGACTTGTGCTATTTGGGACAGTGATCATGTTCAGGTATTCAAACTGCTTCAAAAGTAGCAGTTTTCAAGTTTGTGCCAAAAATTCAAGAAATTGATATAAAAAGTCAAAAATTCAATATTCAGGCATCGAAGGTTGATTGCTTGAGCATGTTTAGTGACATGCTAAGTAACTGACTCAACCGATCCCTACCTTCACCATAAATCCCATCCATAAACACCATAATCAACCTGACTAACCATCAACTCATCCAAAACATTCCCAAGGGAAATTATACATACATAAATAGACAGATAAGCCCAAGGTAGGCAAAGTAAGAAGCATAAAAAAAAAATCCACCAATAATCTCACTTACTGCTCAACATTTTTTTATTCTTGCATCAAATTATAATTATCATTATTTATAGGAATAATAAAATGAGAAGGAAAATTAATTACAATTTATGATTTTTTTTTGTTGTTGTTGTTGTTGTGTACGTTGCTGAAGACGGCAATAAAGCAACGATGAAGAAAAAGGTTCAAAAGTCTATGAATCATGGGATAGAATGGATGGAATTAGCACTTTTATCACGATTTTTTTTTTTCTATTTAATTTCTTACGATCTAGTTGAAGAATTTCAGTCATTCCTAATCACCTTTGTTTAATCGCTTGCACAACCAAGCGTAAAGTCATTTTTATTTCTTCTCCTTTTCCTATTCGACGGAAAGAAAAATTAAAGTTCCATGTCTATATGTTGAGTGTGTTCACATGAAAAATATAAATTAAATGAGAACTTTTTGGAATGATTATTGTTGGAAATGATGATGGATTTTGTACTGTGAAAATTATTGATTGAAATATGCGGTTGAGGTGATTTGCGGTATTTAATAGGCTTGAATGGGAATCTTAGGGAATTGTTTGAGTATTGGTGATCTAAATGCTAGATGATCGCGGTTTTGGAATTTAAATCATGACTCTATTCATAAGTATTATCAACTAGATTATTAGAAAGCTATAATGCCATTAGGTTACACTCTGTAACAGTGCTGGGCGTCCATTTATAGTGCCACTGCATACTTCAACCTTTCATGAAAAGAAGCTGTCGATCGAGATAGTATCGCAAATTGGAAGGCAATTAAGCTGGTTTTAGACGACATCTGTGGGAGGTCATTGATCACAAATGATCTGTTCAGATAGCAAAGTAAGTAAGTGAATACTGCCTTAGAAAATTTTCACGACACACAGGCTGTCCACCACTGTTTTATATAATGATTGATAAATTGGGCTCCTGATTTGTCAAGAAGTATGCTCGCAAAATTGGACTTACTCAATTGATATTGATAGAGTATACTTATAAACACACTCATTTAGGTAAGTATACTCATTGTCTGCCAGGGTTTCTGGTGGGAATCGAACCCATTTACTCATAAAAGAGTGATACAGATATCAGGTCTGTTGCCTAATCACTCGGTCACAAGGACCTTAATGTCATACTGGCAGATTCGTCTATATGTGGCTTGATATCCCAGATTCTACTCTAAACAAGGCAATGATACTGCATTAACACTGCTGTTATTTCGAATGAAATTAATTTTGAGTATCAATGCCTTGACTCTAATCAAACAACACTAGGTTTCTACCAAACATACAAATTTAACATACTCTATAAAAATTTGCATTCATTTTATTTATTTTCCTCACATCAAATACAAGAATTATCGATTTTTATTAAAATAAATTAATTCAACATGTCGATAAAAATAACTTCAAACGAGAAGATAAAAGAATGATAAAATAATAAATTAGTATATTTTATGCATGACCACATTAGATTGATATTTTTAATTCGTAACTTTTTAATTCGCATAAATTTTGTGTTTATTGCTTTTCTATCTGGCATAATAAATACACATACATTTTAGTAACTCAACTTCTATGCGAAAATATTGAAGGAAAGTCAGCTTCAGCTAAAGGAATTAATCGGTTAATTTATCAAAAATCCAGGATCTAGCTTGAGCAATTTTAACTTGGTTATGGATTTGGTTCAATTTGGCACGAAGTCAAGGTCAAAGATATGAAAGGTCTTGTGGTGAATTCTTGATCAATTAACCGACATGTGCTGTTTGGGAAAGTCAATCCAAACACACACGGAATAGAGAAGTTGAAGAATAGCGCCAACTGTTTAGTGTGAATCTGACATGAGGCCGGATTTTACTGAATCTGACTCCAAGGAGTCAAACCAACCTTTGAACACTATTTTCATCTTTAATACGCTATATGACTTTTGGGTAACTTGCTGACATAGTTCGCTAGCCGGGCATATCAAATGTAATTCATTCCTTGTCTTGGATGGCTACTGGAGCTGGATATAATCTTAGCAGCCTGCCAAAATCAAGTGCAATATTGTCACTCGAAGAAAATTTAAGAATACCTTCCTTTAACCATGCGGAAGTTAATAAAACAATTTTTTTAGTCAAATCTCTAGAACTATTCTGGTTACTAAGCCTCAAAATTTCTATTTCGCGGTCCTTGGATTTAAAAAGCATGCAATACTGATCTAAACATAAATGTGATATCGATATAGGACTGAAATGGTAATTTATTCAGTGGTTTGAGGTGGATAATTGACGAAAACAATCGAATTTACAAATCTTGCTAAGTATACTGCTGTCTCATCACCGGGCAATATTTGAATGCGTTAATTGGAAAAAGCTAAGCTAACATCCAATAATTGACAAATTCAAATGTTCTACTTTTTTATATTGGATGCCAATTATCAATTCATATAAACACATAATAAACCTATCTGGGAAGTTCATAAAGCCTGCCAATTACTCACCACCTTCATTTACTTTTAGCGACAAAGCAAAAAAAAACATCAAACGAATTTTAAATAACCTCATCAATAACATTTAACAGCACAAAGGAAAATATATGAAAATTT
Organism: Chironomus tepperi; assembly: GCF_022539635.2. Taxonomy (NCBI): domain Eukaryota; kingdom Metazoa; phylum Arthropoda; class Insecta; order Diptera; family Chironomidae; genus Chironomus; species Chironomus tepperi. The sequence goes on from NW_027226207.1 coordinate 9,707,528, forward strand.
AAAAAGAAATATTTCAGTTCAAAAAAATCAATTAACAAGATATTTAAAATTATTGATTGACTTGCGTGTTTTCTTAGTTCTCACAAAAAAAAAAGTATGAAAACATCTCATTTTCATCTGTATAGAATAAAACTCATATTGAGCACATATTGAGAGATGTGCACACGCAAAACAGGCCGTTAAAAAGTCATCAATCAAATCAATAAGTTGAAATGTTGCCAACATTGTTTCCGTTCCTCTTTTATTCTGTGTGTCTATTATTGCTATGTGCTATTGAATATTTTTTTTTACGTTCCTTGTAACGCCAACCAGATGATTAATGAATTAATTGCCGCATCAAATCAATTATCGACTGTGGCAAAGTAAGCACACAACAGAAAAAAAGGAACAATATGATGATGAGGAAAATTTTCATGAAATTTGTATATGCTTAATGGAATTAGGTTGAAATGTTTGGCAGTGTTAGGAATATTTTGAGTAGAATTGACTTGGTGATGGATTTTACTTTTGGGTATGAATGTTGTGGATTTATTGACTGTCTGTCGATATATTCTCAAGTTAGACAGTATGTTATTTGACCAGTTGTATGGCTAGTCTTAATACAGACTGCAATTAGTATACTCTGTGTCTGATAATTTCTTACTTCGCTGACCGTGCTGATCAATTTTGATCCATGGCCTCTCTTATTTTGCGTCTGGAACTGACTCTATCGCTGGCAATCGCTTGTCAATTACCGATTCCAAATGCATTCCCAACTTTATCAACATCACCTTTCATGAGTCTTGTAACTGACTTGATGTTTCATGGCATGTTCATCAAATACATCTCAAATAGTTATTGTTAGACATAAGATAGACTCATTAGAGTCTGTTGCACACTGGTATGTCTATTGAACTTTTTCTAAGAACAATCCATGACAGTCGCACTTTGTCATTATCTGTTAGACAGACTGTTAAAGATCGCCATCATCACTGCTATGCAAAGGATGTCTTAGGGACTTATTTTGTGCAATTCTTACTAGTGCTTGCATCTGTGATTGATTTCTAGATTCTGATGGGAATCGAACCAATATACTTAAATATAGAGCGCTTTAGGTTTCAGGCTTGTTGCTTAACCACTCGACCAGAGAAGCCTTCCTCTCAAACTGGCGAAATTGCCTAATTATAGCTTATTCCTTAAGATTCAACCCGAAGCTGTACTTACTTACTTACTGCAACCATATTCCTATTCAGAGCTTAGGTTACAACAGAAGGCTTTCCATCTGACTCTTTTGCTGACTCTCGCCGAACTACTTTTCTCTTAATCCCGAAAATCCACTTAAGGGCGGCAAGAGACTACATTTAATCAAATCAGACTCAGATTAAAGTTTGACTAGCCTGAAACCTAATCTTCTACGTTTTCTATGCCGCTTGTCTTTTGGGATTATATTTGACTTTTCTTTTTAATCCACCAGTATCTGTTCTAATCTTCTTATACTTCATAAGTAGTCTTACTCTGATAATCCTGTCTGATACGGGCTCCCACTTTAGAATTGAGTCTCGAATTGCCTTGCTTAGGAGAATCCCAACTCCTCCACTGTGCTCGGTTTCCTTTCCAGAGTACAACAGTAGAGTACCGCACGGTGATGTCATTTGTCCAACGCCCGTCCACCTCACTTCACTCAGCCCTAGCACATCCAGTCCATATCTACTGAATTCTTTGTTCACCTGTGCCAGCATACCTTTCTGGAAGAGTGTCCTGATATTCCATTGTCCAATCGTTGTCCGTGTTCGTAAGCATTGGGTTGTCGTTGTTAATCCAGTCCTATTATCCTTTTGTAATTTTCTTTGTACAGTTAAATTTCGGATATAGCAATTTGTAAACCTACTATACCTAGCCTGTTTGTGGGGCTGCCACCCTACAGGCGAGGAGTTTGAATAGGCTTTTAATCTATTCTTTAAAGTACTTATTCCGGCACAGCTTCGGTCGCCAGCGGTGTTCTTAGTGAAAACAGGAAGTACCACGAGAAGGTGAAACACTTGACAATTGGTCAGTCACCGAGTCAGATCGACGACCTCCCCAACTCCCCAGTAAGTAAGTAAGTATGCATTAAGCTAAGCATTAAGCTAAGCATTAAGCCAATTCTAAGAATGCTTAAAAAAGCAATCTTACACAATTGCTACTCAAAATGCATCCAAAAATGTTCCCCATACCAAAAAATAATTCACTTTTCTTCCCATACAAATATTTTCCACTAATGAACTGTTACTTGACGTGTGCATTCCCAATCGCCCACCAAAAAAAAAAAAATTAAAACATTCATTCCCATTGTGTCGATTTGTATCTCATTTGACTTTTATTCTTGACATTTTTGTCGGATTAACATGAATATTGCTTATTAAAAGTTATGAGAATACGAGTCAATTTTTTTTTTTTGGATAAACAGCATGTCCATAATTAATGAAACGAGGTTAAAGGACGATGCATGCACAAGTGATAGGAAAACAAATATTAAATGTATTTTAACCACGCGTCAATGTTTTATTTAAACATATGTCCATAAAATAGTGAAACCCACTTCAAACCAAATAAGCAAAAGTGATATGCTGTATGTATGTGTTATGTAGATCTTATATCGATAACAATTTTCATATAAAACAAAAGAATTTTTTTTTTTTCAACGGGAATAAATTTATTTATTTACGTTCTCATTTTCTGTTCAAGTTCCTTGAATATCTGACTCTATAAGGGCCCCCATTAATGGCAATAACAATTTCTTATAAGTTGCATTAAAAGTCGAATTGGTTAATAAAAATAACTTGGGAGTTGAATTTAGTAAGGGGGTAGGATGAGTTAAGTGGATAAGGCGCATTTGGAGGTTATGGTAGTCATTACTTACTTACTTCGACGGCCGTACAGATCACCTGCGATCCATGGTCTCCCTCGCCTAAAGCTAGTTCTATCGCTGGATTCCGTCTGTTAATCGCCAACAATGATAGTTCTTAGGCACTAATTGTTAAGAATTAAGTATATTTGATAGTCGGAATTCGGATTCATGGGTATGAATAAGGGTATAACTAATAAGGGACGCTAGTTCTCAATATCACGAACTGGCAGAATTTATCGGAAGATAGAGCTGTCTACAGACGTTCTCTAAACGCGGCAATGGGTTCCTGTGTGCCCCAATCAAGGCAGTTAGTGAGTTTAATAAGGATATAGCAACGAGACTGTTCTCATGATCAATTAAATATCTTATGGAGTACTATTAGGTCTTTAGTCAGTAAATCTCTTATAGGATATAATTATGTAGCATATGTGGACCTATCAAAATGTTGCTGATGGCTCATAACTGATCTAGTTAGTCACCATGCTCCAATCGGACATAATTGTTGTGTTGCGAACCAAAAAAACTAAGTTAAAGTGGCTAGAACTGCAGAAAAGCACTCAAGTTCAACAATATTGTTCGTGGAATCGATCCGGGAAATTTAGGTAGTTTGGAAGACAAAGTAGGACGAAATCAGGCCTTTGATTACAAGAACGTCGGCCAAACATGCCACTTTTCTAAATTACAAGCTTAGAAACATATAACAGGTGATAAATCACAATTGAGGATACAAATTCTGGATTCTTCGACATGGCTACATATGAGCCATGGATCTATAGCTTCTCGCACAGATAGCATAGTAGCACAGACATCACAACAGCATAACTGATATTTGTAAGAAGAGGTGCATTAACTTGATAGGAATCAGCTCTATTCATTAAAATTAAAGTCACTAAACCCTTATAATCTCTTATAAGATACTACATCTCCATATCACTTCCAAAATATACCTCACTACCTCAGTATCATTCTCAAAACCCTTCAATATCCCCCCATCAACGCCAACTCACCTCACCTATCAACAGACAAAATGATCACCAATAAATAACTCCCAATAAAGTTTCCCAATCAGCCGAAAAATAAAGTTCCACCACAAAATACACGATTCAAACGAAAAAAAAAAAATTATTACAGTCTGTATAATAACGACAAGAAAGCAATGAGCGAAAGAAAACAAATGAAAAGTTGAATTTAATATATGCAAATAATATGACTAATTAATGGAAGCCCGCAACAACACATACACTATTTTATATATATTGTTTTTTCCTTTTTTTTCTGTGCCTTTTTATATTCATATATATGTATCCATATTGCCGGAGGAAGGCTATTAAAAAAAGCCAGAAACGATTTTCGGTTCGATCGTTTTGCGGGTTGTGAATGAATAGAAAAAAAGAAGGTGAAGTGTGAGGAATAGGAAAGTGAAATGGAAAGACGAAAATTGAGGAACTTATGAATTGAGTTTTATTGGTATATGGTATAAAGTTTGTGTCAGAATCTGTATGGGGGTTGTTTGCTTGTTATGGAACGCTCTTAACCCCTACCAGAGATAAGATTTAGTTATGGAGGAAGGGGATCCTTACTGGAATTGTTATGAATGTGAATCCATTGGATAATCAGGATCAATTTATCATCTGCGAATCGAAGCAAATGGGCAACTGGATCTAGTTCAAACAAATTGATCGATATTTAGCCAGACTTAACTCTTATGTACCCTTGGAATAGGTAACTGGGATGCGGTATCCAGGGATAGAGCCAGATTCAAGTGCCAACTGAAGGTGCCCATGGATCACATTTAAAGTAAGTACACCAGAGTAGGGTTCGCAAAGGATGGTGATGGGTAATACAGGTGTATAACGACATTCAACCTCTCCTACCCAAGGACGTCCTCGCAGTGCATTCCTAGATATTCCAAACCGCTCAAGCATTGCGGTACTAACGGAGTAGCTTAGTTTGAGTATGACGCCTAGTAAGTCCATCCTCGTTAAACAATCAATAGCTAGGAAACACAAAAAGAAGAGCCACAAACCGGATTTACCAAAGATTGTGACAATAGACCCTCCCTCGTGCACCTTCGTCAAGGAAGTAACAGAGTAATTAACAGCAGTGTACCGCAGCACACAGGTCGCCCACCACTTTTCTATCCTTTAAAATCCACGCAAAGAAATGCCTCGCTTCAACAAGCTCATCTAGTATACTTAAGATGTGCAAGCTCTCGAGAGCATAGAGCATAGAGGCAACAGCAATTCCATTCCTTATACAAATAACCCCCAAAAGGGCGCGAACAAAATTACATTATTAATGCCTATTTCTTATGTATTGGCGAGCTTTTCACAATAAACTGATAATGTGGTCTGGGAAATCACTACCCACAACTAGTGGACGGAGAGGGTGGAAAGAAAAAGTCAGAAAAGAATGTAGAGTGAAACTAAGCAGTTCCTTTTTTTGGGGATACATTAAAATATCATAACTTTGAAAAGGAAAAGGAGTAGGAGGTGCCATGTGGCTGAGGGGGGTGGAAGGGTAATTAAATACACTATAATGAAATCGAAAAAACTAAAATATCGTATGAAAATTCATAAGTAAGTAAAAACCTATTATATTTTGATGGATATTTCTGGTATTACTCTTATTTGAATGACTTACATTAAAACTGAACGTTTCTTTGAAGTGTAAATTCCTCCTTACTACCTTTTTTATGAGCTATAGCATTCTTATATTTATTCTGAATTTATTAATATTGGTATTTTTAGTTGGGTCGGTGCTTATATATCGTGACGAATAATTAATGGCAAAATATAACATGCTGACGAACGAATCAAACTTCAGAACACTACAATTCGAAGCATTTATTTCGCGTTTCCTGTGCCTGGTGTGTATAATGATGACGGCATCAATGACTTTGAGCTGTGAATTTTTTTTTTTTTTGGTGTTTGCTTTTCTGTTGGATTAAGTTCAATTCTTGTTATGTTTTATTGCCCTTTTATTTTATCCATTCTTTAATTTTATTTTAATGATAATTTTATTAGTGATACAGTAGATGAGAATTTATTTATATTGAGAGCGGATGATATAGTTGTTAAATATTCAATTCTCAGTAAATATATTTAAACTTTAGATTGTAATATTTTTGAGGTAAGCTAATATTCTTATACTGTCTGGATGACCAAGTTGATCTAAATTTTCTAGACCCGAGGTGATTTAGTTACGCTCGACTCAAAGGAGTTTGTCTTCGCTCAGTCTGAGAGGATCCATCTTCGCTCGACTCAAAAGGATTTAACTTCGCTCAGTCTGAGAGGTTCTAACTTCGCTCGGCTCAAAAGGATTTAACTTCCTTCGACTAAAAAGGATCTAACTTCGCTCGATCAGAGAGGTTTAAGCTTCGCTCGACTCAAACTTCGCTCAGTCCGAAAGGATCTAGCTTTGCTCGACTCAAAGGGATCTAATTTCGCTCAGTCTGAGAGGATCCAGCTTCGCTCGACTCAATAAGATCTAACTTCGTTCAGTCTGAGAGGATCTAGCTTCGCTCGACTCAAAAGGATTTAACTTCGCTCAGTATGAGAGGATCTAGCTTCGCTCGACTCAAAAGGATCTAACTTCAATCAGTCTGAGAGGAATTAGCTTCGTTCGACTCAAAATGATCTAACTTAGCTCAATATGAGAGGACCTAACTTCGCTCAGTCTGAGATGATCTAGCTTGGCTCGACTCAATAAGATCTAACTTCGCTCAGTCTGAGAGGATCCAGCTTCGCTCGACTCAAAAGGATCTAACTTCGCTCAATCTGAGAGGATTCAGCTTCGCTCGACTCTAAAATATCTAACTTCGCTCAGTCTGAGAGGATCCAGCTTCGCTCGACTCAAAAGGTTCAAACTTCGCTCAGTCTGAGAAGATCTAGATTCGCTCGACTGAAAAGGAACTTACTTCGCTCGACCCTAAAGGATGCTACTTCACTTGACCCAAATGATCAAATAAATCTAACCTCTCTTTGACAATGAACATCGTTACACTTTACCCCACCGATCAGTGACTTTTTCAACTCATTCTAAATTAGTGATGCAGTAGAACCGAGACAATATATACAATATTTATCGAGAACGGATGAAATAGTCGGTAAAAAAAATTCTATTCTTTTTCGTAAATATGTATAAACTTATTTAATTTTTTTTTATTTATTCCATTTTATTTTTATTCGCACTTTATTATTATAGCCTATGGTCAGTAGTGGGATATATAACAATGTGTTTAATACACAGGACGTTTGATAGATATATTGCTAATATATTTGGTCAGAAAATGTGTACACGAATATGTATAGTTTATGCTTCGGTAATTTTTAATGTTATTTATTCAGATTTCATTTGATGATAATGAAATTTATATTCATTAAGTTCTCTTTTTTTTTTGGTGGCTTTAGTCGATGCGAGTTTTGTGAAACTTTTTTTTCGACTATCGTCAATTGTCAGTCAGTCGGGCACATTTTTCTCTCCCTTTTTATTTAGTTCCAAATAAATTTTATATATATGCATTTAAGTATATAATATTATTGTACAGATAATAACAAGAGCTGAATTTCATTTGACTTTTTTGACTTGATTAACGGCATTTCGACAAAGAATTTTCATTGTTAATGGCTTTTTATCACTCATTAACACGTTAAGTTTGACTTTTTTTCTGACTGGTATGATGGGAATTGAAAGTAAATTATTTGTAAGAACTGAATTAAATTAAAAATATTAAAGTCAACTTTGTAGTTCTTTCAATGAGAATATCAATTTAATAACAAGACGAGTGACGAGTGCTCAAATAATGTTTCTTAATATTTTTTTTTTATTTTACAGTTTATTTGGAATTTATTGTTTAAAAATTGCTGTTGTAAGTGGGAATTTCGACAACGGGAAATTCTTTTAATTTATTTGGTGATCTTGATATTAATTCTTTGACTTGAAATGGATAAGCTTTGCTATAGCTATTGGACTTGAGATGATCAAAACTTGCTCAACTCTACGTGATTTAGCTTCACTAGAAACTTGCTAGATACAAAAAGATCAAAGTTCGCTCGACCCGAGTGATTCTATCTTCGCTCAAAGCAAACGATTCGAGCTTCGCTCAATCCAAAAGTATATAATTTCGCTCGCCCAAACAGGATCTAACTTCGCTCGACCCAAAAGGATCGAACTTTGCTCGACCCAAAAGGATCAAAATTCGCTCGATCCAAAAGAATCTAACTTGGCTCGACCAAAATCTATCGAACCTAGCTCGACCCAAAAGGATCTAACTTCGCTCGACCTAAAAAAATCTAACTTCGCTCCACCCAAAAAGGATCCAACTTCGCTCGACCTAAGAGAATCTATCTTCGCTCGACCCAAAAAGGATCCAACTTCGGTCGACCCAAAAGAATCTAACTTCGCCCGACCAAAAAGGATCCAACTTCGCTCGACCTAAAAGAATCAAACTTCGCTCGACTAAAAAGGATCTAATTTCGCTCGACCCAAAAAGGATCCAACTTCGCTAGACCCATGAGATTCTAGTGAAACTAAGTTTGATTATAAGATGTCTTCTAAATCTGACTATGTCGTGCTTTACTTATCTCCCAAAAAAAAAAAAATAAATCCTCATCGCATCCAATTCCAAGGCACCATCATTATCAAAACACACATTTGCTATCATAAATGTCATTAATCATCAGAATGAAAAATGAGAAATTATTATTTTATTGCTTTCAATTTCGATTCATAGAACAAAGAAAACGATGCGCACAATTAAGTTGAAATTCTTGAAAGAAGAAGAATAATAAAATTACTCTCATCGACAAAGACACGCAACTTCTTCAACTTGATGCTATTAAGTTGATGAGAAATGAAAAGACGAGTAAAAAAAAAAAAATTTCCAATTTATTTATTACTTTTCATAAATGTGCATTTTGATCCCATGAATTGTATCATTCATTTATAAATATTATGAAAATTATGATGAATGATGTCTGTATGTATGGAATGTGTGTGTATGGGAAGCAATTTGTTATCGATGCATGAAAAATGTTTCGAGAAAAGAATGGAAATTTTTCTTGTTATTTTGCTGATTTTTTTTTATTATTGCATATCGAAGATAATAAGTAGCGAGAAGTAATGGAAAAATTTATTAACTGTTTATCGTTGAGACATCTGTCAAGATCGTTGAAGCAATGATTGTCAGAATTGTGCTAATGATTATGAATTGTAGACGTATATTGCAAAAAAATGAATTATTATCATTCGGATTCAGTGAAATTAGATCATCTTAGAGTAAGCAAAGTTAGATCTTCTCGGGTTAAGAGAAATTTGGTCTACTCGGGTCGGGCGAAGTTTTGTCATTTCGGATCGAGCGAAGTTTAATCCTTTCGGGTCGAGCGAAGTTTGATCCTTTCGGGTCGAGCGAAGTAAGATTTTTTTGGGGTGAGCGAAGCAAAATCCTTTCGGATCGAGGTATTTTTAACCAATTTACATCCAATATCATTAAGTTCTCTCAAATTTAATAATGTTAAATCAGGTTAAATCCTTTTGTTTTAAATTCAGTCAAATCTACTATAATAGAGCCATCAATTTCCATGAATTGACCCCCAACCGCGCTTACTTTCATGACACATTCGATAAAAATCTATCATATAATGCCACATTCACAGTCTTAAGACGATCACTATTCACCCCATTCATCCAGAGAAGAAGATGTTCTCTGAATCATCATCAAACATGAAATGGCAGGTGTAAATGTGTGTCAGTAGGAACTAAATGTGTGGTTTTTAATGACTAAAATAAAAGAAATAATTTATTATTGAACTAAGCATTTGTTTCCTATTATTCAAAGCTGGTCTGAGCAGATTCATAGTTATCATTATTTGTGAGAAGGTAAGGTGCTGCAGTTGTGGATATTGGTGGTTTGGAATTGGATTAGTCACTCATTTGGGGATAGGATGACTAAGAAGCATCAGATCCTTCTTAAGTCAGGCTTGTTATTGATAGTTTCAATGATTAAAGTCCTCCCAAAGCCAATATACCAAAATTCATTACAGTTAAACGTCAAAGCCATCAATGACCATCAACAGAAGCGCTCATATCAACAGTCACACACCATTTCCCCCCTTACAGTCCATCAGTCTATCATTCCAACTTCAACGTCTTCAAGACTTTTAATTAATTAACATTCCTTCGACAAAATGCGGTCACAATTGAATGATTTTTATAATGTTCGTGAACCAAATAAGTATCATAAAAATGTGCACAACTACAAAGAACAAATTTTAATGAAGATAAGAGAATATTTTTGTGTTTTGTTGGCTGCATGGAAGTAATAATTATGTAGTTTGACTATAGGGCAGCGAGTACACACATATTCAAACTTTTATTATATTCCTTTTTCATTCGTTTGCATTTTAAATGCAATATCATGTGAAATGAATACTAATTTTCAACTATGACCCATGCTGAGTGTTCAATAATGCTTGGTAATTTTGGTGTCCTTGAGGGGAAGTTGTGTGGATTTTAAAACATTTAATTTTATAGGGTATTTTTGAGATTTTTTGGAATGTATTTTGGGAATAAGGTCTCGGTGGGGACACAGTTACAGTACAGAAAAGTCTAATCTTGAAGCTACACTATTGACATTCACTAGAGGCTTCTCAAAGACGGTGAATGCTGAAGACATACAGTAAAAGGCTTCTCCTAGCCCAACACCACTAAATATCAACACCACCTTCTCGTGATGAGGGGCCATTAATCCAATCCACATAGTGGGACGAAGATGATCGGTGCTTTGGTTTTATGGTCTACGTTGGGCTTAGCGAGCTGATTGACTTTGTAGCTAAGAGACCCAAAAATAAGCAAAGCGGGCTGAACTTGGCGATGGCAACCTCAATTAAACTGAACAGAGTAACGGTTTGCTGCTCATTAGTTGGAATATGTCCGGACGCTCTCAGAATCGGGGGTAATGTCAGCATTGGTGATTGAGCAAGTGCAATATTACAGCATCTCAGGATGACAAAATGGATCATCGGCCAACATATTTTTGAATGCCAAAGATTCTAGTTGACCAGAGTTTCTATTTCTTCTTGATCTTGTTCATTGAGCTCTTGAAATGTCTAAACGTCTGAAAAAGAACTATTTGTAATTGTCAGGATTCGAACCGACGACCTTCGGAGTGTTTCACCAAATTCGAGCCAAGTACCTTCCAGATTACACCATTGATGCACTTCATTAATTTAAAAAGATATGACTGAGTCTTGTACCCATGATACTTATGATGGCATCCAGTAAGTCAATCATTGAACCACAAACCCACTTCCAACAACAAGTAAATAGAAATTCAATTCAAAATTCAACCAATTCACCCGAAATTCCCCACAAAGGAACAAACAAATAAAATGGTTATTTTCCATTAAAAACTAATTTCTTCCATCAAAAAGTTCCAAAGATCTTGATAAAAAATAAAAATAAAATTGCGCCTGCATGCAGGAAAAGACTTAACTTAAAATCCATAAAATAAGTGAATACGTCAAAGTCATACCTGAATTATTAACTTTTTTCTTTACTAAGGATTAAAATTGGGTAATTTAATATCGTTTTCATGCATATGAAAAATTGAATTTCATTTATAAGATCTATAAATGGCTTTAAATGTGTATGACTCGCATTGCATGCCTGTATGTATATTATTTAGACCGTAAAGGTGTCTTTTTATAGCTTTAAGAATTGGGCCTGTTTTCATACACAAACTGAATGTCGTGAATAAATTATAGATTATTTTTTTGTTTTGTTATAGTTCCCATTTTTTTTGGACTATTGAGACTTTAGGTAAATTAGACATAGAATGATATGCAAGAAAATAATGTAAAGGAATTGAATTGTTATAGCACAGATGGAAAAATAATGAATCAACAAACTCGATCATTGTCCGTTGTTGGATATAATGGATTTTTCTAGTTTGACTTTACATCAGTGATGGTCAACCTTTGTGTCGCGGCAACCTTTGTGCCAACAATTTCTGAAAATGCCATGAACCGTGTACCATGTGCGATTTCGGTCGAGGCTTACCAAAATAAAAGGTTGTCCACCCCTGCTCCACATCTCATTGTTAATTAGCGATTAAAAAATTATATTTACAATATTTTATTGTTAAACAGTCGTTTTGAGAAGTTTGATAAACGCCACTGTCCCGTTTGTTGTGCTTGAAGGCTGATTTTTTTTAGTTGACTTTACAATAAAAATTGAATAAATTTTGAGGTTATTTTCAAGGAATTTTTTGTAACTTAATTTTGTAGATTAAAATTTTATTTTTTGTATTTTAATTAGGAATATATGTTGAGTTAATGAGGGAAGGACGTATGTTCCTTGAAATTATAAGTCATTTGTCATTTTGTTGTAGGCATTCACAGGTTTGTCACTGTTTGATATTAATTACTATTGAAAGTTAGATCCGGTTATGTTTTTGGAGTTCAAAGATACTTGGTTGTGTTGTTGCGTTAAGTTGGTGCTGCTTAAACTTTCCTGGGAAGCACAAAACATGAAAAAATCGGAAAATAGCTATTTTCACTAATTAGTGTATCTGATCAAGTCTAGCTTTAAGCCGCATTTGTCAAAATCCAACTCCACGCTTCAATCAGTGCTATATTGAATGTAAGATCCGTTATTGCTTCTTAAGCTATCCAGAAAGTCATTCGAACTATCCAGAAAGTCGGAAAATTGTGTCCTCGGTCTGGCGTTATTCTAGCTCCAGTCCTGGGCTTGAATAATCTGACTCCACGCTCCTGCTAGTGCTGTTAGATCCGTTTTGGAGATGATTGACACGTGTCAGTACTGTTGCTCTAATTTAGTGGTCACTAAACTATCCTGGAAAGCACATGGTGTAGAAAAATGAAGCACAGGTTGAACAGATTCAATGAAATCCGATTAAACGCAAATTCCACAATTTTTTTATCATTTGTCTTCCGAGCACGCTCCAGAAAAGATTACCTGAGGTATAGCATGCAGCCGACGCTAAAGAAGTAGTCAGATTTCGCAAAAGAGGCCTGGACACTCTCAGTAAATCTATTGGTATTTCTTGGAAATTTTTATAAATTTTTTAATGACCTAGATCAAGTTCATACCTTAAAATAACCCAATTAATGAAGAAAATCAACCAAAAAAATGACAAAAACTCTGCAAAACCTCCAAAACAGTTAATTTTTGCAATTCCAAATCCGCAAGAAATAAGTCCATCAAATACCTAATTCAGCTCAAAGCTACAAACAATTGAGACTCTTAATAGATTTTATTGACATCACATTTAAACACAAAATTGCCATTATTCTCTTTTCGTGCTCTGAAAAATATCTATTGTTTCGATGAGATTTTTTTTTATTCATTATTTTATTTTTATTATTCATTTCAAATTATGTAAAAAAAAAAATAGAAATATAAAAAAAAAAACAATTTTTTTTCTCACATTTTCAATAGATTTTAAATGTCACGGCGGTTTGAGCTGTATTTTGATTCCCCAATAAAAAACTGCGATTCGGACTTAAAAACGACAGTACATTTATTGTATATGTTGTATAATGGAATAAAATTTCCTATGAAGAATATAAAATGTAAAAATGGTGTCTTAAATAAAAATGAATTGTCACTTACAAACAGTTTAGCCGTCAAGAACTATGTGACATAAATTAATCTTTACGATTACAATTGATCAGGAAACAAGTATAAAGTGAAGATCATAACTTTTGCGCCAAACTTTTGTCAACAAACTCAATATTCAAATTTAAACTTCTCAAATTTTCAATTCTCTCAAATACATTTAAGCTAGTTGTCACTATTTAAATAAACTTAAATTCACTAATTAAATAAATTAATCAATTTTCTCGACTTTTCACACACACAAAAATAAGAAACTAATTTAAATTTTAGAAAACCGTTAAAATTTGAATCTCAAAAATACGTTAAAATGAAACTTAACTCTAATCTCAATTATTCATGATGTATTGATATCTGTCGATGACATGCTCCCTTCCGTTTTGTTCTGCTCTGCTGAAGAAAACCTTCCAATTCTTAAGGTCCAATACATCTAGATAATGAACTGCTTGTTTCTAAATCTTTCCATCCGCAAGCTATCAATCATTGTAGGATTAGTCATCACAACAATGTCGTCTTGTTCAATTGATTTTGAGTCAATCCAGCGTTTGATCCATACTTTGCTTAAATGTTGTGCACCATGATAGATCTTGTTCAAACCCATTCTTATTATACTGATTCTCCACACTTGATACTTTACAGCAGCTTTATATACATGACGAGCTACTGTTAGAATCTTACTCGTATTGACGTCTGTTTGTATTGGTAATAACCACGTTCGTTTCCATTCAATAGGCACAATTCGTTCATTCATCTTACTCATATAGCCTTTTGCCTGCAGCTCATCAAATTTCTCATCGTCATGCCTTGATGTATTCTGCATCACTGGCATGACCTTTACATCATCAACAGGCATTGGTTCGTGCTTTGTTGTTCCGACAGATTCGACAGCAACATCACTAATACTCTCATCTGATGTCTCTTCACATCTAATTGACATCAATCTTTCTTCATCAAAAATTTTATGAACAGCGCAATTGTCTAAAACGTCATTTGTAGTGCCAAATACAGTCCAGCCTAACTTTGTCTTAATTGCAACAGGTTCATCATCAGCACCATTAATGCATGACATGCTTGTTAAAAATGAAACATTCTTCAATCCAATCAGCAGCTTTGGTTGTGCATTCTCAAAACTTGGTATTGGAATTCCTTTCAAATGCTTGAATCGTTCTTGTAACTCTGCTGCCACTACCGTTTGCGATGCTAAGTCAAGTTGGTCCACTGTTCTCACTCCATTCAACGGAAATTTCTTTCCTCGTTTTCCTCTTGACACTTGACAATCAAAAATGTACGACTCGCTTTCTTCTCTACATATGCCGCTAGTCCATCTTAAATTCAATGGCCTTTGAACACCCTTCACATTTAGTTTGTCATAAAGCTCTCTATCAAGCAACGTGACTGAAGATCCGTCGTCCAAGAAGGCATATGTCTCAATTAATTCGCCATTGTTGCCGTGCAATACAACTGGCAAGATCTTATACATCACTGAACTTGACTTGTGATAATTCGATCTCTCTGATTCTGCTGGATTTGACTGTGATGAAGATCCAGCTCGAACTTCCGGCTTTGAATGCTTGAATTCCTTTTCAGCTTCACAATTAACATCGCAGGATTGTGATTTCAAATGCAATACTCGATGATGAAATTCTCTACAATTATCGATATTGCACATCCTCTTTGTCTTACAATCCTTCCAACGATGCCCTTGCTTCAAACAACAATTGCATAATCCTCTAGAACGCAAAAAATTCTTCTTGTCAGCTAACATCAGATTCTTGAAATCACTACAATGTTGCAAGTCGTGCGATGAGCTCTTACAATTCATGCATTCAAATCTCTCTTCCCGATGTGTGTGCATTCTTCTTGAATCTCCGGCTCGATACTCATAAGATTCAGTCGGCGGCTGTGCTGAAGCATCTTTCAATCTTTCCGCCAAATATTTCCATAAATCTTTCAGAGTCACATTCTGATTGGCGAGTTTCATTGCACCCCAATCATCTCGATGTCTATCACGCAGTTTGAAAACTAACTGGTCTATAATCGACGGTTGACATAAGAAATCAGCTCTTTCCAAACTTTCAGCGTTGATGACAAGTGATTCCAGTTCGCTAACAAACTCCTTCAGTTTATACTTCTCTAAGTCTTTCGGTGCTCTCATCTTCAACAACCTTTTTACTTGGCGGGACAATATCTTTTCGGGATCTCCGTACACAGACTTAAGGTGGTTCATTATAGCAGTTCCGCCTGCCATTCCATGCAATAAGAGTCGACATTCGACTTTCGCTTCACCATCCAAGCATTTAATCAACCTTAAATGATTCAGTTCTTCCGTGTACCTTCCAGTCTCAGTTGTGATGTTATAAATTCGCTCAAATATTGGCCATTCTTCAAATGCACCACTGAACGTCGGCAAATCGGGCAGCGAAGCACGTATCATTGTTAGCTTCAATTGCTCGTCAGGATCATATCCATTATGCACCCTATTGAGAGGTCCATTCGATTGCAGCATTCGTATTGCGTCAGCCAGATATTTGACAATGTTTGCCGCTGGATCATCCTCCGTTGGCTCAACAAATGTTGCATCATCAGTTTGTTCCCTCACAAACTGTCTAGCATTGTCATTGAACTGGGCTGTCGATCGTTTTGGTGTTTCAGACATTCTTTCATCACCATCATGAAACTGTTCATCATCCTTTTGAACCTTGAGCTTTTGTTGCATCAGTTCCAGTTGTCTTTTCGTTTCTTCAAGTTCCTCTTTCAATTTCTTATTTTCATCATCATTGCTTTTTACTTGAAGCCGTGTGTGTTCCTTCTTCGTGACCTTCAATTCATCATATTTCAATTTGCGAGGCGCAAGTGCTTGTTCTTGCCTTTTCTTAACAGCACTTCTTAAAGTTCTTTCTGATTTCAAAAATCCTGCACAACGTTGGCATATCCAATTGTCTAATTTTGATACGTTCGCATCAATTCCAGCACAGTTATGACAGAATTCTTTCTTGCATTCAGCTTTTGCACAAACTATGCTGACATCGATGCTTTGACATTCAGAACACAATTTATTTTTCCTGCTGGTGCTCATTTTCTTGTCTATATCTCTCAGTGGATCTTGAATTTCGGTCTACAGCTTGTTCACTTCCAGTTTCAGTAAAATTGTTTGAAATTTTATCTTATGTCACGGCGGCTTGAGCTGTATTTTGATTCCCCAATAAAAAACTGCAATTCGGACTTAATAACGACAGTACATTTATTGTATATGTTGTATAATGGAATAAAATTTCCTATGAAGAATATAAAATGTAAAAATGGTGTCTTAAATAAAAATGAATTGTCACTTACAAACAGTTTAGCCGTCAAGAACTATGTGACATAAATTAATCTTTACGATTACAATTGATCAGGAAACAAGTATAAAGTGAAGATCATAACTTTTGCGCCAAACTTTTGTCAACAAACTCAATATTCAAATTTAAACTTCTCAAATTTTCAATTCTCTCAAATACATTTAAGCTAGTTGTCACTATTTAAATAAACTTAAATTCACTAATTAAATAAATTAATCAATTTTCTCGACTTTTCACACACACAAAAATAAGAAACTAATTTAAATTTTAGAAAACCGTTAAAATTTGAATCTCAAAAATACGTTAAAATGAAACTTAACTCTAATCTCAATTATTCATGATGTATTGATATCTGTCGATGACATTAAATTTTAAAGTGAAATTATTTGTCATTATTATAGTTGAGGATTACTAATTCTAATTATTTATTTATTTGTTTTCTGATGTTTTTTAGCTGCTATTGTTAATTTGTAGTTTATTGGTAGTGGTGTTTGTGCTTGATTGTGTTATGAGAATTAGCAATCATGCTGTTATTGGAGTATTGGACTATTTGACTCTAATATAGAGTCAAGTCGACATTTTCATACAAAAGAGTTGACTTCGAGCTCTGAATTTTAGATCCAAAAACGACTGATGATTTGGTCACGAGACTTGTCTCGTCTTTCCCCAATTCTGTACGCTGCATGACCCAGGGTATATCAACGCAGTGTACCTAGCCACAATTTGTGTGTCGCGAATCACAGAAACCGAGTTGGACTGACCAGAACAGGGAAAAAGCTTCCGAATCCAACTAGACTTTCCGTTGGATTGAACTCGGGTCGTTAGAACGTTAGTCCGAAGCTCTTGACCACTTGACCATTGCCACTTTTTCGCTGCAACCTCTGCTTCTTGCAGCTACTATCGCTTGTTCATCCCGAGTGGACACTAGTTAATAACTAGACCTACGATAGACTATTGACATTTTCCTGACATGACAGTTCATTAGTCGGGCGTAGATCTAGTGTAGTTATTAACTGGACTAGAATTCCGCATTGATTTTGCTTTGAATCGAATGTCTTCATTGTCAGAGTCAAGAATATCTCTAAAACTGTCCCTTAGAACTGCCCAGCAATTGAATGCTTATCTTTATCAGTCATGTTCCCACTAACCCAACTTGATACGCAGCCAGTCAAATACCTAACTCTTCAATTTCAAAAGAGCGGATCTTGAAAATCAACAGCTTCAACAAGCTCCAGTCACAATTCAACAAAAATTATTCTCATTTTTAATTGCAATTGTTGAGAAAAGTGTCAAAAAGTATGAATGATATTTCCATGACTTATTCATGAGCATTTTAAGCACTTCAAGATGTAGAGAGTAAAAAAAGTAAAGATTAAGTGAATTTATGGCTAATATACAGTTAATTGCGACTATTATTTTAGAAAATAATTAACCTCAAACTCAATGAATGATGTGAGAATTGATCAGGCAGATTCCATCCATTATACAAAGCAATCATAATTTTGATCTAAGTCAAACAAGTCACAATATATCAACATATAAAATTTATCATCCCAACCTCTACCTCTACAAGCTCAGCCAAGTCCAAATTGGAAGGAGAAACTTTCATTCCGCTAATCAGCTCGCAAATATCTCCCCGTCTTAAAAGCAATGGCTGATCTTGAATTATACACACAACAATAATACCAGTCCGCTTTATGGTTTTTTATGTGCCTTCATCCTTTTCTTCTCATCTGCGACCCGAAGCATGTGTGAGCAGATTTTCAGCAGATTTCATACGAACCATAAATTATGATTATAGTTCAAATGAATTATTGTGCCTTTTTTTTCTATCTCTCTTTCTCACTCACTCACTCAACTTTGAATGCATGCTGAATCTCCGATAGCAAACTGCCTGATATTTTCATTATATTGTATTATTATGGTTTTGTGTATGGATATGATGAAAAAAATTATAAAAAATAAATAAATTTTCCATATTTTGCCTTCTTCAAACCGATGCCGCTAATAATGAAAATGAACACAAGTCGCGAATTAAAATAAAAAAAAAAAAATCCGAGTGAAAGAGACACAAATAAGAAGACAAAGTCATCGGGATCTCAGTTACGAATATAATTTCTCAGCAGCAGCAATAGTGACATTATATAAAGTAAGTTGGAAATGAACTTTTGGGGGTTATGGTGCGGGAATTGGTTTAGAGCGCTTTATTTTGGAATTGGAGGATGATTTGGGTTAACTGAATTATTTTGGAACTAGGATCAGGATTCAGGAAGGATTTAAAAAGACGAGGTCTTACTCTGAAGCTGACCAAATGTCAAGTTTAACTAACTTTCATTTGACTAGAATGATGCACTAGAATGAACCAGGAGGGATCGAGAGATACCAAGACGAACCAAGAAGGACTAAGATGGATCAGGAAATACCAAAAGGTACCAGAAGGGACATAGAAAGAAAATTAGGGACATGAATTTATTGATACTTCGCATTATACGCCGCTGCAATCGATATATGTGCCGCGATACTTGTTTCGGAATCAAACAATATCAATTCAGTGATCATGGGTTCCAAACTCATCACTTTGCTTTATCCAAAATCAGTTCTTAAAAATCCACTTATTAGAACTGAATGGAGCAATTCTTGGGGGAAGCCGAGCTGGTTTCTAGTGAATGGAATCTTCAAATGGAAATCTGCATACTCTGCAATAGAATATACTATCCTGACAAGCATAAGGGAATGAAATATTGTGTCGACACAAAGATGATAGCCTGGGTTAAGCTTGATTCTGTGTAAATCTAACATCAAGTCAGGGTAGCGGTGTCGTCAACTCGAATTATTGGACTTTTGGTACCATGTGTCGTCCGGGCAAGCAACAGGTCTCTGAATTAAGGCATTCTTGATTACAAAGGGGTATCAGAAATTAGCAAGTAGTAGCCAGCGATAGAGCCAGCTTCAGGCGACTCCTGAGGGAGGTCATGGATCACAACTGATCTGTACGACCAGCGAAGTAAGTAAGTAAGTAAGTATGATTACAAAGGAAGTTTGCAGACTTTGAAAATCATGATCGAATTCTCGAAAAAGGCTTCAATTAATGATAAGATTCAAACCTTTTATAGGTGTCCGGACCTATAACGACCGGACGGTCGTTGCATATATTAAGCCCCGAAATGCAAAGTCACTGGGAATAATACTAAACAACAAGACAGTCAACACCTCCCAACAAACCCCATTCAACTCCACAAAATCATGCTTCACAATAACAAGACAATGCACAAGCAAATAAGACACAAGTAAAAATGAAATATATTATTGCGATGAAGCACGTACTAAACTGTATTTCAAATAAATTATCCGCAAATACATGAAACTCATAAAAAATATGAACACATTTTATATTCATTGAATTTTACATTTTTTTACAGCACAAAAAAAGCAAGTTCCAAGCAGGACCTCTTTTGTCAAATGCTGTTCCGCCGCCAAATAATATTTTGGACAGTTGAGCAAGCAGCCAGTCAACAAATATTATATTAATTAAATATACAGAAACATAAAACCCGAAGCAAGACGTAGAATCAACCCAAAAGATCTGAAACTGAAGATCAACAAAACATTTATTGTGACTCATTCGCGACTCTTTGATCATTGTCATTCAGTTGATGAAGCATCGTCATAAGATTTCCCATAATAAAATGATTTTTTTATGTTAAAATATTAAGATCGAATCCATGAGATAGAAATATAAGTTTTTTTTATTTTGCTCTCGCGTTGATGGTTGATGGGTTATGAGACATGATTGTTGGGGGTTCTGTTGTGGACGGGAATATGGATGTGTCGAGTTTTATATAGTTGTTAGTAAGGCATTTGACGAGATTGCGATTTCGTAGAATTCTGTTGTAGTCTTGGTTACGTATTCGGTCTAAATCCCGGTCACGTTCGCGGTTCTAGTCCCGGTTGCGGTTCTAGTACCGATTGTGGTTCTAGTCCCGTTGTCCATCACGTTCTCAATCCCAATCCCGGTCTCAACAATTCGTCGAAATCAAGCCTTCTGAAATCTTAAGTTGCTAGGTTAAATCAAGCAATATCTGAATTTAGAGCTAACTGTCGCTAAGGTTCGAATCATTCAGACAATAGTAACATTATCTGTGACCAAAATGTGGACTAGGTCTGTAATGACATTTCCTGAATAGCACTAATCGGTTAATCAATCTAAAATCAGTCTCTAGACTAGGGTCGGGCAAATATTCGAATATAATCCCGTTTTTGCCCAACCCTACTCTAGACTGAATTGACGACGGATTTAGCTTAAACCCAGTTCAATGCCAGAGACCGATTGCAACGTCTTGTCGGCCGACCTGATATTCGGCCTGATGTCCATCCTAATATTCAGATTAGTGTGCGGTCTAGTGACCGGTCTCATATTCGGTCTAATTTTCGGCCCAATATTCGGTCTGATGCCCGATTTTAGATCAAGTCGGTTGAGCAAGCGTTACCCGGCGACATTTGAACATCTGAGGGAGGTCATGGATCACAATTGATGTGTATAGCCAGCGAAGTGATTGAATAAGTAACTAACTTGTATTATTCAAGTCAAAGATTGACACTATAACATCATGGACTTCGATTGGACTTGAGATCTTATATCTAGATCTTGTAGGTCAAGACATTCCCAGACTATCTCATTTCGGGAATCAGTTGCAGTATGAATCGCTGTAGTAAGTTTGGAGCTAGTTTGGAGTTTATGGAATCTGATTAACTCTAAGTTACATCACTAATCTAGCATGAAATTCACCTCAGGAACCCCTAATATCTCCACATACCCTGTCACAGACTCAACAAACTAACACCGCATCTTATTATCTTAATTTAATTTTTTTTTTTTTCATATTCCTTCTGATTGTCAATTGATATGTATATACCGAAACACATAAAAACGTGCCATATAAGTAATTAACCTCAATCGAGTCCATCTCATCGTCTTCTCAGCTCTTAATTTTTCATCCATGAATTATTGTTTTATTTTAAAAGTTTCGGATGTGATGTGAAAAGTTTATAAGTAGCTGAAAAAAAAGAACTGAGCCACATATTAGCAATTATTTTTATTTCTCATTAATTTTGAGAATCACTTCCATTGTGTGTGAATAAATAAATGGATAAATGAGTGAATCATGCGAGCAAGGTAAGATGAAGAGGAAATCGACAAAAAAAATAGACATTGATGATATAAAAGGGGAATTGTCTAGTAATATTGAAGAATATTTTGGAATAGATGAGTTGAAAGGGTGATTCTTATTGTGAATTACAGGTAAAGTTCTGTGAAATAATATTCAAAAGATTTTTTTTTTTATGTCTGTCTTGATGGGTAATTGAAGACTTTAATTGTATATTTTCATTGGAATTGGATTTTTTTTTGTTGTTTGTTAGAGGATGAGTTGATGACATTAATGTGTGTTTTGTGATTTTTTTAACGATTTCTGTTGACGCATTTTGGAGTTTTTATTTTTTTTTTGTTCAAATGTTGAAAAATTTGAATTTTGAAAGTTTGAAAAAAGATTAAATTAAAAAATTCTTTCAATTTTTTTTAAAGTTCAAATTAAATTTGATTTTTAAATTTTTTTAATTCAGATTCATAGTTTGGTCCGAAAAATTAATTAACATTTTATTTCAAATTCAAAGTTTAAATTTTCAATCAAATTATCAAAAATTTCAATTCTAATTCAATTTTAAAAGATTTCAATTCATAACTTAATTTTTTAAAATTGCAAATTTATTGCTTGAAATTAAAACTTTGACTTTTTAAATTTTATTTCAAATTTAAAATTTTTACAATTTTTAAATTCTTTCAGACTTATGTTTAGTTGAATGTTTAAAAATTACAGTTGAGTTTTAAAAGTTTTAATATTTCTGATTCCAAAATTCAATATTTTAACATTTCAACAATTTAAAACGTTAAAAGACAAATTAAATTCCCTTTAGTTTTTTAAAACAAATAATAAATTGGAAATATCAAGAATACAATTTAAAATCTTAATTAATTCATTTTAAATCCAATTTCAGATCAATCCTTTAAAATTATTCCTCAAAACTCCAAATTAAAACTTCAAAATACCTCAATTCAATTTCATCCCCCTAATTTTCATGTCCATCTTTTGATGCATATAAAATATTAATTTTATTCTTAAGCAGATGTAAAAATTTTAATTTTCTAACATTTGATATCAAAAGGTGCATTTCTTAACCCTCAAGAATGTTTTCTTTAATATTTATGTTTAATGGTTATCTAAGAAGAATTGTTTCTTTAATGGCATTTATTGAAAACTAGTTGAGGGATCAGTTAAGGGCTTTATTTAAATTTTTAAAACATTAATATTTCATTTTTGAATTATTATAAATTTTTTATGGGTAATTGAAGATAAAATCATTAATTTTCGAATTTGAATTTATTGATGAATATTAATAAATTTTTGAAATATTAAATAAAGTTGAAATTATGAATTTTAAGAATTTCAAATTTCAAATTTCAAAAAAAAAACTGTAAAGAGATTTAAAATTCTGATTAAAAGTCAATTTTTAAAATTGAAATATAAAGTTTATTGAATTCAAAGATTTAAACCAAAATGGGTCCAAATTTAAATTGAATTTCAATCTTAAATTTTTGACAATTTGAGAATTTTATAATTTTTAAATTTTAATTTATTTTTAAATTGATCAATTTCAAATTTAAATTAAATTTGAAAAAAAGGTTAAAAATTTAAAAACTTAATTTGAAAAATTTAGAAATTAATTAAAAAGTTTAAAAAAATTAAATTTAAAAAATTGAAGAATTCAAGTTTAATTTAAAATTTAAAAATTCAATTAAAATTTATACCTAAAAATGGAAAAATAAAATTTCAAATTATTGTTAAAATTGAATTTTTAAACTTAAGTTTCAAAATTCTCTCAACATTAGCCAAAAAATTCAAGAAAATTGACTTTTTCAAATAACAAAATCGAATTCAATTCCAACTAGTCCACAAACAAAACTTTCTATTTTATCAAAGCATAATAATGCCAGCCACAAAGTGAAACAAAACAAAACAAAAAAATTATCCACAACTTAATTCAATAGAAAATGCCAATATTTCACTTCCAACAATTTCAACAAAAAAAAAAAAGCAAAATTTCCATTCCAAATTATTGTTAAAATCAATTTAACACACAAATGAATGAAAAAAATAAAAAAATTAAATTTTCACTTATCGTGGCAGCCAAACAACAAAAGAAAAAGAAACAGTAACATGATAGGAAGTACAAAATGTAATAAAAGAAGTTATTGACAACTAGAGCGACATTTTCCATATTTTTTTTTTTTATACTTCATGTTATTCTCTTTCAATTGCAAATTAATAATGCATAATTTACAGCAATCAAATACCTTTTACTTTCTTTATCAGAAAACAAGCTACAAGCTAGCTGTCGTATATGAAATAATAGTAACAATGTTGCTAACGTTTTGAAACGTGAAGCGTCAAATCGGTATAAGCGAAAATAATGAAAGAAATAGAAACAATTGAGGCGACAATATCGAAAAATAAAGCATGAAATTGCTTAGTTCTTTTTTTATTGTACATTTGAAACTTTAACTGTCTCTTTCTTCTGGCTGGTAACTTGATCATATTCATTTCCATTACATGTTGAAGTTTTTTTTATTGGATTTATGTTTATGAAAGAAAGACTTCGGTTATGATGGATTTACTCAGTTTGGAGGGAAGTTGATAGGAAATGGAAGAGGATTTAAAGATGTTGAGACGCATTTTGTATGGAATGAAGACTTAAGCATTGCTGATAATTTAAAAATCAATTGAGAACTCATAGTTCTCCCAAATATAATTCGAAACTAGGTTTCATCTGCCGATTCTACCTTGCTAGACTAGTAGTGGGCAATCTCAGTGCCGTGGTACACTTGAATGCTGCCAAAGATTCTTGGTAATGCCATGAACGGTGAGCGATTTTGGTCGAGCCTTATAACCAAAGTGTACCGTGAAAAATTAAAGGTAAGCCATCATTAGTTTCATCATTTGACCAGTTTGTAGTCAGAAGAATTGATAAAAAATTTAAAAAGTGCTGTCATAGCAACCAAATCTTTGTGACTCAGCACACAAGAGTGTCACTGAGTATGCTCAAGTGTGTGCCTCAATAATCAAAATAGAACGAAGTAATTAAGGAAGTAATGAGATTAGAAAATATTTAAAAACTGTCCTCAGACCAGATCCGATGAAATTTGGAAACTTCTAGTCTAGAATGAGGCCAGGATCGGTTGGATTTTAAGCCTTTTCTATGTCATTTGCTTTTCAGGAATTGAGACCATTCCACTAAATATGCACTTCTGATCGATTTAAGGCTATGCTTTCTATCTGACTCTAATATAAAATTAAATAGTGTTATTAAGAAATGAGGATGATTAATTAAACAATACTTTTAACAGTCGTCAGCGACTATTAGATAATCAGATAGATAAAGAGTGCTGCTCTGCATTAAATGAAGCAAAATCCTTAGATAAGAACTGAAAAAGAGAGCAAAAAATAGCCAAGAACTCCAATTTCATAAACAATTTCCTCAAACTACTCCACAGCCAAACAGTCACATAGACAATCTTCCTTTTTTAAATACCAAAAACCAGACTCTCCGACAAATGTCACCTAATGCTCCCATTCATCTGCATACTTCACACTTCCAATGAAATTAAATAAAAAATAAAAAAAAGTGTTGCTTGACAAACAGGAAAAATCACACACAAACACAAATGTGAAATTAATACACATTAAGTGAAATCGAAAGGGTTTCAACTGTCGTAACAGAAATATTAGACAAGAAGAGGAAGTGACGGAAAAGGAAAGGATATACAAAAAAATAAATAAATACAAATACAGTCACAAGAAATATTTCTTATATTTTAATAACAATAACTAAATATGAATTTCCTTTTATCTAAAAATGCCAAAACATTAAATCGGTTCCCTTAATTTGCATGTCCTCAAAACAGCATAGACATGCAATAAGGAACAAGGACGAATTGACGAAGGGTGAACAATTGACGATATTTTAATATTGAAAAATCGAAATTTATTTAAATTTTACATTTCTTCATATTTTATAGACTAGCTAGCTACATACAGCTATGCTAAAGTCCAAGACAATGTATCAAAATATTATAAATTGAAAAATGTGTACGTAATTCGAATATTATGCAAATCTATTGACTGTAAGTGCAGGCAAATGGAAAATTCTATTTTTTTTCTTACTTCTCACACAGAAATATATCTAAGGATGGAGAAGGCATTTCGAATCATAGCAGATGTATGACTGTGATACAGATTTATTACTCTTTTTTCGAATGTCTCAGAAAAAAGTCTCTCTTTTCTCCTTCACAAATTTAAAAGTCTCGTTGTGACTGTATGATTTGAGAATCGGTTTTTTTGGGATATGCAAATATTGTTGGAATGATGGGAAGGTTGAAGGTATGCAGTTTGTCTGGGTTTGAACTCAATCCTAAAATTGGGTGAGCTTGCAACTTCATTTATCACATAGCACTTTAAGACTCCTTAGACCCTTAGACTCCTTAGAGACATGATTCTTATTTCAAGGACTACATCAGTCAAAGACTCACTAAAGTACATAAATGCGGACTCTTTGCTTGTTAGGAGTAACTTTTGGTGCTCCTGGACACCATTTGTTGCTGGTTTTGAGTCAGATTAGGCTAAATCTGACCCAAGCTAAAGTCATGCTGACCTAGGACACTTTTTATTATACCCTATGATTTTTGGAACGGTAGCCAGCGATAGGGCCAATTTAAAGCGATCGTCCACTATTTTGACATTTCTAGAGTTCTTATGACTGCAATGAAACGAGTATCTGAAGCTACCTGAAGAAGTCAATGCTGTATGTTTGGATGATTTCTCGCATAATTTTATATTTCCAAATTTTCTCTAATAGAAATTGAACCACCTAACAGGCAAAGAAATCATTTTTAGGTCGGTCTCCGGATCGACGGTACCTTAGTAAACTTTCTATACCATGCAAATACGATCATTGTCTGTTAGGGTGCCATACAACTCAGGATTAAAATTTTATTGAAAATTTGTTGAAAATTAAAGAATTTAAAATATTTAATTACCTACAATCGTGTACAACACTTCACGAAAGTACTTTTAAATCAAAGATAATTAATGGCAATTTTTGTTTTTATTAAGCGGCTCTTTTTTTAGATGAATTTTGTGATATCGCGGCTTTTTACAAAGGGGAATTTTATAGGTAATTATATTTTAAAAAGCAATTAATTGTATATATGGGTTAACAATTGAAGCTCTAGTTCGGACATAGTCACGATTTTTAATGAGATTTGTGTCATTGTGAAAGGAATCAAAATGTTTACTGGAAATTTTGGGGTTGCTTGCTTATTACGCCCTAACAAATGAGCTTTTGCTCAATAAGCATGCTCGCTGGGTAACGTAAGATGGTTATTGAGCTCACTAGGTACCGTAGGATGCTCATTGAGCTCAAATGTTAGGGACGAAATGCAAAAAATCTCCTTTTTGACCCCCACACCTATACTCACATCTCTGCCTCCTTCCTCCGTTACTAGATCTCTAATTCCTTCACTTATACATTAAATCTGAAGAATTTTACTCAAATTTCCAAATAAATCAACATCAAGCACCAAAAATGCGTTCAATCCCATCCCCTAACCCCTAAACCTTTTTCTACTCGTTAATAATATTTTCTGTGCCTTACTCATCTCCTCTTCCACTTCATTTTCAGGCATAATATAAAATAAAAATTATATATATCTTATGAAATGGAATTTTAATCAATTTTACTCTATCTTGACAGAAGATTTATTGCTGATAAACAATTTGAATAGTTCAAGTTTTATTATTGTGAATATTGTGAGTTTTTGGAGCAAGATTTTAATTCTTCTTTTTTTGTTGTAGTCTTTATCTTTAGAATGTTCTGGTTGTAAGTGAATTTTGATGTTGCTGTAGTCAGAGCTCAATGTGGAGTTTTACTGTATTCATGTCTCTATGTTAGGCTTGGATTTCAATCCAGAGTGACACAAATGAGAAGGGTCTGTCACGGAACTTGCGAATCTCTTGGAATCTCTTTTATCAACACCAAATGGAAGGCGCCTCCATTTAGCGTCCATTTAGGTCAATTAATCGCTTTCGTTTGGCATCTATGTAAGCCAATTAGGTCCTTTTACCCGCTTCCGTTTGGTATTAACAGAAGAAGTTTAGCCGATTGTTAAAAACTACATGGTGGAGCCTTGTGTCGCTCGAAAATAAAAGACTGTCCATCTCAATGTATTACTGATTCTAACTATTATTGTGGCCATAACTTTGCATAACTAGCTCAATTTGAACCATTGATCAGCTATTCATCCCTCAAATCTGCATCATATTCAAGTCATCCAAATGCAAATTCAGTCGTTTCCCAATTAACCACATCAACTTCCACAGAACTACTATACCAAGCCATAAACTAAAACACCATGATTCATCAGCTTTTCTGCTTACATAATTCGTTTTTTTTTTAATGCCAAGGTCTCGTTGTACTCACATGTATTACCTCAATAAAATATTGTGAAATACAATTTAAATTATTTTGACAATAATCATTTTTATATTTGCATATTGCGACTTTGAAATAATTTGCAATAATAAACAATATAAGCACAATTTTGTTTATGTTTGTGAAGCACATGTCTGTTCCGATTGGACTTTTTTGATGTAATTATTGTTTGTTATTGATGAGCACAGCACATTCTTAGTGATTGACTAAATTTTGTTTGGTTTCAGTTTTTAAGCGTGGCTTGCAATGAGGTAGGAAATGTTTTGGTTTGGGTGGATTTTTTTGAGGTTAATTGATATTTATTTGAGTCAACAGAATTTATTGGCAATGAATTTATGTTTTGGAGAGTTGTGAAATTCAGCATAATGTTGGTGAGAGGATTTGGTTGAGTTAAATGTGGTCAATACTCCCCTCTTCCCGTTCTAATCCCTCCACCGCTTTTTCGCTCATCTAACCCTCCTACATTCTCAATCAACCCCTCCATTCTTCCCAATCGAATACCCTAATTGCTCTTTCTCTTATCCAAACCTCCTACCTTGTCTATCAAAAACCTTTTCCTCTCGCGCTGCATCCCTACCAGCCCACCTCCCTTCCCTATTCAACTCCGGTTCTTAGCTACCAAGTCTCTTTCCTTCTCTATCTAACCCCTCTCTCGCTTCATCCCTATCATCCCACTTCCATGTCCTATTTAAGCCCTCATATGTTCCTTCTATATCAACATATTCTTTTCGCTATCCAACCCCTCCCCCGCTCCATCCTTGCCATCACTCCTCTTTTCAATATCCAATCCGTTCCCCACTTCTTCCCTACCTAACCCCTGCCCCGTTTCTTCCATACTAACCCTCCTTTCTTCTCTATTTAACCTTACTTTACCTAATCAACCCCTCTTCCGCTTCATCCCCACAAACCTTCTCCCTGCCATATCCAACCACGCTTCCGCTCCTTCTTTACAAACCCAATCTTTAATTTGTAAGGAGTTTTCGTGACAAAATTCCAAAAGACTCGTAAATTTTGGCGATTCCTGATGTATTCAGATATTAACTGAACGGTTGAGTAAGAACACAGCCAGTGTTAGACAGATGTAAAGCTGAATTAAACGAAAATATGACCCAAGACATGCGTAAAGACTTTAACAGCATGGATTAAAGCTACATTTTCATTCTCATGTCATCCCATAGACCCCTTCCAGTTTGAAAAGTGAAAAGCTAACATTCTAGGTCTTGAACCCATGATTCCAGGAATGATTCCAAAGCTAACATCTACCAACAACTCTCTTGCGTCACAAAACTTGCACAAAACCACCTCAACACACTCAAAACTCATCAAAATTCTACAAAACTCACTCTTCAAGTTCATTAAAATTTGAACAAATTACATCCAAAAAATGGTCATTATCCATGCAACCATAAAGACACCAAAAAAATAAGAGACACAGCACAACATGCAGGAATAAAAAAATTAATTCTTTGAAATCAGCAAACATTAAATTTCTCGAGTACTCGTAGTTATTTAATGTAATCTGATGCAAACAATTCTTTTACTTATTCTTTAACAATCTCTTCACTTCATTGTGCATGTACACATAAAATGCATTCCTTGTACTCTCTTCATTTTCTATCTTCATCTCTAATTGCAACAATTTTTTTTTTCATTTTTCATTTTAAATATGATATAAAATCGGCATAGCGTTAATTTGACGTCTAATATTATCCACATATCATTCCCATTCATCTATACGACTGCGGCTTGCTATCGCTTTGTAGTTTTCTTGTTCTTTTTAAAGTCTTTTTTTTTTAAAGCTCGATTGAAATTTTTGCTTGAATGACAAAATTCTATTCATGTGTCGAATAGATGGAAGCGGATGGAATTCTGATCAAATTATAGTGTATAGTTTGTGATATCATTATCGCTTTACATGAAACTGATGAAATAAATTCTTTGACTTTACTATTTTCTGTTCTGTTTTGTTCTGGTTTTTCATTGGAGATGGATTATTTCATTCATTTAAAATTGTTTGCAATATTATCGTGTATGGGTTTGGATTTAAAAGGTTGCAGAGTTGGACAGCAATAGAGTCAGGTGGAAAGTCTTTTGTAATAACCTAGGCTCTAAGTCGGAGCATTGTTCCTGTAGGTAAATTAGAGTTAGTGAATTTGGAATTTTATTGGACGTTTGAGTCAAGTACGAGTCTGATTAAGTCATGAGCATTGTGAAATTCTTATTATTTCAACATTACTGCAATTAAATGATGATTGCAAAGCTCGAAGTCGACTCGAATTTTATATGGAGTTAAGTCAACTGAAGCCGGCTATTTCATACAAAATTCGAGACGATTCCGAGCTCTAGATGATAGGAATTTTACCCATGTCTTTACAAAAAAGTGTATAATGTAT
Source organism: Chironomus tepperi (assembly GCF_022539635.2). Taxonomy (NCBI): domain Eukaryota; kingdom Metazoa; phylum Arthropoda; class Insecta; order Diptera; family Chironomidae; genus Chironomus; species Chironomus tepperi. The sequence goes on from NW_027226207.1 coordinate 9,738,364, forward strand.
ATTTAATCGATTTTCGATTGCTCAACTATTAGGTCCTGCATTGTTCAATAAAGGCCTTACTGTATCACTGGCAGATTTGCTTACATATGGCTTCATAACCGAATTTCCTTCTATCCTGACACCTCATAGTCTAATCTGTATTTTCATCAGATATACATACATGAAAATTAAGCTGAAATAGCAAAAATACTAAAATGAAATAACGAATTAGTATTGCAAAGCCTAATCCAGTCTTAGACCAGATTTAAACTGATTAAGTCCGGCTTCAGACAAGAGTAAAGATTGCCTGCTCTACTTCATTGAATTCTGAGTACAGGCCAGAGTTAACCCTAACAGATAAAAATACCACTTTTAGGTACGGTAGTGATCTCTCTGTACCACGAAAGCATGCTCTTTGTTTGTTAGGGTTAACTCTAGCCTGGAACTGGTTTTCCGACCATTTCAACTCCCAATGTTTTCCGGGCTAGACACCATTATCTCCAACCATTCTCTCACCCCTGTCCAAATCATGAAACCACAAAAAAAAATCAAAATATAAAAACTGTCAATGTGAGAAAGTTCATATGCTTCGTCTACAACAAATCGTTACGTGATAGCTGCGCCTATAAAAACTGAGACTAGAAATTTCATTTTCCTTCAATTGCAAAACAAACAATTTATCGAGAATTTAATTTGCTGACGTTGTCGTCTGATATTTGTATAATAAGTCAAGTCGAGCAGGACAGAACTGATAATAAAGAAATAAGAAATTGTGCGCATTAAGATCTAGAAGTATAATCTTTTGCATTGTTAAATTTGATATAAATCCCATAGCAATTCTAATTTGATTTGATTGAATTTGATTTGATTTGATTAAAGCGAATTATGTGCGATCATATTAGATATACTGACTGAATGATGATGATAGTCAATGCTTGTTGATGTACTTCCAAATGTAGAGCAGAAACTTCAATCACATAAATTTTTCATTTCCTCATTAAAAAAGCAAAATCATTTTATATTATTTTTTTATCCATACACAGTCACAAAATAAATGTTGGGATGGGATATAAAAGTAAAGATTTATAGTGATTGACTAACAAATACTTGGATATAGAGTAAAGTATTTCATTTGCAATGATGACTGATGAGCACTTTAGATTAATCGAGGAAACTTCTTCTTATTCTTCTTATTCCTCTTTTTACTAAATGATTATTGCGATATTATCGTCATTTATTCTAAATAAATGATAACGGCGAGATTGTTTGTGATTTAAATTACTGATTTGTGACATTACGGAATGATATTTGTTATTGTTACAGCATTTTGTTCGAGAAAATGCTTATTTGATGTGTTTTGATGTGTCATACGTGTGGATTAATGCATGCGACATGACTAGTCTTTTTTGAGAATCATTGAAAGTTAGATGCAATTTTGTATGGAAGTTTGAAAATTGCTTTTAGCCAGAATTAGAGTCAGTTTGGAGCTGGATGTTTGGCTATTTCAAGGCATTGTTCTTTCCAGGCTAACCACCACAATCTCCATCTGTTCTAAACTCTTCCACTAGTAACTTTAAGTTACGCACTATTCAAAATATCATAAGTCAGCTAATCAATCCTAAATCTAGCACCAGACAGACATCACTATGATTTGGTGGTGAATTCGGTTTAATACTGGCATCTAGTCAGTCACACTGAAATCAAATCTGGCAACAAGTCAAAGGCGTAACTTTGACCTGATGTTGGATTAATTTACGTACTTGTGGTATTTGAGCAAAAACTTTAAATGCTACTTATTTCCAAAAAAACTGGCATATTTCTCGAATACAAGTTAAATTTCATCTAGAATCGAATCAATTTGAATTGAATTCCCATAAAAAATTCGAGTTGACTTCGAGCTATGTGTTAGTCTTCCGACTAGCTTTGATTAAAGTTATAGTTGATCACTTGGAATTTTGAGTCATAGCTGACATAAAAGCTATGAAGCCATTAACTTATTACTTATCACGTTTAGAGGAAGAAGGAACAGACTAGGGTTTCAATCCGGGATTATATCCGTGATTGAAAACCCTAGGACAGGCAATAGACCCTCTATTACAAGACACTAGACATTTGCGTGGTGTAGATCTAGAACTAGAAGCTTCTAGTTTCTCCCAATGAGAGCTCAAGAACCAATGAGTGATGACCAAAGTTTAAAATTCCTGAATATTGCGTAAAAGTCACAAAGCTATCCAAATACTCAAGCAAGTACTCAAGTTAATTTCTCACCGAGGTGGCTAAAGTGTCCAGAATCCAAAAATCCAAAAAGGACTTCTATTGCATTTCGGACTATCAAAAATAATGTACCAGACTTAACTGAAGTCTCGACTCTGTTGGAAGTGACTCTTAAAAAGTTTTGCTCTATCTGTTTCGAAATAGCTTCAATTATTAATGCACCAAAATCCAAATAATCTCCAAAAAAATAAATCAAACACAATAAACTTCCACAAAAAATCATTTCAGCTAATAAGCAATTCTTGCCAACTCATTAATTTTCACACAGTATTTATTCTTCCTTGTAAGTAACTTAATAACTTACAAAATATCAAAAAATAAAATATAAATAATAACAAATTCGTTATCGTTTAAAAATTCTTATTCTTCCGGTAGTTCTTGGAAGCAGCAAACGAAAAAATAAAAAAAAGTTGTAAATTAAACCTTATAATATGTGTAATTGATATGCTTGCGAAGCGCACGTCTCAATAAGCAAAAAAAAGGCTTTGAACAGCACAGCAAAAAAATTCATTTCCTAGTAGTACAATTTTGCGCTTCAAAACGATGACTGACTACTTGCTGTCGTTGACCCAATTTGCACATTGTCATCGGTAATTATTTATAATCATTCTTGCTTTATACTTTATTTTTTTATATTTTCGCTTATGTCAGATACGTTTCGTTGTTGTGCATTTATATATATATTTTTTTAATTCAATTTAACTTAATTTCCACTGAACAAATAAATAAAGAATTGTTTTTTAATTAAGGCACACAAAAGAGAACCTTCGCTGACAACAGGTTGTCGATTTAATGCAATTATGTTTTTGAATTTGGCCTTGAACAAAATTTTTCCACAACGATACATATGTGAACATCACAAGTGTTTCAATGGGATTCAATAGCTGAAAAATAGAACTGACAAAATAACGAGGGCAATTTTTTTTTCGCAACAGGACTTCTTTTGTTCTTTTTTATATTTCGGATATGTGTGGAAAGTGAATGGGTGCAATGTGCCGATATTGCATGTGTGATGATGGGTGATTCTATGGGATGATGGATGGAAATGTGAATTTTAACGCGCAAATGTTTAATTCGGAGTTACTTTAATAGTGGTGGGTTCAAAGAATCCAAAGCTTAAAGTCAACTCAGATTTTGTATGAAAAATAGACTTAAGTTGGGTCGACCACACAAATTCGAGTCGACTTCGAGCTCTGATAGAAACTATGACCTTTCTAATGTGTTGTCTTACATAAATTCGCAAGACTGAGTATGGGATTGTTTATTCTAAGACTGACTTAATGCCATCAAGACCTCAATTTATGTCATTTATTTAAAATTTGATGCATTCTGGTAAGGTTCGAACGGACAAATTGCATAGAATACCTTCGAATTCTCATTTCTTATCCTTATTGAGGTTCTTAACCTTATTACAATTGAGTCATCAGGCTCTTTAAACCACACTTAATTCCTACAATGAAATGCCTTTAACGATGTGATGTCAGAGATTCTAAATTATAATCCCATGTGTAGGTGAATATCGAGAATAACTTGAATATCACACATCTACACAAGGTAACTTTCTGGGTGGAAAGAGATCTCGAGGTAGACCAAAGAGCTCAAGGGATTGCTGTGTGAGCAACTAAGTAAAAGTGCTGGAAATTAGAAACTGGAGTGCAGAAGTTATCTGAAAACAGATCCAGCTTTCATACGAATTCTAAATCCGGCAATGGGCCTCGTGCACTTTCACCAAGGAAGTAAGGAAGGAATGATAAGCAACATGTGCGGCAAGGTACAATAGAAATTTTAAAAAAACTAAATAGTGGACGATTCGATACTAGGCTAGTCTTTGCAGTCCACCTGCGTCTACTACAAGAATGAAGAAGATGACGATATATCAAGAATTCTTTAAATGCCCACGAAATTATAAAGATCAAATCTTCATACTGAACCACCTTTCCACCTGGAAACTTGCCCAAAAAAATACTCAAAAAAAAGCAAAAGTATAAAAGAATTCCTGCTACCTGCATTCCGGAACATAAAAAAAATGCATCGTTATATTATACAAAGAGCAGTAGCCCTTAAAACACCAAACAAAACAACATGAATTGAACAAGAAGAGACAACAACACACAAAAAAGAGAGAGTGAACAACAGGGATAAAAAGGCATCGGAAGCAGTAACAAAATAATTGCATAAAAACATTTGGGGTTGCAAAAAAAATAGAAATCCACTTTGTACAACATATCAACATCATTTAAATCCCTAACTCTAACTCTTTTTGTGCATAATGTTGTGCATGTCGATGTGTTCTATGTTGTATGTATATTGACACTTACATAAGTACCATTATGGTATCATTTATAGATTACTATTCATTCAATGACTGAGAATCATCAACAGATACCTTTTCAGATGCAAATAATAAGCAACAATAGTTTTTTCGCATGCATATATGCAATTTCCCCCTCTATATGTGTGCAGAACTGACTGAAAGGGTTTATTGATCAATTTTGAGGGTTTCCCTTCCATTTGAAAATTGATATTCGATTATTTTGATGCATTTTTTTGGCAATTGAATGAAAAATTGCACCTTAATTATGCAAATACATCCTCTAATGCTCTATTGTCAATTGATGATTGTTATTGATGCGAAAAAATTGATGAGGATGGATTTAAGGGGATTTCATTGTGTTCCTTAACTATAAAGAAATGTCTTTTTGTTGCTTCGAGTGCGATTTGAGTTTATGATGACAGGCTTTTGTTATCAAGGAATAGAAATTCTTTCTTTGGGACTACTTCCTAGTTATGCTAATATTCTTTTTTTGCAAAAGGATTTCTTTTTGGGTAGGCTTAATTGGTAGAGTTTCTTTTGAGAATATGACCTAGATAGTTATGAGGTTGAATTTAATGAGAATGAGGAGATTTGATGCTGTTGATAGAGGAAGTATTGCACTTAAGATGCTGTATTATTTTGGAAATTAGCAAGCAGTTGACAATGATAGAGCATCAACTGTCGCCTGAGGGAGGCAATTGATCACAATTGATTTGTATGGCTTTTGAAATAAGGAAAAGGTTCTTGGAATTTTTTTAAGAATTTGTTATAATTTTGCAACAGTATCAGGAACCAGTATAGAAATGGCTATAACCTGAGCCTAAAAGATACATTTTTATAAATTATAGCTTAATACTGCAGCAGTTTTAGAAGAAGACAGTGTAGTACTTAATATTGGCAATTAGCAAAGGACATTCAGTAATAGAGCCAGTTTTAGACACCAACTGAGAGAGGCCATGAATCACAGCTAATTTGTAAAACCAGCGAAGGAAGTAAGAAAGCATTATTAAGTATCAGTATACTCCCGATCGGCACATATTGAAATGTTGTCATCACGGCGATGAGGTGGCTGTATACTTGAAACCAAGTGGCAACCACTTGGCGAAAACAACCGGATTTGTAGCCACTCGTCGCCGCGGTGCCAATATTTCAATATGTGCTAATCGGGACTGTCGATGGTTGAATTGATTTCCAGAAGCACAATGCGGTACAAATGTAAATAGTTGAAATGAAGGGACTACAAAACTCATTGTCAACAGAAGCATCAAGAGCGTCAAGGGCATCAAGCCTCATTGCATCAAGGATTCCTATTTAACTCAAAGAAGGAATTTGCCATAAAACCCAAGCAACAAAACGACAACCGTGGTCAATGTGGTAAAGAGTTGGCCTCCTGAAAACGAAGGTCCTAGGTTCAAGTCATATCCACACATTTGTCTAATTCTCAATATTTTTAGCAAAGACTTTTTCTCAAAATGAGAATTGCTTAAAATTCTCTGAAAATCAAACTCTATTGCCTTAAGATTGGAAATACTTAGTTTTTAATCAGTGCTAACAAGACTTTGAGAGTCTGAATTCCACAAAATCAAAAGGACAACATTAATGGATTCTCGGTTCTTAGTGGAATTGAGTGCTGTTAAATCTGATTTTAACACAGTACCTCATTCAAACTACTACATGTTGTACTCCAAGTATTATCCCTACAAACTACAGGAGTTATTCCTACTATTCCTCAATTCAACCCCCAAAAAATCTACAAAAAAACTCACCTGGAACATTCTATTTCCCATAGACATCACATTCAATCCTTTAAATCAATTTGCTCTATTTTTGTGTCATCATCTCATCAATTCCTTCAATATTCTTAATCATTTAAACAAATTTCAATCCAAATGTCCTCAACAGCACATCTCTATGGGAAATCAATAGAAATCGTCAGTTCTAAGCACAAAAACACAGTATTGATCTACAAGGAATGTCTATCAGGGAGGCCCTCAATATCTCTAAGTATATGCCTAACAATCAATTCCATATATTTGCATAATTTTCCACATATTAATTTCTTGAATTCAATATACTTACACATATCCATTGTTTGTCATGCCATACATCATCTTCATAATATATTTTATTTCCATTCAGGCTTGAATATTTTTTTTTATTAATCAAAAATAACCTTTTGTGATGCAGGACGTTCCTTTAATACCAAAATACTTAGATCCGATTCTAAAAGGAACTTTTAAGCATGCAAAGGAATTGAAAAAAAAAATCTCACGGCAATAAATTAATTTTTTTTTTTCATTCCTTCATTCAGGTTCTCTCCTTTTGCATCGACTGAATATTATTCAGTATAAATCAGTGGCATTTGCATATCGAGTTGCTATTCACAAAACCTTTATCCCCTGAATGATGATGATTCCCTTTCATAACAATTGATTTTTTATTTGTTATCCCCTTTTTTAGCATGCATAGAGCTCCTTGATATACATTATTAGATGAATGGAATTGAATGAATGGTAAAGGATGCATTATGAAAAAAAGGATAATAAATAAGTTTTTTTTTGGGTGAATTGAATCTTGTCAGGTGGGATTATTTGATTTTTTGGAAGCGCAGAAATTTCTATTGGAGATGCTTTGTTGCTTAATGATTGATTTGGAAGTGTTTTGAGTGACTTTAGGAAGAATAAACTGTTGAATTTTATAAAACAGTTTAAAATAGACTCAAAATTGAATCTACTTACTCAAAACTGGCCGAATTGATCCAAAACTGTCTAAGAAGATTTAAAACTGACCGAAATGACTCAAAACTGACCGAAATAATCCAAAACTGGCCGAATTGACTCAAAACTGATCGAATAGAATCAAAACTGGCTGAAATGTCTCAAAACTGGCCGAATGACTCAAAATTGATCTAAATTATTCAAAACATATCAAATTGATTCAAAACTGACCGAATAGATTCAAAATTAACCAAAATGAGTGAAAACTGGTCGAATTGAACAAAATAATACAAAACTGGCCGAATTGACTCAAAACTGACCAAAATAATCCAAAACTGGCCGAATTGACTCAAAACTGATCGAATAGAATCAAAACTGGCTGAAATGTCTCAAAACTGGCCGAATTACTCAAAATTGATCTAAATTATTCAAAACATATCAAATTGATTCAAAACTGACCGAATAGATTCAAAATTAACCAAAATGAGTGAAAACTGGTCGAATTGAACAAAATAATACAAAACTGGCCGAATTGACTCAAAACTGATCGAAATGATTCAAAACTGGCCGAATCGACTCAAAACTGACAGAAATGGTTCAAAACTGGCCGAATTTACTCAAAATTGACCGAAATACTTCAAATTAGATAAAAAAGAATCAAAACAGATCCAATTCACTCAAAACTAGCCGAAGCGATATAAAAACTTCTGAAATGATTCAAAACTGATCGAACGACTTATAAATGGTCGAAACTACCTAAAAAATACTGATTATTATTCAATATTGGCCGAAAGAGCTTAAAGTTGGCCGAATTGATTTTTAGTTGAACGAATTAACTCAAAACTGGCCGAAATTATTCATAATTGATTGACCTGATTTAAAACTAGCCGAAAAATCACAAGAGTAGTAAAAAATGACTCAACTGTTTCAAAACTGGTCGAATCAGCTCAAAATTGTTCAAATTGATTCTAAAAAGTCCAATTTAATCCAGTCCTTTATCAAAATTCATAATAAATATCCAAAGCACCAAACAACAACATCGACAGATGATCAAACGATCCAAAACACCCGGACATACAGACATCGCAATCCCCTCACCCCTTCAATCTTTGAAGAAAATATCTTAACCCATTAAAAATATTTTTTCATAAAGAACAACTACTCAAGGTGATTCGTGATATGCAAATTGATTATTTCTGAACCCATAAGATATAGTTCCTTCACACACACACACACGTAGTAGTTGTATTAGTTCCACACAACAAATGCAATCGTTATGCAAATGAACTTTATTTTCTTCTTAATTCTCATAGTCAAATGTTATTGAATTTCTTCTATTTCTTACTTCCGATGAGACTTTTTATTCATTTCTTCGTCCGCATCTGATTAAATTTCTGTTGGAAGGAATAAAAAAAATATATTTCAATATCATGCAAGGAGGATTAAAGAGGGTTAAAATTACTTATTTTTATTGCACTTATGCTTATTATTTCTGCTTCTCCTTGTATTTTTTGATTAAATGTTGCAAATGAGAAACTTCTTAACACTTTTTGTGCCTTATTGTTTGCCATTCTTTACCATTCTTATTCCACTGTTACTAATATTAATCTTTGCATATTGAAACTTAATTAAACATTTTTTTTATTTTACTTGACAAAAATAGAATTTATGGGGAGAACTTCAAGGCCTACTTAGTGTTGACAAAATCGTGATTTTCATTTGTGTCGTTAAATGGACGGCTCGTTGGAAAAAAATGAATTTTATGTCCTATACAGCAATAATTTGGACTTTAAAAAGTAGTTATTACTTTTTTTTGCTAAATGGCGAATAATTAATGAATGAAAATCGATGGACTTTGGTAATTTTCCACGTTGAAAACTAGTTTTTAGTTGGTTTGAAGTTTGAGGAAGTTTGTCAAATTTAAATCAAATTTAAGTGAATTTGTTCCTAAAAAGGAGTTCGAATTTAAATAATTGAATCAATTGAAACTTCATTTGACTTAAAATTTGATTCTTATTTTGATTTTTGCTGTGCGATTCTTAGCTTATCGAAGTGACACATCATAATAATGACATGGTTAACACATTTGCCACGACGTCGTGACAACGGTCAAATGACCGTCATTTGACGATTTTCCAAAATTCCTCGAAAAATGTTATACTTACTTACTTACTTCGCTGACCATACAGATCAACTGTGATCCATGGCCTCTCGTAGATGTCGCCTATAACTGGTTCTATCGCCGAAAATTGAAAAATGTTATAAATGACTTATAATTGGATACAAAAAGATTCATTTAGTATCAATCGACAAAAATTTTTAATATCAAAAAATTGGCTGCCATAAGAAGTCCAAGTGTCAATTTTGATGTTAACTGCCATGAAAATTGTCACTTGGATGCCATTTGATCGTCATTTTACTGCCATTTAGACTTTGTACTGAACGAGTTAGTATCAATCTAAGGATGCATGTGGCAAGATGCAACACATTTTGTATTTTAACGTGAAATTAGGCCGAACACATCCATTACGTTGGCATCAGATCACTTTCACGTCTTACTATGCTGATCAGCAACTACTCCTAACAAACAAAGAGAGCACTTTTAAGTACCGGAGTAGTATTTCTATACCATGAAAGTATGTTCTTTATCTGTTAGGGTAGATTATGTGATTCTGGATTCCCATAATGGATTGGAAAATTTTATTTAACTTTCGCAACTTTCTATCACAGCCTAGTTCTTTGTTAATGAAGATTTCAAGGATCAAATCCTTCAACACATCCAGTCAAACTCAAAACAATCTTCATAATCTCAAAGACAATCAAAAATTTCCAAGAAACTATCATCAAAACCTTGAAAATCAAACACAGCTTGATGAAATCATCGAGACAAAAAACAAATCTTTTATCTCCATCCAATCTTCCTTAAAGGAATTCCTCTCAATATTTTTTATGAATAAATTAAATTTCAATAATTAAAATCAATTCATAAAAAACAGTTTAAAAATCATGCATCATTTGAAAGGATGTGCACGTAGCATAAGAAAACAAGAAGCAACTGGGAAATATTTACCCATATTGAATAATATATATGCTGTGCCTGTATATGAAATGAAATAAAATAAAATAGGGAAATGAAGAGGAGAGTGAGAGGGTTTAGAATAACAATAATAATAATAATGATTTCGTCGCATCTTTATCATTACGGAAAGATGAAAAAAATACTTTTTAATGCGTTCGATTCTAATTTTAATTTTTCATCTTCTTCGTCGTCATTCTCACTTAAAAAAGAACAGAATTTCGATATTGGAAGTGTCGTGTTTTTTATGTGCATTATTTCCGAGAAAGCGGATGTCACAACTGTATGCATTCCTCATCAAAATGAGAATATATAAAATAAAACAGTTGAAAATCTTTCTGAGAGCGAAAGCCTTAATGTTATGCTTGTTGTTTTCATTTACTCCGTTAGATGCAACATATCATATGGAATTAATTAGGAATCGGAAGAGATGCTGATGATATGAAATAATTTAATTATTTATTTTTTTTTTCTTTCTTTAAGAGATATGACTTTAATGAAGCATGGAAATTAAAAATATTTTGGGAATTAGAGTTGAAGGAATTTTTTGAAAGAAGTATTACGGATGTCTTGTGATGCTGGGTGATTTTTGAAGGTTGAAGAAGAGTTTTTCCTTATGTGATTCATTCTAAATTGAAGATTGAATGTTTGCGGCAACCTAAATTAGGTTCTTTATGGCATAATCAGCTATAATCAACTGTTTGGACACCGATGTAATGCCATTTGTGACTAATTGTGTGATTGAGCTCAACATTAGATTATCACTCAACTTAAAGGCATAAGTGTGAGTATTCGTGATTAGTATTACACTGATCTGAAAGTTTCTAGACAGTGTATAGATGGTTACTGCTTATGCAGCTTTACTTGGAAATTCCAACATGCAGTGTCTTTTATTGTTCATCAGCAATTTACATATGATGTCCTGTACTTGAATAACTCAAGTCGACTGATCGATCCAAAAGAGTTTGGTGCTATTGTCCATGATTAAATCTAGTATCTAGTAGGCAAATCTCAGGAAATAACAGCAGGCAAACAATTAGTGGGCAAGTGTTAGTGAGCTTCAATGCCAAATCAGAGTCACACCGGTCCAAGAAACCTTACATAAGCCCCTACAGAACCCTCTCATCATTTATGTATTCCACCTAATGACCAACTGACCCAAATCCCACAAACATCATCAATCCCACCTCACAATAATGACAAATATAGAACACAAATGTCAAAAAAAGAAACAAGAAATCATCCAATTCCTGTAAATTTAATATCCAAGTCAACGTCAATGCACATTTAAGGACTTTTGTTGATAGATAAATGCGAACGACTTTTCTGTCTTTGACGTTATTTCTCTTTTCTTCGAGATGATAAATAAAGTATAGCCTGTGTAGCTGTTTGTTTTTTGATCATTTTTTTTCTTCTTCTTATTCTCTGTGTTGTAAGTCACTCGTGACACTTTATTGCAATTTATGGAAATGATTGTGTAAAGTGAGAAATTGTTTTTCGATATATGGGTGGACTTTTATGGCTGGAAATTGTAATGAGCATTTATTTAGCAATAAAAGCTTGTTTGTTTTAATATTATTGACATTGGTTGGAGTTTATTTATGGGATTTTGTACATTGACGATCCAGTTATTGTAGTTTAATGTGAATTACTAAATTGATATTGAGAATGGATGTAATTTATATTGGAAGTTGATCCTGGGATTTAGTGAGTGGGTCAAAGTGGGTTGGTGACGTGATTGATGCGTTTTTTGGGATTTTATTGTTACACATCAATCCAAAAGGAGTTCAAGACTCAAATTATTGAATTTTGATTTATTAATTAAATTGGCATTCTGCAAAGCATTTCAAACAACCCCGATAGCTCAGTGACAAGAACGTAGGACTAGAATTCATATAACATGGGTTCGATTCCCTTTCGGAACAAGTTGTTCGAAAAGAATTCTTAAATCTCCTATACTGTCAAGTCTTAGGTCATTAAGTATCAAAATGACGTCTCAGCACTGGCAGTTATGTTGATTTACTGTATCTTCTAAAGGGGTCGTTCACTTATTACGTTACGCAAAATAAAGAAAGTTTAGAACCCCCCCCCCTCCTTGTAAAAATTTCCAAACCAAAAAAAAAAAATTTTTTTGGTTACTGTCAAAATCGTCCTTAAAAAGCGAACGTAATAAGTGAACGGCCCCTAAGATACAAGGTACTCTATGATAAGACATAATGCCCTGTTAGAGTAGTTATGCAAAAAATCGAAGCTTGAAGTCAATTCGCCTTAACCGGCAATAGACAGGCATTTTAGTACCATGATGGTCTGTTCTGTGTCATGAAAGCAGTCTCTTTGCCTATTAGGGTCGTATTTTGTATGGAAAAGTTGACTCAGGTTCGATATGATTCCACACAAAATTTGAATTTCCACTTCCGAGTTCAGACAAGAACTGTCCACAAAAATCACAGAATATCCCATCCAATCTGCTAATACCACACCACCTCATAAATCCATCATTTCTCACATCCCAATCCATATAAAATAATGTTTTCATCTCATCATAAAAATAGATACACAACAGTCTCCGTGCATGCCGAAGAGAAAAAAAAAACGTAGATAAATGAGCGATGGGAATATTTAAAGCACAGAAGTAACATCATCTCTGATTCAATTCTTTTCTTTTTTCCATTTCAATACTTCAATTTCATGTACAAACAATAAATATACTCGGCATGGAATTTTCTTCCTTTTTTTTTGCCTCTCTCTCTCATATCCATTCAACATTTCAAGTCGGTATCGGCACGGATTACGATATGAACAAGTAGAGAGGGTAATGTCTTTACGTAAAATACACGACGAGTATGCGCACAATGCCAAAACTTTCTCCCACTATTCCCAATCTTTATGACTTTTTTTTTGTGCTTGCTCTGCTTTGTTTCCTATCAATTTTTTTTTCTCGTATCGTTTGACTAAAAAACGGAAATTTACATTCGTACACACAAAAAAAATAAAGCAGCAGCAGCCAGCACACACTGAATTGAGTGTCGTGTGTGCGGAGAGAGGAATAAAAAAGTTGATTAAACTTGCAATATTAATCTCAAATCGAAAAAGAAGAGAAAATTCTTTCCATTTTTCGTCGTTGTCGTGTGGAACTTGGAGCTATGCTATGTACGGATGGAAATAAAGTATGAAAATTGGAATAGCGCATAGAGAGTAAAAATGATAATTGATTGGTAAATGGCAATCAATTGAGGGTGGGACTAATTGATTGATTGACTTTTGGGGCTTCGATTGGAAATGAAGCTTTTTTGATGTGGGGGGTTTTTGTGTAGTTGCGCAAAAATGGGGAATTGATGGAGGTTGATTTGGGGATTGTTGGTTATAGGTGAATTGTTTGGGATTTATGGGAATTGCTTTTGATTTTTCAGAATTCTACTCTGATGGATTATCTCGTCCAAACTGCGAGCCCGATCGGCACATATTGAAATGTTGCCACCACGGTGACGAGTCGGTCGTATACTTAAAGCCAAGTGGCTGCCACTTGACGAAAACAACCGGCTTTAAGTATACGACCGATTCGTCGCCGTGGTGCCAACATTTCAATTTGTGCCGATCGGGGAGGTATCCAGAATTCCTAATAAATTCTTTAGACCGAGACCGAGACTACCCTGGACTTCCTGACACAACACCCTTCCTGGTTTTCTTAATCCGAGGAAGTTCCTGGTAGTCTCGGTTTCAGTCTCGACATCGGAAAACCTTTAGTTCCTACAATCTTGGATGAACTATAAACTAGAGCCGTAACCTGCAGATCTGCGCATCTGAAATGCAGTAAATGCACGGTGTTGCAATTCATGGCCGAACTCTAATTCTAATTATTAATGCTTAATTGATAATTAATGATTGGTGAAGCTAAATGGTAAATGAGAGTCAACTTATGTCGCAATTTTGAGGATGTTCGGTTGCTATGCACGTAAATAAGCAATGCATAAATAAGCAACAACCGAGCGACACAAATGAAGTTTGTTCAGTTTGGCATCCACATGACTGTCAAAAATAGTCGACTTCCATTACTTACTTACTTCGCTGGCCGTACACATCAACTGTGATCCGTGGTCTCTCGCAGATGTCGCCTATAACTGGTTCTATCGCCGGCTTCCGCCTGCCAATTGCCAATACCAAATGCAATGCTGTCTCTTTCAACAGCTGCCTTCCAGGAGTTTTTCGGTCTACCTCGGGACTTCCATTAGGTGTTCATAAAATAAGTTATACGGAGCCTGATAAGCTCTGAAGCATTCTTCATTTGTGTCGTTCGGGCAAAAATTATTCTCAATAACCCCACCTAACCTCCATCAATCCAGACCACGTAACTCACCTTCATACCCAAAATCACCACCAAAAAAAAAAATCATCATCTTCCTCAAAATTCAATTCAATTTCAATCATCAAAAGCTCAGTCGTGAAAGAAGAAAATTTCCATCAACAAATAATACCAAGAAGATTCTCATTCAAGGAACAAGAAGAACATCCACCAAAAAAAAAATCACACAGAAAAAGAGAGAAGAAAAAAAAATTTTCATTACAGCACCAAAAAAAAGCTGAAATTCAATTTTTTTTTTCTTTTCTTTCTCCATCATCATAATCATCTTCAATCGTACGTAGTACATAAGTATCTGCGCATTATAATTGGAAATAAAAATTACACACAGCACAAAAAAAAATGTTGTAAAAAGAAAAAAAAAATTATTGTGTGTGTATAAAGGTTAATCTCAATTCTTTCCTATCAGCGGGAAATGAAGGTGTTTGGAGTTGAGTTGAGTTGTGGATCCGAGGGGTGGGATGTAGCAGGGGTTGAAATCGACTTGGACTTTGAATGGAGTCGAGTCGACTATTGCATACAAAATTCGAGTCGACTTCGAGCTCTTGTCATAGATCAAAACAGGAGTGAATGCAAATGGGTTGCAGCCACTGATGATTCAGAAGACAGAAAGAAGGTATTTGATATGTAGCCATAGATCCACAAAAGTGATGAAGGAATGTAATACACAATTACTAACTTGCTTATTTGTATCACTAGTTGAATTTATTAATTGTCTTGTATGGCCTCCTTCAGATGGCACTTGACCCTGATTCAATCGATGGATATGCAGTTACCGATCCACAAAATCAGTGTAGAGTTGTGATAAATAGTCATTTAATTGCTTACATACATCGCTGTTCGTATGGATCAATTATGATGAATGACTTTCTTCAGACAGTGCCTAATTATGGTTCTATCAATGGATATGCAATCAAAGATCTATAAAAAAGTAAGAAGTGACGTGACATACAGGAACAGATCCAGAAAATTGAAGAAAGTATTTGAAAACAGTCATTTATCCTTTGGGATTCATTAATGAGGTCAAAGGTTAATCGCATGCCGTAACCTCCCTCAAACAGCACCCAATGCTGTCTTGCTTGCTGGATATACAGTCACAGATCCACAACAAGGAAGAAATAAAGTAATATACAGCCACAGAATCCAAAAAAAAAAAACAAGAAAATTTTCAACAAATTTAAAAATTATTCCCGAGCAGCACAATTTAGTTGCTGGCGACTAAGTCGCTGCATAGACTGCTGCATGACTTAAGTGTGCCTCGACAGCACCGTAATATATTCGTTCTAACCTGCTGTTTCAGAAATAAACTCTTTGGTGCTGCTTCAAATATCTAAGAAAGACAATATTCAAAATAATATCCCGAGCAGCACAATGTAGTTGTCGGCAAGACCAGAGTGTGTCTTGACGGATTTAAGTGATAACTGATTTTTGTCAATTTTTACGGCAAAACATGAACAGCCACAAATAAAATAAAGCAAAAATTCCTATAATTCACACTAATAAATCAATAGGAATCGAACTCATCAAATCTATCAAAAAAATAGTAAAATAAAAATTGCAAAATTTGTCATACTAGAGCAATTCAACTACAAATATCTCCATATCTCTCCATATAATCTACAGCAGCAGCAGCAGCAGCAAATATATCACACAAGAATTTATATATCATTTTATTATATCGCATATAGGAAAAAAAAATCGCTGTTTTATTCTCTTCGGTATTTTTTAATATCAATCATTTGATTGTATTATATATATATATATTTTTTTTTTGGGCGGGCTTCCAATCCAATCGCCGTTTGTACTGCTAAGATGTGTGATAATAAATGTATTTGTGATTCCCGACTTAAAAAAAATACACTTTTTTTTATTCTCATATTCTTTTCTTTTCTCGGGTCTGTATCAATATTATTCCTCTCTTACTTCGATATTATAGCGAGACGTGTGTCTCTATTTTTATGATTGTGACAATTTTTTTTTTATATATGTTGCCATACCCAATGCGGTTGTGTTCGTATTTGAATGCACTTTTTAGACGATTTTTTTTAAAAAATTCTCTCAATTTTTTTACTCACCAATACAATGAAAGAATTGTGTAAGAACTTGTATGCTGTGTATATACAGTCCATGCTGCTCTCAGCTCTCACAAACAAGAGAGCGGCTTTTTAACAAAAACTCGTCTAAAGTCGTAAATTGCATTGAGTTACATCAACAATTGCCTTTGCTTTACCTTACAACTCACACACACACATACATATACACATACTAGTATAATTTTTACATATGTATATACACAGTGTGTACAATTTTTACACATCGACCGTATGGGTAGCAAAACATAAACACAAAATCGAACACATCCCAGCAAAAGCGCCTGTTTGTTCGACAAGAAAGAAAAGACACAAAAAAAAAAAAAAAGAAATAAAGAAGAAAAACCGAACCGAAAAAAATTATATCGTTCAAACACTATCGCAGTCGATTGAATATTTTCTTTCCATTTAGTCACTTAAATCTTTTAAAGCAGTGAACATCGACGTCGTATTTTTTTCCTCAATACAGCAAAAATACAAGAATAAAAAAAAAGTTTCGACAACAAGAAGGAAAAAAATAAATTTTTTTTTTAATTTTGTACACACAAATAATATTGATAAATTTAATTAATTAATTATTGAACGATAAGGACAGCAAATTGTGCAAAAAAAAATTATATAGTCGCGAAATTTTACACATGGATTTTAGTTTTATTTTATTTTTTTGTGGAGAATTTTAAATAAAAAAAAGACAATTTTTTTTTGTTTGTGAATAAATTTTTTTGTTGATTTATATGAAAAATTTGATTTTTTTGGAACTGTGAATCAAGTGAAATATTTAAGAATTGCAAACAAATCAAGTGTTATAAAAGTTGAGACAAATCAAGTGAAAATTCAATCAAATTGACAAATCAGAAATTGAAATTTAAAATTGAACAATTTAATTTAAAATTGAATAAAAGTGAATTCAAATATTGACAAAAAAAAATAGAATTGAATTTCAAAAATTTAAAAATCTTCAAATTTCAATTCAACAATTTAAAAACAAAATTTCAAATTTGAAGATTCAACAAAACAAAAAATTTTTAAATTTCAAGATTCAATTTAAAAATTTTAAAAAAATTCAAATCATCTGGAAAAGTTAAAAATTCATCATAATATTTAAAATCATCAAAAATTGAAAATCATCAAAATATTTAAAATCATCAAAAATATTAAAAATCATCAAAATAATTTAAAAACAGTTTTTAAAAATCATCAACAATTTAACAATTAATTCTGAATTCAAAACAAACTTTCAGAATTTAAAATTCAACAAATTTGAAAATTTCAATCAAAGCAAGTGAAACATTAAGAATCAAAACAAAAATTGAAATCAAAGTGAACATTGAAATTTAAAAATTGTGAAGTGTCAACCAGAAAATTGGAATTTTAACAATTCATCAAAGTTCAATTTAAATTAAATTTGACAACATTTTTAAAAACTGAAAAACATTTTAAAAATTGAAAAAAGTTTCAAAATTCAAAAAGTGAAGAATTTGCAAAGTTAAAAAGATTTTAAAAAAATTCAAAATTTTAATAGAATTGAATAATTAAAAAAAATCAGTGATTAATATCCACTCGACATCCAACAACCGTCATTCGATCTGTTTTTCATCACAAAATAACAAAAAATAAAATTTGATAAATTTTTATTGTGAAACTTAAGAAGAAAAAAAAGTAAAAAAAAGTAAGGTGATAAAAACTAAAAATAGCCAAGATTTACAAAAGAAATTTTCGAGTTGGTGATTGAAAATAAAAAAAGTGAAAAAAAAAATTGTTATTTTTTGACTGTGAGACTCCTTAATGATAAAGGCACAAAAAAGAAAGAAAATTATTAACACATGTGAAATTGAGAAATTTATTAAAAACACATGATTATGGATATTAAATGTGATCATAGCTGAAAAACAGTGAAAAAATATGAAAAAATTTCGATGAACCTTACCAAAATTTGTGAATTAAGGAGTGTCAGAAGCTAGTGAAATGAAATTTTAGTGACCAAAAAAAAAAAAAAAGACGGCAAAAAAATATTAAAAAAAAATTAAGCATATATGAACAATTTTAGTGGAATGCAGCCCACTTTGCCACCGGCGAGTACTGATGATATGGATAGCCTACCTATACAATCGATGGATTGGTTATTCAAGAAAGAACGCATTTATTTATTAGCACAATTTTGGCAACAGGTGAGCAGTGATTAATTTTAATTAAAATATTTTAAAAGACATTCAGCCTCTCAAAAAATAAATCAGCGACTAATTTATTGTCAAAACTAATGTGAAAAATAACAGACATGATTAAATTTGTAAAGGTGTCTAATTTGGAACTTTTTAAGTGATAAAGAAAATAATTTACTGCAGTGAGGTTCGAGTCGTGTCGTTTAAATTGCTTTTCTATAGTCTTCATGTATGACTGTGTAATGTTCATTAGCTTTTTTTCGGTTTGGAAAAATTTCTTTTGTCGGTAAACTGATTGTCGTCAATAAAAATAAAAAGTCATTTTTAAATACTTTAAATTAAAATTGGATGGATTTTTATTTTATGGTCTTGGAGCTTCGTGGTGGAATGAAATTTAAAAATTTTGAGGATTTTTAAAGGTTAAATTTTGAAGTTTTAGACCGGTTTTTTAAAAAAAAAATAATTTTTTTTTATTTAAAAAAATTCGCATTTTAAATTTTTTTTCCAATTTTGATTCTTTTTTAAAAGAATTTAAATGTTGAATTTAAATTAAGTTTCTTCAAACTTTTCAAATTCAAAAATTATTCAACATTTTGAAGTTTTTAAGAATTTATTGAACTAAGAAAATTAAAATTCAGAAATTAATAAAAATAAAACTTTTAAAAAACATTTCAAATTGAAATCAAATTTCTAAATGAGATAAAGTTTAAAATTGAAACAAAATTGTAAATTCAATCAAATTTTGAAATTTAAATAAACATTTAAAATTGATAAGAATTCTTCCAATTTGAAAAATAATAAATATTTATTGAAATTCAATTTCGTGAACAATTTTGGGTCAGCTGATGTCACGAAACTTATAAGAAAATTAATTATATTGAAAATTAATAGCTGCCAAAATCAATACAATTTAAAAGTTATTTTCAATATTATCGAACAATAGAAATTGTTTATTTCATGAGGTATTCAAATTGCAAAAAAGTTCAAGTTTTGATTTACTTAAAATTGAATTTCAAACAACAAATATTTTTTAAATCCAGAGATTTGTTTGAAACCAAAAATTCATAATTTAAAAAAGTTTCTTGAAAATTAAAACAATTTAAAAAATAAGATTTGAAGATAAAAATAAGAAAAGTTTAAATATATAAAATTCAACATTTTAAAAATATAAGAAACTTAAAATTTATAATGATTCAAATTCTTAATTTAATTTTGAAACAAATTTCAATAATTTTAATTTAATTTTAAAATAAATTTTTCAATTTAAACTTTAATACAAATTTGAAAATTACTGTCAAATTGTTTGAAAAAATTCAAAATAAATCTCAAATTTAAAATTTTCAAAAAAATTAGAAAAATTCTTTTAAAAATTCAAAATAATTTAAAAACTCAATTTCAAATATTTTTAAATCTTCAAACAAAAATTCCTTTCAATTTTATCTCAACAATATTTCACCAATTCCAAATCCTCTCTAAATCCAATATCAATTCCTCATTCTTATTTATAAAAAACCACTTCAAAATAATACTAAAAAAAAAAAAAAAAAAATAAAACAACATAAAAATCACAAAACCTGAATATTAATCTTCTCAGAACACAGAATCATTTCAAGTTATTGACATTGTATTACAACTAAGCGTTGTTCTCCTGTTGTGATGTAATTGACCTATAGTGGAATTGATGCAGTCTTGTAAAAATAAATTTATTTACTTGTTAAAAAAAATTGAACCTTTTTGTAAAAATTTTAATTTTTTTGCAATTTATTATTGCAACTTTGTTTAGTTGTGATTTATAGAAAATGACTGTGGATAAGTTGAGGTTTTGTGAAATTAAAAGTTGATGTCTTATTGGAATTGAAAGATTCTGATAGTAAATGAGAATCTAGTTGGACTTCCTGGATTTTATAATATAATTAGAAATTTAAAAATTTTAAAAATTTAAATTCAAATTGAAGAAATTCAAATTTTTAAAACTGAAGAAATTCTATATTAAAAATTAAGAAATATTCTTGAATTTGAATCTAGAAATTGAAAAATTGAAAGAATTTCAATTTCAAAAAGTTAAAAAATTAAAAATTTTAAATTTATAAATTTAGCAATTTTATCGAAAAGTTGAGCAATTTTATCAAAAGATTGTCAACATAACCTCAAAAAATTCAAAAAAATCATATCAATTTCCATGACCTCCTTCAAGTCCCCAGCTACCACCTCTCAACGACCCAAAATCTCACAACCTCAGCATCTCATCCACAAATGAACATTTAAAAGCTTAAACTTTTAAGTATCAAAAAATGGAATTCGTTTTCTCAAATTAACACTTTCATACATCATAATTGTTTTTAATGGCCATTTCTTTAAAACTGTTGTTCCTCATCATCGTCTTAATTTTCATTTACTTTACTTCCAATTAACATATAATCGAAGATAATTGGACTTTAAAATAAATTAATTAGCTTTAATTTAAAATTCACCGGTAATGTTCATCTTAAAAATAACTTTGAGGTATTTACATATTTGTTTAGAGATTGATTAAGTGGCTATATACTCATATGTATGTATAATGATCATCATGGCTAATAGCGAAATTATAGTTGATGGTTTAATAGGCAGTCAATAATTAATTGAGCTCTGCTTTTTTTTCGTGTGTATTTAAATATTCATTTTTATTTTTTTTTTTGTTTGCTTATTGCTGTTTTGTGATGAATAACGCGTGGATGCTAATGAGACTTTTATGGAAACTTGAATTGACCTATAGGAAATCGATTAAGATTTGAATGATGAGATTGGATTTTTAGAGTTGGGAATTTTAAAATTTTTCAAATTTAATTTGATTTTTTTTAAATTAAAATATGATTTTTTTCAATTTTTAATTGAATTTTTTCAATTTTAAATTGAATTTTCTTCAATTTTAAATTTGATTTTTTTCAATTTTAAATTGAATTTTTAACTTTGAAAGTTAAAAATAATATTAAAAATTTGAAAATTCTTCAATTTTTCGATTAAAATTGACCAAAAATTCAATAATTTTGAACTTTAAATTGAAATATTTTATTAAATTCTCCAAAGTCATCCATCAACTCCATTACATCCCAACCATCAACATCCACAAAAATTTCATATTATTTTTCAATTTTCACCTTCCCACCTTGATATATCCACAACACAGCAATAATTAAAAACCATTTTTATTAATAAATATAATTAAAATTTCAAATATATAAATATGCATCTTAATAGCTTGACTGTGAAATTATAAAGGAAGAATAATAGTTATGAATATTCAACCTGATGATTCACATATATGCAAGAACTTCTTACAACATAAAAAAAAATTGTAAACAATAAAAAGTAGTAAAAAAAATAGCAAAAAAGTGCTTCATTCACACAAATCAACCTCATGTCCGCAAAGTTCTGTTTATGATTTAATGAATAATATTGCCAAGTTTTTTGCAAACATTTGCATATTCATAATTGTAAGTAATGTAAATAAGGAAAAAAACAGCCAGGCACAGCGATTGCAAAAAAAAACCAGTTTATTGATCAAAAAGAGAATTGAAAAAAAATTATTCATCGGTACATAGCAATTATTGTCAATCTTAATGCAATTTAATTGCTGGACGTCTTACCTATCCACATATCCAACTATTGTGAGATTGTCGGATTCGAGGCTAATCTTCATCTTTTTACTGTATTATTGAAAATTATTAGATAAAAAAAAATAAGTTTGAGTTCATATGTGAATTATGGAAGCGATTAAAAATGAATTATGGAAGCATCATGAAATTGTTCCAGAGTAAATTATTATGTAATGATAATGATTGTGATGTATAAAAGAATATGTGAGATAGTTCTAGGATATGTGGATGAATTGCTAAAGTTGCTCAAAATTACTCACTTTTTCGATAAAATTTCTCAATTTTTCGATAAAATTGCTCAATTTTTTGATAAAGTTGCTCAATAATTCGATAAAATTGCTCAATTTTCGATAAAGTTGCTCAATTTTTTGATAAAGTTGCTCAATAATTCGATAAAATTGCTCAATTTTCGATAAAGTTGCTCAATTTTTCGACAAATTTGCTCAATCTTTCGATAATGTTGCTCAATTTTTCGACAATGTTGCTCACTTTTTCGATATTGTTGCTCAATTTTTAGACAAAGTTGCTCAATTTTTAGACAAAGTTGCTCAATCTTTCGATAAACTTGCTCACTTTTTCGAAAATGTTGCTCAATTTTTCGACAATGTTGCTCACTTTTTTGCTCAATTCTTAATTAGTTCCTCAATAACCCAACAAAGTTGCAAGTTCCAAAACTCCAAATTCTTTCCAATCACCGCCCACCAACTATGCAGCATTAATTAACTAGCCTCAACCATCAACAAGCAGCAAAGCAAATTATAAACATAAATATTTTCTAGTATTTTATTTTTTTGCATGTAAAACAAATAGCTCAGTATGGTGTTGAATCAAATTATGTGTGTAGCATATGATAAGTGATTTGTTGCTACATGTCTAACTCATTCGGTTATTGAAACTAATTTAGCAATGGGAATATTATGAATATTTTTTTAGAAACCGAACGCAATCTGGTAATATTGTGAAAAAAGTGAAAATTTTTCCGCATTGCCACTGATTGATTTAAGCTTTATGCCTCCTTTTTGTGATTTATTGAACGTGAAAATGCATAATTTTTGTTGTTGTTGTACAAAACAGCTCGCGGGGGTTGGAAATTGAATAAAAAATCAGGACTAACGTTTGGTGAGTCCACACACGACAACGACGAATGCCGGAAAAATTGAATTTTTTTCCCACACGCGGAAAATTGGAAAATTTCCCTTTTTTTATTTTTTTGGCATAAAATTGAACAAGCAGCAAGAATATCAAAGCAATGTTGAGCCGCTCGTTCCTCAACTGTCGATAATACGATTTTGATTGTTTTCGGCTCGAACCCTCCTCCAAAAAGAAATAAGTAGTATGTCTTAAAGATCCAGAGCACATACATATCGTCCGCGTCAAAATTGATAGGTTTGCCTTTGATTTTTCTGGATATTTATTAGACATAGCACAAAAAAAAAGAGACGCAGAAGTGGAAGGAAACAAAGCGAAGAAAGAAAACAAAAGGAACAATTTTTTTTTTTTTGTATTAAATTCAATGCTTCGTGGATTTTTGAGACTAACGAGATTTTGATTATTTATTAATGACAACAGAATATTCTGATACTTTTTTTTTATTTCTGTTTCCCATAATTCAATAATTTTTTTTTTTTCATTTTTTTTATTTCTCAAATTAAATGGAAATTGTTTTCTGAAGAATGGAATAAAATGTTTCATTTTTTGAGGGACTTGGACATGATGTTCTTATTTTTTTCGGGGAGATTGTTGTGGCTTTAAACTGTTAAAGTTTTTGGTGCGTGAAATTTATGGAAAGAAAACAGAACTTTTTTGGCTGTGAATTTTTTAAAATTGAAGACTTAATTTTGAAGACAAGAGAAGAAGATGGAGCTCCCCTCCACCTTGAGGTACTTGAGGGAATTGAAAATTGAACTAATTTTGATGAATTTTTTGTTCCTGAAAATTGGAAACAATTTTAAGAGCTTAAATTGATTTTAATGATTTTTTAGAAGAACTTGGTGAAATTGACTTGATTTTGAAGAGTTTTGAGTCAACTTGAGTCTAAATTGCATGAATATTGCAATATTCAACTCTCAGTGCTGCATAGTACCTGCAAAAAATTCTTAAAATCTCAAATTATAGCTACTCTACCTCATATAGTCACTATAGTCACAATTACATCAATAACATCCATAATTTCTACAATATCTACACTCCTTAGTCACTATAGACTTTTTATGCAATTTAATCACTATAATCTCAATTGTCATCAATGTCCATACAGTTCCTATAGTCCATAAAGTCTAAATAGTCACTATAGTCACTCTTGTCACTTTAAGCACCAATTTATAAGTTACTATAGACACTATAGTCATCTATTTCACTAAATTCAAATTAATTATTGAATTTCTTAGTCTTTACAACTGCAACAGCCAGTTAAGTCTCTATAATCACTATAAACAGCCATCAAAGCTACCTATAGCTCCTATTCAGTCACCAAACTCTTCAAAAATCACTAAAAATTATCAAAAAATCCCAAAAATTATTAAAATTAATCAAAAACCCCCCACAATCCCCTCCCAAAAAATCTCACCCAAACCCGCCCAGGGTCAGTGAATTCATTCCTCAAATAAATTAGTCAAAGAATTTAAAAAAATAAGCAAAATATTTTTTCTCTCATAGCTGATGACGGGTGGATAGAATAAGAAGGAGCATCTCACTGGCATTGCCTTCTAATTTATTTTGATGTAAATGTTGTTTATGCATGTGAAAACTTAAGATATATATTTTTTTTTTTTGTATATTCATCTCACTCACTTCGCTTAAGTGTATTTAAAACGAGAAAATATGGAAATGTTTTGACGGCAAAAAAAAAGTACTGAAAGTAAAGAAGTCTGCGCGAGATGAAACAAAAAAATGAGCCATGAACATAAATTGATGATGAATATTAAAATTAATTGATGAAATTATCGGATAGTGGGATGAAAAATTGCTATGATGAGATGGATGCACCCAACTCTCACCTTTTCAATTATGGATGAAGTCATGTGTGGAGATTGGTTTGATGCACAGTTGTGGGATGGGAGTTATGGAAAGGATTGACTGATTTTTTAAATTTTTATTCAATTTTTTGAATTTTTAGGTTAGAATTTTCAAATTTTGAGGTTAAAACTCGAGATTTTGCCGATTCTAACCTCAAAATTTCTTAAATTTTTACTGGTTTTTCCTTAAATTAGCGACAAAATAGCAACATTTGGTGAATCCTAACCTCAAAATTTCCTGAATTTTGACTTCAATCCCTGAAAATTCTACAACATTTTTCAAATTGCTCTGATTATCCCTGACGTTCCTGATGAACTCTCCCCAGCACAACCTTCAGTCCAATCCCAAACCATTTTCATATCCACAAACTACAAAATGATTAATAATTATGTTGTAACATATTAAATGCTTTACTATGATTTTTTTCTATATTTCATTCCTCTGCTGTTGCCATGAAGCATATAGAATAAAAGGAATAGAAAATGACTTTATGAAAAATGCTTTTTCAGCTTCATTTGCAATAATATTTTAATTTTACTCTCTTTATGCACATTTATATCTTGTAATATGTTCATTATGAATTGTTTTAGAGTAGAAAGAATTTGAAAAATATTCACATATTAATAAATATGATGTTCTACCTTTTTGAAGGTAATTTGAGGATATTAATTTGAATGTAGTTTAGATGGGGAAAAATATGTTGGGAATGAGAATTGATGAGATTTGGATTTAATGATGGATATTAAATTAAGGTCTGAGGTAAAAGAGTGGATTTTTTGAGAATTTTGTGATTGTTGTGAAGTTTAAAGGAATTATTTTGATACAATCTAGGAATAATTGTAAGAATCTAGTACTAAAATTGATGAATCTAGTACAAAATTTGTCACAATCTACTACAAAAATTGAAAATTTGATTCAAATTTGAACAAATCTAATACAAAATTGAACAATCTGCTACAAAAATTGAAAATTTGATTCAAATTTGAACAAATCTAGTAGAAATTGAATAAATCTAGTACAAAATTTAACAAATTCAATACAAAATAGTACAAATCTAGTACAAAATCCTGAAAATCTATAACAATTTTGACTAAACTTCAAGATTCTGGTACAAATGCAATTCATCAACAGAATTCTAGTACTGAATTGTCCTCAATCTTTGCTAATCTAGCACATAAATCTACTATAATTCTAGTACAATTTTTTCAAATTTCAAAAATCCGTTAAATATTAAATTGCACATTTTTCTCCATAATATCATCCAAAAACTCACTTAATCCATCACCATCTGATCCACATCCATCACAAATTCCCTCAAAATTCCTCTCATTCTCAAAAATATCAACAAAAAATACACACAAAAATGCTCCATAAAAAAATCAACATCCATGAGCTACAACAAGCAACAAAGAGGATCATAATTAACTGTAATTAAATGAAAAAAAGGCAAAGCCCTGAAAAGAAGAAACTTTTTTTTTGTGTTGTTTCTCATTCTATCTCCATTAAGAGCATTCGGCAGCATCGGTAGTATCAAAATAAGAGTAAAAAGTATTCAGACATGGCTGTTTGTGAATGGTAAAAGGCAAACAATTTTTTTTTTCCTGCTGTTCCAGCCAACAACACTTCCACATTTGCCGTTTTCTTAAAAAAAAAAAAAATAAGCAGCATCGCCCAAGAAGAGCACTAAAAAAATCAATAATATTAAATTTTTACCATCCCAGCCATCTTTAACCATCGTGGATTCTGTGGTTAAAGTTGAGCGCGCGAGTATCGCCATTTAAAATGCGACGGCAAAAAAATAGTTTCTGTTCTGCTTATTTTTTTTTGTGTGTACACTCAGACATAGACGGGGCAATAGTAAGTAATACGAGCTGTATAAAAGTGTTGCAGGCAGTTGACCTCTACAATTAAAATTAAAGTTTTTTTCTTCTCGATTCTTTTTTTTTTTGGTATATAAAGCTGTGCCGATGCGTGCATGTGTGTTATATACTTAATGGTACATAGAAATGCGTTGTGCCTGAATATGAATGAATTTTTTTTTTGTGTAATTTTCATCCAGCTAGGTCAGTTATCAGGCTGAAAATAAAATAGAAGTGAGGATGTAAGAAGAAGGAACATTTTAAATTAAGATGAGATGGCATGAAGTGTTTATGGCTTGCTGAGAGCCTGACGCTAGATGTCCAAAGTCATTTGAATGGAATGAACCTAATTATTGAGTGTTTATTAGGGTTAGGGGTGTCTTAGGGGGGTCTTCTTGGATTTTAAGGTGAATTTTGCAGGCATTAGAGCAGGAATGGTCAACCTTTGAGTCGCGGCACACCAGCGTGCTGTCAAAATGCTTGAAAATGCCATGAACTGTATGTATAGTACGGTTTCGATCGAGGCAAACCATCAAGGTGTGAAGCGAATAATCAAAGGTTGTTCACTACTGCATTGAAGCCTTAAAGTTAAGGAACTGCCTGAAATCATCACCAAGAGCCAATTACAATCCCAAAATCCTCACAAAACACCTAATTACCTCAAAAAAGTCACAATTATCCCAATTATAAGAGGCACACATCCATCGGCAGATTTCAAACTGTGCCATAAGAATGAAGGGAAGTGATTTTCAGCATCTATTTGATGAAATGTTCCACAAAAATACCCGACAGCGTGCGAAATAACACAAAATTCTTTAGAATAATCCCCCTCATATACAGCATGCTACCCCTCTTTGTGAGTCGCGTTCCGATGGTTTGCCGTACATCCAACACACACCTAGGCGCGTTCAGATGTAAACATGATGAAAACAATTTAAAGTTAGTCGATGATAGATTGTGGCTGGGGCGAAAAAAAGGAGAAGATTAATTAGTGTGAGGGGCATAGCTTAATTGTTGGTGGAAATTCCGGTGGAAAATTCCTTAAATTTCACATCATGTTCATCAACTCATACTTTTGGACATGCCATTTTGAGGATGAGGACCTCAAATTAACCCCTCTGAAAATTATCTATGCAGCACAGCTCTAATCTGACAAATTCAATCGGTTTGAAATGTTAAACTCGGGGGGTTAGTTAATTGAAAGCATCACATCGATAGTTACTTATCTGACTACTTACAATACATCCTCACATGTATCATCTTCCATGATGGAAAAATTGAAAAAAAAGGGAAAATTTTACGTCCATGACTTTTGGTCCTCTTTCCCTCCTCTTAACGATGATGATGATAAAAAAATAATTTTATATTTATTGAGATGGAAAATCAAAAGGAATTGAGGCTAGAGTGAGATGGACTGACTTGACTGACTGTTTGTCAGATAATTATTTGCATACAGTCTTCTTTTATTTTGTATTCTATTTAAATACGAGTAGTTATCAATGCGATTTAAAATGAACAGAACGACGACAGATGATGGTGGTATTAATTATTAATGGTTTAGTTTGCATGCTTCCATTTTTTATACATGTATATTAGAGGATATGCTTCATTTTTCTACTCTCTATTTCAATTTTTGAGAATTTTATAGATTTTAGTTGATTAGGAAGAATTGGGAAAATAAATCCCAGTTGGGAATTTTGGATTTGGTTTCGCGTCTTTTGATGCGAAATTTTGGCATCTTTTGATGCAAACTTTCGCATCTTTTTATTCAAATTTTCTAGTATTTTGAGACAAACTTTGGCATTTTTTGATGCAGACTTTCGCATCTTTTGATGCAAACTTTTGCATCTTCAATTCAAAAATTCAACTTTTTAATACAAAAACTCAAAACAATTTTCTAAAATCTCTCAACTCATCCAATTTATTTAACATTAATTTCACAATTTTCTCTCAAAAATAATTTTCTCGACTTTTTCTTATAAAATTATTCAAACTTAAAACTTACAATAAAACTAGTTCTCATATCACATAAAATGTCACAATTAATTATTTCGCAATTATTTGTGAATTAGAAAAAGTAGAAAAGAGATTGAGACACAATAGCCAACAATGAAACTTGAAATTAAATCAGATCTCATAGAAAATTATTAGGTAGCCATTTAAAGGTCATGTTGAGACGTTTTTTGCTGGTCATTTTGGAAAGGGGAGAATTTGTAGATTGTGACTTGATTTTGAGTTGAAATTTAGAATTTTTGAGCAATTTAAAGAAAAATATTTAAAATTGTTAAAAATTCAATTTTTTAAAAATTTCGAATTAATAAAAATTTGACTTTTAAAAAATTTAAAAATTTAAAATTTAAAATATTTAAAAAAATTAAATTTTTAAAAATTTAAAAACAAAAAAATTCAAGTTTTAAACAGAGACTAAAATGAATGAAAAAAATCTTTGATGAAAAAAATCATTTTTTTCCATGATGAAAAAAATCATTTATTTTTTTCATAAAACGTACATTATTACGTAGAATTTAATCACGTAAGCTTCATAATTACGTAGAATTTCATCAAGGGCAAAAAACATTGTTTAAAATTTTTCTCAAAAGTTTTGTGTCAAATGAAAAATTTTGAAATTTTTTAGCTCAAATATTGAATTAAACTAAGTATTTTGAAACTTTACATGTTATTTAACTATATTTAATAAATTAGTGTAGTTTTCTGGTGTTTAAAGTACTCAAATTTATCAAAAATTTGTGTACTTTTTCAATGGATTTAAAAAAAAAATACCAAACTTCGTAGTTCATTTTCACGAATCTAACTAGTTTAAAAAGAAAACTTAATATATTAAATATAGTTAAATAACATGTAAAGTTTCAAAAACTCTAGTTTAATTCAATATTTGAGCTAAAAAAATTTCAAAATTTTCATCATGATTGACACAAAACTTTTGAAAAAATTTTAAACAATGTTTTTTGCCCTGCGTGATGAAAAAATTATGAAGCTTACGTGATTAAATTCTACGTAATAATGTACGTTTTATGAAAAAAATAAATGATTTTTTTCATCAAAGATTTTTTTCATTCATTTTATTCTCTGGTTTTAAATTTGAAAAAAATTTAAAAAAATAAAAAAAAGTTAAAATTTTTTTAAAAATTAATAAACCAAATCCCACAGTAATTCTAACTGGGTTAATGCCATCAGAATTAAACATGACCGAATAAAAAAAAAAAAAAACTAAAATTATTATCTCGGGGAAAAATGTTTCACGACTGTACACATATCCATATATATATATTTTTTAATAATATTTGTTCTGATATGTATTCAATGTGTAAGCCATCTTTAAATAAGTTTGATTTGGTATTAATAAAACCGGTTTTTTTGCTCTCTTCTCTCATGTGTTCATTTATACCGTGAGCCAGAAATGATTTTAATGATGTTCAATGCAAAAGAATTAAAAAAAAAGGTTTCAAGTTTATTACTGCCTGAAATGGTATTGCTTTCAATATATTTTTTTGGGGTGGACATAAAGGAAGCGTAGAAGGAAACAAAACAAAAAATCTCTTTTTTTTGCTCTTTTTTAATGCGAGTGTGTTGAAAAAACATTGAAAAAAAATATAATATGTAATTTGATTTGCATAAAATTAAAATCTGGCAAGACTTTCTACTTTTTTTTTTTTGTTCCTGACATGATTTTTGATCATCAAAACTTCTTATGAGGACAATCATGTAGGGCATAAAAAGGGTGGTTTTTTTCATATGGGTTTTGCATTGGGAACGACAGCAAAAAATATTAGATTCAATAAATTATTATTAACGAAATTTGAAACGCACAAAAAATTATGAAATTCGGGTTTTTTTTTTTTTGTGGAAAATGAAAAATTAAATTTGAATTTTTTGACAATCGACAACAGCGGTGTAAGACATGCACGCATACATATGGAAAGATGGTATTGTTATGAATTTAGGAGTTTAATGCTCTGTGACAAATGATGTGTGAGAAATAGTGGATTAGATGTGATTTTTAGGTTATAATATTGAAAAATTGATGAATTTTAATGGTTTTTTCAATTGTCATCAAAAAGCATTGACTAAAATGCAACGGCTTATCCAAATTTAAATCTTAAAAAATCAAAAACAAAATGGCGAATTTCCTCACCTCGAAAAGTTTTTTGGCAATAATTCTGAGATTAAACAATATTTTGACACCAAATCTTTACCAGATTGTTTAAAAAAGTGGCAAGCGTAGAGTAAACAACAATTTTCATATTCTAACCTCAAAAAAGTATGAAAAAATTAAAAAATTTCTAGTTTGCCTCATCAATATTCAATCCATAGACCCCCTATTACCCCGTTACAAATCATAAATTTTCACAATTAAAGCTGAAAAACTCATGTGCTATACTTTTTTATAATGGTACGATCAAATGACTTATAATTTCCAGTGAAATTCAGCTGCTCACTCATACAGTCAAATGATAGATTAAAGCTAATGACATTGCGTGCACTTAATGTTCAGCATATAATAGCTGCGATCGGCAGTTTTGCAAAAAACAAATTATTTGAAACAATATCTAAGCGCCATTCATAGATTTGCACATAATATCGCGATTTCTTTTGCATCATGTCTAGTCATGACTCATAAGCATTTATCTTCATATGTTTTTTTGTGTATATATATACAAATTGTACATAAAGATTAATTACGTAGAATGGATGAAAAAAAAAATTGTTGTTTATACCAAACATGATGATGATGATGATGATCGACATTGGTGGCACATATGAAGTCAAAGAATAATGCGCGTGAGCAAGAGTGAGAGGACATGAATGCCGGAACATATGTTGCGGTCAATTTAGAAATTTCAAAAAGGCATCGCACACATCGTTTTTTTTTTATTTTATTTTGCATATGTGTAGAATTTTCTGCTGATTTTTCCGCATATATGATCCACGTGATGTAGTCAATTTACAAAATCACTTGGGCATCGAGTAGAACAAAGGTAAAATAATACATATGGAATAAGCAGCTATATAAAAGAAAAAAGTAAGAACTAGAAATTATATGCAATTATCAGGCACATGGGTTAATTTGTAAGTTTCACTTTTGCTTTTATTTATTTCGTCTTACACACTTTTTGCCTTCCCTTCAATTTCATTTCCATTCGACTATGTTCATTGCTTACACCTTGTTGCTTGTTGGATGATTTGGATGTCTAGAATAAAATTTCTTCATCATGCGTGACGACTTTGGGAGTGTGATTTGTTTGGAAGAAGTGATGGAAGATTTTTGATTTTTTCGCATCTTTGAGGCAGAAGTTTGCGTCTTTGAAACAGAAGTTTGCATCTTTGAGGCAGAAGATTGCGTCTTTTAGGCAAAAAATTTGCATCTTTGATGCAAAATCTAAATCTTAAATCAAATTTCTGCATCATTGAAGCAAAAGTTTCGCATCAAAAGATGCAAACTTTCGCATCTTTGAAGCAAAAAATCCCAAATTCCCAAAACATTCAACTTGATCCAATTCAATTGACATCCCTGGCATAATCGCATCACATTCCATCTGACAACATTTCACGACTATTTAAAAATAGAATCATATGTATAAAATTCCCATTCGAGTTCAAGAACTCATAAAGAAAAAAAATAAATATTTTAATGCACTTAATACGATGAGTTATTGCAAGAAAATAATTAATAAATATCGAAAAAAAAAAGTGAAAGTCAAATGAACGGAGCGACAGGAACGACGTGTAGAATGAAAAATGAAATTTCCCGAGCTATTTTACTGAAATTGAGCGCTTCGAAGTGCTTCACTGGTCGATGTCGTGTCTCTATACAGAAAAGATGTTAATTATAGCAACAAAACAAACACAGATGAGATGTGATGTGAAATTTTCCGACTAAGCTGACTCACTTCAATTAAGAGCTCAGGCATTCAATTAATAAATGGCAAGATGAAATGCCGAATATTGAACAGTCACAAAAAAACAACACAAAATTTAAATTTTTTAAAAATAAACTTACATTTTCATGTCTATTGATGTGTGTACCTCTTCCCCCCTCAAGAGAATTATATTGAAATATTGGAAACGCATGCTGATCACTTAAGACAGTTAATTATCCCACCAAGAAAAAAAAACTGTGACGGGAGGCTACACATCTTGTTCAGTTTGGAAAATTTCACAATTCACATTCGACACAAAATTTCTTTCTATCTCGTCATCGCTCAAGCGTGTCAAGAGTGCTTCTCGCGGCTTCTTCTCTTCGTTCCTAAAGCATTAATATTAAAATCTAATCAATTTAGTTAACGGTTTAACTTTCATCATGCAAATTTAGAATTCTGTTTTCATCTCTTACAATGTGGACAACAACAGTACAATGTGTTGTGTGTCGTTTGAAAATGAGAACATTTGATAGTTCTTTGTACCGAAATGAACAACAACATATTGAGAATAAGAGGAGATATGAATGAAGACAATCGATTCTTTTTGTTGTTGATGATTATAATTTTTTGTGTATTTATGTGAAGAATAAGAGATGCGAACGGCCAATGATGGTTGGAATATTGTATTGTTTGGAATGAGCAAAGGGATGGGAATGTTTGGGTAAGATTTGCTCAGTTTTGAGCGACTGTTGCTCAGATTTGCTCAGTTTTGAGCAACTGTTGCTCAATTTTGCTTAGTTTTGCTCACTTTTGAGCAACTTTTGTTTAATTTACTTACTTTTGAGCAACTTTAGCTCAAATTTGCTAACTTTTGAGCTATGATTCTTACTTTTGAGCAACTGTTGCTCAGTTTTGCTCACTTTTGAGCAACTGTTGCTCAGTTTTACTTTGTCTCAATTCTTCTAGATTTTAATTTCATAATTATTTCAATCAATTCTATTCTCCTCATTCCACAACAAACTAATTTTCTTAGAAAAATAATATGAACATTCGAAAATTTGATTTTAATTCGATTCCATTCCGACTCAAAACTCGAAAATAAAGAAAACAATGGAAATCATTTAGGAATATATATATATATATATTCTGTCTTGCCACTGAATTGATTAATTGCCGAAAATTCTCCATAGTCACGCTAGTAGCACCGACAAATCTTAATCCAAAAATCGAGCATTAATTGATCACACAGTGAAAGAAAATTGTTTTGAATATTTGTTGTACTTGACATGCTCGTAAAAATACACATGAGTGGGCCTTCACGTGTTTATACGATTTTTTAAGAATGAAATTTCTTGTCGATGAGATGGCATTTCCACTTACACTGACAGACACTTTATAACTAATAAACTTAAATTTAATTAGAATTTGATTATTTTTTGTTATTTTTTGCCTCTCGGATTTTTATTACCGATGATGTTGATGATGATTTTATTATAGATGAGAAGTAAGGAACGGATTTTAATTGACTTGACATACAAAAAAAAAGAATTATTTGCACGTCTTGTGTGTGATGAGAAACGTATTGGGGAATTTGAGACAAAGGAAATACACGCGAAATATTAGATGAATATAGTTTAGAGGATGTTGGGATTCTAAGGTTGTTTTCGCGTCATTTGATGCAGAGTTTTGCATCTTTGAATTGAATGTTTGCATCATTGAAGCAGGATTTTGCATCATTTTCGCATTCACAAGTATTAAAGACACAAAATTATTGTCCAAAAGTGAGCAAAACTGAGCAAAAGTGAGCAAATTTGAGCAACAGTTGCTCAAAATTGAGCAAATTCAAGCAACAGTTGCTCAAAATTGAGAAAAACTGAGCAAAATTATCTGAGCTTCAACTTTTGAAGCAATATCAAGTTAATTGACTGTACAGCTTCAACAGTTCTCAATTTTAAATTTTGGTTTCAAACACAAACCAAATAAATCACAATAAGGTACATCCACACATGTAAACCATCTTCATGTCAATTTCATGTCATGAAATTTTGAGGTTTTTTTTAGAAATCTATACCATTGATTTGCCTACGCGTCCGGAACAGTCTTGCTTGATTCATCCATAATTTCTTTTGAGGGTGTAACTTGATATTTTGCGCAAGAAAAATAATGAAATAAAAAGACTGAAATTATGAAAGGATTTACATTCAGACATGGAGATTAGTTTAAATCACGAATCTCACCAGCCATCCATAAATAAATCATAAATTCCAGCATATTATTTTCCCAAGAATCATCATCAATATACCAAGTTCAATATCTAAATGAGCATAAACATTCTCATGCAGATGTACACAATCCATACATCACCAATAAATTATCCATTTACTGACTATGCATGAGAAAAAAATTATTTCTTATCCTACTTGACTTTCTCTTCCTTTCTCCGTTAACTCCTTTAACATATATTCTGTATATCTTATCCCAGTTGATGCTCTGAATGTTTACAAATTTTTTGAAGATGTGCAACATGTGGTAAAGCCGTTCATTTGATTTTTTAATGAGTGTTGCATGTATGTTGAAATTTTTAACACCAAATTGTTCTCGTATTTTTTTTTTTTTTGGGTACGGTTTTGAAAAATGAACCACTTTTTTTGGGATAGATTGACAGCATTGAAATGTTTTTTTTTTTCTTTTATTTAAAGGATTCGACCTACTTTTTTACTTGTTTTGATTTTTTTTCTTATTCTTGTTATTTTTCATATGGGATCAATGCATCAAGTGTTGCTGAATAGGATTGAATACTGACACAAATATTTATTCTTTTTGTGTTGGGGATATTGATTGAAATGCTGAGTTAAATTATAGTACAGTGAGTCAGATAAACATAGAGTATCGTCTGTGGTTGGGGATGGAATGGCTTAAGATTGCTGGAAATGTGAGATGTATTGGGGAGAATTGAGGTGATTTGGATAAATGAAGCGCATTTTTGATTTGGTGATGCGAAAGTTTGGCATCTTTGAAGCAGAAGTTTGCATCTTTGAAGCCGAAGTTTGCATCTTTGAAACAAAATTTACATCTTTGAAATAGAATTTGCATCTTCATGACAATATTTGCATCTTTGAAGCAATATTTCGCATCTTCGAAGCTAAAATTTGCATTATTAAGTCAAAATTTCGCATCTTTGAAGCAAAAGTTTGCTTCTTTGAAACTGAATTTGCATCTATGAAGAAAAATTTTCATTTTGAGGAAATAGTTTGCATGTTTGAAGCAAAATCTCGCATCTTTGAAGCAGAAATTCGCATCCTTGAAGCAAAACTTCGCATCAATCTACACAAACTGTCAAAACAAATCAAATCTGCCCCAGATTCCTAAAAATCTCAAACTTTTCTCTTCTCTCATCCAAGATCAATCAAATGTTCATTATTCATGCGGCGATTGTCAAATCTTTAAGGATATTTGTCATTATCATTGGAATGAGATCTCAATCTATTAAATTTAGATTTCCAACAGCGAAAAACCATCAACGCTGTTATTGTGAGATATGATGTAATAGTAAAATAGACAGCAATATCTGTCAATATCTGAACCACTGTATTTTTTGAGGTTTTTATCTTTCCTTTTATGTCTCATCTGCTACCCTAAAAAAATTCTCTATTATTCCTACATCGTTATTGAATAAAGACGAAGACTGATAGAAATGAAATGATGAGTAAATAATAAATTATATTCAATTTATTTATTAATAATATTATTTTGTATTCATGATTAATAAAAAAAAATCCACTTTTTTGTCCTCTTTTGTAACTCAACATTCAGCAGCCTAGCATTCAATTCATTTACGATCACATTTTTATTATATTATTTCAATTGATGAATATTCATACACCAATCGACCGGATATGGTATTCATACTGCTGTATATAATTTATGATTTTCAGTATACGCACACACATCATGATTGAATTGATGATGATTGTTGTATGTATATATGCCGGCAATTTTCCAATAATGATACAATTGCTCTATGCCGCATCATTAATCGAATTCAATCACACAATCAAGTGGATTGAGAGACACTGCCTAGGCTTTTTTAAAATATATCTTTATTACTTACTTAAGGCATCTCATCTTTATCTCATGTGGGGAACTCTTTATTGGTTTTTATTTATGATTTAATAAAATGTGATAATGCTGTCATCATTCTGAACTGTTCCTTGTGATGAATAGTTGGAGAAAAATTTTAACGGTTTTTTGAAATTCAAAATTTTTTTTCTCACTTCGAAAAGTTTTTTTGCGATTAAAACTCAATGTTAGCTTAAATTTTATCAAACTTATTGCTACTTCCCTCAAAAAAGTGGCAAAAGTTCAACTGCAATCAAATAAATCCATAAAAATATCATCCGCATCTTAATCCCCCCAAAAAACATCCCCAAGGGTCATTATCTCGCTATTTGATGTGACACATGTTGAAGTCAACACAGCCCCCTTGTTATGATGCGATATCGCTCATCATTTTTATGACAATTTATGTTTATTTATTCCGCACGATAATGCGTGTTTGAAGCTAGAAGGAGACATTTGGCAATAATCATATTAATAATAATTGATGACATTTTTATAGATTTTTTTTTTCTTACACAAAATATAAAATATCAGCTTTCGAAAGAAAAAATTTCGCTGATATTACTGCTCTCTCACTCGTCCAGTGGGAGAGGAATGGCTGAAGAGTCATAAAAACAAGAATTAACAATGTGCTTTATGGTGATGATGAAAGACGACTATGAGAATATAATGATGACGATATATCCATAAATTGATTAATAATACATTATCGTTTATGAGTTTAGTTTTTATGATTATTGTTTTTTGTGCTGAAGACGTTCAATGAAAGAGAGTCGAAGATATCAAGTCAATGGCTTGTTTTATTTCTTTTCATTTATTTGTTTATTTCTCTTGTTACATTAATAAATCATTAATTGTTAATTCTGTAAAAAGATTGAATTGTTTTCTGGCTCGTTTAGTTAAATTGTTGTTGAAGAGCTATTAACTTCCTTAAGAGATATCGAATTTTAACGGCTTTTGAGATTTTAAAGCAAACACGTGGCAAATTTTTACTCACCTCGAAAAGTTTTTTGGCTATAAAAAGCGTGTAAATGCATAAAATTACTCAATTTTTGCATATTCTGATAGAAAAAGATGGCAAGAGTTGATCCACAATCAATTTGACTCACAAACCATCAAAACATGCTCCAGCATATCACATAACCTCACAAATTCCTGAAACAATAAAACAACCTTGATTTCTCTTTACAAAAATTCCCTTCAATACCATTCATTTCATCTATTTACTTCTGAACTTCTAATTACCATTATCATGTTAATCCACATACATCATAGACAACAAACATTCCAATTTTGATGATGATGATGAAAGATGTTTGATGTTCAATGTACAAACATGAAAAAAAAAACTGAAATTCACACAAGCCGGTCCATTGTTTTCTCAAAAATACTCTTTCACCATATATTGTGAAAATTGACAAAACAGCAATGAGCTGGAGACACATCAACATAGGAAAAATAGAAAACTTTATCTAGTCAAACATGAAATTAATTTTCTAATTGAGTAACACAATAGAATTAGACACATAAAGAGATGTTTTCACTTCTATTACTAGCTTTGCTACTACCGATGTTGTTGTTGTCAGTACAGTTAGGGATGGATAAAGATGAAAAGGAAATAAAAACTTTTTTTTTTTTCTCGAAAAAAATTGAAAATTGATGAGAATTATACGGGTATTGAGCTAATAATAGGAACATCATCTCAATTGAAATCGATTTTAATGTAAAATCTTTGTGGGATGTTCAACAACTATTCTTTGTTGATGATGATGATGATTTGATGAAATCAATAGTTCAGTTCAGTTTTGGTTAATTTAGTTTAAAAATTATTAAATGAATGAAGAATGAGAAATAAAAAATCAATAAGCGAGTAGAGTCAATTTGTTGGACCCTTGTGGGGATTTTGTTTGAGGTTATGTGGAGGAATTGAGGAAGATTTTGAGGCTATGGACTAGATTTTGAGGTTAGGGAATAGATTCTTGAGATTATGTACTAGATTTTGAGGTTAGGGACTAGATTCTTTTGGATTATGTACTAGATTTTAATGTTGTCTACTTGATTTTGAGGTTAAGTACTAGAATATTGATGTAAAGTACTAGATTTTGAGGTTAAGTATCAGATTATTGATGTAAAGTAATAGATTTTGAAGTAAAGTACGAAATTTAGAAGCTAAGTACCTGATTATTGAAGTAACGTCCTAGATTTTGAGGTTAAGTATCAAATTGTTACTGTGAAGTACTAGATTATTGAAGTGAAGTACCAGATTATTGAGATTAAGTACTAGATTTTGAGGTTAGGAACTCGATTTTAAGGTTAGAACATTTTAGAAAACTGTCAGAAATTCGCACAAACTCACCTCAAGGGTATCCCATCAAAAATTCAATTAATAAAAATTTAAACAAAATTTTACAGTTAATCAATGAATGATTTATGCAAACAATCAACACTCCAGTTCAATTTCTCACATCTTCGGTCATTTCTTGAGTCACCATCTCTCACATCTCTCACCCGATATTTATTGATCTAATATTAATTGTCATATTCAATTGAATGTTATTGATACTTGTGTGGCTGTGGGTGAACTGTATCTGAATGACTCTTATAGATTTCAATCAAATGTGTGGGAGGACATTTCTCTACATCCATACATTAATAATGCTCTCTGGCCACATAAAGCAGGCTGATTATTGTCATAGTAAATTCATTGACCTTTTCATCTACGATAAATATATTGCATGTCAATAGATGTTTTTTTTTTTTTTTGTTGTAACTTTCCATCCATGAATTCACTCATTCTGTGTTTTTTTTCGGCAGCTTGTTTATTATGTAGCATGAAAAAGTGCTTAATGATTTTAAATTAATCACTTCCTGATGCCTGTTTTTTTTCTGTGAATGCTT
Source organism: Chironomus tepperi (assembly GCF_022539635.2). Lineage (NCBI taxonomy): Eukaryota > Metazoa > Arthropoda > Insecta > Diptera > Chironomidae > Chironomus > Chironomus tepperi. The sequence continues at coordinate 9,778,735 of NW_027226207.1, forward strand.
TTTGTCTCATACTCTGACGAAAAAAAAAACATTAAAATCGCTTCTGTCAGAAAAAATTGTCATCAAAATGAAAAAATAAAGAAGAAATTGCGATAAATATCAAATTTTGTATTGTTCCCATATTTTTTTCTTTCCTCTTTCTTATGGATGGTATTGTTCCCACATGTAACTATAATAGCTATTCATCTTAAGACTCTGATAATTGGCTTTACATATTGCGGGAATGGGAATTGGATTTGAGGGGATTTTTTGGAATGATGGACTAGATTTTTTGCAAATTGTATCCAAATTGTACTAGATTTGTTGAAAATTGTACTAGATTTTTTTAAAAATTGTACTAGATTTTCAACAAGGTGTTCCAATTTGTACAAGATTTCTTACAATTTGAATTAGATTTTCTAAAAATTTGATCAAATTGTACTAGATTTTCTACAAATTTGACCAAATTGTACTAGATTTCTTACAAATTGGATCAAATTGTACTTGATTTTCTACCAATTGGATCAAATTGTACCAGAATTTTTGCAAATTGTACCAGATTTCTTACAATTTGTACTAGATTATTCACAAATTGTACTAGATTTTTCGAAAAATCCAGAATTTCGTACAATAAATTCCAAAAATACCCATCAATTCCTCATTAAATCTAACCCCAGCCAATCGTTCCAGCCTCCAAAACATTCCCAAAAAACTCACATTTAGCTCCTTTTCAGTAAAAACCTCATTTCATTATAATTCCTTTTTTTTTTCATAAGATTGATTTGGGATGATTGAAAGATGATGAAGAGGGCCGAGAAGAATAATTTTCAAGAAACAAAGACCAAATAAATTAAAGAAATCCAAATCAATATTAATGAGAAATTGTGTGTGTATATATGTATGTGAGGCAACAGAAGAGACGTTCATGAAGAAATATCGAATTTGACTGAAAATTAACATGTGTACAGCAAGCATCGCGTGATTAGAATTAATATATTTTTTGATTGAACCCAAAAAAAAAAAAAAATAAAAGTTTCTTTCTTTCCTTATGTATGCCTCACTCTTTTGTGTTATTTCTGTCGATCATTTCAATGTCGTTATTTTATTTTACTTTCTGGAACTATTATTAACATGCAGGATATGCATGCATCAATTTCATGGTCCATCGTCATTTTCGAACGTTAATTTAAAGACCTGAAACTTCTGGTTGGCTCGAAGCCATTCGTAGTTGACAGTCGAGCATTAATATTGTAATACAAAGATGCAATTAATAAATATTCGCAATTAAGAGAAATCGTTTGCCATCAAAAACGATGTGCCATAAAAAATCAATTTTTTCTTCACATTCATTTAGTCACTTTCGGTTCTTCATTCATAATACGGAGAGTATTTATAGCTAGAAAATGAATAAATATTCACGAAAAAAAAAGAAAAATTTTTTCATTAATTAATGTTTATTAATTCGTTATAATTAACATAGAAAATAAGGCATAGTGAGTCCGAGATATCATCGTAAATAAGTAATATTTATTCCCGGAATTAAGTAGCAACCAGTCATAGACTTTATTGTGGAAAATTTATATTCTTAAAATCCGTCGAGAAATCAATAAAATATGTCAAATTAGAGAAATTTAAAGCTTCGCAAGCAATTTAAAAATTTATGATCCTTTCAAGCTTGTGTGTGCGTATGACTGACTCAATATTACAGATATAGATTTCCATTTTATTTGAATGAGCTCGGAAAAAAGAATGTTTTTTTTGAGGCAATTTTTAGTTAATAGACAGTTTTATTGGTAGATATATTGAAGCTATAAATCAATGATGTAGTTGCGGGTGGGAAAAACTTACCTTAGCGTCAATGGATTTGAGTTAGCGCATTATTGTAAAACACGTGTCAATTTTTGATTATTTTTGCTTAAATTCTCAATTTTGAGATGTTTTAATGATGTTGAAGCAACTTTTGCCATCTTTTTCTATCAATTGTTTTATAAATTGCAGATCAATAGGCTAAATTCAAAGAAATATTCAAGAAAAACTTTTCGAAGTGAGAACACGTGTTTCAAATTATTCTCAATTTTCAAACTTCTAAAATCCGTTTAAAAATCGTCAGAAAATCACAACATTTCATGTCTCATTCCCCAAGCACGACATGAATCATAAAAAAATATATTTTCATATCTTCAATAATTTTTCCAAAAGATATAAATTTTTTTATTTAAGAAACTCAAACTTAGAGGGTATAAAATAGATTTAATGCGTTCATATGAATATGTATATGCTCACAAACAAAAAAATACGAAATAATTGTGACATGATGATCGATATAGAATGAATAAGCAGCGATATGCACACGTGATGGCTCAGCATGGGATCTTGAAATGTGTACGCATAAACACAAAAACAACAACAAAATTGGATTATTTGAAATTCCATTCATGATTATTGCCTGCCTGCTTTCTCGTTTGGGGGGAAAAAATTGATTTTTTTATTGATCAAATTTTTGAATTTGTTTATAGAAATTGAGGATCAATTAACATATTTTCATGTCATAAATTACAATTTCATTGCATTTGCCGTACAAAAATCTATTCAGTCCATTGCTCAGGAAGTCATTAGAATCGAGACTATTCACATAATCCTTCCTCTCACACTTAAAGCATTTCTCTATCTTTAAAATTAATTTTCAGAAAATTAGGTCGCAAAAAGTATAATAACAACGTCTCTAAACGCTTTAAAGTTTTCTGTCTCGTTTTGTAGAAAAATTTTGTGTTTAAAGAGATTGTATGAATGTGGGAAGTAAAGAGTAATATTGATATTATTATTATTATTGTTCTTATTATCATCATCATCTTCTTTTACTATTAAAAGAAGAAATAATAAGATCGCACAAATACGCAGAGAATATAATTCTGAATGAGAGACACAATGTGCTGTAATTTTTACTCAGTTCAAAGGAAATTGTATGACAATAATATAATATTTCCGATTTTTATGACACACTGAGACTGCATTTTATTGTCTCTGTATGAAAGATTGAGATTCATGTACTTTGTGATTGATGAGGTTGAGATGAAGGGTTTAATGGAACTTTGAAGGACATTGAAATTGTGGATTTTTCAGTTGAAAAGTCAATGAAATTCATTTTTCATGAATATTTGAAGGCTTTGCAGCTTAAAACTATTGTCAATCACCTTTTGCCACTTTTTTCTATTGAATAAACATTAAATTGAGCATTCTAAGTGTTTAAATGAGATTATATAGCCAAAAAACTTTTCGAAGTGAGAGAAAAAATGCCACGTGGCAATTTTGAATTTTCAAAAACCGTTAAATTTTGAATTGAATCAATTTTTGCTGAAATTCAATATTTTGTCTAGTTTTTCAATAAATACGACAACCATTGACTCCTAAAGAGCCATAACTCATCACAACACCTCTTCACACACCAAGCAATACCACACCTTACCCATAACTATCAATAATCAACAAGAAACATTCCCAAGTCTTTCAAAATACACACAAGTTTCTTGAGAATATTTGCATACTTTTACTACAAACATAACCTTGACCCCAAAAAACAGACAGAAGGGAAATTCCTTTCTCTACAAAAATTTTATATTTTTTTTCTTCTACAGCCAAGACTAACACACAAATATAATTTGAAATAAGAAGAAGAACCTAGAATATTATCACACTTGAGACATATCCACTTCATAATTTTTTTTTTACTCTGTCTGTAATTTTTTTTTGAAGCCAACAAAAAAAAAGCCACAAGACGGAGAGTTTTCCTATTTTTTATGTACCATAGAGAGTATGAAAAAAAAGAGGCAAACAAGCAGATGTTGCAATTACAGAAGCAAATAATGAAAAAGTTATGTTAAATTATTTTATTTTTTTTAAAGTTACAAACTTTTGAAATGCGAAAATGAGTGGCTGGTTGTTATGACAGCCAACATGAAAAAAAAGAAGAAGTGTGTTTAAAGAGACGCATCGTACCCGAACTACCCCATGTCTATTCTTCTTCATTCAGTCCATTCATCTACAATGCAATAAAGTTCTCTTAATTTTTTTGCTATTTTTCTCTCGTCGAGAAAAATTATTTTTTGTGCTGGGAAGGATGAGAGAAAGTCACAACTCTTTGGTATGTGCTTTAATATTGTAGCTGTTTGTTGACTTTTTGAGGAATTTTGTGAGAATTTTCAAGTTTGAAGATTTTTTACGTACGTCAAAAAACGTACGTAAAACTCATACGTCATACTATTTACGTACGTAAAACTTATACGTAAGTCAAAATACGTACGTCAAATTTCAGAAAATCATTAAAATTCTCAATTTCCTCAACATTTCCATACAAAATTCCAACTCATCCTCAACAACATCTCAACTCACAACAATCCTAACAATATCCCCACAAGAACAAGAGCATAAATACTGAATTTATATTAAAAAATTCTTTTCCCTTTACTCTACATACCAGTTCTTAGTTTTTTACGACTTTTTGATGGTCAAGGAAGCATCAGTTCTAGTTTATAGAAGTAGTTCTTCTTTGCGGCTATTTGATTTATATCCCTTTTTACTACAAACTGACTCTTTTTGTGTCTTTATTATGACATCATTTTGACTTCATAAAATTTCAATTTTTAATTTGATTGATTTTTTTTTACTTGGGGTTTGGGTAGGTGAGGATGGTGATTTATAGGACAGAAAATTCATGCAAATAATTAAAGAAGAAGTTTGAAATGTTATTTTCTGGCTGAACTGATAAATTATCGACGCTCATAAAATGTTAATTGAGTTACAGAAAAGTGATAATTTAATTATTAAATTTTCTGTCGTTTTGAGTCTCTTTGTGTGTTTATGAAGTTTGGCGTAGATTGAAAAGTTTGATGATAAGTTTTGATATTGAAAATTATCAATTGAAATGAATTTGAATGAATTTAAATTGAAAATTCGAAATTTACACATCAAAATGTACGTTAAAATAAAACTTACACATCATTTGATGTGTAAAAGTGAACTTACATATGAAAATCATCATTTAAAGTTGACTTTACACAACAAATCAATATGTACTCTTTAATTACACATCAAATTGATATGTAACTATATATTACACATTAAAACGTACATTCAACTCAAATTACATACATAAAAATCCAAAAATATTCTAAATTCTCCAAAATTCCAAACTTTCTTCGCATTTTTTCAATCAAATTGTCAAAAACCGTTGTCTTCACCTCTTTAAAAATTAAATATTATTCTCTCAAATTCCTTTCGTCAAATCAATATAGCATAAAAATTAATTTTAGCTTCTTCCTCAAAACTTTTTCTTCAAACTTTAATTTTTCAAATTTCCTGTTCTAATTCATTTCACATTTTAGCTTCTTCCATGAAATTTTTCCTCAATTTTGACATTTTTTTTTTTTGTTCTAATTGAATAAATAAACCATTCATCCATCCATCCAGCTCATTCATGAGCTTTTCCTATTTCAAAAAAAAATATAAAAATAAGGAAAATAAAGAGAAATTTCCTTAAAAAGACATGAATTGGGGTTTGTTTGGTGGTGATGTGTATGGAGGGGGATTTTGGGAGATTCTAGGGGGATTGGGCCAGTCCTGGGATGTCTTGGTGCTGTCTCAAAACGTCTTGACTCGAATGAAATTAATTAGAAGGTGGGGACCAGATGGGATCCACATACAGTGCTGATTAACCCAAATTGAAGCGAATCTGAAGCTGTGCAGCCTTGTAGTAAGGACAAGTACCTTTTGGTGTCTTAAAGTTCTATAATGTGATTCAATTCTTGATTTATTGGAGGTCATGGATCACACTAGATCTACACAACCACAATAGTCCGTACCTAATTGACATCATTACCGCACAAACCCTCCACAAAAAAAAATAAGAAAATAAATTTTATTTCACATTATTTTTATTTTTTCGGAAGCATTTGTGATGCGATGAGAAATTAATTAAATTTTTGTTCCTTTTTCAATTTGAAAAAATGTTGAAGAAAATAAATAAAAAAATAAATTCTTAAGAAAAGCTTTATAGCTGATATGCTTCTTATATTCATTAGAATTTAATACCATGAAAAAAAAAATCCATATCTCTATATACAATTCCGATGATAACATCTTACAGCTACGTTATAATAAAAAAAAAATCCATATTATCGCAAAATACAATGAAGGAATTTGTACATATATATCGTATAGAAATTTAATATTGAAGCAATCTGGCATAAGCAAAAAAAATATAAAAAAATCAATGAGGGTGGAGCATGTCGTCTTATCAGAAACGACGTATCAGTGTACAGACATATAAATTTCCAAAGTGGATTTTTTTTTCTTCTCTTCCTTCTCGATACAAATTTTTTTTTCTTTATGTCGTTTCGGTTCCTTCGCTTATTTTTATTATTCAACGGTCGACCCCCCTCACACCCCCCAACAAGCTCATTCTTTACGGTATTGGAAATAGAAAGAAGAGAAGCAAAAATATAAAAATGGAGAAATTATACACAAAAAAAAAATATAGTATTGGGGAAAGGCAATAAATGGGAAAATCAATATGTGAATGGTGGAGCTGATAAGAGAGAAAAAAAAAGAAAAGAAAATTGGATATTCCATGTGTATTTGTGGGGGGGATCTGCGTCTGTGTATGAATTTATATATATATAGCGAGAAATTCATTCGTCTCTGCCAATCTTCGAAGGATTTATGGCATTCGAAATACTTCTTATGTATTCAATTCATGGATATATAGAATTGGAATGAAAGTTTTGCTGGCTGCTGCTGCTTGTGCTGCTGTTGATGAATAAAAAAAAACATAAAGAAACGGAAAGAAATGTTGATGAAGAAGAATTCGAGAAACTTAATTGAAAAATTCTATGTTATGTTCATTTGGGGGTAGGGGATGGGGATGGGGTTGGAGGTGATGGAAGCTGGTTTCTAGATGTGATACATCATTAGGGATGGAGGGAAATGAGCTTAAAGTTGTATTGTAAAATACTGAAATTTCGATTAAAATTGACTTATATTCATCAAAATTTCCACGATTTTCCTCAATTTTCCACAATTTTCTACAATTTTCCTCAATTTTCCTCAAATTTTCCGGAATTTTCCGGGATTTTCCTCGATTTTTCAAAGCTTTCCATAAAACAAGTTTGAAAATTCATCCAATTTTTCACGATTTTCTTCAATTTTCTACAATTTTCTTCAATTTTCCTCAAATTTTCCTCAATTTTCCTAAATTTTCTTCAATTTTCCATACAAAAAGTTTAAAAATTTACCAGAAACTCTCCAAAATCCATCAAAACTCCCAAAAAATCCACATACCAACCCCAACCCCAAATCCACATCCCCCCATTCCCACCCAACATCCACTCAATCATAAAGCACACAACAACAACAATCTTCTTCTTCCCACAACCCAAAAAAGCTTCATTTTTCTCTTCCATTTTTTTTATATCATCACATTCAATTCAATGCGATGGAAAAAAAAAAAGTCGAAGTTGGTTCTGTTCGATAATTTTGCGCATACACAGAGCTTTTTTTTTGCAGGAGCATATACATAAACATTGCATGGATGGGTGATAAATATAAAAATATAATATATATCAAGCTCCCATCCCACAACCATCGAATGATGTATGTTACCCCCCTCGATATATATATGAGCATGTATGTGGAGTGGAATATAAAAAAAAAGAAGAGAAAAAGGAATGAAATGAAAAAAATATGATGTGTGTGCTTGGAATAGCTGATGGCTTATCGGAATAGAGAATTGGATGGAGGAGAAAGAAGGATAAAAAATAAGAAATGGTTTATGGATGTTGGGGGGTTAGGGAAAGGGGATGAGGGAGTTAAATTGTGGAGAAAAGTTGAATTTTTAAGAATTTTGAAGCAAAAAGTGATGCAAAAAAGATGCAAAAAAAAAGATGCAAAAATTGATGCAAAATGAAAAATGCATAAATGATGCAAAAAAGATTCAAAAAGTTGAGATGCAAAGCAAAAATACTGAAAACAAAGAAGCAGAAAAGGATGCAAAGTGAAAGATGCAAAATCAAAAGATGCAAAATTCAAATATGCAAAGTCCAAAACTAAAATTGCAAAAACAAAAGATGCAAAATCAAAAGACGCAAAATTAAAAGATGCAAAAACAAAAGATGCGAAAATGAAAGATGCGAAATCAAAAGATGCAAAATCAAAAAATGCAATAAATTTCTTAAAATAACCCAATTTACATAAAAATAACTTCAAACTAAAAGAAACTCAAAAAAGCCCCAAAAAAAGAAGCAAACTCATTGCCATCAACGTGACTCATTCATACCAAGAAACTTCCTAACAATTTCTAAAAATATTTCCATTCAAAAAAAAGCAAGTAATAATAAAAATTTCAGAGCCTTATAAAGAAAATGTCTCAACCTCATCAGCAAAGAACTCTCAAAAGTTCATTCATTTCCAAGATTTCTGCATAAAATTCCAATCTACACTAAATATAGTAAAGAGTTACTTACTTCTTACAGAAATAAGAAGCAAGAAAAAAAAAAAAGTTCAAAGTTCATTTCTTGCCACAGAAGATGTAAAGGTTTGGGCGAATAAGAAGTAGGTAGTGAGGTGTGAATTTTCATTTCTCCATTGTGGAGCTGCTTTACAGCAGTTAAAATAAAAAAAAAGCTCAATGATTCTTCAACGCTTTTCAATTTCGAGACGAAAAAGAAGCAACAACAAAAAAAAACTTTCGAGTTTTTCTATTACAACAACAAAAAAGCAGCACATAAAGCAGCTAAAGGAATAAATTGCACATACACACACATATCGAGTGGATATATATACAGTCACACGAAAGCTCTTCATGTGCCATACATTGAAGGAAATTTCTTTTTTTTTATTGAGAATTTTCAAACACAAGAAGAAAAAATAAAAAAAAATATGGAAAAAAAGGAAGAAAAAATTGAGTCTTCGGTAAATCGCGTCGTTATTCGATCATCTCTCCCAATTGCCGTATCACACAACGGCGCATAGCAGGAAAAAATGTATAAATGTTTGGAGTTATTGATGATGGAAGTGGGAATTTAAGGTTTTTTTGGAAATGTTTATTTGAAAGCTTTTGGGAGAATTCTGTGGATCTATTTGAATTTTTGCGTCATTTTTTGCATCTTTTCAAATGTTTTGCGTCACTTTTTGCATCTTTTTAATTAGTTTGCATCCTTTTCTGCATCTTTCACATGTAAGCATCATTTTTTTTGACGAATTCAAATATTTGCATCAATTTTTGAATTTTTAAAATTTTTGTATCATTTTCTGCGTCTTTTAGAATAATTGCATCAATTTTTTGCATCTTTTCTAATATTTGCATCAAGTTTTTTGCATCAAAATCTGTGTTTTGTATCAAATTGAGCTTTTTGAATCAAAATTGGTTTTTCGCTTCAATTTGAGACATTAAAATTAGTCTTTTGCATCAATTTTCGCATCAAAATTGACTTTTTGATGGAATTTTCGCTTTTAAATTTGTCTTTTGCATCATAGCTGACTTTTTGCTTCAAAGTTAACCCAATTAAATTAAAATCAACTCAAAAATCCTCAAAAATCCACAAAAATCATCTCAAAACCTTCAAAAAACTAAAGTCCATTGCAATTCCTATTCCTTTCTCTATTCCCACCCCAATTATCCCTTCATATTATTCCTTCATACAGACCCAAAGAATACAAAACAACAAATACACAAAAAAATATTCAATAACAATAAAAACCGAAAATAAATCCCAAAAAAACAGAACAGATAAAAAAAAAATCGGCAACGCCTCAATATATAGCCCAACAATACATATCTTTTTTTTTGCAACTACAGTGTGTTACGTCAAAATCACCTAACCCAAACATCCACATATCGCCTCTTATGTGCAATACACGAAAATGCCCTTTTTTTTCCTTGTCTATAGTCATCGACTATGCAACTCAATAAATCAGCTACAAGTGTATTCGGAATACGAGAGCAATATGCAGTTGCACTTGTGTGCGTCCCTTTTTTGCTGCTGATGATTGAGATCGGGTCTTGAAAAAAAAAAAAATTTTTGTGGATGAATATTGTCGATAGTGCAGGAACAAAAAAAAGAAGTTGGCTGAAAGATGATTACAAATTGAAAGTAAGTGAGGTACATGAGAGAGAGTCAGAGAGGAATATTGAGAGGAACAAAGAGAGAGGAAGTCCGGAACAAGAAGAAGAAGGAAATCAGCTATTTTTATTTCTTTTCTATATCGAAAGATTCTTTTTTTTTGCCCATTTTTTTTATATTCCGTTCCGTTCGTGTGTTGGAGAAGTTTTCGATCAATACTCTCACAATTTCCTTTTTTTTGTGCTGCTTACTGCTACTGCCCTTACAATATATCTTCTCTCTCACCATTTATAGCATTGCATTTACCAATATATTGTATCGCATGCGTTGGCTTAACTGATTTCAACAAAATGCTCTCGGATTGGGAAAAAATTTATTGGAAATTTTCGATTGGTTGACGCCTTTTTTTTCCCTCTTTTTTTTTTTCTTTTCTTTTGCCTTGCTTCTATGCTTCTTCTTCGATATATTCGCCTTCTCTGTGTATTGAGTGAATTCACTTTTTTTTTATTATATTATATTTTATTTACCCTCACACTCTCTCTCACTTACTCAATATTTCTTTTTTTTATTTCCTTTCCTTTCGTCGTCCCCCCCGATCATGAGCTATGTGCTGTTTGGACCAGTCATTTAGCGTTCGATTTTTACCGATTTTTTTTTCTACAATACACGATAGCGCAGCAGCAATAAAAATTCTTTTTTATTTCACTTTTTTTGTGTCTTCTTTTTCTTCTTTTTTTTTTGTGTATTCTGTTTCGCTCGGTCGAGTCAATCGTGTATAATGCTCAATATATATAGAGTAAGACATAAAAAAAAGTGTATAAAGAATGAAATAAATACATAGAGAAGCGATTATGTGCAGCTCTCAATTGCCATTTTTTATGATCATGCCCAGGCAGGTCGATTGAAAGGCAGTCGAATCATGATGATTTCTTCTTATTGTTCTTCTTATTTTCCCTTTGTGGAGGAAGTTGCTGATTGGAATTTTATTGACGTGGATTAATTGGGCTGTTTTTTGGGTAACCCCAATTAATTGGATTGACTAATTAATTGGATTGACTAACCTGAAAATTAAGTTCAATCAATTCGTAATCAAGCTCAAAATTACGTAATCAAGTTCAAAAAATACGTATTCAAGTTCAAAAATACGTAATCAAGTTCAAAAATACTTAATCAAATTTAAAAAAACATCAATCAAGTTCAAATATACGCAATCAAGTTCAAAAAGTTTCAATCAAGTTCAAAAAATACGTAATCAAGTTCAAAAAATACGCAATCAAGTTCAAAATTACGTAGTCAAATTTAAAAAAGCATAATAAAATTCAGAATCACGTAATCAAATTCAAAAGTACGCAAGCAAGTTCAAAAAATACGTAATCAAGTTCAAAAATACGTAATCAAGTTCAAAAAGACGTAATCAAGTTCAAAAAAATACGTAATCAAGTTCAAAAATTGCCCAAAATCCTCACAAGACCCCCACATCCAAATCATCTGTCCCAACTCTTTTCCGATTGCATCATAAAAAGTCCATGCACTCAAATGGAAAAGGAATTGATTTTCTCAAATATACCCAAGACTCTCGACTCGACTTTAATGTGCGTTTTGTTTTCAAGAACATTAACTTTAACAATTTTTTAATGTTTATGGAAATTATACTTCTATGTGCGTGAGTTTGATGCTTTGTGCTGCTTATTTTTTTTCTGGCAATTTTCTGTTCTCTCTCTTTTTGCTGTTCGCTTTAACATTTTGTACATAAAATTGTTATTATGTGTGGGACTTTTTCTTCTTTGCTGCTTTAGCTTTAATATCGCAACTGATTAAATGCTTTAATTGATGATTTTTTGCTGTGTGCTGGATTAAGGAGGGGGGCAAATAATAGTAATGATGATGATGTTTTGTTCTGAAATGTTAGGTTGGAGTTGATAGACTGTGGTAACAGTTTAGAGGTGGATTATAGGCTGTTTTGGCACTTGATGCGAATTTTCATGCGTTTTTGAGTTCAATTCCCAAAAAAATCACTCAAAATCACTCAAAAAATCACATGACTCCTCCAACAGCTTCAATTCATAAACAATAAGGAAAAAAACACACACCGAACATTAATGTTTTGTTTATAAAAAGAGCAAATAGCATCAGCAAGTGGCAGCCAGCACAAAAAAAAGTGTCTACGTATTTACATAAAGCAAGGCTAGTACTGAATGAATGAATAAGACGAAGAAAAATTACGACTGGCAATGGAGATTATGTAAGGACTACTTTAAAATGAAACATTATGACTCAGAAGGAATGCAGGCTGGCTGGCAATGAAACATAATTGTTTATTTATGATTCCTCAATCTTTTTTTTCTTGTTTTTAACAGGATAATGTTGTAGTCTTTTTTCCTTTTTCACAACTTCAAGATACACACAGACTTCTTCTTGTTGTTTAGTCTCGGATTTTAATTTGTTTATACATAAAAAAATTTTCTTTCTCTCTTTTTCTCTCTGACACTGGCTGACTGGCTGTGAAAAATCATAAACAACAAAAAAAAATTGAAAATTTTTATCTTTTTTAGTCCTTTCGCTTTTCATAATGTTGTTGGTGCTGTTTTATTGAGGTTATGGGAATGTTTTGGTTCAGTTTGGGTTAAGTATTCAAATTTATTGAAAAACTGAAGATTGATATGAATGCTTGCCACTTTTTTACATGAGAATCTGCAAAAACATCATCAAGAAATGCTTTATTGGAGCTAAAATTCACAAAAAACTTTTCGAAGTGGAGAAAAATTTGCAATTTTTAAAATTCAAATCTCAAAAAGCCGTTAAAAATTTTCAAATTCCATTTGAAGCTAAAAACATCAAAAATGACATCCAAACACAAAACTACGCTCATGCCACAACACCAAGTGACATTTCCAACCACACTTTTCTGTTGCTGTTATATGTTTAATGTTTTGGGTCCGATGACTTTAATTAATATGAGAAAATAACAATCTTACAAGCAGCAAAAAAGGCTGCTTCTGGTTAAAAATAGGACAATAATAATAAAAACACAAATTTTTTTGGTTTATTTTCTGAGAGCATAAAGCATAACTTTAAATTTTGTATTTTTGAAGGACATCTTAAAGTGGAACTGTCTTTTTGTTCCTCTCAATTTACTCTCGCATATATGTAGATATTTCAACTAATTATCTCATTTTCTCTTTCTCTCTCTCTCTTTATAGGTAAGCACTGAATGATGAAAAATAATTATTCTGTTGATAGAAAGGATTCCGTTCTTGGCATCTCAACGTACACAAAGATTTGTGAGTCGCACATAAATTAAAAAACAATTTTTATTTTATGTCTTTTTGTTGCATCTCGAGGTAGATTCTGTTCTGATTAGACGGCCGATATATTTTAATTTATTTAAAATAATCAAAAGAATGCTTGTTGGAAATGCAATTTTAAACATAAATCTAATAAATTATAATCATCTTGATTGCGAAAAAGGTGCACATTATTATTTTTTATATAATAATACACAAATGGGTGGGTGAAAAATAATGAAAATGATTTGTTTTCTGCAATTTATGAGTAAAATGAGGAATTTTTTTGCTGTTTTATCGTATGAAGTATGAATGATTTAACGGTTTTAATGCCACGTTTTGGGTTTTATTGAGCAAAAATTTCTTTTGAGGTTAAAAAATTTATTTTGATTTTTTTTAGGTTAGAAAATTTTAGTTTTAGTTTTTTTAAGTTTTTCAATCAAAATTGCAATTTTTAAAGAAAACTTCAATATTTTTTTGAGGTTATTTCAATATTTTTTGAGGTTATACCAATATTTTGAGATTATTTCAATATTTTGAGGTTATGTCAATTTGTTAACAGCTAGTATCCACAACTCAACATCCCACCAAGTCCATCACATCTCACACAATCCAACCTTAATCCCCAATAACAATAAAAAAAATTATAATTTAACGAACGACATCTGCATGTGAAATATTAAACCATAATAATTTCGTAAATGAATTGCAAAAATATACATCCCAATAAGTATGAATTCAATACCGTACACATAAACTGTATCTTACAAATAATAAATTCATTCAATATTATTTACAATAACGACACAAATAAGTATAAGAAAGAAAGGAATAAAGAAGTATCAATAAAGTGTTGGGACGAGTGTAATTGCGATGTGAATGAATGAGACATTGTTGTCTGGATTCCTTCTTTTCGATTGCATTTTTAGCAAAACGAGTGAGAGAAGAATCAAAGTGCATTGTATGTGGGTGCAATTCACTAGACAACAACTATATAAGAAGCAAAAAAAAAATACTTTAATGAATCTCGAGATGAGAACTTTGTGAAAGAAGAATCGAGCCATTGAAAAATCTGTTTTTCATTATGATTAATGCATAAAATTTCATTCATAATTTTCTTCGTTTCATTAGCATACATCCAAAATTATGTTTTATGTTTGCGTTTATTGAGATGATTTGGCAGTTAAAGTAATTATTGAATCTGAATTTCATTAACGGCGTTTTGAAATTTGAATTTTAAATTTAATTTTAAGGTTAGAAATTATAGTTTGTAGGTTATAGATCATGCAACTAAACTCTTGCTACTTTTTTATAGCTGAATCTGCAAGAACTTTTTAATTTTATTGCTTCTGGTCAAAATTATAAGCAATTTACTTTTCGAGGTGGACAAAGGGGTGTGAAACTATGAATTTGAATTCTCAAAAGCCGTTAAATTTTATAAATTTCTATAAATTTTTCAAAATCATTAAAATTAGCAATTATACACTTAAATTTGATATCTTAATGAATATTGAGTCCCCCTCTCAGCTCCCCCTGCATCCATTCAACAAGAAAATAAATACCAATCTCAATAACACTACATCATATCAGCATACCATCATCACAAACAACATCCCATTCTGATCAACTAATAATTAAAATTCCCATTTCCTCATAAATCAATTATTAAAATTGAACATGAATACCCACAGTCATGACGATGTTGGACACGTAGTGTACATTTGATTAATCGAAAAAGAAAAAAAAAACAACACAGAAGTAAGCAAAAACATACGGCAATGCGTTAAATCATCATTTCAGTCTTGTCTCACTCGGTTCTGTGTGTGGAGAGGGGTTGGGAAAATGGATGATCAGCCTGCTGGCCACGCGAGTATATTTCGATTATAAATACGTCAATGAGCTTTAACATAAAAATTTTTTTTGTATTTTGTATTTTTTTTTTCATTACTCTATAATGTAATTATCAGGACACACCTAAATATCGCCAAAAAACCATATTCTACATATTCTGCATGACAATGACATACACATATATATCCACAAAAAAATGATAATTTCTCTATTATCAACATCGTAATATAATTTTTTATGTCCTGCATTTCATTTTCATATTTTATGGGTTGATTTGTTTTATATTCCACTATTTGATTAATGGATGTAGAGAAAGAGAAGCCTTTTAATTAAAATAAATGAAGTTAATAAAAGGAAGAAAAATAATAAAAAAAAGGACTTTTTTGGAAGTCTTGTCAGATGCAAAAATCATTCAATACGCCCGAACACAATCGTCAAGACGCAAGTCGAGGAGGTAGCATTAGCATAAAAATATAAAAAAATTTTTGACAGTTTTTCTTTTGTTTTAATTTCATTTGTCAATTTGACACGGCAATGACATTTGAAATGCAAATTAAAAATTAAATTATAATGAAAAATTTCGTTGTTCTATGTGAAATATAATAAAATAAAAGTTGCACGATTCTTCTATTATTTTTATGCGGGAAATGGCATTTCATCAGCCCAACAACAACAACAAGCATGTACTAAAGTTGAATATAAAAAAAAATAGAAATGAGGCAAAAAAAATGCGAAACACACAAATCAATAAAGCATAATAATTAAAAGGAATTAAAAAATAGAGGAATTTAGCGCTGGAAGCCTCATTGTTCTTTGCTTGCCACCGCCACCAACAAAAAGCAGTACAATAATTAAAATAATGGCGTGTTTTAATTGTATTTCCAATGCTGATACTCCACATTTTGCAAAGCACGTTTTTACATTTATAATGTGATTTTTATTGTGGCTGATCTTCCATTATTTTTGTAATTAGTGGTAATTTCAGGTCATTGATCGATCGTTGCCAC
This sequence comes from Chironomus tepperi, assembly GCF_022539635.2. Classification (NCBI taxonomy): domain Eukaryota; kingdom Metazoa; phylum Arthropoda; class Insecta; order Diptera; family Chironomidae; genus Chironomus; species Chironomus tepperi. The sequence continues at coordinate 9,794,968 of NW_027226207.1, forward strand.
TTTTTTCTATAAATTGGCATCAAAATATCTATGAAAATCTACTTTTAAGCCTCATTTTTCTTCAAAAAACTTCTCGAGGTGGACAAAAAAAATATTCAAATTTCAAAAAACCGTTAAAAAATTTTGAATTCCAATTAACCAATTAACCGTTAATTATTATAGAACATTAAAATGCGTTTATATCCATCACTTCCCTCATTCTCAAACTCATTACTAATATTGTAATAATCAGAAATTGAAATGAAATGAAAGAACATCATTTGCCGTACATGTTTGATGAATGTATTAAATGTGGCATGCAAATCACTTAAATTGTATTCAATTCTTCTTTATGCCTTTTTCTGTTTTTAATATTCTTTCATCCAGTTCTTTCTGTTGTTGATATGTAATAATGAGAAAAAAAAACAAAAAAAAAAATAAAAATTTATTCATGAAAATACAGAACTGAACAGGAAGGAACTCGACACAACAATGATTGATAACGTATCGAAATGTTGCGTGACAGATCTAACAAAAAATGAGTTTTGGGGATTCGCAGGGTATTTAAAATTCAAAGTTAATCTAGTTCAATATTAAGCCTCAAACCTCGTCGTCGATGATTCACCTGAAAAAGGAAATTAGCAGAACAAAGAGATAAAATATAACAATGGAAATTCAATATAATTGTTTTTTTGGTTAATAAGCATAAATTTACTTGAAGAATGTGTGTCTCTAACAATAAAGCCTACTCAGTCAATTTATATGGTGTCTACATGTATTTTATTGTATATCCACAGATCGTAATGACGAATTGTCATTTGTTACAATTCATCTTTGTGTATTGCTTTCAAATTCGACTCATTTTTCAATGAAATTTCATTCACATGTTGAGTATAAATAACAAAGGAGATGAAAATAAGTTAAGTTTGCGGGGGTAGCTGATTGATTAGGCTGAAATTAGGTGGATTGAGGCTATCTTGCCACTTTTTTTAGTGAATTGAGACTAAAATGGAAGTGAAATGAGATTTGGAAGTAGGTTTAAAGTTAGATTTACTTTTTGAAGTGGACAAAGGGTGTGAAAGTATGGATTTGAAATTTAAAAAGCCGTTAAAATTTTTTTTCGATGAATTCATGATTTTGAATTTCAAAAAAACGGTTAAAAATTCTTAGGTTGCAAATTTAAATTTTTGACAATTTTACATTGTAAATTTGAATTTCAAAATGCCGTTATGGCCTATTTAATGAAAAATTGTGCAATTTTGTGTAGATTATAGAGGATAATACTGCATAATCAAACCTTAACCCAAATTTATTAACCAACTAATACATTCCAAACAGTATTACCATAAAATACCCCCTCCAGCAACTTATCACATCAAATTTTAATCAAAAATAAAACTTCGCATATCAAAACTCATAATGCAACCTCATAAATTGCCAATTCGTCCTATTATCAATGAATGCACCCCACGGTGGAATGCGATTATGAAAAATAAATTCCATTTCCTCTTTCCACTTACTCCTCACTCGTATTTTTATATTTTTTTTAATAAAAACCAATTCAATTGTCTCATCTCAAAAATATACTTTTTTTTTCATCATCATCATTCTCTCCTTTATTTGGTAATATTCAATGACTTTGATACACGAAATAAAAGCATTAAGATGAAGAAAAAGAAGCGTTGCGAGTAAAAACAAAATTTTACACAAAAGGCTTCAATTCATAAAAATGTAAATTTTAAATAAGAATTCATCTCAGTCTCATTTCATTCCATTCATAAATGCGTGGAAATGTAATTTTTTTAACCTTTTTTTTTCTCTTTTTACAATCGAGGAACAGTTTTTTTATGTATTATTTTTTTTGCGGTGGCGGGTTAACAAGCTGAGATGATGGGACACGCAGGGGGATATTAGAGACACATAGATTGAGTGAAAATCCATTTATAGAACACAGCACGAGAGCCTTCCATTTTTTTTATTACCCTGTTTTGCATTTCATTTAATAGAATGTAATTTATGATGGTAGAAAAAAAGTAATATTAATATCGATATTCATTATTCATCTACCTTGATCTGCCTTGATACCATCCCCAAAAATTTTTACTCTTTAGCAACGCATAACGCTGAATATAAAAATTGATTAATTTTAAATCAACCCCGCGATGAAAAATCATAAATAATATTTTTTTATGATACAAAGTTTGTTTGAGCTTCAATGGAAGTTGGAATCATAAAAAAAGAGAATTTCCATCGTCAATAACGGAGGAAACAAAAATTGGTTTCTATATCGACATTATATACGCAACACCCTCTCCCACCGCCACTCTGATCAACCATTAATAACACACAGCAAAAAGTATGGCAATATCTCGTAACCATCGTTGTTGTGGTGGCTTGTGGATTTCAATGTAATCCCGAATTATCCCCTTAGAATATTGAAAAAAAAATTTTTGATATGCTTCGCTATTTTGTGTAGATTTTGGCATGCTGTGAAGTGATTTACATTGTATATTATTGCTGTTTTGTGTCTTATCAGATATTGAATGCTGTGTCGCGGCAGAAAATGGGATATATTGAGATTTTTGAGGTTATGTTGGGGGGTATGGGGATGGGTTGGCCTAAGTGTCTATGGTAGAGTCAATATTGGCTGTACTAACTCTATAGTAGGGCATAAGTTGGATATTGAGGTGATTTATTGGTTTTTAGAGTCTTGCACTCAGTAATTGACTGTATGATTGGCATGCAGGTGCTCTAAAGATGCTAAAGGACTACTAGTACCCCTCCTAGTATTAGAATCCTCATTCTAATGACTATGCGCCTCTATATTGGTAATTAACTCTAATATAACCTCACAAGTCATGACCTCATCCATACCCCTCAATCAACAACAATAGAAAGCCGCTCCAAATCCATTCAAACTGCACATAACCTATAAATATCAAACTTTTTCCTAATTATTAACATTTTCTTCATTTATTGCTCATCTTAGTTATCAAAAATAAATCTCACTAATTAGTCATTAATGTGTTCATCAAAGTAAAAATTATACGCATTTCGAACTCAACCTGACCATGTGTAGGAACGATAGATGTAAAAAAAATACTTATTATTTGAAATAAATGCAAAAGGTACATAAAAAATCGAAACATTTAATTTTAAATCATCCGAAAAGTAGTAAATGTAAGACAGGCATGTACAGGCAAGGCAGTAACAGCCTTCATCTAATAACAAATCTTACTCGTTTTAATTAACATGTGTTTTATCTATTATGATACACTTGCGCAATTAATTATTTCGATTTTTATATTAAAATATCCATCTCACTCACTCGCACCGCGCAAAACTATTTCGTAGAAAAAAAAATTTTTTTTTTTATTTCATTTAACGAGCTAAAAGAAATTTTTATTTCTTTGTGTATACAAAAAAGAAATAATATCATTTTTAATGTCTGTAAGAGAAATTTTTTTTTTATTTTATTTGTTTCTTCTTTCATTTTCATTAGCAATCGGTGCGCTTCTCATTTTTTTCTTTAATTTAGCGACACGTTTTAATTTATTTGAGATTTTTTTTGCGATATAGAGACTCATTTGTAGCGATGACGGTGGGTATTGTGAGGGGTTTTGGGTGGATTAATTAGGATTTTCTAGTTAAATTGATGATTTTTCAAAAAAACACGTGTTTTTACATTGTATAGCTAATTTCTAGTCACTTAGAAGCTTTTATGAACAATTGATGATTTAGAACCACTTTTGCCATCTTTTTAAAGACAATTTAACAAGTTCCAGCACTTAAAAGTGAAAATTCATCGAGAAATCAGCAAAAAATAACTAAATATGGAAAGCACGTGGTTTGTGTCTTTGCTAAAAATTCCAATTTTAAGTTTCAAATCCCAAATAATCCGTTAGCAGCTAAAACCGCGCTAAACAGTCAAAAAATGTCACGATTTTCTGCAATATATCTTCACTCTATTCAAAAAAACATCACAGCTAATAATTTCAATTTAAATAAATGTCTTTGATTCTTTTGCCTCTCAAGCCTCACCGCACAATGTATATGCAGTGCATAAATCGTTTGCCAAGAAATTTCAACACATAAATTCGAAGCGTTACAGATAGATTTTTGCTTTATTTCTCATGTGACATTTTTTGTGTGCTGCATTAATTAATTGCTGCATTGATTTTGTGACTACAAATTGTTACAAAATGTTTAGTTTAAAAAAATTGCAACATCTATGCAATGCACATACACAGTATGAACGGACATAAATCATAAAAATATATTTGTATAAATTTCAATTTTCCACCAAATTAAGCTGCACAAAAGTGAATATTAAGTGTCATAAGTCACTGGTGATTGTTTGGCCTTTTTATGTGCATTATTGCAGTTTCGCACTCTCCCCAATCATACAGTTGTAGAAAGCCGATTTACCACCCTCGCTTTTTTTTTACGATATTCATTGACCGCACTTTTAATTCTCTCCATATTCATCCCTTCATCCAAGTGCCAGTACACGGCTGCATATTGCAAAATGTTGTGTATTTTTTTTCTGCATTTTAAAATTTTATAATAAAAAAAATGCCGCATCAACGTGAACATGCAGTAGCAGTGGTTGAATAGCTTACATTCACATCCATTCGGATTCCCTTGAATAGCTCTTTTTATATATATATAAATATTTTGCCTACACATGCTAATTGCGGTCATTTTCCACTTTAAAAACATTTTTTTTATCCATTTATGTGTCTATCTCGTCTATCTCCAGTACATAGGAGTGATATAATCCACTCCATGTATTTATATTGTTGCACATACATATTTAAATATGTGAGGCAATTCCCGCATTTTTTACTCGCGCGCGCAAAGTCAAAAATTAATTTGTTTTTGGCCGCATAACCGTAATTTTTTTGCTGCTGCCTGCTATCATCGACCCCAACACTTATTTGACGGTCAGCTGTTGAGAAAGAGAATTTTTTTTATCTGTGTTGTTGTGACTGTCGGTCTAGTTTTTTGTGGATGTCTTGTTGGGTGTTTTTGGCGGGAAATGGAGTGTTGATTGTGGGAATTGTCTTTGGATTTGGGATTCGAACTTGAAATTGGTGATGATGCGTATATTCGCAATATGGAGATCGGCTGGTCATAGGATTCGAACCCAAGCAGTGACACAGAAATTCAGTCTATTCACTAACCAATCGGCCATCGAGGCCTTACTTGCTCATTGACAGAATCACATATTTAAGCTTCTATACCTCAAAATTCTCCTCACCTCGTCATTATCTCCCAAACACTCATCCAATCTACTCAAAATTAACCCCTCACCCATCAAACCATTCTCTTTATTTGTCGCTTGAATTGTTCCTCATTCCCCGCAAATAAAAAGGAACAAAAAATTTAAAAATTATATGAAAATAGCAACAATAAGTAACAACAATTGCTTCATATTGTGTATGAAGAATAAAAAATTCCTTAGAGGGTTGATGTCACATACGCGAAAGAAATTTGTAAAAAACATTGTATTGTGTGTGCGCCTCACACTGCTCCTTAATATGTATATATCTTATTTACCCACTTCTATTTTGCATAAATACACACAATCGCAAATAATATATGTGAATATTCGTAAATAAACAACGTATATACATGTACATACCGACATATGCCGCTCATAAATTTCGCGAAAAGTAATATTAACATATTCTCTCATATGCTGCTTTTATTGTTGCTGTTTTTTTTTTTGTGTCTTCTTATTACTGTTATCAATATTTAATAGGAAAATATCAAGAATTTGTATGGAGACGGTATGCATGAGATGAAATTTATTTCTCCCGTGTGTGCTCTAAATGTAACGTCAAAAATCTTTACTTCGTGCTTATAAATGATCAATTGCTGCGCTGCTTTTAAGATTACTTTAAATAATACTTCTTGGTATCTGGGTGGGTTTTAGTTTTAGGGGTGGGTAAATTAGATTTTTTTAAAGAGGAAATTGATGTGGTTTGGGGGGTTGTGAGGTGATAAAGAAGGGAAATTCAGCATAAATCTACTAAGATTTGAGATAATGTCTCTAAAAACGGGGGTAAAAACTAATTAAAAAGGGGTATGCAAGTACCATAAGAAGGGTATACAACTACTGAAATAAGAAAATATAGCTTTTGTTAAGGGGCACACAGCATTTAGATTGGGAGGACACCGCTGTTATAAAGAAGGAGCAAAAAAATGCTAAAAGGGGTATACAACTACTAAGAGGGGGTATACAACTAATAAAAGTAGCACACAATTACTAAAAGGGGCATACAACTACTTAGATGGGCATACAACTACTAAGACGGGCAAACATCTTGAATACAACTTTTAAAAGGGATATTCAAGTACTAAAAGGGGTATACAACTAATTAGAGGGGCATACAACAACTAAGATGGGGCATACAACTACTAAATGGAACATACAACTTGAATTGAAGGATCACAGCTCCTGGTATGGATCATTGAACTTCTAAACAAAAGGTACACAATACGGGGTACCCAATACAGGGTATACAACTACAAAAAGTAAAATTCATACCTATTGTTGGAATAAATTCCTCAATTTAATTCAAACAATGACTCAAATCACTCAACAATACAAAATCTTAATGAGCCTACCTTACACCATCAATACTCGACACCCAATCTCCTTACCTCATTAATTTTGCAATGAAAAATAAGCAAACAAGAAGGCAATTGGCGATCGTTCCCTCTTTATATTTCACATTTCATCTTCAATGAGCTTCTGCTGTACATTCTCTAAATAATTAAAATTGGCAAAAAAAAATAGTCTCATACTTCAGACAATTGAGACAAAAAACGATAAAAAAAAAAAAGTTTATTTTAACAATAATTGTAGATGCAAAAAAAAAAAAAAAACAAGGAATGAAAATGAAAATATACCCGAAGGTTAATCCTTTTATACTTCAAGTCCTTACAACATAAATGTTTTATTTTTATTGTGATACATATTGACTCGTTGCCATGACAAAAGGCAACTGACTTGATGATTCTTTCAGTTTTTTTTTTTTTTTGCAAACAATTATGAAAATGCGTAAAAATAACAGAGAAAAAAAAAGTTTGTTTTTATTAAAAATTTTGTATTATTCACCATTGGATATAATGCTATGGATATACATTGGAACTTCTCGGACTTTAGTCAATATTTTGATAAAGATGAGGCTGGGGTGATCAAGGGTGTATCTAGGGGAGGTAGAGGGTAGTCATAATGCAATACACAATAGTTTCTTTACTCCGGGAGGAACCAAAGCGTTCCTTTACCACTGGGCGCTTCCACGTAAGTTTTCAATACCAATTAGTGATTATAACCTCAAAATTCCATTCAAATTATAATTCCTGATTCAAACTCCAGCAACCCCTCCATAGCTACAACCCAACACCCTCCAACCCCACTATCCCCATCCCTAACTCCACCCCTGTATACCCCACCATCCCCCCATCCCTACCTACACCCCAGTACCCCTTGTATAAAATGAAATTGAGCATCATATTTTTTACTTAAATAAGGAATTGATTTGCATAGAAATTATGACGTGGAAGAGATACAATAATGGAGAAGAATTACCCTCGTGTGAGATTAATAATTTTTTTTGAACATTCAGAAAAAGAATGAAAAAAAAACTTGAATATTTTAAAATAAATCATAAAATTTGAAAGGGGTTGAATGATTAATTTTTGATATTTTCTTCTGTTTCTTACGTGAAAAATTGCTCCGATGTTGAATTTTTATGACGGTATATCAAAAATTTATCACGATTGAGTGTGTTTGAGGAGGTATGTTATGGAGGGAAGTTGATGATTTAGTGATATTTTGGAATTAAAATTTTTGAAAATTTCTTGCCAAAAACTTAAAATAAATCTTCACATTTCTATTTATTCAATCAAGACAGAATCGATACAAAATCAGCACAAAAGATTCCATCTCATCCCAACTTTACTCATTCCACATCTAATCAATTTCCCTATTCACCAAAAAAATTGATTCAATTTTTTATCCTCCTTTGTATTCATAAAATAACTCTTTTGTTCTTGTAATTATTTTTATTCTAAGCGATGACAGAACATAGAACACATGACTACCCTTCCATAAAAAAAATATACATATCCAAGTAATACCTCATGCAATGCTATTCAGCACTTAGATATCATAAAAATCGACCACGGAGTATTTTTTTGGTATTTTTTTGTTTTTGTTTCCCGAGCGACACATCCTGTACCATAGTGTGCCATACTAAAGCACATTGTGCTGTTATGTATCGTCCCGAAGCAACCTGTGTCAGTCAGGTGTACCCAATGCTGCCCTGTGTCACATTGTGTCACCTAGTGTCGCATTGTGCTACCTGGAGTCGCATTGTGCCGTCTAGTGTCGCATTGTGTCGTCTACTGTCGCATTGTGCCGTCAATTGTCGCATTGTGCCGCCTGGTGTCACATTGTGCCGCCGAGTATCGCATTGTGCCGCCTAGTGTCACATTATGCCGTCTAGTGTCGCATTGTGCCGCCTAGTGTCGCATTGTGACGCTCTCTGTCACATCGTGCTGACCAATGCTACCATATCCTACCCGGGCATGCACACATGTACACCATAATGAGTAAAAAGTATTTCCAATTCTTAATTATCCACCCACATTATATATTTTAAATATATTCCCTAAGAATACATCAAGCACAGCACTCAAAGAGAGTTTCATTTGTCAAATAGTTTGAGGGTATAAAAAAGATGAAAAAAAAAAAGCAATTTTTATATTTTTCGGCATCATCATTACAATTCGCTCTACATATCATCTCAATATATGAGTAAACACTCTTCCTTTTTATCGCATTTTGGGGGAGTCGATTAAAAGTAATTTTTTTTTCAATCCCTTCTTAAATTTGTTACGCCGTTGGATGATTTTTGCTACTTTTTTAAAACAAAAAAAAAGTATAAAAACTTGTTCAAATGATGATGATGATGTGAATATGTGAACACATTAGGGATAGAAAATTCAAGAATGAGAATTAAAAATAAAAAAAGAGTTTACGTATGTAGATTTTTTATCGCCATATCGCCTTCCGAATGTGTAAACACAGCCGAAAACCCTTTGATAGCTAATTAGCGATATTCTCTCTTATACTTGCAGCATACATACATAGAATAATTTTTTTTAATGCTGTTTATTTTAAGCAAATACCCTTATGACGAAGTTCCATTTATGAAAAATCACCCTTTTTTTATAGACGATGCTAATACAATGGAATTACACAACGGCACACAAAAAAAAAACATTGAGTTTAATTTATGATTTCTCATTCATTATTTTAAACTCATTTCTTGTCTTGTTCTTGATGATAAAAAATTATTTGATATTTTTTTGTTTTTTGATGTGTGTGAATTGGCATGCGGGGTTGAGAATGTATAGTGATAGGGAAGATCACCAGGGAGGGGGTATTAAGGGTTAAAGTTGGCAACTAGACAACAAACTTATTCAAAAAAGTAGGAATTTTGAGGAAAAAATTCAAAAATTGAGCAGAAAATAGCAATTTGGTGCATTTTGGGTTTGTAGTCACAAGCAGACCTCAAAGACGAGTCGGATTTTGTATGAATAAGTCGACTAGACTCAACTTCATTTGACATTTGAGTCGACTTCGTACTTTGAACTTTAAAGAGTAACTAACCTAGTAAGTTACTGGAAATAGCTTAGTGCAGAGCATGACATACATCAAACCGACCCCCCTCCCCCCCTTCAATGCACAACATGCACATTTAATCAACCAAAAATCACAAGCCATCAATCCCCAAAAACTGCATCAAAATGACAACTATTTTTGACATTGACAAATTCCTCATCAAAAAAAAAAAAAAACCATCAAAATTACTCAATAATGTCAACGACTAAGCCAAAAAAAATAGTGAAATACAGCCAATTTCCATTCAATAACTGCTCAGCAATCAACATTTCATTTTTGTCGAGCATAAAAAAAATCATAAAAATGACTAATAAATCACTGAAGAAGAACTTTTTTGAAAGAAATTTGTCAATCGATTGTCATGCTTTCTAAATATTAAAGTTTGCGCGCATTATAGTCAACATCAATAAAATCATAAAAGAAATAATGAAAAGTAATATTCGACATAGGAATGAAAATAAAAAAAAAATTTCAAAAAATTGAAGAAAAATTCCTTGTGACAATCATAAATATCAAAAAGTCGAGGCTTTAATCCCCGACATCCATATTCAAACCCACCCTCGCATTTATCTTTCTAATATTCACAATTCACGTCTACATTTCACATCACAGCTCTCTTCGCACATATACATGTTTAAAAATGAGACGAATAATCATAAATTTGACATTTATTTTTTAATAATAAATTTTTATTGTTCATATTTCTTCAATATTATATTTTTAGAGTAGAGAAAAAAAAAATGTATATAAAGTTTTCTATTATCATAAATTGTCGTACGAAGCTACTACTGCTGCTGTGATGCTGAATGAAAAATGAACAAAAATTTTTATTTGACGTTATTGACTGTGTGGAGAGAAATGGGGACACACGAGTTTATTTATTGTGTGATTTTTTTGTTAGTTTGTGATGTGGATTAAATGGGAATGGAAGGTTAACGGATTATTGGAATTTGAAATTTTAACGGCTTTGTAGAATTTAAATAATTTTGAAAGATTTATGAGATTTGAATAATTTTCGGTTTTCTGAAATTTGAACAACTTTTGTAGAATTTGAAATATTCTTGCAATTTTGTATTCAAATTTTAACGGTTTTGTAGAATTTAAATAATTTTGAATAATTTATAATTTTCAAATTTTTAACGGTGAAGAATTTAAATTCAACGGTTTTGTAGAGTTTCAAATAATTTTATATCAATTTTTAACGGTTTTGAAAAATTTGAATAATTTTTTAAGAATTTTTAATTTCTAATTTCTAAGAAAACAGTCAAATACCTTCAATTTTCATAAATATACCCAACCCAATTCCTCACTAATCCCCCTCAAATACCCACCGCGACATAAGACTCTTACCAAACCCCCAGCATCACATCACCCCATACCCCTTCTTTTACAATAATTTTCAATAAAACAAAAATGAAAAAAAAGTAAAAAATTAATATAATAAATTTAACAATCGCAAATAGGAAGATGAAAAGGAAAAAGGCAAGAAAACAAAGAACACAAAAATAAAATAGGAACAAAAAAGGATTAAAAATGTTAAAAAATTGTCTCATTAAAATCGACAATTGGAAGGGGGGGAAGTTGAAATTCATTAAAGATTCCTTGAGGGTGGATATGCCTCTTATTGGCATTTTGGGTTGAATTTTACTTAATTAACAAGATGAGATGATTCCTATTTTTTATGTACGTCTGAATCCGAGTGGAAAGGATTCTTTTTTTTTCGAATCCTCCTTTTTTAGATTTCAGCACCATTAACTTTTATTACAGATTGATTTTTCGTGCAATGAGAATTAGAAATGGATACACTGGTGAGGCACTGTTTGGTGCCTGATTAGATTGTTAAAGCAGAAAAGTCGTCAATTTTTTTTAACTAAAAAGGGAAACGTTTTGTTGAATTTTTATTACTCGTGTTGTTGTTTTAATTGCTACCCACCCACAGGAAATTGATATCTTTGGATTGGGATTATTTAAAGTTATTAGGAATGGAACAAGGGATTTATTTATGAATATTTGAGAGAAATTTGATAGAATTTTAAGGAATTTTGATCAAAGTTTTGATTATTCAAACCATAGACCCCCATCAAAATTGTTCTTACCTCAAAATTCTTTATTCATGATGCATAACATTCAATATCAGCAAACTAAAGTTCTTATATTAAGGAATTTCAAGCAATTCCGATCAAAAACTCAACTATTCAAACCATAGACCCCCATCTTAACCTCAAAATCCCTTCCAAAAATTCCATCTCATTCAACCACAACAAAAAAATCGATACAATTTCTCCTTTTTTAAATATAAGAAACTTATCATTAGCTATCGGTACTTAATTAAAAGCTTTTTTTACAGTCACCCACCATACCCCACCCCATACCCCACACCCTCTACATTACTCCATTCATTTCATTTCTATCCATCTATTTATGTTCCTTTTTATAGTAATGAAAAACTTTAATTAAATTTTATGATGAAAGGAAAAAAAAGATGATGATGAAATTTATAGCTTCAATATCTCATTAGCAGCTATCATCACATCCCCACCCCAACATTTTACTTCTGATCTTCTTACTCATCGATAATACCCTTCCTTATACTTTTCAATAATATTTTGTTTTTTTTGGGTATTTTCTCCTTTTCTAAGTGAATACCGTCTAACCATTGAATATAATATTTTTATGTGGGTTCACTTCCAATATTCAAATAGATTCCATTCCATTCACTCCATCTTCACTCCGAGACTCGATATCAATTCTGTTAATTAAAAGTTCTAATTAGTATTATCATTTTACATGGTGGAAAATCAATGTTCCGTTCCTTTTTTTGTGAAGCTGTATGCGATAGAAAAAGAGAGACCTGATTTGAATGATATTCATTCGTTTTTTTTTTGAGGATGATGTTCAAAGGGAGATTGTCGTGGATGATGATTTTTTACTCTGAGATATTATTTACCACAAAAGGTTTTGAAATCCTTTAAGATGTATGGGGCAATGATTGAAGGGATGAGAGGCTATAGAGAGGGGATTAGAGATGATTTGGGAGAGGAATTGATGCTGAAAGGGTTGACCGATTAGTGAATATCATCAATAGAGAATTCTTGAAAATTTCTGCATTTTCATGAAATTTTGTAGCTTTTGGTCCACAATACTGAACAATTTTGAAAATTTGATCAAAAATAGTTCAAATTTGATCATTTTTGAAAATTCTAACCTCAAAATTTCTGTGATTTTTGCTTGAATTTACTACATTAAGCACTTGATTACATCTTCTAATAATACCCAGCTAATTATAGTCTATATTCTCAAAACAATGACACATAACCTCAAAATTTCAGATTCTAACCTCAAAATTTTAAAAATTTGAAAACAAGTTTTCCAATAATTTGAGCACTTTTAAGCAACAATTCTCAAAACAAAACTACTCATAACCTAAAATATCAATAATTTCAAACAATTCTAACCTCAAAAATCACAAATTTCCCACTAAAAAGCCACTCTTAACGCCTCTATCCTCTCTAAAAAATCACCATAAACTCAACAACTCAATAACTTTTTTATCAGAAATTTTTAAGAGACACTCAAGAGCATCAACATTATGCTCACATAAAAATCCATCAAATATCTATCTTCTATAGCATCAATTAGCAAGAAAAATAAGAAGTGTAATGCGCACGCACTTAACGATTTTTTTTGGGGATTAATTAAGAAATCAAACGGATTTTTTTTTAAAGAATTTCTTCTTTTTTTCATCTTTTTCAATAAAGATTTATTGAGCACGAAGTTAAAAAATGGATTTTTAATGTTCAGGCACAGTGAAGATTAAAATTTATTTGCCTACTCAAACGCAACTGTCTGAGACGAGAGGCATCAATAAAATATCAATTAACTTTTTTTATTGACTCTTTATACTCGATAGATGAAGCTTCTTCAAAAACCAATTATCAAAAATGATTTAGCCGAAAAAAAATAATGATTTGTGTGAGTTGGATTGACTCTGATGTTAACCGTGGCAAAAAGAAGAAAATTTGGATGTAATTGAGATGAATTGGGAGACGAGATGGATGTTAAATTTGTACTTTAATTAGCAGCGATTGGGAATTGAGAATTTGATTGGATTTTTTGGGGAACCTTGTGAAGATTTTTGTTGAATTTTAGAATTTTTTCAATTTTTTTAAACTTTTTAAATTTTAAAATCGTTAAATTTTTAAAGTCTTTTAAATTTTTGAAATCTTTTAAATTTTTCAAATCTTTTAAATTTTTAAAATTTTTTAAATTTTTGAAATCTTTGAAATTTTTGAAATCTTTGAAATTTTTGAAATCTTTGAAATTTTTGAAATCTTTCAAATTTCCTAAATTTTTGAAATCTTTTAAAATTTTGAAGTCTTTCAAATATTTGAAATCTTTTAAAATTTTCAAATCTTTTGAATTTTTCAAATCTTTTGAATTTTTGAAATCTTTTAAATTTTTGAAATCTTTTAAATTTTTGAAATCTTTTAAATTTTTGAAATCTTTCAAATTTTTGAAATTTTTCAAATTTTGAAATCTTTTAAATTTTCAAATTTTTAATTTTTTGAAATCTTTTAAATTTTTGAAATCTTTCAAATTTTTGAAATCTTTCAAATTTTTAAAATCTTTCAAATTTTGAATATCTTTTAAACTTTTGAAATCTTTTAAATTTTTCAAATCTTTTAAATTTTTGAAATCTTTTTAATCTTTAAAATCTTTTAAATTTTTGAAATCTTTTAAAATTTTGAAATCTTTTAAAGTTTTCAAATCTTTCAAATTTTAAAAATCTTTTAAATTTCTCAAATCTTTCGAATTTTTAAAAAAATTTAAAATTCAAAAATTCCACCCAAAATCCTCTCAAGGGAACCCCAACCAATCCCCAAACTCAACAAAAAAATAAAATTGCCAATCACAATAAAAAATTTCGGATATCTGTTTCACATTAATCACGCGCAGACATCACATTGTGAAGATCACACATTAATCTCAGATATCCTCAGTGTCTGTCGCGATCGAAAGACATAAAAAAAATAGTTTAAAATTTCGTAAATCAATCAGTGACTGAATATATCGCATTTTAATTCCCAAAACAACAAGTCAGTCAAAGAGGAAGAAGTCGAGTCGGTTCTCTCATCGGTGGCGATATAATTAAAGTCATAAAAATTTATTGACCGGATTCTTATGCTTTAAATTTCTCTTTTCCTATCATCGAGACGATATAAAGACTTTTTATGTTACAATTGGAGCAAATGTTTGGTGGATATCCACAACAAATACAACTTTATTCAGTCTGAGACATCTTCGCATTCTTACATTTTAATTATTCAGTTCTTTTTGTGTCTATAAAAGCAAAAAAAATCGTAAAAATCATCGGAAGAAATCAAAATGAAATATCCAGTTGGGTAAATGATCTATTAATCTCACATTGTTGTATCTTTATTGTATTTTTAACTTATGTATGGGAAGAATGTGGAAAAGAAGCAATGAGTGAGATTTAATTGTCTCTTTTATATCCATTGGAAATACAGAAAATTGATGAGATTTGTGTATTGATGAATGTTTGGCGGGCATTGTTGTGGTAATGGACGTAATTTTGATTGATTTGAGTTTGATTTATTGGGAATTGGGTTGTAAGTCACTCAAGTTCCACTTTCCCGCCAAAAAAGTCACTCAAATTCCACTTTTCCGCCAAAAAAAGTCACTCAAGTTCCACTTTCCCACCAAAAAAATCACTCAAGTCCACTTTCCCGCCAAAAAAGTCACTCAAGTTCCACTTTCCCGCCAAAAAAGTCACTCAAGTTCCACTTTCCCGCCAAAAAATTCACTCTAGTTTCACTTTCCCGCCAAAAAAAAGTCACTCAAGTTCCACTTTCCCGCCAAAAAAGTCACTTTAGTTCTACCTTTCCGCCAAAAAGTCAATATAGTTCCACTTTCCCGCCAAAAACAGACACTCAAGTTCCAATTTCCCGCCAAAAAAGTCAATCAAGTTTCACTTTCCCGCCAAAAAAGTCATTTAAGTTCCACTTTCCCGCCAAAAAAGTCACTCTAGTTATACTTTCCCGCCAAAAAAGTCACTCTAGTAGCTCCTATACCACCTACTACCATACCCCCTCAATCCCTTGACTTTCCCGCCAATTTGCCAACCAACCTAAAATAACTCCAAAATATCACCCAAAGCCAAAAAACAGAAAGGAAATGAAAGTTTTTTTTGACGTTTTAATTCTAATTACATTCTTATTAGCTCCAATAAAGAAATTGAATTGAATTCCCAAAAGTACCGAGTATCGCATAAAAAAAAAAGTTTTTCCGTTGTTTCTCTGCCTTTCGTCAATTTCCAACAACTAACAATTGGCGAAAAACAGCAAAATCATGTCATAAAAAACGAGAGATGGCTGAAAAAAAAGGAAGAGAATTATTTCATTTTTTATATATTTTTTTATTTTTTTTCGTTAACTTTATCTGCGTGGGAAATTGCACAGCGATTCTCTTTTTTTGCCTATTTTTGGTGTCGATTTCTTCTTTATTTATTTTGTTATTTTTCTATCTGATGTGAAAAAATTTATGTTTTTTTTAAGCTAGACCCCCCCCCCCCCCCCTTCTTCTCTGCAAAATCAACAATATCTTTAGATTTGAGTCTAGAATGAGAATTTTTAGATGATTTATGCCTTCTTAATACTTCTAGACAATCCCCAATCCAAAAAAACCCTCAAAATTCATCAAAACCCCAATTATTCAAACCATAGACCCCCAATTATTCAAACAGTAGACCCCCAAAAATTCTCAAAATCCATCAATTTTCCCCTTCTAAACCTACATAGCTTCTAAAATCATCATGATCCACATCATTAGCTCAACAAAATCAATTCATCTATTCAGTTCTCACATAATAATATCTAAACTCAATTTCCATCATAAAGAGCATTAAGTTTATGTAATACACACATAAAAATCTTAAAAAAAAAAATTGTACTGTGATTCAATTTTCTTCTTTTTAATGTCTCTCAATTTCCGGGAGTCATTTGTTATGGAAATCATGTTCAAATAAGAATAAGACTAGCATCACATTGTGTCACAAATGTCTTTTGAATTTAGAGGAAGAGATGTTGAATAATTGAAATACAGTAGCATCGATTGTTTGTGAGATTGAGAAGCAATATTTATTTATTTATTTTTTTTCAAATAAAAGCAAAAATATTTAAATTTGAATAAATAAAGGCTTGGTTGAGCTCAGTTGCTTGCCACCGAATGTGAGAACAAAAAAGCTATGGCAAGCAGCAAAATATAATAATAGCAAGAAATGGGCTTTTGATCTAATGATAAAAAATTTATTAATAATTTTTTTAATGTTTCGTTTTTGAGAAATGATGAAATAAGAAGTTTTATGGATGGGAACAAAAAAAGAAGTATTAATGTCGATGACATTCTGTGGCAAATTGATTTTCAGAAAAAAAAAAATTGTTTATAATGTCTTTGTGGATTATCTATGGATGGATCTAACATGGGTAACATGTGGAGAATTCATTTCAGAATTTGAATTTTAACGGTTTTTTGGAATTTGAATTCTAATGTTTTTTAAGATTTGAATTTTAACTTTTTTGAAAAATTCAAATTTCTACTGTTTTTTAAGAATTGAATTTAAAGTTTTTGTAAAGTTCAAATGTTAACGGTTTTGTAAAATTTTAATTCTAACAGTTTTTAAAATTTAAATTATAACTGTTTTGTAGAATTTAGATTCTAACAATTTTGTAGAATTTGAATTTCAACTGTTTTGTAGAATTTGAATTCTATCAGTTTTGTAGAAATTGAATTTCAACGAAGTTTGAATTCCAACAGTTTTGAAGAATTTGAATTTCAACTGTTTTGTAGAATTTGAATTCTAACGTTTTTTTTTAAATACAAATTTCATTAGGTTTGTAAAATTCAAATCCAAATTTCAACGGTTTTGTAAAATTCAAATTTCTAAAAAATGCAAATCAAGTCACAAACTTGTCACAAACTTGTCACAAAACCAACGAACCCTTCCCTATAGATAAATTGTCAATTCCCAATGATATATCGCTACCAAATGTGCATCATCTTCCTCATATCACGCATACATCAGTCCAAATTTATCTCCAAAAAATCATAACATCCAGATCACATCCAATTTATATACATCACATCTTTAAAATTATGTACAAAACATGTACATCATCATTTAATTCTAAAGTATTAAAGGAACGACGATAAAGGGTTATAGACACACAAATAATATGTTTGATGAATAGTTCCAACACATGTCCCACACTCACACAATTTCAATCATCTTATCCGCTCATTTCAATTTCAATCGACATACATGCTGTATACAATATTAAAGACATAAATGTCATATGACAATAGATCGGGAGATGGGAATGAAGTTGAATGGAAGTAAAGTATAAGAAAAATGAGCTATTTCTGATTTTTGTTGCTCTTAATTCCTCATTATTCCCATACACCTTTTCAATATTATTCAAATTTTTTCATTCAAGACGGAATATAAAAAAAAAAATGAATTTAAATAAAAAAAATAATGAATTGTGGGATGCAGGGCTACATGCTGAATATCACAAGCAACTGTTGATGATCTTGCTGATCCAACAGCCCTGACGTGTCATGAGTATTAATAATTTATTGAATCTTAAGAAATGAAATTTAGCTTCTGGTCTTAACTGAGAAAAGAAGAAGTAAAATTTTTTTTCGCCTTCACAAAAGACAGGAGAGACATCATATATAGCCACAACTCATAATTTACCATCACTGATGATGATTAATCATCAAAATGTAAAGACATCGAAATAAGATAATTTTTCAAATGATTTAATTTTGTTTTTTTTTTTGAAATTTATGATAATCCTTTCGTGTCTTTATGGGAAATATCTGATGGCTATGGAAGAGAGGTTTGTTTTGGATGTTGGCACGTTGAATGTGATACTCGATGATTGGTGGGAAGATGAGGTTAATTTTGAGAATATTTTAATGAATTATGAAGAAAAATTGACGATTTTTGAGATAAAACTGAAGATTTTGAGGTTAAATTGAAGATTTTAAGGTTAAGAGCTGAAAAAATTATTATAAAAAATTTAACAGTTCTCAAAATTTTAAAAATTTCAACGGCTTTGTAAATTTTGAATATTTTTTAGGTTTTTTGAACGATTTTGTAAATTTTGAATTTTTCAACAATTTTGTAAATTTCAAACTTTTTTAACAGTTTTGTAATTTTTGATTTTTCAACGGTTTTGTAAATTTTGAATTTTTAACGGTTTTGTAAATTTTAAATTTTTCACCAATTTTGTAAATTTCAAACTTTTCAACAGTTTTGTAAGTTTTAAACTTTTCAACCGTTTTGTAAATTTTGAATTATTCCAACAATATTGTAAATTTCAACCTTTTTTACTATTTTGTAAATTTTAAAAAATTGAACGGTTTTCAAAATTTTAAATTGTTAAAATTTTTACAATCATTTAGTTTTCTTGAGTTTTTCTAATTTTCTAACGGTTTTGTAATTTTCAAATCATTTTACAATGTAAAATTTACAATTTTTTAATGTTGAAAAAAAGATAAAAATTTAAAGAAAAAATGATAAAAAAATCCCAAAATATTCTCAAAAAAAAAAACAAACACCAAAAAATCATCCAGCATCACCATCAGCATCAATCGCATCCCACACCTCCCCCCCGTTTATCACTTCCCACCATCCTTTTCATCATCCGCCGCGAGAAAGAAATTAAAACAAAATCATGTAAAGGGGGTGTAATTACAAAAATTTGCTCATTAAAATTTATTAGCAACTTATGGATTCTTTGTTGTATCATCATCATCCACACCACCCCTAAACGAGTTCCTCCAACATCAAAAGTCTATACAAACAAATTTTCTAAGAATATATCTCATATATGTAATCAATTTAAATGCGATAAGCAATAAAATATTTGAATATGTTAAAAAAAAAATGAAAATAATTATCAAACACACATGCACACGTACACGAGCAGCACAAACAACTTTTTTTCATCCTCCCCAAGCGATTTTTTGTGTTTTTTTTCTCATTAAGACTTCCCAAAAAAAAGAAATAATTTTTTTTGAAGAAGGAAGTAAACGAGAAAAATAAATTCGCTGTTAATTGATTTAAATTATTTATGAAATTCATTAACGAACACACAAAGAATTTTTTTTTTTTCATCCTCTCCATCTTGTTGCTGCTGCTGTATTTTTTTTTATATGATTCGTAGATTTCCGGCTTAAGAATTTTTTATAGATGATGAATAGGCATAGAAATTAAAAAAAAGTAGCGCGTGTGAGACTAGATTTGGATGAGTTTTTGGATGTGGATGTGAATTGGATGATGGGGGTTTGGGGGGAGGCTTTGATGGAGTTTTGGGGGTTCTGATCAAGTGGGTCTGAACAATTTTGGGGGTTTGATGAATTTTTGCGAAGTTTTGATGAATTTTGGTCAATTTTAACGAATTTTGGGGCTTTTTCGTGAATCTAGGAAGATTCTTGGAAGATTTTGATAGGATTTGAACTTAAGCCGGACCTCAAAAATCAATGATTACCAACATTCGAACCTTCTGAATGCTTTGGGATGGGTTATAGTTGTTCTAGTAGACCAAAAGGACTAATTCAAGCAGTTTAATGCCATAATAAGGATGTCACTTATGTCCATCATCTAGAAGAGCTCTAATATGGTCAATACCACTCTAATCCAGTTTATGATCTTCAAAAAATAGTCGTTGATATGATTGATTACCATAACAGGCAAAACGATCACCTTTAGGTACCCTAAGGTAATTCTGTACCATAAAAACATGCTCATTGCCTGTTAGAGTTAAAGATTCAGTGATGCTAAACACTAAACCCCAACAATCTGTACAACAATTCCTCAAAATCCAACTCACATCTGGCTCTAAAATTATTAAAAAATCTCCCAAATTTGACACAATTATTGATGACCATCATAGCACTATACCCGAAAAAAATCAACTTAAATATTCCAAAATTCATCAAACTCCCAAAAAAAAAATACAATTGATAAAGTCATACTTAATCACTGCCAACAAACGGAAAACAAATTTCCTTTTAAAACATACACAAAAAAAGTCATATGCAGTCAAAAAAATAAATAATTATGTGAGTTATGCTTTATCTGCTTTGATAATTAGTAAGCATTCATATTGAGCTACAACATTCGATAAATACATACTCACATGTTTTATTACAAATAAGTCATACTCAGTTCATATCAAAAATATAATTTATTTTGTTGTTACTGGAAAGGATGTTGATTGCGGCTTAAATTGAATTCAACATAAAATTGATAATTTTTAAAAGGAATTTTTTTTAGAGTTTATCGTAAATACGCAATTATTGTGAATTTCATCACATGGTGTTGTGTGTCATAGCAGCAAAAATGGCTCAATATTTGCTCTATAATAAGTTTTTATCAGCTGTGTGGAGATTGATTTATTACTTTTTGAGCTGGAATGTGAGGAGCGGATTGATGATTAAGTTAGTTTGAATTTTAAAAAAAAAAAGAATTTTATACTAAATTGTGGTGAGTTTGAGGTGAGTTTGGTGAGTTTGGTGAGTTTGAGGTGACTTTTTTGATGACTTTTTGGGATTTTGAAACGTTTAAGTTGTTTATGGCAATTTTCATGTATTTTTGAAAATAATTTGGTGAGTTTGGTGAATATGTTGAATTTGGTGAATTAGAGGTGAATTTGATAAAACTATATTTGATAAAAATCAATTCAAATTCCGAAGGAAATAGTCAACCATTTCAAGTAATTCTCATAAAAACTAACCCACAATCATCTCCATGAACTCCATCGCCATCGCCATTAGAGTCGTCATCCACTCAATGCTCTCTTTTATTTGCACAAACAATCAATGAAATGTGTATTTGAAAATTGAGGAAGCATTCAATAACGATAAATATGAACGATCGTTATCTCGTAGAAATGAATAAAAACAACAAAAACAACAAAAAAATATGTTACGAATCGAGAATTGTCTGATGAACGTATCCGCTTTATTGGCCTCTTGATTGTCATCAGTACATGTGCATGTACATACATATGTAACTCAAATTGCCATCCAACCGATTCAATTGATTTCGTTGATTATTATCATTTAATATGCAATCGTGTGTTGTATTTTATTATTTTTTTTTATTTTTTTGTGTCTATACATCGGTTCTTATTCAATGCACATTTTTTTCCCGTACAATTTGCAATACGCTTGCATGCATTACAAATCAAAATGGATTCTTATCTCAGCTTTTTCTGTTTATTATACTATATGTAAAATTATTTTTTGATATTTGTCATATTCTGACTTCTCTGAGTCAATAATAAAAAAATTGTACACTTGTACAATAATAATTATGTCAATCAACGGAGTGTGTAGAGACTATAATGAATTTTCCATATAGAATATATGGATGGTGAAGTAATGAAGTTGAATTAAAGTTGATGAGTGATTGTTTTCATTGAATTGTGGGATTATTATAGTCATGTTAAGTTCATTAAGATTTGAAAAATTGAATTCCAATTTGAAAATTCACCAAATTCACCAAACTCACTATACTCACCACAAATTCACCAAACTCACCATATTCACCACAAATTCACCAATCTCAATTCAAATGACTTCTCTTTCTAACTTCTAATAAATCATCACAAAAATCAACAATTTTCATCAACAAACTCACAATTAATTACACAAGAACAGAAAATTCTTATAAAGCATCGCTTAATACAAAAAAAAGAAAATTATTCGAACCATAAATCATAAACGATTGCATAAAGTCAACGTCAAATAATCATGATAAATGCTCAATAGAAGCATTTCTGCATAAATTGTAACAAAATGTAATACACTGCAGTTCATACATCATTTCATGTTCAGTACATCAAACATGATCTATTTTCATCTATTCTATATATTTTATTTGTGCTGCATCTGTGTGTATTTGTGAGTAATTTGAATTGATGATACATTTTACCTTATTTTTTTTTTTTTTTTGCAAATAATGAGGAATCATTTAAATCGTCTAGAGACAGATTGAAAGGTTGATGTAGTTTGTTGCTAGATGGTGGATATGGTGAGCTAGTTTTGGTGGATGATGGGTTGTTGGGTGGCATTTTGTCTTGGTGGTTTGAGATGATGGAAAAGCAAGTTTGAGATTCTAACCTCAAAATAGTGAAATTTTGAAATCCTAACCTCAAAATTTACCAAATTTTCAATTCTAACCTCAAAGTTAAGAATTTTTCGATTTTAAAATCAAAATTCATCAGATTTTAAGATTCTAACCTAAAAATTCATCAATTTTTGGATTCTAACCTCAAAAATGAGAATATTATGACTCTAACCTCAAAATTCATCTAACTTTAAATATAACCTCAAAACTCATGAATTCTTACTTTATAACCTTAAAATTCGAAATCCTAACCTTAAAATTAAAATTTTTTAAGTTCCTAACAGCAAAATTTTAAAATTTTAGGATTCCAACCTCAAAAATTAAGGATTTCAGAGACTCTAACCTCAAAATTCATCAAATTTTAGAATTCTAACCTCAAAGTTCTAGTTTTTGCATCTCAAAAATGCGCCTATTATCCCCAACTTTGCCTCAATTTTCCGACAATCATTTCCACATAGCATGCAACATTTTCATACATATCAAAAAGAAATATGTCATGTAATAATGCCATCTCATACATTTTATAAAATCGCAACAAATAATATTATTATTTTTAAAAATTATTCAAATAAATCTAGTATGCATTGAAATTATAAGTATTTATTAATTCAACAGCAAAAAAAATTGTGGTGAGAACATCAGAGATGAAATATTGTTAAAGTATTAATTAAGTGCCAAAAAAAAAAAAAGAAAAAAATTATAGTTTTAAATAATTATGAGGATTTCAAAGAAAGTAATAATAATAATAATGCATAATTATTTTTATGAAAATTTTAAGCAATTAAAACGTTTTCACTCATTTTACACAAATATTAGCAATATATCTTCAAGATTAAGTCGAGCATTGCCAAAGAATGTGTGCACATGTAATAAAATGTGTGAAGATTAGAAGAATTTAGTGGCAGATGCACTATTATTACAGACAGTTCTTTTCGGCTAATTAGAATTTTATTTTATATTATTTTTTTAAGCTTCCTCATGATTGAATTAAATCGTGGCCACTTAAGCATGCAATAAAATTGCAGAATATATATATAAAAAAATAACTTTTATGTCAGCTCAATAAATCAAAGTAGCACAAAAAATACGACTAAATTTATAGTTATTTCAACTTTGAGACATAAAAGAAGTTATTTTATTATTTAAATAACTTAAAATTCAAAGTACAAATAGCTTAAAATCAAATTCAAGGTGAATTCCTCAACAAAAAATGAAATTAAATGAAACAAATAAAATTTAATATTAATTGTATTATGAGGAAGTCTGGGATTAATTAGGATTGAACAAAGGAAAAGATTTGTGAATTCAAATTTTAACGATTTTTTAGAATTCAAATATTAACGACATTGTAAAATTCAAACTCAAACAGTCTTGTAGGATTAAAGTTTTAACGGCTTTGCAGAGTTCAAAATTCAACGGTTTTGTAGAATTCAAACTGAAAGATTTTGAAGAATTCAATTTTTAACGGTTTTGTAAAATTCAAATTAAACAATCTCAATATTTCAAATTTTAATGGTTTTGTAAAGTTCAAGCTGATCAATCTTAAAGAATTCAAATTTAAGCGGTTTTGTAGAGTTAAAATTTCAACAATTTTGTATAATTTGAATTTCAACGGTTTTGTAGAATTTGAATTTCCTTAATTGAAGAATTCAAACTTAAATTGTCTTGTAAAATTCAAATTTTAACGACTTTCTAGAATTCAAACTGAACAATTTTGAAGAATTCAAGTTTCAACGGTTTTGTAGAATTCAAACTGAACAATCTTACAGAATTCAAAATTTAACGACTTTGTAGAATTCAAACTTAAACGATCTTGTAGAATTCAAATATTAACGGTTTTGTAGAATTCAAATGAACAATTCTCGTAAATTTCGAACCAAAATTTCCTAAAATATCAGAATCTCCTCAAGCCTTACAACCAGCTTAGAACCAGATTAAATGCATGACAGCTAAATATTCAATTCCCTTTCTCTTTGTCATAATTCACATTTTAACGGCATTTACAAATAATAAAAGACACAAAAGTGATGCAGCACATAAAAGAACGACTCGCCGATCGTCGTCATGTCTTGTCACACAGCCAAGAACTGAATTAATTGCTTAATGCAACTTTTTTTTATATTAGATTGTAATAATTTTCTAATTTTTTAATATAAATCTTATGTCTTGTGTCTTTACAGAGAGCGACACTTGCTGAAAAGGAAGTAAATACATTAAAAGAACAATTAACCTCAACATCAACAACCCAAACAAATACAACATTATCAAATACAAATTCAACGAGTACAATAACACAAAACGGCACATCGCCACCATCACCATCAACCACACCATTGTCACTGCTATCATCTGATAATAACGATAATAGTAGCACAAATAAGTTATTAAATAACAACAGCATCAAATTGGATGACGAAAATATGGATAAGAAAATCAGTGATGTTAATGAAATGATTGAACAGAATCGTATTGATGAGCATGATGATGATGATGATGTTAAGGAACAAACAAATAATTGTGGTAGCGGTAGATCGACACCAACGAGTGTTAATGATAAAGAGATGACAAATAAACAAAATGATGATAATGACGATGATGTAATTGATAATGATGATGTATCCGAGATGCGTGATAATGGTGGACGATGTAGTGTCAATTCAAATAATGTGAATAGTAGCACACGAACAATGGCTGATGAATTAACGTTTAAAGATAAAGAGGTAAGTTACTTTTTAAGGTTAGAATTTTATTTTGGTTTCAGGAAAGAAACTGTGCATTGAACAAGGTTTGAGAATTTTGAATTTCAGGAAACCGTTACAGATTTTGAATTTAATTTGTACGTTAAAAACTCAAATTTATAATTCAAACTTCAATTGACTGTTTGGAATTCAAATTCTAGAAGTTCGTTATAGGTTCAAATTTCAATTGTCCGTCAATTCTTATTAAAAATTCAAATTCTTAAAGATCGTTAAAAATTCAAATCTCAAATATCCGTTAGAAACTCAAATTTTAGTTAAGAATTCAAAATTGAAAAATTCGTTGTAAATTCAAATGTCAAATGTCCGTTAAAAATTCATTAAAATTGACATCTTATCTTCAAGTCCATAAATCCATCAATTACAAGAGCATTTCATCCTCAAATTAAGTTATTTATAGAATTCATCATACAAATAATAGCACAATAACATGATTTTTCAATTTGTCGACTGCTTCCTCACTCCATCCCCCAACAGTATTGAACAGTTGTCATAATTAAGAAATTCATGACAATCACCTTGTTGATTCTCGTCTCTCTTTTATGTGTCTATTCTTCACTCCCCCGAAAAAAAAAAGACAAGAAAAAAATTTTGCTCATTTTTTGTCCTAGCGCGTCGTCGTTCCTTGATTTTCTAAAGGGCGTCATTAACAAACATTTTTATTTCAAATAACAATCAAAAAACATAAAAAATGACATGAACAGAAATTGTATATTCACGGAATCTATCTATCACACGTTCCCTTCTCAATAAATATTGTTTACTTCCATTTCCATAAAATTTTTTACGTTGGGAAAATTTTCGACCCCAAGAGAATAAAAAAATGTTTTTTCAAAGGGAAGCCACGATGAGCTCTTCTCAATTTCGTCTTGTGTCAAAGTCTTCAACTTCTTTCTGATTTTGTGTACGTATCACTTTTCATGACGATGATGTGAAAAAAGGGAAAAAAATTATGCAAAAAAAAAAGGAAGAAGAAGAATCAACAGAAGGAAACATCTGTAGACGTTCATGAAAAAAAGCAAGGAAGCCAATATTTTTTTTTGGCGGGGAATGAGGAACCTCTGTCTGTTAATCCTGTTTGTTTATTCAAATCAGGTCCGATGCTACGGCAAATTTTCACACCGATTACATTTCAATCGACCATTATAAATTGCTCCTTTCAAGTCTTACTTGCAGTTCTTTACAGAACTTCTTTGCAGACATTGAGGGGTTTTTCTGGTCTACAAGATAAATTGTTTTCTTCTGCATGAAAAAACTTTTCTTTTCTTTACTAAATGTTTGAGAATTGATGAAGACTTTTTTTTTGCTGCTTGCTTGTTTTACGTGCTTCGGAGATCCAGAAAATTGTTTTCCTAGGAGCTCAACAAGTTTAAAGTGATTAGGGATTGATTTTGTATATTGAATAAATTGAAAGATCTTCTTAGACAATTGTATTGAATTTTAAATGATTTGGTCATCTCGGAAATTCTGGTCATCTCGGAAATATTGTCATCTCGGTAAAATTCTAGTCATACTGGTACTAATTTTGTCATTTTGTCATTTAAGTCATTTAAGACTAATTCGGTCATCTTGGAAAAATTTGATCATCTCGGAAAAATTCGATCATCTCGGGATAATTTTGCCATCTAGGAAATAAACCCCCCAAAAATCCAAAATTCAATTCAAACACACACAATTTACAACACACTTTAATATACAATATATCCATATCAGTAAACATAACAATTAAAGTTCAAGTATCGATCAGGCAACAAAACAAAATAATAACAATTCCATATCCACCAGCATATATACAATATCTCTCCCTCATATGAACACCACAAATGAGATTTGTCTTCGCATAAATAACAAACAATGAAAGAAAGAAGAAAACTTTCTATATAATTCTGTGCATTTCCATTCTGTCTCAGAAAACACAAAAAAAAAATTATATTTTAAATGAAAAAAAGAGCAAAAAGAAACACATGCTGACGATATTATGATGTCTGTAAACCGCAATGTTGCATATACATCTACAAAATGATAAATTACAATGCATGCAATATATATATTTATAATATGGCAACATGTTAGTGTCATTGAGAATGTATCAATAGACGGATTTCAATCAAATGCAGTGTGTGATCATGATATGGAACAGGGGAGGCAGTTAGGGGGGTTAGCAAAAGGACTGGAGTGGTTAGAAGGGTGAAAAACCTCAACTTTTTCAAAATTTTCCAGAGTTTTTCCGAGTATACCCGAGTATTTCCGAGTATACCCGAGTATATACGAGTATACCCGAGTATTCCCGACTATACCCGAGTATTCCCGAGTATATACGAGTATTCCCGAGTATAACCGAGTATTCCCGAGCGTACCCGATTATACCCGAGTGTATTCGAGTATTCTCGAGTTTATCCGAGTATTCCCGACTATACCCGAGTATATCCGAGTATTGCCGAGTATATTCGAGTATTCCCGAGTATATCCGAGTTTTCCCGAGTATATCCGAGAATTCCCGAGTATATCCGAGTATATACGAGTATACCCGAAGTATCCCCGACTATACCCGAGTATTCCCGACTATACCCGAATAAACACGAGTATTCCCGAATATACCCTAGTATTCTCAACTTAACCCGAGTATTCCCGAGTATACCCGAGTATTCCAGACTATACCCAGAATTTACCAGGGGTATACCCCCAAATCCAACCCCTCCATCTTCTCTCTTTCCCGCTGGAACTCAACCGTTTTAATTAAATTTTGTATGGTCGCGCTCCATTAAAGTTTTGTGCAGAAACAAACTTTACGCATTAATTAATGGACACAAACATTTTCTCTGGATGTTGGGTAAGCATTATTGGCAGTAGGAAGAGAGACAGAAGAGATACATTTAATAGTCATAATAAGAGGGGTCGCGAGACATTTTTCTCGGAAATCATTTATGTGCATGCTGTGGATAAAAAAAAAGAGATATATTAATATTGAATTTTAAGATTGCAACAATACGAGAATACTGAGTCATGATCAGATCATGGATCTGAAGACTGGCCGCACATTAAGCATGTTTTAAATTGTGTCTTTTCTGTGCTGTTCCTTTATTTAAATTTTTATTGGCATATATTGCACATTTTTATAAAGAATAAGAGCAACACACACTCGAAAAATTAAAAACTATCAAATTTCACGCTCGTTTTCACTTCTCGGGAGAACATCTCGTGGCTGAACATCTCGAGAAAAATAATCTTTTTCGTTCACGAGAATACGACGACTCAAATATCGAGTAATTAATTTTTATGGCTTTTTACGTGAAATTAATGTTCGATTTTAATGATAGAACGACATTTTGGCTTGATACTTCTCTGCGATGTCTATTTGATATGATATTTTTGGGACCTCAATCGTTTCCCAGGATGAATAAAAGTGATGAAAAGTTTTATGGATATTTCTTTCTTTTTGGTGCTGATGCTGTCGTGTGTTTATGGATTTTTAATTCCATTTAAATAGTTTTCGGAGAATTTTCTAGAATTTAATTTTGAAGGTTTTAGTAGATTAAAAATGGTAATTTTGAAATTTTTTTGGGACATTAAAGTGTCGTTTTTGGATCTCTTTTGATTATGTAAGGTATGGTGAACTTGTGAACTGGTTGTGTCATCTTGGAAATAGATTTGGGATTCTTTATTACAAATTAATTTTTTTTTAAAAGAGAAATTAGTCATCTTGGAAGAGTTCTTGTAATCATTTTTGATCATTTAGAAAAGTTTGGTCATCTCGGTAAAGTTTGGTCATCTCAGAAAATTCAGTCAACTCAGTAAAATTCGGTAATCTTGAAACATTTTGTCATTTTCCAAATTCAAGTTAATTAAAAATATTAGATCATCTAGGAAAGCTTGGTCATCTTAGTAAAGTTTTGTCATCTCGGTAAAGTTGAGTCATCTCGGAAATTTTAGGAATCTCGACTAATTTCGGTCATCTTAGAATAGTTTTATCATTTTGAAAATTTGAGTCATCTCGGTAAAAGTTTGCTCATCTCGATAAAAATTTGGTCATCTCGGAAAAATTTAATTATCTCGGAAATTTATTTTCTCTCAGTTTCTCTGTCTAAATCTAAACTTATCTATAATTCCAAAAATGTCTCCAACCCCCAAAGGTCACATTCTTCCATCAAGTAATTCATACTAATTCACAGTTTATTTTTATCATGATTACATCCATTGTGCGAAACAAGAATTGACGTAGTTAATGAAAAAATATTTCTTCAACAGAAACGTGATATCAATTTAACGAAAATAAAAATTATGAATTATTTATACACAGTTGAGACTTTATCATTACACCTTCATAGGCGTCGTCATTGCCTTGGAATGTCTTTTTCACTTCTTTTTCCGACATTTTCCAACCGAATGTCATTAAAAATCTAAAAATATCTACTTATAATCTCTTTTTAGTAAATTTTCATCTTTTTATTACAATATCATTATGGATTTATGGTGCATATCAATAAAGAGACGATTCCATTTAATCTTTCATTCCATTCCCGGTGGGTAACGACCATAAATTATCTAAAGTTTTAAGATACTTTTTCATGTTATTTCGATATTTTTTTCTGATTTTTCCGAAACATAAGAAAGCAATTTTTCTTTCAATTTTCTTCCTTTAAATGCCCACATAAATATTGTATGATAAAAAATCAAGCAAGTAAGTCTTAAAATGTTAAGAAGGGGAAAAAAAAAATATTTTTCAATTTTATATTCATTTTTCTATAAATATCATCGAAGAAATCACACAAAGAAGTCAGAGTGAGAAATGAAAATTGAAAATTTCCAATGACTTTTTAAATGATTTTTCTTCTTTTTCATTTCATTTTTCACTTTGCGTATCGAAATAAATTTAATTTTTTTTTTTTTTGTTTTGTAGTTGGAAATAGATCACATGGTGATATACTGGGTTTTAATATCGTCGCGTTATCGAAAATAGATTTTTACTTCTTTTTTCCTTCTCATTTCATTAGGAAGATGAGAAGCGGAAAATTAGTTATATTAAAGAATTCTAAGAATATCGATGACTAGGTTGGAATTGAAAAATTTTGAATGATTTTATTTTTGAGACTGAAAATTAAAGATAGTTGATTATTTCCGAGATGACAAAATTTTTACCGAGGTGACCAAATCTTTACCGAGATGACGTAACTTTACCGAGATGACAAAACTTCCCAAAATTGAATTTATGACTAACAAAACCCCTTCCTCTTGCACCCATTTCCACCATATCCAAAAATACGTTAATTTTCCCACCAAATTACAACTTTTATTTCTCAACTCGATTAAACAATTTCTCGCTTAAAAGCAGCACACCGAAAACAAAAAAAAAAAAAATTGTGCAAAATAAGTAAAAATTTGTAGGAAGAAGTAGCAATTGCAACAATAAATCATTTTGACTAAAAACTTATCACAAGCAGACAATAGTTTAACCACCACCGAAAAAAAAAAAGAGAAATGAAATGAAAACTGCACACAAAAATTACGATTGACTGCTGCAAAAGTTTAAGACATAACATGCAACTCCAATTTCTTCCAATTCTGTTCGTGTATGCTGTTTTCACATGAAAACCACCGAAAAAACTGGAAAAAATTCAGTTGTTTAATAGATTTGCTTAAAATGATAATAATTTTTGTTGCTTTATATTTCTTTTTTTGGTGTAATGTTCCTTGTGCTCGTTCGCTTGTGTAAATTTGTGATGTGGTGGTGGAAAATTGAGCACCCGAAAAAAAAGAAGAAAATTTGCTAAAACATTCATTTATTCACTTATGTGCAATGCAATAAGGTGATGGTGGGGGTTGAAATGATAATGAGGGTGGGGTGAGGATTGCAAGGATAGACATGAAAATGTTGCTGGTTGACATGGTTTAGAGCGTATTTTCTGAAACTTGTGCAACTATTCTGAGGTGACACAATTGTTCCTAGATGACAAAATCATGCTGAGATGACATAATCGTCTCAAAATTACTCAAAATTGTAAAATTTGCTGGGTTTCTGGATCATTTCACAGATGACTGTATTTTCCCGAGATGACATAATTTTCCCGAGATGACCGAATTTTCCCCAGATGACAAAATTTTCCAAAGATGTTCAAAATCCACCAAAAAGTCAAAATTACAACTCCAATCCTTCAAAAACCAGCGCTAAAATTATAGACAGCAACAAAAAAACTTTATTCCTACCGAAAAAAAGAATTTCATTGATTTTTCGATAAATATTTTGTGATAAGAAGCGTAGCCGTTTTATTCTCATTTTTTTGTGAGCGATAAATTTCCAATTTTTTTTTTTTGCGCTTTACATTTTGGCATTGAAGTATTTGCAGTTAAAGAATCAACGACGGAGGAGGGGTGGGAGGCATTCATTTCCAATTTCGATTTAACAAGAAGTGAGCGAAAAATACAAAAAAAAAAAATAAAAAAAATGAATTGCATTACAAAAGTCAAGATCTTCAATTGCTGATTATTCTCATTCACGTCTTGAATGAAATGAGTATACACAATATGTATCGACAATTGCTAATGCTATAAAGGATTGTTTTCAAATTAGCATATGAAATTGGCAATATTTTTTTTTTTTTTTTTGTAAAATTTTTTCCTGTCGATTTGCTAAATTTGATAAACATTTTTATCTGATTATGGATATTTGAAAAGGAAATTTGTATTTATGCAATGGGTTGGAAATGCTTTGTTGTTGAAAAATTGGTAAAGGTGTAGATTTGGTTGAGATATCGATGAAGTTTTTTGAAGTTTTTTTGGTTGAGGATTTTGTTTTGAGTTTTGTGAATTGTTTAATTTGAAAACCGGAAGTTAAGTCATCTCGGTAAAATTTGGTCATCTCGGTAAAAATTCAGTCATCTTGGTAAAATTCTCTCATCTCGGTAAAATTCTTAAAGAGCTCAAAATTCTCATTCAACTTCATTTTCCACTTCACTCATTCATTTAATCCTTTCTTAAATTCCTTCAACTTCATCTTATGCTCTATTCCTTCACAAAACTTCTTCACCTGTTTCACCCTCAATTGAATGGTAAAATTATTGTCATCCTTCGTTTTTTATTCTATTTTTTTGTGTCCCATCTTCCTCTCTTGACATTCTTTTTTCGATTTACAATTATTAGTACGAAGGATAAGACATAAATTTAACCATTATGTGCTTTAGTGAGCATAAAGAAAATAGCAGTAACATACTTATAAGAAAAAAATATAATAATAAATGGGTTTTAAAACTTTTTTGTGTTTTTTGAAACCCTTAAGAGGAAGTTGTGTCATATTAAATGAATTATTTTGGAAATTATGTCATCTCGGTAGTGTTTTGTCATCTCGGGAATTTAGACTAAATTAGTAGTATTTTATCATTTTAGAATTGTGAATTTAATATTGAATCATCTTGGAAAATGAAATAATTTCAAAAATATTCGGTTATCTCGGTAGATTTCTGTCATCTCGGCAATTATCTGTCATCTCAGAAATCAAAGAATTGTCCTCTTAGTACAGAATTGTTGTCATTAGGCAATTCTAGAACAATTTAGAAAAAGTTGTGCCATCTCGGTAAAATTCAGTCATCTCGGTAAAATTTGGTCATCTCAGATTTTTTTTTTTCTTTTTTGAAAATCAACCCGAAATTCACCACAAGAACACTTCTTCCATGCAATCCACAATAAAAAAGAATAAAAGAATTTGTCGTAATGTCGTTACTGCTCACATTATTCGATGAGATTGCCGCACAAGCTAGTCATGTGTGGAACAACAGAAATTTTCCCGCAGTTTTTCTTACTTTTTTATGATTCATAATAGCATTATTTTTTTTAATGTGTAAAATCTCATTCAATCAAAGATGATAAATGGCAATTGCACTTTTCAGTTAACGACTTTTTTTTAAACCATTGTTAATCATGCAATAGAAGTAGACCTGACAGTTGTATGAATGCACTTTATAATTTTTCTCAAGAGAATCAATTGTTAAGCCGCCACTATCCGAATCAAACAATAAATTTAAATGACTAGAGTACGCAAGAAGAAAAAATCGAGCCTTTTTTAGTGCCCGCTCATTTGGCTCCAAATATAAACATTCCCATGATGATGAAGCAATCGTAATAAAAATTTAAATTTTTTTCAATAACAATTAAAAGAAATAACAACAACAACTTTATTTCCTTCGATAGTTTTACTCCATTTATTGAGAACCCGCATCGATAGCGCGGCTTAAAAGCCATTTGAGGCAAAAAATTGTTGTTTTTCTCACATTGACGACTGTACATAACCATCAGCAGCAGCGACAATAAGAGCGGAAATTTCAAAAAAAGTGGCATATTTATGAATGCGATCGAAAGCCATTTAAATTATAGCTATTGTTGATGAGTGGTTCAGTGATGGTCGATCGGGTGTTTGGAATGGGATTTTGGATTTTTGTTGGTGTTTTCGGAATTTTGGAAGATTTTGTCATCTTGGGAAAATTATGTCATCTCAGTAACATTCTGTCATCTCGGAAAAAAATTAGTCATCTCAGAAAATTTTGTCATCTTGACAGTTTTTGATGATTTGGCTTATTCAGTCAATTTTGAGAGATTTTTTCATCTCGGTAAAATTCGATCATCTCGGAAAATTTTAGTCATTTCGGTAATTTTTCCTCAATTCCATTCCTCGCAAAATATTCATTCACAACGTCCAATAAACTTATCAAGTACCACATCACACAACCTCACCACCCCTGACATCACTTGATGAGTTCGAAGATCCATCCAAAAATTCTAATAAAAAAAAACTAAAATTCAAATTCAATTCTTAATTCGATTCGATTTAATTGAATGAAGTGATCGAATGTCTCGCTGAATAGACATTTAAGAGCAGCAATATTGCTCATCGAATTCATTCGAATTTGATAGAAATAATCTAATTAATCAATTTCATTGTTCCACACATTCAAAAAATTTGTGTAAATATAATAAATTTATACAATATTAACACGATATGGTTATTTGCGTTTAATTAAAATTCAATTTAAAAAAACTGAAAAAAATAGAGAAGAACGATTAAGCAATGCCAGCATGTCTTTTTACATGCATGTACTACACATATAGAGTCTATTGTTATTATTGATCGATAGAAAATGATTAACAATTTTTTTTTTATATATTTTATTGTACTTAACGACTTTATTTTGTCGGTTTTATTGGCAATAGACTGAAATTCCATTTTAATGTGACTCACTTGAAAAATACAACACATAAAAATCGATTTAAGCTCAAATGATTCACGAAATATTTTATAGTTTTACATATAATTAGGCATTACGAACGAATGAACGGTTCTGGAAAGAAATAAAAAATATTATTCAGTGTGAAATAATTGTCATTGTTATCAGTTAAATATCTGAATATCGACATTAAAATAGTAATTACATTAACCTACATTTTAATTGTAATGATGAGGAAATTGCAGAAAAAAAATTCATTTTTTCATGGATCGGGAATTTTTTTGTTTTAGTGATTTAGGTGAAATTGGTGATTATATTGAAATTGTGAGTATTTTATTGGATTCTTGCCATGTCTTTTGATAGGAATTGATGTATTTTAACTGTATTTAGGCAGATTTAATAGTTTTTATTTCAATTTTAAAGTTTGAGGTGGAGAAAACTTAATTGACGTCGGATTAAACGCAAAAACACGTGGTTTTTAAAAAAATTGTAATTTTTTCCTATTTTAAAGTGATTAAACATCTAAAATGCATATTATCTTACTATTATATTACAATTTAGACTAAATAAAGCTTCAAATTCAGTCAATTCCAACAAAACCACAATAAATCCTGCCAAAAACCTTCTTATCTCTAATAAGTACGACAAATTCTTCAATAACACACATTACAATCACTAAATACTACTCAATAATTAATAACTCAATGTATTACCTTAAGTCATACATCCTCGAACCCCATCTAGTCACAACAAACTATCTCCCCCTTTCGAATTTCATCATTATCATAAAAAAAAGTATTAAATATTTAATAATCTCTAACCGCTCTGTATTAATATCCAATTAAATATCTGTCAAAGAAGTTAATACTCCAAACAACGAAAAGTCGAAACAGAACGAGCATACAAATTATCAACAATAAGCTCGTTAGTCACACATATCACAATGGCGATAATAAACATTATTAAATAATATAGAATAATCAATTGTGACAAGTAGAAATAAAAATTACGTCAAATGATTGACCCGAGTGATTTTTGTAGTTGAAAGGGTAATGGTTTGGTGGCTTAATTATACATTCGGAATTGTTTTTAGTGATATTTATTAGTGTTTTGTCACTTATATGATATGGATTTATGATGGTTGGTTTATTGAATATTTTGTGATCTATTGCACTTTATTGGAGATAATTTGAGTGCTGTTGAAATGTTTTGAGCGCATTTTTAGATGAAAAATGAATTTTCTCATGGATTTTAACAGATTAAATTGAAAATATTTCGAGAATTACCAATTATTAGTCAAAACTGAATATTTAGTTGCATGCTTGCCACTTTTTTGAGTCTAATAGCGTTTATTTCCACTAATAACTCTGCTTCAATTCAAAATTATTCCAATTTTAAATCTCGAAGTGAGAAAAAAAAATTTCACGTCATCGACTTTGGATCAACTTCAAAACCACGTGTTTTTTTTCAAATTCAAAATTTCAGTTAAAATTTTTCGCAAATCCTCATCCAATATCCTGTGTCACTCGGTCACAACTAAAATATAAATAGACTAATCACCGAAACAGTGACTCTGACCAAAAATCAAAACTGAATCTGATCTGGGCAAAAAAAAAGTGAACATAAAAAAAAATGAAATGATTATTTCATCGTTTAGCTTTTGAAAAAGAGCGATAAGACCTCGATTGATTTAAATTTGCTGCTTTAATTTCCAAAAATAATTTTTCTACAGTCAATATTAGTTAACGATTGCGAGTGATCGGTTCACAAAATTCTATAAGTCGGAATATTTGATAATTCTCAATATTTTTTTTGTGTCTGTGTGCCACATTGTGAGCGGAAGACAGTCGTGACATTAGCAATTGAATTAGGAACAGACAAGATACTCAAGTGTTAAAAAAACAGGTAAATAAACAGACTTGATGATTGCATGATCCGTAAAATCAATGAACTGTAAATAGGTTGGCATTGTTTCGCTACTGTTCATAGTCACAAATAATCCCCACAATCGGTCTCTCTTGTTGTCCCCCCTCCGCTTTATTATTATTCGGGTAGTTAAAATAATATTTATTTTCTCTTCTTTGACTTGACTTTGTTGCCGTCATGACTATTCGAACTCTCATGACTATTAACTCATTAACTAACTTGACAAACCGTAACGGATGATTTGAGGATAGATGAGTCAAAATAACTCTATACACCAGCTGTAACTTGCCCGATTTTACAATCAATTTGCTGTATACAGCAATCTGGCAATTTCTATCTGTCGCTTTTTGTTTGTGACAAGTTGCAACTTCACATACATAATTAACAAATTGATTCCACCGTTCCGTTTCGATTCAATGATTTTTAACTGAAATAAAAAAAAAATGAGAATTATTAAAATATAACAATGGGACAAAAATATTGTGAGTTTGAGTGAGCGGCAACTGATCAGTTACGTAAAGGCTTTTTTCGAGAATCATTGCAATGTGCATTGATGGAATTTTGTGTTGAGTCAAGTTGAGGTTGATTTGTGGGAATTTTGTAAGGTAAATTTGGGAAGAATGGTCAGTTTTGAGGGGGTTTGGTGGATTGTAGGGATGGGGAGGGTTATTGGGGGTGTTTAGGGGTCATGCTTGGAGGGGGTCATGCTATACCATGTGTGGGGTGAGTCACTACCTCATGGAATATAGGAGAAACCCCCATTAACCACGATATACGTCATGATTAGCTGTAATTCAGCAATTTTTGAATTTAAATCACAAAAAAACTCAAATTTTTCTCAATTCAATCCATTTAATACATTTAACAGCATGTATTAAACTCGAAAATACCAAATGAACCACATCAAACTACAAACATAATTCACCGATAGTTCAAAAATCTCATTAATAATTTTTCTTTGTTCAATGTCACACCCTCAAGAACTATATTTGTAGACATAAAAAATTATCATTCAATATTTTTAATTTTTCTATATTTTTTTTTCTATTTTTCCAGGTGAGTTCAACAAAACAAAAAAAATGTTTTAATCCATCAAAATTTTAACAATTTTTGAGTCAATGAAGGAGAAATAATCACTTTTTGTGTGTAAAGTATAAACTCGCCCTAGGGTGGTAAGACTGAATTTTTTATTTATATTTTTCATGATGGGAAAATTATCATATTGATAGCGACGTCAAAGTTCTTAAGAAATGTATCATGGTCGTAATAAGTAATAATGATGATGATGATGACGATTACGCGGGGGTCTGGATTCCAATCTTATTATAATTTTGAAAAAAAATTGATATGAAAATCTTCTTAATGTGCGCAAAAAAAAAGATTGTTTTGGATTCCTTGTGGTGAAATTTTTTGAATTTTTTGAAGTTCGGAATTTTTTAAAATTTGTAAAAAAAATTAAATTTGTTAAAATTTGATACTTTTTTGAATTTATTAAAATTTAAATTTTTGTTTAATTTATTAAAATTTGAAATTTTTTAAATTTGTTATAAATTTAAGTTTTGAAAATTTCAAAATTTATTAAAATTTTTACCTCTTTATTAATAATCAATTTATTAAAATTTAAAAATTTTTAAAATTTATTAAAATTGTTTTTTTTTTTAAATTTCATAAAAATTTGAAAATAAATTGAAATTTGAAATTTATTAAAATTCAAAACTTTTCAAAATTTATTAAAATTTTTAGTTTTTTGAAATTTAAAACTTTTTTTAATTTTTTGAAATTTAAAACTTTTTAAAATTCATTAAAATTTAAAACTTTTTAAAATTTATCAAAATTTGAAATAATCTTTAAATTTATTAAAATTAAGAACTTCTTAAAATTTGAAATTTACTAAAATTTGAATTTTAAAATTTTTTATTCAATTTTAATTCAAAATTTCAAAATCTTTAAAAATTAAAATTTTTCAATTTTCAAAATTTAAAAAATTTTATAACCCCGACAATAAATTCCCACAAGGAACGACATAACTCCATAATTCGAAATATAAATATGTCTACATAGAGATTAATGTTTTCATTCTTGTTGTTGTTGCTGTATATTTCTAATTATCAATATTTGCCCCCGAGGTTACATTTCAAGAATTTTATTATAAATTTTTTTGATGATTATATTATTCATTCTTCCATTTCAATCAGTTCCTTCAAATGTGCGCACTGTGGTTTATTATTATTCTTATTATTATTTATTATTTTTTTGATAATTCCACCTCCATCGATTGAAAACTTTCTTGCATGACACAAAAAGAACTGATTAGATTTTTACCCTATTGAATTGGAATCATCGGAGGCTACCCCATCCCTAAATTCTCTAAAACATTCATTATAATCACTTGACAGGAGAACTAAAAGGTTAGACAAGCTAGTTCGATTTGATGAGTTTTTAAAGGATGTTTGGGGGTTAATAAAGATCAAAAAAGTGGCATCAACTTTCGATACCCAAAAAATTAAAGAAACTTAAAAAGTAGAAAATTAGAAATTGGAAAATCATGTAAAACATTAATCAGCTAGCACCTTTCCCCCACCACACTCTCAATAATGTTTGTTCAACCCCTTCTGCCTTGTGCCTTATCAATATTCAAACTTTGTTCACTTTCTCATCATTTACTTCCTTGAACTCTACTCTTTATTTTATTTGTTTGGAAGGAGATTAGAAAGTTTTTTTGATGACGACGATGATGAGAATTATTTGGGTGAGTGGATATGGTGATGTGGAGGGGGGTACCCCCTACCGGGGAGCTCAGTGAGCTGCTGTTGGGTAGGATGGGTATCTGGAGGGTGTCATTACTCTGAGATGAGGTATGATTTGGGTATCTAGAGGGTATCTGGATATATTAACTAGAAAATGACCTAACCTAAAAAATTCTAACCTCAAAAAATTCAAAAATCTCCAATTTGCCCACTAAAAAATAGTGGGCAAATGAAGTATAATTTGGCTATCTTGAGGGTATCTGCATGGTTTCTCTTTAAAATGACCTAACCTACAAAATTCTAACCTCAAAAAATTCAAAAAAACTCAAAAAACACCTCCAAATCTCCCAAAACTACAGCAATGTCTTCAAATATGTCAGTCACTACCCCCCATCTAACCCCCAAACACTTTTCCAATACAAATCCTTAAAAGGTGATTTAATTTCTTTAATGATATTTTCCTCAAAAAAAGGAGAATCTATACAGGAGGAAAATCACATCGTTTGACATCGAGATTAACATCCGAATCACTTAATTTAAATGAATATTTACCTTTTCAATCCTCACTCCAATCATTCCAAAAATCTTGTTACCTTTTTCCATTCCCCCAATTGCCATGCAAGAATAACTATTTGTCGAATTTAAATCTTAGCAACTATTACTAATATTAATAGCTGTCGCTTTTCATGTAAGCACAAATTTATTTACATCAAAAATCGTAATATAATGAATTATGATCGATTTATCATCTAATCGCACATCATGTTGCCTAGTTTATGTGTGTTTTATTTACAATATTTACCCCACACTCCTACAAAGTCACTTCAAACTCGGCAATATTACATTAAAATTTTAGTTGAAGGGGTTGTGGATGGGGGGATGTGTGTGAGGCACTCAAACAAACAACATTTCAATCATTTTGTAACTCACTTTATCACACCATCACATGCAATGATTTATTAAAATTGAAATATTTCTTATGGAAAATTCATTAATTTTGAGATTTTCCGTCAAAATAACTATTGCTTGATGGTATGACGCAGTTTTATGGATGGATGGGAAATTGATATTGTTGGGGGAATTTTGAGAAGAATCTAAATTTTTGAGGGGGTTTAGAGAGGGAATAGGGTCAGTAATTGGTATCATAATATAGAATTTGATGAGATTCGAACTTCTGATTCCAAAACTAGCAGGGTTAGGTGTGACCATCATTTTATATCTACACTCCCTCTAGCTCTAACTTGGCTTGACTCTGACTAAGATTCGAACCTGCAACTTCAAAGTAAATGAGCTAATTGACCACACCAACATTGCATCTACTCAGTTAATAGCTTCGTTTAAGCTATCTCCCCTTAGATGTACTATGGCAGTTCCCTGACTGAGATTCGAACCTTTGACTTCAAAGGTAGTCAATTAGTTGACCACACTAGCCATTCATCTACTAGGGTTAACCTAGTATTAACTCAATTCTAGCAATCTACAGACTATATCAACCTATTATGGTATGGGTAGACCATATCCCCTATCCTAACCTCCAAACGACTACCCTATCCACTCCAACCCCCAAAACATCTCAACTTGTAATCTAAATCTCATATCATTTCAACATTAATTCAACATTATAAATTGAATATTCCAAATAATCAAGAGATATAAATACAACAAAATATATAGGATCAATGTACGTGATGCGACTATATGGAAGTCATAAACTATAAAACGTATCTAAAAAGACTACCAAGAATAAAATATCATCATCATCAATTGGAAAGTGAGCATAAGAAAATATATTTTAAATTGATTGTTTCCTTATTCCACACATCTTATGTATCTATATCTATGTTAAGTATGAGAAAAAGAGACAAAAAATAGAAAGACGATGAGTTAATATTAAAATTTATGTGTTTTTCCACTTTATAATACATGAGAATAAATTTTCTTGTGTTCAATAAAAAAAGCTGTGTATTAGTTTGCAGTTGTTTCACATGATTTTGATCGTAAAATTATTATTTTTGGTGGGAGAATTCTTAATAAACTTTCTATGTCTAATAATCATCTATGGATGTCGTTTTGAAAATTTTTTGAAAATCATTGTGTTATAGTTCATTGAGCAGTCATTCATTATGCTGTGTGTGGTAGTGGAAATAGAGTCTTTTTTTGTTAAAGTTTTTAATGAAGTTGAAGGCTGAATTTGTGAGATTTTTGATTATTATTGTTGGGAATTTGGGGAGTAATTTTAGGTATGAGGACAGTTAGGAAGGGTTTTTGGATTGTCAATGCCTCTCTTTAATGATGAAATTTAGTAATTTTTTGTTGGAATTATAAGCAATTTATGTACCAATTTAATCAATAACTTATTCAATAAAATTTCATACTTATTGGTCTAAATAGTTAAATGCATTCTACATTTGCGGTTATAAAAGACATGGGTTTGAGTCCCAATTGATTTTCTTTGGTGCTAATCTTACGACTGAACTGTTCTTATAACTTTTTTTGCAATTTTTACTTTTTTTTTCAACATTTTGGCTATTAAATTTGACTTTTAAAGTCCATGTCTATCTGCACATCCTCACTACCTTCAACTGAAGTAACACAACCCCTTCATGCTAAAGGTTCCTAATGCTAAGACTTAGACCGAGACCTTGACCGAGACTTCCAGGGAATTCGATATAATTCTTGGTTATTCTCAATCTAGGACTACCGGGTAGTCTCGGTGTTTAGGACTACCGGGTAGTCTCGGTGTTTAGGACTACCGGGTAGTCTCAGTGTTTAGGACTACCGGGTAGTCTCGGTGTTTAGGACTACCGGGTAGTCTCGGTGTTTAGGACTACCGGGTAGTCTCGGTGTTAAGGACTATCAGGTAGTCTCCGTATAAGACTATCGGGAACTTTATCGATATCCGTGGAATTCTCGGTCAAGGTCTCGTCATCAAGAACCCTTAGCATGAGTTCTCGAGAATATATCAAGACCAAGACATCTGCAATCCTTCCTCCATGCCCCCCTCTCAAACCAATCCCAACACTTGTCATACATAAATCATCCCTTCAAACACACAAGAAAAGCCGTCATCAAAAAAAGATGCAGCATAAAAAAACGAAAACTCTTCAATAAATACATGAAAGTAAATCCAAAAAAGATCCACAAATGAACATTTAAAAAGTTATCTATAAAGAAAATGAATTCCATCCATGATACACAAAAGCGGATGCTATAAATTATAATTCTTGTTGCTTTTCAAATGGCACTGGCAAAAAAAAAGAGACGAAGAAAAAAAATCATCAGAAATTGAAATTTGGAATATTTATATCATATGCAGTCAGTGAGAGGGAGTGCTAATGCAGCATATGGAAACATAAGACGATTCTTCATTAGGAATTGGAATTAAAAGAAGAAAGGCATGCAATCTGCTGTCGCAAAAATTCAAAGATGCACTTTTTTGATATCAAAATAAAAAAAAAGTCATAAATTTAATTTATTCGCAACAGTTTTTTCTTCATATGCTGCGTGCATGTATGTGTGCATTTGTGCATATCTTCAAAAAAACAAAACAGAACTGAATTTTAATTAATCTTGTATGAGATGAGATGTGACTTTTTTCGGTATATACAAAAAATTTTCATTTTTAATTGAATCTGAACTTCTTATTCCTTCATGTTTCGTCATCATAATGCACAAAATCTAAATCATTTCCATTTCTGAGAAGGCACACAAAAATTTGTTGTTGCTGCTTTTAATGCACAAATAAAAATTGATAAAAATAAATATGTTTTTTTGGTGTGTCTTTCGAAGCAGCACATCAAATGCACATGTTTTTTTTTTTTGCAAATGAAAATGCATTTAAATGCACTTGGAACTGATACACATATATGTGTCTTGGGGATTGTAGTT
Source organism: Chironomus tepperi (assembly GCF_022539635.2). Classification (NCBI taxonomy): domain Eukaryota; kingdom Metazoa; phylum Arthropoda; class Insecta; order Diptera; family Chironomidae; genus Chironomus; species Chironomus tepperi. Next base: position 9,838,398 of record NW_027226207.1, read on the forward strand.
CCATTTCACTCTCTCACATATTCGTCTCTGTTTCCATCATTTTTCCTTTTCGGTGTGTGAGCATGCCGAATATATATGCATGCAAAAATATTTTGATTTCTTTGAACTTTTCTGACTTCTTTTTTTTGTCTATGGTAATGTGGAGATGGTGGGGTTAGGGTGAAAATTGGGTTTGTCCACTTTATAGGGATTTTGGTTAATTTAGATGCAATTTATAGCTCTTAATGCTGATGAGTTGGCTACAAAGCATTATTTGTCGAACTTTAATCAATTTTCAATGATTTTCATCAAAGCCACAATTATTCAAACCATAGACCCCCTAAAATTATCAATTTATTGCACAATTCATCAAGTTCAACTCTCAATTTAAGAAATTTCATGTAAGTTAGTCAAAATTTGAATATTATTTAATGATTTTCAGTTAAAGCCTCAATTATTGAAACCATAGACCCCCTTAAAATTATCATCTACTTAGAATTTTCATCCATTTTAGGAAATATCTTTGGAAATTTCTCAAAATTTTGTCTATTTTCAATAGTTTTAACTAAATATCCATCAAAGCCTCAAATATCCAAACCATAGACCCCCAAAAAAATCATCTCTTTCCCATCACAATCCTCAAAACCAACTAAAATCTCATCCACAACCATAAAATCCGGACAAAATCAATTTCCACGGCAGCCCCACCATCTCATAATATCCATTTAAAGCCATAATAAGAAAGCAAACAAGAAAAATGTCTCAAAACATTTCATACATTGAATTAAATTTCAAAAAAAAAATCTCTGAATTTAATTAGTCACAGACTTTTTAACCGCAAAATCCCGAAAAAAAAATGAAATGTACAACAGTAGCAAGTCTAAACTTCATTTTGATCGTCAAATAAAGTTGATGAGACGTAAAAAGAATTAAAAATGAATATAAGAAGTACCACATTGCATATGGATAATGATGAAGAAGAAGGAAGAAGACTTGGCGTGAAGACGGGAAATATTATTTTGGTGGGATGGGGGACGGGGGACGACAAAGCAGCATAAAAATACGAGGAAAATTTCATCCAATTTAATTTTAATTCAATTTGGATTGGACGCAAGAGGACGCGAAATTGTCGATAAAATAAAAAGTTACGAGATCGGATTTTTTTTTTTTTTTTTTTGTAATCCACGAGCAATTAAAATGCCCTCAATCTTATTTACTGATTCTGATATCCATCAATTAATAAGAATTCAAGTGGAAATAATCACGGAGGGTACGGCAAGAAAAATTGAAATTTTTTTTTATCACGCTTGCATTTTAATGAGATTTCGACCCCAAATCGATGCCATGACAAATTTTACATGTATATCTCGCGTGGACCCTCGTCTATGAAGATGTAGCATATAAAAATGTCAATTTATATGCTTACAAATAAAGTGTCTTTAATTATTCAATTAAAATACGAAGTTAGAGTCATTTTGTTGGATTTATATTTGCTCCATTTGGGATATTTGTCTGTTTGGTGATGATGACCTAGTAACTTTATCGGATGGATTTGAATGCAATTGGCTTTTTTTATGGACTATGGGAAATTATTCAATCATTCGGTACATTTGATGTGGATTTTGAAGGGGGATGTTGATTGTTTGGGACTGTGAAGGGGTGCTGTTGATGCTGATAAGCTTCATACAGTTAGGATTGCAATCTAAAATTGATTGCAAAAAGTTTGAATTCTTAAAACCATGCTACGGACATGTCGAAATTAGCCGTTATTTTTCGTTTGAATTTCAAAATAACCGTCAAATTTTCACTAATTTTAGTTAATTTTCACTGAATAACAAGGTTTAATTGATCAATTCTTGTAGATCAATCTTTAGCTAAAATAGATGATTAATAATGTTGAAATTAGACAAAAATATGCAAAAAAAAATCCCTAATTCGACACAAGGTCGACTTTTTTCAAAAATGTCGACTTTTTTCGACACTGAAATGTCCGTAGCATGCTTAAAACAGCTTAATGTTCAAATAAAAAATTTAAATTTCAAAAAACCGTTAAATTATTTAAATTTACACATAGATTACACATCAAAAAATTCTCAAAAAATTCAAAATTCGTTAATAAATTCAAATATTCAAAATGCAATGCAAATTTCAAATCTCAAAAAGCCGTTAAAAAATTTCAAATTTCAAAAAACCGTTAAAAAATTCAAATTTTCAAGAACACTATTTAAAGCTTTAAAATTCACCTTTAACTCAAAAAATCCATCCAATTCACACCAATTTTCCATTCCTACATCTACATCCATTAACATGATGAAGAGATTCTCTAATTCCTATGAAAATTGAATTAAAATCAATTACTTTAAATTTAAATTACCTTTACGAGTGAAAATCTCATAACATTCACAACTTCCTTCGTATTACTTACAATTCAGCTCTACTATTTCTTTTTATTACTTAAAACCGATTCAATAATTAGCAAAATTTTTCAATTATTTTAAAAAAGTCGTGATTAACATTTTGCCGTGCTAATGATTTGTATGGAAAAAGTAATAAGTTATTTTAAATGAAAGTAGTTGAAAAAAGACTGAAAGCAGTGCTGTTGTTGTAGCTTCGACAGAAATTTGTCATAAAACTTATTTTTAATGTCAATTGCTATTTCGAATTGGATTGAGGAATTGAATGAGTTTTCTATCCATAGAGACTATAGAGAGGGAATTGGGAGGGTTGGGTGGGTATTGTGAGGTAGGTGGGTGGAGTTCATTAGGTATTGTGGTGATAAGTGACTCTAGGAGATGTCATGGGATGGGTAGGATGGCAGGGCAAGTGACATGCCTGCTAATGAGTTAAAGAAGATCAAATTTTAGGTTAGAATGGTCAAATGGATATGTCACTACACTTAACCCTAACCAAGGCAAATACTGACACCCACCTTACACCTAACACTACCCAAGGCATACACCGACTCCCACCTGACACCTATCCCTACCTTAGGTATACACTGACACCCACCTGACACCTACCCTTGCCTCTGTATCAAATGAATCTCAAAAAACCAACCTCATGGGTCAAATCATCAGTCAAACCATGTCATACTAGCGATTATCAGTAGTTTACATCCAAGAACACACTCCCTGACATTCAATAATGCTCTAACCACCCAAAGATCACAATATGATCATCAAGCAACCCCCATTTACACCCGGAAGTTTAAACATTCCTCAATTCACAAGTGAACGACTCCTTATCATCATCCCAACTATTATTTGATTTCCCATCTGTAACCAGCACAACATACACGCATTGTTTGTTTATAAAATTCTTTCTGGTTAGCTTTTATGTCTTACTTAATTATACAATGTCTTACGATTCATTCATTTTGATGCGACGAAGACTAGTCTTGATAGAGGAACTTCATTATAAAAGCGAATAAAGTCAAACATTTCAAAAAAAAGAACTGAAAATTTGACTAACAAATCATAAATTTTTGTGATCTTGTTGATGCTCATCTGTACATGACTACTTTATCGCCTTTTATTCTTTACAAATTATCTATTTGATGTTCATGTTAGTTTTACACCTAGCGACACATCCAACCATAGTCTTTTTTATTATCAAATGATAAGAACTGAATATCGGATATTCTTATTACTTTTTAATACCTTAAAAAAAGACGTCTGACTGCATAATAAGACAGAGATATCAGGTTGATTGTATTTATTTAACCAATAAAACACGAAAAAAAAAATGAGAATCCATAAAGAGTGACGCGAAACGACGATAAGCTATGATGTATAGTCATCAAGTAGAAATTAGGCGCTTGTTTTTTTATTGCCACATCATATACAAATGAAATTGATTTACAATTTGTTTGAAATGTGATTAAAAAATTTATTCTTTTTTCTTACTCTTAGTCGATTTTATTGTTATATTTTTTATTTTTTTACTTGCTTGAAGGCAATGGAAGGAGATTTATTGGGGGGTTGTAGTAGTGTGAATGTGGTGAGCATTGTCATGTGATTGTGGAGATTTATTGGAATTTTCCATTATATTTAAGAGTTTTGAGCATTTTGAATTTTTGAAAACCGTTAAAAATTCAAATTTTTGAAAACCGTTAAGAATTCAAAATTTTAAAAAACTTTTAAAAAAATTAAAATTTTGTAAAATTTTTAAAAATTCAAATTTTTGGCAATCGTTGAAAAATTCAAAATTTTGAAAATCGTTGAAAAATTCAAAAATTTTGACAATCGTTGGAAAATTCAAATTTTTGAAACCCGGTAATATATTCAAATTTTTGTTAACCGTTAGAACATTCAAAATTTTAAAAAGTTGTTAGAAAATTCTAATTTTTGACATTTATTTAAAATTTCAAATTTTTGACAATTTATTAAGAATTCAAATTTTTGAAAACCGTTAAAAAATTCAAATTTTTGAAAACCGTTAAAAAATTCAAATTTTTAAAAACCGTTAAAATTAAAACTTCTTAAATCCTCCATAAAGTTCAAATTCACCAACTCTAACGGCAACCCATAATCAAAAATATTTGCAAATAAAATACCAAAACAATAAATCAACATCAAACAAATAAAATATAAAAAAATTTTTGCGTTCAACAAAACTCTATAAAATATGGCGCCGTAGTTTAATTAACTGATAAACATATTAAAATACAGTCATTGACGTATTTTTTCACTAATTTTTTTTTTTACAATTGAATATTTATTTATTTATTTGACCTGCTTTTATGGTTAAATGCTAATAAAATAATGATTTTTGATAAAGCGAGCCTTGACTTGAGTCGAATGTACGAACGTGCTTATACCTGCATTTCAACTTTAGCAATTAATTGAATTTTTCAAATAACTTACTTTTGCTGCTGTCCCGCTAACCTTGAACGGGATTTTCAGTATATCCATTTCGACTGCAAAAACTTTTTTTTCGACAAAATTGAAAAATTTACAATTTTTTTTCCCATTCAAATCGAAAACGAAGGCAGAATAAAAAAAATTGATTGACTGACAAGCATGTCTCCAGTGCTTTCAATGGAAAATAGCTATATTGCACATTGCAACACAGAAATGCACACAGAATAAAAAGTTTGAATTTTCCAATTTCCGGGAATCAACAGCAAAAAAACGAGAATTTTTGATTTGGCTGGCTTGAAATATTTCCAATACGGATCGGAAGTTGAAGCAGAACTTTTTTTTTTTGAAATTTCTCGTGAGTCGCTCGATAAATATTAATTAGAATCCTATCAAAAATTGTGTCGATTTCAATATTTTTTCGTGCTTTGGTGGTTCCTTAAGGTGATTTTTGGGGGGATTTTCAGAAGTTCAAATGCTAAAGGTAGTTCCATAAATTGAAAATGACCATTCTAACCTCAAAAAATTGAAAAAATTCAATTCTAACCTAAAAATATTTGAAAAAATTCAATTCTAACCTCAAAAAATTTCGAAATTCTCATTCTAACCTCAAAAAAATTTCAAAATTTCCATTCTAACCTCAAAGAGTTATAAAAGTTTCAATCCTAACCTCAAAAATTGAGAAATTTCTAAATCTAACCCCAAAAGTTTGAAAAAATTCAATTCTAACCTCAAAAATTAAGGAAGTTTCCATCCTAACCTCAAAAATTGGAGTAAATTTCTATTCTAACCTAAAAAAATTGATTAAATTTCAATTCTAACCTCAAATTTTTTTTTCCCAAATTCCCATTCTAACCTCAAAAAAAAATTCCCACAAGGGGTCCACTTAATAATTTGTATTTATAAACAGATCATGCAAATAAATCGATGTTCAATTCCAATTTGTATAGACTGTATCGTCTTCTGAACAAAAATACAATTTTTATTCATTTCCGTTCGACATAGAAAAACAAAAAATTATAAATTATATTTCAGTACATGCCATCCAAAATAAAAAAAAAATTAAATTTATTGCAGTCCAATTGGCAATATTTTTATATTCATAATTTTTGCAATAGAAGTCGTTGCGTAAATAGACTCCTTTCACTAAATGTCACCGAAACTGAAAAGAAAAAGAAAATGTTTGCATATTGCATGCAAATGCAGTGCGGATGTAATGCTTTTATTACATTTTTCACAATTGATGTCTTATTGAATTACAATAAATGTTGGTTAAGGATATAGCTTTGTTTGGGATTTTTTTGAGGTTATGTAGGGGAGCAGAGGGTGTAGAAGTTGACAGGGGGTTACAACAGGGTCAAGGGCTGTTATGAGTTCACTATTCTAATGTATTTGAAGGATAATGTTGAGCGGGATGGTCTGAAAATCATGATAGCTTCATGGTTGCCCCATGCACCCATCATACCCCCTCATGCGCCCTCTATACTTCATATAGACCCTTCATACCTCCTTATATACTCTCTATACCTCAAATACAAACCCTATACCCACCATACAACTCAAATCCACTCTCAAAACATCCTTACATAACCTCAAAATACTCCTTACCCCATGCCACCCTCCACCATGCGCATACCTAACCTCAACAGCACACATTAAGATTACCCATTGATAAACTCGATTGAAACTTTTTTTTTCTTTATTCTTTAAGTTTGACATTTTTGTGTGCTTACACAACAAGGCATTGGCAATAAAAAAGTATGAAAATTTATTCTAAACTTTCTCCCTTTTTTCTCTCTGTTCCATAATATTTTCAATTCTAAAGATTGAATGAAAAATAAAAACTATAAACTTTATGCATATATACAATAAATGCATATGACTTGACATATTTTAAATGCAATATTGCAAAATGTTATAATTTAAAGTGCCTTTTATTGTCATTTATCAGGAAAATTTATGACTTTTCTAAGGTAAAAATTGTGTACTTGAGGGGTGGCTTGTGAGGTAGGAAGGGGGGTCTCAATAAGAAATGCTTTGGTTCTATACAATATGATGCAATTGCACGCAAGATTTCATTTTTGTATGTGTTTGAGGTTGAGTTGCATAATACGTGGATGAAGCGGGTTCCTTGAGGTGATTTTTGGCGGGAAAAAAATTTTAACCTCAAAATTTTGGATTTTAACCTTAAAATTTGAGTTTTACTTTCAATTTTGAACTCTAACCTCAAATTCATGAATTCTAAGTTCAGTATTTTGGACTTTAACCTCAAAAGTTTGAATTCTAACCTCAAAATTTAGAATCCTAACCTCAAAATTTAGATCCTTAACCTCACAAACTTTAGTTTTAACCTAAAAATTTGAATTCTAACCTAAAAATAAAAAATATATCCTCAAAAAGTTAAATTCTAACCTCAAATTTTGAGTGCCAACCTTAAAAACTTGAATATTAACCTCAAAATTTAGAACCTTAACCTCACAAATTTGAGTTTTAACCTCAAAAATCAGATTCTAACCTCAAAATTTTGAATTCTAACCTCAAAAATTCAAATCCAAAATCCTCGTAAGGATCCAATTCAACACAAAAGTATATGACAAAATGCGAACTATTGATTTAACGACAAAAGTTTTGTTCCAACGAGCACAGGCATTAATTTTTCCTTGCCTTGAAAAACAGTGCCTCAATAAAAAATTGTAAATTTTTATTTAACTTTACATCATAAAAAGGAATCGCGTATGAATATATCCAACTCGCTTTCTTGCCGTAATTGATATGCAAATAGAAAATTTTTTTACATTATTTGAAATTTAAATTTCTCATTTTTTTTTTCCTTTAGTTATTTATTTATGGATATAAATATGCTTATATACAGAACAAAAAACTTTTTTTTTATATATGATGATTTTTAATCCGTTTATGCTAAAAAGAAGTATTTCCTTTGGAGTGAGTCTTGAAAATCATCATCAGAATCTTTTTTAATCAACATACGTTCCTATATGCTTATAAATTTTTATATTATAAAGAGATATTGAGATTGTTTTGATATGTATGCAAAATAGATAATATACGCACACATACTTCAATTACTCATCATCTTTACCCTCCCTAATTTTTTTGATTCTTTACGCGAGTTTTTCTCTTCTTTTTGACAACTTCCCTGACTTGAGATGTATTTTGGAATATTTGTCATGAGTTTCTGGATGTGGCGGGTCTCGGAGGATCAATTCTTGAAGATTGGTGTGGTTGATTGGTGGGTTGGGTGTGTATTGAGTGTGGTATGGGTAGGTATGAGTAGGAGTATGAAGAAAAGTAGCATGACTACAGCTGATTAATCAAAATTTGGAATCCTAACCTCAAAATTTGAAATCATAACCTTAAAGTTTGAAATCTCAACCTTAGAATTTAAATTGTAACCTCAAATTTGGAATCCTTACCTTAAATTTGAATTCTAACCTCAAAATTTTAAATATTAACCTTAAATTTTTAAATTCTAAACTCAAAATTTTGAATTCTAACCTCAAAATTTGAATTCTAACCTCAAAATTTGAGTTTTAGCCTTTAAATTTGGAATCTAACATCAAAATTTTAAACTTTAACCTCAAAATTTTTAATTCTAACCTCAAAATTTTCAATTTAAATTTCAAGATTTAGAATCTTAACCTTAAAGTTTGCATCACATACCTAGGCATACCTCATCCCTCTACACAATGTCAAAATCTCATCAACTCTTTGAAATTCTTTCCAAATCTCCCTTCTAACCCCTCACCCCTCATCATCCAGCTACCCACACCTCTTTCCTTACAAAAAAAAAAAAAACTCAAAATCCTCCATCAAAGACGACAAAATATAAAAAAAAACCGTTTGTCATATCATATCTGTCAGTTATGTTTCTTTATATTAGATACACAATTTATATATGATTATATACACATATGCCATCAACCCATTCATTACCGCCACTCATTTTTTTAAATCCACCCACATATACGTATACCTTACAAATGTTGTCTAAAAACAATCATTCCTATACTTACTGCTGCTTATGTGTGTATGGGTACATAATTCCATATTCAATAACATAAAATAATATTTTTTCATATTTTTTTATGCTGCTCAAAAGTTTACTTTTTATTTTATCCATCATGTTGGATGTTCTCATCCCTCCCTGGCAGCGCCTTATGACTTTCCATATTCAGGAAGTAGAAAAAAATTTTTGATGAATGTGAGCATGTATATGAGGATGAATTAAGTAGCTTTTACTCATACCAACTCGACTTCAGTCAGATGAGATAAATGAAAAGGGTTAATTCCTTATTTTTTTTATGTATTTGTGTATCACTTGACGCTGTATGCTTCGCTGTATGTCTCTGATGTCTATTTATTTATCATATCATCTGTCAATACATTAAACTTCTTCTTTTTTTACTGTAATGAATTAAAAAGTGTACATATTGTAGAATATTATTATGGAATGGAAATGAGATGGGTTGTGGATGTGGGTGGGGTATGTCAGGTATGGATTCGAATGATGAGATAAGCGTCTTTTTTTGGATGAGTTTTGAGATGGTTTTGATGTTTTTTTGGAGGAATATTCAACCTAAATCTTGAAGAGCACATGGTAGTCATTAATGGCATGGTTGGCATGGTATGCCAGGTGGTCAATGTGGGTATGCATAGTGTAACACCCCTAGCTTAGCATCTCCAGAATTTGACAAGCTTCAAATCTTAATATTGATCACGATTATATAAGAAAATCGGCATTTCTTGACCATTCGAAGGATACCATGCCTACCATCCCTAACTCAATCCCCAAAATACCCCTACCCCACCCCACCACACCACTATCATCTTCAATAATCCATAATAAAATATTTTCTGACTAAATATTTACTCACATTTGAGTCTCATTTCATTAAAATCATAAAAAAACTAGAGTCGGAGGTAAAAATACTTAACATTATGTATAATTATCAGTCTCGAACAATTTCCACTCCTTTGTGTCGTTGTCATCCCCTTCTTTTAGGACTAAAAATAATATTTTTTGAAAAAAAACTCCCCTTTTTTCGGCAAAAAATCCTTTCGCTTCTAATTTATAGATTGGTTGATTCAAATTCAATACATTAAAATTAATCTACAGCTTTTTGTCGCTCTTTGTCTTGTTCCACCTTCTCAGCCCATCTGTTTTAACTATTAAACATCATCCTCACACCCCCACACCGACGACTCATTTTCTATTAGAAAAATTAGATACACATAAAATTGTGTAGTGGGGTGTGGGGAAGTAAAATTTAAAGTAATGAGTTTGAGTCGAAGAAGTCCTATAGATTTATGTGAATAATTTTTGTAGTTTTTCTGTTTTAATTTTCCCTATCTAACAGTTTTTTTTTTTAAATACGGCAATAGATAGATAATATTTAAATTTTTGAAATTGAAGGAAGAAAAGGCTTGAAACAATTTACTATTTTTAATGTGAATGGCGAGGCTGATGAGAGTTTTTTTGGGAATGGGACTTGTGGGAAGATTGACATAACCTCAAAATTTGCTAACATAACCTCAAAATTTAGCAACTTAACCTCAATATTTGACAATATAACCTAGAAATTGACTAATATAACCTCAAAGTTTGTCAATTTAACCTCAAAGTTTTGCAACAAAACCTTAAAATTTGACAACATAACCTCAAAATTTTGTAACATAACCTCAAAATTTGGTAAAAAACCTTTAGCCAATTCAACCTCAAAAAATAACCTTAAAGTTTGCATCTTAACCTTAAAATTTGGCAATATAACCTCAAAATTGGCCAATATAACCTCAAAGTTTGTCAACATAATTTCAAAATTTGGCAACATAACCTCAAAATTTATCAACATAATCTTAAAATTTGGCAACATAACCTCAAAATTAGACAACATAACCTCCAAATTTTCCAAAAGAACTTCAAAATTGTCCACCGTAAGATTGGCCAGCATAACCTCACAATTCATCAACATAACCTCAAAAATCATCATAACTTCAAACAAATCAATTCTAAATCGCATAAATTTCCTCAATTTTTCCTCATTTCACAAAAATTTAAAAGAAAATCCAGTTAAAGGGTTGATTTTAAAAAATCCGTAAAAAGAATAAAATTCACTTGTGATTTTCTTTCCTCTATTGTATTTTATCATTCAACCAGCAGTCGTCGACTTCGATACACACAGATACAAAAGAATGACACAACGCACGGAAGGGATTCTTTCAACAACCACCACTCATCACTCTTGAATTTTAATTTCGATAAAATGTATATTTTTAAGTTGAATATTTTAGCTGATTAGAGTTTTTTTACTTCTGTTGTTGCTTCACATCCAGCACAAGGAAAAATTACATGGAAAGTTTAGTAAAATTTATTTACATTCTCTATAGCCTCATTATAGGGGGAGTAGGAATTAAAAGAGATAAATTTCCTTATAAAAATAAAGGGAAAAAAATATCAAAAATCAATGACATTAAGTTGGGGAGATTAATACTGTATGATTCTTTGTCTTTATGTGACTGCCGATGTCTACAAATTTTTTTTTTGCTGTCATTAAAATAAGAGTGTATCGAGGAAGTAATGTATGTATAAATAAATACTTTTTTGCCATATTTTACATTTTTAATCCCTTAATTAGGATACACTGGAGGGAAATTTCTGTTTGGGGGAGCTAAAATGTAACGAAAAATTCTACAGAACACATATGCATGAGTTTCTACTTGAGCGGAGCAGCTTCTTCGTATTTTTGCTTATTTTTTGGGGGATGCAAATGGTATTGAATGAGAATTTTGGAGGTTGATGCTTTAAAGTTGTAATTTTGAGGGAGTCAAAGGGATTTCGGAAGATTGGAAGGGATTCAAAAAGATTTAGATTGATTCAAAAAGATTTAGATTGATTTGGAAAGATTTTGAAGGTATTCAAAAAGATTTAAATTGATTCAAAAAGATTTAGAGAGATTCAAAAAGATTTAAATTAATTCAAAAAAATTTAGAGCGAATCAAAAAGATTTAGATTGATTCAAAAAGATTTAGAATGATTCAAAAAGATTTAGAAGGGATTCAAAAAGATTTAGAAGGGATTCAAAAAGATTTTGAAAGGATTCTAAAAAGATTTTGAAAAGATCAAAATTTGTAAGAATTTACGACAATTTAGGTTAAAAATTGTCAAAACTTTCAAGGGAATCTTCATCAAAACTTCCACACATACTTTCCACTTTACTTAATAACATCAAAAACCCTTGATACCACAGAGCACGATGGCACATCAATTCTCCCCATAAACTTCCATCAACTTGTCTTGTTTCTCTATAAAACAATTGCGTTGTTGATTACAATAATGATTTCAGTAAAAAAAGTAAAAATTATATGGAAAAGAATTATTGTTTCCTTCGACGTCGTTACTGTTTGCTGACGAGTACGGAATTGAAATGGAATTGGTGAAAAATAAGGAACGGAATGAGAATCGTTCAAATATGTAAATTTATTTGTTTTAAAATAATTATAATTTTACGTCAAAAACAGTTTTTTAAAACAATTTTTTTGAGAAATTAAACTGCCTTCTATGCTCAATGGCGGTTAATCTCGAACTCATATTTTTCCTACTCATACCCAAAAAATGTGGAAAAAACTTTTTTTTTATTTCAGTATATAATGATGTATATTCAGTCATTGATTTCAAGCGAAAAATTTGAAACAGGCAAAAAAAAAACTTTTTTTTTTTTATTTCCATTCCATTTCGTATTTCACTGTCTCAGGCCTGTGACTGAGTGTGTATAACTTGTTAATCGACAGTGAAGGAAAAATTCAAAAATTATGCAAATATTTACGCGCAATGAGGATGAAGAAAAAAGATTGGAAATAATCCTTTAGCAGTGAATATTTCTTGAATAAATCACGGATGATGAATTTATCTTCATTTTCCTTATTTTTTACCGTTCCGAGTGGTGAAAACTCATTAAAAATAATTAGGCAAAATTAATCAATTAAAGACAGATGTGGAAATAAATTAGTGAGAGGCATGAGCATGGTGCTGTGGCTTTGTTTTTCTTTTCGAGTTTGTTTTGAATTGGAATATTTTTTGAGGTTTGTTATCAAATATTGATGTATTAAGGAATTGTGGGAGTTTAAAATTAGAATTTTGAGGTGGAATTCAAACTATGAATATGGATTTTTTGAAAAAATCGTTTAAATTCAAAATTTGAACTCTTTTTGCCGTTAAATTCAAAATTGTCTGTTAAAGTTCAAAATTTGAATCAAATTGTCTCTTAAAGTTCACAATTTGAACTAAATTTTCTGTTAAAGTTCAAAATTTGAATCGAATTGTCTCTTAAAGTTCACAATTTGAACTAAATTTTCTGTTAAAGTTCAAAATTTGAATCAAATTGTCTCTTAAAGTTTGAATCAAATTGTCCATTAAAGTTCAAATTTTGATTTAAAATGTCTCTTAAAGTTCAAAATTTAAATTCAACTGTTTTAATTGTTCAAAATTGAAACCTTAAATTCAAATTTCAAAGATACGTTAATCTTAATAAATTTCAATTCAGAATTTAAACCAAAAAATCTTTAAAAAATCATAATTCTGTCATAAAAAATCATAAAATTCCCATTCCCAATAATCATCAAAAATTACCCATTAAAACAAGAATTTTCACTTTCAACTCAGACACAGACTCGATGAAAAAAAAAAGACAAAAATAAAACAAAAAAAAATTTTTAATTTCTACATGACAGCACAATAAATAACATCGTTCATTCTCATATATTGATGATGAATGTACAAATGTGTTTCCAATTATGATACATTTTTTTGAAGGAATATGACCATCAGCGCACCATAAATCAAATAATATTCAAAAAAATAGAAGTAATCAAAAATTGATGTTGCTTATCTCCGACTGGATAGACTACTCATAGAAGCTCAAATATGGGTCAATTAGAAATAAAAGTCATGGCAACCCTTTTTTTTATTAAGGATGATAGTTAATCAGTGGGAGTGGACCGCAAACCCTCCTCAGTCCATAAGCATCAGCCATCTTTTTTTTATATTTCGAGAAAAATGACAAATAAAGCTTATATGCTTAAAAAAAAGTATATTCGAAAGGTCTACACATAAATTGGAAAATTCATGTCCATTGTCTCCGTATCCGTATCTCAATTAATCACATCGATATAATGAAAAGACTCCCTTCTGCTGTATAATAATTTTTTTTTTTTTTGATAATTTTCAAATGGTCATTGCCGAATGTCTTTTCATATATATCCATATCTGTATATTTCAAATGTGACACATCGAATGTGATCTGGCCAAAATCCATCCCCTTCCACATTTTTACTTCTTTAATCTACAAAACATAAATTTATTCATCAGGAAAGAAAACGAGTTTGTATGAATGTATGGACACGACAGAATCATTGACAACACAACACAAAAAAAATTATTATAATATTCAGCATATAGCTATATGACGAAGGAAGGATCTCTTTCCTCGTCTCATATCGTTATTGTAAAATATTAATTTCGATAGCTTTGAACGTGAAAAAGAATAAAATTTAAAAACAAAAAAATGTTGTGGCTCACAAAAAATGAATACAAGAAAATTGACAGTGAGGAATTATTAGAATGGCCATGGATACGGACGTTAAGTTGGGATGATAAAAAAAAATTTAAAATTATTAAGAGTTGGGGGATGGGGGGTCCTTGTAGGGATTTTGGGGAGATTTTAAGGATTTTGGAGGATTTAACATTTTTGGAGGAATTAAACAACTTTAGATAGAAGACAGTAAAGGTTTCTGATGAATTTTGAGGTTATTAGTCAGATTTGGGAGGAAACTTTAAAGTATCTTCCAAAATATGGTGCATGAGACTAGTTTCAAGTCAGATTTATAGGAAATTTGTGTAAATTCTACTTAAAAATTGGTGCATTTGACTTTTTGGTCAGTTTGAAGTGTAGACTATAAAGTATCTACCCAAATATGGCGCATATGACTTGTTTCTAGTTAGATTTATTGCAAAACCTTGGGAAAATTATGAAAAACTGAATTTTATCTTCCAAAATCAGGCAATTTAAACCAATTTGTAGTCAGATTTAGAGATAAACTTTAAAGTTTCCGCAAAAATATGGCGCATGTGGCTCATTTTTTCATATTTTTGGATAAATTGTGAAATTTTCACCAAAATATGGCAAAATTTTGTTATATTTATGGAAAAACTAGAAAGTTTCTCCCCAAATATGGCTCAAATTTCAAGAATTCCAGCAAATTTTGAGGTTATGTCTTCAAAATCACTAATTTTAGCACTGAATTCCCTCAATTTTTGCCTTTATGACTGACAATGTCTAAAAATCCATGAATCTTACAGCTCAGGAGTTAGTCCAGTTGCTATCCCTTCAAATTTCATTCTAAACCCAACCCAAGGATCATCCAGCTCATTTCTCCGGAACTTCACATCAGCTCATGTTCAACTCTTTTTGCGAACGCACGCAGAAATACTTTTTTTTCATACATCGACGATATTTTTCAGCAGAGATAGAAGCAAAAAAAAAAATTATTTATATGTTTGACAGCCCCAAATACCACAGATAAATAATATATTTGTAAAAATAAATGGAAGAGAATGAAACAGAAAAACGTAAAAATCAAATTAATAACCAAACAAAAAAAAACCTAACGAAATGAAAGATAATAGAATTCGTTAATAAAAAAAGGATAAATTATACACTCTATGTCCATTTCTCTCTCTCCGTCCATTTTTTTTTTTGGATTCCTTTTACTTTGAACCTTTTTTTTTATTCCTCTGTTATTCTGCACTCATCCCCCTTTCAAAATTCGATATCATCTCATGAAATTTGTACATGGTTGGCTGAAAAAAAAAATAATTTCTGATATGTAAGTAGGTAAAGTAGATAGAAGGTATATACATGGAAATAAAAGTGCCCATCGGTCAAAAATCACCCGATCACATCTCGATGAATCCCTTTTTATGCTAATGTAGATACATAAAAAATATATTTTTTTTACATTTATGAATAAATGAGTGCCGAGTGGAGGGGGGTAGGAAAAAAATTGGTAAAAATTATTAGAGGGAGAAGTGGTTGTGAAGTGGACTTGAGATATGGAAATTTTTGATACATGATTTTATTTTTTGGACATAAGGTGCATAAGGTGGTAGGGGAAGAAAATGAAAAAATCTATAATTTATGAAAAAATTTTGTGAAATTTTTTAGTATGAATTAATATTTTTTTGAGGGGTTTGTGAGGTAGATTTGGGGGGAGACAGTAATGTTTTGGGAGGAAAATGGCGCATGAGGTTGAAAATTAGCTTGATACTATTAAATTAGTCAGAAATAAGTGAAAACTTCAATTTTGTAAGTCAAATATCAATAAAAACTAAGATAATCCCAAATTAATAACTCATAGCTACACATATCGGCTTAAACCTGCCCATACCTAGTTATAACTATTCATACCAAGTCACATCTATCCATTGCTACTCATACCTATCCACACTAACCTAAATTTACCCATATTTACCCTAATCTACCCATACTTATTCATATTCAACTGTTATCTAGTAAAGCTTACTCATATCTACTTATAGACAACCATATCTACTTATGCATCAGCACACCTACCCCTATCTACCCTTATCTACCCATACCTGGCCAAATCTACCCATAACTGTACTAAAACTCGGGTATATTGGTCCACACTTCCATATACATGATCATACTTGCCCATAACTACTAATACTTGTCCTCAATACTTGCCCATACTGGTCCATACTTGCCAATACTTACTCATACTTGGCCAAACTTACCCCTACTTGCTCAAACTTGCTCATAATTACATACTATACTTGTCATTATTTGCCCAAACTAGCTCTTACTTGCCTTTATCTAACCATACTTGCTCATACTTACCCATATCAACCTTTACATAACCCTACATCCATCCTAGACCCCATCTTATCCCTAATAAATCCCCAATTTCAATCCATTATTATCCATCCCCCATCCATTCCCCCCAAACCCCTAACCTTAAAAATCTCCATGCAGAAAATTGAATATATTCATTTATGAATAAGAACTATATAGCACATTTATAAAAATTTATATTCATAGAAAATTGGATTAAAAGTCAGAATAGCATTTTCACAATTTTTTTTTTTTTTATTCCTACATGCTACACACAACAAAAAATAAAAAAATAAAACTATCATTGCGAAAAATTTTCATAAATAGAATTTACAAAAACTGTTGGTTTTCGTCATTCGAGTGTGAATTTTGCTTCTTTTTTTTTCCAGACTTTCTCGTCTCTTGCCTCATATATTTATTGATTTACATACTGTAATGTAAAAACTATACGACACATACACATGTGATGGACATGGAATATAAAGGGAGAGACACTGAAAGTTTTGAAATTAAAATTAGAAAGGAAGCAGATGACTTCAATAAATATTAATAAATGATTTTTCTATCACAAATGGCATCAACACTTGTTCATTTAGATGGAGTATCCAAAAATAAATTTTCACGATGTGCTTGCAGTCGGATTCATGGATCATAAATATTAATTTCAATCATTAGATGGGATTTTTTTGGAACATTTAGTATTGATAGTTGGCTGTAGTGATGTTTATTGAACGGCAGGTGGATTTGGAGATTGAAATGAGATTTTTATGGATATTTGATTGAAATTTGTGGGATTTTTAGATGGAATATTTGAGTATGGTGGGGGTATAGGTGTCTTTTATGGGTGTAGACTCTTCTGACTGTTTTTTTCCCGCCAAAAACTAGGGTATAATTGGTCATACTCCTGTTAATATTGATTTCCCGCCAAAAACTAGGGTCTTATGAGTCATGAGAATTATTAATTTAGGGTCATATGAGTCATACTTCTGTTAATATTGATTTCCCGCCAAAAAATTAAGATCTTATGAGTCATACTAACATTAATATTGATTTTCCCGCCAAAAACTAGGGTCTTATGAGTCATACTCTAGTTAACATTGATTTCCCGCCAAAAACTAGGGTCTTATTAGTCATAATATTGAGCCATACTTGTGGTAATATTGATTTTCCCGCCAAAAACTAAGGTCCTTATGAATCATTTCCTTGTTAATATTGATTTCCCGCCAAAAACTAGGGTCTTATGAGTCATACTTCTGTTAATATTAATTTTCCCGCCAAAAACCAGGGTCATATGAGTCATACTTCTGTTAATATTGATTTTCCCGCCAAAAACTAGGGTCTCATGAGTCACCCTCTTGTTAACATTGATTTTCCCGCCAAATTTAACTAGCACCCCCACCCCCCTCGTCTTTTCCCGCCAAATACATTCTCCATCGACAACTACAAAGCAGATAAAAATTAATTTAACTCAAACGAAGCCAAAAAAAAACAAAAAATCACTACAAAACAATTTAATAACAAAGAAAACTTCCTTTAAATAGCGAATCCCGCCTCAAAATATTCTAAATTAATCTCAAAAATTTTCAATTTTATTAAAAAATATTCTCCTGTGTTGAGGTAGATGCGGAATTGAAAAATTTATAGATAAAAATATTTTCTGATAAATTTTATTAAAGAATCATGATGCCTTCAATATCATACCTGACTATGCCATTCATAGCTTCTCATTCCATAAAGTTATTTGAAAAGATTTTTTTTGAAATTTTTTGATTTTTCAATAAAGTCGAGAGTGCTTGTTGTTGCTCATCTTATGATTCTTTCGGGAGTTGGGGGTGGGTTAACAATCAGGGATGAGTGGGGTAACCCGCACTCATAGAAAAAAATACTTGAAATTTTCAAATGATGTTCATTTTATTTTTGAAAAAAATACATACAACTTTTTAATGCTGTATCTTGATTGAATGCCAACAAAAAAAAAACTCATCTTGAACATTTTCTGGATAGAAAGGAATGAATGGAGTGAAATATTTTATTATTTTTTGAGGAGGTAGAAAACATAAATTTATTTGTAGATATATATAAATTGTCATTTTTTGAAAGTTCTATAAGTGGGGATTTGGGTGGAATTTCAGGGATGATTGTTAAGGGGATGAGGGGTTGAAATGGAGTGGGATTGGAATTTTTTTGGGAGTATTTTTGGATAGATGAATAAAATTTCAATATTTTTATAGTTTTTTAGAGTTAAAAATACTTAAATTGATGAGTTTTTAAAATTCGAATTTTAACGGTTTTTAAAAATTCAAATTTTTAACGGCTTATTCAAATTCAAATTTTAATGTTTCTTATAAATTCAAATGTCAATGGTTACCTGAAATTCAAAATTATCAGTCTTAAAAATTCAAATTTTAACGTTTTTTCAAAAATTCAAATTTTAACGGTTTTTAAAAAATTCTAATTTTTAACGATTTTTTTAAATTCAAATTTTTATGCTTCTTAGAAATTCAAATATTCACTTTAACGCAAAATTAAGAGCTTTGAAATATTCAAACTTTATTAGTTTTCAAAAATTCAAATTTTAACAGTTTTTAAAAATTCAAATTTTAAAGGTTTTCAAAAATTCAAATTCAAATTTTCAAAAAATCAAAAAAAATCACTCAAAATCCATAAAACCATTCAGCAGCAATCTCCATTCCAAATCCAATTCCCTCATCCTCTATACCCCATCCCCTCACCCATAACTCTTCATTATCCATCCCCCCATCAGGTCTCCCATTCAATAGATTGAATCTACATATACATCTTCCCCAAAAAATCAAATAGATAGACTATCTCAACTCAGTTTCATATTGAAATTTTGATTTATTGTTTTCATTTATATTTTATTTATTAAAAAGACATGAAAATCTTTGTTCTGAATGACTGAATGAAAATGTTGAAGATGGAAAGCACCTCCTTATAAAAATGGAAAATGAGCGAGAAAAGGCTTCAATTTTCAATAAATGTAAGGAGTTGCTCCATCCCCCAAGTTAAGAACAAATGAAAATTAATGAATCAAAATCCAGAATCGAATTGTTTTTTATGGTTGTTTGGTTCCTTACAATGGCAATAGGATTTGTGTTTGCTGGATGGGGAGTGAGAATAAAAAGGGGTAGGAAGTGAAAAATCTTTAAGAAACCCCTTTAAGGCATTGATTTTTCACCCGACAACAATTTTAATAAATTTTTCACTCACTTTTTTTTTTGTTTAATTAATTTTTTTACTCTTTTTTGTTGAATATCTCACGATGATTTCATTCGATGTATTGTGTCTTATCTTGTTCTTGTCTTATCAATGGGAAATGCGGAGGCAATTAAGTCGATATTTGTGTAAATTCACAAGTTATTCAGATTTCAGATTGTGAAGATTTAAAAATTGTTTTTTTCCTGCTATTAAAATTGAGTATTTTTTTTGAGAGATAAGAAGCAAGGTTTGGAGGAATTATGGTGAATATCTAAAGTTTTAGACTTGAAAATTGATGACATAACCTCAAAATTATAAATTTACAATATAACCTCAAATATATTTCAATATTGATCATTTTTACAATTTAACCTCAAATATTGATGACATAACCTCAAAATTAATATATTTTGCAACATAACCTCAAATTTACCTCAATATTGATTCCGCATAGTTTATTTTTACAATTTCAACCTCAAAGTCTGTCATCTTAGGGCATTTAATCATCATAACCTAAAAATTGACAAACATAACCTCAAAAAATTTAATTTTGTCAGCATAACCTCAAACATTTCAAATCACTGACTCAAAATTGTTGAATTTTGCAATTTAAACCTCAAAAATTGTCTTTTTAGAGACAAAAAACATAACATAACCTCAAAAAATTCTAATAATTCCTTTATTCTCTAATTCCAGATAAAGATCCTAATCGAAGAAATAGCTCGATTACGTACAGCAATTCAAGCCCTTCAAGAGTCACACAATGTCAAAATTCAGCGACTAGAAGAAAGTTTGGAAGCAAAAAGACAACACATAATAATTTTAGAAAATAGAATAAGCAAGAGTGACTTTGAGGATATGAAGAAGGATACTAGGTAAGGAAGAACTAAAAATACACAAACATGATGAAATATACATAAACAAAGTAAAGATCTTAATTCTTTATTTTTCGAGAAGATTTCAGAATGAAAATTAACACATTTGTTCTGTCTGTGCCGCGTCAAAGAAATAAGGATTTTATTGCATTCGTAAATATTTGTATCGGCGATTTCTGTCTGTGCCTTTTTTTTTTTTTTTTTTGTTCTCTGAATGAATATTTATTGAATCCATATGATTTGAATCATAAATAAATACAACAAAGTCAATGAGAACATCCAAAAATTTGTGAACATTTGTTGGTGATGTATGGCTGACTATGACGCATTTAATGGCTGTATGGAATTTGAAGACTAGAATTAAGACAAAAATAACGGTCAAAAAATATTTGAAAATTCATTCAAAATTAAGTAACGGTCAAAAAATATTTGAAAATTCATTCAAAATTAAGTAACGGTCAAAAAATATTTGAAAATTCATTCAAAATTAAGTAACGGTCAAAAAATATTTGAAAATTCATTCAAAATTAAGTAACGGTCAAAAAACATTTGAAAATTCATTCAAAACTATGTAACGGTCAAAAAACATTTGAAAATTCATTCAAAATTAAGTAACGGTCAAAAAATATTTGAAAATTCATACAAAATTTACTTGAAAATTAACGGTCAAAAAATATTTGAAAATTCATACAAAATTTACTTGAAAATTTACGATCAAAAAATATTTGAAAAATAACGGTCAAAAAATATTTGAATTGAAAACTCAAAGAGTAACTGAGCCTCAAATAACGGACAGAGGACAGACAGACACGGAGCATCCTCTTTTACGGATAAATCAAGCTAAAAAATGAGAACATGATGCAACAATATGTTTTGATATTTTACAATACGGCAATAAAATAAAAAAACGAAAAATATCTTCCAGAATCTTTACATTTTATGGCATCTTCATGTAACCGACTAACCGATCCGCCTGTCTGACTGACTAGCGAAAAAAAGTTGAAGCCACACATGTTTATTTAATATTTTTTTTATATTTTTTCTTTATTTCCATCGCAGTAATCTAAGATCTGTTGATTTATCGACAACAACGACTGATTCAAAACAATTCCAAGAACTTTTATTAGAACATACGAAAGCATTTGCAGCACATAGTGAAAAGTCATCAAGTGATGGTAAGTGACTCAATTTTTATTTTTATTGTATTTAAAATTTAATTAATTTAAGTGCAAACCTTTTTTCAGTCGCCAATTATTTTTTTAAATATAATTTTCACTACTTCTTCGCCTCGCCATTTCATTCATTTCCATATCCATCCTCTTCTGTCTCTGCTTTTATTTGTTGTTTAATTTTAAAAACATTTTTCGAGTTTTAAATTGCAATTTTTCGAAATTGTACAAAATTATTTTTGTTGTTTTTTTCACATCGAAGAACTTTTTTTTTGGACATGACTTTCCTCATAGAAATCTGTGTCTCGACATAAAATATGCTGTATTACTTTTAGAACTAACAACCTTTGTTGTCTTTTATTGAAAGCTTTTTTAATTGTGTCTCATTCATCTTTTCAATCATTAACTTCATCTTTATGTACATGCTTGTTATTAGGTGAAGACAGTTGTTTATTGATGATGGCAAGTCTTGGTCTGACTTCTCTTTTTTGGGGATTAATTGAAAAAAATAATTTAAACAAAAATTTAAAAAAATTGAAAATCAAAAAAGTTTTATTGGAATATTAACTCAAAAATTGAATTTAACCAAGTTTATAAGGATTTGAACCTTTGAAAAAGATTTGAAAAGTAATAAATTTCATTTTTATATTCAAAAAGTTTTATGTTAATGTCGAATTTGTTCAATAATTTGATAAAAATTAATTAAATTGAAATTTAAATTAAAAGTTAAATCAAAAATAATAAAGATTAATTTGATGAATAAATTTTAAAAAATTTGTTTAATTTTGAATTATCTTTTTTGCAAAAAAAAAAATATATTTGAAAAAAATTAAACTTCATTTCAAACATTAGGAATTGAACCTCTACTTTTCATAGAAATTTATCAATTTTACATAAAACCTTGTAGAAAATTTGGATAAAAATCAATAATTTTAAAATCATTTTTTTTCCATTTTTAAAACTTTAAAATCATAAAAAATAAGAAATTTTTAAATTTTAGTAAAATTAAAATTGAAAAGTTTGAAACAATTGACTTTGATTTGAAATTTCAATTAAAATTTGAAATTTCATTTATTTCAAAATTTATTATTAATACAAAATTCAAAATTTTTTTAAAAATTTCAATTTTTTTCAAAATATAAAAATAATTCAAAATTTAAAATTAAATTCAAAATTTCAATTTAATTCAAAATTTAAAATTAATACAAAAATTAAAATTAATTCAATATTTAAAATTTTTTCAAAATTTCAATTCAATTCAATTCAAGAATTCAATTTAATTCAAAATTTCAATTTAATTCAAAAATTCAATTAAATTCAAATTTTAAAATTCATTTCAAAATTGAATCTCAAATAATAGAATCCAGACCAAGACTTGCACCAAAGCTGCATGATTGTTGATCAATGTTATTAGAAATCACAAAAAAAAAAAAAATCAAAAATCAAGTACCATGTTGTATGTTATATCTATGATATTTGTTCATTCACAGGATCAACAGTGCCATCTATCAATAATAACAATAATAATAATAATAATAATAATAATAATCTCAACAACAACAATAATAATAATAAGTATAATAGCTTTCATGATATCCTTACGCCAATACAGCAACTTAAAAATATCAGTAATAAACTTAGTAACAATAATAATAACAATAGTCATAGTAACAACATCAGCAACAATAATAATAATAATAATAATAATAATAGCAACAGTAAAATTGAAACACGTCCAGCATCGACACCTTCATCATCCATCTTACCACCACCATTACAAAATGTTGAACAATTTAGTTCAATGTTGGGCGAGGAAATTGTTAATAATTGGCGACATACTTCCTTTATTGATTTACCACCACCAATGTCATCAAATATTGGTGCATCCTCATCCAATTCCCAATTACAACAATCAAATAATATTGGACCAACATCATCATCGCACTTATCAAAGCTAACAACATCAATGCATAATCGTATGATTAATCAATTTCCGAATTTTACAGATTGTTTAAGTACGCCACACCACCACCACCACCTACAACATCATCAACAGCAACATCATCAAAATAATCAAAATCATTTATCGCATGATAGCGGTGATAAGAATAGTCATAATGAGGCATCATCAACAGCCAGTACACCAATATTACAAGAAGGACGATCAGATGATAATATGAATAGTCGTGGTGGTGTTACGACACCAATGTCATTACCGCCAATGTCAAAAAGTCCATCAGAGGATAATCATCCTCTACTACATAATGGTACGGGACCATTAACAATCGGTGGATTACAATTTAATCCATTTGGAAATGATAGAGGTAATCATTATAAATTTGCTGATGACATGCACTTACCGCTTGGTCATATGGCAGGACGTTTGGGTGATTCACTTATACCAAAAGGCGATCCAATGGAAGCACGTCTCCAAGAGATGCTACGCTATAATATGGATAAATATGCTAATCAAAATCTCGATACGCTACACATCTCACGACGTGTACGGGAACTACTGTCGGTGCATAATATTGGTCAACGATTGTTTGCTAAATATGTATTGGGATTGTCGCAAGGAACCGTATCGGAATTATTGTCGAAACCAAAACCATGGGATAAATTGACCGAGAAAGGACGTGATAGTTATCGTAAGATGCATGCATGGGCATGTGATGATCAAGCTATTCTGCTGCTCAAGTCACTCATTCCGAAGAAAGGTAAGTCAAAGTTTATTATTCTCTATTTTTGGGGTTGGGGTATATCCGAAAAAAATGTCAAAAATGTTTAACCTCATCCGACTATGCAGCTATTGATGATGACAATAGTTTCACATCATAGAATGCGACGAAAAATGAACCAATTTGAATATCTGTACAGCACATCATCATGTCATCATGTGCATTCAACAATATCAAAAGCAATTAAATTCCAATAATTCCATTGTGGATATCCTTTTTTTTCCTACTGCTGTTGATTGCAAATCGCATTCACATGTTCGAATTCCCCAAAAAAAAAGGAATGAACGGACATGAAGTGAAAGAGAATTTTTATTGCAACCAGCAACAAACAACACAAGTTATAGATTTTAGTCAGTTTATGGCAGTGCCAATTGGTGTGAGATGAACATTTTTTTTTGTTGCATTTTTTTTATACTTTTTGTGTGCTGTTCTCGTCGATATGCCATAAAAGATGTATCATAAAATGCTGTTTGCCTTTTTGGAATCATAAGAATGGATTTCGGATGTTTTGAGGCATAAAGTGATCTATAAAGGGCAATAAATTGGGGATTGCTTTGTTGGATGTTGAGGTTTAAGTGATTTTTGGGATTTGAACTTGAATTTGTTCTGATTTTTTCAAGTTTGACTGAAATTTCCGTTAAAATTCAAATTTTAAAGCGTGACTTCTTTTAAGTTGACGCTTCAATTTTCAAAAAATACGTTAAAATTTCATGACAATTTTTCTAACTAAATTGGAGAAATGAACTCAAAGCAACGCTTCGATTAGTTCAAATCTCAAAAATACGTTAAATTTCAAATTTCTAAAATACGTTAAATATTCAAATTTCTAAAACACGTTGCAAATTCAATTTTTTTGGGGATTTTCTCAAATCCCTCTAAACTGCAATCAAATCCCTTTGTATTCCATTTAACGCGATTCACTCCCTAAATCCATCAGTTTATCACATTTTATCTCCTCAATATTCAATTTTGCGGCATCACAACAGCAACAGCAAAAAAAAAACATCAACACTCGAAACATCACGTACATATCCTCTTCCTCATTCACCTATCAATGTGTATTTTATCGAGAAAAAATAGCAATTTTTTTTGCTCCCTAAAAAACTTGAACTTCACATGCAACAGCATCGAAATGAATATGAATGATTGAACCGGATGGAGTTGCAATATGGTTGGAGGGGAAGTAAGGCAGCACACAACACAAAAAAAGAAATGATATGATAAAAAAATATTGTCTATAGATGGAAATTGCCTGTTACCGTATGTTGCAATCAATGCAATTCAATCTATTATGGATGAATTCACACACAAAATGCTACTCCATTAGATTTGCATAAATATTACTTCTGCTGCTCATTTTTTTTCCCACAATCATACATCCATACATATACATGGAATTGTATCTCAAAAACTGGCATTATTCTGCATGTTTGAAACGTTATGAGGTTTGAATTATTTTTTATTATTTTTTGAATTTTTGTCGCATATATTGTCGAGCTATTAATTTACCGTTTGACAGATTTTCACAAGTGGATAAGATGTATAATTGCATATATGGAATTGAATTCTGTGAACTTTTTTTTTATTATTTTTTTTTTTTGTCATTGGATTTGATAATTACCTTTTTGATTTGTGGGATATTCTCTGCCTTTTGTTATATTATTGCAATATTAATTTGTAGCATACTCTCAACAATAACAATATAGGCAATAGAAAGTTGGCAGTGAAATTAACTTTTTTTTTTTTAACTTTTTATTAAAAAAATTTCAATTTTTTTCTGCCTTTTTTTTATTACAAAAGATATGTTTTGGCAAGGTATATTGAACATTCACGAAAAAAAACTAATAACTGCCAATTTTTACCTCTACACCCCCACCCTACCCTACCCCTCAACTACTATATTGCAATCTGTGTGTATTGTTATACATCCATAGAAAGTTATGAATTGTTAAAACGTGATTGAGTTTGAAATGGAAAATAAAAGCGAGGATAGTCAAGTGCAACAGGAGTTGGAATTGGGAATCAACAATAGAAACAATATATATCCTTTCAGATGTGCCAATGATTTATTGGAAATTGTGATGATGTGGATGTGTGGACGCATACATTATGGGAATGATGATGGGATCGGTTACACTGGGTATCACATTTGTCACACACAAATAATTCCTTTTTTTTTTTGTTTGAGATTTTCTTGGTGTCTGGATGCAAGGGATTGAGAGTTTTGATGGGATTTGTCAAGAATTGGTATTAGAATTAAAAAAAAAAAGAATAAATAACGGTCATTCCTAATTTGAATTTTAATTGAAATTCAAAATTTGCTATAAATTTGGTTCATAACGATCTTTTTAATTTTGAATTTTCACTAAAATGCAATATTTGCTATAATTTTGAATCAAAACTCTCATTTTGCTATAATTTTTGGTCTTAACGGTCAATTTAATTTTGAATTTTTACTGCAATTTATCGTTTGCTATAATTTTGGATCTTAACGGTCATTTTAAATTCAAATTTCAACTGTCATTTTTATTTTGAAATTCAAAAGTAGCTATAATTTCAATTTCAAATCTTAACGATCATTTCCTTCAATTCCAAAGCATCTTCCATCCCTCGCCATACAAAAAAGACCATCCCAGCTTCTCTTTCACAATTTGCATCGTACACTAGACTAGAGAAAAGTCGAAATCAAAAAGGCATGATGACAAATTATTATTTTCCTCGACAGGCAAACTCTCGTTCCTGATTGTTCATCATAAAAAGAAATCAAGGCTGTAAACAACAATTGGTAAAATTGCAATAGGGATCAAAGCTATTGCCTTTATCACTCTCACTCTTACTCTCTATGTGATGAATAATTTCCACTCGAATGGATGCCTCGATGGGGAAAAAAAATGTTTAATAATTATTGGAATCAGTCGAGCTTTGCGGAAAGATTTACGCTTCAATGAAAGGAATTGTTGATGCCTGGCTTCTACCAGGGCACAATAAAGAGACGAAAAACGGAAATCCGATTTTCATTTTTTTGTTTGTTTGTGTTCGGTGATGAATTATGAATTCTTTTTGGCAGTTGAGGATCTCCTCTCTATGGTCTATAGATTCATCTAATCTTTCAGACATTTTTTCGATGTGACACATTCAAAATTCAACAAAAAGCGACTCATTTTCATATAAAGGCACACAATTGTGTAGCGTATCATTCACGGAATGGTGCAACTTGCTACCTTTTATTGCCGATAGAAATCGCAATTTTATTTATCAAATTAAAGGAAAATAGCATTTTTTTATGCAATTTTTTTTGGAAGGGAGGAAAAGAATTTTTCCAACAGGAAGAAAATCAATAGCGAGGAAAATTGCGGAAAGGAGTTATCAAGATGCGACATAAAAATACTTATTACGGGTAGTGGAGCTATAAATTTTAAATGAAAAATTATTGCATAGAAGAATATTCATTCGAATAAATTACCGATATTTGCTATATTTGGCTATATATTTGAGGATGGGGTGGGGTTGATGCAATAATGACTGGTTGTGGATGTAGTTGGGAACTAGAAACTTAGTGGTTCAGATTTATTGACAAATTGCCAATTTTAAAATTGAAACTCAATAGCGTAGTGGTCTGAGCACTTGACTGACATTTGAAAGGTTCGTGGTTCGAATCCCGATTTTGACGGACTTTTTTTTTCAAAAATTCCTCTCAAATCTCCCAAACTGCTTCTAATTTCATCCCAAACTCATCACATCCTCATCCAAAAAACTCGCAACTTCCAATTTATGTTATTTCGATTATCATGTTTCACGCATGACGACACCTCTTTCTCTAGCACATCCTTGATTCCAATGTGTGATATTTAATTTTTCATCAACAGTCGTCATTAGATCTTGATGCTAATGATTCCCGAGATTCCTTGTATGTTATTCAATTGCTAAGCGATATTGCTGAATGGAATCAGTTTTTACACATTTAAGGCATGTGTCTTTCACCGTCTACAACATTCATAGCAACCCTTTCAACTCTTCAAAAGTTCTTTTTACTTTCCCCATCAACAATAGCTCTATGCTACTTGTTATTTTATAAAAGGACACGAGGATTGAAAAATTGGAAAATTAATACATACACACATGAAGTACATTGTATGCTGTATCTTTTAATTTAAAAGCAATGTCGAGATGACTGACTGAATGGAATAAAAGAAGACAATTAAAAGGATTAAATTCTTTTTTTTCGCTTTTTTTCTATTAGATTATTTAATACAATTATTGCCTCCAACTTTTGTGCTGTTGCTGCTGCTAATACAATTATCGACGTTGTCATTGTAACTCGCGTGGATCCTCCTTGAAAATTGAATTTTTGAACATGGAAAAGTGCTTCATGGTCTTGAATTGTTTGGAGTAAGGAAGAGGGTATTGGGTGGCATCTAAGGATTCTCGAGACTGATTTTTGAATTCAAATTTTTGAAAACCGTTACGAAAAAATTCAAAAGTTTCAAATTTTAAAAGCTGTTATTTTTGCCGAAATTTGAATTTTTGAAAACCGTTAGTTCAAAAATCACAAATTTCAAAATTTTCAGAAGCTGTTAATTATGACAAAATTTGAAATTCCAAAAGCCGTTAAGAGAAAATTCATTAAAATTCGCCTTAAACCCTCCAATTTCCTAACTTATTTCCACATTTTTAAACAAAAATTCAAGAGACAGAATA
Organism: Chironomus tepperi; assembly: GCF_022539635.2. Classification (NCBI taxonomy): domain Eukaryota; kingdom Metazoa; phylum Arthropoda; class Insecta; order Diptera; family Chironomidae; genus Chironomus; species Chironomus tepperi. The sequence goes on from NW_027226207.1 coordinate 9,867,862, forward strand.
GAAAGAAAATATTTTTAATTAATGACAAATGTTCCTACCTATGTCTGCCTACTTAACAAACAGTCATCGAGAATTCACACTTGTTACATTTTACACACGAGTCCTTTTATGTCAATTTTTCTCTTGATTCCCTTTGCATTTATATTCAATTTCAATTCTCTTGCAAATATTCAAGTAAAGCATGAGTAAGGAACAAGACGAAAGGGATCTTAATTATCAAAAAAAAATCCATTGAACCCCTTTTTTTCCTCATCCATGCACCATAATGATTTAATTACAATTCAAGTGGTGGAATTCAGTAACTTTTTTCTCGATGAACTTCCACATCCCCAAAACTTTATCCTGTACAAAAATTTACTTTAACTTGATTGTAATTAAGTTTTTTTTTTCTCTGTGTTGCCATTTGTTATGGGGTAAAAAAAAGGGACAAGTGGATATTCTTCAGGTTCAATTCTCAATTATTTGCAAAAGAGAAACTTTACAGCTTGGTCATTTCGGTCAAGTGACATTTTCAACCTTTTTCTAATGACCTCATATTATTTATTGAATAATAACTTCCACTTCTGTCTCCTCTATTATATTCCTATTATTATTACTATTAGAAAGTGAGTATGAGTAAGTCACATTATTGGAATCAACAAATGTGCACACAAGCAACTTGAGTTAATTTAGTTCCTCTTGCATAATACATGATATAAAGCTGTAGTACAGTGGCGGGCAACCATGTGACATGTGTGCAACCATGTGACATGTGGGCCACTCTTACAAAACCATACAAATTATCAAGAAATTGTAAGGTTTTTGCCTTTTTTTGCAACTCTTTGAGCAACATTTGTGCCACGTCACATTAGTTGCGCAACATGTCATAAACTGCATGTCGCGTGCGGTTTCAGCCAAAAACCACCGCAAACCTGTCTCTCGTCCCAACTGTCACCCACCACTGCACTTTAGTATCTTAAAAAAATTAATCTAATGCAATAAAATATTTAATTTTATAATGTGAGATGCTAAATATCACGAAATAAGCAAAAACAGAAAATTGTTCAGATTCAAATTAAATTTTTCAGACACAAAGAGAAAAAAGTCATTCGCATCATTTAGATTGTTCAGTTAAATAAGCATAAAAGCTGAAAAAAAAAATATTTACTTTACTGCAATAAATTTGAAATTTTTCTCAATTTCAATGGCTCAGTGACTGGGGAAAGGGACATGAATAGGTGGGAGAAATAGCTGAGCTAGTGAAGCTTGAGAAAGAGATAGTGGGTGACTTCAAAAGTGGTGTTTTGTGTGCGGTTTTGGGGGATTTTGAGTTGGGATGTTAATAATTGTGTCTAAAGTGGTGTGCAGCGTGCGACTTTGGGCATTAGTATCCTATAGTCGTGTACATTGTACGGCTTATCTTAAATTTTGACTTTCTTGAACCAAAATCGTATGCATTGTACGATTTTGATCATTCAAGATCATATTATCACGCTTTTAGACACTTGTGCATCATAGTCGTGTGCAACGTACGACTATTGACAATCACTTGGTAATAATTCATCAAAACTTGATTTATTCGCAATTTTTTTACAACCGCCCACATTTTATGCCTTTGTCAATCTCAAACCATCTCAACAGCCTTCAATCTCCTCCTTAAATCTCAAAAAATCACATCAAATTTATTAAAATTTTCTAATTTTAAAGTGAAAAAACTTTAATTTCTTCTCCTTTGTTGTGCCACAGCAACTTTAATTCAACTTCAACTCCCATCACGACAATTTTTATTAATTCGATGTAACCGAGCAACTGTACAGAATAAAAAGACGACAGTCATGAGACGACATGAGACATGAAAGCATACATAATGTATAGATAACTTACAATACAATGTTTTTATAGCATTTCTTTATAGCAATAAATATTTTTTTGCCTTTAATTAATTATTTTCATTAACATTTCATTTAACTCTGCTGTGCATTTATTGCTTCTTCTTCTTGGGATTGAGGCTTCACGCGTCATAATTTTTATCATAACTTTGTATGTGAAATTTGAGATTTATTTTTGCTAGATTTGATGACAATTTGGATTACTAAGAGGGGATCATGGGGAGTCAGGGGTAGGGGTACTTGCTAGAGAGTCAGGGGATGGGTACTTCCTTGGGTGTCAAGGGATGAGCACTTAATGGGGTGTCAGAGGATCGGTACTTGATGGGGATTCTGAGAATAGGTACTAGATGGGGTGTCAAGACATGGACAATTGCTGGACTTTCAAAAATTTCAGTTAAATTCTAGTTCAAATTGTGAATATCTTGTGATTTTTGTCAAGAAAAATCACAAAACCCCTAAAAATCCTGAAAAACTTCCTAAAAATTCCCATAAAGTGCCCATCCCTTGCATCAATTTTTCCTCATTTCTCAAGATTATTATTAAGTGCAAAATAATAATTTTCATAAATAAAAACATCAGTCGTAGAACAAAAAAAAAAAGAAAGTAGAAATGATTTTAACTACGTGTGAATGTGTGACTTTATAAAAGAAGATCACGGTCTGGTGACATTAAGTATGTAGGTTGAATGTGTCACATGCATATCTTAATAAGAAGAAGACCATCATGAGAATATTCAAGTAGATCCCCATCTGATGACCGACCTCAACCTTCTTAATGTGGCCTTTTATAGACGGAGAGTGAGGAACTAGACAAATTCGCAAAAGATTCTCGTGTCATGTCATTCATAGTTTATAACATAATTTAAAGAATGTTTTATAGCTTTCTAAATGCAATCATAGAATCGTAAATAATCTTAAATTATTGACTGTTTACAGTTTTTTACTTTTTTTATATCTCGAAGGAATTTAGTCACAGCAGCAACTTCTGTTGAGCTCGTAAAAAGAAAAGTAGAAGCAAAAGTTACTTATTTGACTAATATCATGTAGATATATATTGATGTTGGAGACAACAAATTTTTATTACAAAATAAATATCTTCAACTACTACTGCTTATTTGCTGGCATCGTGCCAATATCGATCAAGATTCACTCATCTCTTTCTTACCTATATACACATTCTCATCATCATCATCATCGTCACTATTATTGTATGGCAGGGGATTATTAGGGAATTACGGCATTACCAATTATGCATACTTGGCAATTGGTTACTTTGAAGCTACACCATCCAGGGTCACACCATGCAGGGTCACACCATGCAGGGTGTCACACCATGCAGGGTGTCACACCATGCAGGGTGTCACACCATGCAGGGTGTCACACCATGCAGGGTGTCACACCATGCAGGGTGTCACACCATGCAGGGTGTCACACCATGCAGGGTGTCACACCATGCAGGGTGTCACACCATGCAGGGTGTCACACCATACAGTGTCACACCATGCAGGGTGTCACACCATGCAGTGTGTCACACCATGCAGGGTGTCACACCATGCAGGGTGTCACACCATGCAGGGTGTCACACCATGCAGGGTGTCACACTATGCAGGGTGTCACATCATGCAGGGTGTCACACCATGCAGGGTGTCACACCATGCACGATGTCGTGGTCAAATATAAACCCTAGTTCCTCTGAATCTTAGGTTATTCTTAGAAATCAGTCATTTGATGACTTAGATCATGTCTACCAATCAGTTGCTCGGTCCCTCAGTTTGCCTGAGCTAGGTCCTAGCATTCTAACCTCAAATTCGCATCCCACATCACTCATGATCATCCCCACACAACTCAAAAGACATTGAAAAGTGTTTGTGTATCAAAAGACAATAAATTAAACTTTACATGTCGACATTTAATGCGTATCATATTTTGATTTCACTGATTCATAATTCTTTATAAAAACTTCACACTTTAAATTTCATATATATTTTATTATTATGGGGGAAATGAGTATTCTTTTATGATCGTTGACTAAAAAAAAATAAGTGGATATTTGGAAAATGGTGACAAATTTTTGTCGTAAAATTGATGATGTGAATTGGGGATTAAGGTGGAAATTTGTAAAGATTCAGAATTGGGATTATGATGAGAAATTGGTGTTGTATTGATGGGATATGGGTCATAATGACTAGTTTATCATGAGTTGGAGAGGAAATTGGGAATTTTTGGGAAGATTCGTATCTAAAGTCGTGAGTAATATGCGACTTTTGACCAAAATTGTGACAATTTTCAATTTTTTGACTAGAATCGCACACAGCCCACGATTTTGTAATTTAATTGCCTTAGCTAATCAATTTTAATTACCCTAAACCAATAATCCACAAATTAAAGTCTCAAGCCGCTTCAACAATCAAATTTATAGTCCCATTAAACCCTCCAATTAATTTTATATCGATCAGTTTCCTACAAGAATCAATAAATCGCCAATAAATCACATTAAAACCAGAAATTCAATCCGAAAGAAATTCACATTAAAAAATATTCAGTCAGAATTAAAATTTCAACTATTTTCAAACCGAACAAACAGAAAATAAATAAAAGAAGAACTGAAAAGTATAAAATCAAATGAAAAATGATATCAGAGATACTTTTTTCTACGAAATAACATACAAAAAAGACATAAAAAAGCTAAAAATAAGAATCATTTGATTTAGAGAGATATCGAATGTGATAAAAAAGTAAAATTAGGGGGACACTCATGCTGATGTTATTGAAAAATTTTACAATAAATTCTCTCAACTCTCAAAAGGCATGTTTATTAGTTGATTAATTAATTAAAATTTATATTATTTTTCTTACTTTTTATTTTATTTTTTGTTTTTTCTTTCGCACCTATATAAAATATTATACAGCAGTGGCAAGTTACACGAAGAGAATATTATAATAATAATATTTAGTTTTTGGAAAGTTTAAAGCGCATTTCATGTGAAATTTGATCCAAAAAATTTAACGGTTTTTCAAAATTCAAACTGAATTTTCTCCACCTCGAATTTTATTTTCTCAATTTCTCTTTAATTAACCAAATTAGAAACTTGAAACCAATTTTAATTGAATTAAAAACATGGCAAGCACATTTTACAACAAATTTCCACTCATTAAACCCTACAATTCAAAAGTTATAGCCAATAATTCTCATTCAGCCAAGTAAAAATGACCATAAATCCACCATATTAGCATATAAAAATACGTTAAATGCGGAGGTGAAAATCTTTCAATAATGATTTTGTTTTAATTAACACGAAACAAAAAATTATGAACATTTTCATTTTCAAACATCAAAAATATTTGAATTTCTTCTTTTATATACTCATGTGAATTTATAAACATAAAATAAACTTACCATTTACTGTCCATAAATTTTCTTATTTTTTGCTTATTTAAATGCAATTATCGTGACTTTAAATCAATGAATCAAGCTGCTGAGAAAATGAGACATAACCGTAATTAGGATGGAGAAAAAGTTGCGACATATTTTCCACCGTGCATTCAAGTGCACGTTCGAAATTACAAAGTAAATTTTTTTTTTCATATGATTTTACCTCCCATACCTTCTCCATACATTACATACTTTTCATGTGCACTTGTCGCTAATTACACGCCGCCGCGAAATCCTTTTTTTTCTGTACCTTAATATAATATAAAATACATCGCTTTACGTTTTGGTTGTCGACGACATCGTTCGTTACACGAGTGGAAAAAATTCAATTTTAATTGATGAAAAAATATGGAGTGAGAAATGGAAAATATTTTATTAAATTAAAGAAGATTTTTTATATATATTTTTTCAATAGAATTACTTTTATTTGATGGTATTTTTTCTGTAACTCGAGGATGTGTTAATGTATGCTTCATATGAATTGTATGTTTTTTTGTGGGGTTTTTGTTGTAATTATCAAAGATACAAATGGAAAATTTGATATAAAAAGAGAATGTGATTTGAATTTACGTTAATTAAGGAAGGTTTTGAAGTAAAATTCATTAAAAATTGTTGAAATTTGAGTTTTTGGTGAATATTTGGTGAATTTAACGCTCAAAATTTGAATTTATGGTGAATTTTATGGTTCAAGTTTGAATTTTTGGTGAATTTAACGGTCAAAATTTGAATTGTCAAACGAATTTTATGCTTCAAGTTTGAATTTTTGGTGAATTTACGTTAAATTTAACCGTCAAAATTTTGAATTCCAAATAAATTTCAGTCAAACTTGCAGACAATTTAAAATCCGTTAAATTTTAAAAATTCAAATTAAGTCAAAATTGAACTTTAAATCTTAAATCTTGCAATAATAAAGACACAATCTCCAGATAATTCACTTACATCCATCACATCTCTCATCTAAAGCATCAAAATTAAGTATCAACGCATACATAATTCACAAATTTATTAAATTATCATTAATTCTTATTTTCCATCAACTTCAAAAAAAAAAAAAAAATGAAAAATTTTTTACATCGCGAAGTGCCTCCTCAAGTGCACAATATTCGACATCAACGAGTAATAATAAATATTTTTTTTTCCGTCATAGAATTAAAAATTCAGAGCGAATGTAGAAAGAAATTTCTATCAAACGATTTTCAAGTTCAATGAATGAAAATTAATAATTGAAAAATAAAAAAAAAAAGTACATATACAGTAAACACAGGAAGAAGGAAGGAGTTGAAAGAGCGTTATTGGAAATAAAAAATCTTTCACAGACATAGAACCGACTCTTCTCATTCTCCAGCCACACGAAAGTTCCTTTTTACTTTTTTCCCTCTTATTTTTTGATTTTTAATTATTTTTCCATTTGTCTGTTAACGAATTATGAATATTTTGGTGAATTTACATGAGGTAGGAGCTTGGGGTTGGGTGGCATTTGGGGTTTTAAGTGACATAACCTCACTTTTTCCACGTGGTTTCAGGAATTTCAATTTTTACATCGTATCCTTGGAATTTACCCTTTATCCATTAAGGGGGGAGGGGATTACCCTAACTTCCGAATCCGCTTTTAAGGTTAGGTAGCTTTTGGGGTTTTGAGTGACATAACCTCACTTTTTCCACGTGGTTTTGGAAATTTCCATTTCTTTTGTGTATCCTTGGGATCTATCTTTGGAGGATACCTTACTCATCCTAATACACCCCTTAACCACCCAATAAACCCCTTCAATATTCAATACACCCCCTCAATACATTTCAATACCCAATTCAGCACACAAAAGGAACCAGAAAATATTTTTTATTGATGATTTTTTTTCACTTTTCAATTTCAAATACATAAAAAAAAACTTTTTGAATATTCAATACATTGTTGAAGGGTGAATACACAACAAAATGTATATTCCTTTGTTGTGCATGGTGATGGAGATGACAAAGAATTGAAAAACCTTCTTTTGTTTATTAATTATAAACATTTTAATTCATCAAAAAATGCAACTTGCTCGTTGATTTTTAAACATTTATTCATAATTGCATATTAAATATTCAATGTAATTATTCAAAAAAATAGAGAAATTCAATTAATTATTTTTCACCGACTAGAAATTCCTCATAATTTTGTAAGAAATTTGAAATTTACAATTTCACATAAAAACAATTTAATGACAACAAGAAAAGTTATTATTATTATTTAAAGTACGTTAAAATTCTTGCTGAACACGCTTAAAATAATTACTAAACAAGTCGTCAAAGAAACATGAATCAACCAGAAACACGACGAGAATATCATCAAAAAAAAAGAAAGAAAAAAAAAATCTTGTCAAATCGCCAATTTGAAATTTTGAAACGAGCTAATAATTGTCTTTGTCTCGTGAAACAGGCCATAGAATCTATGAAAATTTTTGTTAAAACTGAAAATTAGAATGTAATGGGGCAGAGATATGAATGTTGTTTATTGTGAATTGATATATATATTGCAAGATTTTGAAGGATTTGTAGATGGATGTCTCTCTATGATATATATAAGATTTGGTGACAGTCGGTGAATTAATGGGCGGTGCCTTAAAATGAAATTGAGTCAAATTTTTGTGAGTTTTGCGGACATTTTTTGAATATTTTTGAGATTTATAATGTTCAGAACCTTACAATATTTAAGGTTCTACAGAAGAAAATTCATTTCTCCATAACATGACTCGATTGGGATTCGAACCAACCATGTTAATTCCATGTCAAGTGCTCTAACCAACTGAACTACCGGGAGTTCCTAGAAAGTGTGACAAAAAGTTAATAACCTCAAAAAAAAAACACAAAATTAAGCTACAATTCTACAATTTCTTCAATTTTGCAATTCACTCAGTTCCTCATCTACCTCAAAAATACCTCTCACATCTAAAAAGACATTTTGTGCATTTCTTTTCACTTCTTATTTTTATTTCAATTTTACAAAATCACGATAAATGAGATTTGTTGAAAATTTGTTAAACTTTTCAATCTCACATGTCGCGCATTGCTGTTAATTTGAAAAGTGTTCGAGGTCAAATTCATGACTTTAAGTTCATCAGCGAAAATAAGAAATGAAAAGAGGGAAATTGACGATGAAAAGAAAGAAGTGAGGCAAAAAAAAAAGTAAATTTGTAAAGTGAGAATGAGATGAGATGTGATTGGGGAATAAGAAATTAAAAAAGAAATTGCGGTTTATGGAAGTGCTGGATTTGGATTTGAACTGAATTTAGTGAGAAATTGGTGAAATTTTCAAAAAAGTTTTTCCAATACCAGACAGGCATGAAACATATTCGTTTTTGAGATTCGAACTCATGATTAAAGGATATTTTTAAAATTATCAATTTCAGCTGCTTATTTCCATTCACATTTTCCTAAATTTAAACACTTCTAGTTCATTATTCTTCAAATTCACCCCAAAACCCTTCAAAAGTCCCTTGAACTTATTCCAAATCATAATTATTCATCCATATTAAACCGTATTTCCACCGTAAAACCACCCATTGGCTTTTATAGCAATTAACAATTAAAATAAAGGTCTCAAATCACCTTGCGACGCAATCAATCAAGTAGAACTTATCATAAATATATTTTTTTTTTCAAGATTGCATATCTCAGATAATTATACAAAAAGTGCCATAAAAAGTCAATTCATATTATAAATTTTATTATTTTTTCTCTCGGAAAGTTTCACAATTCTAAACAATAAAAGAGCTTAATCATCGTTTTAAAAAGTAGCAGAGCTGAATTTCCTTTTGTTGGGGTTGATTTTAAGTGATGTGGTAGGCTGTAGCCTGGCTTGCTAATACCAGAGCAACTCGATATAGCTACTAGAGTGTCAAATTGATGGTAAAACGTTAAAATGACGTCGAGGTGCCCTGACAGCTTCAGTATCCCTTGAGAGCCTCATTATGCCTCCTTTTGACCATCTTACAATAGAACCCTCCTCATGACATCATTTCCAAACTCCCCCCAACACCACATTTCGCGTGTATCGCAGTATAAAGACGCAATCAATTTCAGTCTTGTATTTTTAATTCTCTGTAAAAAACAAAAAAAAATATAAAGGAACAAGAGCATGTAACAACATTGTTTCAAAACTTTATGATTCCTGCCATCGAATTATGGTTTTTGGAACAGCAAGAAGCAGAAGAAAAAAAATTCGACAAGCACAATTTTTATTTTCCATGCTCGACTGACTTCTCACTGCTGTGGTTATCATAAACAAATTATGAAATAAAATGTAATTTCTTGATTTTTTTTTATGTTTCACAATAATTTATGCGGGAGGTGAAGAAAAAAACGTCAAGACGGTCGTCTTTAATCACAGAACTTAATTATTGCCAGAACCCTTTCTCTTTTTGCTATCATAAAATTCACGTACAAGCTTCGATTCTCTTCCCCCAACAGCAATACCTTTTATGTTTGTTCGAATAATTAAAAACAATATTTTTTAAGAAATGTTTATTGATGTTGGAATGGGTTTGATTTATTGCATTAAATATGCCACTGTTTTATTGATTATTAGTGATTGTAAAAGTAATCAACGTTGGTAACGACTTGATAAGGATAAATAAAGGGTGAAATTTTGGTTGATTTGAGGTTAAATGAGTGATATAACCTCAAAATTTCCGGGTTTTTGTTGGTTTATGGCTCACTAGAATAAGAAATTGCAAGTTTCCAAGTTTCAAGAAAAATTAAATTTAATGCAACATAACCTCAAAAAAAATTTGCTCTATTTCTTGATTATTGAAGTTTTAGCTATTGGCCATACTGATTATAAGCCTATAATCTCAATTACAACTAGTATCTTCAAATCTCAGCAACATAATCTCAAAATTTCACCAAATTCTCAACTTCTTAACCTCAAAATCTTCCAAACCCCCTTCAAACAAGCCCATAGACCCGCCATAGTCATCAACTAAAATTTATCACCCACCCATCCACCACCAGATCGATTTATTGTTATGTATAAAGTATTATCATAATTTCTATTTCATTTAATGTTCTTCTTATGTTTACTTGTGTTTCTGATTTCCATATTTTAACAATTAATTTCAAAAAAACATCGAATTTGTAGATATTGTGGCTGGGGTAAAACTACTTAAAATAAAACTCCCGCGATATTCTTAATAATCCTCATAAAAATTCATAATTTCTTTTATTTTAGTCAGAAATCAAACAGTCAAAAGCGATTTTATGTGGAAAAAAGAAACGAAAAACAATCATTAACAGCGAAAAACAAAAGAAAATGTTATATTTTTTTGGAAAAATAAAGGAAATTTTTTGGGGGTGGTGCATAAGTGACGTCTGAATTGTATTAGATGGGTCTATTGCTATTCAGTGTAAGGGATCGAGTCATATGTAGGAGAATTTGTCATTTTGGGAGGAAGGCCCCAGTGGCCGAGTGGTTAAGGAACAAATCGGATGTCTGAATTACGCTATGTGCAAAGGCGTGGGTTCAATTCCCACCAGAGACACCTCAAGACTTACAAAGAGTAAATAGACTCAATTAAGGATTTAAGTATCTCGAGAGTCTTTAGAGGGTCAAAACCTGTCAAATATCAATCGACATCACATGTGGACAAACCCCTAGTAGTTGAAGATATTTGGAAAAGTATAGGCTGAACTATTTCTGATAGCAATTTATGAATAGCTTAAATATATCATAAATTATTATGAAGGATTTTCTTTTGCATGTTTATTTTCTTACAATTCGATGTTAAAGTTGTTAAACACACATATAAATATTCTCTATATTATGACCAGACCCAAAATAATATACACAAAAATCCATCAACACTTTATAGCTTTCAACTTAATACATTTTGCTTATTTTAATAAAGAAGTCAAATCGAAGTGGCAGGAGAGACTCTCTTTATTTTTTGTGTGCCTTGATATCACTGCGACAGCACGTTTCCATTATTATTATTATTCCTTATACTTTTTTTTTGTATTTTTTTGATACTCAATCACGCAATATTCATTATTCCATTTGCAAATCATCGTTGACTATGCAAACATGAAAAAGGAGTTGAAAGGAAGTTGTAGAAGAAGGAATTAAAAAAAATAATCATCATTACCCGTCCTACCATTGTTGTTCATATGCTAAAAGCATCTTTTACTTCCATCAATCCCCTTCCTTCCCTTATCTTTCCATTATTTCAACTCCAATATCGCCCCGAAAGCAACACAAAAAATGCATGACAAAAAAATCACAATTTTTTCCATCTTTTTAATGAAAAATTTTCTAATTATTCATCAAATGCATTCGCACGTCGCATTCAATCTCTAATTATTGAAATTGACAATGATGTCGTCGAGACGAATGTTGGATGTGATGCACTTTAGAATCTCTTTACTTCTTTTTTTGCATTTTTAATGCACTTTTAGCAACACTTGATTCATGATACGGTTTGATGTGTGGTTGGTGGGGTTTTTGAGCGTGAGGGTGAGGGTAGGGTTGTCATTTGGGGGGTTATACTAAAATAGTATACCTGTATACTAAAATAGTATACTTGTATACTAAAATAGTATATTTGTAAAATAGTATATCTGAATACTAAAATAGTATACTTGTGTACTAAAATAGTATTTCTGTATACTAAAATAGTAGTGTACTTGTATACTAAAATAGTATACCCGTATACTAAAATAGTATACCTGTGTACTAAAATAGTATACCTATATACTAAAATAGTAGACCTGTATACTAAAATAGTATACCTGTATACTAAAATAGTATTAACTTGCAAAAAGAAGGATTCATTCGAAGTTTATACGAATATATATAGGTTTTTGAGATTCGAACCCAAGATTTCAATGCCAATTCTGACAATTCCTACAATTCCTGTGTTTAAATACTCAACAAAATCCTCAAATCAATTCCCATCACATTTAAAATCCAAAATTTCACTTACATCCCGAAAATATCAATTCATCGACAACAATTAAGCACTTCATATTCATCCACAATAGCAATCCATCAAAATTGATATTAGGAAGGTGTGAAAATGTAATGAAATGATTTCCGAATCCAGAATATTATGCAATATTATCTGAATTGCACTTCCACATTCACCACCTTATTTCTCATCTACAGACTTTGTTTCTATTTCCCATTTTCTTGATGATAATAATAATTTTTTTTATCCTGCTCTTCTATGCAAATGGGGAATATGTTGAATAGCAATAACGAATAGCATCAGCAGGTTATAAGGTATATACAACCAAGTAGGGAGATTGTTATTTATTGTCGACCGTATTATCGAGATGGTGGAAAAAAAATTGCGGACGCGGGGATAATTTAAGGATATAAATTTAATTTTATTATATATTCTTACTTTCATTCCTCTTTAGATAAATAATAATTTTATTATTTTTATGGAAGAAAATTTTTTTTAAAATTTTTTTTTTCTCATTTTTTTTGCGTAAGAAAAAAAATTATTAATATAAAATCGATTAAAAGAAAAAAAAACTCTCACAGGGTGAATAAATTATAATTTTTTATGTGCACCGATTCCTTATCCGCAGACTTATAAATTCAATGTTTATGTTGAGAAACCAAAAAATGTTAATTATAGTAGGATGTAGCAGGTGATTGAATCTACCAGGAGGTGTAAAAAGTGTTATCAGACGCTACAGATAATGTAGGATATAACAAGCATCTAGGGGGATGGAAGAAAATATATTTAAATGAGATGATGAAAAAAATTAAAATATTTGAAAATTTAAAAGAATAAAAATTTAAATATTGGCATTGTGGGAACTGAAGGCTGTAAATTATTATGGAATTATGATGGAAATTTATAAGAAAAGAAACCAAGTCGAATAGAAAATATTCAATAAACAAGGAATTTTTTAAAATAATAAGGCAATTCAAATGAAATTTTAATCTTATTAATTTTTAAATTTTGAGGAATTGATTGTGGAATTAATTTTTGAGGGTTTAGAGCTTTATACTCTTAATGAATTGTCAACTTAAAGATTTAACGGTCAAAAAATATTCAAATTTGTAAGCTAAATTGGTGAATTTGTTGAATTTAAAAATTAACGGTCATTAAAAATTCAAAAATTTGAAAATTACGATTAAAGCACTCAAATTCAAAATTAATTCAAATTTCAAAAAGAAAAGATTCAAAATAAATTCAAATTCAAAAAATAACGGTCAAAAACAATTCAAATTCCTAAAAACAACATTCAAATATTTATTTTTCCATCTGATTATAATCAAACAAATAATACAAAACCTACAATTATAAGTGCTACTAAATCATTCAACCCACTCAACTCCATTTATCGAATATCCACAATCAGTACAAAGCCTTCCTGCGTATTGCGTACATTACGATTAAAATCCTTTTGAACTACTTTTCAATTATTTTCTTTTATTTTTTTTGCTCTTTTCATATCAACAGCTCAATTAATGCTTCAACATAATTCAAACTCCTATCATAGAACTTTCCCCAAGTATCAAAAGCAGCAAAAAAACACTAAAATGCTTTTAATATTCCCGATTATCAATGTTGAATAGAGGCAAAAATCTATAAAATATAAAAAAACTTCTGCCATATTATTAAAACACAATAAAATTTATTGTGCGGCCTTCAACATTCCGTTCTATATTTTTTTTACTATATTATTGCGAACGCGATATTAATTGATTTTCCCACATTATACACGTACATTGAATGTATGTTTTGCCATATTCATGGATATAAAAAAATATTAAAAAAATTGTTATAAATTCAATAAAGTGGAAAACTATGTTGATAGTAAATCCTATACACATCGAACATTGTAATTATCGAGCATGAACGAGTATATATATTTTAAAAAGCACATTGCGTACCAACTTTTTTGAATGATATATTTTGAAATTATAATTATATAGATACATATATGAAAATGATGGGAAAATTGACTCGATCAACAGCATTTAATTGACTATATTGTAAATAAATTTTCAAGGAGTTTGTGGGTGGCATCAATTTGATTATTTTAATATTAATTTGAATGATAAACTAGCGTGCGTGGTTGAATATATATGTATGTGGATACAGATAATTAATTGAAAACAAATCAACATTGTGGGGTGGTGGTGGCATGAGGATGGGATGTGGGAGATTGAAATGCGCGGAAAAATGCGAAAAAAATACTCGAATGTTGTCTTTACGTTAACGAAATTATGAGCAAATATGCAAAATTAAATTGAATTACGAGGAGGGATATTTAGAGTTTTTTAATAATCGGTTAACCTGACTGGATGACTCTAAGTCATTCTTGTGGATACGAGGAGGGTATTTAGGGTTTTTTAATAATCGGCTATCCTGATTGGATGACTCTAAGTCATTTTTGTGGGATTTGAACCTCTACTTGAGGTCAATTTTATCTTGAGGCCACAATTGAATACTTTTCTAACATTCACTTTCAAGCATATCATCAACTTGATAGGATTCGAACACAATTCTTATAAAAAGCTCAAATCTCTAACTATCGAGCCACTGCTCCAATCATCCACTCCAGCACATCATCTCTTATAATCTCGAACAGTTAAAACCCCTACCAGCCTCAAAGACACATCATCGCATGAAAATGAAGTATTTGCGTATCTATCAACCGAATAATGACAACGGAAAACATTTTCTGACTGAAAGATTCTTCCTTATTTTTTTTGCTATTTGTTTTAAATTAAAAAAATGAAGCAAAACAAAAGCAATTGAATATTTTTTTTTTTTTATTATTTTATATTTTCAATTCCCTCCCTGTTCTTTGCTCACATCCCACCATACTATGAGCATTTTTAATATTATTATTATATTGTAGTCTAAAAAAGAAGGATGAGAAGGAATAAAAAATTATAATTAAATTTCTTTACAGTACTTTGAGCAGGTTTCGCACACAAAACAGAATAAAAATTGCATTTTTTTTTTGCCGAGTGCCATCCTCATACTGTTGTTATATATTTCCACTTCCATTCTTACTAGCTGCCAGACAAATTGCTTATCCAAATGAATTGCTCATCGGTTGGGAAGTAAGCAGAATGTAGAATGAGTTGCATTTTTTTGAAGACGAGATGATGCTTCGAGGTATTTTACTCTCTACGTTCGCATATTCGCTTTATTTTATAAGGCATATATTTCGCAAATGAAAAGCAATTGTGTAATTGTGTATATCATAAACAACTAAAAAAAATTGTTCATGTTCTTCTTATTATTACTTTACTTACTTCTTTTCTTTTAAAATATTAATGATGATGAATTCTGAGAGGTTGAAAATGTTTTATTGCCCGAAGGGTATCGTGTCGTTTGTTATCTTTCATTTTTTTTTCGGTTAGACAGATACTTCTTGTGCTGTATATGAAATTACTCTCTTCACATTTCATTCATCAATAAAATGAAATAACGTAAAATTATCCAAGATGTAGATTCATGATGATTGAAGTCATATTCGGACATATTTTCTTCGAGTCTTGGGGATTTATTCGTTGATGGACATTGGGTTGGATCACGCAATCATCAAATAAATACAATTCAATCTTTTACTGATTAAAAAAAATTTCTCCCAATTTTTGGTAATGCTTCATTTGAATTGTTAGCGTGTTTTTTGATAAATTAGAGACTTTTTTGCTATTTCTGTTGTTTGTGGATGATGCTTGCCACTTTTTTACACAATAATACTCAACAATATCTTGATTTCAAATTAATTTCAAGCATTTAATCTTTAAAAAACTTTTCGAAGTGAGAGCAAAAAAATTCAAAATTCAAAAAATCCGTTAAATTTTCTCAATTGCTCAACTGCGTTTCAGTCATAAACTCATTAAACTCAGTAACTTTCCATCCAATTTCTCTCATTTATTGGCCTTCCATCGAACGATATGTCGCGTGATGTGTTTAATGAAACAGAAAAATACTTTGAGATCTGAGATAGAGGACCCCTCTTCCTTTTATATTTTAATTTGATTGATACATTGCGTTTTATTTGATTATTCTTTAACCGAATATGTTTTTTTCTTAGATGAATGCGGTGACCGAGCATGCTCAACTCAAATACGAATTGCTCTGAATAAGTTAATGAAATTGTTTTATGATGAATATAAGCTTTTTGTTGCTCTCAAGGCTTGATTATATTTTTTTCTTAAGAAATCAAACTAATTGGAAGTAATTGGAAAAAGAAATGTACAGTCATGAGTATCACATGTTGTCTTGATTGACACATTGTGTTCAATGAAGAGGTAGATGAGATTATTATGAGGTTGGACATGGATAATTATTAAATAGAGATGAAATTTTGATAGAAAAATGGGCTGTAAATTCGAAAATTTTTAGGTTATGATTTTTTTGCAAAGCTGATTAATGGCAATTGCTGACAGTAAAAACGGTTTATTAGGATTTTGGGTTGGCAATGACTTTAATTAAAGTTGAAAGTTCAAAACTCAACGATTGAGTCTTCAAATCTTAATTACAATCCGATTCCAACATTAAATGTTCAAATTTCCCATTGATATTGCTGTAAAACCAACAATTCATAGGTTAATGACTTGAAACAATAAAATTTGTCATTCACACAGTGGTCGAAAAAAACTATCATAGTCCACGGTTCTGTGCTTCAATTCTCATTCTTCCCCAAAAAATATACTCAAATAAAACAAAAAAAAAAACGAATTCTTGTGAAGGAACATAAAGAAACAATCAACCTCACGCATCATTTACTTCTGATGTTGATCATTATACCATTCTTCGATTGAAATTGCTACTAATGATGGAAAAAAAAGTATCATTTGAATGATTTGGCTTCTTATTTCTGTGTGAGACTTCTTTTATGATGGGTTTGTCTCTCACAATCATTCATCTAGTCGGTGATTATCTTCCCACACTGTGCGGATGGTTCAATAGATATTTATTTTTGACATTTAAATTGTGATTATTGACGGGGAATTGCTTAACAAGTTTCTAACCTCAAAATATTTATTTATTTATTCCAGAATCAGGAATGCCACAATTCGGACGTCCAGACTCCGAAGGAATGACAGACGAGCGTATCCAACATATTCTCACAGAAGCATCAAGCATGATCCAAAAGTCATCGCCACAACAACAAAATTTACAAAATACAAGCCTGCAAAATACAATGAAAAATATGAATATTGAGGATTCACACAGCATTGAAGACTCAAAATCGCCACCAAATTGCACATCGCCATTCTCAAAGAGATTGAAGAAGTATGAGAATGATGATATTTCGGAAGAGAAATTACAGAAGATTTATCAGGAAGAATTCCAAAAACTTATGGCTCGTGGACAACGTGATGCATTTCCAAAGTAAGTCTTAAGCACTCAAATGTTCCTTGACAATTTTAACTAATTCCTTATTTTCTCCCATAACAGCCTTCTATTCCCACACTTCTTTGGTGCCGCCAGTGGTATGCCACCATTAGCTGACGAGAATCTCCGATTGGCACTCGAAATGTATCAACGTGAATTCTCAAAATTGCAACAACAAAGCGGCGCTGGCTTACCAAATTTCACCAATAATCTCACAAGTCTTCTAGCTTTACAGCATCAACAGGCACTCAATGGCAGTTCTATTCAAGATTTATCACTTCCGAAGGATATGCAAAAATTTGGTAAATCAAATGGATTAGATGATTGCGATCAAAAAGACATTGAGGAATCAATGAGAAGTGCATTCAGT
This sequence comes from Chironomus tepperi, assembly GCF_022539635.2. NCBI lineage: Eukaryota > Metazoa > Arthropoda > Insecta > Diptera > Chironomidae > Chironomus > Chironomus tepperi. The sequence continues at coordinate 9,885,891 of NW_027226207.1, forward strand.
ATGGTCAAACCAAAACCTGAACCAACATCAACACCAACAACAACAGCATCATCAGCACCAAGTCCTGTCAGCAATACAATACTTCCACCTGTAACACCAACTGATGAATTTTGCGTTAATGCAAGTCCATTACAACGTATGGCGTCCATTACAAACTCATTAATAACACAATCACCTGTTCCATCACATGTCCAATCACCACAACGTCCATTGAAGGCTGTATTGCCACCAATAACACAACAACAATTTGATATGTACAATAATTTAAATACGGAAGATATTGTGAGGCGTGTCAAGGAGGCATTATCACAATATTCCATAAGTCAACGACTATTTGGTGAATCTGTACTCGGACTATCGCAAGGATCCGTATCTGATTTATTGGCACGTCCAAAACCATGGCATATGTTGACACAAAAAGGACGTGAACCATTTATTCGTATGAAAATGTTTTTGGAGGATGACAATGCCGTCCATAAACTTGTCGCAAGTCAATATAAAATAGCACCCGATAAGCTCATGAGAACCGGAAATTATAGTTCAAGTCCACAAATTCCAGCACAATTGTCAAAACAAATGCCACCAATGCCAAAATTGTTGAGCGAACAAATGGCTAAATTACAAGATCCGGCATTATTGCATATGCAAATGAGTCAAATGGCTCATTTATCACAAGCCGTTGCCGAACAACAAAGACGTGAAATGCAACATCGCGAATCACAACAGCCATTGCTTCTTACACCACCCGGTCTTCCGCCACAGCATGCAATTCAATTACCACCAAAAGATCAAAAATCAAATGATAAGAAAATGATGCCGATTCATTCGCCACAGCAATCGGAAACACCACAACCGCCACAAACCGTAACGCCAAGTAATGTTATGCGTACAATGAATCAACACATATCGCCAACTGTATATGAGATGGCTGCACTTACACAGGATTTAGATACGCAAGTTATTACAACAAAAATTAAGGAAGCACTACTTGCTAATAATATTGGACAAAAGATATTTGGTGAAGCTGTTTTGGGACTATCGCAAGGATCCGTATCGGAATTGCTATCGAAACCAAAACCATGGCATATGTTGAGCATTAAAGGTCGTGAGCCATTCATTCGTATGCAATTGTGGCTTAATGATGCCAACAATGTTGAACGACTGCAATTATTGAAGAATGAACGCCGTGAGGCGATTAAACGAAGACGTTCAACAGGCGCAGGTGGACATGATAATAGCTCAGATACAAGCAGCAATGATACATCAGAATTTTATCATTCAAACTCACCCGGGCCAGCATCTGTTGCATCACAACAATCAGCACCACCAAATAAGAAGCAACGTGTTTTATTCTCAGAGGAACAAAAGGAGGCATTAAGATTAGCATTTGCACTTGATCCATATCCAAATGTTCAAACAATTGAGTTTCTTGCTAATGAGCTGAATCTATCGACACGTACAATTACAAATTGGTTCCATAATCATCGTATGCGATTAAAACAACAAGTGCCGCATGGTCAACCAACAGAACCAATTCCGTCACGTGAAAATAACAATGGTGCACCATTTGATCCCGTTCAATTTAGAATTCTACTGAATCAGAGATTAATGGAGATTCAAAAGGAACGAATGGGACTTAGTGGAATGACATTACCATATCCACCATACTTTGCTGCTAATCCAAATCTTGCTGCTCTTATTGGACGTGGTCTTTTGAGTGGTACCGATCCAGAACAACTTGCCGCCCTCAATAATGCCGTTAAGGAACAAATAATGGGTCTTGATTTGTCAATGACATCACTGAAACGTGATGACGATGACTATGATGATGAACAGAATTCTGATAATGATGGTGGTAATGATGATGATGATGAGTCACTGAATGAATCAAAACTTAATAATAATAATGAACAGAAGGATATGTCACCGCCACCTCAAGCCATTTCACGTACATCAAGGAGAAAACCTGCAGCACCACAATGGGTTAATCCATTGATTACAAGTGAGTATTAAAGATATTCTATAGATTGAATTGATTTATGTAAGATCCCTGATTAAGGGATCATCAGCTCCAACATCCAATAGACCATACTAAAGATCATTTACCACCTCTATTTTCAGTGACAACAGGCGAATGGAGCGACAAAAAGAACATTCCAAATGATAAGGAAGTAATCATTAATGGTGTTTGTGTTATGAATCAATCAACCGACTACAAGTCAAATGATGATGAGGATGTAAATATGGATAAAACAAATGATGATAAAGACGATAACTTAACAATTGCCGAAAGTAACGACGAGGATGAAATTAAAAAGTCATTCATTAAGAAACCAAATCCAATTGATAATTCGGATGATGTTCAGGTGAAGAAGGAACTCGATGAATCATCATGGAATGAGTTTTAAGGAATATTATATAATGTGCAATGCGCTAAATGTTAATTATTTTTTGTGTGGATGGGATGTGAGTTTGGGTTTTGGGAGATTTTTGGTTGAATTTTGTGAGATTTGAGTAGGCTTGGAAGTTAAATTTGAAAAGAAAAGAGAGAATCTTAGGAGGTATTGATGAGCCTTACTAAGGGATGGTCATGGGTTCGAATCCACAGCAGGCTTGCAACATTTTACCAAGAATTTCCCACAAAGAAGCCCAAACAAAAATGAAAAACCTGTAAAATACGAAAAAATTTAATTAAAAATTCAACTTTAAAAAAAACTTTCAAATCATAGCAGGCAAAGAGAATGCTTGGTACGGTACCTAAAAGCGATCTCTATGCCTGCTAAGGTAAATACGGAAGTTGAAAGAATTTCCTTCAACAATTTTTTTTTCTTATATTTTTCTCAATAATAATGAATATAAATAATTAAGAATCTTATCATGATATAAAGCAGAGATAAGCCACATAAAATATAGTTTAATCATGATAACAATAATAATTGAAGAAGTAACATAAAAAAAAGATGATAAAGACTGTTTACTCAAAAATATATAAAAAAGAAGGTTTTAAATATTAAAAAAAAATGAAGAAGTCATAAAAAGTCACAAGCGCAATAGACTCAAAAATACACAACTCACATGATATATATAAAATTCACTCAATTTACGGTAGATTTTTTCTCTGACATATGAAGGAAGTTTTTAGTTAGTTTAAACGTACTTAAGAATATTTTTTCTCATTAATTTGTTGATAAGGTCCTGTATATAGAATCAATTTTCATTTTTAATTAATTATTTAGCCAAAATGTTTATTGCTTATAATTAATGCGTATATTTGTAAATAATCTGAGCAATCTTATAAACTTCCTCATGAAAAAACCCTTGATTAAGAAAGAAATCTCGATCTCAAAATGATAAATCACGACTTTTTAAACAAAATAAGTAAGAGCGCTAGAAGATTTTTTTCTTATTGGAATGGTGGAAAGGACTTTTGATAGAAAATTAAGAATAATTAATAATTAACGGAAATTTAAAATTCAAAATCTTTTTGTGAATGCGGCTGAATAACAAATATTCAGTCGCATTCACAAAAGTATTGAAAAATCAACAAAAAATTGATAATGGAATTAAGAGAAAACTTCCTAGAAGCTTAAGAATCATTTCATTATCATCAAGTCAAGCCCCACCATTCAAAAAAACTGTACAATGATACCAAATAATGAAAAAATTATAAATTTTTTAAATTTAATTAATTTTTCTTCTTAAAGAAAACAAAGTTTTTAAATAAATTATGTTGCACACATTTTAAAGGCCGAAAAAAGTGAAATTGAGAGATGTATAAAGGAAATAATTAGTTGATATCATATAAGTAAGTGAAGTCTCTTAGTTAAACATTCAATAAGATGAATGAATCACGCATATCGAGTTAATAAGAAATTCACATAATTATATACACATTTTATTAATTAACTTACGTCATACTCTTGTTAGGATGTTGATTGTGAATTGCTAGATATGAATTAAGCTGCAAATGTTAGATCCAGTTAGGAAATCAAAGATCCAGCTGATGTAAACAAAGAATTTTAAGATCCAGCTGATGTAAACAAAGAATTTAAAGATCCAGCTCAGCACAATCAACTCCAATCAAGAGAATTCTTCTTCATTTCTCAAGAATAATGCTTTTTGCACATAATTCAACATATATGATAAATATGCATATAAAGTGAAGTATTAAAAATTTTAGAAAATACCAAAAAATTTGAAAAAAAAAGAAAAGAAAATTGAGATGGAAAACTTTAAGAATTTTCCACGCTAATAATCTAGCTATGTAATTAAAAGTTCTGTAATATATATTTAATTAATTTAAATTCATTTACTAATTTGACAAAAAAAAAATATCAAATTGGATAAAGGAACCAAAATCCTTGCATTTATTCTCAAAAAAAATGATAAATAATGATGAGTTTGTAGTTGATCAGAATTAAGAACAAAAAAAAGTCATGCGATTGTATAGATGATATAAAATTAAGGACGTCGATAACTTTAATTAGATAGAGTAAATCTTCAAGAAGAATTTTCCGTTCATTATTTCATTTTTTTTTAAACTTTTTTGCGATATATTTAATCATAAACAATTTAGTATATCCATTTTTGAGGAAAATTTCATTTTCTAGAAAGGATTTAAAAAAAATATTCCAAATATACCAAAACTTATAAAAAAAAAAAAAAGAAAAATATCAAAGATGATGGAATAAAAAATAAAAAAAAACTTTTAAGGATGTAAAATTAGGAAATAAACAAAAAAAAAGTTCAGTAAAAAAATTTAAAAAATTGTAATTTTAAGATGAAAAAAAAAATTGAATTTAATTCTACTCTCAAAAAAAAAATAATATATTATAATTAATACATTTAAAAACTTTTTTAATAATGCATAAACACAACAAAAAAAAGAAAAAAAAATCGTACAGATAAAATTATTTGCAATACAATGGCTTAATGAAGTCGATTTTAAAACTGAAAATAATTAATTAATTATGTTATGAAAAAAAATACAATCTTTTTTAATTTATTGTATAAGAATTTTACATTTTTTTTTTTTAGTTTCTAATACTATTTTTACATAGGTTGTTTTATTGTCCGTTAACTGTTCTTCTAAGTACACAATGATAGACGTCACACACATGAGTATGCATAAAATGATAAAAAAGAAAGAAATTAATGAGTTTATGTGGCTATTGTCGTCAGAATTGCGCATTTATTGAAATCGCAGATTTGAGAGATATACAAGGGTGACACGTGGGGGTCCATTTTGAAGTTGCATGCCCCTCATGGACTTAACCTAGTGTTGAGTAAGCTGAGAGCATGCTCAGCTAGTATATTGAAGGCTAGCAAACTCTCAAGAGCATGCTTTTGAGGTTATGAATACCCAGACACCCTACTTAAGGTACATAACCTCAAAATTAGAGCTCGAAGTTAACTCGGAATTTGTATTGAAATGTACAAAAACCAAGTCACCTTCTACTTCTATTCAAAAAAATCAATTCAATATTGTCGAAAAACTCGAACCCCCCCAAGCCACATAACCTCAAAATTCAAATAATTTGTGTGTGAATAAAAAATTCGATAATTTTTTTTTTTTAGTTAAAATGAATAGTTTTTATGAAATTTATTATGTTCACTGTTATTATGTAATTCTCAATAGAACAACAGTTTACAGATAAAAAATATTTGCATAATTTTTACTTAAAATTATAAACACAAAAAAAAATCTAAAAAAAAAAGTGATTGCTGAAGATAAATCAAGAATAATAAATGAAAAATTGTACATAGAGTATCCCGCATATCAAAGCAGATAAAAAAAAAGTAATCTAATTATACCAATTATAATGAGAATTCTTCTTAGATGATAATGATTTAATCGCCAGAAAAAAAAAGAAAATATTAAACACTTTTTTTTTCGAAAATAGTTTTAAATAAAAAATGAAAAATGAAAAAGAAAAAAAGGCGAAAAATTAATAAAAAAAAAAATATTATCATTATTGATGAAATTATTGATGAATAAAAATTATTAAATAAAAAAAAAATTAAAGTTTTTTAAATTTAAATTTTAAAAATTTCAGGTATTTTCAGATTCAAGGATATCTTTACTGCCTCGTTCACCTACCATATTGCTTGCTTACTTACTTAATTCGCTCTGCGTACAGATCAATTGCGATCCATCGTTTCCCTCAGATGTCGCCTGAAACTGGCCTTATCTGCGGACTTCTGCCAGTTCAGAAGTTAGAGACTTAAGCCTCATTTATGTTGCACATTCAATTCATGAATTCTTTGGTCATCCTCGTTATCTTTTGAAATCTGTAAAATCAGACTTGAAGAATCCCATCGAATCCTGTTCACTTAAATTCATTTTACGATGTCAGCCTCTCTGTATAGCTGATATTGCTTCTTGCTTACTTACTTCGCTGACCGTACACATCAGCTGTTATCCATGGCCAACCTCAGAACGCCTAAAACTGGCTCTATCGAAGGTTGATCTTTGATAATTGCCAATACAAAGTGCTACACTGTCTCTATCAACTTAGCTGTCTTCTAAGAATCGCTCCTACATATGTGAATGTCCGCTTTCTTCATAGGCACAAAGATAGTTTATAGCACTTGCCATATTACACAATCCCAAATTTAATCACTAAAGTTGTCTTACTGCTATTTAAGATATTCAAAATCAATATTTGACTCTCAAAATTCAAGAAATAATATCAAATGATTATATAAACTGCATTAATCATTAAAATTCATTGTTCTAAATAAAGATACTCCTAGTTAAAGTGAATTTCCGTTATAATCCAGCATGTTCAAGTATGTTTTTAAAAATTCAAACCAACGGTTCGGAATTTTTCAAATTTCTAAAGGGACGCGTTCAGTTTATTAGACGAGTTTTGATTTCGAATTTCAAGATCTTTTCCATAAACATTTCACCTTAATTCCAGAAAATATCATAATAATAAGACATTTGTAATTCATTCAACATTGGATTATTGATTAAATAAATTAAAAATAATTTTCGAAATTAGCAAAGAACCGACATTAAAAATTTAAATTTTGGACATACCGTCAAACAGTAATCATTGACACAGAACAGAAAATTTTCAGTGTAAAATTTTTTTAGACTTTTAAATCGCAAAATTTATATAGTTAATTTAATTAACTCTCTAAGGAGTATTACAGCTAAATTATTAGTAAAGTCATCAGAATAAATAGAAGAAATGTCAGGAGCTGCGAATAGACGCTTACAAAAGGTAAAAGTCCAAAATTATTTGTAATTAACTTAATCCCGTGCATTATTTTGTGTGAATCAGAAGGTGCTTAACAGAATTAACGCCATAACAATAAAGCATACAAACGTACTGTTGCGTAAATGAGCAAAAAAAATGACAACTTTTATGTGAATTAAAAAATTTTTATACTAAATTTATGTAAAATTTTCAGGAATTAGCAGATATGAAGGCATCGGGTCTTAAATCCTTTAGAGATATAGAGGTTGATGATCGAAATATCCTTATCTGGTCCGGCTCAATTTGTCCAGTAAGTTAATTATTTCATAATATCATAAAAATCGACAAATTTTTTTTAATTTTCATGACTCATCATACAGTAATTAACATAATTCACGTATGTTTTCTATTTATAGGATAATCCACCATACAATAAAGGAGCATTCCGAATTGAAATTGTATTTCCCGCCGAGTATCCATTCAAACCGCCCAAAATTGCTTTTAAGACAAAGATTTATCATCCAAATATTGACGAAAAAGGTCAAGTCTGTTTACCAATCATATCCGCCGAGAATTGGAAGCCAGCAACGAAAACTGACCAAGGTAAATATTTGTTATATGATAGTGACAATTGATATTAGTGTACATAGTGATAAAATTAGAAAGATCCAGTCGAAACATCCAGAACAATTAAGTTGCCTTGAACATGTTCATGGAATGTTCAATGCAGCAATCAAAATGTCAATTAAATTTTAACAACAATCTCATTAATATTTCAGTCATACAAGCATTAGTAGCACTAGTAAATGAGCCAGAGCCAGAACATCCATTAAGAGCAGAACTAGCCGAAGAATATCTAAAGGATCGCAAAAAGTTTATGAAAAATGCTGAGGAATTTACGCGAAAGCATAGCGAGAAGCGACATGATTAAAGTTATAACTTTAAATGCTATTCAGTTCAGTTTTTTCCTTCATTTGATTTATTTTTAATTTAAGTTTTTTTTTTTTTTGTTTTTTAAAAGGAATGAAAGAAATTGAGAAGTGTGATGAATAAGAAAAGAAAAAGAAAAATCTTTTAATTGTAAAATCTATCTTTCTAATGAAATCTTCTTGCTCTAACTAACACGCTATTTTAAATCAATAGTATTTCGACGTGAAATGCAAATGCTATATCGATTGTGGATGATTTGAGCGCATTTTTATGTGGAATTTTTAGTGTAATTCATGAATATTTAAATGCAGCTATGTGAAATTGAGTGAAAAGTTTAATTTAAGTCAGTATAGAAATATTTGAAAATTAACGGTCAAAAAATATTTGAATAAATAACGGTCAAGTCATAATTTGAAACTAAACGACCAAGACAATTAACACTCATACCCCATCCAATATTTCCATACAAATGGACTTAGTGACAAAAGCAAACAACAACATGATCAAAGGGTTAATACAAGCACCATCTTGAAGTAAACGTGTACTGAACCGAGTGCTTATGAATAATGCAGTATGACTCAAAGCAAGAAAAACAAGGAATGTAAATTGCTGATTGATTGACAAACTTCGTGTGTAGAACATGTGACGAATGAATAACATGTAAAATATCCCTAAAACACAATGGATATATTCATGGCCTTTTTTTCGTTTGTCTGTATTCAATCAAATTGTAAGCAGTCTAGGAGAAATGAAAAGTATTGCATGCTAGACTTGACTTAATGTGATTTGGACAGAGATAGGAGTTATGGATTAGTTGGTATTGAAGAATTAAAAGAAATGTAAACTTTTTATGCAGGTAGACAGTTCAGAATAGATGACAAAGTCTGATTTTAAGTCACAGTAAGCAACACCGTTAGAGCACTCTAACTAGACAATGTAACTGTTCCTAATGACTGAAACAGTCTAGAATGTATACAGTAAGTCTTGGTAGTGTAGGAAGTACTTAAGGCTGAAAAATAATAGATCTGGCTTTAGTAGTACAGTATGACATATCCTAGCGATCCTAGTGGATTGCATAATTAATGAATCAAAGACTGCTTTAATGAGTACTATAAATTGAATATTTTATGGACCGTCCATAACTAACACATCAAAAAAGACTAACAATTCATCAACAAAGTCAGTAAAACAGCAACAGAATGAAGAAAACTCAAAAAAATAATGTCCCCAAATGTAGATCGTAATCAACTAGCAACTAGAAATAATAAAATATTGAACTAAGCACTTATGAAGATCAACACTTAGGATTGCACAAGTAATTTATGGCTTAAAAACATTATTTGTTGATACTATAAAGTTCATTGACCTAAAAGATCTCATTTCATAATTCATGGAAAATGATCAAATACTGTAATGCTACCTGCTTAATAATACTATTTGCTTAATATCTCCGAGTATACTAATGAACGTGACAAAAACAATGAATTTAAATTAATTCTCGAATTTCTTAATATTAAACATCCGCAAATGTGTCAACAAGATCATTTCCTTCATCTTTAAAAAACCCACGGACTGCCAAAAAAAATAACAAAACGAATATTTAATTAAACAAAAAAGTAAAATTTAAATAAACAGACGGAAGTTAATTAGGTTCCCGAGCAGTTAAGATACAATTGCGTCGCTGTATTGACAACAGTAGTATGGTGTCGTCACGGAAATAGTATGAAGTTAATTAGGTTCCTGAGCAGCACAACATGGTTGCTAGGACACAGTTATACCACTGTATTGACAACAGTGGTGTGGTGTCGTGACGAAGACAGACGATAGTTAACTAGGTTCTCGGGAACCTGACGTGATGTGTTGACAACAGTGGTATGGTGTCGCAATGGTTGCTATGAGAATTGCTTACAATTTCCACAGAAAAATGCGCTCAACGTACAAAAAATTTTAATCGCATGTCCTACAAAAATTAAAATTCGAATTAGACGAAAGGTAGACATAAGAATTTAAAAAAATATTTTAAAAACTAGTGAAAAATTGTGATTTTTAAAAAAGAATTTTCATCATAAAAAAAAAGTTTTTCATTTTCACTGTCTATGATAAAATCATCGTACTGCATAAATATGAATATTATAATATCCTTAATATCGCCCCCTCTGCCTTTTTATCCCCCCATTCATGAAGAGAATTATTGTCGATCAAAGAATGCTATTTGTCCTTCTTTTCTAATAGAGAATTAATAAAATTAACTGGAAAAAAAAAATCTACTTCAAAAAAAGAATTTCCGTTATTTTTTTTTTTTAATTTTGTAAATTTTTCATCAATTTTTTTTATTTATTTTTCTTTTTCAGAAACTCAATTGCATGCAGCAATGACTAAGTAACTGTAGCTAATGAAATTATTTCTTTATTTTTTTTTTTTGTCATTATTGCAGCATAATACAGTTTTTAATTTTTCGTGTATATTCATTTAATTAAGCGTTTTTAAGGCTATTGAAAAAGAAATTCTTGTTTATTTTGTTGTTTGGAGATTCTGGAGATGGAAGCTGGAGATGGCTCTTTAACGGTCAAAAATAATTCAAATCAATTTACCTGTTGAAAGGTTCTTAGACTATTTGAAATTTAAATGTCCGTTAGAATTTCAAATATCGTTTTTCCGTTAAATCTTTTGCTTTGAATTTTGACTGTTGTATGGTTTTAATAATTTGAATTTTATTTGACCGTTTAATTTAAATAATTTGAATTTTTGTCTAAAATTCACCAAAAAAATAAACTTCCATCCTTAGATTCTTCAATATTCTTATTAAATCCTTCAATTACAGTCCAACATGAGCTTAATCAATAATTAATATCGCAGGACGTTAAGCAAAAATATTAATTGAGCTCGTTTTTTTATTTAATTAATATATTATTATGAATGAGATATAAATATAGAATAGACATTATAGATTATATAGAGGCAAGAGAGCCGTTAAATTCCAAATATATACTTTTTGTTTTTCAATTTAATAATTAGAATACTTTTGTAATTTTTTTTAATAATTTCGAGTACAATTTTGAGTATCATCTCTAAGAGAAATTAAAGGTAATTAAGTGTCATTATTAAAAATATCTGAATTTTTTTTTATTTTCCGGTACAATTTTCCCTTTTTGAAGTGTGTTTTTTAGTTTTGCAAGAGGTGCTTTCGGCTGGCAGGCAAGAAGAGACTTTTTTGTATTGACTGTGATTTAAAGTTGATTAAGTGAGAATTTTAAAAGAACTTTGAGTGCTTTTAACGGTCAAAAATAATTCAAATTTCACTAGCTGTTGTAAAGTTTTAATACATTCAAATTTTAAATTTCCGTTAAAATCTTCAAATTGAATTCTTCCGTTAAATTGACATCAAAAACTTCTCAAAACCCTTCAAATTCTTTAGTAAAATTAATTGCTGTTTTAGTGTTCTCAAAATAGACGAAAAATACTTTTAAACTATTAATTTATCCAGTAAATTTTAATAAATTCTTTCGTGAACAATTTGTAGGGAAAATTTGTACACAATTACATTACTCTATAGCCACCTGATGACTTTTTACATAAAATTATGTAAAAATTTTGTTAAAAACAATTTAAAATCATTAAAGAAACTAATAAGATGGTTAGACGACTTTTTTTCTCGTTAAATTCTTCAAAATTAACTAATAGAATGGTTGATAATGGAATGATGAGGTTCATCTGATGTAAAAAATCATCTATTACAATTTAGTATATTTTTTTTTCTCCATTTAACAATTATTATAGGGATTCATTTCTCTTTTTTAAATTCATTAACCAATTAGGTATTTTTTTTATGTCAAAATAAAGATTTAAAATTAATTAAAGAAATTGCTTTTTTTCACTCAATTATAAGAATTTAGAAATTATCACAGACTCGATTTGTTTCTCACATGTATAGTTAGTCACAAGGGTGTATCCAATTTAGGTATTTTTGGGGTTTGACTTCTAGCTTGACGTCAATCCTCAAATTAATCTAATTTTCTAGAAATTTGTTCACTCATGATGATTATTTTGCAATGGAAGTTTGTTGCTAGCAATTGTTTATGACTCATTTCTGCTATATGATTTCACTTTCACTTCCTTATTCGAGTTTAGTCATTAAAGTCAAATTGTAAAATAACGGTCAAAAATATTTCAAAAATCTAAATTTGCTTGGCTGTTGTACGGTTTTAGATTTTTTTGAAACTATTTTGACCGTTTAAAATTTGAATTTTGATTTTCCGTTAAATTTTTGTCATGGAATTATTTTACTTTTAAGTTTCATCACAAGTGAGCGACAACCCCAATTACCCCAAGATACACCCCTATGATCATTCAATAATTTATGAATTAATTCACGTGTTCGCAACGGCTGGCTTTTTATGAATTGATTCAGTTGCAGTTGTATTATTACTAGGCATATCCTTCTTAACACGTTGACGATTTTCACGTATTTTCTGCTTACGTCTTGCCCTCCACGAATCTCTTATTCGATCACCATTGGGCGTAAAATCTTTAGCAAGATGTGGCGATAAGGTACGAGAAATAATCATTTCAGGCACTTCTTTATCATCTTTTTCAGGAGATGAATCAGTACAATCAACACTATTATTGACAACGGATGGTGTTGGTGATTCTATGGTAAATTTTATTGGCTGCGGAGGTTCAAGTGATTTAAATTCAGTAACAGATGAATTTGGTGAATTATGGACAGAATAATCACCATTAAAAGTATAAATTTCATTTATGAGATCTGACGGCAGTTGACTGTGAAATGTACCTAAAATGGCACAATGAACGGTGATACGATCAAACCATTCTTGTAGTAACTTAAATGATGGACGTTTATCAGGATTAAGATCACAACAAAGGAAAGCAATACGATAAAATATTTCTGGACAATGATCGTTTGGATTCATGCAGAACATTTCAATAAATTGCTGCTTATTGAGTCCAAAATTGTCAGTTCGTGGCATAAAGTCAGGATCAGCAGATGCACGTGAGATGATTTCACACATAATAATCCCAAATGAGAACAGATCAACTTTTTCATCATATTTATTGCCTTTTAGCATTTCCGGTGCCATATACCATGGCGTACCAACGACTGTATATCTTTTCCGTCTTACATGCTGACTCTTACGATTTATTACAGTTCCAGTGCCCGTGCTGTCTGATGTTTTACATAACTTCGATAATCCAAAATCAGCAACCACAACTGTACGATCTTTACCGACATCACGTACCAAACAATTTCCAGAATTTAAATCGCGATGAATAATATTCATGGAATGTAAATAACTCATTCCTTTACTTATATCACATGCGAAATGAATTTTATCTGACCAAGATAATTTAACACTTGATTGTAATAATGAACCTAAAGCACCGCCATTAACATATTCAGTAATTAAATGTAATTTCTTCTCTTTATACAGCACGCCAATGAACCTTAATACATTTCGATGATGTAATGACCGAAGGACAGCAACTTCCTTTAAAAAATTCCTCTGTGCATCTTCATCAACCCATTTATAGAGTTCCTTAAGTACCATAACTTCCTTTGTCTCTTTATGTGTCACACGATAAACTTGACCAAAGAATCCACGTCCTAACATTTCACCTATAACTAAATCTGAGGCACGAAATATTCTTTGAGTATTATATCCATTTTGTGGTTCAACTCGAAAACTTTTCGTACGTGAGAGATCATACATTTGATTATGTCCATCTGTTGTATTGACATTAGCACCAAGTAATAATTTTGACATGCTACTACTTCTCTCCTTACCATCACGTAATGAATTTGATGATTGTTCACAATTGTATTTTGTTGACTGTTTACTATGATTATTATTACTATTATTATTATTATTATTATTATTCTTTTGATTAGGCTGTTTTTGATTCCTTATTAATTTATGCATTTTCTTTGGCGTTCCGCTCATATATCCTTCATCCATACGTATCGCTATCTTTGCTTTATCTAATTTAGGTACTGGCGGTAACATCATCATTGATGGATCAATCGTTGACGGACAAATTGATGATGATGATCCATTACGACTGACTGTTTGTGTCGTTAAAAATTCTAATTCACCCGAGATTGGATTTCGTCTTGTTATTGTATTAGGCTCATGTTCGATGGTTAGTTGAAGTACTCGATCGGTATCGTCGATTATTTTATGAAGATCTTTTATTGAACTTGTCTTTTCAACTGAATGTCCATTAATGTCAATGATTCTATCACCTATGTGGAGTGCCATCAAATCGGGATTCTCGTCAAGTCTAGAAAGGAGGTTTGGGAAAACAAAATAATTAATTTTGAGAAATTTAATCAAATTAGGTTAAGAAAATTTAACGGTTTTTAGACATTCAAAAAATAACGGCCATAAAATATTCAAAACATAAACTGAACTCAAATAAAGTGTGAATTACTGAACGAAAAGCAGAATTTTTCAAAATAAAAAAGTACGTTAATAATGACAAATTTTACACAAAAGTTAGTAAATATGTACCTAGAGCTTCCACCACTACCACAACAGTAATCAATCAATGTAGGATCAAGCATGGAGCAAAAATATTTTCCCCATCGCCCATAAAATGAGCAAAACAGACTGATTTGCATGAACAGAGAGAAATGATATCATCGAGAATATATTTTGTTAGTAAGAGTTGAACAGTATATAAAATAAATAAGAAAAATTAACTCACTCAGATATCCTAACGCCACGACATCGTGTTGATTTGTTCGAGTTAGGTCCACTTGATGATTCCTCATCGATTGAAAGACGTATGGAATTTTTATTATCACTTTTCCATGGAATTTCCACTAATCTAATCGAATGTGGTGGCTTTTTGATGATTGTAACTTTAGCTGTCGGTTCTGTTGGAAATTTATGTTGTATTTGACTTGATGGCATTTGTCGACGATAACATGAACCACAGAATAAATTCGTACGATCAATTAATGCATACGAATCACCATCACCAATAACAGTTTTACAGACTTTACAACAAAAACATTCAGGATGAAAACGATGATCTCCAGAGATCATGATCGGCCCACTCACTAATTCACCGCATTCTTGGCAACACGCACCAAATTTTTGCCAATAATCATCTTTACAGAAAAGCAGTCCATCCTTTTCAAAATAAAAATTCGTGTTCCACATTTCACGATCGCATACTGAACAGCTGCATTGACGTTATATGAAAGAGAATAAGAGATATAAAATGTACTGCATGAATAAAGCGGTAAAAAGGCAATCACATTAAGCACAGAGTAAGTATGAAGAAAATGTACACAGAACAGTTCATAAAAAATAAGAAAATTTACAGATACTCACCGAAAGCAATCAATATGGTAATTCTGGCCGAGAGCTGTAATAAATTCCTCATTGTCTAATCCATTTAAACACGATGCGCACGAAATATCGTCTTCCTTAGTCTCATCTACAACAAAATATAAAATTATATTACGTGAAAATTTATAATCATGAATGAAAATTCAAAATATGCAGTTTGTCGAAATCAATTCACGGCTATTCTATTTTCGTTTTGCCCTTCATTCGCGTAAAACATTTCTCATGCACTATAATGAAAATCGATAAAAAGTTCAATATTATGTCACTAGTCACTGCGTATTTCACGAAATTTCTCAACTTAACTAGTCCAATCATTTTAATTAATTACATTAAGCTTATTAAATCATTATAAGAGCATGGATAATGACTAGAAAACATTTAGTGACAAGAAAAGAACAACATCCAGAGAGAAGACAACAAAAAAAATCAATTTGAGGAACTACGCAAAAACATGTTAACAATTTTCCATTTTTCATCACTTTTACACATTTTCCGTACTGCACTTTATGTTACTCCGATAGTTCTTGATTTAAATTATATTATTAATCACTTTTTTGGCCTACAAACCTGTATCTTTACTTAAAATATCCATATTTTATTCACAATAACAAAAAATACATCTTCTGCTTCAAATGGATTAAAAATTACTCATTAAATAAAAATTCAAATTTTTAAAAACCGTTAATTTTTTTTACATATAAAATTTTTTGATAATTTTATTCATTCAAATATTTTTCAAGTAATTCCTTTTTCTTCTTTCTCAGGAGTGCATCCTCGATGTCCTTTTGTGTTGGAACTTCCACATGTGACACAAAACGAGGTGCCAGCAGCTCATCATCAATCGCTGCCGATTCAAATGGCTGGTCTTCTTCAACATTTGTATTTAATTCACCCTTCTTGAGCTTCTCTTTCCACTCGTCCATAGCATTTTTCATTGCTTCCTTTGATGCTTTCTCTTCTAATGGAATTAATACACCGTCATCATCGTCCAAGTAGCCATAATAATTGGCATCGACTTCACGCATCAGCTCTCCTCGAGATTTTTTAGGCGGAGGTGGCGGTTCCTGCTCAAATAGCTCTCGAACTCCCGGAAGATCTTTTGCTGCTCCGAAATATTTGTATCTATTCAGGATTAAATTGAGCTTTATTAGATCCAGTTGAGATTTACTGGATATTTTGGATATCATCCAGAATGAATTAAAAACTTACCCTCTGTTTCCTGGGACTTCCCTTCCCTCCGCATCAAACGTTTTCGGACCATATCGCCTAGAAAAGAATCATTAATTAGCATACAATCCTCAATGGAGCAAATATCCAACAAACCTATAATGCGGACCGCCTAAATTTGATATCTGATTCTCCCAATGCCTTTTCTCTCTCAG
Source organism: Chironomus tepperi (assembly GCF_022539635.2). NCBI lineage: Eukaryota > Metazoa > Arthropoda > Insecta > Diptera > Chironomidae > Chironomus > Chironomus tepperi. The sequence continues at coordinate 9,902,790 of NW_027226207.1, forward strand.
CAGCTTATTTATCTCGTCATTCAAGTCACGTATTCTAAATTCACCTAAACCAGCGTTCTGTATCTGTGCTACTTTCTTGGATATCTCTCTAATTATTTCTATTCTCCATTTTTCGCATTTCTTGACATCTGTACATTCGCTTGCTAAATATGGACGTCTTTCATTTTTTCCTGTTTCCGCTTCCTTTGCTGCTCTCCATCGAGCCAATGTTGTCATCGCCTTTTCAGCATTTCGTGCCATTTTTAATTAATTACTTTAAGCTTCAAACGATTGTAAAAATTTGTAAACAAAAAATTTAGTCGAAAAATTTTAGACGAGAAAAATTCAAATTTTTAATGTCAGTTAGCGTTGATTTAATTTTCAAAATTCGACTAAAATGAACGTTTTGAATTTCCGTGAAAATTTGGAGCTTATGAGCCACAGTGGCTTCAAGTTAAAGGAACTGGAAGCTGAGTTGATAGAAAATTCACTGATTATCCTGCAAAGTGAGAATAAGCTGGAAAATATCTTCTTTTTTGGACGAATTGAGACAACTTCTGAGGATGCCAGCTATTATTACATAGCTTTTGGATATACCTGTGACACCTTTAAGGATCAGAAAATATTCTACAGTCTCAATGGCTTCGAATGGGTTATGATGCCTGAATTGAAGACAAAATTGCTTCCAATTACTTTGCAATCTCGTACATTATTAACTGGCGATCCGATGAATATTGAGCATGTCTGCATGGTATGTCCATAAAAAATTCAATAGTTATGTATAGAAAATAATTTATTTAATTATATAGATACCAACATTTGTTACCGACACTGAAAATGTATTTCGTACATGTCCAAGAAAGCCAAAAAAGCTCAAAGAAGAAGACAGACTCGCCTGTATTGTTCATTTATTAATGACAGAATCAGCAATAATGCCTCGTGGCTTATCATATCGGAAAGTTACGCGATGTATATCATACAATCCATGCTTCACTGGATTAAATCGAATGGAAGCGAACGAAATGAAGAACTTCCAGCTGTTCCGATACCCGAAAAATAATCGGAACTATAATTTGTCAAAGCATGATGACTTCAATTATCAGACTGACTTTTTTGACACAATTGATGATCTTGTGCCACGAAACTGCTTCTCATATCAAATTAATGATCGAGATGTCTGCCTTATTCGTGCTTTACATTGGCCAGGAATGACATTTGTACATAAATTAAACACTAAATATCAAGGATTCTTCTATTTTGGGAATGGAAAAAGGAATTTAGATCTATTATTTATGACATAGCTGGATATTTTGCTGAGTAAATAAATATACAAAAAATTTAATTTAATTAACATTTAGTCATTCTTTTTGACTTCAGTCTCCTTTATGTGTGGATTTTTTACTTCTGTGTCTCCTGATCCGTCTTCCTTAGGTTTTCTCATAAATGTGCATACACCGTTCTCGCATTTCTTAATGAATTCAGGTTCTGGAAGTTTAAGGATTAAATAAGTTTATTTATTTACTGGATGTCATCATTTAAGATTTTACCTGATTCTACAACTTTTCCAGTTTCATCCTTCTTCTGCCATGGATTCCAAATGTACTTAAGGAAGTATGGCTGGATCAACCATCTAGAATGTTTTGAAAAACATGAATCATGTAATTTACCTTAAAATCATGAAAATTCTTAAAATTCAATGACATTACCTCCAAAAGAACAAAACTACTGGAACTATAAAGCACGGTATGCAGACCATTCTGGAAAATTCTACTAATTTACTAATTTAATAAAAAGAAAATTGAAAATTGATCGATTGTTTATTTAATTTTCTTTATTTTGATTGCAATTTAGACGATTTAAGTAATTTTAGACGATTCTATATATAGAAAGGAAGTAAGATGTGTGAAGGATGAAACGCATTTAGAGGAAAACTATGAAAATACAGTGAAATTTGAGGAAAATTGTGAATATTTACGTAAAATGGTGTTTGAGAACCTTACAATTTCCATTAATCTTTGAAAACTGTTGACAGTTTCAAAATAATTTGTATGGTTTTCATGGAATTTTTCGACATTTGTATGGTTTCTATTGCAAATTTGTCTTTTAAGAAGCTCTAATTAATAAACAAATTCCAAATTATTCAATATTAAGAATAATTATTGAATATTTTGTAGAAGTCACGTACAATTCCCGTCATACCAGACAAACTGGCGACTCAAAACAACACCTTGTCTGATTGAAGTGCTCAATAACATAATATAATAAGTCGACATAGAAGTTTTATTTTGATAATTCAAAGTAAAGTCCTTAAAAAGCGAAAGTTGTACTATAATAAAATAAATATTAATTCCTAGTGTAAGATTATCGCCATAAGTCAAACAAAATCACAAAATGGAAGCGAAACGAATGAGATTCAATGAAATTGTTTTACCTAATATGCATCAAATTGCACAAATTCCATCCCCCATTGAGTTCAAAATCTGGCAGAATCGACAAATTGAGGAGTGTATAGATGATAACTTTATAAATTCGTAAGTGCCAAAATTCATAATTAATATCAAATTTATTTCGTAGAAAGTAAAAAGATTTCACTTTCCATTGACGTCATAGATTTTTGGAATCCACAAGAGAACAAATAACTCAGCGACAAAATAATCAAGGCCATATGCAGCATAGACGATTAGAAGATCAAGCAATAAATCAAGCAATTAATACAATTGGATTAAAGAAGCCATCACTACTTGATGATGAGGAGGATGAAGAAGAAAGTTCATCAGACAGTTTTGAGAATCTTTTACCTTCATCGCACTTAAATCTCAGTCAGAATAGTTCACTTGAAGAGTTTGCAATAGATTCAGCTATAAGGAGTTATGGATTGCACAAAAAAAGTATTTAGAATTAGAATTTAAAGCTTTTTTAATCATAAATTTTTGTCTTAATTCGTGTTTGTATTATGTACATTAAAAAATTTTATGTATAAATTTAGTTCCGTTTTTTCTAAGAAAAAGAAATTGATTTTATGACTTTTTTTTTGGGATTTTTTAGGTGATTCACAGGAATTTCTTTGATGGATGTTGATGGAAAATGGTCAAATAACTGTTGGAATTAATAGAAAAGCCATGACATACTAGTATGGTGTATAGAATGGGGCAGGTTTGCCTCTACAGCCATAATCATAGCAGAGTTGCAAAGCAGGTGCCTGTGACAGGCAAAAACCGTACAAATTCTTGGCCATATTTATATGGTTTTTCTTACAAAACCATACAAATTATCAAGAATTTGTACGGTTTTCGCCTGTCACAGGCACCTGTTTTGCAACTCTGAATCATAGTGTGCTATGATTTGAAACTGTATGTGCAGCTTAGACTATAATTTGTTGATGACTTTCCACTAATTTGTGACTAGTTCTTACGTCCCTAAGTTAAATCATAGGATTACCATTCAATACCTAGCTATGCCATTCTTAATTCCCACCAACATGCCATTTAACCATGAGATCGATCATCATTATCCTTCCTCTCTTGCTGCCTTACTAAGTCATAGTAAAGTCCCTTCTTCTTCATCAACTCATCATGTGTGCCTTTCTCTTTAATCCTTCCATTATCAACAAGTACAATCAAGTCAGCATTCTTAATGGTTGACAGCCTATGAGCGATGATCAATGTCGTGCGATTAACAATTGCACAATCGAGAGCTTTTTGAACTTCAGCTTCACTATTTGAATCTAGTGCTGATGTGGCTTCATCAAGAATTAACACAATTGGTTCCTTAATCAAAGCACGAGCGATTGATACTCTTTGGCGCTGTCCACCTGACAATTGAGCACCTCTCTCGCCTACTTGTGTAGCATATTTGTCTGGAAGTTTCTCAATAAAGTCATGTGACTGTGACTTCTTTGATACTTCAATAATTTCATCGACAGTGGCATTTTCACGTCCATAACGGATGTTGTCTAAGATTGAGCATGCAAATAGTATGGGTTGTTGATCAATATATCCAATGACATCATTTCTAAGCCATAATGGAGATAGCTCACTTAATTTAATATCATCTAAATAAATAGCACCACTGGACGGTTCATAAAATCTTTCTAATAGCTGAGCGACTGTACTTTTACCAGATCCAGACATGCCGACCAATGCGACTGTCTGACCTGATTTTAATGTTAAGCTAAAGTCTTTCAATACAGCTTGATCTGGACGTGATGGATATGAAAAATTGACATTTTCAAATCGAATTTCGCCTCTCAAGTCATTATCGTCGATGACTCTGCCTGAAATCAAGTCAATTTTTGGCTCGACAATCATGTATTCAAATACGCGTGCACCTGCTGTTAATCCACGAATTACATTTCCCATTAAAATTGATCCTTGAGCTAATGACCGTTGGATATTCTGGGATGCAACTAGGAAAGCCATCAATTCACCAGCTGAAATTGAGTTGCTGCTCATCAAATGTCCACCAAAGTATAATGTCCCTAAAACCATGCAATTAAGGAACATGTTGGTCAAGGCTTGAAACATGGCGATGCCAACTCCAAGATTTTGTGATAAAGCCTTTGATTCCTCGACTTCCTGCTCGAAAAACATTAATTCGATATGTTCTGCTGCACATGACTTGACAGTACGAATATTTCCTAAAGCTTCAGCACAGACACTTGTTGCCTTCTCATTTTGAGCTTGTGATTTTTTGCTTAGTTCCCTCAATTTCCTTCCTAATATTGATCCAATAAGAATTGCTGACGGAATCGACACTAAAGCTATACAAGCAAGTTGACTTGATATTAAGAACAAACTTATGGAACCGCCAATAAGCTGTGCAACTGATCGTAATCCTTGTGATATTGTTTGCTTGAAGCTTGACTTGAAGTCCTGGACATCTGTGGATATTCTGTTGACAAGTTCACCGCTTCTGTTCTTGTCAAAAAATTCAATGTCCTGCATTAAAATGTTTTGAAATAAATCTCGTCTGATCTCCATTGCCATCTGTTCTCCAATGTTTGATAGTAAGTAGATGTAGATGAATGTAAAGGCTGATTGTGCAAAATATGATGATATGAGCTTGAATGCTGGTTCCTTTGCGTCCTGAAATGAATTATGATTGATCAATATATTACACAATGATCCAGTTGAGTTGGATATAGACAATTCAGGTCATAGATTCACTTACATTGAGGAAGTCCTTAGCAGTTCCATGCATATCTCCAGCATACTTAGACAGTGTGTTGATTAATTCACCAAGCAACGAAGGAATACTAATATTAAGATATGCAACAGCTAGAGCAGCAGCAATAGCACCCAGTAGCTTTATGATATGTTTTGATAAGTAGCTCCAGAACAACTTCCATTCAAATTTAATTTCTTTATTGATTTTTAGTTCCGCAACTCTCGTGTCACATTTAACTACTTTCAATTTATTTTTAATTAAGACGGAAGTACCGAGAAAGCCAAGTGCGAAGGTCAAACGTGGTATTTTAGTCTGCCGATTCTTTATAAATAAATTTTCTTTTATGCTATTTTTTGAGTATTTAAAAATATCTTTTAAATTTTCACGAACTATTGATGGATTACTAAAAATACTCGATGATTTTAGATGATGGAATGGTAAATTACTTGTCACTAATCTTATTAACATTTTAATATGTTTAAATAACTTGAATTAAATAGTTTAACTAAGAAATTTTTAATTTTTTTGATGAGTTTGTTTTGATTTTCAATTTGGTCTAATTTGAGAAAATGTCTAAAATGATTGAATAAGTGATATATTCACACACTGGTTGATGTGTATTGATAATTTTGATAGTAGGGGTTAGAAAATTGTGATTTGAATGAATGAGAATGTTTAATTATAATAGAAATGAAGAAATGAAAAAATGGACGAAATGGGAAAAAATTATTTCGTCTAAAACCATACAATTCCATATCAAAATTCAAATTCAAAATTGCCGTTAAAGATTCAAAATTTTAGAAATTCGTTATTTTTCAAAGTTTCTTAATAATTTTTGAAGGACTTAACAAGTGTGAAGTGATTGAGATAATTCAAGTGGCATCTAAGTTCACTGCCACCTCGTCGTCGTGGTGCCGATCGAAAATGAATGTAGCTAAATAATATGATTCATTGCAACTCACCTTGCAATGATTTTATGAAAACCTTGCAAATGATTTTATGAAATTGTATGGTTTTGACATTTTTGAAAAAGACCGTTAGATAAATTTGACCACGTGACATTGATTTGAGAGTAAAATAAGCTTTAATTGAAGAAAAAGTCCGTTAAATTTGTCAAATTCTTACTTTTAAATCACCAATTCTAGATTCCAATAAAACACAAAACAATTTCCACTTAAAACATTTATTAAATTTTATTTCATCAAAATTGGCTTTCAGAAAGCTCACATCATTTTTTGCAGAAACTTTTTTTTTTTTTGGTAATCACAAACAACTTTGCATAAATCTACAATTTCTATGAAATAATAATACAGTTAAATAATACATGAATCGTGCAAAAAATCATTGCAAATAATACAGATTTGTTTTCTATTTAAATTAATTTGTAACATAAATTAACAATGAGACTCATTAAGTTAAATAAGTTCAGTATTTTAATTAAATGGGCGGAATTAAGTACTATTTTTTTTTCTGTATCTACTTTTTTGTATTTTCCAGAATTTATGTCTTGTTTCTTGCAGAGTTGCCACCTGTTACAGACAAAAACCGTAAAAATTCTTGATAATTTGTATAGTTTTGTAAGAAAAACCGTACAAATTCTTGATAATTTGTATGGTTTTGTACAAATTTTCAAGAATTTGTACAAATTATCAAAACTTTGTACGGTTTTTGCCTATGCCAGATGCCTATTTTGCAACTCTTGTTTCTTGTAGTTATTTTAATTATTTTTTTTGTTTTTTAAAAACATTATCTTCACATAAGTGATGAACACATTGATAGAACTCAGTAGCAGATATGAAAACATTTTCTTCATCATTTATGCTGTTTAGTTATTAGTTTTGTAATTTTAACTTTTTTTTTATTTTTGATTCAACTATAAGCCTGCAATATTTTTTTGTTTTTTTAAATCTATTAACTTGTTTTGTATCGCTATGTCGTTATATGTACTTATGGAGACGAGATTGATTGAGGTGTGCTGGAAATTAATTCAGTTATTCACCCTGCATATTTTTTTTATTATTATTTGATTAAATAATGGGGTAGTCTGTGATTTATGCTGAATATCATTTACAGTGTTTTGACAGGAAATGTCGGGTGTAGCAGACGAAGTCCGCTATGTTGCTATTTTTGGATATTTTATTATGGCGTGTAATTTAAGACTTTTATATTGTTGCTCAAACTTTTACAACTGGCTATTTTGGGGTTCAACATTTTATTGAAATTCAATTACAAAAATAGTTGATTAATAAGATTTTTACCTCATTTTAGACTACTGAAAACATTTGAAATTTTTTAAAATGCTTAAAAAGTAATTTATAGGGTTTTCAAGCAGAAATTGAGAAGCTTTAAAGCATTAGTTCAGCAACTTTCCTTTAGAATATTGCATTAGTTTAAAAAACATTTGTAAGGTTTAATATTTAAAATTTCAAATTAACGGTTTTGTAAAATTTAAATTTGTAAAATATTCAAATTCTACAAGACCGTTAAATTTATAAAAAAATTCAAATTCTACACGACCGTTAAATTCCGAATTAATTTGGAAATATTTAAATTCTACAAAACCGTTAAATTCTGAATTAGATATTTTTAAAGATTCAAATTCTACAAAACCGTTAAACTAATATTCTTTTTAAAATCGTTAAAATTCTGAAATAGTTTGACAAATTTTAAATTTTACAAAACCGTTAAAAGCTAAATTCTTAAAAATTTAACAATCCTCAAGCTAAAAGCTTTCATAACATTATGAACTTGCAATAAAATAGCAAAAAATGCACAAATTATAAATATTCCAGCCACAGATTCCTCAATCAAAATCACCTCCTTCTTAAATCTCTTTAATTTAATATTATTTTTTTTGCTTTTTTCAAACGTAATAATCGATTTTTTATGTATGAATGAATACATATTTTTTTTTTTTTATTTTTGAAACTTTGTCCTTTGCTCTTTTATATCTATATTTTTTTCAATAAATCGTTGAAGTCACTAATGAAAAAAAGAAATTCTTTGAAAATCAAACAATAAAAAAAAGCTCAAAAATTTAATTAAAAAAAAACTTTTTTCTACTGTAAATTCTTTGTTTTCCGTTCATTTAATTATTTATAAGGGAAAGCCAATCATTCTAAATGATATATTTTCTTAAATCTCTTTAGAGATAAGTCATGTATCTTTTTAAATTTATTTATTTATCCTTATAAGAAGGAGATTAAAAACAATTACAGCTAACGACATTTAAGGCTTTTACTTATGTAAGTTTTGCACAAATAAATGAAAAAAATTTAAAAAAATTTTAAATAAAGGATTTTTGCAATCACATATATTTTTTTGTTCTTTTTTTTTAGTTTCATTCTTTGGTACGAAAATAGAAAAATTGGGGGCGGGGGATTTTTTGTTTTAATTTAAAAGTGAAAATGTATAAGAGAAAGGATTACATGACAATGCACTCACACTCAAAAAGTGCAAATTAAGTTTAAAGGAACTTGCTTAATAAAACTTTTTTTGTGGCGCATTTTTGCTGAGTTAATTTTTTTGGTGTTTTTAGGGATCTATATTAACTTACGGGATGTTTGAAAATCGTTTAATTAAGTCATTTATTGTTTAATTCACCTTTTTAGAAATTTAAAATTCTAACGGTTTATTTTATTTTAAAATTATCAAAACCATACAACAGTTGAAAATTGAGCTTTGGTCGTTTTCAACCATTCTTATAGATTTAACTGTCAAATTGATTTTGAAATCATCAAAACCGTACAACAGTCAACAGTCAAAATTGATTTTCAATTTTTTTTCGACCGTTAAATTCCAGTTTTGAATATTTTGACAATTATATCAGTTGACAATATGAAATGTCTGTCTGTTAATCATATTAGTTGCCTAGATAACATTGCTGACTACCTCTAGTCAATCGTATTCAATTCAGTCAATTGTCATATCAAATTAATAAAATTTGGTCATACAATAAGTCAAAGTCAGACAAGTCAACTGACATGTTTTGTTTTCCTTATTTCTGTAGCTGCTTTTCCAATTATCCAATTTTAATAAATAGCTTTGTTGTATCAATTTCCAATCAATTTTAACATGAGTTTCGATAGATCCATAAGACATTTGAGTGGAAAATTAAAATTAGCTTTTTTTTATTTCGATGTTGATTTGAGTTTTGGAGCTTTATAAAATGTCTCGTAGCGTGTTGCGTGTGTAGATAAATAATTTATATAATTAAAGCGTTATTTCAAATTTGATCATAAAGCTGTTCAGTAATACTTCATTTCATTTCAGTTCATTCAAATTTTTAAAATACGTTAAATTATAAATTCTCATTTGAAATTCAAAAAAGCTGTTAAAAATCAATTAATTCAGCAAAAATGCACCGCAGTCATCCACAATCGATGACATCTAAATTTTTTAACACGTTTCATCTTATAATAGTAATAATGCTCAATAGAGGAATGATAAAAGATATAATTTTGTTACTTCATTAGAGAAAGTAATCGACGCCTTGATACGTGCTTAACCATTGTATGAATAGTCAGCTTTGTTGTGCAAAACAAGTTTATTATCAACAAAATAAAATGAGTCACTTCTCGTTTCAAAAGGATTTGCAATCATTTGGTCGATGAGATCTTGCGGTAGAGTTGGAAACTCATAAATGTGCTCGCATGTGTTCCTTGAATTTGGTATGCAATATCCAAAATTAAAATCAAATGTTTTAAGTAAATTTTCCTTGAAAAAGTGTCGCTCAATCATTCGAAAGTTTTTCACATCCTTGTTGCCTACTTGAAATTCCACTCTGAAATTAAATTAAATGGAAAAAGAATAGAAACAAATAAATTAGAGATGAACATGAAGAAGGAAAATTATTAGAGAATTACTTAATGAGAGATAATAAGTTGAAGAAAAATCAATTTGTATTTCTTTTGTAATCAATTATAATAAAACGAAGGATGTGGTATGAGAAATGATTGTGTTGGTCATGTAACGTAATTTACTTGGAATTGTAATTAAAGGTATTTGTTCTACAAACCCGTTAAAATTTAAAAATATCAACATTTAGCTCAATTTTAATTCTACAAAACGTTAAAAATTTGAATTTAAATTCTACAAAACCGTTGGAAACTTGAATTCTACAATACCGTTAGAAACTTGAATTCTACAAAACCGTTAAAAACTTGAATTCTACAAAACCGTTAAAAACTTGAATTCTACAAAACCGTTAGAAATTTGAATTCTAAAACCGTTGAAACTTGCAAACCATGAAATTCTACAAAACCGTTACAGATTTTGAAATTCTTAAACAGTGTTAGAAACTTGAATTCTACAAAACCGTTAAAAACTTGAATTCAGCATAACAATTAGGATTTTGAAGACAACAAAACCGTTAAACAAAGCTCAAAGTCTGATTCAATCTCAAAAATCCGTTGCATTTTAAATCTTAGCAAACCATGAAAGTATCATTTAAAAATTCAATTCCAATCCTTTTCCCTACACCGCCATTTGCAGCCATAAATTAAATTAAACAGTGTCAAAAACTTTACAGACCAACAAAATTAAGTGCCATAAAAAACTTAGCCGTTATCGTGAATAAGGGAAATTCCATTTACAGTCTATACAGTCTCTCTCATTCGTGAACAAAGTAATTCTTCTATTATTGTCTCACGCCAAAAAAAGCGAGTTGTCCATAAATTACAGTCAAACCTTGCATAACAATAATAATATTTTCATGATCTAAATGTTTTTTCGTGATAAATAATCCAATTGAAAATTGCTTATTTGAAGACAAATGGACTGACAGCCGAAAAGTCTAATAAGTCACGATATGAAATGCAATAAAAAGTTATTATCTCAATAAATATAATTATATTAATACAATCTATTTGCATTTGAATAAGATCAGAAATATTTAGTTCTCGGAATATCAATTTTGAACAGCTGACATGAAAGCTTTCTTATGTGAATAATGAATAAGGTCAGTTTGGGGTGCGGATGAACAGTTTGGCGGTGATCCAGAGGTTGAATGGAATTGGAGAATCTTATTTGAAATTAAGATTAATTTTCAATTTAGTTGGACTTAAATAAATCCTAGGATTAATCTTGGGATTAAATAAATCCTAGGATTAAAATTGAAATGATCTGAATTCGAGATTGGAGAAGTAAGAGCAAGTAAGATTAGACTCAAAATTGACAACATAGACCAACCCACAAGAACTGCGCTCAAGTCTCCCCTCAAAAATGCATCAAAACTATCATAACTCTTACTGTACTTTTTCTCGATCACCCACTCCAAATAAAGGCTACAAAAACAACCCCACGCAACCCAACAAACATATTTTTTTCTCTCGTATATCCTTTGTGTTTTGTGTGACTACATAGAGGATAGTAATTTAGAATTTTTATCGATTTTCACTCGGTCGCTAACACACGAAAAATTATTACAAAGTGTCAATTAAAACTAACTTAATGGCAATAATATCCCGTTTACTTACGTTGCTCCAACATGCTTCAATTTAAGGAATGACGATGAGAATAGATAACGAACAAATCGACCAGAATCTTCCGATGTTTCTTGCTGTTTATCATCTGTTGTATCATTATTTTCGGATACATTTGGATCTTTACTGATGTCAAATAGCACAGTATCCGTTTCTAAATCACGTATCTTAAATCGCGTAAATTCAATTTGATATTCATTATTGTTAGAGCACAAAAATCCATCAGTAATTTTTGTTAGTTTAAGAACATCTTCAGGTGTTATTGAATTTTTTAATTTAAGCTCTAAATCTTCACAAACGTTATCTATTTCATCCGAGACGTTAATTTGCTTTTGAACGACGCTCATTATTGCACTTGGAATTATTTTGTTAATTTATCCTTAATATTTTTTTATTATTTTATTTTAATAAATTCTTTATTCAAATTCACTTTTTAATCATCTAAAAGCTTTAGCAAAAATTTTCTTTTTTCACTGCTAAGGGACTTGCTTTATTATCCAAATGCTATATTGTCTGGGAAAATTGGGTAATAAGAAATGGATGGAAAGTGAAATATCCGTTAATTTTAGCATTGAAAAATTTGAAATATTTTTTTAGACGATTTATGGTTTTTGTCGAATAATGTTGAATTTTGATTGTCATGCTGGCATAGATTGAGGGTATTTGGGGCAGCACTTGTGGGTCTTTATAAATCAATGCATAAGAATGCTGTAATTCGTCGTGAAATACATGAATTATGAATATTTTTGAAGATTTCTAGTCGATCTGTTCAGTAATCTGTGTTGAGTTCAACTCAGTTCATTTAAAAATTTACAATGCCGTTAGAAATTTAAATTTTGCATATCCGTTAAATTTCTATGTAAATTTGGAGATTAATTTAATTTTTAATAGATTCACTCCTACTCATCATACTCAATGATTAACTCATGGAAACAGCTGTTCCTATATTGACTCAATTCTTATTTGTCACCTTAAAAACTGAAATGTGCTGGTAATCGACAATGTAACATTTTTAAATGATCGTAGCTTTCGTCTCTGTCGGTAATTCCCGGTCTTATCGTTTCTGGGTATGCAATTTAATTAATTTAATAATTTATTATATTTTTAAGCATCATGAATTAGAACTTTCAGCTTCCTTATCATCTAATTTAACAGCCTTAACTGGACTCTCAATTTCTATCGTTACAGGTCCATCATTGAAGATCTGAACATTCATCATAGCTCCAAATACGCCGTCTTTAATTTTGTCAGGATTGTGATCCTTGCCTAGAGTTGCTAAAAGCTGATCATACATTTCTTTAGCCCTCTCTCCACCCATCGCATGATGAAAATCTGGCTTATTTCCTTTCAGCCTGTAGTACAGTGTAAATTGAGAGATACAAAGAATTTCATAATTCATGTCTTTGACACTTTTCATCCATCTCTTGCCATTTTCTTCGAATAGCCTTGTGTTTAGGATCTTTCTGGATCTGAAATATGAAATTTTTTTATGAATTTAGCTTTAAAGGGTATATGAGATATTTAGTTTAGGAGATGATAGAAGAGGTATGTTAACTGGATATAAAGTTTTGGACTCCATGTGGTCTCTATGTCCAAATTCCGGCTTAATTAAATGTTGACTTGATCAATGGCAAATTTTAATGAATTAACAAAAATTTCTAGGTGGTAATTAAAAAGTTAATGATAATAAGCCAAATCACATAGAAAGAACAACTTTCCCCATTGAAAAACTCATTAATTAGTGTAGAAATTAACTTACATATACTTGAGATCTTCTTCTGTATCATTATTGCATATTCCAATAAGCACACAAAGTCCTTTTCCAATTTCTGAGATCACTTCGCCATTAACCAGTACTCTTGCATTCGTAACACGTTGAATTACTGCCTTCATAGTTTATTAAATTAAAGTTTGTGAAATTTATGTAAATAAACATTAAAAAAATTTGGTATAAAAAAGTTTCGACGGTTTTTTTAGACGAGATCGAAGCGCATTGAAAAAAAGAATTTTTTATGCATCATTTTAATTTCGCGTTTTAAACGATTAAATACGCTTCAGAAATAGCTTAATTCATCATATATTTATAGTTAACGGAGGTAAGATTTCATTTAACTTCAAGTACTGTAAAAATCTAATTGATTTAATATCATAAATTGTGAGTGAAAAAAATGAAGAAAAATTTGGTAATGAAATATTAAAAAAAAAAATGAAAAAGAAAAATGTCGAGAACACAAAATTATTAATTACGTTAAACAAGAAGTTTTTGTGATGTATAAAAATATATATTAATTAATTAATTGTCCCCCAAGTTCAAAAAGTATCTTAATAAACAGTATAAATAAGTTTATAGTGAAATAAATATTGGAATGAAATTAGTTAAATTCCATTCCATATGATATTTAAGTAGTTCAATAAGAAATAAAAATAAATATAAAAAAAAATGCTACATATAATGGGTAAGAAGGTAAGAATCTTTAAACAACAAGAAGGATTAAAACTTTCCGATAAAAATTATCATATAATTAATTTTTTGCTGATACATAAAATAACAGCAGAAAAAAAAATCAACCTTAAAATGTAATTTTCTCATCTTAAATAAATAATTATTCATATTACTACATATCAATTTGTATGGGGAAGTAAAGTAAAATATAAATATCAACATCCAGCAGAGTTATAGCATTAATTAATTATATAAAATTTAATTCTAACTTTTTACTTTTTGAAACCTTTTTAGATCTGTAAAAAATGGAAAGCGACGATGATTCTCGTTCGTCCAATTCATCTGGATCATCGAATTCGTCATCAAACGGTCCAGCAAGTCCACCACAAAATGATAATGAAAATGAATCAAATGATCAGCCAGAACAAATTGGCGTACAGCATCATGATGAACGATCAGGATCGTTGTCACAAGACAGTAATTCCTTCCAGGGTAGACAAGATGATAGTAATCAAGGAAATAAATCACCATCGCCAGTTCATGAAAAGAGCAATGAACAAGAGCAATCAAAAGATGGACAGGATGAAGAAGAAGAGCTAGAATTATCGGATATGGACGATGAGGAATCGAATAAGAATAACAAGAAAGATATAAGTCACGAAGACTTGAGTGATATTAGTGATTTAGAGAGTAGCAATGGACCTCCATCGCCTGAATACACTGATTTACGTCAAAAGTTACAGAATAAACGTCAAAATGGGTCAACAAATGAAATTGATATGAAAAATGACGAAGATGAATTAGATTTTGAGGACGATGAAGTTAAAGAGAGCTCAGAATCTGTAAAGAAGCAGCCACAACAGCAACAACAACAAGCTCCACAAGAATCTAAAGATAGTGGAAATGGATCCGTTAAGGAAGATGGTGAACATAAATCTGATAGAGAAATTGAAAGTGGAGAGGAACTAGAAGATGGTGAAGTTACTGATGGCGATGAAAAGCGTCCAGAAGAATCGGAACCGAAAGCAGTTTGTCGCTTCTTTACACGCGGTCAATGTACATGGGGAATGAGCTGTCGATTCTTACATCCTGGAACAACGGACAAAGGAAATTATACAATGTTTGATCTTGTACGTCCAATTCCAGTTCCTCAGGCTAATATGGGAATGATGCCTTCATATGATTATCGTACTGAACGGCCAATTCATCATCCTCCACACATTCCGCCTCATTTTGGAGGTTCTGCAAGACCACCAATACCGCCAACTAATGATAATGAATCAGCTTGGGAACGTGGCTTAAGGACAGCTAAAGAAATGATGAGAAAGGCTAATAAAAGAAAGGAACAGGATATGGATTTTGATGAAAAGAAAATGAATCTTTCGGGTCCGCCTGATGAAGTTGAGCGAGATCCTTATTATGTCCGTGAATCACCTGACGTAAGTTTTGTGTTTATAATCAATTATCGTCAATTTGTTAATGTTATTTTATTTATAGGATACACCACCATTCGAGAAATTGCCGAGAGGACCTCCAATGCGAGGCGGTCAACCGTTCAGTCCTCCAGCAAAATTCGCACGAACTGCTGCATACTTTGAGGAAGATCAATATGGACGAATGCCAAGATATCGTGAACTTCCACCACATCGTATGCCTCATTATGAAGATGAAGAGATTGGCAAGAGACGACCAAATCGTCCAACACGTGAAGTTATTGTAGAAAAAGCAAGCGATGATTGGAATGATCCATGGATGAGGAAAAAATCACCAGGAAGAGGTGGAAATAGTAAAGGTAGAAAAGGACGTGAGCGATCATATAGCAGTAATAGCAGTTATAGTTCATCAAGCAGTTCAAGCAGAAGTCGATCGAGATCACATTCATCATCAGATTCGTCTCCGACTCCAAGTCATCGACGTCGATTTGATTCTAAAAATTCCCGAGAACGTATAACGCCAAGAAAGGTTGAAAGGAAGTCCAGAAGTACGTCATTAAAACGTCGTCATTCACCAGTTCGTGCAAGAGTTACGAAGAAAGCGATTTCACCTGTTGCGATTCCTAAACGTGCAAAGAAGCAAGCATCTCCAATTAATAAAGCAGTTTCAGGACAGCGTAAAAAGCGGGATAGTTCATCATCATCAGGTGGATCCGAATCAGACTCATCATATTCATCGAGCACAAGCAGCTCAAAAGGAAAGAAACGACGTGAAAAGCTTGCATCAGAAAGGAAACCAGCTGGCAAGAAAGGTATGAGTTAATCTTCGGATTTAAATTAAATCGTCGGATTAAAAATTTAAACCTGAGTTATTAAAAATTAATTTCTTAATTCCAGTTGAAATGACAAAAAAGCGAGCTTCACCACCACCGCAACCAGCAGCAAAAGAAGATGACAAGCCAGCGGAGAAGCCAAGCGAAAAGGCATCAGCAGCAGCAAAATTAAAATCATCAAGACGCGAGGAATTATTGAAACAATTGAAAGCTGTCGAGGACGCGATTGCCAGAAAACGATCAAAAATCACTTAAATTAAACAATTTTAATCCGTGCAACATAGCAAAATATGCTGCACAAACAATGAATACAACAATAAGCTTAGATTCACTACTGAAATATTTCAAGTAATATTTTTTATTTGTTTAGTAATAATTATGATTTTTCTCCTTAAAATATATTTGGATAATGATAAACTATAGTATACATACACAATAAATATTAAAAAGTTTAGACATTTACCGAATTTTTGTTTTTTAAACGACTTTTTGTAGAATTTTCAGGTTTCAAAAAATGGAAAAGTCCGTTAAATTTGAAATATTGAATTAAATTTCTGGAAATTCAAAATTTTTAAAATCGTTGAATTTTTGAAAATTTATATGAAAATTCAAATTTTTGAAAACCGTTAAAATATTTAAAATTGAGCAAAAAATGCAAATTTTTAGAAAATCCGTTAAACTTTTGGAGTAAAAACTGAAATGAATTCAAATTTTTGAAAACCGTTATTCGCATTCATGGAAGAAATGAAACTAAAAAAATTTCTTAAATCTAATCCATTTATTCCTTTATTTAAGGCACATTCACGTTATATATTTATAAAATTGGGACAATATTTAGGCTTAAACATAAAAATAATAAAAACTAGGTAAAAACACAATCAAACTGAAAACGGATAAGCACAATTACCAGCAATGTAATCAAGCATAGCTAGTGGATACAATACTTTAAAGGAATAATACTGATGTCTAGGTTGAAGATTCTTGCAAGCTTTCCATTTTTCGTCAAGATATTTTTTAATTTTATCATAATCTGTTAAGTCGTCCACAGGAAACATGTCTATCTCGTCTATATTGATGGCGCGAGTTATTTTCTTCTTTAAGCACATATTCAGCCTTTTATTTTTAATACAAAAGTTACAGTCACATTGAAACATTCCCACCTCTTGTATATAATCCAAGTCCTGTGATGATGCTGAGTCAAATCTGTAAGATATTTGAGTGCCATTAGTTATGATAATTAATTCCAGGATCAAGAGGGTTTGTCCTTGACTTAAATAATCAACCTTAAGCCTTAAACCTCCCAAAATACTTACGTATAATTAAGGAAAATTTGTTCGCCAGCTTTAACTGGATGTTGAATAACAGTAGCAATTTTATTGTCAACGAGTACAGTGTATGCATTACTTAAGCATGAATGATTGGCCAAACTTGCAAACAGTGAGACATGACAGCCAACTTCCAAATATTCATTCTTATTAACTAAAATGTATGACATCCTTCTATTTAAACGAAAGACGTCTATGATCCTCTGTGCAGCCTTTTTAGACACATAATTGAAGATGTCACTGCAGTGGCCAAAATCTTGATCATGATCATTTGCAGACAGTGACAGGAAACAAATCATTAAATTTTTCTGATAGTCGGGATCATTTGGATTACTAAAATCGAAGTCAAATATTGTCTTGTTTAGATCAGTCAAGTCTGTATTCAGCATAAAGTCGTCAAATTTCTTTAAATCTCCAAATGCTTTTGCAATATCTGATAAAATTTTAACATCAGCTGACACTATGGTGTCAATATTGATAGCTTTACAGTATACATCATCTCTACATGCAGGTGAACAGAACATCATATGACCTAAAATAATCAACAGAAACAAAATTAATTTAAATCACTGGATGTTGTGACTGTAAACTAACCTGAAATATCACAATGAATTAAGTTTAGTCCATTGGCTTTATAACAATTAAAGCAATGAGTATATTCATAATTGATGCATGAATAATTAACTATAATATCCTCAATAGAGATTATATCTCCTGGTACTAAGTCACGCGTAGCATAGATTCCTCGACCATACTTTTCTGTTGTCCAGACTTCAACACAATCAGCGATCCAGGGAACTTTCTTATTTGGTGGATATGATAGCTTGAAGATCTTCCATGGATCACATTTCTCTTTTCTTGGTTCCTCTAACATTAATTTGCATTTCTCTTCGCGGTCATTTATTTGTGGCCATACATCTTCCGGATATCCGTTTTCACGCGACAATTTGATGTTTTGAAGACATTCGTCATACATTTTAAGTGCATAGTAGACAGCACTTCTATATACATATCCATATGATAGATCATTTCTAGTCTTTGCATTCGAAATCAGTTGATTAAAAAGAATTAAAGCAACAAAGTTATTCTGTTTCATAAAATATTTTTTGCCAAGTTTTGATGCATTTTTTGCTATTGCTTTTTTTTTACGATTGAGAGGAACATGGAATACTTCGTCACACATTATATTAACACTTTTAGATACCTCCAATTGTTGAATTAAACTTTTTACGGTCAGGTTAGTCAGATAAAGTGGCCCGTCCATTTAGAAAACTGCAAAAAACTAATAAGTTCAATTCAGTTCAGTTCAAATGTAAAAATGCTTTTATATTTCAGTTCAAATTATTAATAACCGTTGAATGTTCTATGGTGGATATGTTAAATGGGAATTGATTATTCTCGTTGCCATAGATGCCAACGAAAAGCGATGGATAATGTCCTTGCTAGCTTTATCTCAAATAGGTTAAATTCCTATTTTAAATTTATGAAGATCATTGTTGATGACTGCTACTTTCATCACTGGATGTTTTGTAAGCAACATTTAAATCGAGTTGTACAGCACTTCTATTACCTATTATAAGCTAATGAAAGGATACTCTTTGATTTAGCATGTGCAAACGATGCATTGTTGTTAAATAGAGCACAAAAATCAGAATTTCCTTCGAAATTATTCATTTCCAATTGCACGATACTCCTGAGCTTTCTCGTCTGACTTGTTGTTTTTACATATGTTGGAGCTTTTGTAGTTCACGTTGAGTTCCTTTGAAATATCTTAATTGCTTTATTTGTCTTCAATTTAGGATCTAATTTACAACCTAATCAATTTGTTATTGTATACAATGTGCTTCACGTGTGAGACGTTAATGTGATGTGTCACATGGTCCCATGTGACTTAAAGTTGTGACACATTTAAATCAAAAGTCAATTTAAATTACAATAAATCAGGTTGTAGATTTTAATGCGTTTTGTACTGGATATTACATATAGGTATGTATATGAACTGGATGTATACCGAACGACCTTATGAATCGATGCATCTATAAAAAGAAATTAATTTGAAGAAGTTCAACTACGAAAATTGGTAAATATTCATGAATAATTCTTTAAATTAAATAATTACCATTATCATACCTCCCAACATCCTCTTCTCATTATCAACTAATTAAGTTACTCGTACATAACTAATGAAGCCAATAAATAAATTATTAATGCACACATATTTCACAATAACCAAAAATTAATAAGACAGTATGTTCAACTTGCCTCAACTTCCGCTCATACTCTTTTCAATGGTTATGTATCTGACATATATATTGACAAGTTATGTGATGGCACATATGAGTATGACAATCATGTCAGAAAGTGCACATAAATTAATTAAAATTGAAGCGTAATTAATAGAGAAACATCTGCGGATTTAATTAATTTAATTTTCCATGTTTCATTGCACTTTGCTTGATAGTGGATATGGATAGGAGAGAAGAAAAAAGGCAAATTCATTGTAGTTGCACAGTTGTGTACAAATATAGATAAAGAATATGTGGTAGAGCAGTGGATGACTTCGGGGTAAGTTTGAGTATGATAAGCTCAAGAGTAGTTAGTGTAATCCTAACCTCAAAGAGTATGAGCTGACAATTGTGGTTAAGGTTTGCTTGATCGTCACTTTTTTCAATGACTCGACTGCGGGGAATCCTAGAATAGATCTTGTTCCAGTTTCGAGAAGCCTTATCTAGGTGACATGATGATCTATTTGGAAGCAACATGGAGTTCGAAGTCTATTAGGAGCCTGTTCGGGATCTATTAGGAGTCAGACCTTCATATGGATTCCATTTGGATTCTCTCACCTACTTTGTGTTCCTCGGGTTATTTAACATTGTTTCAACATGTGCTAATCGCGTAGTTTGAGACCCCTTAATCCACCCCTGCCAAAGAAAGCATTAAAACTAGAATAAGAGACAGAAACTAAAGAAGAAACTATCATTCTGATTCTTAATTAAATTAATTTGCATACAAAAAAAGAAGTCGTGATTAAAGATAGATAGATAGTATGCGGAAGGATGAAACAAAGTAAAAAAGAGAAATACATAATCATGTTAGTTTTATCTGATGAGGTCATTGTCTTAGTTGGAATTAAATTAGAGCACTTGTTAATTTTTTCATCTCTGCTTTTAATTTTTCCTCTTTCTCTGTCCATTATACGTAAATGTACATTTAGAATATTCTTGAGGCTATTCCACTTGCTTTCTTACTTTAAATTTTAATGCTTCATTCGTTTTAACACTATTTTTAGAACTAATTGACTTGACGTAAAGATGTTTTAATGATTGATGACAAGGAAAAGAACCGAAACTGTTAATGAGACAATTTTAGATGTTTTCGATGTAATCTGTGATTTAAGAGAGATTGTTTGACTGTCTGGTATGGAATCTTGTTATGAAAGTATATAGATTAGCTTCTAACCTAGGCGATACAAAAGGTTCGATTTAGTAGGCATATGTAGGATATCCATTGAGACATGAATTTGATAGAATGCAATGCTTACTTTGTGTCTTTTGGATACAAAACTTACTTAGATTTGAACTTAAATTGGAAAATCAAGTTTTAAATTTGCATTGCTTTCAATTTCAAAGTTCTGTACTTGAAAACGTTTATTCTTTTGATCTTCAACCTTGCAAGAGTAAACATCATCATATTTTCTTATTAATTCATTCAAAAGTACTTTTTATGAATTGCCTTATAGTTTTGATACAGAAAATATGGAAATGAAAATGCAATAAAGTGCATTGATGAGTAATTTGCTCAAAAAAGGTAAACAAAAATATATAAGAGAAATGTAGATAGCAAATTTCCCAACTAGGTATAGCTCTTGAATGATATTGTACACAACCAAAGAATCCTGGTTAGGTCTTTAGGAAATTTAAAGGGATTTTTCAATTTAAAGTTCTAAAATTAGCTTTTTCTAAAGTTATACAGATTTAGAGACAAAATTTGCTTTGAACTAGGCATTTGATTAACAAATCCGATTAGGATTGATCCTTTTCTGTGCTGTAAACTTAGAAAAATGCAAAGAAATGAATCTAAATACAAACTTTTAAAGTTTTCCATAAGAATATTCAACTTCAAAATTTTGGTTAGGCTTTAGTATAATTAGAAGCTTTAAGCGCTTTAATACGGATTGTAATATTAATCTACGATGTTTATTCTTTGGAATTCATTTTATTTAAAATAATACAGACTAAAAAAGGATGCAAAACTATTAATTTACAATTTAACTAGTTGCACACCCTTTGACTGAACTTTCACAAAAAAGGGCCTTCAACTATGCCAAAAAAAATATAATTTAAATCTCAAATAACCGTTACAACATAATTGCGCTTTAATTACACCAAACTGAATTTTCTAACTTATTCTCTCACTTCCAATAAAGCGTTGTTTGCAAATTAGTTCAGCTGTCATGTCAATAACACCTTTTAAAAAAACAAAATCTCTTTTTTATTTTGTTTTCTAATTTGGCAATAATTCTCAGCCTCAGCTGAGAAATTAGGACGGTTAGAGACCTCGAGCCTTCTTTTCTTCCTCCTATTTATTGTATTTAAATATTTCACTTAACTCTCATACATGTTTGTTAACAAGAATAAATCTTGTTTTTTTCTCAAGTGCTTCAAGTAGAGTGAGTGAGTGAGAGACAAGACCTTCAGCACTTGAAAAAATATTTTCGTACGTGTTATTTTTTGTTCCTATTCCTCCTCGTTAGGATTATGTAAATTCATTTTTTTTGCCATGATAAAAACCGCATAAAGAGCTTTATGATCAATCTTAATAGGCTTAAGAGCATTTCTTTCGAGATTTCAAAGTAAATCCCACTGATGTAAGTATCTTTATATACGACATAAGATGACAGACATAAAAGTTGGGATGGAATTTACAATTTTTTATGCTGATATGACTTTTTAATTCAATTAGAGATATCGTTTCTTAATTAAGGAAATTGAGGTGGCATTGACAAGGACCTGAATTTATGAAAATGAAGCAATTAACATTCGACATCAGAGAGGAAAGGAAGGAAAAGACGTCTGAGAGATGAGAATCATTTCCGGTTTAATTTGTTATAAAGAGTTGTCATGATAGTTCCTGAAGATTGTGTTTTGAGGAGCTTTGATTGTTTTTTAGGTTAATTGGGTCAAGATTTCTGGGATTATGTGACCTGAATGTTAGGAATCTCATTAAAGCAGTCGTGGACAACCTTTTGGTTTTCGTGGCACAATTGAAGGTTAACTTCGATTAAAATTGCATGCAGAATACGATTCATGGCAATTACCATGTTTTTGGCGGCACATTAGTATACCACGTCACACTAGTATGCCTCGCCACATTAGTATGTCACGCTACACTAGTATGCCATGCCACACGGGTTTGCCACGCCACACTAATATGTCACGTCACACTAGTACGCCATGCCACACCAGCATGTTACACGACACTAATATGTTTCACCAAACTAATATGCCATGTCAAACTAGTATGCTACGCTACACTAGCATGCCACAGCACACTAGTATGCCACGACATACAGGTTGCCCACCACTGCATTAAAGTATATCTCTGAATTAATATTCTTCGCCCACTAACTTTGAACCGAATATTTAATTCAGGTAAAAAGATTGACATCAAGCAGGTTAATGGATCATCCAAATTGACCAGTCTAAGACTTTGTTTATAGAACGAGAGATGACATACTTCAATCAATAACATCCCACCACCAAAATGTTAATAAATTACTTCTTAAGCAATTGCCGACATCAAAATCTATTGTTATTGTTCTTCAATTCTAATGTTGAATGTTGAGTTGCTCCAGCAAAACATTGCAACATCAACATCAAAACAATCACAAATCATTCAACATTGATGCTTAAAATACCAAAACAATGACGTTTAGAGGAAATTCTCAATCGTGACTTAAGTGCTGATTATTTAGAGTCAGCACTTAAAAATAGCCAATAAACAAATTATCTAAAATGAATCAACCTTACTCAGCTATTAGCTTTAATTTAGTCATGAAATATTGAAAATTACTAATTTAATGACTAAGACTTTTCGTCACCTTGACTAAGAGAAATGGAAATTCTTTCGACATGTTTGACTTGGGAAATAAACATGAAAAGGAAGTGCATAAATAACAATCAATTTTTCTCCCCGTTTTCGTGTTTTTAATGCTTTAAAGTGAAATCACTTCCAATTATCGTTTATCTTCCGACTCTTCTCTACCTCTAGATCTATATATAGCGATATAGCTGATGCTATAGAAACAGAAATGCAGAAAAAGAGAAGAAGAAGAAAAAATAATCATTTAGAACTGAAAAAGACTGAAAAGTTTGTTTCTATGCATCACATCAGATGAAATATATGAGTGCATGAAATCATTGGATTTGTCATTATAACAACAAGAAGCTGAATGACAAAGTATGTATGCTAGTTTGACTCTACATAAACAGCTGCAAAAATGAAATCACTGAGTCATTTCTCGCTATTTCTCTTGCATAATATTTGAATATGTTTTGTGCAGATTTTTATAGGAAATATGTGTGAATTCATTATTCAAATTGACGTTTCGGCAGTGGTTAGAACGTTTTGGTGCAGCATAATTTTATGTTTGATTTGAAAATCGCAATTAATATCTGTCGTTTAGATGGAAAACAGAATTACTTCTAATTTTTCCGCAATTTTCAATGTGCTTAGAGATTATTTACGCAAAATTCTTGTTAATTAGACTCAGTTTTAGGGTGATTTTGGTAGATTTATGCTTGCTCACTCACATTTCATCAAGTTCAGCATTAAAACTGTCAATTATTGAGGAATTCAAGCATTTTTAATGAATTAAAGTTTCCAGGTGAGAGAAAATTCTTGTGACTTCTAGATTTGAATTTGAAATAGCCGTTAAATCAATAATTGTTTGAAAAACACTTAAAAATTTGTAA
The DNA here is from genome assembly GCF_022539635.2 of Chironomus tepperi. Lineage (NCBI taxonomy): Eukaryota > Metazoa > Arthropoda > Insecta > Diptera > Chironomidae > Chironomus > Chironomus tepperi. The sequence goes on from NW_027226207.1 coordinate 9,927,425, forward strand.
ATCTAGCATTTATTTGATAACAATCCATAGGAATTTCCAAAATGCGTACAAAAATCCACTTCCAAAATTCTTCTCAACTTCCAATATCTACAGAACTTTAATCCAAACTCATTCTCATGTAAAGAAAGAGCAAAAATCTATGTAGTTAGCTTGTTTCATAGCGACATACTTTGAAATGAGGGGGAAAACTGAGTAAAAAGATGAAAAGTTTCGCATCAAACTACTACAAAAAGTTACAAAATTGTTTTCGGTTTTGATGAAGAAAATTTTCTCTGCTTTATGTTTTCATGCTTATGAGTTTCAATGGGGATATTTGTTTGGAACTATCGTTCAAAAATATTTTAAAGGATGACGATGAGAACTACAAATCTATATCCAACACGACCAGACTATGAGCAAATAATATTCACAAAAAAAAGAGAAGAAAATGTGTTAAAAACTCAGTCAGATCAAAAGCATAGAGCAGCAACGTCAGAACAGTGCTCGTGTAAATGCATAAATTTAAATCGCAAACACGTCTATCATGTAAAGTGTCTGACAAGTGAACATGAAATAAGGTCAATTGATGAAAAATCTTTATAATCCAAACACAAATGACATTCTTGATAAGATTTTCGTCTTGAGCAGTTGATCACAAACTCGATATTTCTTCTCTAAAAGCATTCTCGTGTTGTCACTTGAACCACCACCATGATTTTGTGAATAAGAAGAATTTTTGTCACAACAAAAATGAACGTCTTCTCACATCCTTATATTTCCATTAAATTCAAAAAAATATTCTACTACTATAGTGATGAACTCGACCAAAGAGAGCATTTTCTACTCTTGTCGTCAACATTCGTTTTGTGAATGGGGGAATAAATTCAAGGGATGGGAATTTTGCTGACTAGATTGGGAAGTTAGATCATACTTACTTGCTTCATCGTCGAACAAATCAAATTTGATCCATGGTCTTCCTCAGATGAAGTTTGATCATGTGGGATTTATATTAAACTTGGATTTATGGTTATCAGACGCTACGCACGAGATTGAGAGAGTGGCCTTTAGCAAAGCGGTAGAAATCACTAGAAGTAGGTTAAGGTGACAGTTTTTGGATACTATAGATCACAATTCATTCTATTTGAATTAGAAGTCTTATTAGAAATCCGAAAAGCACTCGGTATGAAAAAAGAAATCCTGTTCCTAAGAGAGCATGATTTTGGCCTCGTGTCGAATTAATCCAAATCTAACCCCAAATTGACCTAGAGACACAACATTGCCGACTTTTTCAAACCAAATGCCTTTCAGATGCTGCTGAATCGAATTAAAAACTGTTTAGAACCTGAACCAAGAGCTCATGTTAGCCAGCCCTCATTGTAAATTATTTCAAGAGGTCTTAATGCATCTAGGTCAGTTCTATGTTTAATTTACAACTATTGAGCCTTTCTAGTTTCAACTACATCAATAACGATCTTACATCGCACAATGCATCATTCTTAGTGTCCATTATCAAACTACAATGTCCCTTAGCAGACTTTTGAGAGCCACATGGAGTTCGGGGACCATTTGAATTCCTTCTTCTACTTTGTGTCCCTTGGGGGTTATCTATGAAGTCAATATTTCTAAATTTGTTGTTCAACAAGTCGACGGTAGGATTCGAAAAACGGAGTTCAAATTGCAAACCAACGTTCATGATCAGTAACTTTATCAACTGAGCTACCAAGCTACTTTAGTTAATTAACGTACACTTCCCACATAAAGCTACCATCCCCAGAAAATGAACGACAAACAGTTTGAGTAGAATAATATATGCTTGAATAAATTGTCTGTCGTCTAAATAAAATCTATTCACACATAAGTATTCTCATTCCGATCTCGTATAATATTTGCATTTACTCTATAATCATCATCATCGTCGTCGTTTTTTGTGATTTTTCGAAAATTTGATAATTGAAAAGTGGTTCCCCAATATCAAGTTGAATGAAGAAATCTTTATTTTCTATTTTGGATTGTGAAAAGAAATTTGAATATAAAGTATTTGCAGTAAGCTAATAGAATTGAGTACGTGCGACATTAAAAAGACATTTTTTATGTCTTCGCAAAATTTTTTTTCCTATTTTTGGAAAAATTAAATTATTTTTTCACATCACGAATTTCGTTCATTGTCTGAATTTAAAAGCATGAGAAATTTTATGGATAAAATTATTTCTCTCACTTGATTTTATTTAACTCCTTCCTTTATGCTTTCTACTTCCAATTTAACATTTCGCTTTGTTGATTCATTTCTGTACAAAATTTCTTTCTTCCTCAATATTATTTTGCAAGTGAAAGAGTTTCTGTTTAGCAGAGAAGTGGAAAGTATGGAAATTCTGACAGGTTCTTGAGACTTGAGCGCAAAGCTTGACTCGAAAAGTCTCAGCTTGACTCGACTCATCTCGGCTAAGCTCGACTTGATTCGACTCAGCTCGACTGAACTCGGCTCAGCTCAACTCGACTCGGCTTAGCTCGACTTTACTCGGCTAAGCTCGATTCTACTCGGCTTAGCTCGACTCTACTCGGCTTAGCTCGACTCTATTCGGCTTAGCTCGACTCTACTCGGCTTAGCTCGTCTCGACTCGACTTAGCTCGACTCTACTCGGCTTAGCTCGTCTCGACTCGGCTTAGCTCTACTCGGCTTAGCTCGACTCGGCTTAGTTTGACTTTACTCGGCTTAGCTTGACTCGACTTGGCTCAGCTCGACTCGACTCGGCTTACCTCGACTCGACTTGGCTCAGCTCGACTCGAATAGGCTCAGCTCGACTCGACTAGGTTCAGCTAGACTCGATTCAGCTCAGCTCGACTCTGCTCAGCTTGACTTGATTCGGCTCAGCTCGACTTGATTCAGCTCAGCTCGACTCGGCTCAGCTTGACTTGATTCGGCTATCGGCTTAGTTCGACTCGGGACAGTTCAGTTCAGCTCAGCTCAGCTCGACTCGATTCGGCTTAGCTCGACTAGACTCAACTTAGCTCAGTTCAGTTCAGCTCAGTATGGCTCAGCTCAGTATGGCTCAGCTCATTTGAACTCAGCTCTGCTCAACTCAGCTCGTCTCAATATAAAATTCAAGACGACTTCCAACTCTAGTTTCTAGAAAATTAATAAAAATTGATAAAATCCAATACTTAACAGACAATAGAGCAAAATTCAGACAAAGCAATCGGTTACTGTGCATCTATATAGTTTAATTAATCTGCAGTGAATGAATACAAAGTTGCGTTGCTATTCAAAGAAGGTTCTTTCAAAAACATTTTCAAGAGAAATGTGAATTTATTGAATTTCCATGCGATTTAAAACGTTCAGCAATTCAATTTTTTGTGTTATGCATTAAGCAAAAGAACAAAGGGAGAAGACGGAGGAGCTGCGTTGGAATTTATGAGTCGTACAATGATCGAAAATCAAGAGCATTTCTTGGAATTGACTTGGGAATCATAAAAATAAAAAAAAAAGATAAATAAACGAATTTGTGACTTTAACAAATACTCTGGCATATGCAGCATAAAAAAGTTCGTGTCTGCAGAATTTTTGTGTAAATTATTTGCGCATATATCGCATGCTGTTCTGTTGTGTGGGTGGAGGATGAGATGATTCTCACGATTTCAAGTCTTTTGTTGCTGATTTTTTTCTTTTGTTAAACTTTATGATAAATATTAGCATAAAATTATCCAATTGCTATTATTCATCATCATTAATGTCTCATTCAATTTACTTTCTTACTTCCTTTATGCCTCGTGTGGCTTATAATAAGACATAAGATGATGTTGATGAAAATTTCATTTGCTTTGGATGTCAAAAAATAAGCAATAATGTTGTCAATTTATGTGACGAAAACTATACACATAGTCTGTGACTGAACAACATGTCACAAAATACAGCATAAAAGGCACCTTAATGAAGTTCTTTGTATTTGTTTCCTGTCATTTCGATACTTTTCCCATCAACATTTTCCATGCTTTATGCTCCGAGCGATACAAATGAAGGAGACTTTGCACATGAAGCTATTAAGGCTCTGCAAAACCGCTTTTGTGAGTCGAGTTGGCTCGGTGGCGGAATGGTTTCGTACTTTGGTAGCTAATTCTTGTAATACCGACCAAGCGGTCATGGGTTCGAGACTTGGCAGGAGACAGGCATTAATGTCATCAAAGAGTGTTTCCTCATCCCACTACAAACTGTAGGTCTAGTGAGTGCAGTGGTCTGGTGCTTCCTCACTCGTTAAATCCACTATTAGTCACGAAACGCCATAGTGCAACTCTGGATCCTCAATTATCTGAATAGCTAGAGTTGATATCAACACCAAATGGAAGCCGCTGGTTTTAGTCCTCCATATGGAGGCCATGCACACGCGGCTTCCATCGGCCATGCTGCTTCTGCCTTCGTATGGCGGCCAAATGACTGCCAATAATAGGAGGCTTTTATTTGGTGTTGATAAGAAGAGGTTAAGCAGAGCCTTTAAAGCTTCGTGCTGAAGCTTTCTCCATTTGTGTGTCACTCGGGTACATATTTTTGTTTTTTGCACTACATGTGGAACTATAGCTTAAAAAGTATGAATGACGATAAATGGAAAGGAGAAAATAAAATCAATAATCAACAACAGCATTACAGACATGGAATGGCATGCATAAAGCACAATCGATGGATTAACGAAATGTATAAGAAAAAATTATTGATTGAGTTATTTACCTTCTGTTTCTCTTTCACGCTCTGTTTCCTCCTTTATGCCTTATATTTTTATTTCACCATCCAGTGCGGCAATTTCTCTGCTATGTCATAATTTATTACAATGCCAAGTGCCGTTTAACGACATTAAAGACCACGATGATGATGTTGATAACAATGAAAATCAATAATAATTATTACGTTGCTGAAAAATCATGATTCGGGATGCATGTATTTGTGTGTTCAAGGATTTGTTAACACATCGTCGTGCTTTGTACAATGTTGAGGAATGGAAATGAATAAAATATCATGTTTTTCCTCTTTTTATTTCCAAGTCGTTATTTTTGTTCCGTTTATGATGGAATAACAAGTAAATAAGTCATCATGATAGGTTGAAAGAACTTTTCTGTGCTGCTTTTTTTGCTTTTTTCTGGTGAATCATCGCGAAATTGTTTGGACTAATTTTTGGGTGTAATTTTTCATGGTGCTTTTGTTGCCTTTTGTTTCGCTGTTTTTGGGGATGTGATAATCCTAAAATTAATCCATTCATTGGACCTGTCTTGGATGGGCTTGTTGTGTGTGCTGTCGAAATACGGTTGTCATCATTTCGAATTTTGAGGAAGGCTTTGCTGAGGCAAATAGAATTACGTACGTGATCAAAATTAAAGCTTGACAATTTTTAGTTGTTTTCTGATGATGGTGAGAATTTGATGCTTCAAATTAAAGGAGTTGTTTGTATGCTTTTAAGGATCGGTTATTCAGTTATTGTCTAGAGTGTATCTAGAGTTCTATGAACTCTACAATGTATTGTTGTTAAAAGTCCTAGGGCGTTGATTTTATGTTGAACTATCTAGTTTTCGTAGTCATTAATGTAAGAATGTGAAAAGCTCATAGTCAGGGATTTAAAGTTTTAAATCGAATTCTAACTATCCCCGAACAGCGCAATGTGTTCGCTAGGGCATCTCTATGTTGCCACGTATTAACTACAAGACGCGAAGTCGGTACTCCTTTTCATGATATTTTTGCATGTAGTCTACTGTCTACAAAGCGAGAATCCAAGTATAATTTCACATGACATTACAGAAAATATACTTTTAATTGACTGTCAAATATTCACGGCAAGTGAAGTGGCAAATGAACCGATGTTTAGTAATGTCTCACCGATGATAATGATTTAAAGGTTGTTTGCATTTAGAAGTCTTCGTAGCATAGCTAAGTGTCTTCATGGAGTAATTGACAAGATAATTGTCTCGAATTCAATTATGTAACTCGTTGGCTGTTCGAATCCTATCAATCAAATTTGGTATTTCAAATGTTTATTTACTAATGTAATTATCCAAGAATAACGAGTACAATTTCTTGAATAATATTGATACTTAGGATTTTGACTGAACATTATATGCAACAATCTGAAATTGTAAGGTTTCTTACAATACCTTGACAAAACCAATACAAATTATCAAGAAATTGTACGGTTTTTGCTTGTGGCAATTGCCTGATTTGCAACTCTGCCTGAGAGTATCAACTACCTATTATTTGCCTGTCACATAACTTTCAGAAATCTCTTTGGTTTTCTTATGCAGCTTATAATTCTACTGCAAACATTAAATTCAATCCATATAATCTTTTTCAGAATCAAGACATAACAATAATCTGCAAGCATGAAAATTCCTTAATTTCCTCGCAATAATGCCTTCCAAAAAAAATTGTTCTTCTTTATGTTATCCTCAATTTTCAGCAAGCAAGTACAGCACACAGTACAGCAATAAAAAATAATAAATCATTCACTGTAATAATTAAGTAAAAGAACCGACCGCAATTTCACTCCAAAAACAACAAAAGACTTTAATGTTATTTCCTCCTTTTTTCCATTTTCGTTGCCAAAAAAAAAGTATAAAAAAACTTTTCTTGCTGCCTGTAATGACTCATTAATTTATTAATAATTCATACTTAAACAGCAACAACAGCAACAAAAAAAAATGTTTCAATTATATTTGCAATAAAGTCTACATAATTTTTTGTAATTAATTTTTATATACAGTTTAATGGCATTAGATGTTGAATGTAAAGTTTCGTTGTTGATATACATCATGAATACCAAAAAGTGTGCATATCTACGTTCACATAATGATTCCTTGATTTTCGGTCAACAACATTTGGTCAACAACAAACACGCAAATGAATTTAAATGAGGAAGAAACGACAATTATTGATCGATAAATAAAAAGCCAGTGCCAGGTGTGGAATGTTGTTTGGTTATTTGGGGTTTGTGGAGCTTTTTTTCGTGGTTTTGATGTGGCTGGAAAGTGGTTTTAATGTTGGTAATGTTATAAATGGATGAATGGATGCTGATTCTAATTATAATTTGAGGTTATGGACTGGTTTTTGATTATTTTCCATGTTTGTAATACGGAGTTGCTTGCTTGGTCTTACTTACTTCCTTGACGAAGGCGCACGGGAGCCCATTGCCGCATTTAGAATTCGTCGAAAGCTGGATCTGTCTTTAGATAACTTCTGCCCGTTTCTGATTCCCAGCATTTTTGCATCGTTGCTCACACAGCAATCCCATGAGCTATTTGACTTACTTGATCGGCACACAATATTCATGGAAGTCAAGTAGTTGTCATACGGAATCCAACTGGCATCAAAAATTGCCATTTGGATGTCACGTGACTGCAATGAGAAACTGTTGCCTATCGGGTTGGTAAGGCAATATTCTAGCAGATTAGATCTAAAGCTTGTAGGTAGCCTAGTATATTACTTACCTGGAAGTTGAACCTAAAGCTTGAAGTTGACTCATATTTTGTATTGCCAATTGCAAAGTCGGCTCGATTTGAATCGAATTTTTTATGAAGGTTCTACTTGAAATGAAGCTCAACGCAGCGTTGGCAGGATTCTATACCGAAAAATTGAGTCCAGAATCCCTTTTTTTGATTCTAGACCCCACTAAAGGCTTGATCTCTCAATCTTGAAGTCCAAACTTCCAAAGTCCTAGTAATTCTGGCTCAAAGCATCCAAAAAAGGGTTCTGGCTAGAAATCAAGTAGATATGCTGTTGCTGGATGTTCATTCGAGTGGAAAAAGTCAGAAAATTACACTCTTGGCCATAAAAATGGTTCAAAATCAGCAGTCATGATACCAACAGGACAACTTTAGGTTTAACTGTTTATACGACATTTGTAGTTTGTATATAATCGACTACATAGTGCCTTATCGACTACATAGCGCTGCTCGAGTATTTCACATGCCAGATCATGAATGATAAATACGTGCCATGGGAAAATCATGAAAATTATATGCAAAAATATTCATATTCAATTATTCAACAGAAATTAACTAAAGTTTATTTTGAACAACATCATGTGGCTGAGTTTATCGATGAAAAAATTTTCAGTTTTTCCTTTTTTTTTTCGTTCTCCCTCGTTAGTCAAACGCTTATCTTGTTCGCTGCTTTGCCAGCATGTTGACATTATTCGTAGTTATCACATAATTTCATAGTTCATTAGATATGATATTTATTATGTATTTAAATATGGAGATCTGAAGATTTTTGTAAGAATTTCTTCAATAATAATCATTGAGTCAGGCATTGAGTTGAATTTTATGAATTTTTCGGTTCCCTATTTTGCTTTTATATAAATCAGATTTAATGGGTTTGAAATAATTTTAATCAGTTTATGAATAAGCGGGGATAGTTTCAAAACTAGCGTAGTTTCCCATCAAGGATTGCTGAAAAATGAATAAAATTAGCTGCGCGAGGAAGACTGAAGAATTCCTGGATTGGACGTGTTAAAAAGGACGCTAGAGTCCTTAATATCCTGAACTGGCAGACGTTTTCGAAGGATAGAGCTGTTTTTAGACATTCCCTACGCGCAGCAATGGGCCCTCGTGCGCCTGAGCCAAGGAAGTAAGTAAATAAGCTGCAGAAGTCAACTTACGTTCGTTTCAGTTCACTAAAGCTGATTCAAATTTGCATGAAATTATATACTTCACAAGAGCTTGCAGAAATAATTCAATGCAAAATTTTGAATTAGTTTTTAACAAACAGGAATGAATTTTAGATGGAATATTGATACATGCCATGATTTGTGAAGGAGACAGGACATAATAAGCCGGTTAATGAATCTAATATTCAAAAATAGTCCTGGGTTGGCTGATTGATGTATTAACCAATTTGTGATATTCGAAAATGTTCCACTTTACTCAATTCCCTGTCTCAACTCAAATAATATAGCCTGTGGACCTTTAAACTCTCTAAATTATTCCCTCAAGGAAGGCACGATTCCATTTAAAGTTTTGCAAACTTTACTTCCACAGGAAAACTTTTAATTATCAAAATTTATAGCATTTAATTCCACAAGTTTTGCGTGCTACAATGCGATATATTATTACACAATCATAGTTTTTCCATTTAAATCGAACAACATAAAGCATTTTATCACGAAGCCTACATAACTTTTCACATTGTTTCAGTGAATTTATATCGATTATAAAACGAGAATTTATGCTTTTTTATTAGCATAAAATTTTAATTGCTTAAGGATATTTTCTGGAAGGTGTGAATTTATTTATAGCTTCAAGAAGGTGCTATAATGAGTTCGATTTGATTCATAAATACTGATGGAAATTATAGCCTTAAAAATTTAAAATAACACCTCGCCTGAAGTGTGGCTGCTCTATAATCAGGCTAAAAATGGTAAATGGTTTAAAATCGATTATTTTTGAAATTAATTTTTTCAAAGAAGGCAGCATAAGGAAAGGGTTGAGAAGTGATAACTCGAATTCATCAATTTCCTGAATGATACACAATCATCATATAGCCAACATATGTCATATGAAGATCTTGTTTGTTGCTACAGGTCAATTTTGATCCATGGCCTAACTCAGGTGACGCCTAAAACTGCTGGGATTCGAATGCAAATTACCAACACCAAGTACAGTCGACAGCGTCTTTCCAAGAGTTCTTTGGTAGTGCATGGGATTTTTAACCATCTATAAAATCAGATTTAATGAATTTATTAAATGAGCATCTACAAATCTTCTAATAACATGTCCAGCGTACCGACCTGCCATGTCCAGACGCCTGTTCACTTCTGGTGTGCTATTGACTCCAAATTGGATTGTATTGCGATAGTTTTGAATTGAATTCTTAGGATTATAGTTTGTCCAAACCAGAATAGGTAGGCCTTCCAAGCCGATCTCCACAAGTAAATAGACAGGCGTTTTTGAGGTGATCTCTCCAGAGCGGCACGAATAACGGAGAGGCGGCTTTGATGTTAATAAAGGAGGTTTGGTGAAGCCTTAAAATCACCATAGCGGAGACTTTTTCACTTGTGTTGCTCTAATAAAAATGGCTGCCTGTCAACTCTGGAACTTTGGTCCAAAACTATGCGTTTTTAACAAAAATCTTAATAAACTAAGCAAAAAATTCCAGAAATTCACTGTTTTAACATGAATATTCATTCAAACTACACAAAATCGTGCGTCATTTACAGCTGAATACAACAATGTACTTAATAACATCATAACGAGCCTTAAATTCCCTGAAGCCATAACTCTATGAACAATAGGATAAAATTCAATAAAGATGCATGCAAAAAATAAAATCTTCTAGGCTTTCCTCTCGGCAATATAAGCAAGCATTCCACATTCCCATGCATTCATAAAAAGTGAAGGCATTTCTTCATAAAAAAAACCAGAGCATTCATCACATCATACACGATTAAAGGTGAACCCATATCAACATCAAAATAATCTGTAATTATGAGTAACTGTTTAATCTTCATCAGCCTTTCGTCTACAAGGAATATATATTCTTACATCCATCGCATCCACTCTCTTTATTATTGTTTTTATTTTACTACCGCATCAATTCGAGATTAAAGCTAAAAATAAAAACAAAAGATCATTTCACATGGTAACTGAATACCGTATCATAGTCTATATATGGTCTTTGAATCTTTTCTTTTTTTTTCATTCTCTTTTTATTTCTTGGAGCGATATAAATAAAAAAAAGAGTTTTTTTTCCTGCATTCGTTCATCCTTCACCGCATTTAAGGTACAGAAAACATACATTAACTAGCATATTTTTATGCTTACTTGATGCGTCACTTTTACTGGATTTGTGGATGCTTTTGGGTGATTTGGTATGAGAGCATTTATTTATAGGGATTTGGTGGAGATTGTAGATCAGATAAGTTGGTTGTGACTGGTTGTGGATTATAAAGAATTGGGTCAAGTGTCTGAAATCTGCAGCATTAAGAATGATATTCTAAGTTGAGAACAAAAATGATCAAAGCTATACTAATTTACAATATTAAACAGTAATGTTGGTAAGGCTTGAACTTGGTATTGGTGCACCAACTGGCTAACTGGCGATAGAACCAGTTTTTGATGCCATCTGAGAGAGCCTTGATACACAGCTGATCTGTACGGCCAGCGAAGTTATTAAATGAGTTGGTAAGGTCTGTAAATAACAGAACCACAAGAAAGATTAGATTGTTGGACAATTACTTTTATGATACTGCAGAGGTTGAACCTTAACAGGGAAAGAGATCACTTTTAGGTACCGCAGTTGTATTTCTGTACCATAAACGCATACTCTTTGCTTGTTGGAGGAAACACCATCAGTGGCCAAAACGGTACAGAGTTGGGCTAACAAGCCAAGGGTTCTGGGTTCAATCCCAGATCATGCCTAGTTTTTGAAGCTCTTTTTCCATTTCGGCATTTTAGCCGAAACTGGGCTCGTGTGTAAGGTTCAGTTTAATTATTTAACGGATGTATAAAGCATTAGGATTATCTGAAGTGCCATTAATCTAACAACTAAGATGAATAAGCCTTAAATCAACATGTTCCTAATCCAAACAAGGTACCTGCTCACTAGGATATTGCTACTTCCCCACATCAATGATCAGAAGTGAAGTTGCACTGACAGCACTTTGATCACTGATTTCGACCCAAAGTGCTGAAAAATATGTCGTTCAACGCATTGTGCTGCAAGGGTTGACCAGCAAGCATCCTTTTAAACATACCAAACCCAAAAGAGCGCTCCATCCACATCTTAATCTACAAATTCCAACATATTCTTTCCCTTTCATTCTTAATGATTGTCTTCAATCATCGGATGAAAGATTTTTCTCTTTCAAAAAAAGGTATACACATTCTCAAATGCCGTTGATGCTACAGTAAATATTTCATCCCGTTGAATTTATCATGAAAGCAATATTAAGAGGCTTCTCAAGCTATCCAAAAAAAAAGAAGAAGAACAAAAAAAAATCTGCAATATTTTTGACTTTAACTTGTTATTTATATGTGTCTAGTGGTGTCAGGTAGAGAGAATGTTCATGCATCCACTGATGAATTTTTTTTTAGCATTGAAAAATACCTGCTTCTCTTCCTTTTTTTTCACATGATCGTCAGCATACTCACAGACACAAAAAATATATATGTACATATATCATTCAATGTATGTCGTACAACATCAACAACAAAAACAAAACCGCAGACATGAAAACATGATATGATTCCGCTTCATGTTACCTCATCGGTTGATTCTTTATTTATATAAATGCATTAATGAATCTCTTTTAAATAAAGTTGATTTTTTTTTGTTCATGTGGAATTTGTGATGAGGAAATTGAATTTTTTTTATTTTGGGGGGGATTGATGTTGGATGTGGATTGTCTGGTGAGGATGAGAGTTTGAGAATTGGATTGCAAGAAAGTGAAAATTGGTTTTTTGAGTACTTTTAAGTAGGAATTCAGTGGTCTGGCGCACCCTCACTCGTTAAACAATCATTAGCCGCGAATCGCCCTAGCGCAGCTCTAGATCTTAAAGATCTGAATAGCTAAAGGTTTTTTTTTTAAGGAGGAATTAGAGTTGACCTGATTTGTCTAGAGGGCGAGCAGTTGACAGACGAACGAGCAAGCTTTAAGTGATCTATGGGAGATTATCAGTCACAGCTGATCTGCCTTGCCTTTTTTGCTTCTCTAGACTGAATAGATCCTGAAGATTTGTTAAAATCCAGCCTTCAGTATCCAAAAGTCCAAGAAAATCAAGTTAAAAGAATAACCGATTTTAACGGTTTTTGAAGATTCAAAATTGTAAAACAATACAAATGCGATTGTATGGTTTTGTAATTTTCATCAAAATTAATCAAAACAAATGGAAAATTAGGTTAGTAAATTAATATAAACTCGATTCTATTGGCAATAACAGTGACTAAGTACTAACTAAGTGTAACAAAGTGTTAATAAACAGCAAAATTGATGAATAATCATCCTTTTTGATATGAAATGTAGGAATATTTGTAACAAATCCCATTTTTTGTCAAATTTTTGGATTAAAGTTAATTTTTAGCCGTAGAAATAGACCAAAGTTAGTCATTACGTACTGTCAGGACACATTCACGTCCTGCATTCAACGAGCGACGTATCAGCATCTAAGCGACGCATTTTGATGCTCAAGTCAATATCACTTAACAATCTATCGATTTCAACCTCAATCTCTACTAAGCGCTGCAAATTAGCCAGCCTTAAACCAATCTCAACTTTTACTTTGAACAAATTACCAAAATACCACAATCAATTTCCGATTAAATGAATTTAAAAAGAGCAAAATCTTCAATTTGCACTTGAAAGAATATTTCGTTATTTGTTACTTAATGTCAAGTATCAATTTTCATTAATTCCTCAATATTAGCTTATTCCACTTCCATTTTGTGGCTTGTTTTATTGCAGTTTAGACAAACTTTTTCAATCTCTTATTTTTCTTTGCGGTTCTCGTCGTCTTTTATTTTATTCATTAGAATTTGTAGAGAAACTTTGATTCTACACATTTTTTTGAGGACTTCCAAGCAAGCCAATGGGCATTTCTGAGTAGGAATTTATGTGATGGAAAAAGTTTCGTTTTTGATATGAAAAATTTTTCAAATTTTTTCCACTTAGGATTTTATTTTGTTTATAATTTGAAGTATTTCTGTGTTAGAAAATCAGGAACAGATTGTTTTTTGGTATGTCAGAAGTTGATAACAATTTAATTGGTCAAATGGGAGTTGGATGGCAAGTTTGATGATGTTGAGTTGAGTTTTAAGTGTTGAGGAATTTGTTGACTAATTTGTTAGTGCTGATAGAAGGTTAATAGCTGATTTGAGAGATGATTGCTCAGTTTGAAAGGCTAATGACTATCTAATGGTGTAGGTACGATTCCTAGTTGACGCTTTGTCTCATTTATTGACAAATAGCACAGTTAAGACACCGGTACGTCGCTGCATTAACAGTAAGACTATGATGGCTGATTTTAACCCAATTTAACAGCAAAAAGAGCGATTTCCCGAATTGTGCTGATCAGGATAACTCCATAAAGACAGAAAATTTGAAAGAATCAACTAAAAACTCAAGCAGAATTGCTCAAGAATTGCTCAAAACTCCATAAAATCCATATCAAATTGATATTCTGAACATGTCAGTCCAGATTCACAATCTCAAAATTCAAAAACCCTCAACATTCAAGCATTCCACAAAATTAGTCACTCCATCAGAGTCCATAATCCCTTCAATAATATTTTCTCAAATATTGCACAATTCATGCAGGTGGTCCAGCATGTTTTGCTTGTCTTCTTGTCATACGATACCGTTTCCATAACAAATTAAATTAATACTTCAATTTTAAATTGCACAACCAAAAAGACTTCAAATGAAAGGAACAGCAAAAAAAAAACGAGAGAAGCAGAACAAAATCGATCGTTTGAAGCAAATTTGTTGGATCATAGAATGGAATGGCAATAAATTAACGAAAATTTATCTTCTTTTTTTCATATCCACCGACATCCAAAAAGTAAAAAAAAAATCCAATGCCTGATGCTTTTCAATAAATCTTATGCGGCAGCAGCAGCAAGAAAAAAAAATATTTATTTTTTTTTTGTTGGATGTAAAAGAAGCTGGCGACAATGTTTGTAAATGCGATAAATAAGAATATAAACATAGCAATGCATAAAGGCAAAAAGAAAAGGAATAAAAAGGTCCAAACAGCTCAAAATGTCATAAATCTAAATCGCTTATTATTTATCCACCAATGTGGACACAATCGGTAATTTTACAGCAAAAAAGACATGAAAGAAAATGACAAGGAGACATATTGTGTTTGTGGGAGGAACGAAAGGTCAGTGGACTGTGGTTTGGATAAAGTTGAGGAATTATGATCAATTTAAATTAACGGATTTCAAAAATTCAAATTTGATAATTTTCAAAATTTTAAATTTTAACAGCTTTCAAAAATTCAAATTTAACAGTGTTGAAATTTTCAAAATTTAACGGCTTTCAAAAATTCAAATTTAAGTCTTGAAATTTCCAAAATTTAGCGGTCTTCAAAAATTCAAATTTAACAGTCTTGGAATTTTCAAAATTTAACGGCTTTCAAAAATTCAAATTTAACAGTCTTGGAATTTTCAAAATTTAACGGCTTTCAAAAATTCAAATTTAAGTCTTGGAATTTTCAAAATTTAACGGTTTTCGAAATTTCAAATTTTAACGGTTTTCAAAAATTCAAATTTTCAACAATTTTATTTCAAATTTTTGAACAGTTTTTGCAGTTCAATCCCACTTGCTGATGTTAGCATTGCACAATTGTCAAAAATTGTCTACTTTTTTATTGACATTATAGATTTATTGATGATGCTGTTTTTTATTGATACAAAAACATCCGCACTTGTTCAAATCTTGTCAATACACATGACATGCCCTAAACATGAGCTCAATATTTCCCCCATCTCACAATTTTGTTTCTAACTCCAAAAGATTCAAGAAAATGATTTTGTAATTAATTATGTCAGTGGACCTTTTTTTCATTTCCTTTTAAAAACAGACATTTTGTCGCATGGAAACAGTTGCGTTGATATTTTTAAAACATTTAGAGAGCAATATTTCAACAGTTTTTTGTGTTTTTAACAGCCACAATTAAATGTAAATATCCATGAAAATTAAAATGTTTTCTTTTTTCATCCAACCTTAATTAAGGTTGTTAAAATTTTTTTTTAAAATACAAATTTTCATCGTCCCTTTTTTTGACGTAAAGCACTCGAATTTTTTGCTAATAATGCGCTGTTTAAAGGAAATAATTAATTTTAAATATTTGAAAGGTGTAGACAAAGGCAGTGGGACGTAAAAAAAAGGAAAATTAAAGCACAAACAATTTTCATTTAAACTTTTGAACAATTGTTTGTGCCAAACAAAGGATCCATCTGCAAACAACAGTGGTGGGCAACTTTTGTGACGCGGCACATTAGTTTGCCATTAAAAATGCTTGAAAATCCTAAGGCAGTAATGGACATACTCGTATACACCTGGAAGTAATCCAAACACCATGAACCGTATGCCATTTGCGATTTCGGTCGAGACTTACCACCAAGATGTATAAGAAACTAAGGCAGTAGTCGACAAGCCCACATACACCTGGAAGTTTTTCGATAGACCACAAATCGTATGCCGTGTGCCGTTTTCAATCGAGGTTTATCGCCAAGATATACAAGAAACTAAGGCAGGAGTGGGCATACCCGTATACACCTGGAAGTTTTTGGAAACATCATAAACCGTTTTTCGTACAAGAAACTAAAGCAGTAGTGGACATATCTGTATACACCTGGAAGTTATCCAAACATCATGAACTGTATCTCGTGTGCGGTTTCAGTTGGAGCTTACCACCAAGATGTATAAGAAACAAAGCCAGTAGTGGACATACCTGTATACACCTGGAAGTTTTGCCGCAACACACAGGTTGCCCACCACTGCAGCACCCCACAAATTACTTCTAATGATGGAAATTGAGGACTATTACTTAATAAAGGTATAGATTGGTCATGCAGTAATTACTCTTATTCATTGAAAATATTTTATTGAATACTCGTGCCAATTTTTTTATATTTATTTTATAATTAGAGTTGAGCAACATTTTCGGATGGAAAGGGTTTTAAAATAAAATTTCAAAGATTTCTGACACGTGCCTTTTTGCGAACCTTTTTTTTACCCGCCAATTGCTGTGTATTATTAGTAAATTTCATATTTTATTCATAGCGAGAAAATTTCGAATTTTTCTTTCGTTTTTTGGATGAAAATTTCTAAGAAAAATGTTCGATTTGAGGATGGTTTGAGATGTTGGTGCCATGGGTATTGTTTAAACATAAATTACATGTGTATTACATCTATAAACAGATAAAAACTTTAATGCAGAATTTTACAATAATTAGTAATTTATATGTCAACATGTAAGTCATCTAAAAACATCTGTAGTGAATAATTGCTGATTGAAATCAATGTAGAATCATTTAAATATGGACATTTTAATGCTTTTATAGATTAAAAATGATCAATTGTCTGTTAGAAGCAAGTAAGAATCGAAAGTGCCTTGATAGCTTAGTTGGTAAGATGCAGGTAAAGAAATTTGATGTTGAATTTGGAATCCCGGGTTCGAATCCCCATCATCAGTCTTGAGATTTTTCTGAAGGTTAGTTACTTCTGCTTCTAAGGGCTTAATTGGGCTGCGCGAGATGTTGGAACAACAGGTCAAGAATGATCAAGTTTATTGATGATAGAGACATGTAAATTCTTTTACTAAAATGGATCTGGATACGTTGTAACTGACAGAAAAATTGGAACTGGAACGAGGACTTTACATATTCACAAGTTAAAGTGTTTAGAGTTTTTAATTAGCTGCTAGACACAAAATTTTGCACAAATAATGTGCTTTGTATACGAAAATTTTCGAAAAATTCGAACATTTCGAACTCAAATTATTTTAAAATAATAATTTACGTTACCAACGTTACTCAATTTGGAGACACTCTGCATTCGATTTGGAATGACAGTCTTTAACGAAAATAACTAGATCCTCAACTTCAACCTTGTCCCAATTAAGAATCAAACTTGCGTCCCTATGATGGCACCTTAGTCACTATGAAATTAAACAAAAACCTGAACGACCTTCCATTGATTCTAAATATACCGTCATATTCTGTCACCATAATCGCAACATTTTAAATGCGCGTGGTAAACATGTTAGTTACTAACAACGTCATTCAATACCTATAGTAACTTACACCAGCTGTAATTTAATCATCATCGACATCACTAATGATTCAATTTCCGGAAAATTCACACGTCACGTTGCTATTCAAAAAACATTTATTTCTATTCAGCCATTGAAATTCTTTCACGCTCTATTTTCTTTTATCGAATAAATTGAGCTGCTTATTTCTGTCTGTTCCTATAACATTAAGCATCGCAATTTTTCATTACATTCGTCGAATTTTTAATATTTTTATTAAGCTAGAAATTTAAAAGTTGTTGACTTTATCAACCTTCACGTGTACCTACTTCTGCATAAAATAATTCTTAATGACAAAACAGCTACGGCAGCTAAAAAATCACGTTAAACTTTGTAAATACACAACATCCATTTAAATAAAAGAAGAATTAGATTAATCCTCAAAAGAAGATGCATAAGGAATTAATAATTTTCCGCGGTGCTTCAATATGCTGCATGTCTTTTAAAAGTGATTAAGTGGATTCTGTTGCCGAAAGCTTTGAACGGAGTTTTAAAGAAAGTATTGAGTTTTAAAGAGTTTGCACGTGATGTGTGATGGAAATGTTAAAGTTTGACGTGGATTTTTGTGGATTTAAGTCAGTGGTGGGCAACCTGTGAGTCGTGGCACCCTGGTGTGCTGTCAAATATTGCTGGAAATGCTATGAACCATATACCGTGTATGGTTTTGGTCAAGGCTTATCTCCAAGTTGTGTCGCGGCACATAGGTTGCCCACCACTTCTCTTTTTTATTACAGTGTCGGCCTAACAATTTAATAGCCCGGGTTCGATTCCAGGCAAAATCTAGTCAGCGTTGGGTCCTTTTTTGCTGTTTCTAGTCACCCACTAACTTAAATCCATAAATTCTTAATTCCAATTCTTCCTAAATCACATGACTTCATAACAGCCTTAAACGCCTTTTCTTTTAATACCAACAATCACCTCATAGCTGTCCTGTTCCTGGTAACTTCATTATTTATTAACAATGTGACGTCATTTGACTCTATTCTTATAAATCAATGTCCAATCTAATTGCCTATATCTTGACATTAAAAGCAATTCCAAGAAGGTCTATACATAGCCAATTTCAGGCACAACGGAAATAAAATAAAATTCATGGAACTTTTTATCACAAATGCTGTAGATTCTCGAATGTTGATAAGCATCAAGTAATTAAAAATTTCCTAATTAGAAAATCATTGTAATGAGCGACTATCACTGATTCACGAGTATTTTTTGTAATGTTTGCTTGCTATCATGGATTGCAGGGTAGGAGTTGGAAGTTGTTTGATGTTTGAGGTGGTGTTGGAGCAGGGAAGATGTGTAGGTGATTCTGCTTGAGAGATTTAAGGGGCTTTGTGGTCGATTGTGTAAGTAGTTGGTCTTAAAGCTGTAGCTCTGAGGTCGTGGGTTCGATTCCTATGAGATATTGACAGACTTCTGTCAATTACGACATTATAGTCTTAGTGTTAAGCTTTCGAGGGTCACTAAGATGCTTAGTAGAGTTCTAGAGACTCCGATCAAGATTGAAATTGGGACAACCTCGAGATGGATCGGTCTTGGACATCTTACAGGACAAGGGTTAAGAGGGAAGACTCCAGATTCGTTATTGATGCCACAAAAGCCTAGCTTAGTCTCTTAATTCCGTTTCGAGCAACCCGAACTCCGGAACCATGTTCAAATGACATCAGAATCCCCATAATCCCCATAGTCCCAATAGTCCTACCCCTACCTCCACCTCTGCATCTCCTTATTCGCTGCTTCCACAAACACATAATGTACACTTTTTCCCATTGCCTTTTCCTCATTTAAATGCTCATTAAAGATTAAAACTTTCCATTTTCATTTCATTCTCTGCTCGTGCACTAACTTTCAGGCATTTATACCTTTTTTGACTCCTTCTTGTTTCATGACAAATTAGAATTGTGGGCTCTTTATACTCACTAACACGTTCTCTGTGCAAAGAAAAGAAATGAAACTCTTTTGTAGTAAGGCAATAATGGTGGTGAGGGTGTGAGGTGGATTGAGAATTGAAAATTTAATGATAATGAATTATTAAATTGCCTTATGCCTGAATAACAAACCACTCATCGTTTAATATTTGAAAAATGGAATTTTCACTTAATTATTTACAAACGAGATGGAGATTTTTTTTGGATTTAATGTAGTTTAGGGAGGAGGTGTACGTGGAATTGAAAAGGTCAATTTGATTGGCTGGATTGGGAGGTTTGAGTGAGTGGATAGGTTTGGTATTGGAATATTATTGTTGTTGATTAGGCAATCTATTTCTGAATTTCAAATTAAAAGTGAGCATTTTGGTGTTGCTGAGTAGAGGATCTAGTTATAAATAGGAATTGCGATGGACTTCGGGTTGATATGAATTTGAAAGTAAGGTGGACTTGAGCTGTGGTCTAATACAGCGAAAAGAGCTGCGTTATAAGTGCTGGATAAAAAAAAATATTTAAATCTGCATTGTGCCACGTTCTCAAATAACCTCAGGTAGCTCAGTGATGTAAGCAAATAAACTCGGTGGTAAGAGCATGTGACTAAAAATCATACGACGTGGGTTCGAGTCCCACTTGGTCTATGTTGGATCGAATTGTAGTTTCTTCTCTAGAACCTTAGAAGTAGTGAGGTTCCGAACAAAATCTTGAATTGCTGCCGATCGACACAAACCGTATTGTTACTACAACAGTTGCCGAGACGGAAGTGTTTTAAGCGTCAAGTCTAGCCATTTGGCAAATTTAGTTGTTTCGCTTAATGTCTGCAAGTTAGTTCTAAGTATACTTCCAACTAGTAGTCATACTGACATTCGTACTGAAATGTGCCGATCAGGCTTAAGTCATGAATCAAACTTCACCATAAAAATGCGCTTTTTTCCACCATATCCATCTTCAATCCCCATTGTTTAATCCCTTCCTAATTTCATTCTTTCCGATTCTCTTCACTAATTTTCTTTTGTTAATACTTTTTGAGGCCCATAAGGCAAGAAAGGATAAAAAGGTGTAAATTTCAGAAAATTTACAGTAAGACACCTTTCGCCTTTTAATCATCATCATCATGATCATCTCCCCAACCACCCCCATCCTATCCACTTGACTTTTATTTCAGAAAATTCGAGATAAAGATGCGGATGAGCAATTAGCAGATACTAAACATTCTTTGTAGCATGAGAGATTAATTACATCTTCTTTTTTTTTAAATAGAATTTCATCTCAATGCCTTGATTTTTCGTACGGTTTTTGGAGTTAATAGGCGTATGGCTGGCAGCTGTAGCAAGGACGAATGGTGAAGATGAAGATGAAGGAAATGAAAAAAAGCTTTTAAATGAAATAAATACAAGCTTTATTTTCCCATGTGATTCCGATTTTTGCTGAATTAAACACTAACAAGAAAGGAATGGATGGATATACATACTCGTTAACTAAAATTTGTATTCATATTAACATTATTCGACACTGTATATGGAAATAGATATTATAGACCAGAGTTGCAAAACAGGCACCTGTGACAGGAAAAACCAATCAAATTCTTGGTAATTTGTATGGATTTGTAAGAAAAACCATATAAATTATCAGGAATTTGTACGGTTTTGTCTGGATTTGTAAGAAAAACCATACAACTTATTAAGAATTTGTACGGTTTTGCCTGGATTTGTAAGAAAAACCATACAAATTATGAAGAATTTGTACGGTTTTTGCCTGTCACAGGTGCCTGTTTTGCAACTCTGTTATAGATGGGTCGATAAATTTTCACATAATGTAGATAAGATGATGCAGATGTGATCGAACCTTTTTTTGTTGCTATTATTGAGGTATCTTTACCTTTTTTTCCTTAGAGTTAAAGCTTCCTTTTTTTGTATTTTTGTAAGTGGAGCTTTTGAGAACCCTTTAAAGTTCTTCTTTGTTTCTCATGTTAGTTTGTCCTTTTTTTTTGTTTGATTTAAGGTGATACCTTTGCCAATTTAGTATGTCATGTTACTGTTATGTAGTTACAGAAGAATTGACTTCTGGGAATTTTATGAGAAATGTTCATGTTAATGAATGCTTTATAGCTGGAAATTGAGGTCAAATGATGTCGATACCCAAGAATGTTGTTGAGGCCTGTCACAGCAAATTTGAATTGGAAAGGAAAATTGAGGTTAATTGTGTCATAATAAGATACTAATTGTGGTCAGAAAGTGTTAATGGACGCTAGAGCTTCATAAGGGTTGTTCAATTGTTATGATATGCAAGCTTATTATGTCCAAACAAATGATTTTCTTATGTTCAAGCTGTTACAAAGTTGTACTGAAGGAGGGTTCCTCAAGCCACTGGTCCAAAATCTAAGCCTAGAGTCTAGAGCATTGTTAGGCAATCCTTTTTGTGCCATGGCACACCTTGGTGGTAAACTTTGACCGAAACCTCACACGACAAGCATTTCATAGGATTTCCAAGCATTTTAGGCGTCGCACTAGTATGCCACGGCACACAAGTTGCCCGATATTGTTTTATAGTGGGATTCAAACCTAACTAGGATTCCATTTTATATGATACGAAAAAGTACATTTAACCATGTTGAGTTTTGAACCGGCGATAGAACCGGTTATAGACGACATCTGAGAGAGGCCATGGAGCACAGTTGATCTTGTAAGGCCAGCGAAGAAAGGAAGGAGTTTCGAACCCGTTATCACTGGACCGGTGTACAATGATTAATACCCGAATAATGAAGCCAATACGTCATTAAGTGACTTCGGCTCTCTTAAAGTTTTCTTGACTATTTCAAGTAGTTGATATTTTGAGATTCGAACTTGAGAATTTTGAGATACAAAAGCTTTTATCTACTGGATCCATCCCGAGCACCAAACCGAGGTGGCTTACATTCGGTATTAATAAACGAAGGTTAGCGGGGCCTTGTTCATTTGTGTCGTTTGGGCATCGATCCATATTACAATTATACTTCATTTCACTCAACTAGCTATCTACATAATACAATACTCATCCTAATTCAACCGCATTATCATGAATATTACACTCAATCTAACTTCATCCAGAACTGAATAAAAACAGAATATTACATTACGCATTATACACTCAATGATGTTGTTATATTCTAATTAAAGTTAAATGAATGATTAATTAACTTGTGTAGAAATAATCTCCATTTTGTAACAAGAACCCTATTATTACCACACTCGACTGTTATATTCATTTTAATTATCCTTGCAATTACGCCATTACACAATGGAGAGTCTAACAAATAAGCAAAAGAGAGTGGAGATTCTCGAGTGCTAATAATTTCACATTTTTTTTATGCACAACTATTATTCGCATTCATAGCTGAAGCAGTGGTGGGTAACCTGTGTGCCGTGGTACACATTGGTGGTATGCCTTGATGGAATTCACACATGGCATACGGTTTAGGGAATTTGGAATTAATTTTGAAGAGACATTAGTGCAGAGTTGCAACTTGGTTGCAACATCTAGCACCTGGCATGGTCAAAAACCATACAAATTTTCAAGAAATTGTATGGTTTTGTAAGAAAGGTCATACGTGTCATAGGCAAAAACCATACAATTTCTTGATAATTTGTATGGTTTTGTAAAAAAAAAAACAAGCACCTGACACAGTCAAAAACCATACAATTTCTTGATAATTTATATGGTTTTGTAAGAAAGGTCATAAATGTCATAGACAAAAACCGTACAATTTCTTGATAATTTGTATAGTTTTGTAAGAAAAACTACGGCGCACTAATGGATAGCTGTAAAACAGGAACCTTTCATAAGAAAAAACCGTACAATTATTTGGGTTTGTAAGAAAATCATACAAATTATCAAGGAATTGTACGGTTTTTGCCTATGCCGTATAACATTTCTTCCAAAAACATACAAATTATAAAGAAATTGTACGGTTCTTGTCTATGACAAGTGTCAGTTTGGTAACTCTGTATTGTTGTGCCTGTTTTACAACGCTGCATTAGCGTTCCTCAGCACACAGGTTGCCCACAACTGAGCTTTAGAAATGGAAAAAAGAAAAATTCTTTTATGTCTAATCGTAAATGCAGGAATAATTACGAGTTTTAAAAAACAAGAAGAGATCGACAGGAATTAACTCCTGCTGGTAATGAAATTTTCAGCTTTTGTTTAATGAAATGGAAACAGAGAGAGAATGAGATGAAAATTTTCTATGTGAATATTCTCGCCTGTGTTTGCCAGATTCATTAGTGAACTGAAAAACTCATTAAAATCGCATATTAAGCAGTATTTGATGGAAAGGTTTGTATTTCAATTTCAGTGAATGAATTGAATGAGGTAAAAAAAAAAAAATATTCGCTAATCGTATTTTTGCGTGTGACATGAAAAGGAATTTTTCACTCTGCTTTTTTTACTTTATTTTCCATTTATTTTTGCAATTGTAATGGATGATAGTCTTTCTCCTCTTTTCATACACAGTGTTGAGGAAATTAAGCTCTGTTTGCTACAAAGAAATGATTGAAAAGTTATTGTTGAAAAGTTTGACGCGTTTTTGGAGCGGAATAAGTATTTGAATTTCGGGGAAAAGTACTTTTTTGGTGGGAAATTTTTTTTTTTTTTTGGGAATTTATGAATGATGTGATGTAAGGATGTAAGGCGTATTGATGGATTTTGGGTTTGTGTTGGATGGGAGAGCTTAACTTTAGATATTTCTGGAACTTTAATGATGAATTTTTGGGAAGTAAATTGCTTAGTGCTCACCATTTTGTGCCAAGTCCCCAGAAAAATACAAGAAAATTGTCAAAATTTCCTACTTGGAGCATTGATGAGAATCGAACCTTGTTATTACGATTAATCACGTGTTTTTATCTATTTGCAATCGAGGTCTGACTAGTACTGATTGTTTAGCACAATTTAAACTTAAATAAACTATCAGAGCCTAAAATTGACCCAATTTCTGCAATAAATCAGCTTAGTTTCCTCACAAACAATGAGTTTGACACACCTTAACCCAATCGTCCTTCATTCTCTTGGATACGCCCTTGCTTACATGCGATCTATAGTGCGATAATGGAAATCTGCCAGTTGTCTTTTAGAGCATATTACAAATGATGCAGCTTTACTTAACATTAGAGAAATAGCTCATGCCACCGAGCCACTGTATAATTTGGCTCCATTCGGTAGCCATTTAGAAGGCATAGTTTGGAGTTCATGTGGAAGATGAATGGGTTACAAACAGGTCATTTGGCTTCTTTTGTGTCGCTCATCTCAATCTCAATCTCAATGCATCAATGTGGTCTGTCTGAAAGTTCAACCTAAATATTATCCGGTCTGTACTTCGTTAGAGATAGTACGGCATTTAATATCGGTAATCGACAGACGGAAGTCTGCTTTAGGAGACGTCTAAGGGAGGTCCTGGATCACGAGGTAAGCAACAAAGTATTTGCTTCGTTAGCAGTACAGAACAATTGATCTACCGAATATAATACCAGAAACTGCCTCTATAGCTTGCTACCATATGCCATCATTCAACAAACATAACCTCAAAAAAAGCTCAAAAGTCAATTCCACCTCGAGAAAGCAGCCTTCAAAAAGTCATGACAAATGGAATTTCTAATTAATGTAAACTGAAAAGTGATTAATATTCCATGTAATAATTACACCATCGCACATCATAAATCAACTCATCTAAATTACAATACTTAACTGCAAATGATCGACAACATAACACATTCACAAACATTCATATCTCTACACCCTCTATATCTATACATCACTCGTCATGTCATTTACCGTAGAAAATTTTTTCACCCATGGTGAACATCCTCACCCATATTAAGCATTAATATTATTATTTGTTATTTTTGTCTCTGAATGTTGAATTTGAAGTAAATTTATGAGCATAAAGCATAAAGCATACACAAAGAAAATGGATTCTAATCGTCCCTCAACCGTCACACAAAAACCTAAATAACAAATCAAATGGTAAATTTATTGTGATTCATGTACGTATATAGGATGAATATGTATTCCATCATAAAAGAAGGAACAGAAAAAAAGTTTTTCTTTATTTTTTTTTTCCCTTTTTACCGTAAACTTTTTTATCTCATTTCTTTTGGTGTATACGATGATGAACTAAAAAAGAAGTAGTAAGGAAGTAGTGGTTGAGTTATTGAGTAATTCAGGATTAGGGCGTTTTTTCTGGGAATCTAGAGTGAACATCAATTGGGAAGAAGACAATGCAGGATTTAGGGTTTGGAATTCAGTTCACTTAGTGTCAGTGATGGGCAACCTTTTGTCGATCGTGGCCCAATTCTAAAGCTGAAATTTTATCGCGGTACACAGGTTGCCCAACACTGTCTTAGAGCAACTTGATTTAAAATCAGACCGTTTGTAGCTTACAATAGAAGCTTATTAGAGCGATTCCATGAGTAAACGTAACTGAAAAAATTTTAGTACAAAACTTTGTATTCATTTTTCTCTTAAGTTATGCATTTTTAGTTAACTTTTGAAACACATATAGGATTATTTTTCTATTTTAAATGTGTTTTAAGTGTTTAAAGATCTTAACATAGCTTAATTATGCCAAAAAATGTGTTTTGTGTTTTGCAATAATCGGTCGAAAGTTAACCGATTAAGTTGAGTTTTCTTCAATTTTCTCCTTAATTACAGTAGTTACAGGCACAAATAAGATATAAATACAAAGCCTAGGCGTTTTCAAATGTATTTTGTGCAATATTTTCACACGAAAATGTATACTTAAGGAAATATTGACAATTGAAAATTTAGAAATTTTCGAAAAGTTAACCGATTAAGTTTAGTTTTTCAGAAAAATCTTTTGTTATATGCCTTTTTGGAGTGAATTTGTTATTTTTGTGGTTAAATATTACAATAATACATAA
Source organism: Chironomus tepperi (assembly GCF_022539635.2). Classification (NCBI taxonomy): domain Eukaryota; kingdom Metazoa; phylum Arthropoda; class Insecta; order Diptera; family Chironomidae; genus Chironomus; species Chironomus tepperi. The sequence continues at coordinate 9,954,021 of NW_027226207.1, forward strand.
TATAAGTTCATAACATTGTTGTAAAAGTAGTTAATTAAAGAAATATTCATAAAAAACTTTTAAGACAATTTTTTTTTCACTCATGGAATCGCTCATTAGCTTTGACACTCCTTACAAGCAAAATGCATGCTTTCATAGTACTGAAATATCAATATGGTACCTAAAATCGATCTCTTTTCCTGTTAAGATACTCAATTACTTGCTTGTCTCCTTGGCTATGGATGCTATGAGTCTATGGGTTTATTACAACACGTAAACGATGTAGTTGGTTTTGAACTTCGGAGCCTTCTTTTAGCTTGTAAAATTTAGAAACAGAACATGAAGTCGACTTTGGAATTTTGTACCAATGACAGTATATCATTGTCAAAATTCTTGTATACCTAGCAGTGGAGACACATTATGTGCCAAAGACTTCAAAACTGCACCCAAAACACGAACCGAGCTTCGTAACTTGAACAGTGAAATGGAAAAAGGGCTTCAAAAATTAGACATGACCTGGGATTGAACCTGAGACCTTTGACACGTAAGGACAATGCTCTACCACTTAGACCACTGATGCCATTTCACCGACTGTTTTATGTTCAGCAATAAACCCTGCAATAGGGTTTGTGCAATAGGGAATCTTAGGCCAAGTTCCGCAAACGTCAAGTTAATAATTGGCCGATCGCTTATAACTTTCAGGGGGTGAACATAATAAGTGAGTCGTCCCTAACTAGATAAAAGATAGACCATTCGTAGCCTGTTCCACTTTTGCCGCAACCACATTCTGCCTAACAAACTCAATCTCCATTAAGATAGTCATCTAATACACCAAATATAACAATAATCAATCATACTTTCTTCCATTTCAAGCTAATAAATTAGTCAGTAACCAAGCATAATACCTCACTTCAATTACAATGACTTATCCACTCAGTCAAAATGAACATAAAGCTCACATTTTGCCATAATATGAAGAACATTGCATTGAACATAAACTTATAGTGAAGATGAACCCTCACATTAGATATTCTTTGTATTCAATCACCTGATTGTTCAACATGATGGAAAAATTGATCAGACGAAAAAAAAAAGTTTTTTTTGTAGGGAAATTTTATTATTTGAATTTTTATTAGAACTGGGTTCGGCTAAATGTGAAATTTTGTATGTTATATTGCAGCAATAAAATCACTTAACCATTTGGATCAATTTTATCCAGATGGAATATTATCCCTTTTTATTTATTGTCCCAAAAATAAAGAGTAAACTTTTCTTTCGGGATGATTTTGGGTTATTTTTTGATTTGTTGAGGATAGGATGGAAGGGGGGAATGGGTATGGGGTGCGAATTATGTAGAATATGGTTTTATATGGGTCATGTGCAACCGCTTAGGAATGTGTTGTGACTACTTACCTCGCTGGTCGTTCATTTCAGTTATGCTTTCCCGAAATCCCGGTCCCGAAACTTTTCCGGGACCGGGACGGGATCGGGACGGGACCGGGAAATCCCGGGATTTCCCGAAAGAAAATATGTGCTAAAAAGTACAATATTTTAATGTTTTTTCAGTGTTTTTAAGCTTAATACGTATTGTCAAAAATTTAATGACGGATTTAAATTTTCAGAACTCTTGAACTTGATTAGTTTTAAATGATTTTAAAATTGAAAAACACTAAAAAATTCTGATTTTAACTTTCATATTCACCGTTTATATGGTTATGAAGGAAAAAATCTAAGTTATGAGAAATAATCTCTAATATTTGTAATCAATTTAAAAGAATTGAACCTTTCAATTTTTGAAAAACCTCAAAATAGCTGGAACTCAAAAGGTTTATTTAAAAAAAGTTTGTTTGATTTGGGTTTATAATATTTTCGACTGCATTTCAGAACAAAAATCAGAAGACCAAAATAAATTTGAAATTTTTAACTCAAAAACATTCAAAATACGAATTTATAGCTCCATATTTCTCATGTTTTTTGATAAAATTATATGATTTATTTTGATTTTAAATTTTTGGTTACAAATTAAACGTTTTTTATTTTGATTCTTATTATTTTGTTAAGAGTTTATAAGAATTTTTTAAAACCTGGTCCCGCGGGACCAGTCCCGGAAGATTTTCGGGACTCGGGACGGGACCGGGACGGGACAGTCCCGGGATTTCCCGGTCCCGGTCCCGGTATCGGGAAAGCATAATTTCAGTTGTGATCCATGGATTCTTTCATTTGGCATCTTTAACTGGCTATATCGTTAGTTCCCCTTTGACAATTGCCAATACCAAGTACTACATTGTCTCTACTGTGTTACGCACTAAGGACAGTATTTATTTGATCAATTATATGCCTAGTTCTAAGGACTATTTATGTTTTAATCAAGCGACTACTATGTAAAGTCATCGAAAGACGAGTGGGGCTCTTTATCTAAAGCACTCCATGCCACGCCTCTGTTAATAGAATGCTGCTACGTCGTTGTGTTGACGGCAAGATGTGATGGTGTCCTGATGGCAACTTGACGGCTGTGAATGATCCATTTTTAAGGCAATGAAAATTGCTTTGATTTGACGTGAAAAATGTCGCATCGAGGTATTCAGCGATGTACTACTTAGTCATTGTTAGAACGAGGGACATACAAGTTAGTCTACTAAGTCTGTCCAAACAGCTTGAACTTCAGGTTCCAAATTAACAACACTAGGAATTGAACTCAGGATATTTGACACGCAAGGCCAATGTTCTACAATTTAGACAATTGATGTCGCTTCCCTAATCATATTTAGTCCAGCATTTTACATATACATAAACAGACCGAATGGTTTCTGGATTGGATTTGTTGAAAAGGACGCCAGAGTCCTTAATATCCCAAACTGGCAGATAGTTTTGATGGATAGAGCTTTCTTAAAACATTTTCTACACGCTGCAATGAGCCCTCGTGCGCCCCAGCCAAGGAAGTGAATTACATATGCATAGAACGTGATGGTAAAAGAGCACAGGAATGACTAACAGAGGAAGCTGTTGATACAGATTTTGTTGTACCTTAGTATTGGAAATTGGCAAGTGGAAACCAACGGTAGAACCAGCTTAAGGCGACAAATATATGAAGCCATGGATCACAATTGATCTGTACGACCAGCGAAGTATGTAAGTAAATGTAGAACGTCATATTTAACCTACTTCATCCTCATCCATAAAAATTGCAAAAATATCAATCTACATGCAAATAAATACATGAAGCTCAGCTTATCTTTCACTTGAGTGCAAAAAATATTTTCATACCTGTTTGAATTTTTTTTTTTCATCAATTGCCAATTGTTATTATTGTCATTCACTCATCCATGCATGCATTATGTAAATTTACTGATTCATTCATTCATCCATGTACATCATATCGTTATATCCATCGATCAATATTGATATGGCGTAAAAAACGATGATGATGATGGGAAAAAAAAAATTTGTTCATGTGAATGAAAACTCTTTAGTGTCAAATTCAGCGACTAAAGAGAGAGAGAGAGAGGAAGTAATCGATAATCATGTGATTAAAATAAACATTTCTTGTCATACACTCGTTAACTCATATTTATCAGACAAAAGAAAAAAAATGTGATTATAATGATAATAAATGTGAAACGTGTATACACACATTACGTATGAAGTCTAAGGAAGCATTAAATATGAAAATAAGGAGAGACATGAGCATGGAGATGGAAAGGAAGGAAAAATTATATTTGAATAAATGATGAAGAAAATTGACAATTTTCCTCTTTTTTCATGCATGATTTTCAAATAAGCTCACTTATGAGGCAGGGGAGGTACAGTAATGATGAATAATGTCTAAAGAAGGTCTAGTCTATTGTTTCTGTTTGATATTACTTTGGAATATGATAAGGTATGGGGTATGCAAGGGAATATCTAGAGTATGAACTAGTACATACCCTTGTAGAAACCAAAGTTATGTTGTACAAGACGCTTATCCGGTTCAGAAACCTGAAACTCAACACAAGCGGATGACGACGCACTTGGTGTATATAATAGACGAGTGCTATGGTCGATTAATGCCCCTGTGAAGAAAGCAGGAGAATACAGGAGTAGACATAATAATGAACTTATCTGTTATTCCAGAATGCAGATATAGTGACAATACAAAGTGCGAATCGCTTTAGATGGGCAGGCCATCATTCAGAAGGTTAAATGACGCCCCAGTCCTTAAGGTAACTACTTCAGACTTTGTGGGTGAAAAGATCGCAATATCAATAAAGCTGATATTGTGAGATGCATTAAAGTGAATAGACTTAGGTGGGCTGGACATATGATTAGAAGACCTGTGGATACTCCATTGGTAAAGGTATTTAAATCCGACTTTTTAGATGGCAAGAGATCGCGCGGTTGGCCAAAGCACTCATGGAAAGAAGCTGTCAATAGAGATAGTGTCACACTTGGAATTGGTAATTAGCAAGCGGTAGCCAGCGATAGAGCCAGCTTCAAGAGCCGACTGAGGGAGGCCATGGATCACACTTGATCTGTACGGTCAGCAATGTAAAGTAAGTAAGTAAACACCCGAGTAGCAGTAGTACATAGTCTAGTAGTAGGACATAGGCAAGCAGTGGTAGTAGTACCTGCTCTAGTAGTAATCTGCATAGTCTAGTACCCTATATGCTATAAAATTGTACGACACACCATATCTACCAATGTCAAACCCCAATCCCTTCAGACTATACCCTTCCCCCTTCCCATTGTATGCAATCCACACCATTCCCAAACAACTCCCCCAAAATGAACTCAACGAGCATAAAAATAATGCTCAATGGAAATATTATGCAATACATCTCATTTTTTTTTTATATATTCATATCATTAAAGTACAATGGTGATATGAATTTTATGCAGTCATAAAGCTTGATGTGCATGTGTGCAAAATTGAATTGCGTTTTAATTTCAATTTTTTTTTGACTTACATCAGCGTAAAATAATGCAATGTGGCGGTGCTTCATAAGCTCCATAGAATGATGGGTGTTAAAAATGAATGCATGAGAAATAAATGCGGTAAATTTGTTGTCTCAGTGACTCAGGACGGGATTCTGATGGAGAATTTTTGTGAACATTTGGCAAATCGGATTTTTCATCCACGTATGGCTTTTGCGTTATCTAGATTATTTCCTTCTTGGAATGTTAAGGCTTAATCACTTGAGCAATCCATCATCGACATTCAATCTTCTCTAAAATGTTTATTCAGGATTTTTTGTGACTGTTGATTTTTGTTTTTGTCTATTGGTCTCTTTTAAGCTCTTAAAATAAGCTTGTGAGGATGTGGATTATTGAAGGGATGTGTATCACTATATTTTTATATCTTTAGGGTCTGTATCTGTATCTGTATCTTAGGGCGTCAACTAAGGGAAGCTATGAATCCAATTTGATCAGTACGATCAGCGAAGTTAGTTAGTAATTGGGGCTGTTATGTCCGTTAGCAATGTGTAAATATCTTTGTCATATCGACAGGACTCTTTATAATGATTGAGAGGATCCGGACTATGGTGGGAATCGAACCCAGGTACTGAAAAGAGAGTGATACAGATTTACAGTCTGTTGCCTAACCATTCGACCACAGAGGCTTTACTCTCGCTTTGACAGATTTGCATATATTTGGCTCGATACCTCAGATCAGAGTTGGTAGGACTTTGAGAGTTTGGACTTCAAAAGTCCAAAAAGGCGCCTCCACTGTTGAGTTGCCTCCCTAAAAAATTTGAGTCTAAACTTAAATTTAGGCCTCGACATAAGAGTCCTGCTAATTCTGCCTCAGATTCCATTTTATTGATTTTGAAATAGCGCAAGAAAGGCTCAAAAACTCTAGTGAGAAGCTGTCAATAGAGATAGCATGGCATTTGGTATCTAAAATTGGAAGACGGAAGCCAACGATAGAGCCAGCTGTAAGAGACATCTAAGGGAGGTAATTGATAGCAATTGATCTATTTGATTGACCAGAGAATTAAGTTGTTAATCTTAAATTCCTTACTTTTTAGACAACACAGGACCTTAGCTCTAAGCTGCTTTAACTATTTTGAGTCTTAATATTGTGAGAACTAGTTAAATTACGTCAATAACTTGCAAAAAATTGAAATTCCGAAAAAAATATTTTCAGCCCGGGACCTTCAAAAGAAAAAAAATTTGTATGGAATTTTTGACTTTTTGAAAAATCGGGACATTTTGAGGCTTTGTCGGGACACAGCAGTAAGGGAGAAAAGTACAGTAATGTCCCGGCAAAAATACAGCTCTGAGCTGCGTCAATAAGCTAACACACTAGTTTTGGGCATGTTTTGGCTCTAAATGAATAAGTTGCAAATGTAGGACTCGAACCTATACCTGATAATTTTTCGTCAAACCTTAACTTGATGAAGCTTCACTAGTTTATCACTAGATCATTCATCCTGCCGCAGCATCTACACACTTCATTAAAAATATTTCATTGTTTATCCTACATCTTTACCATAAATTCTTATTTTCGTCGCTATATCCAATTTTCTAAAAAAAATTAATCTAAAACATTTTTCATCGCTGATATCCTCGTGCAGCATCAGACAATGAAGTAAAAAATATTGAAATTTACGTTAGCGGAAAGGATAACACTTGAAGTAAAAATTGAATATACTGCACAAATGATGATGATGATGATGATGGTTCATGTGAGTCTTTACTCATTACAAATTCGAATCATAAAAACATCATCTCCGTCTCAGTAGAAGCAGAAGCTAAAAATCCCATGTGTATTTTGATGCAATAATCTTATAGATTAAGGTGGTGCGTTGGCGTTCATTTTGGGTGAATGGTCGATTTATGGCTGTAGATTGAATATTGACTTGGTTAGCTTGGTTTTGATTTATGTGAATGTAATTGACTGAATTTTGAGGGATTATTTTGTAATAAACTGTAGCATTAAGTAAATTTGAAGTTCAATTGAGTGAGTGACGGAGTGTGTGGGTGGATTGGATGTGTCAATGACTAGATAGATGGATTGTTGGTGATGGAGATTGATAGGTAAAGGTGATGGGTGGGTTGGTGGCTTTTTTGGATGTTTGTTGATGGTTTGTTGGAAGAGCAAGTTTGTGGCTTATTCAGTGGCAATTTATAGCTCAAGAGTCAAATCAAGAGTGAGGGTAGCTTGAGTGTACTAGGATACACTACTCTACTATGTCGGTTCTTCATGGAGTACCCAGGTGGACCTACTTATAGAATATTAATCCTAATCTAGTCTCAAATTGTTCTATCTACGGGTAACACTAAAAATTAACATACACAATTGTAAATCGGGAAAGGGGGGAATTTGAGGGGGGAGGAATAGTAGGAAGGAACAAATGACGTATTCAGGAAGGGTATAGAGGGTTGGGGTCAACTCCCCTTCTTCATTTCATTCAAAATCTATCAATTTGGAGAAATTTGAGACTTTTGTGTCTAAAAACGGAAGAAACAGTTTGTTGTGGAAAGTAAGGGGCATATCGCGTATTCAGGAGGGTAGAGGGGGTTGGGGTCACCTTTTCTTCCCCATTTTATTCAAAATCTATCAAATTTAATGAAATTTGAGACTTTTGTCTCTAAAAACGAGAGGAACAATTTGTGGTGGTGGGGAGGGGGTAATTATGGGACATACTGTGTATTCAGGAGGACAGAGAGGTTTGGGGTCATCAACCCCTCCCTACTTTTTCTTGATTCTCCAAAAAGCTGGCTACGCTAAGGCATCGTCCCTGAGGGAAGCGTTTGACACCTTTTTCTCTAAAACATTGCACAATGCTGTCCAAAAGGACCCCTTCTTCCTGGATATACTCCAGTATGTACCGTCTCCAGTCATCCCTAGTTATTAAAGATTCAAAAAAATGCACCTGAACCACCCAACAACCCCAAAAACTCATCAACTTTCAAACTATTTTCTCTATTTTCTCTATTTTCTTTCCCCATTCACTTCACATCCAACAAAACCTTGATTCAATCAAGCTGAGTAGTTGAAAGTGTGTGTGTATTTTCTATGCGAATATCGAGTGAATGGAAATAAAGGTTGTATTTATTTATCGAACAGAACGTGGGAAACAACTTGCATTTTTCAGTCCCTTTCTTCTCTGCTCTATCATCACTAATAATGTTTTTGTTGGACCTCATTATGTATTTTCCACAAGCTTTACCGTAGCAAAAACCTTAAACAGTCAATATTATTTCATTTCATTTCCTTTTTGCGGCACACAAACCAAAAATATCTATTTCTAAAACTTCTCCTTTTATGTATGTGAATCCCTTCTTTTTTTTTGGGGTACTTTTTGCGATGACAACGAATGTTTGTGCTCCTTTTGTCCTTTCTCCGTCTCCAAACAAAAAAAACTCTCGACATTCGACATTTATGTTGATTTGCTGATTTGTTAAGGAATATTTTCTATTTTTTTTTTCTTTCTGTGTCCTCTATGCTGTGTGCTTTCGCATTCATGGTATTTCTCTCATCTGTGTATTTTCATCATCTCAACAAGTTGAAAACATTCTTGCCATTCTATTCAGGCTTGGTATGATCAGACATCACGTTCGGATGAGATGATGGGACGCATTTTTGCTTTGGGGTAATTAGCTTGCAAAGGCTTGGTTGTGAGTGTGGAATATATTTTTTGGGAGGTATGGTGATGGAAGTTGTGTGACTATAGTGAATATAGAAAGGTATTGGGGGAATTTTGAATATTTTGATGGAAATTATTCAAATTCAATGGAAGTATGGTTTGTTTTGGTAAGTTTTGAGAATTTGTTGCTCAGAGTTGCTCAGTTTAATCTAAAATTTGCTTAGTTTTACTTAAAGTTGCTCAATTTCGCTTACCTCGCCTACCTTACATCACCTACTTCAGCTGAAAATTTTCTCAGTTTACTATAATTTGTTGAATTTTGCTCAGTTGGACTCCAATTTGCTCACTTTACTTAAACACTATTCTATTTTCCTTGATTTATATCAAAAATTCTACATTGTTGCTTAGTTTTACTAAAAGTTGCTCAGATTTTCTATTTTAAAATTGCTAAAAATTTGCTCAGTTTGTTGCAAGTTGCTTAATGTTGCTCTGTTTAACCCAAATGTGCTCATTTCATTGTAAAATGTGATTAATTTTACTTAATTTTGATCAAAAACTTCTCAGTTTTACTGAAATTTGATCAAAATTTGTTCTCTGTTGCTCAATTCTTCTAAAATTAATCCAATGTTGCTCAGATCAGTCTAAATTAGCTCACTTTTATTTTAAATTAAAAATTGCTGATTTTGCTTAAAAATTTGTTCAATTTGTTGCACGATTTTGACTGAAAATTGCTGACTGTTGCTCAGTTTTACTGAAATGCTTAACTTAATCAAATTTGCTCAGTTTTTCTAAAAATTGCTCAATTTTGCTTAATTTTGATCAAAATTGCTCATCTTTGCTCAAAATTGCTGATTTTGCTTAAAAATTTGTTCAATTTGTTGCACGATTTTGACTGAAAATTGCTGACTGTTGCTCAGTTTTACTGAAATTTTCTCAATTTTGCTCAGTTTTAGTAAAAGTTGCTCACACTTGCTCAGTTTAATTTAAATTTCCTCAAAAGTTGGTCAGTGTTGCTCATTTTTATTAAAATTTGCTCACTATTGCTCAGTTTTTTCAAAATTTGCTCAATGTTGCTCAGTTTTACTTTAACATTTCTCAACCACTTTAATCATAAATATGCAACTAAATCCATTATTTAATGAATCATTCCTATTAATCCACTTAAAAAACTTCCATTAATCGATCGAAATTTACCTAATAAATAATTCAAATGTGAAATCCTTACAAAAAAAGAAGCATTAAATCAAAAGCTCACTGATTCCAAGATACCCAATTAGTTCAAATCCCTCTCTCTCTCTCATCAAGTCATTTAGCCAATCAGTCAAAATGAATAATAAATGACATTATCTAAGTGAAAATGGTCCAAAAATATTCATGAATATAATCTAAAAACTTTCGGTCTATATCTAAGTGATAAAATGTAGAAAAGTTCCATAATTAAATTATAATCTCCGTTATTTCTGATTTCAACGTAAAGAGCCATTCCTGACGGTCTTTAACGGATATAATAATATTCATGCATCTTTTTGGTATAAATTAATATAAGAATCCCGTCTCTATTGACAATAAAAACACCTGTTTTCATTTTCAAAACGATAATTTGATGTAAAACTTTTTCCTATTCGCTTCCTCTCCCCACCATCAACATCGCATGTCGAGGGCTACATATAATAATATAATAAGTAAGGCGTTGTTGGTTAAAAAAACTTTTCCACTTTACCATTGTTTTTATTGGTCCCGGAAAAAAAGAATAATAATATAGCACGGAGAAAAAGAGGAATTATAGTCAGGTTGCAGGAACAAAAAAATAACATTTAACACCATTGATGGTGTATGGCATATTATACACGTACTTTTCCCATTCTCAGGTGGTTTTTTTGCTGTTGCTAGAGTTGGGAAATGTTTTTGTTTTTTTGTGTGATGTATTGCGTCATAGGATGATATTGAACCTTTATTGGGAAGTGAATGAGTAAAGAATAGAAGGATATCGTATTTAATATTGAAGAGCAACTAAGCAACTTAACTACAGCATGGTGAGCTTTGATAGAAGATCAAGCAATTTTTTTTACAAAACTGAGCAACTTTACTCAAAAATTGAGCAACTTTACTTTAAAACTGAGCAATTTTGATAGAAAACTAAGCGAATTTCCTGGAAAATTGAGCAACTTTGCTTGAAAACCGAGTGACCTTGGAAGACAACTGGGCAATTTGATCACAAAACTGAACAATTTTTGCATTACACTTGGAAAAATTATTGGAACACTGAGCAACTTTGCTAGGCCACTAAGCAACTTTGAATAAAAATTGAGCAACCTAACTGCAAAACGGAACCTTTCTGCTTGGAAGTTGGACATCTTTTCTTGAAAACCGAGTAAATTTGTCTAAAAACTGGTCAATTTTATCACAAAACTGAGCAACTTTGACACACACTAAGCAACATCACTAAAACAATGAAGAACTTTTTGTTTTAATTGAGCAACTTTACCAGACAATTAACTAACTTTGTTTGACAAATGAGTAACCTAATTACAAAATTGAGCAACTATGTCAATATAATGAGCAACTTAACTACATATAAAAATGCAATAAAATTAATTCACTTTGTGGACAAACTGAGCCATTTCCCTCCACAAAATTGAGCAACTTTCTTCTCATAACTGAGTAACTTTAAAATAAAATTGAGCAACTTTGTCTAGACACCGAGTAACTTTTTCTAAAAACTTAGCAACTTTACTAGATCACTGAGCAACTTTGCTACATATTTAAGTGAATTATTTGCTGGACAATTAATCAATTTTATTATACAACGGAGCAACTTTCCTTACAAACTGAGCAATTTTGCGACAACATTGAGCAACTTCAAAACAAAACTGAGCAATTTTTCGATCAACATAACAACTTATCCAGATAACTGAGCAAATTTTGTCAGACAATTAAATAAATTTACCATAAATGTGAGCAATTTTTCTATGAAAATGAGCAACTTTGTAAGACAACTGAATAATTTTATCACAAAACTGAGCAACTCTTCTGTAAAACTGAGCAACACTTCTGAAAAACTGAGCAACTCTTCTGTAAAACTGAACCACTTTGCTAGAAAACTGAGCTAACTTTTTTAAAATTGAGCTTAAAAACTAAGTAAATTTTTGTGAGATTGCTTGAAAACAACTTAGCAATTTGATCACAAAAGTGAGCAACTCTGCCAGAAAACCGAGCAGCACTTTTATAAAATTGAAAAATTTTCCAAAAAACTGAGCAACTCCAATTGCCAACTCTGTCATCCATCTCACCCAAAAGCAAAAGGAAACATAAACTTTTCGTGTTTTAGAATTTTTAATAGAGTTATAAGCAGCTGAACAATACAATTTAAAACATTCCTCTGGTTTACGAATTTCTCAGATAAAAATGCGTCAAACTGTGTTGAAAAAAATTTCCCCCAAAAAATTTCATTTTTTCATATTAATAACTTTCACATTTTCATGGTTTGTGGTAAAGTCGACAGCAACTTTAGTAGAATAATGAAAAGTTTTACAAAAACATTTGAGCAATTTCGCATAAAAATGGAAAAATTAATTTGCTAATTTAATCGGTTTTATTTACAACATGATTTATTGTACAAATTGATTTTCAATTTTTTTTCAATTGCAATCATAACAAAATGCAATTTTTATAGCAACTTTTCAGATAAAATAAAATAAAATTGAGATAACTGTCAAAATGAATAAAAAAAGAGAATTTTTTTAAAAAAGCTTTTCTTTATGAGATTTTGGACAGCTTTTAAATTTGTTGCAACATTTGTTAATATTGCAATTCATATTAAACAGCAATTTTAAAAACTAAAATTTGAAAATAAGCAATTTTTGTCGATGGCAATCAAAAAAAAGTTTTGCAAAAAACTGTCGATTCTAAATCTAATTTTCCAATTTTTAATCAATCGTTTTTAAATTTTTTGAGTTTAAGCAGGATACAATTTAAAAAGTTATCTATTTCTGGATTTGGAAGGCAAACAAATTAATTTTTTCAATTAATAATTTTTAATTTTAGATTTGTTAAATCGACACAACAAAAAATTTATTAAAAGATATTTTTTTATTGAAAATTAAATAAAATATGCGGTTAGATTTACATGATTTATTGTAAAAGATTTTCTTTTTTTTTCATATTGATCGCATGCTTTATATTCAGAAATAAAATAAAATTGAGCTGTCAAAATGAATAAAAAAAAGTTTTTTTTTTTCAAAGCTTTTCATGTGCCATTTTGGACAGCTTTTATATTTGTTGTTGTTCATATTGATTCATATTCACAGCATAAAAATAAAATTTGAATTTTGTTTTGTCGATGGCAATCAAAAAAAAGTTTTGCAATGTTTTTAAATTAATTTTATTTTTAATCAATCGTTTGGAAATTGAGTTTTTTTTTGGGATGAAGTTATCTATGGATTGGAAGGGGAATTAAGTTTTTCAATTAATATTTTTAATAGATTTATTATAAATTTATAAAAAAAGTAATTTTTTAATTTTGGATAATTATCAAATACACTCATGGAAAAATTTGAAAATTAGATTAATTTTGAAAATTAAATTTTAAATTTTGTATTAAATTTTTTATGTTTTTTAAAATTTTTAATTTCTAAATTTTTTTTAAATTTTAACCGTTACAATTTTTAAATTTTTTTTAAAAATTCAAAATGATTTTAAATTTTCAATTTTTAAAAAAATTAAGTCTTTAATTTTAAAAAATTCTAAAAATTAATTTAAATTTAAATTTGAGAAAAAATTTAAAATTTGTTTTAAATTTTGTATTGAAAAACACTACAAAACTTTTTTAATTTTTTAAAATTATTTCTAAATTTTTGAAGAAAACCGAAAAATTGAAAATTGGGTGAAAATCGTTTGAATTTAAATCGAATGCAATGTCCTTTTGGTTTTGATACTCTATCCTTTAGATCACCGAACCATTTTAAGTTAGTTAAATTTTTGAATTTTAATAAAATTTTTAAAATCAGTTTTGAATTAAATTTTTTTAAATTTTTAAATTTTCGAATTTTTAAAATCAAGTTTTTAAATTTTTAAATTTTTAACTTTTTTTTATTTTCAAAATTAATTTCTTACATTTTTAAATTAAGTTTTTAAATTTTCAAAAACAATTTTTTAAAATTTTGAGTTTTCAAAATTGAAAATTTTAAATTTAAGTTTTTTTTTATTCTAAAATATTTTTACAATTTTTTTTAAATGAATTAAAAGCAGTTTTTAATTTTTTTCATGAGTGTATTCAATTCTAACCCCAAAATTCCTTACAAAGCTTTTCCATCCATATCACCTCCTCCACCTACTTTCATATCCACTGCTCTCTTTCATTCCACATATCAAACCTCAAACGACTCTAATTAAAGCAATAAAATTACATTCTACCATGCACAGCAAAGTAACTACCTCAAATACTTTATTCATAAAAGCATGAAAAGCTCCTCTCTTTTTTTATTCAATTGTTTTCATTTCATTCTTATACGAAACAATTTTTTTTATGGCTTACAATAAATTTCTCTTTTCAATTATGACTACAATATAAAGTACTGAAAGGAACTGTATCTACATATATATACAATAGTGCACGTATATATATATTCGAAAAAAAAAAAATAAGAAAAACTTCAACCGACAAAAAGCCACAATGTGTTCATTTATAATGGAAGCGACTTACTCGAAAAAAAATCAACATCCTGAAAAATGATGTGAACATAATATAATGCAGTAGCATTCAGTGAAAAGATAATGACGGAGGAGGCACATTTACAATAACTGAACGACTATGTCTATAGACATTTATATATATTTACATGCAATAAGCCACCATTGTAGGAAAGTTACAGAAGTGGTCGACCTTATCAGGTGACTTCAGCGCATTTTTGTCCCAAGGCAGCAGTAATTTTGAATTAAGCATGAATAAGTTTGATTTTCTAACGATTTTTTAGAATTTAAATTTTCTAACGGCTTTTTTTAAATTTGAATTTTTCTAACGGTTTTTTAGGATTTAAATTTTTTAACGGTTACTAAAAATTCAAACTCGTTCTTGATCTAGATAGCCAGGCAACCAGTCAGCCAGACAGCCAGGTAACCAGCCAGTCAGCCAGGTAACCAGTCAGTCAGCCAGACAGCCAGGTAACCAGCCAGTCAGCCAGTCAGCCAAGCCAGCAAGCCAGCAAGCCAGCAAGCCAGCAAGCCAGCAAGCCAGCAAGCCAGCAAGCCAGCAAGCCAGCAAGCCAGCAAGCCAGCAAGCCAGCAAGCCAGCAAGCCAGCAAACCAGCAAGCCAGCAAGCCAGCCAGTCAGCCAGTCTGTCAGTCTGTCAGCTAGCCAGCCAATCAGCCAGTAGGTCAGTCATACAACCGGTGCCCAGCCAGTCGAAGTGCATTATTAACCGCCCCTTTTTTGTCAAAATGGCGCTAAATTTAAGAGAAGCAGCATGAAGGCTGTTGTTGTGTATTATTATGTTGAGATATAAAATTATAGCTACATGTTTGATATTTGTGAGATGAGAAAAAAAAAATTTTTATTTAAATATAATTAAATTTTCATGAAAATTCATATTTTCCATCTTCACATCGTATCGCGATGAATATCATTTTTCCGTGTAATGTCTACATATGTCGGGATGCTGTTTAAGATGAAGATTGAGGCATTTACACTCGAGGTATTTTTTGTTGGATTTGGTAAGGGGTTTCTGAGAAATTTTTCTTGTTGGGATCCTTTTTGGATGGGAAATTGAGAAAAAGGTAGCAAGAAAATTTTGATGTGGCTTTAAATGAACGGCATGTGCAGGAGATGGTTGTGAGTTTATTGACGTTCTTTAAGGGTGTGAGCTTTAAAGCTCATGTTTTGTTTGTAATATATAGTCGGCATTTTGCCGTATAGTTGAATAATCCCTGATAGCTCAGTGCGATAGGAGCATGCGACCGGAAATCGTTGGATGTGGGTTCGAATCCCATTTCTGATCCGTTGTTCTGAATTAAATACTGTTTCTGGAGAGTTGGGTGAGGCTGTCGATCTGACTCGCTGGCTGACAAACTTCAAGTGTTTCTCCTTCGCATGGTGCTTCCTGTTACTTACTTACTTATGGAACCAAACTTGGCAACGGCCGAGTCTACAAAATGATTTCCATCTGACTTTGTTGCTTGGGATACGTTGTTCTGAATTATACTGTTTCAGGGGAGTTGTGGATGTTTTCGATCTGGCTTGATGACTGTCAAAACGTCAAGTGATTCTTCTTCGCATAGTGCTTCCTGTTGTTCATTAATAATACTGCAGACGACCGAAGCTGTACGCGGATTGAACAAAATTGTTTCAAGACAAAATGTCCCTCATAGTTGAAAAGCCTTTCATCAGATGGGATAAATCGGCGCTCCAGTAATAGTGCTTCTGTTAAAAGCAAATCCAATTTACAAATTTCTTACAAATCAGAGTTGCAAAACAGGCATGAGAACCTAAACCATACAAATTCGGAGCATGATTCCAGTTTCTTAATCCATACAAATTATCAGAAATTGTACGGTTTTTTCCACCAGATGCCTGTTTTGCAAACTTCTTACAAATTATCAAAATTTAAAATCAAAACTTATCACATCTGCATTGACAATTTCCACATCAACAATGACTTCTCATTTCCTCAAGTGTATCCACATTGAAGCACTTCTTAAAAAGGAAACAAAAGAAAAATTCCAAAACCACATTTTGTTATGTTTCAATTTTATGAGAAAGCATGGAAATCCATAAAATTGTTATTGTTATGGATGAAAAAAAGAAAAAAGCCATGAAGTTGAGGCTTTTTTTATGAATTTATGACGGCAAACATCATCATATTCATCTTCTTTGCAGCTCACAATGTCATTTATGTCCTTTTTTTGTTTAAAGTTTTTCCTTCAATGCCTTTTTTTGAAAAACCAGCGAGCACTCATCGGACTAAAAGCTTCAGCCGTCATAAAGTACATCATGTGTGATGTATTACAGTGTAAAGTAAAGGCAATGGCAATAAATAACTTTATGTTTAGTCTCTCTCTCTTTTTTACTACATCAATATCAATACTTGTATCACATAATACGTTACAATGTTATGATTTAGGGTAATGTCTTACTCGTTTTTCCGGCACTTCAATAATGTTACAATATATAATACATTTTTTTTGGAGCGATAATACTAGATGGTGGGATGTGGCGAAGTTTGGAGGGGTTTGTTGACTTGGTTTGTTTGGTATCGAGGTCAATGCTGATCTGATCTATCGATTACTGTTGGGGATTGATGACTATTCTTAGCTTTTCTGAGGCTACTTACCGATTCTTAGATTCAAGGGGTGCCTTAATGTCTATCAGGAAGATTCCCAATTATAGTCCGAATCTAATCGACAGAAGTAATTCTTGACAGTCAAATGGCGACCACATGGAATCCAAAGACTAATTTTTAAAGCAGTAAATATGAAAATTGCCATTTTCACGCAATATGGCAGTTGCTTGGCTTTCAAATATGGGTGCTTATCGGGGAATATAAAGCTTTAAGTAACTAAGCCTCTGAATATTGACGCAATGAGTATTGAAGGGTATCTGTGGATCACAGATGATCTGTACGTCAAGCGAAGTAAATAAGAGTATTGTATTATAAGGATAGTCTCTGATGGGATTCGAACCCACATTCTCATAAAGTGGATGCTTGAAAATATCCAATCTGTAGCCTAACTACTCGGCCATGTATGCTCATTTCTCACACAAGCAGATTCACCTTCATATAGCTTTACATCCCAGCATCCATTTTCCTTTAAGACCACATATACATTTTCTAATTGCCCGTAGCCAGACAATCCATAACTTACTTACTTACTTTGTTGCCCGTACAAGTCATTTGTGATTCACAGCCTCCCTCAGATGCCGCCTAAAGCTAGCCTTATCGCTGCCTTCCACTTGCCAATTCAGACAATCCAACCATATAAATGCAGACAATCCACAAAAACTATACAAATCCAACATCCGTTCTGCAACTTATGTGAAAGAAAATTGATCACACAATGCGGAATGAAGAAACAATTGCGTGCTTGGTAAAGATTTGTTTTACATCTCTTCTTATTTTAGTGCATTTATCAGATAAGGTCTGACTATAGTTGCCTGATACTTTTCATCCCTGTAATCGAGACATTATAGGATCTTGATGTATGATATTTGATGCCACGACAAGCATTCTTGGATATAGCAAAAAAAAAATTGGTCTAGCATGAGTGGAAGCGATCAATTTATTGGAATTATGTGTTTGTATGTTATTTATTGTCTGTAATCAATACCCTACATCATATTCTTACTGTTTTTCCTTCTTTTTTGTTGTATATTGTGTGTTTATGATGAATTCATCCTCAAAAATGTGGCTTGTGCTATTTTTGGTAAAGTTTTCTTCTTGTTTGGTGTCTTGTGGATGAGTTTTGAATGGATTAGATGCTTGGATTTTCAATAATTTGATTGAGTTTGGCTATTTTGATTTTAAATTGTTTTTCCTTTATAATTTTCTTGTAAAACTTAAAATTTTGGCTTGCTTTGTTTTGATTTTCACTGAAAAAATTGATTTGCATCTTTTTAGAACCATACAAATGTTTGCATCTCTTTCAAAACCATACAAATGTTTGCATCTTCAATTCAAATTCTAAAAATCCGTTACAATTGTGAAAATCATATTCATCCTCTTATATCAACAAATCAGCTCAAATTCCTTCTTATTCATCTTCATACAAGTGTCATCTTCTGGGAAATCACCCAAAAAATCCTTATACATGATCCGTAATTTTTCCAAATAATAACCGTAATTTCTTTTGTTTAAGAAAGGATCTCCCCACAAAGCCTAAGTCATAAAAAATCTTCTTCAACTACATTAAGGACAGTCATCTCCATTCACAATTCATCAATTGCCATCCGTATCCGTATAAGATGAGACTTGACAGTTGTTAACCTTTTGGATTACATGAAAATATCATAAAAAAAAGAATCTTCGAGCTTGTAACGTTGACTAATAATTTCCATAAAAACCACATCGATAACTCATGCAGGATATCCTAAATTATCGTCATCTCACCTGATCCATTCTAATAAAAAAGGAAGAAGCGATTCTTGTGATGGTATGGATGAATTTGGTGTGATGCCTTAGGATGAGTTTGTAGCTTATTGTAAATGAATTTGGAGGGTTTTGGAAGGGTTATTGGTGAGTGAGACTAGTTGTATCTTGGTCAGTGGTGGGCAACCTTTGAGTTATTCGCGGCACAACTTGAGAGTAAATATCGACTGAAACCGCACCCGGCAAACGATTCGTGACACTTTTGGTAGCACCCATATTGTCCACCCCTATTCTAAGTCAACCTACATAACCCTATTTGGACAAAACTCTTCGAATCCCCCCTTGCCACCCTGGACACACCCTTTCCTAGTTAATGCCGTATTTCTAACCATTTGGATGACTTTGGATGAGTTTGTGGCTATTATGGATGGTTCTAAAAGATTTTGAAGATCTAAGGGTCGAGGTCAGGTGTATATCCAGGTCAATACCCCTTCTCCTGGATAAAACCCTAAGTTACCCCCTGTCACCCTGGACACAACCCTACATCTTGCCATTAACTAGTTAATACCTTATTCCTAACCATTTGGACATAAATCATCAGAAAATTAAAGACATCACCCATCTATGGACACAATCTTCTCACAAGGGTAATCCACACTCAGCACATATCAGTAGACGACGATGATCCGTGGATGAATGAATATTTTTTTTTCTCCTCTTTTTTTATGCTGCTCCTCTACTTTTAATTCTATAACATCTGGTATAAGTGAAATAAATGTTCTCACATAATAATTTACTACTTCCTTCATATTATACACATAGTTGCAATATATCCTACATCATGTGCTAATTTATGACCAAAAATAAAAGGAACTGCAGATGAAATTTTGTCCGTACGCCATCAATCTTCGCTGTTTTTTGGATAGGAAAATTAAATTCTTTTGTTGATTAATATTAAGATTAATGTGAAGGAAGTTGAGCTTTTATGGCTTAAAAGCTTCACATCCACAAAAGCACACGAAAAACTTTTCCAACTTTCTCCTTTTCTAGTTTTGATTGCACTGTAAATGGACATCAATTTTCTAGGATTTCACCATCATAATCATCATCATCATCATCATCATCATGCGATATAGTCTTATTCATCTCATTTTGTGTATTTATCACTTTGCATGGTCATGCTTGAAATAAGGAAGATGATGGAATCAGAGAAGGTAAAGGAAAATGAGGGAAAATATAATAATAATATGGGAGGAAATGGGAATGGTATGTATAGTTATGGATGTTGTATTTTGGAGGTAATGTGTGTGCTGGAGTTCAACATTCTGGATTAAATTAGGCTTTGGATCTATAAGCAACAGAACTTCATTTCAGAGGAATTAAATTTTGAACAAGAATTTAACGGTTTTTCAGATTTGAAATTTACCGTTTTTTTGAAATTTGAAATTCAAATCTTTTAATTTTGTATTTTAACGTTATTTTAGCATTTGAAATTGACAAAAATTAACGTTTTTGATATTTGAAATTTTGTATTTTGATAAACGGTTTTGTGTTTGAATTATAACGGTTTTTAAATCAACGGTTTTCTGAGTTTTGAAATTTGACAATTTTTGAAAATTAACGGTTTTTTGAGTTTTGAGTTTTGAAATTTAACAATTTTTTGAAAATTTGACGTTTTTTTGAGTTTTGAAATTTAACGGTTTGATGTTTGAAAATCTAAAT
Organism: Chironomus tepperi; assembly: GCF_022539635.2. Lineage (NCBI taxonomy): Eukaryota > Metazoa > Arthropoda > Insecta > Diptera > Chironomidae > Chironomus > Chironomus tepperi. The sequence goes on from NW_027226207.1 coordinate 9,974,368, forward strand.
TTAACAATTTTTTAAGTTTTTTGAAACATGAAATTTAACGACTTTTGAAAATTTGAAATCTTAATCTTTTGAATTTTGAAATATAGCCGTTTTTTTGTGATTTGAAATTTATAATAATTTCATAACCTCCAAAAACCATAACGAGCAACATCCTCTAGTTCCCCCCAACATGTACATTTATGACTGTGCATGAATCCCACAAACTTATTCTGAATAAATATTGAGAGATTATATCAATTTTAATAGAAATCTTCCATTTATTATTTGCGAATGTGTGCAAATATAAATCATTTACTCGTCCAACATGATGTGTGGAATTAGAAATAAGGTCTCTAGTTCCATATCACATAAAAATGATTTTTTTCTTTCAATTGACATTTACTTGCCATTCAGCATTAAAGGTATAGACATAATAGAATAGAATAGCATCGCTCATAGCCCACACACACACATTTCATTTCCCACAGCAATTAAATTAATTTTTTTTAATGCCTGACTGTCAGTGACGTTCATTTTTTTCTATGTCCTTTATTCCTCTTGTTCTTCGCATTTAATGCTCTGGTCTTGACAGACTATAAATAAACATCTTTATAAATTTTTTTGTTCCTCTTTGGTGCTCATAGCCACATAGAAAACACCATCATAACTACAAGTTTCTGTGTGTTTCAAGTGCATGTTTTGGATTTTCATTGTGCTTTGTCCACTGAATTGAGCATTTTTTCGCTGTTGAGTGCTTTTAGGATAAACATTAAGCTGAAAAGTTTACAGAGGATTTTTTATGGAAATTTTCCTTTATTGTGAATTCTTAGTGGATTATTGAATATTATCTGTGCTGAGGATTAAATGCTTGCTGCGAAAAGGCATTAAGCATGGGAAAAGCTTCAATGGTCTAGTTGGTTAGGAAGGCGGGTAATCGACTCAAAAGTCCAGGGTTCGATTCCCAGGGAAAGTCTAGTTGAATTTAGGTTTTTGCTAATATACTTACTTTTAGCTTAATCATGAAGGTATACTTCAGAAATATCTTCCTTAGCTTCCATGCTGGCTGAACGGTTAAAACGCACCTGAAGATTTGCTCATTCAAACCAACACATTTGAGCGTGCCAAAGGCTATTAACCATAAATGCCCAGATGTAAATATTGTCCGGCTGCCCGTAAGTTTAAAGCCATGTCCGATAGATGTCCGTAAAGTATTATCCAAAATTCCGGCTCGACAATAGCTTTATAGCCGACAATATTATTTCTAGGAAGACAATGCAAAAACTTCGTAGCAATTCAAATCTAATTCCCCAAAAATTGCGCCTTCTTCCCATCCATCAAACCATTTTTTTAATTATTTTTCACAATTTTTCCTTCTCCTTCCTTCCTATTCCTCCGTACTTTTTTTTCCTATTTTCATTTTCATCGTCATGTATTTTTTGAGCTTTTGTGACATTTACATTAATTTTAACAACAATAAAAGAGAGAAGCAGCATCAGTGATGGTAAGTTAATGTAAATATATAATTTTACAGCTATTATGGTGACATAATCTGAGATTTTTTTTTTGAACATTAACGATGCCTTTTGTTGTTGACGGAAGTGAAATTTTTATTTTTATATAGCTTTAATGAGAATTGAATTTAAGGGGGTCAGAACGTGAAATGGTATTGGTGGTCGTAGTGGCATTAGTGGCCTAAATGGTAGAGCGTTGGCCTTACGTGTCAGAGGTCCTGGGTTCAATCCCAGGTCATGTCTAATTTTTTGAAGCTCTTTTACATCTAGTTACGGTTCGTGGGTGCAGTTTTAAGTAATTACTTACTTAATTACTGGAACAATGCTCCGACTTGGAGCCTAGGTTGCTACAAAAGGCCTTCCAGTTTTGACATCTAACTGGCATTCCTTTATTACCATCCTACGCCATGTTCCTCTTGGAGCACCTGGACGCCTTTTACCTTGTGGATTCCAACCAAGGGCAGTATAGCAAGCTTGTGCCTCACCCCCAGCTACCACACTATTCCGTTTTCGAATCTGTATGAACCTATATAGCCATATTTGCGCAATTGTCTTGTCGATTGATGTCTTCCTGGTCTGCTCATCTTAGGATGTACCAAGGTGTATCTAATGGGTATTCGGTACAACCAACCCTAGTTTACCAGCAGCAGACAAAACAGGCACCTGTGACAAGCAAAAACCGTACAAATTCTTGGTAATTTATATGGATTTTCTAACAAAACCAAACAAATTATCAAGAATGTTCGGTTTTGTCTGTAACAGGTGCTTGTTTTGTAACTCTGAATCGTAGTGCCTCCAACTCTTAAAGATGATCCCTTCCAGCATTATATAAACATAGAATGCCAAAATAATTAAATTTCCATGCCAAAAATAGACGAAAAATACTTCTCGTATCATTTGATGCTCTTCCTGCATGCAATTTCCGCTTAATAAAATTAAAAAAAAAAACTTCAACATCAACAAAATTTTACTTTTTTTATTTTGAAAAGCATCATTAAAAATTTCAAAATGTCTTCATTTATCTATGCTGACAACATTTTAACGCCAAAATATATAAAGTGGCACAAAATTATATTTTATTTTTATTTTCATGCTCGAAGCTCAATGGGAAATGATGTGGAATAAAAAAGTGGTAAAACTTCACAACATTGAATGGATTTTTTAATAAAATTGGAAGTAATTTAGAGTAATAAAACAGCGATAATAATAATCGTGATAGCAAAACCGCACAGATTTTTCTGTATAATTTTCTATCCTCCTTCAATTTTCACAATCATTAACTTGATACGTATTCAGATATAGTCATGGATATGTGGATTCAATGTGTGAGGTGTGAAAATATTGAGTTTTAGACTTGAATATGTTTAGTGACTCAATCAAGCTCAAGTGAACAACAATCAACTTGATTTCGTAAATTTCAGATTTAAGGCTCACTACTTGAGGTAATAAAGTTCAGTATAATGATTCTCAAGTTGACTTGATGAATTTTAGCCATAAAATGTATTAAAGAAGTCAAATTGAGCTTCAAAACGTTCAAGTTGACTTGAATATGTTTTAAAAAAAATCATACGTACAAGTTGATTTGATTCAGCTCAATTACCTGCGTTTAATTTGACTTGACTCAGATCAATTACCTACATTCAAGTTGACTTGAATTGGCTCAATATCCTATGTTCAAGTTGACTTGTCTCAACACAATCCCATAAGTTCAAATTGACTTGAACACGCTAAAATGTATACGAACAAGTTGACTTTAATAAAATAAATCTCATACTCAAGTTGACTTGATGAGTACCAAAGTATCATAACTCTAAGTTCTACAATTCTGAAAATGTAGGCTTAAAACGGTCAATTTCACGATTCCCTGCATGATGACTTGATGAAGCTTAAGTACACAAAGCTCAACTTGAATTAAATTGCTCAAAATTCTTAAGTTGACTTGATGGATGTTAGCATTAAACTCAAGTTGACTTGAATAAATTTGTTGCTCAAATTTACTTTTAACTAAGTTTAAATTGTACAACTTGACTTCAAGCTTAGTTTAAAATTTTCAACTTGACTAAGTCTAAATTCATCAACTTGACTTGAAATTAAGTCCAAATTTGTCAACTTGACTTGAAACTTATTCCAAACCACTTGACTTGATTCTTAGTCCACAATGTTTAACTTGACGTAAAGCTTTGTTCAGTTCATTCAAGTTGACTAAAATATTAGTTCAAAATGTTCAACTTGACTTGTAGTTTAGTTCAAAATGTTGAATTTGATTTGAATCCTACTCCAAAATGCTCAACTTGTTTTCATCATAAAGCTCAACTTCAACTTGACCTAATAACGTTGAACACAATGACACTCAACTTGATTCAGTAAAATTCAGCACAATACTGCTACTGTGACTTGATTACAATGATATCTTTCTTGTATCGTTCAACTTGACTTGACGAAGTTCAGAAAACTCAACTTGACTTGATGAAAAAGCTCAAAAGCACTCAACTTGACTCATAATAATAATCAACTTCAAATTCTCAAATAAAAATTCAAAAAAGCTTTCACATCTTGCACCACATATGAATATATAAATATTTTTATGCTTTATATTTTTCAATGAAATTTTATTTGAAAAAAACTAGAAAAAAAAAGTTTTATTGCAGTCAACATCAACAGCAGCGCAATATCAAAATTTTCCACTTCCATGGTGAAAATGAGTAGGAAAAAAAAAAAGTTGTTTTTCCATAAAGTTTTATGTATCCCAACAGAGTGTGAAAAAGCATTTCTATGCTAATTCTTGACAATGTTAAATGCTTATAACTTTACAACATTTCAGCATTCCTTCATATGTACTCCGTGTGAGATGATGGGAAGTTATAGAAGAAACTAGTTCGTAGCAGCAAACAAGTTCGTTTTTCCTTTTCATTTCCTTTCATATTTTTCAATGAGTGCAATTTTCTCATGGGAATATAGTCATGATTGCTCACGTATTGTCTGTCAATTTGTCATCTGGTTTATTCATGTACGAGAACATGTGGATGCTTTATATAAGATGGAGTAAATTATTATGTTTTCTAGTAATCTTGTAAAGAAGCTAATATGGTTAGAAGTAATCAAGTAACAACATTAAGCATGAAAATACTGTTTCGATGTTGATGGAACGTGATTGGAATATGGAATGTATTGCAGAAACTCTTGACGGTTTCCTGGAATTCTGATGTCAATGACTGTCAAATGTTGATGTAAAATTGACTTTCTAAAATTCAAATTTTAACGGATTTTTAAAATTCAAATTTGAGAACTTTGAAAAAATCAAAATTCAACGGCATTCAAAAATTCAAAATTCAACGGCATTCAAAAATTCAAATTTAACATTTTTTTGAAATTCTATTTTTAACAACATTCAAAAATTCAAATTTAACCACTTTCAAAAATTCAAATTTAACGACTTTCAAAAATTCAAATTTTAAAAGCTTTTAAAAATTCAACTTTTACCGACTTTCAAAAATTCACATAAATTGAACGGAATTTATTAAAGCTTCAAAATTTGCTTTAGACTGAGAGTTCTTAAAAATTCGTAAAAATTTAATTTTTTTGCAAAATTCTAACTTCAAAATTTTTAACTTTCTAAAAACATTCAAAATTTGAGAAAAATTCGACAATCAAATTCAATTTTCGATTTTCAGGACTGCCGCATCCATTTAAACGGCTTTCAAAATTCAAGTTTGACAGACTTCAAAAATTCAAAATTTAATCTGCTTTCAAAAATTTCAAATTTAACGGCTTTCAAGTTCAAGTTTCAACGAATTTGAAAATCCAAAATTTAACGGCTTTCAAAAATTCAAAAAATTAACGACTTTCAGAGATTCAAAATTTAACAGCTTTCAAAAATTCAAATTTTAACGAATTTCTAAAATTCTAATTTCAACTGATTTTAAAATTGAACAAAAATTAACGTTTTCAAAAATTCAAATGTTAAATTCAAAAATTCAAATTTTAACGGAATTTTTTCAAGCTCGAAATTCAAATTTTAACAGACTTTCAAAAATTCAAATTTGACATTTTCAAAAATTCAGAATTTGGAAAATTCAAATTTTACCCCACCAAACAAAAGCGCTACTCAGCTATCCATTTAAAGTCAAAGTCATTCATTCAATCCATTTTATTGCATGAATATCTGCATGTACATAAAAACATTTTTCCTTCATTTAATGCTTAAGCATGAAGAGAGAATATATTTTCAAGTGAAAGTGCTGTTGATGATGACAACCGAGTTCGCATATCATATGATAGTGAAAAATCTACATGGAAATGAAAATGAGTATGATGAAGGATGAAAAGTTTCTTAAAGTGATATATCCTCTCCGTTTGCATGCCATATCAAGAAAATAATATAACAATAATATTATGTTGTCGAGTGTGTAATTCGTGAAAAATATGAGAGAAGTATGCTGTTGTGTATGTGTGATAGTCATCATATACACAACAATACACAATCATAATGAATGAAGGAATAAGGATAAGAAAATGCATGAACAATCTCAAATTGTTGAAGCGTTAATTTCCTCTATTTTTGTAATGAAAAGTGACTGTGGTGAGAAGTCAGCATGAATGTCTGAATATTTGAAGCAGAAAGTGATGCGAAAGATTTACTGAACGCACTTTTGATGCAAAAAATTAAGCTATGAATTTACTGAACACACATTTGATGCAAAAAATGATGTGAAATCTGTACTGAACGCACTTTTGATGCAAAACTTTACTGAATGCACTTTTGATGCAAAACTTTACTGAATGCACTTTTGATGCAAAAATTGATGCAAACAAGTTACTGAACGCACTTTTGATGCAAAAAATGAAGCGAAAGATTTTTTGAACGCACTTATGATGCAAAAAATGAAGCGAAAAATTTACTGAACGCCCTTTTGATGCAGAAAATGAAGCGAAAGATTGACTGAATGCACTTATGATGCAAAAAATGAAGCGAATAATTTACTAAACTTACTTTTGATGCAAAAAATGAAGCGAACGATTTACTAAATGCACTTAAGATGCAAAAAATGAAGCGATGAATTTACTAAATGCACTTTTAATGCAAGAAATGATGCGAAAGATTAACTGAACGCACTTTTGATGCAAAAAATTACTGAAAGTACTTTTGTTGCGAAACATTTACTGAACGCACTTTTGATGCAAAAAATGATGCGAAAGATTAACTGAACGCACTTTTGATGCAAAACATTACTGAACGCACTTTTGATGCAAAAAATGAAGCGAAAAATTTACTGAACGCACTTTTGATGCGAAAAATGAAGTAAAAGAATTACTGAACGCATTTTTGATGCAAAAAATGAAGCAGAAATTTGCAGAACGCACTTAAGATGCAGACAAAGAAGCAAAGTGCTGAAAACAAATATCTAAATGTCCTTTGATCTATTAAATAAATGAAATGCACAACACAAAGTGTTTCTAACTCCAAACAACTGTCAGAAATGATTAAATTACATCAAAAGTGTCCTGAAAGCGAGAAAAAATGATAAAAATTAAAAGTGAAGCAAAGAACAAAAAAATTCATCAGAAAATTACAATGTCTGTAAAAACAACGTCGTCGTCACGAGAGATTCGCAAAATACAAAAAATGGAAAAATTTTAATTAAATACGATATGAGCATCAAGAAGACGTAAGAACGAACAGAACAAGAAAATATTTTTCAGGATGATTAAAAAGCATCATAAAAGTGCATTGTCACAAGATTTAATGAGATGAAAAAAAAAATCATCAACGTGTTTAGCATGAGAAGCTGTAAAATGTGAAAATGTGGAGCAAATTCATTAAATTCTTATTAAATTTATCGCATCTTTTACGACACAAATTGTTTGTCTTCAAGACTAATTAGCTGGATTTACACTTTATTATCATTTTCATTATGTAAATTGGCAATTCTTGTCAGAATTTTTCATGCACGAAATTAAATCATGTTAAATTAGCAAGCTTGATCTTTGGATGTACTAAAAAATTAACGGGATAAATATTTTTGAATTTTTGGAAGTACTAAAAAATTATCCCAGTTTTCGGGATAAATATTTATGAATTTTTGGAAGTACTTAAAAATTATCCCGTTGGTCGGGATAAATATTTTTGAATTTTCGGAAGTACTAAAATATTATCCCGTTGGTCGAGATAAATATTTTTGAATTTTTGGAAGTACTAAAAAATTATCCCGTTGGTAGGGATGAATATTTTTGAATTTTTGGAAGTACTAAAAAATTAACCCGTTGGTCGGGATAAATATTTTTGAATTTTTGGAAGTACTAAAAAATTATCCCGTTGGTCGGGATAAATATTTTTGAATTTTCGGAAGTACTAAAATATTATCCCGTTGGTCGGGATAAATATTTTTGAATTTTTGGAAGTACTAAAAAAATATCCCGTTGTTCGGGATAAATATATTTGAATTTTTGGAAGTACTAAAAATTATCATGCTGGTCGGGATAATTATTTTTGAATTTTTGGAAGTACTAAAAAATTATCCCGTTGGTAGGGATGAATATTTTTGAATTTTTGGAAGTACTAAAAAATTAACCCGTTGGTCGGGATAAATATTTTTGAATTTTTGGAAGTACTAAAAAATTATCCCGTTGGTCGGGATAAATATTTTTGAATTTTCGGAAGTACTAAAATATTATCCCGTTGGTCGAGATAAATATTTTTGAATTTTTGGAAGTACTAAAAAATTATCCCGTTGGTCGGGAAAAATATTTTTGAATTTTTGGATGTACTAAAAAATAATTCCATCCGCATTGCAGTGATTGGACATTTCTGACCCAATAAACATTATAGAAAACTTACAGCAATGCTAAAAGCTTAATGTGAACGTAATTCAACAAAATAATATTAAGCACTTGAAAGAAGTGCCATATTTTGATAAAAATCACATATAAAAGTTTGAAAGCAAAATTTTTCATTACAGCATGAAAAAGAAGATGAAAAGGTGGAACTCAAATATAAAAAATCAAGATACTATTTAGTTCCTTTCATGTTTTTCTCCACTCGTCATGATTCGATGAGCTTTCGAGCGTCTCTTTGAAAATAATGAAATAAATACACGAGGGAAATAAGTTGAAATAATGGGAGTGGGGGACAAATTGGATGTCATAAGCACTTTATTTCATAATACATTGGTGTTGATGTAGAACTAAGGATGATGCGGAGATTACAGTCGAGGTGGTGGATGACATGAGCATCTTGAATGTCGACTTTGCTGGTTAATAATTTAAAAAATGAATGAAAAAGTGATCAAAAAGCTATTTTTTGGTTCAACGGCTTTTAAAAATTCAAAAATTTAATTTTGTTGACTTGAAATTTTGATTAAAAATGAGAATTTTCGAATAACGGTTTTTAAAAATTCAAAAATTCAATTTTGTATCGACTTGGAAATTTGACCAAAATTTGAGACTCTCGAGTAACGGTTTTTTAAAAATTCAAAATTTCATCAAAATTCACTTAAAAATTCTTCACTTCGAAAAGTATTTAGCAAATTTTGCTCAATTTAATGCATTCCAATGAGAATAATGGATGGAAATTTCATCAAAAAGATGGCAAAAGCATTCCACATTTAATAAAAAGCTATTGTGTTTCGAAATATTTTTTAATTTTGATGGTTTTTGAAATAAAAATGAATTTCATAAAGTATAAAATATGCAATTTTATTCATCAACAATTTAATTAATATTGCAGAAGGTTGTGAAGGTAAGTGAAGGTTTTAACAAAAAGTAAGGAATTTTGTGGCTTTTGTTTTTGAATTTTGTATTAAAATAAGGTTACAAATTATAGTTAGTTTTTTTTCTTAGTTTGTGGTGAGAATAAAGAGATCTTAAAGCCATTTCAGTTATTTGATATGTATTTTGCATGAAATATTAGGATTCTAAGTCATTTTTGCTAGACTTTTAGGTGTGACAAGCTCTAAATTTAGCTTTTGCCGAATTTTGCAAAAAGTCTTGGAAAAATCCTAGCAAATTGAAGTATTTTTACAAATAAGTCGGAAAAGGGATGGCTTAACCACCAAAATCTCCTCTACATACATTTCTGCTGAGAAATTAAGTCATTACTAAACACTTTAATCTCTGGATATACCAAAAAATTTGAGTCAAATCTGTTAAGATGTCACAATTCATTTGTGTGTCGTGGAGCATTGCTTGAGAAACACTGCTTTGAAATTATATTAAAATTCTGATCAATTTTAAGTAAAATCAATAGATCATCATCATCATCTGTTACTAATTGTTACAGACTCAAGAGCACGATACCCGAGCGACACAAATGAAAGCGGCTTTGCGATTGATAGATAGAATAATGATTAGTGGTCCGTCGATGATAAAAAGGCACAGCAAATTTACGACTTGTTGTTCCACTTCACGGCTCCGCCATGGATCTTATAAGCCTCTTGTAAAGCTCGTTCATTAACACCAAATGGAAGTCGTCTAATTGTCGCAGCCATATACATAGATGTCACCAAAGTTGGAAGGACTCCAATGTAGAGGCATTTTCACTGATGTCCGGACTCCAATGTAGAGACTTCTCCACAGGAGTAAACTCTATTGGAAGCTACTCCAGTTTTTTTAAGTGACAACTTCATAGTAGAAGCTGCTTTGTGGATCTATAGAGCAAAGACTCACAAAGACTCTGGATGTCACTGGATGTCACATGGGTCACATGGGTCACATAGGTTTCCATTTGATGTTATTTAGCGAGCTTCAGCAGAGCTTTAAATGCTCCTTGACCGAGTCTTCTTCATTTATGTCGCTCGGTATATGATTAGCTAATGATGATTGATGAATATTTGATTTTGAGCATGCATGCATGTACATACATAGATTGATTTGAATAATTTTCAACATACCTACTGATTATTTTAAGCAATAATTTAATAAAATTCTAGAATTAGGACTCTATATAAATGATGTGTAATTTTGAGGATGTATGTATGGGGTTTGAGGGTTGATGATACCAGGAGCGAAGCCAGGTATGAATGGATGTACCTGGTATCCCCACAGGTGTGAGGTGTCCTGAGATAGAGAATATCAAGAATTCCATTTTGTGATGAACTATATTTAAGCACCATCCACAATTTACAACCGAATATCCAGTTACGCTTCAAAACATAAAGCTTCTTCAAAATAGGAAATGTAAACAATTCATCATTTAATTTAAAATTTAAAAAATAAACATTTGGATCTTGTTACATATGGAATAATTCTAGATAGTCATCACTGCTTCCTCATCCAATTCCGTAGCTTTTCATAGAAATTTTTTTAAAATTCGTCTATGTAATTAAACTTTATGAAATTAAATATTATTTTTGCATACATTTTCCTTTTTTTTTTGAACATTTTTTACATTTCATTTAAATGTTGATGAGTTGAGATACAGCTTGTTAAGCTCTGCACCAAATGGAATTTAAAGCCTTTTTAATGAAATATAAATTAAAAATTCATAACATGCTTTTTTTATTTCTTTATTACCTGTTCCATTTAAAACAGCAGAGGTACAAAAAAAAGAGAGAATAATGGGTGGCAGGGATTATACTAATTGCCTTATATTTTTTTGTGTGCTGTTGATGTTTATAAAAATATTTATTTATGCTGCTGATAATAAAGAAAATTATTTAAATTTTTTATGCAGAAAACATAAGAAATGAATTAAATATTTTTATATTTTGGTTGCAAAAAATGGGGAGGAATGAGGACGTAAAATGGAATAATTAAGTGTCTGTTTACAAGCTGTTTGCAGACAACTATTCCATGTCTTCAAGAAATCAAAATTTAACGTTTTTCAAAAATTCAAATTTGGTTGGTTTTCAAGAAGTCCAAATTTAACGTTTTACAAAAATTCAAATTTTGTTGGTTTTCAAAAATTCAAAATTCAAAGGTTTTCAAAAAATCAAAATTTAACGTTTTTTAAAAATTCAAATAAAGTCGGTTTTCAACAAATCAAAGTTTAACGTTTTTCAAAAATTGAAATTTGGTCGGATTTAGAAAAATCAAATTTTAACGCTTTTCAAAATTTCAAATTTTGTCGGTTTAAAAAAAATCAAAATTGAACGCTTTTCTAAAATTCAAATTTGGTCGGTTTTCAAAAAATCAAAATTCAACGTTTTTAAAAAATTCAAATTTGGTCGGTTTTCAAAAATCAAAATTCAACGTTTTTAAAAATTCAAATTTGATCGGATTTTGAAAAATCAAAATTCAACGTTTTTTAAAAAATTCAAATTTGGTCGGTTTTCAAAAAATCAAAATTCAACGTTTTTTAAAAATTCAAATTTGGTCGGATTTCAAAAAATCAAAATTCAAATTTGATCGGATTTTGAAAAATCAAAATTCAACGTTTTTTAAAAAATTCAAATTTGGTCGGTTTTCAAAAAATCAAAATTCAACGTTTAACAAAAATTCAAATTAGGTCGGTTTTCAAAAAATCAAATTTAGTGTTTCAAAAATTCAAAAATTTACTCGGTTTTTGAAATTCAAAATTCAATTTTAACGGTTTTCAAAAATTCAAATTAAGTCGATCTTCAAAAAGTTAAAATTTAAAATTTCCAAAAATTCAAATTTCGAAATTTTGAAATTCCAAACTCAATTTCCATCCCCTGCCAGTCACCCCATATTAATTGTATCACATTTGGGTAATATTTAATTACCTCAACGTATCACAAGATCCCTTAAAAACTATGTATATGCTCCTTTTCATGGAAGTAAAGAATTTTTTATGCTTCACATTACATGAGATTTTAATCAACATGCTTACAGCACAGAACAGAAGGTTAAAAAAAAGTATTTTGCAATAAAATATGAAAAAATTGTTTTTCAAGCTTCAACAAATTAGAAATTATACAGATACAATGTAAGTAACTGATGGCAACCATATGTGAGCTAATATTCTCATTTAAACATGCAGGCAGACATGACTGTGTGAGATGGAACAGATAGGAGGATTAAGGAGGTGAGACATAAGCAGGATGGGGTTGATCCTCCCTATTTAATTAAATTCTGACAATAACAGATGTACATGCATCCACAGACACACATCTGAAAGTGGAAAACTTTCATTTTTGATGCCTCAGTGGCTTCTTGATGACTGCAAAGGAAATTCTTACCCCAAAACTTTGTATTTTTTTTTTTGGATATTTTTTGTCAGTCGGAAATGAACGAAAGCCAACTGAAAATATTTTTCTCATTTCCTTTTTTCTTGGATGTTGAATAAGTTTGAAAGCAGTTTGAAGCATGTCTACGTCAGAGACTCTTTATAAAAAAGAAGTTATTATTGACATATTGTTGAGAAAGAGTCATGGATATTGAATGTTTTTTGAAGAAAGGAAGGAAGTCAGACTTGAGATTATGTCGGGGAACTTGAGAGTTTGGTGGGAGGATGTTCCCACCCTACCAGAGGAGGGGGGAAGGTTCAAACTCAGTCAACCCCTAACCTTGCTTGAAGTCAAAATTTTTGGAACTTGACTCAAATTTATTCAATATTGTTTAAATCAGTGGTGGACAACCTTTTTTCCGCGGTACGTCTAGACGGTTTAGCACACTGGCTATGGCTCGTGGAATTTCCAAAAATTCTTCGTGATACTCAAGTTTACTGCAGCACAGAGGTTGCCTATCACTGTTTTAGATAAAAGTAAACCAAACTTTCTGTCACGGCCCTCCCCCTCAAGGGTTATAGCCATAAGGAAGCATGTTGTTAGGGGGTTGCAAAGCCAACTGCTATTCTTATTTGGAAGCAAAATTTGAATTTTTAACGGATTTTTCGACAAAATTAACAAAAATTCCCAGACACACTCCTCTCTCCCTCCAGAGGAAGGGATTCAAATTGAGGGGAGGAGAGGGTTGGAAGGGAAACTCAACTCAAAATCAATCCAACAACCCTCAAATTACTTAAAATTCTCGCAAAATTTCCTCTTATTTCTCAAAAAGTAATCAATTTTACTTAAAAAATGCTTCATTACTTTATTTCAGCAAAATCATGACATTCTCGATATCTTATAAGGATATGGCTGCACACTCTCCAATTTTTTTTTTATATTCTACTTCCATCTCATGTGGTTTTCTGCAGCATCATCAAATTATTAAATCTTCTTTTAAAATGAACACATTTTGTATATTGTAGGGATTTCAATCCCGGGACAAAATCTCAATCCCGGGATTACGGGATTTGAAAAACATGATCCTTCCCGGGAGTAATGAAAAAAAAGGATATTGATAATTAAAGAAAAATAACACGTTTTCGGCCAAATTACATTACAAATTTCATACTAAATGCTTTATTAGAAATTTTAGGGCTCAATGAATCATTTCAAGCAAACAAAAATGTGGTAAAAGTACTAGTAAAAGACAAGTTAATGTCGAAGAATTTCTCAAAATCCTGATCTCGATAGAATTTCGGGATCGGGATTAGAATTTTCGGGATGACGGGATTTTTCGGGATTTTCCGGGAAATCCCGATAGCAAGAAAACATAATCAACATTGTGATTACAATCACTACCAAAATTTCAAATTATAATAGTCGTTAAAATGAATTTTCCTAAATTTTTGAGATCTTTAGTTTTGCTTCAACAAAGTTTTAAGAAATTGTACGCAAATATCTTTAATTTCTGGTCTTTCAAAATGTTAATAATTTAATATGAATTTTTAAAGAAAGTTTCAATATTCAACTTCTAAGATTGTGGTTGAAATTATTAGATCAGTTATGTAGAGACATACTACATGATTTTTAAACTTGTTATTTTTAATTTTTTTAAAACTTAAGACTTTAGAGTTGAAGTTTTTGTATCAATATGAAATGAATTTTGTAGGATTTGAATTTCCAACGATTTGGAAAAACGTGGATGATTTGAATTTCAACTAGTATATTGCAATTCGTTGTGACATGTCCTTAGTAAGCAGAAAAGGGGATTTTGAGGTGGTATCTATCTATTGAGCTTTGGGATGTTTTTGAAGTTTTGTAAAAATTTAAAAAATTATTAAAATTTAATTTTAACGATTTTGCAAGATTTGAATTTCAACTGTTTTGTAGTATTTGAATTTTAACGGTTTTGTAGAATTTGAATTTCAACGGTTTTGTAGAATTTGAATTTTAATGGTTTTGTAGGATATGAATTTTGACGATTTTGTAAGATTTAAATTTTAGCGGTTTGGTAGAATTTGAATTTCAACGGTTTTGTAGGATTTGAATTTCAACGCTTTTGTAGGATTTGAATTTGTTTTGTAGCATTTGAATTTCAACGGATTTGTAAAATTTGAATTTTAATGGTTTTGGAGGATTTGAATTCTAACGGTTTTTAAAATTTGAATTTTAACGGTTTTGTAAAATTTAAATTTTAGCGTTTTAATTTTGCTAATTTTGTAATTAAGCTTTCTCAAGCAGTTCCTCATCTAAAATCACTACTTCCATCCTCTTCTTCACCACATTCAATCCCACAAAACAGCATTAACTCGTAAAACTTTCAAAGTAAAGATTCACAACATTAAGTTGACAAGTGATTATGTCAGTTTGTTAAGATAGAAAGCATGTAGTTGGTGTGGTGTGCATTTGTGGTTTCATACATCCGTTCCACACATATCATGAAGATCTTGATAGAGTAAAAATTAATTAGTAAAATTTTATAGGCTCTGACCCATAAAAATGTCTTCATAATCCCTTCATCAAACAGCTTTTAATCACTAAGACAAACAGATTAGTAAAGCCATAAACTCTCTTCTTTTGTGATCATGCTTGCCTTCCTTCCTTGTGCTGTATGAATAGTAAAAAAATATTTTATTTTTATTATTTGAGATTGAAAATGCTCGTTAAATGATGGAAGTACGAATTAAATTTTTTTCAAGTCCTCGTTTGGCACTTGATTGCACTTCATTAATCCACGATACGGGACAGTATGCAGCAAAATATAAAGCTTTTGTTTTTTGGAGTGGAGCTTAATGTTGGGATGAGAGTGGTTGATTTTGATGTAGTTTGTCTTGCTGTTTTTGGATGGTTTTGTTGAGTGCTTTAGTGGATTTATGACTATGCTGTCCAAACTGTATAGAACGGCACACTAATGTGACGCCATAATGTGTTGGTGATACCATGAACCGCATGTCGTAAGGGGTTTCGGTCGTGCTTTACTACCAAGGTGTGCGGTGTCATATTCAGCACTTCGTGAAAGCTTGTCGAATGCAGTTTATTGTCGCTTGTGTCATCTTGTTGAGTTAGCAGACCCGAAGGACACAGGGAGTCGAAATGACTAAAAATCCGGGCTCAGGTCAATGTGACTCTAGTCCCAACAAGGGCGTAGCTAGAAGAACTCCAAAAGAGGGCTGTAGAAAGAAGGGCAAGAAGGGCATCAAGGACAAGAAGGGCAAGAAGGGCAAGAAGGGCAAGAAGGGCAAGAAGGGCAAGAAGGGCAAGAAGGGCAAGAAGGGCATCAAGGGCAAGAAGGGCATCAAGGGCATCAAGGACAAGAACGGCAAGAAAGGCAAGAACGGCAAGAACGGCAAGAAGGCAAAGAGGCCCAGAAAGGAAGAAGAGAAGAAAGGGGAAGTAGAAGTAGTTGGGATGATTGGTTGACCCACAAAAAACAGTCTAGCTTTCAAACATGCGCCTCATCCTCAACATAACCTCAAAAACCTCCCCGCACTTACTCCCCATGCATCCAAAACTCATCAGACAAATGATTGTAAAAAATCAATTTATATCCATTTGATTGCTATTGTTTGCAAGCACTATTCAGCGAGTATATACAAAAAAAAAAGTTGATTTTTCATCCTCGTTAGGCTAAAATGAAGTGCTTTATTTGTATTAAAATTCACTCTGATTTTTGTTTAAAAAAAAATCACATTTTTATGTAAAGGAAATTGTTGATTGTATCTGAAGTGGACATCAGGGGCGTGGCTTTCATTAAACCACGCCCCCCCCCCCCTCTCCCTCCAATTTTTTTTTTATTAAAAGAGCAGACAAAGAATTTAAAATTGAAAAAACCGTTACAAAATTAACGGTTTTTCAATTTTCAAAGGGGGCCAATGCCCTCTGTCGGCCTCCTGGCTACGCTCCTGGATGTCGATTTTGCTATGAATAAATAATAAATATTAAGCGCAAAATTCAATAAAAATGCACAAAAAATCTCAATTTTCTTCCCAAAAATGCCCTAAAAACCATTGACAATCTCTACATCCAAATCTAAATAGCTTTTGAATCAACATATGACACAAAACAGATATCCATTACATTCAGCTGAATATCCTCAATACAATAAATGTCATCATCAATATGCAAAAAAAACATTTGTTTATCTATTCATTATAAACAGCAATTTGTATGGAGCTTGTTACTATTCTAAATGACATTTTTGCGCTGTGCATTGACATTATTGGTTTTTAGGGCAGTTAGAATCGATAAAATATGTTCCTCTTTTTTTTTTTTGGTGGAATGAATCATGACAAATCAACAAATTGACATGAATAAATTGCAAATTCATTGCTGTTGTTAGTGATTAGAGCTGCTTATGGGGTGGATGTTTATGGAATTGATCTTGATGAATGGTAGGTATGGAAATTGAGGTTATGGCAAATTAGCCTGTATTGCATGAATAATTTACAAAATATCGAACAGTTCAAAAACTCAAAATTGATTTTTTGAAAACCGTTAAATTTTGAATTTTAAAAAGCCATAAAATTTGAATTTTTGAAAACCGTTAATTTGAATTTTAAAATACCGTTAAACTTTGAATTTTGGGAAACTGAAAAAATTTAAATTTTAAAAATCCGATTGAAATTTAGATTTTTGTAAATCGTTAAAATTTAAATTTTTGATTTCGTTAAAGTTTGAATTTCAAAAAACCGTTATATTTTAAATTTGAAAATCGTTAGTATCTGAATTTTGAAAATTCGTGAATTTGAAATTCGGAAAGTCGTAAAATTTTGAATTGTTGAGAACGGTTAAATTTAATTTTTCGAATTATTTAAAATTTAAATTTTAGAAAACAGTTGAAATTGGAATTTTAAATTTGAACCTTTAGAGAATTCAAATTTAAAAAAAAAAAATTTTTAAATATATTTAAAATTTTTAAATATATTTAAAATTTTTAAAATATAAATACCGTTGAAATTTGAATTGTTGAGAAACGTTGAAATTCAAATTTCTACAAACCGTTGAATTTCAAATTTGAAACAACCGTTTAAATACTTAATTTTTTGATTCAGAATATTTTAGTATCAAAAGCTTTTAGCTAAAAGCTTCCAAGTATAAGTCCATTTGAATGCCATAATCTTTAACTAAGAAAACATCTAAATTAGTATCCAAAGTAATATCCATCCCCAATCTAAAAATTATTCATTAAATTACACAAAAAATTAGCAAAGTCATGTTAAGTTGCAAAAAAAAATCAAGTAAGGCCATAAATTGGAAAATGTTTTTTGCTCCTATAATTTCATAATCGCTAATGGCACCATTTTATTCGTAGATTAATGTCCATTAGACACAAAAAATTGTTCTCCATTAATTTAAAGCACTTAATAAACTTCATTAACAAAAAATATGAAAAGTGCTTTTAAATTAACAAATAGAAAATTTTATGCTGTGTTCTGTTGCCATAGCAAGAGACTGCCATGGAAATCATAACAATTTCAATTCCACAGAGAATGACAAGTTTTTGACCTCAGCCATTAAATTAATTATTCAATTAAAATAACTTTTTAAAAATTCAATGACGTCATCAGTTTTATATTTTGTGGAAATTTAATTAAAAATGGATAGCTTTAAGACAGCATAAAAAAATGTTTTTTTTTTTTTCTATAAAGTTTAATATTAAAATTCTTTTACAACATTTTCTTCGTTGTTTGTTTGTTAACGTGCAGCTGTATGGATGCTAAAGTAATTATTTTACAATTTCCCCGTTGAGGATTCAAGGTTAAATCTTGAAAGGCTTTTTTTAATCAACTTGAAGGCAACTTGAAGGTTGGAATTGATTCTTGAATTTTAATGAAATTTGTTTTGAAAAATTTTAAAAGCTCGCTTTAAAGAAATTGTAACGGTTTTCTTAAATTTAAATTTTCAATGATTTTAAAAATTCAAATTTTTAACGGTTTCTAAAGTTAAAAATTCAAAGGTTTTCAAAAATTCCAATTTTATAATTTTTGAAAATTCAAAATTTAACGGTTTTTCGAAATTTAAATTTTGGCGTATTTCTAAAATTCAAAGTTCAACGATTCCTAGAAATTCAAATTTTTACCAGTTTTAAAATTCAAATTTTATTGATTTTTCAAAATTCAAATTTTACCCGATTCGAAAAATTCAAATTTTAACGGTCTCTCAAAGTTCAAATTTTAACGGTTTTTAAAAATTCAATATTTATTGGTTTCTCAAAATTCAAATTGAAACTTTTTTTAAAAATCAAATTTAAACGTTTTTCAAATATTTAAATTTGGAGAATTACTGTATTTTCAATAATTTAGCAATTTTAATTCCAACTTTAAGTGAAAAAATTCACTTTCTTTGAAAACAAGGATATCAAACCTTCACGGTTCATCACACACCAATCCCCTACACAAGATCCCCAGACTTAAATTCTCACCACACCTTACCGTAATCCTACATTCTTAAAAATATGTCAAATAAATTTTATTTCTGCAAAAAATAAACATAAATTTAAAGGAAAAGTAAGCACAAATCTGCTGAAAATGCGCAAAAATAAAAATTGTACGTACAGCATTGAGGGGAAGGAAAGAAGCATAAAAGATTTTGTATTTATGTAAAATCCATAAAAAAAAGTGAATCCCACATGTTATAATAAGAGGAAAATGTCGATTCCAATGCAATTGTTTTGGGTTAACAAATTCCATCCTTACAATCTCGATTCTACATCGCAACGGGCTTAACCGTCGAGTTTTTTTTTGGAATTGAATTGAAATCAATGACATAAGGATATAAGTTGTGAATGAGAAACAGAAGCTGAATAAAAAAAAATCAATTTGAAGGATCAGTAAAAGCTTCTTATCGTTATGTGAACGATTATCTCTGACATTTTGACAAAAAAAAAAAAAAGATGAAGTAAGGCCAAAATGGAAAGACAGAATTAATGTTGAAGATTTTCGTTTTTTTATATAAAATAATGAAGAATGTAAGGCTTTAGCGTGAATAGACAGGCTGACGTTACTCAAAAATTTTCATTTATTTTTAGGACGTGAAAAAATTAAATATGGAAATTGAGGTTATGGAAACTGTGAGTACTAAAATTAAACTGTCAGAAAACTGTTATAAATTTTCAAAATTATAAAACCGTTAAAATTTTAAAATTTTTTATAAAATTTGGAAAGCTCAGAACTGTAATAAAATTTGAAAATTACAAAACTGTTATAATATTTAAAAAAAACCAAAACTGTCATAAAATTGTAAAAAAAAAACTCAAAACTGTTATAAAATTTGGAAAAACTAAAAAATGTTATAAAATTTGAAAAACACAAAACTGTTATAAAATTCACAAATAAAAACTGTTATAAAATTTGAAAAAGCTCAAGACTGTTATACATGTTGCAGAAATTCGAAACTGTTATAAAATTCAAAAATTACAAAACTGTCATGAAATTTAAAAATCATTAAATTGTTATAAAATTTGAAAGAACTCAAAACTTATAAATTTTGCAAAAATTCGAAACTGTTGTATAATTCGAAAATTACAAAACCATTAAAAATTTTGAAAATTACAAAACTGTCATAAAATTTGTAAAAACACAAAACTGTTATAAAATTTGAAAAACTCAAAAGTTACAAAATTTGAAAAATTATAAAACTGTTATAAAATTTGAAAAAAATTAAAACTGTCATTAAATTTGAAAAAAAAAAAATCTCGAAACTGTTATAAAATTCAAAATTTCAAAACCGTTTAAAAAATTTGGAATTTTTCAATTTTTGAAAAATGTAAAACCGTTAAAATTTTAGTAATTTAAGCTTTAATTCAATCAAGTTTTAAGGATTTATAGCATAAACCAAGCATAATACATCAAATTCCACTGTCAAAAATTTTCAGTTCTGCTACATACCATATCCATTCTTCACCGTTCATCGAATATGTTATAAATCTAAAAATATACCACGTGTAGCACAAAAAAGAAACATTTGCCTTCCATGCCAGCATAAAATTACCATCTTTTTCCTTCTCACCTGCCATTTTCCACCTTAACTTAACTTATCATACATGCATGTTAATTTCTCATCTTCTTCTTTCACTTCTCACTCTTTTACTTCTCACCTTTGTTATTATTAAAATATAGCTTTTCTGCTTTTCATCCTTGCTTTTGAGCCTTCAACTTCAAGCTGAGCTGTTAAAGCCTTGCACATAAAATATCGTGATAATTTAATGACACCGACATGGTACACCGTGCATGTACCGAGGAGCAATGCATTTGAGATTCAAATTTGGATTGCTATTTTTAACATTTTGGATTTGAATTTTTAAAAATCGTTAAAAATTGAATTTTGAAATTTTCAAAACTTTTAAAATTCAAATTTTTAAAATCGTTCAAATTCAAAATTTTAAAAGCCTTTAAAATTCAAATTCTTGAAAAACGTTAAATCAAATTTAAAATCTTAAAATTCAAATTTTTAAAATCGTTAAAATTCAAATTATTAAAAACCGTAATATTAAAATTTTTAAAAGTGGTTACAATTAAATTTTGAAAACCGCTACAATTAAAATTTTTGAAAATCGTTACAATTCAAATTGTTGAAAACATTTAAAATTCAAATTTATGAAAACCGTTAAAATTCAAATTTTTTTTTCAAACTTTTAAAATTCAAACTTTTGAAAACTTTAAATTCAAAATTTTGAAACCAGTTACAATTTAAATTCTTGAAACCGTTAAAATTCAAATTTTTGAAAACATAAAAATTTTAAATTTTGAAAACTTTTACAATTCAAATTTTCAAAAACCGTTAAATCTAGAATTTCTCGGGCTTTAAAAAGCTCTTATCCAATTTTAATGAAATATTTTCATCACTTTTCATCCCCTCGACGTCATCATCGCGTTAGTCGTGGCATTTTTCACACGAAAAAAAAAGCCATGTATGATTTTAGTCCGTATGTTTAGAGAGTGAGTAAGCAGCATGAGCTGATGTTTTATTTTCGTATGCAATATTATTTTTGTCAGTTCAAACAAAAGAGTGAAGGAATCCTTTCATCATCCTCATCATAATTGAGCATCATTGTATGCTTTCATATCCACATATGAGGATGGATGAATGCATGCATTCTGCATTGCTGTATTCACACACATACACATGATGAATGGGATCTTATTCAGGTACAAAAAAACATTTTGATGATTATATGTTATAAGACGAGATTCCATTTAATCATTGCTGGTACGTTGTTCATTCATGCTGTGAATGGCGGA
This sequence comes from Chironomus tepperi, assembly GCF_022539635.2. NCBI lineage: Eukaryota > Metazoa > Arthropoda > Insecta > Diptera > Chironomidae > Chironomus > Chironomus tepperi. Next base: position 9,996,262 of record NW_027226207.1, read on the forward strand.
GATATAAGGAAGCTTAAGTGGGAATTTTTTGTGTTGACAAGTGCTTTAGATATGAAAAATATTTTAATGAAAAATATTTTCTTTTTTTGATATATTTTTTGAAGGGTTAGATTCAATTTGGAGGTTATGCTTGCATGCTTCGGTAAGATAGACGTGTGCTTTAACGTTTTGCAAAGGGGCGGATTTAGGTGACAAACCCCCACTTTTGAGTTACAAAACCCCACTTTTAAATGACAAAACTACACTTTTGAGTGACAAAACCCCATCTTTGGATGACAAAATCCCACCTTTTGGTGACAAAGACCCACTTTTGAGTAACAAAAACCCCACTTTTGGATTACAAAAACCCACTTTTGAGTGACAAAAACCCACTTTTGAGTGACAAAACCCCAACTTTAGATGACAAAGATCCACTTTTGTGTGACAAATCCCCACATTTGGATGACAAAACCCCACCTTTGGATGAAAATTCCCACATTTGGGTGACAAAACCCACCTTGAGTGACAAAGTCCCACTTTTGGGTGACAAAACCCCACTTTTGTGTGACAAAACCCCACATTTGTGTGACAAATCCCCACATTTGGATGACAAAACCCCACCTTTGGATAACAAAATCCAATTTTAGGTGACAAAACTCCAATTTTGTGTTACAAAATCCCCATTTTGGGTTAAAAAATTCCACTTTTGGGTATCAAAACCCCACTTTTTTGTGACAAAACCCCACATTTGTATGATAAATCCCCCACATTTGGATGACAAAACCCCATTTTTAGTTGACAAATCCCCACTTTTGAGTGACAAAATTCCACTTTTGGGTGACAAATCCCCACTTTTGGGTGACAAAACCCCACTTTTGGGTGACAAACCCACTTTAGGTGACAGCTTCACTTTTTGGTGACAAAATTAAAGTTTTGAGTAACAAAAACCCACTTTTGGATGACAAAGTCCCACTTTTGGGTGACAAAACCCCACTTTTGGGTGACAAAACCCCACTTCTGTAACACATCCCCACCTTCGAATAACAAAATCCCACTTTTAGGTGACAAAACCCCACTTTTGGATGACAAAACCCCACTTTTGGGTATCAATCCCCGACCTCCACCCGTTTTGAGTTTCATACTCCTTCCCCTTCCCCATCAACCTTCAAGGACTTACAATAATTATCAATCAAATGAATTCATCTCAATCCACAAGCAACCAAACATGCACAAACAATATAATCATCTAGTTTTTCGCAGTAACAACATAATACAAAGCTTATCGCATCACAAACATGCACACTGCATGTGCTTATATGTACATATCCTCATCTTTTTTATATCTTTATTAAGCTCACAAATGAATTAATTTGCACTGCATTGCATCCATCGAGTATGAGAGATGTAAGGAAGTAAAGAGCTTATTGTAAACATAAAACAATAGGAAGGAACTTAAGCAAGCAATGTCGATGCATGATGGTATGAAGATCCTTGTTTGATGATTTGTAGTGCTGAATATCATCAATAAATAAAAGGATAAAATATTTATGTAGAAGTGCTTAAATTATTAAAAATGAATATGCTGACGTATGCTGTACTTGATACTTTTGAGGATATTGAGCACTTGAGAGTTATCCAATTATGATATGAAATGAATGGCAAGGCTATGAATATGCTTGTGTGTGAAGATGTTTGTAGTAGGAATGTGCTGGATTGCAGATTGTAATTTATTAATCTTTTATTTTTGTGAATTTTAAGTTTTATGAGAACTTTGATCATCTGGGAGGATGAATAGAGTTGATGAGTCAAACAACTCAACATGTAGACGACAAACAAGGTACCGTCTAGGTACTGAGCAAAGGCATGTTCTTGAATAAAGCTCTAAGCCCTGCTCCAAGCTTTACTTTGGTCCTAAAATGATTGAAGCATCTAAGTGTAGTTTTGAACTACAAAAAGCCGTTATAGATTTGAATATGAAAAAGTAAAGTTTTTAAAATTTTACTTTGAAAAACCGTTAAAATTTAAAATTGTCATAAAAGCTTCAGTAGTCATTGAAAGTTTTAATTTAAAAAAAACGTTAAAGTTTGAATTTCAAAAAGCCGTTAAAAATTGAATTTTTTTTTAAAAAAAGTCAACATTAAATTTGAATGTATAAAAGTCGTTAAAATTTTGAATTTGAAGAAAACGTTGAATTGAGAATTTTCATTCATTAAAAGTTTAAATTTCCAAATCCTGTTAAAAATTTTAATTTCGAAATACCGTTAAAATTTTAAATTCCAACAATATTTGTTAAAATTTGAATTCCAAAAAGTCGATAAATTTGAATCCAAGTTTCGTTAAATTTTTAAACCAAAAAAGCAGTTAAAAATTTGAATTCCAAAAAACCGTTAAAATTCAAACTTCAAAAAAGCACCAAACATTTGAATTTTAATGCGTCATTAAAAAGAACTTTCTAGAATAATCGAGACAAAATTGAAACTTGCACGATCAAAGCTTTATAAATGAATCTATTATATTTTATCAAAGGACCATTTAAATAATCAAATTACACAAAGCTTTGTCTAATCAGTTTAACATCTGATTGAATCTTTTTGGAATATCTCCTCACTTCCTTTATGCAATAAATCTCATTGATAATTAATACAAATTCAAGTAAAAAGCCATTCAAAATTTTCCTTTGATGCATTATAATATTACATTTTCATACAGTAAATAGAATTTTGTGTGTGTAGGAACTGCTATAATTACTTGTGGATTTATCGATGCGTAATGTAATTTTGATTGAATTTATTTCTTTTATCTTAATTTTATATCATTTGAAACCCAACCAAGCAGCTTAAATATTTCAAATATAAATCAATTTTAGTGCCTTACAGCCTACATCAGTGATGGACAACCTTTTATTTTTTAGGACACATACTGCTAGAAAACTTGAATCAAAATCGCACACGGCACACTGCTCATGACATTTTTAAGAATTTTGGTGCCGCGGCACATAGGTTGCCCACCACTGACATAGAATTGCATTCGAAAAATTCGTTAAAATTTGAATTTAAAAAAACCGTTAAAGTTTGAATTTGAAATTACCGTTAACGCATTAAAAAGAGCTTTCAAAAATTTGAATTTAAAAAAAGCCGTTAAAGTTTGAATTTAAAAAAGCTGCTTAAGTTTAAATTTAATATTACCGTTAAAGTTTGAATTTTAAACTTGCCCACAATTGACATGGAATTGAAATCCAAATATTCGTTAAAGTTTGAATTTAAAAAACCGTTAAAGTTTGAATTTGAAAAAAGCCATCAAAAATTTGAATTTCAAAAAACCGTTAAACATTGTGCCACATCCCACAGGTTGCTCACCACTGACCTACACCTACACATCCAATCTACCCCATAAAACTCATCAAAAGATCTTAAAATGAAGATAAACACTAGAAATAAGGAATGAAATGTTGAAATGTCAATAACCAGAAAGGAAAATGATTTAAAGTGAAAATTCCTTTTATGTTATCAACACAATGGATGTAAAGCAATTCGTAAATAAATTATGATGATTAATGGAACGAAAAACTTTGTTTTAAGGTATGAATGGAAGGATACATACTGAATACAATTTCGTAATCTTTTGGTTTGTAAAATAATTTCTCAGTTTTGTAATGCATAAATAGGACATAGTAAGGTAGATCTTGTTGTTTGATAAGATTTATTTTTGAATTTATGGATGATATTGAGGCTTTTGATGGTCTTTTTGGGTTTCTGGGAAA